>NC_064931.1:249586726-258995542 GCF_023897955.1 Schistocerca gregaria | reverse complement strand
ACACTAGATCGCGTGTTTTTTGCGAATAATCAGCTCAGCAAAGTGCTGCCCGAGGAAGTCTATAATCCCCCTTGTGTTGAAATAGGTTGTCGGTGCGTGCCCCGAGACGGCATAATCAGCAATTATGACAGGCTCTGATGCAGGGTCCGGTTCTGTGGGGCGGGGGGGGGGGGGGGGGGGGGCGACGAGTCATGATACGTTGTGCCCCTCCATCTAAACACCTAAGAGGCTAATTTCCTTATTTGCTGACACTGCAACCTTTAATGTGCCACTTAAGTCTATGATTACACTGGTCAACATTTAAAATGTTTCTGACATGAAGACGCTACTTCTGATTCGTTTCATCATGGACAAAATTGAAAATGAAATTTAAAACTTTCAGTTAGCCTAGCTCAGATATAATCCATTTTAGTTGCAAGGACAATTTTTACTCAATTTCACCTAAGAGATTTTGTTGGCACATGTGAGCAGAGCAGTGACGAGTTATGGGTAATTTTTATAACTAGTAGGAAAATTTGGAATCTGGAAATAATGTTAGCACAACTGACTGCAGAAATTATCGGTCATACTCGCAAATATTTTGTGAAAGCTGTCATTCTCCTTAATGTTTTTCGGCGTTCGCTCTGTTTAGTTTGTTCCAGGTATTGAATTACAGTCAGTTCCTTTTAGTTCGTGTGTACATGTAAGATACTATTTATTCTGAAAAAAAATCTTCTGCTTTTATTTCATGTTATATAATGTCCAGGATGCCATGTAATTGTCAAAAGTTCCCTAAGAGTTTTTGTCACGTGTCTGGTGAGGTGACATTTTATCTCGAGAGACGTCGTATTACTCCAGTCATAAAGACAGCATATCACCGATATATTTTTTTGAAACTAGGAGATCTAGACAAGTCCTGGGCAACGCATACAATCTACAATACATGTATTGTAAACCTAGGTGGATCGTTAAACGAAAAAGTTCGTTCAGTGCCGATTGCCGTCCCAGTGATTTGGAGAGAGACTTCAAATCACGTAAACGATTGCTATCTCTGCATGATACCCCTGCCCCCCCCTCCCCTCCCCCCCCCCTCCATCGTGGCATGTCCAAAAAACCGAGAAGCGGACTGTTAAATACCATAACATCTCGTCAGCCATTCGACCAGTACCACACGGAGAGCGCCCCGTGTAAACCCCGCGCCGTACAGCAGGAACAAGGTTCATCCCTCGCCAGTGTCGGATGCTGGAGACTGTCTGCCTGTACCACTCCTTCCGGAAGAATACACTCAGCAGACAGAGATAGGCAAAGGCTATGGAAGGGGGGAATCACATCCTTCATCTGGAAAGAAATCTGATTTTGCACTTAAAAGCGAACTAAGCAGTGAGCTACAAAGTTTTAGCCAGGCCGAACGAAGTTATTTAATAAGAGACTTGAACCTATCTAAGGACAAGGCAGAGCTTCTGGCATCAAGGCTTCAAGAACTGAAACTTCTAAAGAACGTCAAAGTTGTGTGTACAGAATTCGCAAAAATATTTGAGTCAATACTTTAGAGAGGAACTTTGCAACTAGTTGTCTAACATTCATGGTGGTGTCTGTTTGTACTACCACTTTCGCGCAACGACGCTCTGAGCGTGTTTTTTAGGGAATTGACTAGTTTGAACCTGGGACCTGTTGCTGGTAAGGAGACGCCAGACCACACATGACATGTAGAATTCAGAAGAGTTCAGTGAGGCTAGCGATGATATAACCAAATAATTAATGATTTCAGCGTCAGCTCCACTGCACTCCCTGTAAAAGAATCTTAATATTAACTAAATTTAGTGGAAGGGGTTCAAGGCTTTCCTATTTTTAGTTAGCTGGTAAAATAACGTCGAAAAAGCAGTTAAGTTTGCCAGTGGAAGTTTTATTCTACTCACAAAACATCGTTTATAAATTGCACTATTGATAAAAGGAAATGTTTTAATACAGGATGGTAAAAAACAAACTGCGTTCCACACAAATGTGAACGAATATTCCCAGAGTGGGTTTCCAAGTTCTACAATGGATCGAAGGATGACCTATGCCATATCACATCTATAATCTAGGTTTAAATTAAGTTTCACAAAAGAGAAAACTATCAAAATGGTCTATAGTGACCCTCAATTATGTTTAATTACTTATCTAACTTGTCGTAAATTACAGTGGCTGATGTGCCTTCTCAATAACTATATAACAGAAAAAACATTGCGTTTCAGATTTTTACTTCAAGTGGCAAATGTGAACACCAAGTGCTTAAATTGACGATCGACACTAGTATTACGCAAAAAGGGGGTGTAACAGATGAGACTTCTGCAGTTCTGAGTGAAGCCTTATGCGCTCAAAAATGCGGCATCGCGTGCGTTCATTACCTTGTCGGTGTTTAGGCAGCGTCAGGGCGGCGGCGGACAGCACAGCTCCGCTCACCTTGCCATCTCGGAAGCAACTCTTCTCCTAACTTCTCCTTACTACCATTTACAGAAGTAGGTTTAAAAAAAAACTATCTGGGTGTGTTTTCATCTGACCAATCAGGGTCTCAATGTTAACCTTAAGCTCCGCCTACAAAAATTCTGTCTATCCAATGAGAAACGTTATACTTTTCGTGGTGGGGCAATGTTTTTAAAGTTTGCAACGTAATAGAGACGCGAAAAAGTCTCACGCTAAAACTTGCAGCTGGTGTGGTCCTTTAAGCGTTATCGTAAGATCTATACTGTTCTTCTGGAGGGCTCTATCTTTTAACATGGCCTGGGGGGGGGGGGGAGGGGGGAGGTGGTCCTAACATAACAGAGACGCAAAAAAGTCTCGCTCTAAAACTTGCGGGTGGTGTGGCCCTTTTTGTGTTATCGTAAGATCTATAATGTTTTTCTGGAGGGCTCTAGCTTTTAACATGGGCTGGGGGGGGGGGGGGGGGGTTGTCCTTGACGTAACAGAGACGCGAAAACGTCTCACGCTAAAACTTGCGGGTAGTGTGGTCTTAGCGGTTAGCTGGCGACGTGGGTGTCCGTCCATCCCTTATCGTAGGGCCTTCCAGCTTAACACGGTTCTGCTCTCGGCTTCTGTTCTCGTTTCTCCCCTCGGAACTGCGTCTGTTTCACGGTGGGAAGGTATGACATGCATTTAGGCATTCTTGTGTTAGTCTGTGGTATTCCATTTGCTCACTAGTTACTCGTATTACTTTGGTTAATTTAATGTCACGATTTATTCGGAGCTATGTGATATACTACTGGATTTGCTTATCATGTCAGGGTTTTCATGGAAGGTGTTGGATTTGCCTGACACCTTACAGTTGCCTGTTGTAAAGTGAGTAATTTGATAACCATTTTACATTTGGAGTATACCCCAAAGAACTGGAGACTAACCATAGACTTTTTAAAGCTAAGTTCAATAGCTGTACTGTTACACAATCGCAGTTCGTTCCCCTCAGTTCCCTTAGGCAATGATGCCCACATTAAACAAAACCCATTAAAATACGAAATCCCTATTGGTGCTTTTTTTACCTAGGTCTCCCGCTTTCTATGCACAAAACAATAGTACTTCCTTATAAATTATGAATTTCCTGGAAGGAACCTCCCTACCGTCCTACCGTGCAGCGTGAAATAACAACAAAGTGAAAGCGGGGCCACCTCCGGCACTGTTTTAAAAAAAAAGTATTTATAGATATTTAAAAAAATCTAAGATACACTCCATTGCTAACTGGAAGTGTTAGTTCTTCCTGGGTCGCATACTCACGTAGTTTTCCTTAGCTGAACACTTACTTTGTCGTTTTCACAACGACAGCACCGCCGCTCATCTCTGCGCACCCGTCACACCCGAAGTATATGGAGGGTCCGCAAAAACCGTTCCTAGGAAGTTGGCATACCAATCCTTGTACTTTCGTAGCCGTGACAGTTTTGTGTAGCCATCTTGCAAGTATTGCCAGTAATCCAGTACGTTCAGACGTGTGTCTCTATGTATGTAAAGGACCGTCATACCTGTGACCAACGCCACTGCGTTCTTACAACGCGGAAAATACGTTTCCTCTAGAAGAAATACTATGTCAGAAGTTATTGCTGTCTATATAGTGCGCTGCATGAACGATAGAATCTTCCTTTCTGGAGTACAGTCGGCCAACGCCTCGCCGCAGACCAGCCGATGGTAGTCCGTATCCAGCACGCCGCATTGCTGACACATGGGTGAATCCGCTAAATGTATTGCGTACTTTTTGTCGTTCGTTGGGTATTTCCGGTTCACTATAATTACCATGTTGATCTGACTGTTGTAGGTAGGTGGGGGTGATATTAACGGCTGGATGTTTCCGTTCTACCCTGTTCCGAGCGATCTGTCGAAGAAGCAGACGGTACACGTCCTTCTATGTCGACAGTCGGGACGTCGGTAAAAGCTCTCGAATGTAAATGTGTTCAACGATGAACGTGCGCTCATACATTAACGGGGGCGATATATGGCCGACACTGACCGGGGGAAGATGCGATGTTGGTACTAATTCTTCGATGTTCGCCACCGTAAGCGAGTGATTCCTGTTGCACCATCGTTTTAACATAGTATTAATATACATGGCACGCACCTTCTCGTGCACGTTCACTAAACCAACGCCCCCCTATCGCGCTGGGAGGGTAAGCGAGTTCTAGTGTACCTTAAAGAGCTGTCCCAGGCTTAGATAGTACTCAAAAGCCGCCTGAATCCTCATAGCCATCGTTCGCGTGGAGAAGGTGGCACATCATGGGAGTGAGATAAAAGCTGACGAGTGACAGCCGCTGCAGCATATCCATCGACCGTAGGGCATTGGTCGTACTGACGTGCGGGCTCTGGGCAACAGCCGTCGGTAGTTGTCCGCAGCCGTTCCCGCCGTCTCCTTATCAAAGGTGATACCCAAACATCGGAAGGTTTGCAACACAGGTAAGGGTCCTTCCGTTCCTGGTGCTAGTCCACGCCCTACATACATGAACTGTGATTTTCCGAAGTTGACCTCGCTGCCAGCTGCCATCCCACAGTATGTAGCCAATCCAGCGCTGATTAAGTCTCCCCCTCATTCCGGACGAGGAACACAATGCCATCCGCGTATGCTCTACATTTGAATGATAGATGCCGCAGGGAGATCAGGGTCAAACGGCGGCGAATGCCTGCGAGGCACTGTTCAAAGAGGATCGCATATAGGAGCATCGACAAGGGGCAACCCTTTCTCACTGATATTAAGATCTTAAAATACTCTGTTCTCCCTCCGTTGATCACCATCGCTGATCTGGCGACATGTAACAGCCGTATCACTGCAGCGGTCAATAATGGAGAGACAACCATCCTACTCATTACCGCAGCGAGGTACACATGATCCACGCGATCAAAAGCATGATCGAAATCTAAAGCAACCAGTGCCCCCGGAGGCGGCATGCAGCAGCGAGGATGACGACGTCCCAAGGCTGTGTGGATGTTAATAATGCCGCCAAGACAAAACTGATTGGCATATATTCGATCCGCCAGCGACGTTGTGATACGACTGCCCAGTATGCACATAAAGATCTTGTAGTCACTATTAAGGGGTGTCAAGAGACGGTAATCACAAGGTAGTTTGCCCCCATGGGGCTTGGGTTCAAATGGCTCTGAGCACTATGGGACTCAACTGCTGTGGTCATCAGTCCCCTAGAACTTAGAACTACTTAAACCTAAGTAACCTAACGACATCACACACATCCATGCCCGAGGCAGGATTCGAACCTGCGACCGTAGCAGTCGCACGGTTCCGGGCTGCGCGCCTAGAACCGCGAGACCACCGCGGCCGGCATGGGGCTTGGGTATCGGGATCATGAGCCCTTCCGTGAATTTAGAGGGAGCCGGTACTTCTTGTCGCAGAAGCTCATTAAACACGCATAACCACATCGGTGTCCTAATGGTCACAAAGGCACGGAAAATTCCAACAGACCTGGGGACTTGTTGGAGGCACCTCGTGAAATCGCTTCCTCCAGCTCCTGAGACGTAATTTCAGATAACATGTCCGCTTCCCCTTTCACACGCGGCGCGTCTGGAATTTCTTCCAGGACGTTCTCTCCCTCTGGTCCTCCCCGTCGCTCGCATAGAATCTGCTAAAATGATCCGTGAACGCCTGTGCTATTCCCCTTTGTGTTGAAAAGCGACGGCCATCGCCGAGACCGATCTCATGAATTAACGTCCTTCGTTTTCTTCTTCTTTCCTTTATCGCGTAATGCATCGAGCGAACCTCGTTGGGCAGGCAATCCTACGACCTCGCGCGTATCATCGTACCCGCCATCCTTAGCGTCGCAAGTTGTACCAGCTTCTCCTTGACTCGGTGGACGGCCGTCTGGCGTTCTGGTGCAGGTGGTTGAGCGAACTGTTTCCGGAAGGCCGTAAAGTAAAAGTCAGTGGCCGTGCGCTGCCATTGGGAAACCTCCTTCCCATAACCTATTAACGTCCTCCGTAAAGCTGGCTTCGCGCACTTTATTCACCACTGCAGTACAGAACCGAAAGAATTTCGTCGTCGGAGGCAGCCATGCCACGCGTCCTCCACCATGCATCGGCTTTATGCATCACGCCGGTGGGAGACACTCATCTTCCAATTACCCTTCCGTCTCCATACCTAATGTCTATCAAGGTTAACCGTATAAATATATGGTCTGCAAACGCCGACGGCGAGATTTCTGCGTCCACCGTCGACATCGCTAACGCCTTTGAAACGTAGATCCATCCAAATGGCTCGCGGAATGGCTCGTAAAAAATGTATATCCTGGTTGGTTGCGATACTTTAGCTGCCATGTATCGACTAATTCCATCCCGGTGACCAGCTTCTGAAGTTCTTGGCTAGGAGTATAGTTAGGATGTTGGTTCTTTCTGTCGAGCACACAATTAAAATCTCCGCCGAGTATGCAAGCATCGTATCGTCCCCGCAACAACGGTATAGCCCGACGGGCGTAAAAGTCGGCCCTTTCCCTTCTCTTATCCGAGCTCGACGTAGCGTATATACTGATCAAACGTATTCCACTTACGGTACGAGCCGTACCATGGGCAGGACGCAAATACTCTACTTCGTCTACACGTATCCCTTCCTTCAATAGCATCGCAGTGCCAACGCCTCTTTCATCACAAGGGGAACAGTAAATATCGTAACCGTAAAAGTCCGAAGGGGGAAGCTCCCGAACTTCCTGTAATAGCGCTATGTCTAAATCTGCAGCCTTCACTGTGTCACTGAGCGTCTTTTTACCGGCGTCCCAATGCTATTGATGTTAACGAACCCTATCCGATAAGCTTGTTGCATGGCTTTCAAGGTAGACAGGGCACCTTACGGTCGCTAATTCTTCCGTACTCGTGCTGCTTTCTTTCTGAAGTCCCCCGCCGTCCCCTCATATGGTCTTCGGTTATTCCGTGCACTCTTACGGTCTTAAACCGGGAGAGTCTGTCAGAGCGTTTCCTCCGGCATCATCTGTTCGCCACGGGGTTGGGTAATCTGACCAGTCCCCTAGCGTCCCATCGTTGTCGTACGTCGTAGGCGCCGTAGCCTCCTCAGTAGCCTGTTGCCGTCAATCGAACTCCTCCGCTGCTTCTGGAGCATCGTCAGCGGTAGGTCGTGCCGCCGTCCCGCTGGCCACCCTTGCATCCACGCTAGGCAGTTATTCTGTATCCATAGTCGTGTGCTCTGTACCCGAAAACGCCTGAGAATTACTTGCTGGATCAGATTGGTCGCCCTCCAGCGTGAGGCGTCGCTTCTTCCGGCGTTTTGGCGTTCGCTGGGGGACGTCGGAATCGTGCGCCGTCGAATTATCGACGTCTGCAAGTGCCTTATCTGAAGGGGCCGCGAGCGGCACCGAAGAGCGGGCGTCTTGTGACTGCTCCAGGCGGTCCAGCGCAACGTCGTCCTTCCGTGGCTCGCCACCATCTGAATCTGTCTTGACGTTCCGGTTCGTTTCTGTCTCGCGGCTTACGCCATCGCGTAATGCGGCGACATACGTCATGGGGAGCACAGTCGGATGCGGTGTGAGTGCTGGATCATGGCAGCTGTAACAACCTTCGTTAGCCGGCCAGGGTGGCCGAGCGATTCTAGGCGCTTCAATCTGGAACCGCGCGACCGCTACGGTCGCAAGTTCGAATCCTGCCTCGGGCATGGATGTTTGTGGCTTCCTTAGGTTAGTTAGGTTTAAGTAGGTCTAAGTTATAGGGGACTGATGACCTCAGAAGTTAAGTCCCATAGTGCTCAGAGCCATTTGAACCAACCTTCGTTAAGTACACTCAGAACGTACGTGTCCCTCCTTCCCACACCCAGAGCACGTCCTTGGTTGTCCGTCGTAGGCGACAATCACCCTACAACCAGCGACGTACAAGTCTGACGGAACATGTTTTCGGAGTTCTATCCTTATTTTTCTGACGCCATTAAGGACAGGATACGTTTTGAAACTCGCCCTTTTTTCGGCCTCATGGGACAGGACCGTTCCGTAAGGACGCAGGGCGTCTGTCGCCAATTCTTCTGGCACTTAGAATGGAAGCTCAAAGACGCGAATCGTTCGTAGTCCCATGCTTGCGTGTTCAACTGTAACCACCCCAACATTCCCGCCCGAATGACAGAAACGAAGTCCTTGTCGGTGTTGGAGTGGTAGTTCGTCACATGCCGCTTCGTCGATGAGCTTGACATAGACCACGCTGCTGACTATAGATAACTGTGTTCCAACTAGAACGTCAGATTCGATTTTTAGGTCGTTCCGCAAATAACGTGCTACCTCGAAAGCCTTCGGTCGAGCATAGTCGTTAACAAAACTAAATTTCAGTGTCGATTTGCGGAACGACAGGGCCATGATTCGTTCTATGTATACCGCGACACACCGCTACACACTTAAAGTAAACACCTCTCGCGCAGACGTGCGGCAGGGACGCAAACACCGTCCGATCCGCTGCGCCGCTAAAGGTTAACTGTGTCTCAACAGTATTTAATACAGTTCCTCTAAAAAGTAGAAAGTCGATTATTTCTGTAAATTTATGACGAACATTAAGAACAACCTATTTTTCTGCACTTTTTAAACGTGTTCCACACGCGTGCTTCACTACGGAACAGGAAGCAGCCTCAGCGATTTTCATGCTGCGTACTAACAGCGCGACAATCAGAGCACAGCAGTGCGGAGGCTGTGACTAAAAACGATATTTGAAATAAAAACTACATAACTAAAGCGAGATGGCTGCTAATGCATTTGAATATCTTAAAATTTCATTTAATGTAAGTTAGTAATATGTCTAATACATATATAGGACCTACTTCCAAGTGCGCAGCGACATCGGTTTACGTGTGCTCCGGCTTCTGACCAATCAAGGCGTTTGTGTATGTTTACATCAGGTTTATTCTGATGTTGAACGGAGTATAGATGCGAACGCAGCAGTTTCTCACAGCCGTTGTTACAGTCCTTCTAAAATAATACGCGATGTAACTACAACAGCTGCTGAGGACGGTGCTCTCTTGTTAGCTTGGCTTGTATTCATATCGTGAAGTGGAAGATTCGAAAATTATCCGGTCTTTAAGCTTATTTTATACAGAAACAGTTCATTTCCGGTTGTGGGTTCCTTAGCAGAACTTTATCTACTGCGATAAGCCCCTAGCAACCTGTAAAAGGAATTTTAAAACAGCCTTTGTAAGTGTTTTTAATAAAATGTTTTGCGGCGTATCAAGACATTTCGCCTCCCCCCCCCCCCCCCCCCCGCCCCACACACACATACGTACACACAACCGGGTCTGCCTCTGAAGCATGGAGAGAGTCAAATCGGACAATATTTTTCTTTTATTAATTTACGTACGTTTTAGCAGTGGCATGCATAATGTCCAAGACTAATATGCTCTTTTCTGTGTCAGATTTAAGCAATAATTACATTTAGTAATCTGTAAATGGCCAGCCGGTTCCTCCAAAAACAAAACAATAAATGTGCACATAGATTATAAACCGATTAGTTCGTATCATTCCGATTGAAATGGTGCAAATGTATGGAATGAGATAAATAACTAATTTAGTTGGATGGGACCACAGGGAGGCATCAGATATGTAAGTTGACAAAGATGGAGCCGAGTCGATAGGTGGCTGTGTTGTAAATGGCCAGCCGGTTCCTCCAAAAACAAAACAATAAATGTGCACATAGATTATAAACCGATTAGTTCGTATCATTCCGATTGAAATGGTGCAAATGTATGGAATGAGATAAATAACTAATTTAGTTGGATGGGACCACAGGGAGGCATCAGATATGCAAGTTGACAAAGATGGAGCCGAGTCGATAGGTGGCTGTGTTGGGTCGCCGCTTATGCAACTGCAGTGCTGGTTCCGTCCCCTGTCACCACCCTCCCCGCGCCAGCAGCCAGCGGGGCGGTAATTACCTCCTGTTGCGCCCATGTGATGAGGCTCGTTAATACGCCAGCTGAGAGAGGGGACAACTTCGCTATCATGTTTCGTAGTTCGCTCCAGTCAGCTTTATGTACGTAAACCGTGCCAGGACGTGAAGCTGTAATTCTAGTGGATTCCCTGACGTTCGAGAAAGCAAGACACTGCAGCATACGAACCCGAGTGGAGACGTGCTCCATTTTATAACGGGACATATATCTTACACTCTATATTTGCATAAAATAGGCCAAAGTCAGCCGTGGAGAGATCGGAAGATCTGACCATATTGTATTACAATGTAATCTAACCTGTGATACCAGTGATAACATCGCTGTAGATGTGGACCTTCATCCCGCATTAAGAAGTATCGATTCATGGAAACTATAAATAACATCGCTAACCAAATATCCCACAAGGAGTCTCTAAGGTACAGGGTATAACAAATGCAAACAGCCGAGGCGTCAGGCGTTTTCAAATGCAAGTAAGAATAATTAACGGGACATTGTATGCCCTATGTCGCTAATGTTAAATTATCGAATTTTGTGACCCATTATCTTGCAAACTTTCTAAGAAACCAACATACAATTTTGCATAATTATTAAATGCACCTTTCTAAATACACTGAACTAGAATTATTACTAAAATTGTATTGTGGGACGTGTTATCTTTTTTTTTCAAACACTCAATTGTTTAACAGAATTTTGTAAGTAAATGAACATAAAAAGAAAACAACTCAGGTTATTTCAATTATTCTAGTTCCATGTGTCTTGAATCTCACACTTGGTATGCTGTGGAAATTTCATGTCTCTACCATCAGTAGTTTTTTAGAAAATGGGTCATTTACTGCAAAAAATGTAGTTCAGAGATATTGAGGTTTAAAGAATTTTGTTACAAATTCTTATACAGAATTACATTTCTGCATTTTTTATGCATTACAATTGCCCTGGCTCACAGTCTGTGTCTTCTTCAGTGTCACAACAGCCTAGTGTTTGCTCCTCCTTTTCTTCCTTGTTTCTTTTGTCATTTGCTGAGCAGCTAACTCTGCTTCACATACACGAAGCTCATCCAGTTACCGCAGTCCTATAGCTGTGTTCTGTCCAAATCTTACCCCTATCTTCACCAGAACCTCAAGTCTTTCATAGCTTCCACCATTAAAAGTTATTACAGCATCAGACACTGCTTACTTTAGAGTCATAAGGGCAACAAATACATTTTTAGGCACACATTACTGAAGGACTCATTAACATTCTGGGTCTTCCCATGTAAACACTTCTTTAGTAGCTTAGGATTTGCCAAATCTCCGTAAATAGGTTTCATTGCCTCCATTACTCTCAAAGGAAGAGTATGTTTACGTATAAATTCATGCAGGGTGCCAGAAAATTCTGCTTGCCTATATTTGCACCAAGTGTTTGGTGGAGGCTGACACAAAGCATGACATGGCTTTCCGTCGGTTGATATTCGATGAACGAAAGTGCTCCACACCGCTCTTTTCATCTTCTCTAAATTGTCACAGTTATCTCTACTAGTCTTTCCATATATTCCTGTAATTCATCTGTTACATTGTCCGCTAGTCTTCCAGCACATTTTATTGTCCTGCCATTAGACAGTTTTGTGTTACCCAACTTGTTTCTTAGGTTACGCAGACGTGTTCCCATCCTTTTCCTGACATGTCCTACACAAAACAAAGCAACTCACAGCCTTATAGACTGTGTAATTCCCAAAATATGAGTGCTCAACTGTGGCATTATATACATAGCATCGAAATTTGACAGTCACACGTCAACATTCAAAACATTATTTGAAGGTCTCACAATTGTCTGATTTTAATGTCTTATATACCAAAATATTCAGGAAAGTCCAAAGCACATTATAGAGTAGAAAACAGCAAATGTCAAATTTCAACGAATTTCACGTACAATGTCCCATTAATAGTGCTTAATATATTATATGCCAAAGACTGTTTATAGTCTTGCGTTTCAAGGTCACCACTCATCATCTTGAAGGTGTAACAGGCCACTTCTCCCTTCATCTCATATATTCGCAAAACGTGCCTGATTATCCTGGTAACTGAGGACGGAATGTACAGCACTCGACACGTTCTTTTCGAAACAGATATACCTCATTCACATGCATTCGGTGTCTTTCTAATGGCAAAAGCCGCAAAGCAGCACTCGTCTCCAAGCACAGAGACGTTGTGATGTCCATCTCACTCTATGAGGTTAAAATTTAACATACCTCACACACAGAATAGGTTGTTCAAAATGTTCAAATGTGTGTGAAATCTTGTGGGACTTAACTGCTAAGGTCATCAGTCCCTAAGCTTACACACTACTTAACCTAAATTATCCTAAGGACAAACACACACACCCATGCCCGAGGGAGGACTCGAACCTCCTCCGGGACCAACCGCACAGTCCATGACTGCAGCGCCTGAGACCGCTCGGCTAATAGGTTGTAACATAATCTAACCTACCTGACCCTTCCAGAAACTGACGATGGTGGTCGGACGCATTTTTGACCAAGCTGTCGGCCGTTGTTATCGGGTGACCTCTAGCTGTGCACTCAGGCAACTGTCGTCGGTACGGCTGTGAACCTGCCAACTCAAATAAGACACGGTGGCTGGAGCTCTACCAACTACCACAACAGCACAGGCGACTGAAATTAACAAGCAGAAATACATTAATTCATTAATAATATACTCAGGCTTTCCATTTATATGTCGTGATCCTAACTTGCCGGAAGCAGATCCTATGAACACATCTTGTACGTATATATTGTATGATGCTTAGAAATTTATATTTTTAGCTTTGTGCTGTGGCTCGAGTTTTTTCGCCATATATAGTATGTAACAGAATTTTGTAGTATAATTATTGAATTTTATCTTCTTGTTTTTCGAATCATTAATATTTTTTCCTTCGCTATTATTATTATACAAAGCAAAAAATACCATAAATTTCTAAGCATTATACGATATATACCTACAAAATGTGTTTACAGGATCTGTTGCAGGCAATTAAGGAACATGTCATGTAAATGGAAAGCCTGAGTATATTATTAATTAATTAATTAATTCTGTTCTGAGTGCTATTTATTCTCTCAGTATAATACATTGTTTTAGCCTCTCTGGTGATATTCCTTAGCAGTTTGCATTAATGTCTGCTGTGAAATTCTTTTTTCGCGTTCTGACTGCCCATGTTAGAATAGAGCACTCCTAGCAGCGACAACAATGGGGTTGATTGTAACGCTGGAATAGCGGTGCAAAGAGGACATTAGTGGACCGAGTTTGAGTAGCAATCCTGTCCATTTCACAGAAATCCATTTCGCACCAAGACTATTCCCAGCCCCTCCCACAATCACTACCGGATCCTCTTTAGTAAAATCCTTACAGAAAGTCCCTAAGTTTTCCTGAATTAAAACAATTAGAGAGTGAGATTGAAATTCAGTTCCCGTATGGTTAGTCGAGAGTGCTAATACGCTGCTTCCTGGACTCGGGTAGGCGCGCCGGTCCCGGATCGAATCCGTCTGGCGGATTAACAAGGGCTGGTGTGCCGGCCTGCCTGAATGTGCTTTTTAGGCGGTTTTCCACATCCGACTAGGTGAATGCCGGGCTGGTCCCCACGTCCTGCCGAGCTACACGATCGCAGACATCTGAAACACGTTCGCACTATTTCATGATTTACACTAGATACAGACGTCTGGGGTACACTGATTCCGTCCCAGTGGGTACGCGGTGGCGGCAGAAAGGGCATTCGGCCACCTCTTCAAATTTACCATACCAAGTCCGATTGTAACCATGCCGACCCTGCGAAAACCACGGAATAAGAAACAAACAAAGGAAGAAGAAGAAAGATTTAAATTCAGTATTTGTCTGTCATACATCTATATGTCTGTACTAGTTGTTCTAAATCAGGTGTAATTCTTTTCTTAAAAAACTGATGAAGCATTCTATTGCCCTCCGCTCTGCTTAAACTTGTGGAAGATTATCAGTTGTGTTGGGAGATTAAAAAAAACTCCTGTCAATGTGAGAACTCCATTGTCAGGTAAGTTGATGCACAACAGTGGAAAATCGTATCAGACATGAAAACTATACCTGGCAGTGTCCCAAATGGCTCTGAGCACTATGCGACTTAACTTCTGAGGACATCAGTTCCCTAGAACTTAGAACTACTTAAACCTAACTAACCTAAGGATATCACACACATCCGTGCACGAGGCAGGTAGTGTCCCAAAATGGATAAGATATTGAATTAATTAATTAAACAAAGGAGACCTTAACATACATGAAACGTAGGTGATAGAACTCACAAAAATGATAAAGAGCTCATCAAAAAACTGAATGAGACAATGGTATTTATAGAGACGTACTAATATCCTGACAGACCTCCTCCTGCCCGGCACAGTGCAGCAACTCGGCATGGCATAGACTCAACAAGTCGTTGGAAGCCCCTGAAGAAATATTGAGCCACGCTCCCCCTATAGCCGTCGGTAATAGTGAAACTTTTGCTGGTGCAGGATTTTGTTCACTAACTGACCTCTTCATTATGTTCGACAGGATTCATGTCGGGTGATCTGGGTGGCCAAACTATTCGCACAAGCTGTCCAGAATATTTTTCAAACCAGTCGTAAACAATTGTGGACTGGTGATATGTTTGGGAATATGAAGTCAATGAATGGCTGCAGATGGTCTCCAAGTTGCCGCACATAACCGCTTCCAGTCAATGATCGGTTCTGGTGCACCAGAGGGCCCAGTCGATTCCATGTAACCACAGCCCACACCATTATGGAGCCAACCCCAGCTTGTAACAGTGTCTTGTTGACAACTTGGGTCCATAGCTCCGTGGGGTCTGTGTCATGCTTGGTCTCTACCATCAGCGCTTACCAACTGAAATCGGAACACATCTGACTGGGCCGCGGTTTTCCAGTCGTGTACGGCCCAACTAATACGGTCGCGAGGTCAGGAGAGGCGCTGCAGGCGATGTTTTGTTAGCAAAGGCGCTAGCGCCGCCAAATTGCACTGAGCTGTGATAACGGATACGTTCGTCGTACGTCGCACATTAATTTCTACGTTGTTTCACCCAGTACTGCTTGACTATTAGCACTGACAGCTCTACGCAAACGCCGCTGCTCTCGGTCGACTCACTGCGGCATCCGTGGTCAAAAGTAAGGCCTGAAATTTGGTATTCTCGGCGCACTCTTGATATTGTGGATCTCACAATATTGAATTCGCTAAAGAAGACCGAAATCGAATGTCCTTTGCGTCCAGTTCCAATTACCATTCCGCGTTCAAAGTCTGTTAACTCCCGTCGTGCGGCCACAATCACGCCAGAAGCCTTTTCACACCAGTCACCTGAGTACAAATGACAGCATTGCCAATCCACTGCCCTTCTAAACCTTGTGTACGCGATACTACCGGCATCTGTATATGTGCATATTGTTATCCCATGACCTGCCACCTCAATGTACATTCATGAACTATTAACCTCTTGGAAGAGGTCGGACAATGGTTGTGGAATTAAAAAGTTCGCATCAGCATACATATGGGTAAATAAGTAAGTTCGCGGAAGATTCACAGTGATTGCCAATTGTTAATCAAGAAGATAAAGGAAAGATGAACTGAAAGGTTCGCGCATGCACCTGCTGCATTGACTGAACGCATTTGAGACTGTGATTGCTTATCCGTGTACTTGAAATAAAGTGTGAAAGTACTAATGTTCATCACTGGTCTTCACGTACATTCTACAACACGGATAAAAAACGGTTCTGTTGGTCATCATACTTAGAGTGACTGGCAGCTGTGAGTGGCTGTTGCAGTGGCTAAAAAGCTCTAAGTTATTTGTCCTGAACTGAAGACTGTTCTCCCTCAGAGCCGGAGGCGAAGCCCCCTCTAGGCTGAAGTGTCCCTTGTCCAGCCTCGGATTGTAGTGTCCTATAGAGCGCTCCCAGCGAGAAGCGAAATTTTACTTTTGTTCGTAATTTTGATCACCAATGACAGGGATTCTTGCGAGTGCTAACCGATCAGATACGTTATGCCATACTCATTTTTAACCCGCGATCACTCGCACTGAGAAAAAAATATAACATTCATGACTATGGAGAAATATTTCAATATATTTTAAGGATTTTAAAGAGCTGACCTAGCAATGCTCCCTTTGATATAGCTGCCTGCAATCGGCTTGTCTTTCGTAGATAAAATCACAATTAAAGCTTGCTTAGCTTTGTTCGAAGCAGTGCGAATCGTTAGATTGTTTTCCTCACAGGCGAGTTATTACGGAACAATGCCTGGTGTATTCCTGAAACCCCGCCTTGCTTCTCTCTTGGTCTGCCTCCTTGTGCTACTAGCACCAAACTGGTTAATTTTTCCTCATGGATACACTTTGCGTGTATTACGTCTTTTATAAGCAGACTGAACACTGTTATTCTGTTTTACGTATTGAATCAAGGAATTCCATACACCGGGTACATGACGTGCTCAGTCAGATGTGAAAATATGTAAAATGTTACATTACAGTAGGCATTGTCAGATGAATTGCTATTGCGTTGGCCAGAGGAACCACTAGCCGAGAATGTCCAAATAGGAGGCTTGTCTTCTCGTATCGACACACAATCTGAGTACGAAGAAATCAAGACACAGCAACAGGGCAGTCTGGCAGCGATTCTGAAATTACGTCTACAGTAGCCCCAATTTCTGCAAATAGTGATACGTATCAAGGAATGGATGGAAAATGAAATTTTTCAAGCATAAACCCCCCTCAGCAAGAGCTGCTCGTCAAAATTTTGTTATGCAATTTACAGGCACAAAAGGGTGAAACAAAAAATTCGAACATAGTTATGGACTGTTGGAAAATATTTTTTCCAGACATTGTAATTGACCATACTGAACAGTACTCAAACGAAGAATTATTAGACAGAATCCCAGCAGCTTATTCACAAAGTGCTCGAGACTACCCACAAAAATATGCTGAAGAAATATCGGCTTTCCTTTGTGTTTTATACGTACTTCCCAAAAGAGAAAAAGTCACTAGACAGTGGATCTGACAGTCTGATAAAACGGGAATCAAGTTTACCTTAGTTGTTCATTTACTGTGACTATGTCGAATAGCTGGAAGGAGATTTTACGAATGTAATGCAGAACTGCTTGTATCGATTGCATATGGAAATATTTTCGGTTCAGCAATACACATGTTTCCTTTAATGGTCACGCGTTATTTATAATGTATTGGTAATAATTAAGAAGATATTTACTTGATACGTGTAGCTTTTTGTGTGCAGCTTACAGCTAAAAAAACGTAAAAGTTACCTTTGTTAGAAAAATCTAACACTGGAGTTTTCTGTGACAACAATAAGCGCGATTCATCGCTGATTAATGTGATTAACCAATAGTGGGGATTTTTAGTGCTGGAGCTCATAAACAGGCAGCGTACGACTTCCACTATGGTCCTGTTTCGTGTTTCAGCCAATAACACCTCCTCTACGTATTATCCAATGTTGGCTGCTCTTACTGATTTTTAACAAAAATGAACAAGCTCAGTTAGCTTGACACCAACCTGACAGCTGGTGGGGACATGCTCTCAAGAACAAATGTGCATAATGGCGTTTCTCATTCCACCTCTCAGATCTTATCTCTGAGGTAAGGCAGGACTCTTTCAGGGCTCCGTTATTTACAATTCCGCATGCAACGGTATTGTTAACTTGAGGGAAAAAGTGATGGCACAACCCTTTCACTGGTGTACACACCTCATTGAGAACAGTTTTTTGTGACTCAATAGGACGCAAGCACTACTGCCATCCGAGAAAGTATGGACGACACCTGTTGGATGCGGCTCCGCTCACACACACATCGGGCCTCGTGGTTTCCTACGCAGCACGTCGCTTCCTTCTACGATGGCTTCACTTGTAATTTGAAACGAATCCGCAGCCCCTCGGAAGTAATGACTTAATATTGTGCGTCCTATCTCTGCTCTGTGAGGCTTCGATCAAGATGCATTCAATGAGACTCTTAACTATTCACTGAAGTAATCCTTCAGAAGAAAAAATTGGCATGGAATTTTAGTATCTGGATATGACAGCCACTGACATTAACTTCATCATTTCTTGGCGGAAATTAATTTATATTAGCTGGGTTTATCAGTTTAATGGAATCTGATTATAATGCATGACAGTTTTGAGAAAAACTGTCGCCTATAACTGGCTAATATCCTGTTGATGAGCGCTGCAATACTACCGTTCATTGAACTGATTCAGAAGGTGTTAAAGTCTTTCTGACACTCAATTAAATGGGCAATTGAAATTATCACTAACAAATGATCCTCTTAATTCTGATTTTGGTTTCAGCCAGTATATATCTTTTTACCAGGCTATTTCGTAAATTAACTGCAAGCAAAGACGTGCCATTGTTTTAAGGCACTAAGATATTCATAACGGAAAGTTCGATTTTTAACATTCGTGACTCAGATTTTTGGTGTCTGTAAATTTTTTGTAACTGTGGCGTATGCATAATTTCCTTATGTAGCAGTATAAAATGTAGATGTCTGGAAAACAGTGACAATTTTGGCTTTCTTATGATGGCTGTAAGTAATGCAGCTGAAATATCAGTGGAGTAAGACCCATGAATCCAGCTGCAGTTCCGGAATATCATCGATTGACCAAATGAGAATCCTCTAGACTCTTTCCAGGAAGTACATTCATGAGCAAATAAGTGAAGATCGCCTACGCAGGAGCCTGTAGCATCACCACTTGTGCTCACGGCGACTGCACAACGCGTCATGACATGGACTCTAAGAGACACCAAACTCTTGAGGCATCCACTCTACATCTACATCTACATGACTACTCTGCAATTCACATTTAATTGCTTGGCAGAGGGTTCGTCAAACCACAATCATACTATATCTCTACCATTCCACTCCCTAACAGCGCGCGGGAAAACGAACACCTAAACCTTTCTGTTCGAGCTCTGATTTCTCTTATTTTATTTTGATGATCATTCCTACCTATGTAGGTTGGGCTCAACAAAATATTTTCACATTCGGAAGAGAAAGTTGGTGACTGAAATTTCGTAAATAGATCTCGCCGTGACGAAAAACGTCTTTGCTTTAATGACTTCCAACCCAACTCGCGTATCATATCTGCCACACTCTCTCCCCTATTACGTGTTAATACAAAACGAGCTGCCCTTTTTTGCACCCTTTCGATGTCCTCCGTCAATCCCACCTGGTAAGAATCGCACACCGCGCAGCAATATTCTAACAGAGGACGAACGAATGTAGTGTAAGCTGTCTCTTTAGTGGACTTGTTGCATCTTCTAAGTGTCCTTCCAATGAAACGCAACCTTTGGCTCGCCTTCCCGACAATATTATCTATGTGGTCTTTCCAACTGAAGTTGTTCGTAATTTTAACACCCAGGTATTTAGTTGAATTGACAGCCTTGAGAATTGTACTATTTATCGAGTAATCGAATTCCAAAGGATTTCTTTTGGAATTCATGTGGATCACCTCACACTTTACGTTATTTAGCGTCAACTGCCACCTGCCACACCATACAGCAATCTCTTCTAAATCGCTTTGCAACTGATACTGGTCTTCGGATGACCTTACTAGACAGTAAATTACAGCATCATCTGCGAACAACCTAAGAGAACTGCTCAGATTGTCACCCAAGTTATTTATATAGATCAGGAACAGCAGAGGCCCCAGGACGCTTCCCTGGAGAACGCCTGATATCACTTCAGTTTTCATCGATGATTTTCCGTCTATTACTGCGACCTTCCCGACAGGAAATCACGAATCCAGTCGCACAACTGAGACGATACCCCATATGCCCGCAGCTTGATTCGAAGTCGCTTGTGAGGAATGGTGTCAAAAGCTTTCCGTAAATCTAGAAGTACTGAATCAACTTGAGATCCCCTGTCGATAGCGGCCATTACTTCGTGCGAATAAAGAGCTAGATGCGTTGTAAAAGAACGATGTTTTCTGAAGCCATGCTGATTACGTATCAATAGATCGTTCCCTTCGATGTGATTCATAATGTTTGAATACAGTATATGCTCCAAAACCCTACTGCAAACCGACGTCAATGATATAGGTCTGTAGTTCGATGGATTACTCCTACTACCCTTCTTAAACACTGGTGCGACCTGCACTCTGATCCGTGAAATCTCCATAATGCAAGAAATTTGGTCAGAGCTGGAGTAAGACACCAGTACCTCGCCCGCTGTCGTCCTTGATGCCGACAGTAAAACTAAGACCAGGTGGTCTGGACCGATAGACAAATGTCCGTTTCGCAAAGTTTTCTGACACAATTGGGGAGTGAAAAGGTGTTGCATTATGACGCTACGAATCATTAATCTTTCGCCGGTGAGAGGCGATGTGGTTAAGTATCCCACCAAACAGTCCTTATTCAACAGCAAGTTCACTGGCCAAAACATTATTCACCTCGTTAACGGAGCATAGTAAAGAGCTGTAGAACTGGTACGATGTGGCCCACCGTTGACCTACCTAAGACACGGCTGTGAAGTGGTGTGGATTTGTCAGTCGCTTGTTTGGAATCGGCGTATAAGATGGACTGACGTTGAGATGTGACAGAATGGTAGAAACTAGCAATAGTATTTGGAGGTGCCGATAACCACACCTTTGATGAAGTTGCCCGATTTATTCGAGTATCAACGCTGATTGTCCGACGTGTCTACGAGGACTGGTGTACAACATGCAACCATACAAACAGTGGTCGTGAAAAGATCCCAACCGAAATGGACCCGTGTTAAATGTCACGCCTTAATAACAATCGGTTTCAAATTAGACCGCAAATATTACTGTTAGTGTATTCAGGTCCATCTCAACCAGTTTCCGAGTGAACATTGCGAAGGATATGTAATGGACATTTTAAGTCTGGCGCCTTGCAAAAGTCTATGGCATTCAGCGTCACATTAAGCTGCAAATGTTCAACGGACCAAACAATACAGAAACTGAATAGTAGCCTGTTGGAAACGTGTGGTCTGACAAGTCAAAATTATTACTTTTTTCAAATGATGCAAGGCCTTCAGTGCAGCGATGGCCCAATGAAGTATTTAACCTACCGCGTGTTGTGGCTCTACTTCATAAAGTTTTTGTAAAAAGATTTGGCGCCCTCATTCATGTTAGCGCGTACATGAACCAGGATGTTTATTACAAAATTCTCGTTTTCTGTTCAAAAATGGTTCAAATGGCTCTGCGCACTATAGGACTTAACTTCTGAGGTCATCAGTTCCCTAAACCTTAGAACTAGTTACACCTAACTAACTTAAGGACATCACACACATCCATCCTCGAGGCAGGATTTGAACCTGCGACCGTAGCGGTCGCGCAGTTCCAGACTGTAGCGCCTATAACCGCTCGGCCATCCCGGCCGGCTTCTCTTTTTCTAATTGTTGCCCTTTCTGCTACAGCTTTATGATGAGTATGCTAGGCACAGTCGGATCTTCCAAGATGGCAACACTAGTGTTCACACGGCTGCACGTACACTGATAACACTTTATGACACTCCCACCGCGAGGTTGTGAGCTGCCTTGTGGCGCTGGTGGTGTGTGACGCTGTAAGAGAAGTTTATGAGCAGAGTAGAGACGAATGGGGAATCATTCAAGCGACGATAAGTGGCGAAAACGCGCAAATCCGCCAACTTGAGGGACTTTGACAAAAGCCAGATCCTTGTGGCCCAGTGCCTGGGAGCGAGCATCTCGGAAACGGCAAAGCTCTTCGCGTGCTACTGTCGTGAGCACCTGTGGAAAGCGCTTGAAGACTGCTGAAACCACAAGTAGGCTACAAGAAGCTCATCTCAGGGGGCTCTGAGGCTTGCCCGCTCTCTATAAAACCGCATGGGTGGCGATCTGCGGCAGATCTGACGGCAGAGTACAGTGCTGTAGCAGGTGCAAGTGTTTTCAAGCACACTGTTCAGCCACAGTGTCCAGTACGGAGTTCCGCAGCAGAAGACCCCTCCGTGTACCCATGTTTACCCCAAAACATTGTTAATTATGACTACAATGGGCACGGGATCATCGAGATTGGACAGCGAATGTATGCAATCGTGACTTCTAATCTGATGGATCCCCTTTGTTGTTAAGCCAAGCCAGTGGTCGTGATCAGATACGCTGTCATCCAGATGAGCGGCTGCTGGATACATGCTGCACACCACGGACACGGACTGGTGGGAAGCAGTATTATGTTACAGAGACATTCAAAATGGCTCAAATGGCTCTGAGCACTATGCGACTTAACTTCTGAGGTCATCAGTTGTCTAGAACTTAGAACTAATTAAACCTAACTATCCTAAGGACATCACACACATCCATGCCCGAGGCAGGATTCGAACCTGCGACTGTAGCGCGGGGATATTCACCTCATGGGACCTACGTTAGTAGTCGATGGCACCTTGACAGCTGTGGACTACGTGAACATAATTAGGGACCACCTGTAGCCCATTATGTCTTCCTCAACAGCGATGGCATCTTCCAACAGGATAATTGTCTGTGTCGCAAGGCCAGAATTGTGCTGCAGTGGTTTGAGGAGTATGATACTGAACTCACGTTGATGTCTTGGCCATCAAATTCGGCTTATCTGAATCCGGTAAAACCTAGATGGGGCGTTACTGGGCGCCAGCTCCGCGCCAACAAACCAACCGCCATTAAATTAGAGGAAGTTTGTGCCCCGTGCGTAGGCATCTGGTGCTACAAAGGTCTGGAAGCCTATTAAGTACTTTTCGAACCCATGGCACGCAGAATCACTGCTGAATTGCATTCCAGAAGCGGTTGGGTTGGGGTTGGGTTGTTTGGGGAAGGAGACCAGATAGCGAGGTCATCGGTGTCATCGGATTAGGGAAGGATGGGGAAGGAAGTCGGCCGTGCCCTTTCAAAGGAACCATCCCGGCATTTGCCAACAGCGATTTTAGGGAAATCACGGAAAACCTAAATCAGGATGGCCGGACGCGGGATTGAACCGTCGTCCTACCGAATGCGAGTCCAGTGTCTAACCGCTGCGCCACCTCGCTCTATCCAGAAGTGGTCCAACACTCGTTTAAGTAGGTGATCATAATGTTTCGTTGATCACTGTATATTCCTTTGGTTTAACGAATCAGGAATCCTATCTCACCCCGACTAACCCTCTAAATCACCCGATCTTAATTTTGGGTGAATCGTAGCAATCAACATCCCCCATTTTGGCAGCTCTACGGAATATAAATAGAAAGCGGCTACAGCTGGATGTGGCATACCTGAAAAAATTCGTGGATTCTCTCCCTCGTCAGTATGAGAGCATTATCAAGGCTAGTGGCGGTGTTATACGGTATCAGCGCGATATCGACTGGGAGTGACTAGTTTTTGGCTGGTATGCTTTCACAATGCACTTGAATGGTGCCCTGCAGCTGGATGTGGCATACTTGAAAAAATTCGTGGATTCTCTCCCTCGTCAGTATGAGAGCATTATCAAGGTTAGTGGCGGTGTTATACGGTATCAGCGCGATATCGACTGGGAGTGACTAGTTTTTGGCTGGTATGCTTTCACAATGCACTTGAATGGTGCCCTGTTAGTGAGCACCTTATTGTCTGCGTGATCCGTTTTTACACCTCAGTTCATTACTCACAGCGACCTTCTTCCATGCTTTCAGAATGGCCTTCTTCCATGCATTTAGAGCTGAACAGCATACAAGCTAATTTCTGTCACCCGTGTCGTGCGGTGACCAGCATACGCTTATCAAGCATGGCGGTGCAGCGAAGGATGGGCAAGATGTGAGGTCTGAGCGAACTGAACCACGAATCGAAAACGGGTTTCTGTTCCATGGGACAAACAGTTTATGAGGTCTTGCAGGCTGCATCTACATCAGTACTCCACAAGTCATATGACGGTGTGTGGCGGAAGGTACTTCTGGTATCACTATCATATCCCTCCTTCCCTGTTCAAATCCCAACAGGCGCGTGAGAAGAATGTCTGTCAGACGAACAAAAGTACAACACCAAGAAGTTAGCAGCCTTGTTTCTACACTTGAAAGATGTTTGTTCAAATTTCGCACCAGTCGCATAAGAGTAGCGGTAGTAGCGCCAATATGAGCATACAAATCCTGTTTGCTTTAAATACACGCTGTAACGGTCGTGAGCGTCAGTTACCTTTGAGATTCGACATGGTGAGCTGATGTTAATCAAGAATGACTTTAAGCAAACAAAGATGCCATCATCAACACGTCACTGAGTTTCAACGTGGCCGTGTAATAGGGCTACGAGAAGCTCGATGTTCCTTCTACGATACTGAAGAAAGATTTGACAGGAATCTAGCCACCGTACATGACTGCTGGCAGCGGTGGTCGCAAGAAAGAATAGCCGCAAGATGGCCGGGCTTTGCGGAGAGGGAAGACCGTGGCTCTTGGTCTTGCGGTAGCGTTCTCGCCTCCCTCCCACGGGGTCCCCGGTTCGATTCCCGGCGGGGTCTGGGATTTTCTCTGTCTTGAGATGACTGGGTGTGGTGTGTCTTTCATCATCATTTCATCCTCATTCACTCGCAAGTCGCCGTAGTGGCGTTAAAGAACTTGTGTAGCGGCGGCCCAACCGCCCCGCGAGGGATCTCCCGGCCACCAATGCCCTACGCTCATTATTATTATTATTATTATTATTATTACCGAGAGGGAAGACCATCATGTTTGGGGTATAGTTCTGGCACATCGTATTGCATCTGTATCAGCAATCTGAGCAGGAGTTGGCACCACCGTGACGCAACTAACTTTTATAAATCGGTTGCTTCAAGGAAAGCTCCGAGCCCGACGCCCTGTAGCGTGCCTTCCACTGACCCCAAACCACAACCATTTGAAACTTCAGTCGTGTAAAGCAAGAGCTGACTGGAGGGCAGGGTAAAAGTCTGTTGTGTTTTCTGATGAAAGCTGGTTCTGTCTCGGTGCCAGTGACGGTTGCGTGTTGGTTAGAAGGTGGGCAGTTGAGGGCGTGCAACCAATCTGTTGCGTTCTAGACACACTGGACCTACACTGGGAGCTATGGTCTGGGGTGTGATTTCCTATAACACCAGGAGCACTCTCGTGGTTATCCCACGCACCCTAACTGCAAATTTCTACGTTTATATGGTGATCTAACTTGTTGTGTTGCCTTTCATGAACAGCATTCCAGGAGTTGTTTTCCAACAGGTTAACACTCACCCAATTACCGCCGTTGCAACCCAACATGCTCTACAGAGTGCCTTGGCTGCTCGATCACCAGATTTGTCTCCATTGGAGCACATATGTGACGTTATCGGACGACAACTCTGGCGTCATACATAACCAACATTAACTGCTCCTGTATTGACCGACCAGTGCAACAGGCATGGAACTCCATCCAACATACTGACATCTGGAACCTGTAGAACAAAATGCATACACGTTTTCATGCTTTCAGTCAACATTCTGGCGGTTACACCGGTTATTAATGTACCAGAATTTCATATTTGCCACGGGTTGTCTCGCGCTTACGTTAACCTGTGATCTTGCAATGTTAATATCTAAAGTATGTTATCTAGACTAATGCATTCCAGAAATTTCATTACTCTACACGTACCATTTTTTGGTGTTGCTTTTTTCCGTCAATGTATGTTGTGTGCCTCTTCCTAGAATGTACTCTCTCAAAATTTCTGTAGTAAACCTCTCCTTAATGCATAACGCCTCTCTTTTATCGTCTGGCACTGGAGTTTGTTGAGCATCTCCGTAACATTTCGCACCAAATACACGATTCTGTCGCGCAACACGCCGCCGCTCTTCTTTGGACCTTCTCTTTGCTTCCATCAGTCTTAACTGGTAAGGGTCCCAGACTTGATGAACAATACTCTAAAATCGGTCGAACAAGTGCCTTGTAAGCCACTTCTTTAGTGGGTGAATTACATTTCATTAAGATTCTTCCTACGAATCTCAGTCACGCATCTGCTTTTCCTGCTATTTGTTTTATGCGGTCATTGCACTTAGCAGCGCTCCGGATAGATACTCCTAGATATTTTAGATTGGCTGCTGTTTCCATCAATTTGTCATCAGTAGTGTAGTTATACAGTAATGAAATCCCTTTCCCATGTTTGAGCAATATGTTACATTTATTTACGTTCAGCGTCAACTGCCCGTCCTTGGACCATTCATCAGACCTCTCTCCATTCTTCTGCAAATCGTTATTGTCTTCTGGCATTACAACCTTCTTATAGACAAGCGCGTCATCTACGAGATGCACTCCATGAGCAAAGCACGTCACATGAATCAAATTGGGAAATTGGGATTAGCCGGCCGCAGTGGCCGAGCGGTTCTAGGCGCTTCAATCTGGATCTGCGCAACCGCTACGGTCGCAGGTTCGAATCCAGCCTCGAGCTTGGATGTGTGTGATGTCCTTAGGTTAGTTAGGTTTAAGTAGTTCTAAGTTCTAGGGGACTGATGACCTCAGATAAGTCCCATAGTACTCAGAGCCATTTGAACCATCAAATTGGGATTTAATACTTGGAGGGCTTTTCCTCCTTTGATCATATAGGAAGCAGCATCTGGGACACAAACACCCTTTCATCTGCAGAAGAGTCTCGAAATATTTTTCTAATACCTTCATTCACAAATTTGGCGATCGTAGAATGATTTACTTTTTCAGGTTTTTTGCAGTCAGCTAAATGGGAAGAAGAAGGCTCTTCTTTTAAAGCACCAACAATTCAATTTGCAATGTAACGGCCACAATTGTCTGTAGTTTCATCAACTGAAATCCAGAAAATGCTGTCGTTGAGTTGATTGCTTATTTCTTTCACAACATTTACGTAAATTGCCAGTATGTAATTTTTACGCAATGTTGATTCATCTGGTATATTTGGTTTAAGGAATATTTGCGCAGGAAGTCTTTGAGAATAGGGTATGTAAGTTTGTGAAAAGGAATATTGCTTGCAATGAATGCCTCGCATAGATCCACGATAAACAGAAATTTTATGGTTACCTTTGGACAAGTCCCTGCTACTGCAACATGCTTTTGTCAGGGACTTTCTTCTGCATTCCTGCGATACGAACACTTGTCTTGACATGCTGGTCTATTTGAAACGTCTTTTTGCACGAAACGTTTTTCTAGAAAACTGGACAAGACAATTCCGTCAAATATAAAACTTCCAGGATGGTCAGCTATCCACGAAACGACGTTTCTTTTTTCTGGCGGCAAGGCGCACAGCACGTTACACACTACACGTCGTAAACCTGTTCAACTGTGCACATGTAAATAGAAGGCTAAACTGAAACAATGGAATTGCGACTAAAAGCTTGCGTACTTTAATTTAATTGTTGCCGACGCGTACGGTATGACAGCGAAGGAGATTAACTGAGGGCGTGGGCGCAGGAGCATTGACTCTGTGTGCCTGTTCCTCTTTTGTAATGATTTCGCTAGGTAGTGGGCTCTCGGTTAGCGACTGCACGCAGTTCTAGATCGCTGTCAATCTATAAGACATCAAAACCAGTTCGAGCTAGAGACCGCCCGTCTAAATCTTTAAAATACTGTAAACATACCGCGAAAATGCGCATCGCCACTGGTTTTAGTTAAGATATGCAGTAACCAGTGAAAAGAAGCAAAATATGCAAGTGCACATGCAATATGCATGTGCACTACCCACTACAAACAAAATTATTTTAAAATCGGAATTTTATGTGCCCTTTCGACAGAGTGGTTCCAGATTGGCGTACTGCAACATTATTTTATCGAAGTGTAGTAAATGGGACAGTAAAACACGATAATAACGAGTACGCTAAGTGCGGCTGAGTGCTGATGTATGGCGCCAGCAGTCAGCGCAGCCAGAGCAGCGCCGTTCCTGCTTGAGTCCTGATTATTCCTCTTGTTTTACTCTTCCTGTTAGTACATGTCGATAAAAAGAATATCGCAGTAGACTAATGTGGCTCAGCTCTGCCGAATGGGAACGTAAAATACCGAATTAAAAATAATTTTCTTTGCAACGGGAAGCAAAACGATGATTTCGGTCCGACGCTGAGCATCGGATGAAACACATGACCACCAGTATTACTTGGGCTGACTTCAGCTAAACTTCGGAAAAGCGGAACTGCAAACATCTGCCGAAACTCCAGAGAAAATGCACCTGACGACTCGTAGAAGAGAGAACCTGTATGTACATTACTGGCCATTAAAATTGCTACACCATGAAGAAATGCAGATGATAAACGGATATTCATTGGGCAAATATATTATACTAGAAATGGCATGTGATTACATTTTCACGCAATTTTGGTGCATAGATCCTGAGAAATCAGTACACAGAACATCCACCTCTGGCCGTAATAACGGCCTTGATACGACTGTGCATTGAGTCAAACAGAGCTTGGAAGGCGTTTATAGGTACAACTGCCCATGCAGCTTCAACACCATACCGCAGTTCATCAAGAGTAGTGACTGGCGTATTGTGACTAGCCAGTTGCTCAGCCACCATTGACCAGACGTTTTCAGTTGGTGAGAGATCTGGAGAATGTGCAGGCCAGGGCAGCAGTCGAACATTTTCGGTATCCAGAAAGGCCCGCACAGGACCTGCAACATGCGGTCGTGCATTATCCTGCCGAAATGTAGCGTTTCGCAGGGATCGAATGAAGGGTAGAGTCACGGGTCGTAACACATCTGAAATGTAACGTCCACTGTTCAATGTGCCTTCAATACGAACAAGAGGTGACCGAGACGTGTAACCAATGGCACCCCATACCATCACGCCGGGTGATACGCCAGTATGGCGATGACGAATACACGCTTCCCATGTGTGTTCACCGCGATGTCGCCAAACACGGATGCGACCATCATGATGCTGGATTCATCCAAAAAAAAAAAAAATGACGTTTTCCTATTCGTGCACCCAGGTTCGTCGTTGAGTACACCATTGCAGCCGCTCCTGTCTGTGATGCAGCGTCAAGGGTAACCGCACCCATAGTCTTCGAGCTGATAGTCCATGCTGCTGCAAACGTCGTCGAACTGTTCGTGAAGATGATTGTTGTCTGGCAAACGTCCCCATCTGTTGACTCAAGGTTCGAGACGTGGCTGCACGATCCGTTACAACCAAGCGGATAAGATGACTGTCAACCCGACTGCTAGTGATACGGGGCCGTTGGGATCCAGCACGGCGTTCCGTATTACCCCCCTGAACCCTCCGATTCCATATTCTGCTAACATCTCTGCCAACGCGATCAGAAATGCCGCGATACGATAAACCGCAATCGCGATAGGCTACAATCCGACCTTTATCAAAGTTGGAAACGTGATGGTACACATTTCTCCTCTTTACACGAGGCATCACAACAACGTTTCACCAGGCAACTCCGGTCAACTGCTGTTTGTGTATGAGAAATCGGTTGGAAACTTTCCTCATGTCAGTACGTTGTAGGTGTCGGCACGGGCGCCAACCTTGTGTGAATTCTCTGAAAGGCTAATCATTTACATATCACAGCATCTTCTTCCTGTCAGTTAAATTTCGCGTCTGTAGCACGTCATCTGCGTGGTATAGCAATTTTAATGGCCAGTAGTGTAAATTGTAATACAATGAGGCTGAGTGCAGTTGCTTCTTCTCTAACTAATATCTGCTTATGCCTACATTGAATTAACCGGCAGACACTAATCTTAAACGAGGCTTCATTACAGCGTGGGGATGTCTCACTTGAAGTGCAATCGTAAGATATCCTCCAGCATCTTCCTAGGTTTACTTTATTAACCCTCTAACGGTGTGGTGGCTTCTTTATACCATAAATGGGGTCCAGTAGGATACCAGTCTGTTTTAGCTATGAAAACTAATTTATTTTCGTTTCATCACAAATACTTATTAATAAATTTCACATTTGCCTATATTTCAATACTAAACATAAGCTTAACACACTGGTTGGTGTTTTCCTCACTGGCAAGAGGACACAGAGCACATAGTTTCCTCTTTGAATACTGAATGGTTATTTGTGACTTTGGGAGAGCTTCCTTCAAAACTACTGAGATTGTTATTGTTATTTCTTTTGGTAGTCTGCCATTGATCAGACTGTCATTGAGATAGTGTTCATTGAGCTGCCTGGCTAGTGTTTTGATTAAGCCAAATGGGGAAATACGTATGTACTTCTTGCAGGATGTTTGTATTACGTATGAGTTAACTCCGACTGTGTTCAGAATTGCATAAAATACAGCAAGAGGCCACCTGCGTGTTCGTCTGCTTGCGTTGTAGGTAGCACACTTCTGCTCAAGAGAGTTTACTCCAACTTTTGTGCTATTGTAAAGGGAAATTATTTCTGTTTTTTTCTGTTTTGGTATTTGTACTTTTTAATGATATGTACTGGAAATCAAAATGACAGCTTTTCCTTTTTTAGGGATATAAAAATCAATGTTCTGTCATTTGTGAAGCCATAAAGTGTTGAACTTCTACACACCTCTTAGACGTATGGAATTCAGATGCGATTTCCTATTTGTTTTTCCTCAATGTACCAACTTAGGTCAACTTCCGTTCTTTCAACTCCGAAACTAATTCAGTAGAGCCAAAGTGGTTGCGAGTTGTAACGTTACAGCTTGTACCATAAATGGGTTTGCTACTGAAAGGACAGATTCAGTTGGTTTCTGAAAGTTCTGGTGTTAATCCAACGCCATCAGCGTCTTTTCCAGTGTATACATAGGCATTCAGAAGGTGGTTTGTATGAGCACCTGCTAAAATCATTATTTTTCAGCCCATTTTTCGCTGGTTTAGTAGCTACATAAACCCTAAACGTGCATCTCCCACGACCAGCCAGCATTTCATCCAAATATACAGGGGAGCATATGCTATGATATATCTGAGAACTGTGACCCATTCTTTCAATAATTCAAGAAATCGCTGCTGCACTCACATTTTTCTTCCTCTCATCTCTGCTAGTTACGTCATTACATCTTGGGCAGTACTGAAATGTTAGCATTCTCGTCGTTGATAATGTGGCGCGAAAATATCTCTTGCACTGCCGTCTGTTGCAAACATAAATGGTTCAAATGGCTCTGAGCACTATGGGACTTAACTTCTGAGGTCATCAGTCGCCTAGAATTTAGAACTACTTAAACCTAAATAACCTAAGACAACACAACCCGAGGCAGGATTCGAACCTGCGACCGTAGCAGTCGCGCGGTTCCAGACTGTAGCGCCTAGATTGCAAACATAGACTGCAGATTTTCGTGATTAAATCTGAAAATGGCACTAAAATATAATAATACAAATTGCGCCCTAAGTTCATTGACGTTCATGTCTCCAAGTTACGTGTGCTGTTGATCAGAAAATTTTGGTCTGTATGAAGACGTTTTCACATTCGGACGACTCTCAATTTCTTCTGACGTATCTCTGGTACACAAACATTCTCACGCTTCCAAAGGAATGCATGAGTCTCCTAATATGCTTGCAGGGCCTTAAAGTGTAGGAACGTTTATGATCAAGTTGTGGGTTGGTGTCCTCACACTTATCTGAGGTTCAAGAGGAGACCACTTAAAACTCTTTCTGCAATAGAAATTAGATGCTTCCCTTTACGTTTATTTATCTATATACACTCCTGGAAATGGAAAAAAGAACACATTGACACCGGTGTGTCAGACCCACCATACTTGCTCCGGACACTGCGAGAGGGCTGTACAAGCAATGATCACACGCACGGCACAGCGGACTCACCAGGAACCGCGGTGTTGGCCGTCGAATGGCGGTAGCTGCGCAGCATTTGTGCACCGCCGCCGTCAGTGACAGCCAGTTTGCCGTGGCATACGGAGCTCCATCGCAGTCTTTAACACTGGTAGCATGCCGCGACAGCGTGGACATGAACCGTATGTGCAGTTGACGGACTTTGAGCGAGGGCGTATAGTGGGCATGCGGGAGGCCGGGTGGACGTACCGCCGAATTGCTCAACACGTGGGGCGTGAGGTCTCCACAGTACATCGATGTTGTCGCCAGTGGTCGGCGGAAGGTGCACGTGCCCGTCGACCTGGGACCGGACCGCAGCGACGCACGGATGCACGCCAAGACCGTAGGATCCTACGCAGTGCCGTAGGGGACCGCACCGCCACTTCCCAGCAAATTAAGGACACTGTTGCTCCTGGGGTATCGGCGAGGACCATTTGCAACCGTCTCCATGAAGCTGGGCTACGGTCCCCCACACCGTTAGGCCGTCTTCCGCTCACGCCCCAACATCGTGCAGCCCGCCTCCAGTGGTGTCGTGACAGGCGTGAATGGAGGGACGAATGGAAACGTGTCGTCTTCAGCGATGAGAGTCGCTTCTGCCTTGGTGCCAATGATGGTCGTATGCGTGTTTGCGCCGTGCAGGTGAGCGCCACAATCAGGACTGCATAAGACCGAGGCACACAGGGCCAACACCCGGCATCATGGTGTGGGGAGCGATCTCCTACACTGGCCGTATACCTCTGGTGATCGTCAAGGGGACACTGAATAGTGCACGGTACATCCAAACCGTCATCGAACCCATCGTTCTACCATTCCTAGACCGGCAAGGGAACTTGCTGTTCCAACAGGACAATGCACGTCCGCATGTATCCCGTGCCACCCAACGTGCTCTAGAAGGTGTAAGTCAACTACCCTGGCCACCAAGATCTCCGGATCTGTCCCCCATTGAGCATGTTTGGGACTGGATGAAGCGTCGTCTCACGCGGTCTGCACGTCCAGCACGAACGCTGGTCCAACTGAGGCGCCAGGTGGAAATGGCATGGCAAGCCGTTCCACAGGACTACATCCAGCATCTCTACGATCGTCTCCATGGGAGAATAGCAGCCTGCATTGCTGCGAAAGGTGGATATACACTGTACTAGTGCCGACATTGTGCATGCTCTGTTGCCTGTGTCTATGTGCCTGTGGTTCTGTCAGTGTGATCATATGATGTATCTGACCCCAGGAATGTGTCAATAAAGTTTCCCCTTCCTGGGACAATGAATACACGGTGTTCTTATTTCAATTTCCAGGAGTGTATAATCTTATTCACTAGAGTCACGGCTTTGTTCTGAAGCAGTTTCATTTTCACTATTGTTAGAAGGGTCATCATCTTCATGATAATTTGCATCACTACCTTCTTCTTCTTCTAGTTTTTCTAGCGTTTTTTCTCACTAGTCCGGAAAATTTGGGTCAAGCACTGACATATGTGAATGAGAGCTCGAAGCTGCAGTAACACTGAAGTGAATACACTAACTAAACCTAAAAATAAAATGATATTTAGTTGATAAGTAAATTTTGAGTTTAGGGAAAACAGAGATACTTACAGCGTCGTGGGGTCAATAATGGCTCCACGCAAAATTTACAACTGGAAGACTCGACAATGGTGCTAGTTTGTCTGCACGTCGATTGCCAACTGCCAACAATAGAATCGCCAACAGAGGAAATGACAGCGGTGCACACTTTCACTGGTACCGAGAAGGACGCCATAGATCCGTCTGAGGCTTAACTCTGTTATCCATTGTCACACTGAATTGTCACGCTGTATTAGTTGTCTCGGGGAAAGGAATAAGGAGTAAGGAGTGGGGCCTCCGTCGTTATTTATCTATCATGAAAACGTTAGAAAACAATGACACATTCCTTCATACCGAGTGACAAAGCAAGTTAAAAAAAAAAAGGCAGAAAATATATGAGAGGGATCTGACGGGTTTCTCTCAACATGACACAAGCAAAGAACATATTCACAGATGCGCAACAGAGAGCTTAACATTTCGGTATAGCTCACATCAATGTGTTAACAGTAAAGCTCGGAGGACTTAAATGGGAATCGTTTGAAGAAGGATGATACACCCTGTTGCGTAAATTTAGTTCTGTTACGTCTGTGGTACTTGTGCAGCAAAAGACTGAGGTAAGAACTAACTGATTGTGGCCGTAATGGCTACATGTGGGAACCGTGACTCTGTGGAATAATTATTTATTTTATTGTAAGAGCTGTTAGTCAGGTTATAGTCAAATATGTAGTCGTTTTCCCGCTGCTCAATACACAGGTTCAACAGCAATCAATAATACTTGTACGGTGTACCCTTCGCCATGCACTGTATTTTGGTTTGCGTAATATCTGTGTAGAGAGATACAGACGTAGAGGTGGATTCGTCTACTACATTCTACAGCATGCTCCCTATTCGTTTTGAGACTCCCCTTGTCTGTGCCGTGCGTGGCTATGCGTATGATGTGGATATGGTCGTCTCTTTTTGAAGAGGCTAAGCATAGGATTTGAAAGGGTGAGCACAAATTCTGTGTAACGTCCTTCATACTGGAAATAACATTCTCTGAAAGAAACAAAGACATGCAGATATCTCCTGGTAAATATTCAACCGAATGCAGTAAATAGTGGGACAAGACACGGTGAAGGCGGTTGCGAGTCTGGGAGCGCACACAGTGGAAGCGGCCTGAGAGCGGTTTCCGTGTTGTTTGGAGCGGGCCCAGTCCACGGCCCCCTTTGTGTGCACCGCTAATTTATGCGGCCAGCATCTGGCGCACTCGCGCTGCCGCCCGCCGACCGCACCCGAGTGCTGGCGGTGGCAGCCGAACGCAGTCGCCGGCCGCCCCGAGACTGCAGCAGTGGACGTCTCCCGTGTGTGTGTGCTGCGCAATACCCAGACACCGAGAGGGGCCCCTATTTCCGCGGCTGTCCAGCTGTTCATTTCGCGCGCCCTAAAAGCTTCCTTTGCACGGGAACATGCAACGCACTGACGTCACTATCACACTGCTGATCACTCGGAAGCTATCAGGCTTTCTCATGCGGTACGCATACTGCGTCGTGATCAAATGCGACAGCGGCGATTATGACATGTGACACTCGCGATCAACACACGGGTTCTCGAAATGGTCAGCCATAAAATAGCCTTTCACTTTGTCACAGACACGATAGATAACATCTGTGTCTCAATGTTTATTAGGGTATTTTGTACTTCTGACGTTGTAGAGACACTGGATTTCTTTAAATGCATCTATCGACACACACACTTCTTGCCGTGTCTAGGTCGGCATGATGCCCTCTCCATTGAAATGGGTAGCGACCCGCACATGACGCAGGTGGCATCCTATTTCATTGGTCCACGTTCGAATGCGCGATCTTGAGTACTCGTATCTGACATGCTTGATATTTTTCTGCACGTCCGGAAAGACTTCGCAACGTGCTGTTTCCGCCCTATGCCGTTAGAAACTCATCACGTTGCATGGTGACGTTCGGAAGCCAGACATCATGTCACGAACTTTTTTATTCACAGTTTTCATATTGTGTACCCTAATTACTGTGGAGCACTATCAGTCTTCTGTTACTAGGTGTAGATATTTTACCGGAAACTGTGATTTAAAGTCGTAATTACTTGAGTGTTCACTTCGTCTCGTGTCTGGTTTGTTTACGTACGTGTTGCCAATGTAACGAAGTATATGCTGAAATATAAGGTCTATTCGTTTCTATTCTCTCTCTCTCTTTCTGTGTGTATGTGGCGGAGGGGGCGGGGCTATGCAGGGTGAGTTGTAAGTTGTAGAAAGATGAATATGAATGTAACATGTTTTTCTTCTTTTCTGCTTTGGTTTTGTGTATGTGGTAATTTTCTTGCAGGGTTAGGAGTGTTTTTTAATGTTGATTCTAATTATTTACATATCTTCTTCTCTGGAGGGTGGTTTGTGATTGTGTTCTCATAGGTGTTCTGCAAATTTGAAGTGGTTTGTCCTATACTTCCAGGCTCTCATGTGTTTTTTGGATCTGTCTGTTCCTCTTATGTATCCGCCATCACAAGTGTTACACTGTAATTGATATATACCTGATTCCCAGCATATGTCTACCTCTTTTGTCAGTTTTGGGAGGTATTCTTAGATAGAACTGTCTGTTGTGTATTCTGTGTTTATGTCCTGTCTTTTGAAAATGTTTGTGATTTTATGTGTGAGTTTGTCTCTGTATATCATTGTGTACCACCATGTGTTTTCTCTTTTATTTTCCTGATTATTCTGTGTAGTTGATATGATACTGAGTGTTTGTGATTGCATTGTTGTCTTTGGTTTTGTTTTTATGCTTTTATTATACTTTTAATTTTGTTACTTAGCTGTGTGATTGTAGTACTATTGTAACAATTGTTTTTGGTTATCTGCGTTATTATGTCAAGTTCTTTGTGGTAGTTTCTTTGTTGAGTGGCACTATGTTGAGTGTATGGAGAACGTGTCGAAGTGCTGTTTGCTTTTGTGAGTGTCGGTAGTTTGAGGATTGGGTAATAATAATGTCAGTTTTCGTGACTTTATGATCAATTTCAAACATATGCTTATTTTTTAATTGTATATCCAGAAAGTTAATTTGCTTATTATGTTATCTTTAAGTTGTGAATTTTATATTTTTATGTACGTTGTTGACGACAGTTTGTAATTTTTCAATTTTTGTTTGTCTATTAACGAGAGGATGTTATCCATATACCTGAACCAAAATAGTGTTGTTGTTGTTGTGGTCTTCAGTCCAGAGACTGGTTTGATGCAGCTCTCCATGCTACGCTATCCTGTGCAAGCTTCTTCGTCTCCAAGTAACTACTGTGCCTTACATTCTTCTGAATCTGCTTAGTGTATTCATCTCTTGGTCTCCCTCTACAATTTTTATGCTCCACGCTGCCCTCAAATACTAACTTCGTGATCCCTTGATGCCTCAGAACATGTCCTAGCAACCGATCCCTTCTTCTAGCCTGGTTGTGCCACAAATTCATCTTCTCTCCAGTTCTATTCAGAACCTCTTCATTAGTTGCGTTATCTACCTGTCCAATTTTCACCATTCTTATGTAGCACCACATTTTGAAAGCTTCTATTCTCTTCTTGTCTAAACTACTTATCGTCCATGTTTCACATCAATACATGGCTACACTCCATAGAAATACTTTTAGAAAAGACTTACTGACATTTAAATCTATAGTCGATATTAACAAATTTCTCTTCTTCAGAAACGCTTTTTTGCTACTGCCATTCTACATTTTATATCCTCTACTTCGACCATCATTATTGTGCTTCCTAAATAGCAAAACGCATCTACAACTATCAGTGTCTCATTTCCTAAACTATTCCCTCAGCATCACATTATTTAATTCGACTACATTCCATTATCCTTGTTTTTCTTTCGTTGATGTTCATCTTACATCCTCCTTTAAAGGCACTATCCATTCCGTTTAGCTGCTCTTCAACGTCCTTTCCAGTCTCTGACAGAATTACAATGTCGTCGGCAAACCTCAAAGTTTTTATTCCTTCTCCAAGGATTTCAGTTCCTACTCAAAATTTCTCTTTTGTTCCCTTTACTACTTGCTCATTGCATAGATTGGATAACATCGGGGACAGGCTACAGCCCTCTATCATTCCCTTCCCAACCACTGCGTCCCTTTCATGCCCCTCTACTCTTACAACTGCCATATGGTTTCTGTATAAATTGTAAATAGCCTTTCGCTTCCTCTACTTGACACCTGCCACCTTCGCAATTTGAAAGATAGTATTCCCGTCAACATTGTCAAAAGCGGTCTCTAAGTCTAAAAGTGCTAGAATCGTAGGTTTGCCTTTCCTTAATCAATTTTCTAAGTAAGTCGTAGAATCAATATTGCCTTACGTGTTCCAACATTTCTACGGAATCCAAGTTCATCTTCCCCTAGGTCGGCTTCTACTAGTTTTTCCACTCGTCTGTAAAGAATTTGTGTCAGCATTTTGCAGCCGTGACTTACTAAACTGATAGTTCGGTAATTTTCACACCTGTCAACACCTGCTTTCTTTGTGATTGGAATTATTATATTATTCCTGAAGTCTGAGGGTATTTTGCCTGTTTTATACATCTTGCTTACCCGAGGGTAGCGTTTTGTCAGGACTGGCTCTCCCAAGGCTATCAGTAGTTCTAATGGAATGTTGTCTACTCCCAGGGCTTTATTTCGACTTAGATCTTTCAGTGTTCTATCAAATTCTTCACGCAGTATATCTCCCATTTCATCTTTACCTACATCCTCTTCCTCTTCCATAAAACTGCCGTCGAGTACATCGCCCTTGTACAGACCCTCTATATACTCCTTCACCTTTCTACTTGTTTGCTTATAACTGGGTTTCCATCTGAGCTCTTGATACCCATACAAGTGGTCCTCTTTTCTCCAACGGACTCTTTAATTTTCCTGTAGGCGGTATCTAACTTATCCCTGGTGATATGTGCCTTTACATCGTTACATGTGTCCTCTAGCCATCCCTGCTTAGCTATTTTGCACTTCCTGTCGATCTAATTTTTGAGACGTTTGTATTCCTTTTTGCCTGCTTCATTTATTTCATTTTTATATTTCCTCCTTTCATCATTTAAATTCCATGTCTCTTCTGTTACCCAAGGATTTCTACTAGCCCTCATCTTTTTACCTACTTGGCCTCTGCTGCTTTCACTATTTCAGCTCTCAAAGCTACCCATTCTTCTTCTACTGTATTTCTTTCCCCTGTTCTTGTCAGTCGTTCCCTTATGCCCTCTCTGAAGCTCTCTACAACCTCTTTGTTCTTTCAGTTTATCCAGGTTCCATCTCCTTCAATTCCCACCTTTCTGCAGTTTCTTTACTTTTAATCTACAGTTCGTAACCAATCGATTCTGATCAGAGTCCACATCTGCCCCTGGAAATGTCTTACGGATTAAAACCTGGTTCCTAAATCTCTGTAATACCATTATATGATGTATCTGAAACATTCCAGTGTCTCCAGGCCTCTTCCACGTATACAACCTTCTTTCGTGATTCTTAAACCATGCGTTAGCTATGATTAAGTTATGCTCTGTGCAAAATTCTACCAGGTGGCTTCCTCTTCCATTCCTTACTCCATTCCATATTCACGTACTACTTTTCCTTCTCTTCCTTTTCCAACTATCTAACTGCAGTCCCTCGTGACTATTAAATTTTCGCCTCCCTTCAATATCTGAATAATTTCTTTTATCTCGTCATACATTTCTTCAATCTATTTGTCATCTGTGGAGCTAGTTGGCACGTAAACTTTTGCTACTGTGACAGGCGTGGGCTTCGTGTCTATCTTGGCTACAGTAATGCGTCCAGTATGCTGTTCGCAGTAGCTTACCCGCGCTCCTGTTTTTTTTATTCATTATTAAACCTACTCCTTCATTACCCCTACTTAATTTTGTATTTATAACCCTGTATTCACCTGGCCAGAAGTCTTGTTCCTCCTGCCACCGAACTTCACTAATTCCCACTATATCTAACTTTAACCTATCCCTTTCCCTTTTTAAATTTTCTAATCTACCTGCCCGATTAAGGGATCTGACATTCCACGCTCCGATACGTAGAACGCCAGTTTTGTTTCTCCTGATAACGACGTACTCCTGAGTAGTCCCCGCCTTGACATCCGAATGGGGGACTATTTTACCTCCGGAATATTTTACCCAAGAGGATGCCATCATCATTTAACCATGCATGCCTTCGGGAAAAATTACGGCTGTAGTTTCCCCTTGCTTTCAGCCTTTCGCAGTACCAGCACAGCAAGGCCGTTTTGGTTTTGTATTATTTTGCTACTGTTTTTGTAAAAATGATTTGTTCAGTGTGTTTTATAAAAATATTTGCTAAAGCTTCCGAAATTAGTAATTAGTAATCCACCTTCTTGTAAATAAAGCTCATTTTTGAATTGGAAATAATTGTACTCTATTATAAACTTTATTGAGATGATGTTTCATTAATCTGTTCACCACCGAGTTGACTACGTGTTTTCAGATTTTTATCTGCGATATCTCTTGATTGTGGTACTGGTATATTAGAATACATGCTTTCTGTACTGAAAAGCCAAAGAAACCGATAAACCTGCCTAAAAACGTATATGGCCCCCGCGAGCGTGAAGAAGTGCCGCAACACGACGTGGCATGGACCCGACTGATGTCTGAAATAGTTCTGGAGGGAAATGACACCATGAATCTTGCAAGGCTGACCATAAATCCGCAAGAGTACGATGTGATGGAGAGCTCTTCTGTACAGCACGTTGCAAGGCATCCGAGATATGCTCAATAATGCTCATGTCTGGAGAGTTTGAAGGCCAACGCAACTGTTTAAACTCAGAAGAGTGTTCCTGAAGCCGCTTTGTAGCAATTCCGCACGTGTGCACTTCTGTCACGTTGAAAGATTCTGTTCAGTAGTATTTGGTCCCGTTCTTGCAGGATCTTTTTCCGGCCGCAGCGATGTCAGAGATTTGATGTTTTACTCGATTCCTGATATTCGCGGTATACTCGTGAAATGGTCGTACGGGGAAATCCCCACGTCATCGCTGCCTCGGGCATGCTGTGTCCCATCGCTCGTGAGTCGACTGTAACACCGTGTTCAAACTTACTTAAATGTTGATAACCTACCATTGTAGCAGCAGTAACCAGTTTAACAACTGCGGCAGACACTTTTTATCTTATATAGGCGTTACCGACCGTAGGCTATTTACATATCTCTAAGCATGCCGTACCAGTTTCTGTTTCGCTTCAGTGTATATCAAATGAGAGGAATGTTGCTGTGTCTGGGATTGTTATATCTTTTATTTGTTGTATTAGCTGTGTAGAGTTTTTAGTTTTTCTGTCTTCTTGTATTTCGAAATATTCACTCAGTTATTTTAACATGTATCCTGCAAGCTTGTGAGGGATCTTATAAAAACCAGTGTCGGCCACACGGGAAGATTCGGTTCGTGGCGCTTCGGTTGGCTTGGCAGGAGAGGTGTATGGGGATTAATCTATGTCAGCTTTCTTTTGTCTGTGCTGTCCAGTATGATGTCTACATTTTTCAGAGTTTTTTTTTTTTTGCTTTTGTCTGGAATTTGTTAGTTGGGTTTGATTTTACTTTTGTAATATTATATTGTGAGGTGATTGCAGGTGTTTTTTCAATGTACTGTGCTGTATCTACAAGTAGTAGTGTGTTCCCCTTGTCTGCTTTTGATAAACATTTTCCATTTTAAAATATTTTACTAACTTTTCTGCGTGTTACAGATTTCGTGTTTGTATTGTTGTGTTTTCATGTTGGCTATTATACTATGGATTTATTTTTTTACTAGTTCCGTAGTTAATCCAATGTTGGCACTGCTGTTTTCTCTCTTATTTTCCCTTATCAACACACTTTCTGTTTGTATAATTAGATTTTGTGTGTAATCTTCAAATTTTTCTAAATTTACATTGTATTTTAACACTTTGTCGAACAGTTGCCTTTCTTTACTGTTTATTTGTGTGTGTGTGTACGGTTCAGTGATCTTGGGTAAAATTTGTGTTTGTTTTTGTTTGTTGTATTTTTAGTTACTGAGTTCTGATTGGAGTTTTAGAGCTGACTAGTCTTTCTTCTATCAACTGTTCCCATCCTTTGCCAGCAGTTTTGTGTGACTTTCAACTTGTTGAAAAGATGGGAGAACACTGCAAAATTATTAGTGGTTTTCGCAAGTTGCAAATGTGTCTTATACACTGAAGCGCCAAAGAAACTTGTGTAGGCATCCGTATTCAAATACATACGTATGTAAACAGGCAGAATATGGTCCTGCGGACGGCAACGCCTATATAAGACAAGTGTCTGGCGCAATTCTTAGATCAGTTACTGCGGCTACATTGGCAGATTGGTTCAAATGGCTCTGAGCACTATGGGACTCAACATCTATGGTCATCGGCCCCCTAGAACTTAGAACTACTTAAACCTAGCTAACCTAAGGGCATCACACAACACCCAGTCATCACGAGGCAGAGAAAATCCCTGACCCCGCCGGGAATCGAACCCCGGAACCCGGGCGTGGGAAGCGATAACGCTACCGCACGACCACAAGCCGAGGACAATGGCAGATTATCAACATTTAAGCGAGTTTGAACGTGTTGTTATAGTCGGCGCACAAGCGATGGGACACAGTATCTCCGAGGTACCGACAAAGTGGGATTTTTCCCGTACGCCCATTTCACGAGTGTACCGTGAATGTCAGGAATCAGGTAAAACGTCAAATCTCCGATATTGCTGCGGTCGGAAAATGATCCTGTACGAACGGGACCAACGACGAATAAAGAGAATTGTTCAACGAGACAGAAGTGCAAACCTTCCACAAATTGCTGCAGATTTCTATGCTGGGCCATCAACGAGTGTCAGCGTGCGAACTTTTCAATGAAACTTCATCGATATGCGCTTTCGGAGTCGAAGGCCAACTCGTGTACCCTTGATCACTGCACGACACAAAGCTTTAAGCCTCGCCTAGGCCCGTCAACACCGAGACTGGATTGTTGATGACTGGAAACATGTTGCGTGGTCGGACGAATCTTGTTTCAAATCGCAGCGAGCGGATGGTCTGTGCAGGTATGGAGACAACCTCAGCAATTCATGGATCCTGCATGTCAGCAGGAGACTGTTCAAGCTGGTGGAGGCTCTGTAATGGTGCGGTGCGTCTGCAGTTGGAGTGATATGGGACCCCTGATATGTCTATACGTTTAGATACAACTCTGAAAGGTGACACGTACGTAGGCATCCTGTCTGATCACCTGCATTCGATGAACTCTGGAAATTCCACCAAGACAATGCGACACCCCACACACCCTGAATTGCTACAGAGTGTCTCCAGAAACACTTTTCTGAGTTCAAACACTTCCGCGGACCACTAAACTCTCCAGACATGAACATTATGGAGCATATCTGGGATGCCTTGCAACGAGCTTTTCAGACGAGACCTCCAGCTCCTTGTACTATGTAAGTAGGCTGTTTAGGTTTTCTTATTAGTAACGCCGCTTAGCGCTCGGTATGAAAAATCACTGGCTGTGCTGTGCGCAGTCTGTGTTTAGTTTGCATTGTTGTCTGCCATTGTAGTGTTGAGCAGCGGCAGCTGGATGCTAACAGCGCGTAGCGTTGCGCAGTTGGAGGTGAGCCGCCAGCAGTGGTGGACGTGGGGAGAGAGATGGCGGAGTTTTGAAATTTGTAAGAATTGGTGTCACGAACTGATATATATATTATGACTCTTAAGGTAAATACATTGTTTGTTCTGTATTAAAATCTTTCATTTGCTAACTATGCCTATCAGTAGTTAGTGCCTTCAGTAGTTTGAATCTTTTATTTAGCTGGCAGTAGTGGCGCTCGCTGTATTTCAGTACCTTGAGTAACGAAGATTTTTGTGAGGTAAGTGATTTGTGAAACGTATAGGTTAATGTTAGTCAGGGTCATTCGTCGTAGGGATTTTTGGAAGTCAGATTGCGTTGCGCTAAAAAATATTGTGTGTCAGTTTAAGCACAGTCTTGTATAAATTGTTCAACGGGGACGTTTCATATGTCGACCCTTAGCTGAGGATACTAAAAAAAAAAAAAAAAAAAAGGCCATTATCCTCGCTATTGACATTCCTTTGTAGAAAGCATCGCAAAAACGACACGCTCATTACTTGGAAAGATACTTTCTTACATCTGCACACCTGATAATGACAAGCGTCTTTCTACGAGAATTGAGAGAATTTCTACTAACTTATGAAATGCCACATCACTATTGAATGATATTTTTATGCTTTTTACATAAATGCTTATTTCATTTGATATCTGTTTTCCAGCTGTGTTGCAGCATTGGTTTTATAAAATAAAATTAAATGCATTTGTAATGTGAACACTTTCTGTCAACAGATCTATTAAATAATTGTTTTATGATCCACATTCTTCGAAAAAGGAGCTCTTGGAATGGAAAGAGCAATAAGAAGCGACTAATAACAGTAACTGTATATATAATTTTCTTTTCAAGTACTTGGTAATTTGTTGTGGCATTAGTTTTTGTGGTGCACCACTTTAATTGCATAGACATTAAGATGTGAATAGACATTGTCCTTATCTGCATTGTTGTCTTTAGTGTAACATTTTTTCTGCTTGAGCTTTGTCATGTTTAGGTATAAGTTATAGCATTTGCTGCGGCTGTTTGCCATTCATAGTGCTACTGAATGTCACTTTGTATTACTACGTTAAGCCAATTTTATTACTGATTTATTTTTCTTGTTTGCTGCGCATTGCCTTATATTAGTTGTAATATTGCTGCCTTTTTTTGCCAATTTCTATTTTTTATCATTGCTGTTTGTGTAAATTGTTTTGTGCTGCTGCATTGTCTCGTCCCTTAGTTAAGCATCTGAGCTCAGTAGATTTAACTTAGCTTAAGAGGGGGCAGACTATATAAGAATCTAACTATGATGAATTGGAAGAAAAGCATTGAGAAGCTATAGGAAAATGGTTTGGCCAGAAAAAGTAGTGTACAGTGGAGGAAAACTATTTTTGAAACAGGATGTGAACAAAATACAGAAAGCATGCTTGGATTGGATATTTTTGGTGGAAACAAATGTTGAGATAAGACGAAAGATATATTATGACTATATATTATGACTATAAAGGTAAATACATTGTTTGTTCCCTATTAAAATCTTTCATTTGCTAACTGTGCCTATCAGTAGTTAGTGACTTTCGTAGTTTGAATCTTTTAGTTAGCTGGCAGTAGCGGCGCTCGCTGTATTGTAGTAGTTCGAGTAACGAAGATTTTTGGTGAAGTAAGTTATTTGTGAAAGGTATAGGTTAATGTTAGTCAGGGCCATTCGTCGTAGGGATTTTTGAAAGTCAGATTGCGTTGCGCTAAAAACTATTGTGTGTCAGTTTAAGCACATTCGTGTATAATTGTTCAAAGAGGATGTTTCACATAGACCAGTCTTGTATAATTTTTCTAAGGGGACGTTTCAACTATTACGGATTTATGGACAGCCCTGCAAGATTCATAGGGTCAGTTCCCTCCTTCACTACTTCAGACGTTAGTCGAATCCATGCTACGTCGTATTGCGGCACTTCTGTGTGCTCGCGTTGGTCCTATACGATATTAGGCAGGTGTACCAGTTTTTTTGGCTCTTCAGTGTATGACTCGTAACTTAGCTCTTGTTTTGTAGAGTGTAGCGATTTGATTTCGAATTTTAACCACATTTTCTGAGCAGCATTCATTGCCCTTTGAGTGCTGGGTGAACTGTTTTTAATCTTTACATTGTTGTATATATGTAGGTTCAAGATCATTAACTTTGCGTACGGTGTTGAATTTTATGTGTTGTATGGTTTTGTGAACGTTCAGGCGAAGTCTTCTGAATATCTGGTATAGATCACATGGAAATGCCTGACAAGGCGTGAATAACAAGTTAATTTGCGTGGCCATCACCTGCAGCAAGTACAGAAATATTCGTGTTGTAAACAAAAACCGCCTTTTGCGCTATTTGCAGATTATAAAACAGTGCTTACAATTCTTCGCGTTTTTGGTTGACATCTGCGTTTCCTTTCGTATAGTCATATGCTGGAGGTCCTACTATAACTTCACTTGCGTAACATAAACACATAAACATGTTTTCATGTTACGAACATTTTTCTTCACCATTTTCGTAATGTTAGCCCTAACTGCTGTGGAACACTATTAGTTTTCTGTCATTAGCTGTAGATATTTTACCGAAAACTGTGATTTAACATCGTATGTTCGCCTTATGTATCATCCTGTTTGGTTGGTTTATGTACATCATGTTGTCAATCTAGGGAAGTACGTATATTGAGAAAACTAACGTCTATTCATTCGGCTCTGTTTATATCTTTGTGTGCCGGGGGGGAGGGGGGGGGGGAGGAGAGAGGTTTAAATGTTTTGTGGAGGGGTTCAGGACCAAGTGAGTGGAAATGGATTGATGTGAGCTCATCCACATGAGTGCCAAAAGGAATCCATTAAAGTTCAGTTACACGATAAATTAATCAAATCTAAAGGCCATAAATTCAACTAATAACAATTACGAATAACTCAGATTAGAATGAACACACAGAGAAAATGTTGTGGGGAAGGTGAACCAAACACTGCGTTTTATCGAGAGAACGCTTAGAAGATGCTACAAATCTGCTAAAGAGACCGCCTACATTACGCTTGTCCGTCTTCTTTAGGAGAACTGCTTCCGTTCGTGGGATTCTTACTAGATAGGATTAAAGGATTACAAAGAGAAAGTTCAAAGAAGGACAGCACACTTTCTATCATCGAGAAATACGGGAGAGAGTGTCAAGGACATGACACAGTATTTGGGGTGGAAATCATTAAAATAAAGGCGTTTCTCGTTGTTGCGGGGTCTTCTCACGAAATTTTAATCACTAACTGTCTTCTCCGAATGCGAAAATATTTTATTGACGCTGGTCTACCTATGGAGAGACGATCATCATAATAAAATAAGGGAAATCTGAGCTCGTACCGAAAGATATAGGTGTTCATTCTTTCTGCACACTGTTCGAGAGTGGAATAACAGTGAATAATTGTGAAGGTGATTCGATGAACCCTCTACCAGGTTAGTAAGTGTGATTTGCGGAGTAGCCATAGAGATATAGATGTAGATGCCTTCCAGGATATTCGTATTCTAAGGGCAGTAGTGGCAGTTCGTACAGCTATTATACCACACATAAGATGGTATGTGACCCCAACCGTGTCAACCAGTGCCATACCCTGAAAATGTTGATAAGGTATGCATCATGAAACTTATCAGCTGTAAATATATTTGACATTGCGTACTCACCATGGTTTTATCTATAGTGGAACACCGCTCTGCGGTTCTTCTTACATAATTCCTCAGAAAAGTTGTCGAAAAATGAATTTCGAGCTCTCATCTGCACCAACAAACCCTTTTCTATGATCATGATGGACAGAGAGGGCAGACGACTTTGTCCTTGCGCATTCCTGACGAAGGTCTTCATTCTTTTCAATGCGAAAAACAATCGTTCTGCTGATGAAGATGTAGCCGGTATGGTTAAAATCAGTTCACAGAGTTTACAGCATTCTTTAAGTCCAGTGTGAAGTTTATTTCGATACCGGAAACTTTATAGTTCCTTCACAGACTTAGCTTCAAAATATTGTCAAGTAAACAAAGATAAGAGAAATTAGGGTTCGCAGGAAGCATGAAGATACATGTTTTTCCCTTGCTGTACTTGGGAGTAAAACAGAATCGGTGGTGTGGTACAAGGCATCCTCCGCTACGCACCGTACGGTCTACATCTACATATACATCTACATCTATATGATTACTCTGCAATTCACATTTAAGTGCTTGGCAGAGGGTTCATCGAACCACAATCATACTATATCTCTACCATTCCACTCCCGAACAGCGCGCGGGAAAATCGAACACCTAAACCTTTCTGTTTGAGCTCTGATTTATCTTATTTTATTTTGATGATCATTCCTACCTATGTAGGTTGGGCTCAACAAAATATTTTCACATTCGGAAGAGAAAGTTGGTGACTGAAATTTCGTAAATAGATCTCGCCGTGACGAAAAACGTCTTTGCTTTAATGACTTCCATCCCAACTCGCGTATCATATCTGCCACACTCTCTCCCCTATTACGTGATAATACAAAACGAGCTGCCCTTTTTTGCACCCTTTCCATGTCCTCCGTCAATCCCACCTGGTAAGGATCCCACACCGCGCAGCAATATTCTAACAGAGGACGAACGAGTATGGTGTAAGCTGTCTCTTTAGTGGACTTGTTGCATCTTCTAAGTGTCCTTCCAATGAAACGCAACCTTTGGCTTGCCTTCCCCACAATATTATCTATGTGGTCTTTCCAACTGAAGTTGTTCGTAATTTTAACACCCAGGTACTTAGTTGAATTGACAGCCTTGAGAATTGTACTATTTATCGAGTAATCGAATTCCAACGGATTTCTTTTGGAACTCATGTGGATCACCTCACACTTTTCGTTATTTAGCGTCAACTGCCACCTGCCACACCATACAGCAATCTTTTCTAAATCGCTATGCAACTGATACTGGTCTTCAGATGACCTTACTAGACGGTAAATTACAGCATCATCTGCGAACAACCTAAGAGAACTGCTCAGATTGTCACCCAGGTCATTTATATAGATCAGGTACAGCAGTGGTCCCAGGACGCTTCCCTGGAGAACACCTGATATCACTTCAGTTTTAATCCGTCTATTACTGCGACCTTCCTGACAGGAAATCACGAATCCAGTCGCACAACTGAGACGATACCCCATAGGCCCGCAGCTGGATTAGAAGTCGCTATTGAGGAACGGTGTCAAAAGCTTTCCGGAAATCTAGAAATACGGAATCAACTTGAGATCCCCAGTCGATAGCGGCCATTACTTTGTGCGAAAAAAGAGCTAGCTGCGTTCCACAAGAACGATGTTTTCTGAAACCATGCTGATTACGTATCAATAGATCGTTCCCTTCGATGTGAGTCATAATGTTTGAATACAGTATATGCTCCAAAACCCTACTGCAAACTGATGTCAATGATATAGGTCTGTAGTTCGATGGATTGCTCCTACTACCCTTCTTAAACACTGGTGCGACCTGCGCAATTTTCCAGTCTGTAGGTACAGATCTATCGGTGAGCGAGCGGTTGTATATGATTGCTAAGTAGGGAGCTATTGTATTAGCGTAATCTGAAAGGAACCTAATCGGTATACAATCTGGACCTGAAGACTTACCCGTATCAAGCGATTTCAGTTGCTTCGCAACCCCTAAGGCATCTACTTCTAAGAAACTCATGGTAGCAGCTGTTCGTGTTTCAAATTCTGAAATATTCCATTTGTCTTCCCTGGTGAAGGAATTTCGGAAAACTGCGTTCAATAACTCCGCTTTAGTGGCACAGTCGTCGGTAACAGTACCATCGGCACTGCGCAACGAAGGTATTGACTGCGTCTTGCCGCTTGTGTACTTTACATACGACCAGAACTTCTTCAGATTTTCTACCAAATTTCGAGACAATGTTTCGTTGTGGAACCTATTAAAGGCATCTCGAATTGAAGTCCGCGCTAACTTTCGCGCGTCTGTCAATTTTAGCCAATCTTCGGCATTTCGCGTTCTTTTGAACTTCGCATGCTTTTTCCGTTGCCTCTGCAACAGCATTCGGACCTGTTCTGTGCACCATGGGGGATCAGTTCCATCTCTTACCAATTTATGACGTATGAATCTCTCAACTGCTGTTGCTACTATATCTTTGAATGTGAGCCACATCTCGTCTACATTTGCATAGTTCGGAAGGAATTGAGATTGTCTCTTAGGAAGGCTTCTAGTGACACTTTATCCGCTTTTTTAAATAAAATTATTTTGCGTTTGTTGGTGGATTTGGAAGAAACGGTATTGAGCCTAGCTACAACGACCTTGTGATCACTAATCCCTGTATCAGTCATGATGTTCTCTATTAGCTCTGGATTGTTTGTGGCTAAGAGGTCATCCATAGTTAGATTTGGCGTAGCCTTAAACATAAGCGTATAGATTGCTCACTGCTTAAAGTTGAGAGTATCTCTTTTTAAATCGATGAAAAGTAGCTTGATGACGAGAAGGATCAAACACACCAACATCAGTGCGGTATGCTTATTGTTTGTGGTGTGCTTCAAAGCTACGAGTACAACAAAAAGAACCATTAAATTTAAGACGACATTACGTTACCATCCTTGCAAAGGATAGACAATTGGCAGGCCAACACCGACAAGAAGGGGTTAAAGAATTAAAGAAATCATTATTAAGCGATATGACTGAAATAAGTATACATCATATGGAAGCAGAGAAATATCAAACCGAACAATTTTTCCCAGCATTTTCACTACGAAAACACAGGCTGTTTCAGCTGCCCCTACCGCTGTCGTTTTATACAACCACCTATGCTATGTGTGGCTTTCAGAAACCATGCGAGACATATTCCGACTACTCGTTCTGTTTTGGTCTCTGTTTATTGCGCTATTACGCCACCAGTATATCCGGCTATTACATTAACCTTATAAACTTAAACGTGCCCGTGAGTGTAATGAAATAAAAACGACTTTTGTAAACGTTATGTGTTAACTACACACATCAAAGAAGTTTTGCTCACCTTGGTTCCGAGAGTTGCGGAACCTGTAGAGAAAACTGGAATAGAGATCAACATAAACATCATTTCAGCCCTTTTTATTGCCCATGAAAACCACACATTGCATGTTGTACCGCCATACAGCGAGTCCTTCAGAGGTGGTGGTCCAGATTGCTGTACACAACGGTACCTATAATACCTAGAAGCACGACCTCTTGCATTGATGCATGCCTGTATTCGTCGTGGCATACTATCCACAAGTTCATCAAGGCATTGTTGCTCCAGATTGTCCCTCTCCTCAACGGCGATTCGAGTGGTTGGTGGGTCACGTCGTCCATAAACAGCCATTTGCAGTCTATCCCAGTAATGTTCGATAGGCTTTGAGCCGTGGCGGCTCGTATCGATAGTGCCACTCTGGTAGTTTATCTTTCCTGCCACGGTCAGCCGGCCGCTGTGGTCTCGCGGTTCTAGGCGCGCAGTCCGGAACCGCGCGACTGCTACGGTCGCAGGTTAGAATCCTGCCTCGAGCATGGATGTGTGTGATGTCCTTAGGTTAGTTAGGTTTAAGTAGTTCTAAGTTCTAGGGGACTAATGACCACAGCAGTTGAGTCCCATAGTGCTCAGAGCCATTTGAACCATTTTTTGCCACGGTCAGGGAGGTAAGCCTACGCGAGGAGTAGCGAGGCGAGGTCCTATGGGGGGCGTGTGCTCCGGGACGTGGTGGAAGACGGTTGTCGGGTTGACGCAGCGAGTGTGGGACCGGACCTATCGCATGGAGATAGACAAGTTGGCTCTGAGCGGACGGCGCCGTAGCAAGCAGCGGGAAGCGGGCGTCCTGTAATTTGTGTGAAGGAGTAACGATTTTTGCATTGGATGTCCTAGTGGTTCCCGAGAGTTGCGGTGGCTGCTTTCGGAGAAGAGAATTAGTAAGAGCTTGTGTCTACGCTCTTTTCCGTACGATGTTGTTGCCTGCCGTTATAAACGGGCGAAAATCAGGCGCTTGTATTGACTATACGGGAACTGGTGAAGTAAAATTACATTTGTGGTGAGTCTCACTTGTACTGTGACAATTGTCGTCCATGAGGACGAATGCATCGCTAATATGCTGCCGATGTGCTTGGACTGACGGTGGGAGGATGGCATTCACGTATCGTACAGCCGTTACGGCGCCTTCCATGACCACCAGCGACGTACGTCGGCCCCACATAATGCCACCCCAAAACAGTAGGGAACCTCCACCTTGTTACAGTCGTTGGACAGAGTGTCTAAGGCGTTCAGCCTGACCGGGTTGCCCCAAATACATCTCCGACGATTGTCTGGTTGAAGGCATATTTGACACTCATCGCTGAAGAGAATGTGATGCCAATCCTGTGCGGTCCATTCGGCATGTTGATGTGCCCATCTGTACCGCGCTGCATGGTGACGTGGTTGCAAAGGTGGACCTCGCCATTGACGTCGCGAGTGAAGTTGCGCATCATGCAGCCTATTGTGATTGTGCACATTTTGAGTCGTAACACGACGTCCTGTGGCTGCACGAAAGCATTATTCAACATGGTGGGGTTGTTGTAAGGTTTCGTCCGAGCCGTAATCCGTAGATAGCGGTCATCCATTGCAGTAGTAGGCCTTGGGAGGCCTGAGCGAGGCATGTCATCGACAGTTCCTGTCTCTCTGTGTCTCCTATGTCGCTTTGGTTCACTCCCAGACTCTTTGACACGTCCCTTGTTGGGGACGCGATCGAACCGCAGTATTGACCATCTAGGCATGGTTGAACTACAGACAACACGAGCTGTGAACCTCCTTCCTGGTGGAATGACTGGAACTGATCGGCTGTTGGACCCCCTGCGTCTAATAGGCGCTGCTCATGAATGGGTGTTTTCGTCTTTGGGCGGGTTTAGTGACATCTCTAAACAGTCAAACGGACTGTATCTGTGACACAATAGCCACAATCAACGTCTATCTTCAGTAGTTTTGGGAACCGGGGTGATGCAAAACTTATTTTGATGTATGTAATTCCGTTGACAATTCTAGCCAAACTGTAGTCATATCAGCACAGTACTTTTGTAATAAGGGGCCTGAAGAGTATGACGTTGTGATTGTTTATTTTGCGCGGTAAAAATCCACAAAACTGTTAGATAACATTAACACATACGTCTGTTTTACTATTTGTAAGTGGCCGAGCAACCCGGTGGCTTAATAAGGCCTGTCAATGAACACCAATAAAGGTCGAATATCGGGAATAGTTTGTGTAGTCGAAAATTTTTGTACAGCACTGGAAGGAAGTGCCTCGAGCAACATATTTTTAGAAATCCTGGTGGGTGAGGGATGAGTGACGGGGCGGACGTGCATTTGAATGTCAGTTTTGTTCGTTTGTCTTGAATAAAATATCCTAGTACAAAATTTAACTACATGAAAATTACTACAAGAAAAGGTTCTGTTCCTATTTTCTGTAGGACTAATAGTTCGCGTGTAGCAAATGAGAGAGTATGAAAGTCTCGCGCCTTGGTTTTGAAGGCTAGATTAACATTGTGGGCTGCATAACATGACAGCAGTAGGGGCAGCAGAATCGCCCTGTGTATTTTTGTTTTCAGGAGGAACTCACAACAAATGAATCTGCAGTTTGAGCAGGTTACCATACTGCTTTTCAATTTGCCATAGCGTTGTGCAGATTCAATGATTTTCTGTCGATGCTGACATTGTAAAACTGAGCTACTGTTAGAACTTACAGACCTGCTGTGTGACAGGCGGTGGCGTGACAAGTTTTCTAACAATATTAGTCCCACAGACTTTCATAAGAATTTTCCTCAACATAAATTTCCACAACTCCCAAGTCCGAAGCGACGATTATGTCGATGTTTGGCTCTACATACTTGTGCGAGCAACTTTTTTCCGCAATGAAGAGAATGAAATCCACACATAGAAGTTAACTTACAGACTATCGTATCTCCCAATCAGCAATTGTAATCAGACTTTGGCGCTTTAGTGAAAAGCAAAATAAGCAATATTCATCGGAATGATGTGTTTTTATGTTTAAGCCGGATGGTGTGGCCGACCGGTTCTGGGCGCTTCAGTCTGGAACCGCGCGACCGCTACGGTCACAGGCTCGAATCCTGCCTCGGGCATGGATGTGTGTGATGTCCTTAGGTTGGTTAGGTTTACGTACTTCTAAGTTCTAGAGGACTGATGACCTCAGATAAGTCCCATAGTGCTCAGAGCCATTTAAAACACACTTCTCCTCTATCATGCCACACTTTCTGAGCAGGAAGAGGTAGAAGACGGGGAGACTGCAAATGTGCCTCATTTAGAATTAGATGGCAATGCAACCGCACAAGGAATTCTGACCGTCTTTCATGTGGCTTGCTTTCTTATTTCATAACAACACAGATCTCAAACAAAAATATTTTCAGTATTATTTAATTATTTTTTGCACATTGAAGATACAATCAAATTTGTATCTGGTATAAACTGTCAGCATACAGACAGACGCAAACAGTTTTGCAGATTATTGTCGCTCAGGTTGACACGTAATCGTGATTCAGTTAGTTTCAGAACCGAAAAAAGCCTTTCATGCACATATGTTGATCGAAACATTGTATCACGTTTGCAACTTGATTGTGGAGATATCGCAACTCTACCGAAGGTATACAACATAGGTCTCCTGCACACTGTTATACTGAAAGAATTTGTCTTTTATACGGGAACTGCACTGCCGATCAGTTCCTTCCATCTGCACATGCCCAGGGACCCTTTCAACTGAAACAGTAGACGGTCTGGAAAAGAGCTCAGAAACAGATGTAAGACTGGCAGTGTCCTCGAAACGTTCTGAAAAGTGTTTCTGTAATTCTGAAAAATTTGCGTTTTCTTTGACGCCAGTGAGCTGAGGGAAATGGGTCATTTTTTAAGAAGTTGCCAATTTCACAAATCAGAAATATTATCACCTTCCAACTTCTTACCGTCGGTAGCGTGCAGTCAAGTCTACTTAAAGCGGAAGGTTTGAAATCCGTTCTAGATGTCCTAATTTTCGTTTTTGCTTTCCTTTCTCCTTGAGAAATTCAACAATAGTTGGCCTTAAATCTAAAAATTGTTCTAGGCATGCCCCTTGACTTAACCAACGTTCTTTGCAGTAATACATAACGTCTCAGTACTCTTCGTTCAGTTCCATCAAAAACTGTTGCAGATGACGATATACTTCTGCGTGTGATTTCAGAAAATTTGCTGTTTGTTCCACCAGTTTCGTCACGCGATCCATGTCTGCTAATTTAGCTCAAAATGCTTTTTAATCCACAAAACAATCACGTACAAATCGTCTGCCTACCATTATCATGGCTTGCTCTCTCATCGTCAACAAAATGTTTAGTTTCTTTCTGCATGGTGTTGCAATGCCATATCATAGTAGATTTGCTGTACCTCTCGATTATGCGACTGCATCATAGACATTGATAATTCTCATCCTTTTCTTCTTTGATTTCCACTCACTTCCAAAAGTTGGGACGATAGATGGCTAGCTGTCTCTTTTTGTGCAAACAATCACTGGAAATATGAACTCCCTTTATACCACGAGTAAATAGCGAAGGATAAACAACGCTGATACCAGGATTCAGCGGAACTGGAGGAAGTCGTGCCGACCGCAAAATGCCGCACAAAGTGCCGGAAGAAAACAGTGTCGCATCGCACTGCTAAATGAAATGTCGCGCTGTAGCGAGTAGTTCCGAGAAAGACCGAGACATGCCGAGCCTTGGACCGCTTGTGTGCATCACATCGTGCACGCGTGACGTTTTGCACGCCATGGTTGAGCCTGGTATACACCTTCAAATGCTGCAACAATCCGTACTAAGATGATGGGCAAACTTTATTAAGTGATAAGGTACAAGCGTGGCGCCGGAGAGACATGCTGCATACAGCTAGCAGGAAGCAGGGCAAGTGAGTGCAATGGTTAGCACACCGCAGACGAAAGTCACAGTAACAGTCACTGCTATAAGCAATGGAAATTGCCACCGTCAGGTGGCTGAGGCTAAAACAAAGAAGTGCTGGCCCAAGTTCTAGACTGTTCGAGCAGGGTCGAGAAGCTTCTCAACGGGACCTTCAATGGAAACAGAAGAAAGCAACACTGCCAGGGTAAACTCCTCAAAAACCATGAAAAATCAATATACAGGGTGAAACGAAATTCGCGCACTTGGGCTTCGCAGTGCGACTCCTCACATGCTAGCGATAAAGAAATGTCTGTCACAAAACTTTGACTGATGAGTATATCCGGCAGAAAAGGACGTTAAAGAGTGGTAATCTGGCAACATTGTAACAACATGTGCGGTAACTACCTCTGACAGCACAATTTAATCGTGCTGCACAGTTGGCACAGTGAATAGAATTTTGGGTTGGCACCCAGGAGGCTGAGGGTGCAGTCCTGGGTTTGGGTGCATTGGTTTTATTTGCTAATTCCATTCTGACATTTCACACTGTAATATACACCGTTTCTTATGTCGCATGTACCCTAAATTTACAACATTTTGTAAGGATGAACACAACAAATAGGAAATAGACAATTGAAACTATTAATGGGACCACGGTGATAACACATACAAATAGTAACCGAGTTTGGACATTATTCGCTAAGCACGTTGCTAGTCCTACTGGTAACGTAAGGCCCTAACGAAATGTAATGGACCTGAACGAGGCAAGAATAATAGTTGGTTATAAGCTACGTGACCATTAGAGGAGGGTACAAAGAAAACAGGTTTCGCTTCTAATAGAGGAAGTGGTGCGAATAAATTCGAGCCCACGACGTGGAAATGGCATCTTTCAAAGCTGACCAATGTTCCATTTCTACGACTGTCGTGTGTAAGTGCAGATGTTTTCCAGAGGACCCACTGCAATTGATGTTGACGGTTAAGATGCCAGATACCGTACCGCTTGGACTACATTTACCAATAAAAAACCATCTGCTTGAACCCAGGATCGAACCCTCGACCTCCTGCATGCTAACCCAAACCTCTATGCTCTGCAACAACTGTACAGCACAAGTATTTTGTAATGACAGAGCTAGTTACTGTACATGTGGTTACAGTGTTGCCAGATTGCCACTCTTTAACTTCCTTCTAATGCCGGATGTACTCGCCGGACGAAATTTTGTGTCAGACATTTTTTTATCGCTTCACCTGTATAAATGGCAGTTACAGACAGTCTTGTAGCAGATGACTCAGCAGTGAGGGAGTTAGCGAATTACTTGCACAGTCGGAGCTGTAGTCATCACCAGCGAGCAACCGAGTCATCTGGAACCATCACTGTCACGTGACAGTTCGATGATGCTCTAGTAAACTACGAGAAGACTGTACAAAGAGTTTGTCTCTAGAAGTAGCAAAGAGTAAAGTATCCATGTGTGTCAGAATACACAGAGGAACAAGTACTGCCTTACACTTGTCTCCTAGTGTATAGCTGCGTGAACTGCAACAAGGAACAACTGGCAGTTTTCCGTGCACAGGAAGGAATGGGAACTGTCTCGCACCCATCTCTTACCTTGTTCGAATATTCGATGGTATGACTGGAACGAGTCGCTAGCAAAGCAGTAAAGGTAGTAAGGAACTGGGGGTTGCTGGAGTAACAATGAAGAAACCATTGCTTGGCAGGCATTTTCAAAATGGTGACGACGTTGTTTTCGATGTAGAACGTTACCTGTACTGCCAAGGTGCAGGCTTCTACAACCAAGGCTTTCTCCAAGACAGTAGGGATTTATTGACGGGTAAAAGACACTGTAAGAAACCTCTCCGAGTATCGCTGAATTACTGAAAAATAAAGTTTTCTTAAATAATGTTGGCAGCATTTGCACTCTTATTCACAAACTATAAACATCTCTCCTTTCCATTCCAACATCGCCCCTTTTAAATATCCTAGAAGACTTTCTTCCTCTCACTCTGTTACAGGAAAAGAGCAGATCTCAGTCCTCCGTCTCATCAAAGTCCTGACTGTCCAAACCTTCATACAAGGCTGTTGGGACGTGACAGATTGCTGGGTGTACCGCCAGTATTCTGACACAAATGAACATAGCAGGGCCTCATTCTTCCTAGGACACAGTCACACCTGTTGCTTTTGGGTTATCAGATTTTTGTTCACTCCCCGTATGCTCCTGTCGTGGCTCCAAGTGACTTCTTTCTCTTTCCTCAGATGAAGAAACCATTGCTTAGCAGGCTTTTTCAAAATAGTGGTGACGCGGTTTTCGATGTAGAGCGTAACCTGAACGGCCAAGATGCAGACTTCTACAACTAAGGCTTTCTCCAAGACAGCAGAGATTTGTTTATGACATTGGAAGGTGAATAAATAGAGAGGGACGAACACCATCACCAAGTTTCATGAGCTCAAGTTGATTTTTGCGTGATGATAATCAAAATATTATTATTACAGGTCGCACCTGAGCTCACAGGTCGCCGTCGAATGCACAGACATTTTTAACACAGGTGCAGGAACAAAGCCACTGGATGCTCGAAGAGTGGAGAAAGGTTGCCTGGAGTGACGAGTGCATGTTTGAGGTAAGCACTTCAGTCACTGAATGGCGTCTATTGTCTTGCGTCGTCAAAATATAATAAGTAAAAGCAATCACAGTCCGCAGAAGGAAGCTTGTGGTTGCCCCGTCCACATTGCCAGTCAACATTTATGGCGACCCCATCCCATGGATAAACACACTACGCCACATTACGCAGCAGCCTCGCTGGCGTCGTACTGTAGCTGCTGACAAAGACAACGCGAGAGCCCCGTGTAGCATACATCGCCGATGTCTTTTAACGGGTGGGGTGGTGCTGTACCACACGCTATACAGTTGGAGTACGCAGCAGCCGTTTGCGACAGTCACCATATCGCACAACGGGCGCATCCTGCCCTTGACAACCGCTCGCTGAAGCTGGTGCTACAGCTGACGAGTAATTACCAACCGCTTGCACGTATGATTTGTTGCAGACGGCGTTCTGTGAAGTGAGGGCAGGTACCACGCGCAGACTAGAAGCCAGGAAGCCCCTCCTTGGGCAACAGGACCTTTAGTGTCGAAATGTTATAGGATAGCAGATTGAATACTCTGAGATAGGAAACTACTCCTTCTTCTTCTTCCACTCCTTTTCACCTTTTCGACTTTTCCCCGTTCCTTTCTGCGGGGACGGCGATGTTATATTGGTTGCGGAAATATAAGTGGCAACAGGTGGCCTGTTGCCCTTCCTAACGCCAGTACTCCCCCAGGTACGCCGTCTTTGCACCCAACCAGTAGGCACCTGGAGACGATCGGTGTGCAAGTGTGAGAACTTTTTTCTCAATGCTTGCGTAGCTCATGTTTGAGGAGGTATGTGGCTACCAACCCGGTATTTACCTAGCTGGATGTAGAAACTGGCCATCCCTCCCCTGTCGTCGTTAATCAGCGAGACGGATTCGGTTCGGGACAGCCTTGGCTCTCCGCATCCCGGAAGCGGCGCGCTACAGCTCTCTGCTATCCGGGCGGATTCGTTGAGATCGCGAACTAATGGTCTGAAATTAATATTTATTTTTGTCGATATTAACAACAAGATTTAGAAAAATGCTTCTGACATTATTGACTGAGATATACTCTTTTGAATTTTGAAGTTATCAAGTACAAAATACAATGAAAAATAGTTGTCTAAGACTTGTACAGAAACTAAACAGCAGTTCAGATGTGTGGCATGAAAGGGAAGCAGTGATTGAGAAGAGAGTGCTTCCCTCCCTTCCCTCCCCCACCACCACCTTGTTTCCAACCTGTAAATCAAACAAGCAGTAAACGAAACAAAGGAGGAATTACGAACGGTATAAAAAATTAAGGAGAAGAAATAAACTTCTCATGGTTTGTCAGTTACATTCTAATTGTGTCAAAGATGGCAAAGGACATATGAATAGCATGGACAGCGTCTTAAAATGATGTTAAATGTGAAACATGGGTAATGGAGTGTAGGCATATTACATCGGTTAATGGTGGGGCAGTAAAGAGTACGAAATTAGACGGTGAAAGTAGTAAGAGGACTTATCTTTTTGGCAGAGAAATAACTGACGACACAGAAGTACCGCAAATAAATATAAAATATTGACAGAATGGCAACAGCAAGAAAAGCTTTTCTATAAAAAAGGTAACAGACAATGGCCTTGCCGCAGTGGCTACACCGATTCCCGTAAGATCACCGAAGTCAGCGCTGTCGGGCGTGGTGGCCACTTGGATGGGTGACCATCCAGGCCCCATGCGCTGTTGCCATTTTTCCGGGTGCACTCAGCCTCGTGATGCCAATTGAGGAGCTACTCGACCGAATAGTAGCGGCTTCGGTCGAGAGTGGTGTGCTGACCCCATGCCCCTCCTATCCGCATCCTCCCTGAGGATGACACGGCGGTCGGATGGTCCCGGTAGGCCACTCGTGGCCTCAAAACGGAGTGCTCTTTTTTTAATATAGAAGTTAACAGGGGTTGTTTTTGACATTACAGACGAACAGAGCGAACTGAGTTTCGCAAGATGCCTGTGTAACCCGTGTCGAGTTTTGAATGTAATCTCGAAACGGATCACAAGAGTTGGTAGAGGTAACGAGTAAGTGATGAACGCGTTGTTTCATAAGCAGGCACGGTAGCGCCGGGGGCTCGCAGTAGGCGGGTAAGCAGGCGCGCGCTATCGCACGATCTCTCTCGCGGCTACGGAATCGCCGCACGCGAGCTGCTGCCGTCTGCTGGCACGGAGCACAGTATCATCGCTTAGCGTGTGTTTCATGTTTACGCATTATGGCATTTCTGGAGAACAGATATCGCCTCTGAATGGTTTCCCAAACAGAGAGCTTGTGAATGTCAGCTCGCTCAGTTTATTCATCAGATCCAGAGCGCTGCAGGCAAATGCCGTTTTTCAGACTTTTAGAAGGCATTAGGTACAGTTTTGCACTGCATTCTTAATATACGAGCTTGCCGAAGACTTCCTTGCAGATATAAATCCACACGTCACCCTTGACGGAATGAAATCGACAGATATGAAGGAAATTTCGGAGTATCCCAAAGAAGTAGATAACCCCTCTAAGGCTCTTCGCGGACAGTGCTGTTGTCTATTGCGAAAGTTCTCCCCCCTCGTTGATGAAACCACCTGGTAGTAATACAAGACGAGCGAGTGCACTGTTCGTTAATGTTACAGGACAACGAGTAAAACCATATCTTATCGATGCAGACGAAAGATAATAAATAAATTATCCTTGTAGTTGGCCATTATGCACAAGAACAAAGCCAACACAGTGAAGTAAACCAATTGGGTAAAAAACCGATTATATTTATTTTTAATGGGTCACCTAACGAGGAAATGTTGCACGAAAATATAAGTCAAGACTGATGGTTGACATAATTCACAATAAAATTAACAAAGAGAATAGTTCCATAGAGGTCAGATCAAACTACAAAATGACAATAACAGAGTGGGAAGGTAGCAAAAAGTGTGGAAGACTATGAAGTAAGCACAACGAGATCTGCTTACCTGTGGAGCTCGCCAAATCAAAGTTGACATTACAACAGGTACCCACAAATTATAACTAAGATGCGTGGCGAAGTAAGCAAGTAATGAGCTGCACAGAATATGAATCGCCCTACCGCAGTTTCGGTACTTACCTACCCCTGAACAGCTTGCTCCGATCAGCACCATACCGAGATGACCCCATGTCTGTAATGGCCCAGAGCAGAATGCCAGGAGTATAAGTTCATAGACGTCAGCTCTCTACTTTCAAAAACTATACATGGAGGGGACGAGTCCACTCTGCTTCCAATGTGAATTCTTAAACTCATGAAAAAGCTGGGAAAAGCACACATAACTTCCATTCTTTTGAGTACCAGACACACATTTTAAAACAAGAAGCTAATGATGGGCCGTAGCAGTGTCTTCAGCGTTCACTAACCGTAGGGAGTCTAGGTGCTTGCCTTGAATTCAGTAGCTGCGGAGAAGGTTGCTTCCCGACTTCCGCGAAACTTCCTGTAAGACCAGAGGTGACCCTCTTGGCCTAATGAGATTCACCGACTGCTTTCTGCCGACAATACACGCCGCAGAGACGTTTCTGGCTTCATACCACTCCTGCGTGGTGACCGCGAAGCTGCCTTTCCAAACACTCTGTTCCAGTGATATCACTAAAATATCTGTAAAATAGCAGCAGAAAATGAATTTATATTGCATAGCAAGAGGTGACAGTAGTGTCACATCATGACAGTAACGTCACAATAAGAAGGCTGCAACACCAGAAGACTGTAGCGAAATGCAGGAACACCTGCAGAGGATCGATGATCGGATCAGTAACTGCCTGTTTATCCTGAACATAAATAGACGTAACGTAATGCACACTAACAGACAACGATGTCCATTACTGTATGATTACAAGATTGGTGACAAATAACTGGAAACAGTAACTACTGAAAAATACCTACTAGTAGCCATCCTAAGAGACCTAAAGTGAAACGATCACATAAAAAAAGGAAAAACCAGGAAAAGCAATTTCATAGGAAGACTCTTAAGGAAGTACAATTCATCCACCAAAGAAGTGCCTTACAAAACATGTGTGACCGATTCTTGAGTATTGTTCATGAGACTGGGACCCTTACCAAATTGGATTAATAGAAGACGCAGAGAAGATCCTACCAAGGGAGACACATTTCGTCACAGGATCGTTTCCTCGACGTGAGACCGTTCAGGAGATGCTCAAAAAACACCAGTGTCGCACACTAAAGGACAGACGTTATGCATCGCGGAGAAGTTTATTGAAGAAATTTCGAGGGTGTACGTTCCTCCCATATATGTCTCGTAAAATTAGCACGGCGAAAAAATCATAGAACTCACACGGAGAATTATCGGCACTCGTCCTTCCCAAGCACCGTTCGAGAATGGAACAGTGAAGCGGGCAACAGACAGCGACATCACAAGTACCCTCCAGCATACATAGTAATGTAGCTTTCGGAACAGAGATATACGCTGAAGCCCCAAAGAAACTGGTATAGGCATGCGTGTTCAAATAGAGAGATATGCAAACAGGCAGAATACGGCGCTGCGGTCGGCAGTGCCTATATAAGACAACAGGGGTCTGGCGCAGTTGTTAGATCGGTTACTGCTGCTACAATGGCAGGTTATCAAGATTTAAGTGAGTTTGAGCGTGGGGTTATTGTCGGCGCACGAGCGATGGAGCACAGCATGTCCGAGGTAGCGATGAAGTTGGGATTTTCCCGTACGACAATTTCACGAGTGTTCCGTGAATATCAGGAATCAGGTAAAACATCAAATCTCCGACATCGCTGCGTCCGGAAAAAGATCCTACACGAACGGGACCAAAGACGAATAAAGAGAATCGTTCAACGAGACGGAAGTGCAAACCTTCCACAAATTGCTGCAGATTTCAATTTTGGGCCATCAACAAGTGTCGGCATGCGAACTATTCAACGAAATGTCATTGACATGGGCTTTCGGAGTCGAAGGCTCACTCGTTTACCCTTGACGACTGTACGACACCAAACTTTACGCCTCGCCTGGGTCCGTTAACACTGCCATTGGACTATTGATGACTAGAGACATGTTGTTTGGTCTCGTTCCAAATTTGTATCGAACGGATGGACACGTACGGGCAGGATACAACCCCATGAATCCATGGGCCCTGCAGGGGATTGTGGAAGCTGGTGGTGGCTCTGTAATGGTGTGCGGCGTGTGCAGTTGGAGTGATATGGAACCCCTGATACGTCTAGATACGACTCAGACAGGCGACATGTACGTAAGCATCCTGTCTGATCATCTGCACCCGTTTATGTCCATTGTGCATTCCGACAGACTTGGGCAATTCCAGTTATGTTACTTCTCATACGACAGCTTCGTGGTGCCATTTTTCAACAGGGCAATGCTGCTTGCCGGTCTCGGTGGCTGAGCGATTCTAGGCACTTCAGTCGGGAACCGCGTTACTGCTACGGTCGCAGGTTCGAATCCTGCCTCGGTCGTGGATGTGTGTTATGTCCTTAGGTTAGTTAGGTTTAAGTAGTTCTAAGTTCTAGGGGACTGATGACCTAAGAAATAGTCCCATAGTGCTCAGAGCCATTTGAACCATTTGTACACTTCCTCGTTAAATGTTCGCGTGTAGTCACGCTTATTTGATTTCGTCACTCTCCCAATCAAAGGATCTGTTCTCAGAGGCCCTAATTCCTTCGCGGTTAATTTTTCCTGGAAATTTACTTTTCTGCTTCCAGAAGGAGATTTTCACTCTGCAGCAGAGTGTGCGCTGACATGAAACTCCTTGGTAGATTAAAGCTGCAGGCCGGACCGAGATTCGAACTCGGGACCTTTGCCTTTCGCGGGGAAGTGCTCTACCAGCAACCCCTGCACGCTGCACACAAAAGCCAATTCCGACCAATTAAATTTATTGTTCAGAATTCAATGCTGGGGGAAGTGTTCAGGCCTCTCGGAGTTAACCAAAGCGATGTTGATCGGACATAGAGGGGATAAATAGAGATAGGAATTGTCGATGAGATGCCTCGCTCAGGCCGCCCAAGGGCTACTAATGCAGTGGATGTCCGCTACCTACAGATTATGGCTCGGAGGAACCCTTACAGCAACGCCACCATATTGGGTAATGCTTTTTGTGCAGCCACAGGACATCGTGTGACAACTCAAGCAAAAGGCTGCATGATGCGCAACTTCACTCCCGACGTCCATGACGAGGTCCATCTTTGCAACCACGACACCATGCAGCGCGGTACAGATGGGCCCAACAACAATTCGAATGGACCGCACAGGACTGGCATCACGTTCTCTTCACCGAAGATTGTCGCATATGCCTTCAATTGGACAGTCGTCGGAAATGTGTATGGAAGCAACCCTCTCAGGCTGAACGCCTTAGACACACTGTCCAGCGAGTGCAGCAAGGTGGAGGTTCCCTGCTGTTTTGGGGTGGCATAATGTGGGGCCGACGTACGCTGCTGGTGGTCATGGAAGGCGCCGTAACGGCTGTGCGATACGTGAATGCCATCCTCAGACCGATAGCGCAACCATATCGGCAGTGTATTGGCGAGGCATTCGTCTTCATGGACGACAGTCCTCGATCCCATCGTGCACATATTGTGAATGACTTCCTTCAGGATAAGCACTACGCTCGACTATAGTGGCCAGAATGTTCTCCAGACATGAACCCTATCGACCATGCCTGGGATAGATTGAAAAGCGCTGTTTATGGACGACATGACGCACCAACCACTCTGAGGGATCTACGCCGAATCACCGTTGAGGAGTGGGACAATCTGGACCAACAATGCCGTGATGAACTTGTAGATAGTATGTCACAACGAATACTGACATGCATCAGTGCAAGAGGACGTGCTCCTGGGTATTAGAGGTACTGGTGTGTACAGCAATCTGAACCACCATCTCTGAAAGCCTCGCTGTATATTCGTACAAAATGCAATGTGTAGTTTTAATGAGCAATGAAAAGGGCGGAAATGAGGTTTATGTTGATCGCTGTTACAATTTTCTGTACAGGTTCCGGAAATTTGGGGATTGGGTCAGAGTTGTTTGGGGGCAGAGACCAAACTGCGAGGTCATCGGTCTCATCGGATTAGGGAAGGACGGGGAAGGAAGTCGACCATGCCCTTTCAAAGGAACCACCCCGGCATTTGCCTGGAGCGATTTAGGGGAATCGCGGAAAACCTAAATCAGGATGGCCGGACGCGGGATTGAACCGTCGTCCTCCTGAATGCGAGTCCAGTGTGCTAGCCACTGCGCCACCTCGCTCGGTCCGGAACTTTGGGAACCGAGGTGATGCAAAACTTTTTTGATGTGTGTATTTGGCCCGTAAGGGAGTTGCGCATGCGCAAAAGCTCCTTGAAACGTGCACAGCTGAAGGTATGCTCGCGACCCTGATGCCAAGTAGAGGAGCAGCAGCACGGTAGATTCAAGTGCCGTACCTTTCAGATTGCAGCATCTATGTTAACAGCATTCAAGGGAAAATAAACAATGAACCCTCAAGGTGTCGAAAGTTAGGGTGTTCACATGTTCTTGTGTTCTGTCGCAGCAGCCGCCACTGAGCACAACCTTCAAAATGCTAGTCACTGCAAAATCGAAGGATGCCTTTTGCATTGTATCTTACTATAAATGGCATCTCTGGTTCCCATTTCACAGCTCAGAGTAGAAAGTGATCCCTAAATAACTATAAACTGTAACCTAAAGTTCTTGCTCACCGTGGGCGGAGCGAAATTAAACAAAGCTGCACAACCGCGCTTAATAACTATAGCACCGAGCCGCAACCATACTGCCACACATCGCTGTCAACCAGCCAGACAGCCATATTGCAACCACGAATCATACGCGATCCTTCAGATTGCCTGTGGTTTCCTTCCGATCTGCTATTAGTGACCGATCGCTACGATTTACTGACGCACGAGCGATCTACGAAACGATCGGTCGCCCGTGCAAGGGATCGCTGCGACCCGTCGCTCATGTGTGCCCTTAAGCTTCGTTCGACACGTACTGAGTTTATCGATATGTGCACCCAGGTGATGGGAGAAAACGGCCAAGTGTCAGAAACGCAACAGTCTGGCGAGCAATTTTAAAGGGCGAAGAGAGCTACTTGAATGTAGTGTAGAAGCTAGGACAGCGGCGTTAAACGCCCCTAGTCCCTGCGGCGCGTCGAGGAGAGGAGACTTGTGCGCGCCTCGGGCCATTAAGCACCCCTCTGTTCGGCCACTCGCGTCTCCTGGACGCACGTACGTGGCCCCATGTCGTATTTCATGCTGCCTAACCACGTATACCACGTTTCACACCACTGACTTTCAGGCGGCAGCCGACGGCGGCTCTCGGGTTGTCTTCATAAGAAAAACAGGCTGGACATGTTGGCTGCCTATTTTAGTAACAGGCTTGAACGCGGTATCATCCGATGCAGGTTACAACACAGGCATTTACGTCCACATCTACACGTCACAAGCCACATTACAGTATTTGGCGGAGAGTACTTTTTTTGTGAATAAAACCTTGCGCACAGCTTTGCTTCTACGTCTACGTCTGCGTGATTACTCTGTCATTCACAATAAAGTGCCTGGCAGAGGGTTCAATGAACCACTTTCATGCTGCCTCTCTATCGTTCCACTCTCGAACGGCATGCAGGAAAAACGAGCACTTAAATTTTTCCGTGCGAGCTCTGATTTTTCTTATTTCTATCGTGATGATCATTTCTCCCTATGTAGGTGGGTGCCAACAGAATGTTTTTGCAATCGGAGGAGAAACTGGTGATTGAAATTTCATGAGAAGATCCCGTCGTAACGAAAAACGCCTTTGTTTTAATGATTGCCTCTCCAATTCATGCATCATGTCTGTGACATTATCTCCCCTGTTTCACGATAATACAAAACGACCTGCCCTTCTTTGTACTTTTTCGATGTCATCGGTCAGTCCCAACTGATGCGGATTCCACACCGCACAGCAGTACTCCAGAATAGGGTGGACAAGCGTAGTGTACGCAGTCTCTTTGGTAGACCTGTTGCACCTTCTAAGTGTTCTGCCAATGAATTGCAGTCTTTGCTTTGCTCTAACCACAATACTATCTATGTCATCGATCCAAGTTAGGTTAATTGTAATTGTAATTCCTAAGTATTTAGTTGAATTAACAGCCCTCAGATTTGTGTGACTTATCGCGTAATCGAAATTTAGCTGATTTCTTTTAGTACTCATGTGAATAACTTCGCACTTTTCTTTATTCAGGGTCAATTGCCACTTTTCGCCCCATACAGATATCTTATCTAAATCATTTTTCAAGTCATTTTGATCATCTGGTGACTTTACAAGACGGTAAATGACAGCATCCTCTCCAAACAATCTAAGACGGCTACTCAGATTGTCTCCTATGTCGTTAATATAGATCAGGAACAATAGAGGGCCTGTAGCACTTCCTTTCTTCTTTATTTACAAGGGTTGCCCAGAAAGTAATGCACCACTTCTTTTTTTCCTCAGCCGAAAACAATGCTACGGATGCCAAACGTTACGTGTGTATTATTTGAAGCCTCCTGAATGGTTGCGCCAAGTTTCCGGTCACTTCCGACAGTCAGCGTGGTTGCGGATAGTTTCAAAATGGCGTCTATAGGTGATGTACGTTACAAGCAACGTGTCGTCATTGAATAGCTCACTGCAGAGAAAGAAACAGTGGGGAATATTCACAAACGCTTGTGCAAAGTCTATGAATCATCTGCTGTCGATAGAAGTACGGTTAGTCGCTGGGCACGGAGGGTGAGGTCATCGGAAAGCGATTCGGCGGTGAGCCGTGCGTGGGTCGCGTTCGTACCATCTCTTATTTTACATCCTGTTTTTTTCGTGTTGCCACCTCGTTATGTTAGTTTCAATTTCTCTTGTCACTGAGTTGCTGCTTTGTCTGTCCGTCAGCGGCAGCAACAGCGTCGATCGATGTAGCCCTTACGTATTACCTTTGCTGCACTGCTATTACTTCCCAGTTGTCGTCTGTCTTGGAGTGAGTTGGAACGTGCCAGGAGGGCAGTTCGGATCTGCCAGTCGTAGAGTTGGAACGCGGCACTAGTTCAGTCGGGATGGAGCAGCTCAAATGGTTCAAATGGCTCTGAGCACTATGGGACTTAACATATATGGTCATCAGTCCCCTAGAACTTAGAACTACTTAAGCCTAACTAACCTAAGGACATCACACAACACCCAGTCTTCACGAGGCAGAGAAAATGCCTGACCTCGCCGGGAATCGAACCCGGAAACCCGGGCGCGGGAAGCGAGTTGGAGCAGCAGTGAGGCCTGGACGCCCATGGCTCGCCCGACCGTTGCCGCCACGTATCACTTGAGCCAGGGTCGGTCTTCGTGTATCGTCGGTCGGTCGTCCTGCTGGACGTGCATTGGCTCGCCGATCGCTTATGGGTTGGCTGTGTGTGTGTATCGACTCCCTATTCGTCTTCTTGATTGCACAGCCTCTGCTGAGTGTCGTTCAAGTCTTCGTGCAAGTGTTGGTCAAACTGTGTGTAGTTGGTGTCATTTCCACTGACAACTTGTTTTAAATGCTGTCGGCGTACTGGCAGTGAGTCGGTCGGTTGGAACGGATCAGCAAGCAAGCCGCCGCGCGGCGCAGTCGGCCGGGCCTGCTGGCAGTCTCTATGCAGTGTCGGAGCGTGTGGGGCTGTTCCGAGTGCTACGAGGTTCGTGGCTCACCGCCCCAGGACATGAAAGTTGAGTAGTGATTTAATTACCGAAGACACGCCTGTTCACGTTGTCCCCTTGGTCGGTGGTTCACTGTTGGCGGTATTCCTGGGAGCAATAGCGAGTGTTCGAGTTGGTGAAGATTTAGCCGTCGTGTGGTGAATTTAACTATATCTGTCGGTTTGAAATTCAAGTGCACCAGCTGAATTTTCTGCCTTGTGGCCGTTAGTGTTCTGGTTACTAGCCCTGGTCGTTGACGTAAATTCAGGCAGTGTCCTTTCACCACCTGTTGGCGCTGTCCAACATGGTCTGTAGTTTTTGACAGTTTAATGTATATTTTGTTGCGGGCGGCTATGTCTGTAACATTTTGGCTTTGGAATTCTCACATACTGTCGGCGGTTAGCAAGTTGTCTTGTCGGTGGGTCCCTCACTGTCTCTTGGTTGTGTTGCCGGCGGATCGAGTGTAGTTGGGCCGACTTCTTGTCTCACCTAAGCGATCGTTAAGATTTCAAGGGCAACTTCTGAGCGCCGTTGCCTATCCTGCCTTTCTTGTTGGCACTTTATTGAGTATTTTTAAAGGCTCATAGCCGATGGTTGGAATTTGTGTGCTTGTAATTGTGTTTTTAAAATCAAAGGCCTTCAGCCGTTTTAAAATTTTGAATTCTTACTTATCAAGTCTTACGTCACTTGGGCTTAAATACTATTTAAGGTTAAAGGCTTTGGCCCTTCTGCCTTGGAAAATTGGTTGCAGTTTTCTTTTCAAAACAAAGGCCTTCAGCCGTTTTGGAGTAAGGTTTCTTATTGGTCACAAAGCTTAGGCCTTCTTGGGTATTTCAGGCGGAGCTCCGTGATTTGCAGCGGTCGGGGGGATCATCCACGGCTGTCTCAACTGACACACCTGACCTAGCCCCCTCGGACTGCCGGCCGCAGTGGCCGAGCGGTTCTAGGCGCTAAAGTCTGGAACCGCGCGACCGCTACGGTCGCAGGTTCGGATCCTGCCTCAGGCATGGATGTGTGTGATGTCCTTAGGTTAGTTAGGTTTAAGTAGTTCTCAGTTCTAGGGGACTGATGACTTGAGAAGTGAAGTCCCATAGTGCTCAGAGCCATTTGAACCGTTTGAATCCCTCGGACTTCCACGTGTTTGGGCCATTCAAGGATCTCATTCGTGGAACACCTTTTGAGAACGATGAGAAGGTGATTCACATAGCGAAGCACTGGCTCCTCCACCAGGACAAGGATTGGTACCGACAGGTCATACACGCCCTTGTTTCGCGCTGAAGGAAGGCCATAGAACAGGATGGAGATTTGTGTAATTCTCATTATGTTCAATAAAGAATTGTCGAAGAAAAAAACTGCGGTGCATTAATTTTTGGGCAGCCCTCGTATAAGAGGCTATCAAAAAGTTCCCGTTTGAGGGCGTTGCAACACTACTCCGATCTGGGTATTTAAGCACCGACGTGTAGTGTGGCACTCCTGTCTTTCCGACGTGCGTGCGTTAAATGCGAAAACGGGAACTATCTCGACGTAATTACCAAATGAGTCCATACAGGACCATCGTGCTGTTATTCTTCTCTTGGCTACCGAAGGACAAACACTGCCAGATATTCATAGGAGAATGAAGAATCTGTATGGCGCAGCATGTCTGTAGAAAACCACTATTGTGGGATAGTGCGCCAATTTCCAGTCTGGTCGCGATTCGACACAAGACGCCAGTCGATCTGGGAGTTACGCAGAAGTAACGCCAACTCAAGAGGGAGACACTCCAGCACCCGCCCTATAGGTCGGGTCTCTCTCTACGCGATTACCAGGCCTTTGGTCCCTCAAAAAGGCCTTGTCAGACCAGGACGTGCAGCAGGCAGCTGGGCACAGTGTTTTACCAAACGGGAATCTTCAACCTGGCGCGTTGGTGGGATGGTTGTTCCAATGTTCACGGCGATTTTTCCTGATTGGCATACCGATTATGGACTGTGCGGCCTTCGAACGAAACTTTTTGATCGCCCCTAACATAACGACGCTTCGGCCACCACCATCATCAGATAGCGTCGAAAGTTCAATGCGGCTTTTCGCGGATGATGCTGTAGTATACAGAGAAGTTGCAGCATTAGAAAATTGCAGAGAAATGCAGGAAGATCTGCAGCGGATAGGAACTTGGTGCAGGGAGTGGCAACTGACCCTTAGCATAGACAAATGTAATGTATTGCGAATACATAAAAAGAAGTATCCTTTATGTATGATAGCGGAACAAACACTGGTAGCAGTTACTTCTGTAAAATATCTGGGAGTACGCGTAGGGAACGATTTGAAGTGGGATGATCATATAAAATTAATTGTTGGTAAGGCGGATGCCAGGTTGAGATTCATTCTTAGAAAATGTAGTCCATAAACAAAGGTGGTGGCTTACAAAACACTCATTCGACCTATACTTGAGTATTGCTGATCACTGTGGGATCCGTACTAGGTCGAGTTGACAGAGGAGATAGAGAAGATCCAAAGAAGAGCGGCTAGTTTCGTCACAGGGTTATTTGGTAAGCGTGACAACGTTACGGAGATGTTTATCAAACTCAAGTGGCACACTCTGCAAGAGAGGCGCTCCGGATCGCGTTGTAGCTTACTATCCAGGTTTCGAGAGGGTGCGTTTCTGGATGAGGTATTGAATATATTGCTTCCCGCTACTTATACCTCCCGAGGAGATCACGAATGTAAAATTAGAGAGATTCGAGCGCGCACGGAGGCTTTCCGGCAGTCGTTCTTCCCGCGAACCATACCCGACTGGAACAGGAAAGGGACGTAATGACAGTGGAACGTAAAGTTCCCTCCGCCACACACCGTTGGGTGGCTTGCGGAATATAAATATAAATGTAGATGTAGATATGCAGTTAAGATTAAACGAACATCTGAATGAGAAGCACACAAAATATACAAAATTAAAATGTTTAAAAAAAAAAAGGTGGCGTCAGCTACCAACTCGGCTCCAAGAAACGGATACAAGTGCTAGCTGAGAGATGCTGCTAATGTGGGGGACGTTGCCTTCATTTTGTTTCCCAGGTCGTACTTATAAACTGACAGAAAGTCTATAAAGTTACAAACATTCTAAGTTAAATTGTAGAGCGTTATTTAAATGGATACAGGTGCACTTTTATAATATTACTTTTTCATCGTTTGTGGCCTGATACTGTATCTCTCATTTTTATGTTCCATTAATTTGAATTACAGAGTTGATAATAGGAGTAGAGAACGCTGTTATGCATAAAGAAACATATCAACCGATCTAGTCAAGGGTCTCTACATGAGCCTCTTCATCATTTTTGTTAACATTTAACTTAATGTACTCACCTCTCGCACCTCAATACTGGGCGCAAACTGTAAATTACATAAAAAAAACTTAGCAGCTGAGTGTGTCTTTAATGGCCACAAGGTATATCTTCATTTCACTTCACATTTTACTAATACGAGGGTTCGAACTTTAATAGTGGGAACTATTTATTTACAGCTCGTACAAAATAGATACGTGTTTCAAAGTTTTACTGACCTTCAAAGTAGTTACCAGAAATGTGTATAACCCGTTGCCAGCGACGTAAGACCCGTAGGATAGTCTTAGCAGTGCCAGTTGTGTTGACAGTTCGATCCTTCACCGACAGATACCCTTCACTAGACGGATTTATTCACAGAATGTTCACAATGACCAAAGACTCATCCAGGATATGTATTTTATTAACTAATAAGAAGAGTACGTCTGCTATGTCTTTCCTTTCCCACTCAATTTGCTAATGGTGGACAGGAGGAACGAGGTATAATTTCACTGATTCTCTCGTTGTGGTCAAGTTACATACGGCAAAGAACAATGATTCATCTGACTATTCTTGATACGTAGCGCTCTCATAATTTTAACAGTAAATTTCTCAGTGATTCTCAACATTTCTCCTTTAGTGTCTGCTACTGGAGTTGGATGAGTATGTCCGTCTCGCTTCAAACATATCTGAGAAGAAATGGCTTTCCACGACACCACACAACATTCGCAGGCCAGAGTTGACGTTGCAGCGGTTTTGTTAGTGGAGCTCTTTTGTTAGCTGTCTCCCAGTTGGTTCTTGCAACACCTACTTCTGAGTGAAATTTTTGCTAAATCTTACTTCTCTGATCGAAAGCGTTGATTTTTATGCATTGGGTCCTCCTGGCGTTCCTTGGAAGAAACCTAGCCTTTATCGATGAGATATAGTGATCTTAGACGAGATTTTTCACTTCTCAGAAATTTAATGGGCGTATTACTCAGTTATTTTTAACACCGGTGTTAATTGTTTTGGTTCAAACACATCAGGCTAAGTAAGTAAGTAAAGAGTCATTTCAATCAATGTGGCTGTGGTCCACAATTCAGAATTACTTCGAAATTAAAGCAGTTATGAAGTACTACATTTCTGCAACTAGCACACCGAGCCCAGTATTTTTATTAATTGTAAATTCTGCATAAAAGTACACTGTTTATAATAAATCAACTTAATTAATGCAAATTAGCATCTCAAATTGGACATCGTACTAAATCTCAACACATAAATAGCTTTCCACAGAGTGCTTGATAAAAGAAACCTAAGGACGAAGATTCGAAAGAAAATTTAAATATGGCTAAATGAAATACAAGCACGAAACAACCCAAAATTTATTCACTTCACACTTTCAACTGACTGAACCTTCTGAACTTGGCACAGTTTATGGTTTTATTTTTGACGCTCTCCTAACGTAAGAATGGTGGTGGTGGTTAGTGTTTAACGTCCCGTCAACAACGAGGTCATGAGAGACGGAGCGCAAGCTCGGGTTAGGAAAGGATTGGGAGGGAAATCGGCCGTGCCCTTTCAAAGGAACCATCCCGGCATTTGCCTGAAACGATTTAGGTAAATCACGGAAAACCTAAATCAAGATGGCTGAACCGTCGTCCTCCCGAATGCGAGTCCAGTGTGCTAACCACTGCGCCACCTCGCTCGGTAAACGTAAGAATGACACAATCCATATGACCTGACAGTGTCACTAATACCGAAGCCGAACTAATACAATAAAATAAAATAATTTATTCTCCCTCGACAGCTTTTGCGGAAATTTTAGTGTTATTCTTGCAATTTTTGAGTAATTGTTAAAAGATCTGAAGGCTTAATTGTAGTGGCATCGTTGAAACACAGGCAGCGGTTATAGTGTGAGAATTGTCACTGGGCTGTTTCAGAGACGTGAAGAACTGAACGTTGTGTGAACCCTACCCGTTTCACGTCGCTGAAAGAGGAAGGACTGCCAAGAGCACTGGGTGAAGGCGCCTTGTCAGCTCGGCTGCGAGGAGAAGAGCCGCAGCACCTGGCTCAATGGATGCTGCCGCAGAGCGACCGTCAAACGGGCCCGTAGGAGGGGGCATCCTTATACCTGCGCTGGGTTCTCAGGTGTCCTTCTGGCCTCGATGAAGGCCTGTGAGTCTGCCCTCGCGGATCCCTAGCCCTGACTAACTGAATGAAAACAGCACACAGCGTGCTGGGTGGGACCAGCTATCAGCAAGCCTCACCACAGCCAGTGCTGACAAATATTAACACTCATAAATACTTAACATAAACCCTTATGATTTTCCTTAACAGCATTAGCATATAATATCTTAATAATATTTGCAAAGACCTGTAACAAGTCACTTAACGGAATATTTATTAAATAACCGTTATTGGTTACGAAACGTTTCAAGCTCATCTTCAGATAAGTCGTACAAAAGGCCTCCACTCTGATTATTACAGTATTGGATTAGGAACTGAAGGTCGTATCACTCTAATTACGGATAGAATACTTTCAAACTAGTGCTTTGAATGGTAGTTGCAATATAACGACGAATTAAGAGACGTAAACTAAAGGATGGTAAAAAAATCATTTTAATTCTACTACAGTTTTTACGGAGAATGCTGTCAGTTTAGCACGACGTTCTCTTCTCTAATATTTCTCTCTTAGAACAAGCTATGTCATAATAATTATTTTAATCCTGGATACATTTGTACCTTAAATTGCCACTATTACTAGTAATAACAGTAACAGCAATAATAACATTACTAGTTGTAGATACTGATACTCAAGCCATCAGATAAATCTGGTTTCAATTTGCCTTTCATTTCTATTCTTACAATATTTATTGTTACTTACAATATTGTTATTACTATTATTGTGTAAACGATGTAATGAAGTTGTGTATGCACAAACCCTACTGCTGTGTGAGAGAGGGCCTCAGATCCTTTACCTGATTAGGTCAAAAAGAAAAAAAAGTGTCGATTTTGAACGTTTGCGAATTGTAACACAAGCGCAAAAACAAAGAGTAAGCGTTCAGTTGCAGTTTTCTTTCCTTGCGCCAGCCCTGAATGCAAGGCAGGGAGGTTAGGCTAGGCGCAAATTGAGACGCGTATAGCCCGTTTGGCGCGACGCAGCGCAGCGCGCGTTTTTGTAACATCGTAGGTTCAAATGGGACCGCGCAAATTGCGACGCGACGCGACACGCGCCTGCGCCAGGTCGTGCGGTGTTGTGGTTTTGGCACAATTTCTCCCCGCGCGTCGCGCGTGCCTCGCTACCACCGTGGGAAATTTGAGGCGGGGATCGGAAAAAGAACCCGGCCATATGCTCGCATATAGCAGTGATAGTATTGTCCATCCCCCCCATGAACCATGGACCTTGCCGTTGGTGGGGAGGCTTGCGTGCCTCAGCGATACAGATGGCCGTACCGTAGGTGCAACCACAACGGAGGGGTATCTGTTGAGAGGCCAGACAAACGTGTGTTTCCTGAAGAGGGGCAGCAGACTTTTCAGTAATTGCAGGGGCAACAGTCTGGATGATTGACTGATCTGGCCTTGCAACATTAACCAAAACGGCCTTGCTGTGCTGGTACTGCGAACGGCTGAAAGCAAGGGGAAACTACAGCTGTAATTGTTCCCGTGGACATGCAGCTTTACTGAATGATTAAATGATGATGACGTCCTTTTGGGTAAAATATTCCGGAGGTAAAATAGTCCCCCTTTCGGATCTCCGGGCGGGGACTACTCAGGAGGACGTCGTTATCAGGAGAAAGAAATCTGGCTTTCTACGGATCGGAGCGTGGAATGTCAGATCCCTTAATCGGGCAGGTAGGTTAGAAAATTTAAAAAGGGCAATGGATAGGTTAAAGTTAGATATAGTGGGAATTAGTGAAGTTCGGTAGCAGGAGGAACAAGACTTTTGGTCAGGTGACTACAGGGTTATAAATACTAAATCAAATAGGGCTAATGCAGGAGTAGGTTTAATAATGAATAAAAAAATAGGAGTGCGGGTAAGCTACTACAAACAGCATAGTGAACGCATTATTGTGGCCAAGATAGACACAAAGCCAATGCCTACTACAGTAGTACAAGTTTATATGCCAACTAGCTCTGCAGATGATGAAGAAATTGATGAAATGTATGATGAGATAAAATAAATTATTCAGGTAGTGAAGGGAGACGAAAATTTAATAGTCATGGGTGACTGGAATTCGTCAGTAGGAAAAGGGAGAGAAGGAAACATAGTAGGTGATTATGGATTGGGGCTAAGAAATGAAAGAGGAAGCCGCCTAGTAGAATTTTGCACAGAGCATAACTTAATCATAGCTAACACTTGGTTCAAGAATCATAAAAGAAGGTTGTATACATGGAAGAATCCTGGAGATACTAAAAGGTATCAGATAGATTATATAATGGTAAGACAGAGATTTAGGAATCAGGTTTTAAACTGTAGGACATTTCCAGGGGCAGATGTGGACTCTGACCACAATCTATTGGTTATGACCTGTAGGTTAAAACTGAAGAAACTGCAAAAAGGTGGGAATTTAAGGACATGGGATCTGGATAAGCTGAAAGAACCAGAGATTGTACAGAGTTTCAAGGAGAGCATAAGGGAACAATTGACAGCAATGGGGGAAAGAAACACAGTAGAAGAAGAATGGGTAGCTCTGAGGGATGAAGTAGTGAAGGCAGCAGAGGATAAAGTAGGTAATAAGACGAGGGCTGCTAGAAATCCTTGGGTAACAGAAGAAATATTGAATTTAATTGATGAAAGGAGAAAATATAAAAATGAAATAAATGAAGTAGGCAAAAAGGAATACAAACGTCTCAAAAATGAGCTCGACAGGAAGTGCAAAATGGCTAAGCAGGGATGGCTAGAGGACAAATGTAAGGATGTAGACGCTTATCTCACTAGGGGTAAGATAGATACTGCCTACAGGAAAATTAAAGAGACCTTTGGAGAGAAGAGAACCACGTGTATGAATATCAAGAGCTCAGATGCCAACCCAGTTCTAAGCAAAGAAGGGAAGGCAGAAAGGTGGAAGGAGTATATAGAAGGTTTATACAAGGGCGATGTACTTGAGGACAATATTATGGAAATGGAAGAGGATGTAGATGAAGACGAAATGGGAGGTAAGATACTGCGTGAAGAGTTTGACAGAGCACTGAAAGACCTGAGTCGAAACAAGGCCCCCGGACTAGACAACATTCCATTACAACTACTGACGGCCTTGGGAGAGCCAGTCATGACAAAACTCTACCAGCTGGTGAGCAAGATGTATGAGACAGGTGAAACACCCTCAGACTTCAAGAAGAATATAATATTTCCAATCCCAAAGAAAGCAGGTGCTGACAGATGTGAAAATTACCGAACTATCAGTTTAATAAGTAACAGCTGCAAAATACTAACGCCAATTCTTTACAGACGAATGGAAAAACTGGTAGATGCGGACCTCGGGGAGAATCACTTTGGATTCCGTAGAAATGTTGGAACACGTGAGGCAATACTGACCTTACGACTTATCTTAGAAGAAAGATTAAGAAAAGGCAAACCTACGTTTCTAGCATTTGTAGACTTAGAGAAAGCTTTTGACAATGTTGACTGGAATACTCTCTTTCCGATTCTAAAGTTGGCAGGGTTAAAATACAGGGAGCGAAAGGCTATTTAAAATTTGTACAGAAACCAGATGGCAGTTATTAGAGTCGAGGGGCATGAAAGGGAAGCAGTGGTTGGGAAAGGAGTGAGACAGGGTTGTAGCCTCTCCCCGATGTTATTCAATCTGTATATTGAGCAAGCAGTAAAGGAAACAAAAGAAAAATTTGGAGTAGGTATTAAAATTCATCGAGAAGAAGTAAAAACTTTGAGGTTTGCTGATGACATTGTAATTCTGTCAGAGACAGCAAAGGACTTGGAAGAGCAGTTGAACGGAATGGAAAGTGTCTTGAAAAGAGGATATAAGATGAACATCAACAAAAGCAAAACGAGGATAATGGAATGTAGTCAAATTAAATCGGATGATGCTGAGGGAATTAGATTAAGAAATGAGACACGTAAAGAAGTAAAGGAGTTTTGCTATTTAGGAAGTAAAATAACTAATGATGGTCGAAGTAGAGAGGATATAAAATGTAGACTGGCAATGGCAAGGAAAGCGTTTCTGAAGAAGAGAAATTTGTTAACATCGAATATAGATTTATCTATCAGAAAGTCGTTTCTGAAAGTATTTGTTTGGAGTGTAGCCATGTATGGAAGTGAAACATGGACGATAACTAGTTTGGACAAGAAGAGAATAGAAGCTTTCGAAATGTGGTGCTACAGAAGAATGCTGAAGATTAGATGGGTAGATCACGTAACTAATGAGGAGGTATTGAATAGGATTGGGGAGAAGAGAAGTTTGTGGCACAACTTGACTAGAAGAAGGGATCGGTTGGTAGGACATGTTTTGAGGCATCAAGGGATCACAAATTTGGCATTGGGGGGCAGCGTGGAGGGTAAAAATCGTAGAGGGAGACCAAGAGATGAGTACACTAAGCAGATTCAGAAGGATGTAGGTTGCAGTAAGTACTGGGAGATGAAGAAGCTTGCACAGGATAGAGTAGCATGGAGAGCTGCATCAAACCAGTCTCAGGACTGAAGACAACAACAACAACAACAGTATTGTCCATACGATAAATCGATAAATTTTGCCCTACTTTGTACTAAATTTTATTGCCTTTGGGTAGTGTTTCCTTTTTTTCCCATTTAAACGCTCCGGCTTTCCTCGTTAGTACATTATACTTTTCTGTTATTTATATCTGTATAGTTTTGTTTTGTTTTTCTTCTGTCAAGAAAAATGCATACTTCAGTAAGTGATGAGCCATTGGCCGCTGGAATTGTATCATATGCCTCCGCGATGTTTTCAGATCGGAAGAAGGGCAGAGGGTAGTGAGCAAGGAATGTTATAAAACCTTTCACAAAAACTTAGAAAGGGATAATCTCCACAGGTGTGATCCCTTTGTGCTCCTGGTAAAAAGCGTCCAAGATCTGAAAAATAGAAGTCTCACTGTGATTACTTGGATATGGATGTAATAGTGTAATACGACACACTGTACTACATGCATGTGAACATCACATTTCCACTGCAAGCCAGAAACAGTCGAAAATCAGTCACAAATAACAATGTTTTAATTGGTTCGCCGTGATGAGAAAAAGCATTTCAATTGTTGCTTGCACATTATCAGCATTAATAAACTAATTATTCAACAGGCTACACAAATGAAGAAAATGATTGGTATTATTACGAAAGTAGGAATATCCTAAAAGAGTGTCATGATTAGACATATTTAATTTGTTAAAATGTACTGCTGACAAAGGCAGATCTACTTTCATGACAACGTTTTTTGTACTCCAACTCACAAGGCACACATCGCTAGCTTGTACATTCCTGTCGCGCTCTTTATCCTCCGCTGCTGACAATACACTGACCATTGTGTTGTGCGACAGAACAGTTGTTTATTTTTCTCAATAACAACTACTTTATTCGCGATCACACATTGTCAGTTTGGCAAGCCGTAGGTGAGTAACCAGTATCTGGCATGTGCCTATCATTCCATCTGACGGAACGCTCGTCATTATTTTAATACTGCTCAGATCAAGACAAGGAATAAAATCCTTTGGTAAGTTTGCATTCCAGTCGCTCAGTGTTAAAAATACGATGAGTTACGGGGATTCCACCAAAATTCCAACAGAATTGGCAATCTATTATTGTGTGAGAAGAAGAATCACCGTTGGTGAGTAACGACCACATTTCTCTTGGTGCCTGGTTTATTTGTGCCTCCTTTGTGACAGTGTAATTTGCCAAACTCATCTCACAGTAGCAATTGAGACAGAATTCCGAAACAGAGTGTCTCATTAAACGAGTAATTGGCAATTACAGAGCTCAATATTTTACGAAAAACCTCATAGTGTCGGTTTACAGTAACAAAAAATAAGAAATTTCATGTTTATTTTCATACTAGGAAGCTCTTGTTACGCTAGCTGTCGGTAACTCTTAAAAAAATTAGACATTGGAGTGCAAAAAATAAAATATTAAGTACAATTTCTGATATATCGCCATAAGTAAGAAAGTTCAGTGTGTTAACGAACTGATAAAATACTCTCCTCCTCGTGTGCCATCATTCGGCAAACTTTCGTTTCGATGTCTCGAGCGGTTTAGGAGATATGAGAGATGTTGCGAGTATTTCATCCTCGCGGGCGTGAGATCGGAACTGAGCGCGCAAAATAGGATCCATTTTCTCGAGATCACGGGCAGATAGAGACCTCCTCCCAAGTCTAAAACATGTTAGCTAAATTTCATACGTAGCAACACATGGTGTAATACGTACTAAACGCAAAATCATAGCCACCCCTAATTTTCGTTGCAAACTTTTTGAGTTTCGCATAGTGTCTTACTAAAATCTGTACATCACAATAAGAATGGTCATTAGCGAGGTGATGGGCACTTCGTCACGAAGCTGACATATAACGCTACAAGTAAGGCAAAAATCAAATGTTTTCAGTGAATAGATTCTGTAAAATCGTTTGAGAAAAATAAGAGGTTGCGCGCGTTTCGGCTCTGTAAGCGCATAGCGTCGCCAGTCGGCGCGTGCGAAGTACGGTGTACGCGCTGGACCCGCGCGACTCGTGCGGCACGTGCGTGTCGCGCTGTAGTGTCGTGCCACGTCAGACGTGCTATACGTGTCTCAATTTGAAACACAAGCGTATAGTGTAGCATAAGATACTTTGGAAACCTAAAGCACTTAAATGTAGAAATACATACTGTATACGACATTTGCAAACCACTTCATATTAACTGGCATAAAACGCCAGTAAGCAGTAATAATGATTTGCAGATTACTAATGACTGCCTACCACAAAAAAGATCCAGTATAGTAGCTATACGTATATAAGATACGTCACCCATTTCACTTGAACAAATTATTTTTTGAGGTTATAATCTATCCCTAAAATTTCCAATAAAGATTTTGCCTATTTGAGGTTTCAAATAAACCTGCGATTTCAATCTATAGATTCCGAACTATTAATATTTTCATCCTCAGGACTTCACAAAATCACTCTTTCTTGGACTGAATTTACCAGTTTCTCACGCTCCATATTTCGTGCGTGAGAACGTCGGTCGATTTGACGGAAGAAAACAAACTGATTTGAATTTCACCGACAGTCGTCCGAAGTCTGTACGTTCGGCTATAGAGTGACCGCGCACGTAGTGGCGTATTGATTTGAAAAGATCGGCAGTCTCCGACCCATGTCGGTCGTCGGCGGTGTCTAACCGAAATCGGAGCCACTGTGACCGGAGCGTCATATGTCACACTGTGCAAGCGGTCGAAATCTCAATAGCAGCTTGCACGTGTAGCGCGTTAAGACAGAGCTGCTGTGTATACAGAGCAGTCAAATGCGCCAACAGGTGCGCACAGCCGTTCATGTCTGCAGCGAATTTGTGTTCTGTCACAACTCAAAGGCGGCCGGTGAGGCAGGCCAGTTGCCACTGCGTCGGCGCCACACTCTTTGTGACAGACACGATACGATAACGAGCATTTCAACGATGTGGCGCAGCGGTAGCGGCTCAACGCCTCATGCCTAATAGGCAGGCTGCGGTCTACATACCTAGCTAGGGCTTTACTGCTGTGAATCAACGAGTCGATTTGAACATCAATTACTCAAAGCATATCATGGGGATATAAGTGAACACGAAATCGTAACAATGGGAGAAGCCTAAATTTGACTCATTAAGTGAAACGTATTCTGCATTTAAGATTTAGATACAAACTGGTTCAAATGGCTCTGAGCACTATGGGACTTAAAATCTGAGGTCATCAGTCCCATAGAACTTAGAACTGCTTAAACCTAACTAACCTAAGGACATCACACACATCCATGCCCGAGGCAGGATTCGAACCTGCGACCGTAGCAGTCCTGCGGTTCCAGACTGAAGTGCCTAGAATCGCTCGGCCACCGCGGCCAGCCAAAAAACAGGTAAACGAATATTAAGCACTGAAGTCGAGAGGAAAGAGTGTACTAATATTCATTTTCAGGTTCTACATGTGATAGCAGCAGTTAAAATAAAAGTTACAAAACGATATTAAGGAAGCCATTGCAAGGCTGAGACCAGCGGAAAGAGCATACCAGCGATCTTGAACAACAGTGGAGTATGGTGCGGTATTGCCTAGACGGTAGGCTGCAGTATCTTGGAGTGTTGGGCAGAAGGCGAACAGCGGTTGTCTTCTGATCACGTGAATCACGTTATTTACGTCTCGCGAATAGTAAACGTCATACTCGATTTTCTAAGGCTCTCACTAATCTTATAAGTGCATGACGCCTTGTAGTCAGACTTTTGCAAACATGGCGCCTTCCACGTAGTCCTCTGTGATTAGGGTTGTGAGGTGTCCGGCTTTTTGAGGTAGTATCTGGCCAGATACATACAAGCCCGGTCTGTCCGACTTTTGTTGGGCTTTTTAGCGATTTATTTATTTACCGAATGGCTAGCACCACATTACACATGAAAACATTTTTCTTTAACAAAATACAGTATATAGATAGAATTAACAAACACGAGAACAAATTCATAATTAATAGTTAATTACATCTTCAGTGTTTAAAAAGCACAGAAGATCACAGACATAAACCTAACTGCTGAATATACACAACTGATGTCTTTGTTGACAACGGGAACTCCTCCGTCGGCCTAGTTGACCGTGCAGTTCTAGGCGCTTCAGTCCGGAACCGCGTGACTGCTAAGGTCGCAGGTTCGAATCTTGCCTCGGGCTTGGATGTGTGTGATGTGCTTAGGTTAGTTAGGTTTCAGTAGTTCTAGGGGACTGATGACCTCAGATGTTAAGCCCCATAGTGCTCAGACCATTTGAATTTTTTTGAACTCCCCCGGATCGACAGGAAAGAATCGTTTTGGGCACGTATGTATGATATTCTGAACTGTTTGACGTCCTGTACCACAATCACAGCTGAGTAATATTGTTAATCCCCATTTGTACATTCAGTCAGCACTTCTTCCGCTGTTTGTCCTAACTGTGTTGCGTGCAACCCAGGTCTTGAGATGCTCTTCAAAACCTGATGGCCTGGTTGTGATGTAAAGCACCTTTAGCGGTTATCGGGTAGCGTTCCACCATATTCTGTCCATCGGTTTGTTTTTGTTGCTCCGTTGTCCTCCAAAAATTTTACACCTCGTAGAGGTGGATGACGGGAGCTAAAACTGTTGTTATTGAGTGCAGGAATGTTCTCCAGGACATGAAGGCAAGGATCCCCAGCTATTTTAGTAAACCCACTCTTGAGAGCAGATTCCCGCCGCAAAAAGGGGGAACTGTATGGCTGAGTCAGGAACCTGGAGTGTTTCTGATTGTACCTGTGATGATGGGCGTAGTCTGGTTGAGCTGCGTATCGACGAATCTGGTGTATGGGCTGTTGACACAGGTTGTGTCAGCAGCTAGTGGTCTTTCGGTTAGCGTTGCTGCCTCGCGATGTCGGTGCCCAGGTTCGATTTCCGGCCGGATCGGGGGTTTTCTTCGCTTGGGACTGATTGTGTGTGCTGGCCTCACCATCATTTCATCGTAATCGACCCGCAAGTCGCCGCAGTGGTGTTAACTAGAAATACTTGCACCAAGCAGCCGAATTCCGCAGAAGGGGGATCCCAGCCTCAAATACCATACCCACATTTCATTTTTTTTCCAGACTGCAGCGCAGTATTCTGTCATAGGGTACAGCAGTCCAAGAGAAAACGTTCTTGGTACTGTAACTGATGATACCCATATCGTGCTACAAAGTTTCTGCATCATGCTGTTTCTTGGCTTCATCTTAGCGGCAGTTTTCAGCCAGTGCTCTTTAAAACTGAGCGTCCTGTCAAGATTGACCCCTAGATAATGCTGTCATTTGTTATGGCTCAGCTGTTTCTCTTGAAAATATATATTTGTTTCCTTGTTAGCAACCTTGATGTTAAAGTGGAAGCTGGTGACCTCTGTTTTGGCAGCGCTGGGCTACGACGGCTGGAATCTGCACGCCAATAGTGCAACTGGATTTGGGCTGAGTGGTGACAGGTGGCCTTTTCAGATGAATCACGTTTTATGCTCTGTCGTACAGATGGCCGTTGGCGTGTACGGATTGAAAATCTGTGAGCAAATACCCTGCAACCAGGAGGGAGTGTTGTGGTCTGGGGAATGTTTCTGTGGCGTTCCCTGGTTGATCTCGTCATTCTGAAAGATACAATGGATCAACATCCTCGGGGACCATGTCCACCCCTATATGCAGTTTCTTTTTCCTCGACGTGGTGGCATCTACCAGCAGGACAATGCAATGTGACATACAGCTTGCGGTTCTAAGAGAACCAGTATGAGTTTATCGTACTCACCTGTACTCACATGACCACCAAACTCCCCAGACTTAAACCCAATCGAGACTCTGTGGGACAAACTCCGTCAGGCTGCTTACATCATGGATCCTCAACCGAGAAACCTGGCGAAGCTGGCCACTGCATTGCAGTCAGCATGGATACACATCCCTATTGGTACCTTACAGAACCTCGATATTCTCTTGATAAACGTCTGCTGCTGCAAAAGGTGGTTATTCAGGCTTATGACACGTGGTCCCATTTACGTAACTGGACAGTGTATTTGTTAACAGTTTGTATATCTTATGACAGGCTCATTAACGCCCAGGTCTTTGTGGTGTGTAGCAAGGCCCAATAGTCAGCAAATTCAAATTTCCTTGATGTTGTCCTAGGCACGTCCGTTATATATAGGGAAAAAAGAGGGGCTATCATTGATCCGTGTGTAAGGTCATCATTAAGCTTGGAGAGGTGGCATGCCACTCCTTCACTTTACTAACATTTTCAATCATATTAACGTTCATATTTTAGGTCATGATCTCGGTGTTCCCTAGTACTTTTTTGTACACTTGGCTTATGCCTCTTTTTACATGGGGAAATTGTGGGCAGAATATTCTTATAACTGCATGTCTAATATGTAGAGAACTTGTACCTGACGGACCGTAGTGGAGGTGATGCAGAACAGGGAGAGAATGAATTGGGAGCCATAAATTCTTACTGCAGCGACTTGGCTGTCTGAGTGATTCTGGGAAGCAGTGCTCAGTGGATCGTACCTGCAGAGACCCATACGAACAAATGAGTTTCTTCCATTGCTCCATATTCCAGGTTTTACGGCTTCGGCACCACGTTTTCGTGTTACAGTATTTGCATCAGTGATGTGTGGTTTTCGAGTTCGAGTTCGCCCTGTAATCCGCAGCTTATGGAGCTCCCTTCGTTTTGCCAGGTTACGCGAGCCCAACATTCAGTTCTGCAGTGGCTGTTGCAGCTGTCGTCCTCTTATTTTTCGTCACAATCCTCTTCAATTACCATCCGTAAAGACCACTTAACACACACTTTTGTCCACCCTGTGACTTAGCGGGTGCTGTTCTTCCACTTTCGTTGCACGCGGTATAAACCTTCGACACGATGACTCTTGAAACATCAAACACTTCGGCTCCCTTTAGTTACGGAACACACACAATACGAGCACCAACAATTTGCCCACGGTCCAATTCACTTAGCTTCGGCATAGTGCACTCACAATTATACATAACACTGTTCTTACCACGACAGGCACCTGCAACGTATCCAGGATACAGGACAGATGTTGTTCGTGGTCAGCTGCAATTGCGCAACCTGCAGGCTTGCCTAGCGTCAGCTTTAACACCACTGACCATTAAACCTGCTACACCAAGAAGAAATGCAGATCATAAACGGGTATTCATTGGACAAATATATTATACTACAACTGACATGTGATTACATTTTCACGCAATGTGGGTGCATAGATCCTGAGAAATCAGTAACCACAAAACCACCTCTGGCCGTAATAACGGCCTTGATACGCCTGGGCATTGAGTCAAACAGAGCTTGAATGGCGTGTACAGGTACAGCTATCCATGCAGCTTCAACACGATACCACAGTTCATCAAGAGTAGCAATTGGCGTATTGTGACGAGTCAGTTGTTCGGCCACCATTGACCAGACGTTTTCAATTGGTGATAGATCTGGAGAATGTGCTGGACAGGGCAGCAGTCGAACATTTTCCTTATCCAGAAAGGCCCGTACAGGACCTGCAACATACAGTCGTGCATTATCCTGCTGAAATGTACGGTTTCACAGGGATCGAATGAAGGGTAGAGCCACGGGTCGTAACACAACTGGAACGTAACTTCCACGGTTCAAAGTGCCGTCAATGCGAACAAGAGGTGACCGAGACGTGTAACCAATGGCACCCCATACCCTCACGCCGGGTGATACGCCACTATGGCGATGACGAATACAGGCTTCCAATGTGCGCTCACCGCGATGTCGCCAAAAACGGATGCGACCATCATGATGCTGTAAACAGATCCTGGATTCATCCGAAAAAATGGTGTTTTGACATTCGTGCACCCACGTTCTTCCTTAGTACACCACCGCAGGCGCTCCTGTCTGTGATGCAGCGTCAAGGGTAGCCACAGCCATGGTCTCCGAGCTGATAGTCCATACTGCTGCAAACGTCGTCGACCTGTTCGCGCAGATGGTTGCTGTCTTGAAAACGTCCCCATCTGTTGACTCAGGGATCGAGACGTGGCTGCACGATCCGTTACAGCCATGCGGATAAGATGCCTGTCATCTCGACTGCTAGTGATACGGGGCCCTTGGGTTCCAGCACGGCGTTCCGTAATACCCATCCGAACCCATCGATTCCATATTCTGCTAACAGTCATTGGATCTCGACCAACGTTAGCAGCAATGTCGCGATACGTTAAAGCGTAATCGCGATAGGCTACAATCCGACCTTTATCAATGTCGGAAGCGTGATGGTACGCATTTCTCCTCCTTACACGAAGCATCACAACAACGTTTCACCAGGCAACGCCGGTCAACTGCTGTTTGTGTATGAGAAATCGGTTGGAAACGTTCCTCATGTCAGCACGTTGTAGATGTCGGCAGCGGCGCCAAGCTTGTGTGAATGCTCTGAAAAGCTAATCATTTGCATATCACAACATCTCCTTCCTGTCGGTTAAATTTCGCGTCTGTAGCACGTCATCTTCGTGGTGTAGCAATTTTAATGGCCTGCAGTGTATGTACAAGCACGCGTTATTCGGTGTTTCCATATTTTTGTCCAGCCCCGGTATATCGTTCTGTGGCTTGGCAAGTGCGAAGGTACGCAGGTGCTTGAGATCTAGCAATGGGTCGCAATCAGCGTTATTCCTGTCATCTTGTTTACTTTAATAGAAAAAGAAAGTGCAGGGCAGGGGAGAGATGAAAGTCAGTGTGTGTGATAAAGCGTGAAGGAAGCTACATCCACGGAAAGTTCATGAATATGAGAGCTTGGGGACGGCAGAGCTTTATCTATAGAAAGAATGCAGGGATGGGTGGGTGCGGGCGGGCTAATCGATGAACAGCGTCCTCCCAGTGTGCTGCGTGACGCGGCCCATGCCTCAACCTGGTGCAGCCTAATACCTGCAGTTACTCTACGTCGAGAAGGACAACCCCATGTTCGCACACGACACAGGACTGCTCACCTCACTTCCAACGACATAAACAATTCTTATCGTACGCATTAGCTCGCGCTTATGCATCTACGCTGCTGGCCATTAAAACTCAGACGCCATGAAGACGGCGTGCATCAAACATCACACTGGCATGAAGTGTACCACATGACCAGATATGCAAATTGTTGGTATTTCAGCACAGTCCCACAAAGAAGGTAGCAGTTATGCCGTCTATAGTCTGTATATGAGGTGTAGTATGAGGCTGGCCAAACTTTCAGAAAGCATTCCTGAAACGTAGTGGAAGAAATATTTTACAAGGACAGTAGTCCGCCGGCCGGAGTGGCCGTGCGGTTCTAGGCGCTGCAGCCTGGAGCCGCGAGACTGCTACGGTCGCAGGTTCGAATCCTTCCTCGGACATGTATGTGTGTGATCTCCTTAGGTTAGTTAGTTTTAAGTAGTTCTAAGTTCTAGGGGACTGATGACCTCAGAAGTTGAGCCCCATAGTGCTCAGAACCATTTGAACCATTTGACATTAGTTGTAGTTTCATATTAGAGCTCAGTTGCTACAACTTTTCAGCATATTAAACACGGGAAACACACAAGAAAAGAACGTATCAGCACAGTACGAAACATTTTCTTAAATGAAATGTTTAAAATGCTCTCCGTTAGCAAGAATATAGGCATCAACCCGCCGTCGGGTTGAATCTCTAATGCGCTGACGTGTGCCTGGAGAGATTCATATTGTGCCACAGCCTTCCACAATGCGGGCTTCCCTACACACGTGCTTTCAAATGCCCCACTAATAGAAGTCTAGCGGGTTTAGGTCTGCACAGTTTGGAAACCATCCAGATTTAGGATTTCCGCGTTTTCTCCAAATAGCGCCGGGCAAAAGCTGTGATGGTTGCTTTGAAAAGAGCAAAGCCCATTTCATTCCTCATCCTTTCCTAATCCGAGTCCGCAGCTCGCGGTCCCGCGGTCGCGCTCTCGCTCCCCGAGCACGGGGTCACGGATTCGATTCCCGGCGGGGTCAGGGATCTTCACCTACCTCGAGATGACAGAGTGTTTGTGTCGTCCTCATCATTTCATCATCATTCATGAGAGTGGTGAGTTTGGACTGATCAAAGTTTAGGAATTTGTACGGGCGCTGATAACCTCTCAGTTGAGCGCCCCACAAACCCATCATCATCATCATCATTATCCTAATCCGAGCTTTTCCTCCACCTCTAACACTCTCGTTGTCCATGGGACTCTAAACTCTACTCTTCCTTCCTTCTTTCCTTCAGTTCTCTGGCCGTCGAACGTTGACTGCGGAACATTTCACATAAAAAAAAAGAAGTTTCATATAATGCTCGTGGGTTCTGTATCTGTGTGTTTGCATGATTCAAAAAAATGGTTCAAATGGCTCTGTGTGATGTCCTTAGGTTAGTTAAGTTTAAGTAGTTGTAAGTTCTAGGGGACTGATGACCTAAGATGTTAAGTCCCATAGTGCTCAGAGCCATTTGAACCAATTGAACCAAATGGCTCTGAGCACTATGGGACTTAACATCTGTGGTCATCAGTCCCCTACACTCAAAACTACTTAAACCTAACTAACCTAAGAACATCACACACATCCATGCCCGAGGCAGGATTCGAACCTGCGACCGTAGCGGTCACGCGGTTCCAGACTGAAGCGCCTAGAACCGCACGGCCACACCGGCCGGCATTTGCATGATTAATGTGATTACGATTATAAGTAGAAAATGAACTCTGAAACGGAAATGGAGTATTTCCGGATCTATGTCCATACAACACATTTTATTGATTTACCTGTGAGGAATGTTATCCTGAAAGTTTGGCCATACCTTTTTGTTACACCCTGAAAGAGGAAAGGTTAAGCAAGGGGTCACTCATTCAGAAATCGCATTTCAATATTGTTTTTTTGTGCGAAGATCGTGTTATGCCTTGTGTAAGAAAAGGAAACGTCAACAAGCACGTCTCGGAATTTCATAGCAGCAGGATCGTAGCATACCATTCTTCGAAATTGCTACTCGCGTTCGTCAGGATCCCACGACTGTCATTGAATCGGTCGGTTCAGGGGGGCCGTACTCAGTGCCGTGCCAGTCCGGAAGCGCGCGGCTGCTAAGGTCACAAGCTCGAATCCTGCCTCGGGCATGGATGTGTGTGATGTCCTTAGATTAGTTAGGTTTAAGTAGTTTTGAGTCTAGGGGACTGATGAGGACAGATGTTAACTCCCATAGTGCTGAGAGGCAGCCCATGCCGTGCAGTGTTTCAACCGCCTCGCACGAATAGGTCCCTGGAAGACAGATATATTGTTCGCTCGCACGTCCGGGATTGTATAGCCACGTCATGTATTTTGAGTTAGGAAACGAGCTTGTTTACAGCAAGATAAATACCCAAACAGTCAGTGAGACAACGTCTGGAGCAGATCTGTCTGAACTACGACTATTACTGAAGTGAACTTTGATGGGGCAGCAGGGAAAGGGGCGCCGACACTGGTGCGTTCAACCAAAACATTGACCTCGCGAGTGACACTACGTTGTTACAACGAAATGAGTACTTCCAGCTGCTTACAGGTGTTGACGTAAGCTAAGGGGGACAGTTGAAAATGTATGCTTCCGACCGGGACTCGAACCCGGGATCTCCTACTTACATGGCAGACGCTCTATCCACCTGAGCCACCGAGGACGCAGAGGAACAGACCGACTGCAGAGACTTTTTCTGGCACGCCTCCCGTAGACCCACATTCTCAACTTACTGTCGCGCACTTTATTGATAGTTCCCCTGCTCATTGTACTCATTACTCGCGGCTTTTCTGCCGATTCCCGTAAGAGTTCGGGCACTGTTTGTGCATCCGCACAGGAGAAGATGATCAAATGGCTGTGAGCCCTGTTCTTGCGGACATGACCATCTTCATATATGTACACAACGTTGTCTTGTTAGAAGAGTTCCGGCTCTGCGATCATCACGATGGACGTATCCCTGGTTGGAGCCTCCGAGGAGAACGAACGTTGCCAGACTGCATTCGTCGTTATCACATGGGTCCAGCCCCTGGCACGATAGTATTTAGAGCTGTGGATGCACAACGTGATCACCTCTGAATTCGCATAGCTGGCAATTTAGACAACAGCCGTTACTTTTCTGACGTGCTGAGGCCGATGTCTGTGCTCTACCTTTGAGTTCTGGGTGACATTATCTTTCAACAATGTAACACAACACCCCATGTTGCCCTACGGTCGTGACCTTCTTGTTGCCCTGTCAGCAAGTTCTCCAAATCTCTCATTCACGGAAAACGTCTAGTTTTGGGTTGCCGAGAAAGTGGTTTCAGCCACTACGATTGATGAACTCTGGTACAGAGTTTAAGAGGTGCCGAGTCACGTACCTGTACATGTTATCCAAGTTCAGTTGGACTCCATTCCCAAGCGCTTTACCCGTATAAGTCACCCAAGCTCAGTTCGACACCATTCCCAATCGCCTTACCCGTATCTTTCATTCCAGCTCAGTTCGATTACATTCCCAAGCTCAGTTAGAATCTACTCCCAAGCCCGTTAAAGCCCTTATTTCTCTAAATTGTGAAAACTCCGTGTGCTTAACTTCGCACAGTGAAGCTGAAGTTAAATGTCAGTACATGGCCCATTCAGTACCGACCGACCGCCATTCATACTCTGCCAATGGCGCCGTTCGGTTGCGATATGGAGGGACATTGGGTCATCACACAACTTTCCCGGCCGCTGTCAGCTTCCTAAATCTTGGAGCCGCTACTTCTTACTCAAACATCAGTACGATTTTTTGTGGATGAATCTGAAAGCGGCTTGTAACAGTCTAAATAATCAAACAATTGTACCAATGCTTCAGTGTATAGCGCTAATTCCAAAATTATCTATTATCTATGGGAACTAATCTTTTAAATAGTGAGTAGTGCAGTGGGATCTAAATTGATATCTAAGTCTGCGAAGGTAAAACTCTTTCATATATGTTTTTTGACGTGAGAATCTCGCATTATAGAGGAATGCAACCTCTGCTGTTGATCTCAACAGCGATCGGTTTAAGACCGTTGTCATGATAACAGCACATGACAGTAGATATTTAGTCTACCTTCTGTTGGTAATTATTCACCATTAATGAGGGTAGTTACAGCGTAGATATGTTTACTGTGGAAATAAGTGCGTGATAAAGTTGGGCACGGCATGCAGGAATTTGTCAATGGAGTAAAAGTGAAGCAGATTTTTGAGAAATGGAGGTGCGACTGCCTCACAAGACCGTGACGAAAATTCTCTATTGAATTTTGTTAACGCTGAACCACGATGATAATCCTCGATTGAAACTTGTTAACGCTGAAGATGGAACTTTCCCTCTGAAATTCGGCTGGGTATGTAAAAAACCGAAGTACGGAAAGTTGACGGTCGTATTTATAAAATATACATTGCGTGGCAAAAAAGTGAAGCACCAAGAACACCTACAAGGAGAGAACGCCTACCTGTCATCGCTGAATTTGTCCAAATTCATGATACATGTAGGGCCTGGTGAGACAAGAAAGTGCCCCAAGTGGAAACTCCAGATGGCCAAGCGCTTAGGAACCAAAAAGAATTTTGATACGGATCTATCACCTTGTGCACCTTATCAGCTGTACCTGTGACAGTGTGTTTAGTGTTTAGGAATCAGTGTTTTGCTTAGCTGGCACTGTAGCTCAGCGTGCTCTCTGCAATAAAATAACTGAGTGAAGCGATCAACAAAGAATTCAACGAATGTCATGTAACGTCCGCAACGACCAAATACAACGAACTATAACGAACAAAATGCCCAAAAAAGAGGTAAGAGATCGGATTTCGCATTGAAAGGGTCGCAGGTTCGACTCCGTGCGGTGGCAAATATTTTTGTGCTCCTTGGCGATGTGTACACTGCTGACATCACAAATAAACGCAACATCATATAGGTTACTTTATTCATTTATATAAGCACACAAACTATAGACATGCGATGAAACGCAGGACTGCAAATATTTAAAAAGGGATTGTAGTTAATGCGTACACGGTAACGACGTGTTTGTCGATTTACATACACGACGTTCCAATGTACGCGTTAACTTCAATCCCTTTTTAACTGTTTGCAGTCCCGCATTTTATCCTATGCCTATACTTCTTGTGCTTATACAAATTAATAAAAAATCTATATGACGTATATGATGTTGCGATTATTTGTGAGATCAATAGTGTAAACATTGCCAAAGAGTACAAAAATGTTTGCCATCCCGCAGAGTCGAACCTCCCACCTCTTCAACGGGAGTTTCGATCTTTTACCGTTGAGCCAAACACCGCTTCCTAGACACTCTCACAGGGACGATGAATAAGGTCACATGGTGATAGATCCGTATCAAAATTCCTTTTATTTCCTAAACGCTTGTCCATCTGGAGTTTCCAAATGGTTCAAATGGCTCTAAGCACTATAGGACTTAACATCTGAGGTCATCAGTCCCCTAGACTTAGAACTACTTAAACCTAACTAACCTAAGGACTTCACACACATCCATGCCCAAGGCAGGATTCGAACCTACGACCGTAGTAGCCGCGTGGTTTCGACTGAAGCGCCTAGAACAGCTCGACCACAGCGGCCAGCTAGAGTTTCCACTTAAGGTATTTTTTGTCTCACCACGCCCTACATGTACCATGAATTTGGACTAATTCGGCGGTGACGAGTAGGAGTCCTCAGCGTAACTTCGTACACGTAGCCCTATACATCACTGACGGGTAAGTATATCGCTGGAGATGCAGTTCTCTGTGGCAGGTAAAACGATCGCAAGACTGCAATAGTGTTATTCGTGTTCACCACACCCGAAATGGTTTAAATGGCTCTGAGCACTATAGAACTTAACATCTGAGGTCATCAGTCCCCTAGAACTTAGAACTACCTAACTAACCTAAGAACATCACACACATCCATGCCCGAGGCGGGATTCGAACTTGCGACCGTAGCAGTCGCGCGGTCCCAGACTGAAGCCCCTAGAACCGCTCGGCCACAGCGGCCGGCTACCACTCCCCGGTACGCTGTATAAATACATGAACAGAGTCATACGCGAGCGCACTGTGATGAACACAAAGCCGCCGCGTACTTGTTTAAGACAACCTGATCGGCACCTAACAAAGAAGCAGCCTCATTCTGGGTCTCCATTTGGCCATCTGGGCGAGTCGTGCAATACCCAGATTTATGGGCCATTCGAATGTGACAGTGGCCCGATGTTGGGCTAAATGGGAACGTGAGACCCATCATACTCGTCGTCAAAGTTTCATGTGGACCATCTGTGACCAGCACAAGGAAGGATCACCGTATTTTACACCAAGCACATAATAACTTCTTCACATCAGCACCTGCCATCCGAGAATAAGTATTGGACTACCTGCAACAATCAGCATCCTGAATAGGGAATTAACAACCCAGGCGTAGGGTACCGTTAGCACAATGCAAACGGCTACGTCTGGAGTGGTGCCACAACCAGGAAGCATGGACTGCTAACGAATGGCGCCAGATTGTGTTCAGCGATGAACTGCGCTTTTTTACTATACCGGATGACCATCGCCGACAAATATGGCGCGACCTGGGAGGATATCACTTTCTTATAATGTTTTTGACAGACACGGCGGCGTTACTCCTGATGTCGTGGTGCAGGTAGACGCCGTTTATGATTTTAAGTAAGGAATAGCAATGGTTGAGGGAACTCTGATGGCACAACGGTATGAGACGGAGATCTTGTGGATGCGTGTGATGTCCTTACGTTAGTTAGGTTTAAGTAGTTCTAAGTCTAGGGGACTGATAACCTCGGATGTTAAGTCCTGTAGTGCTTAGAGCCATTTGAACCATTTGCACACCCTCCCCAACCAGATCAGTACACGCATCGAGGACAGGGGGGTGCAGTGTCATACTGATAAGTGGGTTCGTACTGCTATGTTATTCGTAAATTTGAGTCAGTTTCGTAATCAGTGAAATAACATCACATATCCTCTCAACCCATCAAGTTTCATTTCGTTTCCTCCTCCCCTTCTGGGTGCTTTACTTCCTGTGCCAGGCAGTGAACTTGTTCCACTGTACCGGTATGCCAAGGAAAACCACTACGGAATCTTCTAAAAGAGTACAGCTTATTTTATTCTAAACACCTCTGCGAATATTTCGAATTTTATCTGGTTTATTTTTGGATATTGTTAATTTTATCCCGTTTATTGCTACGCTTATTCCTTTGTACGCGAATTAAATGTAGAATATGAGCGTGGACAGTGTCGATAAACAATGTACTTTTTTCTCTTTTTGGTAAGTGATTGCGCTGCCTTTGAAAGGCGAATCGTGTATGTTTTTGTGGCCGCTCTGGCAAAAGCAATTTGCTCATTTGTTTCAGCGGGCGGTTAATTTACGGCGGCAATTTCCCGGTAAATGTATGTTGCGCGGGGAAGGGGGGATGGAGGGATGCTGGCGGCTGGTTTTGAGTGGTCATGGCGATGGGGGGGGGGGGGGGGAGGGGAGGGAGGAGGTGTTCCCGAGTGCGAAGAGGAAAACGGCGTGCAGCCTGCGTCGTGCGTCGAACGAAGGCCGTGCCGATCAATAGGAAGTTATCTGCCGCTGTAAGTGGCCACGGGCGCCGGCAGTTTTATCGCACGTGGCGTTTCATAGCCTTCCAACAGGCCACGGCCCTCCCAGCTTCGCCATTCAGTCCGTTCATCCTTCCTGGCAGCGCAGCTGAAACCGGTAAGCACGTCCTTCTCCGCCCACTTCTTCCTCTACATTTTCAGGCAACACTAAATACGTGTAAAAAACAGCGCAAAACTGTTCCAATCGAAGGAGGAAAAAAAAGCGAATATTTTCCTGTTTGTTGAAAAGACTATGACTTAAGTGGGGTACCAGCCGCTTCATTCTACCTTCCTCAGCACCTTTAAAAATTTTCCCAAAAATTTTGATATGTGAACATATTCGCGCTTTTTTTTTAATATGTAGCTCACCACAAACTCCCACAAGCTCCTCTCACTGTAACTGACTCACACCCCCTAGCCCATCGGTGTGTCACTCATACCCAATATATTTTCTGTGGGATCTAAAAATTCAAAAAACCTCTCTCGCACGGGCCTGATTTAGCTTCACTGATCAGGATAGCAAAAACATACGTATATTAAGGGAATTTTCATTCACAAAGCAGGCTTATAACGTTCACACAGTTCAATACTGTTCTATCCTGATTAAATTGAGCTTAACTTAAATTCCATAAGGCAGTGAAGAAATTTCGAAGTCTCGGTGCGACGAAAATTGTCAGTCGATTTCCTGAAACATTTGTAATAATTACTAACTTTCGGTGATCACATAGGGAAGACCGGAGATCTGCTGGTAAGACCGTGTTAGCCTATTTATTTGAAGTAATAAACTGAATATCTTGAGCATACAAAATGGCAGGTTCGTCCAGTGTAAATCAGACATTCCCCACTGATCCCGTGCAACACAGCGTAGTAAGCAGACACTGTCAATAATAATCAGTTAAATAATGCGGGAACACACTTACTTTAGTTTAGTTCATGTATTAAATTCCTTCTCATACAGAATCTCATCAAGATGGCGACTAGCTCAACAATACATACATATACATCCTCCTCCTTTCACGGCTAATCGGCAAGATCTCCTTCATTCTTTTCATAAGAGAAAACATAGATAGCAGAGAAGCTATTCCATGGAGTAAATGGACGCTCCAAGGAATAATAGGGCTTGAAACTACTTTGCATTGATAATCATCGTATATTAAAGTATAGGAATCGGTAAGAAAAAAGAGATATTTCGGGATATGTACTGAGTTATGTAATTTATAAAATTTCTGAAAATATCGCGGAGAGACCGCTGAAAGAGACATTACACACTCCCAGTTGCCCTTTCTCACACACTCATTCAGTCCAACTCATCTGTTTGTGTCTCTCTGTCATTGTCTCTTGTGCCAAGCCACAAATCCCTTCGTTCTGTCCTACTACTCCACGCACTATCACTGTCTCCCTCTTGCTCTCTCTAGCTGCTAATATCTCACTCTTTTCTTCCTACTGCTGCTGTCTCTGCCCACTGTCATTATCCGTCGCTTCCCCATCGTCATTGGCGTACACTCTGTCTCTCATTATCACTGGCTCTCACCCACTTCTACTTTCTCTTCCTCTTTATTCCCCTCCATCCACAGCTCTGTCTCCATTACTCACTAGCACTGTTCCAAAACTACCAACTGTGTTCCACTGACACTGTGTCCCTCTCTTTCTCTCACACTGTCATTGTTTCCTTCGCTCTTTGTATTACACTACCAATGTCTACTATCATCCAGTATTAATTACTTTTCCTTCTCTTTTTCACCGCCACAGTCTTCTTTCTCTCAGCAGAAAAGAGCACGAATATGTTCGCATGCCAAAGTTTATGGGAAAATTTTTAAAGATGCTTAGGACGGTAGAAGAGGCAGCTGGTTCTCCACTTTTCAGTCACATTCTTTTAAATAAACAGGAACCTATTCGCATTTTTTTGTGCTCCGATAGAAGCATTGTTCCGCTGGTTCCTTATTTTCGCTGCTGAAGCAGGCCTCGTAACTCATATAAAAAAAAGTGTTGGCCAGTAAAGTTTAGATAGTTTACTTATGTGACACTGAAATAACGCAAAACTAATTTTGCCCCTTAGACCTAATTTATGTGCAAAAATAAAAAAAATGCATGTGCTTTAATATTAAAACATGGGGTTCCTAGATGATAACAGAGGCACTTTACAGCATATTTTTTCGTGCTACGTCACTTTGTTTTTGCCTCAAGCCGAATTTTACGTGTACAAGTAGGGTAACTTTGATCCTCTGTACCTAGAAAACGCATAAAGAAATTAAGAAAATGTTCAAGACTCTTCGAGATCGGGACCTAAGGAATGCGTCGTAAAAATTAACAGTTATCTGCTGTGCATAGCCGTCTCGGAATCCGCGGCTGGGTTTTGATATATATATATGTATATAAAAACAAATTTTTGGGGTGTTTCTCGATAACTGATAAAAATTTTTGAAAAGAGGGAGATGATTCTTTTGAATAGACAATACACCGTTAAAATTTGAGCAATATGCTGCGGTTATTTATTATTTAGATTTCACTTCATACCAGATTTTACGTGTAAAAGTAGGGTAACTTCCAACGTCTATGACTTGGAAATGGATAAAAATATAAAGAAAATTTTAAACGATGTTCAGGATCGAGATCTTAGGGATATAAAGTAAAACATTCAGCCATTTCCGGGCATAGCCGTGTTGGAATCCTCGGTTGCGTTTTGGTGACGGCGCACTTGTAGTAAAAAGTCCCTTTTGTGGGGCTTTTCAAGGAACCGCCCATGAATTAATGGTGTCTCCATAAGTCCCATCAAGGCCATCGTAGATAACTTCAAATGTATAAAGACCCAACCTATTTGCTCAATTTGCCTAAGCAAAGTTAGTGACACTAAGATGGTCATTCTGCTGGGTGTACAAATGCTTCCTAGGCCATGGGGTGTCCAAAGCACTTGACTCTTCCTCTCTACTACCAACAGATTCCGATGTACTGGCACTGGGAACTCTCGTTTCTATGGGTGGCGTTTTGGAAGTGGTGAGACAATTAGAAACGAAAAAAAAATATTGCAGAGATGGGTACAGTATTTCAAATATATATTCCGTACCAAATCATACTAGCGATTAAGGGATCCACAGGAAAAGGAGGATAATGTAGATAAAAGGAATAGGAAAGGGAAAAAGGCAGAAAGGCTAACAATAGATGAGGTGGAGGCGGGGATATACAGATTGAAAAAGAGTCGTGACCTGAAGAGGACAGGACAGAGTCAGTCCTTAATTCATGAAATGCATGCACTAAAAAACAACAGATTGGAAAATGTAAGTATACCAGAAGACTGGAAAAACCAGAACAACATACTGCCTTATCTGTACTACTAAGCGACTAACCTGGAATCCACCGCCATTGCAGATTGCCTGTCTAATGCCTTCCAGGAGCAAGAAAAATGTGGTTTTCAGAATTTCCTATATTTATTGACCGGATACAAAAATTTAAAATGCTGTCACAATCTACTCATTAACAGGTATAATCTTACTTCAAAAGCTTAACGCAATAAAAGGTGATTATTTCTGTTTAAAACAGTGTGTTTGTCTTGAGGCAGCGTAACTGACGGCCCGCAAATACCGGACTTATTCATCCAGAATTTGAGAATGAGAGCACTTAGCAAATTCCAAAGAACTTTACACACCATTTCAAATATTTAGGAAACTTTTTGTTGCTGATACTCCTCACAAAAGTTTGAAAGGAAAATAGTTTATCACTTTTAATTAATATAATAATAATAATAATAATAATAATAATCAGCTTCAGACATGTTTCAATTTATTATTACTTCACTATTGACACTATTCGCAGCACAGTTTGCAGACGGTATCCACTGAAGATTCCTGCAAGATTATATCATTTTATTTTATTTTATTTTTCGTATGATGAAAGGAGAAGTACTAGACAGTTATATATAACCAATACACTCGTGCTCATAGATTAAAGACATTTGCAGAATGTGGTGCCACACAACGTGGCACTACACAAAACTGGCGCTAATAGCTTAGGCGCATAGGGAAAGCACATGACAGAGGTCTGTAAGCTCACGGTATTGGTGATAAGGTGAGAAAACCGACCCGATACACATGTGCTACAAAACGCCACTGTTTCCTGCACATATACCCCGGCATCAATATGGGATATGATCACCATGCACACGTACACAGGCCGCACAGGGGATTGGCATACTCTGGATCAGGTGGTCAGGCAGCTGCTGGGGTATAGCCTCCCATTCTTGCACTAGTGCCTGTCGGAGCTCCTGAAGTGTCGTAGGGGTTTGAAGCCGTGCAGCAAGACGTGACCGAGAGCATCCCAGACGTGCTCGTTGGACGGGCAAGCCACTCCATTCGCCTGATATCTTCTGTTTCAAGGTACTCCTCCAAGATGGAAGCTCAGTGGGGCCGTGAGCTATCATCCATCAGGAGGAAGGTGGGACCCACTGCACCCCTGAAAAGGCGGATGTACTGGTGCAAAATGACGTCCCGATGCACCTGTCCTGTTACAGTCCTCTGTCAAAGACATGCAGGGGTGTACGTGCACCAGTCATAATCCTACCCAACACCATCAAACCACGACCTCCATACAGGTCCCTTTCAAGGACGTTAAGGGGTTGGTATCTGGTTACTGGTTCACGCCAAATGAAAACCCGCCGAAAATCACTTTTCAGATTATACCTGGACTCGTCCGTGAACATAACCTGGGACCACTGTTCCAATGACCATGTACTGTGTTCTTGACACCAGGCTTTGCAGACTCTGCTGTGACCAGGAGTCAGTGGTATGCACCTTGCATACCTCTGGGCGGATAAAACATGTCTGTTCAGTAGTCTGTAAACTGTGTGTCTGGAGACAAATGTTCCAGTGGCTGCGGTGAGGTTCCGACCAAGTCTACCTGCAGTACTCTGTGGCCATCTGCGGGCACTGATGGTGAGATATCGGTTTTCTCGTGGTGTTTTACACTGTGGCTGTCCCGTACTGTAGCGCCTGGACACGTTTCCTGCCTGCTGGAATAGTTGCCAAAATCTTGAGATCACGCTCTGTGGCACACGGAGGACCCGTGCTGCGACCTGCTACGACCAGCCTCCAGTTGCCCTAGTATTCTACCCCTCATAACGTCAGCAATATGTGTTCTTTCAGCCATTTTCAACACACAGTTACCATTAGCACGTCTGAAAACGACTGCACACTTACTCGCTGCACCGTACTCCGACGTGCACTAACACATCTCTGCGTATGTGGACTGCTGCCAGCGCCACCATGCGACGACCGCAGGTCAAATGCACTGAATGGTCATACCCCGAGGTGATTTAAACCCGCAAACCGCCCACCAGAGCGTTGTTTCATCATGTATAAGCATCATCCTTAATTTATGAACATGAGTGTATAGACACTGATCAACCAGAACATTATGACTACCGGCCTACCATTGATATAAACCCGTCCAAGCAGTAGTAGCGTTTCCTGGTGAGGAAATGACTGTTAGTCAGACACACGAACTGTGCACGTAGTATCAGTGAGAGTGCTGTCCGTGTGTAGAATCGGGAAGGCGCGCGATCTATCTCAGTCTGAGGAAGGGCAGATTGTGGTGGCCCGGAGTCTCGGCACGAGCATTTCGGAAACTGCATAACTTGTCGGGGGTTCGAGGAGTGCTGTGGTGAGTGTCTTCAGCACGCGGCGACACAAAAAAGCGTGAAACCATGTTCAGACGTCATTTCAACAGTCGGACGTCGTAGGCTGGAAACACTGGGAAAACAGGAACTGTGGCGGAACTAACATCAGACTTTAATGCTGGGCAGAGTACAAGTGTATCTGTACACACAGTGCAGCGAACACTCATAACGATGGACCTCCGCAGCCAACGACCCATGTATGTGTCAATGTTAACCCCACGACATCGGCAACTACGACTGAAATAGGCACGTGACCATCGGCACTGGACGTTAGTGCAGTGGCAGGGCGTTGCATGATCTGATGAATCCCGATACGTTTTTCAACATGCCGACGTTACGGCGCGAATCCGTCGTCTTCCAGGGGAACAGGCTCTTTGACACCTGTACTGTTGGACGGAGACAAGATAGCTGTGGCTCCTTTGTGCTCTGAGGAACATTCACCTGCGCATCCACTGGTCCAGGGGACCTCGTGCAAGCACAAGGACGGCCAAGGAGTATCGATACTGGTTGGAGACCACGGAAACCCCTCCATGACGATCATGTTTCCCGACGGCAGTGGCATTTTTCAACAAGATAATGCGTCAGGTCACAAGACCAAAGTGTGATGGAGTGGTTCGAGGAACACAGTGGCAAGTTCTAATTGATGTGCTGGTCCCCCAACTCACCAGATCTGGACCCGATCGAACGCACCTGGGAAGTGATTGAACGTCGCATCACAGCTCATCGCCCCCTCCCCGGAATTCACGGGAATTGGGGACTTGTGCAGATGTGGCGTCAGCTCCATCCAGCGAGCTACCAAGGCCTCATGGGTTCCATGCCACGGCACGTAGCCGCTTTTATCCGTGCCAAAGTTGGACCGATCGGCTGTTAGGTAGGTGGTCATTAGGTTTTGGCTGATGACTGTAGATTTCTACTCTGATACAGGCAATCTCAAGTTCGTAATGGGTTCATAGTTCTACGTTCAGGCTTGAAATAAAATAATAAGCTTTTAGAGACATTGTCCCTTTGAACGCTCTGAGGAAACATTCAAATCTTATGTTCTGAACTGTTTGCTGCTCTTCGCCGCAGTCACATTCAGGGAACATTTTCATCCCAAATGGTGCACCAGTGCTCCACATCTGCCGCGTTCAGTTCTAAATGGTACAAATGCCCCTAAGCACTATGGGACTTAACATCTGAGATCACCAGTCCCCTAGACTTAGAACTACTTAAACCTACTAACCTAACGACATCACACACATCCATGAACGAGGCAGGATTCGAACCTGCGACCTAGCAGCAGCGTGGTTCCGGACTGAAGCACCTAGAACCGCCCTGCCCGCTCAGTTCTGATCCTGTCCAATATGCACCATTGTCTTCGGGGTAGATGAAAACTTGGCTCACTCCTAGGGAGTTTTAATTAAGTGATGATGCTTCAGAGATCCTACCATTGATCCTTCCAGGCTTCTAGAATGTTATAGTTACTGCTCTTTAGGATGACAGATATGTACCATGATGGTTTTCTATGCATCGGTCGCTGTGATTATAATGATGAAATTATTGAATAAACTGGTAATTCTAGGTTCCTTTTTATTCTTGTCCACACGTTCTACGCATTTTAATAGCTAATGAGAGCAGTAACCGACTCGTAATAAACTGAAAAATAAAGAGATCTTGACGGTTTTATTCACGAAATATTCACGATGATCACGGACTCATACAGGAAATTTATTTCCTGTACTAGTGATCATTCAACTGATCTTCAAGCTTCTTTGAATTTAATGAAAACTGTGTTCATCATCAAATCATAATATGAAAATTGTGCTGAAGTTGAACCTGTGGAAAATGGTAAGGATAAATCAGTTTTTACTGACTCGCAGCTATAATTTGGCCCCCGAATCTGATCGGTATTTGTAGGCACATGTCGAAAGTCGTCGTCGTTGGAATAACTGCTAACGTATGTAAATTGTCAGTGGGTAGTGTTGTATTGTTATCACTGTGTCCACCTGCTTAGCTAAGTGGTGACGTGTTTGCCTACCATACAGCGGGCCCGGGTTCGATACCCGGCCGGGTTGGAGATATTCTCCGCTCGTGGGCTGGGTGTTGTGTTGCCCTCATCACCCTTCTTCATCATCATTACCGGTGCACAACCCGCTCAATGTGGAGTCACCTGCAATAAGACGTGCATCCCGGCGGCGGAACTTCTCCCGATGGCGCTTCCCGACCAACAACACCACAAGATCCTTTCATTACCAGTGTGTTGATTAATTATACTGTGACTGGCGGTGAGTGACCATGAGTGAAGACCTATAATGCGCTTTCACGAAACACAGATCCACGTTTCATTTCGACCCAGGAAAACTATCGGTAAAACACGCAAAGTTGTCAGTATTGTGCAGCACTGTCTCCCAGCATTGTTCCTCATTGCGCAACTGCCGTCGTGGCCAAATAGTATACCTCATTTAACTTTTCCGGAGGCATAGCAGTGTGATGCATGTGGAATAAAGGATTAAGCACTATTGCCGCCGAAGGGAGTGAAATGTTGCGGGAGAAGAACTCCCGCAGTGCTAACCACATTCTCAGCTCGTGTTATTTTTTGACTACTTGCTGTGACGGAAATGATGCGGGGAAATAACAAAGTTTCAAGAATGCGCAAAACAGTGGAATTCACGTTCACAGTTACACTTACCTGTAACAATGAATAAGAAATTAAACGAAATTTAGGCGACAGCTCAATGTAAAAAAATAAGCATTCACTGTGTCGTGCTACAGTAGCACCACAGGTCGTGCTGATTGGCAGCAATGGCTTACATTACGAAAAGTCTCGATTATATCACCGAGTAACGATCAATACTAAGGGGTACATGCCCAAAGAGAAGTTGAACAATCTATAAATTGTTGAACAATTGTTATTTATCAATTTTTTCGCCTCGATAGAGTTCAGAAATTGTTTAAACGGCTCTGAGCACAATGGGACTTAACATCTGAGGTCATACGTCCCCTAGAACTTAGAACTACTTAAACCTAACTAACCTAAGGACATCACACACATCCATGCCCGAGGCAGGATTCGAGCCTGCGAAGGCCGGCCGGTGTGGCCGAGCGGTTCCAGGCGCTTCAGTCTGGAACCGCGCGACCACTACGGCCGCAGGTTCGAATCCTGCCTCGGGCATGGATGTGTGTGACGTCCTAAGTTTAGTTAGATTAAGTAGTTCTAAGTTCTAGGGGACTAATGTCCGCAGATGTTAAGTCCCATAGTGCTGAGAGCCATTTAAACCATTTTTTTTTTCGAACCTGCTACCGTAGTACTCGCGCGGTTCCGGACTGAAGCGCCTAGAACCGCTCGGCCACCGCGGCCGGCCCTCGATAGCGTGCTGGCCTTCTGACACAAAGGCACCCGATTCGATTCACCAAGAACTTCCAACGACGAAAATTTGTGAACCAAGTCAGCAAATGAAATCATTGTTTATTAATTTGTTTGTGAGGTCTGTAAATGTTTTACTGAGTTAGGCTGCTCTGGATCCACTTGGTAGATATCTCTACAAGTCCGCAGATAATGTGCAACTTCTCGCTGTTATCAATCTTTTCAATCTAACAGTAATTGTTCAATATGCATAAAGCAACTTCCACATTTTAATACTCGTGTTGTTGAAACACCACAAAACGACAGTAACTGCTTCGCCCCCACCAACACCATCCCTCTCTCAGTGGGAATTTTTCCTCTTTTCCGTATCATCGCAAAGCCCAGAGAGCTGAGCTCACAAAAATTTTAACGGACTGTACAGCTTGCAAAATAAAAAATAAAAAAAAACGTTTGTACTAAACCAGTGTCTTAGTTTAGCCAGTGAGTCCGGAGTCCATAGAGAATTGCGTAAGAGACTTCAGTATGATTGGCCGTTCTTTTCCATCTGAATTTTGCGGAGATTAAGACAATCCGTCCTTGGACTATCTTAGTGACTCGCCACGTGGGATTCTTGTTTTGACGAGGAGTTCACGAAGTTTCTGTGCCTCGCAAAAGCTGTAACAGCACCCATGCGTCCTTTGTAAAGTGCAATTCTACTTCCTGTGATCCTAAGTTACGAAGCGGGAAACTGTATTATACGGAATAACGTTCAAAATTGACGCTATTATGATGTATTTATCTACTAAATACCATAAACTGATAATATTGACACAATTAATAATGATTAACTGGAAACAAGCAATTTCCTGAGAGCATGTTGTTACGACAGAACTATATCGGAAGGCATCCTATACTTCTTTCTAACAATCGAAATATTTCGTAGCCGTTCGGACATTTTCATTAGCTTAAACATTATTCATTTATTTATTAACATGATCGATTTCTAGCGTTGTAATATTGTTGTAAGAAAGTACATAAGACCTGTAGTTTTTTCTTAATACCTGCACTGGAAAAAGTGAATTATTAGCAATTATTCATTAAGGGAGAGTACTTGCTTCGCGCCGGAATAACTGTGCCTTCTCTGCGTACCTCGCTGCTGAGGTAAAGGGCGTTCTCATGTCTAGAAACAGCGTCTCACACCACCTTCCAGTGGCAGCGCCATATGGTCCACCGATCGCTTTACTACCTGATATCTGCAAACACGATACAAATTGTAAAACTGGGAAATAAGGAAATAAAATGTGACTTGAACAGAACGAACTCCTATTCCGCTGATGCACATCATTACGATTATAAATTCCTTCTATTCCGTTGGTCCACACAATTTCGATAAGAGTTCAAATGATCTATGGAATATGCAAATAACCAATTACCTAACTTCCCTTTCTCTGTCCATCTGCTCCTCTCCCCTCTGCGCATTTTCTTCTTTCCCCTCTGTCCATCTGCACCTTCGTCCTTCGTCCAGCTGCTCCTTTTCCTCTCTCCATCTGCTGCTTTTCCGTCCCCCTACCTGTGTCCTACTCTTCCTTCCGCCTCTCTGTCTCTTTATCTCCCTCTATTCTCTTGTTCAAATGTTCATATGTGTGTTAAATCGTATGGGACTTCACTGCTAGGGTCATCAGTTCTTCAGCTTACACACTACTTAACCTAAATTATCCAAAGGACAAACAAACACAACCATGCCCGAGGGAGGACTCGAACCTCCGCCGGGACCAGCCGCACAGCTCCTATCCTCTTCTCTATAGACGTTATCACCCGCTACCTCGACTGGAGTTTGCTGCTTCTTACACCTAAGGTTTTTTTTCAAGTAGTAAGAAGTATTTGTACCAACTTTAGTTGAAATCGATCCAGGGTTTTACTAGAAACTTTTTACATATGGATTTGCCGCGCACGCTCGTGTCACATATATTTCCCATATATTTTACATATTTCTGACATATTTGTACACGTAGTTCAACTGTGTCTGTAGCGAATTTCGCCCTGCATAGCGTCATAACTATTGAACTATATCTCCTATTTTACAGTAAAGCTGCATGCTCTCGGGAAAAATTACGGCCGTAGTTTCCCTTTGCTTCCAGCCGTTCGCAGTACCAGCACAGCAAGGCCATTTTGGTTAGCGTTACAAGGCCAGATCAGTCAATCATCCAGTCTGTTGCCCTGCAACTACTGAAAAGGCTGCTGCCGCTCTTCAGGAACCACACGTTTGTCTGGCCTCTCAACAGATACCCCTCCGTTGTGGTTGCACCTACGGTACGGCTATCTGTATCACTGAGGCACGCAAGCCTCCCCACCAACGGCAAGGTCTATGGTTCATGGGGGGGATATCTCGTATAACGATATAATTCTGTAGGTACAACCAGCAGCATACGAGGATACTGTTTCGGAAAAGTGCTGCAAATGGTGTTGGTAGCAAACACGTAAGAAATTTAAACTTCTTGCATGATGCGGCAGTTTTTCATGCATCTCGCTGTTTATGACGTCGTATCTCCTTAACTATGTGTCACACAACGATATAATTTTGAATGTATGTATATTATTTGCTGTATGTGATTACTGTCTGCGAAATGTGTCGCGAACACATATAGTAGTAGAGACGTAATAAATTAAAATGTCACACATGATGCGCCAGTTTTGCTCCATGAAACACGAAAATGTAGTAAGCGATAAGCATTTTTCCTTTCATTATTTTGTGGGGTTTGTCAGCTAGAAAAAATTTCGTAGAAGTTTGAAATTCTGTGCAAAGCTTGCTTCTAGACACTAAGTGCTTTCATTCTCTCATACTGGATGAATTACATCTGGGTATTGGTGCGTCATGGGCTACACATCATTGCACTGCCCTTTTGACAGGTAGGTTGTTCTTAGCCCCACAACGATTCTTCCCAAACAGTAATCTCCTGACCAGGTTCAGGATGCTGTCGAGATGAAGTCCAAGTGGTTGTTTCTGTTCCACGAAAACACCAGAGCTTTTTCTGCACAAGACACAGTCTTACACGCTACTCTTTTGGGCTTGCAAATTTTGCTTCTCCCCTCCACCCCCCTCCCCCCCACAATATTTTCCCGACGTGGCTCCTCGTGTCTTCTCTCTATTTTCTCAGGTGAGAAAACCATTGCGTGGCCAGAATGACGAAGATGTGACTTTCGAGGTGGCATGTTTCCTGAACAGCCAAAATGCAACTTGCATCCATCTTAGGGAACAAGTTGTCGCGTTGAAGGGTGAATGTGTAGAGAACGAAGTTTCGTGGTGCAGCTTGATTTTTTTAAATGTTATTTAAAACTTTGAAACCACTCTCGTTCAGCCGACCGAACAAGAATCGAAATTCGATTCTTTCTACCGGCACATGTGTCTGACTGGGAAGTGTGTAAGAATTGCCCGAACAAGTGTTAGCTATAGCTAACAAATCTCTCCTCTATCGTATCATCTATTTATATTCTTCTTAAAAAACAACAAAATTTTATTTATATTTCAGCGTTAAATTATTGTTCTTTTGAAAAGTAACATTCTGTGTAAATGTTGTAGATAAAACAAAAGAAAAGAAACTGTAAAAAGATGAAAGACGAAAACTGTAAGATGTACGATCTGTTTTAAACATCAGGTAACAGTTCTACAGGGTGTTACAAAAAGGTACGGCCAAATTTTTTAGGAAACATTCCTCACACACAAATAAAGAAAATATGTTATATGGACATATGTCCGGAAACTCTTAATTTCCATGTTAGAGCTCATTTTAGTTCCGTCAGTATGTTATTCCACCTACGCTCAATGGAGCACGTTATCATGATTTCATACGGGATACTCTACCTGTGCTGCTAGAACATGTGCCTTTACAAGTAAGACACAACATGTGGTTCATGCACGATGGAGCTCCTGCACATTTCAGTCGAAGTGTTCGTACGCTTCTCAACAACAGATTCGGTGACCGATGGATTAGTAGAGGCGGCCCAATTCCATGACCTCCACGCTCTCCTGACCTCAACCCTCTTGACTTTCATTTATGGGGGCATTTGAAAGCTCTTGTCTACGCAACCCCGGTACCAAATGTAGACACTCTTCGTCCTCGTATTGTGGACGGCTGTGATACAACACGCCATTCTCCAGGGCTGCATCAGCGCATCAGGGATTCCATGCGACGGAGGGTGGATGCATGTATCCTCGCTAACGGCGGACACTTTGAACATTTCCTGTAACGAAGTGTTTGAAGTCACGCTGGTACGTTCTGTTGCTGTGTGTTTCCATTCCATGATTAATGTGATTTGAAGAGAAGTAATAAAATGAGCTCTAACACGGAAAGTAAGCGTTTCCGGACAAATGTCCACATAACATATTTTCTTTCTTTGTGTGTGAGGAATGTTTCCTGAAAGTTTGGCCGTACCTTTTCGTAACACCCTGTATAATTTGGCAATAAATAAATATCTGAAGTGTCCTTTAATTGTCCTTTGATTTCACTTCAGCATGAGATTAGTACAGGGGATCTACAAACGTATGGAAACAACAAATACACCACACATTACATTGCATAATATGGTGCAGGAAATCCGTTGGCATTCAGAAGAGTTTACAGTCGTCTCGGAATGGAGAAACACAGATCGTGTATGGTTTTCAGAGGAATCTTACACCATTCTTCCTGCAAAATAATGGCAAGTTCGGGTAACGATGAAAGGGATGGATAGCGATCGTGCATTCTGGCGAGATGAAATAATTCATCATCGTCGTCACAAAACAAGTCCTGAAAGACACGAGCTGTGTGAACAGTGGCCCTGTCGTCACACAACACAGCATCACTAATGGGGAACAAACATCGTACCGTGGCATAGACCTGATCAACCAGAATAGTCATATAGTTCTCGGAAGCGATACGACATTCCAGAGTAACCATGGGGCCCACGGAATACCACGATATGACTGCCCAAATCATCACCGAACCCGTGCCATATTCCATTATTGTGGCGTAAACTCGGTTAGAAATTGGAATCAATGTGAAAAAAGACTCATGAGGCCAAATAACTTCCTTCCATCGCTACATAATTCATTTTTATGGCGTCGACACCACGTTTTCCTTTTACGACCATTTGTATCACTGATGTCCCCTGCTGTGGCCGAGCGGTTCTAGGCGATTCAGTCTGGAACCGCGCGACCGCTACGGTCGCAGGTTCGAATCCTGCCTAGGAAATGGATGTGTGCGATGTCCTTAGGTTAGTTAGGTTTAAGTAATTCTAAGTTCTAGGGGACTGATGACCTCAGATGTAAAGTCCCATAGTGCTCAGAGTCATTTGGAGCTTTTTTTTTTGTGTGTGTGTGTGTCACTGATAAGTGGTCTTGAAATTCCAGCTCGCCCAGCAGTTCCCTGCATAAGGAGTTCCCTTTGTGTTATTTTGATAGTGACAGGTTCGCGTGAGCGACATTCACCTCTGCAGTGACTTTTGCGGTTTCGTACCCATTGTTTTTCGTCACAATATTCTTCTATGACCGCCCGCCAAAATCACTCAACAAACACTTTCGTCCGCGTTGTGAGTTAGCGGATCATTTTCCCGTTTTCCTTGTATGCAGTATAAGTCTTCAGTATGGTGTCTCTTGAAACACGAAACACTTCGGCTGACTTGTTTACTAAAGCACCGACAATAAAATCACCAATAATTTGTCCTCGCTCCAGTTCACTTAGCCCCGATATATCGCTCTCAAACTCTACAGGACACAGTTGTGACCACGAGTGACACCTGCAACGTGTTGGAGATATTGCTCAGGTGCCGTTATGGTCAGTTACATTACCACAGTCCGCCCGGTTGGCCGTGGGGTCTAACGCACGGCTTTCCGGGCTGGATGGAGCGCCTGGTCCCCGGCACGAATCAGCCCAGCGGATTAGTGTCGAGGTCCGGTGAACCGGCCAGTCTGTGGATGGTTCTTAAGCGGTTTTCCATCTGCCTCGGCGAATGCGGGCTGGTTCCCCTTATTCCGCCTCAGTTTCACTATGTCGGCGATTGCTGCGCAAACAAGTTCTCCACGTACGCGTATACCACCATTACTCTACCACGCAAACACAGGGGTTACACTCGTCTGATGTGAGACGTTCCCTGGGGGTCCACCGGGGGCCGAGCCGCACAATAACCCTGGGTTTGGTGTGGGGCGGTGGAGGGGTGAAGTGGACTGCGGTAGTCGTTCTGGGATTGTGGACCACTGCGGCTGCGGCTGGGACGGAGCCTCTCCGTCGTTTCTAGGTCCCCGGTTAACATACAATACAGTACAATACAATACAATAGCACAACCTGCAGACCTGGCTAGCATCTGCTTTCATGTTCAAGCATGCTGCTCTCGATGTTTCCATTTTATATCCAATTCTTCCACAAATGTGGATGCTTCTGTCGTTCGATTTGTGCTAGTCTATTTTGTAGTTAGCTGTACACGATGCCTTTATTTATTTAAGGCACTCACGTCTGTGGAGCTTGGAGTGGGAAGCAACTTTCATCAGAGGGCACAGAAATGATGCTTATAGGAAAGACGAAAACGAAATGGAAGAAAATGCCATGAACGGCTTGGAGACTCTGTGATTGCCAAACACATTTTGCAAGCCGCAAATCGCTGGACATTAACTGAAGACTCTCAAAAATATACTTGAAGTGACTCCTCATTACAACAACTAAGCACGAAATACTTCAGTGACAACAGAATTTAAAACAAGGATAAGAAATCCACTCCAGTAATCGTGTCCAACCGAAGTAAGTGTTTGAATTACACAGGCATTAACTATCCAACCAACGTACATCTGAAGTGCTTATCTAGGAACAATTACTCAATCACAGTATCCATACTCACAAAATTTTGAAGTTCAGATCGTACTTCTAAATCCAGACACCCGCAAACAACGGGCAATAACTGCATACGATGCACAGTTTAATTCTGTACTATAATTCAGTGATCTGAGGACAACTGTTCGCTCTCTACGTTCCTATCTGAACAAATGGCTGTCTTGCCTGAGTGCTAGACTTGGCCACTGTCTCTATGTTTCGATACCGTGTATCGATACGTGGAACTGTTTCAGTGTTTCGAAACGGCTATGTTTCACTGTTTCGAAACAGTGGAGTCTCGGATACCGGGAGCAGATTCGATCTCTTACCAGACACAGAAACTGTATCGCTGTTTCAAAATAACGCTGCTCCAGTCCACTTATGCTTGGAACGGACTAATTGTATCGAAACAGTGACTTTTCATTCCGCTCTGTCTCGGACGAGATTCGAGCACGGTACAGATATTGAAACACATTTGACATTCACTTAATGAACACTTTCAAGTGTGTCGAAATCTTTTTGACACACAACAGCACGAAGCTTAAGGTTTCCGAAAATAAAGCTTCGTTTCTAATTGACTGCCCTATTCCGAAATGGCGTAATATCCGCTTTATGAACACCAACAAACAACAAAATAACGCACACTATTCGCATTCAAAATAATAAAAGTGCGAAAAACATTCAGTCTGATTACACATCTCTTATAACATACACGTGCTGCACTATAGTCGAGCTTGATAAATATATGAAGATGCCACTGATACAAAGATCACAATATCCATTACTATGGTGGAATTAAAATCATGTGCTGTTTCCTACGCCGTTTTAAACAATGAAATAACGTCTTTGTGTTATGGCCACCTCTTTTCCATGTGAGCGCATATTTCCAAAGCAGTGGCAAACAATAACAGAGAGACGATCCCGTCTTTCAAGCTAAAATGAATCAAAAATGCTATTTCTAAACTACAACTTGGAACAGGTAGAGTAGATCTATTCAGAAATGCAACAGTAAAATTTCAGATGATTTTGTTCTTCTCTGGCCAATGTGCACTGAATTTGTTTTTGACTGCATTTTGTTTAGTCCACTAAATCTTACATGTAGCTACCATACAAGAACATTTTTCTCAGATTTGTTGCACGCAGAAGACTCTTACGTTTTTGCTCACCATTCAGTGAGTTTAATTCTTTTGAGTATGTTTATTTATTTACGTGTTAGAGAATAATTATCTGATTTATGTATGTATATGTTTGTATGCTGTAAATGTGCTATGTTTGGTTATTACACAATATAGGCACCTTAATACTTGTGTATCATAGATAATCTTCAGACAAATCGATAATGGTACTTGATACTTTGGTTTTTGGCTTTCAGATACTATGATAAAAATTGCATTTCAACAGCAACTTAACTCTATATCTGATTTCCTGGAGAACTTTGTAATAAAATGATAATATATCTGCTTGCTGTGAGTACTTGAGGGAACTCCATATACCTGTACATCGAATTATAAGTGGTGTAGAACCAGATCTGCCATGATATAGGTATCACAAAGCCATTACACTGTATGAATTGCTTTAAATTTTAGTCTGGATTTTGTACTTCAAGAAAACATACCGAAAACAATGGAAAATTTAATCGTGAAAAAGAAAAGTCAGTGGCACACCCATAAACGTTAATTCAGTGCCTTGCCTCCCAGAATGCTATCTCAATAAATTATATCCCATGGTATGCCTTTCAAGAGCACATACAGACAGTCACTCATAAAACCAATCAAAATTATGCAGTAGAAGACAGGAAAACGAGTTTGGCAAAATCTGTTATGTCAATCGTACAAACTCTGACCTCGTCAATTGGAAAATATGGAAGTCACATGACATGAAAGCAGCGCATTTGCTGCAGGAAATGCGAAACTACAAAGACACCAAAGTGAAATTTTCATACTTTCTGCGATATGATTGGCGCTCTCGCACCTCATTTGTGTTTACATGACAATATTTATACAGTAGACACTCAATATGATATAATGTATAGGCCTATACAATTACGAAACACAAACTGTTTCTGTTTTGATGATTTTTCCGGGTTATATGGCTGTGGTCCATGGAATTCTTCTATTCCTAACGTTTTGTCCAGTGCTACGTTGGACATCATCAGAGGTATGGCTGGTCCTGCTGAGTCCTGCCGACTGACAAGTTGGGCGTCGGAGAGCGGCCTAAATACCGAGGAAAGTGGCGTGTCTAGTTTACACATAGTAGCAGAGAGAAAACTAGTCAAAGATAAAATGTAACTATCGATAATAGTCCGTCATAGATAAAAATCACTTATCGATTCTGTAACGCCACTGCCCATATCTCGCTTAATTTCAAGGCCTCTTCTTTTCTATTAAAATTATCTTCATGTTTATAAATTTCAATAGCCTCCCTATACAGTCGTGGATAATAGTTCGTGGTAGCACTTAAAACTGTAGTTTCAGAAAACGTATCTACATGGTCACCTGACTGAAGTGCATGTTCCGCAACGGCCGATTTATCTATTTTTCCCAGTCGGTAAAGACTTTTATGCTCCTTTACCTCTCTGGCGCCCGACTCGTCATTGGTCAGGACTTGCCGGCCGCTGTGGTCTCGCGGTTCTAGGCACGCAGTCCGGAACCGTGCGACTGCTACGGTCGCAGGTTCGAATCCTGCCTCGGGCATGGATGTGTGTGATGTCCTTAGGTTAGTTAGGTTTAAGTAGTTCTAAGTTCTAGGGGACTGATGACCACAGCAGTTGAGTCCCATAGTGCTCAGAGCCATTTGAACCATTTTTGGTCAGGACTTGGCAGTACCAGTCAAACCTCTGAGGATGTCCAACGTAATATTGGGCGAAACGTTAGGAATAGAACAATTCCATGGACCACGGCCAAATAACCCGGAAAAATTTTCAACAACAGTACCATCCGGTCGTGAAAGCCTTCATTGTATGATTACAAACTGTTTCACTGTTTCGAAACAGCATTTCGAAACATTATATTGTACTGTCTCATTTGTTTCGAAACAGTTATCTGTTTCAGTTAGCCCATGTCTACTGAGTACACAGCAACGCGCGCAATGCGGCGGCGGCGGCAGTGAAGACGGCGGGGCGGGGCGCAGAGGCTGCCGCTGATGGCCGTACCGACGTAGCAGCGGTAAGGGCGGTGGGGCAGCTGGCTGCACTGCGGCGTACGTAGGCGTCCCTGGCGCTGAGGCCAGGACCCTAACGGAAACGGTTGCTGGGGGGCTGACCAGCAGCGAGCGTGGGACGGCGCCTGTGGCAGGTGCGTCGGCAGTTAAGCTGACGCAAGTGGCCGACGGCGGCGGCGGGGAAGCCACTTCAAGCGCTCTTGCGCTTGGTGAGTTATGGGAGCGGCACGGAAGCATAACGCATTTTTTCATTTCATCTTGCACAGCTCAGGGTTAGTGAGCGGCGACTGGAAAGCAGCACAGGAACCGAACGTCAAATGGTGCCCGCGCGTGCATCGCGCTTCTAGCCGCGTCTCAGTGACTTCGACGCGAATGGGTTGGTGTGGCGCGCTGTTCGCTGTGAGACTCCGCACGGGCTGAGGCAGGCAGCGACGCGGCGCCGTAGACTTAACTCCTGGCAGGGCACAGAGGAAGTACACAAAAGTAAGGCAACAAACGGCCACACTGTGAAAGAAGAGTAAATATTTGCCAGTATCCCATACCTGGGACCCACATCACAAAAAATCGCTCATCTTTTCAAAAAACTAATGTAACAGTTGCATTCTCAACTAATTGTAAGTTAGGAAACTTACCCGACCATAAGATGAAATCAGATACACAAAAAATCAACAACGGTGGAATATACGAAGTATCATGCCCCAGTTGCCCTGCATACAATGTACGGAAAACAGGCACAAACTTCAAAACCCGCTTTCAAGAAGACATAAAAGCTTCCAGCCACAACCACTTTGAGATATCAGTTATTGCACGACATACGTTGGGAGCGGAACATATCATCAACAGTCTAGATAACGATTTGTTAGTACTACAAATGGTAATGAGCGTTTGACGTCATTGGCCGGGAGGCCCCTTACGGGACAGGTCCGGCCGCCTTGGTGCAGGTCTTATTACATTCGACGCCACATTGCGCCACCTGCGCGTCGGATGGGGATGAAATGATGATGAAGACAACACAACAGCAAGTCCCTGAGCGGAGAGAATCTTCTACCGAGCCGGGAATCGAACCAGGGCCCCTTAGGAGGGCAGTCCGTCATTCTGACCATTCAGCTATAGGGGCGGACTGTACTACATAACGAAGCCAGTGGTAAGACCCTAAATCTGTTAGAACAACTTGAGATATATTTCCCTAAAATTAAAAAAAAGACAGATTTCGCAAGCCACAGTTATTTCAGTAATTTTAAAGATCTGTTATAAAGGAATTCCATGCATATGTCAACTGCTTAATAATTAGATCTCCGGCACCACGAATAAATTCATAACAGGATGGAGGAAAGAATGTATGATGGTGTTAAAAAGTTAATTGTGAAATCCATAACCTAACATCAAACCTTTTCATGATAGGAATATGCATTTCACCTCATTCAAAAGCAACAATAAGTCACGTATGTGTTATGACAAGTTACACCTGATGATGGACTCACAGGGCCAGAAATACATCGTGTATTTAATAAAACGCCAACGGCCTTGCCGTACTGGTAACATCGGTTCCCGTCAGATCACCGAAGTTAAGCGTTTTCGGACTGGACAGGCGCTTGGATGTGTGACCATCCGGTTTTCCGAGCGCTGTTGGCAAGCGGGGTGCACTCAGCCCTTGTGATCCAAAATGAGGAGCTATTACATTGAGAAGTAGCGGCTCCCGTCCCGTAAACTGACACACGGCCGGGAGAGCGGTGTGCTGACCACGTGCCCCTCCATATCCGCATGCAGTGAAGCCGGTGGGTGAGGATGGCACGGCGGCCGGTCGGTTCCATTGGGCCGTATAAGGCCTGTTCGGACGAAGTTTAGTTTTATTTATTTAATAAAACACGAAAATTTGTGATTGAAAGCGCTTTTTAATTCATACGTCCAGTGTACAATCTTTTCTACTTTAGTTCCTTATGTACACTAAAAGAAAGGACAGATGACGATTCAGCTCTGGAATCATCATACATTCGGGAGAATGGTCTATTTTAGAATGAACCTAAATCATGCACTCACATAGGGACTCCAGAGAGATAGTAATCAACAAGAGAGCACACCCCAACGTCGAAAACTACAATGAATTCCAGGGAGCTGCGAAATATTCATTTGATACCATAACTATTGGGGTTCGATAAGATCCTTGCAGCTAGGTAGAGTACAGTCAAAGCTGGAATAGTCGGCGACAACATGGATTCCGTCACCACGGCAATAGAAAAATCATAAAATTAGCTCATTATTTAATTTAGAGCAAGTGGAATTGGTACTACAGCCACCTAGCTGCATCTGAGGATCTCGAATGAGAACTAGCCCAAAATAAACTGCCTGTTTCATAGTGACCCCACAGCTTGTTACAAGGTCACCCGATTGTGCATGATTCTAAGTTCCACACGAAAGAATTAATTTTCACGCTCAAAAGCAAAAACAAAGCAAATGAATCAGTCCCTACACCCAAGGGTTCTGATACCATCATATTTAAATGCCACCTAACTTATAAGATCTCAAATAAATGGCTCGGAGCACTATGGGACTCAACATCTGAGGTCATCAGTCCCTAGACTTAGAACTACTTAAACCTAAGGACATCACACACATCCATGCCCGAGGCAGGATTCGAACCTGGCGCTCGGCCTTATAAGATCTCAAGCCGACTCGATATCTAACACCACGTTCCGTCAGAAACGTGTGTACTCACCACCTGCCCGTGTTCAAGTGTGTACAGCGAAAAGTTTCAGGGGGCGGCCGTTGTTCCCAGACTCATTCTGAACAGAGAATATTTCCAGATAGTTCTAGAAGGGTCTGTGCGGGTTTCTGCAGGGCCAGCAAAGGATTCGATTTTAAAAATGGCGGGACTTCTGTCGTGGAGATTTGCTCCCATGACACAGGCGTAAAGAAAGCCAACGTACGGGAAGCTCCCCACTTCATCGCCACCTCGGAGATGCTGTGTCCCATCGCTCGTGCGCCGCCTATAACATCACGTTCAAACTGATTTAAATCTTCCCACAATTCTCTTTCTGGAATCATCCCATAGGCTGTGGCTAAGCCATGTGCCCGCAATATCCTTTCTTCCAGGAGTGCTAGTTTTGCAAGGTTCGCAGAAGAGCTTCTGTGAGGTTTGGAAGGCAGGAGACGAGATACTGGCAGAATTAACGTTGTGAGGACGTGTCGTGAGCTGTACTTGGTTAGTTCAGATGGTTGCCGGCACGGCACGGTAGGTCAGCGTGTTCGGTCAGAGGGCTGTGTGCTTTCCGAAAAAAAAAAAAAAAACTGACTCAAGGAATCAACGATCAACTTGAACGGACGTCTTGTGACGTCCGCCCAGACCAAACGCAACGAAGTATATCGAAAAAAATAATAATGGTATAGCTCTTGCCCGCGAAAGGCAAAATACCGAGTTCGAGTCTCGGTCCGGCACAAGGTTTTAATTTGCCAGGAAGTTTACTTAAATCTTGATAACCTGTCATTGTGGCAGCCGTATGCGCTTCAGTGTAATATAATCTCAGTTTTTCTTGTTTTGTGTGAGACTGTACGGTCCTCTTCCTGAAGCGATAAAAAAATCTTTCAACACAATTACATTTTTCGCACTGTTGCAGGCAGCTGATCGTGGCGTCTGATTGGCCCTCGTGTGGCAGACACCTGCAGTAGGGTGCACTCTACCTCGCCTCGCAGCCAAGCCTTTAAGTGGCTCGCTAGTCGCCGCTGGGAGCAGCCAGCCATGTCGCCCATGAAAAATGAACGCGCTGCGAGGCAGATTGCCGCCGGTAGCAGCCCCGCGGTATCGCTGTGGCTGTGGCATTTCAAAAGAACCCCGTCGCCCTTTCTTCCCTTTTCAAGGACTTAATGATGACATAGTTGCAGAACTAAACTTTCAAAATAGCTCAATAAGGACTACGTGAAATATGAAGGTGCCTCAGCATACTGAAACGAGATAGGTTAATCCATATCTAGCGCAGTGTACAGGGTGAACGTAAAGTCATTCCCTGATTACAATAAATGTTTGTGAGGAAGTAGTTTAGGTAGAGTTATGCGGTTTGCTGCAAATGTTAGCTTAGCTCATCATAATCGTTAGTGTTCTGTCCAAAGACAGGTTTTCACACAGGAAGGCTCCATGTCCTCCTGTTTTCTGCCATGCTCTTCAGGTCCGCGTAATTTCCGCTTCCCTTTATGTTGTCTATCATCTTGTGTCTCCTTCCTCCCAATCTCCTCCCACAAACTAGTCCTTCCAAAGCGTCTGTTAGCGTGCACTGCCATCTCGATGAATCTCACAGTCAGTTCTTCTTTTCTCTTATAATTGCTGCAATCTTTTCTTCTCATCAAACGTTTCCAACACATTCATGATTCCCTCCTTTCATGCAGCTTATCGTCTCCATTCTCCTCCTCACCCACATTTCAAATGCTTCCAGTCTTTTTTTTCCCTCTCGTTTCACTGTCTATGTTTCTGCCCCATAGAGTGCCACATTCCTGACGAAGCGCTTGCCAGTCCTTGTCCTCAAACTTTTACCTAGTTTTGCCACATAATAATCTCCTTATATTTAATGCCTACTTCGCTATAGCAGTGCGAGTTTTCACCTGCAGATGATGTTTTAAGTCTGCAGTACTCACACTTCCAATATATTTAAATATTCTTACTTGGTTAGTAACAACTTGCCCTATCTTAATATTTGCCAGCATCCTTCCCTCCCCGATCACCATACTTCTTGTTTTTGCTGTATTTATTCTCATCCCATAGCCCACACATACTTCGCTCCGATGTTTTAGCATTTTATTTACAGTTCGTTCACTTTCTGCCAATAATAAAGTCTCATCAGCAAACCTTATACGTTCTATTCTCTTTCCGCCAATACATACTCCTCTTTTTCCATCTAAGTCTCTCACAATAACCTCTTCCAGGTATTAGTTGCACAACAAAGGTGAAAGGCTACAACCCTCTCTAATACCCCTTGCAATGCTGCTTCCTTTCGACATTTCATTTTCGTTTCCTGCACTTACTTTCTGTTGTAAATATAGATTCTGTACCGGTCGTCTCTCCCTCCAGTCTTCTGCTTTCCTCTTCAAAATATCCACCAGCTTTTTCTATTGAACCCTGTCAAAAGCTTCTTCCAAATCAACAGAAACGCATAAATTTCTCTCCCTTTCTCAACGTGTATTTCCCCTAAGCTTCTTAACAGGCCAGTAGCATCTCTTGTTCCTTATCTTCTTTAAAATTCGAACTGTTCCTCCCCAATCCATCTATCGAACTTGCCATACGGCTTTTTATTCAGCACTCTCAGCAGTAATTGAGTTTCACGTGTAATCAAGCTGATAATCCTATGCTCTTCACATTTTCTGATATTTCTCTTTTTCTCAGTCGGCATACCAATGTAAAAAAAGTCATCAGGACATTCCCCATTATCGTATTTCTCATTACAGAGGTAGACAATTTCCTTCGTTCCTCACTTTCCTAAACTCTTCAACACTTTTGCGGGCAAGTTACCTATTCAAAATGCTTTCCAGTTCTTCATCTCTTCGAGCCCATTTTCGTCTTCTGCTGTGTCCCTTTGCATCTTCCGGCACAAATTCTTCGTGTTCAACCTTGATTTCACTTCGTATTTGATACATCTAACACAGACATTTTATATATTCTTGCCGTCTGCTCAAAACCTACAGTGATTCTTCGGCTAATGTGCCATCTGCTCTTTCTATTTCCAAGTTAGTCGTCCCTCTTTTACTTTCAAAACCCATCTGACTAGCCAATCTGTACATCATTTCGTGCTCACCCGCTCTCTCCATATTCTCTCTTTCCTCTCATTTCTCTTTCATCCATCATTCTCTTGCTTCTTCAATTTCTCTTCTTAATTCTTCTTTAGTTCCCTGTGTCTCTTTTTGCCTTCTTCATTTTCCACTTTCTCCGTTTTCCCATCTTTTTCAACATGTTTTTGGTTAGCCATTCTTTCCTGATACTTTTGGATTCTCACTTGCTAGTACTCGTTTGGTAGAATCCATGAGTCCTTCCCTCATTTCTATTCATTAGTTATTTACACATTCTTGAACTCTACCTCTTTCCCCATTTTCCCAGAAACCTGTCTTCCAATTCTGAAGTCTTGCCTAATTCTTAAGTTTCTACAAGTTTAATCTTTCTTTTGCTTTACGTCACGACATTTTCTTTAGCTTCACTTTTATTTTTTTAGCTACGAGATTGTGGTCTGAATTTATGTCTGCTCTTGGACAACTTTCGGTATTCTTCAGACAGTTCCTAAACATTTTCTGTATCAGGACATAGTTCAACCGAGACATTCTCTCTTCAAAAGTGAGATCCATTTTTAACGTATTCTTCTGTGATTTCAAAAGTAGATTAACATCTCTAGAGACTTTTCTTTGCAGAAGCTAATTAGCCGTTCACCTTTTCCATTTCTTATCGTTCACCACTTTCTTCATGCACCATTGCATTCCAGTTCCCCATAATGCTAAGCACGCATTTGTATTTTCTTTCTCGATAACTTCTTCAAGCTTCTCATAGCGTTCTTCAACCTCCTTATCTCTATGATGCCTGGTTGGCGTGTATATCTGTATTAATACCATACGTTTTGAACCACCCTGCAGTTGTATCAGCATCAGTCTTCCATCAATATATTGCACTTTCCTTATCATCTTACTTTCCAGTTTCTGTTCTGTCTGTATGTCTGTTCCGTTCTCAACATTCTTGATTTCCCTTGAGTAGAAGAGCTTATAACCTCCACTTTCTTACTCCGCATTCTCTTCCCACCTCATCCCACAAATGCTAAGCGCATCTAATCTCTTCCTTTTCATCCCTTGTTTTGCATTTTCTAGCTTTCCTGGTTGCAGCAGTGTGCGCATATTTCGTGTTCTAACCCGTATCTTTCCTTCTATCATCCCCCCTCCCTCTTCCTTTCAGATACGTGTATTTTGAATGTGTTCCCTTCCCACAGATTCGAGAAAGGGAAAGCTCAACTCCGGACTCTGTCACTTGGAGAGATATATCATGTACTGATCCGGAAATTAGTGTTGTAGTATCTCGTTACTTTAGACACAGGCACTAGGCTGGCCAGCCTAAAATCAGCTGCTCACTATGAGTCAGTCTATGCCTATAGCCTTTCCTCTGGTGTACAATAGTTATTTTTAGTCATTATGCTTCCAAAGAAGAAAAGGTATCTCTTCCGTCAACTTCACCCTTTCTCTATTGTCGCTGCCATTGAAGCCTTCGCTGGTACCCTGGCAAGGGGTCCTTACGTGGTGCCATCAACCATAGACCGCTGAACCAAGGTTTTTTAATGAGGTATTATTCCCCTGACTCCTTCTTGCCCACTACCTGCGAAATGAGGCTCCCGCATTGCTACCGGCTTAGGGGAGTTACTTAGCTCATCAAGTGCTTATCAGTACACTTGTACATACGCTCTATCAACATCTGATTTATTTTTCCTCTGTCTTTTGTTACAGGTAAAGTAATTTAGGGGTGCTGCTGTCAAAATTACGTCTGTGTAAGAGAGAGCGCAACGTGTTCTGTGGTTTCATGAAATGCTGTCGCCCATTACAGTTCAGCGACAGTTGCAAAGAGCCTATGATCGAAGTCCGACAAACGTGAAGAGCATCAAAATACGCTATGAAATTTTAACGAGAGTGGCAGCGTTTGTGACAACGCAAGAAACGGTATACTGCTTACGTTCTACGGGATTAAGTTATTGAATTAACCGGTTTTCAGCTTACAAGGCCATCGTCAGACATTAGCTGATCATGGTCGATAAAGAAATGACAACGTTTATAAACAACATTCGAAAAAAATATGCATCTAAATCGAGGCACAAACACACAGAACATGTCATCATTGACAGTGTGGTGGTAATTCAATTAAAAAAAGGTGAGAAGTTCACCTATAAATAAATATAAGGGGAGCAAAGACGAAAAAGACAAACACCACACTCGAAAACTGTGCCTTTATAACAGCCGGCATGAATAAGACAACCAAATAATATAAAATAAAATTAGTACTTCACAAGACTACTTCAATGGGTATTAAACATCGAAAGTGATACAAAAAACAGATAAAAGAAAGAACCGAATACATAGCATACAGAGGCAACCACGATCAGATAAAAAGAACTGGATCATCATCATTTCCATGGGCCTTTGTGTCACTTCAACGCGGCGTCAGCCTTGTTACTATGGATTTGACAATGTTAGTGTTGGAGGGTGGCCAGATGCCCTTCCCGTCGCCACCCCGTACCTCCGGGGACGGAATGAGCATACCCCTGCTGTCTGTGACTAGTGTAAGCCATGACATGGTGCGAACGTTTTTAAACGTATGTGAGTCGTGTAACTGAGATGGGGCATGGGGACCAGCCCAGTATTCACCTGATGGGATTTAGAAAACCGCCTAAAAACCATATCCGGGTGGATTCGATTTGGGGCCGGCGCGTCTACCTGAGTCCAGGAACCAGTGCATTAGCGCCCTCGGCTAACCTGATGGGTCAACAAAAAAAGAACTGGATTTGACAGGAAAATGGAGGAATATAAAGAATGCACAGTAAATGGCATCATTGAAAGTGCAGTAGGTATGCAGTTTAAAATATGAGAAGTTGTACGATAAATAAATACAGTATAAAGGGAGAAAACAGGAAAAACATTAACACTATACTCGAAAATTGTGTTTATAACACTTTACGTTTAACAAGCCAAATAAAATAAAGCAAAATTAGCGCACTTGTCAAGAATACTTAAAGAGGTATATGAACCATAGAAGGTGGTAAAGAAACCGTTTAAAAGAAAGAATTAATAATTGTAAAAACAGAATATTTGGCGTACATAGGCAATCACAATAAAATAAGAATATATGAAGCACACAAGTAAATGGAGGGATATGGAGGAATCGACAGTGTGGAAAGTAATGGAAAACTGAAGAGGATTAACATCTTCAACTTTCGTAGCCCTGTCTTCCTTAGTTGCGTGTAATATTACAGTATATTGGTAATTTTCTCTTTTGGACCGTCTGACTACAACTGAATGAAACACCAACTACCAAGAGGGATAAATTCCAGGGACCAGGAATATATAAACTTGAATGTCTTAGTTGTGATGCAGTCTACATAGGTATGACATGCAGGAATTTTAAAACACGGTAAAAGAACATATAAGGTCTTGGAAGCACTAAACAAACCGTTCCACATTTACAGAACATTTAACACACCATAACCACCATCCTACAAGCATGGAACAAGAAATGAAAATAATGAGAATTAACAATCATAACAAATACCTTCTACAAATGCAAGAAGACTTCCTCTGCAGAAAGCCATCGCTGAAAACAAACAATGTGATAAGTGAGCAAACACACATCAGTATAGACTCCCTATTACACTTAATAAAAGAAACAATAAGATAAAAATCATCCCTCTGCCCACAAAAAAAGCATATAAACACACACACACATACATACACACACATGCTCACGCACGCATGAACACATGCGTACACAAACAGATCACAGATTTCTCAAAAATTACCTTGAAAGTTGGCAATAACATTCGGTCTGTGGCAATAACATCCGACAGTCGGCAACACAAACCAAAACATTACATAAAAACAAGTGTTACGACCCCAGTACTGTGAAATGTGGAAAACAAAAACACCAAGTGGCAATTATAAGAAGAGGAACAGCACCAAAAATGGAACAAAAACACAATATGTAGAAATCGTCCACGCAAACTGTAAGTAGAATTAAAAATATTACTACGTCATAAAAAAACAACCACCAGAACTGTTTATAACCTATAGGTACAATGCCCCCAAATGTAGACTAAATAGTTAAAATATGTACATATTTCAGGCCACTGAAGATGCCTTGCACAGAATAAAGGTGAAACGCGTATGGTACGAAAACTATATTTCCATCAGTTGTAGTTACAAGGTACAAAAGTAAAAATTATCAATATACCGTAACTGAGAGGATTATTTGAACTTTGTTTTTCCGATGAAGCTGTTTCTCACATCTCTGGAAAAGTAAACCGGCATAATATCCCGGTGTGGGGGTTAAAAAATCCACATATCTTGGTACAGCAGATAAGGGACTGCCGGGAAGTGAATGTAAGGCGTGGCTTAATGCACAACAGAATTACTGGACCGTTCGTTTTCAGTGAGCCTGTCGTTACAGCAGTTTACCTGGTCATACTGTAACTTTACGTTGTCCCTCAGTTACAGGAATTTCAGCCGTGGGTAATGTTTCAACAAGATGGTGGACCGCCAAACTGAGGGTTATTTGTTTGTCAGTTCTTGGATGAAACCTTTCCAGACAGACGGATCGGTAGAGATGGTCCAGCATCATGGTCATCACGTTCACCAGGAATTACTTCTCTTGACTTTTGTGAGATTATGTTACGGATAAAATGTTCAGCAGTTACTGACGTGGAAGCTCTTTACGGCACGAATACGAGATACGATAGAGGGGTTGAAGGAAGATATGGAGTACAGAGGCAAATTAGGCAACTATCTCTTGTATAGGCAACAAACGGAGGTCACGTGAAAGTGTATCCACAAAAAAACACTTTTTCATAATCAGGGAAAGACATTATGCTCGGCCTGTATTTCAGCAATACGAAAGGTGGGAGATGGGTGCCAATACCCCATGATGAAAGAAACTACAACTTTGTTAAAACAAAACAAAGAAACAAGAGAAGTTTAATGCGTGAATAATACTTGCACAAATGTTTTCGGAGTTTTAAATTAATCTGGGATAAAATCCAAAGTCGTAAGGTTCATTACAGTTTGGACAGAAACAAGTCTACAGTTGTAAGAATTGAAGGACATGAAATAGAAGCAGTAACTAAAAAGAGAGTGAGACAGAATATTCTGTACATTGAGGGAGTAGTGCAGGAAACTAAAAAGAAGTTTGGAAAGAAAATTAAAGTTCAGGGAACAGAAATAAAAAACTTTAAGGTTTGTCGATGACATAATACTTCGGAAACAGCGGAGGGTTTGGGAGATCAGTTGAACGGATTGGATAATGTCTTGAAAAGAGATTGTAATATGCAAATCCATAAAAGTTTACCATGGATAATGAATAGTAGTAGTAGTTGATGTAGTATCAGTGAAGTACCAGTAATAGTCGAGTTTTGCTATTTGGGTAGCAGAATACATGACAGCCGAAGTAAATAGGATATAAAATACAGATACGCCGTAGCAAGGAAAGCGCTCCTTGAAAAAGAAATATGTAAACACTAAAGTGTCAGGGAACCTTTTCTAAAAGTAATAGTTAAGTTAGTAATGAAGGGAAGAGGGAAAACTGCAGAGGGAAAACAAGGCTTGAATAGGCTAGGATGCAGTAGCTGGCGGAGTTGAAGACAATGGCACAATGCAGGCTAGGATGGTGGATTTCACCAAACCAGTTCTAAGAACTATAACTCGGACAACAGGAGCTACTACTACAATAACAACGACATATGGTTACAAAATACATTTTCTCGTTAACCAGAGAGTGTCGCGTTTCATAACAGCTGGTCCATTCTAACGCATTTTATGCAACTTACAACTCTGTAAAGAGTTCAGTTCCCACCCTGTGCACAGGTCTTCTTGCGGTTGGACACCCCGTTTTTAACAGAGACGTCCCGTGCTATATAAATATCTCAAAACACATCTACAAAAGTTGCCAATAACGCTTATTTCGAAATGTTTTACCTTGTAACTGGTTTTTGATAATACGAGTACTTCTTCTAGATATGACTTCATTTACTTATTATTGGTATGTAGTATAGTAATAGGTACTGGGAGATGAATAACCTTGCACAGGATAGAGTAGCATGGAGAGCTGTGTCAAACCAGTCTCTGGACTGAAGACCACCACACAGTATAGTAATAACAGAGACAATAGACCGTTAAGTGTTTGTGTAACCGATCTCAATACTAAAATTATAGGCAGACAGTGCACTGTTTCATAAAACATTGTAGGTCCTGGTCTTTTTTTATAGTAGTAGTAGAGTGTCGAGATATGATATTGGATCCTGCCATTACCGAATAATCACTAAAACTACTGTCTCCCACAACATGTACACATCCAGCTAAAAATATAACACATATGTCCTCTAATTTTAGGAGGCATAGCCAGAAAAGGCATCATGATCACGTGATCAGCAACATATAAGCTAGTATCACATCTCAGCAGACAAAATTGCAATACGACCTTACGATAGCATATACGAAAACTTTAATAGGTAATCAATCGTCTAGGTCTGCTTGACACACATTGCCTCTTTAACGTGGTGGTGGTGGTTCGTGTGTAACGTCCCGTCGACAACGAGGTCATTAGAGGCGGGCCTCTTTAAGAAAGCTTTAATTTGTCATGATCACTGTATTAGCAAAGCTACTTGTAAATGTGGTAGAAAAGCCGATTTGGGAATAATCCATTCAAGATAATTAGTTATCAGTTTACACATTTGGCGTCAGGTTACCTCCTTGGGTGACTTATATTCCAGATCACCACCATCTCCCCTGTTAAGACATTAAAGAAATTCAGCTCATTCGCAAATATCACAATTTCCAAAGTAAAAAGACCTTCCATTTGAAGGTGCAAGATGCTGCACGACTAACGAAGTATGGCTTAACCGTCCACATCTTATGTAAGTAGTTTTAAAAATATACAAAATTGTATCCATCACTAAATTCTGTATTTGAAGAATTAATATTCTCGAAATGCCATTAATACACTCCTGGAAATGGAAAAAAGAACACATTGACACTGGTGTGTCAGACCCACCATACTTCCTCCGGACACTGCGAGAGGGCTGTACAAGCAATGATCACACGCACGGCACAGCGGACACACCAGGAACCGCGGTGTTGGCCGTCGAATGGCGCTAGCTGCGCAGCATTTGTGCACCGCCGCCGTCAGTGACAGCCAGTTTGCCGTGGCATACGGAGCTCCATCGCAGTCTTTAACACTGGTAGCATGCCGCGACAGCGTGGACGTGAACCGTATGTGCAGTTGACGGACTTTGAGCGAGGGCGTATAGTGGGCATGCGGGAGGCCTGGTGGACGTACCGCCGAATTGCTCAACACGTGGGGCGTGAGGTCTCCACAGTACATCGATGTTGTCGCCAGTGGTCGGCGGAAGGTGTACGTGCCCGTCGACCTGGGACCGGACCGCAGCGACGCACGGATGCACGCCAAGACCGTAGGATCCTATGCAGTGCCGTAGGGGACCGCACCGCCACTTCCCAGCAAATTAGGGACACTGTTGCTCCTGGGGTATCGGCGAGGACCATTCGCAACCGTCTCCATGAAGCTGGGCTACGGTCCCGCACACCGTTAGGCCGTCTTCCGCTCACGCCCCAACATCGTGCAGCCCGCCTCCAGTGGTGTCGCGACAGGCGTGAATGGAGGGACGAATGGAGACGTGCCGTCTTCATCGATGAGAGTCGCTTCTGCCTTGGTGCCAATGATGGTCATATGCGTGTTTGGCGCCGTGCAGGTGAGCGCCACAATCAGGACTGCATACGACCGAGGCACACAGGGCCAACACCCGGCATCATGGTGTGGGGAGCGATCTCCTACACTGGCCATACACCTCTGGTGATCGTCGAGGGGACACTGAATAGTGCACGGTACATCCAAACCGTCATCTAACCCATCGTTCTACCATTCCTAGACCGGCAAGGGAACTTGCTGTTCCAACAGGACAATGCACGTCCACATGTATCCCGTGCCACCCAACGTGCTCTAGAAGGTGTAAGTCAACTACCCTGGCCAGCAAGATCTGACCCCAGGAATGTGTCAATAAAGTTTCCCCTTCCTGGGACAATGAATTCAAGGTGTTCTTATTTCAGTTTGCAGGAGTGTATATTATACAGCACTTAGATATGTAGAATTCGTAAAAACACTGCACAAAACACAACCTCATGTCTCACAACAACAAACTGTCTATGTTGGTCTCTAGTGCATGTTCCTTCGTGTCATTCAAAAATCGGGCACTAGAATGAAACATCGACCAGCAAACATTATGCGTTCCTAGGTACACTGTCCTCTAGGTACAACGTTCTCCCAGACTGTCTTTAAAACACAACAGTTGTTAAAGATGAAAGAAATTCAGGGAGTAATTCTCCTCATGTGTTTTCACTGTATTAATGTCTATGATACCGCAACCAGTTGGTCTTGCGAGATGGTACACCACTCTCTTAGTGGCAGACCACTCTTTGATCTGTGTATAAGGTCATTATTAAGCTTTGACAGGTGGTGTGCCACTCCTTCACTTTAACAACATTGTCAGTCAGACTAACATTCATATTTTAGGTCATGATCCCAGTGTTCCCCAATAATACATTTGCTATATGTAGTTAATGACGTTTTAAATGTGGGAATCGTGGGCAGAATGTTCATATAGCTGCATGTGTAGCCTGCAGAGAACTTGTACCCAAGCAGCTGTAGTGGAGGCAACGCAGAACAGAGAGAGGGATGGATGGGGGGCCGTAAATGCTGAGTGCAGCCACCAGGCTGTGCAAACTTAAATACGCCACTGCTCTCATTCATACTCCCTCCGCTATTCACTGTTTTTATTTTATTGTGGTGGTAATGGGTACACCAGCAATTTAGAGTTCAACCCCACCAAATTAGTTAATTTGATTATTAATTTGAGTTCTGAAACGGACCACAGGCATAGGCAAAACAAGTACCATGAGTAAATTCACTAATTCATATATAAAAATTAAGGGTGTAGCTCGTGATTTGGAACTTATTGAGAACATAATACTGTTCTTTACGTAAAAATAATAACATTTATCACCACTCAGGCATATATTTATGATTAAAGTAAGCGACGGCATGCAGTCTCATAGGAACCACATTTGACGATCTTGGGCATATTGAAAGGATATAGTTGCTGAATACCTCTCCACGAACCATGGACATTGCTGTGGTTGGCTGGCATGCGTGCGTCAACGATCCATTCAGTTATACCGCGGGTGCCTCCATAACAGAGAAGTGTCTATTGTGAGGTCAGATAAACATGTGGTTCCTAACGAGGTGCAGCAGCCTTTTCAATAGTTGTTGAGGCAACCGTCTGGGTGATTAACTGATTTGACCTTATAACATAAGCCAACAGGGTCTGACTGTGCTGGGACTGAGTACGGCTGAAAGCAAGGGAAACTACTGTCTTAATTTTTCCCAAGAGCATGGAACTCCACTGTATGATGATGGCATCTTCTTGGGTAAAATATGCCGGAAGTAAAATGGTGCCCCAGTCACATCACTGAGCGAGGACTACTCGGTAGGATGTCTTCATCATGAGAAACAAAACTGGCACTCCACAGATCAGAGCGTGGAATTTTAAATACCTTAATCGGCCAGGTTGTTTAGAAAATTTGGAACAGGAAATTGATAGGTTGAAGTTAGATAAAGTGAGAATTAAAGAAGTTTGTTGGCAGGAAGAACAGGACTTTTGGTCAGGTGAGTACAAGGTTATAAGTACAAAATTTAATGGAGGCAATGCAGCAGTAAGTCTAATAATGAATTAGAAAATGGGAATGCGGTTAAGCTATTACGCACAGCATTATCGCAGCCAAGTCAGACTAGAAGACAACACTCACCACAGTAGCACAAGTTTATGTGCCAACTGGCTTCTCTGGTAATGAAGAGGCTGAATAAATGTAGGATGAGGTATATAAAATTATTCAGATACTTAGGCGAGGCAAAAATTTTGCTGTCATGGGGGACTCGAATTCGATAGTAGGAGAATGAAGAGAAGGAAAAATAGCAGATGAATATGGAGTAGGGGATAGGAATGAAACAGGAGGGCGCCTGGTGGAATTTAGGACAGAGCAATTATTAATCGCAACTAACACTTGGTTTAAGAATCATGAAAGAAGGTTGTATACGTGAAAGAGGCCTGGAGACACTGATTTTATAGTGGTAAGACAGAGATTTTGGAATCAGATTTTAAATTGTGAGACATATCCAGGTGCAGATGTGAACTATGACCGCAATTTATTGGGTACGAAATGTACATTAAAACTGAAGAAATTGCAAAAAGGTAGCAAATGAAGAAGATAGGATCAGGGTACGTTCAAAGAACGAGAGTTTGTTGAGAGCCTCAGAGGGAGCATTAGGCAACGATTCACTACAACAGGGGTAAATAATACTGTAGAAGGTGAATGGGTAGCTTTGAGAGATGAAGTAGAGAAGGCTGTAGAGGATGAAATAGGTAAAGGGATAAGGCCTATTAGAGATCCTAGGATGACACAGAAGATACAGAATTTAACTGATGAAAAGACAAAATTGAAGAATGCAGCAAATGAAGCAGGCTAAAGGGAAGACGAATGTCTAACAACGAGAACTACGGGGAGTGCAAAACGACTAAGCAGGAATGGCAAGAGGACAATCGTAGGGATATACGTAGAAGCATATATCGCTAGGGGAAAGGGCTATAGGAAAAGTAAAGAGACCATTAGACAAAAGAGAACCAATCGTATGAATATCAAGAGGTCAGTTGAAAAACCGGTGTACTAAGTAAAGCAGGGAAAGCTGAAAGCTGGAAGGAGTATATAGAAAGGCTTTGTAACCGAAATTAATTTGAAGGTAATACTACAGATAGGGAAGACGACATAGATTAAAATGACATTGGAGATGGGGCACTGACAGACCAAAGTTGAAACAAGGACCCCAGAGAAGGCGAAATTCTCTCGGAACTACTGATATCCTTGCGAGAGCCAGCCTCGATAAAACTATTCCACCTGGTGTGCAAGATGTATGAGGCAGGAGAAATATGCTCAGACTTCAAGAAGAATGTAATAATAGGTGCTATCAGGTGTGACTAATACAGAACTATCAAGTTAGTAACACATAGTTGCAAAACACTAACACGAATTATTTACAGAAGAATGGAAAAGCTGTTACAAGCCAACTTTGGGGAAGAGCAGTTTGGGTTCAGGAGGAACGTAAGAACACACGAGGCAATCGATTTATCTTAGAATATTGGCTAAGGATAGGCAAACGTACGTTTATAGCCTTTGTAGACTTAGAGAAAGGTTTAGACAATGCTGACTGTCATACAATCTTTGAAATTCTAAATGTAGCAGTGATAAAATAAAGGGAGCGCAATGCTGTTTACATCTTGTACAGAAACCAGACGGAAGTTGTAAGAGTGGAGCGGCCTGAAAGGGTAGCAGTGATTGAGACAGGAGTGAGACAATTATGTAGCTGTTCCCTGATGTTATTCAATCTGTACATTGAGCAAGTAGTAAAGGAAACTAGACAAAAGTTGGAGAAAAGATTCAAGTTGAAGGAGAATAAATAAAAACATTAAGGTTTGCTGATGAAATATTAATTCTGTTATAGACAGCGAAGGACTTGGAAGAATAGCTGAACGGAATGGATAGTGTCTTTCAAACGAGACACTAAAAGATGAGGTTTGTCATTTGGGCCACAAAATAACTGCTGATGGTCGAAGTAGAGTGGATATGAAATGTAGACTGGCAATGAAAAGAAAAGCTTTTCTGAAGAAGAGAAATTTGTTAACATCGAATATAGGTTTAAGTATTAGGATGTCTTTTCTGAAAGTAGCCTTATATGGAAGTGAACCGAGGACGATGAACAGTTCAGACAAGAAGAGAATATAAGCTCTTGAAATATGGTACTACAGAAGTATGCTGAAGAGCAGAAGGGTTGACCATGTAATTAATGAGGATGTACTGAACTGAACTGGATAGAAAAGAAATTTATGGCACACTTTAATAATGGAAGGTATCGGGTTGATAGATTACCTTCTGACATGCCAAGTGATCATCAATTCAGTAGTGGAGGGAGGAGTAGGGTTAAAAGTTGGAGAGGGAGATCAAGAAACGTGTACATTAAGCAGGTCCCAAAGGGTGAATGTTGCAGTAAGTAATCGCAGATTAAGAGGCTCGCACGGGGTAGAGTAGCACCAAGAGCTGTACCAAATCAGTATTCGGACTGAAGGCCACACCAATAACAACATGTTTTTTTAGGTTAGAGAATTCCCTCCCTAGGCCCGACAAGACGCCTCCTGAGACGCGGAAAGGCAGTAGGCAAAATGCAACAAGGAATAACAATATTAATGTGCTTATAGTAAACTGCAGGAGCGTCTATAGAAAGGTCCCAGAACTGCTCTCATTAATAAACGGTCACAACGCCCATATAGTACTAGGAACAGAAAGTTGGCTGAAACCAGACGTAAACAGTAATGAAATGCTAAACTCGGATTGGAATGTATACCGCAGAGATAGGCTGGACAGTGAAGGGGGAGGCGTGTTTATAGCGATAAGAAGTGCAATAGTATCGAAGGAAATTTACGGAGATTCGAATTGTGAAATGATTTGGGTGAAGGTCACGGTTAAAGCAGGCTCAGACATGGTAATTGGATGTCTCTATAGGCCCCCGGGCTCAGCAGCTGTTGTGGCTCAGCACCTGAAGAATAATTTGGAAAATATTTCGAGTAGATTTCCCCACCATGTTATAGTTCTGGGTGGAGATTTTAATTTGCCGGATATAGACTGGGAGACTCAGACGTTCATAACGGGTGGCAGGGACAAAGAATCTAGTGAAATATTTTTAAGTGCTTTATCTGAAAACTACCTTGAGCAGTTAAACAGAAAACCGACTCGCGGCGATAACATATTAGACCTTCTGGTGACAAACAGACCCGAACTATTTGAATCAGTTAATGCAGAACAGGGAATCAGCGATCATAAAGCGGTTACTGCATCGATGATTTCAGCCGTAAATAGAAATATTAAAAAAGGTAGGAAGATTTTTCTGTTTAGCAAAAGTGACAAAAAGCAGATTTCAGAGTACTTGGTGGCTCAACACAAAAGTTTTGTCTCAAGTACAGACAGTGTTGAGGATCAGTGGACAAAGTTCAAAACCATGGTACAATATGCGTTAGATGAGTATGTGCCAAGCAGGATCGTAAGAGATGGGAAAGAGCCACCGTGGTACAACAACCGAGTTAGAAAACTGCTGCGGAAGCAAAGGGAACTTCACAGCAAACATAAACGTAGCCAAAGCCTTGCAGACAAACAAAAATTACGCGAAGCGAAATGCAGTGTGAGGAGGGCTATGCGAGAGGCTTTCAATGAGTTCGAAAGTAAAGTTCTATGTACTGACTTGGCAGAAAATCGTAAGAAATTTTGGTCCTATGTCAAAGCGGTAGGTGGATCAAAACAAAATGTCCAGACACTCTGTGACCAAAATGATACTGAAACAGAGGATGACAGACTAAAGGCCGAATTACTAAATGTCTTCTTCCAAAGCTGTTTCACAGAGGAAGACTGCACTGTAGTTCCTTCTCTAGATTGTCGCACAGTTGACAAAATGGTAGATATCGAAATAGACGACAGAGGGATAGAGAAACAATTAAAATCGCTCAAAAGAGGAAAGGCCGCTGGTCCTGATGGAATACCAGTTCGATTTTACACAGAGTACGCGAAGGAACTTGCCCCCCTTCTTGCAACGGTGTACCGTAGGTCTCTAGAAGAGCGAAGCGTTCCAAAGGATTGGAAAAGGGCACAGGTCATCCCCGTTTTCAAGAAGGGACGTCAAACAGATGTGCAGAACTATAGACCTATATCTCTAACGTCGATCAGTTGTAGAATTTTGGAACACGTATTATGTTCGAGTATAATGTCTTTTCTGGAGACTAGAAATCTACTCTGTAGGAATCAGCATGGGTTTCGAAAAAGACGGTCGTGTGAAACCCAGCTCTCGCTATTCGTCCACGAGACTCAGAGGGCCTTAGACACGGGTTCACAGGTAGATGCCGTGTTTCTTGACTTCCGCAAGGCGTTTGACACAGTTCCCCACAGTCGTTTAATGAACAAAGTAAGAGCATACGGACTATCAGATCAATTGTGTGATTGGATTGAGGAGTTCCTAGATAACAGAACGCAGCATGTCATTCTCAATGGAGAGAAGTCTTCCGAAGTAAGAGTGATTTCAGGTGTGCCGCAGGGGAGTGTCATAGGACCGTTGCTATTCACAATATACACTCCTGGAAATTGAAATAAGAACACCGTGAATTCATTGTCCCAGGAAGGGGAAATTTTATTGACACATTCCTGGGGTCAGATACATCACATGATCACACTGACAGAACCACAGGCACATAGACACAGGCAACAGAGCATGCACAATGTCGGCACTAGTACAGTGTATATCCACCTTTCGCAGCAATGCAGGCTGCTATTCTCCCATGGAGACGATCGTAGAGATGCTGGATGTAGTCCTGTGGAACGGCTTGCCATGCCATTTCCACCTGGCGCCTCAGATGGACCAGCGTTCGTACTGGACGTTCAGACCGCGTGAGACGACGCTTCATCCAGTCCCAAACATGCTCAATGGGGGACAGATCCGGAGATCTTGCTGGCCAGGGTAGTTGACTTACACCTTCTAGAGCACGTTGGGTGGAACGGGATACATGTGGACATGCATTGTCCTGTTGGAACAGCAAGTTCCCTTGCCGGTCTAGGAATGGTAGAACGATGGGTTCGATGACGGTTTGGATGTACCGTGCACTATTCAGTGTCCCCTCGACGATCACCAGAGGTGTACGGCCAGTGTAGGAGATCGCTACCCACACCATGATGCTGGGTGTTGGCCCTGTGTGCCTCGGTCGTATGCAGTGCTGATTGTGGCGCTCACCTGCACGGCGCCAAACACGCATACGTCCATCATTGGCACCAAGGCAGAAGCGACTCTCATCGCTGAAGACGACACGTCTCCATTCGTCCCTCCATTGACGCCTGTCGCGACACCACTGGAGGCGGGCTGCACGATGTTGGGGCGTGAGCGGAAGACGGCCTAACGGTGTGCGGGACCGTAGCCCAGCTTCATGGAAACGGTTGCGAATGGTCCTCGCCGATACCCCAGGAGCAACAGTGTCCCTAATTTGCTGGGAAGTGGCGGTGCGGTCCCCTACGGCACTGCGTAGGATCCTACGGTCTTGGCGTTCATCCGTGCGTCGCTGCGGTCCAGTCCCAGGTCGACGGGCACGTGCACCTTCCGCCGACCACTGGCGACAACATCGATGTACTGTGGAGACCTCACGCCCCACGTGTTGAGCAATTCGGCGGTACGTCCACCCGGCCTCCCGCATGCCCACTATACGCCCTCGCTCAAAGTCCGTCAACTGCACATACGGTTCACGTCCACGCTGTCGCGGCATGCTACCAGTGTTAAAGACTGCGGTGGAGCTCCGTATGCCACGGCAAACTGGCTGACACTGACGGCGGCGGTGCACAAATGCTGCGCAGCTAGCGCCATTCTACGGCCAACACCTCGGTTCCTGGTGTGTCCGCTGTGCCGTGCGTGTGATCATTGCTTGTACAGCCCTCTCGCAGTGTCCGGAGCAAGTATGGTGGGTCTGACACACCGGTGTCAATGTGTTCTTTTTTCCATTTCCAGGAGTGTACATAAATGACCTGGTGGATGACATCGGAAGTTCACTGAGGCTTTTTGCAGATGATGCTGTGGTGTATCGAGAGGTTGCAACAATGGAAAATTGTACTGAAATGCAGGAGGATCTGCAGCGAATTGACGCATGGTGCACGGAATGGCAATTGAATCTCAATGTAGACAAGTGTAATGTGATGCGAATACATAGAAAGATAGGTCCCTTATCATTTAGCTACAAAATAGCAGGTCAGCAACTGGAAGTAGTTAATTCCATAAATTATCTGGGAGTACTCATTAGGAGTGATTTAAAATGGAATGATCATATAAAGTTGATCGTCGGTAAAGCAGATGCCAGACTGAGATTCATTGGAAGAATCTTAAGGAAATGCAATCCGACAACAAAGGAAGTAGGTTACAGTACGCTTGTTCGCCCAATGCTTGAATACTGCTCAGCAGTGTGGGATCCGCACCAGGTAGGGTTGATAGAAGAGATAGAGAAGATCCAACGGAGAGCAGCGCGCTTCGTTACAGGATCATTTAGTAATTGCGAAAGCGTTACGGAGATGATAGATAAACTCCAGTGGAAGACTCTGCAGGAGAGACGCTCAGTAGCTCGGTACGGGCTTTTGTTAAAGTTTCGAGAACATACCTTCACCGAAAAGTCAAGCAGTATATTGCTCCCTCCTACGTATATCTCGCGAAGAGACCATGAGGATAAAATCAGAGAGATTAGAGCCCACACAGAAGCATACCGACAGTCCTTCTTTCCACGTACAATACGAGACTGGAATAGAAGGGAGAACCGATAGAGGTACTCAGGGTACCCTCCGCCACACACCGTCAGGTAGCTTGCGGAGTATGGATGTAGATGTAGATGTAGATGTAGTATATCAAATCGACCACAGCGCTCAAGTACATGATAAAGCAGTACTTGCTTCAAAATCGATAACAACAAAACTGAAACGATACGTATGGCTGAATGTAAGAAAAATAGTAACAGAACAGTCTTTATTCTTCATAGCAAAATAGTTCACGTTTTAAGTACACATTTCCAGCGCTATGTAAGCAACCAGAAAAAGATAAACAGTTCCGCAAGACAAGAATAGCAACAGATGCCTCTATCACTGATAGAACATTTTCAAAATTACCTGTTAATGATTCATGAAACACAATGATTGTCTGCAAAACTGCAGTGACGACGCAAGTCGGAGAGCAGAAATCCTTAGCAGAGGAGGAACGAACTTGGCATCTTTTCCGCTGCCACGCAACGTTCACTTAACCAGCGGTACGAGTTATTACTTCTTTCTTCCTGTTGTTACAAGTAGTTACTTCTTGTTAGCAGTCAACTTTCAAGGATGGTGAGACGATAATCTAAGGAGATAGCGTATCCATTGCACAAACAAGTGTATTCTCGTTATTTGTATCTTGGCTTCGCACTACGTAAATTACATTGCGTATATCTTATTAACGTAAGGGAGAAAAAGTGTTTCAACAAAGTGAATGTTACCAGCATAGCCAGTATCTAGGTAGTTAATGTTTCCACTTCGTTACACTTCCATGCTCCTCGCCGCCGCTTAGCAAGTTTCCATTAAAAATGGAGCACTGAAATAATTAGCTCTGCCCTTTCAACAAGCCCACTACTTGCAGCCGCCAGGAAGAGAAAATAAGAAACTTAGACGTGCCCCTCAAATGTTTAATTGGACTCGCGCCGGGAGAATGTTACTTCTAGATGATTAAATGAAATTTATTATGATGGATAAACAGCGGCTACGGCTACATAATTGAATTTTTGCTATCGAAAGGGAAACTGCATGCTGCCAGTTCCTTTAAGAAAATAGAAAAAATCAAGCCAATGTCATAAATTGTTCGCAATTTTCCTGAATAAACTTCATATCAAGAACGGGTAATTCTTGCGTGACCAATTCTGCTATGTTATTATATGCGTGTCTTTTATTTTTGGCTTGGTCCTGCATGATATACTGGTGAAAACTGAAAACCGAACAACTTCAGTCAATGGTTTCACATGGCGATACTTCAGTTACGTATTGTGCAGGATGTACACTTATTTCGAGGATGGAAAAAGTGAAAAATAATTGGCAATGCTGGTCCTTATGAACATTTCATTCTTAGAGCATTGTACGATAGAAAGTCACATTTCGTAATGTGTTGATCACGCCACTTTCAACACTTTCCTGCTATCTTAAGCATAGATATGATGAGGATTCTAAGATTTTTAGAGATTTATTAAATAGACTTGATTAAGTTCTGTTCTGAACTACAAACGCAGGTTATATATTTCTTTAGACTGAATAGTAGTATTGGGACAAGGCGGTTTTTGGCCGAATGGGGGGCCAAATCAGCCACTTGCCCTAGTCGAATTCAATTACCCTTATGCAAACAAGTTTTTCACTTATTATTTAGGATGTAATTGATGGATAATAATTATAATCAGTGGTCTATAATTACTGTAATTACCACAGTTCACGCTCAAGATGGCCGCCTAATACTGTACTTGTGCTCAAGTTTCCCCGGGTGTTAGTTAACGGTTAAATCCTTTTAGCCTAAAGTGATGACTGTCATCATAAAGATGGTAATTTATAACTCAAAAATTCGTCGGCCCATCCGCCACTGGTGCTGTGTGTTCCAACTAGAGGTGCACATAATCCGCTTTTAACTTGTCCATGCTAGCTTGTTAGCCAGTTGAGAAAGCTGCCGCACGTTAACTGCCTAACGTGCGGGGTGCATTACTTCCATCGAAGCCAAAGTGTGGCCAATCCAAGCAGGCTAAAGGAATGTTTCTTGCCTGCCCGTCTTCCCACGGAGCTACGCTACATAGCAGTTTATTATGTACCCTATCTTTGTAGTTTTATGAGTAGGATTCGGACATTTTTCAGCTGAGTTTCGCAAGACGAGGCCCAATATATTCTTTTTGGGACATTGTAGCCCAGAAAATTGTGGATTTTATTTGTCCTTTTTACCATTTTCAATGTATTTCTAGCTTATTTATTTATTTCACTAGGAACGATTTTCTCTGTAACTTGAACGTCTTTCGACAAGTACTGTCTATTATGAGTGAAACAGACAATCTTGGTTATTCTCAATTTTAATCATCATCATCTCTGCTCTAATGATGTTTTCTATAGTAAGCAGAACCATCTCTGTATGTCGACATCCTTGGACCCTAAGAACCAGAACATGTCTATTATGGTTCAAAGCCAACTAAAGTAAGGTCTAGCCGTCTAGTTCCTGCAACCTTGGTGTGTTCCAAATTGATATAAATCCAGTTACAGCAATTTTAATTACTCTTTTTAGGATTTGTACTGCAGGTTTGCTTCATTCTTTCTAAGTGGCCAGATAGTTAATTCTAAATTTCGCAAATCCATTTTAGGAAACATGAAGTTTATTTTCCATATTATGTTAATTTAAAAAAGTACATGTCCAAAAGAAAAATCGTTTCTTGCATACCAAACTTTCTTCACACTTCGTTGTGCACCACTAAAATGTGGTTTTTAATATCCTCTGGTAGTGGGGCAAAGCCATGTTGTGGTGTATTATGTTAATATGGTTTGCATATATTCAGGGGTAAACTTGACTGATTTATCACCCCCTCAACCTCCCCTTAACCTACTGTTATGCAAATTAATTTATGACACCATGGGGGTTGATTTATGACTCTTGAGGATACTCCATGCTTTTTAGAAACCTTCACCACTCCCCCTCCTCCTCCCCCTACCCATCCTTCTCCCCTCTTCCTCCTCCACCTCTCTGTGAAATACCCTCATTGACACAAACACATTTTTGGTATCAAATTAATTATGTAAATAATTAAATCGCTCAATTAATTAGCCCCTGCTCATCTGATCAACATCGAGTATAGATTTAAGTGTCAGGAAGTCGTTTCTGAAAGTATTTGTATGGAGTGTTGCCATGTATGGAAGTGAAACATGGACGATAAATAGTTTAGACAAGAAGACAATAGAAGCTTTCTAAATGTGGTGCTACAGAAGAATGCTGAACGTTAGATGGGTAGACCACATAACTAATGAGGGGGTATTGAATAGAATTGGGGAGAAGAGGTGTTTGTGGCACAACTTGACAAGAAGAAGGGACCGGTTGCTAGGACATGTTCTGAGGCATCAAGGGATCACAAATTTAGCTTTGGAGGGCAGTGTGGAGGGTAAAAATCATAGAGTGAGACCAAGAGATGAATACACTAAGCAAATTCAGAAGGATGTAGGTTGCAGTAAGTACTGGGAGATGATGAAGCTTGCACGGGATAGAGTAGCATGGAGAGCTGCATCAAACCAGTCTCAGGAATGAAGACCACAACAACATCATCTGATCAATCCTCCAACCCTCCATCCCCCCTCCACCATGCACAGAAAAAAATTAGCAGGAAAATTCCTCAATTTGTGCAGAACTGTTGGGGTAGGAGGTGTAAGCATTACCCTGTCCAGCAACTACCTGTCCTAATTACATAATTACACTGCTGCAGATTAGAGGTGTTGTCTTGTTGAAAAATGTTTGTGTGTGTGGTCACCTTGATGTGCAGGGATCGACTGAATTAGTGCACAATGTCACCACCAGAGGATGTCCCATCTATCGCTCCCTCCCTCCCCCCTCCCAGAAAAAACTGGCAGGAGAATTTGTTGAGCTGCCGGACTGGAAGCGTTCCATTGCAAAAAATTCGATTAAATATACGGTTTATTTATCAAATTCAGCTTGCAAGAGTTGGATCTCTCTTCCATTTCGTGGGAAAAGCTCATCATTCTCTGCTGCTTCCAAAGATGTAGGTCTTGTCAAATACATCGAAAAGAAGTAATTACACAGATAGCTTTTTCCGATCGCTTGAGAATTCCCTCATGAAACACTCACCACACATAATTACACTGTCAGATCGGCTAACCATATCTGGTGAAACAAAACTCCCAGTAACAACACTGATTGCCGCGTCAATCGCATCCCACCGCGCATGCCACCACTCAGGGACTGCGCTAATCATCTGCAAACAAAGGTGCACAGTAATAAACATCGCAGTCGATAGTGCATAAAAAAACACGTGAAGATCTGCTTAGCGGAGCCGATGAGAGGACGTTCTGTGTATCCATTTTGTTACAGCCGTTTGTACACTATAGCAGATCCAGTTCAACCCATGCATTGCTATGTTGTACAGGTGTTTACGAAATGAATTTTTCACCCCTTACGGTCAGATATAGTCCTCAATGCGTTGGAATCACAATTCAGCACGTCGAATCTATCTTCCCCTTACGAGTAGACATACGTAACTTTTTACATAAGTAGTACTCTAATCACTGTCATTGATGCGTAATTACTCACATTGTATGTGCACTATATCGCCTTGTAAAAGGAAAAATCTGATCCCTGGTGTAACTTCAAGTACATTGTTCACAGTTCTGTTGTCTCTAGGCCCTGTCTTGAATTTGATTTTGTCTGGAACCGCGTGACAGCTACGGTCTCAGATTCGAATCCTGTCTCGGCCATGGATGTGTGTGACGTCCTTAGGTTAGTTAGGTTTATGTAGTTCTACGTTCTAGGGACTGATGACCTCTGATGTTAAGTCCCATAGTGCTCAGAGCCATTTGAACCATTTTTGAATCTGATTTTGACTTGTTCCTGAAATTCTTCTCTTGTAATATTCTCACCGAGATTTATTTTGTTAAGATCGTAAAGGAATTCTTCATCTGTTAGTGATATAGGAACTTGATTTACTGGTAGCCTTAGTTTTCGTGGCGCTAGGCACCGAATGTCTTTTAATTGTGCAGTTTGGCAGTAATCTTCTTTTTGTCTGCCAATGTTTCTGTTCCAGGTTCATCGTGTTTTCTGTTGCTCTGATCGCTTTGATCTTTATCTTGTGATAGTATCTCGAATGATTCTGTCATTTTTATTTATTTCTGACTTTAAAAATAGTACACTTGTTTGTTTTGATTTTGGATACTTTCTTCTACCTTATTCTTTGGCTTTGCCTTTTCACCTGATGCTGCTACTGCGGCGAGTGACATAGGAGAAGTTTTGCACTCATTTCGTAATCTTTCGTTTTCTGACTTCAGTTCAGCAGTTTAGTTTTCCAGACGTCTTATTTTGTCGAAAGCGTCAGGGTCGTTCGCTACTGCTAAGTGCCTGGACAGTGTGTGGTTGTCAAATCGAAGTTCTCGTTTTGGCCATATAATTTCGCCTTGTCCATTTCCGACCTTATCTTGCTTCTAAAAGACGCTCCTACTGTAGTCTTTTTGAGCTCTTCCTGCAGTTCTCTCAAGATGTCATCAACTACTTGTACCATTTTGGCCTCCTTGCTCGCCCTTTTTTTGCTAGGGTTTCTAACGAATTACTGCGTCTGACTGCATGTTGTAAGGTAACGGACTACTGAAACTACCGATGCCACCGGCTGGCCAGGTGTGCGGTGCCATCAATCAACTTGAAGGCGCAAGTGAACTTTAACTACGTAAACATAAACATATTATTATTTTGTTACAAAACTGTTAATATGAGGACAATCATGGGGTATATTGCCACAGAACAATATTATTAACACTTTTCATTTTTCATACTATGTTTTTCATATATGTATACGTGCGATGTGTAAAATATCGATATACAACCAAGGTTGGCAGTACTGCACAGTTTGTAAGCTCTGTGAACAGGAGCCGGTGGTTGGTGGGTGTAGAGACAATGGGCAGTTGGTGTTGAGACGTCTTGTAATAAGCTTGCTTTGAGAAGGTCAAGGATAGAGGAAACGAAATAATGTATTGGAAAAGCTGTTACATTGAAAATTATTGAATATCGTCACGGTCAGCATTTATAAAATAAAAGTTGGAAGTTTAAATATGTGTCAGTTCTTACACAGCAGAATACACACCCTGGACCTCAAATTGATTTAACAAACAGCGGATGGCGACATCCGTCACTGGACCACAAGCGTGCAACACCGACCAATAAAGGTAAGAAAGTTATACTACTCTAAATTCAAATTGTGATGATATCTTTCTTTCTCCATGTCTTCAACCCTGTATGTACTCTGTTGTTAGAGTGAACAGCCTGACGGGGACTTGTGCTTGACTAGGCAGGGAGACCACACAGGTTTAAAACGATAATTTGTGGCTTAATACTACTACTGATAATAATTAATATTTGTCCCCCAGAGAAAGAGGTGCATTACAATGTGTTGTTCTACCGGTCGACGTTTCAGAACCATCTCGCCCGAGCGACGAGACTGTAAGGTTACACGCGGGGATGGACCCTCGTCACTAGCAAAATTTGCCGAATCCACCAGCTTTCAGCCGGCCGTAGTGGCCGTGCGGTTCTAGGCGCTGCAGTCTGGAGCCGGGCAACCGCTACGGTCGCAGGTTCGAATCCTGCCTCGGGCATGGATGTGTGTGATGTCCTTAGGTTAGTTAGGTTTAATTAGCTCTAAGTTCTAGGCGACTGATGACCTCAGAATTTAAGTCGAATAGTGCTCAGAGCTATTTGAACCACCAGCTTTCGCCAAAATGTTTTCTCTAGTGTCCGCGATTTTAAACGCAGACGCGAAGCTAAGGCTTTTCTAGAACTTACTTCTTCTTTCCGTTATTAGTCACAGAAATAAATAATAATTCTCTCATTAGATAGATCTTAGTGGTTAAGAGCCAGATTTTCAGTTACTAATCCAGTGGATGTAATTTAGGTGTTAAAACACTAAAAGCTGCGTTGTAGATGGCGCAGTATCTACAGCGTCCTACTGCGGCAGCTGGCGTATTCAGTCGAACGGTGCACACAGTGAGAATACTGGCAAACAGCTGTTGGTAAGCTACGCCTTTTAACATAGCGCTGTAGTCGGCGTGTGCTGAGTCGCTGGCAGCTGGCAAACACGGCTGGGCAGCTGGGAGCGCATGCGCAGCACTGGTCGCCGGAATCCGCAAGCTGCTCCCTCAGCCCCGCTGACGGTGCGCGACGCGTGACGTGGCGCGAGCCGGCTTTCGCTCAGCACCGCGGCAGGGCGACGAAACTTCCACGCCAGCGGCGACCGATTGCACTTCAAAACTTTGATAACTCGTACCGCCGTATTTAACCCTCCGGTGGACGCATGGCATCACTCCGTGCCGCCACGTTCATGTGTATGTGATAAATGGTAGTGAACGTGTTTGAATCACCAAGGAACATAACATTACCTGCAGTCGGCTATACTGTCAACACAATCCACATGCCAGGTGTCGATTTCCTTCCTTGTAGCAGTCACCAGCCAAGGTCAAACACGAGTACTCCACGTCGGCAGCACTCCGTGCTGTATGCGCAAGCTCATGTACGTAAATTTACTTTTCGAATATTGGTGATGGGTTATTGTTTTGTGAGAGGCTTTGTCTCTAATTGTTTTTTATTGTTGTACAACACTTTTAGCATGAATTATTTACAGGGTGTTTCAAAAATGACCGGTATATTTGAAACGGCAATACAAACTAAACGAGCAGCGATAGAAATACACCGTTTGTTGTAATATGCTTGGGACAACAGTACATTTTCAGGCAGACAAACTTTCGAAATTACAGTAGTTATAATTGTCAACAACAGATGGCGCTGCGGTCTGGGAAACTCTATAGTACGATATTTTCCACATATCCACCATGCGTAGCAATAATATGGCGTAGTCTCTGAATGAAATTACCCGAAACCTTTGACAACGTGTCTGGCGGAATGGCTTCACATGCAGATGAGATGTACTGCTTCAGTTCATCAATTGTTTCTGGATTCCGGCGGTACACCTGGTCTTTCAAGTGTACCCACAGAAAGAAGTCACAGGGGTTCATGTCTGGCGAATAGGGAGGCCAATCCACGCCGCCTCCTGTATGTTTCCGATAGCCCAAAGCAATCACACGATCATCGAAATATTCATTCAGGAAATTAAAGACGTCGGCCGTGCGATGTGGCCGGGCACCATCTTGCATAAACCACGAGGTGTTCGCAGTGTCGTCTAAGGCAGTTTATACCGCCACAAATTCACGAAGAATGTCCAGATAGCGTGATGCAGTAATCGTTTCGGATCTGAAAAATGGGCCAATGATTCCTTTGGAAGAAATGGCGGCCCAGACCACTACTTTTTAAGGACGCAGGGACGATGGGACTGCAACATGGGGCTTTCAGGTTCCCCATATGCGCCAGTTCTGTTTATTGACGAAGCCGCCCAGGTAAAAATAAGCTTCGTCAGTAAACCAAATGCTGCCCACATGCATATCGCCGTCATCAATCCGGTGCACTATATCGTTAGCGAATGTCTCTCGTGCAGCAATGGTAGCGGCGCTGAGGGGTTTGCCGCGTTTGAATTTTGTATGGAGAGAGGTGTAAACTCTGGCGCATGAGACGATACGTGGACGTTGGCGTCATTTGGACCGCAGCTGCAACACGTCGAATAGAAACCCGAGGCCGCTGTTGGATCACCTGCTGCACTAGCTGCGCGTTGCCCTCTGTGGTTGCCGTATGTGGTCGCCCTACCTTTCCAGCACTTTCATCCGTCACGTTCCCAGTCCGTTGAAATTTTTCAAACAGATCCTTTATTGTATCGCTTTTCGGTCCTTTGGTTACATTAAACCTCCGTTGAAAACTTCGTCTTGTTGCAACAACACTGCCAGCCGCGGTGGTCTCGCGGTTCTAGGCGCGCAGTCCGGAACCGTGCGACTGCTACTGTCGCAGGTTCGAATCCTGCCTCGGGCATGGATGTGTGTGATGTCCTTAGGTTAGTTAGGTTTAAGTAGTTCTAAGTTCTAGGGGACTGATGACCACAGCAGTTGAGTCCCATAGTGCTCAGAGCCATTTGAACCATTTTTTTGCAACAACACTGTATTCTAGGCAGTGGAATTCCAACACCAGAAAAATCCTCTGTTCTAAGGAATAAATCATGTTGTCCACAGCACACTTGCACGTTGTGAACTGCACACGCTTACAGCAGAAAGACGACGTACAGAATGGCGCACCCACAGACTGTGTTGTCTTCTATATCTTTCACATCACTTGCAGCGCCATCTGTTGTTGAAAATTGTAACTACTGTAATTTCGAAAGTTTGTCCGCCTGAAAATGTACTGTTGTTCCAAGCATATTGCAACAAACGGTGTATTTCTATCGCTGCTCGTTTAGTTTTTATTGCCGTTTCAAATATACCGGTCATTTTTGAAACACCCTGTAGTTAAAATGGCTCTAAGCACTATGGGACTTAACATGTGAGGTCATCAGTCCCGCTACGGTCGCAGGTTCGAATCCTGCCTCGGGCATGGATATGTGTGATGTCCTTAGGTTAGTTAGGTTTAAGTAGTTTTAAGTTCTAGGGGACTGATGACCTCAGAAGTTAAGTCCCATAGTGCTCAGAGCCATTTGAACAATTTTTGAGGTTTCGATACAGTCGATAAAATGTGCATTGTTTACTCAACTGCACGGAAAAGAAGGAGATGGCCTCTAAGGATTTTTTTTTTTTTTTTTTTTTTTTTGTGTTTGGTCCTGGCTGGTATAAATTCACAAGTGGTGTTTCTCCAAAACAACCCCGAATCCACGATACGCCGTCCCGACTTTCTCAGTGAATTAGTGTTCGAACTTTTAGAGGCTCATTTGAAAACAAGGGCTGAGATGTGCACACTTTCAAAAGAAATCCGACTGTTTATTTTAAAATATCGCAAGCCACTCCAACCAAGTGCATCCCCAGACGCTGCAAAAAGGAATGGACCGTGTCATCTATGTGGAGGAAATAAGTGCAATCGTACAACTATCACATGTAATGAGTGTAAACAATTTATTTGTAAGGAACACTCACGGCATATTGCAACATTTAAAGACTGTGATGCGTTTGAAACTCGTGCATTACAATATTTTCTATTTATCTCGATTTTCATTAGAGTGCCTTACGAACCTACAAATTATGTTCAGACAGGTAGTGGTCTATTCAGTTACTGTACTCTTGCTCGGTGCTGTTTATTCTGATAATGTTTTCAGCTACCTACTATTTTGCCTGTCAGATTTTGGTTATATTGTAAGATGTAGTACATCGTATATATAAATGTTTAAAGGAGACTGACATTGTGACGTTTACCTTGTAAATAACTGTTAACGCTTATTGCATGGAAAGTGATGGAGTGTCTTTATTATCATACTAGTAGAGGTTGGAACGACGGTGGAAATGAAACGGCAGACGGGACTCAAGCCCTGGGTGGAAGGCTCACAGAGGTTTGTCAGTCCTGCTTAAACACAGGAAGTAGCAAGACGCACGTCGCAGCACCTAAGAGCTGGAGCACAATAGAGCCGCAACCGGCCGATATTGTAAGCGAACCGATAGGATTATACTTCGGAAACTACGAAAATCTTAGATGCAGGTGAGAGGAACGAAGGGGCCGCATCTCGGAAACCACGCAGGCTGTGTTATTTGCAAGGATTTTTACTCAGGAGTGTACCATCGTACGAGTATAGGTTTTTCCTCACAAACGTTCCGTGCTGGACGACAACAGACTAAAATGGTTGGTCGGCGTTCGGAAGAATCTGTAGAGAGGGAGAATATTCCGTGGTTTTGGGAATATCATTCGTTTAGTAATTACGATGGTGGGAAGCTGAGCCTTGCTGGGAAGCCAGCGGTGGAGAGATGAGTCTTCCATTGTGACCGCCCGTGTGTGACGGTCGCTCGGTATCAGTTTTATTGGTACAAACGGACTTGCTGTCTTTGCTCTCAGGAGAGTTTATAGTTAGAACAGTTAGGCACTGTACTGTTGCGAACCTATACGATTCTGGACTTCACGTACGGGTTGAGTAATTGAGAGCACTTCCTCTGCCTATACTTACGTTGAGACGTTATCTGAACCCCGTCCTTGCGGCTGGGAGATCTCGTCTCTCGTCTGTAGAACAGAGAGAGGAGAAGACATTATTAGAGTATATTAGTCAGAGGACAGCCTTCTGCCGTCCTAGTGTTTGAAAGAGATTATTTGTGACTGCAGCTCCTCCATCATTGCAGACAATTACGAGAACCATCACTTCGACGCACCAGACGCAGTACATACGGTGATATCGCAAACTGCTTCGGCTTATTAGGGCTATAAAAGCTAAACAGCTGTGATCACGTTAGTTTATTTCCACTGAGGTTCCGCGCCATTGTAGGTCATCTTTTAATGTAGTGTCTTCTCGTGTTTGGAACGTAGATGATGGCAGTCGTTTCGCGTTATTGATATTAGACGACTCAGTCATAATAAGGGGCAGAGTTGGGCAATTGATTAGTAATTTTGCTTAGGAAATGTAAACTTTGTAATATAAAGGTTTTTTAATCTACAATAAATATATAAGCAGGAACAACGTTTATCATTTAGTGGGATTAGTTGCCTTCATCATTCATTTATATTTAGACTGTAATATATAGAATTAAGAGATCCTAAGATCTGCTTCAGGGGGTAGTCAGACAGGGCCGAATCTTCATTTTAACGTTTATTTGCGCACATTCATTTTACACCCGCCTGGAGAAGCATCATGGAATATTTTACTATAGGTTTGATTTGTAATCTTGTGAAATTGGCTGTATTCAAAAGGTGTACGTTTTTTCTTTCAAAAGGTTGTGTTACCACCGAGAACGGAATATATTTCCGCTTTAGTTACTTGGGTTTGATATTTTATAGTTTATGGAGGAATGATTTCTAGTTTACATTGAAAAAATACATTATATTGAAAGGCTGTAATATACTCAAGAACCAAATATATAATTCAGTTCGATGTCGCGATTCGTTTCTAATAATTTTACCTACGTTACATCGAAGACGGGGCTGCTGCATGAGCGGAGAAGCCGATTTTCAGGAGCAGCAGTGCGTGCTGCACGCTCCCACCCGTGCGAGTTTCACAAGCGCGCCCACCGCAAGGTTCAACTTTTCATCTCTTTCAAATATTGCGCATTATGTCAAATGTCACTCCTGCCACCTGCGAGAGTAAATACCAGCTATTAAACACCTTCTACCACACGAAAACGACGTGCAACCGGAAGTCGCCACTTGAGGTGGCAAGTGACACTACCGCGAAAAAAGCCGGCCGGGGTGGCCGAGCGGTTCTAGGCGCTATATTCTGGAACCGCGAGACCGCTACGGTCGCAGGTTCGAATCCTGCCTCGGGCATAGATGTGTGTGCTGTCCTTAGGTTAGTTATGTTTAAGTAGTTCTAAGTTCTAGGGGACTGATGACCTCAGCAGTTAAGTCCCATAGTGCTCAGAGCCATTTGAACCATTTTTGAACCGCGAAAAAAGCGGACAGCGGCTGCGGGGTGACCTGACTGCCGGATGGTGACACAAAATGTAGCTTGCGTCCGCTGTCGCGGGCCGTAGAACCCTCCGGGCGTCCAGTACACATCGTATATTTTCAGTATTGATGCAAATCATCGTACTCTGGTACATGTAACAAACAAAATCTTTGTCTCACGCTCTGACAGGTTCTTTTTTTCGTAAAAACTCGTTTTTGCCAGCTCCATCAGTTCCATCTCGGGGTGCTCCTCCTTCAAAGTGTTAAACAGGTGCGTTGCTTAGCAAAAGGAACTTGAAATGTGCTTAGACGCGATACGTAAGGGAAGGGTAGATTTTTAGTGCTGAATTGTGAGTTCAGCACATTGAGGACTATATCCGACCGTAAGGGGAGGTAGATTCGCTGTACAATGTAGCGACGCAAGGGTTCAACTGGATCTGCCATAGTGTACCAACACGATAGAGACTGCGACTGTAACAACATGGATACACAAAACGTCCGCTCATTGGCTCCCCTCAGTTGATCCTCGCGTGTTCTTTGTTGCTTTATCGACTACAATATTTATTACAGTACACTAATTCATATCGGTGATGTCTTTCCAGCCCTTCCGTCCACGAGACTGCTGCTGATTATCACATAGTGCCGGGTGCCTGTGCTTTCGACACTTGACTGAGAGTCTCGGCGGGATGCAGCACATTCCGGAAGTGCTGACTGGAAGACTTTATCTTCAAATAATTTCCCAGAACTGAGGCGAATGGTGACACCTAGCCGGTGTGAGAGCGGTTCAGACGGCTCTGAGTACTATGGGACTTAACATCTGTGGTCACCAGTTCTCTAGAACTTAGAAATACCGAAACCTAGCTAACCTAAGAAAACCACACACATCCATGCCCGAGGCAGGATTCGAACCTGCGACCGTAGCGGTCACGGGGTGCCAGACTGAAGCGCCTACAACCGCACGGCCACACCCGCCGGCTGTGAGACCGCATATACCACAAATTTGTCTGGTGCTACACACATATAAACGACAACTGCGCTGCTAGTTTGAAATGTGTGTATTTTGCAGCGTAAAGTTACTGTCGCCGGTCGGCGGCGTTTCGACAAGTACACTATGTCCAGTCGTAAGGGAGTATACATTTGACGTGGAAAACTGCGATTTCAATCATCGATACCGGTAAGTGTGATGAAAATTACGTATTTCCAGAGCCACAGTCATCACGAGGAGGTGTTTCCGATACTACGATCATTGTTGAATGTCACCAAATTGGCGCTACGATCGTAACATTCAGTTGTAGCCGCGCCGAGAAGCCGCGCGGTTTGAGTCTCCATGTCGCGAACTGCGCGGCCCCTCCCGCCAGAGGTTCGAGTCCTCCCTCGGGCACGGGTGTGTGTCTGTTGTTCTCAGCATAAGTTAGTTTAAGTTAGTTTAAATAGTGTGTAAGTCTAGGGACCGATGACCTCTGCAGTTTGGTCCCTTAAGAACGCACACACATTTGAACATTTGATTGTAATTACACTGATCAGTATGCACATGCGTGATAGAGATAGCCGTTGGCCAGAACGAACTGAGGCAGGAGCCGTTGCTGAGCCTCTGAACCTGTCAATTAGGGTACAGCGATGCATTTGACCTAACCTGTCGCCCTCTGGCCGGGTAAATAGCGAACTAATACTCGGTACATGTTGGGCAGCCTTCGTGATCACATGTGCTGTAAGCAATTTCCAAATTTTATGTGGAAATTTGAAAAGATTCAAGATGGTGAGTGTTGGCGCTCGACATATTGATAACATCCGAATTCCAATTATTCAAGTCATTCTGGACACCCTCCAAGACCTGGCGGTCCTCTCTCGTGGGTCAAGTCCGGCTGCAGACAGGACGCGATTGCTGAAATGAGCGTCTGCCCCGGCCGGGCTGGCCGAGCCGTTCTAGGCGCTACAATCTGGAACCGCGCGACCGCTACGGTTGCATGTTCGAATCCTGCCTCGGACATTGATGTGTGTGATGTCCTTAGGTTAGTTAGGTTTAAGTAGTTCTAAGTTCTAGGGGACTGATGACATCAGAAGTTAAGTCCCATAGTGCTCAGAGCCATTTGAACTATTTGAGCGTCTGCGGCAGCATCTAGCGGTGCTCGACATCTGGCCTCGGGGTCTGCGTGTGGACATCGGGACATGAGAATGTGGTATGTGACAGTGTTTCAGCAATCTCCGGTATCTAACCATTACAGCAACTACTACGGACTTGTGTTGGGTTTGGTACTGTAAGTAGGCTGTTTAGGTTTTCTTATTGGTAACGCCGCTTAGCGCTCGGTATGAAAAATCACTGGCTGTGCTGTGCGCAGTCTGTGTTTAGTTTGCATTGTTGTCTGCCATTGTAGTGTTGAGCAGCGGCAGCTGGATGCTAACAGCGCGTAGCGTTGCTCAGTTGGAGGTGAGCCGCCAGCAATGGTGGACGTGGGGAGAGAGATGGCGGAGTTTTGAAATTTGTAAGAATTGGTGTCATGAACTGCTATATATATTATGACTAGTGAGGTAAATACATTGTTTGTTCTCTATTAAAATCTTTCATTTGCTAACTATGCCTATCAGTAGTTAGTGCCTTGAGTAGTTTGAATCTTTTATTTAGCTGGCAGTAGTGGCGCTGGCTGTATTGCAGTAGCTTGAGTAACGAAGGTTTTTGTGAGGTAAGTGATTTGTGAAACATATAGGTTAATGTTAGTCAGGGCCATTCTTTCGTAGGGATTTTTGAAAGTCAGATTGCGTTGCGCTAAAAACTATTGTGTGTCAGTTTAGGCACAGTCGTGTACAATTGTTCTAAGGGGACGTTTCAGTACTTCTCAATACATCATAGCGGACTCTGTCTGCATTGGTACTTGCCGCTGTCTGTGTCTTATCTCGCAACAGGCCCTTCCTGCTCCTTTCGAATGCAGCGGAGAGAACCTAGTTAAGAATTCTATAGTGCTTTAAAAACCCAGTCAGATTCCCCATTCATTAATTTATTGTTTCTGATAGTGGTACTGCAAGCATGCATCTGTCCAGCTCCTCCTGCAAATTGTTTAAGGACATACCATTCAGTTGAGCTGAAATCTGAAATTTTCAGCTACCTCCAGCTTAACAGACTTCCTGCAAAATGACTGAACTGTGCCAGTATCCACCAATAGGAGGCGAGGGAGAAAAAAATCCACAAGGGGGAGAGTAAGGTTTGGAAAACGGACAGTTCCGTGATCGAATCCCGCCAAATATGCCAGTCCTAGTGTCCACCAGCAGGATGCAAGGAAAAACTGGCCACACACAAAAAGGTATTGATTTAATTAATTAGTCAATCAATCTGATAGAGTGAGGAAATATTTCCAAGACATTCACAGCTGGGGATTTACCAGGTTTCCATTATTTTGTTCAGGACAATTTTGGGTTTAGTGTGGTACATGACAGACGCTGCCTACTTCTTCTCGAATGTCTTTTTTACATCCATTACAGTGTGGGAAGAAAGCGGTGCATCGACTACCAACGCCAGGTCCTCATTAGGGGCTAGTGGGGTTGGGGAGGAGATGGAAGGGTGGAGGGGTGGGGCTGATACCTTGGCCTGTGTGTGTTTGCATATGTTGGCTAACATAAAGAGACAGCAACTACCTGAGATAGAGAGAGAGAGAGAGAGAGAGAGAGAGAGAGAGAGAGAGAGAAGCAGTAAGTAAGTCTGGTATCAAATTTCAGAGGGATGCCGCTACTTGATCCTTTGTGTGGTCTCGTAGCTGTAGTGGTCCCTGACCAGTGGCATGTGCAGTGCAGTGCAATTGACATGGGAATCAGAGATGTGATAGACAGTTTTTTCCACCAGATACGTTTAGTGCGATCTGTGACAGTGTAATTATGTGTGGCGAGCATTTAATGACGGTATTCCTCGCGCCGGCCGTCGGAAAAAGTGATCTATCTAATTACTTTTATCCGATGTATTTGACAAGACCTGCATCTTGAGAAACAGCTGAGAAGGATGAGATAATCCCACGAAATAAGAGAGACATCCAACCCTTGCGAATTGAATTTTATAACTAGGCATGCTATGTAATTGAATTTCCTGATGGGGAACCTTCCAGTCCAGCAGCTCTGCGATTTTTCCCTACAATTTTTTCTGGGAAAAGTGGGGAAGGAGGGGAAACAGGTGGGTCTGTTGGTGGCATTGTGCACTAGCTCAGTCGGTCCCTGCATGTCAAGGTGAGCACACATGTGAAAATTTTCCAACAAGACTACAATTCTGATCTGAAGCAGTGTAATTAAGTAATTAGGACATGTAGTTAATGGACAGCATAAAACTTCCACCTTCCATAGCAACAGCTCTGTACAGACAGAGGGATTTTCACACACATTTTTTTCGGGTTGGGTGGGTGGGGGAGGGGCTGGGGGTTTAGCAGAGGGGGAGGGGTTAATCAATTCATAGATTTAATTAATTAGGCAATTAATTTGATATCGAAAGTGTGTTTGTATCAGCTGGGGGATTTCCCAGAGAGGTGGGGAAGGAGCACTGGTGGGGTTTCTCAGAAAGACAGATTACCTTCAGAGGGTCATAAATCAACCTCCAGGGGATCATACATCAATTAGCATAACAATAGGTTAAGGGCAGGTTGATGGGGTCATAACTCAATCACGTTTGCTCTGAATGTACGCAACCTGCACTAACAAATGGGCTAGAACCAGGTTTGCCATACTACTACCACTGAGCCATTTATTTTTCCTACTTGTATCAACGTTTGCCCCAAATTTAGAAAACCTATATAGAGCAAAAAGCCTTCAAGTCCTTATGACACGTTTCTACACACTTGCAAGCCATGAAGTCCTTGTCCTCTAAAAAAATAAAAATAAAAAAAAATGGAGTGAGGAAACTGGAAACTACTGCTCAAATGTATAAACATGTTGTAACATAGCCGAGGTTCCCGAAAGAGTGTTTACTAACTTTTTACACAAGCTGCTTTCACAGACACCTACTGATTTATTTGGAGCTGCCTCATAAACACATTAAAACTTTATCCATGCTGGACTTGCACTCTGTTTCGTGACTGGTATATATTCCCCAGTTCTTAATTTGTCCTCATTCCCAAGTTTGATTTGTTCATTTGTCCGCTCCTACCGTTACGACAGCGGAGCTGCAGCGAAACAACCTAAGCAAACATTAGCTGGCTATTCTGTAGTCACACTGGATTCACAGTGCAACCTGTTGTCAGGTGCAGCAAGCTGAATGGGTTCCGTGAAGCATGCTAGGCTTGCAGAAACCCAAGTTGCCCTGCCTTAACCACTGTGCTTCAGTACACACACACTCTTGTGTCTCCGTTGCGGCAGGTTGAGTTGTTTTAATAGTTACGGCGGAGTTGGGGCAGGCAGGCTGGAAGAAGAATTCGTGCATATGTGTCTCCCACATGTCCAGTCCCCACCTCTGCCCACCTTGATGTCACCATCACCCTGAGAGGGAACCTGCCATTCGTAGTCTGTACTTCTCTCGAGCAACATTGTCAGCAGCAGCAGCAGATGCTGGAGATATTCGCAGTTTCGTTTATTCGCAGATTATAGCAGGGTAACACGTCCAATAGTATTTTCTGCAACGTAAAGTGACCACCACTGTGCTTGCCTGAAACCACACCATCATATACGCTGATTACAGTTTCATGTAATTTCTTTGTTATTTTATCGACTTTCTCCAACTGTTCAAGAAGATGCATATACAGGACATCGCTGAATAAACGCTTCGGCTGCTGCTAGCACCACCACCAAGGATAGGAAACAGGAGAACGGTGCACTTTATCTGAAAACAAGCTACGTGATGGAGGACATGTCTCCAGCCGTCCAGATCACATAATGTTATGTAATCAGCAGCTCCTGCACGCGCGTGCCCGCCGTGTAGTCACCAGCTGCTACACCACAGCCCGCCAGCACTGCCACTGCCATCGCGCACGTCTGATCGCCCCTACTGTTGCTTGGCATTTACGTTAATGGCACATACTTGTGCCGCTACCACTGGGATAAGAATACCTAAAAACAACCGAGCGAGATGGAGTGGTGGTTAGCACACTGGACTCTCATTCTGGAGGACGACCGTTCAAATCCGCGTCCGGCCACCCTGACTTAGGTTTTCCGTGATTTTCCTAAATCGCTTCAGGCAAATGCCGGGATGGTTCCTTTGGATGGGCGCAGCCGACTTCCTTCCTCATCCTTCTCTTATCGGATGGGACTGATGACCTCGCTGTTTGTCTCCTCCTCCAAACCAACCAACCAAAAGCAAGGAAGACAGTAGCTTCCACACTCCGCACAGTGTATTCTTATTGCACCACAGGATACCGTGTCTTCGTTGCTTCGCTCGCCCCAGAGCGCTGGAGAGAATGAAATGAAACGAGCGTTGGGCGCTATTGGCCGGGAGGCCCCTGACGGGGCAGGTCCGGCCGCCATGGTGCAGTTCGTATTACATTCGACGCCACATTGAGCGCCGGATGGGGATGAAATGATGATGAAAACACAACACCCAGTCCCTGAGCGGAGAAAATCCCCGACCAATCTGGGAATCGAACCCGGGTCCGTAGCACGGCAATTCGTCACGCTGACCACTGAGCTATCGGGGCGGACGCTAGAGAGTATGAGACGCCGTCTCTGCTAAGAGCGGCCAGCAGCAGCCACCAAATAATGTAAGCAATAGCCACCCACCTCATCACACAAGACTGCAGTAGGCGTAAGGTCGGAGGGTCATTGTGTGACTTACTGAGAATGGTCACCGCAGACTGCTCGCACAGCCCTCCTTTCCTCCGTGTGCGAGGTGGCGCGCCTCTGTTCAGCCATGCAGCCATGCCTGTATGAGATCCTTCAGTACTTATCACGATTAAATGTGTAATGACGGCTTCGAACATGCCCTTGTGTAATTCTGTTCAAAAATCATCTTTTTTTGGTCAACATACCTAATACGCAATACTTTCTAAAACAAATAGGTATTACAGAGCATCTAAACAAGAAATTTTTTTTTGCTGCAGGGCCGAATTCTTGACTGTAAATGGAGGAAAAAAGGCGCTATGAATATGTGTAAAGAAATGGGCGGTGTTGTGCAACGACAAAAAATCGTCTCGTAACACAGTACAGGGCTGCAGCGCATCCACGTCACAGTAGATGTTCAAAGTTGCCTCCATGGGATTGCAGGTGATAGGCATAGCAGCGGCTGTCATGCAGGATACTCATAATAGTACTTTGGCTTACGTTATGTTGGCGGGCCACTTGCCTCGAGCTTGTCCTAGGGTTCGTTTCGGCATCCAATATAAGCCGGTCCCCCAGACCTGGAGTACGCACACTCCGCTGCCTCCCTGCACCTTCGTCTGTCTCAGAGGACCCATGGTCACACAGACGCCCAAACAACGCTTGATATGGTGTCATGTGGGTGATGTCTGTGAGGGTACTTCTTTAGGTATAGCTGTGCTGCCTCTCGATTGCTTCCATATGTTTTGCCGTACACAAACACCATTTCGGCTTGTTCCCGATATGAATACCGGACAGTTCTGCTGCTTACAGTTCGTTACGCCAGTTACACAGCCTGCAACACCCAAGGACACACGGCAAGTGGCCAGAGGAATGGTCATTCGTCAGCGCCTTCCACCGTGCCAACGATGCATTTGTGGACATCTGTTCATAGGACCTCTTTTTCCTCCATTTCCAGTCAGGAATCCGTCCCTGCAGTTTGTCGCTTTTATTAACTTTCAACCTGTATAGCTGTATAATGCAGCAGTATTATTCCCTTCTTTCCCGAACCCATCCTATCATATTTATTGAGAAATAAACTGACTGACTACTTGGCTCTGCAAATACCCTAATCTCCTTTATGTTCGCTACGAAAGATATAGCTGTTTTTAGTGGGGAGAATTATGGGGTAGTACCCCAGACCAATGACTGAAGAAGCCTTACTTCTCCACCTTTAATATACCACATTGCACCAAGAAAATCAGACACGTAACTCCTACATTTCACCACTATCAAATGATTGTCTATATAGGAGGGTTGCAACTTTAATAGTAGCAACTATTTATTTACAGCTCGTACAAAATAGATACGTGTTTCAAAGTTTTACTGACCTTTAGAGTAGTCACCAGCATTGTGTATAACCCGTTGCCAGCGATGTCGAAGTCGTAGGATACTCTTAGCAGTGCCAGTTGTGTTGACAGTGTCATCACTTCTGTCCCTAAGCTGGTCGTATGTTGTGTTCCAAAAATGAACAGCACAAAGACAGAAGTGATGACACTTTCTGCAAGACCTGACCATCATTTTGCATGACAAAGTTCAAGCACGTACAGTTACTGATTTGTTTGACTGATGGGGCTGCTAAGTGCTATACCACCTACTGCACTCCTCTGACTTAAGCCCTCGTGACTTCAACTCGATTTCTAAACTAAAAGAAACGCTTCAAGGCATTCGCTTCAGAACTGCTACAAATTCGTCAGGCCGTAGACCGCGCCGCTCGAACTGTCAACACAACTGGCACTGCTAAGCCTTCCACATCGCTGGCAACGTGTTGTAAATGGTTCAAATGGCTCTGAGCACTGTGGGACTTAACATCTGAGGTCATCAGTCCCCTATAACTTAGAACGACTTAAACCTGTGTAACCTAAGGACATCACACACATCCATACCCGAAGCAGGATTCGAACCTGCGACAGTAGCGGTCGCGCGGTTCCAGACTGAAGCGCCTAGAACCGCTCGGCCACACCGGCCAGCCGACGTGTTATACACAATGCTGGTGACTACTTTGAAGGTCAGTAAAACTTCTAGGGGACTGATGCCCACAGCAGTTGAGTCCCATAGTGCTCAGAGCCATTTGAACCAACCCGGTGTCATGGTATGAACTATTGGTTACACGTCTCGGTCACCTCTTGTTCGTAATGACGGCACTTTGAACAGTGGACATTACATTTCAGATGTGTTACGACCCGTGGCTCTACCCTTCATTTGATCCCTGCGAAACCCTACATTTCAGCAGGATAATGCACGACGGCATGTTGCAGGTCCCGTACGGGCCTTTCTGGATACAAAAAATGTTCGACTGCTGCCCTGGCCAGCACATTTTCCAGATCTCTCACCAATTGAAAACGTCAGGTCAATGGTGGCCGAGCAACTGGCTCGTCACAATACGCCAGTCACTACTCTTGATGAACTTTGGTATCGTGCTGAAGGTGCATGGGCAGCTGTACCTGTACGAGTCTGTTTGACTCAATGTCCAGGTGTATCAAGGCCGTTATTATGGCCAGAGGTAGTTGTTCTGGGTACTGATTTCTCAGGATCTATGCACCCAAACTGCGTAAAAATGTAATCACATGTCAGTTCTAATATAATATATTTGTCCAATGAATACCCGTTTATCATCTGCATTTTTTCTTGGTGTAGCAATTTTAATGGCCAGTAGTGTATATTCTCATTAGAAAAATCTATATCTGGTGTAGCGATCATAAAGGAGATTAGGGTACTTACAGAGGAGTATAGACAGTCAGTTTGTTTCTCTATAAATATTTTAGAGTGGGATAGGATAGAAAGGGGATAATATTGCTGCGTTGTACAGCTATGTAGCAATGAGTGAAGTTTTAATTGAGTAATTGTTAATGCCGAGAATATCGTGGGAAAACGATACCACCAACGAAGGACTGTCTTACAAAACACGTCTTCAGCTGATCACAGCATCCCACATGAATCACGAAATGATAACAACAAAAAAGACATTCTTTTTATACGACATTCACAGAACATGTTACATTGAAAGACAAGCACAGCCCGAGTTTTACAGGACGCACCCCATTCCAATTGTTTTATGAGAGAAAGAATTGGCAGATAATGGTGTAATTGCTCTCATTCAAGCTAGCCAATGGGCAAATCCTCTCGTTTTGTTACCTTCGCTTTCTGGTCACATTCGCATTTGTGTTGAATCCAAGTCTACAGTCAACCAACAGACAGTAGTTGACACTTATCCGTTACCTCGCCTAAGGAGCTCATGGAAAGGCTTGGTGCAGGACGTTACTTTTCTAAGATAGATTTGCGTGATGCTTCTTGCAAATTCCATTAGATGAAGAATCACAGAAAGTATTTGTTGTAAATACACACTTATGACTGGTCAAGTACTTGGGTCTGCTCTTCGGCAGTGCTTCCGCATCCGCCATTTTTCAACGTTACTTGGAACAGCTGATTGCAAAAGTAGCATTTTGTTCAAACTACCTTGACGATATTGTAGTCTCAGGTCGTACGCCAGAGCAACACACTGCCAATTTGCGTACTCTTTTTCGAGTGCTGTCAGAAGCAGGACTCAAGTGTCGTCTCGAAAACTGTGACTTCTTTCAAACTGAACTACAGTGCTTAGGTCATGTGATAACCAGTCAGGGTGTGCACCCCTTCTGATCTCATTTGCTTGCAATCCGTGCCCTGCCTGTCCATCGCAATATGTCTGAACTGCAGTCAGTACTAGGTAAGATGACACACTACATTCGATTCATACCGAATGCCGCTCAGATCGGGGGTGCATTGCATCGCTTGCTTCGCAAAAATGTGGACTAAAGACTGTCGAAATGCTTTTCAGGAACTCAAAAATGCTTTGCTTAGTGAAAGATGTTTAGTGCATTTTGACCCTCCCAATCCAGTAGTTTTGCAAGTCGACTCTTCTTCCTACAGAATCAGGGCTGTGCTTTCGCAAAAAAATGGTGCACAAGACAGACCTATTGCTTTTGCCTCAACGCTGTTAACTCAGCTCAGTGCAGTTATTCTCAAATAGAAAAAGAGGCTCTGGTTATTGTGTATGGTGTGACTAAATTACATCACTAATTCTATGCTCGCAAGTTCTTTTTAGTGAAAGATCACAAACCTTTGCAGTCCTTTTTTCATCCGTCAAAGCCGGTTCGTACTTGCACTACTCAAAAATTACATCGTTGGGCTTTGTGCTTTCACAGTATCAGTATGAAATGTTTTTGGGAATTTGTGGTAAGGTCTTATGGGACCAAGCTGCTTAGGTTATCGGTCCCTGAGCCTACACACTACGTAATCTAACTTAAACTAACTTACGCTATGGACAACACACACACCCATGCCCGAGGGAGGACTCGAACCTCCGACGGGGGGAGCCGCAAGGATCGCGACAAGGCCACGCGACTATCAGAATGAAACTGTGTACACCCCTACGGCAAAGTATGGCAATGCAGACACCCTGTCTCGCCTTCCGATTGGCCCAGACTCTGATTTTGATGCATCTGTCGCATCTTGTTGCCAAATCGATGCGGAGGACTCTGAATTGCTGAAATCTTTTCCCTTGTTCTACAGAAAAATTGCATAGGCCGCGGAAGCAGACCCTGATCTCAAGATTTTGTTGCATTACATTAGCACGTCTTAGCCTCGTTCATTGAACAATATCCAGAGCTCAGTTGTGCTCCGATATTTTGCACGTCTGCATGACCTTCGTGTTCAACAGGGTGTGATTCTAGTTCAAAATGACATGGACAATCGCTTGTGCTTATTCCCAATTTTTGCAAAAGCATATGTTGCGATTGTTCCACCAAGGCAATTGGGGAATTGTTTGCACAAACAGCTAGCGCGTCGGCACTGTACTTGGCAGGGCATGGACGCCCTCGTTGAACAGATGACATCACAGTGTCACGCATGCACTGAAATCCAATCCGCTCAGCCACAGACATTCTCAGCTTGGCAGAAGATTCAATCCCCATGGCAACTAGTGCACATAGACTTCGCAGGATCATTCTGGAACACTCGTTGGCTTGTAGTGATAGACTCTTTTAGCAAGTTCTCATTTTCGATGCCTATGGCTTCTACCACGTCACGTAGCACCATTCAAGCGTTGTTCAAATGGTTCAAATGACTCTGAGCACTATGGGACTTAACATCTGTGGTCATCAGTCCCCTAGAACTTAGAAATACTTAAACCTAACTAACCTAAGGACATCACAGACATCCATGCCCGAGGCAGGATTCAAACCTGCGACCGTAGCAGTCGCGCGGTTCCGGACTGAGCGCCTAGAACCGCGAGACCACCACGGCCGGCTTCAAGCGTTGTCCTCCATGTTTTGCATAGAAGATATCCCAGAAGTACTTCTGTCGAACAACTGACCAGAGTTCACTTCACGTGATTTGGAACAGTTCTAAGAACGAAATGGCATTTGGCATCTAACAAGTGCTCCATTTCACCCCCAGTCCAATTCAGAAGCAGAACGCTTCGCACGCACTTTTAAACAACACATGGCCAAGTTTCGCACCATCCACGTACGGGAACAGGCACTGCAACTCTTTCTCGCGTCGTATCGCTCCCACCCATAAGACGGACCATTACCTGCGGAACTTCTCCATGGCTACACCTGCTACACCCACCGTAACATCCGGTGCCGCCAATAATCCACAAATATCCAAATATCGCTTTGCGCCGCGCGATCTTGTTCTTTTCAGGGTTTATGGCAACCGTGGGCGCCGGGTAATAGGCGTGATCCTGGAACGCGTTGGCTCTTTTATGCGCTTGATTGCAGGACCGCCACCAGAAACAAATTCAGAAGGGGCATTTGCCCCAAGATTCTGCTACTTTAATTCCTCCAGATTCACGGTCTTTCGGGACAGCGCGGCCTTCGCAGCCGCCCGCTGGTGCCACCAGGGCACCCCAGGAGAAGCGGATGGACGATGTGCCCTCGCCCCGCCGTTCCCGCTCTCCGACCATATGGACCTGGACCCACTACCGCAGTCGCCGTCGTCGCCCCAGGACACGCTCTCAGGCCTGGACACGTGCCCTGGCTTCAGCTTTCTGGAGGCTGTTCCTGTTCCATCACAAGCCATGTGGAGGGATACAGTAGGGAGTATGCTGTCCTCCATAGTCACGGCACCCGGCTCGTTTCTACATCCAGTGTCGTGCTCCCCACCTCCTTAAATATGGAGAGAAGATCGATTTATAGACACTGGATCAAGCGCGCCTATCACGTGAGAGGCCAGAGACACACCCACAAGCAACACGCCGCCAAAGCCCTCTCGACAGTGTGTATTTAGGCCTCAGTCGCTGACCAGAGGGCCTCAGTCACTGACTCCCTCTTACAGTCTGGCGTCTATCAGTAGATTAGCTGAGTGGGTTTAGATCATCACAGGCTACAGCAGTACATAGCGACCAGATTAGTGACTATAACTGAAACATCCCCATAGAAAACTTATAAATGACTGTGCTTAAACTCACACACAATATTTTTAGCGCAACGCAATCTGACTTTCAAAAGTCCCTACAAAAGAATGGCCCTGACTAACAATAACCTATAGGTTTCATGAATCACTTACCTCACAAAAATCTTCGTTACTCCAACTACTGCAGTACAACAAGCGCCAATACTGCTAACTAAATAAAAGATTCTAACTACTGAAGGCACTAACTACTGATAGGCATACTAAGCAAATGATTTTTTATAGAGAACAAACAAAGTATTTACTTTAATAGTGCTCAAAAGTCAAAATATATATATCAATTCATGACATCCAGTCTTACAAATTTACCGTCTCTGGTGGGGACACGTCCAGATCATCCACTCTCAAAACTCCATCTCTCTCCCCATATCCACCACTGCTGGCGGCTCACCTCCAACTGCGCAACGCTACGCGCTGTTCACGTCTCTCCCCAACACAACAACAGCAAATTCCAACAATGCAAACCAGCCACAGACTGCACACAGCCCAGTCAGTGATTTTCATATAGAGCGCTACATGGCGTTACCAACATAAAAACCTAAACAACCTACTTACGTAACGAGACTACAGTTTATAATAGCAAGATTACAAATACAGACTGCAAGAAGGCTACTACTGATGAGCTTGTACCACAGCACATGGACTCTATTCAAGTTGAGTAAATGTTCACGTAAATAAAGAACTGTATTAATCCATGTGTGCATTCGTGTTGTAGAAAGAGGATACTGGCCACCCATAACATCATCCTCTCCCTTGCTTCCTTGCAGTACATGACTGTACAGTTTTCCTATTTCCTATCTTCGGTGGTGGTTCTAGCAGCAGCCGTAGTGTAGGTGCAAAAGTTATTTAGCGGTGTCGTATTGGTGCATCTTGTTGAAAAGCGGGAAAATGCTGGCAAAATAGCAGCTAAATGTTCTAAAACCGTAAAAATTGTCATACGTCGGTGATGATAGTTATTAAACATTTTAAGTCACGTATTGAAGTGTGTTTCTTGAAAAGTTGGAGAAAGTGGATAAAATAGCCCCAAAACTGTAAATATCGTCGTGTTTTGGAGCGGTTGCAGGGCACGCACCGTGATGGTTGTCGTACGTTGTAGAAAGTACCATTGGATGCGATACTCTGCTTGAAACTGCGAAAAACACGAAATTGCGTGGATAACCTAAATTTGTTGCTGCTGTTGACACTTTTGATCGAGCAAGGTACAGACTATGTATGAATGGTAAGCCCCTTCTCAGGATGCTGGGAACACGAACTGGGGTGGTGGTGGGGGCTTGAACATTAGCAGTACACTGCACCAAAGATGGAAGGGTGACACCCTTTTCGGGTCATAAGTTATCGTCTTTATGAACACAGTTATCACTTTAGGTCGAAAGCATTTGACTATAAGCAACATCTGTGTACAAATGAGCGCAAGTGCACTACTTGGTCGCCCTCTTGCCGTAAATTATGTTAATTATAATGGCACTTATAAACCATTAATTGCCGGCCGCAGCGGCCGAGCGGTTCTAGGCACTTCACTCCAGAACCGTGCGACTGCTACGGTCGCAGGTTCGAATCCTGCCTCGGGCATGGATGTGTGTGATGTCCTTAGGTTAGTTATGTTTAAGCAGTCCTAAGTTCTATGGAACTGATGACCTCAGATGTTAAGTCCCATAGTGCTCAGAGCCACTTGAACCAAACCATTAGTTGTAATAATAACGACAGTTATTGCCCATTACTTACGCCCTAAGCAAACAAGACAAGAGCCGAAGTGAGGAGTTTGTTAACGTTAGGGTCATTGAATTTGGCTAGGACAAGTGGCCAGTTTGTTAACATAAGAGAATTTAGTCCCCCATCCCCCCCCCCCCCCCCCCCCATTTAGCCACAAACCGCCTTGTCCCCACATGACGGTTTACAATTATTATTCCTTTCTTGTCATTTTACTGTCTTTGCATTATACCTTTTTCTCATGACTGAGAAAAGGCAGTTGCTCTTAGATTATGCAGCTATTTGTAACCTAAATCACATTTTATAAATTTTGGGGTTTAGTATTCCATCACGTAATACGAAAATTAATGGCAGTATAATGCTGTTATTGTATGGTAAAGTCGGTAGTGTCCTTTTCAAGGGAACCAGTCCGGCATTTGCTTAATCGCTATAGTGAAGGAATAGTAAAACCTATTCTGGACTCCCTGACGGGAATTTAAACTCCCGCCCATCCGAATGTGAGTCGAGCGTGTTATCACTACGCTAGCTTTCTCAGTCCCAGAAAGAAAACTGGTTGAACAGAAGGAGGGGGATGCTGGTAAGCGAGAAGCGACTACAACGGTAAATGGCATTCACAGTTTCATGATGACACCGTGTATAATTTAAATTACAAAGGGTTTCTGATACGGGCAGACTGTGTTGGGCAACAATTTCAGTTTCTTTTACAGTCTTCTCTCACTGAATTATCTCCTAAAATCGTACATGGAGCGATTACAGAGTGCACCAAGCCACAGCAACATAGCAACATCCAGAGGCCGCCAACGAGCACGAGAGAGCAGGACATGCTGTATTAGTACAGACTTGAGGCTGATTTCTGTTGGCAGCCACAGGGCACAGTTTATGTAAAAAAGGAATCAATAAAAGAAGAACAACGCTTAAGACGCCACAACTGTGTTGGAACGTGTTTGCCGATTAAACAAAAAAAAGTGTTCTTGCAAGAAAGCGGAGCCCCTTCAATTCATTATGTCTTGTTCGTTTGAATTAATTCACCAGATGATGGAACCATTATCGTCGAAAACGCTTAACGGTAATGTCAATAAAAGTGTCTGTTTGCAATTGTTTGTTTATTTTAATTTAAATTCATAACAGACTTGGTTAGGTCTAACCTAAAATGTTGACATCTGTTGTTTATCTCTACAATGAACAGATAACATTTCTTACGCCCATCAGCTCATACATACAGCGAGCCAGAGATGAGGGATAGTGGAATATACTGGGTGGTTATGATTTAAGTGCAGCTCCTGACGGAGGTTCAATGTGGGCTGTAATTATTGTATGGCAGCGAAACTTGGTAGATTTGCAATGCGTTACGTGGAACCGATTAAAAAAAACAAGTACCCCGTCTTCAGACGACGAATGGCCTACCGGGACCATCCGACCGCCGTGTCATCCTCATTGAGGATGCGGGTAGGAGGGGCATGGGGTGAGCACACCGCTCTCCCGGTCGTTTTGATGGTATTCTTGACCGATGGAACCGATTTACCCTGGAATAAACATTAGTTCCAGCTGTGACCACCATGTGCAAATCTGGGGCTGTACGGTGTTTGTATGGCAGTATAACATCGCCGCTGTCATTCGTGAGTGAACAGTATGGCTAAAGAGAAGAGAGACCATGGCTGTTAGTAAAACTGTTTGATACGAACGGCAGCAATAAGAGTGCTGCACTGAGAGAGTAACCCCGACTGGAAAGTCTGAGAAGAGGCCCAATGTCATTAAACGCTTTAAAGAAGATGATAATGAAATTCGAAAACACGGGTGAGCTACCCCAGTGGGAGTTATTGGCGAGTTGCTGTTCCTGACCATGCAACACATCCCCCAGGTAGTGCTAGTGCTCATGCACTGTTATGAGAGTTTTCCATACTAAGGTGAGCAGTACGGAAAGTTAGGCAGTCTGTTTTACACTGGTACCCATACAAGGCCCAGACTGTACTTACAATCCGCAGCAAAGTTCTGAATTTGTTCTTCAGTTTCTGGCACAGATCGGAGCTGATGACCAGCTGTTGGCAGTATTCTACGGAGTGACGAGTCACAGTTCCAGCTGTGGATACACAGAACTGCCGAATTTGGTGTAATGAAAAAACTGCGTGTTGTGCACGAAGACTCATTGCACTTACCGTATGTGACTGTGTGGTGTGGATTCACAAGCACCTTCATTCTCGGTCCGTTCTTCTTTGAAAAGGATACACCCAGAGGGCCTGTCAGGTGTACTGTGACGTCTGCGAGTTATCGAGACCTCCGTGCACAGTGTGTTATTCCTGCATTGGAAGAGTGTAACGGTGCGGAAACCACTACTTTCATGAAAGATGTGGCAACACATCATGTCGCTCGCCCAGTGAAAGATCTGGTTAATGCAACCTTCCACAAATGTGCTATTTCCAGAGGTTTTCCAGACACATGGTCTGCAAGATCATTTGATCTAAATATACGTGACTTTTGGCTCTGGGCATAGCTAAAAGAATTCATTTACCGAGGATACGATCGGGCTATACCAGATCTGTCTACAGCAACACGTTGCTCCGAACTGCTGCGAGCAACTGTTGATGAAGTCGTTTTACGGATGCAGCATCTCGTCGACGTCTCCGGTGCTCATATTGAACAAATGTTGTGATTGATGTCATAGATCGATACCACACTCACCGGTGTCTCACATTTGCCAACGGAAACGCACGTTCCCGACAGACTCTGATAATGGTCGCGTGGGGACCCAGCACATCCGGTGATGCGCACCCACCGCCCACGCCTTCAGCGGCTCCGGCAACAAGCGCCATCTGCTGCCGCAATATAGGATGACCGTCTGCAGCTACACACCCAGTCTCCGTTGTAACCGTCAGGCTTCGTCATCCTTCGGCAATTTGCTCGTGCATTGAACCCTGCTTGATACTCTTTAGGCCGGCCTCAGTGGCCAAGCGGTTCTAGGCGCTTCACACCGGAACCGCGCGACTGCTACCGTTGCAGGTTCGAATCCTGCCTCGGGCATGGATGTGTGTGATGTCCTTAGGTTAGTTGGGTTTAAGTAGTTCTAAGTCCTAGGGGACTAATGACCTCAGATGTTAAGTCCCATAGTGCTCAGAGCCATTTGAACACTATTTAGTTTCCTTCTTGCAGTAGGACGACTGTATTGCTGTTTGTTCTTCGATAAAGTTCTACGCAACACTTGGAGAAAGCTATAAGTCAAGTAAAACTTCTGTTTACTGTATTTGCATGTTCGCTAATCATTTCTGCTCATGTCCAGCTTCCCTACGACAACAGCTGCTGCACCACTATGTAACCTACCTTTCCTTGCCATCCTGTACGAAGTGGTACACAAAATTGTCTAAGTGGTGGTTAATAATAAAGTCAATATTACCCCGTTCTCACCTGTCTGACCTTTTCTACCCACATCCAGTTCCCAATCCATTACATACAGAAACTTTTCTATCCATCTTACTTACATTCACAGTGCCATATTTGCACCTGGTAGCCAAAAGTGAAACTATTTTTTTTTTTTAGCGTAAATCGGTTCCGCACTTACGTACTGGAACATCTACTAAGTTTCACTGACATACCATGATTCCAGCCCACATTGGACCTCTGAGAGCTGCACTTTAATTAGAGCCTTCCGGTACATGTAAAGTATGCACTGAGTAAGCAAAATGGTGCAGTGGGATTCATTATAAAAGTTTTGAGGAAAAGCAGGTTGTTCGGAAAGAAAGGCGCTTAAAACACTCCAATTCTGTCCGTGTTTAGGTTTTGACCAAGCGTTTCTTAATCTCTGGAGGCTGAATGAGTGTGGACACTTTAAAGTCCAAGCAAAAAATACACTGAGGTGCCAAAGAAACTGGTATAGGCATGCGTATTCAATTACACAGATATGTAAACAGGCAGAATACAGCGCTGCGGTCGACAACGCCTGCGTAAGACACCACTCTGGCGCAGTTGTTAGATAGGCTACTGCCGCTACAATGACAAGTTATCAAGATTTAAGTACGTTTGAACGTGGTGTTATAGTCGGACCACGAGCGATGGGACACAGCATTTCCGAGGTAGCGATGAAGTGGTGATTTTCCCGTACGACCATTTTACGAATGTACCGTGAATATCAGGAATCCGGTAAAACATCAAATATTCCACATCGCTGCGGCCGGAAAAGGATCATGCAAGAACGGGATCTACAACGACTGAAGAGAATCGTTCAACCTGACGGAAGAGCAACCCTTCTGCAAACTGATGCAGATCGCAATGTTGGGCCACCAAGTGTCAGCGTGCGAACCATGCGACGGAACATCATCGATATAGGCTCTCGGAGCCGAAGGCCCACTCGTGTGTCCTTGATGATTGCACAACACAAAGCTTTACGCCTCGCCTGGGCCCGTCAGCACCGACATTGGACTGTTGATGTCTGAAAACATGTTGCCTGATCGGACGAGTCTCGTTTCTAAGTGTATCGAGAGGATGGACGTGTATGGGTATGGAGACAACCTCATAAATGCAAGGACTCTGAATGTCAGCAGAGGACTGTTCAAGCTGGTAGAGGCTCTGAAATGGTGTGGAGCGTGTACAGTTGGAGTGATAAGGGACCCTTATACGTCTAGATACGACTCTGACACGTAGACGTACGTAAGCGTCCTGCCTGACAACCTGTATCCATTCATGTCCATTGTGCATACCGACGGACTTGGTAACTCCAGCAGGACAATGCGACACCTTACATGTCCAAAATGGCTACAGAGTGGTTCCAGCAACACTCTTCTGAGTTTAAACACTTCCGCTGGCCACCACAGTCCCCAGACATGAACATTATTGTGAATATGTATGATGCCTTTCAACGTGCTCTTCAGAAGAGATCTCCACCCCCTCGTACTCTTGTGGATTTACGGACAGCCCTGCAGTATTCATGGTATCTGTTCCCTCGAGCACTACTTCAGACAATACTCGAGTCCATGCGACGTCGTGTTGCGGCACTCCTGCGTGTTCGCGGGGGTCCTACACGATATTGGGCATATATACCTATATGGACATATCCGAAAGAACAGACACCGTACCCATATAAGTATGTAGTCCTGACAACACGGGCCATGACCTTCTTCTTCTGCGCGGATGCACACATATTCCCCGTACTCTTACGGGACTTAGTAAGAATGTCTTCTATGAGTAATGAGTGTGTTGGGGTGGGACACCACGAATGTAGTGTGTGGACATACAGGGTGAGAATGTGGGTCTCGCGGGAGGCATGCCCGAGATAGTCCGTGCAGGGGCCCTTTCTTTTGTGCCCCCGGTGGCTCATATGGATAGAGCGTCTGAAATGTACGCAGGAGATCCGGCGTTCGACTCCCGGTCTGGGCACACATTTTCACCTGTCCCCGTTGATATACATCAACGCCCATTAGCAGCTGAAGGTATTAATACAATTCTAATTTCGATATTTGGCAGGTGTATCAGTTTCTTTGGCTCTTCAGTGTATATTCTGGTATACAGAACTTAAGGAAGAAAGTAACTTTCGTTTGATGTGTCACTGGCAAGCAACAGAGCACGATAAACTTGGGCCATACATATAAAGAAGCGCTATAGCACAGTACAGAAGGCAAATGAAAGAAATACGCAGAGAGACGAAGAAAGTGACACTTTTATTCAAAGACAATAATTAAACTGAAGTCACTGCTATTCATGAATAGTGCCTTGAACGTTACAAAAGGCGGGCCATGGTTCGACATATCGTACGTTATCACAACGGACGGCAGTGCATTCTTTGCGATGTGCTCTCTTGATGGCCACAAGACTGGTGGCCGGCCGCTGTGGCCGAGCGGTTCTAGGCGCTTCAGTCCTGAACCGCGCTGCTGCTACGGTCACAGGTTCGAATCCTGCCTCGGGCATGGATGTGTGTTATGTCCTTAGGCTAATTAGGTTTAAGTAGGGGACTGATGACCTCAGATGTTAAGTGCCATAGTGCTTAGAGCCAATTGAACCAATTTTGTTTTTGAGTTCTGGTGGCGGGGCGTTCCATTCCTCCACCAGCGCTGTTGACAGTTGCTGGATACTGGTTGGTGCATACAGACGTGGAGCAGTATGTGGCCCCAGGGCGTCCCACAAGAGCTCGGTGGGCTTTAAGCTGGGGTTCCGGACACACCAGTTTATTCGCCGAATATCCACTCGTTCCAAGACCCCTACCACCTGTGCTGTTCTATGCGGTCGCGCATAGTCATCCATAAAAATGAAATCAGGTTCCAATGCACCACTAAAAACAGGCACATCGGGAAGAAATACAGTGTCACAATAACGTTTTCAGTGAGTGTACGGCGTCAATACTTTTGGAGGTCAGTAAGGCTACGCAATATTATTCCTCCCCACACCATAAAATCTGAACCACCAAAACGATCACGTTCGACAATGTTCCTGGGTGCATTAGGTTTTCCCACCTGTCGCCCATCGAACACCGAGGTGATGGCAGTAGATATCAGTACTGGACACTTCCCACTCGATTAGCAGTCTCAGGTAGCGCCTCATGAAGACAACGAGCCACGTTGTCGAAATATTGTGCCTGGATGATTCTGAAATCCAGCAGAGCACCTGACGCCTCAAGATGTCAACAGATCACCAGATGCCAAAATATTTCGAGGTAAAATTTAAACAAAATTGAGTTTTACATTAATTAAGCTCAAGAACAGAGAGTTTTTAAGAGTCAAGCACGAATGTCACGCGGTGACCGTGCGCTGTACATTAGGTGGCCTTTGTACGCCAATTAGTGTCCGTTTCACGGCTTGATAGACCCCAAATCCCATACATCAAATTGTTCGGCTCGACTTCACCTTCACTACAGTGATTCGTTATAAACATCCTGTAGACACATGGAGAAGCTTGGATCCCTCGTCGGAGCACGGCGAGGAACGTGATGTTCAAAGTTCTACGTAAGTCGTAAAAGGGAAATTATTTCGTAATGCGTGTACGTATACGGCGCGTAATAGTGCAAACGCTAAAATTCAGTGCAGATTTTGAGACATCTCCTAGATGTTATATTGGTATGTATCTGCCGTGTCAAACTGAATGAGCCACGTGTTTGAACAGTGAATTGTATCATAACAATTAACTTCGAAAATACCGTAATGCGTATTATACACTGACCATGAACGTATCATTGCAATGTTTAGAAAAGAATTAAGTGACTATCACAGTATGAATAACATCATCTTATGTGGTTTGGTTGCGAAGGTGATCACAATATATGTACGAGAATAGAGTGTGAATAGTTCAGCACTGTAAAAGAATTTTTTTTAGAATAGAGTAGTTATTACCAGAATTGTGTAACTTTAATTGATATGCTAGCACCCCATTCCCTCAGTGCCTTATTTTTGTGCAGACTTGGAACTTTTCAAAATTTTTACGAATGACAACGTCACGGAAGTAGGAGCAACCCGTGCTGAAGCTTAGACCACGGTCCTTAAAAAAATTTTCCTGTTGCAAGCCTCACCAGATATTTTTTTCAGTCTGCTCACTAACAGCTGTCTTCTGTGCGAAGTCTGGAATGTTCCATACTGTAGATACACTATGTGATCGAAAGTATTCGGACACCTGGCTGAAAATGAATTACAAGTTCGTGGCGCCTTCCTTCGGTAATGCTGGAATTCAATATGATGTTGGCATACCCTTAGCCTCAATGACAGCTTCCACTCTCGGAGGCATACGTTCAGTTAGCTGTTGGAAGGATTCTTGGGGAATGGCGTTCAAAAACGTCCCAAAGGTGTTTTATAGGATTCAGGTGAGGACTCCGTGCAGGCCAGTCCATTATACGGATATTATTGCCGTGTAACCACTCCGCCACAGGCTTTGTATTGTGAACAGGTGCTTGATCGCGTTGAAAGATGCAATCGCCATCACCGAATTGCTCTTCAAGAGTGGGGAGGAAGAAGGTGCTTAAAACATCAATGTAGGCCTGTGCTGTGGTAGTGCTACGTATAACAACAAGAGGTGCAATCCCCCTCCATGAAAAACACGACCACACCGTAACACCACCACCTCCGAATTTTACTGTTGGCACTTCACACGCTGGCAGATGACGTTCACCGGGCATTCGCCATACCCACGCCCTGCGATCGGATCGCCACTTTGTCTACAGCAATTCGGCACTCCACATAACGTTTTTCCACTGTTCAATCGTCCAATATTTACGCTCCTTACACTAAGCGAGGCGTCGTTTGGCATTTACCGGCGTGATGTGTGGCTTATGAGCAGCCGCTCGACCATGAAATCCAAGTTACAGCACGTCCTGCCTAACTGTCATAGTACTTACAGTGGATCCTGATGCAGTTTGGAGTTCCTGTGTAATGGTCTGGATAGATGTGTGCCTATTACACATTACGACCGTCTTCAGCTGTCGGCGGTCTCTGTCAGTCAACAGACGAGGTCGGCCTGTACACTTTTAAGCTGTACGTGTCCCTTGACGTTTCCACTTCACTATCACATTGTAAACAGTGGACGTAGGGATGTTTAGGAGTGTGGAACTCTCGCGTACAGACGTGTGACACAAGTGACACCCAATCACCTGACCACGTTCGAAGTCCGCGAGTTCCGCGGAGCGCCACATTCTCATCTCTGACGATGTCCAATGACTACAGAGGTCGCTGATATGGAGCACCTGGCTGTAAGTGGCAGCACAATGCACCTAATATGAGAAATGTATGTTTTTGTGGGTGTCCGGTTACTTTTGATCACATAATGTACAAACTAGGTCTGGTACATGAATGACAAATTTTTCAAGTATGTATGAAACTTTCATGTGGGAATTCCTGGAAAATCGTCGCTTATGTGTAAAAATCATTCTGATGCAATCTGTTCTTCGGTAATTCTGGAGTGTTCTGCGTCCTCGCAATGCTGACCTGAATGAATAACTGAAAGAATTCACAGTTGTGCTATCAGCGATGTAGTCTTCTGGAAGTTCAGTGCGAAGAGAGCATTACTTAGATGACTGTGGGACTTGACCGGAAATTTTTGGTCTTTGAGTTAATTTAGAAAGTCAGTATTTGACGCTGACCATCTAACACATCTTATTGTTTCCCCTGTGTATGTTAAATATTAATAGAGAGGGAGATATGAAACAAATGATGGCACATGGGATGGCAAACGGACAAAATATCTCCCTGGTCCTCTCCACGCTCTGGAATGTCGTAAGAAAGGAAGCGATTAATAACGCTACGAAGCAGCACTCGCCATGGACACAAGGTAGTACATATATGTACACGCAGTATGGCCCAAACGATGATGGTTTGCTTTCATTTAAACAAGGACCATAGAAGTAACTGTGGCCCGCCTTCGTAGCTGAATGTTCATGCGGACGACCCGGGTTCATTTCCCGGTGCTGCCAGGGATTTTTCCTTGGTGGGAGGAATGGAACGGGTTCCACTCATCCTTGTGATGCCAGTCGAGGAGCTACTTGAACGAGAAATAGCAGCCTTCCTGAAGGCTTATAATGGCCGGGAGAGTAGAGTGTAGAGCCCATGTGCTCCATTCCGAGAAAACTGCGACATTCGTTTCGTGACCTGCTCTGAAGTAAATTTGGAGAACCAGTATTTAAGAACATAAAGCACGTCCACTACCTCTGCCACACACTTCGCGTAAGGACTATGGAGATCAGATAAGCGAGATTAATGGGAGAGCGCAAGTACACAATCAATTTCCACTGAGTCCACTCACGGGTACGGGAGCGGCAAATAAGGATATCAGATACCTACCTTTAATGGGTTGCGAAGGATAGGTGGGGATGTAATTTCTTCGGTACACTTGGATGTCTTAACACAAGCGCTCAAGCAGAGTAAAACAAAAAAGATACAGTAAGCAATTTACCTGGGAAGCCTGAGGGGTCTATCCGAATATAGCTGTGAGGTTATATCAAGATCGCTGGTGTTTTTGGAGTTCCAGAGCCTTGCCCGGCGAGAAGAGATCTCTGCAACGTGTGAGTTTTCGAGACAAAACTTATTTAGTAGAGAGATATTTCATATATGGCCCACAGTCGTAAAACAAGCATTTCCACCGATCTTTGGGCATATTTCCGCACAATAGCGTGAAAAGAGCGAAGGACATTTGTCTTATCTTGTGAGACTACACAGTGAGTAGCATAGAGTCCAGGTTGTATTGCTGTAGTCCATGTGGTGTTGACAGGGCACCTGTGTTGTGCCTTTTAGACTTTCGCCTCTAACCAGCTTTGTAATATAACTTTAATATATTTCCTTCTTCATCAGTAGATAACATCTACTTTTAACGTGGTGCAGCCTTTTCGGAAATTACAAAAACTTACTCCGGGAAAGTAAGGATTCTCTAAATGTGTTTCAAGGCGCAACATGTTCATGTTCCTACGAACAAATAATCTATTGCAATTAAAAGTTGTTGCAGTCGACAAATTCTTGACAATACCGTATTTAATAGTCTATCTCTTACGTTATTACTTTACGACATCGCAATAATCAGTAACTGAAATCAAATGTCGTAGAAGTGTTATCAAAAACTAGTTACAAGTTTAATATATCCTGAAATAGAAGATATGAAAAATAACACAAATTTCCATAATGAAGACAGATGAAATTGATAAGACATTAAATAAAGTCAGGTCATTTGCAAATATGACCTGTTTCATTGTAGATCTTCCGTTTCAAGATACAAAATGGTGCACGATTGACGAAGTACAGCTTCATAGTCCACAGATTACATAACTAATTACAAAAATATGCAGAATTTTACTCAGCATGTAATTCTGTAACTGAAGAATTAAAAAATCTTCGAAAAGCTTTACTGTGTTATTCAGTACTTGCATATGTATAACTAAATACGTTTACGAATGCTGCACAAAACACAACCACATGTATCACAACAACAAAAACAACAGAAACTGCTTATTGCTGTGTTTGGTGAGCGCGCCTTCGCCTGATCTTAAAATCGGCCACTAGATTGAAACACCAACCAGAAAACATGAAGTGTTCCTAGATGCACTATCCTTCAGGTACAATGTTCTGCCCCACTAGAGTTACTTTTGCGAAGGCGCCCGTTCAGATCCCTGTCCAGCTATCCAGATTTAGGTTTCACGTGGTTTTTCTAAATTGCAGAACTCGGGTTCCGGGATAGTTCCTTTCAGAACGACACGATCGATTTCCTTCCATAAAACCGAGCTTGTGTTCTGCTTCTAATGACCACGTTTCCGAAGGGATGTTAAATCCTAACCTTGCCTTTGCACACAATTCTTTCGTTCATATCTTCCTAGTTCACCAACTGATTCTGAATGCTATAATGGATTGACAAATGAAAAATTGAGTTTTTGAACTTCTGTAGAATCAGAAAATGGTAGTAGCTAGAAGCAGTGAGCTCGCACGTTATTTGAGAATTTGGCGGCTGGTTGGGAGTTGGGCAGCAAGAAACTGGTGACTCGGTTCAAGAATGGCTCTAAGCACTATGGGACTTAACATCTGAGGTCATCAGCCCCCTAGACATAGAACTACTTATACTTAACTAACCTAAGGACATCACACACATCCATGCCTGACGCAGGATTCGAAGCTGCTACCGTAGCGATCACGCGGTTCCAGACTGAAGCGCCTAGGACCGCCGGCACCTTGGCTTATTCCGGGCCTGTCCAGCAGAACGTAGGTTCCATCTGGTAGTTTTCCTAGAATGCCAGGCCTTGTCCTTACAGCATTTTGATAAACAGCACTTGATTGTCGAGTCTTACGACCAGTAAAAGAGCAGTAAAAACTCACAGAAGGCGCAGACTTTAAACTAACTTCATGCAGTTTTGTCAAATAAAGATATGGTTGAAGACAGTGGCTGTTATATGAAATAAATTTATAATGTATACAGCAATCAGCCAACCGGTTCCGAATTATTCACAATTGATCGGCAGGCGGTTTTTTCATGCTTACATCAAAACAAATTATGTATTCGTAATCTGTGAGTTCCCATAGGATAAAAAATAATTCACCATTACAAATGTGTAACACAAACGTTTGCGCTACATATTTGTGTTGGAATGCAACTTGCTTGATGCAGTGAAATACATTCTCAAGTATGCTCGTATTTTCACAGTCTCAAACGTTGCACTGCATTGTAAACCACTTTTGTTCAATCACAAGACGAATTTTCAATGTGCACCATATGTTTTAATTTACAATTTACGAAAACAAATACACAGTTTACAAAGTACATGAATGTCACAGATGCTGCAGCGCAGTGATACGAATATAGGTCATTTTTTGGGAAAGGAAGCGTAAATTACTGTTATGTTAGGTACAAGTGTTTTACATTAAAAGTAGGGCATTAAATGACGACAGAAACGATAAACACGTGGAATTTTGTGAATTATAGCAATAAAAACTTATTTTGTGCAACGATAGAGATACAGGCAGAACTTTTGAGTTTAGGTACAAAGAACACCTCGATACCCTTAAGGCTTGGAAAACTGAAGAAATGTACATTTGCAATCGACATTACAGAAGAAAGCCATTCAATGAGAAACACTGAAAGCAACATGAAAATAATACATGTGGCAGCCACAATGAATGTATTAGAGGAAATGGAAATACATACACATAAAAACACTTCCCCTGATAATATCTATAATGACCAGACTGAATTGTCTAACACTCCTTTCCTGAAAAACGTCCAGAAAGTTTTTTCTATGCTCCAATATAAATAATAGCTCAACACGTATCTGCAGATCAAGTAAATAATCTTGTACCTACAATAGTCAATATTATTTATGTCACTAAATACTAATAAATTTTAATGTATTAACATCATCTATGTTCAAATAGCTCCTAAGAATTTCACACACTTCTTGCCCACATTTGTATCTCTAACGTTACATAAAATAACTTTGTAGTGTTATAATTCAGAAAATTCCATGTATTTATCGTTTCTGTCTGCACTTAATGCCCTACATTTCATGTAAACCACGTGTTCAACCTAACAGTAATTTACGCTTCCTTTCCCAAAAAATGACCTATTTTCGTATCATTGCGTTGCAGCATCTGTGACACCCATGTACTTTGTAAACTGTGTATTTGTTTTCGTACGTTGTAAATCAAAACATATGGTGCACATTGAAAATTCGTTTTGTGATCGAACAAAAGTGGTTTACAATGCAGTGGTTTGTGACTGTGAAAGTACAAACAGACTTGAGGACGTATTCCAATGCAAGAAAACTGCACAAACAAATGCGGCAGATGGATACTTCACGTATGGTGCATTCGAACACCATGTAGCCCAACCATTTTGGGTATACATTTGTAATGGTTCAAAAAAATGGTTCAAATGGCTCTGAGCACTATGGGACTTAACATCTGTGGTCATCAGTCCCCTATAACTTAGAACTACTTAAACCTAACTAACCTAAAGACATCACACACATCCATGACCGTGGCAGGATTCGAACCTGCGACCGTAGCAGTCGCGCGGTTATTTGTAATGGTGAATTATTGTTTGTCCTAGGCCAACTTACAGGAAACCGATACATAATCAGTTTTGTGAAAGCATGAAAAAACCGTCCTATGATGAATTGTGAAAAATTCGAAACCGGTGACGGTACTTTCTGAATAAAGTAACTTAAAATGAGTTTGTGGCTGGTGTTTGTACATCAACAAGTTATTTAATGTAACTGTATGGCCAAAGTACAGAGACATTTGACTGAACTGATGTGAGATATTTTGTTTAGAAAATGCGTTATTAACTACGTAGTCGTAATATTCTGCCAGAGATGAACATTCCACAACTTCAAGGTATAATTCCACAACAACCACGACTAAAAGGGAAAATAACGAAGGGGGCGCCACATGTTCCCAAATTTGGGATATTCGGGGAGTTGTTTTGTTGATGGCGTCAGCAGCCAGACATGTAGACTCATCGACGGGTCAGCAAGAACTCGTGGAATTTGCCTATTGCCCTTTCCCTCGTATCGATCACTCATTGGAACTGCTTATGGGTCAACCAGACCGAGCACAAAAAAACGAGCAAAGTACGTGGGAATAGAAACGCCTGCGGCGCCAGCGATGAGAAGAAGAGCGCAAACATGCGGCAAGGGAACACAAGCAACGCTTCCGCTAGAATAACCATGTGAGAGTGATGAACATATTCTGCTGGCCTAATACCGAACCCCCACAGTAGGCTCACACTGTGGATCCGTCTCCTTTGATGATTAACAAGACCCCGATCGCTGGATTCTTCAGGTAGTCATCTCGGATACTAGGGGTATGGCGGGCTCACTGCATAGGGGAGGACTTATTAGCAGAAAATGAGAAAAACCTTCTTTGCTTTAAGAAAGAGTACACGACAAGGAAAAGAAGCGGAAATGACGTTATGACCGCTTGCAGAAAATTACTTAGTTTTGTAGCGGGAGCAATAGTTTTGATATTAAACCATGAAAATGCTGATGTCCAGGACAAAAGGATCCGCACGTTCGGCCTCCCATACAGAGCAGCGAAGAGAGTTTCGAGCTAGTGGAGCCAACTTCGGCAGAACAAAATTGAATTCAATTTATCAGCAACCTTAAAGAGCTTATTTCTTATGTAAAACGAACGGAAGTTTTTGGTGTGGAAGGAGGAGCAGAATGCAGAGGTGTTAATATTATGGGTCCAGGGAAAGAGCCAGGTAAGTCAAATCTTCAGTGAAACTCAGAAAACGAATTTTTAATTTCAAAGCGCAGTAAGTACTTTCCGTACAAAATAATTTTTTCAAACAAATGGAAATACTGAAGTCTTGTGTTTAATTAACAAAATGAGATGGTTCTTAAATTGTGTACCATCAATGATACGGAATTACATCAAAAATTCACTCACACTATCAATATTTCATGAAAGAAACCAGGTGTGTCTCGTGTAACGGGAAAAGAATGTAGCATGTGAGTCAGCTACTCTTGGTTTTCTTCGTATGTACGAGTGTTTTGCTACCATTTCAAATACTTTTATAATATCTAACAATACTATCGTTTCTGGTATTATAAAGATCATTTCTAATATTATTATCAGTTCAAATATAGCTATTTTATGTCTGGAAACTTGCAGTTACCTTCCAAGTAATCGATCATATGACAATTCATGGAAATATATAGCTGCTGCCTGGCCACAGAACATCATAAGAATCTAAAATTATGCCAGTCTATTGTGGCAGGGTGCTACAGCAACCAGTTTCGAATTATTTCAGAATAAATAGCCTCTATTGCGAAATTATTTAATGTCAGTGATGCGTTTCACCCTTCTGGCACATCATCAAATTGTCCGTAAAAGAAACTAATCAATTAGTAACAAACAGAGGAAGGGGCATGGTACTAATTGGCACGAGTACGTAGGTAAAATGAACTGAAAGTAATAGGAACTTACGTAAAAGTAGCTCGGTATGAAACCCATCCGGCATACGGCCATTTGTAATGGAAAATGATCGCAACAGTAACTGGATATGTAATCCATCCGACATAAAAACTTATAAAATGCGAGAAGGACCTAGTTAAAAGAAAAGAAAACCGCCAGTTTGTCACCAGTAAGGTGCACAAAGGTAGAGGAAAAATTTCACCGAATATCGCATGTTACCTTGAATACACAAGCAGACACCGCCACAGTAGTACGAAATAGGGCCACGCTTACAACATGAGGACGGTATGAGTCGCAGGCAGCAGCATGTCCCTTTGGCGTGCACACGAATACGACTGTGCCAGAACAAAAAGCAAACACTGCGCTTGGTGTGGCAAGAGATGCCCACACGGCGTGCGTGACCTGCATAAGGCACATTTACCAAATATAAACACTACATAAACCTAATAAATTAAGATATACATAAGCAAACCATTGCATCCACATGAAACAAATGGTTCAAATGGCTCTGAGCACTATGGGACTCAACTGCTGTGGTCATCAGTCCCCTAGAACTTAGAACTACTTAAACCTAACTAACCTAAGGACATCACACACATCCATGCCCGAGGCAGGATTCGAACCTGCGACCGTAGCAGTCACACGGTTCCGGACTGCGCGCCTAGAACCGCGAGACCACCGCGGCCGGCCACATGAAACAGAAAGTATTTTAAGGCACCCCTGTATAAAACTGGATGGTTAGGTAAAATGATGACATGAAATATAAAGTCAAAATACGTCATTAAAACTGTCATTCTGTAGCTCATATTTTTATTCTAATGACTAGAAATACGTGTTTGTCAATGCTTAAGACTGCCGCTGTTCCTGATGCCTTGGCGTGTGGTTGTTGGTTTTGTATGCATACCCTGCGCAAGTACTCTAAAATTTAGCTATATTACTCTGAATGACAGTTTTAATGACATAGTTTGACTTGCTATTTTGTGTAATCATTTTACCTAATTGTTCCGCCTTATACAGGGGTGCCTAAATGTACATTTGATTTCATGCGGTTTCAGTCGTTCGCTTATACAGTAGCGACAAAAAGTATTTTGACAAACACAATTTCATAAGAAAAACAATTTATTCAAAGGAAAAATCTTACGTCAGTTGATCAATGGCGCTAATTGCACTAATACCAAAAAACAAGGAACGTTGTGTTCCGTAACTGGCAATATCACAGATAGTTTCACAAAGTTCCTTTGTCTGACGAAAGTTATGTTACAGTTTAAAAGAATTGTGGAATTCAAATCAGTGTACATAGCCATTAGTACTTGGCTGCATATCCTTTCGCCTTAATTACAGACACACGGTGATGGCATGGAGACAACGCGGGCAGCCAAACGATGCAGGGGGATTTTCTACCATTCTTTAACCAAAGATTGCAATAATTGGTCGCAGCTGGAGCCTTTTCATCGCGTTAGCCGTTAGTCGAGTTCCTCCCACAGGTGTTCAAACGGATTCAGGTCTGGGCTTTGGCTAGGCCACTTAAGCATCCTTCTCTAAAAGTCTGTGATATGAGCACATGTGTGCTTAGGATCATTGTCATCCTGAAATTCTCAGTCTCGTCCCATTTTATCTTTAGCGTGGGGCAACATGTGTGTTTTGAAAATTTTACAACATTTGATACGATCCATAATGCCTTCGACAGGCAGCAGAAGACTGATATCTGCACGAAAGAAACATCCCCACCACCATGCTTAACAGTGGGTACTTGGTAATGGACATTGTTTCTTGCATTGACAGGTCTTCGAACGTATCGAACCCCATCAGAAGAAAACAAATTAATTTTACTTTCATCGCTCCCGAGCAGACGCGGCCACTCTTGAAGTGTCCAGTGCTTAAGCGCTCTGGCAAACTCAAGTTGGACTTTCCTATTCTTTGCCGATATTATCACCCTTTGCTAGGACGCCGACTATGAAGTTTAGACTCTCCGAGGATACGTTTTACGGTACTGTCCGATACTTCCACGTTGTGAAATTCACGGAGCTCACTGTTTATGTCAACAGCAGTCTTCTTTGGATCGCCTTTTGACATTCCCCTTATGAAATTCTTCGTTCGGAGTGTGACTTTGCTGGGCCTACCAATTCTTTGCTTACTATCTGTGATCGTTGTTAATAGTTTCTTCTTATTCCAAACACACACAGTTTGTCGGGACAAACCATAATCCCGAGAAACATCTACCTGACACTTCCCTCGCTGTAGGGCATCGATTACCGCATTTTTGAGGTCTGCCAAACACTCTTCTGGCCTTCGGAGCCGGCCCTGTGGCCAAGCGGTTCTAGGCGCTTCAGTCACGAACCGCGTTGCTGCTACGGTCGCAGTAGTTCTAAGTTCTAGGGGACTGATGACCTATGATGTTAAGTCCCATAGTGCTTAGAGCCATTTGAACCATTTTGGCCTACGGCATGTTGCTAACAGTGTGAAAACAAAACAAATGCTTACGTAAATCGAAAGTATTCGACGTACTACTGGCGTAAGCATTACTTTTCCGACAGTAAACCGCAGTGTCGAACTACTTTTGGACCAACCACAAAGCCATTTTCAGTTTTGTACTTACCGCCACTGCGTTGAATCCTGATGCATGTGTTTTATATGAACTCGTGTCGCTGCGCAGTGATCCAAGACAGGATGGGTTCGGAGGGAAGCCCACGATGCACACGCTAGCGGCGAAAATGTGTTTGTCAAAATACTTATTGCCGCTACTGTATGTATCTTAATTTATTAGGTCTACGTAGTTTTTACATTTCGTAAATGTACCTTAGGCTGGTGATGCGCGCCACCTGGGCTCCTCTTGCCACACTAAACGCTGTGTTTGCATTTTTTTCCGTCTCAGTATTATTTGTGTGCACGTCAAAGGGACTTGTGCTGCGTGCGGCTCATACCGCGTTTATTTTGTAAGCGTGGCCCTATTTCGTACTACTATGGCGATGTGAGCTGGTGTACTCAAGGTAACTTGCGGTATTCGCTGAAGTTTTTCCGTCACCTTTCTGTACCTTATTGATGATAAACTGGCGGTTTTCTTTCCTTTTAACTACGCCCATCTTACATTTTATAAGTTTTTATGACTGATGGGTTACATATTGTCACTGTTGCGTCCATTTTCCATTTTAAATGGCTATATGCCAGAATGGTTTCATACCCAGCTAGTTTTACGTAAGTTTCTATTACTTTCAGTTCATTTTACCTGCGTAGTCGTGCAATATAGGAACATTCCGCTCCCTCCACTTGTTAGTAAATGACTGGATAATCTGATGACGCTCCAAAAGGCTGAAACGCACCGTTGACATTAAATAATTTCGCAACCGAGACCCTTTGTACTCCGAAATAACTCATTTAATCCTCGTACTTTTATCTGGAAATACGTAGTCAACCTGCAGACAGCAGTGACTTTTCTTACGTATTTTAACACATGCCCAATTGTAAGGGAGAATTAGAAGGATAGCGTTAATACGTCAACTTAAAATTACCTGTGTAGGACAAAGAAGGTAGCTCGAATGCTCCTATTTTATTTTTGATGTTATCAGGCTTTCTTGTGGTGCTGGATATCATGGGTACATTACACGTGTCTCTCCAGCTCATCAGACGAAAGTGAATGGATGGAGGCCTCCATTTCCTTCACGGGTTGGGTTTGAAATGGACGTTTCAGTAAATGTTTCAAATGTAAAATGTCTTTCCAGTCGTACACCGTTTCCTGGCACACTCTCTCCACAGTGAAAGGTGATGTTTTGATGTAGTAAATGTAGTAAGGCTTCCTTGTGATGCAGGGTACCATAGTTACATTACGCGAGTCTCTCCAGTTCATCAGATGAGGGTGAATGGATGTAGGCCTCAATCTCCTTCACGGATTGGGTTTTAAATGGACGTTTCAGTAAATGTTTCTGATGCAAAAAGTCTTTCCAGTCCTACACCGTTCCTTGAGACTCTCTCCACAGTGAAAGGTGATGATTTCGTTCTCGAATTTTCAGTCATTCTTATGGAGCCATTTTTTGTCTCCATCTTTTGTTTTAAAATTCCTCAGACAAATGTCCTTCCCATAATCTATGTCGAATGACCTCATTCTGGAAATGTGATCTTGATGTTTGTCAAATCATGGATACTATTATGAACGACATATTGCATGAAGTGGAAAATTGTTAAATTCTTTTTTTGCTGTCCGGCAGAATTGCAAAACACTTGAAATTTTCAACGTTGTTTTCTAGACAGTTCAGAATGAACTGAAAAAGAAATGACTGTATCTCATTAGGATCTTTCTTGATGATACCCTCATGGTCCACAAAGAACTGACTGCCCCGTGGAGAGAATGTGGATTTTGAACGAGTACATTGATAGCTGTTGTTTATAGTACACATCGTTCGTAGTAATATTTGGTATTGCGACATTTGTAGCAGAATCCATACAAATTTCTTCCATCTTCTTGGTTTTCATAGCTTTGTGTCTTGCATCTCTTTTGCGTTGGTAAAATGTTACAACTTTTCTATTGTGAAGTACAATCGTCGTTGTTAACTTTTTAATTTCTTCTTTATCTTTTTTTGAGTACAGTGCTTTTAATTTGACTGAGAATTCATCGCAATGAGTGCACGAGTCACTAAGTGGATATCGGAAGTATATGTTAAAATTTATGTTTGTAACTCACCTGTAGGTTTCTAAGGAAACAGTTCTTTAAATAGTAGAAACATTTTGTTTACTTTCCAATCTTCAGGCAAATATGTCTTTCTTGAATATTTTATCCTATAATGACTTTGTCTACCTTTAAAACAGCTTAGGTGACAGCATATCTACGATCTGGCAGATTTTTCAAGCGTCCTGTGAAGACACAAATAAATGCTTACCCTCTTGTCTTGCGCTCCAGAACAAACCGCTTTCAGGCATTTCGGTACATATATATATATGTTGTAATTTTGGTTTTTTGATACAGTGTAATGCACAAAGTGCTTTTGTACAAACTAGTACATCACATTTACCTTCAGATCCTACAGGATCTCTAACTCTGTACCCAAATGCAGCATCTCTTAACTTCGCGTCCTCTTCTTACCATCATCAGCAATTCAGTCAGTTCGTCTCCATTTCTTAGCCTCATTTTGTGGAATTTCATCTTTGTCATCATCCGAAGCACAGAACAATTTATTACACAATACTGAGATAACAACTTGCACTACGAAACACCATGTAAAAAAACCCAGCAGCAACAATAAAACTTCAAACATATAATAGCACGAAATTTCGATGATCGCGCTGCCATTGGTTGAGCTGCAGCTGACTTACCTGGTTCTCTCACTGGAACAGCTGACTTGCCTGGTTTTTTTCACTGGAACAGTTCACTTACATGCTTTTCCTATATGCAAAAAATTTAAGGGCAAACCCGTGACTTAGCTATTTAAATTTCTGTTTTATGCTGCTAACAAATAGCCCTTTCGATGTAGAATCTAATAGCGCCTCAAACTCATTTCGAGAAGCAAAGTAACTTACCTGGTTTCTCCCTGGACCCTTCATATATACTTTCGTGAGAAAGAGAAGGAACTCCGATGTTTAATGTAGAAGCGATTAGTCAACCACATGTACATAGTTTTTTTGGTTAAGGATGTATTAATTTCTTTATTTATTTATCGTAGCAGGATTAGGACCATCTTGGGCTCTCATACATCTATCGAGACATTCTACATATTTTGTCCGCAGCTCGTAGTCGTGCAGTAGCGTTCTCGATTCCCGGCGGGGTCAGGGATTTTCTCTGCCTCGTGATGACTGGGTGTTGCGTGCTGTCCGTAGGTTAGTTAGGTTTAAGTAGTTCTAAGTTCTAGGGGACTGATGACCATAGATGTTAAGTCCAATAGTGCTCAGAGCCATTTTTTTCTACATATTTTGAATAACGTTCAACACAACTGTCGTGTTATAACATATACCTAATACGTTGTTCGAAATTTGGTAGTCATTATGACACAAGTAGTGTAGAGAAAACACAATTTATATTCGTACTACGAGCACTAGCAGCCATGGACGTGGGAGGAGGGAGAGAAACAGTAATGTGAAAAGAAAGTGATGTCACTGATTGAAAAATAGAAAGACAAACCAGTGGAAATGGTAGAAATTAGGAGCATTTGCTTTGCTGTTGACAGACGGGAAACTGGCCATATAATTTATGGGGAAACGGTGTGAGGGCGACGGAAGGAAGTTCTGTAGCTTCTTTTTAATTTGAATCGTGAACAGTGTGCAGGGTATCTCATTCAAAAGTGTTGATGGGATGATGTGCAGTGGCGAGGATAGAAGGCGTATTGACTGCATCCTCGTCTGGGTGAGTGGCAAGTGTACGTACATTTGGTACGAGCCGTTTCAACACCCGCAGTACCGCTTTACTGTCATTCTGACCGACGGAAATGCTTAATTTTGCATCGGTGTTGCTAGATGAGGCCGTCGAAGCGAGATCTCACTTTTAGACAGCCTTGTGAAGTTACTTATGCCTTAATAAAAAGAGAATGTACCGTATATTTTCCCTACTAGATTTGCCGAACAGTAAACTTCTCCATCCCTGAGAGAGACGAGATCAGCGAAGACTGCACACAAACAGTAAGAGAGCAATACCACCGCATACATGAAGCAATGAGACATCACCTCGAAATGAACTACCACCAACACCGACTTCCATCTGATTGGTAAACAAATTGAAATATCGATTGTGAGGGTCCTTTTGCAGGGAAACTGGTAGGATTCGGCTGGTGTGGTGTTATGGCATGAGCCGTTTTTAATTTTCACTAACCGAATTTGATTACAAGTATTAGGAACACGTCCTTACAGCAAGCATTTATTGTCTCACTCTTTGCTTGTTGCACTACCTCTGTAGGTCACTGGCTCCAATCCCTTTCTACACTGCATGATATGCTGCCGAAACCTCTTCTACGAGGGTGAGTCAAATGAAAACCTTAAATATTTTTTAAAATATTATTTATTGCGCAGAAGTGGTGCAAAGCTGTATCACTTTTCAACATAATCTCCCCCACGCTCGATGCAAGTCCTCCAGAGCTTACAAAGTGCATAAATTCCCTTTCAAAAAAATTCTTTTGGTAGTCCGCGCAACCACTCATGCTCCGCGTGGCGTACCTCTTCATCAGAACGGAACTTCTTTCCTCCCATTGCGTCTTTGAGTGGTACAGACATATGGAAATCACTTGGGGCAAGGTCTCGTGAGTATGGTGGATGAGGAACCGACTCAAAATGCAGGTCTGTGATTGTTGCAACTGTCGTACAGACAGTGGGGGGCCTTGCATTGTCATGCTGCAAAAGGACACCTGCTGACAGCAATCCACATCGCTTTTATTTTAGGAGATCTGTGTATGATGCACTATTGACAGTGGTCTTCGTAGGCTTGTAATGCTCCAAAATGACGCCTTTTTCGTCCCAAAAGAGAGTCAGCATAACCTTCCGTGCTGATGGTTCTGTTCGAAACTTGTTTGGTTTTGGTGATGAGGAATGGCGCCATTCCTTGCTCGCTCTCTTCGTTTCCGGTTGGTGAAAGTGAACCCAGGTTTAGTCCCCAGGAACGATTCTTGCAAGTAAGCCATCACCTTCTCGTTCAAAGCGCCGTAGAAGTTCTTCACAAGCATCAACACGTCGTTCTCTCATTTCAGGAGTCACCTGTCGTGGCATCCATCTTGCAGACACTTTGTGAAACTGGAGCACATGATGCATCACAACGTGGTGTGCTCACACATGACTAATCTGTAAACATGCTGCAATGTCATTCAGTGTCACTCGGCTGTTTTCCTTCACTATGGCTTCAACTGCTGCAATGTTCTGTGGAGTCACAACTCGTTGTGCCTAAACTCGACGAGGAGCATCTTCCACTGAAGTCACACCATTTGCGAACTTCCTATTCCATTCGTAGACTTGCTGCTGTGACAAACATACATCACCGTACTAATCCTTCATTCGTCGATAAATTTCAATTGGTTTCACACCTTCACTACGCAAACACCGAATAACAGAACGCTGTTCTTCCCTGGTGCAAGTCGCAAGTGGGGCGGCCAACTTTATACTGACACTGCGTCGGTGCGTGTGCATCTGAACTACGCTGCCACCTACAGGCCATTCTGCGCGCTGTTTGTAGCACGCTTACCAACTTACAGGATAACGGCGCGAAATTTCGATTTGTTATTACAAATTTAAGTTTTCATTTGACTCACTCTCGTAGTTGAGGTGGTATCGCGGATTCTCGGCTTCCATAAGGAGGTGAAAGTACTAGGTTGAAAAGAGATGACCTCTGAGTTCCTTGACGGTGTGGTTAATTTTCCTCTACGAGCCTTTCAGTTTGAAACACATTCGGCTATCTGCATACCAACATCAGTGTAAGGTATTAAACAGTACTCAGTTAGTTTTACAAGGATGAATGGATTCTAGTTCGTAGTAATCTTTAAAAACGACAAAGAAACGGACGCACCCCGCTAGATATTAGTAGTCACTCTAATAACTAGAAATAGAAGGATTTCCACTTTGGCATGTGCAGAAATTTAGAAATTTGTGGTAAGGTCTTACGGAGCCAAACTACTTAGATCATCGGTCCCTAAACCTACATACGACTTAATCTAACTTAAACTAACTTACGCTATAGACAAAACGCAGACCCAGGCCCCAGGGAGGACTCGAACTTCCGACGGGGGAGCCGCACGGACCTTGACAAGGCGCCCAAGACAACGCAGCTACCCCGCGCAGCACACGTGCAGAAAGACGGCATCGTGATGAATAACTTGCGATTAATGAAGTCAATCTGCTTTCCGATCTCCGTGGTTGATTATGATGACACCATGTTCCCATTAAAAAGTTAATCACACAGCAAGGCTTCATTAACGGACAATAAATGATGAAGGGGTAAATTAAGGGTAATTCCAGTGGGAAAATGGATGCGACCGTTTCGAAATAAGTGTAATGAAACGAGTTACCAATTTGAAAACCTTGTTTGAAGGGAGTGGGAGGAGATTTGCGAGAAGAGCACCTTGTCAGATGAAAACAGGACTCGAGATTTCCGAGGACGAAGAACGTCCTAAAGTTCATAAAATCACAGAAATTTGCGGGCGTATCGCAGAAAATCCAACGGATGTAACTGCAGGAACATGAAAATTTAGAACATCAATATTTAATTTCAGTACAATAGCGATTGTAGTTAGGGAACCTCGCTGTTTTTAATACTAGATGTGAAGAAGGTTGGTTCAAATGGCTCTGAGCACCATGGGACTTAACATCTATGGTCATCAGTCCCCTAGAACTTAGAACTACTTAAACCTAACTAACCTAAGGACATCACACAACACCCAGTCATCACGAGGCAGAGAAAATCCCTGACCCCGCCGGGAATCGAACCCGGGAAGGACAAGGAGGTGTCAGATTTTAACGACTGATAGACACCCAGGTCATAGAAGACGGAGTTCTGTCTTAGCTGACGGAGAATGATAGAAGTATTCGGCCGTGGCATTCACTTCATGCGCCTTAAGAAAACCATGAAAATGTAAATCAGGATGATATTTTAACGTTTCTTTTCCATATATGGTTCCAGTATCTTAATGCCGAATGGTTTCGTACGTGTGGTTAAAGAATACAGTATGGTAACTAAAGCAGTGCAATGGATGGAAATATTTTTATCATTATACATAAATCATGGCGGGTGAAAGGCACGTGTGAAATATACGGCCGCACGGGGCCGCCATCTGCGGGGCGGCGACAGAGTAACACGTTTTCTGGCCCTGTTGGCCAAGGCGAGGAAGAGAAGGGGGGGGGATATCTTGTGAGAACTTATTTCTTCCTTGTTTTATTTTGACAGTAGCCATTGTTGTGTTTGGCAACGGCCTTGCCGCAGTAGATACACCGGTTCCCGTCAGATCACCGAAGTTAAGCGCTGCCGGGCGTGGACGCACTGGGATGGATGACCATCCGGGCCGTCATGCGCTGTTGCCATTTTTCGGGGTGCACTCAGCCTCGTGATGCCGATTAAGGAGCTACTCGACCGAATAGTAGCGCCTTCGGTCAAAGAAAACCATCATAACGACGGGGAGAGCGGTGTGATGACCACACGTCCCTCCTATCCGCCTCCTCAGCTGAGGATGACAGGGCGGTCGGATGGTCCCGATGGTTCGCTTGTGGCCTGGTGACGGAGTGCCTTTCATTGTTCATGTGGCCGCTGATTGTGAAAGCTATTTCTGTCAGTTGTTGTCTTTACTTTTAGAATGTCCACTGTTGTCTTTATTTTTAGAACATTTTTAGCTATTGTTACGTTCCTTGCGACAGAAAAAAAACAGAATTCGTTATGTCAATCGACCGAGGACTCAATATTGATCAGACGAACTTCTAATGCTTTCGCCAACCGCCGAAAAACAAAGTAAGAGCATACGGACTATCAGATCAATTGTGTGATTGGATTGAGGAGTTCCTAGATAACAGAACGCAGCACGTCATTCTCAATGGAGAGAAGTCTTCCGAAGTAAGAGTGATTTCAGGTGTGCCGCAGGGGAGTGTCATAGGACCGTTGCTATTCACAATATACATAAATGACCTGGTGGATGACATCGGAAGTTCACTGAGGCTTTTTGCAGATGATGCTGTGGTGTATCGAGAGGTTGCAACAATGGAAAATTGTACTGAAATGCAGGAGGATCTGCAGCGAATTGACGCATGGTGCACGGAATGGCAATTGAATCTCAATGTAGCGAAGTGTAATGTGATGCGAATACATAGAAAGATAGGTCCCTTATCATTTAGCTACAAAATAGCAGGTCAGCAACTGGAAGCAGTTAATTCCATAAATTATCTGGGAGTACGCATTAGGAGTGATTTAAAATGGAATGATCATATAAAGTTGATCGTCGGTAAAGCAGATGCCAGACTGAGATTCATTGGAAGAATCCTAAGGAAATGCAATCCGACAACAAAGGAAGTAGGTTACAGTACGCTTGTTCGCCCAATGCTTGAATACTGCTCAGCAGTGTGGGATCCGCACCAGGTAGGGTTGATAGAAGAGATAGAGAAGATCCAACGGAGAGCAGCGCGCTTCGTTACAGGATCATTTAGTAATTGCGAAAGCGTTACGGAGATGATAGATAAACTCCAGTGGAAGACTCTGCAGGAGAGACGCTCAGTAGCTCGGTACGGGCTTTTGTTAAAGTTTCGAGAACATACCTTTACCGAAGAGTCAAGCAGTATATTGCTCCCTCCTACGTATATCTCGCGAAGAGACCATGAGGATAAAATCAGAGAGATTAGAGCCCACACAGAAGCATACCGACAATCCTTCTTTCCACGTACAATACGAGACTGGAATAGAAGGGAGAACCGATAGAGGTACTCAGGGTACCCTCCGCCACACACCGTCAGGTGGCTTGCGGAGTACGGATGTAGATGTAGATGTAGATGTAGGTCGACATCTCCTCTGAACAGCACGTTGCAAGGCATCGCAGATATCCTCAATAATGTTCATGTCTGCCTAGTCTGGTGGCCGGCGGAAGTGTTTGAACTCAGAAGAGTGTTCCTGGAGCCACTCTGTAGCAATACTGGACGTGTAGGGTGTCGCACTGTGCAGCTGGAATTGCCAAGTCCGGCGAAATGCGCAATGGACATGAAAGGATGCGGGTAACCTGACAGGATGCTTACGTACGTGCCACCTCTCAGAGTCGTATCTAGACGTATCAGGGGTCCCATATCATTCCAACCGCACACGCCCCACACCGTTACAGAGCCTCCACCAGCTTGGACAGTTCCCTGATGAATTGCAGGATCCAGGGACTCATGAGGTTGTCTCCATACCAGTAATGGACCATCCGCTCGATACAATTTTAAACGAGACTCATCCGACCAGGCAAGATGTTTCCAGTCATCAACAGTCCACTTTCGGTGTTGACAGGCCCAGGTGAGGCGTAAAGCTCTGTATCATGTATTTATTAAGGGTACAAGAGTGGGCCTTCGGCTCCGAAAGCCAATATCGGCGATTTTTAATTGAAAGGTTCGCACGCTGACACTTGCTGATGGCCCACAATTGAAATCTGCAGCAATTTGCGGAGGAGTTGCATTTCTGTCACGTTGAACGATTTTCGTCAATCGTCGGTGATCCCGTTCTTCACGATCTTTTTCCGGCCGCAGCGATGTCGGAGATTTGATGTTTTATCGGATTCCTGATATTCACGTTAACTTGCGAAATGATCGTACGGGAACATCCCCTTTCATCTCTACCTCGGAGATGCTGTGTCCCATTGCTCGTGCGCCGGCTGTAACACCACGTTCAAACTTACTTAAATCTTGATAACCTGCCATTGTAGCAGCAGTAACCGATCTAACAACTGCACCAGACACTTGTCTTACATAAGCGTTGTCGACCGCAGAGGCGTATTCTGGCTGTTCACATGTCTCTGTATTAGAATACGCATGCATCTCTGTATTAGAATACGCATGCATATACCAGTTTCTTTGGCACTTCAGTGTATACTGGACATTCATGTAAGAGGAAAGTACAGTACAGCTACTATTATGCATGCATGTTGCTCATATGTTAGACTTTTTCTTCATCAAGGGTGCAGAAAGGAAAATTAGTTTTCTTACTATCTACTCTTTTTACTTGAAAAATTGGCAGAGCTGCAAATAGCCACGCGTCGTCCGAATAGCTAGAATGAAAATAAAGGGAAGAAATGTGAACTGATACGGCGGCAAAGACTAGTCTGTTACCCTTTGTTGAATAAACTGACACGAAAGAGCTAATAAATGATAAGGAGAACATACGCCCAGTGACTGTTCTTTCTAATGAGTGACCGTGGCGCAGGGCGTTAATATTTTTCTATTTACTTTTTTAATTTCAGAATTATAAAGCAAAAAGTTAAGAGGAACGAAGAGAACGTCATCCCATTTGCTTGCCGTCACGAGAAATCAGTTCCTTATCCCCATAGACGCTACTATGAATAGCATAGTCTCTGCTACGTGCTACATCTGAAACAGCGAATTTAGAAGAAAGTGATCAAAATTTACGAAATTGTTCCTTAAACACGCATGAAGCCAGAAACTCTCAGCGGGCTGCACTTTTCTGTAACGCTTGCTTCTCTATTGTAGGATAAGTTTAAAACGAAAATAGTAGGAACGGGTAGGGAACGACTACGTTTCACAGGCTGGACAAAAGCGCAACTATAGAGACGGATTAAATTTGATTTTGTCGTAGTAATATTAGCTATTTTGGTTTGCAGAAATCAAACTTTATTTCATGCACAGTCAACGAAGAATTTAGCTTGTCAGAGTGAAAACTTCATGCAGTTATTCCTCCTAAGGCATTTGATTGTAAAACACGCAATTTTGTATATTTATAGAGATTACTAGCGAACACAGCAATACTTTGCAACTGCTAAATATGTACAGAAATTGAATATACATCCTAAATTCCTTTCCCGTCTGTCTCTCTCTCTCTGTCTATGTTCACCTCCTCCCTGTCTCTGTATATCTCTTCTCCTGCCCTCTCTCTCTCTCTCTCTGTCCATTTCCTCCTCCCCCTCTTTATGTCCGTTTTCGTCTGAATGTTCAGTACAGTGTCGTGTAAAAATTTGAAGTAAATCTGTCAAGATCTTTCCAAGATTTTGGGTAATAACGTCTCCCTTGTGTATAGTACATATATATTTGTATATGTAATATACCACAAAAATAAAATAAAAAATGTTCAAAACCACACACCCATGCCCGAGGGAGGACTCGAACCTCCCCGGAACCAGCCGCACAGTCCATGATTGCAGCGCCTGAGACCGCTCGGCTAATCCCGCGCGGCACTACAAAAATATATAGGTTATGTCCGTCCGAATGTTCATTAGAGTATCGTGCAAAATTTCTTAGTAAATCGGTCAAGAACTTTCCGAGATTTTCCGTAACAAAGTTTCCACATTATGTATTACATATCTATTAATACATTATACACTCCTGGAAATTGAAATAAGAACACCGTGAATTCATTGTCCCAGGAAGGGGAAACTTTATTGACTCATTCCTGGGGTCAGATACATCACATGATCACACTGACAGAACCACAGGCACATAGACACAGGCAACAGAGCATGCACAATGTCGGCACTAGTACAGTGTATATCCACCTTTCGCAGCAATGCAGGCTGCTATTCTCCCATGGAGACGATCGTAGAGATGCTGGATGTAGTCCTGTGGAACGGCTTGCCATGCCATTTCCACCTGGCGCCTCAGTTGGACCAGCGTTCGTGCTGGACGTGCAGACCGCGTGAGACGACGCTTCATCCAGTCCCCAACAAGCTCAATGGGGAACAGATCCGGAGATCTTGGTGGCCAGGGTAGTTGACTTACACCTTCTAGAGCACGTTGGGTGGCACGGGATACATGCGGACGTGCATTGTCCTGTTGGAACAGCAAGTTCCCTTGCCGGTCTAGGAATGGTAGAATGATGGGTTCGATGACGGTTTGGATGTACCGTGCACTATTCAGTGTCCCACCAGAGGTGTACGGCCAGTGTAGGAGATCGCTCCCCACACCATGATGCGGGGTGTTGGCCCTGTGTGCCTCGGTCGTATGCAGTCCTGATTGTGGCGCTCACCTGCACGGCGCCAAACACGCATACGACCATCATTGGCACCAAGGCAGCAGCGACTCTCATCGCTGAAGACGACATGTCTCCATTCGTCCCTCCATTCACGTCTGTCGCGACACCACTGGAGGCGGACTGCACGATTTTGGGGCGTGAGCGGAAGGCGGCCTAACGGTGTGCGGGACCGTAGCCCAGCTACATGGAGACGGTTGCGAATGGTCCTCGCCGATACCCCAGGAGCAACAGTGTCCCTAATTTGCTGGGAAGTGGCGGTGCTGTCCCCTACGGCAGTGCGTAGGATCCTACGGTCTTGGCGTGCATCCGTGCGTCGCTGCGGTCCGGTCCCAGGTCGACGGGTACGTGCACCTTCCGCCGACCACTGGCGACAACATGATGTACTGTGGAGACCTCACGCCCCACGTGTTGAGCAATTCGGTGGTACGTCCACCCGGCCTCCCGCATGCCCACTATACGCCCTCGCTCAAAGTCCGTCAACTGCACATACGGTTCACGTCCACGCTGTCGCGGCATGCTACCAGCGTTAAAGACTGCGATGGAGCTCCGTATGCCACGGCAAACTGGCTGACACTGACGGCGGCGGTGCACAAATGCTGCGCAGCTAGCGCCATTCGACGGCCAACACCGCGGTTCCTGGTGTGTCCGCTGTGCCGTGCGTGTGATCATTGCTTGTACAGCTCTCTCGCAGTGTCCGAAGCAAGTATGGTGGGTCTGACACACCGGTGTCAATGTGTTCTTTTTTCCATTTCCAGGAGTGTGTGTGCTAACAGTGAAATTGATTTTTTTATTGTGGAAACATGTGATAGCAGAACTGTTAAGCTGAACCAAATTTTTGTTTCCTTTTTCATACCAAAAATACCATTACTGTCTAGAATTACGAATTAAGAAACAAATACCAAATCGGCCGATCCGTTCTCAAGTGATGATCTTCCACAACTGATTTTAGTTTCTGACTTTTCGGTGGATCTGGATCTTCCAAAAAATTTTCTTTCGTAGAAACCTTGTCCTGATAATTATGAACACAACAAAGACAGAAATCAAACACCTCTGGGGTGCCGTTCTTAACTGATGATGTTTCATAAACGCGCCAATAAATTTTTATTTATATAAATCAAGATAAATAAGTATGTTGTGAACGGCGCTGAAGGATCCAGCCGTTTTTGTGGAATTTTTAAAACCTCCCCAACAGTAAATTATATCTTAGTTTCGGTTGTTTCCAATCAAACAAGAATATAAGTTGTTAGATCGTTAATGTTTCTTTTAAGGGGTTTGCTTGTAAAACATGGATCCCTGCGTGTATGCGTCTATTTTTTACAACAAAAAATGTTAGAATCTGACTGAACAACCCAGTTATTTGCGTAGAAATTTAAATTTAAATTGTTGTATCAACAAGTTATTTATTTTGTTGACTTACTCCAGCTCGCTCCTTGTATAAATTTTGACTTGTTACGTTATTAATAATTGACGATATGAAGTTCTTTAATACTCTGATGTGATTTATTAATGTAATTTCTGAAAAGTGTCACACACCAATCTACATAAAATTTCGAATGCCTAATAGTGTAATTTGGAAAGAAAATTCAGTAGGTCAATGAAATGTGAAATAATCTCAACGAATTGCAGGGCAAGGAAAGGATTTCTTACCTCCACAAGACCAGTGCCTGAATCATTCCTTTACTTCGACCAGGGCCGCTTCCTGTCCACTTTCCTTTATTTTTTTAGTATAAGAAATGGGCAAATCGGAGACGAGTAAAGCGCAATAAAGATAAATATTAAAAAAAGTCAACAACTAGTTTCACGTAATCGTTCCTTACAGGGCGGTTTGAGACATGTCCGGCGGGAGATCATCCCAGTGACCACCGAAGACAGAAACAATGGTGACAGTGGCCCATCCACAAGATATTCAACAGGCTTCCGACCTGGTTTATGAGGGAAGCAGAGAACAACATTTCAGGCAGAATTGAAAATAGGTGAACCGACTCGGTAGATACCGGAGGGACATCAGCTGCCCTAGTCACTACGACAGATGGAATTGAAGGCGGGCCTAAAACTAAAGACGCAATTGACTCATTGTAAATTATTGCATCAAGAAGTTCATACCAGCCATCGTCCCACGATACATAATGGATCAACGAAGATCAATTGACTCATATCCCGGTAGATGGTCAGAAATTATTAACGACTGCGTTCGAACGATTGTGGTAATGCGGGATCCTCCTTTGCATATTAAAGAAGGTGAAGAATGTCCTAAAAAAGTGGACGACCGGAGCTTCAACCCTGTGCGTTACAACTATTCTCTGAAGAACCTAGAAGAAGGAGATAGACATTGGTTGGCGTATTCAAAGAGCAGGGATGCTGTCTTATGAGACAAAATTGGTCCACTAAAAACTTGCATCCATCAATAACTCCACTGGGTCAAGCTTCCCTAATTTTAGCCCGGAAAATGTTACACCAGTTCCCAGAGCCACACCAGGGCACAAAAGAGCGATAAGAAGGAGAGCTAAAACTGCTACTCTTACGTCGTTTTCCTACAAGAATGAGCTACAAGAAATTCCTGGAAGCTGAAACAGCTGAACAGAATACAACAAAGTTCAGGCTGCTAGCTGGAGAAGGGAAGAAAAAAGCGAAACGAGGTCTTCAGTAAAACAAGACGAAGACAAAAGAAAAAGAAATTGGATCTACTCTTCAGCTGAGGGTTGAATTGTATGTCTGAAGTGTAGCAGTGGTGTCATAACTCGGGCGATGAAACCCAGCTTATTTGTAAGATGTGCCATCAAATAAATAAAAAAAAAGAAAGAAACAAAGTCCACTCCGCCGCTTGTACAGAGCGGAACAGACTTAAAGGCACTTTCTTAGCTTGTTGATATAGCAAACGAAATATATAGTGATCAGCCAGAACATTATGACCTACTGTCCAAGCAATAGTAGCCTAGCCTGGCGAGGAATTGACTGGTAGTCAGACACACGCACTGTACATTTAGTACCAGTGAGCGTGGTGTCCGTGTGTAGAATGCGGAAGGCGTGCAATCTGACCGAGGGCAGATTGTGATGGCCCGGAGGCTCTGCACGATCATTTGGGTAACTGCACGACTTTCCCGATGTTCGAGGAGTCATGTGGTGAGTGTCTTCAAACTGTGCTGAAACCAGTGTGAAATCATGTCCAGATGTTGTAGGGTTTAGCGACTACCCCTCATTACAGATGTCGGACGTCGTAGGCTGGACAGACTGGGAAAAGAAGACAGGTGGCGAACTATGGCTGAACTAACATCAGACATTGATGCTAGGCAGAGTATAAGTGTGAACACACCGTGCACGGAACACTCCTGACGATGGGCCTCCGCAGCTGACGACCCATGCATGTGGCAATGTTAACACCACAACATCGCAAACTACGACTGAAGTGGGCACATTACCATTTGCACTGGACCTTGGCATAGCACCAGAGAATTGCATGGTTTGTATGAATCCCGATACCTTCTTCGCCATACCGATGGGAGGGCGCGAATCCGTCGTCCTCCAGGGTTCAAATGGCTCTAAGCGCTATGGGACTTAACATCTGAGGTCATCAGTCCCCTACACTTAGAACTACTTAAACCTAACTACCTAAGGACATCACACACATTCATGCCCTAGGCAGGATTCGAACCTGCAACCGTAGCAAGAGGCGCGGTTCCGGACTGAAGCGCCTAGAACCGCTCGGCCACAACAGCTGGCCGTCATCCAGGAGAACAGCACCTTGACACCTGTACTTCAGGGTGGAGAGAAGCTGGCGGCGGCTCCATTATGCTTTGGGGAATATTCACGTGGACATCCATATGTTCAGTGGAGCTCGTGCAAGGTACCGTGACGGCCAAGGACTATAGTACACTGGTTGCAGACCACGTACACCCCTTCATGACGATCCTGTTTCCCGGCGGCAGTAGTATTTTTCAACAAGATAATGCGCCATGTCACAATACCAGGAAGGTGGTGCAGTGGTTCGAGGAGCACACTGTCGATTTCAAAATGATGTGCTGGGCTCCCAACTCACCATGTCTGAACTCGATCGGACACATCTGAGATGGGACTGAGTGTAGCGTCAGAGCTAATCACTCCCCCCTCCAGAATTTACGGAAATTAGGAGACTCGTTGAAACGTCCCCTTTGAAAAATTAATGAATGATTGTGCTGGTAAACTTCTACGTTATTTGTTTTTCAAATAGCTGAGCAAAACCGAACGTACTCAGACATTTCTCTCTTTACTTATTCTGATCATCACTAAACTGACACACAATATTTTTAGCGCATCGCAATCTGACTTTCAATCATCCCCACAAAAGAATGACCCTGACTAACAATAACCTATACCTTTCATGAATCACTTACCTCACAAAAATTTTCGTTACTCGAACTACTGGAATACAGCGAGCGCCAATACTGCCAGTTAAATAAAAGATTCTAACTACTGAAGGCACTAACTACTGACAGGAATGTTAGCAAACGAAAGACTTTGATAGAGAACAAACGATGTATTTACATTAATAATGTTCAAACGTCATCATATATATATATATATATATGATCCATCTTTACAAATTTCCTTTTTCTGGAGGACACACGTCAAGGTCGTCCGCTTATAGTGAGTGACCTCTCAAAATTCCGCCACCTCTCTCCCCACATCCACCACTGCTGGCGGCTCACCTCCAACTGTGCAATGCTACGTGCTATTCCCATCCAACTGCCGAACACTACAATACCGAATATTCCAACAATGCCAACCAGCCACAGACTGCACACAGCACAGTCAGTGATTTTCATACAGAGCGCTACCAACATAAAAACCTAAACAGCCTAATTACATTGTGTGTGCAGATGTGGTACCAACTCCACCGAGCGGCCTGCCATAGCCTCATTGCTTCCATGCCACGATGCGTCGCCAATGTTATCCTTGCCAAAGGTGGACACACTTGTTATTAAGTAGGTGGTCATAATGTTCTGGTAGATCAGTGTATTATTTTATGTTACCGTCAGTTGCAAATTTATTACAAAAATGTTGGAATAAATGGTCCGGGATTTATCTAATTTTTTTTCCATACTTGAGACCTTAAAAAATTTGCTCCAAGCGTTTGGCGGTCCGTTCTGCCCCGGTCTCCCCGGGATGATGGGGAAGGGAAAATGCTGAAAGTCATTTGCTCTGATTCGATCATTCGTTCGTTAATGAGCATTAAAATGCTTGCCCGCTTTTTACTCAAAACTAAATATCCTGTCCTCTGTTGGAAAAAATGTTGAACTGAAATTAATATTGCGAACAGCGTCTCTCAGTGCACACATTTACATAAAGACAACACTCACTGGCGTTCACAGTGCAGGAAATTAAATCAGAACTGTTACTCAAGTACCACTACCAAAAATCAAACTGCGCACTGCCCAAAAAAGCCGCAACACTGTGAAACACACACTGTTCACTGGCCCATTAAAAATCTGAATTACAAAGAAAATGCTTAGAATGTGGAAACTTGAGTTGGGAAACGAAAGAACCAAGAAAATGTGAAAAGAATTTCACCTGAAAAATTAAAGCGTAATCAGCAGCAACAGCATAGCATGAAAAAAATCGCGCCTGCCTAAATACGCTAAAGTAAAAGTAAACCACTAGGAGAAATACTGGGATTATTTTCTCGTACTAAAAAAATTTCTTAATGAAAATGAAAATACCAATCCCTTCATTATAATGCCAATCCTGTATTCTAAACCCTTATTTCACAAGTACATGAAACTCATAGAAAACCAAAAACTTGATTCTCTTTATACAAGTCTTACAAGGCAGTGTTTTTACAATTATGAAAACTGAAATGAATGAAACTGAAATGACCTAAACCGAGATGGGGAGGTGACCTGTTCCGTTGCAAGAATTGCTAACATTATCAGTACGTGTCAGTAAAAATTATTGCATTAGAAACACATTCATAATGCAGATCCATTCTCTCTGCTCCATTAATGCTCCGTATGTAAGTCCTTTCATCAGATTAATAGTTTCTAAGAGTTTTCTTCAGCAAAATCCTCCTGAAATATGCAGAATGGCTAAAAGTACTGCCATCCTCCTCCATGTCCAATACTCGACTCTCCTACGCTCTGCAGCTGTACACCAGCCTATAAAAATTCAGAGATACTACCGCCACTGCTGTGAGTCGACTATTCCACCGATGTAACACGCAACTGTTCCGCTCTCGTAAAATGAAATTTCCACTCATTCTGAAACTACCCCCAAATAAATGACCAGTGCAACTTTATATATATATATATATATATATATATATATATATCCACTGCATCAATTTCAGGTATGGGATCCTAGTCTGGAGACAGCCGAAACGAAAGTTATAAGCAAGGTTCTTTCTTATACCTCTAACACTGGAATATGTGTACCGGTACTGTTGTCGCTAAGATTGTAGGGTAGGAAACTCGATTGTGGCAGTACGGACCAAAACAAGAAAAAGACTGTCTGTAAAACGTATATATTACGAGCTATGATCATTTGTTCATCTTCGATACTGTGAAACGCATCTCTTTTACTGCATTCCCTTTGATTTTCATATTCTTGGAGGAGGTAATGTGGACTAAAATAAGAAAAAAATGCGTAGTAAACATGGGCTCGAAAATGCATACCTTAAGAGCTATGAGCACCTGTTTAGTAGAAGAGGCATGTTTCACAGTTCTCCGTTAGTTGCCTACCGTACAGCCCAGGAACAGCAGCACCGCTACATGGTACATGTATTCCACTGTCACCAGTATCAGAACGATTATTGATTATAAGTTTCGACACAGTCGTTTCCGGACAAGGGTCCCTTACTTCAAACTTATACATTACTGGCCATTAAAATTGGTACACCACAAAGATGAGGTGCTACAGACGCGAAATTTAACCGGCAGGAAGAAAATGCTGTGATATGCAAATTGTCAGCTTTTCAGAGCATTCACACAGGTTGGCGCCGGAGGTGACACCTACAACGTGCTGACATGAGGAAAGTTTCCAACCGATTTCTCATACACAAACAGCTGTTGACCGGCGTTGCTTGGTGAAATGTTATTGTGATGCCTCGTGTAAGGAGGATAAACGCGTACCATCACATTTCCGACTTTGATAAAGGTCGGATTGTAGCCTATCCCGATTGCGGTTTATCGTATCGCAACATTGCCGCTCGCGTTGGTCGAGATCCAATGACTGTCAGCAGAATATGGAATCGGTGGTTTCAGGAGGGTAATACGGAACGCCGTGCTGGATCCCAACGGCCTCGTATCACTAGAAGTCGAGATGACAGGCATCTCATCCGCTTGGCTGTAACGGACCGTGCAGCCACGTCTCGATCCCTGAGTCAACATATGGGGACGTTTGCAAGACAACAACCATCTGCACGAACAGTTCGACGACGTTTGCAGCAGCATGGACTATCAGCTCGGAGACCATGGCTGAGTTTACCCTTGACGCTGCGTCATAGACAGGAGCGCCTGCGATGGTGTACTCAACGACGAACCTGGTTGCACGAATGGCAAAACGTCAGTCTTTCGGATGCATCCAGGCTCTGTTTACAGCATCATGATGGTCACATCCGTGTTTGGCGACATAGCGGTTAACGCACATTGGAAGCGTGGATTCGTCATCCCCATACTGGCGTATCACCCGGCGTGATGGTATGGGGTGCCATTGGTTACACGTCTCGGTCACCTCTTGTTCGCATTGACGGCACTTTGAACAGTGGACGTTACATTTCAGATGTGATACGACCCGCGGCTCTACCCTCCATTCGATCCTTGCGAAACCCTGCATTTGAGCAGGATAATGCACGACCGCATGTTGCAGGTTGTGTACGGGCCTTTCTGGATACAGAAAATGTTCGACTGCTGCCCTGGCCAGCACATTCTGTAGATTTCTCAGCAATTGAAAACATCTGGTCAATGGTGGCCGAGAAACTGGCTCGTCACAATCCGCCAGTCACTACTCTTGACAAACTGTGGTACCGTGTTGAAGCTGCATGGGCAGCTGTACCTGTGCACGCCATCCAAGCTCTGTTTGACTCAATGCCCAGGCGTATCAAGGCCGTTATTACGGCCAGATGTGGTTGTTCTCGGTACTGATTTATCAGGATCTGTACACTCAAATTGCATGAAAATGTAATCACATGTCAGTTCTAGTACAATATATTTGTCCAATGAATACCCGTTTATCATCTGCATTTCTTCTTGGTGTAGCAACTTTAATGGCCAGTAGTGTACATTTACCCTTTTCCGTCATCCTTGAAAGTTTGTAACATCTTAACGGAAGCATTCTGTGCGCCTTACCAGGTCTGATAAGAACACTGAACGTGAAAAATACTGGCACACTCTGACTGTCTTCTGCTTGTCACAGATAATTGCAGCCCTTATCATTTACATAAGCACCCTTATTGCGTAGGTGTAGGAAGTTGTATCGATATCCAATTATGTCTCCCAGGTGGCTTCACGTTTTTGTCAGGCAGTATATATTGTCTACAACATAATATTTATCAGTAGAATATAATGGGAGATAAAGTATATATGACAAAATAGCTACTTTTTTTTGAAAAGTACAGAGCTATGGAGCTGATTTTCTGGTAACATTGGTGACTACACAGGGAACTAAGATATACGAGGTGTGATTGGAAAGTTTTAAGAATGGATCCGCTTCTGCTTACTGGCTTGGCGTGCAGGTACACAGAGGGTAGGGAGTGAGTCATTGCCCTCTGCTTGAATGTCCCCTGACAGGAAACTGCGTTTCCTTTGTTCAGTTTATTGTGGCAGCTGGTTGAGTGTGGGTCTGTTAGGGCTTGTTGCCGGATTCTGTCTGCGTGAAAATGGACGTAAAAACGGAGCAAAGAGTTTGTGTGAAATTTTGTTTTAAAACCGGGAAATCATCTAATGAGACTTGCTAAATACTGAAAACAGCTTTTGGAGATAATTGTATGAGCCAGTAAAATGCTTTTGTCTGGTTGAACAGATTTAAAAATGGCCTTGAATCATTTGAAGATGAACGACGGTCTGGCCGTTCTTCCACCTCAAAAACGAATGAAAATTTTGTGAAAGTTCGTGACTTAGTGCGCACTGATCGTAGACTTACAATTAGGGAGATGGCTGATGAATTTAATTTAAGTTTCTATGCAGTTCAGTCAATTTTTAACTGAAGATCAGAACATGCATCGAATGTCTGTAAAATTCATTCCAAAAGTGTTGTCAAGTGACCAGAGACAATATCAACTTGAAGTGTGCCAAGAACTGAATAATCGGACTAAAAATGACCCAGATTAGTTAAATAGGGCAATTTGCACGTGAATAATCGTGGGTATTTGGATATGATCCTGAAACAAAAGTGCAGTCTTTGCAGTGGAATATTCCAGGTTCACCACTACCGAGATAAGCACGGCAAAGTCGGTCGAAGGTGGAGACAAAGTTGGTGATTTTTTTTTGTTCTACCGGTATTGTGCATCTTGAAGTTACCCCTGGAGGACAGACAATTAACCAGGAAAACTAAAAATGTTTCCTTGAGCGTTTACGCTGAAAATGCGGAAGAAAATGCCTGCACTGCGGAAAGACAGGAGCTGGGTGTTACACCGTGACAATGCTCCGGCTCATCGTGGCTTCTCCATCGTTGAATTTTTGACCAAATTCTAAATTCCTGTGCTTCCACGACCACCATATTCCCCTGATTTGGCCCCTGCGGCTTCTAACAGTTTCCTAAGCTGAAAATTTCACTGAAAGGGGAGCGATTTGACTCGACTGAAGGCATTCAGGCAAATAGTGAGGGAGTCCTATACATACTTCAGGAAAAAAAATTCCAGGAATGTTTCCAAAAGTGGAAACACTGTTGGAGTCGGTGTGTTCAGTCAGAAGGGGACTTTTGAAGGATATGCATCACAGTGAGTACCACCATTGTACAATTACAAGCCCATTCTTAAAACTTTCCAATCACACCTCGTATACTGACGGAAAAAAACCGCAGCAGCAAGAAGGAGTTTTCCAACATGAACGAAAGTTGGTAGCCATGTTTCCAAATCTGAAATATGACGTCTATTCAGATTTCACGCCAGTCGCGTAAGAGTGCCACTAGCAGCGCCATTACGTTGACGCAAATCAGGTTTGTTTTAAATACACGCTGTAAAGTTCGCGAAGACTCCCTTATCAACACCTCATTGAGTTTGAATGAGGACGTGTAAAAGGGCTACGTGAAGCTGGATGTTCCTTCTGCGACAATGCAGAAAGACTTAGCAGGAATGTAGTCAATGTGCATTACCGCTAAGATCCTGTAACGTTGTTGCTTTAATTTGTTATGTGAAAGCGGTGCTGATAGACAATAAAAGAGGGTTAAAAGCTGTGAGCTATCTGAGGAAGTTAACGTGCGTTACTGAGCAACTGTTTCACCAGGTATCCAATCTAGCTTACCAAATTTCCAACCAGACTAACATTAATTATAATCTTTTAATAGTCATACGAAAACCGGTGATACATATATAAAAAAGAGAATTTAAATAAAAATAAATAAATCAGTTTATATTTGGAAATTTATTTTAACATTGATCCTTGAAATTTCAGCATATTAAACTTGAGTCATAACTAAGCTGGTGCCTTATTTTGGATTGTGAAAATGTGAGTTTGTAATATTACGGAACACATCAAATAGGGAGCCAAGATTGGGAGACTGCATACAACACTACATTCATAAAATAACACACGAAGAGCATTGAAACATATGTAAGAGGAAATTAACCACAACCAACCGATTCAATTTTCACCCAAAGAAGTAACGTTTGTAGCGCAATCCTGTCCGTCATGTAATTACCACACACTGGTATACTAAATTCATACTAACTCTCTGTAAAATCTTCCCGAAAAGAATAGCTGAGAGCTACTTTGATCATTACGCCACATGCTTCACGTGGTCAACTCCACAATAATTTTGATAATTAAAATAAATTAGATCGAAAAGCAGTTTACAAAAGAAAAACCGGGAACTGGTTACTATCGTATTACTACTAACCTGATGGGTCAAACAATTGTATAAGCACGTGGTACTGGTCTCACAAAGTACACCCCACGTGGGTTGAACATAAAGAAAAGTTGCTATATTGAAAAATATTGTTAAGACGAGACGTTATAATCTCACGCACATTCGTATTTAAGATTGATGATCTTAGTTAGAGTTTCTGATCAACACGTGGTTCCACTTTACTCACAAAGTAGTGACAAAGCAATTACTGGAAGTTATTCTGAAGTTGACACTCGAAACACACTGCGTTGCAATTTAAGGTAACATTAGATATTTTAGAGCTAAACCTGGAATAAATGTGATTAAATTTTCAGTTAGGCTGAACTTGAGAAATCCATTGTCCTGCGGACTTACCAGACACGCGCTTAGCCGGAGATCTTACCACTTCAGACGCTCGCCGCGGACAGACTGACCTGGCCCCCTACTGAGCGTGCTTTCCAGATACAAACGGAAGTGACCAGAGAGGGAGCTTCTTATACCAACATGACAAGGGACGGACAGAACCATACTAAGGATAGAAACCTCTTTGCTTTTAGAAGGCATAGCTACCTGTTCCGACGTTGGTCCTACTGTTCTCTAGCAGACAGGCTTGTCTGCTACCCTCAAGCATGCAACTAGAAATACATTTGCTCATTCATCCTCTCACACAGAAGGGAAGGGGGATGACAGTATCTTATCATATACAGTACATAAAAGAAAGCGGATGTAGGTTCCGTATGAGACTGTGTGACATGAATTGCATATAAACTGTGTTTTAAAGTGTAGTAGTGTGACAGATCGTTCTTGTTTATGTGTAAAAGTAACACGTTCCACTGCTCAGTCTCCTCGCAGATAGTCAGAAACGCCACAGTAAATTTAGAAGAGGAATTTATGCCTTAAATGACAACAGATTTAAGAAATTAACATGAAAGGAATCCAACAGAGACCTTCCAATCCATTTCCGGACGACCACGTGGTACTACCGTGAGGTAAGATCATAGTGTTCGGTGTAAGGTTCTGGCGCATCGTTCTGTATCTGCAGCAACAATTTGAGCAGCAGTGGGCACCACAGTGACAAAATGAACTGTTACAAATCGGTTACGTAAAGTACAGCTCCAAGCCACACGTCGTCTAGCGTCCATTCCACTGACTCCAAACTACTGCCAATTTGCGACTTCAGAAGTATCAAGCGAGAACTAATTGGAGGGCAGGGCAGAGGCCTGTTTCGTTTCCTAATGAAAGCTGGTTCTGCCTCGGTGCCAGTGATGGTCGTGTGTTGGTTAGAAGAAGCCCAGTTGAGGGCTTCCAGCCAACCTGTCTGCGCGCTAGGCACATTGGGCCTACGCCTGGTTCAAATGGCTCTGAGCACTATGGAACTTAACTTCTCAGGTCATCAGTCGCCTGGAACTTGGAACTAATTAAACCTAACTAACCTAAGGACATCACACACAGCCATGTCCGAGGCGGGATTCGAACCTGCGACCGTAGCGGTCGCTCAGTTCCAGACTGTAGCGCCTAGAACCGCACAGCCACTCCGGCCGGCCCTACGCCTGGAGCATGGTCTGGGATGCTATTTCATATGACAGCAGGAGCACTTTCCTGGTTATCCCAGGCACACTGACTGCTCTACAGAATGTCGACATGTTGGTTTGGCCTGCTCGATCACCAGATCTGTCTCCACTTGAGCACATATGGGACATCATAGGATGACAACTTCAGCGGCATCCACAACCAGCATTAATCGTTCCTATATCGGCCGCCCAAGTGCAGCGGGCATGGATTCCCATCCCAAAAACTGACACCCGGAAACTGTACAATACAATTCATGCACGTTTGCATGCTTGCAATGAGCATCCTGCGGTTACATCTGTTATTAATCTACCAGCATTTCACATTTTCAATGGCTTACCTCACACTTACATTAACCTTTGATCTTGCAATGTCAGTCTCTCTGAACGAATGTATTCCCTTTATTTCATTACTGCACATTAATTATCTTTTGGCGTTGCGTTATTTTTTTCGACAGTGTATGTAAGAAAATAGCTGTACTCGTGATAAGCACTTGGAAATACGTTAAATATCTAAAAATTTATCGAATATTGTGCCGAAACGTTTAAAGAAATAGCTTTATTTGCTTTCAGAAAGTCATTGAGAAATTCTGGCCAGCTCTCTTTATATGGATGTAAATCTCAAGTTGCTAATAAAAACCCATTTTGTGACCTTTATTTAAGGCGTGCAGTATCATGAGGTCATCATTTATGTTCTCAAAGATGTGACCTAGATCTCTGATTTGTGCGACTATGACAGATTTTTCTGGTGTGTCACTTCGGAATGCGTTTCTATCGTTCTTGAACTAGGTATGCATGTTACATCCAGTTTGTCCAATATAATGTTCAAAACATTCAGTGCAGGTACTGATGTGTAAAAACAAAGATGTTAAATCTTCCAAGGATGTTGCTTGGGGCTACATGTCCTAGTAGCTATACGAGAGTGTGAAGCACCTTTATAACAGAAACAACAGCGTGTAGTATTCATCCACAGGCGGCAGTGTCTTCCTCGCTCCCGGCTCTCTGTAACACCGCCACCTGCGATGGCTTTGTGTGAAATTAGCCATTTTCGCAGCACAACAACGCGATGCGCTTTGCCGCATAATCACTGCATTTACCGACCATCATCGGGCCTCAACGACTTAGCAATTATTCTAAAACTTCCCTCTGAAACGCGCCCATTTAATCAAATACTTAGCATCTGCGGTTAAGTCCCAACGAATTGCTGTGTGTTAGACACGAAAGAAGGAAGATTATAGTTACAAGTCCCTCCGACAGCAACGTCATTAAAGGGGGAAGATGACTTCTGTCGCACAGACACAGAAGTGAGAGAATCAGTCATGACCATTTTCATTAAAAATCCTTCTAGTAGTATTGTCGCGTTGTAAATTATTCACAAACTAAAAACAACCCACTTTTCGAGGCGTGTTGCAGACGTTTTCCACAGAGACTAGCCTGTCTGAGTTATAAGAAGGAAGGTTAGGTTAGGAAACGATGGGGTAGGATATCGGCAGTGTCCTTTTCAAAGGAATCATTCCGGAATTCGTTTTAAGCGATTTACAGTAAGCACGGAAAACCTACATCTGTACGGCCCATTTGTTTGGATTAGAGGATGATACCTCTGTACACAGTGTGTCCCAAACCATTAGGGTCAAAATTATGCAGATATTTTACGACCCTGAAGCTGAATATTTTGACATATCAAGCCAATGCTGAGAGATAACTGTGGTGCGTGGTCTTAAATGAGCAAAGCACACGAAGAACGTAATTGCAAATTTCTTGTACCTAGTGGTTATAATTAAAGTACAGCTGCTCACAGAGGCCTAGAGTTGGCTGTAATTGTCGTATGGCAGCGAAACTTGGTCAATATTCCAATGCGCAACCGATATTATTTTTGTTGAAATTTTCTTCTGTTACAATAATCTGAGAATTTTAAAAGTTTCTATTGATTTTACGGATTAATTTTGAAGTTTCTTTTCTTGTTGTATGAATTGTTCAAGGTCTTCCTCTTTTTTTTGAACATCTCCATTTTCTCCATTTTTGAGATCTTTGTAGTAGTGCTGCTTCTTCACACTCGTCATTCCACCATGTCTTGTTTCTATTCTTGACCAATCCTATAGTTTTCTCTGCTGCTTTTGTTATTTTCATCTGGAGTTCACGCCAATCAGCTTTACTTGTCCCAATTTCTTCTCTAATTTTTTCTATATTTTCTTTTGTAATATTAGCTGTATTGGTGTTGTATCTGATCACTTTCTTGGTCGCCTTTTTGTTTTAGATGGGAGAAATTTTATTTGAATCTTAGAGAGATAATGATCTGAATCGAATTCCCCATTTCTAACTATTTTAACATTCATAATTTCCTTGATATACCTTTCAGGTATTCTCCTAGGTTTGGATTTGGATGTCTCCAAGTTTTGGTTTTTCTTGGTAGTTTCCGGAAATGTATGGACATCCAGTTTTAACTGGAACATTTTAGACATATTATCAGTCTTTCTCCATTTCTGTTTGATCTTGAGTGTGCTGGATATTCACCTACAATAGTCCTAAATTTCTTTTCCCTCCCAATTTGCGCATTGAAGTCACCAAGAAGTGTTTTAACGTTCTTTTTATGTATGATAGAAATTTCAGATTGGCTGTACTATTATTATTGTTGTTGTTTTTGTTTTTACTGTTATTTACAGAAGTCAGAGCCATTCAGTATTTGTGGGCAGCCATTTTTCTTACATTCTCAATGACAAGTGACCCTCGGTGGCAGCCTAAAAACTATCATACCTTCTGTAGAAAATTAACTGCACATTCTAAGAGCAGAGTGATGTTTTATACATAGTACGTGTCTCTGATGGCAAGGAAGAAGAAGAAGACAAATGTTGCAATTTTAGAGGGAGTCGGGCCTCTGCCCTTTTTTAAAAAGCAAACTTTCACAGTCAGAAATTTCACACATATTAATATATGACGGACTGTTACTCCATGGTCGGATGAATTTCTTGTTTAATCCCAACGTACCGTCCCATCTGCGGAGGACATCTCCAAGGGGGCTGCAGCTTTTTCGAAGCTCCTATTTAAACACTGGTTCGTAACTCACTGAAAACCAGATTAATTATAATTAAATTCTCATTACTTGTGAGGATCGCAATGAAACATGAGTGATCGTAGAACTACGAAACTTTGTGGAAACCTTTTTAAGGAAGAGAAATAACGAATAAACCATTGGAATAAACATATTTTAATTCCGACATGAGAGGGTAACACTCGTCAATTGCCGACCACGTTTACGTTCCACGCTACAATCGTTGTCACTGTAACGACCATCTGCATCCACGACATCCTAGTACCGCACGAGAGATTGCTCCACTGCTGTCCGAAACAACGGTGGGCCTTGTATGTTCAGCCATCGTGACACTCGTGCACTGCTTAAACATCGCACATAGCGTCCAGCATTCTCAGCCTTGCAAACGGTAACTTCTTCAACAATTTGTGGCTCAATTAGCCGTCGACCTCTCCCAGGAGTAATTCCCAAATCGCCAGTTAATTCGAACTTCCGAATCATGTTCTTCAATCCCGGTGCGGAAAGCGGATCTCTCCGCACTTCTTCAGTGCATTAGTACTAGCGAAGAGCAGCAGAACTAGTGCTGTTGTCTTGATAAAGCAGCTTGACTAGTAAAGCCATGCTCACCTTGTCCAGACCCATGCTGAATGTCTGCATCTGAAATGCACCCTGATGCTTGTGTTTCAGCTCCACGTCGTCGTACCAGTATCGAAACCGAACGACAAGTCATGACGCTAACACCTCTAACAAAACAATCCTGCAGAGCACAGTCTGAACATCATTCCTATAGAGTTGGGTATCAATACCATAAGACCGCCCGGTTAGCCGTGCGATCTAACTCACGGCTTTTCGGATTGGGAAGGAGCGCCTAGTCCCCGGCACGAATCCGCCCGGTGGACTTGTGTCGAGGTCCGGTGAGCCAGCCAGTGTGTGGCTGATTTTTAGGCGATTTTGCATCTGCCTCGCCGAATGCGTGCTGGTTCCTCTTACTCCGCCTCAGCTATACTATGTCGGCGACTGCTGCGCAAACAAGTTCTCCGCGGACGCAAACACAGAGGTTACACACTTGTGGTGTGAGACGTTCCCTAGAGAGGGTGGAGGGGGGGGGGGGGGGGGTCCACTGGGGGCCGATCCGCACAATAACACTGAAAGAGTGTTTCGGTGTGAAGCGGCGGAGGGGTGAAGTGGAGTGCGGTAGTCGTCGTGGGGTTGTGGACCACTGCGGCTGCGGCGGGGACGGAGCCTCTCCGTCGTTTCTAGGCCCCCGGTTAACGTACAATACAATACAATCCATTCTATAAATAGTTTTCTGTCTACACTGGCTCCAACAGTGAAAGTTTAATTATAACCACCCAATATAGTTTTCTTTCCGCATGCTGCCTCGCAGAGAAGTGACGTGTCAGATCTTTTGAAAACTCGAGCGCAGCTTGCCGTTGTCCCTTTTACAAGAAAAAAGACGACCTTCACCTTGCAGATACTGAAAAGATCAGCCCACATTTTCCTGTAAAGGACCTATTTTCTGTATCTGCATCTAACAGCAGTGTATTGAATATCAGAAAAGATTTTGCGTGTTCTTGGAATAGGGCTAGACTCTATAACACCGCGAGTACCATTTTCTCTTCCACAAGTTCTCAACGTCTCTACTGTTGGGCAGTAAAATTGGCCTGGGTGAATCTTTCTCTTGCGAGCAGCTGATGAATAAACGTTATTGTGCTCGGGTCTACACCTTTTAGCAATTGTTCAATATCCGTACTTGTAAACGTTAATACTTCATATTTCCGCATCATACTCCCAAAGTATCTTTCAAGAATATATGAATACTATAGCATATTTTAATTGGCTTGTGGTTACCACCCTAGAGTCGAAATTAATGAATTATGAGAGTCTCTCATAAAGTTGTAATTGTAACCTCGAAAAAAATCAAGCTGCGATCATGAAACGCACTAATTGTGGTAGTTTTTCTCTACATATTCAGCTTCAGTCCGACAAATTTTTCCCAACGAAGAATGTACATACGCTGTTTTTGACATTACTGACTCATTCAGAACAAGCACCAACATTCATTTAGTCAACAACAGAAGGAAAAATAAGATACACTTGAAAAACAATTGCGTGTGATTTAATAGCCGAGTGTAAGTATTCGAAGTGGTCACCACTTCGGCAGCTTAAGAGCTCTATAATTTCCTGCGCCTCCAAACCGCATCTTCAAGGTTTCCCAAATCGTTTGCGCACTAGACCTTCGTACGTTGATGAGAGTCTGTTTTTACAGCAAGAAGAGGAACAAATGCGAAATCAGCGTCTAGGCCTTGTAAGATAAGCGGCAAACCATTAGATTCTGACCATCCTGGTATTATATACCAGATTACTAATGTTACTAGGCGACCTGAGATCCCAAGCGCATACATAGCCGTAATTACACGATTAGCACTTGTGTTGCCGAAACCACTGGGATGCTGTGCGGCATGCCGGATTGTGGAACGCAAGGTTTTAATTTTGTCTGTCTTCTCTTTCTCTTCTTTCTACATCTCGCTACATTCTCTCTCCCCACCATTTATTCTTTTCTGTCCAAATTGTTCAAATGGCTCTGAGCACTATGGGACTTAATATCTGAGGTCATCAGGTCATCAGTCCCCTAGAACTTAAAACTACTTAATCGTAACTAACCTAATGACAACACAAACATCCATGCCCGAGGCAGGATTCAAACCTGCAACCGTAGCGAACACGCAGTTCCAGACTGAAGCGCCTAGAACCGCTCCGCCACAACGGCCGGCTTTCTGTCCATTACTTCTGTTTTAATCAAGTGGTAGTTAATTGTAACTGGTTAACTCAATGCACGAAGCTACGATGTATTGTATGGAGAACTGTGCTAGGAGTTATAATGATGAAGGAGAATTGGTCTGTTGCACCCCTGTAAGTTGTTAAGTGAGGATATGATGACTTTCGTCTGCCCCCCCCCCCCCCCCGCCCCCCGCCCCCCGCCCCCCGCCAGAGGACAGCGAAGCTTTGTTGATATATAGATATGTATGAGGTTGTTTCATTGGGATTATTTGTGAACAATCAAGAGGTCCTGTGGTTAATGTGAAGTAAGAGTTCCTGAGTCCGTTACTGTTGTGTAGATAATTTTTTGTGGTGAAAGTTGAGGCGGATACTTTTTCCGATAATGAGCAGATGATTGATTTTAAACGGCGAGTTTTATGATGTCACTCCCCAAAGGTCAGAGCACAACCGTTAACCATGATTCATTTTAACATACAGAGAATTTCTAGTTGGGGCAAAAAATTGTTTTGAAAAAAAAAAAGGGTTCAAATGGCTCTGAGCACTGTGGGACTTAACATCTGTGGTCATCAGTCCCGTAGAACTTAGAACTACTTAAACCTAACTAACCTAAGGACATCACACACATCCATGCCCGAGGCAGGATTCGAAACTGCGACCGTAGCAGTCGCGCGGGACCGGACTGAGCGCCTAGAACCGCTAGACCACCGCGGGCGGCATTTGTTTTGAAATCATATAAATTGTAACTTATGTCGCCTGTGAACGTTTACTGTAAGCAGAGACCGCCTGATACAAACACGTGGTCCGCCATAGCTAGGGTTGACAACCCTCCCGTTGTCACGGCTCAAATAATGCGTCCCGCGGTGTGTGTCTGCGGGGCGCTAATTGTCCCGCTTTATGGACTAGGTTAGAAAGAAACCCCATTCAAATGAAGTATGGGTGGCGCATTGCGTGTATGTTACGGCGTCGGGCGCGTAGACAGGGACAGCAGCAGCTCCTGACCATGCCGCCCCTCGAAACAAACAAACGAGTGTCGCACGCGTTCGGCCGCTCGCTGCCCTCTCCCGCTGCTTCGCTGCCTCGCGTTACGTCGGTGACGTGCCGGTAGTACTCACTACTTGTCACACAGTTCCAGTGTTTTTATTCGATTCGTAAAATAAATAGAGTTTAGTGTGTTGTTGATACTTTGCTATTGTTATTTCTGAACGGTATGTTTGTACTAGAATCATATCTGTTTCAGAAACAACTGATATCGACAGTGAAAAAGTAAAATACAAAAAGTGTAAACGGATGTGTACCTATCGGCAAGAATGGGAGAATTCATATCCTTTTTTGAAACAACGTTGATACAAATATGCATAAAGCTTTTTGCAACCACGGTGAGTTGAGGAAAGAGAGTTAGGGAGAGAGAGGGTGGTATATACGTGCGTGTGATATATCTCTTCCCTCAAAAATATTTTTGTCTTTCATACCTCCTCTGTGTTACCACAGATGACGTGTCACTAACCTCATTTGTACTAAGATTGCAATACACGGGAAGCGCCTATTTGCGTCCACCGACCTGAGTGGAATTCAGAAGTTCTAATAAATGTTCATCAATCTGCAGTCTTCTGCAGTTGTTGTCCCCTGCGCAGAAAATAGCACGCAGGTCGTGAATCTGTTATCTTGACGCCGTAAGAAACTCTTAGCGAGGAACTGTTATTTTAGAAATAATTAAATTTCCAATCAGATTTTTATGCAGGATGTCACTCGCTGTTTATTGGCAGAACGCGAGAAACTGCACAATTACGTTCCACTTTAGAGTCACAAATGATTTATATTCTACAAGAAATTAATGAACTGCGTAGTTCCGTAATTACTGTCACACTGTCCTCAACTATATGTTCCAAATAGCCATACATTCCTAATAAAGTCTTTAATTAACACCTCCGAGGCTTCCCAACCAGCTCTCACAGTTACAGGCTAGAGATTGAAAATTAAGTCTTAACTGATACCGCGGCGGACAACATAACTGTCCTCCGAGACTGCTGAATGAGATATTCACTGAACCACAGATCAACAAGAAAAGAGAAGCGCAACTCCCGTGTTAAAAGAGGAAACACAGACCGATTGCAGCGCCTTTAGTGGTATGGAGATGTACTAAAAAAGAATAACATTGCGGGTTGCATCCCTCCTAGCTTATGTACTTTGTAGTTTTTTTTTTTTTTTTGGTTTCTTATCTCAGTTTTTTGGGAGTGCTACGTAATTATTTTGACTAACACCAGAATACAACAATTGAAACACTGCTATAGCACATAGCAATACAGCAGTGACAAACTTATTATTCAGGAATATTTGTAGTTCAATTTAGCTGCAACGATCTTATTTAGCTTCAGTTATTTAAACTACAAGTTTGTTGCGACTTACTGTCAGTTTCAAGTGTTGCGTCTAGTTCTTATGACGCACAAAACATCCTGGAGATTTTATATGTTGATAGAAATCAATATAAGTGTGTCAGTTTACAAGTGTATTTTCGGCGTTTGCTTCCGACGGTCGCTGCTCCTATTATGTTGTCTTGAGCAGCAACTGTCAGGTGCAAACGTCTACAATAGACTTGCAAACTGACACACTTAAATTGATTTCTATCAACACATAAAAGCTCTAGGACGTTTTGTGCGTCATAAGAACTGGACGCAACACTTGAAACTGACAGTAAGCCGAAACAAGCTTGTAGTTTTAATAACTGTCATAAGCTAAATAAAAATTGTAGCAGCTAAATTGGACTACAGATATTCCTGAACAATGTCACACTTTCACGTCTTACAAGCTGCTGAGTCAATCGAGAAAAAAAATCTATTATTAAGAGAATAATCAGCAATTAAAGAAGTTCAATTAAGAAATCTTTATCACAGTGTTAGTTAATGAAGAATTTTAAAATTTGTTACAACTATGTTTCGGGACTGTAATTTCTCAGTAATTGCCCAGGAAACTTCAATACTGACCATTAATTTCTTTACAAAAATTCCTATGTCTTGCGATTGTAAGTGCTTCAACACAAAAAAGAAGACATCAATATTAAGTACCAAAAACATGAAAGGTGGATAAAAACAGTGAAATGGAAATAAAACTTACTTTTTATTTCTCAAGCAGACAATAAATTTTCACTATTAACAACAGTTTCAACTGCTTCACTACTGATATCTTGCTTTCGTCAGTCATGTTATCGAAAAGTGCGAGTTTGACGTGGAGAATTTGGTACTTAAAGTATATGGGCACTTATCCTATCGTACCCAGAGAGTCCAAACCTTAAAAGAACGCTTTGCTGATGCTGAAATACAATACCAAAATATTATAAGACGCGTCAGAAAAGGATGGTTGTCATTTAATCCTGGTATTGGGAAAATTCCACGCAGGTTTCCAGCGTTTAAGTTATAATTTATAACTCTTGGAAATAACTGTCCAGTTGTAGCAGGAAAATCTTTTGATGGCAATAACGCAAAGAAAACAGAATGCTTTCTTGGTTTTCTAGATAATGCTTTACAAATATTTCTGAACGCCATCATGTTTTTGGAAAAAGATAATGCCTTATCTTGTGAAACCTACAACATCCTAACAGATTTACTCCTAAAAATTGAGCAAAGAATTAACGACAATTCTTCGGATTTACTTGCTCAAATGCCCTCGCCAGTTTCACGATTGATGAACAGCAGCCTATCAAAATTGTTCTGATTACATGGTACAAAACTGCACTGAAATACCTGCACAGCACTTTGATTTTTCGGAAGATATTAATTTGGCAATAATGCGAATATCTGTTTTGGGAAAAATGTTTAATCACAAGTATCTGTCTATTTGTCGCGAAACTCACAGATATGGCGAATTTTAAAATGGGTTCTGGAGTGTTAAGAAAATTGTAAATAAAATTACTGAGGAGCGTAAACAAACACCACTGTCATATGGAAAAAAAAATCTATGAAATGGCATGTTCTCTTTCAGCATTCGAATATACCCAAATTATTGAAGATTTTTCAGTTTATTGTGTCCGTTCCATGTTCTAACACCGCTGCTGAGACGGCTTTTTCACTTTATAAAAACGCCTGGACGGATTCAAGAAATAGATTAAGTGTTGAACCACCTAAAGCGGAACTGAAAGCAAAAATTAACTTTCAGTACAATTGCAAAGATTTTTATAATTATGTTTTGAAGAGTAAAAAATTACTCAAATGTGCAAATCACAAGGCAAGTAATCCAAAAATAAAAACTAACTGATTGAACTAAGTGCTTCATTTACTGATTTGTGTTACATTTTTTGTGACGAATACTTTGTATTAACAAAGAGTTTATTTTCTTAGTTTGGTTTCAAATTTTAAATAAAACGGTTAAAAATACTAACAGCTGTTTTTAACTTGTTTCTCTACATTAAGAGGCAAGTCCTGCTTGTTTTGTCGATGCCCGCGCACAAATTGTTGGTTTCCAGCATAACCGTGAATAATAGCAGGCAACCCTAGCCTTAGTTGTCACCTTCCGATAAAACAGCCACGTAAAGACGCTGCTGCTTCTTTTACCCTTGTTCGTCTTGTGTCTCATATTGAAGTATAATTTTTACATAATTTGTAAATCATTTGTTGTATAGGTTTAGAGTGAGCATCAACTATTATGAACTTTGTGGGAGACTATTTCATCATCTCTTGAAAGATCTTTTGTGTCCTGTCTGTCTTTTAAGTTGCAATTTTTCTTTAACAGAGAATTTATTTGGGACGAAGTACTAGCTCAGTTGACTATTGTAAAGGGTATAAATGTTAAGTGATTGTACACGTTAATAGTTTTTGTGAGGAAGATGGTCCAATTGCATACCTATTTGTATTCTATGGATATTTTAAGCATTTCTCAAGATTTCGAGGTGTTTAAAGGTACCCTCTCATCTACGTGTAGGTCTTTGTCGTTTGATGATATCAGGCAATTTGCATTATTCAGTTTTGATGTAGAATTTGGATGTACTACAGACCTCCTTTGTTGATAAGGATTTTGTTTCGTCTTTCGAAAGAAAGCATAAGTTTACCTTATTAAAGTTTTCCTGCAATGCTACTTTTTACAAGTCTGCTTTGTTGAGCGTATCAGTTTGTTGTCATATCTAGAATGTGCAGCATCGTTTGCGGTGCCTATCCTGTTTGTCTTTTATTGTTCAACGGACCGTTATTCTTCGAATTTTCATCTAACTTTTGTCATTAATGTTCTATTGTTCTGCAGACGAGCTAATTCCATTGTCGGTTCAGAAGCAATTATTTTCGTTGTTTTCTCACAAAGCGCGACTCACAAAGGGTTAAAAATAATGCTCATGTCTTCACCAGCGTAATTTTCGTGGGAAACTTTAACTGCAGTACTCCGTATCTCACCACGGTTCTTCTCTATCGATATTTTCATCATTTTGAGCCGAATCTGTGTGGACAGAAAATTCCTCAAACGAATGGCCAGCGTTTTCTGAATTTTGTGTTTGCTGAAATTCAACGCAGAGATGCACTCTGTCATCTTATTTCTGTTGCAAAATCCTTACAAGAGCTGTACTAACTATCGCAACTGAGTCTTCTTAAACCTTGTTTTTTGTCATACGTACAAATTTGGTGTCGCTCTGTGCTGATTGTTGTTGATGTTTAATCTGCGGTCAGACAGCATTGTGTTGCTTTGTTTTCGCGTACTTAGTGTCATACGCCGGTACATGCCACCAGATTTTCTTCAAGATCGCTTTAGCTGTGCCGAGTGCTGGAAGTGCCACTTACCCCTTACACCTCTCGCCCTTCCATTGCCCTTGCACCACTACTCCACTCCTCCCCCCCCCCCCACCCCCACCCGCTATCCATCGCCATAGTAGAGAGAACCGCCACACTAGGGACTGTCGCCGTCACACACGTCCACCTCTCCTTTCCCGCAGTGCTCTTTAACCGTCAGTAGGAAGCTGTTTTCAAGCATGCGATTCTGTCACGCCCATACACATTCCAGCCTCAAATACATTTTTATTTTTTATTTTATGAACTGATTGAGAAAGCAATGCATTCTTTCCATTCTTTTATGTGAAGTTTCATGAACAGCACGAGAATATCTTTAATGGTTTTGTTATTGTGGACACATACTTAAGTTACAAATTCTAGATATTTTGCCTTGTGTTTCTCCGTGCGTTTAAATTTTGTATTTTCTTGATTTAGTTTCACATTTTTACCTCCTTAGTTTAAAAGGCATTAGTAATTTTTCAAACGTTTTCCTGCCAAAGGGACTTAGAGTTGTATTGAATTAGTGGGTCGTGGTTTTCGCTAATGCTGATTGATGAGGTAACGAGCAGTATACTTACGTAAGGGAATGGATATTAACGATTTACCACGGATCTTTGCCCTCAAGTATTTCTGCTTTATGTTCTTTTCTAACTCTGATGTGATGAGGTGACAGGTGCTGATGATTTTATTTCATGGTTCTCGGAATTCAATGAGCGTTTCAAAGAGTATGTGTTTTCTAAAGTTAATAAGTGTAAGTCGAGACTGTATTATGTATGTGAAGTTTTTACACTAAGTGCAGTCTCCACAAACGCTTAAGGTCAAACTAGATTCTCAGTTTGTAGTTGTACAATATTATATCGAATCTTGAGAAGTAGCTTACAGAAGATACTGATTACAGTTATCTACTTACGAAATCCATATTATTTGTCGTGTAAACCAGTAACCACAACTTAGTCACTTACCAGCCTTGTTAATTTTCATTTGCCTCAATTGTGTCTAATTAATCTACCTGTCAAAGTGTCTGCATACATTTAACCAAGTGATGTGCATGGAGGAATCTTACCCTCGGAGGTTATTTAAAATAGTTTCAAGTGAATAGCTATACCTTTTCTATCGTTTTTCTGAGATATTCACTATTATTTGGCTGTACTGCCTTTCCCCTATGATGTACCCAGGTCAAGACAGTGACAGTTTATCAGATTCTTTGATTAATTTGTGTTATTATTTTACCAGTTGAAACTACTGAGTAACTTCGATCTGCGTGTAATACACTACTGGCCATTAAAATTGCTACACCAAGAAGAAATGCAGATGATAAACGGGCATTCATTGGACAAATATATTATACTAGAACTGACCTGTGATTAAATTTTCTCGCAGTTTGGGTGCATAGATCCTGGGAAATCAGTACCCAGAACAACCACCTCTGGCCTTGATACGCCTGGGCATTAAGTCAAACAGAGCTTGGATGGCGTGTACAGGGACAGCTGCCCATGCAGCTTCAACACGATACCACAGTTCATCAAGAGTAGTGACTGGAGTATTGTGATGAGCCAGTTGCTCGCCCACCACTGAGCAGACGTTTTCAATTGGTGAGAGATCTGGAGAATGTGCAGGCCAGGGCAGCAGTCGAACATTTTCGGTATCCAGAAAGGCCCGTACAGGACCTGCAAAATGCGGTCGTGCATTATCCTGCTGAAATGAATGGTTTCAAAGGGATCATTTGAAGGGTGGAGCCACGGGTCGAAACACACCTGAAATGTAACGTCCACTGTTCAAAGTGCCGTCAATGCGAACAAGAGGTGACCGGGAAGTGTAATCAATGGCACCCCATGCCATCATGCCGGGTGATACGCCAGAATGGCGATGACGAATACATGCTTCCAATGTGCATTCACCACAATGTCGCCAAACACGGATGCGACCATCATGATGCTGTAAACAGAACCAGTATTCATCCGGAAAAAAATGACGTTTTGCCATTCGTGCACCCAGATTCGTCGTTGAGTACACCATCGCAGGCTCTCCTGTCTGTGATGCAGCGTCAAGGGTAACCGCAGCCGTGGTCTCCGAGCTGATAGTCGATGCTGCTGCAAACGTCGTCGAACTGTTCGTGCAGATGGTTGTTGTCTTCCCCACGTCCCCATCAGTTGACTCAGGGATCGAGACGTGGCTGCACGATCCGTTGCAGCCATGCGGAAAGATGCCTGTTAGTGATACGAGGCCGTTGGGATCCAGCACGGCGTACCGTATTACCCTCCTGAACCCACCGATTCCATATTTTGCTAACAGTCATTGGATGTCGACCAACACGAGCAGCAATGTCGCCATACGATAAACCGCACTCGAGATAGGCTACAATCCGACCTTTATCAAAGTCGGAAACGTGGTGGTACTCATTTCTCCTCCTTACACGATGCAGCACAACAACGTTTCCCCAGGCAACGCCGGTCAACTGCTGTTTGAGTATGAGAAATCGGTTGGTAACTTTCCTTATGTCAGAACGTTTTAGGTGCCGCCACCGGCGCCAATCTTGTGTGAATGCTCTGAAAAGCAAATCATTTGCATATCACAGCATCTTCTTGCTGTCGGTTAAATTTCGCCTCTGTAGCACGTCACCTTCGTGGTGTAGCAATTTTAATAGCCAGTAGTGTATTTCACTGTCCATTGCTGTGTGTTCCTAAGTATGCCATAATATGACATGTTTAGGAGGACTGTTACTATTTGAGGTAATTGAAAGTGTCTGAATAGGTAGAAATATATTATTAGAAATTTGTGCATTTCGTTGTGTATACTTTTCTATCCCCTAATTTTATCCATAACTCTAACATTTGTTCAGTACAATGTCTTTTAAGGCGAACCCGAGTAACGGAATCTACCTAAAGCTTACATAATTCAGTGATAGCTTTTATGAATATTTAGTTACGAATATTTTACCTTTACTCGGCTGCCTTAAGCAGCTATACTTACCGTTTTGAATTTTGTTTACATTGGGATCCATTTTGCATCCTTCTTTAGTAGCAGAATTACCCCTTGCAACAATATATTTATACTTCATGAGTATTGGTACTATAATTCACCACTACTGAGTATAAATTCCTGGAATTTTAAGGAAATCAACAGCCTGCTGGTATCCAGCATCTAGAAATTTTTCCGTTAGTCTGAATGGAGATGAGCTACATAATATCAGAAAAGATTTTGTACTACCGAAGTCGGGTGTTAAGGTTTATCACTCAAATATATTTATTTTCCGAGAATTAAGTATTTTGTTATGTTGATGATACAATTTATATTCCGGTATTCCTTCCACTACGTAGGAACGAGATTAATATTTAACAGACAACGCAAAAACATACACATTTCTAGGGTCGCCTCTAAACCTTTAAAAGATGAGTGCTGATTATGTGCGGCTAGCATTCACTCATTTACTGCACCAAGTTTAGCGCTGTAACACGAAACTATCAAAAGAATTTGGTGTGATTCATCAAAAATCATTCCATTATTTTACTGTATTTATACTTTTACAAATATGAGTATGAGTGTTACTAGGCATATTACATTCTTACACGAAATTTGAACATGTAATATTTTACTATTTACTTTTCTGATGAAATAGACTACACGTACGTCCCCTCCCACGTACACTAAATGGAAACAATTGTGACAGATTCCTTCCACAATTTTTAAGGTCTCTACTTGGGCAAACCGTCTTTCTGGGGAGTGGCTGACATCATTTGGGAAGCAGTGTGAGTTACCACTCCTCTGGAAAGGTGACAGCCAGTCAAGGAGTATTTTAGGTATCTGGTTCAAAACACTGTATTTCAAAGGCCAGAGACAAATAGTTACAAGTTTTAACTCAGAGAAAGTTCCGCTATTCCTATGTGATACAAGACGCCTGCCTTTCAGCACCGAGTCAGGAGTGTCCAGTTAAAGCTGCTGGCAAGAGACGTCTTGAGCCCCCTGCTGAAACTGCTAAGGAATTTACGCCATCGGTTTTAGCCAATGGCGCGCGAGTGGGCTACGATTCATGTGTGGACTCTGGAGCGTTCTGCAGGGCAGATAGCAGTTGCTTCTCTCCCTTTTCATCCAGACCTTGACTAGAACAGACGTCTTTCTTTGCTGGCAGAGCATCTAGCTCTGCGCGCCATCACCGGCCACCAAGAGATCTTAACATGAACCGCCTCTCTCCGTTGCCCACTTTCTACCTCCCCGACTGACCTAACCGTGTTCACTTACTCCCTGAGAGCGGCCTTTGTATAGGGTACGATGAAATATGTTTTCTTTATTTGATCTAATATCCTGTTTTATGATTTAACGTCAGCTCTGGACGGCCATTCACAAATCCTGACCGCTCGACCTCCTGTTCAGTGTCGTCGTAAGTGGGATGCAACAACCAACTCCCCCCTCCCCGTACTCGTGCATTGTCAGCAGAAGCCAGATGCAACTTTATTACGTTTCCGCTTCATGTACATTGTCTTCAGAAGTGAGATCCAAGAACTCCCTCTCCCCGCTCCTGTACACTATCGGGAAGGTGTCGGAATTGGGTGACCGTAAAACGATACAAAATGATTTAGACAAATGCCGGCCGCTGTGGCCGAGCTGTTCTAGGCGCTTCAGTCCGGAACCGCGCTGCTGCTAGGGTCACAGGTTCGAATCCTGCCTGGGGCATGTATGTGTGTGATGTCCTTAGGTTAGTAAGGTTTAAGTAGTTCTAAGTCTAGAGGACTGATGACCTCAGATGTGAAGTCCCATAGTCCTTAGAGCCATTTGAACCATTTTTTGTTGTATCTAGTGTGAACAGAAGATAGTGCTGTGTTTTATTTATGTCACTAATGAATTACCAGCTATTTTAGGTTATATAACTATTAATACTGGTTTAAGTGTCCTACTTTCTGTCAACAGATACAGAATTCCCCAGCATAAAGTGCCCACTGAAAGTCAGTAAAAACCAAGCAGGTATTTGACAGAATACTGAAATATGTTGAGTCAATAGTGTCTGAAGGAGACAATTTAAACAAGTGTTTGGTGGTTGAAAATATAGTGAGATTGTTAGAAGGTAAATTTGCATGTGATACATGTTCACAGCTGCAGCTGATAATTGAGCAAATTCAGTGCCTTTCAAAAACTAACAACAGTCATAGATATTGTGGGAATACATTATTACTGGCAACTTCTCTGTATGTTCATTCACTGTCAGCATACACAGCTGTGCACAGTAGTGGTTACCTACATATGCCACAAGCATGTACTCCCAGAAAGCTAACAGGTAGTTCAGTTTTAGCAGTATAAATGTAGATGGCAGTGTAGAGTATATGAAAGTTAATAAAAAGTTTCTTGAAAGATCATGAACGTGTGTTAAATGTGCTCCTAGATCCTTAAAGGAGGTACAATTTATGGCACCGTTAATTCCGATAGCAATGATCTTGCCAAAACAGCTATGTTTTTCATGATATTCAGTGCATTTTCAAAATTTAAAGATCTTATGACTATCATACCAGTTAATAATTTAACTGCTCAGCAGCTGAGAAATATGTTATTGCATATAACTACTGGAGTAGGAAAAGTTGGGTTTACTGTGTTGGTTTAGGTTTCATTTAATAATGCAGTAAATCGAAAAGCTTATGTGTTACTTTTACCCCTCATGATTTTTTGCAGGCTTGTTTTCAACATCCTAATGACAGTACTAGAAATTTGTTCCTAATTTTTGACACAGTACATATACTGCAATGTATCCATAATAACTAGATTACTATACCTGACAGAGTCTTGAAGTTTCCAGATTTTGACAATTTTGAAGATGTAGTTACTGCAGTCTTTCAGTATTTAGAATTGATGTACAAGAAGGAAAAAGTTTCATTGGTGAAATACAGCCATTTATTGTCATTTAAGGCCTTATTTCCTTCCAATATTCTGAAGCAAAATGTTAACCTTGCTCTCAAGGTATTTGATGATAGAAATGTTGCTACTTTGAAGGCTCTAGCTTCAAGAGAGAGAGATTTTGGAGCCTCTGAACATACTTCATCTTTCATACAAATTACTTGTAACTGCTGTCATATTGTAAATGTGAAAGGTGCGTATGAAGGTGAAAGGTTAAATGATCAATATAAGCAGCCTGTTAGGGTAAACAGATTTTTACAATTAGGTTTTTGTAAGAAAAATGTCTTTATGGTTCAAAAATTTGAGGCATAATATTCATAAATGCCATACTTTGAGCTCTCGAACTTTTCAGGCACTATTCAATACTCTTGGTGCGTTTTTACTTCTGATTCCATATGTATTTGAATATTATAAGCCAGATAATATATTACTGGAAGCTAGATTTAGTTGTTACTGTCAAATGAATGGAGGAAATTATTGTATAAGTTACAATCAGATACTTGAGAGTGAAAAGAAATCAAGATTCAAAGATATGGTGCTACAAAATTTTTTAAATATAAATATTCCTCTTCGTACATTGCTTTCTTGCTCTGGAATGTTTAATAACTGTGTGAATGTTCACAAATATTCTGCAATGTTACAGGAGAATTTTGAAACGTCACAGATACCAGAAAATTTCCTGCCAGTGCTGATGTACATTTCTGTTTATGCTGTAAAGAGGTAGCTTTTTCTAAAAGATTGTGAGACTTGCACCTCTTGGTTACTATCTTAAGTTGAAATATCCATCCTAAATTATTTCATAACTGTGGAAAGTTGGAATGTTGACAATTCTCACTGAAACTACTGTTACGGTGACTGACCTTGCTTGGTTCATGCTGAAAGCAAAATTAGATTTGTATTCAGATAGTTTCATAGGTGGTTCACATCAACTTTGTTTTGCACAAAATATGTTGCTTAAAGTTGGAGACCTGTGTTCTTACTGAGGCTGACTTAAGATATGTTTGCAAATGTCAGAGAACTTTGAAGGACATACTGCAAAATATTAACCTTTGATCCTGTAAGGTAATGATAAACAATCTCACTAAAGAAGGGAAAACCGATAGAGGTACTCAAGGTAACCTCCGCCACACACCGTCAGGTGGCTTGCGGAGTATGGCTGTAGATGTAAATGTAGATGTAAAATGTCAGTGATTCTGTAAGTAGCAATAAATGTTGCAGGCAGTTAAAGAAACTGAGGGCGACATGGAATATCTTTATATAGAGTTTTCTTTTAATTTGTTAACCCACCGTATCAGACCGAGCGAGGTGGCGCAGTGGTTAGGCACTGGACTCGCATTCGGGAGGACAACAGTTCCATCCCGCGTCCGGCCATGCTGATTTAGGTTTTCCGTAATTTCCCTAAATCGCTCCAGGCAAATGCCGGGATGGTTCCTTTCAAAGGGCACGGCCGACTTCCTTCCCCATCTTTCCCTAATCCGATGAGACCGATGACCTCGCTGTCTGGTCTCCTTCCCCAAAACAACCAACCAACCACTGTATCAGTGAAGAAGTGTCTACTGTTAATGTGTGGCAAAATAAATACAGTTTTCTAACATAGTTACTATACTTTCCACCACGAAATGAATTTTATAGCTGTGAAGGTAATGCAGAATTCGCAAAGTGGAAAAATGTAAATGACAGGTGTAAATAATGTATTACAATACTTTAAAAATAATGAGTGGACATCTGTTACACTACTTTGAAAATCATGGAATGTGTAGTTTTTCAATAAATTACTATGTAAATAGTAAATACACTTCTTTAAAAAAAATCATTTCCCCTTGTCCTTCATGATAAGTTTTTAACTCAAATTGTGTTGAAGTGTCTGCCAAGGAAGGAAAGAAAATTCCACTTTAAGGATTGGATGGTTGACTTGTACAGTTTTTGGGGGTAGTTCGTTTAATATTTGGAGCTGAACACTCCAGTTCTTCAATGTATGAGCGAAATTTAGTGGTGAGACAAAATGTGAAGTACAATGTTTCATGTTAAACATGCTATAGTGAGATATAAAACAAAAAAACTTTTATGAACATATATATGACAAAATGTTTTGCACTGTTATCTGATTATGTAACATGTTCTCTCTCTTTCTCCATCCACCCTTCCGTAAGTCTGCCTGTGTGTGTGGTGTTTGTTTGTTTGTTTGTTTGTTTGTTGTGTGTGTGTGTGTGTGTGTGTGTGTGTGTGTGTGTGTGTGTGTGTGTGTTGTTGTGTGCATGAGAGAGAGGGAGAGAGAGAGAGAGAGAGGGAGAGAGAGAGACAGAGAAATGAATTTGCAAATCCTAGCGCCTTTTATGACAAGTTTTAGCTGTAAATTTTGAAACATCTGCTAAGGAAAGACAGAAGATTTACTTTAGGATTCGGGTGTATGTTTGAGTTGTAAACTTTTTGGCAGTTGTTCAGTTAATGTTTTTGAGATGAGAGATCTGTGTATGTTGTGGTATTTAGTGGTGATGCACAATCTGAAGTACAATACACCACATTGATTTAGACGTAGTGTGTTTGTGTGTGTATGAAAAGAGAGAGAGAGAGAGAGAGAGAGAGAGAGAGAGAGAGAGAGGCTGAAGTTGAAGTACTGTACAATGGTTGATTTAAAACATGCTGTAGTAAACATTGTTTGCAAAGGTCTTCATGTGTCAAGAAATTTATTGGCGAGACTGAACGTAACAATCTGATAAACAAAATACTGTAGTGAAGTATAAAACAGTTATTTATGTGTATCATTGTGAGTGAGTGTTACACATTTCTTTTTATAAAAAGTCAAAACAGTACAGTGTGTTGTTAAACTGTATTAATCAAATTCTTTTGAGGCCAAGGGTCTGGGGTAATTTAAAGATAATAGCATTACTGAGGGTAATACTCTTTTAGTATCAATAGTCAATAATAACCAATGAACAGTAATTTCATCTGTAATTTTGCGAAGCAGAAATGGCAAATATGCAGGAGTCTGTTCATGCTGAACTGGGTCAGTACAGGGCTGTGTTTCACCTGTAGCACTACAAAGCTGACGCCATCAAGAGCGCGCAGGCTTTTTTTTTTAAGGGATACTATTGTTTGGTACTTATTTTCTAATAGCGGCTATGGAGACGAATCCAATGATGTGTAACAGTAAGGTCTTTAGCCGGCCGTGAGGCACTCCGAACCCACGAGTAATACAGGCCGTGGCGCGTACGTCACAGCACGTGACACTCGATAAGGCTTTAATGTGCTAATAGTAAACTGCAGAAGCGTCTATAGAAAGGTCCCAGAACTGCTCTCATTAATAAACGGTCACAACGCCCATATAGTACTAGGAACAGAAAGTTGGCTGAAACCAGACGTAAACAGTAATGAAATCCTAAACTCTGATTGGAATGTATACCGTAGAGATAGGCTGGACAGTGAAGGGGGAGGCGTGTTTATAGCGATAAGAAGTGCAATAGTATCGAAGGAAATTGACGGAGATTCGAATTGTGAAATGATTTGGGTGAAGGTCACGGTTAAAGCAGGCTCAGACATGGTAATTGGATGTCTCTATAGGCCCCCGGGCTCAGCAGCTGTTGTGGCTCAGCACCTGAAGAATAATTTGGAAAATATTTCGAGTAGATTTCCCCACCATGTTATAGTTCTGGGTGGAGATTTTAATTTGCCGGATATAGACTGGGAGACTCAAACGTTCATAACGGGTGGCAGGGACAAAGAATCCAGTGAAATATTTTTAAGTGCTTTATCTGAAAACTACCTTGAGCAGTTAAACAGAAAACCGACTCGTGGCGATAATATATTAGACCTTCTGGTGACAAACAGACCCGAACTATTTGAATCAGTTAATGCAGAACAGGGAATCAGCGATCATAAAGCGGTTACTGCGTCGATGATTTCAGCCGTAAATAGAAATATTAAAAAAGGTAGGAAGATTTTTCTGTTTAGCAAAAGTGACAAAAAGCAGATTACAGAGTACCTGACGGCTCAACACAAAAGTTTTGTCTCAAGTGCAGATAGTGTTGAGGATCAGTGGACAAAGTTCAAAACCATGGTACAATATGCGTTAGATGAGTATGTGCCAAGCAAGATCGTAAGAGATGGAAAAGAGCCACCGTGGTACAACAACAGAGTTAGAAAACTGCTGCGGAAGCAAAGGGAACTTCACAGCAAACATAAACATAGCCAAAGCCTTGCAGACAAACAAAAATTACGCGAAGCGAAATGTAGTGTGAGGAGGGCTATGCGAGAGGCTTTCAATGAATTCGAAAGTAACGTTCTATGTACTGACTTGGCAGAAAATCCTAAGAAATTTTGGTCCTATGTCAAAGCGGTAGGTGGATCAAAACAAAATGTCCAGACACTCTGTGACCAAAATGGTACTGAAACAGAGGATGACAGACTAAAGGCCGAATTACTAAATGTCTTCTTCCAAAGCTGTTTCACAGAGGAAGACTGCACTGTGCTTCCTTCTCTAGATTGTCGCACAGTTGACAAAATGGTAGATATCGAAGTAGACGACAGAGGGATAGAGAAACAATTAAAATCGCTCAAAAGAGGAAAGGCCGCTGGTCCTGATGGGATACCAGTTCGATTTTACACAGAGTACGCGAAGGAACTTGCCCCCCTTCTTGCAGCGGTGTACCGTAGGTCTCTAGAAGAGCGAAGCGTTCCAAAGGATTGGAAAAGGGCACAGGTCATCCCCGTTCTCAAGAAGGGACGTCGAACAGATGTGCAGAACTATAGACCTATATCTCTAACGTCGATCAGTTGTAGAATTTTGGAACACGTATTATGTTCGAGTATAATGTCTTTTCTGGAGACTAGAAATCTACTCTGTAGGAATCAGCATGGGTTTCGAAAAAGACGATCGTGTGAAACCCAGCTCGCGCTATTCGTCCACGAGACTCAGAGGGCCTTAGACACGGGTTCACAGGTAGATGCCGTGTTTCTTGACTTCCGCAAGGCGTTTGACACAGTTCCCCATAGTCGTTTAATGAACAAAGTAAGAGCATACGGACTATCAGATCAATTGTGTGATTGGATTGAGGAGTTCCTAGATAACAGAACGCAGCACGTCATTCTCAATGGAGAGAAGTCTTCCGAAGTAAGAGTGATTTCAGGTGTGCCGCAGGGGAGTGTCATAGGACCGTTGCTATTCACAATATACATAAATGACCTGGTGGATGACATCGGAAGTTCACTGAGGCTTTTTGCAGATGATGCTGTGGTGTATCGAGAGGTTGCAACAATGGAAAATTGTACTGAAATGCAGGAGGATCTGCAGCGAATTGACGCATGGTGCACGGAATGGCAATTGAATCTCAATGTAGCGAAGTGTAATGTGATGCGAATACATAGAAAGATAGGTCCCTTATCATTTAGCTACAAAATAGCAGGTCAGCAACTGGAAGCAGTTAATTCCATAAATTATCTGGGAGTACGCATTAGGAGTGATTTAAAATGGAATGATCATATAAAGTTGATCGTCGGTAAAGCAGATGCCAGACTGAGATTCATTGGAAGAATCCTAAGGAAATGCAATCCGACAACAAAGGAAGTAGGTTACAGTACGCTTGTTCGCCCAATGCTTGAATACTGCTCAGCAGTGTGGGATCCGCACCAGGTAGGGTTGATAGAAGAGATAGAGAAGATCCAACGGAGAGCAGCGCGCTTCGTTACAGGATCATTCAGTAATTGCGAAAGCGTTACGGAGATGATAGATAAACTCCAGTGGAAGACTCTGCAGGAGAGACGCTCAGTAGCTCGGTACGGGCTTTTGTTGAAGTTTCGAGAACATACCTTCGCCGAAGAGTCAAGCAGTATATTGCTCCCTCCTACGTATATCTCGCGAAGAGACCATGAGGATAAAATCAGAGAGATTAGAGCCCACACAGAAGCATACCGACAATCCTTCTTTCCACGTACAATACGAGACTGGAATAGAAGGGAGAACCGATAGAGGTACTCAGGGTACCCTCCGCCACACACCGTCAGGTGGCTTGCGGAGTACGGATGTAGATGTAGATGTAGATGTAGATTGGGAAGTCACAAAGGTGGTATGGACGTCCATTTACAGAAGGTGTTCGAAGTGATGTCCATTGGTATCAATGCAGTGCTGCAATCTTCTTATCATGGATTGAGTGGTATTCCTTGTCACACCTGCACTTATCGAAGTACATGCTCTGACAATTCTCTCTCACACATCTTCAGGTGTAGTTGGGACGTCTTTACAAACAATGTATTCTACGAATCCCCACAAGACAAAATCCAGACGCGTCAAGTCTGGCGAACGAGCCGGCCACGACACGTTTCCTCCGCGTCCAATTCAATGATTTGGGATTTGTCTCTGCAACTCTTTTTCTAGAAATCAGCGAAAAATGTGCCGGATACCCATCGTGTTGATACCACATTCTGTTCCTTGTTCCTAAAGGTATTTCTTCCAATAACAGACTTAATATTTCTTGCAGGAATGTGGTGTACTTCATACCATTAAGATTTCCTTCGATGAAATAGGGGCCTATAATTCTGTGGTCGAGAATCCCACACCATACATTCACCAACCACGGTTTTTGGTGTGCAACTTGCCCCAGCCAACATTGATTTTCAGTTGCCCAATAACACATGTTATTCAGATTAACATTTCTATGTTTCGTGAATGCAGCCTCGTCAGTAAATAAAATAAAATTAATAAATGTGTCATCCCTCTGGATCTGAAGTTGAGCCCATCGGCAGAATTCAGTGCGACGCATACAATCCGTATCAGGTAATTCTTGGTGGAGGCTGATGTAGTAAGAATGATATTTATGGCGATGCAGAACACGAACAACACTACTCTAGCTCTTGCCAGATTCTCTTACAATTTGATGCGAACTAACTCAAGGATCTTGGCCCATACTGACGAGAGTATCAATTTCCGTTTCCTCGTTATTAACTTTCCTTTGCCGGATATGTTTCCGATGCGTTAAAGATCCATTTGTTCTCAATTTATCACACACATATTTTAATGTACGACGTGTAGTGTATGTTGAGGATATCTTTCAGCGTATATGTCTCTAGCTCTCACTGAATTTCGTTGGCATTCTCTGTAGATGAGTTGCATATCGACTTGTTCTTCGAAAGAATACATCATTCGCATTCGCTTGATTCGACGATACTAGTCTTATCGTTCCTATTTGTGTTGTATTGCGAAACCGTCGAGCCGGCCGGAGTGGCCGTGCGGTTCTAGGCGCTACAGTCTGGAGCCGAGCGACCGCTACGGTCGCAGGTTCGCATCCTGCCTCGGGCATGGGTGTGTGTGATGCCCTTAGGTTAGTTAGGTTTAATTAGTTCTAAGTTCTAGGCGACTGATGACCTCAGAAGTTAAGTCTCATAGTGCTCAGAGCCATTTGAACCATTGAAACCGTCGAATGGTGTTTACATGTCAGTGGCACGTTAGATGGATACGCCGTATTTGACGAATACTTATTATTTGCACGATATACAAGAGAGAATCGTCAGAGCATCGTCGATGAGTGCCGAAGTGATAAGGAATATCACACAATCCATGATAAGAAGATTGCAGCACTGCATTGATACCAATGGTCATCATTTCGAACACCTTCTGTAAATGGACGTTCATGCTAACTTTGTGACCTTCGTTGACCATCAAAGATCTTACTGTTACACATCATTGGATTCGTCTCGATAGCCACTATTAGAAAATAAGTATCAAACTATAGCATTTCATTTAAAAGAAACAAAGTTGATCCCACCTAGCAACAAAAACCCAACATCATAATATGGCCTCCGTTGTCCCCTACAACATTTGTTCCACAAACTTTTCAGCTCCTATAATACTTTCGGAGTTATTCTAGGTAGCAATAGTTAGTGATTCACCCTGTATATTGTATCCGTTCTGTTTCACAGGCGACGTCTACAAGCTCCGTTTGCATTAGTATGTAACAAGTTGGTCATCATGTCGTTTGTCGTGAATTGCTGAATTTTTCTGTGTAAGCAGTGCAGAGGGCGGTATGTGACAGTCGCCTCCCTGTGTTCTGCTGCATTAAGCTCCATAATTTCGGTTCCGTCACGTTTGCGACGCCCTCAAACACCTAGCAGATTCCCCTCCAATTACGAAGGCCAGATATCGATTCAGTTGCGATGGGCGGCAGGAAGGCCATGAAAACACTATGACTACTGTTTATTTTCCCTTTCTGATATTTCAATTAAAGACGACCGCCCTTTCCACTGGCGAGTAATTTCAATAGTGCGCTTCATTCGAAATAAGACGTGGAGTTGAAATGGTTCGTAGTTTTCCAAAAATAAAGCCATTTCCAATGCGTTATGAAGAAGAGAAGGTTTAATACTGTCCTGGGTGGAAAGTTGTAAGGAATATTAGCGGTTAACGTCCCATCTACAGTGAAATCGTGCCGGCCGTGGTGGCCGAGCGATTCTAGGCGCTTCAGTCTGGAACCGCGCGATTGCTACGGTCGCAGGTTCGAATCCTACCTCGGGAGTGGATGTGTGTGATGTCCTTAGGTTAGTTAGGTTTAAGTAGTTCTAAGTTCTAGGGGACTGATGACCTCAGATGTTAAGTCCCATAGTGCTCAGAGCCATTTGAACATCGAAATCGATAGAGATTGTGCACTACGTCAGAGGGGGAAGGACGAGGAAGTAAATCGGCCGTTTCCTTTCCAAAAGAACCAGCCGACATTTACCGTTAGCAATTTGAGGAAAGCAAGCAGAACCTAAATTTGGATGGCCAGGCGACAAGTAGAATCCATGCCACGTACACCAAGAAAAGGGAGCAGTGAAATTGTGAGATGCTCGCACATCGTACATTACGTGATCGAAAGTCTGATGCATCAATAATATACCTATACCCATACCTATAACAGGAAAAATGTAATATTATCTACATACACAGATGAAAAAACGACAAACAACGAAAGAATTATCATAACGGAAATCATTAGATGTTATGTATATGTAAAGACAAACAAGTGAATACAATTTCAGAAAAATTGGGTGATTGATTGAAGAGAAAAAGCTTCGTAAACTGATCTAGTCAATAACGCGCCGCTCCACCTCTGCCCCTTACACAAACAGTTATTCGGCTTGGCATTGATTGATAGAGTTATCGGATGTCCTCATGAAGAATATAGTGCCAAATTTTCTCCAATTTACGCATAAGATCGTCAACATCCCGAGATGATTGGAGAGTCTTGTCTATAATGCTCCAAACGTTTGCAGCTGATGAGAAATCCACAGACTTTCCTGGTCGAGCTAGGATTTTCCAAGCTCGAAGATAAGCAATAGAAAGCCTGACTGTGTGCTGGCGGGCAATATTTTACTGAAATGTAGGCCTAGGATGACTTGCTATGAAGGGCAACAAAACGGAGCGTAAAATGTCGTCCACGTACAGCTGTGCTCTAAGAGTGTCGCGGATGACAACCAAGGGAGTACTGTTATGAAAAGAGATGGCACCCCAGACCACAGCTCCTGATTGCCGGCGTGAGACAGTCATGTATCCCACCGCTGACACGACTTCGGCTGGAATCTCATTGGCTGTGGTGGTAGTTTTCAGTGATGAGTCCTGCTTCGAACTGAGCCTCAATGACCAGCGATGACGTATCTGGAGACGCCTGGACAGAGATGGGATGCCAATCTGACGTTAGCCCGCCATATGTCTCAACAACTAGTCGTGATATTTCTTTTCATAGCAGGACCCTTTGGTTGTCATCCGTGACACCATTCACCACAGCAGTACGTCGAAAACATTTTAGTCCGCGTTTTGTTGCCCTTCATGGCAAGCCATCCTGGGCTTTCATTTCATCAAGATACTGCCCGTCCGCATACGGCGAGAGTTTTCACTGCTTGTGTTCGTGCTTTCCAAACCCGTCTTTGGCCATCAAGTTCGCCGGATCTCTCCAGACTGAGAATGTTTGGAGCATTATGGGCAGGTCCCTCCAACAGCTCGGCATTTTGACGACCTTAACTGCCAACTGGAGAGAATTTGGCACGACGTCCCTCAGGACATCCAACAACTCGGTCAATGAATGCCAAGCCGAATAACTGCTCGCATAAGGTCCAGAGCTAAACAAGTGCTTTATTGACTTCATAGAGGTGGTGGTCCAGATAGCTGTACACACCGGTACCTCTAATACTCAGTAACACGTCCTCTTGCACTGACACATGCCTGCGTTCGTCGTGGCATACTATCCACAAGTTCATCAGGGCACTGTTGGTCCACATTGTCCCACTCCTTAACGGCGATTCGGCGTAGATCCCTCAGAGTGGTTAATGGGTCACGTCGTCCATGTAGAACCCTTTTCAATCTATCCAATGCATGTTCGACAGGGTTCGTGTCTCGAGAACATGCTGGCCACTCTAGTCGAGCGATGTCATTACCCTAAAGGAAGTCATTCACAAGATGGAGCCGGCCGCTTTTGCCGAGCGGTTCTAAGCGCTTCAGTCTGGAACCGCGCTGCTCCTACGGTCGCAGGTTCGAATCCTGCCTCAGGCATGGCTGTGTGTGATGTCCTTAGTTTAGTTGGGTTTAAGTAGTTAAGTGTAGGGGACTGATGACCTCAGATCCCATGTTGTCTAGAAGCATCTGAAGCATTTTGCACGATGGGGGGCGCGAATTGTCGTCCATGAAGACGAATGCCTCGCCACTATGCTGCCGATATGGTTGCACTATCGGTCGGTGGATGGCATTCACCTATCGTACAGCCATTATGGCGCCTTCCATGACCATCAGCGGCATACGGCAGCCCCACATAATGCCACCCCAAAACAGCAGGGAACCTCCACCTTCCTGCACTCGCTGGACAGTGTGTCTAAAGCGTTCAGCCTGACCGGGTTGCCTCCAAATACGTCTCCGACGATTGTCTGGTCGAAGGTATATGCGACACTCATCGGTGAAGAGAACGTGATGCCAATCCTGAGCGGTCCATTCGGCATGTCGTTGGGCCCATCTGTACCGCGCTCCTTAGTGTCGTGGTTGCAAAGATGGACCTCGCCAAGGACGTCGGGTGTGAAGTTGCGCATCATGCAGCCTATTGCGCACAGATCGAGTCGTAACACGACGTCATGTGGGTGCATGAAAAGCATTATTCAACCTGGTGGCGTTGCCGTCAGTGTTCCTTCGAGTCGTAATCCGTAGGTAGCAGTCATTCATTGCAGTAGTAGCCCTTGGGCGGCTTGAGCGAGGCATGTCATCGGCAGTTCCTGTCTCTCTGAATCTCCTCCATGTCCGAACAACATCGCTTTGGTTCACTCCGAGAGGCCTGGACACTTCCCTTGTTGAGAGCCTTCCTGGCACAAAGTAACAATGCGGGCGCGAACGAACCGCGCTATTGAGCGTCTAGACATGGTTGAATTACAGACAACACGAGCCGTGTACCTCCTTCCTGGTGGAATGACTGGAACTGATCGGCTGTCAGACCCCCTCCGTCTAATAGGCGCTGCTCATGCATGGTTGTTTACATCTTTTGACGGGTTTAGTGACATCTCTGAACAGTCAAATGGACTGTGTCTGTCATGCAATTTCCACAGTCAACATCTGTCTTCAGGAGTTTTGGGAATCGGGGTGATGAAAAATTTTTTTGATTTGTGTGATTATAGCTTTATAATATTTTTGAAGTAGATTTTTCTCCTAGCTGTATTTCTCCACATTAATGCCCATTTAAAAAATCCTTTAATTCTTAGTTGTCTCAGAGAATAACTGTAAAGACAATGTAATGTTACTTACACAGATAGCTTCATTTATCATGTCAGCACAGGTTTTATTTTAGATTCACTATTTAGTTCCACTGGTATTACTGTTAAATTATAGGTGGTTAGCACTGATCATATAATAAAATTCATGATTTCACAAAAACGTTAATTGTGATGCTAATACTGATTTCATACTATCATGCGTGATGTTAATTAAATACTTTCTGATAATAGCTTCACGATGCTCTCATTTATAAGCACTAACAGTTCACTGTCTTTGGGTGTCAGACACAAGTCCGTTAATGAAAAGCAACTATTAATAATTAACCGAAATTCTCTACCACTAAGTATTTAACCTACAGACTGCAAACTTGGGAAAGAAGTGAAATTTAAAAAGATTATGAAGTTTCATTCAGACGGGACAGTAGCAGCCACCACTTGATACGCCAACAAAAGGGTTGCTAGTTCCCTACATTTGGCCATTATGACGTAACCATCTCTCGAATCTACATGTATAATTTTTGGCAGATATTCTATTGCATATTTCATTAATTACATCAGCTCACGATTTGCAAAGATCTCCGTGGTGTATTCAAAGAAAGCATCCCAGCAACTGTTCGAATTAGTTTTGGGAAAACCACAAAAGATCTTATTGTGGATGGCTGGCCGAGCATTTGGTCCTCTGTCTCCGCAAATGCGAGCCTAATACTGTAAATACTAATGCACAGTTTGGTGAAAATCAAATCGGCTGCTAAGCAGTGAGTCGTCGTAAGAAATGTATTATCGGTGTATGAGGGCAGCATGCAATCAATAGGTCAGCTTCTTATTTGCTTAAGGGAAGTAAAATTTACGGCCGAGCCAGGTGGGTAACATGTTTTCACAGCAAGAGAGGCCGTAAAATTGTGAGTCGGTACCACAAAAGCGGGACGCGAATTTCCCATTAGGCCGTGTGCTTCATGCCTATTAACGTTGTTTGCAGCGGAAATTCTGCTGGCTGCAGAGGAACGAGTTGTTCATTATTTGAGGGTCGTAATATTTACGACTGGTTGCAGTGTTTGCCGCAGCACGGGAGCACGTGTTGCGCTCCGCAGAAAGGAGGCCGGAGTCGTAAAAAAGCTAACGCGCCGAGCGCCCGTTGCATTCTCTGCCTGGTCTGCGCTCTGTACCCTGCGTTACCAACGCCACAGCCGCTGATGGTCTGATGTGAGGGAGAACGCTTACACCATACATGATAAGGTCCGCGCACGACGTCATTATTCTGAAAACAACATCTCGATCAGCTGACTACTGGCAGCATCCATTTGCCGACAACTTCTGGAGTACTGTTCAGGTTCTCTCAACTACAGCATTTTCAGTAAAGAAGTCTCCACTAAAATGGTGAAATGTTGTGCAGCATTTGGCTACACCGAAAGATACGTGAAAGGAGACACATTAATATTTAGTTTCATAGATAAATTTATTTCTAAAGTATAAAGAGGAAAAAAAATTGTGAACACATATTGCGACATAAAGACCACGAATTTACACACTGAAGTAAGGAGTGATACCATTACCAGCTAGATATCAATGGTCTTCTATATGAGATTATTTATTTGTGTGTACATATTACGAACATCTTGTATCTATCTTGTATTAATACTTTGGTCCTTAAATCTAAAACTAAGATTTTGAAACGACAGAATGTTAATGTCTAACGAACTACAAGAGTTTTGTATAATAAATGTTTTCAAATATACGAGGGCATGCTGAAAAGTAATGCCTCCGAATTGTTTATGTTGCAACGCCTAAAGCCTTTTGAATAAAACAAATGCTTAAAGCTTTTTAAATGAAACAAACGTTATTTAGATTCTACATCTTTCTTCTTTCTTCGTGTCTACGTATTTGCAGCTCTCGGCCGCTAGAGAGCTCCGAATTGTAGTGTGTAACATAGCAGTGTGTGACATAACTATGTCGGCACGTGAGAAACAGCTTGCTGTAATTGAGTTTCGAATTCGAAGAGTTCGTCCACTCATGGAGAATCCTCTCCTGTGGCATGACAATGTCAGGCCACACACAAGTGCCGTGACATCTGCAACAATCTGACGCCTTGGTTTCACTGTCCTCGTACATTCTCCATAATGTCCCGACTTGGGCCCATCCGATTTTAATCTGTTTCCAAGACTTAAAGAATACCTTCGAAGACTTCACTTTGACAGTGATGAATCGGTGCAAGCAGAGGTGTGGTTGTGGCTCCATCAACAAAGTCAAACATTCCATGGAGAAATTAAGTTAATTGTACTGATGTATGTGTGAAACTAATACAACAGCTTTCACCTGCAAAGAAGTAGCTGAAGTGATACAACAAACGACATTGAACACGGACTTCCCCGAGGAAAACCCCTAGGGATGATGATCGGGCTTGTCAGCTGGTCACTGACAGCCGCCCGAAGCTTGGATACCAACAGACAAATGAGACAAGACCTTGCGCTCGTATATTGTGAACCCAGCGGCTTCCAGTACTCGCAACAGGAACCAATGGCTGAACTGGTTGAACACTCCGTCAAAATCCAAGAAAGCCAGAGCATCAGGAATAGAAGAAACAGCGGTCACCGATATGATATCACGACATTCAGCTACTGGGGTCATAATAGTACAATCAAGAATACAACGTCGAGGGTCAGTGACATTCTCTAGCAACACAGACAGCCGGCTATTCATCGCCCTCGCCACAGTATTATAGTCAAAATTTAATGAGGTAATCTGGCGAAATTTATCAGTTGCTGTCTGGCCCGAACTGAGGAATTAACATAATTTTACGAACTTTAAACGATTCGGGCACAAACCTCCATCTCAACGCATCGTTCTGTTCTTGTTTAGTGTATCTTCTCGTGTTCTTGTGTTTTTCTTCAGGCTGTGAAGAGCTATCATTCATTCCAGGGGAACAAGAAGGCCTGTCTACATTAGGTATTTTTAATCCAAGGCTCGCTCTTTGATTGGAAGCAGTACCAATTTTTTCTCGTCTGCTGGCGTGCAAAGCCTAACACATCTGAGGATTTTCTTTAAGGATTTACTCCCTCAGCGTTTGAAGATCCCTCATCTCCACAAGGCTGTGGTTCCATTCCTCATTTGCCCTTGGGAGGGAAAGGGTGCCTACTCCACCAGCTGTGCCGTCCCAAAGATGTTCTCTGCCGTAGCTGCTGTTAAGGACTTCGCCATATCTCTGACAGTGGTTGATAATGATAAGGAAAAAGGAGAGGTTTGGCAGCGGTTGATAATAATAAGGAAAAAGGAGAGGTTTAAGATGGGATAGGATAGGAGACAGGCTAATGATAGGTCGTTGTGGGACACACTTTGTCTGGCTCATCCCCTTTGGTGTGTCCGACATAGGTGAACCTGCTGGTAGCGATGCTACCGCTGGCGTAGCCCTCCGGATCCAGAGCACGCAAAACTCCTCACCCGTACGGATAGTGCTACGTTAAGGCGGTGTCTCCTGAGGAAGGGAATCACAGTGTAAACCCATAGTCAACTGACTTAGATAACTTCTACATCGAAGAGAGAGCTTTCAGTTGCCACAGTGAACTCTCCGCCACACACCGTCAGGTGGCTTGTGGCTCAAATGGCTCTGAGCACTATGGGACTCAACTGCTGTGGTCATCAGTCCCCTAGAACTTAGAACTACTTAAACCTAACTAACCTAAGGTCATCACACACATCCATGCCCGAGGCAGGATTCGAACCTGCGACCGTAACAGTCGCACGGTTCCGGACTGCGCGCCTAGAACCGCGAGACCACCGCGGCCGGCTGGCTTGTGGAGTATGGATGTAGATGTAGATGTAGACCGTTCAAGAGCAAAGTAAGAGTGGCACTCAACAAAGGCCAAATACGCACATAAAAATCCTTTGACAGACGATCCAACCCCGGCGACTAACGAGAAGGCCACCTGAAAATAACGTCATAGACGTCGTTACATTGAAAAGCATCTAAAACGCAGTGTTACGTACAAAACGTGTATCTCATAATGCCGAACACAGAACTGACCTAGAGCATGGAGTGTATCCTCCTCTACCTCGCAACATCACCGTCCTCGGTCTAGAGGGTTGCGATACGCGCACGTCGACGAAAGGTCTGATGTCGCATCAGATGATATCAATTCATTCCCTACGACCAAGGAACGTTGTTTGGATAGCATCCTTAAACCTTCCGTATCAATCGAAGTTTTACACGCCCGACATCCGCAATCCGTAGAGCAGCCTGATGAGCACCTTCATAAAGGTCACGTAAGAGAAAGCAGTAAAATTCCTGCGTCCTCCGAAACTCCTGCGCTCTATCAGAGCAGAATCGGATCAACGTTCATCGGATCCTCGTCTTTGCTTGTTGAACCATCCACTCCAAAACGGAGACGCATTACGCAACAGTACGGAGACTACGGTCCCACTCTTCCAGGATCACCTAAAGTACAGAGGGATCCTGCTAGTGCGCTACATTCAACATCCAAGGCGATCGTAGCAATTTCACCGACTGCTGCGCGTGATGTAAACTAACAGTCACTGCGCATTGGCCAGTGAAGCTACAGGAGATGAGGATAATGGCGGAAATTCGGGAGCAGCAAGCTGCGCTTCCCTTTGTTGTTCCATTTCATCAGTGGCACAAATCTCGTGACCAGGAGAAACGAAATCAGCTAACGTCAGTTTTCAACTCTTTTCAAATAAATGCAAATGCCTGCCGTGGGCAATTCTACGACGACTACTTTCACTGCAGAGAAACTACGCCCCACTTGTCCACCATACGTGACATGAATGCGGTAACCACGGAACTGTAGATGTGAAGGACTGTTACGATTGACCGGTGTTAAGTGGAACAGAGCTCTCGTCGTACACCCCTCACATCACCATAAGGGTTCAAAACCTCCTTAAGTAAACTCTCATCAACCACTATTAGAAGGCTGAACACACGGAAATTTATATAATCTTTTTCCGCACTAGCAAGAAGCACCATACTAAGAGAACAACCATGGTGCTAAAAGTGACCTTTAGAACCATGACGCAAAGCAACCTATCTGTTTGTAGGGGATACAAAGCTTAAAGAAAAAGACGTAGTTATCACAGTCAAAGTAGGCGGTATGAATCTGATAAGACGGTAAGTAAATGCTATCAAGGAATCAGTCACGAATCTCCAATGACCCAAACAGAAACGGAGCACATGGGTTTGGCGAAATGCTGTACCTGTTCTTGGAACACGCTTGGTAACCACGTTCGACATTATGAACGGACTACGCCACAACCAACGGACACACACAGTAACCAACTTCACGGACCAAACGACGATGTGACACACACAGACACAAACACAACACTGAGGAAAAGCTGTCCAGGTGCATGAGAAACTGGGGTAATGCGGAAAACTGGCAACCTTCCACTTCGGCTCACGATACGGAACTCATGCTTGATCACCAGACAAGATAGGTGTGTACGTAGGTCAACAATAGGTTTTGATGACTGAGTTTGCGAGTATCAAAATATGTGACATATATGAACTTATCTTTTGATTGCATTGACTTAGAAGCTTAAATTACTTACACCACCAAGGACCATGGACATTAGTACCTGCTACAACCGGACAGTCTAAACATACAGACAGACGAGTAACAAAGTGATGCTATAAGCGCTCCATTTTTACCAACCGGGATATTTAACCCTAAAAATGAAAAATGGTTTTAAACGTGGCATTCGTTTTCGGTTGCTAATGCTTGTGTGTGCTCAATATACACTACTGGCCATTAAAATTGCTATACCGCGAAGATGACGTGCTACAGACGCGAAATTTAACCAACAGGAAGACGATGCTGTGATATGCAAATGATTAGCTTTTCAGAGCATTCACACAAGATTGGTGCCGATGGCAACACCTACTACGTGCTGACATGAGCAAAGTTTCCAACCGGTTTCTCATACACAAACAGCAGTTGACCGGCGTTGCCTGGGGAAACGTTGTTGTCATGCCTACCATCATGTTTCCGACTTTGACAAAGGTCGGATTGTAGCCTATTGCGATTGCGATTTATTGTATCGCGACATTGCTGCTCGCGTTGGTCGAGATTCAACGACTGTTAGCAGAATATGGAATCGGTGGGTTCAGGAGGGTAATACGGAATGCCGTACTGGATCCCAACGGCCTCGTATCACTAGCAGTCGAGATGATAGGCATCTTGGGTGCAGCCACGTCTCTATCCCTGAGTCAACAGATAGGGATGTTTGCAAGATAACAACCATCTGCACGAACATATCGACGACGTTTGCAGCAGCACGGACTATGAGCTTGGAGACCAAGGCTGCAGTTACCCTTGACGCTGCATCACAGACAGGAGCGGCTGCGATAGTGTACTCACGGACGAACCTGGGTGCACGAATGGCAAAACGTCGTTTTTCGGATGAATCCAGGTTCTGTTTACAGCATCATGATGGGCGCATCCGTGTTTGGCGACATAGCGGTGAACGCACATTGGAATTTGTCATCGCCCGGCGTGATGGTATGGGGTTGGTTACACGTCTCGGTCACCTCTTGTTCGCACTGACAGCACTTTGAACAGTGGACGTTACATTTAAGATGTGTTACGACCCGTGGCTCTACCCTTCATTCGATCCCTGCGAAACCATACATTTCAGCAGGATAATGCACGACCGCATGTTGCAGGTGCTGTACGGGCCTTTCTGAATACAAAAAATGCTCTACTGCTGCCCTGGCCAGCTCATTCTCCAGATCTCTCACCAAATGAAAACGTTTGGCCAGTGGTGGCCGAGCAACTGGCTCGTCACAATACGCCAGTCACTACTCTTGACGAACTGTGGTATCATGTTGAAGCTGCATGGGCAGCTGTAACTGTACACGACATCCAAGCTCTGTTTGACTCAATGCCCAGGCGTATCAAGGCCGTTATTACGCCCATGAGGTGGTTGTTGTGGGTACTGATTTCTCAGGAGCTATGCACCCAAATTGCGTGAAAATGTAATCACAGGTCAGTTCTAGTATAATATATTTGTCCAATGAATACCTGTTTATCATCTGCATTTCTTCTTGGTGTAGCAATTTTAATGGTCAGCAGTGTACTTTTTTATTTGGAATATGAAAGGGATTTACAGCATATATTTAGTTATATTTACTTATTTATCAGGTTCCCTGGGACCATGTGGCCCATAGATATTCGGTTATGCAGTCAGACAGATCATAGTTTACAGAACTTTAGTTAGAAAATTTATAAACAAAGAGTTAAAGAACTCATTACAATACGATAAAACACAGAGTATGAAAGTACACTGATCAGCCAGAACATTATGACCACCGACTTATTGTCCATATAAATCTGCCCAGGCGAAAGTTGCTTTACCTGGCGAGGAATGACTGCTAGTCAAACGCTCGCACGGTGCATGTAGTATCAGTGAGCGTGCTGTCTATATGTAGCATGAGGGAGGCGAGCGATCTGTCTGAGTTTGACCGATGGCAGATTGTGATGGCCTGGAGGCTCGGCACGAGCATTTCGGAAGCTGCGCGACATGTTGGGTGTTCGAGGAGTGCTGTGGTGAGTGTCTTCAGCACGAATAGATGTCGTGGGGTTGGGCGGTCGCCCTGCATTACAGATATCGGACGTCGTAGGCTGGGAAGACTGGTAAAAAGAGGACAGGCGGCGAATTGTGGCAGAACTAACATCAGACTTCAATGCTGCGCAGAGTGCAAGTGTATGTGAACACCCTTAACGACGGGCCTCCGCAGGCGACGACCCAAACATATGCAGATGTTAACACCATGACATCGGCATCTACACCTGAAATGAGCAAGTGACCATTGGCACTGTACGTTGGTGCAGTGACAGAGCGTTATATGGTCTGATGAATCCCGATAGTTTCATCTTGCCAATGGGATGGCGCGAATCCCTCACCTTCCAGGGAAACAGCTCCTTAACACCTCTACCGTGGGACCGAGACAAGCTGGCGGCGGCTCCATTATGCTCTGGCGGACATTCACGTGGGCATACGTGGGTCCAGTGGAGCTTGTGCAACGCACCATGACAGCAGATGACGTATACTCATTTATGACGATCATGTTACACGGCGGCAGTGGCATTTTTCAACAAGATAGTGCGCCATGTCACAATGCCAGGAGTGTAATGGGCAGGTTCGAGGAACACGGTGCGCAGTGGCGAGTTCCAATTGATTTGATAGTCGCCCCAGCTCACCAGATCTGAACCCCATCAAACACATCTGGGAGGTGACTGAACGTGGCGTCAGAGCTCATCCCTTCCCTCCCCGCAATTTGCGGAAATTAGGTGAACTGTGTGTACAGACGTGCAGCTAACTCCCTTCTGAGACCCACCAATGCCTCATTGCTCCCATGGCGCTACGAATTGCCGCTGTTATTCGTGCCGTAGTTGGACTTACCGGCTGTTAGGTAGGTGGTCATAATGTTCTAGCTGATTAGTGTAAATAATCCATTACAAGGGAAAGATCTCAGTCACTGTAAGGAACTACTGTAAATAATAGAAGGAGTGTGTCGCAAGGAAACATTTCAACTTGGATTTGTATACTTGTGTTTTATCACTAAATTTATTCATCGGAATTCAGCGTTGAGTGACCCCAGAGCCACCTAATATACTGCCACTTATAACCTTCCTTGCTAAACCTATTTAGTTATAGGCTCTGTCTAGTGTAGCCGCAGTTATAGATGCCCCCAGCTGGCACTAGCGAAATGTGTGCCTTTTCAACAGTCATCAGTGCCCTTTCTAGTCGTATATTAACTCATCTCACAGGACTGTCAACATGGGGTTGATCGTAACCTCAGTACAGCTGTACAAACGGAACATTAGTGGTCCGAAAGTAAGTAGCAAATGTAACCAAATCATCGCCTATGTCAAGAGTACAGTCCCTATCAATACTATACCTATTCCCTCTCACTATCACTAACTGATCATCTTTAGTAAAATCCTTACAAAAGCCCCTAAACTTCTGTCACCTTACTGAGCCCAGCACCCGATTCAAAAACTGACTTGGTATTCCTTCCAAATTGCTCTAGCCCATGACTGCTACCTAGCAGCAGAAACATCTTCTTCTTACTTTTACTATCTAACTTCACTTTTCTAACAATGGTGTGTGTATGTTGCATATTATCTACTCCTACAACTGCTCGCGACTTCTCTCCACTACGCTCTGACAGCTGGCTAATGCCGTTGCCGTCATTTAAAGTGGAACACCGGAGCGCGCTCTCTCCCTAATGGCCTTACAGCCAACTGCCGGTTCCCACTGGGCCACTCTCTCTGTCCATAGATTCTCCAGTCCTCCTCTAGCTTGCTCTAATTGTGCCTGAGAGGCACATATTCTCACTTCCTCCTGTACTAGTTACTTAGTTGTGGATTCCATATACCATTGGAACGATTCTTTTATCGAAATGATATTGAACGACTCAGTTTACAGGATATATACACATGATTGGTGTTAACATTAATGAAAATATAATTTTTTTAGTCCCACTCATGGAGTCCCACTCATGGAGCCACATTTTTTAATGGCTACCAGTTTTAAGCAGAAATCCGTCAATGGAATAGAAAGAGTTCCCTGGAGAACATCATTTAAAATTAGATTTGCTACCTCTCATATTGTTGGGCAAATGATCAAAAACTTTTTTGCTGCATGTTGAACTCCTGTCTGACCCACTGAAAGCTTTGACAATGGGAATTTAAGGTCACTTTCCCGCTATTGTTGTAGGTATGTACATCACTGTTGGTCTATCAATCTGGTTTCGCTATGAAAGAGCGGACACAGTTTCAGAGCAACCTCTTACCCTTGAGGTGTGAAGCTGCTCCTGAATGGTGAAAGCATCAATAATGATCACCAGCATTAGGATGCAGAAGGCAATGGCACTGTGTTAAAGACACGCTGTGTGTATCCGCAGGACATCCGGAGTAGTCGCCCATTCTAATCTCCTGGAGGGGATTGGCAAGCTGGAGGTAACCACGCGAAAAAGGTTGAAGAACCATTTAAACAGTAACGTACTACGAGTCGGAGCGTGGAATGTCAGAACTGTCAACTTGATAGGGACGTCAGAAAATCTGAAAAAGGGAAATGCAGAAGCTCATTCTAGGTATAGCAGGGGAGGGATAAATCAAATGAAAAGGTGGTAACGTTATCTGTTCTGGTGAATATAGGGTAATATCGATAACAGCAAAATATGTTATAACGGAAGTTAGATTCTTTGTGTATAGGAAAGTAGGACACAGAGTGAGTTACTGCAAACAGTTCAGTGATACTGCTGCATTCAACAGAATAAACAGCAAACCAACATCAACAACAATACATGAAGCGTATTCGCAGCTGTGAATATAGACTACCATCAGCTGTATAAGGGAATAGTGACAATGAAAATTTGTGCTGCACCAGAACTCGAACCCAGATTTCCCGCTTACTACGAGCGGTCGCCTTACAATTAGGCCATCTGAGCGCGTCTCACGGCCAGACCCAAACGTCCACGAGTCGTCAACCAAGTGTCTACAATCTGTATTCGAACATCCATTCTGTACACTGAAGAGCCAAAGAAACTGATACACCTGCATAAGACGTGGCAAGGACTCGACTAATGTCTGAAGCAGTACTGAAGGGAACTGACACCATGAATCCCGCAGCGCTGTCCACAAATCCGTAAGAATATGAACGGCTGGAGATATCTTCTGAGCAGCACGTTGCAAGGCATACCAGATATGCTCAATAATGTTCATATCTGGGAAGTTTGGCCAGCGAAAGCGGTTAAACTCAGAAAAGCGTTTCTGGAGCCACTATGTAGCAATTCTGGACGTGTGGGTGTCACATTTCCCTGCTGGAATTGCCCAAGTCCGTCGGAATGCACAACGGACATGAATGGATGCAGGTGATCAGACAGGATTCATACGTACTTCCCACCTATCAGAGTCTTATCTAGACACATCAGGGGTCCCATATCACTCTAACTGCACACGCTCCGCACCGTTACATAGCCTCCACCACCTTGAACAGTCCCCTGCTAACATGCAGTGTCCATGGGTTTACGAGGTCGTCTCCATATCCGCACACGTCCACCCGCTAGATACAAATTGAAACGAAACTCGTGCAACCAGGCAACAAGTTTCCAGTCACCAACAGTCCAATGTCGGTGTTGACGGGTCCAGGCGAGGCATAAAGCTTTGTGTGGTGCAGTCATCAAGGTCACATGAGTGAGCTTTCGGCTCCGAAATCCCATACCGATGACATTTCGTTGAATGGTTCGCACACTTACACTTGCTTATAGTCCAGCATTGAAATCTGCAGCAGTTTGAGGAAGGGTCACACTTCCTTCACGTTGAACGATTCCCTTCAGTCGTCATTGGTTCTGTTCTTGCAGGGTCTTTTTCCGGCCGCAGCGATGTCGGAGATTTGATGATTTACCGAATTTCTGATATTCACGGTACACTCGTAAGATGGTCGTACGCTACCTCGGAGATGCTGTGTCCAATCATTCGTGCGCCGACAATAACAGCACGTTCAAACTCACTCAAATGTTGATAACCTGCCGTTGTAGCAGCAGTAACCGATCTAACAACTGTGCCAGACACTTGTCTTATATAGACACTGCCGACCGCAGGGCCGTATTCTGCCTCTGCCTCTGTATTTGAATACGCATGCCTATACCAGTTTCTTTTGCGCTTCAATGTATATTCCCGTACATGGGATACATTTTACTTGAAAGTCGCTCGCCCGATGTCGGCGGATAAGTAAGATACCGCAGTCCCTCTAAAGCCGTTATGAAATACAATAAATGTAGTCGCAATTGCGAATATGGGCAACCATCAGCTGTATAATGGAATAACGGCAATGAAAATTTGTGCCGGACCAGGACTCGAACCCGGATTGCCCACTTATCGTGAGCGGTCGCCTTACCGTTAGACTATCCGATGAATCTTAAATATTAATGAAATAAATAAGAACAGTAGAGAAGACAAAACGAAATGGCTGCAGGAAAAATGGGAAGAAATCATGAAAAAGGCTCTCCGAAGGACTGATTCCGCACGTAAAAAACTCAAAACAACCTTCGGTGAAATTACGAGAGCATGAGCTTCGAAAATAAAGAGTACGAATAAATGGGAGTAGATATGGAAGACATATGGGATGCAAGAAGGCCTGCAATGAATTAGGTAGAAAGGAGAGATAACATTTCTTCGCAGTTTCTGAAATCAATGCGGGGAAGTGGTAACCAGGCGGCTAATGTAGTAGCTATGTAGAATCTATGAGTGTGGAGACATACCAAAAGACTTTCGGAAAAATATGATACACAGAATGCAGAAGGTGGCAAGAGCAGATATTTGCGAGACTTACTGCACAAACAGCTTAATGGCCCACGCATCCAAGTCGTTTACAAGGCTAATACGCAAAATAATGGAAAAGAAAACTGAGCATCTATTAGATGACGAAGAATTTGGCTTTCGGAAACGCAAGTGTACCAGAGGGTCAGTTCTGAAGTTGCGGGTTATAATTAACAATTAATAATAATTAAAAATAACTAAGAAAAATCAAGATAAGTTCATCCCTCTTTCTGTTCCTGAAAAGCATTTCGACATCTGAAAATAAGTGAGGACAATTGAAATTCTGAGAAAACTGTAGTAGGTTATAGGAAAAGATCGAAGATATACAATATCTACAAGAAACAAGAGGAAACAATAAGAATGGGAGACCAAGAAAGAAGCGTTATAATTAAAGCAGAGTTTAAGACAAGGATGTGATCTTTTGTCCCTACTGTTCAGTCTATACATTGAAGAAACAATGACGGAAATAAAAAGGAGTTTCAAGAGTGAGATTAATATTCAGGGTGAAAGGATACCAAGGATAAGATTCGTTAAAGACACTAGAAATTTGTGGTAAGTTCCTGTGGGACCAAACTGCTGAGGTCATCAGTCCCTAGGCTTACACACTACTTAATCTAACATAAACTAACTTACGCTAAGGACAGCACACACACCCATGCCCGAAGGAAGATTCGAACCTCCGACGGGGGAAGCCGCGCGAGCCGTGGCAAGGCGCCTCTTAAAGACACTACAATCCTGTGTGAAAATGAGGAAGAACTGTTGAACACAGTCTACTGGCCACAGAATATGGATTGAAAGAAAACCGAGGAATGTTGAAAGTAATGAAGAGAAAGAGAAATGAGATAAGCGATGAATGAAATTGAGGACCACGACATAGATGGCGTGAAGAAATTCTGCTGTCTTGGAAGCAAAATAACACAGGACAGACGAAAGTAGGGACGCATAAAAACCATATCAGAACAAGTAAAGAGGGTATTCCTGCCCAAGTCAGGTTTGCTAGTATCTAACATCGGCCTTATTCCGAGAATGAAATTTCTGAGAGTACACGTTTGGAACAGAGCAGTGTATGAAAGTGAATCATGAACTGTGGAAAAACCGGAATAGAAAAGAATCGAAGGGTTTGAGATTTGGTACTATATAAGCATGCTGAAAATTAGATAGAGTGATATGATAAGAAATGAGAAGTGCTGTTTTTTGTGGTAACCTAGTTTTCTCTTCCATAGGATAACACAGAAACTGCCATCACCTTATAGAATTTCGTGTTGGTCTCTTTTTGTACTTTATGGCCACTGTTCTGTTAATGGCACAACAGACACCTTGAAATTTGTGTACTTTATTTTCAATATCAGAGTCAAAATGAAAACTTACTGCACAGACTTAATAAGAGATTTGAGACACTTGTTCTAAAACTGAATTATTCAAAACAGTTTTTGATCTGATTGGATATTTTCATCAGAATGCCATTATTTTCGTTTTATTACTAGAAATTTTAAAGCTGTAATTCTTGCATATTTCGTTCAACTGGTATGATGATCTTTGGAGGTAATCTTCATTCTTTTGAATAATAACGATGTCATCATCAAACAAAAGTACATTCAGGTATTCCTCATTTGTTATCTTAATTCCTTTGTTTATTTTACGTTTCAATTTGCGGAGAATAAAGTCACTATAAATATTACAAAGCCTAGGTGATAGTCCACACCCTCTTCCAACACCTTGCTTAATGATTATTTCTTCTAATTGATTGCTACCTGTGTTTATTAAAATGCGAGTAGTTTTATAAAGGCTTTTCACTATCTCTGTTAGATGATAAGGATATCCACATTCGGACATGATCTTCTCTAGGCTATCACGGCTCAAACGGTCAAAAGCCTTCTCAAGCTCAACAGAGACCATATGGGTTTCTGTGTTAGCTTCTATGTGTTTTTAATTGCAAACACATTGTCTGTTCGTGAACGACGTGATCTAAAACCATTTTATTCTTCAGAAATAATAGCTTCTGTGATATTCTTCAAGCGGTTATTGATTACCTTTGAGTACAGTTTGTGACCAGTGCTTAGAGAGACTGATGCCACGATAGTTTTTACAGTCATTACGTTTCGCTCTCTTGTAAAGAGAGATTACTTGTGCTGTATATCAAGGGTCTGGGATCTTGAAGTTCTTCCAACATCCATTAATTAATTGTAAAAATCTTTTATCTGGTAGTAGCCCTTCACATTTAATCAGTTCTGCATTTATTCCAGCTATTTCAGTAGCTTTTCATTTCTTCACGCCTTTCAAAACCTTTTGTAATTCCTCCATAGTAAGTGGATTTTCTGTTTCATTGTACATACTTTCTCCAGTGTCATCTTCGGCATTCTGTGTACACCACAAGTCTGTATAATTATGTATCCATTGTTCATCTGGTATAATGTTCAGTGAGGCCGTGTGTTTTTCGTCCTTCTTATGGGCTTCCGTGACCTTGAATGCACATCGCTGTCTACCGTGTACGTCGCGTTCTAAGATGCTTATGATCGAGTTTCATGACTCTTGGTGTGCTTTGAGCACTATTTGTTTCGCAGCGTTCCTTTTTATTTTGCATGTTTCTGAGCTCACTAATCCTTTTATATGTAGAAAATTCAAATAAGCAATTTGTTTTTCTTTACTGGCTTCATTAGTTTCTGTGTTTCAGATTCTGAGTCTTTTTCCCCACCTGTTTTCTTCTTCTTACCAAGTGTTTCTGGGGCTGCTTCGATGATGCAACTTTCGTTTTTATTCCAGTCGATATTGATGTCTTAATTGATTGGTAGTGAAATAAGGTTTCCTTGGAGTCCGTACCGATAAAATTTCCTAATACTGTATTCCGACAAGAGATGTACTTTGAACAAATCATCTTGGTACGTCTTTTGGAGTTTCTTTGTTGTCTTCTATTTTGAGAGAAACCTTATCTTCCTGCCTAAAAGGAAGTGGTCGCTACTTATGTCTCTTCTTCTATAAAAACGTATATATCGCATAAGATTCTTCATTTTATCATTAATTAGCATGTAATCAATAACAGAACTTAATCCTCGTGCACTGCATGTAAAATTGCGAAATGTCTTTCTTCCTGTAAAATGTGTTAGTAAATTTCAAATTATTGAAGGAGACAGATTGGCGTTGTTCCTGTCCATTATTTATTAAGTGTATTTTCTCCAAATAGTCCGGGTATAGGTAGATTTCCAACTCTTGCGTTAATATCACCAGCGATGATAACATGATGTGTTTTGCTGTTCACTTCTCTCTGAAGATCATCATAAAAAGTATCAGTATAATCCTTCCTTCCCTCCTCTGGACCGCAAACATCTCTAACTGTTAGTTGACCTCTTGGAATCTGAAATCTGACTGTCATTATTCCTTCATTTATTTAGCTGTATTCACGAACCTTTCCTCCCCATTTATCGTTGACTAAAATAGCTACTCCAACACTATCTGGTTTTCTTTGTGGGACGCCACTGTAAGCCAGCCAGTATTCTGCCAAACCTTTTGTTCCTTTCAGTTTTTTCTTTGTTTCTGTTATTATTGTAATGTCTATTTTGTTCTCTGTGAGTACTTGATTTAACTCGCTTTCTTCGTTGGCCAATCCCTCGAACATTCCACGTTGGAATACATCCAACAACAAATAATTAAGCACGTAGGGCGTTAGTGTTACTCTGAGATGAAAAGATTGATGCAAGATAGTAATTCGCGTTGAACCGCATCGAATCAGTCAGAAGTCTGATGACTACAAAAACACAGCATGCCCTGAAGCTCCAGGAAAGTGCCTCGCTATATTTCCCACTAGCTTCTCTATTCTATTCACCTCCGCTGAAAAAAATCTTGCTACGCAAATAACATCGTACCCTTCAATTCACCGCGCACTTCTCACTCAAGAACAAATTTTACAATCTCTTTAAACGAATACACTGCCTGACAAAGCAAGTAAAGAACCCAGAGGACATGCTCGGATGTCATTATAACTTCGTACACGCACACAACATTAGGGAGTATGTAAATGATTAGCGTTGCAATTCTCTGTGAGACGTAGAACATTCACTAGAATGCATTAGTGTTGTTGCCAGGCCTGAAACTATCGTGAATAGCTGCAGATATTCAGTGATCACTGTGAAGGACGCAGAGATGCCTCATACTCCTGAGAGACAACGTTTTCAGCACCTGACAGAGCTTGACAGCGGCCTCATTGTGGGTGTTTATTTGACCAGCGGGTCGAATCATGCAACATACAGATTTAAGGGCCATTTAGATGTGACGGTGGGCCGGTGTTGGACTGTATGGGAACGTGTGGGCAGACACACTCGTCAACGTGCTGGTCAACCATGTCTTACCGCAACAAATGAGGATTGCCGTGTTGTGCACGAAGCACATCATAACCTCTTCACATTTGCGTCTGCTATCCGAGAACATGTAATGGACTCCCTGGAACAGTCTGTGTCGTCCCACACATTTGGCAGGAGACTATGAAATTACCATCCCCAAAGTAGGCTGCTATTAATGCCACAATACAACCGTCTGGGTATGGAGTGGTGCCGTGATCGGATAGCGTGCACTACTGATGAAAGACAGTGTCTTATGTTCAGCGATGAATCGCGGTTATGCACTGCTCCAGATGAGAATCTTCGCCGAGTGTGGTGATGGCCTGGGGAGATGTCCCATTCTTCCAATGCTTTGGACAGACACAGCGGTGGTATCCCGTAGTCATTATGTGAGAAGCCGTCGGGTATGAATTCAGCTCACGGCTGGAAGAGATTGAGGGAACTCTGACGGCAGAGCAGTACGTCAAGGACATCCTGCAGCCACATGTGTTACTTCTCATGTGACAGCTTCGTGGTGCCATTTTTCAAAGGGACAATGCTTCTCCATTGAGGCATGTATCTGTGTAATGTTGAGGTACACCCGTGGCCAGCAGTATCCTCAGATCTGTCCCTGATATAACATGTATGGGACAGGATTAACACAGCAATGTGCTCAGCACAACAGCATCAACTTTACACCTCGTCAGTATGTCGTTTAGAAAAAAATGGTTCAAATGGCTCTGAGCACTATGGGACTTAACATCTGAGGTCATCAGTCCCCTAGAACGTAGAACTACTTAAACCTAACTAACCTAAGGACATCACACACATCCATGCCCGAGGCAGGATTCGAACCTGCGACCGTAGCGGTCGCGCTATTTCAGACTGAAGCGCTTAGAACCGCTCGGCTCCCCGGCCGGCCGCCCTTGAGAAGGTGCTCTAAGTTGCGCAATGAGGAAAATGAGCACTCGTTTCAAAAGCTCACTTAAATTTACATTCCAACATCAGAACACACATCTGAACACAGGCAATAACGGACAGCATGTTGTAGCCACCCCGACAAATGTTTAATGTTTCTAATTCTCTAACCAAAATTGATAGACGTTTAACGTAAATTGAACTGTACACAGACGGTTTAAATACGTCAGCTACATCATGCAAAAAAATATTTATTATTTAAAAATTATGATCCGCTGCTTCAACTCTTTGACATATAATTAAATAATCTATGTTTATAACTCAGCACGAAGAATAACGACTTTTACGTTTACCTACCTAAATATACATTCCTTTCACTTTTTATGTTGTACGTTACCGGTACAGAGAAAAACAAAACATTTTGTCTGAAACAGTCTGTATATGGTAGTGGCTAAATATGACGTATGGGATATCGTTTTCCTGAAAACTGTGTGTGCTATCTCATAGGTTCGTATAAGAAACATTTAAAGTGATGGAGAAAGTACACTTTAAATTCGTTCTCTTTATGGAACATGCTCGTTACATTTTTACTGAAGACGATAATAGAAGTCACCGTAAAATATAACTATAATGATGTTTTTAAAGCCTTATTGACTGTTAATCGAAGGAGACCGCTTCAAAAACATGAAAAAGGTTTTTTCAGAGACGGCCACCATTCACGGAATTTGTTGACTACTCGCATTATTTAATGAAGCAGTATGTTTCGAGGTAACAAGCTTTTCTTCGGGCTATGATAGCATTACAAAAACATTTTACAAAATTACATATAGATGTTAAAGTTGTTCAGTACAGTCTTGGTATGTTTTGTGGTCATCTTTGGTCATTTTGAATGCCTATCTTCTTGTGGTGTATGTGGCTACCTCCATTACCATGACTCCCTGTACCTTGCTGCCCATTGTTCATAAACTTGCAAAGAACTTCATTGTAGTATATTCCTAGATTCGCCACATAATACTAGTGCTTGAAGTTTTGTAAGTAGGCATTTGCGGTATACATTATCTCATCAAAACTGTCTAGACATCCATTAGTGGACATTAATATATACTGAAGAGCCATAGAAATTGGTACATCTGCCTAATATCGTGTAGGCCACGGCGGGCACGCCAAAGTGTCGTAACGACGTGCCATGTACTCGACTAATGTCTGAAGTAGTGTTGGAGGATACTGATATCGTGAATTCTGCAGGGAACTCCATAAATCCGTAAGAGTACAAAGAGGCAGAGATCTCTTGTGAATAGCATGTTGGAAGGCACCCCAGATATGGCCAATAATGTTCACGTCTGGGGAGTTCGGTGGCTAGCGGAACTGTTTAAACTCAAAAGTGTGTTCTTGGAGCCACTCTGTAGCAATTCTCGACGTGTGGGACGTCGCATTAATTGCCCTAGTCCGTCGGAATGCACAATGGACACGAATAGATGCAGGTGATCAGACAGGACGCTTACGTACGTGTCACCTGTCAGATTCGTATCTAGACGTATCAGGGGTTCCATATCACTCCAACTGAATATGCCACACACCATTACAGAGCCTCCACCAGCTTGAACAGTTCCCTACTGACACGCAGGGTCCATGGATTCATGAGGTTGTCTCCATACACGTACACGTCCATCCGATCGATACAATTTGAAACGAGACTCGTGCAACCAGGCAACATGTTTCCAGTCATCAACAGTCCAACGTCGGTGTTGACGGGCCCAGGGCGAGGCGTAAAGCTAATGTGTCGTGCAGTCGTCAAAGGTACACGAATTGATCTTCGGCTCCGAAAGTCCATATCGATGATGTTTCGTTGAATGGTTCGCACGCTGACTCTTGTTGGTGACCAGCATTTAAATCTGTAGCAATTTGCGGAAAGGTTGCACTTCTGTCACGCTTCAGTCGTTGTTGGAGCCGTTCTTGCAGGATTTTTTTTCCGCCGCAGCGATGTCGGACAGCTGATGTTTTACCGGATACTTGATATTCACGGTACATCCGTGAAATGATCGTACGGGGAAATCCCCACTTCTTCACTACCTAGGAGATGCTGTGCCCAATCATTCATGCGCCGACTGTAACACCATGTTCAAACTCACTAAAAAAATGTCGTGTGACCAGTCGGGTAGACCGTTCGCAGGGTGCAAGTCTTTCGATCTGATGCCACTTCGGCGACTTGCTCTTCGATGGGGATGAAATAATGATGATGAGGACAACACAACACCCAGTCCCTGAGCGGAGAAAATCTCCGACCTAGCTGGGAATCGAACCCGGGCTCTTAGGATTGACAGTTTGTCGCGCTGACCACTTTTTTTTTTTTTTTCCCAGGCGCGTACCTCGCTAATCCCGTCATAGCTCGCGTTGGTGTCGGGTACGTCTTCACGTGTGTTTGTGGATCCTCTTCACTGTCCTGGTCCTTTCTTGTTCTGCTACTTATAGACAATAATTACATTCTCCTACCCGGGACACCCCAACTGGGTGGGGGATCAAGCAAGGCACTCCCTAAAAAATTTGCGTAATATGTTCGATATCTCGGATGTCTCATAAGCTGTGAGTGATGTTCCTGTAATAAGGCCCAGAAGTCAAGCACATTCTTACTGCCGTCTCGGAAAAGATAACGCACAGTCAAACCTCGAATCCAAGTCACTGCGTTTGTCTTTGTTCGGAGATAATATGTCCTATCTGGGAGAAGTAATGTGCGTGGTTCTACTGTTTGCGGCCCCACCCGAAGGAGGAAGGCGATCATTTTTTTGACCAAACACCATACGTCCGCCGAAGGACCGCATATCAGGCGATGCTCCTCTGTGTCTATAACATTGCACTGCGGACACAGTGGCTCGTCCGCCATATGAATTGTATGCAACCTGGAACGAGTCACGTATTTCCCATTTATCACCTGATACCACAGTGCGCGCGTTCCCGTATCAAGGTGTGGATGGTGCACTGTACGCCATACCACTAACCACGTAACTGTTGGATGTCGGCGCTCTACGGCATTATTGGGCCGTCGTCGAGTCAAGATGTGATATAAATCACGTGCCGTTGCCGTCCTGGTAGTCGGTAGTTCCATATGTACATAACTGTGTTCCACAAAAAAGGTTCGCATATGAGTAAGCGATGGTGAGATGTGAGCCACCGCTACCGGAGCCGAACGAGAAGGTGAAGCGAGTTCGTCTATCAAGGTGCCCGTCAGACTTGTCTGGTGTCGTGTCCACATCTTTATCATTGTGGTTACATAAATAGCCACTGCTCGGTCGCGTACGTGGACTAGTCCAAGACCTCCACGACTATGAGGAAGGGTGAGGGTTTCGTATCCTACCTTAAAAAGCAGACCTGTGCTCACAAAATATCCTAGTGCCGCCAGGATTCGGCGGGCCAGCACCACCGGCATAGGAAGAACTTCTGCCAGGTGGGGGATGCGAGAGGCTAGATAAGTGTTGGCAAAGGTGACCCGTTGCAACATATCCAGTGCCCTTAACCTGTGACTTAGGACACTCGCACGAATTGTTTGCTAAAGATGTCTGTAACTCAGTGCCGCCGTGCGTCGAACGTCTGTAGTGAAGATAATTCCTAGGCATTTCATCTTGTTGATCGGCTGTAATGGTGCTACACTTCCTGTCGGGAGTCCTCTCCCGATGTTCATCGCTCCCGACTTTGCCATGTTCAGGCGACTTCCCGTAGCCATACAATACAAATTAATCCAATTCAAGGCCGCTCTTGCCTCGTCGCCTGACCGTGTTAAAAACACTAGGTCATCTGCGTATGTTCGGCATATAAACTTGTTGTGCCTTATCGTCATTCCTTGGAGTCGATTCCGGAGCCCGCAGAGCAGCGGCTCGACAGCGATGGCATACAATATCGTTGACAGCGGGCACCCTTGTCTGACCGATCGTGAGATGGTGATGGGCCCCACCAAACGTCCATTGATGAGCACTTTGGATGCGGCTCCGTGGAGTAGTCTCATAACCACGGTGACAAAACTTTCCGGAAACTTCATTTTTGTCATCACGTCCGTGAGATAAGCATGACTCAGTCTGTCAAATGCGCGATCGAAGTCTATCGATACCAATACACCCCGGAGACGACATGTTGATGCCAGTGCGATAACATCGCGGTAGTCACTGAGTCCCGTTTGTATATTGCTGTCTCCTCCTAGCTGAGTTTGGTCTAGTGAAATCACTTGGAGTATTACGCGTTTAAAGCGTGCTGCAAGTATCCTGGCGTAGATCTTGTAGTCGCACTTAAGAAGGGTCAGTGGCCGGTAGGTCTGTATCCCTGTGCCGCCAGATGGTTTGTGGATGGGGATGATCATTCCTTCCACGAAGGCGGGTGGAAGAGGCACGTTGGGAGACATCAATTCGCAGTACATGGCAGTCCATCGTGGAATCATAAGATCTTTAAATGTACGATAGAACTCTAATGGAAACCCGTCGGGCCCCGGCGATTTGTGCAACGCTCCCTCATCAATCGCTTCCATTACGTCATCAACTGTGATTTCACTTGTTAAGTCCAGATTGGCCGATTCGTCGAGACACGCGGAGAGCGTTCGTCGGACCTCATGAAAGGCTGGTTGATCGTGTTCCGCTTCTTCATAGAGATGACCGTAGTGTTCCAGGAGAGCGTTGGCAATATCTTTTTGCGTTGTCATGCGGCGTCCATCTGGCAGTACGACCGTCTGTATTAAGGTTCTGCGGCTACGTTGTTTTTCTCTGATAACGTGATACATCGACGGTGATTCTCCACGGACTCGTTCAAAGGCCCTTGCACGGATTGCGACTCCCTCCAGACGGCGGCGCGTTATGGAAATTATTTGGGCCTGTGCTCGTTTTATACCGGCTCGACGCTCCTGTGAAGGTGCTTGTACAGAAAGTTCGCGGAGCATCGTGAAATAAAATTCCGTCGTGTGTCGCCTCCACATCATCTGCTCTCTTCCGTATGCAATTAACGCTCGGCGCTTAACGCATTCCAGCCACCACTGCAACGTTGTCGGATATGTCGGGAGGCGTCGTTCACACACGTGCCAAGCGTCTTCGACTATGCGTCTGCACTCAGGTTCCCTGAGGTGTGCTGTATTCAGTTTCCAAACACTGCGACTCCTCCACACTTTTGACGACTCGGGGAGACCGTGCAAATATATGCTATGTGATCTGAAAAGGCGACAGGCCACAATTCCGCATCGAGGATCGCAGGTTCGAGACGACGTGTTACGTAAATGCGCTCGAGACGACTTGCAGAGTGACTCGTGACGTAGGTGTAGCCACGTCTGTCGCCATGTAATTCTCCCATGTATCATTGAGATTCATGTCCTGTATGAGTTGTCGCAGCTCCGGGCATGAAGTATAACGTGGGTGTTGATCTTTTGGTGCGAGCACGCAGTTGAAGTCGCCTCCAAATAAGACATGTTCATACCGACCTAAGAATAGTGTTGCAATCTCCTCTGCGTAAAATCGGGATCGGTCGCGCCGCCTGTCGGACCCCGACGGTGCGTAAATGTTAACGACCCGTACTCCCAGCACTGTGAGACCCAGTCCTCGCGCTGACGGCAGGTACACCACGTCCTCGGCTACTATGCCGCTACGTAGAAGTATCGCTGTTCCGCTGCCGCCGTCGGTAGTAGGTGTAATGTACGTATCGTACTCATAGAGGTCGGGGAAGCTCTCAACACATACTTCCTGCAGCAGAACGATGTCGACGTCTGACGCATGCAACATGTCTCGTAATAATTGCAATTTTACAGGCGCTCTGATCGTATTAATATTAATAGAGGCTGTTCCTCAGTGCGTAAAGCGCACATGAACGCTTATGTTAATTTGTGTGCTGCTGCCCGGTGACCTGCTGTCTGTGCGTCAGTCTGCATCTTCTGCGCGGTTAACATCCGGTGGACACAGCACTCGCCATTGCGGGTGCGTCGTCGGTGTGTGGGTCAGTATCGGATTCGTCGGCCCAGTTCCTGTGCTGGAGGTCCAGCTCCCGTCGCGTCTCTCCGGACCACTTAGCTACCGGAGGCGAACAAAACTCACTGAAATGTTGCCATTCTAGCAGCAGTAACCGATCTAAAAACTGTGCGAGACACTTGTTGCCTTATATAGGCGTTGTCGAACTCATTGTCGTATTCTACATGTTTACGTATCTCTGTATCTGAATATACGTGCCTATACCTGTTTCTTTGGCGCTTCTGTGTATGTTATGTCCACCCATCACTTACATGACACATTTAACTCTGCTGGGGACGCATTCAATGAGGTGCCTGTATGTCTATGAAGGAATGTCAGCTGATTCTTTCTCAATAACCGAAACCAGAGAAGGTAGCAATTTGGACGCTAGGGTCTGGAGTGAAATCGACAGTCTAACTCTTCCCAAAGTTGTTTCATTGGATTCAGGTCGGGACTCTGGGCAGGCCAAGCCGTTGCTCACAGTTGCTGCTTTATGATAGGAACACTGTCATGCTGATACAAACAAACATCGTCTCTGGACTTTTCCTCTGCTGTACGCAATACACAATGCTGTAAAATGTTTTCATTTCCAGAAGTCTTTTGATACCGTCCCTCCCAAGCGACTATGAATCAAATTGCGTGCATATGAAGTATCGTCTCAGTTGTGTGACTCGATTCGTGATTTCCTCTCCGAGAGGTCACAGTTCGTAGTGATAGACAGTACATCATTTAGAAGAACAGAAGTGATATCTGGCCTTCCGCAAGGTAGTGTCATAGGCCTTCTGCTCTTCCTGATTTATATAAATGATCTAGGTGATAATCTGAGCAGCCCCCTAAGATTGTTTGCAGATGACGCTGTAATTTACCGTCTACTAAAATCATCAGACGATCAATTCCAGTTACAAAATGATCTAGAGAGAATTTCTATATGGTGCGAAAAGTGACAATTAGCACTAAAAAAAGAAAAGTGTGAGGTCATTCACACGGGTTCTAAAAGAAATCCGATAAATTTTGTGTATACGATAAATCGCACAAATCTAAGGGCTGTCTATTCGACTAAATATCTAGGAATTACGATTACGAGCAACTTAAATTGGAAAGACCACATAGATAATATTGTGGGGAAGGTGAAACAAAGACTGCGCTTTGTTGGCAAAACACTTAGAAGATGCGGCAAACCCACTAAAGAGACAGCCTACATTACATTTGTCCGTCCTCTGCTGGAATATTGCTGCGCGGTATGGAATCTTTACCAGATAGGGTTGACGGAGGACATCGAAAAAGTGCAAAGAAGGGCAGCTCGTTCCATGTTATCACGCAATAGGGGTGAGAGTGTCACTGATATGATACACGATTTGGGTGGCAGTCACTGAAACAAAGGCGGTTTTCTTTGCGGCGAGATCTATTTACGAAATTTCAATCACCAACTTTCTCTTCCGAGTGCGTAAATATTTTGTTGACACCGCCTACGTAGGGAGAAGTGATGATCATAATAAAATAAGAGAAATAAGAGCTCGAACGGAAAGATTTAGGTGTTCCTTTTTCCCACGCTCCATTCGAGAGGGAAGTGGGACGGAAGTAGTATGAAAATGGTTCGATGAAACCTCTGCCAGGCACGTAAGTGTGAATTGCTGAGTAACCATGTGGATGTAGATGCAGATTTTTCGCATTTTGCATTTTCTCGAGCCCAGTAAGAGGCCACGCTTTAAACACTAAAATCAGCCCCATACTGTACCACCGCTTCTTCCGTGCCGTATTGTTGGCGCTACATCTGGTGGCATATAAAATTCTCCAGGCGTTCGTTAAACCCAAAATCTTCTACGTAAATGCCACAGGGTATAGCAGGAGTCATCACCACAAATCTCTCGTTTCCATTCATCCGCTGCCCATTGGTGTCGTTATTTACACCTCCAGAAGCGACGCACAGCTTTGACTACAGAAACTTGTGCCTCATGAAGATCTACTCGACCACTGTACCCCATTCTTTTAACCCCCTAAGCACAGTAACTGTTGGACTGCTGGCAGCATTTTGGCACTCACAAGTGGTTCTTCCACTGATTTCATCCTGTTTTTCACAACCACTCTTCCGCAATGCTCGACGGTCGTGGCTTAGAAAATCTGCTGGCACTGCTTCTCTACTGACAGCACAATACTCCTCGCCTTCTTTTATACCGGGTGGCTCGGAGTGGCCGTGCGGTTTGAGGCACCATATCGCGGACTGCGCGGCCCCTCCCGCCGGAGGTTCGATTCCTCCCTCGGGTATGAGTGTGTGTGTTGATCTTAAGTAGTGCGTGAGTCTAGGGACCGATGACCTCAGCAGTTTGGTCCCTTACGAATTCACACACATTTTTTATACTGGAGGGTCCGCCTTTCACCTGCCTCTCATCTAGCAGTCAGTTCGACATTACATAGGGGTGTCCAGATTTTTTTTGATCATATAGCGTAGTTGGTGCCTGCCAATTCAGGCTTTTTCAGCATTTCCACGAGGGTCTCCAATGTGTCAAACAAACCCCAGATCATTGGTGCCGTCCTCTTTGTATGGGTTAAACATTCCCTATTCTTCCTATTTGGTACATATTTTTAGCTAATGTTTCTTATGTCTGTACAATTCTGAGTCACTACAGATAATGTCTTTAGCAAAGCGATCTTTTACGTCGTGCTGAGCATGTTTTTAGGAGAAGCTGGCTGGGTATGTCAGTCGGTTGATCTGAGGCAAGGGTCTGGCGTCAAGTCCCTGTTTGGCACTTAGCTTTAAGCTGTCACCAGTTTCGCAGCGACATACAATCTAAAGTGAAGGATTAAATTGTGACCACAGATATTCACGCTTTATATTAATTATTTAACAGACAGCAAAGAAACGCGGCTGTTCGTAAATGACGACGCAACAGCAGCCTTCCACTGAGAGACCAAACTTTTGCAGTCCATAAGATATTTAAATGACAGCGGAAATATCGTATTGCCTATTCCTGGACGTGTTTGTGGAAAGCAGATAAAAAAATAACTTTTGTTCAAAAAGCACTTTTATTTAAAAACTCTGTTTTGCGTTCAGTCGATGAAGCGGAAGGCCAGTGTTACTACAACTGAAACTGCTCTTAGTGATTGCTGATGTTCAAATATCCCAGCGCCATACTTTTATCGCATGGTTAAATCCTGTACTGGGTGGCAACGAATTTGCTCCCGGCTGTCAATTGAATTCGGATTGTTCTGTGCTTCTTTGCGTGAATATCATCTTCGTTTTTTATTTCCAAATACTTGAATTAGCTTGCGCCAATACTCAACCATTTCAGTCCTAACTACTTCTTCATTTTTTTCGGAACGGTATCATTTCGCCAGTGGTACACTCAGACTATATGAAATTGAAGAGTATGCAGTGCTAGTGCTCTCTTTTCTTGTTAAATGATCTGGGACTATTATTGTCTCCTCGAAAGCGTGTAGGGTATGTAAATAATCAATACGAACTTCAAAACTCGTCTCTGAGAACTAATTCTAGCAGAGTCGACGTTGAAGCTTTGCAGTAAATTCAATTCCGTGGCCCATCATGTAACAGAAATTTTTCTACAACTATGCTTCGCAAAGTTCTGTGAACTGCATGGCAGAGGGCACTTCTGGATGTGCTGCTTATAAGAGGTTCTTCACGTTCCATTCACATATGGAGTGTGGAGCGAATGATCGCTTAACTGCTGTAGGTCCTCTAAATTTTTCTTCGCGGTCGCTATGGCAGCGATATGTAGGGCGTTGTAGGATATTCCTAGCCGGTGCTTTAAACTGACTTCATTGCTAACTTAGACAACGAAACACTAAGTAATCTTGCGCAGACCGCTAATCAATTGGGGGCGGACCGTCTTGCTACCTGAGGACAAAGTTGCTCGATTTCGATTAAGGGTTTAACTGACCATTTTCGATAGACCTCTTGGGGGTTGTACCGGTCTGTTTTTTATGTAGTGAACATGTGTGCTGCTACTTTTCTACCCAATCAGATCTTTCCATATCTCTGAGAGGCGCTCCTACTATTCAAACAAAACTGTGGGCATTCGTGCTATCCTTCCTTGTATATGTTGTATATGCCCTGTCACTCCTATTTAGTGTGGCTCCTACACTCTTGAGAAATATTCTAGGATGATCCCTGCGTGTTTTTAAATCAATTTTCTGAGCAGATTGTGTGAATTTTCCCAGTATTCTACCAATGAAACGAAGTATGTCACCTGATTTTACGTATAGCTCAAGCTCTATGATCGTTCTATTTCACATCCCTTTCCAAAACGGCTACACACGTTTTTGTTTGAGTTAACATATTCCAATTATGACTTATTGATGTTGTAGTCATAGGATACTACGTTTTTCCAATGTGTGAACTCTTTATGAATATTTAAATCAAGTTAGTAATATTTGAACCGCTTTGAAATCTTATGAAGATCTGTCTAGGTATTTGTGCAGCTTTTTTGCTAAAGGTAACTACATTATCTGAGAAAGGTCTGAGGTTGTTATTTTAATTATCTGCGAGGGCATACATGAATAACAAACGCCACAACACACTTCCTTGAGTGACGTCTGAAATTACTTCTACATCTGCCGATCGCTCTTCTTCCTAGATAACATGCTATGCCCTCCTTACCAATAAATCCTCACTCCAGTCACAAATTTCTGTTGATACCCCATATGACCACACTTTTGAAACAAACGTAGATGTGGTACTGAGTCAAATGCTCTTCGGAACTCAAGAAACACATCTACCTGAGTATCTTCATCTATGGTTTCAGGATGTCGCAAGAGAAAAGCAGGATTTGGGTTAGATATGACTGACGGTTACGAAACCCATGTTGCGTGGCATGGAGTTCATTCTGTTCGAGATATTCATTGCGTTTGAGGCCAGAACATTTTCTAAGATTCTACAATAGCTGGAAAAATATGTGACGATAGTTCAAAATGGCTCAAATGGCTCTGACTACTATGGGACTTCACATCTTAGGTCATCAGTCCCCTAGAACTTAGAACTACTTAAACCTAACTAACCTAAGGACATCACACACATCCATGCCCGAAGCGGGATTCGAACCTGCGACCGTAACAGTCTCGCGGTTCCGGACGGCAGCGCCTAGAAGCGCACGGCCACCGCGGCCGGCTATGACGATAGTTTTGTGGATCATTTCTGCTACTCTTCTTGTAGATGGGTGTGATCTGCGCTCTCTTACAACAAATGGACACAGCTTTTTGTAAGAGGGATCTACGGTATATTATGGTTACAAGGGGGAGTAATTCAGCTGTCAATGCTGTTCACAGCGTGGCCAGAAAAACTGAAAAGCTTGTGAATGTGTTGCAGGGTAAGTTGTGGTGACAAGTAATTGGTGAGGAAAAAATCGATACGTTGAGCTGTTTCCGACTTAATTAGCACCGAAGCAGACAACAAATTGAAGCTGCCTGCCAGGTACAAGCGGAGATGGTAGTGCACGAGACTGCCCAGTCTTTTGCTCGGGTTCGATCCTTACTACCGTCCATTGACCAATTTTTTTATGCCTCTCTTGTTCAGTTTTAGAAAAGAAAACAAAGTTCACGTCTGGCGACAACGTCTCTGGGGAGCCGCTTGAATTTGCCTGACTGGCTGACTTCAGTGCCAATTAACTCGAAAACGGCGCAACTTATCTTTTAACAACTATTCTTCGGTACAACCTATCCTAATACACCCTTACAAGCTTTTCAGACTGTTTCTGACCACCCTGCAGACTCTTACAGGAATTACCTCGAGCCCTGTAACTTTGGGCTAGTTTAGCGTTTTCAACTGTTTCTCAATACCACTGAGGTTAATATCTATCACTCATCACTGAAGAGGTGCGACAGTCAGAATCGGTCATTACGCCTAGATTATCCCTGGTTCAAATGGTTCAACTGGCTCTGAACACTATGGGACTTAACATATGTGGTCATCAGTCACCTAGAACTTAGAACTACTTAAACCTAACTAACCTAAGGACATCAGACACATCCATGCCCGAGGCAGGATTCGAACCTGCGACCGTAGCGGTCACCCGGTTCCAGACTGAAGCACCTACAACCGCTCATCCACCCCGGCCGGCTTATCCCTGGTAAAGCTACATTTTTATGTTGAATAAACTATATAATGCACAACTGCGACAGAAAGCGGCACGCGATTTGACTGGCCCAGTGCTGGGAATTTTCCACCAGACTGCAAATGAGATATTTATCATCAATCACGTAAGGTGGCTAAACACATGTTGGAATAATCTCACTTAGTAACCGCCGCCAGTAAGTGGCCTATTTTCGCATACAAAGTTGCTTTCATATTTCTGAAAACCGGTTCTTACTGAGAATGTAAGATCATTCTACAGCCACCCACACGCTGCTCGGGTTGTGAAAACGAGATTGTATTAGTAACGGGCCATGCGAATGCATACAAACAATCTTTCTTCCTACGCCCCTTTCGTAAAAGGAACTACGACTGACAGCAGTAGTAAAGTGACGTGTATGCACTGGCATTCGCATCTGTAATTTGCGGAGTGTAATTGAGGGTTTGAAGAGGGACACGCCTTGAAAGATACTGACACAGCTTTTTTTCCTCCTTCTTTGTTATTAACAGTCGCAGTCCACCGGCGCCAGGTTTCAATTTACGAGTCAGACATAATGGAGGACGATAAATTACTGAAGTAGGTCGGATCAAGTTATGGAACGCATTTATCTGTCACTCACATCCCACTGGTAGCTGAAAATCGCTCTGGACAAGACTTTCGAGATTATCCCCAGTTCTACCGTTTGTACGCTGATAGTCATAACATACTTTAATTTATGCGTCAGAAAGGAGTCAAATGAAATCTCAGAAAAAAAGCCCTTTGACTGTAAACAGATTCCATCTCACAGAAGAAACAACAGTGCTAAAGAACTGAGTAAACTCACAAACTATGCTTATGAATTCAGTTCTCATATCTCGAGAACCATTTACCAAAGACTGAAGCAAACCGATTTTTACTGTTGACTGTCTCCACTTTTATTCGATGGTCACCCTCGCACATAACTTTCGTGACTGCAGGGCGTACACGATGCTAAAGATATTCACCGACGTAAATCTCCAAAAATGTGTTTTTGCAAGAGAGTAGGAATACCTGTTGTCGCAAGACATAGTCAACAGTAAGTCTCTGAATCATTTTATTCGTTTATTAAAATAACCCTTGTACCTATTTGTTAAATTCGTTTAGCTTGTTCGCGGTACATATACAGGGTGAGGCATTTAAAGCTGTTCGTATTTTTTTCCTTTATTGACATTTCCATTCCCCATCAAGGGCGGGCTGGCAGCAGCATAACCGCTGCTCATCACCCAAGAGACATAAATAGACAGGAAGACATTTAAAAACAATATAAAGGAGATAACATAGCGGAATATAGAAACAAAAAAGGCGGAAAAGAAGCAAATAAGACATACATACAAGCGGTGACCGTAAATCGGAGATAAAAATCTAAAAAAGTATGTTACACAAAAAAACACACACTACATTAAAAGGCACCAGGCATAAAAGTCTATACAACCAGTAAAACAGCCACATAAGGAACTGTCCTAGGTCGAGCACACAATTAAAACCCACATCACTAGATGACACTGTAGAACGGCACCGAAACACAACACTAACGTAGAACGCTGACAGCGAATAAAAACCTGGGAGGATATGCGTAGAAGGGGGGACAAGGGAAATGGGAAGAAGGCGAAGGAAGCGAAGAGGAGGGGAGAGAAAGGGGGATGAGGTGTGGGGCGCGCCAAAGGAGAGCTGGTAAGGGAAGGGACGGGAGAGGAAATCAGCCGAGGAGGGGGTGCAGGGACTCAGGGAGGGAAGGAGGGAAATCCGCTCTTGGAGAAGGTGGGGTGAGGAGAAAGAGGGCCCTGGGGAAAGGGGGGAGGGGGGTGTGGAACAAGGCTATAATAGGTTATAGTTGGAAGGAAGGGTAGATGTCACGGCGAAGTTCATCATCCGGGGGGGGGGGGGGGGGGGGGAGAAACTGTTCGTCGCAATATTTGGCGAAATACACATCGGATTTAAAAAAAAAAGTGGTAATAAACGTTGTTCGCCTCGAAGAGGGACATCCTTTGTAAGTAGGCTGTTTAGGTTTTTTTTATTGGTAACGCCACGTAGCGCTCTGTATGAAAATCACTGGCTGTGCTGTGTGCAGTCTGTGGCTGGTTTGTATTGTTGTTTGCTATCGTAGTGTTGGGCAGCTGGATGTTAACAGTGCGTAGAGTTGAACAGCTGGAGGTGAGCCGCCAGCAGTGGTGGATGTGGGGAGAGAGATGGCGGAATTTTGAGAGCGGAAGATCTGGGAGTGTGTCCAGCAGAAACAGTAAATTTGTAATATTGGATATCATTGACTGATATATATATTATGACTTTTGAACACTATTAAGGTAAATACATTGTTTGTTCTCTATCAAAATCTTTCATTTGCTAACTATGCCTATCAGTAGTTAGTGCCTTCAGTAGTTAGAATCTTTTATTTAGCTGGCAGTATTGGCGCTCGCTGTATTGCAGTAGTTCGAGTAACGAAGATTTTTGTGAGGTAAGAATTCATGAAAGGTATAGATTATTGTTAGTCAGGGCCATTCTTTTGCAGGGATTACTGAAAGATTCCGTTGCGCTAAAAATATTGTGTGTCACTTTAGTGAATGTCTGAGCACGTTCAGTTTTGCTCAGCTGTTTGAAAATCAAATAACATAAGATGTTTATCAGCACAGTAATTCATTAATTTTTCTACGGGGACGTTACACCTTTAACATAACGCTGGACCTCCCTGTACCACCCCTGGGGGCGGGAGGGGCCCCTGTACCACCCCTGGGGGCGGGAGGTGCGTGACTCGGTAATCTTAAATAGGAACCTCTGTTTTTTTACTGCAAATTTGGATTCTCCGTGAAAAAGTATGTACCTTTTGTATAAAACATTTCTTTCGTTTCATGATAAATGGCGCTGTGATTGGCAAACATGGAAATGAGGTGACAATTGTTGAAAAATGGTACTATTTGAAACAAATCCGATTAGGGCAATCGAAGGACTTTTTTGATAATGCTATCATGTGCCACCTCCCACAATCGAATAAAGCACAGACTGTGAATATGCGCTCAGTCCGCGGTCAGACTGTGCATGTTACTTCAATAATTTCAATGATTCGTTCCCTCCCTCCATCGGTCTCCCCCCCCCCCCCCCCCCCACCCCATTTGCAGGCGTGTCATCGGCTGTATATTGCTGTTTTAAGTGTGTTGCGAACAGCCATCATACTGTCGCTAGTTGTGTTTTATCTCGTGCGAACAGAAACCAGACTGTCGCCTTGTATTTTTTATTGTGCCTGCCTACTTATTGTGTGTATTCATCCGCATCGTAACAGCAGTGTTCATATATTTTCCACCACTTTCCGCCATTTTCAGTTTTTAATACAGTCACCGTTTTATCGCCTTTTTTCTTGTTTGTTTATATTCGCATTACGTTTTTTAATTTTTTGTAGGTTGTAGAGCAGCATATTGCGCTGCTGCCAGGTGGGGGGGGGGGGGGGAATCGAAATGCAATAAAGGAAAAAAAAATACGCATTTCGTCGCAATTGTTCCACGCTGTTAACGATTGCATAAAAGGGTCAACATCATTGCAACGTACTTTGAGGCTCACAGAAATGTTGATGAAGTTCGTCAAAGGTATGCTACTGTGTTACCTGATAGAGGTGTTCCGACTGCAACGACGTTTCTCAGTATTGTCCACCTGTTTACTGAAACGGGAAGTGTTAAATCTAGAGAAAAAGTCCGACAGGGGCCTGTGATAAGCGAAAATAACACAGTGAATGTTTTAGTTGCAGCTGCTGCAAATACTCAGATTAGTTCTCGGCAAATTGCATGAGGTTCAGGAATTTCGAAAAGAAGTGTTCTGCGCATACTGCATGCACACATGTGGCATCCATTTCATTTATCGCTGCATCAGGAACTCGATGGTGACGATTTTCACAATAGCCTGAATTTCTGCAACTCGATAAACTGACAGTCAATGATAATTTCATTTTACAGATACTTTTCTCTGATGAATCAAATTTTACGAATTGTGGTCAATTGAATCGACATAATATGCATTACTGGTCAGTGGAGAAACCGCATTGGGTAAGGTAAGTTGAACATCAAAGCCCATGGAGTGTCAACATTTCATGCGGTATTCTAAGTATGCAGGTAATTGGCCCATACTTCACGGAAAGAAATCTGACTATTCAAATATACAGCGACATTGTGGATAATTTTTACCCATACAAATGGACGATGTTGAAAGGTCTCTGTTGGATTGCTTTCATGTTAATTTCTTGAATCTGTTGTCATTTACGGCATAAATTCCTCTTCTAAATTTACTGTGGCGTTTCTGACTAACTGCGAGGAGACTGAGCAGAGGAACGTGTTACTTTTACACATAAACAAGAACGATCTGTCACACTACTACACTTTAAAGCACAGTTTATATCTAATTCACATATGTAATTCATGTCAAACAGTTTCATACGGAACCTACATCCGCTTTCTTTTATATACTGTATATGTTAAGGTACTGTCATCGCCCTTCCCTTCTGTGTGAAAGAATGAATGAGCAAATGTATTTCTAGTTGCATGCTTGATGGTAGCAGACAAGCCCGTCTGATAGAGAGCAGTAGGACCAACGTCGGAACAGGTAGCTACGCTTTCTAGAAGCAAAGAGGTTTCTACCCTTAGAACTGTACTGTCCGTCTTTTGTCATGTTGGTATAGGAAGCTGCCCCTCTGATCACTTCCGTTTTGTATACGGAAACACCCTTGGTAGCAGCGCAGGTCAGTCTGTCCGCGGCGAGCGTCTGAAGTGGTAAGATCTCCGGCTAAGCGCGTGTCTGCTAAGTCCGTAGGACAATGGATTTCTTAAGTTCAGTCTAACTGAAAATTTAATCACCTTTATTTCAGGTTTAGCTCTAAAATATATAATGTTATCTTAAATTGCAACGCAGTGTATGTCGAGTGTCAACTTCAGAATATCTTCCAGTAGTTGCTTTGTCACAAATTTGTGAGTAAAGTGGAACCACGTGTTGATCAGAAACTCTAACTAAGATCATCAATCTTAAATGCGAATGTGCGTGAGATTATAACTTCTCGTCTTAACAATATTTTTCAATATAGCAACTTTTCTTTATGTTCAACCCACGTGGGGTCTTTTTGTGAGACCAGTACCACGTGCTTATACAATTGTTTGACCCATCAGGTTAATAGTAAGACGATAGTAACCAGTTCGAGGTTTTTGTTTTGTAAATTGCTTTTCGATCTAATTTATTTTAATTATCATGATTATTGTGGAGTACACTCTTTGTGTAAACCAAGTTGACCACGTGAAGCATGTGGTGTAATCATCAAAGTAGCCCTCAGCTATTCTTTTCGGGAAGATTTCACAGAGAGTTAGTATGAATTTAGTATACCAGTGTGTGGTAATTACATGACAGACAGGATTGCGCTACGAATGTTACTTCTTTAGGTGAAAATTGAATCGGTTGGTTGTGGTTAACTTCCTCTTGCATATGTTTCAATGTTCTTCATGTGTTATTTTATGAATGTAGTGTTGTATGCAGTCTCCCAATCTTGGCTCCATATTTGATGTGTTCCGTAAGATTACAAACTCACATTTTCACAATCCTAAATAAGGCACCAGCCTAGTTATGATTCAAGTTTAATATGCTGAAATTTCAATGATCAATGTTAAAATAAATTTCCAAATATAAACTGATTTATTTCTTTTTATTTAAATTCTCTTTTATATCACCGGTTGTCGTATGACGATTAAAAGATTATAATTAATGTTAGTCTGGTTTGGAATTTGGTAAGTTAGACTGGATACCTGGTGAAACAGTTCCTCAGTAATGCAAGGTTAACTTCCCCAGACAGCTCACAGCTTTTAACCCGCTTTTATTGTCTATCAGCACCGCTTTCATAACAAATTAAGGCAACAACATTACAATGTTCCACTTCAAACAAGCTACGGACGCAGGTTCGAATCCTGCCTCGGGCATGGATTTGTGTGATGTCCTTAGGTCAGTTAGGTTTAAGTAGTTCGAAGTTCTAGGGTACTGATGACCTCAGATGTTAAGTCCCATAGTTCTCAGAGCCATTTGAACCACTTCAAACATGATTGGGTATGTGGTTTCAACAAGATGGAAGCCCAGTGCATTATTTACGACTAGCTCAAGAAGTTTTGAATCGAACTTATTCGGGTCGATGGATTTGACGAGGAGATCCTCAGACGTGGCCCGCACATTCGCCCGATTTGACTTCTGTCGATTTTTTCCTGTGGGGATAGCTAAAAGATAGAGTTTACATGGATGCATCAATAGCCCCCGAAGATGTGCGGCAGCGAATTCGCAATGAATGTGCTAACATTAGCGTAGAGTCATTAATACATGTCGAATTGTCGTTCAGACACAGAGTTGCCATGTGCGTTATGAACAACGGACAACATTTCGATCATTTTGCTGCACCGAAACAATTGTGAGAGGCAAGGGGATTCACAGTAATCAAGCACTCCGAGATAGTGAGAGGCAAGTGGACATACAGTAATGAAGCACCTCGACAGAGTGAGAGGCTAGGTGGTTCGTCGTATGTGAAGTATGTTAGCGGCAAGAAACACTCAATGCCTTCTCTGCCTGGTATCACTGGAGATTCTAACGAAGACAGTGCTGTCAAAGCTGAGTTACTAAACACAGCCTTCCGAAATACCTTCACAAAAGAAGACGAAGTAAATATTCCACAATTCGGATCAATAACAGCTGCCAGCATGAGTAACGTAGAAGTAAATCTTCTCGGAGTAGTGAAGCAACTTAAATCACTTAATAAAAGCAAGTCTTCTGGTCCAATCATATACAACCGTTCGCTCGACGAAAGATCCGTCCCCAAAGACTGGAAAGTTGCGCAAGTCACACCAATATTCAAGAAAGGTAGTAGGAGTAGCCGACATAATTACAGGCCCATATCGTTAACGTCGATATGCAGCAGGATTTTGGAACATACATTGTCTTCGAACATTATCAGTTACCTCGAAGAAAACGCTCTATTGACGCACAGTCAACATAGGTTTACAAAACATCGTTCTTGTGAAACACAACTAACTCTTTATTCGCATGAAGTGTTGAGTGCTACTGACAAGGGATTTCAGATCGATTCCGTATTTCTGGATTTCCGGAAGGCTTTTGACGCTGCACCACACAAGCGGTTTCCAGTGAAATTGCGTGGTTATGGAATATCGTCTCAGTTATGTGACTAGATTTGTGATTTCCTGTCAGACAGGTCATAGATGGTAGTAATTGACGGAAAGTCATCGAGTAAAACAGAAGTGATTTTTGGCGTTCCCCAACGTAGTGTTATGGGATTTTTCCTGTTCCTTATCTTTATAAACGATTTGGGAGACGATCTGAACAGCCGTCTTAGGTTGTCTGCAGATGACGCTGTCGTTTATCGACTAATAAAGTCATCAGAAGATCAAAACAAATTGCAAAACGATTTAGAAAAGCTAACTGAATGGTGCGAAAATTGGCAGTTGACCCTAAATAACGAAAAGTGTGAGGTCATCCACATGAATGCTAAAAGGAATTCGTTAAACGTCTGTTACACGATAAATCAGTCAAATCTAAAGACCGTAAATTCAACTAAATGCCTAGGAATTAGAAATACGAACAACTTAAATTGGAAGAAACACACAGAAAATGTTATGGGGAAGGCTAACCAAAGACTGCGTTTTATTGGCAGAACATTAAGAAAATGTAGCATATTTACTAAGGAGAGTGCCTACACTACGCTTGTCCGTCCTCTTCTAGAATACTGCTGCGCGGTGTAGGATCCTTACCAGATAGGACTGACGGAGCATATAGAAAAAGTTCAAACAAGGGCAGCACATTTTGTATTATCGCGAAATATGGGAGAGAGTGTCACTGAAATGATACAGGATTTGGGCTGGACGTCATTAAAAGAAAGGCGTTTTTCGTTGCGACGGAATCTTCTCATGAAATTCCAATCACCAGTTTTCTCCTCCGAATGCGAAAATATTTTGTTGAGACCGTCCTACATAGGGAGAAACGATCACCACGATAAAATAAGGGAAATCAGAACTTGTGTGGAAAGATATAGGCGTTCGTTCTTTTCGCGCGCTATACGAGAAATTCCAATCACCAGTTTGCTCCTCCGAATGCGAAAATATTTTGTTGAGACCGTCCTACATAGGGAGAAACGATCACCACGGTAAAATAAGGGAAATCAGAGCTTTTGTGGAAAGATATAGGCGTTCGTTCTTTTCGCGCGCTATACGAGATTGCAATAGTAGAGAATTGTGAAGGTGGTTCGATGAACCCTCTGCCAGGCACTGAAATGTGATTTGCAGAGTATCTATGTTGATGTAGACTCACAGTAATCAAGCGCTCGAAGGGAACACATTACTGCTGCGTCCACGTCGTTGTTCCTGGGTAACGCTAAATGTAGCCTGACATTGCACTGCGGGAGGGTAGACGGAGGATAGCATTTTCCTAAATATCAAATAATGTAGTTTGATTTTCCTACTTGGATGTGTATTTTTGTGAGATACTAACTGTCTTCTGAAATTTGGAAGGAGTTTAAGTTGTCTGATCTGCTGAGGAAGATTGTTCGAAAGTCGGATTCCTTATACAGGAAATGATTTAGAGATCATGACAGTGTTATGTGGTGGTACAGAGAGGGTTTTACTTTGGTGATAACAATTAGTTCTACTATGCTGTTCATATAGTAGTGCAAGAGTTGAAGATAAATAAGGAGGAGTGCAGAAGTGCAATGATTGAGAAGACGGTAGAGCAAACGTAGAGTATGATAGCTTCTGCGCTTATTGTCATGTAGTCGTGATAATTGTTCATAGTCAAGAGTGATGTGGGCCGGCCGGAGTGGCCGAGCGGTTCTAGGTGCTGCAGTCTGGAACCGAGCGACCGCTACGGTCGCAGGTTCGAATCCTGCCTCGGGCATGGATGTGTGTGATGTCCTTAGGTTAGTTAGGTTTAAGTAGTTCTGAGTTCTAGGGGACTGATGGCCTCAGCAGTTAAGTCGCATAGTGCTCAGAGCCAAGAGTGATGTGGGGAAATTAGTAACACCAGAAGACAGTATCGATCTGCAGAATGACATGAAGAGGACAGATGAATGGTGCGGCTGTGCCAGTTGACCCTGAACGTGAATAAGTGTAGCCGACCGATGTAGCCGAGCGCTTCTAGGCGCTTCAGTCCGGAACCACGCTGCTGCTATGGTCGCAGGTTCGAATCCTGCCTCGGGCATGAATATGTGTGATGTCCTTAGGTTAGTTAGGTTTAAGTAGTTCTAATTCATGGGGACTGATGAACTCAGATGTTAAATCCCATAGTGCTCAGAGCCATTTGAACCATTTTATGAAAAAGTGTAACACATTGGTGGATGCATTGGAAAAGAAATCCACTACCGTACAAGTACACTATTGATGGAAACAGTATGTAGCGCAAAATATCTAGGAATAACAATGCAGAATGACCTTAGTTGGAATGAGCACATAATACTAATAGTAGGGAAAGCAGGTGCTAGACTGATTCATAGGAAGAATCTTAAGACAATGTATCTCATAACCCAAGAAAATGCCTTGTAAGGTGCTTGGTCCACCGATTCTTGAGTACTGTTCATCAGTATAGCATCATTAACAGTTAGGACTGATGAAAGAGATAGAAAAAGTCCAACGAAGAACTGCACGTTTCGTCACGGGAACGTTTGGTCAATGCGAGAGCGTTACAGACATGTTGAACAAACTCTGTTAGCAAATGTTACGAGAGAGGTGTTGTGCATCACAGAGGGGCTTACTATTGAAATTTCGAGAGAACACTTTCTGGGAAGAGTCGGACAACGTATTACTTCCTCCCACATACATCTGACGAAATGACGACGATGAGAAAATTCGAGAAATTAGACCTAATACAGAGGCTTACTGACAGTATTTCTTCCCACGCACCATTCGCGAGTGTAACAGGGAATGGGCGAACAATTAGTTGTACCAGAATTGCCTTGCGCTACCCACCGTTAGGTGGCTTGCCGAGTATAATGTAGATGTAGATATGGTCGAAATAGTGTACGTCACAGATGTATCGTACACACACATTCATCGCCAGTTCTAGCCTTCGTGAGCTTTGGAACGGATGTCCTTGGAGAATAACATCACCATAGTCAAGTATGTGGTGTATTAGTGACTCTACGAACTTCGTTTTAGCCTCGAGAGGAAATACTTTTTTACATTTCTGTAGAGAGTGAAAAGGCGCTGACAGTTCCTTAAAGACTGCAGTTGTGTGTTCCTTTCAGTCTGAGTGATGGTCCATAATTATCCACAAGTTCTTTGCTGAATAAGGAAAGGCTATTTCTGCGCCGTTTAGGATGAAGAGCGGAAGAGAATCTCTGAACTGCGTGGTAATAAGTCTTTTGCGAGTGACTAAGATTGATTGCGTTTCAGAAGTGTTAAGTTTCAAACCTATGTTCTGATAAGGCAAGTAAATCAGTACTCACATGCTGGAGAGCTACGCACAGGTTTATCGGACTTACATATAACTGAAGGTCGTCACTGAACAGGTGATATTTGCAATGGGAGAGAATAGTTGACACATCGTTAACAAACAATGAGAAAAGTAATTATCCATATGCTGATCCTTGTGGAACACCTGATTCTACATCCCTCCTTTCAATCATCACACACTGTTGGCGGGATGTAATATTTGAGCGTACAGCACCTGAATAAAAATTTTGACTTGTGAGGTTAGCGTGTAGTATATCAAAGTCAATAGCGTCAATAGCGTCGAAAGATTTTCTGAGATCCAGAAAGCACAGTCGCCTGTTGTTTGTTCATAGCTTATTTTAGTTCGTTAGCCAATTTTCTAAGAGCAGTTGTCGTGGTGAAATTTTGCCGGAAACCAGACTGGCATTCATCTAAAAGGTTATTTGATGTTAACTAATTAGTAAGCTGTTCGTGGACTATGTATTCTAAAGCCTTGGGTAATGCTGGTAGAATGCCAATGGTCCTGTATTAGGAAGTCTGTTCGACAGATTCCTTCTTGGTTAATGATTTTATGAGTGCCTGTTTCCAGGTTATTGGAAAAATGCTGGAGGTCAGAGAATGGCTAAAAATGCCCGTTATTTTGGGCAGAACTGTATAGAAGAGAAAACTGATAATTTGAACTGTTACATTATCGTGTAACCCAGCTGCCATGCGAATTCGTGCAATGAACTTCCTGACCATGTTATGGCATACTGGTTCCAGAAAAAAATTTATTGTTTGTACCAACCAGTGTTTGCAATCTTTGAGTTAGTCAAGTGAAAATGTTGGCGTGATGAAATAGTCATTTATATCGTGCTACAAATTTCAGCTACAAATTTGGATTTGCCTATTCGTAGACCTCTCAGATTTTTTCGCAGGGCACCGGCTCTATGAAAGTCCTCAGTTAGTGAGTGGGCATACCTGAGTTTTACATCGAGTGACTCGGTTGTATAACTGCTGTAGACGGAATGGTGATCTGAGGTCGGGTGCCGCATGTACTGTGTGCTTCGTCTCTGACACCGATACGGTGTCGTATAAAACTCTATGGGGAGCATCCAACTGGGCATCCATGGTATCTATCGTAGTAATCGAACACGACATGACAGCTGTGGACCACGTCAACGTTATTGCGGACCAGCTGCATCCCTTCATGCTTGGTATCTTCCCTTACGCTGATGGCATCTTTCAGCATGATAACTGTCTGTGTCACGAGGCCAGAATCCAGCTGCCATTGTTTCAGGAACAAGACAGTAAACTCTTTTTGATGTCTTGGCCACCAAATTTGCCACATCTGGGACTCAATAGTGCGCCAACTCTGCGCTTACAAAGCACCTGCCGATAACTGACGGAAACTGTCTGACGTGTGCAGAGACACCTGATACAGCTCCAGAAACCGACCAAAGACTTGTCGAATTCATGCCACGCAGAATCGCTACTGCACTGCATTTCAAATGTGGAGTAACAAGTAATTAACGAGTGGTCGTAATGTTTTGGCTCAGTATAGCCCGGTAGCTCAGTTGATGGAGGATTACTGGTGCTAAGTACTACGAAACATGATGAAATGCAGAAACTTTTGATATATAAGATTTCAGAAGATTTTTCATATTAATGTTATTATGCAGCAACAGCCACGACGAGACGAATGAAATGAACATACATATGCTAGGAAGTATCCTTTTTTGTAGGTCCCAATCCCAAAGAAGACAACTAGCTGCATAAAAACTAGGTGAACTCTAAAGATTTGTACATCGAAGAGTGGAATGTGAATGTGCTACAATTTATAAAATTATTTAGAAACAGAGCTTGTTTTCTGTTATTTTGATGAATTTATGTGAAATTTTATAATTTGTAAAATAATTGTTTGTAAAAAGAAAAAATAGGTTTGAAGGTAGCAGACTGCAAATCTCAGTGCCTCATCTCAATCCTATGTCGGTTCTGGGATTTTTTTCTGTCACAATTTCGCTTTTTCACCTCTGGCAGTGGTTTCGTTAATGTGAAAAATCTCAAGCTGGGCTGTTGTTTGGAGTTTGCTTTAAACTGTAGATTTCCCCATAACTGGATTAGTAATTCAGTTCGGAGGTCCGAGGATGGCCAACGGCAAACGACCTCCAATAGAGCCCTTCAGTTTTCAAAACAACCATAGTGTTTAGGACAGCGTTACTTCTACAGTGTCCGCCCCGATATTTGAGTGGTTAGCGCGGCGGTCCTTCACGCCAAGGGGCCCGGGATCGATTCGCGGCTGGATCGGAGATTTTATCCGCTCAGGGACACGGTGTTGTGTTGTTCTCATTATCATTTCATCATTTCCGGTGGAAGCCAACGACAAACCATCACTGGAATCACTTCCCTAGACGATCATGCGGTGGACCTCGCTGACGAGGCTTCCCAAATTACAAGACCTGCCGTAATGCAGAACACAAAGGTTTTTTTTTTTTTTAACTTCTACAATACGCAAGGATTTATGCAATGCATGAAGGAGGTATTACGTATTATAATTTTCTTAACGGCGTTTGAGGACACTTGCAAAGGGCTGTGTAGTAATATGGTTTTTGTTATAGTTTACAATAAATCTTTTCGCCAGAGGGGGAGCGAGTGTCCTCACCAAGCTGAAGTTCCAGCGGTATATCTGCTATTTTTGCGTATAGATTCGCTGCAAAATACTAAAACCTCAAGCCACGTTACTAGCCTTTTCTGGAGATCAGAAAAGAACCAGTTGATGAAAGACCTTAGAAGATAAATAAAATTACGAGCCTTGACAGGGCTTGACACCCTCTTTCTGCGCAGTATCGTCCTACATGTCGAAATTGTGGTTTCTGTAATTAGTGGTTTCGAAAATTTATTATGTTAACAGTTCTGATCTCTCACACTGTGTGATCAACCAAGCACTAATCGGCAGTAACTCATAGGTCGCAGCAGCAAGCGAAACCCATATCTTCCAGCAAAGAGCTTGAGCAGCTGTACAAAAATCAAATATTGAACCTCATATCAGTTTAGTGATATGTCGCAAACATTGTTGAAAGCTGTCATCCAGACTGTTGGCCGATATCCTCTCCTTTTAGTAGGGCCTCGGTCGGCTGCCATTAGACTAGAAGAGTTTCATTTTAGTGTACGAAGCGGCCTTGTCCTTTTGAGGGTAACCATTCCAACAGTTGTGTGAAATAATGTAGAGGAAAATCACGGGGAACAAATGGGAGTCGACTGTGGTAGCGACCTCGCCGCCTTGCACTGTCAGAGGAGCTTCAGTAGGAGTGAGTGGGAGTGCACTTGTGACGAGAAATCAGAGAAAGCGGCGTTGCATCCAACCAGGAACTGCAGAGTGAACAAGCACCGCGCCTCAGCTTCAGTGTCAGCTCTACAACAAAGCCGAGGTATATACGAAGACAAAGAACATCGGAAGAACCAGGTATTCTGGCACTCTCTTCATAGGAACGTTCCGTGGTACCAACCAAGTATGGTACTATATAAGCTCTGAAGGTTTAGTTCGAGGATTTTCTTGGCCGCTGTGATCTGTCCAGCCAACTACGAGAGGGGGGGGGGGGTCGAAAAGTTTCTAACCTAAGAAATAAAGAATGACAGAGATTTCACAATACCAATTTATTTTTCAGTATAATACTCGTGTACACTAAAACACTTGCGAGCATGCTCAGATAACCTCTGCAAACCATTCAAATAAAAGATCTTCGATTTTCTTGGCCGCTGTGATCTGTCCAGCCAACTACGAGAGGGGGGGGGGGGGGTCGAAAAGTATCTAACCTAACAAATAAAGAATGACAGAGATTTCACAATACCAATTTATTTTTCAGTATAATACTCGTGTACACTAAAACACTTGCGAGCATGCTCAGATATTCTCTGCAAACCATTCAAATAAAAGATCTTCGATTTCGTGTCCAACCAAGTGCTCACAGCATTATTCACTGCATCATCATTGTCAAATCGTCGTCCTCTGAGGTCTTTTTTAAGTCTGCGAAAAGGAAAAAGTCTGATGGAGCCAAATCTGGAGAATATGGCGGATGACGTAACAATTCGAACGCGCAATCGTGCAGTTTTTCCAGTGTTGCGAGGGCTTTGTGCGCCGGTGCATTGTCCTGATGCAAAAGGCCTCCGCGCCAATTTTCAGCGCCATTTTTCTTCAGCTCTTCTCTCAAACCGCCTAGGAGGTTGCAATAGTATGATGCATTGATAGTTACGCCCTTTTTCAAGTAATCCAGAAGACCGATCCCATCACCTTACCGGCAGATTTTTGCTCCCGGATTTTTTTTTTTTTTTGGGGGGGTAGGTGATGAAGGATGTTTCCATTGTTGTGAATGTTATTGTCTCAGGATTAAAGTGGTGAACCCACATTTCGTTCATTGTCACATATCCTGCAAGAAGGCCGTCTTCATCCACTTCAGATTGGCGGACGATTTCTTCACAACACTGCACACGCTCCCGCTACGGCACAAAATTTCAAAATTTCATTGTCATTCTATCATACAGCTGAGGATTCTAAGTTATCGTACTGGGAATACTTTTCATGTATCCATTTATAATGGCGGGTCCGCTTCTCGTGACATGTAATTGTCAGTTCCGCATTACTTTGTGGTGTCGGATTCTCTTGGTCAGGTAGTGTACCTAGCTGTCCTGTGGACCTAATCAATTAGCTGCACCTCACTGTCAATGTTGAGCAAGTTAGTTTTTTATACCTACAACTCTCGAGGACTTACATGTTTGTATCGCTTTGTCCTCGGCTTCATATGATACCTGAGCTGATTTGAAATGGTTAATGACAAAGAATAACTTAAGTTATGTTTGTTTGTTATTTTTCAGCAGAAAAGAAAACACATAGCTCCACTTACGTATGGCCGTCGTCAGTTTTGTCACTATTTTATTAGTCATGCCATCCAAAACTGAAACAGCTACTCTTATAATGATGGTTTCTGACATCATCCTAATCGCGTCAGGCAAGTTCAACGTCAGAATTACGAATTACCTATTAAAATTACACAAATAATTTAATTCAAATGACATTGAAGACCAATTTTCCGCATGCCTATGCGTAAAAATACACTTTGAAGGGCCCCAGATATCGCTGGTTTTGTTCGTACGTAAAGCACCTTTATGATGTACTGATTGGACCAGGCTAACATGGGGATGGAAGGGTTAAAAACAATCAGAAACTAAAATCACCAAAAAACTGCCGAGATACGAAACAAGCAAAATGTTTACTTTAATTGGTAGAATACAGACCTGGAATCGGATTTTATCAAGTAAAATGATCTGCAAAGTTAACGACATGGAAAAGTGAAACAATACAGAAAATTTTTGGAAGTGTAGGAAATCCGCAAAATTTAAGAACATAAATAAATTTATTTTTCAGAAGCAATATCTTCGTTTTTCTTTAAGATTCTTTTATAATGTCGCTTTTAACGTCATATTACCACACTCTCACCATCGTTTTGCCATCTCCAATATGAGAAAATTTTAGAATTTCATTTTAAGGAAATATATTTTTCTTTGTGCTTCAAGTAAGCAATCATTTCAGACGTAATTTCGTGGACTGATATTAACTTTTTGTACCAACACTTACTTGTAAAATTACCTAATTGTGACATAAACAAGAGGAAATAAATTAAGAAGTTCAATCCAAGGATTGTATTTTTTTCTCTTCGCAACGAGGTGATGTTAAATAAAAAATAAATATGACCAGTTTCTCTTTACATAACTGAGTTGTGGCCTCCCTGTGGTGGCGTTCCTTTGTAAAACAGGCGCCCCTACTTGGAACACTAAATATATGCGGTAGGAAATGTACTTCATTTGCATTACTAATGATTAACGAGAGTTGTTTTCATTTGTATTTACTAGTGTTGAGATCACAGAGAATTTCAATTACTGTAACTATCAGTTTATTGGTTTAGTGTTATACAAAGCGTACACAAAAGCTTGTATATCGTTTCTACGTTGAGTATGTAAATGTGGTAGACAGCTTGCACACCCACCATTGTCGAGTCCGAGTACAACAAAAGGCAGTTACTTTTCAGTGTCCTTTGCAAGACCGAACAGTGGTTAACAAGATCCAACGAGACACAGGAATGAAATTAACTGAACACACCGCAAGAAGACCGCCATTTCATACGAAAAATGTAATTTTTTCCTGTTTTTCTGTGAACAGCAGAACAAAAAACTACATGAATATTCCCTCGTATTAGGTTACCTACTTTCATATTCCGCAGGATGGCCACAGCACATGGTAAGACTGTAAAGAACAACTTTAATATCTACTTAATTTTTTGTTAAATGTTTTCGTATTGCCATTTTAGCGTGAAGATGAGGTTCGTACTCTGAACATGTTGCTTTCATAAATAATTTAAGTTAATCAACAAATTTTGTGACCGGTAGCGGCCTCTGAGAAATATTTTCATATTTTTGAAACAATGACGGTCGATTACCAATCAATATTGTTGTTGTGGTCTTCAGTCCTGAGACTGGTTTGATGCAGCTCTCAATGCTACTCTATCCTGTGCAAGCTTCTTCATCTCCCAGTACCTACTGCAACCTACATCCTTCTGAATCTGCTTATTGTACTCATTTCTTGGTCTCCCTCTAAGATTTTTACCCTCCACGCTGCCCTCCAATGCTAAATTGGTGATCCCTTGATGCCTCAGAACATGTCCTACCAACCGATCCCTTCTTCTGGTCAAGTTGTGCCACAAACTTCTCTTCTTCCCAATCGGATTCAATACTTCCTCATTAGTTATGTGATCTACCCATCTAATCTTCAGCATTCTTCTGTAGCACCACATTTCGAAAGCTTCTATTCTCTTCTTGTCCAAACTATTTATCGTCCATGTTTCACTTCCATACATGGCTCCACTCCACACAAATACTTTCAGAAACGACTTCCTCACACTTAAATCTATACTCGATGTTAACAAATTTCTCTTCTTCAGAAATGCTTTCCTTGCCATTGCCAGTCTACATTTTATATCCTCCCTACTTCGAACATCATCAGTTACTTTGCTCCCCAAATAGCAGAACTCCTTTACTGCTTTAAGTGTCTCATTTTCTAATGTAACTCCCTCAGCATCACCCGAATTAATTCGACTACATTCCATTATCCTTGTTTTGCTTTTGTTGTTGTTCATCTTATATCCTCCTTTCAAGACACTATCCATTCCGTTCAACTGCTCTTGCAAGTCCTTTGCTGTCTCTGACAGAATTACAATGTCATCGGCGAAATTTAAAGTTTTTATTTCTTCTCCATGGATTTTAATACCTACTCCGAATTTTTCTTTTGTTTCCTTTACTGCTTGCTCAAGATACAGATTGAACAACATTGGGGAGAGGCTACAACCCTGTCTCACTACCTTCACAACCACTGCTTCCCTTTCATGTCCCTCGACTTTTATAATTGCCATCTGGTTTCTGTACAAACTGAAAATAGCCTTTCGCTCCCTGTATTTTACCCCTGCCACCTTTAGAATTTGAAAGAGAGAGTATTCCAGTCAACATTGTCAAAAGCTTTCTCTAAGTCTACAAATGCTGGAAACGTAGGTTTGCCTTTCCTTAACCTTTCTTCTAAGATAAGTCGTAAGGTCAGTATTGCCTCACGTCTTCCAGTGTTTCTACGGATACCAATCAATATGATAAAAAATTATCTGTAAGTTTTATCGTTTCTTCCTTACTTAATAGTAATTACATCGTCTTTTAGACGAAGGAAGTTACGTTCACCGAGGTTTCTGAACTCGTTCTTCGACTGACATGTCAAATGCTTTAGAATACTTTTTAAAGGAAATGTCAAAAAGTAAGATGAGCGTGCTCCTGTAACTGGCTTCGTAGGGCTTAACTCATGGAAGTTATCTCCCAAAAACCTACAATGTCACTATGGAGACGAGGTGGTTCTAACTTCCACTAAATTGTAGGAATGTTGCGGCTAAATATTTAAATAGGAAACCAAATCAAAAAACTTGAAAACAGCATGAAAGCTGTGGAAGCTCAGAACTTTTAGTTTTCCTAGGAACAAACGAAATGATTGCTATGAAAAGAAAAGTATAATTTCGCGCAATTTTATGTTGTAGCCGAAATTGTCCCTCACGTTGCGTCAAAACTAAATTTTACCGCACGAAAATTTAGGTTATGAGGGACAAATTGCCTTCTGTCTGAATCAATCGATTAGATACAGATCGAGTGCCTGCAGGTGATGTTAGACTCACGAGAAGATCAGAGAACTGAACAGCGCTAAACTGCAATGCGTAGAGGTCGTTCGCATACTGGAGAATCTTGAATTTGGGTAGAATCACTTCGTACATGTTGCTGTAAATAGCCGGCCTCTATGACCGAGCGGTTCTAGGCGCTTCAGTCCGAAATTGCACTGCTACTACGGTCGCAGGTTCGAATCCTGCAAGGGTATGGATGTGTGTGATGTCCTTAGGTTAGTTAGGTTTAAGTAGCTCTAAGTTTAGGGGACTGATGACCTCAGATGTTAAGTCCCATAATGCTTAGAGCCATTTGAACCATTTTTTTTTGCTGTAAATACACTCCTGGAAATTGAAATAAGAACACCGTGAATTCGTTGTCCCAGGAAGGGGAAACTTTATTGACACATTCCTGGGGTCAGATACATCACATGATCACACTGACAGAACCACAGGCACATAGACACAGGCAACAGAGCATGCACAATGTCGGCACTAGTACAGTGTATATCCACCTTTCGCAGCAATGCAGGCTGCTATTCTCCCATGGGGACGATCGTAGAGATGCTGGATGTAGTCCTGTGGAACGGCTTGCCATGCCATTTCCACCTGGTGCCTCAGTTGGACCAGCGTTCGTGCTGGACGTGCAGACCGCGTGAGACGACGCTTCATCCAATCCCAAACATGCTCAATGGGGGACAGATCCGGAGATCTTGCTGGCCAGGGTAGTTGACTTACACGTTCTAGAGCACGTTGGGTGGCACGGGATACATGCGGACGTGCATTGTCCTGTTGGAACAGCAAGTTCCCTTGCCGGTCTAGGAATTGTAGAACGATGGGTTCGATGACGGTTTGGATGTACCGTGCACTATTCAGTGTCCCCTCGACGATCACCAGAGGTGTACGGCCAGTGTAGGAGATCGCTCCCCACACCATGATGCCGGGTGTTGGCCCTGTGTGCCTCGGTCGTATGCAGTCCTAATTGTGGTGCTCACCTGCACGGCGCCAAACACGCATACGACCATCATTGGCACCAAGGCAGAAGCGACTCTCATCGCTGAAGACGACACGTCTCCATTTGTCCCTCCATTCACGCCTGTCGCGACACCACTGGAGGCGGGCTGCACGATGTTGGGGCGTGAGCGGAAGACGGCCTAACCGTGTGCGGGACCGTAGCCCAGATTCATGGAGACGGTTGCGAATGGTCCTCGCCGATACCCCAGGAGCAACAGTGTCCCTAATTTGCTGGGAAGTGGCGGTGCGGTCCCCTACGGCACTGCGCAGGATCCTACGGTCTTGGTGTGCATCCGTGTGTCGCTGCGGTCCGGTCCCAGGTCGACGGGCACGTGCACCTTCCGCCGACCACTGGCGACAACATCGATGTACTGTGGAGACCTCAGGCCCCACGTGTTGAGCAATTCGGCGGTACGTCCACCCGGCCTCCCTCATGCCCACTATACGCCCTCGCTCAAAGTCCGTCAACTGCACATACGGTTCACGTCCACGCTGTCGCGGCATGCTACCAGTGTTAAAGACTGCGATGGAGCTCCGTAAACTGGCTGACACTGACGGCGGCGGTGCACAAATGCTGCGCAGCTAGCGCCATTCGACGGCCAACACCGCGGTTCCTGGTGTGTCCGCTTTGCCGTGCGTGTGATCATTGCTTGTACAGCCCTCTCGCAGTGTCCGGAGCAAGTATGGTGGGTCTGACACACCGGTGTCAATGTGTTCTTTTTTCCATTTCCAGGAGCGTATATTACACGGTAAAACTGATACTTGTGCTGAGCCCTTACTCGTTTTCCTAGGACCAAAAGTTTTGCTGTCCACTTTCATAATCAATTACCTATATCTTAAAAGTCAGATTAGAAATAAAAAATAATCATCTGACGTAATCGTCGAAATTTTGTCAGCCAGTAGTTCAAGAATAACATTTCACAAGCACTCTAAATATCCGTGTCACATATTCCTATAATAATAAATAGTCCCTTACCCAGGGAAAGAGCGTAGAGGGAGCATATGCAAGAATCCTAGACCACCACTCTTGGTAAGGTTCTAGTGGTCCTGTGTCGTGTGGACGACTCTGATGAGTGTTCATGCAGTGTACTGTTGAGTTTGTGTTGTTCTCGATGAAGGGAATGTAGAGGGTGAAATCCGGCGCTGGCACATAGCGTTTGCCTCTCGTAAAGCCCAGCCTCACAACGGACGGATCACCTTCAATAGCGCTGCATGGCCTCACTGCGTGAGACGCTGCCGAGAGGTTAGAAATTTAATCCAGGAGATTGGCGCAAAGGCGAGCGATCAGAAACTTTATGCCGCCACCTCTCATCCCATTACCGGTCATATACTGGAAGTGAAAGTTCCATCCACTACAAGCATTCTCCCGGGTCTATCGCCGCCGCGATGGCGTGCGTTAGTACCCCTGTTGCAGAGGTGAGTCACATATTGTTACAGGAAATAAAATTTTTCAACACTAGAAGAAAAGTTTGTATAATGATATGTCGGCAAACCAGTCCCTGTTGAGATATGGGCCAATCTGTGCTTACATTCCCACCTCTGTGTTAAGTAGAAGTAGACGCTACAGGTAGTGCTGAACGTGGTCCCCACGCATTCTGATACATCCTCCAGCACTTCTTCACAGTGACGAAGGAGGCCATGCTCGTCGACTAAATCATCATCTATGAAACGTGTGGTGGGGTACTGTCGCACGTTCTGTGTAATTCGGGGTGGTGTCCTGTCGTATATAAACCTTAGTCGTCTATAATGAAGCGATCCTGGTGCCTCACTTCCTTAATTTCTCGAGGATTTTCATCTGGCCGTACATGCATATTGTGGGAATTTACGGTTCCATCCCTTTCATCCTGCCTCATGTGTAAATACTACATATTACTCGTCACAAGACGAACGGCCTATTTCGCAAATGGTATTGGTTTCCGGACAAATAACTATCGAAACTTTTCTAATAGACTTTACGAGAACTACGTATTGTACTAATACAATGAAGCGCCAAAGAAATTGATGCGAATTCAAATACAGAGATATGTAAACCCGTAGAATACTGCGCTGCGGTCGGCAACGCCTGTATAAGACGACAAGTGTCTGGCGCAGTTGTTAGATCGGTTACTGCTGCTGCAATGGCAGGTTATCAAGATTTAAGCGAGTTTGAAGGTGGCGCACGAGTTATGGGACACAGCATCTCCGAAGTAGCAATGAACTGGTGCAACGTACTGTTCAGAAGAGATCTCTACCCCCTCGAACACTTACGGATTTATGGACAGCCGTGCAGGATTCATGGTGTCAGTTCCCTCCAGAACTACTTCAGACATTAGTTGAGTCCATGCCATGTCGTGTTGCGGCACTTCTGAGTGTTGGCGGGGGGGGGGGGGGGGGGCCCTACACGATATTAGGCAGATGTACCAGTTTCTTTGGCTTATCAGTTTAGTAGACTTGTAAATAATGATCGAAAAATTTGAGCATATACACGCATCGCTCAATTTACGCTTTAAGCAACTACTTCAGCCCACAACAAGAATAGGCTATGATTGAAAAAAAAATGCACAGACTTTAAAACTCTCTAAACAATCCGATGAGATATACCATGCAAATATCCAGATATGTCGCTCACTGCCCACTGCATCGTTGCTGCCCTGTGTATGTAGCTTATGTTGTAAACACCGCCTGGCTTGTGGAAGCACTGCCACACGCCGCCAACCCTTGACCGAAGTCGGCATGACTTCACGTGCAGCCGTCACACGCGTTAGCTGCCAGCAACAGGTGGAAATATCCGACAAACCTGGCGAGAGAGAGAGAGAGAATGAAGCAGGGAAATGCCTCTCTCTTTGTCGCACAATGGGGCACGTATCTGATATGAGTAATGGCGATAGAATAATGCACACACGGTGCAGAGAGAGCAAGTGATAAGGGAATGACCTCTACCTCTGCAACCCAAGGCAAAAACTGTCAAAAATTCGGCAACATAGCGGCCAGCAGGAAGTAGTTGGCAGAGACACTTTGATCACGAGACAAAACACATGCTGGAGACTGCGGGCCAAGTTTCAATAAGCTGCAACTCGCTAAAATGTAACTCGTCTTAAAAAAAACTATCTACTGTTTTTCACACCTGCCTCTAACCCCTGAGAAAAGTTCCAGTAATGAGTAGTTATTACAATCATTAAATCACAAATGAGGAATCTTCCATCAGTGTATTAATTCTTCATTATTTTCCTATAGTGTTAAACTCAACCTGTTGGGCGTGGGGCTAACAAATCCACCTCGTAAAACCAGTCGTGTTACTAAAGCTAGAAAGAAGTCCTGGATACAGAACAGACACCCAGTACAACGAACTAAGCATAGAAAAGGACTACGATTTGGAACATGGAATGTACAGTCTCTGTACAAACCTGGGGCGACGATAACTTTAGTTAGGGAATTGGAAAAGCAGAAAATGTCGGCGGTGGCCTTGCAGGAAGTTCGATGGGAAGGTACAGGGACAACAGACGTAGAAAATTACACAATATTCTATGGGGAAGCAGTCAAGCACAATTTTGGAACTGGTTTCTGTGTTAACAAAGACATTGTACCGATGGTAAAGAATTTTACGGCAGTGAACTCAAGAATCTCAGTTCCAACCTTATCAGTGAAAAACCACCAACTTACCTTTGTGAACTGTCATGCACCAACAAAAGAAAGCGAAGATCAAGTAAAAGATATATTCTATGCAGAGCTGGAAGTTGTTATGGATTCCATCCCTAAAAACAGCTGCAGAATTCTCATCGGCGATTATAATGCCACGATTGGAAAGGAGACCAGCTTTACTCTCACAATAGGCCTTCATAGTCTGCATGAAAATAGCAAAGAAACGGAATAAGGCTAACTAGCTTTGCTACGTTCAAGGAAATGTTTATCAGTAGCACTAACTACCCACATAGACATCTGCACAAAGGAACATGGGTATCCCCAGATGGAAAAACAGTCAACCAAATAGACCACATACCAATCAACGCAGAAACAAGGAATTGAATTGTGCATGTAAAATATTCCCGTGGGGCTGAGTGTGGTTCCGACCATCTCTTGGATAAAAGTCAACTCAGAGCCACCCTGAAACCAGACCAAAGAAGTAAACTAAAGAAAGTGGCACGTTTAGAAATAGAAAAAGTAGCACAGGAAGAAACCAGAAATGAACTTCACGTTGAGATCAGCAGTCGTTTACAGTGTTGCCGGAAACAGAGGACTCAGATGTAAATCAACAATGGGAAGAAATTAGAAATGTGGTTACAAAGGCTGCAGGATCAGTCATTGGAAAAAGAGTAGCGAGGAAAAAGAAATGGTTCTACATCTACATCTACATTTATACTCCGCAAGCCATTCAACGGTGTGTGACGGAGGGCACTTTGCGTGCCACTGTCATTACCTCCCTTTTCTGTTCCAGTCGCGTATGGTTCGCGGGAAGAACGACTGTCTAAAAGCCTCCGTGCGCGCTCTAATTTTACATTCGTGATCTCCTCGGGAGGTATAAGCAGGGGGAAGCAATATATTTGATACCTCATCCAGAAACGCACCCTCTCGAAACCTGGCGAGCAAGCTACACCGCGATGCAGAGCGCCTGTGAAGAGGAGGTCAACAGGAGAAAAGAAGCCCGTGACAAGTGGATAAAGTCAGCAACTGATCAGAGCACTAAGGCAGAATTTGACAGAGTTCGAAGAGAAACACAAGCAGTGTGGCGGAGAGAAAAGAGGAAGTTCGCGAGTGGGGTTATTACAGAAGCAGAAGAAGACTTCCAGGGAAGGAGGATGAGGAACATGTTCAGAAAGGTAAACTATCCGAGGAAAATCTATAAACTCACGGAGAAATTCATAAAAAATCCCAAAGGAGAGATGCTGACAAATGAACATCAAATTGCAAAGAGATAGGAAGAATATTTCAGTGACTTGTTGAATTGTGAGGACCCAACGACACTCTTTAACTTCCCCCTACCACAGACAGCAAACCCTGAATACCTGCCGTCAACTGTAGAAGAGATCAGGAAGGAGATAAAACGGCTTAAAAAGGACAAAAGCCCAGGAGAAGATAGCATACTTGCTGAAATAATTCAGGAAGGGGGTGAATACCTTGTTGCAAGGATTCACAATTCAATAGAGACTGTTTGGAACACTGAAAACGTTCCAGAAGACTGGAGGAATGCACTAATCTGTCCCATACACAAGAAGAATAACCAAATGGCATGTGAAAACTACCGTGGTATAACTCTGCTCAATATTTATTATAAGATCTTCTCAAACTTTCTCCTAGATCGAATCCAACCCTTGGTAGACACAATTATTGGAGAATATCAAGGAGGAATTCGTCACTGGAGATCTACTATCGACCAAATCTTTGTCCTACGCCAGATCGTAGAAAAAAGGTGGAAGTTTGGCCGAGAACTACACATGATGTTTGTCGACTTCAGAAAAAGCATGTGACTGCGTTCATCGGCAAAGTATGCTGAGGTGTCTGGAAAAGTTCGGTTTAGCCAAGAAACAAGTAAGCCTGATGGATACTACAGCAAACGTATAAATTGGAAATAAGGTGACTGAAGCGTTCAAAATAAAAACTGGGCTACGGCAGGGCGATGGACTACCACCTGTTCTTTTCAATCTCACATTAGAGAAGGTAATGCGAGAGATGTCATCCAATGAACTCATAGGAGTTCAGACCGGGGATGTGAACATAAAGTACCTCGGATATGCCGATGATATGGTGCTACTATCTTGGTCACAAGAAGAATAGGGGAAATGGCTGACATTTTGGAGACAACAGTGAGGAAAATTGGACTTCAAATCAATCGTGTCAAGACGGAAAACATGATTCTACGCCGTAGACATAATGAAACTCTAGAACCACTTACACCGTTACAGACAACTGAAGGTTCTTATCGTCAAGTCAGGGAGAGTCCGAAGAGACTGGGCGCAGTATCCAGAGATGAACCTAAACTAAAACTAAACTCCTCCAGAACAGGCCATGAAGGCCCAACGGTACCGACAGGCCGCCGTGTCATCCTCAGCCCATAGACGTCAATGGATGCGGATATGGAGGAGCATGTGGTCAGCATACCGCTCTCCCGGCCGTATGTCAGTTTCCGGGATCGGACCCAGTACTTCTCAGTCAAGTAGCTCCTCAGTTTGCCTCACAAGGGCTGAGTGCACCCCCTTGCCAACAGCGCTGGACAGATCGGGTGGTCACCCATCCAAGTGCTAGACCAGCCCGAGAGCGCTTAACTTCGCTGATCTGACGGGAACCGTGGCTAGCATTGCGGCGAGGCCGCTGGCATTAAGAGATGAACCATCCAGTAAAATGGAAATACAGGCAAGACTACAGGCTGGTAATCGCTGTTGCCACGGCCTTAATGCTCTCCTAAAAACCAGAAGTTTGTCAAGAAATTTCAAAATAACATCTACAAAACACTCCTACAGGCAGTAGTACTATATGGATTTGCCACCTGGAGTATAACCAAGGAAGATCTGAACGACAGATGATATTTGAAAGGAAAGTTCGTCGGAAGATTTTTGGACCCGTTTACGATAATGAGAGTGAAAAATGGAGGAGTCGTCACAATAGAGATTTGTATGATATTTACAAAGAGCCGAACATCGTGGCTATAATGACGACACGACGACTCCAATGGGCAGGGCATGATGCTCGAATGCAGGACAACCGATGGACGAAAACTGTACTCAACACCAAGCCAACTGGCAGAAGACCCGTAGGAAGGCTTAGAACCCGATGGAGTGACTGCGTATCCAAAGCCCTTCAGAGAGTGGAACTGCTGGAAGGATGGCAGAAAGCAGCGAAAGACAGGCTGAAGTGGAGGCAAGCTCTCAAAGCTGCTCGCGGTCCATTGGGCCTGGTCGCGTAAAGTAAAGCAAGTAAGTTAAACTCAATTCACAAATACGAAACTGGTGGCTTCCTATAATTCCGCATCATAGCGAAGAATCGCTACTGATTCTCAACCCTTCTGAGGGACAAATGTATAAACCATGCGAATGAACGAAACGCTTTGCCGTCAAAAACATTAATTTCTACGTGTTTATTTCGTTGACGTTCGTTCATTTAAACTTTATCCATCTCCACAGACCCGTAGTTTTGTAGCAATGTACTGTTCAGGTTATGGCTTTGTCAACCAGGCCCCTGTGGTTTGCAAGTTTTACCTGTGGGCTCATGAATAGGGTTAGATTTCTTGTTGGTGGTGGATAAAGTTAGACAATGAATGTTCGCCTTATCCTAGCTGAAATATACCACATTTTGGACAGCGCCAGTGTGTTGATGGGTTCAGTAGTTTGGATTATATTCAATTCCCTTGTACTATTCGCTATCAATGCACCTCTCACTCTTTTACCCATGTCTTTGGAGCTGACGTCAGTTAGGTCGTTTATATTTTTTCCCTTAGTTTGACACCCAACACTTCCATTTCCACGTATTTGGTAATAGAATATAGTGTGGGAGATGCTCTTTCACTGAACCACAAGAGCTATGTTTTATCATTGCTCGTAGTTGCCCCCACTGCTTCCTTGTAAACGTCAATTACCGTATGTCTGAGATTTTCACAATGTCTTGGGGGGGGGGGGGGGGTCTATAAGTATTATGGTAACATGCCCGGGAGCTGAGTGCTCATACCTAACGGCCCGGATTCGATTCCCGGCTGGGTCGGAGATCTTCTCCGCTCAGGGACTTGGTGTTGTGTTTTCCCTATCATCATCATTTCATCTCCATCAACACACAAGTCGCTGAAGTGGCGTCAACTCGAAAGACTTGCACCAGGCGAACGGTCCACCCGACGGGGGGACCCTAGCCACACGGCATTTCCATTTCTATGGTAACATGATTACCGTGGGCATTGATGATGACTCAGCATCCACCACCCCTATAATCCTGCTATGTGCGTACTGACCTTACGGATTAATGTGCATTAAGGGATGACAAATATTATCCATGCATATCATAAAAATGGATGTACAGATGTTCGTACGTGTGTATGTATGCACGTTCCACATCTCTTCCTAAACCACTTGGTCGATTTCAACCAAACTTGGTAGACATACCACTTACTGTCTGTTAAGAATCGCTGTGAGTATAGGGGCCACCTATCTATCAAAGAGGCGGGAGTTAGTGTGAAAAAGCAGTGCAGCTCACGACCAGCGAATATCCATAATTTATTCATCCAGTATTCGAGAATGAGAGAACTTAGCGACTAGGAATAAACTTATCACATGACATCAGACCTTTATGAAACTTTTTCTCGCTGACAATCTCTCACAAAATGACGAAAGGGAAAAAAATATCAGTTACTACATTTTCGCTAATCGTGCAGTAAAACCGCCGCGTGAAGCACTACGTTTTAATTTCTTACTTCATTGTTTAGGTGATATGATGTAATAAACATTAAGTTGCGAGAAATTGAAACTGCAGGGTGAAATTCGCTAGAGAAACAGGTTAAATATGTGTACAGTTAAGCGTAAAATATATTAAATACATGTGACACGTGTGTATGTCGCAAAAGCTACAGGTGAAAAACTCCTCCTAAGTATCTGGATCGATTTCAACCAAACTTGGTACAATGTTATTCACTGTATGGAAAGAAATACTATGGGGATAAGAACCAGCAACCTCCAGTTGGGATGGGGACGATAACTTGGATAGAGAAGAGGAGAAAGAGATGAAGCGACAGAGTGGGGGAAAGAGGACATGGACAGAGATAAGATGTGGGAGGAAATGGACAGAGAGAGGGTGAGGGGGAAGAGGACAGAGGAAAGAATTAGGAGGAGATAGCATTGAGAGGGGAAAGGACGAGATGGACTGCGAGGGGGGGGGGGGGAGAAGGAGATATACAGAGAGAGGGGGAGGAGGCGATGGATGTATAGAAAATGAAGTGCTGATGGAGGACAGAGGGGGAGTTGAACGTAGGGGGATGAGCAGACAGACAGAGAAAGGAAACAAAAGGAGATGGAAAGAGACGCAGGTTGGAAGAGTCAGAGAGAGAAAGAAGGGGGGAGGAAATGGACAAGAGTAGAGGGTGGAGGAGATGCACAAAGAGATGGGGAGGAGGTGACAGACAGCGAGAGGGAAAGGAGGAAGGAGATGGACGGAGAGGAGGGCAGAGGAAATGGTCAGAGAGACGGGGTAGGAGGAGATGGACTAATATATTTGGAATAAATACATAGACACACACCGCCAGGTAGTCAGTTAATCACTGTTCACTACCATTGCGCGACAAAGAGAGAGGCATCTCCCTCCCTCTCTCTCTCTCTCTCTCTCTCTCTCTCTCTCTCTCTCTCTCTCTGCCGCCAGGTGTGCAGGTGTGTTGGACGTTTCCACCTGTTGCTGGCAGCTAAGGCGTAAAGTCATGCCGATTTCGGTCAAGGGTGGGTGGCGTGTAGCAATGGTTCCACAGGCCAGACGGTGTTAACGATAGAGGCTATATATACGGGGCAGCAGCGGGGCAGTGGACACTGAGCCGGGTGTTTGGATACTCATGCGAACCTGCTCATATAATTTTTGTAGTTTGTTTTAATATTGTGCGTTTCTCTATTATTCCTATCCTCTGCCTGTTGTGGGGTGGGTTGCTGTTTGAAGTGTGTAATCAGCAATGCGTGTATGTGTACACACATCCATCGTAATTTACATCTCTACTATAATCCTATAGTGTCATACTCCTCTAAGACAACCTTTAAGCTGGTGTCACACAACAATAATGCAGGATGATAAATTTGGTATGTACACTGACAGAGAAAAATCGTAACACCGAAAGTAATTTATATAGAGTAATAAAATTTCGGGAATGCAGTTGACTAGGTAACATATTTAAGTGATTAATATCACAAATTAATATAAGTGCGAAAAAGGCACTGCAGATCTGGATTGGTGGTACATTAATATGCAGAGTAGCCGCCAAAATGTTGAATGCAAGCATGAAAACGTGCGTGCATTATGTCTTACAGGTGCCCAACGTCAGTTTGAGGGATGAAGTTCCATGCCTTTTGCAGTTGGTCGGTCAATACAGGGACGGTTAATGCGGTTTGAAGATGACACTAAACTTGTCGTCCAACAATGTCGCGTGCATTCTCGATTGGAGACAGATCTGGTGATGGAACAGGCCAAGGCAACATATTGACACTCTGTAGAGCACGGTGGGTTACAAGAGCGGTATGTGGGCGAGCGTTATCCTGTTGGAACAGAACCCCCGGAATGCCGTTCGTTAATGCCAGCACAACAGGTAGAATCGCCAGATTGAAGTATAAATTTACAGTCAAGGTGTGTGGTGTAACCACAAGAGTCCTCTTGCCGTCATACGGAGACGCACCGCAGGGATAACACCACGTACAGGTCCTGTGCGTCTAGCACGCAGACAGGTTGGTTGCAGGCCCTGAACTGACCTCCTCCTAACCAACACACAGCCATCACTGGCACCGAGGCAGAACCAGATTTCATCAGAAAACACAAAAGATCTTTACCCTGCCTTCCACTGAGCTTTCCCTTGAAACCATTGAAGTCGCAAATGGCTGTAGTTTGTGGTTAGAGTGTCTGACTCTGAGCTGTCCTTGAAGTAACCGATCTGCAACAGTTCGTTGTGTGGCTGTGGTGCCAGCTGCTGCTCATATTGCTGCTGCAGATGTAGCACGATGTGCCGGAGCCATACGCCCAACACGGTAGTCTTCCCTCTCGGTAGTGAGACATGGCAGTCCGGTTCGGAGCCCGGCCTTAGTGCTACCGTACATTCTTCTGACCACCTCTGCCAGCACTCATGTATAGTGGCTACATTCCTGCGAAGTCTTTCTGCATTGTCGCAGAAGAAACATCCAGCTCCTCACAGCCCTATTACACGACGTCGTTCAAACTCAGTGAAGTGCTGACAATGGCGTCTTCGGCACATTAAAGGCATTTTCAACTCACCACTTCCAGTCTCAAAGGTAAGTAGCGCTTACGACAGCTGCGCCGTATATTTAACGACAAACGTGATGTGCTTACTCATACTCATTACTAGCGCAATTCTTAAGCCTAGTTTACACGACGACATTGTGCTGCGCCACTCGTTGCGTGGAATGAGTTGCACGCAAATGGTTTCATATTTGACTGTAGACATGGCGAAACCAGTGTATACTTCAGTTTCGTCGTTTTATGGGTTCCTGAGTTGTGTCTGAAATGAAAATTTTGGCAGCTGCTCATCGCACGAGTTGTGATGGAGTTAAAAGCTTGTTGCGTGGAATCGCTGCATAAGAAAAAAATAAGAAACGAGTTTGGATTCGTGACTGGATGAAGAAAAGACTTCAGCTCGGTTGCTCAGCATCCTTGCTGAAATAATTCGTAACGGAAGATCCAAGAAGTCTTTTACATTCTCTTAGAATGTTACCAGAACTGTTAACGTTACTTCTGAATAGAGTTAATCATGCGATAAGGAATAAAGATATTGTAATGCATGAAAAACTGTCTCCAGAACTGAAATTACATATCACGTTGCATACATGAGAATCAAGAACACTCGGCATGCTATAAGATGCGGTTTTAGTTGGTGATAACGTTTTTTCATTAACACCAATAGTTATTAACAGGAATAATTATTAACATTAACAGCAGTAATTATTCGAATCAGGTTGCATTAAAAAGGGAATGGTTTGCAAACTACTCTCTTGAAGATCTGTACAGTGGCAATATTTCAAAATTCAAACATTTGTGAATGGGGAGCACTGCTGTGACGTTTTAAATAGATGAATATTGAATAAAGAATGTAGCTTCTTGATTTTCGTAGTCTTCCATCCTGTCAAGAATATTCCTAAAAAAAAGAAAAAAAAAGAAAAAAAAGACTTTTATGAAGATAGTGACTCTCTCGCTGCACTCCAAGATCTCTCTGCTGAGCATAAGAAGGACGCCAAGGTATCTCAAATTATGCTTGCCTTAAATCGGTCAGAGGATGTGAAAGGACAATTTAAGGTAGTTAATGTGGTGTCACCGCCAGACACCACACTTGCCAGGTGGTAACCTATAAATCGGCCGCGGTCCGTTAGTATACGTCGGACCCGCGTGTCGCCACTACCAGTGACTGCAGACTGAGCACCGCCACACGGCAGGTCTAGAGAGACTCCCTAGCACTCGCCCCAGTTATACAGCCGACTTTGCTAACGATGGTTCACTGTCTACATACCCTCTCATTTGCAGAGACGACAGTTTAGCATAGCCTTCAGCTACGTCATTTGCTACGACCTAGCAAGGCGCCATATTCGGTTACAATAATTACTATCTTCAAGAATGTATTCTGAACAGATAATATTGTGAATTCATCATTAATGGATTAAAGTTAAGTATCAAAGAAATTACGTCCGCTTTCTGAATTCTCATTCCTTGTCATATTCCAGACCTCACGACAGTTCTTCCCTCCTCACGTCAGCCTGCGTAAGCTAAAACGCGTGCATTTTGGCCTCCACTCGTAACATGGTGTTGGCTCTTCTGCTAACACAAAAGTTAATTGATTACTTTGAAAGAAAAACTTTGATTCCTTAGGAATGAGGTGGCTACCAGTGATTCCTAAACACATTCGCTTACATGTTCTACAGAAATTCCATGAAACACCTGAGGCCAGACATTTAGGATTTATTAAGACATACGATAGGGTCCGTAAGAGATTTTTCTGGCCAGGTCAAATTAGGAGTGTCCATCACTATGTGTCACACTGTCGAGAGTGCCAGAGGATAAAGGCAGTTCTTCAGAAACCACCTGGCCGACTCATACCAATTCCACCAGCGGAAACGCCTTTCGAATCCCGTGTTGGTATTGACCTCCTCGGACGATTTCCAACGTCTGATAGTGGCAATAGATGGATTATTGTTTTCACTGATTATCTGACACGCTATGCCATTACAAAAGCCGTGAAAAGAGCAGAAGCATTCGAGGTAGCGAAATTCATCGTGGAAGACATTGTATTAAAACACGGTGCCCAAAGTCGTTAATTACGGATCGAGGGAAAGTTTTTCAATCGAATCTTGTGACAGAGTTAAACTGTCAGTGCAACATTACTCATCACACGACGACTGCCTACCATCCGCAAACTAACGGGCTTACTGAACGCCATAATAAGACCTTGGCCGACATTCTATCAATGTTCGCCAATGTTGAGCAGAGCAACTGGGATGAGGTGCTACCGTTGGTGACGTTTGCCTACAACACCGCCAAACAAGACACCACAGGATTTACGCCATTTTTCCTGGTGCATGGGCGTGAGGCGGCGACGACCTTGGACGCTGCGTTTCTGTTACATCCTAAACAGAGCTGAGGAAGCTCGGCAGTTAGCTCGACACCGCACGCTGCAGGCTCAAGAAAACCATCACCGAAGGTATGACACGAGCCACCGCCGTGTTATCTACCAGCGTGGTGACCTCGTCTGAACTTTCACTCGTGTTCGGAAGTTTGGTATCTCTGAGAAGCTCCTCAGGCGCTACTTTGGACCTTATAGGGTTGTAAAACAGTTGTCAGATGTTACTTATGAAGTTGAAATTTCGACCCCGACACAAGATGACGAAACATCAGAGATACGGTCCACTTCCTTCGATTGAAGCCCTATAAGGATCCTACAACGCAGGGTAAATTCGAATCTCCAGCGACAGGCAACAAGCGGAAAGGTGACGTAGAGCGCAGCGGCAAAGGAAGTTGTAAGAAGATCACCGCCAGGGCTAACATCAGTCATCGGGAGTCGGAGTATGTAGGGCCAATGACTCGTTCCCGGACTAGGAGGACCTAACATCGACAAACTATTCTCTTAAGGAGGCAGCAACGTTGCAGAAATAGCTGTGGTGTTGTGGTTATGGTACTAGGCTGTTGCATCGAGGGTTGTGACTTCAGCACTCACCTCTACTGTAAAATTTTAATTTCCATATTCGGTTCGAGTACATTCTAGAAGTATCCACAAATGTCAAGAATCATTTACTGGAATATTCTATAACTGTATATATATCGTTTGTGTTCTGGCCGGAGGCAGTTCGCTCTGCGCTCTTGTGTGTGCAAGGGATGAATAAACCTTCGTTCATCGAAGTTAGTGTTCGTCATTCATCTAATTACACCTTCTTGTGCGTGATAATACCAATATTACCCCATTCAAGGCACCTGCACAGACCACACCCAGGCAGATAGTTAAGTATTCTCATTTTAATGTATTTATGCATATTTTTCATATTTTCCTCAGCCTTATGTATTTTCACCCATTTTCCTATTTTTATCGCGTTTTCCACAATTTTACGTACTTTAGACAAACACGCTTGATCCACCCCACGGTTCCCGACATGGCATGATGCTCTCAGGCAATCACAAGGCAGCATGTGGCCAAATTAGTTATCGCTGATACTGAAGAACATCCTCAGAACTCAAACAAATGGTTCAAATGGCTCTAAGCACTATGAGACTTAACATCTGAGGTCAGCCGTCAGCGAGACTTAGAATTACTTAAACCTAACTAACCTAAAGACATCACACACATCCATGCCCGATACAGGATTCAAACCTGCTACCGTAGCAGCAGCACGGTTCCGGATTGAAGCACGTAGAACCGCTCGCCCACAACGGCCGGCTGAACTCAGTCGTTTATCACTGAGACGCTCTGGAGTTGGGGAGCAAAGGAAGAGGTTGTAGGCTGTGTCTATTTGTTAACAACAAATTACTTCTTTCGAGGCCTATTAATTAACAAGAAATTAATATTTAGTTATTCGAGATACCAGGGGTGGCCTCACTCATACAGTTAAATAATTACTCTAATTGTTTCCATATTTTTCAGCATTTTACACATTTTACCCAATTACGCGAGTTATGGTTCAAATGGCTCTGAGCACTATGGGACTTAACAGCTATGGACATCAGTCCCCTAGAACTTAGAACTACTTAAACCTAACTAACCTAAGGACATCACACAACATCCAGCTATCACGAGGCAGAGAAAATCCCTGACCCCGCCGGGAATCGAACCCGTCAACCCGGGCGTGGGAAGCGAGAACGCTACCGCACGACCACGAGATGCGGGCACGCGAGTTATGTGTCAACGTCAACAGACGTCGTGTCACATTATGACGTCGCGTCAACGTCGCATCGCGTCGGGTCATTATGCTCTCAACCAATAACAATGCAGCATTGTCCCAATTTATGTATCATTGCTAAGCTACCACACCATTGCTAATGTATGTGTCACTTCATAGTGTTAGAAACGAGCACATTGGTAGAAAGAATGAGTTATAGACTAATTACGAGGAGTGTTCAATAAATAACGCTCACGTTTTTTACCCGGTCAGTTTCGGTTGAACAAAATGCAGAATTTGTTGTGGGACATCGTGGACTATTCTCGCTTCAGCCCCTATTGTTTCATGAAATTCCGATAAGTGTTGGTGGTATACGTGGCCTTCAATACGGCGATTGTAACGGAGGTATGTTCCAAGAGGAGATCTGTCCTTGAGTTCCTTTTGGAAGAAAATCAGAGCATTGTAGATATTCGTAGGCGCTTGCGGAATGTCTATGCCGACCCAGAAGTGAACAAAAGCACGGTGAGTCGTTGGGTGGAGCGTCGCAACAAGGTCGCGCAAAACTGATCTCTCGCGAGCCGGCCGACCGCACACAGCTGTGATTCGTGCAGTGTTGGAACGTGCGAACACTCGTATTTGAGGCGATCGGCGGACCCTAATCAAACACGTCGCTTCACACCTAGACGTCTTTATTGTTAGTGCTGATACACTCGTCCACCAGTTGGGGTACTCAAAGGCGTGTGTCCACTGGGTTCATTGCAACCTAACAGAAGACCGTAAACAGCACCGAAGGACCATCTGTACGCAATTGCTTGTGCATTATGAGGCTGATCGTGAAAATTTCTTGTCGAACACCGTCAGAGGCGATGAAACTTGGGTTCATTACTTCGAACCGGATATAAAATGGCAGTCCATGGAATGGTACCACACCACTTCTCCACCCAAAAAAAAGTTAAAAGCCGGTAAAATCAAGGCGAGGGCCTTCTAGGCCTGAAGGGGTTATTCTACACTCCTGGAAATGGAAAAAAGGACACATTGACACAGGTGTGTCAGACCCACCATACTTGCTCCAGACACTGCGAGAGGGCTGTACAAGCAATGATCACACACACGGCACAGCGGACACACCAGGAACCGCGGTGTTGGCCGTCGAATGGCGCTAGCTGCGCAGCATTTGTGCACCGCCGCCGTCAGTGTCAGCCAGTTTGCCGTGGCATACGGAGCTCCATCGCAGTCTTTAACCCTGGTAGCATGCCGCGACAGCGTGGACGTGAACCGTATGTGCAGTTGACGGACTTTGAGCGAGGGCGTATAGTGGGCATGCGGGAGGCCGGGTGGACGTACCGCCGAATTGCTCAACACGTGGGGCGTGAGGTCTCCACAGTACATCGATATTGTCGCCAGTGGTCGGCGGAAGGTGCACGTGCCCGTCGACCTGGGACCGGACCGGAGCGACGCACGGATGCCCGCCAAGAAGGTAGGATCCTACGCAGTGCCGTAGGGGACCGCACCGCAACTTCCCAACAAATTAGGGACACTGTTGCTCCTGGGGTATCGGCGAGGACCATTCGCAACCGTCTCCATGAAGCTGGGCTACGGTCCCGCACACCGTTAGGCCGTCTTCCGCTCACGCCCCAACATCGTGCAGCCCGCCTCCAGTGGTGTCGCGACAGGCGTGAATGGAGGGACGAATGGAGACGTGTCGTCTTCAGCGAAGAGAGTCGCTTCTGCCTTGGTGCCAATGATGGTCGTATGCGTTTTTGGCGCCGTGCAGGTGAGCGCCACAATCAGGACTGCATACGACCGAGGCACACAGGGCCAACACCCGGCATCATGGTGTGGGGAGCGATCTTCCACACTGGCCGTACACCTCTGGTGAACGTCGAGGGGACACTGAATAGTGCACGGTACATCCAAACCGTCATCTAACCCATTGTTCTACCATTCCTAGACCGGCAAGGGAACTTGCTGTTCCAACAGGACAATGCACGTCCGCATGTATCCCGTGCCATCCAACGTGCTCTAGAAGGTGTAAGTCAACTACCCTGGCCACCAAGATCTCCGGATCTGTCCCCCATTGAGCATGTTTGGGACTGGATGAAGCGTCGTCTCACGCGGTCTGCACGTCCAGCACGAACGCTGGTCCAACTGAGGCGCCAGGTGGAAATGGCATGGCAAGCCGTTCCACAGGACTACATCCAGCATCTCTACGATCGTCTCCATGGGAGAATATCAGCCTGCATTGCTGCGAAAGGTGGATATACACTGTACTAATGCTGACATTGTGCATGCTCTGTTGCCTGTGTCTATGTGCCTGTGGTTCTGTCAGTGTGATCATGTGATGTATCTGACCCCAGGAATGTGTCAATAAAGTTTCCCCTTCCTGAGACAATGAATTCACGGTGTTCTTATTTCAATTTCCAGGAGTGTATTTGATGGCTCCTTCATGATATAACGATCAACTTGAGGTGAATTGTGCTACCCTCAGTAAACTCAGTAAACGACTTCAGCTTGTTCATCGCCACAAGAATAGAAACTAACTTGTTCTCCACGACAACAAAAGGCCTCATGCAAGTCTGCTCATTCGAGAGGAGATTACAAAATTCTATTGGAATGTTCTTCCTCATCCACCCTACAGCCCGGATCTCAGACTTCCCCTATCTCTGTCTACTTGGCTCTGTGAAGGATGTACCCTGCGGGAAGCAGTACATGGATGATGGGGAACTTATTGATGCAGCATGACATTGGCTCTTGGCTCCGACGTCGACGAGTAGAGTGGTGTCATGGGGACATACAGGCTTTCCCACTAAGGTGGCGTAAGGCCGTCGCACTGAACAGAGATTGTGTTCAAACACAGGACACAGTAGCCAGAAGAGCGGGCAATAATATGGTGTATCGGAATACTGAATAAAACCAACATGTTGTCAGAAAAAATGTATTGCATTACTTGATCACCCCTCGTACATATTTGTCTGGGTGAGGCCTATGTTGGTGTCTCGAATGATGAAATATTAATTTGTTGTTAATAAATAGGCCTCGAACGACGTAATTTGTTGTTAAAAAGTAGACACGGCCTACAACCTCTTCCTTTGCTGACAGCTCCACGGCGTCTCAGTTATAAATGATTGAGGTCTGAGGCTGTTCTTAAATACAAGTGATAACTAATTTGGACACATGCTGCATTGTGATTGCCTGAGAGCATCATGACATGTCATAAATAGTGGAGTGGATTTTGCGTAATTGTATAAAATACCTAAAGTTGTGAAAAACGTGGTAAAATTGGTGATAATACATAATATTGGGGAAAATACGAAAAATATGGATAAATACATAAAAAATGAGAGTACTTATGTATATACCTGAACGTGGTCTCTGCTGGTGCCTTGAGTGACGGAATATTGGTATTAACAAACAGAATTCAAGTGACGTGGCTTAACGTAATTTGTTATAAACAAATAAATGCAGACTGATCCTCTCCCTGTGCTGCCCAACTGCAGAATGATCCCACTCACTCAAGTGCCTCAGTTACAAAAGATGGAGTGGAGGGGGTGCTTGATCCTTATTGGTCCATAGGAAAGAGGAGGGGAGGGGAGGGGGGAGAAAGACAGGGTTGCCGTCATTTTTATGGCGAATATTGAGTTACATAAAGTTTTTGAATTCAAGCTACACAATTGTGTGGGCAATTCCCGGTGGTTCCCTGGGGGAGTGGGCGTGGGGTGACCTTGAATATAAGTCAACGACATGTGTAAACTGATACCGGATGTCGGTTTCTTATGAAGAGTAATAAAACGGTTATAAGCGGTATTGGGCTTGTACTGGCACACCTATCCTGCAGTTAACTTAACTGATATCGTGTGCAACTGTACGACGCTCATTCTTGAAAATGACATATTCATTTTCCCTTAGGGGAGAGTTTTATACCTCGAGAATATTGTAGCTAGGAAGACATGGTGTTTCCTGGTCGATGTTGGAATCTAGTGACTGATTTTAGAAGACGAAGGAATCCGCACTTACGGGGTGTCCTACTAGTTTTGTTGTTGTGAAAGATGTGGTTGAGTTTTGAGCAGCGTTTGTAAATATTACGAGTTCTACATATTAAGAGCTGTGTAACATATTACAGATATTTGGAGGATACTGTTAATTCTTCAGTTAGAGTGTTTCATGGTGAGTAAAGCTGTATTTTTATGCTAGGTATACAGCGTGTGGATAATTAAGCCATATTTTGTCGGTCGTGCGTAACTCATACCTTGAAACGGATGGAGGTCTTCTACCATGGAACACATAATATTTGCAATTGAACTGAGCTTCTTTAATGTCTTAACCGTTTTCTCTGTCTCTAAAATGGAAATCTGCTCTACTTGCCTATATGTTTTATTTCAAAATGTTCTTAACTCGTAATTGGTTCTTGATAACACATTTCTTTAACTTGATTTCACTTACTGATTCTTTGTGTGTAATAGATGAATAATGTTACGCACAGACTATTAAATATGGTACTGGCAAGAGTTGACTGTAACTCTTACAAATTTGAACAGACTATTTGTTTCTTGGTACATGATCATGGTGTACCTTGAACGTTTCTCACATCTGAAAGAACTTTACCTTTCTGGAGAAAATTTTGTAATTTAAGAAAAAGACTCCAGTACACATCAATGCTATCGTTTCAAAATGGAGTATGTCAGAATGTATTAACCTTCCCGTATGCGGCTGACTAGAGGCGAAAGTCTGAAAAGAGTTACGAGATACAACACTCACCCCCCTATGGAAACATAGGCTGTCTGTATGTCTTGATTGTCATAAACGGTTGAAACAGATTTTGCTGCAAGTGAATTCAAATCTTTCCCGAAATATATGAATCCCAGACAGACTAATAATACTCATACGTCCGTTCTGTAATTTCGTCCTTGACTCGGATGTGGCCAGTTGTGCCACGCCCACTTGTATGGTCAGGTGGTTTCTTTGATGTTCAAATCCAATGTTTTTTCTTTGCATTTAATGATAAAAAGTTAAGCTAATTAAAGTAAACTGTTTTGTTTACAGGTGTTTTTACGTGGTATCTACCTCTTTATCACAAATTTGAAAAATTACTGGCTTTTTACAATTTTGGGGAATTGTCTAGCTCTATGGAACACTGTAAACAATTTTGCAAGCACTTTTTTCATTAATTTTGTAGTGAAAGGCCATATCAAAGTGCCATTCCCATCTTGATATCTCTGATTGCATTATACACCTCGTTTGGTATTTCTTATGGCAATCGCATTATTTATATTGTTTTCCTTCTGTGTTTCTGTCTCATCTCCTGTGCTCCACAAACATATAAGAAACTCGGGACGGTGGTTCAGTTTACTCTCTGCTGCTGCCGACGTAACAGATGAAATGTGATGTCTACCGAGTATTATTTTCAATGCCTTGTTTCTTCATTCTCTTATGATTATCGGATATTTGTCCTACCAAATTGTCATTGTATCTGCTCACATCCTTCCCAAGAATTTATTAGCTTTGGTTAATGCACCACATGACATCATAATAATATTATCGTTTGCTTGATTCTCTACGTAATAGTTGTCTCGCTTTATTTGAGGCTTCTTTCTTTTCTTGCCTTACTCATAGTAGCAACATCTGTAGCTCTTTGACTGTGAGCTTTTGTGTATTCTTCAGTTTCTATGATGTTGAACTTGTTACAGGCACGCATATCAAATGCTTCAAGGAAGTAATAAGTGCTGCTATAAAATAAGTATTATGATGTATAAGATCACGAAAAATAACAGCTTATTGATATGAAACTACATTTAAGTATGCTCACATGGAGTGAGGGCAGCCTTCGGAAAAATTTGACAATGAAAGCTCGCTAACTTGCGACTGTTTGTGACTGATCTATACTTCCTTTGTTTCATAGAACGTGATTCATTTTGTGTACTCCAGAAGAGGCATCGGTGGTACGTATACATTGAGATAGTGTGATATTCTGAGCGTAAAATACACTGAAGAGCCAAAAAAGCTGGTACACTTGCCTAATATCGTGTAGGGCCCACGCGAGAACGCAAAAGTGCCGCAACACGATGTGGAATGGACTCGACTAATGTCTGAAGCAGTACTGAAGGGAACTAACACCATGAATCCTGCACGGCCGTCCGTAAATCTGTGAGGGTACGAAGTGGTGGAGATCTATTCTGAACAGCACGCTGCAAGGCATACAAGACATGCTCAATAATGTTCATGTCTGGGGAGTCTGGTGGCCAGCATAAGTGTTTAAACTCAGGAGAGTGTTCCCGGAGCCACTCTGTAGCAATTCTGGACGTGTGAGGTATTGCATTGTCCTGCTCGAATTGCCCAAGTCCGTCGGAATGCACAATGGACATGAATGGATGCAGGTGATAAGACAGGATGATTACATACGTGTTGAAACGTTCCCTTAGAAAAATTATACATGACTGTGCTTAAACTGACACACAATATTTTTTTAGTGCAACGCAGTCTGACTTTCAATAATCCCTACAAAAGAATGGCCCTGACTAACATTAACCTATACCTTTCACAAATCACTTACCTCACAGAAATCTTCGTTACTCGAACTACTGCAATACAGCGAGCGCCACTACTTCCAGCTAAATAAAAGATTCAAACTACGGAGGGCACTAACTACTGATAGGCACAGTTAGCAAATGACAGATTTTAATAGAGAACAAACAATGTATTTACTTTAATAGTCATAATATATATAGCAGTTCATGACATCCATTCTTACAAATGTACTGTTTCTGATGGACACACCTCCAGATTATCCATTCTCAAAAAGCCGCCATCTCACTTCCCCACATCCACCACTGCTGGCGTCTCACCTCCAATTGCGCAACGCTACGCGCTGTTAACAGACAACTGTGCAACATTACAATAGCGAATATTACAATAATGCCACCCAGCCACAGAATACAGTGCGCTACGTGGCGTTACCAATACGAAAACCTAAACAGCCTACTTTCATAGAGCGTTACCAATATAAAAACCTAAACAGCCTACTTACAGTGTCACCTCTCAGAGTCGTATCTAGACGTATCGGGGTTCCCATATCACACCAACAGCACACACCCCATTACAGAGCCTCCACCAGCTTCAACAGTTCCCTGCTGATATGGGGATCCAGGGATTCATGAGGTTGTCTCCATAGCCGTACACGTCCAACCGCTCGATACAGTTCGAACCGAGACTCGTTTCCAGTCATCAACAGCCCAATGCCGGTGTTGTTGGGACCAGGAGAGGCGTAAGGCTTTGTGTCGTGCAGTCGTCAAGGTTACACTAGTAGGCCTTCGGCTCCGAAAGCCCATATCGATGATGTTTTGGTGAATCGTTCGCACACTGACACTTGTTGATGGCCCAGAACTGAAATCTACAGCAATTTGAGGAAGGGTTATAATCCTGTCCCGTTGAATGGCTCTCTTCAGTCGTCGTTGGTCCCGTTCTTGCAGGATCTGTTTCCGACCACAGCGATGTCGGAGGTTAGATATTTCATCGGATTCCTGGTCGTACGGGAAAACCACCACTTTATCGCTACCTCGGAGATGTTGCGTCCTATCGCCCGTGTGTCGACTATAACACCACGTTGAAACTCACTTAAATCTTGATAACCTGCAGTTGTAGCAGCGGTAACCGATCTAACAACTGCGCCAGACACTTGTTGTCTTATGTGGGCGTCGCCGACCACAGCGCCGTATTGTGCCTGTTTACATATCTGTATTTGAATACGCATGCCTATTCCAGTTTCTTTGTCGCTTCAGCCACCTCCAATGAGGATAACACAGCATGTGGCATTTGGCGAACAGAGGAAATTAAAGCGTTCACCTACAAATGATTATTCTGGAATCTACAGAAGCAGCCATACGTAACAAAATACTGTATATTTGATGTTTCTCTGAGAGCAATTGTCAGAAATGTCTCAACTGCCCTTCTCATAATGAAACAGAACTACAACATTTCATTTAAATAGTCATCAAGCAATCGAAACAAACCAATTTTTCGGTGAAAAGTATTCTTTCGGTATTCTGTGCCTACAGAATGTGCCAATCGCTACACCTACAGTTCTGTGAAGGAGTGGATAGCTTAAGGAATATTGAAGCTTAGCAGTGCAATAACTCTGACTGTGCTTGCTAGTTAAAAGTGTGGACATATAACACAACGTTGTAAGTTGTATAAGGCGTGATGTAGCTGTACCTTTGTAATGATGGTGTCAACCTTTATTTTGTATTTACTAACGGCTGTATTCCTTATTTCATGTAATGTGCATAATTCTGTTGTGACTGAACAAAATTGTATTCAAAGTATAAAATGTCAGTAATGACGAAAAATCAGTTTCCGTTCTTTGTAATTTAGATCGTCACTGAATATATTTATTTAGATTCTGGTTTGGTTCCTTATAAAATAATTTTTGCTGCTGCGAGTCAAAACTCTTTTTTATTTATTTCTTGCACGATGCGTTTCGAGAAATGATTCCCGTTCTTAAGTGCGTTTTTCGTGTTTTATGTGATGTGGGATTTCAGCCTTATTTTGTTGCCTTTAGCGTAATATATAAACATGCACAATTTTCTAATTAATACAGTAATTCTGAAAGTCAATACCATCTCATTACTAAACCAGTTTCAGAGTACTATTGCCGTTTTCAGATGTGATAATTAATTGACAAACCGTTTCGTTATGGTGTTTAAACTTTATTTATACACATACTGAACATCACGAAAATGGTATAAATATGAAATATGCCTCATCGTGTCTCTTGGTGAAACGCCACATGGTGGGGTATATTACTGTCATATTTTATACGATTTTCATTATGTTCAGTGTGTGTACAACTGAAGTATAAATAGCATGACGAAACGGTTTGTGAATTAATTACCACATCTGAAGATAGTGATATATGATGAAACCGATAATGCGAATATTTATAGTATGAGGCGATTCTGACATAATAAATGAATTTACGAACATTGATAAGGTCTGCCGGCCTGGGTGATCGAGGGGTTCTAGGCGCTACAGTCTGGAACCACGTGACCGCCACGGTCGCAGGTTCGAATCCTGCCTCGGGCATGGATGTGTGTGATGTCCTTAGGTTAGTTAGGTTTAAGTAGTTCTAAGTTCGCAGAAGTTAAGTCCCATAGTGCTCAGAGCCATTTGAAACATTGATAAGGTCTCATACTTGACAATATGTCAATCTTCAAAAAACTGTAATTAATGACAGATCTTTGTATATACACCACAAATTACGAAAAAGGTGAGGAAGAAATGTGATATCGTTCTTCACTTTTGACTTTCGTGCTTCCTCTGCCATCTGCACCTGTAACTCAAGCAAATTTTCAGCTGTTTCCTATTGTCTTTAATTTGCGATCTTTTTTTTTTTAATTTTCAGTTTATCACTTATGTAGCAAGTGTATCCTTTTTTAGTTTTTATAACACTGAAAGACAGATTAAAATATTCGTTGAAACATTGTTCGTAGACCCATTCCTTAACAGGGTGCAATACTATTTTCCTGCAAAAGCCCTAAATATAGATAATTTCGATAGTAAACGATGTGCTCAAAATCCCGTATCGCATCACACATACACTTTAACTTAAAATTTGACATGTATCCCACTATTGTATTTTTACTCATTTTAACGTCTCCCAGTTTCTATAAACGTTAAATTAGAAGCCGCTGTCTTCTCGTTATATTACTTCGGAAAAGAGATCTCTTTTCTTAGAAGTACACAAATCTGTTAGATAAAACAGTCAGTCGCGAATATGCTTTGTTTCTTTTTTTTCTGTTTCATTAAAGCATTCATATGGTCCGCAGTCAACTGAAGATAAAAACCCAGCAACAAAACAGACAACAAAATGATTGACGTATTAAGAAGCTATTTTCGTAACGATGTGTTGTGAGATCTTGTATGTTCCCGTGCAGTTTTCCCAACGACCAGTGGAATTTTATGAGCTCCAAGTACTGGCAACTCGGCTGGGCAATGGTCGGAGAATTCGCGGCCGCCTGAGCTGAGTGAACTGAGACAGTTTCCACTGTAAACTAGACACCACGTTCACCGGGTCTGGAACGGTAACGCGAGGATTTGTATTAACAGATTCACTGTAGGCACTGCCGTAATTAATTGGAAACTCTACACTCCTCCCCCGGCGCATGGGACGGCGCTCATTCCTGGAGAGGCAGTCAGAGCAGTAGATGTGGCTTGCATGACCATGAGTTAACTTTAGGGCTCCCGACACTGTGCGGACGAAGACAACGCTATTTTCACGCGTTTCATGTGAAGACTCCATCTGGACGTGTTGTGGGAATTTGATTTGTCACTCGCACAACTATTCTCTAAGGGAAACTTGTAACCTCCCCCTTACTTATCGACCTTAATGACTAAAAAATTAAACCGCGTGTACCTAATGGAAATTTGGGAAAAGCGATTGTCACCGAAGTTCATCTGTCGGTACAGAGGGAGGAAGGGCTACATCTAAATGAAAGAAAAATTAAAATGAAATTGGTGGGAATTAATTTTAAAAAAGTGTAAAGTTAATACAGAAAGTAAATGTGCGGTCATAACGTAAACAGTTAACTGGCGTTAATTATATATTTGAGTTATGGGGGAAATTACAGTCGCCAGTCATTATGACAACTACTATAATAACTGAAAAAGAAAGGTTAATTCACATATAATTAGCACTAAAAGCGTGGTAACTGAAGGTTGACGCGTGTTGGGTGAAAACTGAATGTTTGTCTGAAGTAATAAATTTCACTACACTCTGACTTAATTCAGCAAAAGAATTAATAAAACCGGAAAATTGAAAGTTAATTTAGTAACTGAAATTAATAGTGAACTTTGTTTCTGAAGCACTACGGAATAAAATAAAATAAGGTTAGTCTTGAGCTACCTCAACAATCATCTCCATAGCAACTTGGATCTACGCAATTTAGAAATAAGAGATTTAACGTTGAACTTGAATTAAACGATTTTCAACAATTAACGATAGTAAAAATTTAGTACCTACCAAGCTGAGCTGCAGTCACAGGTAAGCTAAAATATGGTAACAAAACTCGCACTCTTTATTTGTGATTGTGTAATCTAAATATAGTTCCGTTTGTTTATTGTAGCCAGCTATGAATACTTTAACTAAACTTTGAAATTAAAGCAGTGGAATGGAATGATATTACTTTAATGCTGGCGTTTGAATTTCAACGACACTCAGGTTCATTTCGGAAAAGGAACGGAGCCTGCTTAGTAATGTAACTGGAACAATGAGCAACAAAGGTTCATGCTAAGTTGCTGTGTTTTAGTGACACAAATCCTGAGGTCTGCCACACAGTTCTAAAACTTAACGTGCTTTCCGTCTTCTTTGTTGGTTGATTGAAGGTTTGAAGTCGTCGATCGAGGATGTGGCGACAATCACTTATTGTCGGCCGTCGCTGTTGCAGAAACTGGATGTTGACGTGCCTTCTACTCGACACGGTCACCAGGCGAAACGGCCTCTTGATGTGTGCCAGCTAATGTTTCCCGTCCGCGACACCATGCCAGAAACTATCATAGCATGTAGAGCTCAATTATATTTTGCCAAACCCAGAAAGCGTGGCAAATCGTGGAAGCGTCACTCAACACACCTGCTCCACCGCCCTACTCCAGCCAGACTCTGTTGTGCCCGCGCTCCACACGGCAGAGTTTACACTACCAAAGATCCTAAACAATCTGGTTCTCCACACGATATATATATATATATATATATATATATATATATATATATATATATATATATATATAGTAAAACAATTACAATATATAAAGACACAGAAATATCATGTCTTCAGGTAACAAAATAAGGAAAAAAATTATAGTACAATAGATGGAAATAGGAGAATATGCATTTCCGGCGTTACAGACTGATGAAACGCAATGTAAAGCGAAACCTTACTAACATCAAAAGTAGATTTCTTTATTTAGCCGCGCACGCGCTCTGAGCCGCCTTGTCACGCCTCCCGTGGCTTCTCCCGTCAGAGGTTCGAGTCCTCCCTAGGGGATTGTTGTCTGTGTTGTCCTTTGCATAATTTATATTGAGTGGTGTGTAAGGTTAGGGACCGATGACGTCAGCAGTTTGGTCCCATAAGCTCTTACGACAAATTTCCAAATAAAAGTAGATTTTGCGAAAAATAACAGCCATCAGTCGATTTTTATGATGACAGAGTTTTTATTTTACCTTTACCAGTTTCAAATCACCTCACAACATTTCTTAGTGAATGCTTATACGAGTAATGCCTCCAAAATTTTATGTGAAAATTCTTAAGCTTTTTAAACAGAACAAACCTTATTAACGTTTTACATCTTTATTCTTCACGTTTACTTATTTGCAGCTCCCTTCTACTTGAGGGTAACTGTACCAGACTGCCGTGTTAACAAATGTGGAAAGACTTGGGAAAGAGGCCCATTCTATTCTTCATCACTCTGAATCTCACTCTGAACGAATCTGCTGTGAAAGAATACAAGTTGGTTTGTAGAATCTACGAGTCTGAAAACAAATCATCGTACTGTCGGGAGAATATCGTACGCATAATACTGAACATAGCAAGGGCATTTAAGTGCGAGAACTATCGCACGACCAGCTCACCAGCCACGAATAATTTACAGTAGAAAATTTACAATCGGCTTGGCCTAAGGAAATGTAAAGGCACAGCACACGTAGTTCCGCCATTTCGCTTGATGATGGAAAGAAAAAACTTAAGAAAAATCAAGATGCCTTCATAGGATTTTGTCGGCCCAGGAAAGGCTCTCGAAAATTTAGAAAGGCGGAAGATATTGGAAAACTAGGCGCAAACTACAGGGAATCACGTCTGACATACAATATGTTCGAAAACCAAAGGAGGACACTAAGAATGGAAGGTCAAGGACGATGTTTTCTAATTAAAAAGGGTTTAAGTCAGGGATGGAGCCTTTCACCCCGTATGTTCGGACTATGCACCGAAGAAGCAAGGACGGAAATAACATAATTGTTCAGGGGTGTGATTAAAATTTAGGTTGATTGTGCATCAATGATAAGATTCGTTGACGACTTTGCTATCCTCAGTGACAGTAAGAAACATTGCAGGAGCTGTTGATTGGAATGCACAGTCTAATGAGGGCACATAATGGATTGTGATTAAAGTGAAGAAAGATGAAAGTAATGAGGAGTGGAACACCATAGATAATAGATAAACTTATCATCAGAACTGGGGAGAATGACGTAGATGAAGTGAGGGCATTTGTTGCCTTGCTATCCAAATAACACAATACAGACAAAGCAGAGACAGCATAACAAGCAGACTGGCACAATTAAACAGGCCATTCATGATGGAAACAAGTCTACTAGTATCAAACATCCATCCACAATTTTAGCAAGAAATTTGGAGCACAGCATTATATGGAAGTGAATCACGTACTGTGGGAAAACTAGAAAATATAGAGAATTTAGAAGGATGTTGAAAATTAGCTGCGCTGATAAGATAAAAAACAAGGAGGTTTTGCACAGAATCGGCGAGGAGTGGAACATATGATAAACATTGACAATAAGAAGGGAAAGGATGGTAGGAAGGTATCAAGGAAGACAACAAGGAGTAAGTTCCACAATACGCGATGGACCTATAAATGGCCCAAACTGTGGGGTAGAGATACACGGAGGTGACAAAAGTCATGGGATACTTCCTAACATCATATCGGACCTCCTTTTGCATGGCCTAGTGCACCAATTCGACGTGGTATGGACTCAAACGATGCAGGAGTTTGTGCACGAACTAACCTCTTGATTAGGTCCCATTAGTGATCTATGCGATTTATGTCGTGCGATCTGGACGGCCAAATCATTCACTCGAATTGTCCTGAATGTTCTTCAGGCAAATCGGTAGCAATTGTGCCCAGTGACATGGCGCCTTGTCATCCATAAGAATGCCATCGTTGTTTGGGAACATGAAGTTCATGAATGGGTATAAATGGTTTCCAGGCAGCCGAACTTAACGATTTCCAGTCAATCATCGGTTCAGCTGGAGCAGAGAACTAAGTCCATTCCATGATAAACACAGCCCACACCGTTATGGAGCCACCACCAACTTGCGCAGTGCTTGTTGACGACTTGGGTCCATGGCATCTTGAGGTCTGCGCCACACTCGATCCCTACCATCAGCTCTTACCAATTGAGATTGGTTCTCATATGACCATGACACGGTTTTCCAGTCGCCTAGGATCCACCCGATACTTTCACGAGCCCAAAAGAGTCGCCACAAGCGATGTCGTGATGTTAATAAAGGAACTCGAGTCGGTGGTCCACTGCCATAACCCATTAACACCAAATGTCGCCGCACTGTCCTAAAGGATACATTCGTCGTACATCCCACATTGATTTCTGCGGTTATTTCAAGCAGTGTTGATTGTCTGTTAACACTGACAACTCTACGCAAACGCCGTTGTTCTCGGTCGTTAAGCGAAGGCCATTAGCCACTGCGTTGGCCGTGGTCAGAGGTAATGCCTGAAATTTGGTTTTATCTACACACTCTTAACACTGCGGATCTCGGAATATTCCATTTTCGAAATGGAATGTCCCAAGCGTATGACTCCAACTAGGAATTCCTTGTTCAAAGACTAATTTCCCGTCGTGTGGCCATAATCACGTCGGAAACCTTGTCACATGAATCAGCTAAGTAGAAATGACAGCACCGCCAATGCAGTGCCCTGTTATACCTTTTGTACACAATGTTACTGCCATTTATTTACGGAGATATCACTATCCGAGGACTTTTCTCACTTCAGTGTGTACTAGAATGTCAAATAACTGAGCATGTCGGATTAAAATGCTGCCAATTTCTATCACTTGATGACTCACACACAGGGCTTTCTGGAGACCAGTGGAGTACATGAACAGGGTAACACCTCAACTACAATTAACAGTTTATTTTGCAGCTGCCAGTGTTTAGTTATATTTTCCACAGAACACGTTCCTATTAGCTCTGTTTCCTTAGCTAAGTGATCAGTGTGGCAGATTGTAATGAGGAGGAATGTCAGAGGATTTTCCTTGGTGGGAGCACTGGTCCAGGGACCACTCAACCTCGTGATACCAAAATAGGAGGGGAGGTACATGACTGATAAATAGCGGTCCCAAGATCTGTAGAGACAAGGAACTGGAGAGCGGTGTGCTCCATACCGCATCCATTTGATACCACTGGCTGAGAATTACACGGCTGTCGGTCGGTCCCGATTGCGCCATATGGACCAGAAAGGTGGAGGTTATTATTATGGACTCTACTGACGTTTTACTATTTTAGCAACGTGTTTCTGAATTCATTCGATGTTTGTTCTCAAGGACTACAAATCACTGAAGTACTACTACACTGACGGAAAAAAATCCCAGCACCAAAAAACAGTTAATGTAGAGTAATGAAATGTCGGGAATACATTTGTCGAGGTAATATATTTAATTGATTACCTCTGCAAGATCACAGGTTAATGTAAAGATGAGCCATTTCAAAAGTGAAATGCAGGTACATTAACGACGAGCGTAACCTGGCCGTTTAGTGCAAGCATGCAAACGTGCATGTATTTTATGGACAGGGGCCGGTTGTGAGTTCGAGGGATGGAGTTCGATGCCTGTTGCATGTGGTCGGTCAATACAGGGACGGTTAATGCTGTTTGTGGGTGACGCTGGAGTTTTGTCCGATGATGTCCCATTTGCTCGACTGCAGACATTTCTGGTGATCGAACAGGCCAAGGCAACATGTTGACCATCTGTAGAGCACATTTGGTTACAACAGCGCTAAGTAGGTGACCATTATCCTGTTGGAAAACACCCTCTGGAATTCTGTACGAGAATGGCAGCGCAACAGGTCGAATCACAAGACTAACGAACAAATTTGGAGTCAGGATGTGTGAAATACTCACCAGAGCGCTCCTGCGGCCATACGAAATAGCACCGCAGACCGTAGCTCCAGGTGAAGGTCCAGTGTGTGTAGCAGACAGACAGGTTGGTTGCAGGCCCTTAATTTGCCACCTTCTGACCAACACACGGCCATCACTAGCCTTCATCAGAAACTAAAAATACCTCCACCCTGCCCTCCAATGAGCTCTCGTCTGACACCACTGAAGCCGCTAATGGCGGTGGTTTGGAGACTGTTGAATGTATGCTACAGGGCGTCTGGTTCGGAGCTGTCCTTGAAGTAACCGAATTGTAAGAAGTTGTGTCACCGTGGTGCCAGCTGCTCTTCAGTTTGCTGCTACATATGCAGTACGATGCGCCGGAAACGTTAGAGCTTGTATTCAAAGCAAACCTGATCTGTCTCGTCATAGTGGTGGTACTAGCGCCACTCTTATACGACTGGCGTTATACTTGAACAGACATCATCTTTCAGACATAGAAACACGCCTACCAGATTTCGTTTACGTAGCACAACACTTTCTTGGTACTATGATTTTTTAATCAATATACAAAATTTGGCGCACAAGCTGCTTGTACGCATTTTCCTAGGTGAAAACCCATCTTTGTAGCACAGGTCGTTGTATGATGGCGCAGGACTCGGAGGCAGTGGGTTCTAATCTTGTTGTGGAAGGAATTTTCACCAGCAATATTTAGCCATAAAGGGGAGACAGTGGTGTGAAGTTCCTTATCATCAGTCTTCGAGCAAATGTCCTGGGTTAAATTCCAAATCTCTTCGTGGCTTTTAATGGTGGTATGTGACACTGTTGGTGATGAGATGTTCCTCTCCTCTGTGCCTCAGAGGTTCCGTCGTGCCTCGCAAAGTAGTATTTCTGGCCGCGGCCTGAATCCACGCACTCTTTGCGGTATGCAAATCACGTGACGTACTGTTTCGTGGATTTAGTCGAAAAGGTTCATCAATGGACTCGGATTGATTCCTTACATGCTCCACATGTAAAATAATTCTTAACAAGTGTCACCAGCGTCGCTATGATCCGCGAGAAAGGGTTAAACTTATCAGTGTAGTTAAATCAATATGGCACTCAATAGCTCTGCAGCAAACCAAACACTTTCATAAAGAATGAGAGATATGACTACTGGACTGGAATATGTACACGTGCTACACCGCCTTCAGTTGGCTCCTAGCAACTTCCGTAGAAAGCCTTGATATCAGATCGCGGAATCAGTAGCTAGCTGGACGGTGGTGTTTTAGTAAACGACACAGACACCTGATGCCAATAAATTACGTTGCGTTTCCCTGGAAATTTGAAAGTGGCGTTTCAGTGCGACTTTTTCCTGTATTAACGTTAAGTGTGAGCTTGTTCCCTTATGTGGAGATTATCGACGGAACCAACCAGCTGTATTTTGACCGCCATCTTGTCCACTGCACTACAGATTTGTTTTTGTGATCGTGTTGTCAAGTTACTGGTTCGTTTGTGAAAATTTGTGAACAGTGATCAAGAAAGCCAAGAAAGCCACAGAAATGGAAATACCTCTGCTCATCACAACGAGACTGCCACGCCATAAGAACGAAGTGAGTGATTGTCACAAAACATTTTCATTCAAACATCAGTTCAGCTTACAAAGTGACATCGACTCATACTAGGTTTTCTTTCCTTCCACAGGATAACCACAGCATTTATGAAAAGACTGTTTAACATCTGTATGATCTTATTGTGAAATTGTTTTTGTAATGCCATATAGGCTGATGATGAGGTATTCCCTCGAAACATGTCGCACAATAAATAAATAATACATTTGTTAGGAAATTTTGTAACTGGTAGCGGTAGTTAGGAATCTTACGCTACTCTTCTGCAATATAATGACAAGTTTGGGTAACGATGATGGTCGTGGATAGCGATCTAGCACCTTTCTTTCCAAAGTAGACTACAAAGGCTCAATAATACTGAGATCTGGTGACGTGGTGGCCAGGGCAGCTGCTAAAATTGATTCTCGTGCTCACAAAGCCAGTCTTGGACTATACGAGATATGTGAAAGGGGATTGTCGTTTTGGAACATAGCATCACCATGTGTTGGATGTTGTGTGGTTACACGACCTTGAATAGTAGCCATGCGGAATATGAAATACCCTGGTATGGCTTCCCAAATCATCACCGAATGCCCGCCATGTTTCACTCGTTGCAAGTAAACACGATGGGGAGAAGCAGTGCGAAACAAGACTCATCCGACCACATGACATTCTTCCACTGCTCCATACTACAGGTTTTCTGGTTTAGGCACCACGTTCTCCCGCTACTGTCACTTGCGTAACTGATTAGTGGTTTTGGAATTGCAGTCCGCTCTGCAATTCCCTGCTCATGGAGCTCCCTTCCTGTTGCTTTCGTGCTGACAGGGTTCGCTAGTGAGACGTGCAGTTGAGCAGTGACTTTTGTAGCTGTCGTCGTCTTATTTTTCGCCAAAATATTCTGCAATGACCGTCTGACACGACCACTAAACACATACTTTCTTCCGCGTTTTGACTTAGCGGATGATGTTTTTCCGCGTTCCCTGTATATTGTATAAATCTTCGATACGGTGCCCTTTGAAACACGAAACACTTGGGCTACCTTGGTTACGGACGCAACCCGCATACGAACCACCAATTTGCCCACATCCGAAGTTGTTAGCTCCTAAATAATGCACTCACAGCTACACAGGACACTATTCTCACCACGAATGACACTTGTAACGTACGGACGACATTGTACAGGTGCCGTCCGTGGTCATCCTTCAAGCTTCTCTAGCATTTGCATTAATGATCAAGCAAGCATTTGCTCTGTTTTTTCCCGTTTTTTGTCCAACCTTTGTATGTTACAATGGTGAGCGGTACGTCTGGGACGTTAAGGTCTTTAGCCCCCATGTGCTATTCGACAGAAAAAGTATGTACCAGCACAGATTTCATTCCATCCATTCTCTCATCATGATACAACATCAACATCACACGTCACTCAATACACGTCCATTACAGTCGCCTAAACTCAACAGATATCGTTAGTACACAAAAATCACACACTTCGAGGAACCTGATGATTGTGCGCCGAAGAAGAAAAAATTTTTCTATTATGCCGCTGAATCTACCTCTCGAGGTCTCTCAGGAAACAGTCCCGTACGACTTCTATTTTTTTCTTTCTTTCCTTCTTTTCCTTTACGGCTCCACCGTACTTTCCCAGAACCTTTCCACGATTGTGAGTCTTTCGTTTGTGTTGTCTGCTACTGATTTCACGGTTTTATCCCGTTTCAAACCATTGTTATACACAATGAAGCGCCAAAGGAACTGGTATACGCATGCGTATACAAATACAGAGATATGTAAACAGGCACAATACGGCGCTGCGATCGGCAACGCCTATATTAGTTGTTAGATAGGTTACTGCTGCTACAGTGATAGGTTATCAACATTTAACTGAGTTTGAATGTTGTGTTGCAGTAGGCTCACGAGTGATGGGACACAGCATCTCCGAGGCAGCGATGAAGTGGAGATTTTTCCGTACGACCATTTCACGAGTGTACCGTGAATATCAGGAATCTGGTAAACCATCAAATCCCCGACATCGCTGCGGCCGGGAAAGATCCTGCAAGGACGGGACCAACGAATACTGAAGAGAATCGTTCAAGGTGAGAGAAGTATAACCCTTCCGCAAGTTGCTGCAGATTGCAAAGTTGGGCATCAACAAGGTTCAGCGTGCAAACAACTCAACGAAACATCATCGACATGGGCTTTCGGAGCCGAAGTCCTACTCGTATACCCTTGATGACTGCACGACAAAGATTTACGCCTCGCCTGCGCCCGTCATCACCGACATTGGCTTGTTGATGACTGGAAACATACTGCCTACTCGCACGAGTCTCGTTTCAAATTGTATCGCAGGATGGATTAAATGGTTCTGAGCACTATGGGACTTAACTTCTCAGGCCATCGGTCCCCTAGAACTTAGAACTACTTAAACCTAACACACACACATCCACGCCCGAGTCAGGATACGAACCTGCGACCGTAGCAGTTGCGCGGTTCCGGACTGAAGCGCCTAGAACCGCTCGGCCACCACGGCCAGCTATCGCACTGATGGACGTGTACGGGTACGGAGACAACCTCGTGAAACAATGGACCCTGCGCGACGTAGGGGACTGTTCAAGTTGGTGGAGGCTCTGTAATGGTGTGTGGCATATTCAGTTGGAGTGATATGGAACCCCTGATAAGTCTAGATGCGACTCTGACAGGTGACACGTACCTAAACGTCCTGTATGATCACATGCATCCATTCATGTCCACTGTGCATTCCGATGGACTAAGGCAATTCCAGCAAGTTAATGCGACAACCCACACGTCCACAATTGCTACAGAGTGGCTCCAGGAACACGCTTCTGAGTTTAAACACTTCCACTGGCCAGCAAACTCCCCAGACATGAATATTATGGAGCGTATTTTGGGGTGCCTTGCAACGTTCTGTTCAGAAGATATCTGCACCCCCTCGTACTCTTATGGGTTTTATGGACAGGCCTGCAGGATTCATGGTGTCAGTTCCCCCCAGAACTACTTCAGACACCTTGTGTTGCGGCACGCGTGCTCGCGGGGGTCCTACACGATATTAGGCAGATGTACAAGTTTCTTTGGCTCTTCATTGTACAAGCAGCCATCTAAAAGGCTATGAACTTAATTCTGTACGGCATGAGAAATCCTTCTTATGCCCTATTAACTGGACGTTGTGCGATCTTATAAGTAAACTCATTTGGACGCTGCTTCTATTCTGGCTTTCAGTGACGGCATTTTCCGTGATGTGGACATGAAATTGTCTGAAGATGAAATTTTTGAAGTTATCCGTTGGAGTGTAGATGTACCTACATGTTTTCTTCGTGGAGGGCACAATGGAAATGGAATGTGACAGTGATGGAGATTCTCCACCTGCAAGCAATTACTGCAGAGATTTTCACAGGGTTATATATGAAATATGCCCAAAATTCTCAAGGCAAAGAGAAGCAAACAGAAAAAGGGGAGAACTAGATTTAGCCTATCAAGAAATTGTTGAGTTGGAAGGGGAAATAATGTATGTTTCTGTTACTGCAGAGAAATACTCGACTCATATGTGATCTGCTCTCCAGCCAGTGGCCACCGATAATATCGTATCATAAGCAGAAGTTCCACGGACCCAGCCAGCATTTTCCGCGCCTGCAAACACGCCTGCCCCATCGCCCGCTACGTTCCGCACACAATAGCCAGCAAGCGCGCAGCTGGCTCCTGAGGTGCAGGTCGTGCCTGGTGGGCCCCACCCAGCTGCACAGCCGCAGGTGACCCAGGTTGATAAACAACGGACGGGCAGCCTACATCACTGGCGGCAGCTCATTCATCCATATTTCATGACCTATATTCGCTTCAGTACCGTTAGATTACACACCAAAATAAGACTAATGAGTACTCTGTGAATCGTACACTGCACATTATTATGTGAGTTCTGGGAGGTATGTCAAACATAGCACAAATCAGTAACTGGATGCCAAGACATAACTTGAAAGCTCTTATTTATAGCACAATAGCTACAGTTTTAACGGTTACCAACAAGTAAATAGAAATGGCTGTTTTATCTTAAAATGTAATGCTAAGGAATGCACGCTCTGTAAGGAATAATAAAAACAATTTGCTTTCGTTTATGCACGAGGAGCATATACGCTGAAGAGCCAAAGAAACTAGTATACCTGCCTAATACAGGGTAGTGCACCACGAGCAGGCAGGGGTGCCCCAACACGATGGGGCGTGGACTCGAATAATGTCTGAAGTAGTGTGATGATGATGATGATGAAGTTTGGGTTGTTGGGCGCTCAACTGGGCGATTATCAGCGCCCGTACAATTTTCCTACCTTTGCTCAGTCCAAACTCGCCACTTTCATGAATTATGAGATCAACACAAACACCCAGTCATCTCGAGGCAGGTGAAAAGCCCTGACCCATCTCAAGTAGTGCTGGACGGAATTGACTACATAATCCTGCAGGGCTGTCCATAAACCCGCAAGAGTACGAGGGTGTGGAGATCTCTTCTAAACAGAACGTTGCAACGCATCCCAGATATGCTCAATTATGTTCATGTCTCGGGAGTTTGCTGGCATGCGGAAGTATTTAAACTCGTATGAATGTTCTTAGAGCCACTTTGAAGCAATTCAGGACGTGTGGGGTTCGCATTGTCCTGCTGGAATTGCCCAAGTCCGTCGGAATGCACAATACAGACATGAATGGATTCAGGGGATAAGACAGGATGCTTACGTACATGTCACCTGTCAGAGTCATACCTAGACATATCAGGGGTCCCATATCACTCCAACTGCACACGTCCCACACCATTACGAAGCCTCCACCTGCTTGAACAGTCCCCTGCTGACATGCAGGGTCCATAGATTCATGAGGTTGTCTCCATACCCGTACATGTCCATCCGCTCGATACAGTTTGAAACGAGACTCGTCCGATCACGCAACATGTCTCTAGTCACCGACAGTCCGATGTCGGTGCTGACGGGCCCACGCGAGGCGTACAGCTTTGTGTCGTGCAGTCATCAAGGATACATAAGTGGGCCTTCGGCTCCGAAAGCGATATCGATGATGTTTCGTTGAATGGTTCGCACACTGACAATTGTTTGTGGCCCAGCATTGAAATCTGCAGCAATCTGCGGAAAGGTCGCACTTCTGTGACGTTGAACAATTCTCTTCAGTCGTCGTTGATCCCGTTCTTGCAGGTTCTTTTTCCGGCAGCAGCGACGTCGGATATCTTATGTTTTACCTAATTCCTGATATTCACGGTACACTCGTGATATGGGCGTACGGGAAAATCGCCACTTAACCGCTACCTCGGAGATGCTGTGTCCCATCGCTCTTGCGCCGATTATAACACCAGGTTCAACTCGCTTAAATCTTGATAACCTACCGTTATAGCAGAAGTAATCGATCTAGCAACTGCTCCATACACTTTTTGTCTGATATAGGCGTTGCCGACCGCTCATAAATCTTAACATCTGAGGTCCCGCAGACTTAGAACTACTTAAACCTAACTAACCTAAGGACATCACACACATCCATGCCGGAGACAGGATTCGAACCTGTTACCATAGCAACAGCGTGGGTCCGGACTGAAGCGTCTAAAACCGCTCGGCCACAACGGCCGGCTTGCCAACCGCAGCTCCGTATTCTGCCTGTTTATACATCCCTATATTTGAATAACCATGCCTATACCAATTTCTTTGACGATTCAGTGTATCAGTTTGTGCGGTAAATGAGACGTGGGCAGCTAGACTTACTGATATCTCTATATGCGGTTAAAAGATGCCTGTTAATTTTACCATTTTAATATTTTGTTTACGCATTGCTACTACATATCGTTTGATAACTGAAAGATTGAGAAACTGAGTTTTACTGAAATACGTGTCCACCTTTCGTCATGTGGACTTGGTGAAGTCACTATACTTCTTGTCTTGAGCAGGCTGTTTAATTGCAAGTCCCACTGCGTACACTGTCGTCTGAAGTCATTTACAGAATTCAAATGAATTCGGTCCATTGATTAACCTGTAATACGCAACGAAGTCTGACTACAAGGACTTCAGCACAACGGCTCATGGAATGAATTCCATTAATCATTTAAACAACATTCCTCAAGCAGGACAACTATTGTCATTAGTAACAAGGGGTGGAAAGGAGCTGCGAAATGCACGTGGGCGAAAAGACTAACGAACTATTACGCATTAAAAAGGACGTTTATTAAAAACGATGTGACCTCTTCTAGAATTTGAATAATCGTTTAAAAGTTTACAATCATCTTCATGTTAATCATTGAACAGTCACAATCATCTTAATGTTACGGTTCCTTACAGGGCTGAATCTTTTAAGAAACTACTGGGCATTATTCTGTCAGAAAAAAATGTGCCTTCGAAATGACGCGACAAACACTCCAGAACTGATGCACTCATTACTGCTGGGAAAAAGAAGTCACTAGAAGATAAGTGCACGAATCAAACCTAAATGTAACAACTCCTGCAAAGTATGAGTGGTTGCCATCAAGCCTGGATCACAACAATTCATTCTGGTGAAGTATATCCGTAGAGCATAATGAAGTCAACCTACCATGCATGAGTAAGTGAAACCAAATCACCCTTCCAAAAACAAAGTTTAACACCGATAAAATTCACACACCCAAAATTCAGCCACGTAGTTTTCATGATAGCTGATTTTAATCACTGTACTAATTGACTACATTACTAAGCGAAACATCTAACTGGAAGCCCAACCAAAAGGTTTCATTCAAAGTGTGCTCGAAAGCAGCACGTGTCACTCATCACAGCATCAGCCCACGAATGACTCCGAAATTTTCTTAAACTTCTCAGACGCTGCGCCTCGTTCATGAGTTCTCCTCGGGATGCGATAATATTTTGTTGACACCGACCTACATAGGGAGGAACGATCACCACGATAACATAGGGGAATCAGAGCTCGTACGGAAAGATATAGGTGTTCATTCTTCCCGCACGCTAAACGAAATGGGAATAATAGAGAATTGTGAAGGTGGTTCGATGAACCCTCTGCCATGCACTTAAATGTGATTTGCAGAGCATCCATGTAGATGTAGATGTAGATGTAGGGTGGCGGGGGAGGGGAGGGGTCGGAGTCCAGACAATCGTCAAGGAATGGCGCCAGACGCCCTGTCCAGTCTGGAGGGTGTTAAAAATGCCAATGGCCGTCGCTAAAGTCTCCCACCAGTTCAGTACAAAGTTTGTAGAAAAGTTCTATGGTATTCTCCATTGCTCTGACCAATCGCAAGACGCACCTTTTGAAAAGAGAGAGAAAAACTGTTCTCCCCAGCCCAGACTCAACACGAGTCAGCTTTGAAAACAAAAGCATCAACGGACGTCGCCAAGCTTCTACAATGAAAACCAAAAAGGCTATACTGATTCTACGGCCCCACATATACACTCCTGGAAATTGAAATAAGAACACCGTGAATTCATTGTCCCAGGAAGGGGAAACTTTATTGACACATTCCTGGGGTCAGATACATCACATGATCACACTGACAGAACCACAGGCACATAGACACAGGCAACAGAGCATGCACAATGTCGGCACTGGTACAGTGTATATCCACCTTTCGCAGCAATGCAGGCTGCTATTCTCCCATGGAGACGATCGTAGAGATGCTGGATGTAGTCCTGTGGAACGGCTTGCCATGCCATTTCCACCTGGCGCCTCAGTTGGACCAGCGTTCGTGCTGGACGTGCAGACCGCGTGAGACGACGCTTCATCCAGTCCCAAACATGCTCAATGGGGGACAGATCCGGAGATCTTGCTGGCCAGGGTAGTTGACTTACACCTTCTAGAGCACGTTGGGTGGCACGGGATACATGCGGACGTGCATTGTCCTGTTGGAACAGCAAGTTCCCTTGCCGGTCTAGGAATGGTAGAACGATGGGTTCGATGACGGTTTGGATGTACCGTGCACTATTCAGTGTCCCCTCGACGATCACCAGAGGTGTGGGCCAGTGTAGGAGATCGCTCCCCACACCATGATGCCGGGTATTGGCCCTGTGTGCCTCGGTCGTATGCAGTCCTGATTGTGGCGCTCACCTGCACGGCGCCAAACACGCATACGACCATCATTGGCACCAAGGCAGAAGCGACTCTCATCGCTGAAGACGACACGTCTCCATTCGTCCCTCCATTCACGCCTGTCGCGACACCACTGGAGGCGGGCTGCACGATGTTGGGGTGTGAGCGGAAGACGGTCTAACGGTGTGCGGGACCGTAGCCCAGCTTCATGGAGACGGTTGGGAATGGTCCTCGCCGATACCCCAGGAGCAACAGTGTCCCTAATTTGCTGGGAAGTGGCGGTGCGGTCCCCTACGGCACTCCGTAGGATCCTACGGTCTTGGCGTGCATCCGTGCGTCGCTGCGGTCCGGTCCCAGGTCGACGGGCACGTGCACCTTCCGCCGACCACTGGCGACAACATCGATGTACTGTGGAGACCTCACGCCCCACGTGTTGAGCAATGCGGCGGTACGTCCACCCGGCCTCCCGCATGCCCACTATACGCCCTCGCTCAAAGTCCGTCAACTGCACATACGGTTCACGTCCACGCTGTCGCGGCATGCTACCAGTGTTAAAGACTGCGATGGAGCTCCTTATGCCACGGGAAACTGGCTGACACTGACGGCGGCGGTGCACAAATGCTGCGCAGCTAGCGCCATTCGACGGCCAACACCGCGGTTCCTGGTGTGTCCGCTGTGCCGTGCGTGTGATCATTGCTTGTACAGCCCTCTGGCAGTGTCCGGAGCAAGTATGGTGGGTCTGACACACCGGTGTCAATGTGTTCTTTTTTCCATTTCCAGGAGTGTACTTTCAAGCGTCAGGGGCCACCTACTGTCATCAAAATCTTGACGTATGCACGGAATACTCACAGCACATTAAGAAATTGCGGAACGTGGAATGTTTTCGTCAGTCTTCAGTGGTTCGCCTGGGGTTAACTGCTAAGCGCCCAGTCGAAATATCGTGGAGTGTAAGTAACGACACACGGCAGCGAGCACGAAATTTTTTTGAACATCCAACTCACCTGAAAATTTGAAAAATCTCGATATACAGGAGTTGGACAAAAATAGGGCTAAATGAAAAGATGATGTTTGGTTTGTGGGGCGCTCAACTGCGCGGTTATCAGCGTCCGTACAAATTCCCATTCTTTGCTCAGTCCAAACTCGCCACTTTCATGAATGATGATGAAGTGATGAGGACAACACAAACACCCAGTCATCTCGAGGCAGGTGAAAATCCCCAACCCCACCGGGAATCGAACCCGGGACCCCGTGCTCGGGAAGCGAGAACACAAAATGAAAATACAAAACATTACCACACTTAATACGGTGCGGGAAAGCCGTTGACACTCGAAACAGCTTACAATCGTCTCGGAATGTATAAATACAGGTCCTGTATCGTTTTCGAGGAGTCTTATATTTCCTGCGAACTAGTGGCAAGTTCAGGTAAAGAAGAAGTTATATGGCGATCACGCACGCTGCACTCAAAAGTCTCAGTAACATTGAGACTTAGAGACTGTGGTGGCCATGGGAGATGGCACAATTTAACCTCATGCTAACAAAACCAGTCCTGAACGATACGAGTTGTATGAAGAGGGGACCTATCGTCTTAGAAGACAGCATCACCAATGGGGAACAAACATTGTACTATGGGATGGTTCTGGTAGCCAAAATGGTCACATAATCCTTGGCAGTAATGCGACCGCACAGTGTAACCATAGGACCCATGGAATGCCACGATTTGGCCGCCCAAATCATCACCAAACCCAACCATATTTCACTGTTTGGACGCAAACTCTGCGAGGAGTGGAAGCAGTGTGAAACAAGTCTCAAGCGACCGAATAATACTGTTCCATTGCTCCAAAGTCCAGCTTTTGTGGTTTAGGCACCACGTTTTCCTGTTACGAACATTTGCTTCAGTAATGAATGGTTTTGGATTTTCAGCTCGTCTTACAGTCCTCTGCAAACGGAACTCCCATCATCGCGAGTGCAACATCAATTCTGTAGTGCCTTCTGTAGCCGTCGTTCTCTCATTATTCATCAGAGTCCTCTTCAGTGACGTTCTGTCACTACCACTGAACACACTTTCGTCCGCGTTGTAATTTAGTGGATGACGTTATTCCGCTTTCCCTATAGGCGGTACAAACCTGCTGCGGTATCGGCCGTTTTCGGTCAAAGTCGCACTTTTAAATATCGCGCCGCGAGTTATGCCGCCACGTTTCGTACAGTCGCCACCGCGGCATTAGGGCGCCCCACAAGTGATCACGCCGCTGCCAGTGAGATGCAAGCATCCTTTCTCCGGTGTCCATCGGTGGGTGTACTTAAGGTTCAACATGCGTGGAAAAAAGAAATCCAGCCAGTGTCTTGAAATCATTTTAATGCAAGAAAAAACAAACCCTCCAAAAAGCCAATATTTCATTTTCAATATATGTTGTTACTGAAGGCGTAGTCTTTCAGACTGGGCAAACCAAGATGCCCCAACAACTTCTGCATCTCGTGGACTGTCCCCATTCTGCATGTTTGCCAGCTGAACAACATTTGCGACTTCCATAGTGGCCAGCGCTCGACATCTACTGAGCAGACACTGTACTGACGAGTGACAGATTTATAAATCTTTTGTATCTTTATACATTTATACATTCAAATCTACTGTTAGCAAAATGGTTCAAATGGCTCTGAGCACTATGCGATTTAACATCTGTGGTCATCAGTCCCCTAGAACTTAGAACTACTTAGACCAAACTAACCTAAGGTCATCACACAAATCCATGCCCGAGGCAGGATTCGAACCTGTGACCGTAGCGGTCACGCGGTTCCAGACTGAAGCACCTAGAACCGCACGGCCATTTCGGCCGGCTTACTGTTAGCAACTAACGGTGGAAATTTATTCATTTTTTTACTTTTTGATATTAGGCATATGAATATCTGAAATCTCTGTTAATGAGCAACGTCTTTTCTTTTATCCTGCTCAACTGAAGAATCACACACCGTGCAAAGAAAGTCATAACAAAATCTTCTATACAGTGTCTCTTGGAACATCAAACGCTTCAGATAATTTGGTTACAGAAACACCCAACATACAGGCACCAACGGTCTGGTCACTTTCCAATTTACTTAGCTCCAACGTAATGCACTTACTTGTACACTGGAGACTCTTCTTGCCGCGGTTGTCACTTGAGGCGTGAAGACATCGCACAGGTGCCGTTCGTGGTCAGCTACAACAGCGCATCTTACAAGCTTGGCTACCATCTGCATTTATATCCGAGCAACCATTTATCGCTGTTTTCCTTCTTTAGTCCAACCCCTGTACATGCTCATATGGCGCATTTTAGTTACCAATTTCAGCTGCCGAAATTGAGAAAGAAACAATGAATAAAATGACCCTCCTCCACGTACTTAACTGAATGACTGAACCATTACATAATACCTCGTATCGATTGGAGTTTTAACAGTGTTCAGATTACGCTGATACAATAGCTCCGTACGTAGCAATCATATACAACCGCTCGCTCACCGATAGATCTGTACCTACAGATCGGAAAATTGCGCAGGTAGCACCAGTGGTTAGGAAGGGTAGTAGGAGTAATCCATCGAACTACAGACCTATATCATTGACGTCGGTTTGCAGTAGGGTTTTGGAGCATATACTGTATTCAAACATTATGAATCACCTCGAAGGGAACGATCTATTGATACATAATCAGCATGGTTTCAGAAAACATCGTTCTTGTGCAACGCAGCTAGCTCTTTATTCGCACGAAGTAATGGCCGCTATCGATAGGGGATCTCAAGTTGATTCCGTATTTCTAGATTTACGGAAAGCTTTTGCACCGTTCCTCACAAGCGACTTCTAATCAAGCTGCGGGCTTATGGGGTATCGTCTCAGTTGTGCGACTGGATTCGTGATTTCCTGTCAGGAAGTTCGCAGTTCGTAGTAATAGACGGAAAATCATCGAGTAAAACTGAAGTGATATCAGGTGTTCCCCAGGGAAGCGTCCTGGGACCTCTGCTGTTCCTGATCTATATAAATGAACTGGGTGACAATCTGAGCAGTTCTCTTAGGTTGTTCGCAGACGATGCTGTAATTTACCGTCTAGTAAGATCATCCGAAGACCAGTATCAGTTGCAAAACGATTTAGAAAAGATTGCTGTATGGTGTGGCAGGTGGCAGTTGACGCTAAATAAGGAAAAGTGTGAGGTGATCCACATGAGTTCCAAAAGAAATCCGTTGGAATTCGATTACTCGATAAATAGTACAATTCTCAAGGCTGACAATTCAACTAAGTACCTGGGTGTTAAAATTACGAACAACTTCAGTTGGAAAGACCACACAGATCATATTGTAGGGAAGGCGAGCCAAATGTTGCGTTTCATTGGCGGGACACGTAGAAGATGCAACAAGTCCACTAAAGAGACAGCTTACACTGCACTCGTTCGCCCTCTGTTAGAATATTGCTGCGCGGTGTGGGATCCTTACCAGGTGGGATTGACGGAGGACATCGAAAGGGTGCAAAAAAGGACAGCTCGTTTTGTATTATCGTGTAATAGGGGAGAGAGTGTGGCAGATATGATACGCGAATTGGGATGGAAGTCATTACAGCAAAGACGTTTTTCGTCGCGGCGAGATCTATTTACGAAATTTCAGTCACCAACTTTCTCTTCCGAATGCGAAAATATTTTGTTGATCCCAACCTACATCGGTAGGAATGATCATCAAAATAAAATAAGAGAAATCAGAGCTCGGAGAGAAAGGTTTGGGTGTTCGTTTTTCCCGCGCGCTGTTCGGGAGTGGAATGATAGAGAGATAGTATGAGTGTGGTTCGATGAAGCCTCTGCCAAGCACTTAAATGTGAATTGCAGAGTAATCGTGTAGATGTAGATGTACTGTAACCTCCCATATTCCTTCTACAAACAGTATATTCTGCAGTTCACACTGGTTGAGATTATGAAGCCCGTTTTCACGAGCGACTTTGTTGTCTCAGCCGATTACTCGTGACAAGTGAGTCTCCTGCAGTGCCGGTTGGCGTTTTATTCATGTACTGAGAGTCGCCCATCATGAGTGATGGTTTGCGTCTACAGGTAAACGCAAAAACAATTTGTGTTTAACAGTCTGCTGTGCAGTCTGGCACCTGAGCGGTGAAAATGAGAAGGTAGTAAACAATACCTTTTTACTTATAAATAATAGATTTGAGCTATCAGTCGTCCTTTTGAAATTTTATTGGTAGATATAGATTTCAGCTAGAAACTAGCCATTCTCAATGCACTATCATTTTTGATCAATGCATGTAAAGCCTGTTGGTCGGGCTTCATCCACAAGACGACTGACAGCTGAAATCTATTCTTTACAAGTCAATATAACAGTCGCTGCGGGCAACAGCCTTCTGAATGATGGAGGGAAACCTGCAGAATACCTTTTTACTTCATCCTTTTTTGTCTTGTTTTCTTTCTAACTACCAAATACCATCGAAATTTCTTTTTCTGGTTACACAGATCTGACTTTTTCACTTTGGAAACAATTTTTATTAAGTAACCTTTATTTATTTAATTTCCCATTCATGTATAAATGGCTCTGAACACTATTGGACTCAACTTGTAAGGCCATCAGTCCCCTAGAACTTAGAACTGCTTAAACCTAACTAACCTAAGGACATCACACACATCCAAGCGCGAGGCAGGATTCGAACCTGCGACCGTAGCGGTCCCGCGCTCCAGACTGAAGCGCCTAGAACCGCACGGCCACTGCGGCAGCCTCATTCATGCATAGTATAGTTAGAAATTTCGTGTCTGTTGTGGGAGAACACTAGCAGGAAAAGTGCTAGGCTCTCGTGCAATCTTTGTATTGTGTCGCGAGAACATAGCAAACAACGAAATGAATATGAAGACAGCAGAAAACCAAAAAATCCATCACTTGCAATAGGAGTGAGGTGGTTAAGAATGTTAGCAGACGACGCCAAAGTCCTATGTTGTCCCGCGTGTGGGTATGCATGCTCTAGATCTTAGAAATCCACACTCGCCACTGGCGTTACTGACACACTCGCAACTTGTTTAGCTGCCGAGGCAGAAAACCAGGACCCACAACGAGTAGTCGATTCTTAACAGAATGTCGCTGTTGTAAAACGGTTTTAAGTGAAGGAATGCCTGGTGTGGGATTTCGCGGGACGGCGAGCGCAGCGGAATTGTTATCAGCAGCATTGTTCGCACGGCGTGACGGCAACAAAAAGCGCCCGGCGAGGCCGCAGACGGCGCGGCTGCCGGCCGCGGCGCAGCGCGTCCTTGGTCGGCCGCGTAACACGGGTGAGTGGCGCACAGTAGCCGCGCGCTCGGCTACCTTCGGCAATCGTCGGCCGTGATTCACGTGCTCGCCGAAGGCCGCGACGCAGTGAAAGGCGACACCGGTCCTGCCGCCGCCGCCACCTGTGCAGCTGCGTCTGGCGAAGCTGGAACCCGCCTTTCGTGAAATACACATTTTTACAAGACTTCTTGATAGACACTGTAGTTATGGCGTTGTCTGTAAAAAATTTGAACGCTTCTGCAGAATTTCGTGAAAAAAAATTTACGATCGTTATACTGAATAGCTGTGAAATTGGCACTCAACTTTCGAGAAAAAAAAAAAAAATACGGAAAAACCTGATGACAGTTTCTTGTGCAGACAGTGGCTTATGAGGCAATTGCATTAATGAGTGACACATTTTCACTATATAAATAAACAAATTAGTGTAACAGTTCTGTAAAAAATTGTAAACTTGTGGTAAGATCTTATGGGACCAAACTGCTTACGTCATTGGTCCCTAAGCTTACACTTTTCTTAATCTAACTTAAACTAACTTACGCTATGGACACCACACACACCCATGCCCGAGGGAGGACTCGAACTTCCGACGAGGGGAGCCGCGCGGACCGTGACAAGGCGCCTTAGACGGTGCGGCTACCCCGCGTGGCCAACAGTTGTGTGTTAACACCCCAAGAGCTCTACCAAAAAGCCGGCCGTGGTGGAAGAGCGATTCTAGGCGCTACAGTCTGGAACCGCGTGACCGCTACGGTCGCAGTTTCGGATCCTGCCTCGGGCGTAGATGTGTGTGATGTCCTTAGGTTAGTAAGGTTTAAGTGATTCTAAGTTCTAGGGGACCGATGACCTCAGAAGTTAAGTCCCATCGTGCTCAGAGCCATTTGAACCATTTTGAACTCTACCGAAAATGGTCATTTAACCCTTAATTGATCTCGGAAAACGTTGTCCCCAGGTAGCAGGGCGGTCTGCCCCTAACTGGTTAGCCGACTACTCCAGATTGCGTAGTGTTTCGTTGTCTAAGTTAGCCATTTAAAGTGTAAATGTCGAACTGTGCACTTCACGCAACGAAAAACCTAGTATTCTATGACTGTAATGTCAGTTAGTCACAACTGGAATCTGCCAACTCATAAAACACCTGGGTTTAACACCTTGTAGGGATGTGAAATGGAATGATCAAACAGGCGCAGTCGTGGGTGAAGCAGTCGGTAGACTTCGGTTTATTCCTAAAATACTGGGGTAGGGAAATGCAATCAGTCTACAAAGGAGATTGCTTACAAATCACTCGGGCGGCCCATTCTAGAACGTTGCTCAAGTGTGTGGGACCCGTACCAAATAGGATGAACAGGGGATACTGAACACAAACAGGGAAGGGTAGCATGAATGGTCACAGGTGTGAGCCGTGGGAGAGCGTCACAAAGACGCTTAAGAAACTTAACTGGCTGACTCTTGAAGGTAGACGTTAACTATCACGAGAAAGCCTTCTTGCAAAGTTTCAAAAGCTGGCTTGAATCGATGACTAGGAATATGCTATAGCCTCCTGCGTGTCCTTTCCACAGTGATCGTGAGGACAAGATTAGATTAATTACAGCATGCGATTAGTCATTCAAAGAATCATTCTTCCTGCGCTACATATTTGAATGGAACGGGAAGAAAAACTCTAAGAACTAGTACAATAGGTCTGCCATGCACTTCACTGTGGCTTACAGAATGTATATGTAGATGCAGAAAGAGAAATTGTGGTGAAGGTAGATTTTGCAGCATTTTTAATGATCATGGTAAAGTCCATTTAAGTTGCGTTGTGGAGCGTTCTAGAATCTGAAGTGCTATGGAGACGGTGTTTTAAACATTATCGGTGCTTCTGTAATATATTTACTGGAGCAGTGGAAACTTATTTTCAAGTTTAGAAGAGGATCGTGACCACACACCAGCCCCACAATATTAGCCCGTAATACTAGCCCTAGAATATTTATTGAACAGAAAATATCATCGAATTCCCTTAAAAGAAAAGGAGAAGATTTGGGTGATATCTCTTTAAAGATTAATCGTACAGAAGTAGGTACGAATAGACAATAAAGAACACGTTAACTAAAAAAGTCGTAAGGAGTATGTTACAAAAAGACTAACTTTTATGCAACTGCTAACCGTAGTTTTGAGCTTTGCTTGTCAAAAGACAACAAATAGATACTTAAAGTATATTTATTTCGATAACAGGAATATATTGGACAGATAGGTTACATGTATGCATAGAGCAGACGCTGAGAATCACTACTCACTTTCTAAGGGTGTTATCACCTTGAGCAGTTTAATTACTCAGTCATAAGGTTTCAACTGTTATCTCTTTAATTTCATGTTTTTAATTTCTCTAATGCTGTTGGTATCTAAATAGGAACAACTATGTAAAGCTCCTTGTACATTTTATGACTACTGTATTCTTCGCGTTTTTAACGTCGTTATTCTATGGTGTTGTATAGAGGTTATGAACGTAAACAGATTTCAGTGGTATGTGTACTTCTGTTCATCATCTTAGCCACCATCAGTTGATACACCTCAGACCTTACCCTCTCCCTCGTACACCAGCATACAATAGCGTTTGGCCGTATCTTTACCTGTGTAATCCTTACTATTATTTTTTGTGTTAATGTTATGTACCGTTTATCATTTATATATCATCTTAATTTCCCAAACGCTGTATTCACTAACACCGCCAAGATCGTTTGCCATCTGCACCATTTAGTTTCGAAAATACACACCTAACCTTTTACAGTTAGCTCTAAGCAACATCTTTTAAATTCATACTATTAATAAACCGAAGCATGAACGTTTGTTATTCAGTGTTGTATGATGATCATGTAGTGCAAAAAGAGTAATGTTAAAATGTTATGTGTGAAGTGCCATTTGGTGGGCTTCTTTTCTAAAAGTTTTTGTGAGTACATTCCGATTAGTTAGCACTTACATGTGATGACATTAAGGATCACGAGATACTATGTATCTACATATGTTATATAGATACAGTTCCTGTTTCTCATACATAAAACGTTGTTTTATATTTTTGGATAAATATTAAGTTTCATTCGATTGTCATGGTGTACTTACTGTTTTGGATGTTATTACATATTTCTCATGAATATCTATTTTATTGTAAATCCCTTGAAAATGGCAGAACACCGAAACGCATTAAGTGTAAGTCAATAAAATACTGTGGTCAAGACAAACAGCGTTATTATAAGGATGTGACGTGTAAGTGACAATATTACTAACGCTCGTTTGAACAGTACGGTTATGCTCGTTCAGTCAGTGCTTTTGTGCATACGTCGCCCTGGTGTAACATATATTTATGAATGATAAAACCCATAAAAATTGTAGATCTACCAGAAATGAAACATCTTCGTGACTTCCAAGAATTTAAAGTGATTGATAATAAAGGCTTTCTCTTCACTCCTCCTGTCTCCCAAAACCTCATTAATTTATCTATACTTTAAGACCAGCAAGCAACTGACGGAGCTTAAAATGATGTTCATTCTAATGTATAAGAACCATTCAGCTATTAAGAACTGCGCTCGTAGTTTTTTGCGAAATTCTGCCGAATTACTAAATTTTTTTATAGAGAACTCTAGAAATAATAGAATATCTGTCTAGAACTACGAAAAATGTATATTTCTTGAAAGATGAGTGCTAGCTTCAAAAGTAGGGAAAATGAGTCATTTGTCATTGCAGTTATCTCATAAACTATTATCTTCACAAGAAGGTTACTAGGATTTTTCGTAATTAATTTTTTAACAAAATCAAGACTTTATCGAGTAGTATTGTTTTGGTCGCGAAATTCTGCAGAACCACTAAACTACCAAGAACTCTGAAGAAAATGTATATTTCTCGAAAGTCAAACACTAATCTACATGACTGTACTTGCACCAGCCAGTGGCGATTTCAAAGTGTCACATCCCGATATAGGGAAATACAAGGAAGTACAACGTTGCACTTATGTCTATGCAAAGCTGAACAATTATCAACACATCGTTCGAATGTTGTTGTTGTTGTTGTTGTTGTGGTCTTCAGTCCAGAGACTGGTTTGATGCAGCTCTCCATGCTACTCTATCATGTGCAAACTTCTTCATCTCCCAGTACCTACTACAACCTACATCCTTCAGTATCTGCTTAGTGTATTCATCTCTTGGTCTGCCTCTACGATTTTTACCCTCCGCGCTGCCCTCCAATACTAAATTGGTGATCCCTTGGTGCCTCAGAACATGTCCTACCAACCGATCCCTTCTTCTAGTCAAGGTGTGCCACAAATTTCTCTACTCCATAATTCTATTCAGTACCTCCTCATTAGTTATGTGATCTACCCATCTAATCTTCAGCATTCTTCTGTAGCACCATATTTCAAAAGCTTCTATTCTCTTCTTGTCCAAACTATTTATCGTCCACGTTTCACCTCCATTCATGGCCACACACCGTACAAATTTCTTTCAGAAACGACTTCCTGACACTTAAATCTATACTCGATGTTAACAAATTTGTCTTCTTCAGAAACGCTTTCCTTGCCATTGCCAGTCTACATTTTATATCCTCTCTGCTTCGACCGTCATCAGTTATTGTTCTCCCCAAATAGCAAGTCTCATTTACTACTGTAAGCGTCTCACTTCCTATTCTAATACCCTCAGCATCACCCGATTTAATTCGACTACATTCCATTATCCTCGTTTTGCTTTTTTTGATGTTCAACTTATGTCATCCTTTCAAGACACTGTACATTCCGTTCATCTGCTCTTCCAGGTCCTTTGCTGCGTCTGACAGAATTACAGTGTCATCGGCGAACCTCAAAGTTTTAATTTCTTATCCGTGGATTTTAATGCCTACTCCTAACTTTTCTTTTGTTTCCTCTACTGCTTGCTCAATATACAGATTTAATAGCATCAAGGAGAGCCTACAATCCTGTCTCACTCTCTTCCCAACCACTGCTTCCTTTTATGTCCCTCGACTCTTATAACTGCCATCTGGTTTCTGTACAAATTTTAAATAGCCTTTCGCTCCCTGTATTTTACCCCTGCCACCTTCAGAATTTGAAAGAGAGTATTCCAGTCAACACTGTCAAAAGCTTTCTCTAAGTCTGCAAATGCTAGAAACGTAGGTTTACCTTTCCTTTCTAAGATAAGTCGTAGGGTCAGTATTGCCTCACGTGTTCCAACATTTCTATGGAATCCAAACTGATCTTCCCCGAGATCCTTCAAATAATTTACACGAAATAAGGAAGTAAGTATTCATAAAGTAAAACAAAAAAGGCAATACTGTTTTACATTTATTTTATTAATTTTTTAAAACAACGTAATTCTTTAACTTCTTTTTGTTGAACATGTCCTCTGTATTATGGTGATATATTGTTCGAAAGGCTTTTAGATATAAATTACAGAAATTAAACAGAAGAATCGCAACAACTGCCACAGAATAAATGTTTTTCCCTAGAAGAAGCTGCTGCTGCTGCTCGTGGGTAAGCTGCGCTGCACTATCTAAGGCACCATCCCGATAAAAATGTTTTTTGTCGCCTGGAGCAACACCTTCGGGAAACTGGTGATTTTGGTCCACAACTGATGGACAGAGGTCGCCCAAAGACTAGAGATACCTCATAGATTCTTGAAATTGTTCACTAACCACATCGGCGAAGGTCCCTTGATATTGTAAGGCAGTTTCAGGCTCCCCAAAGACTGGTTGTTGAACCGTTGAGCCATGATGAACTGCAACCATATCATTACACGTTAACTCAACACCAGCGGCCAGAGGACCGCCTTCGACAAGTACAGTTTTATGAGTGGCTTCTGCACCAAGTAGAAGACAACGAAGATTTTACACTGAGGTGAAACCACCTAATACTGTGTCGGACCTCATTTTGCCCGGCGTAGTGCAGCATTTTGACGCGGCATGGACTCAACATGCCGTTGAAAATCCATTGTAGAAATATTGAGACGTGCGACCCATAATTGGTTCAAATGGTTCAAATGGACCTGAGCACTATGGGACTTCACTTCTGAGGTCATCAGTCCCCTAGAACTTAGAACTAATTAAACCTAACTAACCTAAGGACATCACACACATCCATGCCCGAGGCAGGATTCGAACCTGCGACCGTAGCGGTCGCGCGGTTCCAGAATGTAGCGCCTAGAACCGCTCGGCCACCCTGGCCGGCTGACTCGTAAATGAGAAAATGTTGCCAGTGCAGGATTTTTTGCTCAAACTGACCTCTCGTTTATGTCCCATAAATGTTCGATGGGATTCATGTCGGGCGGTCTGGGTGACCAAATCATTCGCTCGAACTGCCCAGAATTTTTTCAAACCAGAGGAGACCAGTTGTAGCCCAGTGACATGGTTCCTTCTCATTCATAAAAATTCCACCCATGAATGACTGCAATCGGTCTTTAAATAGCCGAAAATAACCATTCCAGTCAATGATCGGTTCAGTTGGACCAGAGGACCCAGTCCATACCATGTAAACACAGTCCACAGCATTATGGTGCCACCACCAGCTTCCACAGTGCCATGCTGAAAACCTTCATCCGTAGCTCTCACCAACTGAGATCGAGACTCATCTGACCAGGCCACGTTTTTCCAGTCGTCTAGGGTCCCACCGATATGGTCACGAGCCCAGAAGAGTCGGTGCACCGATGTCATGTTGTTAGGAAAGGCACTAGCGTCGGTTTTTTGCTGCTGTAGCCGATTAACATTTCGTGGCACTGTACTAACGGGTGCGTTCGTCGTATGTCCCACTGATTTCTGCAGTTACTTCACGAAGTGTTCCTTGTCTGTTAGCGCTATTCTCTGTTGTTAAGTGAAGGCCGTCGTCCACTGTGTTGTACATTGTGAGAAGTAATGCCTGACAGTCCGTATTCTTGGCGCACTCTTGACCCTGTGGATCTCGGGATACAGAATTTCCTAAAGACGCCCGAAGTGGAAAGTCCCAAGCGTCTAGCTCCAAGTACCATCCGCTTTCAAAGTCTGTTAATTTACGCCGGCCTGTGTGGCCGAGCGGTTCTAGGCGCTTCATTCTGGAACCGCGCGACCGTTACGGTCGCAGGTTCGAATCCTGCCTCGGACATGGAATGTATGTGATTTCCTTAAGTTAGTTAGGTTTAAGTAGTTCTAAGTTCTAGGGGACTGATGACCTCAGATGTTAACTCCAATAGTGCTCAGAGCGATTTGAACCATTCGTGCGATACAATTTGAAACGAGACTCGTCCGACCAGGCAATATGCTCCCAGTAATCAACAGTCCAATGTCGGTGTTGACGGGCGCAGGCGAGGCGTAAATCTTTGTGTCGTACAGTCATCAAGGGTACACGAGTAGGCCTTCGGCTCCGAAAGCCCATGTCGATGATGTTTCGTTGAGTGGTTCGCAAGCTGAAACTTGTTGATGCCCAACTTTGAAATCTGCAGCAACTTGCGGAAGGGGTATACTTCTCTCACCTTGAACGATTCTCTTCAGTATTCGTTGGTCCCGTCCTTGCAGGATCTTTCCCGGCCGCAGCGATGTCGGAGATTTAATGGTTTACCAGGTTCCTGATATTCGAGGTACACTCGTGAAATGGTCGTACGGGAAAATCCCCACTTCATCGTTACGTCGGAGATGCTGTCCCCCATCGCTCGTATCCCGACTACCGCAACGCCGTATTCTGCCTGACTGCACATCTCTGTATTTGAATACTCATGTCTGTAACATTTTCTTTAGAGCTTCGGTGTAAAAATTCAACGTCCATAACAGCCATTATTGATCGGAACACAATCCACGTGCCATCCTTGAACATAGCTTTCAGGCACGCTTTGGCATAAACTTATGGGCTGGAGGAGTTATTTTGGGACCGGACCTTTTGCTGGCCATGTTGAATGCTCTCCTGTATCGTATGTTTCTTTGCAGTACTTTGCCTGATGCCTTAGAAAGCGTTCCACTTGGTGTTCGGTGATAGCTATGGTTTCAGCATGATGGTGCACCACCAGACTTTGGAATGAGTGTGTGTAACTATTTAGATGAATTGTTTCCAGAGAAATGGATTGATCGTGTAGGTCCAAAATTTTGGCCTCCATGTTCCCCAGATATTAATCCATTGGATTTTTGTTTGTAGGGACACTTAAAGCAGCAAGTTTATAGCACTTCACCCATGCGTACATGCTGCTTCGGCAATGGTGGATGCAGGTGTGTTGCGTAGGGTCCAGCAAAGTACGATCCACCGAGTGGCGAAGTGTTTGCAAACGCAAGGTGGTCGTTTGAACATCCTCTGTAAAGTGAATGTTGCTCGTACGTGTACCTGCTGCCCTTTTGAAGATAAGCCTGGACCTCAAACGCACAGACTGGAAACATAGTACCTAGCGTAATGTGCAATCTAGTGCAACCTGTCTACCTCGTTTTTTTTGCACCTCATTGGATACAGACGATGTTACTGTATTCATAATTATTTTCTGTTGAGTTTATTTGTGTCATGGACAAAACAAAGCGTTCGTCGACATCTGTAAAAAGTTAATGTTATATCTTAATGTCTAAATAAAAGAAACAGTAACAGAAATAAATATACGAGATACCGCATTTTGGATGTGTAAACTCGAAGGAATTTGACTCTCTAACTGAAAAAAGAAAGTTCATGCTACCTGTTCTTGTCCATGCTGCACGCAGTTACAGCGTTGCCAGAGCCTCGTAATTTAAATTAGATATCTATTCAACCTATTGGCGGGACTAGGTTTTGCTAGATGCATTTTTGTCTTGAACTGGGACGAGAAATCCCATGCCGGCCGGCCCCGGTCGGTCGAAGAAAATACCATGGTCTTAGTGGATAATGCACCACATTCAATCTTCTTCGATCACAGTCTCACTATCGATGAACTGTGTACTGCACTTGCAACAAAACAACAGTTACTGCACATAACAGCAAGATTCTACGATCCTCTTGGCATCTTTCCACGAATGTTACTCATAGGAAGGATTCTTTTTTTCAGAACACACGGTGTACAGGCATACAGTGAGACGTAATTCTGCTTCCAGATGTAGCCTCCAAGTGAAATATTTGGAGTTCATGACTCATTGATCTGCAGACCCAGATGCATATGACTGCACGCAAGCTTTCTGAGATGATGTATATTGTGATCCCTGGGAGCCTTGAGATGAAGAAGATTATGGAGCTGTGCTGTACATCAGAGCCTCTGAGACTAAAAGCAGACATATTTGCCTGGTCGTCAGTTCTTTTTTATTTTCTTTTTTTAAATGCGTGCCCTGTGCGATGGAGGACACTTTCGCAACAAGAGTTATTAGCTGTCTTACTGAGTTTGCGGTTTCTCAAATATTTCTGCCACTCAGTCAGTTAGTCAGTCAGTCATGCAGTAATGTAGAGCGATTACATGATGGCACTGGACTGGATACTAAGCGATCAAAATCGTTCTAATACATTTTTTTGTAACTGAAATTAAAGAGAGTTTGACACCATTGCAGTGGCGACACTGCTCCACCACAACTAAGCCAGCAGATTTGGTATGACATTCAACAGTGGAGAAACTACAGTTTTCCATGTTATGGGGGCAGAGGCGTTCCTGGCTAACTAAACTGGCCTCGACAAGAAATCTCTAACGACCCTGTTCCAGAGACACGAAAGATGCACCAGCAAGCGTTCATCATTTGCATTTACTGCTTTTGCATTTGCCGTGTTTGCACTTAAAATGATTGGATATAAGGTCCACTTGTCATGCAAAACACTATTTTTTCATGGAAGCCAAACATACATCAGCACCTCTTTGTCGTCATCAGTGGGTTATTAAAATCTTAATTTTACATTATATGGGTATTACACATAATGGCTTGGATTCTGTGTTTCATCCATACTGTTAGTTGTTCAGAAAAGATTACTGGAAGATTCACTGCAAATGAATTACAGTCAGCTAAACGCAGTTGGTCACTGACGGTCCATCAAGAATGCTCCCTGGCAGAATATCACGCGCCTAGGAATAAAACTGACTTTCCAATTCAATCTAAAATTGAATATTACAACCCGTTCCTTCAGAGCTCATACGACTTGAAGGACAATTTTACTTTGCAGAGTTGCATGCATAGGAAAAGCACTCACTGCCCCTCGAGGGCTTCCATCCATTCTCAAGATTACCTATTCAACAGACGCACATATGTTTTCACTGTCTAGGAACTGCTACACTCGTAGTACTACCTGCATTACGTAATGAGTTATGGATATCGAAAAAGACCGCCAATTAAAGCAGACATAAAATCACGTCTCCCTTGCAAAATATCCGCAATGTCTGCGGAAATGCGATGGAAGGTCCTCTATCACATGAGCGTGTTCAGTTTCCTTAAATCGCCCATGCTGGACTATTTTTTTAAAGGAAACTACCACTGCTTTGACAATAAAAGATAAAAACAATTTATCTGTGTCAGTAACTTTTTCTTTTCTCCCACGACGTGTTTCGAGAGTTTATACTCTAATCTGCAGGCGTAAAACAGCGATGTCATGTTACGTGTTTACCAGCTGGATGTCCTAGTTGTATGTTTTGGTTTCAGCTGGTACAATGCAACAACACTTTCAATATAAAGATCATGGGAGTCTGTGCTCAGGTGTAAATATTACATGTCACACACTGTTTAACTGAGGTTTCCTTTTGCAGTCACCTTAGATAATACAACAACAGTTAATACAGAACAGGGAATCAGCGATCATAAAGCGGTTACTGCATCGATGATTTCAGCCGTAAAAAGAAATATTAAAACAGGTAGGAAGATTTTTTGTTTAGCAAAAGTGACAAAAAGCAGATTTCATAGTACCTGACAAAAGTTTTTTCTCAAGTACACATAGTGTTGAGGGTCAGTGGACAAAGTTCAAAACCATCGTACAATATGCGTTAGATGAGTATGCGCCAAGCAAGATCGTAAGAGATAGAAAAGAGCCACCGTGGTACAACAACCGAGTTATAAAACTGCTGCGGAAGCAAAGGGAACTTCACAGCAAACATAAACATAGCCAAAGCCTTGCAGACAAACAAAACTTACGCGAAGCGATATGTAGTGTGAGGAGAGCTATGCGAGAGGCGTTCAGAGAATTCGAAAGTAAAGTTCTATGTACTAACTTGGCAGAAAATCCTAAGAAATTTTGGTCTTATGTCAAAGCGGTAGGTGGATCAAAACAAAATGTCCAGACACTCTGTGACCAAAATGGTACTGAAACAGAGGATGACAGACTAAAGGCCGAAATACTAAATGTCTTTTTCCAAAGCTGTTTCACAGAGATAGACTGCACTGTAGTTCCTTCTCTAGATTGTCGCACAGATGACAAAATGGTAGATATCGAAATAGACGACAGAGGGATAGAGAAACAATTAAAATCGCTCAAAAGAGGAAAGGTCGCTGGACCTGATGGGACACCAGTTCGATTTTACACAGAGTACGCGAAGGAACTTGCCCCTCTTCTTGCAGCTGTGTACCGTAGGTCTCTAGAAGAGCGTAGCGTTCCAAAGGGTTGGAAAAGTGCACAGGTCATCCCCGTTTTCAAGAAGGGACGTCGAACAGATGTGCAGAACTATAGACCTATATCTCTAACGTCGATCAGTTGTAGAATTTTGGAACACGTATTATGTTCGAGTATAATGACTTTTCTGTAGACTAGAAATCTACTCTATAGGAATCAGCATGGGTTTCAAAAAGACGGTCGTGTGAAACCCAGCTCGCGCTATTCGTCCACGAGGCTCAGAGGGCCTTAGACACGGGTTCACAGGTAGATGCCGTGTTTCTTGACTTCCGCAAGGCGTTCGATACAGTTCCCCACAGTCGTTTAATCAACAGAGTAAGAGCATATGGACTCTCAGACCAATTGTGTGATTGGATTGAGGAGTTCCTAGATAACAGAACGCAGCATGTCATTCTCAATGGAGAGAAGTCTTCCGAAGTAAGAGTGATTTCAGGTGTGCCGCAGGGGAGTGTCATAGGACCGTTGCTATTCACAATATACATAAATGACCTGGTGAATGACATCGGAAGTTCACTGAGGCTTTTTGCAGATGATGCTATGGTGTATCGAGAGGTTGTAACAATGGAAAATTGTACTGAAATGCAGGAGGATCTGCAGCGAATTGACGCATGGTGCACGGAATGGCAATTGAATCTCAATGTAGACAAGTGTAATGTGCTGCGAATACATAGAAAGGTAGATCCTTTATCATTTAGCTACAAAATAGCAGGTCAGCAACTGGAAGCAGTTAATTCCATAAATTATCCGGGAGTACGCATTAGGAGTGATTTAAAATGGAATGATCATATAAAGTTGATCGTCGGTAAAACAGATGCCAGACTGAGATTCATTGGAAGAATCCTAAGGAAATGCAATCCGAAAACAAAGGAAGTAGGTTACAGTACGCTTGTTCGCCCACTGCTTGAATACTGCTCATCATTGTGGGATCCGTACCAGATAGGGTTGATAGAAGAGATAGAGAAGATCCAACGGAGAGCAGCGCGCTTCGTTACAGGATCATTTAGTAATCGCGAAAGCGTCACGGAGGTGATAGATAAACTCCAGTGGAAGACTCTGCAGGAGAGACGCTCAGTAGCTCGGTACGGGCTTTTGTTAAAGTTTCGAGAACATACCTTCACCGAAGCGTCAAGCAGTATATTGATCCCTCCGACGTATATCTCGCGAAGAGACCATGAGGATATAATCAGAGAGATTAGAGCCCACACAGAATCATACCGACAATCCTTCTTTCCACGAACAATACGAGACTGGAATAGAAGGGAGAACCGATAGAGGTACTCAGGGTACCCTCCGCCACACGCCGTCAGGTGGCTAGTGGAGTATGGATGAAGATGTAGATGTAGAATTAAAACTATTGCATAAGCAGAAGAAAAATTGACGTTTACAACGTCATAAACATTAATATACAGTTCTTATACGTAAAATGTAAAATGTGAATATTCGCGGCTGGAAATGTCATCGTAATTGAAATATTGTGGGTTATTATAGCAAGGTCGGATGAATTTCTTGTTGAAACTCAACTTTTCGTCCCTATCTGGGGAGGACATCCTCAAAGGCCGGTTGTAGCTTTTCCGAAGGTCCGATGCAAATCCTTGCTCGCTACTGACTGAAGTAAGATCCCGCTTCCGCGTGTTCCAGCACAGAGGCGTAACGTCATATTTTTGAAAAACTAGGGCGCAGTTGGTAGTTGTCGGTTGCTGTCGTCCACTGTGTTCTCATCCTGTTGTGGGAGACTGATACACATCTTCTTCAACACACGAACCCAGATACCGTTTAGCTCCGCACCCTCCTCCTTCCGATTATAATTATTTAATAATTTCAATGGCCTCCCTGCATAGCCTTTCATAGTGTCCACTTGTGGCTCCCATTCTTATCAAATCGAATGTGGTGGTGTCCTGGCTGCAAAGCATGTTTTGCAACAGCTAATATGTCTGTTTATTCGTTTCAACAGCTGCCGTCCTGTTGTTCTAGTCACACAAGGGCAACTACATAAGGGTAGTGGGTAACCGAATATATAATATAAGGTGCTGCACAAAAATATTTCAAATGGCTCTAAGCACTATCTCAGGTCATCAGTCCCCTAGACGTAGAACTACTTAAACCTAAATAACCTAAGGACGTCACACACATCCATGCCCGAGGCAGGATTGGAACCTGCGACCGCAGTAGCAGGGCGATTCCGGACTGAAGCGCCTAGAACCGCTCGGTCACAGCGGCCGGCGGTGCTGCACAAAAAAGATGCTGTTCACATCTTCGTAACGAACGAACGATAAGGGACCGATGACCGTAGCAATCTGGACCCTTTAATAACACAGACCAACCAATCAACCAACGAACGGCGTTACAAGGAAGGCACCTAAGCTGATTGATATCCCCTGGTAGCTAAACAACGCTTGCTTGACACATCTTTCGTTTTTCTTCTGAAAAAAATGTTATTTTGTGTGGTCCAGATAAACGGGAAATCCTGTAGAGTGTACAGACATAATTTTCCACGGTTCCTTTCTCGTACGCGGATGACAAACAGTGATTTTAGTGTCATGTTAATTATACGAGGTGCCGACGGGTGGCCGAGCGGTTCTAGGCGCTTAAGTCCGGAGCCGCGCGACTGCTACGGTAGCAGTTTCGAATCCTGCCTCGGGCATGGATGTGTTTGATGCCCTTAGGTTAGTTAGGTTTAAGTTTTTCTAAGTTCTAGGGGACAGATGACCTCAGATGTTAAGTCCCATAGTTCTCAGAGCCATTTGAACCATTTTTTTCATTGTACGAGATGCTTGTCGGAGGAAATAACGCGTCTCTTGACTCAGTTTGGAATGTCGGCTTTCGGAATGTCGTAAGGCTGTCCGCCAGGCTTCTTTCTAGCGTCTGTCACCATAATTTTTGAGTAGTTCCCTATCACTCTCACGCTGACTAAACAAATCCGTGACGAATCGTGCAGCTCTTTATTGAACTTTTTTCTGTTTGCTTCGTTAGTCTGGAGCGACGAACAATACTCAAGAACTAGTCAAAAGTTGATTTTGTAAGCGACAAATTTCCTATGTGAATTGCGTTTCCTTGGGAGTCTAGTATCAAACCTGAACCTTGCATATGTCTTCCCCACGGGAGATTCATGTGCTCGTTCCATCTTGAGTCACTCTGGACAGAAAACTCGTAGATAATTGAAGAGTGTGATTGATTCTACTGGCGGATCGCCAACAGCGCAGTCAAACGATATCAGACGTTTTCATCTATTTGCTCTCATTACTTTATGTTTTGAGTCAGCTGGAAGTCTGAAGATGTCAACTTCCTATATACAACCGCCACGCCAGCAAAAATCCTCTCAGGGCCACGACATTGCTTTACAATCCACTTATGTAGAAGGTGTTTCACGATTCTTATTACTGTCTTCTCGAGGTTGTAGAGGGGACTTAGACGATAAAGCACTTTGCACATGGCGTCCAAGGACATCTCGACCAAACATACGGTGAAAGGTGGTTAGGTAGGGATGGACCATCTCCTTGACTACCTTGGTAGCCAGATTTAATTCCTCTCATCTTTTTCTGGTGGGATCATGTGAAGAGTTTTGTGTATGAGATTCTTGCACAATCCGAAGAAGATCTCCTTGCACGCGTTTTGGCGACAGCAGAAATTATTCCAAACACTCGGGGGTCTGTGGACGGTGTGCGTGAAAGCATTCGTCACAGGTACAGCTTTTACTGTGAACAGAGGGATTGCAGTCTGGAGCACTTCTGTAGATCACACATGTAGATCATCTCCTCCGCAGTGTGCGTCCTGTGAAATGAGGAATCTGAAAGTAAACCGATTTTTAAAATTAATTTACGTCCAAACGGTACATTTAGAGGCATCGGTTCCTTATCACAGAATTAACTACTGAGACCCCTCTAAAACTGCTAGAAACCTATAATTGAAATTATGAAATACCTTGTGCAAATCCTGCGCAGCAATAGCCCTGTGCCATACTCCGGAGGTTACCTGTGCTTCAGCCGATGTCTGTTCGTTAAGAACGATCTGCTGAGATCGGTTTGCTAGAAAGTCTCAGTGCAGTAGCATATCTGTTCGGTATTCATATCAGTTGTTTACTAGGCAACGGAGCTGCAGAAGTGTATTGAAGGCCTTCTGAAGGCCATTAAACTTGGCATCAATAACAATAAGAACATACGACTTCGGAACACTATTTACTTTTTCATAGGGCAATATTTTTAGTTATATTTTTTTGACAAATCGACAAATGACTCGTATTTTTCGGATTCACTAAACGCTTCCCCTACAACTACTTGGGTGGCATCAGCTTTGTCTCGTTGAATACTACTGTTCTCGTCGGACTAAAGAAGTTAAGCAACGTGAGGCATGACCAGGGCTTGGATGGGTTACCGTCTGGGTAAGTGCCGTGCTGTTGGTAACCATTCTTTTGCCCGTATGGCAAACGAAAGAAGGTGAGGTGGCTTTAAGTTCCTGATCGCCACACTTTGCGCCAATGTATTGGATTGAATTCCAAACCTCTGCACATTATCTCATCAAGTGAGAGCCTATGACACTGTTGATGGTGATCTGTCGTCGGATGGAGACGTAAAGCCCGGCGGCCCCCTTGGTGCTATTCAAGACGAGTAAGCTATGTACCGATACGAGGTATCACCCTCTCTCTTCTCTCATCATCACGTAGCACATCGGTGGCCGAGCGGTTCTAGGCACTTCAGTCCGGAACCACGCGGCTGCTACGGTCGCAGGTTCGAATCCTGCCTGGAGCATGGATGTGTGTGATGTCCATAGGTTAGTTAAGTTTAAGTAATTCTAAGTCTAGAGGACTGATGACCTCAGATGTTAAGTCCCATAGTGCTTAGAGCCATTTGAACCATGCAGCAAAAAATGGTTCAAATGGCTCTGAGCACTATGCGACTTAACTTCTGAGGTCATCAGTCGCCTAAAACTTAGAACTAATTAAACCTAACTAACCTAAGGACATCAGACACATCCATGCCCAAGGCAGGATTCGAACCTGGGACCGTAGCGGTCGCTCGGCTCCAGACTGTAGCGCCTAGAAGCGCACGGCCACTCCGGCCGGCGAACCATGTAGCACAGATATGACACCACACTACACACACCCACTACAGTCACATACACTTGTCAGATACACTTCAACACATAACTTTCACACTTCGAGAAATAAGATACCATGGTGTACAAAGGACAGAAAAACCTTTCCAATTAGGTAGCTGAACCTACCCGCCCTTTGGGGTCTCCCAACCAACAATGCCATACGACATCCCTTTCTTAACGTTTGTGTGTCACAATGAGTTTGGCTACGCTGAAATCTGACACACATCTCTCTCTGCGTTCGTAATAGTTTCCTAACATTGTTGCCAAATCATGGTACCTAGTCTTACGCTACCATTTTATCGGAAATTCGGTAATGTACGTAAAATCATAATTCAAACACCCATGCTATTGGAATAATTAATCGACACCTAGAAATATAATACATAACAGTACTAGTGATTGTCAGTAGCCGACTATGGTAATTTACTCTTCATTTACTCTTTTTATTTAAATTTGCGTGTCTTATATAAATGAGAGGACGTTGGAAGCAGACTCGGACTAGGCCACGTAGGCCACCAGCCGAGAAGCTCAGAAAGGAGTGCCGGAGACGTGATGTCAATGGAGCTCAGGCCACAGGACAGTCTTTTGCAGCGCCGCGGTTGGGTGACTGAAGCACTTCAGCAAGCACAGATAAGAACTCCAGTGTCAAAAGGCCCAGCTGTGACCAGTTTTACAGCCCAGAACTGGAGTGAGAATGAACACAGTTTTTAGTGAAGTCTAAGAAGGTACTATTATTCACAAAACTTAGAAAGCTGTGTTTTCTCTCGAGAGACATGTGTGCTGTAAATGCTATCTTGAAAGTGGAAGGAGGTCCCGTAGTTTTAAAATGGTTCAAATGGCTCTGAGCACTATGGGGCTTCAACATTTGAGGTCATCCGCGCGGGATTAGCCGAGCGGTCTCAGGCGCTGCAGTCATGGACTGTGCGGCAGGTCCCGGCGGAGGTTCGATTCCTCCCTCGGGCATGGGTGTATGTGTTTGTCCTTAGGATAATTTAGGTTAAGTAGTGTGTAAGCTTAGGGACTGATGACCTTAGCAGTTAATTCCCATAAGATTTCCCACACATTTGAACATTTTTTTGAACATCTGAGGTCATCAGTTTCCTAGACTTAGAACTACTTAAACCTAACTAACCTAAGGACATCACACACATCCATGCCCGAGGCAGGATTCGAACCTGCAACCGTAGCAGCAGCGCGCTTTCGGACTGAGGCGTCTAGAACCGTAGTTATAGGATGCTTTTTGTAGGTATGAGGAGGCGCTGAAAGTCGATTTCACAAAAAAACAGGTGTTTACACAACATAAGGACTGCCAGGATTGGGTAATATGAATAAACTGGAGGTGAGACAGAGACACTCCACTGTACTGATGAAGATCTGTCGCACTGGCCACAGAGAGAGATGGAGAAAGTGCGAGACGCATTTTTTTCAGTGATGAATGGAAGGAGGAAGGTTAAATTCTGAAAATAAGACCAGGGAAGGGGAGCAGCTATTTCTCAGGAACATTTTTACTGGTCGGTGCTCAGACGATCCATTACCCAGCTAGTCCGAATAAAGTATAGACAGAAAACGTGGAAATGCACGTTTACCATTTAGCGATAACTCAGTACAAAATTCCGTCTTCTCACAACTTCTTCTAGAGACTTCTTCTTCAAAGAGAGCTGTTGTCGTTTCACCTCCGAGAGTCTTAACCGCCAGTGTTCACCGTCAGAGCAGAGGTACAGAGCGATTTGAGAGATTTCTGGCTGATCTGCAATTAGCTGTTGTAGAGGGTCGTTGATGTGCTGCCAATGATTGATTATGCAGCCATTACAACCGCCAACTGAAATTTACCACGGTCAGATCGAACAGCAAACGCGGGGGTTTGCGGAGACACATTAAAGCAATTTTATAGAATTTCAAAACCTCAAGCTTAGCTTTGAAGGCTTGCATTCAGATTCAATGACCAGCTTGCTTTCGCCTCTGAACACAGGTTCAAAATATTCCCTTCTGTAGTAGTATCTCCCTTTTCTACTAAGGTCACGATAGTTATAGTACAACTTCTTGATTATAACTGATTCACTCATCCGATTGTTAGAATCTTTCAACAGACCCTTTCATCAGATGTGCCAAGTTCTTACTAGAACTGTTGCTTGTCAAATGTTTCCTTTAACCAAATAAAACACATTAATTGTGAGTCTTGTTTCATGTAATAGTCATTTATTTCTCAGTTCATTGTTTTGGTGTGTGTGTGTTTGTGGGGGGGGGGGGGTTGTTTACTTAATGTGTGTCAGATAAAAGACCTAACTTCCACCCCTCGAACTTGAATCACACAACCGCGCTGCTATGTAACCATTTGTGTATTCTTTTCCGTTATCTGGAGAACCATTGTGGAACATTTTATATGTATTACGTGTTACGAAGAGTTAGAATTTTAGTTTGTATGCAAATATTGAGAAATTTTGTAATATGTTGATTAGTTTTGTCCTGAGTATCAGTTGCGTTCAAATTTTAAAAACTGTGTTACTCGATGAAAAACTTTACCAGAGCAAGGGCGGAAAGCTTAACATGAATGAGTGAGGTACAGAGGGAATTCCAACTACCTGAGAAGCATCACACAGTGGTTCAGATGTGGAGGTGCCGCAAGAAAATATTCAGAAGTAGATGCTAGCGAGCAGTGTGAAGTAGCGTCTCAGAGCGAAACAACAAGGTTAACAAATAAGATCACGAACAACGTAGTGATAAAGTACTTTCGGAAGACATTAGGACAGCAGAGGAGTGTGAAAGGTCACAAGCAGCGGTAAACTCAGAAATTACCGCCACGAAAATGCAGCACACAGTAAGGCCCATTATGAGCCAAAACTGCCATCACCTGCAGTATTCGACCAGCAGAGCTTCCTAATCGAACAGTTTAACAAAAATGACGAATAGTTTAAGGAAAGCGAAGATTTACTTAAGGAAAATCAAGAAAGGAATGACGAACAATTTAAGAATAACAGGACACTAATTAAGAAAAATGGAAAAAAATAATGAAGTGAAATTCAGGCAACTAGAAGAAAATCTTGAAAACAGTGAAAACTTATTTAAGAAGGGTGAGGAAACAAGGAAGGCTCAAATGAGAAGCTAGATGAACACGTAGGAGCTCTTAATCAGAAACTACATGACCACACAAAGAAATGCGAAGAGCAGGAAAAAACTTTACTCGAGGAAATAGACGACCAGACACAAGAAGTAAATTCAAAAGTGGATGCATTAACACAGAGCACTAAAAGCACGACAGACAGATTAAGGTGGGAAGTCGATACCAATATTGAGAATATTGAGACCTACGCGAAGAATACTGACCCCAATACTAAAGATACGGAAGAAGTTAAGTCATGGTGCTAGGAGTACATGAACTCACAAAAGGATACGCTGTAGAAAGTGGTAGAGAAAGCCAAAGTACTAACCACCACTGTGGAGCAGTTCTCGAATCCTAATGGAACAGCATCTGACAGATCACTAACAACAAACATAGGAGAAAGTGTCGAAATATAGCGATCAGCCAGAACATTATGACTATGTATCTAATAGCCGGTACGTCCACCTTTGGCACTGATAAAAGCGGAGACACGTCGTGACATTGAAGCAGTGAGACTTTGGTAGATCGCTGGAGGGAGTTGGTACTACATCTGTAAGCACAAGACACCTAATTCCTGTATATTCCGGGGAAGGGGGCGATGAGCTATGACGCCACATTCAGTGGCAGACGTATTCGATCGGTTTCAGCTCTGGCGAGTCGAGGAGGCAGCACATCAGCTGGAACTCGCCACTGTGTTCCTCTAACAACTCCATCGCACTCCTGGGCATGTGACATGTCGCATTATCTTGTTGAAAAATGCCACTGCCGTCGAGAAAGTGATCATCATTAAAGGGTGTACCATATTTGAAATCAGTGTACGATACTCCTTGGCCGTCATGGTACCTTGCACGAGCTCCACTGGATCCGTGGATGCCCACACGAATATCCCAGAGCCGCCAGTTTCTCTGCGTCCCTCAGTACAGGTGTCAAGGAGCTGTTCCCTGGATGACGACGGATTCGTGCCCTCCAATCGACGTGATGAAGGTATCGGGATTCATCAAACCATGCAACGCACTGCCACTGCGCCGCCGGCCGCGGTGGTCTCGCGGTTCTAGGCGCGCAGTCCGGAACCGTGCGACTGCTACGGTCGCAGGTTCGAATCCTGCTTCGGGCACGAATGTGCACGATGTCCTTAGGTTAGTTAGGTTTAAGTAGTTCTAAGTTCTAGGGGACTGATGACCACAGCAGTTGAGTCCCATAGTGCTCAGAGCCATTTGAACCATTTGAGCCACTGCGCCAAAGTCCACTTGATGGTCACGTGCCCATTTCAGTCGTAGCTGCGAATTGTCATGGTGTTAACATTGGCACGTGCATGGTTCGGCAGCTACAGAGGCCAGTCGTTAGGAGTGTTCGGTGTGCTGTATGTTCACACACACTTTTACTCTGCCCGGCGTTAAAGTCTGATGTTAGTTCCCCCACAGTGACTGGGCAGCGTTACTGCGGTATGCTTCGCCAGCATGTCATACCCGCTCTACAGAAGAGAGACGCATTGAACTCAACAGTTTGCGTACAAGATGGACCCACGGAACATCGCACGTGAAGTTCACCTGCTTCTCCGAAATACATTTGGAAACGACCGAATTATCATCCGAACGTTTCCATTTGCTTCGCTAGCACGACCACCTGATCTCTCTCCCTGTGATTTATGGTTGTGGGGACAGGGTTTACCAGGGGAACATTCACACATGTGCTGATCAGAGCCGCCCGTGGTGGCCGAGCGGTTCTAGGTGCTTCAGTCCCGAACCGCGCGACTGGTACTGTCGCAGGTTCGAATCCTGCCTCGGGCATGGATGTGTGTGATGTCCTTAGGTTAGTTAGGTTTAAGTAGTTCTAAGTTCTAGGGGACTGATGACCACAGATGTTACGTCCCATAGTGCTCAGAGCCATTTGAACCATTTTGCTGATCTGAAGCGCAGCATACCAAGAGATGTCAGTGTAACTACGGACATGCTTCCTTCGCCGGCCGCGGTGGTCTCGCGGTTCTAGGCGCGCAGTCCGGAACCGTGCGACTGCTACGGTCGCAGGTTCGAATCCTGCCTCGGGCATGGATGTGTGTGATGTCCTTAGGTTAGTTAGGTTTAAGTAGTTCTAAGTTCTAGGGGACTAATGACCACAGCAGTTGAGTCCCATAGTGCTCAGAGCCATTTGAACATGCTTCCTTCGTTCTTCTGTGCAGACTGCAGTCCTGCGCTTTCGGACTCTTCTGGACACTGATGTGCGCCAAATTGAGCCCCTTTTGTAGCGTAATGGTTCCGGTATGTAGTGGTATGATCTGCCGGAAACATATTCGAAGTGTTTCAATTGAGCTGATTCTGCATTATTTCTCTTCCTCGCGTCCTTAACATTAATGTTACCAAGTTTGGGGCTCGTACGGTAATTAATTTCCGTGTTATAACGTGTTAAATAGGGAACGTTCAATTATAACCACCCTGTATAAATTCACGGTTAAGCACCAAGAACTGCCATTCATTTATGAGGAAGGGATACAGAGTGAGATCAAGAAAATGTTAAAGGAAGTAGAAGAATTCAGCTGGAGTGAGTAAAGAAAAAAACGGAGCCATTAGACTTATACTTAATTTACTATAGCTAAGCGCTATAATACATCCACACGGATAGGCCAGAGACGTTACAAGAACTACCCGCCACTATTCCATGGATTCAAGTGTGTCCTAACGTTGACTGATTTGCAGAAGAGTTACTAGCAAACTGAACTACACCCAGATTGTCATTAGTACACAATATTTTTGTATTATGGAAGTTATTCCCAATTTAAGAAGTTACCATTTGAATTGAATGTTTCATCATCTACTTTCATTAGAGGACTATGATCCATTATCCCGGAGTCACTGAAGAAAAATCACGTTGTATGTTGACGAAATACACTATGTGATCAAAAGTATCCGGACACAGCCTAAAACATACATTTTTCATATTAGGTGCATTGTGCTGCCACCCACTGCCAAGTACTCAATATCAGCTACTTCAGTAGTCATTAGACATCGTGAGAGAGCAGAATGGGGCGCTCCGCAGAACTTCCGGACTTCGAACGAGCTCAGGTGACTGGGTGTCACTTGCGAGATTTTCCACACTCCTAAACATCCCTAGGTCCACTGTTTCCGATGTGACAGTGAAGTGGAAACGTGAAGGGACATGTACCCCACAAAAGCGTACAGGCCGACATCGTCTGTTTACTGACGGAGACTACTGACAGTTGAGGAGGATCGTAATGTGTAATAGGCAGATATATATCCAGACCATCACACAGGTATTCCCAACTGCATCAGGATCCACTATAAGTACTATGGCAATTAGGCGGGACGTGAGAAAATTTGGATATCATAGTCGAGCGGCTGCTCATAAGCCGGTAAATGCCAAACGACTGTGGAGTGGCGAATCACGGAACACAATGTAGGGGTCCGATGGCAGGGTGTAGGTACGATGAATGCCCTGTGGACATCATCTACCAGCGTGTGCATTGCCAGCAGTAAAATTCGGAGGCAGTGGTGGACGTGTTTTTCACTGAGGGAGCTTGCACTCCGTGTTGTTTTGCTTGACACTATCACAGCACAGGCCTACATTGATGTTTTAAGCACCTTCTTGCTTCCCACTGCGCTTTCAGACATCGGTACCTCTCCTCAGTGCAGCGCTCCGTGAAGAATGGGCTGCCATTCTTTAAGAAACTTTCCAGTACCTGATTGAACGTATGCCTGAGAGAGTGGAAGCTGTCATCAAGGCTAAAAGGGGGCCAGGAACTTTAAAGTCATTTTATCCAGGTACGCGGATACCTTTGTTACGTAGTGTACTCATCGGAGGAAAAACGTGGGAAGAAAATGTTGAAATTTTGCGTCAATTACTCGAAGCCTTTGAGAAACACTGAGTCACCATATACTTGAAAAAATCGGAATTTGGTTACAAGGAAGCAGACTTGTTAGAACATGTAATATATGCATATGTAATCCGGCCAGAACCTAAGAAATTAGCGGCCACTAAAAATTACTCAATACCGAGGACAAAGTATCACGAATGTAAATTTTCAGGGTTAACAGATACCTACAAGCGATTCATAAAGACACTGTAATGACACTCAATTTGTGCCGCTTGACTGGAAAGAACAGCATCTGAAAGTGGACTGAAATAGAGCAATGAGAATCTGGAGCTTTAATGAATCACCAATTTTGTTTCACTCCAACCTGATCAAGGAATTCTGTATGTATACTGATGCATCAAGATCAGGACTCGGCATGCATCTGTTCCATGAGATTGAACAGAATGGAGAGACAGTAAAGAGAACGATCACATTAGGAGGCCGCGTTCTAAGTAAAGCAGAGAAGACTTACTCTGTGACTGAGCTAGAAGCACTAGACATTGTTCGGGGATTTACTACATTTGGATGTTTTTTAACAGGTTGAATGTTGAGAGTCTTCACCAGCCACAAATCCCTAACATTTTTCATGGTAGCGAAACTTTCGTATCGATGACTATCACGATGGGCAACTTATGTACAAGTTGCGACTTTTCGCAGTGCATATTCCTGGGAAACAGAAGGCCGTAGCAAACTCACTGCCCCGAGCATGGGACTGTCAAGGGAGAGTGATAATGAGGTTAAGGAAGCAAATTTTAATGTACTTTACCTTAAGATTGTTACATTCGAAAACTTTGTGCGGACGATGCTTACCAACAGTGAAAAAGAATAAGCCAGAGACACAGTATTATTAGCAGAAAAGGAGAAACGGTAACATTAGTCACCTGCGAAGATTAGACAGTTTTACTTGATTAGGAATGGTGTTTTGTTTGAGTGCACTAACACGGCGGCAAGTTGTTTCTGATAGTGCTAAAAGGAGTGAGAACATCGCGGCCAAAGATCTTTTCGGACCTATTCCGTTCTCGCGCAGGGAATATCGAGTAACCGTCGAAATGACCATTACATTTGTGACATTTACCCCAGTACGGAACGCCACAGCCAGGACAGTGGCCGGCCGGAATGCCCGAGCGGTTCTAGGCGCTACACTCTGGAACCGCGTGACTGCTACGGTCGCAGGTTCGAATCCTGCCTAGGGCATGAATGTGTGTGATGTCCTTAGGTTAGTTAGGTTTAATTAGTTCTAAGTTCTAGGGGACTGATGACCTCAGAAGTTGAGTCCCATAGTGCTCAGAGCCATTTGAACCAGGACAGTGGTGGAAGCACGTAATAACAACTTTCTTTGCACAGTAGGAAAACAGCTGACCTACAGTACCTCTGAATTTCTGCAAGAGGTCCTCCACACTCTTCAGCAGAGGTGAATATTTGCTGCTGACTGCCTATCGCACTTTTTTAACTTTCTTAACTTTCCGTTCGACTCCCCTGATTAATAATGGTATAAAGGCTTTGAGGTCGCTGATTCTTATACCTCCGTTCACTGAATGGCAATACACGTGCCAGGTCGTTGGTAGCAAAAAATACGTTTTCCTTGCGGGTGGGTTCTCCCACCAACAGTTCTCAATAATATTCAAAAAACATGTTAGCACTGCGTCACAAAATTCTCTGCTCCTGCAAACGTTCAAACCCGTGCGTCTGGCAGTCTGCAGGTGACACGTTCAAATATCCCCCTGCCACCACGTCATGAACGGAGATTTTACGCCAGTTGTGATGATCAGAGTTGCGTGTATGGTTATATAACCCAAGGTGGTGGTATTATTTGGTGGCAGATTTTTTCCACATTAACAAACTTGCTGTTCGCCAGAGGAAATGTTGTTTCGTAAAATGGAGTTAGAGACTTTCATTAAAGAGAGAATAAACTGTATTTTTTGTTTTGACCTGTTATCTCGGGATATTTTCCTTCACAGAAAATGTATTCGCAGGTGCGAATAGGAACCACCCTGGGAGATTTTGTTACGGTGACGACATCGAAAATCTGTGCCACACCAGGACTCAAAGCCGGATTTCCCACTTTACGCAAGTGGTCGCCCTAATCGCTTCGGCCATCAGAGCACGAGTTACGGCCAAATCCAAACTTTCGTATGTCGTCGTCCATGTTTCACAATCTGGACTCGTACGTTACATACATTCCCGTCCAGGAAGGATATATTTATTGATAGTCGTGGAGATGGTATAGGTGAATGTATAGGCGTCTGACGGAACATTACATCATACTTCTTAATAACACAGGGGTTGCGATTTCGTATTCGTCATATTTTTCTTTCCTGGGACTACAGATGACGTTGCATAGGGCCAGTTGGAGGTTAAAAGGCGAGTGTTAGCGTTATACAGGGTGAAAAGTATTTAAACTGACAAGCTCTGGGAGGTTGTAGGGGACATCAAAACAAATATTTTTCCCTAAATACATTTTTTCCTATGAGGAGTATTTAAACCGGTAGAGGAAGATTTCTCTGGCAGCAAATTAATTAAACCAACAAACACTTTTCCATTTTTTATGACCAAGGGACAACAACTAGATAGCAGATACGGCCCAATTAAACAGTCCCCAGCAACATCGACCCACACATTAACGAAGAACCGCACTTGATGAGCGCTAGTAACTGTGGCATGTGGGCTACCCTCACTCCAAACATGCGAATTGTGCATGTTGAAGATTCCATCACCCCCTAACGTTGCTTCATCGGTAAACAACACAGAGGATGGAAATGTAGGCTGCATTTCACACTGTTCCAGGTACCACTGCGAAAACTGTGCTCTGGGCGGATAATCAAATGGCTCTGAGCACTATGGGACTTAACATCTGTGGTCATCAGTCCCCTAGAACTTAGAACTACTTAAACCTACCTAACCTAAGGACATCACACACACCCATGCCCGAGGCAGGATTCGAACCTGCTACCGTAGCAGTCGCGCGGTTCCGGACTGAGCGCCTTAACCGCGAGACCACTGCGGCCGGCGGTGGATAATCCACTGGTTCCAGGTTGTGAACACGTTGTAATTGAAATGGACTTAACGATTGCTCTCGAAGGACTGTTCTTACATTCGTCTGATTCGTCCCCATGTTACGTGCTACTGCACGAGTGCCGATTGAAGGATTCCGCTCCACATGCTGTAAGACAGCTGCCTCAACTTGCAGTGTTCTTACCGTGCGACGGCGTCCATGTCCAGGTAATCTGCTAAGTGACCTGGTCTCACCCAGACGTTGGTACACAGCAGAAAAGGTCGTATGATGCGGGATACGGCGATTAGGATATTGTTGTTGATAAACCCGCTGTGCAGTTCGTCCGTTGTGGTGCGCTACGTAATACGCACCAACTATATCAGTGTACTCACTCCAGGTGTATCGCTAACTTAGTAAAAAGAGACAATGCACTATGCACTGGTGGACAGCAGTTGCCTACAACTGAAGAGCGTAACACGCTCTCTAACAACTGAAGATCGTAATACGGCCTCTAACAACTGAAGAGCGTAATACGGCCTCCACCGGTTAAAATAATTCTCATAGGCAAAAATGACATTAGGGGAAAATATTTGTTTTGATGTCCCCTGCAACCTCCCAGAGTTTGTCGGTTTAAATACTTTTCACCCTGTATATTTCCATAAATACTGTTTAGGAGGTGAAAGCGAGGCTGGCGGCCGCTTCGAAAAGTATTTCACAGTTATAGCAGTGCAAAGAGTTGATCCAAGTCCACAGATAAATAAGTCCTTCGCCGACAGTTTAACAATTATGTCGCGTAATGGGCCTGTGAGAGTGAGCTGCAACACCAGGCTGTAAATAACAGTAGACGCGAATTCTTACAGTGAAAGACTACACAGAATAAAAGTTATCTCCCACGGACACCCCCACAAATACAAACAGTGCTGAAGGAGTGGTGGTTTGTACTATGTGGGCGGTCGGCACACGAGGCGAGAAGCATTTTTGCCGCTGGCTTATTGAACGTGCAGGCACGCTGGATCGGCGCCTTTTATGAGGCGGTTGGCGCGTGTCAGCGGCGGGCGTTAACAGGGCCGCCACTTCCTCCGTTTACCGATAACTCACTCTGCTCTAATTGCCGGCGCACGCTTCGACGTCAGCTTCCGTCCCCCAGTCCTTCCTCCACAGCTGTTGCGGCATGCACTGCTGTGGCCAGCGTCGCCTCCCCCTCGAACCCTCTCCCTCCTAATTCCTCCCCTCCCTCCCCTCCCCTGCCGGCTGCATTTGACTCCTCAGTCACGGCGCGTCGCTCATTGGCATTCCGTTCGCCTTTGGCTGCTGTGCTCGTGAAATACTTCCCCCCGCCTCGAATGCATATATTCACCACAGTTACCCTTGCGGAAAAAAAATAAACTTGGTGACGGCACGAATTCCCTTGCTTCTCTCCGCTTCTTCACGGACAGTGTATGTGATATATAACATACTGTCCACGTTGCGATCACTGAAACAGTAGCGTGTCATTTAAATACGAATCGCAAAGAAAATACATAAAATTGGAATTAATTAAAGAGTCGTATTCTTTTGGAGTTATTCAGTTATGTACTTGTACGATTGCCATGAACCAGTCAAAGATTAATTCACTGACATGGAGTGAAACCAACAAGGACGAATTCAGTGAAATGAAAAGATATCAGAGAAGTACATTTAGATAATGCTTAACTCTAGTGTCATGAAAATTTGTGCCACACAGGGTCTAACCACGGATTTCCTGCATTTTCTTGTCACGTAAGGTTGAATCTGGTGAATGAAGGTAAACTGCAGGAAACTATAATGACAGGACAAGGAGCAGAAAAGGTCACACAGGCAGAAATATGTCCATGGGAACTATACTACATTCAAAAATATGCGAACGATTTGAACTGCGTTCTGCCTGGTCTGCATGCAGCCCACATAACAACATAACGTAACTATCTAACAGGTCCGCTAACCTCTTTGCGTTACAGTCGTTTCATTACACGAAATGGTTACCACAAGAGACCAGTAGAAAACAGTGTTCTTTATGGCAATCCATCCAGATTTAAACTAACACCGCGTTATTGTCAATAGTAGTAAAGACGTTATTAGAGTTTAGAAAGCCCTTAACGCTTGTAAATCCAACTTCATTACAAATGACATTTCGAAGCTATTGCCACACTCATTAGAATTTGAGAGAATTAACTCTGAGGCATAAATCATACAGTAATTCTTACGCAAATTTAAATATCATTGTGAAGAGATTTTGTGCCAAAATCTGAACTCCTGAAGTTCTGTGACAATTCGAATACATTTTTCTCTCTAAAAGCTTTTCCCACGCCAGCTAAACGTCTTTCCTCTGGCGAGTAGTTTTTGCATAAACTGGTTGTTGAAATAACCAGTACAAAAAAGTGCGATTAATAGCGGCAAGCGCTGTATGGAAACCTCAACATTGACAGCGTATCACCTGTAATTTCACTCAGTATTCACCAGTTAATTCACGAACAATTATTTGTGCACATTTTTGAACTTTTAAATGACATAACGAGCTCCGTTGTTCTTGACCTGGATTCAAAGCCAATGCCTACAGCCATTGTTAACCAAGCAAAAATTTTCGTGACTGACCGAAATTAAATTACGGCAACGATCGTCTTCGCTGACTAGGCATAAAGAGACGTGAAATATCGAAGTTACCTCCAGTATCAGTTAGCAACTCAGAACTTGAAAATAAATGACGAAAATTTTTGTACTGCCCAAGGAATCCTTTCAAACCTTTATTTCACTGTTAACTAACTACGTAAGACGTTCAGTATAGTTTCAGGTAACCAAGTATTCATACGTTTAAAACTGATATGGCATAATCATAATTTTGTGACGGGGATTCTAGCCCAGTGCGTAATGAGATTGTTAATAAAGTAAAATCAAATGCTAGCTATCGAATTTTTTCACCAGTAGCGAGATGCTTGAATCTGAAATGACGCTATTCGAACCCAGCACCTAACGGTGTTATTTCCTATCCACGAATAGACATTAAGGATTAATTGTTTGTTCGCCATAGTGGGATGTGCGCATGTTTAACTAGAAATAACGGCATCTATCGTTATTGTTGACAACATATGAAGAGACATTAAAAATGGAAGGTCTTGTTCAGCAATAGTTCAGCGTGCACATGCTAGGGCTTGAAAGGAAGTTACTGACATTTCTGTGCCTAATGTACATTGCTCGGAACTAGAAAAAAGAGCAGTTGTAGCTGTAGCAGGTGTATGCACTCTAGAATTTATTTAATTTATGAAAAATGAATGAGCTGTTACATTTTAAACTTCATGATTAGAAAAAAAACTCAAATTTTATAGTTAATTATCTCAATTTTTACCGCAGTTTTTAATAGATTGTAATATTCTAAAGATCCATACACCTATAAATATGGTTTTTATGCTGTGCAAAATTCATCGAATAATCTGTCTCACTTATGAAGAAAAGTGTACCAAAGCGACAAATGTAACCAATAGCAAGTGAAAAAAAGATTAAATTTCACATGTAAAAAAAAATTATTTTGCTATGTTTTTGAACTTCCACTGCTATGAGTGTGAATTCTGAATCCTTAGTGCTCATGCTGACAAAGTTTTATGAATTTATTTGTAGAAGTATAGATAAAGAAAATTAAAATGTCCTGTGGTGCCTTTCCTGCTCCAAGTCGGCCCGTTTGACGTCCTACCCTCCTTAAAGAGAACTGTGTGTAGCCCATGTACCTAAAGCACGACTAACCGCACGTAGTGACGCAACTGGTTTGCTCATATGGACTGCTGTTTAGAAGAGCAACAGCTCAGCAGTATCCGTTAGGTACCGTCATATGGTGGAGACTAAACAGAAGCCAGCCATAAATTAATCAGTTGGGTGATCATAAACTAAGATAGTGCGAAGTAACTGCACGAGTTTCTCGCTAATACTTAATCCCATTTCTGTGACTATTGCAAGAGTCCAAACTGTAGACAGGAATATAGTTCGCGACCACTGTGGCAATCTACACCACAAATTAATAACAGGGGAGTCTTTTTAGGTAGGTCTCCTATGATGCATTAGTTACAATTGTTTTCTTCCGGTTTAAGAGTACTGCAAATTGACTTGCTCATTCAACCGTCACTTTTCGACTTTTGGACTAATTATCCTCAGCTATTATGCCTAAAAGTCGTCGTCAGCGTAAATCTGTCCTGGTATGTAAAGAAGTGCTTGATTGGAGATGCTACCGTTAGTTTCTCTATCTGCTGATGACATACTGAATGAACTGAGAACTGTTCTGACTGATTTATGCAACAAAAATTTTCTCTAAGTGGGGTGCCGTTGTCAGTTCTCTCAAAAGGATACAGCTGTTTCTTTCCCATTCTATTCAATCCAACTAACCATCTCATTGTCGACAAGATGTATAACCCAAATCCTTCATCATACGAGTAAGTGTTGTAAGCTGGAGAACCCTGAAAAAATGGGCATTTTCTCAGATGCCCCTAGATACCCTCTGTTTCAAAGAGAAGGAAATGAATCACAGTCAAGTCAAGTAACTGCTTTTCCTTTGGAGAATTTGAAAGATCTCAATAGCATCTACTTTTTGTCTATTTAATTTATTTTATCAGCATCTCATTCTCTTCTCTGGGAAAATTGATGTGTCGTGTGGCAGAAATTTGAGTGGATAATCTGTAAGACCTGCTATATTCTGGAGTCTCCTGTACAATACTGGTTTCAGTTGTTACATCATATCTTCGATGGCAGACAAAGTCTCTAGCCAATTAAAGAATCTTATAAGAGTTATTGTAAGCACGTAGCTTTCAGATGCATCTATTTGGCATTATTATTCCTTCTATTATTTTCATTACATCATAATGGCTGCATCTGAGTGTCTTGGCCATGAACATAAACACACCACACGGGCTGTGTAAGGCTTCAACACGTCACTTCGCGATCATGCTGTCTTATTTGATGTATCACTCAAGTAAAAACGTCAGTGTTCTGTTAAAATACTTTACAGGACCAAATTTAATTGAAAAGCAACTTATTTATATCGTCGTATTCCCCTTATATTCAGTAGCAATCATCAGAAACAAAAAGCCCTGTCTCGCTCTCCTTATTCGAAAACGGCTGACTGGTCTTACATGTAAACAAAGGGTATTACCACCATTCGGAAGGTAACAGTTTCGGTGAATGAATGGAGACAACGAGACACATGGATTTAATAAGTGGAAAGCAGGTAATTCTCGATTCCTGTTAACATTACAAAACACTTAGCAGAAAATATACTGCATATACTTTGCGGATAGTCATTCCTTCTACATTCATTCAGTAAAATAGCTTGGCTCAAAAATGGCTATGAGCACTATGCGACTTAACTTCTGAGGTCATCAGTCGCCTAGAACTTAGAACTAATTAAACCTAACTAACCTAAGACATCACACACATCCATGCCCGAGGCAGGATTCGAACCTGGGACGGTAGCGGTCGCTCGGTTCCAGACTGTAGCGCCTAGAGCCGCAGGGCCACTCCGGTCGGCTAAGATAGCTTGAAATCGTCTTGGTTCGAATCATGACATCCTCCATATACCACCAAGTTTTTCAGTATTCATCTACAGATTCTCAGCCTTGTTTGGTTTACCGAGCGAGGTGGCGCAGTGGTTAGCACACTGGACTCGCATTCGGCAGGGCGACGGTTCAATCGCGCGTTCGACCATCCTGATTTAGGTTTTCCGTGATTTTCCTAAATCGCTTCAGGCAAATTCTGGGGTGGTTCCTTTAAAAGGGCACGGCCCCCATCCTTCCCTAATCCAACGAGACCGACGACCTCGCTGTTTGGTCTCTACCACCAGGTCAATTCCAACCAGTTGTTTGGTCTAGATCAGGGGTGTCCAACCCGTGGCTTTCAGGGCGCATGCGGTCTACAGTATCAGTGGGGCCGAAGTTAGTGTCTATTATACGACCACGCGACAGGTTAAAAAAATTCCGTTTGCGTAAAATAGCGATAAACTGAATGTTTTCACTCTGAAAATCCAGCCACACCTGTTATCTTTTCTCAGCTGTATTTATTAAAAGCGTTAAGTATATTGCTGTTGGGTTAATGTCTTGCGAACTTTGGATAATATCAAAAGTTAAATTCGTTCTTGGTATTCGAACATTTGTGCATAGCTTAGTGTAGCTGTCCTTGGACGCAGTAACAGCTCAGCAACCCGATGAATAATCTTGTGGAATATGAATACACTACCACAAAAATAATCCTAATTATTTTCATCTGATACATATATCTGAAAGAAAGTTAAATATAAAACTAACAGCTAAGACAATTGACTTAACAACTTACAGGACACTATCCATTTGTCCCTATGCATCCAAGATACGTCTAAATATAACAAAAAGAAAAGGAAACATTTATTGGTGCATTTGTGACAGATTATCTTGGACGTAGGGCAGTTACAAGAACAGAAGTAGCAATTGTGGGTGCAGTGTTGGTGCTAGAAATAATTACATATAACTAATTTGATGAAGACTTATAATTATGTGAACATAGCAACTACTTTTACCACTCTGAAGAAAACTGGGGCGGATCCGTCGATGGATAAATAATTTGTGAATTGTACAAAAATCAGATTATAGAAAATATTGCAAATGTTATAGAACAGGAGTATAAAGTCGAGGAAGAAGTATAGCAGTGACTTGTTTCAATAAATACATTGCAGTAGCCATGAAAACCATAAAAGAGACAAACAAACGCTGGGGCATGACACAGGCGAAGTCGCCGCAAACAGAAATTCGTCCACCAGCAAACTATCTTATACTGAAAACTATATTTGATTTAATGAACCTATGGTCATATAAGGTAGCAATGCTCTTCTTTTATTCCAGACTGAGCTGTTGAAAATGTTGGTACTGGACTCGGATTCGATTTCGGATCTTTTCTTTCGTGCTATTTGATCCTCACAGAATGATACAGTTGGATGATTTGGTTGCTTTTCCTAATTGCAAACTCTTCTAGGTCTTCACCAATGGAACGTGTCTGGACCCAAATCCTGTTCCACCATGAAAATATTCATAACTTCATTTCAAGCACTTGCAGCTGCACACCAAACAACTAGCGAAAAATAACTTTCATTTTTAATGTCTCTTTGTGTATTGGCAACAATAATGACAAGTGTCGTTATCTGTAGTTAAATATGCCCAAAACTCAGTACTGGTGAACAAACAGATGATCCTTAATCTCTATTCGTGGACAGAAAACAACGGTATTAGGTGAGGGTAAAAAAGAAAAAATGTATAGTCATGCTAGATATCTTGCTACTGGTGAAAAAATCCGATACCTAGCATCAAATTTTACTTAACTAATAATCTCAACTCGTGTTGGATTCCAATCCCCGTCACAAAACTTTATATCATGCCATATCAGTTTTAAACAAGTGCACACTTTGCTACTTGAAACTATACTAAACATCTTTCGTAGTTAGTTAATAGGGAAATAAGGATCTGATGGTATTCTGAGTGCAGCACAAACATTTGCGTTCTGGTTTCCTAACTGATACTGGTGGAAACTTCGATATTTCACGTCTCTTTATTCTTAGGCAGCAGAGACGAGAATTGCCGTGATTTAATTTCGGTCAGTCACGAAAGATTTGCTTGGTTAGTTACGACTGTAGGTGCTGGGTTTGAATCCGGGTCAAGATCAAAAGAGCTCGTCATGTCATTTAAAGTTGAAAAATGTGCACAAATAATTTTTCGTGAATTATGAGTATAGTGAAATTACCAATGTTGAAGTTTCCAAACAGCGCTTTTGTATTGGTTATTTCAAAATCAAGTTTATGCTAAACCACTAGAGAGACGAATGAAGTTTAGCGGCGTGGGAAAAGCTTTTAGACAGGAAAATACTTCGAACTGTCACAGCAACTTAGGAGTCCAGATATTAGCTCAAAATCTCTTGTTCATTAAAAATCTAATTTTGCCTACGGATTGCTGTATGATTTACGCCTCAAAGTTAGCTCTCTCAGATTGTAACAAGCGTGGCAATGCCTTTGAAATGTCATATATTGTAATAAAGTTGGGTTTACAAGCGTTGAGCGCTTTCTCATCTCTAATAAAGTGTTTCCTAGTATTTGCAGTATCGCGGTGTTAATTTACTTCTGGATCGATTGACATAAAGAACAGTGTTCTCTACGGGTCTCTTGTGGTATCCATTTTGTACAGTCGAACGACTGAACCGCAAAGAGAACAGAGAACGTGCTAGGCAGCTATGTTATATGGGGTCCATGGAAATCATTCTGAACACAATTCTGGTCATTCGGATAGATTTGAACACGGTAGTACGAGAGCTATTCGGAAAGTAAGGTCAGATAGGGCACGAAATGGAAATCTCAGTGACAATCTGATGAAGCTTTGCACAGATGTGTGGGGCAATATCTTAAGTATGTCCGTCGATTGCGTCACGTCGTTCTTTCAGTTCTGATCGCACAGCGGACACTTAAAGATGCACAGAAAATACTGTCCGCCGCCAAGTAAGGTGCCTGCCGTGGGATTTCACATAATTTCATGCAGCCCACATAACGTAACTGTCACGCATTTCCTTCTTGATAATCCTCGGCAGCACACTGCATCGGTAACGAAGACGCTCCTGCAGCGTTTACGATGGGGAGTGTTTGATCGGCCAACTCAGATGCGGCTCCCTCTGATTTTCATCTCTGCTCACATGAACCGCTGGCTATGAAGACAACACTATGGCACAGGCAACAGGCTGCAGACCAGTGTAGAGAACTGGAAACCACTCGTAGCCGCCTTCTATGGCGAGGGTATGGGAAAACTGGTACAACGCTACAACAAATGTCTAAGTCGGAGCGGCGACTATGTAGAGAAGTGGCCGGAAGGTGTAGCCAACTGTTGCAAATAAAACATTTTTGATTTTCACAGAGGTTTCCATTTCACGAGCGATCGGACCTTACTTTCCGAATAGCACATGTACGTCCAATTGAAGGTGAAGATGAAAGATCATTGACAGTGTAGGTTTCAGTGATTGAAAGGACGCTTGAGAACTCGCTAAGCAAGTTGTGATGTTCTGTCTGTACTCGTGTTTTAGCTCCGCCTCAAGAGGTTAGTTAGTTGCATTACCATCACGTAGCAGGTGCAGTATCCTTCGTACTACCAAGGCAAGTCTTCCAACAGGGAAGGCAGTGCCACCTGTAGGATATGCAGAGATGCCTCGCCTGTGAGTCGTTGTGGAAGGTCCCACGACGCGGTCGCTATTAATCCCCGCCTACACATTGAGGCTGACCTGGTGATGATGGTTCGATGCCACTTTACCATGGGGATTCTCCATAGCCCACAGTTGGATGTTGTGAAGTTTGACGAAGCAAATTGGAAACAGTGCCCTAGAGTAATGACCACTTACTTAGCTGGCATTTATCGTGAATCTCTCGCCCAGTGCAAAAGTCCTAAGCCACTGGAGAAAAGCGCAGATGACTCCCGTATGCAGGGTGTCTCTCCTAAGCGACGTCAAGCTCAATTTCTTTGGTGTTTCGGCAGATATTTGCAATTTTGTTTTCCAACGTGTAGTTTGACTCAGCCCAAACAAATGCTGGTCGTCACGTCTTTCGTGCGAAGCCCAGCGTTGATGGAAAGCGTCGGTTTGTTTCAAAATGGTTCAAATGGCTGTAAGCACTATGAGACTTAACATCTGAGGTCATCAGTCCCCTAGACTTAGAACTACTTAAACCTAACTAATCGCAGAACATCACACACATCCTTTCCCGAGGCAGGATTCGAACCTGCGACTGTAGCAACAGCGCGGTTCCGGACTGAAGCGCCTAGAACCGCACGGTCACAGCGGCCGGCGGTTTTTTTTCCCGTTACAAACGAAATAGCTATAGAAGTAGAATTTTACTTGCCCGAATTAGTATTGTAAGATACTGGTTTTACCGGTTTATATTAACAGGGACAGTAAAACACAAGGATAACGGGTACCCCAGCGGCGACAACACCACCCTGGCTCAAGCTGACTGCTACCCGATGAGGAAGACAGCTCCTCAGTCGCTGCTGAAGCAATGATTATTCTTCGTGTTTTAATGTTTCTGTTAGGACATATCGATAAAATGAATAGCGCACTTGGCTAGTCCGGGAGCGCTCTACCGAATGGGCATGTGAAATTCCGATTTAAAAATCGTTTCGCTTGTAATGGGAAAAAAAACCGACCGTTTCCATCGATGCTGGGTATCCTGTGAAAGACCTGTTGAACACTTTTTGTCTGGGCTGACACCACCTACACGCTGCAAAAACGAAATTGCAATTATTTGCCGAAACACCAGAGAAAATGCGCCCTACATTTCATAGGAGATATACCCGGCAGAAGAAGGGTAAAAGAATGGACCATACGTACAATTACGGGCCCATATCCTTACCATCGCTGTGCTGTAAAATTCTTGAACATATTCTAAGTATAATAAATTACCTCGAGACAGAAGAGTTTCTGTCCACAAATCGGCACAGATGTAGAAAGCATCGCTCGTGCGACACTAAGCTTACCACTTTCTCGCCCGATATTCTGCGAATCATGGATAAGGGGCAACAGACAAATGCCATATCCCTACATTTCTGGAAAAAGTTTGGCGCGATGCTCCACTGAAGACTGTTAACGAAAGTTTGAGTGTACAGAATAAGTTCCCAAAATGGTTCAAATGGCTCTAAGCACTTAGTACAAATCGAGTGTTTGGGATCTCCACCAGGTCGGATTAAACAAAGGCACCGAAGTAATTCAGAGGCGTGCTGCTAGTTTTGTTACCGCTAGGTCCGACCAACTAGAGAGCGTTTTACGAAAAAGCTTTGTGAACTCAAGTGGGAATCCGTGGAGGGAAGACGACGCTCTATTCGCGAAACACTATCCAGAAAATTGAAAGAACCGGCATTTGTGGCTGATTGCAAAACGATTCTACCCCCGATAAAGTAAAGACGACAAAGAAAAGATAAGAGGAATTAGGGCTCGTACGTAGGCATTTAGACCGTCGTTTTCCCCTTGCTGCACTTGCGAATGGAATAGGAAAGGTAATACCGCGCGAGATTAGCTGAGCGGTATAAGGCGCTGCAGTCATGGACTGTGCGACGACTGGTCCCGACGGAGGTTCGAGTCCTCCATCGGGCATGGGTGTGAATGTGTGTTTGCCCTTAGGATAATTTAGGTTAAGTAGTGTGGAAGCTTAGGGACTGATGACCTTAGCAGTTAAGTCCCGTAAGATTTTACACACATTTGAACATTTTTTTAGGAAAGGTAATGACTAGTAGTTGTGCACGGCACCCTCCGCCATACACCGTAGGAAGGCATGTAGAATGTGTACGTAAATGTAGATGTAACTGCAAACTAGCAGAGAAACTACGTTGTATCTTTCTATATAACTTGTGTTCCTCCTCCCAAGGGCATCAGAAAAAAAGCAGGGCGCTAAACTCGGTATCAAACCGCCAATTTGATCCTAATTCACTCTGCATTCTGTGACACAATGGACTGTGAAAACTGGACAGTTAATACACACATGATCAGTTTCTGCGTTGTCCACTGAAACGATTCACTTCACGACGATACGAAATAAAACTTTGCAATAATACTCATATTTTAATAATCTATTATCAAGTTACATATACATTACATATACATTACCCTGACACCCGTGTGTAATGCGGAATTGATCACTAGATGTCACGAGAGGCGGACCCAACAATATTAAAGGGGGTTAAGGAGGAGGAGATTAGTGTTTAACGTCTCGTCGACAACGGGGTCATTAAAGACGAAGCACAAGATAAGGAAAGAAATCGGCCGTGCCATTTCAAATGAACCAGCCCGGCATTTGCCTGAAGCGATTAAGGGACATCACGAAAACCCTAAATCAGGATGGCTGGACGTGGGTTTGAACCGTCATTTTCCCGAATACGAGTCCAGTGCGCTAACCTCTACGACACTTGAAGGGGGCGTAGAGTATTGTGTTGTCAGTAGAGAGCTGGTAATACCAGAATGGGTGAGTCAGGAGAGCTCAGTGACTTCGAACGTTTCGGCCGGAGTGGCCGTGCGGTCCTAGGCGCTACAGTCTGGAGCCGAGCGACCGCTACGGTTTCAGGTTCGAATCCAGCCTCGGGCATGGATATGTGTGATGTGCTTAGGTTAGTTAGGTTTAATTAGTTCTAAGTTCTAGGCGACCGATGACCTCAGAAGTTAAGTCGCATAGTGCTTAGAGCCATTTGAACAATTTTTGAACTTCGAGCGTTGACAAGTGAAACGTCCCCTTAGAAAAATTATGAATTACTGTGCTGGTAAACCTTTTATGTTATTTGATTTACAAACAGCTCAGCAAAACTCAACGTACTCAGACAGTTTTCTGATCATCACTAAACTAACACAATATTTTAGCGTAACGCAATCTGACTTTCAATAATCCCTACAAAAGAATGGCCCTAACTAACAATAACCTTTAGCTTTTAAGAATCACTTACCTCACAAAAATTTTCGTTACTCGAACTACTGCAATACAGCGAGCGCCAATACTGCCAGCTAAATAAAAGATTCTAACTACGGAAAGCACTAACTACTGATAGGAATAGTTAGCAAATGAAAGATGTTGATACAGAAGAAACAATTCATTTACCTTAATAATGTTCAGAAGTTCATGACATCCAGTCTTACAAATTACCGTTTTCCGACGGACACACGTCCAGATCGTCCGCTCTCGAAACTCTGGCGTCTCTCTCCCCACATCCATCACTGCTGGCGGCTCACCTCCAACTGCGCAACGCTAAGCACTGTTCACATCCAACTGCCCAACACTACAATAGCGAATATTACAACACTGCCAACCAGCCACAGACTGCACACAGCACTGCCAGTGATTTTCATACAGAGCGCTACGCGGCGTTATCAATATAAAAACTTAAACAGCCTACTTACATAGCCCCCATGCTCCCCACAAAAAAATTACAAATTGTTTTGGGCACTAGCCAATACATATTTCTTAATTTTTTTTAATATTAACGCTAACAAATATATCAAATTCACACACTTATCGATACAATGTTGGTCAAAAGCTAAGATTTTCTCACTGTCCATGAAGACAGTCCTGATCATTCATCACAGTATTAATTACAATTTTATGCACAAAGTTTGAGCAGTAAAAGAAAATGCACACGGAAGTAGTGGATTTCCATGCAGTCTTGAAAAGTAGTGTTGTCCTTCCAACAGGAAGATAATGCTGACTCTTGACATGCAGACATGTAATGGTTCACAACAGAGCAAACTCTCAGCAGCGTCAGTCGAAGTTAAAGAATATTGGTAGGTAGGTCATCACAGAGCAGACCCACTGTAGTCCTGGTACAGATTACGGTATTTTGGTGGGCTATCAAAGGTGCAGACCCACTGCAGTCCTTGTAGAGACGGCCAGCAGCCATCTGTTGCGACTGTGCAGGTGCACAATCACCATCGAAGAGTCTTGCGGACAATATAGCAAGTCCATAAACCCCGCTTGTGCACTCACAAAGTTTTTGGAATTGTCCTTAGAACCGGCAATGCTGTTAACAAGTCCCTTGCTGAATTATTAACACTAATAGTCCCAACTTCTCACATATTGTGCATTTACTATGACCAACAGAAATGTGTGCACTGAAATGGATGCTTACAAGTTACTTAATTTGATGAAATGGTGTCAATTACAATTTTATAACATGAGAATACAATCACAAAGCTACGGAACACATCATTAAAGAACATAACAATACAGATAAAATTTGTAGTAATACGAGCTGTACAAAAGAATCGAAATAAGCATAAACATCAGTGTTGCAGGAATTGTGACATAAGTAAATACAGAAAATAATGAGAATAGTTTTAGAAACATTAATTTCGCACATGAGCATTGAAACAGAACAGAATAAATAATGTCTAAACATCTTTACAAAGTAAATAACATATTATTAGCGCAACGTGGCGTTACCAATATAAAAACCTAAACAGCCTACTTACACGGTATTCGAAAAGTTCTGAGATGATGATTGATTGTATCAACAAGATAATGCATCCTGTCATAAAGCAGCATCAATGAGGCTGTGCCTTGTGGACCGTATAATTCCTAAAATGAACTGGCCTGCCCAGAGTAAAGACCTGAATACACACCTTTGGTACGAGTCAGAACGTCGACTTCGTTCCGTATCCCAGCGTCCAAGAATACTTCCTTCTCTAGTTTCAGCTCATGGGGCAGAACGGGCTGCCATTGCTCCACAGACATTCAGATATCTCAGTGAATGTGTCTGCAACCGAGTTCAAGCCGCCATAAAGGCGAAGAGTGGAAGCACCCTATTATCAATGTCCACTTTTGACCAGATAGTATATTACCAGTTTGATTTAAAATGTGGGGCAAGAATGAGGTGAATACGTTAACGTTTGGCACAAACCCATCGTTTCGGACACTGCATGTGTTGGGCTTTCAGAGCAGAAAATGGCCCAATTTTAATCCGGGAAATAGTTTTACGTATATTAAATGCGCCGCGGGAGACTGCTGCTGCGTGAACGGAATTTTATTTAATTATGACAGTGCCAAGCGTTCTCTAGACGCTCGCGCAACTTGCCGACGTTTTGCTCGCGGACGTGAACGTTCTTCATCGCCGTCATTCGCCGCGCATAACTATATTAAGGGAAGCTGCTCAATGGTGGAAGGTATGTACAGAATTTTTTCACTGCAAACAGAGATGCCGTTCGGCGAGATGCTTGAACAGCTGAATATTTTCCCCGGAGATTCTACACGTGTTCCCCTTAGTACTGAAGAACTTCATAAGGCGAAATTCGAATTCCTGGCATGAGCCAGAACTAGACGGCAGAGTCAATGTGATCACAGTTACTAACGAAGAAGCCAGTCAGATAGTAACCACACTGTTCTGAACACGCCAATACGGGAAGTCGATCGCCGCTGTCATGGAAGATAGAAGCTTTCGGCGTACTATCTGATCCGGAATGGGCGGAATGATTTTTGGCAGTTTCCATTTCATTAAAGCGAAAATTTTGGTCAACAGCATTGACTGTTAGCCAGAAATCGCCATTACGTTTCCACCGTCACTTCCAATTTTTGAGCGAGCGAGTTGGCGCAGTGGTAGCACACTGGACTCGGGAGGACGGCGGTTCAATCCCGTGCCCGACCATCCTGATTTAGGTTTTCCGTGATTTCCCTAAATCGCTCCAGGCAAATGCTGGGATGGTTCCTTTGAAAGTGCACGGCCGAATTCCTTCCATAATCCTATGAGACCGATGACCTCGCTGTTTGGTCTCTTTCCCCAAACAGCCCAAACTCCAATTTTTGAAAGCGTCTACTTTTTCGGTAGTATTTTTGAGTTTGATAATTGTGCGAATGGAATGGGATGCTGGACAACGTTTTGGTCAAATAAACGGGATTGACTGTGATTTAATAACGCGAATGAACATCTGGCTCTCTTACTTTCAAATCGCATACCCTCGATATGCGGATGTTGCAAGGTATCAATTGGAGATTAAGCGGAGGCTGATTGTAGTGAATCATAACCTGTCTAGTGTTGAGATCTGGCATTCGTCGTAGTGCTTCAGATAGCATGTAGTCTCGGACGGGCGGGGCAGGGTTGATTTTCTGATTGAAACGATGCTAGCGGCCCTCATTTGAACACATTCACAATTATTGCAATGTAGAAACTTGATCCAGACTTGCTGGCAAACGTATCCTGCCGGTAGAAGCAGTTGCACCTGATACGGAATAAACGACGGATTTTAAAAGACAGCTTTTAAGCTTCCTAAAAATTATTTATTAGTCGACACGTGACAAAGGCGCCAGTGTCTTTTACGTATGCAAAAGCTCATATTTATCAGTTGTAGCTGTCGGTGTTCTGCTGAAACTAGCATACCTTCCATGTGTTTACGTCGTTATATTTTTGGGGATTTACCCGTGACAAAAGTATAGCTACAGTTGCTAGACAGTGTTCATGATGCCAACTCTAATGCGATTTGTGGGGTTATATAAGGAAGTACACTTGAAGGCAATATTATAGAAAGGAAAGCTGAAATGAGATAAGAGATATGATACTGCGAGAAGAATTTCACAGAAGACCGAAGTCGAAACAAGGCCCCTGAAGTAGAAGACACTCCCTCAGAATATTGGTGTCCTTGGGATAGCCAGCCATAACAAAAATATTTCATTTTGTGTGCAAGACGTATGAGACAGGCGAAATACTTGCAAATTATTAGCAGAAATTATTTACATAAGAATGGAAAAACTGGTAGAAGCCAACCTCGGAAATGTTTATTTTGGATTCCAAAGAAATGCAGGAACACTGAGGCAATACTGGTCCTACGACTTATCTAAGAAGATAGGTTAAGGAAAGAAAAATCTATATTTATAGGATTTGTAGATTTGGGAAAAGCTTTTGACAACGTCGACTGGAATACACTTTTTGAAATTCGAAAGGAGACAAGAATAAAATAAAGGGAGCGAAATGCTATATACATCTTGTACAGAAGCCAGACGGCAGTTGGAAGAGTGGAGAAGCGTGAAAAGGAAGCAGTGGTTGAGAAGGGATTGAGACAGTGTTGTAGCACATCCCCGATGTTATTCGATGTGTGCACTGAGGAAGCAGTAAAGGAAACCAAACAAAAATTTGGAATAGGACTTCCAAGTTCACGGAGAAGAAGTAAAAACTCTGAGGTTTGCCGATGACATTGTAGTTCTGTCAGCGACAGCAAAGGACTTGGAAGATCAGCTGAACGGAATGGACAGTGTCTTGAAAGGAGGATTTGGGCTGAACATAAGAAAAGAGTAATGGTGTGTGATAGATTTAAGTCTTGTGACGCTGAGGCAATTAGCTTAGGTTACGAGGCACTAAAGGAAGTATATGAGTTTTGCTACTGGGCAGTAAAATAACTGACGATGACCGAAGTAAACAGGACATAAAATGTAGACTGGCAATAGCAAGCAAAGCGTTTATGAAGAAAATGAATTTGTTACATCGAGTATAGATTTAAGTGTTAGGAAGTCTTTTCTGAAGGTACTGTGCTGGAGGTTAGCCCTTTATGGAAGTGAAAGACGAATGATAAACATTTGAAACAAGAAAAGAATAGAAAGTTTTGAAATGGATGCTGTAGAAGAGCACTGGAGATTATGTGGGTAAACCATGTAACCAGTAAGTACGTACTGAATAGAGTCAGCAAGAAAATAAATTTGCGGGATAACTTGACTAAAAGAAAGGATCCGTTGCTAGGACAATTCTGAGACATCAAGGGATTACCAGTTTACTGCTGGAGGGAAGTGGGGCTAAAAATTTTAAAGGTAGACCAAGAGCTGAATACAGTAAGCAGGTTCAAATGGATGTAGGGTGCAGTAGTTACTCGGAGATGAAGAGGTTTGCACAGGATAGAGTACCGTGAAGAGCTGCATGAAACCAGTCTTCGGAATGAAGTATTCAACAACATCTTTGATGATCAACTACTCCTGAATACCGGACGAATACTAAATAATTCGTAGACGATTTCAAGCTGTTTTTAATAATGTCATTTATCAAGTATATGTGAGCTGTAGAGTGCCATGCATAACAAATAATTCTGATAAAGAACATGCGGAGCAACTGTGCTGATCCAGGCGCAACAGTCTGGACCCGCGCGACCGCTGCGGACGCAAGTTCGAATTCTGCCTCGGGCATGGATGTGTGTGATGTCTTCAGGTTAGTTAGGTTTAAGTAGTTCTAAGTTCTAGGGGACTGGTGACCTCAGATGTTGAGTACCATAGTGCTCAGAGCCATTTGAACTGTGCTGGAAGTTCCAAACGAATAATTCGTCGACGTCAAGAAATATGCGTCTCGTGAAATAGTTAATACTGTAAAAGGTGCTTTCTAATTATAAAAAATTTAAAAATATTTTTTATGACACTGCACTCATTGCACAGCACTTTTGTAATGTCCTCAATACGTTGCAAGTGTTGGTTGTGGTCAGACGAGTATTTTCGTAGTTGTGACTACATTATGTCGGAGCTAACTGAATTCGAACGTGGGCAAATCGTTTGTGTTTGTATGGTGGGTGCTTCCGTAACCTAGTGTTTGTTGTTTCAAGCAGCACTGTATCGAATATTTATACCGCATTCAGGGGAAGCGGAAAAACATCATCCACTGAGTCAGAACACGGACGAACCTCGTCAACACCAAAACAACACGAAGGTAGCTTGCAGGGAATTGCAAGGCTAGCTGGAACTACAAAACCACTCATCAGTGATGCAAATGCCTGTAACAGGAAAACGTGGTGCCTAAGCCATAAAACCTGGACTCTGGAACAATGAGAGAAAGCCATTTGGTCCGATGAGTCTTGTTTCACACTGTTTCCAACTTCTGGTCGAGTTTACGTCCCAAGAATAAAACATGGCCGGGATTTATTGATGATTTGGGCAACCGTATCATAGGATTCCATGGGCTCCATGGTGACATAGCTAAGTCGCATTACTGACAACAATTATTTAATCATTTTGGATGATCAGGTCGCTCCCGGTTTAACGCATGTTTCCCAATTGTGATGTTGTGTTCCGTGACAAAAATGGTTCAAAGGGTTCTGAGCACTATGGGACTTAACATCTGAGGTCATCAGTCCCCTAGAACCTAGAACTATTTCAACCTAACTAACCTGAGGACATCACACACGTCCATGCCCGAGACAGGATTCGAGCCTGCGTCCGTAGCGGTCGCGCGGTCCCAAACTGAAGCGCCTAGAACCACTCGGCCACAGCGGCCGGCCTGTTCCGTGACGACAGGGCCCCTGTTCACACAGCTCGCATCGTCCAGGTCTGGTTTTGCGAGAACGAGGGTGAATCCTCGCAACTCCCCTGGCCACCAAAGTCTCCAGGTCTCAATATTATTGAGCCTTGGATGTATTGTTTGGAGAAAAGGGCGCGTAAACGTTATCCATCTTCATCATCGTTACCTGGAATTGCTATTGTTATGCATAAAGAATGCTATATTATTCCCTTGTAAAAAATTCATGACTTGCAATTGCCCATTTCGACATGATTGGAAGCTATTTTGAATGTCAACAGGTTTTCTGCATCGTGTTGGGCAAGGTAACGTGTTTTGGTTTTTGTGTTCTCATAGTTCTGTCCAGCCCCTGACTTCGGCCATGGCATGAAGTTTATCAAGGTGATATCCATAGTCTCTCTGTTTCCTTGCCACAGCGAATACAAGAGTGTGTTCGTACACGTGGAAATCTAATAAAGATTCCTTCAGAGTATTTTGCCACACTGAATCGTAAACTGGACTCGATCATGCTCCATTCTGCTTTACGCCATTGTAATGCAGTGCCTATATGAAGCAGCCTACAGTCCTATTACTCCACAATGCTTCGTTACGCCATATTAAACGAGCACGATGTAAGAGATTGCGACATAATTTAATCAGCTTCTGAATGCCTAGTTAGAAAATGCGATTCGCCTAGAAGACTGCTCTTGCAGGAAATGTAACATCAGAACGGGCTGCTATAACTCAAGCGCTTCGGATTAATTCTGCCTCATAAATAAATGAAAGCCCAAAGCTGCAGCAGCTCAAAGAAACGGCTTTAATAGCGCCAGAGGCCGTAAAACGCTGCGCCCAAGTGTTGCGGCAGTAATGGCGCGAGTTATTAAGCTTATCCACTGCCGCTGGAATCAGTGGCCGCATTGTCTTCCTGGCAGCTCGGCTTCTCCTTAAACAGAGGCTAGTGTCTGGAATACAGAGCCAGCCTTGTGTGCCGGCCACTACGAAAGACGGAAGCGTGAGTAACGCGTTTATGTGACACATGTCATTCACTGCGCCTCAGCCCCATCACCTAATATTTTTTCAGCGTATTCGAGTTAATTAACGATTGTTTATCTGAGATAATATTTACTAAAGTAGAATGGACGAGGAGAGCGTGTGAAACTATCAAAACCTCTGAAGACGGACTTAAATAGTGATTCAACTTCAAATTGGTTTCTGTATGGATAATACCTACGTCTAAACCTATAATACCAGCCACCTTACGGTGTGTGGCGGTGGACACATCTGATACCTCTAAGCTTCCATGATTTTCCTGTTCCATTCGCGGAAGGTGTGTGGGTATAACGATTGTCGGTAAACCTCTATATTAATGTGTGTGAAATCTTATGGGACTTAACTGCTAAGGTCATCAGTCCCTAAGTTTATACACTACTTAACCTAAGTTATCTTAAGGACAAACACACACACCCATGTCCGTGGGAGGACTCGAACCTCCGCCGGGACCAGCCGCACAGTCCATGACTGCAGCGCCTTAGACCGCTCGAAACCTCTATATGAGATCAAATTTCTTGGATTTCCTTGTTCTCATAATTTTGTGTGATATATGTGGGAAGTAGTAATATGTTGCCCGATTCTTACCGCAACTTGCTCTCTCGAAATTTCAATAGTAAACCTCTCCATGATACACAGCGTCTCTCCCGTAGTGTCTGCCACCGGAATTTGTTGAATATCTCCAAAACGTTCTAGTCCCGGTAAACGATCCCCTGACGAAATGTGCCGGTCCTCGTTGGATGGATCTGTTAAACGTTCTTGGTATAACATTGGATTCTTCTGTTAAATCTAAGACGCCAACTTTTTTTTTTTTACTGGTAGCAAAAGGGTTGGGGGGGGGGGGGGGGAAGTTTCATGAACTCACTGGTGCTAAAATAAACTGCTGACAAAAACTTACAACTTTCAAAAAGTTTATGTATTTTAACTAAGGCAGTAACTTATAACTGTCTTTAATAGTTATACACTCCTGGAAATGGAAAAAAGAACACATTGACACCGGTATGTCAGACCCACCATACTTGCTCCGGACACTGCGAGAGGGCTGTACAAGCAATGATCACACGCACGGCACAGCGGACACACCAGGAACCGCGGTATTGGCCGTCGAATGGCGCTAGCTGCGCAGCATTTGTGCACCGCCGCCGTCAGTGTCAGCCAGTTTGCCGTGGCATACGGAGCTCCATCGCAGTCTTTAACACTGGTAGCATGCCGCGACAGCGTGGACGTGAACCGTATGTGCAGTTGACGGACTTTGAGCGAGGGCGTATAGTGGGCATGCGGGAGGCCGGGTGGACGTACCGCCGAATAGGTCAACACGTGGGGCGTGAGGTCTCCACAGTACATCGATGTTGTCGCCAGTGGTCGGCGGAAGGTGCACGTGCCCGTCGACCTGGGACCGGACCGCAGCGACGCACGGATGCACGCCAAGACCGTAGGATCCTACGCAGTGCCGTAGGGGACCGCACCGCCACTTCCCAGCAAATTAGGGACACTGTTGCTCCTGGGGTATCGGCGAGGACCATTCGCAACCGTCTCCATGAAGCTGGGCTACGGTCCCGCACACCGTTAGGCCGTCTTCCGCTCACGCCCCAACATCGTGCAGCCCGCCTCCAGTGGTGTCGCGACAGGCGTGAATGGAGGGACGAATGGAGACATGTCGTCTTCAGCGATGAGAGTCGCTTCTGCCTTGGTGCCAATGATGGTCGTATGCGTGTTTGGCGCCGTGCAGGTGAGCGCCACAATCAGGACTGCATACGACCGAGGCACACAGGGCCAACACCCGGCATCATGGTGTGGGGAGCGATCTCCTACACTGGCCGTACACCTCTGGTGATCGTCGAGGGGACACTGAATAGTGCACGGTACATCCAAACCGTCATCGAACCCATCGTTCTACCATTCCTAGACCGGCAAGGGAACTTGCTGTTCCAACAGGACAATGCACGTCCGCTTGTATCCCGTGCCACCCAACGTGCTCTAGAAGGTGTAAGTCAACTACCCTGGCCAGCAAGATCTCCGGATCTGTCCCCCATTGACCATGTTTGGGACTGGATGAAGCGTCGTCTCACGCGGTCTGCACGTCCAGCACGAACGCTGGTCCAACTGAGGCGCCAGGTGGAAATGGCATGGCAAGCCGTTCCACAGGACTACATCCAGCATCTCTACGATCGTCTCCATGGGAGAATAGCAGCCTGCATTGCTGCGCAAGGTGGATATACACTGTACTAGTGCCGACATTGTGCATGCTCTGTTGCCTGTGTCTATGTGCCTGTGGTTCTGTCAGTGTGATCATGTGATGTATCTGACCCCAGGAATGTGTCAATAAAGTTTCCCCTTCCTGGGACAATGAATTCACGGTGTTCTTATTTCAATTTCCAGGAGTGTATATATATTAGGCTAAGTCAATAACAAATTGGCATAATGGTTCAAATGGCTTTGAGCACTATGGGACTTAACAGCTGAGGTCATCAGTCCCCTAGAACTTAGAACTACTGAAACCTAACTAACGTAAGGACATCACACACATCCATGCCCCAGGCAGAATTCGAACCTGCGACCATAGAGGTCTCGCGGTTCCAGACTGACGCGCCTAGAACCGCGCGGCCACACCGGCCGGCCAAATTGGCATAATATAATACAAAATACAAATATGTTGACATATTACACAAGCTACTCTGAGTACTCAACATAAAGGAGGGAGAGTCACACTGAAGGGTCTCTGTGTGATCCTCTTCCTGCGATTTTATTTAAAGTTACCTTAACTCAGTATCTCTGACATTTTAATTTATGGTGTAATTAGTAAATTTCGTCCGGTATAAAAAGAGTGAGCGGCTGAGTGCATTGATATCGACCAAAGTTCACACGTTTTTCATATTTTGTACTTAACTTGTCTGTTAATAGTGTAATTCAGATGCACGACTAAGCCCATTAAATTTAGCAAATTCTCTCACACTCATGTTTACGCTTCACTGCCGTATTCCATCGTGCCTTTCCTTTTCTTTCCCTCCTGGAATAATAAAACGAATGAACGTATGTGTGCAGTTACGATTTCTATGTGCATAACCGCGGTAGTTAGAGTAGTCTGGTACTGGGACAGTATGACCAACTTCAGTAGGTGCCTGGCGGGTAGCATAGAGGTTTCTGTTTACCTTTTGTGTTTCTTCGCACAGTACAATGGTCCTTCTCTCTGGTCACTTCCGTGAGTGAAGTTCGTCACTGTTCGCTGGGAGCATGGTAAGGTTGCTTGCTCGTAAGAGTATCTCCTCGATAGTTTAGTTAACGTTTGAAACTGAAAGCATGAAGTGAAACTGAAGCATGAAGTGACACTGCGGTGACGAAAGCCATGGAACAGCGATATGCACCTTTACAGATGGCAGTAATACCGCGTACAGAAGGTATAAAAGGGCAGTGCATAGGCGGAGCTGTCATTTGTTTTCAGGGGATTCTTGCGAAAAGGTTTCCGACGTGATTATGGCCCACGACGGGAATTAACAGACTTTGAACTGGGAATGGTACTTGGAGCTAGACGCATGGGACACGCATTAGGGAATTCAGTATTCCAAGATCCACAATGTCAAGAGTGCGCCGAGAATTCCAAATTTCGGGCATTACCTCTCAGCACAAACAACGCAGTGGTTAACGACAGCCCTCAATTAACGACCTAGGGCAGCGGCGTTGGCGTAGAGTTGTCAGTTGTAACAGACATCGAACTATGCGTGAAATAACCGCTCAAATCAATGTGGGACCTACGGCAAACGTAACCGTTAGAACAGAGCGCCTAAATGTGGCGTTAATGGGCTATGGCAGCAGACGATCGAGGCGACTGCCTTTTCTAACAGCACGACATCGCTTGCAACGGTCTCCTGGGCTCGTCACCATATCGGTTGGGCCCCAGACGACTGCGAAACCGTGGCTCGGTCAGATGCCCCCGCTTTCAGTTGGTAAGATCTGACGGTAGGGCTCGAGTGAGGCGCAGACACCACCAAACCACGGGCCCACGTTGTGGACAAGGCATTGCACAGGACGGTGGTGACTCCGTAATGGTGTGGGCTGTGTTTACATGGAACTTGGAGACCATTCCTGGACGTCATGTACCTAAACAACGATGGAATTGTCACAGAGCCACAATTATCGGCAAGTGGTTAGAAGAATTTTCTGGACAGTTCGGGCGATTGATTTGACCACCCACATCGCCGACGTGAATCCCATCGAACATTTATGGGACATAATCTAGAAGTCAGTTCGTGCACAGAACCGTGCATCGGCAACACCATGGCAGAATGAGATTTTCACTCTGCAGCGGAGTGTGCGCTGATATGAAACTTCCTGGCAGATTAAAACTGTGTGCCCGACCGAGGATCGAACTCGGGACCTTTGCCTTTCGCGGGCAAGTGCTCTACCAACAGAGCTACCGAAGCACGACGCACGTCCGGTACTCACAGCTCTACTTCTGCCAGTATCCGTCTCCTACCTTCCAAACTTTACAGAAGCTCTTCTGCGAAACTTGCAGAACTAGCACTCCTGAAAGAAAGGATACTGCGGAGACATGGCTTAGCCACAGCCTGGGGGATGTTTCCAGAATGAGATTTTCACTCTGCAGCGGAGTGTGCGCTGATATGAAACTTCCTGGCAGATTAAAACACCATGGCAGTTACGCACGACTGTAGAGGCAGCATGGCTCAGTACTAATGCAGGGGGCTTCTGACGACGTCGTGAGTCCATGCCACGTCGAGTTGATTCACTACGCCGGACAAAAGGAGGTCCGGCACGATATCAGGAAGTATCCCCTGACTTTGGTCACATCATTCATTACTGCATAGTTTGTGTGATAAATTTATTGCCAACCGCTGTGGCCGAGCGGTACTAGGCGCTTCAGTCCGGAACCGCGCTGCTGCTACGTTCGCAGGTTCGAATCCTGCCTCGGGCATGGATGTGTGTGATGTCCTTAGGTTAGTTAGTATACGTAGTTCTAAGTCTAGGGGATTGCTGACATCAGATGTTAAGCCCCATAGTGCTTAGAGCCATTTGAATCATGAATTTTATTTTAATGTCGCAGGTGTTGAATACTTTGAAATTTAGGTGATTTCGTAGGTTGTTGTTGGATTCAACTAGGCACTTAAAAACGTGGAGGTGTGTGGAATGGAACGTGCTACTACTGTGCTCTTTTCACAGAATTCATTAGTAATCAGTGGCTCGTACTGTTAACCAATCAACAGACTGTAATAATACTTAGAAAGTGTGTTTTATGTGTAAACACATATTTATTTAAAGGGAACACTCATATTGACATTAACAAACTAAAAGTAGGGTAAAATAGACACTCACAGGTATTTATTGAAGGAGTCTAGTGAGAGTCGTTTTCGAAATATCGTATTTTGAAAACTTTCCACACAGGCACTTGTTTGTGCCATTCAACCTTTTGCCAGGTATGATGTTGTTATGTTTGCTTACACTGTGCTTACATGTTCCTTGAACGCACTGCGACTCGCTAGTCAGTTAGTGTACGACAGTGCAAGCAGTATGTCGTGAGTGGACGATGAGCTTTACCAATGGCGAAAAACCCGACATTTTCATGGTGTATGCAGATGTAGGAAAAATGCAGTTCGTTTTGGTACGGTGTATGCGGCAAGACACCCCAAATACAGGTCAACCATCTCTGCAGTTATTTATCAAGCTCTTCAAACAGTTACTTGTAAATGGTAGTGTATCCCCTAGACAATATAACAGAAGGAAGCAAGTGACGACACAAGAGGAGGAATTGAATGTTCTTGCTGCTGTTGCACGTCAGGTCCCGTACAATGGCACAAGGAAGTGGTATGACCAGGCAAATGAATTTTCAAAAGTGTGTGAATTCCTAAGGGACCAAACTGCTTAGGTCATCGGTCCCTAGACTTACACACTACTTAAAGTAACTTATGCTAAGAACAACACACACACGAATGTCCAAAGGAGGACTCGAAACTCCGGCGGGAGGGGCCGCGCAGTCCGTGACATGGCGCCTCAAACCGCGCGGCCACTCCGAGCGCCTGGCAAGTGAGCCACCCATTCTCCATAAACATAGGTTCCATCGCTAACACATCTCTCTCCGTCAAGAGCTGCAGGGGAACGATTATGAGACTCGTGTTTACTTCTGTACATGCGCACTGACACAGGATACTCCACATGTATCTTGTTTAGTGATGAAGCCACATTTGCCAATCGTGGCCATTTTCACCGCCGAAACACGAACTACTGGTATGCTGACAATCCCCTTTGGTTTCGTCAGGTGGAACGTCTATGTCGGTGGAGTGTAAACGTGTGGTGTGGGACAGCGAACCACCAGCTCATAGGCCTGTGTCTCATAGAGGGAACACAACGTGCATAAGTAGCACAGCCTCCTAACAGAGATTCTCCCAAAGAATGCTAGAAGACGTTCCTCTGCAGAATAGGAGGAACCTGTGGTTCTAACATGATGGCTGTCCAGCCCATAGCGCGCGAAGTACTATAGCACGTCTTCACAAATTGCTTTTAAAGCGATCTACTGGACGCAGAGGACCCGGATTTGACGCCTGTAGACTTTTTTTTGCGGGGAAAGCTGAAAGGCGCTTTCTACAAGACACACCAACTACACCCGATAAAACGCAACGACGTATTACTGCAGCCTGCTGCGGCATCATCGCTGAAACGCTGACACGTGTGCACCAGTTGTTCCACAGCAGACTGGAAGCGTGTACTGCCGCTGCCGGTGGTCATTTTGAACACACCCACAAATGGTCAGTTGTCTTTTTACTGGGGAGAATCCACATAGCTAGTATATGCATTTGTCTTGTTCTTTAGGAGAATATTCTGAACAGTTCGAGAATGTGTTTTGGCCACCTCTTACATATTACGTGCGCTTTCTTTTCCTGTTTTGTCGCAAACCGATATGGTGAGATTGAGGATGTGTGAAGGAACGGGATAACTTTTGCAAATAACTAAAAAGAGCGCCCAACCACTAGACCGTTGGTTTTGCTTTTTGTAAAAACTAACCTGTTTCTTTATTTTTTGACATACTAGGGCGTGCTGAAAAGTAATTCCTCCGAATTTTTAATGTGAAAACTTATAAAGCTTTTTAAATAAAATACATTTTATTACCATTATATATTTTTATTCATGTCCTCATATTTATTTCTCAACACAGGCACCTTAACGACGAACATTTTTGTGCCACCGAGAAGCCAGTTCGTGGATACTGTGGATGTATCATGTTTGACTTTGACGACGGAGTCACGTCCTCAACTCTGCTTGCACCGCTTCATCACTGTCGAAGTGAAGTGCTCGAAGGTGTTCTTCAAAATCTGGAAACAGATGAAAATCAGATAGGGCCAAGTCGGGACTGTATAGAGGATGATCGATGACAGTGAAGCCAAGGCGTCGAACTGTCCCAGATATGGCAGCCCTCGTGTATGCTGGGCATCGTCTTGCTGAATGAGAGGGTCTCCATGTGTGGACGAACTCTTCAAATTTGTGCTTTCAGTTTGCTGAGAATCTCGCAGTACCTTGCAGAGAATATGGTTGTACCTGTAGGCATGAATTCCGAATGCACCACGCCTTGAAGATCCCCAGACACTGTCAGCATAACTCTGCCTGCTGATGGCATGGTTTTAAATATTTTTGGCGTCGATGGCCGTTTGTGCTGGAATTCCACTGATGCTCTCTTATTTACGTTGTTAAAATTATGAACCCAGCTTTCATCACCTGACACAGTGTTGTTAATGAACCCATAAGCCTTCGCTCAAAGCAAAAGAAATTGTTGTCAGATGTCCTCCGTTTCATATCAGGAGTGAGCATTCGAGTCACATAGTTTTCTGCGCCACAGTTCTGCACTGATGGCCTGTACACGCTTTCGTGATATGCCACACTTACTTGAGAGCTGTGTGTATGGTATCCGACTATTTTATCTGATGAGTTCATCAGCCCGATTCCGATGAGTCTCGTCGGTTGCATACGCGGTCGTCCACTACCAGGTCTGTCACACACGTTTCCATCATTACGAGCACGAACAAGCCCGATGTAGGCCAGTACTAATGTCGATACAGTCATCGTCCTAGGCAGCTTTCATTCTTGTACTGTTTTCAGTTGGGATTCTTCAGTTAGAAAGTGTTTCAGCATGATCTACAGTATTTCACGCACCGACATAGTTACCTTACACACGCTACAATTTCGAGCCGTCTAGCGGCAGAGGGTTGCAGCTTGCGTCACCGAAGCCAGAAAGTAGAGCTAGTCACACGAATGGCGTATAATACCTTAACCGTTATTGGGAACAGAATAAAAAGTCGGAGGGATTACTTTTCAGCACGCCCTCGTATTCTGCCGAATTTTCGTCAATACCTACTCAGATTACAGCCCTATCAATAAGAATATGTACGTTGAGGACCTGGCGTTGCTCTCCGGCTTCAAGGGTAGAGCAAAAGGAGAATTATCTGACAGAAGCACTCAGAGATCCTGCTATGTATTGCCGGGTCCACGCAAAGCGCTTTTCACTCGCGGAACCAAGAAGCTAACAGAAAGCTGCTTGTAAGATAACGTGGCTGACGCTTCGCAATAGCGGCCTGATCTTCAGGAAAGAAAGCGACAACGTGAAATAGAAAACAAGTGCACGTGACAGCATTCAACCAAATGGAGGACAAACTAACATCCACCGTACAAACACTCTTCCCTTCTCCCTATGCGCCTAGCGGCGAGCGTTGCAGCCTCTGGATCACGGGGTCCCAGGTTCGATTCCTGGGCGGGTTGGGGATTTTCTCTGCCCGGGGACTGGATGTTTGTATTGTAATCATCATTTCATCATCAACGACGTTGGAATCACGGATTTACTTCAAACTTCGTACACCTTTAGTAGGTCATTAAAACAACATAATGTCAAGTAGAAAGGTGCACTACCCTGACAATTCCTACAAAAGCGAAAGTGAAGTTTTACGCGTCTATTATGTACCTGATGTACCTGTGAAAGGTGGTGGCCGAACGAAGTTAGTGTGGTTACGTAGTTAGCGATCTTGCGCAGTAAGCAGATCATAAGCGAGGCAATGAATCGAATCTCACTACTAATAATTTTCTAATCTATATTTTTTCAGCACTTGTCACAATTTTTTAATTTATGACATTTGAGAGGCAATATAATGAAAAAAAGTGTGTATTTCCATGAAGTTGTACTGAATTTTATATGTTATTTGACCGTTTACTATTTTTAATTAAATTTTCAAGGACGAGAGACAGGCTTGGAAAGCCTTAGTCAAACCTCCATAAATAACGATGCAAACGACGTTATTGAGTAATATAGTTAGTCACAACGTGCCAGACCACAAGAGCCATGTACGGCTCTTGTGCTCTCGACAAGGTGCGCCGGATTAGCCGAGCGGTCTCAGGCGCTGCAGTCATGGACTGTGCGGCTGGTCCCGGCGGAGGTTTGAGTCCTCCCTCGGGCATGGGTGTGTGTGTTTGTCCTTAGGATAATTTAGGTTAAGTAGTGTGTAAGTTTAGTAGTTAGGTCCCATAAGTTTTCACACACATTTTGAACATTTTTTGTGCTGTCGACAACACACGTTGCAGGATGGTATTTGTCATACAGACATGGAAAATATAAACTGAAACGCCATCTACTATATCGAATACATGCAGTTTTCCCGTAGTTACAGGGAATGTTGAGAATTTCTAAGGGAAAACACACCTCGTTGGCATTTTGAAAAATTTCTCTTTCGTCCGATAGTTTTGATGCAAACAATATATGAGCAGTGATGAAAAGACTATACATTAAAAAGCATACCCGTGCGCCTTAAGAAGCTCGAACGTTAATCACTTGACCACCACGGACTTAAGCTTCCGGCATTATGCATAGATACGTAAGGCACATAATAGACGCGTTAAACTTGTCTTGCGATTTTCTCGAAATTGCGTGAGCAGTGCACCTTACTACTTCGACATTACGTTGTTTTAATGGCCTACTAAAGGTATACAAAGTCTGACGTAAATCTGTGGTCCCAATATCCTGGCTTCCCCTTGTTAGATGTTCGACGTAATCCAGTGACAATTACTAGAAGAGAGACAGTGTGCGTCAAGGAAATTACTCCTAAAATTCCGACAGATAACGTCTGAATAAGAGCAAAGATGTTACTTTCTCCCAAAAATCTCTAATGAAATGACAACACTGAAAAAATTTTGGAAATTGGAGCTCATATAGAAGCTTCCCAGACACCATTCGCGAATGGTTGGAAGAAAATGTTAGTTGTACCATGGGTATCCTACACCACACACTCTAAGGTGGCTTATGGGGTATGGATGGAGATGCAGACTTGCCTCTTACACCCGGGAGGGCTGCTTACAGTCTTCTCCATTTCGGGAGCTCCCAGTAATTTGTAAAAACTTTTTAACGTTTCTGTCATTTCAGTCTTTCAACCAATAAGTTTCAGCAGTATAAATCAGTAGTTCTGATCGGTCACTTTCTTCTCCCACTACTAGCATCCTCTTCAAGGCGTCGCTTCCTACCAGAATTTTTCGCAAGATTATTTCCAGCTTATGCTGGAAAACATTTAGGAATGTAGCCCCGAAGCGAGCCTGGTAGGCTACGACCACAATCCATTTTAGATGGATTAGCGAAAGACTGCAGCATTGATCGTGTCTTTGTCCACCCCACACAGCAGTAGTGAGGCAATGGGGGTGCCAGCCGACGTTGCACTGTTACCAAATTCATTCAAGACGTAATCAGATGTGGCAACATCGCAGTGACGTCATAGAGGGAACCTCAAATTTTGGCAGAGGAGGAGGTGAATTGACTACCTCCACTAACCTAAACACACCCCACACCCCCTCCACTTCCCTCCACTCCCCCATCTGGAAACTGGCGGGAAAAGGACTCACTCTGTGTCTATCTTCTGAATGGGAGGACAGACATAATTGTTTACTGTGTTCAGGGACTTAACTTCTCAGGTCATCAGTCCCCTAGAACTTAGAACTACTTAAACCTAACTAACCTAAGGACATCACACACATCAATGCCTGAGGCAGGATTCGAACCTGCGACCATAGCAGCAGCGCGGTTCCAGACTGAAGCACCTAGAACCGCTCGACAACAGCGGCCAGAAATTGCATCATCCTATAGTTCAAATCTTAACTGCTAAAAATTTTATGTCAGAGATAATCCTGTAGTTTGGCTGCGCACTAAGCTCGAAAACTTTCATGGGATGTTGATAAGCTTTGCAGCAACAACGTTCCCATGATCAAATCGAAGGAAAACGATGATTTGTACAATTACACAGTTGACTATCATATTTGTGGGCTGCCATTAGATAGCTCTGATGCAGCTCACAATACGTGCAATTTGAAGTACCAGTTACCGAACCACATCCTCGTTTTCTTCCGTAATGTAAGCGGGTATGACACTCGCTTTCTAGTTGAGCACTTGGCTGATTTTGGCATGGAAAAAGTCAGGTCAGTGTCCTACTGGAGAGTGTTGAGAAATACATTTCATTCTGTAAACTAATGACTCCAAGAATTATGCACTGCTTCCTTGATACGCTACGTTTTATGCAGGCGCTACTCCAGAAACTCATTGAAACTCTATCTTGGAGGGATATGCATATCACTCGATCTGCGTTTCCCGATACAGAAAAGTTTCAACTTGTGAATAGGAAGGGGTTTTTCCCCATATGAGTACGTGGATAGTACGTCGAAACTCAATGAAAGCAGGCTACCCAAAATAACTACACTCTCCAGCAATCTCACAGGCGATGCCATAATGGGTGCAGAGCATGAGCATGCCATGAATGTTTGGTGGGAATGCACTTGCTTGCGGATGGTTTCGAGAAATTCTGGAGTCTATGCATGACCACATATTTTCTGGATCCCATCTTTTGTTACATGGCACCTGGGTTGTCCTGGGACGCAATGCTCAAAAAACGAAGTGCAACATCGAATTATTGACCAATGCTGACATGCTTCTTTTCTTTGAGCGAGGGATCCATAGGATACTTTGCCAATGTGTCCACAGACATGCCATGGCAAATAACCCATGGATGGGTGACAGGTTGAACGCATCCCTTGATTTGAGTTACATGATATGCTTGGATGTCAATATCTTATACGGGCATGCAATGCGACAATCGCTGCTGATAGGTGGGTTCCAATGGGTGCCCGAAGAAAAATGTAGGGGATTAGGTGGAAAAAAGATGGTGGGTATGGCGGCTGATTCTGATGTAGGATGTGTGGTGGAGACAGAACTTACACATTCCATTAGTTTGCTTGATGTGCACGCCAATTTGCTGCTGTGTCCAAAGCATCTAGTTCTGTGAGGATGCTCCACCCCAAAACTGATGACAACACTGGGCAATAAGTGGATGTACATTATTCATTATCACAATCTCTAGCGGTGTCTCAGCTTGGGGATGGAGCTAGTTAGAATTACCCGATCTACCTCCATCAAGCAGTCCCCCCTGGTCGAAGGATTATATTCGTTTGAATACGAGACAGAGAGCTTCTGTGACATGTGACTTTGAGAAAGATTTTTATAAATTAATGAATAATTCAATTTTCAATAAAACAATGGAGAATTTGAGGAAACGACGTGAAATTTTGATTAGAACCGAATGGAATGGGTGTTATGGTGTAGGAAAATGCATTACCAGACCAAATTTTAGCGTGTCGCCATATTTAATAAGAACTTTGTTGCTGTGGAGATGGGGAAGACTGCAGTAGAGTCTATGAAACCTATTTACGTAGGGATGTGCATACTAGAGACATCCAAACTACACATGTACTGCTTTCATTATTAGTTTGCAATCCGTATGAGGTAATGAGATACCACAGTAATGAATTCTACACGTACTCATATATGGCCGATAATCCTTATGGTATCGTTCCATAGAACAAGAACGTTATCACCCTTATGAAACGTGAGGCGAATGGATTGCCAGTTGTGGAATTCGTAGGTCTGCGATCAAAAATGTTTACGTATCGCACATTGGAAGGTGCCACTCAGAGGCAAGCTAAGGATGTGCATTGAATGGCATCAAGAGCTCTCTCTATCGAGGACTATTTGCAGTGCCTCTATGGCAGTGTTAGCGGTGCTGCACCACAGCTGTCGCATGTGGTACAGCAAACTAGTATTCTATGAATACGATACGGGATGCACACTGTGCTGCAGTCCAAAATCTACCTGTCACCTCGCCTCATGATAATAAAAGGGTCATTTGTGATTATGGGACTGAAACAGTTCCGTACCCACACTACTCACTTCTGGCGAGAGAAAGGATGAGGGACTCTGATGGAGTGAGAGGGAGAGAATGAGTGAGGGGGAGAGGGGGGAGGGAGGGAGGGAGGGTGGGAGAGAGAGGGAGATGGAGAGTGATAGTGTCTGCAGAGTAGCAGTATGACTCTTTTATCATAGTGTAAGTAATTTTTGACGTGTGTGTGCGTGTGTGTGTGTGTGTGTGTGTGTGTGTGTGTGTATGTGTGTGTGTGTATGTTTGTAAATATTTATATGCACTATGTACTTGTGTATAGATACACACGCAGACCATACATGAAAAATAAAAGATTAAAAGCAGATAAAAATTTATGTATATATGCTCACAATTTGTATGAGAAAAACGTTGAAAAAGTTTTAAAAAAGCGTAAGCAAAAAAAGATTTATATTTATCAAAAGAAGCAAAAGTAGAAAAAAAATTGTATATTTATGTATTGATGGTAGTCTATGTGTACACTGTGTACCCTGTAAATATACATCTACGGACGGTGTGCGTCTTGTAAATGGAATAGTTTTCAAGTTTTCATCCACTACTAGCCATCCAAGTCAGATTAGTTTTTAAGTGTATGTACATCTAGATAGCACTATTATTGTTGTATAAAAACAGTTTCTAAGTGTGTACAGTCCATTAGAATTATTGTAAAAGCTATGCTACCGGGACGGTAGAATTTAGTAGTAAAAAAATATCTCCACATTAGATTCGAGCGTACATTTATATATCTGGAAAAAATTATAAATATTCTCATCCAATGCTACTGGAAAAAAATGTAAAAAATCTCAGGCAGTGTTACAGGATACAGTACTCCAAACACCATCCTCCTCCTCCTCCTATTTCTTCTTCTTTTTCTTGTTTAGTGTACAACATGCAGCATTCATAACTCGCTTGAAACTCATCACTCCTTAACGCAACTTAATTATTTACACATGATTTTATGAGCTACAAATGCTGCAATGCGTTGACCTATACAAATATCATTTCTTCTGCTTATCGCCTTACCCTTATCATCTAAAATCCTATCTGCAATGAGACGACTTGGGTGATCTTTATTTCTAGCGTATGCAATGTAGAGTTTCATAAACGCTTCGTTGAGCAGATGAATTTCTTTATCACCTCATGCCAAGCGTTTTTGAAGCTTTGTTCCAGGTCCACAGTAATTATATCGTGGAACGTGTAATCCCAGTGGCAGTTTGTTTAGAATACCACCACATCCTGTAAGGCGTCTTCTAGCATGCATGTTATTCTACCGCGGTTGTTGTGGAATGCGCACCTCGTTATATAGCAAATCATTAGCACCAATCCAACAGTTTTGTTCTGCGGGAAAACCAAGCCATTTGACTAGTGCTCTATTTTTAAGGCGTTTTATGGCTCTCTCCACGAGGGACACTCTGGTTCTGAGCTTTTCTGTAACTCAACACCTCAGTGTAGAAGCAATCTGCAAATCTTAACCTCTAATAACCTTCGAGATATAAGTTCTAGGATTTGTTCTTTGCATCTGTGAAACTGAAAATATTTCTGTTGACTAGTTTGGTAGGTAGGATTTCTCAAATGCTGTCTTCTGTTTTGAGATACCTACCAAATCACCCATACTAAATTTTCGTTTGCATGGTATCCATGAGTCCAATATCACAAACATTAATTGATCTCATTTTTACTGTGTTGTTTGGTTCGATTTTACTGAGCAATTATTTATGTGAGGATATGTGTTCATTTGTATGATCCACGAAGATCAAAACGCGTCCACATTTGACCTTTTGTTCTTCTGTTCAGACGTTCCTCGATACTCGTCTTCAGGTGGGTGAATATTGAGTAGTGATGTATACCGTATCGCTGCATCACGGTCATGAAACACCTGGTTGTCCAGGCATCGATTTGTCCCTGTCTGCAGGAAACACTGAAACGCATCCGCAACATTTCTTCCCAGTTTTGTTTTGACAGGTAATGTCCAGGCAAATACGGAAATGCATAAATAACCATCAAAATATATTTGAATCCGTTATTCTCATCTCCAGAGAAAACGTATCACAGTACAAAATCTAATTGCACTAAATTTCCTTCAAAAATGTCCTCTTCATTTTTTCTGTTGGACTAATAGCATGCACGTAGTGAGCGAGAGAATACGAAAATTTCGCGCATTGTTTTGAAGGCCGCGTATAACACTGCGGGTTGTGTAAAACGACATAGGTAAGGGCACCTGAATCACCCTGTATATTATATTGCCTTGTTTATAGTGTAAATAAATATGCTAATGTTCTACTCACTTATTGAATGGTTGTAGTGTCTAGGATGTTTTTTTTACAACTACGGACACAGCAAAGAACGAGGCTGGAAAAAGGATAAATCCACTGGATGTTGATTCCGTCTCTGGCATCCACAAAAGCCAAGAGGGCGACCCCGCAGCATGAGGTGGGAATTATAAGGTAGAAACCTCCAAATGGTAGAATCAGCCATCCAACAACAATGGAAATGTTATCCTCTGCAAAATCATATTCCCGCTACAAAGCGACTGAGATCCAGGACCCATCCCCTCACTCTCATCTTAGCTCTAACCAGTAGTTCTGACAAACGTCGTATACTTATGTACACGAACATAGTTGCTCAGCAACAGCTTATTATTCGAACAGAAGTCCGCAGCTCGTGGTCAAGTGTCTAGAGTTACTACCCCTGGATCACGGGGTCCCGCGTTAGATTTCTGGCCGGGTCGGGAATTTTCTCCGCCCGGGAACTGGGCATTTGTGTTGTCCTCATCATTGCATCATCATTCGGGAAGTGCCGAGATTGGAACTGGAAAGACTGGGAACTTGTACAGGCGCAGATGACCACTATGTTCAGCGCCCCACAAACCAACATCATCATCATCATCATCATCATCATACAAAAGTTCCAGCCCCTGTCTGTCAAGAGCCTTGGTCTATCTAAAGAACATTACGATTTAGGATACAATCTTGTCATCCGTCGCAGATTGTTTGCAGATGATGCTGTCGTTTATCGTCTAGTAAAGCCATCGGAAGCTCAAAACCAATCGCGAAATGATTTAGATAAGATATCTCTATTGTGCGAAAATTAGCAATTGCCCCGCAGTAATGAAAAGTGTAAACTCATCCGCAGGGTGATTACTCGATAAAACAATCAAATCTAACGCCGTAAATTAAACTAAACACCTAGGAATTACAATCACCCATAAATGAAAATGGAATGAACACATATAAAACGTTGTGGGGAAGGCGAATACTAAAGAGAATGTCTACATTAAGCTTGTTCCTGCTCTTTTGGAGAACTGCTGCGCGGTGTGCGTTTCTTACCAGATAGGATTAATGGAGTACACTGATAAGCTAAAACATTATGTTCATTGCCCACCACGACGTCGGATGCCGCCCCGCGGCGTTGCGGGCACGCGATGAAATAACAAAAGTATCAAAGGTATGTAAGCGGAGCAGACACGGAAGGGAGAACACCCTAGTGAAGATGTGGGCTACAAATGAGGAAATCCATTGAGATAAGCGACTTTGACAAAGGGCAGAATATTATTACACAGAGGCTATGAACGAGTATCTCTAAAACGGCGAAGCTGCTCGAATGTTCACGTGCTACTGTCGTGAGCGTCTACGGAAAGAGGTAGGACAGTGAAACTACCACTAGACGCTAAATGGTTAGACGTCGACGACTCTTCGTACAACGTGGGGTTCAGAGGTTTGTCTGCTCTGTAAAGTAGAACAGATCTGTGGCATCTCTCCCGAAAGAGCACAATGCTGGATCACGCACAAGTGGTTCGGAGCACTATTCAATATCCATTGTTGAACATGGAGATCCGCAGCAAACCACCCCTTCGTGTTCACATGTTGACCCGACGACATTATCAGTTACGACTGCAGTGGGCAAGGGACCATCGGGATTCGCCGTCGATCAATCTCAATGTGTCGACTCTTCGGGGATGAATGACATTTTTGCTACACCAGGTCGATGGTCGTCTGCACAAACACCGTTATCGAAGTGAGCGGCGGCTCGAAAGGTGCTGCGCGCTGAGGACGCAGGCTGGCGGGAGCAATGTTATGCTGTGGGAGACATTCTCCTGCTTGCATGGGACCTGTGGTAGTAATCGAAGAGACGCTGATAGCTGCCAACCATTAGCACTCCTTCATGCTTGATGTCTTCCCCGACGGCGACGCCATCTTTCAGCAGTATGACTGTCCGTGCGCTCGGAGCCAGAAACGTGCTAAAGTGGCTTGAGGGGCATTATAGCGAACTCACGTTGATGTCTCGGCGACCAAATTCTCTTGACATACATCCTATGGAACCCATTTGGCACGCTATCGCGCGCCATCACTGCATTCGCAAATCAGCAACCCGTTATTTACGCGAATTACAAGACCTGCGCGTAGACATCTAATGCCACATACTTCCAAAAATCCACCAACAAACTGCCGGAACCCTGGCAGGCAGAATCAGTCATGTATTTCGTTCTAAAGACGGACACAAAAGCAAGCAGGTGGTCATAATGTTTTCGCTCATCGATGTACATTGAGAAAATAGAAGGAATGGCACCACGTGTTGCATTATCGAGAAATAGGGGAGAGAGTGTCAAGGACATGGTATATAATTTAGGGTATTCACAATTAAAAAAAAGGCGTTTTAGTTGAGGCGGGATCTTCTCACGAAATTTCGATCACCAACTTTCTACTCCGAATGCGAACATATTTTGTTGACGTCTACCTACATAGGGAGAAACATCATCATGATAAAATAAGAGAAATCAGAGTTCGCACGGAAAGACATAGATGTTCGTTTTTTCCGCCCGCTGTGCGAGAGTGAAATAATAGAGAATTACTGTGAAGGTGGTTTGATAAACCTTCTGCAAGGCACTTAAGTGTGATTTGCAGAGTATCCATGTTGACGTAGACGAAATGGCTCCGTCTTCTAATCAGTTCTCCCAAGGACAACCGACTGAAGCGGGAACTGCTTCAACCAGAGGGTGAATTCTTGTGTACCAATGATGATGAAGATACAGTATTGTATTTACTCTTCCATTACACACTATTCTTCTTCCACTACACACAAGGAACTCTTTTCTGACCATCACTAGTCAACGCAGGTATTTTAGACGCATAAAATCAGGCATATATTGTGAACTGTTGTTATCCAGTTAAGAAGATGATTTATTATTAATTGTGAATTTATTTCTGCGAAAGGAGAGTGCTGTGATGATCCAAATTGGCATAGCTTGGATTAATTTACGTCCATGTTGCCGTATTAAGCATGGTTAACTGAATATCTAGCAATTCAGATCTGTCTGTATTTCAGGGTATTCAATCATCACACGTCGAACATTCCCCCGCCAATGTCATTTCCCTATTCAGTAACTGCCGTAACTTTTTCCCATTTGTGTTTTCTGGCCTCACTTTGCCTTGCCGAGTCATGGAAAAAACTGGTAAAAGATAAGGAAAAGCAAATATGATGACGGAAGAAGCAATTATACAACTGAATGTAGGTGGTTAAATTGGTATCGAATTTTGTTGAGAATAGAAGACCAACGGTAGTCATACAAGGTATTTGCATGGAAATCTGAAAGACGAATACTTTGTAAACCACGCCATTCTTAGAAGGATGACTTCAAGGAAGTAACAGAGAATTGGGTTCACGCGAGGTGAAATCCTTGAATGGAGGACTTGTCAACTGGTAATTGGAAAATGCTACCAATAATTGGTTACTGTACCTATTAACCATGTACATAATAACAATAATAGTCCTATCTTAGACGCTTTAGTTACTAATCCTCAGGGACAATCTAAAGATTTATTAAAATATTAATGTGAGAGAGATATGTCAGATCCCTCTCATATCTTTCTGCTTTACTACACTGTCCACTGGCTTATCTCACTTGCTAAATGTTTGCGAACATGAGAAACCTCTCGGAAAGAAGTTTGCTATTGTTTCCGGTATGTTTACATATTTGTATCTGGGTCCGCACTCCTTATTTCCGTTCTAATCCAACTAATATTAAAATACAATCTGACAACAGACGACGAAGAGGTAGGTTGGTTAAAGGAACATGGAAAGATGCTGGCTTGCGTCCACGCACTGGCAGTTTGACCAAGACATCCTCCTCTTGTAATTAAAAATTAGTTAAGATTAATAAAACAAAAGATGGTCCGTAGTAGGCTATAATGTAAACGATCCTTATTTAAATCGTGTGATTAGCTAATTTCGATGACTTGTCATTTTCAAGTACCTGTATAACCAACCTGGAAGAGTATCACATTGTCTGCATACATCTCCTTAAATCGCCAAGTATAAGAAATACATTACACAACTCACATTAATATACCACCTTACGGTGCAATTGTCCTAATTACTTGTGTGATATTATGGACTACATGTAAGTAGGAATATTGCACAGTGAGGTGGTATGGTAATGTAAGTTGGCTCTGAACAATATGAGACTTAACATCTGAGGTCATCAGTCCCCTAGAACTTAGAACTACTTAAACCTAACTAACCTAAGGACATCACACACATCCATGCCCGAGGCAGGATTCGAACCTGCGACCGTAGCGGTCGCGCGGTTCCAGACTATAGCGCCTAGAACCGCTCGGCCACAACGGCCGGCTAATGTAAGTTGAGTAACGTGTTACTTATGCATGGCAATGTAAGGAGATATATCCACACAATGTGATACTCTTCCATGTTGGTTTTATGGATGCATGAAAGTGATAAGTTGTCAAAGCTCCCTCATCGCATGATTTAAATAAAAATCGTTTACATTACAGCCTACTACGGACCGTATTTTCCTTTAGTGAACATTTAGAGGCTGTGGATACCGATTCCGCCAGTAATTTCAGTGTGAAGAGAGCAGAAACCCCTGCAGTCACCCTCGTAATTATCTCCCTGTGATACAATCCAGATAGTCAGTTTGATACTGCTCGTCACTGGCCAAGGAACAAGCAAGCCAGACCTTATTGAAAATAATAAGGATCTCTGACTGCCTGACAATACTCAGGAATCTGTCGAACAAGTGTATTTGCAAGAAACTTCATTAGTGGACGAAATACATTTCCTTAGGACTCTTGCAACGAATCTTAACTTGACATCTACTTTTCCTACAACTTGCTTTATGTGATCATCACACTTTTGGTCGTTTGATATAGTTATTCTTAGATACTCAAAGGCGGTCTTTCACCAACATTGTAATCCAACAGTAATGGATCTCTTCGTCTATTTACGAGCAATATGGTATTTACTTACGTTCAGTGCCCACACCAGCGATCGATTATCCATAGGTGTTCCTGTATTTTGCTACAGTTTCCTGGTGTTGCAACCCTCCAATATGAAATTGTTGACGATGTTATCCGCTAGGTTATTTATATACATTGTAAACAGCAAGTGTCCCATAACATTCCCTTGGTGTGGTCCAGGAATTACCTTTACATCTGCCGATTTGTTCCTGTTAAGAGTTACACATTGAATCTGTCTCCTATTAAGTCCCAAATGCAGTCACAAATCTGGACCGATATTCGATCAACTCATATATTTTAAACGATAATGTGCAACTGTATTGAATGCCTTCCAGAAGTAAAGCAACGTGACATGAACTTAGCCACCTTTCCCTTTGTGTAGACGGCACTGTGGATTTCATGGCCGAACAGAGCAAGCTGTGTCTCCTTTTACGAAATTCCCCCTGAGTTGCCGGCGTTGCTCCGGTAAGTAATTTTGCCAGTCTTCTGTTAGTCAGTCTCGTCCTTCCCACTCACTGTTCACCTCCTCCACCCCCAATCTCTGTCCATCTCCTCCTCCCCCTCTATCACCCCTTCACATCCTCTATGTCCATCTCCTCCTCGACCTCCCATTGTCCACCCCCTCCTACCCCTCTCTCTGTCCATCTACTCCTTCCCCTCTGTCTGTCCACCTGCCCCTCCCCCTCTATCTCCCCCTCACGTCCTCTACATCCATCTCCTCCTCCCCCTCCCTCCCCCTCCCTCCTCCTGCCCCTCTCTTTGTCCATCTACTCCTTCCCCCTCTGTCTGTCCACCTGCCCCTCCCCCTCTGTCCATCTCCCCCTCCCCCTCTATCTCCCCCTCACATCCTCTACATCCATCTCCTCCTCCCCCTCCCTCCTCCTGCCCCTCTCTTTGTCCACCTACTCCTTCCCCCTCTGTTTGTCCACCTGCCCCTCCCCTTCTGTCCATCTCTCCCTCCCCCTTCTGACAATCTCCCCCCTCCCCCTCTATCTCCCCCTCACGTCCTCTATGTCCATCTCCTCCTTCCCCTCCCTCTGTCCACCTCCTCCTGCCCCTCTCTTTGTCCATCTACTCTTTCCCCCTCTGTCTGTCCACTTGTCCCTCCCCTTCTGTCCATCTCTTCCTCCTCCTCTATCTCCCCCTCACATCCTGTATGTTCATCTCCTCCTCCCCCTCCCTGTCCACATCCTCCTCCTCCCCATTTGTGCATATCGTCCTCTACATCTGCATCTGCATAGTTACCCCGCAAGCCGCCATGTGGTGTGCGGTTGAGAGTACCCTGTACATCTACTAGTCTTCCTTTCCATAGCGCGAGGGAAAAGCCACTATCTGTATGTCTCCATATGAGCCTCAATTTCTAGTATCTTATCTTCGTGGTCCTTACACGTAGTCAATGTTGGCGGTAGTAGAATCGTGCACCAGTCACCTTCAAATGCTGGTTCTATAAATTTTCTCAATAGTGTTTCTCGAAAGAACGTCACCTTCTCTCCAGGGTTTCCCAAGTGAGTTTCCAAAGCATCTCCATAACACTTAGACGTTGTTCGAACCTATCACTGACAAATCCTCTGAACTGCTTCAATGTCTTCCATCAATCCGACCTGGTAAAGGTCCCAAACACTCTAGCAGTTCTTCAGAATAGGTCGTGCCAGCGTTTTATATATGGTCTCTTTTAAAGGTGAACTACCGTTTCCCAAAATTCTCTCAATAAACCAAAGTCGATCATTCGCCTTCCCTGCCATAGTTCTCACATCCTTGTTCCATTTCATATCCCTTTGCAACGTTACGCCCAAATATTTAAACGACCGCCCATGTAAAGCAGGATACAAGTAATACGGTTTCAGAATATTACAGGTTTGATCTTCCTACTCATCTGCATTAACTTTCATTTTTCCATAATTAGAGCTAGCTGCCATTCATCACACGAACTGGAAATTTTTTCTAAGTCGTCTTGTATCTTCGTACAGCGACTCAAGTTCAACACCATACCGTACACCACGGCATCATCAGCAAACAACCACAGATTGCTGCCCACTCTGCCCACCAAATCATTTGTGTGTATAGAGAAGAACAGCTGTCCTGCCACACTTTCCTGGGCACTCGTGACGATACTCTTGTCTCTGATGCACATTCGCTGTCGAGGACAACATAGTGGCTTCCATCACTTAAGAAGGCTCCAAGGCTGTGAACTTATTCCATACGCACTTACCTTCATTTGCAGTCTGCAATGGGACACCGTGTCAAGTGCTTTCCGGAACTAGAAATATGGATCTGTCTGTTCCCCTTCACCCATCGTTCGCAGTACATCGAGTGAGAAAAAGCCAAGCTGAGTTTCGCACCAGCGATTGTTTCAAAAACCACGTTGATTCGTTGACATATGCTTCTCAGTCTCATGAAAGTTTATTATATTCGAACTGAGAATATGTTCAAGGATTCTGCAGCTAACCGAAGTTATCGATATGTCTCTGTAATTTACCGGATCCGTTCTTTCACCCTTCTTATACAATGGAGTCACCTGCGCTTTTTTCCAGTCGCTTGGGACTCTGTACTGGGTAAAGGATTCACGATAACTCCAGGCAAGGTAAGGGGGCAATGCTGTACAGTACTCCTTGTAAAATCGAGCTGGAATTCCATCCGGACCTGGTGATTTAATTGATTTCAAATTTTTCAGTTGCTTCTCAAAGCCACGGATGCTTACTTCTACGTAGTCTATACGGGAGTCTATCCGATAGTCAAATGACATTAAGCGATATGTGTACCAAGTTTAGCTGAAATCTGTCCAGTAGTTTAGGAACCAGGAGAGTAAGTCGTGTTGGGTCGCATTAAGCCAGTCAGAACACTGAGGAACCACAAAACAAAAAAAAATCTACAGAAGACTGACGCCAATAGACGGAGATTGCGGCAAATAGGGAGCAAGAAGGTGCAAAGTGGAAGTTTTCCCTGGGCGCCTGTTAGCCTGCCTGCCAGCGAAGAAATACGTGCGCGCACTTCTCGGCTCGCGGACGCGCAGCTCTGCGCATGCGCAGACTCTGCTCCCAGCGCCAAGGTCGCTCCCCATTCATAACACACGAGCCGCCTGGCGCCTGTCTCACACTGACGTTTCTTTCTCCCGCTGCATCTGCAGAGTTGGCGCTCCACGGACAATATTTCGGCTGCGCTCCATAATACGAAGGCGTAAAACCCGTTTTACACGAGCGATTTTCTGGTCATAATCGACTACTCGAAGTGCGTGTGTCGTTCATGCCTGCGTGTAAAGCAGCAGCCAACCAAGTAGGGAGTGTAGCTATGACGTCAATGATATTTAGATTGTGTTCAGTGCGGAACTATAAATTTCCAAGTATGCTGCGCACTGTGCATGCTCAAAAGCTGTGGACTGTTGCGACGTCTGCTAACATCGGAAATTAACCTACTCTGGCCGAGCTCACTGCTGTTACAGAATTTTACGCTTTCAGCTTTTTTAATGTTTATCGTGTTGTTTCCTTTGTTTTCGCGACACACTGAAAAGGTTGCACGATGTCCTCCTGCTTCTCCTACTAGAGTTCTTCTAAAACAAGACAAAATATCTGAAAGCAAAAGAACATAAGCACATAAATATGTTTTATGAAAATTATTTCAACGATGAAAAAGTCAGAATTATGTAATGAGAAAAATAGTTTTCGATATTGTTTTGTACTTAATAAGGTAAGAAGATGCAAAGGATAAATAAAAAGGGACTATTCACTGCGTTCTAGATAGCTGATGTGTTTGTAAGCACATACTTTCTCTGACAAGTAATTAAATATATTCTGAAATGTTTAGAAGATACTTTTCCTGTACTTCCAGGTATCAGATGTGTAGAGAATTTACCACAAGAGCTTTGACAAGAACACCCACTATGAATTTTGCTTTGGTCAGCAACAAATTCTATTGTCATTGCTTGTTCCTATATTTTGTCACTATATTTCTATTTTTTCGTGACCCTCTCTTTCAACGTCAGGTGCCAAATTGGGCAGCAGACAGTCATCATAACACACACAGTTTTAGCGCTGACGTGTACACGAAAAAATCCGCCCTAGGCAGACGAGATTCAGTACAGTAACGAAACGCGAGGGGCGCTGCCGTAGATTCCCTGGTCTGGAGTAGTTAATTGAGACAAGAAAATAGTTCGCGTAAAAGGAGCTTAAGACAGAGGCCTTACGGTTACAAAGGTGTTGCTACGAAACTGCTGTTTCAGTGCAGCTATTGCAGACTATAGCCCCAATGCAATACACGGCGGAAAGTTTCCTAGCTGTTTGATGACTGATTTGTTAGATAGCGGTTTTCAGTTCTTCATACAGCCATCATCCGTGCACTCATTTGCGTGATACACACTCAGACAGATACAAATTTAATCAATGTAATCAACAGACCATGTGATGAAAAGATCTGGACCGTTAAGTCTGGGGAACGAGACGGCCAGCTTAAATCAGCGAAACTTGGAGTTCGAACCGAACGTCGTTTACCCATTCTTAGGCAGTCGCTGTCTAAATAATGTTGCCGAAAGCGTGCTACCAGACGGAGAATCGTTAGCTGATGAGTATAGTTCCCCACGCTGAAGTGCCGATGGCATGCTCTCAAAGAGACGATGATGGATCTCCGATTTTCAAAATAAACTATTCTCAGTTTCGTGTGCTGTTTAGGATTGTCTCCCCATGTTGTATTTCCCAAATGTACATCCCGCTCCAGAACAAGATACAAATTAAATTAACACATTACAAAAAGATGAGGCTTTGCAATCCATGTGGTGCCGTGTACTCCTGGCCACATTTCCCTTTACTTGGTTCTTCATTTGCTGTTCTTGTCGATTTATTAATACAGGTGGTTGACATTGAAACAGTTCGATTACCGAACTCACAGTAGCCTGAGTCACTAAGATAAAGGCGATGCAGATGACTCGAAAAATTGCAGTCGTTACGAATTATGTTCAATACGTTTGAGATGTTTCCTCTGCGGTGGTCGCTTTTGTGGATTCAAATTTTCGATAGGATCTCTTTGTCTAGTAACTCACATTTTATACACTACTGGCCATTACAATTGCTACACCAAGAAGAAATGCTGATGATAAACGGGTATTCATTGGACAAATATATTATACTAGAATTGACACGTGATTACCGGTACATTTTCACGCAATTTGGGGGCATAGAGATTGAGAAATCAGTACCCAGAACAACCACCTCAGGCCGTAATAACGGCCTTGATATGCCTGGGCATTAAGTCAAACAGAGCTTGGATGGCGTGTAAAGGTACAGCTGCCCAAGCACCTCTAACACGATACCACAGTTCATCAAGAGCACTGACAGACGTATTTTGACGAGCCAGATGCTCGGCCACCATTGACCAGACGTTTTCAATTGGTGAGAGATATGGAGAATGTGCTGGCCATGGACGCAATCGAACATTTTCTGTATCCAGAAAGGCCTCTACAGGACCTGCAACATGCGGTCGTGCATTATCCTGCTGAAATATAGGGTTTCGCAGGGATCGAATGAAGGGTAGTGCCACGGGTGGTAACACATCATGTTCAAAGTGCCGTCAATTCGAACAACAGTTGACCGAGACGCGTAACCAATGGCAACCCATACCATCACGCCGGGTGATACGCCAGTATGGCGATGACGAATACACGCTTCCAATGTGCGTTCACCGCGATGTCGCCAAACACGGATGCGACCATCATGGTGCTGTAAACAGAACCTGGATTCATCCGAAAAAATGACGTTTTGCCATTCGTAGACCCAGGTTCGTCGTCGAGTACACCCTGGCAGGCGCTCCTGCATGTGATGTAGCGTCAAGGGTAACCGCAGCCATGGTCTCCGAGCTGATAGTCCATGCTGCTGCAAACGTCGTCGAACTGTTCGTGCAGATGGTTGTTGTCTTGCAAACGTCCCCATCTGTTGACTCAGGGATCGAGAGGTGGCTGCACGATCCGTTAAAAAAAAAAAAAAATGGCTCTGAGCACTATGGGACTTAACATCTGTGGTCATCAGTCCCCTAGAACTTAGGACTACTTAAACTTAACTAACCTAAGGACATCACACACATCCATGCCCGAGGCAGGATTCGAACCTGCGACCTTAGCGATCACGCGGTTCCAGACTGAAGCGCCTAGAACATCACGGCCACACCGTTCTGCTGATCCGTGACAGCCAAGTGGATAAGATGCCTGTCATCTCGACTGCTAGTGCTACGAGGCCGTTGGGATCCAGCACGGCGTTCCGTATTACTCTCTTGAACCCACCGATTCCATATTCTGCTAACAGTCATTAGATCTCGACCAACGCGAGCAGCAATGTCGCGATACGATAAACCGCAATCGCGATAGGCTACAATCTGACATTATTCAAAGTCGGAAACGTGATGGTACTCATTTCTCCTCCTTACACAAGGCATCACAACAACGTTTCACCAGGCAACGCCGGTCAACTGCTGTTTGTGTATAAGAAATCGGTTGGAAACTTTCCTCATGTCAGCACGTTGTAGGTGCTGCCACCGGCGCCAACTTTGTACGAATGCTCTGAATAGCTAATCATTTGCATATCACAGCATCTTCTTCCTGTCGGTTAAATTTCGCGTCTGTAGCACGTCATCTTCGTGGTGTAGCAATTTTAATGGCCAGTAGAGTAGTTCTCATACGTTCCAGTCTTTCTGCCAAAAGGGTTCAACGCGGAATTTGAATCAGTTACATAATTCTGGATGGTCTAACTTTTATTTAAACTTTGGTGCAGGTAATGCTATCATTAACCCGAACGTTGGCTTGAACGCAACTGTCCTTGACTAGGCATGATTCTATTAGAGGTGGTATGTTCTTGTCGTCCTACAGTCTTCGAACTGACTTTGCCAGTTACAGGTGGACCTACAGCCGAACGTTGATTGCGAACCACAATACAACTCTTCATTTTTCACGTATATAAGTCACTGTTGTTGTGGTCTTCAGTACAACCGCAGCTTCTTTGCTGCTCTTCACACTATTATATCCTGTGCAAGCCTCTTTATCTACGACCAACTACTGCAACCCAGGGTTTTGTACGTGCGTACATATATGTCGTTATCAGAGGTTAAAAAAGCGTGAAGTAACAGATATAACCTTTATACCAACCAAGGATGGAACTCAGTACCTATATTTGTGGTCTGCCTCTTCAACATCGAGCTATTGATACACTATATTCCTATTAACAATGTTTCATTCATAAATACATCTACTTCTTCGGTGTATCTCAGTCCGTAGTGTGCTTCGGCAGGAAGGAAGATTAGGGTTTCATGTCCCGTTGATGTCATTAGGGACGGAGCACATGTACGGATGGGGGAAGGAAAGCAGCCGTACCCTTTCAAAGTAACCATACCGGCATTTGCCTTTAACGCTTTAGGGCAATCACGAAAATCATAAATTTGTATGGCTGAACGGGAATATGAAGCGACGTCCTCGCGCTTGCGAGTCCAGTGTCTTATCACACCGCCACCACGGTCGGTGTTCCCTTGCGAAAATTATTATTGTTGATTTTTCCGATGATGTTCCTAATTCATTATGAAAGTATTTTTTCTCGTATCCAGATTCCCTTCCAAGAAATGCATCCTGTTCCTGCAGGAATACAGATATGCGTCATCTCCGTTTTGTTGTTTTATCGTTGATGGAGAAATAATAGTTTCAAGACCTAGCGCGTGAATAATGTAGAGTAAGAGGCTAATTATTGCTCTCTGTGGTAGAAAAATATTTACGAACCTACGAATGATTATCATATATTTGGCAGTTAATCTACGAGCCCGTGAAAGGTAAGGACACCAAATTTGTTATGTGACGACTCTTAAAGCTTTTTAAATAAAACCAGTGTTATTAACATTCTACGTCGTTATTTTTCAAGCCGGCCGCTGTGTCCGTGCGATTCTAGGCGCTGCAGTTCGGAACCGCGGGACTGCTACGGTCGCAGGTTCGAATCCTGCCTTGGACATGGATGTGTGTGATGTCCTTAGGTTAGTTAGGTTTAAGTAGTTCTAAGTTCTAGGGGACTGATGACCTAAGATGTTAAGTCCCATAGTGCTCAGAGCCATTTGAACCATTTTGTTATTTTTCATGTCTACATATTTATTTGTCAACATAGTCACCCCGGCGACAAACACGTTTCTCTTAAACGAAATACCAGTTTGTTGATACCATCAATGTAGAATGTTTGAGATTGTTGACGGAGCCATAACCTCATCTCTGCTTGCACCGCTTCATCACTATCAAAGTTAAGCCCTCGGAAGTGTTCTTTAAGTTTTGGAACAGGCGAAAATCGGGTGGAACCTAGTCGGAACTATATAGAGGACGATCGTAACAGTGAATCCAATGGGTCGCATTTTTGCAGAAGTCGCAGCGCCCGTGTGTAGTATGGCGTTGTCATGGTGAAGGAAAAGGTGCTCGTGCTCGATGTGTGGACAAACTATTCGAATTTGTTTCAGTTCTCTGAGGGTCTATTTACCGACATAGCTACTTTAGACACCGCCACGTTACACGCTACAATTCGGAGGCGTCTAGCGGCAGAAGGTTCCACCTTGTGTCAACGAAGCGAAAAAGTCGACTGAGTAATATGCATGACATGTAATACCTCAACCGATCCTGAAAATATAATAAGAAATTCGCAGGCAGTACTTTCCAGCACACCCTCGTAATATCCTTGTTTCTTCTATGTAGCTGCAGATTGCTTTTATGAACTTCGTTAGGAGGCCACTCCCTTCCAATTTTCGACGTCATATACTTACACACATTATAAAAATTTGCATCACACCGCTTCCCAGAACCCCTTAAGATAGACGTTGACTGTAGATATTGTATCACACACACACACAGTCTCTCTGACTCTTCAGAGATGTCACTAAACCCGCCCAAAGATGTAAACAACCATGCATGAGCAGCACCTATTAGACGGAGAGGGTTAGACAGCCGATCAGTTCCAGTCATTCCACCAGGAAAGAGGTACACGGCTCGTGTTGTCTGTAGTTCAACAATGCCTAGACGGTCAATGCCGCGATTCGATCGCGTCCGCATTGTTGCTTTGTGCCAGGAAGAGCTCTCAACAAGGGAAGTGTCCAGGGGTCTCCGAGTGAACCAAAGCGATGTTATTCGGACATAGAGGAGATACAGAGAGACAGGAACAGTCAATGACCTGCCTCGCTCAGGCCGCCCAAGGGCTACTACTGTAGTGGATGACCGCTGGCTACGGATTAGGGCTCGGAGTAACCCTAACAGCAACACAACTATGTTGAATAATGCTTTTCGTGCAGCCACAGGACGTCGTGTCACGACTCAAACTGTGCGCAATAGGTGGCATGATGCGCAGCTTCACTCCCGACGTCCATGGCGAGCCCCATCTTTGCAACCACGACACCATGCAGCGCCGTACAGATGGGTCCAACAACATGCCGAATGCAGCGCTCAGGACTGGCATCAAGTTCTCTTCACCGATGAGTGTCGCATATGGCATCAACAAGACGCTATTCGGAGACGTGTTTGGAGGCAACCCGGTCAGGCTGAACGTCTTAGACACACTGTCCAGTGAGTGCAGCAAGGTGAAGGTTCCCTGCTGTTTTGGGGTGGCATTATGTGGGGCCGACGTACCCTGGTGGTTGTCATAGAAGGCGCCGTAACGGCTGTACGATACGCGAAGGCCATCCTCCGACCGATAGGGCAACCATATCAGCAGCATATTCTCGAAGCACTCGCCTCATGGACGGCAATTCGCGCCCCCATCGTGCACATCTTGTGTATGACTTCCTTCAGGAAAACGACATCGCTCGACTAGAGTGGCCAGCACGTTCTCCAGACATGAAGCCTTTCGAATATGTCTGGGGTGGATTGAAAAGGGCTGTTTATGGACGACGTGACCCACCTACCACTATGATGGTGCAACATGCAATGTGTGGTTTTCGTGAGCAATAAAAATGGCGGAAATGATGTTTATGTTGATGTCTATTCCAATTTTCTGTACAGGTTCCAGAATTCTCGGAACCGAGGTGATGCAAAATGTTTTTTGATGTGTGTATTTGGACTCTTTCATATGCTTTACGAATACCTAGAAATGCAACAGTTAAAGTTTATCTCGGTTCAAAGGCTTACATTATAACAAAAGAAATGAAATTATGTATCGTCGGTTTTCCTTTCCTGAAGCAAAACTGGCACCTTGGTTGAGTGTTCCTTGGCCCCAGCAAACATTGTTGTCTTTATCAATCTTTCCAGTGTTGTCTCTGTACAAAGTGATGATGCTATGGTCTGTAACATTCAAGGATCGTAATGAGGCCTTCGTATAGATATAACAAATTGATTTGATGTTTTGTACTGTCGTTAATTAAGCTGCTCTTGGCACCACATTTGCGATGAGACAGTGAAAGCGTCCTTAGGCAGATATTAATCACTGGGTTGCGTAAGGTGCCAACAGCAAATTTAAAATTATGGCTTTCTGTATTTACTGTTCTGTGAAAGGAAAGAGTGGAAAATAAAGTTACGTAAATTGAAGATGTAGGTAGGAGGTCGGCTTCACCGGGACTTTACTCAGAATCAGCATTGACGATGTGCCGGATAGGGATTCGAACCTGGGATCTCCTGATATGGAGGCAGTTGCGTTAACCGATGCGCCAGCCGGACGCAGTGTTTATTGCGGTTGCGCGGCCTTTGTCGACACGCCTCGCGGTCGACACACTCCCATCTAGCGCCCCACATCCGTAATCGCCGTCCATGTCCACCTTGCTCGCTACTTGAGATTGCTGCAGGAGGTCGAACGTGTATTCGCACAGAAAATGGTGGATTCATTGCTCGTTGGGGGCGAATCAGCTATGTGACTGCGTTGTGTCTGTTCTTTCAGAAATCCACGCATTCATATAAGAAAATAATATTTTTTTTCTGTGTTATTGCCCGATGGTACGTACGCTTTTTCTGACATAGTTGCTGGCGCTGTTTTATCTATCAAGGTATCTAGCCTTTGAAGGTGATATGTTTTTATCGTTGAGCTTTAAGTTTCTCAGGGAAGGCTTTGGTTTTATTCCAGACGTCCATCAAACTTTTTATCAAGTGATGAACAGTAAGCTATATAGCTGGCCTACTCTTCCGTTTTCAAGCCCTTCTTAATATCAGCATCAAACTAATTATTGAGCCTCTGGTGTCTCCTGCGTTCCGTTAGGGCTAAGAGTCATCGAGCTTAGCTATTATGCATTCCTGATTCCACCATACAGCTGGGAGAAGCTTACTTATTATTTTTCCTGTATTCTTCGGAACAGAAGATGTTGGAGCAGTATTTAGTACATCTAGTAACAAACAAAATTTTTGTGAAACTGTACGAATATGATCTGAGGTAATATTTTTTACACAGTTGAACTATTTATTATTTATTTATTTATTTGCTGCCATTTGCAAATGACCTCCCACCTTGTTCCTAAGATAGGTTCTACTTTCACAATATGAATTGTAGATGTACAGAAAGTTAAACTTATTTGTTATTTCTTATTTTTAATAAGGAATTAATAATATTGCAGCTTTAAGCTCTAATATAGTTAAAAGTAATTAAGAAAAGAAAATTTTAAAATTAACGATTTGTGATTAGAAGATAGAAATTTATGAAGACAGAGAACAGGCTATGTCATATTATAACTTTAAGACACATAAATTCGGAAGAAAACTTTCTAAAATAAACAAGATTCTTGAATTTAAGGTGGATAGTTAAATACAATAAACATTATAAAATTTACAAAAGGAAGAATAAAAACAGAAGACAGAAAAGATGATAGTGGAAGAATATCCCTTCACCAATTGTGTATGATGGTGAGTGTCTTGGAATTGTCCGTCAAACCACCGACCGCCAATCACAGCTCTTCATCTAAATCTAACATCTACTCCGTATTTCGTAACATCCAAACCTTAACCTCCAATTTTATTAGGCTGTTGTGTCTGCATGTATGTCTTTGCATACAGGCTCGTTGTCTGTGTCGGGCATACTCTCTATAGGTCACTTTGGATATATCACCAGTGAGTGTGTTTAGCATGGTCCATTGCTCTTCGTCTCTGAGTACTGCGTGTATGGTGTCTTGAATATTGTTGAGGTTAACGTGTAATGTGTGTCTGTTGTTGATATATTGTCCGCAGAAAAAGACGATGTGTTTTCGAGAGCCTTCTTCTCCACATGTGGATGTTGGTGTGTGCCCCAGACTCACGCAGTTTAAGTGTATGAGATAAGTGCCGATTACTGTTAAGAAGTGAACCATATTGCGGCTGGGATCGATATGTTTGAGTTTTAGTCTGTCCGTTACATCGGGAAAGAACTGGTGCAGCCTGCGGCCCTTTTCACTTGTGACCCACTGACCTTGCCAGGTCTTCAACCTCCGACTTTTTAATTGGTGTTTCCTGTCGATTGCTCTCCAAGTGATCTTTGGAACCTGGTCGTGCCTTCTCACATTAAGCCGGTACACAGCCGCTCTATGTCTTATCGTAATGTGTGTTGGGTAGATTCCGAGCACCAGACAGAGCGATTCCACTGAGGTGGTGCCGAAAGCTCCCGATAGTCTTAAGTAATCCGCTCCTTTGTCCTCGTCTGACGAGGGTCCGGTTTGTTGATAGGCTCATGTGCTGGCGGCGGGGCTAATTACCAACTCCAGGAGAACACAATGGTATGACTGTGTAACTGCCAAGTGGAGTTTAAATTGTTCTGAATTTAGTATTGCCAGATTGTATAGAATTTTTTCCGCTTTGTTTGTGACTATGTCCATGTGTTCATGGAAATTTTGCTTTTCATTTGCGTGTACCCCAAAAAAGCATGTGATGACTGCTCGTTTAATGTTTGTGTCCGATATCTTAAGTATAGAGTTGCTCTGGAGAGACCCTTTCAGTAAAGTGTATGTTGTTTTGTTATCGGCTGTCATGAGTTTGTTGTTATGCCACCACTGTGTTATTGTTTTGAGTGTTTCATTTGCTATTCCTTCTAGCTGGGACCTATTGTTAGCAGACACTACCAGCAGAAGGGCGTCTAAGTATGCGACTAGTCCATCTGTCATTATTATGCCCTCCACTAATTGCAAGAGGGATTCAATAGTGATGTCCCAGAAGATGGGCCACATATCGAACCTTGCTGGCAGTCTTTTGTAATTCGTTTGATTACTTTTCGGGCGTCCACCTACCATTCGATCACTCTGTTCTTACAGTAGTCTAGTAGACTGTTGTACAGTGTTTTTGGCACCTCCAGTTTTCTGAGTCTCTTGAACACTGCGGGCCACCAGAGATTATCAAAGGCACCCGCAATTTCGATAATAATTGCCAATGTATACTTAGCCCTGGTGCTGTTGGCAAATTGTAACGCTTGATTGGTGACATCGTCAGTCGACTTTCCCTCTCTGAAGCCGAAATGTTGTTGGCTTAGGCCATGGAGAGCTCCGTGCGCCTGTAAACGCCTGCACAGGAGCTTTCCCTAGACCTTGGAAAGTGTATTTGTAAGACAAATAGGCCTATATGACGTCGGATTAACGGGTCCCTGTCATCTAGCTTCTTTATTACGACTGCCTTGGAGACCTTCCAAACTGTAGGCACACGACACAGCCGTAGAGCGTCGTTTAGCAGAACTGTAATGAACGGGGTGATCTGTGGTATTATCTGTCTGAATACTTCTGAAGGAAACTTCCTGGCAGATTAAAACTGTGTGGTCGACCGAGACTCGAACTCAGGATCTTTGCCTTTCGCGAGTAAGTGCTTTACCGACTGAGCTACCCAAGTACGCCCTCCAGCTTTAATTCTACCAGTATCTCGTCTCCTACCTTCCTAACTTCACACAAGCTCTTCTGCGAACCTTGCAGAACTAGCAATCCTGAAGGAAAGGATACTGTGGAGACATGGATTAGCCACAGCCTGGGGGATGTTTCCAGAATGAAACTTTCACACTGCAGCGGAGTGTGCGCTGACATGAGACTTTCTGGCAGATTAAAATTGTGTAGCAGACTGGGACTCGAACTCGAGACCCATGCCTTTCATGGGCAAGTGCTCTGCCGACTGAGCTACGTGAAAGACAAAGGTCCTGAGTTCGAGTCTCGGTCCTCCACACAGCTTTAATCTGCCAGGAAGTTTCATATCTGTGAACACTCCGCTGTAGGGTGAAAATTTTACTTCTGAATGAATTCATTCTGGGCCAGGTGCTTTCTTGTTTTTGGGCTCTGAGATCGCTGTCGCTGTCTTGTCTTGCGCAAAAGGACAGTTGACTGTGGCAGTGTTGTATGGTACGTTCAGCTCCTCTCGCAATGTTGCTTGTTGTTGTGTATCAGTATTGATGATGTCATCAGGTAGGAGCTTGTGCAACAGGAATTGTGCTGTTTGTCTCCATCCCTTTGTCATCTCGCCGTGATTCTCTCTTAGAGTTCCCAGAACTAGTGGGCTCTTGAATTGTTCAGTAGTTATTTTCTATGGATTCCCTCATATGTTTGTCTGTATTTGCGGTGCCACATCTCCGTCACAATGTTGTTTACGTGTTTTGAACAATTCGTTTCGTTATTGGTCTTTTACGAGCCGACATGCTTCCAGTCATCTTTTATCTATCTCTGTCTGCTTTTGACAGTTGGTACAGTCATCTTGCTCTTCGGGTTTCTTGTTCTAGTGTAGTCAATTTATTTGCCCATGGTTTTTGGGTGTGTTTTGTGTTCTGTGTCTTTTGGTATGAATGTATTTTGCACTAAGATCGGTAAGAATGTGTGCCTTGAAGTTAATTCTTCCGTCGATGGTTTCAATGTTTCCGTCATGTACTATTCCTCTTTACCGAGCGAGGTGGCGCAGTGGTTATCACACTGGACTCGCATTCGGGAGGACGTCGGTTCAATCCCGTCTCCGGCCATCCTGATTTAGGTTTTCCGTGATTTCCCTAAATCGCTTCAGGCAAATGCCGGGATGGTTCCTTTGAAAGGGCACGGCCGATTTCCTTCCCAATCCTTCCCTTACCCGAGCTTGCGCTCCGTCTCTAATGACCTCGTTGTCGACGGGACGTTAAACACTAACCACCACCACCACCACCATATTCCTCTTTGTCTCTCCCAGTCAGCTTAATGAAATAGCAAGTGTCGGGTGTGTACTGTTGAACTACTATAATTTCTCTGCAGAAGTTCATTTCGATTGCAGTTGATAAGTGTCCTCAACCATGTGTCTCAGTTTTCTCGTTCCATCTCGTTGGCTTGCGTAAAACAGGGGAGCATAGAGTGATATGAATGGCTGGTCCTACTTTCAGTTGTGAGTCATTTGTTGCTGATTTATTAATGAGTACAACAACATGGCACCCATCTATAGCTCTTAATAACTCCGTTCCATCTGCATCGTTACACATCTACGCGTGATAATGTGAGCTGAATTCTTCATGTAACGGAAGTGCCAAACACTTCAAGAGATTATGTCAAAAATATGTGCTAAATATGGTACGAAGAGATTTCCATATCGACGCCATATTTCCTTGTTCCGATTTCTACTACAACAGCGGGAAGTTAGAGTAAAAGACTGCGTTTATCCTAAGAGTGATCCCTCCTCTTCAGTGGCATGATTCTTTTTTATGAGCTCAAAAATCCGAATTCAGACTAAACTTTTTTTTGAAACAATCGTTCTAACATTCACATAAATTGCATTAACAGCCACTGTTGAGGTTTATTATACTTCCTAACGCCAAGAAGACTGTACTAATTGCAAACGCAAAGAAGTAGGTTATTCCAACGGGTGCAGAAGACAGGCGATTTACTCTCAGACTTCCAAAAAATGTAATATTTCCAACAAGTGCTGACAGGTATGAATATTACCGAATTGTCAGTCTAATTATCCATGGATGCAGAATTCTAACACGAATTACACTCCTGGAAATTGAAGTAAGAACACCGTGAATTCATTGTCCCAGGAAGGGGAAACTTTATTGACACATTCCTGGGGTCAGATACATCACATGATCACACTGACAGAACCACAGGCACATAGACACAGGCAACAGAGCATGCACAATGTCGGCACTAGTACAGTGTATATCCACCTTTCGCAACAATGCAGGCTGCTATTCTCCCATGGAGATGATCGTAGAGATGCTGGATGTAGTCCTGTGGAACGGCTTGCCATGCCATTTCCACCTGGCGCCTCAGTTGGACCAGCGTTCGTGCTGGACGTGCAGACCACGTGAGACGACCCTTCATCCAGTCCCAAACATGCTCAATGGGGGACAGATCCGGAGATCTTGCTGGCCAGGGTAGTTGACTTACACCTTCTAGAGCACGTTGGGTGGCACGGGATACATGCGGACGTGCATTGTCCTGTTGGAACAGCAAGTTCCCTTGCCGGTTTAGGAATGGTAGAACGATGGGTTCGATGACGGTTTGGATGTACCGTGCACTATTCAGTGTCCCCTCGACGATCACCAGAGGTGTACGGCCAGTGTAGGAGATCGCTCCCCACACCATGATGCCGGGTGTTGGCCCTGTGTGTCTCGGTCGTATGCAGTCCTGATTGTGGCGCTCACCTGCACGGCGCCAAACACGCATACGACCATCATTGGCACCAAGGCAGAAGCGACTCTCATCGCTGAAGACGACACGTCTCCATTCGTCCCTCCATTCACGCCTGTCGCGACACCACTGGAGGCGGGCTGCACGATATGGGGCGTGAGCGGAAGACGGCCTAACGGTGTGCGGGACCGTAGGCCAGCTTCATGGAGACGGTTGCGAATGGTCCTCGCCGATACCCCAGGAGCAACAGTGTCCCCAATTTGCTGGGAAGTGGCGGTGCGGTCCCCTACGGCACTGCGTAGGATCCTACGGTCTTGGCGTGCATCCGTGCGTCGCTGCGGTCCGGTCCCAGGTTGACGGGCACGTGCACCTTCCGCCGACCACTGGCGACAACATCGATGTACTGTGGAGACCTCACGCCCCACGTGTTGAGCAATTCGGCGGTACGTCCACCCGGCCTCCCGCGTGCCCACTATAAGCCCTCGCTCAAAGTCCGTCAGCTGCACATACGGTTCACGTCCACGCTGTCGCGGCATGCTACCAGTGTTAAAGACTGCGTTGGAGCTCCGTATGCCACGGCAAACTGGCTGACACTGACGGCGGCGGTGCACATCGATTCCGTAGAAATGTACGAGGGTTGTCCAGAAAGTAAGTTCCGATCACTCGCTAAATGGAAACCACAGTGAAAATCAGAAACATTTTATTTGCAAGAATTAGCTACACTTCTCTACATAGTCACTTAGACATTTGTCAGAGCGTTATACCAAATTTCCAACACCAACACCATAGAAGGCAGCCACCTGTGCTTTCTGATAATTCTCTGCGCTGATCTATAGCGCGTAGCCTGCGCCCAAGTGTAATTTTCTTATCCAGTATTTCATGTGAACAGAGATGATACTCAGGGCGAGCCAATTATGGCTGTGTTGTGGGTGATCCAACACTTCCCATCGAAAAGGCTGCAGGAGCGTCTTCACTGCCCCTGCAGTGTGCAGTTAAGAAAGTTAAGAATTGCTATGAAGAAGGAAGTGCGTGGCAGTTGTGTTAGGTGGGCTGCATTCATAACCCTTTCAGCGTGCCCTCCTACTTGGGGGGGGGGGAGACATCGTTGTTGTAGGCATCTTTACTCGCTCACAGTGCGCTCACGACTGAACAGAGCGTGTTGATGCGAGCGAAGGTCGTACTAGAGACACTACCCAACACGTATGTGCAAAGCTTCATCAGGTTTTCACTGTGGCGTCCATTTTGCGACCGATGAGAACTTACTTTCTGGACGACCCTCGTAGGAACATGCAAGACAATACTGATCCCACGACTCATATTAGAGGACAGGCTAAGGAAAAGGAATCTATGTTAAGAGATTTTGTATATTTGGAGAAAGCACCTGCCGATGTCGATTGGAATATACCCTTCGAAGTTCAGGAAGCGAAAGTTATTTCCAACTTGTACAGAAACCAGGTGACAGTTATAAGAGTCAAGGGGCTTGAAAAGGATTCACTGATTGAGAAGAGAGTGAAACAGGGTTGTAGCCTATCCCCGATGTTAATCAGTCTGTACGTGGAACAAGCAGTAAAGGAAACGAAAGAAAAATTTGGAGAAGGAATTAAAGTCCAAGGAGAAGAAATAAAGACTTTGAGATTTGCTGATGACTTTGTAATTCTGACATAGACGGAAAAGGACTTGGTAGTCGATTTAAATCAGGTGATGCTGTGGGAATTAGATCAAGAAACGATACAGTAAAAGTAGTAGATGCGTTTTACTATTTGGGCAGTAAAGTAACTGACGAGGGCCGTAGCAGAAAGGATGTAAAATGTATATCGACAATGGCAACAAAAGAGTGGCGCAAGAAAAGAAATTTATTAACATCGAATATAGATTTAAGTGTTAAAAAGTCTTTTCTGAAGATACTTGTCGGGAGTGTAGCCTTGCATGGAAGTGAAATGTGAATAATAATTTAGACGAGAAGAGAATAGAAGCTTTTGAAAAGTGGTGCTACAGAAGAATGCTGAAATCTAGATGGACGGAGCACTTAAGTAATGAGAATGCAGTTAATGGAATTGGCGAGAAAATAAATTTGTGGGAAAACTTGACTAAAAAAGGATCGATTGATAGGAAATATTCTGATACATGAAGAGGTCACCAATTTAGTACTAGTGCGAGACTAAGAGGTGAGTACAGTGAGCAAATTCAAAAGTTATTGGTTGCAGTAGTTATTCGGAGATGATGAGGCTTGCACAGGATAGAGTAGCGTGGAGAGCTTCATCACATAAGCCTTCGGACTGAAAACCACAAAATCAGCAGCAGCCTTAATAATTTATTGCACACTGATAAACCGAAACATTACGATCACTGTCCACCGCGACTTTGGATGCCGCCTGGTGGTGTGGCGGGCACGTGAAGCGGTAGCAAAAGCATGTAAAGCCCGTCTCACACGGAGCAAGGGTCGGCGCAACTTGGCGAGATAGCGTGCGTGCCTGCCGGCTTGCAGGGAAGGAGCCGGCTATCTTCCATGCCGAAGCTCCCCCACGGTGAAGGTCGGCAGCTATTTGTGTTGTGATCGGCTGCATGTTCTATCGAACGAAGATGGCTGCTTCAGGTGCAGATGTTCAGAGCAAACTGGCGTTATTAGCTGTTTTGATGCTAAACGATACAGAAATGCATGCTAATGAGAGAAGAAGAAAGAGAGAGTGGACGAAAAACTGGATTAGGAGGAGAAACGCTGGAAAAGGTGTGCTCTCCATGCTTCATAAAAAGCTGTGGTTACTTTTGTTTGAAAAGTATCACCATTTTATTACTATTTGATTTTATAAATATACCAATAATGACTGTTATATACGACTTTATTTTATAGGATAGAAAATCGAACATCCTTTGCAAATTTTATACTAATGGATGTATTGGTATTTGCAACTCTTTCGAGTGCTTCTGCACGCAAGTGTTTATTATAATAGTTCGCGCTTTTGACGACGTACAGACACTGTTCTTCCCTATACGTACATATCAATGCTGCAAACGTTTCCTTGGACCACTGCGGTGCCACTATTTAATAATTATAAGAACTTCCTACCGCACCTCACAACAGCAGAAAAGCGACTATCAACTAAGGCTTCTCGCCCAAGCTTTCCTCGTCTGACGTCACAAACGAAACGTCTCATGATTGGCCAACGCAGATAGCACGCAGGGAACCTTACAAGAAAAATAGCACCGGACCTATCCTGGAAATCTTACAAGGTTCCCAGCAAGGTAGCCCGCTAGCAGACTACGGAGCTCGCAAGTTAGCCGTCACGCGAGCCAGCAAGGAAACTTACAGCGAATCTTGCTCCGTATGAGACGGCCTTAAGTGGAGCAGACACTGACGGGTAATCCTCCTGGCGAAGATATGGGTTGCAAATGCGGGAAATCCATTGAGACAAGCGACTTTGACAAAGGACAGATTATTATTACGCAAAACCTGTGCACGAATATCTCGATAACAGCGATGCTGATCGAATGTTCATATGCTACTGTCTTGAGCAGCTACTGAAAAAGGTAGGAGGACAGTGAAACTACCACTAGACGCTAAATGGTTGGACGTCCACGACTCTTCACAGAAAGTGGGATTCGGAGTTTTGACTGATCTGTAAAGTAGGAAAGATGGTGTCGGTGGCGTCTCTGACGAAAGACCACTGCGCTGGTGCACCATTCATCGTACACTCAGCAGACCACACCTCTGTGTTCACATGTTGAACCAACGAAATGGTCAATTACGATTGCAGTGGGCACGGAACCATCGGAATGCGACCGTCGATCAACGGAAACGTGTGGTTCTTCGGGCGAATGACAGTTTCGCTACGCTGGGCTTATGGTCGTCTCCGCAAGCGCCGCCATCGAGGTGAGCGGCTGCTCCACACGTGCTGCGCGCCACGGACGCAGGCTGGTGGGAGCAAAGTCATGCCACAAGAGACATTGTCCTGCGCTTGCATAGTACCTGTTGTAATAATCGAAGATACGCTGACAGTTGCGAATCACCTGCATTCCTTCATGCTTGATATCTTCCCCGACGGCGATGTGATCTTTTAGCAGTAAAACTGTCCGTGTCTCGGAACCAGAACCGTGATACAGTGGTTTGAGAAGTATTGCAGTGAACTCACGTTAATGTCCAGATTCGCAGATGTAAATCCTATGCGTTCCATATGGGCCGCTATTGGGCGCCATCACCGTTTACGCATATTAGCGACCCGTTATTGATTCGAATTACATGACATGTGCGTAGACATCTAATGCCATATACCTCCACAAACCTACCAAGAAACTGCCTGATCCCTCACACGCAGAGTCAGTGACGTACTTCGTTCCAAAAACGGACAAACATGCTATTAAGAAGATGGTCATAATGTTTTGGTCCATAAGTGTGTATAGTGAATAATGAACGCGAGCTGGAATATCGTTTGAATGGCACTACATTTTCGTAGCAGCAGATGTACATATACTATATGTACTATAACCATGTTACCGCTTCAATCATCAAAATTTACTTAGGCCTGGTCTCGAAGTTTCTTCATGTGTGTGTGTTTAGTCAGACTGCCCTAGAAAGATCAAAAAGTTAAAGGCAGTGATTGGAAGGAAATCTAGGAATCGAAACACAGGAGAGAGAGGGCACCTGACTGCTCCTAGAGACACGGCAAGTCTAAAATAATGCACTCCTCACTCTGCGGCGACTCTTGGGGGTTTAAAGTTGTCGCGGTGGCATCGGATCATTAAAGCTTGTATCCGCTGTAGCAAACTATCTTATTCAGTCATTCACTAGTCAACTGTTCATCGAGTTAAGTTTTCTTGTGGAACCTTTTATCTATCAGGATTCACGTAGACACTGCCCTTCGTCCATTCTAGAGCGGTTTAGTTCAAATATTCTGCAGAAGTTAACAGTGAAAGGAAAGTTGCAGTGTGTGATAGAATTCTCATATATGACGCTCCGTTTGGAAATCCCTCATCACATAATAATGGATGTTCAGCAACATTCCCGATTAGTCATGCTGAAATAGTATGTACCTGTTTAAAACAGCACAACTTTTTTCTTATACCTATGGAGCGCTAAATTTTTAAATGCGAAACTGATTTCTGGCGTTCCCCGAGGTAGTGTTATAGGCCCTTTGATGTTCCTTATCTATATAAACGATTTGGGAGACAATCTGACCAGCCGTCTTTGGTTGTTTGCAGATGACGCTGTCGTTTATCGACTAATAAAGTCATCAGAAGATCATAGACTGCAAAACGATCTAGAAGAAATATCGGTATGGTGCGAGAAGTGGCAGTTGACCTTAAATATTGAAAAGTGTGAGGTCATCCACATGAGTGCTAACAGGAACTCGTTAAATTTTGGTTACACGATAAATCAGTCTAATCTAAAAGCCGTAAATTCAATTAATACCTAGGTATTACCATTACGAACAACTTAAATTGGAAGGAACACGGAAAATGTTGTGGGGAAGGTTAACCAAAGACTGCATTTTAATGGCAGGACACTGTAATAGACCTACTAAGGAGACTGCCTAAACTACGCTTGTCCGTCCTCTTTTAGAATACTACGGCGCGGTGTGGGATCCTTACCAGATAGGAGTGACGCAGTACATCGAAAAAGTTCAAAGAAATGCAGTACGTTTTGTATTATCGCAAAATATGGGAGAGAGTGTCACAGAAATGATGCAGGATTTGGGCTGGATATCATTAAAAGAAAGGCGTTTTTCGTTGCGACGTTATCTTATCGCAAAATTCTAATCATCAACTTTCTCCTCAGAATGCGAAACATTTTGTTGACGCCGACCTACATAGGGAAAAACGATCACCACGATAAACTAAGGGATATCAGAGCTCGTACGGAAAGATATAGGTGTTAATTCTTCCCGCACGCTATACGAGATTGGAATAACAGAAATGTGAAGGTGGTTCGATGAACCCTCTGTCAGGCACTTAAATGTGATTTGCAGAGTATCCATGTAGATGTAGATGAAGAACTCGATTTTTCGTGTTAATTTAACTGTTTTCAATGGCTGAAAGAAGATAAAGGCATATTATGTACCGTAGATACAGGCAGCAGATCAGCTTCATTCTGTTTTTAGCGTGTACTATGAGTGAATTGTTCAGTTTTTAGTTTATTACTTTTATCAAAATTTTCTTCATATTGTATTATTTCATAGAAATGACAGAAGATCTTTAATCTATGAAAGCAAATGAAGCAGTATACCTTGTTGCTACCTCAGTACTAGACTAGGGTTGGTGCCATTCTGCAATGATAGCGAGAAACTACCTTATAGAACAAGTGCGGGCAACTCTTGACACAGCTCGTCCTACCTCTGACCACGATACCCGGGAAACACCAACATTATTGTCTCAGCAAAGCTGTACCATTTCTTACATGCCATGTGTTTGTTGTTCGTTTCTGTCGGCTTTTCTATTGAAATAGCACTGATAGCTTCTCCCATTTTCTACAATAATACAAATTTTACGAATGAAAATTATTCCCTTTATTTTAAAAAAATGAGCATTTAAAACACAAAATTAGTACTGCTGCAATGGTTAACTGATATTTTGGTTTTTCACTCAGTCACGCAGTTATTAGTGAAAAATACACTACTGGCCATCAAAATTGCTACACCACGAAGATGACGTGCTACAGACGTGAAATTTAACCGACAGGAAGAAGATGCTGTGATATGCAAATGATTAGCTTTTCAGAGCATTTACACAAGGTTGGCGCGGGTGGCGACACCTACAACGTGCTGACATGAGAAAAGTTTCCATCTGATTTCTCATACACAAGCAGCAGTTGACCGGCGTTGCCTGGTGAAACGTTGTGATGCCTCGTGTAAGGAGGAGAAATGCGGACCATCACGTTTCCGACTTTGATAAAGGTCGGATTGTGGCATATCACGACTGAGGTTTATCGTATCGCGACATTGCTACTAGCGTTGGTCGAGATCCAATGACTGGCTGCGGTTACCCTTGACACTGCATCACAGACAGGAGCGGCTGCGATGGTGTACTCAACGACGAACCTGGATGTACGAATGGCAAAATGTCATGTTCTCGGATGAATCCAGGTGCTGTTTACAGCATCATGATGGTCGCATCCGTGTTTGGCGACATCGTGGTGAACGCACATTGGAAGCGTGTATTCGTCATCGCCATACTGGCGTATCACCCGGCGTGATGGTAAGGGATGTCATTGGTTGCACGTCTCGGTCACCTCTTGTTCGCATTGACGGCACTTTGAACAGAATGTTTTATCACCCGTGGCTCTACCCTTCATTCAGTCCCTGCGGAACCCTAAATTTCAGCAGGATAATGCACGACCGCACGTTGCAGGCACTGTATGGGCCATTCTGGATACAGAAAATGTTCGACTGCTTCCCTGGCCAGCACATTCTCCAGGTCTCTCACCAATTGAAAACGTCTGGTAAATGGTGGCCGAGCAACTGGCTCGTCACAATACGCCAGTCACTACTCTTGATTAACTGTGGTATCGTGTTTAAGTTGCATGGGCATCAGTTCCTGTACACGCCATCCAAGCTCTGTTTGACTCAATGACCAGGCGTATCAAGGCCGTTATTACGGCCAGAGGTGGTTGTTCTGAGTACTGATTTCTCGGGATCTATGCACCCAAATTGCGTGAAAATGTAATCACATGTCAGTTCTAGTATAATATATTTATACATTGAATGCCCGTTTGTCATCTGCATTTCTTCTTGGTGTAGCAGTTTTAATGGCCAGAAGTGTAGAAACACACCTGTTACAAACGAGATCAAATAAATACCGAAAAATACCGGTTACTAATATCTAAAGCAACAGTATCGCTTTTAAACAATCAGGTTTTCGCATCTCTTAGAAGTGTGTTACAGAAGCTGGTTTTATGATAGGACAGACTGGCTGCATTTAACCAATCTTTGGACTGAAGATAGCAACAACAATATGTCAAAGTGAAATTTAAAGAAGTTAAAACAATTACATGTGTAGGTCTACGCTACATTCAATAACAGCAGCGCCAGCTAACGAGGTGATGACAAAAATACGTTCAAATAAAAGTTATTTTTTAGCATAGAATCATGATACGCAATGAAACTAGGATTACCACAATTTCTAAAATGACGTCGGTTGCATTTTGACCAATAGCAGCACAACCTGAGATGGTTACAGTTCGCGGCAAGTTTCATGCGAAACAGCTTTCCCGTATGATTTGGAAGCATTTTTCTGCAAATATTAGGATGGCACTTCCTGTATACTTGATAACTTCCCCAAACGTGGGCTAGAAATAGGACAGTCGACAGATGAAACCTCCTTTCTGCCGCAGTTGGGGGCGACGGTCCTGGAATTCGCAGTGAGAGCCAGGCTACAAAACGCTATTGCTGCCGAGTTCTCAGCAGGCGCATACACACACACACACACACACACACACACACACACACACACACACACACACACGAGCGCACGCACAAAGTCGACCGACCTCTGACATTTTAAAAAGGCAAAAGGATTTTGTCGGTGATCGACGTGCGCGCTGTCGGTCAGTGAGGCGCGGAGTTCTTTTATTTCTGCGGCGCACTACACAGCGCCTCATCAAATATTCATACCGCAGCCGTGGCCGTACCGGGGCCCCGGCACCATACCGCCTTCACACAGCGAGTCAAACGCACGCGTAGCGGAACAGAAGCTAACCTCCACAAGACAACCACAACGAACTGTTTACGTTAAATGAATTCGCGATTGCGAATGAGCTCGAGCATCATGAGTAGAATCAGAATAACACAGGCGCTGCAGCATCGCGCGAACTGTTTAGTCTGACAAAGATAGCTCGAGGAACATCTGCGGCCCTACAGTTAGTCACAAAACAACAAACCACACAAAATAATGTACCAATGTTCGGTCTCGGGCCAGTATGGATTAATAAAATCTTCTCGGGCTTCCAGTCGCGCAAGGTGGTTAAACTCCCGCCTGAACCTGCTGGAAGCGCGAAGAGATTGTATTAAATCGCATAAAATAGAATTAAGAAGTGTCAATAGAGAGAAATTTTTCAAAACTGTGAAGGAAAAAACAAGTGAAAGTCATTCCAGCAATAGTACGTAGAGGTGGCGGGGTCTACATCTACATCCATACTCCGCAAGCCACCTGACGGTGTGTGGCGGAGGGTACCCTGAGTACCTCTATCGGTTCTCCCTCCTATTCCAGTCTCGTATTGTTCGTGGAAAGAAGTATTGTCGGTATGATTCTGTGTGGGCTCTAATCTCTCTGACTTAATCCTCATGGTCTCTTCGCGAGATATACGTAGGAGAGAGCAATATATTGCTTGACTCTTCAGTGAAGGTATGTTCTCGAAACTTTAACAAAAGCCCGACCCGAGCTACTGAGCGTCTCTCCTGCAGAGTCTTCCACTGGAGTTTATCTATCATCTCCGTAACGCTTTCGCGATTACTAAATGATCCTGTAACGAAGCGCGCTGTTCTCCGTTGGATCTTCTCTATCTCTTCTATCAAACCTATCTGGTACGGATCCCACACTGATGAGCAGTATTCAAGCAGTGGGCGAACAAGCGTACTGTAACCTACTTCCTTTGTTTTCGGATTGCATTTTCTTAGGATTCTTCCAATGAATCTCAGTCTGGCATCTGTTTTACCGACGATCAACTTTATATGATCATTCCATTTTAAATCACTCCTAATGCGTACTCCCAGATAATTTATGGAATTAACTGCTTCCAGTTGCTAACCTGCTATTTTGTAGCTAAATGGTAAGGGATCTATCTTTCTATGTATTCGCAGCACATTACACTTGTCTACATTGAGATTCAATTGCCACTCCCTGCACCCTGCGTCAATTCGCTGCAGATCCTCCTGCGTTTCAGTACAATTTTCCATTGTTACAACCTCTCGATACACGACAGCGTCATCTGCAAAAATCCTCAGTGAACTTCCGATGTCATCCACCAGGTCATTTATGTATATTGTGATTAGCAACGGTCCTATGACACTCCCCTGCGGCACACCTGAAATCACTCTTACTTCGGAAGACTTCTCTCTATTGAGAATGGCATGCTGCGTTCTGTTATCTAGGAACTCCTCAGTCCAATCACACAATTGGTCTGATAGTCCATACGCTCTTACTTTGTTCATTAAACGACTGTGGGGAACTGTATCGAACGCCTTGCGGAAGTCGAGAAACACGGCATCTACCTGTGAACCCGTGTCTATGGCCCTCTGAGTCTCGTGGACGAATAGCGCGAGCTGGGTTTCACACGACCGTCTTTTTCGTAACCCATGCTGATTCCTACAAAGTAGATTTCTAGTCTTCAGAAAAGTCATTATACTCGAACATAATACGTGTTCCAAAATTCTACAACTGATCGACGTTAGAGATATAGGTCTATAGTTCTGCACATCTGTTCGACGTCCCTTCTTGAAAACGGGGATGACGTGTGCCCTTTTCCAATCCTTTAGAAGAGCGTAGCGTTCCACAGACCTACAGTTCAGCGCTGCAAGAAAGGGGGCAAGTTCCTTTGCGTACTCTGTGTAAAATCGAACTGGTATCCCATCAGGTCCAGCGGCCTTTCCTCTTTTAAGCGATTTTAATTGCTTCTCTATCCCTCTGTCGTCTATTTCGATATCTACCATTTTGCCATATGTGCGACAATCTACAGAAGGAACTACGGTGCAGTCTTCCTCTGTGAAACAGCTTTGGAAAAAGACATTTAGTATTTCGGCCTTAAGTCTGTCATCCTCTGTTTCAGTACCATTTTGGTCACAGGGTGTCTGGACATTTTGTTTTGATCCACCTACCGCTTTGACATAAGACCAAAATTTCTTACTATTTTCTGCCAAGTCAGTACATAGAACTTTACTTTCGAATACATTGAACGCCTCTCGCATAGCCCTCCTCACACTACATTTCGCTTCGCGTAATTTTTGTTTGTCTGCAAGGCTTTGGCTATGTTTATGTTTGCTGTGAAGTTCCCTTTGCTTCCGCAGCAGTTTTCTAACTCGGTTATTGCACCACGGTGGCTCTTTTCCATCTCTTACGATCTTGCTTGGCACATTCTCATCAAACGCTTATTGTACGATGGTTTTGAACTTTGTCCACTGATCCTCAACGCTATCTGTACTTGAGACAAAACGTTTGTGTTGAGCCGTCAGGTACTCTGTAATCTGCTTTTTGTCACTTTTGCTAAACAGAAAAATCTTCCTACCTTTTTTAATATTTCTATTTACGGCTGAAATCATCGATGCAGTAACCGCTTTATGATCGCTGACTCCCTGTTCTGCATTAACTATTTCAAATAGATCGGGTCTGTTTGTCACCAGAAGGACTAATATGTTATCGCCACGAGTCGGTTCTCTGTTTAACTGCTCAAGGTAGTTTTCAGATAAAGCATTTAAAAAAATTTCACTGGATTCTTTGTCCCTGCCACCCGTTGTGAACGTTTGAGTCTCCCAGTCTGTATCCGGCAAATTAAAATCTCCACCCTCAACTATAACATGGTGCGGAAAACTACTCGAAATATTTTCCAAATTATTCTTCAGGTGCTCAGCCACAACAGCTGCTGAGCCAGGGGGCCTATAGAGACATCCAATTACCATGTCTGAGCCTGCTTTAACCGTGACCTTCACCCAAATCATTTCACATTTCGGATCTCCGCCAATTCCCTTCGATACTATTGCACTTCTTATCGCTATAAACTCGCCTTCCCCTTCACTGTCCTGCCTGTCTCTGCGGTATACATTCCAATCTGAGTTTAGGATTTCATTACTGTTTACGTCTGGTTTCAGCCAACTTTCTGTCCCTAGTACTATATGGGCGTTGTAACCGTTTATTAATGAGAGCAGTTCTGGGACCTTTCTATAGACGCTCCTGCAGTTTACTATTAGCACATTAATATTGTTATTCCCTGCTGCATTTTGCCTACTCCTACCTTGCCGCGTCTCAGGAGGCGTGTTGTCGGGCCTGGGGGGGGGGGGGGGATTCTCTAACCTAAAAAACCCCCATGTGCACTCCACACGTACTCCGCTACCCTTGTAGCCGCTTCCGGCGTGTAGTGCACGCCTGATCAATTCAGGGGGACCCTACATTTCTCCACCCGATAGCGGAGGTCGAGAAATTTGCACCCCAGCTCTCCGCAGAATCGTCTGAGCCTCTGGTTTAAGCCTTCCACTCGGCTCCAAACCAGAGGACCGCGATCGGTTCTGGGAACGATACTACAAATAGTTAGCTCTGATTCCACCCCGTGAGCGAGGCTTTCCGCCTTCACCAATTCTGCCAACCGCCTGTACGAACTGAAGATGACCTCTGAACCCAGACGGCAGGAGTCATTGGTGCCGACATGAGCAACAATTTGCAGTTGGGTGCACCCAGTGCTCTCTATCGCCGCCGGTAGGGCCTCCTCCACATCTCTGATGAGACCCCTAGTCCCTAGTGCTCAGAGCCATTTATTTGAAATTGTGTCATGTGACATAAAAATGGTGGGTATTCCCTCTCAGCCAAAGAGAGCTCAAGAAAACCCGTCGAACAACTAGGAATCGAGCTTTCGCGTCTCCTTCCTTTATCACATTATGAATCCTGCAGCCTGAGCCCCCCCCCCCCCCCTCCCCCTCAATCATTCGAGGTCTAAACTACATAGTGAGAGGATGACTAAGCGCCAGCAGCAGCAGGTTGAGAGGCAGCACCACCAGGCACAAGAGGAATAAGACTGGTAGCAAGTATGTAATGTGGTTGTTGTTGTGGTCTTCAGCCCTGAGACTGGTTTGATACAGCTCTCCATGCTACCCTGTCCTGTGCAAGCTTCTTCATCTCCCAGTACCTACTGCAACCTACATCCTTCTGAATCTGCTTAGTGTATTCATCATTTGGTCTCCCTCTACGATTTTTACCCTCCACGCTGCCATCCAATACTAAACTGGTGATCCCTTGATGCCCCAGAACATGTCCTACCAACCGATCCCTTCTTCTAGTCAAGTTGTGCCACAAACTTCAAGTATGTAATAACAGTAATATAATTATTACTATTGTTATTAAAAATATGTATTCGGATATACACTTATTCCAGTTCCAGTAGCGTGACGCCCCCCTCCTCCCTGAACCAGTGTTAGTGAACTTCTGGATGAGACCACCACATACTACTGCTGCAGCAGCGGCCCGCCAATGGGATTATCGACCGTAGTGTCTTTCAGCTATAATGTACCACTGCCACAGCAGGCGCCTTCGCTCAATAATACTGTACCACCACCGCAGCCCGCAACAGCAGCACCAGTTGGCACAGCTCGCAGAACAACAGACGAGTCCCGCATCACGAGTACTACTGCTCATAAGCACTTATAACGTCACTATTTCTGGATCAAAATGAGTAAATGTGGACTTCGATCTGGAAAATAGTTTTGCTGTGGTTATGGAAGTTGAAACGTACAACGCGTTGATTTTAAAGCTCAATATTCATGGTGCAAGTGGGAATATATGAACAGTATGATGGGTCACGTAAAGAATAAAATGACTGACGAGTGTGATCCTTCCCATAAACCTACTGACATTCGGATACTAGGCTATAACGTCACTATAGTTAATATGCACAGCGAGGCCATGCTAGAAGTAACTTCGTGGTTTCCGACTATACAGGGTAGTCAGAAATTCCTGTTACAAACATCTAGAACTTCAAAAAAATGGTTCAAATGGCTCTGAGCACTATGGGACTTAACATCTACGGTTATCAGTCCCCTAGAACTTAGAACTACTTAAAGGACAGCACACAACACCCAGTCATCACGAGGCAGAGAAAATCCCTGATCCCGCCGGGAATCGAACCCGGGAACCCGGGCGTGGGAAGCTAGAACGCTACCGCACGACCACGAGCTGCGGGCTATCTAGAACTTGTAGAGGATAGTGAGTACAGATCATTTTGAATAGGTACACATGTCCGGAATCGTATCGTTTCCGTTCTACGACAGTTTCAGTTCAGACGTGTACCTCGTCAACGTCTGCTTCGGGTTGTCTTGGTCTACATACGACACGTAATGGCCCGTTCTTGGAATCTGTGCCATTGAATGTCCGTCAGGAAATGTCGTTTGAGCATGATGGAGCACCACCTCACATTTCACTGGCTGTCCGGAGACATCTCAACAGACGGCATGGTGAAAGATGGGTAGGCCGTGGTGGTCCAACCACGTGGCCGTCACGATCGCCGGATTTAACCCCTATGGATTACTTCTTGTGGGATCGTATGAAGAGACTAATTTATAAGACACCTGTAGAGACAGAGGAAGATCTGCTGGCACGGGTTCTGGCCGCTGCACAAGACACTGAAGAGACACCAGATGGGTTGGACAGAGTGTACCAGAACACACTTGGTACAATGTGTGTAACAATATTGGTGGTTGTCACACAGAGCAGCTCTTGTAATGCATCGGTACGTTGCGGCTGGTGCCGTAGATGCTGGGTTCTTGTTGTTGGCGACTAATGTAAACCATAAGGTGTAAGTTGTAATGCAAACGCGTAAGTAATAACGGAACGAGTCAGTATTCTTTTCAAATGGATTGCAACAATTGTACTGGGTCACGCCTAAGTACATTCCTCACGTGGGTATGGATGAGATAATCATCTGCATTGAAACTGTCGTAGAACGGAAACGATACGTTTTCGGACATGGGATCCTATTCAAAATGTTATTTACTCACTACCATCTACATGTCCTAGAAGTTTGTAACGGGAATTTCCGACCACGCTGTATACTTAACATATTCGAGTGTTGTGAAATTCCGGCCGCCTGAGTGGCCGAGCGGTTCTAGGCGCTACAGTCTGGAACCGCGCGACCGCTACGGTCGCAGGTTTGAATCCTGCCTCGAGCATGGATTTGTGTGATGTCCTTAGGTTAGTTAGGTTTAAGTAGTTCCAAGTTCTAAGGGACTGATGACCTCAGCAGTTAAGTCCCATAGTGCTCAGGGCCATTTGAGCCATTTTGTTATGAAATTAGATGATATGTACAGTGCAGTAACTACCGATACATAAAGATTGTGTCATTGGCACTGGCATGAAAGAGCTGCCTACTATGAGTTTGTACACTATTTGAGCAAAAATAGTGTTACAGAGGACCAAGAGGAACAGTGTATAAATGCCTTTGCGAAACTACGTAGTTGTAGAACCCGTTAAGGCTGTAGAGGTAGAGTTCACAGATGGAATTCCCATGTGGGTAATAATACTTGCGTGATCTCCATATAGGCAGAGTTACAAGCCTACAGACTACAACTATTTTGAAAATTGGTGCTGCCAGTATGCAATGTATCTAAATAGTGAATCATGCACGATGTGTCCAAAGAGCAGCTATCGCTTCAGCCACAGCCCCCCTGCCCCCCACCCAACCACCCAGCCTCGTCCTATTCAACAACCCATTAAAAGACTATATAGCTTTCTCATGCTCGCTGCCTCTGCCGGCTCCGGGCCGCTGCCTCCACCCCCGCCGCTGCTGTCCCGGTAATGCCATTACCCCTCCCCCTCCGGCTGCCACACGCCGGATCACTGCCGCCTCCGGACTGCCGGCAGTCGCCGAGTCGATCAGCACTGAATGACTGCCAGATACGAAGCGCACGTCGAGGCATCCGCAGACGGTCGGTTTGTCAGGTCTATGGTAAAGGGCCCACGCTGTGCGTGGCTCCTATTATTGTAACAGACGGAGCGAGATAGCAAATATCTGTCTCTCATTGAAGTGTAGTGACTTGGTAAACCTCTGCAAATAAGTGCATTGAGTTAGAGAAAATGATCGTTTAGAAGTTTCCACTTTACCAACACAGTGCAGTTTCATGGCTGGAGGCCCACCAGTCTAGAATCGAGCTGAAATGACTCTCAGCACTATGGGACTCAACACCTGAGGTCATCAGTCCTCTGGAACTTAGAACTGCTTAAACCTAACTAACCTAAGGACATCACACACATCCATGCCCGAGACAGGATTCGAACCTGCGAACGTAGCAGTCGAGCGCTTCCTGACTGAAGCGCCTAGAACCGCTCGGCCACCGAGGCCGGCTAGCATCGAGCACTACGTTATAATGTTTATAGCAGGGCTCATACATAGAAAGAAGTTCATCATTTTTAAACGCTAGAGGCAATAACTTAAATATGTGTGAAATATTAGACAGCCAAGGCATAAGCTGTGTAGGAAACAGGTTACAGCGTACTGCATTTAAAATCTTACGACTTTCATAATTTTCCTATAAAATTCCATAAGCATTTTACAAAAACCTCTCGATTACAGCCACTGTAGCGTGGAACAGGCATTCTTAAGTTTCTCATTCTCCACTTGGAATCCATAATCCTCCAGCTGAATTGTTATAATACGGGGTGGTCCATTGATAGTGGCCGGGCCAAATATCTCAAGAAATAAGCATCAAACGAAAAAACTACAAAGAACGAAACTCGTCTAGCTTGAAGGGGAAACCAGATGGCGCTATGGTTGGCCGGCTGTATGGTGCTGCCATAGGTCAAACGGATATCAGCTGCGTTTTTTTAAATAGGAACCCCGATTTTTATTACATTTTCGTGTAGTACGTAAAGAAATATGAATGTTTTAGTTGGACTACTTCCTTCGCTTTGTGATAGGTGGCGCTGTAATAGTCACAAATGTGTAAGTGCGTGGTATCACGTAACATTCCGCCAGTGCGAACGGTATTTGCTTCGTGATACATTACCCCTGTTAAAATGGACCGTTTACCAATTGCGGAAAAGGTCGATATCGTGTTGATGTATGGCTACTGTGATCTAAATGCCCAACGGACGTGTACTATGTTTGCTGCTCGGTATCCTGGACGACATCATCCAAGTGTCCGGACCGTTCGCCGGATAGTTACGTTATTTAAGGAAACAGGAAGTATTCAGCCATATCTGAAACGTCAACCACGACCTGCAACAAATGATGATGCCCAAGTAGGTGTTTTAGCTGCTGGCGCGGCTAATCCGCACATCAGTAGCAGACAAATTGCGCGAGAATCGGGAATCTCAAAAACGTCGGTGTTGAGGATGCTACATCAACATCGATTGCACCCGTACCATATTTCTAAGTACCAGGAATTGCATGGCGACGACTTTGAACGTCGTGTACAGTTCTGCCACTGGGCACAAGAGAAGTTAAGGGACGATGGCAGATTTTTTGCACGCGTTCTATTTAGTGACGAAGCGTCATTCACCAACAGCGGTAAAGTAAACCGGCATAATATGCACTATTGGGCAACGGAAAATCCACGATGGCTGCGACAAGTGGAACATCAGCGACCTTGGCGGGTTAATTTATGGTGCGACATTATGGGAGGAAGGATAATTGGTCCCCATTTTATCGATGGCAATGTAAATGGTGGAATGCATGCTGATATCCTACGTAATGTTCTACTGGTTTTACTACAAGATGTTTCACTGCATGACAGAATGGCGATGTACTTCCAACATGATGGATGTCCGGCACATAGCTCGCGTGCGGTTGAAGCGGTATTGAATAGCATAATTATTTCATGACAGGTGGATTGGTCGTCGAAGCACCATAGCATGGCCCGCACGCCTGATAACGCCTGATAACATACGTCAGCGCATTGTCAATGCATGTGCGAAAATTACGGAAAGCGAACTACTCGCTGTTGAGAGGAATGTCGTTACACGTATTGCCAAATGCATCGAGGTTGACGGACACCATTTTGAGCATTTATTGCATTAATGTGGTATTTACAGGTAATCACGCTGTAACAGCATGCGTTCTCAGAAATGATAAGTTCACAAAGGTACATGTATCACACTCGAAAAACTGAAATAAAATGTTCAAACGTACCTACGTTCTGTATTTTAATTTAAAAAACTTACCTGTTACCAACTGTTTGTCTAAACTTGTGAGCCATATGTTTGTGACTATTACAGCACCGGAATTGACGTGAATCAGATGTCTTGCATGTGCAGATGTGGTGCCAACTCCCTCCAGTGACCTACCAAGAGCTCAATGCTTCCATGTCACGACGCGTCGCCGCCGTTATTCATGCCGAAGGTGGACATACCGGCCATTAGGTAGATGGCCATAATGTTCTGGCTGATCAGTGTACATCTGCAGGAACAGACTTTTAAGAATCTAATGTACACAAGTCATTGTATGAAGTATGCTGTAGACTGTCGACTGAGTTGGCAATCCTACATCCACTTGTTCTATGAGACATTGTGGAGCAAGCTGTTAGAGTCCGTTTGCCAAACTCTGCCGTCGCTCAGTTGCATGATTCATGTTGCGCCGAAAAAGAAGGTGGAAATGTATGAGCCAAGTGTGCTAGATATAGCAACAGAACTGCATTCGTATTCAAGTCTTTTCATATGCCCAGCAGTTTATAAGTGTTTATAATGGTTTACTGCATGGTCTATATAAAATGCCTTGTATTCCAATGTGGGCCTCTAGTTATCTTCATGGAGGGGTAGATGAAACATCCCCTTCACACGAGTCTTGTGGTAACCCACAGATCCTGCAACGATAATCCTGGAAACCAGAGGAGGAAGAACAACATCTCATTACTTCCCTGCAACATACGTACTTTAATTAGGGTTGTTCAGGTTGTGGAAAAACTAATTTAGTTCCAATAGTGTTAACACATCCTGAGGGGTCCACTACGACCATGTGTATATTTTTTCAAAATCCCTCTTTCAGCCAAAATATCAGTTATTGTTGGAGATATTGAACGTCATTGTGGGGTGACGTACCAGACTTTCAGCGAATGCTGCGATATTCCAGCACCTGAAAAAGTGCAGCCAAACAGTGTATTCATATTTGACAACGTTGGAGTGGAAACCAGGATCAGATCTGGAGATATTTCTTCTTTGGTTGCCACATGCAACTCGATTCGTTTTATTTAAGTCAGACGTACTAAAGGATCCCAAAGCAGTTGATCTAGGATAATGCAAAACTTGTTACAGCTTTCAAGCAGTACAATCTTAATTTAAACATATTTACCGAGCTCATATACCAAGCAATATGTCATTCCACTAATTTGTCACCTTATGTGGTGATTGCTGGAATAAGTAGCAGTAGGGTTTTGTGGCTGTTGATAAAACAAAGAAATTGAATGAGGGACGATATAAATTAAACATCGATGAGATTCTGTATTCGAGGCAGTGTGCCAAAACGTAACCCTGACAATATACTGTAAGTTATGGAAAAATTCATTCCAATGCAAAGAAGCAGAAGCCATCCATATGTTTAAACGTTGACAAAAAAAATTGAGACAGTCAATAAGAGGTTCACTGAAGTGGATAGAAAGACAGAATCCAACGAAGTGAGCAAGCAATCAACACAAGAACAGCGAAACTGGAAAGCATTATTAATGCAGCAACTATGAAAGTCGAAGATCTGAATGACAGATCCCGGAGATGGGAGGCGTTTGTAGAGGCAAACATGGAAACAGTCAATGAAAGTGTCAGTGCGTGGTTAACTATGAAAACTGAGGTGTATGAATCCATGATAGAGCATACAAATGAAAGAGTCCATTGACATGAATCTGAAATAGAGGAGTTACGAAGACTAACAACCCATCACCTCCACTGTGTATAGGATGTGTGCTATCACGAAGTGTGATTAATCCAAACGCAAGGTCATAGAGGCATGGAAAGTCACTCATCGCAAACGAGGTCAGCCGTATATGCTGGGAAAGCTACCTATACGCTTATCAAAGGACACCATCCACGTTGGAGACAGGGAGTTTGAACGGACACCTGGTTTACTGAGGCTAATATTCATAAAAACATCGGACCCTCAAAACTATTTGTCGAAAGAGGAGATCTTACGCTGAAATATTACGTATGACTAACGTACATGGGAGAAATAACACTCAGAATGTACGATTAAAAAGTACAAACAGTAGAAAACACATTGACATCATTAGACAGGTGGTAAGCTGTGAACTCAACGAAGCCCATGGCGTTGACAATGAACATAAAAAGCTGAGCACACTACCTCTGGAGAAGTAATGTGGCTACGGCTACTGACAGCATCTTGCGCAGCAGGAATTAAAGTGCACACGAACGAAATAATATTAATCATCTCAGAGCTTCGAGAAAGATGCACTGTTCAATAATAATGGAGACGGTGGTCTTTGAACTTCACAGGCGCACTCGCAGAATTTTCCAGTGCAGATAAGTACAAATTCGTCGTTTCAATGGTTTATTGGGGTTCGATTTCGTGGATATGAGAGAAAGATCTCAGGATCGAGTATAGGGTTCAAATCTACTTGAATTATCATAGATACGTATTGCTAATTCACTGACCCCTTCTTATGAAGGCAAATACTGGGAGGGACATGGTACACGCGTTTGAACAATTGCTTCATAAATTACTGGTATGAATCGGTGTTTTGAAAACCTACAGCCTTATAACGGAGGTGAATTTTACAATAAGTATTTCAAGTCAGTAATAAATTGATACTGTCCACCTGGAAGCGAGTACTGTGGAGCGTCTGAATGGAACCATTAAGAACTGTCATCATCATCATCATCATCATCATCATCATCATCATCATCATTTTAAGACTGATTGTGCCTTTCAGCGTTCAGTCTGGAGCATATCCCCCTTATAAAATTCCTCCATGATCCCCTATTCAGTGCTAACATTGGTGCCTCTTCTGATGTTAAACATATTACTTCAAAATCATTCTTAACCGAATCCAGGTACCTTCTCCTTGGTCTGCCCCGACTCCTCCTACCCTCTACTGCTGAACCCATGAATCTCTTGGGTAACCTTGCTTCTCCCATGCGTACTGTATGCGGATGAAGTTTAATCTTCGTGGCTCATACACATGGGTAAACATATTTCCATAAATTATTGCAGACTATAATCAAACCGAACATCGCACGGCTGGGAAGAGACCTATCGACGTATATGACAATGGACTTCTGAATACAGCACTGAGTTGCATTATCATGGACCCACGCAAGCAGAAGTTGAAAGCACGAAGGTGACTGGGTCCGTGTTTCAAAATACAAAATAGCGTCTGAGAAGCCTTACATCTCAAAAGAAAGTGATAAGAAACTGCAGGGAGATTTTACGCAGGGGAATTACAAAAAGTTCTGCACCAAATGTGTCTCTCGTAGAGCAAGTCATTATGTGTCGCAAGAACAGGGCATTAGTGAAATGGCTTGGCTTTGCAGAATCACAAGACAGCTGAGCGAACGCGCGTGATCTGCCACATAACAGGATGTGCAAACATCACGCAGTGCAGTAACATACCATGGGTGCTGGGCAGCGCATCAGCACAGGTGATGTTGGCGTTCTTCATGAACTGCCACTTGTGCTTCACCTTCCCGGATACACTTCCTGTGGACCTGGAATGAAACTGAAAAAGCGTTTGGCTCGTAGTGATAAGGGATTTAATCTACTTTATGAGGCGTGCAACGAGCATGGTTTAGTGTATTCTGCAAATCAATGTTTGGCAGAAAGTAATGCTGACGACCGAATTTTAGGCGATAACGCGAAGCACATTCGTCGCAGAAGGAATATAGGCAGTTGATAAATCAATGCATATTAAACTTGAACTGGATGTTGAAAAAAATTCAAATAAATAATGAACATGGCTCGTCATAAAATGAAGGAGAGGCTTGTTTAAAAAATTCCATCTCATCAGTGCTGATCGCTGCAAAAAGTGGCATGAAGAAGAAACAGAAAGCAGACAGACGGAGTCGTCTTAAAATCCTAAGCGTACTGCCAATACTAAAGACATCTGGTGGAGTTATCCCCTTACTACAATTAAACGCCAAAGAAACTGCTATAAGCATGCTTATTCAAATACAGATATGTAAACAGCAAGAAGACGGCGCTGCGGTCAGCAACGCCTATGTAAAACAAGTGTCTCGTGCAGTTGTTAGATTGGTCACTACTGCTACAGAGACGTCAGGTTATCAAGATTTAAGTGAGTTTGAACTTGGTGTTATAATCGGCGCACGAGCTATGGGACACAGCATCCCAGAGGTGGCGATGAGGTGGGGATTTTCCCGTATGACCATTTCACGAGTGTACCGTATCAGGAATCGAGTAAAACATTAAATATCCGACATCGCTGTGGCCGGGAAAAGATCCTACAAAAATGGGACCAACGACGACCCTTCCGCAAATTGCTGCCGATGTCAATGCTGGGCCATCAATAAGTGTCAGCGTGCGAACCATTCAACGAAACATCACCGTTATGGGCTTTCGGAGCCGAAGGCCCACTTGTGTACCTTTGATACTGCACGACACAAAGCTTTACGTCTCGCCTGGACCCGCCAACACCGACATTGTATTGTTGATGACTGGAAGCATACCCGGCCTTTGTAGCCGCGTGGTTCTAGGCGCTTCAGTCCGGAGCCGCGCGACCACTACGGTCGCAGGTTCGAATCCTGCCTCGGGCATGGATGTGTGTGATGTCCTTAGGTTAGTTAGGTTTAAGTAGTTCTAAGTTCTAGGGGACTGATGACCTCAGATGTTAAGTCCCATAGTCCTCAGAGCCATTTGAACCATTTTGAACTGGAAGCATACTGTCTGGTCGGACGAGTCTCGTTTCAAATTGTATCGAGCGGATGGATCTGTACGTGTAAGGAGACAACCTCATGAATCCATGGACCCTGCATGTCAGCAGGGGGCTGATCAAGCTGGTGAAGTCTCTGTATTGGTGTGGGGCGATTGCAGTTGGAGTGACATGGGACCCCTGACACGTCTAGATACGACTCTGACAGGTGACTCGTACGTAGGCATCCTGTCTGATTATCTGCATCCATTCATGTCGATTGTGCATTCCGACGGACTTGGTCAATTCCAGCAGGAAAATGCGACAACCCATACGTCCAGTACTGCTACAGAGTCGCTCCAGGAACACTCTTCTGAATTTAAACACATCCGCTGGCTACCAAACTCCTCAGACACGAACATTGTTGAGCATATCTGAGATGCCTTGCAACGCGCTGTTCATAAGAGATTTCCATCCCCTCGCACTCTTACGGATTTATGGGCAGCGCTGCAGGGTTCGTGAAGTCAGTTCCCTCCAGTACTACTTCAGACATCAGCCACGTCGTGTTGCGGCACTTCTGTGTGCTCGCGGATGCCCTACACAATATTAGGCAGGCGTATCAGTTTCTTTGGCTATTCAGGAGCCACAGAAATCTATAAATTGTGATAGGTCAATGGAAGGCGTCGCTGTTGGTAAAGGACTATATTTAAAACCATACGAGAAAGGGCTTGGACCATTTCTTGAAAAAATATCTCCCTAATGACAGTATCTAACAGACCACTCACCAATATCTGCTTAAATTCCTCAAGAAACTCAAAATTTCAATATTTCGCAGTGTGTTTACGTGGAATACTTTGCTGAAGAAAATTTGGAAACGGAAGGCATGTGGATCGTAAGTTTTGACGTCTCAGGAGGATCTGATATGCACTGGGTTGCATATGCAATGCAATGCAACGCTGTATTTGATTTCTAGGGTGGCTTACGCACACTGGAAGAGTTGCGCAGATATTTCGCCAACAGTCGCGTGGTCTACAATTTTCGACGCTACTCATACCTCTGCGGACATTTCTGTCTAGTGTTTCTCATTACGAATGCGTTGAAACAAGCAGTATGCGCATCACCACGCCAGCTGATCCTGGGATGTCACGTCGTGTACTGACTCTAAAAGAACGCTCTTACGTATTCAGTGCAAATTACTTGACATGCTGCTCATTTTCGGTCAAGGATGTAAACAACCTCTGTGTGTAAGAAATGCAACGAAGTCCACCACATCAAGGGTTCCAATGAATTTCCATAGGGGAAGTCGACAGACTGAAGTAAAAGATTGAACATGTAGCTGAGAATGCTGGTGAGAGATATGCACTGGAGGCAGAGCTGGAACATCCCACCCATCTGCACGACGATCACAGTGACTTGCCACTGTATCTGGAGCACTTAGTCACTCGAAATGGTTGTTGAAGAACCAACAACGTAATATAATTCACCACTAAAACCTGCAGTAAAGTCGCAGGCGCGGGATGGGGCTTGCTAGCATCACCCGCGAAATTCACTTCGACCGGCGTCCCTGGTTCATGGAGTATACTGGTTTAAATACCGAAAGGAGGGATCTCGCGATGTGTGATTTCGAAGAAGACATTTACAAATTAATGAATAATTCAGTTTTCAGAAAAACTCTGGAGAATGTTAGAGAATATCACGACGTTCATTTATTTTACTTGTGGGATGGGTGTTATGGAACAAGAAATTACGTTGCCAGCCCAGATTTCAAACGAGCCAGCATCTTCAATGAAGAACAAATTGCTTTGGAAATAGACAAGGCTTCGGTGTAGTTCACGAAACCTCACTACAATGATAATTAAAATATCCACGGGTGTACTGCCGGTCTATAGTGTCCAACGGGCACAATATTTCGGCGATCAAACATGTCGCCATCATCAGGTGAACTGAGGGACTGAGCTCCTGTGAACGTGCCGGCACGGAGATCCGTACGCTATGGCTGCTCAAGGGGAACTGGGTTCGGTCGCGGCGGCGGCCGATTTAAATACCCTCCGCCCCCGGCGCGCTCCCTCCGCCGTCCGCGCCCCGCGCCACGGTATCGCGGTGGAACAGGTTGCGACGGCGTCTGAGATGATGACGTCGGTGTGATGGCTCTGTCCGCCGTGGTCGTCACAACTATGCGTTTGCTCGATTTACTCTTGATTAACCCAATCGCTGGTTCCCAAGCCTTGCTAAGATTATAGCCACAGTCACGGTTTATGAGGTCGTCATTGGTGCGAATTTCGATGGCCTCTCTAAAAACGCTGTCCCAGTATCTCGACATCTGTACCAGAATCCTCGTGCGGTCATACTCCATAGCGTGATTTTCCGACAAACCCGACCGAACCCAGTTCCCCCTGAGCAGCCATAGCGTACGGATCTCCGTGCCGGCACGTTTACAGGAGCTCAGTCCGTTAGTTCATCTGATGATGGTGACATGTTTGATCGCCGAAATATTGTGCCCGTTGGACACTATAGACCGGCAGTACACCCGTGGATATTTTGATTATCAAATACGCCGGGAGAAACTCAAGAATCACACTCACTACAATGATTTGTGTGTTCTGACCTCCCCAAACTACACAAGTCCCGCTTTCACTATGAGTTTGCAAAGCCTGACTTTTCCGATCCCAAGTTATTTTATATGGATACAGATAATTTCATCTAGTGGGTGAAAGACTGTGATCCATATGAAGTAATTAAGTACAATCACAAAGAATTTGACACCTCTGGATATGCGACCGATAATCCTTCTGGAATAACATCTCAAAACAGAAAGGTTATCGGCCTGATGAAAGACGAGGCGACTGGTGCACATATTGTGGAGTTATTGGGGTTCAGATGTAAAGATGTACGCATATCGTATAGACGCAGGTACCAGCTAGAGGCGAGCTAAGGGTGTGCACTGTGCGACCTCAACTTCTCCCACGATCGAAAATTACAAGAGGTGCCTCCCCGAAGGCGTTGGCGCAGCTCCACGCATGGTGCGCCACGTAATCTTTGTATCGAGAGGTCAAGAGGTGCAGAATGCATTGCAACTGAAAGTAGGGCTCTGCCGTCATGACGACAATTGTTTCTTCTGTGGCGACGAATCGGAATCCTGCCGTATTCACACTGTTCACTGGAGAAACTGAATATGTGACTGAGTATTTATTCGTAAATACTCGTAAATACTCGTGTGTGTGTGTGTGTGTGTGTGTGTGTGTGTGTGTTCGTATGCAAGTGTGCGCGGAACAAGTAGACGAACCGTTTCTAATAGTTTTGTGTGTGAGAGAAAATATGAATGTATGATTGCACACTACGTGTGCATTGTTAATAAACAATACATTATTCTAAATAAAGAAAAGTGGATAACAGATAGCATTGTCAATAAGCAAAGGATAGAGAATAATATATTGCAAAACGAAATTCTTGACAGTAAAATAATAGTTAATTTGTTAAGTCACTGTTATTATTTGGTTGGCAGTCAATTTCGTAATGTTTTTCCAAAACTTTAATAAACGCAATAATATACATAGCATAGATTTCAGTCATCAATCAAATATTCTCCTTCACTATTTACAACAGTCTGCCAACGCTGGAGTAACTTTTCGATTCCACTACTGTAGAAATCACATGGTTTTGAGGCGAAGAACTCATCGACACATATTCTGAGCGCATTTCCATACGGAAAGAAATTCCCTAAAGGCTGTTAGGCGGAGAGCGGAAAAGGTGAAAGTCCGAGGGTGTAAGATCAGATGAAAAAGATGGTTGCGGAATGACTTCCCAACCTAGCTCCTTTTTAGTGTTTCTTGTCGCGCTCGCAGAATGCATGCGGGCATTATAGAGGAGTAGCGTCACTTCACACAGCCTTCCTAGTCGTTGTTCTTGTATTGTGTCTCAGTTGTTGACAATAAATGTCAGCAGTGATGGTTTCAACTCGGGGAAACAATCAGTAGTACACCACACCGTCGCTGTTCAACCAGACGCATAATACACTACTGGCGATTGCAATTGCTACACCAAGAAGAAATGCACATGATAAATGGGTATTCATTGGAGAAATATATCATACTAGAACTGACAAGTGAGTACATTTTCACGCAATTTGGGTGCGTAGATCTTGAGAAATCAGTACCCAGAACAACCACCTCTGGCCGTAATAACGACCTTGATATGCTTGGGCATTGAGTCAAACAGAGCTTGGATGGCGTGTACAGGTACAGCTGCCCATGCAGCTTCAACGCGATACCACAGTTCATCAAGAGTAGTGACTGGGGTATTGTGATGAGCCAGTTGCTCGGCCACCATTGACCAGACGTTTTCAATTGGTGAGAGATCTGGAGAATGTGCTGGCCAGGGCAGCAGACGAACATTTTCTGTATCCATAAAGGCCCGTACAGTGCCTGCAACATGCGGTCGTGCATTATCCTGCTGAAATGTAGGGTTTCGCAGGGATCGAATGAAGGGTAGAGCCACGGGTTGTAACACATCTGATATGTAACGTCCACTGTTCAAAGTGCCGTCAGTGCGAACAAGAGGTGACCGAGACGTGTAACCAATGGCACCCCATGCCATCACGCAGGGTGATACGCCAGTATGGCGATGACGAATACACGCTTCCAAAGTGCGTTCACCGCTATGTCGCCAAACACAGATGCGACCAACATGATGCTGTAAACTGAACCTGGATTCGTCCGAAAAAATGACGTTTTGCCATTCGTGCACCCAGGTTCTTTGTTAAGTACACTATCGGAGGCGCTCCTGTGTGTGATGCAGCGTCAAGGGTAACCGCAGCAATGGTCTCCGAGCTGATAGTACATGCTGCTGCAAATGTCGTCGAACTGTTCGTGCAGATGGTTGTTGTCTTGCAAACGTCCCCATCTCTTGACTCAGGCATCGAGACGTGGCGGCACGATCCGTTACAGCTATGCGCATGAGATGTCTGTCATCTCGAGTGCTAGTGATAGGAGACCATTGGGATCCAGCACGACGTTCCGTTTTATCCTCCTGAACCCACCGATTCCATATTCTGCTAACAGTCATTGGTTCTCGACCAATGCGAGCGGCAAACTCGCGATACGATAAATCGCAATCGCGATAGGCTACAATCCGACCTTTATCAAAGTCGAAACGTGATGGTACGCATTTCTCCTCCTTACACGGGGCATCATAACGACGTTTCACCAGGCAACGCCGGTCAACTGCTGTTTGTGTATGGGAAATCGGTCGGAAACTTTACTCATATCAGCACGTTGTAGGTGTCGCCACCGGCGCCAACCTTGTATGAATGCTCTGAAAAGCTTATCATTTGCATATCACAGCATCTTCTTCCTGTTGGTTAAATTTTGCGTCTGTAGCACGTCATCTTCGTCGTGTAGCAATTTTAATGGCCAGTAGTGTATTATCTTTTGTTGATGCACGCAGGTGTTTGTACGGACAGTTGCTGCTGAATCATACCTTTCTTTCTCTTATGTTAGCAAGAAGACACACTTTCTCGTCACCAAAACGATACAGTAAAGGAATGGTCGGTGTGATCACGAGCCAACTGATGACGAGCAAACAGAGATGCACATTTGGCCACTCGCTGATTTATGTGACATAGCTTAGAGCATGCGGTACTCATACACCCGATTTTTGAATCTTCACCCTAGTATGCAAATGCCGGACAATGATGGAACTATCACAGGTCATCACATTCGCCAGTTCTCGAGTAGAGTGCCGTAGATCATTATGGATTACTGAGTTTAAACGATCTTCATCAAACGCCGAATGTCTTCCTGAAAGTCAAAACGATACTCCATAAAACGAGAAAACCGTTTCTGCTCTGTCCAATGGCATTATCCGCATAAACGGCACAAATGTTTCTGGCTGCTTCCGCTGCTTTCATTTGCTCCTGAAGAAAAAGATGGAGGTAATCGTCGAAAACTCGAGGTTTTACCCTGAACTGACACGGCAAGAAGTCCGAGAATGTTTCAGACATGTAGAAATCTGTTTCCGAAATTCAATTATCGGATTCTACAAGCTGAATCTCTAGTAAGCGTAATGATTGTCTGGTGAAAATAAGTTCCAGCAACACGCAACTCCGTTTTTCAAACAGGCCGAAGGAAAGACGTGGAGAAGTTCCAAAGGTTTGGCAACATGGTTGTGGTCCTCATGTTAACTGTATGTGCGTGGTGTTGTGTATGTTGTGCACAGTAAAAATTTGAGAGGGCCGAATGAACAGTTAATAATTTTTTTAAGTTATTAAGCTAACTTGTTCCAAGCACGCACAAACTCAACAGAACTGTACACTGGGTAAAAACAGAATGAAGAAACGCATTTATTGAGAAACTGGCCTCAGATACGGAAAGGAGGAGGCAAATGCTCTCTCCGGATTTCACAACTGCATTTTTTCGAGGATTTCTTCAGTCTCTTCTGACAAATGGTTTCTTTAACAAGGCTATGGTTTACGTGTCCCATCCTCTCGTCATTAAACATGTGTGTATAAGATATTAGTATTTCTCGATACATGATATTTTTTTCTTGTATTAAGCTGATATCCTCCGCAGAGGTGTCAAAACATGATGGGAACAGGTTAATAGCGTGTTGGTCCGCAACTGGAACGCAATAGAGCAGCGATTCTGCGTGGCTTGGATTCAACAAGTCCTTGGTTGGATTTGGATGGTATGTGGCAGCAAATGTCCATACACACGTGACGCAGTTCCCGTAAATTACGGGCCGGTGGTTTCTGGGAGCGGAGCTGGTGCTTAGTAGCGCTCATCTGTTTCAGATGAGGCGAACTGGTGCCTCAGTCATCAATGTGAGTACACTAGCATGCTCCTCAAACCATTATAGGATTATTTTGGCCTTATGGCACGAACATCGCCGTCGGGGACTGGTTGGTGGAGGCAGGGTGGGGGTCAGAGGAGGCAGAAAACATGAAAGGATGCAGGTGGTTCGTAATATCATTCACGTACTTCATAGTTGTCACGTTGCGTACCCCAAATGAAAGTCTGCACAAGATATTAAAGATCACCACAGGCTTGCGACGGTGGCGTGGTGCATGTTCCGAACAGCCCTTCGCGTGAATGACGGTATATCAGGACACGACTGTCAGTCTGGTGTAGGAAGACGTGGGAATCATCCTTATAGACGACGTGTTCCACTGTTCCAACGTTTAGTCTCGATAGATTACTTCAGATGGTTCAAATGGCTCTGAGCACTATGGGACTTAACAGATGAGGTCATCAGTCCCCTAGAACTTAGAACTACTTAAACCTAACTAACCTAAGGACATCACACACATTCATGCCAGAGGCAGGATTCGAACCGCCGCGTGGGATTAGCCGTGCGGTCTGAGGCGCTGCAGTCACGGACTGTGCAGCTGGTCCCGGCGGAGGTTCGAGTCCTCCCTCGGGCATGGGTGTGTGTGTTTGTCCTTACGATAATTTAGGTTAATTAGTGTGTAAGCTTAGGGACTGATAACCTTAGCAGTTAAGTCCCATAAGATTTCACACACATATGATCATTCTGATTCGAACCTGCGACCGTAGATGGATTAGTGCCCACTGCAGTCACATTGGACGATATCGTAGGGTCAACATAGTGACACGCGGGGTTGTCTGCATCGGCTGCACCAGCTGCACCAGAGTTGTATTCTGTCGTCAGATCTGCCACAGATCGGCGGCCATGCTGAATTACGGAGTGGTCAAGCAGTCGATCTCCGCGGCCTCTGGAGAGGAGTGGATGTGCAATCTCTCGTCGTCTGTTCGTGGTTTCATCATCCTTCAACCACTTTCCACAGATGCTGGCGCGTAATGCGTGTTGGCGCATGCAACCGACCACTTTCAGCGTCCCAGTCGACAGAGCTGTCACAAATAGTCTAGTGCGAAATTCGTTTTGTCGATATGCATTAACAAGGACAGTAAAACACAAAGAATAACAAGTAGCCCAGCAGACAATAAGCTGCGCTTTTGCATGGCAGCAGCACTCAGCCCGTTCCAGGGCGGTGCTGTCTCTGCTGCAGTACTGGTTATTATAAGTGTTTTATAGTCCCTGTTAATGCATATCGACTAAACGAATATCGAATTAGGCTATGTGTTGGGCATGTAAAATTCCGCTTTAAAAATAATTTTGTTTGTAACAGTAAACAAGCTGACGCTTATCCGTCGACACTAAGCGTCACATTTAAGAAGTGAGGAGCAGCATTTGTTTGGGCTGGCTCCAACTACATACTGCAAAAATGAAATTGTAAATCTCCGGCGAAACATAAGAGAAAATGCACCTGACGACTCTTCGATGAGAGGCTCTGTATAGTTCCCTTATCATACCTGCAGCACTAGGATGCGGCACTGAACCTCGCAGTAGGTAATGATAGTGATGGTTTGGCTCGTCGGTGTACACCAATTTAAAATGATCCTTGGACATACACGTTAGTGATAGTGATTTTCCTATGGGGCAGAGCGACTGATGACAGAGGGGCAGAAGTTGGCAGCGCGGTGCGAGGGGCAGTAATGTGTGTTGGCGCCGGGCCGGCTATTTCTAACGCCCCGAGCGCGAATCGCCGTTACCCGTCCTCTAGAAATAAACACGGCGCCGCAGAGAGACGCCACGCCAGCACGCCCCGGCGCTCCGTCTGGCCGCTTCTCCTCTGCCGTCACATTCCGAGGCGCAAGCGCCAAATGAACCGTTCTGTGCAAACTGCCACAGTGGCCGCACGACGGCTTTAACAGCTGCGCGCAGTCTTGAAGCTTTTCTTTTAACATCACCACGAAAAAATAAAGTTACGTAATTAAGCTTTTCTTCGTTTGTGGGTACATGTCTGCAGTCCTCTCGCTTTTTTACCGTAGAACGGCTCTAGACGTAGCAAAACTGGTAAAGGCCCGCGTCTCGTGGTCGTGCGGTAGCGTTCTCGCTTCCCACGCCCGGGTTCCCGGGTTTGATTGCCGGCGGGGTCAGGGATTTTCTCTGCCTCGTGATGGCTGGGTGTTGTGTGATGTCCTTAGGTTAGTTAGGTTTAAGTAGTTCTAAGTTCTAGGGGACTGATAACCATAGATGTTAAGTCCCATAGTGCTCAGAGCCATTTGAACCATTTTTGAAAACTGGTAAAATCGAGTGTAGTGGGGTAATTCGTTACACGCTACTAGCCATTAAAATTGCTACACCAAGAAGAAATTCAGATTATAAACGGGTATTCATTGGACAAATGTATTATACTAGAACTGACATGTGATTACATTTTCACGCAATTTGGGTGCATAGATCGTGAGAAATCAGTGCCCGGAACAACCACCTCTGATCGTAATAACGGCCTTGATACGCCTGGACATTGAGTCAAACAGAGCTTGGATGGCGTGTACAGCTACAGCTGCCCATGCAACTTCAACACGGTACCACAGTTTATCAAGAATAGTGACAGGCGTTTTGTGACTAGCCAGTTGCTCGGCCACCATTGACCAGACGTTTTCAATTGGTGAGAGATCTGGAGAATGTGTGGCCAGGGCAGCAGTCGAACATTTTCTGTATCCAGAAAGGCCAGTACAGGACCTGCAACATGCGGTCGTGCATAATCCTGCTGAAACGTAAGATTTTGCAGGGGTCGAATGAAGGGTAGAGCCACGGGTCTTAACCAAAATGTAACACCCACTGTTCAAAGTGCCGTCAATGCGAACAAGAGATGACCGGGACGTGTAACATATGGCACCCCATACCATCACGCCGGGTGATACGCCAGTATGGCGATGACGAATACACGCTTCCAATGTGCGTTCACCGCGATGCCGCCAAACACGGATGCGACCATCATGATGCTGTAAACAGAACCTGGATTCGTCCGAAAAAATGACGTTTTGCCATTCGTGCACCCAGGTTCGTCGTTGAGTACACCATCGCAGTAGCTCCTGTGTGTGATGCAGCGTCAAGGGTAACCGCAGCCACGGTCTCCGAGCTGATAGTCCATACTGCTGCAAACGTCGTCGAACTGTTCGTGCAGATGGACGTTGTCTTGCAAACGTCCCCATCTGTTAACTCAGGGATCGAGACGTGGCTGTACGATTCAATACAGCCATGAGGATAAGATGCCTGTCATCTCGACTGCTAGTGATACGAGGCCGTTGGGATCCAGCACGCCGTTCCGTATTACCCTCCTGAACCCACCGATTCCATATTCTGCTAACAGTCATTGGATCTCGACCAACGCGAGCAGCAATGTCGCGACACGATAAACCGCAATCGCGATAGGCTACAATCCGATCTTTATCAAAGTCGGAAACCTGATGGTACGCATTTCTCCTCCTTACACGAGGCATCACAACAACGTGTCACCAGGCAACGCAGGTCAACTGCTATTTGTGTATGAGAAATCGGTTGGAAACTTTCCTCATTTCAGCACGTTGTAGGTGTCGCCAACCTTGTGTGAATGCTCTGAAAAGCTAATCATTTGTATATCACAGCATCTTCTTCCTGACGGTTAAATCTCGCGTCTGTAGCACGTCATCTTCGTGGTGTAGCAATTTTAATGGCCAGTAGAGTATCTATTCGAAAAGGAACAGTTCCTTCTTGGTGTACTAGTAAGTTGATCATGTGTTGTGAAGCCAGCGTACAAGTGTCTCACGAATTAGTAATGAGAATATTATGCACCAACTGTCAAGTGTATGATATACAGTGTGTATAAAAAATAATCATCCGATTTCGCATGTCTATATGTTGAAACTAATAAACATATACAATGAATTTTGTTTTTTGATGAACGGGAAACTCAAAAGAAAATTTTCATGCCTTTTCGTAGGTGTTCAATATGCCCTCTTGAGATACACGGCATATGTCAATGCGGTATTCAAATTGTTCCCACAGTGCAGCGAGCAGTGTCTGTCTGTCCACGGCTGCTGTTATGCGATGTCTCAGTTCACTGATTGTTGTTGGTAATGGAGGCACATAGATAGTCTTTTATAGAACCCCATAAGAAATAGTCGCATACGGTAAGGTCCAGTGACCTTGTAGGCCAGTAATGTAAGGCTGAATCATTTGGTCCAGTGCGACCGATCCATCGTTCAATGATGCTTTGATTTCAAAATTCCCTCACTTCCTGTTGGTAAATGAAGTCGTTCGAATGAGTCTCCAGCTGTGGGAAAAGAAAGTTCTCAAGCACATTGAGCGAGATATGTGCTTCCTGTAATAGTGTTCTCGGCAAAGAAAAATGGACGACACACCTTTTCCCGTGAAACTGCACAAAACACATTAAATTTTGGAGAGTCTCTCTCCTGTTGTATAGTTTCATGTCATCCTCTATCTCGCCAAGGACGAAATTACAGAACTCCACACGTTGTTGTTTGTCACCGTCACGAAGAGCAGTAGCTGAATTTTTTATGGTTTCATGTGTAAACGTTGACGCAACACACGCCAGACGGCCATCGGGGACATGTTGAGCTTTCGAGCTGTACGGTGAACGGATTTCTGTGGACCCTTCGTGAAACCATGACCGATGCATTCGACGTCTTTGTCGTATACTTGGGGACAGCCCGGCGATTTGCTTTTACACAATCAGCCTGTTTCTCGGAATTGTTCACGCCATCGTCTAATGCTCTGTGCTGTACGAGCATCCACACCATGCCTAGTACAAAAGTCTCGCTGAACAGTTACTACTGACCCGCACTGCGCAAAACTTAGAACACAAAGCATTTTCTGTTGTCCCAGCACCATTTTTACTTTAACTGAAGAGGGTGCACTTTGCTGCTACTTAGCGGGAACCATGTAAAACTCGACGGTTTGCTATTTCCGATAGTACGTTGTTCACGAGCATATCTCAAATAACATTATAATCATGGTTTGTTTAGATCGGAGTGTTCTTTTTGATGCACCCTGTACTTCTACATTTACAATTACATTTATACTCCGCAAGCCACCCAACGGTGTGTGGCGGAGGGCACTTTACGTACCACTGTCATAACCTCCCTTTTCTGTTCCAGTCACGTATGGTTTGTGGGAAGAACGACTGTCTGAAAGCCTCCGTGCGCGCTCGAATCTTTCTAATTTTACATTCGTGATCTCCTCGTGATCTTCTAGTAATATGTTTCGGGACTCCGTTATTCCATTATCAAGTGGTATAATGAACAGAAGATACGTCGACGATTTAGAGCCGAGCGGTCTAAGGCTCTGCAGTCATGGACTGTGCGGCTGGTCCCGGCGGAGGTACGAGTCCTCCCTCGGGCATGGGTGTGTGTGTTTGTCCTTAGGATAATTTAGGTTAAGTAGTGTGTACGGTTAGGGACTGATGATCTTAGCAGTTAAGTCCCATAAGATTTCACACACATTTGAACATTTGAACATTTTGATGATTTAGAGGGTCGTTATAATTAAACTTTGGCTATTTGAGAGGACCCTCGTGAAAACCGAGTGATCGTAGGGGAATGAAACTTTGTGGAAACATTGGGAAAGACACGCAGGAGAGAAATAACGAATGAACCATTGAAAGAAACACATTTTAATATCGACGTGACATGCTGACATTTGTTAACTGCGTTCAGTGTTTGGTTTTCAGGTTACAAACGTTTCCTTGTGTGACGACCATTTGCATCCGTGACTGCCTGGAACCGCATTAGGAAAACCATTTCACTATTTTTCAAACGGTGGACTATTACATGTTCAGCTGTTGTGACACAGCTCGTACACTGCTTGAAGATCGCACATTGCTTCCAGAGTTCACAGCCACGGAAACCATCACTTCTTCAGCAATTTGCGGCGCAATTGGGTGTGGCCCTCTGCCAGGAGCAATTCCGTTAATTCGAACTTCCTAATCACGTTCTTCAAGCCCAGTGTGGATAGATGACGTCTCTGTATTCCTTTAATGCGTCGATACGCTGATGTTTCGATAAAACAGATTTGCAAGTGCAGCCCGGCTCTCCTTGTCCAGACCCATGCAGACTGTGTTCAGTTGTAATGCACACTAATGCTTGTTCTTCAACCCTACGTCGTCATACCAGTACCGGCGCCTAACGGCAAGTCATGGCTAACACTACTAATAACGGAAAGTGTGCAGTGCGTAGTCTGAACATCATTCCTTTTAAGCTGGGACCCATACGGTGAATAGTTTTTCATCTATACTTGCTAATGTAGGAAAAGTTTAATTACAACAAGCCTGTACTTTTACTGTATTTAAATCTGAGAAAGTGGAGGGTGACCTCAAGATAAGAATATAGAATTTGTAGCAGAGCATTAGCAACAGGGGTTTTAAATTATCTTGATTTGAGGATTGAGAGTAAGAAAACAAATTTAAGATAGGAATAGTTAGGAAACCCAGATTCACGGCTGCAGTAATTGGTAAGATCATGCCACCCCCATAAACATAGAACAGCATTTTTAAAAACGCCCTGCTTAGGGATATTTCCATTCCGCTAAGTCCTAAGAACAAGGATGAAGAAATGAAACTACTTACGCAAACAGCGATAGAAAATAGTTTTTACACGTGGTTAATAGCTAGGACTGGCGCAGCAGTAGGGTATAGAAACCGAGGAAACGAGAAAAATCCGCAGAAATATAAATTCTTGCCATCATGTGGAATTATCTCATGTAATTTGGCGAACGTATTTAACAACAAATCGGTTAAAAGTGCGTTCAAGATGGACAATAATCTGGAGCAGAGGCTAAAGAGTACGACAAACACAGGGGAGAACTAAACTGGGAAAGCGTGAGTTTGTGAAATAAAGTGTCAGTATTGTGTAATGAAGTGTCAAGATGCCTTTGGGCTACGGCTAACAGTGCCTTCAATCTGAATCGGAAGAACCAATTCGATACGTAGATCGCACCCCCCCCCCCCCACCCCCACCCCTCCTGACAGTGATGTGGTCCTGACAAGTGAGTCGAGGGTGTACTTCTTGTTATGTTAACAGTGATAATAGGGATCAAAAGATTCATCTTTAAATACTGAGCCGGCCGTTGTAGCAGAGAGGTTCTAGGCGCTTCAGTCCGGAACTGTGCTGCTGCTACAGTCGCAAGTTCCAATCCTACCTAGGGCATGGATGTGTGTGATGTCCATAGGTTGGTTAGGTTCAAGTATTTTCTAAGTCTATGGGACTGATGACCTCAGATGTTAAGTCCCATAGTGCTTGGAACCATTTGAACCATTTTTTAAAAGTATTGAAGTGAAAGAGCAAAAACTTACACCATAGTTTATTACACAATATTCCACAGGAGGAACAACACATAACATGCAAACATAATAGTTAGCTCAGTCACACGCTGTTGAGCAGAAATCGTGACATGAAATCCGTATAATTACACAGTTGCCAGAAACAGAGCGGCGGTATACTGGCCAGGGACCGCACAAAGACTAAGATGAAAGTACGAGCCAGCTTCACTTTCAATCCAACGTGCGGTTAATGGAAAATGTTTTGTTAGAGGTAAACTGTAGCTTTCGAAGTCGTCATGAAAGATTTTTTTGCATATCAGCACCCGCATGGTGCTGACACGAACATCCTAAGAATCTCTTCACTTGTCGACTGATTAACTGTTACTGATAATGAGTGCTGCGGTGGTGTAATGGCTAGCAGTCCTCGTTTGTAAACAGGATAGACTGATAAAGAGGCGACCTCTGTGGCCGAGCGGTTCTAGGCGCTTCAGTCTGGAACCACGCTGCTGCTACGGGCATGGATGTGTGTGATGTCCTTAGGTTAGTTAGGTTTAAGTAGTTCTAAGTCTAGGGGACTGATGACCTCAGATGTTAAGTCCCATAGCGCTTAGAGAAAAAAGAATTGAAAATAAAAAAAATAAAAAAAATCTTCAAACTTGTGTTAAATCTTATGGGACTTAACCGCTAAGGTCATCAGTCCCTAACCGTACACACTACTTAACCTAAATTATCCTAAGGACAAACACACACACCCATGCCCGGGCGAGGACTCGAACCTCCGCCGGGACCACCCGCACAGTTCGATGACTGCAGCGCTTAGAGCCATTTGAAACAATTTTTCAACTGATAATGAGAATGAAACCTGAAGGCTGTGTGTAGTCTGACACGTTCCAAAGTATGTCTGGCAAAGGGGAAGAAAGTTTAAAATAAGATTTAAAGAGAATAACAATCAAGAGAATGGCTCATCAGCAGTGGCTAAACACTTTAAGAATGAGCAGTAGGGTGGCTGCTGTCAAATTTAGAGGAAGATGAAATTTTTTAATCTTTAAGGAAGGAATGTATCAGCTTGTTAAATGACCAGACAAAAGTGTCCAATGCGCATTTCTGGGCCCACTTTAGCGATGTCCGACTTCGGAAGCAGCCACCAACTCACTCTACTGAAGTTTTAATATGTCCAGCTGTTCACTCTATGCGGATGCACAAAATCAAGCATAGTTGCAGTATTGTTTTTAAGATGTGCTAAGACTTGACATATTGTTCAAAGATTTTACGATAGCAAGCAAATCGTTGTGGTCTCTGATATATGCACTGCAGTATTAACTATCTTTGGTAGGTAAAGCCAGCAGCCATATTTACAACTCAGCCTTTTGAGAGTATTACGTACTACATGAGACAGTAATATTTATGGAACCATAATATTCAGCTACAAGAAACTCTTCTTAGAGCTGCTGAGAAGGCGACAATGGGGAGATTGATATGCACCGGTCGTCTGGATAGAACGGCTCGCACACGTCGTATTTCGTTTAGGTGGTCCGAGGTAGACAGAGGAACTGTGACAGTGCAAACAAATCAGCGACACTTAAATACACACTTTACCGTGCTGCAATACTTAAGGTGTACAGCAGCTCGTCGGATGTGCTTGAGGACAGATACAACTAAGCAGCGGCCTTTCAAGGCGGGTGTTCCTGATTAAAAAGTCAATAAGACTAGTCTCTGTATGTTCATCTTTTTAGAGATGGTTGCGGGACTCGGCTGCTCTATACAGGACGTCAAATAAAAACCTTTCATCCGTCTAGTTTCCAAATTTATTTTATTAGATTATCAGTTTCAACGTTTTACTAGGCCATCTTCAGGCCCCTGACCGACGTGTGGAAAGATTCTACCTTGGTTCTGATCAAAACAGGGACCGACTGAGTCGGCTGATGATGGTTGAAGTGATCGAGATAGCAAAAATCGATTAACACCAGTATTGCTGGCTCCTGTTTTGATTAGAACCGAGGTAGAATCTTCCTACACGTCGGGCAGGGCCCTGAAGATGGCGTAGTAAAACGCTGCAACTGGTAATCAAATAAAATAAGTTTGGAAACTAGACGGCTGAAAGGTGTTTAATTTGACGTCCTCAACATGACTATGTCCATTCTGGGCGCCACAGTAGTAAACACTTGTCCCTATGCGAAGACTACAGGTGACTCCACTTGTAAATCAAGTCTCGCAGGCTGATCTTCACTACAAACTGTCGCTAGGGACAGCAGCCGCGGAACTCCGCAGTAGCAATGTCGTACCCCAGCGCCGAACATGTGCCAGCCGTTGCTGCTTGTGACCGCCGCTTATCACAACGTAGAAGTCCATCTCGCTGGCGCCAGCGAGGAGATTGCTGATTGGGCCGCTCTTGTGCTTTGTGGCGAACTTATAAGCGCAGCCCGTGGCGCCAGTCGGAAACTATCTCAGCGCGCCAGCTCACGTTGCGTGCATTGGCGAGGACAAAACAACGACGACGAAACGTGGTGCGAGGTTCCGGTCACAGATGGTTTATTCGGTACGTGTATCGTGAGAAAGACGCCTAAATCGTGGTCCTTCTCCGCCTTGGTGCTGTATTCGGAAGTAGCGCACCAAAATGATAAACTTCTCTTACTAATATTACAACTAAACAGTGAATTTACTGACATTTCATGTAACAGCACCTCTCAATACCAGGTTATCATTCCATTGTTTCAAAAGTGTTAATTACTAGTACAAGAAGCAATTGCTAAACGAAAAGGCAGACGAAGTACTTTGGAAATCTTCGGGGCCGGCCGGAGTGACGGAGCGGTTCTAGGCGCTACAGTCAGGAACTGCGCGACCACTACGGTCGCAGGTTCGAATCCTGCCTCGGGCATCGATGTGTGTGATGTCCTTAGGTTAGTTAGGTTTAAGTAGTTCCAAGTTCTAGGAAACTGATGACCTCAGAAGTTAAGTCCCATAGTGCTCAGACCCATGTGACCCGTTTGAACATCTTTCCGGTCGCGCCTAACTTGGATGCCCGGCGAGGTAGTTCGGCAGTCACATCAGAGCTTGATCGGCAGTCTCGGAGGACAGACTTGTTGTCTGCCGCGCTCGGCATTGGGTAAGAACTGTGTTAGAAATCTCTGTTTTTGGACATGTAATTGAGAATTAGTTTGATAGTAATTACGCAAACACGCAGTTCATTAATTTGTTTATTCTCTGTGAAAGACTGAAATGGTGCAAATGGCTCTAAGCACTGTGGGACTTAACATCTGAGGTCATCAGTCCCCTAGACTTACAGCTACTTAAACCTAACTAACCTAAGGACATCACACACATCTATGCCTGGGGCATGATTCGAACCTGCGACCGTAGTAGTCGCGTGGTTCCGGACTGAAGCGCCTAGAACCGCTCGGTCACAGCGGCCGGCTGCGGCAAGCACATGTGCACTTAAACTCCGCCAGGTGACAAACGTAACTGTTGGGAACTGCAGGCAGAGGGGAATACTCCTACGGTTATCAACCATTTGTGTAGTCTTGGGCGCCTTTCCAACATACATCACCATTAGTTAGCGTGCTGGATGCTGATGGGCTTCGGGGGAAAGATAAGAGCAAGCCCAGTAGAAGACATTGGCGATGAACGCCGTCTTAAAAGATGGCCGTTGCAATGCTTGGCGAATGGAGTCAGACATACGCGAAAAGGACAGGAGAATCTAGGAGTTCTTCTTGAGCAAAATACCGAGCGAGGTGGTGCAGTGGTTAGCACATGGACCCACATTCGGGAGAATGACAATTCAAATTCCCGACTGCCCTTCCACACTTAGGTTTACCGAAATTTCCATAAACTGCTGCAGGCGAATGCAGTAATGGTTCCTTCGAAAAGAACACGGCTGATTTCCTTCCCCATCCTGTCGTCATCCGAGCTTTTGCTCCGTGTCTAATGATAGCGCTGCCGACGGAACGTTAAACTCTATCCTTACTTCCCTCCTTCTCAGGATAGTTTATCGCTGTCTTCAAGCGTCTGCCAATTCATTTTCTTCAGAATATCCACTACACTCTCCCACCTCATAAAAAAAACTGTGACAATTAGTGCTCCCTTGACCAGGTATTTGTATGAGGAGGTTGATTTTAAATTGTAGCCGGCCGGAGTGGCCGTGCGGTTCTAGGCGCTACAGTCTGAAACCGAGCGACCGCTACGGTCGCAGGTTCGAATCCTACATCGGGCATGGATGTGTATGATGTCCTTAGGTTAGTTAGGCGAAATTTGTGACTAAACTGAGGAGTCCTTGGTAAGAAGGACGCAAACTGTTGTCCAGGATGGAGAATCACCGACATGTGTACAAGTAACGACATGTGTGCCCCAGAAAAGTACGTTGGGACACTTGCTGCTCATGATGTCTATTAATTATATTGCAAGCAATATCAGCAGTAACCTCAGACTTTGGCAGATTTTGCAGTTGTTTGCAATGAGGTACTATCTGAAAAAACTGCACAATATTCAGTCTGATCCTGATAAGATATCAAAGTGGTGCAAAGATTGCCAACTTACATTAAATGTTCAGAAGTGTAAAACTGAGCACTTAACAAAACGAAAACAACGCAACATCCTATGACTACAACTTAAAAAATGGTTCAAATGGCTCTGAGCAACATGCGACTTAACTTCTGAGGTCATCAGTCGCCTAGAACTTAGAACTACTTAATCCTATCTAACGTAAGTACATCACAACAATCCATGACCGTGGCAGGATTCGAACCTGCGACCGTAGCGGTCGCGTGGTTCCAGACTGTAGCGCCTAGAACCGCTCGGCCACTCCGGCTGGCTCGTCTGATGTCCCATACGATCGTACTTCTGATGATAAGCATAGGTGTGGATCTGAATCAAATCCGTTTTCAGAAATCAAGAAATACTGCCTCTACCTGTCTGTCTTGATAGATGGCTTTCAGGATGTCACGTCAGAGAAGTGCAAGTTGGGTTTCACATGGTTAATGTTTCGGAATCCATGGTGGTTGGCATGCAGGAGATCATTCTGTCCGAGATACCTCATTTCGTTTGAACTCGGCATACGTTCTAGGATTCTACAAAAATGGACGTCAAAGATGCTGGACGGTAATTTTGTTGATCACTTCTTCTGCCCTTCTTGTAGACGGGTGTGACCTGTGCTGTTCTACAACTACAGCGCACGATTTTTTCGTGGGGTATCGACTGTAGTGTATGGTTGAAGGACGGCTAACTCTGCCTCAAGTTCGGTATAGAATTTGACAGGTATTCCATGGGATCCTGAGGCTTTATTTGATTTTAGAAATTTCAGCTGTTTCTTAATATCACTGTCACTAATACTGTGTTTGGAAAAAATCGACGTCCCCTTTGAGGAGATGGTGATTGACTTCTCACAAGATTTTTGTTTTTGTTTTTGACACAATCACATCTTAATGACACATTCATAAACAGTTTTGACTTACACTTCCCATCTTCGGATGCTAGAGCCCAGAAAAGAAAATCTAATATTAAAATCTGAAGCAAGGACAATTATTTCGACTAGATCTACTTGATGAGGCAGCATCTGACGAGGTCAAGTACGCCACGCTGAAACACATAGGCAAATCATTCCACAGAACTGGGCACGTATTCCGGAGAAAGGGAGTTAATATTGCATTCAGGACATCACATAACAAAAAACACAAGTGCATCATAACTTGCCATTAGGAATTATAAATATGGGAAATCTGAGGTCTGTAAAACGTCATGCCGTTACTGAGAAAATTGTATATTGGCCAGACAGGAGGGTCCTATAACTTGAGAGTTGAACATACATGCGCCAGGAATAAAACAATATTAGGCTTACATATGGAAAATGAGAGGCATTGTATTGGTATCATTGATGAACAACTACAAGTTATACAGAATGCTGAAAAAGCAAACGGTTAGACATTTTAGAAAAACTGAAGATTTGTGTCACGAAACACATTGAGCCGGATAAACTCCTCAAGGAGAAGCATGAATTTGCATCTAACGGCCCGCATCTCGTGGTCGTGCGATAGCGTTCTCGCTTCCCACGCCCGGGTTCCCGGGTTCGATTCCCGGCGGGGTCAGGGATTTTCTCTGCCTCGTGATGGCTGGGTGTTGTGTGATGTCCTTAGGTTAGTTAGGTTTAAGTAGTTCTAAGTTCCAGGGGACTGATGACCATAGATGTTAAGTCCTATAGTACTCAGAGCCATTTGAACCTTTTTTAGCATCTAATGCATATTTTAATATTGACGACGGTCTATTACGCTGCGGTATTGGCTGCGTCCTACATACGTGCTCCAGCCGATGGTTGGAGCCCCCCGTACAGACGAGTGTCGCTCTGCGCAGCGTCCCCATTTCCGAACACCTGCCCAGCTAAGGCAAACACGTCGCAGACGGAAGAAGTGCTTGCGAGCTGCAACAGGAAAGAGTCCTGTTCGTCCATTCCGTGTCGCCCATCTTAAGCTTATGTGTAGTGGCGCAAACATCTACACTACTGGCCATTAAAATTGATACACCAAGAAGAAATGCAGATGATATACGGGTATTCATTGGATAAATATATTATACTAGAACTGACATGTGACTACATTATCACGCAATTTGGGTGAATAGATCCTGAGAAATCAGTACCCAGAACAACCACCTCTGATCGTAATGACGGCCTTGATACGCCTGGGCATTTAGTCAAACAGAGCTTGGATGGCGTGCACAGCTACAGCTGCCCATGCAACTTCAACACGGTACCACAGTTTATCAACAATAGTGAGTGGCCTATTGTTACTAGCCAGTTGCTCGGCCACCATTGACCAGAGGTTTTCAATTGGTGAGAGATCTGGAGAATGTGCTGGCCAGGGCAGCAGTCGAACATTTTCTGTATACAGAAAGGCCAGTACAGGACCTGCAACATGCGGTCGTGCATTATCCTGCTGAAATGTAGGGTTTCGCAGAGATCGAATGAAAAAAGTAAAGCCACGGATCGTAACACATTGAAATGTAACGTCCACTGTTCAAAGTGGCGTCAATGCTAACAAGAGGTGGCCGAGACGTATAACCAATGGCACTCCATGCCATCACGCCGGGTGATACGCCAGTATGGCGATGACGAATATACGCTTCCAATGTGCGATCACCGCGTTGTCGCCAAACACGGATGCGACCATCATGATGCTGTAAACAGAACCTGGATTCATCCGAAAAAAATGACGTTTTGCCATTCGTGCATCGAGGTTCGTCGTTGAGTACACCATCGCAGGCGCTCACGTCTGTGATGCAGCGTCAAGGGTAACCGCAGCCATGGTCTCCGAGCTGATAGTCCATACTGCTGCAAACGTCGTCGAACTGTTCGTGCAGATGATGGTTGTTTTGCAAACATCCCCATCTGTTGACTCAGTGATCGAGACGTGGCTGCACGATCCGTTACAGCCATGAGGATAAGATGTCTGTCATCTCGACTGCTAGTGATACGAGGCCCTTGGGTTCCGCATTACCATCCTGAGCCCACCGTTTCCATATTCCGCCAACAGTCATTGGATCTCGACAAACATGAGCAATATGACACGATACGATAAACCACAATCGCGATAGGCTACAGTCCGACCTTTATCACAGTCGGAAGCGTGATGGTACGCTTTTCTCCTCCTTACACGAGGCATCACAACAACGTTTCACCAGGCAACGTCGGTCAACTGCTGTTTGTGTATGAGGAATCGGTTGGGAACTTTCCTCATTTCAGCACGTTGTAGGTGTCGCCAACCTTGTGTGAATGCTCTGAAAAGCTAATCATTTGCATATCACAGCATCTTCTTCCTGTCGGTCCAATTTCGCGTCTGTAACACATCATCTTCGTGGTGTGGCAATTTTAATGGCCAGTAGTGTATTGTATTATGTCACGTTTTATGGTCTTATGGTTTTACGAATGAATATTGTGTTATAGAGAGCGCGTGGATGTAATGCAAAGTGTAGCAAAGTGTAAGTACACTTAGTTTTCTGTATAAAATTTCCTGATTTCCGATTTTATGTTTAGCTAACAATGTATGAGCACTTGTCCACCAAACGTCAGCCTCCCCTCCCCCACAGGTATGAGCCACATGTATAGTAACAGCACATAGGCCTCGAGGAAATGTTTGTACTTGTTTTAGATATTAATATTAGTTTTTCTTTTCTCTGTTCTAGCATCTCAAGATAGCCATTGTAGGTCGAAACCAGTTACGAATCTGTCACAAAAAAGCGATTATGTCAAAAATTTAGAAAAATATAAAACTAATATCTGTATCACTCTTTTTTTGCAGTGTTGCAATAGTTAACTGAAGAGAATACTCGTTGATAATTCTGCATATGAGTACCACTATTGCTAATTGGAAGATATATGACGATTATATAGGAGTATATTAAGTGAGTTATACTTTAGAAGAACAGATTATGCATTACAAAATTACTTAAATAGCAACAAGCGAATTTTTATAGCGGAAAAGCATAACGATTTTTCATATAAGGACAGAGTAAAAGCTAGGACAGCGTATGCATCGAAAATAAAAGAAAAACAGGACTAATTCGTTAAAACAAGTAGATGGCATATTGTGGAATGTTATGAAGACAGTTTTTTTCTTCCAGCAGCCGGATGTTCTGTTTATGTAATTGGTTATTTGGATGGTGGTGTCGACGCCAATCGCTCAGGGCTCCGCGGTGTCCTGTAAACTACACCCAGTTAAATCTGTTCCCAGTGAAATTTGCATCCACAAAAGGGAAGAGTAGAGGCGGGGACCCTTAAGTGGTGTGCCGATGAAGAAGACTGGAGATGTGACTCTTTAGCTTCTCTTGGCGTACTTCATGTCGAAACCGTTCACGGGCCGGTCTAGGTGGCCGAGTGGTTCTAGGCGCTACAGTCTGGAACCGCGCGACCGCTACGGTCGCAGGTTCGAATCCTGCCTCGTGCATGGATGTGTGTGATGTCCTTAGGTTAGTTAGGTTTAAGCAGTTCTAAGTTCTAGGGGACTGATGACCTCAGAAGTTTAGTGCTCAAAGCCATTTCAACCATTTGAACAGTTCACGTGATAACTCCCGGATATCGGTGTCCAACGGGCACAATATTTCAGCGTTCCCCAGTGAAGTGTTATGGGCCCTCTGTTGTTCCTGATCTATATTAACGACATAGGAGACACTCTGAATAGCCCTCTTAGATTGTTTGCGATGATGCTGTCATTTACCATCTTGTAAAGTCATCAGATGACGAAAACGAATTGCAATATGATTGAGGTGAGATATGTGTATGGTGCGAAAAATGCGCTGCTTCCTGGACTCTGGTAGGCGCGCCGGCCCCGGATCGAATTCGCCCGGCGGGTTAACGACAAGGGCCAGCCCAGATGTGGTTTTCCACATACCACTAGGTGAATACCGGGTTGATCTCCACATCCCACCTCATTTACACGACTTACAGACATTTGAAATACATTCGCACTGTTTCATGATTTACACTAGACACAGACAGCTGTGGTTCACTAGCTGCATCCCGGTGGTATGGGGTGGTGGCCGAAAGGGCATCCAGTCACCCCTTAAAATTAACCAAGATAACTCCGTCCTTAACACTGCCGACCCTGCGCACGATGCAGGACAAAGGCAGTAGCTCAAGAAGAAGAATATCTGCATGGTGCGGAAAGTGGCAACTGGCCCTGATAAAGAAAAGTCTGAAATTATTCACACGATTACTAAAATAAAGCCGCTAAATTTTGATTACGTGATAAGTCATACAAATCTGAAGGCTGTAAATTAAACTAAATTATTAGGGATTACATTTACCAATAACCTAAACTGGAACGATCACATAGATAATGTTGTGGGTAGAGCAAGCCAAAGAATGCGATTCATTGCAGAACACTTAGAAGGTGCAACAGGTCAACTAAAGAGACTGCTTACACCACGCCTGTCCGTCCTATCCGAGAGTATTGTTGCGCGGTGTCGGATCCACATCAGGTGGGACTGACGTATGACATCGAAGAAGTTTAAAGAAGGGCAGCTCGTCCCACAGACATGATACGTGAATTGGAGTGGCAATCATTAAAACAAAGGCGGTTTTCCTTGTTAGGGGATCTTCTCGTGAAATTTCAATCTCCAGTTTTCTCCTCCGATTGCGAATACATTCTGTTGGTATTCACCTACATAGAGAGAAATGATTGTAACGATAGAATAAGGGAAATCAGGGCTCGCACACAAAAATTTAAGTGCTCGTTTTTCCCGCGCGCCGTGACTGGGTGGAACGGTAGAGAGACCGCTTGAAGGTTGTTCGTTGGACCCTCCTCCAGGCACTTCATTGTGAATAGAGTAATCACGTAGATGTTGATGTAGATAAAACGACCGGGTTGGCATCATCAGGTGCGCTGATGAAGTGACTGACAGTTTTTTTTCCGGCGTTTCATGCTCCCTTATGAGGCAGAGGTGGGGGATGTTCTAAGGCAATGTATACACCCCCTCCAGCCATGGGGCTTTAGAAAGATTTATTTGGTTTCATTGATTTATTATCTCTTGCAAAAAAGGTTGGGGGGGGGTTTATTTCTCCCAATTGGGAATTTATTTGCAGGAATGTTTAGGACAGCTCCGGTATTCACCTTACGGCCTAAAGAAAACCTGCAGTAGTCGGCCAGAGCTACTAGTGTTGTCACCTCTCCCCTTTTTCTAGCACGTTCGCTGGGATGCACTAGGTTGTGTACGTCTCGTTTCGTCTCCTTTGGTGTTGTCCTCCCGCGCAGCGTAGCGGTTCCGCTTCCTACACTGCGCTCAGCGGCGAATGTGTAGGAGGCCTGTCGGATGTGGTGGCGTCGGCTTTCTTCCGTCATCTTCCTAAGTTCTTTTCTTTCTTGCTCTTTTTTCTCCCAGTTCTCCACCCAGCTGTGTTGATCGTCGGCTCGCTCCGCGACGTTTGGAATCGTCAGGTCCAGTATGTCGTCGTCTATCAGATTTCCTTGACAGGTGACAAACTTCTTTGTTTGTGCCTCCCTGTCGGCGAGACATTAGTCGTTTGTGTGGCACGGTCTGCCATCATCATCTTTTCCTGCGTATCTTGGTTCTTCATGGTGCGGTCTTCTGTTTTCGAGGCCGTCGCATTACACGACTGTGCATACGTTTGCGCCACACTTGGCTGCAGCTGCGGCCGGTGGAGGCATACTTCTCGCAGGAGGAGGCCATCCTGAAGCGGCTCTCGGCCTCCTATAGAGCAGCGTCGATGGTCTGCTGTAGTGCTGGCCTATGGTGCATCGACGTCCTCTGGTGTAGCGACGATCTTTGCTGTTTGGCGTGAAGACGGTGGGAAGCCGTCTGGAGTACCTCCCCTCTGTTGGACGAAAACTATTTAGACAATGTATGGAATATTGTTTATTTAAACAAATTATGGGATTCAAAGTAGCGTATGGAATGTATGGAAATCGGTGGCTCTTTGGTGGAGGATCTCACTACAGCAAATTCAAGGGTATATTGTGTACTTATAAAAAATAAAGTTTGTGGGGGTTGGATTTCTCTCGCTCATTATTCTCTGCTGTTTGGAAAGATGTAGGTCTCGTAAGAAGTATTTACGTGGGGCAAACATGTTGCATAACCTAATGTTCGGCACTGTACTCTGGCTGTCTTAACCTAATGTTCGGCACTTAAGCTATTGTTCTGTTAAGCGGTTTTCCATGTCACTGCCATTTCCATAAATTATTGTACCGCCTTTGAAACCAAATTAAGTAATTAGTTATGTCCTCACACCATTTTATGGTAGAATTTTCGAATTTCACATGCTTTTCAACGCCATTTCTGGCGCACTCTTCTTTGTCACCCATCCCCACCACCTTAAACTATTGTACCGTGTTTTACATAAAAATTATACAAATTAACATAATGTTCTGCACTTAACCTGCTGTTCAGTTCCATGTCACCCACACACCCACACCCTCCCCTTAACTACGGTACCGCTGACACCACGTTAATATAAATAAAAAAAAGAAAATTAAGTAAATCGATATCCTCACATGTATGGGGTAGTTTTGTTAATCCCAGCATTATATCGATCGGTGAAATCGATGGAATAAGTTTAAGGAAACCAACGCTAATAAAAACACTTCCCGCCACTTAACGGCCGACGGCGACGCTGCCGATCCCGCACACGCTCCCAGGTGTGGGGATGCTAGGGCGGCCTCGAAAAGTGACGACGCGGCCGTCAGCTGGCGAACCGCGCGTAGGTGTCACTTCAGGACGAGGCGGCGGTATCTCTTTCATACAGGACACCTGAGAAATACCTGTCGAAATACGTGAAGACGTTGCGGAGCCATCTGGAGTATTTGTTTTCATAGTTTCCGTCCAACTAATGATGTTCACCCCCCATTTGTTTTACGAAAACTATGAAAACAAATACTCCAGACTGACATTTCACGTAAGTCACATCCCAGTGCAAATCTGTAGCGCAACCTTCTATGTGGCGTGCTTATAATTACGTTTGTTTATATTTTAAGACAAGTAATCAATAAAAAAAAGGCATCACATGTTCTAACGAACGCATGAAAGGCGTCTGACGAGGAACTGTAATGATTCGAAACCAGTAACGGTACATTTTGAATAAAGGAACTTAAAATATATTTGAGGCTGGTTGCTGTCTCAACACCATTAATACTGAAAGTTAGTTTTGTGGTTCATTTCTGATGCCCTTGTGGCATATGTGCGTGACTTTTGCTTCCTTCCAGGGACTGGGCACGTGTCTTTTTTGGAGGGATCCACGGTAGATTACGATAAAAAGAGAGGCTAACTCAGCCACAAGTCTGCCTCAGAATCTGTTAAGGTATTCGTTGGGTCCTCAGTCTTTGTTCAGTTTTAACGATTTCGTCTGTTTCTCAACGCCGCTGCCACTAATATGTATACAACTCATCATTGTAGAGCTGGGAGAATTAAATAGTTAACAATAATACTGCATATCAAACTTCCTGGCAGATTAAAACTGTGTGCCGGACCGAGACTCTAACTCGGGACCTTTCCCTTTCGTGGGCATGTGCTCTACCAGTTAGTTTTGTTCTCATCCTGCATATCATTTTCTCATCCTGCATATAATTTTCGTTATTGTTAAGTGAAAAAAATAAGCAGTTTAAAATCGCATATCAAGTACGATATACTTCAACAGAGCATAGTATTTAGCACAAAATGACACACATAACAAAAACAAAACAAAAATCAAGATAAAAATGCATAATGATTATCTTACACGAATAAAATCAAGATTTAAACGTTAAAACAACTAGAAAGAGTGTCATATGTGTATGTGAGAAGATACACTGACGGAAAGTCGCAACACTTTAAAATAATTAATGCAGAGTAAAAAGATTTTGGGAATACGTTTGTATAGGTAACTTTTTAAGTGATTAACATTGTAAGATCACAGCTTAATGTAAACTCGAGATAAGCCATCGAAAATGTGGTATGCTGGTACACTAATTACCAGTATAACCACCAGAATTTTGAATGCAAACTTGCAGAAGTGCATGCATTGTATCGAATAAGTGCCTGATGTCAGTTTGTGTGATCGAGTTCCGTGCCTGTTGCACATGGTCGGTGAATATAAGTACGGTTAATGCTGTTTGTGGATGACGATGGAGTTGTCGTCCGTTGATATTCCGTAAGTCCTCGATTGGAGAGAAATCTGGTGATGGAGCAGGTCAAAGCAACATGTCGTCATTCTGTAGAACATGTCAGATTACAACAGCGGTATGTGGGCGAGTGTTATCCTGCTGGAAAACACCTCCAGATTGCTTGTCATGGATGAGAGTACGACACGTTCGCCCGATTAGCTGAGTACCGCCGGCACGGTAGCTGAGCGTGTTCGGTCAGAGGGTTAGCTACTCTCTGTAATAAAAAAAAAACTGAGTTAGTGGATTATCAATGAACTTAAACAAGCGTCATGGGACGTCCGCCAATAACGAACAAAATGTGGTCAATTAAAAAAAAAAGTAGTCTGCGTGACAGACTGTCATGCCAAGGGTCCCTGGTTCGATTCCCGGCTGGGTCGGAGATTTTCTTCGCTCAGGGACTGGGTGTTGCATTGTCCTAATCATCATCACCTCATCCCCATCGACACGCGTCAACTCAAAAGGCTTGCACCAGGCGACCAGCCTACCCGCCGGGAGACCCTAGCCACACCACATTTCTTTTTTTTACAGTGCGACACGTTGAATTGTCAGATTAACGTACAGATTTTCAGTCAGGGTGTGTGGAATAACCAGGAGCGTGCTCCTGCTGTCATATGAAATCGCACCCGAGACCATAACTCCAGATGTAGGTTCAGTGTGTCTTGTACGCAGAAAGGTTGGCTGCTGGCCCTCAACTGGTCTCCTCCTAATGAATACACGGCCATCATTGGCACCGAGGCAGAAGCAGCTTTCATCAGAAAAAATAACAGACCTCCGCGCCGCCAACCAATGAGCTCTCGCTGGACACCACTGAAGTCGCAAATGGCGGCGGTTTGGAGTCAGTGGAGTGAACACTGCAGGACGTCTGGCTCGGAACTCTCCTTGAAGTACCCTATTTTTAACAGTTGGTTGTGTCGCTATGGTACCAGCTGCTGCTCAAATTGCTGTTGCAGATGCATTACGATGCGCCAGGGCCATACGCCGAACACGTGGTCCTCCGGAGACAAACTCAGTGAGGTGCTGATTAAGGCGTTTTTGTCGCATTAAAGGGATTTTTGTCCAACATAGATACGATTTTTCAGGTGTAGAAACACGCCTACCAATTTTCGTGTATGTCGCACAACTCCTTCTTGGTGCTGTGAGCTTTTTTCCGCCAGTATTTATTGTAGAACGTTATGTCGGTAACTGGAAGCGCTTTTGTGTTTTTCCGGCAGCCGGATGATTTGCTGACGCTGCTCGGCATGAGCATGGCAGTACAGACGCGGCTCGGGCATGGCGTCCGGTGGACGAGGAAGTGGGTTGCAAGTACGTCGTGACGTAGTGAACTGATAGTTTGCGTGAATACTGGGGAGGCCAGTTTCATAGTTTTTCGTTTGGATATGAATTTCACTGGCTGTAGTTTTCATACATCCAACATACCAATTAAAATCGGTACATAGTATCTTGTCTGTTACTACTCAATAACACCATCAGTGCGCAACAGACAATATGAAATTCAAATGTTCAAATGTGTGTGAAATCTTATGGGACTAACTGCTAAGGTCATCAGTCCCTAAGCTTACACACTAATTAAGCTAAATTATCCTAAGGACGACCACACACACCCATGCCCGAGGGTGGACTCGAACCTCCGGCGAGACTAGCTGCACAATCCATGACAGCAGCACGTCAGACCGCTCGGCTAATCCCGCGCGGAAAAATGAAATCCAACATGCAAGAAAAACAATTTCAACAGTATGTGGCTTTAGTGAAAGTGATGCGTATGACATCAGGCACAATGCTTATTAAAAACTGAATATATTATTTAGACTCTGTGGACGAGAAAGGTTTTTACGAGTATCAAAATTGTACCAGCAAGGCCGTAGCTAAAGCGTTCCAAAGATGCCGGAATTCGAACATACGAAAGCTATCGTGTTTGAGGCACACTAATGTCTCTATCAGTGGATGAAATGTGGGAAGCGATGCTGTAGCCTTTCACCATCTGGTGGCGGTCGAGAAATAGTCGGCATACTACTTAACATTACGATATCTCATTTTTCTCTTTATTTGTTACTCGTAACCTGTGTACAATTACGCAGCAAAATGGGTAGTGATGTAGATTAATAGCTACTCAACCAGTGTCTTCCGTTCTCTCAGACTGGATCTCGGTCGTCTGGCTCGTTAAGGAGCAAGAGCTGACCCGCGGTAACATAATACGCAAGAAGGAGCAAGTGCGTGAGGTAGTGGCCGCAGCTCGCGGCAGCCACGCCAGGTGGCAGGTTGGTCGCGCAACTTGATAACGTCGCTTAAGTGCTCCTCACGCGAGACGTATGCAAAGAGGTGCAACGCAGTGTCGTTCGAACGTGCACAGTGAAAGCCCGGCAATGATCTGACAGACCACGCTGCACGCTCGCGGTTACGTAATTTACGACCACAGCGCTCTCAAGCGTCGGGTCCTCAGATCGTGGTCTAATGGCTAACGCTGCTACCTCTAGAACACGCGGTCCCGGGTTCGATTCCCGGCCGGGTCAGGGATTTTCTCCGCCTGGTGACTGGGGGTTTGAGTTGTCCTCATCATTTCATCAACGTTTGGGGAAAATTGAGAGACTGGACTGTGAAAATATTTAAAATTTGTAAGGGCGTTGATAACAACGCAGTTGAGAGCCCCACAAACCAAACATCATCATCATGATCATCAAGCGTCGGTTGTGGGTAACATCTGCCGCTCGAACTACACAGCATCTTAAATTCGGTAAACGGAAACGTACAAAATAACACTGTTACTTTTATTAAGCGATTGTGATATGAGCGGGGGTAATCCTGAAGAAGACAATCCAGATGTCAATGGATTAAGGAGCGCCATACTGGAAGATGAAAGCCACACACGATAGACAATGAACTAAGCCACACGAGACTTCATCACAATATAGAATTGTATAAGTTGCTGTAGGTGATTTAACAGTGTTACCTTTAATAAAGTGATTGTGAAACGCATGGAGGTAATCTCGAAGAAGACAGTGGACATACCAATGGATGCGAGGACGCAATGCCGGAAGAGGAGCACTACATACATCGTACAGCGATCTAAGGTACGTGACACTTCTCAACGCATATTTGTGGAAGCACACTTTTAAAAGATTCAAATGCACAATAAAATACCTGTTTATGGTAACAATAACAGCTTTCGATATTTCAAAGACAGTGCTTTTGTTTCACTGTTTCTATTAAAATATCGTATATCACCAGACTCGTTTGGCGGTAACCATGGTTTTTTTTTTATTTCTGACACTCGAATAACTCTTTAGCTGTACTCAATGATGTTGACTGGTTCAGTTGAGGGCACGAACTGGGTCGTGCTCTTCCATGCCCGGCTCTATATTGACCTCTCTATGAGGGCGCTGTTGTGCCGAGAGAGAGGGAATATCTTCTTCAGCCCCTCCCATTCGTCTTTGCGGATTGCAACGAGACATCGTTAGTGTCTGTGATACCAAAGTGCGTTGCCGACTTAAGTGTGGTGCTGTGATCTCTGGACGATAGCATAACACTGAACTCTAATGACTTCGGCATCAATGTGACGTTAAACCCAGTCTTCCTTTTTACATTAGCCGTTTGCACCTCATCCCACACCATACTCATGCTGCTCTTGACTAAAACACAAAGGAATCTGCTTGTGACATAAAAGTTGACTCGCATAGCAGTCTTCCACTTTCCATTGAATGTTCAGGCAATCTAGTGTTCAAGCTCTGGAATGCTCCGCAGCGAGTGTACTACACGGAGCGTCACGTTCTGCGTCCTAGAGACACTGCACTGTCGCAGAAGCGATGCTAGTTGCACGAGCCCAGACCATGTTTTATTTACACCAAACAAAGGGAAGTGGTCTAAGACAGTAGTAGAAAATGGGTAAATAACCATGAAATAACATCCAATGTAAAACTGTAACAGTCACAGCCAGAAACAAAAGTATCTCTGGTTGTAAGTGGTTGAAACTTCATATACTTCGTCTCTTGGCTATTTCAGTTAACTGTATACAATTACTGTTGTAGTCCCAGACAAACAGCTGTATGTCAGGCATACACAGAAGGCACAGCGTGAAAATTCAGTTTAGCATCAGCCTTAATAGGTTTTGGTCTACGTATTTTTAGACAAAAGATAATTCAACATGAAAATGGCGACTCGTATAGGAGATGTGTAATGGACAACTTCTTGAAAATAATGCAGAATTTAGAACAAAAATTTTAGGTACACCTTTCTTTTAAATAAAGCTGAACTGTCGTGAGGTTAAATTTTTAACTTGAAAGGAGACAAGAGAAATCACAGCGTGGAGCAAGGTACACAACAGGAAACCCAGAACAGATGATCGCGTTTTTTAAGACCTAAACCAAACTACCAGTCGAAAATGTACTGGAAGTTTTTGGTTGGACGTCATGAAATTAATACGTTAGGCATTATCTTTAGCACTTTGTTAAAAAATCTTCCTCTGTGATTAGTTTCCCGTCTGCTGATGATACGGATCCAGTTTTTGCCAAATGATTTCGTGTGTATATCTGGATTCCAAAATTAGGTACCATAACCTAATTTACTTCTGTATATGGGACTTCATATACACTAGATTCCCATTAAGCTTCAAGTTCTTATAAAAGAAAAAATATTCGTAGTTTTGTGGCTCGTGTGCGTCGAGTTATACATAGACAGAAAGGCAGGCATGATTTCGAAAACAAATTTTTTAGTATCTCCTCTCACATTCCTTACAAACTCAAACACGGACTCTCTAGTTTTCGAAACAGTAATGTGCTGAAAAATAATACATGACCACCACGTGGCACCGCAGGTAGCGCTAAAAAGTGTGTCGGCCTCTATCTAGGAGCTGCGGAGAATTGTGTAATGTTGCCTGCAACAGAGCGAGGCGCGAGCCAATGCGATAACGTTTATTGACCGTTAAGTACAGCCTGCCATTGCTTTGCGAGCCATACACCCCGGCCTGTTCTTGCGTAATCCTTCGCCGTAACTGTCGGTCTATGACGCAGGGGTGGACAAAAATATGTAACCACCACGAACACAACACATTCCTAACATGGTGTAGTAGAAACCGTTGGCACTCAAAACAGCTTCCAGTCGTCTCCGAACGGATATTTGCAGGTTATGCATTGTTTTAAAGGATATCTTATACGATTCTTCCTGCAAAATACCGGGTGGTTGTAATTAAACTTTTCTATTGAATATGTTATAACATGAAAACTAATTACCGTAAGAGTACCAAACTTGGTAGCATTAATGTCAAGGACATGGGGAAGAGAAATAATCCAAAATCAGTTCTATTAAAACACTTTTAATGTGCTGCTTCGGTATGTCATACCATTAAATAGCAGTACCACTGCTGCTACATGAGGCGCTCAGTATGGCGCCCACCACGTCCACAAGGGTCTGAAAGCACGGGATTCTACACAGCATATCAGTATGTATACTGGCTAACTCTCTTGATATGCTGCGTTTTGGATCAGTACATGTGTGAATGTTCCCCTGGTAAACCCTGTCCATCAGAGAGCCCCAAAACAAAAAATCACATGGAGTGAGATCAGCTTATCGTGCCGGCCAAGCGTTTGGAAAGGCTCGGCTGATAATTCAATCGTTTCCAAATGTGTTTCGGAGAAGCAGGTGAACTTCATGAATGATGTGAGATGGGGCTCCATCTTGCATGAAAACTGTTGAGTTCAATGCGTCTCTCTCCTGTGTGGAGAGTATGACATGCTGGCGAAGCAATTCGCAGTAGCGCTGACCAGTTACACTGCAAGTGTTTGGTCCTTGAGCGCCAACCTGTTAAAAAAAGAATGGGTCAATGATGAACGTAGCCGTGAAGCCACATCATACGGTGCCACACGTTCATGCACAGTGACAGGAGGTGAAGATCCCCACACTCGGCAATTCTGTGTGCTCATCTCACCCGTCAGAGAAAAAAATGAGCTTCGTCTGTCCATAGGATGGTCCAGGGCCAGGCTTCGTCAACTTCAATCATTGCGAGAAAGTGGAGAGCAAAGTCAACACGTTGTTGCGCGTCATATGGCGCAATCTTCTGTACTATACGTAATTTGTACGGATACCATTTGAGAATCGTTCCATACAGTGCACCACGGGTCGTTCAACTGTCGTGACATAGTAAGTTCACTGACTTACGATCGGTAATTGCACGCAGCGTTGTCTGCCATAGCAACAGCTATTTCATCAACCACCTGTGTCGTCCGCCTCTTACCTGAGCGACGCCCAGTTATCCAGTTGATTCGGACTTCTTCATCGTGCTCTGCACAGCAGCTGGAGAAAGACAACCCTTCCGTAATCCTTCAGCTGGCGACATTCTCGAAGTGCAGCTGCAGTACTACTATTGTTTTCATAACAGAGCTTCACAAAAAATGCCCTACTGCTTTTGTTCAAAATGGTTCAAATGGCTCTGAGCACTATGGGACTTAACATCTGAGGTCATCAGTCCCCTAGACTTAGAACTACTTAAACCTAATCAACCTAAGGACATCACACACATCCATTCCCGAGGCAAGATTCGACCTGCGACCATAGCAGCAGCGCGGTTCCAGACTGAAGTGCCTAGAACCGCTCGGTCACATTGGCCTGCACTCCTTTTGTCCAAGCTCAAGTTGACACGTCAACAAGTGCACTGCGACTGGTTAAATGTGAGAGACTATGAATCACGATGACTGATCACGGCACCTGGTGGCCATAGTTGCAACTGGACGCTGGCTCTGAGACGCATGGGACTCATGCAGTCCATACTCTGGACATTAATGCTACGAACTTTGGTACTCGTACGGCAATTAGCTTTCCTGTTGTAACGTGTTAAATAGGGAAATTTTAATTATAACCACACGATAGTTGCAAGTTCAGGTGGAGGTGGATGCTGATCACGCAGTCTTCTCTCCAAAGTAGACCACAAGGACTCAATAACACTGAGATCTGGTGACTGTGCTGGCTGTGGGAGATGTGACAATCCATGATCGCACCCGCAAAACCAACCCTGGACGACGCGGGCTTTGTGAATAGGGGCCCATGGGATGGGTCTGATTAGTCAAGTTGGTCATATAACACCGGAGAACAGAAATTTGGTTGTCTTAGATATGCACCTTGTTTTTAAATAACTCTTGGCCTCCGAATAAAAAATAACCGCAGTTTTCGTCTGTCGCGTCATCTTTTTAAACTACAGAACACCCTCTCTTTTTTCAAAAGTCATACAAAATTTGTATATAAAGGAAAATAAATGTAAAACTTACGAAATGTATTGTTCACGAAGAATAGTTTTAGTCCCAGAAAGGCTACAATAATTACTGCGACTTAAAGTGTGTTCATGCAAATAGTAAAGTTTCTCTACCAAACGGTAAACATACATATTAAGCAAAAATTTTCGCCTATAGCTTCTTGTCGAGTGTTTAATCTGTGGACATTCTCGCTTCATGCCCCAACAATAGTCGGATGTACAGTCTTGGACAAAACGAGCGAGACCCCTCGCCTTTTCGTTATGCTGATCCGCACAGCTTTAAAGTCTGCTACAAAGCATAACAGGCAAGGCGACGAAGTGCTACCAACATACTATGCACAGGCGTGAAATTGAAAAACTATCCGAAATTTGCCAGACTGTTTTCAATCATGTGTATGACTATATTAATGCTGATTAGTGTGTTAACCACAACACTTAAATATAAGATATAAATGAAAGAAGAAAAACTAATTAGTATGAACTGCACTAATAAAAATGAATTTCAGCTTATCGAGATAACATAACTGTTTTAGTAACACAAAGTACCCCAGATCGTTACGAATTAGTAAAATGTTATGCCGCGAAATGGTCTGTGTCAACGTTCAGACCAGTCATACTGGATTACCGTTGCTGACCTACCATGAAAGTATGCAAATTTAGCAATGCGTGAAGATTCATAACGAAATTCAATTAAAAATCATTCAGTGGCACACTTAAGTCAATTCAATTATTGACAGAAGCGGAAAAAGTAGGCAGTAACAAGTATGAAATTCTACAAAATTTTCATATTTACATCCACAGGGCGCCGGTACACAACAAAGGTAGCAATGAAACGTACTGGGGGCGCGAGAATTTCTTACAATTGCTTTATTGATAGTCTATCTGCCTCCATCGAGATTAGAACCGAAAAACAAACTAGACCTCCCTTGCAGTAGCAAACACCTTTCACTACGCTAGCAGACAACCCAGCCAAACAGCCTTCTATTATTACCCCACACATGAATAAGCCGGCAATTTCGCAATGAAAATGGCAAAATGATCTGCAGTTTCTGTTGCATAGAGCTTTCTCTACTAAAAAACATGAATTTTCTACCTTCATGTCACAGATTAAGTGACAATCATTCGGGATGTTTATCGAAATAACAAAAAACTGTTATTAGCGAGTAAATTTAGTAGGATAATTCTGGGCCACCCCAGGAAATACACGGCGACGTAGCTGCAAAACGTATTCTACTATCTTCCGAATTCTCCATTAGACGTGCCGCAGCCAGAAAACGTTCATTAGCCGAAGTGTTCCTTTAGGCAGCTTGCAATGGGATTGTACGCACATCTAAAACGCGGTGGCGTTAATAGCGGGATCTGAATTACCACGTGTATAGGCAAATGGATTTTATTTGCATTCCTGTAAACGTGATTTGGATCGAAAGCGTAGCTACGATTAATATGCTGATGTATCGATTGTAACTAGAACATTTTGAATAAAGAGAAAGGGAAATTATTATGCGGCCCTCATCTTCAGTAACTATTTTCGATGTTAGGATTTCTTCACGAAAATAGGTAGAAATGGAACCCTACTAACGTCACTTTCTTGACCGCCTATCTGTCTACCCAAACGTAAAAACCCGTTTATCTCGAGTACGGGTGGACATAAGCGGAAATGTATCGCGCTTCCTGCGGTGTACGGTCCCTTGGTGATGTAAAAAAGTGAATTATGTCAACGCAATCTAAAGATACGGCCGTTTATGTGAAGAAAATTTACGTGAAAGGTCAAAAATTGGCTCTAAGAACTACGCCACCAAACTGCTTTGGTCATCAGTCCCCTAGACCTAGAACTACCTAATCCTACATATAACACACATCTATGCCCGGGGAAGGATTCGAACTGACGGCGCAAGAAGCCGCGCGATCCGCGATATGACGCCGTTGAGCGCACGGCTAACCCGCGCCGGCAAGCTGTTAATATCATCTGGTGTTGCTAAAAAGTTGTTCACTTCTGGTGAATGATTTTCTGCGCAGTTCATTTAAGAAAGAATAACTAAAATATATTTGATGTTACGTAAGAGGAAGGACGCCTAATTAATTTCCCCTTGTCTTTATTCATGATGTTAGATTAGCAATCTGAGCATACGTACTATACAAAACCACACTTTAGATCCAAGTCATAGTCACAGATATGCGAATACAACACATTGGCTTATACTTGAGGTATTTCGTTTCCCACGAAGTAGTGGAAGACGATGCTGTGGCGTCTTCGAAGCTCGAGTTTCGCCAGTGTTAGCTATCTCAGCACATCAGCTGAGCGAACTTGCATAGTATGTTGGTAGCACTTCGTCGCCTTGCCTGTTATGCTGTGTAGCTATGCGGATCAGCACAACGAAAAGGCTAGAGGTCTTGCTCGTTTTGTCCACGACTGTACATCCCATCTACCTTGATACCGAGCCTCCATGACCTTCAAATCTTGGTGGGATTTCTCACACTGCTCAACACTGACTACACGTACATTTTCTGGGATGTCAGATAGATGGGCACGTAAAAAATGCAATTTGATGCTCATTTTTCAGTCAAGGAGGAAACAGACCACTTTAGGGTCAACACAGATCATCCGGCTGGCCGGAGTGGCCGTGCGGTTCTGGGCGCTACAGTCTGGAGCCGAGCGACCGCTACGGTTTGGGGGGATCGAATCCTGCCTTGGGCATGGATGTGTGTGTGATGTCCTTAGGTTAGTTAGGTTTAATTAGTTCTAAGTTCTAGGCGACTAATGACCTCCGAAGTTAAGTCACATAGTGCTCAGAGCCATTTGAACCATTTGAACAGATCATCCATTGATGCATGCGATATTAAGCAAATCAGTGTCTTTGTGTCTTCATATTCTTCGCACAAACAAACTGAATGGCCTATTCGGACTGCATCTAATAAATTTACATTGTGGAGGAAGACACACTTCAATCTCTGCTTAGAGCTACCAATGAACAGTCGCCATACAGTTGCATTATAGGCTGAGATTCTCAACTCTTCAGTAAACCACGTACGTTATGGCAATATACAAATCCATCATCACTCCGACAGTATTACAGTAACGTATTTTCCCTTTATCTAAAATAAGATACCTTAACTCCTTTGTCAAGAAAGTTTTTCACACACAGCCTTGATACTAAACAGTTCTGAAGCTTTTCTAGATAGTCCCAAATCTCGCGCCAAATCATTCAACTCATGCTTCTCAAATCCCTTGCGGATGGAATCACCTTCAGCAGCAAAATCTTCGGCGTCGGGTCCACATCGACCCTCGCACACTCGTATTCCTGTACTTTCAAAGACGGTACTTCTTTTAAAACTAGCGCTGGGGCTATAGCTAATGGTAAACCAGGATAATCTATTTTACATTTGTCTCGCTTTATATATCTTGACGTTTACAATAAAGAAAGGCAGCAATCACTTGACTGAGCTCTGGGCTCTTGCCAAACCATAGGTATGTCAGATGGGAGCTTACCACGTGTTCCCGTCGTGCACGTTTGTAAAATCTAGACACACTTTGTGAGGGGCCCACGATTTATTTTGATCACCAGCTTTCATCAATAAGCGAGATTTGTCAGGCGAATTTACTGATGCTTGTCCTATAATTTGGAATGGTAAAACTGCCACATATATAACAAAACGAATCAGGGCACATTAAGCACTTACGACGCTATCAGAGGCAGCCATTTGAAAAGTTTCGGTTCACACACAAACAAAAACTAAGCATTGCGAAACTTGTGCACAGTCTAGGACTTGGACTCCCCGTTTACTGTCTTTGGCCCAAAAAAAGCATGCTCTTTAAGAATTTGTTTCTCAGGATGTGTTATAGATATCAATGTCAAATTTGGTCAAAATGTTTATTGATATTTCCTCTACAAACTGTATTTTTTTTCGACCGGAAATGTCAAAGAGCAAAGGCCGAAGTGCCGTCGGTCATCCGGATCATCTAAATCAAAATTGAGTTGACCTTAGCGAAGTATATAAGATTCTTTAGGAGTTGTACCTCGCTTAAGTTATTTGGACCGTAGGAAACTCCTAGACAATATAGTTGGCTTCGTCGGACACAAAGAATCCAATCGGTTAAGTAGATTTGAAGTTACCATACCGCGCGATAAAAAAGAGTCATTTCGAGAAAATCGCGTTTGAAGTTTTGACTATATATAAATGCAGTATTATGCAACTTACGTTCAATCTGCCATTCGAGGTCCATAACTTAGTCCTTCCTCTCCCTCAGAGAGGGTGTTCTGCTCGATCTGAGCCATCCAGCGCTGCTCCGGAGCCGCTCGTACGGCCGGTGACAAATGGTTTTCGGTCCCTTGAATCCGGTGGTCGTCCGAATGCTTGGCGAACTGCGTCGAGTAGAGTCCCAGGGTGACGTCCATCGTTGTCATGGTCTTCAGAATTACTGAATACCCTTCGTCGAAGCTGCTCACTGCCTGGAAAGTCCCAATCTCCACAGTCTTCGCACCAGAATGCAAATACTTGGGGGCTAACTTCCAAACACACGCGTTCAATCTTTCATTTGAATTTTGTGTTTTTCCTCCCAAGCACCGGTACAATAACTCGTCCTCCGAAAGGGCCTCGTAGATCGGATGAGTCACTTTTTGAACTTCTTTGGAGAGCGGCTGGTCGTATTGATATTCGCCCAGATGCCCGGTAGCCTCTGCAATGCGCCACTTACACCAACTAGTTTCCCCAGGCGGACAATTTTGGTGTTGTGGGTAGTCATCCGTCGAACACTTGTGGAAATACGTTGCCCAAATTGCCTTCTTCATCTGTCCCGCCGAATTCGAATGCCGTCGGATTGCCAAGCCGTAGTACGTCGTACGTTCCTTGATCACTTTATCAGTTCTAGTCATTGGCAAGCACATAGAACAATTTTTCGCGGCTGCAAAGTCGAAATTCCCGCGTGGTGCGTAACTGACAGGAAGAAGATGCTGTGATATGCAAATGATTAGCTTTTCAGAGCATTCACACAATGTTGGCGCCGTTGGCGCCACCTACAACGTGCTGACGTGAGGAATGTTTCCGACCGACTTCCCATACACAAACAGCAGTTGACCGGCGTTGCCTGGTGAAACATTGTTGTGATGCCTCATGTAAGGAGGAGAAATGCGTACCATCACGTTTCCGCTTTGATAAAGGTGGGATTGTAGCCTATCGCGATTGCGATTTATCGTATCGCGAGTTTGCTGCTCGCATTGATCGAGATACAATGACTGTTAGCAGAATATGGAATCGGTGGGTTCAGGAGGATAAAACGGAACGTCGTGCTGGATCCCAATAGTCTCCTATCACTAGCACTCGAGATGACAGGCATCTTATCCGATTGGCTGTAGCGGATCGTGCAGCCACGTCTCGATCCCTGAGACAACAGATTGGAACGTTTGCAAGACAACAACCATCTGCACGAACAGTTCGACGACGTTTGCAGTAGCATGGACTATCAGCTCGGAGACCGTGGCTGCGGTTACAATTGACGCTGCATCACAGACTGGATCGCCTGCGATGGTGTACTCAACGACGAACCTGGGTGCACAAATGGCAAAACGTCATTTTTTCGGATGAATCCAGGTTCTGTTTACAGCATCATGATGGTCGCATCCGTGTTTCGCGGTGAACGCACATTGGAAGCGTGTATTCGTCATTGCCATACTGGTGTATCACCCTGCGTGATTGTACGGGGTGCCATGGGTTACACGTCTCGGTCATCTCTTGTTCGCATTGAGGGCACTTTGAACAGTGGACGTTACATTTCAGATGTGTTACGATCCGTGGTTCTACCCTTCATTCGATCCCTGTGAAACCCTACATTTCAGCAGGATAATGCACAACCGCATGTTGCAAGTCCTGTACGGGCCTTTCTGGATACAGAATATGTTCGACTGCTGCCATGGCCAGCACATTCTCCTGATCTCTCACCAACTGAAAACGTCTGGTGAATGGTGGCCGAGTAACTGGCTCGTCGCAATAGGTCAGTCACTACTTTTGATGAACTGTGGTATCGTGTTGAAGCTACATGGGCAGCTGTACCTGTACACGCTATCCCAAGCTCTGTTTGACTCAATGCCGAGGCGTATCAAGGCCATTATTACGGCCGGAGGTGGTTGTTCTGTGTACTGATTTCTCAGGATCTATTCACCCAAATTGCATGAAAATGTAATCACATGTCAGTGCTAGTATAATATATTTGTCCAATGAATACCCGTTTATCAACTGCATTTCTTCTTGGTGTAGCAATTTTAATGGCCAGTAGTGTACTAAATCTCCCCTGAAGTAGGAGACACTCGATTACCTGCCCTATAGTTCTGTCTCTCGTCGTGCGTTTATCATAACTTCAGTCCCTTAAAAAGGACCTTAAAGGGTCTACGATCCCCGTCGGACGAGAATGTGCAGCAGGCGGTTATGGACTTCTTAACGCAGCAGGACACGGTCCTCCCTCAAGCGTATATCTTGAACCTGGTGCGTCGATGGGATGATTGTCTCAATGTTCATGGCGATTTTGCCTCTTTGGCATACCGATTCTGGACGGGACAGCTTTCGTCCGGAAACTTTTTCCATCGCTCTTTCTGTAATCTGAGCGGTGCGTGGAAGAGTTCTCGACGCTGAGGAGACACACAGAAAAGCGCCGAATAGTTTACGTTCCTACGAGAGCTGTGGCGTCACAAGTGCAGATATGGACACAACCTGTAGCAGCATGGCTGAATGATGACGTACGCCTGCCAATGACAAGAAGTCTATGGGCTACGAATGGTCAAAACGACAGTAGCCACAACAGTCAGTTGCTCCAAAAGAGGAGTTCGTCGAAAGCTCGAGGTTTTACGCAGATTTGATGTGACAAGAAAAGCGACAATGCTCTGTAAAAAAAGCACTGTTCTCTTAAGACAAACCTTTAGATTGATGGCAGCTTTACCTTTTACATCTCTTTGAAGTATTGCAAAAGCCTTTTCGTACTCCGTAAATGAATAGAATTTTGGCAAGCTGAACTCTTTCCCTATGTCGGTCATCTGGTACTGTGAAAATACAATCTGTACCCGATCTTCCTTCCTTAAGCCAATGATAGACCTCTGTTCGTTGGTAGCAGCCTCTTATTCAGTACCTTAGTACGTCCTTTGAACAAGATTTATTGAAGGGCGGTATTTAGCTGTGTATAACGCTTCACATCAACGCCGTCGAAACGAATACAGTTGCCTGAGGAGAATACGAACGCCGCAGGTAGACTGTTGGAACTCATGTTGCATTATTCAGCAATCACGATCACCTTAGAATGCAACGAGTATCGTATCGCTGTCGCTGCCGCACTGACTGCTAGTTGCAAAACGTAGTGATCCCGTAGCAGCCTGCATGAACTTCGGCCGCACGCGTCTTCGACGGTGCTTCAGCGACCAGTATCTTGCAGTCTGCGTTACTGACCGACAGACGGGGAAATATGAACAGCGACCCACGAAACAAGACAATACCACTCGCCATATTTCAACTTGATAATAGGCGAAGTTCAGAGGCAACGCGCGTTGACGTGTGCTAAGGTGCGATCGAATTCAAAAATGGTTCAAATGGCTCTGAGCACTATGGGACTCAACTGCTGTGGTCATCAGTCCCCTAGAACTTAGAACTACTTAAACCTAACTAACCTAAGGACAGCACAAACAGCCATGCCCGAGGCAGGATTCGAACCTGCGACCGTAGCAGTTGCACGGTTCCGGACTGCGCGCCTAGAACCGCGAGACCACCGCGGCCGGCGCGATCGAATTCCAAAAAGAGTCGAGATGACGAGCGGTAGTCGCTGCTGAAAATGGACTTGGAAGAAGCTATAACTTTTTATTGTTCTGGGTAAAAAGCGAAATCGCACATCTAGAATTCATTTAATTTGACAGCATAAAGGATGAAATTTTCGCTGTGCAGCGGAATGTATGCTGATATGAAACTTGCTAGCAGATTAAAACTGAGTGCCGGACCGATACTGGAACTCGAGGCATTTGTCTTTTGTGGACAAGCGCTCTACCGACTGAGCTCCCCAGGCACGACTCACAGTTTTACTGCCTTCAGTATAGCCGTTTTACAGCATAGACTCTCTACAAGTGTATTTATTACATTGTATCAGCAGTTGAGGGACAATGAACATAAATTCTTTAATTACAGGGGTAGAAAAAATATATGTGAACGCTTTGGGAAATGCACGCCTGAACATAAATTCTGACGCTAGCCAAACCTGCAGATTGCGCTGTTTGTATTTCATCACGAGCGGCACCTGTGCAATGTCCTCAAAACGTTGTACTGTCAGTCGTGGTCAAAACAGTGTTCCCTGCAGCCCTAAGTGCACTGAATAAGAGCTAAATTAATGGGAATGTGGGCAAATTTTCGGTGCAAATAGGGTGGGTGCTTCCGTAACCAAGGTAGCTCAAGTGTTTGGTGTTCCAAGAGGCACCGTATCGAAGATTTATATCGCTTGCATATAAATCGCAGACACACTATGCGCTAAGTCACAACGCGGAGGAAAGTCTGTGTTGAATGATCTTGACGGACGCTCACTGAAGAGGATTGTGACGAAAAATAAGAGGACGGCAGCTGCAAAAGTGAATTGCAGGGCAAATTGGAATTCCAGAATTACTCATCAGTGACGCAAATGGCATAACACGAAAACATGGTTCCGAAGCCATAAAACATGGACAATGGAGCAATGGGAGTAAGTCATTTGGCTGGATGAATCTTGTTTCATACTGTTTCCAACTTCTCGCCGGAACATGGCAAGGGTTCATTGATGATTTGGGCAGCTATATCGTGGTATTGCGTGGACCCTATGGTTACTTTGCAATGTTGCGCTACTGTCAAGGGCTGTGTGAGCATTTTGGATGATCAGATCCATCCCATAGGGTGCTGTTGTGAGTCAAGACTACAGAGGCCATGTTGACACAGCTGGCATCGTCCGGAACTGGCTTTGTGAGCATAAGGGCGAATTATCGCACCTCCCTTGGCCACCACAATCACCAGATTTCCTAATGAAGCTTTGTGGTCTTCTCTGGAGGGAAGAGTGCGTTATTGATATCCTCCTCCATCATCATTACCTGAACTTATCGCTTTTTAGCAGGAAGAACGGTACAATATACCCTTGAGAACGATACAGGAACTTTATTCATCCATTCTGAAAGGACTGGAACCTGTATTGAAAGCCAGTGGCTTTCCTACACCGTATTTGGTACGGTAATGTGTTGTGCTTTTGGTGTTTCCATCTTTTTGTCCACTCCCAGTACTTCAGGATGTTTATAAAATTATTAGAAGACTTGCACCTCCTCATACAAGGTTATTTCAAAGTAGACCTTAATGCCAGCAGATATTGCATTTCACCAAAAGAAAAACTCATAATTGCCTTAAAGTTAGTATTTATTGGTTTTTATCAGTGCTGACATTTAATTGCTTAACAGTTTAACAACCAGGAAACCAATGAATTTGTGATTCGCCTCTGGAGACAGCTGGAGATTGTGCACTGGTTGCTAAATCCCACCTGCTCGTCATGTAGACATAAACAGAAGAATATTGTTGTATGAGCCAATTGTTTTCGTGTCAAAAATCTGATGTTTCAGTTTATGGGGAGGTGAAGCTATTGCTCGTACTTTGGTGCTATCTATTGCATTGTATTATGTCTACCTTTGCTCTGAGACGATTACATTCAGGGATTTTCTGTCTTTCATTCACTAAAGATAAGCAAAATAATTCGTCTTCGTATATCGGATCATCTTTATAATATGTTAATTCGGTGAAATATAGATGCCCATGTTCTACACTCCTCTCTAAAAATCTACTGAGATTGTCATTACTGTCACTGGTTTTGAATTTTTTGTCAGACGGAAGATGGTGGTACCAGTGGGTCATTATTATCCTACGTATCACTACTTGATCCTTCCTGAGATTCATCTATGTCGGCGTTCAAATTACTGTGCCTTTCCGTAACTGGCACGGAAGGCCTTAGGAACAGCAAACTGTTAGAGTGAATTTAATTGCTCTTGCACGCCTCAGACACATATTTTCCTTTCTTCGTCGCTTTAATTAAACTACCCCTCAAGTTTTTCCTTGTTGCCTGTATCAAAGCACCAGTAAAAGAGTAAATAGGAATATATATTTTTCAGTACAGATATGCTGCAAGAGGATATTCAGTGGCTGAGCTACGATATTCCTGTAAAACCACAAAACCTACTAATCTGAGATAATTCGTCAATTACGCAAAGTTACCTGGACGAATTTAAGATACGTTGTGATACCAACGCCGTATGGAAAATGGACTGAATTTATTTCAAGGATTTAAACTGTACCCGAAGTTTCCTCGTTGCGTCGCAGTTCTCCGTGGCAAATACATCAGACAGCCAAACCCAGAACATTCATGTACCTTATATTTTAACTATAAACTTTTTTCTCCACTGCTGTTGGTGATATGTGACTCTGAATATTGCTTTATCTGGGCAGACACTGGCGCTTGCGGAAAAGACAGCAACCCAGGAGGAAGTTTCAGAGACTCCGATCTGTATGGAGAAAAATCTATAGATATACCGAAACCAAGTCCGTAAGAGAAAAAACAAGAAATGGCGGTTCCTTTCGTGATTGTAGGTGATGACGGATTTGGGCTCATGAAAATTTTAATGATACCCTACTGCGGAAAGAAGCTGACTAATGGGAAAAGAAATTAAACTAGCGGCCAGCTTTAGCACGTAGGTATGTTGAGTGTGCTTTAGTTGTGTCGTGTATTAAATGGAAATTACTACATCGCCTGTTCGATGTCTTTGTGGATTGTGTCAAACACACAATAAAAGGCATTGCAGCACTTCATAAGTATGTTTGAATCAGAGATGGATTTAATCACGAAGACACATTAGAAGGAAATCTCACAAGTATAAATGTTAAGTATAGTGGACTACCCAATTTATAAGCACATAACGTCCAGGCTAAATTTACCAACTACATTATCCTACTAAAGTATTCAAACATCCGTATGTAAAGTGGAATTGACCACTAGATATTAGGAGGAACTGATTTGTCAGTATAAAAAGAGGAGGTAGAGTACTGTGTTGCCAGTACAGAAATCTTCACAACAGAACGGGTCGGTTAGGACAACTGAGTGACTTCGAATGTGGTGTACAGGATGGCAGCCAGTCAAGGAATATTTTAGGGAATTGGTTTACAAAAATTTATTTCAAAGGCCCAGTGAAATCTTTACAAGTTTTCTCCCAGAATAATTGACGCCTTGTCTACGTGACACAAGCCACTTGCCTTTCACAACCGAAGCGGTTCTGTCCAGTTAAAGCTGCTGACAAGAAACGCCCTAAGCCCTCTGCTGAAACTGCCAGCGAATTCACGCCATTGATTTTAGCCAATAGCGTGCGCGGGATACCGATCACGTGTGTAGACGCTGGAGTGTTCTGCGGTGCCGTACACAGTTGCTTCTCTCTCTAGTAATCCAGACCTCGAGCAGAACAGCCGTCTCTTTGGAAGGCAAAGCCTCTGGCTCTAGTTTCGCGACCGACCACCAACGTAAGTTAACATGAACCGCTCGCTTCCCCTTCCGTTGCCCATTTTAATTAATTGTTCGAGCTCCTAGACTGGCCTAAACCTGCTAACTTCCGATCCTAGGCGCGCCCTTTGTACTCCGTATATTGAAATATATCCTCTATATTGTGTTAAATTTCCTGTTTTGTCATTTAACGGCAACCCTGGATGCCCACTATCAAATCCTGACCCCTAGACCTCCTGCACACTGCCGCCACGAGGCATATTTAGGAGCCTTCTTCCCCCTTCCCTACCATTTTATACATTAACATTGGCGCCGGCCGCTGTGGCCGAGCGGTTATAGGCGCTTCAGTCCGGAACCGCTCAGGTTTGAATCCTGCCTCGGGAATGGATGTGTGTGATGTCTTTAGGTTAGTTAAGTTTAAGTAGTTCTAAGTCTAGGGGACTGATTACCTCAGATGTTAAGTCCCATAGTGATTAGAGCCATGTTATACATTAACATTGGTGTCAGAAGTTTCTCTCCCCAACCCCAAACCACGTACTCTTTTACAATTGGTGTCAGTAGAGGGATGTAACAATTCTATCCCCCCTCCCCGGCACGAACTCTTTTTACAGTGGAATAGTCGTTGGGTGTTACGCGAATAACAGATCCACCAGGGACATTTCAGCCCTTCTGAAGCTGCCCAAGTGGGTTGTTGGTGATGTGATTTTGAAGTGGAAACGCGAAGAAACATTCACAGCTCAAACAGGACTAGGCACAGTTCACGGACTGACGGCTTGGGTTCGTTGACCATAACAGAGGGTGGTTGTAAAAAATCGCATGAAATCAGCGGAAGGAAGTACTCGTGAGTTCCAATATGCTACCAGCAATCCAGCTAGCACAATGACTGCATGTAGGGAGTTAAAAGAATGGGGTACAATGGTCGAGCACACACTTCTGTAGTTTGTGCTAAGCTAAGCTTGAAGTGGCGTAAAGATCGACGCCACTGAACAATGGTTGACTGGAAACGAGTGCTGTGGAATGATGAATCACACTATACCCTGTGGCAATCTGACGGAAGAATTTCGCTTTTGGTAATGCCTAGAGAGGGCAACGGCCTTGCTGCAGTGGATACACCGGTTCCGGTCAGATCACCGAAGTTAAGCGCAGTCGCGCGTGGCCGGCACTTGGATGGGTGACCATCCGGGCCACCATGCGCTGTTGTCATTTTTCGGGGTGCACTCAGCCTCGTCATGCCAATTGAGGAGCTACTCGACCGAATAGTAGCGGCTCCGGTCACAGAAAACCATCATAACGACCCGGAGAGCGGTGTGCTGACCACACGCCCCTCCTACCCGCGTCCCCTATGAGGATGACACGGCGGTCGGGTGGTCCCGATGGGCCACTTGTGGCCTGAAGACGGAGTGCTTGATTAATGCCTGGAGAAATCATGCGTAGTGGCATTAGAAAAGTACGGAGGAGATGGTGTTATGGTATTGAGGTGTTTTTAGTGGTTAGAATGTGGTCACCTTGTTGTGCTGAATGGAATGTTAAATGCAGAACGATATGAAACTTTCTTACAGGACTGTGCACTGCGTACAGTACAGGAACAGTTCGTAGACGATAACTGTTTGTATCAGTGTGCCAGTGCGCGCTGTCATAAAGCAGCATCTGTGAGGCAATGGTTTGTGGACATAAAAATTCCGGAAATAGACTGGCCTCTCTGTAGAGCCGACCTGAACCCAATGGAACACCTTTGGAATCAGTTAGAACGTCGACTTCGCCCCAGACCTTAGCATCCAACGTGACTCCTATCTCTTGTTTTGGCTCCTGAAGAAGAGTGGGTTGCCATTCCACCATAGACCATCAGCAGAGTTCAAGATGTATTAAAGGCGAAGGGTGGACACATCCGGTATTAAGGTTCAGTAGCAAGTGTCCAGATACTTTTGATCAGATAGCGTGTTTTGTCAATAAAAGTAGACTTGAACCTACACATCACATAGTATGAAGAAAAGTGTATTTGTTAATAAAAATTTTCTTACTTATATTCTTCTTTTCTTGAGCTTCATTACAGACACAGAAGATAATAACAAATTCTTCCCAAGCTCTTCGTCTCAACAATTTATTTTTATACGATTCCAACGATATATTCGAAATCGCTGGGCTTTTCTCTACTTTGTCAATTAGTAGCTCTTATGTCAACATTCTGGCCTTGGGTTTCATTCATTTTCCGCAAGGTCCACCTGCGTCCTCCCCGATAGCTGAGTGGTCGGTGTGACTGATTGTCGTCCTATGGGCCCGGGTTCGATTCCCGGCTGGGTCGGAGATTTTCTCCGCTCAGGGACTGGGTGTTGTGCTGTCTTCTTCATCGTATCATCCCCATCCGGTGCGCAGGTCGCCCAATGTGGCGTCGAATGTAATAAGACCTGCACCAAGGCGGCCGGACCTGCCCCGCAAGAGGCCTCTGCGCCAATGACGTCAAACGCTCATTTCCAATTCCAGGTCCACCTGGACAATACGACTGGTCACGGCAGAAACGTGCAATCGTCTGCATAGCACACCGACGCTATCTACAGTCGCAGGATGTGCCACTGCCAAGTAACATAACTCGACGAAACGTGGAATGATTCTGGACCTATCCCCATATGGCGAGAGATGGGAACACGCAATGCATCCAGAGACATTGTCGGACGTGATCGTTTTGTTGGTCCAGGTTCTGTGGTGTGGGGAGGCACAATGTTGCATAGGTAAACTGTCCTCTAAATTTTTGAACACGGTACACTCGCCGGTCAATACTGCAGTGATACTGTAGTCCTTCCTCATGTGCGACAGAAAGAATAGACATCACACAGATTGTCTTTGAATCAGAGTTTCATTTTTGTTCGTATCATTGCATTTTTATTTCAGCTACCTTCCGTGCTACACTGTTGCAGTTATTTCTATATATGATCCACGTTTCGTCGAGTTATGTTACTTGGCAGTGACACATCCTGCGACTGTAGATAGCGTCGGTGTGCTATGCAGCTGAACACAACGTGTTGGTCGTCGGGCAAAGAGACCAATCCCATGCAGTCGCCTTGTCACTGTGTAGTCTTTGATTGTGTGCCTTGTTGTACCGTTAAAATTGGGTGCATACGCACTTACTGTTTGACGTGGGCCCCCCATGGAGTGTTTCACTATCCCATTGTGAAACTGTCGCGCCTGTAGTTTCCTGCGAGCGGATGGGGCTAGACGCTAAATCCAGTAATGAGGTGGCTCGTCCATTTCGAAGTTCTGGTGCTCGTAAACAAGCTTGAAATTCTTTGCAGATAAGGTAACTCGGTGAGATAAAGGACGTATACTTCTGATGAAATAACTAAGATAAAACACGAGGTAGGAAAAGACCACTGTCGAACCCTCAGAGGCACCAACACATTGAATGTAAGTTCAGCAATCCTGCATGTACCCTGTGCAGCTAAGCGCCACGAGAAACTAAGTCCCGTCCCGAGAGCAGAGTAACTCTGGTCCAGCGTCTGAGGCAACTGTTGAAGGAATCTTCCAACAGCACCAGCGGCCCTGGTTATATAGGCTCGTCTGATGCAATCCCCCGCTATCACGCGCGTCTTCCGTTTCCTGTTGTCCTTCCAGAACATTCCGTCGTAGTTGGCCATGTGCCTCCAGCGTCCCTTGCCACAAAAACACAACCTCTTCTGCTTCCCGGCACTCTGGCTGACGTTAGGTTGCTTTCTTACATGTTCATCTTATGCAGTGTCATGCATTTCTACTCACATCCGCGACCCATTCGCGACACAATATTGTACAAAATAGCTGTCATCTGCTGCTGTGGTTCAACATGGTCGACCACCCCCTCTCCTTGCACAGCGCTGCCTTTTGCATGCTTCCCATGCACATGAAACAGTTGTGTGAGTAGTACCAAACTCCTGGGCTACACTCGTCACACATCATGCTACTCCCAGTTTCCCGATGATTCTTCACCTTGAAGTCATCCAAATGTTGTCTCCGGGCCATACTGAAATGATGCAGACCGTAACTGCTCACTGACTGACACACACTGCCTTTTCCCGTTCGTTGGAATGTCTTGTGTTGAAGGGTCTCTACATGAGCCTCTTCATAATTTTGTTTAACATTTGACTTAATGTACCCACCTCTGACACCTCCGCGATCTGTAAACTACATAAAGAAGAGACTGAGCCAATGAGTGTGTGTATAGTGGCCACAAGGTGTATTACCTTTCTTTCACCTCACATTTTACTAAGATTTTTTGTAATCATCGGAGCCCCACACGCATATTCAATACATCTATGTGCAGTATGCCAGCATATACATCCTTTCCTCCTCTCATCTGATAAATGAAAAGTGTGAATGAGAGTGTACAACGTTGAAATGGTTCAAATGGCTCTGAGCACTATGGGACTTAACATCTGTGGTCATCAGTCCCCTAGAACTTAGAACTAGTTAAACCTAACTAACCTAAGGACTTCACACACATCCATGCCCGAGGCAGGATTCGAACCTGCTACCGTAGCAGTCGCGCGGTTCCGGACTGAGCGCCTGAACCGCTAGACCACCGCGGCCGGCAGTGTACAACGTAAATTTCAGTGTCTAGATCTGTGGGAGTATAAGTAGTCTGGTACTGTGGCAGAATAGCCATCCCTATAAAGCACGTACCACGTAGCAAAGAGGTTTCTGTTCGCCTTGGACGATGCTCTTTTACGGATTAGCGCCACACAATAGGGAGCTCTCTGGGCACTTCCGGAAGAACGGAACGCGTGAGTTCCAAAAGAGTTTGCTCGGGAGCGTTCCGGCAGACGCGAGACGCGACACCGACTAAGTGAATGTGTGCCTATTCATGGTTGATTCATTATCTTATTTTTGTAGATTTCACCTCAAGTCAAAATTAGCGTCTTACTCTCGCCGCTCATTCGTCGTTGAGCAGTATGCGGATTTTTTCTTTCTAATTTGGTAACATTATGAATATTTGCATTTAGCCACGCATGCAAGCCATTGTCCTACTCTACCTCTGCTCAAACATGTGGACTCGTGATGTATCTTCTCAGTTCAGTCTGATTTAATTCGTTGTTGATGTCATGATTCAACAGATTTCTGAAACTTCACAAATTTAGATTTCAGTTTGTGATCTACTTTCCACTTGTAATTGTCGTCTCAGCACGTGTTAAGTACGGATGTGAGAACCTTAAGTTCGCAGATCGTATCTCATAGTAACATGTCGTGCCCAATTTGCTTAGCTATTCTGATTTTTTAGCTTTCATTTTATCCATAATTTCTCTTTGTGACGACCACGTGTTCGCAGATTATGAGAATCGCTACATATCACAGTTACTGATTCTCAGGGTAAAACATCAAAATTAGTTTCAGAATTTCTTCTATGGTGCGACCATTAACTGTCTATTCTTATCGGTGAACTCTTGTTCACTTGCTTCGTGCACTCAAAACAAGGGAACGACCATTTGCCAACCACGTGCAGACTGGTGAAGTTTTACTTCATTCTTATATTTGTCCAGAATTTCTATTGTATGTGTATATGTGCGTTTATGTCGCGATTGAAAGATGTCTCTAACCTTCCCATAATTAATAATTAATGATAAATCGTGGTGGGGTCACCAAGACCCAGTTTTAAATGTGACTATGTAACTCCTCCGAGAGTGTTAATAAAGAATAGCAACCATCACCAATTTTTTTGTCTACCTTATTAGTTTTTTCAGCTGTTCTTGAATAAACGTGATATTTTTACCAGAGCACATGCTTGCGTATTCCCTCGGAAACTCCCGTTTTACGTCCTACTGCTATCCGCTGTGCAACAGATAAACGTGGCCAAGATATTTGTTTAATATTTATTCAACTATTTTATTTGCGTCAGATCTTTTACCGACAGATACCCTTTAGGGGCGAGCCGCAATTGGCGCTATAGTCACGCTGACCTCACGCTCTTTGACATCCAACGCTCTGTACACGAGTGGCACACTTCTGGCAATATGTTCCTGTACTTTCATTCATTTCCACCAAGTATGTCGAGCAGTGTATATAAGCGGGCCACAAACTAATGAGGAGGGAACACAGAACACAGCAAAAACGGTAGCCCGCCCCCCACTAACATATCCTTACACCTACGCATGAACTGTCGCTGCTTTGGCACATATCCGCTAGTAGCCCGACTGACACAGAGATCTTTTTTACCCACGGCGCTTGCCGTGGCACTTCTTTCTCTCTGTGGTAAAAACTGCTATTCTACATCCGCTGCCAGAACCGGCACAGAAGATGGGTGATCTAGGAGACAGTTTCTTGACACGTGACACGTATCAATTTACATCCTGGCCTTCATTTTCCCGCCAATTTTTATGTCACGCAATTACCCGCGATACTTCCTTGACACGTGACACCTATCAGACTAGGTCCTGGTGTCTAATATGTCCCACGCAATTGCTCAGGATGCTTGGGCGGAAGGAGGGGGATTCCCGGAAGTGTGGACGGGAATTTGTGACAATATCGTTACCAGCGGCCGAATGCGTCCTGTTCCACTAGTTGTGCACCTTCCTACCTGCGCGTCCACACTCGTTCGTCTGTGTCTAGAGGTTTTTACCGTGAGCGCTCCATTAGTGTGCTCCAGCGAGCGTTAAGACATACGATCGGTTGTAAATTGAATGCTAGATATGTAAACGTGCGATTTGGAAACGCGCGTGAAATTCCCCGTCGTCTGATCTCAGCCAGTTGCGTGGTCACTTGTGGAGCGGAATGTGCAAGCCTTCTTTAAAAAATGATGGGTGCTGCTGCTACCTGGCCCGTACGTTCTATGACAAATATGTCATCATCAGACCTGTCTGACTTCGAATATACGCTGTCGAAGCTTTTTTGACTCACTTACAGAGCGCTTGCCCATCAGACCCTTCTCAGCGCGTTTAGAGACTTTCTGTGCAGCTCCTGGAGCATCTTACGTTTACATCTACTTCCGCCGGCGGGTCGCAGGTTCGAATCCTGCCTCGGGAGCCGGCTGGAGTGGCCGAACGGTTATAGGCGCTTCAGTCTGGAACCACGCGACCGCTACGGTCGCAGGTTCGAATCCTGCCTCAGGCATGGATGTGTGTGATGTCCTTAGGTTAGTTAGGTTTAAGTAGTTCTGAGTACTAGGGGACTGATGACCTCAGATGTTTAAGTCCTATAGTGCTCAGAGCCGTTTGAACCTTTTTTTTTTTCTAAATCTGCTTCCTCATACACACACTGCAAGCCACTGTACAGCGCTATAGTGCGTCAGGTGCTTCGTATCACAGCTAGTCACTCCCTTTCTTGTTCGACTAACAAGTGCAGTGATGGAAAAGTGATAGCCAGCGTGCCTCTGTAAGAATCCTAACAACTCTTATTTTGTCCCTACTCTTCTTACACATGATTGCCCTTCGGTGCAGTAGAATCGTTCTGCTGTCTGGTGCAAACGTTGGGTCTCTGAACTTCCTCAATAGCGCCCTCTTCCTTCGAAGCACTCCCCCCAACATTCACAGAGCATTCCCGCAACCCTCTCGTTCTGTTCGAACCGTTTGGTGGCATATCTAGCACCACGCTTGTGAGGTCCACAACACGCTACTAGTGAATCCACCGTGCCGCTCAATGATTCCTCCGAACGCACCGCACTTCCAGGTGGTAAATCCATTTCACCGTAATCGATGGTAATCGATTGCTTTCAACTTTACAGATTATTTCATAAGCAACAATATATAACCAAATGCACATAAGCATGAAGTGTCCAGGGAGCACAATTTCCGATGAAAAGTTTTAGAATTTTGAGCTTTTGGTCAGTTGATTTCGGGCTACCAAAGTAGTAGTGTCAAATAACGAAATGACCATCGGTTCATCGTGAATTATAATGTGAAACTGTTGTTTTATTGTTGTTGTGATCTTTAGTCCGAAGACAGGTTTCACGCAACTCTCCATCCATCTAGTCTATCCTGTGCAATCTTTTTCATCTCTACATAACTACTTCAACCTATATCCATTTGAACCTGCTAATGTATTCCAGCCTAGGTCTCCATTTACAGCTTTTAGCCCCCACACTGTCTTCCGCTATCAAACTGACACTTCCTTGAGGGCTCAGGATATGTCTCAGTAACTGATGCCCTGCTTTAGTCAAGTTGTGTCATAATTTCGTTTTTCCCCCGTTCGATTCCATAACTCCTCATTTGTTATTCGGTCTGCTCATCTAATGGTTCAAAAATGGCTCTGAGCACTATGGGGCTTAACTTCTGAGGTCATCAGTCCCGTAGAACTTAGAACTACTTAAACGTTACTAACCTAAGGACATCAGACACATCCATGCCCGAGGCAGGATTCGAACCTGCGACCGTAGTGGCCGCGCGGTTCCAGACTGTAACGCCTAGAACAGCTCGGCCACCCCGGACGGCTGCTCATCTAATCTTCCGCATTTTTCTATTGCACCACATTTCAATAGCTTCTATTCTTTTCTTGTCTGAGCTGCCTATCGTCCACAATTCCCTTCCATACAAGGTTGCACTTCAGACAAATAAATACCTTCAGAAAGATATCTTAACACTTACACTGGTATTGGATGCTAACAAATTCCTCTCTTCCGGAAATGCTTTTCTCGTTGTTGCCAGTCTGCATTTTATATCCTCTCTACTTCGACCATCGTTAGGTTATCTTACTGCCAAACAGCAAAACTCATCTACCAAGTGAAAGTTTCTCATTTCTAAGTCTAATTCCCCATCATCACCTTATTTAATACGAGTTCAATCCATTACTCTTGTTTTTATTTTGTTAATGTTCATCTTTCGAGACACTGTCCATTGTGTTCAACTGTTCTTACAAATCGTTGGTCGTTTCTGACAGAATGACAATGCCATCGACAAACCTTAAAGTTTTTTCTTTCTTGACCATCACCTTTAGTTCCCTTTGCAAATAGGAGATTCCTATAGTCAGCAAAATATCATATCCTCGCAGGGTCAGCATTTTTAAAGATAACTATTACTGTCCTCAGTATTGTAGGCTGAGCCGCAATGTAAGAGGTTCCAATTTCAAAAAAAATCTATGATTTTAGCAAGAGTAGCGATATGAAATACCTTGCAATCTAGTTATAGAACATTAACTCTTTCTTTACCGACTTATTTCAGTTACTGGCTCACGTAAGATCTGAATCTGGTAATGGTTCTTATAAAATTCAGCAAATAACTTTATTTTATATAAGTTATTTAATGAAAAATCAGAATGCCACAGCCAATTTTACTTGTAGAAATTTTATCTTGTTACTTTATGTTCATAATAAGGATGGGATTGGATTGTAATATATAAGCCATGGCTCTCTTTTGAACATTCGATCCGAATAATTTATTGGACAATCAAGTTAGATATGGGCAAAATATACACATACTATATTGGCATGGTCTCTACTACATAAAAAATTAAATTAAATTTATCGTCGTACCAACACAAAATAGTGATAGGGGATGGCCGGGGTAGATTCGCACATGGTTTAGGATGGAAATCCTGTAATCCCACACTCATTCGTGCATCAATCAAGAGATATGAAAGTTGTTTTTCACTCCTTATAGCTATTACGAATCCTACGGCATACTCGGGGGAGGAGCCTTAGCTCAACCCTAAGCAGGTGAAAAACAACGAAATATCTGTTAAATTCCACAATATAAAAGTAAAGGTAAGTAATCCCTGAAAGCAGATATTCTTTCCACTCCTTGAGGTTAGATCTATCCAGTTAATTAACAAAGAACTGAATTTATGTGTAACTTGTGGCAGAAGAGACTGCTATGCTTACAAAGAAATCCTGTCTCTTCTACCATAAGATTCAACGAAAATGTGAAAACTGCATATATATTATGTGAGCACTGAAGGTAAAGGCACACTAGTGAATGAATGCACGTAATCTCACCAGGTTCCTAACCCGAGAAAAATCCTTTAAACTTCACAACTACAAAATAACGAAAAATAATTGACACATGTAAGTGTTCACTCTACTTTGCATATTTTAATCTAAATAGTGATTAACGAAGACTTGATTTTCGATGTACTTTGAGTGACACATGGCCGAGTCCATCATGGTCCATACCAAGAAAACCTGTCTCTTTCCGGAGAAAATCACCTTAAATTTGGAAACCTCCACAAATATCACTTCAGCACTGAAATTGCAAGCGTTAACTGCAAGCTAAATAAGGAAGAGAGCCAAATCTTATTCAGGAAAATGTGAAATTAAACCCCTCACTTCTCGAAATTGTATTCCTCAAATCTACTTTACACACTGAGAACAATTTCACTTTGCTAACTATATGGGACAATGAAGTTTTTATACACCACTCCACACGAGGTACTCAACTCTCTCTCCCTCTCTCTCTCTCTCTCTCTCTCTCTCTCTCTCTCTCTCTCTCTCTCTCTCTCACACACACACACACCTACCTTCAGACATACTACGTAATTCCTAGAAAAGTTGCAAAAGTAATGGTAAATCCGAAAGTTCTCCTGCCTTCACTAACATAATTTTCCCCTAATAACTAAAACGCTGAAACATTGTTAAATGTTACACACTAAGTACATTCCACTGCCTCTATCTATAGAGAGTCTGAAGGACACCTGTTCTCACCCGATCCTATCAGAATGCAGTATCAGAAACCGTTTACGGTTTTCGCTTTCCAACGGAGAGGGTGTGGCCAGAGATGACCATCGTGGCAACTTAACTGTGTACCTACTCGGATACATGACCTACGGTAATGATAAAATTCCCTGCCTTTGCGCTGCGGCTACCACTATTGGGAAAAAGCTAGCAGACAACAGATACTGGCTACTCTTACGAAAACTCACATTCACTCATTCCAGTCATACACAATGGATTAAATAGTTGGGCAGGGACACAGGAAAGACACAAGTGCACAAGTAGCAAAGATAATATTGAGTATGTTTGACTCACTTGTTTCCGAAAGGCTTACTACCCTGGCAATGAGGTAGCGAGTGGCAATGCAAAACAGAATTGACTTACAATAGCAGACAAATTCATTAGATGGATATGATGGATCCGTCTCACACATTTCTTCCTGGTTTCCTTTACAGTTTGCTCAACGGCTTACCGTCATGGCCTTCGACTCTAATGACTGCAGTCTGGTTTCTGTACAAGTTGTAAATAACCTTCGCTCCCTATATTTCATCCTTGATATCTTCGGAATTTCAAGGAGTGTAGACCAATCAACATTGTCAAACAGTTTCTCTAAATCCATAAAAACACTATACACGTAGGTTTGCCTTACGTCAACCTATGCTCTATGGTAAGTCGTAGGGTAAGAACTGCGTCGAGTGTTCTCTAGAAAGCAAACTGTTCTACCTTGAGGTCGACCTCTACTAGTTTTTCCATTCTTCTGTAAATAATTTGTGTCAATGTTTTGCAACCATGGCTAATTTAACAAGGTCAGTCCAGTCAGTCATCCTGAGAGGCTACTCCGTTTCCTAAAATACGACTTATAAGCATTACAATTCGAAAAAACTATTGCACAACGAAAAATTCCAATTTGTTATCCAAAAACCAAAATATTTACTAAAATACTAACTTGAGAAATGGTTGCAGCCTTACTTCATTTACATATTTTAAAGGGCTGTAGAAGCGATATTTGTCTAGTGTGAACGAACAATGCCTCGCAGTGTTGCCACAACCGTCTTGATACAGGATACATTGCAGGCGACAGTACGTCTTCAGAAACATTATTTCAGCCAACCATACATTTTCTCTGACGGTCATTTTATGTGAATGGGTAGTTATAACTCCGTTGTGGTTGCACCTACGGTACAGTGTATGTTGATCCGCCTGTCCCGTGCTCTCGTGTAAATGTTGTCTAAAAGCTAGTCCACTTAATCAAATGTGCTTCGAAGCAAACTACTTGGGCGTGCTGCAAAGTAATGCCTCTGAATTTTTTATGTAGAAACTCGTAAAGTTTTGTAAATAAAAAAAACCTTATTAACGTCCTACATCTTTATTCTTCACGTCTACACGTTTATTCCCCAACACATTTCTCCCAACGAGAGACCAGTTTGCTGATACCGTCACTGTAGAATTTTTGACTTTGTTGACTGAACCACAACCTCACCTCTGTTTGCACCGCTTCATCACTATCAAAGTGAAGTTCTTGAAGGTGTTCTTGAAGTTGTGGAAACAGATGAAAATCGGTTGGGGCCACATCGGGAGTGTGTGGAAGATGACTAATGACAGAGAACCCAAGGCTTCGGATTGCTGCAGACGTCGCAGCGCTCTTGAGTGGTCTGACATTGTCGTGCTGAAAGAGACGGTGCTCCATGTGTGGACAAACTCATCGAATTGAAACTCGATTACAGCGCGCTGTTTCTCACGCACCGAAATAATTTCTTTACACACCGCCATGCTACTAGCTACAATTCGGAGCCCTCTAGCGGCAGTGGGCTGCAAATATTGTAAGACGTGTATATTTCTATTGTCAAACCACAATTTATGAAAGATGTTATATTTTATTAATAGGATTAAGTAGGAATAATTAATATTTGTCATGTTGGAAATAATTGTGGTAGCAGGTAATGTCTGCACCAAAGTATTGTTGGCAAGAGAGACCGCACACTGATATTGTGTTGTCACCGCCAGACACCACACTTGCTAGGTGGTAGCCTTTAAATCGGCCGCGGTCCGTTAGTATACGTCGGACCCGCGTGTCGCCACTTTCAGTGATTGCAGACCGAGCGGCGCCACACGGCAGGTCTAGTCTAGAGAAACTCCGTAGCACTCGCCCAGTTGTACAGAAGACTTTGCTAGCGATGGTTCACTGCCTACATACGCCCTCATTTGTAGAGACGACAGTTCAGCATAGCCTTCGGCTACGTCATTTGCTACGACCTAGCAAGGCGCCATATTCTTCAAGAATGTATTCTGAACTGATAATACTGTGAATCATGTACCGTCAAGAGCGACGTTCATCATTAATGGATTAAAGTTAAGTATCAAACTAACTACGTCCGCTTTCTGAATTCTGATTCCTTGTCATGTTCCAGACCTCACGTCAGTAAAGTTCTTCCCTCCTCACGCCAGCCTGCGTGAGCTAAAACACGTGCATTTCGGCCTTCCTTTCATAATACGATGTTGGGTCTTCTGCCAACTCAACAGATATAAATTTAAAAAGGACGGCAGAGACAGCGTATGGATAAATTTTAAGAAAAGAGCGGTAAAGACAGCGCATTGATACATTTTTTAATGGTAGCAGGGATTGTCTGCACCAGAAAGCATTGTTGGCAGGAGAGACCGCACTTTAGAGCTCGTAGGAAGTCAGTAGTAATCGAGATGTGAAGGGAGTCGGTAGCAGGTCTGAAGCGAGAGGTTGAGAGGAGCGGTGTGCCTGCCAGCCACTAGCTATGATTTACAAGAGATTATAAATGGATGTACAGAGACATCAGCTAACTATTATCATAAGAGGAACTAATATTACTGAATTAATTTTTTGAGAAACTCAAGACTACTGAAGGTATTGCTAGTTGTAAGATTATTGCAAAAACTAAGTCCCATTTGAACGTTTGTAAAATCATTTCATTCAGAATATAATTAATTTGTGCCACCAATATTTCATTACTGATTATAATCCATCTCAAAAACCATAAACGTAAAACTTCGCAAAATTTTATTGTTGTCAAGAAAAAGTTTAACTATGAATTACGTAACTTCTGTCAAATTAATTAAAGAATAACGTCAGCTTTGCTACTAAAGAATAACGTCAGCTTTGGTAATAAATACAGCCACTTATTATGACAGGCCACCAGGAGCTAGTAGAGTATACTGAACAGAGTAAGTATATTCGTGTCGCAGTTCGATGTAGCAGTCAGATGGCGATCCAGTAACAGTAAAAAAGGTAAGGAATAGTTTTGGGTTATTGCAGGTAAAGACTGAGGGCCACGACGACGACACATTCTAAATTTCGTCGAAATAATCAGAAAATAACTTTTAATAAGCAGCATTGAAATTTGTATGTGAAGATTGAGAAAGAGAATTAATTTCAAAGAGAAAATTTCATTTGTTATTATTAAGCAAGAGGTAGAAACCCTAAGGGAAGGTTTCTTAGGTTATTGTAAAAGGGAAGGTTGTGTAACAAAAGAGATATAGAGGAGACGGGAGGGTTTCAATATGTAGACATGAAGAAAAAGATGTAGAACGTTAATAACGATTTGTTTTATTTAAAAAGCTTTAAGAGATTTCACATAAAAATTATGTAGCATTACTTTTCAGCATACCCTCGTACTACACTGAAAGTAGCGAAGTAAGATAGTAACCAACAGCAGTGTTGCTGTTGTGCGGTTCCTTTATAGATGGTCAGCTCTTACTCGCGAAGAGACAACGGAGTATTATCCAACTCTGCACCAACTGGAGACCATTTACAGCGAGATCCTGTAAAGACAGTGATACAACGGAAAGTCAAGCTGTCGGGAACGAGAGAGCACAGAGGGGTGTGAAGAAGATGCCAGCCAACTGCACGCAGACCGACCGCACTCCAGGACGACAACGCGACAGCAGCGGACTCTGCGGAGAGAACATAAGCGCCGAGCCCGATTGGCCGCGGTCCACTTCTACAGCAACATCAAGATTAGGCACTAGTATAGCAGCGACTTAGGAATTGTGTATATATACTGAAGAGATTACTTATATTCTCAGTCGCCCTTTGTTTGCGACACCTCTATGTATTTCCCAAAGTTAAGTATTGTCATGTACTTTTTGTAATAAAACTCACTATACGAATTTTTTGAATTGTTGTCTAGCGAGCCGAGAAAGAAGGTTTTTTTAAAAAATTATTTATTCAATACAATAATATCATACATAATAACCCACTACCTTATACATTACTGGGTCTTAACATCTACAATATTTAGCAGCACTTTCTAATTCTAATTTTAACCTACTTACATGCGACAGGAAATGATAAGTTAGTTGTTCAATGGATAATAACTAATCTCCACTCTAATCTAACAATTCTAGAAGCTACTTTCTGCAGCGTTACTGGCGTGCCAGTCAATGTATAAACCTACTTTTTTTTGGCCGAGCTAATCCCAGTGTTCGTGCCCCTGGCTCCGGGATGGCCTTTAGAAAATCGCCGCAGGTTCTGTTTGGAGATGTCCTGATCTACTTCCTACTGAAAATTATCTATCTACTAAGTCTTTGTCGGTGTGCAGTTGTTAAATCTGAGATATTTGCGCGCCTTACCCCTGTTCCAGGACGTGGTGGATTCCTACCGACACGGCGATTGGCCAATCCACGCCCTGCCGGAATGAAAGCAGGTTTCCTAGATACCCCATATTCGACGACTAGGCAGGATTCAACAGGAACTAATGAGACGGGCTATTTACCATTGCCGCTCTATCTCAGTGCGAGATGTGATCTGTCCCAGTATATTCAAACAACACTGACAGATAACTGAAACGCCAAATTAACAGAGCGTGAGTTTGTTTCAGTGTTCTGTTTACACGATCTCAATATGCATTTACGTTGGCAGTATGTTACTGTGCGCGACGAGGTAAGTGAAATTCGCAGATACACACAACAAGCAACAATTTTATTAAATAGGGAAGCATTTTCTGGGGTAACTTTGACGTAGAAAGTGCTGACTGGACAAAAGTGAGCTGTGGAATACACTTGCAATCATCTTGCAGCTGCCTCTAATAGCAATCAGGCATTCTACCTACCCCTTCACAATATGTGTAATGCTAATGAAATTCACCGTAAATAATGCATCACAATTAGTGAAAACATATAATTTTCTTTCCCTTTCGCCATAGTCCCGCAGCGATCGCAGGGTTGCCGTGGTTACAACGGCCAACTGTCTGCGTCTAGTGTAAATTGTGGAATAGTGCGGACATGTTTCAAATGTCTGCGACGCGTGTAACTGAGGCGGAACGTGGGGACCAGCCCAGTATTCAGCGGGATGTGGAAAACCGCCTAAAAACCACATTCTGGCTGGCTGGCACACCGGCCCTCGTCTTTAATCACCCGGGCGGATTCGATCCGGGGTTGGCGTGTCTACCCGAGCCCAGGAAGCAGCGCGTTAGCGCGCTCGGCTACCCTGGCAGGTAGTGAAAACCTATATCATTCACTACTAAAGCTGTCAGTTCAATATGGAACCACAAAAATGTCGAACAGGAAGTAAAATTTTAAATCTTGCTAAAAGTTCTTGCTTCTCAAATTACTCGTATTTTTTATTTGTTTCTGGCATTCGGACATGATCCTCTTAGTCAGTTCCCAATACATGATATATTACAAAACAAAAGCCGATACAATCTCTCTCTCTCTCTCTCTCTCTCTCTCTCTCTCTCTCTCTCACTCACACACACACACACACACACACACACACACACACACACACACACACACACACACACACACACACACACAAAACAGGCATGGATATTTACATTGCTTGTATATATAACTATCGAATTGGTGTTATGTATACAACCAACGTAAATGTTCAGTGCGAGTCTTGAGTGTATAGGAAGGGCCTATTTCAATAGTGGTACAAGTCCATTACCTCCACTTTTCTGCCTATAATGCTTCTGAAATTAATGATCCAAACAAACAGAAACAAAGGTTCATCTCTAGCAAGAAGCCATATGCTTGAATATTTTTGGTATCTCAACTTAAGATTTTTCAGCGCTCATTTAGCTTTAGGACTCTGTATCTCAAAATGAACAAAACTGGACTTTTACCACTATTGAAAGAAGTCCTTCGTATGTATGATCGGGTATGACTCTTAATTTGTAACATATCACGTACTGGAAGCTAGCTGAATGCATCATTTCTGAAGGCCACAAATAAATTTAAAAAGAAGGGGAGTCATTTAGAAGAAACGACTTTAAGCTAGATTAAAATTTTGCTTCTTGTTAGACATAGTAGACCTTCTATTCCACAGACGAATTATGAATTAATAGCAGGCAACCCGCGTAGCTCATAAAATCTGAATTCGGGTGTATTACAAGTTACATGATTAGTATTAATGAATGATGTTTTCACTCATATTCGATTTAATTATTTAGTAAGCACAATCAAATCATGTAAATGTAGCCTACAAACTAACTCGTTCCACAAAATATCGGTAAAAATCGTGAAAATGACATTCAGAAAGAAAGGAAGAGTCGTATGACAATATATAACTAACTAATCATTGAGAATATTGTACAATCTGTACTTCTCCCACATCTGACGTTAGCTATCTGTAAAACAATCGCCTGCCGAAGTGGTCTCGCGGTTCTAGGCGCGCAGTCCGGAGCCGCGCCACTGCTACGGTCGCAGGTTCGAATCTTGCCTAGGGCATGGATGTGTGTGATGTCCTTAGGTTAGTTAGGTTTAAGTAGTTCTAAGTTCTAGGGGACTGATGACCACAGCTGTTAAGTACCATAGTGCTCAGAGCCATTTGAACCATTTTTTTGTAAAACAATCGAAAACAGAAATAATCTGATCGTTTGACATTATTGGTCGGGGGACACGGTCTGGTGTCGTTAGGCCGCCTGCTTCAAGCCTTTGTATTTGGCAACACATCGGCGACTTGGGTGTCAATGAAAATGAGGTGAAATTATTAGGAGAAAACGAGGGAAGAAAATCTCCGACCCGGCTGGGAATTAAAACTGGGTCCCTGCGATCTAGAAGCAGAAACGGCAACCACTAGATAACGAAGTGCAGACACTGAAAACGGATAACAATTACCAGTAAAGAAACTCAATTCTAGGAGCGTTAGCGGTTTTCGAATAGGATGGAAGGAAACAGAATCTGGCGCACGAAATGTGAGCTTTGTCAAGTGACGTAGGCACACAATCTCGTGAATGGGTGTCTCTTCCAGCCAACACAGTGGTGAGATGCCCGCGTACACAGGACCTCGCTTGCTGTTAAGTTGCTTCCCAGTGCAGACTCGATTACAAAGGGCCGCGCTTGGCTTGCACAGCCACGTGGCGTGCTGGTAACAGCTGTCTGGCGGCGCGCAGCCGAGTGCCTCCGAAGGCGGCCGACTGGAGCCGAGGCGGGCGCTGTGCCGCCGCCCATTTATAGCAGGCCGTCGCAGGCCCGTTAATTTCTCAGCGGGCCGTCACATGCCCAGCAAAATGCACGCCGCCCGCGCGCGCAACATTGACAAATGCGTTCCGACGTACCGCTCGCCCTCACACTACTACGAGTTCCACGTTCTAGGGTGGATTTGTTTGTTTTTCCCCCGAGTCCCTCTATAAATACCCTCACACTCGACGCGCCTCCTAAGTTTTACGCAAGACGCTGCGAATTAATGTGTTTCTCTGGCGCTGCGAGGTCGCCGGGGAAAACTGCTTCTTCTGGCAGCTGCCGCCTGCGCCACGATACGCATCTCCTCTGCGACTCGCCAGAATTCTTCGCTTTTCAAAGTAATGTGCTCGTCGTCGGTTCAGAAAAACGGGTGTTCCTCTTTTTTTCTCGGGCACTGGGTTATCCTGAATGCCGGCGTGTGACATCTACACAGTTATTCCTGGGACGCCGCCGAAGACATGGAAATGAAGTGCTATTTGTTAAGCAAAGCGGTCGTGTGGGAGAGACAGGCATAAGCTGGCGTATCACTTTGCACCCGCAATTAGGCAGGTGACACATAGGTCACGGCAGACAGAATGCTTAAGACTGGGAGACAAGCGCAGTTACTTGAGGTGTTAGTTGGTAAAATCACGTCAGTGGTACGAAATAGTCCCCGCAAAAATCGAAAGGAGATATGTATTTTTCCACGGAAATATGGAGGTAATATCACGAAAGAGTTAATGAACAAGAGGTGTCCTGAAAGCAGCCTCCATGGAGCTATAAATAAAATGTTACAATACGTAAATAACACTATTGGAAAGTTTTAAATCTTCCATTACTTTTACACATCGCCACAACAGCGACTTCAGCATTTAAAGTCATGTACATGCCGTTAAAAACGAACGTTTCAGTGTAGAGCAGTGGTTCCCAACAGGTGATCCGCGGACCCCCAGGGGTCCGCGAGCTATGCCAGAGGGGTCCGCAAGATGCTATTACAATAAAAAATATATTAAATATATTTCGTATGATGACAGATTTTTTGTTTTGGCCGCTCAATATTTTTTCAATAATGAATACGTAATTGTTTTTCCTAAGTACCAAAAATAGAAAACGTATAAAAAAGACTCTTAATCTGGCTTTTTTAGGTACTTGATACTGTGATATTACAAGGAACCAATCATGCTAGATGAGGGGGTCCTCGAGAAAATTTTGTTGGGAACCCCTGGCGTAGAGTACTGCTGAATTTGGTATCCGTTCTATAATACTCTTTCTTTGGACAAAAGATCTCATAGTTATATGTTGCACATGTTCATAGGGAGCGAATTTGGTGAATAGGAAAATCTTCTGCAGCCAAGATCACTTGGTATTTTATTTTATTTCACAGTGACCGGTTTCGACAGAATTTCTCCGATGATGACAACAAAACTCTGTCCAAACCGGTCATTGTGAACGAAAATAAAATACCAAGCTATCTTCGTTGCAGAACGTTTTTCTAGATCTTACAGTTCTTGAGGCTAATCGCGAGCGTTTAGCTGTACCTGTATCTATTCTGACGGTTGGATACTCGTAATAGTTGGTCGTTATCCAGTATGTGTGTTGGCTCTGTAAGGGAATGCAGTTACAGTAGTTCAAATCACAAGAATTGAGAACAAGAGCGAATCTGGGTGAACAAGGAAAGCCGGCCAGTGTGGCCGAGCGGTTCTAGGCACTTAAGTCTGCAACCGCGCGACCTCTACGGTCGCAGGTTCGAATCCTGCCTCAGGCATGGATGTGTGTGCTGTCCTCAGGTTAGTTAGGTATAAGTAGATCTAAGTTTTAGGGGACTGGTGACCTCAGATGTTAAGTCACATAGTGCTCAGAGCCATTTGAACATTTGTTCGAGGAAAGGTAGAAGATGTGTGAAGAACGCTAAACTAGCACCAGAGTTCGTTACCTGCTTCTAGCAGTCAAGGAACGGAAGAGGAAAGAACACCTGAAACCATCTGACGTCATAACGGAGCTCAGACCTTATCCTAAATACAGTGCTTACACAGTTTTAAACTGAGACAAGGTATGAAGTGTCTGTGTCACGCTGTAGGTACTCCTAAACGTTTAGAGAAAAGGACGTTACTGACGAAGGGAAATGCAAACTTATAACACTGAATGTGTAACATTTACTTAGAAACAAGATCTACAGAGCAGCTTATCCGAAGCAGCCATTCTTTAACCCTAGAACACTAAAGGGTGGAAAGAGCTACATTGCTACTAAATCATAGTAAAATTTACCATTTCACATTTTATTCGCAGGAAGTCATACTTATAGGTTATACACCAGATAATTACAGTTATTACATCTCCAATGGTACGTTACATACTAAATTAAGTACAAAATGTCCTGTTTTGTACCTTATTGCAATCTTAAGTTTTAAGAGAGTTTATTAATTTAGGGTTTACTGAGCTAGAAAAATACTTAATTATTAAAGAGAACACACGACTCGAAATGTATAGAAAAATGAGCATCATACTATAGCATAGATTTAGTTAAAAAAATCACTCTAGAAATTGCTTCCATTCATCCTCCCTCTTCCCTCTCTTTATCTCGCTCTCTCTCTTTCCTTCTCAAACACGAATTTACGTTAGATACAGAAGAAAACAGATGTAATTATACGGGAATAGAGGAGGTAGTCACATGAAATGCGCTACAAATAATAATTGAGAAAGGTACCATCACATTGCGTTTCCCTTTCTCTATCTTTCTGTTTCTTGTTTTACAACCCAATCACTCTTTTAGAGATAGTAGAATGATTTAATTTGACAGTTTGAAGAGCAAGTGACTTACCATAGAAATTTTGGTCAGACCGTGTTAAGAGAATTTTTTTGTGAAATACGGTCTGCATCAGCCTCTACTTTCCAGGCTACAAAAGTGGATAAATAGCCTCAAATTTCCACGAACTGGCTGCAGTCTCAAGTGGCAGAATTTTTCAACTTGGTAAGGAATATGATGTATTCTTAAATCAGAGTGTCGATTATGTAGATAAGTGGTACATAGGTGTAAATTTAATGTGTCACCAAAAATTTTTATTTAAATAATCTTTTATTGGAGATTATTTATGGATAGAGCCGTAGATGTGGTTCCTGAGCCACATCCATCAGTGACGCATCGCTAATGGTTAATCAACTAACTTGACTTGATGTTTGAAGCCAATACACGATGGAACGACCACGTGACTGCGTACTGTAGCGGAAACGACGATTCCAGGTTGCCGTCTGTTCGAAGAAGACTGGAGTTACAAAATAAAAGAGTGGTGTATAGAACAATCACATATGATTTTTTCTGCTCCGTACGAGATTCGTGTAAATTGAAACAAAAATGAGAAATGCACCCAACACATATCAATAAACAGATAAAGACCAACACACAACCACAGGCACACAGGACATAAACATGCAGAATAGAAACACACACAATACATCTGAAAAAGGAGCATCCACAATACGAAGAAAACATTGGCACACACTCTCCTACAGCAACAAAGCAGCTCACAGAATAGGCAATATATTCAGAAAATAAGGACTGAAAATTGCCTACAGACAGACGACTGTATAAAAAAGAAACTAAGGGTAGTTAACACTAATACAGACAAACACGACTCATATGGGATCTTCCAACTCAGATGTACACCAACTCCAATTATATTGGACAACGAAGTAGAAAATACAGCATCAATACACTAAAGGGCATTTAAAAGTAACAGCAGTCATTCTACATTTGCAGATCGTCTCATGGACAAGAAACACAGACCAGCAGACACAAACTCGGACTTAAAAATAAATGAAGCGACAGCCCACCGCAGAAACTTCTCACGGAAAAAAATTACCATGTACGAAAAGCCCTAGTGGAAGGAGGAGGAGGAATGAATACACAGCACTATGCAGTGGAAGTCTGTTCGCAGCTCTAAAGGAATAATCAGGAGACCAACACACACACACACACACACAAACACAAAGACAAACCCCACACCTAATGTCACTGCAAAATTCAAAATTCCCGCCCAGAACACCCAGAAAAAGATGGTAGAACAAGTGAACATCACACAAACGGTGTAAAAGTAAGAAAAACACAAGCTCTACAAAAAATAAGTAAACACACATACATAGCCTGTTCCTCCTTCTCAATCACAATTTCATAAAGCCTAAATCACAATCAGCAAACATTTAAATACTTTTCCGAAACATAGTAATGTAACCTAAAATACGCTAGTAAATGAGTAAATTAGCGAATCTTCATTTACAAAGCAACATAACAAAATGACAGTAGTGCAATATAAAAAACAATACAATAAAAATCTATAATATCACATCAAGCCTAAACTTTGAGAAATTACATTAACAAAAATTTATAAACGCTAATTAATTGCAGGTGACATACTGGAAGGCAACAGTTACAGCTATGCTGCAAATACCAAACAGACTTCTGAACACTGGTTTGTGATAATTATTCTTCATGTTAATATTTCTATCAATATTTATAGCAAATTAAAATACTATAATGTCAAAAACGTGTAAATATCTTAATACATAAAGTTCCTGTAAGCTGTTCAACAGATAAAATAAATGTCTCTGAAGATGTAGGAACTTATCTGAAACATGTGTAGATAGTAAAACGAGAAAAAATGTGTTTGCTCAAGGCAGAACCACAGTTCTGTATTACATATTAGGAAGCAAACGAGAGCAAGGAAACAGCTCTGACCTCAAAATGATTAAACTGAAAGGGGTCAAATAAGAGAAATGCTGAATATTTCTGATTTATTTCGTGCTAGAAAGTTAAATTTTCTTGAAAATCCAGTGGAATAAAAAACTGTGCCTTTTCATCTGACGAGGTCCACAGTCGATGTTGTGGCCTGAGAGAGAGGGAACAGTCACTTCTCGCCAGTCGTATGGTGCTCATACACTTTCCTGAGCAAAATCTGCAACTCGCTTGGTCAGACTTCCCTAATAATTTGTGAGATATTTACCCCTGAACGAGATTAGATGTCAACTTATACACGCAACAAAGATTAGCAACTAAATACATTTCAGATAGATCCCTGTTTTTAAAACGACGAAAGATAAACGATACGTAGTTCACGTTTGAACAAATGAAAGTTAAATTTTGTTTAGGTGTTTTATGAAATCAAGTTACGATTTAGTTTTATCAAAACGTATTTACAGCTTGCTGCCATCGCGATATTAAAGAAATTGTACTGTCGACTGAATTTTACTTTCTGCACTGAGTGAAAATGGTCTCACAGGTCTGGCATTTACTTGCCAATTCTCCGAATCTGAAAAATATTTGTTCATAGACTTTGTTATTAATGAAAATTGTTGGCATACACTATCTGGGCGAAAGTATCGCGACGCCCTTATATAGTGCGGAATTAAATATTATATGTCACGAGCAGTGATAAAAGCAGATTTGGAGGGTCGGCAGGGCTCAGTTACCTCGTACGTGTACAAGTCATTGGATGTCACCTGAGTAAAAACACATCAGGGACTTCAACCACTCTAAAAGTGTACAAGGCGACAGTTGTGAAGTCACTGTGAGTGGAAACTCGAAGGAAGAATCACAGCTAAAGCAAGACTAGGCAGGCATCACATACTGACGGACAGTGACCATCGAGCACTGAAAACGGTGGTTGTAAAAAATCGCATGAAATCGTATGAAGGAATCGCTCGTGAGTTCCAAAGTGCTAAGGAGACTGCCTACACTACGCTTGTCCGTCCTCTTTTAGAATACTGCTGCGCGGTGTGGGATCCTTAACAGATAGGACTGACGGAGTACATCGAAAAAGTTCAAAGAAGGACAGCACGTTTTGGATTATCGCGAAATATAGGAGATAGTGTCACAAAAATGACACAGGATTTGGGATGGACATCATTAAAAGAATGGCGTTTTTCGTTGCGACGGAATCTTCTCACGAAATTCCAATCACCAACTTTCTCCTCCGAATGCGAAAATATTTTGTTGACACCGACCTACGTAGGGAGAAACGATCACCATGATAAAATAAGGGAAACCAGAGCTCTTACGGAAAGATATAGGTGTTCGTTTTTTTCGCGCGCTATATGAGATTGGAATAATAGAGAATTGTGAAGGTAGTTCGATGAACCCTCTGCTAGGCACTTAATTGTGATTTGCAGAGTATCCGTGTAGATGTAGTGCTATCAACATTCCACCTAGCACAATGGCTGTGCATAGGGAGTTAAAAAGAAGGAGTATAATGATCGTTCCGCTCTTCGTAAGTCACACATTTTTGTGGTCAACGCTGAGCAACGGTTGTGATGGTGTAAAGGACGACGCCACTGGATAGCGGCTGAGTGGAAACGAGTTATTTGGACCGATGTATCGTGCTACAGGAATCCGACGGAAAGGTTTTTTGGGTATGGCGAGTGCCTGGAGAACGTTAAGTGCCATCATGTGTAGTATCAAAAGTCAGTTATGGAGGAGGTCGTGTTATGTGTGTGTTCTTACCGGGTAGATTGTGGTCCATTTATTGGCTTAAGATTATGATGATGATGTTTGGTTTGTGGGGCGCTCAACTGCGCGGTTATCAGCGGCCGTACAGATTCCCAATCGTTACACGGTCCAGTCTTGCCACTTCATGAATGGTGATGAACTGATGAGGACAACACAAACACACAGTCCCCGAGCGGAGAAAATCCCCAACCCAGCCAGGAATCGAACCCTGGACACTGTGATCCAGGAGCAGCAACGCTAGCCACTAGACCACGAGCTGCGGACTTGCACTTAAGAGAAGGCTAAATGTGAAACGGTATGAATATATTTTACAGCATTGTGTACTGAGTACAGTGGAGGAACCACTCGGAGACGATGATCGATTGTAATCGCACGACAGTGCAACCTGTCATAAAGCAGAAAATGTGAGGCAGTGATTTGTGTACAATAACATTACCCAGAGTCCCGATCTGACCCTACTGCATCACCTTTGGAATCGACTGCGCTCGAAACCCCAGCGTCCAACATCAAAAAATGACTCTGAGCACTATGCGACTTAACATCTGAGGTCATCAGTCCCCTAGAACTTAGAACTACTGAAACCTAACTAACCCAAGAACATCACACACATCCATGCCCGAGGCAGGATTCGAACCTGCGACCGTAGCGGTCGCGCGGTTCCAGACTGAAGCGCCTAGAACCGCTCGGCCACAACGGCCGGCGTCCAACATCAATACCTTCTCTGGTTTGGGGTCCTGAGGGAGAATGAGCTGGCATTCCTCCTCGAACACTCAGACACTGCGATGAAAGTGTTCCCAGCAGTGTTCAAAGCCGTCATAAAGCTGAAGAATGGTTATACTTTACTGTTAATGCCCACAATTAGGTGTGTGCGTACTTTTGATCAATTAGCCTATGAATTCTAAGTGTCGGAGCACCAGTTGCTCCAGGAATCCCAGGTCGCAGTTCGTATATAAAATGGCACGTCTACTCGAAGTGGCATAATCCTGAGATTCATTTCTAAGGATTTTGGTGCCGGGTTATTTGGACAGATTATTCTAGCTCCAGCACATATGTTCAACACTGTGTAATGATTGTAGAAATTCATGTTTTAATATTTGTACAATTACAATATTGTGTTATAAAAGTTGCATTAAGTGATGAAACTGCAGGTTTAGTTTGTAACAGCAGTATTAATGTTTCCACTGTAATCTGAGTGCTTTGTGGTGACACGCCATTCAGGCTAGGAGAAAAAAAGAGTTAGCACTGGACAGCCACGGCTGCGTTAAGTACGCTCCGAACAGCCCACAGTTAATCGTCTCCCCGGCCATCTTTCATGAGTGACGCACGTCCTCCACGGGAAGTCATGTGCTGCCAGCGGCGATGGCGCGTGATGTTACTACTCTGATTACAAAAGGTATCGTTTTCATGGGGAACCGGATCAAATGGTTCAAATGGCTCTGAGCACTACGGGACTTAACATCTGAGGTCATCAGTCCCCTAGAACTTAGACTACTTAGAACAAACTAACCTAAGGACATAACACACATCCATGCGCGAGGCAGGATTCGAACCTGCGACCGTACCAGTCGCGCGGTTCCGGACTGAAGCGTCTAGAACCGCTCGACCACCGCGGCCGGTGGAACCGGATCAATTCATGGCACTGCAACACGTGTAGCAGTGTTCATTAGGATCACCAGCTAGATAACGTTACAAGAGTTACCATTCGTGCTTCAACACAAAAAATAATCATCGGTTCACTGCTTCATTCACTTTTTCTTTAAAGTCCATTGCGCTTTCCCGATGCCGTCGTCGACAGAAAATTTTGTTGTTTTCACATCACGGGATGCGCGATGTGGCAAGAAGTTTATCTGTCGTCTTGCAACGACAAGACGGTTATGTGCCGTCCCACAATCTAATTTCTCTCAGGAAGTTCACAACATCCAACTCCTATACTAAATGCTGTACTGTTACGGACTTTGTGTGGGTAGTGCTCCAAGGTTCGTGCGAGCCGTCTGGAGTTCGGCAGTAATGAGTGCAAGCTGGCTGCCACGCTTACGGACTCAAAACACGATTAATTCTACCAGCCATTTGATACCTTGTTGGTTTACAGCACCACAGAACGAGAGATAACATGGTAACCACTCACGTTGCTTGGAGATATTCAGGTGAAGTTTAATTATAAATAAATAAAGCCCAGAAAATTCATAAACAAAAGGAATGACACATTTATCTTTCCTGATTAATAAAAAAATGTTCCAGTCAGTGCCACCTGTTTTACACCATAATGCCGACACGTCGCGTGCGTAGTTCAGTCATATAGACTCGTATGATGATATTCATTTAGAAAAGAGTGTCAAAAAAAGTCATCAAACAGTCGCAGGACATAAAAAAACGATAAAGTACTCGTCGAAGTTAATCTCTGGTTTACTGATTCAAAGATAATATTATTCGTACCTCAAGAGAATCTATAGGGAAAGTTCACCGCGTCAAGGATAATAAAATAACTGCGCATGGAGTTATAAACAGAAACAAATTACTCAATCATGAGATAAAATTCCTTTTTTTATTGATCGTACTGCATAAGTGCCGAGGGCACCAAAATGCTGTTTGAAAAACTGCTACTCAACAAGCCAATAACCTCTCAAGGTCTGATCAGCTCGCAAATGCAATAATACTGGAGAAGATCGACTAAAGATCCCAATACAAGAAATGCGCTATCGAAACTAAACTCACGTCGTGAGAGAAAAGCGTAAATTGTGAGTTTGTCAGAGGAAAAACACAAATAGTAACCGCGACACTTACTCAAAAAGAACAGCGAAAAAAGCGCAATGATGGGTCGCACACTCCGCAATATCTTGCGACGAGATGTCCCCTGAACCGTGAACACCACGTCCTCCGTCTGTCATCTCCTGTGTTCCTCACTGCTCCTCTACGCTGCCTGTGGAGAGAATGAAGCTCGAGTTTTGGCACCGAGGCAACCGAGAATTTCTCCTCGCATTAAAAATTGCAGGGAAAGCCCGCAGAGTTTTCTCCAAAAGCGCTTCTTGTATTTCCGTAAACTGACTAGAAGTTAGCAGCGGACGGACCTTCACTCCGATTGGTTGAAATTCGTCCAGGCGAGAAAAGGCAGCTCGCCCACGCTGTGTACAGTAATATGGCGGTGGCTGTTTCTCTGCGTATGCTTCTAGGAAAGACCGAGGGCGTTTCTGGCTACCCCTCCCCCCATCCCTGCCCCTTGAGGCCACTTGTCTTTCGCAGAGCTCTGAGAAGAGGCCTTATGGCACCCCAGCCTGACAGCATCTGCCTCCGCCAGCCTTCTCACGCGGCTCTAATGTCCTCAAGGGAATTCAGGCAAGCGTTCCGGAAATCTGCTCCTCGGCCACCCAACGTCGTAAGCTCGCAGTTGGCCTTCATCACCAAATTCCAGCAATAGGGAATTTGTCAAGCTCAAAATTCCAGACTTCGCAAGCCACGTTCCTTCACCAGGGAGATTTCGGGTAATACAGTAGCAATAATTGTATTTATGATCACTTAGCGACATGTGACAAACCAAGTACATCTCAAAACATATACCGCAAACATTCAGTACTCCATCCCCTAACTGATTACTTGCAGTTCCCTCAGAAATCTCCACCACAAAATAATAAAGCAATTGGACTTTGTGTAGGAATAATTTGTAAACTAATTTGATATGATTTATTGTACAAATAACTAGTTTCCTAACCAATTCCATCTCATCATCAGATGGTATTTCTATCTAGAAGGAATTAATTTTCTTGACATGACTGTTCCAGTCATAATAATAAGCATATCTTCCAGACACAGAGAAAACCCACTACCCCTGATTTTGACTTTAATACCACCACATCCACCCGAATCTATCTAGATCTCTTTGTTCAGGTCAGCTGTGTATCGGAAGCCCCGCATCCCCATCAGAGAAGCAAATGCATGTAATGAGCTGAATGTTCCTAAGTAAATAACTCCAAATAATGGATATAATCCCGTCCTTATAAACAGCCTAGATGAACAAATCCTACGTAACACTGAATCAACGAAAGTAAAATTTCACAAAATCTGCAATTATTTTCAGACCACATAATATAAAAATTTCCTTTCATATACATGATAAACTACAAAATAAAATTATTCAAATAGTTCAAATGGCTTTAAGCACTATGGGACTTAACATCTGAGGTCATCAGTCACCTACACTTAGAACTACTTAAACCTAACTAACCTAAGAACATCACACACATCCATGCCCAAGGCAGGATTCGAACCTGCGACCGTAGCAGTCTCGTGGTTCCGGGCTGAAGTACCTACAACCGCTCGACCACAGCGTCCGGCTAATAAAATTATTCACAATAATAAATCCATTCGGCAGTGGTATCACAATGCCGATATATATACTCACGTGTTCTTGTTCTTGCTTGTACACTGCCGGAAAAGAAATCAGTACACCCTTTTAGAGGTTTCCAATTCATTCAAGATTTATTGTTACAACAGGGCATATGGAGTACGTGAAACGGTTACATTTACAGAGCACTAGGACATGCGTTTCTGAGGTACCAGGTATCGACCCATGCTTAAACACCCATATTAGTACGTGGTGTAGCCTCCACAGATAGCAATGGAGGCTCTGAATCTTGCATCCAGTCTATCGTACAAATGGCTAATGCTGTCCTGGGACACTCTATACCACGCATGATCGACCTGTTCACGTACGAGGGGTGTCCCGAAAGTAAGTTCCTATCGGTTGTGAAATGGAAACGACTATGATAATCCGATAAAGCTTTGCACAGATGTGTTGGCAGTGTCTCTAGTATGACACTACATAGCACATTTCTGAGCTCACAGTGAGCGCCTAAAGATGTCTAGAAAATAGTGTCTCCTGCCAAGTACGAGGACTTGGTGAGAAATTTCGTCTGAAGCTATGCAGCCAACATTACATAACTGTAGTGCGTTTTCTTCTTCAAGACAATTCTCAGCCGCATTCTGCAGGGGCAATGAAGATGCTCCTGCATCGTTTTCGATTGGAAATGTTTGATTACCCACAATAAAGTTCGTAAGTGACTCCCTCTGAGTTTCATCTCTGCTCACATGAACCGCTGGCCATGAATTTGGCACAGAAAATGAGCTGTAGGTCAGCGTAGAGAATTGGCGGAAAGCACTGGCGGCTGTCTTCTATGATGAGGGTATTGGAAACTTGGTACAACACTACGACAAGTGTCTAAGTCAGAACGGCGACCACGGAGAGAAGTAGCTGAAAGGTGCAGCTAATTGTTACAAATAAAACATTTCTGATTTTCACTGTGGTTTCCATTTCGCGATCAATCGGAACTTACTTTTTGGACAACCCTAGTAGTTCTGTAAGAGTTGTTGCTTAACAAATTACAGGAATTACTTCTAGTCCTATCATATCCTACACGTGCACGATTGGAGATAAGTCTGGAAATCGTGCTGGCCAGGGAAGTTGCTACACGTCTTGCAGTGTGTGGGCGAGCATTAATCTGCTGGAACAACACGTCACCTTCCTGTTGCAAGAGCGTCAAAGGAATGGACCTCACAACATTCTGCACATACCGAGCGCTGGTTAGCGTCTCCTCCAGAAACACCAAAGGTGAAAGAATGTTGTAGCTTTTCGCACCGTAGACCATAAGGCCTGCCGTGGGTCCAGTGTGTCTTGGACGAATGCACTCTACGAGACAGCGCTCATCAGGTCTAGGTCGTACGCGCAAACGACGATCACTTGCTTCCAGGCGCAATCTGCCTTCATCGCTGAAAACCACGGCCTGCTATTCCATCCTCCCAGCAATCCTCTGACGACACCAGTCGAACCGTGCGCGTTGATTCTGTGGCGTGAGTGGAAGACTGGCTAAAGGGGTTTGTGACTGTAGTCCCATTGCTAATAATCGGTTCGCAAAAGTTCTGTATGGAGCGAAAAGTGGCAATTGGAACTAAACAAAGCAAAGTGCGAGGTCATCCACATGGGTACTAAAAGAAATCCGATAAATTTAGGGTATACTATAAATCGCAAAACCTAAGGGCTGTCAATTCGACTAAATACCAAGGAATTACAATTACAAGCAACTAAAATTGGAAAGTCCATATAGATAATATTGTGGGGAAGGCGAAACAAAGACTGCGCTTTGTTAGCAGAACACTTAGAAGGTGCGATAAACACACTAAAGAGACATAACATTCCACTGGAGACTATACAATTATTACATGCCAGTATTCCAAGAACTGCAGCCTACATTACACTTGTCCGTCCTCTGCTGGAATATGGCTGCGCGGTGTGGGATCCTTACCAGGTAATGTTGACGGAGGACATCAAAAAAGTGCAAAGAAGGGCAGCTCGTTTCGTGTTATCGCGCAATAGAGGTGAGAGTGTCACTGATATGGTACGCGAGTTGCGGTGGCAGTCACTGAAACAAAGGCGCTTTTATTTGCAGCGGGATCTATTTACGAAATTTCAATCACCAACTTTCTCTTCCGAATGCGAAAATATTTTGTTGACACCCAAATACGTAGGGAGAAGTGTTCATCACAATAAAAATAAGAGAAATCAGAGCTCGAACGGAAAGATTTAGGTGTTCCTTTTTTTCCACGCGCCATTCGAGGGTGGAATGGTAGAGAAGTAGTATGAAAACGGTCCGATGAACCCTCTGCCAGGCACTTAAGTGTGAAATGCACAGTAACCAAGTAGATGCAGATGTAGATGTATGGGTGTGAGAATGTTCAGGTGACCAATGATACCACCATCGCTGTACAGCTGACGGAGCACGTCCAACTTGTGTGGCAATTCTCCGAAAGGACCATCCCGCCCCTCGGAAGGCCACAATTGACCTCTTTCAAACTTGCTCACTTGGCTGTAGGAAGCAGGATTGCATCTCCTTGCCATGGTTGCCTGTTTGCTTCGCAAGTTTGCAGCACGCTGAGCCTTCTTACTGTGAGCATTCCCTATCAAAGGGTTGGCACAGATAGCGGTCTGGTAGCTATGAAACTAAGCTATCTGTTGGTGGACGACGTTGAAACCACTGTCGGTACATTTCCTATCCCCTGGTGGTACATGCCATCATCGGATCAAAATCGACGTCGTTTTTCCACGTGTATTAATTTTTTTCGGCAGTGTGAATAGGGCAAACAGGAAGGAACCTTCCATCCCGCTACAAAGTGCATATAGCTGTCCGCCAGGTCAAAAAATTAAACTAATCCAGCTTTTCGCCACTCATTTACAGCCATATACCACAAACCCCTTCAAGGGGTGTAGCGAAGGGTACTTCTGGCAACACTATCTTTTCCCTCCGTTTTCTGTTTTATTCATGAATGGCACATAGGAAAAATAGCGGTTTCGACAGTCTTCGTCAACCTCTGCTGTAAAGGGCTCGCCATTACGCCTCCAGAAGACAAAGCCACCTCACAACTTGCTACAGTTGTAATTGGACGGTGCGTCCTTTTAAGCAGCCACACTCAGAGCTCATCTAAGATTATCCTTTGATGAGTCGCGCAGATCATACCGAGCTCACAGACCACAGCGGAGTGGGACGTTACGAACCTAGCACGACGCCAGTGAGGCATTACCAACCAAGCGCGAAACTGTTGCTACTCCAACTGCTAGTGAATATTGTAACATCGTACTAGTGGAACAGAGAGCTACTGCAGAGAGACTCAAGGATACAAAGTTATGTAAGCGTAATGGTTCAAAATGGCTCTGAGCACTATAGGACTTAACTGCTATGGTCATCAGTCCCCTAGAACTTGTTGTTGTTGTTGTTGTTGTTGTTGTTGTCTTCAGTCCTGAGACTGATTTGATGCAGCTCTCCATGCTACTCTATCCTGTGCAAGCTTCTTCATCTCCCAGTACCTACTGCAACCTACATCCTTCTGAATCTGCTTAGTGTATTCATCTCTTGGTCTCCCTCTACGATTTTTACCTTCCATGCTGCCCTCCAATGCTAAATTTGTGATCCCTTGATGCCTCAAAACATGTCCTACTAACCGATCCCTTCTTCTAGTCAAGTCGTGCCACAAACTTCTCTTCTTCCCAATCCTATTCAATACCTCCTCATTAGTTACGTGATCCATCCACCGTATCTTCAGCATTCTTCTGTAGGACCACATTTCGAAAGTTTCTTTTCTCTTCTTGTCCAAACTAGTTATCGTCCATGTTTCACTTCCATACATGGCTACACTCCAAACAAATACTTTCAGAAACGACTTCCTGATACATAAATCTATATTCGATGTTAATAAATTTCTCTTCTTCAGAAACGCTTTCCTGGCCATTGCCAGTCTACATTTTATATCCTCTCTACTTCGACCATCATCTGTTATTTTACTTCCTAAATAGCAAAACTCCTTTACTACTGTAAGTGTCTCATTTCCTAATCTAATTCCCTCAGCATCACCCGATTTAATTTGACTACATTCCATTATCCTCGTTTTGCTTTTGTTGATGTTCAGCTTATATCCTCCTTTCAAGACACTGTCTATTCCGTTCAACTGTTCTTTCAAGTCCTTTGCCGTCTCTGACAGAATTACAATGTCATCGGCGAACCTCAAAGTTTTTACTTCTTCTCCATGAATTTTAATGCCTACTCGAAATTTTTCTTTTGTTTCCTTTACTGCTTGCTCAATATACAGATTGAATAACATCGGGGAGAGGCTACAACCCTATCTCACTCCTTTCCCAACCACTGCTTCCCTTTCATGCCCCTAGACTCTAATAACTGCCGTCTGGTTTCTGTACAAATTGTAAATAGCCTTTCGCTCCCTGTATTTTACCCCTGCCACTTTCAGAATTGGAAAGAGAGTATTCCAGTCAAGATTGTCAAAAGCTTTCTCTAAGTCTACAAATGCTAGAAACGTAGGTTTGCCTTTTCTTAATCTTTCTTCTAAGATAAGTCGTAAGGTCAGTATTGCCTCGCGTGTTCCAACATTTCTACGGAATCCAAAGTGATCCTCCCCGAGGTCCGCATCTACCAGTTTTACCATTCGTCTGTAAAGAATTCGCTTTAATATTTTGCAGCTGTGACTTATTAAACTGATAGTTCGGTAATTTTCACATCTGTCAGCACCTGCTTTCTTTGGGATTGGAATTATTATATTCTTCTTGTAGTCTGAGGGTATTTGGCCTGTCTCATACATCTTGCTCACCAGCTGGTAGAGTTGTGTCATGAGTGGCTCTCCCAAGGCTGTCAGTAGTCCGGACACAACAAAAATGAGTGTCGGTAAACCTCTGTATAACATGTAATTCTCTAAGTTTGTCATGCAGGTCACCTCGCGAGACGTATGTGGGAGAAAGTAATATCTCGCCCGACTCTTCGAACGTAAGCTCCGGAAATTTCAACAGTAAACATCAATGCAATGCACAACGCATTTCTTTCAGCGTGTGACTCTGAGGTTTGTTGAGCACTGCCTATCATTGGTAATATCAGTGAGAGCTCTTCTGTGTTACACATTGCTGAAAAAGTGTTGCATATTATGTTTCTCCTTGAACAGTTAGAGACACATTCGCAAGCTGAGATACCTCATAAAATTCATAGCGAACAATAGAGCCAGTCATCTCAGTTTTCAACCTCGCCCACAAGCTCGTTGCCGCTTGTCACGTAATCGCTGCCGCGAGGTGCAATTTGGGAGGGGTCGGTGATAGAAGGGTGGCTGGGTACGTTTTGGCACAGTCTGCATTGTTGCCAGATTTGCCGCCCACTCTCCCCGTCCCCTTGTAAGGTAACGGGGGACAATATGGCCATACAGCAGCTTTGCTGGAAATAGAAATATCTGTTATGAAAAAATGGATGGCGTGTGAAAAGCACAAACACAAGTCAATACATTTATAATGTCATCTTTCCATGATAAAGAGAAGGCAGCATTCAGCAGTTTCAGATGGTGTAAATTACTTGGTTACATAACAACATATAGTTATTGTACATGACATTGCATTTAGGTAAATAATGTAGGGTGTGCTTATAATGTGAGTCCTTGGATTTGGTGGATACCTAATCATTGAAAGAGAAGTCATGCGAAAACGAGCCCTTCCAAGTAGTTCGTAATTTAAATTTAAAGCACAGCAGCAGAAATAATATGTTGGGCTAGTGTACTTCAATCTAAACTTTTCATAGTAGAATTAAGTTATAAAGATGTTTAGAAAACTGCAAAGTAAGTCTTTATTTTATTATGAAGACACCATTCATTTTCGATCTTTGTAGTCCCAGACAAGTATTTGTATGTTTCGTATTTCGTGCAAAGACGTCATTAAATGAAGGGAGAGGGTTGAAACTGTTCCAAAACATGGAGTTATTCCTAATTATATAAATTTGATAGCGTGTCATAAATTAGTACTGATTTAATTTTCAGTGGTTAAGAATAATGAGCGTTCGTAATTCCGTTGCATAGTATTTTGTTTTTTAATTGCAACGAATTACAAAATTGTGGGGTGATAATGTTTGTAAAATTATACAATATATTTAGGTTTAAATATTTAAATCTTATAAAATTGTAAATGAATTGTGACCATTTTTAGGAATTACTTCGATTAATGTAGTGTCACGTGAACCGACTCAAGACTGGGGATATGAGAGTAAAAGTGTGGCTTTTAGTCGTTGTCCGTTGTGGTGGTAAGTTCGGAGCGGCAAAGTGCCGCGAGTGTAAGCATGGACGCCAGTGTATTCGAATAAACTGTGAACGTGTGTAGGTGCGAGACAATAAACCATGTGTACGAATTGCACCGATTATCATTTATCTATATCGGATTTATTTGTGAACTTTAATATGCATGGCCACAAAGTTAGAAGTGTTTTTCTTTTTTTTTTAATAAATAAGTTTCAATCTGAACTTGTACACTGTACCTCATTTTGCGCAAGGTTCTGGTATAAACAATTGTGTATTCAGTTCACTGCTGTTCAAAGGCTAGCCAATATGACTTACAAGGGGACGCCATGACGTTTGGAACGCGGATTTATTGCACACTTCGTACACTCATAGTACTCCATGGGGACAACAAAATGTGGAAGCAGTAGCCCGTACTTCTCAAGCGTTATTGAGAAAAACGCAAGATAATATATACCTGCGCGTGGCCTTTTTTACCTTGAAGCTGCGGCAGCCGAGTGGTTAGTGTTCAAGCACCGTTATCGCTGGATCGAATCTCGATAGTCAGTTTTTTTATTTTCGACACACTCATTTTCTTTACTATTTATATTACAATTGATATAATTGGGAAAATACGTGTAATCGGGTGAACTTTAATTAAATTTACAATGTTATTTGGCAGTCTACAAATTTTTATCATTATAAGTAACATAATGTTCATAACTTTATGTTTTCCATGTTTTGACGAAAAGTACCATCCTGCAACTTTTACTCGTAATGTCGAAAGCGACGATTAATTGTACATCTTTCGAAAGCCGTGTGTGCCGGTCAAAACTTGCAGGTAACAAGTAGTTTCGGGCTCCTTCCAGGTATAACGGATTTCTCAAATCACGGACAAGCATACGTTTTCAGTATCAATTTATGCGTTTGGTCGTTTACTAGTCGATAATTATGAATATTATATTATTTGTGATAGTAAAAATTTGTAGACAGCAAAATAACATTGTAAATTTAACAAAAGTTCATCCGATTACACGTATTTTTCCAATTATATCAAATGTAATATAAATAATAAAGAAAATGACTGTGTTGAAAATAAAAAAAAGAAACTGACGAACGGGACTCGATCCATCGATTCAGCGATTACGAGGCTTGAATGCTAACCACTCAGTTGCCGCCGCTTCATGGTAAAAATGGCCACGCGCAGGTATATATTTGACGACCGAAATTATCTGGCGATTTTCTCAGTAACGCTTGAGAAGTACGCGCTACTGCTTACACATTTTGTTGTCCTCGTGGAGTACTACGAGTGTACGAAGTTTGCAGTAAATCCGCGTTCCAAACGTCGTGACCTCCCCTTGTTAGTATTAGGGGCGCAAATGCAACCATTCACTACCAACCCCTCTGCAGATGAACCACGTGTAAAATAGGTAGTCAATGAGCCCGAGTACAGTAGCAATCTTATGAAGTTATCTGTGACATCACCATGCATTGTCCCTTCCCACTCCTTCCCTCTCATGTCACAGCAGATCTTGAATTAGAAAAAAATTGGCTGTAAATTAAAAAACTCCGAGATTGTGAAACTAGCCCCATCGTCCTCAGCATAAAATCCAAGCTGGCGCACCTTAGCACAGTCATACATCGTCAAAATACAAGGATGAAATCCAAAATAGCGGACCTAGACCAATTATCCTAAGTATGAAATACAAGATGGAAGACTTTAGCACAGCCCCATGATGTCACAATCCAATATGGCTGAAATTAGCTTAGACTACGTCGTTGTCACATTTCCCGGGTTTTCGTTGCAGCCCTGGGGCATAAGAATCCAAGACGGCTGCCCTTAGTACAATTCTGGGGATACTTGAATAGCCTCTATAACATTTCATCCCACCTGTGCTAAGTTTGGGACCAAAACTGGCCACTTGTTCTGTCCGTTTTTCCGATGGTGACTGAATGCACGATGGCGAATCTGGTGATACTGAGACAACCTGCGTAGATGCCAGGTCACTTGTGTATAAAAAGCCGGCCGCAGTGGCCGAGCGGTTCTAGGCGCTTTAGTCCGAAACCGCGCGACTGCTCCTGCCTCGGGCATGGATGTGTGTGATGCCCTTAGGTTAGTTAGGTTTAGGTAGTTCTAAGTTCTAGGGGACTGATGACCTCAGATGTTAAGTGCCATAGTGCTCAGAGCCATTTGAACCATTTATGTATAAAATGGCAGGAAAATAAAAAATGCACTGGATTTCCACAAATCAGACGGTTCTAAGTTTGAAAAAAAGCATTTTTTTTTTTAAATTTGTGGTAGAATATTTGAAAGGTCTCTGTTGAATTCCTTTCATGTTAATTTTTTTTTAAAATGTTGTCAGTTACGCATACATTCCACTTCTAAATTTACTGTGGTGTTTCTATCTGGGAGGAGACTGAGCAGTGGAACGTGTTACTTTTACACATAATCAAGAACGATCTGTCACACTACTACACTTTAAAACACAATTTATATGTAATTCATGTCACACAGTCTCATACGGAACCTACATCCGCTTTCTTTAATATGCTGTATATGACAAGATACTGTCATCCCCCTTCCCTTCTGTGTGAAAGGATGAATGAGCAAATGTATTTCTAGTTGCATGCTGGATGGTAGCAGACAAGCCTGTCTGCTAGACAACAGTAGGACCAACGTCGGAACAGGTAGCTACGCTTTCTAAAAGCAAAGAAGTTTCTATCCTTAGTATGGTTCTGTCCGTCCCTTGTCATGTTGGTATAGGAAGCAGCCCTCTCTGGTCACTTCCGTTTTGTATCTGGAAGCACCCTCGGTAGGAGCGCAGGTCAGTCTGTCCGCGGTGAGCGTCTGAAGTGGTAAGATCTCCGGCTAAACGCGTCTCTGTTACGTCCGTAGGACAATGGATTCTAAAGTTCAGCGTAACTGAAAATTTAATCACTTTTTCAGGTTTAGCTCTAAAATATCTAATGTTATCTTAAATTGCAACGCAGTGTAATTTGAGTGTGAAGTTAAGAGTATCTTCCAGTAGTTGCTTTGTCACTATTTTCTGAGTAAAGTGGAACCACGTGTTGATCAGTAACTCTAACTAAAATCATCACTCTTAAATGCGAATGTGCGTGAGATTAAAACGTCTCGTCTTGACAATAGTTTTCAATATAGCAACTTTTCTTTATGTTCAACCCACGTGGGGTGTACTTTGTGAGACCAGTACCACGTGCTTATGCAATTGTTTGACCCATCAGGTTAATAGTAAGACGATAGTAACCAGTTCGTGGTTTTTCTTTTGTAAATTGCTTTTCGATCTAATTTATTTTAATTATCAAAATTATTGTGGAGTTACACTCTTTGTGTAAACCAAGTTGACCACGTGAAGCATGTAGTGTAATCATCAAAGTAGCCCTCAGCTATTCTTCTCGGGAAGATTTCACACAGAGTTAGTATGAATTTAGTATACTAGTGTGTGGTAATTTCATGACGGACAGGATTGCGCTACGAAAGTAACTTCTTTGGGTGAAAATTGAATCGGTTTGTTGTGGTTAATTTCCTCTTGCATATCTTTCAACGTTCTTTGTGTGTTATTTTATGAATGCAGTGTTGTATGCAGTCTCCCAATCTTGGCTCCATATCTGATTTGTTCCGTAAGATTACAAACTCACATTTTCACAATCCTAAATAAGGCACCAGTTTAGTTTTGAATCAAGTTTAATATGCTGAAATTTTAACGGAACAATGATCAATGTTAAAATAAATGTCCAAATATAAACTGATTTATTTCTTTTTATTTAAATTGTCTCATATATATAATTACCGGTTATCGTAAGATGACTAATAAAAGATTATAATTAATGTTAGTCTAGTTGGAAATTTGGTAAGCTAGACTGGATACCTGGCGAAACAGTTGCTCATTAATGCAATGTTAACTTCCCCAGATAGCTCACAGCCTTTAACCCGCTTTTATTGTCTCGAATATCAGCACCGCTTTCAGAACAAATTAATGCATCAACATTACATATTGAACTGTGCAGGGCGAGTGGTGGGTCCAAAATCCTCAGTGGAATCACTGTTGACAGTTAAGAATGACCTTCATTGACTTCAATGCATGAGGTTGTGAGGCGACCACGCTTTTCGCTGTTGTCCCTGGCTGGAACTGACATACGGGAGTCGGCTCCCGCCCTGGCTGCTGAGTCGGTGCTCTACAAATCTGACGACAGGCCCACAGAAGGCTGGCAGCCTTTAGAGGCCAGGCTGTTGAGGTCAGCAGCGTGCTACTCCCCTTACTGTTGCAGCCCCTTGCTCTGCTCACATCGCTGTAACACTGTATGCTGGGTGCAACTCGCTTCCCTCTGGCAAGAGTTGGAGAGTAGCTGGTGCTGTAGCACCAAGTCCCACTAGGAACTCAGTGTATGAGGCGGCTGCAGGCTTGGATGACAGGTCGGCAGGACTTAGCGCTGGCGAAAACGCGGCCCTGTCTCAAATCCATGACTGCCGCTGCCAGGATCATCTCGCTGCTTGGCATAGCTGTGGCATCATGTTGGTGCCGCAGGTTACCGACGACGAGAGGTGATACCTGTCTCAAAACCAGTCTGATTTATATGCCTCTGGCGTGCATTTGTTTCACTAAAACCTGGCACCTAGTCACGTCTCACATTATAAGATATCTGCCCTATTGTGGTGGCATTGCTCCGTTGGCTGCACGGTCACTGCCCACTGCTTTGCTTGGCTACCCAAGCTTCACAGTCCACTTGTCGGAAGCAACGCTCCCCACGGCTTCGACACTACTTCTCATTACTTTCGCTAGATACTTATAGCTTTTGCTCAAAGACTATGTAGCGTCAGCACAATAAGATGTGGGTGAGGATCTCTCCCACGTTGGCCCCACCAACCCATCACCCTTCTACTTCAGAGAATTCTGGCAGTGGAGCTAAGGGCCAATGCAACCACCCAACTGTACAGCGCACAGCGCTGAATAGGAGCACTGGAGCCACCATATTCCCACCCACTGTAAGATGCCTGGGCCAACAAACACAGCCACTTCGTTTGTTGCAACTCGCAGGGTATTCGTGTCGCGGCGCCATGTTATGCAGTTAAGAATGTGGGCAAAATCTTGTGACCCAGAACACTGCTGGTGTGCTTTCAAACCGCTGACGCTGCGCCCTTCCGTCTCAGAGAAGCTAAGAGCCAATGCCATCACAATTTGGAGTGCTTTCCGATGTATTCCTAAGACTACTCAAATTTATACTTAATTTGTCTCTAATATTAGGATTGGATGACGATATACAGGGTGTAAATTTTAAGTTCACAAACCAGAATAACTCGAAAAATAAGCTTCACACGGAAAAATGTGTGGAATCCAAAGTTGATTAGTTTCGAGGGGGACATCTACTGGTGCTAAAATTAGCCACCGCCCCAGCCCCCTGGGGGTTGGGCAGGAGACAACTTCAAAATTTCTAACGGGAACCCCCATTTTCTATTGCAGAATCAGACTCTAGATAAAAAAACTACGTACATTTTGTCTTAAATATTTTTTTTTATTCTTGGCAGTTGGCGCTGTAATTCAAGAAAATCCATGTTCTCATTTTTGCGTGGAAAATGGTTACGGATAAAGAAAAAAATACTTATTTAAGTCCTTAAATTTATGAACGTCGTTTTCTACATTTTTTCACCCGAAACTAAACGGTTCAAATTAAGCAAGCACCCGAGTTGTGAGACTTCTCGACAAACGAGGGTGATTACTCCGAATGTAATAAAAATTAGGTTCGTGAGTCAGTTAGTTTTTTAGTTAATGAGTTGACTCGTTACTATGTAGGATGTTTGATTAGTTAGTTAGCAAGTCAGGTGATTTGTTTGATAATTAAAGGTTGTGTGGACTCATGACCACGAAACAAACAATATTTATCCGAATCTGAGGAACAAATTAATATTTAAGTCAACATTTGTAAAACTCTAATTCCTCTCTCTCAAACCCCAGCCTATGGAGAGAGAGGGAGAGTTTCAGTTTCAGCGAATCAAAATTTACGAAGTAAATAAGTATTTTTTATTTATCCGTAACCATTTTCCACGCAAAAATGAGAACATGGATTTTCTTGAATTACAGCGCCAACTACCAAGAATCAAAACAAATGTTTCAGACAGAATGTACGTAGTTTTTTACGTAGAATCTTATTGTGCAAATAAAAAATGGGGGTTCCCATTTGAAATTTTAAAGTTCCCTCACGCCCCACCCCCAGGCGGCAGGGGTGGCAGGCTAATTTTAGCACCAGCAGATGTCCCCCTCGAAAATAATCAACTTTGGGTTCTAAACATTTTTCCGTGTGAGGCTTATTTTTCGAGTTATTCTGGTTTTCAACTTAAAATTTACACCCTGTTTGTGTTAGTTGATTTCAGTATCCCAGTTCAAAAGGTTCAAATGGCTCTGAGCACTATGGGACTTAACTGCTGTAGTCATCAGTCCCCTAGAACTTAGAACTACTTAAACCTAACTAACCTAAGGGCATCACACACATCCATGCCCGAGGTAGGATTCGAACCTGCGACCATGGCGGTCACGTGGCTCCAGACTGTAGCACGGCAACTCCGGCAGGCTCAGTATCCCAGTGAAGGATCTATAACGTTTGTTGGAGTTGACGCGACATGACAGATAAATAATAAATGCGGATTTTGTGACATGAGGTGAGCCATATGTGATGATACGGATAATAAATGTGAATGGAGAAGCGAAAACTAGTTGCATCCTCAAAATAACTGTTCAGTCAGTAACTAGTGAACCCCGATGTGCAATTGTATGAATAACAAATTATAAATCAGAAAGTCACTGTTTATAAGGCCTCTGAAATGAATGATTTAATTTTTAAGTTTTGGCTACTCTGGGGGCCAACAAACTCACCTGCCACATTACCCCCCAAAAAATTCAGTCACAAGTACAAACAAATCCAGGCAGGAATTTTGCGATGAAAATAGTGTTCAGTACACATAACATTTTAAATTTTAACAAAACAGAGTTTATTTCAAGTAAAGGAATACTTGTTAATAATTGTTCATCCCTAAAATAATGCTTGTCTGCATGGGAGCTTAAATGAAACAGAACAGTATCTCACTTTTGTGTAAACTTCTGAAAGATAATCAAAGTTCATATACCACAAGTTCAACGTTAAAGTTTCACAACAGCGAACTAACTAACTTTTGAGCCCAGCTCACTCGCAAAAACAACTACTGTCAAGTATCTAGACTTCAGAATATGTGCAGCTATGCGAAATACACTCCTGGAAATGGAAAAAAGAACACATTGACACCGGTGTGTCAGACCGACCATACTTGCTCCGGACACTGCGAGAGGGCTGTACAAGCAATGATCACACGCACGGCACAGCGGACACACCAGGAACCGCGGTGTTGGCCGTCGAATGGCGCTAGCTGCGCAGCATTTGCGCAACGCCGCCGTCAGTGTCAGCCAGTTTGCCGTGGCATACGGAGCTCCGTCGCAGTCTTTAACACTGGTAGCATGCCGCGACAGCGTGGACGTGAACCGTATGTGCAGTTGACGGACTTTGAGCGAGGGCGTATAGTGGGCATGCGGGAGGCCGGGTGGACGTACCGCCGAATTGCTCAACACGTGGGGCGTGAGGTCTCCACAGTACATCGATGTTGTCGCCAGTGGTCGGCGGAAGGTGCACGTGCCCGTCGACCTGGGACCGGACCGCAGCGACGCACGGATGCACGCCAAGACCGTAGGATCCTACGTAGTGCCGTAGGGGACCGCACCGCCACTTCCCAGCAAATTAGGGACACTGTTGCTCCTGGGGTATCGGCGAGGACCATTCGCAACCGTCTCCATAAGCTGGGCTACGGTCCCGCACACCGTTAGGCCGTCTTCCGCTCACGCCCCAACATCGTGCAGCCCGCCTCCAATGCTGTCGCGACAGGCGTGAATGGAGGGACGAATGGAGACGTGTCGTCTTCAGCGATGAGAGTCGCTTCTGCCTTGGTGCCAATGATGGTCGTATGCGTGTTTAGCGCCGTGCAGGTGAGCGCCACAATCAGGACTGCATACGACCGAGGCACACAGGGCCAACACCCGGCATCATGGTGTGGGGAGCGATCTCCTACACTGGCCGTACACCTCTGGTGATCGTCGAGGGGACACTGAATAGTGCACGGTACATCCAAACCGTCATCGAACCCATCATTCTACCATTCCTAGACCGGCAAGGGAACTTGCTGTTCCAACAGGACAATGCACGTCCGCATGTATCCCGTGCCACCCAACGTGCTCTAGAAGGTGTAAGTCAACTACCCTGGCCAGCAAGATCTCCGGATCTGTCCCCCATTGAGCATGTTTGGGACTGGATGAAGCGTCGTCTAACGCGGTCTGCACGTCCAGCACGAACGCTGGTCCAACTGAGGCGCCAGGTGGAAATGGCATGGCAAGCCGTTCCACAGGACTACATCCAGCATCTCTACGATCGTCTCCATGGGAGAATAGCAGCCTGCATTGCTGCGAAAGGTGGATATACACTGTACTAGTGCCGACATTGTGCATGCTCTGTTGCCTGTGTCTATGTGCCTGTGGTTCTGTCAGTGTGATCATGTGATGTATCTGACCCCAGGAATGTGTCAATAAAGTTTCCCCTTCCTGGGACAATGAATTCACGGTGTTCTTATTTCAATTTCCAGGAGTGTATATGGAGTACGCAAGTTGAAAATGCTTGAGAGTATTGAGCAGCGAGACACGTGAATATCACAAATCCATTGAGTCAACCAGTTCGCCTCACGCGAATTGTTCTAAGTAACCAAGCTGAAAATATTGCAGTGTTTTTGCTACCGAAACACGTGAATATTACAGGTCCACGGCCCCACACTTAGAAAATATCTGACCACTCTCCACAAATGAAATCTACTGCTGCAGATCTCAAACCCGACTGCCGCATGCACCAAAAGGAATGTGTCCCCTTGCAAAGCTGGCTGTCGCTATTTATACCCTCACCTTGAGCTGAGTCATGTGAACGCACTTCCGACTTTCGAAACATACTTAAAAATTATAAATTTAATGTTATATTCATTAATCATACATGAATTTGTGCAAATTTTCTCAGATTTCTACTGCTATTTTTAGTTTCTCTAACTTCAATAGTTCGTTCATCAATAATGATTTTGCCCAGGTAGTCAATGTTGTGCATTGTTCTGTTACTAATAAACATAAACAATTAGAAATAAGTACACTCACGCATCCCTAGTTACGTCTAGTTAGTAATGCTGCCGCCATTTTCAATGTTTCATGTCTTATTTATGTGAAAATTTAGGTTTTTATGCACAGAATGTGTGTTCCTGCCTAGAATTCAAAGGAAGTAACAATTATAAAAGATATATTATGATAGTCCAATAGTACTCACTGATACATATGCGTTGACACCTTGTGAGTGAAAATCGCTGAAGATGTTGCCGATATATTAATTTTTAAAATTCGTTTTGTACACGAAACATTTAACGTGAAATAACTGAAGAACCACATTTCTTATCGAGGGCGTGTGTCCACCAGTGCGCTGGTCTGAATTTTGTCTTTGCATTCATGTTGCTGGCTTCTCTGTCACTAGTTGGGTTCTGGATTTATTATATTTAGTCGTATTTGATATTTTTTCTGGACAGCCAATTCGGCCATGACGGCTACCCCTCCATGTATCACTCCAACGGCCAAATTTTCCCAAGCACGCGGCCAGACCTGCGTTTGCCTTACCTGCGGCCTAAGCTCTCACTCAGCCTGCCAATCACTGCGGCTGAAAGGGGGCCGCCATCTACTGCTAACTCAGCGGCCCAGCTCGACCTTCTGGCTGTCAAAACACACGCCAGGGACGGCCGTGCCTGCTCCTAACGTCACAACAGCGCGCGCGCTCGGTCGAGTCTGTTTTTAACGTTTCTCGTCACTATTTCTGGGATGTACCGTCTCATGTGCCAGGCCTCTTAGTCGTCTGGGATGTCATTCTATTAACATTCCAAAACAGGGAATCTATCTCCAGCAACTGACATACTTTCATCTAGCAAGTTTTTTTCCCCTATATACAGCACCGCACACATTGATCGCAAACATTAAGGGCGTGAAACTCCATTCCTGCATTCCAACAGAGCCACCAGCACTCACCTGAATCATGCAGCAAACTTCCGAAACGATTCGTCAGCCACCCAGGCTGTGATAGCACACGCATCTTTCCAGGCACGCGCACTTATTGTGATGTTATTACTGACACTGATGCCAGCACCTGTAAGAGTATACAGTAACTATGACCTCCGTAAAACTTGGAAGGACTAAACTTATATAACGGCTAGTTCAGGTGTTTGAAATGAACGATCTCGAAAAAAAAGACAAAACATGAAGTCCAAGACAAGCAGTTTCTACATCTATTGCCGTGTAAATACACTGAAGAGCCAAAGAAACTGGTACACCTCTCTAATAACATGTAGGGCCGCCGCGAGCACACACAACTTCCGGAACACGACGTGTCATAGACTCAGTTGATGTCTGAAGTAGTGCTGGAGGGAACTGACACCATGAATCTGGCGGAGCTGTCCATATATCCGCAAGAGAACGAGGGGTGGACGTCTCTTCTGAACGGCACTTTGCAAGTCACCCCATATATGCTCAAAAATGTTAATGTCTGGGAATTAGGTGGTCAGCGGACGTGTTTAAATTCGGAAGAGTGTTCCTGGAGCCACTCTGCAGCAATTCTCGAAATGTGGAGTTTTGCATTTTCCTTCTGGAATTGCGCAAATCCGACAGAATGCACAACGGACATGAATAGACGCTGGTGATCAGACAGGATGCTTATATACGTGTCACCTGTCTGAGTTGTATCTAGACGTGTCAGGGGTCCCGTATCACTCCAACTGCACACGCCTCACACCATTACAGAGCCTCCAACAGCTTGAACAGTCCCCTGCTGACACGCAGGGTTAATGGATTCATGAGGTTGTCTCCATACCCGTACACGTCCATTCGCTCGATACCATTTGAAACGAGACACGTCAGACCAGGCAACATGTTTCCAGTTATCAACAGAGCAAGGTCTGTGTCGACGGGCCCAGGCGAGACTAAAGCTTTGTGTCGTGCAGTCATCAAAGGTACACGAGTGGGTCTGGCTCCGAAAGCCCATATCTATGACGTTCCGTTGAATGGTTCGCACGCCGACACCCGTTGATAGCCCAGCATTCAAATCTGCAGCAACTTGTGGAAGGGTTGCACTTCTGTCACGTTGAACTATTCTCTTCAGTCCTCCTTGGTCCCATTCTTGCAGGATCTTTTTCCGGCCGCAGCGATATCGAAGATTTAATGTTTTGCCGGATTCCTGATATTCAGGTACACTCGTGAAATGGTTGCACAGGAAAATCCTCACTTCTTCCCTACTTCGGAGATGCTGTGTCCCATCGCCCGGGCGCCTACTATAACACCACGTTCAGACTCACTTAAATCTTGTTAACCTGCCATTGTAGCAGCAGCAACCGATCTAACAACTACGCCAGGCACTCGTTACCTTATATAGGCGTTGCCAACCGCAGCACTGTATTCTGCCTTCTTACATATCTCTGTATTTGAATATGCATGCCTATACCAGTTTATTTGGCGCTTCAGGGTATTTGTTCCAATTTTCGTGGTGCTCAGTTACTTACCTCCGCATTCGCAGCGTCCACGCTAACTAAGCACCGGGTGAAATCAACACTCATGCTCTTTACCATAGTGAAAGGTTGATCTTCATAAAGTGTCGTCAAAGACCTGTCACATCCAGACAGAAAAAACTGACTCGCACAGTCAATTGTAAGTATTTACCAATTTATGTCACTGTATGTTTATTATTATTCGTTGTTAATGTGCATGTGCGTTCGTGGATTTCATTTATTTTTCCTTGTGCACAACAGCTGCCTGACGTAAACGATGCAGTACCTGATACATACAAAAAAATTCTCTCACAAAATTTCGTCCTGCACATATTTCGGGCAGTAAATAGACGTTAGAGATTGGCAATCTGGCAACGCTGTAACCACGTGTAAGATAACTACCTCTGTCAGTAGAAAGAAATAGTGTTGTTCAGTTGGTGCAGTGGATAGCGTTTTGTGTTAACACACAGGAGTACGAGGGTTCGATTCTGCGTCAAGGCTTATTTGGTATTATTTGCTAAAAGTAGTCTGGGTGGTACGGTGTCTGGCGTCTGAATCATCATACAGCGATTACAGTGGGTCTTCTACAAAACATTTGCAGTTGCGTACTACGAACACGGAAACGGAAATATAATCGTTTCCTCTGATCATGTTTTAAAGCAAACTTTTGAACGTCATGGACGTGAATTGTTTTTCACCACTGCATCTACTAGATCTTAAAGTTCTTTCGTCTGTACCTTCCCATAGTGATCCCATCCATTAATACCAAATATTATTCTTGCTATGTTCAGGTTCATTACATTTCGTTAGGACCTTATGTCACCAGTATGGCTGGCAACGTGCTTTGCGAACAATTTCGGTTGGACCATTGGGAGAGGGTACACAGAATAAAGGTTTGACATCTAGTAGACGCAGTGGAGTGAAACAATTCCACGACTCGCAAAAGGCTTTTTTAAAAGGTGAGCAGTGAAAACGATTGTACTTCCATTTCTGTGTTCGTAGAACGTAACTGCAAATGTTTTATAGAAGACCCTCTGTATTCGCTGTATGACGATTAAGACGCCAGATACCGAACCACTCAGTCCACTTTTAGCAAATAAAAAAGAAGTAAGCTTCGACCAAGAATCGAGCCCTCGACCTCCTACGTGCTAACCCAAAACGCTATCCACTGTACCAACTGCATAGGACAGTTTTCTGTGCTGATGGAGGTAGTTACCGAACATGTGATTACAGTGTTGCCAGATTGCCAATCTCTAACGTCCAATTACTGCCCGAAATATATTCAGGACGAAATTCTGTGTCAGGCATTTTTGTATTACCAGTATCTACATCTACATGACTACTCTGCAATTCACATTTAAGTGCTTGGCAGAGGGTTCATCGAACCACAATCATACTATCTCTCTACTATTCCACTCCCGAACAGCGAGCGGGAAAAACGAACACCTAAACCTTTCTGTTCGAGCTCTGATTTCTCTTATTTTATTTTGATGATCATTCCTACCTATGTAGGTTGGGCTCAACAAAATATTTTCGCATTCGGAAGAGAAAGTTGGTGACTGAAATTTCGTAAAAAGCTCTCGCCGCGACGAAAAACGTCTATGCTGTAATGACTTCCATCCCAACTCGTGTATCATATCTGCCACACTCTCTCCCCTATAACGCGATAATACAAAACGAGCTGCCCTTCTTTGCACCCTCTCGATGTCCTCCGTCAATCCCACCTGGTAAGGATCCCACACCGCGCAGCAATATTCTAACAGAGGACGAACGAGTGTAGTGTAAGCTGTCTCTTTAGTGGACTTGTTGCATCTTCTAAGTGTCCTGCCAATGAAACGCAACCTTTGGCTCGCCTTCCCGACAATATTATCTATGTGGTCCTTCCAACTGAAGTTGTTTGTAATTTTAACACCCAAGTACTTAGTTGAATTGACAGCCTTGAGAATTGTACTATTTATCGAGTAATCGAATTCCAACGGATTTCTTTTGGAACTCATGTGGATCATCTCACACTTTTCGTTATTTAGCGTCAACTGCCACCTGACACACCATACAGCAATCTTTTCTAAATCGCTTTGCAGCTGATACTGGTCTTCGGATGACCTTACTAGACGGTAAATTACAGCATCATCTGCGAACAGTCTAAGAGAACTGCTCAGATTGTCACCCAGGTCATTTATATAGATCAGGAACAGTAGAGGTCCCAGGACGCTTCCCTGGGGAACACCTGATATCACTTCAGTTTTACTCGATGATTTGCCGTCTATTACTACGAACTGCGACCTTCCTGACAGGAAATCACGAATCCAGTCGCACAACTGAGACGATACCCCATAGTTCCGCAGCTTGATTAGAAGTCGCTTGTGAGGAACGGTGTCAAAAGCTTTCCGGAAATCTAGAAATACGGAATCAACTTGAGATCCCCTGTCGATAGCGGCCATTACTTCGTGCGAATAAAGAGCTAGCTGCGTTGCACAAGAGCGATGTTTTCTGAAGCCATGCTGATTACGTGTCAATAGATCGTTCCCTTCGAGGTGATTCATAATGTTTGAATACAGTATATGCTCCAAAACCCTACTGCAAACCGACGTCAATGATATAGGTCTGTAGTTAAATGGATTACTCCTACTACCCTTCTTGAACACTGGTGCGACCTGCGCAATTTTCCAATCTGTAGGTACAGATCTATCGGTGAGCGAGCGGTTGTATATGAGTGCTAAGTAGGGAGCTATAGTATCAGCGTAATCTGAAAGGAACCTAATCGGTATACAATCTGGACCTGAAGACTTGCCCGTATCAAGCGATTTGAGTTGCTTCGCAACCCCTAAGGTATCTACTTCTAAGAAACTCATGCTAGCAGATGTTCGTGTTTCAAATTCTGGAATATTCCATTCGTCTTCCCTGGTGAAGGAATTTCGGAAAACTGCGTTCAATAACTCCGCTTTAGCGGCGCAGTCGTCGATAACAGTACCATCGGCACTGCGCAGCGAAGGTATTGACTGCGTCTTGCCGCTTGTGTACTTTACATACGACCAGAATTTCTTCGGATTTTCTACCAAATTTCGAGACAATGTTTCGTTGTGGAACCTATTAAAGGCATCTCGCATCGAAGTACGTGCCAAATTTCGCGCGTCTGTAAATTTTAGCCCATCTTCAGGATTTCGCGTTCTTCTGAACTTCGCATGCTTTTTCCGTTGCCTCTGCAACAGCGTTCGGACCTTTTTTGTGTACCACGGGGGATCCGTTCCATCTCTTACCAATTTATGAGGTATGAATATCTCAATTGCTGTTGCTACTATATCTTTGAATTTGAGCCACATCTCGTCTACATTCGCATAGTCAGTTCGGAAGGAATGGAAATTGTCTTTTAGGAAGGCTTCTAGTGGTACTTTATCCGCTTTTTTAAATAAAATTATTTTGCGTTTGTTTCTGATGGATTTGGAAGAAATGGTATCGAGCCTAGCTACAATGACCTTGTGATCACTAATCCCTGTATCAGTCATGATGCTCTCTATCAGCTCTGGATTGTTTGTGGCCAAGAGGTCAAGTGTGTTTTCGCAACCATTTACAATTCGCGTGGGTTCGTGGACTAACTGCTCTAAATAATTTTCGGAGAATGCATTTAGGACAATCTCGGAAGACGTTTTTTGCCTACCACCGGTTTTGAACAAGTATTTTTGCCAACATACCGAGGGTAGGTTGAAGTCCCCACCAACTATAACCGTATGAGTGGGGTATTTATTTGTTACGAGACTCAAACTTTCTCTGAACTGTTCCGCGACTGTATCATCGGAGTCTGGGGGTCGGTAGAAGGAGCCAATTATTAACTTAATTCGGCTGTTAAGTATAACCTCCACCCACACCAATTCGCACAGAGTATCTACTTCGACTTCACTACAAGATAAACCACTACTGACAGACACCAACACTCCACCACCAATTCTGCCTAATCTATCTTTCCTGAACACCGTCTGAGACTTCGTAAAAATTTCTGCAGAACTTATTTCAGGCTTTAGCCAGCTTTCTGTACCTATAACGATATCAGCTTCTGTGCTTTCTATTAGCGCTTGAAGCTCAGGGACTTTTCCAGCGCAACTACAACAGTTTACAACTATAATTCCGACTGTTCCTTGATCCAAGCACGTCCTGTAATTGCCAAGCACCCTTTGACATTGCAGCCCATCCCGCACTTTCCCGAGGCCTTCTAACCTAAAAAACCACCCAGTCCACGCCACACAGCCTCCGCTACCCGTGTAGCCGCCAGCTGAGTGTAGTGAACTCCTGACCTATTCAGCGGAACCCGAAACCCCACCACCCTATGGCGCAAGTCAAGGAATCTGCAGCCAATACGGTCGCAAAACCGTCTGAGCCTCTGATTCAGACCCTCCACCCGGCTCTGCACCAAAGGTCCGCAGTCGGTTCTGTCAACGATGCTGCAGATGGTGAGCTCTGCCTTCATCTCGTAAGCAAGACCGGCAACCTTCACCAAATCAGATAGCCGCTGGAATCCAGAGAGAATTTCCTCAGATCCAAAGCGACACACGTCATTAGTGCCGACATGTGCCACCACCTGCAGCTGGCTGCACCCTGTGCTCTTCATGGCATCCGGAAGGACCCTTTCGACATCAGGAATGACTCCTCCCGGAATGCACACGGAGTGCACACTGGATTTCTTCCCCTCCTTAGCCGCCATATCCCTAAGGGGCCCCATTACGCGCCTAACATTGGAGCTCCCAACTACCAGTAAGCCCAACCTCTGCGATTGCCCGGACCTTGAAGGCTGAGAATGATCCTCTGAAACAGGGCAGGCAGCTGCATCTGGCTCAGCCAGAGACAGTGCCTGAAACCAGTTTGTCAGACGCACCGGGGAGGCTTTCTGGTCAGCTTCCGGGGACGCCTTTCGCTGCCTGCCACGCCTTGGAACGACCTCCCAATCAACCACAGGCGAGGGCTCAGCCCCACTGCGGGCAGCAACCGGGGCAACCACAGCGGCAGACCGATCTGGGGACAGACGGGATGAGGTTGACATCCCCGTGATACCCGAGTCCGGCTCCCCACAGTGGTGCCCGTTGGCAACAGCCTCAAGCTGCGCGACCGAAGTCAGCGCCGATTGCAGCTGTGAGCGAAGGGATGCCAAGTCAGCCCTCATCCGAACACAGCAATCGCAGTCCCTGTCCATTCTAATCGATGTTTAACAACAGTTACTGAAACACGAGTCGGTGCCTAGATTACGCAAGCGGAACACGCAAAGAATGTATCAACTAACCTGTACAAATGCCTAACGACTGCGCTGCAATCTGCTGAATTTACGATTACAGTAACTACAACTCGAAATTGCACCTCCTATACGAAACTCACACGCAATTTGAATAAGAATCTACGAAGTAAACACTAAAGCGCGATGCTACAACTGTCAAATACTATAATACGCCCGAAATATATGAATTAAACAATGCAAGTACCCAAAAACACGCAAAGAAATTAATTAAACTATGTAACAAATAAGTAAGCTAGGGTTATACGACTTGCTGCTGCAGCTGCTTATCCAACGGCGGCAGGGAGCACACTGACTGGCCAACCGACTCTGGCCGTTCACAACAAAAACAGAAGACAGACGACTACGCAAATTTGCACTATTCAGGTACTAAGGCGCGATGCTACAACCCTCAAATACTATAATACGCCCGAAATATACGAATTAAACAATGCAAGTACCCAAAAACACGAAAAGAAATTAAACTATGTAACAAATAAGAAGCTAGGGTTATACGGCTTGCTGCTGCAGCTGCTTATCCAACGGCGGCAGGGAGCACACTGACTGGCCAACCGACTCTGGCCGTTCACAACAAAAACAGAAGACAGACGACTACGCGAATTTGCACTATTCAGGTACTAAGGCGCGATGCTACAACCCTCAAATACTATAATACGCCCGAAATATACGAATTAAACAATGCAAGTACCCAAAACACGCAAAGAAATTAATTAAACTATCTAACAAATAAGTAAGCTAGGGTTATACGACTTGCTGCTGCAGCTGCTTATCCAACGGCGGCAGGGAGCACACTGACTGGCCAACCGACTCTGGCCGTTCACAACAAAAACAGAAGACAGACGACTACGCAAATTTGCACTATTCAGGTACTAAGGCGCGATGCTACAACCCTCAAATACTATAATACGCCCGAAATATACGAATTAAACAATGCAAGTACCCAAAAACACGCAAAGAAATTAATTAAACTATCTAACAAATAAGTAAGCTAGGGTTATACGACTTGCTGCTGCAGCTGCTTATCCAACGGCGGCAGGGAGCACACTGACTGGCCAACCGACTCTGGCCGTTCACAACAAAAACAGAAGACAGACGACTACGCAAATTTGCACTATTCAGGTACTAAGGCGCGATGCTACAACCCTCAAATACTATAATACGCCCGAAATATACGAATTAAACAATGCAAGTACCCAAAAACACGAAAAGAAATTAAACTATGTAACAAATAAGAAGCTAGGGTTATACGGCTTGCTGCTGCAGCTGCTTATCCAACGGCGGCAGGGAGCACAGTATGTGAGGAATCACGCTGCGAAGTCCGAGTGCACGAATTTTTCTTCACCCTGTATACTCCACAAGCTACGGTGTGGTGTACGGCGGAGGGCACCATGTGTCACTGCTAGTGATTTCCTTTCCTCCACTCACAAATGGAGCGATGGAGAAATCACAGTATATATGCCTTCTTACGAAGCGTAATTTCTTATCTTCCATACGCCAATTGCACTTAGGCGACAGAATCATCGTATTGAACTGTAAATCCCTGTTTTCTAAGTTTCCTTGACAGTGCTCTATGAAATGAACTTCGTCTTCCTTCCAGGTTAATCCCATTTTCACGAAGCATCTCCGGAAGACTCGCGTGTTGATCGAAACTATCGACAACAAATCTAGCAGCACCCTTCTGGTTAACTTCGATGTATTCCTTAAACCCCACATTGTGGGGAACTCAAACACTCGGTCAGTACTCAAGAATGTGTCACTCTAGTGCTCTATACACAGTGTCCTTTGTAGGTGAGCTACGCCTTCTTAAAACTCTCCCAACAAATCCCAGTCGACTATTCTCCCTTTTTACTTACCTGCTCGTTCAATTTCATACCGCTTTGGCCGGCATTACACTACCAAATTTCTTTGTCAAAGTTGATATGTCAAATATTCATGTCAAAGAAGTTTAATGGTGTAGTAGGGCACTATGTCGAATCTCGTCTGTCGTCAAATAAATTTGATCAAATCTAGGGTCTCGCTGTAAATTTGATCATAAAAGTCGCTTGTCCTCTGCTCACTGCATCGCTGCAGCGTTCTGTCATCTGTAGTGTGTTTATAAGCATGACCGGTAAATACAATTGGTGTGTACCGACAACTACAAAATTAGTAGAGATGTATGAAGCTGATGAGGCACTTTACAATGTGAGGCACCCTAAATAAAAAAAAATAGATTAAGAAGATTGGAGACCAGACCTAACCTAACCTAACCTAACCTAACTCTCTCCTGTATCGAGGAATCAGAGTGTTAGAGTGAGCCTGTCTTTTGCAGATATAGCAGTTCTTAAGTCAGTATTGTGCTTAGTGATATGAGGATACACTTCACTGACCAAACACTGAAATGTTTGCTCATCCATTCTTAAGTAATTTATGTACGACTTGACGTCCTCCACTACAAGCTCACGTAACAAGTTTTGTTGAATGTTTTTATCGTCTCGTCGTAAAGGACACGGCTTCACCCAGGTACGTTTCCTTTTTTTTCCCACTTCTCTTCCACTTGTGCACACAGTGCAATTGTGGTACATGCAACTGCTGCATTTAACAAAAAGTTGTTGTCAGCCATTTCGAACTTTGACGAAAAATATGATGACAATGTAATACCACTTTTTAGCGCCACATCAAATATCTTTGTCAAATAAATTTGACAAATATTTGATCATATCTTTGATCAAATCTTTGACAAAGAAACTTGGTGTTGTAATAACGGCCTTTGCAACGTTAAGCGTAGATATTTTCTTAACCAAAGTAACTTCGTCAACCACCACACCACTAATACTGTAACGAAACATATCAGGATTGTTCCTCATGTTCATCTGCATTAATTTAATTCTGTCAACAATTAGATAAAGGTACAGAAATTATGTCTTTCATCCTCTATCCTTCTACAACCACTCAACCACGTTACTTTCCCGTACACTGCAGCATCTTCAGCGAACAGTTGCAGATTGCTGCTCACCCGACCTATCGGATCATTTATGCATACAGAGAATGCGAGCGGTCCTATTACTCTTCCCTATGGCACTCCTGTCGATACGCTTGTGACTGAAGAACACTCACCGTCGAGAACAGCATATTTGGTTCTATTACTGAGGAAGTCTGCGAGCCTGAGCTCTCCAGCTTGCTTTTATCAATTTTTTTTTTTTGCGATGGTTTTGCTGTGCCTTCTGATTTCTTGGGTAATTCGGTGGTTCTCTCAAATTTTTCCCGTCGGAAGGTTTCTTGTGCAATGAGTAGGAGCCTATTTGGGCTCGTACTCGGTGACGTGTTTTTCGCTTGGAGAGTGGCTCCGTGGGTTGTGTGGTGGCTCTCCCCAAGCTGCCCCCAGTGATACCGAACTGTGACGACAGGCGCCAAGGCAGTCGGCTGTATTGTCTCTATCAAGGGAAACTCCCCATCGCACCCCCAGTGAGAAGAGGGTCCAGTGCACACCACGTCAAAAACTGAACACAGATCAGGCATGAAAGCAGGAAGAAGGTGTACTGTACTGTGAAAAATGGGGGAAATAGAAAGGCCTCATTGTTTCCATGCTACGATGCGTCGCTGCTGTTTTCCGTACCAAAGGTGGACATACCAGCTATTAGGTAGGTGATCATAATATTCTGGTTGATCAGTGTATGATCTACTGTACAATAATACAATGTAAACAGTTTTATTGTAATTCCGCTCCTACTGAGGTGATGGTTGGTTGGTTGTTTGGGGAAGGAGACCAGACAGCGTGGTCATCGGTCTCATCGGATTAGGGAAGGATGGGGAAGGAAGTCGGCCGTGCCCTTTCAGAGGAACCATTCCGGCATTTGCCTGAACCGATTTAGGGAAATCACGCAAAACCTAAATCAGAATGGCCAGACCCGGGATTGAACCGTCGTCCTCCCGAATGCGAGACCAGTGTCTAACCACTGTGCCACCTCGCTCGGTCCTACTGAGGTGATATTTACTGTTTTTCAGCACAGTCGTTATACATATCTGCTTCATCTGTGCATATTTCATGAAGCCATTTTTGACAATGAATGCAACGGATCCAGTCCACTTGCGGTCCGTTGGGATCGCAAAGGTTTGCACTGAACACTGTCACTGTCTTCAATCGTCATTTTTCTTCCCTGCGTTGTTTGCTGGCTTATGAAGTTGTTTATTTGCTATGGTGTTCTGTTGCGTAGACTCCATGATGTTCAGGTTTTTCTTGCTTGTCAACACCATCATTGTCTTCAATCGTCATTTTTCTTCCCTGTGTTGTTTGCTGGCTTATGAAGTTGTTTATATGCTACGCTGTTCTGTTGCGTAGACTTAATGATGTTCAGGTTTTTCTTGCTTGTCAGAGCCATTATTGGTTTCTTCTTTCTTTTTTCAATTGGTTACCAAACCGCTCTCCAGGCAGTATCTTGAAATGATGTTCCTGGTTTAGCTGCAATATGTGGATCAGATGCACGTCTTGACTCATTGCTGACTCCCAATTCAGTTGGTTCATTTGCTACATTGTTTCGTGTGGAGGGTCCCGCGGTTACAGGAAGAATAGCTTCAGGAGCGTTTTCTTCACTTGCAGTTTCCCAGATATGTTAGGTCTGTAGTGGAAGGGGCAAAGAGGATGGAGTGGTGAGGTGCTGGGTCGAAATTAATTTACACATTTTACCAAAGAAATAATTTACTACACGAAGACTGGGTTTTAATATTAAAGTTCAAAACATGGTATTCCTTCACAATTAAACGTCACAAATGGCTCTGAGCACTATGGGACTTAACATCTTAGGTCATCAGTCCCCTAGAACTTATAACTACTTAAACCTAACTAACCTAAGGACATCATAGACATCCATGCCCGAGGCAAGATTCGAACCTGCGACCGTAGCAGTCCCGCGGTTCCGAACTGCAGCTCTAGAACCGCACGACCACCGCGGCCGGCTAAACGTCACATACCCTCACTTTATATTACAGTTTCTAATGATACCGTACCCCAAGATTAATACTTTAACTGTTTGATGGCAATTCACATAAGCCCATATTATATGTTTTACACACTGACTGCAGCTCAAGCAACACTTTAAAATCTAAGCTTGAATACACAAATACAAAATAAAGTAAATCTCAGGCACAGAGCCTTTTCATACAGTACGTATGTATAGGAGCTGACGCATCTCATTAGAAACAGTGGTAACTCCAAGGAAACAATAATAGCAGCGTAAAATCAAATGGCTATTTTATGTAACTAACACCAAGTAATAACTACAATTGACTAGCTTACAGCATGACAAATTAAAACAATGACTAGCTTACAACACGACAAATTACAATTGAGATTACTTAAGAACCTGGCTTCAGGCAATAACACATAAGTACAATCCCCACTGTCAAACGTCTGCTTCCTGGGATTTTAACAAAACATCAGTCATCAAGGTGGTCTTTACAATGCGTTAAACAGGAAGATCATTTGGGCAGAAATACCTGAAACATATATTTGTTACCGCAAACAACCAACGTAACTAAAACATAGGCATGGCACTTGCACACTTGTTACGTACAACAGCTGTTGATTAGAAAGTTTACAAAACACGACCAGCTTGAGGTCACAGCACTTTTCAATCGTTGACATGAGAATAAACATAACTGGGCTTTCAGAAGAAATCCAGAACGCTGGAACAATATAACTAGTACAAACATTCTCATCTCTTTCTGGAGGATTCGGTAGAAGAAAACGACTGGCACATAACTTAGCTCCCTAGACAAGCTAGAATTAACACGGCGGCGACAGGATACCAGAGAAATAATAACAAGATTCCCGCAATACCCTGCCACAGTGTCACTAATTCATTGCAGACTTCCCAAGAATCTGCTCCACAGGATTCGAAAATAGCTCACAGTCTCCTGATCTGCTCTTCAGAATGCTAACAGAGCCCTTTGAGACACACGTTCCTCTAGCAGAAGCAAGGCGGACCACGCTGCTACACAAATAAGAGGCACCTTTCAAGGGAAACTCCCCATCGCACATCCCTCAGGTTTAGTGGTAAAATGGCCCAGTGGACTGCCCGTAGGTCGCTGGAGTGAGCTGGCACACCATCTGCACGTACAGTTCATGTAATTCTGGTAAGTTCCTCGGGGGGGGGGGGGGGGGGGGTTGGGAAGGGACGATGAGCTCGGACGCCACGTTCAATCACATTCCAGATAATATCAACTGGGTTCAGCTCTGACGAGTTGGGGGGGGGGGGGGGGGAAGCAACACATCCGTCTTAATTTGCCACTGTATTCCTTGAACTATTCCATCACACTCCTGGCCTTGTGAAATGGCACATTATCTTGCTGAAAAATGCCACTACTGTCGGCAAACTTCACGTTATAAAGGGGTGTACGTGGTCTGCAACCAGTGCCCGATACCGATTGGCCGCCATGGTGCCTTGTACGAGCTCCACTAGACCCACGGATGGCCACGTGAATGTGCCCAGAGCATGATAAAACCGGCGCCAGCTTGTCTCCGTCCTTCAGTACAGGTGCAAAGAGCTGTTCATCCGGATGACGACACGTTCGCTCCCTCTCATCAACATGGTGAAGAAGGTATCGGGATTCATCAGACCATGCTATGCTCTGTCACTGGGCCAACGTCACGTGCCGACGGTCACGTGCCAGTTTCAGTCGTAGTTGCCGATATCGTGGTGTTAACCCTTTGCCTTACGATTTAAGTTTCGTTAGCGTGAGCCGGAAATGGCTGCAAGATACAGATGCGCCTTACGATTCCCGGCGCTTACGCACGCTAAGGCTACGGTGCACTACACCTGGTGGCGTCCGAAGTCGTGCAGACGCCCTCGGGATTTGTAAGTACGTTTGTGAGATACCAGTAACGTGACATTTCTACAGGTATCATAAATAATGACGATTAGTTGCCCATTGGAAACGAAACATTCATTGTCTCAAACAAAACGATATATTCACAAACGTTTTATTTCCCCTTATAAGCAAATAGACATAGATGAAATACATCTTAATAATAATATTCACAACAACGCAATGATCTAAGACTGAATGGTATTTTATTCAAAACATTCTGGGACCTGCTACGTTAGTACGTTGGCAAACATTTTTTTCAAACGCAACGTCTTCGCAATGACATGTACACTAATTTAATAGTCTTCGATTTATGATATCGTTCAAAACAATCTGGCACATGTAATGCAACCCTACGCTTTTTGCATTCTCACGTTGTTTCGCTGCGTCGTTTATGCTTTTTGCACACTTCACAAACTCTCGCAGGATTCACTTTTGATGGTGTTGGATCCATATGTTTGGGAAAATAGGCCCAATGTTACGCGTGCAGTCTTTGTGGTATATTTGCGGATGCTAATCGTCCCTTCCGATTATATTCCGGTAAGTGTAGTTTTCAACAATGATTCTGCAATGTGAATCCTATATTCTGCGTAGCTGTGTCGTTTGCCGACATGTATTTTGTAATAAAAAATGTACATATTAAATAAAACATCATCAAATAGGTAAAAGAATATCTTGCTGTATCTTTTCATACATTTTCTCATCACAGGGAAGCATGCGAGCATCTGATCTTGGCGATCAATTCCAATCATGCCTCTATTGTATTCGACGACACATTTCGGTTTCCACGACGCATTGCGGAGAAGTGTGTCTCTGGCAATCATTTCTGCTGTTGCATGTTTTGTGGAAAGCATGTAAATGTCTCGTTTATCTTTACATTTTAGTGCCAATACTCCATTACAACTCCTCACTGTATATTCTCCCTCCTTTAATTTTGCCTTCAGGAAGCCAGTGGGCATATTTTTGTGTTTGAGCGCACTGTTCCAATCACATTAGTTTTATTGGTGAGGAGGGTTTTGAAAAGTATCGGAGAAGAAAACCAGTTGTCTAAATAAAGAGTATGCCCTTTGTGTAATACCGACTGTGATAGTTCTAGAACTACACTTTCAGAGGCACTACCACAACATCACGTTTGTCAATACCAGTGTGTATCTTAAAATCATAGCGGTATCCTGAACTTGGCTCACACAATTTATAAATTTTAATACCAAACCTCGCTCTTTTTGATAGGTTAAATTGTTTGTAGGATAAGCGCCCTATAAATACCATAAATGATTCATCAATGGCAATATTCTCTAGCATTGTGTACACTTCCTTAAATTTTTGATTGAACATATCTATGACTGGCCTTAGTTTGTACAGCTTATATATGTTGTTGGCTAAACTGTTATTTGTTAGATGCAGAAATCTACTTATGTGAAGAAATCTCCTGAATGGCATCGTCTTCCTAAATATTGGCGTTTCTATAACGGCCCTGCTAGACCAATACATCTGAATAGACAGTTTCCTTGCTTCAGCCTTGATTATACATAGCGCAATCTATATTTTTATTTCAACACAGCCGATAGGAGACCACTTTTGGTCTATTTTTCGTCTCTTCTGTTCATTGTTGAGTACGTCTTGTGCATATCTATTCGTCTCAGTTACGATTTTTTCCCAAAATGTACTATTAAATATTACATAGAAAACGTCTGATTCTCTTATGCTTGTACTCACGTGCTGTAAAGCTGCTTCCTTTATTCCGGGAATTTCCGTATACGTCCAGAGTGTTGGTTCATTTTCTTGCTTTTACCACATCCACGGCTCTGATTGTTGCTGGTAGGTTTGCTCTTCTTCTGCAGTGTCATTTTCAATCTCCAGCCGCTTACACCGTTTTGGTACAGGAGGTATAACGTCGCTACCACTGTCACTGCCGCTGCCAAAATAACCTGCAAAACCATTGTCGGCTGTGCCACCACATGTCTCCCTTTCCTCGTGAACACGTTTGCTACACGTCGGGAACATTGTGAAAGTATTTTTGTAATGTCGGTAGGTCCGACTTCGTGTACGCCGCGTGTACTCGATCAGCTCCGCAACGTTTTACAGACGTTCTGTTTACATTTTGGCGCGACTGACCGGCGTCGTCTCACACACGACATACGCTTGTTCGGCGCGGTAAACACACAACGTCTCTGATACGTCTAGGTGATGTTTGGCCAGGTCGGCACGCTATGTCTCTCACACGACATTGTAAGACAAGGGGTTAACATTGGCACATTCATGGGTCGTCGGCTGTGGAGGCCCAACGTTATCAATATTCTGTGCACTATGTTCAAATGGCTCTGAGCACTATGGGACTTACCATCTGTGGTCATCAGTCCCCTATAACTTAGAACTACTTAAACCTAACTAACCTAAGGACATCACACACATCCATGCCCGAGGCAGGATTCGAACCCGCGACCGTAGCAGTCTCGCGGTTCCGGACTGAGCGCCTAGAACCGCTAGACCACCGCGGCCGGCTCGGCGCACTATGTGTCCACACACACTTGTACTCTGCGCAGCATTAAAGTCTCATGTTAGCTCCACCACTGTTCGCCGCCTGTTCTGTTTTACCGGTCTGCCCAGCCTACAACGTCCGACATCTACAATAAGATGACGCTCCCAACCCCACGACATCTCGACGTTGTTTCACCTTAGTTTCGCATTCCTCGAACACCCTACAAGTAGTGCTGTTTCCGATATGCTCGTTCCGAGCCTGCGGGCCATTACAATCTGCCCTCGGTGAACTCGGATAGATCGCGTGCCTTCCGCATTCTACACGTGGACAGCAAACTCACTGATACCACAGGCACCGTGCATGTGTCTGACTAGCAGTCATACCCCGTCAGATGAAGCTACTATCGCGTAGACGCGTTATATTGGTCATAATGTTCTGGCTGATCAGTGTATATTACCATTGGAAAATGCATATATTTCTATTAATTATATTTTGCCACCCTACCTCAATCTTCTGGGTGAGATGCTTAGTAAACCAATATTTGAACAAAAATGCTATGGGTCAGGAACATTGTACTTTGTTTCAGTTTGAAAATATGTTGTCAAAACCTGTGTGTTTAACCTCGTTTTGAATATATCCAAATTTACCTTTCCCCGATGTATTCTACATGGACGGATAGGAGTCTCACATCCAGAATTCGGCGCATTTAGCAGTAAATTGGGCGGCGTAGCGGTCCAGCCAGAGGACATGTTAGTTAGTTTTGATGTGCTGTCGCTAGTTACTATGGTTCCACTCAGTGATATGTTGCAACAGCTGAATCAGATTTTTCCTCTCGATATTGCAGAACCATTTAAATATTAGCTCACGATAGTGTAGTTCAATTCGAACGATGCGTTCTATGAACAGACGGATGTCGTGCCTGTGGGGAGCCCCGTAAGCCCAGTTCTAGCCACTTCGTTTCTGAAAAAATTTGAGGAACAGGATTTGGTAACCGCCAACAAAAACCTCGTATTTGGTTCCGCTGCGTAGAAGTTTTGTAGAGGCGTGGCAGAGAAATGGTTCAAATAGCTCTGAGCACTAGGGGACTTAACATCTGAGGTCATCAGTCCCCTAGAACGTAGAACTACTTAAACCTAACTAACCTAAGGACATCACACACATTCATGAACGAGGCAGGATTCGAACCTGGGACGGTAGCGGTCGCGCGGTTCCAGACTGAAGCGCCTAGAACCGCTGGGCCACTGCGGCCGGCGCATGGCAGAGAAACTAGGTCGTTTTTACAAGCAACTCAACGGGATTAATCCGAAGATTCAGTTTACCACGGAGTAGGAGGCGGGCGGAACAAGAAGTTTTCTTGTTGTACTAGGTTTCAAGAAACAAGATGGTAGCTTAGGCTGCGCAGTTTACCTAAAACCCACGTACATAGACTGTTATCCACACCGGTATTCAAACCACCACCAGTAACAATAGCGAGGCATCTTAAAAACTTTGGCGGATAGAACAAGGAACAGTTGCGAACCAGAACTGTTTTTCGTGTAATTGCTCAAGAATAATTATTCGGCCGCTGAGATATAAAAAGGCGTTACGACGGCCGCGCAAAGTTTACCTACCTTTCGTTAAGGCGTTACTGACCGCATATGGAAAATCCTGGCAAAATAGAACATCCCGGTAATCCACGAACCCACCCAGAAGATAAAGGAATTGACTAAGAATGCTCGGAAACTGCTGGAAAAAGCAGGATTTTATAGGATTCAGTGTAAATGTGCGGTGGTTTACGGAGTACTACAAAAAAGAACGGTCGAAATTCGACTAGAAGAGCACAAGGGCAACTGTAGAGAGACTGACAGATCAGCTGTTGCGGAACGGCCTTTGCAGCCAGGAGACTACCACATTATTTTTGATAAGACTCAAGTTCTGGCAGCCACAAGGGGATACCATGACAGGCTATACAGAGAGGCCATAGAAACTGTCAAATACACCAGGAATTTCAGTAGGAAGGAGAAGGGTGTGAAAGTGAATGAGCTCTGGATCCTGGTGCTGGAGAAGATGTGTATCAGACCCCCAACATGGAACGACGGCAGCCGTCAACGGCCAGTTGCGCCCGGGTATTCAAAGAATGTCATGTCACGCTGCTGCGCAGGAAACTGCGTAAACGGAATTTTGCTGCAGTCAGCAGCGAGACAGGGTAATCGAACACTCAGACAAGCTATGATCCCCTTGAAAATGTCCGTAGTTGGTAAGAATGGAATGGTGGGTTTTAATGAAAAATCCCTCCGACCACAGCAAAATCATACTAAAACCAATGTAAAGTGACTCCATAAATAATACAATAACGTTTTACTTTTTTTTTAGAATATTTATGCTACTTGTGTTTTATTTACTACTATGATACATTTAATTAGTTGTGTTCAATATTTTATATAAATATAGTTCAATTAAATAATATTTTCAGTTATCAAAATAGCAAAAATATTTAGAAAAACTGAAAAAAATGCACTGAAGAGCCAAAGAAACCGGTACACCTACCTAATATGCTGTAGGTCCCCCAGGAGCACACAGAAGTGGCGCAACATGACGTGGCATGGATTCGACTAATTTCTGAAGTAATGTTCGAGGGAATTGACAGCATGAATCCTGCAGGGCTGTCTATAAACCCGTAAGAGTACAATGGGATGAAAGTCTCTTCTGAACAGCACGTTGCAAGTCATCCCAGATAAGTTCAATCATGTTCATGTCTGGGGAGTTTGGTGGTTTTTAAACTCAGAAGAGTGTTCCTGGTGGCAGTCTCTAGAAATTATGGATATGGGGGGCTCTGCACTGTCCTCCTGGAATTGCCCCAGTCCTTCGGAATGTGATGGACATGAATGAATGCAGGTGATCAGAGGGGATGCGTAAGCAAGTGTCACCGCTCAGAGCCGTATCTGGACGTATCAGGGATCCCATATTACGCCAGCTGCACACCATTTGCGGAAGGTTGCACTTGTGCCACGTTGAACAATTCTCTACAGTCGTCGTCGGTCCCGTTCTTGCAGGATTTCTTTCCTGCCGCAGTGATATCGAAGATTTGATGTTTTATCGGATTCCTGATATTCACGATGCACTCGTGAAATGGTCGTACGGGAAAATCCCCATTTCATCGCTACCTCTGAGATGCTGTGTCCCATCGCTCGTGCACCGATTATAACATCACGTTCAAACTCAAATCTTGATAACCTGCCATTGTAGCAACAGTAACCAAAAATTGTTCAAATGGCTCTGAGCACTATGGGACTTAACATCGATGGTCATCAGTCCCCTAGAACTTAGAACTACTTAAACCTAACTAACCTAAGGACATCACACAACACCCAGCCATCACGAGGCAGAGAAAATCCCTGACCCCGCCGGGAATCGAACCCGGGCGTGGGAAGCGAGAACGCTACCGCACGACCACGATATGCGGGCAACAGTAATCGATCTAACAACTACGCCAGACACTTGTTGTCTTATATAGGCGTTACCGAACACAGCTCAGTATTCTGCCTGTTTGTATATCTCTGTATTTGAATACGTATGCCTGTACCAGTTTCTTTGGCGCCTCAGTGTAGTTTTACGAGCGGAGAGAGGCGGCGCGAAGATTTTGCAGTTATGACAAAGCCACAGAATCATTTCGGTACGGCTCTACGTCACCAGTCAACGCTGGGTTAGAGTTGCCGACAGAGTCAACAATAATTTATTTTGGATGCCTACGGCCATTCCTAGGTGCTCTGGAGTCAGTCGCATGAGTAGTAGGACCGGATCTTGAGAAAGATGCAAAAAGGAGGAAGCAGAGAAGTAGACATGGGAGTGTGGATGGACCCATCTGGAAGGTGCTTTACGTGTTGAGGCCAAGGAAGTGACAGAGCTTTTTTTGCATTTGTTAGTAACAGCTTAAGGTATTGTGTGTGCAGTTTCAGGCTGTAATACATTGGGAGTAAGGAATACGTTCTGTGTATAATAATATATAAAGTGGACATAGGCATTAATACATCCACTACATAAAAAAAAGAAAACCGATCCTGACAATAATAGAATAATAGAGGCATCTTCCTCTTCCCAGTAACATATAAGACCTTTTTCATGGCACTTTTAAAGAGAGCTGAAGGAATACTCGACCCATAACTAGGTGAGTATCAAGCAGAATTTAGGAGGGTTGGGTTGATTCGGTGGAAGAGAACAAACAGCAAGGTCATCGGTCTCATTGGATTGGGGAAGGAAGTGAGCCGTGCTCTTCCAAAGGAACCATCCCGGCATTTGTCTGAAGTGATTTAGAATAATGACGTAAAACCTATATCAGGATGGCCGGACGCGGGATTGAACCGTCGTCCTCCCGAATGAAAGTCCAGTGTGCTAATCATTGCGTTACCTCGCTCGGTCAGAATTTGGGAAGGGAAGGTCTTGTACAGAGTAAATAATAAATCTAAAGAACATAAAAGAAGCGAGGAAAATCAGAAACCTTAAATACTTGATGACTTTTGTAGAATGTGTCTCAATTAATAGAAACGCACTGATCAACATTTTAATGGAATACGGACCCGACAATAAAACAACAGATATAATTAAGAGAACTTTAACAAAACCGTGTAAGAGTGTTGTAGGGGAGGCTGTACTGAGAAATAGTTGTCAAGGAAAAAGAATCTGTACGTTGCCACATTTTCGAGTTATTTAGGATTAAAGGTAGCCGTTCAGTTCGCTGCGCACGAAAAACCGAGCCTCGGTTTCGAAAACGGCTATGCACAGTAGGTAGCAGTAAATTTTTAGAATATATTCAAAAGATCCCCATCTCGACCAGTCTTGACAATTTCCGGGATATGGTTACCCGTTTCCGGTTTCTAGAGGTTCAAATGGTTCAAATGGCTCTAAGCACTATGGGACTTAACATCTGAGGTTATTAGTCCCCTAGACTTAGAACTTCTGAAACCTAACTAACCTAAGGACATCACACACATCCATGCTCGACGCAGGATTCAAACCTGCGACCGTAGCAGCAGCGCGGTTCCGGACTGAAACGCCTAGAACCGCTAGGCCACAACGGCCGGTCAAAAAACACATTTCAATACAAATATCAGTGATGCTATTTTGAATCTTAAAACTCATAACAACTGTTTTAAATATCTATGAGAACGGATAACAAGCAACACAAAGGAAAATGGAGCAATGTAAAGTAGAGTACATAAAATGGAGAGAGCATTCCAAGTGGCAAAAAACATATATAACAAAAATACTTCGTCCTGGAACACAAAATTGAGACAGTATCAAACAATGATGAGGCCTGAAACATTGTATGCAGCAAAAACACTTAAATTAACAAAATTTAGGGATCTTGAAAAACTGGAAAAGCTGAAAGAAGAATTCTACTGAAAAAACTGGGACGTAGAAGTAATACTAATGTTGAATACAAATGAAGATCAAACAGAGAGCTCCACTTGAGTATGTAAAAGCTAACGTATGTAATGAGGAAAAGGGAGGTACACATTTATGGCCACATGTACCAAATGGATAACGACAGACTAACCAAGCAGATCTTCAGACTGCTAAACAGCTACAAATCCAAACCGACTTGGTTCACCGAAGCTGACAAAGATACGAAAGACACAGTAATTAAAATGGATAGATGGATGGTGGTGGAGCTACGGGATCCTGGAAGGAGGAGTTCCATTCGCCAAACACGAGGATATTGTGGTCACGAGCCATCAATAGTCGCTAAGTTTAGTTTTTAACGTGGGAGAGCTAAGGAAAGAAGTAAGGAGGATGGAGGAATTGTGTGCTCGTGGAAGCTTCTGGGAAATGCGAGAAGTTGCATAGGTCTTATGTGATCGCTACGTCGACAGAAGAGTGACTGGATGGTGGTGGTGGTGGGGGGGGGGGGGGGGGGGGGGAAGGTTTGAAGAGGGTGTTCGGAACAGTGGATACCGGTGACATTAGAGTGTTCAATGGGACTGTGGAGGCGGTGAGTATGTTGGCAGAGTCTAGCAGGAGGAGTGGCATACCACGCAGATAGCAAATTTGAAAAGTGAGTGACAACATGCATATGCTACGGAAGCTGATGAGCGCGATGATTCGATATGTGAAGCTATCAAAGGTTACTGTAAATCGAGATCAGGGAATCATGCAGGCATGGAATCATGGATGTATGTGTTGGATGGAATAGTCACCATGGCAAGACCATTATAGTCACTAGCAACAGCACAAAGCACACAGATGGTGACGGCGAATGAGCATATGGCATAGGACTGATCAAGCATGGTAACACTATACTACTAGGGCTGACCAAGAATGGTAAATGTACACCTAATATGGCAAAGGTCAAGGAATTCTCTGTCAGAAAATTTGTTTCGAAGTATTTCGTACCACTGTGGATCATCAACAGTGTTTGTCCTTTCAGACGTGCAATTAAGAATGATCGCCAATGAATTCATCAACCAGCAGCTGATGTTCCAATTGCAGCAGATGTGCAATACAAACAAGGTTCCTCTAGAACAGATCACCACACATGCACTTTGGTCACAAACTTTAAGAATACTGCAGTTGACCCTGTTTGTGGTAAGGTGACTATGGTGCAGAATGGCTGGTGGCTGAAGGTGGAAGTGGCATTTCTGGTGGTGGCCCAGAGGAACACGGCTACAAAAAATAACATGTTAAACATTCAAATATCTCCACTATGCTCGCACAGAGTAGCGACCACGCCCCCAAAATTCCAGCCAGTGCTCATTTGCCTGGCTGCAACATGTGCACACAGGATTGCTGATGACACTTCTCAGTGTGCGGCATGTGACTCAGTTATGTGAGTCGTGTCACAAGCACTCTGCGTATGCAGCATGTGAAGACATCCCGGATTCTTGCACCGGTAGCTAGCTCTGTGAACGAAGGACACACACCCACAGCTGAAAGCATGTGGATCAACAGTGCTCAAACCCCAGTGGTGGAAGGTGGTTGCCTTTCCCAGGATTTGACCCGCTGTGACCCTGGTCATGAGTCCTGCTCGCTGATGGAATGGGCCTGGAATGGAGCTGCTGCGCCATGAAACTGAGTCCGAAGGTGGACTTAGTGCAGTAGGCAGGTGCCATGATGGAGACTCGAACTTACGACAGATGCTGGTGGCTCCAGCTCTTCCTCTCGGCGCTGCTGCTACGGTCGCAGGTTCGAATCCTGCCTCAGGCATGGATGAGTGCGATGTCCTTGGGTTAGTTCGGCTTAAGTAGTTGTAGGTCTATGGGACTGGTGACCTCAGATGTTAAGCCCCATAGTGCTTAGAGCCATTTGAACCATCTTCCTCTCTCCTGCCGTGGTCCCCATGTCCTGGAAGAACTACTAGGCTCCGAATGAATCTGCTACCTATTAATAGGTATGGCAGCACACCTGTTATACTAACATGTCGCTTCCAGTCACGTTGGTGAAGAAGTGCTCTTGCCTGCTGTACTGCAAGAACCATGCCGTACCATTGTACTGGACGGGTCCATCTCACAAAAAGTCATTAGCTCTGCTACTGTAACTGGGACACCAATACTTCGCTCTCGTTGGCGGCCAGCGACTGCTGCAATACTTAACCACCCTATTCCCACAAATTTAGCCATAGAACTGTAATGACATTACACAACTCATTGCCACGTTTTCAAACTCACCGAATCAGGTGCATCAAAAAAGGCAATTCTAGAACTTACTCCTCTTATACAAATTTCTGTGGACGCCAGTGAACCCACTACCTTTCAGTTCCTTGTGTCTTGCCGCCGTGAGCCTTCCTGCTCATAGCAGCTTGCCACTACTAATAAGTTGTCATATGCGGAATAAATCCAATGTAACATCACTTTAGGTTCGACAGTGTCCATCGCACAACCTCGTCCATTGTTCTACCAAGAATGGGTGCACTGCACATGTGTCTTCGCCAGTTTGAATTATCCTGACCAGGTACACTGTAATCTGCTCGCTCTGACAAAGTCTGCCTGCCTACTCCGGCATTCCTACGCGTGTGCCCCCTTCTTCTGAAATTAGAAGCACGCTGCCTGCCCTTACCTGTAAAAATTTCCTTAGGATTCCCCACTTCACCGGAGTGAATGGTGCAACATTGAAAACGTGCCTGTTTACCCGCTACAATGAACCGAACCAGTAGGTACAACCGTGACATATGAAAATACTTGCTGGACAGGGACACTGACCAGCATTTCTGCCATCTCGGCTATCCGTTCACGCTCCCTGGAGCGATCCAAAGCTCTATAAAGGTCCGTATGTCACATTGTCTTCATCCTAATATTGCAGTCCACTAATTTCATCACCTATACTCCCAACATTACTTGGATTCTCACAACACGGAAAATCAGACAGCAAAGAATCGAGACGAATGTTGTTATCGTCGTTTGCCTGCCTACGCCTGTAATACTTACACGCATGGCTGAAAGAACAGACGCTGTTGACGATCCACAGATGTACGAAGTACTTGCAAATTAATTCGCTCGCCTCAGATTCCTTGGCATCAGCGGTATTAAGTATAGATTTACTACGCAAAAGTGAAATATTTCCGCAAATGGATCGGGTGACTGACCAGTCCAAGACGTGTAAAATGTCACGAGGAAGTTGGACCAGGGCAGTATTAGATCCTTATCTGGCGCTCAGAGGGGAATACTGCTCAAACAACAGAAACAAAAGCAAGGTAAATGGTTCAAATGGCTCTGAGGGCCATGGGACGTAACAAGTGAGGTCATAAGTCCCCTAGAACTACTTAAACCTAACTAATCTAAGGACATCACACACATCCATGCCCGAGGTAGGATTCGAACCTGCGACCGTAGCAATAGCGCGGTTCTGGACTGAAGCGCCTAGAACCGCTCGGCCACCGCGGCCGGCAAAAGCAAGGTAAAGAATGGCTCACTAAACAAAAATGTAGGGGACTAGAAAGTCTTGAAACAAAGACCTCCAAAAAACTGTGTCAGAGTGAAGCGGTAATCAGACCTCTTCCACCTCTAAGGCAGGTAACAAGAGAAGGAAGGAGGCCTCTGATACTCCCCCTTCTCAGGATGATCGGATCCAGAAAAAGCCGAGGCAGGGGTTAGGGAAACAGACCTAAGGTACAGCAGTCTCGCTTCTCAGGATGGCCGTTATGCTACAGGGGTATTCAGTAATAACATCACCTGTGAGGAGATCGAGCTTTTTCATATAGCTTGGGGGGAACACGACTTGAGATTGTACTTAGTGTTCTCACGAGTTACGGCCGGGACAATTAAAGTTATCAGAAGTGACTATGGCAACAAGATGGAGACTGCAAGTGTTGCAAATAAAGCTTCAACCCAGTAAAGGACCAACTGCTGTCCTGAGTCGTTTTCTGGCAATACAGGAGGTGGACACGGCCCTGGCCTACGAATCCTGTTTATTATGTAAGACGGTCGTTTCAGGCCTCGGAGGTACTGGAGCTAAGTTGATTTATGCTAGAAATATAAAAAAACTCCGTAATATGCATGTATGTCAAAAATGAGGTTTCATTCATCCCGATGGCGCATTTTTTCCGAAGAGTTAGTGATGAAACAGCGTGAGGAAGGAAGTAAGAAGGAAATTTTATGAGCCTCAGCTTACCTTCCTTATGAGGACAGTAATCCTCCTTCCAGGAAGTGAGGAGACAGTTCGACAGCTGCTCACAGAAGAATGGACAACAGCTGGTTGGTTGTGATGCCAGCACCCACAATCTGATGTGTGGAAGGACTGACACCAACAGCAGAGGTGAGACCCCTCTTGAGTTTCTACTCAAGAGCAGCCTGGAAATACTGAACAGGGGTACGGAACTTACATTCGGAAACAAAAGAAGGGAAGAATTGACACTACTTTTGTGTCCACTTTAATGAGCATTTTAATGACATGTGGCGTTGGAGCCATTCTTATTTGACGACATGTATATTATTTTTGAGGTTGAAAGGCGTGTTAAACAGACCACAGCCTATCGGAATCCTAGGAAAACGGAGTGGGACTCATAGGAGAAAGACCTCAACTCTCACTTACCTGATGTCATATCTTCGAAAAGGAATACAGTAGATTTCGAGGATATGTCAGAAGCAGTGAAGTCTACCTTTATGACCTCGAATTCAGAAAACTACCAAGTCATCATCAAGTTTAGAAACAGGAATGTGCTTAGGTGGAACAATAACTTAAAATTCCAAAGGAGACAGGTAAGAAGATTGTTCAAACTTAGAAGAAAGAAAGCACTATGGGCAAAATACCAGGAGGCCCTTGGCATTAACATGCGAAAGTATTAACCTGCAAGGTATTCTGTGAGGTAGTGGAAGGTACAGGTATTTGCATCAGGCTTCACAAAATCCTCGCCAGAGTACCAACTAATCCAGCAGGTACTCTCAGGAAGGAGGATGGTAAGTATATAAAGACAGTGAATGAGATGCTGAATGCAATCCTCAAAACTCATTTCTCTCATTGCACTCTGGCAGACGACACAGATCATGATTCGGCCTTTGAGAAGTACTGGTTAACAGGTAATCAAAGGGAGAACTGGGTTTCTACCAGAGAACACGTTGATTGAAAAAAATAATCCAGTGACCAGTGGGAACGTTTCAAACATTCAAGTCACCAGGTCCACATGAAATCTTTCCATCTCTATAGCAACAAGCAGGAGAAAGTTTATTAGACTCCTGTGTAGGCTGTTTAGGGTTAGCCTAACAGGAGGAATCATTCCTAATGAGCCAGCCGCTGTGTCAAGCAGTTCTAAGTGCTTCAGTCCGGAACCGCGCTGCTGTTACGGGCGAAGGTTCGAATCCTGCGTCGGGCATGGATATGTGTGATGTCCTTAGGTTAGTTATGTTTAAGTAGTTCTAAGTTCTAGGGGACTGATGACCTCAGATGTTAAGTCCCATAGTGCTCAGAGCCATTTGAACCATCATTCCTAATACACTGAGGACAGTGAGTATTCAGACGGATCGGTTTTATATCTTTGGGCTTGGTATGATCATTTCTCCCTGTTTTCAGAATGAAAACAACCCCTTTCTTATAAATTTTAGAAAACTATTCTCTGCCTCTTCCTGAATATCGAGGAGCCTTTCAGCAATACGACCTATAAAATTATGGACAGAGATGCAGAAGCGCATGGCACTGAGACCGCCATATTTAGGTGGATTAAACCCATGTTAAGCAGAAGAAAGGTAGAAGTCACCATGATGGTCGAAAAACTGGTGATTTACAGCAACAGAGGGTATCCGCAAAGAACCGTTTTGTCGCCACTGCTGTGGAGCCTAGTGATGAATTAACTCACTGAAGAGCTAAACACTAGAGGCTACTTTTGCCAAGGCTATGCGGACGACCTGGTCATGGTAATACTTGTCAAATTTGCTAGTACTGTTACAACTATAACACAATATGCATTCAACATTCTGCTTAAGTGGTCCAGAAAAGAGTAAGTGGTAGCCCTTAAAACTGCTGTGAGTAAGCATATCCAGCACACTCACTGTATTCTTAAGTTTCCCTACGAAACTCTACCTGTACGGGCGTTAGTGCAGTATCTGGGGATAAGCCTGAGTTCGTAACCGTTATGAACCCCTCACATACAGGATATGTGGTTCAGATAGCTCTGAGCACTATAGACTTAATATCTGAGCTCATCAGTCTCCTAGAACTTAGAACTACTTAAACCTAACTCACCTAAGGACGTCACACACATCCATGCCCGAGGCAGGATTAGAACCTGCGACCGTAGCGGTCACGCGGTTCCAGACTGTAGCGCCTAGAACCGCTCGGTCACCCTAGCCGGCCTATCAGACAAGATCTGACGCTGTTCACACGGCTACTTTAACGTTCCAGGCCAGGCCGGCAGTTCGGCATCGGGCTTGTCTGCAATTCGACTTCTGTTATCGTGTCCCTCCAAACTTCTCTAACTGCTTACTTTTCGTCGTCGTCGTCGTTGCTACTGTAGCTGTAGAATCTAAATTGATCACGGTCGTATGTCAGGCAGCCGTCTGGTAATATCCTTTGTGTCTATGTACAGCTCTTCCCTAGTCAAAAGTAACACACAATAGACACTTTGCTACACTTCTTGGTCACTTTAGACATTTCACAGAACGGCATCTCACTGCCAGTCCCCCGATCCGAATCGTCAGACGCTTCTTGCTTGTCACAAGTACATCGGCAACACAAAAGACTGAAGACCATACTCAAGTTCGCAGGAGAGCTTCTGTGAAGTTTGGAAAGTAGGAGACGAGGTAATGGTAGAAGTAGAGCTGTGAGGACGGGGCGTGAGTCGTGCTTGGGTAGCTCAGATGGTAGAGCACTAGTCCGCGAAAGTCAAAGGTCCTGAGTTCGAGTCTCGGTCCGGCACACAGTTTTAATCTGCCAGCAAGTTTCTTACCATACTCAAGTACTTGCGGAAAATTTAATCTCGTTCAAATTACGAAGTGGCGTAGACGAATAATCTTCCCTAGCGAGATACCCTAGCCATAGACAGTAACAGCAAATGCTAATCCTACTTACGGGATCTCTCTCCTGAGAGACGTAAACTGACTTTTCTGTTACGTTTTTGAAGAACGCTACAGGAAACAATATGTGAATTTTGGTATTATCGTCGACAAATACTCCTCGATTGAATGTAGCACATGATTAATCTGAAGATTAGTTTTCTATTGAGCACATAAAACTACGTTTTCAGCAACATCTTTTTGGGAGAAAAGCCTAAACGACAATGACTGTTGACACTGGGCGTCGCATTAAACACTCCATGGGAAATTTTTATTTTTTACGAAAGAGATTAGTGATGTCTTTACAGTATATGGCAGAAGACAATCCATATATCATTGTTCATTTTTGTTTTCCTGGTCAATTGACATTTGGAGAAAGGCGACCTCAGCTGTTCGTACGCCTCTGTCTGTGTCCGAATCTTTCTTATGCTGTCTTCAGGCCCCTTGTACGTAATATGCTATGAGGACGACAATTTTGCAACATTCTAACGGAAATTGTGGTTCTAAACCCATCCAACAGTGTTTAGCGGGAGGAATGACGTCTCACTTTAAATTATCCGCTTCAAAGTTCTAGAGGCAGTTACTTTACTCGGAGATCTAACCAACCGCCAATTACAACTTATGAGGGATATTCTGATTTCCATGAATATTTTGTCTGAAATAACTCGATGACGACGCAAAGTACCGGAGTAACACACACCAATGGGCCGCAGAAGAGTGTTGTCAACAATATTCCTCGTCGTTGTAGTACTTTTTCTCGGAATTATCTTAATAAAGCTATCTCTTCCAGTCAACATTCGTCATAATGCATACACACAGTGTGTACTTGTTCCGTTTCATATCGCTTCGTAGCGGTCCCTCTAGGTATCAGTCCAGACATCTGTCGCGTTTCTGTCGAATATTACAGACATCCTTATGTTTATACTCGGTATGTTACGACGGTGTTCTGAAAAGCAATGACTCCGATTTTTTTATGTTGTTCTCAGTATCGGTTGTGGTATTAAATGTCATGCGTAGTATTTGGTTGACTTTCCCGCTACGCTGACACAAGTTGAAACTCTTTGCTGCTCGACAGCTCCGGATGGTAGGGTTTAAAATGGCGGCGTTAGCGTAACTATGTCGGTGCGTGAGACACAGTGTGCTGTTATCCCTCAGAAAACTGAAAGCTCAAATTCGAAGAGTTCGCACACACATGGAGCACCCTCTCTTTCAGAATGAAGTTGCCAGACCACACACGACCGCTGCGACATCTGCAACAGTCCGACGCCTTGGGTTCCCTGTCATCGATCATCATCATATAGCCGCTACCTGGGCCATACAATGTTCGTCTGTTTTCAGAAATTGAAAAACACGTTCGAGGACCTAACTTTGATAGTGGTGAAGCGGTGATAGCAGAGGTGACGTTGTGGCTCCGTCAACATAGTCAAACATACTACAGGACAGTATTAACAAACTGGTCTCTGGTTTGGAGAAATTTGTTCGTCACCAGGGTGACTATGCTGAGAAATAAATATATACACATGAATAATGAGGACGTAGAATGATAAAATTAGTTTTGTTTAAAAAGCTTTAAGAATTTTGAAATAAAAAGTTCAGAGACAACACTTTTCAGCACGCCTTTGTACATTGACTCTACAAAGAGACGGGCTTAAATTCATTAAACCTAAAGAAATACGTCCTTCTGGATTTCTTTATATCCACAGAGCTATTCCTGTGTGTTAGGGGCAGGGGCTGAATCCTGTTTCCCAAGTCTCTGATACCTATATAAGATAAAAAGTGTCTGCCGCAGCTGTTAGATCGGTTACTGCTGCTAAAATGGCAGGTTATCAAAATTTAAGTGAGTTTTAACGTGGTGTTACAGTCGGCGCATGAGTGATGGGACACAGCATCTCCGAGGTAGCGATGAAGTGGAGATTTTCCTGTGCAACCATTTCACGATTGTACCTGAATATCAGGAATGCGGTAAAACATCAAATCTTCGATATCCCTGCGTCCGGAAAAAAGATCCTGCAAGAACGGGATCAACTATGACTGAAGAGAATAGTTCAACGTGACAGAAGTGTAGCCATTCCGCAAGTTGCTGCAGATTTGAACGCTGGGCTATCAACGGGTGTCGGCGTGCGAACCATTCAACGAAACGTCATAGATATGGGCTTTCGGAGCCGAAGGCCCAGTCGTGTACCCTTGATGACTGCAAGACACAAAGCTTTACGCCTCGCCTGGGTCCGTCAACACCCACATTGGACTGTTGATGACTCGAAACATGTTGCCTGGTCGCACGAGTCTCGTTTCAAATGGTGGTGGTGGTGGTGGTGGTCAGTGTTTAACGTCCCGTCGACAACGAGGTCATTAGAGACGGAGCGCAAGCTCGTGTTAGGGAAGGATTGGGAAGGAAATCTCCCGTGCCCTTTCAAAGGAACCATCCCGGCATTTGCCTGAAATGATTTAGGGAAATCACGGAAAACCTAAATCAGGATGGCTGGAGACGGGATTGAACCGTCGTCCTCCCGAATACGAGTCCAGTGTGCTAACCACTGCGCCACCTCGCTCACTGTTTCAAATGGTATCGATCGGATGGACGTGTAGGGGTATGGAGACAACCTCATGAATCCATGGACCCTGCATGGCAGCAGGGGACTGTTCAAGCTGGTGGAGGCTCTTTAATGGTGTGGGGCGTGTACAGTTGAAGTGATATGGGATCCCTGATACCTTTAGATACGACTCTGACAGGTGGCACGTATGTAAACATCCTGTCTGATCACCTGGATTCATTCATGTCCATTGTGAATTCCAACGGAATTGGGCAATTCCAGGAGGAAAATGCGACACCCCACACGTCCAGAATTTCTACAGAGTGGCTCTAGGAGTTTGAACACTTTCGCCAGCCGCCAAACTCCCCAGATATTAACATTATTGAGCATGTCTGGGGTGCCTTGCAATGTGCTTTTCAGAAGAGATCTCCACCCCACGTACTCTTACGGATTTAAGGACAGCCCTGCAGGATTCATGGTGTCAGTTTCCTCCAGCACTACTTCAGACATCAGTTGAGTCCATGCCACGTCGTGTTGCGGAACTTCTGCGTGCTAGCTGGGGCCCTACACCATGTTAGGCGTATGCAGCAGTTTCCTTGGCTCTTCAGTGTATTTAACGGTTTCGAGGGTTAACTTGAAATCTGGCACTACCGCCGGAACTGGCCAGATATGTTGAACTAATAAATTTTACTTTTAGACGAAAAGGTTACCTCCCCGACAGAACCATGGTTTTAACCTGCAATAACTTCATAGCGGTAGCGGAACCTAACGAAAGAAATCTGGAAGTAAATGAGAACCTTTCAGAAGTTATCAAGACGCAGTCGCTTTTCGAATAAATGTTGGGCATGATATAAAAGATTGTATATAATTTTTGCTAAGTTGTAGTTAAGAATTCACCTTGCAACCTGTTCTCAGCTGCTAGTCTATATACGAGTTGTATTAAAAAAGAACAGTAACTTTGTAATTTCGCTTGCTATATTAGTTTGATTCACGCGATTTTATTGCTGTGGTGCTGGTGAACATATATGAAGAGTTAAACAAGGTTTAACGACTGGAATAAGAATTTAGATAGCCTTGAAGACAGTGAATATGGCGCCGCAGCATATCGACAACTGATGAAATCGTGAACGAAGTGAACCAAATGATTACGAACGATTGTAGAAACACAATCAAAGTGGTCTCTGATGATGATGGTGTATCAGTTGGCCCATGCCATGAAATTTTATCCGATGTTTTGGACCTGAAACGAGTAACAGAATTTTTTTTTCCAGAACTGTTGAATTTCGGACAAAAACCGTGGCGAATGCAAGTTGCTGTGGAATCGTTTGATGGAGTCGGAAACGGTTTAAGACTACAGAAACGTTTCTTTAGAAGTGATGAAAAATGGGTTCATAGATGTGACGTCTAAACTAAGACTCAGGCATTCTGGGCCGCATACACCGAAAAAAGCCCGACATGATTGGCCAAACATGAAGGCTAAGCTTACTGTATCCCTCGATTTTACGGCTTAGTGCACTTTGTGTTTTTGCCTTAACGTCGAACCATCAATAAGGAGTGCTACTTACAAGACTCAACGCAGCTCGCATGAAGCAATCTGAAAAAAAAAAACGGATTTGTGACGAGGCAATTAATGGCTTTTGCATCACGATTATGTGTATGCTCACACTTCGTTGCTTGTTTGTAAATTTTAGGCCTAAAATGATACTGCAATGAAGCTCAGTCTCTATGTTCGCCAGACATGGTCCCCTGTGGCTATTATTATTCCTTACAGCAAAGATAAACTTAAAAAACGAGGTGAAATAAATTACGCATAACTATCTCAGTGATATAACTAAAGGTTATCCCAAAGATCGAGTTTCAGAAGTGTTTCGAAGATTGGAAAAAGCGCTAGCGTAACTGTATAAATCTAATGGGAACTACTTTGAAGGGAGTAACATTGAAGTAGACGGATGATTATTTTTCAAAATAACAAACATTTTCCCTAATTTTTTGAATACAGCTCTTACAGACAATGTAGAACACGAAGCGAGCATTTAAACATTTCCAATGGAACAATTTCATTAAGAAGAGAATGGCAACGAATTTATGACACGTAATGCGAAACGGCAAATATCTATTTTTTGCAGCCGATAACTGAAGGCAGAAGAGAAACTGGAAGAAAGAGGACGTCTTGGCTCCAAAACATTAGGAAAAAGATGGAAATGCATGATATTCCATACCTGATGCATGCCACAGGAAACGGAAGAGCTGTACAAAATGTGATAGGAGACATCCATTAGCGGATATGAATTCGAGAAAGAAGAAGAAACAAGATGACAGCATGATGGAGGCTTTAACCCTGTGGTGTGCCGTGTCCACTGCAGTGGACAACTGTTTATGGTCACTTCCTTGACGTTTTCAGTCAGTCCTGAGGCAGGAAATACACGCAATCCACTGCAGTGGGCACTCCCTACTAGTCTTGTGCCCTGCATGCATTTGCAGCCTCATCACTGATAGAGAACGTCAAATAAGCGACCATTATCAGCCGTCCACTGCACTGGAAATAGTGCACCACAGAGTTTAACGATGAAACACTTACCAATTATTCTCAGATTCGCTTCACTCTGTAAAGTTAATTTCTGGAATATATTCAGGAAGTGTGACAGAACCGTTACTGTTTGCAGTATATGCAACTCATATAGCACATAACGCCAGAATCTCCATGAAACGACTCGCATTCGGGAGGACGACGGTTCAATCCCGTCTCCGGCCATCCTGATTTAGGTTTTCCGTGATTTCCCTAAATCGTTTCAGGCAAATGCCGGGATGGTTCCTTTGAAAGGGCACGGCCGATTTCCTTCCCAATCCTTCCCTAACCCGAGCTTGCGCTCCGTCTCTAATGACCTCGTTATCGTCGGGACGTTAAACACTAACCACCACCAACCACCATCCATGAAGCTGTTCTCAGCTGATGCTGTTGTCCATAAGAAGGTAGCAGAGGAACGATGATTGATGCAGGGAGCAGTAGTTGACCCTGAACGTAAATAAATATTACACAAGGCACATAAATGAGCGAAAAAAAGTCTTTACCACACGATTACTTCATTGGCGACAAATCACTGGAAACCGTAACTATCGTAAAATACCTAGCAGTAACCACCCGTCCTAAAGAAGAATGAGCACGTGAAACAAACTGTAGGAAACGAAAATGCCAGCCTCAATTCCATTGAAAGAATATTGTGGAAATGTAACTAAACAACAAAAAAAGGCTTGTAAAATATTTGTTCGACCGATTCTTGAGCATCTCTCATCGGTCTGGGACGCTTACCAGGTTGGATTAATAAAAGAGTAGACAAGATACAATGAGAAGGGGCGTTTTTCGTGACGGGCCCTTTATCCAGTGGAAACTGTTACAAGAAAGGCGTTTTGAGACATGGATAGGTTTACTACTGAAATTCCGAGAGAAGACTCAGCCAAACATACTTCTTGCTGCCATATACGACTCGCAAAATGGCCATTAGGAGAAGATCCTAGACATTGCTGAAAGTCATCCTTCCTATGTACCATTCGCGAGCAGAACAAGCAATTCATTATTAGTGTGCTTACAAATCGTACTCTGCAGCTTACTTCGCTTAAAGCTGGAACCTCCAATTTACGCAGTTATTCATTATTCTACCAGGCAGATTTCGAGCCACTGCAAGGTCATCATCTGATGTTGGGAGCTTGTTTCGAAGACCACGCGCAGTTAGTAGATATTATTGTGTTGCTGCAGAAAATAACGCGGATGAACAGAAATTTACAGGTATCTATGGTAGTATTTTTTATTGGATTGGATTGGATTGTTTGGGGGAAGAGACCAAACAGCGAGGTCATCGGTCTCATCGGATTAGGGAAGGACGGGGAAGGAAGTCGGCCGTGCCCTTTCAAAGGAACCATCACGGCATTTGCCTGGAGCGATTTAGGGAAATCACGGGAAACCTAAATCAGGATCGCCGGACGCGGGATTGAACCGTCGTCCTCCCGAATGCGAGTCCATATTTTTTATTACTCACATGTATGACAGTTTTAGAGATGGTTGTTACTCAGCAACAGTACAGCATAGAGCTGTACAACCACATAATTTTTGGCACTGGATGTCACATGAATAAGGTAAACTCTTATAAATACATTGTTTGCTGTTCAGCAAAATCTTTATTTTGCTAACGACATGACTCCTAGTAGTTATAATCTTTTTATTTAGCTGCCTGTATCTGCTGCTTGCTGTAATTGCTGTTAGTTGCCAATAATTCCACTACCAATTAATTACCAACCACAGCCATCCTCATTTCACAATGCATGTCCTACCTGTGGTGTCACCGCCAGACACCACACTTGCTAGGTGGTAGCCTTTAAATCGGCCGCGGTCCGGTAGTTAGATTAGATTAGATTAGATTAATACTTGTTCCATAGATCATGAATACGACACTTCGTAATGATGTGGAACGTGTCAGGTTAATAAAAGATGTCTGTACAAGAAATTACATTACACAAAATATTGCATGACACTAATGATTAAGTTTTTTTTTTTTTTACTTACTTTATATCTAAAAATTCAGCCAATGAGTAGAAGGAGTTGTCATCTAGAAATTCTTTTAATTTATTTTTAAATGTTAGTTGGCTATCTGTCAGGCTTTTGATGCTGTTTGGTAGGTGCCCAAAGACTTTTGTGGCAGCATAATTTACCCCTTTCTGTGCCAAAGTCAGATTTAACCCTGCATAGTGAAGATCATCCTTTCTCCTGGTGTTATAGGTATGCACACTGCTATTACTTTTGAATTGGGTTGGATTATTATCAACAAATTTCATAAGGGAATATATATACTGTGAGGTTACTGTGAGGATCCCTAGATCCTTAAATAGATGTCTGCAGGATGACCGTGGGTGGGCTCCAGCAATTATTCTGATTACACGTTTTTGTGCAATGAATACTTTTCTACTCAACGATGAATTACCCCAGAATATGATGCCATACGAAAGCAGTGAATGAAAGTAGGCATAGTAAGCTAATTTACTGAGATTCTTATCACCAAAATTTGCAATAACCCTAATAGCATACGTAGCTGAACTCAGACGTTTCAGCAGACCATCAATGTGTTGCTTCCAGTTTAACCTCTCATCAATGGACACACCTAAAAATTTTGAAAATTCTACCTTAGCTACAGACTTCTGTTCAAATTCTATATTTATTACTGGAGTTGTGCCATTTACTGTACGGAACTGTATATACTGTGTTTTATCAAAATTTAAAGAGAGTCCGTTTGCTGAGAACCACTTAATAATTTTGTGAAAAACATCATTTACAATTACATCACTTAGTTCTTGGTTTTTGGATGTTATTACTATACTTGTATGATCAGCAAAAAGAACTAACTTTGCATCTTCATCAATGTGGAATGGTAAGTCATTAATGTATATCAAGAACAGTAAAGGACCTAAGACCGAACCCTGTGGGACCCCGTGCTTGATAGCACCCCAGTTTGAGGAATCAGCTGTTTTAACATTACACGAACCACTTATTTCAACTTTCTGCATTCTTCCAGTTAAGTATGAATTAAACCATTTGTGCACTGCCCCACTCAAACCATAATGATTTAGCTTATCTAAAAGAATTCCATGATTTACACAATCAAAGGCCTTTGAGAGATCACAAAAAATACCAATGGGTGATGTCCGGTTATTCAGAGCATTTAATATTTGATCAGTGAAAGCATATATAGCATTTTCTGTTGAAAAGCCTTTCTGAAAACCAAACTGACATTTTGTTAGTACTTTATTTTTACAAATATGGGAGGCTACTCTTGAATACATTACTTTCTCAAAAATTTTTGATAGAGCTGTCAGAAGAGAGATTGGGCGGTAGTTGTTGACATCCGACATATCCCCCTTTTTATGCAATGGTTTTACAATGGCATATTTCAGTCTATCAGGGAAAACACCCTGCTCCAAAGAGCTATTACATACGTGGCTGAGAATTCTACTTATCTGTGGGGAACAAGCTTTAAGTACTTTGCTGGAAATGCCATCAATTCCGTAAGAGCTTTTACTTTTCAGTGAGTTTATTATTTTACTGATTTCAGAGGGAGAGGTTGGTGGAATTACAGCTGTTTCAAACTGTGCAGGTATGGCCTCTTCTATTAATAGCCTTGCCTCTTCTAGTGAAGATCTAGATCCTATTTTCTCCACAACATTTAAAAAATGATTATTCAAAATATTTTCAATTTCTGATTGTTTGTTAGTGCACTTGTCATTCAATTTTATTGCACTAAAGTCTTCCTGTGCTCTTGGTTGCCCTGTTTCCCTTTCAATAATATTCCAAATTGCTTTAATTTTATTATCAGAGTTACTGATCTCAGACATGATACACATGCTTCTGGACTTTTTAATAACTTTTCTTAGTACCGCACAATAGTTTTTATAATATTGAACAATTTCGGGGTCAGTACTCCATCTTGCTGTTAGATACAGTTCTCTTTTGCGGTTGCAAGATATTCTTATTCCTTTAGTTAGCCAAGGTTTTTTATATGTTTTCTTGGAATTATGTTTAACTATTTTCTTGGGAAAACAATTTTCAAATACCCTTAAAAATGTATTGTGAAATAAGTTATATTTCAAGTTTGCATCGGGTTCCTTATACACTTCATCCCAGTCTAGCTGCTGTAGGCTTTCCCTAAAGTTTGCAATATTTATATTGTTAATTGAACGCACTGCTTTGAAAGTCTGATTTATTATACTGCATGGAGCTATGTCATGTACTGTAACAAGCTGTGCACTATGATCTGAAAGACCATTCTCAACAGGATAAGCATTTATGTCCTTAAACTTATCTTGGTCTATAAAAAAGTTATCTATCAATGTACTGCTGTTCTTTGTTATCCGAGTAGGAAAATCAATGACGGAGCTCAAATTGAAAGAACTGAGTAATACTAAAAGGTCATTCTTCCTATTACACTCTTTCAGGGAATCAACATTGAAATCCCCACAAATGATAATTTGCTTCCCCCTGTCTGACAGATAGCACAACAAAGCATCCAAGTTTTCCAGAAATAGCTGGAAATTCCCTGAGGGGGACCTATACACTGTTACAATTATGAAAGTGCCATCCTTTAGTTTAAGTTCAGTGGCACATGCTTCCATATGTTGCTCTACACAAAATTTTTTAGTTTCTAAATTTTTTGCACTGTGGAAGCTTTTGACATATATGGCAACTCCTCCTCTCATCATATTATCTCTACTTACATGTGCAGCTAATTTGTACCCATTGATGCTAACCTTTTGCATATCAGTGACAATGTGATGCTCAGACAGGCATAGTATATCTATTACATTCTTGGTTTCTATATCTTCTAAACAAAGCAGAAGCTCATCAATTTTATTCTTCAAGCCCCCAATATTTTGATGAAATATACTAACAGTATTTTTCACTTTACTTTTGTGAGTATCTTGAACTTTTTTAACATCTTTAGTAGTTTTATTCTTCAATCCCCCAATATTTTGATGAAATATACTAACATTATTTTCACTTTACTTTTGTGAGTATTTTGAACTTTTTTAACATCTTTAGTACTTGCCTGGCTGAGTTTCCCACTGGACACTGATCTTACACTAAAAAAGAGTTTCCACCATGAGATGTAGTTCCTCCCCCCTTTAAATTTCCTGCTATCAGCCCAGCCAGTTTACCCTTCCCTTTCCTGTTGAGGTGTAGGCCATGTCTAGTATAGTCCCACCTACAGAGTGAATCAACAGGAACCACACCAATGTGTGACCCTGCACCAGATCCAAGTAGCCGTTCCAACTCCAAATTAACTCTCCTGACAGAAGAGGTCAAATGAGGTCGGTCGTGGCGCTCCAGAACCGACACAAACCCAACACTGGTATGATTCGATGCCGATGCAATCTTTGCCAGGTCACACTTTATGCTGTACCCCGGATCTCTGTCAATACTGTTGCCCGGCCCACCCACAATAACCACGGTGTCTTCCTTAGTAAAACCTTTACATAGTGAACCTAAATCCTCTGTAACCTGCCCAAGTTCAGCACTAGGTTTGAAAAAACTTGTGACCTGGTATTCTGACCCTAATTCATCCTGCAGAAGTTGGCCCACACCCCTAGCATGCGAACTACCTAGCAACAAGACTTTCTTTCTCTTTGCAGACTTCCCTACATTCTTAATCAATTTGCTGCTGAAAGCTTGTTGAGCCCTTTGTACATCTACTTCTGTGAGAGGCTCATCAGTTTCTGACTGAGGCAACAGGTCAAACCTATTTTGTACATTAATAACAAAGCTGTCAGAAGAATTTCTTGGCCTGTTCCTCATGCCTGTTGCCACTTCCCACCCCTGTTTACCCTTCTCCCCCCTTAACCTGCCCAGTTCTCGCCTAGCCTCATCTAACTCAGCCTGAAGGGCAGCAATTTTCCCCTCCTGTTCCACAATCTTCCTATCTCTACTGCATAGCCTACAGAACCACTGATGAGTCTCGCTCATTTTCCCAATTCCCACGCCACTACAGTCGCCCCAATGAAAAAAGTTACTACATCCATCACACCAGACCCCGGAGCTAACGATCCTACGGCACGTCAGGCACTTTACACTCATGGTACAAATCTATTTTAGTGACAGAAAGACAATTAAGTTACCGGAAAACAATGAAAATACGTGTACGAAAAATTAGGCCTACTCGCGACTATGTAAACAGTGGTTCAGAAGTTTTTTACTGGAAATTACTTAAGAGATGACGATACTCTACAGATATAAAGGGGCAGCAAACGTATTTAGCACACTAAACTATCAGTAAATGCACTTAAGATTGCGGTATGAAGTTTAATCTGAAAACTCAAAAGTTCGGCCTGGCCGCGATATGTAAACAAAATGAACTTTACGTGATTACTGTGAAAATACGCGAGTAAGACAAAAACCTTTAATGGTATGCTTGCGGAGCACTATAATTAACGTAATAAATTAGTTTAAAGTGTTAAAAAACAGTTTATTACTACTTAAATTACTTATCTTGTACAAGAGCTGTGACTCAGACGTCCGTGTAGCAGGCGCAGGGCTACCAACCAGGGTATACGTCGGACCCGCGTGTCGCCACTATCAGTGATTGCAGATCGAGCGCCGCCACACGGCAGGTCTAGAGAGACTTCCTAGCACTCGCCCCAGTTGTACAGCCGACTTTGCTAGCGATGGTTCACTGCCTACTTACGTTCTCATTTGCCGAGAATATAGTTTAGCATAGCCTGAGCTACGTCATTTGCTACGACCTAGCACGGCGCCATTATCAGTTACTATTGATATTGTGAACTATGTACCGTCAAGAGCGACGTTCATCATTAATGGATTAAAGTTAAGTATTCCACCAGCTACGTCCGTTGTTTCTAAATGCTAATTTCCTTGTCCTGTTCCAGACCTCACGCCAGCCTGCGTGAGCTAAATCGCGTGCCTTTCGGCCTTCTTTAGTAACACGGTGTTGGCTCTCCTGCCAACCAAAAAATTGGCGACGAGGCAAAACCGCGCTTTTATCGATATTGCCCTGATTTCCTTGTGTTATGGCTTCGCCACAATCTCCAGATGTACTGTCCGAATTTTATCGCTTACAGAATCAGCAGACGCAGGCATTACTGGATGCCCTTGGGCAGCTCGTCCAGGGTCAACGTGCAATGCAAAACGATGAAGCAGCCGCCGCTCCACCGCTAACGCAGCCACAACACGCTGTTTCACCCACTTTTCTACCTTTTGATGCTGCACTGGAAAGCTGGACGGAGTGGTCAACCAATTTGGATTCCATCTCGCCGCATACAGAGTTCAAGGTAACGAGCGGCAGCCATTTTTGTTGTCTTCGGTCGGCGTACAAACGTACCCTGTGATAATCAAATTATTTCCCCGACGCGACGTAGCAACTCTGTCCTACGAAGAAATTTTGTCTGCATTAGATGCATATTTCAAAGAATCAGTCAATATAGTTGCCAAACGGTATACCTTCTTTCGTACAAAACGTACGGCAGGTCAGACTAATCGGGAGTGGGTTGCAACCTTGCAAGGCCTTACTAGGGATTTTGGTTTTGAGTGTCAATGTATACTCCCTTATTCAGATACTATGGTACGTGATGCAATTGCACAGAACGTTTCTGATGTTCGTATAAGGGAACAGATTTTGAAACTAGTAAATCCCTCCCTTCAACAAGTGATGGACATGTTGGATCGGCAGGACACACTTGACTTTGCTCAGGAATCATTTGAAACTTCGCCAGCAGTGTGTCAGGTTTACCGGCCCGCCGGGCGAGCTGCACGGAGCAGTAAACAGCCCTCGCGCCCGGCCGCGCCGCTGCCGCCAGGCTCTCTGCCACGTGTGCGGCGCCGGCAAGCAAATGCAGTGATCAAATCATGCCCGCGGTGTGCTACTAAACATTCGCATGCGAATTGCCCGTCACGCCAAGCTATTTGCTTTTATTGTAATAAAAAGGGACATGTTCAGAGTGTTTGCCAGAAAAAGCTCAGATCGGAAGCTCAAAACCGTTCCAGGCCCTTTGCTTCGCTCCGAAATTAGAATAGAACCAAGGCTACTCAGGCTCGCGAAACTTCGCCCATTTAAATTCATGTAGTTCATTCCACTCCGCGCAGTACCACTCTCTCTAACAATGACTGTGTTCGTCCCAAAAATAGTGTGCGTCGACATTGCCGGAACTCCCGTCAAGTCGCAAGTGATTATGTACCAGTGTCAGTTCACGTTGTACGAGACAGTCACTCTTGTCGTCAGCAGGACAATAAACTTTTTGTAGACTTGGACATTAACGGCAAAGTGATACCATTCCAGCTCGATACCGGAGCTGCAGTTTCACTGATCAATCAAGACACTTACAAACTGCTGGGTACAACTCCGTTGCGTGCCACAAATGTAAAGTTAACTAGCTATTCAGGTCAAGATATACCTGTGTTAGGACAGTGCAGCCTTCTTGCAACATACAAAGGACAAACAAAACTTGTGTCATTTTGCGTTCTTCGTTCTTCTTCTGCAGAGAACTTGTTTGGTTTCGATTTATTTCAGTTGTTTAACTTGTCTATAGTAAATCAGGTCCTATCAGTGAACCAGACGGTGCCTTCAGACAGTGTTTCTCGTCTATGTGAAGAATTTGCAGACATTTTTGCACCGGGCCTTGGTTGCGCTAAGAACTACAAAGCACATTTGGAACTGAAAGTAAACGCGCAACCGAAATTTTTCAGAGCGCGCAATGTTCCCCACACATTGCGTGATGAGGTCGCAAAAATATTTCGCGATTTGGAATCACAAGGTGTAATTGAACGTGTGCAGGCTTCTCTCTTTGCATCACCCTTAGTAATTTTGCCAAAACCTTCCGGAAAGTTGAGACTTTGTGTGGACTTTAAGGCAACAGTGAATCCACACTAGTGATTGCAACTTTTCCTTTACACCGCCCGGAAGATATTTTTGACAAACTGTGCCCGGGTAAATATTTTTCGAAGTTGGACCTCGCAGGCGCGTACTTGCAAATACCGGTGGACAAAGACTCCCAGCGGGTTTTGGTGGTTAACACGCATCTTGGGTTGTATCAATTCAAACGACTGCCATTCGGGTGTGCATCCGCCCCTGCATTGTTTCAGCAATATCTGCAAACTGTTTGTGCGTCGGTTCCTACTGCAGCAAATTATCTGGACGATATTGTGATCTCCGGAAAGACGGACTAAGAACATTTGGCCAATCTCAGAACATTATTTCTGGTCTTGCGACAAAATGGTCTTCGCTTGCGGAAGGACAAATGTGTGGGTTTTTTGTTCGTGACTTGCCATAATTGGGACATGTACTCAATGCCCAAGGTACATATCCCAGTCCAACGCAACTCCGTGCCATACAAGACTTGCATCGCCGCAGAATTTGAAGCAGCTACAGAGTGTGCTGGGAAAAATAAATTACTACCACTGCTATGTGCCGCATGCCTCTTCCATTTCATCCCGCTTCATCGCTTACGCCGTAAGGGTGTTCCGTTCGTCTGGACGACGGAATGCGAACGCGCCTTTCGCCAGTTGAAATCGGCGTTGCTTTCCAATACTTGCCTTACGCCATTCGATCCCCAGAAGCCCATTTTGTTGATGGTGGATGCATCGGATCTCGGGATCGGTGCTGTGCTTGCGCACAAAGATGGATCGCACGATCGCCCTATTGCCTTTGCGTCCAAATTGCTCTCGTCTGCGCAAAGAAATCATTCACAGATCGAGAAAGAAGCATTGGCTCTCGTATTTGGTGTTACAAAGTTTCATAATTTCTTGCATGGTCGTCACTTTACCATAATCACAGACCACAAACCTCTGACATCGCTTTTTCATCCGACCAAGCCTGTACCTCCGCGTACAGCGCAGAAATTCATTCGCTGGTCTATTTTCCTCTCGCAGTACCGCTACGATATCTTGTATCGGTCCACTGCTAAGCACGGAAACGCCGATGTGTTGTCCCGCTTGCCTGTTGCTGAGGATAGGGCATTCGATTCCTCCGAACTTGCTTGCATGTTCATTGATGCGGAAACCGATGACGTGGTCGAATCGTTTCCGATTGATTTTCGTCGTGAAGCTACAGCCACAGCTGCCGACCCTGTCCTTGCTCCCGTTCTGCGTTTTGTTGCTACGCACTGGCCCTTGTCAAAGTCACGGATCGGGGACCCGTTGGTTCGCCGATTTTTTGCTCACAAGGAGACTTTTTGTACGACGTGGTGTTTTGTTGTTGCGTTCTGATAATGATCAGTCCAGGGTCGTGGTACCACGTTCGTTACAGTCCTCTGTCTTACAGCTTCTCCACCAAAGACATTCGGGTATAGTGAGAACGAAACAACTTGCTCGCAGCACTGTACTTGGTTCGGAATCGATGCCGCGATTACGAATATGTGCTCTTCTTGCATGGTGTGTGCCGGACAACAATCAGCACCACCCCGGAAATTCTTTGCATGGCCAAAAGCAGCTTCCCCTTGGCAACGCTTACACATCCATTTTGCTGGTCCATTCTGGAATGCTCGATGGTTGGTTGTGGTAGATCATGCAGTAATTTTCCTTTTGTTGTCCGGATGTCTTCCACGACGTCATCTGCCACCGTCCAAGCGTTATCCGCTATCTTTTGCATTGAAGGTCTTCCACTGACTACTGTTTCCAACAATGGCCCACAATTCATATCCGCAGAATTGCAGTCATTCTGCAAGGCCAATGGTATTCAACATCTGACGTCTGCGCCGTTTTCGCCACAGTCAGACGGTGCCGCTGAACGATTGGTCAGGACTTTCAAGTCACAGATGTTGAAGTCGAAAGAGTCGCATTCTCAGGAGGACGCGTAATTGCTCTTTTTGTCCTCGTATGGTCGTTCGCCGGCTGAGTTGCTCCACGGTCGTCCTCTGTCGTCGCACGGGATCTGCCGCTCGCCGTCTGCTTCCAGCGACGGTGCCGTCCGGTCAGCGCCCTGGGGACCCATCTCCTGGCTCGCCTCAGCCCCAGGTGTTACCGACGCTGCCTTCCATTTTGCCCCATGGCGACGCGCCGCCGCCGCCGCCTGTTCTCTCGCCGGCGACGCCCGCAGTGGACGCGTCGCTGCAACCGCCGGGCGCCTCCCTGGGTCACGCGCCACCGATCGCTTCCCGTGAACAGTTGTCCTCCGACATTGAACTCTTGCCCGCTCCGGACCATATGTCGTCTTCGCCCGTCGGGTGCCCCGGCCCGATGGAGGTCGACCCTTCGGCTCCTCCTGTCTCTCTACGGGCGCATTCACCTCATGTTGGCGTGCACCCTCGAGCAGGTTTTCAGGGGTTTACTAGCTCCCCGCGGTCCGAATGGCAGGGTGCGGGTGGCACAGCCTCGCCTGTTGTTAGGCTCCCCACCTCGTCGCATACGTCAACATGGGGTCCTCCCCACGGCGGGCGGAAGCCTTATGCCACAACCGTACGCCGATTTGCGGGGGAGGAATGTGGTGTCACCGCCAGACACCACACTTGCTAGGTGGTAGCCTTTAAATCGGCCGCGGTCCGGTAGTATAAGTTGGACCCGCGTGTCGCCACTATCAGTGATTGCAGATCGAGCGCCGCCACACGGCAGGTCTAGAGAGACTCCCTAGCACTCGCCCCAGTTGTACAGCCGACTTTGCTAGCGATGGTTCACTGCCTACTTTCGTTCTGAATTGCCGAGAAGATACTTTAGCATAGCCTTCAGCTACGTCATTTGCTACGACCTATCACGGCGCCATTATCAGTTACTATTGATATTGTGAACTATGTACCGTCAAAAGCGACGTTCATCATTAATGGATTAAAGTTAAGTGTTCCACCAGGTACGTCCGTTGTTTCTAAATGCTAATTTCCTTGTCCTGTTCCAGACCTCACGCCAGCCTGCGTGAGCTAAATCGCGTGGCTTTCGGCTTCCTCTAGTAACACGGTGTTGGCTCTCCTGCCAACCACAAAACTACCAACACTGAGTCCCCACTAAGAAATCACGTCCAAACCCTTCACTGTCTGCTCGCTAACTGCTAGTCTGTCCAAACACAATCTTTTGCCGAGGGCGCAGGGCGCTGTCAGCGATATTAACACAGTCTATAGCACTGCCAACGTACAAACAGGCTACTTACATAACCTCCCTGCTCCCCTCAAAAAATTTTACAATGTGTGTTGAGCAGTGGCCAAGACTAAGTTATTAAAATTTTTTATATTAACAATATCAAATAGATCAGATGCACATAAAGATTAAGTAATATGCTGTTGGTCAATAAAGTAAAAATTCTCCTCACAATCCCTAAAGACAGTTCTAATAATCCACCAGAAGAGAAGTCTGTGCCAGTTTTATGCACAAAAGCTGAGCAGTATATGAAAATGCACAAGTAAGCAGTGGACAACTATGCAGTCTTGAAGAAGTGGTGTTGTCCTCCCCACATTAACACAGTGCTGACTCTTGACATGAAAGTTTCAGTTGATGTTGTAAGACTGGGCCACAACAGAGCAAAGCCACAGCAGTATCAGTTGAAGTCTTGAAGAATATTGGTAGAATTGATGGGTCACCACAGATCAGACCCACAGTAGCGGTTGTAAGAGATTATGATAGTAGTGGGCCACCAAAAGTGCAGACCCACAGTGGTCCTTGTAGAGATGGCCAGCAGCCATCTGTTGTGACTGCGGGTGCACAATCACAACTGAAGCCTGTTGAGGATAATATAGCAAGTCCATGACTCACTACTATGTAGTCATATTACAAGCCTCTAATTCTATACCATCACTTGCGCACTCACTAATTTTTCTGCTGTATCCTTACAACCAGCAATGCTTTTAACCAGTCCCTTGCTGAATTATCAACACACGTGCAAGCATTACCACAGTCATATAATCACTGAGATTTGATACATATAGTATGACCAATAGATAAAGTGTGTGCAGTAATGAATCCCTACTATTTACCTAACTTGAAAAAAAAAAATGGTTCAAATGGCTCTAAGCACTATGGGACTTAACTTCTGAGGTCATCAGTCCCCTAGAACTTAGAACTACTTAAACCTAACTAACCTAAGGACATCACACACATCCATGCCCGAGGCAGGATTCGAACATGCGACCGTAGCGGTCACGCGATTCCAAACTGAAGCGCTTAGAACCGCACGGCCACACCGGCCAGCTACCTAACTTGAAGAACTGGTGTCTATACAATTACAATTTAACAGCATATTAATACAATTACAAATATAAAGAAAACATCATTATATTAAAGAACATAATACAAATAACATTTGTAATAATACAGGATTTACAAAAAGAATGAAAATAAGCACATATATGAGTATTACATGATTATTTGGCGTAAGTAAATAAATGAAAAATGATATCAGTAGAAACATAACAGAATAAATAATGTCTAAACATTCTGAACATGGTACGAAAACAGAGATCAGATTTGAGGATAACAGTATTCCTCATCATAGTGAATGCAGCCTAGTATTAGAGGGGAAACATTTTTACCAGAGTTGTCTTATCAGGTAAACACAAAGAGGTAGGAGAGAACACAGAGGCACAAGGATATACATAAAAACAGCGGAATAACACAAAAGGAAAGGACAGTTCTGTTTTCAAGTGTAAATGTGTCAAAGTGTAAGTGTAACATTTGATAATGCAGTACTTGTTGTGAGCATTTTATACCTCTATTTCAACCAAAACTACTTCATTTCCAACCAAAAACTTCATTTAATTCTCGCAGACCTTTCTTACTTCAACAATTGTTTCCACGAAAAAAATCCTATCTATCTGTCTTTATACTTTCAATCAGTGTTTATACTTATTTTTCTTACCTCATCATTCGTTTCCAAGAAAATCCTACCTAAAACTGTTGTCACTATACTCTATTTATATTTGTTCACTTTGTCTTTCAAAATAATTGTTCCTCATTGTACAATACTTTTTGGCCAGACCTTTCCCTTATAGCTTCTCAATGCACTTCTTCCCAACTCATCAAAAGTCATTTCCTATATGGCATATCTTCTCTTAAGCTAACCTAAATCTACTGAGCTCGGATACATAAACTAGAGAATGACGCAATGCAGCAGCACAAAAAATTAACACAAACAACAATGACAAAAATGCAGATTGGCAAAGCAAGCAGCATCATATCTAAATTAGCAAAGCAAATGCAACATTACTACTAATACAAGGCAACATGCAGCAAACAAGAAAAATAAATCAGTGATAAAACTTTCTTATCACAGGAAAAAAAAGGTTCAAATGACTCTGAGCACTATGGAACTTAACATCTGAGGCCATCAGTCCCCTAGAACTTAGAACTACTTAAACCTAACTAACCTAAGAACATCACACACATCCATGCCTGAGACAGGATTCGAACCTGCGACCGTAGCGGTCGCGCGGTTCCAGACTGAAGCGCCTAGAACCGCTCGGCCACATCGGCCAGCGTATCACGGCAATATAATGTAAAATTCAGTAGGACATTGCCTGACAAATGACAGCAGCAAATGCAATAACTTATACCTAAATATGACAAAGCACAAGCAGAAAAAATATTACAGCAAAGGCAACAATGTAGATAAGGTAAATATATATGTAAGCTTAGAAGCATGTGTGCACCTGTGATCAGCAATAGTATGCAAAGCACCAGCACAAATAACAAGATTCTCCCATGTGAAATGCAACAATTCTGTGTCACATCTTAACACTTAAGAGGTGCACCACAACAACTTATGCTACCTAAAAAATTACCAAGTCCTTAAAGAGAAAATTATGTATGGAGTTCCTGTTACTAGTTCCATCTCCTGCGTATTGTTCTTTCCTTTCCAAGTGCTCTTTTTTAAGAATGTGGATCATAAAATTATTATTTAATGGATATGTTGACAGAAAGTGTTCATACTAGCATACGTATTGAATTTTGTTTTATAAAACCAAAGCTGCAGCGCACCTAGAAACCATATATCAAATAAAATAAGGAAATATGTTCAAAGCAAGATATAAAAACATCATTCAACAGCCATGTGGCATTTCATAAATCAGTAGAAAATCTCTCAACTCTTGGAGAAACACACTTGTCATAATCAGGTATGTAAATGTAAGAATATTTCTCAACAATTCATAAGCATTTCAGTACGTAGCACAAAGTACAAACCCCAAAGTGTAATCATATGTTGACAAGTAATAGTGTATGTCGTGTTTGTGGTGTGTTCTGCAAAGAAATGTCAATAGCGAGGTTAACGGCCTCTCTTTTCTACTGCTATGTGAGCACTTGCGGGAGTGTGGCGATCTTAAAAGCGGCTGAAGCGACCCCAGTAAAGTTGACAGGTAACACAACAATAGGTATATGCCATGGAGGCTATCGTGCAGTCCATCACAGCACAGCATTACGTCAAGGTCACATACAATATACATCACTCAAAGCTCTCATAGTACCAGAATGGTTCCTAAAGTAAATGCGAACAGTTCACAAAATGCAGAAAAAGTACAATTTCATAAATGCGAAGTAATCCAACTTGTAATTACCTACACATACGTCAAAGACAAAGCAAAAATGTTTATTTCTCTCTGTTAAATGACCAGTTAGCTGTGTAATTCTGTGTTGGAGAAATATGGTACTGATGTTTAAAACTGTATAAGCAAATACCATATTAGCTAGGGCTCCTTGCACTTGCCACACACATGGTACACAAAGTACCCCCATGAGGGATAATATAATTATACCTCAGATCTTACAGATTAAAACTGCAGAATGAAATGTATCACCGACAACCTTCCCCGTAGCATTGTAGATCAAAAATATTTCTAGTAATGTTTCAAGTACAAAAAGTAACCACTCAAATGCATGTCATGTAGTGCGAAACTATAATTTATGCTGTAAGAATATTTCTGTCATTGCTTAACGGTCAAAATGTGCCAAGTGTCGTAGTTATCGTCGTTCATAAGCAAGATTCTCCAAAAATCTATGTAGTTACCTTGTCATGTACAAATATAAAGTGCTATACGTATAACTGTCGTAGTTATTACGTTCATTGCTGTGACCTTGAGAGTACTGTGCTGAAACGTATTGATATGAGACTGTGCAGACATAAAACAGATACAGCGTAAGAGCAGTAATGAAAATTGTCACTCGTAAGTAGAGTAGTAGTAGTATCGTGTAACTGTCGGACACACCAAATACTGTGTCATTTGTGACCTCTCAGAAAGTACTTTAAATTAAAAATGTCTTTTCAAGTAAACCAGAATGTTGCAAAAAAAAAACGGCTCTGAGCGCTATGGGACTTAAGGAATGTTGCTGCAAAACCTCATTAGCAGTATATATTTCTAGAATGTGAGCATTACAGTCGTGATGTAATTGTACAACTGTCAAGCGAAAATGTACTCACAATAAGACTGTGTCGTCTGTTACCTGTAAAAGTGTGCTCATAAAATTGCTGTCTTAATATGTCCCATAGCTTCTTGACTGGATGGTTGACATCAAAACATAACTGCATGCTAAATGTGACACAGCGTAATAGTAACTTGAAGTGAAAAATTTTATAGTAAAGACTAGGCCAGAAAGCAAATTATTTCTCAATAAACGGTTTTACTTGAGAAATGAGGTGTAATCCTTTACTTTTCTTAGTACGCAGAGTTTCAATTTCAACGCAATTATCATGTGGTATACGTCGGATCCTCTAAAGTCCATTGTAAATCAGAAAGAATTTGTTTCAAATGTTTCTTCTTATGTGACAATGAATAGGCTTTAATGATAACTTTTTGACGAATGTGTAGTTTTTTTGCATTTGTCTTACCATGTAGTTTTCTCCTTTTGTCTGCAGGAGAATTTATAGTTTTAATAGCCAAATCAATTATGTCTTTATGTCGAAGTTTATGTGTACTCCGAAAAGGTATAAGCTCTCTGATTCTGTTCGGTGGTTCCTCATTCTTCAGTACAAGAGTAGGTGGCAAGCCGTGGAGTCATGAGGCATTTCATTCAGTACATTTTGAAATAAATGTAAGTATCTGTCCCAATCCTGATGCTTTCAGACGGGTTACAATGTGGAGAGTACAGTGAAATAAAAACAGGTTCCAAAGCATGCATGACGAAACAGCAGATCGGAAATGTGGTCCGTTATCGGAAATGAGCTTGTCAACGTGTCCAACATCACGTAAAAATTTTTTTAACAAAGACGTTGAATACAGAACGTCTAGTGGCTTTGCGTAACGGTGTGAAAGAAACAAATTTCGAAGTAAATTCAACAGCGACGAGAACGTACTAAAATCCATTCAATGTTTTCACAAGGGGTCCCAGCAGATAAACAACAGCTAATTTTTTTTTAATCTCGTAGGAATAATAGGAAACAATGGAGCACGATATAAGATGGTAGACTGTTTAGCTTTTTGAGAAAGTTTACAAATAGACAAGACTCTCCTAATTCTCTTTTCCATGTTGTTAAAATAACAGTCATCCGAAGAATATATTATTTTCGTGGACCAAAATGTGCGCAGCTGAAATGAGTGTACCAGATGAGTTTATTAACAAAACCGTGAGGAATACAAAGTACCCATGACTTGTCATCAACAGTACAACGTTTGAAGAGTATGTTATTTCTAACCAGATAACAATGACGACTTCGCGTGTGTCTCTTTTCATACTATTTAATTTTAATATCTTTCCAAATCGGATCCTTGTCCTGCTCATGAGCTATGTCCTTTAAAGGTGCAGTGACGAAGTTATCAAAAGCTACTTTTTGAATGTAAAGAATACCGAAATTTTTCTCAAGGTTAGCTTCTGTGTTGCTCTTCTCAAGGCTAGCCGGTGCACGTGACAGTGTGTCCCCAACAATGTTTCTGTGGTGTCACCGCCAGACACCACACTTGCTAGGTGGTAGGCTTTAAATCGTCCGCGGTCCTGTAGTATACGTCGGACCCGCGTGTCGCCACTATCAATGATTGCAGACCGAGCGCCGCCACACGGCAGGTCTAGAGAGACTTCCTAGCACTCGCCCCAGTTGTACAGCCGACTTTGGTAGCGATGGTTCACTGACAAAATACGCTCTCATTTGCCGAGACGATAGTTAGCATAGCCTTCAGCTACGTTATTTGCTACGACCTAGCACGGCGCCATTATCAGTTGCTATTGATACTGTGAACTATGTACCGTCAAGAGCGACGTTCACCATTAATGGATTAAAGTTAAGTATTCCACCAGCTACGTCCGTTTTTCTCAATTCTAATTCCCTTGTCATGTTCCAGACCTCACGCCAGCCTACGTGAGCTAAAACGTGTGCATTCCGGCCTCCTTTAGTAACACGGTGTTGGCTCTCCTGCCAACCACAACAGTTTCCGTGCCAGGCTTGTAGATTATTGTGAAGCAGAATTCTTGCAGAAATATTGCCCAACGTGTCAACCTATCATGATTTAATTTTGAAGATATAAGAAATTGTAATGCTCGATGATCACTATAAATTTTTACATGTTTGCCAGAAAGAAAGAAACGAAATTTATCAAATGCCCAAACGATAGCTAAAGCCTCCAGTTCAGTGACGGAATAATTTTTCTCAAATGCTGTTAGCATGCGGCTAGCAAAAGCGATGGTTTTCTGAACACTTATATCATTTTCTACAGCTTATTGAAATAAATGGGCACCAAGACCAACTTTAGAAGAATCCGTGCTAGGACAGAAATCTTGTGACAGATCTGGGTGAGCTAAGATAACGCGTTACGTAGCGCTTCTTTCAAAGAATCAAATTCCAATTGTGCCTGATCTTCCCAGTTCCAAATAGTGTTTTTGCCAGGGAACGAACAAAGTTTTGGAGTTACTAGAATTTGCATATTCAGGAAACGGTAGAAATTCACGAGGCCTAGAATACTCCGAACTTGTCTTTTTGTGGATGGAACAGGAATGGCTCTGAATCGTTCCAACTTTGCAGGATCCGGCTAAAGCCTTCAGAAGAAACAATGTGACCCGAAAAGTTACCTTCGTTCTACCCAATTCAGATTTTTCCAAGTTAGCTGTAATTCCAGATTCAGCAAAAATACGTAACAAACTGTTGAGGATACAATTATGTTGTTCCAAAGAGGCTCTTGCTATTAAAATATCGTCCACGTACGACATGATGTGTCGTTTTAAGAACTCAGGTGGCATGGAATTTAGCCCACGAATGAAAGCTGCCGAAGAAATGTTCAAACCAAACGAAAGTTTCCGAAACTGATAAACGCCGAAACAAAGAAAAGCCGTACATTTCTACATTCTGGATGAAGTTCAATTTCATAAAATCTGGCTCTGAGATCAATAGAAGACAACACTTTTACGCCATTGAAATTTTGTAGAAGTTCTTCCAACGTTTGCGGCCCGTCTGTTTCAGGAATTATTATGGTACATATTTGTCTGGAATCCAAGACAAGCCTAATCGATCCATTTTTCTTCTCAACAACATGTAATGGATTATTGTATGACCTTACCGCTAGTTCAATAATGCCCTCGTCAAGTTTCGATTGTATTTCCGTTCTAACACGGTCCCTATAATTACGTATGCTCTAACGCAAAATTTAGTATGCTCACGAACACGAAATTTGTATTGAAATCCTTTAATTGTTCCTGTTTTGTGAGTAAAAACTGTTGAATATGCTTCTAAGATGTCAAAAAGGTCAGTGTCATTACAGTTCTCAAATGTGTGAATTTTTTTCTGAATTAAAACATTAGTGTCTAATACGTCATCAATACGATGACTGTCAGCACTTGCAAAGTGATTATTAGTGCAAAGTTCCGTCGAAAGTTCCAATCTGTGATCTGAAAAAGGTAAAGCCGATTGATTTCCTCGTCATGGTTTGAAAGACAATCTTCAAATTTCGAATCTAATTATTGACTTAACTTCTTTCTCTAAACTTATTTCAGCGTCGTGAAAGTTTAAAACAGCTTTATATTCATTCAAAAAATCTACATCTTATATATTCTCCGTCTACAACAATGGAACAAGAAGAAAATTCGTTATAAATCTGTGGCTTTGACAACCGAATTCAAATTAGTTTTTTGGAGTACATCTACACCTCTTCCAAAAATTGCACCTTGTAATTTAATCTTACATAAAGGCATAGTGGGAGAATCGTTCGATTTGTTGCATTTACCGAAAGCTGTTCCACAAATCATCAAAATAGGACTGCCGGAGTCAAGTACTGCCATAAATTTTATGTCGTTTGTTGTGATGTTAATCACAGGACATGTAGTATTGTCTGTTCCACGTCATGTTCCTAGAGTAAAATGTCCCTAATGTCTTCCATTTTCACGTAATTGATAGCCATGGTAGCTATGTCGTCAGCTTCATAAGTATGTTTTGTGGCTGCCTGCGGTGTGAGTCATTCTTTGTTGTCGCGCGTCGTTACTGGGATTTGGAGGTCTAATTTCTACAATTTCAGTTTGACGAGAGGGCCCTGCCCTATTTGAACCATGCCACTTCTGATTAAATTCAGGTCTGTTGTCATGGCTATAGCGTCTGTCGTCTTGTCAGTAATTCCATAATATCATTCTCGTCGATTAAGTGGTGGAGTATTTCTCCCAGAATCGTAATTACGAGGTGGACTGTTGTGTCTGAAGTCATTTTGTCTCCCTGGCTCTCATATTATTTGTTTCTACGGTTATCTCTGTCATAGTCATTACCACGGAAATGTGATCTTTCTCTCTAATTATTGTTATTCTGCTAACGGTTGTCGTACGGGTGGTGTCTGTTTTGGTCACGATTTGCGATATAACAGTAGCCTAGCCGCGTACGGTTATTATTTCTATCGTCACGAAATTGTGATGGATGTGACTGTAATTGCTTTTTTTCCTGTTTTCGCATCATGCAATTGTCCGTGTCGATTTCCAATTCTTGGAAAAGTCCCTGAAAAGCTTCGATATCATCTTCACAACGCCCAGCCAAAATAATAGGAGTTGAAAGGTCTCTGTTGGATTCCTTTCATGTTAATTTCTGAAATCTGTTGTCATTTACGGCATAAATTCCTCTTCTAAATTTACTGTGGTGTTTCTGACTATCTGGGAGGAGACTGAGCAGTGAAACGTGTTACTTTTACGCATAAACAAGAACGATCTGTCACACTACTACACTTTAAAACACAGTTTATATGTAATTCATGTCACACAGTCTCATACGGAACCTACATCCGCGTTCTTTTATATACTGTATATGATAAGATACTGTCATCCCCCTTCCCTTCTGTGTGAAAGAATGAATGAGCAAATGTATTTCTAGTTGCATGCTTGATGGTAGCAGACAAGCCTGTCTGCTAGAGAACAGTAGGACCAACGTCGGAACAGGTAGCTACGCTTTCTAGAAGCAAAGAGGTTTCTATTCTTAGTATGTTCCTGTCCGTCCCTTGTCATGTTGGCATAGGAAGCTGTCTCTCTGGTCACTTCCGTTTGTATCTGGGAAGCACGCTCAGTAGGGGGCCAGGTCAGTCTGTCCGTGGCGAGCGTCTGAAGTGGTAAGATCTCCGGCTAAGCGCGTGTCTGCTAAGTCCGTAGGACAATGGATTTCTTAAGTTCAGCCTAACTGAAAATTTAATCACATTTATTCCAGGTTTAGCTCTAAAATATCTAATGTTATCTTAAACTGCAACGCAGTGTAATTTGAGTGTGAAGTTCAGAATGTCTTCCGGTAGTTGCTTTGTCACTACTTTGTGAGTAAAGTGGAACCACGTGTTGATCAGTAACTCTAACTAAAATCATCAATCTTAAATGCGAATGTGCATGAGATTATAACGTCTCGTCTTGACAATATGTTTCAATATGGCAACTTTTCTTTATGTTCAACACTCGTGGGGTGTACATTGTGAGACCAGTACCACGTGCTTATAGAATTGTTTGATCCATCAGTTTAATAGTAAGACAATAGTAACCAGTTCGAGGTTTTGCTTTTGTAAATTGCGTTTCGATGTATTTTATTTTAATTATCAATATTATTGTGGAGTTACACTCTTTGTGTAAACCAAGTTAACCACGTGAAGTATGTGGTGTAAGCATCAAAGTAGCCCTCAGCTATTCTTTTCGGGAAGATTTCACAGAGAGTTAGTTTGAATTTAGCATACCAGTGTGTGATAATTTCATGACGGACAGGATTGCGCTACCAACGTAACTTCTTTGGGTGAAAATTGAATCGGTTTGTTGTGGTTAATTTCCTCTTGCATATGTTTCAACGTTCTTCGTGTGTTATTTTATGAATGCAGTGTTGAATGCAGTCTCCTAATCTTGGCTCCCTATTTGATGTGTTCCGTAAGATTACAAACTCACATTTACACAATCCTAAATAAGGCACCAGTTTAGTTATAAATCAAGTTTGATATGCTGAAATTTTAACGGAACAATGATCAATGTTAAAATAAATGTCCAAATATAAACTGATTTGTTTCTTTTTTATTTAAATTGTCATATATATATATATATCACCGGTTTTAGTAAGATGAGTACTAAAAGATTATAATTAATGTTAGTCTGGTTGGGAATTTGGTAAGCTAGACTGGACACCTGGTGAAACAGTTGCGCAGTAATGCAAGGTTAACTTCCTCAGATAGCTCACAGCTTTTAACCCACTTTTATAGTTTTGAATATCAGCACCGCTTTCAGAACAAATTAATGCAACAACATTACAGAGTTTGTCTTAAGTTTCCAGACAATTTAATCAAGCAAATGCGAATAAGTTCCCAGGGCTTTACGGGTTTGACAAATACTCGTTCTTGTGTGACATATCTTCAAAATACACTGCTGGCAATTAAATTTGCTACATCACGAAGATGACGTGCTACAGACGCGAAATTTCACCGACAGGAAGAAGATTCTGTGATATGCAAATGGTTAGCTTTTCAGAGCATTCACACAAGACTGGCGCAGGTGGCGACACTTACAACGTGTTGACATGAGGAAAGTTTCCAACCGATTTCTCATACACTGACAGCAGTTGACCGGCGTTGCCTGGTGAAACGTTGTTGTGATGCCTCGTGTAAGGAGCAGAAATGCGTACCATCACGTTTCCGATTTTGATGAAGGTCGGATTGTAGCCTATCGAGATTGCGGTTTATCGTATCGCGACATTGCTGCTCGCGTTGGTCGAGATCCAATGACTGTTTGCAGAATATGGAATCGGTGGGTTCAGGAGGGTAATACGGAACGCCGTGCTGGATCCCAACGGCCTCGTATCACTAGCAGTCGAGATATCAGGTATAACCGCGTGCTCTGGGGCGCCTTGCCACGGTTCGCGTGGCTCCACCAGTCGGACGATCGGGTCCCCCCTCGGGCATGGGTGTGCGTGTGGGTTTAAGTCACATTAAGTAGTGTGAAAGTCTAGGGATCGATGACCTCAGCAGTTTGGTCCCACAGAAACTTACCACCAGCAAGGCACGTCTCACGCTGGACTGTACGAGTTCAATACGGAGTAGTATCAGCGAAGGTTGTTTGCGTGTAGTGCACATTACGTATGTAACCAAAGCAGCCAACTTACTGAATGTTTGAAGAGCAACTGTTTCAACGGTCATGACAGCCTACACGAAACATGGAAAGAAATCGTCGTGTAAACGCAATATAGGGTGCAAATCAAAACTAAATTACAGAGATCGTCAAACACTAACACGAATAGTGTAAAGAAAAAAACCGGTGGCTAAAGTGACTGCTTAGCTCAATAGCCGCATCTTCGAGACTCCGTATCTATCGACACTGTCCGCCCGGAAGTTCTTAACGCGAATGTTCACGGGCGAGGTCTGTACCGAAACAATTAGTGACAACTTACGCATGCTTAAAACATGGTGTCAGGAGAATAAATCCTGGATGGATGACCAATGGAAATACGTCATACGGTGAGACGAGTCAACGTTTTCGTTATTTCCAACATCGGGCCGGGTTTACGCCTGGAGAAAGCCAAAAGAAGACTACAATCCTGATTGCTTGATTCCAAGAACCAAGCATGGAGGTGGAAATGTGTTGGTGTCGGCAGCCACACCACGGTATTCTGCAGGTCCCATCATTACTATCTAAGGCCGTGTTACAGCCAACGATTATGTGAACATTTTAGGTGATCAGGTGCACCCCATGATTCAAATGTTGTTCCCCAACAACGATGCCAGGACGATAATGCACCCATTCACACAGCCAGGGCAGTATAACCGTGGTATGAGGAGCATGTTACTGAACTGCAGAGTCTTCCCTGGCCAGCACAGTCCCCGGACTTGAACATTATCGAACCCTTGTGGCTGGTACTGGAGCGCAGACTCCAGAGTAGATTTCAACCTCACTCGTCACTACAGGATTTATAAAAGGTTCTGATCGAAGCGTGACATAACATTCCACTGGAGACTATACAATTATTACATGCCAGTATTCCAAGAACTGCAGCCTACATTACACTTGTCCGTCCTCTGCTGCAATATGTGGGCAGTGTGGGATCCTTGCCAGGTAGGATTGACGGAGAACATCAAAAAAGTGCAAAGAAGGGCAGACCGTTACGTGCTATCGCGCAATAGGGGTGAGTGGCACTGATATCATACGCGAGTTGGGATGGCAGTCACTGAAACAAAGGCGATTTTCTTTCCGGCGAGATTTATTTATGAAATTTCAATCACCAACTTTCTCTTATGAATACGAAAATATTTTGTTGATACCCACCTACGCAGGGAGAAATGATCAATATAATAAAATAAGAGAAATGAGAGCTCGAACGGAAAGATTTAGGTGTTCCTTTTTCCCACGCGCCATGCGAGAGTGGAATGGTAGAAAAGTAGTATGGAAATGGTTCGATGAACCCTCTGCCAGGCACTTAAGTTTGAATTGCAGGGTAACCATGTAGATGTAGAAGAATCGCAGCTGTATTACGGGCAAATGGGGGTGCAACCCATTATTAATAAACCATGTCCTAGTAAGTACAGTTGCTCGTGTTGTTTTGCCTATCCCCTGTAGAGACAGTGGCTAGCACAATGGACTCGCATTCGGGAGGACGACGGTTCAATCCTAATTTAGGTTTTCCATGGTTTCCCTAAATCGCTCCAGGCAAATGCCGGGATGGTTCCTTTGAAAGGGCAAGGCTGACTTCCTTCCCTGTCCTTCCCCAATCCGATGAGACCGATGACCTCGCTGTGTGGTCTCCTCTACCAAACGATCCAACCAACCCTGTAGAGAGCAAGGGCGGCCCTACCACACTGCCCTGGGGAACACCAGACAATACTCATCCCTGACGAGCACTCGGCGTCAAAGACTACGCACCGGGTTTTAGACAAAAGAAGTCTCCGAGCCACTCATACAGGGCGTTCGGAAATTCGAGGTTGCAAACTTCCAAGACTTGTAGAGGGAACTGAATAGACAGTATTTTGAATAGCAACCCATGTACGGAAACTCACCGTTTTTACGCTACAGCCCTTTGAAAACATGTTTGCTGGGTAGGTATGGAACAGGGCAGTCAAGGTGGAGGGTGCTTACGTCGGATCGGGTGATGTCATTTGACGTCTGTCCCACTTCTCTGAAATGGTTGGAACCTCACTCACGTATCTGTGAGTGTTAGAGCAACACGGTTGAGTACACGTTTGCAAAATACACCAGGTTCCTTCTGTATAGCGAATGTCACGGTAATATAAGAGGTGTTCGTCGGCTTTATCCAGATCGTTAACCATAACGTCCGGCTCCATCGCATACTATTTTCGCCACAATTACACAACGGCTTCGAGAAAACCTTCACGGTCAGCAGGGGTGACTGTTGTGCTCCAAGGAAATGCCGCATGCCCTAATCAACAGTAAAGTGTTCGTAAAAACTGATTGTTTCCTTTTTGCTTCTTTGGTTATTAATGAATCGAGCTGCAAAACAAGTGATGTACTAGGTCACGCCTAATTAATTGCTTGTAAAAGTAGTCATGTTACGAACAAGATTTTAAATTGTTGTGGCACTGAAACGGTACATTTACGGACATGGGTTCCTGTTCAAAACATTATGTACTCATTCCGCTAACAAGTCCCAGAAGTTTGTAACAGGAATTTCCGAACATCCTGTATATCTGAGAACCTGTTCCGTATGCTCGGACCTTTGTTAACAGTTTGCAGTGCGCGATCGTGTCAAAGATTTCCAAAAATTTAATAGCATGGGATATGCCTTATGCCTACTGACCTGCAACCATAGTTCGCAGGATGTCGTGCAAGAAAATGGTAAGCTGAGTTTCACACGAGCGATGCTTTGTAAATCCGTTCTGATTTATGGGCAGAAGCTTTTTAGTCTCAAGAAAATTTATTATATCTGAAAGTAGAATATGTTCAAGAATTCTGCAGCAGACCGATGTTACGTATATTGATCTTTTCATTCTGCGGGTCCATTCTTTTAGCCTTCTTATATACAGGAGTCACCTGCGCTTTTCTTCAGTCGCTTGTGACTCTGCTCTGCGTGATAGATCCGCGAAAAACGCAAGCTATGTAAGGGGCTAATTTCGAAGCGCACTCTCTGTACAACGGTTTGGGATTATATGTGGACCTGGTGACTTACTTGTTTTCAGTTTTTCAGTTACCTCTCTACGCCGAGGGAGTCTTTCGGTGTCCAACATATGGAAGTCTGCGCGACGGCCAAACGATAGTACACGTCTGTAAGATCCTCTTGCGTGAATGGTTGTTTAAACGTGAAATTTAAACCTTTATGTTTCATTTTTCTGTCTTCCGCTACCACACCAGAGTAGTCAAGTGACTACATAGAAGCCCTCGACCCGCTTAGTGATTATAGTAGGACTCGAATTTTTATCGGATCCTTGGCAAGATATTTCGTTAAGTTGGAAGTGGAAGTTGTATGCATAACGCGTCGATCTCTTTAGAGACGCACAAATTTCTACTAACTTTTACCTGACGGCATTTCCACGTTCTTCTTCTACCTATGAGTGAAATAATCTATACTTCCACAGTACTTCCTGAATTTTGTTGTTAAATCACGGTGGTCTCTTCCGTCCTTAATTCACTTACTCAGTTCATACTTGTCAAGAGCGCGATTTACCATCAGTTTAAACTTTGTTCATAGTTCTTCCATAATAATGGAATTCAGTTATGTCACTGTCTAAGTAGGATTCTAACAACTGATTACCTGCTCTAAGCCTTCTTGGTTGATTTATTAATTTTAGTACACATCGTCGCTATAGTCAACTCATGATCACTATTTTTGTATATTATAGTAATCTACAGTTTTACTCATGCCTTGATACAGTTTTGTACACTTGACGATAAAAATAAAAGGAAGATCACTTTCTACACTACTGACCATTAAAATTCCTACACCAAGAAGAAATGCAGGTGGTAAACGGGTAATCATTGGCAAATATATCATACTAGAACTGAAATGTGATTACATTTTCACTCAAGTTGGGTGCATAGATCCTGAGAAATCAGTACCCAGAACAACCACCTCTAGCCGTAATATCGGCCCTGATACGCCTGGGAATTGAGTCAAACAGAGCTTGGATGGCGTGTACAGGTACAGCTGCCCATGCAGCACAATACCACAGTTCATCATGGGTAGTGACTGGCGTAATGTAACGAGCCAGTTGCTCGGCCACCATTGACCAGACGTTTCCAGTTGGTGAGAGATCTGGTGAATGTGCTGGACAGGGCAGCAGTCGAACATTTTCTGTATCCAGAAAGGCCAGTACAGGACCTGCAACATGCGGTCGTGCATTATCCTGCTGAAATGTAGGGTTTCGCAGGGATCGAATGAAGGGTAGAGCCGCGGGTCGTAACACATCTGAAATGTAACGTCCACTGTTCAAAGTGACATTAATGCGAACAAGAGGTGACCGAGACGTGTAACCAATGGCACCCCATACCATCACGCCGGGTGACACGCCAGTATGGTGATAACGAATACACGCTTCCAATGTGCGTTCACCGCGATTTCACAAAACAAGGATGCGACCATCATGATGCTACAAACAGAACCTGGATTCATCCGAAAAAATTACGTTTTGCCATTCGTGCACCCAGAATCGTCGCCGAGTACACCATCGCAGGCGCTCCTGTCTGTAATGCAGCGTCAAGGGTAACCTCAGCCATGGTGTCCGAGCTGATAGTCTATACTGCTGCAAACGTCGTCAAACTGTTCGTGCAGATGTTTGTTGTCTGGCAAACTTCCCCATCTGTTGACTCAGGGATCGAGACGTGGCTGCATGGTCCGTTACAGCCATGCGGATAAGGCGCCTGTCATATCGACTGCTAGTGATACGAGGCCGTATCACAGGGCCGTTGGGATCCAGCACGCCGTTCCGTATTACCCTCCTGAACCCACCGATTCCATATTCTGCTAACAGTCATTGGATCTCGACCAACGCGAGCAGCGATGTCGCGATACGATAAACCGTAATCGGGATAGGCTACAATCCGACCTTTATCAAAGTCGGAAACGTGATAGTACGCATTTCTCCTCCTTACACGAGGCATCACAACAATGTTTCACCAGGCAACGCCGGTCAACTGCTGTTTGTGTATGAGAAATCGGTTGGAAACTTTCCTCGTGTCAGCACGTTGTATGTGCTGCCACCGGCACCAACCTTGTGTGAATGCTCTGAAAAGCTTATCATTTGCATATCACAGAATCTTCTTCCTGTCGGTTAAATTTCGCGTCTGTAGCACGTCATCTTCGGGGTGTAGCAATTTTAATGGACAGTAGTGTACATAACACTGTGATTTTTGTTGTTAATGGGCTAAAGTCGTTTACAGAATGTTGGTTTAAGAACATACTACTGAAGCAATCAGGAATTCCACCATGGAAGTAGACTTTAGAAAGGGCTCCACTTACGGAAAATATTAAGAAACACGGACTTAGTGAAAACAAAAATGCACTGTTCCAAAAGTGCGACTATGACTCATGTTTGAATGCAACTTTCGTGAAATGACATTTCGAACTTGTGTTTCCGTCATCGTTTTCAAACTAATAACCATTTGTTCTTCATGTTGCCTAACAGACTCATCAGTGTTCTTTGTTACTACTCTAGTTCACTGGGAAACAACACAAATTAGCCTATCTAGGTGCACTACGCGTTTTAACTCATACATACGGAACGGTGACAAGGTATTAAATTAATGTAAGAGGTACTGTGACGCAGTGATACTGCAGAAAGAGTTAATAACTTCAAGAGAAGAAGGCGTATATTACCGTTAAATTCAAACAGCTACCGTAGATTAAACATAGGCATTTGGCAGAGAGAAATAAAATCGGATTCAGGCATTTACAGCTTACTATGAGTCGCTCATAAGTAGGCTGATTAGATAATACACAGTTTGAGAAGTTTATAATGTGACTGATTGCAGTTTTTAACCAAACCAACCTCTATTAGAATGGCAAATTACTGTTACAAGGTTATCTCAGCTTCGACGGTGACCGTTGCTCACGTTCAGAGGTGGTGTGCGAACTGCTGTAATACTAGTTTTGAAACAGGAACTACAACAATGAAATTTGTGTTTTAACGTTGTTCACGTGATCAGTAATTTTATTTGCTGGCAAGAAAGCTACCCCGCCTCAAGCAGCTTTGAAATTGACGTGTTACGTAAGATGACCGTTGGGCAATATGTGGACGGCGTAAGTAACGGTCGCCATATGTAGCCAGGAGGCCACCCACAGTTTGGCAACAATCTATGTGTGTCAGCCGTCTCTACACGATCTTATCCGCTGTTCAGAGCAAAAGAGGCTGCTGGAGACACGCAATGGAAGCACCCGAAATACAAATGCGAGACGGTTTTTGCGCACACGGTGGATACCGAGTGCGTAGAACGTAATCCTCAAATAGTACACACGTGGTTAAACGTATAATTATTGCTAGGTTATATGCTGTCGAGCGTAGGAACGACAATGCAGCTCGTATCAGCGGAGGTGCAAGGAGAACTCGTTGCCAGGCAACGGCACACAAAACCTTCGAAGACGGCCGCGAGGGTACAATCTTGGCGGTTGTATCGATCACGGCCTTGCCGCGTCATCACGTGGCCGATTGCAGCGCCAACTGGCGAGCTCCGCGGCAACTTCTCGCCGGCCGCGCCGATCGATATAGCTTTGCCGTCGACTCCGAGTTTCAAAATGGCGGCCGCCGCCGACCGAATTCCTCACTGCGGTTACTCGTTTTTCTGAGGTAAACGGTGGATTTTCGTTGTGACAGAGGTCTCAAAAATTAGAGCACAGTTTCGCCGACATGGACACGTAAGCCATCTTCCGCCGGATTTCGCAATAACGCTGCAAAAACAATTTTTTCGGAATATCCGATGTGCGGCAGGAAACGGCCAGGCGTGTTCTCGCGAATATGTCGAGAAATAGTGCGCGAAACACAGCTCTTCTTGCGCGATGAAATACGACAAAGTGTTCTAGATGTTTTCGTGAGCAAAACTGGCTAGTTTGGTGAAGGAGCGGCTCGTGGCAGCGTCAGTATTTGAAATAATTCGGTCGCCAGCGGCAGCCGCGCGTGGAGGCAGAGTAGCACCGCGCTACCTCTAACCTTCTACCGCAACTCCATCGCAGCAAACAGTGCCCCTTCTGCGTGCGTAGCGTAAATAATCACACGTATTACACTGTTGCCGGTCCCCATTTTCTATCACGAGCTTGTAGAAATTTGTACATATCTGGAATGCGCGATGACGACAGCATTCTGATGGTGAGTAATCAGGACGTCAGAATACCGAGGAGGACAGTGCTGCTGTGTTCGGTGTCTAAGACATATAAACATGTTGAGTCACAAGGTTGCATCTGTTTCCCGGACACAGATGTACTCCACAGGTTCCTGCTGGAGACATTCCACCACCGACGTACTTTTGCTTCGCCGTTGCATAACGCCATCACTCAGTTTTCTAGGAAAAAAAACCACAACCCAGAATTCTGGTGTCACTCTCATTTCTTCTAGTCATACAACTCTTTGTCCTGTACTTACGCTGCAGCAGAAAACGGCTATACAGGCAAGCTATACAGGCAAGCAAGCTACTTCAAGTAGTGCCAGATTTCGAGATGGTGCGTTTCTGGGTGAGTTATCGAATATATTACTTCCCCCTACTTATACCTCCCGAGGAGATCACGAATGTAAAATTAGAGGGATTCGAGCGCACGGAGGCTTTCCGGCAGTCGTTCTTCCCGCGAACCATACGCGACTGGAGCAGGAAAGGGAGGTAATGACAGTGACACGTAAAGTACCCTCCGCCACACACCGTTGGGTGGCTTTCGGAGTGTAAATTTAGATGTAGATGTTCATCCACTGGACCTGATGGGATACCTGCGCGATCCTACGTGCAGAACGCACAGCAACCTGCTAATCTTCAAGCAGCAGGGTACCGCAGGTCGCTAGAAAACGAAGTATTTCCAGTAACTCGGAAAATACAAAGTCATTCCCCATTTCAAGGAGGTCGTAGAACAACTCCATAAAACTACAAGCCTATATTGCAGACATCCGTCTGTTGTAGAATACTGCAACGTCTTTTATGCTCGCGCCATAAATATTTTTCGTGGCCGAAACATTTCTCTGTAAAAAATCAACACCGATTCCGCAAACAACGATCGTGTAAAACCCAGCTCGCTCTCTTCGTCCACGAGATCTAGAAAGCAGAACATACTGGTGCCCAGGTTGATGCTGTGCTCCTTGAATCAAGAAGGTGTTACATATACTTGCCCACCCTCACCTAATGAGTACGAGCATACGAAATATCAGACCAACTGCGCGACTGGACTGAAGAGTTCCTAGGAAACAGTACACAGCATGTCATTAATAACGGAGGGAGTTCGTAAAAGCAGCGTCGGGCTCATCCGAAGGGAGTATTAGAGGACCATTACTTTTCACAATATACAGGGTGGTCAGAAACAGTTTGGAAAGCTTGTAAGGGGGTTGCAGGGGAGGAGGTCTTCACGCGCGCAAATTGTAGCAGCCTGCCAAAGACCGTGTCGCCAAACTAGTTCTTCGTTTGGTTTCCTCAAACCGAACAAACATAGCTTTTGCCTGAAATTAATCACTTCTGAGAAAGGCACATTTTAACTGATAATTAACACCTGAAGAAGTGGAAGCTAACAGAGAGCGGTGTGCTGACCACATGCCCCACCAAACCCGCATCCAGAGACGCCTGTTGTTTGAGGATGACACGGTGGTCAATCCGAACCGATGAGTCTTTAAGGTCTGTTCGGATGGAGAGAGTAACTCACGGACCAGCAGATGTCTGTGCATTCCCGCAATTCAGCGCGTGCAAGAGCTTAAATTAGCGCGCTCAACGAAATGACTTGCTAACTTCGATGATAAATAACTCGGAAACGGTGTAGAGTATAGAATAATTTTGTTAACAACTATTCCTCAGCACATCTTCCCCTGCAACACAGTCTGTTAGCGACCACTCTGTGTATAATAACCTAGAGGATAACGTCGGACGTGCCAAAACGCCTTTTCCGGACAATGCTGAAGGATATTGAAGGGTCACAACGTTAGGAAACTGTAGCGAAATTAGGGAGGACTTGCAGACGATCAACGCTTGATACAGGTATTGGCAGTTGCCCAGCAATATGAACAATTGTAACACACACTACTGGCCATTGAAACTGCTACAGCACGAAGATAACGTGCTACAGACGCGAATTTAACCGACAGGAAGAAGATGCTGTGATATGCAAATGATTACCTTTTCAGAGCATTCACACAAGGTTGGCGCCGGTGGCGACATCTACAACGTGCTGACATGAGGAAATTTTCCAACCGATTTCTCAGACACAAAGAGCAGTTGACCGGCGTTGCCTGGTGAAACGTTGTTGTGATGCCTCGTGTAAGGTGGAGAAATGCGTACCATCACGTTTCCGACTTTGATAAAAGTAGGATTGTAGCCTATCGCGATTGCGGTTTATCATATTGCGACATTGCTTCTCGCGTTGGTCGAGATCCAATGACTGTTAGCAGAATATGGAATCGGTGGGTTCAGGAGGGTAATACGGAACGCCATTCTGGATCCCAACGGCCTCGCACCACAAGCAGTCGAGATGACAGGCATCTTATCCGCACGGCTGTAACGGGTCGTGCAGCCACGTCTCGATCCCTGAGTCAAGACAACAACCATCTGCACGAACAGTTCGACGACGTTTCAGCAGCATGGGCTATCAGCTCGGAAACCGTGGATGCGGTTACCCTTGACGCTGCATCACAGACAGGAGCTCCTGCGATAGTGTACTCAACGACGAACCTGGGTGCTCGAATGGCGAAACGTTATTTTTTCGGATGAATCCAGGTTCTGTTTACAGCATCATGATAGTCGCATCCGTGTTTGGCGACATCGTGCTGAACGCACATTGGAAGCGTGTATTCGTCATCGCCATACTGGCGTATCACCCAGCGTGATGGTATGGGGTGCCATTGGTTACACGTCTCGGTCACCTCTTGTTCGCATTGACGACACTTTGAACAGTGGACGTTACATTTGAGATGTGCTACGACCCGCACCCCGTGGATCTCCTCAGAATGTGTAGTCTATGTACGGAGGAGGTTGCCTACAAAATTCTCGTTCGACCAGCACTTTGATATTGCTCGTCAGTCTGGGGCCCGTACCATATGATGCTCATCCAACTTCAGTAATAAATAGACTCTGCCAGAGAAGCGTTTGCACGACGAGATTTACCGTTAAAATCACGAGAGCTTACGTTGCTGGAATAGTCAGCCAATATGTTGCTTTGCACTGTACCTCAGTAAGTTAGCGGTCAATGCAGCTGACTACCATGCGGATGGTCCAGGATCAGTTCCCGGTATTGCCAGTGTTTTTTTTCCTAGGCGGGAGGACTGTAACTCAGCCTCGTGATGCCAATTGAGGAGCTACTTGACCGAGGAGTATCGGCATCAGGCCACGAAAGTTGAGCTGTGTGCTGGCTGTCGCGAAAGTCTAAATATTTCCACCTGCTCATTACTGCAGTTTAGAGAGTAATTCTGGGCCGGAGGTAACAGACTGGGTCCTTCAGCGCCGGAAGCGGCGAACCAATATTTGAACGCGGTTACGGACACTAGGTCCGCCGCCATGATATACAACAGGCTCTAGATACCGGCCCCCAGGTTGATGCCATATTTCTCGACTTTCGGAAGGTGTTCGACTCAGTTCCGCACTGTCGTTTGCTACAAAAAGTGCGCGCTTACGGTCTATCCGATGACATATGCGGTTGAATAGAAAGTTTTCTAACAGACAGGGAGCAGTATGTCTTCGTGAACAGGGTAACTTCAACAGAAACAAGAGTAACTTCAGGTGTGCCCCAGGAGAGCTTAATAGGTCCTCTGGTTGATGGTACTGACAGCGGCCTTAGGCTGTTTTCCGATGGTGCTGTAGGCTACAGGAAAGTAGCATCACACGAAAGTTGTGAACAGATAAATGAGGATTTGCAGAAAATAAATCCGTAGTGTAATGACTGGCAGTTATCTCTCAATATAAGTAAGTGTAACCTACTGCGTATAACAAGGCGAAAATCCCCATTAATGTACGAGTACAAAATAAATGATCAGTCTTTGGAAGCGGTAACGTCAGTCAATTATCTGGGTGTGACTATTCGAAATAATCTCAAATGGCATGACCAGATTACACAAGTAACGGGTAAGGCGAACTCTAGATTGCGGTTTATTGGTAGAATCCTGAAGCGATGCAATCCTTCAACAAAGAAATAGTTTACAATACGTTAGTTAGTCCAGTCTTAGAGTATTGTTCGTCTGTATGGGACCCTTATCAGTTGGGTCTGATTCAAGAGATTGAGAAGATCCAAAGAAGAGCGGCAAGATTCGTGACTGGTACATTTAGCCATCGCGAGAGCGTTACAGATCTCATAGAAAGTTTTCAGTGGGAAACACTTGCAGATAGACGACGCGCTAAACGGAAGGGGCTACTCACTAAATTCCGAAATCCAGTCTTCACCGAGGATGTGGAGCATATATTATTGCCACCAACTTTCAAATCGTGTAATGATTATCATTCGAAGATAGGGGAAGTGCGAACCGCGAGTGGATCAGAGGGGGGGGGGGGGGGGAGGGGGGGGGGGGGGGAATATGACTTTGGCGCGAAATGTGCACGCCGCCACACACCGCTTGGTGGCTAGCGGCGTATATATGTAGATGTAGAACGAGAGCGGCCTACGTGACCACCTACCCGTAGCTCACAGGGTGGCAACGAGAGAATACCACAGAAGAACCGTATACGGTGGGAATCACCCGCTAACAGCTTGACAGGCAACTCCCAGCTCACATTCATCGAATCTTCCGGTAGGGGCCGTGGGCAAAAGACGTAGTACAAATAGGGCCCTCATGCTCCATTCATGAGCAGCGCAGTGCCAGCAGGGAGCGGACAACTCCGTCTCTGTGACGATCCGAACTTATTAATTTTCACTAGCCTCAGCCAATGTAGGACACTTAGCGGGCGCAACCCCGAATCCTCCCGAAACAAGTTAGGTAAGCAGGCAACAGGACCGAATCCTCCCAAACTGAAACAATGCGACAGAGCATTTGTACGTAGGCTGTTTAGGTTTTTATGTTCGTAACGCCACGTAGCGCTCTGTATGAAAATCACTAACTGTGCTGCGTGCAGTCTGTGGCTGATTTGAATTGTTGGAATATTTGCTACTGTAGTGTTGGGTAGTTGGATGTGAACAGCGCGTAGCGTTGCGCAATTGGAGGTGAGCCGTCAGCAGTGGTGGATGTGGGAAGAGAGATGGCAGAGTTTTGAGAGCGGACGATATGCACGTGTATCCGGCAGAAAAACGAAATTTGTTAGACTGGATGTCATGAACTGGTATATGTATAATGGCTTTTGAACACTATTAAGATAAAAACATTGTTTGTTCTCTATCAGAATCTTTCATTTCCTAACTATGCCTATCAGTAGTTAGTGTCTTCAGTAGTTAGAATTTTTTATTTAGCTGGCAGTATTGGCCCCTGACAGTATTGCAGTGTTTCGAGTAACGAAGATTTCTGTGAGGCAAGTGATTCATGAAAGGTATAGGTTACTGTTAGTCAAGGCCACTCTTTTGTAGAGATTATTGAAAGCCAGATTGCGTTGCGCTGAAAATATTGTGTGTTAGTTTAGTGATAAACAGAGTAAGTAAAGAGAGAAATGTCTGAGTAAGTTCAGTTTTTCTCTTTTGTTTGAAAATCAAATAACGTAGAGGTTTACGAGCACAGTAATTCATAAAGTTTTCTAAGGGGATGTCTCTCATTGTGTGTGCTAATGACCACAGCTGCCTGCGGCTACATTGCAGTTCGCGACAGAGCGTTGTAGAGTGAACATGTCCTCAGACGAGCTTACAAAAAATGGTTCAAATGTCTCTGAGCACTATGGGACTTTACATCTGATGTCATGAGTCCCGTAGAACTTAGAACAACTTAAACTTAGAACTACTTAACCTAAGGACATCACACACATCCATGCCTGAGGCAGGTTTCGAACCTGCGACCGTAGCGGTCGCGCGGTTCCAGACTGAAGTGCTTAGAACCGCTCGGCCACTCCGGCCGGCACGAGCTTACAGTTTCAGTAAGTAGGAAGGGAAGGAAAATGTCGGTTTTGAAAAGTAGCACCTTCGGTTTTCAAAATCTGCTGAAAGGTGGTCTAGCGCGATGGAGTGCAACATTAATGGCTACAGAAGTTTTGTTAAAACTATTTCTATTGAGGAGCTGGATGTCGTGGAGTGTCAAATAGAGCACAATCATGAAGAAATGCCTCATAACAAAGTTCAGAGGCAAGAAATCATTTCTGACCTGAAGAGAAAAGCCATAGAAGATATTTGTGTCAAACGTAATTTACCAGAAGTTAAAAGGAGAAGATACGCAAGATATAACTACGAGAGATGTCAACATTTTTTTTCTTTAAAGCTTATTTCCAAGAACAAGGGGCTTTCATCAATGTAGGCCTACAGTATTCGGGCTTTTTCTGAGTCTAATTTATCAATTACAAGGTCAAAATTTATGATTTTTGCAAAAATGGCTCTGAGCACTATGGGACTCAACTGCTGTGGTCATTAGTCCCCTAGAACTTAGAACTACTTAAACCTAACTAACCTAAGGACATCACACACATCCATGCCCGAGGCAGGATTCGAACCTGCGACCGTAGCTATGATTTTTGCAATATGGTGTTCAATCAACAATAATTTTGTGCCTGTGTCCCAGCGGTGTGCTAGCTGTGGGTGCCAATTGCCGACCCTCTGGCCAACCCCTAGCTACGACACTGACATCCGGTCATGGTCTCATGGTGAAACTGTTGTAACTCTGCTTCTCGGCTACTTATAAAAAAAAAAAAAAAAAAAAAATATGTACCAGATTTTACATTAGACCCGCAACAATATAAGCGTCAAAACAGCATCCAACTCCGTGCATTACTTTTTGCATAATGCGAGTACAAACAGGCATGCAGAAGAAATTATAAAAATATGGTTTGCCCTCTATTCCGCTTCTATAGACCATTCATATTATGTTTTCTTAACTATCTCCCAAATTCAGACATCGGACACTTATCAGTTTGACGTATGTATAGATTTGCTGGAAATGTAACCACAATTCATACTACTAGCTAGGGCATAGCCACCTATGGTAAACTAACATACACCAAAAAGCGACAAGCGTCGGCAAGCCCCTGCATATCAGTAACACTGACTGGTAATTACCAGCTGCTATTAGAGCCGACCAACAGGCCACAGCAGAGACACCGACGAGCTCGCCCACTGACGCACAAACATCACCCTACACTGTGCATCCGATATATGACCTATCGAACAGAAAAACGATTGTAAACCTAACTGTTGCAGGTTGCTGACGCTGAACGAGAGCTCAACACCGGCACCCAGCGGCAGCCGCCGAGCGACACCACCGCACAACTTCTAAGGTATGATGCCCACTACTAACAAAGCCTACCCTTGCACGACCTATCGCAGGCAGCAAGACATCCGCTACTGCTCTTACCTCCCGACCTAACTATCGCAGAGGTTTTTTTCCCTTGGCTCTTGCCTTGGCACTTTTTTTCCTCTGCCCTTCAGGCAGCTACCCTTCGTTCGACTTAGACCCAATCAATCTGCAGATGAGAGCGTATTAATGGTTAACCTTAACCAAACGTACGCAAATCGCAGTACCCACATCCTGCGACACCTCACTTTGCCGGCCGGTGTGGGCGTGCGGTTCAAGGTGCTTCAGTCTGGAACCGCGTGACCGCTACGGTCGCAGGTTCGAATCCTGGATGTGTGTGATGTCCTTAGGTTAGTTAGGTTTCAGTAGTTCTAAGTTCTAGGGGACTGATGGCCACAGAGCTCAGAGCCATTTGAACCATTTTGAACACCTCACTTTAGTGAAAACTAACCCTTATGCAGAGATGGCAGTAGACCTATTGAGTAGACCATCATGTCTGTGTGGCGTGGAGGAGCTCCACCTCTTTTTTTTTAAAAAAATAATTCATAAAATGAACACTGAGATAGAATATGTGTTGATAAAGATAAAACTTTTAAACATACAATACACGTGAAACTTTTTTACATCTTCTACTGTAATTTCATATGCATTCCTTTGCTTGCTTGGAGTATTCATAACGTTTAGAACTGCTACCTGCTTCATGCTGGAGGATTCTGTCCCATCGTTTTTCAGACCCTTGCGGGCTTGGGAGGATTTGATACAATTTTTCTGAGCGCGGGAGGATTCGAGGCTGTGCCCCACTTGGCAGACTTAGAGAATGAAGAGCCAGTCGGTTATAGATGGGAAATTATGAACAGGAAAGAGTTCCAGGAGTACTTCCACGACATGTATTCATTTCTGTACTTAGAAGTCCACCCAGTTTCCTGAGTAATCCTACCGAACTCCGTGCTCTGCACCATTCAAAGCTTGGCGGTCGGGGAATCAGCAGATGGCCCACCAGTAGTTAACCTCTTCGAATTCATCGAACGACGTAAGATCCCTCGCCACTCATCGAGCTGTCCTCCTTGCTCCCTCTCAGGACGCGAGATGGCTCCACGCCCCTCCGCACCGTAACCAATGAAACGATTGGCGGAGGATGACACGGAAACCTTAGGAGTCCCTTGCACGGCGTTCACGTTCATATTGCTTCCTCCTATGTACAGGGTGTTACATAAAGGTAGGGCCAAACTTTCAGGAAACATTCCCCACAAATAAAGAAAAGATGTTATGTGGACATGTGTCCGGAAATGCTTAATTTCCATGTTAGAGCTCATCTTAGTTTCGTCAGTATGTACTATACTTCCTCGATTTACCACCATGATTTCATACGGGACACTCTACCTGTGCTGCTAGAACATGTGCCTTTACAAGTACGACACAACATGTGGTTCATGCACGATGGAGCTCCTGCACATTTCAGTCGCAGTGTTCGTACGCTTCTCAACGACAGATTCGGTGACCGATGGATTGGTAGAGGCGGACCAATTCCATGGCCTCCACGCTCTCCTGATCTCAACCCTGTTGACTTTCGTTTATGGGGGCATTAGAAAGCTCTTGTCTACGCAACCCCGGTACCAAATGTAGAGACTCTTCGTGTTCGTATTGTGGACGGCTGTGATACAATACTCCATTCTCTAGGGCTGCATCAGCGCATCAGTGATTCCATGCGACGGAGGGTGAATGCATGTATCCTCGCTAACGGAGGACATTTTGAATATTTCCTGTAACAAAGTGTTTGAAGTCACGCTGGTACGTTCTTTTGCTGTGTGTTTCCGTTCCATGATTAATGTGATTTGAAGAGAAGTAATAAAATGAGCTCTAACATGGAAATTAAGCGTTTCCGGACACATGTGCACATAACATATTTTCTTTCTTTGTGTGTGAGGAATGTTCCTGAAAGTTTGGCCGTACCTTTTTGTAACACCCTGTATATCTCCCGAAAAGACCATGTAGGTAAAATTTGAGAGATACAAGGTCCCACGTAAGATTACCGATAAACACACATCTTTCGCATCATTCGCGACCGGAACAAGAAACGGGAAAGAGACAATGGTACACAAATTACCCTAAGCCACACATCGTCAAGCAGTATGCCCTAGCGGTATGCTCTAAAATGCCGAGAACAATAACGAGATTTTTTTGCGGCTTGTACCTCATGTCCTATTGGAGATAGAAAGATAGGGTGAAGTGTCTTGGATAGCCCTTGGATAACAGACTACTTGTAAACTCAACAGAAGGATCGTCTTACTGTATTTACCCTACAGTAAACGGTCAATTTTGAACACTAAACATTTCTTCAAGCTTAGGCAAATCGAGCGAATCTGTCGGTTCTTTTTGCATTGGATGTGGTCTACGGTGCGCCTTTAAGGAACTTGTGGAGGCACCGATTAGTTCAGAGGCAGTTCGTGGTAAGGCCCGGAAAAAGCGTTTTTCTCCATTCTTTCGCTATCAGTAGCGGATATCTAAGTAACTATCTCCAGAAAATTTCTCAGATTTTAATGTTATATTCCCACAACATTTATCTAAAAGCGCCGTCTTCTCGTTTTCGAAAATCTTTATTCGTTATCCAGAAACATTCCTAAAATTTGGTTTTTGGTTACCAACATCGAGCCGCGGATTGCAAGACGGCTATGTAAAGAAAATGGCTGCAATTTTTACGATATATTCCTAAGATTCTGACCTCGAACAACCTTGAAAATTTTTGACATCTTTACCAGTTTACGAGGTACAGAGATTCAACGTTACCACACTTGTACAAGTAACATACGCACCTAAAATCCGGGGTGAGGAGAAATCTAAATTATAAATAAGCGCAGAAAATTGCTCAAATTTTAGCAATATATTATCTAGGCATTTATTTAGAAGCGCCATGTCACCGTTTCCATATTCTTTATCCGCTAATGACAAACACCCCAAAACCAAAATTTCCGTGTGTGAAAATAGAGCAACGGAGTTCTAGAAGGCTATACGCAGCAAATGGCTGTGATTTTTACGATATATTTATTAGATCCGGATCTTCAAAAGCCTTGGGAATTTTCTTGATATCTTCATCCGCTTCCAAGATAAAGAGGTTCGACTTTACCATACCCCTTATTTAAAACACGCCCATAAAATCCAGTGTGCGGTTAAATCAAAATAATAAATACCTGGAGTAAATTGTTCAGCTTTCAGTAGTACATTACCTATGCTTATTATAACTTTGATATTTACATTATCTATGCATTTATGTAGAAGTACCTTCTCCCTCATTCCAAAAATCTTTATCCATTATCGTGAAACACTTGAAAACCAGGTTTTTGGTTACCAAGGTGGCTATACTCAGCAAATGGATATAATTTTAACGATATATTCGTAAGATACGAGTCTTGAAAGAACTTAGAAATTTTTCTTATGTTTTTGTCCGTTTCCGAAATACAGAGGTTCAGTTTTACCCTAATGGTACACGAAAAATGCACACGTAAAATCCGGTGTGTGCCCAAAAGCTAAATAATAACTAACCGCAACGAAAATTGGTCACATTTTAGCCGTACCGTACTTTTATGGACTATAAGACACTGCGGGTTATAAGATTCACCTTAATTTTTAAGCATTTTTTAAATAACAATTTTACCATTTTTACTCTGAAATTGCAAAGCCAACCTAAGAAAATTCTTAGTTTATAGAACCAAAGTACTCCGTCTTCACGCCACGAGTGGCCAACCGGGACCATCCGACTGCCGTATCATCCTCAGAGGATGATGCAGATAGGAGGGGTGTGGGGTCAGCACACCGCTCTCTCGGTCGTTATGATGGTATTCTCGACCGAAGCCGCTACTATTCGGTCGAGTAGCTCCCCAATTGGCATCACGAGGCTGAGTGCACCCCGAAAAGTGGCAACAGCGCATGGCGAGTAACGAGACGTGTAACCAATGGCACCCCATACTATCACGCCGGGTGATACGCCAGTATGGCGACGACGAATACACGCTTCTAATGTACGTTCACCGTGATGTCGCCAAACACGGATGCGAACATCATGATGCTGTAAACAGAACCTGGATTCATCCGAAAAAATGACGTTTTGCCATTCGTGCACCCAGGTCCGTCGTTGAGTACACCATCGCAGGCGCTCCTGTCTGTGATGCAGCGTCAAGGCTAACCACAGCCATGGTCTCCGGGCTGATAGTCCATGCTGCTGCAAACGTCGTCTAACTGTTCGTGCAGATGGTTGTTGTCTTGCAAACGTCCCCATCTGTTGACTCAGGGATCGAGACGTGGCTGCACAATCCGTTACAGCCATGCGGATAAGATGCCTGTCATCTCGACTGCTAGTGATACGAGGCCGTTGGGATCCAGCACGGCGTTTCATATTACCCTCCTGAACCCACCGATTCCATATTCTGCTAACAGTCATTGGATCTCGACTAACGCGAGCAGCAATGTCGCGATACGATAAACCGCAATCAGTGTAGGCTACAATCCGACCTTTATAAAAGTCGGAAACGTGATGGTACGCATTTCTCCTCCTTACACGACGCATGACAACAACGTTTCACCAGGCAACGCCAGTCAACTGCTGTCAGTGTATGAGAAATCGGTTGGAAACCTTCCTCATGTGAGCACGTTGTAGGTGTCGCCACCGGTGCCAAACTTGTGCGAATGCTATGAAAAGCTAATCATTTGCCTGCCTGTTAAATGTGGCGTCTGTAGCACGTCTTCTTCCTGGTGTAGCAATTTTAATGGTTAGTAGTGTATAATTTCGAGTCTAAGACACACCTGAATTTCGCAGGCAATTTTTCTAAGGAAAAAATGCGTCTTATTACCCGTAATATGAGATATAGTCATTAGGCATTTATCTAGAAGTATCAGCTTCCCGTCTTAAAATCTTTATCTGTTATCTCGAAACATCCCAAAATACAATGTTTTTGAGTACCAAAATAAAGCCGAGTATTGAAAGACATCTATGCACAGCAAATCACTCTAATTGTAAATAATAAGTAACTGCAGGAAATTGCTCAGATTTTAACAGCACATGTTGCAGGCACTTTTCTACATGTACCGTCTACCCGTTTTCAAGAGACTTTATCCGTAATCGAGAAACACCTCAAAAACAAGGTTTTCGGGGACAAAAACAAAGTTGTGGGTTCCAAGACTGCTTTGCATAGGAAATGGCTGTAATTTTTCTGTAATTTTACGATATATTCGAAAGATTCCCGTCTTCAACAACCTTGGACATTTTCTTGATATCTTTATCCGTTTCAGAGATACAGAGGGTCAGCCTCACCCTACTTGTACACTTAAAATACGCAGGCAAAAACCATTGTGTGCCAAAATCTAAATGCCGGCCGATGTAGCCGAGCGGTTCTAGGCGCTTCAGTCTGGAATCTCGCGACCGCTACGGTCGCAAGTTCGAATCCTGCCTCGGGCATGGATGTGTGCGATGTCCTTAGGTTAGTTAGGTTTAAGTAGTTCTAAGTTCTAGGGGACTGATGACCTCAGATGTTAAGTCCCATAGTGCTCAGAGCCATTTGAACTATTTGGAACCAAAATCTAAATAATAAATAACCGCAGCAACTTTTTTCAAATTTTGACAGTATATTTTCTAGGCATTTATCTAGAAGTGCCATCTTGCGGTTTTCAAAAATCGTTATCCATTGTTGAGAAACACCTCAAAAACGTGCGTTCTCGGTACCAATCCGAGCAGTGGCTTCGTAGACGGTTGTGCGCAACAGTGTAGCGGCAGCCGCCGAGCCGAGAGGACGCGCAGCAGAGCAGCAACAGCACTTGTGCGATAAACTGTAAATTAATTTGGTCTGTGTTTTTTGTTCACGTGCTTCTGCAAACAAGTGAACTGCACGTACGTATTTTACTGTGTATACTAGTGGTTAGGAAATTAATCGTAGTTTTTGTTTTTGTGTAACTTGTGAATATCCTTGTGTTCGGTGGCTTCCTAGCATAAATTTTCCCGTCGCCAGAAACTCCGTCACGCCACTTAGTTTTAATTTTGTGCTAATAGGCAGCACACAGCTTAGATCAGTGCATTTAAGTTTGAATACTTATCTCGTGCATTAACTTTTCGGAGAACAGGACTTATGGCTCTGAGCACTATGGGACTTGACATCTGTGGTCATCAGTCCCATAGAACTTAGAACTACTTTAACCTAACTAACATAAGGACATCACACACATCCATGCCCGAGGCAGGATTCGAACCTGCGACCGTAGCAGTCCCGCGGTTCCGGACTGAGCGCCTAGAACCGCTAGACCACCGCGGCCGGCCAGGATTTATAATAACAGGTATATGTAAATACATCAACTTCAGCAGAGATTTATATTTCTGTTTGATAGCTTGTGGTCTCAGACTACAGTGAGAAATCTACACAGCAACTTTTAGTGTTACTTTATTCTCCTTTGGTATTTTTTCAAACTCAGTAGCGCCATTTGAGACCTTATATATAGTGCGATATGGCTAGGAACTGTGCATATTGTAGCGGATACAAGGAGAGTTGGCTGCTGTCCGCAAACAGCTGGAAGCTTCATTGGCTACCGTCGACAAGCTTCTAGCTAATGCTCAAAGTTGCTGTGACGTCGGAGCGCCAGTGACGAAATCTGCGATACCTTTGGTGCCACTGGAGTCCTTCGGTAACGCGGATGCCGTTGCGACTTCTGACACGCAACATCTGACCGGTTCGTCCTCACTCCAGAGTGGGTGGCAGACAGTGGTAAGTATGAGTGTCAGTGGGCAGAAGGCGAAAGGAGGAGTAGACCGTGCGGCTGGCTCCCTACGTCTTAGCGACAGGTACGAGGTGCTAACCAGTGTTGTTGATAACTCTGAGCCAGCACGGGTTGCCTCTTCTGTTGGGGCAGCGGTCGATTTTCCTGCCTAGTCTGGACAAGTACAGAGTGTGCGTATGCTAGTCATTGTGAGCTCCAATGTTAGGCGGGTGACGGAGCCCCGCAGGGAGATAGGAGGCAAGGCGAGAAAGATTTCCAGTGCGCATTCGGTATGTTTGCCAGCTGGCTGCATGTAGTGGGACACGAATGATGCCTGCCGCTTGTGTTCTGAGACCATCCTCGATTCCTTTCGGCGGAGGGCTGATTTAGTGAAGGCAACTAGCGACGCTCGTGGGGTGCAGGCTAAGCTCTCTATTTGTAGCATCGTACCCAGGGTTTATAGATATTAGCAGTAAATTTTCAGAGTGTTCGGAATAAAGTTCCTGAATTTACTGCCTTCCAGGAAGCGTGTGGCGCGCAAATTATTCTGCGGACTGAGGCCTGGCTGAACCCTGAGATAGGAAGTTCTGAAATATTTAGTGAGGGTTGGAACGTGTATCGGAAAGACAGATTAGACACCTTAGGGGACGGTGTCTTCATTGCACTTGACAAAAATATTGTCTACTGAGGTCGAAGTAGAGTGTGATTGTGAAGTTATCTGGACACGTTTAACAGGGCTAGGAGAAATAAAGTTAATGGAGGGGTGTTATTACCGGCCACCATGTTCCACAGTGACAGTTCTAGAATCATTCAAAGGGAGTCTACATTCTGTATCACAGAAGTACCCGGATCATGCTATATTAGTCGGAGGCGACTTCAACCGACCTAGTATAGACTCGGATGTCTATGGATTCATTACAGGTGGTACAGACAAGCCGTCGTGTGAATTACTTTTGAACACATTATCCGGAAACTGTCTTGAGCAGCTAAATCGACAGCCAACGAGTAATGGAAGTATTTTAGATCTGGTAGCCACGAGCAGATCAGACCTCGTCGACGGTGTCAGTGTGGAGACAGGGATTAGTGATCATTATGTTGTCATTATGACTATGGTTACGAAAGTTAAAAAGTCGGTCAAGAAGGCTAGGAGAGTATTCTTACTAGAAAGAGCAGATAAGCAGTTGTTAGTATCCCACTTAGTAAATAATCGACTTCATTTACTTCCGGTACGATGGACGTGGAAGAATTATGGGCAAATTCTAAACACATTGTAAATCACGCATTGGACAAGTATGTGCCGAAAAAGTGGGTTACGGACGGAGAAGGCACACCATGGTTTAACAGCGCAATTCGGAGAATGCTCTGGAAGCAAAGGCAGTTGCACTCGCGCTACAAGAAAGATCGGGAGAATAAGAACAGGCAAAAGTTAGTAGAGATTCGTGGTGCTGTAAAAAAGAGCGGTGCCCGAAGCATACAACCACTACCACCGTCATACCTTAGCAAAAGATCTTGCTGAAACCCAAAGGAAATTCTGGTCTTACGTAAAATCGGTAAAGGGGTCGAAGGCTTCCATCCAGTCACTCACTGATCAGTCTGGCCTGGCAAAGGAAGACAGCAAAACGAAAGCTAAAATTTTAAGTTTACGATTTGAGAAATCTTTCACGCAGCAGGATCTTACAAACATACCGCCGTTTGAGCGGTCTTACGTAAAATCGGTAAGGGGGTCGAAGGCTTCCATCCAGTCACTCACTGATCAATCTGGCCTGGCAAAGGAAGACAGCAAAACGAAAGCTAAAATTTTAAATTTACGATTTGAGAAATCTTTCACGCAGCAGGATCTTACAAACATACCGCCGTTTGAGCCTCGTTCAGATTCCCGTATGGAGGACATAGTGAAAGACATCCCTGGGGTTGTGAAGCAGCTGAATGGGTTGAAAATAAATAAATTGCCAGATCCTGATGGGATTCCAATTCGGTTTTATAGAGAGTACTCTACTGCATTGGCTCCTTACTTAGCTTGCATTAATCGCGAATCTCTTGCCCAACGTAAAGTCTCGAGCGACTGGAAAAAAGCGCAGGTGACGCCTGTATATAAGAAGGGTAGAAGGACGGATCCTCAAAATTACAGACCAATATCCTTAACATCGGTTTGTTGCAGGATTCTCGAACATATTCTCAGTTCGAATATAATGAATTTCCTTGAGACACAGAAGTAGCTGTCCATGCACCAGCAGGGCTTTAGTAAGCATCGCTCCTGCTAAACGCTACTCGCTCTTTTTTCACATGATATCTTGCGAACCATGGATGAAGGGTATCAGACGGATGCCATATTCCTTGAATTCCAGAAAGCGTTTGACTCGGTGCCCCACTGCAGACTCCTAACCAAGGTAAGAGCATATGGGATTGGTTCCCAAGTTTGTGAGTGGTTCGAAGACTTCTTAAGTAATAGAACCCAGTACGTTGTCCTCGATGGTGAGTGTTCATCGGAGGTGAGGGTATCATCTGGAGTGCCACAGGGAAGTGTGGTAGGTTCGCTGTTGTTTCCTATCTACATAAATGATCTTTTAGATAGGGTGGATAGCAATGTGCGGCTGTTTGCTGGTGATGCTGTGATTTACGGGAAGGTGACGTCGTGGAGTGACTGTAGGAGGATACAAGATGACTTGGACAGGATTTGTGATTGGTGTAAAGAATGGCAGCTAACTGTAAATATAGATAAATGTAAATTAATGAAGATAAATAGGAAAAATAATCATGTAATGTCTGAATAGTAGTAGTGTAGCGTTTCACACTGTCACGTCGATTAAATATTTGGGCGTAACATTGCAGAGCGATATGAAGTGGGACAAGCATGTAATGGCAGTTGTGGAGAAGGCGGATAGTCGTCTTCGGTTCATTGGTAGAATTTTGGGAAGATGTGGTTCATCTGTAAAGGAGACCGCTTATAAAACACGAATACGACCTAATCTTGAGTACTGCTCGAGCGTTTGGGATCCCTATCAGGTCGGATTGAGGGAGGACATAGAAGCAATACAGAGGCGGGCTGCTAGATTTGTTACTGGTAGGTTTGATCATCACGCGAGCGTTACGGAAATGTTTCAAGAACTCGGGTGGGAGTCTCTAGAGGAAAGGAGGCGTTCTTTTCCTGAATCGCTGCTGAGGAAATTTAGAGAACCAGCATTTGAAGCTGACTGCAATACAATTTTACTGCCGCCAACTTACATTTCGCGGAAAGACCACAAAGATAAGAGAGATTAGGGCTCGTACAGAGGCGTATAGGCAGTCATTTTTCCCTCGTTCTGTTTGGGAGTGGAACAGGGAGAGAAGATGCTAGTTGCGGTACGAGGTATGTATGTAGATGCAGATGTAGATCTCGGCCCTCTTGTTTGGAGCAGAGTGGAAGGCCTAAACCACTGGCTCAGGCGTCTCTGCGACGTATCGGATGCGAATTTCTCGACCTCCGCTATCGGGTGCAGAATTGTAGGGTTCCCCTTAATATGTCAGGCGTGCACTACACGCAGCAAGCGGCTACTAGGGTAGCGCAATACGTGTGGTGTGCATATGGTGTGTTTTTATGTTAGAGAACCCCTCCCTTGGGATCAAAGACGATTTGCCTGTTAAATCAGCTACAACGACCTCAGAGAATCTTGGTCCTCGGAGATCAGAGATAGAAAAGACTAATAGGATTTTAGTAAACTGCAGGAGCATCCAAGGAAAGACCCAAGAACTAGTATCGCTTACTGAAGATAATAATGCACAGATAGTATTGGGAACAGAAACCTTGTGGGAACCAGACGTCAGTGACAAAGAAATCCTAAGTTCAGATTGGAATGTTTATCGTAAGGATAGGTAAGCCGCGAATGGTGGAGGCGTTTTTATTGCAGCAAGAAATTCGATAAAATCTTACGAGGTTATCACGGATTCCGAATGTGAATTAACCTGGCTGAGATTGAGAATCAAAGAACTTTCAAAAATGGTGATCGGATGCTTTTATAGACCACCTGGATCAGTATCTGTAGTTGTAGAGCGCTTCAGACAGAAGTAATTTTGCTGATCATGCCGTTGTAATAGGGGGTGACTTCAACTTGCCACGTATAGATTGGCAGTGTTATGCCATCAAAACTGGATCTAGAGACGGGGAATCGTGTGGCACTATTCTGAATGTCTTGTCCGCAAATTATCTTGAGCAGACAGTTAGAGAACCAACTCGAAAGGGTAACGTCTTAGACCTTCTGGCAACAAAAAGATCTGAACTGATCTAATCAGTTAACATAGAAGAAAGTATCAGTGATCATAATGCTGTGACAGCATCTATGACGACGGGTCCTACAAGAAATGTTAAGAAAGGCAGGAAGATATATTTGTTCAGCAAGGGTGACAGCATACAATATTCAGAATATCTCTGCAGTCAGCATCAAATATTCGGTGATGAGGACGAAGATGTGGAGAACAAATGGAAAAAATTCAAAGGCATCGTTCGATATGCCCTAGACAAGTATGTTCCGAGTAATGTTTTAAGCGATGGAAAGATCCACCATGGTTTAATAGCCGTGTTAGAAAAGCGTTACGTAAACAAAGAGCACTTCATCTCAGATTCAAGACAAGTAAAAACCTAGCTGACAAAAAAAAGCTGAACGAAGCGAAAATGAGCGTAAGGAGAGCAATGAGAGAAACTTTCAATGATTTTGAAAGTAAGACGTTGTCAACCGACCTGAAAAAAAAACCCTAAGAGATTTTGGTCGTATATAAAATCAGTAAGTGGGTCAAAATCATCTATTCATTCTCTGAGCGACCACACTGGCACCGAAACGGAAAATAACAGAGAGTAGGCCGAAATACTAAATTCGGTCTTCCGAAGTTGTTTCACCGCGGAAGATCGTAACACTGTCCCTCCTTTCAATCGTCGGACGAACATCGAAATGGCAGATATTGAGATAACCGACCGCGGTATTGAAAAGCAGCTACAATCGCTTAGTAGCGGAAAGGCTTCACGACCAGATGAGATACCTTTAAGATTCTATAAAGATTACGCGAAAAGACTTTCTCCCCTTCTAGAAGTAATTTATCGTAGATCGTTTGAGCAACGAAAGGTACCTAACGACTGGAGAAAAGCGCAGGTCGTTCCCGTTTTTAAGAAAGGTAGTAAGACAATTACAGACCTACATCGTTGACGTCAACCTGTTGTAGAATTATGGAACATGTTTTAAGTTCAAGAATTATTATGTTTTTGGAAAATGAACATCTCCTCTTTAAAAATCAACATGGATTCCGCAAACAGAGATCCTGCGAAACGCAGCTCGCTCTGTTCCTCCATGAGATCCACAGCGCAGTGGACAAGTACGCTCAGGTTGACGCCGTGTTCCTTGATTTCAGCAAGGCATTTGACACCGTCCCGCATTGCCGTTTAATGGAAAAAATTCGAGCTTAAGGAGTATCGGAGCAGACCTGCGATTGGATTCAAGACTTTCTTGCAGATAGTACCCAACCCGTCGCTCTTAACCGAGCTGAATCGACAGATGTAAAGATAATATCCGGAGTACGACAGGGAAGTGTGATAGGATCGTTGCTGTTCACAACATACATAAATGATCTAGTAGAAAGCGTCGGATTCTCTTTAAGGCTATTCGCAGATGATGCAGCTGTCTATACCAAAGTAGCAACGCCAGAAGGTAGTAAGAATTTGCCGAACGACCTGCACAGAATTGAATAGCGCAGGCTCTGGCATTAGACCCTGAACATAAATAAATGTAACATATTGCGTATACACAGGAAAAGTAATCCACTACTGTACACTACTGATGACAAACAGCTGGAAACAGAGTCTTCCGTAAAATATCCAGGCATAACTATCCACAGCGACCTTAAGTGGAATGACCATATAAAACAAATAGTGGGAAAAGCAGACACCGGACTCAGATTCATCGGAAGAATCTTAAGGAAATGTAACTCATCCACGAAAGAAGTGGCTTACAAGGCGCTTGTTCGCCCGATTCTTGTGTATTGTTCATCTGACTGGGATCCCTATCAGGAAGGACTGATGGAGGAGATAGAGAAGATCCAACGAAGAGCGACGCGAGATAGCGTAGCGGAGATGCTAATCAAACTCCACTGGCAGACGTTACAAGAGAGGCGTTGTGCATCACGGAGAGATTTACTATTGAAATTTCGGGACAGCACTTTTCAGGAGGAGTCGGACAACATATTATTTCCCCCCACATACATCTCGAGTGTTGACCACGAGGAGAAAGTTCGAGAAATTAGAGCCAATACAGAGGCTTACCGACACTGGTTCTTCCCACGCACTATTCGCGAATGGAACAGAGTTGGAGAGATCAGATAGTGGTACCGAAAATACCCCCCACTACACACCATTAGGTGGCTTACGGAATATGAGGTAGATGTAGATACCTGTAATTTATACGGTATATTTATAAGGTGATGGTCTTGAACAGCCGTGAAAAATTTCTTGGTACTTTTATCCATTTCCGACACGGAAAGGTTCAACGTTGACTTACTTGTACACGTAAAATACCACGAAAAATCCGGTGTGAGGCGAAACCTAATTTATAAATAAGCACAGAAAATAGCTCATATTTTAACGGTACATACATGTTCACGTAAAATACGCACATAAAATCTAGCGGGTGAAGAAATATGCATAATAAATAACCGCAGCAAACTACTCAAATTTTAAGAGTATGTTCTTTAGGCATTTATCTAGAAGTACCATCTTTCCTTTTTCAATAATCTTTATCTACACTAATGTCGGAAATTAAAGCAACAAACGGCAGTTTTACATGGTTGCGTTTATTTTGCCACAAAACAGTATAAACAGGTGACATTAAAGTATAAACAATGTAAAGAATACAGACAGTAAACAACTGCAATACGCAAAACGGTTGACAAAAATGTTCTCCGTTTTTTTCCAATTTAACGAATTTACATACTTTCCGACAACTGGTTAATGTGCTCAGTATGGGGTGTGATCACCTCTGGTAGCCATACAGGCCTAGCAATAACGAGGCATTGTGTGAATGATGTGATCAACGTTGAGGCAATAACGCCCATTATTCTTGCAGAGGTGCTCGCAGGTCTTTGAGAGTGGTTAGTGGATGCTGACTTGATGCAACCCGTCTCCCAAGTGAATCCTAGACATGCTCCAATGGATTTAAATCAGGAGAGCGAGCAGGCCACACAATGTGCGCAATATCATCCGTCTCCAAGAAAACATCAACCACACGTGCTCTAAGAGGTCGAGCATTATCGTCCGTCAATACGAAGTCTGGGTTAAAAATGGTTCAAATGGCTCTGAGCACTATGGGACTTAACTTCTGAGGTCATCAGTCCCCTAGAACTTAGAACTACTTAAACCTAACTAACCTAAGGACATCACACACATCCATGCCCGAGGCAGGGTTCGAACCTGAGACCGTAGCGGTCGCGCGGTTCCAGACTGTAGCGCCTAGAACCGCTCGGCCACTCCGGCCGGCACGACGCCTGGGCCCACAGCGCGTCTCAGCAACCGCACATGAGGTCCCAGGATCTCGTCACGATACCTCACAGCAGTTAAACCTTGCCGGTTCACCCGTACAGATCCATGAAGAGAAGTTCCAGTGTCAACATAATCCCTACCTACACCATTAGGGGCCTCCTCGATATCGGACTCTTTCCACAATGTCCGGATCCCAAAATCTTGCTCCATGTTGCTTCTATGGGAATCCGTTGCGAATCATTCTCCAGACCAGATCGGGACTCATCTGTGAAAATAACATTATCCCAGTGTTCGACCGTCCAGGTAGTATGTTGACGAATCCATCCTAGACGTTCCTTTCTGTGAATACGTGTCAGAGGTACTCGTACTGCAGGTCTCCGACAATAAAGGCCATTCTATCGAAGCCTTCTGTACGCCGTTTGCCTCGATGCAACACGTTCAGTGGATGCTGCGAGGTCAGATGCCAGTTGCCGTGCAGTACTGAGGCATTACCGTTCTGACCTTACAGACAAATCACGATTCTCTCTTTCTAATGTTACACGTGATCGGCCCTGTCCTGGTCTTCGGGATAGAGTTACGGTCTCTATAAACCGTGCCTGCACCCGTGAAACAGCAGAACAGTTCACACTAAGCCATCGGGAAACATCATTTTGCGAATGTCCTGCTTCTATTTGTCCTATGGCCCTCCACTGCAGAGTATGGTCACCTTCTGTGACTGTGTACACAGCGACTGTGGATGTGGGACTACCCAGCAAACACTACCCCGTTTGATACGTTTGAAAGGTTCCCTAACGTCATCGTTAGCGTGGTTGTCAGTTGACCGGAATGCCGTCTTCCGTACATAACATCCGATGACCGCTTGAATGACTATATCGTGTATAAGACACAGGACGGGGAAATAGCGGTTTGTTGCTTTAATTTTGGATACTACTGTATTATCGAGGAACACTCGACTAAAAAAGTTTTTGGGTACCAAAACCGAGCCACGGATTCCAAACCGACTATGCACAGCAAATGTCTGTAATTTTTACGTTAAATTCCTAAGATTTCGGTCTTTTTCTTGATGTCTTTAACCGTTTCTAAGATATAATACGCACGCAGTACCCCGTGTGTGCCAAAATATAGATAATACAGAACCACAGTTAATTGCTCACATTTAACAGTTTATTCCTTATCTAAAATCGCTGGCTTCCCGTTTACAAAAATCTACATCCGTTATCAAGAAACCCCCAGAAAACCTGGTTTATTGGTACCAGAACAAAGCCGCGTATTCCATGACGGCTGTGCACAGAAAATGGCTGTAATTTTTGCAATATATTCATAATATCCCGATCTTTAACAACTTTGAAAATTTTAATGATATTTTCAACTGTTACAGTGGTTCAACTTTATCTTATTGGACACGTGTAATACGCACATAAAGTCCGGTGTGAAGTGAAATGTAAATTATAAATAACCAAAGAAAACTACTCAGATTTTAACAGTATATTGTATCCGTTGCGCGAAACACCCCAAAAACAAAGTTTTTTGGACCAAAATAAAGCTCGGATTGATATGCATAGCAAATAGCTGTAATTTTTACAATTTAATCCTAAGGTCAGAGTCTTGAGCAGCCCTGGAATTTTTGTTGATATCCTTCTTCGTTTGGGGGGTACAGAGGTTCAAAATTACCCTGATCGTACACACAAAACACACACGAAAAATCCGGTGTGAGGGGAAAAACTGTGCTTACAAAGTGTCGTAGCACGGAGAAATATGTTGTATAGTACCCTTTATCTCTGGGAAGCCCATACTGTAGTAGTGAAGCAGATGCAAAATTATTCTGCACGTGAAATCCGGTGTGAGGTGAAAAATTAGTTTTGCGTTATTCCAGTTTCACGAAAGTGAACTGCCAAAATTCAAGTGACCCATAAATTTCTTTTCATATGAGTGACATGCACTGTTGTAGCAGGGAAATGAAGGGAACCAGTGATTAACTGCTCGTGTCGGAGGCGAATATGTTCCTGTTTAAAACTGACTGGAAAGTGGGGGTGCCGGCCGACGTGACCGAGCTGTTCTAGGCGCTTCAGTCCGGAACTGCGCTGCTGCTACAGTCGCAGGTTCGAGTCCTGCCTCGGGCATGGATGTGTGTGATGTCCTTAGGTTAGTTAGGTTTAAGAAGTTCTAAGTCTAGGGGACTGATGACCTCAGATGTTAAATCCCATAGTGCTTGGAACCATTTGAATTTTTTTGGAAAGTGGGGTACCAGTCGTCTCAGTCTCCTTTTCTCAGCGCCTTTAGAAATTTTTCCTAATGCTTTAGAATGCTAGCGTATTCACGCTTTTTTATGCTTAAAGAGGAGGAGACAGGGGCAATGGGAAAGAGATGGAAAAGTGATAAGTTACGGAACATAGTAGACAGTGGTTGCGGTATAGAAGAAGTGAAGGAGGAAATGGCAATCTGAGAGAAAGATAGTGATACTAAAGTGTATCGCAAATTTTCCAGCCATTTTCTGTGCATAGCCGCTTTGGAAATGGTACCCAAAAACCTTGTTTTTGTAGTGTTTCTCGATAACGGATAACGATTTTTGAAAAGGGAAGATGGCAATTCTCGACGAATGGCTATTGAACACACTATTCAAATTTGAGCAGTTTGCTGTGGTTATTTATTATTTATATGTCACCTCTCACTGGATTTGACGTTTGTATTTTACGTGTGCGAAAAGCGTAGATTTGAACTTTTGTATCTCAGAAACGGATGAAGATATCAAGTAAATTTCCTAGGTGATTCAAGACGGGTATCTCATAAATAGGTCGTAAAAATTATAGTATCTACTGTGCATGGCCGTCTTGTAATCCGCAGCTTTGTTTTGGTACCCACTATCCTTGCTTTTCGGCTGTTTCTCGATAGCGTATAAAGATTTTTGAAAAGTGGAAGATGGCATTTCTACGTAGTTAAATGCCTAGAGAGTATACTGTTAAATTTGAGCAGTTTTCTGCGGTTATTATTTATCTATATTTCGGCATACACCGCAATTTACTTGCGTGTTTTACTTGCACATGTAAGGTGAAGTTTAACCTGTGGAACGGATAAACATATCAAGAAAATTTCAAAGCTGTTCAAGACTGGAATTGTTGGAATATATCGTAAAAATGACAGCCATTCGTTGTGCATAGCCGCAGACGAATCCTTCACTCGGTTTCGGTTCCTAAAAGCCTTGTTTAGTGGAGTGTTTCTCGTTGACAGATATAGATTCTGGAAAACGGTAAGTTGGTATCTCTCCACAAATGCCTAAAGGATATACTGTTTAACTTTGAGCAGCCTTCTGAGGTTATTTATATTTCGCCTCACACTGGACTTTATGTGAGTACTTTACGTGTACGAGCATGGTAAAGTTGTACCGCTGCATCTCGAAAATGGATAAAGATATATATAAAAAAATCCAAGACTGTTCAAGACCGGGGTCTTAGGAATATGTCGTAAAAGCTACAGCCATTTGCTGTGCATAGCCGTCCTCGAAACCACGGTTTTGTTTTGGTGCCCAAAATCATTGTGTTTTGGTGTGTTTCTAGATAACAGACAAAAAATTTTCAAAACGGGAAGATCGTGCTTCTAGATAAATGCCTAATCAATATACTGTCCAAATTTGAGCAATATGCAGCTGTCATTTATTATTTAGATTTCGCCTCACAGAGGATTTTACATGCGCATTTTACGTAAACATGTGTGATGAGGCTGAACCTCTCGACCCCGGAAACGGATAACCATATCAGGGAAGTTGTCAAGACTGATCAAGATCGGGATCTTTTGACTATATTATAAAAATTTACTGGCACCTGCTGTGCATAGCCGTTTTCGAAACCGAAGCTCGGTTTTTCGCGCGCAACGGTGGGAGCGATGGCGCCACCAGCGCAGACTTTACACCGTTTGCGACAGCATGACGTAACTACCGACCAATCAGAAGCCGTCTTTGGGCTATGTAAGGCAACCACGGTAGCAATTTTGACACACAGTTGCTCCTGACGAAGACGGTGGTGGACACTGTCGAAAGCTCGAGGTTTACCCTGAACTGCGGCAAGAGGTCCGTGAATGTTTTATACAACAGTGCCGTCGCGAAAGGCTTCGTTCTCATATACAGTAGATGCGACATGGGCGGAGATTTCGTCCCTGGATGAATGTCGGTCGGCCACTGTTGATAACACAATGCGTCCATCTTGGCGTGCTTCTGCACTATAGGAACGGCGAGTGTTCGTCAGAGACAATAGTATCGTCAGGCGTGACCCAGGAAAGTGTGATACGACCGCTGCTAACTTTCTATATACATAAATGATCTGACCGACAGAGTGTGCAGCAATCTGCGGTTGTTTGCTGACGATGCTGCGGTGTACGGCAAGTTATCGTCGTTGAGTGACTGTAGTAAGGTACAAGACGACTTAAACCAAATTTCTAGTTGGTGTGATGAATGGTAATTGGCTGTACATGTAGAAAAATGTAAGTGTTTCCACATGAGTAGGAAAAACAAACACACAGTGTTCGAATTCAGCATGAGTAGTGTGCTACTGAGCACAGTCATATCCATTAAATATCTAGACGTAACGTTGCAAAGCAGTATGAAATGGAATGAGCATGTAAGGATTGTAGTAGGGAAGGCGAATGATGGACTTCAATTTATTTGGAGACTTTTAGGAAAATCTGTTTCATGTGCAAAGGACACTATATGTAGGACATTAGTGCGATTCGTTGTTGAGTATTTTTCGAGTGTCTGGAATGTGCACCAAGTCGGATAAAAGCAGTTCAGAGGCGGACTGCTAGAAGTGTTACCGTTAGGTTCAAACAACATGCAGATATTACCGTGATCCTTCGGGAACTCAGATGGGAACCACTAGAGGGAAGGAAACATTCTCTCCGAGGAGCACTATTGGGAAAATTTAGAGGACCGGTATTTGAGGCTAACTGCACAGCGATTCCCCTACAACCAACGTACATTTCGCTTTAGGACCACGAAGATAAGACTGGAGAGATTAATGCTGTTACGGAGGAATACAGGCAGACGCTTTTCCCTCGCTCAATTCACTAGTGGAATAGGAAAGGAAGTGACTAGTAGTGGCATAGAGTATCCTCCTCCACGTACCACACAGTGGGTTGCGGAGTATGTATGTAGATGTAGACATCCAGAACCTGGTCTACACATGTGCGAATTTTCCAAAGGCCACTGCTGAAGGCAGGGACACACCAACGATAGATTGGGCCCAACAGATCCAGCAAATCTGTCGATACGTCAGTCCATCTTCCCATAGAACCACAATGCGACCACGTTCAAATGGCTGAAGTTCTTCAACAGGAGTATTTGCGTGGTTTTCCAAACGTCAGTTCCTTCCGTAGGGCTTTTGACGAATTCTTTTTTCAGTGGGGCAATGCAGGCCGATGCTTCGTGGACAGCTCTGCAAACTGTTGCTGTCTGTTTTCAACAAATAATGAAGCAGCTTCAGAAAACTTTGCGTAGCATGTAATATTTATGTTAAAAGTAGTGTGCACACTGGAGTCAGTGGCTGGTTTCTTTTGGTTGGTTTCAGAAGATACACTCAGCCTTAGTTTTAACTTCTGGTCAGTGTTTCTGTCGACGTGTAGCCGCACCTTGTATGATTTATCACTTAATTCGAAGAATGTATTCGCCGTTTGTCGTGCTCACTAGGTACATCAGAATGGTTCAAATGGCTCTGAGCACTATAGGACTTAACATCTGAGGTCATCAGTCCCCTACACTTAGAACTACTTAAACCTAACTAACCTAAGGACATCACACACATCAATGCCCGAGGCAGGATTCGAACTTGCGACGTAGCAGCAGCGCGGTTCCGGACTCAAGCGCCCAGAACCGCTCGGCCACAGCGGCCGGCTACATCAGAATATTCAGATACCTGTAAAGTAAACGAAAGGAGGCAATGTAATTCACATCACATAACGTTCTTGCATACAGTTTTGTGCGCACACACAGTAGCCGAGAACGCTTGGAAAGCGGTTAGTATGGTTTCAAACCGTAGAGTTGTAATAGTTATCTTCTTGATCAATACAGTAAAGGAAGTAGTATCAAATGGAAAAAAAATTGTGAAGTAGCCTGGATTTGAACTCGAGATCCGGTACTGTATACATAGAACGCAACATCTGACCTACCGAAACAATAGTTCAGGTCTCCCAAGGTAAATGACTTACTTACAACTGCATATGTTATTTTCGTCAACAAGTGCGCAGTTGTTCAGCAATTTCAACACGTGGTCAGTAGTTAGTAAGTTAAAACGCAATGCATAATTATCGCTACGCGAGCCTAGACAGCACATTTCCAAGAGGTGTTCAGTGATTACTGACTACTGTCCAAATCAACGTACTTAACTGGTCACACAAATATTCCGATTTTTTTTCTTACTCACCAGATAAGTGCCTGCAAAATGTCTATAAGCTAATCACATAAATTACGAGACGTCTCCAAGAATTGTTATGAGATCTATCAGTATCTGCATTCATTGCTTACATAGCAGATAATTTCCTTCACCTAACCATACAGGTCGAAAAAATGTTTCGAGCATCAGCAGTGTGGAAATGGCATACTTCCATATTAACGTGTTAATAACAACTTCTTTATTATTTTAATTTGTGTTTATACAAAACGAAAGTGTTGTTTTTTATGTGAGTACATTGTAAACCGGCGATTATATTTGAACCTGATTTTCATCCGTGAATTTTCGCCAGTTAGATGTAGTCCTACTTCACAACGACGTCACCTGGGGCTAATTTTTATGCAATGTAGATTTCCGAGTTAAGCTTGATCCGAGACCATGTTCTATGTTAATCTAAGGTTGAATGCTTTATGCAGCGGCCCTTACAGAAATATTATTTCGGAATTCTCTTCAATCTGTCACTCTCGAGCTTCAGGATCTCCTCAGATCAGTCGATTCTCAAATCGTTCACGTTCATACTTAGTTCTGGGAAGAGGAAAAAGTCGGCACCTAACAAATCTTCTGAGTGTGGCTGCTGGTCAAGTGTCGTCAGCGGGGAATTGGCGATTCCTTGCTGCCGAATGAGCTAAGTTGTTGGGCGGCAGGAAAAAAGGTGAAGGACTACGGGAGACACCGTTCGATTCGAGCAAGCAGGCATTTTATCACCTCCTGGTAGAACTCATGATTTCTTCTAACAGAAAACATGAATATCCTGTGAGAAACTCAGTTGATATCGTGGGATACGATCAGCAATCTTCACCCTTCATTTCTGCGAGCTCAGTTTGTAATATATCATTTCGGAGTCTATTTCTTAACTTTAGAAATGCATTTGACTCATTTTCACTCGTACGTCTTACAGCGAAAGCACGATCAGATGGAATAGCAAACGAGCTTTGTGGCTGGATTGAAGATTTTTTCTTAAGAAGGACGCATCATTTTATCTTGAATGGCAAGTGATTGACAGATGCAGAAGTTGTACTAGGCGTGTCCCAGAAAGGTGATTTGGGATGCTTGCTGTTAATGTTGTACGTTAATGACCTGGCAGACAATAGTAACAGTAACATTAGGTTTTTGCACCTTGTGCAGGTATCTGTAATAAAGTACTATTAGAGAAATTGTGCACAATTATTCACTCAGATCCTGATAAGCTTTCAAACTGGAGCAAAGATTTCCAACTTACGTTAAATCATGATATATGCTGCAGCGCCAAAGAAACTGGTATAGCTTGCGTATTCAGATACAGATATACGTAAACAGGTAGAATACGGCGCTGCGGTCAGCAACGCCTATATAAGACAGCTTCTGCTACAGTGACAGGTTATCAAGAGTTAAGTGAGTGTGAACGTGATGTTATTATTGGCGCATGAGCCACGGGACACAGCATCACCGAGGTAGCGATGAAGTGGGGATTTTCCCGTACGATTATTTCACGAGTGTAGCGTGAATATCAGGAATCCGGCAAAACATCAAATCTCCGACATCGCTGCGGTCGGAAAGAGATCCTGCAAGAACGGGACCAACGACGACTGAAGAGTATCATTCAATGTGACAGAAGTGCAACTCTTCCACAAACTGCTGCAGATTTCAGTGCCGGGCCATCAACAAGTGTCAGCGTGCGAATTATTCAACGAAACATAATCGATATGGGCTTTCGGAGCCGAAGACCCACTCGAGTACCCTTGATGACGGCACAACACAGAACGTTACACCCCACATGGGCCCGTCAACACCGACATTGGACTGTTGATGACTGGAAACATTTGCCTGGTCGGAAGAGTCTCGTTTCAAATCGTATCGAGCTGATGGAAATATACGGGTATGGAGACAACCACATGAATTCATGGACCCTGCATGTCAGCAGAGAACTGTTCAAGCTGGTGGAGGTTCTGTAATGGTGTGGGGCATGAGCAGTTGGAGTGATATGAGACCCCTGATACGACTATATACGACTCTGACAGATGACACGTACGTTAGCATCCTGTCTTATCACCTGAATCCATTCATTCCAGTGTGCATTCCGGCGGACTTTGGCAATTCCAGCAGGACAGTGCGCCACCCCAAACGTCCAGAATTGCTACAGAGTGGCTCCAGGAACACTCTTCTGCGTTTAAACCCTTCTGCTGGCCACCAGATTCCCCAGATGTGATTATTAAGCATATCTGGGTTACCTAGCAACGTGCTGTTCAGAAGACATCTCCATCCATTTGTACTTTACGGTTTTATGAACCGTCCTGCAGGATTCGTGGTGTCAGTTCCTTCCAGCGCTACTTCAGACATTAGTCGAGTCCATGCCACGTCGTGTTGCGGCACTTCTGCGTGCTCGTGGTGGCCCTATACGATTTTAGTCAGTTGTACCAGTTTCTTTAGCTCTTCAGTGTATTTAAAATTTTACACTTCAGAAAATCCAGAAAGTTCGTATACTTCGATTATAATATCACTGAATCACAATGGGAATCAGGCATCTAATACGAATACCTGGGAGTGGCTGTCTGCACGGATATGAAATGGAATGATCACACTGACTTAGTGATTAGTCATGTGGCAGTCTTCGGTTCATTGGTAGAGTCCCGAGAGTCTACAAATTAGGATGCTTACAAAACACTCGTACTACCCATCCTAGGATATTTCTCAAGAGTGTGGACTCATACAAAATAGGACTAACAGAGGATATCAAATGTTTATAAAATAAGAGCACGAATGGTGGTTCAAATGGCTCTGAGCACTATGGGACTTAACATCTGAGGTCATCAGTCCCCTAGAACTTAGAACTACTTAAACCTAACTAACCTAAGGACAACACACACATCCATGCCCGAGGCAGGATTCGAACCTGCGGCCGTAGTGGTCGCGCGGTTCCAGACTGAAGCGCCTAGAACCGCTCGGCCACTCTGGCCGGCTGCACGAATCGTGACATGTTTGTTTGACCCATGGGAGAGTGTGATGCAGGTGCTGAAAAACATCAGCTGGCACACGATCGAAGAGAAATGACACATATCAACCGGAAGCTTCTATACAATGTTTACAGTAGCAGCAGTAATCGAGGAATCTGGAAATATACTGAAACCCCTAAGTATCGCTCCTGTAGGGGCTTTGAAGATAAGACTAATTACTGCCCAAAAATACACATTTGCGCATTGAAATAAAATGATGGCGTGGTATTATTGTCTGTGAACCCCGTCTGCGGTTGTTCGGCAGCCTGAAGCGAGACTTTCTTTTTCACGCCACTTCGGCGACATGCACAACGATAATGATGAGGTGAGGTGACTAAGACACCGCTAACACGCATTACCTGAGTGAAAACAAGTGCCATATGCACCCGAGAATCGAACCCGGGACCCAGCGATGTATAGGCGGCGACATTAACCATTTTTGTTTCGTTTTTAATACCCGAGAAATCAGTTTCTACTAACGTTAAGTTCTCCATGAATCCACGCGTGGCCCTCAAAACATGCAGTGTGCCTCCTTGCTGTAGAGTGAAGTATTCACACGCTTTATCGTATAAATTTACCGCGCGGAATGAAACGACGACGATGAAACGAATTTCTTACTGTAGCTTGACGGAAACACACACATTCCTGACGAAATAATTACATAAAGAACTGCCTCTAACAGGAAACGAAGTGAGATATGAAGCGTTAACAAGAACATTAAACGACGCAGTGAGGTATTTTAATTGGATCACAAAGTTTAGAAAGGGTTTCGTGACATAGAAAAGTCATCATTTTAAAACGGTCGTATACCTCCGTTGCTTCAAAAAATGGTTCAAATGGCTCTGAGCACTATGGGACGCAACTGCTGTGGTCATTATTCCCCTAGAACTTAGAACTACTTAAACCTACCTAACATAAGGACATCACACACACCCATGCCCGAAGCAGGATTCGAACCTGCGACCGTTGCAGCAGCGCGGCTCCGGACTGGAGCGCCTAGAACCGCACGGCCACCGCGGCCGGCCCTCCGTTGCTGTCGAGAGTGAAATGTAAGTCGTGGACATGTTTGTTGGAGCATCACTCGACGACATTAAATCATTTTATACCACCCAAAGCGATGAGCGGTAGCAGGCGCCTTCGCTGCCGGGAACAAATAAATGGGCCCCTGGTATCTGGCGTGTGTGGCGTTCAGAGGCAGACAGTCCGCCAAGCAATCGATTACTGTTATTTGGTGAAACTGTTATTCCCGCTGTGTCAGAAAGTGAAATAAGTTGTAGCTCTGCTATCATTTCACTCATGACTTCAACATTCAGACAAAAGGCGCCATAAAAATGTACCCGGGGACGAGCCTCGGTCTCACATTCGGGCGCCATGCGCTTCACAACTTTTTATTTTTACTGGCGGTTGATGCAACCATAAACAACTACATCCATCTTCAGCATTTTTACTACGACCACCTGACTGTCTGTTCAAAGATTAGACTACCATAGAATGGAATCCTTCGAAAGAATGCGGAACTCAGCAAATCTCATAACTGCACAGCATGCAGCAAATCAAGGTTCAAAACATTACCTGCATAAGTCCAAATAATAATAAAAAGTTGAAAATTGACACCAAGTAGATTCGGACGTTCGTCCCTCACGTCTATAAACCGTAAGCTTATCCATTTCTTTTTCTTTTTTCATCAGAGTGACTTGGTACTATAATGAAACTTCAGAAGATCATAGTTAAATCATCATGTAATACAAGCTGCAAATGTGAGAAAAAAAATTAATTATAGTCGCCTTGTCACGGTCCGCGTAGCTCCCACCGTCGGAGGTTCGAGTCCTCCCTCGGGCATGGGTGTGTATGTTGTCCTTAGCATAAGTTAGCTTAAGTTAAATTAAGTAGTGCGTAAACTTAGGGCCCGATTACCTCAGCAGTTTGGTCCCATAAGACCTTACAACAAATTTCCAAAAATTAATTATAACATAATTAAAAAAAGGAAATACCAGAAAAACATACCCGGCAAACCAATACCCAGCTCTCATTCTATGTATCAATACTTTTTGTAGGTTCTTATATTTTATTATTCTTTTAGAAACGACTCATTTTGTATTTTTAAATATTTTTTAAATTTTTTTACATAGAAATGCAAGAGCGGAAACCCAACGAATGAAATTATACTCTAAATCGCAAACTAAGCCTTCCGTCTATACAAAAAAGTTCCGATTTGATTGCAAGGATTATATACACTCATTTATATATGCACTTCATTTACACACATTATACAATATAACTGGAGCGATACTGAGACAAAATACAAAACAAAACGAACGCGGAAACTAGGAGAGCACAAGCTGGAGCAAAACAGATGAGAACATACATAACAAAGGAAACACCTATCCTCAGGAAAATGAAATTAAACACCTTGCCAACGAAAAACAAGATTCAACAATATTGAAGCAGTTGTAAGTATGTCCTCTAAGCGTTGTTCATCTACTTCCTGAAGACCACGTGACCTGCCCCACCCCCCCCCCCCCCCCAACCCCCTCCACCTTCTACGACATAATGAACAAATTGACCCGGGAACCACATTACGGTAAGAGTTTTCGACCGTGGAAAGAAGACAGAATATGGGGGCAATATGGTGTCCGTAGTGTAAACAATACCAGAAGTAAGGAAACCCGCCGGCCGAGGTGGCCGAATGGTTCTAGGCGCTACAGTCTGGAACCGCGAGACGGCTACGGTCGCAGGTTCGAATACTGCCTGGGGCATGGATATGTGCGATGTCCTTAGCTTAGTTAGGTTTAAGTAGTTCTAAGTTCTAGGGGACTGATGACCTCAGAACTTAAGTTCCATAGTGCTCAGAGCCATTTGCATTTTTTAAGGAAACCCGATTGTGTCCTAATCCAAGACCAGTTTGCCATATGACCTCCAAAAGTAAAACGATGTCGTATCGTACCTGTGGACGTTCAACGACGTGTCGCTAAGCACAATACGGAAACGTCGCTCGTTTGTTGGAATCGAGATATTTACTACCGTATACCACCAGGATGCTACGCGCATTGGCAAAATTGGAAGACATAATGAACCAAACTGACATCCGGGTTATTTGCGGCGACCCTCTTTCAACGAGACTCGAGAAAAAAAAAAATGGTTCAAATGGCTCTGAGCACTATGCGACTTAACTTCGGAGGTCATCAGTCGCATAGAACTTAGAACTAATTAAACCTAACTAACCTAAGGACATCACACACATCCATGCAGCGTAGCAGTCGCGCGGTTCCGGACTGAGCGCCTACAACCGCGAGACCACCGCGGCCGGCCCAACGAGACTCGAACAAGGAATTTCTTCCTAACGAGTGTTTAGGAATCTACGGTGAGGACGGGTTTCCATAAAATGTCAGCCCCTAAATAGCTCATCGCAACATAGAAGTCAAGAATGTGTTTTAACTTGTAATTTATGCGACGAACATCAATAGGGTGTCAAGACTATCATAACGGACGCAGAGGAATAAACGGGACGCGAATGTGTGTTTCTTGAGTTATCGCTAAAACAGTAAGTTGCACATATAGCATCTGCTTCTTCCTTAGTATAACAGTCAAGCCCAGTCCACCAGAGGAACGAGGATTCGACACCACCTCATACCGTAAGCGAAAGGTGTGTCGTTTTCACAAATGTTGTATTTTCTTCGCCATCATCGAGGGAAGCGGGTAAACTCTGGCTACACACAAGACATATGTATTCAGCATTCGGACTTCGTGGAGCAGAGTAACAGAATGCCTTTCATGTTGTAGTATCGCTCCCTCAATTTTTTCCGTAACAGACTTCCAGTTGAGCGTCGCCATTTTGAGTGAACAACGATAATGACGATACCGAGAGACGTTTACGGATCCACAGCAGTAGCCCATGGAACAACTGCGTCATCAAAACCTCGCAAAGAAAGAAGCCTGTATTTATCTTCAATAAGTAGTGCACCCGAAGTACGACAACAGTCATCGACTACAGCCTTCAGCCGAGGTATCTCGGCAGTATTGCTGAGTAGAACCATCACGTCATCCGCGTAAGCACGAATAGCTATAGTCTCTCTGGAAAGCGTCCAACCTTTCAGCTGGGATGTCAGCATCCGAACTAGGAGCTCCAGTGGTAACAAAAAGAAAGTCATGGACAGTGGGCTTCTTTGATGCACACCCGGGCGGATATTTATCGGGAGCGTCAGTTGGCCATTAACAACCACCGAAGCTGAAATGCCGGCCGCGGTGGTCTCGCGATTCTAGGCGTGCAGTCCAGAACCGTGCAGCTGCTACTGTCGCAGGTTCGAATCCTGCCTCGGGCATGGATGTGTGTGATGTCCTTAGGTTGGTTAGGCTTAAGTAGTTCTAAGTTCTAGGGGACTGATGACCACAGCAGTTGTGTCCCATAGCGCTCAGAGCCATTTGAACCATTTTTGAAGCTGAAATACCCGTAAACAGGTTTGAGAGCACTCGCCGGTGTGTCAACAGTCAAGCCAGCAGTGTCCAGAATCCAAAGCAGAAAGTCGTGAGTAACACGGTCAAACGCCTTATCAAATTCTAGAAATGCAACTGCACAAGGGACGGACTTTACAGCTGCGACAAAAACCACGGCGCGACATCCGATTATAGGGGTAAGAATGGTTCGATGAAGTACGCAGCTTTGATGTTTCGCAATAATCGTCTGCATCACAGCCGACATCCTAGTATGAACAGCTCTCGCCACAGACTTATAATCAAAATTTCACAAAGAAAATGAATGAAAGCTGTCAGACAGCCGGTTCAGAGCATTTCGGGATTAAAACGATTTTCCCCACGTGCAGCGAGATCGGCACTTCTCTCCCTTGTAACACTACATTCGAAACGGACGTAAAGGTAGCACCCGGCAGAAGCCAAAACCGCACGTAAAATTCCTTGGGAAGTCCAACCAGACCAGGGGACTTTCAAGAATGCAATCCCACAATAAGTTTATTAAACTTCCTCGTGCTGAAAGGCATCTAAGAGCGTTTCATTACGTTCAGGTGCAATTGTCATATCCAAGATGCTGGCTAGTCGGTCGTAAAAGGTATCAAAAAAATGTTCAAACGTGTGTGATTTTTCTAAGGGACCAAACTGATTAGGTGATCAGTCCCTAAACTTACACATTACTTAAGCTAACTCGTGCTAATAACAACACGCACACACCCATGCCCGAGGGAGGACTCGAACCTTCGGAGGGAGGACCGCGTAGTCTGTGACATGGCGCCTCAAACCGCGCGCCCACTCCGCGCAGCTGAAAGGTATCACTCGACGCATCGACGTGTTAGACATCTTGATAGTACTGGTGTAGGACACGCACTATATCAGCTTGCGCCATTACGATACGTCCATCATTTGTCGTGAGAGAATAAACACAAGCGCGCCGACGACGAGTCCGATGTCGAAGCAAATGACGTCAGTTCTTCCGTCACCAATAAACGTGGCTTAGTTCGCGGTTTCAAACCTTCTATTTGTATTCTCTTCGAGGTCAGCACCATCACAAAGTTCACGCAGGATGGAATAGTAAAATTCGTAAGTTCTCCGGAAGTTCCGCGCTTTGGCAGCACAAAAAGTATCGAATCTTGCCTGAGCCTCAGTTTTGTTAGTTGTGTCCAAAAATCAAGGATAGAAGAGTACTTCCCAGAAGACCAAAGACTGTGCTCGCATGCGGTTCGCATCATGACATCTGGAGAGGGATCAGACAGGTGGGCGACGTTTAACATTTACGGAGAGCGAAACAATTTGACCGGTTGCCGTACAGGATTGAGAGTTGCAGTCACAGCGCAGGGTATGACTTCACCATTAAGAATACTCTCGTGCAGGCAGTCTGATAAGTACAACCAATCTAATCTGCTATTTGAAGTCGCAGTAAAGTGACTAAATTATATAACGTCGGGTATGTGCATATCCAGTCGTCTTTCAGGCGTAAGGAGCGGACCAATTCATGTGATTCATGACAGAAATTAAAATTTGGAGATTGATCTGCAGCACGCAACACACAGTTAAAATCAGCATTCAGCAGAATACCCGGAGGACTCTTGCGTAACAGATAAACAATTTTCTCTTAATAAAAACGCCAACGACCCACTGTGCGATCGGTTTTTTTTATAGGATGGGGACACTCCACGCCCACACCGACGTGGTGACCAAACCAAAAGTTCTTACTGTCACCTCTGTATGAAATGTTAGTTTTCGAATCAGGAGTCACGGGATGCGGGCTGTGATGTTGTCCATGTGTCTGGGTAAGATTACTCATTGCCATGGTCCATTAGGAGACAGAGAGTAGACGAAAGAGATCGAATGGTAGCGGTTCGTAAAGGCAGAGAGAAAAAAGTGTCGAGGCAAGCGTCAAGGAAAAAAAAACCTCTGCGGTAGTAGATCGGGTAGTAAGGGCAGTAGCGGCCTGCTAGCTACAACAGTGCATGCAAGGTGAGGTTATGTTAGTGCCTGGTATCGTGCATCGCTACCTTTGTCGCTGCGGGTGCTCGTTGTAGATGGGTCAGTCCGGACGCTACAGCTGTGCTCCTGAAAATTCTCCTGGGCCTGCTGCAGCGGCTGCGTCCCTGTAAAAGTCCGAGGTCGTCATACATTAGTGGGCGATCGGCCATAGATCAGCTCAAAGTGTAGGGGGTGTATGTGGCTGGTTTGCGTGTTGAGTACCTGCGGTTGCCTGTTCAAAAAATGGTTCAAATGGCTCTGAGCACTATGGAACTTAACTTCTGAGATAATCAGTCCCCTAGAACTTAGAACTACATAAACCTAAGGACATCACACACATCCATGTCCGAGGCAGGATTCAAATCTGCGACCGTAGCAGGTTGCCTGTTATTCGGCAGGTCGAGCATCTGGGGTTTCCAGTAATAGCTGTGTTGCAGGAGCTCGCCAGTACTGTTGTGTTATCGTGCTATGGACCACAGATGTTTAGTTCCGTGCTAACAGTGTCTTTGATCTACACTCCTGGAAATTGAAATAAGAACACCTTGAATTCATTGTCCCAGGAAGGGGAAACTTTATTGACACATTCCTGGGGTCAGATACATCACATGATCACACTGACAGAACCACAGGCACATAGACACAGGCAACAGAGCATGCACAATGTCGGCACTAGTACAGTGTATATCCACCTTTCGCAGCAATGCAGGCTGCTATTCTCCCATGGAGACGATCGTAGAGATGCTGGATGTAGTCCTGTGGAACGGCTTGCCATGCCATTTCCACCTGGCGCCTCAGTTGGACCAGCGTTCGTGCTGGACGTGCAGACCGCGTGAGACGACGCTTCATCCAGTCCCAAACATGCTCAATGGGGCACAGATCCGGAGATCTTGCAGGCCAGGGTAGTTGACTTACACCTTGTAGAGCACGTTGGGTGGCACGGGATACATGCGGACGTGCATTGTCCTGTTGGAACAGCAAGTTCCCTTGCCGGTCTAGGAATGGTAGAACGATGGGTTCGATGACGGTTAGGATCTACCGTGCACTATTCAGTGTCCCCTCGACGATCACCAGAGGTGTACGGCCAGTGTAGGAGATCGCTCCCCACACCATGATGCCGGGTGTTGGCCCTGTGTGCCTCGGTCGTATGCAGTCCTGATTGTGGCGCTCACCTGCACGGCGCCAAACACGCATACGACCATCATTGGCACCAAGGCAGAAGCGACTCTCATCGCTGAAGACGACACGTCTCCATTCGTCCCTCCATTCACGCCTGTCGCGACACCACTGGAGGCGGGCTGCACGATGTTGGGGCGTGAGAGGAAGACGGCCTAACGGTGTGCGGGACCGTAGCCCAGCATCATGGAGACGGTTGCGAATGGTCCTCGCCGATACCCCAGGAGCAACAGTGTCCCTAATTTGCTGGGAAGTGGCGGTGCGGTCCCCTACGGCACTGCGTAGGATCCTACGGTCTTCGCGTGCATCCGTGCGTCGCTGCGGTCCGGTCCCAGGTCGACGGGCACGTGCACCTTCCGCCGACCACTGGCGACAACATCGATGTACTGTGGAGACCTCACGCCCCACGTGTTGAGCAATTCTGCGGTACGTCCACCCGGCCTCCCGCATGCCCACTATACGCCCTCGCTCAAAGTCCGTCAACTGCACATACGGTTCACGTCCACGCTGTCGCGGCATGCTACCAGTGTTAAAGACTGCGATGGAGCTCCGTATGCCAGGGCAAACTGGCTGACACTGACGGCGGCGGTGCACAAATGCTGCGCAGCTAGCGCCATTCGACGGCCAACACCGCGGTTCCTGGTGTGTCCGCTGTGCAGTGCGTGTGATCATTGCTTGTACAGCCCTCTCGCAGTGTCCGGAGCAAGTATGGTGGGTCTGACACAATGTGTTCTTTTTTCCATTTCCAGGAGTGTATTATGTATCCATCTATGGTTGTGGTCGTAGTTCCCCAAAGAAAGAATAAACGGGGTTATGCAAGTGTCTCGTGTTTCTGTACAGTCATGTGGAGAGTTTTTGGAATACCTGCAAGAGGATATCTAGCCTATATTCCTGGTGAAGATGCGCGGTGCGTGTGTAACGTGGAGCATCGCTTATGATACCGAGTACTTTGTTCTGTATGAGCTACAGACGGCGCATGCGTGTGGGCGCAGCGTATCCCCAGACGGGAGCAGCATGTCGTCAGAGGTCTAATAAGGTGTGCGATCGGTGCCGGATGGGGCATACAAAAGAACAAAGTTAAGATTAAAATGTTAACTTACGTGCCTGTCAGAATCCAACATTCCCACCTCAGCAACAGGAATGCGTTCGCGAAAGAATAAGGTGGTCCCCGCAGAATATTCCGGTGCTATATTAAAGATCATACGAAAACCAGGTAAGGAGAAACGGCTAAAGAACATTTCCTGTAGGAATACTATGTCCGCACATGAATCATAAATGAACTGACGCAGCGAAACCAATCGCTATTCTGATTCCACACGTTCATACACTCCTGGAAATGGAAAAAAGAACACATTGACACCGGTGTGTCAGACCCACCATACTTGCTCCGGACACTGCGAGAGGGCTGTACAAGCAATGATCACACGCACGGCACAGCGGACACACCAGGAACCGCGGTGTTGGCCGTCGAATGGCGCTAGCTGCGCAGCATTTGTGCACCGCCGCCGTGCATATGGAGCTCCATCGCAGTCTTTAACACTGGTAGCATGCCGTGACAGCGTGGACGTGAACCGTATGTGCAGTTGACGGACTTTGAGCGAGGGCGTATAGTGGGCATGCGGGAGGCCGGGTGGACGTACCGCCGAATTGCTCAACACGTGGGGCGTGAGGTCTCCACAGTACATCGATGTTGTCGCCAGTGGTCGGCGGAAGGTGCACGTGCCCGTCGACCTGGGACTGGACCGCAGCGACGCACGGATGCACGCCAAGACCGTAGGATCCTACGTAGTGCCGTAGGGGACCGCACCGCCACTTCCCAGCAAATTAGGGACGCTGTAGCTCCTGGGGTATCGGCGAGGACCATTCGCAACCGTCTCCATGAAGCTGGGCTACGGTCCCGCACACCGTTAGGCCGTCTTCCGCTCACGCCCCAACATCGTGCAGCCCGCCTCCAGTGGTGTCGCGACAGGCGTGAATGGAGGGACGAATGGAGATGTGTCGTCTTCAGCGATGAGAGTCGCTTCTGTCTTGGTTCCAATGATGGTCGTATGCGTGTTTGCCGCCGTGCAGGTGAGCGCCACAATCAGGACTACATACGACCGAGGCACACAGGGCCAACACCCGGCATCATGGTGTGGGGAGCGATCTCCTACACTGGCCGTACACCTCTGGTGATCGTCGAGGGGACACTGAATAGTGCACGGTAGATCCAAACCGTCATTGAACCCATCGTTCTACCATTCCTAGACCGACAAGGGAACTTGCTGTTCCAACAGGACAATGCACGTCCGCATGTATCCCGTGCCACCCAACGTGCTCTACAAGGTGTAAGTCAACTACCCTGGCCAGCAAGATCTCCGGATCGGTCCCCCATTGAGCATGTTTGGGACTGGATGAAGCGTCGTCTCACGCGGTCTGCACGTCCAGCACGAACGCTGGTCCAACTGAGGCGCCAGGTGGAAATGGCATGGCAAGCCGTTCCACAGGACTACATCCAACATCTCTACGATCGTCTCCATGGGAGAATAGCAGCCTGCATTGCTGCGAAAGGTGGATATACACTGTACCAGTGCCGACATTTTGCATGCTCTGTTGCCTGTGTCTATGTGCCTGTGGTTCTGTCAGTGTGATCATGTGATGTATCCGACCCCAGGAATGCGTCAATAAAGTTTCCCCTTCCTGGGACAATGAATTCACGGTGTTCTTATTTCAATTTCCAGGAGTGTAGTTCAAGGAAAGGAACGTGTAGGTTTGGGTCACTGATCACAGTTGTACAGGGATGTACAGAGCATACGGAGCTGAATTATGCAGACAGCTGGCGCGAAGGTCCACTGCAGAGTGCACAGATGAATCAAACATCGGGGAACCAGAGACCCCGTTACCGAAATCTTTTTCCTTAGATTTCTTTCGCGCCACCTCACGGTCATATTGTATACGCTATTTCTGTCGGCTACGTGGCATGGCGGCCACTGCAGACGGAGATGTGGGAGGGATCGTAGGCACAGCTTACTGCTACTCCGAACAAGGAACATGACATGGAGGCGCAGTCACTAAGGCGGATGCTATCTGCGGAACCACCAACACAACAGGTGATACTTTGTCGCTATTTTTGTTCTCCTTTGGAGTTACCGTAGGCGGAAAATTCAGGAAACCGACGGCGGCTCAAGACGAAGGAACAGGAGGGCATTTCGAAGTCTCAGACTGTAACGGGGGACACAAAGACGAAGGGGTTACCCCGTTCCCTTTCCACACGGAAGCAGCTCGGAAGGAGCTACTTCGTGAGCAAGAGGGCTACTGTAGATGACTTCTTCGCCTCTCTACCCTGATGGGAGGTATCGTATCATCGAGAGAAGCAGTCAACAAAATCGATGAGGAGGTGGAGAGGAGGGGGGGGGTCAGAAGAAGTCAGAAACAAGTCCTCACGCTCACCTTCGTGAGTGCGACGTCGCTTGTTTTTCACTTTTGCAGGTTCTCTATCCCGAGGGCAATAGGATTCTGATCCTGTCACGGAAGTAAAGGCGGAAATTCATTTACACGATTATCAGAAGTCTTTTCGATCATTACGATCCGAAGCAGAAGTAGATCCGATTTCGGGAGTGGAAGAAACAAGATCACTAACCGCTAATTTGCGAGGTTGCGCTAATGACGGCTTTAATACAAACGCCCTCCGGGGGCAATTAGATCGAACGCGTCCACTTTAATTACATAGGAAGCAGCTTCCCTCTTGTCCAGTATACATGACACAAACGGGGTAACCACAAACTTGCAAATGTGATGGAATATTGCGTTTGATATGAATTTCCACGGGAATAATACTGCTATAACACTGTAATATTTGTTGATTACACCAACGTTCACGACAGACGTTACCACAAGTAGTCAATATGTCCTTCAAAAAGTTGTCCTCTACCTCCGGTGGGCGACTGAGCTCTCGAACATTGGTATAGTCAATTTCAGCGTCTGCGAGTGACACTATACTAACGGAATTATCGCAGTGCTTGAACGAGACTTGAGAACCATGTAGCGACAGCAACATTTCAGCTTGAAGGGGATCCATAAATTTCACGTGAAACATGTACTCTGCATCAAAATAAGCGGTGTGGGCCTTATCAGAGTTAACATTAACTGTATCGACTAGCCAATAGTGGATTTCTAGAGATCCGGGCTGAACGTGTCGCGTTGTTTTACCGAAAGTAAAGTTCACAGTACCTTTCCGTGGATTAGACGTGGAAACCATGGTAGCCATAGCGGAGCGGCCGACGCAGCTGCTAGTAGTCGAACAAAAACAGAGTAACGCGGAGCGGAATCGCTACGACTCACTCGGCAGACAGAACAACACTAACGAGGAAAATTCACACAAGCGACACTGCGCAAGTGGGATAAACAAGAACCTTCTTGCTTGGCGCGGGACTGTAGATCACGAGCTGCGGAAATTTCGCAGTCACTATTGCCGAGTTCCATGCGCGAATAGAAAAGGAAAAAACCCCATTACGTTCTACAATAGGAAATATCCTCTGCCATGCACTTCACAGTGGTTTGCAGAGTATGGCTGTAGATGCGGATATGCGGGGTGTTTTATTGTTGTAGCTGAAAACAAAAGGTGCGAGTGGAGCACAAGGAAACAAGCAAATAATCCTAGCAAACGTAGACTCGGAAACCCATGGTTTTCCCGATACGACGCATCACGAATGAGTATATGGACGCCGCAGAAAAGAGTGCTCGAGGAAGCAAACTGCAGATATGCACTTGAGGATGACTACATCATAACAAGTGTTCCACAGAGTCACCCATAATGTCTGGAATGCTCCAGGGAAGTGTGATAGAATCGCTCTTTTTCTCTACATGCACAAATGTTCTGGCGGACAGGATAAACAGCAATTTACGGCTTTTTGCTGATGACACTGTGGTGTACGGTAAGAGGTCGAACTTGAGTGACAGGAGGACGTTACAAGATGACTTAGACAAAATTTACAGTTAGTGTGGTGAATGGCAGCATGCTTTAAATGTAGAAAAATGTAAGCTAATGTGGACGAGCAGGAAAAATAATCCTGTAACTTTCGAATACAGCAATGGTAACGTGCTGCTTGACTCATTAACATCTATTAAATACCTTGGCGTAACGTTGCAAAGCAATATGAAGTGGAATGGGCACGTCAGCTTGGTTTTTGGGAGGGCGAATGCTCGACTTCGGTTCATCGGGAGAATTTTAGGAAAGTGTGGTTCATCAGTAAAGCAGACGGCGTGTAGAACGCTAGTGCGACCCATTCTTCTTCCACCAGGTCGGATTAAAGGAAGGCGTCGAAGCAATTCAGAGACATGCTGCCAGATTTGTTAACGGGATGTTCGGTTAGAACGTAAGTATTACGGAAATTCTCCGTGAACACAGATAGGAATTCCTGGATGGAAGACGACGCTCTTTTCGCAATGCTTGACACAGTCACGTCGTTTAAATTTCTGGGCATAACATTGCAAAGCGATATGAAATGCAACGAGCATGTCAGGATTTTTGTAGGGAGGGCGATGGTCCACTTGAGTTTGTTGCGAGAATTTTGAAGAAGTGTGGTTCATCTTCAAAAGAGACCGCATGTACGACGCTAGTGCGACCTATTCTTGAGTAGTGCTCGAGTGTCTGGGATCCGCAACAGGTAGGATCAAAGGAAGACGTGGAAGCAGTTCAAAGGCTGGATGCTAGATTTGTTACCGGTATGTTCGAACAACACAAAAGTGTTGACGAGATGCTTCAGGAACTCAAATGCAAATCCCTGGAGGTAAGGCGACGTTCTTTTCGAGAAAAGGTATTGAAAAAAATTTAGAGAACCGCCTCTGACGCGGACTGCAGATCTATTCCACTGCCGCCAACGTAAATTTCGCGTAAGGACCTCGAAGGGAAGATGAAAGAAATTTGGTCTCGTATGGGGGCTTATAGATAGTCGTTTTTCAAAATGGTTCAAATGGCTCTGAGCACTATGGGACTTAACATCTGAGGTCATCAGTCCCCTAGAACTTAGAACTTCTTAAACCTACCTAACCTAAGGACATCACACACATCCATGCCTGAGGCAGGATTCGAACCTGCGACCGTAGCGGTCGCGCGGTTCCAGACTGTAGCGCCTAGAACCGCTCGGCCACAACGGCCGGCCAGTCGTTTTTCCCTCGCTCTGTCTGCGACTGGAACAGGAAAGGAAATGACTAGTAATGTTAGTTATACTCTCCGATATGTACAGTACGTGGCTCGTGGAGTGCGTATGTAGACAAATGCACACGTGAAGGCAGTCTTCAGTATGACTCCCCATCAATGCGCAAAAATCCCAGGCGTGCTCCGAATACATCGACAGCTACCTGTTTTGTAAAGGTCACGTTCCTACCGCTTGGGAGGCCGAGTTTGTGAGTTCGTGAAACGGCTTCTGGTGCAGTGCACTGCTAAGACAATTTCTCCCTTCCGCTGTTACACAGCTATGCCTCAGTGTCAGGTAACAGGAGGAGAACGAAGGTTCTAAAACACTCCAACAAATTAGTATCCAACTCACACTAATGAGTTAAAAGGTTTACTTATATTTGTGTCTTGCTGGATAATGAAGTCTGCAACACTGCTTGTAATATAACACACAAAAGGCCCTAAATGGCTATGTGCATATAATCGTAGGTAAACTTCACAGTACATAGCAAATGCAATTTGTAACTGTCTCTTCACTTCTAAGAGTTCACTAAATGATGTTCACGTGCCAAAGTCAGCCCTGGACGACGATCTATAGCCAAGTGGGCGAGAACTGCTCTTCTCTCTTCCTAGTATGCTTCTGTCCGTTGTCGTCTGGTCTGATTATACTCGGACGGCAAATGGCCGAGGCGAAGTCGATATCTTCATCCTTAGCGCCGCCCGTGGCTCTGGTGGAACTCGCTCAAGTGGCGGCCTCTATGGCACGGGCACCAGTTAGCATCTTTTCGCCCGTGGTGCTTTTCAAATGGCTCTGAGCACTATCTGACTCAACAGCTAAGGTCATCAGTCCCCTAGAACTTAGAACTACTTAAACCTAACTAACCTAAGGACATCACACACATCCACGCCCCAGGCAGGATTCGAAACTGCGACCGTAGCAGTCACGGGGTTCCGAGCTGACGCGCCTAGAACCGCACGGCCACCGCGGCCGGCCGTGGTGCTTTTGCTCGGGCTTGTTCGCACGACAGAGCAATCTGCAATGCGTTCCGGAATTCATCGTGGCCGTCATCAGAGATGGAATACTCCAAAGTTTTAAATAGCCGCACACAAGAAGCTCCAACGGTTTCAAATCTGGAGACTTGGGAAGCCAAGGTTTTGCCGAGCCACGACAGACACACTCGTCATCTGAAGGCTATTTACTAGTAATTACGTACCTGGAAGAATGAGAAAATTAAACGAGGGCAGTTCATCACTTTGTAATTTACATGTCACTTGCGGTACCTCGAAATAAACGTAGCCTTAGTCATTATCAGCGTTGTTACATTGGCGATACGTAGTATCGGGGAAACCACTGAATTAAGTAGCATGTTTATTAGGATTATTTGGTTGTCTAAGAGTCTTCCACTCACCCTCTTCGTTTGTACCCATTATAGTCAAACACCCTATATATGTGGAATACCAAAAGAAGAGCTAATTGAAACAAAATAACAAATTGCAGTGAAATGCAGGAAGATCTGCAGCGGATAGACACTTGGTGCAGGAAGTGGCAACTGACCCTTAACATAGACAAATGTAATGTGTTGCGAATACATAGAAAGAAGGATCCTTTATTGTATGATTATATGATAGTGGAACAAACACTGGTAGCAGTTACTTCCGTAAAATATCTGGGAGTATGCGTACGGAACAATTTCAAGTGGAATGATCATATAAAATTAATTGTTGGTAAGGCGGGTGCCAGGTTGAGATTCATTGGGAGAGTCCTTAGGAAATGTAGTCCATCAACAAAGGAGGTGGCTTACAAAACACTCGTTCGACCTATTCTTGAGTATTGCTCATCAGTGTGGGATCCGTACCAGGTCGGGTTGACAGAGGAGATAGAGAAGATCCTAAGAAGAGCGGCGCGTTTCGTCACAGGGTTATTTGGTAAGCGAGATAGCGTTACGGAGATGTTTAGCAAACTCAAGTGGCAGACTCTGCGAAAGAGGCGCTCTCCATCGCTGTGTAGCTTGCTGTCCAGGTTTCGAGATGATGCGTTTCTGGATGATGTATCGAATATTTTGATTCCCCTTATTTATACCTCCCGAGGAGGTCACGAATGTAAAATTAGAGAGACTCGAGGCTTTCCGGCAGTCGTTCTTCCCGCGAAACATACGCCACTGGAACAGGAAAGGGAGGTAATGACAGTGGCACGTAAAGTACCCTCCGCCGCACACCGCTGGGTGGCTTGTGGAGTATAAATGTAGATGTAAGATATGGTGTACCAAAATCCTTTGGTCGACGTTGTATCTTTCCACAATTTCTGTCTTATGTGTTCCGGCAGGGGGAAACACTTCCCCGAAAAGTATTATAAAGTTTGAGAAAGAGATGACCGGTGAGAATTCTCGAATTGTGTTTAGAAGCTAACCAGTTTGTTTCTGTGGCTCGATCGATTGGAAGACCGTAACTGTTAATCAGCTTGGGTCGAGCTAGATGGTCCCAACCAACATCTAGCAGTCGTCCAGCAGCCTCCCTGGCTGCATGACGCACGCCGTGAGCCTTATGGCGCAGAGGCGATGTTTAAAAGTGTTTCATACTTCTTAATTCGGAAGATAGTGACTGATACAATACAGAAAGTTGTAAGGAATTCAGAAATGTGATCCAATGACTGGGCACGTAATTCTCTTCAGTCATTTTCCTTTTTTTTTTTTTTAAGGCGAGTGTTACGGCTTAGTGAGAGCGCATGAGATCGGTGGGCAGAGGCACAACGCCATTTTGTGGAACCGTTATGTAGCTGGAGGGATTCTAGAAGCAACCGGACCTTGCGAGGTTTATAGAGGACAGTAAACTGCCATTGTTTCCGTTCAACCTCGAAGTGTTTTTGTGTTTTGATTTCGTACTGAACAGATTGAGATTCCCCGCTCAGCGCGAGTATCGATATGAAGGAAAGATGAGAGATATTCGGGCTTCCCGCCACGGTCGCAGGGAGCAATCGCTGCCGCGGGCATGTCACGTGGTACTGTCTGCTGGCGCGACATGACCGTAGATATCCCGGCCCAGCAGTCCTCGCTACTCTCTGATACCTTCGCTTCGCGCCACTGACAGTACAGTGATCGACCTTGCCTGTGTTTACGTTTGTCAATTCAGATAACACCATGGACTGTTTGCACACTCTTACGACTTCCGCTACGCTCCGATCTTTGGTCCTGGTTAGTCATTCACTTTTTGAACTCTGAAGTCATCGACCATAGGACCCACCAATTTGTTCCACCGGTCTCTCTCTCTTTAATGTTCACTCCCGCGGTTGGTTTGCAGCAGTACTCCATACCCCTATTCTACCTGCCTCCCTCCTCGTTACCACGTATGTAGTAATCCGCTGGATGAGTGACATCTTTGGTCGCCTCTGGCGATTCTGTCTTTGAATGGCTACTTCTGCTGTTGTTCCATTGATGTTGTTGTGCCTTCAAATGTCTCCTGCAAGTTTGTCTCTTCTGGTTTGGACGTGTTTCTGTAGAGATCTGGTTTCCTGTACTCTTCTCACCACATCTTCATTGGTAACTCCGTTTCTCCAGCTGATCATCATCATCCATCTCTCGCACCAAATTTCCAGGTCTTCTTTCCTGCTTTCCTACTGTCCAACTTTCACACGCATATAGACCCCTCCTGAAAACAAATGTTTCCAAGATCAGTTTCGTTATTTCACATGGTATTGCTGTTGAGTAAGTTCTTTCTCAAATTAAATGCAATTTTGGCCGGGCTGTATTCTGCTCACAACTTCTTCCCTGCTTATGCCATCCCTTGTGATCCTGCTTCTGAAATAGGTAAATTTCTGTCTCTCTCCTCTTTCTATTCTTATTGTTAAAGGCTCATAGTCTTCTTCAGTACTGCATACCATCACTTTAATCTTTCGTTTGTTCTCGTACCATACTGATTGCAGAAAGTCGTTTCCATTGTGCTGAGGTATCTGTAGGTATCTTCTTTCGTCTCCGCGACCACAGCAATATCATCTGTTTGTTGCGGCATATCTACGTTCTGCCCATTAATTCTGATCCCCACCGCAGTAGTTCTGCGAACTTGACCTGAACATTCAAATGACTTCCGGGAATTCAACACTCCGCCATTTTCATGGCAAACTGCAACGTGAGTTGCGCTATCGACCAACTGTACATCGGGTGATTGATGATAATTCTGAGTCAACACCTAAGTCTACTGCCTTTTTGCCTTACGTAGGAAACACGTCCAACAAGATCTGCCGTATTTTACGCTAATACGATGTGAAATGTGTTTTCCGACCTCCATCTAACATTAGAGCACTTTTGAGTTCCGTTAAGGATGATCTTGGACTGCGTAAGGCGAGTGTATATCGTATTCCTTGTAACTGCGACATGGCATATATTGGTCAAACTATCAGAACCGTGGAGGAGCATAAACGGCACACACGATTACAGCAGCCAAGTAGGACTGCTATTGCTGAACGTTGCTTGGATACTGGTCACCCCATGTTATATAATAACACCGAGATGTTGGCATGCACGTCCAGCTATTGGGACAGTGTTATTAGGGAAGCAGTTGAGATTAAGTTAGCGAGCAACCTCGTTAACAGGGATGGAGGTTTCTGTTTAAACTCTGTTTGGAATCCGGCTCTCTCCCTTGTCAAAAACAGAGGGACAGAGTCAATGCTGCCTCACCTGCGAATTCATAGTCTCACTATCGATAGCTCTGACATAGGTCATCTTTGGTGGCACTAGTTTCAGTGTGTGTGTTATCTTTCCTGCTTCAGTCCGAGAACCGAGGTTTTAAATTTGCATGTACGTCGTCTGTCCGTTGCAGTTTGCCTTGGAAATGGCGGAGTGTTCTCCCTCCGAAATATCGGCGGTCGCTGAAAGTGTTACCTGGCTGAATTCCCGGAAGTTATATGAAAGTTGTAAACGCCAGGAGAAACTCAGGTCTCACATTGATCTGGCCACATCCTTACCTCACGCATTTTCTCATTTTTTCTTCTTGTTCCTGATGGAAATTGCCAATCACCGCCACTTCGTTCTTATAGAACCTGAGTACGACCAGCATGCTTTCTTCGGCGCTCTGAACATCTCTTGCCAGATAACATTACTAGATGTCTCTTCCAGGTCTACAGAGGCAATATACAGGGTGTTTCAAAAATGACCGGTATATTTGAAACGGCAATAAAAACTAAACGAGCAGCGATAGAAATACACCGTTTGTTGCAATATGCTTGGGACAACAGTACATTTTCAGGCGGACAAACTTTCGAAATTACAGTAGTTACAATTTTCAACAACAGATGGCGCTGCAAGTGATGTGAAAGATATAGAAGACAACGCAGCCTGTGGGTGCGCCATTCTGTACGTCGTCTTTCTGCTGTAAGCGTGTGCTGTTCACAACGTGCAAGTGTGCTGTGGACAACATGGTTTATTCCTTAGAACAGAGGATTTTTCTGGTGTTGGAATTCCACTGCCTAGAACACAGTGTTGTTGCAACAAGAGGAAGTTTTCAACGGAGGTTTAATGTAACCAAAGGGTAGAAAAGCGATACAATAAAGGATCTGTTTGAAAAATTTCAATGCACTGGGAACGTGACGGATGAACGTGCTGGAAAGGTAGGGCGACCGTGTACGGCAACCACAGAGGGCAACGCGCAGCTAGTGCAGCAGGTGATCCAACAGCGGCCTCGGGTTTCCGTTCGCCGTGTTGCAGCTGCGGTCCAAATGACGCCAACGTCCACGTATCGTCTCATGCGCCAGAGATTACACCTCTATCCATACAAAATTCAAACGCGGCAACCCCTCAGCGCCACTACCATTGCTGCACGAGAGACATTCGCTAACGGTATAGTGCACAGGATTGATGACGGCGATATGCATGTGGGCAGCATTTGGTTTACTGACGAAGCTTATTTTTACCTGGGCGGCTTCGTCAGTAAACAGAACTGGCGCATATGGTGAACCGAAAAGCCCCATGTTGCAGTCCCATCGTCCCTGCATCCTCAAAAAGTACTGGTCTGGGCCGCCATTTCTTCCAAAGGAATCATTGGCCCATTTTTCAGATCCGAAACGATTACTGCATCACGCTATCTGGACATTCTTCGTGAATTTGTGGCGGTACAAACTGCCTTAGACGACACTGCGAACACCTCGTGGTTTATGCAAGATGGTGCCCGGCCACATCGCACGGCCGACGTCTTTAATTTCCTGAATGAATATTTCGATGATTGTGTGATTGCTTTGGGCTATCCGAAACATACAGGAGGCGGCGTGGATTGGCCTCCCTATTCGCCAGACATGAACCCCTGTTACTTCTTTCTGTGGGGACACTTGAAAGACCAGGTGTACCGCCAGAATCCAGAAACAATTGAACAGCTGAAGCAGTACATATCATCTGCATGTGAAGCCATTCCGCCAGACACGTTGTCAAAGGTTTCGGGTAATTTCAATCAGAGACTACGCCATATTATTGCTACGCATGGTGGATATGTGGAAAATATCGTACTATAGAGTTTCCCAGACCGCAGCGCCATCTGTTGTTGACAATTGTAACTACTGTAATTTCGAAAGTTTGTCTGCCTGAAAATGTACTGTTGTCCCAAGCATATTGCAACAAACGGTGTATTTCTATCGCTGCTCGTTTAGTTTGTATTGCCGTTTCAAATATACCGGTCATTTTTGAAACACCCTGTAAGTGGCTTTAGTTTTCTGTATTTGCTTTTCGATAAGAAGCCTCAGAGCCAGAATCGCCTCTCTTGTTCCTAATTCCCTCCTGAATCCAAAATGATCTTCGCTTAGCATATTCTTTTCCATACTCCTCAGAATTATCTGTATGATAATTTTTTATGCATGGTATATTAGGCTCAAGGTTCGGCACTATTCACGTTTTGCTGCTGCTGCCTTCTTCGGTTTAGGAACCATGATGCACTTCTGTAAGTCGGTTGGTGCTCTCCTGTGTTATAGATGAACCTAATCAGTTTCAGCAGCTCCAATACGCTGTCAAACATTATTAAACAGTTCTCAGGAACTGCTGCTTTCTCCCGTAGATCTTTAAAAAAGTTTCTCAAATTCTTCTTGCAGAATTTCTCCTCATTTGTAATTTTTGTCTGCTTCTCTGCTTTTCCGATTACATCCTTCGATAAAGGTGTTCCGTCCTACAATTCGACAATGTTTCTTTCTATCTCTTCACTACGTCTTTACCAAACTGCATTTTCCCCTATTTGGCTTCTACTGTACATGTGAACCGTTTTTCATTTGTTAGAAAACTGACTTACTGTTATGTACGCTATATCAGTCCTTCCATTTCGCATATTTTCTTCCACTTGTCTGAACATTTCCTCAAGAAAACTTTCTTTCGCATTCCTAGGTTCTCTATTGATTAAATTCCTTAGTCTTCTGCATTCAGCCTATCCTTATTCGTCAGATGCGTTTTTGTGTAGCTTTCTGTTAGCGAAGAGCTGAATAACACCTGCTGTAATCCATTTGTTTAGGGGTTTAGTTTTCCCCAAATACCTTTTCTGTAGTTTGATATACACCGAGACTGAACTTGTTCCCATTCTTCTTTACCATGTCAAAGAAAAAGACAGTAAAACAGAAATGCGAGATAGAAAAACTGGAAGCTGGTGGGCTGGCAAGGCATTAGTACATTACACTCCTACCCACAATAGGATAGAAAACTTGAACTGGCTAGCTGTGAACTATTTCTCGCCGGCCAGAGTGGCCGAGCGATTCTAGGCGCTACAGTCTGGAACTGCGCGACCTCTACGGTCGCAGGTTCGAATCCTGCCTCGGGCATGGATATGTGTGGTATCCTTAGGTTAGTTAGGTTTAAATAATTCTAAGTTCTATGGGACTGATGACCTCAGAAGTTAAGTCCCATAGTGCTCAGAGCCATTTGAACCATAACTACTGAAGGCACTAACTACTGATAGGCATAGTTAGCAAATGAAAGATTTTGACAGAGAATAAACAATGTATTTACCTTTATAATGTTCAAAAATCATCATATATATCTACCAATTCATGACAACCATCTTACAAATTTCCTTTTTCTGGCGGACACACGTCCAGATGGTGTGCTTATAGTAAGTAACCTCTGAAAACTCTGGCATCTCTCTCTCCACATCCACCACTGCTGGCTGCTCACTTCCAACTGCCCAACGCTACGTGCTGTGCACATCCAACTACCCAACACTACACAAGCGAATATTCCAACAATGAATCCAACTAGCCACAGACTCCACACAGCACAGTCAGTGATTTTCATACAGAGCGCTACGTGGCGTTACCAACATAAAAACCTAAACAGCCTGCTTACACTCTGTGTTTGGCTTTGCGCAGATTTCTATTTGCTAAGAAATCGCTCGGAGGCATGGTACTGACTGTTAACGTTGTACGTTTTGCAGCCTAGTGGTAGGATCTTCGAGTCTTTCCAGTTAAGTGGCTACCGAGAATTTGTGTTTGGTATTGGAGAAGTAGTGACTGTTTCAGCCCTGTGACGACGGTCATAGCGACGCTGACGACACTTACTGTTCTGAAGTATAACAGTGACGATACTTGACCGAGGTCCGCTGATACAAGGTTCCTTGCGATTATGTGGTGTAATACGTCACTTTATTTGTCTCGCGTGCTAAACTTCACTAGGAGCGTGCGTATTCTGGTCGCAGACTGTGTGCCTTTCGGGAGCAAGTGCGCTACCGACTGAGCTACCCATGAGTCACACGACCCGCCCTCCCAGTTTTTAGGTTAGCTAGTGGCGAAAGTAGAAGCGGTGACGACGTGTCGTGAGTCTTACTTGGTTAGCTCAGTAGGTGTACCACTTACCCGGGAAACACACAGGTCCCACGTTCTAGTTCCGGTCCGGCACACTTTTTTCTTCCGTTATGAATTTTCACTGTTTTTGGGTCGTGAGCGTGACTTCTACAATTAGGTAACGTTTTCCGCTCATCTTTAATCGGTTTAGTGACAGCTGTGATTCTCTAGTTGGTTGTATTTATTGCCGACCAATCAACACATTCATCGTCGTTCAATATGGCCGAGCGGTTCTAGGCGCTACAGTCTGGAACCGCGCGTCCGCTACGGTCGCAGGTTCGAATCCTGCCTCGGGCATGGATGTGTGTGATGTCCTTAGGTTAGTTATCTTTAAATAGTTTTAAGCTCTATGGGACTGATGACCTCAGATGTTAAATCCCATAGTGCTCAGAGCCATTTGAACCATTTTTTTATCTTCGTGGAGACGTTTTATCCGCTCAAGAAAATACTTTTCAGCTCAGCTCTTACTCACCCAACGTCTTCTGAGTCAGTTCCATTGCCTTTGTCGCTGAAAAATTTCAGCAAAACCTAATTGTGATCCGTACTTCCTCTTCCTCGTTCAGTTTTCGAGTCTGGTACAGACATATAACACGAGGTTATATTAGGTGTCCGCACAACTGTGAGGCTAATGTTCGTACTTACTTTGTTAGCACTTAAAGCAAATAAATTTAATTTATTTCTGGTATCAAGGTAAGTGAGGGTAAACGTGAAAGAAAGTTTGTAGTTATGTCTGTTGCAATCTGAGGTGAAGTAGAGGAACAGACAAACTCAATGAAATACTGGGTGATCAAAAGGTCAGTATAAATTTGATAACTGAATAAATCACGGAATAATGTAGATAGAGAGGTACAAATTGACACACATGCTTGGAATGACATGGGGTTTTATTAGAACCAAAAAAATACAAAAGTTCAAAAAATGTCCGACAGATGGCACTTCAGCTGATCAGAATAGCAATAATTAGCATAACAAAGAAAGAAAAAGCAATGATTATGTTCTTTACAGGAAATGCTCAATATGTCCACCATCATTCCTCAATAATAGCTGTAGTCGAGGAATAATGTTGTGAAAAGCATGTCCGGAGTTATGGTGAGGCATTGGCGTCGGATGTTGTTTTTCAGCATCCCTAGAGATGTCGGTCGATCACGATACACTTGCGACTTCAGGTAACCCCAAAGCCAATAATCGCACGGACTGAGGTCTGGGGACCTGGGAGGCCAAGCATGACGGAAGTGGCTGCTGAGCACATGATCATCACCAAACGACGCGCGCAAGAGATCTTTCACACGTCTAGCAATATGGGGTCGAGCGCCATCCTGCATAAACATCGTACGTTCCAGCAGGTGTTTATCAGCCAGACTGGGAATGATGCGATTCTGTAACATATCGGCGTACCTCTCACCCGTCACGTTTTGCTGTCCAGCGCCATCTGTCGGACATTTTGTGAACTTTGTTTTCTTTTTGGTTCTAATAAAATCCCATGTCGTTCCAAGAATGTCTGTCAATTTTTACCTCTCTATCTGCATTATTCCGTGGTTTATTAAGTTTTCAAATTTATACCGACTTTTCGATCACTCGGTATATTTAAAAACATAGTTGACTGCTGTTCGTTATATCACAGTACATTTATGTAGGTATAAGATAGTTCTGTGGTGTGCAAAACAGAACATTAACTATCATTTTATAGACGTCTCGATACCTGAACAGTCTGGCTTTAGAAGCCGAGCAGCGCGCACGCGCGCTGGATTTCCGCCTGCGACGCGCACAGCCTGCGTTATTTATTTTGATTATTTAAGTCTCTGCTTGCTTGTGAGCAGGAACATGGCCAAGCATTTCAGGAGAGAAACACTTCGAGTCACTTTTAACAGTGAATATACACGACAAAAGCGCGAGAAGCAGAAGGCTTCCACCGTGATGAGGCGACATATTAGAAATACACCTTTCCGTTCTTAGTAGTGTCGTATACGTCAAGGTCATTGACTATGAGGCACGTGACAGGATCCTGAAATCTGCCCAGTATGGGCTACGGTTTTATCACGCTGACGGAAACGTCGGCGAGGACACGGTAGCGCATGCGGACTTGGGCATGGGTACTATACGCGTGTTTGAGCTGCCTTCCGAGCTGCCCGCGGAACAAGTGATAGCGGCCTTCCGACTCTACGCCGTGGTTCACGTCCACACCGTAGAACGCTAGATGCAGTTCCAAACGGGGTGCGCCAGATCATAATTGATCTTCGTTGTCACTCGCCGTACTATTTTAACATCAGTGGGTGTCGCGAGGTCAACCCAAGACCTGCTCTGGGTGTGGCAAGGAGGGTCATCTCCGTTTCCTGCGACGGCGAGAGAAACTGCCTGTCACCAACGCTGCGGCCCTCACTTCGACGCCAACCGGTCGGCGACTAACAGAGCCACACTCACGAGCGACACGCCCATCTGCGGAGCCCGATGGAACGGAGGCGCCAGCGTCCCTCCCATCTCCTACTAGATCGACTCCTGCCTCCTCACGGCGGTTAAACAGGGTCATTTGCTGTATTTAATTTTTGGTCTCCACATGACGTTATACTTCAGAGCATATAAAGCTGACCAGGGTCACATTTTTCAGTACACTGTGAAACACACATAACCTCAAGCCTTGCTGAGCGGTAATTGGTGTTGTGAGCGAACGTGTGGGTGCTATTCTGTCATTCTGCGCAACTGATTAATCTGAGATGTACCCTTTACCCTGTGGCTCCTGCAAGATGCAGTTTCCACCCCCACACTACTACAGAAGTCAGACGCTCCTAACGTTCTAAAGAGAAATGCCTGAAAATCTTTCAGCAATAGATATCTTCTGGAGTCGTCCGCTGTAAGGAAATGACACAACATTCATAAAATTTCTTACGTAACTAGTGGAATACTTGGATACTGGAGTAGTGTCAGTTAGTGTAAGAAAAACATGAAACTAACGAAAATTATTATTTTTTGCAAAAATTCTGAGAAATCACGTCGGCACTTTTAGTTATGAACCGAACAAGTTATTTCCGGGTTCTTTTCGGAATGTGAAGTTACCTCTTAAGGGTAGGATTCTCTAATGAAATTTCTATACGAAGTTTAAGATTGTTATTGACTTGGCAGAATGGCTGAGAGCCACGCCTACTCAACTTGAATAATTAAATGTTAGAATGTTGCTAGGTATGGTTGAGGCTGTCGCGTGTGAAACGCAGTTAAGTGTACTGTTATGGAGGAAATATGGGGCTCGTAATAGCTGTAGCCCACAATACCGTAAGCTGTGATGACTGCTGTCTGCGCCGCTCGCTGCTGACAAATAAGATAACTCTCGCTCTATCTGGATCGACCTTAGCCAATCAAACTCTCCCTACGCCTTGATGAAGTCAAGGACCCCTATTCGCCCCTAGTCTAACTATTGGCGTGGTACACCAGTCAGATAACCAGTCCACCACGATGCTACTCAAAAATTCGTTCGCAGGCTTTTAACTATAACTCTGTCCGTTCACGCCACACAATAAGTGTTGCGGCCAACGCAGTGAACAACGCTTTAATCGCAAGGACTCAATATAGAGGCGCACTCCGATTCACTCTCGACAGAGGTGCTCTCCCAGTGAAGTACTGAGGAGAGACTTGTTCCTCGCTCTTTGAGTACATGTACGAGCGCACACGCTCTCGTTACGTGTTCTCGCTCCAAGACGAAAAACGGAACGGCCCCTCACCACGCCAGACGTGAAGGGGTGTATCTTTCGGTCTCTTCCATTACTCCTTCAGCTCAAGGCGTCAGAAATGTCGTCTGCCAATTAGCATTGCTCTTCTAAAACGGGAGGATGACGTTTCTTTTAAGGCGACCAATCCGGAAATCTGTAGTATCGGCGTTTGGCGTTTGCTGTCTCCCTGTGAAAACCTCTGAAACTGCGTGCTATGGCCGGCCGCGGTGGTCTCGCGGTTCTAGGCGCGCAGTCCGGAGCCGTGCGACTACTACGGTCGCAGGTTCGAATCCTGCCTCGGGCATGGATGTGTGTGATGTCCTTAGGTTAGTTAGGTTTAAGTAGTTCTAAGTTGTAGGGGACTAACGACCACAGCAGTTGAGTCCCATAGTGCTCAGAGCCATTTGAACCATTTTTTTGCGTGCTATGTTTGTAAAGAATGCGTAGGCTGGGCGCTCCCACACAATGTAGCGGAATTTGCTTTTAAGCCGAACACGGCGTCGTTCTCCCTTTCACTCGGGCAAACGCTGTCTGCTCTACGGGTGGTCGCCGGCCGACGTTGATAGGTTGACTTGTCCTCTGAAGGGACTGGCCTCCTGGCCTGCAGTTTTCCTGTCAGATGTGTGTGTGTGTATGCCAGCCTCGAGTACTCAGTGCGCACTTGCGATTTACTGGTTATTTGCATATCGTTTACATGAATTCGTACAACATAGACTTTATCTTATGGAGTTTGGGTTCGAAAGAAGCGTCTTGATGTGCAGAATGTGATTGTGAGGGCGGAATATGCAAGCAATGAAGGTCAGGAGACCACGACGTCTTACAGTGTGTGGATTGATTGCCGTAGTTGGTTCTTGGTTTCTGTCTGTGACCTGGGTGTCATAATTACAGACCGTTTAAGTATCGCGAAAGGGATAAATCGCAGTTCCCCATTCAAATATTGGTCGCAGACCGAGAAGAGGTTTCAGTGGTTGAAGGACGGCGAAACCACGAGTAGTCGACAAGATGACTTCCAGGCATCATCATAGATCGTGGAGGTCGGAAGCTTGTCCTCTCTGTAAAGCAGAGAGGCGTCGAGCTGTGGCAAATATGACGTCAGAGTACAGTGCTGGTACAGGCACACGTGTTTTGGAGCACACCGTTCAACATACGTTGTTGAACATGGGACTGCGCAATAGACGATCTCTAGGAGTTCCCACCCTTCACAAACGACATCGTGAATTACGATTGCCGAGTGCACTCATCGAGACTGCGTTATTTACAAATATAAAGGTGGGGCCTGATCGAGTGAATCATGTTTCTTGTTACATGAGGACAATAGTCCGAACGGCTGCTCGAAACAGGCACCGCACAACGGACGCCGGCCGGTAGGGAAAATATTATGCTGGCGGATATTCACCTGGGCTTCCACAGGATCTGTGATAGAACCGGAAGGCACTGTGACAGCTATTGACTACGTAAATTTTATTATAGACCCCTGCAGCCCTTCGTGCTTAATGTCTCCCCTGTCGGAGACGGTATCATCTAGGAGGATAATTATTCATGTCACAAGGCTAGAATCGCGCTACCGTGGTTTGATGGGTACGATGTCGATTTCTTGATCACCAATTTCTCCTGAAGCGAACCCAATGGAACATATCTGTGGCGTTATTGAGCTAACTCCACGCCTGGGCTCTGAGCACTATGGGACTTAACATCTGAGGTCATCAGTCCCCTAGACTTAGAACTACTTAAACCTAACTAACCTAAGGACATCACTCATATCCATGCCCGAGGCAGGATTCGAACCTGCGACCGTAGAGGTCACGCGGTTCCAGACTGAAGCGCCTAGAACCGCAAGGCCACATCGGCCGACACCACATCGGCTTTATTGACAAGTGCCAGTTAAGAATACAGCGTCACGATGTACGTATCCGGGTGTGGAGGCTCCGATGGCAAAGAACGTTGCCCGATTGAATTCGTCAATGTCATACGTGCTCAGGATGTGCAGTGATGGTATGGCGTGTCTTTGGTACACAATACGATCTCGTGCGGTTCGCATAGCTGGTAATCTGGAGAGCAAACTTAAGATTTCTGATATATTAAGGACGATGGCTGTGCTCTGTCTTCCAGTTCTTCGTGACGTTATCTTTCACAAGATAACAAAAGACTGCATATTGCTGTTGCTATCCTGACCGACCTCGATACCGTGGGTGTTCGACTGTTGCCCTGGCCAACAAATTCTCTGTGTCTCTCACCCAATGATACTATCTGAGCATGGATCGTCGAGAGACTGGCACGCTGCCACTTGTCAGCCATTACGGTTGATGAACTCTGGCACAGATATGAATCACCGTGGAATGACATACCCATATCTACCATAGAAATCTCAGCTTCGCTCGTCTGGATGCCCAGCCGAGATAGAATCTTCGTTGTTGTCAGAGATGGCAGACTGTGTAATACACTGTCCAAAATATTAATGTGACCATCTTTCAAAGGCCTGAATAACCACCTTTTGCAGCGCGAGACGTGAAGGAAGAGTGTCACTGAAGTTCTGGAAGGTACCAATAGGAGGACTCCAGTGTTGGTGTCTGCTGCACTAGGTTTCTCTACTGAGACGCCATGGCGTGAACAGCCCGATCGAGGTGACCCCACTGATTCTCGACTGGTCTTCGGTGAGTTAGGTGGGCAGGGGAGCGCAATAAACTTACCCTGGTGCTCTTCGAACCAAGCACTTACACTGCGAGCTGTGACACGTTGCATTGACCTGCTGGTGCCGACGAAATACGAACAGCATATACAGGGTGTTACAAAAAAGTACGGCCAAACTTTCAGGTAACATTCCTCACACACAAAGGAAGAAAATATGTTATGTGCACATGTGTCTGGAAACGCTTACTTTCTATGTTAGAGCTCATTTTATTACTTCTCTTCAAATCACGTTAATCATGGATTGGAAACACACAGCAACAGAACGTACCAGCGTGACTTTGTTACAGGATATGTTCAAAATGTCCTCCGTTAGCGAGGATACATGCATCCATCCTCCGTCGCATGGCATCCCAGATGCGCGGATGCAACCCTGGAGAATGGCGTATTGTATCACAGCCGTCCACAATACGAGCACGAAGAGTCTCTGCATTTGGTACCGGGGTTGCGTAGACAAGAGCTTTCAAATGCCCCCATAAATGAAAGTCAAGAGGGTTGAGGTTAGGAGAGCGTGGAGGCCACGGAATTGGTCCGCCTCTACCAACCCATCGGTCACCGAATCTGTTGTTGAGAAGCGTACGAACACTTTGACTGAAATGTGCAGGAGCTCCATCGTGCATGAATCACATGTTGTGTCGTACTTGTAAAGGCACATGTTCTAGCAGCACAGGTTGAGTATCCCGTATGAAATCATGATAACGTGCTCCATTGAGCATAAGTGGAAGAAAGTAAAATGAGCTCTAACATGGAAAGTAAGCGTTTCCGGACACATGTCCACATAATATCTTCTCTTTATTTGTGTGTGAGGAATGCTTCCTGAAAGTTTAGTTTTGTAACACCCTGTAGTGGTTGACATGGTCCTCAAGGATAGATACTTGTGTTGATACACTGTGCCTTTCAGAATGACGAATCACCCAGGGAATGCCACAGAAATATTTCCCAAACCATAATGCTCCTTTCTGGCTGCAGGGTGTTTCCTTTCAGGCGTTTGACGCCGTATGTGCCAACGGCCATCTGCCCGATGGAGTATAAAACGTGATTCATCTTGAAAGGCTACCTTTCGCCACTCAGTGAACGTCCAGTTGCGGTACTGGCGTGCAAATTCCAGCCTTCGTCGCCGATGGACAGCAGTCGTCATGGGTGCATGAACCAGGCACCTGCTGTCGAGGTCCACGCGCAATAGCCGGCCGTGGTGGCCGAGCGGTTCAAGGCGCTTCAGTCTGGAATCGCGCGACCACTACGGTCGCAGGTTCGAATTCTGCCTCGGGTATGGATGTTTGTGATGTCCTTACGTTAGCTAGGTTTAAGAAAGTCTAAGCTCTAGGGGACTGATGACCTCAGATGTTAAGTCCCATAGTGCTCAGAGCCATTTCAACCATGCGCAGCAACTTTCGCTGAGCACTCGTTGAGGAAACGCTGGTGGCAGCCCCTTGATTCATCTGGAAGTCAGTTGTTCAACAGTTGCGCGTATGTGCGCCTCTATAATATCCGTAACTGTTGTTCAACCCTATGGCCTGTGGTGCACAACAGTTACGTCGGCGCCGGTTTTGGGTAGCGCCAATTTGGCATCCACGGCACGCTTTAACCACAGCGGCACGTGAACAATTTTCGGAAATGCTTCCACCCTTATCCCGAAAGCCAATGATCACGGCCTTTTGTAAGTCAGATAAATCACTCTGTTTCCGCATTACAACAACGACTGAACTGTTTTTCGCGTCCCACCGATACGCTTTATATACCCTCCACTGCTAGCACTACCAGCTGCCGTCTGTGAGTGGTTACTGCACGTCGACGTCGAACATAGGCGGTGGTCAAACTTATGTGACTAGATTGCGTATATTCCGCACCCTGAATTTTCCCGAATACCTACAAAATCCATCATGTGTTATTCCTAGTACACTGGTATATGCACATCACGAAAATTTTGTTATTTGCTATCTCTAGTGGTATTGTTGTTTTAATGGGAAGTAGTGTAGATAAACAGCGAGAAGTGGTAAACTCCTTATTGTAACACCTACAACGCCTCTCGGTGTTAATAAACCAAAATAGCTCTCAAATTAGCTCCCATGCCCTCGAAATATATATTCAGAAAATGTCCCAGGCCCCTCCACAAGTAGTAATTTACGAAATAGAAATAAGAGACAAATAGAGGACAATCTACAGTAGAAAAATAATATAAAATGAAAAGAATTTTAATCATAAATTTTAGAAGCATGGGAGGATAGAAATGGTTAAATTATTAGTTATTCTTGTATATGAGAAAATCAATATTATAGTCACAGAACGTAGGTCTTGGACACCAAAGATATCGTTTACTAAAGTATAAATAGACATACAATGCAATTATGATACTCCAGTCTCTATTCTCTAGTCTGTTCGAAGTCAATTAGGACGTACAGCTTTAGGAAGCAACAATAGGAGCTGTATTAAATCAGGGCACAAGAATAAATCGCGACGAGATTGTTTTTTGGGAAGCGTTAACTTCAGATCAGAATTAGAACTTTTGTGATATTAGAGGAACGGGGATGTGATCAATAATCTGTCTGACTTTAACGTCACTTCGTGTGAAGATTTAAATATTTTACGGAATTAACGATTTTTGGACAGATTCGGACTTTGTATTGTGATAGTGGAGGAGCTCCACTTCACGCGACTAGTAATCATAGTTCGTGACAGTTTATGGGTATTAAACGGGAACAATCTTTCTATCGAAAGTGACAGAACATTGTTTAGTATCTCTGATATTGACGGGATTCCAGATTAGATACTTATTCAAAGAACCCCTTTGAAGGCGATCGTGTGAATGAACTGATTTATTAATAATTATTGTTAAATAAAATAACATGTTAATTTGATTTTGAATATTCGTCTTGAACTTTACTTCGATTTAGGTTCATAAATAATTAGGTTACGTGATTTTCACCAAGAATAAACTGCAGACTAGTAACTGAAAGAAGTGAACGAGAATCTATTGAAAACACTAGTATTAATTTACTTATGGCTTTTTCCTTCAGAACTGGGAAGACAATACGTGTAGTGGCTCACTACGGTTAATTTAAGAACTAGCAGGGATAAAACAAATACCAGTCAATGTATAGACAAATTAACATTCCTACTTTCGTGCAAAATACGGAAATCGGGATAGAAGAAAGGGTCGCTACATTATGGACAGATGGAATTACCGAAAACTGCGCGCACTCCAGTCCCTAACGTCTTCAATCAACTCTGCTTTGTGGCTTTTCTGTAGTATCATCTACACATTCCTTACGACAGGGCCTTACAGTTAAGATTATTTATAATGTCCTTAAACAGCTTCCTTGCATCTTTTCTTCTGTGATAGTAGATTCATGTCGTGTCCATAGCTAGCCGGTACAGGCTTGCGTCAGGAATGAGCTTAAGGTTTCTGGCGGTACTGTCGTGTTCATACGATGTGTAAGTGCACTAAGGATCCCAATAGGACGTAGTAGCTGATCACTATAGGAAGGAGATAGTAATAAATTGCCGGTTCACAAGATGAATGTTACTTCCAAAGCACTCAGGAAAAAAAGTGATTCCAAGGAGACATAGCGCCAATACCGTGTAACACGGCCATACCGCCTCGAGGCTTGATAATGGCCCGAATTAGGCGGGGAAGGGAGCTCGTGAGTTTCTTCAGGTGTGCCATATACATCTTAAGCTTCTCATTGATGGTTAAATCTCGTAGAGTTAACAAACTGTGAGGAAGCCGATTACTACGTTTCACCCACTGTTCCAAATATATCCAGATATTTTCTATGGGATTAAGACAGGTCGATTTAATGGGCCAGTCGAGATGCGATGGGATGCTTGAGTGTTCGTCAAACCAGGAAAGTATGCGTGCGGCCCTGTGAACACGGCTGTTGCCATCTTGGAAGTTGAGGGTATCCACAGCATACTCATCATGAAGATTTACGAAAAGGGCCACATTTGGTCGGAAAACATTGGAATAAACATCTGAATGAGTGTGCCCAAGTTATGGTAGAAAAAACAGCGTGACAACATCAGAAAACCACCTTCGGCTTAAACTCCACTCTCCGCACACTGCGGGTTAAACGTACATTTGTTCTGTCGGCGCACTCGACATCTTACGTCATTTGAAAACAGGCAAAATCACGACTAGTCGGACGAAACTACACACCTCCAGAGAGCTATCGTTCATTTTCGGCTTTGTTTGGTCCATGAAGACTTGTAGCTTTACGTGCCGCTGTGAGCAATAGCCTTTTCCAAGATACCCGCTCCAAATGCCCTTTTTCATGCATTTCTCTTTGCAGTGTTTGCTTGGAAATTTGTTGCTGTGGACCTGCATTCACTATGAGCAGTATTTTATTCTGGGTTGAAACCAACTGTCGTTGACAAGGGGTGACACTCATTTCCAATCCTTGTCGGCTACGATCTTTTAACGGCCATTCCTCTTCCGCCGTGTTACGTGACTGTAACGCCTACATCGTTCCTTGTAGTCCTCGTTGATACACCAACTAATCGGGCGATTTCATTCACGTTGTGATCATGGATACGTCCAAGCACGATAGCTTACTTCTGCCGTTCTGTGACATCTCCTCGTCGACCGATCTTACTGCTCTGATGCCTTGCACCCGACGGGCACATACAAACCATTTCACCGCCATGACGCAAGTCGGCGGCGAAGTGTCACATAACCGCCTGGTACCAGTGTTACACCGTTTACAGGCCTCCAGAGGGATTAGCGTGCTCTTTTAATGGGGGTGATCATATTTTGTCTATAATGAAATGATATATAAGCTGAAACTTCCTGGAAGATCTAAACTATGTGCCGGACCACGACTCGAACTCGAGAGCTTTGCCTTTCGTAGACAAGTGCTCTACTAACTGAGATACCCAAGTACGACTCACGACCCCTCGTCGCAGCGTTACTTCCGCCAGTACCTGTAGTGCTCTATCGACTGAGTTACCCAAGCACGGCTAACGACCATTCCTCACAGGCTGCTCAGAGGGAACTGGGTTCGGTCTGCACTGCACTGCACTGCACTGCAGTATCTCATATCCTACCGCAAGGTACTGGCGGAAGTACAGCTGTGAGGACGAGATGTGAGTCATTCCTGGGAATCTCAGTACAGCAGTTGTCCGCGAAAGTCAAAGGTCTTCGCACACACCGCTGAACAGTGAAACATTCATTATGTACTGTTTAAGTATCTCTCCGACAGACTTAGATTTACTATGATTTACAAGGATTTTTTCTTAACCAGTCGTTTATGAGTTGGGTGTATTATGGTACGCAGCGCACCATAGGCAACTTGTAGATAGTTGTTGCTTTCTTATCTATAAAGGCCGCTGTGAGAAATGCCGTTTTGCTAAGTACCCAACACCAAATGCCCTTTTGCATACTGTTGGCTTAGCAACGTTCGCTCGGAAATTGGTTGAGTTGACCCTTACTAGCTGTTGTATAAACTGTTTAACTATGATGTGATTCTTGAGTTTCTCCCGGTGTATTTGATAGTCAAAATATCCACGGGTGTACTGCCAGTCTACAGTGTCCAACGGACACAATATTTCGGCGATCATACATGTCGCCATCATCAGGTGAATTGGCGGACAGAGCTCCTGTGAACGTGCCGGCACGGAGATCCATACGCTATGGTTGCTCAGAGGGAACTGGGTTCGGTCTGCACTGCACTGCACTGCGCTGCAAATCTCTGGTTACATCTACCGGGAAGGAGACAGGCTAAGCAGCGAAGCCGCTGTTCCTGTGTGGACCTCAAGATCTATTGTGGGGCCTCACGGTTAGGATTGGCCTATTCGAGCGGCCGCGTGGGGGCGGACGCTGCGTCAAATGCGTCATAGAGGCTGCGGAAGAAACTACTCCCGCAGCAGATCAGGCCAACGCCTGGTCGGCCTGCGGTGGACTTGGTGTCCCAGTCAGCGTATAAGACGACTGCCAGAGTGTTCTGCAGAGGCATAGAACACCCTGGCGGACTGCCTGAAGCGATCCCGCAGCAACGGGACGCCAGCTTCCTCATGAAGGAGCCTTGTGGAATAACGAGGCGGCTTGTGGAGAGCGAGTCGCAGCGCCCGATTCTGGACACGCTGGAGCATCGCAACGTGCGATGGAGCGGCATTCCCCCACACAACGGCGGCGTACTCGAGTACCTGCCGGATGAGGGCCAAGTACACGGTCAGGCCGTGCCGAGGGCGGAGGGTGGATGAGGGGTTCAGCAGCGGGTAGAGCGCCCGGAGACGCCCAATCGCCCGCCCCCTGATGTCGCGGATGTGCGGCAGCCAGGTGAGATGCCTGTCCAGCGTCACACCGAGGTATGTGCCGGTCGGTGACCACGGGATGGGGCCTCCCGAGATCGAGACAGGCGGCAGGTCTGGAGGCAGTCGTCTCCGAGTGAAGACCGCCTGGCTCTTGGCGGCGTTAAATTTGAGTCGCCACTTGGTGGACTGCGCCCCCAGAACGTCGCACGATAGTTGGAGTCGGTGGCACATCGCGACCACGTTCATGCTGCGGGTGAACAGAGCAGTGTCATCGGCATAAAGAGCCAACTCCACGCGAGCCACCAGTGGTGCGTCAGCGGTGTACAAGGTGTACAGCAGGGGGCCGAGAACCGACCCCTGCGGTACCCCCGCACGAATTGGCCGGTCAGTGGAGGTGCCGCCGGCGGCCCGGACGTGGAAGGTGCGGTCCGCGAGGTAGGACCGCAGCACAAGGGAGTGTGACGTCGGGACCCCATGTACAAGGAGCTTTTACACGAGGCCCTCGTGCCACACGCAGTCGAACGCCTTGGAGACGTCGAGGAGTACCGCCCCAAGGTACTCCCTCGACTCCAGCGCCCGCATCGCCTGTTCCACCAGGCGTAATAGCTGGTGCGTGGTCGAGTGGCCCCGCCGGAATCTGAACTGCTACGCTGGAAGGAGCCGTTCGGCAGCGACGTGGCGCCACAGCCGCTCCACGTACAGTCTCTCGAAGGTCTTGGAGAGAGACGGGAGCACGCTGATCGGCCGGTAGTGCTCCGCCCGACGAGGATCCTTGCCGGCCTTGCTGGGTTCGGTCGCGACGGCGGCCGATTTAAATACCCAATGTGGCGAGTCGTATATTGGTCAGACGATGCGTACCGTCGAGGATCGATGCCGTGAACACCAGAGGCACACTCGACTGATGTATCCGAGCAAGTCGGCGGTCGCTGAACATTGTTTGTCGGAAAATCACGCTATGGAGTATGAACGCACGAGGATTCTGGTACAGACGTCGAGATACTGGAACAGCGTTGTTAGAGAGGCCATCGAAATTCGCACCAATGACGACCTCATAAACCGTGACTGTGGCTATAATCTTAGCAAGGCTTGGGAACCAGCGATTGGGTTAATCAAGAGTAAATCGAGCAAACGTATAGTTGTGACGACCACGGCGGACAGAGCCATCACACCGACGTCATCTCAGACGCCGTCGTAACCTGTTCCACCGCGCGACCGTGGCGCGGGGCACGGACGGTGGAGGGAGCGCGCCGCGGGCGGAGGGTATTTAAATCGGCCACTGCCGCAGTCGCTGAGATGTGCAGCCGCGAGAAGGACGTACCTGCGCTTGCTAGCGACGCGAAGGGTGTGGCAGATCGCCGTCCGGCTGCGCTTGCGCCGTCGGCGGCCCCATCTGGCCCCCCACTTATGACGACCAGTGCTATGGCTATGGATTTGATGGACACAGCTCCGGAAACTTTGAAGACAGCGCTGTCTGTTCCGCAGCCACGCGGACGAAGTGGGAAACAGAAGAGGAGGGCAACAGCCGCGACGTCCGCTGTTCGCAGCTCGCCGATCGGGAAGAGGGCCAAGCAAGATTTCGCCCCTGACGCTGATGGTTTTGTCCCGGCCCGGCGAACTGCAAGACGCATGCAGTCATCGACGACGCTTCCAACTGCCGTCGCCAACTCATTCGACGCGCTCGCTGACGCGCCGGACCAGCTGCCGCGCGATCCTGCGCCGAAGAAAGACTCCCATCTTCCGCCGGTGGTCCTCCAGTTTCGGCCGCCCTATGGGGAACTGCAGAAGTTGTTGCGCAGCTGGACACAGGCCGTGTATACTGTGAAGCCTGCCGGACGAGACCTGTACAGGGTCACACTCCGCACTGTTGACGACTATCGCCGGGTCACTCAGGAGGCGCCTGAGCGTGGTATCCCGTTCTATACCCACGCTTCAGCCCCTGACAAAGTCTTGAAGATTGTAATCCGGGACCTCCCATTCAACATGGAAGCCGATCACCCGCATCGCGAACTCGCTGACCTGGGCTTCTACATACAGGTAGTGGTGAAGATGAAGTCGCTAAAATCACGCGATGATATGCCGCTCTTCCTGGTCGTCTGCTCCGACACCGTGGAGAACCGCAAACTATACGAATTGACACGGGTCGCCGACGTTCCGGTTCAGACCGAAGATCTTCGCTCCAGGAGAGGCCCTGTGCAGTGCTTTCGCTGCCAGGGGATCAATCACGTCGCGCGCCACTGCTCTATGCCGGACAGATGTATTAAATGCGCCAGCGCCCATGCAGGAAGTGCATGCCCCCGAGAAGCCGACATGTGCACTCTGTGGTGGTGCTCACGTGGCCAGCTATCGTGGGTGTGAGGTGTGGAAGCGTGCCATCGCTCGCCAACGTGGCCAAATACCAGCGCCGCGTCCGAAGAAGCCAGCAACGAGACGGCCCGGCGTCTCTTTCGCGGCGGCAACGTCAGGGGCGCCCTCCGCCGTCCCGGCTGCGTCGGCTGCTCCTGCTCCTGCCGCTTCCGATGCCGTGCCGATACCTGAGGCTCCTGCGCCTCCACCACAGCTGCTAGTGGCGGACCCGGGTAGTACCTCTCCCGGACCGCGCCCCGCCAATCGCCGGCGCGGGGATCAGCGCCCCGTGGGTACCCAGCGCTCAGCACCGTCAGTCGAGCAGCCCCACGTAGACTCTCACGGCGAGTCAGCCACGCCTCACCCTTCCAGCGACGGGGCCGCGCCGGCTGCCTCCACCGCTGACCTGGCCAACCTCGTCGCGCAGCTCACTGCCTTGGTGACGAAGTTGATTGAAGTCCTGTCGCAGCAACTCACGGCTGCAGTGGCCCCGACCGCTGTCAACACTCACCAGCTGCACCATGGGCAGCGTTAGAGGGCTCACGGTCGTAGCGTGGAATGCCAACGGCGTCCGCACTCAAGCTGGTGAACTTCGCCAATTTCTTCGAGATGAAGCCGTCGACGTCTGCCTTATCAATGAAACCCACCTGAAGCCTGGGATCGACGTCAGGGCGGCCAACTACTCCAGCTATCGCACCGATCGCCTGACGGCGGGTGGTGGGACAGCCGTTTACGTCCGCAATGGCATTCGTCATCACGTGATACAACTTCCACCACTGGCAACCCTGGAGGCCACTGGTGTCGTCGTTCACACCTCGGCGGGCGCCATCACATTCGTCGGTGCCTATCGGCCGCCGTCTCGTCCACTGGACCCTGCTGACATCGATGCTCTGCTCTCCTTGAGGGGGCAGGTGTTCGTCGCCGGGGACTTCAATAGTAAACATGTCTCCTGGAACTTCAGGATCACCAATGCCGCTGGCCGCTGCCTGCTCCGGGTAGCGGTACGCCACCATGCGCTTGTGGTGGGGCCGTACGATCCGACAATCTTCCCTGCCCGTGGCCTCCCGGATATCATCGACATCGCAGTCGTCAAGGGCATCCCTCATCAGATCACCGCCACGACGAGGACGGCACTGTCTTCTGATTATGTCCCAGTGGTTTTCAATATCGACTTAGACGCCCTGCAACAGCCCAGGCGAGGCATTTCACTTGCTGGCATCGACTGGGGCAGGTTTCAAGCAGCCGTGACGCACTCACTCCCCGCCGCGCCGCCCCCTGCGGAAGCTGGAGCGGACGCAGCACTTCTGTACTTTGCGGCAACCACGATCGACGCTGCCAACATAGCAACGCCGCCCCGACCTCGCACTCCGCCTGACTACTCCCGCCAGCTGCCGCCGGACATCCTTGCGGCCATCACTGAGAAGAATCGGGTCTACAGGGAGTGGCAGCGGACAAGAAATGCCGACACCAATCGCCTCCTCAACAGGATTCGGCGGGACATCCGGGACGCCATTGACAACCATCGCAATCGCGACTGGAATAACAAGGTCGCCACCCTCTGTCTTGATGACGGCACGGCCTGGCAGACGACGAAGCGTTTCCTACGCCGCAGGCAACGTATCCCTCCACTGCTGGTGAATGGTCAGGCTGTCTGCGAACCAGCTGCGAAGGCTGATGCCCTCGCAGACGTCTTTGAGGCTGCGTTTACGCCGATCGAAGACCCGACCGACACTGTCCACGACGACCTGGTTGCTGACCGGCTCCCACGCTTCTTGGAGGCACGCGACGACGATGACGTCATTGAAGAGATGACGGCGGAGGAGGTGTCGTCCATCCTGCGTGCCCTGAACCCCAGGGAAGCTGCGGGCCCAGACGAGGTTTCCAACGCCCTACTCCAGAAGTTGCCGCCGGTGGCTGTCACTCATCTCGCCGCCGTCTTTAATGTAATCTTCCGGTCCTGCAGTTTTCCTCAGTCCTTTAAGCATGCAGAGATCGTGGCGATTCCGAAGATGGGGAAGGATCTACGTCAGCCCGCGAACTACAGACCTATTAGTTTACTGCCGGCCGTCTCCAAGGTCTTTGAAAGGGTGTACATCAGGTGGCTGCAGCGCCACGTTGACGAGGAAGGCCTCCTGCCCGAAGAGCAGTTCGGCTTTCGCAGGGGCCACTCGGCCGTTCACCAACTCCTACGGCTAGTGGAAGATGCGTTCGTCGCCCTCGAGCAGCGCGAGTTCTTCGGCGCGGTGTTCCTGGACGTGTCGCGTGGTTTCGACAGTGTGTGGCACCGCGGCCTCTTGTTCAAATTTTTTGAACTTGGTGTCCCGACGTCGCACGTTCGTCTCATCCATTCCTATCTTGCCGATAGGACCTTCCATGTGCGGGCCGCGCATGGCTTGCCCTCCGTCCGCCGCATCAACGCCGGTGTGCCACAGGGCTCGGTCTTGGGACCACTCCTGCATTCGCTGCACACTTCTGATGCGCCGAAGATCGACCGTGTGCGGCTCGCCCTGTACGCGGATGACACGGCTCTATATACGAGGAGCCTCAATGCCGCCGTCATGCGCCGCCGTCTGCAGCTCGCCGTTGACACCCTGGCAGCCTCTGGCGTCTAAAATTCAATGGGGCCAAGACGCAGTTCCTGATCGTCACCAGGCGACTCGTTCCTGCGGGTCTGCAACCGCTCACCGTCGGTGGCAGCCCTGTCCCGTGGCGTCCCCCGGCGCATTACCTCGGCGTCACCATCGACCGCCGACTCACGTGGGATCCGCACATCCGCGAAGTGAAGGCCAAAGTGCGGAACCGGCTCCGCATCCTGTACCCGGTGCTGAACCCCGGCTCCCAACTACCACCGCGGCTGGGCATCACTCTATACAAGGCGCTGCTCCGCCCTGTACTCCAATACGCCGCCGTCGTCTGGGGGAACGCCGCCGCCACGAACCTGAAGAAGCTGGAGACACTGCAGAATCGCATCCTTCGGCTGGCCTTGCACCCGCCTTTCGATTTCCCCACCGCTCATCTTCACGACATCGCGGAAGTACCTCTGCTCCGTGACCTCTTCCAGGTGGCCGCCCGCACCTTTTACGAACGTGCTGGCCGGTCACACAACACCCAAATCCGGACGCTGGGCCGCAAACTGCCGCGCAGCATCAACACCCGCCGGCCACACCTGCTCGCTGCATAGCTAGCACTGCAGAACTGTGCTGAGGAGACACACAAGAAGACATTCTACATGTGAAGACGCATTACATCGGCATGCATGGGAGGCAAAGCACTAACTGCTGCGAACTCCATCACACATCGGAGGACAAGTTATCTCCGTGCAGATCCACGCGAGACCGAATCACGCTGTTGGCTGAGGAGACTGCGGACTGAGCGAGTAGGCACGTACGCACACGATTCAGCTGACGAAGCCATCGCGCACGCACCCCCAAACGCTGACGCAACCGACATGACTGGACACAAAAAGGGAAGCAAGATTGTGGCCGCGCTGGAATTCCTTGCTGACGTGATCGGCCAGGACCGCGGCCGCAAACTGCGCCCCAAGAGGAATCGGCGCACGGAGCAGCAATGCTTCAAGTGCCAAAGGATGGAACACATTGCCAAAGTGTGCAGGGGCACTCAAGGGTGCCTGACGTGCGCTGGAGCACACGACACGAGCAACTGCACCAAGCCCCGCGGCGTGGCTGCTAAGTGCGTGAATTGCGGCGGTGCCCACGCCGCTAACTCGCGCAGCTGCGCCTACGTGCGGGGCTACAGAAGCAAGAAGGCCGCCCCACGCTCCCAAGAGGTACCTGGCGTCGCGACTGACCTCCCCCCCCCCCCCCCTCTCCCGATCTCGTGGGAATGGTGGACCGTGCCGCCGCGAAGCCGCCACGGACGATGCAATGGCCGCCTTCCATGCCGCCCTTGCGGCCGCGAGGGCCGCCATGAAGGAGGAACTCGAGGCTGTTCACCGCCAGCTGCAACAGCTGCGTGAGGAGCTGCGAGTCCTCAAGAAGACGCCTGCCCCCGCCGTCACCTCGACTGCGAGTCGGACAGCGAGAGTGGACGCCTCCAGCCAGACGGGGCCACCCACGCCACCAGATGCCGAGAGGGACTGCGTGGCGGCTCTTATGGACATGGAAGTGGAGCAGCCTGCCTCCCCTCCTGACGGGGAGGTCGAGTCGCGGGCACACGACGAGGAGACGCACATCGAGGCACCCCCACATGCTGCAGCAGCGTCTGAATGCCTGCCGCTCCCTACGGAGCACAGCGTGCAGCCGGTGCTGCAGAAGGTCGCCGCGTCTCTTCGTGATGGGACTTACCCACACCTGGATAATCCCTACCCCTTTACTCCACCCGACAGGACGAAACCGCCTCTTCCTCACCAGCCTTACGGACTAGTCAGGAACATCAAGGCCCTTAGAGCACTGGTATCGAGGAAGAACCTGAACATCATCAACCAGCACCCCGTCTTCACGCCCACCGACTGGGAACACATCATTGTTGTCTCAGCCCGGGTGGTGTCGGCGGGGGAAACGCACCAGGACGCTCAACGTGATCCGGTTCACCAGGAATTCCTGGAGCTAGGACCACAACCCACCATGGAAGCACTAATCGGCTTCCTCAGACGACACCCCGACTTCATAGACCCACAAGGTCTGTCCAGAAAATCCGATCAGTGAGTTCTTCACATCAGCCCCAGAGGATTGCAGGAATAGCGCATAATGTTGAACCTCCGCCAACACGAGTCAGTGTAGACTCGTATGGATGAGCAGTGAGTGAGTGAGTGACCGAATCGCGCATTCCCGCAGCAGCTTCCGAAGCGTGCAGAAGTCGAGAGAGAGCGGCAGCCGCCGAAGAAGAAGAAGACAGAAGACGAAGAAGGAGAAGGAGAAGGAATGTGCGGAGAAGACTGGCCGAGCGAAGCGACACCACAACGAGCCGCGACGCCAGAAGGAAGTGAAGCAGAGTTGTCGTGTCACCTCGCTACAATGTCGAGAGAGATCCAGAGGAAGCAGAATTGTCGTGCAGACTCTGTCCCCACCGAGAGTAGGGATAATTCCGTACCAGGGCCGGTTGTACTGCACCGTAACCCGCGTGCGTGTATATAGGGTGGTTAACTCCGTGGATACCTCTGCATACCATAATGTTTGCGAATAGAGGTGGCAACGAAGCGGAACACCAGATTCACCTCTGTGGCCACACAACACGACACTACACCTGAACCAAAATGACAGCCAGGAACCAACCCCTGACACCCACCCCACTTAGGACGAAGAAGGGTTTAGGACGATCCCCTGTAAGGGCGCGAGATTACATGGAACGAGAAATAATGCCGAATCCAAAGGATACCGCGAACGGACGTACGTAATTAACAACCTGCCTAAAGATACGACACAGCGAAGCATATCCCTAACTTTCCGACAATACCTGTTAGGCCACGCACAAGAGAGTCGCGTATGTCAGGACGACCGAAGAAAACGCCGCGAAACTGATAGGAGACAGGTTAAGCCAAGGCCTACACTGCACAGTACAGGTACAAGAACAGAGGTCGCAAACGAACGCTCGCCCACTGGACAGGCTGCGTCCAAGCTACAGCTGCGTAATTAAAGGTATTGTCCACGAAATAAGCGATGAGGAGATCATGGAAGAGTCCAAGGCACAAAATTCCGACATTACAACGGCGCGACGCATCATAGATAGGGCCAGAAAAGCGCCCACCATGAAATTCAGGGTAATCACACACAGCACTGAAACACTAGATAAACTGCTCTCCAAGGGGGCGTACATCTATAACAAGTGGCACCGAACCGAACCATCGAACTCCCGCGCCCGCAAGCAATACAATGCAGGAAGTGCCTAAAATGTGGGCATACGACCGAGAGCTGCGGGGAGAAAACAGCAAAATGCGGCAAATGCAGTGAAAATCACGACACGAAAAACTGCAAAAGCGACACAACAGCCCCGAAATGTGCCAACTGCAATGGCAACCACATGGCCTTTTCAGCAAAATGTGCAGAAAGACCGAAGGAAGCCGGGCCAAGCGACACGAAAGCACCAGTGAAGTCTCTCGATAGCCCTACCCAGAATCCACAAAACGAAGCAGAACTCAAACAAAAAGTCACGCTAAAATAAGACGTCATTAGGTTCACAACAACTGTTCTGTGGAACCTATTCCAGGACAAAAAACAAGAGATAGCACAGACAGTCGGTGAAGTCTCCAAAAAGATCTTCGGGAAAATAGTAAAAATAACACAAGTAGGCAACGGAATACATATTACAACCAGCCCAACAGAAGACTAAATGAAAAGAGAAGAAGACTCTAACCACACCAGCACCTAGGAACAAAACACAGCGAACCCAATCAAACCGATCATGGCAGAAGCAGACAGAAGAGCCCCACAACTAAACTTCCTATACGCAAACGCAAGTGGATTAAAAAACAAAAAGGCCATAGTCAACTACACACTTCTCCGAAACAAAATTCACATAATGGGGGTAGCAGAGACCTGGACAAAGAAAAATGACAAAAAAGAATTTCCAGGATATAACTGCCATATAAAACACACGACAGACGATAGCGGCAGAGGTGGAGTGGCCATATACACAGACAAGAAATTACCAGCCACAGAACTAAAATTGCCACAACAACACCAGGATCTAGAAGTAATAGTAATACAAATACCAGTGGGGGGGGGGAGGGAAAAACTAACAGTGGCGTGCCTCTACCCCCCCCCCCCCCCAGGCACCCCCTCCCAACAGACTTCTTTCGATACCTACAGACTTTCCGAAAAGTAATCATAATGGCGGACGTCAACGCAAGACTCAAAAATGTAGGAGATACCACCGAAAATAACAACGGACAACTCTTATTCGATCTACTGATAACCGAACCGTGGAGTAGACTTCCAATCAATCAGCCGACGAATATAGGATACGCAGGCCACTCCACTCCAGACCACATGATATACAGCCCATGTTTACAAGAAGCCATATTACACCAGGAAATAGGCACAACAATAACAAGCGACCACCTGCCAATACTGTTCACAACCACCGCAGCCCCCCCTCCCCCCACCTCCAAGACCCGAAACACGAACGATCAGAAACTAACTACAGAGCAGCAGACTGGGAGGGGTAGAGCAAAAAAATACGGAATGAACTATCCGACCCAATAACGATTACAAACAACCAGGACCTAGAAACGGTCACTAGCAAAATAGAATCGACTATCCAAACCGCAATCGAAGAAAACATCCCCAAAAAAGTAATACAAAGATGGAAGCCCACAATCCCACAGACAGCACTAGTGCTCATAAGAGAAAAGAAAAGGGTGTACAGGGAAATCCGAAGAACCATAACCCCACACTGAAACCAATCTGGAACAGACTAAATGCAAGGATAAAACGAACAATATCCGAATACAGGCAAGAAAAATGGACTGAGACATGCAAAGAACTAGACTACAGGGACGGTGGCAAATTTTGGCACAGGTTTATAACACTCACAGGCCAGAAACAGCCCAACGCACCATGCCTGTTAATCGACAACGAGACAACCACTGATGCCAGGAAAATAGCACAGGAGTTCAAAAACAATCTAGAAGTAATACACTCATATCCACAAGACCCGAGATTAGACGAAAACCACCAACTAGCGACGGAACAGACCATACACGGAATACTAAACGCACCCATAGTAGACGGGGAGGAAGAAGAAGAGCTCACATTACAAATCACCGAAAACGAAGTAATAGAAGCCATAATGACAGGCAGAGACTCGGCACCGGGAGAAGACGGAATTCGCAGATTACACCTCAGGAAAGCCCCCATAGGGACAGAAGCACCAATACTAACAAAGGCATTTAACTACTGTTTAACCAGGGACACGACACCAGAGGCATGGAAGAAAGGGAAAATCACCATGATACCCAAACCGAACAAGCCAAAAACAAATGCCAACTCATACAGGCCTATCACACTGCTTAACGTAATAGGAAAAACGTATGAAAGAATAATAACGGATCGAATCAGCAGATACGTGGAAACAAGAACATAATACCCACCAACCAAGCGGGATTCCGCAAAAACCACTCCACAAATGATCCGCTCACGAGGCTATCCACCGATGTCACACAGGGTTTAACACCAGCCAATGCACCCTGGCCATATTTTTAGACATCGAACGAGCCTTCGATAAAATATGGCACAGCGGCCTTCTAACACAACTAACCGATATAGGAATCCCCACAAAAATGGTCAGGGTAATAAAAGGACAAATAACCGAAAGGTAATGTCGGGTACATGTAGGAAACAAAACGTCGGACGTCGGACTACTTCACACCACAGGCTGGCGTACCGCAGGGAGACATCATATCCCCATTGTTATATACCCTTTACACGGCGCTACGATCGCAGGTTCGAATCCTGCCGCGGGCATGGATGTGTGTGATGTCCTCAGGTTAGTTAGATTTAAGTAGTTCTAAGTCCTAGGGGACTGATGACCACAGATGTTAAGTCCTATAGTGCTCAGAGCCATTTGAACCAACCTTTACACGGCGAACATTCCGACCACAGACGGCAATAAAGAAGCAGTAGCCTTATACGCTGATGATACAGCGTACTGGGTCACAGACCGACAAACACAGACAATACAGAGAAAGGCAAGTGCGTATTTAAACAAACTAGAAAAATGGATGGCAAAAAACAGGATCAAACCCGACCACAACAAGACTCAAATTGTACTTTTTCGGCACCGAAACACAACCAAAAAGCGAAACCAAGACGAAATAGACATAAGACTAACACTATGAGGTACGCCACTTCAGCTAGGAAACGCCGCCAAATATCTAGGGATTTATTACGATAAATACCTGAACTGGCATACCCATCAACAAGATGTACTCAATAGCATAAGGAAAAGGCAGGGACTCATCAGGCAGGTACAAGGACGATTCGACGGTTGTAGCACACACACAGCAATACACACTTATAAAACGTTTATAAGACCACTACTAGAGTATGGGGCCCCAGCACTAGGAGGAATGACAGCCACAACAGCCAACAAAATATACACGACAGAAAGACGACTCCTACGGAGCTTCCTCAAATTGCAAAACACCACACCAAGCACCGTAGTCTCACTACAACGATCTTGCGGTCACAAATACCTACATCCGTATGATGGTTCCCTGTTTGGTCATGACTATTTCCTGCCAAGAGATCAAGTATGTTCTCGCAAACATTTACTTCGAGTGGGCTCCTGACCTAATTATTCAAAATAATTTTCTGTGAAGGCATTCAGAACGATTGGACGAAGTTTTACGCCTATCTCCGACTTTAAACTCGTATTTTCGCCAACATATTGAGGGTAGATTGAAGTCACCACAAACTATTACTGTATGTGTGCGGTATGTATTTGAAATGAGACTCAAGTTTCCTGTGAACTGTTCAGCAACTGTGTCATCTAAAAATCGTGAGTCGGTAAAAGGCACCAGTTATTAATTTCTTCCGGTTGACAAGTATAAACTTCTACGCATAATAACTCGCAGGAACTATCTACCTCTATTTGGCAACAAGGTAAGGTAAAGTACTTCGCCGGCCGTTGTGGCCGAACGGCTCTAGGCGCTTCAGTTCGGAACCACACTGGTGCTACGGCCTGAGCTTCGAATCCTGCCTCGGGCATGGATGTGTGTGATGTCCTTAGATTAGTTAGATTTAAGTAGTTCTAAGTCTATGGAACTGATGACCTCAGCAGTTAAGTCCCATAGTGCTCAGAGCCATTTGAACCATTTTTAATGTACTTCTGACAGCAGCAAACACCTATCCTTTCTGAACACGGTTAGGCCCTTTGTAAAATTTTCGGCTGAACTTATTTCCAGCTTTAGCCAGATTTCCGTACTTATAACGATTTGAGCTTCAGTGCTTCCTATTAGCGCTCGGAGCTCTGATTCTTTTTCATCATAGGTACGACAATTTACAACTGTGTCTGTCCTGCACCCATTTAGACTCACGCACTTTCTGTAGTTTCCCGAGACCCTCTAACCTAAAAAACCACCCAGTCACCTCCAGACAGCCCCCGCTACCCGTGCTTCTCGTACGGAATTTGGGAAGAAGTGTTCTTATAGCAATTTTTATGCTGCTGCCTTCTACAAACACGAATTGTTCGCAGATGAGGCCATCAGTCTACATACCGATTATTTTGACAGTTAGAATAGAAATGTTTGGGCTTGTGAGAGTCGTCGTGCAATTAAATCTCACCAGCAAAGGTTTTCTCGGAAACATCTGGACTAGAAATATTGGTACTTATCTTAGAGGACTTGCACTTTTGCTTCTACATCTATACTCCGGAAGCCAACTTAGAGTGTATGGCGTATGTTGCTTCTGGTACCAATACATTTTCCCCCTTTCCTGTTCCATTTGCGATTCGCATGAAAAGAATGATAGTTCGCAAACTTCCGCATTACCTCTAATTTCTCAGATTTTCTTGTTATGGGAGTTTCGCGATACGTATGTGGAAGGTTGTAATGTAATATTTCGGGGAAAGATGCCATAAATTTTCTTTCTACATAAAACTGTGATGGAAATTTCGGGACTTTCAAAACAAAATTAATCACACATGCTTGGCAAAGTTTCTTCGAACTGAAAACTGGTGTATATGATAATGTCATAACTTTTATGTCCCTTAGCAATTTTTTTTCTTCTTTGTAGGTTGGTCTACTTGGCATCTCATCATGACGATCGGGGTAAGATGGCAAAATACATTTGTGATCATCATCAATTTTATTATATATTTTGTAATCAAGTAATACAAAATAAAAGTTTGTATTACAAAAACCGACAGTTCTACAACTGATATTAACTGTCTGGCAGCACAGTCGCTACACATATCTGCATCATCTGTTCATTTTTTATTTCTTTATTTTTTAGTAGTTTGTTTCACAAAAAACACAGTCACTGTCTTCATCAGTTGATTTTACTTTTCTCTCTGTCAACAACGATGCAGTTTTCTTCCTCGTTTTCTACGTCTACATCTACATACATACTCCGCAATTCACCATACGGTGCGTGGCGGAGGGTGTTTCCCAAATTGGTATCGGTGCAATCTTTTAAACGAGGTGGAGGTCCATGGTGTAGTTGCGACACTTGCGTTAGATGCAATTTCTGCGCTAACAGATTCATTAGGAGTGTTTGGTTCTGAGGTGCGAGATCCGCCAAGAATGTTGGTCCCATAAGGATGCTTCTCCGCAATTTCTAGGCGTCGTCTACAAGTAAATAAAGGTACAAAAAAGGTATTACGAGCGTCAGTCTTAGCCGAAAGAAAATACAGTCTTTCACACGTATCGAGGAGAGTTACAAGTCGAGTTACTTGTCCCAGTATGGCAGCAAATGGGACGTAACTGGACCCACACATAGTTCAAAAACAAAGAACAAGATAAAACACAGTGTTAGAATTCGTTAAAATGTATAGAAATCATTATTGTTTTTTTTTAATCCATCTGCGATTATTCTACAGCGTGGTTTATAATACATACCACGGTTTATTGGAAACCAGAGACAAAAAATATCCGTTAAAACTCCACCTACACTTGCTCCACGAGTCTTGGACTGAAGGAAGCAGAGTCTTTCACAGGTATCGAGGCGAGTTGCAAGTCGAATTACGTGTCCCAGTGTAACAGCAAATGGGACGTAACTGGACGCGCAAAATATTCAAGAAACAAAGAACAAGATAAAACACAGTGCACTGGGTGCTGCCCCTTTAGACACAGTGAAGTAACACGAGCAACTAGGCATCATACCCGGACTACCATCTTCTCCCGATTCACAGTGTATTACCCAGCTCTGCTTGGAACGTACTGTCTTCGTATTCTGCTCCGTGTTGCACAACACCTGTCCTGTAGCTTCTCCCACTGGAGTTTGTTGCGCATCTCTGTAATGCTCTCGCGCCGACTGGACGATCCCATGACGAACTGCGCCGCTCTTTGTTGGATCTTGTCTATGTCTTACGTAAACCAACATGGTTAAGGTCCCAAACTGAAGAGCAACACTAAAAAATCGACTGGAGAAATATTCTGTAAGGCACTTATGCTGTAGACGACTTGTATTTCCTTAAAATTCTCCCAATGAATCCCAGCCAAGCATACACTTTTTATACAATTTCATTTATGTGATCATTTCACTTTAGGCTGCTCCAGCTGGTTGCTTATAAGTATTTTAGAGTTGTTGCTGATTCCAGCGATTTATTACCAATAGTGGAATAGAGCAGTAGTCGATTTCTTTGCCTGTCTATGCACGGCACGTTAGAGTTATTTACGTTCAGTGTCAGCTATCAGCCCTTGCCCCAGACATCGAGCAAGTTTGTTGAAACGACTGGCGCGTCACCTATTTGGAAGGACTGAAGACAAAACAAGTCAGCATCTAGTAAACTAACAAATAGAGAAGCTTTAGATTTAGATTTAGTTTTAGTTTTAGATTTATACGGAGAGCCAGACGGCACATACAAAATTGAAGTCAGGATACTTGGTTGGACTAGACACGCACTTCGAGAACTTGATTAAAGGAAAATTCACTATGTTATGTACGGACGAACAGGTCTCAGAAAGTTATGGACTACGTTTCTCTAAACAAATAGAAGAAGATATAAAAATCCTACCCGTAAGGGACTGGGAAATGAAATGTTAAGACAGAACAACCTGTCAAATTACTGCAAAATCGGAAGTTCTGAGATTTCATTTTCTGTGATGATTCCTAAAAAAAATTGTGGGGTTTCAATGTTAGAATAATGTTTGTTACCAAACTGTTAAGTAGCTACATGCTGTAATGATCAGTAAAACGTAATGAAAAGAGACAATTTTTTTGTTTACGATTGGAAAGTACGGAGAGAAAAAAAAAACAGATGGCATGCACAGACAAATACGCAGCACGTTTATTAACGTAATATCATGTAACAAAACAGATGGGAGAATTTGGTTTTGATCAGAAAAATACTGAGATGGAATTAGTCTCTTTTGGGAGTTTCTTTGTGTATTTTGGCAGCGGAGAAATGTACGTGCCGACGAAAGCAGCTTTCATGATGAACAGGATCCTGGCACCGTTCAGACCTGTCTTACCGGTACTTTTACAGATATACCGTTCCACCCGCTGATTATAAATTAGTCATAATGAAATTTACCCCACTACTGTCTTGGAATGTGTGTTAAATATGGAGCTATATCAATTCATCGCCCTAATTGCTTATTCAGTGGAATGTGGTGCGGCATCGCGGCGCAGATATAAATCTGAGAAACCAGCTCTGCGGTGACCGCGAGCCAGCCTGTTACGTCGCCACCTGATCTACGGTTTCGCTCCGACCATGCCTTTGCTTGTCGGCAAGATATTCCAGAATTCATTACTGCCCGTTTTCACTGCCTATGATATCTCCCTGTATGCCAACTAAAATTCATTTAGTTATTCTTAAGCTAATTCAACGTTTACACGATACAGCCTCTGTAATCTTAAGGTAACAAATGTAATTACAGTCGCTGTTTCCATGCCTCTCAGTCGCTGGTTGTCTTCTGCCAGGTGAAACCTGCACCCTTCTTCAGTGTTTTATCTCAGCGGTCAGGTGGTCTGCTTTGTGTTCTTCGTTTTTCTCCGAGTCTCCATTCTAGTACCTCTTTGTCCATATTCCGTCATTCATTCGTGCGATAAGTCCTGCCCATTTCCATTTTAGAGCCTCTTACATATTCCGCAACATCCTGAAGTTTTGTTATTGTCCTTACGTCTTCACTTCTTTTCCAGTCTTTCTTAGCGAGACGTATAAGAGACCTTCCCATAGCTCTATGAGCTGTTCGAAGTTTCCTTTTGAAAAACAAGTTTCATATTTTTATGTCGGTACGGGAATAACACGCTCTCCTAAAACAACCTCTTTTTAAAAATTCGTTGAAATATTTAAAAACAGTTGCGTTTTCTTACATAAGCCCTCCAACTTAGCTCGATACCAAGCGAGGTAGCGCAGTGGTTAGTACACTCAACTTGCAGTCGGGAGGACAACTGTTCAAAATTTTGTATGATTTGCCTCAATCGCTTGGGGCAAATGCTGGGAACATCCCTTGCAAAAGGGGGGAGGTCGAATTCCTTCCCCATCCTTCCTTAAAACGAGTTTGTGCTCCGTCTCTAATTACCTCGTTGCTGGTGGTACGTTAAACAAAAATTTCCCTTTCACTGTTACCTTCGTTGGTTGATTTGGGGGGAAACTGAAGTCTCCTTGGTTGTCAATTAACTATCCCAAATAAACGTACTCGTTAACATTCTTTAGACAGTTGTTCAATATTATTTGTTGTGCAGTTACTCTCTTCAGTGTAAAATTTGTTTTGGACAGATTTATCTAGCCCACTTCTTCGCAATTATCTGATAAAGCCTTTATAGAGGATTGCGATTCTGTCATCTACCTATCATTCTGTACCGTTCACAAATCTCAAATTATTGAGTCGTTTCCCATTTATTGTACTTCCCCTTTCTTTCAAAATATTCTCAATGGCTGCTAAAAGTAATTTCCGGTATATTAGGTCGCTCTGTTTATCTCCTCTTCGAATGGAAAATTTCCTGGTGTGTTTTCCTATGCTGAAAGAAGCCATCGATATGTCATACATGTTAGCCGGCCGGATTGTGGCCGAGCGGTTCTATGCGCTATTGTCTGGAACCGCGTGACCGCTACGGTCGCAGGTTCGAATCCTGCCTCGGGCATGGATGTGTGTGATGTCGTTAGGTTTGTTAGGTTTAAGTAGTTCTAAGTTCTAGGGAACTGATGACCTCAGAAGTTAAGTTCCATAGTGCTCAGAGCCATTTGAACCATTTGTCATACATGTTATATATTATGTTTATGAACCTCGTTTCCACACGTTGCAGGTGCTTGTAGAACATGCAAGTAGATCCTTTCGCCAGTTGTATTATCAGATATATCGCGCTACATTCTCTGCTTCGATATTTTATTCCTTATATTGTACTGCGTCTATAGTTTAAATAAATATTTTAAACAATTAATTTATCCATTTGAATGGTGGTTGAGTCCCATGACTGCGGATTTATGCCAAGGCACTTAGTGGGCTTTCACCCACCTTTATTGGCGTAATACATTGATACCTTCGTCAATACAACGGTTCCATCGACTGTATTTCGAACGCTGTAGCTGCTTCTAGTTATGTGACCTATAGCTCCGTTTTCCAGCTTTATAGGCATAGCAGCAACATTTTTAGTTTAGGTGATGTATTAATGCAGCGTGTTATTTGCCATGACGAAAGTGTTTGTGCTACGACTATAAAGTGATAAATGGAGCTGCAGGTTACAGAACAAAAGAGAGCTCCAAAGTTCAAAATGCAGGCGGCAAATACGGTTTATCGACGAAGAAACAAATGTTTCATGCCAATTGAAGGTGAATGAAAGCCCGAGACACGCCTTGGAATAAATTAAGCTTTATAAAGGTGGTTGGCTGATTGTTGTACTTCTTCAAGTAATTTTAACCAAAATTTTAAAGTCTTTCTCATTCCAACAGAAATAAAGTGCTTTTCAGGATTTACTGCAACCAGTTGCCTTTTGTCAAAGTAGAATGCTTATTTTCTCATTACCGATTTCAAGCCCACAGAGACCTATCATCTGATGGGACAGGTCTCAGTAGTAGTTCATAGCCCTATGGGGCTCGTTGTGTAGGTGTGGAAACAGGGTTCCAAACAATCAAGCACCAAATATGGCGTGATATCTGGCGTTATTTAAAAATGGTTCAAATGGCTCTGAGCACTATGGGACTTAAGATATGAGGTCATCAGTCCCCTAGAACTTGGGACTACTTAAACTTAACTAACCTAAGGACATCACACACATCCATGCCCTAGGCAGGATTCGAACCTGCGACCGTAGAGCAGTCGCACGGTTCCAGACTGAAGCTCCTAGAGCCACTCGGCCACACCGGCCGGCGGCGTTATTTACATCACAAAATCACAAGGTTGACTTGACTGCATTACTCGCAGCTATTTACCCGTGGTGCACAAATAATTAAAAAAAAAACATTGTTTGTGTTCGGATATACAGGAAGAAGTATTACAGCACTGTACAAAGAAAATGACTACACTGAAGTCACCGCGATTCATGATTGTCCTCTGGAGATTATACAAGGGGAGACATGATCTTAAAGAGGTGTTTGTCCTCCACGGACATCAGTGCATGCTTTTCTACGTGCTCCCATGCTGGCCACAATGTTGGTAAGGAGCTCTTGTGGGTGGGGTTCCATTCCTCTCTACTACATCTACATCTACATCTACATGGTTACTCTTCAATTCACACTTAAGTGCCTGGCAGAGGGTTCAGAATGGCACGTGGGAAAAAGGGACACCTAAATCTTTCCGTTCGAGCTTTGATTTCTCTTATTTTATTATGATGATCATTTCTCTCTACGTAGGAGGGTGTCAACAAAATATTCTCGCATTCGGAAGAGGAATATGGTGATTGAAATTTCGTAAATAGATCTCGCCGCAAAAAAACCGCCTTTGTTTCAGTGACTGCCACCCCAACTCGCGTATCATATCAGTGACACTCTCACCCCTATTGCGCGATAACAGGAAACGAGCTGCCCTTCTTTGCACTTTTTCAAATTCCTCCGTTAGTCCTACCGGCTACGTATCCCATACCGCGCAGCAATATTCCAGCAGAGGTCGGACAAGTGTAATGTAGGCTGTCTCTTTAGTGGGCTTGTCGCATCTTCTAAGTGTTCTGCCAACAAAGCGCAGTCTTTGTTTTTGCCTTCCCCACAATATTATCTATGTGGTCTTTCCAATTTAAGTTGCTCATAATTGTAATTCCTAGGTATTTAGCCGAACTGATAGCGCTTAGATTTGTGCGATTTATCGTATACCCAAAATTTATCCGATTTCTTTTAGTACCCATTTGGATGACCTTGCACTTTTCTTTGTCTAGTACCAACTGCCACTTTTCGCACCATACAGAAATTCTCTCTAGATCATTTTGTAATTGAAATTGATCGTCTGATGATTTTACTAGACGGTAAATTACAGCGTCATCTGCAAGCAATCTAAGGGGGCTGATCAGATTGTCACCAAATCAGGACTAGCAGAGGGCCTATGACACTACGTTGCGGAACGCCAGATATCACTTCTGTACTACTCGATCATTTACCGTCTATCACTACGAACTGTGACCTCTCTGAGAGGATATCACGAATCCAGTCACACAACTGAGACGATACTACATATGCACGCAATCTGATTAATAGTGGCTTGTGGGGAACGGCATCAAAAGCCTTCTGGAAATCTAGGAATATGGAATCGATCTGAGATCCCTTGTCGACAGCACTCATTACTTCATGGGAATAAAGAACTAGCTGTGTTGCACAAGAACGATATTTTATGAATCCGTGTTGGTTATGTATCAGTAAGTCGTTTCCTTCAAGGTGATTCCTAATGTTCGAGTACAGTATATGCTCCAAAATCCTCCTGCAAATTGAGGTCAGTGATATGGTTTTGTAATTCAATCGGTTACTCCTATTCCCTTTCTTGAATGTTGGAGTGACCTGTGCCGCTTTCTAGTCTTTAGGAACACTAAGGCGGTTGACAAGTGCTGGATGGTCGTTAGTGCATGCGAACGTGCCGCATTACGTCCCCCCAACGCACCCCATCGTGCGATATGGGATTAAAGTCGGGGGAACAAGCTGTCCAGTCTATTCGCAAAATATCCTGTCTTTCCACCTGCGCTGTTCGATGCGATCGCGCATTGCCATCAATAAAAATTAAATCAGGGAAGAATTACCCCCTAAAAAGACTCACATGGGGAAGAAGTACAGTGTCACAATCACATTTGGAGGTCGGTATGTCCACGACACGTTATGCCTCCCCACATCATAACACTGGTCCACCGAAGCGATCATATTCGATAATATTCCTACATGCGTTACTTGTTCCCATCTCTCGTCATATTAGGCTACGTGCGGAATCACTACTCACATTGAATCTCCTCTCATCCGAGAAGAGCACACGGCCCCACTCCATTGGTTCAGCCCCTAAGCTCGTGGCACAACTGCATTTGGTACCTCCAATGTGCTAGTATCAATGGAACACAACGTATTGGTCGTCGGGCAAAGAGACCACCCTCATGTGGTCGTCATGCCATATTGTAACTTGAAATTTCCTACCTTGAAGTCCTATTTAATGTGGTTACAACTGTGAATTTGCATGCCCCGCAGTCCTGTTTAATGCGGTTGCAATTGCATCTGCTGCTTGGGGTCCTTCTTGCCTGTCACATGAAATACTCATCTACTGCTGTAGTTGACCATGATCGACCACGTACTGTCCTTCCGACAGCAGCGCCTGTGGTTCGGAATCTCTCTCCATGCACGTGAAACAATGGTGTGAGCAATACCAAATTAATGGGCTATACTCGTCACACAGCGTCCTTCTTCCAGTTTCCCAATGATCTTTTCGCATGCGATGAAATCCATATGTTGCCTCTGAGCCACGTTGCAATGAAGAACAGCATCAGGGTGCGCCGTAACAGTTGTAAGTGCGACAGGAACGATCGCGGGGTTGCTGCAAATGAAAACGCGGCGGGAACGTACGGGAGCGGCCCGCGAACAAAGAAGATGGACGAACAAGAATGGAAGGACGAGCGCGATGACAGACAACCGAGCAAGACACCAAGATCAACAACAAAGTATTAAGCAACGGGGTCACAAGATATAACCTCACGAAATGAAAACAACGTCCACTTATAAACGGGAAGTAAGCTCACGCAACGTAAACGCAATGGCTGTAAGCGAGATATCAACGGACTCAACGCGAATACCAGACTGCCTCGCTGAGTGAAAGGCAGCCGCCTAAATAGAGGACAAGTTATGTCGCTATTGGCCGCTGGGACCACGTTCTCCACAGTGGTGCCCTCACGTTAGATTCGCGTCAGGAGCGCGAGCAGCCACGGCTTACGGCGCGACTGCTGCAGAGGCCTGTAGTGGTCGTCGAGTTCCATGCCGTCTGGAGCGGATTCGAAGCCCGCGGCGTTCTGTACAAGAGTAACTGCTCTCTTATTGACATACACTGCTGTTGGCCTGGCCCATTTTGCACTATAGTCACTCCGGCCGCAGTGACCGAGCGGTTCTAGGCGCTTCAGTTCGGATCCTCGCGGCTGCTACGGTCGCAGGTTCGAATCCTGCCGCGGGTATGGATGTGTGTGCTGTCCTTAGGTTAGTTAGGTTTACGTAGTTCTAAGTCTAGAGGACTGATGGCATCAGATGTAATAAGTCCCATAGTGCTCAGAGCCATTTGACCCACTATAGTCACGCTGACCTCCAGCTTTCTGTGCATTTCTTTATCCATCTCACCTTAGGTTTTGCGGAACAGTTGTAAGTAACCTGTTTCTACGTTTTATTACGTTAAGATTAGTGTCACCACCGACTCTAACCATACAACTAATCAAAGGTTTGGCCGACTCGGAAAATAAATTAATTTAATCACAGACCAAAAACTCATAAAAATGCATACGTTGTGATATCTCTCATAGGGGATGCGATGTAATTAACAGTATTGCCCGTGCACTGTTCACGAGAATCAAACATTTGAAATAAAATAGAAAACCATGAACACTGTGCATGAGATCAGCTCCCAGCAACACACCTGAAAATAAGACTTAATCTAAAGCATTTTTTAAAAATAAAAGCGAAAACTAAGCACTGGACCTGTGCGTAAGGAAACACGTTGGATGTGCTAACGGGAAAGCTACGAGGTGAGTGGCTTAGGTGCAAAAATGTAACCTCGGAATACAACAGAAAATGGTGAATGAAATCATTTATTCATAAGACATGGATGTGAGGCATGTACACAATTCCTGATGACATTAATTCCTAAAACATTAAAGAAAAGCATCGATAGATTCACCGTTATAAACTACAACTAAAATCATTGGTGTGAATCATTCATACAACTGCTGTTGCCTGATAACTGATCGCAATAACTCGTGAAACGGTACACGTTTCGCAGTACACCCGCGTGCCCACGTGGTTTGTGGAGACGCAATTTCTATATATCGTGTCCAAGTTGCAACAATATCACATCACTTAATCATGAACAGTTAATATTCTTTAAAACAAACATGAGATCGGACAGTTAGTGATGACGGAAGCCCAACAAACTCTAATGTTCTACCACGTGGTTGGCTCCCCACGGACGAAAGATACACAAAGTAAGGAAAATTTACGAGAAGGCAAAGCTATTAATATTTAGAAAAATAAAAGCTTATACAGGCACAGCTGAAGGCAAACAGACATTCATACAGAATCGAGTGCTCTCTTCTTATCGACACCTTAGTGTGGCGCTCTTCCGGCGGATCCAAGTCTGCTATAGAAATTTACTAAAAGAAAAATCTGCCAAAGTTTTGCATTCTTTGCTACGACAAGGCAAAGCAACTCTTTCAGAGTTGAAAAGCGAGACCACAAGCTAACAGCTCTCCTCTCGCCATGTAGTAACGCGCCACGCGGTCAGTCTAACTCACCCTTCTTCGACTGGAGCAGATTGCCTTCTCGAATTGCTCCTTATTTTCCTTGACTGATTGCACAGTGTACAGGGTGAATAATGCGGGGCTTAGGCTACAGCTCCCTTCTCATTTATTGCTTCCATTACACGTCATGTAAAAACGCGTTATACACTTTAAACGGACAATTTTCCGTACGTTTCAATTCCTTTTTGTGAGCTGCAGCACCTGTAACTCAATTAAGTGGTGTAGTATCGTAGCCGGTCGATATCATACAGGGGGGGAATCGCTCCGCGTATAGGGGCTGGCGCCAGAGGTTCTGCTGTTGTCTGACCGGCACCGTTCACCGCTAGCCACACGAGTGCCACGCCCCCTGAGCTGAGGCGCCAAGGATCACGTAAGTAACAGACCGGCCTACTGCAGCTCTAAAGAGCCCTGGTGTAGTTCTTGCTGACAAGCGAAACTTCGCTCCCCCCCCCCCCCCCCCTTACCCCCTCAGATTTAGTAGTAAGAGGGCCTAGTGGACACCTCGTCAAAAACTGAATACAGATCAAGCATGAAACTATGAAGAAGGTGTACTAAACTGTGAGAAAAAAACAAATAGAAACAGTGAACGGCCCAAGGACAACAACTGCAATATAGAGCAGACTACAAGAGCGACTGCGTCGTGAGTAAGTGGCCACAGTGTTGGACTGCCAAGAGGCCTAAGCTGTGTTCAAACCTCCTGCTGCGTCGTCCGAACAGGACACAGCCAGGGCAATAGCCCACAGGTGCAAATATGCGAGCTGGTGGCAGTGCCATAGAGATTCCACTAGCGCCACTAGTGGCGCTGAAGATCAAGATATCGACTTCGCTTCGGCCAATTGCCGATCGACTACAGTCCGCCAATGACCGGACAGAAGCCTATTCGGAAGATAGAAGAGCAGCGGTCGCCTACTTATAGATCATCGTCCAGAGCTGACTTAGACAGGGAACATCGTTTAGTGAATTCTTAGAAGTGAACAGACACTTGTAAATTGCATTTGCCATGTACTGTGAAGTTTACCTACGATTATTTACTCCTAGTCACTGAGGGCCTTTTTTGTGTCACATTACAAGCAGTGTTGCAGACATCATTATTGAACTACTCACAAAGATAAGAAAACCTTTTAACTAATTTGTGTGGCCTTGGTAATAATTTGTTAGAGTGTTGTAGAACCTTCGGTCTCCTATCCTGTTACCCGACCCTGGGGCATAACTATGTGATAGTGGCAGGGAGAAATTGTCTTAGCGGTGTACTGCACCAGAAGCCGTTTCACGAACCCATAAGCTCGGTCTCCACAGCAGTAGCGACGAAGCCTTTACAAAACTGGTGACGAGGCTTTACAAAATCTCACTGGTGCTTTTTTTTTCCTTTGCTTTTGTGTTGTCACCGCCAGACACCACACTTGCTAGGTGGTAGCCTTTAAATCGGCTGCGGTCCGGTAGTATACGTCGGACCCGCGTGTCGCCACTATCAATGATTGCAGACCGAGCGCCGCCACACGGCAGGTCTAGGGAGACTTCCTAGCACTCGCCCCAGTTGTACAGCCGACTTTGCTAGCGATGGTTCACTGACTTCTACGCTCTCATTGGCCGAGACGATAGTTAGCATAGCCTTCAGCTACGTTATTTGCTACGACCTAGCAAGGCGCCATTATCAGTTACCATTGATACTGTGAATCATGTAATGTCAAGAGCGACGTTCGTCATTAATGGATTAAAGTTAAGTATTCCACCAGCTACGTCCGTTTTTCTAAATTCTAATTTCCTTGTCCTGTTCCAGACCTCACGCCAGCCTGCGTGAGCTAAAACGCGTGCCTTTCGGCCTCCTCTAGGAACACGGTGTTGGCTCTCCTGCCAACCACAACAGCACAACAGCTTTTCCGTTGTTCACTGTATTCTAATTTGTCTTTGTCGTGGTGTAACGTCCGTTTGCAACAGCGAGGTGTAAGGTAGGGACCTATAATGACAGTTGATTTTGCACAACTACTCTATAGGCAGCTGAAAGGAAGTAGCTTTCGAATGCGAAGCGGAGACGTTTGATGACAAGGCGACAAGTCAACCGAATCCTCCACCGAAAAAAACCTCTGGTCTGTCTCATATGATAAGAATCTCTTATCGACGTGCCCAATTTGTATTCATGGTAAGTGGGTGAGATATGCCTCCTCGCCCGATTTACGTATTCGTATAAACGTGAATGTGATCAGTCTCAAGGGAATGATGAAAACTCAATAGTTTGTCACATAAGCTGCAACAAATGAATGCAAAAGTTTCACAATCACACAATTTCTGTGTGCTCTGTCAAAACATATGTTTTTAACCTTTTTGAAGTTGCGTTCCATTTTGGAGGTTTTGACTCATGAATTCCTTTGTTGTAACGTAGTTCACACCCGTTTTCTGTTGTTTTCATTTCTGTGAGATGTCTATGTGGTATCTAGCCTGCTCTCACTGTTCATCACATTTACTTGCGACGGTAACGTATTCTTACCACAAGACCCATATTCTATAACCAATGAATAGTAGGACAACTGCAAAGACTACAGAAAGAGAACAAACATTTCACTGACCGGATGTACGGTTCATAATGTTGTGACAACTTAACAACTACACCGGCGTTGTTCAAAACATCTCGATATTGCATTAAGCTTGGTCCGTTCACTGTTTCTATTTTGCTTTCTCTCCGCAGTTCAGTACATCTTCTTCCTGGTTTCATGTTTGATCTGTGTTCAGTTTTCCACTGGGCCATCTCACCACTAAATCAGAAGGGGGTGCAGTGGGGAGTTCTCCTTGAGAGTTGCTGTTCAGTTGCCGAGTAGTTACAGTTAGCAGCAGTCGAGAATCGTCATATTGCAGTGGCAACTTTCTCTATGAAAGTGGTACATCACAACTGTCCTCAAGACTTGTGTATATTTCTGTAAAGTGAACTGTTAAAGTGTTTAACTGATCCCGGCTTTGTCAAGGACTTGTATGTAGATTTCGACAGCGACCCTCTGTACCAGAGTTAAGTATAGTACAATATTTCTCTAAGTGATTTTGTTTTCTCATTCTTTTTATTTCTACCTCAGAACCCACGCAGCGGCCCATTGTGACGTACTTTTGGTGGCGTGAATTACTTGCTCACTTCAATTGGACCTTTACAGGTTTCACGGAAATTTTCGTTAAAAACTTCTAGGATTTGTAGAGGGAAATGAGTACATAATATTTTGAACAGGAACCCATGCCCGGAAACGTTTCGTTTCGTTATACGGTGGTTTCAGTTCAGATGTGTAACGCGTCAAATTCTGCTAAGGGAAGAGAAAAGTCTCAAGAGTTGCTTGTCCAGGTATGCAATAGGGTAGACAGAATGACGTGCAGTACGTTAGACGGTAATCTGAGTCACTTAACTTCTGACTTGTTGCGAGACTTGCGGGCAGGTATTCTGGACGGTCTTGTGATTGGGATATTCCTCCTTCCAATAAAGCTAACTGGTCCTGCATACGTACTGGACCTGTTCTTGGAAGCCGCGACGCTGAATGTCCGTCAGGAAATGCGGTTTCTGCATTATGGTGCACCATCTCACTTCTACGTGCGGTTCGGAGACAAAAATGGTTCAAATGGCTGTGAGCGCTATGGGACTTAACATCTGAGGTCATCAGTCCCCTAGAACTTAGAACTACTTAAACCTAACTAACCTAAGGACATCACACACATCCATGCCCGAGGCAAGATTCGAACCTGCGACCGTAGCGGTGGCGCGGTTCCAGACTGAAGCGCCTAGAACCTCTCGGTCACACCGGCAGGCCGTTCGGAGACATCTCAAGAGACGATATGGTGAGGTGGTCCAACCGTATGACAGCCGCGATCACCGCATTTAACTCCTTTGGACTACTTCTTGTGGGATAGTATGCAAAGTTTAATTTACAACTCCTGTAGAGACAGAGGAAGATCTGCTGGCACGAGGTCTGGTCTTTGCACTAGAAACTGAAGACACAACAGGTGGGATGGAGAGCGTGTAATAGAACAGGCTTCGTAGGTACAACGTCTATAACAACGTTCGTGGTCGCCACACCGAGCCGCTGTTGTAATGCATCAGTACTGTTCCGTACGTACAGTGTACTAGTCTCTTTTTTGTTATAGATTTATGCAAACACGTAATAATTAAGTGTTAATACAAACAAATGTGCCTTAGTGATATATGGATGTTTCGTTATGTTTCCTTTAGAATTGTTGCCTAGTAACTGTACAGCGACAGCCCTCATTCAGTAACTCAAGCAGAAGTGAATGAGTTAAACATCTGAATTGAAACCGTCGTACAGCAGAAACGGTACATGTCCGGACATGTGTTCTCACTCAAAATATTGCTTACTCGCTCCCCTCTACAAGTCTTAGAAGTTTGTAACGGGAATTTCCGAACGCCCTGTGTATGAATAGTTGAAAACTGGGTTTTGTAACTAACGGGGGGACTGTTAATAATTCCATGTGGCTTAATGGCCGGGTGTAGGTCTTTCATTTGGACGCCACTGCGGTGGCTTGCGTGTCCCTCACCAACGCCAGTTATCCAACCGGAGAAATGAGACCGACAGTTAAACGGGGAAACCGAACCGCGTGTCGTTCCTGGCGACTTCCCACACTGTTGAGAGTGCCAGCTATAGCAAAGCGTTAAAAGTGGCCCAACTAAAACATTCATATTTCTTTACGTACTACACACTACACACTACACACTATTTAAAAAACAGCATTTGATATCCGTTTGACCTATGGCAGCGCCATCTAGCGGGCCATTCACAGCGCCATCTGGTTTCCCCCTTCAAGCTAGACTAGTTTCGTTCTTTGTAGTTTTTTCGTTTGATGCTTATTTCGTGAGATATTTGGCCCGGTCACTATCAATGGACCACCCTGTATACATGCTGTAATTAAGTAGCGTACAGCTGCTGGATCACAGCCAATCAAAATGTTTAAAATTTCAAGACTTCCTAACACTTAAATTTACGCCGATGAGCCAAAACATTATGACCACATGCTTAATAACTTCTTTGCCCGTCTTTCTAACAAAATACATCACTGATTCTGCGTATCGGGGATCCGGAAGTTTGTTGGTGGTTGTGTGGAGCTATGTACCATGCGACGTCTACGCGTAGGTATTGAAATTCTAGTAATTATTTGCGTACGCGGTGATGGCGCCCGAAAGTGGCCCAAGTGAGTTCCATGGGATTTACATCACGTGAATTTGATCTTAGAGACATCAACATGAGTTCACTAGAATACTCCTAAAAACCACTGTAGCACGGTTCTGGCTCCGAGACACAGACAATCATACTGCTGGAAGATGAAATCGCCGTCGGGGAAGACATAAAGCATGAAGGGATGCATATGGTTCGCAGCTGTCATTGTGTTTTCGAGTACTACCACGGTTCGCATGCAAGCGCAGGAGAATGTCTCACATAGCGAATAGTGCTCCCACCAGCCTGCGTCTGTGGCGCGCTACGCGTTTCGAGCCGCCGTTCACCTCGATGACGGCGTTTGTGGATACGACCATCGATCTAGTGGAGCAAAAATGCGATTCACTCGGAGAGTCGACATGTTTCCATTGATCGACGGTTGAATCCCGATAGTCGCCTGCGCACTGCAATAGTAATTGACGATGTCGTTGGGTCAGCATGTGAACACGTAGGGTTGATGCAGTGCGGTGCTTGATGTTGAACATTGTACCATGAATGGCGTGCTCCGAGATACGTGGGCGTGCACTAGCATTTTGCTCTTCCGGCAGAGAAGCCACAAATCACCATCTGTCCAGACAAGCCTCCGAACCCACGTTCTACGGAGAGTAGTGGACGATGTAACACCGAAAATGCAGAAAAAATACCTTCTGCACTATCCAGAATTTTCGCCGTTTAATATCCTTTGATAACTTACCCTATACTTTTGATTCTGAAGCTATAAGCTGTTACAGAAGCTATATTTAACATCTAATCGAAGTACTAGTGTATTTTTTTGACTGTATATAACTGATTGTAGCTATAATGAAATTATTGTAAATTGCCGGGTAACAGCCAAGCGAACTTTACTGAAACGTGTCTACAGCAACACCGAAATGGCAATAGTTGTGCCGTTGTTTATCTTTGCGTATGGAGAGTCTCTGTCGCTACAGAGAGGAAGGAGCGCAGCTTGATTGTGAAAGAGTGCGGAAGTGTTTGTTGGGCGCTCCCTCCGTCGTGAGGTGCAGCTATGCTCGTGCCAATGTAAAGGCGCCTGATTTGTTAACCCGCTAGTATTGAGAGCACGGTAGGAGTGGAGAGGAGCAGGAAGGTGCAGTTCCAACTACTGCCTGTCATCAATGGCTCTAGAGACGACTCGGGATTCTTATCATCGAGCAGCAGCAGCAACAACAACAACAACAACAACAACAACGGCAGCTCAGCATTGCCGTCGGCTACATTCTAGGTCGTCTACACAGCCACAACATCGTAAGACTTTTGATTGACACACGTAGTAATGTAGAAGCTTTGTCCAGCAATATTTCTTTCACAAATTATGAATAACTTGAATAATAACTTGCAATAGTTAAAACTTTTAGGGTACCTTTGTCGTAGTGTCCTCAGATATAATTACCAAGCAGTGTCCCTTTCCTTTCCATGCAACTACCGAGTGTCGTAAGACTATTAAAATTGATTAGAAATTTACTGCCAGTTTGTTGTATTTGGTACTGACTAGTTTCAGTCCAAATTTTCTGCCTCAGTAGGTGTTCATTCTTGTATTGCGTAACAGAGGCTACTTAAAAGTAAAGGAAAATTTCACAGGCAAAACTAATAACTAAAGATACAGCGCAAACTAAGAGTGCGCAATTTCATTTATTCTGTATTTAGCTTAGCGAATGACTTCTGCTGGCTTGATATGTATTTTATTGTTGTTATTTTAAAAGTAAAGTCAACTGCTCATTTGCTTAATGTAAATTCAGTTCAATCATTCAATAATCAAAAGTAAATTACTCGCCTTTTTCTAAATTTTGCATTACGTTTCGGTGAGGTTAGTTAAAGTTATTTTCTTACATAAAAGAGTTCAAGTTAGGTCAGTCATTTATTTAGCCAGTAATTTGATTTAACGTTCGTTCCAAACTTTAGTATTTCAGAATAAGTAACTGCAAATTCAGTGCTTTCTGGTTCATTTATTTTCTCGTGAGCTGTTGTGTTGTGGAAAAGCGTGACAACCTTCTGTTGCCACGCCAGTGATTATTTGCTTAAATTTCTTTGCCATTACCTTTCTCAAGATTCTGGAGATTCGTTGCCATAGCGGGTTATCCTTTTTTGGCTAATCAGTGTTTCCTTTGTGCTATCAGTTAATTCATTTTCATAAATGTATTCTTAGAAGACAGACACACAGAGAGACAGAGAGGATGGGGACGGGATATGCTACACCACTTTCTCATTCACTTCTAAGTTGCAGCTTTTCTTTTCACGGTCCAGGCACATTAAGGTGATCGCCGCCTTTATTCGAAGTCAACGTACAATAACTACTCACAGACGGCAGGTGGCAACACTAACAGCGGAGGGTATACAAAGCGTGTCCCGACATAAAAAATATTGCAGTCGTTGTAATGCGGTAAGGGAGCACCTTCTCTGACATCCAGAAGGGCATCATTGATGGGTTTCGAGCCAAGGGTGGAAGCATTTGGGAAATGGCTATGTTTCTAAACTTTTCGCGTGTTGTAGTGGTTACAGTATACCGTGCATGGAATAAAGGCACTATCCAAAGACCTTACCATCTACGCCTGTCCTGTCCGCCTCTCCCCCACCCTCACCTACCTTGGCCTCACCATTGACCGTCACCTCACCTGGATTCCTCATCTCTGCTCCATCCAATCCAAAGCCCACAACCGCCCCTGACTCCTCAAACTCCCCTCTGGCTGGACATGGGGTTTGAACCCCTTTACCATCCTCCACACCTACAAATCCTTAATCTGTCCCATCCTCTGTTATGCCATTCCCACCTGGATTACCCCCCCCCCCCCCAAATTCTATAAGTCCCTCCAGATCCTCAAGCGCCATGCACTCCACCCCACCTTCCGTATATGCCTCCCGTCCCCCACAAGGATCCTCTACGACCTGATTCCTTTCCCCCATCTGCTCCTATTCCTTGAACATATCTGCATACTCTACACCTCCTGCCACCTTGTTCCCCCTCGTCCCCTGGCTGCTTCTCTCCTCTCGAACCTCCACCCTCTGCTGTACCTTCACTGATGTGTCCCCCCTGCCCTCTATCTCTACACCCTTTATCTCCTTTCCCAAGGTGGCTTCCGTCAATTCCCCCCTCCGGATGATGCCCTCTCTTCCTCCTTTTATCCCTCCTATCAACTCCCATCCTCATCTCCCCCTCCTTTCCTCTATCCTTTCCCCAGGATCTCTCTTCACCCTTTTCCATCCTGTTTTTTTCCCCATCTACTCTCTCTCTCTCTCTGCCTTCCTTCTCCCCCCCCCCCCCCTCCCTGGAGTCCTTTTGCATTCCACTCCTCTGCCTTCCCCCACTCCCTCTCGTGTCTGCCCAGCCCCCCCTATCTTATGATTCATCATCCTCCGTCGACTCCTTCCCCCCCTTTCTTTCCCATCATCTGTCCAGGTTCCCCCCCCGTCTGCCCTCGGCTGTGGTGTGTCATATTTGTGCCAACTTTTTGGTGCAGTGTTCAAGTGAGTGTTCAGTGTTGTGCGTCTTTCCAAAGTGTTGCGAACAGAAGTCATACTGTCACTGGGTGTGATTTTTATATCTCTTGCAAACAGAGACCAGACTGTAACCGTATTTCTTAATTGTCTGTCTATTATTTTACCTGTCTGCTTCCTGTGTATTTTATTAGCATCATCAACCCTCTGTTTTATATTTTAAGTTCCATAGTTTTCCGCCATTTTACCATTTAAGTCACCGATTTCATCGCCTGCCTTTATTATTTATTATCTTCATTTTTTAAAAACAAATTCTTTAGGCTGAAGAGCGGCGAACTAATCTGTTACCAGCCCGCCCCATTTCGGGGGGAAATGAAACTCATTAGAGGGGGAAAAAAACCGTCACCGAGGCAACTGTGGTGCACCAGGGGCCATAGATGACAGGGGTGGACGACGGCTGAGGAAACGTGTACGGGCGAATAGACGTGCACCTGTTCAGCAGCTGTCAGCCCAGATGAACCAACGAGCTTCCATTAGTGTCTCTACAACGACCTTTCAGCGAGCGTTGCTGCGTATGGGCTTTGTGGCAGGAGCCTCCTTCATACACCCTTGCTGACTGCCGTTCTCATCGGCGACGAAGGCCGGACTTTGCACGCCAGTACCGTAACTGGATGTCCACTGAGTGGCTACAAGTGGCCTTTTCAGATTAATCACGTTTTATATTCCAACGGCGTGAAACCTCTGAAACCAAACACCCTGCAATAATCCTAGGAAGTGTCCAGGCCATAAAATGGAGAGTACGGTCTGGGGAACGTTTTCGTGGCATTCCGTGTGTGATCCCGTCATTTTGGAAGGCACAATGTATCAACAAAAGAACATCTACCCTTGGAGACCTTGTCCGCTCCTCTATAGTTTGTGTTTCCTCTGCACTACTGCATCTACCAGCAGACCAATACAAGGTGTCATACAACTCTCACAGTACGTGCGTTTTTCGAAGAGTACTAGGATGAGTATACGGTGCTCCTGTGAGCATTAAACTCCCCGGATTTAAACGCAGTGATGAATCTGTAGGACCACCTCGATCGGGATGTTGGCACCATAGACCCTGTGAGGTAACGAGCGTATTGTGGCGCCCTGAAAATATTCTAAGTTCGGAGTTGCCGTGGCAGCACGGCCGCTCGGCCAGCCGGAGCCCGGCAGCAGACACGTGGTGCCGAACGTTAGCCGGACGAGAGGGGTAGCCCCAGCGCATCGTCCAACCACGTGGCTGGGAATTCCATTGTGACGCTGTGTCGATGAAGGAGACATGCTGGGAGTGCCAAAGATGGTGGACTTTGTGAAACCGTAATTGCAGACATTTCACAGTCCGTATAGAAATTAATGGTAGCCAGATGAATCATAATACCTCAAAAAGAAACATGTACATTACCATTATTTGCCGACGATTCTGATGGTGTAGTCAGGTTTTCAATATATTTATTAGTTTACAGTTTAGTATCTGATGATAAATTAACAAGTAACACCCAGCAACGAATTTCCAAAATCATACGATTTCGTCGATCTACATGTCTTTAGAAAGCTATTAGTGTAAACCTAAATTGATATGAATTACAGGCATGTAACTTGAATAGTACATGAGTTATTGGAGGTCAAAGTGGCCGATTACTATCGATCCATTCAGGCCATAAGTACACCACAGCTGCCGGCCGCGGTGGTCTTGCGGTTCTAGGCGCTGCAGTCCGGAACCGCGGGACTGCTACGGTCGCAGGTTCGAATCCTCCCTCGGGCATGGATGTGTGTGATGTAGTTACGTTTAAGTAGCTCTAAGTTCTAGCAGACTGATGACCTAAGATGTTAAGTCCCATAGTGCTCAGAGCCATTTGAACCATTTTTTACACCACAGTTACACGAAAATAACGGTAGCAGCATGTTTATAAATATATTTATTCACCTGTATCTTTGTTTATATCCGGTATATACTAATCATGAAGAAATTGGTTAAATATTTACTGTGTTTAAAAAGCGCAGAGACATTAGGCTACTGGCCTACCTTTTGTTGCTATTCCTTTGATATATGTTTATTTAATTTTTTTACGTATTTAATAATGTGTGTTAGATCGTGTTTATGGTCCAGCCGTAGGAATACTTATTTAATTTAGAGTTATTTAAATGTGAATCCAGTATTTCGTATGTGTTTCAATATGGTTGTGAAGGCACGTTGGCTTGGAGACATGGAGGGACTGCTCTAGCCAATCACTGCGCTGGTTGCTAAGAGAGACGTATGGAGGTTGGGGAGGAGCATCGTTTCTGGAGAGGACACGAGGTAATGCTGAGCAGTGCGGCAGTTCTGGACGGTACGGCACAGGACACGGGAAGTGCTGGACGGCGCGACGGACGCGGAGTCAGCGGAAAGACTTGGACAGTGGAGCAGTTTGCGCGTGGTCGCGGAGGATAGAAATGCCGACCTGTGGTCTGGTGTGAATTCCGTGGCTTCTCCATTCAAGCCGTAGTATGCGTTCAGAAGTGAATATCTCGCGAGCTTTGTCGTTGTTCATAACTAATTACGTGAAGCTCTAAACATTCATGGTGGTGTCTGATTGTTCTATATCGTGTCTCCCTACCACTTTCGCGCAACGACGCTCTGAGCGTGTTTTTTAGGGAATTAATTAGTTTGAACCTGGGACCTGTTGCTGGTAAGGAGACGCCAGACCACACATGACATGCAGAATTCAGAAGAGTTCAGTGAGACTAGCCATGACATAACCAAATACTAAATGATCTCAGCGTCAGCTCCACTGCACTCCCTGTAAAAGAATCTTAATACTAACTAAATATAGTGGAAAGGGTTCAAGGCTTTCCTATTTTTAGTTAGCTGGTAAAATAACGTCGAAAAAGCAGTTAAGTTTACCATTGGAAATTTTATTCTACTCACAAAACATCATTTATAAATTGCACTACTGATAAAAGGAAATGTTTTAATACAGGATGGTAAAAACCAACTGCGTTCAACAAAAATGTGAACGAATATTCCCTAAATGGGTTTCCAAGTTCTACAATCGATCGAAGGATGACCTATGCCATATCACATCTATAATCTAGGTTTAATTTAAGTTTCACAAAAGATAAAACTATCAAAATGGTCTACAGTGACCCTCAATTATCTTTAATTACTTATCTAACTTGTCGTAAATTACAGTCGCTGATGTGGCTTCTCAATAACTATAAAATAGAAAAATCATCGCGTTTCAGATCTTTTCTTCAAGTGGCAAATGTGAACACCATGAGTTTTAATTAACGATCGACACTAGTATTACGCAAAAAGGGGGTGTAACAGATGAGACTTCTGCAGTTCTGAGTGAAGCCTTATGCGCTCAAAAATGCGGCATCGCGTGCGTTCATTACCTTGTCGGTGTTTAAGCAGCGTCAGGGCTGCAGCGGCCGGCGCAGCAGCCATCCAGCTCGCCGTCTCGGAACCAACTCTCCTCTAACTTCCCCTTACTACAATTTACCGAAGTTGGTTTAAAAAAAACTATCTGGCTATGTTTTCATCTGACCAATCAGGGTCTCAATGTTAACCTTAAGCTCCGCCTACAAAAGTTCTGTCTATCCAATGAGAAACGTTATACTTTTCGTGGAGGGGCAATGTTTTTAAAGTTTGCAACGTAACAGAGACGCGAAAATGTCTCACGCTAAAACTTGCGGGTGGTAGTGGCCCTTTTTCTGTTATCGTAAGATCTATGCTGCTTTTCTGGAGGGCTCTAGCTTTTAACATGGGCTGGGGGTTGTCCTTGACGTACCTGAGACGCGTAACAGTCTGACGCTAAAACGCGCGGGTGGTGAGCCCTAGTGGTTAGCTGGAGACGTGAGTGTCCGTCCCTTGTCGTAGGGCCTTCTAGCTTAACACGGTTCTGCTCTCGGCTTCTGTCCTCGTTTCTCCCCTCGGAACTGTGTCTGCCTCACGGTGGGAAGGTACGACATGCATTTAGGCATTCTTGTGTTAGTCTGTGGTATTCCATTTGCTCACTCGTTACTCGTATTACTTTGGTTAATTTAATGTCACGATTTATTTGGAGGTATGTGACATACTAGTAGATTTGCTTATTATGTCAGGGTTTTCATGTAAGGTGTTGGATTTGCCTGACACCTTACAAAGTAGGAATCTGTTCTTTCCCTGTTATTCAACTTATATTTTATTTAATTGCTGGACCATCGACACAAATACGTGTTTTGCAGAAATATACCGCATTCTCGAAAGTGCTACTCATCATTTAAAGTCATTAAGATAGTACCTGCAAATTTATTTAATTGCAATCTTTCATTTATAAATTTTATGTTACATGCATAATTCGCAATTGCCCAGTGATAGAAAGCTTCGAGCATTCGATTCAAGTGTGTATTCTTATCGTATACTGTAGACTAACCAGTTTTTGGCCTTTAATGCGGCAACTATATATCCCAGCCCCTAGACAACAAAACCAACCAAAACTTTCAATATTGCAACGTTGAGTCGGAGGGTACATAGTTGAGGGCCATCACACCATTTCATTTCATTTTATATTTGAAAGCCCGCAACCCTCGACCGATACATGTAACGCAGCTTGCACAGCACTGAAGTTGGCATGGCTCCACATCACTGTCGGTACCTTCCAGAACCTCACTGAATCTCTTCCTGGAGGTCTCGCGTCGGTCCGCGCTACGGAAGGTGGTTATTCAGGCTTTTGTTAGACGGTCTCAATGTGTTTGGACACTGTATATGCTTTGACTCTTAGCAACACAGTCTAGTTTGTGTACAAGTCGTAGATAACATTTCGTTCCCTGTATTTTTATCGCTGATATCTTTAGAGTTCCACAGAGTCAGTTCAAGTTAATAATCCCAAAAACTTTTTCTAAATCTTCAAATGTGGGTTTGCTTTTCTTCTACACGTTTCCTCAGTCATTGGACCAGTACTGCTCCCTGTTCCCGTAGGTTTCGTCCGAAATAAAACTGATCTCTTACGCCGGCTGTTACCAGTCGTTCCACTCTTCTACAGAAAATTCATGTCACTTTTTTGCTCATGTACATAAACGGGTGCTCAAAATCGAAACAGCAAGACCAAACAACAAGACCAGCCCCCTTCTCCTGTACCCAAAGGCAGTTAACTTTCAACGAGAGATCAAAAACCGGATGATGAGTACGTAATACTATGTCGACCTCGGCGTCACTACAGGAGAAAGACAAGCTCAGACCGAGAAGAATGGGCAAAGCCTTCCTTAAAAACCCATCTCTGCACTCTATCAGTTGATTTCTGGAAACCACAGAAAACCAATATCGGGATTGTTATACCGTGATGTGAACTCAATTGCCTTCAATATGAGTCCACGGTCTTAACCACTGTGGTATTCGATTCTGTTTTGGAAAATCTGTCCACAGGACGTGAAACTTAAATTTTGCTGTCATTCGTTCTGCCAAAACTCTTCTATTGCGATGTAGTCCATCATGGCACGAGTAGTGAGAACACTAGCAGGTTGGAACCAACCATGAATACTTGTGTGCAATCCATGTGCAACATCCGTCTATTTGACTATTTCACATTTTCATACACCCATTTAGGTTGTCTATGGCAAGACAAGTAATGTGACTTCCACACGCTGCATCTGCTTATCGGCTCCTCAGTGCACGTGCACCCTAGTGCTTTGTGTCAGAGACTAAATGCCTGTCATCTCATCATAATCGAAACACAACGTCTGGTTTATAACCAACTCCTTCTCTGTTATTGCCGCCCGCCTCTGGAACCACTCTCCTATGCTCATAATGCTTCACAAAGAAATGAACAAATATGACCAGTTTCCCTCCAGTCAAACAGTAAAGCAACTACTCCCATGTTTTCCCATTAGGCTTCCTTCTCGTTTCTCAGTCACATTTTTTTTGTCCTCTATCTTCATTTACTGTGCTTTATCTCATTCCTTTCTCTCTCACTCCTCCAGCTGTACTCTCACGTCCACTGCTGCTAGCATTGGATACACTTTCCTGCAATTTGTTTTATTGTTCTAACGAGCCTTCTCACCCCCCCCCCCCCCACCCACCCAGATATGCATTTGAAACATATTGAATGTACCTCCTCCTCGTCCTCCTCCTCCTCCTCACTGTGTTCACCTCTTCCTCCCTCACTCTGCCCACTTCAGCCTCCCACTTCTATCTGTCTATCTCTTCTTCCCTACACTCTCGGTCTCTTCATCTCCTCCTCTCCCTCTCTTTGTCCATTTTCTCCACCTGTTCTCTATGACCATATCTTCTTCCCCCCTCCCTTTGTTTAAATACTCCTTTCTCTCTCCATCACTGTCTCCCCTCTTCCTTTCCTACCTGCACACTGCACTTCTATACCTTTCATCTACCTCATTTATCTCCACATTCCCCACTCTCTCTGTCCATTCTCCGCCCCCCCCCCACACACTTGCTCTGTCCTTCCCCATCTCTACCTATTTCAACATGCCCTGAGCCATGCTCCTCAGCACATGTAGTCCCTCCAATATAGTTCAGTAAAGCAGACCGATATTACTACAACACACTTGTCGAGTAAGGCAGCCTACATGTTGGAGCCCAGAAAAACCATTTCTTGCCCCTCACATGTAGGCTGCTGTGCAAAGTAGGTTGATTTGGCTGACAGATACTGTTATCATACAACATGACTGCCATGGAGGGCAGCCTGTACAACAGGGGCTGGAAAAACACTTATTTGCCCATATCTCTGCTCACATTGCAGCTAGGAAGTTGTAAACCTCACAATGTTGACATGTGAGGCCTGCTGTTTCGGTGCCAAATTTGGTTGAACTCGATATGGGGACTTGGGAGGAGATCACTGACATCCACTCATAAACATGTACACTCTGTTTTATATGTATAGTAGATTATCATAGACGCATGGTAACTTTTTCTATCCGTAAATGTTATGTATTAGATGTAAATTAAGTATCATAATCAGTGTAATGTGAAATATACAGAAATATTTCCAAAATGAATAAACAAACTGAGGTGTAGTTTCCACCAAGCTGTAGTGGACAATATGGCGAATTCCCTCATGTTCACAAGTCATTTTTATCGTTTATAGTCGCTGAATTACGACGCTGACTTTTTTTCTGTGGCATTTGAAAAAAGTTTCTAGGAGTACTTTAACGACATAACATATGTGCGACTTGATCAAATAGTATCAAGATAACAGCACTGCCAACCACTGTCCCACTGTCAGGAGAAGCGATTCAACATATATCTACCTTTTTGTACCAAATGTAGGCGAACACATAAGTCAGGTATAGTTTTTGCGTTTACCTTTTGCGCTTGAAGACCAATATCAGTCTGTGTTCTGCTGTTGTAGCACTCGTATAACTTTCTCGTACAGCTGTTGAGTCATTCACACTGTGCACAACGGTCGAAAAAGGAATATAGTTTACAGAGAATTTCGGCAAACCATTAGAGCAGTGGTGCTGTTGAATGCCGAAGAATATCCAGATAGTGCCAAACACTCACGATCTATCAAAAAAGTTGATAAAACAACGCTCTTGGTCCATTAACGTCTGGTGCGTGTTTTTCAAGACCTGCATTATTCGTCACTGTTTTATTGACGGGAATCTAATTACACTCAAGTGTCCCGAGTTCTTAAAATATGCAGATGGCGCAGTTACAGGAAGACATACCACTGGATATAAGGCAATTATTGAGGTACAAACATGACGGATGCCACTCCCATTCCGCTCATGGAATGACAGACCCTCTTAAGAAGACATCTGGAGTGCACTGGAATGGTAGTTCAGGAAAAGCAAAATGGTCTGCACACTCTCCAAATTTACCATCGCTGTACTTTTATCTGTAACGAAAATTAAAACAAGAGGTCTATTAGGAAACACCGACGACTCGTAAAGGCATTAAATGCCTTATAACACGGGCCTGTGCTGCCGTTAACTCCAGATGAAATTCAACGTCTAGCATTGCTTTTCAAGAATCACTTTACAGCGGCTAGCAATGCTCAAGGACAACATTTTGAGCACCTGGTATGACAGCCGTGCTAATAAACACATGAACCGTACCTGCGTCACGTGTTTGCTTACATTGGTGTAACAGGGCAGATGTTTGTGGAGCCTCTTCTGCCGGCGAGCCAGAGATTTTCTGTGGTGTAATCTTGATCTGTTCCATCAAGTCCCATAAATGTTATGACGCTGAAGTTCTCTTAGGAACGTCTTTCAAATTCCATCTATATCTATATAGTTCCAGTAGAAAAAAGGTCGGTTTCATAATTCGGCGACTATAACTTGCGAACGTGAGGAAATTCTCCATGTTGTTCGCTATAACTTAGCGAAAACCGCATCTCGATGTATTCACTCATTCTGGATATGTTTCAGGTAGCCCATCTTACATGCCTCAGTATAGTGCGCCTGGTTAGATGTACGAGAGGTCCTGATAGTTCAAGTCACGTCACGTAATACAAACCGATTACGCTGGGTCGCATGCTAGACTTCACCTGGGAGAATTTGTGAACTCAGTAAGATCATTACAGAGATCTTCCATCGGTTGCAAGAAGCCCGTAATAAAACCTCATAAAGTACTTTCAAATTGTACGACAGATTTTTCAGTTTCAGTGGGAGTGGAGCACGTCTACGTTTAATGACTGCGTAATGAGGGAGAGAAATAGACACTTAATACTGCTGCGAAAATGTGGGGGATGTTTATAATAGTTCTAATATAGGGGGGTGCTATTGTCTGCTGCGGAGATACGTAGGATATGGAAATGGAAATGCCGTCGGGTAGGCCGTTCGCCTGGTGCAAGTCTTTCGAGTGGACGCCACTTCGGCGACTTGCGCGTCGATGGGGATGAAATGATGATGATTAGGACAACACAACACCCAGTCCCTAAGCGGAGAAATTCTCCGACCCAGCCGGGAATCGAACCCGGGCTGTTAGGTATGACATTCTGTCGTGCTGACCACTCAGCTACCAGGGGCGGACACGTAGGAGATGACGCATTAATATTCGTGGCGAATAGGGGGCAGGCTAGCTCTGTAGGTAAAAATGGACGTTTTCTGCACAGCGCTGATTGGAAAGTTTATGTCTCGCATCTCAAATAAGAGAATGAGCTCGACTCTAAATGGAAAGAGGGTTAACTTACGCTATAGTACTGAACGGAACATTGAAGAAAAGTAAAAAAAAAAATCTTTTTAGTAGTTCAAAAAATTTGGTCGAATGTAAAGTACTAGTTGGCCAATCAGAATGAGAACGAGATGAAAGTAGGGAGAGATTTGCTGGACATTGGTTGCCAAAAAGACGATTTGGTTTAAGTCTCGTCTGACGGAGTTGGAGGACTCTGCTGTAGACGTTGTCAGGGCATTCTGTTCGCTGCACATGCGATGGAGAGTCCCTATCCAAGGCTTAATTCTGGTCATTGTGATGATTTCCGTTCAGCACGACTCCTTTCTACAAGATCTACCATTCCCACATGCTCGCTGCCACAAACGCCATCACTCTGCCTGTGGTTTCTTCCTTCCTTCGACGTATGTTAAGTGCACCAGGAGACACAACAAAATCTTTGTGTCATAATTCAAAAGTGTGTTTCAAAAGTCGAGGGAATTAGTTCAAATGGCTCTGAGCACTATGGGACTTAACATCTATGGTCATCAGTCCCCTAGAACTTAGAACTACTTAAACCTAACTAACCTAAGGACATCACACAACAACCAGTCATCACGAGGCAGAGAAAATCCCTGACCCCGCCGGGAATCGACCCCGGGCGCGGGAAGCGAGAACGCTACCGCACGACCACGAGCTGTGGACGAGGGAATTAGTGTTTCTACAGAGACCGACGCAGCACATTCTACCCATATAGGCTACAAAATCAACAACGATTATTTTCAAAACGTAGTATTTTTTTAATGACCGGAAATGTTGTATGACCGTGTAACAGCACGAACCCGACAACACTCAAGGACCCTGGTCAACCTGCAGTCTGAATCTTTACTTCTCGGAATTACGCCACGAGTCCGCAGACGATGGTGCAGGCGAAGTACGGTACAACTTGTCGTTCCTTCCCAATCTACACTTAAAAATCTTACTCTTTCCTGCATCAACGCCTAGAACTCCTCCCTACATGTTGTGTGCCATTCTGTCGCTGATGTCGTGCCTTAAGGCATTTCCTTAAGAGCTGCTGAATTCGTTTTCAAGATGTAGACAGTCTACCTACGTGGCTATAATTGGCTATAATTTCTACTTCAAATTACGGTTTATTGACAAACACCATAAAAAAGTTAATCAGAACTTAGTTACAATTAACTTCAAAATCAGGTAAAACTAAGAGTAAGGCTTGCACACAGATCAGGTCTGGTTGGCATCCTAACGCCAACTGAGAGACTGGCACGCAGCAGAAATCGTCAGTATACCTCGTATAACTTCGGAACTATTGGCACGTTTTCGCGTGATAAGCAGCTATCATTTGTTTCCTGACATAAATAGTTTACTACGTTTTGGGATAGTAGTAGCAAAGCTTTCCTGATATTGACACTCCCACAAGCATTTCATACGCTCACGGCGGCTTTTCAGAATTAAATATCTGATAAAATGTCTCGGTTTCACGCCTAATTATTGGTGAGTCCCCCGTCATCTAGAACTGCCAAGTAGGATTCACTCTCACGGCTTATTCATATTTCCTCACACCACTAACATACTTTATTCCCATATAGCGCATACAGTCTCCCTGTGTTCCGTACTTTGGGACCACTTATTACTCGTCGCTATAGTACTCTACATTGGTGCCCCGCGACTTGTTCTTCTTAACTGCAGTGTCCCAATATAACGATGAAATTAGCAAATAAAATGTTCTCAAAAATAAGAGAAACATCACACGCCTCGTATAGCTATTTATTTTTATGTTCTGTGGACCATAATTGCGACCCCTCGCTATGATAACGAAGGAGCCACTTTTGGAATTACAGTACATCTTCCCAGCAGAAAATATGGCAACGTTCTAACGTTCTGACCATTTACATTATTTCTTAAGGAATTATTTGTTTAATACCCCCACCACCACCCCCTCACACACACACACACACACACACACACACACACACACACGTAAAACAGTACTACTACACACTGGGAAATTCTCCTATGCAGTAGAAGGTGTTATCAAACATATATGATTTTAGTTTGCTTTTGAAGTTAGTTTCTTATGCATTAAATTTCTTATATCACTGGGTATGGTGTCAAATATTTTTATGGCAGAACACCTCAGTTCTTTATGCATTAAAGTCGTTATATCACTCTGTGGGGTGTCAAAGATTGTAATGGCAGAATGCCTCATTCCTTCCTGTGCCATATTAAGGCTAAGTAATTGATAGTGAAAATCATTTCCCCTTCTAGCATTATATTTATAAATGTTATGGTTGTTTTTAAACTGTGATTGACTGTTGACAACAAATTTTACAAGGAGTAAATGTACGGCAAGGCTCTTGTCAGCCTGCACAATTGTTTAAAAAGCTGTTTACAAATGTTTTTCAAATGTGTGTGAAATCTTATGGGACTTAACTGCTAAGGTCATCAGTCCCTAAGCTTACACACTACTTAACCTAAATTATCCTAAGGACAAACACACACACCCATGCCCGAGGGAGGACTCGAACCTCCGCCGGGACCAGCTGTTTACAAGAGGTTCTGGTGTGGACAGCATATATTGCCTTTATAATATTGTCACGTAGAGGAAGGTGTAAGCAGATGAATGATGAACACTAACTTCACTTAACGAAAGTTTATTCAGCACTTGCACATATAAGAGCGCGGAGCGAACTGCCTCCGGCCACAACACATACGGTATATACAGGATGCTACAAAAAGGTACGACCAAACTTTCAGGAAACATTCCTCACACACAAATAAAGAAAAGATGTCATGTGGACATGTGTCCGGAAACGATTAATTTCCATGTTAGAGCTCATTTTAGTTTCGTCAGTATGTACTGTACTTCCTCGATTCACCGCCAGTTGGCCCAATTCAAGGAAGGTAATGTTGACTTCGATGCTTGTGTTGACATGCGACTCATTGCTCCACATTACTGTGAACGTTTGGGCAGGCATTGTTTATGATGTCTTGATTGGGCCCCATGTTCTTCCACCTACGCTCAATGGAGCACGTTATCATGATTTCATACGGGATACTCTACCTCTGCTGCTAGAACATGTACCTATACAAGTACGACGCAACATGCGGTTCATGCACGATGGAGCTCCTGCACATTTCAGTCGAATTGTTCGTACGCTTCTCAACAACAGATTCGGTGACCGATGGATTGGTAGAGGCGGACCAATTCCATGGCCTCCACGCTTTCCTGACCTCAACCCTCTTGACTTTCATTTATGGGGGCATTTGAAAGCTCTTGTCTACGCAACCCCGGTACCAAATGTAGAGACTCTTCGTGCTCGTATTGTGGATGGCTGTGATACAATACGCCATTCTCCAGGGCTGCATCGGCGCATCAGGGATTCCATCCGACGGAGGATGGATGCATGTATCCTCGCTAACGGAGGACATTTTGAACATATCCTGTAACAAAGTGTTTGAAGTCACGCTGGTACGTTCTGTTGCTGTGTGTTTCCATTCGATGATTAATGTGATTTGAAGAGAAGTAATAAAATGAGCTCTAACATGGAAAGTAAGCGTTTCCGGACACATGTCCACATAACATATTTTCTTTCTTTGTGTGTGAGGAATGTTTCCTGAAAGTTTGGCCGTACCTTTTTGTAACGCCCTGTATACAGCTACAGAACATTCCAGTAGAATGATTCTTGATATTTGTGGATACTTCTAGAATGTACTCGAACCGAAGATCAGAAATTAAAATGTTTCAGTTGAAGGGAGTTTTGAACTAACGACCGTCCATGCAACAACCTACCATCATAATCACTACACTACGGCAACTGCGCTACTCGCCTTCTTCTACCACAATATGCTTCTGTGCAACAAACCCTTTTTCCACATTGACCTGCCATTCCAGAATACGATGCCACAAGTAAATAGTGAACGAAAACAGAAAGAGTTAGTCAACATTTTTACACTTTCGTATCCAAATTCTGACTTTTTCAGAGCTAAGGCATTTAAAAAGGTATGTATAACTTCTACTTCCTGTTCTTATAGATATAAACAGCTAAGAATTTAGACCATTCTACTGCATTTTTTAATTTATCCTCATACAATATGTGTAGTGGTGTGGTCAGGCTCTGTGGAGTATGTAACTGCACGTCTTGTGTTTTATCCAAATTCAGTGACAGAAAACCAGTAACCAATTCTCGCGCTATTTGAATTTTCAAGTGCTTAAGTTACTCCATGAGGCTCGATTGTAATACTTGCGTCATCAGCAAAGAGAACTATTTCTGCCTATGGCTGTGTGGTGGGAGAGTGGACTTAATATCGATCCCATTCTGAAGATGCTATTTTATTGGGTACACTCTGCATTTTCACAGTATTATTATCCTAACAGTGCAAGCGCTAGCACTCTATTCAGTAATATCCGATGCAGAGTCTATAGGCCTGGTGAAATTCAAACAACGCAGAGTCTCGTCAATGACTGCCCAATCCTGCAGTTCACCTTAATGGAGCAGTCCATTCCCGAGGAGACTTTTCACCACCTAAATGACGGTATACGTTCCCAGGTAGATACAGCGGTCAAAGGCCGCAGAACTGCCTGAGCCCAATTTGCTGTTGCCGCGTGACACGGACTGTCAGCACTATGAACGGCTGCTGTCAACGGCCGCCGCCGTCGCAGCCGCCGGATGTCTAGTTAGGCGGCGCGCCGACAGATGGCCCACAGCCGGGCCCAAGGTCAGCCTCCCTACCTGTCCAGTACGCCTTCTCTCTTATTGTCCTTCCACACCTGTTTGCATCAGCCAGTTACTACTAATTTGCTGCGCAATAACTTCTAATCTGCGGGCCCCGATCCAACTAACACTTCGAGGTGTCATGTTGTCAGAGGTGTGATTCGTTTGAAAGTGATCTAGACTGAGCTCTTATTAAAACGACCACAGCTGGAAAATGTTGACGTTGTTCGAGGATCGCGTACGCTGTGGCGCCCCGGAAGAACCGTACGAGTCTCGTTCCTGTCCTCTGCAGTGTTGACAAGGGAGAACGAGCCGAACTTTTCGAAAAACAAAATTATAAAGAGCAGTTTCATCGTATGAATGCTAAGAAAACCAACAAAACTGTTATTTTCAAGTAACGACCACTTGCAAAAAATTGGTTCAAATGGCTCTGAGCACTATGGGACTTAACATCTGAGGTCGTCAGTCCCCGAGAACTTAGAACTACTTAAACCTAACTAACCTAAGGACATCACACACATCCATGCCCGAGGCAGGATTCGAACCTGCGACCGTAGCAGTCGCGCGGTTCCGGACTTTGTTTTGTTCGACATAGTTCGTTGAGTTTGGTCTACGCGGACGTCACAAGACATCCGTTCAAGTTGATCGGTGATTTCTTGACTCAGTTTTTTTTTTATTACAGAGAGCACGCAGCCCTCTGACCGAACACGCTGAGCTACCGTGCCGGCAAGGACTGAAGCGCCTGGAACCGCTCGGCCACAGCGGCCGAAGACCACTTGCATTCTACACGAACATCTTCAGGCGACAAAGTGTCAAAAATGTGCCACTGTGGCGACTTAAAATGTTGGCACATGTTGGAATACGACATGTACAATATTTCACTTGGTTGACAGTGCTTGGTGTAAGTGCAGAGCCAGAGATACATACTGGGTACTGAAGAATAATATGCATCCTTTGTTACCAGTCCGCAGCTCGTGTCGTGCGGTAGTGTTCTCGTTTCCCACGCCAGGGTTCCCGGGTTCCATTCCCGGCGGGGTCAGGCATTTTCTCTGACTCGTGATGACTGAGTGTTGTTTGATGTCCTTAGGTTAATTAGGTTTAAGTAGTTTTAAGTTCTCGGGGATTCATGACCATAGATGTTAAGTCCCATAGTGCTCAGAGCCACTTTGTTACCAGAGGGTGTTCGTATAGAATGAGACCGGTCGTGGCTTAATAAATGCAACTAAAATAACAACTCTGGCGGCTTTCTTAAAATTCTAATGAATGAGCTGTGAAGTCACAACATGGTCAAGGTTGATTTGACATTGCACATGTCGAATACTACAATCATCAACAAAGGGAAAATATCCGGTACGAATAGGGCCAATAACGAAGCATCCACATAAGTTAAACTAACATTTATGAAATTAATTAACGTCGATACTGCATATTTATTATTTAAGAGTGAAAATATCGAAAATTATGGACCAGAATACAAAAGAATTAGGGAAAAGCATTGATTCAGAGAAAAACATAGGCAGCAAAAATCTTTTATTTTAGACATTCCAAACAGAACTATCATTTTCGTCTCATTTGCATGTGATTTAAATATATTGTCGTCATCAACCTCCTCACAAAATGAATGTCAATTGTAGGAAGAGACACGGTGAAACGGAGAGAAGTACGTAGTCCCAATAGGCGAGTTACACGAATGTCGGATGCTTTGAGGACTGTTTAGTATCGGGACATGATCCTCCATCGTATTGTGCAGCCCTAATCTCAACATTTCGGCGACGGGATCCTCTTTCAAAGCAATAATACAAAAACAAGGCGTCATATGTAATGAACGCCTTATTCCTGGGTGTAATATCAAATGAATGGAATGGCCTGTGGAACATGCTGACACAGACGCGGTTTCGCAAGCTTTGAACCAGTTGAAACATATCCTCCTCAGTCCTGAGCTCAGATTTTATGAACGAAAAGTTTATATTGTTGCTCAATGCATTGTTCTAGGGCAAAATACGATTGAAATACTGAAATTCAAAATTGGTGTAATTTGTAAAAATTTTAGATCATGTTCAAAGAGAATACTATTTATATTAGAAAATAGTTAAAATACGTGCAGTATAAGGAAAATTCAGTATTAAACACCTAAAAGTTACGAAAGCAACGTCACTGAAAAGTGAAAATGTATAAACAACTGCCAAATGTGGTATCGAAAACAATACATCGCTGTATTGTTGTGATGAAATAAACAATCACTTATTCAACAGTGGAGGGCCGGCCGGGCTGGTCACGCGGTTCTAGGCGCTACAGTCTGGAACCGCGCGACCGTTATGGTCGCAGGTTCGAATCTTGCCTTGGGCATGGATGTGTGTGATGTCCTTAGGTTAGATAGGTTCAAGTAGTTCTAAGCCTAGGGGACTGATGACCTCAGAAGTTAAGTCCCATAGTGCTCAGAGCCATTTGAACCATTTTTCTATTAGCATATTACAGCAGGGCCTAAACGAATGTTAGTCAAAAATTACTAAAACAAATAGAAATTGCCTTTATTTTTCGAAGACTTGCTGACATTGCAATGAACACTCTTTGTAAGCATATACATACATACTCCGCAATCCACAATACGGTGCATGGCGGAGGGTGCCTTGTACCACAACTAGCATCTTCTCTCCCTGTTCCACTACCAAACAGGACGAGGGAAAATAACTGCCTATATACCTCTGTACGAGCCCTAATCTCTCTTATCTTATCTTTGTGGTCTTTCCGCGAAATGTAAGTTGGCGGCAGTAAAATTGTACTGCAGTCAGCCTCATATGCTGGTTCTCTAAATTTCCTCAGTAGCGATTCACGAAAAGAACTCCTCCTTTCCTCTAGAGACTCCCACCCGAGTTCCTGAAGCATTTCCGTAACACTCGCGTGATGATCAAATCTACCAGTAACAAATCTAGCAGCCCGCCTCTGAATTGCTTCTACGTCCTCCCTCAATCCGACCTGATAGGGATCCCAAACGCTTGACCAGTACTCATGAATAGTTCCTATTAGTGTTTTACACACTGGTTTTTCGCTACCACCATACCATGCGGATTCTCCTTAGTCCCCAAGTGAGTGCTGGGAAGGTTAACGATATAGCTCCTCGTAAATGTAGCCTCATCTGTGAGCAGTATGTGTGACAAATTCAGCAACGTTTTGATCTACATGAAGAACCAGTGACAAAACCGTCGGCGTGGATGGAATTCCTTAGGTAATAGGCTTGCAGGCGTTATAAGTGACACGGATAGCGGCTGCTGTCGTGGAGAATGTTCCACACGGTCGTCTGGCTTACCCCATGCTGGCGGGCCACCTGCAGGGTCCTGATGTCGGTATCACTGTCGAAGATCTTTTACCTCCACCCTCAGTTGGATGTAAGCTCCCTTGGATGATATTTGAGGCCATATGTCCAAATGATCGTTTTTGCTTCTTATCCTGTCAGGCATAGTTTCCTGCAAATTGTCTACTTTCGGCAAAATCGCCCTGTACAGCAAATACACTGATGGTCAGACAAAGGGGTGCACCCAGAATTACATGGCAGATTGCGATCGTTGTTGGTAGGCACATAGATGGTACCACACATACGAAATGATTACTCTTTCAGCTTTGATGGGCCAACAGTGATTGGGCTACACGGCCACAAAATGTACGTGTAAGACGTCGGGCCTCACGGTTGTGAATACAGGCGTCCAGACATCTCGGTGTGGAGCTGAAATGTCTCGGATGTAGTCCTGCGATACTCTACCCCATGCAGCTTGCATCTGAGGGCGAAATGACAGCGTATTGGTGGGTGGAGTTGGAATCTTGCTCTCATGCTCCATGGCAGCCCACACGTTCTCGGCTGGCTGCGGCAGAGCATTCACCGCTGCGAGGCACACTGGGGAGGTGGCAGCGGTATGAGGATTAGTGTTGTCCTGTTGAAATAGGGCACGGACGAGGACGTTCGCGAACGGCAGAGCCACCGGTTGCAGGAGTTCCTATCACGGAGCTCGTTAGGAACACTGATGGAGAACGGTCACCATAGAATATCGCTCCCCACACCATCACAGAGGACTGGCGGGAAGTGTGATGGGAGATCACAAATCGCCCCTCGCGGCGCTCTCCACTGCGCATCCAGATACGCCTCCAAGGCAGGAGCGTGAATCGTCATTACGGCCACAGACACTCTGCATGGCTCCATGTCCGTATTTGGCGACACCAGGTTAGCCGCGCGCGACGCTGCGTGGTTGCGAGTGGCAGGCGTGGTAACGGGGGGCGTGAAACTAGCGAACGAAATAAAAAGTAAGAAAAGACAAGGCGCAGAGGGGGTTGGGATGACCCAAGCGTAAATAAACGGAAAAGCAAACACCCAGCAAAGATACATAGCACCTTACAACCAACATTGTGCACTACATGTACGCCACGAGAAGTGCAGCAGCTTATAGCCTACGCTACAGCCTGAACTACCATTCAGCCACTTTGCACACTAACAACGAAAGGGCAGATGTCTGCCACTAGCTCTTCGCTACTAGTATCGAGCATACGCACGAGTCACTTTTCTCTTCTCAAGCGTTCCGATCGTCTAACAACTGACAACTCGAGGCGCGCCACTATTTATGTCTCTGGCGATTATCTTAACTCGATGGCCTTTCGATTACGACCATCCGAACTGCCTCAGATCTCTTCGTTGACTCCTTCTAAGAGAAAGCACACTTGATGTCACACAGATGATTTTTCACTATGGCTGGGCAAACGATATACGTGTTCAAACCGGGTCAAGATTTTACGATACGCTGCAGCGGTCGATACACTATGGAGCCTACTCAAACAATGACGTGGCATTTGACTCGCGCGGCGCGAGTGCAAGCAATTTTCAAAGAGCTAGGGACTATGCACAAGAACAAACTACAAAAATGTTCAAATGTGTGTGAATTCCTAAGGGACCAAACTGCTAAAGTCATCGGTCCCTTGACTTACACAGTACTTAATCTAACTTATGCTAAGAACAACACACACACACCCATACCCGAGGGAGACTTGAACCTCTTGCAGGGGGGGCCGCGCAGTTCGTGACATGGCGCCTTAAACCGCGCGGCCACTCCGCGCAGCAACAAACTACAGCCCTGCCTAAAATTTGGCAGTTCCGAGAAACGCTGAAGCAAATAGCAGGAAATCCTCTCACCGTACAAACTCCAATTGTATTTGAACAAATTTGCAATAAGAGTGCTCATACAACAGGCCTATATGTGGATTTATAAACATATATGGCGATTCGTTTAGTCCAGCTAACAGTCATCAAAGACAAAAATTTTGACCTTCAAACAATATTACTTGACGCTGAATCTAGAATAAATGTGGTTATCAGAGGCCGTAATGATTTACCAAGTGCCTTGCAAATGGGCACTTCGATTTCTTTTCACATGTTAAACCAACGGATAAAAAGTTATCGGCTTTTAATCAGCTTGAAAACAAGATGGTGACATTCAGATGAAACAAGGCAGAAAATTGCTCGAGAAATGCATTCTTCAAAAGCGAAGTAGATAGTAAAAAAGTGACTGTGATTCCGGATACTACCTGAAACGGTTCGCTACTCGCATGTTTTCTTCCTTGCATACAGTTCGGGCTGTCTCGGAAGCAGTCGGTAGTTTTCGTGTTCCTCCAATTCGCTCTCAGCTGACTCGGAATGGCGGAAGAGCTTCCTTACACCCACGTCTTCTTCCGGTAAAGCATTTCGTGGCTACTGTGAAGTTTTCGTAGTCCTTATTATCAGCGGAGCAAGGCGTTAGTGACACGCAGACCCGAGGACATTTTTCCACTCGCCATGTTTTCTTCCTCGCATGCAGCTTGTGACCGACTCTAGCCCAGTCGGCAGTATTCCTAAGTCCCCAATCGCATTCGTTTTCTTCAGTCTTGTGTATTCTAATACCCTATTCGAGCTATGTGGTGTGAGTGAAGCGAGGGGACTGTATGTCTCCGACAACAATTAGTTCGACCTGCCCATGTTTCTTACGTGTACAAATAGTCCGTTTCGGCAATAAAATTAATTTATGATTTTAGTTAGGTGCAGATATTAGCTCTATTTTTCAATGACTCGTTACAATATTCCTACGACTTCGCATTAATGTTAATTTAGTACATTTTCCCACTAAGGCATAGTAGAAATCATTAGACCACTTAGGAGCTAGTGAAAGACCACTTAGGAGCTAGTGAATTTAATCGACGAAAAGAGAAAACAAAATGTAGCCAATGTAGAAGGCAAAAGTAAGTGTAAAAACAGGAGATTGACAGAAAGCGCAAAATAACTAAGCAGGAATGACTAGTGCCAGTTTTAGCACGCATATCTTGCGAAAGATAAATGTCACCTATAGGGAAATTAGAGAGATCTTTGGAGAAAAGAGAAGCAACTATATGAATATCAAGAGCTCAGATTGTTTGGTTGATTTGGGGGAGGGGATCAAAAAGCGAGGTCATCGGTCCTATCGGATTAGGGAAGGATAGTGAAGGGACTCTGCCGTGCCCTTTCAAAGGAACCATCTCGGCATTTGCCTGAAGCGATATAGGAAAATCACGGAAAACCTAAATCAGGGTTTGAACCGTCGTCCTTCCGAATGCGCGTCCAGTGCGCTACAGAGCTCAGATGGTAAATCAGTAGTAAGCAAAGAATGGAAAACTGAAATGTGGAAGGAATCTATACAGGATCTATACAAAGAAAACAAAATTAAGGGGAACATTACAGAAAGAGAAAATGAAGTAGATGAAAATCAGGTGGGAATATCGATACTGCGAGAAGAATTTGACAGAGCACTGAAAGGCCTAATTGGAAACAAGGTCTCTGAAGTAGACAGCATTTCCTGAGAATTATTGAAATCTTTTGGAGAAGCAGCCATGACAAAATTATTCCATCTGCTGTGGAAGATACATGAGACAGGCAAAATACCCTCAGATTTAAAAAAGAATGTAATAATTGAAATCTTAAAAAAAAGGTGTGCGCAGACAGGGATGAATATTTAAGAACTATCAGTTTAATAAGTCATGGTTTCAAAATATTGACACGAACTGTGTACAGAAGAATGGAAAAACTGGTAGAAGCTGATCTCGGGGAAAATCAGTTTAGGTTCTGGAGAAATGTAGGAACACACGAGCAGTACGATTATACCATTTGTCCTAAAAGATACGTTGATGAACGGTAAATCTATGTTTATAGCATTTGTAGTTCTGCACAAAATCTTTAACATGTTGACTGGACCACACTCTTTAAAATTCTGATGGTAGCAGGAATAACACACAGGAACCGAACGTTTACCTACGACTTATACAGGAACTGGACTGCGGCTGTAAGAGTCAAAGGACATGAAACGGAAGCAGCAATGGAGAAGGGATTGAGACAGGGTTGTAGCGTATCCGCCGTGTTTTTCAGTCTGGACACTGGGAAACCGATAAAGGATCCATGGAGATATTTGGAAACAGAATTTAAGTTCAGACAGAGTAAGTAAAAACTCTGAGGTTTGCCGACCACACTGTAATTCCGTCAGAGACAACAATGGTCTTTGAAGAGCATCTGGACGGATAATCAGCAGAAGTAAAACAAGAGTAATGGAATCGAATGAAATCAAGTGATGCAGGGGAAATTAGTTAATGAAATGAGACAGTGCAAGTAGTAGAAGAGTTTTATTGTTTTGGTAGAAAAATAATTGATGATGGCCGAAGCAGAGAGAAATAAAACACAGACTAGCTGTAGCAAAAAAACTGGGAATTTGTTAACATGTAATATAAATTCAAGTGTTACAAAGTCTTTTCTGGAAGTGTATGTATAGAAGTGAGACTTGGACGATAGGTAATTCACAGAAGAAGAAAATAGAAGCTTTGGAAATATGGTGTTATAGGAGAATGCTGAAGACGTTCGTTGGTTGGCTGGTTGATTTGGGGGAGGGGACCAAACAGCGAGGTCATCGGTTCCATCGGATTAGGGAAGGATAGGAAAGGGAGAAGGCGGTGCCCTATCAAAGGAACCATCCCTGTATTGGCCTGAAGCTATTTAAAGAAATCATGAACAACCTAAATCAGGTTGGCCGGACGCGGGTTTGAACCGTCATCCTCCCGAATGCGAGTCCAGTGTGCTAACCACTGCGCCACCTCTCTCGGTGTAGATTGAATACCAAATGAGGAGGTACTGAATCGAAATGGGGAAACAAGAAACTGATATCATACTCTGACAAAATGAAAGCATCGGTTAACAGAACACATCTTGAAGCATCAAAGTATTCTCAGTTTTGCAGGAAGAGTGGAGTGTATAAACTGTACGAGGAAACCAAGTTCAAATTCAAATGGCTCTGAGCACTATGGGACTTAACATCTATGGTCATCAGTACCCTAGCGCTTAGAACTACTTAAACCTATCTAACCTAAGGACAACATACAACACCCAGTCATCACGAGGCAGAGAAAATCCCTGACCCCGCCGGGAATCGAACCCGGGAACCCGGGCGTGGGAAACAAGAACGCTACCGCACCGAACCCGGGAACCCGGGCGTGGGAAACAAGAACGCTACCGCACGACCACGAGCTGCGGACGAGGAAACCAAGGCTTAAATACAATAAGCAGTTTCAACTGGATGTAGACTGCAGAAGTTGTACAGAGATGAAGAGGCTTGCACAGGACTGACTAGCACGGAGACCTGCATCAATACACTCTTCGGACTGAAGACCGCAACAACGCACTAAAATCGTGAGGTAACGAGAAAGAAGCAAAAGTGAGATTTTTTTCTTCAGAGACTCGCCAGGATGCTAATACAATTGTGGTTTGTGCCTGCAGTCATTTCAAATCGATGGACGCTCCAGAAGAAATTATACACTGAAGAGCAAAGAAACTGGTACACCTGCCTACTATGGTATAGGGCCCCCGCGAGCACGCAGAAGTGTCGCAACACGACGTCGCATGGACTCGACTAATGTCTGAAGTAGTGCTAGAGTGAACTGACACCATGAATCCTACAAGACTGTCCATAAATCCGTAAGGGAACGAAGGGGTGAACCTCTTCTGAATAGCATATTGCAAGGCATCACAGATATGCTCAATAATGTTCGTGTCTGTTGAGTTTGGCGCCCAGTGATAGTTTTTAAACTCAGAAGAGTGTTCCTGGAGCCACTCTGTCGCAATTCTGGGCGTGTGGGGTGTCGCATTGTCCTGCTGGAATCGCTCAAGTGCGTCAGAATTCACAATGGACATGAATGGATGCAGGCGATCAGACAGGATGCTTACGTACGACTCACCTGTTAGAGTCGTATCTAGAGGTATCAGGTGTCCCATATCAGTTCAACTGCACACGCCCCACACCATTACAGAGCCTCCACCTACCTTGAATATTCCCCTGTTCACATGCAGAGTCCATGGATTCATGAGCTTGTCTCCAAACCCGTACACATCCATCCGCTTGATACAATTTGAAAGGAGACTCGTCCGATTAGGTAACACGTCTCCAGTCATCAACAGCCAATGTAGGTGTTCACGGGTCCAAGCTAGGGGTAAAGCTTTGTGTCGTGCAGTAATCAGGGGTACACGAGTGGGTCTTCAGCTTCGAAAGTCCATAACGATGATATTTCGTTGAATGGTTCGCTAATAATAATGTCGTGTGACGAGGGTCTCCTGTCAGGTAGACCGTTCGCCTGGTGCAAGTCTTTCGATTTGACGCCACTTCGGCGACTTGCGCGTCGATGGGGATGAAATGATGACGATTAGGACAACACAACACCCAGTCCCTGAGCGGAGAAAATCTCCGACCCAGCCGGGAATCGACCCGGGCGCTTTGGGTTGACAGTCTGTCGCGCTGACCACTCAGCTACCGGGGGCGGACAATGGTTCGCTGAAACTTGTCGATAGCCCAGCACTGAACTCTGCAGCAATTTGCGGATGGGTTACACTTCTGTCATGTTGGATGATCCTGTTCAGTCGTCGTTTGTCCCGTAATGGCAGGATCTTTTTCCGGCCGCAGCGATGTCGGAGATTTGATGTTTTACCGGATTCCTGATATTCAAGGTACACTCGTGAAATAGTCATACGGGAAATCACCACTTCATCGATACCCCGGAGATACTGTGTCCCATCGCTTGTGCGCCGACTATAACACTACGTTCAAACTCACTTAAACCTTCATAACCAGCACAGTAGCAGCAGAAACCGATCTAACAACTGTTCCAGACACTTGTTGTCTTTTATACGCGTTGCCGACCGCAGCGCCTTCTTCTGCCTGTTTACCTATCTCTGCTTTTGAATACGCATGCGTATTCCATGTCCTTGGCTCTCTGGAGTGTATAAGTAATGACATTCAGTAACAAAGTAGCGAGTAAAAGTACTTTCTAAAGGTATGTGTCTCGATACTGTGTACGTACGGCACAAAATGTAGTCGTTATTTTTATAGCCCCAGTACAGTGGCACGGGCGACGAGTGTTGGGCTCGCAGCGTACGTTTATGAGGCGCTGTGGAGAAAATGGCGGCTGTTTTGACGCGAGCATGTGGGCGCTGGTAAAGAGGGGCGGCAAAAAGCCGCATCTGATAGCCGGGAGCGCTCTCAACGGGGCCATTCATCCCGCGCCACATCCTCTTTAATGCGCAGCCCCAGCACGGCGCCCGCCGCTCCACCTCGTAACTCAAACCCTCCACGCTCCTTCTCTTTTTCTCACCTCACTGAAACAGATGAGTGAAAGGCAGGTTTCCGTCCCAACCCAATGATACATCAGCTACTGCTCTCGACGAATAATCTACTGCCAGAAGGGCGAGGGGTACGGGACGATCGTAGTGCCCTTGCGTGAAGGTTACCAGGGCAGAAATAGAACAACCGGACTCGACGTTATATTTAGCCTGACGTTTTGCCATAACTGCCGGACTACCAGTTTTAAATAGAAATAGTCAGCTGCGTATTTTCATTCGTTTATTAACACCTACTTGCATTTTTTTGTAAGGTCAACCTTAAACGTGATTAACCTAAAAAACAAATGAAAACAGTCAGTAAACAACCATATAATTTGGCAGTTATGATAACAACGAAGTGCTCAGTCTTCTTAATTGCTTAGTCTTCATCCTAAGAAAATCGTATGTCAAAATTAACTAATAAAAAAATGGTTCAAATGGCTCTGAGCACTATGGGACTCAACTGCTGTGGTCATTAGTCCCCTAGAACTTAGAACTACTTAAACCTAACTAACCTAAGGACATCACACACATCCATGCCCGAGGCAGGATTCGAACCTGCGACCGTAGCAGTCGCACGGTTCCGGACTGCGCGCCTAGAACCGCGAGACCACCGCGGCCGGCAATTAACTAATACATTTCCATTAAAAAATACACAGTTATCTATTCCTCTGGGACGGGAAACGAAAATATATTCAACAACACTAGTCATTTCAATTAGCATTACAGGGAAATAATATGATGTATATAGTTAAGTATTAATACTTCTCACTTTAAACTACTTCATCAAGAACTTTATCTTTCTCGGAAATCATATCGTGGCACTCTTGACAGGATAATTTTAAATTTCGCAACAATAATTTCATATTTGTGGTTGCGTTGGTCTGCAGTTTATTTCGTAGCTTTGTCCATTGAACGTTTATGAAAGAGAATAACTTTGATTCGGTCTCGTGTATCTCCAAATGGGTAAGAGCCATGCGCAAGCATGGCGGAGCGGGGTGTGTTTCCAGCGGCTGATGCACACATTCTACCATGTCTTGCTCGCTCTGCTTGTAGCAGACATAGGAAATGCTGTCTACTTCAGAGACCTTGTTTCCAATTCGGCCTTTCAGTGCTCTGTCAAATTCTTCTCGCAGAATCGAAATTCCCACCTCATTTTCATCTACTTCATTTTCTCTTTCTGTAATGTTGCCCTTAATTTTGTTTTCTTTGTGTTGTGTTGGGTTCGTTCGGTCTACGTAGAAAAATGTCGACTGGTGTTACCGTATGTCCTTATGATATACACTCCTGGAAATGGAAAAAAGAACACATTGACACCGGTGTGTCAGACCCACCATACTTGCTCCGCACACTGAGAGAGGGCTGTACAAGCAATGATCACACGCACGGCACAGCGGACACACCAGGAACAGCGGTGTTGGCCGTCGAATGGCGCTAGCTGCGCAGCATTTGTGCACCGCCGCCGTCAGTGTCAGCCAGTTTGCCGTGGCATACGGAGCTCCATCGCAGTCTTTAACACTGGTAGCGAGCCGCGACAGCGTTGACGTGAACCGTATGTGCAGTTGACGGACTTTGAGCGAGGGCGTATAGTGGGCATCCGGGAGGCCGGGTGGACGTACCGCCGAATTGCTCAGCACGTGGGACGTGAGGTCTCCACAGCACATCGATGTTGTCGCCAGTGGTCGGCGGAAGGTGCACGTGCCCGTCGACCTGGGACCGGACCGCAGCGACGCACGGATGCACGCCAAGACCGTAGGATCCTACGCAGTGCCGTAGGGGACCGCACCGCCACTTCCCACCAAATTAGGGACACTGTTGCTCCTGGGGTATCGGCGAGGACCATTCGCAATCATCTCCATGAAGCTGGGCTACGGTCCCACACACCGTTAGGCCGTCTTCCGCTCACGCCCCAACATCGTGCAGCCCGCCTCCAGTGATGTCGCGACAGGCGTGAATGGAGGGACGAATGGAGACGTGTCGTCTTCAGCGATGAGAGTCGCTTCTGCCTTGGTACCAATGATGGTCGTATGCGTGTTTGGCGCCGTGCAGGTGAGGTGAGCGCCACAATCAGGACTGCATACGACCGAGGCACACAGGGTCAACACCTGGCATCATGGTGTGGGGAGCGATCTCCTACACTGGTCGTACACCTCTGGTGATCGTGAGGGGACACTGAATAGTGCACGGTACATCCAAACCGTCATCGAACCCATCGTTCTACCATTCCTAGACCGGCAAGGGAACTTGCTGTTCCAACAGGACAATGCACGTCGGCATGTATCCCGTGCCACCCAACGTGCTCTAGAAGGTGTAAGTCAACTACCCTGGCCAGCAAGATCTCCGGATCTGTCCCCCATTGAGCATGTTTGGGACTGGATGAAGCGTCGTCTCACGCGGTCTGCACGTCCAGCACGAATGCTGGTCCAACTGAGGCGCCAGGTGGAAATGGCATGGCAAGCCGTTCCACAGGACTACATCCAGCATCTCTACGATCGTCTCCATGGGAGAATAGCAGGCTGCATTGCTGCGAAAGGTGGATATACACTGTACTAGTGCCGACATTGAGCATGCTCTGTTGCCTGTGTCTATGTGCCTGTGGTTCTGTCAGTGTGATCATGTGATGTATCTGACCCCAGGAATGTGTCAATAAAGTTTCCCCTTCCTGGGACAATGAATTCACGGTGTTCTTATTTCAATTTCCAGGAGTGTATCTCCTTCTGCCACAATATACTTATTCCTCGCGCTTGCGTCATTAGGTTGGAAGTGGCCTTAGCTGTGAGCTCTCTACGTCATCGTTAAAAAGCCTACAAAGCCTAACAGGCCAGACTTGTGTATATTTGGCCTGACAGGGCCGAAAAAGCCGGACACTCGGCGGCACTACTTGCCCTTGCTCAGCGAAGTCTTGGCTGCAGACATCTACCGTCCCATTGTCACGGTTCGTTTACACATACCATATTTTACGGGAGTGCGTAGCCCCAGTAGTGTTGCCGTCAATATTGCTGCATTGTGGCTTACATGTATGACTGTGTATTGATATGGCCCAGCAATACTGCTGATGGAGTTGGCTGTTGCAGGAAGTTGCCAAGGGTGACCGACGTGCCCCGGTGTTCTCACGAGGAGTCAAGAATATTTTGTATGGCCACGCCATATCCACCTTCGTGCCTACCTATAAATGCTTCCCTCCAACTGTCACCCTTGTTTCGTCTTTCTCTCGTCGACAGCGCTGCAGTGCCAAGTCGCGTAATCTGAGAGATGAAACAACAGTATTGCGCTTCAGTTCCAAAATTGTCGCGCGTACGCAGAGGTTGTTTAGTGTCTACAGGAATGGAGAAGTGAAAAACATGAATTTTATTAAATTTTAGTGCCTTCCGCTACACATTGTAAAGTGGTTTGCGGAGTATAGATGTATATGTAAACAGTTTTCACAAACTAACAAGCATATAAAACCAAATAGAAACATAATAATGAGCAAAGGAAACGTATTCCAGTTTCAAACAAAATATATGTCTTGACATAAAGACTATGCTAGCCACATGTGTACAAGCGGTTATCTTCAGGGTGTTTAGAAATACCCGTTACAACCTTCTAGGGCTTCTAGAGGACGGTGAGTAAAATACTGAAGAAGAACCCATGTCCGGAAACGTACCATTCTACGATCGTTTCATTTCAGATGTTTAACTCATCCACTTGAGAAACTGAATTAGGCGTAACACATTACAGTTACTAGGTAACAATTCGAAAGGAAACATTTGTCACTTAAGCACATTTGTCTGTATTAACACGTAAAAATTACGTGTTTACATTATTCCATAATAAAAAAGAACCCAGCTTACTATACGTACACGAGGTAATGTTTTACTGTTAATACAAACAAATATGCTTAAATAATAAATAGATGTTTCGTTATGTTTCCTTTCGAAATGCTACCTGCTAATTGTACTGGATCATGGTAATTCAGTTCCTCACGCAGAAGTGGATGAGTTAATCATCTGAATCGAAACCTTCGTAGAACGGAAACGGTACGTTTGCGGACTTGGGTTCCTATTCAAAATATTATGTACCCACTCCCTTCTACAAGCCATAGATATTGTAACGGGAATTTCCGAACACCCCGTATAGAGAAGTACAGTCAGAGAGAAGCTACACAAATATTTAGTCAGATCTTGATAAAATTTTTAATTGGTACAAAGACTTGCAACTTGCTTTAAATGTTCAGAAATGCAAAATAGTGCACTTCACAAAATGAAAGGAAGTATTGTCCTATGACTATAAAACTAAGCAGTCAAAACTGGAATTTGTAAATTCAGGAAAATACCTGGGTGTAACATTTCGTAGGGGCATGTAAAGGAACGATCACATAGGGCCAGTTGTGGGTAAAGCAAGTAGCAGACTTCGGGTTGTTGGAACAACAGGGAAATGTAATCATTCGACAAATGAGATTGCTTACAAATCACTCGTGCGACACATCCTAGAATAATGCTCGAGATATTGAACGTGTAGCAAGAAGAGTAGCACGAATGGTCACAGGTTTGTACGATCCGCGGGAGGGTGTCACAGAGATGCTGAAAGAGCTGAACTGGCAGACTCTTGAAGATAGCCTGCAAGCATCCACCTTTCAATTCTAATCAAGACTTTTGTAAAAAAAATGGCGTAGGTAATGTTAATCAGAACACTGGCAGGAGTTGTGATCTAAATAACAATAGATTTATTCATTCTTAACATCACAAGTCAAAAAAAAGTGGCTAAAGAAATGTCACACAGAAATTTTTATTTGACAAACGCTTTCACTAACATGCGGCCTATGGTCAACAAAGTGATCAGCTGGGGATCATCACACGACACTAACCAAAACTAACTGCTTTACCTGATTTCATACACGTGAATCCGTGGTATGGCCCAAAAACTACGCTACTATCAAGCATATATACTCTGTTATTCCATAAAGAAAAATATAGTTCCAAATAACAGGGTGCTGAGAAGCATATATTGGCTCCCTACGCCGTAGCAGTGAATACTTCACCCTCCTGCTAGTCAGGGCGGCACGCCACGATTCGCTCGGCGACTGGAGTCATGGACGGCAGCAATCTGTTATTAACGGCGCACGCCCTATAAACGCATGTACGCGGTCTCATGTTCAGCTAATTCGGAACGCAGATACTTCCCTATGAGCCTCTGAATCCCCATTGGATTCCAGTGTGCAGATGGACCCGTCTGCTGGTCTGCCAAACCAATTCGACTCCGTGCTACGACTATGCGTGACAGAATATGTCAAATGCTTAGACGGCAGACTCAAAACAAATAAGCACACCCACGCATCACTCTTTGTGTGCGTGATGGCGTTATGCTAGAATGTTGATTCTAAAAATGTAGTATAACCTCCTACATACCGCTCCCACAGGGAACGTGAGGACAAGGTCAGATTAATCACAGCCCGCAGAGAGGCATAAAACTGTCATTCTTCCCACGCTCCATACGTGAATGAAAGGGGAAAAAGCTGTAATAACCAGTACAGAGGAACGAACCATCTGCCATGCACTTCAATGTGATTTGCTGAATATGGATGTAAATGTGGATTTGTCATTATGATAACAAGCATATCTTTCAGACACAAACCCTTGTTACTGAATTACAGAACTGTTGAAGTGGCTCTGATCACTATGGGACTTAACATATATGGTAATTAGTCCCCTACAACTTAGAACTACTTAAACCTAACTAACCTCTGGACATCACACAACACCCAGTCATAACGAGGCAGAGAAAATCCCTGACCCCGCCAGGAATCGTACCCGGGAACCCGGGCGTGGGAAGCGAGAACTGTTGAATAGTGCAGTCTCATATTAGAGCAGCAATTCAGAATTCCTGCATGTTGGTGGCAGTCGTGTAAACTTCATGACTTTACGTACATAATAATAGCCTTTAGTACAGTCTGAGAATCGCAAACATTTAAGTTCAAATGGTTCAAATGGCTCTGGGCACTATGGGACTTAATTTCTGAGGTCATCAGTCCCCTAGAACTTAGAACTACTTCAAGCTAACTAACCTAAGGACATCACACACATCCATGCCCGAGGCAGGATTCGAACCTGCGACCGTAGCGTTCGCGCAGTTCAGCATGTAGTGCCTACAACAGCTCGGCCACAACGGCAGGCCAAACATGTAAGTGTGAGGGAAGTCAGCTACACTGCACTCTCAAAAGAATAATTAATGACTTTAACTGTTTGAGAGTACGAGGACAGCATCGTCGACAACGCCTTTCCCAATTAAAGTTCGTGTATGATCAGTAGGCGCTCTTTCATATTAGTTACACATGCTCACAATGGATAATTAGCCAGGTATTGTGCCTGTGCCAATATATTTGTTGCAAAACGGAACATGGGGAGAAATCTAACTCAGAACGTAGATACACACTTATAGCTACACTTCCAAATTCTAGCATATCCGTCCGCCTGCTTAGCTGAATTTGTCTTCACGGTAGCTCAGCGTGTTGAACAAATCAACGAAGAACCTGACCACGTAACATCGGAAGTTCACCGCAAACAAATTCAAGGAACAATATAGAACAAAATGAGATCAACCAAAAAAACGTAACATGCTTGCCTCCCATGCAGAGGGCCCAGTTTCGATTCCTGGCCGGGTTGGAGATTTTCACCGCTCGTGAACTGAGTGTTGCGTTGTCCTCATCATCATTTCATCCTCATCACCGGCACCGCCGGCTGGAGTGGCTGTGCGGCTCTAGGCGCTACAGTCTGGAGCCGAGCGACCGCTGCGGTCGCAGGTTCGAATCCTGCCTCGGGCATGGATGTGTGTGATGTCCTTAGGTTAGTTAGCTTTAAGTAGTGCTACATTCTAAGCGACTGATGACCTCAGAAGTTAAGTCGCATAGTGCTTAGAGCCATTTGAACCATTCATCACCGGCAACAAGTCGCCCAATGTGGCAGCGACTGAAATATGATTTGTATTCGGCGACCGAACTTCCCCGTTGGGGCCTCCCGGCCAACAATGCCATACTGTCATTTCATTTCTAGCATATCCATCAGTTCTTTTGTTGAAGTAAAAAGGAGGCAATTACGGCTGTAGAAAAAGCTATGCCGACTTCTGTTGCCTACCTAAATATAAATATAGTCCTATAATATGCAACACTAGTAGTATCATAGTAATTGCTGTCGACATTTACTGCACTTAGTTGAAAACAATATAAACGTAAGGCAATATACACTACTGGCCATTAAAATTGCTACACCACGAAGATGACGTGCTACAGACGCGAAATTTAACCGACAAGAAGAAGATGCTGTGATATGAAAATGATTAGCTATTCAGAGCATTCACACAAGGTTGGCGCCGGTGGCGACACCTTCAACGTGCTGACATGAGGAAAGTTTCCAACCGATTTCTCATACACATACAGCAGTTGACCGGCGTTGCCTGGTGAAACGTTTTTGTGATGCCTCGTGTAACGAGGAGAAATGCGTACCATCGCGTTTCCGTCTTTGACAAAGGTACGATTGTAGCCTATCGCGATTGGGTTTATCGTATCGCAACATTGCTGCTCGCTTTGGTCGAGATCCAATGACTGTTAGCAGAATATGGAATCGGTGGGTTGAGGAGGGTAATACGGAACGCCGTGCTGGAACCCAACGGCCTCGTATCACTAGCAGTCGAGATTATAGGCATCGTTTGCAAGACAACAACCATCTGCACGAACAGTTCGACGACGTTTGTAGCCGCATGGACTATCAGCTCGTAGACCATGGCTGCGGTTACCCTTGACGCTGGATCACAGAGAGGACCGCCTGCGATGGTGTACTCAACGACGAACCTGGGTGCACGAATGGCAAAACGTTATTTTTTCGGATTAATCCAGGTTCTGCTTACAGCATAATGATGGTCGCATCCGTGTTTGGCGACATCGCGGTGAACGCACATTGGAAGCGTGTATTCGTCATCACCATACTGGCGTATCACCCGGCGTTATAGTATGGGGTGCCATTGGTTACACGTCTCCGTCACCTCTTGTTCGCATTGACGGCACTTTGACGGCACTGGACGTTCCATTTCAGATGTGTTACGACCCGTGGCTCTACCCTTCATTCGATCCCTGCGAAACCCTACATTTCAGCAGGATAATGCACCACCGCATGTTGCAGGTCCTGTACGGGTCTTTCTGGATACAGAAAATGTTCGACTACTGCCCTGTCCAACACATTCTCCAGATCTCTCAGCAATGAAAACGTCTGGTCAATGGTGGCCAAGCAACTGGCTCGTCACAATAGGCCAGTCATAACTCTTGATGAACTGTGGTATCGTGTTGAAGCTGCATGGGCAGCTGTACCTGTACACGCCATCGAAGCTCTGTTTGGCTAAATGCCCAGGCGTATCAAGGCCGTTATTACGGCCAGAGGTGGTTGTTCTGGGTACTGATTTCTCAGGATCTATGCACCCAAATTGCTTGAAAATGAAATCACATGTCAGTTCTAGTATAATATATTTGTCCAATGAATACCCGTTTATCATCTGCATTGCTTCTTGGTGTAGCAGTTTTAATAGCCAGTAGTGTAGCATTCACTGCAATTCGGAGATAGCAACGTTTCAGAGAAAGTGGACCCTACGTGTCAAGCTAACCTACGATCGCAATTTTTTTCCGAATTCGTTGTGTAACCAGTAGTAGACTCGTACATCTTAATGCACGGTGCGATATCTAACGAGAAAATGAAGTGAGACAGACACGGATCCAATTCGCGTGGCGGATTAACGAGCGCAGTGTAGTGCCCCAGTCAGTCTGAGTGTTTAACATGGGAATGCATGCTTTCTCGGCCAGTGTCACTGATGAACTCTTCTCACTTAATCAGCCAAATCGTGGCGCTGTCTTGTCGAAACGTTTCGACGAGTTTCCTACTTATCTTAAACATGAGAGTAGTTATTACGTGGTTTTCCATGATCGTTTAGGCACATACTGTACTGATCCTCAAATTCTGCCTCAAAAATGCAATAGATAAACACTTAAACTACGATAACGTACAGAACAAAGTTTACAGGATTCACAGAGACAAATGGCATACACGACTTCCCCCCATTAGGTAACGCCAGGAAGGGCATCCGGCCACAAAGTTAAATAAAATAATTTTTGTCAAATCCTGAAAAATTGTACACCGTACTAGATGGGATATATGCTAGGGAAAAGAAGAAGACGCTATGTAACCAGATAAATATGAATTGTAAAATATTTACTACTGCTATGCAACAGGTACATTCAGAGTCTACAGCGCTACTTCTGATTCCAATTTATACATCAACCGTCCTCCACACGTTTTAAATTTGCCTATTTCCAGACACTTGTAGAAGTTTAACCTTCAGGCAAAACAACAACTTAAGATGGGGTGCTCTTGGTACTCAGTGACTTACATAGCCCATTCTTTTATTTTAGCCCAGACCTGCCGTTGTCCTAGATATCTCTATATTCTACACGCTCTACTAGATACACTGTAGTGCAATGCGGGTAAATTTTCCATTATGGAGTAAGCAACTTTCTAAAGAAATTTAGAATTAATTTGTAATGTTAAATGAAACGAATATGAGCCCACCTGGCATTTTATAGGAAAAACGCAATCTGCTTTTAGCTGTGTCCAAAGGAAAACGCTCAAAACAGATGTTCTATTTGGGCGCATTCAGCACCGAAACATGTTTCTCATTGTTTAGCGAGTCTACCGACGTCATAAAATTCCCTTGTTAGCTACTGATATTTCTGATTGGTGTGATGGATGGTAGCTTCCTCTAAAAGTAGAAAAATGTAAGTAATCTAGATGAGTAGAAAAAACAATTCTGTACTATTCGAATACGTTATTACTTGTGTGCTTCTTGACACAGTTACGTCGATTAAATATCAGAGCGTAATGTTGCAAAGTGGTATGAAATGGATTGTGCACATGAGGTCGGTGATAGGAAAAGAGAATGGTCGACTTCGGTTTATTGGGAGAATTGCAGGAAAGTGAAGCTTATCTATAAAGAAAATCGCCCGTAGAACACTAGTGCAGCTCATTCTTGAATACTGCTTGTGTGTTTGGTATCTCTCTCTGTCTCTCTCTCTCCCTCCCCACCACAACTCTTCTTCAAAGAAGATATCGAAGCAATTCATAGGCGTGTTGTTACGGTAGGTTCAAATGGCTCTAAGCACTATGGGACTTAACATCTGAGGTCTTCAGTCCCATAGAACTCAGAACTACTTAAACCTAACTAACCTAAAGACATCACACACATTCATGCCCGAGGCAGGATTCAAACCTGCGACAGTAGCAGTGGCGCGGTTCCGGACTGATGCGCCTAGAACCGCTCGGCCACCGCGGCCGGCCCGGTAGGTTCGATCAACACATGAGTGTTACGGAGATGCCTCGACAACTCAAATGCGAATACCTGTGGAGAAGACAATGTTCTTTTCGCGAAATATTATTGAGGAAATTCAGAGTAACGACGTTTGTGGCTCACTGTTCTACGATTCTATTGCCTCTAACGTACATTTCGCTTACTGATTTCGAGGACAAGATGTGAGAAATTACACTCCTGGAAATGGAAAAAAGAACACATTGACACCGGTGTGTCAGACCCACCACACCTGCTCCGGACACTGCGAGAGAGCTGTACAAGCAATGATCACACGCACGGCACAGCGGACACACCAGGATGCGCGGTGTTGGCCGTCGAATGGCGCTAGCTGCGCAGCATTTGTGCACCGCCGCCGTCAGTGTCGGCCAGTTTGCAGTGACATACGGAGCTCCATCGCAGTCTTTAACACTGGTAGCATGCCGCGACAGCGTGGACGTGAACCGTATGTGCAGTTGACGGACTTTGAGCGAGGGCGTATAGTGGGCATGCGGGAGGCCGGGTGGACGTACCGCCGAATTGCTCAACACGTGGGGCGTGAGGTCTCCACAGTACATCGATGTTGTCGCCAGTGGTCGGCGGAAGGTGCACGTGCCCGTCGACCTGGGACCGGACCGCAGCGACGCACGGATGCACGCCAAGACCGTAGGATCCTACGCAGTGCCGTAGGGGACCGCACCGCCACTTCCCAGCAAATTAGGGACACTGTTGCTCCTGGGGTATCGGCGAGGACCATTCGCAACCGTCTCCATGAAGCTGGCCTACGGTCCCGCACACCGTTAGGCCGTCTTCCGTTCACGCCCCAACATCGTGCAGCCCGCCTCCAGTGGTGTCGCGACAGGCGTGAATGGAGGGACGAATGGAGACGTGTCGTCTTCAGCGATGAGAGTCGCTTCTGCCTTGGTGCCAATGATGGTCGTATGCGTGTTTGGCGCCGTGCAGGTGAGCGCCACAATCAGGACTGCATACGACCGAGGCACACAGGGCCAACACCCGGCATCATGGTGTGGGGAGCGATCTCCTACACTGGCCGTACACCTCTGGTGATCGTCGAGGGGACACTGAATAGTGCACGGTACATCCAAACCGTCATCGAACCCATCGTTCTACCATTCCTAGACCGGCAAGGGAACTTGCTGTTCCAACAGGACAATGCACGTCCGCATGTATCCCGTGCCACCCAACGTGCTCTAGAAGGTGTAAGTCAACTACCGTGGCCAGCAAGATCTCCGGATCTGTCCCCCATTGAGCATGTTTGGGACTGGATGAAGCGTCGTCTCACGCGGTCTGCACGTCCAGCACGAACGCTGGTCCAACTGAGGCGCCAGGTGGAAATGACACGGCAAGCCGTTCCACAGGACTACATCCAGCATCTCTACGATCGTCTCCATGGGAGGATAGCAGCCTGCATTGCTGCGAAAGGTGGATATACACTGTACTAGTGCCGACATTGTGCATGCTCTGTTGCCTGTGCCTATGTGCCTGTGGTTCTGTCAGTGTGATCATGTGATGTATCTGACCCCAGGAATGTGTCAATAAAGTTTCCCCTTCCTGGGACAATGAATTCACGGTGTTCTTATTTCAATTTCCAGGAGTGTAGGTCTCCTGTGAATGCACATTGACAATGGTTTTTCTCTCGTTACTTCTGCGAGTGGAACAGCAAGTGGAATGACGGGTAGAGGTTCAAGGTACCCTCCGACATGCACCGTATAGTGGCTTTTGGAGTATGTATGTACGATTCAGATATGTGAGAACGTCTTCTGGGCATTTTCAGGTGAAGTGCAAGGGTATACAACCGAATCTGTGTAAAGAACACAGCAAAATAAGGAGCTATGTGGAAGGGGCTTTCTAGAGCTTTCCCCATCACTGCTAGAGGTTGTAAACTATGCATCCTTTTCTGTAGTTGCATGACAATCACAAGCAATTGAAAGTATAGCTGCAGTCTTGGGAACTTGGTGCTTCTACAACCACAAAAAGTGGTGTAGTTTGGCGTATCACATGAACGTGATGTTGTCAGACCTAGTACCAGTCACCAGTAGGAAAGTTCAGTGAAGAATGGGCCGAGCTTGCATTTGATGGTGGGGATTAAACAGCATCCGAGGCGGTGCAGAATGTGTAGAAAATGTACCGTGAGTACCTCAGTTCGGGGCTACCGCGGCGGTAGACGTCGTGGGCAACAAATTAATAGTGACAGGTGTCGCGGTTTACTTTCACACACGGGGACATTGGAGAGACGGGCCACAGTGTAGCAAAGCAGTCACCAGTTTACTGCCGAAAAACTGTAAATAGTGACCACACGCATTATCCAGAGCCCCACATTTGTAACTCTGCTCGCCGCAAGTTCAGATGGTTCAAATGGCTCTGCTCACTATGGGACTTAACATTCGGGGTCATCAGTCCCTTAGAACTTATAACTACTTAAACCTAACTAACCTAAAGACATCACACACATCCATGCCCGAGGCAGGATTCGAACGTGCGGCCGTAGAGGTGGCAGGGTTCTAGGCTGAAGCGCCTAGAACCGCTCGGCCACAACGGCCGGCTTGCCGCAACTCATAGGTCATATAGAATGAAGAGCCAAAATATTATGACTTCTGTCCATCGCGAGATTCAATGCCGCCTGGCGCTGATGCGGGCACGTGAAGAGGTAAGGTGTAACGCCCCACCGGTTAGTGAGTAGTTGGAAATGGTTTAAATACCTGTGAATATCTTGCCTTCGATGTCCCTCGACGATTGCATACATGAGCTAAAATATGCTTGTTCAATAAATACAGGATACCATAATGGATTTCACTACAGTGGTGTACGTCACAACTGAAGATTTATTCACTTCAAAATCTGTGTCTTATGAACTCATGATCAATCTTCGGTGGAATAAGACTCCTTGTTACTACTACAGCTAACCGATGGTAGTACATACTACACTGGCGATATTAAATAGTCCAGATGCAGCAATCTGATATAAAAGCGTGTGTGAGGTCCGTTGTATTGTTCAACACTAGTACTCAACAAAGCACGAATATAAAGTCACATATCATTCTAACTTTGCGATATTAATTCAAACTGTTTAACACTCAGAAATAATCCGTCACTGCACTGTTCCAATATGCTGTTTTAGACAATGTCCAACACACGAGTTGATCTATTGTAAATCCAAACCTGAATCGTGCACCAAGAACTTATCTCAAGTGTACTCACATATCTGTCCTCTAGTGGGTCCAACACTCATCTGCCCTAACAATACTCGAGGCGGAGTATTTATACTCTTCCTACAATGTACTACTGGTTATAATGCAAAACATGATTTATAATATGAAATAGTTTAACAACATTATCAAACACTCTATAATATTCCCTACTTTGCTAGAACAAGTAGAAGACATTTTCTAAACACATAACAATCACATTAATACCAAAATTGCAGAAATAAGCATTCTAACAATGCTAAACGATCAATTATCTATATTTTGAAATTGTAATGAAATGAATATCCCTAGCTGCATACAGGCGCTGATATAAGTCAGCAGGAACTGTTGAAAATGTGTGCCCCGACCGGGACTCGAACCCGGGATCTCCTGCTTACATAGCAGACGCTCTGTTTATCTTTTTATTTTAAAACATCTTATTTTGGTCGCTTTGGTTCGTTGCATCTGCTCGGGGCGGACGTCGTAAGACACCCGTTTAAGTTCGTTGTTGATCGATTAACTCAGTTTTTTTTTATTACAGACGGCAGCTAACCCTCTTTTTTTATTATTTTGTTGGATGTAGTTCGTTGCGATTGGTCTGGGCGGACATCACAAGACATTCGTTCAAGATGATCGGTGATTCCTTGACTCAATTCTTTTATTACAGAGAGCACGCAGCGCTCTGAGCAAACACGCTGAGCTACCGTGCCGGTGACCCTCTGACCGAACACACTGAGCTACCGTGCCGGCTGTCCGTCTGAGCCACCGAGGACACAGAGGATAGTGCGACTGCAGGGACTTATCTCTGTCCCGCCTCCCGTGAGATCCACATTCTCAACTTAATTGTCCCGCACTCTATTCATAGTGACTCTGCCCATTATACTCATTACTCGTGGCTTTTACCCGTAAGAGTTCGGGCATTGTTTGTGCATCCGCACAGAAGGAGATGGTCAAATGGCCGGTGAACTTTAAATATATATAAAAACTAAACTCCTCCCGAACAGGCCATGAAGGTCCAACGGCACCGACCGGCCGCCGTGTCATCCTCTCAGACAACAGGCGTCAATGGATGCGGACATGGAGGGGCATGTGGTGAGCACACCGCTCTCCCGGCCGTATGTCAGTTTCCGAGACCGGAGCCGCTACTTCTCAATCAAGTAGCTCCTCAATTTGCCTCACAAGGGCTGAGTGCACCCCGCTTGCAGATTATGAGAACGAAACATATTATCTTTTTGTCGAAACATTTTCAGCATATTAATTTCCTGAATCTGATTGTTTGGTATTGCTTTTTCCTATTATCGAAAAATAATTCTAGGCGCTACAGTCTGGAACCGCGCGACCGCTACGGTCGCAGGTTCGAATCCTGCCTCGGGCATGGATGTGTGTGATGTCCTTAGGTTTAAGTAGTTCTAAGTTCTAGGGGACTGATGACCTCAGAAGTTAAGTCCCATAATGCTCAGAGTCATTTGAACCATTTTTTGAAAATAAATACTCAATGAAACGGACGAAAGGTATACTTTTATTCAAAAATAGTTACACCGAAGCCACCGCAATTTATGATGTACCTGGGCATTACCAAATGTCTCATACGGTTTTTAATAGGAGTGTGATCACCACGGACGGTAATGCATGTTTTACAACGTGGTCTCATGCAGGCCACAAGTTTGGTAAGAGTCCTATATCTCCCCAACGCACCTCCTCGATGGAATTTAATAATCGAATATCGTCTCGTTACAAGAGCTTCCCCACGTGCGCTGTTCGCTGCGGTCGCGCACTATCATCCATAAAAATCAAGCCAGTACCGAACGTACGCCTCAAAATACCCACGTGGGGAAGGAGTGTAGTGTAATAATGTCGTTGACCAGTGTGTGTATCGTGTTCAAAGATATCGAGGTCAGTAAGCCTCTGCAACATTACGCCTTCCTACACCTTCAACATCTAGACTACCGAGACTATCATGTGTGGCTAATAGGACACAACCTGGAGAATTAAGAAATTGTCAGTTTGGTAATGAAGGCTAGTGAGGAGGATAAAAACTGTAGAGAGAAAACAGACATTAATACAGTAACCAAGTTCAAATGTTTGTTGGGTGCAGTAGCTATGCAGAGATGAACAGGCTTGCGCGGGATAGATTAGCGTGGAGAACCGCATCAAACTGTTCACTGGACTAAAGAGCGCAACGGAAAATTATAAACGCTGAAATGAAGGTTTGGTCCTGTCTGACTACCCCTGAAGCAGATCTTAGGATTTCTTAATTCTATAAATTACAATCTAAACATAAATGAATAATGAAGGCAACTAATCCTACTAAACGGTAAACGTTGTTCCTGCTTATATATTTATTGTAGATTAAAAAAATTTGATTACGAAGTTTACAGTTCCTTAGTAAAATTACTAATCAATTGCCCAAATCTGCCCCTTATTATGACTGCGCGGGCTAATATCAACAACGCGAAATGACTGACATCATTTGCATAGCACACACTACTTTCAAAGATGATCTACGATGGTCTGGAACCTCAGTGGAAATAAACTAACGCGATCACAGCTGTTTAGCTTTTATAGCCCTCATAAGCCGAAGCAGTTGGCGATATCACCGTATGTACTGCGTCCGGTGCGTCGAAGTGATGGATCTCGTACTCGTCTGCGACGATGGAAGAACTCCAGCCACAAATAAACGCTTTCAAACACTAGGACGGCAGAAGGCGGTTCTCTGACTAATAGACTCTAATACTTTCTTCTCCTCTCTTTGTTCTATAGACGAGAAACGCGAACTCCCAACTACAAGGACGGAGTTCAGATAACGTCTCAACGTAAGTATAGGCAGAGGAAGTGCTCTCAATTACTGAAGGCTGCGTACTCGATGACTTCCAATCCGGAGGTGAAGTCCAGAATCGTATAGGTTCGCAACAGTACAGTTCCTGTTCTAGCTATAAACTCTACTGAGAACAAAGACAGCACGTCCGTCTGTACCAACAAAAGCTGACATCGAGCGACTGTCACACTCGGGCGCTCACAACGGAAGACCTCGTCTCTCCACCGCATGCTTCCCAGCAAGGCTCTGCTCCCCACCATCGTAATTCCGCAAACGAATCATATTCCCGAAACAACGGAATATTCTCCCCTTCTACAGATTCTTCCGAACGCCGATCAACCATATTTTAGTCTTTTGTCGTCCAGCCCGGAAAGTTTGCGAGGAAAAAACTATACTGGTACAATGGTACGCTTCTGAGTAAAAATCCTTGGAAATAACCCAGCCTGCGTGGTTTCCGAGGTGCCGCTTCTTCGTTCCTCTCACATGCGACGAAAATTTTCAGCGTTAGTAAGTATTATTCAGTTATCCTTCCCACCGGTACTACAATAGCGACCGGCCGTCGCCCTATTGTGCTCCAGAGCTCAGATGCCACGACGTCTGTGAAACTCAGTGGGAGACAATTACGGACTGTATTGTGGGTAACCAAACATTTCCAATTGAAACGATACAGAAACATCTTCATTGCCCCTGCAGAATGAGGCTGAGAATTGTATTGAAGAAGAAACCGCACGACAGTTATGTAATGTTGGTTGCATAGCTTCAGGGGAAAATTCTCACCAGGCCCTCGTACTTGGCGGGAAACACTATTTTCTATAACATCTTTACGCGCTCACTAAGAGCTCAGGAATGAAAAGAGCAACATAATTCTACCTAGAGTCATACTAGAGACACTGCCCAACACATCTTTGCAAAACTTTATCGGATTTTCATAGTCGTTTCGATTTCGCGATCAATCGTAACTTACTTTCTGGACAGCCCTTGTAGTACAGGCAATCATTAATTACGCCATTTTTATAATAAAGACACTCCGTCACCTTTCGTGCAATAAGCGTTAACAATTATTTACAAGGCGTACGTGACAATGTCAGTCTCCTATATATATTCATATATACGATGTACTACCTATCAAATAATACCTAATGCGGTTGTAGATCACGGCAAAGTAAGTAGATGAGTGCTTGTAAGGTATGAAATTATAGGCACCTTATAAGTGGGATATGTTTACTACGTGTGAAAAAAACGATCACGGCGCTGATAACCACACCGTCAACACACAAAACAATTGCGGCAGATTTAGACAAACCAGGTCAGTTAGAAACACAGTTCTGTATGGATTCTACAGCGCTGGTCTGGTTTACGAGATAAGAATCTGGTTGCAGGCAGAGCGGGAGACGGCGATGTTTCGTGACATGAGGCCATCAGAGCGGCAGCGTCATTTTTGGATATAGCGAGCCAGGCGGTGCACGTCTGGCGAGGCTGCAGCATTCTTGCAAACGCCAAGGCCGCGCCGTTGCGTAACTGCTTAGCACGCGACCATTATTTGCGCCGGCGCAGGCACGCTTGTCATGCGTCTGCAGTTATCTCGTCATTTCGCACTGTCACATTCCCGGACAGCCACGCCATCGTACCGTACCGATACACAACGCCGTCCCAGCAAACAGAAACTACTGGAATCTCTCATCGAGCAGGGGAGCCCGCTTGTTAAGATACTGGAACAGTATTGGACAAGAAAAGATTTCAGATTCTCTCCATAATTTGCTGACTTGGCAGCTGCTCCATACTCTAGTAGACAATATGTCCAAAAACTGAATTAGATAAGTATCAAAACAAGCTCGCCGGTCCAAATACACAATCCAATTACATTAATTCTACAACCGCCCTTGTTTGACATCGGATCTCCTACATTGCTGCGGCCGGACAAAGATCCTGCAAGAACGGCTGAAGAGAATCGTTCAACGTGACAGAAGTGCAACCCTTCCGCAAATTGCTGCATATTTCAATGTTGGGCTATCAACAAGTGTCGGCGTGTTAACCATTCAACGAAACATCATCGATATAGGCTTTCGGAGCCGAAGGACCACTCGTGTACCCTTGATGACTGCACGACACAAAGCTTTACGCCTCACCAGGGCCCGTCAACACTGACATTGGACTGTTCATGACTGGAAACACGTTGCCTGGTGGAACGAGTCTCGTTTCAAATTGTATCGAGCAAATGGGTGTGTACGGGTATGGAGACAATCTCATAAATCCATTGACCCTGCATCTCCGTAGGGGACTGTTCAAGATGGTGGAGGTTCTGTTATGGTGTGGTGCGTGTGCAGTTGGAGTGATATGGGACCCCTGATATGTCTAGATGCGACTCTGACAGGTGACACGTGCGTAAGCATCCTGTCTGGGTCACCTGCATCCATTCATGTCCATTGTGCATTCCGACGGACTCGAGCAATTTCAGCAGGACAATGCGACACCCCACACATCCAGAATTGTTACATAGTGGCTCCAGGAACACTCTTCTGAGTTTAAACACTTCCGATGGCTACCAAACTCCCAGACATGAACATTATGGGGCATATCTTGGATGCCTTGCAACGCGCTGTTCAGAACAGATCTCAACCCCCTCGTACTCTTACGAATTTAATGACAGTTCTGCAGGATTCATTGTGTCATTTCCCTCCAGCACTACTTCAGACATAATTCGAGCTCATGCCACGTCGTGTTACGGCAGTTCTGCGTGCTTGTGGGGGTCCTACACAATATTAGGTAGGTGTACCAGTTTCTTTGGGTCTTCAGTGTAATACCGGAATTTTTCAGTGTGCCTTTACGCTAGTCTTCTGCTCTCAGTGATATGAAGATATCCTAGGAACGTCATGTGGTTCGGATTCCGCGTTAAACTGTAGGTCCCGTTTTCTCAGTAGAATCACTGGGACATGTTAGGCGCGCGCAAGTCTCCCAAGTAGCGTCCATTTGGAACTGAGTAGATTTGCAAAAAGGCGGCTGAACATCTGTCTCGAGGGACTACCAGCCAGTCATAAGATACGAATTTACTTTTACTGTGCCATTAATTGTGTGTACTCCATTCTAGGTGTGATAAACAAGAGCATAGAGTGTAACCATGGATAGAATGGAAGAGAAATGGTGGCCAGTTTGAAGTGTGAGACCCTTTAAAATAGACACCTCATGCAGGGTGTTACCGTGACGATTGCATACACTTTCAGAGATTATTGAGAAGTGCAAATGTAGTAATTCAGAACAGAGGACACAGGCCAGGAAAGGTGTAGGCGAAAACGAGAAATTTTAAAACTTGACGTTATTCTGCTGTCAGTGATGAAAATGCAATTTTATTTTCCTGCATTACTTGGAAAAGTTACTTCATTCGTAGCTGTTGTTCAAAATGGCATCCCCTAACTTCTGTGCAGTCATGGCATCTATCGTCGCACAAGCTTCTGTTTTACGCTTTCAAACAAATACAGTTCGCTGACAATAGTTATTTTCAATATGGAAGGTATTCCACGAACGTATTTCATTCCGAATTCCGTTTTTGTCAACCAAATCGCTAAAGAAGCCCAAGGCTGAAAAATCTACCTGTATACTTCGCAAGCCATTTAACGATGAATGGTCGAGCATGATTCTAGTACCACTATCTTTTCCCTACCAGATCCTTTCCCATTCGTATGAAAAAAAGGATTGATAGCAAACCTCTAGGATTCTCTAGTTGCGGTAACGTGGCGAGACGTACATGGTAGGAAATATTACACTGTCTAGTCATATTAATGTGACCACGTGTCGGAAGTAAGAATAACCATCTTTTGCAGCACGGACATGCAGAAAGAGAAAGAACGAGGTTCTGGACGGTATCAAAATGGATGTGGAGCGTTGCCGACTCCAGCACGTGGTCAGCTAGGTTAGGTTTCACGATTGAGGTTCCATGGCACGAATATCCCGATCGTATTGGGCCACAGATACAGGATTGAGTTTAAATCCGGGGGGTTTTGTGACCAGGGGAGTACGGTAAATTCAGACTGGTGCTATTTAAACGACGCACGTATTTTGCAGGCTGCGTGACACTTTGCATTGTTCTGCTGGTAGATGCCATGCCAGGAAAAAAAACTGCATGTGGGGGTGTACATGGTCCACAAGAATAGATGCTGTAAGTAGGCTGTTTAGGTGTTTTTATTGGTAACGCCGCCGCCACGTAGCGCTCTGTATGAAAATCACTGGTTGTGCCATGTGCAGTCTGCGGCTGGTTTGCATTGTTGTCTGCCATTGTAGTGTTCGGCAGCGGCAGCTGGATGCTAACAGTGCTTAGCGTTGCGCAGTTGGAGGTGAGCCGCCAGCAGTGGGGGACGTGGGGAGAGAGATGGCGGAGTTTTGAAATTTGTAAGACTGGATGTCATGAACCGCTATATATATTTTGACTATTAAGGTAAATACATTGTTTGTTATGTATTAAGGCTGTGGGACGACACAAAATGTTACAGAGAGTCTATTACTAGTTCTCGGATGACAGACGCAGTAATGTGAAAGGGGTTACGATTTGTCTGGTATACTGCGATCCTCACTTGCGAGGTCAGATGAGGTCGACTCGAACCTTGATGACGGGTATGGCTACATTGACGTTCCCATGCGGTCCACCATCGTGCTACTGTCACACCGGAAAGTAAATATGAATACCACGCGATTCGACCAGTCGGCCAAATGGAGACCCACAATGAGGCCCCATTTAAAATTCCGTCAGGTACTGATAATGCTATCTCACACGAGTACGCACCATCTCCGTGTCCATACAGTGATCACTGTGCATCCAATGCTCTTCACGTCCCTTATAAACCCTACCATGCCTGGTAACAACGCTAAACACTACCAACACTAATGCACTCTGATGGTCGTGCCACCTGTCGTGAAGAATTACATCTATTACCATTTACATACATGGCGGAATACAAAGTTACATTGTCATCGGACCATGTCCTCTGGGTGCTTCACTTTTTTTGTCAGGCAGTGTGTATATTATACACTGAAGAGTCTAAGAAACTGGTACACCTGCCTAATATCGTGTAGGGCCCCCGCAAGCACGTGTAAATTGATCAACACGACGTAACATGGACTCGACTGATGCCTGAAGTAGTGCTGGAGGAAAGTGACGTCATGAATCCTGCAGGACTGTCCATAAATCCGTAAGAGTACGAGGAGGGTGGAGATCTTTTATGAACAACACGCTGCAAGGCATCCCAGATGTGCTCAATAATGTTCATGTCTGGGGAGGGTGGTGCTCAGTGTAAGTGTTTAAATTCAGAAGAGTTTTCCTGTAACCGCTCTGTAGCAATTCTGGACGTGTGGGGCGTCGCATTGTCCTGCTGGAACTGCCCAAATCTGTCAGAATGCACGATGGAAATGAATCGATGCAGGTGATCAAACAGGGTGATTATGTACGTGTCACCTGTCAGAGTCGTATCTAGACGTATCAGGAGCCCCATATCACTCAAACTGCAACCACCCCACTTCATTACACAGCTCCACCAGCTTGAACAGTTTCCTGATGACATGCAGAGTCCATGGATTCTTGAAGTTCTCTGCCAACCCGTATAGGTCCATCCGCTCGATACAATTTGAAACGAGATTCGTCCGACCAGGAAACATATTTGCAGTCATCAACAGTTCAATGTCGGCGTTGACGCGCCCAGGTGAGGAGGAAAGATTTGTGTCACGCAGTCATCAAGAGTACACCAGTAGACCTGCGGCCCCGAAAGCCCATATCGACGATGTTTCCTTGCATGTTTCACCTGCTGGCAATTGTTGATGGTCCAGCATTAAATCTGCAGCAGTCTGTGGAAGGGTGGCACTTCTGTCTCGTTGAACAGTTCTCTTCAATCGTTGTTGGTCCCACTCTCGCAGGATCTTTTCCCGGCCGCATAGATGTCGGAGATTTGATGTTTTACCGGATTCCTGGTATTCACGGAACACTCGTCAAATAGTCGTACGGGAAGATTCCCACTTCATCGCTACTTCTGAGATTCTGTGTCCCACCGCTTGTTATCTTTCAGAGGCGTTACATATCTATGTATTTGAATACGCATGCCTATACCAGTATCTTTGGCGCTTCAGTGTAAAAAGTAATGATGGTCTGACACTTCCTCCCGGTACTGCTGGAATTATATTTACATCTGTTAATTGAGTTCGTTTAAAAATGATGCTCTGAGCTCTGTCTGGAAGGAAGTTCTCTCTGTAGTCACAAATCTGGTCCGAAAATCGGTAAGCTCGTAGTTTGTTCACTAAACGGCAGTAAGTAACTGTATCAAATGCCTTTCTGAGGTCAACGAAAACGGTATCCACCTGGTGCGTCTATGGTGCTCTGTGTCACGTGGACGAAGGGAAGTGTACTTAATCTGACAAGACCTTTGTTCCTAGAATGAGATTTTCACTCTGCAGCGGAGTGTGCGCTGATATGAAACTTCCTGACAGATTAAAACTGTGTGCCGGATCGAGACTCGAACTCGGAACCTTTGCCTTTCACGGGCAAGTGCTCTACCAACTGAACTACCCAAGCACGACTCACGCCCCGTCCTCACATCTTTACTTTTCCCAGTACCTCGTCTGCTACCTTCTCCTGGGAACCTTGCAGAACTAGCACTCCTGAAAGAAAGGATATTGCGGAGACACGGCTTCGCCTAGGCCTTGGATATGTTTACAGAATGAGATTTTCACTCTACAGTGGAGTGTGCGCTGATATGAAACTTCCTGACAGATTAAAAAAGTGCGCCGGACCGAGACTCGAGCTCGGGACCTTTACCTTACGCGGGCAAGTGCTCTACCAACTGAGAACTCTGTTTTCTGAATCTAGTTTGATTTTATAGAAGAGGTCTCCCTTCTCCAAAATTTAATAATATGTGAGCATAAAACATGTTCCATAATTCTACAACAAACTGACGTCGGCGGTATACGCGTCCAATTAGGCGCACGTGTCCTGCGACCCTTCTCGAAAACGCGTAGCACCTGCGCCTTTCTCTGTCACCAGGTACCCTTTATCGCCCCGTCGACGTACGACAAGCTAGTGCCAGAAGGTCAGAGTACGGCGTAATGGTGAGGATAACACAGGTAAGCCGGGAGCCTTTGTGGCTGCAGCTGTAATTGCGGGGAGCGCCGCCCCGCCTCAGCCATCGATCTGGCCGCAGCTGCCGCCTGCCGCCCCAGCTGCGCTCGCCCTCCCCTTTTCTGCTCAGCGCTCCGTTTTTGGCTTCTCCCCCTTCTTATTGCTGTTTCAATTCCGAGTGGTCTCATCCCCTATTCGGCGGAATATTTGCCAATTCTTCGGACACATATAACACTCTAAAACAGTCGCTGATCTCTTACGGAAATAATTGTTTCGTTAAAAGTCTACTGACATACACTGACGGTCGTCCCACATATGGTTCTGTACTCGTGATCAATTGAAAAAATAAAATATAAAATTGTAAGGTTTTTCCTTCGCTGGGGAACACGGTCATGTACACACTACCGGCCATTAAAATTGCTACACCAAGAAGAAATGCAGATGATAAACGGGTATTCATTGGACAAATATATTTTACTAGAACTGACATGTGATTACTTTTTCACGCAATTTGGGTGCATAGACCATTTAAACGTCTGGGCATTGAGTCAAACAGAGCTTCAATGGCGTGTATAGGCGCAGATGCCCATGCAGCTTTAACACGATACCACAGTTCATCAAGAGTAGTGACTGGCGTATTGTGACTAGCCAGTTGCCCGGCCACCATTGACCAGACGTTTTCAATTGGTGAGAGATCTGGAGAATATGCTGGCCAGGGCAGCAGTCGAACATTTTCTGTATTCAGAAAGGCCAGTACAGGACCTGCAAAATGCGGTCGTGCATTATCCTGTTGAAATGTAGGGTTTCGCAGGGATGGAATGAAGGGTAGACCCACGGGTCGTAACACATCTGAAATGTAACGTCCACTGTTCAAATTGCCGTCAATGGGAACAAGAGGTGACCGAGACGTGTAACCTCATACTATCACGCTAGCTGATACGCCATCATGGCAATGACGAATACACGCTTCCAATGTGCGTTCACCGCGATGTCGCCAAACACTCATGCGGCCATCACGATGCTGTAAACAGAACCTGGATTCATCCGAAAAAAATGACGTGCGCCCAGGTTCGTCGTTGAGTACATCATAGCAGGCGCTCCTGTCTGTGATGAAGCGTCAAGGGTAACCGCAGCCATGGTCTCCGAGCTGATAGTCCATTCTGCTGCAAACGTCGTCGACCTGTTCGTGCAGATGGTGGTTGTCTTGCAAACGTTCCCATATGTTGACTCAGGGATCGAGACGTGGCTGTACGATCCGATACAGCCATGCGGATAAGATGCCTGTCATCCCGACTGCTATTGATACGAGGCCGTTGGGATCCAGCACGGCGTTCCGTATTACCCTCCTGAAACCACCGATTCCATGTTCTGCTAACAGTCATTGGATCTCGACTAACGCGAGCAGCAATGTCGCCATACGATAAACCGCAATCGCGATAGGCTACAATCCGACCTTTATCAAAGTCGGAAACGTGATGGTACAAATTTCTCCTCCTTACACGACGCATCACAACAACGTTTCACCAGGCAACGCCGGTCAGCTGCTGTTTGTGTATGAGAAATGGGTTGGATACTTTCCTCAAGTCAGCACGTTGTAGGTGTCGCCACCGGCGCCAACCTTCTGTGAATGCTCTGAAAAGCTAATCATTTGCATATCACAGCATCTTCTTCCTGTCGGTTAAATTTCGGGTCTGTAGCACGTCATCTTCGTGGTGTAGCAATTTTAATGGCCAGTAGTGTAGAATATTTTGAATGAAATGTTCACCATTTGACTGTATGTTTTAATATACACTCCTGTAAATTGAAATAAGAACACCGTGAATTCATTGTCCCAGGAAGGGGAAACTTTATTGACACATTCCTGGGGTCAGATACATCACATGGTCACACTGACAGAACCACAGGCACATAGACACAGGCAACAGAGCATGCACAATGTCGGCACTAGTACAGTGTATATCCACCTTTCGCAGCAATGCAGGCTGCTATTTTCCCATGGAGACGATCGTAGAGATGCTGGATGTAGTCCTGTGGAACGGCTTGCCGTGCCATTTCCACCTGGCGCCTCAGTTGGACCAGCGTTCGTGCTGGACGTGCAGACCGCGTGAGACGACGCTTCATCCAGTCCCAAACATGCTCAATGGGGGACAGATCCGGAGATCTTGCTGGCCAGGGTAGTTGACTTACACCTTCTAGAGCACGTTGGGTGGCACGGGATACATGCGGACGTGCATTGTCCTGTTGGAACAGCAAGTTCCCTTGCCGGTCTAGGAATGGTAGAACGATGAGTTCGATGACGGTTTGGATGTACCGTGCACTATTCAGTGTCCCCTCGACGATCACCAGAGGTGTACGGCCAGTGTAGGAGATCGCTCCCCACACCATGATGTCGGGTGTTGGCCCTGTGTGCCTCGGTCGTATGCAGTCCTGATTGTGGCGCTCACCTGCACGGCGCCAAACACGCATACGACCATCATTGGCACCAAGGCAGAAGCGACTCTCATCGCTGAAGACGACACGTCTCCATTCGTCCCTCCATTCACGCCTGTCGCGACACCACTGGAGGCGGGCTGCACGATGTTGGGGCGTGAGCGGAAGACGGCCTAACGGTGTGCGGGACCGTAGCCCAGCTTTATGGAGACGGTTGCGAATGGTCCTCGCCGATACCCCAGGAGCAACAGTGTCCCTAATTTGCTGGGAAGTGGCGGTGCGGTCCCCTACGGCACTCCGTAGGATCCTACGGTCTTGGCGTGCATCCGTGCGTCGCTGCGGTCCGGTCCCAGGTCGACGGGCACGTGCACCTTCCGCCGACCACTGGCGACAACATCGATGTACTTTGCAGACCTCACGCCCCACGTGTTGAGCAATTCGGCGGTACGTCCACCCGGCCTCCCGCATGCCCACTATAGGCCCTCGCTCAAAGTCCGTCAACTGCACATACGGTTCACGTCCACGCTGTCGCGGCATGCTACCAGTGTTAAAGACTGCGATGGAGCTCCGTATGCCACGGCAAACTGGCCGACACTGACGGCGGCAGTGCACAAATGCTGCGCAGCTAGCGCCATTCGACGGCCAACACCGCGGTTCCTGGTGTGTCCGCTGTGCCTTGCTCCCTCTCGCAGTGTCCGGAGCAAGTATGGTGGGTCTGACACACCGGTGTCAATGTGTTCTTTTTTCCATTTCCAGGAGTGTATGTCGGCGGACGGGCTGCGCCGTGACCGCGCGCGTGTTGCTCGCGACGCGACCGATACTTCGTCCTGCTCGTCGTAAACCATGTGGTTGTATCAACTGCAAATTTCGTAAACTGTTCAAGAAATCGAAACGTGTTTTTTTGCAAAAGGTAACTTGTGAAAAGTCATATATTTCGTCGCATGATAAAAATTCTAAATCTGTTTATCTACCGAGATATGAAAGTAACTACAGTTTTTCAGAAGTGATAGATGAATTTCATTAAACAGCGTTTAATAGCATGTGGAATGAGAAGTTAAACCGAAACTAATTTTCTGGTATGTCATAAGACGTAATTTACTAAATATCTACAGCTATTGATTATTTCCTTTGGTAAGTAACAAACTTTTTTTTCTTTATCCAGTGTACTTTACTGATTCAAGAAGCGTTTCGCCTTCTGCTTTAAGGCATCTTCTGTGGAATCTAGAATGATTCAGTTTTGTTTTGATATGTGATACTTGCAGATTATAAAACAGTTCACATCTTTTTTTACGTGAATGACTGATTACTTACAGTGAATCGAGTTTTTGGCGGATATATACGTTTCCCCTCACCTGGTCACATGCTGGAGGTTGAACTAAAACTTAGATTATGGAACATAAGCACATTTTCATGTTCGCTCTTTTTTCTTCTGTCACTAGGAGTAGATGTTTTACCGATAACTCTGATTTGAAGTCGTAACTACAGTGTGTTCACCTCATGTCCCTTCCAGTCTGGTTTGTTTATGTACATGTTGCCAACCTGCAGAATTATATGCTGAAAACTAATGTTTGTTTATTTTTGTTCTCCTTATATCTGTATGTGTGTGTGGCTAGCCAGTGATAGTTATAGAAAGTTGAAAGTGAATGCAGTAGTTGTCAGACAGTGGTTGAAAGATTTGGTGTTCAGCTGATTTCAGTTTTGGTTTAAATGTTTTGTGGAGATGTGCATGGAAGAGTAAATTCACTGCGTACATTAATAGATAAAATAGTAGAATAGTATTTCAACAGATGATTATTGTCAGAATACTATCACCCAATTCCTTTGTCCTCACTCTTTGACGCCCCATAATTCGTCCTGTCAACTAACCCCTATTGTTGTCAAAGTTGTGCCGTAATTTCCTCTTCTTCCTCTATTTAATTCCGTACCTCTTCTTTAGTCACACGATCCTCGTATCTAATCTTCAGCAATCTTATTGATCACCACGTTTTGAATGTGTCCATTGTCTTCTTGACAGAAATGTTCACCGTCCACGTTTCACTTACATACAAGGCTGCAGTCCACACAAATACCTTTGTAAAATAGTATCCAACCATTAGAATTTATATTCGATTTGAACAAATTTTCTTTTTCAGAACGCTTTTCTTGCTATTGACAGTCTTCAGCCAGGTTTGCGTCTGCACCAGGAAATGTCTTACAATTTAAAATCTGGTTACGATAACTCTGTTCCAAATATATATTATTCTTTCGTGATTCTTAAGCAAGGTGCTGGCGATGATTACATTATGCTATGTGGGAAATTCTATTAAGTGGCTTCCACTTTCATCCCTTCCACCTAGCCTTTGTGTTCTTACTGTTTTCGTGTACCTGCTACCGTATCACATTTTAAATTTTTGTATCGCTTAACTATCTGAATAATCTCTTTTATCGTACATTGTTTCAATGTGTTAGGAGATAGTGAACAATCATGAACGGAAGTCATGAAATCTGTTTATGTTGAAATGAGAAAACAGGAATAATGAAATATGTGAAAGAGTACATTGTACAGAAAATGAAACATTGGTATGTCTTCATCGAACTTCGTCTTTCCTTCACGTAGGTGTCAGATATAGTTATTCAAACACACCGGTCGTTTCGGTGGGCCCCACCCCGTACCTCAGTGGCTGTCCGTCATTAGCTACCGCTAGCGTCTGCCGTTTCAGATGGGAACGCCAATTCCGCGAGCCGCCGCGTCAAAGCGGAAAACGCCTGCCGCTGCCGTTGCCGCACGACGCGCTGCCTCGCTCTAGTGGGAACCGGCCTTCAGGGTAGTGCAGGTTGGCCCGCTGCGCAGCGCTGAGCCCGCAGGATTCTGCTCGGGTGGCCGCCGCCTGCTCTGTTCTGCGTCAGCGCGCAGCAGCTCACCGCACAGAACGTGTTGCGTCACAACGCGTGCCACGCTAGGTGGACATACCGCACTACCCAAGGCAAGGACGCATGCGACCCGTGACACGCCGACTTTAAGGTGCGGGCAGGATCCCGTGGCCGCTAAACGGTCGACTGGGGCAGCGTGGGGAGAGTAGCAGTGGTGGGGGATCGCTCTGAGCGCTGTAGGGGAAATGCCCAACGCCGGAAGGGGAAGTGCCATTCTATATAAACCGAAGCCTACACTTTGGCAAATACTAAGCGGGGCACCTCTACTCCCACACTTGCATGGTGACCATTCAAAAATATCTGTCACCTCTTTTTCGATTACTGTCTAAAAAAATTGTGCCGGAAATGCGGCGATTTATTTTCGTCTGGTTTGTTTACGATTTTCAACTTTCAGAGAAGAGTCAAGAGTGGGGAATTTTGAGTAAAACCTACTCATTTCTCTTGTTGCTCTGTCAAAATTTGCTTTTTTTGCCAAAACTGAGCGGAGTTTACACAGCCCTACCTCACTAACTTGTTGTGCAGACGCAATTGCGAGATAATTCTGAAACAGTGGTTCATTAAGTGAGGAACTCAGGAAAAGTAAGGTCAGCATCTTACGGAAAAGCACGCCTTCGGTACAAGATGAACGTTAGTCGAAAAACACCGCAGATAATAAAGTTTTTGGATAATAACAATACGGCAAAATACACTCCTCTGCGTGTGCTATTATTTTTTATTTTCCGAAGTCTCATTTCGATATCTCAAATATGGTTCAAATGGCTCTGAGCACTATGGGACTTAACATCTCGGGGACATCAGTATCCTACAACTTAGAACTCCTTAAACCTAACTAACATAAGGACATCACATGCATCTATGCCCGAGGCAGGATTCGAACCTGAGACCCTAGCGGTCGCGCGATTCCAGACTGAAGCGCCTAGAACCGCTCGGCCACACCGGCCACCTCGATGTCTCAAACTGTTTATGAGATATGAGAAGAGATGTGGGTATTTCACTCTGGCTTTATCGCTGGCGTGGTGCGACCTCAAAAGAGTGCGCTACGTCAGATCACCTTTCCCGAGATTGACGACAGATAGAGACCTCCAACCAAGTCTAAAGAAAAATTCAATATGTTACTTAAATTTCATACGCAGCAACGTATTTTGTAATATGCATCAGACGCAAAATCACAGAGACCTCAATTTTTCATTGCGAACTTCCTCGAATTCCGCCAAGTGTCTTGCCTCCACGCAAACACCACGATAACTATGACCATTAGCGAAATGATTGGCACATCATGATGATCCTGACATATAAAGCTACAAGTAAACCAGAAATGACTTTTTTTACCGAATAGTTTCTGTAAAATCGTTCGACAAAGATTGCAGGGCGTGCGTGTCGATTCTGTCATCGCCGACCGGCCGAAAGGTGGCAAACGCTTGCCGGCCTCCCATTCTGACCAAACGAATTAACTCTCCCAGTTCTTTTGGACTCAAACTGGACACTGCGCGTCGGCCCCCGTATCCTGCGCGATATACACTATGCGGCAAGCGCTTCCCACTGCACCGTCACCTGCCCCCACTCAAACATACACTACTGGCCATTAAAATTGCTACACCCACAAGAAATGCAGATGATAAACGGGTATTCATTTGACAAATATATTATACTGTAACTGACATGTGATAACATTTCCACGCAATTTGGATGCATAGATCCTGAGAATTCAGTACCCATTACAACCACCTCTGGCCGTAATAACGGCCTTGATATGCCTGGGCACTGAGCCAAACAGAGCTTGGATGGCGTGTACAGATACAGCTGCGTATGCAGCGTCGACACAATACCACAGTTCATCAAGAGTAGTGACTGGTGTATTGTGACGAGCTAGTTGCTCAACCACCATTCACCAGACGTTTTCAATTGGTGAGAGATCCGGAGAATGTGCTGGCCAGGGCACAAGTCGAACATTTACTGTATCCAGAAAGGCCCGTACAGGACCTGAAACATGCGGTCGTACATAATCCTGCTGAAATGTAGGATGTCGCAGGAATCGAATGGAGGGTAGAGCCACGGGCAGTAACACATCTGAAATGTAACGTCCACTGCTCGAAGTGCCGTCAATGCGAACAAGAGGTGACACAGACGTGTAACCAATGGCACTCCATACCATCACGCCGGGTGATACGCCAGTATGACGATGACGAATACACGCTTCCAATGTGTGTTCACCGCGATGTCACCAAACACGGATGCGACCATCATGATGCTGTAAACAGAACATGGATTCATCCGAAAAAATGACGTTTTGCCATTTGTGCACCCAGGTTCGTCTTTAAGTATACCATCGCAGGCGCTCCTGTCTGTGATGAAGCGTCAAGGGTAACCGCAGCCACGGTCTCCGAGCTGATAGTCCATACTGCTGCAAACGTCGTCGACCTGTTCGCGCAGATGGTTGCTGTCTTGCAAACGTCCCCATCTGTTGACTCAGGGATCGAGACGTGGCTGCACGACCCGTTACAGCCGTGCGGATAAGATGCCTGTCATCTCGACTGCTTGTGATGCGAGGCCGTTGGGTTCCAGCACGGCGTTCCGTATTACCCTCCTGAACCCACCGATTCCATATTCTGCTGACAGTCATTGGATCTCGACCAAAGCGAGCAGCAATGTCGCGATACGATAAACCCAATCGCGATAGGCTACAATCCTACCTTTGTCAAAGACGGACACGTGATGGTACACATTTCTCCTCCTTACAGGAGGCATCACAACAACGTTTCACCAGGCAACGCCGGTCAACTGCTGTATTTGTATGAGAAATCGTTTGGAAACTTACCTCATGTCAGCACGTTGAAGGTTTCGCCACCGGCGCCAACCTTGTGTGAATGCTCTGGACAACTAATCATTTGCATATCACAGCATCTTCTTCCTGACGGTTAAATTTCGCGTCTGTAGCACGTCAACGTTAATGGCCAGTAGTGTATTTTTATGCATAGATGTCTTGATCGCATTTGTTAGCTATAACTCAAGCGACCACAGTGAGGGTTTGATGATGACTTGATGTGTTACTTTGGTAACACTCGGAAAAAAGTATTCATACACCTTTGTTCAAGAAGAATAACATTATTTATTTGAACTGAAGATCACAACCACGTATGTCGTTTGATAAACTAATAATATAAGGTTTCCTTCCCTAATCTATCCATATAAAAGGCGAAAATAATTTAGCCTTCTGCAAAAATTTAGTTAATCCTTTTATACGTTAAAGATTAGGAAGGGAACCCCATACCGTTTGTTTAACAAATAATATCACTGGTTGTAATCATTAGCTCTCATAAATACAGTTATTCTACAGGACCAGTGGTATATGAATACTTTTTTTCTATAACTGTTGCAATCAAGACATTTGTGAATAAAATTATATGTTTTTTTTAATACTAAATTTAAAACAGGGTAAGTCGTGGCTGAAATAAAGCTGGAATATTGGGCCTGCTGCTCAGTAAGAATTTGGTAATAAAATGAGTTTTGTTCCACTTCAAAAATTCAAAACTAGTTTGAAAAATATCAGAAATACGCAACAAAATGTGCAATAAACAGAAAAATTTCTGCCACTGTAAACAACGAAAACCGAAACTTAATATCTGACAAGAGTTTCAACATACATTTTTACTCATTTGTCTTGGATATACTTCTATAAAAAAGGAGAGAATCAACATTGTCTGGGTATAAAAGTATCCATTTTGCATGGAAGATAAAACCGGCACATCAAAAAATTCTCTCAGAAGCAGAGTTAGATATTGTATACAATGCATTTTTCTGGCGATGTTCTGAAGAGTCGGAGAATTTGGCCAGCTCGTTTTCCAGTAAGAAGTTACATTTTTCTCCAATTCGCATTTTTAAGTACGAGCGTTGGAACTTTAATAGTGGTAACTATTTATTTACAGCTCTTTCAAAGTAGATAATGTTTCAAAGTTTTACTGACCTTCAAAGTAGTCACCAGTATTGTGTATAATCCCTTGCCAGCGCTGTGGAAGTCGTAGGATACTCTTAGCAGTGGCAGTTGTGTTGACAGTTCGAGAGGCGTGGTCGATTGCCCGACGAATTTGTACCAGTTCTGAAGCAAATGTCGTTAAGTATTTCCTTCAGTTTAGGAATCGAGTTGAACTCTCGAGGGCTTAAGTCGGGGGAGTGCTATAGGTGGTATATCACTTAGCAGCTCCATGAGTCAAACAGATCAGCAACAGCTTGCACTTTACGTGCTTGAGCATTGTCCTGCAAATTGATGGTCAGCTCTGCAGAAAGTGTCATCACTTCTGTCTCTAATCTGGTCGTAGGTTGTGTACCAAAAATGAACAGCATAGAGAGAGAAGTGAGACACTTTCTGCAGGACCTGACCATCATTTGCAGGACAATGTTCAAGCATGTACAGTGCAAGCTATTACTGATTTGTTTGACTGATGGGGCTAATAAGTGCTATACCATCTACTGCACTCCCCTGACTTAAGCCCTCGTGAGTTCAACTCAATTTCTAAACTGAAGGAGACACTTCATGGCATTCGCTTCAGAACTGCTACAAATTCGTCGGGCAATAGACCACGCCGCTCGAATTGTCAACACAACTGGCACTGCTAAGAGTATCCTACGAGTTCCATATCGCTAGCAACGGGTTATACACAATGCTGGTGACTACTTTGAAGCTCAGTAAAACTTTAAAACACCTATCTATTTCGTACGAGCTGTAAATAAATAGTTACCACTATTAAAGTTCCAACCCTCGTATCTCTCCAAGGCATCTATTGAGTAAGCGTATCATCGACATCTGCACACAAACCAAACTGCTTTACTTTCTCTCATAGTGATTTGTGGAATTTGGTGAAGGAAATGCCTCTTCATGGCTTGTATGAGTACATGCCTCTTTCACCGTAGCGTTTTTTACCTGACTAGAAAAATACAAAAACTGTTTAATATATCGTTTTGCAAACTCTCACCAATGTGAGCCCTACTGTGAATAGGAAAGTTCATTGAAAATAAATCCAAATGTTTTGTTGTAAATGGTATTTGAAATATTCCATTCAATTTCAGGGCTCCACCAAGGTCGCTCGCAAATTCGATCAGGCGATCTGATAAAGTATTTTCATATATTCGGCTACTCCTTAGGCTAGGAAACATCGACTCTGAACCTGTGAGGCCTATAATTGATTCTGTGACCAACCCTGGTTTCCACTGAGAGTCGTCAGTTCACTTTGGAACTGGCCACTGGAAAGTTAAGTTCGTATCATAGCGATGGATGGATTGTACATCTTACCTCTGCCATGACTTCACGCCTCTTATATTTAGATACCATTTTTTAAAATTCTGGCCAGAGAAAAGTTGCTATCTCATGGCACTTCTGGACAATAAACTTTACCTCTAAGTCTAATTTGAGGCGTTTACGTAAAATCCTGTTCCAGAGGTTTCTCTGTCCTGGGGCGCCTGACTCAAATGCTGTAGTACATCAGCTTTGATGGCAAGGTGCAGTGTAGGGGATTTCCCAAGTTCTAATTCCTTGCATGAGAGCGAAACCCTCATGTTTTAAAAGCTATAAAGTAAGAGATAACGTATAAGAATTATAGTAATAGAATAGCATATATACCATGAGAAGCGAAATTATTTCGTTCATCGGCGGGATATCAGATCCTTCAATTCAATTAGATCTCCCTTCTAAGAGGGCTTTTCGCACAAAGCAGAATACTGGCTTTCTCCGATTCTAACATTGTCAGCTGCGAGTATCGTTGGACTGTAACCCTGGGTTCGGTGTGGGGCGGCGGTGGGGTGGGTGGACTGCTGTGGCCTGTTGTGGGGTTGTGAACCACTGAGGGTTACGGCGGAACGAAGCCTCTCCTTCGTTTCTAAGTACCCGGTTCAATAGATACATACATACATACATCATTGGACTGTTTAAGTGATCTACTAACAGTATTAGGAAGGCCACTTTTCTTTGCGTAAGTGATGAGATCTTTCGCCGCAGTCAAAATACCATGAACTTTTGGATAGCTGATGCATATACAGGGTGATTTTTTCCACTATGCGCAAACCCTACGGATTGATCGATGTTAGGATACGGAAGAAAGAATGTCTAATGAACAAACGTCAGGAAACACATGGTTTGCATGCTAGAAACCATTTATTCAGTCATACATTATTAAAGAGACTGCGGCATAATACGCGCTGTACCATGCAGCCACAGTTACGGTATGTGTTGAAAATGATTTCCATGGGCCTCAACGCATGCCTGTATGCTCCGTAGCATGTTCTCTCTCATATGTTCACATCGTCAGGGCTGCATCCAAACAGTGTCAAAGGCAGGATGAATAAGCTGCTCCGGTGTCTCCACATTTGGGATGGGCTTTGCATACACGATACTTTTGAGATGGCCCTATAACCAGAAATCACACGGGTTGAGATCCGGTGAACGAGCAGGCCATCCACTCGTCGGATCCATCGACCAGGGAAGACACGATTGAGATGCGTCCGGACGTTAACGGCAAAGTAGGCTGTAGCGCCGTCATGTAGTAGCTACATAACCATTCGAACCGTTAATGGGCACTTCTTCCAGCGTGGGAGACAATGTCACCTCCAAGAAAAGCCCATAGTTGCGGCCTGTTAGGCGACGTGGAGGGAAGACTGGTCCCAAAATACGGTCACCAATTATCCCGGCCCACACATTCCGGTTGCACCGATGCTGATTATTCACTGTCACCATACCATGGGGGTTTTGCATACTATTCTTCAGATAACTGTTATGAAAGATGAAGATACCACTGCATGTAAAGGTGGCCTCATATGTGAATTGGATAGATGACATAAATCGCGGGAATTGTGGTTGCCCAGTGAAGAAACCAGTGACAAAACTGCTCCCGATGTGGAAACTCTGTCGTTAGTAAGCCCTGCACACGCTGTAAGTGATAAGGGTAGTAACAGTTGTCATGGAGAATGTTCCACACGGTCGTCTGGCTTACACTGTACTGGCGGGCCAATTGCCTGGTACTGACATGGCGGTCGCCTTCTACAGTATTAATCACATTTTCCTCCAAGTCTGATGTCCGAACATTTCGGGTACGTCCTTCATGATTTCCAGCTTCCTGAAACGACCCTGTCTCAGACAAACGGTGAAACACTGTTGCAAACACTGAATGCTGTCGTTGTTGTCGGCGGGGATAGGTCTCCTGATACAACCTTGTTGCCCGCCGCCCATTGTCATTTGCCATTCCGTATGTAACACCATATCGGCAAGCTCTCGATTCGAATACGGGACCATGGTGTATAGCGCTGTATACATCCACTACAAGGCGAATCAGCAAGAGAAGTGAATTGGACTTAACATTACAAATCACTATGGCAGGAGAAGGCGCTAGGACAAAACGTATGAGGAACAGTACCATCCTCTATGAGGAAACAATGCATAGTGTAACTGTGGATACGTCATACAGCGCGTATTAAACCTCAGTCTATGTAACAAAGTATGATTGAATAAATGGTCTCTAGCATGGGAACCATGCATTTCCGGACGTTAGTTCATTAGATCTTTTTTGTTCCATATCCTCACATCGATCGATCCCTCGAGTTTGTACACGGTGGAAAAAATCACCATGTATACTCCGCATTAAAGACATTTGCAGCACTGTATTTAGCATATTACAGGAACAATTTAGTTGTGAATGATTGTTCAATGCAGAGACAGTTTTGGCACCTCGATTACACGTGAAGTGCATGTTGTCCGTCCCGGTAGCTGCTCGGTCCTTGGGGCCGATCGTTAACCGAAAGTTCCTTTGTTCCATTCTCGGCCGGGTCGGAGATTTTCTCCTCTCCGGGACTGGGTGTTTCGTTGTCCTTACGTTCATATCGTCGTAACTGACAAGAAAAAATCGTCTCCAATGCGCTAACGTATCGTCTTTACCTTACTGAGATGGCAGAATGGGTACGACCTGAAAGCCAATAAATGGAAACATTTTTAAAAAATGCATGTCTCTCAAAGCAGACACGTGGATACCAAGAGATGTAAATCGTCTCAACAACCCTCTTCCAATGTCATAACCCGTTTTTGGTTCTTTCGGGAACTTGATTTTAAACGAACACGAGATCTGGCAGTTCAGTCAACAAAATAGGCCGGCTGCTGTGGCTGAGCGGTTCTAGGCGCTTCAGTCCAGAGCCGCGCTGCTGCTACGGTCGCAGGTTCGAATCCTGCCTCAGGCATGGAAGTGTGTGATATCCTTAGGTTAGTTAGGTTTAAGTAGTTCTAAGTCTAGGGGAATGATGACCTCATATGTTGAGTCCCATAGTGCTTAGAGCCATTTGAACCATTTAAGCCAACAAAATAGGACGTAGTACATGACAGATAATGAGTTCTTCTTGCGCTGCATGTCCACATGATGTAGCTACTGAACATTCACCGTTTGTTACATGAACAATTATCTTAGGCATAATTATATCTCCTAGGCTATAGCACGTTGTGCCATTTGCAACGACATGGTTGTGAAATGTGGTCAGCAGCCGTTGTGAATACTTTTCTGCAATTCGATTCCGTGTCGACTGACGTATGAACAGGATCCAAAAAATCCTCAATTCCTATCGTTCTCTGCGACGTTAGGTCCAGCATATACTGGGTGATCAAAAAGTCAGTATTTATTTCAAAACTAAATAAATCACGGAATAATGTAGAGAGAGTGGTATAAATATACACACATGTTTAGAATGACACAGGGTTTTATTAGAACAAAAAAAAAATACAAAAGTTCAAAAAATGTCTGACAGATAGCACTTCATCTCTGATCAGAATAGCAATAATTAGCATAACAAAGTAAGACAAAGCAAAGATGATGCTCTTTACAGGAAATGCTCAATATGTCCACGATCATTCCTCAACAATAGCTGTAGTCCAGGAATAATGTTGTAAACAGCACTGTAAAGCATGTCAGGAGTTATGGTGAGGCATTGGCGTCGGATGTTGTCTTTCAGCATCCCTAGAGATGGTTATTGTTTCTGTCGTCACGAAATTGTGATGAATGTGACCTGTAATTGTTGTTGTTTTCCTGTTTTCGCATCATGCGATTGTCTTTTCGATTTCCAATTTTTGCGAAAGTCCCTGGAAAGCTTCGATCATCTTTACAGCGTTGAGCCAAAATAATCTGTCTTAAGTGTTCAGACAATTCAATTAAGCAAATGCGAATAAGTTCCAAGGGCAGTACGGGTTTGACAAATACTGATTCTTGTATAACATACCTTCAAAATATTTTACAGGCCTGGCAAATTCAGACTGTTCAGAATGCTTCATCATTATAATACTGTGCTATACTCGATATTGTGTAGCCTGAGACCATTATGCAGAAACGAAGGCATGATAAAAATCTCCTTCGCTGTGAGAGTCGCGAATAACCGATTGCATTCTTACAGCTGGTTCATTTTCTAAATAGCCACACATAAATTCTAATCTATGCACTAATGACCATTTAGGAGGAAAATAATGAGAAAATTGATGATGCCAAGCTTGTGGATGTATGTAATTACTAGAATTCTTGAATGTTTTAAATTTACGTTTTGTGATGAAGAGCTCATAGTCAAAGTCAACGTGTCGCCGAGTCGCAAATCGGTCATTGTTACGTCATGTCAGTGGTTCCATCTCAAGGCTCGGTGCATCCTGCCGACCCCTTTCAAGATCTCGGAAATACCATGTATTGTTACTTTATGACTTTCCTATATTTCTAGCCGGCCGGAGTGGCCGTGCGGTTCTAGGCGCTACAGTCTGGAGCCGAGCGACTGCTACGGCCGCAGGTTCGAATCCTGCTTCGGGCATGGATGGATGTGATGTCCTTAGGTTAGTTCGATTTAATTAGTTCTAAGTTGTAGGCGACTGTTGACCTCAGAAGTTAAGTCGCATAGTGCTCAGAGCCATTTGAACCATTTTGAACCCGTATTTCTAAATCCCTCTTCCCGTGTCGGAGCCCGAGTATCCTCTGAAATACGTAATTCTTGTGTCACCTGTGCCAACTTACCTTCTACTTCTCGTATTTCTATTTTGTGTTGCGTATTAATTTGTGACTTCAGGTAACCCCAAAGCTCATAATCGCACGGACTGAGGTCCTGGGACCTGGGAGGCCAAGCATGTCGAAAGTGGCGGCTGAGTACACGATCATCACCAAACGACGCGCGCAAGAGATGTTTCACGCGTCTAGCAATATGGGGTGGTTCTAATAAAACCCCATGTCATTCCAAGCATGTATGTCACTTTTTACCTCTCTATCTACATTATTCCGTGGTTTATTACGTGTCCAAATTTATACTGACTTTTTGATCACCCGGTACATAGTCATCCATTTATCGACAATTAACTTCTTAGCAGGCTTAGGAAGGCGTTCCTCGTTCACAGTTTCTATTTTTATGTGCACATTCCACTTTAGGTCGCATCGGATGGTCGGTACTAGTTATTTTACAGCAGCTACTGTTTCCAGAGACTTGCTGCCGGCAGTGTAATCAAACAGTAATGCATCTCTTCACCTATTTTTGCGCAATACGTTACCTTTATTTACGTTCAGGGTCAACTGCCTGCCCCTACACCAATCACAGATCCTCTGAAGGAAGGTCTTCCAGCAACGCACTACCGTCTGCTTCCGTTGCTATCGTCTTACATACAGACGCAACATCTACGAAAAAATTCATGTAGCAACTGTCGTTATCCACGGTCCCATCACACTACTGTGTGGTACTCTTGAAATGACCTTTATGTCTGTCGGTTTTGTTCCGTTAAGAGCGACGATAGACTACTATCTGAAAGGAAGTCCTGAATCCAGTCATAAATCTGGTCAGATAATCGTAAGCTAGTATTCTGCCCACTGCAAGTAAGGGTGAAGCCGTATCAATACCTACCTGAAGTCAACAAGTACGGCATATATGGTGACTTTAGTGGTTGCTTTCTTCATTCTTCCCTTTCATTTTATTCAGAGTATCAGATGATAACTGTATGCCGGAACATGCAGTTGGAATTAACTTCCTAGAAAGTGTAATTATACGGAAATGGTTGCACGTCTCTTGAAAACTTGGACGATACAAGTAAAGTCATACGGCATTATTGGCTGTGAGACCCCGATGGGTAGATTCAAACTCCTAACCGAGAAGAGTTACCTTGTCTTCCCACCTTCATACCTCTGCTTCGCGAAACGTGAGTGTTGTGTCAGTGCACCACGTATGTACTGACTGACGAAGATTTGGTAACATCTAGCTGTTGTCGATGACGATGCAAGATATGGGAAATGGTGAAACCCGTGTCAGACACATATCTTGCTACTCTCGAATAACACCAATTTGGCCGTCGAACTTAATGTCCCCATCTGACCACCGGATCATCGCCAAGTGCCACACACCCTCAATCTGTGAGACAGTTGTAAGAGATCTGGAATTTACTCCAGGATACTTGCGTGAAGGCTAATGACCAAGAGCTCTATCTCAGCGCTTGCTGACAGGGAGGTAGCGTGAAACTTCCTTACACCATTAGGATTTGAATCAGCTACATCCACGTAGAGGTACATCGCTATAGCGTTGACAGTAATTTGGAAAAATGTTTTGGACAACTATGCTGTTATGGACACGTGTGGTTAACACTTTCCTGTTTTATTTCAATCCTAAATTGAAAAGTGACATTTGGCTGTTACATTGCAACTTTCGCATTTCATTTTTCCTATTTTTCACATTTCAATTACTGTGTGTAATATTCGTTGGAGACTTCGTTGTCAAGGTGCTATTCTGTATCTAGTATTGATCGCGAATTGCTTGGTTATCTGTGGGGTAGTCTAGGAGGCTTATGCGATGTGTGCTTTGAGTTCCGGTTAGACGGATGAATCACATCACAACGGGCCGCGCTAGGAATGCTGTGCATGCGTTTGAATAAACTACTCTTGTGTTCTGCCGTGTTTGGAAAGGACGTGTTCGCTGTCGAATGCCGCATGTTGCACGGACGCTGGTCGGCGAGGTGGTGAGATGTAGCTAGGCTGCATCCAAGAAATGAATATTTGCTATAATATTATCTCGTTAATCATTAACGAAGAACGTATGGTTTATGCTTAACTATGATCTTAATTGGCATTGATAAGTTGTTGTAACTTTCATGACTGGACACGCGTTCCACATGTGGCTTAGGCTGTTTGTGTCTTTGTGATAAGAGTCCATTTCGATGCTCGGTGCAGAGCCGCTTGCTGTAGAAGAGTCAGTTTAGCAACAGTCCCGATTAATGGATCTTTGTAAATTCTTCACTACGTATATTGAACAATGTTTATTTGATTTCCTCACTCAGTGGAATTTTGTGTGCTACTTGGTTTTTGTGCACCAGTAGCATATGAGCTGTCACGATTTACTGTCTTTCCTGGAGTCAATTATATAAGTTTGCTTACAAATACTATCTCAATGCAACCTCCACGACCACTAATTTTTGAATTTAGAGGAGTTGGATTGATTTGTACTCTGGAGTTAATATAAGACCACACGATGCAAAAGGTACCACTTGCCTTCAGCAGTTGGTAACATTTTACAAGTTTCTTGCTGCTGTTCACATCAAAGCTAGCATCAGTTGCTACGAACATTATCTGTTCCATTCCCTGCATCGTTTTCAGCTAAAAAGACAGACTTTAATGTTGACCTAGACGGCACAGTCGCAGGGCCTTCTTCTACAGGAAGTGTATATGTTCGATGCATTGTATTTGAATGCTGTTATAAGAGTTTATCGCTCACATCACCATTTACACTGCATGAGGAAGATGACTTTTATGTTCGGTGGGGTAATTGATGCGATTGTTCACCTTTACTTGCACGCAATTTTCTTTTTCTATGCACACTAAAAACTGTTACTTTCATAAAATAAGTGTTAATTGACTAGGCATATTTCCATTTTTTTTTTTATTCAGAGAGCGTTACTAAATTTGATTCTCGGGTCGAAACTTTGTATGTGAAGGGCACTTTTATCAAATCAGGGCATATGTGGATTCATTTCACAGATAAACCAAACCTAAATTACCTAGCAATACGCTTCCAAAAGCGACACCCTTTTGAGATCACAGGAGCATGATTTTTCTCAAAGCGGGATGACTGTCACCAAAGAATGGTATTGCTTGTCTTGGGCAAGCCCACGAACAACGCTACCACAGTTGCAAGAAATAACCATCATACTACACTGAAGCGACAAAGAAACTGGTATAGGCATGCGTATTCAAATACGGAGACACATAAACATGCCGAATACGGCACTGCGGTCGGCAACGTCTATATAAGACAGCAAGTGTCTGGAGCAGTTGATAGATCGGTTACTGCTGCTACAACGGCAGGTAATCAAGATTTATGTTAGTTTGAACGTGGTGTCACAGTTGGCACACGAGCGATGGGACACAGCATCTCCGAGGTAGCGATGAAGTGGAATTCTCCCGTACGACCGTTTCACGAGTATACCGTGAATACCAGGAATCCGGTAAAACATTAAATCTACGACATCGCTGCGGACGGAAAAAGATCCTGCAAAAACGGGACCTACGACGACTGAGGACAATCGTTCAACGTGAAAGAAGTGCAACCCGTCCGGAACTTGCTGCAGATATCAACGCTGGGTCATCAACAAGTGTCAGCGTGCGAACCATTCAACGAAACATGATCTATATGGGCTTTCGTGTACCCTTGATGACTGCACGACAAAAAGCTTTACTCCTCTCCTGGGCCCGTCAACGCCGACATTGGACAGTTGATGACTGGAAACATGTTGCCTGGTCGGACGAGTCTCGTTTCAAATTTTATCGAGCTGATGGTCGAGTACGGGTATGGAGACAACCTCATCAATCCACGGACCCTGCATGTCAGCAGGGGACAGTTCAAGATGATGGAGGCTCTGCAGTGGCGTGGGGCGTGTGCAGTAGGAGTGATATGGGACCTCTGACACGCCTACATACGACCCTGGAAGGTGACACGTACGTAAGCATCCTGTCCGATCAACTGCATCCATTCATATCCATTGTCCATTCTGACGGACTTGGGAAACTCCAGCAGAACAGTGCGACACCCCATACGCTCATAATTGCTACAGAGTGGTTTCAGGAACACTTCTCTGAGTTTAAACACTTCCGCTGGCAACCAAACTCCCCAGAAACGAACATTGTTGAGCATATCTGGGATGCCTTGCGACGTTCTGTTCATAAGCGATCTCCACTCCCTCGTACTCTTACTGATTTTTGAGCAGCCGTGTAGGATTCATGGTGTCAGTTCCCTCCAGCACTACTTCAGACATTAGTCGAGTCCATGCCACGTGGTATTGCGGCACTTCTGCGTGCTCGCATGGTCCCTACACTAATCAGGTAAGTATTCAAGTTTCTTTGGCCTTCGGTGTATAATGCCGCACGGGGTAGCCGTGCGGTCTAGGGCGCCTTGTCACGGTCCGTGCGGCACCTCCCATCGGAGGCTCGAGTCCTCCCTCGGCAAAGGGTGTGTGTGTTGTCCATAGTGTAAGTTAGTCTAAGTTAACGTGCGGCTCCTCCCATCGGAGGCTTGAGTACTCCCTCGGCAATGGGTGTGTCTGTTGTCCATAGTGTAAGTTAATGTATGTTAGATTAAGTAGTGTGGAGGCTTAGGGACCGATGAGCTAAGTAGTTTTGTCCCATAAGACCTTACCACAAATTTCCAATTTCTTCAGTGCATAACGCGATAACGAAACGATTAAGAAGAACAGCCAGTTGTGATGGACAGAGGTGGCACCACCACATACAGAACCCACTAAATGCAATCGGATGTCTGCCCACTTGTCCTACTGATGGATCATTTGCGTGGAAAAATGTTTCTGGATGGCAATGGGATCATTGCGTGTGTGTGAAAATAGCGTAACAGCCAAATGTAAAAGTTCTACCACCGTGCATTCATGACACAGAAACAAAAGTAGCTGTGGGTTCAAATGGTCCTGAGCACTATGGGACTCAACATCTGAGGTCATCAGTCCCCTAGAACTTAGAACTACTTAAACCTAACTAACCGAAGGACATCACAAACATCCATGCCTGAGGCAGGATTCCAACCTGCGACCGTAGCACGTGGTTCCAGACTGAAGTGCCTAGAACCGCACAGCCACAGCGGCCGGCAGTAGCTGTGGGATAATGAACCAAATGAACCAATGAAAACGAGACAGATGGGGAAAAAGTAAGCAAACTGTTCATTATTTCACAAGTAGTCGCTGTAACTCTTAACACAACTCTGCCACTGTGAGATAAAATGGTCAGTGCCTTCATCGAAAACGTTTGCGGTTGCCTACGGAACTATGATTATACCCAGTCGTGCACGCTTTCGTCCGAAGTGAATCGACGGCCACGAATATCATTCTTCAGGACTCCAATAATGTGGAAATCGCACCGGGAGAGATCGGTTCTGTACGGAGGATGTGTAAGGGCTTCCCAGCGAAACATCTGCAGCGTACTCGTAACAATCTTCGCAACGTGTGGGCATGCCCACAAAACCTTCACACAATCCCGGCCTCTCCCCATGAGATTTACTTATTTTTGGAGAGCTGAAGAAAGACATTCATGGCCGTCGATTGACTTGGGACTAAGAGGTGCATACCTGTGTACAATCATGATTCTATACAGTGGCTAGCACATTGCACTGGCATTCGGGAGGACGACGGTTCACTCCCGCGTCCGGCTATCCTGAATTAGGTTTCCCTTGATTTCCTTGAATCGCTCCAGGCAAATGCCGGTATGGTTCCTTTGAAAGGGCACGGCCTACTTCCTTCCCTGTCCTTCCTTAATCCGATGAGACTGATGACTTCGCCGTCCGGTCTCCTCCCCGAAACAACCCAACCCATGATTCTATAAGCAATCAAGAAAGTTTTTCCATGCAGGCACAGAACGTTTTGTGTCACAGTGGGATCTTTTACAGCTTTGGCAATTCCTTTTGAAATACTAAACAGTTCGCTTACTGTTTTCCGTTTGTCTCGTTTTCATTCGACTTCCTCTTATCGATGGCTTGTTTTCTCGCAAGCTTATACGTACAAAACTTCAGTTACCCCTTGTTTACTATCGCCGGGATGAAGTATATTTTTCGCGACATTTTGTAGAAGAAAAAGTGTCCAGAGAGATGAAATATGTATAACTGGTAATGAACGATTCGAGAAAAGAAGGGTCAGTGACACGGAAGTGGCCACCCACGGAGCCTGGGATGGGCAGCGTTCTCTTAATGGACTTTTTGTCCCCGGGGTGGCAACCTTATCTGGCGTTTTAAGTGGTTACGAGCGAGCGGCGCGCTGATAGTGCGAGCTACAGCTTAATCGGCAGGCAGTGAGAGAGCGCCGCTGTGACGCCAATAATCACCCGCCTGCCGCGTATCTGCCGCGCTGGCTGGTGCGGTGAGAGGGGAGGGGGAGGGAGTGGCTGTGGGGGGCGCCGCTGCACCTGTCCCGGCGCACTCAGGAGTCAGCCACAAAGGCGCGTCACAAATGTCCTATAAACTGCACCCGATGAAATTTGAGCCCAGTGAAATTTTTGTCGAGGAAAGGTCCACTAATCTCCCTGTCCGAACTCCACAACTAGACAGGCAGGTAGAAGAGTCGAGGACTGTCACCTGGTGTACTAGTGCTTCACCAAGAACTACACTGTTGTTGTTGTTGTTGTGGTCTTCTGTTGTGAGACTGGTTTGATGCAGCTCTCCGTGCGACTCTATCCTGTGCAAGCTTCTTCATCTCCCAGTAACTACTGCAACCTACATCCTTCTGAATCTGCTTAGTGTATTCATCTCTTGGTCTCCCTCTACGATTTTTACCCTCCACGCTGCCCTCCAATACTAAATTGAAGATCCCTTGATGCCTCAGAACATGTCCTACCAACCGATCCCTTCTTCTGGTCAAGTTGTGCCACAAACTTCTTTTCTCCCCAATCATATTCAATACTTCCTCATTAGTTACGTGATCTACCCATCTAATCTTCAGCATTCTTCTGTAGCACCACATTTCGAAAGCTTCTATTCTCTTCTTGTCTAAACTATCTATCGTCCATGTTTCACTTCCATACATGGCTACACTCCATACAAATACTTTCATAAATGACTTCCTGACACTTAAATCTATACTCGATGTTAACAAATTTCTCTTCTTCAGAAACGCTTTCCTTGCCATTGCCAGTCTACATTTCATATCCTCTCTACTTCGACAATCATCAGTTATTTTGCTCCCAAATAGCAAAACTCCTTTACTACTTTAAGTGTCTCATTTCCTAATCTAATTCCCTCAGCATCCCCCGACTTAATTCGACTACATTCCATTATCCTCGTTTTGCTTTTGTTGATGTTCAGCTTATATCCTCCTTTCAAGACACTGTCCATTCCGTTCAACTGCTCTTCCAAGTACTTTGCTGTCTCTGACAGAATTACAATGTCATCGGTGAACCTCAAAGTTCTTATTTCTTCTCCATGGATTTTAATACCTACTCCGATTTTTTCTTTTGTTTCCTTTACTGCTTGCTCAATATACAGATTGAATAATATCGTGGAGAGGCTACAACACTGTCTTACTCCCTTCCCAACCACTGCTTCCCTTTCATGTCCCTCGACTCTTATAACTGCCATCTGGATTCTGTACAAATTGTAAATAGCCTTTCGCTCCCTGTATTTTACCCCTGCCACCTTTAGAATTTGAAAGAGAGTATTCCAGTCAACATTGTCAAAAGCTTTCTCTAAGTCTACAAATGCTAGAAACTTAGGTTTGCCTTTCCTTAATCTTTCTTCTAAGATAACTCCTAAGGTCAGTATTGCCTCACGTGTTCCAGTATTTCTACGGAATCGAAACTGATCTTCCCTGAGGTCGGCTTCTACCAGTTTTTCCATTCGTCTGTAAAGAATTCGTGTTAGTATTTTGCAGCTGTGGCTTATTAAACTGATTGTTCGGTAATTTTCACATCTGTCAACACCTGCTTTCTTTGGGATTGGAATTATTATATTCTTCTTGAAGTCTGAGGGTATTTCGATTGTTTCATGCATCTTGCTCACCAGATGGTAGAGTTTTGTCAGGACTGGCTCTCCCAAGGCCGTCAGTAGTTCCAGTGGAATGTTGTCTACTTCGGGGGCCTTGTTTCGATTCAGGTCTTTCAGTGCTCTGTCAAACTCTTCACGCAGTATCACATCTCCCATTTCATCTTCATCTACATCCTCTTCCATTTCCATAATATTGTCCTCAAGTACATCGCCCTTGTATAGACCCTCTATATACTCCTTCCACCTTTCTGCTTTCCCTCCTTTGCTTAGAACTGGGTTTCCATCTGAGCTCTTGATGTTCATACAAATGGTTCTCTTATCTCCAAAGTCTTCTTTAATTTTCCTGTAGGCAGTATTTATATTACCCCTAGTGAGATAAGCCTCTACATCCTTACATTTAACCTGTAGCCATCCCTGCTTAGCCATTTTGTACTTCCTGTCGATCTCATTTTTGAGACGTTTGTATTCCTTTTTGCCTGCTTCATTTACTGCATTTTTATCTTTTCTCCTTTCATCAATTAAATTCAATATTTCTTCTGTTACCCAAGGCTTTCTACTACCCCTCGTCTTTTTACCTACTTAATACTCTGCTGCCTTCACTACTTAATCCCTCAAAGCTACCCATTCTTCTTCTACTGTATTTCTTTCCCCCATACCTGTCAATTGTTCCCTTATGCTCTCCCTGAAACTCTGTACAACCTCTGGTTTAGTCAGTTTATCCAGGTCCCATCTCCTTAAATTCCCACCTTTTTGCAGTTTCTTCAGTTTTAATCTACAGGTCATAACCAATAGATTGTGGTCAGTGTACACATCTGCCCCTGGAAATGTCCTACAATTTAAAACCTGGTTCCTAAGTCTCTGTCTTACCATTATATAATCTATCTGATACCTTTTAGTATCTCCAGGATTCTTCCATGTATACAACCTTCTTTCATGATTCTTAAACCAAGTGTTAGCTATGATTAATTTGTGCTCTGTGCAAAATTCTACCAGGCGGCTTCCTCTTTCATATCTTTGTCCCAATCCATATTTACCTACTACGTTTCCTTCTCTCCCTTTTCCTACACTCGAATTCCAGTCACCCATGACTATTGAATTTTCGTCTCCCTTCACTATCTGAATAATTTCTTTTATTTCATCATATATTTCTTCAATTTCTTCGTCATCTGCAGACCTAGTTGGCATATAAACTTGTACTACTGTAGTAGGTGTGGGCATCGTATCTATCTTGGCCACAGTAATGCGTTAAGTATGCTGTTTGTAGTAGCTTACCCGCATTCCTATTTTCCTATTCATTATTAAACCTACTCCTGCATTACCCCTATTTGATTTTGTGTTTATAACTCTGTAGTCACCTGACCAGAAGTCTTGTTCCTCCTGCCACCGAACTTCACTAATTCCCACTATGTCTAAGTTTAACCTGTCCAGTACCCTTTTTAAATTTTCTAACCTTCCTGCCCGATTAAGGGATCTCACATTTCACGCTCCGATCCGTAGAACGCCAGTTTTCTTTCTCCTGATAACGACATCCTCTTCCTGGACATTAAAATTGCCACACCACGAAGATGACGTGCTACAGACGCGAAATTTAACCGACAGGAAGAAGATGCTGTGATATGCAAATGGTTAGCTTTTCAGAGCATTCACACAAGGTTGGCGCCGGTGGCGACACCTACAAAGTGCTGACATGAGGAATGTTTCCAACCGATTTCTCATACACAAACAGCAGTTGACCGGCGTTGCCTGGTGAAACGTTGTTGTGATGCCTCGTGTAAGGAGGAGAAATGCGTAACAACACGTGTCCGTCTTTGATAACGGTCGGGTTGTAGCCTATCGTGATTGTGGTTTATCGTATCGCGACATTACTGCTCGCGTTCGTTGATATCCTATGACTCTTAGCGGTATATGGAATCGGTGGGTTCAGAAGGGTAATACGGAACGCCGTGCTGGATCCCAACGGTCTCATATCACTAGCAGTCGAGATGACAGGCATCTTATCCGCATGCCTGTAACGGATCGTGCAGCCACGTCTCGATCCCTGAGTCAACAGATGGGGACCTTTACAAAACAACCATCTGCACGAACAGTTCGACGACGTTTGCAGTAGCATGGACTATCAGCTCGGAGACCATGGTCGCGATTACCTTGGCGCTTCATCACGGACAGGTGTACTCAACGACGAACCTGGGTGCACGAATGTCAAAACGTCATTTCTTCAGATAAATCCAGGTTCTGTTTACAGCATCATGATGGTCGCATCCGTGTTTGGCGACATCGCGGTGAACTCATATTGGAAGCGTGTATTCCTCATGGCCATACTGGCGTATCACTCGGTGTGATGGTATGGGGTGCCATTGGTTACACGTCTTTGTCACATATTATTCGTATTGACGACACTTTGAACAGTGGAAGTTACATTTCAGATGTCTTACGACCCGTCGCTCTACCCTTCATTCGATCCCTGCGAAACTCTGCATGTTGCAGGGCCGTTCTGGATACAGAAAATGTTCGACTGCTGTCCTGGCTAGCACATTCTCCAGCTCTCTCACCAATTGAAAACGTCTGGTCAATGGTGGCAGAGCAACTGGCTTTTCACAATACGCCAGTCACTACTCTCGATGAAATGTGGTATCGTGTTGAAGCTGCACTGGGAGCTGTACCTGTACACGCCATCCAAGCTCTGTTTGACTCAATGCCCAGGCGTATCAAGGCCGTTATTACGGCCAGAGGTGGTTGTTCTGGGTACTGATTTCTTGGGATCTATGCACCCAAATTGCGTGAAAATGTAATCACATGTCAGTTCTGGTATAATATATTTGTCCAATGAATACATTATGATTGCATTTCTTCTTGGTGTAGCAATTTTAATGGCCTGTAGTGTATAATGTCAATTTTTTTACAATCGGAAGTGGTCATAATTTGCGTTGTTGTCTGTCGGAGGCAATAACAACTTTTTTTTTTACTTACAACCAAATCTTGAGAAACTATAAAGGAAAACATAAAAACCGAAAAGTGCTAATTATCTTTTGTTCTAAAGCATACCAGGGCTTTTTATTTATTATAATGGTGTTCTAACAAGAACCGATGGGAGATTCAGTTAACATCATAAAAACCGAAATACAGACATGGAATTTATAAATTGTAGGTCTCCTAATTTGACATAAATATAAAATAAAATATGATCCATAACTGTGGCTCGGAATATCGTACACATAATGTACATAAGACGCGTTGTCATACTAACTAAAGGACCGGGATTATACAAGAAGCGGCCTCTGCAAAAGCTGATTTATGACGGTCGTGCGAAATTTCTGAAAGCTAGTTGTTTAAGCAAGAGGAAAAGCACTGGTCGGCCACGTATATCTGATGACACCCGGGTTCCCGGGTTCGATTCCCGGCGGGGTCAGGCATTTTCTCTGCCTCGTGATGGCTGGGTGTTGTGTGATGTCCTTAGGTTAGTTAGGTTTAAGTAGTTCTAAGTTCTGGGTGACTGATGACCATAGATGTTAAGTCCCATAGTGCTCAGAGCCATTTGAACCATTTTCTATATCCGATGAAAACGTCGAGCGATTTCGGGAAACATTCTAACGGAACCCTCGGAACACAGGACGTACAGATCAGGAACCTCAACTTCCTCAAACAACGGTGTGGCATGTTCTGAAACGATGCCGGCGTATGAAGCATTACAAATTTCGGTCACTGCAGCAGTTGCGTTCCGGCGACCATAACAGAAGCTACGAATTGCGCATTTCTATTCTCCAGGACATGGCACAGGTCACTTTTTTAAACTCCTCATCCTCTCGGATGAATCGACGTTTCTTCTATCGGGTAAACTAAACCGTCATAATGTAAGAATTTGAGATAGGTATATATGAAGGGCTTATTTCAATAGTGGTACAAGTCCATTTTTGTTCATTCTGAGATACAGAGTCCTAAAGTTAAATGAGCACTGAAAAAAATCTGCAGTTGAGATACCAGATATATTCAAGCATATGGCTTCTTGCCATGTATGGAAGTGAAACATGGACGATAAATAGTTTAGACAAGAAGAGAATAGAAGCTTTCGAAATGTGGTGTTACAGAAGAATGCTGAAGATTAGATGGGTAGATCACATAATTAATGAGGAAGTATTGAATAGGATTGGGGAAAAGAGAAGTTTGTGGCACAACTTGACCAGAAGAAGGGATCGGTTGGTAGGACATGTTCTGAGGCATCAAGGGATCACCAATTTAGTATTGGAGGGCAGCGTAGAGGGTAAAAATCGTAGAGGGAGACCAAGAGATGACTACACTAAGCAGATTCAGAAGGATGTGGGTTTCAGTGGGTTCTGGGAGATGAAGAAGCTTTCACAGGATAGAGTAGCATGGAGAGCTGCATCAAATCAGTCTCAGGACTGAAGACCACAACAACAACATGGCTTCTTGCTAGAAATGAACCTTTCTTTCTGTTTGTTTGGACCATTAATTTCAGAAGCATTATAGACAGAAAAGTGGAGGTAATGGGCTTGTAGCACTATTGTAATAAGCCCTTCATATAGCGGCGCTTTTAGCCGGCCGTGTGGCCGAGCGGTTCTAGGCGCTTCAGTCTGGAACCGTCTGACCGCTACGGTCGCAGGTTCTAATCCTTCCTCGAGCACGGATGTGTGTGATGTCCTTAGGTTAGTTAGGTTTAAGTAGTTATAAGTTCTGGGGGACTGATGACCTCAGATGCTGAGTTCCGAAGTGCTCAGAGCAACTTTTTAGTGGCCCTCTTGCTCTTCTTACGGCAGCTGGCATTGTGCGTGTCCACAGACTCGGACGAGTCGCCACAACCTCTCTCTGCAGGTATACCATTGCCGGTGCACAAGTACTTTCCAGGCGCATGTAGACTGTAACCTAGTGAGTATATACTTTCCAGGAATAGTAGACACAAAATTCACAGATTTTTGTATGGGCGCAAAGTACAGTGGGCGCAGTATTCATATGTCTGTGGCAACTTATGTTGGCCGACCGCGAACGGAGAAATACGTCATGTTCTCAAGGACCGCCATGGACTATTCGAATACTGCATCTGAGACCAAGTCCCGGTTCACTTAGCGGTTCGTGTCTGCAAAGCATGAGGCCAGAACGAGTATTAGCGTATGTTGACAATTTTTACTTTTGGACTGCCTAATTACAAATGAATGAAGCACAGTTGTGTAATTAGAAGTCGAAATGTAAAAAATTATCAACAGACCGTAATATTACATGCAACTGAGGACGACAGTACTACCAAAGGTGAATACGCCAGAACGAGTAGTTTTCGTAAAAGTTGTCGTTTCTTGGATGTACAAGGAGGGGGGGGGGGGGTTAAAAATATGGAAAAAACGAAAACTTAACAGGTAATCGTGCCTAATAAGATGTTGTAACACCTCTGATATTAAAAACACCTTCCAGTCGTCTTGGAATGGATAAATAAAGATTCTGTATGGCACTACAAAAACACTGTACGGTGGCAGAATAAATGAAGGTCAATTTGGCAACTTACATAAGCGTTTTATACATGGTAACTGGAAGGTGAATATGACTCCTAACTTACTTCGGCAGCAATGACCAGATTTGCATACAGTTATGGAATGCAAAAGGGATGACACTCAATCGACGGTATTAAAAAATGGTTCAAACGGCTCTGAGCACTATGCGACTCAACTTCTGAGGTCATCAGTCACCTAGAACTTAGAACTAATTAAACCTAAGTAACCTAAGGACATCACACACACCCATGCCCGAGGCATGATTCTAACCTGCGACCGTAGCGGTGGCCTAGAACCGCACGGCAACATCGGCCGGCTACGGTATTAACACACCACTTATATACACTACTGGCCATTAAAACTGCTACACCAAGAAGGAATGCAGATGATAAACGGGTATTCATTGGACAAATATATTATACTAGAACTGACATGTGATTACATATTCACGCAATTTTGGTGCATAGATCCTGAGAAATCAGTACCCAGAACAACCACCTCTGGCCGTAATAACGGCCTTGATACGCCTGGGCATTGAGTCAAACAGCGTTTGGATGGCGTGTACAGGTACAGCTGCCTATGCAGCGTCGACACAATACCACAGTTCATCAAGAGTAGTGACTGGCGTATTGTGACGAGCCAGTTGCTCGGCCACCATTGACGAGACGTTTTCAGTTGGTGAGAGATCTGGAGAATGTGCTGGCTAGGACAGCAGTCGAACATTTTTTGTATCCAGAAAGGCGCATACAGGACCTGCAACATGCGGTCGTGCATTATCCTGCTGAAATGTAGGGTTTAGCAGGGATGGAATGAAGTGTAGAGCGACGGGTCTTAATACATCTAAAATGCAACATCCACTGTTCAAACTAGAGGTGACCGAGACGTGTAACCAATGGCACCCCATGCCATCACGCCGGGTGATAAGCCAATATGGCGATGACGAATACATGCTTCCAATGTGCGTTCATATCGATGTCGCCAAACACGGATGAAACCATCATGATGCTGTAAACAGAACCTGAATTCATCCGAAAAAATGACGTTTTGCCATTCGTGCACCCAGGTTCGTCGTTGAGTACACCACCGCAGGCGCTCCTGTCTGTGATGCAGCGTCAAGGGTAACTGCAGCCATGGTCTCCGAGCTGATAGTCCATGCTGCTGCAAACGTCGTCAAACTGTTCGTGCAGATGGTTGTTGTCTTGCAGACGTCCCCATCTGTTGACTCGGGGTTTGAGACGTGAGTGCACGATCCGTTACAGCCATGCCTGTCATCTCGACTGCTAGTGATACGAGGCTGTTGCGATCCAGCACGGCGTTCCGTATTACAGTCCTGAACCCGTCGGTTCAATATTCTACTAACAGTCATCGGATCTCGACCAACGCAAGCTGCAATGTCGCGATACGATAAACCGAAATCGCGATAGGCTACAATCCGACCTTTGTCAAAGACGGAATCGTGATGGTACGCATTTCTCCTCGTTACATGAGGCATCACAACAACGTTTTACCAGGCAACGCCGGTCAACTGGTGTATGTGTATGAGAAATCGTTTGGAAACTTTCCTCATGTCAGCGCGTTGTAGGTGTCGCCACCGGCCCCAACCTTGTGTGAATGCTCTGAAAAGCTAATCATTTGCATATCACAGCATCTTCTCCCTGTCGGTTAAATTTCGCGTCTGTAGCACGTCATCTTCGTGGTGTAGCAATTTTAATGGCCAGTAGAGTATAATGCAGGTGAAACAAGCAGCGAGAGGAAACGTTTTGTGTGGAAGCCAGCACGGCAGACACAGAGGCCACACCCCAGGAGCCACTACAGAAAGCTCTTAAAGGGGGGCGTCCCGCAACGGGTCAGCGACTGGACAGGAGACGCATACTGCAGGGCGAATAGCGGGCCACCAGAAGTAGGACAGAAAGAGGCTTTAGAAAACTGCATTTCAGAATGCCAAACGGATACGAATAAAACCAGTGACGCATTCGATCATGTGAACTGCAAATGGTACACACGTGATAGACACATGTAACTTTTTAGGCGTCTGGAGCAGGAACAAGACGTCCGATTGGCGAAAACGCACCGGGAAGGAGTAAATTACCGAGATTTCGACGCAGTTTAATGGTAGAACCCTTGCAATTGGTAGACAGAGTTTCCATAAAATAAGAGGAACGCTCCTATTGGTCGAAAAAAGCCTTGACATGGAGAACGAAAGAAATCAGGTGGGGAGAGAGTTCGGCTATCAGAGAGACTAGAGCGAAATCTTCGGGAACTCTTCTCTGACGTCAAGTGCAGAATGGAGCGCATAACACTGTACGATGCAGAGGAGAAATTTGTGTGAACACTGCGTTCACAGCGGCTGACCTCCAGCTAGAATTTAGCTGTAGCATCGTTGAGCTCCAACTGTGGAGAAACGAACCAGCCAATCAATTAACTATTCTTTGAGAACTGGAGGGCATTATAATATGCACGATGCTCCAGCCATGCGCCATGTATATCGCCATAGACTGAGACTAGGGATGAGTTCATGTTTTCTCCCATATCGAGAAACATAGGGAGAGTTTCTACTGGAAAATTCAGCAAAGGTTTCATCAGATTTTAAAGGAATTTCAGTGGGGGAGAGCAGCCATGAAGAAGACAACTCATCGCAGCTAAGGTAAATACCACGCTCAGAGGTGTCAACTTGTTGGTTCATCAGCTTGCGTCCACTGTAAACTCAAGCCACCTTGGGAAATCTTTGGCTCGACTTGTCACAAAAACTAGACTTGACTGCCATCCGAAAAATAGCATTTTGAACAGGAATTGGGTGATTTGTTAGTACTGGCCAACATTAGAACGCAATTGTGAGAAGAATAACTTTGTAAAGCAACTTCTAATTAAAATTTAATATTGTTGTGTTTTTGATTATTTAACTTTCTGAGATTTACAATTTAATACTGTTGTGTTTATGATAAGTTCACTTTCAGAGATCGAGATGCATCATTTTGACAACTGTCTTATCATTGGCACATTGTAAACTGCGTAAAAGCGTGTATCGCCGTGACAAAATTGCAATATTAAACAATGTCATTACAGCTTGCACAGCTGTGTTCACTCATAGAATTAAAAATCGCCTAACCATATCCTTACACATGGCGACCCTGCCAGGATGGCAGATGGTCTGCCTGGATGGCAATTAGTCAAATTAGGATGACAAATTAAAATTTTTGAATTGAAAAATATTTTTTTTGTTTTCTTGTTTTTGTGACGAGGTTACCCAATGTATGTAAATGTATAGAGATCAGAAAACAGTAAATGTGTGATCCAAAGTGTAGAAAAGTTGTATTAACAAGTGGGATAACGTTTGTGATTGTGTAAAAGTAGTCTGTGCATGACCTTGCTGGCGCGCGCGAAGTTATTAACAGCGTTGTTGAGTTTGGTCGAAATTCTACAAACAACGAACAGCGTTGATAATGATGTGTACATAGTCTAGGAAACTTTCTATGATATTTTTGAAACGTGTAAGATGATGTAATTTGATGTTGGCGAGAGCGCAAGCTCGTGCAATTCGAGAAAGACAGAGACTAGTCAGCGATCGGAGATGGCGGAAGAACGGAGATTCTCGCAGATAGGGCAAACTCAAGATCTTGACAAGATAGAGATTTATGTACAAAAAAAGTACTGAATGCGAGTCCAGAACGGAAAGTAGTGATAGTGAAGATGTAAGGTGTCAGGCAAATCCAACACCTTCCATGAAAACCCTGATATGATTAGCAAATCCAGTAGTATCTCACATAGCTCCGAATAAACCGTGACATTAAATTAACCAAAGTAATACGAGTAACGAGTGAGCAAATAGAATACCACAGACTAACACAAGAATGCCTAAATGCATGTCATACCTTCCCACCGTGAGACAGACGCAGTTCCGAGGGGCGAGACGAGAACAGAAGCCGAGAGCAGAAACGTGATAAGCTGGAAGGCCCTACGATAAGGGATGGACTGGATATCCACGTCGCCAGCTAACCACTAGGACCACTCCAGCTGCAAGTTTTAGTGTGAGACTTTTTCGCGTCTCTGTTATGTCAGGACCACCCGCCAGCCCATGTTAAAAGCTAGAGCCCTCCAGAAGAATAGTATAGATTTTACGATAACACAAAAACGGCCACACGCCAGCTGCAAGTTTTAGCGTGAGACTTTTTCGCGTCTCTGTTACGTTGCAAACTTTAAAAACATTGCCCCACCACGAAAAGTATAACGTTTCTCATTGGATAGACAGAATTTTTGTAGGCGGAGCTTAACATTGAGACCCTGATTGGTCAGATGAAAACACAGCCAGATAGTTTTTTTAAACCAACTTCAGTAAATTGTAGTAAGGAGAAGAGGTGAAGAGTTGCTTCCGAGAGGGCGAGCTGGACGGAGCTGCGCCGGCCGCCGCCCCCTAACGAACAGCAGCAAGGTAATGAACGCACGCGATGCCGCATAACAGCGCATAAAGCTTCACTCAGAACTGCAGAAGTCTCATCTGTTACACTCCCTTTTTTCCGTAATACTAGTGTCGATCGTTAATTAAAACTCATGGTGTTCACATTTGCCACTTGAAGAACAGATCTGAAACGCGATGATTTTTCTTTTATATAGTTATTGAGAAGCCACATCATCCACTGTAATTTACGACAAGTTAGATAAGTAATTAAAGATAATTGAGGGTCACTGTAGACCATTTTGAAAGTTTTCTCTTTTGTGAAACTTAAATTAAACCTAGATTATAGATGTGATATGGCATAGGTCATCCTTCGATCCATTGTAGAACTTGGAAAGCCATTCAGGTAATATTCGTTCACATTTTTGTTGAACGCAGTTGGTTTTTACCGTCCTGTATTAAAACATCTCCTTTTATCAATAGTGCAATTTATAAACAATGTTTTGTGAGTAGTATAAAATTTCCAATGGTAAACTTAACTGCTTTTTCGACGTTATTTTACCAGCTAACTAAAAATAGGAAAGCCTTGAATCTCTTCCACTAAATTTAGTTAGTATTAAGATTCTTTTACAGGGAGTGCAGTGGAGCTGACGCTGAAATCATTAAGTATTTGGTTACATCACCGCTAGTCTCACTGAACTCTTCTGAATTCTACATGTCATGTGTGGTCTGGCGTCTCCTTACCAGCAACAGGTCCCAGGTTCAAACTAGTCAATTCCCTAAAAAAACACGCTCAGAGCGTCGTTGCGCTAAAGTGGTAGGGAGACACGATACAGAACAAACAGACACCACCATGAATGTTAGAAAGAGGGAGTGGCGGAGCAAGTGGGTCAGAAGTAGAATCAGAGGACGAACAACTTCAGTACGCTGAACCAAATATTGTGATTCTAAATCATACGGGACAGTTTCCAACAGAAAGAATGTGTGTAAGTGCGTCCGCACTATGTACGGAAGTCGGTGAGACGCCACGTGAAACACGCGAACGGCAAAATTTACATCAAATAGTGACAGGTGACAAAGGCGAAGAGTCAGATAGTGTGTTCGCAATACTGAAGCAACTCACTATGGTCGTAAAGCAGACAAATGCTGGGTTAGCAGACTTGAAAACAGAAACACCGAATTTAAAAACTGCAACAGATGCAGAGTTAGAAACAGAAACAAATGCAAGGTTAACAGATTTAAAAACCGAAACGGCGAATTTAAAAACCGAAACGGCGAAATTAAAACAGAGAAAAATGTTGCCTTGAATGGTCTCCAAATTGAAACCTATGCTGGGTTAGAAAAAGTCCGCGAAGATCAACAAAAACTACCAACCGAAGTCAATGAACAGTTTACTGAAATCCGGAGAGAGACGAGAGACTCGTGCGAGCTTATACAATCGTTAATGGCTGACCAGAAAAAGATGCGTTCTGACCTTGACCAGGTGCAGGATGCAGTGTCTAATGTTAACCAGAGAGTTAACAACTTAACACGTAAGACGTTTGGTAAGGCACAACAAATCGTGGAAGAATGTAAATAAGTTATACAGAACTGCAACCAGTCACTTTTTTGAATAATTATGTTTTATTCCATGAACCGGTTTTCGAACCTTTTCAGGTTCATCTTCAGATGGTATCAGGAAGTTACATCATTACTGGTAGTAGCATAATGCTCTATGGCAGAAAGATGGGTCACACTTTAATGTATCACCATGACTATAGCTTATCTGTCGATATGGATGTAAATTTAGGGTTTACTTACTGCGACAGAATAGGCGGCTTTTTTCGGTTAGTGTTCATCTGTCTGCCTCCATTTTGATTTCCAATTATTCAAAAAAGTGACTGGTTGCAGTTCTGTATAACTTATTTACATTCAATATACAGTCACGGTTCTAAAATATCCGTAATGGACAAGTATAATCATGGAAGAGCTCAATGTCAGAAAACGTGTCACGCGAGCCGCATTACAAAGATTCGATACACGCACTGAAAACATAGTCTCGAAAAATCAGAAACACTATGAGCAGCTTCGTACAGAATTGAAACAGTGTATCGAGAATCGTACCGAAAGCAGTAGCCAGGCAACGGAATGAGCGGTATCATCCGACACAGTGGTGGACAGAAATCCAGAAGTAAACAAGTCAGTTGTGCAGGCTTCCATAGGAGTAGCGGAAACACGAAAACGTCGTGAGATTCCAGTCGTATATCCACAAGAGGCTGCGTCAGTAATTACCGAAGCGAAACACAAGCATATAGGAAAAGAACAGTTAACACAAGTGAGCGAAGGAGGTATTGTGCGGTCACAGCTGACAATGGAGCGAGAAACTGTAAACGTGCGCATTCCAACAGAGCGGCAGCCGACCCTCCGAAAGCGCGCGAGTGACGCGAGAACAGAGCAAGTTACTACGACATATGTACCAATTCCGCAGTTTCCAAGCTACAGTACAACAGGTTACATTGCAAGTCAATATGAATCAAATAGGAAGGCGAAACACTGAACCAGTGACGGGAAATGTAAACGAATCTTTCAGTCCGATACACGAGGAACGGTACGGTTTAGATAACTGCACACCACTGCGTAGATACGATGCTAGATGGGACGTAAATATGTTATCTCAAGTCCCAAATGTGGTAGAACGAATACAAGAAAACATGACACAGTTGAAGGGAACGGGTAATGTGAAAACACAAACGCCGTATGGTGGAAGAGAAAAATTTGACAATGATCATTATTTCACAGTCAGAAAATTCCAACAGTAGAAAGAAAGCAGGAACGGCTTACATCCACGCACGTTTATAAGCCAATTCCAGATCGGCTTACCAGAGCATTGGCCATTTAGCCATAAACTTGACTTCATTTGAGGGCATATGGATGGCGCAATAGCGGAAACCATGCAAAGAGTAGCCGTAAACTGTCAATCATATGAGCAATTTAAATCCGCATTCATGGAGCGATGCTGGTCCACAGAAACCCAAAACAGAATAAAGTATAAATTGTTACAGAAAGAGTTATCGGAAAATTCAGGAGAAAAGAAGCCAGTTAGATTTTTCGAAGAAATGACAAAAAAGAATCAGTGATTAGATAATCCATACAGTGATGGGGAACTGATACGTATGTGCACAATGAAGTTACCGTAACGTTATCAGCAGTCATTGGTTGGTAGAGCAGGAGATAATATTAAAGCATTTAAAGGGATGTTAAGAGAACTTGAATTCATTTTCAGGGAAGATGACGAGAAGAAACAACGTGTAGTCAGAGAAAACAATGGTAGGGGGAATAACAGCAACCGATCAGGCTTTAATAATAATAATTACAACGACAATCATAACGTAGGAAAAGGTAATCGTCTTCGGAGGAGTGGCAATCGCCCATGGGATAACAATAATTACTATGGGTTTCGAAACTCACAGAGGTCTGATAATAATTATGGTTTTGGTGGGCCGCGGAACTATAATAGTGGACTTGGCCCTGGAAACTACGGTAGTAACTAGGATCCGAGATATAATCCCCGTGCAAACGAAGCCGCAAGGTTTAGAGGTTTTCAACAACAAAATCCAAGTTATTCAAGTGGAAATGGAATGGCCAGAACGCAGAAAGGTTGGGAAAATCAAGATTCAGCAGAACAAAACACGCGAAATGAACCGGTACAGGAAATCGAGTTGAGGCCACCAATCCCAGGTAAAAGACAGAATTGACGAGATGAACCGTACCAAGACCAGTCACAAGTGATTCAATGGAATAATGAAATTAATTATACAATTAAACATGTAAATAGAATTAGTTTTAATCAGAAAGATTCAGACTTAGGTTTAGGGGGAGATCAGATACAAACACTAACATGCTGGGATTCAATTGACTAGGAATCGACCGATGATGAGGAACAGGAGTTATTAACGGTTTATATGGACACTAGCACAAAAACTGATGACGACGAAATTGTAAAAGGTGTAGCTCAGTTACGCAAAACGGAGAGAGAAATACTATGCGAAGAGGATAATGCACCATAGGTTTGTCCCAAGTGAGTCATTTAAAATTATATAAGGGCTAGACAGAGAAATTAAAGAAAGATAACAAAGTGCACACAGATAAAACTTTTGATTTGTACTTATCTCAGTTAACTAAATAAAAATTAATTTGGTAGGAAGGTAAAAGGAGAGTGATGAAGATAAGACAGGAAAATAACAACTAAATTAACTCTTCTGCAAACTAAATGTGTTCTGGGGAAAGAGTAGAGAAGAAGGAGGAAAACAGAGATCAGCATGTGGATAGTTTGCCGAAGTAGTAGTAGATTCTCTCTTAACGATGTAGTGTAAAGGAGGAGGAAGTCGATTTTTGTACACCAAAGGAAGTGAAGAATTAGGAGGGGAACAGATAATTCGGTAAGAAGGAGATAGGCATTTCTGATCTGTTCCGTGAAGGAGCGTGAACGAATAATTGAGAAGATATTTTGGGGGAATATGTGAAGCATAGATGATGTGTGAACGGTACCACAAACTGATATTGAAATAAAAAGAAGTTGTTAGGAAGTAATAATTCAGGAAAGAGAATTGAAGTATTAAGCTAAGCAAGATAGGAGGTAAACAGTAGGAAGTAAGATTAAACCCAGAAAAGATTTCAATAAGGAAGAGTATGATGAAGGAAGAAAGGAATATAAAAGTTTACTATCATGAAAAAGGAGAAAGCGGTAAGAACAACTGAGAAAAAAAGTTTTTAAACTATAAAACAGCGCCATAAAACAACAGAAAAAACTTTTGAAAGAGGAAAGAATAGAGAAAGAAGATAAACTGTGTTTTCGAAGTTCTGTTACAGCTAACGCCAAAAAGAAGAGACTGCTGAGAAAAAGACTCTGGAGTCGGAGCCAAGGAGCGAAGTTTTCAGAATAACGTAATATACTTGTAGTTATAAAAATAATAAGCGGTAATGGGAAAAATTCACTAACTCACTAGCCGTCATCACCATCAACTTCACTCTCACTATCCATCGTGATGAAGATGAGGAAACCATGACCTTTATCTTAAGGAAGAATTAAACAAAATGGGGAGAAAAGAGGATAAACAAGTAAAAATAGTGATAAGAAAAACAATTTTTGTATAGAATTAATGATAATTTCTGTAAAGTTATAAAAAAAATTAATGTTCGTAAAGTTTGTAACGTAACTTAAGGGAGTAAGGGTTATGATTTAATAAATACTGGTATCAGAGGGAAAAGAGAACAGGTGCGGATGTAAAGAAAGTAAGAAAATATAGTCGGAAACAAGCACTGTATTAGATATGAAGTTACCAGACAGGATGCAGCATCATTGCGGCCAGATCGACGACAGAACTGAGGAGAGCCGTTAGGCGTGAGAGGAAGGGACGCTGAGTGTGAGTGCCTGGTACGTCAACTTACGAGATGACGAAAGAAGAGGCCTTGGTGGAAGCAACGGTCTAAGAGGATAACACCTCTGGGGAAACGTCTGGAGAGCTACAACGCATCCTGGATACAATCAACATGTACCCTGACGTGAGCTTTATTCATGCGAAAGCCACATACAAGCGTTATAACAATGGTTTTGCGAAAGTGTTAGATACTTGAAACTTCTATCGTGAACTGTTCAAAGCTTTATATGGAGAGATGAGGGCTGTCCACCTAGCCGGAACGGAGGCAGACGTAGTACAGCGAGGAAGTGCGGGTGTTTAAATTCACCACAGGAAGAAGAAGAGACACGTTTCTGTAACGCAACTTGTAGAATGGATGTTGAGATGTAGTCTTCTGAATCTGTGCTAGTGGCCAACTGCAAATGCCTGGCAGGGCTTATATAACACGTTTTTTGTAGTGTCTATTTTCGCAGCAGCTGTATATAAATTGTGGTTGTTTCAAAGAAAATGCCTTTTTTTGGCATGTACATCGAAATGTTTATTTTTATTTATGCACCCAGACGCGTTTGCCTTTTTTACAAGGCATCTTCAACGGGTGTCCATAAAACCATGGAACAGCAATATTTGTCAATCCAATAACCTTGTATCTAACTACATCAATGTAAAGATTAAAATACTAGAGCTATAAAAGCGAAAGAAAAAACTCAGAAACTTTGGCTAAAATACGCAATCAGAGCTCTGACCCGAAAAAACAAACTTTATCTCGAAAACTATATAAAACACATGTACAACTTACAAATGACATTAACAGTCCTGTTGCTTTTTCTGGTCTGGTCAAAAAGGTTGAAAGTTATACAGACACTGTCTTGAAAGAAACTGAAGAAAAACATAAGAAAAAGATAACACAGCTCATGAGACAACAAACAAAACAAAGAAACATAAAAAATAAACAACCAAAACACACACGCCAATTTTATCCACGTTCGATGAATCTCACAGACACACAATTAAACAATGAAGAAAAAGAGGTCTTAGAAAAAGGGCTGAAATATAACGTGAATACACAAGTAGATGAAGAATACATAGAACAGCTCATAATACAATCAGAGGCCATGCTAAAGCGAGAAGACAAAGTAAAAACAGCAATGTAAACATTGGGCTAACAAGGGAATTGATAAAAAAAGAAATACATGAAATCATTACAGGTACAAAAAAGCAGACTGACAAAAACAGTAAAAACACAGAATCCGAAACACTCAGAAAACTCAGAAGGAAACTACAAAATGAAAACGTCATTACTACTAAAGCAGACAAAGGAAATACAGTAGTTCTCATGCTCAAACAGCAATACATTGACAAAACACAAGACTTCATTTCACAAAATCATATTAAAAAATTGAAATCAGACCCAACAAACAAACTGCAGGCCAAGGTAAAGAATATGTTGAAAAACATAGACTACACGCTGGATGACAGAGAAAAAGGTAAATTAATACAAAACAATCCTACAGCACCCACCCTCCGATGCCAGCCAAAAATCCATACACCAAATATCCCAGTAAGACCCATTGTAAACTTCAAAAAAGCTCCCACTTACAAACTTGCAGGACACATGATGGAATTACTAACAGAAACTTATAAAATAGAATATGACAGAACTACAAGGAACACCTCACAGTTAATACAACTTATAAAAGATGTAAAAATCCCAGACACAGCTACTCTACTCTCTTTTGACATAGAAAACATGTACTCTAACATTCCAATAGCAGAAACAACAAATACCATAGAACAAAACCTGATGGACAACAGCCAGCTTCCAAATGAACACATCAAAAAAATTCAGAAGTTGCTCGAACTGATAACTGAACAGAACTACTTTCATTTTAGTAATGAATACTATTTATAGGAAGATGGGTTATCTGTGGGATCCCCAGTATCAGGTGCCCTAGAAAACATTTTCATAAACCATGAAGAAAACTTAATTTTCAAAACTTTTATCAAAAAGAATTACAACATACTTTATTGGGTCAGATACATGGATGACATCCCTTGTTTAATAGATGAACCTCGGGCAAAAATTGACCAGTTGCATACAGATATAAACGCAATACACCGAAAGATAAGATTCTCAATGGAAAAAGAACAGAACAACCAAATAAACTTTTTAGATATAACCATTAAAAAAGAAAACAATTAGCATTAAATCTACAACGACTAACACAATCCTACATCAGATTTCTAATCACCCCACTCACAGAAACAATCAGCACTCAGACACATGATTCGTAGACTCAACGCAGTACCACTCAGCACAGAAAATTACCAGACAGAACTAGACATCATCACACAAATAGCAACAAACCATGGGTACAATAGTGATCTAGTCACCAAATTAAACAAAACAGTTAAAAAACAAATACAGTCAGTGAACACAGTACATAAACACCCACAAACAACAGTACAAACAGTGACAGAACAATAACGACACAAAGAATACAGGAAAACAAGAAAGAAGACTGAAGATGGTACACAATGACATACAAGCACAAACTCACACATAAAATAACAAACATTTTTAAAAGACAAGGCATAAACATAGCATTCAAAACAGACAATTCAATCCAAAGGCACATTCAAAAAATAACAAAAACACAGATATCTACCAAAAAGCAGGAATATACCAACTACAGTGCAACACTTGTGATGGAAGGTATAAAGGACAAACCAGCAGAACATCCGACACCCAGTACAAAGAACATATCAGAGCATGGAAATATGGAATGAGCCACTCAACTCTGAGAGAAAATAACCAAAAACCTACTACAAGAGAAAATGATATGAAAATAATTAGAATAAATAATGAAAGACATCTCCTAACATTACAGGAAAATTATCATATATACAAAACATAGGCTGGAAAGAAACAACTACTAAACGACCAACTAAATATGACTAACAACTCACTGTTTACACTGATTGATCATATAATAGACAGAAATTCCCCAAAAAATGATTCCTCTCATAAGTATATACAGGAAAATACAATAATAATAATTATTATTATCATAATTAACAATAAATAAATGGACAAAAAATTGTAATAAAAATAAATAATTTTTATTAAAATAATCCTCTCTAATACACGCACACACACACACACACACACACACACACACACACACACACACACACACATTCACAAAACAGTTGAATGCAGAAAACTGAGAATGTTGGTAACACTTAGAAAAACAAATGAAACTGTATTACAGTGATGTGTAACGTAAACAGTGAACTGAATGTGAACTGTAAGATGTCTACCTGGTAGCCAGACGAGAAAAAGCAGTTTGCTTAGATGCTGTGAATTAGAAGTTACCTGTAAGTACCTTTCCATTTCATAAAAAAACGTTAAGGAACTGTTTTTAAATCTATAACCTGGACCGTGCGGTTACCCCGCACTGCATACCTAAAGAGAAACAGAGCACTGTGAAGTGTTATAGATGGCGGCCCTCAACATAGGAGTAACTAATTAAAAAAAACACTTTTCTAACTAACGATGATATAAAATAGTAAATGGAATGTTAACAGAATACATCCTACAACACATATAATAGAACTACCTTTAGAAGAAAGCTACGCAGTCAATATTTGAAAACATTACTGTTCAGTTTCGCTTCAAGTGAAGGTTGACAAAAATTAACAATTATATAATAGGAAACTGCAAATCAAGCCACCGCGCAGTGTTGGATAGCAATATAAAATACATTTCATGTCTAAAAGTTTTTAAAAACCTGCACCAATTCTCTCTGTCTCTCTCTCTCTCTCTCTCTCTCTCTCTCTCTCTCTCTTAAAGTTACATCTTTAAATCAACGTGCTGTCACTATATTAGTAAAATTGTAGTTGGTTTACAACTACCAGGTACCATTTCTGGAAATACGTAGTGTGACTAGCTATCTGAGGGAAGTCACCGGAAGTTACATTTATCGGCCGATTATGTTATAAAAATGTAACGACACTTGACTTTCACATCTTTTACTAGTCGGTATGAAGAGAAAAACTTTATTTTATTTAGTAATCGTGATATTGTCATGGTGCTAATATATGTGTAACTCACAAACCCAGTAGTACAAGACAAATGTACTCGTATGTGATGTCACTCATTATTAATGCACAGATAGTTTTTCATATATATATTGCTTTGTGATAACTATCCAGTGTGTGTCTAGAATTATATGGATCAGTCGAAATTACGTTAATAGGTATGTCTATACTCAGATTTTCCTGAAGTTAATGTACAAAATTTATAGTAACGTCGCATATACTAATAATAATCAGGGTTTATTGTGGTTTGAAATCCTAATTATAGTAAGTGTCTTTATTCCACTTGGTAGTGCTGTGTGGCGGTCAAGGGCTTCGCCCATGCATAAGAACTAGTTTGCAATGCAAGGTTATGTTTATCCGGAGAGAAAGGCGGAGGGCCGGTGAGTGTTTGGAGCTTAAACTGTTAGCAGCATTTTTCCTCAAAGTCGTCCACAGGTTTACGCTGATAAACATGTAGGTGTCTCCGAGTTAGGACTTGTTTCCTGTGGAGAGATGTACACTCCTCTGGGATGTACACTGATCTCATTGCAGTGCCTTTTCTGCAAGCCATGAACCCAGCAGCGCAGAGTAGCCCCGCTGTTTTCGGCGTCTTGCCACTATTCGCATGGCTCCTCCCATCGGAGGCTGCGAGTCCCCCCTCGCTCATTGGTGTGTGCGTTGTCCCTAGCATAAGTTAGTTTGAGTTAGATTAAGCAGTGTGTAAGCCTAGGGACCGATGACCTCAGCAGTTTGGTCCCATAGGAACTTACCACAAATTTCCAATTTCCACGAAACCGCAGATGATTACACCAGTAATTACGCAACTTTCTTCCCCATTATTGCGTTGGAGCATTGTTTGCAACTGTACTCCACACGTCGGTGTCTGAAAGGTGGTCTACCCCACAAGCTATTTGGTGGATGTGGGGTCATTTGAGATACTGCTCTCCAATCTAGGTGGAAATTTTTTGTACCGCTGTCTGTATCTTATACATACAATATCTTAGGTCGGAAATATAATTTTGCTATAATGTCATTATTACTACCAATGTGATAACGATCCCACTAGGCCAGCCTTACCAAGGTGATGGACCCACACAGTTCGCCTACATGGTTGGGTAGATTAAGATTTGCAAAACCTCTAATAACTCCCAAGAATCAAATTTAGAAACAACGTCATCCTCTCTAGAAGCGTATTTTGTAGTGCTGTGCTAATTCCTATACACACACTATTTTCACTTCGAAGCATCAGAATTTTTGTATGATGTCACACAATCTAGTAAAGTAATACTGGCTTATCTGGGGTGTACCTATTATTGTGTGCTATTTCCTATTTTTGGTTAGAAACCAGTAAAACTGCATTGCTTAGAGAATTCGCTTTGACGTCACTATTTCTGTCAACGTGTTCGTTTCTAACACATAGTGTTGACGAAGAGGTGGCTTAGAAATGATAAATAATTCAGAAATTTGCTGCAGTGTGATTCAGAGCGTCACGACATCGATGCAATATGAGATCGTGACGCAACGTAACGTGACGCAATGTTGACGTAACGTCGAGTGCGATGGTATGGAATTCGAGTAATTCGGTGAAATACATAAAATTTTGAAAAAGAATACGAAAAATAGGGAAAAATACGAAAAATAGGAAAAAATACGTAAAATTGTGGAAATACAGAAAAAATACAAAAATGGGTGAAAAATACTTCAGATTTGCGAAGAATGAGAGTACGTACATATTTACCAAGGTGTGGTCTCTGCTGGTGCCTCGAATGACGTAATTTTAAATTGTTATGAACAAATATGTCTTGTATAATTGCGTAGGCTTCCGCGGCCAAAGTCAGTTGACATAAAAGTTTTCTGGGTATAGTACCTCGTCATAATGTAAAAACTACTGCTGCTGGAGAAAAACAAACGTTTCGGCCACCATTAGATCCAGAATAAAGCCACTGCAATCGTGGCCGAAACGTTGGTTTTTCTCCAGCAGCAGTAGTTTTTACATTATGACGCGGTACTATACCCAGAAAACTTTTATGTCAAATATGTCTTGACTGTCATGGCTTAACGTAAGTTGTGAATGCTTCAATCTCATTGGGCCAGGAGGGTGGGAGGGGAGAGAAGAATGGCTGGCGGTACCCGTGGGTGAATTTCATCAGCTGCCGGTAATTCCCGGGGGTAGGGGATTAGGGGTTGATGAATGTAAGTCACCCCAGTGTGTAACCTACCATCGTAAGTCCTTATCTTATCAGCAACGCCCACTCTATCCGGAACACATACCGCCATCCTGCTGTCGACCACCTCTTCTATTTTGAGCAGCAGTGCCTGTGTGCTAACGATACATGTGAAACTCGTCAGACTTCGTCGATCTTCCAGTTACCTCATAATTCTTCCAATTGAGAAGTCACCGAGATTTTTTTCCAGGCCATGTTGTAACGAAGAATACCATCACAGAGCATCGTAACTACTCACTGATTGGCACACACTGACTTTCCCGTTCCTTCAAGTGCCTCGTGTTGCAGGGCCAGTCACCTTTGGCACTAGAGTCAAATTGACCTCACGGCTTGTGACGTCCAGCTTTCTGTGCACGACTGTGAGACCTCTAGCAACATGCTTCCTCACTTTCATTTATTTCCACTGAGTAGTTAAAATGTTATGTTACTTTATCTATCACATACCTAAGTTTCGCAGAGCAGTATAAGTAGAAGATTGGACGCTTTCAAATCTCTTGCCATCCTTACGCAAGATTGGAAACCATCGAATATTAATCCACGAATACAGACAGCTGAGCCTTGGTTGGAGCGATGGCGTATTAAAGTGAACATCGACAACTGCGAAACAGTTCTGTTTACACGCAGACCGAAACTACTGCGCAAACATCAACATAGTAGACCGATAACACTGCATACACGCCCAATACGCTTCTGAGACCTTGGTGTCTGGCTGGACCGGAAACTTACATGGGGGAACCACATCGAATACGTTGCCAATAAAGCGCACGCGAGGCCCACACAGCTCTACCCAATGCTTAACAGGGAAAGCACACTGAATAGGAGGGTGTCGAGGTCCATATACATGATACTGATTAGATATCTGATGACGTGCGCATCTCCCGTCTGGGGATATACAGCTCCTACACGACTGCACCGCCTGCAGATCATACAGAACAAAGTGCTACTTATCATTAGCAACGCTCCACGTTACACCATGGATCTTCACCAAGAATACCACCATGAAACCCTCAAGGAAGTATTCAAAAAACACGCCACACGACTATACAGGAACTCGAGACTCGAACAATCCTTTCATCCTCACTTTGCGAAACTACGATCATAACCATGGCTGGAAGCACAAGTGGCCAAAGACACTGCTAGCTAGGGCATAGCCACCTATGGTAAACTAACATAACAAGCGATAAACGACGGCAAGGCCCTGCATATCAGCAACACTGACTGGTAATTACCAGCTGATATCACAACAGGCTACAGCAGGGACACCGATGACATCGCCCACTGACGCACAAACATCACCCTACACTGTGCATCCGATATATGACCTATCGAACAGAAAAACGATTGTAAACCTAACTGTTGCAGGTTGCTGACGCTGAACGAGAGCTCAACACCGGCACCCAGCGGCAGCCGCCGAGCAACACCACCGCACAACTTCAAAGGTATGATGCCCACTACTAACAAAGCCTACCCTTGCACGACCTATCGCACGCAGCAAGACATCCGCTACTGCTCTTACCACCCGACCTGACTATCGCAGAAGGTTTTTTTTTCCCTTGGCTCTTGCCCAGGTACTTTTTTTCCTCTGTCCTTCAAACCGCTAAACCTTCGTTCGACTTCGACCCAATCTACCTCCAGATTAGCGAGTATTAATGGTTAACCTTAACCATACGTACGCAAACATCGCAGTACCCACATCGTGCGACACCTCACTTTAGTGAAAACTAAACCTTATGCAGAGATGGCACTAGACCTTCTGAGTTGGCCATCATACTGGTATGGGCGTGGAGGGGCTCCAACTCTATAAAAAATTCAAATCTCCCGCTTCACGTTGGACACACAACGGAGACAATGAACTCCAACGTGTGTGCTCTAAAGCACTCCATGGCACAGGCAGTGTTTCTAGTACTCGTTTGTCTTCTACCAGAGTTGCGCTCTATCAAACCTACGGTTCGATAGTTTTGATAGAGTACATAAATGACGTAGTAGGTAGCAGGTAGTGTTGGTAGCATTGGTAGGGAAAGAAACATACATGAGTGTGTAAGAGAGGAACTGGGAGCCGACGACTTCTCTTTGTCTTCTGCTTGTTTGTGCGGTATCGGCAGCTATCTGTTCGGCCGTTCTTTTAAAAATGCGCGCCTCCAGTTGAACCGCCGCGTTTCATACAGCCGCCACCGCGGCACTTGGTCGCTGCCACGAACAATTACGCCACTGCCAATGAGATGCAAGCATCCACTCTCCGGAGCTCCAGCGGCGGGTGTACTTAAGTTCGAACATTCATGCACTGGGCGCTTCTTGTGTGTTTGCCAGCTGAATAACAGTTACAGGCTTTCATAATGATCAGGACTCGACATCTTCTGAAAAGACGTTGTACTGAAGAGTTACAGATTTGAAACTCTTTTGTATCTCTATATATTTCTACATTCGAAACTATGTTAGCAACTGACACTGCAGCTGCAACAAAAAAGTGATGTATTATTTTTACTATTTGATATTAGATGAAGAATAAATTAATATGTTTATGAATTCCCTGTTCATGAGCAGCATCTGTCCCTCACTTCTGTATCCACTAAAGATATTTTATATGTTTTTGTTTTTAATTTTAGCTTCTTTGAGGAAACCGCGTTTTCCAGTGCTACACGATAAATCTGTAGTTTTTTTAAAATTTGTACTAAATCCCTCTGTTTCACGTTACAAATCAAAAATTCTCGAATAAAACCCGAATTAAACAGTTACAGTTTTAATTTTCGTATAATTATATATATATATATATATATATATATATATATATATATATATATATATATATATATATATAGTTTGGTTTTAAGTAACAGACAGGATGATAACTATGCAGACCAGAAATGTTCAGTAGGTTACGGGGCCCTTTATATATCATCAGTCAGTTCCTACATGGTTCCCCACTTCTGGTTTCTAGGGGAGTATTTGTAAGAGAGTGCTCGCTTATGCAAACACAGCAATTGAAATGAGGTAACGCCTCACAGGTGTCCAAAATACCTAATGTACAGGTAACGCAGTTAATAATCTTAACTGACCAAATCAACTAGGGAAGCTACCATGATCAACACCAGGGGTACTCAACCATTTTTGGCTTGATTTCGACTGCATGTAGTTTAATCCATTCGGAGATCTACTGATTAAAAAATTCATTAAGACGCTGTTGCCAAAATTAGCAATTTTACTTATACAAAATACATAAAACGTAATTTTCTCTCCATAAAAAGCTGTAGGCCTGCTCCTCAGCTGAAAAACGTTCAATGAGATATTTAGCTTTGCATATTATTGGCAACTTCATTATAATCTAGTGAATAATTTTTCAGAGCCATCCTTAAACACTCTTAAAGATGAGGATCAGTCACTTTATTTTTACACTTAGACTTCACTATATTCATCGTTGAAAACGCTCTTTCACATAGATAACGTGATCCAATACATGATAAAACGTTCAGTGCCACTTTTACAATGTTGCGGCAGGTTTTTACACTCACTAAACTCAAATTATTATCTTCACTGTACTCTAACTTCACGGAAATATCGTTTTGGAATCGAATTGTTACCTCTCCAAGTTCAGCGTCATTAGAAGAGAAAATAGTATCCATTTTCCCTGAACTACCATCCACATCCTCTTTTTGGTAAGATCGAACTATGAAAGGTATAACAGGTTCCATTGCTTTGAAATCTGAAAATCGGTTTTCGAACACCGTCTTATACATCTACATCTACATTTATACTCCGCAAGCCACCCAACGGTGTGTGGCGGAGGGCACTTTACGTTCCACTGTCATTACATCCCTTTCCTGTTCCAGTCGCGTATGGTTCGCGGTAAGAACGACTGTCTGAATGCCTCCGTGCGCGCTCGAATCTCTCTAATTTTACATTCGTGATCTCCTCGGGAGGTATAAGTAGGGAGAAGCAATATATTCGATACCTCATTCAGAAACGCACCCTCTCGAAACCTGGCAAGCAAGCTATACCGCGATGCAGAGCGCCTCTCTTGCATAGTCTGCCACTTGAGTTTGTTAAACATCTCCATAACGCTATCACGGTTTCCAAATAACCCTGTGACGAAACGCGCCGCTCTTCTTTGGGTCTTCTCTATCTTCTCCGTCAATCCGATCTGGTACGGATCCCACACTGATGAGCAATACTCAAGCATAGGTCGAACGAGTGTCCCGTAAACCACCCCCCTTGTTGATGGACTACATTTTCTAAGGACTCTCCCAATGAATCTCAACCTGGTACCCGCCTTACCAACAATTAATTTTATATGATCATTCCACTTCAAATCGTTCCGGACGCATACTCCCAGATATTTTACAGAAGTAACTGCTGCCAGTGTTTGTTCCGCTATCATATAATCATACAATAAAGGCTCCTTCTTTCTATGTATTCGCAATACATTACATTTGTCTATGTTAAGGGTCAGTTGCCACTCCCTGCACCAAGTGCCTATCCGCTGCAGATCTTCCTGCATTTCGCTACAATTTTCTAATGCTGCAACTTCTCTGTATACTACAGCATCAGTGCTGTTAGGTTGGCCGTATACTTCTTCGCACCTTCTTGATCCTATAATGTTCGTTGATCCGACAATTGTGACTGCTCGGGAGTAGTCTTAAACAGATTCTGGACAAATGTTTCGAAAGATCGACACATAAAACCATGGGGATCGACCGGTCGATCGCGAACGACGGGCTGAGCGCCCCTCGTCTACGCTTACTTACGACAGTCTACGCTAGCCTACGGTAGTTTTACATCTCTACTTTTACGTGACCAAGAACGTCCTCTACAAAGTCGGAAACACCACAGTCAACCTCCTTAGACACGAACGTACCAGTTTCTCGTAGCCGTTGTTGAAATCAGACGAAAATGTTATGTGAAGTCATAATTACAACAGGTGTTGCGACGGCGCCTTCTTCTCGGTTTGTGTGCGTACCGTGAAGCGGGAAATGTGAAAGTGATTCGATATTCAAATTTGTTTCATATATTCAAAGGGTACATTTCTGGACATCGGATCCTTAGGTTAGATTTACTTTCATTCCAATTGATCCATAGCGAGGAGGTCCTCCAGGATGTAGAACATGTCAGAAAAACAACAATACATGACAAATATTTACAACTCAAACAAATAAGCTAATGTAGCATTCCACAGGTCCCAAGTGGCATGGTCGTCATTTTTTAATGAACGCTATGTGAAAGAACCATTTTACAAATACTAATGCACTGAATTTAAAAAAAAGGTTTTTATTTATTTATAAGGTAATAAACGTGTAATACAACTACTATAATACTTATTTACAATGAACACATTACTGCACTGAACTGGTGCACAAGTTAGATTGTACTTACAAATATATACACACAAATCAGTTGGTTTTACTGAGAAATTCATCAATGGAGTAGAAGGAGTTGCCAACCAATAAATCCTTTAGCCTTCTCTTAAACTGAATTTCATTGGTTGTTAAGCTTTTTATGGCTGCTGGCAAGTTATTGAAAATGTGTGTTCCTGAATAATGCACACCTTTTTGTACAAGACTAAGTGACTTTAAATCCTTGTGAAGATTATTCTTATTTCTAGTATTGATTCCATGAGTTGAGCTGTTGGTTTGAAAAAGTGATATATTTTATTGACAAATTTCATTAAGGAATAAATATATTGGGAAGCAGTAGTTAGTATCCCTAGTTCCCTAAACAGGCCTCTGCAGGATGTTCTTGAGTTCACACTACATATAACTCTTACTGCACGTTTTTGTGCCCGGAAAACTTTAGTTTGGCTTGATGCATTACCCCAAAAAATAATCCCATATGACGTTATGGAATGAAAGTAAGCATAGTAAGCCAGCTTTTTCATTTTTATATCCCCTATATCTGACACAATTCGCATTGCTAATAGAGATTTGTTAAGACGCTTCAGCAGTCCCACAGCGCTCAGAGCCATTTGAACCATTTTTTTTAAATTGTAAAATTGACGTTTGTGTCAATTTTACTGTAAATTTGTGAATTTAACCGCGTAAAATTAACAATTAAATCGTTTTGTTTTTCAGACGTTCTCAGTATGAGGCTACTATGGGGGTTAGTTTTAACAGATTTGGAAACGTAACTGGTTTTTGTATAGCGTCTTCAAAAGTGTTTTTTATTTCTTTCATTGCCCTCACAGGGTTATACGATCCTGGGTGTAATAGTGGCGACGGCTCGTTGTAGGCCAAACTCGGTTGTACGAAGCAGCTATAAGAGATGATGAAATCGCCACGGGCTGTTGCAGTGAAAACGTGGCAAGTCAGAAGAAGAAGCAGGCGAGGATTTGTGCGGGCTTCTATAAAATCAGGCAGACAACGTATTATGTTATTTAGCAGTTTTGTTGGGAAGTGTTCGGCGGTTGGCGCGGCAGTGCGATGGAGATGGAGCGATAGTGGCGTGCAGAGCGCGGCCTTGGCTGCAATTACGCGCAGTAGCGGCCCGGAGCGCAGGCCGGCGTGACTGGCGCTTTCGCACGCTTCACTCGCCGCTTCCCCCGCTCGTAAATCGGCTTCACAGTCACGCCTACTGCCCACGGCGGCACACTTTCGCAGCGCTTATTGCATTACGTGTCGAGGCGCCTAATCACAGCCTTTCTGCTTGACGCCTCTTCAACAGCTCACGTGTCCGTTTGCTGAATGACGCGATCCCTGTGAAACTGTATCGTTTGAGTGACTGCGAAGAGCACTTGTGCATGTCATTGCTGTCTTACTCTAGGTAAATAAGAAGGAAAGACCGAGAACGAAGTGCTCAGACTAGGAAAGGTGTAAGACTGGGATGTAGTCTTTCGCCCATACACTTCATTATACAGAGTGGCCAGGAACAACCTAAAAAGCTTGTAAGGATGTTCCCGTGCAGGCTGTGCTGAGAAATAATTGTTAAGAAAAAAATTAGATATGCGCCGTTTCTGAATTGCTTAGCATTGAATTTAGCTAATGAGGACGTTCTGCGCGCTAATTCAAGTGTCTCGCCAGAGACGGTGTTGTCACACGTGTTTCCTTTGGTTTCTTAAAACCAAACGAGAGAGCGATCAATAATTTGATGTGGGATGATAGTAACGATCGAATCTGAGCCAAAGGATGAGCAGTCTCGTGCGCTGTGATCTACGCTGTGAGAATAACAGTCACTAATAGTATCTGTCGAGCTGCTTGAATTTGCGCAAAGGTTTGGGTTGTTTAGGGGAGGAGACCAAACAGCGAGGTCATCGATCTCATCGGATCAGGGAAGGAAATCGGCCGTGCCCTTTCAAAGGAACCATCCCGGCATTTTCCTGGAACGATTTAGGGAAATCACGCGCGCAAAGGCCTGATTGGCTAACTTCAATGCTAATTAACTCGGAAACGGCGCAACGAATCGAATTTTTTCTCAACGATTATTTCTCAGCAGAGCCTGCAACATTCTTACAAGCTTTTCAAACTGTTTCTCACCACACAGTACAAAGGTGTCTGAGGAAAGTAATGAGACTGACGACCGTGCGACAATCTGGTTACCCTGTGTTGGGCTCCTTTTGTAGACCGGTATGTACATCCCCTCCAGATACTCAGTCTGAGCTTCAAAAAAATGTTTCAAATGGCTCTGAGTATTATGGGACTTAACATGTATGGTCATCAGTCCCCTAGAACTTAGAACTACTTAAACCTAACTAACCTAAGAACAGCACACAACACCCAGTCATCACGAGGCAGAGAAAATCCATGACCCCGCCGGGAATCGAACCCGGGGACCCGGGCGCGGGAAGCGAGAACGCTACCGCACGACCACGAGCTGCGGATGTCTGAGTTTCAGCTCTGTACAGCCTTTATATGATTTTTGAGAACGACGTCAGAGAAGTTGAGTTTTTGTTGTGTGTCACGAAAATGTAACAGCGAAATTTAGAGCAACATTATGCCATCAAGATTTGCGCTAAACTTGAGGAGACCGCGAGTGACCTTTGAAAAGCTAATCAGACCTATGGGGAACATTCCTTCTAAAGAGAACAAGTTTTTCGCTGGCACAAATCAATTTTGGAAGGCCGAGAGAATACGTTGAAGATGAGCCTTTCTGAGGGAGACTTTCAACTTCAAAAACTGACGAAAACATCGAATGTGTGCTTTCTCTTGCGCCCTCCAGGACAAACTGTCAACATAGCCTTTTACAAATATGTCCTTGCAAGGCTCAGGAAATGGGTAAATCGAGTGAGTCCGGACATTGTAGACAGTGGATGCTGGATCGTGACTTTTTTCTTTTCCAGAAATTCAAAAATGTTTTAAAAGGACGTCATTTTTGGGCTCTGGAGAACATTGAAATGAATGTGACCCACATCTTAAAGAGCCTACCAGTTGAAGTCTTTCAGCGCTGCTACCAAGACTATCCCAGAGACATCGCTGGTGTATAGCTGCCGAAGGGAACTAGTTTCTAAAGGACAATAGTGTTGCTGAAAAAAAATTAAAACTTTGTTAGATCAAGGATGAGTCTCATTGCTTTTCTCACACACGTTGCGCGTCGAAGAAACCATGACAAAGATGAAAGGAAAGTTTGAGAACAGAATTAAAATTGAAGATGAAAGTATGAGTATATCAAAGACCAACATCGAGGATGACTTTTCTATCCTCAGTGAAACTGAGGAAGAATTTGAAAACCTATGGAATGGAATGAACAGTCTAATTAGCACACATCATGGACTGAGAGAAAAACTGAAGAAAGACGAATGTAATGAAGAATGCCAGCAATGAAATCAGTGATAAAGTTAATAGCAAAATTGGGGACCACGAAATGAAGAAATTTTGCTACCTTGGAAACAAAATAGCACATGACCGACGGAACAAGGAGGACATAAAAAGAAGACTAGGATAGGCAAATAGGGCATTCTTGACCGAAAGAAGTCTTCTAGTAACAAACATCGGCCTTAATTTGAGGAAGAAATTTCTGATATGATACATTTGCACCACAGCATTGTATGGAGGTGAATCATGGATTGCGGGAAAACCCTAAGAGGGGAGAATCTAAGCGTTTGAGATGTGGTGCTACAGAATGATTTTGTAAATTGGGTGAACTGTTAAGATCAGAAATGAGGAGGTTCTCCGGAGAATCGGCAATGAGAGGAACGTGAGGAAAGCTTTGCAAGAAGAAGGGACAGAATGATAGCACAACTGTTGAGGCGTCAAGAAATAATTTCCATGGCACTTGAGGGATCTGTAGAGTGTAAAAACTGTAGGGAAGGGCTGCGATTGGATTGACTGGGAACGATGAGTGCAAGCGCTGCTCTGAGAAGAAGAGTTGGACATAGGAGAAAAACTCCTGGTGGAGCTGGACGTAAGGAGTTGGACATAGGAGAGGAACTCCTGGAGGAGTTGGACATAGGAGAGGAACTCCTGGTGGAGCACAGCAGCCCAGTCAAGAGATTCATAACCTAAAAGTAAGAAAACAAATAAATTTGCACATATTGACAGGTTGTGTGTTACACCAAAAACTTCTCGTTCAAGTTGGGTGCAGGATTACAGAGATTCGTGAATGCTCAAAAAGAGATTCTGCTGATCATGTGTTTCTGAGTCCCCCCCTCCCCCATTTTCAAGAACAGAGGCAATGTGGACAATTTGATTGCAGTGCGTTAATAACTGTATAAAACTGATTGAAGTTAATGTTACCATAAATCTGAATTCAAATACTTGTAAATGAATGTAATAAAAGAATTGATTAAAAGTGTTGATAATACTTCTGAGCTACCATGGTATGCCTCTCCTATTGGACTACCGGCCGATTTTCCTGCCCAGTCCGGACAAGTGCAGAGGGCGGGTATTCTAGTCATCTTGAGCTCCAACGTTAGGCGAGTAACGTAGCCCCTGACGGAAGTAGCATGCTGGGCGGCAAAGAATGCCAGTGTGCACTCGGTATGTTTGGCGGGCGCCCTCGTCCGGTAGCTATCCAGTGCATTGGGTGCAACCGGCTGTGCAAATAGTGGCACATGTCGGCTAGAATGACGCCTGATGCTTGGGTTCTGAGGCCATCCTTGGCTACTTTCGGCAGATGGCTGATTTGGAGAAGGCAACTACCATCGCATGCGGGGTGTACGATAAACTATTTCTAGCATCTTACGCGAGGTCGATCGCGGTCCTGTTGGTGGTGCAGAAAGGAAGGGTGTGCACCAGAGGCTCAGACGACTCCCGACGGTATCTGATGAGGATTTCTCGACCTATGTTATCAGGTGCGGAATTGGTCAGGTCCACCGCGCGGGATAGCCGCACGGTCTCAGGCGGCTTGTCACGGTCCGCGAAGAAAGCCCCGTCGGAGGTTCAAGTCCTCTCTCGGGTATGGATGTGTGTGTCGTCCTAGTTTAAGTTAGATTAAGTAGTGTGTACGCTTAGGGACCGATGACGTCAGCAGTTTGGTCCGGTAAGACCTTACCACAAATTGGTCAGGTCAGGCGTGCTCTACAGACAGGAAGTGGCTACCAGAGTAGTGGACTACGTGTGGTGTGTACATGAGGGTTTTTAGGATACACTAACCCCCCTGGGACCGGAGACGAATTGCCTGTCGAAATCGAAGTTACAACAACGGTCACGATGTTCTCAGAGAACACTCGTCCACGCAGATCGGACATAAAAAAGGCTAATAGGGTATTAGTAATCTACAGTAGCATCGGAGGAATCCTTCTAGGCATAGTATCGCTTATTGTGCGTTATAATGACCAGATAATGTTTGGAACAGAAATTTGGTTGAAACCGCATGTGAAGAGCAAACATTCCCTAAGTCCAGGCTGGAATATTTACCATAAGGATAGGTTAGACGCCAATGCTGGTGGCGTATTTATCGCAGTAAAGAACTCAAAATATATCTACCGAGGTTATGCGGATTCGAAGTGTGAATTAATCTGGGAAAGTTAAGAATAAAAGGTCGGTCAAAAATGATAATTTGATGATGATATTATGACTGCGTGTTTTATAAGGATAGTTAATAAAGATGGAAATGGAAATGAGCGTTTGGCGTCATTGCCTGGGAGGTCCCTTAGGTGGCAGTTCCGACCGTCTTGGTGCAGGCTTTATTAAATTCGACGCCACATTGGATGACCTGCGCGCCAGATGGGGGTGAAATGATGATGAAGACAACACAGCACCCAGTCCCTAAGCGGAGAAAATCTCCGACCCAGGCGGGAATCGAACCCATCAGTCACGCTGACCTCTCAGTTGTCAGGGCGGACAGTTAAGAAAGATAAGAAGATATTTTTGTTTAGCAAGACTTACAGGATGAAAACTGCAGAGTATCTCAGTAGTCAGCATGAAATATTCAGTTTGAGGACAAATTGAAAAATACCTTAGACAAGCAAGTTCCGATCAAGGTCCTAAGAGATGGGAAAGATCCACCGTGGTTAAATCGCCGTGTTGGAAAACTGCTACGTAAACAAAGAGAGCTTCATCACAGATTCAAGAGAAATCAAAACCTAGCTGACAAACAAAAGCTTGAAAGAAGCGTAAATGAGCTTAAGGTGATAAATGAGAGAAGCGTTCAATGACTTCAAAAGTAAAATTTTGTCATCCGATGTAAGTAAAAAACCTGAGAGGCTTGATCTTATATAAAATCAGTAAGCGGTTCTAAATCCTCTAGTCATTAACTAAGTGATCAAACTGGTACCGAAATGCAAAAAATGTGTGACTAGAGCCTCCCGTCGGGTAGACCGCTCGCCGGGTGCAAGTCTTTCGATCTGACGCCACTTCGGCGACTTGCGCGTCGATGGGGATGAAATGATGATGATTAGGACAACACAACACCCAGTCCCTCAGCAGAGAAAATCTCCGACCTAGCCAGGAATCGAGCCCGGGCCCTTAGGATTGACATTTTGCCGCGCTGACCACTCAGCTATCGGGGGCGGACGGTACCGAAATGGAAGATAACAAAGAAAAGGCGGAAATAGTGAATTCGGTCTTCCGAAATGACTGCTTCGAGGAAGAGCGTAACAAGGTCTCTCCTTACAAACACCCTACGAACGTTTAAATGACCCATACTGAGATAACTGGTCGGGGAACGGGAAAGCAGCTACAATCGCTTAGTAGTGGAAATGCATCAGGACCAGATGAGATATCTATAAGTTTCTACAAAGATTATGTGAAAGAACTTGCTCCCGTTTTCGCAACAGTTTATCGTTGATCGCTGGAGCAAAGAAGGGACGTAGGACAGATGCACATAATTATAAGCCTATGTAATTGACGTCTATCTGTTGGAAAGTTATGGAACATGTTTTATGCTCAAGAGTTGTGATATTTTTGGAGAACGAAAATCACTTCTACAAAAATCGGTACGGATTTCGCAGACAGAGATCTTGTGAAACTCAGCTCGCTCTCTTCCTCCAGGATGCCCATAACGTTGTAGATAACTTCTCACAGGTTGATGCCGTGGTCCTTGACTTCAGGAAGGCATTTGGCACCGTTCCGCTCTGCCGGTTAGTGAAAAAAAAAAAACGAGCTTATCAAGTATCGGACCAGATTTGCGACTGATTCAAGACTTCCTTTCAGACAGAACTCAACACGTCATTCTTTGCGGTACAAATTTGACAGATGTAAAGATAATTTCCGGAGTACCCCAAGGAAATGTGATAGGACTGTTACTGTTCGCAGTTTGTGTATATGATAAAGCAGAAGGCGCCGAAGCCCATCAAGACTGTGCGAAGATGATGCGGCTGTCTGTAAGAAAGTAGCAGCGCCAGAATACAGTATCGATTTCCAGAATGACCTGCAGAGGATTGATTAATGGCGGAGGTATCGGCGGTTGACTTTGAACGTAAATAAATGTAATATATTGCGCAAACATAGGAAAAGAAATCCGCTACTGTACAACTCCATTGTTGATGATAAACTGCTAGAAACAGTATCTACCGTAAAACGATAAAATACATAGGATTAAATATCCAGAACGACCTTAAGTGAAATGAGCACATAAAACAAAAAGTAGGAAAAGCAGATGCTAGACTGAGATTCATAGTAAGGATGTTAAGTAAATGTAACTCATCCACAAAGTAAGTAGCTTATAGGCCGTTTCTTCGGTCTATTCTTGATTATTGTTCATCAATGGACTGATATAGAAATAGAGAAGATCCGACGAAGGGAGGCACGTTTCGTCACGGGATCGTTTAGCCGGCGCAGGAGCGTTACAGAGATCCTCAACAAATTCCAGAGGCAGACGCTACAACAGAGGCGTAACGCACCACGGAAAGGTTTACTATTGAGATAACGAGAGAGCACTTTCAAGGAAGAGTCGGACAACATATTATTTCCTCCCACACACATCTCGTGAAATGACAACGACGAGAAAATTCTAGAATTTGGAGCTAATACAGAGGCTCACCGCCATCCGCGCTTGTATCGGGATAGGGGGGATCAGTTAGTGGTACCAGAATTTCTCTCCGCCACACACTGTTAGGTGGCCAGCGGAATATGATGTGGCAGTAGATACGATCATAATTGCACTAAATGTGGTAATACTTCGTATTGATCGTTTTCATTCTGTAAACTTTACAATTTGAAACGTTTCAGCTCGAAGCCATCTTCAGAATCTGTCATGTAAGAAGAGAGCAGTGAGTAGTGGTTATCTCACAAAGCACAACATGTTACATACATTCGAATGGACTTCAAAAAGTAAGTTCTACTTTGTTCTGGCTGGCCGAGCAACTTTTATTGGCTACTGAGACTACACGTCAAAGTGACACAAGTACATGACCCTATTTTTCAACATAGTCACCAAGTCTCAGTAAATAACAGTCGGAATGTTCTACCTATCGTTTAATTTGTCAGCGATAGAAATTCGCTCCATGGTTACGGAGCCGTAAGAGAACCACTGCGGGAGCGGCCTCGTCGTTGGAAAATATCTTTCCCCCCGAGAAGCTGTTTCGGTTTGCCGAGTGGACAGAAATCATGTGATGCATAATCTGTACTGTCTGGCGGATGCTTCCACACCTTCCGCCGAAAACGCTGAAGCAAAACTCGTGTTGTGCGCTGCGTGTTGGGTGCTCCATTGTCGTGCACAATGTCTTTATTTATTTAGGATTCTGTCAGAGTTGCATCTTCAAACCATAGCGTGCATCTTTATCTTGTGATTGTAAAAAATTAGGCAGTGGTTGGAAATTGAAAGAACTTGTTCGAAACTAGTCACCATTAAGAAATATGTATGCCAACGTAATGTGAGAACTGAACTGCACAATACCTTTAATTTTCCACACTTCCTGTTCTTTATGGCCATAAACCTTGCGCCTTTGCGTTTACGTGGAAGTGCTTGCGGAACTCAAAAAAAAAAAAAATGGCTCTGAGCACTATGGGACTTAACAGCTATGGTCATCAGTCCCCTAGAACTTAGAAATATTTAAACCTAACTAACCTAAGGACATCACACAACACCCAGCTTTGCGGAACTCATCGTGAGCACAATTTCCGATAATGCAGAAAATGTCGGGCCGTTGAATGTGCCCTTCCTGTTGAGATTCGTATCTGCTGATAGTCGCTCTGCGACTGCTGCGATTCAGTTCATCGATTGCCTGAACATTGTCGTTTGTGACGATTTCGATGGCCTTCCATCCAAACCATTATCGCCCACGTCTGTGCTGCCTCGGTCAATTTGATGGCGTCATTTCACTACAGCTAGACGCACACTGCCTTTGGTTCACGTATCGGCAGGATTTCAAGGTGAATCTGGATGCAATTTAGACGTTGTGCTCACAAGAGTTGTCCTGTCCGTGTATTTCAAATTTGGAGTACGTTTTCGTTTATCGCTTCGTTGCACTCGCACACTGCGATGCACCTGTCCTTACCACAGAAGAAGTATGTCTGCAGAAATCCCGGATCTTGCACTCTCTTCTGACAATGCACAACGATTGTTGCAGAGTGGTCTTATCGTGGGAAGAGATGGATAACTTACTTGAAGCACCTACGTTCATGTAAAAGTGACGTATACCACGGTATTCCATTCTACAATATTATCAAGAACCAGTAATAATGTTTAGTAACATAAAACTAAACGCCTCCCGAACAGGCCATAAAGGCCGCCGTGTCATCTTCAGCCCACAGGCGTCACTGGATGCGGATATGGAGGGGCATGTGGTCACCACACCGCTCTCCCGGTCGTAAGTCAGTTTCCGAGACCTCGTCAAGGAACAAGAGTGGCAAGATGTTTATAGTGCCGATAACACAGATGACAGATATAATGCTTTGCTTAACACATTTCTCATGCTCTTTGAGAGTTGCTTTCCATTAGAACATTCTAAGCGGTGTACTAGGAGCAATAGACAGCCTCGGCAGCTGACTAGTGGGATAAGGATATCACGTAGAACGAAGTGGCAATTACATCAAAATGTTAGAAGTAGTCACAGTCAAGTTACAGTAACTCATTACAAACAGTATTGTAAGAAATAGAATAGCTAATTCACACAATAAAATTAAAACCATTTGCTCTGTTGTGGAGGATGAGTCTGGTCAGCAACGCAAGGTCGACGATATAAAGTCATTTCGTAGTAAAAATATTTCTGTTCCTGATAAATCACATACACTATGTGATCAAGTGTATCCGACCAACTGCCTGAAAATGACTTACAAATTCGATACGCCCTCCATCGGTAATGCTGGAATTCAATATGGTGTTGGCCCACCCTTAACCTTCATGACAGCTTTCACTCTCGCTGGGAGGTTTCTTGGGGAATGGCAGTCCATTCTTCACGGAGTGCTGCACTAAGGAGAGGTACTGATGGCGGTCGATGAGGCCTGGCACGAAGTCGGCGTTCCAAAACATCCCAAAGGTGTTCTATAGTACACTCCTGGAAATGGAAAAAAGAACACATTGATACCGGTGTGTCAGACCCACCATACTTGCTCCGAACACTGCGAGAGGGCTGTACAAGCAATGATCACACGCACGGCACAGCGGACACACCAGGAACCGCGGTGTTGGCCGTCGAATGGCGCTAGCTGCGCAGCATTTGTGCACCGCCGCCGTCAGTGTCAGCCAGTTTGCCGTGGCATACGGAGCTCCATCGCAGTCTTTAACACTGGTAGCATTCCGCGACAGAGTGGACGTGAACCGTATGTGCAGTTGACGGACTTTGAGCGAGGGCGTATAGTGGGCATGCGGGAGGCCGGGTGGACGTACCGCCGAATTGCTCAACACGTGGGGCGTGAGGTCTCCACGGTACATCGATGTTGTCGCCAGTGGTCGGCGGAAGGTGCACGTGCCCGTCGACCTGGGACCGGACCGCAGCGACGCACGGATGCACGCCAAGACCGTAGGATCCTACGCAGTGCCGTAGGGGACCGCACCGCCACTTCCCAGCAAATTAGGGACACTGTTGACCCTGGGGTATCGGCGAGGACCATTCGCAACCGTCTCCATGAAGCTGGGCTACGGTCCCGCACACCATTAGGCCGTCTTCCGCTCACGCCCCAACATCGTGCAGCCCGCCTCCAGTGGTGTCGCGACAGGCGTGAATGGAGGGACGAATGGAGACGTGTCGTCTTCAGCGATGAGAGTCGCTTCTGCCTTGGTGCCAATGTTGGTCGTATGCGTGTTTGGCGCCGTGCAGGTGAGCGCCACAATCAGGACTGCATACGACCGAGGCACACAGGGCCAACACCCGGCATCATGGTGTGGGGAGCGATCTCCTACACTGGCCGTACACCTCTGGTGATCGTCGAGGGGACACTGAATAGTGCACGGTACATCCAAACCGTCATCGAACCCATCGTTCTACCATTCCTAGACCGGCAAGGGAACTTGCTGTTCCAACAGGACAATGCACGTCCGCATGAATCCCGTGCCACCCAACGTGCTCTAGAAGGTGTAAGTCAACTACCCTGGCCAGCAAGATCTCCGGATCTGTCCCCCATTGAGCATGTTTGGGACTGGATGAAGCGTCGTCTCACGCGGTCTGCACGTCCAGCACGAACGCTGGTCCAACTGAGGCACCAGGTGGAAATGGCATGGCAAGCCGTTCCACAGGACTACATCCAGCATATCTACGATCGTCTCCATGGGAGAATAGCAGCCTGAATTGCTGCGAAAGGTGGATATACACTGTACTAATGCCGACATTGTGCATGCTCTGTTGCCTGTGTCTATGTGCCTGTGGTTCTGTCAGTGTGATCATGTGATGTATTTGACCCCAGGAAGGTGTCAATAAAGTTTCCCCTTCCTGGGATAATGAATTCACGGTGTTCTTATTTCAATTTCCAGGAGTGTATTTAGGTCAGGACTTCGTGCAGGCCAGTCCACTACAGGGGTGTTATTGCCGTGTAACCACTCCGCCACAGGCCGCGCGTTATTAACAGGTGCTCGATCGTGTTGAAAGATGCAATCCCCATCCCCGAAATTCTCTTCAACAGCGGGAAGCAAGAAGGTGCTTAAAACATCAATGTAAGCCTGTTTTATGATAGTGCCACGCAAAACAATAAGGGGTGCAAGCCCCCTCCACCAAAAACACGACCACGCCATAACACCACCACCTCAGAATTTCGCTGTTTGCACTACACATGCTAGCTGATGACTTTCAAAAATAGTTCAAATGGCTCTGAGCACTATGGGACTTAACATCTGAGCTCATTAGTCCCCTAGAACTTAGAATCACTTAAACCGAACTAACCTAAGGACATCACACACATCCATGCCCGAGGCAGGATTTGAACCTGCAACCGTAGCGGTCTCGCACATCCAGATTGAAGCGACTATAACCGCTCGGCCACAGCGGCCGACAGATGACGTTCACCGGGATTTCGCCATACTCACACCCTGCCATCGGATCGCCATATTGTGTAACTTCATTCGTCACATCACACAACGTTTTTTCACTGTTCGATCGTCCAATGTTTACGCTCCTTAAACCAAGCGAGGCCTCGTTTGGCTTATAAGCAGCCGCTCGACCATGAAATCCCTGTTTTCCCACCTCCCGCCTAACTTTCATAGTACTTGCAGTGGATCCAGATGCAGTTTGGAATTCCAGCGTGATGGTCTGGATAGATATTTGCCTATTACTCATTACGACTCTCTTCAACTGTAGGCGCCGACCAGTGTGGCCGAGCGGTTCTAGGCGCTACAGTCTGGAACCGCGCGACTGCTACGGTCGTAGGTTCGAATCCTGCCTCGGGCATGGGTGTGTGTGATGTCCTTAGGTTAGTTAGGTTTAAGTAGTTCTAAGTTCTAGGGGACTGATGACCTCAAAAGTTAAGTCCCATAGTGCTCGGAGTCATTTGTACCTTGTTTTTTTTTTTTTTTTTTCAACTGTAGGCGGTCTCTGTCACTCAACAGACGAGGTCGGCCTGTACGCGTTTGTGCTGTACGTGCCGCTTCACGTTTCCACTTCACTATCACATCGGAAACAGTGGACCTAAGGATGTTTAGGAGTGTGGAAATCTCGCTTACAGACGTATGTCACAAGTGACACCCCGTCACCTGACCACGTTCGAAGTCCATGAGTTCCACGGAGTGCCCATTTTCCTTTCTCACGATGTGTAATGACTACTGAGGTCATTGATATGGAGTACCTAGCAGTAGGTGGCAGCACAGTGCAACTGTATGAAAAACATATGTTTTTGGGAGTGCCCAGGTACTTCTGATCACATAGTGCATATTTACAGTAATTAACAATTATTTTCTGAGTATTGCTGGTGAACTAAATAAAAATTTGGTTTCTACAGGGAATAATATAACTCTCTTGGCAAATTCCTTTCCAAGATTGATGTTTAAAATACTCCTCTGTGATATCGACAAGGTGGGGAGTAACTCACAATTGGTTCACCACTTACTTTAACAACAGACAGCAAAAGGTCATTATTCACAGTGTTGAGAATGCCTGTGATGTGGGGTCTGAGTGGGATACGGTCAAGTGCGGGGTGCCCCAAGGATCAGTGTTGGGGCCACTCCTGTTCCTTATTTACAATATATAAATGATATGCCCTCTAGTATTAAGGGTAACTCTAAAATATTTCTGTTTGCTGATGACACAAGTTTGGTAGTAAAGGATTCTGTGTGCAACACTGGCTCGGTTTCATAATGTGCAGTTCATGACATAAGTTCATGGCTTGTAGAAAATAAAATAACGCCAAATCAGAGTAAGAATCAGTTTTTACAGTTTCTAACGCACAATTCAACAAAACCCGACGTTCTAACTTCACAGAATGGGCATTTGATTAGTGAAACTGGACAATTCAAATTTCTAGGTATTCAGATAGATAGTAAACTGTCGTGGAAAGCCCACGTTGAGGATTTGTTCAAAGACTTAATGCCGCCATTTTTACTATTCGAACGGTACCTGCAGTACGTGATCGTTCGACCCGAAAATTGTTCTACTTTGCTTATTTTCATTCGCTTATGTTGTATGGTATTATATTTTGTGATAACTCTTCCCATTCTAACAGGAGATTTTTCTTTGAGATACAAGCGGTTCGGGCAATAAGTGGAGAAGTTCACGAACCTCATGTCGACCCCTGTTCGCTAGTCTGGATATTTTGACATTTACCTCTCAGTATATACAGGGTGGTTGAATGATCGTGACCGGGCCAAATATCTCACAAAATAAGCACCGAACGAAAAAACTACAAAGAACGAAATTTGTCTAGCTAGAAGGGGGAAACCAGATGGCGCTATGGTTGGCCCGCTAGATGGCGCTGCCATAGGTCCAACGGATATCAACAGCGTTTTTTTAAATAGGAACCCCCATTTTTTATTACATTTTCGTGTAGTACGTAAACAAATATGAATGTTTTAGTTGGACCACTTTTTTCGCTTTGTGATATAAGGCGCTGTAATAGTCACAAACATACGGCTCACAACTTTAGACGAACAGTTGGTAACAGGTAGGTTTTTTAAATTAAAATGCAGAGCGTAGGTACGTTTCAAAATTTTATTTCGGTTGTTCCAATGTGATTCATGTACCTTTGTGAACTTATCATTTCTGAGAACGCATGCTGTTATAGAGTGATTACCTGTAACCGCAGTCCGGAACCGTGCGACTGCTACGGTCGCAGGTTCGAATCTTGCTTCGGGCATGGATGTGTGTGATGTCCTTAGGTTAGTTAGGTTTAAGTAGTTCTAAGTTCTAGGTGACTAATGACCACAGCAGTTGAGTCCCATAGTGCTCAGAGCCATTTTTGATTACCTGTAAATACCACATTAATGCAATAAATGCTCAAAATGATGTTCGTTAACCTCAATGCATTTGGCATTACGTGTAACGACATTCCTCTCAACAGCAAGTAGTTCGCCTTCCGTAACGTTCGCACATGCATTGACAATGCGCTGATGCATGTTGTCAGGCATTGTCGGTGGATCACGATGGTAAATATCCTTCAACTTTCCGCACAGAATGAAAACCGGGGGTCATCACATCCGGTGAACGTGCGGGCCATGGTATGGTGCTTTGACGACCAATCCACGTGTCATGAAATATGCTATTCAATACCGCTTCAACCGCACGTGAGCTATGTGCCGGACATCCACCATGTTGGAAGTACATCGCCATTCTGTCAAGCAGTGAAACATCTTGAGGTAACATCGGTAGAACATTACGTAGGAAATCAGCATACATTGCACCATTTAGACTGCATCCATAAAATGGGGTCCAATTATCCTTCCTCCCATAATGCCGCACCATACAGTAACACGCCAAGGTCGCTGATGTTCCGCTTGTAGCAGCCATCGTGGATTTTCTTTTGCCCAGTAGTGCATATTATGCCGGTTTACGTCGCCGCTGTTGGTGAATGACGCTTCGTCGCGAAATAGAACGCGTGCAAAAAATCTGTCATCGCCCCGTAATTTCTCTTGTGCGTAGTGGCAGAACTGTACACGACGATCAAAGTCGTCGCCATGAAATTCCTGGTGCATAGAAATATGGTACGGGTGCAATCGATGTTGATGTAGCATTCTCAACACCGACGTTTTTGAGATTACCGATTCTCGCGCAATTTGTTTGCTACTAATGTGCGGATTAACCGTGACAGCAGCTAAAGCACCTACTTGGGCATCATCATATGTTGCAGGTCGTGGTTGATGTTTCACACGTAGCTGAACACTTCCTGTCTCCTTAAATAACGTAAGTATCCGGCGAATGGTGCGGACACTTGGATGATGTCCTCCAGGACACCGAGCAGCATACATAGCCTACGCCCGTTGGGCATTTTGATCACAATAGCAATACATCAATACGATATCGACCTTTTCCACCGTTGGTAAACGATCCATTTTAACACTGGTAATATATCACGAAGCAAATACCGTCCGCACTGGCGGAATGTTACGTGATACCATGTACTTATACGATTGTGACTATTACAGCGCCATCTATCACAAAGCGAAAAAAGTGGTCCAACTAAAACATTCATATTTCTTTACGTACTACACGAATATGTAATAAAAATGGGGGCTCCTATTTAAAAAAACGCAGTTGATATCCGTTTGACACATGGCAGCACTATTTAGCGGGGCCACCATAGGGCCATCTGGTTTCCCCCTTCAACCTAGACAAGTTTCGCTCTTTATAATATTTACGTTAGGTGCTTATTTCGTGAGATTTTTGGCCCGGTCACTCTCAATCGACCACCCTGTATTTAGGGTGAAAAGTATTTAATACCGACAAACTCTGTGAGGCTGTGGGGGGACATCAAAACAAATATTTTTCCCTAATGTCATTTTTTCCTATGAGGAGTACTTAAACCAGTAGAGGAAGATTTCTCTGGCGGCAAATGAATTAAACCAACAAACACTTTTCCATTTTTTTTTATGACCAAGAGACAACAGATTAACACAACCCTGTTTCAATTACAGTAGATTTTCACAAATACCTCCATTGACACGTAAACAAAGGTTACACCGTCGGATCATGTTCTGTCTGACACGGGAAAAACCCCAGGAGTATCCTGAATTGTTCCTACTGCTGCTACTATCCGGGCAACCAGATCCTCTTCTGATGCAACGGGAGTTGCAGAAACAAGGTTGCGCATATCTCCCCACACAAAATTCCAGAGGGGACATATCTGGGGATCGAGCAGGCCATAGTACAGGACCACCTCTGCCGATCCACGTTTCTGGGAACCGTCGGTCCAGGAATCGACGCACACGACGGCTGAAATGTGCCGGCGCCCCGTCATGTTGGAACCACATGCGTCGTCGTATAGGGAGCGGGACGTCTCCCAGAAATTCTTGCAATGCTCTGACGAGAAAATTGTAATAGTGCCTGTCATTTAATGGCCTAGGTACCAGATACGGCCCAATTAAACAGTCCCCAGCAACATCGACCCACACATTAACGAAGAACCGCACTTGACGAGCGCTAGTAACTGTGGCATGTGGGTTACCCCCACTCCAAACATGCGAATTGTGAATGTTGAAGACTCCATCACGCCCGAACGTTGCTTCATCGGTAAACAACACAGAGGATGGAAATGCAGGATGCATTTCACACTGTTCCAGGTACCACTGCGAAAATTGTACTGTGGGTGGATAACCAACTGGTTCCAGGTTGTGGGCACGTTGTAAGTGAAATGGACGTAACAACTGCTCTCGAAGGACTGTTCTTAAATTTGTCTGTTTCGTCGCGATGTTACGTGGAATTTTACGAATGCTGATTGAAGGCTCCCACTCCACATGTTGCAAGGCAGCTTCCTCAAATTGCAGCGTTCTCACCGTGCGACGGCGTCTCTGTCTGCTAAATGACCCGGTCTCACGCAGACGTTGGTACACAGCAGCAAAGGTCATATGACGCGGAATACGGCGATTAGGATATTGTTGTTGATAAAGCCGCTGTGCAGTTCGCCCGTTTTGGTGCGCTACGTAGTACGCACCAACCATATCAGTGTACTCACTCCAGGTGTGTCGCTCCATTACTAAACAGAGACGCTGCACTACTACACTGGTGGACAGCAGTTGCCTACACCTGAAGAGTGTAACACGCCCTCTAACAACTGAAGATCGTAATACGACCTCTAACAACTGAAGAGCGTAATAAGAGCCTCCACTGGTTTAAATAATCCTCATAGGAAAAAATGACATCAGGGAAAAATATTTCTTTTTATGTCCCCTACAACCTCCAGGAGTTTGTCGGTTTAAATACTTTTCACCCTGTACTGAAGAGCCAAAGAAACTGGTACACCTGCCTAACATTGTTTAGTGCCCCGACGAGCACGCAGAAGTGCCGCTAACGACGTGGCATGGACTCGAATGACGTCTGAAGTATTGCTGAAGGGAATTGATACCATGAATCCTGTAGGCCTGTCCATAAATCCGTGAGAGCACGAGGGAGTGGAGATCTCTTCTGACCAGCACGTTGCAAGGTATCCCAGATATGCTCAATAACGTTCATGTCTGGTATGTTTGGGGCCGGCGGAAGTGTTTAAACTCAGAAGAGAGTTCCTGAAGCCACTCTGTAGCAATTCTGGACTGTGGGGTGTCGCATTGTCGTGCTGGAATTGCCCAAGCCCGTCAGATTGCCCAATGGACATGAATGGATGTAGGTGATGTGACAGGATTCTCATGTACGTGTCACCTGTCAAAGTCGTATCTAGATGTTTCAGGGGCCCCATATCAACCCAACTGCACATGCCCCACACCATTACAGGCCCTCACCAGCTTTAACGGTCCCCTGCTGACCTGCAGGGTGTATGGATTCATGAGGTTGTGTCCATATCTGTACACGTCGATCCTCTCGATACAATCTGAAACGAGACTCATCCGACTAGGCAACATGTTTCCAGTAATCAACAGTCCAATGTCGGTGTTGACGGGAACAGGCGGGCCGTAAAACTTTGTGTCGTGTAGTCATCAAGGCTACGTGAGTGGACCTTCGGCTCCGAAAGCCCATATCGATGATGTTTCGTTTAATGATTCGCACGCTGACACTTGTTGATGGTCCAGCACTGAAATCTGCAGCAATTTGCGTAAGAGTTGTACTTCTGCCAAATTGAACGATTCTCTTCAGTCGTCGTTGGTCCCGTTCTTGCAGGATCTTTTTCAGGGCGCAGCAATGTTGGAGATTTGATGTTTTACCGGATTCGTGATATTCAGGCTACACTCGTAAAATGTTCGTACGGGAAAATCCGCACTTCATCGCTGTCTCGAGGATACTGTGTCCCGTCGTTCATGCGACGACTATTAACATCACGTTCTAACTCACGTAAATCTTGATAACCTGCCATTGTAGCAGCAGTAACCGACCTAAGAAATTCGCCAGACACTTGTTGTCGTATAAAGGCGTTGCCGACTGCAGCGCCGTATTCTGCCTGTTTAAATTTCTCTGTATTTGAATACGCTTGCGTATACCAGTTTCTTTGGTGCTTCAGTGTATTAACAGTTCTAACACAGAACGTGGATAAAATAATGTACTTTCGAAATTGCAAGAGACATTTAGCCGACTTTGTGTCGTTCCCATGGAATACCACGGAAAGGTAGTCTCTTTTCGTCTATCATTAAATTTATTTTCGAAATTTTCATTATTTATGGGATTGCCAGTTAGTATGACGTGTCTTAAATTCGTTTCACGATACACATTATTTACAGTGATTGTGACATTTTCTTCATCACTATAACTTCTGTGTGATATTTAAAATTAATCCATCAAACTGGTGGGTAAAGATTTGTATGAACTTTTGATATTAATGTGTCTATTCTTCGGTTCAGTCGTTCAGAGACGTTGTTAATGCGATGGCGCCTTTCACTGCAATAACACATATTTCTTGGCATATGCTTGTTATCGAGACACTGGTCCACAAAACTGTCGTAGAAGTCCTGAAGCTTTGCGTTTTCAGGCGTGCTCTACTGAATACACACCCAACCATCGTCCAACAATTCCGGAGGAAAATGTGCTAGAGCTGAAGACATCCTTATGTGACAGTGGAGCTCTTCATTTTTCCTTATAGGCAGGAACAAGGCCGCAGCACCAAACATGTATTCACACACTATGATCTAAATAGCAGTTGCAACCCGCAATCTCTCTTTCAGGAAACAGACTTCTTGCTGATTGGTTGCAATTTCGATATCCATCATGAGACAAGTAGGATTCCATCCAGGCACGTTGGATGTAACAACGAAGAAAAAAAAAAAAAAGAAAAAAAAACGGTCATATGTTTCTCGCTTTTTGTCCGGCAGCGAAGCGTATATAGGTAGAATAGTGTTGGTTTCCTCCCAAGTACTTCTATCAAGGAATCCCTTGAGTGCGAGGTAGAAAGTTCAGTCTTTAGTAAGGCTCATTTGAAAGTGATATGTTAACAGCTATGAGACAAAAATATTTGCTGCTAATGACTGACCATGTGCATCAGAAGGACGACAGAAAATGCTGTCCGGAAGGTGAGGAGATCAACCTTCTATGGGATTTATGTACTGCATTTCACAAAATCGACATCGTTGACATTCAAGAAATATGCAAAAAAAACATTAACTTCCATTATGAACACCGAATGAAAAATGGCACTTCACATTATCACAACGAATCGCACGATGAAGCCCGAAGGTGAACTCCATGGAAGTTACAAACTGTGTAGGACGTTCAGCTACTCTTAAACAATGTGTATGGGATCATATTGGTGTAAGCGGGTATTGAGAATTAATGGAATGTGATGAGATTCAAGCAAATTCGATTGGTTGTGTTGGGGAAGGAGACCAGACAGCGAGGTCATCGGTCAGCAAATTCGAAATAGTCTGTCACGGAGTTAATCATGAAACTGGCTTCAGTTAGTGCAGTAATACATTTATAGAGATGGAAAAAACAAACAATTGTCCAATGGCACCAGGTGGTGTCAACTGCAATCTCACACACTTTTCAGAATGGATAATTTGCTCTGAAGGAGTATGATTCTATACGCAGACCAGGAGTCAAGCAAACGTAAGTTATTTTGATCAGATATTGGCCAGAAGCAATGCTCATACCATAGTTGTTATTCTCTTGTTTATCGTCTCTACAAATTTTCAGGTCGATTTCCCAATCTACCGAGCGAGACGGCGCAGTGGTTAGAACACTGGATTCGCTTTCGGAAGGACGACGCTTCAAACCCGCGTCTGACCACTCTGATTTAGGTTTTCCGTGATTTCTCTAAATCGCTTCATGTAAATGCCGAGACGGTTTCTGTTAAAGGACACGGCCGACTTCCTTCCCCATCCTCCCCTGATTCGGTGGAACCCAAGACCTCGCTGTCTGGTGACCTCAGGCGAATGAACCAACCAATTCGCAGTCTGTTGTGCTTGTCAAGTTGACCTTTGTTTAAAATTTCGTTTTCTTACGTCTTCCAGTTCTGTAGCACTGTTTGAAATTATGCAACCATCCACTGCTTCCCCTGACATCACTGCAATCTAAGTCGCACCCAATTTGATGTACATAACGTAGTACGTCACTATCATACACATCCTGTAAATTGTGTCGAGCATCCTTGAAACGTGCGAACAGAGGTTTTTGTAACAATTGCGCCTTGTCCTCCCTTGAATACCCGTAGTTTCCGTTGTGCACCGTCATACTGCTGAGGCCTTATTCGAAATCCGTCCAATCCGGAATCTATCCATAATGGTGTTTTTTACTATCCTGCACATGATCTTCCTTGTACGTAATTATGTTTAGTACTGGCTCCTTGAGCAAAAATTGTCCTTTACTACGTTTCACCGGAAACGTGATTTGTGGCTCTCTGTCCGACAAGGATGTTAGATTATATGGCTCGACACCTATTTCAGTATCGCTTTCACTTGTTAAGCACGTATCATCGTCATTGTACTCCTCATGTACACTCGAGCGTGTACGGCACCACACATTCTACTGACTCATCTCGCAGAAACGCTAATATTTCATCTGCCACTTCTTTCTCACCGTGCGAAATTCCTTGGGTTCCTTTCTGACGAAATGTCAACTTCGGCAACGGTTGTTGTACATATAGTGCAATGTTTGCTCTCCCTCTCCCTCCCTCTCCCTCTCCCTCTCCCTCTCTCTCTCCCTCTCCCTCTCCCTCTCCCTCTCCCTCCCCCTCTCCCTCTCTATCGTTGCCAGTACTCTGCTTTGTATCAACACCACTAGCAGTGTAGCATGTGGGTCGAATGCCGTAAATATCATCGGCCTTTTGCGACCTCGCACTCAGGGCATTCCTTGTAAGATCATCGTGAAGTTTAAACAACTGTCCAAACCGGCCGCCGCACCTTGTCACGATTCGCGCGGCTAGCCCCGTCGGAGGTTCGCTTCCTCCCTCGGGCATGGGTGTGTGTGTTGTCCTTAGCGTAAGTTAGTTTAAGTAGTGTGTAAGCCTAGAACCGATGACCTTAGCAGTTTGGTCCCATAGGAACTTACTACAAATTTCCAAATTTTCCGAACCTGCTGCTCGAACTCTAGATAATTTTCCCTTTTCACTAGCAAATACAAATAATCTGTCACTCAGTCCTCTATTGTCATCTGCAGGTAAAAATTTGTTGCCAACGTTCATCAGTAAATTATTTTCTTGAAAGAATATTCCTTTATCATAGTCGGATCTTGTGTACGCCCCATATATTTTCGCCCAATGCTACGCAGCGATTGTTTCGCACATCTATGTGACGGTAAAGATGCTAATAACTCGTAGCCTCGATTGAACAGATGCTTAAATTGGTGAAATGGTAGTAAATGTCTGTTTTGCACGCTTTCCGCACTTACAAAGTGTTTTCGCACTTCATTTGCTGCATCATCTGTAATACAAACATGGCTACCTTCTCCTAAAATATGCTATTTTCAGTGGATAGTCGTTCTTTGCACTTACTCTTTCTACAGTTTACTCAACGGCAGTATATTATATCTTCTTTGTTGGTATAACCCACAAAATACTGATGCTTGTTTTAAAACAATAAAGGCTTCCCTTTGGTGGCCTTCGTAAACTCCCATCTCCACAACACTAAAAACATGGAACACTGTTTACCAGTCAGAGATAACCTGCAAAAAAATGGTTCAAATCGCTCTGAGCACTATGGGACTGAACGTCTGAGGTCATCAGTCCCCTACAACTTATAACTACTTAAACCTAACTAACCTAAGGACATCACACACACCCATGCCCGAGGCAGGATTGGAACCTGCGACCGTAGCGGTCGCGCGGTTCCAGACTGAAGCGCCTAGAACCACTCGGCCACAGCGGCCGGCGATAAACTGCAGTACTGAACTCTGGAAGAACGCCGCGTGCACCACAGCTGCTCTGTCAATAAAACGACGTGCGGACAGAGTCCTTAGAGCAGGAAGTTGGTTTTCCCCTCAGTACGTAGTATGTAGCGGCTGACAGGCCGGTATATCCTACTCCTGGAACAGCCCGTACCGAAGCACTACTACCGGAAGTGTGTCGGACTCCTAGGAAATGTCAACATATTCCATCTCTGTACTAGTGTCACTTCGTGCAAGTGTCATAAACTCAGTCTGCATGACGGCTGTCGTGATGGCTAGAATGTAGAAGTCCCAACAGCGACACGAAGGCTAGCTGGATCGGCGGTCGCATCATGCAGCAGGTAAGACCACGTCCTACGTAAGCGATAAAGGCGACCGTCATGACGTGACAACTTCAGACGACGAAACACCACCACGGAAGTGTCCTCTGTGGGCGTTGACCGTGGTGCTGCCTGTCCTCTGCTACAACTAGCAAAGTTCGAACACAAACGTGTTTGAATCTCGTCGCTGCAGCACGCGCGACAAGAGAGCGACAGCTACGAGTCTTCTCGGCAAAGCAGTGGAGCGGATGCGCCGGCTGCTGTGACATACTTATCATCCGATTTAAGAAAACTATTCGGTGAAGAAATTTGATTCTTTCGAATCTTACAGATTGATATCTTTTTTCGATAAAGGTCTGTACTTATTTTCGTCATTCGTCATAGTTAATGTGCTACACGAAACTGAGTACATGGCTGCATGAAATTTTTAGAGTTTGCAAAGGTAAAATCACATTGCATAGACTTTCCGTATAGTTCATTTTAGGCCATACATTATTGCCTATGAAATGTAACCAGTATATAAAAATTGTATTTAAAGTTGAGAGCGAAATGATATTTTTTTCATTCTTGAGATATTGGCTGTCATATCCGCGGACGGATCGCTCGCGGCGCGTCCGAATCCTTTCGGGAATCAAGTGGTCTGCTCGTAAAAATCGCCGTATCTCATAAACGGTTCAAGATATCGAAACGACGTTTTTTGGAAATGACAGCACTCAGAAAGAACTATGTTATCGTATGACCAACACTCGACACGTTTTTGTCAAACGTGCGAACAGAGCGAAAACAAGACTCCCTACAAAATTAAACAATGAGGTTATGTCCGAATTTTCATAGCCAAACAAAGTGAGAGAAACAGGCAAACGGCGTGTCAAAGTGACCAGTATGAGGTCTAGTTTTGTATGAAAATATTTAATTGCTTGAAAGTAATGAGGGTGATTAAGGAAAATAAAATTACTGAACTGAGGATAAATTGAAATATTTCACGAAAAGCTGCTGCAAGCTATGTACAGGGTGTTTCAAAAATGACCGGTATATTTGAAACGGCAATACAAACTAAACGAGCAGCGATAGAAATACACCGTTTGTTGCAATATGCTTGGGACAACAGTACATTTTCAGGCAGACAAACTTTCGAAATTACAGTAGTTACAATAGTCAACAACAGATGGTGGTCAGTTTTGAAACACCTGTAAATGAAGTGTCAAAACGTTCATCTCCTCAAGGTCTAGCTATTTTGCACATGAAAAGATACATTGGTGCGAGATTTAAATGTCAAAAAGGTTTCCTTCGAATCAAATGCTAAAGTTAGAATTTTCGGGAGCAGAAGACGTTAGCAAGGCAAATGAGGTGTATCAACAAGAATACAACTGAGAACATTCGACGTGCCTCTGAATGATGCTGGAAATCATGAGCAGAAAGTGAGGTGCATCAAATGTTCCTCTAATATTTTTTATTTCATACTTTTAGATAAATAATATCACAAAACATTTGACATTCTTCTTAAAAATTTTGTTTGCTTTACTTACGCAGACTGCTTAGATTAACTGACACGCTTGGTCTTAACATTGACTGCTGATGAATTACATTCTCAACAATGAAATATCAGTGAAATTTCATGGGTGTTCATTGTATTTTATTAGGAATTTAATGTGTGTGATATACTGTTATTTGCGTATATACACTTAAAGATCAAGTACTTTGGCGAGAACTTAAAAATACACTTCGCGATGCAGCGTAAACACTGTGCATAAAACTTATTGCATAGAATTATAGTTGAGTGAGTTTCAGTGTTAGAAGTAGCCAGGCCGAAACCACGATTTTAAACCAACCGCACGTTTTAACCAAATACGCTACCGTTACATCACAGCTAGCTCTCGCTAGGTCTGCGCGTTCTTTATACAGGGTGTTACAAAAAGGTACGGCCAAACTTTCAGCAAACATTCCTCACACACAAATAAAGAAAAGATGTTATGTGGACATGTGTCCGGAAACGCTTAATTTCCATGTTAGAGCTCATTTTAGTTTCGTCAGTATGTACTGTACTTCCTCGATTCAGCGACAGTTGGCCCAATTGAAGGAAGGTAACGTTGACTTCGGTGCTTGTGTTGGCATGCGATTCATTGTTCTACGTTGTTGGTGATGTCTTGATTGTGCCCCATGTTCTTCCACCTACGCTCAATGGAGCACGTTATCATGATTTCATACGGGATACTCTACCTGTGCTGCTAGAACGTGTGTCTTTACAAGTACGACACAACATGTGTTTCATGCACGATGTAGCTCCTGCACATTTCTGCCGAAGTGTTCGTACGCTTCTCAACAACAGATTCGGTGACCGGTGGATTGGTAGAGGCGGACCAATTCCATGGCCTCCACGCTCACCTGATCTCAACCCTCTTGACTTTCATTTATGGGGGCATTTGAAAGCTCTTGTCTACGCAACCCCGGTACCAAATGTAGAGACTCTTCGTGCTCGTTTTGTAGACGGCTGTGATACAATACGCCATTCTCCAGGGCTGTATCAGTGCATCAGGGATTCCATGCGACGGAGGGTGGATGCATGTATCCTCGTTAACGGAGGACATTTTGAACATTTCCTGTAACAAAGTGTTTGAAGTCACGTTGGTACGTTCTGTTGCTGTGTGTTTCCATTCCTTGCTTGATGTGATTTGAAGAGAAGTAATAAAATGAGCTCTAACATGGAAAGTAAGCGTTTCCGGACACATATCCACATAACATATTTTCTTTCTTTGTGTGTGAGGAATGTTTCCTGAAAGTTTGGCCGTACCTTTTTGTAACAGCCTGTACATAAGGTAGTCAGCCATTCGTCCGCGTTTATCGGCTGTTAAAAGTTCTTGATCATGTAAAAATCATTCGTCCTTAATTGATTCATGAGGTAGTCTAATGCTCCTCTGTATTCGAGGATGGTGATCTTCGTAGTTGATGATGTAAATTATGGAGTTCTTCATGAAGATTCCTCCCATTGTTTTATTTACCTAAGTAAAGATATTTTGTAACCTTACTCTCGAGCACAGTTTAGGGGCGCCGTTTTATTGAAACAGCTGGTCGGCTGTAAGTAGCCATGGTCGCTGGCAGGAGGATACCCGAGCTTTTCGCTCAGTGCTGCCGCTTGTTGCCGGGGTGTCGCCTATTCAGACGTCGCTCGCTGTCCGTCGCTCCTGACGCTTACGTAGGACACGGCCTGAGGTAGCACACGCATTGCCAAGGAGTGGCGGCGCCAAGAGCCCTGCTCCCTTTTCGAACAGCTTGCAGTCAGGCAGACAAGTGCCTCATCCACAAAAGATTTGCTCAGCCCTCATCTTCATTCGCTCACCATTTTCACTGGTTGAAATGACAGCTCGCAGCGTTGAAGTTTCCCTCACAGCTGAATCCCTGCCGACTCTCAGAAGTACAGAGTGATCAAAAAGTCAGTATAAATTTGAAAACTTAATAAACCACGGAATAATGTAGATAGAGAGGTAAAAATTTACATACACGCTTGGAATGACATGGGGTTTTATTATAACAAAAAAAACAAAGTTCACAAAATGTCCGACAGATGGCGCTGGACAGCAAAGCTGCTACCGTGACGGGTGAGAGGTACGGCGATATGTTACAGAATCGCGTCATCCCCAGCCTGGCTGATAAACACCTGCTGGAACGTTCGATGTTTATGCAGGATGGCGCTCCACCCCATATTGCTAGACGCGTGAAAGATATCTTGCGCGCGTCGTTTGGTGATGATCGTGCGCTCAGCCGCCGCTTTCGTCATGCTTGGCCTTCCATGACCCCAGACCTCAGTCGGTGCGATTATTGGCTTTGAGGTTACCTGAAGTCCCAAGTGTATATCTAGGGATGCTGACCGACAACATCCGACGCCAGTGCCTCACCATAACTCCGGACATGTTTTACAGTGCTGTTCACAACATTATTCCTCGACTACAGCTATTGTTGACAAATGATGGTGGACATATTGAGCATTTCCTGTAAAGAACATCATCTTTGCTTTGTCTTACTTTGTTATGCTAATTATTGCTATTCTGATGAGATGAAGCGCCATCTGTCGGACATTTTTTGAACGTTTGTATTTTTTTTTGTTCTAATAAAACCCCATGTCATTCCAAGCATGTGTGTCAATTTGTACCTCTCTATCTACATTATTGCGTGCTTTATTCAGTTTTCAAACTTATACTGACTTTCTGATCACCCGGTACTCTCCAAACGCAGCAACTGGAAAACTTCGTATATCACCAGGTCATCCTGCAACTAATAGAACTGGCCTTCTACCGGTATCGGTGATGCCGAAGAAACGACCCTACCCTGCCAACGGCCTGACACGTTGAGCAACGTTGGGGCCAGCTAATACTTGGATGTAGGCCGTCTGGGGAAACCCGGGTGCCGACATGCAAGTTGCCGAAGTGGCGTCCCATTGAAATACTTGCTTCACGCCGCGGTGCCACACGACGTTTATTTGTTTTTTGCCATACTCTGTGGAAGGAAAAGGTACAAAAATGGCTCTGAGCACTATGGGACTTAACTGCTGAGGTCATCAGTCCCCTAGAACTTAGAACTGCTTAAACCTAACTAGCCTAAGGACACCACACACATCCATGCCTGAGGCAGGATTCGAACCTGCGAGCGTAGCGGTCGCGCGGTTCCAGACTGTAGCTCCTAGAACCGCTCGGCCACACTGGCCGGCGGAAAGAAAAGGGGGTGTGGTTCCTCCAGTACAGGTGTTCGAAAGTGCTCTAGCTTTTCGAGTCTTTTAGTGTTCTCTGCTAGCCTAATATTTCAGTTGCAGAGCTTCAGAGCGTTCTTTTATGCAAAGTTTCCAGCCAGCAACGCGATCTTGAATAGTCTTTAGATGTAGTTATGTCATACTGTCCCCTAGACAGAATATCGTTACGCTTACGTTACAGTGATGTCACAGTGCTGAATCAGGTGTTCCCAACACTCTCTCTCGCACAATCCGTGGCAATGTTCTCCTTGCTTGTTTGTGCTGCAGTTCGCCATGTGTTTATACTCGTTATGCAACCACTGCTTACACTGCGAGCGTGCTAGACTCAAAAATATTTATTCTTTGCTCTAATACTATTCTGCTGTGCAACGATATAAACACATTAAAAAAGTTTTGCATCACCTCCGTTCCGAGAGTACCGGTACCTGTTCAGAAAATTGGAATAGAGATCAACATAAACATCACTTCCGCCATGTTTATTGCTCAAGAAACCCATACATTGCATGTTGTACCACGATACAGTGGTCCAGATGGCTGTACACACCGGTACCTCTAATACCCAGTAACACGTCCTCTTGCATTGATGCATGCCTGTACTCGTCGTGGCATACTATCCATAAGTTCATCAATGCACTGTTGGTCCAGATTGTCCCACTCCTCAACGGTTATTCGGTGTAGATCCCTCAGAGTGGATGGTTAATCACGTCGTCCATAAACAGCCCTTTTCAAACTATCCCAGGCATGTTTGATAGGGTTCATGTCTGGAGAACATGAGGGCCACTCTAGTCAAGCGATGTTGTTATCCTGAAGGAAGTTATTCACAAGATCAGCACGATGGGGGCGCGAATTGTTGTCCATGAAGACGAATTCCTCGCCAGTGTGCTGCCCCGATATGGTTGCATTATCGGTCGGAGGATGGCATTCACGTATCGTATAGCCGTTACGGCGCCTTCCATGACCACCAGCGGCGTACGTCGGCCCCACATAATGCCACGTCAAAACAGCAGGGAACCTCTACCTTGCTGCACTCGTTGGACAGTGTGTCTAAGGCGTTCAGCCTGACTGGGTTGCCTCCAAACACGTCTCCGACGACTGCCTGGTTGGAGGCATATGCGGCACTCATCGGTGAAGAGAACGTGATGCCAATCCTGGCGGTCCATTCGGCATGTTGTTGGGCCTATCTGTACCGAGCTGCATGGTGTCGTGGTTGCAAAGATGGACCTCGCCATGGACGTCGGGAGTGAAGTTGCGCATCATGCAGCCTATTGCGCACAATTTGAGTCGTAACACGACATCCTGTGGCTGCACAAAAAGCATTATTTAACATAATGGCGTTGCTGTCAGGGCTCTTCCGAGCCCTAATCTGTACGTAGCTGTCATCCACTGCAGTAGTAGCACATGGCGGCCTGAGCGAGGCATGTCATCGACAGTTTCTGTCTCTCTGTATCCCCTCCATGTGCGAACAACATCGTATTAGTTCACTCCGAGAGGCCTGGACACTTCCGTTGATGAGAGCCCTTCCTGGCACAAAGTAACATTGCGGACTCTATCGAATCGTGGTATTGACCGTCTAGGCGTGGTTGAACTATAGGTAACACGATCTGTGTACCTCCTTCCTGGTGGAATGACTGGAACTGATCGGCTGTCGGACCCCCTCCGTCCAACAGGCGCTGCTCATGCATGGTTGTTTACATCTTTGGGCGGTTTTAGTGACATCTCTGAACAGTCAAAGGAGCTGTGTCTGTGATACAATATCCACAGTCAACGTCTATCTTCAGGAGTTCTGGGGATCGGGGTGATGCAAAACTTTTATTGATGTGTGTATGTACTGTGCGTTACAAAACGACACCGACAGTCTTTGAGTGACCATAGAGGGTGTCGTAAGGAACAAATTGAAGATAGGAAGCCGTGTCCCAAATTGTCATCTAATGACGCTTCAGAGCGCCAAATTTAGAGGTGGAAGCGCCTGGTGCTAGACCACCCCTTTGGCTCGAAACCTCACTTTGTAGTCGGACCTACCATAGGCGGAACTTCTCACTATGTTGATTGTTATTCAGTGATCACTACTGATTGCTACGATCGTCAGTGGAGAAGATGGGGCTAGCTGCTACGTAGACAGGTCTTGTCTCCTATGTATACCGGAAAACAATGGAGTTTTTAAAGGGTGCCAGGAGAAAAATAAATGCGGATGGAAACCTGTGTCTGAAACCATTATCCACAGAGGCAACAGAGCATTGCATTTATAGGAGTGAAGGCCTGTCTGTTTATCAGTCAGAATAATGTTCTCCACTGCCGTTTGTGGCAATCAGTTGCAATCGCTCAACAACAAACAATAGGTCGTCAGTGAAAAAAGTCACATTTGATGTCAAAGAGGTTGCCTAGCGCAGACGCACTATAGCGTCGTTGGATGACGTTCCCAGACACGGGTTCCTATGCTCAATTTGTTCCTCACGATACTCTCTACAATTCCTCGAAGTTTGTAACACCCTGTATACATAATGACATCTGGGCATGTCATCAGGGTACTTCAATTTTTTTTACTGTCATTGCGTGTATATAAACGTAACACACACACGCACACACACAACCACAGTGTGGGTGGGCGCGTGGGGCGCTGGGTGGGTGTCTGTATGTGTGCCTGTGTGTCTTCTTTGTTCATATATTCACACACACTGCATGACAAAAGAAAAGTGAAACACCCAGGGACATGTTCAAATGTCAAAGTGTTTCGTACATGTGCAAACCACCGGCAGGTATGTAAAAGATTGAAGTTGCAGTTCTCTGTGATGTACAAAGGACACCAGAGTGCGTTAGTGCTGAGACCTTAGTGTTGTTCGTATTTAAGTGCGGTAGGGTATACAAGGGGCATGCACAGCTACAGACGTTGAGTGATCAGTATGAAGGACAGAGAGATGCCGAGTACTCATGTGAGATAGTGGTATCAGCATCTGACAGAGTTTGAAAGGGGCCTCATAGTGGGTCTCCAGCTGAACAGCTGGCCGAATCGTCAATGACCAGATTTGTTGGTTGTTTGGATGGGACAGTGGTCCATTGTTGGGCTGTATGGGAACACCTAACCACCACAAGGGATGATCACCATATTGTGCACCAATCACATCACAACCCCGTTTCACATCTCGGCCTGCCATCCGAGAACAAGTAATGGTTCAGCGATGAACTGCGACTCTGGACTACGCCAGATAACAATCGTTGGTGCGTATGTCGGCGACCTGGAAGGGGAGATCCCATTCTTCCAATGTTTTGCAGTTGCGCAGTGGTTGTACTCCTGGTGTCGCGGTGTGGGGAGTCATTGGGTAAGAATTCAGGTCAAGGTTGACTATGACCGAGGGTACACAATGGTATGTCACGGATTTCCTATGTTCTCATGTGTTGCCTCTTATGTGACAGTATCGTGGTGCCATTTTTCAATAGTACGGTACTCGAACAGAAATGGTACGCGTCTCTATGAAATGTCTACGTGATGTTGACGTATTTATTTGTCTGGAAAGAGTCCCAAATGTGTCCCCGATAGACCAGCTCGTACGTCAACTTCACCCCATTTCCAGTATCCAGGATATCAAGGATATTTACTACAGTTGTGGGCCAGATTGCCTCAGGAGAGGATAGAACGGCTTTATCACACCCTTCTCAGCCGAATTAGTGCATGCATCCAGTCCAGAGGAGGAGCAAAGTCTTACTAAAAAGTGAGCTCACACTGCCAAATTCTTTGTACATTAGACTCCATACTTTTTTGTCAGGCAGTGTAAATGGTTCTATGGTGGCCATCTGCAAGTTTTTTATGTAAAAATTACTACTTATTTCTATTAAAGAATTCCCCTATGGTGCAGAAGGAGCTGTTCTGGAGAAAAGTCTTCAATCTTCGTTTGAGAACAACTCTCCTGTCTGTCTCAGACATTATATATTGTCAAGTTGTACATTTAATTCCTTTCTCTGCCAAAGTTAGATTCATTAAAGAGTAGTGCCGATCATTTATCCTGCTAGTCTTGTGAGTATCTCTGTTACTCTCAGACGCAGATGGGTTGTTGTTATAATATTCATAAGTGAACAGATGTACTCTGAGACTGTGGTTAATATTCCCAGCTGCTTAAAGAGATGTCTGCAAAATGTATATATGTGAACCGCACACATAAATCTAATAATTTTCTTTTTTTAGGATGTATACTTTTGGCGTAAGTGAAGAGTTATCCCAGAATAAAAAAATGGTTCAAATGGCTCTGAGCACTATGGGACTCAACTGCTGTGGTCATTAGTCCCCTAGAACTTAGAACTACTTAAACCTAACTAACCTAAGGACATCACACACATCCATGCCCGAGGCAGGATTCGAACCTGCGACCGTAGCAGTCGCACGGTTCCGGACTGCGCGCCTAGAACCGCGAGACCACCGCGGCTGGCTATCCCAGAATATTATTCCATATAACATCAGTGAACGAAAATACGCAAAATATGTTAACTTACTAACTTCTATAGCCCCAAAGCTGTCAAATATACTTATGGTAAAAATATCCAAGCTTGAACGTATTACAGGGTCTGCTATATGGTTTTTCCACTTCAAGTATTCGTCGATATGAACACCCAAGAAATAAAAACTTTCTACCCTGTTCATTAATTTTTCTTGGTATACTAAGTTAACAGGAGGTGAGAAAATTTGGACTGAATGAGCTGTGTTTCTTTTTTTTAAGTTTAAAGCTAGTCCATTTGTGCAAGACCAGTCAGTAACTTCTCCATAACCTTCATTTACTATTTACTTTGTTGATGCCTCTTAGCTCAAATTCACAACAATGCTTGTATCTGCAGACAAGACTATTTCTGAGTCCTGATCCAAGAAAAAGGACAAATCATCAACAGGCAGCATGAACAGTTAAGGCCCAATGATAGTACCCTATGGGACTCCCATTATAATTTCTTCACAAGCCCCTACCCATCTACCAATCACGAGCACACCCATAAGTCGCTGCACGCTTCAACACCGGAAAAAATAATTCGAACTCCACACCCGTGCACGGAACTGCATTTGCAAATACTTTTTAACTTTCCCGTGTTGGGGATATAAGTACATCGTTCACTGTGGTTAGTAACATCCGACATCAGAAAGCGGCAACACTGTTTTCTGTGTAACAAAGAGTTTGTTGCACTATAGCAGGTGTTATAACTACAATCAGCAGAGGCAGCTGTATCTCCTGGCCATTTCTATCGTCTGGCCTCTCTCCCTCTGATTTGTACCTGTGGAAAAAACTGAAGGATCAGTTGCCCTTAAATAATCTTCAGACACTGTTAGAGCTACAGCACAACACTGTAAACGCTATTGCTGATGTATCTGTTGCAGAGCTGCTGCGCGTGTCTCACAGTGTGATAAGTTGAGCACAGAGTTGCATCTACGACAACGTTGGCCATTTCCAGCATTTGCTGTGGTGATGAAAAGTTCTCGCTTTTCAAGCCAGGTGGCAGTGTTAAAATACTGGCTGGAAATTAGAGTTTTCATCAATAGTATACGACGAAAAAGTCTACAAATGGTTCAAGTGGCTCTTAGCACTATGGGACTTAACTTCTGAGGTCATCAGTCCCCTAGAACTTAGAACGACTTAAATCTAACTAACCTAAGGACATAACACACATCCATGCCCGAGGCAGGATTCGAACCTGCGACCGTAGCGATCGCGCGGTTCCAGCCTGTAGCGCCTAGAACCGCTCGGCCACTCTGGCCGGCGGAGAAGTCTACATTGACACCTTCTGTGATGTAGAGTCAATCCCGTGACAGCCTTATTGCAAATATTTTTCGGTCTAGTTTTATTTCGCCCACCCTGTGTAATCTACTGGTTCTATTAGTCAAAAGCTCTTTGCGTCAATTACATATTTATGGAGATACTTGATATGATCGTATCGTTACCAGTAGGTAATGTGGTAGTCTGTAGAGCGTTTCTGGAAACCTACTATTTACAAGATGTCATGCGCGAATAAAGACAACGGCCTTGCCGCAGTAATAACACTGGTTTCCGTCAGATTACTGAAGTTAAGCGCCGTCGGGCTTGGTTAGCAGTTGGAGGGTGGTGGTATGGGCTTGCCAAGCGCTGTTGGCAAGCGGGGTGCACTCAGTCCTTGTGAGGCCAATTGAGGAGCTATATGACTAATATGTTGCGGCTCTGGTCACGAAAACTGACAAAGTCCGGGAGGGCGGTGTGCTGGCTACATGCCCTCCATATCGGCATCCAGTGACGCCTTTCGACTTAGTTCGACACGGCGGTCGGTCGGTACCGTTGGGCCTTCCGAGGCCAGTTCGGACGTAGTTTATGCGTAAAGAAAGCCAGCTGCATTTTTCTTAACTTATGCTGATTCCATGAGAGATGCTACCTTTCCAGAAACGACATGATTTTTAAGTTCAGAATACTCCATAGCAACAAAAGTACCTTTGGAATATTGCTCTGTAGTTCTGTATAGCAGTTCGGTTAAGCTGTTTCTAAACAGAAGCGAGCTGTGTTGTTTTCCATTCCACATCTACATCTACATCTATACTCTACGAACCTCTGTGAAGTGCAGTGCAGAAGGTAAGTCCCATTGTGCCAGTATTTAGGATTTTCCCGTGCCATTCACATATGGAGCGCCGGAAGAATGATTATTTAAATGCCTCTGAGTGGGCCGTAATTAATCTAATCTTCTCCTCGCAGTCCATATGGGAGCGATATGCAGCGGGTTCTTGCATGTTCCTAGACTCATCATTTAAAGCAGGTGCTTGAAACATTATTAGTAGGCTTCCTCGGGGCGGCTTACGTCTGTCTTCAAACGTCTGCCAGTTCAGTTCCTTCGCCGTCTGTGTGACACTCACCTGCGACCCAAACAAACTTTTGACTGTTTGTGTTGCCGCCACCGGAGTGGCCTAGCTGTTCTAGGCGCTACAGTCTGGAACCGCGCTACCGCTACGGTCGCAGGTTCGAATCCTGCCTCGGTCATGGATGTGTGTGACGTCCTTAGGTTAATTAGATTTAAGTACTTCTACGTTCTAGGGGACTGATGACCTCTGAAGTTAAGTCCCATAGTGCTCGGAGCCAAAATTATTCGTTTTGCCCTTCTTCGTACATGTTCAGCATGCCCTACTTGGTCCCATACACTTTAGCAATACTCTGGGATGTGTCGCATGAGTGATTCACGCGGGGCTATTCACTACACAAGAGTTCTCGATAAATGTGCGCCAGGAAAGAAGTTGATTCAGTACGAAATGCAACAGGCCTTAACGTCTTCATCATTTCAAATGGCTCTAAACACTATGACACTTAACATTTGAGGTCATCAGTCCCTTGGACTTAGAACTACTTGTACCTAACTAACCTAAGGACATGACACACATCCATGCCAGAGGCAGGATTCGAACCTGCGATCGCAGCCTCTTCATCAGTAGTCGTCATTGTTTTTCAATACTGAAAGTACTTATTTTGATTGTACTCATTTGCAATTGTCTGCTCAAATCAAATATTGGTACGAGAGTACAATGCACATTTATAAATAAAGAATTTAATATTCAACATTTCCGTCCGTTGTCTTTAAATTCAACTCCAGACTGATCAACGAGAGACTGGATTGAAGGTTTAGCTCCGTTCGTTGACTTTAAATGTTGCCAGAACTGCCAAGGACGTCCTGATGATGGCATTGACCGTATTTTCAGTCTCTTTAATGAACTTCATGAGAAAGTATCTTTCACCATCGAACTCGAAAACGAGGCCGGCCAATTAAACTGACCTGACGCTTACAGTAGAAGGAAATAAAATCTCATTCAATGTTTTTCGTAAAGAAACTTACACTGATCAGATCGTACCTGCATCTTTCATGTACCCACAATCTCATAAAAACGCTTTCTTTCACTCTGCTCTTCATACAGCTACTTCTAATCCACTCTCGAAAGAAAAATTCAATGAAGAAATAAATTTACTCAGAACGATAGCAGTTAATGACGAATATGAACCTGGCATAGTGGATGACATCCTTAAAAAGAAAACAGTTAAAAGAGTTACCACGCTCAGTACCTGTACCATTGAATCTACCCCAAAAGAGTATTTTTCTATTCTTTCCTTGGGGCCCATATCCTATCAGATTCAACGTCTTCTTCGTAATAAGTAAAACTGTAACATTGCCTTTTCTACCAATAATAATTTGAAAAAAAAATCATTCATAATTTAAAATCGACTCGTTCCCATTTGGAAAATTCTGGCGTCTATAAGACACCTGCTCTTGTTACTGCATAGGACAAACAGGACGTGCCTCTACAACTAGATATAAAGGACATCTTTTAAGGGAAAATGGCACTAGCGCCCAAAATTCGTCTTTTGCCAAACACCTTCTGATTACAGGTTGTGCGCCTAAAGATGTTCACGATATCAACATTTTGCACACTGCGAAGAAAGGGCGTAGATTAGATATTCTAGAAGAATTAGAAATTTTTCAACATCTTTCTCGAAATGATAGCCTCATTCTCAATGAGCAGCTACAATAAAAATTTCTTCAGCGGTATAAAGCCGTTACTTGATATTTGATTTTGGGTTTCCTTGTACAGTTACTGAAACGTTTTCTACATCTAAGTCAACTCATAATTTTTCTTTTTTTTTTCCTTTCTTGTATTTCAATGCCCCATCTGGGGCGGGCTGGCAGCAGCATATGCGCTGCTCTTCAGCCGAAAGACATTAATTATACAACAAAAGACATTTAAAATTACGAAGGAGAAAATATGCGATACATAAATTTAAAAAGGGGGAACATAATGGAAGAGAACAGACAAAAAGGAAGCAACTGTAAAATGGAGATAAAAACCTTAAAAAAGTATTGTCCACAAAAAACCTCACACTGGGACAATTAAAAGAACACTGGACCACAAAAGTAGCGATGGACAGCGTAGCACATAAGATCACTGACAGTAACACTATGTACAAGTCCAGCACACAATTAAAATCACAGCTCTGGATGCACAGGAGATCAGCACCAAACACAGCACTGACGTAGCACACTGATGACAATAAGCAAACACAGGATCTGTCAGGGGCATGGAGATGAGGGAGAAGGAAAGAAGGGAAGAAGGGCGCGAGGGAGGGAGGGGTGGAGAGAGGGGTGATGGGGGGGGGGCTCACCAAAGAGGGCTGGGGAAGTGGGAGGACATAGTTGAGGAGGGGGTGCAGGGACTCAGGGAGGGGGGGAGGAGGAGGAAAATGCGCACTGGGAGAAGGAGGGCCCTGGGGAGGGGAGGGAACAAGGGCAGGCTACAGTTGGAAGGAAGTGAAGTTCAACATATGGGAGGGAGAGGTGCTGAAAATTGCCATGATGAAGGAGATGGAGGGTGTGGAGGTGGAAAGAGGGAGGGATACAGTGATAGAGGCAAGGCAATGGGTGATGGGTGGAGAGGAAGGAGGAAACCAGGGGGTGGGGGGATCAAGCCTGTGGATAGTGTAAAGGATATGGAGATGTTATAGGAAAAACAGGAGGTGGTGGAAGAGGATAAGGTCATACAGAAGTTGTGTAGGGGAAGGGATGCAGAAATGCAAGCCAAGGCAGAGCGCATTGAGTTAGAGGATTTGGAGGGCCTTGTAAAAGCATGGGAGGGGGGTGGGGCGGAGATCCAGGCAATGCTGGTATAACAGAGGATAGGACAGATGAGAGATTTGTAGGTGTGGAGGATGGTGGAAGGATGCAATTCCCATGTCCGGCCAGGCAGGAGTTTCAGGAGACGAAGGTGGGAATGGGCTTTCTGCTGGAGGATCAGGAGGTGAAGGGTCCAGGTGAGGTGACGATCAAGGGTGAGGCCAAGGTATCTCAGGGTGGGGGTGAGCTGGATGGGACGACCATAAATGGTAAGGTAGAAATCATGGACACAGAAGGAGCATGTGGTGCAGCTTATGATGATTGCCTGGATTTTGGAGAGGTTGAGAAGAAGGAATCCCTGGTTACACCAAGTGGTGAAATGGTCGAGATGGGCTTGGAGGGTGCGTTGGGACCGTTGAATGGTAAGATAGAGAGCTGGGAAGGCGGTGTCATCAGCATATTGGAGAAGGTAGACAGATAGGGGTGGCTTGGGAATATCAGTGGGGTACAGGAGAAAGAGGAGAGGAGAGATGATGGAGCCCTGAGGGGAATAAAAGATACGGGAGTTGGTGTTGTCGAGGGTGACTTAGAAAGGACGGCGTGAGAGGAAGGAAGCGACTAGACGGACAAAACTGATAGGCAGGTTTGGAGTTTAAAGATGAGACCGGGACGCCATACGCAGTCATAGAAATTTTTCGTTTATTAAATGGTTTATGTTAGCTGCATTTCATGATATATCGTTTTTCTACACGCTGTCATTCATCCCTCTTTGCATTTTCTATAGTGGTTTTTTCACCTTTTAAACTGTACTTCTAAGCTCTGATGTAGACAAAATGTTACCTTACCTGCTGCTGTCAAACAAAATATTGCCTTTTACGTCATGTTCTGAATAATGTTCATCATAATACTCGTCTGTCTTTCTTACTTGCGGCCACTAGATGACACTCTTGGTCAATGTTCATCTTTCCACAGTTGTTAATGCGGGTATCTCAGTCTGATACTATCTATACCTCGGCATATGCGAGCAGTCCATAGTAGCTTGCTTTCCACGCAATCTACTTTAAAAATGGTGACTAAAGCTATATTGCTTGATATTGATTTAATACATGGCCTGAAAGTACTGTTTTTTTTGTACTTTTAATGAGTTTTCAGTATTGAAACTGTACTTCTAAGCTTTTACATGAACAAAAAGTTATCATGTCTGCTGTTAATTCATATGCTAATTACAGTGCATCTTAACATTCATCTGTCTTTATTTTAAATGTTTTGTAGCCTACTTATATTCACAGCTAGTAGATGGCACTCTTGGTGTAATGTTCACCTGCCTGCAGTTGCTAACGCGGGTGCCTCAGTCTGTTGCTACCTATGGCTTTATACATATGAGCATCCCATAGTGGCTCGCGTTCCATGTATTTTTCTTTAATTTTTTAAAATTTTTTTGCGACTAAAACCTTAAGCTTGATATTTATTTCATACGTGACATGTTAGTACTGTTTGTCAGTACTTAAACTTTTATATTAAAAAAATCCTGTAATTTTGTACTTGTGTTATAGGCCAATTTGAATATTTAATTTCTGATGAAGGCACTCATAGAAGTGTCGAAACCTGGTCAAAATACTTAAATTTCGTGACCGAGGGCTGTAATTGCTTTAACTTTAAGTTGTAAACAGTCGCTGAGTATGTATCCATGTTTAAAACTTTAACAATCGACTCTAAAAAATAGAGCTGAATGAAGATGAGGGTTGTCTCTGTTACCCCTTTCCCTAGTCTGAGAAATTATTGCGCAACAATGACAACTGGACTAACAAATTCGTTATTCTATGACTGTATGGTGTGCTTTGTTGCACCCCATGGAGTTTGAGACTATCCGATTTTTGAAGTAGAGATCTTTCCGACCCTGATTTTTCGCACTATTTCCTGTCCTATTTTCGTAAGTTTCGATTCATGCATGTGATGAGATACAGATGAATACACCTATGGTATAACAAGAGCGTGTTTTTCAGATATAATCGCACTGCGACCGAGAAGCTGAATGTGAACTCTGCAAGCCACTTCGGGTCCACTCACAGGCAAATGGGAAATTACTGTTGTGACGAGGTTGTGCAGTAGGTGGGAGGGCCGTTATAGGAGTTAGGGACGGATGTTGGCCGGGTATTCTGCAGCCATATTTATATTGTGTTAAGAGTAAGCGCCGGGATTCACGCGCCGACTTGTTGGAATTCCCTTTATGAAGAGACAGCGAGTGGTTTGGCGACTGTATTTTGCCAATGGTCAATAACTCGTCACTAAACCTTGAATGCAAGACAACGCCGAAACCATCACTGCGCCAAAGAAAAGTCACAATTTGCCACAAACAGCCTCTGTTACCACTTTATACCCCAAATCCCAGAAGGGGGCAAGTGCCTCTCTTGCCCCCCCTCCTCCCCCCCCCCCCCTTGCGGACGCCTATGCATAGCAAATGCGAAAGCCATGTACCAATAAAATGCGTGTAGTTCTTGGGCTATATGGCTGTGGTAATCAAATGGTTCAAATGGCTCTGAGAACTATGGGACTTAATTTCTGAGGTCATCAGTCCCCTAGAACTTAGAACCACTTAAAACTAACTAACCTAAGGACAGCACACACATCCATGCCCGAGGCAGGATTCGAACCTGCGACCGTAGCGGTCACGCGGATCCAGATTGAATTGCCTAGAACCGCTCGGGGCTGTGGTAATCACTACATAATTTTTTGATTTACAGTACAATCCACTCTACCAAAAGAAAAACATGTGCATGAACTGCAATTTAAAGGCAAGTAGTATGAAACAGGAAAGGGTGTAATTACATGAGGCCTTGTTACGAACGTGGTGGTCTGTTTGGAAGCCACCATCTTGGATGCAACTCGTACTTTTCGTATGGAAAGGGTGACATATCAGGAACATAGACAGTTATATGAGGAAACATTTGCGTCTTTCATTTGACCACAGTGTGAGTTAACAAGCATTTCGCTCTAATTTAAGCATATGGCCGAAAGAGTCAGCCTTCAGGAATTGAGAAACGAATCCTATCGTCCAGGACCCTGAGCCACAGAGAGCGCAGATTCGCCACGAGATGGGGAAATTCGCAGCCGTCAATTGTGCTGTAGTGTGCAAGTGAGACAGAAGAGAACCTACGTCATAGGGAAACCCTGTAGAAGCCGTCTGTGGCCAGAGAGATGTAGCAGTGTTAAATATGGCGGACCTACGGTCGGCAATAAAGGGAAACATTTATGAAAACTATTTAATTCTGTCGTAACGCAGGGAATGAAGCCACAGTAATTTTGATCTACCATTCTTCATAAAATTTCATGGTGATCCTAATAAAACTTGAATATTGATCATATCGATAATAGTTTAGGATTTACTGTTAAAGTGAAATTCATAAGTATAGTAACAAAGACCTGAATGCTAAAATCTGAAACTGTAGTCGTTCTTAACGATCGACATTTCATATAGAAGCACATCATTAAAATGACAGACGTAGTAAATATCAACTCTGTAACTTCATTTGTTTAAAAGATATAGTAAATTTAAATTATCAGTTAAGCATCAGATCATCATTTCCTCCAAACAAAACACATTGAACGATGACAGCATCACACGTTATTGAATCATCAGGTAATACACTCCTGGAAATTAAAATAAGAACACCGTGAATTCATTGTCCCAGGAAGGGGAAACTTTATTGACACATTCCTGGGGTCAGATACATCACATGATCACACTGACAGAACCACAGGCACATAGACACAGGCAACAGAGCATGCACAATGTCGACACTAGTACAGTGTATATCCACCTTTCGCAGCAATGCAGGCTGCTATCCTCCCATGGAGACGCTCGTAGAGATGCTGGATGTAGTCCTGTGGAACGGCTTGCCGTGCCATTTCCACCTGGCGCCTCAGTTGGACCAGCGTTCGTGCTGGACGTGCAGACCGCGTGAGACGACGCTTCATCCAGTCCCAAACATGCTCAATGGGGGGACAGATTCGGAGATCTTGCTGGCCAGGGTAGTTGACTTACACCTTCTAGAGCACGTTGGGTGGCACGGGATACATGCGGACGTGCATTGTCCTGTTGGAACAGCAAGTTCCCTAGCCGGTCTCGGAATGGTAGAACGATGGGTTCGATGACGGTTTGGATGTACCGTGCACTATTCAGTGTCCCCTCGACGATCACCAGAGGTGTACGGCCAGTGTAGGAGATCGCTCCCCACACCATGATGCCGGGTGTTGGCCCTGTGTGCCTCGGTCGTATGCAGTCCTGATTGTGGCGCTCACCTGCACGGCGCCAAACACGCATACGACCATCATTGGCACCAAGGCAGAAGCGACTCTCATCGCTGAAGACGACATGTCTCCATTCGTCCCTCCATTCACGCCTGTCGCGACACCACTGGAGGCGGGCTGCACGATGTTGGGGCGTGAGCGGAAGACGGCCTAACGGTGTGCGGGACCGTAGCCCAGCTTCATGGAGACGGTTGCGAATGGTCCTCGCCGATACCCCAGGAGCAACAGTGTCCCTAATTTGCTGGGAAGTGGCGGTGCGGTCCCCTACGGCACTGTGTAGGATCCTACGTTCTTGGCGTGCATCCGTGCGTCGCTGCGGTCTGGTCCCAGGTCGACGGGCACGTGCTCCTTCCGCCGACCACTGGCGACAACATCGATGTACTGTGGAGACCTCACGACCCACGTGTTGAGCAATTCGGCGGTACGTCCACCCGGCCTCCCGCATGCCCACTATACGCCCTCGCTCAAAGTCCGTCAACTGCACATACGGTTCACGTCCAGGCTGTCGCGGCATGCTACCAGTGTTAAAAACTGCGATGGAGCTCCGTATGCCACGGCAAACTGGCTGACACTGACGGCGGCGGTGCACAAATGCTGCGCAGCTAGCGCCATTCGACGGCCAACACCGCGGTTTCTGGTGTGTCCGCTGTGCCGTGCGTGTGATCATTGCTTGTACAGCCCTCTCGCAGTGTTCGGAGCAAGTATGGTGGGTCTGACACACCGGTGTCAATGTGTTCTTTTTTCCATTTCCAGGAGTGTAGAATATTTGTTGTAAAGTTTAATGCATAGTTCTTACTTTTGTTCTTTATTTATTTATCAGAAAGCACATTGGTGCAAGGCTGCTCGCCGTGACATTCAAAGTTAAGAAGGAAATTGTATTGGTTTTATGTAAAAGAATTTAACAATTGACATTATTATTATTTTATTTAGAACGTGAAAGTGGTCAAGCTTCGATTATTTGAATATGTTAAAATTTGAAATAATGTAGAATAAGCTGTAGCCATTGAGATGGATGGCTTCAGGAAAGGGAACGGCACTAGTCAGTTGAGCGAGGAGGTTCGGTGCGCGGGAAGCGCGACCGGAGATGGGTAGAGGGACAGTGCTGGTGCAGACCCGAAGGCGGACAGTTCGCCTGGAGACACCAAAGGGTACACTTGAGACTGAGCGTCGAATAACTTTTCCCGTAAATATCGACGTGGAGTATTGGACTTTGAGATTGTGAATGATCGAACTGTGTCAAACGGATATGCGCTTCAGTGTAGTACTAATTCTAAACACGACCACTTTCGCTATTAGGTTTCTTTCTGAATAAACGTTATTCTAACCAAATCGCAACTGTGTGGCCTGCATCATTTATGGGTCGTTAATTTAGTTCCTGATATTTTTATTACTGTTATTATATGTTACGTTAACTTTGTTTCATACAATTCCGCAAAACTGCCATCAGCCAGGCAATTTAACCAAAGGGTCACAAGTGTCTGATTTAGGGCCTGTAACGCGACACGTGCGTTTCAACCCGTAGACGAGTTTGAGCCAAGGCATTTCGACAAAGAGGAACCGCATGTGAGCCCGTAAATCTTTGGGATGTTACCTCACAACAGCTTTATCACTCTAGAGTTATATCGAATTTTGTTCAGAACAAGGGTTAGTCATAAAGTTTTAACTATCACCTCAAAAAAAAAGTTACGTTAATATCTTTTGTTTGTTTATTGGCAGGTAGATGTCTGCTGTCCTGGGACACATGGAAATCCCTGCACAACACTAGCGTAGCATACAGCAATGGGAAGCCAATTGATCAACGCCAGTGATAAAGCGGCGTATCGTAAAGTAATTCGTTTTCTGCCTTTGGGGGGAGCAACGCCGCGACTGTCGGTAAAGAGTTGGTGGTGTGCGGCGACAGTAGATGATCATACGGCACAGTGACTAGACGGCGCAAACACAATGCTGTCAAGCGGGTCTGAAAGACGAAGCACAAAGTGGCAGACCATTTCTCTTCGAAAAATCAGGAAGACCAGCTTATCACAATCTAGGCTATAGAGGGGATAGTAAAAATCAGGCACGGAGCAGGTTTCAAGATTTTCAAATGATTCAAATGGCTCTGAGCACTATGGGACTTAACTGCTGAGGTCATTAGTCCCCTAGAACTTAGAACTACTTAAACCTAACTAACCTAAGGACATCACACACATCCACGCCCGAGGCAGGATTCGAACCTGCGACCGTAGCGGTTCGGCGGTTCCAGACTGTAGCGCCTAGAACCGCTCGGGCACTCCGCCCAGCTTCAAGATTTTGCACGACATTTTGAACAAGACGAACGTCGCTGTCCGGTGGGTTCCAGGACTGCAGAAATTCATTCTAAAACACATGAACCGAAGCAGCGGCTGAAATGTTGAAGCTGTGTCAGCCCAATACGGAGTACTTATTTAGCCGCCTGCTCACCGTGGATGAGTGCTCGGTGTATAACTAAGCCGTCGGGACAAAGGGGAACAGCAAGCAGTGCAAAACGTGTGGATTCACCACCGTGGAAAAGGACGAACACCTAAATATCAACAGGAAAGCTCACTGAGATTTTTTGGGACTGCCATGGTGTGATGCTAACAGATTATGCTGGTAACGGATAAACCGTCACAGGACCATACTGCTGAACTCTCTTGACGAGGTTACAGGACGCTGTCAAGATTAAGCATCCGGGGCAGCTCTAAAAGGTAGTGTTTCCCTTCAATGACGATACGCTGACTCACTCTACGCAGGACACAATCACTCCTGCTGCTTCTTTGGGCTGTCAGACTTGGTTCACTCCCACGTATTCTCGTGACATGACATCCAGTGATGAAGAAACCTTCGCGTGGCAGGCACTTCCACAGTGCCGATGAGATGCTTCTCGAGGTGGGATGTTTCCTGAATAGCGAAAATGAAGGGTACTACGACCAAGGTCTTTAAAAAGTCGTCCATCGTTGGAAAAAATGTGTGACACTGAAGTTAAATGTGTTAAGAAGCACTAACGCCATCACCAAGCTTTATGCTCGCAGCTTGATTTTTAGAGGTGATAATTGCGAGCTTGTAACTACCCCTGATATATTTTGAGCTACACTATGGTCTTGTGACCAGGCATGTAGATGCAATGAAATCTGGACCGATGTCTATTTCCCGCACGCAAACCGAAAATTTACTAGCGAGTCTATTCCATGCGTTATGTGGAGGTCTAAATGAAAGGACTTGGTGGCCCACCGGTAAAACGCGTGCCTGGAAACTGGAAGATTACAGGATTGAATCCGAATCGATCCACGGGTTTTTCACTCTGCCCGTAAACTTAGCATTCACCTCATATTGACATAGAGATTCTCCAAAACGACACCTGGTTTGGATACCTCTTTTAACATTACGTCCTGTTTCCCTCCTTCGATACCTGCGGTATGCTAGGGACATGCAAATCATCAAAGTGGTATCCAGCTGAAAGATTTCCATCATGCCATTCAGCCATACGAAATTATTATTACTATTATTGCTATTGTTATTACGTGAAAGGTGGTATACGACTTTTCCTGGTGACTTCACAATCTGATTGCCAGGAATAGGCACACACGCTGGACGCTGGCAGAATATCGTTGACGTACCACTGTGATGTAAGGATGCTGAGGATGACAACCGAAGGCAGGCTCTTATGAAATGAAATGGCAACCCAGACTACCACTGTTGGTGGTCGGAACGTATGGCGGGCGAATCAGGGTAGTATCCCACCGCTGTCCGGGTCGTCCCCAGACACGTCTTCGGCATGGAATCTCATTGACTTGATTGGAATTGTCTTGAGAAATGAGTCCCGCTTCGAACTGAGCTCCGATGTCCGGTAAAGACGGTTCTAGAGTCGCCCCAGACAGTGATAGAATACCTACATGATTGTGGCCCGCCTTACCGCCCAACAACCATGGTGATGGTATGGGGCGCCATATCATTTAATGGCAGGACTCCTTTGGTTGTCATATGTGGCACCCTTACAGCACAGCGGTACGTCTGTGATATTCTACAGCCCGTTTTGTTGTCCCTTATGGCAAGCCATCCAGGGCTTAAATTTCAGCACGATAATGTACACGGCGAACGTTTCTACTGCTTTTCTTAGTGCTTGCCAAACCTTCCTTGGCTAACAAGATCGCCGGATCTCTCCCCAGTTGAGAACGTTTGGAGCATTGTGTGCAGAGCCATTCAAGCAGCCCAGGATTTGGACGATCTGTCGCGCCATTTGGATAGAATTTAGCACGATATCCCTCTGTCAACCACTGCCAAGCTAAGTAACTGCTTGCATAAGGGCCAGAGGTTGACTGACGCGTTATAGACTACCTGTTCAACTAGGAAAGCTCTTCGTCTTGAATAAATCATCCAGTTTTTCTGAAATTGTAATCATTTATTTGTCTGCACCAATTTCCGTCCCATTCGGATAATTCCTTTGTGGTGCGTCGTTTCTTTTTGGTCTTAGAGTGCATATACACTGTGAATCAGTGTAGATATTAGTCAAAAAATCCCTGCAGTAGTTTCTGAGATTAGCCTGTACATGCAGACAGAAGCGAGCAGGGAATTTCAATTTATTTATATAAGAGAAGAGAAGAAAGTTCGTTTCCAGAATCTGTTTACACAGTTCTTTGTGATTTAGGCTGCTTACGAACAAACTTTGAAAGTCATCTGGTATAAATGTTTGATACAATTGGTATTATTCATCGAAAACTTTGAATATTAAGTCATCTGTTTGCTTTAAGGCGACACTCTGAAAATTCAGTAAATATGAGTTAATTTTTACCAATCCCGCTTACAGTGAACTCATCACCACTGACAACAAGTTTTACATTTATCGCGCCAATTAATGAGTTTTAATTAACAAAGTGGTATGTGGGCTCGTATACATAGCAGAACGCTTACGTCATTTTTAAAGCATTCCATTCTCCTCCAAAGTTGATGAAGGTGCTGTAAATTCCTAATACACTCTTGTTCATCAGGATTTTCTACAGAACTCAGTGTCAGTTCTTTTAACATGAGTCCGTAAACAACGCAGATTTCATTTTAACACAATCATTATTAGAGTTTCTTTTCAAAGTACAAGATCTGGGAAACAAACACAAGGTAACGTACACAGTGTTTCCATCAGCTTGTTGACAGCATACAAATTTCGAAAAACTATAGTACTCTTAAAAGTCAGAGAAAGCTGATGGTCCTTGTATAAACCTTAAATACTTATTGAAAGCATGGAGCCCACTGCCGTAGCCTGAGGAATTAGGAATTGGACGTAATCTGCGCGATTTCCAATAGCGGTATTTCACGCGGGACTCGAACTAGTGTGGAAAGGCGGTCGGGACGTCATGTGAATCCCTGTCTGTTGTCTCAGACTCTATACCCATTTCACTCAAGTTAGCTCTCTGTTAGGACTCGCTGCTCGTAAAGCTACCTCCAGGAAATTGGAAATTTATTGTTTGTTCCTGTGGGACCAAACTGCTGAGGTCATCGGTCCCTGGGCTTACACACTACTTAACCTAAATTAAACTAACTTACACTAAGGAGAACACACACACACATGCCCGAGGGAGGACTCGAATCTCTGACACAGGGAGCCGCGCGAACCGTGGCAAGGTGCCTCAGACCGAGCGGCTACCCCACGCCTATCTCCAGGACAACGCGGCTATGCTAGCATATCCGGATACCGGCTAATAGCGTCTATATCTGCACATATAATCCGATAGCTCCTCTTCTCATTATCACTATTTACCTTCCCCTCCCCCCCCCCCCCAATCTATCTGCTCCATTCGCGAATGACGCGTGGGAAGGACAATTGTAGGTAAACCTCCGTATTACCTCTAATTTTTCGGATTTCCTCATTTCACGAGACGTACCTGAGAGGAAATAATATGTTGCTCGTCTCTTCCTGAACTCCACTCGCTTGGAACTTCAGCAGTATACCTCTCCGTGATGGACCACTCCTCTCTTGTAACGTCTGCCACTGAATGTTGTTGTTAGTAATAATAATTTCGTGCGTGTCAATGGCCGGGTGCAAGTCACTCGATTGCTCACCACTTTGGCGACTTACGTGTCCCAATTATCCAAACGGGAAGGAGGCGCCCCCAGTTTTAGGTGGAATTCGAACCAAGTGTTGTTCCTGGCGACTCCTCTCACCGTTGAATGCAGATTAAAAATTGTTGTGGACCGACAGGGATTCGGTCTCGCGACTTGTCGCTTTCCAGGCACATGCATTACCGCTGGTCCAACAGGTCCGACAGCTGGGGTTTGTTGAGCATCTCCGTAACTTTTTCCCGCCAAGAAAAACGGCTCCGTGACGAAACGCGCCGCTCTTCGTTTGATTTTGACTATCAGTTCTATCAATCCAACTTGGTATGAGTCCCAGACAGATGAGCAATATTCAGGAATCGGTCGAACAGTTGTTTTGTAAACCACTACCTTTCATAGATGATTTACATTACCTTGAGGTTCTTCCTGTGAATCTCAGCATGGCATCTGCTTTTCCTGCAATTCGTTTTACGTGGTTATTCCACTTTAGGTCACTCCGGATGGTTGCTGCTACACATTTTATGGTAGTTACTTTCTCCAGTGATTTATCACAAACAGTGCAGTGCAGTTGTACAGTAATGCATATCTTAGCTTATGTCTTTGCAATATGCTACATTTTTGTACATTCTGGGTCAACTCTCTGCCCACTCACCAGTTATCAACCCTCGTCAGGTCATCTGCAGTTCGCTGCAGTCTTTGCGTGTTACGACTTTCCTATGGACAGCAGCATCGTCTGCAGAAACCCTCACAGAGCTTCAGTCGCTATCCACTAGGTTAGGGCCTCTTAGGGTGTTTGCCAGTGCTGAGTGTGGAAGACGGCTTCGTTATGTTGACGACCACAGACGATAGATGTAAGTAGAGCCGCCTTTCCCGTGGCGAAGGACCGGAACGTGTGGCCGGAAGCCCCACCCCTTGCGCTGCTGTTTTCTTCGTGTCTGCGTTTACTCACTACCTCATATCGCCTTTCTGTCGGGTTTACTCTAATTTGTTAGTTTTCAAGTTATTACCAGCGGCAGAATGCGGAACTAAACTTTATTTATGCACAGACGGGACCAAAGACGTCCAACAATACTCGACAGTTCACGACTGACACACGTGCCTCGGTATCGTACATTCACGTTGTAGTCATAATGCGTTATTAGTTCTGGGTATTTCTAGGATAGTCATCGCGCAAGTATACATTATCGTAGAGTATGATCATATGGAAAGGCGTTGATAAATAACGAAGTTTAGTTGTGTCCAGAAGACAAACGGAAAGGTTTGCTTCGTTTAAAAAAATATATATAAAAGAAGGACATCTCTGGTTGAGGGGGATGGCATCGTAGCATCGCGTGCAAACTTCTTAGAATAATGAGAGAAAACGAGAAACATCCGTAAAAACCTTCGACTTCGATCTGAGCCCCAACTCCAGTTACTAGATCGTAAAACAACAGTTTTATTTAAGCTTCATACACTTCTCTCTACAAAAACGTATTAATACTATATTATACGTTCGCTTTTATTTTTTTCATTTCCTACGCTTTCCTCTAGAGTATTTTAAAACCTAAAGTACCGATGTCTCCTACAAGCACAGCTACATTATGGAACATAACGAGTTTTATTTTCCTCTTGTTCATTTCGACTGTTTGCGTGCAGACGTGAATTAACAGATTGTGTGTTTGTTTCATTTGCTGCACTTACAGAAAGTGCAGTTCAGGAAGTGTGTTTACATTTTGACTGAGCGCAGCTATATAGCTCGTGCGTCATTCCAAACAGCCAATAACGGAACATGTCAACAGTTTTCAGAGTGCTCAGCTAAAATGGCAATTGTAAAGTGAACAAGTTATAATAAATGAGTGAATAAATTCGGTAATAGATGGAACATTGTTTCCTGAAACCAGGCAGCACAGACTTAAAAAACATACAGTCTGCGTCAGGAGCTGATGACACCCGATGTCTTTTCATGTTATTTTTTTTTCGCTTCCAGCTTCGCTTTTTATCAGCAACATACGAAGAGAAACCCTAGGGAGTTTCTCACTTCGCACTGCAGGCGGCAGCAGCATCGCTTGTGGTGCATACCGGTAGCTGCCAACCGTGTCACGGAGTATCACCAATATATCTCGCGTAGTTCTCTATAATGGAAACAGACATGACCCTACTTCCACCGTTAAAAACAATTTCGATATGTTAGCTACATTTCGTACTGAGTACCCTATGGCCTAGAACCCATCAAACGTAAACTGGCCAGCGATTACATTTTGCACTGCAAACTTTTCAATGTATTCATTTGTTGTACTTTACTTCGAAGTATCGCAACGAAAAGAAAACAAATTCTTTATCAGTCCTCAAGGTGTGACTATATAATGCGGAAAAATAATATCTTTTTATAGAATATTTTCCTCAAAATCGAATGAGAAAGACTGCATAGTGGAAAGTTCGCTGGAATCCCAAAACATATTTTTTTTACGCGAAAACTAAAAATTTTAGTAAGAAACTAACTGCAGAAACGCATGTTGCTTTGCTTCATCTACGTAAAGAAAATTTTTAAAGGCAAATCGGGTGACAATGGATTACTGAAGCAGTATACCTGCGATACGTTTTGCGTGGAGGGACCAGCACCTCTGTGCTTCTGGGTACAGAGGGGGAGTTTGACGCACCTCATGCGGCCCAAAGGCCACTCTATTCACTTCTATGCCCATTTTTTACGACGGTGCAAACCTCCACTCCTCGACTCCGCGCAATAGCACTGTCCCTCTTTCCATAACACTGCTCTTCCTCGCTCCGCCGGTCTCGACCTTCTCCAAAACTTCAGCCTCGTTTTCTTTGTCGTCGCCAAATGTAAAAATGGTTCAAATGGCTCTGAGCACTATGGGACTCAACTGCTGTGGTCATTAGTCCCCTAGAACTTAGAACTACTTAAACCTAACTAACCTAAAGACTTCACATACATCCATGCCCGAGGCAGGATTCGAACCTGCGACCGTAGCAGTCGCACGGTTCCGGACTGCGCGCCTAGAACCGCGAGACCACCGCGGCCGGCCGCCAAATGTATATGTGCAATGGATGGAGAGCTTAATTTGATGGGAGAAGATTACCGGTGCAAAAGACATTTCAGTAATAATAATAATAATAATAATAATAATAATAATAATGACTTTAAATTTGTTTTCAGCCGGATATTGTCTCTTCTATTTTCTCCTCCTGTACTTGCAAATTACATTACTAACATGTCGGCCGGAATGGCCGAGCGGTTCTAGGCGCTACAGTCTGGAACCGCGCAACCGCTACGGTCGCAGGTTCTAATCCTGCTTCGGGCATGGATGTGTGTGATCTCCTTAGGTTAACAAACTGCCTGTTGGTTTCTGTCTTGGGTTCTTCGGCCAACGTTCATCTAATAATTTTTCTGACGTTTCGCCAGCACGAGTGGCTGGCATCGTGAAAGCTTCACCCTCCATTGCCCGTGGTGAACTGGAGCAGACCTCGCGGCCGCAGACTATATGTACCTGGCGCGCCAACGTCCGAGGGTTTCTCAGCGGTCATTTCCGGTGCGGTTCTCCTCTTGCTACCTGCGACGGTCGTTCGCTGCTGTACGGGAAGACAGGATCCGTTTACCTTAAGGCTTTCCTCTTTCTTGTTCAAACTGTTCGCTTGTTTTTGTATTTCTACAGCTTCTCTGAACAAGCGCGTGTGATACCACTTATCTACAGCCCAAACTTCCGTGTCGGCGAATTTTATTACGTGGTCGGTCTCATTCAGTGCGTGCTCTGCCACGGCCGATTTCTCCACCTGCTCCAACCTGCAATGTCGCTTATGCTCTTTGATCCTGGTGTTAATGGATCGTACAGTCATTCCGACATAAACTTTTCCGCATGTGCATGGTATACGGTATATTCCCGACATTGCAAGTGGGTCTCTTTTCTCCTTCGCCGATCTAAGACACTCTTTGATCTTCCTTGTCGGTTTGAAAATCGCCTTTACGCCATGTTTGCGCAATATACGGCCGATTCTGTCCGTCTCTCTGGGAATGTATGGCAGAAAGGCCGCACCCGACATTTCATTTCTTTTTCTGGTTCCTTACTTCGCCGAGCGTTTGGTTCTGTTACACTTCTAATATAATTTGTGCTCCTCAGGACAGTTTCCAGGTGTTGCATTTCTCGTTTGAGGTGTTGCGGCTTACATATTCGTCCTCCTCTCGTTACGAGCGTACTAATCATCCCTCTCTTCTGGCTCGGGTGGTGGTTTGACAGTCTGTGCAGGTATCGGTCCGTGTGTGTCGGTTTTCGATACACGCTGTGTCCCAGGTTTTCACCGTCCCTTGTGAACAGCACATCTAGAAATGGCAGTTTCTTGTACTTTTCTACTTCCATGGTAAATGTTATGTTGGCATGGAGGCTGTTCAAGTGTCTTAGGAAGTCACCGAGCTGTTTTTCACCATGGCTCCAGACCGCGAAAGTATCATCGACGTACCTGTACCACACCTTAGGTTTGCAAGTCGCCGAGTCCAGTGCCTGTGCTTCGAATTGTTCCATGAAGAAGTTGGCCACCACTGGACTGAGAGGACTACCCATGGCGACGCCTTCCAACTGTTCGTGCTGGCGAAACGTCAGAAAAATCATTAGATGAACGTCGCCTGAAGAACCCGAGACAGAAGCCAGTATGCAGTTTGTCAACAAGTGGCCACGAAAGCCTTAACAATTTTGTGCTTAGGTTAGTTAGGTCTAAGTAGTTCTAAGTTCTAGGGGGTTTATGACCTCAGAAGTTAAGTCCCATAGTGCTCAGAGCCATTTGAACCATCTGAACATCACTAACAAGGGAAACTCCTCGCCGCACTTCCCTCAGATTTAGAGGCAAGATGGCCCAGTTGATATACCGTCAGAAATTGAACACAGATCAAGCATGAAAACAGGAAGAAGGTGCACTGAACTGAGAAGGAAAGTAAAGTAGAAAGAGTGAACGGTTAAAGGACAAGAAGTGCACTATAGAGTGACCCGACTGAAGGACGGCGTGGTGGTTAAGTGGGCAGCCTGCCTTCGGCGGCGTTGCGGCACGGACGTCTGTTTCCATCCCTGCCGTGGAAGTTCTGGCGCGCGCTGTTGTTTACCTATTCGGATTACTCGCACCTTTCGACGACTCGATATAGAGTGACACATGCATACCGAAAGTTGACTATCAAGGTTAGTTTTTCGAATGAATATGCGAGACCGCAAGCCAATGAAATTGAAAAGTTCCTACGAGACGAAGTTAAACTTGACTACAACGAACTTATTGGAATACACCTCTCCACAGTGAGCAGTGTCGTTTACGTCAAACTGATTAACGATACAGTGTGTGGCAGAATCATTCGAGATACTAAACATGGACTCAAATTTCGTCACTCTGATGTACATGCTGGAGAATTAACTATTGATCACGCAGGACTGGGCTTACGAACCATAGATATTTTCGAACTTCCATTCGAGGTTTTGTCTGACTTGGTGAGTGACACCTTACGCCCATATGGGAAAGTGCTTAGCCACGTAGAGGAAAAATGGTCCACTTCACGACCTACCCCGTTCTCACTGGGGCGCGTCAAATCAAAATAGAACTGGCACAACATGTACCCTCATCGATCGAGCCAGAGCAATAGTTATCTACAATGGACAATCCAAAACATGCTCTGGATGCGGGAAAGAGGGCCATGTCCGTTCCGGATGTATGCAGCTGAGGATTGTCCAAGTTCCAAATGGCGAACCCGTGCCTACGTCCACGTTGACGCCGCTGACACTAACGTATGCGGACGCGTTTCGAACAGATCCCATCCCGAAGAATGACCAGCTCCAACATTCTGACAGTTTACGGCAACCGACAGAAGCAGAGACCGTCACCTGTGACAAAACGTCAGCGCCGTCAGCGCGAGGACTGGCGCTCACAGTGCAAGGAATACGGATCGTTAACATCTACGCATCGTCGAGGTCCGACAGACGGCGCGATCGATCCCGATTTTACGCAGAGGAGATTACACGACTATTCTTAGGCCGGTATGGACATATCTTGTTTGTAGGCGACTTCAACTGCGTGCTCACACTAAAAGACGCTATAATTCATGCCCAGACCTGCGGCAACAGGACATGAATCTCATCGATACATAGGAAACGATACATGGCGACAGACCCGGATACACCTACGCCAGAAGTCACTCTTTAACTCGCCTCGATCGAATTTACGCAACAGGTCGTCTCGAATCTGCTTTCCTCGATGCGGAATTGTGGTCCGTCGCCTTTTCAGATCACATAGTATATATATGCTCGGTGTCCCTAAGTCGTCAACGAGTGTGGAGGAGTCGCAGTGTTTGGAAATTGAATACAGCACACCTCAGGGAACCTGAGTGTAGGAGTTTAATCGAAGACAGTTGGCACATATGTGAACGACGCCTGCCGACATGTCCGACGACGTTGCAGTGGTGGCTGGAATGCGTTAAGCCTACATTGCGCCGAGCGTTAATTGCATACGGAAGAGAGCAGATGATGTGGAGGCGACACACGACGGAATTTTATTTCACGATGCTCCGCGAACTTTCCGTACAAGCGCCTTCACAGGATCGTAGTGCTGCTCTAAAACGAGTGCAGGCCCAAATAATTTCCATAACGCGCCGCCATCTGGAGGGTGTCGCAATCCGTGCAAGGGTCTTTGAGCGAGTCCGTGGAGAATCATCGTCGATGTATCAGGTTATCAGAGAAAAACAACGAAGCCGCAGAACCTTAATACAGACGGTCGTACTGCCGGATGGTCGCCGTATGACAACGCAAAAAGACATTGCCAACGCCTTTGTGTAACGCTGCGGTTATCTTTATGAAGAAGCGGAACACGATCAGGCAGCCTTTCATGAGGTCCGACGAACGATATCAGCGTGCCTCGACGAGACGGTTGACCGAGAGTTAACAGGGGAAGTCACAGTTGACAAAATAATGAAAGCGCTTGATAAGGGAGCATCGCACAAATCGCCGGGGCCCGACGGGTTTCCGTTAGAGTTTTATCACACATTTAAAGATCTCATGACTGCACGATGGACTCCTGTGTACTGCGAATTGATGTCTCCCAATGTACCTCTTCCACCCTCATTCGTGGAAGGAATGATCATCCCTATCCACAAACCATCCGGCGGCACAGGGATACAGGCCTACCGGCCACTGACGCTTCTTAATTGCGACTACAAGATCTACACCAGGATACTTGCAGCACGCTTTAAACGCCTAATACGCCAAGTGATATCACTCGACCAAACCCAGCTAGGAGGGGATAGCAATATATCAGCGACTACCGCGATATTATCGCACTGGCAACAACATGTCGTTTCCGGGGTGCACTGGTATCAATAGACTTCGATCGTGTCTTTGACAGGATGAACCATGCCTATCTCACGGAAGTGATGACACAGATGAAGTTTCAGAAAGTTTTGTCGCCGTCGTTATGAGACTACTCCACGGCGTCTCATTCAGAGTGCACGTCAATGGACGCATTGTGTGGCCCATCGCCATCTCACCATCGGTCAGACAAGGGTGCCCGCTGTCGCTGATACTGTATGACATCGCTGTCGAGCTACTGCTATGCGAGCTCCAAGGAATGACGATAAGGGGTAACAAGTTTGTATACAGAACGTACGCGGATGACTTAGTGTTTTTCGCACGGTCGGACGACGAGGCAAGAGCGGCCTTATATTGGATTAATTTTTATGGTAAGTCGCATGAACATGGCAACGTCGGGAGCGATGAACATTGGGAGAGGATTCCCGACGGGAAGTGTAGCAAAATTACAGCCGATCAACAACATGAAATGCCTACGAATAATCTTCACTGTGCCCCTCCACTGTGCCCCTTAGGTTGAACTAGGAATGGTGTACTTCGAATTAGACAGGTTGAAAGGGGAAAGAGACAATGGGAGCTGGGAGCAGGTAAAAAGTCGTAGTCAGAAGGAGACAACCCCAGAAATCACTTTTCAGATTCCAGTGAGTAATCAGTTTGATTTGTTACTTGATGTAGAAGAGCCTCAAACAGTTTTTGAGCAAAGTAGGGTGCGGCGGACTCGTAGTAACAATTGTAATGCTAGGTCGGGAGTAAAGTCAAGCTGAAAGTTAAGAGTCCTGCTGCTAGGTAGCAGTCATGGAAAAGGTGTAGGCCAGTTGCTACAGGATAGGATAGGAGTCAAGTACCATGTCACAAGCATTGTGAAACCTAGTGCTAAGCTTAGCCAGATTACAGAAAACCCAGGGGTCTTGTGCAAAAATTTTAATAGCGAGGACCATGTTCTTATGGTAGGAGGAGCAGAAAACAGATTGGCTAGCAATTTAGACTATAGTATTAGGTGTGACCTGGATGTAATAGGTGCATGCAACAGCTCACACCCGTGTGGGGTTTGTGGATGTCTTGCAGGGCCATGACCAGCCCTGGGTTCATACGGCTGCCAACTGTGTTAACAGAGACCTGAGGGGGTTACTGTTGGCAGAAACTAAATCTCCTATCTGTGCTGTGCCTGTTGATGCAATTGGGGGTTAAGGTTACACTAGTCATTGCCTGCATCTGAATAGGAGGGGGAAAGATAGATTAGTTGATCTTCTTGTAGAAAATGTAAGGGAGGCCACATGCACACAAGACAAAATACCTGTGATTACTGGAGTCAGAGGGACACATTTTTTTAGGTTAGATTCAGGTTACAGAGAGAGAGTATTGAAAGAAATAAAAACAGAACAGTGCCATAATGTCTGTAGCAGTATCCAAAGAAATAAAATTTGTGTGTTTCATCAAAACATTAGAGGACTGAAAAATAAGATAGGTGAGCTTCTTGCATGCCTAGAAAATGGGGTAAATTCTGAAGGTATAGATGTATCGTGTCTCTCTGAACATCATGTAACCGCAGGGATGGAGAAGTTAAATGTAAGGGATTACAAATTAGCATGTTATTCATGTAGAGTCAACATGGAAAAAGGAGGAGTTGCTACTTATATAAAAATTTGACACAACGTGAAAAATATTGAAGCAAATAGTTTTTGAGTAGATCAGGTCCTTGAAGCATGTACTTGTGAGTTGCTACTGCAATATACTTCTATAGTATTTGTAAGAATCTACAGATCCCCTCAAGGTAACTTTCAGCTATTCATGAAAAATCTAGAGGCATTATTGACTACCTGTCAGACAAAAAGAAACAGTTAGTGGTTTGTGGTGATTTTAATGTAGATTTCTTAAAAGATACGGAGATACGGATAGGAAAAATAAGCTAGAAACTTCGTTTGGTTGTTTCAATCTAGTATCTGCTGTAAATTTTCCAACCCGTGTGCCGCAGGATAGTAGGTCACTTATCGATAACATTTTCATAGACAATGCGCAGCCAGAAACAATTAATGTGTACCCAGTTGTTAATGGGCTATCTGATCGTGATGCACAATTAATGGAAATAACACATATATTACCTTACAGGCTTCAGGCAGGTTCATACAAGACTGGGGGGCTTATTGATGCGAACAGGGTACAGGGTTTTAAGAGCAGCCTAGAAGAGGTAGAATGGGATGAAGTATACACAGAAAACGATGCTGATACCAAATTCAGTTTATTCCACCGCAAATTTGTCTCAATATTTGAGAGTTGCTTTTCTGAAAAGTTATCCAAAAGCGCCATTACAAAGTCAAGTAAGCCATGGATTACTAAGGGAATTAAGATATCGTATAAGAGGAAGAGGGAAATATATGGACAGGCCAGAATAAGTCAGGATCCGACGTTACTTGCTTACTACAAAAAATACTGTAATATTGTAAGGAAAGTCATTAAGATGTCGAGAAGTTAATGTGTTCTGAAAGAAATTAATAAAGCGGATAGTAAGATTAAAACTATATGGAATAATGACAAACGAGAGAGGGGGCTGCCTGACAGTGCACAGCATACCATAGCAATAAAGCTAAATGACGATGTTGTGAGTGATAATTCAGAGGTTGCAAGTATTTTTAACAATCACTTTCTGAATGTAGCAGCAAATATAGGGTTAAAGGTTCAGTCGAAGAAGCAAAACAATATGTTAAAAATGTCATTCCCCAGGACTTTAGGCCTTTAGAAATAGCACCAATATCCCCCCACTGAAATTAAGGGACTTATAAATATATTGAAACAAAGAGCTCATGTGGTGTTGATGGAATCTCTAACAGATTTTTGAAATGTTGTTCTAATTTAATAAGTGGAGTGCTTAGCGATGTTTGTAATGCTTCGCTGACACAAGGAATTTTTCCAGACAGATTGAAATACGCAATTGTCAAACCTCTTCATAAGAAAGGGGACAAGAGTGATTTAAATAATTATAGACCAATCTCATTGCCGACTTCATTTTATAAAATATTCGAAAAAGTTATGTATTCAAGAGCAGTCTCATATTTAAGTGAAAATAATTTACTCAGCATGTCACATTTCGGATTCCGGTAGGGTTACTCGACTGAGAATGCTATCTACACATTTACCCATCAAATAGTACAAGCCCTAAATAACAAATTATCGCCAGTTGGTATTATTTGTGATCTCTCCAAGGCATTTGACTGTGTGAATCATGCCACACTCTTAGAAAAACTCAAGTTTTATGGAATTGAAGGCTATACACACAGCTGGTTTGAATCATACTTAACGGACAGAAAGCAAAAAGTTGTGCTGAATGGCACAAATAATGTTGAGATGGTGATAAATTCTAGTGAATGGGAAGTTATCACAAAGGGAGTCCCACAGGGTTCAATTTGGGTCCTTTGTTGTTCCTTATTCATGTGAAAGACCTCTCACTTAACGTTAAGCAAGCAGAACTAGTGTTTATTGCAGATGACACGATTGTTGTAATAAATTTCATTCCAAAACAAAGCAGCTGAAGATATTGTTAAGTATGTCTTTAAAAGAATTATTAAGTTGTTCTCAGAGAATGGACTCTCCCTTAATTTTGGAAAAACTCAGTACATCCAATCATAGCGTGTTGGCTTTCAGGGCCGGCGTCTTCAGTAATTGAAATTGCCCGCAGCTGGCAACGAAACGTCAGGGAGAAGTATTTCTACTATTTGACCACAGCCCCTTAGCCCGGAAGTTTCAGTACATCCATTTCTGTACACCAAATAGAGTCATACCGACAATTGATGTAGCATGTGAACAGGGCTCAGCTAACATGGTAGATTTCTCCAAATTTTTGGGTGTTCACATTGATGACAACTTGAACTGGAAGAAGCATATTACTGAGATTCTCAAACAATTAACTTCAGCGTCTTTCGCTCTTCGTATAATCGCTAGTCTTGGTAATAAACAGATCAGCCTCCTAATGTACTTTGCATATTTCCACTCAATACTGTCTTATGGAATAGTTCTCTGGAGTAACTCACGACTTAGACATAAAGTACTGATTGCACAAAAAAGAGCTGTGATAATAATTAGTGGTGTACACCCAAGGAAGTCATGTAGGCACCTTTTCTAGGTGTTAGGTATTTTAACTGCACCATCAGGGTACATATATTCACTAATGAAATTCGTTATAAATAATCCATCTCAATTCGGGAAGAACAGTGATGGTCATACGTACAACACTAGAGGGAAAAATGACCTTTAGTATCCGTTATTGAAGATGTTAGTTATTTAAAAAGTAGTACATTATTCAGCAACTAAAATCTTTGATCATTTGCCCAACAACGTAAAGTGTCTGGCAGGTAGCAGATCAAGTTTTAAATCTAGCTTAGAATCATTTCTTTTGGACAAATCCTTCTATTCCATGGACGACTTTCTGTTTCAGAACTGGTAAAAAAAATTGTACCTCTGAATGTAGTTGCATGTATACAACTAAAAATTTCAGTAATATTAATATTAGCACTATTTATGTATATATCTTGTAATCTGACTTGTTCCACATCATATCGATAAAATAATCGTGAAAATGATCTACGTAATATGACATAACTCAACTAAAGACATTCGAAGCACGGTGGCATTGAGGTACAGACATCTTCTGCAAACATTTCGTGCGAGTGTCCGAAGTTATAGGTTAAGGGCTCTGGACATGATGCAACGGGTCACCTTTGCAAACACTTATCTAACTTCTCGCATCTCCCACCTGGCACAAGTTCTTCCTACGCCGGTGGTGCTGGCGCGCCGAATCCTAACCGCATTAGGATACTATGTGAGCACAGGTCTGCTTTTTAAGGTAGGGTACGAAACCCTCACCCTTCCTCGTAGTCAAGGAGGTCTTGGACTAGTCCACGTACGCTACCGAGCAGTGGATATTTGCGTAAGCACGATGATAAAGATGTGGACATGACACCGGACAAGTCTAACGGGCACCTAGATCGACGAACTGGCTCCACCTTCTCGTTCGGCACCGGTAGCGGTGTCTCACATCTCTCCATCGCTTGCCCATATGCGCACCTTTTCTATGGAACACAGTTATGTACATAAGGAACTACCAGGACGGCAACGACACATGATATATATAGCATCTTGACACGACGACGGCTGAATAATGCCGTAGAGCGCCGCCAACCAACAGTTACGTGGTCAGTGGTATGGCGTACAGTGCACCACCCACACATTCATACGGAGACGAGCGCACTGTGGTATCAGGTGATAAATTGGAAATACGTGATTCGTTCCAGGTTGCATACAATTCATATGGTGGATGAGCTACTGTGTCCGCAGTGCAATGTTATAGACACACAGGAGCATCGCCTGATATGCGAGCCTTTGGGGGACGTATGGTGTTTGGTGCAAAAAATGATCGCCTTCCTCCTTCGGGTGGTGCCGCAAGCAATAGAACCACGGATACTACTTCTCCCAGATATCACGTGCTATCCCCGAACGAAGACAAACGCAGTGACTTGGATTCGGGGTTTGACTGTGCTTTACCTTTTCCGAGACAGCAGTAAGAATGTACTCGACTTTTGGGCCTTACTACAAGACCATCACTCACAGCTTATGAGACATCCGAAATATTGAACATATTACGCTAATTTTTAGGGAGTGCCTTGCTTGATCCCCCACCCAGTTGGTATGTACCGGGTAGGAGAATGTAATTATTGCCTATACGTATTAGAACAAGAAAGGACCAGGACAGTGGAGAAGATCCACCACCACACGTGAACACGTACCCGGGCCCAACACGAGTTGCAAAGGGATTAGCGAGGAACATGCCCAAGAACAGGAACGTGGTCCGTTATTGTTTTGTACTGACAGAAGCAATTTATGTTTTTTTTTATTGTCGCGCCATTATGTAAAAAGAAGTCCACTTATTTACGTATTCCAGAAGTATTTCATTTTATAAAGGTCATCGTCTTATGTACAAAAAAACTGACAGAAGCAGTTTATGTTCGTTATTGTTACATCATTATGTAAACAAAAAGTCATGTTGTTGGAGTGTAAACCAGTTGAGACGTGCTCTAAACTTTCTCGTGCAACTTTTTTTCCACAGTATTATAAATTGTTCGTCTGGTCATAGAGTTATTTGTTCTTTTTCTGTAGTCTTGGCAGATACACTCCTGGAAATGGAAAAAAGAACACATTGACACCGGTGTGTCAGACCCACCATACTTGCTCCGGACACTGCGAGAGGGCTGTACAAGCAATGATCACACGCACGGCACAGCGGACACACCAGGAACCGCGGTGTTGGCTGTCGAATGGCGCTAGCTGCGCAGCATTTGTGCACCGCCGCCGTCAGTGTCAGCCAGTTTGCCGTGGCATACGGAGCTCCATCGCAGTCTTTAACACTGATAGCATGCCGCGACAGCGTGGACGTGAACCGTATGTGCAGTTGACGGACTTTGAGCGAGGGTGTATTGTGGGCATGCGGGAGGCCGGGTGGACATACCGCCGAATTGCTCAACACGTAGGGCGTGAGGTCTCCACAGTACATCGATGTTGTCGTCAGTGGTCGGCGGAAGGTGCACATGCCCGTCGACCTGGGACTGGACTGCAGCGACGCACGGATGCACGCCAAGACCGTAGGATCGTACGCAGTGCCGTAGGGGACCGCACCGCCACTTCCCAGCAAATTAGGGACACTGTTGCTCCTGGGGTATCGGCGAGGACCATTCGCAACTGTCTCCATGAAGCTGGGCTACGGTCCCGCACACCGTTAGGCCGTCTTCCGTTCACGCCCCAACATCGTGCAGCCCGCCTCCAGTGGTGTCGCGACAGGCGTGAATGGAGGGACGAATGGAGACATGTCGTCTTCAGCGATGAGAGTCGCTTCTGCCTTGGTGCCAATGATGGTCGTATGCGTGTTTGGCGCCGTGCAGGTGAGCGCCACAATCAGGACTGCATACGACCGAGGCACACAGGGCCAACACCCGGCATCATGGTGTGGGGAGCGATCTCCTACACTGGCCGTACACCTCTGGTGATCGTCGAGGGGACACTGAATAGTGCACGGTACATCCAAACCGTCATCGAACCCATCGTTCTACCATTCCGAGACCGGCTAGGGAACTTGCTGTTCCAACAGGACAATGCACGTCCGCATGTATCCCGTGCCACCCAACGTGCTCTAGAAGGTGTAAGTCAACTACCCTGGCCAGCAAGATCTCCGGATCTGTCCCCCGTTGAGCATGTTTGGGACTGGATGAAGCGTCGTCTCACGCGGTCTGCACGTCCAGCACGAACGCTGGTCCAACTGAGGCGCCAGGTGGAAATGGCATGGCAAGCCGTTCCACAGGACTACATCCAGCATCTCTACGATCGTCTCCATGGGAGAATAGCAGCCTGCATTGCTGCGAAAGGTGGATATACACTGTACTAGTGTCGACACTGTGCATGCTCTGTTGCCTGTGTCTATGTGCCTGTGGTTCTGTCAGTGTGATCATGTGATGTATCTGACCCCAGGAATGTGTCAATAAAGTTTCCCCTTCCTGGGACAATGAATTCACGGTGTTCTTATTTCAATTTCCAGGAGTGTATTATACTATACATGGGTTATAGAATATGAGTCATGTGGTAAGAATACGTTACCGTCACAAGTAAATGTGATGAATAGCGAGAGGAAGGGAGATGCCACATAGATGTCTCACAGAAATGAAAACAACAAATAAACTGGTGTGAACTGTGTTACAACAAAGGAATTCAAGAGTCAATACTTCCAAAACGGAACGCAACTTCAAAAACATTTAAAACATATGTTTTGACAGAGCACAAAGAAATTGTTGCGTTCATTTTTTGCGTCTTATGTGACAAACTATGTTGTCATCATTTACTTCGGAGAGATCACATTCGCATTCGTACGAATACCCAAATCGAGTAATGAGGATTGTTTCACTCGCTTACCAGGCCCAAAAATTAGGTGCGTCGTAAGAGATTCCTATCATATGACGCACGTACGCCCTGTGTGACAAATGAGACGTGTTTTCCGGTGGAGGATTCGCCTGAATTGTCGCCTTGTCATCAAACGTTTACGGTTCTCATTCGAAAGCCACTCCCCACCGGTTGCTAACAGGGTAGTTGTACAGATTCGACTGTCATTATAGGTCCCTATCTTAAACTCGGTGTTGCAAACGGACATTACACCACGACACAGATACAAATTTGAAAACTGCGAAGAAAAACTTTTACAAAAATTGGCATGAGGGAGTTTCTCTTATGATGATTAGGCGAAGCTCGGACGCCAGCCACTATTTTCCCCTCGCATTCCGGAAATTATCAAAATCTAAAAAAAAAACCAAACAAACGGAAAGCTAATACCACCGTCACTTTTGCCCTAAATATTTAAGAAGAAGCCCCAAAAGAAAAATTCCACTGCTTCAGTCATTGGCCCCTATCATGAAATACCCCCAATAACTTCTACCAAAAAAGGGGAAAAATAGGAATGGAGGATACATGGAAGGTACTTTTTAATTTAATTTTTTATTTTTTTAAATTTTATTTTGTGATAAACGAATCCATCTCCGCCGCACAAGCACTTACTGGCAAAGAGTGACGAGACATCAGTAGATCATCGAAGCACGTCTTGTCGAAAGTGTGTATGAATAATCGTCGAGGGAATAGTATTTGTAAAGTGGAAGAAGGGTATATGTCAGCTGCTCTTTACATGGATAATCAAACTGCGAGAGGGATTGTGGAAAGCGCTCCGAAGGAAATTCGAGAAATATTGTTGGTACTACTGCACTATGTCGATCGTTAAGGTATTGCCAGAAATCGAGGGCTGTTTTATCACCAGCACCAAACAGGTAGTGGACTACGTGTCCGCTGATACTAGTCAATGAGTAGGCCTTTGCACGCGGAAAATAGTCCATGTCCGGGAAGAGAATCATTTGTGAGGTGACGCTGTCAGGAGTCGTGCGTGTGATGAACGCCAGCATCTGGCGGGCCAAAGGTGAAACATTACACCAGAAAGCTGTACTTAAGGGGACATCGAGTTGCGGCATGTATCCCCCGCCAGGCAGGCGTCACCAACTGGCAGTAGGACCTTTAGAATTCTAACGGGAGGCCGTCTGGTCCTGGCGACTTGGGAAGCCAGTATAGCTACAGTCAACTCCTCCTTACTCATGTCCTCAAGTAATGCCATCTGCGAGTTCCGCGGCAGTGTGCCATACGTAAGGCGAGAGCTTTCTTCAGTCGCATCTCGGGGATGACGTTGGTCCGTGAACAGTTGACTATAGTGAGCGTGGAGAGTATTTCCGATCTCACGTAGTGTTGCGGCACAGCGACCATCGGGTTGAGTTACAGCATGAATCAGGGCCCGTCACCGACGCGTGCGTTCGGCGATGATGTGATACAGCGACGGCTCTTCGTTGTCCACTCTATCCATGGTGCATGCACGAACAGTTGTCCCTTCGAGGTGCTGCCTCGTAAGTGCTGCGATCCGCGCCTTTGCGTGGTTCATTGCTTGCTGACAGGCAGCTGAGTGCGTCATTCCGGAACAACCACACAGAATGCGGTAGTAAAAGTCTAGTGAGTGCCACCTCCAGGCGGCAATCTCCCTGACGTGACCAATCACCATGAGAGTGCGGTCGGGTAAGGTCCACATTGCCTCCACGAGCCATCGGCATTCAGGCGAGTGTAGGAGTGTCACGTTCAATTTCCAGGGTCCTCGCCCATGTCTTACCGTCTGGCAGCGCAAGGTGACTGTGCATATGTAGGCCTCGTGGTTGGAAAAAGCAACGAGCCATATTATAGAGACCCGTGTGCCCCGAACAATGGTGTGCGAGAGACAGACACGGTCTTTACCGCTGGAGGAGTGGCTGGTCTGTGAAACCTGCCCTATCGCCATGTGCTTACTCCCACGTGTCCACGAGGCGAAGGTTGGTTATGACAGTGGACAGCGCTGGGCAAGGAACGTAGTGTGGCAGTTGGCCCTTTTGCGTGTGGGAGGCGTTATAATCCCCAGCGAAAATTAGGGCATCCTGGCGTCCCATAAACAGGGGCGAGACCGCATGAGTGAAGAAAGTGGCGTCGTCCCGATCTGTAGGGCGCATAGATATTAACGATTGTGACGTCCTGGAGAGTGAGCGCCTTGCCTCTCGCGTCAGGGAGGAAACCGACGTCTTCCGCAATTAACCGTCACAGGGAAGAATTGCCACGCCTTGCCATTAGCAGATGCGTGTGAGACGTGAGGAGTGTATCCGAAAGGGCCGATGAAATTCTCGACATAGACCTCCTGGAGGAGGACAATGTCTATATCCGTCGCATTCAGCGTATCTTGCAACATCGTCAGTTTAACAGGCGCACAAATATTATGGATGTTGAGAGTTGCCAGTCGGTACTGTTGGGTCGCCACGTCCGTCGGGAAGGTGGCGTCTGCTCCAACGGCGGCCGTCAGGGGCGGACCAGCGCAGCATCCATCGAATTTTCAGTCACTGTGTCGCAGCTGTCTCGACACCTCCACTAGGACACGCCCTTCTGCAGCACCAGGCAGTAGCACAGCGTCATCCTGGACGTCATCAGCCCAGGAGCTCGTCAGCACAGATGTGGTGTCCCGCAATGGGTCGTCCGCTGTGCACACAGGTGGAGTTGGAACAGCAGGAGCGACGTCACCCAGGACGCTTGGGGGAGGGTTCGGCACCGCCGCGGCACAACGACGTGAAACTGTCGTGGGGTGATGTTTCGGAACATTGCCGTCCGACATTTGCGTGTCAGAAGACTTTGCATCGTCAGACATGTTGTCGTCATCTTCGGGCTCCACTCTTTGAAGATAATCATCCGAGGATGCACGGCGACGGCCGCGGTAGTCTCGCGGTTCTAGGCGCGCAGTTCGGAACCGTGCGACTGCTACGGTCGCAGGTTCGAATCCTGCCTCGGGCAAGGATGTGTGTGATGTCCTTAGGTTAGTTAGGTTTAAGTAGTTCTAAGTTCTAGGGGACTAATGACCACAGCAGTTGAGTCCCATAGTGCTCAGAGCCATTTGAACCATTTTTGAGGACGCACGGTGCCACTTCCGGCGCTTCTGTGGGGCCTTTTGTTTACGTACATGCAGTTCTGTGCCGGAATGGGAATGGTTGTCGATTGCCTCCTTGCCAGGTGGAAGAAAGGGAGAAGTCGGTACAACGCCAGGCGTCAGATACATCTCGGCGTCGCGGTCAGAGGTACTAGGTAGGCGCCGGCCGGGGTGGCCGTACTATTCTAGGCGCTACAGTCTGGTACCGAGCGACCGATACGGTCACAGGTTCGAATCCTGCCTCGGGCATGGATGTCTGTGATGTCCTTAGGTTAGTTACAGGGTGTTTAAAAAATGACCGGTATATTTGAAACGGCAATACAAACTAAACGAGCAGCGATAGAAATACACCGTTTGTTGCAATATGCTTGGGACAACAGTACATTTTCAGGCAGACAAACTGTCGAAATTACAGTAGTTACAATTATCAACAACAGATGGCGCTGCGGTCTGGGAAACTCTATAGTACAATATTTTCCACATATCCACCATGCGTAGCAATAATATGGCGTAGTCTCTGAATGAAATTACCCGAAACCTTTGACAACGTGTCTGGCGGAATGGCTTCACATGCAGATGAGATGTACTGCTTCAGCTGTTCAATTGTTTCTGGATTCTGGCGGTACACCTGGTCTTTCAAGTGTCCCCACAGAAAGAAGTCACAGGGGTTCATGTCTGGCGAATAGGGAGGCCAATCCACGCCGCCTCCTGTATGGTTCGGATAGCCCAAAGCAATCACACGATCATCGAAATATTCATTCAGGAAATTAAAGACGTCGGCCGTGCGATGTGGCCGGGCGCCATCTTGCATAAAGCACGAGGTGTTTGCAGTGTCGTCTAAGACAGTTTGTACCGCCACAAATTCACGAAGAATGTCCAGATAGCGTGATGCAGTAATCGTTTTGGATCTGAAAAGTGGGCCAATGATTCCTTTGGAAGAAATGGCGGCCCAGACCAGTACTTTTTGAGGATGCAGGGACGATGGGACGGCAACATGGGGCTTTTCGGTTCCCCATATGCGCCAGTTCTGTTTATTGACGAAGCCGTCCAGGTAAAAATAAGCTTCGTCAGTAAACCAAATGCTGCCCACATGCATATCGCCGTCATCAATCCTGTGCACTATATCGTTAGCGAATGTCTCTCGTGAAGCAATGGTAGCGGCGCTGAGGGGTTGCCGCGTTTGAATTTTGTATGGATAGAGGTGTAAACTCTGGCGCATGAGACGAGACGTGGACGTTGGCGTCATTTGGACCGCAGCTGCAACACGGCGAACGGAAACCCGAGGCCGCTGTTGGATCACCTGCTGCACTAGCTGCGCGTTGCCCTCTGTGGTTGCCATACGCAGTCGCCCTACCTTTCCAGCACGTTCATCCGTCACGTTCCCAGTCTGTTGAAATTTTTCAAACAGATCCTTTATTGTATCGCTTTTCGGTCCTTTGGTTACATTAAACCTCCGCTGAAAACTTCGTCTTGTTGCAACAACACTGTGTTCTAGGCGGTGGAATTCCAACACCAGAAAAATCCTCTGTTCTAAGGAATAAACCATGTTGTCCACAGCACACTTGCACGTTGTGAACAGCACACGCTTACAGCAGAAAGACGACGTACAGAATGGCGCACCCACAGGCTGCGTTGTCTTCTATATCTTTCACATCACTTGCAACCACATCTGTTGTTGAAAATTGTAACTACTGTAATTTCGAAAGTTTGTCCGCCTGAAAATGTATTGTTGTCCCAAGCATATTGCAACAAACGGTGTATTTCTATCGCTGCTCGTTTGGTTTTTATTGCCGTTTCAAATATACCGGTCATTTTTGAAACACCCTGTAGGTTTAAGTAGTTCTAAGTTCTAGCCGACTGATGACCTCAGAAGTTAAGTCGCATAGTGCCCAGAGCCATTTGAACCATACTAGTTAGGCGAGTGTCTCCTGCCGACAGTGCCTCCGGCTGCAGTGACGTGAGAAGTGTTGGATTAGTGTCCACGGCGGTAGCGATCACCTGCGACGGGGCGCATGGGCGCTGCAGAGGATAGTCAGTTGGTGCTGTGACCGCGGCATAGGTGACAGGAAGAACTGTAGATGGCGCAGTGGAGGCGTCGTCGTTTAATGGTGTCTGTGCAATCCGACGCTGGAATTTTGGCGGACATGCCCTTCCTGGCCGCAGCCAGTGCAGGCACGGAACTATCCGTAATACATAATGATGGCCCTGCATCCTCCTATAACCAAGTAAGACAGCACGTGCTTCACAAGTTCAATTTTCATTTGACACACGCCGTTGAGGACAGGGTAGATCACTAAAGTTTTCCCTTTCTCGACAAGGTGACTGAGTACATTGCGATGCGGTGTAAAGCGGATATGACGACGTGTGGCGGCACCTCGAACCCTGACCGTACGCAGGCCGAAATCCGCGTGGTTAATCACCTATGTTTTTAAATGTTCAAATGTGTGTGAAATCTTATGGGACTTAACTGCTAAGGTCATCCGTCCCTAAGCTTACACACTACTTAACCTAAATTATCCTAAGGACAAACACACACACCCATGCCCGAGGGAGGACTCGAACCTCCACCGGGACCAGTCGCACAGTCCATGACTGCAGCGCCTGAGACCGCTCGGCTAATCCCGTGCGGCGAATCACCTATGTGTCCGTAGCTATCCTTGAACTTGATGTTTCGCCCGTGGCAGGCTCACAATTTCGGCACATAGTTCTTCGGTGCGCATCTGGACATATACAACGTTTCCAGTGATGGAAAAGAGAATGCCAACGACATCCTGCGGGTCCAGGTGAAGGTCATCCCGTATAAAATTCACAATTTCGTGAGGTCGTGGTCGTGCGTATTCTGCTTAGTATGCGATCTGCATAGTTTTCCGGAGGTAAGTGCGTGCCATGGTACTGTCTTAAGTGAGACTCAGTACACGAAACCGCGGCGAGAAGTGAACAACGCGCGCTCGAGTACCACAACATGCGGGGCGCGGCGGACGCCTGCGCCTCACGGCTGCGCGAGCCCAACTAAGGTGTTTGAATGGGGCTCGCCCGCTTGACAGTCCAACACAGTGACCACTGAACCGCGACGCCGTGGTTCTGTCAGACCGATCCCGCGCCGGCAAGGTAGCTCGGCGCGTTCGGTCAGTGGGTTAGCTGCCCTCTGTAATAAAAAACTGAGTTAATAGATCAACAACGAACTCAAAACGATGTCTTACGACGTCCGCCCCGATCAGATTCAACGAACAAAATGAGATTTAAAAAAAATCCCTACTGCACTTCTTGTCCGTACGCCATTCACTGTTTCTGTTTTGCTTTTTTTTCATAGTTGAGCACACCTTCTTCCTGCTTTCATGCTTAATATGTGTTCAGTTTTTGAAGGCCTGTCCACTGGGCCCTCTTACCACTAAATCTGAGGGGGTTGGAGGGTGGTGGGGGGTGTAACGGGGAGCTTCCATTGTAGGATCTGGAACACGGGATCGGCTGACAGCAATTCTTAGGGCATTTTTTAAAAATTGCAATCAGATATTCTTGCACACAGATTAGTTTTTGTACAAGACAAAAGACAAAAAAAACTTTCACATAAGCATGTGGAACCAAACACAGAAATAATTTTCGCTCGTTTTCTGTGCAGCTGAGGAAATTCTTCCTTTGACAAATTCCGGTATAATTCGTGGAAGCCTGCCGTATTGTAAAATAAATACTTTTGATGATAATCGGTTTTGCGAATCAGTTCAAAGTATAAATCGTGAGGCGCAGTTTCATTTGTTACCGATAAATGTTTTACAAATACACAAGTACTGGCTGCAAGTTAGTAATATCCTGTGCACAAACAAAACCATATAATAATAGACGAAAGTAATGAATAAAGTTTCCTTGAAATACTAAAAAGGGATATGTTTTGATAAATGGGTATTGGGACTAATGTTTTTAATGTAATGTTACACTTGTACGTTTAACAAAATCGACTTGATTTTGCTGTTAGTGATATACCTGTACATTACCTAGAATCGTCGCCGACCATATGGTTGATGAGATTATTTTATTTTTGAAGTTTCGGACCTGAATCATTTAGGAGAACCATAATCTCTGCTAAAAATAGTAAATCAGCTACCATACAGAGTCACGCGAAAGTGGCTCCGGACGTCCTTTGTCCTCTAAAAACGGAGCGTTGTCAAAAAACTCGGGGATTACTTTCCCTCTGCTCAACCATCGTACCTCAGCATGGTAGGAGACTTATGGCTTTTGAAATGAAATCAGAAATTATTTAAACTGACGATAAATGAGAACAAATACAGCTCATGATACGCACCTCCTGCCGGAGTGGCCGAGCGGTTCTAGGCGCGACCGCTACGCTCGCAGGTTCGAATCCTGCCTCGGGCATGGATGTGTGTGATGTCCTTAGGTTCGTTAGGTTTAAGTAGGTCTAAGCTCTAGGGGACTGATGACCTCAGAAGTTAAGTCCCATAGTGCTCAGAGCCACTTGAACCATTTGAACGATACGCACCACCACATTCATCACGTCTTAAAGGCAGATAACTTTTGCAGGAAAAGCGCCATAGTATCCAAAACAATGAGCAGAAGGTAAATTCGACATGTTAAGCTTGTTCCGCAGGAGGCTAACAAACCCTTTTACTTTACCACGGATTGCCGACTGCTCGTCTGTGGTTCTGGAAAACAGCTTTTCCCAAGTTAGTCCTACTCCTTGAGCTGCGACGTCTACCGCTTCTGAAATATCCGACCCTGTAGTAGAGTCCTTCACTGAACTTTATCCAGGAGCTGTTCCGTTCCATATAGACTGTCGTCCACGCAACACAGGAAACTGGCTAACTGGGCGTATCGGTTATATCCCTGGACTCATCAAGTGTGATGGAATATGCTAGGAGGTTTTCAGTTTCGGCTACCCATTGTTTATGCAAATTCCTGGCAATCTCGCTGATTCGCCGGAATGCTCTCATACTGGAAATTGGTATTTTGCTGCATTCTGGAGATGATGTGGGATTCACTTCATCTGATACGTCCAACAAAATGTTCTTTATTAATGGCTGTTCCACAAACGACCTCTCAACTCTTGCTGAACGTAGAGCAACTTTATAACTAGCTCTCAGAGTCCTTTCGCAGCACACTTCACCTTCTTCGCCCTAAGTTAGAGAAACGTTCGTGTTGGGAATAAAACAAGCGAAAACGGAAACGATTACATATTTGAGAGGAGTGTAAACAATCTTCAGTACGTTTCACAGGACCTTTAACCAAAATAAACAAGCTAAACTACTGATAGAAACCTTATTTGTGCATTCAGAATACCCTTCTGCAAGAGTTGCAACTTCCTTCCTCTCTGGCGTGTCCTACGATTTAATTATATTTTTCTCAATGCCATTTGATGCAGTGTATTCCAACAGGCGATTTTTTTTACACACGTCATTACTGTACCGCAGATTAGGCATTGGTTTCATCGCCATCGCTAACACAAAAATAAGAAGTTCCCAATGCAGTTTAAATGGACTCTCAGAAATCTTTGCTGTCTTCCGAGCAGTCTGTTCCATTATTCTAGTAACTGTCTTGCGCTCATCTACACTGAAGCGCAAAAAATTTGGTATAGGCATGAGTATTCAAATAAAGATATATGTAAACAGGCAGAATAAGGCACTGGTCTTAGCGACGCCTATATAAGACAACAAGTGTTTGGTGCAGTTATTAGATCGGTTGCTGCTGCTACAATGGCCGAGTGTCAGCACGTGAACCATTCGACGAAACATCGACATGGGCTTTCGGAGCCGAACGCCCACTCGTGCACCCTTGATGACAGCACGACACAAAGTTTTACGCCTCACCTGGGCCCGTCAGCACCTACATTCGAGTGTTGACTAGAAACATGTTGACTGGTCGGACGAGTCACGTTTAAAATTGTATCGAGCGGATGGACATGTACGATTATAGAGAGAACCTCGTGAATCCATAGAACCTGCATGTCAGCAGGGGGCTGTTCAAGCTGGTGGAGGCGCTGTAATGGTGTGAGGCGTGTGCAGTTGGAGTGATATGGGACCTACGATACGTCTAGATGAGACTCTGACAAGTGACACGTTCGTAAGCATCCTGTCTGATCACTGTGCATTCCGACGGACGTGGACAATTCCAGCAGGACAATGCGACGCCCCACACGTCCAGAATTGCTACAGAGTGACTCCAGGAACACTCTGCTTCCGCTGGCCACCAAACTCCGCACACATCAGCATTATTGAGCATATCTGGGATGCTTTGCAAGGTTCTGTTCGGAAAACATCTCCACCGCCTCGTACTCCTGCTGATTTATGGACAGCCCTGCACGATTCATAGTGTCAGTTCCCTCCAGGAGTACTTCAAACATTTGGCCGGCCGGAGTGTCCTGCGGTTCTAGGCGCTACAGTCTGGAGCCGAGCGACCGCTACGATCGGAGGTTCGAATCCTGCCTCGAGCATGGATGTGTGTGATGTCCTTAGGTTAGTTAGGTTCAATTAGTTCTAAGTTCTAGGCGACTGATGACCTCTGAAGTTAAGTCGCATAGTGCTCAGAGCCATTTGAACCATTTTTGAACTTCAAACATTTGTCGAGTCCATGCCATGTCGTGTTGCGGCACTTCTGCCTGCTCGCTGGCGCCCTACACGATATTAGTCAGATGTGCCAGTTTCTTTGGCTCTTCAGTGTATTTCAGTGTTTAATGAGCTCCCATCAACGCGCTCGGCACCATGGCGGCTTAAAGCTAATTACGCCGAGTTGGACCTATGAACCGTGCAAACACTCTCTGAACCTTGTTTTGCACGAGCGCCGTTTTTCATGTGTGAGTGGCGCTGCGCTAGATTATTACCTTTATTCCTGTCGATTTCATCGTGTTATGAATAACGTATTTAGTCCTATCTCTTATAAAGTCCTGTATCCACTCAAAAATGTATTCTGATACTCGGTAAGGTCGTATTTTGTCCACTAAACGACAGTGCGGAACTGTATCGAATACCTTCAGGAAGTCGAGGAACACGGTGTCAACCTGGGCACCTTTGTATACGGCGCTCTGCGTTTCATGGGCGAACAGGGAGACCTGTGTTTTGCAAGATTTCTCTTTACGGAATTTACGTTGCCTGTTGCCAAGCTGATTTTCATTCTTCAGAAACGTCATAATTCTGGAGTTCAGACCTGCTAGAACTTGCTGTTCGTAAACCAAGAACAGTTGCTAACATAACTGAGAAGTAGATATCCTCGTAGTAGTGAAGCAACTTAAATCACTTAATAAAATCAAGTCTTCTTGTCGAGACTGTATACCAATTAGGTATGCTGATGCAATAACTCCATATGTGACAATCATATACGACCGCTTCCTAGACGGAAGATCAGCACCCAGAGACTGGAAAGTTGCACAGGTGACACCACCACTTAAGAAAGGTAGTAGAAGTAATCTACTAAACTACAGGCCCGTATCATTGACGTCGATTTGCAGCAGGGTTTTGGACCATATATTGTGTTGGAACATTATGTATTACCTCGAATAGAACAGTCTATTGTCACACAGTCAACAGGGATTTAGAAAACATCAGTGAAACACAACTAGCTCTTTACTCATACGAAGTGTTGAGTGATATTGAAAAGGGGTTTCAAATTGATTCCGGATTTCTACATTTCCAGACGGCATTTGACACTGTACCACACAAGCGGCTTGTCGTGTGGAATTGCGTGCTTATGGAATATCGTCTCAGTTATATGACAGGATTCATGATTTCGTGTCAGAGAGGTCACAGTTGGTAATAATTGACGGAAAGTCATCGAACAAAAGAGAAGTGATTTCTGGAGTTCCCCAAGATAGCGTTAATGGCCCTCTGCTGTTCCTTATCTATATAAATGAGTTAGGAGACAATCTGAACAGCCGTCTTAGGTTGTTTGCAGATTGCGCTGTCATTTATCGACTAATTAAGTCATCAGAAGATCAAAACAAATTGCAAAACGATTTAGAAAAGATATCTGTACGGTGCGAAAATTGGCAGTTGATCCGAAATATCGAAAAGTGTGAGGTCATCCACGTAAGTGCTAAAAGGAATTCGTTAAACTTCGGTTACACGAAAAATCAGTCTAATCTAAAGGCCGCAAATTCAACTAGCTACCTAGGAATTACAATTACGAACAATTTAAATTGGAAAGAACACACAGAAAATGTTGTGGGGAAGGAAACCAAGGACTGCGTTTTTGGCAGAACGCCTAGAAAATGTAACAGATCTACATCTACGTGACTGCTCTGCTATTCACAATAAAGTGTCTGGCAGAAGGTTCAATGAACCATCTTCAAACTGGCTCTCTACCGTTCCATCCTCGAACAACTCGCAGGAAAAACGAGCACTTAAATTTTTCTGTAACGAGCCCAGATTTCTCTTATTTTATCATGGCGATCATTTCTCCCTATGTAGGTTGGTGCCAACAGAATGTTTTCGCAATCGGAGGAGAAAACTGGTGACTCAAATTTCATGAGAAGATCCCGTCTCAACGAAAAACGCCTTTGTTTTAATGATTGCCACTCCAATTCACGTATCATGTCTGTGGCACTATCTCCCGTATTACGCGGTAATGCAAAACGATATTCCCTTGTTTGTACTTTTTCGATGTCATCCGTCAGTCTCACCTGATGCGGATCCCACACCGAACGCATTAAGTAGTGTATCAGCTTAGGAACCGATGACCTCAGGCAGTTTGGTCCCGTAAGACCTTACCACACATTTCCATTTCCGTGCTGACTATGTGTCAATAAATCGTTTTCTTCGAGGTACTTCATAATGTTCGAATACAGTATATGTTCCAAAACCCTTCTGCAAATCGACGTTAGTGATGCGGGCCTGTAATCTGGCAGATTATTCCCTCTTCCCTTTTTGGGTATTGGTGTGACTTGAGCAATTTTCCAGTCTTTAGGAAGGAATCTTTCTGAGAGTGAGAGGTTGTATATAATTGCTAAATATGGAGCTATTGTATCAGCATACTCTGAGAGGAACCTGATTGGTATACAATCTGGACCGGAGTACTTGGCTTTATTATGTGATTTAAGTTGCTTTGTTATACCGAGGATATCTACTTCTATATTTCTCATCTTGGCAGTTGTTCTTGACTGGAATTCAGGAATATTTACTTCGTCTTCTTTGGTGAAGGAGTTTCGATAAGCCGTGTTTAATAACTCTGCTTTAGTGGCACTGTCATCAGTGTCTTCACCGTTGTTATCGCGCAGTGAAGGTATTGTTAAGTTCATGCTACTGGTGTTCTTTAAGTAAGACAAGAATCTCTTTGCGTTTTCTGCCAAGTTTTGAGACAGTACCCGCTATATTTCGAACTCCTGCAAAACATGCCATTCTTGGGGATTATGCGTTCTTTTAAATTTGGCATGCTTTTTTCGCTGCTTCTGCAATAGCGGTCTGACCCGTTTTGTGTACCATGGGGGATCAGTACCATTACTTAAAAATTTATGTGGTGTATATCTCTCAACTGCTGTCGATAATATTTCTCTGAAATCATTCCACAACTTTTCTACGCTTACATGATCAGATCGGAAGGAGTGAAGACTGTCTTTTAAAAAGGCGTTAAGATCATTTTTATCAGCTTTTTAAAATAGATGTACTTTGCGTTTCTTTTTTATGGTTGTAGGTGTTGGTGCTCAGCCTAGCAGCAACTGCCTTGTGGTCGCTAATCCCTGTATTCGTCACAATACTTACTATTTGTCCAGGATTATTTGTTGCTAAGGGGTCAAGTATGTTTTCGCAACCATTTAGCCTTCGAGTGAGCTTATGAACTAATTGTTCAAAGTAATTTTCTGAGAAAGCATTCAGTACAGTTTCGGATGACGTTTTATGCCTGCTGCCGGATTTAAACGTACAATTTTTCTGGAATATTGGGGGTAGACTGAAGTCACCACGAACTATAATTGTATGAGTGGGGTACCCATTTGAAATGAGACTGAAATTTTCTTTGAACTGTTCAGCCACTATATCTTCTGAGTCGAGGGTCGGTAAAAAGATCCAGTTAATAGTTTTGCCCCATTTTCACGTATAACCTCTACCCATATATTTCACAGGACCTATCTACTTCAGTTTCACTGCAAGGCAAACTCCACTACCAACTGTATTTAATCTACCCTTTCTGAACACTGTTAGAGCGTTTGAAAAAATTTCGGCTGAACTTATTTCCGGCTGTAGCCAGCTTTCTGTATCTACAACTATTTGAGCTTCAGTGCTTTCTATTAGGGCTTGGAGCTCTGGCTCTTTACCAACACAGCTACGACAATTTACAACTACGATACCGATCGTTTCTACAGCTGCGTTGCTGTGTTTTAGACGGACGCTCTTTCTGTAGTTCGCTGAGACCCTCAAACCTAAAAAACCGCCCATCCCCCCCCCCCCCCCCCCCATACAGCCCCCGCTACCTGTGTAGCCGCCTCCTGTGTGTAGTGGACTCCTGTCCTATTAAGCGGAACCAGGAAACCCAACACCCGATGGCGCAAGTGAAGGAATCTGGAGCCTACACGGTCACAGAACCGCCTGAGCCTCTGATTCAGACCCTCCACTCGGCTCTGCACCAAAGGACCACAGTCGGTTCTATCGACGATGCTGCAGGTGATGAGCTCCACCTTAATCACGAAAGTAAAGACTGGCAGTCTTTACCATTTATGGTAGCCGCCCGAAACCAGACAGAATCTGCTCTGGTCCAAAGCGACACACGTCATTGGTACCGACATGGGTCACCACCTGCAGTTGGCTGCACCCTATACTCTTCATGGCATCTGAAAGCACCCTTTCCACATCCGGAATGCTCCTCCCGGTATGCACATGGAGTGCGCACTGGCTTCCTCTCCCTCCTTGGGAGCCATTCTCTTAAGGGGCCCCATTACGCGCCTAACGTTGGAGCTCCCAACTACCTGCAAACCCTCCCTCTGTGAATGCCCACACCTTGCGGGCTGAGATGTTTCTGCTCCAACAGTGTTGGCCACTGCATTCGGCTTATAGACATCGTCAGCCACAGATAACGCCCAATACCTGTACGTCAAACGAACCAGGGAGGTCTTACGTTCGGCCCCTCGGAAAGTTTTGCACTGCCTGCCAGACTTTGGAATGATCTCCCACTCGATCATGGGTGTAAGGTGTCAGGCAAATCCAACATCTTCCATGAAAACCCTGACATGATAAGCAAATCCAGTAGTATGTTCAAAATGGTTCAAATGGTTCTGAGCACTATGGGACTCAACTGCTGTGGTCATTAGTCCCCTAGAAGTAAGAACTACTTAAACCTAACTAACCTAAGGACATCACACACATCCATGCCCGAGGCAGGATTCGAACCTGCGACCGTAGCAGTCGCACGGTTCCGGACTGCGCGCCCAGAACCGCGAGACCACCGCGGCCGGCCAGTAGTATGTCACATAGCTCTGAATAAATCGTGACATTAAATTAACCAAAGTGATACGAGTAACGAGTGAGCAAATGGAATACCACAGACTAACATAAGAATGCCTAAATGCATGTCATATCTTCCCACCGTGAGACAGACGCAGTTCCGAGGGGAGAAACGAGAACAGAAGTCGAAAGCAGAACCGTGTTAAGCTAGAAGGCCCTACGATAAGGGACGGACTGGACACCCACGTAGCCAGTTAACCACTAGGACAACGCCAGCTGCAAGTTTTAGCGTGAGACTTTTTCGCGTCTCTGTTACGTTGCAAGCTTTAAAAACATTGCCCCACCACGAAAAGTATAACGTTTCTCATTGGATAGACATAATTTTTGTAGGCGGAGCTTAAGGTTAACATTGAGACCCTGACTGGTCTGATGAAAACACAGCCAGATAGTTTTTTTTTTTTAAACCAACTTCGGTAAATGGTAGTAAGGAGAAGTTAAGAGAAGTTAGTTAGTTCGGAGACGGCAAGCTGGATGGCTGCTGCGCCGGCCGCTGCCTCCCTGAAGCTGCCTAACCAACGACAAGGTAATGAACGCACGCGATGCCGCATAACATCGCATAAAGCTTCACTCAGAACTGCAGAAGTCTCATCTGTTACACCCCCTTTTTGCGTAATACTATTTTCGATCGTCAATTAAAGCTTATGGTGTTCACATTTGCCACTTGAAGTAAAAATCTGAAACGCGATGATTCCTCTGTTATATAATTATTGAGAAGTCACATCAGCCACTGTAATTTACCACAAGTTAGATAACTAATTAAAGATAATTGAGGGTCACTGTAGACCATTTTGATAGTTTTCTCTCTTGTGAAACTTAATTTAAACCTAGATTATAGATGTGATATGGCATAGGTCATCCTTCGATCCATTGTTGAACTTGGAAACCCACTCAGGGAATATTCGTTCACATTTTTGTTGAGCGCAGTTGGTTTTTACCATCCTGTATTGAAACATTTCCTTTTATCAATAGTGCAATCTAAAACAATGTTTTGTGAATAGAATAAAATTTCCAGTTGTAAACTTAACTGCTTTTTCGACGTTATTTTACCAGCTAACTAAAAATAGGAAACCCTTGAACCTCTTCCACTAAATTTAGTTAGTTTTAAGATTCTTTTACAGGGAGTGCAGTGGAGCTGACGCTGAGATCATTAAGTATTTGGTTATATCATCGCTAGTCTCACTGAACTCTTCTGAATTCTACATGTCATGTGTGGTCTGGCGTCTCCTTACCAGCAACAGGTCCCAGCTTCAAACTAGTCAATTCCCTAAAAAACACGCTCAGAGCGTCGTTGCGCGAAAGTGGTAGGGAGACACGATATAGAACAAACAGACACCACCATGAATGTTAGATTGGTGAGGGGTCTACCTCAGTGTAGGCCACTACTAATGAGACTGTCTGCACTAAGCTTGTCCGCCCTCTTTTGGAGTACTGCTGCCTGATCTGGGATCCTTACCAGATAGGATTAATAGAGTACACCGAGGAAGTCCAAAGAAGAACGGCACGTTCTGTATTATCGCGATATAGGGAAGAGAGCGCCATGGACATGTTACAGGGTTTGGGATGGACACCATTAAAACAAAGGCGTTTTTCTTTGTGGCGTAATCTTCTCACTAAATTTGAATCACGAACTTTCTCCTCCGAATGTGAAAATATTTTATTGATGCCGACCTTCATGGGAAGAAACGATCATCGTAATAAAATAAGGGAAATCAGAGCCCGCACGGAAATATAATTATAGGAGCTCGCTTTTTCCGCGTGCTGTTCGAGAGGGGAAAAATAGAGAATTATTGTGAAGGTGGTTCGATGAATCCTCTGCCTGGCACGTAAGTGCGATTTCCAGATCATCCATGTAGATGTAAATGTAAAGCTAGCTCTCTGGCAACGTGGCATTGGATACTTCATAATACTGTGAGAACGGGGACACATTTACGCTGTAGCCTTGCTGCTGGCAGCTGGTACATCATATCTCGCTCTTCGCTGGCTGCCCTGTTGCAGTTACGCTGGATCGTCGCTGCGAGTGAAATGTAGCTACAGATACAAAAAAGTTTTTGAAATGGTAGTGACACCGATATCTGCCTCCGTTACAAGTAAATGCGAATTACTGAGTGACGTCAATGCCGCGATCGCAAGCCTACGGACTTCGCGCAGGTTTAGCTTGGTTTAGATTATTGTCAGACACTGCAGGATAGAAAAAGCGAAGTAATAGTGTCGGTCCCTGGTGTTATTTAAATAATTTATGTCTAGAAAAATACCAGTATATAAGTATTTTTACCTATGCGACTTCCGATTGTACTGAACAATCATCTGCCACAGTTTTATAATTGTCCACACTTTACACTATAAACGGCAAAGAATTATTTTTTGTCCACATACTACAATTAGCAGAATGTGCATTTCAGATTTGGAACTACTTCTTCTTCCTGAAACGATTCCGCCGTCCACGGTGACCGAGCGATTCTAGGCGCTTCAGTCTTGAACCGCGTGACTGCTACGGTCGCAGGTTCGAACCCTGCCTCGGGCATGGATGTGTATGATGTCCTTAGGTTAGTTAGGTTTAAGTAGTTCTAAGTTCTAGGGGACTGATGACCTCAGATGTTAAGTCCCATAGTGCTCAGAGCTATTTTAACAATTTTTTTTTCTTTTTAAACGTTTCCGCTTGTGCAGATCGTTTACGAGCCTCTTCCAAGCTTCTCTTTTCAACCACACTCTATCATTTTCCAATCCCTCCCATCCTCTTCGGTTCACATCATCCTTCACCTTGTATCTCCATCTTGTTCGTGTTCTTCCAATTGGCCTTAGTCTAGATTCTGTCCGTTCTAGGGCTTTTCTGGGAAGTCTTTCAGGTCGCATTGTTTTAATGTGTACAAACCATTTAAGCTATTAATTTCCACAGTTTCATTTCGGGGCTTGATTTGCAGGATGTTTCGTATTATTTCACTCCTTAACGTTTCCCTTCTCATCTTGCCGAGGATCCCTCGTAGAAAGTGCGCCTCCGTTGCTTGTATTCTACTCAGATCTTTCTTTGCCCAAGTCCAACATTCTGAACAATAGCTCATTTTGAAATAGAAGAATAGACTAATCTGAGATTTTGCTGTGGATGGACTGTAATACAAGTTTGCGACATTGTACTTAATTCCTTTTTAGCTGGAGATGAAAAGCAGCATATACTAAAGTATATAATTATATTTATAGACGTATCTATGTCTAAGTTTGATTAACACGTTTTTGTAGCCCTGGGATAGTGTAATACCATAAAGTGTAAATAATTACATACTTTAGATCGACTCCATCTCCATTTTCAAAGGACTGTGCACATCTCTTAGGAATAGTATTTATTTGAGAAAATTATTGTAATGAAACCAAGGCAAAGTGGAACTGCGTTTTTCGTCCTGACAGTAAAAACAGCTGAAATAAGTGTCTCTGTGTAATCGTCACTCATAGTTTCAGGATTATCTCCACAGTTCGCTACAAGTAAAACTTGTCCGCGTACAGGCCCGGAGAAACCTCTCACGGCCAACAGCAGTCAAACACTGCACTGATGGAGTGACCTTGAAGCAGCCAATCACAGTTCAAGTTTCAAGACATACGGCGATGGTCGCAGCGCGAAACACAAACCAGCTTGATATCATCGCCAGGAGAGGATCGTAGCATGTGGCGGGGTTGTCGCGTCCCTTCACAGCCTCACTACACCAGAATGGAGTAAGTGCGAACTGCGTAGCGCAATCGGGACGTTAACGATAGTGGATTAGTTATAAATTGCTGTCAACCTTTATATTGGAGATGAGAGGGAGAGAATCTTCTTGGTTTGAAGCAAATAAGTTTCCTGAAAATAGGTTACAGAATTGCAATAGGCACAAAAGATTGGTTAGTTTCTATCAAGTTTGTTGGGGGTTGTTTTGGGGAAGGAGACCAGACAGCGAGGTCATCGGTCTCATCGGATTAGGGAAGGACGGGAAAGGAAATCGACCGTGCCCTTTGAAAGGAACCATCCCGGCATTTGCCTTTAGCGATTTAGGGAAATCACGGAAAACCTAAATCAGGATGGCCGGACGCGGGATATCAAGTTTGTTCTGACATATACTTATGTGAGGTGCTGGACCATAAACCCCTTAGTAAGATTCAGTCTATTTATTCGGACATGTAAGAAACAAGTACAAAGCAATCACTTCTTGGTTAGCACTGAAATCTCTCTCAGTAATTGAGACAAAGACTGACAGCCTCTGTTCAACACTATTCCAATGAAACTCTAAAACTCCAACTTGACCTGCAGTTCCTAAGTGTCCACCAGAGTCTATCACCGTATTCTCATAGTTGAAGTCTTTATCAGCTGTATCTGCTGCTATGGGCCTACTCGGCCCCGCTGGCGTCTCGCTGCGGAATCTCCAAACTGCCGGCACTGGCTGTGAATCTGCATCTGAATCTCTGCCCCTAGCTATTCCGCTGCCTGGCCTTTTATTTCGTTTCTCATGTACTTGGGTGCACACGAGTTAATTTGTTTCACACGACCCTTTCATTTCTAAGTAATCGGATTGCACAAGAATGCCTATGGTTCCACGCCACACTCTCGTTTCTAATTGGTCGGCTTGCGCAAGAATGCCTTCGGTTACACAGGACGTTTTTGATTCTAGCTGCACACAACACTCTCTCTTGCTGTATTATCGCCCTGGTGTTTGCGTCTTCCATTGCGCAAGTTTGATTCATGCTGCTTCTTCTGGCGGGAAGTCAAACACTAAGTTATTTGATCAACAAGCCATACTTGGCAGCATCCGCCGCTTATCTTGTCCCTACGTCCTGGTGGACTATTTCTTAATGTCGGCTGGCTGTTTGCCTATGGGGCCTGGACTCTTATTATGCTCACAAAAGCAGGGATAAAAATTAAAATTTTCTACGGTCACAACAGAGTGAGCAGCGATGCTGCTGGTTAAATGCGGTGGTGAGACGCAGTGGGTTTGATTCGTCACTGCCATGCCATGTGTGCGAGCAGCGACGTGGCAGCATAAACGCACCCGAACGGTACACACACAGCTTGTAGACTTCTCCTCTGTGACAGACAGGAGCGTCAGAGGTGTAGAAGGCGTCGAAGCAAAGATGAATGAACTGGGGGAAGCTGAAGTCGATGCGTCTCCGGCCGAAGAAGGATACAACGAACGTAAGAGTGGCAGTGGGCCGACCGACCGGCCTCTTACGTCAGCGCCGGCGGGCGGGAGTTATATTTAGGCCTGGTCCGCGTGCAGTGAGGAGTGCTCCAGCGGGCGCAGCATTGCGCTATCGACCCGCCTCGCCGGCTGCCCCTCTACCCCTCCCGCGTGGAATTCCGAGCGCTTCCCCTCGCCGCTTCTTCTCTTCCTCGCTTCGCCGCTCTCCGCTCTCCCCACTTCTCCTCCACGGTGTCGCAGCCTGAGCCTCTTGCGCCGTCTTTTTTCCACGCGCTCATCTGTTTATCTCGGGAGTGCGTCCGCCCCCCGGCTCGCCTGAAAGGACAAATGATTAGTTTGTGTGTGAGCGCAGTAACACGCGGCTGCTTTTTATGGGCTCGGCCCTTTGTTTGTGCTGGGCCTTTCCCTACGCCTTTTGGCCGGGAAATCAGTCACAGGCAGCCGGCGGCGAGCGGCGCGCGTAAATCGCCTCGCTTTATAACAGACTGGGAAGCGCGCAGGCATTGTCACTTCTGAATCTACGTGATGGAGATGGAGACGTCAGTGGCGCCTCCGAGTGAGCGGCGCAACCGGGCCATTCAGCTTTTAGAAATGCAATTTGTTGTTGCCGTTTATAAATTCTCGCCGACTTTTATGAGGCTACAGGTTTTTCGCTGTGGAAGAGGAAGATGGTTTTTATGTCAGAGATGCTGAAGGTTGTGTTTACTGTTTGTCGTTTAGTACAAGTGATTAAGTTGAGCAGCACTCTGAGAAGACTTAAAAATGCTTATGTTAGTGAAGCCAAATTTATTTTTATGTGATGGTAATGACTATCTGAACTGCATTATCAACATTATTAATATCTTCTAGAAGATTTTGCCCATCTATGCAACTAAATGAAAAGCTGTTTGTTTTTATGCCATATATGTTTCGTTCCTTTTGATATACGATGCATCCTCAGGGCTTGTAATATACGGTAGTCGTGTGCAGCTATGTTACTATATTACAGTTTTTTCGTTTTTGTCTTATTTTTTTGGAGCGCTATTTAACCCGACGAAACTTGCACTCCAAAAAGTTATTTCTTACCTGACAGTAAGGAAGTAGCGGAGAAACTGTACTATAGCAATACAGGGTAGGCGTTAAGTCTCGATACATTTCTAAGAAATAGTGGATGCGTTTATATAATGTCTCTTAATGGCAAAGACATACATCATAAATGTGTGTCCGGCTTTGTTTCACCAGGACTAGAGTTGATGGGCATTTTTTTTTTGTATAAAAATAGACATTCGCAGGAAACATTTACCTTGATTTGCTGGAGCATTTTCCAAAACTACAGCTTCAGCAAGAAGGCATTGCCCGAACAGGACAGGCACCTCTTAGATTGCTCTCAGAGTAAACGAATACCTAAATCGAATATTCGCCATCAGATGAGTAGGTAGACGTTCAACATGTCTGTGGCCATCGCATTGACCTGATTCGACACCCTTAGATTTCTTCTTTTGGGGCACCTAAGGGCAAGGGTTAACAAAACAAAAAAAAATATTCAAATATGTGTGAATTCCTAAGGGACCATACTGCTGAGGTCATCGGTCCCTGGACTTACACACTACTTAAACTAACTTATGCTAAGAACAACACAAACAACCATGACCGAGGGAGGACTCGAACCTCCGGCGGGAGGGGCCGCGCAGTCCGTGACATGGCGCCTCTAACAGAGCGGCCACCCCGCGCTGCTTCACAAAACAACACAAAACAAATCCGGTGTGGAACAGCTCGGTTCCATGATGCAGCGTCGGCTATTTCACAAGATGTGCTTTAGAATGTATTCAGGTCTGCTCTTCTACGATAGGAGAAATGCTTCGAAACGGAGGTTGGCCATGTCGAAGAACGACAAAACTCTCTCATGTTATCGCCAGTCTGATTAAAATATTTTCCCTTATATCGACCTTAACACATGTAAAGAACAACAAATTACATATCTGTGCAAAGTAGGCCTATGCCATATCTTTCTGTCAAGATCTTTGTTACAAGCAACAGTTGTAAAGCGCATGCTGGATGCTGGAAAAGTCTTGCTGTCAGAGTGTTAATGTAGTTTGTGTGGAAGTGTGTGTAGTGATTCAACAACTGGACATCAAAATGGAGGCAGACAGATGGACACTAACCGAAAAAAGCCGCCTGTGCTGTCGTAGTAAGTAAAAAACTAAATTTACATCCATACCGACAGATAAGCTATAGTCATGACGATACATTAAAGTGTGTCATAGAGCCAGCACCCAGCATTATGCTAGCAATAATGATATAGCTTCCTGAAACCATCTGAAGATGAACCTGAGAAGGTTCGAAAACCGGTTCATGGAATAAAACATAATTATTAAAAAAAAGTGACTGACTGCAGTTTTGTATAACTTATTTACATTCAATATACAGTTACGGCTTTAAAATATCCGTAATGGATAAGCATAATCTGTATACATAGATTGATGATAAACATACACCCGTATAATGTAAACTCATCAACAGTTTCTTAGCAATAGATCGAGACTTTATGACCACCCTGTATATCTGGGAACAGTATGCTGTGTACATAGTCAGGTGGTACACAAACACAAGAGGACGCCATGCGCGTCCCAGTTCCCAATACTCGTCTTCAGAGGGTGATTACACTACGGTACCAAATTCTACTTCCACCACGAGCCCGTTAACTAGTCATATCCACCCGCTCATAGTGTTATCAGCCGCCACAAAGAGCGCTGAACCCCGGGATTACATTCCCTTCCGCGAAGTGGAGATACGTCCGCCAGTCGCCGGTAGAGGAAGACGCGCCTCTAGAACTCGTCCATTTCTGTACCAACAATAGTGTCGACAGTTCCAGGCTCAGAATAGTCGTATGGCGTCATTGGTTAGAAGAGGCCGAAGGGGAGGTTCCGTCGCCTAATTGGAGAGGTTTTCCCGATCCTTCGTGCCTGCGCGCACCTTTTCTTCCTGAAGTATGAGAGCCGTGTGTATAAGTGTATCCGCTAAGGGGAGGTGGCTGTAATGTGTGTATGTGTGTGTGAGTAGTGTCATGTTCGTGCTGGAGAGGATAACTGAAGGCAAAGGGTGAAACCTTGTAACGGCACATAGTCTACTCCTGTCGAAGAGCACCAAGGGGGTCGTCGAGCTTAACGTCCCCATCCGACTGATGGATCACCATCAATAGTGTCACACGCCCTCACACACAACGGAAAAGTTTGTAATTTAATCCACGACTATGGTGCAAAGCGTGGTGATCAGGGACTGTACCCCAGCAGCCCTCCTGTCCCCTCTGCCGTAACGACGACCGGAAAACTGTCAACGGCGCATAATGTACGAGGACGGTCACCCATCCCAGTTCTGTCCACCACCGAGGGCGCTTAACTTCGGTGATCTGACGGGAACCGGTGTGTACACTTCGGCACGGCCGTTGACTGCAGACCAAGCGAAATGCAGCGACAGTTCAGTTCGTGCAGTTCTCTCAGTTGCTGTCGCAGGTCAACGCCTGCACCGGTCACAGCTGCCGACGCAGAGAAACAGTTGCAGTCCTAATACCAAGCCGCTACTTACTGAGTGAGATGAATACACTAAGAAGATTCAGAAGGATGTAGGCTGCAGTAGATACTGGGATGAAGAAGCTTGCACAGGATAGGGTAGCATGGAGAGCTGCATCAATCCAGTCTCAGGGCTGAAGACCACAACAACCGCAACTTACGGAGTCATAGGGTCAGTTAGACGCTGAGTGACAGCCCAGCCAAGTTACATTTCGTGTTACGTGCGAAAGTTATTGGAAAGTAGAGACAGTATTCTGTTAGAACTCATTCAAGTGGTTCAAATGGCTCTGAGCACTATGGGACTGAACATCTGAGGTCATCAGTCCCCTTGACTTAGAACTATTTAAACCTAACTAACCAGAGGACATCATACACATCCATGCTCGGGGCAGGATTCGAACCTGTGACCGTAGCAGTAGCGCGGTTCCGGACTGAGAGCCTAGAACTGTTAGAACTCTTTAAATTAATTAGTTGACCTAAATTGTGTTAAGATTAGATAGTGAAATTCTTCAGTAACTGCCACGACCAACGCTAAAAGAAAACCTGAGTATTTCTTCTGAATAATTTGCATAATAAATTCTATTTATTGCTTCTCATTGTATTGCCATATTACGAGGGTTGTTCGAAAAGTTCTCGGAACGGAATAGAAAAGAAGTACTAACATCACTGAAACTTTTTTTATTTCTCAATGTAGTCTTCGTGTAGAGTAATGCACTTGGTCCAACGATGTTCCAGTGCCTTGAACCCATCTCGAAAATGAGTTTCCTTCAGGCCTGCAAATTACCTGTCAACTCTGGCTATCAGTTCTTCGTTTGAAGTGAACCTTCGTCCACCGAGAAAAATTTTCAGTTTTGGGAAGAGATGGAAGTCTGACGGATCCATATCAGGTGAATAAGGCGGGTGTGGCAACAATTCATACTTTAGTTCGTGTAATTTTGCCATGGCGACGGCACATATGTGCCGGCGCGCGTCAAAAGTCGCGGCACCCATCTTGCAGATAATTTTTTCATTTCTAATTCTTCAGTTAAAATGTGATATTCTCTTTCAGATGACATCTGGCAAGTGTGAACAGTTGCACGCACTTTCAATCGGTGATCCTCCATGACCATTTTGTGCACTTTTGCAATGATTTCTGGAGTAGTGACACATCTTGGCCGACGACTGCGCGGATCATCATTTAAGCCCTCCCGACCAAATTCAAATTCATTTGTCCACTTGGCAACAGTTGAACATGAAGGAGCAGAGTCCCCCAGTGCATTTTGGAAACCGGCATGAATATCCTTTGTTTTCATACCTTTCGTTACGAAGTACTTAATCACTGCTCGAATCTCGATTTTTCCCATCTTCGCAAATCACTACGCGGAAACAATAACAGAGCCACGTCACCGACACGGCTCTCTTCCAAGAGCACTGACGTGGCACGTGTTTACAGGCGACAACAGTCTAATGAATATCACGTGAACAACTCGTTGCCCTAGCGCTGACCTCTCGTGTCGATTCCGAGAACTTTTCAAACCACCCTCGTATGATCTAGAGCCTCCATGTGCAATATATATTTTCCAAGCGTACCTATGTTGCCACCTCTTATTGAACTATAGTAGGGGGTTTGCTTCCTGCTACCATGGATTCTGAGTTGCATCAAGGTTTGATTACAACACAGCATCTAATGCAGTTACCATGTGCACACAACAAACATGTATTTCAAGCCAATGACGATCTTTTGCAAATCAAAAGAGGCCACACTCTTATGGCATAAAAACAAACAGCACACACGTACAAAAACCTTCAAGAAGATGTTAGATATAGTTATATAGAAGCAATTAAGTAACGACAGACATAAAAATTACGCGGCATTATTCCGCCGATGCTCGTGAATCCTTTTTTTTGTTTTTATTTACTTTTTTTACGTTCTAACCTTTCCCTACTTATATATTTCTTTTAGTCTAATGACAATCACTGATCATAGGTTCGACCTGCATATCGTGCATATCGTATAATGACGCAAGCGGCCAAATTAATGAAATACAACGCAATAGCAAGGAGGTTTGTTAGTGCAATGTGCTAGCTCAGATGCAAACAGTGCAGAGTCTTGTAGTGTGGGAGCTAAACTGTTAATTACGAGTAATCAGTTAAGACTTCCCAGTTCCAAAAAGGTAATACGTTCCATAAACCTACTGATTATTTAATAGGTGCCATAGCTAAGTACGCTGATTCAAAATGGCTCTGAGCACTATGGGACTTAACGTCTTAGGTCATCAGTCCCCTAGAACTTAGAACTACTTAAACCTAACTAACCTAAGGACACCACACACATCCATTCCCAAGGCAGGATTCTAACCTGCGACCGTAGCAGTCCCGCGGTTCCGGACTGTAGCGCCTAGAACTGCACGGCCACCGCGGCCGGCTAAAGTACGCTGAAGCCGGTGAAATAGTTGCGCTACAGTAGCAACGTATTTAATTGTTTTGTGTGATTGAAAAAATCATTCTTAATTTCAGCTTATAGAGGACGTAGAGAAATGAACTACCAGTTGTGTAAACAATGTATCCATGCTTCCTTCAATAATAAGACTTTTTATTTAAAAACGGACTGCTCTTTATGTGCTTCATGGCTTACAGATAGTAGAGCTAACTTTGCCTAAATAGATTACAGAAAAATTTGTTGCTCATGGCAAGTCCAATTGGCTCACCATCGCTGGCAAATTTTTGTCCCCCCTCCCTCCCCCCAGTTGAGGGTTATGTAAGCGGTCCATGAGTAAGGAATTTGTTGCTAGGGCACTCGAGCAGATGTAATTTCGACGGATTGCTTACACGCTGCCTGCGATATGTAAGCTACAAGAGAATCTCAGACCAGAGAGCAGTGTTGTATGCAGTAGGAACTGGGTGCCAGTAGGAGTAAGTAGTAGCTAGCAGTCTGGTGTATCGAATTGACTGGGCCGGTCATGGGGAGCGATGGCTGTGCCTGAGCGTTGTAGTATAAGGTAAAAAAAAGCAGCCTCGCGCATATGTACTATTTTTATATCAAGTCCGATGTAAATGTTTTTTAAAAAATCTCTTAGTAATAATCTTTCCTAAAAGAATTAACTTTTGACAATCATTCATCTCAATTTAAAGAATTTACTAATTTCTCCAATCCATGATCATCCCGATTATTGTAAAGAAAAATCATTTGTTTCTTTTTATACATGACAAATCTATCGGCCAGCACTGCACTGGGCTGTGCTAGAAAAGTTTCATATAGGAGCAGATATATACGCGTTATCCGGCGACCTTATTGAGGTAAGCATTTTCAATTTATTCAGTATGATCTTTCAGAGCCATGATGCAGCATTGCTGACATACAAATTTATCAGTTTAGATTCACAATCAATTATTGAAATGTTATAAGTGAGGCACAATTTTATTGAGAGGTTAGTTAGATTTTATTATTGGTATGTTACGGAATTTATCTGTTGCTAGGTTAGGCTGAATGTGAGTGAATGCTATACTTATTATTTATTTATCTGTTGGGAGGTTACAAGGTGCTAATTTGAAGCTTCCTGGCAGATTAAAACTCGATGGTCGGATCAACTGACTGAGAATTCAAACAAGACTCACGGCCCGCCAAACTTCAGAGACGTTCCCCAGTACACTCCGCTGTAGACTGAAAATTCGTTCTGGAAACAATCCCCCAGGCTTTGATTAAGCAATGTTTATTCTTCCGGGAGTGCTGTTCCCACAAGACATGCAGGAGTTCAAAAGGTAGGAGACGAGGTACTGGCGGAAGTAAAGTTGTGAGGACGTTTCGTGAGTTGTGGTTGGAAAGCTCAATGGTAGAGAATTTTCCCGCGAAAGGCAAAGATCCCAGTGCGGCATACAGTTTTAATTTCACTGTAGTACTTCACGTCTGTACAGTAGGCGGGAACAGGACTACTGAGAGGAGTATGCAACGCAACAGACTAAGAGATGTAGGCATGTCATAGCACGCGTGACAGGGCTCAGTAGTAATTCAGGTCAGGAGCTTTTCCAGAGGCGGAGTTTTCGTTCCGGTTGAATAGTGATCGAGGGACTTTCAAAAAACTGGCCTCCCTGGTCTAGGGACAGAGAAGTTTGTGACACATGTACGGAGTGACAGTTGTACGGAGGTGGAATGCGCTTAACTTCAGTGATCTGAAGGGTACCGGTGTTACCACAGGGCACAGCCGTTGGTGATATTCATAATACCTGCCTGAAAAAAAAAAAAGATTCACCTACAAGGGGTGGAGGAAATGAAATGAAACACACGGGATAAGAGGATATGTTATGTTATTTCAGTGATTACAAATTCGAGGCGAATTTACGAAGATCTTGGCAGTATGGCATGCATGCATGCACTGATTCCGTTTGGGATGGGAGTCGTAAATCCAATTCATTCTCTGCTGAGGGAAGTGGGGCCACAGCTGTTGTAACTGGTCCATGACATCCTGATACTGGCATTGGGACAGAATTGACGTCCGGTCTGGTTCCACACGTTCTATCGGGCACAGATCTGGGGTCTTGCTGGCCAAGGGAGTACCTCAACTTCTCTCATACAGTTCATCTAGGCACGTGTAGTGTGCATACGAGCATGGCCCTGTAGAAGAATTGAACCACAGTACTGCCGCATGACGACGCACGATGTCCGTCACGCACTATTGTGCCGTCAGAGTTCCCTCAGTCATTACCAGCCGTGACCAGAAGTCATACCCGACGGCTCTTCACACCATGACACCAAGAGTTACACCGACGTGTTTCTCTAAAACATTGGAGGAATGGGACATCATGGCAGGCCGCCGCCGTACGTGCCCACGTCCACGATTTTCACCGGTGGTAGCGCTGAACAGAATGAAACCCCATTCATCATCAGTCCATGCTTCCCAGTCATCTCACCACTCCAAACGCAGCCTTTTGAGTTTTGGTGTTAATTGCAGCCTACGTGTGAAATGATAATTGGCAATCCGGTTGCCGCTGGTCTCTGATCAATGGTGCGGGATGACACAGAACTTGCAGGGAGTCAGTTACTTGTGCTCAGATGGCCGGTGCAGACGTGAAGGGGTTACGATGTGCTTGGTGCACAGTACGACGATCCTCCCTTGTGGCGGTCAGACGTAATCAAATAGGTCAAATGGCTCTGAGCACTATGGGACTTAACAGCTGTGGTTATCAGTCCCCTAGAACTTAGAACTACTTAAACCTAACTAACCTAAGGATAACACACACATCCATACCCGAGGCAGGACCATAGCGACCATAGCGGTGGCGCGGTTCCAGTCTGTAGTGCCTAGAACCGCTCGGCCACTCCGGCTGGCCAGACTTAATCAATTGAAAACTTGACGACGAGTATGCCTGCACTCACGTTTCCATGCAGTCCAACAACGAATCACAGTGACATCTGAATGCCCACAAAGCCGGACAATTCACGATTCGGCCAGCCAGACAAATCAGATCACACAATGAGGTCCTTTTAAAACTTTTAAAACAATGTCTGGTGCTGCTAACGCTGTCTCACACGGATACGCGGAAGTGTCCTCTGAAGTGATCACTCTACATCTAGCTCTGTTCACTCCCCTTTTTGCTGTTCTACCTGCTACAGAGAATCGCAGCGCTAATCATTTACACTGAAGAGCCAAACAAACTGGTACACCTGCATAATATCGTCTAGGACCTCCGCAACCACACAGAGGTTCCGCAACACGACGTGACATGGACCTCGGCTTATGTCTGAAGTAGTGCTCCAGGGAACTGACACCATGAATCCTGCAATGCTGTCGATAAATCCGTGAGAGGTTGTGGAGGTCTCTTCTGAACAGCACGTTGAAAGGCATCCCAGTTATGCTTAATAATGTTCATGTGAGGGGAGTTTGGTAGCCAGCGGAAGTTTTTAAACTCACAAGAGCACCTCTGTAGCAATTCTGGATGTGTGTCGCATTGCCCCACTGGAATTCTCCAAGTCAGTCGGAATGCACAATGGACATAAATCCAGGTGATCAGACAAGATGCTTACGTACGTGTCGCCTGTTAGAGTCATATCTAGACGTATCAGGGATCCCATATCATTCCAAATGCACACGCCTCCCCCCCAACATTACAGAGCCTATACCAGCTTGACTATTCCACTACTCACATGCAGGGTCGATGGATTCATGAGGTTGTCTCCATACCCGTATACGTCCATCCGCACGGTGCAATTTGAAACAAGACGCGTCAGACGAGCCGTGTTTCCTGTCATCGACAGTCAAATGTCGGTGTTGACGGGTGCAAGCCAGGCGTAAAGCTCTGTGTCGTGCAGTCATCAAGAGCACACGAGTTGGTCTTCGTCTCCGGAAGCCCATATCGATGATTTTTCTTTGAATGGTCCGCACGCTGACCTCCACGGATTCATGAGGTTGTCTCCAACGTTGTCTCCATACCCGTACACGTCCATCAGCTGGATAAAATTTGAAAGGAGACTCGTCCGACCAGGCAACAGGTTTCCAGACATCCACAGTCCAGTGTCGGTGTAGACGGGCCCAGGCGAGGCTGCAGTCATCAAGGGTACACGAGTGAGCCTTCGGTTCCGAAAGCCCATACAGATGATATTTTGAATGGTTCGGATGCGGACACTTGTTTATGGCTCATTATTGAAATCTGCAGCAATTTGCGGAAGGGTTTCACTTCTATCACTTTGAACGATTGTCTTGAGTCGTCGATGGTCCCATTCTTGCAGGATCTTTTTCCGGCCTCAGCGATGTCAGAGATTTGATGTTTTACCGGATTCCTGACATTCACTGTAAACTCGTGAAATGGTCGCACGGGAAATTCCCCATTTCATCGCTACATCGGAGATTTGTCCCATCGCTCGTGCGCCGTCTATGAGACCACGTTCAAACTCATTTAAATCTTGATAACCTGCTATTGTAGCAGCAGTAACCGATCGAACAACTGCGCCAGACACTTGTTGCCTTATATTGGCGTTGCCTGCCGCAGCATCGCCGTATTCTGGCTGTTTACACATCTCTATATTTGAACACGCATGCCTACACCAGTTTCTTTGGCGCTTCAGGTTATATACCAGCCAATGGTGTACAGGTGTACAAAGTTAGATAACCATCCGACCATACTTTATACTTCCCAGCGTCGGAAGTCTTCCCACAAACACGTCACAAACTTAACGACCTGATCCGAACGGTTGTAACTGCATTAGTAAGTGTGCTGCGCGTGTTAGTATAATCTGACCATTTTGAGTCCAGTAGTGGGGAAGCTCTTCAGAGGCTTTTGAGGCATGGCTTACCCAAAGTTTCAGAATAACTTACAATTACAGTTAGAATATAACAATGCGTTGAAAACAATATAAGTCTGTTTTGTATGTTACTACAGTTTCATTCGATCCATCCATGGGTTAAGAGTTCACGGCGTTATGTACGCTATCTAGTGGAACAGTTCAGTGTAGGCTTCTTCTAGAAATATCCTCTTGTTTCCACGTGGCAGCCGGCAGAACGGCAGGCAGTTAACGTGTTTCGTAGGAACGTGACTCTAAAAAGGCTTGCCTCAGGCTTGCGTGTTGTTTCGCGGGCTGTTAAGTCCTGGTTTAACAGAACGTGTTTTAGTTGTATAATCTGTGAGTGCATTTGATTAACTGTTTATATTATGGCTTGTGCAGAGGGAATATGTGTGTCTTTATTTCGCCAGTCAGATGATAAACAATTTTCAAGCTGGACTTACGAAACAAAGTGCGACTATAAAGATAAGCGATTCACACAACACTTAGACATTAAAATTTTTAATGGGAAACAAAATCGAAAATTTTAATTTTCTTGGTTTGAAATGTATCCTTGCCTTACTGGTTGCTCTGTAACATATGAATTGTTTTCTATATCTACATCTACATGGATACTCTGCAAATCAAATGGTTCAAATGGCTCTGAGCACTATGGGACTTAACATCTGAGGTCATCAGTCCCCAAGAACTTAGAACTACTTAAACCTAACTAACTTAAGGACATCACACAAATTCATGCCCGAGGCAGGAATCGACCCTGCGACCGTAGCGGTCGCGCGGTTCCAGACTGAAGCGCCTAGAACCGCTCAGGCACATCGGCCGGCCTGCAAATCAAATTTAAATGTCTGGCAGACGATTCTCTATTATTCCAATCTGGTGTAGCGCACGGAAAGAAGGAACACGTATACCTTTACCGAGCGAGGTGGCGCAGTGGTAGCTCACTGGGCTCGCGTTCCGGAGGACGACGGTTGAATTCCGTGACCGGCCATCCTGATTTAGGTTTTCCGTGATTTCCCTAAATCGCTCCAGGCAAATGCCGGGATGGTTCCTTTGAAAGGGCACGGCCGACTTCCTTCCCCGTCCTTCCCTAATCCGATGAGGCCGATGACCTCGCTGTCCGGTCTCCTCCCCCACGACAACCCAACCCCAACCTATATCTTTCTGTACGAGCTCTGATTTCTCTTATTTTATCATGGTGATCGTTTCTCCTTATGTAGGCCGGCGCCAAAAGAAATATTTTCGCGTTCGGAGGAGGAAGTTGGTGACCGGAATTTCGTGAGAAGATTCCTCCGCAACGAAAAACGCCTTTGTTTTCGTTATGTCCATCCCGAATCTTGTATCATTTCAGTGAAACTCTCTTCCGTATTTCGCGATAACGCAAAACGTGCTGCCCTTCTTTGAACTTTTTCGATACAGTCCGTCAATCGTATCTAAGGGTGCCACACCGCTCGGCAGTACATGTTACACATGTATTTTGCTTGTTGGATCTGAAATTGAAAAAGAATGGACGACAGCTTCTTTCGGAGTACGTGTGACAAAAAATGTTGACAGAAAAGTCGAGAAACACCAGAATTCATAAAGACACCTTCAGAATGAAGAGTGTTTTCAGTTATTGGGTCATGGACAAATTGAACATTCAGTTTCTGAAGGAGCCAAACTTCTAGCCATTAAACGTAATGAAATTATGAAACAAAATAAATTCAGAATCGAGATACTTAGTGATGTTTGTTTCTTGGCCAGGTAGGATATTGCTTTCAGGTAACACTTCGAAGACGAAAGTACTGACAACTGGAACTTTGGTCTAGGCAGGAAGAGCTCATTCGCGATCACTTGCGGAGCACTTTTGGTTTGAAAGCAACATCAAACACAATTCAGAACGAGTTCATTTAATCAATTACAGACGTCATTAATGATCGCATTAAACAAGAGTCACAGTCATGTGTGTTTGTTGAAGTGCAAGCGGATGAAACACCGGATGATTCTTGTAAGTCACGAATCAGTATTATTCGCAGATTTTGTAAAAAAGATAATTCCATAGTAAGGTTTACTGGTTTTCAAAATATTTCTAAAGACAAAACTACTTAGGATTTATCAGAAATTGTACCCAATATTTGGGGTGTTACTGACAAAATCCAAACCTAGGGTGGAGCCTCACTAATGGCAGGTGAACATGGGGGCGTCCAAAATGCTGTTAGACAAAAATGCCCACGAGCTATATTTTTGCACTACTATGCTCATAAACTTAATCTGCTGCTCTTACATTGTTCTAAAAATAACAAAGCAGATATTCTTTCCATTTTTTAGGCATGTCCTCAAAGGGAACACAACTTTTAAAAAATAAAGGATTCAGATTGTCTCAAACATGGTGTTTCAATTAACGAGCTCTTCAGACAACACATCTGAAAGACCATGAGTTGAAAGACATTTTCCACAAAATCACCACAGATGATGAAGATTGGGATGCAGTGTAGTTCAACAGTGCTTCTAGCTTGCTTAGCATTCTTACTAAAACTCATTTCCTTTTCCGGCTTTGCGTTTACAAAGAAATATTTGTATATATTAACAATCTCTATGCATTTATCTAAGATAAAATTGCACGTGATGTTAGTAAGTGCCGTACTGAAATCAAGAAGACCATCATTTTGTTAAAGTATATGAGATCAGAAAAAACTGTGGCCTTATGCATTGAAATTATATTAAAAATGAAGAAATTCCTCCAGCTGTATTTAAGGTGTCGATATTATTTTGGCAACTAGTTTCAACGTTGTAACTACCAGTCTAAACTTCATACTGGTTACTAACCACCTTCCGTATCTCACCATTGACTTCTGGTATCAGCCGCACGCAGTTTACGTCTGCAAGTGTATGTGCCTGAAGATGACGTTGTTACAACGTTGAAACTAGTTGCCAAAATAAAATCGACACCTTAAATACAGCTGGAGGAATTTCTTCATTTTTAATATAAATATATACCAGCTGACGTCCCACTGTCCTCCATTTCAACTAAGGATGTACGAAGATTATGCATTGAAAGCTGTAACTCCAAATTTCGCAGTAAAATGAGAGTTATTGAGCGTGATTTCCAGTCACTTAAGATGTTATGTTATGAGATCTATTATCATGGAATTCTTCAAAGAGATCTTCAGAATATTCAGTTTATAGAGTTGCCTGAAAAGAATCAGATTGGAAATTATAAATCAAATTTCCCAACAGTGAGACAAGACGGCCTTCTCACAACTTACTCATTCTTCAACAAAGAAAGGCTGGAAAATGAGTTAGGAAACATTTATATTGACAAATATAAATACTTATCACCTGCAGACATCCTTAAATTCATAATGGACAATGATCTTGCAGATGTTTGCAACGAAGTAATAAAGCTTATCAAATTGATTCTTACATGCCCTGCCACTAGAGCTTCTTCTGAAAGGTGTATGAGCACACTTAAAATGAATAAAAATTGCCTTCGTAGTTCAAAGACAAATGATAGGTTATATTCACTTTGCACAATTACCACAGCGAAAAACCTGGTTAAAGAAGTTGCAAGTGATCATCAATTTAAAGGTATCGTGGTTGATAATATTGCTACCAAAAGAAAGCGACGCATATATAAAAAGATATAAGGTCAGCCTACCACAATAAATCCTTTAGCTTTGCCACTTGCGTCCACGCGTCGTTACTTCAACACCTGACCTGCCGCCCAGGGGAAAATAAGCGTTAATGGCTTGCTCTTGCCACATGTACTTGGGGCTACTACCCAACGTAAAAACGTAGGACTTGTAATAGCTATAGTTATTAGTCTGCAAATGAAGTAAATACTGATGTAATGGTGTTCAACACACCGTCCTGAGTCTAGTAGCAATATCTGCACTTATATCCGCTACTCCCTCTATATGTACCCTCTGTTCCTGTTACAAGTCTTCAGCACGTTTTGCTGCAATTTTTTAGCCCTCCATCACTATTATCCTTACCTTTACGGCACAGTTTTAAATTATTGTGGAGATTAGACGAACCTGCACTTGTGGCGTAGGACAGCGAACAGTACCTACATCGTCCTCCGCTCTTTCAAAAATCTGCCGCACATACCGTTTTGCCATAGCAAAAAGTACTTATTTTCTGATTACAAATGTAACAATTGAAACGTCCCCTTTGAACAATTATACATGATTCTGCTTAAATTGACACACAATAATTTTAGCGCAACGCAATCTGACTTTCAAAAATCCTTACAAAAGAATGCCCCTGACTAACATTAACCTATACGTTTCACAAATCACTTACCTCACCAAAAATCTTCGTTACTCGAACTACTGCAATACAGCGAGCGCCATTACTACCAGCTAAATAAAAGATTCAAACTACTGAAGGCACTAACTACTGATAGGCACAGTTAGCAAAAGAAAGATTTTGATAGAGAACAAACAATGTATTTACCTTAATATTGTTCAAAAGTCATATTATATATATCAGTTCATGACATCCAGTCTTACAAATTTCGAAACTCCGCCATCTCTCACTTGAACAAACACGTGAAGATTTAACTACTGAGTTACATAACATTGAATCGAAATGTCAAAAAGTCTGTAATGACGTGAAAACACAAATTTGTGAACATTTTCAACCTACTTTTTCGCGGCATGAAAATGCATTACAGAATCACGAAGCAGCCATAAAAGAACTGCAAACTATTGTTCGTGAAAATCACGACACCTTGCAAGCTAAAATGGACTCAGTTGCATCCACCGATTCGGTTACACAACTTTCAAAAACTCAGGAAAACTTAAAGAATACAGTAGATTCAATTTCAACACAAATGGATACTCTGAAACTTGGTTCAGAAAAACACACTGAGGAAATGTGTTCACTATCGGAGAAAGTAGCCGAACTTTCGGATCAGTTCACTAACTTATCTACAAAGCTAGATGATGATCTGAATGACACAAGACCCGTAGCCTTCACTGACACAGAAGAGTATGAACAAATTAGAAAATTCAAACAGAATCAAAATCAAATCAATACACAGTACAAAAGAGAAATCCGGGAAGTACAAGATCAGTTGACGCAGGTAATACAAAAATTACATATTTCAGAGGACACTCGCGCTCCAACACGGGAAGAGGGGCTTAGAAATACGGAAAAGCCACAAAATAATAACACAGGGCATGGCTGTGCTTAAACTGACACACAATATTTTTTAGCGCAACGCAATCTGACTTTCAACAATCCCTACAAAAGAATGGCCCTGACTAACATTAACCTATACCTTTCACAAATCACTTACCTCACAAAAATCTTCGTTACTCTAACTACTGCAGTACAGCGAGCGCCACTACTGCCAGCTAAATGAAAGATTCAAACTACGGAAGGCACTAACTACTGATAGGCATAGTTAGCAAATGAAAGATTTTAATAGAGAACAAACAATGTATTTACCTTAATAGTCATTATATATATATATATATATATATATATATATATATATATATATATATATATATATAGCAGTACATGACATCCAATCTTACAAATTTCAAAACTCCGCCATCTCTCTCCCCACATCCACCACTGCTGGCGGCTCACCTCCAACTGCGCAACGCTACGCGCTGTTAGCATCCAGCTGCCGCTGCCCAACACTACAATGACGAGTATTACAACAATGCCAACCAGCCACTGACTGCACACAGCACAGCCAGTGATTTTTCATACAGAGCGCTATGTGGCGTTACCAATAAGAAAACCTAAACAGCCTACTTACACAATATTCTCAGATTAAACACTTTTGCAATCTATTATAGTTCGACTTATCTACTTCTCTGTATGACACATGTATGAAAAGAATCAGTTTTCTTTCATCGGTGGCCAACTAGTTCGTTTCCTCATCGCGTCGTACGATAACACTGACGGAGCGCAGCAGTCGTAAGCCTCGATTTGCTGGTCAGTTAACAGGATCCGCCAACTAGCTACGCTCTAGTCAAACTGCATCCTCTGTTTAGTCCGAGTTATAGGGAATTATCGGAGGGAGCGCGCTATTCAGAACTCTGAGTAACCTGCGAGTTAACCAGATCTACTCCAATGCACTTCTTACCTGTGCGGCGAAATGACTGCAGTGTTGAGCCCTTGTTCGCTGTACCGAATGCCACGGCCGCGTGGAGTGGTCTGTGAGTTACAAATGTCCAAATGTCACAGGATCCGGCGTGGAAGACATTATTTACGCAACAGACATGAGTCAGTATCAGTATCATTTTAACAATTACGTTTTATATCGCCCGCTCCTATAATAGATGTACAAGTATGAGTGGACTTCAAAAATTAAGTTACACGTGTCACCCAACGCTAAGAACAGTGTGAAAAAAGAATGGAGCATTGTCAGAAGAGGGTGCATGTTCTGGGCTTTTCGCAGAAACAGTTTTGGTGCGGACCGGAAAACAGATTCAGCACACACAGGGAGTGAAATGGCGAGTCAGCTGGAAACATATTTGAAAGTACGCAGGACAGTACGATTCCTTTGGGCAAAACGTTTAAATTGCACACTGATTCACCGTAAAATTCTGGCGGTATACGGAAGAAATCCGTCACCCAGCCGAAATGAAATGGCGCCAACAATTTGACGCGGGTGATGCAGACAGGGAAGGAAGGCCATCGACATCCACCACAGACAGCAACGTACATGCAATCGAGGAACTGATTCGCAACAATCGCAGACCTACCGTCGGTGAGGATCTTCACATCGCAGTTCTCGAACGGCTGCGTGACTAAGATGCAGATTTCCTTCGTCGAGGAACGGAATGACTGGTGACAAGATCCGACAGTTGGTTACAGGCATTTGGTGACTATGTTCAAAGTTAATGTCATGAATATGTGTCACCTTGAAGTGGAGTGCACCATTCAATAACCATTGCCTGACCGGCCATAACAATGTGTAAGTTGCATTCTGAAGTCCCATCGTACCTCACACATACACACACCTACCCCTGTATGAAGGAGCACTTACGGCAAAACCTCTGTAACAGTGTAGCTTTTTTCTTTCTTTTCAATGCTTCTACAAAGTCCTGTATAGTTGGATTTTTTAAATGTGCAGATACAATGAAGCGCCAAAGAAACTAGTATAGGCATGAGTATTCAAATACAGAGATATGTAAACAGGAAGAATACGGCGCTGCCGTCGGCAACGCATATATGAGACAAGTGTCTGGCGCATTTTTTAGATCGCTTACTGCTGCAACAATGCAGGTAATCAAGATTTAACTGAGTTTGAATGTGGTGTTATTGTCGGCGCACGAACGATGGGACACAGCATCTCCAAGGTAGCGATGAAGTGGGGATTTTCCCGTACGACCATTCCACGAGTTTACCGTGAATATCAGGAATCTAGTAAAACATCAAATTCCGATATCGCTCAGACTGAAAAAAGATTCTACAAGAACGGGACCAACGACGACTGAAGAGAATCGTTCAATGTGACATAAGTGCAACCCTTCCGGAACTTGCTGCAGATTTCAGTGCTGGGCCATCAACAAGTGTCACCGTGCGAACCATTCAAAGAAACATAATCTATACGGAATACCGTTGATAACTGCACGACACAAAGCTCTACGCCTCGCCTGGGCCCGTCAACACCGATATTGGACCGTTGATGAATGGAAACATGTTGCCTGGTCGGACGAGTCTCGTTGTCTCGTTACAAATTGTATCGAGCGGACGGACGTGTTCTGGTATGGAGACAACCTCACGAATCCATGGACCCTGCATGTGAGCAGGGGACTGTTCAAGCTGGTGGAGGCTCTGTAATGATGTGGGGTGTGTACAGTTGGAGTGATATGGGACTCCTCATACTTCTACATACACACTGCCGTAAGCATCCTGTGTGATCAGCTGCATCCGTTCATATCCATTCTGCATTCCGATGGGCTTGGGCAATTCCAGCAGTACAATGCGACACCTCACACGTCCAGAATTACTACATAGTGGCTCCAAGAACGCTCTTCTGAATTTGAACACTTCTGCTGGCCACCAAACTCCCCAGACATGAATATTATTGAGCATATTTGGGATGCTTTGCAGGGTACTGTTTAGAAGACATCTGCACCCCCTCGTACTGTTACGGATTTGTGGACTGTTCTGCAGAATTTCTAAGTAGTCTGTTTAGGTTTTTATGTTGGTAACGCCACGTAGCGCTCTATATGAAGATCACTAACTGTGCTGTGTGAAGTCTGTGGCACGTTTGCATTGATGGAATATTCGCTATTGTAATGTTGGGCAGTTTGATGTGAACAGCGCGTAGCGTTGCGCAGTTGGAGGTGAGCCGCCAGCAGTGGTGGATGTGGGAGAGATATGGCAGAATTTTGAGAGCGGACAATCTGGACGTGTTTCCACCAGAAAGAGTAAATTTGTAATACTGTATATCATGAACTGCTATCTAGGCGCGCAGTCCGGAACCGTGCGACTGCTACAGTCGCAGGTTCGAATCCTGCCTCGGGCATGAATGTGTGTGCTGTCCTTAGGTTAGTTAGGTTTAAGTAGTTCTAAGTTCTAGGGGACTGATGACCACAGCAGTTGAGTCCCATAGTGCTCAGAGCCATTTGAACCATTTGAACTGATAAGGTAAATACATTGTTTTTTCTCTATCAAAATCTGTCATTTCCTAACTGTGCCTATCAATAGTTAGTGTGTTCAGTAGTTTGAATCTTTTATTTAGCTAGCAGTATTGGCACTCGCTGTATTGCAGTAGTTCGAGTAACAAAGATTTTTGTGAGGTAAGTGATTCATGAAAGGTATAGGTTATCGTTAGTCAGCGCCATTCTTTTGTAGGGATTATTGAAAGTCAGATTGGGTTGCGCTAAAAAAAAAAAAAAAAAAAAAAAAAAAAAAAAAAAAAAAAAAAAAAAAGGAAGAAGAAGGAATACTGTGTGTCAGTTTAGCGATGATCAGAATAAGTAAAGAGAGAAATGTCTGTGTACGTTCAGTGTTGCTCAGCTGTTTGAAAATCAAATAACGTAAAGGGTTAACCAGTACAGTAATTGATAAATTTTTCTAAGAGGACGCTTCAGATTCATAGAGTCATTTCCCTCCAGCACTATTTCAGACATTAGTCAATTCCATGCCACGTCGTGTTTCGGCACTCCTGCGTGATAGCGGGGTCCCTATGCGATATTATGCAGGTGTACTAGTTTCTTTGGTTCTTCAATGTATACACCCGTAACATAAATCGTAGCGTGTGGAGGTACGCACTAATGAAGGATTAAGTCAGCGTGTACATCTTCTTCTACATACATATTCCGCAACCCACCGTACTACGGTAGCAGGTTCGAATCCTGCCTCGGGCATGGATGTGTGTGATGTCCTTACGTTAGTTAGGTTTAAGTAGTTCTAAGTTCTAGGGGACTGATGAACTCAGCTGTTAAGTCCCATAGTGCTCAGAGCCATTTAAACCTTTGAACCAACCCACCGTACGCTGCGTGGCGGAGGGTATCCTTACCACTACAAGTCATTTTCTTTCCTGTTCCACTCGCAAATGGTGTGAGCTGGAAACAGCCGTCTAGATGTCTCCGTACGAGGCCTAATTTCTATTGTCTTATCTTCATGGTCCTTGCGGATCCACGAAATTACAGGCCAATGTCCTTTACATCGTTCTGATGCAGAATTCTGGAACATATTCTCGGTTCGAATATAACAAATTTCCATGACAGGGAAAAGCTTCTGTCCACGAATCAGTTCCGTTTTAGAAAGCATCACTTGTGCGAAACTAAGCTCGCTCTTTTCTCTCAAGGTATACTGCGACCTATGGATGAAGGGCAACACCCAGATTCCATATTCCTAGATTTCCAAACAGCATTTGACACCGTGCCCCGTTGCACACTGTTGACAAAGGTACGAGCATATGAAATAGGTTCCCAGATATGTGACTTGGTCGAAGACTTTGAGTGTTCGTCAGAGACAAGGATATCATCAGAAGTGCCCCAGGGAAGTATAATACGACCGCTATTATTTTCTGTACACACAAATGACCTGGCAGACATGGTGCACAACAATCTAGGGCTGTCTGCTGATGACTCTGTGGTTACGGGAAGGTGTCGTTGTTGAGTGGCTGTAGGAGAATACGAGATGACAGGCAAAATTTCTTGATGATCTGGTGAATGGCAGCTACCTCCTGTAAGTAGGCTGTTTAGGTTTTTATGTTGGTAACGCCACGTAGCGCTCTGTACAAAAATCACTGATTGTGCTTTGTGCAGTCTGTGGCTGGTTGGCATTGTTGGAATATTATCTATTGTAGTGTTGGGCTGTTGGATGTGAAGAGCGCGTAGCGTTGCACAGTTGGAGGTGAGCCGCAAGCAGTGATGGATGTGGGGAGAGAGATGGCACAGTTTTGAGAGCGGATGACCTGGACGTGTGTCCGTCAGAAAAAGGAAATTTATAAGACTGGATGTCATGAACTGATATATATAGGGTGAGTCACCTAACATTACCGCTGGATATATTTCGTAAACCACATCAAATACTGACGAATCGATTCCACAGACCAAACGTGAGGAGAGGGGCTAGTGCAATTGGTTAATACAAACCATAAAAAATGCACGGAAGTATGTTTTTTAACACACACTTAGGTTTTTTTAAAATGGAACCACGTTAGTTTTGTTAGCACATATGAACATATAAACAGATACGTAATCAGTGCCGTTTGTTTCATTGTTAAATATTAATTACATCCGGAGATATTGTAACCTAAAGTTGACGCTTGAGTACCACTCCTCCGCTGTTCTATCGTGTGTATCGGAGGGCACCGAATTACGTAGGGATCCAAAGGGAACGGTGATGGACCTTAGGTACAGAAGAGACTGGAACAGCACATTACGTCCACATGCTAATACCTTTTTTTTTGTCTTTTTCGCTGACGCACATGTACATTACCACGAGGGGAGAGGTACAGGTACACACGTGGTTCCCGTTTTCAATTACGGAGTGGAATAGAGTGTGTCCCGACATGTCAGGCCAATAGATGTTCAATGTGGTGGCCATAATTTGCTGCACACAATTGCAATCTCTGGCGTAATGAATGTCGTACACGCCGCAGAACATCTGGTGTAAAGTCGCCGCAGGCTGCCACAATATGTTGTTTCATATCCTCTGGGGTTGTAGGCACATCACGGTACACATTCTCCTTTAACGTACCCCCCAGAAAGAAGTCCAGACGTGTAAGATCAGGAGAACGGGCTGGCTAATTTATGCGTCCTCCACGTCCTATGAAACGCCCGTCGAACATCTTGTCAAGGGTCAGCCTAGTGTTAATTGCGGAATGTGCAGGTGCACCATCATGCTGATACCACATACGTCGACGAGTTTCCAGTGGGACATTTTCGAGCAACGTTGGCAGATCATTCTGTACGCGATGTATGTTGCAGCTGTTTGTTACAACACGCAACTGAACGTCGGAGGTTTCAAGCATCAACTTTAGGTTACAATATCTCCGGATGTAATTAACATTTTACAATGCAACAACCGGCACTGATTACGTATTTGTTTATATGTTCAGATATGCTAACAAAACTAACGTGGTTCCATTTAAAAAAACTAGGTTTGTGTTAAAAAAACGTACTTCCGTGCATTCTTGTATGGTTTGTATTAAACAATTACACTAGCCCCTCTTCTCACCTTCGGTCTGTGGAATCGGTTCGTCAGTATTTGATGTGGTTTACGAAATATATCCAGCGGTAAAGTTAGGTGACTCACCCTGTATATATAATGTGATTTGAACACTATTAAGGTAAATGCATTGTTTGTTCTCCATCAAACTCTTTCATTTGCTAACTATGCCTATCAGTAGTTAATGCCTTCAGTAGTTAGAACGTTTTATTTAGCTGGCAGTATTGGCGCTCGCTGTATTGCAGCAGTTCGAGTAACGAAGATTTTTGTGAGATGAGTGATTGATGAAAGGTATAGGTTATTGTTAGTCAGAGTCACTCTTTTGTAGGGATTATTGAAAGTCAGATTGCGTTGCGCTAAAAATATTGTGCGTCAGTTTAGTGATGATCAGAACAAGTAAGGAGAGAAATGCCTGAGTACGTTCGGTTTTGCTCAGCTGTTTGAAAATCAGATAACGTAGAGGTTTACATGCACAGTCAATATATAGTTTTCCAAAGGGTACGTTTCACTCCGAATGTAGAAAAATGTAAGTTAACGCAGGTAAGTAGGAAAAACAAACGCGTGATGTTCAAATACAGCATTAGTAATGTGCTGCATAACACAGTCACGTCGTTTAAATAACTGGGCCTAGCGTTACAAAGCAATATCATGTACAATGTGCATGTGGGAATTGTATTAGGGAAGGCGAAAGATAGACTTCGTTTGATTGGGAGAATTTTTGGAAAATGTGGTTCATCTGTTGAGGAGACCGCATCAAGGATGCTAATGCGTCCTATTTTTGAGTTTGCTTGAGTGTTTAGAATCTGTACCAGGTCGAATTAAAGGAAGATATGAAAAAAAGGCGGGATGCTAGATTTGTTAGTAGTAGGCTTGGACAACACGCAAGTGTTATGGAGATACTTCAGGAACTCAAATGGGAATCCCTGGAGGGAAAGCGGAGTTGTTATCAACAAACACTATTGAGAATACTTAGATAAGCAGTATTTGAAGCTATCTCCAGAACGATTGTACTGCCGCCAACGTAAATTTCGCGTAAGCGCCACAAAGATAAGATAAGAGCAATTATGGCTCGTACGGAGGCATATAGATAGACCCGCCAGGATAGCCGAGAGTGCAAACGCGCTGCTTCCTGGACTCGGGTAGGCGCGCCGGCCCCGGATCGAATACGCCCGTCGGATTAACGATGACGGCCAGTGTGCCGGCCAGCCTGGATGTGGTTTTTAGGCGGTTTTCCACATCTTCCTAGGTGAACACCGGGCTGGTCCCCACGTCCCGCCTCAGTTACACGAATCGCAGACATTTGTAACACATTTACACTATTTCAAGGTTTACACTAGCCGCAGACAGCTGGGGTACACAATTCCGTCCCAGGGGATATGGGGAGGCGGCAGGAAGGGCATCCGGCCACCGCTAAAAAATTAACCATGCCAGTTCCGTACTGAAGCCTGCCGACCCTGCACACAATACGGGATAAAGGCAGTAGCAAAAGAAAGAAAGAAAAACAGAGGCATATAGATATTCATATTTCCTTCGCTTTGTTTGCGAGTGGTACAGGAAAGGAAATGACAAGTATTGGTGCACGGTACCCTCCGCCACGCACCTTACGTTAGCTTGAGGAGTATGTATGTAGATGCAACAAGAGGACTGGATACTTCGCCCTGTTCACGTGTCTCCCCTGTGGGCAGAGGCCGGGGGTATCCACGCAGCCACTCTCACCACTATCGTACACAAGAACATTTTTCTATGCTGTTGAGAAGAGGACGAATGCAGAAGGGACCCGTTATCAGATAAAAGAGCAAAGGACAAGTCTGCCGGACGTGAGATGCCGATGTGAAATGGACGATATCAAGTTTGGTAAGGGAAGCAACGCTTGCTGTGAGTGACTTTTGGAGTCTGAGATTGCTCTCCGGCCGAGAGTGAAGGAGATTTTAGCAGAAGAGAAGGGGATGACAAACGAACAGAACCCAGTTTATCTGTTATTAACTGGTGACAGGGAGTTCTCGCAGTGAAGGAATAACACCCACAATAAGGTCTGCGTGTGGTCGTCGAACCATAGGAATTGAAGATGCCATTGAACATTTAAGAAGGATGATAAATAATAACATGATTGGTTGGCGTAAAATGTGAGCCCGCCATAGACGTCCGCAAGGGGGAGTGAGAACGTGGCGAGGCACTTTCCACCTTTTGGAATTTGTCTTGAGTACTCACGTAATTCTACATATAAATGATTCTGATTCTATAATCAAGGGTTAACACAGGAGCATCAGTAAATAACACAGTGATCGGTTACTAGGTTGTTCACGGAAACTTATACCGTTTTCCTTTTGTGGCAGCGGCTGCAGCGTTACTTCGCAACCGTGGAGCAAGTGTATCTTTACAGAGCACTGATGAAATAGAATAGTCGATCTCCTCTCTGTACGGGAGGTTACCCACACTCCTAAACATCCCCAGGTCCACTGTTTCCGATGTTATAGTGGAGTGGAAACGTGAGGGGCTACGGGCAACACAAAAGCGTACATGCCGACCTCATATGTTGACGCAGGTTTTGAATCCTGCCTCGGGAATGGATGTGTGTGAGGTTAGGTTTAAGTAGTTCTAAGTTCTAGGGGACTGATGACCTCAGATGTTGAGTCCCATATTGCTCAGAGCCATTTTTGAACCATCTGTTGACTTACAGAGACCGCCGACAGTTGAAGAGGTTGTAATATGTAATAGGCAGACATCTATCCAGAAAATCAAACACGAATTCCAAACTGCGTCAAAAAACCACTGCAAGCGCTATGACACTTAGCCGGGAGGTGAGGAAACTCTTGGATTTCATGGTCGAGGGGTTGCTCAAAAGCCAGACATCACGCCGGTAAATGCCAAACGACGCCTCACTTGGTGTGAGGAGCGTAAACGATTGGACAGTGAAAAAACGTTGTGGGGAGTGACGAATCACGGTACACAATGTGGCTATCAAATGGTAGGGTGTGGGTATGGCGAAGTTCAAATGGTTCAAATGGCTCTGAGCACTATGGGACTTAACATCTGTGGTCATCTGTCCCCTAGAACTTAGAACTACTTAAACCTAACTAACCTAAGGACATCACACACATCCATGCCCGAGGCAGGATTCGAACCTGCGACCGTAGCAGTCGCACGGTTCCGGACTGAGCGCGTTAACCGCGAGACCACCGCGGCCGGCTATGGCGAAGTCTCGGTGAACGTCATCTACCAGCATGTGTAGCGCCAACAGTAAAATTTGGAGGCGGTGGTGTTATGGTGTGATCATGTTTTTCATGGAGGGGGCTTACTCCCCTTGTTCTTATGCGTGGCACTATCACAAAACTGGCCTACATTGAAGTTTTAAGCACCTTCTTGCCTCCCACCGTTGAAGAGCAATTCGGGGACGGCGATTGCATCTTTCAACACGATCGAGCACCTCATCATAATGCATGGCCTGTGGCGGAGTGGTTACACGACAATAACATCCCTGTAATCGACTCTCCTGCACAGAGTTCCATGGAACGTCGACTTCGTGCCAGGCCTCACCGAACGACATCGATACCTCTCCTCAGTGCAGCACTCCGTGAAGACCAAGAATTCCAACACCTAATTGAACGTATGCTTGCGAAAGTGGAAGCTGTTATCAAGGCTAATGGTGGGCCAACGCCATATAGAGTTCCAGCATTACCGATGGAGGGCGCCACGAACTTGTAACTCATTTTCAGCCGCGTGTCCGGATACTTTAGATCATATAGTGTATCTGCCCTCCCCCCTTTCCCATTTCCATCAAGAACAATCGCCTCGCCTGTCGGACATCTTAATCTCAACAGTAGGTTTGCATCTCACCCGCCAAGTGTTGCTGGGATTTCATTCAGTTTCATACGGTAGAGAGATTGTAGCACAGAATGAAGAAAACGGTCATGCTATACTGCAAATGTACTTATCTGTACTTCTTAGCAGGCCAAATACTGAAAAAAATACCAATTTCTGTGTTCACGAAAAGGAAAAAGATAGTGAAACGTCGAAAAATTGTTTGAACATAGTAAAACTATATGATTCTTAAACCATATGAGTTGCAATCCTAAACGAAATCCAGTCGTAGAGTTATGATTTCTATGGTCCATTGCCGTATCTACACAATAACGTGCCAAGCCAGGGAGACGAAGACCATTTTGGATGGGGCCTTCCCTCTTAAGAGTTGTTTCTAGCAACCAGTTTGACGGCTGCTTTCCGAGGTTTCGAACATCTATATAAGTAAGATATAAAGAAGATGTAAGGGCCTACTTGGGATATATTAGATCTAGAAATTTACTTCAGCCGTTTTGCAATAGACAACAGTAGCGGCAAGTGGTGGTGCAGTTGGTAGGTAGTAAGTGTCATATAATAAGTTTAGACATTTTAAACATAACGTCATCAAAATATTAGTCGATTTTTGATTGCTTTATACAGTTATTGTCGATTGAATATTTCAACTTACGATTCACGTCATTTGCTTTTACATGTAGGAATGTGCTACTGAGGCTCATTGAATGACGGGAAAGACCTATGCTGAGGCACCTATTAGTGAAACCACGTGCAGATAATAGTTTCACCGCTTCAATAACGGTTATTTTGACGTCCAATTCCGGCATGGCGGTGGAATAAAGAAGGTTTTCGAAACTACTGAAACCAAGGGAAGCAATCACAGTAGATCGTTATCGAAATCAGTTGATGCGTCTTAGCCGAGCATTGAAAGAAAAACGATCACAGTACACCCGTAGACATGAGAAGACGATTTTGTAGCGACAATGTTCGACCCCATGTCACAAAACTGGTCAAATTTACTTGGAATTGTTGAAATGTAAAGTCCTACGCCACCCGCCGTATTCTTCAGATATTGCTTCTTCTGACTACCACCATTGCCGATCAGTGGCACATGGCCTGTCTGACCAGCATTTCTGGTCATATGAACAAGTGCGAAATTGGATCGATTCACGTATCTCCTCAAAAGACGAGAGAAAGTAGGAGAGCGATGGCCAATACTTTTAATCCTAATTATTTGTATTTTTTCCGAATACAGCCTCGAACTTCGAGAAATAACGGCGGAAGAAAAGTTGTGTATCTAGTATTAATGAAATATATTTACCTCTAAGGTACAGCAGTAACCTATCCTCAAAAAATATGACTGCATAACGATCAAAAGTTTAAGATACAAAAGTTTTGTGTGTTTCTTGTCAAATTTATTTCATGGAGTACGACACGTTCTTAAAACCAACTAATCAGTTGAATCAAAAATTGGAGCTTTTGGAATCTTGCCCCCTCTCGGATGAATAGCATGGAGCCCATGGAGCCAGACAATCGAGTGTATGAGCACGCCGAAGAATAGAGCTCTGGAGAATGTGAGAACATCGTCCTGATGGACACTTGTGACCGAGAGGAGGAAGAGGACACTTTTTGGCGAGACGGGAAAGAGGAGACTTATGATCTGGCGTCTCGGGACTGACCTCCTCGTACGCTTCGCAAGGAGATATGGTCTATAGACCCCAGTACTGCCTGCTGCCTTCACGCTGCCACGAGACGACAGCCGCCCGCTAAATCGCTCATCAGTTCTCATCTGAGTGGGGCATGTGAGTTTCGTTTCTATCGTAGCAAAAAAGATGTAAACACATTAGTAACGTCCCTGAGATTCTTGTAAATGACACTGGGCAAATTATTATTTCCTTCTTTCTGAACAGAAGTAAATTGTAAATTCTGTTTGAATAACCGTGCTCCAAAGGCATTTTTGTTTCTTAAAATAAGTATTTGTGACTAATCTCTTTACATTCTTGCAGCTGGCATTCCTAATCATGTTACATAAAGGGCAAGTGCAACACTCGAGTGTTATTTAAAATATTGCTACTCATTTTTATTTAATACTAGCAGATGGCTGGTTCAAATGGCTCTGACCACTATGGGACTCAACTGCTGTGGTCATCAGTCCCCTAGAACTTAGAACTACTTAAACCTAACTAACCTAAGGACATCACACACATCCATGCCCGAGGCAGGATTCGAACCTGCGACCGTAGACCTAGAACCGCTAGACCACCGCGGCCGGCAATACTAGCAGAGAACCTAGCGTTGCCCGCGTATATATTTAATCCAGTCTTCTGTTAGTCCATCTCCTCATTCAACCTTAGCCCTTCCCGTCCTTTCCCCACTCTCTGCCCATCTTCTCCTGCCCTTCTCCCCTCTCTCTGTCTATTCCAGCTTCTTCCCTATCTCTGTCCATTTCCTCAGTCCCCATCTCGTCCTCCCCTCTATCTGTCCATCTCGTCATCCCCACCTCCCCTCTCATAGTTATCACCTCTACCACAATAGCTGGTTGGTGGGCTTTATCTCCATAGTATTTCTCTTCAGATAATAAGTAGTACATGTAGCAAGTTTGGTTGAAATCGATCCAGGGGTTTACGACGAAATTTTTCCCACAACGCACATAACAAATATATTTCACGAATATTTAACATATGTCACACGTATTTTTTTTAGATTTATTGTATATGTTGCGAATTTACCCCTGCTGTCTCACTTCCACACAGCTCAATGTTTATGGCGTCATATCTCCCGAATTATGAGTCGTACAATGATACAATTTTGCAGATACATTCAATGGTATATTTGGATACTATCTGAAAAATCTGTTACGAATATAGTTGGTAGTAATGACGTAATAAATCAAAACGTCATGCATGATGAGGTATTTTTTCACGTATCTCAATATTTGACGTTATTACTCCTGAACTGTGTGTCGTGCAATGGTATATTTGTCTAAGTAGATGCAGCGGCAAATGTGGATACTGTCTGCGAAAACTGTTGCAAATAGAGTTAGTAGTAAAGACGTAAACAATTGAAACGTCGTGATTGATTCGGCAGTTTTTCTCCGATTTCAAAGAATGAATCATACAATGGTACTATTTTGTTGGTACATTCAGTGGTATTTGTGAATACTATATGCAAAATGTGCCGTGAAACAATTTAGTAGTAAAGAAGTAATGAAGTAAAACGTAATGCGTGACACAGCAGATTTACTACATGAACAGGGAAAATTTAGTAAGCTGTAAACTTTTTTCCCTTCATCATTTCGTGGGGGTTATCAGGGAGGAAAAGTTTCTTAAAGGGTCGAAATTATGTATAAAGCGTGTTGCAAGTCACTTAATGCTTGTAAAGGCCTACTATGCGAGCAATAACAGCCCAGCTATGGCTCAAAGGAAGTTTGCGACCGATTTCAAGCTGAAGACAACCGGTCCAAGTGTGCTAACAATAAAGAATTTGATTCGCAAGTTTGAGAGAACGGTAGTGTTCGTTATGATGATGTTGGTAATGTCGGCCATCCAAAAAGGGTGAGAAAGCCTGTAAACATGGAGAGGACACGCGCTTTGTCTCAAACCAGCCCCAGGAAATCGATCAGACGAGCTGCACAACAGGTGGGGATAAACCGGGAGACAATGCGACAAATCAACCATTAAGCCCCAGGGTCATGGAACAGTGGTTGTGTTTCTCCAACACTATTAGCCACAGAACTGACGGACAGGACTTTGATGTGAATATAGTCTGCTTTAACGACAAAGCATACTTTCATTTGGATGGGTTCGTCGATAAGCAAAATTGGCCCATTTAGGGGACTGAGAATCCGCATTTCGCGATCAAGAAGTCTTTTCACTCTCAATTGCTGGCTGTGTGGTGTGCAATGTCCAGTCACGGAATGAACGGTGCGATATACCTTGATAGCACTGTAACTATCGAACGGTACGTGAAAGTTTTGGAAGATGATTTCATCCCAATAATCTAACGTTATCCTGATTTCGACAAGATATGGTTTATGCAAGACGGAGCAGTAGAGTGTTTGATGTCCTGGAGGAGCACTTGGGGTAGCCAGAGGCCACTGGCATGGGCCTCGTTTGGCCGCCATATTCTCCGTATCTGAAAACATGCGACTCCTTTTTGTGGGGCTGTATTAAAGACAACGTGAACAATCATAACCCCCAAACCGTCGCTGAGCTGAAAACAGCCATTCAGGAGGCCATCGACGATGTTCCGACACTTCAACGGGTCATTCAGAATTTCGCTATTCATCTGCGCTACATCATAGCCAATGACGGCAGGCATATCGAACATGTCATAACCTAAATCCGAATATCTGTAATAACGTTTATATGTTGAATAAAGTGAATATAGTAGTTTGTAACTAATTTACTTTTTTCATATTGTTCAATAATTGCCACCATGCACATACATGTATCCACTTTTATAATATACATTGATGCTAATACAGCACTCGAGCGCAATTTAATAATATATATTGTAAAAATTTCGGCCACTACAATTAACTTGTAAACTCACAGATTATCATTCACTAGCCAATTCTGTCCGATGGCGTGGTACATCTTCGCACAAAAGAACTTTGACTGATGCCAGTTCGTCGGAGCGCTGAGCGCATATTTTTTTCGTTTCGACGCCTCATGCAACTTAAAGCGCATAACGCTCTCGTCTCTCACGGATTGGGCAGCATACCCAGCAGAAGTGATTCAGATTCTGTCTTGCGTATTTGATATGGGAGCACCCGACCAGCAACTTTCAACATGATGGTGAGACTGAAACAAGATGCATGCATTCTGGCTGTGTTCACATGTTTGGAAATTGCAAGTGTTTGAGTTACATAAAATCGTGTCCACTTCTTCTTGTATTTTGCATTCAAACTTTCCGTAAAAAATATTGCGTCCTTGTTCTCGCTTTTTATCTCATCAGAAATGGTGGTGATCCGTTTATGAGTTAACAGTCCGTAAATTCAAGTAACTTCTAAACATATTCTCTCACGCGAAAGGTTATTTTTGCAAAGTTTGTAATTTATATTTACGTGTTTTTCAAATGGTTCAAATGGCTCTGAGCACTATGGGACTTAACATCTATGGTCATCAGTCCCCTAGAACTTAGAACTACTTAAACCTAACTAACCTATGGACAACACACAACACCCAGCCATCACGAGGCAGAGAAAATCCCTGACCCCGCCGGGAATCGAACCAGGGAACCCGGGTGCGGGAAGCGAGAACGCTACCGCACGACCACGAGATGCGGGCTACGTGTTTTTGTACCACGATGTTCGGAGGGGATGTTAGATGTTCTAATCTGATGTTTGTCTCTATACACCCGATTCATTCATGAATCATACTAAATTTGTCATACATTTGTGCGTCACGAACTCATTATTTTACAACTTTTCTTTGTTCACAAATTCCACCGCGCGCTCCCTACCTCCATGTGTGGGTATTTCAGATTTTCTTCTTACATATCGTGTTCCATTAATTTATAATGCAGTTTGCTCAGGGGCTACGCTACATACGCATGGAGCGTTTGCATTTACCTTCCGTAATAAGCTTCCAGGAATTCAACGTTCCTAATGCAGTCCTACGAGTCATACGGCGCCAGAGACGACGTCATCATAAGCTCTCCGTTTTCAGTCTATTAGGTAGTGTAGGCAAAAGATGACAAACACATTTGTCCTGCAAATATTGAGCATATAAGGCCCACTTTTCATGCACTTTGAGACATTATAGCGTGAAGGTTGGAGCCAATGTTCAAAACTCAGTCGTGTTTCTTGCGAGTAACCATCCCTCTTTCGGTTGCGTTTTATGTAAGTTTTGCTATTTCCGAAAATTAATTTTTAAGTTAGACTGCCTTATTAGAGGCTCATTTTCAGTATCTGGAGATATATTTCAGGATTCATAGTCTTGTTTCAGCGCTCGGGTGCAGTTTCAAAAGGAGTGCTATGCTTACACTTTCGCTGTATGGTACATTAAATTAATTTCTGTAAGTTACCGCAACCAGTAATGTTCCATCTTACGTCACCAGTCATGTACTGTAAACAGTGGTAAACTGCACGTTGGACACCTCACAGACGATTGTTTTTCAAGGTATCTCCACCAGCGCTAATGTGACAGGCAAGTTTTTGTTATAAGCAGCTTGCAAATACGAGTTTCACACGCACTGTTTAATTAAGACATCGTACCACTCGAGATACTCATTCGCGATCTTTGGATCCTTATCTCAAAATATACAGTTTAGAATTCTGTTGTGCTCTTCAGTCTGAAAATGGTTTTTTTTTTTTTTTTTTTTTTTTTTTTTTTTACAGTTCTCCACGATAATATATCGTGCACAAGCCTTTTCCTTTCTAAATAACTATTGCAAACAACATCCATTTGAGTATTCTTACTGTATTCAAGCCTTGGTCACCTTCTACAATTTTTACCCGCTCCCCCCCCAACACACACACACACGCACTGCTTTCCGTTAGCAAACTGATTATTTCTTGACGCCTCATGATGTGTCCCATCGACCGACCCCGTCTTTTAGCCAAGATGTACCAAATTTTTTTTCTTCCGACCTGTTCTGTACCACCTCATTAGTTATTCGATATACCCACCAAATTTTCTACATTCTCTGTAGACCCACATTTCAAAATTTCCTGTTCTCGTCTTGTTTGAACGGCTTATCGCCCATGTTTCACTTCCATACCAGGCTACGCTTCATGTAAATACCTTCAGAAAAGACACCTTAATACATAAATTTAAATTAGACGTTAACAAATTCCTTCTCTTTCAGAAACACTTTTCATAATGTAGCCAGTCTTGGTTCAATATCCCTCTACTTGGACCATCGTCATTTATTTTACTGCCCAAAAAGCAAAACTAAACGTCTACTTTTAGCTACCGTTCTACCTTTGTTGACGTTCGTCTTCTAACCTCTCGTCGAAACTCTATCTATACATACAACTATATTTAAAAACTCGGCGTCTTTTGCAAGCTACCAGTACTTTAAAAACAATCGTCTGTGGAAGGAAAGGAGTTGTCTCGAAGAAATTATTTTAGGTTACATTTTAAAGCTTAAATTGCCACCTGTCAGGAATTTTATTACAGTGGTCAAATGATCAAGAACTTTTGTTGCAGCATAGAGAACTCCTTTCTGAGCGACTTACAGTTTCAATACCGGAAAAAAGGACATTTTTTTCTAGTGTTACAGGTATCAGCATAAATATTCTTCTGAAATTGTGATGGATTATTTATTACGAATTTCCTTAGGAAGTATATGTGCTGTTGATACTGTATTTAAAATTCCTAGCCGTCCGCTGTGGAGCGGTTCTAGGCGCTTCAGTCCGGAACCGCGCTACTGCTACGGTCGCAGGTTCAAATCCTGCCTCGGGCATGGCTGTGTGTGATGTTCTTAGGTTAGTTAGGTTTAAGTAGTTCTAAGTCTAGGGGACTGATGACCTCAGATGTTAAGTACCATAGTGCTTAGAGCCATTTGAACCATAACTCCTTGCAGAGGTGAATACGTGCCGACCGCGGGTGAACACGACATATTATTATTACTGCTCGCTTTTGTGCAATCAGTACTTTCTCTCTAAGTGATGAGTTGCCCCAGAAAATTGTTCCATAAGACATCATTCAGTGAAAATAAGCAAAATGTGTCAGGAGATTGATTCGTTTGCGTCCAAAACTAGCAATTATACGAAGAGTAAAAGTAGCTGAACAGAATTGTTTAAGCAGCTCAGTAATGTGCTTCTTCCAGTTCAGGTTTGCACACCCAAAAATTTGGAGCATTCTGCCCTGTTTACTGCCTCCTGTTCGCGTGCTACTTCAACGGTTGGTATGTTTCTGGTTGTTGACAGAACTGAATATTGTGAATTTTCTCAAAATTAAGGGAGAGCCCACTTTCTGAGAACAATTTAATAATTCTTTGAAAAACGTTATTAACAATCTTTTCTGTTGTTTTCGCTATAATAGGAATCGTTCACTGCAAAAAGTACAAAGTCTGTTTGTTAATGTTAAGTGGGAGGTCATTCACGTACGCTGCCCGAAAAAAAAATTTCGCAACACAAAGAAATAATTAATACAGAGCGAGAAAGTTTCGGGAATACATTTGTCTACGTAGCATATTTAAGTGACTAACATTCCAAGATCAAAGGTTAACGTAAGCGCGAGATAAGCCACTGCAAATGCGAAATGCTGGTACGTTAATAACCGTTGTAACCGCCAGAATGTTGAATGCAAGCATGCAAAAGTGCATGCATTGTTTTGTACAGGTGCCGAATGTGGGGTGAAGTTCCATCCCTATTGCACTTGATCGGTCAATACAGGGACGGTTAATGGCTCAAATGGCCCTGAGCACTATGGGACTTAACATCTGTGGTCATCAATCCCCTAGAACTTAGAACTACTTAAACCTAACTAACCTAAGGACATCACACACATCCATGCCCCAGGCAGGATTCGAACCTGCGACCGTAGCAGTCACGCGGTTCCGGACTGAGCGCCTAGAACCGATCGGCCACCACGTCCGGCGACGATTAATGCTGTTTGTGGATGACGCTGGAATTGCGTTCGATGATGTCGTGTCTTCTCTTTCACAACAATCAATACACGCTGAAGCGCCAAAGAAACTGGTATAGGCATGCGTTTTCAAATACAGAGATATGTAAACATGCAGAATACGCCACTGCCGTCGGCAACGCATATATAAGACAGCAAGTTTCTGGTGCAGTTGTTAGATCGGTTACTGCTGCTACAATGGCAGAATATCAGAGATTTAAGTGAGCTTGAACGTTGTGTTATAGTCGGCGCACGAATAATGGGACACAGCATCACGGCGGTAGCGATGAAGTGTGCATTTTTCCCGTACGACCATTCCATGAGTGTACCGTGAATATCAGGAATCCGGTAAAACATCAAATCTCCGACATCGCAGCGGCCGGAAAAGATCCTGCAAGAACGGGACCAATGATGACTGAAGAGAATGGTTCAACGTGACAGAACTGCAACTATTCCGCAAATCGCTGCAGATTACAATGCTGGACCATCAACGAGTGTCAGCGAGCGAACCAATCAACGAATCATCATCTATATGGGCTTTCGGAGCCGAAGGCCCACTCGTGTGCCCTGAATGACTGCACGACACGAGGCTTTACGCCATGGCTGGGCCCGTCAAAACCGACATTGGACTGATGATGACTGGAAACGTGTTGCCTGGTCGGACGAGTCTCGTTTCAAATTGTATCGAGTGGATGTACATGTACGGGTATGGAGACAACCTCATGAATCCATGGACCCTGCAGGCCAGCAGCGAACTGTTAAAACTGGTGGAGGCTCTGTAATGGCGTGGGGCGTGAGCAGTTGGACTGATATAGGACCCCGGATACGTATAGATACGACTCCGACAGGTGACACGTACGTAAGCATCCTGTCTGATCACCTGCATCCATTCATGTCCATTGTGCTTTCCGACGGACTTGGACAGTTCCAGCAGGACAATGCGACTCCCCATACGTCCAGAATTGCTCCAGAGGTGCTCTTCTGAGTTTAAACACTTCCACTGGCCACCAAAGTCCCCAGACAAGAACATTATTGAGCATATTTGGGATGCCTAGCAACGTGCTGTTCAAAAGAGACCTCCACACCCTCGTACTCTTACGGATCTGTGAAAAGCCCTGCAGGATTCATGGTGTCAAATCCCTACAGCGCTACCTCAGACATTAGTCGAGTCCAAGCCACGTCGTACTGCGGCACTTCTGCGTGCTCGCGGCGGCTTTACACGACATTAGGCTGGTGTCCTGTTTCTTTGGCTCTTCAGTGTAGTTTTAATCTTATTATCTGCATTGTTAATTTCTGTCAGGACGTGCATATTTCTGGAAATTTTAAGGAATATCCCTGAAATATTACAATATTTTTTGTAGAATGCAAATAACCTCGTGCCGTGACTTTTTCTGCCCTCTATATAAATTTCCCTCTTCCTCTTACCTGAAGTTTTAATACATTTAGTTTATCAGTGGCGCAGTTCTTTTATTACTGGTCTTCGTCGAGAACATTTTAGGAAATCTATTTTCAAATATTGACAAAGATTTGATACAGAATACATTGAATTTTACATTACCATCTCCATCTACGAGGGCGTACTGAAATGTAATGAATTCGAATTTTTTACGTCAAAGCTCTTAAAGCTTTTTAAATAAAACCGACGTTGTTAGCAGTCTACATCTTTCTTCTTCATGTCTACATATTTGGAGGCCTCTGCCGCTAGAGAGGTCCGAATTGTAGCGTGTAATATGGCGCTGTGTAACCAAACCATTGCGTGAGAAACAGCGTGCTGTAATCGAATTTAGAGTTCATCCTCACATGGAGCACCCTCCGCTTCAACATCACAATCCCAGACACACACAAGCGTTGCGCCATCTCCAGCATTCCGACACCTTGGGTTCACTGTCGCCGAACATTCTTAGTACAGTCCCGACTAGGCCCCATCTGATTTTCATTTGTTTCCAAAACACGAAGTACACCTTCAACCACTTCACTTTGATAGTGATAAAGCGATACAAGCAGAGATGAGGTTGTGGTCCGTCAACGAAGTCAAACATTCTACGGCAACGCTATCAACAAACTGGTCTCTCATTGGGAGAAATGTGTTCGTTGTCAGGATGACTATGTTGAGAAATAAATATATAGGCGTGAAGAATAAATATGTATAATGTCAATAACGTTTGTTTTATTTAAAGAGTTTTAAGAGTTTTCAGATCAGAAATTCGTAGGAATTGTTTTTCAGCACGTCCTCATATATACAGCTCATCACGTGTTACCTTATTTACCTTCTTCTTAAAACATTGTAATCTGTTCTCATTTACAAGCCTCATTGCTTTGTATGAGCATGCCTTAAAAACATGGCTCTAAGCACTATGGGACTTAACAGCTGAGGTCATCATCCCCCTAAACTTAGAACTACTTAAACCTAACTAACCTAAGGACACCACACACATCCATGCCCGAGGCAGGATTCGAACCTGCGACCGTAGCAGCCGCAGCATGCCTTTGTCTACAGATTAATTCGTTTCAAATATTATCAATTGGGGCCCTCCTATCTTGCTGCAGGCAATTTGGGAAATTTACCAGTGAAATCAGATTGAAACAGCCAAATAAATGTTTCATTTCATTTTTCCTCTCAGGACCTTTTAAGAAATTTACACTGAAATCTCCATAAAGTATTAACTGTTTCTTCTTATCTGAGAAGTAGCCGAAAAATGCATCTAGATTTCTCATAAATAGCTGAAGGTTCACTAGAGGTGACCTGTAGAGTATTATAATTACAAGAAAATAATTCTGCAGTAACAACTCACAGGTTACATACGCTCCTAGTTTCTGATCTACGCACAAACGTCTTGTATCAACTTTTTGATTTTCTGTCTAACTTTTCCATACGTTGCAACTCCTCTTTTTCCATGTTGACTCAACAAGAAAATGATGGTAATGTATAATCCCTGATGTTTAACTTCTCTATTCCTGTTGCTACATGATGTTCAGAGAAGCACAGAACATCTGTCCCTTCAGAAAGTTCCAAATCTTCCAGACGTGCATGAAGTTCACAATACTTTATTCGCAGCAGCTTAGTGTTCTAATGAAACAAACTAATTTTACTTTCCTGAAACTGTTACATATGTTACGGCCCTGTTCTGTTAATTTCTTTCAAGATCGTCAATCGATAACCACACTTTAAGCAAAAAAAAAAAGTGCTCCTCTGATTCCAGTAATCACAGGGATTTTGCCTTGTGTACTTGTGGTCCCTCTTATTCTTTCTGCAAGATGCTCAGCTGATCTGTCCTTCCCCCCTCCTATTCAAGAGCAGGCGATGATTTCTGTATCCCCATCTCCCAACTGCAGCAACAGGTACAGCACAGATATGAGACTTTGTTTCCGTCAAAGACAACCGATCAGCTCTTTGTTTACACGGCTGGAAACTGTTGTAACCCAGGGCTGGTCACGGTGCTGCAAAACCTAAAAGAGACGCTGCACGAGTGTGTGCTAGTCTGCTCATATTTTGTCCAGGTCACCTTTAATGCTATGTTCTAAGATGCCAGTCAGGCTGTTACCTGCTCTTCTTCCTATAAGTACCTTATCTCCTTCATCAAAATCTGTGCTCAAAGCCCAAATGTTCTCTATCACCTAGCTAAGTTTGGCTCCAGCTGAGAAACGGCTTGTGACCTGGTATTCGACATCTAGCTTTTCCTGTAGCTTTCAAACTATACCCATCCCGTGACTGCTGCCTAGTAGCAGGGCACTTCGCTTTCTACTTGGCATCTCTGCCGACCTAGCCTTAATGTTGTTGCTGCAAGTCTGCCGCACTTTTCTTTGGTTAAAAATTGGCCAGCCTGGATGTGATTTTAAGGCGGTTTCCCATATCCGACTAGAAGTATGCCGAACTGTTACACAAGTCTCACCTCACTTACACGATTCACAAACATTTAGAAAACGTTGGCACAGAGGGAAGGGTCTGCGTCAGGAAGAGGATCCGGCCACCCTCTACTATTATTATTACCAAATCCATAATTAAGATGCTGACCGCGTAAAGAAGAAGGAGAAGGTCGTGGTGGAGGAGTAGGGGTTTCAGATTGCGCAGTTCTGTTTGCTCTCAGATGAACTGTAAGAAAGTCCTCACCAAACTAACTTTATTCTTTTGTCATAGCTACGTTAATCACAAGGATATTCCTCTTGTAAGTCGAAACAAGGCCCCAGGAGTAGACAACATTCCATTAGAACTACTGACAGCCCTGGGAGAGCCAGTCCTGACAAAACTCTACCATCTGGTGAGCAAGACGGATGAGACAGGCGAAATTCCCTCAGACTTCAAGAAGAATATAATAATTCCAATCCCAAAGAAAGCAGGTGTTGACAGATGTGAAAATTACCGAACTATCAGTTTAACAAGTCACAGCTGCAAAATACTAACGCGAGAATTCTTTACAGACGAATGAAAAAACTGGTAGAAGCCGACTTCGGGGAAGATCAGTTTGGATTCCGTAGAAATCTTGGAACACGTGAGGCAATACTGACCCTACGACTTATCTTAGAAGCTGGATTAAGGAAAGGCAAACCTACGTTTCTAGCATTTGCAGACTTAGAGAAAGCTTTTGACAATGTTGACTGGAATACTCTCTTTCAAATTCTGAAGGTGGCAGGGGTAAAATACAGGGAGCGAAAGGCTATTTACAATTTGTATAGAAACCAGTTGGCAGTTATAAGAGTCGAGGGGCATGAAAGGGAAGCAGTGGTTGGGAAGGGAGTGAGACAGGGCTGTAGCTTCTCCCCGATGGTATTCAATTTGCATATTGAGCAAGCAGTAAAGAAAACAAAAGAAAAGTTCGGAGCAGGTATTAAAATCAACGGAGAAGAAATAAAAACTTTGAAGGTTCGCCGATGACATTGTAATTCTGTCAGAAACGGCAAAGGACTTGGAAGAGCAGTTGAACGGAATGGACAGTGTCTCGAAAGGAGGGTATAAGATGAACATCAACAAAAGCAAAACGAGGATAATGGAATGCAGTCGAATAAGTCGGGTGATGCTGAGGGAATTAGATTAGGAAATGAGACACTTAAAGTAGTAAAGGAGTTTTGCTATATGGGGAGCAGAATAACTGATGATGGTCGAAGTAGAGAGGATATAAAATGTAGATTGGCAAAGGCAAGGAAAGCGTTTCTGAAGAAGAGAAAATTGTTAACATCGAGTATAGATTTAAGTGTCAGGAAGTCGTTTCTGAAAGTATTTGTATGGAGTGTAGCCATGTATGGAAGTGAAACGTGGACGATAAATAGTTTATACAAGAAGAGAATTGAAGCTTTCTAAATGTGGTGCTACAGAAGAATGCTGAAGATTAGATGGGTAGATCACGTAACTAATGAAAAGGTATTGAATAGAACTGGGGATAAGAGAAATTTGTGGCACAACGTAACTAGAAGAAGTGATCAGTTGTTAGGACATGTTCGGAGGCATCATTGGTCACCAATTTAGTACTGGAGGGCAGCGTGGAGGGTAAAAATCGTAGAGGGAGACCAAGAGATGAGTACACTAAGCAGATTCAGAAGGATGTAGGGTGCAGTAGGTACTGGGAGATGAAGAAACTTGCACAGGATAGAGTAGCATGGAGAGCTGCATCAAACCAGTCTCAGGACTGAAGACCACAACAACAACACAACAACCCCTTTTCAAGACAGTCTCCACTCCATTCAGTGCTCTTGGAAGTCCTATGTCTTCTCTGACAGAATGCTGACCTCGTGGAGAAGAAGGAGAAGGTGGTGGTGGAGGAGTTTCAGATGGCGCAATTCTGTTTGCACTCAGATGAACTGTAAGAAAGTTCTCAGTAAACTAACTTCATTCTTTTGTCATAGCTATGTTAGTTACAAGGATATTCCTCTTATAACCCCTTTTCAAGACAGTCTCCATTCCATGTAGCGCTCTTGGAAGTCCTATGTCTTCTCTGACAGAATTCTGTCAGTTTTTGTATGACGTGTATAATTTTCCCCGTTTATTTACTTATCGTATGATGACAGAGAAATATAGACAACTATTTACAACAAATTCACATTTCTTTACAGATACACACAATCTCAAGCTCACAACGGGTTGATAGCTTTTAAGTCCAGGTTTGAAATCCAGTCAGACGCTTCTGAAGGCAAGTAGTGCAGGTCTTCCCATCGTCCCTTTGAATTCTCCGAGGCCACATTCAAATGTTATATGCTCTTCACCGCAGTCATATTCAGGGGATGACTTCCATCCCCTTTGGCGCAGCTCTCCTCCACATCTGTCCCGGTCAATTCTGTTCCTATTCAATATGCACCAGTGTCATAGCGCTAGATGAAACCCAGCTGGTCGCTCCCAGGGAGTTTTGATTAGTTCCTGATGCTTCAGAAAGACTGAGCTTGCCGTTGATCGTTCCAGGCTTCTTGCATGCTGAAGTTACTGTCCTTCAGGCTGATTACTGACGTCAGATGTCGCCAGACGTGTCATTATGAATTAACTGTCTTCTCTCAGAGGAAATTAGAGAGATCACCTGGTCCCAAATCTTGTCCAGTTGGAAACCGCCATCACGATTTATAAGATTTTGCGCTAGGCGTATCTTCATAGATTCTTTAATTACTGAATCCCAGAAAGTTTTCTCTGCGGCCAAGATTTTCGTGGCAGAAAAATGCATAGCGTGTCCTGTGGTAATGCAGTGCTCAGCTACGGCCGACTTACTGGGCTGCGAAAGGCGAGTGTGGCGTTCAACTGGACAAGGCTTGGGACCCGGTAATCTCTCTAATTTCCTCTGAGACAAGACAGTTTATTCATAATGACACGTCTGGCGATATCTGACGTCTGTTTTTAGCGACGCGGGCGCGCATTCCGACAGACGGCGGACATATACACTCCTGGAAATTGAAATAAGAACACCGTGAATTCATCGTCCCAGGACGGGGAAACTTTATTGACATATTCCTGGGGTCAGATACATCACATGATCACACTGACAGAACCACAGGCACATAGACACAGCCAACAGAGCATGCACAATGTCGGCACTAGTACAGTGTATATCCACCTTTCGCAGCAATGCAGGCTGCTATTCTCCCATGGAGACGATCGTAGAGATGCTGGATGTAGTCCTGTGGAACGGCTTGCCATGCCATTTCCACCTAGCGCCTCAGTTGGACCAGCGTTCGTGCTGGACGTGCAGACCGCGTGAGACGACGCTTCATCCAGTCCCAAACATGCTCAATGGGGGACAGATCCGGAGATCTTGCTGGCCAGAGTAGTTGACTTACACCTTCTAGAGCACATTGGGTGGGACGGGATACATACGGACGTGCATTGTCCTGTTGGAACAGCAAGTTCCCTTGCCGGTCTAGGAATGGTAGAACGATGGGTTCGATGACGGTTTGGATGTACAGTGCACTATTCAGTGTCCCCTCGACGATCACCAGAGGTGTACGGCCAGTATAGGAGATCGTTCCCCACACCATGATGCCGGGTGTTGGCCCTGTGTGCCTCGGTCGTATGCAGTCCTGATTGTGGCGCTCACCTGCACGGTGCCAAACACGCATACGACCATCATTGGCACCAAGGCAGAAGCGACTCTCATCGCTGAAGACGACACGTCTCCATTCGTCCCTCCATTCACGCCTGTTGCGACACCACTGGAGGCGGGCTGCACGATTTTGGGGCGTGAGCGGAAGACGGCCTAACGGTGTGCGGGACCGTAGCCCAGCTTCATGGAAACGGTTGCGAATGGTCCTCGCCGATACCCCAGGAGCAACAGTGTCCTTCATTTGCTGGGAAGTGGCGGTGCGGTCCCCTACGGCACTGCGTAGGATCCTACGGTCTTGGCGTGAATCCGTGCGTCGCTGCGGTCCGGTCCCACGTCGACGGGCACGTGCACCTTCCGCCGACCACTGGCGACAACATCGATGTACTGTGGAGACCTCACGCCCCACGTGTTGAGCAATTCGGCGGTACGTCCACCCGGCCTCCCGCATGCCCACTATACGCCCTCGCTCAAAGTCCGTCAACTGCACATACGGTTCACGTCCACGCTGTCGCGGCATGCTACCAGTGTTAAAGACTGCGATGGTGCTCCATATGCCACGGCAAACTGGCTGACACTGACGGCGGCGGTGCGCAAATGCTGCGCAGCTAGCGCCATTCGACGGCCAACACTGCGGTTCCTGGTGTGTCCGCTGTGCCGTGCGTGTGATCAATGCTTGTACAGCCCTCTCGCAGTGTCCGGAGCAAGTATGGTGGGTCTGACACACCGGTGTCAATGTGTTCCCTTTTCCATTTCCAGGAGTTTAGTTTTCACCTTTACGCATGCGCCTGCGCGCCACAGATAGAACAGTAGCTTCAGAGGGCGCGGATTTCGATAGAGGACGCTCCTGTGACGGAGGCCAATGCGCCTGTGTTTTCGCGCCAATTATCTGCTGTTAAGTTGACTCCGGAAACTTGCAGGCTCCAGTGACGGACACTCACCTGGAGATGGCTGAACGATTGCCAGCTGAAATATCGTGACAAGAAGTCAACGTGATCCGGCTGTAATCCCGAAATCTCAGCGAACATGCAGTACGCCGGGAATAGTTCAAGAAACACAATGACTGTGATGTTCTTATGGATGGTGGTGGAGTATTACTAAGCACCGGTGTTTGTGGGAGAATACACTCTACGACGAGGCCCATTGCTTCATTGACCTGTGTGTCAATTATTTTAGTGTGAGCACTGCTTAGACAGTTGGAACAGCAGCATTCTGCAACTGAGTATGAACGAGCTAAAGCTGATGATTTGAGGTCTGTTGCAGTGACACTCCAAGCGGTTCCTGTTATCTTTTGGAGTGTATTGTTTCTAATTTTGATTTTAGCTGTCAAATACCGGCGATGAATTCTGAACGTCAAAGATCTGTCCCCATAAAGGTTTGGGACAACGTGTACTTTTTTATCGTTATTTACCTACTAAGGCCCAAGTTGAGACAGCTATTTATTTCTCTTTTTTAATATTCTGAAGCGTCCCCTTAGAAAAGATTATGAATGATTGTGCTGACAAACCCCTTACGTTATTTGATTTTTAAACAGCTGAGCAGAACTGAATGTACTCAGACATTTCGCTCTTTACTCATTATGATCAACACTAAACTGACACACAATATTTTTAGCGCAACGCAATCTGACTTTCAATAATCCCTACAAAAGAATGGCTCTGACTAACAATAACCTATACATTTCATGAATCACTTACCTCACAAAAATCTTCGTTACTCGAACTACTGCAATACAGCGAGCGCCAATACTGCCAGTCAAATAAAACGTTCTAACTACTGAAGGCACTAACTACTGATAGGCATACTAAGCAAATGAAAGATTTTGATAGTGAACAAATAATGTATGTACCGTAATAGTGTTGAAAAGTCATAATATATATATCCAGTATTACAAATTTACTCTTTCTGGCGGACACACGTCCAGATCGTCCGCTCTTAAAATTCTGCCATCTCTCTGCCCACATCCACCACCGCTGGCGGCTCACTTCCAACTGCCCAACGCTACGCGCTGTTAACAGCCAACTGCCCAACACTACAATAGCAAATCCCAACAATGCCAACCAGCCACAGACTGCACACAGCACAGTCAGTGATTTTCATACAGAGCGCTACGTGGCGTTACCAACATAAAAACCTAAACAGCCTACTTACAATTCTGTAGTGTTTTCTGAACGAGCTCTTTTCTCTCAACTGACAATATGACACAGTTATTCTTCTGCATGTTTTAGCGTTCTGAATTTGTCTCTGTTCAGTAAAGTCTCCTGTTCAGTCAGCCTTTCTTCTAACTACTTTTTTGTCTTGCTCCCCCTCCCCCCCCCCCCCAATATTCTTTATCTGTTTTAGAAGAATGTGTGTATCTTTGTTCATCTGTCTTCCTTCCTATTTCCCAACCCGTATTTATTACAACGACCTAGAAAGGCCGAATGCGTAGCCCAATATGAAGGGACTGTTTAGTCATTCATTGCGAGGAGTAATTGGTGTATATAAACGGGGAGGAGTGTAGGTGAAGCTGACCTGGGCGGTGGGCTGGGACAAGCCCGTGTCCCTTGCGACAGCGCGGCAGAGGCGCAGGTATAGGGCAGCCGCTTATTACGGCAGGACTCAGAATGGCCGGCGAGGGAATTTATCGGCCGCCTGGCGAGTAGAAAGTGGACTTTACACACGCCGCTGGCCTTATTAGCATACACGACATCGCGGCCCAGCGCGACCGACACCCGCCTGTATTTCATTCGGAGCGGCGCTGCCCTTTCGTAACTTGCTCATTAAGATAAGCGCCTCCTTCCCAGACGCCGATTACCTCGTCTGAGGACTCACTGCCCGCCTCGCTCGCTCGCTACTGCGATACTGACTGCTGTTACAAGCTGTAAAAGAGAGGCACGTGTTTGACGCCAAGAAGGTTTATCGACAGATTCTGTAGAGGAGAGTACGTACACGTAGCAGTAGCAGGTAGTTGCGATATGCCGTATCCCTACCTGAACTTAGTCTCAAGTCTGAAGCTCTCACTTTCCCTTCTAATACAGCGTGTTTCCGGAGGAATAGTTAATATTTCAGGGAGTAACAGTATCGACTGCCAACGGCCTTACGGCAATGGTAACATCGGTTCCCGTCAGATCACCGAAGTGCTGTCGTCCTTGGCTAACGCTTCAATGGGTGACCGTCCAGGTGTACCAAGTGTTTTTGGTAAGCGGGGTACACTCAGACCTCGTGAGGACAATCGAAAAACTACGCCGGCCGAGGTGGCCGAGCGGTTCTAGGCGCTTCAGTCTGGAACCGCGAGACCGCTACGGTCACAGGTTCGAATCCTGCTTCGGGCCTGGATGTGTGTGATGTCGTTAGGTTAGTTAGGTTTAAGCAGTTGTAAGTTCTAGGGGACTGATGACCTCAGATGTTAAGTCCCATGGTGCTCACAGCCATTTTTGAGAAACTACTTGACTGAAGGCCGGCCAGTGTGGCCGAGCACTTCTAGGCGCTTCAGTCTGGAACCGCGAGACCGCTACGGTCACAGGTTCGAATCCTGCTTCGGGCCTGGATGTGTGTGATGTCGTTAGGTTAGTTAGGTTTAAGCAGTTGTAAGTTCTAGGGGACTGATGACCTCAGATGTTAAGTCCCATGGTGCTCACAGCCATTTTTGAGAAACTACTTGACTGAAGGCCGGCCAGTGTGGCCGAGCACTTCTAGGCGCTTCAGTCTGGAACCGCGCGACCGCTACGGTCGCAGGTTCGAATCCTGCTTCGGGCCTGGATGTGTGTGATGTCGTTAGGTTAGTTAGGTTTAAGCAGTTGTAAGTTCTAGGGGACTGATGACCTCAGATGTTAAGTCCCATGGTGCTCACAGCCATTTTTGAGAAACTACTTGACTGAAGGCCGGCCAGTGTGGCCGAGCACTTCTAGGCGCTTCAGTCTGGAACCGCGCGACCGCTACGGTCGCAGGTTCGAATCCTGCTTCGGGCCTGGATGTGTGTGATGTCGTTAGGTTAGTTAGGTTTAAGCAGTTGTAAGTTCTAGGGGACTGATGACCTCAGATGTTAAGTCCCATGGTGCTCACAGCCATTTTTGAGAAACTACTTGACTGAAGGCCGGCCAGTGTGGCCGAGCACTTCTAGGCGCTTCAGTCTGGAACCGCGCGACCGCTACGGTCGCAGGTTCGAATCCTGCTTCGGGCCTGGATGTGTGTGATGTCGTTAGGTTAGTTAGGTTTAAGCAGTTGTAAGTTCTAGGGGACTGATGACCTCAGATGTTAAGTCCCATGGTGCTCACAGCCATTTTTGAGAAACTACTTGACTGAAGGCCGGCCAGTGTGGCCGAGCACTTCTAGGCGCTTCAGTCTGGAACCGCGCGACCGCTACGGTCGCAGGTTCGAATCCTGCTTCGGGCCTGGATGTGTGTGATGTCGTTAGGTTAGTTAGGTTTAAGCAGTTGTAAGTTCTAGGGGACTGATGACCTCAGATGTTAAGTCCCATGGTGCTCACAGCCATTTTTGAGAAACTACTTGACTGAAGGCCGGCCAGTGTGGCCGAGCACTTCTAGGCGCTTCAGTCTGGAACCGCGAGACCGCTACGGTCACAGGTTCGAATCCTGCTTCGGGCCTGGATGTGTGTGATGTCGTTAGGTTAGTTAGGTTTAAGCAGTTGTAAGTTCTAGGGGACTGATGACCTCAGATGTTAAGTCCCATGGTGCTCACAGCCATTTTTGAGAAACTACTTGACTGAAGGCCGGCCAGTGTGGCCGAGCACTTCTAGGCGCTTCAGTCTGGAACCGCGCGACCGCTACGGTCGCAGGTTCGAATCCTGCTTCGGGCCTGGATGTGTGTGATGTCGTTAGGTTAGTTAGGTTTAAGCAGTTGTAAGTTCTAGGGGACTGATGACCTCAGATGTTAAGTCCCATGGTGCTCACAGCCATTTTTGAGAAACTACTTGACTGAAGGCCGGCCAGTGTGGCCGAGCACTTCTAGGCGCTTCAGTCTGGAACCGCGAGACCGCTACGGTCACAGGTTCGAATCCTGCTTCGGGCCTGGATGTGTGTGATGTCGTTAGGTTAGTTAGGTTTAAGCAGTTGTAAGTTCTAGGGGACTGATGACCTCAGATGTTAAGTCCCATGGTGCTCACAGCCATTTTTGAGAAACTACTTGACTGAAGGCCGGCCAGTGTGGCCGAGCACTTCTAGGCGCTTCAGTCTGGAACCGCGAGACCGCTACGGTCACAGGTTCGAATCCTGCTTCGGGCCTGGATGTGTGTGATGTCGTTAGGTTAGTTAGGTTTAAGCAGTTCTAGGTTCTAGGGGACTGATGACCTCAGATGTTAAGTCCCATGGTGCTCACAGCCATTTTTGAGAAACTACTTGACTGAAGGCCGGCCAGTGTGGCCGAGCACTTCTAGGCGCTTCAGTCTGGAACCGCGCGACCGCTACGGTCGCAGGTTCGAATCCTGCTTCGGGCCTGGATGTGTGTGATGTCGTTAGGTTAGTTAGGTTTAAGCAGTTGTAAGTTCTAGGGGACTGATGACCTCAGATGTTAAGTCCCATGGTGCTCACAGCCATTTTTGAGAAACTACTTGACTGAAGGCCGGCCAGTGTGGCCGAGCACTTCTAGGCGCTTCAGTCTGGAACCGCGAGACCGCTACGGTCACAGGTTCGAATCCTGCTTCGGGCCTGGATGTGTGTGATGTCGTTAGGTTAGTTAGGTTTAAGCAGTTGTAAGTTCTAGGGGACTGATGACCTCAGATGTTAAGTCCCATGGTGCTCACAGCCATTTTTGAGAAACTACTTGACTGAAGGCCGGCCAGTGTGGCCGAGCACTTCTAGGCGCTTCAGTCTGGAACCGCGCGACCGCTACGGTCGCAGGTTCGAATCCTGCTTCGGGCCTGGATGTGTGTGATGTCGTTAGGTTAGTTAGGTTTAAGCAGTTGTAAGTTCTAGGGGACTGATGACCTCAGATGTTAAGTCCCATGGTGCTCACAGCCATTTTTGAGAAACTACTTGACTGAAGGCCGGCCAGTGTGGCCGAGCACTTCTAGGCGCTTCAGTCTGGAACCGCGAGACCGCTACGGTCACAGGTTCGAACCCTGCCTCGGGCATGGATGTGTGTGATGTTCTTAGGTTAGTTAGGTTTAAGTAGTTCTAGGTTCTAGGGGACTGATGACCTCAGATGTTAAGTCCCATGGTGCTCACAGCCATTTTTGAGAAACTACTTGACTGAAGGCCGGCCAGTGTGGCCGAGCACTTCTAGGCGCTTCAGTCTGGAACCGCGCGACCGCTACGGTCGCAGGTTCGAATCCTGCTTCGGGCCTGGATGTGTGTGATGTCGTTAGGTTAGTTAGGTTTAAGCAGTTGTAAGTTCTAGGGGACTGATGACCTCAGATGTTAAGTCCCATGGTGCTCACAGCCATTTTTGAGAAACTACTTGACTGAAGGCCGGCCAGTGTGGCCGAGCACTTCTAGGCGCTTCAGTCTGGAACCGCGAGACTGCTACGGTCACAGGTTCGAATCCTGCTTCGGGCCTGGATGTGTGTGATGTCGTTAGGTTAGTTAGGTTTAAGCAGTTGTAAGTTCTAGGGGACTGATGACCTCAGATGTTAAGTCCCATGGTGCTCACAGCCATTTTTGAGAAACTACTTGACTGAAGGCCGGCCAGTGTGGCCGAGCACTTCTAGGCGCTTCAGTCTGGAACCGCGAGACCGCTACGGTCACAGGTTCGAATCCTGCTTCGGGCCTGGATGTGTGTGATGTCGTTAGGTTAGTTAGGTTTAAGCAGTTGTAAGTTCTAGGGGACTGATGACCTCAGATGTTAAGTCCCATGGTGCTCACAGCCATTTTTGAGAAACTACTTGACTGAAGGCCGGCCAGTGTGGCCGAGCACTTCTAGGCGCTTCAGTCTGGAACCGCGAGACCGCTACGGTCACAGGTTCGAATCCTGCTTCGGGCCTGGATGTGTGTGATGTCGTTAGGTTAGTTAGGTTTAAGCAGTTCTAGGTTCTAGGGGACTGATGACCTCAGATGTTAAGTCCCATGGTGCTCACAGCCATTTTTGAGAAACTACTTGACTGAAGGCCGGCCAGTGTGGCCGAGCACTTCTAGGCGCTTCAGTCTGGAACCGCGCGACCGCTACGGTCGCAGGTTCGAATCCTGCTTCGGGCCTGGATGTGTGTGATGTCGTTAGGTTAGTTAGGTTTAAGCAGTTGTAAGTTCTAGGGGACTGATGACCTCAGATGTTAAGTCCCATGGTGCTCACAGCCATTTTTGAGAAACTACTTGACTGAAGGCCGGCCAGTGTGGCCGAGCACTTCTAGGCGCTTCAGTCTGGAACCGCGAGACCGCTACGGTCACAGGTTCGAATCCTGCTTCGGGCCTGGATGTGTGTGATGTCGTTAGGTTAGTTAGGTTTAAGCAGTTGTAAGTTCTAGGGGACTGATGACCTCAGATGTTAAGTCCCATGGTGCTCACAGCCATTTTTGAGAAACTACTTGACTGAAGGCCGGCCAGTGTGGCCGAGCACTTCTAGGCGCTTCAGTCTGGAACCGCGAGACCGCTACGGTCACAGGTTCGAATCCTGCTTCGGGCCTGGATGTGTGTGATGTCGTTAGGTTAGTTAGGTTTAAGCAGTTCTAGGTTCTAGGGGACTGATGACCTCAGATGTTAAGTCCCATGGTGCTCACAGCCATTTTTGAGAAACTACTTGACTGAAGGCCGGCCAGTGTGGCCGAGCACTTCTAGGCGCTTCAGTCTGGAACCGCGCGACCGCTACGGTCGCAGGTTCGAATCCTGCTTCGGGCCTGGATGTGTGTGATGTCGTTAGGTTAGTTAGGTTTAAGCAGTTGTAAGTTCTAGGGGACTGATGACCTCAGATGTTAAGTCCCATGGTGCTCACAGCCATTTTTGAGAAACTACTTGACTGAAGGCCGGCCAGTGTGGCCGAGCACTTCTAGGCGCTTCAGTCTGGAACCGCGAGACCGCTACGGTCACAGGTTCGAATCCTGCTTCGGGCCTGGATGTGTGTGATGTCGTTAGGTTAGTTAGGTTTAAGCAGTTGTAAGTTCTAGGGGACTGATGACCTCAGATGTTAAGTCCCATGGTGCTCACAGCCATTTTTGAGAAACTACTTGACTGAAGGCCGGCCAGTGTGGCCGAGCACTTCTAGGCGCTTCAGTCTGGAACCGCGAGACCGCTACGGTCACAGGTTCGAATCCTGCTTCGGGCCTGGATGTGTGTGATGTCGTTAGGTTAGTTAGGTTTAAGCAGTTCTAGGTTCTAGGGGACTGATGACCTCAGATGTTAAGTCCCATGGTGCTCACAGCCATTTTTGAGAAACTACTTGACTGAAGGCCGGCCAGTGTGGCCGAGCACTTCTAGGCGCTTCAGTCTGGAACCGCGCGACCGCTACGGTCGCAGGTTCGAATCCTGCTTCGGGCCTGGATGTGTGTGATGTCGTTAGGTTAGTTAGGTTTAAGCAGTTGTAAGTTCTAGGGGACTGATGACCTCAGATGTTAAGTCCCATGGTGCTCACAGCCATTTTTGAGAAACTACTTGACTGAAGGCCGGCCAGTGTGGCCGAGCACTTCTAGGCGCTTCAGTCTGGAACCGCGAGACCGCTACGGTCACAGGTTCGAATCCTGCTTCGGGCCTGGATGTGTGTGATGTCGTTAGGTTAGTTAGGTTTAAGCAGTTCTAGGTTCTAGGGGACTGATGACCTCAGATGTTAAGTCCCATGGTGCTCACAGCCATTTTTGAGAAACTACTTGACTGAAGGCCGGCCAGTGTGGCCGAGCACTTCTAGGCGCTTCAGTCTGGAACCGCGAGACCGCTACGGTCACAGGTTCGAATCCTGCTTCGGGCCTGGATGTGTGTGATGTCGTTAGGTTAGTTAGGTTTAAGCAGTTGTAAGTTCTAGGGGACTGATGACCTCAGATGTTAAGTCCCATGGTGCTCACAGCCATTTTTGAGAAACTACTTGACTGAAGGCCGGCCAGTGTGGCCGAGCACTTCTAGGCGCTTCAGTCTGGAACCGCGCGACCGCTACGGTCGCAGGTTCGAATCCTGCTTTGGGCCTGGATGTGTGTGATGTCGTTAGGTTAGTTAGGTTTAAGCAGTTGTAAGTTCTAGGGGACTGATGACCTCAGATGTTAAGTCCCATGGTGCTCACAGCCATTTTTGAGAAACTACTTGACTGAAGGCCGGCCAGTGTGGCCGAGCACTTCTAGGCGCTTCAGTCTGGAACCGCGAGACCGCTACGGTCACAGGTTCGAATCCTGCTTCGGGCCTGGATGTGTGTGATGTCGTTAGGTTAGTTAGGTTTAAGCAGTTCTAGGTTCTAGGGGACTGATGACCTCAGATGTTAAGTCCCATGGTGCTCACAGCCATTTTTGAGAAACTACTTGACTGAAGGCCGGCCAGTGTGGCCGAGCACTTCTAGGCGCTTCAGTCTGGAACCGCGCGACCGCTACGGTCGCAGGTTCGAATCCTGCTTCGGGCCTGGATGTGTGTGATGTCGTTAGGTTAGTTAGGTTTAAGCAGTTGTAAGTTCTAGGGGACTGATGACCTCAGATGTTAAGTCCCATGGTGCTCACAGCCATTTTTGAGAAACTACTTGACTGAAGGCCGGCCAGTGTGGCCGAGCACTTCTAGGCGCTTCAGTCTGGAACCGCGCGACCGCTACGGTCGCAGGTTCGAATCCTGCTTCGGGCCTGGATGTGTGTGATGTCGTTAGGTTAGTTAGGTTTAAGCAGTTGTAAGTTCTAGGGGACTGATGACCTCAGATGTTAAGTCCCATGGTGCTCACAGCCATTTTTGAGAAACTACTTGACTGAAGGCCGGCCAGTGTGGCCGAGCACTTCTAGGCGCTTCAGTCTGGAACCGCGAGACCGCTACGGTCACAGGTTCGAATCCTGCTTCGGGCCTGGATGTGTGTGATGTCGTTAGGTTAGTTAGGTTTAAGCAGTTGTAAGTTCTAGGGGACTGATGACCTCAGATGTTAAGTCCCATGGTGCTCACAGCCATTTTTGAGAAACTACTTGACTGAAGGCCGGCCAGTGTGGCCGAGCACTTCTAGGCGCTTCAGTCTGGAACCGCGAGACCGCTACGGTCACAGGTTCGAATCCTGCTTCGGGCCTGGATGTGTGTGATGTCGTTAGGTTAGTTAGGTTTAAGCAGTTGTAAGTTCTAGGGGACTGATGACCTCAGATGTTAAGTCCCATGGTGCTCACAGCCATTTTTGAGAAACTACTTGACTGAAGGCCGGCCAGTGTGGCCGAGCACTTCTAGGCGCTTCAGTCTGGAACCGCGAGACCGCTACGGTCACAGGTTCGAACCCTGCCTCGGGCATGGATGTGTGTGATGTTCTTAGGTTAGTTAGGTTTAAGTAGTTCTAGGTTCTAGGGGACTGATGACCTCAGATGTTAAGTCCCAAAGTGCTCAGAACCATTTGAACCATTTTTTTGAACTTGACTGAAAAGTAATGGCTTCAGTCTCGATAACTGACAACGGCTGGGGAGTGGCATGCTGACTACTTGCCCCTCCATATCCACATCCAGTGATTCCTATCTGCTGAGGATGACACGGCGGCCGGTCGGTACCGTTGGACCCTCCGAGGTCTGTTCGGATAGAGTTTAGTGTTTAGATAGTATAGACTAATGCGAATAAAACATTTCACATAACATGTACCCCCTTTTCACTGGTTACAGAGATACAGTCTATAGAAAGTAACCTAAAAGTTGCACGAGGTGATAAGAAAAGGCAAATGATTAACTTCAAAAGTGATTTTCATAAATTTCATCGTCGATTTCAATGTACTTACGAATTCTCTTGACACCACCCCGTGTAGCTCTACAAACGGCGTCTACGCGTTCCTTTATGGGGGAACAGTTTTCAAAATCGGAACGATCACTTCGTCTGTTGTATTTAATTTTTCTTTGTAGACTTCGCCTTTCAGTTGTCTCAACAGGCAATAATCTAAAAAGGTAAGGTCCAGAGCCCTTGGTTGCAGAGAAAAGTAACAATTTCTGTCGAGTCATCTTCTGGCGAATTTTAGGTTTAGATGAAGTGTCACGTGAAGACTAGAACGTGCAGGGAGAATATGCTGGAAGCACATACACTGATAAGCCGAAACATTATGACCACAGCCCACTGCGACATTGGATTCCACCTGGTGGCGTTCCGGGCACGTGACGCGGTAACAGAAGTATGTAATCGGGCCAGACACGGATGAGCTATCGCCCGAGCGAAGATATGGGCTGTAAATGCAGAAATCAATTGAGATAAGTGACTTTAACAAAGGGTAGATTATTATTCCGCAGAGACTGTGAACGGGTATCTAGAAAACGGCAAAGCTGGTTGAATGTTCACGTGCTACTGTCGTAAGTATCTACGGAAAACGGTAGGACAGTGAAATTAACATTAGGCGCTAAATGGTTGGATGTCTACGGTTCTTCACAGAACATTGGATTCGGAGGCTTGTCTGCTCGGTAAAATAGGTAGATGGTGATCTGTAGAATCTTTGCCGAAAAAGCACAATGTCGGTGCATGCACAAGTGTTTCGGAGCACACCTTTCATCGTCGAGCTCCTCAGCAGACCACAACGAACACGCATGTTGATCCAATGACGACGTCAATTATAACTGCAGTGGGCACAAGACCATTAGGATTCGCCTGTCGATCAATGGAAACGTGTCGGTTCTTCGTGTGCACCACGTATTTGCTACACTACGTCGATGGTCATCTCCACAAACACCGTCATCGAGGTGTACGGCGGCTTGAAATGTGAAGCGCGCCACGGACTCAGTCTGGTGAGATCGATCTTATGCTGTGGGAGACATACTCCTGCGCTTGTGTGACACCTGTGGTAGTAATCGAAGACACGCTGATAGCTGTGAACCGCCTGCATCCCTTCATGCTTGATGTCTTCCCCGACGGCGATTTAATCTTTCAGCAGTATAACTGTTCGTGTCTCTGAGCCAGAACCGTGCGACAGTGGTTTGAGGAGCATTATAGTGAACTCACGTTGATCTCTCAGCTGCCAAATTCGCTTGATGTACACTCATGCTCATAAATTAAGGATAATGCTGATACATGGTGAAACAACGCTGTGGTGGGCGGTTTGCGGGTTTAAATCACCTCGGGGTATGACCATGCGGTGCATTTGATCTGCGACCTGCGGTCTTCGCACGGTGGCGCTGGCAGCACTCCACATACGCAGAGGTGTGTTGGTGCATGTCAGAGTACGGTGCAGCGAGTAAGTGTGCAGATGTTTTGAGACGTGCTAATGGTGCCTGTGTGTTGAAAATGGCCCAAAGAACACATATTGATGACGTTATGAGGAGAGGAATACTAGGGCGACTGGAGGCTGGTCAAACACAGCAGGTCGTAGCGCGGGCCCTCCGTGTGCCACAAAGTGTGATCTCAAGATTATGGTATCGATTGCAGCAGACAGTAAACGTGTCCAGGCGCCACAGTACGGGACGCCCACAGTGTACAACACCACAAGAAGACCGATATCTCATCATCAGTGCCCGCAGACGGCCACGGAATACTGCAGGTAGTCTTGCTCGGCACCTTACCGCAGCCACTGGAACAGTTGTCTCCAAACACAAGTCTACAGACGACTGAACAGACATGGTTTATTCGCCAGGAGACATGCAAGGTGCATTCCACAGACCTCTGGCCACAGTAGAACCCGTAAAGCCTGGTTTCAAGAACGCAGTACATGGTCATTGGAACGGTGGTCCCAGGTTATATTCACGGACGAGTCCAGGTATAGTCTGAACAGTGATTCTCGCCGGGTTTTCATCTGGCGCGAATCAGGAACCAGATACCAACCCCTTAATGTCCTTGAAAGGGACCTGTATGGAAGTCGTGGTTTGATGGTGTGGGGTGGGATTATGATTGGTGCACGTACACCCCTGCAAGTCTTTGACAGAGGAACGGGACGTCCTTTTGCACCAGTATGTCCAGATTTTCAGGCGTGCAGTGGGTCCCACCTTCCTCCTGATGGATGATAACGCACGGCCCCACCGAGCTGCCATCGTGGAGGAGTACCTTGAAACAGAAGATATCAGGCGAATGCAGTGGCCTGCCTGTTCTCCAGACCCAAACCCCATCGAGCACGTCTGGGATGCTCTCGGTCGACGTATCGCTGCACATCTTCAAGCCCCTACGACACTTCAGGAGCTCCAACAGACACGGGTAGAAGAATGGGAGGCTACATCCCAGCAGCTGCTCGACCACCTGTTCCCGAGTATGCCAACCCTTTGTGCGGCCTGTGTACGTGTGCATGGTGATCACATGCCATATAGATATCGGGATACATGTGCAGCAAACACTGGCGTTTTGTAGCACATGTGTTTCGGGACGGTTTTCTCGACTTATCACCAGTACCGTTCACTTAAAGATCTGTGTCGTGTGTATTCCCTATGTGCCTATGCTATTAGCGCCAATTTTGTGTAGTGCCACGTTATGTGATACCATATACTGCAATTATCCTTAATTTATGAGCATGAGTGTAAATCCTATGGAACCCATCTTTGTCGCCATCGGACGCCATCACCGCGTACGCAAATCAGCGGACCATTACTTACGAGAATTATATGGCCGTGCGCAGGAAATTAATGCTACATGCCTCCAAAAACATACTAACAAATTTTCGGATCCCTGATTGCAGAATCAGTGATATATTTCGTTCCAAAGACGAAAAAAGAAGTTATTAGGCAGGAGGTCATAATGTTTTGGCTCATCAGTGTACGCATCCTGGTAGCCACAGGAATCTCTTCCAGTAATGTTGGAACATAGTTTTCAAGAAAGTGTAGATAACTTGGCCCTGTAAGATGGTGTGGTAGAACGAGAGGCTCACTTAACTGACTGTCTATCGTACCACACTATGCCACACAATTACAGAGTAGCGTCCTGGAATAAGTGTCTCGACAAAGGAATGTGGGTTTCCGTCGGACCACCGATATGTGCAATTAGTGTTGTTGATACTGTCGGAAGTGAAAGTGGTTTCATCATTTAACAATATTAATGGCAGTACTCAGCGATTTGCGATTAGCCAACAACAAAATTCCAATCGCCAACCTTCATCTCTTTCTCAAAGATGTTGAGTCCACTGTAAATGATGAGGATAGAGAGGCTGTACATACGTTATGTCCGTCATCTTCTTGTATGTGGAACAGAGATACTTGCAGAAATTCTGCGTGCGCCTCTACTTGATACACACTATGTTCGTTTGCACGTTCAGATGTCACCGTACCAGTCTCAAGCAGTTTAGCGGAAACAGTACGAAGCACTCTTGAATCTGACACTCTGCGTTTAGGAAATTGTCTACCTTATTCTCTACAACCACTAGCAGCATTTTCAGTGCAAAACCCAAACCCAAACCCAAATACCATATCGGCAGATGCAGCATTTGTAAACACATACCTACTTAAAAGATACAGTAGAACCGGCAAACAAATCACTATCAAGGTTCACAACTTGAACTTCAGAACAAAAATGACAATCGATAAATAAATAGACAGCATATGGCGTACAAATATGTGAAAAAAAACTCACATCTATAACTAACTGTAGCTCCGTATCCAATAAAATTATGTTATACAGAGTTATCTGTTCGCTTTAGCCTGGACTACCTCCTCCTAAAATATTTACTGTGACACCTGAAACTCCCTGTAGATATGGCAAGCACGACCTCTGCAGCTCGGAACAGCTCGAGGAAGGGTCCCGTCACCCCCAAAGCAAATTCTGCTACTTGTCCTTCAGATAGAATTTTTGTCAGACAGGTGCAGCTGGGAACGTCACCTTCGAGCCAGGGGGCCTGTAGCTGCCGGCAGAGCCGAACATGGTCGTGAATATCCAGTGTCAAGAAAAGTAAGTTGCTGAGAAATGATGCTGGACATAGTTTACAGAACAGTGTAAAAGTAATGTATAGTGAAAAGGGCCAAACAGCCTTACTTTATAGAAACTTTACACTCAGACAGTATAGTAAAATGAAACTACTAGTAAACAGGACTGTAGATGCTCCAGCAAGTACTTTAATGCTAAAATTTTTACAATAGCAAGTGATCATTTTTTGTCCAGGTGTATGGAGAGAGACTCTCATAATCCATCATCATTACAAGTGATAAGCAAGAAATTGGTAAAATAAAAAAATCTGTAAGAAAGAAAGGAAAGTGAGTCTGAAAAAGAGAAGTGGTTTCATTACCACTCGTCTCTTAGATACTTGAAACACGAAGCAGTAGATGTGCTTTTGTGATCTAATGACCATCGTTCTAGAGGGTCCATTATTCTTACCTTGGCCGATTACCCACTGAATATCGTAGCAGAGAGGAAAATGCATCTTTATCAGCTTTAATTCGTTCAAGCACGTGACAAAGAGCTGTGAAAATTGAGTAACTTGAGAAATGTACAAACAGGCTCTTATATTCGACAGCATGCCCGCATCTCGTGGTCGTGCGGTAGCGTTCACGCTTCCCACCCCCGGGTTCTCGGGTTCGATTCCCGGCGGGGTTAGGGATTTTCTCTGCCTCGTGCAGGCTGGGTGTTGTGTGATGTGCTTAGGTTAGTTAGGTTTAAGTAGTTCTAAGTTCTAGGGGACTGATGACCATAGATGTTAAGTCCCATAGTGCTCAGAGCCATTTTTTATTCGACAGTATAGTGCCAGCTCTGGTTCGGTACCGGAAACCGACAAGAAAATCGAAGAAAGACGATTAGCCATCTAAAATATAAGTTTGCGGTGTCAAAAAGGTGAAAATAAAATATCCCCCGAATGAAAGTAATTGCTTTTGAAGCTCGTTGTTATATACTTTCTTCTCTTTAAACAGTTTTTTGTCTTCCTTGTCTCAGAGTATTTATGGTAATTTATATTTTTGTATATTTTATAATATAAATATAATGTTCATAAAATTTATAAAATAATTTTGCAGCTTCAGTCACTTCTAAGAAGCAATATTTATTGGCACAGTGCTTTTCGGCAGCGCGCTGTCGTCATCAGTGCTTTACAGTTACATACACACTATTTTTATATATAGAATCCTTTGGAGTGTGATGAGGTCTATTCGCTGGGTATGATAATCAGGTTATGTACCGATATTTTGTCCTCTGCAGAAGCACTGATTCGTTTTAGTGTGCACCTTATGTGAGTCGTATGTTTAATCATCTCAGTGACGTCTTTCCTTACATTTCTCTGAATATGTGCTCAAAAATGGTTCAAATGGCTCTGAGCACTATGGGACTTAACATCTTAGGTCATCTGTCCCCTAGAACTTAGAACTACTTGAACCTAACTAACCTAAGGACATCACGCACAACCATGCCCTAGGCAGGATTCGAACCTGCGACCGTAGCAGTCCCGCAGTTCCAGACTGAAGCGCCTAGAACCGCATGGTCACCGCGGCCGGCTAATACGTGCTCGTCTGACACACAGAGCACTGGGATTAACACGACACCGGCACTTCACACTCTCACCTGCAGTTGTTTATATTCCCAACGTCCTTAACTGCTAAGGTATAACACATTTTATAATGCAAGCAGGACTTAAGAAAAATCAAGACTTCTTTGTAGGACTTGCCGCAAAATGTTCTAAATTCTCAGAAAAATAGGTGTAAAATTCACAAAAAGACGGGTAAGATACAACCAACGGAAAAATGCTCCTATTGAAGCATAACATTGAGAATATGTTCCCGTTTATTTAAGAGACTCTAATGAAAAATTGGGTTCTACCTCCCTTAGCACCATTAAAAATTCTCCCAACATTTTGGCATGCAAACATGTTCGCGCTTCTTTTTTAAACAGTCAGCCCACCTCGAACCCTCACACGGTGCAACAACTGTGACTCACTCACACCCACTAGCCCACTGGAAGTCGTTCATACCCATACACTCCTACTTGCGCATTCTCACTCACTCACTCAGCCCAACTCATTGTGTCTCTCTGTCAATGTCTCCTGTGTTACAGCCACAATCCCCACTGTTCTGTACTACTACAGTCTGCTTTCACTCTCACTGTATCTCTCTTTCTCTCTCTTACCTCTAATGTCTCATTCCTTCCTTCATACTGCCGCTGTGTCTTCTCACTGTCACTATCTCTCTCTTTCTCGTTGTCGTTGTCACAGACTCTGTCTCTCGTTATCACTGGCTGTCACCCACTTCCACTTTCTCTGTCCCTTTGTTCCTCCTCGTTCCCCTTCCCCTCTGGCACTGTCTCCTCCACTCTTTCCCTAGCACTACTGTGTCGCTGTCAATTATGTTCCACTGACACTGTGTCGCTCTCTGTCTCTCTCCTTCGCTCTTTCTATAACACAACCGCTGTCTACTATCTTCCAGTATTTATTATTTTCCCGTCTCTTTGCCACTGGCACCGTCTTCTTCTCCGTCACCATAAAAGAGCGTGAATATGTTCGCATGCCAAAATATTTGGGAAAATTTTTAAAGAGGCTGAGAAATGTAGAATTAAGCAGCTGGTACAACAGTTTGCAGTCAGAGTCTTTTCGAACATATTCCCATTTTTTATGCTCCGATAGGAGCATTTTCCCGTTGGTTCATGTAAAACGTATGAAAAGAAATGTATTGGACAGTAAAATTTAGATAGTTTGCTAATCTGACATTCAAATAACGCAAAACTAATTTTACACCTCAGACCGGATTTTACGTTCAAAAAAAAATTTGCATGTGCTTTACTAATACAGTATAGGGTTGTCAGATGGTAACAGAGACACTTTACAGTATATTTCTCCGTGCTACGTCACTTTATAAACTACATTTTCACATCATATCGGATTTTACGTGCTTATTTTACGTGTTCAAGTAGGATAGTTTTGAACCTCTGTATCACGCAAGCCGATAAAGATATGAAGAAAAATTTCAAGGTTGTTCGAGATCAGGATCTTAGGAATACATCATAAAAATTACAGCCATTTGCTGTGCATAGCCCTTTCGGAATCCGCGGCTGGGTTTTCGCACCAAACAAATTTTTGGGGGCGTTTCTCGATAATGGAAAAAAAATTTGAAAATGGAGAGATGGCTCTTCTAGATAAATGTGTATAGAAAATAAAATTTGAACAGTTTGCTGAAGGTAGTTATAATTTAGATTTCGCCTCATACCGGATTTTACACGTAGAAGTAGGATAACTTTGAACGTCTGTTTCTTCGAACTGATATAGATATCAAGAAAGGTTTCGAGGTTGTTCGAGATTGGGATCTTAGGAATATATCGTAAAAATTTCAGCCATTTACTGTGCATAGCCGTCGTCCAATCCTCGGCTGGATACTGCAAAAAGAACTAACTGATTTTCTCTATTTGCCTAAGCAGGCGGGGATGTGTAATTTTCATACTTTGACACCTTACTGTTGGATGGTGACAATAAGGCGATCGTTCTGTTGGATACACAAATGGTCCCTAGCCTAAGTGCTATCAAAAACACTTGATCCTGCCTTTGTTTCACCAATAGAACCCAAGGTATGGGAACTGCAAAACCCCATTTTTATGCTCGGCGTCTTGCAACATATTAGGTAGGCATGGTGTCGCATGCATACCGATATATATATATATATATATATATATATATATATATATATATATATATATATATATATATATATAAGAGCCAAGAAGGAGCAACAATAAGAATGGAGGATAGATGAGTTCAGGAGTGAGATTAAAATTCAAGGTGAAAGAATGTCAACGAACATGATGATCGCTCAAGACATTACTGCTCCCAGTGAGAGCGAGAATTGCAGGACATACTGAATGGACTGAACAATTTACTGAGCGCACACTATGGATTAAGGGTATATCGAAGAAAAACGAAAGGAGTGAGTAATAGCAGAAACAGGATTGTGCCACCTTAGGAGCGAAATAATATATGAGGGACGAAGCAAGGAAGACATAAAAAGCATACAAGCACAAACAAAGAGGGCATTCCTGGCCAAAATTAGTCTACTAGTATCAAACATCGGCCTTATCGGTCTTAATTTGGTGCAAAAATTTCTGAGATTTTACGTCTGGAGACAGAATTGTATGGAAGTAAATGACGGACCGTGGGGGAACCAGAGAACCGAAGTGTTTGAGATGTGGTGTTAATACAGAGGGCCGTTGAAAATTAAGGGTAAGATAAGGAGGTTCTCTGCAGAATCGACGAGGATAGAAATATATGGAGAACATTGAGAAGAAGGATGGACACTAAGGTAAAACAAGTGTTGAGACATGACTGAATAACTTCCATAGTATTACAGGGAGCTATAGGGTGTAAAAACAGTAAGGGAAGACAGAAATTGGAATACATCAAATAAATAACTGAAGACGTTGGGTGCAACGAAGTCAACCAGTAAGAGGACTGATGACCAATAAATAAATAAATGAAAATGAATAAATAACGTACTTACACTAAAATTTTATATCAGGCTCTTTATGTCATGTCACGATCCCTATTTCCGCCTTATACGATTTCGGGAACCTACGTAAAATCTAAATGTGGTTTCTGGGATGCGGATTTGAATCCCACCCCTCCCGAATATGAATCTGGTGTCTGGAATTTATGGTCCTTGATAAAGGACAACTGCAGATTTTTTGCGAAGCTGAAACACTCGCCATCACATCCCCTTCCCCTGATAGCTAAATGCTGTGGATGAACATTTCTTGCTCCGCCACAATTTGAACCACCGGCGCTTTATTCCAGGTTCAGAGTACACATTTTCATTCATGATCTTTTCTACGAAGAGGCGTGCTCTTTACTTGATAAATAGGAAGTTCTTCCATTTTTCTTCTATGCGACATTTTTTTCTTATCTATCGCTGGCTGACTTTTAGTACAGCTTCCTATGGTCCCAGAATCAATTGACAGTACTTAATTTAGTTAAAATTAAACGTACGTAACATCTTTTAGAGGGATGTATATTTCCCGGTGCGTTAACTTCCTTGTGGGCAAATGTAATCGTCGGGTCTGTGGAATAATATAATTCATGCCTTTTTAATACAGAGTGTCCGAAAATGGTTGTACATCTTACTTCATTTTTCCCTATGTGCCCGATGTGGGGAGAGAGATGACAGTGACAAGGATTGCTGTTAGATAAAAGAAGCTTTAATTGAAGTACTCGCCGTTTCCTAGACCACATTTTTTCTACCGTTCTATCGCGTCTTCACGTAGACTCATCTTGATGCTATAATCTTTGGTTACAATCGCTGTGAGAGGTTTAGCCAGGCATATGGCATTGTTACCAGCAATGCCGGTGTGGCAATACAGGCTTGGAAATATACATCGTTTTCTTGGTGACTGAATGGAGATTTAACATTGAGTTTATGTCTGGTAACATATTCATGACTGTTCAAAATATTTTGAAGTAAGCTATCAGAACGGCCCTATAGGCCCGTTCCTAAGGGCGGCGCCTTAAGGAGGGCGGCACTTTTTGCTCTGTACTCGTTTTAATCTTTTACGTTTCAAAATAACTCCACCTACAACCGACAAAAATTTTTAATATTGTTAAACAACTTGCTAGTTTAAATAAGCCTTAAGAACGATATTCGGCAATACAGGCTTGGAAATATACATCGTTTTCTTGGTGACTGAATGGAGATTTAACATTGGGTTTCTGTCTGGTAACATATTCATGACTGTTCAAAATATTTTGAAGTAAGCTGTCAGAACGGCAATCTACAATGCAATGTTTGAAACGTTATTATTCTGAGAATTTTGTCGGCTTCTACTTAACCCTACCATATTTTCCCCGTGAAAATACCGGGTCCCCTGAAAAGCTGTGATGAACTAATCAGCAGTTTCTTAAATACTGTAACACCTGTGGGCCTCAGTATGTAAAACCTGACTCTACTCCAATATCTTGTAGAAATTACGGAGAAGTATCAAGTCAGCCCTCCATTACTGTAATTAATGTGAAAGCTCTGTGGTCTTCAGTATCTGAGCTTTGATTTAATGACACCTGTTTAACAAAACATGGTGATATTGAGAATGTTTTACATTTTTAAACACATGTTTATAAGAAAAGAACATAAGCAGAATATTTAATAATGCGTGAAACACAATTTACAACAGTTTAAAAATTTTATTTATTTATTTACTTAGTTACTTTTTCGGCGATATAAGAAGAAGCAACCAACTTTTGTTTGTCTCATTTTTTGTGTTGCAGGCTGCACGATATCAAAGTTCCCACTCTGTGCAATCGAATAGTACGTGGCATTGCAATTTTTATATTAAACTTTTTAACTAAGCTTTTTGTCTGCGAGGAAAGTTTATTTATATTTTATGTTGAAACAAAAAGTGCATTTGCGTGTAGACATAACAGCAATGTTCACAAAAATGACAACACACCACATCAACTGCTAACAAGACTATTTAAACTTTGTAGTCTGTCTTCTCTGCCCACAGAAACCGCCAAAATGTTATACGAATAAGTGGGATAAGAGTCGATCCAGTACACCTCACTGTAAGAAATTGCAAAAATTATTTGCTTCTTAAATTAGAAAGACAGTGTCAAGAATATTCAGAACGTATTTGCGTCCGAGCCAAAATTCCGGCGACTAGGGAAACAGAAGCCACAAGGGACTGTCCCGTTTCTCTCCACGAGACGAATTCTATCCAGCAGGTGTGCCACTACTGTTCACTGACAACAGAGAAACAGACGACAATGAAATTAAATTATTCTGCATTGTTGTTCTTTCAGAGCACTGTTACGTCAAGTAGTCCGAGTTGCTCATTTCATCTCTCCGTGTATAAAGGAAAAAACTTTGTGCTCGTGTGCCGCCTTTAAAGTAAAAAGCTTTGTGCTCGTGTGCGGTGTAGTACGATTGGCACTGGACACAGTCTTTCTTTCTTTCCTTTTCCAATTTTTTTCTTTTGTTTTCACTGTTGGTTGACAATTTTGTAGGTGCCTTAACATAAATAACAGTGAAAAAAGCAAACGTGCAAAACTAAGTGGGGCGACATTTCGGAAATTATCTAAGGAAAGGCGAGAACGAGAAGCAAATGTTCTAAAAACGCTTGGCAGAGTAGATTAATTTTTCGCAAAAATGTTGCTGGTTCGATTCGAGTTCAAGTAGTATGGATGATATTTCTGGCACTGCAGCTGTTATAAAAAAAAGTAAATACAAACTAGACAAAAGTTAAAAATGAAGAAAAGCAAACTGTTCCTGATTTCGAGTTTCACGAAAAACTAAGTGTCGAGTCAGACATTTCAAAAAGAAATAACCTCGTTAGTGATGATCCTGCAGAATGGTGTGTCAATGAATCAACAATAGACATTCTCTTACAACGTGGCATTAATCAAAATTTTAACGGTGATTTTTATAATTTAAGAAGATCAATAGGCGATAAAACCATATATTTCAACAAAAATGTATTTTACCGTAAACTTTTAAACGGTGAATCAATTTTGCGTGATTTTCTAATATACTCCTGTAGCACCAGTCCTGTTTCTTGTGAACCATGTAAATTGCTAGGAGGTAAGGCCGCGATTGCTGCTAATGGTATTGCAGATTGGAAAAATATTTCTAATATTTTATTGCATCATGAGAATTCACTTGAACACAAAAATTCTGAGTTATCGCTCTTAACAAGAAAAAAGTCACTTGGAACAATAGATAACCATTTCGGGTCATATGCTGAGACAGAAAAAATGTACTCTTACAGTGTGTTGAAAAGGATGTTTGCAGTAATGAAGAAGCTAACAAGTTGTCGGCTTCCCTCACGTGGACACGTTGAAAGATTCCATTCATTACATAATGGTCAATTTATGATATCTCTTGAACTTATAGCAGAGTTCGATACTTTTCTCGCAGAGCACATTGAACGATGTGGAAATCCAGGGCAGGGACATACAAGTAACCTTTCTTTAGCAATCTGTGATGAAATAATAGAGCTTCTTTCTGAACGAAGAAAAAGAATTATCATAAGTGAAATAAAACAGACCAAATATTTCTCTATAATAGGAGATTCTACTGTGGACATTTCACATATTGATCAATTATCTTTCATATTAAGATATGTGAACGAGAATGGTGAACCTGCTGAACGTTTCCTTCTGTTTTTACCAAACCCGGGACACAAGTCCGAAAACTTCCGTACTAAAAGTCCTGTCTACAAATTCCATTGATATTACTGACTGTAGAGGTCAGTCATTGGACAACGCAAGCAATATGTCAGGAAACTACACTGGTTTGCAGGCACGCATTAAAAAACGATACCCGAAAGCGGATTATGTGCGTTGTGCAGCACATTCTTTGAATTTAGTCGGCACTAGTGTTGTAAGCCGTTGTTGGAAAGAATGTTCATTTTTCAATGTAGTGCAAAATCTTTATAATTATTTCTCTGCTTCTACACAGCGCTGGGATAAACTCGTTCCTTTCATGAAACCAGGAAGCAAAATGGCAAAAAGTTTATGAAAAACACGTTGTAAGAGGATGTCGATTGTTGATTCATTGACACACCATTCTGCAGGATCATCACTAAAGAGATTATTTCTTTTTGGAATGTCTGACTCGACACTTTTCGTGAAGCTCGAAATCAGGAACAGTTTGCTTTTCTTCATTTTTAACTATTCTCTAATCTGTATTTACTTCTTTTTACAACAGCTGCAGTGCCAGAAATATCATCCATACTACTTGAACTCGAAGTAGACCCAGCAACATTTTTGCGAAAAATTAATCTACTCTGCCAAGCGTTTTTAGGAAATTGGCTTCTCGTTCTCGCCTTTCCTTCGATAAGTTCTGAAATGCCGCCCCACTTAATTTTGCGCGTTTGCTTTTTAACTGTTATTCATGTTAAGGCACCTACAAAATTGTCAACCAACAGTCAAAACAAAAGAAAAAAAATTGGGAAAGGAAAGAAAGAAAGACGGTATCCAGTATATGAAAACTGGGAGGGCGTTATCAATGCTCTCACACATATTGCCAATAATACGTTTGAAAAACCACTTGTGCGAAATGAGGTTTCAGCTTTGTAGAATCGATTCAACTGACTAGAAACAGTATTCATGATGACAGTTTGGAAGGACATACTCCAGAGATTTAATAGTGTAAATCTGAAATTGCAAAGTGTAAATATTGATACTAAAATAGTGCATGAATAATATCAATCACTGTAGGATTTATTGCATCTATTCGCGGCATGCTCGACTATTATGAAAATAAATCCATGGAGATTGTGACTGATACAGACTATGAATGCACCCATAAAAGATCACGAAAAGGCAAACTTCATGATAACGAAGAAGCGGACTCTGAAGAAGTTTTTCTCTCTGGAAGGGAAAAATTTAAGAGTCGAAAGATTTTACCCAGTACCCGACAACTTGTACGCCGAATTAGTGAGGAGGAAGGAAAGCTATAGAACACTGTTGGATTCCTTCACAGTTTTCAGTAACATTAAGAACAGTTCACCTGACGATATTGCTAAATGTGCAGTAAAACTCCAAGCGTCACCGAGTGAGGTGGCGCAGTGGTAGCACACTGGACTCGCATTCGGGAGAGCGACGGTTCAATCCCGCGTCCGGCCATCCAGATTTGGGTTTTCCGTGATTTCCCTAAATCGCTCCAGTCAAATGCCGGGATGGTTCCTCTCAAAGGGCACGTCCGACTTCCTTCCCCATCCTTCCCTAATCCGATGAGACCGATGACCTCGCTGTTTGGTCTCTTCCCCCAAAACAAACCCAATCCAAGCGTCATATGAAATAGATTTACAGCCTCCATTCCCTAGTGAATGTGTACATTTCGCGGAACTTTTTAAATCTTCTGAGAAGAGTGATATACCAGTCGAAATGAGCAAATTTTTACGAAAAGAGAGGTTACAGTCCGTGTTTCCGATTGTTGACATTGCTCTTAGAATATTTCTATGTATGGCACTTACAAATTGTTCAGCAGAACGCTCGTTTTCGGCTCTTAAAAGACTGAAATCGTACCTACGTTCTACGTTGTCTGAGGAGAGATTGAACACCTTGTCCATTCTTCACATCGAAGCCGACCTCCTAACTGATAATCGTCTAAACTCTGAAGGTATGATCGACGAGTTTTCTGCTGTCAGAGTCAGACACAAATTTTGCTAACTGGTGAATTTGTTTATTTATTCATATTAGTTTTAAAAATTTAAGATTATAATGTGATTTTTTATAGCTTAGAGCACATTCATTGGATCTACAAACTACATGTTTTTGTTGTGGTCTTGAGTCCTGAGACTGGTATAATGCAGCTCGCCATGCTACTCTACCCTGTGTAGGCTTATTATCTGTTTATTTTACAGTTGTCAATGGCAGAATGCGGAACTCAGCCTCGTTTACGTGCAGACGTGACTGAAGGCGCCCGACAATACTAAACAACATCCGAATGATCCAGCCGACTCGGCGCTGTACATTTAAGTCATACTGTTACTGTAGTATACTACAACTGATGCGTATTCTTGGCGTCTGCGTATAGTTATCGCGGAAATATACGTTATCAGAGAGTATGCTCAGATGAAAAAGTTTTAATAAATAACGTACTTCAGTTCTGTCGATAAATACGTAAAAGTCCGGAGATCGTGCTGGCCAGGAAACTTGCTGCACGTCTTGCCGAGCACATTGAGTTTCACGAGCAGTGTGTGGGCGAGCATTATCCTGCTGGAACACCACAGAACCTTCCTGTTGCAAGAATGGATAAATAGTGGGTCTAACAACCAGCTGCATGTACCGAGCAATGGTTGCGTCTCCTAACCAAAGGTGAAAGAGAGTTGTAGCTTATAGTATCCTAGCCCATGAGGCATAGGATCTGGCCAGTGCGTCTTGAACGAATGCACTCTACGAGACAGGTTTACGTCGTACGCACAGACGACCATCACTTGCATGCGAGCAGAATCCGCTTTCATCGCCGAAAACTATGGCGCACCAATTCATCTTCCAAGTGATCCTTTGACGATACCAGTCAAGCTCTGCACGTTGATGCTGTGGCGTGAATGGAAGACGGGCTAGAGGTGTGAGTACCCGTAGTCACATTGCAAATAACAGTTTAGCAACAGTTCATGTTGACACATCTGAGCTTACAAGCCCCCTTATCTGTGCTGTGGTAACTGTACGATCTGCCACCGCTGCCTTTGTAATAAAACAATCCTGGTGGGCGTCTGCGCTGCATGGACGTCCGGAACCCCGCCTACGGGTGTGAGAACGTTCTACGCAATGTTGACGACTGACACCAGCATCGTTGCACAACTGACTCTGGCCACAGTATGACCCCTTTCAAACTTGCTTCGTTGGCTGTAGAAAGCACGAGTGCGTCTCCTTGGCGTGGTTGCTTGCTTGCTTCATACGTCTTCACCACACTGGGCCTTCTGACTATAAGCATCTGCTATTAAAGGGTAGACACAGATGGTGCACTGGTAGCTCTGCCACTACGCTATCTGTTTGCGGACGACTTTGAAACCATTATCAGTACATCTGCCATCCTCTGCTGGCATATGCTGTCATCGGATCAAAATCGACGTCGTCTTTCCAGGTGTACTAAAATTTGTTTCCGGCAGTGTGTATGAGGCGACTTCAGAAAGTAAGCTACACATTATAATGACGGGCCAAGTAACTTTCATTGAATGCTGCACTACACTTCAAACTGACACAGATACAAGATGGTAGTTTTAAAAGTAGTCACCCAGTCTCTGTAAACAAGGCTCGGAACATTCTACCAATTGCTCAGTTCATCGAGGACAGAAATCCGCTCCCTGGTAATGCAGCCATCCGAGAACCTCTTTGTGAACGTCCTCATCGCCGGAAAATCTGCGATTCTGCGAATCAGTTTCTTCATTTCCTGAGCATTACCGTCAGTGGTCGATGTCAATTGCATTCCTTACTGATTAGTATCACCCACGCCTGTGCGGCCTTGGGGTACTGGTTGGCCCAATTCACTTCAGCTGAACGCGGCACTGCATATCATCCATTTACCGACAGAATTTCACGGTTAATCCGTGAGAAATTTAGAAATTTTTTCCACAAGAACCAACCGCGGTGGCCGAGCGGTTCTAGGCGCTTCAGTCCGGAACCGAGCCGCTGCTACGGTCGCAGGCTCCAATCCTGCCTCCGGCATGGATGTGTGTGATGTCCTTAGGTGGGTGAGGTTTAAGTAGTTCTAAGTATAGGGAACTGATGACCTCAGATCTCAAGTCCCATAGTGCTTAGAGCCATTTGAACCATTTTGAATCCACAAGAATCGTTGTGTCCTGCGTACTTCAACGTAGGAGTACGTTTCCAGTTGCCGTGTCATTTCACTCGCGCACAGTGATCCTTCTGTTATCCTTACTGCAGCATGACTGTGTCTGTAGGAAACCCAGAACACGTACTCTCTCCTGACAATGTGCTCTTGAACAGACTCTCACCCAAGATCTGGCATTGGTGGCTGAATACTTCAGGAAATGATGACTAATTCGAAGCGCACTTAAAACGGAGACCTCATGCCTCCACCTAAACAGGAGTCGCTGTGATGTGCAGCCGTGAGAAGGACGTACCTGCGCTTGCTAGCGACGCGAAGGGTGTTGCAGATCGCCGTCCGGCCGCGCTTGCGCCGTCGGCGGCCCCATCTGGCCCCCCACTTATGACGACCAGTGCTATGGCTATGGATTTGATGGACACAGCTCCGGAAACTTTGAAGACAGCACTGTCTGCTCCGCTCCCCGATTCTGAAGATGAGAGCTCCACCGCCCCTCAGCCACGCGGACGAAGCGGGAAACAGAAGAGGAGGGCAACAGCCGCGCCGTCCGCTGTTCGCAGCTCGCCGATCGAGAAGAGGGCCAAGCAAGATTTCGCCCCTGACGCCGATGGTTTTGTCCCGGCCCGGCGAACTGCACGACGCATGCAGTCATCGACGACACTTCCAACTGCCGTCGCCAACTCATTCGACGCGCTCGCTGACGCGCCGGACCAGCTGCCGCGCGATCCTGCGCCGAAGAAAGACTCCCATCTTCCGCCGGTGGTCCTCCAGTTTCGGCCGCTCTATGGGGAACTGTAGAAGTTGTTGCGCAGCTGGACAACGGCCGTGTACACCGTGAAGCCTGCCGGACGAAACCTGTACAGGGTCACACTCCTCACTGCTGCCGACTATCGCCGGGTCACTCAGGAGGTGTCTGAGCGTGGTATCCCGTTCTATACCCACGCTTCCGCACCTGACAAGGTCTTGAAGATTGTAATCCGGGACCTCCCATTCAATATGGAAGCCGATCACCTGCATCGCGAATTCGCTGACCTGGGCTTCTACATACGGGCAGTCGTGAAGATGAAGTCGCCTAAACCGCGCGATGATATGCCGCTCTTCCTGGTCGTCTGCTCCGACACCGTGGAGAACCGCAAACTCTACCAATTGACGCGGGTCGCCGACGTTCCGGTTCAGACCGAAGATCTTCGCTCCCGAAGAGGCCCTGTGCAGTGCTTTCGCGGCCAGGGGATCAATCACGTCGCGCGCCACTGCTCTATGCCGGACAGATGTGTTAAATGCGCCAGCGCCCACGCAGGAAGTGCGTGTCCCCGTCCGCCCACCGAGAAGCCGACATGTGCACTCTGTGGCGGTGCTCACGTGGCCAGCTATCGTGGGTGTGAGGTGTGGAAGCGTGCCATCGCTCGCCAACGTGGCCAAACACCAGCCCCGCGTCCGAAGAAGCCAGCAACGAGACGGCCCGGCGTCTCTTTCGCGACGGCAACGTCGGGGGCGCCCTTCGCCGTCCCAGCTGCGCCGGCTGCTCCTGCTCCTGCCGCATCCGAGGCCGTGGCGACACCTGAGGCTCCTGCGCCTACACCACAGCTGCTAGTGGCGGACCCGGGTACTGCCTCTCCCGGGACGTCGGCCGGACCGCGGCCCGCCAATCGCCGGCGCGGGGGTCAGCGCCCCGTGGGTACCCAGCGCTCGGCACCGTCAGTCGAGCAGCCCCAGGTGGACTCTCACGGCGAGTCAGCCACGCCTCCCCCTTCCAGCGACGGGGCCGCGCCGGCTGCCTCCACCGCTGACCTGGCCAACCTCGTCGCGCAGCTCACTGCCTTGGTGACCAGTGCTACGAAGTTGATTGAAGTCCTGTCGCAGCAACTCACCGCTGCAGTGGCCCCGACCGCTGTCAACACTCACCAGCTGCACCATGGGCAGCGTTAGAGGGCTCACGGTCGTCGCGTGGAATGCCAAAGGCGTCCGCACTCAAGCTGGTGAACTTCGCCAATTTCTTCGAGATGAAGCCGTCGACGTCTGCCTTATCAACGAAACCCACCTGAAGCCTGGGGTCGACGTCAGGGCGGCCAACTACTCCAGCTATCGCACCGATCGACTGACGGCGGGTGGTGGGACAGCCGTTTACGTCCGCCATGGCATTCGTCATCACGTGATACGACTTCCACTACTGGCAACCCTGGAGGCCACTGGTGTCGTTGTTCACACCTCGGCGGGCGCCATCACGTTCGTCGCTGCCTATCGACCGCCGTCTCGTCCACTGGACCCTGCTGACATCGATGCTCTGCTCTCCTTGAGGGGGCAGGTGTTCGTCGCCGGGGACTTCAATAGTAAACATGTCTCCTGGAACTCCAGGATCACCAATGCCACTGGCCGCTGCCTGCTCCGGGTAGCGGAACGTCACCATGCGCTTGTGGTGGGGCCATAGGACCCGACAATTTTCGCTGCCCGTGGCCTCCCGGATATAAGCGACATCGCGGTCGTCAAGGGCATCCCTCATCAGATCACCGCCACGACGAGGACGGCACTGTCTTCTGATCATGTCCCAGTGGTTTTTGATAGCGACTTAGACGCCCTCCAACAGCCCAGGCGAGGCATTTCACTTGTTGGCATCGACTGCAGCAGGTTTCAAGCAGCCGTGACGGACTCACTCGCCACCGCGCCGCCCCCTGCGGAAGATGGAGCGGACGCAGCACTTCTGCACTTTGCGGCAACCACGATCAACGCTGCCACTATAGCAACGCCGCCCCGACTTCGCACTCCGCTGGACATCCTTGCGGCCATCACTGAGAAGAACCAGGTCTACCGGGAGTGGCAGCGGACAATAAATGCCGACACCAAGCGCCTCCTCAGCAGGATGCGGCGGGACATCCGAGCCGCCATTGACAACCATCGCAATCGCGACTGGAATAACAAGGTCCCCACCCTCTGTCTTCACGACGGCACGGCCTGGCAGACGACGAAGCGTTTCCTACGCCGCACGCAACGTATCCCTCCGCTGCTGGTCCATGGTCAGGCTGTCTGCGAAGGCTGATGCCCTCGAAAACGTCTTTGAGGCTGCATTTACGCCGGTCGAAGACCCGACCGACGCTGTCCACGACGACCTGGTTGCTGACCGGCTCCCACGCTACTTAGAGGCACGCGACGACGATGACGTCATTGAAGAGACGGCGGCGGAGGAGGTGTCGTCCATCCTGCGTGCCCTGAACCCCAGGAAAGCTGCGGGCCCAGACGAAGTTTCCAACGCCCTACTCCAGAAGTTGCCGCCGGTGGCTGTCACTCATCTCGCCGACGTCTTTAATGTAATCCTCCGGTCCTGCAGTTTTCCGCAGTCCTGGAAGCATGCAGAGATCGTGGCGATTTCGAAGATGGGGAAGGATCTGCGTCAGCTCGCGAACTACAGACCTATTAGTTTACTGCCGGCCGTCTCCAAGGTCTTTGAAAGGGTGTACATCAGGCGGCTGCAGCGCCACGTTGACGAGGAAGGCCTCCTGCCCGAAGAGCAGTTCGGCTTTCGCAGGGGCCACTCGGCAGTTCACCAACTCCTACGGCTAGTGGAAGATGCGTTCGTCGCCCTCGAGCAGCGCGAGTTCTTCGGCGCGGTGTTCCTGGACGTGTCGCGTGCTTTCGACAGTGTGTGGCACCGCGGCCTCTTGTTCAAACTTTTTGAACTTGGGGTCCCGACGTCGCACGTCCGTCTCATCCGTTCCTATCTTGCCGATAGGGCCTTCCATGTGCGGGACGCGCATGGCTTGACCTCTGTCCGCCGCATCAACGCCTGTGTGCCACAGGGCTCGGTCTTGGGACCACTCCTGTACTCGCTGTACACTTCTGATGCGCCGAAGATCGACCGTGTGCGGCTCGCCCTGTACGCGGATGACACGGCTCTCTATACGAGGAGCCTCAATGCCGCCGTCATGCGCCGCCGTCTGCAGCTCGCCGTTGACACCCTGGCAGCCTGGGCCGTCAAGTGGCGTCTACAATTCAAAGGGGCCAAGACGCAATCCCTGATCGTCACCAGGCGACTCGTTCCTGCAGGTCTGCAACCGCTTACCGTCGGTGGCAGCCCTGTCCCGTGGCGTCCCACGGCGCATTAACTCGGCGTCACCATCGACTGCCGACTCACGTGGGTTCCGCACATCCGCAAAGTGAAGGCCAAAGTGCGGAACCGGCTCCGCATCCTCTACCCGGTGCTGAACCCCGGCTCCCGCTACCACCGCGGCTGGGCATCACTCTCTACAAGGCGCTGCTCCGTTCTGTACTCCAATACGCCGCCGTCGTCTGGGGGAACGCCGCCGCCACGAACCTGAAGAAGCGGGAGACACTGCAGAATCGCATCCTTCGGCTGGCCTTACACCTGCCTTACGATTTCCCCACCGCTCATCTTCACGACATCGCGGAAGTACCTCTGCTCCGTGACCTCTTCCAGGCGACCGCCCGCACCTTTTACGAACGTGCTGGCCGGTCGCACAACGCCCAAATCCGGACGCTGGGCCGCAAACTGCCGCACAGCGTCACCATCCGCTGGCCACACCTGCTCGCAGCATAGCTAGCACTGGAGAACTGTGCTGAGGAGACACCCAAAAAGACAATCTACAAGTGAAGACGCATTACATCGGCATGCATGGCAGGCAAAGCACTAAGTCCATCACACATCGGAGGACAAGTTATCTCCGTGCAGATCCACGCAAGACGCGAGAGAGAATCCACCCAAATGATAGGCTGGCTGGAGCACCTCTACAGATATATCTGAATGGCACTGCGGTTCCTTACAATTCCCATCCAAAATATCTGGGCATAGCATTGGATCGCACTCTCTCTTATAAAAAGCACCTATCAAACCTGGCCGCAAAACTGAACTCCCGAACAACATCCTCCACAAATTAGTGGGAACGACATGGGGAGCTGGTGCAGAGACACTCAGTACCACCGCTCTACGCTTGGTCTACTCAACAGCTGAATACTGCGCATCGGTGTGGCTAAACAGCCCGCACGTGGGAAAAGTAGATGTGGTGCTAAATCATACGATGCTAATAATTGCTGGAGCTATTAAAACCACTCCACTCTTCTGGCTACCAGTCCTCAGTAACATCGAACCGCCTTACATACGACGATGCAACATACTCACAAGAGAGTTTAAGAAAATCTCCAGTAATACAGCCCTGCCAGTCCACCAGAACCTTACTGTATTTAGAAGACTCAAATCCAGAAATCCCCCTGTGAAGACTGCACAGCATCTTCTGAGCAAAAACATTCTGATCAACACTAAACTGACACACGATATTTTCAGCGCAACGCAATCTTTCAAAAATCCCTACAAAAGAATGGCCCTGACTAATAATAGCCCATACCTTTCACGAATCACTTACCTCACAAAAATCTTCGTTACTCGAACTACTGCGCAAATACTGCCAGCGAAATATAGGATTCTAACTACTGAAGGCACTAACTACTGATAGGCATAGTTAGCAAATGAAAGATTTTGATAGAGATGAAACAATGTATTTACCTTAATAGTGTTCAAAAGTTGAAGATGAGCCGCCAGCAGTGGTGGATGTGGGGAGAAAGAGAGCAGAATTTTGAGAGCGGACGATCTGGACGTGTGTCCATCAGAAAGAGTAAATTTGTAATACTGGATATCATGAACTGATACATATGGCGTTGAAACCTGGCGAACAGCCTGGAGAAACAGAGCCAATACATGGTGGCATACTTTATTTGAGTCTCCCAACCATCCAGCGGGCTTTCTCATCCCAAGGAAAACGTGGGTAACACCGACAGAATACAGACAGGTCATGCCCGATGCGGATCCTCGATATACGGATGGGCACTTGAGACCTGACCCTGGGTGCGACTGTGGTGCCAAACAACAAACCGTTCACCACATCGTCAGCGAGTGCCCACTCTGGGCGCTCAGCGGCACTATTAACGACTTCCTGAGGGCAACACCACAAGCCAGAATCTGAGTGTGAAATTGTGATTGCTGAAAATATTGGAATCTGAACTTTATGCAAACTTATTGTTTTGTAATGTAGTTATATATTTATTATTATGTGCCAATGTTCAATTTGCATTATTTTATTATGTTTGTAGCCTATATCTTAACAATGTATGTTCTCTTTTGTGCTGTTTCCAAGGTAGTGTGTCATGCCATAAGTTAATTAGCAATGTGCCACTCTTGTTCCGCATTGCTCTTAGCATGTGACAACATGTGTAACTTACTTTTTGAAGTCCCTTAGCAACAACGTAGAAAAATATTTCTAGCTAAAATAAAACAAAAACTAGTCCCGCCGACAATCTGCTACTGTGATGTAGTTCAACAAAACACCCTTAGTAGTATCATAGACAACTCCAATTGGTTTTCCACACCTATTTGAGATTTAGTAACGTTCTACTATTTTATCATGTCAGTGTTACAGCTCAGTTAGAATGGCTGCGATCAGGAAAGCGACGTACTTTTCATACATTGTCTTTTCCTCATATAATTCCTAGTCACTGGACTTAGTACCTATTCTCTTATATCAAATACCTATCATTGGTCTATTATTACAATGCAATATTTGATACAACACCTGTTGTGGTTGGCAGGAGAGTCAACACCGTGTTACTAGACGAGGCCGAAAGGCACACGTTTTAGCTCACGCACGCTGGCGTGAGGTCTGGAACAGGACAAGGAAATTAGAATTTAGAAAAACGGACGTAGCTGGTGGAATACTTAACTTTAATCCATTAATGATGAACGTCGCTTGACGGTACATGATTCAATATCAATAATAACTGATAATGGCGTCTTGCTAGGTCGTAGCAAATAACGTAGCTGAAGGCTATGCTAACTATCGTCTCGGCAAATGAGAGCGTATTTCGTTAGTGAACCATCGCTAGCAAAGTCGGCTGTACAACTGGGGCGAGTGCTAGGCAGTCTCTCTAGACCTGCCGTGTGGCGGCGCTCGGTCTGCAATCACTGATAGTGGCGACACGCGGGTCCGACGTATACTACCGGATCGCGGCCGATTTAAAGGCTACCACCTAGCAAGTGTGGTGTCTGGCGGTGACACCACAACATCTGCCTTGGCTTTCCTAGGCATAACTCTAAATTCACACTCCGTCTGCATGTACATCTCTACACTGCAAGCCACTTTACAGTGTGTGGTGCAAAGTACTTCGGATACCACTACAATTTCCCCACTTCGTTTTCAGCTCACGAATTGTGTGTGAACCGAACGATTGTCAGTAAACCACCACATGTCCTCAAATTTGTCTGATTTTCTCATAACAATCACTTCCATAGATATTGTGGGGCGGTGGACAATTATCAGATTGTCGATACTTCGTTATGTCGTTAAGAAAATACATTTCAATTGACTGTGTGTGCTTTACACGCACTTTCGCCGTTTACAAGAGCCTGAAAAGTATTATTGCACTCAGCCACAAAGCGATGGAGAACATACTGACCATAATTTCCAGCCTGCAAGTACACACTACTCTTCGTGCTCACTGAAACAAAATCTGCCTACTTGCTATTTGCTCAGCGATGTCAGTAACTGTGACTATAAATAAAAGTTTTCAGGTTTTACAGATTGATATATACTTCAAAAATTCACACTCACAAAATATAATAATAGCCCTAACAAAATAATACCTCTGTTGGAAACAGAACTATTAACAATTCGGGTGACCTCTACGGGAAGTTTCAAGTAAAATAGTCTATCACCCTGACTTCTAATTACCAAAGTTGTTTGCTCGCCATAAAAATGGGAAATAATCTCGGCACTTTCCACGCGCTTTTGTCGACACAACGCGCAGCACTCCAACTGCTACATCCGCAAAATCTAAGCGATCCAGGTCAGTGTACAGGTAACGGGCCCAGGCGAAGTGTAAAGCTTTGTGTCATGCAGTTGTCAAGGGTACACGAGTGAGTATTCGCCTCCGAAAGCCCATATCGATGATATTTCATTGAATGGTTAGCACGCTGACATTTGTTGATGGCTCAGTGTTGAAATCATCAACAATTTTCTGAATAGTTGCACTTCTGTCACGTTGAACGATTCGCTGCAGTCGTCGTTGGTCCCGTTCTTTGATGTCGGAGACTTGATATTTTACCGGATTCCTGATATTCACGGTACACTCGTGAAATGGTCAGACGGGAAAATGCTCACATCATCGCTAGTTCGGAGATGGTGTCTCATCACACGTGCGCCGACTATAACACAACGTTCAAACTCAGTTAATTCTTGATAACCTGCCGTAGTAACAGCAGTAACCGATCTAACAACTTGTTTCATATAGGCGTTGCCGACCGTAACGCCGTATTCTGCCTATTTACGTATCACTGTATTTGAATAATCATGCCTATACCAGTTTCTTTGGCGCTTCAGTGTAGTTACAGATCTGAACATTAAATGACGTGATAAAAAAAATTTCGTGAACAAAAACCGAGAAAGATAACAGAGATTAGGTAGAGCGCGCGCAGTGCCATACAGATCATTTTTCGATCAATACGCAATTTGAACAGGTGAGAAAATCGATAATACTGGTAAGATATACCATCTGTGTTAGAAAGCTTGTAAGTAGGCTGTTTAGGTTTTATTTTGGTAACGCCACGTAGCGCTCTGTATGAAAATCACTGGCTGTGCTGTGTGCAGTCTGTGGCTGGTTGGCATTGTTGGAATATTCGCTATTGTAGTGTTGGGCAGTTGGATGTGAACAGCGCGTAGCGTTGCGCAGTTGGAGGTGAGCAGCCAGCAGTGATGGATGTGGGGAGAGAGATGGCAGAATTTTGAGAACGGACGATCTGGACGTGTGTCCATCAGAAAGAGTAAATGTGTAATACTGGATATTAACAGAATCTTCCGTCGCTTCTTGGTAGAACAACATTATAATAATAAATGAAAAGCACCAGTTTGCTTTTGTTCTACAATATTGTAGAACAAAAGCAAACTGGTGCTTTTCATTTATTATTGTAATACTGGATATCATGAACACACACACACACACACACACACACACACACACATATATATATATATATATATATATATATATATATATATATATATATATAATGACTTTTGGACATTATTAAGGTAAATACATTGTTTGTTCTCTATCAAAATCTTTCATTTGCTGACTCTGCCTATCAGTAGTTAGTGCCTTCAGTAGTTAGAATCATTTATTTAACTTGCAGTAGCGGCGCTCGCTGTATTGCAGTAGTTCGATAACGAAGATTCTTGTAAGGTAAGTGATTCATGAAAGGTATAGGTTGTTGTTAGTCACGATCATTCTTTTGTAGGGATTTTGGAAAGTCAGATTGCGTTGCGCTAAAAATATTGTGTCAGTTTAGTGTTCATCAGAATAAGTAAAGAGAGTAATGTCTGAATACATTCAGTTCTGCTCAGCTGTTTGAAAATCAAATAACGTAGAGGTTTATCAGCACAGTAATTAGTTAATTTTTCTAAGGGGACGTTTCAAGCTGTACAGAGTCTTCCAGATTATACAGATGACGAACTGAGTTGTGAGGAATTGGACATATATTCCATCGTTCGACAGTTTTATTAGAAAGCTGCTCCGAAACCAAGGAGAATTCACTGCAGATTTAAATGTAGCAAAAACCCCTTAGACCTGCAAAGTCTGAACGAAGTCGACATTCACATTAGGGAGCCTATATGTGAAGTATTCAACGAATTCGAAAGTAAAATTCGATGAAGCTATCTGACAGAAAATTCTAAGAAGTTTTGGTCTTATGTTAAATCAGTAAATGGATCAGTACCATTTGTTCAGAAACTCTGAGACTATACTGCCATCGAAACGGAGGATGACAAAGAGAAAGCCGAAACACTAAATTCCTTTTTTCCGAAATTGTTTCAATGAGACGGATTATACTGGGATTTATTTTTTAAACCGTCGCACGAACGTCGAAATAGCAGAGATCTAAATACGCGAAAGGCGTATGGAAATGGCGCAAGAGAGAAAACGCGACTAGAGCTGGTGGTATATGTGTACGATTATACTTAGAGTATACGAAAGAACTTGCTCCTCTTCTGGAAAGAATTTACCTAAGGTCGCTGGAGGAGCGAAGCGTTTTGTAATGATTGGAAACTTACGCAGGTCATTCCCCTTTTAAAGAAGATCTGCCGAATAGGCGCATCTCTGACGCCAGTCTGTTGTATAATTTTGGAACATGCTTTAAGCTCTCGTATTATGACTTTCAGGAGAACAGATCCCGAAAACAACCATCATGTGAAACGCAACTTGCTTTGATCCACCGCGAGACCCAGAAAGCAGCAGGTATCGCCACTCAGGTTCACGTCGTATTCCTTGACTTCCGCAAGACGTTCGATACAGTTACGCACTATCACCCACGGAACAAAATACGAGCGTACGTAATGTGAGACCAGCTTTATGACGGAACTGAAGAGTTCTTAGCACACAGAACACAGCATGTTATCCTCAATAGAGAGAAAAATTTAGACGTAAAAGTAACTTCGGGCGTACCCCAGGAGAGTGCTAGCGTGGAAGAAGTCGTAAGTCTGATGAGATTCTTAGCGGTTATTGCTTTTGCATACAGAGAATTTCATACGTTCGGAAACTGTAGTGAAATGCGGGAAGATTTGCTGAGAATCAGGGATTGACAGTTGACAAAGAACGTAAACAAATATTACGTTTGCACAAAAACAGAAAGAAAGGTGCATCATTGTGTTACACGTCTGTAGAACAGTTACTGGAAGCAGTCTCATCCATTAAATATCTGGGAGTCAACGTAATGAGTGATCTAAAGTTCGACGACCACATATAACTAGTCGCAGGAAACGCAGTCACCAGCTTAGAGATTGATTGGAAGAATGCTCAGGAACTGTAGACCACCGTCTAAGGAAGTAGCTAATTAAACACTCGTTCGACCAATACTTGAATATTGTTCGTCAGTCTAGGGCTCATGCCAGATAGGAGTCATATGGAAATACTGAGATTAAAAAGAAAAGCGGCGCCTTTCGTCACAGATTAATTACTAAGCCCAAAAGCGTCTTGGAGACGCTCATCAGACTCCAATGGCATACACTGTAACAGCGCGGTCGTACATCGCTGTGTGGTTTAGTGTTAAAATCCCAAGAGCGTACGTTCCTACACAAGTCAAACGCTAATTGCTTCCTCCTACATACACTGAAGAGCCAAATAAACTGGTGCACCTGCCTAAATTGTGTTAGGCCCCCTCGAGCATGGGGCATGGACGTGGCATGGACTCGATTAATGTCTGAAGTAGTGTTGGAGGGAACTGACACCATGTATGCTACAGGGCTGTCAACAAATCCGTAAGAGTACGAGGGGATGGAGCACAGCACGTTGCAAGGCATTCCACATACTCTCACTAATAGTCATGTCTGGGGAGTTTGGTGACCAGTGGAAGTGTTTAAACTCAGAACAGTGTTCCTGGAACCACTCTGTAGCAACTCTGGACGTGTGAGGTGTCACATTGTCCTGCTGGAACTGCCCAAATCCGTCGGAATGCACAAAGGACATGAATGGATGCAGGTGATCAGAGTCGTATCTAGACGTATCAGGGGTCCCGTATCACTTCAACTGCACACGCCCCACACCAGAGCCTCCACCGGCGTGAACAGTCCCCTGCTGACATGCGGGGTCCTTGGATTCGTGAGGTTGTCTTCATACCCGTACACTCTATCCGCTTCTTGATACAATTTGAAACAAGATCGTCCGATCAGGCAACATGTTTCCAATCATCAACAGTCCAATAGCGGTGTTGATGGGTCAAGGGGAGGCGCAAAGCTTTGGTTCGCACACTGACACTCCAATAATTGGCGGAAGGGTTGCACTTCTATCACGTAGAACGGTTCTCTTCAGTCGTCGTTGGTTCCCTTCTTGCAGGATCTTTTTGCGGCCGCAGCAATGTCGGACATTAATTGATGTTTTACCGGATTCCTGATATTCACGATACATTCGTCAAATGGTCGTACGGGAAAATTCCCCACTTCCTCGGTACCTCCGAGATGCTGTGTCCCATCGCTCGTGCGCCGTCTGTAAGACCACGTTCAATCTCAGTTAAATCTTGATAACCTGCCACTGTAGCAGCAATAACCTATCTAACTGCACCTGACACATGTTGTCTTATATAGGCATATTCTGCCTGTTTGCATATCTTTGTATTTGAATAGGCTTGCCTTTCCCAGTTTCTTTGGCGCTTCAGTCTATTTCTCGCGAAAAGAGCAAGAATGTGAGTTCTGTCTGAGACGGAGGCCTACAAAGAATCACCCTTCCCCAGCATCGTTCCCGACAGGAACAGAAAATGGGGAAATGACGGTGGTAGCGTAAGATGACTTGCAGTATATAAATGTAAAAGTGCGAGGCATGCTGAAAAATAATGCTTCCTCATTTTTATGTCAGAACTCTTACAGCTTTTTAAGTAAAACAAACATTATTAACGTTCTACGTCTGTATTATCCATATTTACAAAAGTGTTTCCCAATATAGTCACCCAGGCGATGAACACATTTCACCCAACGAAGGACCAGTTTGTTGATACTGTCACGGTAGAATATTTGACACATCAGAAACACAACCTCACTTCTTCTTCCAATGCACTGTCAGAGTAATGTCCTGTAAGTTTAGGAAACAGATGAGAATAGGGTGGCGTCAAGTCGGGACTGTATGGACGCTGATCGATGACAGTAAGCCCAAGGCGTCGAATTGTTGTAGATGTCGCAGCGCTCTTGTGAGGTCCTGTCATTGTTGATAAAATCATCACCATACACAGGTTTCATTCTTCTACGATTTCGATTTGAGGTACTTTTTCTGTGGTTGGAAACTCGATTACAGCGCGCTGTTTCTCACGCACCTACATAGTTTCTTTACACACCACCATGTTACATGTTACAATCCGGAGCCCTCTAGCGGCAAAGGATTGCAACTTGCGTCAGCGAAGGGGGGATGTGGACCGTGTAAAAAGCATGACATGTAATACATTAAACGATATTGAAAACAGAATAAAACATTCGGAAGCATTGAATTCAACACGCCCTCATGCAAATGCCATGACACCAGAAACGTGGTAGACTTACGTTGTAGGTAAGATATTATTTATGGTTCACTTTACGGCAGTCCACAGTTTATTAAGCCCTGATCGCATTATTGCGGTGAAGGATCTACTGCCGCGCGGGATTAGCCGAGCGGTCTTAGGCGCTGCAGTCATGGACTGTGCGGCTGGTCCCGGCGGAGGTTCGAGTCCTCCCTCGGGTATGGGTGTGTGTGTGTCCTTAGGATAATTTAGGTTAAGTAGTGTGTAAGCTTAGGGACTGATGACCTTAGCAGTTAAGTCCCATAAGATTTCACACACATTTGAACATTTTTTTGGAGGACCTACTCACATACAAAGAATGAACTTTAGTTCGTACATTGAACTGTTTGGACGAATGGTTAATGAAACGTGTAGCATCAGAAATTTGTGGTAGATGAAGGAAGTGAAAGCTTTTGCTATATGATGCTGTAGGGGAATGTAAAAATTGTGTGGACAGATACCTTACGAAATGAAGACGCACTCAAACGAATAGGTGAGGAAAGCAGTCTATGGAAGACTCTTACCAGAAGAACAATGGGGTTAATTGGACGTCTGCTAAAGGTACCTGGAATAGTTAACCTCGCGTCGGGAGAAGCAATAGAAGATGGGAGCAGACCAATAATACACAGTAATACGCCAACAGGTTATAGAAGGCGTTGGCTGTAATAGTTACGTAGAGATAATGAGACTAGCATGAGATAGGAAAGGTGAGAAGAGCATGAAACAGGTTGAAAGACTGTGTAATATCTCTTTATATTATACCAATTATCCTTGCACAATTGTATGGGTGAATTACGTTTCCTACTTGACCATCTATATACTCGCAAAATATACTATTCCATGAGCGCATAATTACTCTTTGTGATATATTCTCTCTGGTGTGTTGGGGGGACTTCTAGGATCTACTCCGTGCCAAATAGCCGCATGGAATAATTGTAATTTTGCTATCGAGATTACTGGAAGAAAGAGATTGAAAATATATTGCATGCTACTCAAGAAAATATATACTGAGCATTGACATCAAAGGTGTTTAAGGAATTTCATTATACATGTATTCTCTAATTGGAAATTTGTACGGAGGTGTCGTTTTGTTGGCAATCAGAAGGGAACTTCCGATGAATTGGAAACTAACCTGCCTTTATTAGATCCAAGAGCTCCATTATTTCATCGGTTAATTAAACTCTATCAAAGCAAATTTTTCGCTTGATCTGAGGTTACCCGACTGACTACGCAACGCAAGAAAACCAAGACATTTTATTTACACAGGATTGCTGGTCGCTTCGAATCATGGAGACTACGGACAATTAGAGTCATCGTCCGATTCTGATTAAACAAGTAAGGCTTAATTATAACTTTCTTGAGCGACTGTGATGATTGTGATATGGCTGATTGTGGATGAGATCATTAATAAAATACTGATAACTAACTTTACTCCTCACCTGCAGCCAGTATAAACACAATATTAATTAAAATTATAACTGGTAACTTTAAAAAGAAATTAATGAGGTTGCCCTAGATGCGACCAAACATTGTTATACCATTCGCGGGGAATGTTGGGGGACAATTTAGGTTCACTAGATAGTTGGGTGAGGTCGTAGTAGTCATTAAAATACTCGATTTTATGGTATGCATGGCTTCAGGAGATTGTTTGTAAGAGATGACAGCGGAGCAGGTAAGCAACCACTGGGAATGCTGTGCCAACTTTGTGCTTGCTGAGAGGGCTCTCTCTTAGCTGCTGGCGCATCTCCTTTTCAGCAGCGGCGACACTTGACCACGCTTGCGAGGTGCAGACAAGAGAGAGCGAGAGAGAGAATAAGAATAAGCGATTTCAGGCGCGGAGAGGGGGGTGGGGGTAGAGAGTGCAAAGGGAGGGCAGAGAAGAGTAGGGCGGCGTGAGGTGAAGGTGCAGGCTAGGCGCCGAATGTGAAATGCGCGGCACTGAGCCTCAAGGCCGGCCTCGTTTCATTTATATTCATGGCGATAAATCGGACGGCGGCTGTTGCGCCCGCCATCTGTGAGCAACGCGGGAAGCGCAGCGCGTGGCCAGGGCGTGACTTAGGCGCTGTTGCCGTGCACGGAGCAGCTGACAAGGTCACGTGCGCCGCTGTTGGTCCCTACATCCGCTCCCGTCACAGCCGCCTTCGATCGCAGGCCGGGGCGAGCGATGACACGGCGACTGTAGGCGCTGCGGCGTGCGGCGGGCTCGCGCAGGGCACAAGACGCAGCTGCAGGGCAGGCAGCCCTCCTCACCCAGCCCGTTCTCCGAAGACGTGCCACGGTATAAATACAGGATAAGACGAGCTATCTACAATTTTGCAAGTATCGGAACCCAAACGAATATCAAAATCATTCCATCATTTTTAGGGAGTGTATCGGAATATAATTAACTCTTGTAGCGATATTTCGGCCGACAACCTTTCAGCCATTTTCCAAGTATGTCGCTGTTAAGACTTTTAAAGCTCTTAACACTGGAGTGAACGCGCATGCGTCAATAACACTGTTGGTACCAAGAACGCCAGTCATCAATAACATTTTACGCCTCTAAGAGTATAACAAATTACGTGCAGAGTCGACTTATCTGCAATGCTTGCGAAATATTTAGTGGATTATTGTAGATGACGTATGTTGTGATACCATGCAGTGAAGACCTAGAAGAGTATTTCCTGTGAGAGAGCAGATGTCAAATGGGGGGTTTCCATGATTTGCGGAGCTAGAAATCCGCGTCTCGGTTGAACACGTTGCCTGCTAATTGTATTTTCACAGCTTCCTAGACAAATCAGGAAACACCCCTCGTATCACGTCTAAGCTCTCAAAAGGCCTGGCATTCCAACATATGCTCCCCGTATTAATGAACAAATACTTTGTAAGCACTGTTGATTTGCTGACTCTGCGCTTGCTTTGTTTTGCTAAGATAGGCGTAAAATGACTGACACTCTTTGTTATGAACAGCGTTACCTTTGAAACATGCGTGTTTAAGTGTAGACTGCTTTAAAAATCTTGCCAGTTACTGACCTTGAGAATGGTGGAAATGTTTTCAGACGATATATCAGTACAAAAGTTAATAATATCGCGGATGCACTCTCGAAAAATGCTGGAATATTCGATCCGCCGTGAAAACTTCAAGAAACATATCAAATATCAAAATTACTGGGTGGTATCGCAACGAATAAAATTTTCATCCGAGTAGAAGCAGACAAGGCGAATGTGATGCTATTTGGTAGAAAATTGACACAGTGAGACTGTGACTGGGGAAAAATACGGATTATTTATTACAGTCAAGTAAAAACAGGAAACATCCACTGATACTAATTCTGTTTGTTTAGAACAAATAGCGTCCGTACCGGTTTCGAACTGGCAGCTTCATTTCATACGACTATTAACATTTAAAATTCAATATAGTTTAGTCTGTCCGTGTGAAATTCACTGATTTTCGTTGCCTGTGTAAGTAAAATGTGTGTGTACGTAAATTTTTATTGTAACTGGTACTAACACTGAATTAAGAAATGGTTAAAATGGCTTTGAGCACTATGGGACTTAACTGCTCAGGTCATCAGTCCCCTAGAACTTAGAACTACTTAAACATAACTAACCTAACGACATCACACACATCCATGCCCGAGGCAGGATTCGAACCTGCGACCGTAGCAGTCGGGCGGTTCCAGACTGTAGCGCCTAGAACCGCTCAGCCACTCCGGCCGTCAACACTGAATTAAAATAACTTAATAAGATAAGTACTAAACTAATTTTGTACTACTTACACCTAAAACGATGCATTTTTTATTGCTTTATTGGCTGCTTTTGAAGGGGCTCATATTTCGCCGGAAGCCTGCCAATGTTTAACACTTTCCTGAACTTGTTATTTAGTCGTTGGCTTTTGTTTCATGACCATAGATTTCCTGAACTTTGGAGAGGTACGAAACACACACACCATCACAAACGCACCTAAATATCTCTGTCACATGGATGTTTAAATATAAAGATGTCTATTTACACAGATATATTTTTTTAAACTGGCTCTTAAACCACTACCCTACAGCCATGTACATACAATTTTTGGTTCAAATGGCTGTAAGCACTATGAGGCTTAACTTCTGTGGTCATCAGTCCCCTACAACTTAGAACTAGTTTAACCTAACGAACCTAAGGACATCACACACATCCAAGCCCGAGGCAGGATACGAACCTGCGACCGTAGCGATCACGCGGTTCCAGACTGAAGCGCCTAGAACCACTCGGCCACACAATTTTTGGTCATTATTACTTAATTCTTACAATTTCTTGACATGTATTTTTACCTGGATTAGGTAGGTCGGACATTTTAGCTTAAGTACACGGAGAGAAATGATTATTTAGAACGAAAGTTCAGAGTAACGCGCTAAGTGGAGTTGCATTAGATTGGCTAAAGCAAAATAGATAGAGAGAAAACCGTAATGGAAGGTATACACTGCATAACTAAGTAATTAATATATTTACATTATTGACAGAAGCATTGACGATGTATTCGCTACATACAGTAGGTCCTAAAGGAGTCAAATAAACTTAAGTGTATTGACTCTTGTAAACTAACGTGGAAATCCAAATTTACAGGTTTCATCCATCTCAATTTAACAGTGACTCATCTTACTGCATGTATCTAAATTACAAATTTAGTTCTTCTGCACACAGGTAGAGAAAGAGTTCCTTGCATATCCTTTTCTCTATTGTCGCCAGGAGCGTCGGCACAGACGTGGGAAGAGAACGTTGTAAGGCCACCAGAGGCCGAATCACTGTTGTGGATTGATGCCCCCGACAGTCGCATCCACGTTATCCGTCATTCCACACCCACAAAGCGGAGACTCAACAGCAAGAATCTGATGTGGATGCTGTCTGAAGCATGCATGACTGGAATTAAGTCGTCCTCTACTGGTTACAAAGGTTTTGCAGTAACACCTCTTCAGGTACCAAGGTTTGCTTGCAAATACTAGTGACATAACGGCATAATGTCAGCTTCTTCATTTCGATGATTATGCCAATTCAGTATTCCACTCATTTCTTGTTTGTTGTCTATATTTTAGTAGAAAGTCGTTTGCTAGAGCTTTACGATATTTTTCTTTGCCCTCATATACACTACTGGCCATTAAAATGGCTACATCACGAAGATGACGTGCTACATACGCGAAATTTAACCGACAGGAAGAAGATGCTCTGATATGCAAATGATTATATTTCAGAGCATTCACAGAAGGTTGGCGCCGGTGGTGACACCTACAACGTGCTGACATGAGGAAAGTTTCCAAACGATTTCTCATACACAAACAGCAGTTGACCGGCGTTGCCTGGTGAAATGTTCTTGTGATGCCACGTGTAAGGAGGAGAAATGCGTACCATCACGTTTCCGACTATGATATAGGTCGGATTGTAGCCTATCGCGATTGCGGTTTATCGTATCGTGACATTGCTGCTAGCGTTCGTCGAGATCCAATGACTGTTAGCATAATATGGAATTGGTGGGTTCAGGAGGGCAATACGGAACGCTGTGCTGTCGAGATGACAGGCTATCCGCATGGCTGTAACGGATGGTGCAGCGATGTCTCGATCCCTGAGTCAACAGATGGGGACGTATGCAAGACAACAACCATCTGCACAAACAATTCGACGACGTTTGCAGCAGCACGGACTATCAGCTCGGAGCCCATGGCTGCGGTTACCCTTGACGCTGCATCACAGACAGGAGCGCCGGCGGTGGTGTACTCAACGACGAGCCTGGGTGCCAGAATGGCAAAACGTCATTTTTTTTCGGATGAATCCAGGTTCTGATTACAGCATCATGATGGTCGCATCCGTATTTGGCGACATCGCGATGAACGCACATTGGAAGCGTGTATTCATCATCGCCATACTGGCGTATCACCCGGCGTGATGGTATGGGGTGCCATTGGTTACACGTTTCGGTCACCTCTTGTTCGCATTGACGGCTCTTTGAACAGTGGACGTTACATTTCAAATGTGTTACGACCCGTGGCTCTACCGTTCATTCGATCCCTGCGAAACCCTACATTTCAGCAGGATAATGCACGACCGCATGTTACAGGTCCTATACGGGAGTTTCTGGATACAGAAAATGTTCGACTGCTGTCCTGGCCAGCACATTCTCCAGATCTCTCACCAATTGAAAACGTCTGGTCAATGGTGGCCGAGCAACTGGCTCGTCACAAAACGCCAGTCACTACTCTTGAGTAACTGGGGGATCGTGTTGAAGCTGCATGGCAGCTGTACCTGTACACGCCATCCAAGCTCTGTTTGACTCAATGCCCAGGCGTATCAAGGCCGTTCTTACGGCCAGAGGTGGCTGTTCTGGGTACTGATTTCTCAGGATCTATCCACCCAAACTGCGTGAAAATGTAATCCCATGTCCGTTCTAGTATAATTTATTTGTGCAATGAATACCCGTTTATCATCTGCATTTCTTCTTGGTGTAGCAATTTTAATGGCCAGTAGTGTATTGCCTGTTTGGCTGCACTATCTGCAGTTTTGCTTCCTTTTATCCCACAGTGACTGTGATTTGACTTTCCGTTCATGTTTTCCATTTTTCTCTGTACGGCTACTACTCTGAATGTTAAAGAGTGTCGAAGACACTGTCTGTCAAAGAAGTTACGATATTTCCATTAACGTTATGTGAGAAAATTCCCAAGACGTTAAGTTTACAGTGAATGCAATATGCTTTCAATGAGGATTAATTGTAACTAATACGAACAAGTTCATCACAAAAATTATGGATATTCAGTTAAATTCCGTGGAAGATAAAAGCAAAAATGTATGATAGGCAGTCCGGATTGTGAGGGGGGGGGGGAGGGGCAAACCGGTGTATGTTCCCCCGGATGCAATTTCAGTGGGCGACAATTTCATATTCTTGAAGAAAAAAACCTTCTTTCATATAGCACCTAGCATCCAGCGCACGTTGTTCTATCGATTGTTCATATGAATTTGAAACGCATACCTGTTGGTTTTTGAACATTTTTGAACAAATTCTAAGTTCACTTCTGGACGAATCATAAGTTGATTTTTGAATTCGTGCACAATGTACATGATGTCTCTGCCAGAGGAATCCCTGTCGCATCTAGAAATTAAAAACTTTCCCGCAGACAAATGGGGACAGGGCTATACGAGCTGAGCCGAATAGAACCGAACGGGTGAATGCCAATCGCTGTTTGTTTATGTTGTCGATTGGGTGTGCGAATGATCAGCATTGATATAATTATTAGCGAAATCCATAGATTCAGACAACCAGAGTGGGAATACATGTCTAACAGGAGTAAAAGGTAAGAAAGACTGCATATTATCTTCTCGGTGATCCAAGAAAATGTAATTTTGACAGAAAATTTTTGCCACATCGCTGCACTTCTAAGGGCCAGTTGTGCAGTCCCCGGTTAGTAGCCGCTAAAGTTCTATCCTCGGAATAGCGTGGAGAACGTGTTTTACGGACACGAAATAACGCCTAACCGGCGAATAAACGCGGGATAACTAAACTGGTGACTCTGGCAGGATAATGAAGTTAACCGGAGAATAAGTTTCGACAATGGCAGGAATAGCTACAGAATTAGTGATGATAAGATTGTTTGTTAGAACGAGGAAGGAGAAGAAACGGGGACATCACACAACTTATATGGAAAAATATTACGATTCCAAATTTATATAAAAATTTCCTATAACTACTTTTCGATCTAATGCTCGAGAAACTGGAGCAAATGGTTCAAATGGCTCTGAGCACTACGGGGCTTAACATCTGAGGTCATCAGTCCCCTAGAACTTAGAACTACTTAAACCTAACTAACCTAAGGACATCACACACATCCATCCTCGAGGCAGGATTCGAACCTGCGACCGTAGCGGCCGCGCGGTTCCAGACTGTAGTGCCTAGAACTGCTCAGTTACACCGGCCGGCAACTGGAGCTTACGAATGAAATGTGAAACGATTTTGTAAGATAAAAGTTTTGCTTCTAGTACGCCTAATAGGCATTTGGTATTGGTACTTCGAGAATAATATTCTGCCGTGTTATTTACTTAAATGAAGTACGTAAAAGTGGCCATTTGTGACAAAACAGTCCCGCTTATTTGGCGTGAGTTGCAGCTGCTGCAATATTAGAAAGGCCTATTTCGTTTAATGTTACAGACAGTGACAAAATAGACGTAATCAAAAGGAAAAACCATACCAGTCTTGAGTTTATTTATTTAATCGTATGGCTAGCAGCACCCCCCCCCCCCCCCCCCCCCCTCCCCCCACAGGGCAGGCTGTTCGCCGGGTGCCGGTCTTTCAATTTGACGCCACTTCGGCGACCTGCGGTAGGTGAGGATGATAAGATGATGATGGAGATAGCACAACACCCAGTCCCCGGGCGTAGAAAATTCCCCGACCCAGCAGGCAATCGAACCCGGGCCCAGATCCCGCGCCCGGGTTCCCGGGTTCGATTCCCGGCGGGGTCAGGGATTTTCTCTGCCTCGTGATGCCTGGGTGTCGTGTGATGTCCTTAGGTTAGTTAGGTTTAAGTAGTTCTAAGTTCTAGGGGACTGATGACCATTGATGTTAAGTCCCATAGTGCTCAGAGCTATTTGAACCATTTGAACCGGGCCCAGAGAATTGACAATCCGTCAAGATGATTTTTTTTTTACATCCATTGAATTTCGTTGTTGTTCTTTACAGTCAGGGTTTTTTTTTGTATTGTTACGGAGACCCCCCAGACCTCTGACCGAACACGCTGAGCTACCGTACCAGCAGACCATTCAGCTACCGGGGGCGGACAGTCTTGAGTACGACTCATATTATCAGCTTTTTCAGCATTAGGCGACACTTTGATTTTTCATGTAGCGAAACGTTTAACGAATTTTGATCAGATAATAGGTTCTTTCGCAGAAAGGAAAGCACACCGTATAAAGCTGTAGCAGGATCAGAGAGAAAAAAATGTTGGCACCTAAGGATTGAAGAAATGTGTACTGTCTTTCTTGTCCCTTGTCTTCCCTTGTCTTTATTGGTTTTATATTTCCTGTATTTAATTTTATGTCATACAGAAGAGAAAGTTATTAGCTAATACGCAAAAGAGTGCAAATGTTCTGAAGTGTTCTTAATCTCCCGGTTACAAATAATCCCACACAGTATTATTGTGAATTTGTTTTTAACGTTGAAATGGTTCAAATGGCTCTAAGCACTATGAGACTTAACATCTGAGGTCATCAGTCCCCTAGAACTTAGAACTACTTAAACCTAACTAACCTAAGGACATCACACACAGCGATGCCCGAGGCCGCACTCGAACCTGCGACCGTAACAGCAGAGCGGTTCCGGACTGAAGCGCCAAGAACCGCTCGGTCACAGCGGCCGGTTGTTTTTCAGGGGATATCATGTCAAACCGGCCGACTGGAGCCAGGAGAGGCACCACAGAACATTTTAATTTCCACTGTCCTGGTTATGGGTTTGATGGCTTCCGTTACATAGTATATGCATTTGAGTTCCACAGAGAGAAATTAGTGACGTGATGTAGAAGAATGCTGTGTGAAGAGGCATGGCACTGCACTTTGGCACACTTAAGACCAAATAAATGTCTTATATTTCCTCGATCATGCATGTTTTATATATCAAACTCTTCAGAAAGATGTGTGCTACAAAATGAACATTTTTTGAAGAACCGATTGCTTTTTTAAATTTTTGACGTCCTATCTCAAACGCTCGAAGGAGGGGTGGGGTGGCAGGTAGGGGGTTCCACTATCAAGTTTTTGTCCCGGTTCAGAAATACCGTAGATCCCGGGCTGATGGCAGGTTTCTCATAAATAGCATCATTAACATTGGCTGCTTGCTGCTTTTACATTACTACAACAATTAACCTGTATTAATGTGACGTTTAGCTCGTTTTCCTCCTATACTGACGGCACCGTGTGCTGAAAACTAGCGAGAGACGGCTTAGCCGAAACGTAACATTCGAGTTCGCCAGCCGAAATAACAGCTCAGAAACATACTAATTATAAAAGAACGTGTACTTGCGCTTCATCTCATTCAAGAGTTTGATTCATTGTCGCCGTGAATCTTTTCTAACTTTACTGAAAAAGACTGTACATACGGTTAAAGTTTTTTAAAGAAGCCGCACGGCTTCAGGCAACTGTATTCGTATACTTTTCGTACCCAGTATGAAAATTTTAGGTGCAGGCAAACGCTTAGATTCTGTCTTTGTAGATTTCGAAAAGGCCTTCGATACTACAACATATTTGCGATTTACAGTGTAACGTAGACAGAATCATACGGAGAATTCTTACAAATATGTAAATATGTTGATTATGTTTGGTTTGTGGGACGCTCAACTTCGGTGTCATCTCCACCCGTACAAAGTCCCAATTTTTAGACAGCCCAATTTCAGTACACAGGCCATTCTACACATTATCACGAATGATGATGATGATTAAATGATGAGGACAACACAAACACTCAGTCCCCAGGAAAATCCCAAACACAGTCGGGAATCGAACCCGGTACCCTGTGATCCAGAGGCAGCAACTACACCACGAGCTGCGGACGATGTAAATGTGTGACTAAGATGTCTGTGAGATCCGAGAGCATTTTACTGAATGCCGATTATCAGTTAAAACCGAAAGTAACATCGGGTTGTGCCTCCACAAAATGTAATACGGTTCCCGCTGTTCTTCCCTGGGCAGCAGTAAATATCTCTGATTAATTCTATTTTTATCCGTAACTGATGTTATGAGAACCTCATCACTGTAGGAAATAAAAACGACTGTTAGGTAAGAAAAGCAATCAGTCGCTTCATTAACATTTATACGTACCAACAGTGGTTGAGAGCAAGAAAGCTCTTCTTGTGTTGGCGTGCATTTTTCAACATAAACTGAATTTACACGTCGGACAGCGTCAACACTGAACCTGAAGTAACAACGAAATATTTCGGTAAACAATCTAGCACGTTATAATACAGTAGATGCGTAAGGCGTCATTGGGTCGTTGGACGAACGGAAATACTGCGGAAACAGGCTGAACTGGCTGATTCTGCTTGTGCCATGACCACAGTTTTGTAAATAGATGTGTGGCATTTTGTCAGAAGTTTCTCAACATATATTTACGTATACACTGCGCACAGCAAATGTCGAGCTCGTTAATTACTTAATCTTTAATGTTGTTTGCGTTCCACTAACGTCAAAATAACAAAAGTTACAATTTTCTTCGTAGACAATGTCATTTTCTACGGGAAAAAAACTGTCCAGGACGACTGTAAGAAGATGCAGAATGCCTTGGACAGCTTTCCACTTAGCGTACCCCTTTCCTTGTATGCGATCTACATCTACATCTACATTTATACTCCGCAAGCCACCCAACGGTGCGTCGCCGAGGGCACTTTACGTGCCACTGTCGTTACCTCCCTTTCCTGTTCCACTCGCGTATGGTTCGCGGGAAGAGCGACTGCCGGAAAGCATCCATGCGCACTCGAATCTCTCTAATTTTACATTCGCGATCTCCTCGGGAGGTATAAGCAGAGGGAAGCAATATATTCGATACTTCATCCAGAAACGAACCCTCTCGAAACCTGGACAGCAAGCTACACCGCGATGCAGAACGCCTCTCTTGCAGTCTGCCACTTGAGTTTGCTAAACATCTCCGTAACGCTATCACGGTTACCAAATAACCCTGTGAGGAAAGGCGCCGCTCTTCTTTGGATCTTCTCTATCTCGTCTGTCAACCCGATATGGTACGGATCCCACACTGATGAGCATTACTCAAGCATAGGTCGAACGAGTGTCCCGTAAGCCACCCCCCTTGTTGATGGACTACATTTTCTAAGGACTCTCCCAATGAATCTCACCTGGTACCCGCCTTACCAACAATTAATTTTATATGATCATTCCACTTCAAATCGTTCCGCACGCATACTCCCAGATATTTTACAGAAGTAACTGCTACCAGTGTTTGTTCCGCTATCATATAATCATACAATAAAGGATCCTTCTTTCTATGTATTCGCAATACATTACATTTGCCTATGTTAAGGGTCGGTTGCCACTCCCTGCACCAAGTGCTTATCCGCTGCAGATCTTCCTGCATTTCGCTGCAATTTTCTAATGCTGCAACTTCTCTGTATACTACAGCATTATCCCCGAAAAGCCGCATGGAACTTCCGACACTATCTACTAGGTCATTTATATATATTGTGAAAAGCAATGGTCACATAACACTCCCCTGTGCCACGCCAGAGGTTACTTTAACGTCTGTAGACGTCCCTCCATTGAGAACAACATGCTGTGTTCTGTTTGCTAAAAACTCTTCAATCCAGCCACACAGCTGGTCTGATATTCCGTAGGCTCTTACTTTGTTTATCAGGCGACAGTGCGGAACTGTATCGAACGCCTTCCGGAAGTCAAGGAAAATAGCATCTACCTGGGAGCCTGTATCTAATATTTTCTGGGTCTCATGAACAAATAAAGCGAGTTGGGTCTCACACGATCGCTGTTTCTGGAATCCATGTTGATTCCTACAGATTAGATTCTGGGTTTCCAGAAATGACATGATACGCGAGCAAAAAACATGTTCTAAAATTCTACAACAGATCTATGTCAGAGATATAGGCGTATAGTTTTGCGCATCTGCTCGACGACCCTTCTTGAAGACTGGGACTACCTGTGCTCTTTTCCAATCGTTTGGAACATTCCATTCCTGTAGAGACTTGCGGTACACGGCTGTTAGAAGGCGGGCATGTTCTTTCGCGTACTCTGTGTAGAATCGAATTGGTATCCCGTCAGGTCCAGTGGACTTTCCTCTGTTGAGTGATTTCAGTTGCTTTTCTATTCCTTGGACACTTATTTCGATGTCAGCCATTTTGTCGTTCGTGCGAGGATTTAGAGAAGGAACTGTAGTGCGGTCTTCCCCTGTGAAGGAAAAAGGTGTTTAGTATTTCAGCTTTACGTGTGTTTTTTTCTGTTTCAATGCCATCATCATCCCAGAGTGTCTGGATATGCCGTTTCGATCCACTTATTGATTTAACGTAAGACCAGAACTTCCTAGGATTTTCTGTCAAGTCGGTACATAGAATTTACTTTCGAAACCTTCAATACAGTGCCTCCTGAAACACCATAAACTTCGGCTACGTGGGTTACGGTAGCACCCACCGTACTACAACCGACAATTTGGCTACGTTCGCATTCGCCTAGTCCAGATATAATGAACTCACAACAACAACACTGCTGTAACCACGACTGCCACTTCTAACGTACTGAGGGCATAGTACGGGTGCCGTTCTTGGTCAAATACAACAGAGCCACTTTCACACATGGCTAGGATTTGCATTTATGTTCATCCATGCATTTCCTGCTGTGTTTCCACACTTTTGTCCAGCCCCTGTAAGTACCGGCAATCTTTCCAAGCAGTGGATGGCGGCTGAAGCGCCATTCCTCCTCCTTCTCCCCCCCCCCCCCCTCCCCCTAATACTGCAGTGAAGAGAGGTTGCACTCTAACCGCAGACAGGTTAATAGCCTGGTCACGGACTTCTGCCACACAGTCTTTATCTTTGCCTTACAGTGTTCATAGCAATGTTAATAACTTGTGCTGAATTCCTTAATGATTTAAATTCTGTTAACACTCTAACCTCAATCTATCCAGTTTGTTAGATTATACACTGAAGCGCCAAAGAAACTGGTATAGCAATGCCTATTCAAATACAGGGTTATGTAAACACGCGGAATCCGGCGCTATGGTCGGCAACAACAAGTGTCTGGCGTAGTTGTTAGATCGGTTACTGGCAGGTTATCAAGATTTAAGTGAGTTTGAACGCGGTATTAAATTCGGCGCACGTGCGATGGGACATAGCATCTCCGAGGTAGCGATGATGTGGGGAGTTTCCCGTACGACCACTTTACGAGTGTCCGTGAATATCAGGAATCCGGTAAAACATCAAATCTCCGACATTGCTGCGGCTGGAAAAAGTTCCTGTAAGAACGGGATCAACGACGACTGAAGGGAATCGTTCAACGTGACAGAAGTGCGGCCCTTCCGCAAATTGCTGCAGACTTCAATGCTGGGCCATCAACGAGTGTCAGCGCGCGAATCATTCAAAGAAACATCATCGATATAGGCTTTCGGGGCCGAAGGTCCACTCGTGTACCCTTGATGACTGTACGAAACAAAGCTTCACGCCTCGCCTCGGCCCGTCAACACTGACATCGGACTATTGATGACTGGAAAGATGTTACCTGCTCGGACGAGTGTCGTTTCAAATTGTATCGAGCGGATGGACATCTACAGGTATGGAGAAAACCTCCACAATCCATGGACCCCGTATATCAGCAAAGGTCTATGGAAGCTGGTGCAGGCTCTGTAATGGTGTGGGGTCTGTGTAGTTGGATTGATATGGGTCCCCTGATAAGTCTAGATACGACTGTGACAGGTGACACGTCCGCAAGCATCCTGTCGGATCACCTGCATCCATTCATGTCCATTGTGCATTCCGACGGACGTGAGAAATTCCAGCAGGACAATGCGACACCCTACACGTCCAGAATAGCTACAGAGTCGCTCCAGGAACACGCTTCTTAGTTTACACACTTCCACTGTGCGTCAAACTCAACAGACACGAATATTGTTGAGCATATCTGGGATGCCTTGCAACATGCTATTCAGAAGAGATCTCCGCCCTCTCGTACTCTTATGGATTGATGTACTCCCCTGCAGGATTCATGGTTTCAGCTCCCTCCAGCACGACTTCAGACATTAGTCGAGTGCATGCCACGTCGTGATGCAGCACCTCCGCGTGTTCGCGATATTAGGCAGGTGTAACAGTTTCTTTGGCTCTTCAGCGTTGATGTTCATAGCGATGTTAATAACTTGTGCTGAATTCCTTACTTATTTAAATTGTGTTAATACTTTAATTTCGCCAATTTGTTAGATTATAAATCATAAAGTGAAATTATACACAGTTAAATAATAACCCTTATATGCTGAATTATAGGCCGCTAATTCGAAAATTGCTCTAAATGTTTGAGCAGGTCGTTGGTGATGTGGGAGCAGTTATGCTGAACTTAAGAGGGTTGAGTTGTTTGGGGGAAGAGAGCACACAGCAAGGTCATCGGTCTCAACAAATTAGGGAGGGATGGGGAAGGAAGGCGGCCGTGTCCTTTCAAAGGAACGATCCCGGCATTTGCCTGGAGCGATTTAGGGAAATCACGGAGAAACCTAAATCAGGATGGCTGGACGCAGGATTGAGTCGTCGTCCTCCCGAATGCGAGCCCAGTGTGCTAGCCACTCTGCCACCTCGCTCGGCGAATAGGATAGCTGGCAAGCGGCAGCTGGACGTACACTTGTTGATCAACTCATCCGCACACACCTGTATAATGTGGAATTGACCACTACATGTCACGAGAGGTGGACCCGCCAGTATAAACGGTGGCGCGCTGGTGAGGAGGGGGAGGGGGTTATCAGTAGAGAAGCAATAACAGCAGAATGGATCGGTCACGAGGGCTCAGTGGCATCAAATGCGAAATAGTCATTGATGATCACCTTTTTTGAAGCCGTACAAGTGGACTGCAGATGATGTTATTGATTGTGAAGTGCAAACGCGAAGGAACGACCAAGTGCAGGAAGACCGTACGTGCTTGACGGACAGGAACTTAAGTGCATTGTGGACGGCGGATGTAAAATAATATTAAAAAAAAGGTTCAAATGGCTCTAAGCACTATGGGACTTAACTACTTAAACCCAACTAACCTAAGGACATCACACACATGCATGCCCGAGGCAGGATTCGAATCTGCAACCGTAGCAACAGCACGGTTACGGAGTGAAGGGCCTAGAACCGCTCGGCCGCAACGTCCGACTGAAAAAAAAAAAAAACGAATGAAATCACACAGAAGGAATCACTCGTGATTTCCAAAATGCTACCAGCAGTCCAGCTAGTACAGTTACTGTGCGTAGGGAATTGAGAAGGGTGGTACACAATGGTCGGGCAGTTACTCGCAAGCTATACTTTCCTGTTGTCAGTTATAACCGACGTTTGAGGTGGTTTAAAGAGCGACAACACTGAACAATGGACGACGGATAGGAATGATTTGCAGCCGCAAATAACGCTATAGCCTGGGAGGATTTGGATTTGTCGAATGTCTGGAGAACATTACCTGCCATCATGTGTAGTACCAACAGCGAGCCGGCCGCGGTGGTCTCGCAGTTCTAGGCGCGCAGTCCGGAACCATGCGACTGCTACCGTCGCAGGTTAGAATCCTGCCTTGGGCATGGATGTGTGTGATGTCCTTAGGTTAGTTAGGTTTAAGTAGTTCTAAGTTCTAGGGGACTGATGACCACAGCAGTTGAGCCCCATAGTGCTCAGAGCCATTTGAACCATTTTTGAACCAACAGTGAAGTGTGGAAGTGGTTATATTAAGGTATAAGGGTGTTTTCGTGGTTATGGTGTGGTCTCCTCATCACGTGTAAGAAAACGCTAACGCGGAAGTTCACGATCACATTTTACAGCATTGATAGTGTGTGCAGTAGAGGAACAGCTGGGAGACGATGACTGTGTCAGCATGACAATGTATCCTGTCATGATGCAGCATCTGTGAGGCAATGATTTGTGCACAGTTACATTCCTGAAATGGACAGGCCTGCCCAGAATCACAACTTGAACCCAGTGGATCACCTTTGCGATGAGTTATAAAGTCGACATGGCCCCAGACCCCAGCGTCTTTCTCTGGTTTCAACATGGTGGAGTGTACGTTGCAACACTACTAGCCATTCTCTTGCCTTTGTCGCTTGCAAATGCAACGAGGAAGAAACGACTGTCTACATGCATCCGTTCAAGCCTTGATTTCTCTTACCTTGTCTTTACCGTCCTTACACGTGAGGTAGTTGATGGTAGTGGAATCGTTCTACACTCATGCTCATAAATTAAGGATAATGCTGATACATGGTGAAACAACGCTCTGGTAGGCTGTTTGCGGGTTTAAATCACCTAGGGGTATGACGATGCGGTGCATTTGGCCTGCGGTCGTCGCACGGTGGTGCTGCCAGCACTCCACATACGCAGAGGTGTGTTGGTGCATGTCAGAGTACGGTGCAGAGAGTAAGTGTGCAGACATTTTCAGACGTGCTAATGGCTCAAAGAACACATACTGATGACGCTATGAAGAGTAGAATACTAGGGCGACTGGAGGCTGGTCAAACACAGCAGGTCGTAGCAAGGGGCTCTCCGTGTGCCACGAAGTGTGATCTCAAGATTACAGTAACGATTCCAGCAGACAGGAAACGTGTCCAGGCGCTACAGTACGGGACGTCCACAGAACACCACAAGAAGACCAATATCTCACCATCAGTAGCCGCAGACGGCCACGGTGTAAGTAGGCTGTTTAGGTTTTTTTATTGGTAACGCCGCTTAGCGCTCGGTATGAAAAATCACTGGCTGTGCTGTGCGCAGTCTGTGTTTAGTTTGCATTGTTGTCTGCCATTGTAGTGTTGAGCAGAGGCCGCTGGATGCTAACAGCGCGTAGCGTTGCGCAGTTGGAGGTGAGCCGCCAGCAGTGGTGGACGTGGGGAGAGAGATGGCGGAGTTTTGAAATTTGTAAGAATTGGTGTCATGAACTGCTATATATATTATGACTAGTGAGGTCATTGTTTGTTCTCTATTAAAATCTTTCATTTGCTAACTATGCCTATCAGTAGTTAGTGCCTTCAGTAGTTTGAATCTTTTATTTAGCTGGCAGTAGTGGCGCTCGCTGTATTGCAGTAGCTTGAGTAACGAAGATTTTTGTGAGGTAAGTGATTTGTGAAAAGTATAGGTTAATGTTAGTCAGGGCCATTCTTTCATAGGGATTTTTGAAAGTCAGATTGCGTTGCGCTAAAAACTATTGTGTGTCAGTTTAAGCACATTCGTGTATAATTGTTCAAAGAGAACGTTTCACATAGACCAGTCTTGTATAATTGTTCTAAGGGGACGTTTCAACGGAGTATTGCAGGTAGCCTTGCTCGGGACCTTACCGCAGCCACTGGAACAGTTGTCTCCAGGCACACAGTCTACAGACGACTGAAAAAACATGGTTTATTCGCCCGGAGACCTGCAAGGGGCATTCCACTGACCCCTGTTCACAGGAGAGCACTTAAAGCCTGGTGTCAAGAACACATTGCACAGTACATGGTCAATGGAACAGTGGTCCCAGGTTATGTTCACGGACGAGTCCAGGTATAGTCTGAACAGTGGTTCTCGCCGGGTTTTCATCTGGCGTGAACCAGGAACCAGATACCAACCCCTTAATCTCCTTGAAAGGGACCTGTATGGAGGTCGTGGTTTGATGGTGTGGGATGGGATTATGATTGCTGCACGTACACCCTTGCATGTTCAAATGGTTCAAATAGCTCTGAGCACTATGGGACTTAACATCTATGGTCATCAGCCCCCTAGAACTTAGAACTACTTAAACCTAACTATCCTAAGGACATCACACAACACCTACTCATCACGAGGCAGAGAAAATCCCTGACCCCGCCGGGAATTGAACCCGGGCGCGGGAAGCGAGAACGCTACCGCACGACCTTGCTTGTCTTCGGCAGAGAAACTGTAACAGGTCAGGTGTATCGGGACGCCATTTTGCACCAATTTTTCCCCCTTTTCAATGGTGCAATGGGTCTCACCTTCCTCCGGATTCATGATAAGCACGGCCCTACTGAGCTGCCATCGTGGAGGAGTACCTTGAAATAGAAGATATCAGGCGAATGGAGTGGCCTGCCTGTTCTCTAGACCTAAACCCCGTCGAGTTATCACCCATAACGTGGACTTGCAGATCTGTGTCGTGTGTGTTCCCTATGTGTCTATGCTATTAGCGCCAGTTTTGTGTAGTGCCACGTTGTGTGGCACCACATTCTGCAGTTATCCTTAATTTATGAGTAAGAGTGTACAATCCGCTACAAATGACGGTTCTCTGAGCTTTATCAGTAGTGTTTCCGATAAGAACGTCTTCTTCTTTCCATGGATTCCATTTGTGTTCACGAAGCATCTTCATTGTTCTCACGTGTTTATCGAATCTTCCGGTAACAAATCTAGCAGCAAGCCTCTGAGCTGCTTCCGTATCGTCTGTTAAACAAAAGTGGTGGGGATCCCAAAACAATCGAGCAATAATCGCGATTTTTCCATACTAGTGCCGTAAACACTGTCTCCTTTCTAGAAGGGCTACACTTTCCCAGAGTTCTACCAATAAACCGAAATCGACCATTCGCCTCCTCTTCAACCAACCTTACTTGCCCGTTCCATTTCATATCTCGTTGTAACGGTACGCCTAGATATTTAATCGATAAGACAGTGGAAAGCAGCACATCACTAATACTGTATTCAAACAATACAGTATTGTTTTCCCTACTCATCTGCATTAGCTTACGTTTTTCCACATTTAAGGCAAGGTGCCATTCATCACACCAAACAGAAATTCTGTCCCAGTCATCCTGTACGCTCCTAGTCACTCAGTGATAATACTTACACGTACACTATGGCCTCATCGGCAAACAGTCGCAGATGGCTGGTCACCCTATCCATTAGATCTGTTATGTATACAGGGTCTCCCATTTATCTTGACCACCCTAAATAACTGTTTGTCCAGATGCAAAATACAAAATATTTCAAGTAAATGTTCTTTAGCCGTCAGGGGGACATCAATCAGCATGATTGCCTTCGTTGTAGCTTTGTTTTTTTTACAAAGATATGAACAGCGGTATGACTATTTTTAAATGGCACCCTGTATTTTTTATTCGCTAATTTATTTCCTCTCCTAAAGACCTTTTCAACAATGTATCACAGTGTACCATTCACTAAAACACAACGTTATTAACGACATAACACAAAATTGACTTAGAACCCCGGATCACAAACTAGTCCACTTGCTGGAGTTGTCAGAAAAATAATGAAAACCAAGTAAAACCATAACAAAAAATTCACTTTGATTCTCCTGTACCATTGCCCAGGAGTAGAACATCCAAATGTGATCAAGGTAGTGACCCTGGACAGCGATACACTGGTGCACTCGTTGATTGAAAAAATGGTTCAAATGGCTCTGAGCACTATGGGACTCTACTGCTGTGGTCATTAGTTTCTTAGAACTTAGAACTACTTAAACCTAACTAACCTAAGAACATCACACACGTCCATGCCCGAGGCAGGATTCGAACCTGCGACCGTAGCAGTCGCACGGTTCCGGACTGCACGCCTAGAACCGCGAGACCACCGCGGCAGGCGTTGATTGAAAGAATTGTTTACTGCTTCCAGTGATGCCTGCTGAAGAGAATTACAAGCAAGCACGATACGTTCCTGCATGTCTTCTGGAGTTGTTGGGATATCGCGATAGACAACGTCTTTAATGCATCCCCAAAGAAAAACGTCCAGAGGATTTAAACAGGGTATCGCTCTCTCTACAGCCCGCTGCATGCGTAGCATTCCGCCCACCTTCAACAACATCAACAACAATAAAAGAAACGTTATGTCGATGCAGTTTGTAGGAAGGACAGACTTTACTGTATGCCTACTCTGCACAACAGTATTTAACAGTTTCTCATACACAAACAGTAGTTGACCAGCGTTACCTGGTGAGACGTTGTTCAAAAATGGCTCTGAGCACTATGGGACTTAACATCTGAGATCATCAGTCCCCTATAGCTTAGAACTACTTAAACCTAACTGGCCTAAGGACATCACAAACATCCATGCCCGACGGAGGATTCGAACCTGCGACCGTAGCAGTCGCGCGGTTCCGGACTTCTCGCCTAGAACCGATCGGCCACCGTGGCCGGAGATACTTTGTTGCTGTTATGCCTCATGTAAGGAGGAGAAATGCGTACCATTACGTTTCCGACTTTGATGAAGGACGGATTGTAGCCTATTCCGACATTGCTGCTCGCGTTGGTCGAGATCCAATGACTGTTAACAGAATATGGAGTCGGTGGGTTCAGGAGCGTAATACGGAACGCCGTGCTGGATCCCAACGGCCTCGTATCACTAGCAGTCGAGATGACAGGCATCTTATCCGCATGGATGTAACGGATCGTGCAGCCACGTCTCGATCCCTGTGTCAACAGATGGGGACGTTTGCAACACAACAAGCATCTGCACGAACAGTTCGACGACGTTTGCTGCAGCATGGCCTATCAGCTCGGAAACCGTGGCTGCGGTTACCCTTCACGCTGCATCACAGACAGGGGCTCCTGCGATGGTGTACTCAGCGACGAACCTAGGTGCACGAATGGCAAAACGTCATTTTAGTGGCGTATCATAGTGGCGTATCACCCGGTGTGATGGTATGGGGTGCAATTGGCTACACGTCTCGGTCACTTCTTGCTCGCATTGACGGCACTTTGAACAGTGGGCGTTACATTTCAGATGTGTTACGACCCGTGGCTCTACCCTGCGAAACCCTATATTTGAGCAGGATAATGCACGACCGCATGTTGCCAGTCCTGTACAGGCCTTTCTAGATACAGAAAATGTTCGACGGCTGCCCTGGTCAGCGCATACTCCAGATCTTTCACCAACAAAATGGTGGCCGAGCAACAGGCTCGTCACAATACGCCAGTCACTACTCTTCATGAACTGTAGTATCGTGTTGAAGCTGCATGGGCAGCTGTACCCGTACATTCTATCCAAGCTCTGTTTGACTCAATACCCAGGCGTATCAAGGCTGTTATTACGGCCAGAGGTGGTTGTTCTGGGTACTGATTTCTCAGGATTTGTGCACCCAAATTGCGTGAAAATGTGATCACATGTCAGTTCTAGTATAATATATTGGTCCAGTGAATACCCGTTTATCATCTGCATTTCTTCTTGGTGTAGCAATTTTAATGGCCAGTAGTGTAGTTCTAAATTCTAGGAGACTGAAGACCTCAGATGTTAAGTCCCGTAGTGCTCAGAGCCATTTGGGAAGCTGGATGGACATACCAACAGACTGCTGCACATGTTGGGCACAATTTATCGGTTGTGTATCGCTACTCTCAAATGTGGTCTGTGGAACATTCCCACACCTGCCAGTGAGCTTGTGGACTTCCATGTTGTAGAGACGCACGTTAAGATCGACTCATTGTGCGAGTATCGGTGGCCGCCCAATCGTCATCGAGGAACGAAATCCGGGCAGATAGACCAGCTGTGGCATCAGGGATCATTGGGAAGCGTGTGTTTGCAACAGGAATAAGATCACGTGTGTCCTTGGCCATGTTACAACTGACCCCACGACAGCGCAAAGCATGACTACTCTGGTGTGGTGAAAAAGTTTACGAAAAGTAGAATTTCGCTCTGTTCTCTTAACACAGATGAGAAGGGGTTCTGTATGAATGGGGGTGATGTATGGCGTGAATCTGGTGAGTTGTCTGCCCCAGACTGTATTCGCCCACGACACACAGTTCCCAGCCCAAGCTTCATGTTGCGTGCAAGTCAGGGTTGTGGCGGCGCGGTGATGTGCTTCTGCTAATAAGTTTCCACGCACCTTGCGGTGAATCTCTTCTCACGCGCACGCCTCTTTGAAGTTGCTGAAATGTACTTTTCAACCGGAAAAGCTGTACACCTTGTTATCACACGTCTCACTTAAATTGTTCGGTCGGTGGAGGGTTAATAATACTTAAATGCGAGCGTTTATGTGCTTCAAAATTGACATTGTTGGTAAGCTTACATACATTAGTTACTAATAAGGCTTACTCGAAGCTGTACAAAGTCGGAAAAGTCTACACGCACACACCACTCATAACTGTAGCCATTTTATGGTAATTATTAATTATCCTTCACAGAAAGTTTAGAAACGGATTGTTTCTTTTAGAATAGCTAGTTCAAATGTTGCTATAATCAGTCTCACGTAACAAAATGTTCACGTTCGCGAGTATTTAACACGCCAAGCGGAATTTAGTTATTTAAAATGTCACCAAAAGTTCTGAATTTCACACTTGTCAATAAATCAGACTGTACAGGATGGTAGCCAGTTAAGGAATATTTTAGGGAATTAGTTTAAAAAAATTATTTCAAAGGCCCTGTGGAACCTTTACAAGTTTTCTCCCACAATAATTCACGCCTTGTCTACGTGACACAAGTCGCTTGCCTTTCACAACCGAGGCGGTTCTGTCCAGTTAAAGCTGCTGACAAGAAACGCCCTAAGCTCTCTGCTGAAACTGCTAGCGAATTCACGCCATTGGTTTTAGCCGGCACTGTGCACGGGGTACCGATCACATATGTGGAGCGTCCTGCGGAGCCGAACACAGTTGCTTCTCTCTCTAGTAATCCAGACCTCGAGCAGAAAAGACGCCTTTTTGGAAGGCAGAGCCTCTGGCTCTGCTATTCACGACCGGCCACCGACGTAAGTTAACATGAACCGCTCGCTTCCCCTCCCGCTGCCCATTTCAATTAAGTGTTCTACCTCCTAGACTGGCCTAAACTTGCTAACTTCCGACCGTAGACGCGCCCTTTGTACTCCGTATATTGAAATATATCCTGTTCATTGTACTTAATTCCCTGTTTCGTCATTTAACGGCAACCCTGGATGCCCACTAGTAAACCCTGGCCGCTAGACCTCCTGCACACTGCCGCCACGAGGCATATTTAACAGCCTTCTTCCCCCTTCCCTGCCATTTTACACGTTAACATTGGTGTCAGAAGTTTGTCTCCCCATCCCCAAACCACGTATTCTTTTACAACTGGTGTCAGAAGTGGGATGTAACAATTCTATCCTCCCTTCCCGCGTCGAACTCTTTTACATTTGGTGTCAGAAATGGAACATTAGCGTCCGTATAACTTTGCATTGATTGCAGAAGTCCCTCGTAAACTTCCCCTAACTTTACAATCGGTGTCAGAAGTTGGATGTAACAATTATATCCCCCTTCCCGGCACGAGCTATTTTACGGAACTCTGTTCCACACTTCACGGTACTTCTCAAACATTTTGGTACCGAAACGTCACTATGAGATCCAAGCCCCGACTCTACACATCTCTCTACGCAAAAGAAGTTTCCAGTTTCCACACTACGCGCGAATACGCTAATTTCTGATAGGCAGAGGAATATCACAGCCAGTCAGAAAGCAGCATCAAACCCGCTCAATGCCGCTCATATATGCAGAACCAAACAGAATTTGTCACTGAAACAGAACAGTACATTAACATAAATACATTTTGAAAACCCACAAATGTGAAATTAATTTCCTCTGAACATAACTAATTTACCGAAATCATAATCTCATTTCCTCAGTACTATAAACCGAGGAAATACAGTAGTTTATAACAAGTTCCCCAGTACGAATGACTAACACACACGTCATTCTCGAACATTCCTCACGAGACCTGTTACTTTAATGTACAGTATAAAAACTATACAAAAAACATTATTTCAGATTCTCACCTTCGTTCAGTCTCATAAATAAGCACAAGTAATTAATAAACCGTTAGAAAATTGAACAAACAAAAAAAAAAAAAAATGGCTCTGAGCACTATGGGACTCAACTGCTGTGGTCATCAGTCCCCTAGAACTTAGAACTACTTAAACCTAACTAATCTAAGGACATCACACACATCCATGCCCGAGGCAGGATTCGAACCTGCGACCATAGCAGTCGCACGGTTCCGGACTGCGCGCCTAGAACCGCGAGACCACCGCGGCCGGCTTGAACAAACAGAACTGCAAATAAAAATGACAGCATTTTGACTGCAGCTCAAACAGTGTCCGTCAGCTAGTTATCTACACCAAATCGCATAGAAACTACATACGTTCGAGCATCTGAACACCTGTCTAGTGCGTGACTCATAGTGCGCTTGTATTCACTGCTGTTACGATCTCAATAGGGAACACATAATGCGTCACGCCAAATGCTCACTTCTTGTGTTTCTGCAGGGTAAAGTAAACACTGCCCGCTACACTGCAAAGGCTGTTATCTTCATGCTACCGCCATTGCTTCGACAGGAAGGTGATGTGCTTTATCGGCACGACAATGTACGTTCACATACCGCTTCTATGACGCTTAGCTCTTCGTGATGTACAGCAAGATCACCAGATCTTTCGTCAATTGAACACGTGTGGGACATGATGAAGCGGGAACTTCTACATGGCCTGCAAGAACCATTGCCAAATTGCAACAAAAGGCGAAAGGTGCTTGGGACAATCTATCGCCGACTGCTATTCGGGTCTAGGAGCTTCAGTCTGGAACCTAGTGACCGCTACGGTCGCAGGTTCGAATCCTGCATCGGCCATGGATGTGTCCTTAGGTTAGTTAGTTTTAAGTAGTTCTAAGTTCAAAGAGAATGATTACCTCAGATGTTAAGTTCCATAGTGCTCAGAGCCATTTTAACCATTTTGTATTCGGTATCTTTGTGATTGTTTGCATGCGAAACTACACGCCTGTATTGCCGCCGGAGGGGTAGGCTATGTTTTAATGTGGCTGTATGGGTACCCTTTACTGTGATATGTGTGTTTCAGTTGGTCGTAATTTGATATTATATAATCCTTCTATGATCTACTATCTGTCATCCCAATTGTCAATAAAATGTCCTTGTCATTGTGGGTGTTGAACTTTTTTCCAGTTGCGTTTTTTTCGCCTCGGCTCTATTTTTGCAGTTCAAAATGTAGGTTAAAAAGATTTCATCAATGTACACATAGGCATCCACAAGGAGGGACACGAGACGTCACTTGTATCTCCTCCCTCTCCCCCCCCCCCCCCCCCCCCCCCCGGAATCTGAAGTACACAATTTTTTTATTCATTACAGAATGCTCATACGCGTCTGCAAGGGATTTGCCGGGATTACGCTAAACCTCTCTTTTTGCTAATTTATTAAGTGACTGACCGCAATGAGACATTAGTAATTGCTGCGTAACTTATGTTTGTTTATTGTTACAATGTTCACAGAAAACTACGCCATTTCTTTTGGCGCACCTGCGTGTTTGCACTGACCTAAACTCAAAAGCAGTTGCAGGTCTTTACACGCCAGTGCTGAAAAACAGCCATAAGTCTATTTCCTGTCGATTCCCCATTCCCGCTCGTATCCGCGCACATGGAAGGACAGATCCAGCTTGTTCAAAAAGGTGCACGGCGAAGGTATCATGAAATGAAGCTTACGTTTTAAGTGACAATCGATCTATAATAAATACTGAGTGAATAACCGTCATTTCTCTGGGATTAATGTAATTCTTATGGCAAGACCCGTCTCGAAACTAACCAACAACTCAGTTGTACTAAAATGACAATTTTAGAGTCTTGGCCTCCGCTGGTTAAAGTTCTGCGGACGCCCATGAGTGTACTACCCTCTGATTTTTTCCTCGTTTTACCAGCCAAAGTAAAAAAAAAAAAAAAAAAAAAAAAAAAACTGGTAGAATGATAATATAGAAAGTATTCACATTACTTACCTCACAGCAAGATAATATGAACGAACTTCGTACAAACTATATTCTCAATTAGGAACGTTTTAGGTACCGATCATAAAGTGGTAGAATTAATGCGTTTATTGATTAATAGACACAGTGGCGGGTTTTATTTTGTAAGACATTTTGTTCCGTTTCTGCTCACCTCCTCTTTCATATAATTAATAGTATCTACCACGCCCACGCCTCCTCCTCCTCCTCCTCCCCCTCCACTTCCTCCTCCCCCCCCCCCCCCCGCCATCCCCACCCCCGTATCAGATTCAGGGCACGTTCTTTCCTTGGAGTGTATGGCGAATGGACACTTGACTGCTCCTGGGCAGTCTTTGTAGTCGCCTAGTTGAAGCATTTGGCAGCCCTTGGAACTAGCTGTTTATAAGCGACGAACACCGGTGTGCACCAGAGTTCATCAGTATTCTAATGGGAAGCACCACGCGCAGAGTCGTTAAATCTCGCAGGCGGGTGTTTCTCATTTCCGGCCGGCGCGAGGAACAAGATCGTATATCGCTTGCCCATTTGGCGGCGCGGCGCAGCTACATTCCTGGATCCTGTGCCTCTCGCCGCGGCAGTAATTGAAGTGCATTACACCTGTGCTGCCATCTAGCGGCGCGGCGAGGCGGCACGCTCACCTGCGCGGCGTTGCCAAGCTTGCGCGCAGGTAGGCTCCCGGCGCACCGGCAAAAAGACAAGCGACGGCCCGCTGCACGCTGCACGCTGCAAGCCGCCAGCACCCGCCGCGCTACTTGCCAATTTCTTGCTGCCAGCGCTGAGGCGTGGAGTGCGGCTGCATGCTGCCGTGATCACAGCCTGAGGCGCTCTCCGCCGTCGGCTCGCACACAGTGTGACAGAGGGCGGCTGTGTCTACGTCTTCTCTGCATTTATTAATGCTGATCAGGAAGAGCAGCAACTACGTTTTTCTTGTTTGTGTAAAAGAATCTGAGGCAATATCAGGCTGACTCAAATTAATGAAAAAATGTTTCCCGCAACTCGCTTAGGCCGACACTGAATTATCTGATCGAATAATAATTTAGAAATAGGTGGCAGGTCCGAACCAAAGATCTCGTAAAAATAATTAGACTCCCCGAGGACGCTGCAGCCGAGGGATATTTTGAACATTCCGCTGGATGCCATTGTGGTGGTAAGACTCTGTGAAACGGAAGTGTATTGTGAGTGTTAAGGACGCAGATGAAACTTTTTGTATTTATCCTTAGATATATACAGTATTTGTTAGTTGTAATTGTACTGCCTGCACATTACATCATCATCATCATTTAAGACTGATTATGCCTTTCAGCGTTCAGTCTGGAGCATAGTTCCTCTTATAAAATTCCTCCATGATCCCCTATTCAGTGCTAACATGGGTGCCTCTTCTGATGTTAAGCCTATTACTTCAAAATCTTTCTTAACCGAATCCAGGTACCTTCTCCTTGGTCTTCCTCCTCTCCTCCTACCCTCTACTGCTGAACCTATGAGTCTCTTGGGTAACCTTACTTCTCCCATGCGTGTAACATGACCCCACCATCTAAGCCTGTTCATCTTGACTGCTACATCTATAGAGTTCATTCCCAGTTTTTCTTTGATTTCCTCATTGTGGACACCCCATCTACTAGTACCTGCAATCATCCTAGCCACTTTCATATCCGTAACCTCAACCTTGTTGATAAGGTAACCTGAATCCACCCAGCTTTCGCTCCCATACAACAAAGTTGGTTGAAAGATTGAACGGTGCACATATAACTTAGTCTTGGTACTGACTTCCTTCTTGCAGAAGAGAGTAGATCGTAGCTGAGCGCTCACTGCATTAAGCTTTGCTACACCTCGCTCCTAGTTCTTTCACCATGTTGCCATGCTGTGGGAATATGCATCCTAAGTACTTGAAACCGTCCACCTGTTCTAACTTTGTTCCTCCTATTTGACACTTAATCCGTTTATATCTCTTCCCCACTGACATTACTTTCGTTTTGGAGATGCTAATCTTCATACCATAGTCCTTACATTTCTGATCTAGCTCTGAAATATTACTTTGCAAACTTTCAATCGAATCTGCCATCACAACTAAGTCATCTGCATATGCAAGACTGCTTATTTTGTGTTCACATATCTTAATCTCACCCAGCCAGTCTATTGTTTTCAACATATGATCCATAAATAATATGAACAACAGTGGAGACAGGTTGCAGCCTTGTCTTACCCCTGAAACTACTCTGAACCATGAACTTAATTTACCGTCAACTCTTAACTGCTGCCTGACTATCCATGTGTAGACCTTTAAATGCTTGCAAAAAATTTGCCTCATATTCCATAATCTCGTAGAACAGACAATAACTTCCTCCTAGGAATCCGGTCATATGCCTTTTCTAGATCTATAAAGCATAGATACAATTCCCTGTTCCACTTATAACACTTCTCCATTATTTGCCGTAAGCTAAAGATATGGTCCTGACAGCACATTACAGTTTGCGTGGAAAAAAAGAACTGTTGGTGAATTACACAGCGTTTAATTTCACAAATAAATTCGATAAAGGGACCAGTTTTACCTTCCACAGGTCCGTGGATGTTTTAGATGTTTTATATGTTAATGAATTTGCCTGATAAATGTGTTTACAACGTGATAATAGAATAAACGAGCATTTAATTGCAAGTTCCTGTTTCAAAACCACAGCTTTAAGAAGATGGTTAAATGCTGTCAGGAGACAGAAAACCATTTTTTGTTTTCGGAACGTTTCGAGAATAGTCAGTTCCTTGCGAACTATGCAAATTGCAAAAGATCTCTCGTTTTCCGAACCATAAATTTCGCGCGTACGTTTGGTACTACAATGGCCGCTATTCAATTTGTCAGCTGTTCGTCACACACCATTTACGGGATTGCGGAGCCTTGGGCCGATTCAATGGAAGCGACTTCCTATAAAGGCAAGATGGCGTCAGTTGTTTGGAGAGAGAGATATACAAGTCTTGCATTAAGGCCTGTGCTGAATGTGGAGAAACAGTTTATCGCAGACGCCAATATTACACCTGAAACAAGATGTTTGCAGTAACCATGGCAATTTATCAACTGAGAATTATATTCATTCTGGTGTACTTCAAAAGAGTGCTACAACCGTAAAGATATCCGAGTGCTGCTTGGAGTCATAAACAGCAACAGCTGATCGCAGCAGTAGGAGTTGTGTAAACTAGCTGGAATACGCACGTGACAGGGGAGATCTGAAGCACTGACAGTCGTGGTGTTTGTATCGAGGCGTACCGCAGGATGATTACAGTAATACCAAAGTTTAAACCACTGTATGCACAAGAACAAGCTCCACGATGAAAGAAATATGCAATATTGTTTATTCCCAGCCTTGAGAGGTAATTGAAAATATTATTTCGCCCAAAATCAATTGCCGTGTGAGGTCTGCACAAACAATACAATACTCTGCGCCAATCACAATTATCACTAATCCCCTTCATAACAAATGAATTCGCAATTGCGAATAAGGACTACTATCATATGTAGAATGGAATGACGGCGAAAATTTGTGCGGGACCGAGAAGCGGACCCGGATTTCCAGCTTACCACGAGTGGTCGCTTACCCATTTGTTTCATGTCATATTGGTCGTGAATGTTCGCTCTATTTGTTCGGGGCGGACGTCCCATGATGCTTGTTGAAGTTCGTCATTGGTCCATTGAATCAGTTTTTTATTACAAAGGGCAGTTAGCCCTCTGACTGAACACGCTGAGCTACCGTGCCGGCTGACCATTCGGCTACCTGTGCACGACTCACGGCGAGACCCAAACTTCCAATTGTCGTCAACCATTTGTCTACGACCTGCACTCGTACATTCATGAATGCATGTCGAAAGGAACTTTGCTTCGTAATCAGAATAACACAGACACTGGCAATATCGCAATCCCCTTCATGTTTTGATCGTCACAAAACACAACAAATTATTCTGTGCTGTTCATCGTGAATTCTGTTACTGGCATGCACATGCGTCTGTCAGATTTGTGCGAGGTATTTTATACTGCACGACTCTTTACAACTTGTTCATCACATCGCTAGACGGCCGCGGTGGTCTCGCGGTTAAGGCGCTCAGTCCGGAACCGCGTGACTGCTACGGTCGCAGGTTCGAATCCTGCCTCGGGCATGGATGTGTGTGATGTCCTTAGGTTAGTTAGGTTTAAGTAGTTCTAAGTTCTAGGGGACTGATGACCACAGATGTTAAGTCGCATAGTGCTCAGAGCCATTTGAACCATTTGAACCATCGCTAGCTGACGGAGAAAAATAAATTACACTTACGTACCACTAAAGCAATTCAAGGCGTAAATTGCATAAAGAAAAAAGCACCATCAAACATTGTTTTACTACTACCTTGTTAAGGCAAATGCTGATCGTTGACCAGGAGACATTCATTACGCAGACAGAGTGGTGGACTGCACATGGGCAACAAGTGATGTGTAACACAACTGTCATCTTCTATAGTTATGATTCGACATGAGCTGTAACCCCTGAATGTGCAGATCACACAGTTACCTATAAAAAGTGGAACTGAAAGGAAGTTTGGCACTCAACCCCGTCAAGGGAATAACGCTGTTTGGTTCACGAAAGTACTATGAATTTCTAACAAATTGTAATAACACGCGCCATGTTTTTTTTGTGTTGATACCACTGGTGATTTACCTTAATATTAACGTCTAAGGCTGCCAGCTTGTTTGTTGTATCGAGAGCAAAAATGTCTGAGATGATAACGGCGTTGCAAGGACCACTATCAAAACGCGAAACGGGGAAGCAAAACGATACATATTGGGATACAGGAGACTTGTTACCGAAATACACTTTGTACCGAGAACCGTGAGTGAGTGTAAAAGTGTAGACGCAACGATGTGTTTGTCATTGACTGAAGACTCTTTGGATGATGTCATATGGCCTATGTAGCCTGAAGCATTTCTCCCTTCTAGAAAAACCACATCATGTAAAAATGATTATCACCTAAAAGCAAGGCCATAACAAGGCAGCTCTGCCCAAAAACGCAATGCCATTTTACGAATAAGCCAACTTCCAGACTTTCACGCTTTGGCGCGCTCAATTAGGGTGGAAAGTAAACGTATTTGCACTAATTGTAGTCCAAAGAGACAGAGCGAAATGTACCCGTGTAAGTTCAACAAATCCTTTCAGGATACTCTGGGTGGTTTTTTGAAGCCCCTTGGTAACGACATCACAGTAATCGGGATAGCTTTGTGGTCGCTCTGCTTAACTACTGCGTGGCGCACGAAATGTGTTACCATTTTGTTTTTGAATATAAACTTTATTGTCAATACAATATGAAAGGAACATATACTACAATGAAGAGCCGTCCATTGAGATTTGTTCTAACTCAGCACATGCTCAATATGTCCACCATTTCGTTTCCTAGCTTCCTTCAAACGAACACTGAATTTTTGATCTACGGCTCATGTCTTCCGTAATTTCACTGCAAGTTTGAAGAATAAGTCTTCTGAGCTCCCTTAAATCACGTGGACGTTTCGGGAAAATTTTTTCCTTTAGCCACCCCCAAAGAAAAAAGTCACATGGATTGAGGTCTGGACTATTGGGAAGGGGGAGGGGGGCAATTTTGTCCGTCATTGAAGCGACCTGGAAACCAGAGTGAAATGATCCGCATGTCGAAATGCTCGTGTAAAAACTCCAACACAGTGTTTGCAGTATGTGGCCTTGCTCCATCTTGCATGAACCACTGCGTGTTGAAGGGCAAGGCATTAGCAAGAAGCTGTGGACTGAAGCTATTGCGAAGCATGCTCAAATAACGCTCGCTGTTCACAGTTTCTTCAGAGAAAAAGGGTCCAGTAAGTCCATGACTGGAAATTGCTGCCCACGCTGTAATCCTCGGAGCATAATGTTGTCGTTCATGAAGCACTTGTGGGTTTTCAGTGGCCGAAAAGCGTACATTTTGTTTGTTAACCACGCCGTCTAAAATGCACCCCGTCTGAAAACCAAACGTTGTTGAGTGTTTCTTCCCTATCCTCCGCCCACTGAGCAAACAGTAGTCTCTGCTGCTTGTGTTATTCAGTGAGCTTCTGTGTACAGTTCATCTAGTATGGGTACATATGAGGTCACTTTTAAGAATGCGTTGAACGGAGCGTCTGGATATTCCCAGTTGCACTGCTGCCGTCTACACGATTTCCCGGGACTTCTCTGTACAGCAATTCGTACAGCTTCGATATTCTCCGGCGAACAAACAGGCTTAGGCTGAGGTCGCTTCGCTTCCAATACTGTTCCTTCCTGTACAAATTGATCGTACAACCTGTGGATGGTCTTCTTGCAAGGGACCCATCGTGTGTTAAACCGTTGTCGAAAACGCCTCTGAGTCACAAAAAGGCTTTTCGTTTCATGAAAAAGTATCACAATTGCCGATCGATGCTGTGTCGTCAGTGTCCCATTGTCAGCCATTGCTGCTTACTAGTCTCCTAGCGGCAGTATCGTGAATTACACGCCATTTCGTAACTCATTTGTTTTTCCAAGCTCTGCTGGTACTGCTGTAGAGATGCCAGCGGGATATCTAATGTGTGTCGTAAATTGTGAAAGAAACAAATGGTAACACATTTCGTGCGCCACCCTGTACCTGAGTACCTGGCTTTGTCCGGATATGTATTTATTCCGACCTTCTATTAGCGCATCTCCACCTCATCCTGTCTCTGTCCATCTCATCCTTTCCCTCCTCTCCATCCATCTCCTCCACCTTTTCCTGCCCCTCTGTCTGTCCATCTCCTCACACTCCTCTCTCCATCCATTTGCCCCTCCCTTTCTGTCTTTCTGCTCCTTCTCCTTCTATACACCTCATCCATCCCCCTCTATCCATCTCTTCCTCTCCCACTCTAATTTCGTCTCCCTCTCAACATCTCCTCCTTCCCCCTATGTGTGTCCATCTCCTCCAACCTCCTCTCTAGCTGTCCATCTTCTCCCCCCCCCCCCTCCTTTCACCTATCGCCTTATCTCTGCTATCCCAGTAGGCGGCCAGTGGTTCTTACCCTCCCAGAGTGTTTTTCCAGATCGTAAATAAGAGTACCAAATCTGATTCAAACCATTCCAGTTGCTTAGGATGAAATTTTTGCCTGTGGCTTTGTCTGTATACGCATATGTCTAATAAAATGGCTCTGAGCACTATGGGATTTAACATCTACGGTCATCATTCCGCTAGAACTTAGAACTACTTAAACCCAAATAACCTAAGGGCAGCACACAACACTCAGTCATCACGAGGCAGAGAAAATCCCTGACCCCGCCGGGAATCGAACCCGGGAACCCGGCATATGTCTAATACATTTCACATATATTTGATATATTTCACTGAGATTTGTCCAGTTATTTCATCCGTATCCCTAGAGAATTTTACCCTGCAGCGTAATGTTTATGACGTCATAGCTCCTGAACTATTTGTCGTACAATGATATAATTTTACAAATACATCCAGTGGTGTATGTAGATACTGTCTACGAAATGTGTTGTGAATAGAAATAGTAGTAAAAGAAATAATTGATTAAAACAACATGCATGATGCAACACTCTTTCACATATATCTGTGTTTACGTTACATCTCCTGAACTATGTGTCGTACAACGAAATATTGTTTTAGGTGCGTTCAGAGGCATATGTGTACACTGCGAGATATATTGGGAATAGAGTTAGTAGCAAAGGAGTAATAAATTTAAAAGCGATGCATGATGCGGCAGTTTTTTACACATCTCAGTATTTGGCCGCATATCTTCTGAACTATGTGTCGTACAACGATTTATGTTTGTAGGTACATTCAGCGGGGTATATGGGCACTGTCTGCGAAAAGTGTTGCTAATAGAGTTACTAGAAAAGAAGTAATAAATTAAAATGAGGCAGTTTTACTGCAGAAACAACGAAAATATAGTGAGCAGTAACATTTATTCCTTACATCATTTTGTGTGTGTGTGTGTGGGGGGGGGGGGGGGGAGGGTTGTTAGCCAGAAAAAGTTTCGTATGGGTTTGGAATTATGTGTAAAGTTTCTTGTAAGTCATTAAGTGCTCTCATTCTCAAATATTGAATGAATTAATTACGGGTATTTTCGGCGATGACTTCCAGACAGTTAGTGATATGCCAAGTTTGGTTGAAATCGATCAAGTGATTTAGGGGGTTGGGGTATATGGAACATACATACAAATGTGTGTATATATCCATTTAATTATGTGTATGGATTCATCCCTTCACAGTCCTTAACCATAATAACACGAGTAATCAATACCTGTGGCTAGTGTAACATCAGGAAGGCACCTCACAGTTTGATTAGAGGTTATAAGTTATAAAGTAACTCAGTGAGTGTCCTGAAGGAAAGCCAAGATTTAAATCTGTCCGAATTCTGGCATAAATGTAAATGTCGTGTGACGGGCGTCCCGTCTGATAGACCGTTCGCCAGGTGCAAGTCTTTCGATTTGACGCTACTTCGACGACTTGCGCGTCGATGGGGATGAAATGATGATGAGTAGGACAACACAACACGCAGTCACAGTCGGGAATCGAACCCGGGCCCTTACGATTGACATTCTGTCACGCTGACCAACCTTCCTTTTTCGTTGCATCTGCTCAGGGCGGACGTCGTAAGACATCCGTTTTAAGTACGTTGTTGATCAATTAACTCAGTTTTTTTTTTTAATGCAGAGGGCTGCCAACCCACTGACTGAACACGCTGAGCTACCGTGCCGGTAACTAAGCTACCGGGGGCGGACAATTCTAGCGTTAACACTCACAGTTTATAGTGGTCGACGTCATACTTGACATACGGTGCGGATCATGTGACCTTTCACCACACAATCATTAAAAGTAAGTTGTGACATGATTGCGCAATTTGTTTTAAAGCTAACGCCATCGCTAAATGAGAATCGTTGTTAACCTAGGAAATGTTCACTGTTTTATGTACTCTCATTAAGCTGAGCTGCCAGTCGAACGGTACCATTGTACCACACACCTTCCGGAGCACAATTCAATGTCTTTTCAAAAATATATTAGCTGTTGATTTCGTGGCCATACAGCCAAGCAGACTAACAACTGTCAGTTTTGACTATTATCTACTGTAGTGAGTAAAATAAATCTTTGTGATATGATATTGTATGCAAACTGCTAATGAGATTGCCCCGCGTCGGGCGCCAAAAATTGTGTTGAATACAGAATTCTCAGTAATCTCTTGCATAAAATACATGCAAGGTATTAATTATATTGCACCACGTTGGGGGCCAATAATTGTCACCAATAACTGAGTGAAATAAAAAAAAAAAGTTATGAGATTAAATGATTGACAGCCAATGGAACAGATTATTTACATCAACAAAATATGAGATGACTCTTTTACACACACACACACACACACACACACACACACACACACACACACAAAATCACATGTAGATGTGGCCGAGCGGTTCTAGGCGCTTCAGTCCGGAACCTCCCTGCTGCTACAGTCGCAGGTTCGAATCCTGCCTCTGGCATGGATGTGTGTGATGTCCTTAGGTTAGTTAGTAGTTTTAAGTCTAGGGGACTGATGACCTCAGATGTTAAGTCCCATAGTGCTTAGAGCCATTTTTTGAACATATATCAAGGCTTGGACACGACTCAGTTATTAAGGGAAAGGAGGGAGCAATGAATCATCTCACCATTCCTTATTGTCATAGTCGGTCCGGCGCAGCGCGTCATTTCGGAGCTGTGCGGAGCGAATCGACCGCTCCTCCCGGTCTGGCTCTGTAGACAGTGCCCGGACCCGTCTGTTGTGGGCTGCGTGGCCGAAACTGCGATATCACGCTGTCGGGAGGCGGATGTAGGCGATGGATCGAAGAGCCTCCACGTCGTCCCGCTTCCGCTCTGTCCCACCGACTGTCCTCTTCCCTTCTCATCGCTCTTTAAGCTCACTGATTCGTTGATTTTTTTCCTCCTCTCTGCATCGTCATTTGTGGGCTACATTTACAGTGCCGCCCAATAGCTGATCGCCGTTTCATGACCACACTTCCCAATGCAGGGTGGAAGTTTTCTATCTTGTGTGGACCGGTGTGTGACTCGAAAGTTGGCATCTCTCTCACATTTTCACTGTCAAGGTTGTTCCCAGCGTTGGCCACACAGTTTTCCGCTGTATTTCTGCTTTCCTTGGTTGCTGTGAAGGCAGCCACTTCTTTTTAACCGTTGTCCTATGGTGAGGCACGGACATTCTCAGTCTGCGCTTCGTCTTAGAAACTGCTGGCGTTCTTGATTTATAAGCAACAGCAAACATTTTTTAAGCAGGCTGATGTCTTCCGCAACTCTTTAGTTTCACACATCTCTTGGCGCTTTGTGTCTGTGCTGCGTCCCAGTGTCCGCAGGGGTCCCTCAGTTATCTGCACATTTCGTACTGTCCGCCAGCCTCTTCTCAAGCGAGGCATGTCTCCAGATTGTGCCTCTGGCGCTCGCTCAGTGGTGTATGACTTTCCTCTAGTGCCGGAGCACTGGCCGCTGTGACCCGGCGAAGTGGCCACCAACGGAGGTGTCACAGAGTTCCTTGTCATCATTGTTTAACTTTTACTACGGAATGTTGAGAGTCATGGCAAAGTGGCCCATCTACTCTTAATTAAAATTGCTACAGAAAGAAGAAATGCAGATGATAAACGGGTATTCATTGGACAATTATATTATACTAGAACTGACACGTGATTACATTTCACGCAATTTGAGCGCATAGATCCTGAGAAATCAGTACCCAGAACAACCACCTCTGGCCGTAATAACGGCCTTGATACGCCTGGGCATAGAGTCAAACAGAGCTTGGATAGAATGTACGGGTACAGCTGCCCATGCAGCTTCAACACGATACTACAGTTCATGAAGAGTAGTGACTTTCGTATTGTGACGAGCCAGTTGCTCGGCCACCATTTTGTTGGTGAAAGATCTGGAGAATGCGCTGGCCAGGGCAGCAGTCGAACATTTTCTGTATCCAGAAAGGCCGTACAGGACCTGCAACATGCGGTCGTGCATTATCCTGCTGAAATGTTGGGTTTCGCAGGGATCGAACGAAGGGTAGAGCCACGGGTCGTAACACATCTGAAATGTAACGTCCACTGTTCGAAGTGCCGTCAATGCTAACAAGAGGTGACCGAGGCGTGTTACCAATGGCAACCCATACCATCACGCCGGGTTTATGTATGATGGTGATGACGAATACACGCTTCCAATGTGCGTTCACCGCGATGTCGCCAAACACGAATGCGACGATCATGATGCTGTAAACAGAACCTGGATTCATCCGAAAAACTGACGTTTTGCCATTCGTGCACCCAAGTTCGTCGTTGAGTACACCACCGCAGGGGCTCCTGTCTGTGATGCAGCGTCAAGGGCAACCGCAGCCGTGGTCTCCGAGCTGATAGTCCATGGTGCTGCAAACGTCGTCCAACTGTTCGTGCAGATTGTTGTTGTCTGGCAAACGTCCCCATCTGTTGACTCAGGGATCGAGACGTGGATACACGTTCCGTTACAGCAATGCCTGTCATCTGGAGTGCTAGTGATACGAGGCCGTTGGGATCCAGCACGGCGTTCTGTATTATCCTCCTGAACCCACCGATTCCACATTCTGCTAACAGTCATTGGATCTCGACCAACGCGAGCAGCAATGTCGCGATACGATAAACGGCAATCGCGATAGGCTGCAATCCGACCTTTATCAAAGTCGGAAACGTGATGGTACGCATTTCTCTTCCCTACACGGGGCATCACAACAACGTTTCACCAGGCAACGCCGGTCAACTTCTGTTTGTGTATGAGAAATCGGTTGGAAACTTTCCTCGTGTGAGCACGTTGTAGGTGTCGCCACCGGCGCCAACGTTGTATGAATGCTCTGAAAAGCTAATCATTTGCATATCACAGCATCTTCTTCCTGTCGGTAAAATTTCCCGTCTGTAGCACGTCATCTTCGTGGTGTAGCAATTTTAATGTCCAGTAGTGTAAAATCTTCACTCATAATAGTAACACAAACACTTCTCTCACTATTGCGGGGTTTTGTGGGGATATTACATTTTTAGTTCTCTCCTAGAGTGTAAAACACAGTCGACTACTTATACGGATGGTTGTGCTTGATAAGTAGATACAAGGTATGCGGAGTGGCCGCGCGGTTAGGCGCGTCATGTCATGATTTGCGCAGCCACTCCCGCCGGAGGTTCGAGTCCTCCCTCGGGCATGGGTATGTGTGTTGCTCTTAGCATAAGTTAGTTTAAGTAGTGTGGTCTAGGGACCGATGACCTTATGAGTTTGGTCTCTTAGGAATTTACATATGCGTGAATATAAAAATAAACCGTTCATGGAGATAGTGTTCCTCACGGAGGTATATCTCACTAATGAAGATATCTATGCAGAAATAAGATAAATACACTCTTGGAAATGGAAAAAAGAACACATTGACACCGGTGTGTCAGACCCACCATACTTGCTCCGGACACTGCGAGAGGGCTGTACAAGCAATGATCACACGCACGGCACAGCGGACACACCAGGAAGCGCGGTGTTGGCCGTCGAATGGCGCTAGCTGCGCAGCATTTGTGCACCGCCGCCGTCAGTGTCAGCCAGTTTGCCGTGGCATACGGAGCTCCATCGCAGTCTTTAACACTGGTAGCATGCCGCGACAGCGTGGACGTGAACCGTATGTGCAGTTGACGGACTTTGAGCGAGGGCGTATAGTAGGCATGCGGGAGGCCGGGTGGACGTACCGCCGAATTGCTCAACACGTGGGGCGTGAGGTCTCCACAGTACATCGATGTTGTCGCCAGTGGTCGGCGGTAGGTGCACCTGCCCGTCGACCTGGGCCTGCATTTTTTCGTACTTTCAAAGTGACGAATTTGTGTGCGAGTCTGTGACCACGCGGTTACTCTCCCATCGTATATAAGTTTGGTATACGGAATTATTCTTATGATTCCTTCTTTCTTTTCGTTCTTTCTTTGTGTGGATTGTTGGTACGAATGTACGTGTGCGTGTGATTTCTTTCCTTTTAATTATCACATATTCTTCCCACGTGTTCAGATACGGTTTATGAACTGTGTACTGTATTATAATGAGCATCAGGCATTCTCTTTCGATCTTGATTTGGAACTCATGTTGTGTAATTTAATCCGTACATAAATGGTCAATGATTTCTCATTTGCGATCGTAACATTACTTAGTGTAACCCATCCAACTTTCCAGTTTGGGTTTTCCAGAGCCATCTCATTACTTATGAGTGTTTGATTTTTAATATTTTATTTCGTGTGTTAACATAAGAGTTTTTATTTTGAATTTCATCATTTTTGTATGACTGCACGATTTCAAAACAATCCGTGGAATCAGCCATATCCACAAAATACTCGTATCTAGGAGTATACGTGTGTAACGATTTGGAGTGGAATGACAACATAAAATTAATCGCGGGTAAGGCACATGCCAGATTGTGATTCACTGGAAGAAACCTCAGGAATTGCAGTATTTCAACAAAGGAGGTAGCTCACAAAACCCTCGTTCGACCAACACTTGAGTGTAGCTCAGCAGACTAGGATTGACACCAGATAAGATTGACAGATGAAATAGAAAAGATCCAAAGAAAAGCCGAACGTTTTGTCACAGGTTCATTTAGTAAGCGCGAAAGGGTGTTGGAGATACGCAGCCAACACAGTGGTAGACACTGCAAGAGAGGCTTCCTTCATCACTGTGTGACTTATTGTTCAAGTGAAATGATAATTAAATCAAGACCCTAAGCTGTCGACAGGCGTTGATGTACGTCAACGGGGACAGTTGAAAATGTGTGACCCGACCGGGACTCAAACCCGGGATCTCGTGCTTGCATGGCAGACGCTCTATCCATCTGAGTCACAGAGGGTAGTGCTACTGCAGGGATTTATCCCTTGCAAGCTCCCCTTGAGAGCATTTTAAGAGAGCTCCATGGTCACCGATTGTATCTGTTCTTTCGGACATGTCCGAAAGAACAGATACCATCTTCATATTATTGTTAAAGTTCCGAGAGCGTACGTGCCTAGACGAGTCAACAAATATATTGCATTCTACCTGTATGTGAGTACCTCTCGAAAGATCACGAAGTTAAGATCACAGAGATTCGAGCTCACTCATAGGTTTCTTCTCGCGAAGCACTAGCGACTGGAGCAGGACAATGGGGAAGTGGTGGTGGTGCGCAAAGTACATTCCGTCGTACACCATAAGGTGGCTTGCAGAGTGTAGACGTAGATGCAGTACAAGCTGTACAAGGTCAGCAACCAGAACGCATCAATCACAGACAAAGTCGTAGAGCATATTTCTTCTTTACAATACCACCAGTTGGTAAAATCTTTTCGAATATGTAGCATTCCGCCTTTCTCTTTGGAATTCTTGTTCTCAATATTTGTTCCTAAGAAATCTTCTTAAAGATTAGTATTTTTCATAATTTCATCTTTATATCAAAAAATAAGATACTTGTTTAAACTTAAAATAACTATATCTTCTTTCTGTACGTGCTATTAATACATGTTGCAAAATATTGTTAAAAATAAGAGTAATAGTTCTTGCCCTTACATCTTCCTGAAGTGCTTTAATCAATGTATCACTCACTGCTGTGGTAATCCCTCATACTGTAGTCTTTGAAATTTTAAACGGATACTGTAAACTTGTATATGTATCACTTATCATGAGAAATCGCAGTGTCATAGCCAGCATTTCTTTGACAGTTACTGCTTCTGTCAGTTTCACATCCATATTCTCGATTTTCAGATAGAAGGTATTCAAAACCTTCCCTATTCATATGGATGAAGTTCCTTGTAGTAGTCGGCTTAAGTGGCCGAGCGGTTCTAGACGCTACAGTCTGGAACCGCGCTACCGCTACGGTCGCAGGTTCGAATCCTGCCTTGGGCACGGATGTGTGTGATGTCTTTAGGTTGACATAGTTCTATGTTCTACGGGACTGATGACCTCAGAAGTTAAGTCCCATAGTGCTCAGAGCAATTTTTTTTTCCTTGTAATATAACCTGGTTCCCATATTGTCAACCACAAGTGGCGACCTCGTTTTCTTTTTAAAATACAGCATCGTCATGAAGACGAACGCAGCTGCAGCAGCCGAAGGTACGACAGAGCATGACGACTGGGTTGTCTCGTATAAACTAATGGCTTACGCTTTAAGTGCTTGCATCGCACAACGTTTAAATGAAAGAGGGAGACAGTTATCTTGCGCAACAGCCTTGTACAACTGTTTTTGAGGTATGCCTCAAGTAGTGTGTGACATTACGAGTAGTCGGCTCACAGAGCGAGAGCTGGCGGAAAAGCCGCTTCCAAGATGCTACTCCAGGCGGTGTAAAATGAAAGAGCGTAACGGAAAATAATAAACGCTAAAATGAAGATTTGGCCCCTGTCTGACTACCACCTGAAGCAGATCTTAGGATTTCTTAATTCTAAAAATTACAATCTAAACATAAATGAATAATGAAGGCAACTAATCCTACTAAATGATAAAAGTTGTTCCTGCTTATATATTTACTGTAGATTAAAAAAAACCTTTATATTACAAAGTTTACATTTCCTAAGTAAAATAACTGATCAATTGCCAAACTCTGCCCCTTATTGTGACTGTGCGGTCTAACATCAATAACGCCAAATGACTGCCATCATCTACGTACCAAACACTAGAAGACACTACTTTCAAAGATGATCTATGGTGATGTGGAACCTCAGTGGAAATAAACTAACGTGATCACAGCTGTTTAGCTTTTGTAGCCCTAATAAGCCGAAGCAGTTTGCGATATCACCGTATGTACTGCGTCCGGTGCGTCGAAGTGATGGTTCTCGTACTCGTCTGCGACGATGGAAGAACTCCAGCCACAAATAAACTCTTCCAAACACTAGGACGCAAAAGGCGGTCCTCTGACTAATATACTCTAATACTGTCTTCTCCTCAACCACAAGGACGGAGTTCAGATAACGTCTCAACGTAAGTATAGGCAGAGGAAGTGCTCTCAATTACTGAACGCTGCGTACTCAACGACGACTTCCAACCCGGAGGTGAAGTCCAGAATCGTATAGGTTCGCAACAGTACAGTGCCTAACTGTTCTAACTATAAACTCTACTGAGAGCAAAGACAGCAAGTCCATCTGCACCAACAAAAGCTGATATCGAGCGTCAGTCACACATTGGGACGCTCACAACGCAAATCCTCGTCTCTCCACCGCTGGCCTCCCAGCAAGGCTCAGCTCCCCAACATCGTAATTCCGTAAACGAATCACATTCCCGAAACCACGGAATATTCTCTCTCTCTGAAAATTCTTCCGAGCGCCGACCAACCATATTTAAGTCTTTTGTCGTCCAGCGCGGGAAGTTTGTGAGGAAAAACCTATACTCGTACAATGGTACGCTTCGGAGTAAAAATCCTTGGAAATAATGTAGACTGCGTGGTTCCAGAGGTGCCGCTTCTTCGTTCCTCGCACCTGCGTCCAAAATTTGCAGAGTTCGGAAGTATTATCCTGTTATCCCTCCGGCCCTACTACAATAGCGGCCGACAGCGGCCGGTCGCCGTTGTATTGCGTCTTCGCGCTCAGGGGTCACGACGTCCGTCTAGCTACTTCATGCGTTTAAGCAGGACCAACACACCTGTGTGGGACTTCCATCCAGGGCTTGAGTTCCTCCTGCCGTTTCATCTCCACTGGCGTTCCAATCTCTACTAGTATAGGCAATCATTCATTACACCGTTCTGATAATAAAGACACTCCGTCGCCTTTCGTGCAATAAGCGTTAACAATTATTTACAAGGCGTACGTGACAATGTCAGTCTCCATTATGTGTTCATATATACGATGTACAACCTATCAAATTATACCTAATTGTGTTTGTAGATCACGGCAATGTATGTGGATGGGTGCTTGTAAGGTGGGAAATTATAGCTATCTTACACGCTGTCAGTGCGACAGTGAACGAAATATACACTATCCTGTCGCATTAACGTGACAGCCGCCTATGTTGAACATCAACGTGCAATAACCGCTCACAGACGGCAGTTGGACGCACTAGCAGTGAAGCGTATACGAAGCGCTCCGGGACGACGCGGGAAACAGTGCAGTTGTCGTATTGAGGAACCGGAGCGATTTATCTGACGTCCAAACGGGCATGACCATTGACCTGCGGGCTAAGAATGGAAGCACTTCCGAAACGACTAACGTAAGTCTGTAATCTGTCCGTGTGCCTACGTGGTTGAAGTATACTATGCATGGCAAAATGGCGGTTCTAGGTGCTTCAGTCTGGAACCGCGTGACCGCTACGGTCGCAGGTTCGAATCCTGCCTCGGGCACGGATGTGTGTGATGCCTTAGGTTAGTTAGGTTTAATTAGTTCTAAGTTCTAGGGGACTGATGACCTCAGATGTTAAGTCCCATAGTGCTCAGAGCCAATTTGAACCAAAACCGGGCCGAGGCAACTGTGGTGCGCTTCGAGTCATAGATGACAAGGGTCAACAATGGCTACAGATATATGTATAAGCGAATTTACGTGCAACTACTGAGCAACACATTACCCAGATCAACCAAGGGCTACCGACAGTGCCTCCTCAACGACCTTTGGTTCAAATAGGTCTAAGCACTATGGGACTTAATATGTGAGGTCATCAGTCCCCTAGATTTAGAACTACGTGAACCTAACGCACCTAAGGACATCACACACATCCATGCCCGACGCACGTTTCGAACCTGCGACCGTAGCAGCAGCGCGGTTCCGGACTGAAGCGCGTAGAACCGCTCGGTCACAGCAACTACCTTAAGCCGTCGGCACTTGGACCGTGCTGTCGAACGTTAACGTTGAACGTACCAAGTTCAACGTGCTGCTGAACGCTCAGGAACGATGCGACTTGTGCACACGGTACGTGGCCCCCAACGTGGTATACGCGATCGCAACGCACTCCAGCGGCAATTGAGGGATGTTTCGAGTTCGTAAATCACGCTGTTTACTCAACGGACGCGCGTAAAATTCCCCACGTTAGCTCTATTAAAACGCACATTTCCTCCATCGTCCACGAAAAGGAAAGTGCCATGTCCAATCAATAAGGACACAGGGTTATAAAAGTTCCATTACAAACAGTGCGGTACAAATTTGGGATACTTCTCAGCATTAGATAAAATTATTTTATCATTCCCACATTTTAGTAAAACTCCAAGGTCAGTCTTACATGATCACTGTTCCTACGCAGTAGCAAAATCTTTGCAACATGTGAATTTCTAAGCGTAAAAGAAAAAGGAGCAAAATATCTTTATACAAATAGCGCAAGCTGTCCTTTAAATTAAGCCAATCGAACAAAGTTACCCCTCAAAAAGAGGTGAACTTATATTTACATAACATCAAATATTATAGTATATACTTATATTAAACTAATAATAAAGTATCAGAAACTAATAAAAACGCCAATATTAGGAAAAAAATTGACCGTTTCAAGCCACGGACCACCGCTCCCCAAGAGGCAGTGACGCTGCTCACCATGCTAAACCAATATCAGACCCTGAGCAACTAATAATAGTATGTTACCCTTGCTGGAAACCTTAAATGTAGATATGTTACTAATTGAAATTTAACTATAACAAATTGTACGATGAACAATGCGCTTTGGGCGGATCTTCAGTGTGTCGCTGCCTTCAAATAGCCTCCTCTCATAATACCCAAGTTACAATAATTCCTTTGCCACGAATATGATGGCTCTCATAATTTTATTGGAACGGGTTTTCCAGTGATTCTCAATTTGCTGGTGCTCAGAAACGGCATATATACGTATAAGCTTAAAATGAATGCCAATATGGCGCCCCACAACTCTGCACTGAAGGGAGACGGCGTGCGTGTAACATAGGTGGCGTTGTGCCATCTGATTGGTCAACGCTCAGACGCACGCTCAGAATATCTGACATGCCAGATACTGCTCTGCACGTTCGGAAAGACTCCCGAACGTGCTATTCTACGCCAGGACGGCAGAAACTCGGCACGCTCAACGCTCAACGTTCGGATGCACGGTGTGTGTGCCGACGGCTTTACAGAGAACGTTGCTGCGTATAGGTCTCTGCAACAGGCGCCTGGTTCACGGAGCCATGCTGTTCATCGGCGATGAAGGCTGGAAGTTGCAAGCCAGTACGGCAACTAGACTCCACTGAGTCACGGCACGTGGCCGTTTCAGATGATTCACGTTTTATGCTCATTCGGATGGATGGCCGTTGCCGTGTTCGGCGTGAATCGTCGGAAAGTAAACACCATGTAACTATAGCTGGTCCAGGCTGGAGCAGGGAGTGCTGTGATCTGGAGAACGTTTCCGTGGCATTCCCTGGGTGATCTCGTCATTCTGGAAGGCACAAAGGATCAGCACAAGTATGCCTCTATCCCTGGGGCCCATAAACACCCCCACATGCAGTTTGTTTCTTCTCGGCATGGTGGTATCTACCAGTGGGAGAATGCAATATGTGTCACTGCTTGCAGGTTACGTGCGTGGTTCAAAGAGCAACAGGACGAGTTTACCGTACTCCCCTGACCACTAAACTCCCCAGAATCAAACCCAGTCGAGAATCTGTGCGACCATCTCGATCGCACTGTACGCGTTATGGATTCCCAGCCAAGAGACCTAGCGCAACTGACAACAGCACTGGAGGCGGCATGACTCCACATCCCTGTCGCTAACTTCCAGCAACTCATTTACTCTCTTCTGCACATCTAGCAGCGTATCGCGCAGCAAAACGTGGTTATTCAGGCTTCTGACAGGTGCTCAAATTAATGTGACTGTACAGTGTAAGACACTTTTCATTTTCAGGAAAACTACGTTATAGACTCTAAAAACATGACAGAGGAAACCTAAATATACGAGGGGTGTCTTTTAAGTAAGAACCGTTTTGAAATTAAAAAAAGATGTGCTAAGAGATCTCAATAATTTTATTTTTACATGGAAGCCTGTACATTAATCAACTTTTCTAAATAATTTCCGTCAGTATTGAGGCACTTGTCATAACGTTGTACCAGTTTTTGAATACCCTCCTCATAGAAGTCTGTCGCCTGACTTGTTAACCAATGCATCAGCACTGTTTTGACTTCGTCATCGTCTTTAAGACGCTTATCGCCCAGGTGTTTCTTCAAGTGCAGGAACAGATGGTAGTCACTGGGCTGTACGGAGGATGATCTAGAGTTTCCCATCGAAAAGATGTGATGACATCTTTGGTCTGATTCGCCACATGCGGACGGGCATTGTCTTGCTGCAAAACGATGCTCTTGCTCTTGCTCAACGGCCGGCCGCGGTGGTCTCGCGGTTCTAGGCGCGCAGTCCGGAACCGTGCGACTGCTACGGTCGCAGGTTCGAATCCTGCCTCGGGCATGGATGTGTGTGATGTCCTTAGGTTAGTTAGGTTTAAGTAGTTCTAAGTTCTAGGGGACTAATGACCACAGCAGTTGAGTCCCATAATGCTCAGAGCCATTTGAACCATTTGAATCTTGCTCAACTTGCCCGTCTTTTGTTCTAAATTGAACGGCGCAGATTGTGCAATGTCTTACAGTAAGCTGCTGCATTGATTGTCTCATTACGAGGCAGAAATTCCACAAGCAGTACTCCTTTTCTGTCCCAAAAAACAATGCACATGATTTTCTAGACCGAAATTGTTTGCTTAAACTTCATTTTTCTGGGAGAATATGAATGCCGCCATTCCACGGACTGTTGCTTTGATTCTGGTGTGCCATAGGCCAACCACGTTTCATCGCCCGTAACAGTTTGGCTTAAGAAATCATCACAATCGTTGTGGTACCGCTCAAGGAAAGTCAATGCACTGTCTAAACGTTTGGTTTTGTGCACTTCCGTCAACATTTTAGGTACCCAACGTCCGCACAATTTTCGGTAATTCAAGTGCTCGGTCACAATGCCTCACAAAACACTACGAGAAAAGTTAGGAAAGTCATCCCGCAAGGAGGAAATCGTAAAGCGTCTGTTTTCTCTCCCCTTATTGTCCACTTCCTGCACCAAATTTTCATTAACGACCGTAGGACGCCCGATCCATTGTTCATCATGCACATTTGTGCGGCTTGCCGCGGTGGTCTCGCGGTTCTAGTCGCGCAGTCCGGAACCGTGCGACTGCTACGGTCGCAGGTTCGAATGTTTGTGATGTCCTTAGGTTAGTTAGGTTTAAGTAGTTCTAAGTTCTATGGGACTGATAACCACAACAGTTGAGTCCCATAGTGCTCAGAGCCATTTGAACCAATGATTGAACATTTGTGCGGCCTTCTTTAAATCCTCTCACCCACTTTCTTACCATTCCATCACTCATTCTCCGTAAACTGCACAAATCTCACGATGAATATCGATGGCTTTTAGGCCTTTAGCACTAAGAAATCTTATAACAGCCCGTACTTCATAGTCGGCGGGACTCACGATTATCGGAGGCATCTTAAACACTCAGTACACAACTTAAACAAGGAAGAATTAAACTGTAATGGCATCAGTGGGTAGACAACAGATGTAGGTACCCAGTGCGCATGCGCAGATCGCCGATCGCAGATCTGCGTCCGCAGTGTGGCAAAACGGTACTTGTGCTATTTTGTCTAAAACTGACATGGTGAGACCGCGGCTGTGTACAATTAATGTAGGTTAATTCTTACAAAGAAGAAAACAGCAACAAACCACAATTAATTCTGCTAGTTATTTAGGTAAATAGCGCCGCTACCAGTTTCGAGCTGGCAAGTTCATCATCAGACGGCTGTTCACGTGATTTTCAAGATACATCTTGAACACCTACATTAAAACGGTACTTACTTAAAAAACACGCCTCGTACCATAAAGATCGTGGCTATGAGACAAACACATTGCAACTTTAAGCAAGATTGTATGATGTGTATTAAGAACGTCAGAAATCTTTTTAATTTTTAATGTTACATTGGAAAATAGAAATGAACAACTATTAAGCCATTGGAGTGATCTTATCATATGAAGCGTTAAATGGAAGCTGACGAGTCAGGAAACACCAGAATAGCAAAGCACGGTATTCTGAACCAGGTGAGCCTACCCGGGCCCAGCGATGGCCGTGTCACCCTCTGCCAATTAGCTTCATTCGATAGAATGTTGAGCGGCGCAGGGTCCGCACACTGCTCTCCCGGCCATCGTCGGCTCCCTTGACCTTGAAGCCGTTTCTTCTCATTCAAGTAGCTTCTCAACTGGCCTCTCCAGTCCCCCGACCAAGGAAAAATTCCTGGCAGTCCTGGGGGTTAAATCTGGGTCCTCCACATAGCAGCCAGACACGCTCACCACTCAGGCGGACACACGTCACAAAACGCTAAATTTCAAATCCTGCAAGTGAATCAACATGTATGTCTGCAGGACTACCCTGCACTTCACATTTAAGTGCCTGGCAGAAGATCCTTCGAACCACCTTCAGACTGCTTGTCTACCGTTCCGCTCTGTAACATCGCCTGGGAAAGATACACACTTAAATCTTTTTGTACCAGCTCCGATATCTCTTATTTTACTACGAAGATCATCTTGCCTATGTAGATTGGCTACAATGAAATATTTTCACACTGACAGGAAGAAGTTGGTGACTGAAAATTCATGAAATGATCTCGTCGTTGAGGGCTCTCTATCTTCCACCATAATCGACTCCATCAACATGAGGTGGCAAATATGAGGTAGCCAAGGGGGTGGAAACGTGGGTTCTACTGTGCCAAGATTGCTTGGTAGCTACAACAGGAAAACACAATTAATTAGCAGGAGTACAAAATAAGAAAGTATTTATTACTTAACTTTGCAGTAGTCCATGATCAGTTGGTTGACGCGACTAGACTAAGCGTCTGTAGAATGACATAATTTACAAGTCAGAAATCTTGCAGTGACGAATTAATCTTTCGTCTACGACTTATCTTAGAAAATAGATTAAGAAAAGGCAAACCTACATTTCTAGCATTTGTAGACTTAGAGAAAGCTTTTGACAGTGTTGGCTGGAACACTCTTTCATATTCTGATGGTGGCAGGGGTAAAATACAAGGAGCGAAAAGCTATTTACAATTTGCACAGAAACCAGATGGCAGTTATAAGAGTTCACGGACTTCAAAGGGAAGCAGTGGTTGGGAAGAGAGTGAGACAGGGTTGTAGCCTCTCCACGATGTTAATCAATCTGTATATTGAGCAAGCAGTAAAGGAAACAAAAGAAAAATTCGAAGTAGGTATTAAAATCTATGGACAAGAAATAAAAACTTTGAGGTTCGCCGATGACATTGTAATTCAGTCAGAGACAACAAAGGACCTGGAAGAACAGTTGAACGGAATGGACAGTGACTTGACAGGAGGATATAAGATGAACATCAACAAAAGCAAAACGAGGATAATGGAATGTAGTCGAATTAAATAGGATGATGCTGAGGGAATCACATTAGGAAATGAGATGCTTATAGTAGTAAAGGAGTTTTGCTATTTGGGGAGCAAAATAACTGATGATGGTCGAAGCAGAGAGGATGTGAAATGTAGACTGGCAATGGCAAGGAAAGCGTTTCTGAAGAAGAGAAATTTGTTAACATCGAGTATAGATTTAAGTGTCAGGAACTCGTTTCTGATAGTATTTGTATGGAGTGAAACATGGACGATAAATAGTTTGGGCAAGAAGAGAATAGAAGCTTTCGAAATGTGGTGCTACAGAAGAATGCTGAAAATTAGATGGGTAGATCACATAACTAATGAAGAGGTATTGAATAGAAATGGAGAGAAGAGAAATTTGTGGAACAACTCGACTTGAAGATGGGATCGGTTGGTAGGACATATTCTGAGGCATCAAGGGATCACCAGTTTAGTATTGGAGGGCAGTGTGGAGGGTAAAAATCGCAGAGGGAGACCAAGAGATGAATATACTAAGCAGATTCAGAAGGATGAAGGTTAAAGTAGGTACTGGGAGATGAAGAAGCTTGAACAGAATAGAGTAGTATGGAGAGCTGCATCACACCAGTCTCTGGACTGAAGACCACAACAACAACAATCTTGAATGTCGAATCCGGTGAATTTGAAGACTAACTTAGAACGGAGGTACAAAGACTTGATGGCAGCAATGACTGAACTGTAGACGACGACTAACATTGGCACTGGCTGACCACTGAGCGCGGCTACGAACTGTAGACTGGCACAACTGCACTACTCTCCTGCTGCACATGAAGTGGGCTAGCGGCGCCTCGCGGCGAGCATAAGTACTGCGACTGGCTGTGTACTCTTTGGCTAACGCAGCCGTTCTTCTGTTGCGTTTATCCAGAGAATCGCATCCGGCGGATCGATCTCTCAGGCGGCGGTGTGGTCGTATGAGTGACGACATCAGTCGCAGCGTTAAACGCCTTTGTTTTAATGATTGCTATCCCAACTGGCTTATTATATCTGTTACACTCTGCCGGCCGGAGTGGCCGTGCGGTTCTAGTCGCTACAGTCTGGAACCGGGCGACCGCTACATCGCAGGTTCGAATCCTGCCTTAGGCATGGATGTGTGTGATGTCCTTAGGTTAGTTAGGTTTAAGTAGTTCTAAGTTCTAGGCGACTGATGACCTCAGAAGTTAAGTCGCATAGTGCTCAGAGGCATTTGAACCATTTTGTTACACTCTGTCCCCTATTTCAGGATAAAACAAAACGTTTCCCTTCTTTGAACTTTTTTATGTCCTCCGTAAGTTCTGTCTGGACAGCACAGCAGTACTCTAGCAGCGAAGTGTAGGTAGTCCCTTTAGTTGAGCTGTTGTATTTTATAAGCGTTCTGCCAATAAAACGCAGTCTTCGGTTTGCCTTCACCACAATATTATCTACGTTATCGTTCCAATTTAAGGTATTTGTAATTGTACTCCCTAAGTACTTAGTTGAATTAACACCATTAACATTTTTGTGATTTATCGTGTAACTGACATTTAAGTTATTCCTTTTATTACGTACGAGGGTGATATCACACTTTTCATTATTTAGCGTCAATTTTCACTTTTCGTAACATACAGATATCTTGTCTACATCATTTTTCAGTCGTTTCTGATCTTCAGATGACTTTACTGCATGATAAATGAGAACCTCATCTGCAAACAGCCTAAGAGGTCTGCTTAAATTGTCTCATAAATCGTTGAGGATGTGCTGAAAAATAATGACTCCGAGTTTTTTATTCTGTTCTCAATATCGGTTGAGGTACTGCATGCCATACATATCGTTCAGTCAACTTTCCCGCTTCGCTGAGTCAGGTTTAACCCTCTGCCTCTAGAGCATTCCGAACTGGAGCATGTAACATGGCGGTATGCAACGTAACTATGTGGGTGCGTGAAAAACAGACCCTCAGAAATCTGAAAGCACTAATTCGAAGAGCTTGTCCAAACATGGAACACCCTCTCCTACAGTATGACAATACCAGACCACACACGAGCCCCGTGAGATCTGCAACAATCCGACGCCATGGGTTCACTGCCACCGACCATCCTCTTGGCTCCCATCTGATTTTCATTTGTTTTCAAAACTTAAAGAAAACATGGGAGACCTTTACTTCGTTAGTGATGAAGTGGTGCAAGCAGAGATGAGGCTGTGGCTGTGAGAACAAGTCAAACATTCTACAGTGGTTGTATCGACATACTTGTCTCTTGTTGGGAGAAATATGTTCGTTTTCATGAAGAATGAAGATGTACAATGTTAATAAAGTTTATTTATTTAAAAAAAGTTTAAGGGCATTCTTATAAAAAATTCGGAGGCATTGCATTTCAGTACACCCTTGTAGATTAGGAGCAACAGAAGGCCTGTAACACTTCCTTGGGAAACGTTGGGTATAACTTCTGTTTTACTCGATTGTTTTCCGTCGATTACCTCATACTGTGACGGTTCTGACAGGAAATCACTAATCCAGTCGAACAACTGAAGCGAGACTCCATGCGCACGCAGTTTCATTTGAAATTTCTTGTGATGAACGATATCAAAAGCCTTGTGGTTTCAAACGATTTTATAACAGATCTGGAAATGTGCCACAACAATAAATCTTGCGTGAGTTACACATAGTATGAACGCAGCATGACTTACCTAGTTCGTCTCTTTATCATCCCATGTAATTACTATTTACAGTTAACAATTATATATACCAAAAATGGTTTTATATGTAAAGTGTCATAAATAAAAGTTATATTAAATCGCTGTGGACGTGCAATAGCAAAAGGTAAAACATCGAATAAGAAAATATGTATCTAGAGGGAAGAACGACGTTCTTTCTTCAACTTAGCCGGATGTATTTTGTAATTTTAACGTAACTCTTTTATGTTGTAAAACCGGATATTACCATGTTTATGAATTATGCTGATACGAGTGACTGATGTGTTATTGTATTATTTTTGTAATGAGTAGTCATAAGCGCTTCAGTTTGGAACCGCGTGACCGGGCATGGATGTGTGTGATGTCCTTAGATTAGTTGGGTTTAAGTAGTTCTAAGTTCTAGGGGAATGATGACGTCAGAAGGTAAGTCCCATAGTGCTCAGAGCCATTTGAACCAGTAGTCTTAAAATGTCCGTAATATATGTAGGATTATCCTTGCATCATGTGTATATACGTACAAATACCCTTAGTTTTATATGGTGGTGATTGTTCAGATATTTAACGTAGATTCAGAAGTGTGTGAATTTGCTGAACGTATTTCAGGTCTCAGCGCACAGACAGTCCCTGACGCAGAAGCTGACCCAGTAGACGTCGTCGGTCCCTAGCGACAGCAGTAACCTACCCACTACTATCGTATCCTTAAACCCAAGCCCGAACTACCGCTGCTGCAGCTAAGCCTGCAAATAGACCCACTATTCGTTCAGACAGTCGCACAGGTTTTTCTCCTGTGGCACTTGCCGAGGCACTTCTTTCCCTCTGCTCTAAACCAGCTATTCTTCAACCGGTTTTATGCCTACTTTCTCCTACACAAAAGATCCAAAGAAACTGGTACACTTGCCTAAAATCGTGTAGGTCCCCCTCGAGCACGCAGATGTGCCGCAACACGACGTGGCATGGACTCGTGTAGTGTCTGAAATAGTGCTGGAGGGAACTGACACCCTCAATGCTACAAGGCTGTTCATAAATCCATAAGAGTACGAGGGGACGGAGATCTCTTCTGAGCAGCACGTTGCAAGGCATCCCAGATATGCTCAATAATGATCATGTCCGGAGTGTTTGGTGGCCACCGAAAGTGTTTAAACTCAAAAGAGTGTTCCCTGGAGCCACTCTGTAGCAAATCAGGAAGGGTTGGGTGTCGTATTGTACCGCTGGAATTGCCCAAGTCCGTCGGAATGCACAATGGACATGAATGGGTGAAGGTGATCAGACAGGGTGCGTACGTACGTATCACCAGTCAAAGTCGTATCTAGACGTATCAGAGGTCCCACATCACTCAAACTGCACATGGCCCACACCTTTACAGAGCATCCACGAGCTTGAACAATCCCCTGCTGACATGCAGCGTCAATGGAATCATGAGGTTGACTTCATACCCATACATGTGCAAGCTTCACACTTTCAATGGTAACCAAGATTTTAATGAAAAATGGCAAAGGTAATGTCAATCAGAACACTGGATGGAGTGGTGGTCTAAATAACATCATCACAAGACAAAAACAAAAAAACTAAAGATATGACACACAAACATCTTTTGTTGTACAAACGCTTTCAATGATATGCGGTCTATAGTGAATAAAGTGACCAGCTGTGGATCAACACACGACTCTTACCGTAACTAATCGCTTTACCTGACTTCATACATGTGAACTTGTGGTATGGCCCAGAAACTACGCTGCTATCATGCACCTCTGCTGTACTATTCCATAAAGAAAAATATGGTTCCAAAGGACAGGGGGCTGAGAAGCATATATTGGAGTCCTACGCCGTAGCATCCAATACTTTACCCTCCCGCTGGTCAGGGAGGCACACCACGATGCTCTCAGCGACTGGAGTTATGGACGGCAGCAATCTGTTGTTACTGGCGAACGCAAGAAAAAAAATTGCAAGTACTTGGCCTCACGTTCGGCTAATTCGGAACGCAGGTACTTCCTTATGAGCCTCTGAAATCCCTGTTGATTCCAGTGTGCAAGTGAACTCATTTGCTGGTCTGCCAAACCAATTTGACTCTGTGCCACGAATATGCGTGACGGAATATGTCAAATGTTTAGACAGCCGACTCAAAACAAATAAGTAGACCCACATGTCACTCATTGTGTGCGTAATTCTACAAGCAGTACCTCTGATGGTTCAGGTGGTGACTGGCACAGGTGCTAAGTGGCGGCCGGCCGCGGTGGCCGTGCTGTTCTAGGCGCTGCAGTCCGGAACCGCGGGACTGCTACGGCCACAGGTTCGAATCCTGCCTCGGGCATGGATGTGTGTGATGTCCTTAGGTTAGTTAGGTTTAAGTAGTTCTAGGGGACTGATGACCTCAGATGTTAAGTTCCATAGTGCTCAGAGCCATTTGAACCATTTTGCTAAGTGGCACACTAGCAAAGGACACAAGTCTCACCGTTTAGGTAAAGACCTGCAGTTCTTTACTCGTGCAGCGCCAGTACAAGAGACGTTTTCTCTTTCTCTCAACTTTCCTGACCAGCTCGGTAGCCTAGCACATTTACATCTTAGACTACTCCCACTCTAGCCCAAGCCAATCATGAGATGTAGTGTGGCACTCGAAACTGGGAGACCACCCCTTGCTCTGCATACACAGATTTGACCAACCAGCGACTTTAAATATTAATTGGGAGAAAAGAAAAAGAATTCAGTTTCGTGGCCTCTTTCCCACGCGTTTATGCCGTGCGTTTTGGTAATAGCATGACCAGGATGGAACCACAGCCCTCAATAAAAATACCGTTATGTACCCTGTTGCGTCCAATTCTAACTTTGCAAAGAACGTCTATAAACTCTCTAAAAGCCTCGTGCCTTCACAAATATGTTTTGTAGCAGTGTCTGGACGTCTGGGCGCGACTGACCTGTCCCACTGAAATTCGTAGAAACACACAGTCGTCTCTTCGGCTTCCTGCCTAACAAAGGCCCATCCTCTGCTTTGTTGCCGGTCATCAATGCTCTGGCCATAGCAGCGGCGACTCCTCGGCGCTAGTCAGCCTACCTTGACAGGCTACCAGCGACATCCAACATGTCTGCACAATGAGACCGAGGAACTCTGCAGTACGCAACTTTTTCACCTAGGTTCCACAGAAAAAACGCTCCCCTCGGCCCTCAACCACTGTACGCTTTAACTGCAGACATTTAAATCGTCACCCTCTTCCTTTGAATGCAAATAAAGCTTACCGCTTTTCCTTCACTAGAGCACACAAGCATCAGCGTTAACTACTGCCAACCATTTCAGCATATGAATGAAGTCAGATAATATCCAGTACAGCAACCAAGTAACAAAGATCAACTTCCCCAAGAACATTACGCAGCATAACACCATATTAGAAGTGAGAGTGCCCTGCAATCTCTCATACGTCCATGGGCCCGATACAATTTGAAAAGAGGCTCGTCCGACCAGGCAACATGTCTCCAGTCATCAACAGTCCAATGTCACTGTTCACGGGCTCAGGTGAGGCGTAAAGCTTTTTGTTGTGCAGCCAAGAAGTGTACACGAGTGGGCCTTCGGCTCCGAAAGCCCATATCGATGATATTTCATTGAATGGTTTAAACGCTGACACTTGTTGATGGCCCAGCACTGAAATATCCAGCAATCTGCAAAGGGTTGCACTTCTGTCACATTAACAGTTCTCCACACTTGTCGTTAGTCCCGTCCTTGCAGGATCTTTTTCTGGCCGCAGCGATGTCACAGATTTCATGTTTTACAAGGTTCCTATATTCATGGTACACTCGTGATTGGTTTTAGAGGAAAATCACCACTTCATCGCTACCTCGGAGATTCTGTGTCCCAGCGCTTTTGTGCATACTACACTACTGGCCATTAAACTTGCTAAACCACGAAGATGACGTGCTTCAGACGCGAAATTTAACCGACAGGAAGAAGATGCTCTGATATGCAAATGATTAGCTTTTCAGAGCATTCACACAACGTTGGCGCCAGTGGCGACACCTACAACGTGCTGACACGAGGAAAGTTCCCAACCGATTTCTCATACACAAACAGCAGTTGACCGGCGTTGCTGGTGATACGTTGTTGTGATGCCTTGTGTAAGGAGGAGAAATTCTTACCATCATGTTTCCGTCTTTGATAAAGGTCAGATTGTAGCCTATCGCGATTGCGGTTTATCGTATCGCTACATTGCTGCTCGCGTTGGTCGAGATCCAATGACTGTTAGCAGAATGTGGACTCGGTGGGTTCAGGAGGGAAATACGGATGCTGGATCCCAAAGGCCTCGTATCACTTGCAGTCGAGATGACAGGCATCTTATCCGCATGGCTGTATTGGATCGTACAGCCACGTCTCGATCCCTGAGTCAACACAGTTGGACGTTTACAAGACAACAACCATCTGCACGAGCAGTTCGACGACGTTTGCAGCTCGGAGACCATTGCTGCAATTACCCTTGACGCTGCATCACGGACAGGAGCGCCTGCGATGGTGTACTCAACGACGAACCTGGGTGAACGAATGGCAAAACGTCATTTTTTCGGATGAATCCAGGTTCTGTTTACAGCATTATGATGGTCGCATCTGTGTTTGGCGACATCGCGGTGAACACACATTGGAAGCGTGTATTCATCATCGACATACTGGCGTATCACCCGGCGTGATGTTATGGGGTGCCATTGGTTACACGTCTCGGTCACCTCTAGTTTGAACAGTGGATGTTACATTTTAGATGTATTACGACCCGTGGCTCTACCCTTCATTCGATCCCTGCGAAACCCTACATTTCAGCAGGATAATGCACGACCGCATGTTGCAGGTCCTGTGCAGTGCTTTCTGGATGCAGAGAATGTTCGATTGTTGCCCTAGCCAGAACATTCTCCAGATCTCTCACCAATTGAAAACGTGTGGTCAATGGTGGCCGAGCAACTGGCTCGTCACAATACGCCAGTCACTACTCCTGATGAACTGTGGTATCGTGTTGAAGGTGCATGGGCAGCTGTACCTGTACACGCCATCCAAGCTCTGTTTGACTCAATGCCCAGACGTATCAAAGCCGTTATTACGGCCAGAGGTGGTTGTTCAGGGTACTAACTTCTGAGGATTTATGCACCCAAATTACGTGAAACAGTAATCACATGTCAGCTCTAGTATAACATATTTGTCCAATGAATACCCGTTTATCATCTGCATTTCTTCTTAGTGAAGCAATTTTAAAGGCCAGTAGTGTATAACACAATGTTCAAATCACTTAAATCTTGATAGCCTGCCATTATAGCAGCAGTATCCCATCTAACAACTGCGCCCCACACTTGTTGTCCAGACATTGTATTTGGATACGCATGCGTATACCAGTTAGGTGTGTATGGAAGCATATTAGTGGGTGATTGCCCCCAGATGTATTAACAGCATCACAGTCCCGCATGCTATAATTTCTCTGACACTTTCACAAAGGTGACAGTAGAAATTTTGTGACGGTCACAGTGCCGGTGCGGACGTGGAGGGGCTCCTCTTGCTTCTCGACACACACGGCCTTTCGTCTTCCGTCTTCTATCGATAGTCTTTCATCGTTGGATGCTGTATCTGTGGGCCTACTAGGTGCAGATAGTCTTCACGGCGATGCAGCTGCGCTAGTTACATACTAATTATGATCGCGTTCCAGTCATTGGACTTAGAATTATTTTATTGAGCGCAGACTCATTTTTCAAATTGTCACTGCACTTAGAATATTCGACAGTGGATTCAGTGATTGAATTTGAGCGCTCATGTGAACTGTAACTTCAGCTGTGGGACTTGAGGTACCTGAGAACTTTTCTGTTTTGCTGCAGTTAATATTGCGACTATTGAGTGTTGGTATTGTGATTGATTATTTACGACACTGAATTTTTTGTCATGATCAATAGTGAGAAACTGTGCTGTCGGACATTGAGTGTTTGCTTTTGAATTTCGTGACTGATGGGCTGTTAAAAGGAACTTTGCATGTACGTGTTTTGTTTACGTTGCCTGCTGCGCTACATTGATTATTATTTATCATTGTTTTCTTTGATCTGCTGCTTTGTAAAGCAACCACTTGCAAATGTGTGGACCATTTCCGATATACCTCTATGTGATATGCACGATAATAGTGCTCTTTCGACCACATTATCAATCCAAGGGAACTTATTCACGTAGTTTATTTATTAATAAATAATTTCGCTAACCTGTCTACTAAATTATAATGGTGTGAGAGTCTGTTCTTTAGTAAATGCATGAGTGTCAGACTGGCGGTACACTTGTGACCCATATGACAATGAAGCAAGAGAAGCTAATATCCCTGATCGTGCATCGCCCGCGTTAAGAGCGGCATTTAAAAGCGCCAGTGCAGTCGTAAGTGGAAACGCACCTTCAAAAACCACTCAACTCGGATACGACAAGGGTAGCGATGGAAATCGGCAATGTCCTTTTAAAGAAACCATCCCGGAATTCGCATAAACTTATTCGTAAAAATATCGGGAAACTTAAATGTGATTGGACGGGTGGGGATTTGAATCGCTGTCCTTCCCAGTGCGAGTCTAACGCCTAAACAGCTGCATCATGTCGCTTGCCAGTAAGACAGTATCACGTAGCGAAGTAATGGTGTCAACGCACGTAAGGGAAGAAAGTGTTTTTCAGCAGTAGCCGCGCAGGATTAGCCGAGCGGTCTTAGGCGCTGCAGTCATGGACTGTGTGGCTGGTCCCGGCGGAGGTTCGAGTCCTCCCTCGGGCATGGGTGTGTGTTTTTGTCCATAGGATAATTTAGGTTAAGTAGTGTGTAAGCTTAGGGACTGATTACCTAAGCAGTTAAGTCCCAAGTCCCATAAGATTTCACACACATTTGAACATTTTTTTTGTTTTTCAGTAGTAAGCGTCTCTTGATTGTCGCTAGCGATGAAAACTGCTTCGGAGAAAAGAAAAATGACAGAAAACGTGCAAGAACATATCCCTCGACTCTTCTTATCGATGGCATACGGAAATTCGAACTTCATGTTGTTTGTTTCACGTCTTTCGGGAGTGCATCAGGGACAGTATAATTACTTCTTCCAAAATTCGGTTGACATCATTACAGTTATCTTCAAGGCGAACACTCACAGAATATGTTCACGTGACGCAATATTGTGGAGTAAATGCTGGATTCCTGTCACGCAACTAACGCGCCGAAGTTACCTTAAAAGGGAAACGCGTGACCTCGAACAACCCAGAACCGCGCGAAAATGTTCTTAGAATATAAATCGCTGTTCCCTAAAACAGAGGTATGAGCCATTCGCATGCAAAACTGCGCGTCATACCACGAGAGAGGTTTGAATGATCACCTAGTCAAGGTCTAAGAGAGAAACTCTGGAAACGCGAAGAAACAAAATTTCTATATATATGGAGCAAAAACTCATCGAAGACAACAAAATACTGCCAACCTTTTGAAGTGTACTTATTTAGGCAATATAAGCTCTACATGGGTTCATACTACGGTTTTTAGGCTGAGCATTTAAATTCTAACCACACTTTTTGTGTGATTCTGAGCGTTCCAGATCACGCACTTTCCTTGTTACAGTTACATCTTATCTTTCTCACCAGTATAATTCTCAGGTATTTTTGCTTATTCTTTCATATTCCTACATATCTCAGCGAAGTTCAGAGTTTATCACGCCAGTGACAAAAGGCCACAGCATGAAATCAGTTGGACAATGAAGTAGTGAAGGATGGGCAGAGAGCAGGGGCCTGCCATGCCCTCTTTGAACGGTCCATCCAGTCATTCACCTCAAGTGAATGGTAGAAACAACAGAAAATCAGAACTACAATGGCCGCTTCCCACCGAATACTAAAAAGGAAAGAAGGTATACCGCCCTGTAGGGGAGATAAATTCCAAATCACAATAAGACAAGGCTGGGCAACGAAATCGTATGTGTCCTTTTCAAATGAACTAAAGGGCGCTCATTATTTATAAAATAACGAAAACATATAATGCCAGGAGTTGGTGTTTTGGTGGGACGAAATTTTTCGATATAACCTGTTTAATCACAAAGAAACCGCAGAACGGAAATTTAACTACTGGACCTCAGATCGACCGATTGGGGAATGAACTTAACTAAATCTACATCTACATGACTACTCTGAAATTCATACTTAAGTGCCTGGCAGAATGGTTCTTCGAACCGCTTTCAGACTATTTCTCTACCATTCCACTCTGTAATAGAGCGCAGGAAAAACAAATACTTAAATATTTTCCGCAAGAGCTTTGATTTGTCCTATTTTATTACGATGGTCAATTCTCCATATGTAGGCTGTCGGCAATAAAATATTTTCGTATTTGCAGAAGAAAGCTGGTGATTGGTATTTCGTGAAAAGCGGACGAACGTAATGTTGTAGGCGGTCTCTTCAGTAGACTTTGGTTTGCCTTCCCTAGAACATTATTTATGTGATCATTCTGATTTAAGTTGTTCGCAATACTAAGTCCTAGATATTTAGCTGAATTGACAGCATGTAAATTTGTGTGACTGACCGTGTAACAGAAACGGGTTTGTTTTAGTACTCATGTGGATAACCTTGCACTTACTCATACTCACTTGCCCCTCTCGCACCACACAGATGTCGCTCCTAATGATTTTGCAATTGGGTTTAATCTTGTGATGACTTTACAGACAGTAAATGGCACCAACATCTGCAAATAATGTAAGAGGGCTGCTCAGATTGTCTCCTATATCATTTACCTAGATTAGAAGCAGCAGAGGGCCTATAACACTTTCTTGGGGACCGCCAGATACCACTTCTGTTTTATTCTATGATTTTCCTGCGCTTAATACGTACTGTGACCTTTCTGACACAAAGTCACGAACCCAGTAGCAGAACTGAAACTATACTCTGTAGGCACGCAGTTTGATTAGAAGTCGCTTGTGAGAAACGGTGACAAAATTCAGAAATATGGAATAAATTTGAGATCCCCTGTAGTTAGCACTCATTACTGCGTGCGAATAAAGAGCCAGTTGTGTACCACAAGAACGATATTTTATGAATCCGTGCTGACTATGTGTCAGTTGACCGTTATCTTCGAGGTAATGCTTGCATAATGTCCGAACACAGTACATGTTCAAAATCCTGGCAAATCGACAGTGATATTGGTCTGTAATTCATCGGATTAGCCCTACTTCCTCACTTGAGTACTTTTGTGACATGTGCAACGTTTCAGTCTTTAGGTACGGATTGTTCATCGAACGAGCGTATATATGTGATTGTGAAGCATGGAGCTCTTTTATCAGCATACTCTGAAAGGAAGGTAATTGGTGATCTATCAGGACTCGCCTTCATTAAATTATCTAAGCTGCTTCGCTACAGCAGTTGTCCTTGATTCGGATTGTGGAATATTTACTTCGTCTTCTTTGGCGACGGAATTTTGGAAAATTGTGTTTAGTAACTCCTCTTTAGTGGTACTGCCTTCGATAATACTACCTTTGGTATCACGAAGTGAAGGTATTCATTGCGTCGTCCCGCTGGTGTACTTTAAGTCTGACCAGAATATATTTGGATTTTCTGCCAGATTTCGAGACAGAGTTTCGATGTGGAAGCTATTAAAAGCATCTCGTGTTGACGTCCGTGTTAACTTTCGAGCTTCTGTAAAACAACGCTGATGTTGGAGATTTATGTTCTTTTCAATTTGGTATGCTGTTCTGACTTTTTTTGTGTGCTACGGGGGATCAGTAACATCTTTTATTAATTTATTTGCTATAAATGTCTCAATTGCAGCCGTCACTGTTTCCTCGAATTTAGTCCAGATCTACTCTACACTTACGTCGTAAGTTAGAAAGGCGTCAAGAGAACTTTTATCTGCTTTTTAACCAGGTATATTTTTGATGAATTTGGATAATGCGGTGGTCAGTCTCGCTACGACGACCTTGTGGTCACCAATCCTGTATCTGTTATGATGCTCCATATTAGCTGAGGATTATTAATTACTAAAACGTCGACTATGTTTCCATAGCCATTTCCTTAACTAATGCTTCCTATTATCTTTCTCTTACCGGGTAAATGAGGTTAATTACAACAGCAGCTGGGATGACGTGCTAATATGCACATTGGGGGAAACCTTAACGAATTATGTTGACTCCACACTGACATTTATTCGGAGAGATTTAACTCGTATAAAATCGTAACACTATGGTTCCGGAAGGGGAAACTGCTTGTCATTGTATTAGTCATCAATACTCAGCGAGGATTAGGTTGACTAATTAACGCAAAATACCGCTCATGTGCACACACATTAAAATTCAAACATTCATAGTACAACCAAAGGCAAAATTCCCTATTTTGCAGTAAAGGTTGAGTCGTCGAAGCCGGCTCGTGACTCGCAACAAAACAGATGCAAGAAATGTGACCGTATAAAAAACAATGTCGAACCCATTTGAATGTAGATAAGCGATAGCAATGTTATCAGTCGAGAGAATCCCATAATGCTTCTGAAAAATTACCTAAAAATTGTAGAAAATTCCCAACAGGAAAGAACTGAACTAGCTCCCATCCGAAACCACCTTCCAAGTGCACACAGAAGCAGCGCGTCATAGTCACCAGACACCAGCGACTGCCTAACTCTGCAGAAAATCCAACCTGGCTCGCCTCCGTGCACAGAGACAGAAAAACGTGGAGGCGGCCAGCTGACCAATGACTAGACGTATTTTGTAGTGGTACCAGGCAATCGTTTCAGCGACTAAAATTCGAACAAGCACTTGCTTGCACGTGAGTCTGAGAGAGCCAATCCTTAGACCGTGCGTTCAGAAAGCCGAGAAATTCCGGACAGGTAAACGGCCAGCCCATCTCGCGCGCCAACTGACTTCAAAAATTTAAATTCAGGGGCCATGCCAGGTCCTGCTACGTAGCTGAGCCATGAAGTCCACCTGAGTTCACCAAAGCGCATGTGTTTGCAATTACACCCACACTTATACAAATTAGCATTCATCCATGTTTAAGAAAGGTGGTACGTGGTGTGCTGAGTATCAATCAAAATAGAAAATGAAAATTAAAAATCAATCAGTTCGGTTCCCAGCATGATCTTCCCCCTGGCACGATAAATCTTGAGGAAGCACAGGCAGCGGAAAAACACTCTGCAGAACTTGATAAAACTACAAAACCACGTGTAAGGTTGATTGACTGTCGCCTTTCAGAACCATCTCGACAACCGCTCGAAGAGAATTAGGTCAGACAAGAAAAAAGAAGCTAAACTAAATCAGGCTGGTCTGACAGTAAGATAAATCCCAGTAGTCGTAATTCAGTTTTCACCAAGGTCCTCGCAGCGCAACGTAAAGTTGCCTGTCATAGTTGTATCAGCTGCACGTGGTGCATGTGGTTACCACGCATTCTGAAACGTCTTTTAGCCCTTTTTCGCAGTGAATCATGCACGCTTTCAAATACATCTGACTCCATTAAGATTGTGTTACATGCAGGCCGGCCGTGATGTCCGAGCGGTTCTAGGCGCTTCAGTCGCAGGTTCGAATCCTGCCTCGGCCTTTAGGTTTAAGTAGTTCTAAGTTCTAGGGGACTGATGACCACAGATGTTAAGTCTCAAAGTGCTCAGAACCATTTGAACAATTTTTTTTGTCCTTTACACTATTTACACTTTCTGTCTGACTTCACTAACACTTGGCTCTATACAGAGTTCTTTGTTCATGGTTCACTTTGTCCTTTGTGATTTTTTTTGTCATTGGTCAGCACCTTTTGGCTCCACTGCACGGAAGGGAACAGATATCAAGGTGACTTTCTAGCGTTACAGTCTGACTTGCTCTTATCTATCAGCTTCTACAAGTTTATGCTAACAACTTACTGCTTATCGTTAATGACTGACAAGCGAAATACTTGTACTGTGGTCTAAATAGTTCTTTAAAAATGGGGAACAAACCTGACCTAAACGAGTAGAATGGTTTGTGTACCACCGTATCGTTTGACAATACAGGCCTACATGAACTCTTTCGGTTTTTACACTGTTATTTTGCTACATATTCTTATACCTTAGTAATTTGGAAAATTTATTTACAACAGGAGAGGATACATGGCAATGTTTCATTGATGGTGTTCTCAAGATGTCGTGACGCAAGTATCTATCCAAACTTTCATAAGCTATGAATCTTTCCACTCTTTATTAAACCTTTATTAATTCCTCTCACTCTGACAGATTTGACCAGATATAGCGCCCAGCTGCAGGTGCTTCACCAGCCCCACATGTGCTGTCCTACACTGAAGAACCAAAGAAACTGGTACCCCTGCTTATTATCGTTTAGGGTCTCCGAGAGCACGCAGAAGTGCCGCAACACGACGTGGCATGGACTCGACTGATGTCTGAGGTAGTGTTAAAGGGAACTGACACCATGAATCCTGTAGGGCTGTCCATAGATCCGTAAGAGTATGAGGGCGTGGAGATCTCTTCTGAACAACACCTTGCAAGGCATCCCAGATATGCTCAATAATGTTCATGTCACCGTAGTTTGGTGGCCAGCGGAAGTGTTTAAACTCTGAAGAGAGTTTCTAGAGTCACTCTGTAGCAATTCTGGACGTAGGGGGTGTCGCATAGTCCTGCTGGAATTGCCGAAGTCCGTCAGAAAGCACAACGCACATGAATGGATGCAGGTGACCAGACTGGATGCTTTCGTACGTGTCACCTGTCAGAGACGTATCAGGGATCACGTATCATTCTATCTGCACACGCCCCACACCATTACAGAGCCTCCACCAGCTTGAACAGTCCTCTGCTGACATTCAGGGTCTATGGATTCATGAGGTTGCTTCCATACTCGTATGTCCAGCCGCTCGATACAACTCGAAACGAGACTCGTCCGATAGGCAAGACGTTTCCAGTCATCAAAAATCCAATGTCGGTGTTGACGGGCCCAGACGAGGCATTAAACTTTGTGTCGTGCAGTAATCAGTGAAGGTCTCCAAAAGCCCATATCGATAATGTTTCGTTGAATGGTTCGCACGCTGACACGTGTTGATGGCCCAGCATTGAAATCTGCAGCAATTTGCTGAAGGGCAGCTCTTCTGTCACGTTGATCGATTCCCTTCAGTCGTCATAGGTCCCGTTTTTACAGGATCTTTTTCCGACCGCACTGTTGTCAGAGATTTGAGGTTTTAGCGGATTCATGATATTCCGTCACACTCATGAAATGGTCGTAGGGGAAAATCCGCAGTTCATCGCTACTTCGGAGATCCTGTGTCCCAACGCTCGAGCGCCTACTAAAATACCGACTTAAATCTTGGTAACTTGCCATTGTAGCAGCAGCAACCGATCTAACAACTGCGCCAAAAGACTTGTCTTCTATAGGCCAACGCCGACCGCAGCGCTGTATTCTGCCTATTTACATATCTCTGTATTTGAATACGCATGTCTATGCCAGTTTATTTGGCGCTTCAGAGTATAATCCTGTATTCTCACTGACTACAGGTGCCTCAAGTGTGACACCTAAATAGAATCGCTTTAACTGCTTCACTTCCATATTTTATAGGCCCTTGTAGCTGAAATGGGCTGCTGTATATCTGCCAAGCGGAACCACAGAGTGGCAGCTACGGGACACCGAATGCCCTGAATGAACGGAGCGAGCAAAAAACGGCCCGACGAGAAGGCCGCTTGGACAAGCCACCGGTGGCAAAAAATATGTGTAAAAATCACACTACTGCTATTAAACAGCACTCTGATGCACGAAACTGAAGAAAACTTCCACAAAGTAAAAATGACACGCCGAAACAATTTATCAAACTGTTACTAATAGAAAAACTTCAAAGCGACTAGTTATCAATAAATATTTCCATATCCTGCCCAGAGAAGAACAAAGAAGCAAGTATGAACCAGAGAAAAAGCAGGAAGAACAGGGGTTGAAGATTAGCAAGATTGGGACCAAGAAAGAAGATGGGTGAAGAATAGACGACATACCTTCCCAAATCCCTATCCTATTATAAACTAGTCGCCTGCGAAGTATTACAACGAAAAACGACCGCATTTAGCGACACATAAAGATGACTTTCACGCATACAAAGCCAGTAAATCACGAGATTCTGCACTCACAGCTCCATTCCATTATGGGACCTCCACAACAGCAGCACACACTTGCAAAGCCAACAAGGAACGACGAACAAAGCTGTACATCAAATACTTGCCCACATCCATCTCGCTCAAGTCCATCACCTTCGTGCAAAAACATTCGCCAACCTCATGCTTAAACATTCATAGCATTGTGTGAATGTGTGAAATCAAATTATGTGATGTAGGAATTGTGCAAAAGAAACGTGTGAAAAACTAAATAAGTTAAGCACACCAGACAGCTAATAAACTACAAAATAACAGTCATTGACCATGGACTTAAGTAAAAAATAGACTGTCGAAAAAACAAGTCATTAGTTCTGGAATGGACAGTATATAAAGAACACAAAGTAAGGCAATATAAACGCTAAAACAATATGCCACTCATTTTCTCCTCATACAAATAAAAGAATAACTATATTTTACTTATTTTCTCCTTATAAAAACAAAGAATAAAAAATTATCTTGTTGGATGTTTTCCCTTTTTTTAACATTTGTGCAATTTATTAGGATAATATCTCAATACTTGTGTATGTCTTGTCAAAGCAATTCTTGGAAATAATTCTTATTTGTTAGTGTAACAATGTTGAAATGAGTGTCTAGAAACAAAAACATTTTATTTGTATATGATATTTAGAAAATGTGTTAGGAATAGATTTTACTTAATTACTACATTTATAAAAACAATATTTCTAAGAAAATCGATGTGAAAGACTCCTCACTTTCGATAACAAACTTCATAAAAAACAAACTTCACACTTAAATAAAGAAAGAAAATAATTAACAATTAATAATAACATAAAAATATTCTTCTCTTGTCATTTTTAATTATAATGTGGAAGAATATAAAAATATAAATTAGTTAAGCACACCAGACAGCTAATAAACTACAAAATAACAGTCATTGACCATGGACTTAAGTAAAAAAATAGACTGTCGAAAAAACAAGTCATTAGTTCTGGAATGGACAGTATATAAAGAACACAAAGTAAGGCAAATACAAACTAGCATAGAACAGAATAACGTGGCTGAACAGTACGCAACAAAATTTAGATAAATTAGAAAATTTTTGACTGACTTAGACAACAATTCAATCATTGCCTAAATTCAGTGCAAAAATTAAGTTCGAAGGGTGGCGATATGTAAGGTGTCAGGCAAATCCAACACTTTCCATGAAAACCCTGACATGATAAACAAATCCAGTAGTATGTCACATAGCTCCGAATAAAGCGTGACATTAAATTAACCAAAGTAATACGAGTAACGAGTGAGCAAATGGAATACCACAGACTAACACAAGAATGCCTAAATGCATGTCATACCTTCCCACCGTGAGACAGACGCAGTTCCGAGGGGAGAAACGAGAACAGAAGCCGAGAGCAGAACCGTGTTAAGCTAGAAGGCCCTACGATAAGGGATGGACTAAACACCCACGTCCACAGCTAACCCTTAGGACGACACCACCCGCAAGTTTTAATGTGAGACTTTTTCGCGTCTCTGTTACGTCAAGGACCACCCCCCAGCCCATGTTAAAAGCTACAGCCCTCCAGGAAAACAGTATAGATCTTACGATAACACAAAAAGGGCCACACCACCCACAGGTTTTAGCGTGAGACTTTTTCGCGTCTCTGTTACTTTGCAAACTTTAAAAACATTGCCCCACCACGAAAAGTATAACGTTTCTCATTGGATAGACAGAATTTTTGTAGGCGGAGCTTAAGGTTAACATTGAGACCCTTATTGCTCAGATGAAAACACAGCCAGATAGTTTTTTTAAACCAACTTCGGTAAATTGTAGTAAGGAGAAGTTAGGAGAGAGTTGCTTCCGAGACGGCGAGGTGAGCGGAGCTGCGCCGGCCGCCGCTGCCTAAACACCGAGAAGGTAATGAACGCACGCGATGCCGCATTTTTGAGCGCATAAGGCTTCACTCAGAACTGCAGAAGTCTCATCTGTTACACCCCCTTTTTGCGTAATACTAGTGTCGATAGTCAATTAAAGCTCATGGTGTTCACATTTGCCACTTTAAGTAAAAATCTGAAACGCGATGATTTTCCTGTTATATAGTTATTGAGAAGCCACATCAGCCACTGTAATTTACGACAAGTTAGATAAGTAATTAAAGATAATTGAGGGCCACTGTAGACCATTTTGGTAGTTTTCTCTTTTGTGAAACTTAATTTAAACCTAGATTATAGATGTGATACGGCATAGGTCATCCTTCGATCCATTGTAGAACTTGGAAACCCACTGAGGGAATATTCGTCCACATTTTTTGTTGAACGCAGTTGGTTTTTACCATCCTGTATTGAAACATTTCCTTTTATCAATAGTGCAATTTATAAACAATGTTTTGTGAGTAGAATAAAGTTTCCAATGGTATACGTAATTGCTTTTCCGACGTTATTTTACCAGCTAACTAAAAATAGGAAAGCCTTCAACCCCTTCCACTAAATTTAGTTAGCATTAAGATTCTTTTACAGGGAGTGCAGTGGAGCTGACGTTGAGATCATTTAGTATTTGGTTATATCATCGCTACTCTCACTGAACTCTTCTGAATTCTACATGTCATGTGTGGTTTGGCGTCTCCTTACCAGCAGCAGGTCCCAGGTTCAAACTCGTCAATCCCCTAAAAAACACTCTCAGAGCGTCGTTGCGCGAAATTGGTAGGGAGACACGATATAGAACGAACACACACCACCATGAATGTTTAGAATAACACCTACTGCTCTTGATCAGCTATTGTTAGTGGATCTTCCACTATCATGAACATTGCTTCTCGAGAGACCTAGAGCAGTTTAACTGATGACGGCACGTCTAACGACAATCTCCCATCAATGTGGTATCTGAACACTTTTGCTGTTTTGAGACAATGCTGCATTTTTGAAGCCAGTAAAACCTAACCAAAGGATACCATCGCGACTCTTTATTCTTCTTCTAATTTATTGGCAATGCACAACGGGTTAAACCAGTCTTAACGAAGTGAGTAATATCTGTTAACTCTCTTGGGTTGTTGGGTGTTCTGCGGGATATCAGCGTCGCACCTGCACGATATTTCGGTAGCGTAACTCGTTACCTTCATCAAGTGCGCCTTGAGACAGTCTCAGGTCGAAATATCGTGCAAGTACGACGCTGATATCCGGCAGAACACCCGACAATCTAAGATGTCATTAGATCGCCAGGGAAGACTGAAGAATTACATCTGTTAACTACTTTCCTTGGCGTCATATTTCCTCAGAATACAGGTACTAATATTCCAGTCTTAGCCATGACCTTAACTCCTGCATGATGCTTATCCTAAAACATTTACGCTGCAAAATTCCTGTTTAGAATAATAAACTTTTGCTTATTCTGGCTTATCCTTAAAAATTTACCCAAGTCTTCAGGGTATCCAAGGTTTCTCACGCCTAAGCCAGGCACACACTCTGCACTGACTGGTGTAATGCCCTTTCCGTTGACATACCCAACAAACTAAAGAATGAGACTGAATGCCCAGGTTAACTGCACAGGGTGCAAGTCACTAGAGTTAATGGTTCAGCCCTCGGTTCCTTACCGAACACTACAGTGATATTTAACCCCGTCGTTATGGGAAACGCAGGGATAGATCAAAGCCATTGGGGTAGGTAATCATACAAGCGAATATTGAAGTCTGTTCTTCCACTTCCATATTTTGCTGTTCCAGATGGTTCTTCTGCTCTCTGTCTTCCATCCATCCACTCCCTTTGCCCCTGCTATGGAATTATGGAACTGGCCTCTGTCTTCCTGTTGTCCATCTTCATTTTCAGCAGCCCTTCTGACACCAGTTATACGAGGGGGTACCCAAAACAAACCGAACTTATCATTTTTTTGAACTTACTTATTCACATTTTGATCACAAACCTTCACTCGCCTTCAAAGTCCCCTTCACTTTCACTAATACAATTGTCTAAGCTTCCATTCCATTTTTCAAAACAGTGTTTTGTGATCTTTTCTGATGCTTGACAGCACCTCCTTCGTTTATTCCTTCATCTCAGCAACATCAGAAAAACGCTTTCATTTCATGTCTCTTTTCATTCTAGGAAACAAAGGGAAAAAAATGGCTCTGAGCACTATGGGACTTAACATCTGTGGTCATCAGTCTCCTAGAACTTAGAACTACTTAAACCTAACTAACCTAAGGACATCACACACATCCATGCCCGAGGCAGGATTCGAACCTGCGACCGCAGCGGTCACGCGGTTCCAGACTGAAGCGCCTAGAACTGCACGGCCACAACGGCCGGCCGAAACAAAGAAAGATTCGCACGAAGCAAGGTTGGATGAGTATGAGGGGTGAGGAACAGGCTCATACCATTGTTGGCCGAGAACTGTCATACAAAATGGCTCTGAGCACTATGGGACTCAACTGCTGTGGTCATTAGTCCCCTAGAACTTAGAACTACTTAAACCTAACTAACCTAAGGACATCACACACATCCATGCCCGAGGCAGGATTCGAACCTGCGACCGCAGCAGTCGCACGGTTCCGGACTGCGCGCCTAGAACCGCGAGACCACCGCGGCCGGCAACTGTCATACGAACAGAGCTATGTAGCCAGTGGAATTGTCATGAAGGATAAACCATCACCCTACTGCCATCAATCAGGCCGCTTCCGCCGCACATTGTTGCCCAATCTTTTCAAAACTTCCAAGTAGAAATCCTGGTTAGCAGTCTGATCCCGCGGAGCAAATTCTGAATGGGCATTTCCTCCCACATCGAAAAAAACAAATCAGCATTGTCTTAATGTTTGATTTCACCTGACGAGATTTCTTGCGGCGAGGCGAGCTTGAAGTCTTCCACAACCTTAATTATAGCTTTGATTCAGCATCGTAAGCATAATACCGAGTTTCGCAACCAGTGATAATTTTTGAAAGAAAGTTTAGAGCCGGCCGCTGTGGCCGAGCGGTTATAGGCGCTTCAGTCTGGAACCGCGCGACTGCTACGGCCGCAGGTTCGAATCCTGCCTCGGGCATGGATGTGTGTGATGTCCTTAGATTAGTTAGGTTTAAGTAGTTCTAAGTTCTAGGGGACTGATGACCTCAGATGTTAAATCCCATAGTGCTCAGAGCCATTTGAACCACTTGAAAATTTGGATCAATTCGAGCCTCTTCTTTCATACAACAGCATGCTTCCACGCGAACTTGTTTTTGTCCAGTAGTCAGCAGTCGTGGCACGTATTTGCCAGCCACCCTTTTCATTCCTAAATCTTCTGTCATAATTCGCTACAATGAACCCCAAGTCACTTTCGATAGCTCTAGAATTTCTTGAATGGTTCTTTGTCGATCTTTGTTGATGCTTCCACGAACGATTTCAACATTTACATATTTTCAGACTGTGTAAGAACGACCAGAACGACGTTTGTCGTCAATTAACATTTTACCCCTTTGAATAAATTGAAGGTGGAGAGGGGAGCAGCTGCATCAGGACATTACACAGCGTCAACGACAACGAGTGAAAATGTGTACCGGACTGGGATTCGAACGCAGGCTCTCCTGTTTACTAGGCAGGTGCGTTAACCGCTGCGTCATCTGGGACACAGTGTCAACGCAGCTGGCGGACTATATTGACACATCTCACGCCAACCTACACTCCCACCGAGCGCCACCTATCGGCAGTCCCTGACAATTTCCTCCATGCTCGCTACTCAGAGATTGCCGCAGGAGGTCGGCCATACTTGGGCATCCGCACTGAAGAAGGTAGATCCATTGCCCATCTAGGCAAATCAATTATATGAATGCATAGCGTCTGTTTTTTCGGACATTATAGGAACTTTTCTTCTAGGTTTGACCCCTGTACGAATGTGTGATACTTAAAAAAAAAACACTGAACCAATGAATACCAGTATCAGCTTGGCTTTGTCAATCAGAAGTATAGTAAATTCTGTTATTGTAGACCTGAAAGAGACTAACTGATTGAATCCCATGAACACTTCCCTAGCGCCAAGCGATAGTAAGCTAGACATGTATCATGGTGGTACCACAAATATTTACATAAGTCCAGTGGTACTCTGTCAGTCCGAGTAGCATTTCCGAAAGAAATGCTGCGAACTTGTTACCTGTTTACATTCTTTCAATGAAGTGGGTACCAATTTGGGAACCTCCAATATTCCCACAGCAAGCGCTCACACACCACTACCTACTGTATTCGACCTGCCTCAGCGACCCAATAATACGCATTTCTTACAGGGTAAAAACTATTGAACTATATGAAAAAAGACGTAAATTAGTTACAAACTACGGCATGGACACACTTTATTCAAATCTAACAGTTACTGCAGATATCGAGTTTTTGGTTATGACATGTTCGACATGCCTGCCATCATTGGCGATGATGTAGTGCAAACGAATAGCGAAATTCTGCATGACCCGCTGAAGTATTGGAAAATCGATACAGTCGATGACCTCCTGAATGGCTGTTTTCAGCTCAGCAATGGTTTTGGGTTTATTGCTGTACACGTTGTCTTTAGTATAGCCAGACAAAAAGAAGTCGCATGCGTTAATATCCAGAGAATATGGTGGTCAATCGAGGCCCATGGCAGTGGCCTCTGGGTATCCCAGAGACAGAAGGAAGTATCCAAAGTGTTCCTCCAGGACATCAGACACTCTCCAACTTCGACGGGGGTCGAACTTCGTTTTGCATGAACCACATCTTGTCGAAATCAGGATCGCTTTGGATAATGGGGATGAAATAATCTTCAAAAAACTTCACGTACCGTTCGGTAGTCACCGTGCTATCTAGGAACATCGCACCAATTATTCCGTGACTGGACACTGCACACCGCACAGTTACCCGTTGACGGTGAAGAGTCTTCTCGATTGCAAAATGCGGATTCTCAGTCCTCCAAATGCGCCAATTTTGCTAACTGATAAAAGTAAATGTCGTGTAACTAGGGCCTCCCGTCGGGTAGACCGTTCGCCGGGTGCAAGTCTTTCGATTGGTCGCCACTTCGGAGACTTGCGCGTCGATGGGGATAAAATGATGATGATTAGGACAACACAACACACAGTGCATTTTGAATGCCCTAACGCATACTGTTTAGAAGTTATGGTGATTTTATTTCTTGTAGTTCAATGATTGTCACCATGTAGGTACAACTTTCTTTCATTTGTAAACATTGCTCCATGTGTAAACAGAATTCTTTGAAGAAAGAAACTACTGTTCTGAAGTCGCGTCAAAACTAATTGACAGAATTCTTTGCTGGTTAATCTACTGGCCAATTTGCTGGTGAAGCGAATAGAAGCAGTTTTCGTGCAAGATGCAAACGCTGCACTGAATTATTCCAAAGGCACTCACAGTTTTATCTGAAGCTGACAGACGGATTACGAGCACTGTCAGAACGTGCTATTACGTTTAGTCTGCTTGTTGCAGATTTGTCCCTTGCCCTCCGAATAGCATTCCTTTGCCTTTCTAATAATATGTTTCGCACATTTGCTAAATTCTCAATCTTGGTAGACACCGTCTATCGGGTTGCATTTGTATGTACAGTTCCACTGTTTTCTTCGAGTTCCTTCTGCAGTCTCCGTAATGAAGTAGAGTATCCCATTTCTCTTGGTTTGCGAAAAACATTCTTTTTCTTTTCTTCAAATTAACCAGTCCTCGACACACGTGAGCTACACAGGTTTTCGTCTCTTTGCTCTCTACGATTCTTTACTCTACATTACTTTATATGAGGCAAGCACCTTAATGACCATACGCCTGCTCTATAAGCCTCTTCCATTTCTTTCTGTCGAGTACATTGTTTGTATTTTCGGTGTTGATGTTCACCCTAGCTGTGTCCTCCCGGATGTTAACTCGCCACCTACTTCTGGGTCTTCCTCTCGTTCCATCTATTGTCTTGCTGAATGCTATTTTAGATAATCTATTTTCTTGCTAAATGGCCTGCCCAGCTCAACCTTCTCTCCTTTAACACTTCGTCGATGTTACGCTCTTTGTACAGCTCTCTTAATTCTTCATGTTTTCTTCTTCTCCACTCCATATTATTTTCATCACATACCATTCCAAAAAATTTTCTTAGCATTTTTCTTTCGATTATGATAAGTTTTTATTACTCTTTCTTTCTAAAGTTCAGTGCTTTACAACCTGGTGGAACAATCGATTGATACTAACGGTTTTTGAAGTTAGTGCGACGTGATATTTTCTTTAAGTTTTTGGCAAAACTAAAACGTACTATGTTCGCTGTTAGTAGATGAGCAAAAAAAAAAAAAAAAAAAAAAAAGTCTATGAGCACAATGGGACTTAACTTCAGAGGTCATCAGTCCCCTAGAACTTAGAACTACTTAAACCTAACTAACTTAAGGACATCACACCCATCCATGCCCGAGGCAGGATTCAAACCTGCGACCGTAGCGGTCGTGCGGTTCCAGACTGTAGCGCCTATAACCGCTCAGCCACTTCGGCCGGCGTAGATGACCATCTTTTTCTAAATCAGTTCTATTTTTTGTTACTAGAAATACTCCCTAAGCACTTGAAGCGGCCAACTGTCTTGAAAGGAATCCATTCACGATACTAGCCGCAGAAATTACTATAGTTACACTCTGAAAAAGCTAGTGGTAGTGATACCTTGGAAATGAGAAAATGCTATACGCTCTTTAGTGAAGACTTTCTTGGAACTCGTCTCTGTGAAAACAGAAGAATTACGATTTCTCAAATGGTCATACAAATATTTAAGATGAACATCTTAGCTCAATCGTGCTGTAGTTCGGGTGTCAGTTTGTTCAGTGCTATACTTGCAATTCGGGCGTAATCTCACGAAGCGTAATAAGCAGTGTAGTATGCGCAAAGGATATGCGGAGCTTTGTAATTTACTGTTCTTACGAGCCCTCTCGTGTGCGTACTGTTTTATGCAGAACCTCTGCTATCAGCTGGTCCAGAAATTTCCTAGCTGTGCGCTTTGAAGACGCCACAGTCAGAGCGCTGCCAGCTGTTAAGATTTACGGGAGCGTACAGACGAGTGGAACACTTGAGCGAGCGCCAGCTAGTGCAGCTAAAACAGGAAACGGAAACAGTTGCTGAACACCAACAACAAGCGAGCCGGCGCGTTGACGGCACAAGAACTGGCTGGGAGCGTATAGCTGGCGATAGGAGATGTGTTAAAAATAACGGGAATTTTTTTAAGTATTTTATTTATTAGTGTACATCAATGTTATCCCCATAAGATCAGTCCCCAGCAGATACACTCTAAGACAATAAATGACGCTGTACATGTGCAGATAAACAAATGATTATAATATCAGAAAAATTGTAGTCAAGATAGACACGAAGCCCACGCTTATCACAGTAGTACAAGTTTATATGCCAACTAGCTCCTCGGATGATGAAGAGATTGAAGAAATTTATGATGCGACAAAAGAAATTCTGCAGATAGTGAAGGAAGCCCAAAATTTAATGGTCACGAATGACTGGAATTCAATAGTAGGAAAAGGAAGAGAAAGAAAAGTAGTAGGTGGGTATGGAATGGGGGTAAGGAATGAAGAAAGATACCGCCTGGTTGAATTTTGCACAGAGCATAGCTTAATCATAGCTACCACTTGGCTTACGAACCGTGAAAGAAAGTCGTATATGTGGAAGAGGCCTGGAGACACTGGAAGGTTTCTGATGGATTATATAATGGTAAGACAGAGATTTAGGAACCAGATTTTAAATTGTAAGACATTTCCAGGGGCAGATGTGGACTCTGACCACAATTTATTGGTGATGATCTGTAAATTAAAACTGAAGAAACTGGAAAAAGGTGGAAATTTAAGTAGATAGGACCTGGATAAACTGAAAGAACCAGAGGTTGTAGAGAGTTTCAGAGAGAGCATTAGAGAACGATTAACAAGAATGGGTGAAAGAAATACAGTAGAAGAAGAAGGGATAGCTTTGAGAGATGAAATAGTGAAGACAGCAGAGGATCAAGCAGGTAAAAAGACGAGGGATAGCAGAAATCCTTGGGTAACAGAAGAGATATTAAATTTAATTGATAAAAGGAGAAAATATAAAGACGCAGTAAATGAAGCAGGCAAAAAGGAATACAAACGTCTCAAAAATGAGATCGACAGGAAGTGCAAAATGGCTAAGCAGGGATGGCTAGAGGACAAATGTAAGGATGTAGAAGCTTACCTCACTAGGGGTAAGATAGATACTGCCTACAGGACAATTAAAGAGACCTTTGGAGAGAAGAGAACCACGTGTATGAATATCAAGAGCTCAGATGGCAACCCAGTTCTAAGCAAAGAAGGGAAGGCAGAAAGGTGGAAGGAGTATATAGAAGGTTTATACAAGGGCGATGTACTTGAGGACAATATTATGGAAATGGAAGAGAATGTAGATGAAGACGAAATGGGAGATACGATACTGCGTGAAGAGTTTGACAGAGCACTGAAAGACCTGAGTCGAAACAAGGCCCCCGGAGTAGACAACATTCCATTAGAACTACTGACGGCCTTGGGAGAGCCAGTAATGACAAAACTCTACCAGCTGGTGAGCAAGATGTATGAGACAGGCGAAATACCCTCAGACTTCAAGAAGAATATAATAATTCCAATCCCAAAGAAAGCTGACAGGTGTGAAAATTACCGAACTATCAGTTTAATAAGTCACAGCTGCAAAATACTAACGGGAATTCTTTACAGACGAATGGAAAAACTGGTAGATGCGGACCTCGGGGAGGATCAGTTTGGATTCCGTAGAAATGTTGGAACACGTGAGGCAATACTGACCTTACGACTTATCTTAGAAGAAAGATTAAGAAAACGCAAACCTACGTTATCAGTTGGTAGGACATGTTCTGAGGCATCAAGGGATCACAAATTTAGCATTGGAAGGCAGCGTGGAGGGTAAAAATCGTAGATGGAGACCAAGAGATGAATACACTGAGCAGATTCAAAAGGATGTAGGTTGCAGTAAGTACTGGGAGATGAAGAAGCTTGCACAGGATAGAGTAGCATTGAGAGCTACATCAAACCAGTCTCTGGACTGAGGACCACAGCAACAACATCAGAAAAATTGGAGGAATTATTGAAGAGAATGAGCTTCTCAGATTGAGAAAGACAGTAACGCGTTTGTCCATCTCTGGCCCTCATGAAAGCAGTTATTCGGTTGACATTGATTGATAGAGTTGTTGGCTGCCCTCTTGAGAGATATCGCCCCAAGTTCTGTCCAATTGGCGCGTTAGATAGTTGGAGATTGGTTGAAGGGCCCTAGTCATAACGCTCCCAACGTTCTCAATTGGAGAGATATCTGGCGACCTTGCTGAAAAACGCTGGTTTTGCCCAGCCCAAAGGCAAGCAGTAGAAATTCTGTCCGTGTGTGGGCGGGAATTATCTTGCTGAAATGTGTCCCCAGATGGCTTGCCATGAAGGACTACAAAATGGGGCGTAGAATATCGTCGACGTACCGCTGTGCTGTAGGGGTGCCGCGGATAAAAAACAAAGGGGTCCTGCTACGAAAACAAATGTCACCCCAGACCATCTCTCCTGGTTTTCGGGCCGTATAGCGGGCGACCGTCAGACTGATATCCCTCCGCTGTGTAGGGTGCCTCCAGACACGTCTTCGCTGGTCATCGGGGCTCAGTTCGAAGTGGGACTCATCGCTGGAGATAATTCTATTCCTGTAATGGAGATTGCAGACTGAAGACGTGAAACAATTCTGAAACAGTTCTGGAACTCGACCTTTGGGAGAGGTTTTAGTTCTCTTAGCGATACGTTTTTAATCTCGCCTGTGTTTATGAAACGGCAGGCATTCAGGCTTACTTTATCTTTTAGAACAGAACAAAGTCAGAGGGAGGCTGCGACATTATTGCAGTATTGTTTTTGGCCACAAATTCATACAGGAGCAATGAAGTATCAGCTGGTGAATTATGATGTTGCAAAAGCCATAAATTTTGTAATTTCGCGTTTAGTACTGGTCCCAATTCGCGAGAGTTTTTCTTTGTTGTGTTGGTAAACATATCCGGGACGTATCTGGTCGGTGTTAATTAAATTTAAAATTTAGAAATTTGTGATAAGGCCTCATGGGACCATACTACTGAGGTCATCGGTCCTTAAGCCTACACACTACTTAATGTAACTTAAACTGACTTACGGTATGGACAACACACCCATGCCCGAGGGAGGACTCGAACCTCCGAGTGGGCTAGCCGCACGGTTAGTGGCAAGGCGCCCGTTCGGTATTAGCCATATCGTATATTTAGTCTGTTGTCAGCCGTAAACAAGGTTACATGGTTTTGGAAGACTCGGTGATGATTAATTTTGTATAAACTGGATCAGAGAATTTGTATTAAATGTTGTTATAAGAGCAGAATAAAGTGTAGAAAACTTTTAGGAATGTTGAATGTTGTTTTGGGTGAGTCTACTGATAGTAAAACGAGGTTTTACGAGTGGTATAAGCGTTGCGATAAAGGGCGTGAAGATATTTAAGACGCATTAGCACATCAACCGACGAAATGGTGTAAAAAGTGAAGGAAATTAACGTGAACTATAGACGAAACGAAATCAGGGAAGTCGCTGACAGTGTTGGCATGTCGACTGGCTCATGCCATGAAATATGTTCGGATGTGTGGGGTACGAAGTATGGGACGGCAAAATGTATTCCATAATTGTTGTATTTCCAACAATTACAGCGGCGGGTGCAAGTTCCTCAGTAGTCGCTAGATGGAATCAGCCACGACGCAGAACTATTGCAACATGTCATAACAGGTGATGGAACTTTTGTTTACGGATATGGCCTCGAAGCTAAGGCTCAGTCGTTTGAGTGGAACCATTCTGGATCGGCAAGGTCGAGGAAGGTTCAACGAATCCCGCCAGGTGAGGAGGCTAGACTCACTGTGATCTTCGTCCGCTCCCGGTTGCTGAGTGGTCAGCGCTACGTAATGTCATACGTAAAGGCCTGGATTCGATTCCCGTCTGGGTCGGAGATTTTCTCCGCTGAGGGACTGGGTGTTGTGTTGTCCTTATCATCATCATTTCATCTCCATCGACACGCAAGTCGCCGAAGTGGCGTCAACTCGAAAGACTTGCATCAGGCGAACGGTCGACCCGACGGGAGGCCCTGGCCACATGGCTTTTCCATTACTGTGATCTTCCGTTTTGATGACACATTGAACCGTGAATTTTTGGCACAGGGTTGAACAATCAATATGGAGTACTACTAACACGTTCAACGCCGTTTGCATAAGGTAATCCGAAGAAAAGACGCCCGAACTTGTAAACAGGAGTTTTGTCATGTATTACAAGTGGCTTTATGATAGTAAAATGAAAGCCAATATTAATAAAAATTCGACTGTTCAGCGTAAGTTTTTGTACGTTTTGTTCTGTTGCTTGGAGGATTCCGCTTTCTCCATTTTGGCGCTTCTTAAGTAAATGTTTTGCATGTGAAAGACTAAAACGCCTTCTTTTAATTTCACGTGATTTATTTATTTATTTATTTATTTTTAAATCCCGTAACACTTCTCACTGGATTTTGAGTAAAATGTTCAGTTAAATATCATTTTTTGCATCTGGTAGTGTAGCGTTTTATTGTAATTTTTAATGTTCATTGCCGGCCGAAGTGGCCGAGCGGTTCTAGGCGCTACAGTCTGGAACCGCGCGACCGCTACGGTTGCAGGTTCGAATCCTGACTCGAGCATGGATGTGTGTGACGTCCTTAGGTTAGTTAGGTTTAAGTAGTTCTGAGTTCTAGGGGACTGATGACCTCATAAGTTTAGTCCCATAGTGCTCAGAGCCATTTGAACCATTTGAATGTTCATTGAGAAACAGCACTATTTGTCGAGCATGTGCGCTGACTTACAAATGCGATTACATACTACTTTGTTATCGCTATGTTATAGAGTTCTAGACCATGCATGACTGCGAGCAAAATACAGGTAAGAGCACAAAAGAGTTTTTAAATTCAGAGAATTGCCTAAATATGCATTATTTCATAAGTAAATGTGAGTTGCTAAGGGGCGACAATGTCGCAGCCGCAATGCAGAAGGGGCTCCACGTGCGTTCGGGGTAACCGTAAACGCATCAGTGTAGGAAACTGAATTACCATCGATTGATATTGGCTTAGTGTTAGATCTTCACGTGATTTTAAGCATCCATTAACAGAAACTCCAAATATACTCGGAACCCTTCCTCGACAACGACCGATAAACTGCACAGTCATTTGCTGTCATTGGAGCAACTATGATTTTTTTTAAATAGAATGATACACCTTTTAACGACATCCGAAAAGCTTGAAAAGACGAATACAGTGATGTAATACTTTTCAGTGTTGAGGTTTGAACTCTTCGCTAAAAAATCCGAGGAAGTAGTACAGTTGGAAAGCAGTGTGGACAGAGTAGAGCTGCGATGTGAACACCGCCAAGCAGAGCTCTCTTTTGAGGCAGCAAAACAGGTCTACGTTACTAACAAGGGGAAGGCCTCAGACACGGCCAACCGATTCGGCTCAAATTTGGCAGGCCGCTTGTGTACAACCTACAACGAAGGAATCTAAGATATTTTGGGTCAACACCCCCGCGTTTTTGAGAAAATCACCCCTAAAGGTTATGTCAAGCAATCGACTCAGAATTGGCGGGATCGATAGATAATTGTAAATAGAGCATTTTTCATCATCAGAAATGGGGTCCGAAAACGGATCGCGGTAAGAAACTTTGACAATTGTCGCTTCTGTACCCACCTGGTAAACGCTTTTTGCCGATAGCGCAACGGCCAAGGTAGCCGGCACGGTAGCTCAGTGTGTTCGGTCAGCGGGTTAGCCACCCTCTGTAATGAAAAAACTGAGTGAATGGGTCAATAATGAACTTCAACGGGCGTCGGGGGACGTCGGCCACGAACGTTTCCAACGAACCATAATTAACAAAATGAGGTTGCTCGTCATAACCTTTAGAGGTGATTTTCTCAAAATTGCGGGAGTGTTGACCCAAAGTATCTTAGAAGCCTTCGTTATAGGTTGTACACAAGCGACCTGCCAAATTTGAGCCGAATCGGTTGGCCGTGTCTGAGGCATTCCCCTTGTAAGATATAATCTCATTTCTTACACAACGTAGATGCAGGGTCAGCTATGATTTTCGTGTGTGGAATTACTGCATATGCTAGCTTTTGACGAGTTAGATGGGACTTAGGAAAACTATTTCAGATGTGTGTACGTTTCCAGGTTTTTACAGAAAAAATACATTTTCGTCAGGTAGTTTTTCATTTAAACCCGCCCCGCCGCAGCCGAAACAGAAACGTCGGCCACTCATACTTCATAACGACAGACAGCCCTATTCAAGGGAAAAAGGAAATTATTGTATTGCCTTGCTTAGATTTGAAAAACAAATAATAATACCTGGCCTGTCTTTGCCTGGAGACGCCTGAATGCTTGTTGAAGTAAACCGGCTGTTTACGGGGAAATGTGTCTGTGTATACTATTGGAAACTGAAATCAGACGGAGTTTATTCATTCAAATAAAGTAAACAGTTTATTCAGAATGACTAACGACATGTCACCCACAAAATAAATACTTTTCTTAACGATACGTAGTTTTACATTTTAGTTAAGCACGTTCTCAAATGTTTGAAAATCGACTGCAGGGCACATTTGCAATCGCCGTTCGAGAAATAGATGAACAGATGAAAGAACATTGGATGATATGCCGTTGCATTCTCTGACATCGCGACGATGTTGTCTGAAGCAGTTGGTGTTTCATAACAGACGGCATCTATCATTGCTCCTCATAGAAAGAAATCTAGAGAAGACAAATCAAGAGACTTGGTCAGCCATTGCACTGCTGTATTCCGTCCAATCCAAAGTTAAGGAAACTTTTCATTCAGTATTTGCGTTGCAATACGGAAAGAGTGAGTTGGGCAGCCGTCGTATTGGAACTACATAGGATGAGGCAGCTAAGTCATAACACCTCTTGTATCTCCCCAACCGAAACAGATACAAAGATGCCGTTTGGACAGTGAATTGCAGGGACAGGGGCTACTTGAATACATCACATTTCATGTTCGTGCTATTTTTTTATTACAGAGATATAAGGCCATCTTTGTTTTTTTTTTAATGGAACACTATGTTAAATTTTAGCGTAACATGATGGGCCTCAAAAGAAGGTTTCAAATATGTGTATATCACAATATTTAGGCGAATAGTTTTTGAGACACAGATATGTTTCCGTATCGTATTCCTCCTTCGAAGCGGCGTTGTCCAATGCGACCTTTCCAGTTGACCATCTTAACAGGGAAGGCGTTGTTTTCCTGCTTCTCGATAACCCCGCAAGGTGACGCACGCGGTAGCTGGAGAGAAGGGTATAAATGAGTTGCTGGTTTAATGAGATATCGCATTTTCGTCATAGTTTCTTGGAGCGGACATGTAGACCAACGAAGAAAAGTTAGATATGCTTCTAGTGTATGGCGAAAGCAGAAGAAATGCTGTTAGAGCAATAAAGCGATATGGAGAGCTGTATCCCGATTGTGAGCGACCTACGCGCCAGATTCTTGCACGTATTTGCTAGAAACTACTTGAATCGGGATCATGGAACGCCATACAGAGGACAGGGCAGAAAACTGCAACTGGCGAGGTACATGAAGAGGGCGTTCTAGCTTTGGCGCAAAACGACTCTACTGTTTCGTCGCGTCGTATCGCCTCGGAATGTCGTATAAGTCAGAGAAGTGTTCAATGCATATCGCACCGGCATAGATTTCATCCGTTTCACCTGTCATTACATGAAGCACTCTCCGGTGTGGATTTCGAACGGCGCCAGGAATTTGGCCGGCTTCGACAGGTACAGCATCAGCAACCGTGGAGTGTTAACGTGTGGTACGGCATTGTCGGATATGTGATTGTGGGGCCGTACGTCATTCCGGGAATACTAAATGGCGATAACGATGCACAGTTCCGGTGAAACGTTCTGCCCATTTTTCTGGAAGAGGTACCACTAATTGTGCATGTGGTTCCACATGACGGCTGTCCTGCTCACTCTTCCCGTGTGGCTGCAGAACTGTTAAATGAAGAGTTCCCGGATTGTTGTATAGGACGACGTGCTGAAGTGAAGTGGCCAGCCCGGTGTCCTGATTTAACCCCTCTTTATTTTTTCTGTGGAGAGCAATCAAACATGAAGTGTATAATCAAATACCAACTACGCCAGACGATATGAAGCAACGTATCATCGAAGGGCGCGCTGATATCTCACGTGACACCCACTCAGCCGTTCACAAATCATTCGAACGGAGACTACAAATGTGCATTGCAGCAGAGGGGAAGCATTTTGAGAACATGCTTCAGTAAAGTATTGTATCATGTACAGTATGTATTTCGCATCTTTGTGTGTATTTGCTTCGTATTGTGATCAATAGTAAATATTTTCAAATAACAAACAAATAGGTATGATATAATTGTGGGCAACAAGGGTCTCCTCATTTACATTTGTATTTCTGCTACTTAAAATGTATTAACATCTTGTAGTACTTTAATACAGTATGTTGTCTACTGTTTTGATATAAAAGTTATGAAATAACTGAATAATATTTGCGCGACATCATCAGTTAATTTTTTTCTGAAAATATCGTAGTATGTATTACTATTGTCGGGTAAATGGGCGTGTTTGAGTACGGACGGACTCGTGACGTTTACCATGTACTCTACACAAGAAAGGTCGCATTGGACAACGCCGCTTCGAAGGACGAACACGATACGAGACAATATCTGTGTCTCAAAAACTTTTCGCCTAAGCATTATGATATACCACATATTTGAAACGGTCTTTTTAAGCCCATCATGTTACGTTAAAATTTAAGATATGGTTCCATTTAAAAAAACCAAAGAGGGTCTCATATCTCTGTAATAAAAAAATTGCAGAAACATGGGGAAATGTGATGTATTCAAGTAGCCCTGTCCCTGCAATTCACTGTCCAAACGGCATGTATGTATCTATTACGGTTAGGGAGACACAAGGGGTGTTATGACTTAGCTGCCGAACCCCATATACACTGTGCCGGCCGCAGTGGGCGAGCAGTGCTAGGCGCTACAGTCTGGAACCGCGCGACCGCTACGGTCGGTGGTTCGAACCCTGCCTCGGGCATGGATGTGTGTGATGTCCTTAGGTTAGTTAGATTTAAGTAGTTCTAAGTTCTAGGGGACTGATGACCTCAGAAGTTTAGTCCCATAGTTCTCAGAGCTGTATAAACTGTCGCTTATACGAGTACAGCGGCACCTCTCCTAGATCAACAGATGGGATGTTCGTAGGAATGTGTACATTAGTATTTCCATTCCTGGGATGAAGTAATGTCCCACAATGAAATTTTCTATGATGCCGCATTATAGGTTTACGCTTTACGGTTATTTTTGTTGTACCTGACGAAGCCATCATCGATGTGCAGATGGCCAGTAGCGCATGTAACGTAAATTTACATTGCTGTAGTTTGTAAAGGTTGTTTCGCCGCTAAAGAGCACACGCTGGACAAACGTGGTGTTGTCTCTCAAATGATGCAGAGCAAACCATCAGAATTCTATATGACTTCCGAAATCACGTCCTGCGATTGCCTGATGTAGTGACAGATGATAAGAGTGGAATTTATGTCGAGTGCGAATGATTCCCCACTGGTTATCTCATACTCCTTGGCAACACGTCTCGTGAAACTATTTGCCTTATAAAAGCAGCATGTCTAACTTCTCATCATTGATGTACATGTCTGCATGCAAGCAGTGTTGAAGCAGAAATGACCTGCCAATAGGCGACACAGATCCCGCTAGTTCTGCAGTGCAGACAAATAAACTGTTTACGGTTTTTTATAATGACGTAGCAAGACGTAAACGTGTTTACACTTAGGCGAATCAAGTCATGGTAAAGTGATGTGCACATATACTGATGGTGACAATATCGTGTACACAAGGTATAAAAGAGCAGTGTATTGGCAGAGCTTTCATTTGTACAGTGTACTAAAAGAAATCAGCTAAATTTCGATTACGCGATAAGTCACACAAATCTGAGGGCTGTAAATTCAACTAAATACTTAGGAATTACAATTACAAATAACCTAAATTGGAACGATCACATAGATAATATTGTGGGTAGAGCAAATCAAAGACTGGGATTCATTGGCAGAACACTTAGAACGTGCAACAGGTCTACCAAAGAGACTGCTTACACCACGCTTGTCCGCCCTATCCTGGAGTATTGTTGTCCGGTGTGGGATCCGCATCAGGTGGGACTGACGGATGTCATCGAAAAAGTACAAAGAAGGACAGTTTTCTCCTCCGACTGCGAAAACACTCTGTTGGCACCCACCTACATAGGGATAAATGATCATCACGATAAAAAATGTAAGTGCTCGTTTTTCCCGCGTGCCGTTCGAGAGTGGAACGATAGAGAGACAGCTTGGAGGTGGTTCATTGAAACCTCTGCCAGGAACTTTATTGTGAATAGCAGAGTAATCTCGTAGATGTAGATGTATTCAGGTGATTCATGTAAAAAAGTTCCCGATGTGGTTAGAGCCACACAACGGAAATTAATGGACTTCGTACGCGGAATGTTAGTTGGAGCTAGATGCATAGCACATTCCATTTCTGAAGTCGGTAGAGAATTGAATAATTCGAGATCCATAGTGCCAAGAGTGTCCCGAGAATGCCACATTTCAGGCATTACTTCTCACCACGAACAACGCATTGGCCGACGACCTTCACTTAACGACAGAGAGGAGTGGCATTTGCGTAGAGATGTCAGTGGTAACAGACAAGCAACACCGCGTGAAATAACCGCAGGAATCGATGTGGGACGTACGACCAATGTATCCGTTAGGACAGTACCGCGAAATTTGCAGTTAACGGGCTACGACAGCAACCGACATACGGGATTGTCTTTGCTAACAGCACAACTGCAATGCTTCTCCTGGGCTCTTGACATATCGGTTGGCTCCTTGCCGACTGGGAAGCCTTGTCCTGGTCAGATGATCCCGATTTCAGTTGGTAAGAGATGATGGTCGCGTTCGAGAAAGGCGCAGAGACCACGGAGCCGTGGGCCCAAGCTGTCAACAAGGCACTGTGCGACCTGGTGGTGATTGCATAATGGGGTGGGCTGTGTTTGTACGAAATGGACTGGGTCCTCTGGTCCAACTGAAGCGGCCAATGACTGGAAATGGTAATGTTCGGCTATTTGGAGACCATTTGCAGCCATTCACAGACAACAAGCTCATGTCACTGAGCTACTGGTGTTCGCAATTCGAGCGAATGATTTGGCCATCCAGATCACCCGACATGAATCCCATCGAAAATTTATGGAACATAATCGGAAGATCAGTTCGTGCACAAAATCCTGCATTGGCAACACTTTCGCAGTTACGGCTTAATGTTTCTGTAGAGAACTTCCAACGACTTGTTGAGTCCATGCCATGTCGAGCTGCTGCACTACGCTGGACAAAAGGGTGTCAGACATAATTCTAGGATGTATCATGACTTTTGTCACCCTATTGTACAACGTAACAGCTGATTCCGGCCGACTTCCTTCAGTTTTAGAACACTTCTCGGAGTCTTTTGCGAAGAGTTTCAACTTCAACATTAATAAGCATTATATCACTGCACTCGTCTTTTCAAGCACTTTTGGATTCCGTTAAAAAGATACACTACTGGCCATTAAAATTGCTACACCACGAAGATGACGTGCTACAGACGCGAAATTCAACCGACAGGAAGAAGATGCTGTGATATGCAAATGATTAGCTTTTCAGAGCATTCACACAAGGTTGGCGCCGGTTGTGACACCTACAACGTGCTGACATGAGGAAAGTTTCCTACCGATTTCTCAAACACACACAGCAGTTGAGAGGCGTTCCCTGGTGAAACGTTGTCGTGATGCCTCGTGTAAGGAGGAGAAATGCGTACCATCACGTTTCCGTCTTTGATAAAGGTCAGATTGGGTTCAAGAGTGTAATACGGCACGCCGTGCTGGATCCCAACGGCGTCGTATCACTAGCAGTCGAGATGACAGGCATCTTATTCGCATGGCTGTAGCGGATCGTGTAGCCACGTCTCATCCGTGAGTCAACAGATGGGGACATTTGCAAGTCAACAACCATCTGCACGAACAGTTCGACGACGTTTGCAGCAGCATGGACTATCAGCTCGGAGACCATGGCTGCGGTTATCCTTCACGCTGCATCACAGACAGGAGCGCCTGTGATGGCGTACTCAACGACGAACCTGGGTGCACGAATGGCAATACGTCATTTTTTCGGATGAGTCCATGTACTGTTTACAGCATCATGATGGTCGCATCCGTGTTTGGCGACATCGCGCTGAACGCACATTGGAAGCGTGTATTCGTCATCGCCATAGTGGCGTATCACCCGGCGTGATGGTATGGGGTGCCATTGGTTACACGTCTCGGTCACCTCTTGTTCGCATTGACGACACTTTGAACACTGGACGTTACATTTCAGATGTGTTACGACCCGTGGCTCTACCCTTCAAATGGTTCAAATGGCTCTGAGCACTATGGGACTTAACATCTGTGGTCATTAGTCCCCTAGAACTTAGAACTACTTAAACCTAACCAACCTAAGGACATCACACACATCCATGCCTGAGGCAGGATTCGAACCTGCGACCGTAGCAGTCTCGCGGCTCCGGACTGAGCGCCTGAACCGCGAGACCACCGCGGCCGGCGCTCTACCCTTCATTCGAGCCCTGCGAAACCCTACATTTCAGCAGAATAATGCACGACCGCATGTTGCAGGTCCTGTACGGGCCTTTCTGGATACAGAAAATGTTCGACTGCTGCCCTGGCCAGCACATTCTCCTGATCTCTCATCAGTTGAAAACGTCTGGTCAATGGTAGCCGAGCAACTGGCTCGTCACAATACACCAGTCACTACTCTTGATGAACTGTGGTATAGTGTTGAAGCTGGATGGGCAGCTGTACCTGTACGCGCCATCCAAGCTCTGTTTGACTCATTGCCCAGGCGTATCAAGGCAGTTATTACGGCCAGAGGTGGTCGTTTTGGGTACTGGTCTCTCAGGATCTATGCACCCAAACTGCGTGAAAATGTAACTTCCTGGCAGATTAAAACTGTGTGCCCGACCGAGACTCGAACTCGGGACCTTTGCCTTTTGCGGGCAAGTGCTCTACCAACTGAGCTACCGAAGCACGACTCACGCCCGGTACTCACAGCTTTACTTCTGCCAGTACCTCGTCTCCTACCTTCCAAACTTTCATATCAGCGCACACTCTGCTGCAGAGTGGATATTCTCATTCTGCGTGAAAATGTAATCACATGTCAGGTCTAGTATAATACGTTTGTCCAATGAATACCCGTTTATCATCTGCATTTCTTCTTGGTGTAGCAATTTTAATGCCCAGCAGTGTATGTATTGAATAATTAGGAAAAAAAATTATCTTGCCTGAACATTTCCGAGAGTGTACGGCAGGCTACAGTCCGTAATACTAAGGATATAATGAGTGAACACTAGTAGTCCAATCGTTACAAATACCGATGCTTCCTGCCACCTGACACGGCTATGAGGACCGGAAAAGGTATGCTCAACGTCCCCAGTGTACTGATGCTAATCGGAGTTGGTTCTTTTTCTTGCCGTCGACCAGCTGTTACGGGGCTCCTGCTATGGTTGGGTCGGTGTCTGCTGAGCGATGCTACCCCGCGAGCGTGTCTTGTGGCGTCGAGCAGTCCCGCAGTGTGATTTCCTTAGGACCGACGAAGCGCATTACGCTCCACAAGCAGAAAACAACTGAAAATTGGCATTTAATGAAGCTTTAGACTTACGATAAGAAACCGTATGAATCACTGAAAATAATTCAGTTAAGCGCAATACTCTATATCATGCCTAAATTTGTAAGCTTATTCACCTGTTGCAACTTAATCTTTCTTACAACTGCTTTAACTCTGAGGAAGCTATATATTCGCAGCCGGACAGTTTCGCCATTGGGAATTGCATGGCGGGGCACTTAGCCTACATATTCATTAACTAGATGTACTAAGAGAAGGTTTTTAAGCAATTTCAACAGGGTGCCCACAAAGTTATTTACTACAAATATATCGTCAATGACGCCTTAGTGACGTTGAACGGTACAGAGAAGAACGTTACTAATATGCATTCACAACAAAATAATGTGCACGATAAATTCAATTTCATCTGTAAAATCGAAGTATTAACTGTATTAACAGTTTAGATGTTATAATAAAGAAGAATGAGTCAATGCACAAATTTGGAAATTTTCGGAAACCAACAACTACAAACACGTTAATCAGTAACGGATCCTGCTACACAGTAATCCATAAAATAGCGTACATTCACGCACTGATATGGAAAATGGTAAATCTTCAGGTTCATGAAGCAAAGAAATAGCGAGCCTTGAAAATTTAGGCAAAGTAAACAATTTGGAAATAGAAGTTATTAAGGAGGTACACAAACAGACGCTGTAAGTTAAACAAAACGAGATTACTCTAGAGAGAGAAACAACTAAACACGAAACCAATTTCGCTGTATTCCCCTCTAACGGTGGCATTTCTAACAAAATAGACGAAACTTTCAAAAATACGAAAATCAAAATTGGGGTTCGCACCGAAAACAACATTAAAAGTTGAAAGGTTGTTATAGTATCAGAAGTGGCGATATTAGCCACAGATGACACTTTTTCTGAGTACAAAGCATTACGGACATAATCTACTGCCTGAAATGATAATTAAATCAAGACCCTAAGCTGCCGACAGGCGTTGATATACATCAACGGGGACAGCTGAAAACGTGTACCCCGACTGGGACTGGAACCTGGGATCTCCTGCTCACATTCCATCGAGTACACAGAGGATAGTGCGACTGCAGGGACTTATCCCTTGCACGCTTCCCGTGAGACCCACTTTCCCAACATAATGTCCACACACTATATTCGTAGTGCCCCTGCCCATTTCACTCATTACTCGCGGCAGACAATCTTACCGAGCCCCGTAAGAGTTCGGGAAATGCGTGTGCATCCAGCCCAGAAGAAGAAGGTCAATGGCCGGTTAGCCTTAACTATATGAAAATGGTATCTGTTCTTCCAGACATGTCCGAAAGAATAGATACCATCTTCATATAGTTAAGGCTTACTGGCCATTGAGCTTCTTCAGATATATCCGAAAGAACAGCCATGTAAGCGGGAGATCCCGGGTTCGAGTCCCGGTCGGGGCACATATTTTCAACTGTCCCGGTTGATGTATATCAACGGCTGTCGACAGCTTAGGGGCTTGATTTAATTATCATTTCATTCAAAGAGAGCTACATGGTCACCGGTGGTATCTGTTCTTTCGGACATATCATCTTCATATGTGAATACTGCCTGTTAGCAGACCAGGCACATGGCGCGGTAAGTAAGGCGGAGCGGACGAGAGGCGAATTGGGAATCACTTTAGCGACAACGCGTGCCGCAAACGGAAAATCCACTGACATAAGCGACTAGGGCAGAATGTTATCTCCCGACGCCTGGTATCAAGCATTTTAGACCATTGAAGCTGGTCGGCTGCCTTGAGCATAAACCGAAAGTGACTGAAAGGTAATGAAGTGATGAGTAAGCGACAATTTATTGGACGTCTTGCCTCATGACAGAACGCACGGGTCGGAGGCTTTTCTACTCTGTAAGGCAGCATAAGCGACGACCTCTGGTAGATCAGACTGCAGAGTAGAGTGCTGATGCAAAGGCAAGGGTTTCGGAGAAGTGAACTCACTGGTCAGCGATCTTTATTGGATACAGAGCTCCGCAGCAGATGACACCTGCATTTTTGCCCGCATCTCGTGGTCGTGCGGTAGCGTTATCGCTTCCCACGCCCGGGTTCCCGGGTTCGATTCCCGGCGGGGTCAGGGATTTTCTCTGCCTCGTGATGGCTGGGTGTTGTGTGATGTCCTTAGGTTAATTAGGTTCAAGTAGTTCTAAGTTCTAGGGGACTGATGACCATAGATGTTAAGTCCCATAGTGCTCAGAGCCATTTTGAACACCTGCATTTTCCCCCGTTGACCGAAGGACTTTGTCAGTTACGACCTCAATGGGCACGGGACCACCGAGACAGTACAATGGATCAATGATAACGTGTCGCCTGATCGGATGAATCACGTTTCTAGTAACAACAGGTCAATGGTCGTGCCACGTGAACGTCTGCCCCAAACATGCACGGCGCCACAGATGCAGACTAGTGGGTGCAGTATCACGCTATGGGTGACATTCCTCTGGGCTTCCTCGGCATCTGTGGAATTGCTCGAAGGTATCATGACTGTTCTGGACTACATGAACATCATTTCGGGCCACTTGCATCCCTTCATGCTTGATGTCTTCCCCAACGGCGGTTGTGTCTTTCAGCAGTGTAACTGTCCGTATGACAAGGCCAGAACAGTGCTACAGTGTTGGAACAGCATGATTGTGAACTCACATTGATTTTTTCGCCACCAGATTCGCCAGAACCCGATGGAAAACATCTCCGACGCTATATAGCGCCTGCGCCGCTCTCATAAACCACCGGACCATAATTTACGGGAATTGGGTGAGCTGTACGTAAGAGGCCGGCCGCGGTGGTCTCGCGGTTCTAGGCGCGCAGTCCGGAACCATGAGACTGCTACGGTCGCAGGTTCGAATCCTGCCTCGGGCATGGATGTGTGATGTCCTTAGGTTAGTTAGGTTTACGTAGTTCTAAGTCTAGGGGACTGATGGCCTCAGATGTTAAGTCCCATAGTGCTTAGAGCCATTTGAACCATTTTGGAAATGACAGCGGTTTCCACAAAACCGAACGCTTTTTGCGAATATGCTTTTTCTTGTGTTTAACCGTCAGGGTTTGGAATGTGGTCAAATTAAATCCGGCGATGCTGAGGGAATTAGATTAGGAAATGAGACACTTAAAGTAGTAAAGGAGTTTTGCTATTTAGGAAGTAAAATAACTGATGATGGTCAAAGTAGAGAGGATATAAAATGTAGACTAGCAATGGCAAGGAAAGCGTTTCTGAAGAAGAGAAATTTGTTAACATCGAATATAGATTTATGTATCAGGAAGTCGTTTCTGAAAGTATTTGTTTCGAGTGTAGCCATGTATGGAAGTGAAACATGGACGATAACTAGTTTGGACAAGAAGAGAATAGAAGCTTTCGAAATGTGGTGCTACAGAAGTGTACTGAAGATAAGGTGGATAGATCACGTAACTAATGAGGAGGTATTGAATAGGATTGGGGAGAAGAGAAGTTTGTGGCACAACTTGACTAGAAGAAGGGATCGGTTGGTAGGACATGTTTTGAGGCATCAAGGGATCACAAATTTAGCATTGGAGGGCAGCGTGGAGGGTAAAAATCGTAGAGGGAGACCGAGAGATGATTACACTAAGTAGATTTATAAGGATGTAGGTTGCAGTAGGTACTGGGAGATGAAGAAGCTTGCACAGGAGAGAGTAGCATGGAGAGCTGCATCAAACCAGTCTCAGGACTGAAGACAACAACAACAACAACCACAACTCCAACGGTTTCCTGCCTAATTTTCATCATTATAGCACAAGTTGTCATGGCAACTTTTAAACCGTTTACATAGAGTAAGAATAGCTGAGGCCTATTGCGCTCTTTCGGGAACCCCAGTTAAAACTTCGATTCGATTACTACGAACAATGACCTTTTTGAAAGGAAATTACGAATCGATTCGCACAGATGATATGATGCTCACTAGGCATATAATTTGTTTAGGAACCACTTGTGCGGAACAGTGTACGAAGATCTAGAAATATGGAATCGACTTGAGACCTACTGTCGGTAATACCCATTATTTGGTGTGAATAAAGAGCCAGTTGTGTATCAAAAAACGATATTATTCTGATCCGTGCTTGTTATGTTTCAATACATCGTTTTTTTCGATGCATTTGTAATGTTGGAACACTGTGTATGTCAAAAGAACGTACAACAAATCGATGTCAGTGATATATGTATACAATTCAGCTTATTACTTTCGTTTCCTTCACATTGTATTGGCGTGATCTGTGGAACTTTTGGAACTTTAGTTACCGAACTTCGTCGGGCGAGCGGTTGTATATGACTGCTAAAAATGGAGCTATTTTATTACTATACTGTCAAAGGAAACTAACTGACGTACAGTCTGCATCGATAGACTTCTCTTATAAAGAGACTAAAATGCTTCACTACACCGAGAGCATCTACCTCAAATTATTAATGTTGGCAGCTAATCTTGATTGGAATTCTCTAATGGTTACTGTGTCGACTTCTGTGAAAGACGTGGGGAAAATCGCGTTTAGTAACTTCACTTTAGTAGCGCTGTCGTCGATAGCATTACCGTTGCTATCTCGCACTGAAGTGACTGATTCTGTCTTGCTCTTGGTATACCTTTCATACGACAAGATACTCTATGGATTTTCTTATGAAACCAAGTGAAAGTTAACATCAACTAATACAGGGTGATTCACGCAAGAAGTAACACCCTTTTTATTTCGTAAACGCTTCCAGAAATCTAAAACGGTTTTCGCAAAAAGATAGTACACTAAGGGACATATGTTTTGGTGTTTGATAAAAAATCTTAATTCTTGTACGATCGAGATACTAGAGTAAGTATGATTTTTATTATAGACTTTTATACACTACTGGCCATTAAAATTGCTACACCAAGAAGAAATGCAGATGATTAACGGGTATTCATTGGACTCAGTACCCAGAGCAACCACCTCTGGCTGTAATAACGGCCTTGATACGCCAGGGCATTGAGTCAAACAGAGTTTGGATGGCGTGTACAGGTACAGCTGCCCATCCAGCTTCAACACGATACCACAGTTCATCAAGAGTAGTGACTGGCGTATTGTGACGAGCCACCATTGACCGGACGTTTTCAATAGGTGAGAGATCTGGAGAATGTACTGGCCAGGGCAGCACTCGAACATTTTCTGTATCCAGAAAGACCCGTACAGGACCTGCAACATGCGGTCGTGCATTATCCTGCTGAAATGTAGGGTTTCGCAGGGATCGAATGAAGGGTAGAGTCACGGGTCGTAACTCATCTGAAATGTAATGTCCACTGTTCAAAATGCCGTCAGTGCGACCAAGAGGTGACCGAGACGTGTAACCAATGGCATCCCATACCGTCACGCTGGATGATACGCCAGTATGGCGATGACGAATTCACGCTTCCAATGTGCGTTCACCACGATGTCGCCAAACACGGATGCGACTATCATGATGCTGTAAACAGAACCTGGATTCATCCGCTAAAATAACGTTTTGCCATTCGTGCATCCAGGTTCGTCGTTGAGTACACCATCACAGGCGCTCCTGTCTGTGATGCAACGTCAAGGGTGACCGCATCCATGGTCTCTGAGCTTATAGTCCATGCTGCTGCAAACGTCGTCGAACTGTTCGTGCAGACGGTTGTTGTGTTACATTCGTCCCCATCTGCTGACTCAGGGATCCGTTACAGCCTTGCGGATAAGATGCCTGTCATGTCGACTGCCAGTGATACGAGGCCGTTGGGATCCAGCACGGCGTTCCGTATTACCCTCCTGAACCCACCGAATCCATATTCTGCTAACAGTCATTGGATCTCGACCAACGCGAGCAGCAATGTCGCGATACGATAAACCACAATCGCGATAGGCTACAAAGCGAGCTTTATCAAAGTCGGAAACGTGAAGGGACGCATTTCTCCTCCTTACACGAGGCATCACAGCAACGTTTCACAGGCAACGCCGGTCAACTGCTGTTTGTGTATGAGAAATCGGTTGGGAATTTTCCTCATGTCAGCACATTGTATGTGTCGCCATGTTCTGGAACATTGTGGAGCGGCCATATTTGTATATTGTGGAATTTGTCATTGATGGGGCTACCCATTGTTAGGAGTATATAAAGAAACACCCGTCGTGGGTTTCAGTTTCTTATCAGTGACGAAGGTAGGAACCAAAAAAGTAGTGTAGTGAGTGAATATAAACAAACAGTGAAGTGTGAGTAGTCAAAGTGATACTGTGACTGAATATAAAATCGAAAACAAAGTGTGATTAGTGTGAAAAATGTATTTAGTGTATTTGTTAATAAAAAGTTGATTTGATTTATGTATAATGGGGACACAATCTTATAATAAAAGACTGCGAACTCAAGCCAGCCATGAAAATATGAACCTAAGAGAAGTGTGGAGGATAACAAATAAACAGTATAACTTAACAAATGAAGCATTGCACTACGACCCGACGAAAAATTTAACAAACACAAACATGTCGTAATCGGAAAAATTCCGCAGGAAACTCCAGAATTAAAACACTTTCTTCAAAATATAAAAGCATGCAACGCCTGCTTCCAAATGACTTCCTTCGGTGTCACTTCGATCAACACTAACAGAGATTAAATCGATTATGTTTTCTCCATCCAAGAGCAAATCTATCATAACATGAGATCACTACTATCACTACCCAACGAAGACCACAAATTTCTGCAAGTATATTTAATCGGAAATGAAGGAACAGAAATTAAATACGACGCACAAATATCAGTGAACTGAGACGAGAAGTAGTCCGAGGATCTTCACGAATACTATAAACTGATTCACATATTCAAAACAGCACTAGACCGAATGATTTCTGATAACTATAAAGCTATAATTCGACCTGACAGAAGACTACATGGAGAACACGAACGTCCATTTAATGTATCTCAGGTATATGAAGTAGCCAGCATAATTGTGAACACTGAAAACACAAGCCGTGATATAACTGTATAACGAAGAAGGGAAGGACTGCAACTTATTGCAAACATATCGTTCATATGATGCCCTCCAATATCCATTAATACTTCTGGACAGAGAGGATGGATATTATTTTAATATGAAACAAATCTAACATGAAAGAGGCTTAGAAACAAACAAAAAAGTCACTTTGGAGGAGTTCTATGCTTACCACTTAATTATAAGAGACAATGAAACATACAATGACATTCTCAACACTCGCCGTTTATTCTAGCATTTCCTGATAGATACGTATGCAAAAACAGAAGCTAAACGGATGCTTTACATGAGACTGAGTAAGAAGAAACTACGCACGGAAGAATACATCCACCTTCGAGATGCAATCACAAATGTCGGAAACATTGGCGATATTGGAACAATGGTAATCTTATCCTCATCATACATCGGAAGTGCCGGCCGCTGTGGCCGAGCGGTTCTAGGCGCTTCAGTCCGGAACCGCGCTGCTGCTGCGGCCACAGGTTCGAATCCTGCCTCGGGCATGGATGTGTGTGATGTCCTTACGTTAGTTACGTTTTAGTAGTTCTAAGTCTAGGGGACTGTTGACCTCAGATGTTTAAGTAGTGCTCAGAGCCATTTGAACCATTTGAACACAGGAAGACTGACGACACACGCACGAATTCACTCAAAATGCCACGAACTACTATAAGAAAATATGGACGACCTGACATCTTCATAACATCCACACGCTACTCGTCGTGGCCAGAAACCGAATGGAAACCAGCGTACGGCATTATGGGCCGGGAGTCCCCCATTAGAGGAAGTTCGGCCGCCGAGGGCGAGTACTTATTGCATTCGACGCCACATTGGGCGATTTGCGCGTCGGAGATGGGGATGAAATGATGATGAGAACAACACAACAACCTGAGCGGAGACAATCTCCTGCCCCAGCCGGGAATCGAACCCGGGCCCCTTGCCGTGGCACTCCGCCGCGCTGACCACTCAGCTAACGGGGGCGGACGCCAGAAACTAAAGAACAGCAGAGATACGGACAAGCCTCCATCATCAATACAACATCATAATAGTCCGAGTTTTCCGGCACAAACAAACGAGATATATTAAAGTCATCACACAATACCACACATCTGGAACCGTTAAATGCCGGATGTACTCAGTAGAATGGTAAAAACGAGGACAGCCCCACTCACACAATCTCAATGACTACACGGCAGAATTCATCCCACTGATATCGACAAAATCATTCAAGGTGAATTTCCCAGTCCACAAGAATACCCGGAACTGTAGGACATAGTAGTAAAAAACATGATTCCCGGACCACGTGGGCCACTAACCCCAATCCGCCACGTATGAGTGATGGAAAATGTACAAAAAAAAAGTCCATTCTCGAACGACACACATACCGGAGTTGATGGCTATCGCAAATACGGAAGACGATCACCCAAAAACGGTGACTTCACAGCAAAAAATACGACTATGAGGCAGCGACCAACTGGAAATACACTCCTGGAAATGGAAAAAAGAACCCATTGACACCGGTGTGTCAGACCCACCATACTTGCTCCGGACACTGCGAGAGGGCTGTACAAGCAATGATCACACGCACGGCACAGTGGACAACCCAGGAACCGCGGTGTTGGCCGTCGAATGGCGCTAGCTGCGCAGCATTTGTGCACCGCCGCCGTCAGAGTCAGCCAGTTTGCCGTGGCATACGGAGCTCCATCGCAGTCTTTAGCACTGGTAGCATGCCGCGACAGCGTGGACGTGAACCGTATGTGCAGTTGACGGACTTTGAGCGAGGGCGAATAGTGGGCATGCGGGAGGCCGGGTGGACGTACCGCCGAATTGCTCAACACGTGGGGCGTGAGGTCTCCACAGTACATCGATGTTGTCGCCAGTGGTCGGCGGAAGGTGCACGTGCCCGTCGACCTGGGACCGGACCGCAGTGACGCACGGATGCACGCCAAGACCGTAGGATCCTACGCAGTGCCGTAGGGGACCGCACCGCCACTTCCCAGCAAATTAGGGACACTGTTGCTCCTGGGGTATCGGCGAGGACCATTCGCAACCGTCTCCATGTAGCTGGGCTACGGTCCCGCACACCGTTAGGCCGTCTTCCGCTCACGCCCCAACATCGTGCAGCCCGCCTCCAGTGGTGTCGCGACAGGCGTGAATGGAGGGACGAATGGAGACGTGTCGTCTTCAGCGATGAGAGTCGCTTCTGCCTTGGTGCCAATGATGGTCGTATGCGTGTTTGGCGCCGTGCAGGTGAGCGCCACAATCAGGACTGCATACGACCGAGACACACAGGGCCAACGCCCGGCATCATGGTGTGGGGAGCGATATCCTACACTGGCCGTACACCTCTGGTGATCGTCGAGGGGACACTGAATAGTGCACCGTACATCCAAACCGTCATCGAACCCATCGTTCTACCATTCCTAGACCGGCAAGGGAACTTGCTATTCCAACAGGACAATGCACGTCCGCATGTATCCCGTGCCACCCAACGTGCTCTACAAGGTGTAAGTCAACTACCCTGGCCAGCAAGATCTCCGGATCTGTCCCCCATTGAGCATGTTTGGGACTGGATGAAGCGTCGTCTCACGCGGTCTGCACGTCCAGCACGAACGCTGGTCCAACTGAGGCGCCAGGTGGAAATGGCATGGCAACACGTTCCACAGGACTACATCCAGCATCTCTACGATCGTCTCCATGGGAGAATAGCAGCCTGCATTTCTGCGACAGGTGGATATACACTGTACTAGTGCCGACATTGTGCATGCTCTGTTGCCTGTGTCTATGTGCCTGTGGTTCTGTCAGTGTGATAATGTGATGTATCTGACCCCAGGAATGTGTCAATAAAGTTTCCCCTTCCTGGGACAATGAATTCACGGTGTTCTTATTTCAATTTCCAGGAGTGTAGATAATCAGAGGGTAGTACGAGATGATACACTACTTTCCAAAATGTTCCAAACACACTTAAATGTAGAATGCTGCAATTCAGTGAAATCCATCAAATATCACTAGAAGTATGTGAACAAAGGGGGTGAAATGGCAGTACTTCTAACAGCCAAAGCAGCGAACAACAAAACAGAAACGACGGGATCCTCATGTACCAAATGTGAAGATACAGTAACAGTAACGAAGCAGCGTGGCGGATTTTCGTTTTTCCCATGCACTAACGCGAACAACCGTACAACATCTAGCAGCACATATGGAGAATGGACAGAGTTTACTTCACAAAAGACATCGCTAGAAAAATTACAAGCGGTCATACACCAGAACATAATATTAACAGATTTTTACCAGCTGTGCCAAACGGATCTATTCACGGAATCATTACTGAATATCGTCGTCCCCATCTATTATACGAGGAACACAACAACAAAAATCTTTCAACGACGAAAACAAGGAATTACAATAGAAGATCGTCCAGGAATCATGAAAACTGTCGCAATAGGCCAAGTACATACAGTTCAACCGAGCAACGCTGAATGTTTCTCTCTCCGGATGTTGCTACAAGAAACACGGGGACCAACAAGTGTCACAGATCTCAATACTGTTGACGGTTACGTGCCAACACTTAGGATTACTGGAGAGCGACAACCACTGGAATTAACACTACAAGAAACCTCACTCACAGCCTCAGCTGAAAAAATGACAGACTTACCATCATCGGATATGAACAGTGAGCGCTACAAATCACTGGAAAGCTGTATAGCGCACTGCTGTAGAAGGTAGTAGTTTTATAATCTTAAAAGTTCCTCGCCGTAGTGAGTGGGATAGAAAATGTATGTCAGGTGAATGTATGTCAGGTGCTGGAAATATACAAGGGTTGGAACTTTAATAGTGGCAACTATTTATTTACAGCTCGTACAAAATAGATACGTGTTTCAAAGTTTTACTGACCTTCAGAGTAGTCACCAGCATTGTGTATGACCCGTTGCCAGAGATGTCGAAGTCGTAGGATACTCTTAGCAGTGCCAGTTGTGTTGACAGTTCGAGCGGCGCCGTCTATTGACCGACGAATTTGTAGCAGTTCTGAAGCGAATGCCGTGAAGTGTTTCCTTCACTTTAGAAATAGAGTTGAACCCATGAGGGCTTAAGTCAGGAGAGTGCAGTAGGTGGTATAGCACTTAGCAGCCCCATCAGTCAAACAAATCAGTAACAGCTTCCACTGTGCGTGCTTGAGCATTGTCCTGCAAAATGATGGTCAGGTCCTGCAGAAAGTGTCATCACTTCTGTCTCTAAGCTGGTCATAGGTTGTGTTCCAAAAGCGTATTGATTACGTGGAACTCAGCTCATTCTGTTCCTTAATGAGATGTTGAATGTAGTAGGTACAGTGTTCCTACTGCTGGTCAGTTCCAAATAAAATGAGAGACAATGTTGCAGGGAGGGCTGGTTAAGTACAGGGGGACAGTTGCAAGATGCATAGAGACACCATCTCGAGTTTTGGTCACGAGGCACGAATGCGAGACTACTTCATGACTACCATCCATATAGGGAGTGATGGTCAATCATAATAAAATCTTACCGAATGAATGAAGTGTTTTGGCTAAGGGACGCAGTTTTTGCACCTCCTCTGTGCTGATGACTATTTCCCACACTAAGAAACAATATTTTCGTTATGTGGTGTATGTAGTGTAACAGGGTTCGCAATGTGTCCACGTGAATACAGCCCACGCAAAGTAATGGAGTGGAGTAGTTTAGCAACGATACAAAAGTTGAGAATCATGTTGCAATGTCATTGGCTAATAGTATCATGAGGTTGATGCAAAGAGATATTTTGTTGATGTAACAAGTCATTGAGAGTGGTTGTTTGGAACTCGGGTAATTGGGTGAAATACGTTTAAATTTTGGGAAACCTGGTAAAATTACGAAAATTGATGGAAAATATGTAAAACTGAGGTACATATGACAAAAATATGCTTGAATGGCGGTACATACATGCTCGCCTAGATGTATGAAAATGATCTGAAGGCATTTTGACTTTGTAACATCAGTATGATCTTATTGTAAAGTTGTTTTTTTAATGCCATTTAGCCTGAAGATAAGGTATTCCCTCAAAACATGTCACTAAATAAATAAGTAATACAATAGTTGACAAAGTTTGTGACTGGTAGCGGTAATTTAAAAAACCTTTACGTACGTATGAAAATCGTTCTATTATTCCATCGGTACAATTGACCAATGATTGTCCATACCACCCATGCTCTGTGGGTGTAAGTCCTGCAGAATACCCCTTGTTTCACACGCAGTTATGCTCTGTAAGCCATAAAAATGAGAGACGCAGTGACCAAAGATTCAGTGGCCTTGATGGTTGCCGTCTGGAACACCAAAACAGTGATCATATACCTGGGTGTGATATGCCTCACCAATATGAGCAATCAATGCTCTTGGTCTCTTCGAAAATGGAACACTGAGGTATGTAATACCCTGTCACTGTGGAATGTGAGTTTAAATGTAGAAATCACCACCTTTGTAGAGGTGTTTGGAGATGCTCCACAATGCTGCAAACTCTTCTAGTTTCTATAGGTTGCGATGTCTTCCACATTTTTGTCAATAAGAAGCACCATCTCCGTCTTTTATTTCAACCAACGGGATACCAATTCGATTCTATACAGAGTACGCGAAAGAACTTGCACCCCTTCTAACAGCCGTGTACCGCAAGTCTCTTGAGGAACGGAAGGTTCCAAATGATTGGAAAAGAGCACAGGTAGTCCCAGTCTACAAGAAGGGTCGTCGAGCAGATTCGCAAAACTATAGACCTATATCTCTGACGTCGATCTGTTGTAGAATTTTAGAACATGTTTTTTGCTCGAGTATCATGTCGTTTTTGGAAACCCAGAATCTAGTCTGTAGGAATCAACATGGATTCCGGAAACAGCGATCGTGTGAAACCCAACTCGCTTTATTTGTTCATGAGACCCAGAAAATATTAGATACAGGCTACCAGGTAGATGCCATTTTCCTTGACTTCCGGAAGGCGTTCGATACAGTTCCGCACTGTCGCCTGATAAACAAAGTAAGAGCCTACGGAATATCAGACCAGCTGTGTGGCTGGATTGAAGAGTTTTTAGCAAACAGAACACAGCATGTTGTTCTCAATGGAGAGACGTCTACAGACGTTAACGTAACCTCTGGCGTACCACAGGGAAGTGTTATGGGACCATTGCTTTTCACAATATATATAAATGACCTAGTAGATAGTGTCGGAAGTTCCATGCGGCTTTTCGCGGATGATGCTGTAGTATACAGAGAAGTTGCAGCATTAGAAAATTGTAGCGAAATGCAGGAAGATCTGCAGCGGATAGGCACTTGGTGCAGGGAGTGGCAACTGACTCTTAAGATAGACAAATATAATGTATTGCGAATACATAAAAAGAAGGATCCTTTATTGTATGATTATATGACAGCGGAACAAACACTGGTAGCAGTTACTTCTGTAAAATATCTGGGAGTATGCGTGCGAAACAATTTGAAGTGGAATGATCATATAAAATTAATTGTTGGTAAGGCGGGTACCAGGTTGAGATTCATTGGGAGAGTCCTTAGAAAATGTAATCCGTCAACAAAGGAGGTGGCTTACGGGACACTCGTTCTACCTATACTTGAGTATTGCTCATCAGTGTGGGATCCGTACCAGATCGGATTGACGGAGATGATAGAGAAGATCCAAAGAAGAGCGACGCGTTTCGTCACAGGGTTATTTGGAAACCGTGATAGCGTTACGGAGATGTTTAACAAACTCAAGTGGCAGACTCTGCAAGAGAGGCGCTCTGCATCGCGGTGTAGCTTGCTCGCCAGGTTTCTAGAAGGTGCGTTTCTGGATGAGGTATCGAATATATTGCTTCCCCCTACTTATACCTCCCGAGGAGATCACGAATGTAAAATTAGAGAGATTCGAGCTCGCACGGAGGCTTTCAGACATTCCTTCTTCCCGCGAACCATACGCGACTGGAACAGAAAAGGGAGGTAATGACAGTGGCACGTAAAGCGCCCTCCGCCACACACCGTTGGGTGGCTTGCGGAGTATAAATGTAGATGTAGAACATATAACAACCTCTCACATACGTCACGCAATGAGAAAAGTAGGAGCAATGAGAAAATTAGGAGCTAATATGGAGATATCTACTTTGTTGTCTCAATAAATAAGAGACAACATGCTTACGTGCAGTTTATGTGCCTATAAATGGATGGAGTGACACCTTAATAGGTAGACTAAATATACATTTACTTCTACACACTTACTTCTCAAGCCATCGTACGGTGTTTGGTCATTCACTTTCCTATTCCACTCGCAGAGGGAGGTAGAAGGACTGCCTACATGCTTCATAATGAGCGCTAATTTCTTTTATCTTATCTTTATGGTACTTATGTGAAATGTATGTTGCCGGTGGGAGAATGCTGTGGTAAGTTCCGGAAGGCTGTTCTCAATAGTATTCCTCCAAAAGAAAATTGGTTTCCCTCCAGGGATCCCCATTTGATCTACCTGGCGTGTGTAATCCAACAGCTGGAAAAAAATTACTCAATGTGGAAAGTGACTAAAGTGACTCCCATGAACAATTTAATTAATTAGCCTATCAATTTGATATCTATGACAGCACTGGGTAGAAGCGAGGGCTAGAGTACCACGGATAGGAGTCAGGAGTTCGAGTGGTAATGAGGCGATTTTTCGGTGCGGAGAGTTCTGTTAAAGAAATTTCAATCTCCTACCTACACAGGGATAGGACGACCGCCGTAATAAAATCAGCCATATTACCTAATTTAGAATGTGACACGTTGTATAAACCTTACATTTACAACTTCTCTGTGCTGCTACCTTTACAGACTTCGTATGTGGCGAAGGATTTGGTTATTTTAAGAGAGTTAGAAAGTGAGGAAGCATCCTGTGACAGAGGTAGAGCATGATCTTAGTACTTCCTTATGAGCCAAAAATGAATTTAATATTCTATTCATGTGATGAAATGTTGTAACAGACATTAAGCGGATTAGAACAGATTTTTTACCTGATGAAAGAATACTTAAGAGTGAATGTAGCCTATGCCATACTATTACAGGATTTTCACAAGTAACGATATTTAGCCATGTGAAAGCTCGCGTATGACGAGATTTCATCTGTCTTCGAAAATAACTCGTATGAAATTGAGAAATCCACGTTTCGTGTGAGAAGCAACATCCCTGTCTTGGATTGTGTAAATTGGATTTTTTTATTTTTGTGGTTCTACGTTAGGGTGGATCTGGTTACAGCTACTGTGTACGTCCAAGACACACCTGCTTGTCTCGCCAGCGGCCGACCGGAAGTGCCGGCTCAGCTTAGTGCGACCGGCTGATCCAAAGACATGACTCCGGCTACCGGCTGGTTGGCTCTTGCCCGCTGCCACGGGGATTAACAAAGAAAGCAACCAGTATGCTGGCTGAGTGGCAACAGAAGTGGATATGTGTTTCACTTGAGAAGATTCAGTAAGATGGGTGACAGTCTGTCCAACCTATGAGCATTTGATAGGGCCTACATGTGAATGCTGTTGAAGGGCGCGCAGCTGCTGATGCGTGTTCAGGTCTTGAGCTGTAGCGCCTCTTACGTAAAATGAAGTTTTGTAATTGTAGGATTTGAGAGTTTTGGCCAATTTGGCTGACAGGTTTATTAAATATAGGATGGTACACTTGTTCGTTTTAGATATGACTGTTTCTGCAGAGGGCTGATACACATATGGCAACATTTTTCTTCTTTGCCTCTTGTGTAGAATGTTGTCAATTAAGCCAGCAGTATAGCCATAGTCAGATGCATTACATTTAATGGCGACTAATACTGTTCTGACACTGGTATGGATGTAAGACGATGGACCATGGAATGAGACGCAGCATGTTTGTGGTTTATTACGTGTTGTGAGCATGAGAGTATTACTGTGTCTATTGTTGTGGGGTTTTCTGCAAATTTTTAAACTGTGTGTATTTTGCAGTGATATTACGTTGAGGCCTAAGAAGGTAATGCATTTTTCATCATAGTTTTTGTGTTGTTGCTTTAGATGTTCTAGGAATGTGTTCATTTGGATTTTGGTACCACTCCACCGACACAGTACATCATCTACACCTCTGTACCAAATGGTTCAAATGGCTCTGAGCACTATGCAACTTAACTTCTGAGGTCAGCAGTCGCCTAGAACTTAGAACTGATTAAACCTAACTAACCTAAGGACATCACACACATCCATGCCCGAGGCAGGATTAGAACCTGCGACATCTGTACCAGTATTTGATATTATCACTGATATGTACATTATGTAGGGAATGTTTTTCGAGAGTCCCCATTGCCCAGACATGTAGCTGTTTATATGAAGATAGTAACTGTTCTCGAAAGACCAGATGCCATTGATGACCATGCAGCTTCTCTAGTTCGAGTCCCGGTCGGAGCACACATTTTCAGCTGTCCCCATCGACGTGTATCAGCAACACCTGTCGGCAGCTGAGGGTTTCAATTAATTATCATTTACTCTAGCTGTTTGTATAGAATATTTTCTGATTGAAAATAATTTTGTTGTAAGATGACTGGTTGGCCAGTGTTACATCTTATGCTTGTACAGGGTTGACACTATTCGAACGTATTTACTGCGATTCCATTGAAGCCACAAGTTCCCATGGTATGCCATAGTTGTCATGACTTCTAGAATGACCCTCGCAAGCAGGGTGAAGAAAAAATGCCGCAATTCGCAATCAGTATGCTATTTTTCATCTTACTTCAAGATAAAAGTGTGTCTCTCAAAACCAAGTCCTGTCGGTAGGTTTAATAGGCATACGATTTGAAAACCGAGGCTCTGGCAGCGCTGCAACTGCGGCGACGACGAGTTAGCATGATTTCTGCTCTGTGCGGGAGCTGACCCATTAGCTCAGAGCCGGCACGGTAGCTCAGCGTGTTCGGTCAGAGAGCTGGTTGGTCTCTGTAACATAAACTGAGTGAAAGGATCAACCACCGTACTCGAACAGATGACATGTGACGTCCGCAACGACCAAACACAACGATCAACAACAAACAAAATGCAAGAAAAAGGGAAAAGTGAGACAGGATAATGCTGTTGGGAACGAATATGCAGACTCACCGATGTTCGATGTTTGGGCCATACTATCTTTTTTCTGTTAAAACATCAAACTGTATTGTGTATTTCTTCGTATTATTGTTCCTTTACTTAAACATTGAGACATAATATGGACTTACTACAGACGTAAACGACCACTTTGTTTTGTCCATGGCGCAAATAAAGCCAATAGAAAACACCAGTGGGTGCAGTAACATCGTCTGTATCCAGTGAGATACAAAAAACAAAATAGATACGCTACACTAGACTGCACATTATGCTACACATAGTAATTCTATTCTGTACGGTTGGCTTCCAGGCTTACAGTCATAGAGCAACGATCACTTAAGAGAAGCTGTTCAAAGCGACCATCTTTCATCTGCAAACACTTCGCCACTCGCTTGATCATACTTAGCTGTACTCTACACAACATACCCTTATCCACCATTTGCCGAATTGGCATGCACGCCAGCTATTAGGTCGTTTGCAACCATTGGCGCGGTTTTATCAACTTGTGTCCCCACAAATAAAAAACTAGTGGATTAAGGTCCGGGGATCGTGGAGGCCAGAACATTGGACCTCCACGACCAATCCATTTCTCTGGAGTCGCTCCATTCAAGTACTTACGCACATTTTCAAGTGTGGCTGTGCACAATCACTACGAACTACAGCTGTCACAGAATGTCAGGTGGTACGTTTTGTAATGCGTCAGGCAAAGTATTGCAAAGAAATGTGAGGTACATGGGCGCATTCAACTTGTTCGTCAATAGGTAAGGGCCCAGAAGCACTCCTTCCACGATTCCAGAAACAGGTTTATGGCAAAGCGTGCCTGCGAGCCACGTTCGTGGGTGATATGTGGGCTGTGCTCGGATTGCTAATGGTTGTTGTTGAAAATACCTTCACGAGTGAAGCTAGATTTGAAACGTCCCCTTAGAAAAGTTATACATGACTGTGCTTAAACTGACACACAATAATTTTTAGCGCAACGCAATCTGAGTTTCAAAAATCTCTACAAAAGAATGGCCCTGACATTTTTTAGCGCAACGCAATCTGACTTTCAAAAATCCCTACAAAAGAATGCCCCTGACTAACATTAACCTATACGTTTCACATATCACTTACCTCACAAAAATCTTCGTTAGTCGAACTACTGCACTGCAGCGAGCGCCACTACTGCCAGCTAAATAAAAGATTCAAACTACTGAAGGAACTAACTACTGATAGGCACAGTTAGCAAAAGAAAGATTTTGATAGAGAACAAACATTGTATTTACCTTAATATTGTTGAAAAGTCATATTATATATATCAGTTCATGACATCCCGTCTTACAAATTTCGAAACTCCGCCATCTCTCTCCCCACATCCACCACTGCTGGCGGCTCACCTCCAACTGCGCAACGCTACGCGCTGTTCACATCCATCTGCCCAACACTACAATGACAGACAACAATGCAAACCAGTCACAGACTGCACACAGCACAGCCAGTGATTTTTCATACAGAGCGCTACGTGGCGTTACCAATAAGAAAACCTAAACAGCCTACTTACAGATTCGTCAGTCAATATCACGTTTTTTATAAAATGTTCGTTCCCTTCCACTTGGTGCAAAAGTCATGGAAAAAACTATACTCGTCGAATGTGGTTTTCCTGCCGCTGATGTTAAGTTAGCGTGTAATTAATGGATGCAGTTCTTCATCAAAGTCAGTATTTGAGATATCTGGAACTGCCTTGCAATATCACTGGCACTTCGCCGAGGTGACTGGTGAGCGCTTTCAAGAATCGCGTCCTCTGTTTGTAGAGTTCATCTAGTCCTTGAACGGACTCTGTCCATTACTTGTGGGCGATGATTTATCGCTTCTGGAAGGCGTTGGTCCAGGCGATGAAAAACATTCTTATCGGGATGTCGCCTTTGAGTATACCGTGCAGTATACGGACGAGCAGCAGAAGAAGCGGCGGTTGCAACTTGGTTATCGGATACACCCAGAACCAAAAGCATAATGACGTACTCATCTTTCGCGAACCCCTTTATGAGGCCGCCCTACATGAACTTGACAGGACCAGTTACGGTTGTGTACTGCTCGGTTAAAAGACGCAGGCCTGCAGTTTAATGACTCCCATTGTCATGTCATTGGCTATTTTCATGTGACTAAATGATATCCTACTTATAAACGACGAGAACAAGGGAAAGGACGTCTGGAAAAAAAGGAAACTGACGAGGGTCGAAAAACAGCTCTAGGTTGTGTGTGGATTTGATATCCCAGTAGTCTACTCAGCGAGCTAAAACGGCTGGTACGATAGTGTGGGGTGATACATGTTCCTCTGTACAGTCCGATGCGCTGCACGATGTGACGATGGTGACAACTACTCATTTTCATATATGTGTTATCAAAATGCACCCGATCTGATTTTGCTCGATAAACGTTTGTCTTGAATTTGCATGAGGAATCTGAAGCCGACCTCCATTTTATCTCCACCCTCAACACTGGATTTAACTATTCGTTTTGCATTTCAAAACAAAGGATTTCAGTGATTTTTTCCCGGGTTCGATTCACGACCGGGTTGGGTATTTTCTCTGTCCGGGAACGGGGTATTTGTGTTGCCCTCATAATTCCATCATCATTCATGCAAGTGGCGAGATTGGACTGTGTACAGATTGGCACTGTGTACAGGCGCTGATGACCGTGCAGTTGAGGGTCCCAAACCAAACATCATCATGCAGTGATTTTTCCTGAAACTGAGAAATACTTAAGGAAGGTTCTTAGTCGTTATGTGAAGATTAATTAACTTTAACTTTCAATGCGTCATTTGTATTTTATTTTATAGTCATTTACACAAATTTAATCATGAAAGATTTTATGTAGCATCCTCGGATTCCACAAATTTGGGAATTTCGTAGACACTAGAATCTACTAAAACGCAGGTTGTGTTTTCAAATTTTGGATTTTTCACGTCATCGTTGTCCTTTCTATTTCTAGTAGTTTGTTGAGGAGCTACACATAACCAAAAATGGCTCTGAGCACTATGGGACTTCACTTTTGAGGTCATCAGTACCCTAGACTTATAGCTACATAAACCTAACTAACCTAAGGATATCATACACATCCATGCCCGAGGCAAGATTCGAACCTGCGACCGTAGCGGTCGCGCGGTTCCAGACTATAGCGCCTAGAACTGCTTGGCCACCCCGGCCGGCTACATAAAACCCATCGTTTCCTCTGTTCTGATGTCACGCTGCTCAGCTGTTATGCAATTTAGTCGCCATAGGGTGAACATTCGTCCACAGATTTCGTATACACGTTTCATTAATTTATGCCTTATTTTTCATTGTTTCACATTTTGAAACTTACGGTATCTTACACTTTAAAATAATATGATCGGAGAGTTTTTATCTAATACTTGACGCACAGGACAACCCATCTCTACTTTTTATTGAAATAATCTTTAGAAACTGCATTCCATGTCGTATTGTATGTATTGTATTGTATGTTAACCAGGGGCCTAGAAACGACGGAGAGGCTCCGTCCCCGCCGTAGCCGCAGTGGTCCACAACCCCACGACGACTATTGCAGTCCACTTCACCCCTCAGCCGCCCCCACACCGAACCACTCTTTCAGGGTAATGGTGGTGTACGCGTACGTGGAGAACTTGTTTGTGCAGCAATCGCCGACATAGTGTAGCTGAAACAGAATAAGGGGAACCAGCCCGCATTCGCCGAGGGAGATGGTAAACCGCCTAAAAACCATCCACAGACTGGTCAGCTCACGAGACCTCGGCCCAAGGCCGCCGGGCGGATTCGTGCCGGGGACCAAGCGCTCCTTCCCAATCCGGAAAGCCGTGCGTTAGACCGCGCGGCTAACCGGGCGAGCGGCATTCCATGTTAATCTACATATAATCTGTAATCAGCTATAGGTTTAAGCGTGCTTTCTTTGGAGTCAACAGAACTATTGCACATTAATCGCTTCTCAGGATAAACTCAATGCACTACAGATTGAAACACACATGGGCTCCAGCTGCCTGTCATCTCCTGAAAAGCGCAAAGATTCCCATCGCAGACGGAAAGCAGTGTGCCTTACGAACGGCCTCCGTTTCCAAGAAATCACGCATGCACAGATGTGCATGTGTAGTTGCGGTGTTGGAAATTGATGCATTTGTGCACAGCTGAACAGAAAAGAAGCCATCGAGTGGACACATGTTAATGGGACCGTCAGGGAACAGTAGCTTTGATTCTGAATGTCGTAAGTGCTGTGCACTTATGAGAGAAGAATGTCAAGATTGGTAGAAGACACGGATCCGACGCGTCGGCGGCGCAACTACAGAAGTAAGCGGCAGTCACAATTGTCAGAGGGCCGTCTCATTTCTTTGGCCCACAAAGTGGGCTTGGAACTCTTTGTGCTGGGTCGGGCCCAGGGCCGAGATAACGAGCAGGGCGTACGCTCCGGACCCGGCCGTCACATTAATAAGACGCCCACGTACAGGTGCGGTGAATGGGACGGAACCAGTCCACTGCGGCAAACCTGTTCGGCGGTCCACTTGGGCCTGCTGTTGCGTAACCTTGCACACACCCCGCAGAGTCGCGTGACATACAGGACCTGCTGCAGCGCGCACGCCACGCAAGTTTTCTCCCTCCTTCCTCCTTGCAGTTCCACTGAACTGGTTTGAGCAGCACAAGTTACGACGGGGGACATAGCGCTAAGCTGCTAAAGAAGGGAGCTGTTCATTGCAGCGATATCTAGAAAATATTATTGTACATCGTATATAGATAATGCACGGATATTCACACGAGGCATTGGATAACCGCCGACTGTACATTACCTGATCAGAATTATTCGGACTTCTATTAGTATAAACTAATATATAATGTGTTCATCCTTCGCCTTTATTGCGGCTTGAACTCTGCTGGGGACACTTTGAATGAAGTGTCTGAATATCTGTGGAGGAATCGCAGCCGAATCCCGAGAAGGTAGTGTTGCTGGACACTAGGCCCTGGAGCTAAGTAGACGTTCCAACTCATCCCAAAGGTGTTCCTCTGGGTACAGGTGGTGGTTTAGAGCTTGTCAGTTCATTTAAGGAATGTTACTGACCACAAATCATTGCTTCAAATGTGCCACTTTATGACAGAGTGGATTGTTATACTAATATACACAATCATCATCTCCGAACTGTTTGTCTACTGCACGTAGCGCACAATGCTGTTAAGTGTGTTCATATACTGCGTCTTTTAGAGTTTCATTAAGTGCAGTAAGGGGATCACACCTTAAACACGGAAAAAAACCGTACTGTAACGCCACCCCCCTACGTACTTCACTTTTGGCACCAGACATGATGGCAGTTAACGTTCTGCAGGCATTCGCCAGATCCAAATCCTTCCATTGGATTGCCACATGCTATACCGTGAGTCATTACCTCAAATCACTCGTTTCCATTCATCCAGCGTCCAGTGTCGTCCCTATTTACACCAACACAAGCGTCGTTAAGCACTGGCTACAAAAATGTGTGGCTTATGAGCCGTTGCCCTACCATTGTACCCCATTATTTTTAACTCCGTAGCCACAGTCACTGTGCTAGCAGGTAGCGTTTTGGGACTCGCGAGTGATTCCTTCCGCTGATTTCATGCGATTTTTTACAACCACCCTCGGCAATGCTCGACGGACTCGTTCCGTCAGTGCATGAGGTATTCCTCCTTTTGGTTTGATCGTTGTTATTCTTTCGCGTTTCCACTTCATAATCGCACAATATACCGTTATCTTGGACGGCTTTAAAAGGACTGAAATGTCCCTTCTTGGTTCGTTATTCAGGTGACAGCCAATGCCTAGTCCACGTTTGGAGTCACTGAGGTGTCCCGGCCGACGAATTCTCTCTAGTGACTACAAAATACGGCGTCTCGTTTCATACAGGCGGGTCCGCCTCTCGTGAGATTTGGTGGTCAATTCCACGTTGATGATAAAGTGTATATCAATAAACGAAACCGCAGCGTACCTGCGTAGCAGTTATGAGATAACTGACTGGATTTAATAACCGACTGGTCAGTAGATAGTTTTTCCTTTTAGTTGATCTTTTCAGTCGAATGAAACAACCGAATGAAACTAGTCTCCGCAGGCACGTCAAACACTGAATGTTTTTCGCTCACTCTCCGGGTCTGAGTGGTTGCACATAATATGAGACTGACTCTAGTTCCTGACATTTATTTCTTCAGGCTTTTTGGTTATACATGAGCCATGTCTAGATTTGCCAACGTTTTACAGACAAATAACGTATCTTATTTTAAGGAAAGGTAGATAAAAGATATATTTCTAAAAATGAAATTGTAGAAGCTAAAAAATTAGAGGGCACTAAAATGGGAAGGAGGTGGACATGTATGAAGGAAAATCATGAGCATATCCTCATTGGACTGTGTTTAGCAGCTATCCCGTAACACCTACATCCCCCAGGTACAGACACGCCTGTAACTTTCCGTTACCGGATGGCGTCATTCTTGTGACGCCAAATGAACCCATGCAAACAAAGCGTAAAGAGTAAATATTTTGTAAGTTGTTTTGTTTGTCACGGCCTTGCCGACCACGTGGCAGGTGATATCTGAAGTGATCGTTGTCTCAAAAATTTACGGGTACCAGGCAATTGCTGACTCCCATTTTGACTGGACTAGTAGTGGGAATCTTTCTGCACGGCGGTCAGGGGGCCTGAAGATGGCGTAATATATCGCCGAAACTGGTAGCCTAATGAAATAACAATCTGGAAATATAGACGCTTCAAAGGTAAAATAACAGTTTGGAAATTTAGACAACTGAACGGTGTTTGATTTGACATGCTGTACTGAAGAGCCGAGGTCCCGCAACCATCTGCCAAAAGAGGGACATACAGGAAACAAGCAGAAGTTTCACAGCTGCTCAGAGAGTCACGTCAATACATAGATCATCCTTTTCGAGATGGCAAAGGAAGCGAATTGCCTTCCGTGGACAGTATGAATATATGTTGTCATACATTTTCGCAATCATATGTAGCAACAGGTGCTATAACTTCGAATTCTGAGGCGTTTTAGAGGTGGTGACTGATGTTACGAGCACTCGCAAAATGTAGTAGTCATGATGTCAAGCCGGCAGCTGCGGGCGAGCGGTTCTAGGCGGTTCAATCCGGAACCGCGTTGCTGCTACGGTCGCAGGTTCGAATCCTGCCTCAGGCACAGGTGTGTGTGATGTCCTTAGTTTATTTAGGTTTAAGTATTTCTAAGTCTAGGGGACTGATGACCTAAGATGTTAAGTCCCATAGTGCTCAGAGCCATTTGAACCATTTTTAACCACGATGTCAAAGAGAAACCATGGTATCATTTGTTATGAAGCTCACAGCTGGCCCAGTATAATGTTCAAACAGCATGCTGGAACATGACCTGAACAGCAGACGCGTATGCATATAGTTTGCGTGAACATGTAATCAACAGGTCACGTAGTCCCATAACTCTGGTTAATCACTTGTTACTACAGTGACATTCTCATCAGATGAGCGCTACATTCCTGTGTTTGTTTATTAAACAAATGGAAGTCGTAGTTGTTGAGAGAGCCTTGGATATGGCTGCCTTAGGTCCGGGTTTTCGCAGATTTGTCCCAGTTTTGAGGGAATCCTGGGGGAGTAGGTGGGAGAGGTGTGTTGTACAACTGTCCAGGGTATAAGCCCGGACCATTTTTGGGCAAAAGTCTAGAATAGAGCCGGTAACCTACTTACTTGTATGTTGTCAGCCCGAGCAGTTCTAGGCGCTACAGTTTGGAACCGCGCGACCGCTACGGTGGCAGGTTCGGATCCTGCCTCGGGCATGGATGTGTGTGATGTCCTTAGATTAGTTAGGCTTAAGTAGTTCTAGGTTCTAGGGGACTGATGACCTCAGGAGACATGATGGGAACGAAAGAGGACGTGTCACGTGTGTGTGCTACGCAGCCAGTGAGAGAGCAGCAGGCAGACGACGTCTTTCGTAACAATGCATTCGGAAGAAAGAATGAAATATTGCTGTGAACGAGTTTTATAAATTTAACTGCTCCTTGTTTGAGTCGCAACTATCCAAACTGTGCTAGTATCTGCTAACCTGAGGACAGCCCCGAAAAAATAGTGAAACATTTTCGACGGTCGTGATTACAAATTTAATTGCTGCAGCAATTTGAAATGTGCTCTTAACCCCAGATCTAACCCTAGATTCGTAATTCGTACCATATTCGGAAGAAAGCAATGAAATACTTGTGACAACGAAGATTGTTTATGTAATTCCTGCTCGTTTCACACCCAACAAATTATAATGTGCTATAGAACGCAACATAACCACAACGTCGTAATTCGAGCCTTATCGGAAAAAGTACTGAAATGTTTGTCACAACGAAAGTTACTATTTTATAATAGTAACTGATGCACTGGCAGAAAGTTAAGATATACTACTGGTTCGTACGTAAGCAAAGCGTACTAAATCGTATCATGTTCAGTAAGTAAGAATGAAAGATTAGTGACGATGAATATTAGTAATTTAATTCTCCTTGTTTACTCGCAGTAAGGAATGTAAGGTGAATTACTACGTCCCAACCTGAGAACAACAACTCGTGATATTTTCCGAAAAAAATGAAATATTTGTGAAGAGTAATATTATAGTAATTTTTGTGAGTAAGACTGTAAGATCTCAACCTAGTGCAGATCATGGGCAAAGTTACAGATGAATCTGTTACCACAAGCAGGTTTTTTAGCTTTTAGATTCGCTGGCTTCGCCAACTCACATTATATCACATCCCAACTTAACCTTGATCTCGGGATAGCTGCAGAGCAGTCTGTCACAAGATTTGTTTTTCCTTTTTTCTTTTTAGCTTTCAGATTCGTTCGCTTTCCCAACTCACAAACACACTTTCACTTGCGAACGTAAGAACAACCTCGGAGTAACTTAAGTTAATCACGAAAAATAGATATTTGTGGCAACCAAATTATAGAAACCAGAAGTAAAAAACTTCGGAAAGTCACAATCGCTTTTGTAGAGGATTTATTTAGATTACCGGTTTCGGCAAACAATATTGCCATTTTGGGATCTGTTAAGTGTAGAATTATTGTAAGTACAAAATGAGTATACAAATCAGGTACTACGTATCTACATAACTTTTTTTGTTACAAATTACGGATATATAACCACAAGAACCATGAAACAAGGTTGTATACATGGAAGACCCCTGGAGATACTAAAAGGTATCAGATAGATTATATAATGGTAAGACAGAGATTTAGAAACCAGGTTTTAAGTTGTAAGACATTTCCAGGGGCAGATGTGGACTCTGACCACAATCTCTTGGTTATGACCTGTAGATTAAAACTGAAGAAACTGCAAAAATGTGGGAAATTAAGGAGACGGGACCTGGATAAACTGAAAGAACCAGAGGTTCTACAGAGTTTCAGGGAGAGCATAAGAGAACAATTGACAGGAATAGGGGAAAGAAATACAGTAGAAGAAGAATGGGTAGCTCTGAGGGATGAAGTAGTGAAGGCAGCAGAGGATAAAGTAGGTAAAAAGACGAGGGCTGCTAGAAATCCTTGGGTAACAGAAGAAATATTGAATTTAATTGATGAAAGGAGAAAATATAAAAATGCAGTAAATGAAGCAGGCAAAAAGGAATACAAACGTCTCAAAAATGAGATCGACAGGAAGTGCAAAATGGCTAAGCAGGGATGGCTAGAGGACAAATGTAAGGATGTAGAAGCTTATCTCACTAGGGGTAAGATAGATACTGCCTACAGGACAATTAAAGAGACCTTTGGAGAGAAGAGAACCACGTGTATGAATATCAAGAGCTCAGATGGCAACCCAGTTCTAAGCAAAGAAGGGAAGGCAGAAAGGTGGAAGGAGTATATAGAAGGTTTATACAAGGGCGATGTACTTGAGGACAATATTATGGAAATGGAAGAGGATGTAGATGAAGACGAAATGGGAGATACGATACTGCGTGAAGAGTTTGACAGAGCACTGAAAGACCTGAGTCGAAACAAGGCCCCCGGAGTAGACAACATTCCATTAGAACTACTGACGGCCTTGGGAGAGCCAGTCCTGACAAAACTCTACCAGCTGGTGAGCAAGATGTATGAGACAGGCGAAATACCCTCAGACTTCAACAAGAATATAATAATTCCAATCCCAAAGAAAGCAGGTGCTGACAGATGTGAAAATTACCGAACTATCAGTTTAATAAGTCACAGCTACAAAATACTAACGCGAATTCTTTACAGACGAATGGAAAAACTGGTATATGCGGACCTCGGGGAGAATCAGTTTGGATTCCGTAGAAATGTTGGACCACGTGAGGCAATACTGACCTTACGACTTATCTTAGAAGAAAGATTAAGAAAAGGCAAACCTACGTTTCTAGCATTTGTAGACTTAGAGAAAGCTTTTGACAATGTTGACTGGAATACTCTCTTTCAAATTCTAAAGGTGGCAGGGGTAAAATACAGGGAGCGAAAGGCTATTTACATTTTGTACAGAAACCAGATGGCAGTCATAAGAGTCGAGGGACATGAAAGGGAAGCAGTGGTTGGGAAAGGAGTGAGACAGGGTTGTAGCCTCTCCCCGATGTTATTCAATCTGTATATTGAGCAAGCAGTAAAGGAATCAAAAGAAAAATTTGGAGTAGGTATTAAAATTCATGGAGAAGAAGTAAAAACTTTGAGGTTCGCCGATGACATTGTAATTCTGTCAGAGACGGCAAAGGACTTGGAAGAGCAGTTGAACGGAATGGACAGTGTCTTGAAAGGAGGATATAAGATGAACATCAACAAAAGCAAAACGAGGATAATGGAATGTAGTCAGATTAAATCCGGTGATGCTGAGGGAATTAGATTAGGAAATGAGACACTTAAAGTAGTAAAGGAGTTTTGCTATTTAGGAAGTAAAATAACTGATGATGGTCGAAGTAGAGAGGATATAAAATATAGACTGGCAATGGCAAGGAAAGCGTTTCTGAAGAAGAGAAAATTGTTAACATTGAATATAGATTTATGTATCAGGAAGTCGTTTCTGAAAGTATTTGTTTGGAGTGTAGCCATGTATGGAAGTGAAACATGGACGATAACTAGTTTGGACAAGAAGAGAATAGAAGCTTTCGAAATGTGGTGCTACAGAAGAGCACTGAAGATAAGGTGGATAAATCACGTAACTAATGAGGAGGTATTGAATAGGATTGGGGAGAAGAGAAGTTTGTGGCACAACTTGACTACAAGAAGGGATCGGTTGGTAGGACATGTTTTGAGGCATCAAGGGATCACAAATTTAGCATTGGAGGGCAGCGTGGAGGGTAAAAATCGTAGAGGGAGACCGAGAGATGATTACACTAAGTAGATTCATAAGGATGTAGGTTGCAGTAGGTACTGGGAGATGAAGAAGCTTGCACAGGAGAGAGTAGCATGGAGAGCTGCATCAAACCAGTCTCAGGACTGAAGACAACAACAACAACCACAACTAGAACGGTTTCCTGCCTAATTTTCTCAGCTTCTATCGCAGATGTGAGCCGGAGTGCAGTGTCCAGGGATTCGATGATTTCTTCCGTAGGAACCCGCTTAGCGAACGGCGAAGTTTAGTCCCTTAGCTAGTGCCGGCCGCGGTGGTCTCGCGGTTCTAGGCACGCAGTCCGGAACCGTGCGACTGCTACGGTCGCAGGTTCGAATCCTGCCTCGGGCATGGATGAGTGTGATGTCCTTAGGTTAGTTAGGTTTAAGTAGTTCTAAGTTCTAGGGGACTGATGACCTAAGCAGTTGAGTCCCATAGTGCTTAGAGCCATTTGAACCTTAGCTAGTGCTTTTGTGGCTGCGTTACTGGCGGTATGAGATGATAGGTTCACCACAGTTCCAGCTGTATCCTGTCGAATCGTGTCATCTTTGCTAGCTGCTCGAATTTCTTCTTCTGGCGAATGGTGACGTTTTCACTATTTGAGTTTCTTCTCCTTCCCTGTTTGGGTCTTGCAGTCCTCCATAAGTAAGGCATTGTGTCTTTCTGGATTTTTTTGAATATCATCGGGTTGATCCCAAAAACGTTCTACCTTTTCTTTGTCCTTTCTGTTGCCTTCATATATGGGGGATGCACATTCGCTATGGTGTATTCTTCGTTAGCAGATTCGCAGGTAAGTGTGGAGAGACTTTCAGATTGTTATTCAAAGTTGATAACAGAGCCCATAAAACTTTTGTCTGTTACGAAGCCGGTTTCAAGGTGCGGTGTGTTTTCATAATTATTTTGCCTACCGTTCCTTTGTATACTCTGAAGTCTTCTCAACCAAATTGTTTTCATCCATGATTATGGTTTCTTGTTGGACTGTTTGAGAATTTTGTGGTTCTTGTGGGTGTCTGTAAGATGTTTTAGTTTTCCAGTTTCCAGTCACATCTCTGTACGATCCTGCAGACTCCCTAGAATCTGTTTATCTACTTGCACACTTTGGTGCAGTGGATTGTCCACCTGGGGAAATTTGTTCCACATCATACTCGTCCATGATTGATAATGTTATGTATGGGATGGATCTTATTGTTAGAGCAACTGGTTTTCAACCATGGTTGTTAGTCCTGGAGGATTTTCATAGTCAGCCCTAACATGGGGAACGCGCTGACCGAAGGCAGTCCAATCGGGGGTCAGCCGCCTTTGAATTTCGATTTCTATGTTGTTCCGCGGGTGATAGTTTAGTTCCCACCTACCCTGCATATCTGCAGAGCTTTCCCCTGTCCGCCATCTGGAGACGCGCCCTGTGGAAGAACAGGAACCCCACCCTGGACGAAATGTTATTACTGTACATTAATTATTTTGCAATTCTTCTCGCTGTCAGTGTGGTTCCATGTCTATAGCATCGACGAGGCTATGTGAGCACCGCTGGTGTTGATGCTGGTGACACTGTTAACTTTGGAACTGGCCATGGGATAGCTTGTAAATACAGGGTGACAATTATTGGACTATTTAAAAAAAAAAGAAACGTAAATTATTTACAAACTACGCTGTGCAAATACTTTATTCGACATGTAAACGTCACTACAGATATTCGGATTAAGGTTATGACACATTCGATAAGAAACTTCGATAAGCTTGCCATCATTGGCGACGATGTGGCACAGACCACAAATTCTGCATGGGCCACTGAAATGTCGGAACATCGATGCTGTCGATGGCCTCCTGAATGGTTGTTTTCAGCTCAGCAATGGTTTGGGGGTTATTGCTGGTCAAGGACGCCACTCCAGGCTGCATTGTTGTCAAATTTATTCAAGATAGTTGATCCAAGATAGCGGCCATAGTTGTGGCAATGTTGCAGTGACCTCATTGTGGAAGTTCAAATTCTGGCGTGAAAATAGGTCAACTGGGCTACATCCACTAACCTAATCCCCTCCCCTCCCCCCCTCCTACCACCCCTCCCCATCGCTCCCAACCTGACCTCCATCTGTAAATTGGTGGGAAATAGGCTCAGTTCATACTGGGCTGCTGGATAGGATGGATGTAGGTCTTTATTTTCTATGGATTGTTTATTTAAACAATTATAGTTGTCATAGACAGTAGCTCCATCCCGTGGGTTCACCATGAGGTCTGGAATCCAACTGATCTAGTTCGCAACACAACCACCAGAGGGTACTGTCAGCCCTCCTCCTCTCCACTCCCATGACGTAATCCACGATGGCGGTCTGTGGGAAAAATGGTGGGGAAAGGACTCTGTGTGTAGCTACTGGACTGGAAGGATGGGCGTAATTGTTTAATGTGTTCAATGGATGAGATATCTGTGCTGGATAAGGAGAAGTTTAACGGGTAAGCAGCTGAGGACTGTGTTCTTGTGTTCATAGCCATCTGCACAATGTTTGGAAGGCAATGATATTTGGTGAAGACGAATACGATTCATCAAATAATTAACATGCAAAAGGGTGGGGTTAAGTTACACTTAACAACTCATGCTGATAAATGCATGTGCTGTAACTGTAGACCATTCGATAAAAGTGCAGTCAGTCTTCTGAAGCACCAGACGCAACACGTTCATGCACTCCCTGCCTCCAGAGGCGATGCACCGGCTCTCAACACGGCCACGCAATAGCCGCACATATGGCCACGTACTTCCTGTTGCCTTGGAAATATCCACAGCGTTCCTCCTTCCCATCCCCAGTGGACGGATACCCTTTGTCGTTGAACATGGAGTGCTTGAGATGTTGTTATATCTGGTGTTTAAGCAATGTGCAGAATACCGTCACATACATATCTTGAAGAAATCACAGGAACTAAATGTACCACTGCACAAACAGAGGAAGAGAGAAAGAGAAAGAGAGAGAGAGAGAGAGAGAGAGAGAGAGAGAGAAATTTGCAGATGCTCAATAATATTTTAACAATTTGCGATATAATTACACGTTTTATTCCGAGGAATACCACCACCACACTTCAACACGCACTAAAGATCGCTGCGCAAGTGTGAAACCTCCCTGAGACACTTTACACGCTTTTGTGGGAAACATCTCGAAACGAATATCAGCTGCAATATCTGATTTTACACGCCAAAATTATGATGTTTGGAAGTCGAAATAGGACGCTCACTACTTTTCGAGTTTCTTCTGTAGTTTGAAGGCACTGCCAGAAAGAGAGAGAGAGAGAGAGAGAGAGAGAGAGAGAGAAGAGAAAGAGAGAGACATTTCTGAGTCCGACAACTACTGCATTTTTCTGATACGGTGAGCGGGCTTAGTTTACATTTTCTGCTAGAGTCGAGGAGGTTATTTTCCTCACTTCTCGAAGCGCACAGAGAGGGATATCAGAACAGTTACACAAACAGAATTCGAGGCGCTGTCCTATAGACGAGAAAAATGATTGGAATCTTCGGTGAAATTTAAGTACCCCACAACTGCTGGTCTGGAGATACTATCACGTGACTACCTGACATTACAGAAATTTCCGGAGATACCTTGCCCCGTCTTGTTGGAATCAGTCTGTAGAGGCGCCTACGGCCCATACAAAGGATGTCTTGTGACTCTCTGAAGTCGTGAAACTTCTTGTCAGTGGAGCATTGTGATTGGTCCTCAGTGAATTTACCCACCAAACTACTGCTACTGTAGGTGTGGGCGCATTGACCGCTATTTTCTGCAGAAAGATTTTGTACACACAGAAAAAATCATAAGCAGTCATATTGCACTAACAGTTGAGCCCTGCAAAAGTGGTCTACAGGTCATAAAATAGGGAAAGTGTCGTCAAAGACACTGTCTCAATTACACTGCTCTGCTACTGTCGAGGAAAGCTTGACTTTTTCAGCGTGAAACCGGTCTCCAACCAGCCTGTAGCACCAATGTAATAAACACATTTCCTATCCTGCACCATACAAAATATTTTGGCCAAATATCTCACGACATAAGCATCAAACGAAAAAACTACAAAGGACGAAACTTGTCTAGCTTGAAGGGGGAAACCAGATGGTGTTATGATTGTCCCGCTAGATGGCGCTGCCATAGGTCAAACGGATATCAACTGCGTTTCTTTAAATAGGAACCCCCATTTTTTATTACATATTCGTGCAGTACGTAAAGAAATATGAATGTTTTAGTTGGACCACTTCTTTCGTTTTGTGATAGATGGCGCTGTAATAGTCACAAACGTATAAGTACGTGGTATCACGTAACATTCCGCCACTGCGGACGGTATTTGCTAAGTGATACATTACCCGTGTTAAAATGGACAGTTTACCAATTGCGGAAAAGGTCGATATCATTTTTATGTATGGCTATTGTGATCAAAATGCCCAACGGCCGTGTGCTATGTATGCTGCTCGGTATCCTGGACGACATCATCCCAGTGTCCGGACCGTTCGCCGGATAGTTAAGTTATTTAAGGAGACAGGAAGTGTTCAGCCACATGTGAAACGTCAACCTGCAACAAATGGTGGTGCCCAAGTAGGTGTTTTAGCTGCTGTCGAAGCTAACCCGTACATAAGTAGCAGACAAATTTCGCGAGAACCGGGAATCTCAAAAATTTCGGTGTTGAGCATGCTACATCAATATCGATTGCACCCATTCCATATTTCCATGCACCAGGAATTGCATGGCGACGACTTTGAACGTCGTGTACAGTTCTACCACTGGGCACAAGAAAAATTACGTGACTATGTCAGATTTTTTGCACGCGTTCTATTTAGCAACGAAACGTCATTCACCAACAGCGGTAAAATAAACCGGTATAATATGCACTATTGGGCAACCGAAAATCCATGACGGCTGCGACAAGTGGAACATCAGCGACCTTGGCGGGTTAATGTATGGTGCGGAATTATGGGAGGAAGGATAACTGGCCCCCTTTTTATCGATGGCAATCTAAATGGCGCAATATATGCTGATTTCCTACGTAATGTTCTACCGATGTTACTACAAGATGTTTCACTGCATGACAGAATGGCGATGTACTTCCAACATGATGGATGTCCGGCACATAGCTCGCGTGCCGAAACGGTATTGAATAGCATATTTCATGACAGGTGAATTGGTCGTCGAAGCACCATACCATAGCCCGCACGTTCACCGGATCTGACGTCCCCGGATTTGCTATCGTCATCCACCGACAACACCTGACAAAGTGCGTCAGAACATTGTCAATCCATGTGCGAGCATTACGGAAGGCAAACCACTCGCTGTTGAGGGGAATGTCGTTACACGTATTGCCAAATGCATTGAGATTGACGGACATCATTTTGAGCATTTATTGCATTAATGTGGTATTTACAGATAACCACGCTGTAACAGCATGCGTTCTCAGAAATGATAAGTTCACTAAGGTACATGTATCACATTGGAACAAACGAAACACTCATATTTCATTACGTACTACATGAATATGTAATAAAAAATGGGGTCCCTATTAAAAAAAAAATGCAGTTGACGTATGGCAGCGCAATCTAGTGGGTCAACCGTAGCGCCATCTGGTTTTGCCCTTCAAGCTAAACAAGTTTCGTTCCTTGTAGTTTTTTCGTTTGACGCTTATTTGGGGAGATATTTGGCCCGGTCACGATCAATGGACCACCCTTTGCAAAAGGTTCAAATGGCTCTGAGCACTATGGGACTTAACTTCTGAGGTCATCAGTCCCCTAGAACTTAGAACTACTTAAACCTAACTAACTTAAGGACATCACACACAACCATTCCCGAGGCAGGATTCGAACCTGCCACCGTAGCGGTCGCGCGGTTCAAGACTGTAGCGCCTAGAACAGCTCGGCCACCACGGTCGGCTGGACCACTCTGTATATTAGAGTTCGTCCATTCGGAGTTAATTTTCAGGGACTCAATCAAGTGGGTGGAGAAACATCTAAACTGTTCTCTATCTAATCTAAGCACATTTTTAAGTCCCTAATGCTAATAATCGTATTTGTTTGACACTTTGGAGCAGGGGGATGATTACCGCGAGACGGATCTGTTGTTGCAGCTCTCAAAATTGAGTTTACTACGAAGAAAACAAAAGAGCCTATTAGAGCATCATGCAAAGATTTTGTTTGATGCATGAGCGAGAAACGTGGACTTAATGATACATACCTGTTTAGATCCTATAACACGTCAGTGGGGGAGCTGAATTATCACAAAGGAATTCCACGTTATGTAGAAAACTCCTATACGCTTGGATGCAAAGAATGCTTTATTCCAAGCATAGAATAGACTTCTGTTTATCCTTCCCAACGCACAAGCTGTATGTAACTGAGTAATCACTATGAATCCATCGTCTTTCTATTGCAAGTCTGCTTGTTCAAGAACGCAGCTCTGCTCACCCGTTAGAAAAACAAAATTCTAAAAAATGTCGAAATGTGTGTGAAATCTTATGGGACTTAACTGCTCAGGTCATCAGTCCCTAAGCTTACACACTACTTAACCTAAATTATCCTAAGGACAAACACACACAACCATGCCCGAGGGAGGACTCGAACCTCCGCCGGGACCAGCCACACAGCCCATGACTGCAGCGCCTGAGACCGCTCAGCTAACCCCGCATGGCAAAAATTCTAGAGCTCTTACTTCCTCACTATAGTCTAGAGAACTCCGGTTTCGCTTGGAAAAGAGAATGTTACTGCTTATAACGTGTCTGAGGGGGTGAGATCAAGAAAAAGTGTGTAATTTGCTATCGGATATTTATATGAAACGGATTAAGGGTGGTCGCCACGTGAACGCTTTTTATTACAACATGTTCTCTACAACACTTGTACCTTTACTTTATGAGACATTTCGCGCAGGTTTTGTTTGCTACCTGGCGCGTTTAAAAGAAATGAACTCATTTCAAAGTATGAGCCCTGCTTTAAGCACTATGATTCGAATGCACGATGACAGATTTATGGACCACTATCAAGTAAGATATTTTGTATTGGGCGTATTGCTGAAAAGATTAGTAATAATGATAATGATAATGATAATAATAATAATAATAATAATAGTATTAATAATGAAGTCTGTTCTGTAGCCAAGGAAGATGCTACATTATGTGATCAAATGTATTCGGACACCTGGCTGAAAATGACGCACAAGTTCTTAGCACCCTCAATCGGTAGTACTGGAATTCAATATGGTGTTGGCAGACCCTTAGCCTTGATGACAGCTTCCACTCTCGCAGGCATAAATTCAGTCAGGTGCTGGAAGGTTTCTTGGAGAATGTCAGCCGATTCTTCGCGTAAACAGAGGACCTAGGGATGTTTAGGAGTTTGGAAATCTCACAAGTGACACCCAAACACCTGACCACCTGACCTGACCGTCCGTGAGTTCCGCGAAGCGCCCCGTTCTGCTCTCTCACGATGTCTAATGACTACTGAGGTCGCTGATACGGAGCACCTGCTAGTAGGTGGCAGCACAATGCACATAATATGAAAAACATATGTTTTTGGGAGTGTCCGGATACTTTTGATGACCCAGTGTATGACTTTCTTGATGACCTGGTTTCTATGATGATGAGTGCAGACAGCTCATATTTAAAGATATGGCATACACAGAAGATACTGGAATAATAGAAACATTTTCAGCGAGTATTGTATCATCGAAGTCTTTCAAGAACGTGAAGTACGCTAAAACATGGAGGAGTAGAAAGAGGTTAACACCTTTCTACCATGGAATTCACTGGTATGATCCTGGTATAACCTATAAAGATGTGATGAAGTCATTTCGATTATTCGAACATCATCTACTGAAGGGAAGTAGAAGATCTCATGGATGCGTCGAATCTTGAAGTTTGCTGCTATTCAGGACATGGAATTCCATGGGAGTTCTGCTCTCCATCGTCTCAAGAGGAAGATGTGTGGAAATGGTGTTTCTGTTGTATCTGCTTATGAAAATGTAAAATTACTTCGAGAAATAAATGAATTTTTACCTCATAATATGTGTTTGATTTCTCTTCACCCTGTTACCACTTTTACAGTATTAGAGTTGCGTCCAGATACAATGTGTGTGGGTTTCTTCAAGCGTAGGAGATATAAATTTAGACACGTTTGCTATCTGCCTTTGGAAGCAGACACGGTCACATGCCTCTTGCTCACGTAAGCGAATTCGTGCTCCATGACAGGCGTAATTCCATGCAGCCATTCTATATATCGTATTATCTATCATCTTAAACTTCATCTCCTTAATAGCACTCATCTTCAGAAAAAACTTTTGTATCATGCACATCCTTTATTTATATACACAATGCAATAGGGATAGGTTTTATTTTTGTAAATAACAACAACAAAGATGTATGGTAGCGAATTTTTTCATTTATCCAGTTCATGTAGATGCAATTCAGGTCTTAAGATAGGAGTCGGTTCTTGAGATTACAATTCACTTCTTGAGGTACAATTCAGTTCTTGAAATTACAGTTCAGTGCTTTAGGTACAATATAGTTCCTGAGGTACAATTTCACTCTGATATTTCAATGCAGAGATGGTTCAAATGGCTCTGAGCACTATGGGACTGAACATCTGAGGTCATCAGTCCCCTTGACTTAGAACTAACAAAAGGACATCACACACATCCATGCCAGAGGCAGGATTCGAACCTGCGACCGTAGCAGCAGCGCGGTTCCGGGCTGAAGAATGCAGAGATACTTTTAACTTACAAGCCACAACAGTAACTGTGCTTGAGAAAACGTTTTACAGGTATTTTTTTCCTAGTAGCACTGGATGAGAAAGTGCACAGTTTTTCAAGATGTATAAATCTACACTAAAAACTAACGCGGAGATACTTCTTTTTTTGCTACTGCAACTACATTCCACAATCCCCAATGGCATGGCTTTCACAATAATTCTTATGGACTTTGCACACTTAGAAACTGATTACCACAGCCCCAGCAGGAGAGGCGTTTAGAAATATTCTAATAGACTGTTCTGACTTGGATGCCTAGCGGCAAGTGAAAAACATAAAAACTATTCTATTTAAAAGATGCACATGGTGTGGAGATATAATTTACACAGTACACATTGATTGCGTATGAATAAATAAATACACATATGTTTTTCTGTTTATGCTGTTTTTTATTTTTTATTTTTTACTTTTCTCCTCTCTCTCTCTCTCTCTCTCTCTCTCTCTCTCTCTCTTTCCCTCCCTCTCACTCAATACGCGTTTCCTACCACTTCTCTCGCTACAGGTGAGTAGTGTGAATGAGAGAGTTTCAGTCCCGTTACCACAAATGATCTTTTTATCGTCATGGGGCGACAGGCCGATTTTTGACTGCAGCACAGTGTACACCTCATGTCCACTGGATTGAATACTAGTTTGCTGTACCATATGCAGGAGCTTCGGTGCAGCATCAAAATACTGCTGTTAGGCATGGCAAATAGTCTGCTAGAGAGGTCCCTCGATGCCATACGACGCACACTTGTATATATTGCACTCGCAATGACTTCTTAGTCAGGTGAAATTTGTATCATCTGGGTGGTACCTCTACGATAGCTGTGCTTGGAATACACTGACTTAAACCCAGACTTGGCGGTCTGAATATGAATAAGACGGCACTGTCTGTTGGCTGGATTTACAAGTATGAAAAATACGAAAATGTTTCGTGGAAGTATTGAAATCGATAAAATAAAAAAAGACGCTACATTATTTTTAAATTCTAATTACACCTATTATTTGTCGACAAATATGTAATGGCGGATGCCATTTTTTCTACTGGGCAGTGTGAAAATGACAGTCAGCTGGTGGGCGTATCATATACATTTTTTTATACACCTTTAAACGATAGTCAGGAATGTTATGATGCGTAAAGATACTGTGTCCTACGTTCCAACATATCATCAGACGTTTGTGGGAAGTAAACAGACTACTATTTATATAAAAATATTACATACAGTATGTGATCGAAAGTATCTGGACGCCTGGCTGAAAATGACTTACAAGTTCGTGGCACCTTCCATCGGTAATGCTGGAATTCAATATGGTGTTGGCCCACACTTAGCTTTGATGACAGCTCCCACTCTCGCAGGCATATGTTCAATCAGGTGCTGGAAGATTTCTTGGAGAATGGCAGCCTATTCTTCTTGGAGTGCTGCACAGAGGAGAGGTATCGATGTCGGTAGGTGAGGCCTGGAAGAAGTCGGCGTTCCAAAACATCTCAGAAGTTTTCTGTAGGACTCAGGTCAAGACTCTGTGCAGGGCAGTCCATTACAGGGCTGTTATTGTCGTGTAAGAGCTGCGCCACAGGCCGCGCATTATGAACAGGTGCTCGATTGTGTTGAAAGATGCAATCGCCATACCCGAATTGCTCTTTAGTAGGGGGAAGCAAGAAAGTGCTTAAAACATCAATGTAGACCTATGCTGTGATAGCCGGCCGGAGTGGCGGAGCGGTTCTAGGCACTACATTCGGGAAGGATAGTTAGGTTTAAGTAGTTCTAAGTTCTAGGGGACTGCTGACCTCAGAAGTTAAATCTCCTAGCGCTCAAAGCCATTTGAACCATTTTTGTGCTGTGATAGTGCCACGCAAAACAACAAGGGGTGCAAGCCCCCTCCATGAAAAACACGACTACATCACTCCACATAACGTTCTTTCACTGTTCATTCGTCCATTGTTTACGCTCCTTACACCAAACGAGGCGTCGTTTGGCAATTACTGGCGTGATGTGTGGCTTAAGACCAGCCGCTCAACCATGTATCCAAGTTTTCTCACTGGGCGGCCGCGGTGGTCTCGCGGTTCTACGCGCGTGGTCCGGAACCGTGCGACTGCTACGGTCGCAGGTTCGAATCCTGCCTCGGGCATGGATGTGTGTGATGTCCTTAGGTTAGTTAGGTTTAAGTAGTTCTAAGTTCTAGGGGACTAATGACCACAGCAGTTGAGTCCCATAGTGCTCAGAGCCATTTGAACCATTTGAACTTACCGCTGAACTGTCATAGTACTTGCAGTGGATCCTGATGCGGTTTGAAATTCCTGTGTGATGGTCTCGTTAGATGTCTGCCTATTACACTTTACGACCCGCTTAAAATGTCGACGGTACCGGGTTCGATTCCCGGCGTGGTCAAGGATTTTTACCTGCCTCGAGATGACTGGGTGCTTGTGTTGTCATCATTTCATCATCATTCATGAAAGTGGTGAGATTGAACTGGCCAAAGGTTGGGAATATGTACGGGCGCTGATAACCGCTCAGTTGAGAGCACCACAAACCAAACGTCATCATCATCATCGTCATCATTCAAACGTCGGAGGTCTCTGTCAACCAATAGACGAGGACGGCCAGTACGCTTTTATGCTGTACGTGTCCCTTCACGTTTCCACTTCACTATCACATCAGAAACAGGACCTAGGGATGTTTAGAAGTGTGGGAATCTCGCATACAGACGTATGACACAAGTGACACCCAATCACCTGACCACATTTGAAGCCCGTGAGTTCCGCGGAGCGTCCCATTCTGCTGTTTCACAATGTCTAATGACTACTGAGGTCGCTGATATGGAGTATCTGGTAGTAGGTGGCAGCAAAATGCACCTAATATGAAGAACGTATGTTTATGAGGTGTTCAAAGGGTTCAAATGGCTCTGGACACATGTCCACATAACACTTTTTCTTTATTTGTGTGTGAGGAATGTTTCCTGAAAGTTTGGCCGTACCTTATTGTAACACCCTGTATATACGCTCACTCGTCGTGCTTTTGGGTGACACGCCTATGACTTACTGGATTACGTGAAATGTTGGCGGCGTGGAAGTCCAAAAATGGGCTCACTTTGTCGCCTGAAAAATCAGTTGTGTGATATTCACGAGGAACCGGCGTAGTAACATCTCATCTGAACTTCAGCTTGGCACATAAACATTTCCTGTTCGATCACGTGCTAAGTTATTTGGTTTCCACTTCGACGGCAAATTCATATGGACGCGACATGTTGCGTAACTTATCCACAAAGCGCATGACAGTGTGAATATCTTGCGTATGCTTGCCTGAGTACGGTGGGGAACGGAACCGATTAGGCTCTTGACTCTGTATAACTTTTCATCGATTCTGTCTCAGATCGAGGTAGCATTGCCTATGGCACTACACCGCAATCAACTTTTCGCAACCTGGATTTTATCCATTATAGAGTGATTCGTCTTGCCCTTGGAGCCATGAAATCAACGCCCACCAACACCCTTCTAGTGGAGGCATCCGTCATGCCGTTGTCTATAAGACGGCACATGTTGTCTGATATTTTTATTCTCAGTCGATCTTTCATATCTGATTGTATCTCTCTAAGGTGGTGGTCTGATTCTGGTGACTCGCACAGGCACCTCCTGGGCGACGAATTAACAAAACTTCTTTATTAGTTCGCAGCTACAAGAAATGGCACCATCTCTTTCCACCCGTTCTAAAGGACACAAAACTCCCCTGTTTTGGTTTCTCGGTTAGTCTGTTCTTCTCCCCAGCCCCAGTGGCACACCTGCCATCGATTTTCGAACGTAGTGCAACATTATTCGCGACCTAGAGCATTTTCTCAGCATACAACGACCGCAGTACGCTCATATCTATACGGACGGTTCCAAATCTGAGGCAGGTGTGGGATACGCCTACTTTAGCCCTTCTAATGGCACCTACCGAATGTTTGCGCTTCCACCTGAATCTTCTATCTACACGGCGGAACTACCGACCGTCAGGGAATCTATTCATGATGGTACCCGTACATTCATGTTCGTCCCAATACTTAGGGACTCTCAAAGTGTACTGCAGAAATTGCAGCATCCCGCGTGTGATAAACAGACCAACAGATATGTTCTGGTCGTCTTGTCGCCCATTAGAGACGCGCAGACCTTTGGAATTGCGGTCCAGCTACTCCGGATTAAAGGGCATCATGGCATTCTTCATAATGAAACAGTTGAGTGCCTTGTCAAGAGCAGTATTACAGAAGGCTAGTTACATCCAACGATCTGACCTCCGACCACAATCCGCGCTCCAGTACAACAGACCACCAACTAGGACCAGTACCAGGTGTTTCTTAGCAACAGTGTTTGTCCCACAACATCTAAAGATTCATGGTGGTGTCTGATTGTACTATATCGTGTCTCCCTACCACTTTCGCGCAACGACGCTCTGAGCGTGTTTTTTAGGGAATTAACTAGTTTGAACCTGGGACCTGCTGTTGGTAAGGAGACGCCAGACCACACATGACATGTAGAATTCAGAAGAGTTCAGTGAGACTAGCGATGATATAACCAAATACTAAATGATCTCAGCGTCAGCTCCACTGCACTCCCTGTAAAAGAATCTTAATTCTAACTAAATATAGTGGAAAGGGTTCAAGGCTTTCCTATTTTTAGTTAGCTGGTAAAATAACGTCGAAAAAGCAGTTAAGTTTACCACTGGAAATTTATTCTAATCACAAAATATCGTTTATAAATTGCACTATTGATAAAAGGAAATGTTTTAATACAGGATGGTAAAAACCAACAGCGTTCAACAAAAATGTGAACGAATATTGCCTAAATGGGTTTCCAAGTTCTACAAGCGATCGAAGGATGACCTATGCCATATCACATCTACAATCTAGGTTTAATTTAAGTTTCACAAAAGAGAAAACTATCAAAATGGTCTACAGTGACCCTCAATCATCTTTAATAACTTATCTAACTTGTCGTAAATTACAGTGGCTGATGTGGCTTCTCAATAACTATATAAAAGAAAAATCATCGCGTTTCAGATCTGTTCTTCAAGTGGCAAATGTGAACACCATGAGTTTTAATTAACGATCACCATTAGTTTTACGGAAAAAACGGGGTGTAACAGATGAGACTTCTGCAGTTCTGAGTGAAGCTTTATGCGCTCAAATATGCGGCATCGCGTGCGTTCATTACCTTGTCGGTGTTTAGGCAGCGTCAGGGCGGCAGCGGCCGGCTCAGCAGCCATCCAGCTCGCCGTCTCAGAACCCACTCTCGAACTTCTCCTTACTCCAATTTACCGAAGTTAGTTTAAAAAAGCTATCTGGCTGTGTTTTCATCTGACCAATCAGGGTCTCAATGTTAACCTTAAGCTCCGCCTACAAAAATTCTGTCTATCCAATGGGAAACGTTATACTTTTCGTGGTGGGGCAATGTTTTTAAAGTTTGCAACGTAACATAGACGCTATAAAGTCTCACGCTAAAACCTGCAGCTGGTGTGGTCCTTTTAGCGTTATCGTGAGATCTATACTGTTCTTCTGGAGGGCTCTATCTTTTAACATGGGCTGGGGAGTGATCCTAATGTAACAGACACGCGAAAAAAGACTCACGCTAAAACTTGCGGGTGGTAGTGGCCCTTTTTGTGTTATCGTAAGATCTATACTGCTTTTCTGGAGGGCTCTAGCTTTTAACATGGGCTGGGGGTTGTCCTTGACATACCTGAGACGCGAAAAAGCCTGACGCTAAAACGTGCGGGTTGTATAGTCGTACAGGTAGGCTCGCTGCGTGGGTGCCCAGCCCCTCTCTTTCCTAGCTTAACACGGTTCTGCTCTCGGCTTCTGTCCTCGTTTCTCCTCTCGGAACTGCGTCTGCCTCACGGTGGGGAGGTACGACATGCATTTAGGCATTCTTGTGTTAGTCTGTGGTATTCCATTTGCTCACTCGTTACTCGTATTACTTTGGTTAATTTAATGCCACGATTTATTCGGAGCTATGTGACATACTACTGGATTTGCTTATCATGTCAGGGTTTTCATGTAAGGTGTTGGATTTGCCTGACACCTTACAAACAGACGTATCGAAAACAGTCCTTATAGAGGAATCTACCTCCGCACTGACCAGTATGGTCCGAAGTGCCATCGGCTACGGTCGCAACTGAGCGGCGGGCGTTCTACAGTGAAGAGTTTTCACTGGTGCTCCAAGACTTGAAGAACCTTAAAAACAGGGCGCGAAAACGCTGGTGGCGGTACCGTAACCCTAAGCACTGCCGAGAACTTAAGCATGTCTCTCGGGAGTTATATTACAGAGCCGCTGAATTCCGTCAAGAAAAATGGGAAGATAACATGGAAGTTTTCACCTTTTCACCACAGCAGGGATGAGCGGGGCCCGTCCGCGCGTTCCGAAACTCAAGACAAGCGAGAGTGGCGCTTCAGAGATCAGCGGACCCATAGTTTGACCAGTCGAGGAAGGTAAAACTTATGTCGCGACATGTGTTGCCCAAAATGTCTTAGCTCATGAGGATGCCGCTGAAGAGGGGGAGATAAGAACACGACGTTACGCAGGAAGCATCTGTCGTATGGCACGCCAGAAGGAACCTCTACTAATTACATCGGTGGAGGTCCGCTCGATTGTATGACGACTTGGCAGCCACTAAGCCCCGGACAGGACGGTGTAACCAACGAACACTTGAGTAAGTTGATACACAGGTGTTGATAATGCGCATTTTTAAGAGTTGCCTGCAGCTAGGATCCTTCCCGTCGGATTGGAAGACTGCTCGCATAGTACTATTACCAAAGCTGGGGATGGACAATCACCAACAGCAAAACCATCGCCCCATCAGCCTCCTGCCAACACTCTCCAAAGTACTGGAACGGACCATACTCCAGTGACTTCGCCCAGCAATCACAGTAGGGGATGTGATATGTTACGGTGTGTATAGCATATAACATTAATCAAGCAAATTATACAGCGGCGGCTTTTCTGGAATGTTGAAAAGGAATATGATATAGTACGTAAAATAATATGTTCATCAAACTGCACGGCGTCTCCTCCATACCAGACTACTGCACGAATATAATTGGCAGTTACTTCAAGATAGGCGCTGCTTTGTCCGAATAGACGGTCAGCGGTCCAGCATTCAGCAACTGCCAGAGGGCATCCCAATGATATAACAGATTAGTGTAAGTTAATAAACAAAAAAGGAGGAAAGTAATGTAAAGTTGGTAGACATAAATGTAAAGTCAAATGAAACAGTATGTAACATCAAATGAAATGTAATAAAGTAACCAGCAAATTAGGAGAGTCAAAGGACCTAGTGCCCGACACCCTTCTCACGGGAAAATAAAGAGAAAATTACCCCTTCGCCCTTTACACCTACAAAGTGTAGCCACAAGGTGGTAGCTCTTCTGCGAAACGACTTTTTTTTTAAAAAAAAAAAAGATGATCACTAGGGGCAATGCTATATATGGCAATAATTTCTCGTGCAAACAAATGCAACGATGCTACAGATATCAAGAAATACCTTATTAGAGATGACACTTAACACTTGTAAACACAAATTGTAAGTAGGCTGTTTAGGTTTTCTTATTGGTAACGCCGCTTACCGCTCGGTATGAAAAATCTCTGGCTGTGCTGTGCGCAGTGTGTGTTTAGCTTGCATTGTTGTCTGCCATTGTAGTGTTGAGCAGAGGCAGCTGGATGCTAACAGCGCATAGCGTTGCGCAGTTGGAGGTGAGCTGCCAGTAGTGGTGGACGTGGGGAGAGAGATGGCGGAGTTTTGAAATTTGTAAGAATTGGTGTCATGAACTGATATATATATATATATTATGACTATTAAGGTAAATACATTGTTTGTACTCTATTAAAATCTTTCATTCGCTAACTATGCCTATCAGTAATTAGTGCCTTCAGTAGTTTGAATCTTTTATTTAGCTGGCAGTAGTGGTGCTCACTGTATTGCAGTAGTTCGAGTAACGAAGATTTTTTGTGAGGTAAGTGATTTGTGAAAGGTATAGGTTAATGTTAGTCAGGGCCATTCTTTTGTAGGGATTATTGAAAGTCAGATTGCGTTGCGCTAGAAAACTATTGTGCGTCAGTTTAAGCACAGTCGTGTACAATTTTTCTAAGGGGACGTTTCATAAAATTTTTACACTAAGCGACGTTCCTAAAATGTTACAACTCTCGTTAGTATCTGAGACATCTGACGCCCGTAATTCCGTAATCCTTACTCAACACTAAATTCATTTGCGAATAAGAGACTTTTCAAGAATATCTGAATAAAAATTCTATGTTAATTCTAAGTAGGCTTGCTCTCTAAAAGGTTTTCCAAACACCCATTAACCGTCATTCGCTGGGCGAGCGGTTTTGTATAAGCTGATTAATGAACTAAGCTCTTAGAAAACACAGATCTGAAGATGGTCATTATAGACCGAAACCGGTAATATGTGAACAAAAAGTTTGTGACCACAGATGAAAATTAAAGAAAATTTATTCTATATACAGGTCACTGTTTTATCCGCGACAATGCCGCACTATGATTCACAGTGCCAGCGGTCTACCATGTTAATCAGCGACATGTCTCTAGTAATTTCACTGTATTCATCATGGATGTGGATATATGTGCAACTCCCAAGTCACCTATCGCCCTTGTTAACTAACGGTAAGTGATATGAAAAATGTAAGTAATTCATGATCAGGTGCTTGTGCATGTGTTTGAACTGTAAATGACATGAAAAACAGTTCTGTTCTGGATCTGGATTCAAGGTCAGAATCTAAAAGCAATGAAACTAAACAAAGCTCTTTTACCTGACCCAGAATCGAACGACAGGGCTGATTTTCATTGTTGACCATGCGTAAAGACTCGTGATGTACTTCAACTTTAACTAGTGTCAGTAAATCTGAACTTGCTACCCGGAACTGTTATCCTGTTAAATAACCATCAAAGATGATAAATATGGTTTCATTTACAAGTAACAAATCTGAAATGATGCGATATAGTTCTGTGCTGGACTGAGATTCGAACCCAGCACCTAATCGGACTGTTAACTAAGCACAATCAAAGGTCAGATATCGAAGTTTTTTAGCACTAACGAGATGTCTGAAACTTACATGAAGAGGTAAATGAATAATTTGTGCCTTTCGAGTCCAGCACCCATCGCCGCTGTTTTCTAAGCGTGAATAGACCTGAAATATAGGTTTCTTTGAACGCTAGCGAGATATGTGCATATTTGAATTATAAATAACGTGACGGAGAGTTCACACATTCTAAGACCGGAGCAATTCGGCTTTAGTAATCACCACTCAACCACACAGCAACTCCTCCGCGTAGCCGAACATAGAGCACACGGATACAACACGAACAAAGCCACAGGAGCCGTCTTCCTGGACATCGAAGAAGCTTTAGACCGTCTCTGGCACAACTGCCTTATATGCAAAGTAAGTGATGCTGGTTATCACGACGGACTCGTACGTCTCATACACTCAGATCTCACAAACAAATGTTTTAACACTGACGTGCAGGGCAAACATTCGACACAACACGGTATCGAAGCTGGAGTACCCGGGAAGCATCATGGGGTCCATCTTGTTCAACCTCTGCATCAATGACTTTCCAGCAACACAAAAAACGACGTTAGCCATCTACGTGGATGACACAGCCATCCTTGCGTAATACTGGGAAACCGTAAATTCATACAGACGGTATTCAGAACTGCCGAGCTTTGGTTGGGACGATGGCGTATTAAAGTAAATGTCGATAAGTGCGAAGCAGTTCTGTTCACACGCAAACCGAAGCTACTGCGCAAATATCAACACTGTCGACAGCTAACACTACATGCACGCCCAATACGTTTCCGATAGAAAGTCAGACACCTCGGTGTCTGGCTGGACCGGAAACTTATATGGAGGGAGGGGGGAGGGGGGGGGGACCACATTGATTACGTAGCCTACAGAGCGCACGCGAGGCTCAGACAACTCTACCAATTGCTCAACAGGTAAAGCACACTGAATAGGAGGGTGCCGAAGTCCATATAGATGACAATGATTAGACGTCTGGTGACGTACTCAATTCCGTCTGGGGATAAGCAGCTCCTACACGCTTGCGCCGCCTGCAGATCATACGGAAGGAAGTGCTACGCATCATTAGCAACGTTTCACGCTACACACGCACCGAATACCTTCACAGTGAATAACGCCTTGAAACCCTCAAGGCAGTATTCAGAAAACATGCCACACGACTGTACAGGAACTCGAGACACTCGAACACTCCTTTCATCCTTACTCTGGGAAACTATGGTCACAACCATAGGTGGAATCATAAGCAGCCAAAATTCTGCTAGCTAGGACATAACCACCTATGGCGAGCTAACATACACTCACAGGCGACAACTTCGGCAAGCCCCTGCACATCAGCAACGCTGACTGGATGTGCCAGCTGCTATTAAAGCCGACCTACAGGCTACAGCAGCAGAACTGACAAGCTCGCATACTAACGCACAAACAAACCGCCAACACTACCCTACACTATGAATCCGTTATATGACCTATCGGACACTAAACGATGATGGACCTAACCGTAACGTTATGCCGACGCCGGGCACCCAGCAGCAGCCACCGAGCAACACTATCGCACAGCGTCGAAGGTATCGATCTGCATGATACCCACTATTAACAAAGCCTACCCCGCATGACCTGTCGCAGGCAGCAAGGAAACCGCTACTGCTCTTACAATCAGACCCAACTATCGCAGAGGTTCTTCTTTCCCTTGGCCCTTACCTTGGCACTTTTTTTCCTTCTGCCTTCAAACCGCCACCCTTCGTTCAACTTTCGACCCAATCTATCTCCAGATAAGCGCCTGTTAATGGTTAATCTTAACCAGACGTTGAGTGTGTGGAGCGGCTCCACCTCTTATTAAAAATTCACTACTGATTGGGAATCGAACCCCTCCACACCGTCTCGGACTACACACGAAAAGACTTCCGTCTACAAATTGTTTTTCACCATTAGCTAGAAGTGGCATGTTTGAATTTGAAATTATGTGATGAAAAGTTCTGTGTTTAATTGGGAATCGAAACTTTCACATATCTTTATTGCTATCAACGAATGGAGAGACGTTAAGAATCTAAACTATTTTCCATTAAGAGTTAGCTGGGTTCAATCTAGAACTTGAAAATCTTTTGCCGATTCAAGATTCGAGCTCACACCAGCACTTTACGTGGAGGCCTTGAGCAGTTTGGAATCTTGAGCAAACAACGAACTGGTGGAGCTGTATCGTCATGAAGGATTCAAATCCCGCGAATAGAAAGATCCGAGTTCGTTACCAATCTAGAATCAATCTATGGTATATATGCACTGAAGAGCCAAAGAAACTGGTACACCTGCCTAATATCGTGTTGGGCCCCCGCGAACACGCAGAAGTGCCGCATCATGACGTGGCATGAGCTCGAGTAATGTCTGAAGTAGTGCTGGAGGCAACTGATACCGTGAATCCTTCAGGGCTGTCCATAAATCCGTAAGAGTACGAGGAGGTGGAGATCTCTTCTGAACAGTATGCTGCAAGGCATCCCAGATATGCCCAATAATGTTCATGTCTGGGGAGTTTGGTGGCCAGCGAAAGTGTTTAAACTCGGAAGAGTGTTCCTTGAGCCACTATGTAGCAATTCTGGACGTGAGAGGTGTCGCATTGTCCTGCTGGAATTTACCGTCTAGGCATGGTTGAACTACAGACAACACGAGCCGTGTACCTCCTTCCTCGTGGAATGACTGAATCTGATTTGCTGTCAGACCCCCTCCATCTAATTGGCGTTGCTCATGCATGGTCGTTTACGTCTTTGGGCGGTTTTAGTGACATCTCTGAACAGTCAAAGGGACTGTGTCTGTGATACAATATCCACAGTCAACGTCCATCTTCAGGAGGTCTGGGAACCGGGATGATGCAACACTTTTTTGATGTGTTTATTATGTACTCACTCCCCCCCAAAAGTCGTAGAAGTTTCGAAGTGGAATTTCCGAACAAGCTGCATACACTGACAGAAAAAATCGCAACACCAAAAAAAATTAACGTAGAGTAACGAAATTTCGGGAAAACATTTGCCTAGGTTACATATTTAAGTGATTAAAAATGCAAGATCACTGGTAAACGTAAGCGCGAGGTAAACCATTGCAAAGTGAAATGTTGGTACATAAATGGATAGAGTTCCATGCCTGTTGCACTTGGTTGGCCAATACAGGGTAAATTAACGCTGTTTGAGGATGACACTGGAGTTGTCGACCGATGATGTCCCCTATGTGCTCGATTGGAGACAGGTCTGGTGATCGAGCAGGCTACGGGCACGTTGGGTTACAACAGCGGTATGTGGGCGAACGTTATCCTGTTGGAAAACACGGCCTCGAATGCTGCTGAAGAATGGCAGTGCAACAAGTCGAATCACCAACATACAAATTTGCAGTCAGGGTGAGTAGGATAACCACGAGAGTGCTCCTGATGTACGAAATTGCAACCCACAACATAGCTCCAGGTGTGGGTCCAGTACGTCTAGCAAAAAATGGCTCTGAGCACTATGGAACTTAACATCTGAGGTCATCAGTCCGCTAGAACTTAGAACTACTTAAACCTAACTAACCTAAGGACATCACACACATCCATGCCCGAGGCAGGGTTCGAATCTGCGACCGTAGCAGTCGTGTGGTTCCAGACTGTAGCGCCTAGAACCGCTCGTCCACCTCAGCCGGCCAATGAAAACCTGATTTGCATCCTCACGGTGGCGCTACAAGCTCCGCTCTTATGCGACTGGCGCAAAATCTGAACAGACATCATCGTTCAGAAGTAGAAACACGCCTACCAGCTTTAGTCGTACGACTCCTCCTTGGTGCTGCGAATTGTTTTTCGGCAGATAAACGCAGGGGTGTTACCCGCTGCTTGGCCTGTCAAAAGTAGCGTCGTATGGAGGCCGCTAATGGAAGCAATGTTCCGAAGGCAGTGGAGCAGTAACGGTAGTCCGCTACCAAGCGCCGAAGGCGTGCGGTCTCGCTGCAAGTCTGAAAGTGCCCACTTAAAATACCAATGCTTCACCAGCGGATGTGACAACGAGAAGCGCTTCTCTGCGGCTCTTGTCTTGGTGTGAACAGGCTGTAGTCTTTATGAGAGTGGTACGTAGAGGCGAGTATTGCGTAATGGAGGCTGAGCGGGCACGTGGAGCTGAAGTAGCTGGCACGGCGCCCTGGCCGAATGCCCGCAGCGACGCGACGCCACACACTCTCGATGCCGCCAGTCACAACACAAACGTTCTGGTTCACGGTCGTCCTAGCGCCTCGCCTCGCATTTCACCGATTATTTGTCTGTTAGATTCCGACGGGCACGTTCAGCCATCGAGTGGAAACTTTTTTCTGTGCTTTCGTGCAGAATGGCACCTTTCTATCGCGAAGTGTGAGAGTTGTGTGTTCAAGTGCATGTGACAAAAGCAGGTGACTGTAATGGGTCTGTGTGTGTAGTGTGGTATCATGTTTGTATTGGATGATGAGAGAACGGACTCCCGGTGCCGGTACACAGCCCACTCTTCTCGGGTAGCACCGAGGTTTGTCGCCGAGCTTCCGACGTCCCCATCTGACAAACGCATCACCATTAAGAATGACACATATCCTCAATTCGTAAGTTACTGCCTACAGGTATGGAACTTAATCCAGGAAACTGGCGCGATGTATTGTGATCAGAAAGTTTACGCCACGAACCCTCCTTCCCTTAGCCGTAAAGGCAAAGGGAAAGCTGCCAGTCCGTGATGCACCATCCAAGTACCGGCCATGCGCGACTTTGCTTAACTTCTGTGATCTGATGGGAACCAATATATTCAACGAGACAAGGTCCTGGCTCCGTTTTGTATAAAATTTCAGAAATGCGAATGTTGGAAACTTTCTGTATATGATCATAAATGTTAAATCATACACTTCACAAAACGGAAAGAACGTAGTATCCCAGTATTATAATAGGGATAAGTGACAACAATAATCAGCCGACTCATAGGAATACTCGGGTGTAACAGCTTGCAGGGATACGAAATGAGCCGGCCGCTGTGACCGTGCGGTTCTAGATGCTTCAGTCTGGATCCGCGTAACCTCTACGGTCGCAGGTTTGAATCCTGCCTCGGGCATGGATGTGTGTGATACCCTTAGGTTACTTAGGTTTAAATAGTTCTAAGTTCTATGCGACTGATGACCACAGACGTTAAGTCCCATAGTGCTCAGAGCCATTTTTGATACACATGGGGCTTAATCGCAGGTAAGGCAGGTGGCAAGCTTCGATTCATTGCTAGAATAAAGGAAAAATGCAATCAGTCTACAAAGAGGATTTCTTAGAAAATACTTGTGCGACCCACTCAAGTGTGCAGGAGATGTAAGAAATAGGATCGACATGGGATACTGAAAATGAGTGAAGAAGGTCAGCACCAATGGTCACGTGTTTATTTGACCCATGGCAGAGTGTCGCAGAGATGATGAAAAACCTTTACTAGTTTTAACTCCTGTATAAAAACGCCTGTTATACTGCACGAATTGCTCACTCACTTACGTATAGTTACTTTAGATGTGGCTGCCCTAGTTTTAAAATTACCTTACTTACATAGTTTGAAGAACCAGTATTCAGTCAGGTATCTCGAAATGTTCTGCAGCCTCGCTACGTACCTCTCACCTAATGACCGCAAAAACAAGATGATACTAATGACATCGTGCATATAGGCTTTTAAGCGATCATTCTTCACGCAGTCCGTACGCGAGTGGAATGGGAAGGTGCTCTAGGGTGTTGCACACTTAGAAGTATCCTGCCTTATACTTCATACTGTTTTGCATAGCATAGGTGTAAATATATTTCATGTATCAACTTCTTGCGCGCTAATTTCGATCACTCAGCAGTCACCACTTCTGGCACTCAGTTAACAATCAGTCCTCACTGTAAAATTCGGCAAGGATTGAAATTCACTTTAGACGAGCTTTCAAGGACTGTGGTGACACATCGCCCCTTGAGAGTCCGACACTCCTTCTAGCTAACGTATCACGTGTACCTGAACAGACGAGGGGTGCAAACGTGTTACTATGTTTCTGAGAATTTCTCAGTGTCAGTTCCGACCACGGCTTCGACTGAAAAAAATGCGTTGTCCATTGTAGGCTTTTTACTTGCAATTCTTCACAAATTTCTTACTTTCGACAAACAACATTCCTATTTATCAAGCTCAATTACACTACTGGCCATTAAAATTGCTACACCACGAAGATGACGTGCGAAATTTAACCGACAGGAAGAAGATGCTGTGATATGCAAATGATTAGCTTTTCAGAGCATTCACAAAAGGTTGGCGCCGGTGGCGACACCTACAACGTGCTTACATGAAGAAAGTTTCCAACCGATTTCTCATACACAAACAGCAGTTGACCGGTGTTACCTGGTGAAACGTTGATGTGAAGCATCGTTCAAGGAGGAGAAATGCGTACCATCACGTTTCCGACTTTGATAAAGGTCGGATTGAAGCCTATCGCGATTGCGATTTATCGTATCGCGACATTGCTGCTCACGTTGGTCGAGATCCAATGACTGTTAGCAGAATATGGAATCGGTGGGTTCAGGAGGGTAATACGGAACGCCGTGCTGGATCCCAACGGCCTCGTATCACTAGCAGTCGAGATGACAGGCATGTTATCCGCATGGCTGTAACGGATCGTGCAGCCACATCTCGGTCGGTGGGTCAACAGATGGGGACGTTTGCAAGACAAAAACTATCTGCACGAACAGTTCGACGACGTTTGCAGCAGCATGGACTATCAGCTCGGAGACCGTGGCTGCGGTTACCCTTGACGCTGCATCACGGGCAGGACCAACTGAAAACGTATGGTCAATGGTGGCCGAGCAACTGGCTCTTCACAATACGCCAGTCACTACTCTTGATGAACTGTGGTATCGTGTTGAAGCTGCATGGGCAGCTGTACCTGTACACGCCAACCAGGCTCTGTTTGACTCAATGCCCAGGCGTATCAAGGCCGTTATTACGGCCAGAGGTGGTTGTTCTGGGTACTGATTTCTCAGGATCTATGCACCCAAATTGGGTGAAAATGTAATCTCGTGTCAGTTCTAGTATAATACATTTGTCCAATGAATACCCGTTTATCATCTTCATTTCTTCTTGGTGTAGCAATTTTAATGGCCAGTAGTGTAGGTAACCCTCTGTACTAGCTCTAACATCTCGTACTTTATCGCTGAAGTTATTTCGCGAGACGTATGTGGTAGCGATTAATTTATTCTCCGACTCTTCTCCGCACGCACTTTCTCGGAATTTCAATAGTAAACGTCTCCGTGTACCATAACACCTCTCTTGCACCGTCTGCCACAGAAGTTAGCTGAGCATCTCCGTAACGTTCCCGCTTGGACTAAACGACCCCTAGACGAAATGCGCCGCTCTTCGTTGGATGTTATCTCTTCAGTTAATACAACCTGAGAAGGGTCCGAGGCTGATGAAAAATATCCTGCGGTGATTTCTTCGATAGCACTCACCCCATACACGGCTCCGCATACCAACACACTAAGGAAAATAGCCAGGAATTTATACACAAACTTTCTTTTTCAGGATAAAAGTTTTGCTGCAATGATAGATTACATACTCAGAATTCTCCCACGACATATGCTTCGTGAGCAATAATTGCAATGTTCTTGCTACTGCATGCTTTATCGAAAACATTTCACACGAAAACCAAACAGAAGGAGTAAATAGTCTCATGCTTACCTATGCGAGTGCAAAAACGACCGCTGTAGGTCATAGGCTCAAAACAAAAGGCGTCGCGATCATCTAAGGTTATGCTCGCTAGCATCATGCAGCTCAAGGAGAAATAGGCAGGACAGGCGACCACAATCTCTTTCACGGAATTGTTTTCCCAGAGTCTGATTATTACTGGCAGGTTAGAAAATGAAATATCTTATCTCGGAACTTCCGACAGATTAATACTATTAGCATACAGACAAAGCGTAGTTTATTAAATTACGGAAAAATTGAGTCCAGTAACTTAGAATTCCTTTTGCTCTGGTTGACATTTACAATAAGCAGGTGGCGCAGCAGAGTATCTCAATGAAAGGACACAGTTCCTGTGGAAACTTCCACGGCCTAAATTGTTGGCAGTTTAGATTGAACAAGGAAATGAATATACTGAACTGGATGTATTCCACTGGCGGCCGTGGTGGTCTCGCGGTTCTAGGCGCGCAGTCCGGTACCGTGCGACTGCTACGGTCGCAGGTTCGAATCCTGCCTCGGGCATGGATGTGTGTGATGTCCTTAGGTTAGTTAGGTTTAAGTAGTTCTAAGTTGTAGGGGACTAATGACCACAGCAGTTGAGTCCCATAGTGCTCAGAGCCATTTGAACCATTTTTTTTGTATTCCACTCGAAGGAATCAGAATTCTCATCCAGTGTGGTGCACCTACGTTACGACAAAACCATGACGCTGCCACATTTGAGTTGGTTGGCCTGGTGGACTGATGCTAGGTGATTATATCTAAGATCTGGATTCGATCCCCAATTCAGGCGACTGTTTTTAATAGACACAAACAAATCCCATTCACCTGTGGTTCCGCCAAGTGAAGAACGTACTATTGCACTGCGGTTCCAAATACGAATTAAACATGATTTCCTTTCACTACCGACAAGAAGTTACGTTGGGCCGAGACGGAGGCTAACCTGACAGCATATAGAAAGTCTGTCACATGAGTCTGTCACATGTAACTTCTATTTCGCTAGTAATTTTAATATTGTTAATGAATCAAACGACAATGTCGTTCTAGAAGGTACAGCCAGTGATGTGATACCGTACTGCCTCTAGTGCTGTGGACAGCTGCCTTAGGTTTCTCGGTTGAGGATACATGGAGCGAACAACCCGATCGAGATGGTCCCACAATTCTCGATGGGGTTTAAATCCGGCGACTTTGGTGGCCAGAGGAGTATCGTAAACTCATTCCAGTGTTCTTCAAACCACGCATGTTACGTTGTCCTGCTGGTATATGCCATCGTATTGAGGAAGAAAAAACTGCAGGTAGGGATGGACATGATCCCTAACGACAGATGCACACTTGGATTGGTCCACTGTTCTTTCTAGAATGACGAGATTAACCAGAGATCGCCACGAAAACATTCCCCAGACCATAATGCTCCGGCCTGTATCCTTACATTTGTTGTGGGACCATACACGCCGACACCGATGTGGCCGATAAATCATAATTGGTGATTCATCTGATAACGCTAAGTGTCGTCACTCAGTGGACGTCTAGCAGCAATACTGGCTTGCAGATTCCCGCTATCATCGACGATGAACAGCAGTCAGCATGGGGTCATGAATTAAGCGCCTGCTGCGGAGACATATTGTATTGTATTGTATCGTATTGTACTGGGGACCTAGAAACGACGGTGAGGCTTCGTTTCCACCGTGGCCCTCAGTGGTCCACAACACCACAACAGGCTACGGCAGTCCACCCACCCCACCACCGCCCCACACCGAACCCAGGGTTATTGTGCGGTCCGGCCCCCAGTTGCCACATGGGGAACATCTCACACCAGACGAGTGTAACTTCGAATGTTTGCGTGGTAGAGTAAGTATACTGTACGCGTACGTGGAGACTGTTTGCGCAGCTATCGCCGACATAGCGTAACTAAGGCGGAATAAGAGGAACCAGCTCGCATTCGCCGATGCAGATGGAAAACCACCTTCAAAATCATCCACAGACTGGCCAGCACACAGGACCTCAACACTAATCCGACGGGCGGATTCGTGCCGGGGATTGGCACGCCTTCCCAACCGGAAAGCAGTGCGTTAGACCGCACGGCTAACGGGGCGGGCGTTAAGACATACACAGCAACGTTCGCTGAACGGTCGTTGAGGATACACGGTTGGTAGCCCCTCTTCATATTGACGGCCAGTTGCTCAACAGTTGCACGTCTTTTCTCCAATACACATTTCCGCGGCCGTCGTTCACCCTTGTCATCTGTGGCCCGTTGTGCACCAGAATCGCTTCAGCGCCAGTTTTGGGTAGCACTATTTTGCCATGCATGGTATACTTTCACCACGGCGGCACTCGAATAGTTTACTAATTTAGCTGTTTCGGAAATGCTTCCACCCCTGGGCCCGAAAGCCAATGATCATGCCCTTTTGGACGCCAGATAAATCGCTCAGTATCCGCATTACGACAACGACTGCACTGTTATCCGCATTCCCCAACACGCTTTATGTACCCTCCGTTGCTAATGCTGCTACCTGCCGTCTGGGAGTGGTTAAAGCACGTTGACTTCGATCACAGGCAGTGGTCATATTAATGTCACTGTACGATATATATAGTAAAGCGCCAAAGAAACTGGTATAGGCATGCGTATTCAAATACACAGGTATGTAAGCAGCCAGAATACGATGCTGCTGTCGGCAACGCCTGTGTAAGACAAGTGTCTGCCGCAGTTGTTAGATCGGTTACTGCTGCAACACTGACAGGTTATCATGAGTTAAGTGAGTTTGAACGTGGTGCTACAATCGGCGTACGAGCGATGGGACACAGTATCTCCGAGGTAGCGACGAAGTGGAGATTTTCCTGTACGACCGTTTCACGAGTCTACCGTGAATATTAGGAATCCGGTAAAACATCAGATCTCCAACACCACTAGACCAACCACGAGCCGGCCGCGGTGGTCTCGCGGTTCTAGGCGCGCAGTCCGGAACCGTGCGACTGCTACGGACGCAGGTTCGAATCCTGCCTCGGGCATGGATGTGTGTGATGTCCTTAGGTTAGTTAGGTTTAAGTAGTTCTAAGTTCTAGAGGACTGATGACCACAGCAGTTGAGTCCCATAGTGCTCAGAGCCATTTGAACCATTTTTTTGAACCAACCACGACTGAAGAGACTCGTGGACATGACAGGAGTGCAACCCTTCCGCAAATTGCTCCAGGTTTCAATGTTGGGCTATCAACAAGTGTCAGCGTGCGAACCATTCAACGAAATATCATCGATATGGGCTTTCGGAGCCGTAGATCCACTCGTGTACCCTGGAGGACTGCACTACACACAGCTTTACGCCTCGCCTGGGCCAATCAACACCGTCACTTCACTGCTGATGACTGGAAACATGTTGCCTGGTCGGATGAGTCTTGTTTCAAATCGTATCGAGCGGATGGGCATGTACGGGTATGGAGACAACCTCGTAAACCCATGGACCCTGCATGTCAGCAGAGGACTGTTCAAGCTGGTGGAGGCACTGTAATGGTGTGGGGCAGTTGGAGTGATATGGGACCCCTGATATGTCTAGATACGACTGACAGGTGATGTATCATGTAGGCATCCTGTGTGATCACCTGCATCCATTCACTGCCATTCTTCACCCTGGCATGATAAGCAAATCCAGTAGTATGTCAAATAGCTCCGAATAAATCGTGACATTAAATTAACCAAAGTAATACGAGTAACGAGTGAGCAAATGGAATACCACAGACTAACACAAGAATGCCTAAATGCATGTCATACCTTCCCACCGTAAGACAGACGCAGTTCCGAGGGGAGAAACGAGAACAGAAGCCGAGAGCAGAACCCTGTTAAGCTAGAAGGCCCTACGATAAGGGACAGACTGGACACCCACGTCGCCAGCTAACCATTAGGAAGACACCACCCGCAAGTTTTAGCGTGAGACTTTTTCGCGTCTCTGTTACGTTGCAAACTTTAAAAACTTTGCCCCATCACGAAAAGTATAACGTTTCTCATTGGATAGACAAAATTTTTGTAGGCGGAGCTTAAGGTTAACAATGAGACCCTGATTGGTCAGATGAAAACACAGCCAGATAGTTTTTTTTAAAAAACCAACTTCTGTAAATTGTAATAAGGAGAAGTTAGGAGGAAGTTGCTTCCGAGACAGCGATGTGAGCGGTGCTGTGCTGCGCGCCGCCCCCTGACGAACACCGACAAGGTAATGAACGCACGCGATGCCGCATAACAGCCCATAAAGCTTCACTCAGAACTGCAGAAGTCTCATCTGTTACACCCCCTTTTTGCGTAATACTAGTGTCGATAGTCAATTAAAGCTCATGGTGTTCACATTTGCCACTTGAAGTAAAAATCTGAAACGCGATGATTTTTCTGTTATATATTTATTGAGAAGCCACATCAGCCACTGTAATTTACGACAAGTTAGATAAGTAATTAAAGATAATTGAGGGTCACTGTAGACCATTTTGATCGTTTTCTCTTTTGTGAAACTTAATTTAAACCTAGATTATAGATGTGATATGGCATAGGTCATCCTTCGATCCATTGTAGAACTTGGAAACCCATTCAGGGAATATTCGTTCACATTTTTGTTGAACGCAGTTGTTTTTTACCATCCTGTATTAAAACACTTCCTTTTATCCATAGTGCAATTTAAAAACGATGTTTTGTGAGTAGAATAAAATTTCCAAGGGTAAACTTAACTGCTTTTTCGACGTTATTTTACCAGCTAACTAAAAATAGGAAAGCCTTGAACCCCTTCCACTAAATTTAGTTAGTATTAAGATTCTTTTACAGGGAGTGCAGTGGAGCTGACGCTGAAATCATTAAGTATTTGGTTATATCATTGCTAGTTTCACTGAACTCTTCTGAATTCTACATGTTATGTGTGGTCTGGCGTCTCCTTACCAGCAACAGGTCCCAGGTTCAGACTAGTCAATTCCCTAAAAAACACGCTCAGAGCGTCGTTGCGCGCAAGTGGTAGGGAGACAGGATAGAGAACAAACAGACACCACCATGAATGTTAGAAAATGGCGACACTGCCAGGATGGTAAAATACCATGATTGAAGGTCGACCACATGCCTAACTAGGTCAGGCATACATAGTCGAAAACAGTAGCTGCAGCGATAGATAGTAAGAAAGTATTCAATAGAGACATTCTAGCAGAAACAATAGCATAATTAAGTTATGAATTTTAATATTGTTAGAATTAAGTTTTCTCTCCAATGCAAGCGCACAGGTGGCGGATACATCGTTGACACGTTGGTTCTGACCCAACAAGTAAGTGAATGGTTTGTCAAGTCGTGTGAACAAAAAGTTTATGAAACGCGTGAGATCGTATAAGCGCATGTTGACGCGAAGTAGGGCGCGTGAATTGCTTTTAAAGCAGAAAATAAGGGATTCGGAAAGATGAGCAATGGCAGATCGAGACCTTGACCGAATTGCGGTAGAGACCCAGCATGAAAATGGACAGAGAATACAGGACAGTACAACAGACGATGCAGTATCGCGAGAAATAGGACAGATAACGCACCGTAATGAGGATAATGTACGCCAAGGCACAGAAAACCTAGGTCAGCATACGACAGAGGAGCAGGAAAGTAGAGAGACAGTCGATGAGGATTTTAACTTGCTTCTTGAATACGTAGAACCCATAGTACAAGTAATCAGTGCTCCCTTACCACAGAGTACAAGGAATGCGAGCAGAAACGTGTCACAGCACAGTTCAATGCAATCGGTTGCAAACCAACAACTGGGCGAAAACACAGAGCGTAGGACGTCGGAAGAAAACGTAATAGGACCCACCAATCTGGCAGAATTATTACAATTAATGACGGAAACCATGACAAGACTAATAAATAAATTGCGAACCAAATTAAAATTCAGATTGCAGAAATGACGAAACAAAATGTAGAGACCACGAGACAAATGCGTGCGATTAAAGAACAAAACAAAAAAATTCAGTTACACCTAAGTCATATTGAAGACGAGGCAAAAGAATCTCGAGAAGTGATAGGAAACTTAATAACACGTTACAATCAATTGAGAACAGATATTGACAAGGTACAAGTGGACGTACTAACATTGCGTAATCACACTCAGGACGAGATCAAAACATTTCGTAACAACACCCAGGGAGAAGTCAAGAAAACAGATAAACGAAATTACTAGACAAGCAGCAGGTACAGAGCGTGAAATTGTTGAAAACAGTGTGTTACACAAACGTATCACATCAGCACTGAAAAGATATGATAATCACATAGTTAAAATAGAAGCGCAAACGAAGCAACAATTTCAGAAATTGCGAGCAGAGTTGTTGCAAACCATTGAAGAGCGTAGTGAACAAGATCGAACAAGGATTGAGTCTGCAGCCACATCCGTATCTGTAACAGCACCGGAAAAACAAGCAATTAACGAAGATATTACGCATTTGCCAATCCAATCACAGGTGGAAAGTAACATACGTGAAATCAGACAGCCTGCACAGCAACAAACACGTTTAGAAATTCTTGATGAATAAACGTCATCACAAACACATGCGGAACCACAAATTTATGTTTCACGACAGCTTGAATCGTGCAATGAAGCAGCAAGGTTAGCCAGACAAGATACGCAACCAATACGTGACAATGGAAAGCCAGGTAGCGAAGAGTACAGTGCAATTCATTCAGCTACACGTTCACAACCGATGGAAGAAAATTATTGCGTACCACTCCAACGATATTACGCAAGGGTAGGCGAAAGTTACAGTGGACAATATCCAATGCATCTATCACAACCGGAAAGAACGACGGAAAAAATGATCAGAAACAAAAGTGGCGAAGAATCGCGAATTTCATATGCAACTATGACGAAGTACGACAACGATCATTTCCTCACAGTCAGAAAATTTCAACAGTTTCGAGAAGGAAACTCATTACATCCACGAACTTTTATTGATCAATTCTGAGTAGGATTACCAGAACACTGGACGCTAGCACACAAATTAGACTTTATATGTGCACACATGTCAGGAACAGTCGCAGAAACCATGCAGAATGTTGCAGCGACATGCCGATCGTACGAAGATTTCAGAGAGAAGTTTCTCTCACGATATTGGTCCAGCGAAGCAAAGAACAGAGTGAAGTACGAATTATTACAGAACCCATATTTTGAAAATTCAGGAGAGAGGAGTCTCGTGAAATTTTCCGAATTAATGGCAACGAAAAATCAATGCTTAGATGTACCATACAGTGACGGAGAGTTGATTAAATTATGCGCGATGAAGCTACCATTTAAATAACAGCAATCATTAGTAGGTCGCGGAGGCGATGACGTCGAAGCATTTAAAGGTATTCTAAGGGAACTAGAGTTCATATTTTCGGAAGATGACGCAAGAAAAAGACGAAGCGCATGTGAAAACGAAAGCAAAAAGCAGTGGAATCCACAAGACAAAGTACGAAGAAACAATAATTACGAACAACGTGATAACTTTGCACGAAGAAACGACAATAGATTTCAACAAAGAACCGGTTATGTATTTAGAAGAGAATATGGCAATAATTATAATTCACCCAGGAATGGGAACAACTATTACAGAGGGAATAACGACAACTGGAACGGGTACTGGAGAACCAATAGACCGACAAATTAACAACAAAGAAACCACTATCAACAAGCTGAACAAGAAAAGCGAATACAGATAGAAGAGGTGGAGGTAAGACCACCAAACCCCGATAAACGTTCGAATTGACAGCTAAGCGCCCATGCCAAAGAGATTGACGCACCGACCCAGGACAATTGCAGCACCTTGAACAGAGAAGTAAAAATCTTATTACAAGAAGAGAAGAAGGAAGAAACAAATCCGCAGGGACCAGATGAAAACGAAGACAAGAAAATAACAATATCGTGTTGGGACGAAATTAATTGGGAGAATACTGATGAGGAAGAAGAATTACCACAGGCATGCACAACGAATGTAGGAGGAAAGGACGAAGTAATGAGTATTGCAGAGCTATTTGAGATGGAAACCAGGGAAAGCGAATTCAATGAGGATAATGCACAGTCGACAGAAGTTGAAAATAAATTACGAGTGGGCACACAACCCAACGTATATAATGAAGAGGAAGTTATGAAGCGATAATTAGTGCATTTAGATCCGATTATGTGGAAGTAGCGACGAAGAAGGAGAGGATAGACGAGGACGAGGAAAAAGTAGAGGATGTAGAAGAAAGCGTAAATGAAGGAAGAAATAGAGAAGAGGATATGAAAGAGAAAGAAGTAGCAGTCGAAGCTTATCCTACAGAAAGTTCGAATTCACAAGGGAAATTCCTAAAAAGACTCATGTATGATTCAGTGGAGGATTCGTTGATGCAAGAAGAAGAACAGAACCAACCCTTTCAAATTCAACCAGTTGTGAAGGCCATGGTAAAGAAAATCACAGTCAATATTGTAATTGATAGCGGAAGTGAACTGACTGCGATCTCAGAACATTTATTCATGCAGTGTAATGCCAATGAGGAATTACCAGTTCTGAAAACACGTAAGATTAAAGTAAGAGGTCCTATTAGAAACAATGTTGCGGAAGTTACGAGACAAACAAGGTTAACTCTTTCGTGCCAAGATCAAAAGATCGAAGCCAACTTCGTGATTATACCTAAACTAACTGTAGATTTCATTATAGGTGCAGATTTTTTAAATGAGAGATGAGCGAAAATAGATATGGGGAAAGGTAGCGTAACATTCGGGAATGTCACACTTCTCTTTGAGCAAAAGCTAAAATTAGAAGAAATACCAGTTATACCAGTTATAAACAAACAATTAAGAATGACGCGAGATAAAGAGGATGAAGAATTAGAATGGTATGCACAAAAGAATGAATCGCTTCAACTCATGTCAGAAGTCCATAAAGAAATCGACGAAAAATTGCAAGAAGTTCAAGGTATTTCGGAACACAGTAAAAGAGAATTGGAGGGTATTTTACGAGATAAAGGTATTTTTACCTAAGGCTGGCAGTATTAAACACTTTCAGTACAAGTTTGAAGATTAATTTTATTACTGGTAAATAATCATCACAATATTTCAAGATTACGTTGCAGGATCGTCAGGAGAAAGAAGAATGAAGAGAGAGGAAGATGGGAAAAAGAAAGTAGTTTCAATAATAACACAATAGTACCATAGCTTCAGGTGAAGGGATAAAGCCAAGCGGAACCACAGAGTGCCGGAGCCCTGTAGCGACGGGACACCGAATGCCCTGAATGAAAGGAGAGAGCAAAAAACGGCCCGACGAGAAGACCGCTTGGGCAAGCCACCACTGGCAAAAAAAAAAAAAAAATGCGTAAAAGTCACACTACTGCTATTAAACAGCACGCTGATGCACGAAACTGAAGAACTTCCACAAAGTAAAAATGACGCGCCCAAACAATTTATCAAACTGTTACTAGGAGGAGAGCTTCAAAGCGACTAGTTATCAATAAATATTTCCATATCCTGCCCAGAGAAGAACCAAGAAGCAAGTAAGAAGCAGAGAAAAAGCAGGAAGAACAGAAGTTGAAGATTCGCAAGATTGAGACCAAGAAAGAAGATGGGTGAAGAATAGACGACATACCTTCCCAAATCCCTATCGTATAGTAAACTAGTCGTCTGTGAAGTATTACAACGAAAAACGACCGCATTCAGCGACACATAACAATGACTTTCATGCATACAAAGGCAGTAAACCACGAGATTCTGCACTCACGGCTCCATTCCATTATGGGACCACCACAATAGCAACACACACTTGCAAAGCCAACAAGGAACGACGAATGAAGCTGTACATCAAATACTTGCCCACATCCATCTTGCTCAAGTCCATCACCTTCGTGCAAAAACATTTGTGTGAAATCAAATTATGTGGTGTAGGAATTGTGCAAAAGAAACGTGTGAAAAACTAAATAAGTTAAGCACACAAGACAGCTAATAAACTACAAAATAACAGTCACTGACTATAGACTTAAGTAAAAAATAGACTATCGATAAAAATAAGTCATTAGTTCTGAAATGGACAGTATATAAGGAAACAATATATCCCTTATTTTCTCCTCATAAAAATAAAATAATAACTATATTTTACTTATTTTCTCCTTATAAAAACAAAGAATAAAACATTATCGTGTTGGATGTTTTCCCTTTTTTTTGACATTTTTACCATTTGTTAGGATAATATCTCAATACTTGTGTATGTACATTTTTTTGTCAAAGCAATTATTGGAAATAATTCTTATTTGTTAGTGTAACAATGTTGAAATGAGACTCTAGAAACAAAAACATTTTACTTGCACATGATATTTAGAAAATGTGTTAGGAATAGATTTTACTTAATTACTACATTTATAAAAACAATATTTCTAAGAAAATCGATGTGAAAGACTCCTCACTTTCGATAACAAACTTCTTAAAAAACAAACTTCACGCTTAAATACAGAAAGAAAATAATTAAAAATTAATAATAGCATTTTTAATTATAATGTGGAAGAATATAAAAATATAAATTAGTAATACAAACTAGCATAGAACAGAATAATGTGGCTGAACAGTACACAACAAAATTTCGATTAATTAGAAACATTTTGACTGACTTAGACAACGATTCAATCATTGCCTAAATTCAGTGCAAAAATTAAGTTCGAAATGTGGTGATATGTAAGGTGTCAGGCAAATGCAACACCTTTCATGAAAATCCTGACATGATAAGCAAATCCAGTAGTATGTCACATAGCTCCGAATAAATCGTGACATTAAATTAACCAAAGTAATACGAGTAACGAGTGAGCAAATGGAATACCATAAACTAACACAAGAATGCCTAAACGCATGTCATATCTTCCCACCATGAGAGAGATGCAGTTCCGATCGGAGAAACGAGAACAGAAGCCGAGAGCAGAACCGTGTTAAGCTAGAAGGCCCTACGATGAGGGACAGACTGGACATCACGTCGCCAGTTAACCATTAGGACGACACCACCCGCAAGTTTTAGCGTGAGACTTTTTCGCGTCTCTGTTACGTCAAGGACCATCCCCCAGCCCATGTTAAAAGCTAGAGCCCTCCAGAAAAACAGTATATGATACTGGGAGAAATTGTGAGGGAGTACGTCAGTTTTGTTTGTACATTTTCTTGTGCATTATATATGTAAGCTCATCTTCCAACTCATCCATCCTCTGCGTTAATGTTATTTGGAAGTTTATCCAGTGGTTTAATTGTGTTTTAATTTGCTTTGCCACCTCGTAGTGGATGGAGCCACAGATTGTCATGTTATCTATATATTCTATCGTATTAATGCAGCTATCCTGTAACGTCGTTGAGTGTGTTAGGGGCGGAATGGGTTCATTATCGACGTAATTCTCCGGCAGAAGATTCATTTGTCTTCTCCAGGAAATTGCCCTTTGGTAGCTTCTCTGTAATGTTAACAGTGATTTGTATTTATGTGTTTTGGGTGATTGGCTTTGGGTATTCGCGTTTCTTGTGTGTGTGCTGATTATAGCTGCCATAGTCTATACTATCCAGGAGCCGGTAATGCAACTGTTTATAGGTCTGACAATCACCTCCTTTTGTTTTATTGCAGACGCGGCCTCTGTTTTTGCAGGGGATACCGACGCAAACCGTGGACGTGCACTCACTGTTAAGAATGCTACATCAACATCGATTGCACCCGTACCATATTTCTATGCACCAGGAATTCCAAGGCGACGGCTTTGGACGTCGTGTACAGTTCTGCCACTGGGCACAAGAGAAATTACGGGACAATGACAGATTTTTTGCACGCGTTCTATTTAAGTGACGGAGCGTCATTCACCAACAGCGGTAACGTAAACCGGCATAATATGCACTATTGGGAAACGGAAAATCCACGGTGGCTGTGGCAAGTGGAACATCAGCGACGTTGGCGAGTTAATGTATGGTGCAGCATAATGGGAGGAAGGATAATCAGCCCCCATTTTATCGATGGCAATCTAAATGGTGCAATGTATGCTGATTTCCTACGTAATGTTCTACCGATGTTACTACTAGATGTTTCACTGCATGACAGAATGGCGATATACTTCCAACATAATGGATGTCCGGCCCATAGCTCACGTTGGGTTGAAGCGGTATTGAATAGCATATTTCATGACAAGTGGATTGGTCGTCGAAGCACAATGCCTCGGCCCCCACATTCACCGGATCAGATTTTCCCGGTTTTCTTTCTGTGGGCAAAGTTGAAGGACATTTGCTATCGTGATCCACCGACAACGCGCGAGAACATGCGTCCGCGCATTGTCAACGCATGTGGGAAAATTACGGAAGGCGAACTACTCGCTGTTGAGAGGAATGTCGTTACACGTATTGCCAAATGCATTGAGGTTGACGGACATCATTTTGAGCATTTAGTGCATTAATGTTGTATTTACAGGTAATCATGCTGTAACAGCATGCGTTCTCAGAAATGATACGTTCACTAAGGTACATGTATCACATTGGAACAACCGAAATAAAATGTTCAAACGTACGTACGTTCTGTATTTTAATTTAAAAAAACCTACCTGTTACCAACTGTTCGTCTAAAATTGTGAGCCACATGTTTGTGACTATTGCAGCGCCATTTATCACAAAGCGAAAAAAGTGGTCCAACTAAAACATTCATATTTCTTTACCTACTACACGAATATGTAATAAAAAATGGGGGTCCCTACTTTAAAAAAATATTTAAAAAACGCAGTTGATATCCGTTTGACCTATGGCAGCGCCATCTATCGGGCCAACTATAGTGCCACCTGATTTTCCCCTTCAAACTAGACAAGTTTCGTTCTTTTTAGTTTTTTCGTATGACGCTTATTTCGTGAGATATTTGGCCCGGTCACGATCAATGGACCACCCTGTATATTCGCAGCACTAGATATTTTCCTCGAAGTCGGTCAGTCATCCAACGCAGTCAACGGTCACGAGGTAACTGCCCCCACACACGCTGTCCTGGTGTACGATAAGAGCGCCCTCAGCGGACAGCGATCATTTTCTGAACTGGTGTGCAAAGGCTGGGGTTCTTCCCCCGGCACGAAGGCATCCGCCAACGGTACTGTTTCCGATCTGGACTGCTTGCTGGCGTGGTTTCTGCAACGAGCTGAAACCGTCTCCAGACGCTGGGATTACAAGAACATTTAATATCTGAGCTCTGTAGATGAGAAATGATTCGTCAATCGAGTATTAATTTACCGATCTCGAAACAGATGTCAGTTGCATCATCCAAAATCACATGCTGAAAAAACGACGTATTTGTGACAATTTTATATTGAAATCATCAAGCACCATATGAAAATTTCCGAAATTTCATGTATTTTCACATGCTTAACCAAAGTAGCATACCATTTACGCGACTGTTCTCGATATCAAACATACAGCAGTATGCTACCAATCGCAATGAGTGTAAATTATATCTCCAGAAGGCTGAATCTTTAGCGAATCATGTGGAATGTATTGCAAACCTTTGAGTAACTAGAAACGTATCTCGTCTGAGCAGATTTTTATGTGAAAACTCGAAAACGGGAGAAACTAATAGTTTCACATCTATCTTTTAATGAATGATGTCATTGATATAACAGTTTTCAGATCATCTTCGCTCTTTACAAAGTTAACAAAGAATGTAACACTTACAATCGTATGTGTTTCTCATGTCTAGAGGACCAGCAAATTTCTCTTCCCTTTGTTTTTCACCATCTAGGTGCAAACAACACATCATAATCAATTTTCTCTCATCCAAATAAAGACAAGGAAATGTGTAGAATGGCAGGACAGGCAGTCAATTAGTCAATTTCCATGTGGAGCAATAATTTTCCAGAGCCATATTGAATTTTCTCAAATTTTCACATAAATATCGGAGAATGCTGGCAACACACGCGATCGCAAAAGCTGCCCAACACATACTGAGAAGGGCACGCCACGATGTTAGGATCACAGATTTTTTTTCAAACTTCGACAACCTTTAGTGGGCCAGTATAACAACACAACGTGCAAGTAGTCAGGTGCACCGCTCTGGCAATTCCGAGAAAATCGCATGATAAGATTTACGCGTCTATTGTGTGGGCTACGTATCTATGCGTAGGGGCTGGACATTAGAGTTTATGGTGGTCAAGTGGTTAGCTTTCGAGCTTCGCAGGACGAACGGGTATGAGGCGACGGTTGAACTCCCGCTCAAACTTAATTTTTAATATACACTCCTGGAAATGGAAAAAAGAACACATTGACACCGGTGTGTCAGATCCACCATACTTGCTCCGGACACTGCGAGAGGGCTGTACAGGCAATGATCACACGCACGGCACAGCGGACACACCAGGAACCGCGGTGTTGGCCGTCGAATGGCGCTAGCTGCGCAGCATTTGTGCACCGCCGCCGTCAGTGTCAGCCAGTTTGCCGTGGCATACGGAGCTCCATCGCAGTCTTTAACACTGGTAGCATTCCGCGACAGCGTGGACGTGAACCGTATGTGCAGTTGACGGACTTTGAGCGAGGGCGTATAGTGGGCATGCGGGAGGCCGGGTGGACGTACCGCCGAATTGCTCTACACGTGGGGCGTGAGGTCTCCACAGTACATCGATGTTGTCGCCAGTGGTCGGCGGAAGGTGCACGTGCCCGTCGACCTGGGACCGGACCACAGCGACGCACGGATGCACGCCAAGACCGTAGGATCCTACGCAGTGCCGTAGGGGACCGCACCGCCACTTCCCAGCAAATTAGGAACACTGTTGCTCCTGGGGTATCGGCAAGGACCATTCGCAACCGTCTCCATGAAGCTGGGCTACGGTCCCGCACACCGTTAGGCCGTCTTCCGCTCACGCCCCAACATCGTGCAGCCCGCCTCCAGTGGTGTCGCGACAGGCGTGAATGGAGGGACGAATGGAGACGTGTCGTCTTCAGCGATGAGAGTCGCTTCTGCCTTGGTGCCAATGATGGTCGTATGCGTGTTTGGCGCCGTGCAGGTGAGCGCCACAATCAGGACTGCATACGACCGAGGCACACAGGGCCAACACCCGGCATCATGGTGTGGGGAGCGATCTCCTACACTGGCCGTACACCTCTGGTGATCGTCGAGGGGACACTGAATAGTGCACGGTACATGCAAACCGTCATCGAACCCATCGTTCTACCATTCCTAGACCGGCAAGGGAACTTGCTGTTCCAACAGGACAATGCACGTCCGCATGTATCCCGTGCCACCCAACGTGCTCTAGAAGGTGTAAGTCAACTACCCTGGCCAGCAAGATCTCCGGATCTGTCCCCCATTGAGCATGTTTGGGACTGGATGAAGCGTCGTCTCACGCGGTCTGCACGTCCAGCACGAACGCTGGTCCAACTGAGGCGCCAGGTGGAAATGGCATGGCAAGCCGTTCCACAGTACTACATCCAGCATCTCTACGATCGTCTCCATGGGAGAATAGCAGCCTGCATTGCTGCGAAAGGTGGATATACACTGTACTAATGCCGACATTGTGCATGCTCTGTTGCCTGTGTCTATGTGCCTGTGGTTCTGTCAGTGTGATCATGTGATGTATCTGACCCCAGGAATGTGTCAATAAAGTTTCCCCTTCCTGGGACAATGAATTCACGGTGTTCTTATTTCAATTTCCAGGAGTGTAGTTTGTTTCATCTCTGGTCATATTATTTAATTTAATGACTTTTGAGAGGTAACATAATGAAAGAAATACGTGCATTTGCATGAAGTAATTCCATGAAGTTTCAGTTTACATTTTCCATGTCTGTATGACAAATACCATCCCACAACGTGTGATGTCGAGAGGACATCCGGCAAGTAACTGCACATAACTCTTGAGGTCTGGTACTTTGTGACTTACTGTATCACTGATTGTGAATAAAGTCATTTGCATAATTATTTATCGAAGTTTGACTTGGGCTTTCCAAGCTTGTCCCTCATCCTTGAAAATTTAATTATAAATAACTAATAAACGACACAGGTACTCAAGGTACCCTCCGCCACACACCGTCAGGTGGCTTGCGGAGTATGGATGTAGATGTAGAACTTAAACAAAACCCTGACGGTTAAACACAAGAAAAAGCATATTCGCAAAAAGCGTTCGGTTTTGTGGAAACCGCTGTCATTTCCAAAATGGTTCAAATGTCTCTAAGCACTATGGGACTTAACATCTGAGGCCATCAGTCCCCTAGACTTAGAACTACGTAAACCTAACTAACCTAAGGACATCACACATCCATGCCCGAGGCAGGATTCGAACCTGCGACCACAGCAGCCGCGTGGTTCCGGACTGAAGCGCCTAGAACCGCTGCCATTTCCAATGCATAGTTGTCAGATACCGGTGAAAAACGCGGGGAACTGGGTCATTCCCGCCTTCAACGACATAGTGAACATAGTAACCCAAGAGCCAGACAAACGTGTTCGTCTTCGTCTGAGGAAAAAAGGATATGTCCGGTTGTAGGAAAATGTCGTCTGGGAAAGCGGCTTCAGGGCATTTATTAAGAAAAGCTAATTGACGGCGGACCCAGAGCCAATGATCCCGTCCGCAAGCAACAAGCCTGTGAAGTAAGGTGTCAGTTTGATGGCATTCCTCACACTGATCAGTCAGACGAAGACCAATACGAAAAAGACGATCACCAGTAGGTATCAAACGGTGAATGACCTTATATCACGTTGAAACAACCTCCATCGGCAATATAGGAAGACTAAGATGAGACCAGACCGTTTTCCAAGACGTTACCGGTGAAGCAAGTTCAACAGAAGAAAGGGGACATGGTGCAACCCAACGGGGTGATAGCATGTTGGTAGTAATGTGCGTCATAGAAAGTCTGTCAGCACCTAGGATACCGATAATTAGAAAGTATTCACGAATGTGCCGCAATTTAGGATCAATCCATACAACATCAACAGGAGGGGTTAGACAAAACGGTTGGAGGCGGGAAAGTAAACGAGAGGTAACTGAATGCGGAGCCCTCGTATAGGTTAAAACATTGCGGAGGGCAAATACGATGGATGTCTTCAATTTGATATCGGAAAGACCCAATCCTCCATGGTTTCGAGGCGAGGCCACAACTTCATCCCGGACATGAAAGATATGGCATCGCCACAGGAACTTACCAGACAGCTGTTTCAGTCTGCAGGCCATCATCGCGGGAAGCGGGAAGGCCTGCGCAACGTAATATACCAGGTGATCAAAAAGTCAGTATAAATCTGAAAACTGAATAAATCACGGAATAATGTATATAGATAGGTACAAATTGACACATGCTTGGAATGACATCGGTTTTTATTAGAACCAAAAAATACAAAAGTTCAAAAAATGTCAGACAGATGGCGCTTCATGTGATTAGAATAGCAATAATTAGCATAACAAAGTAAGACAAAGCAAAGGTGATGTTCTTTACAGGAAATGCTCAATATGTCCACCATCATTCCTCAATAACAGCTGTAGTCGAGGAATAATGTTGTGAACAGCACTGTAAAACATGTCCGGAGTTATGGTGAGGCACTGGCGTCGGATGTAGTCGTTCAGCATCACTAGAGATGTCGGTCGATCACGATACACTTGCGACTTCAGGTAACCCCAAAGCCAATAATCGCACGGACTGAGGTCTGGGTACCTGGGAGGCCAAGCATGACGAAAGTGGCGGCTGAGCACACGATCATCACCAAACGACGGGCGCAAGGGATCTTTCACGCTTCTAGCAATATGGGGTGGAGCGCCTCCTGCATAAACATCATACGTTCCAGCAGGTGTTTATCAGCCAGGCTGGGGATTCTGTAACATATCGGCGTACCTCTCACCCGTCACGGTAGCAGTCACTGACGTTTTGCTGTCCAGCGCCATCTGTCGGAAATTTTGTGAACTTTTTTTTGGTTCTAATAAAACCCCATGTCATTCCAAGCATGTGTGTCAATTTTTACCTCTGTATCTACATTATTCCGTAGTTTATTAAGTTTTCAAATTTATACTGACTTTTTGATCACCCAGTACTTCACTGAAGACATAGGTCTCTAAAACCCGTACCTTGTGAAGGAGGCTAAGGGAACGACGTTCGTGTTCAAGGCTAGCCCCGTGAACACGACTCGTAACCTCACGCCAATTTAGTGTCGCCATTTTGATCGGTTTGCGATCCACTAAGATCCCTAAGGTCTTATGGCGATTCACGACCGTCGCCCAAGGAATGACGACATGATCGAAGCCTCTCAACGGTAGGAACCTGCATTTACTACCATTAATGCTACAGCAGCAAGACGACAAAATGAATCCAAGGTACCCTTAAGCCTCGGTATGTCCTCGACACGTCATACTAAAACCATGACGTCATGAGCGTATGCACGGACCGAGAAAAATTCCACAATACAGTCCAGCCACGTAATTGCATGGCGAGGCGGCGAGGTAAGGGCTCTAAGAACCAGACAAAGAGTGACATGGATAAGGGGCTTCCCTGGGGTAAACCCCGTCTGATCGATATCCGGGGGGTAGGGTGACCGTTCACAGTCGCCGAGACACTGATAGCGGTGAAAAGGCGAGTTAAGACCTGTCGAGCATCATTATTAAAGCCGACAGCGGTGAGCACTCTCGTTAAAAAATCATGGCTGACACGATCGAGCGCTTTTTGGAAACCAAGAGAAAGCAAATCCCCTGGGATATTAGCGGCAGCCGCCACTGAAATTACATCGTGACATCCGAGAACAGAAGTCAGTATCGTGCGTCCAGGCACACAGCTTTGGTGGGCCGTAATAATGGTATCGAGCAGCTTAGAGAGGCGGATATTAATTGCTCGAGCGACAATTTTATAATCGATGATAAGGAGAGTAATAGAACAGAGGGAATCAATCGCAGGTCGACCTGTGGACTTCGGTAGGAGGACCAGTTTACCTTCCTGAAGAGTAGCAGGAAGTGAGACTCCCCGCATCACTTCATTTACCATTGACATTAAGGAGTCACCAATGAGTGGCCAAAATTGAACATAAAAGCCCTTAGGAATACCGTCTAATCCAGGCGACTTCCGGGACTGTAACATCATGTACATCGTCCTTGTGAAAGGGACGCAGAAAGGCGTCATTTAATTGAGGAGTGATGACGCGATGCAGCAAGGATGTAAAGTCGTCGAGAGAGTTTTCAGCCGGGACATGGGTATCGTACAGATCAGTAAAATAGGTGTAAATAAAGTCGGAAATGTCACGGTGAGAGGTGAACATGCGGCTGTCAGCGGTTGTGAGGGAGGCAAGGCACACACGTTTCCGGCGCGCCCGTAAACGGACTAGATGGTATAGTGACTTCAATTCGTCTTGTAAAAGGGAACGTGTTTGAGACCTCGTCCGCAGTTGCTCCATTTGAATGTGTTTAAGCTGCAGAAATTTGGCTTTGATGCGCTGCATATCAGTAACCCGTAGGGGGGCATGCGTAGCACTATCGCACAGTTTCCGTAAGACGCGCCTAGAACCGCTCGGCCATAACGCCCAACATCCGTCAGTTGATGAAGCAACATACAGGTAACCATACCAGAATCAATCGCTGAAGCAGAGAGAGAAGAACTTCGAAACAGAACCCTCATCTTCCGACTGCTTTTTCTTCGGCCGTGACGCGGCTCTCTGTGGCTGTTTACGGATTCTACTGCGGCTCCGCGGCGCCGACGCTGCCGCGTTTGGTAGCGTGGGAGCATCATGTAGGTATTCCGTTTCAGATTTCGAGGGAGAGGCCTCTACATCCCACTCGTCAGCAGACATGGGTTCACGGAGGGACGGTTGGTGAATAACAACGGGGTCCACTGGCTCTTGAGAATCAATCAGTTGTTTCATGGGAAAATGCTGTGACCCAGAGGGGGCGACAGAAGTCGCAGCAGGGGGATGGAAAACAGAGTCGACAGGAGAAGTGTCCGAGTGAACCGGAAGCAGGTTCAAAATGGTTAATATGGCTCTGAGCACTATGGGACTTAACATCTGTGGTCATCAGTCCCCTAGAACTTAGAACTACTTAAACCTAACTGACCTAAGGACATCACACACACCTATGCCCGAGGCAGGATTCGAACCTGCGACCGTAGCGGTTACGCGGTTCCAGACTGAAGCGCCTAGAACCGGCCGGCGAAGCAGGTTCCTTCAACGGGCGTCTCCGAAAGGGCGGCCGCGACAACAGGAACAACGCCAGATAAGGTGTCAGGGATCTCCTGCACAGGCGTGAAAGCACCTGTGGCGTCCTCACCCACGATTTCAGGTTGAAGAGGAGGGTCCGTTACTGGAGGCCCATCGGAAGGGCGAGGCAATAGGGATTGTTCATCAGCCGCACCATCCTGTGATCAGCGATGCTTGTTATGAGAAATCATGGCGGGCACATCGGAAGTAACGGCATCAACATCCCTACGCAAGGACAGCGGGGGAAAATCACAGGCGTTGTCTGTCAACGGATCACTGCGTCCCTCAATAACAGGGAGCGATTCAGTCTGAGGTCCCTGCGGTAGAAGATCAGCTAAAGTTTTTTTTTTTTACGCTGTTCGTATGTGGGTTTTAATATCATCACACGCCGCGGATAACTAGTAGGGAAATGACAGGTTCAATTACAATAATATGTTCTTTCTTGGCCAATGTACGTAATATGGACCCTATAACCACATACCTGTAGATGAGAAGGAATATGTTTTTTGACCACCATTTCCACCGACCGAACATCACTACAGACCTGTAAGCGGTGCTGCGCAGAGCACCGTTCCTTTCGAATATGTTGTATTTCCCATGAGGAAGCAGAACGGGCCTCAGAAAACAGTCTTCTTCCTCGGGCGGAAGGTTAAACAACCGGACATTCGTATATCTCGCATCTGCATTCGCCAAGAGAACCATACTAATGGAACCATCACGGTGCGTAAAGGGTACCTGAGAACCGTGACGAGAAAGGATTCTATCAACCTGGAGCGGGTCAATAAACTTAACAAAAAACACACACAATTCGCTGTCAAAATATGCAGTATGCGCCTGAACAGTAGTGACTTTAATTATACCGACTAACCAGTCATATATCTCCAAAGAACTGGGCTGGACGTGGATTTGTTGAAGGTGAAGCTGACAGTACCTGTACGTGGAACTTTCGTGGCAACCACGGTGGACATCACGGCGCGAGTCGACGCCGCGACAGGAAGGGCCGCACGAACATCAAACACTAGCCGACAGCCAGCACGGAGACCAACACCACACTAAATGAACACGAGGAAAACACGCAGCGCTACGGTAGAGGCGGAACTAATAGCACAACCTAGTCGCCCGACGCGCGAAGCGGGAATGACCTGTTGACCGCAATTATTCCTTTTGTTCGGTACATTTGCACAGACATATCATTTACATAACAGACGCGTAAAACTTGTCTTGCGATTTCCTCACACTTGCCAGAGTAGTGCACCTTACTATTTGCATATTCTGTTATCTTAATGGTCTACGAAAGGTGCACGAAGTTTCAAGTAAATCCGTGATCCCAACTTCGAGGCACCCCTTTGTGAGTATTAGTTCGCTATTCACCTGTCCGGAGGGTGACACAGTTAGGTCAGTTGTATGCTTGCAACCCGCCTGTCCATTTAAGGTGGCTCAGCGGTGGCTCATGCCTTAAGCGAGACATGTCCATTCGTTCCGGTCGCCAGCTATCTCAGCAACATCCCGTAAGCCAGGTACAGTCGTACTGGGGAACCACCCACATCAGTCTAATTAAAATTAAATTTTACGATTACAGCTCCAATCAGGTGACACTTGACAATGAGTGAAGTATCGAAAATTCCTCCTGAATGTGGCGAAAAATTCATTTTAAAACAATCGTACATGAAACGCTAAAACTCTCTCATAACTAAAATCTTACAGTGCGTCAACATATTTTATGGAACTCTATTTATCCCTGTCCTTACTTCACGGTAAATGCTATAATTTCTAATGGCGCAACAGCTTGTCTCATTATTGTATCTGACCTTTTTCCATCACTTTTCTAGAACTAACTAAAACACCTATTATTGTATAAATTTGGCATCAGTTTCCCACAGTTCCAAGAGGAAGGTGTGATACCAAAAAGACTTCTCTTTCAAGTATTTTCTGTTTGCAATTCAACTGCATATGGCGCGATTCTTTTTGCGTTATATACGTCCCTTCAATCGTTCCCTTATGCTCTCCCTGAAACACTCTACAACCTCTGGTTCTGTCAGTTTATCTAGGTCCCATATCCTTAAATTACCACCTTTTTGCAGTTTCTTCAATTTTAATCTACAGTTCATAACTGGTAGAAGCGGAACTCGGGGAAGATCAGTTTGGATTCCGTAGAAATATTGGAACACGTGAGGCAATATTGACCCTACGACTTATTCTAGAAGAAGATTAAGGAAAGGCAAACCTACGTTTCTAACATTTGTAGACTTAGAGAAAGCTTTTGATAATGTTGACTGGAATACTCTCATTCAAATTCTGAAGGTGCCACGGGTAAAATACAGGGAGCGAAAGGCTATTTACAATTTGTACAGAAGCAGGATGGCAGTTACACTCCTGGAAATTGAAATAAGAACACCGTGAATTCATTGTCCCAGGAAGGGGAAACTTTATTGACGCATTCCTGGGGTCAGATACATCACATGATCACACTGACAGAACCACAGGCACATAGACACAGGCAACAGAGCATGCACAATGTCGTCACTGGTACAGTGTATATCCACCTTTCGCAGCAATGCAGGCTGCTATTCTCCCATGGAGACGATCGTAGAGATGCTGGATGTAGTCCTTGAACGGCTTGCCATGCCATTTCCACCTGGCGCCTCAGTTGGACCAGCGTTCGTGCTGGACGTGCAGACCGCGTGAGACGACGCTTCATCCAGTCCCAAACATGCTCAATGGGGGACAGATCCGGAGATCTTGCTGGCCAGGGTAGTTGACTTACACCTTCTAGAGCACGTTGGGTGGCACGGGATACATGCGGACGTGCATTGTCCTGTTGGAACAGCAAGTTCCCTTGCCGGTCTAGGAATGGTAGAACGATGGGTTCGATGACGGTTTGCATGTACCGTGCACTATTCAGTGTCCCCTCGACGATCACCAGAGGTGTACGGCCAGTGTAGGAGATCGCTCCCCACACCATGATGCCGGGTGTTGGCCCTGTGTGCCTCGGTCGTATGCAGTCCTGATTGTGGCGCTCACCTGCACGGCGCCAAACACGCATACGACCATCATTGGCACCAAGGCAGAAGCGACTCTCATCGCTGAAGACGACACGTCTCCATTCGTCCCTCCATTCACGCCTGTCGCGACACCACTGGAGGCGGGTTGCACGATGTTGGGGCGTGAGCGGAAGACGGCCTAACGGTGTGCGGGACCGTAGCCCAGCTTCATGGAGACGGTTGCGAATGGTCCTCGCCGATACCCCAGGAGCAACAGTGTCCCTAATTTGCTGGGAAGTGGCGGTGCGGTCCCCTACGGCACTGCGTAGGATCCTACGGTCTTGGCGTGCATCCGTGCGTCGCTGCGGTCCGGTCCCAGGTCGACGGGCACGTGCACCTTCTGCCGACCACTGGCGACAACATCGATGTACTGTGGAGACCTCACGCCCCACGTGTTGAGCAATTCGGCGGTACGTCAACCCGGCCTCCCGCATGCCCACTATACGCCCTCGCTCAAAGTCCGTCAACTGCACATACGGTTCACGTCCACGCTGTCGCGGCATGCTACCAATGTTAAAGACTGCGATGGAGCTCCGTATGCCATGGCAAACTGGCTGACACTGACGGCGGCGGTGCACAAATGCTGCGCAGCTAGCGCCATTCGACGGCCAACACCGCGGTTCCTGGTGCCGTGCGTGTGATCATTGCTTGTACAGCCCTATCGCAGTGTCCGGAGCAAGTATGGTGGGTCTGACAAACCGGTGTCAATGTGTTCTTTTTTTCCATTTCCAGGAGTGTATAAGACTAGAGAGGCATGAAAGGGAAGCAGTGGTTGGGAAGGGAGTGAGACAGGGTTGTAGCCTCTCCCCGATGTTATTCAATCTCTATATTGAGCAAACAGTAAAGGAAACAAAAGAAAAATTTGGAGTAGGTATTAAAATTCATGGAGAAGAAGTAAAAACTTTGAGGTTCGCCGATGACATTGTAATTCTGTCAGAGACGGCAAAGTACTTGGAAGAGCAGTTGAACGGAATGGACAGTGTCTTGAAAAAAGGATATAAGATGAACACCAAGAAAAGGAAAACGAGGATAATGGAATACAGTCGAATTAAATTGGGTGATGCTGAGGGAATTAGATTAGGAAATGACACTTGAAGTAGTAGATGAGTTCTGCTATCTGGGGAGCAAAATAACTGATGATGATCGAAGTAGAGAGGATATAAAATGTGGACTGGCAATGGCAAGGAAAGCGTTTGTGAAGAAGAGAAAATTGTTACCATCGAGTATTGATTTAAGTGTCAGGAAGTAGTTTCTGCAAGTATTTGTATGGAGTGTAGCCATGTATGGAAGTGAAACGTGTACGATAAATAATTTGGACAAGAAGAGAATAGAAGCTTTCTAAATGTGGTGCTACAGAAGAATGCTGAAGATTAGATGGATAGATCATGTAACTAATGAGGAGGTATTGAACAGAATTGGGGAGAAGAGGAATTTGTGGCACAACTCGACTAGAATAAGGGATCGGTTGGTAGGACATTTTCTGAGGCACCAAGGGATGGCCAATTCAGTATTGGAAGGCAGTGTGGAGGGTAAAAATCGTAGAGGGATACCAAGAGATGAATACACCTAGCAGATTCAAAAGGATGTATGTTGCAGTAGGTACTGGGAGATGAAGAAGCTTGCACAGGATAGAGTGTCATGGAGAGCTGCATCAAACCACTCTCTACTGAAGACCACAACAACAACAACATTCTAACAGGTGCCAATTTTTAATAGTCTTAAAACAACTTAATAATGTTTAGTCCTTGCCTTTTTCCAAGTACTCCCCTGATCTGTTCACACAACTTTGTCCCAGTGGTGTATCCACTTCGTCATGCAATCGTGGAAAAGCTTCATTAAGGATGTCCTACAGTAACCATGAAGAACTCTCCATTATGTCATTCCTGATGATTACTCCTTGGGATCTTGCGGAAATTACTGTCTCCAGAAATTTGTCGCTAGTAGTGTAGTCGTACAATAGTGGCTTTCTGGCCTACTAACGCGCAATATGTTACATTCACTCACGTTCAGGGACAACTACTAGTCCCTCGATCCACTGCAGGTCTTCCTGCACTACGTTAGTGTCTCTTCGCGTTGCTAACTATTTATAGACAACCACATTATATGCGAACAGACTCATGGGACTTCTGACATTATCCACGAAATCTTTTGCATATATTGTAGAGAATAACATTTCTGTCTCACTTCCTTGGAGTAATTATGAAATTACTTTTGCATCTGTCGATTTGTTCCATTAAGCGACGTGTTGAATTATGTTTGAAAGCAAGTCCTTTATTCAGTCACAAATGTATTCCGGTACTCGGTAAGCTAGTATTTTGATAACTAAACGACAGTGCGGAAATGTATCAAATGCGATATTGCAGTGCCTATGTTGGTAAAAAGCACGATGTAATGTTCCTTCTGATATGCATGCACGTCCGAAGGAACAGGCACTGCGACGAATACAACTGTTATGAGATAAGTGCATTGTATTTGTAATTAAGAATACCTACAACCTTCAGCTATATAATGGTCCAAGATGCTACTCCAGGCGGGTGTAAAATGAATGTGCGCAACGGAAAATAATAAACGCTAAAATGAAGATTTGGCCCTGTCTGGTAACCCCCTGAATCAGATCTTAGGATCTGTTAATTCTATAAATTACCATCTAAACATAAATGAATGGTGAAGGCAACTAATCCTACTAAAAGATAAAATTTGTTCCGGCTTATATATTTATTTTAGATTTAAAAAAACATTTAGATTACAAAGTCTACGTTTCCTAAGTAAAATTACTAATCAATTGCCCAACTCTGCCCCTTATCATGAGTGCGCGGTCTAATATCACTAACGCGAAATGACTGACATAATTTACATACCAAACACTAGAAGATACTACTTTCAAAGATGATCTACGGTGGTGTGGAACCTCAGTGGAAATAAACTAATGTGATCACAGCTGTTTAGCCTTTATAGCCCTAATAAGCCGAAGCAATTTGCGATATCACCGGATGTACTGCGTCTGGTGCGTCGAAGTGATGGTTCTCGTACTCGTCTGCGACGTGGAAAAACTCCAGCCACAAATAAACTCTTCTAAACACTAGGACGGCAAAAGGCGGTCCTCTGACTAATATACTCTAATACTGTCTTCTCCTCCCTGTGTTCTACAGACGATAAACGCGAACTCCCAGCCACGAAGACGGAGTTCAAATAACGTCTCAACGTAAGTATAGGCAGAAGAAGTGCTCTCAATCACTGAACGCTGCGTACTCAACGACGACTTCCAACCCAGGTCCAGAATTGTATAAGTTCGCAACAGTACAGTGCCTAACGGTTCTAACTATAAACTCTTCTGAGAGCAAAGACAGCAAGTCCGCATGTACCAACAAAGAAGATATCGAGCGACCGTCACACATGGGCGCTCACAACGGAAGACTTCGACTCTCTAGCGCTGGCTTCCCAGCAAGGCTTGGCTCTCCACCATCGTAATTCCGAAAACGAATGATATTCCCGAAACCACGGAATATTCTCCCTCTCTACAGTTTCTTCCGAAGTGTGACCAACCATATTTTAGTCTTTTGCCGTTTAGCGCGGAAAGTTTGCGAGGAAGAAACTATACTCGTACATTGGTACGCTTCTGAGTCAAAATCCTTGGAAATAACCTAGCCTGCGTGGTTTCCGAGGTGCCGCTTCTTCTTTCCTCTCACATGCGTCCAAGATTTTCAGCGTTCGGAAGTATTATTCGGTTATCCTTCCGGCCCCTACTACAATTGCGGTCAGCCGTTACCCTATTGTGCTCCAGAGCTCACAGAGCTGGCTCGTCTCTTTAACAAAAAACTGAGTGAAGGGAACAACAAGACGTTCAACGGATGTCATGTGACGTCCACCACGATCAAATACAACGAACAAAATACAAACAAAAAAATGTGTTAAGGCAGCCCTTCGCGATAAGATGGAAATCTGGGTTCGAGTCCCGGGCCAGCATAAATTTTCAATGTTGTTATTTCATTACACCGCTGAATGTTGCGTTTGCTCACAACTACGAATACATTTCACGTGTATAAAATACGTTTCTGATATCAGGGAATAAATCATCCACTCGGGCTCTGAAGTTTACGGCGTAGTGGATCTCTTGGAGGAAGACAGCGAGTTTCACAAGATCTCTGTTTGAGAAATCCATATTGTTTTTATAGTTTTCGTTCACCAACATCTGTTTTGCAAAATATGACTGTAAGTACTCCATGTGCTGACGTACATGGTTTCAAGCAAGCCGACCGGTATGGCCGAGCGATTCTAGGTGCTTCAGTCTGGAACCGTGCGACTGCTACGGCCGCAGGTTCGAATCCTGCCTCGGGCATGGATGTGTGTGATGTCCTTAGGTTAGTTAGGTTTAAGTAGTTCTAAGTTCTAGGGGACTGATGACCTCAGGTGTTAAGTCCCATAGTGCTCAGAGCCATTTGAACAATTTTTTTTTAATAGCAAAGTTTAGGTTTTCGGCAAATAACACCTTATTTATGTTCACCTCGGTAGCTGCGGGGTCAATATGGCTGCAAACCGACTTAAACGTCCCGGATTCGATTCTGGTCGGGTCAGGAATTTTCTGTCTCGTGGAGACGCAAGTCGCCTAAATGGCGTTAACTAAAAAGACTTGCACTCGAGGGCGACAAGCCGCCACACGACGAAGAGATAGAGACACTTGTGCAAGACAAACACGAGAAAGTAAAAGTTTAAAATCTTAAAAACAGAAGAGCAGTTAGACTCTGTAACCTGGTTCTGAAACAGATAAAAAGACGTTTTCTTTGAAGTCAGGTTGTATGTTCAACAGACTTTGGAGATGATTTTTATGTTGACTATAAACCTTGCTTTCTTCGAGTGATGTTCTTTAAAATTTTAAGATTGTTATTGATTAAACATTCTGAATGTTTACTTTGTAACGAAGTTGACCAAATAAACATTCAGAAGGTTCAATCAATAACTAGGGGCTGGATAACTTGTCTGGTATGGTGATAGTTCTTTACAGCCACTCTGTAGTTATGTTTAAATTTGAGTTGACAATGTTTAAAGATTATGACAATATTTTGCACTTGTTCAAAATGTAGTCTGCCATTAGAGTTGTCACCTTTTTTTGATTATATAAAGTATATTGTTTGTCACATGTAGGAAAAAAGTACATTCTATCAAAATAAAATAATATTATTTATAATACTTAATTTTTTTAAATATATTTTTTATTGATTTCAGCAATATTTAACAAAAAATGGTCATTATTAAGTAATCCATTTCTATTAAATTCAGAGATAATTTGTTTCTTTTGTTCCACCTCTTAATACTCTTCGCAGAAGAAACTTTCTCTGGCAGTGCTGAAGTGTCGGGAATCGGCAACAGATATGAAATTGATTTTGTATAAATTTGTAAAATCATCATTTGTCTTATTAAATATTTTTTGCCATTTCTGAGGAGTAGATAATTCTGTGAAACCTTCAGAAGTATAAACTTCATCATATAATTTGTAATAACCCAGTTCTTCCATAAAGATAAACCATATTTAAATTGAGTTTCTGCAGCTTTAAATTTCATGTTAATAAATGTTTAAATTTAACATTGCTTTCTTTTCCATAGTCTTTTTTAAGAATAGCCATAATACTGTACACATGTAAAAATTTTATGCAGTTGCCTTCAAAGTGTTTTACAGTTTTATTAAAGAAATTTAAAATATGGCTCCAAAAATGCAACTAAATTTCAGTCAAGTCCTTGTCTGTGTTAAGCATCAATACATTTTGTGAAACCACTCGACAAATTTCTCCTAAGTATTCAAAATAACTTCTGATATGTTTCCAATTTAATGATAATGTATCTATGCAGGATGAAAGAGAGAGAGAGTCATCTTGTTCTCATGTGGCATTTCACTTAAAATCTCTATCCACTGGTTCTATAATTTTTTTTCAATTCTACTATATTAACAGCAGAATGGAAAAAATGAACATAAATTTTAAAACTTTCAATCTCTATGTCATATGATAAAAGAAATCATGGACTGTAGTTAAGCACTAAATGTGCATGATAATTTGCCTGTATCAAATCTGGTAACAGATATCTCTTATTTGTAAATAAAGAATGGTTATATCCAAAATTAGTATTTGTGTTGTCTGCACTTAGACCAGATACATTATGAAAAGATAATTTGTATTTTACCATTGACGTTTGAGTTGCTTGAAACATGACATCGGCAGATTATCACTCTTCTCATAATAAAACAATTAACTTATTTTGAAGGCCATTTTAGATAGTAAAATATTGTACCAATAATGGAAACAGTTTTACGTTTCTCTTCTTAGAAGCATCAGTTCGTAAGCAGTAAAATATTTTTTTTTGTATTTAGATCATCTATTGCATTTTGAATAGCATATGGTTCAAACACCTCTGTAAATAGCGCTACCATTTTGGGTCTAGCCATACGAACATTTGAAGTAGTACTCAAATTAACGTAAATCATTTTGCTAAGATTTGCAAAAGAGTCTATACTGTTGTAGGACAAATTATGTTTCATAGTGTGACGTGTTCACGCTAGCTCAGCTGCACTAACATTTTCTCTGTTACTTCAAGATGAAGTTTCAGATGTGGAAGTAGAAGCAGAGTCCAGAAATTTCTGAGGCAGTCCAGAAGTTGGTTTCATTTCTGATTTAGATTTATAATGTTTTGTTTCCAGGTGTTGCGTAAATTAAAAATAACAAGAATAAAGCGTTCACTTCACCCATCTCGACCCACCGCTCCAGCCAACCATGCATCGTATGATAATTATAGAAATATCTGAAGCATATTCATTAGTAAAATAATCAAGGGCTTTAAAACGATTTTTGTGTTATATTAGCTTTTAATTTACCCTCCACATAAAAGTGTTAAATACATAAGAAGTTTAATTAATTTTCATCTAAAATTTGTATATTCTATACTTTTTCCCTTTCGTTTCACCTTTTAGAACATTAACATGACTTATTTACGTCTTGGTCACTTTAAAGCGGCTTACGCTTTCACTTTTTATCCTTGAGAACGCGTCCGGCTGCCTGAGCTACGTTCAGTCAGCATCTACTATGAGCTACTGTTGAGGCCAAGCACTCGAAATAAGATTTTGCCATCCGAGGTTACAACACTGAATTCGCCAATTTAGTGCGAGTGTGGACACGCAAAAGTTTGTTTCGTTGTACTTTGTTTTGTATTGTGGCCTGTCACTGCCCATAAGTAGTGCCCAGAAGTCAGTTGAGCTGAATAGCCTGCTGGACGCTACAGTTATTTTGTGGTTGAGTCAGAAGTTACCTTTTTGCATATCGCGTAGAAAAAGTTTAAAGAGTTTTGTTATAATGGAAACGAATGACCTGTCTGAAAAAAGTGATACAGGGCTTCACCAGTTTATCAAAAACAAAACTCTCAAAAACACAATGCTGCAAAAAAGGGACAGACATCGTACCACTTTGTGACACTCGCCAAACCAACAGTGTCGGGCGAATCAGAGATGACGATGAGGCTTCCTAATTCGATAGCGAGAAGGATCAGGATTATCAGAGACATGGTACGTCGCTAATTAGACCTTTCCACTTGCAACTGATTAAGATTGTTGTGGTGTAGACACTCAACAACAGCCATCTAGTACAAAAATTAGTGCCATTTGTCAAAATTCTGTAGATGTTGATATGCAAGAAAGACGCTGTTTACAAGAATTGGTAGCATCGGCAGTGCAAGGATAGGGCCACGTTTATCAAGAGAGAGACGACAGTAAGGGCGGACTTTGCGTTGAGGAGCAGTGCGCGCAATAAAAAGTGATCATGACAGTGTTAGAGCAAGTGACAGTGACGAAATCGTACCAGAACCTGAACACATTTTGACGGCTAGATCTACAGAAAATGGGGAAGCTTTTAGCTTTCGATTTCGGTCTGTGGAGTAAAAGAAAAGCACTTCTACAGTTTAGCGGTAGAGTAGGTTGTCATGCGAGAATCTAAGCAAACACCGAAAAGACTGCCGCGGGATCGGAAAAGTAATTAACCTCTCCCATCAAATGTGTTTGAGCGAATCTTAAAATGGGGTAATTTCGAAAAGGGAGTGGGTTGCCTGGAACAAAGAAAACGAAGAATTGTACTGCTTTGTTTGCCCTTCGCGACGCACAGATGTCTCTACGTCTGAGTTGGTTCTAGGCATTATTGAGAGGCTGAGAACAGCTAAAACAAGTAGTGAATGAACATGAAAGCAACGTTTTTGACGCATTTTTTCCGTTTAATATGTTCATTATCTATTTCATCAGTTCCATGATGAAGATTACGTTTTGTAGGTGCACGGGCAATGCTCAGTTTACTAAAACTGACTTTATCTATGATTCACTATTACATAAACCTATAAACATTGGCGAACTAAGAACGTCGGAGGCCTGGGACGGCGGAATTAAATGAGACTCCCGCGAAAGTAAATGAAACTCCCGGTCCCCCGGTGTGTTCAGAAGTTGATGTGTTTGCAGTGTGCATTTTGTAAAAAAATGAATACTGCAGGTGTAACGGCTGACGAAAAACTTAAGTGTTTATACACTACCGGTCATTAAAATTGCTATACCAAAAAGAAATGCAGATGATAAACGCGTATTTATTGGACAAATATATTATACTAGAACTGACATGTGATTACATTTTCATGCAATTTAGCTGCATAGATCCTGACAAATAAGTATCCAGAACAACCACCTCTGGCCGTAATAACGGCCTAGATACGCCTGGGCATTGAGTCAAAAAGAGCTTGGATGGCGTGTACAGGTACAGCTGCCGATGCTGCTTCAACACGATATCACAGTTCATCAAGAGTAGTGACTGGCGTATTGTGATGAGCCAGTTGCTCGGCCACCATTGACCAGACGTTTTCAATTGGTGAGAAATCTGGAGAATGCGCTGGCCAGGGCAGCAGTCGAACATTTTCTGTGTCCAGAAAGGCCCGTACAGGACCTGCAACATGCGGTCGTGCATTATCCTGCTGAAATGTAGGTTTTCGCAGGGAGCGAATGAAGGGTAGAGCCACGTGTCGTAACACATCTGAAATGTTACGTCCACTGTTCAAAGTGCCGTCAATGCGAACAAGAGGTGACCGAGTAACCAATGGCACCCTATACCATCACACGGGATGATACGCCAGTATGGCGATGACGTATACACGCTTCCAATGTGCGTTCACCGCGATGTCACTAAACACGGACGCGACCATCATGATGTTGTAAACAGAACCTGGATTCATCGGAAAAAATGTCGTTTTGCCATTCGTGCACCCAGTTTCGTCGTTGAGTACACCATCGCAGGCGCTCCTGTCTGTGAAATGGCGTCAGGGGTAACCGCAGCCATGGTCTCCGAGCTGATAATCCATGATGCTGCAAACGTCGTCGAACTGTTCGTGCAGATGGTTGTTGTCTTGCAAACGTCCCCATCTGTTGACTCAGAGATCGAGACGTGGCTGCACTATCCGTTGCAGCCATGCGGATAAGATGCCCGTCATCTCGACAGCTAGTGATACGAGGCCGTTGGAATCCAGCACGGCGTTCCGTATTACCCTCCTAAACCCACCGATTCCATATTCTGCTAACAGTCATTTCATCTGGACCAAAGCGAGCAGCAATGTTCCGATACGATAACCCGCAATCGCGATAGGGTACAATCCGACCTTTATCAAAGACGGAAACGTGATGGCGCGCGTTTCTCCTCCTTACACGAGGCTTCACAACAACGCTTCACCAGGCAACGCCGGTCAACTGCTGTTTGTGTATGAGAAATCGGGTGGAAACTTTCCTCATGTCAGCACGTTGTATGTGTCGCCACCGCCGCAAACCTTGTGTGAATGCTAATCAGTTGCGTATCACAGCATCTTCTTCCTGTCGGTTAAATTTCGAGTCTGTAGCACGTCATCTTCGCGGTGTATGCAATTTTAATGGCCAGTAGTGTACTGAGGTGACAAAAGTATATGCACATATCCCAATGTCGGTAGTATCGCGTACGCAAAGTATAAAAGGGCAGTGCTTTGGCGGAGCCGTCATTTGCATTCATGTGATTCATGTGAAAGGGTTTACGACGTGATTATAGGTGCACGACCGGAATTAACGGACTTCAAATTCGGAATGGTACTGGACGCTACACGCAGGGGACGTTGCATTCAGGAAATCGTTTGGAAATTCAATATTCCGAGATCCAAAATGTCAAGAGTGTGCCGAGAATATGAAATTTCAGATATAACCTCTCATAACGGACGACGCAGTGGTCGACGAACTTCACTTAACGACCGAGAGCAGCGGCGTTTGCATAGAGTTTCAGCATTTCAAAACTGCGTGAAATAATGGTAGAAACCAGGGTGGGACGTAAGACGAACGTTAGGACAGTGCTGCGAAATTTGGCGTTAATGAGCTATGGCAGCAGACGACACACGCGAGTGCCTTTGCTAACAGCACGACATCGCCTGCAGCGCCTCTCCTGGGCTCTGATCATGTCTGTTGAACCCTAGACGACTGAAAGATCGTGGCCTGGTCAGTTCAATCCCTATTTCACTTGGTAAGAGTTGATGGTAGAGTTCGAGGGTGGCGCAGCCCCCACGAAGTCATGGACCCAAGTTGCCAACAAGGCATTGTGCAAGCTGGTACTGACTCCTTAATGGTGTTTGCTGTGTTCAATTGGAATGGACTGAGGCCTGGTTATGTTCGGCAACATGGAAACTATTTAGAGCTATTATTGGACTTCATGTTCCCAAACAACGATGGAACTGTTATGGGGCCACAGTTCTTAGTGATTGGTTTGAAGAACGGTTTGGACAATTATAGCGAATGATTGGGCCACCCAGGTTGCCTGACATGAATCCTATCTAATATTTATGGGACATATTCTAGAGGTCAGTTCCTGCACAAAATCTGCCACCAGCTACACTTTCGCAATTATGAGCGGCTACAGAGGCAGAATAGCTCAATATTTCTGCAGGGGACTTCTAACGACTTGTTGGGTCCAAGTCACGTGAAGCTGCTGCACTACGCCGAGCAAAAGGAGATCCGACAGTATATTAGGACATATCTTATGACATTTGTCACCTCAGTGTATGATGTGTGTACTCCACGCTCTAGCAATTGTAATATACATACTTACACATATAGGTAGGAATCAGCGTTTAGCACAGCAACCATTAAGCAGGCTGCGAAGAAACAATAAAGAATAGAATAAGGTAATTACCTTTGATTTTACAGTGACAGAAGCACCGAGAAGTGGTCGTCCTAGCGTTTTGTCTGAGGATAAACTACTCGATATTTCCGATAAAATGTCCATGAGTCCGAACAAGTCAGTAAGAAAACTCGCGCAGGAAATCGATGTTAGTGTCGGAACTGCCGCGCGGGATTAGCCAAGCGGTCTGGGGCTGCAGTCATGGTCTGTGCGGCTGGTCCCGGCGGAGGTTCGAATCCTCCCTCGGGCATGGACATTTGAACTTTTTTTTTTTGTCGGAACTGCCCACACAGCTATAAGGAAAAAATTAGATCTTTTCCCATACAAAGTGACAGTCATGCAAGAACTGAAAAATTCTGATCATGGCAAGAAACTGCATTATTGTCAATGGTTCAAAAACTTCGTTCAACAAAATCGAAGGGATATTCTTAATGTAACGTTTTTCACTCATGGAGCGTGGTTTCATTTACCGGGGAACATGAACTCACAAAATTCTCGTATGTGGAGTAATGCAAATCCATTGTATATTCATGAGGCACCACTTCATTCTGTGTATTCAACAACAGGAGGGACACTTTCAACATTTAATGTGAAAATTTGTAAGTAAAAATGGATATTCAATAAAGTAATAACTTGTATTTCACTGAGTTTCATTTCGGTATATTCACTGCGGCTACAGCACACGCGGCTAACAATCATACGGCACTGCGGAGAGACTTTTTGGACACCCTGTAATATTATTATAGTAAATTTTTTGTGACTTTAAGTTACTAAAATTCTGAATAACTTCGATGAAATCTATTTCAGTTGGAACTTTTCGGTCAGTTGATAAAATGGACAGATTGGCTAATTGTTCTTGATTCATCGCAGAACGAAGGTACTTTTTATTAGATTAAATTCGGAAAAACTCTTTTTGTGTGATACGGCTTAGGTAAAAATGGTCAAGAAGTGTTAGATTACAAGTGATATACAGGTATTGATTCACTGAAGTCTCATTTAATTATAACTAGAAGGCTATCTTGGGCTGTTCATCTAGCAGTAACGACCACGCTTGTATCGGCTGCACTCATCGTAAATTTCTACCAGATTCTCCAGTGTCACTGCCAGGGTCATAGCAAGCTTCTATCATACATTTTCGTTCAACAACCGAAAATTTTGATGATTTCCTTCACGGCCGAGTACCATCGTGACAACTCCCGTAATCCATTGAAACAGTGATCGGCGAACTTCTACTTGAATCGATAATCCAGGGTCATCAACTAGTTCTCCCGGCGTTGTTTTATTTCCCCACCTTCTTTCTCGTCGGTCAGCAATATTATTGCATTTGTTTTCGTACCAAGGGTAACAGCATTGCCCATCGTCACTGAAACTTATTCAGGGTTTTTAATTTTTGCGTGTCCTTTATACGAAATCATTTTTGGAGACTGTACATATCGTTGAACTAAATTTACGTGCTCCAGTACTGTGTGACAAAAGATGATGTATGCTATAAACGTAAAATCACATGTAGCTGGATGGAGCTAGTTAGCTGAAGATCTAGTATCAAGGTATGACTTGGACGATCTTACATATCTTTCAAAGTGCTCACAATTGTTTCCACGTTTTCTTGTATGACTTTAACTGAATTGTAATGAGCACTCCAGCCAGTATCAGACGATCGTCTCAAACTTTTACTTTTTTCAAGTAATTCCTGTGTGTATATAGAATACTAACATCTGTAACTTTTTCTTGTACTCTTCCATATACTCCAGACATAGAGGCGGCACTGTCATAACCTTGGGCCTTCCACAACGTAATATCTAGCCCATCCTTTACCAGCTGCTGTTGAATATCTTTTGGCGTCCTCTGAAGTCTAAGAAGGATTCTCGCATTTCCACAATGTCGTCCTCTACATGGACGTATCTAATTATTTAATTCATTTGGTCAGTTCTGTTTTCCTCGGGAGTGCTGTCAGAAACTACTCGGTAATATTTTGCCATTTTTGTATCGCGCAGTGGCTACTATCTTCATTTCTTCACGTAACAAGTTGCAACTGATTTTAAGACAATAAGATTCAAATTGATTGCACTCGTTGCAGTTTTTAAATAGGTATGTTGTACCTTTTACAAAAGAAATCAACACATAATTGCTCTGTTGCACTGATTTATTATTTATGTTTCGCGCCGAAGCCACCGTAGAGATAGCGGGTTGCACCTCTTTAAGGTGCTGACTGTAAGTGGATAAAAATTTATGCGATTTTGGGTTTGTTTAAGCGTTACAAAACGTTCTTATACAGGTTGGTTCTGGTGAAAAAAATCTAGATGCCTCTGGTGATCTTGATGTCTACAGGTGGTAAAAACCATTGATCAAATCTAAATGACGCTACTCTAGTTCATTTACCTGAATTTTCATATCCATAAAATAAACAATCGTATTTATGCGAGTCTAATGCACCATTGAATGTAAAACACATCCCAATTTTGAAATTTAAAATGATAAAGAAAGAGGTTGTTGGTGCATCACTGGCAGGATAAGTTTATTTTACAATCAGTGGATGTATACATGAACTATGAAAACGACAGCAATTTTAGTGTCCCATTGTTAAGTGACACAGTCATTATTACAAAAGGAGGCCTAAGTTAATTGCCTACAGACACGTAACCAAACACACCGTAAAATACAGGCCTTACTCATCGTTATTCACTTATGTCATCATTAGTTATATCCTCGGAGGTGCTTACATCAGAAGCAGACTAATTTCCTCTTTCCCCATCATCATCGGAGTCGTCCAGAGCACGTCATCTTGACTGCCGTGCATAGTACTTGATATACAGCATTTCTTGAAAGATTTTACGATCATTGGTGCTTCGGTGCGTGTTCAAGCAGCCGAAAGCCATCGTGAAATAATGTGGGTTGCAGGACGCTTAATTTTGCCTGCTGGAGTAAGATCACGGTTCGGTTTGCAAAAACATTTATCATACTATTCTTGCCCTTAACCTTTGAAAGTTTTATTTAGACCAACTTCCAGGGGCTGTGACACAAAACTCATTCCTCAGGAATAATAACAAGGTCCCTTGCTAGGCTGTAGTTCTTATTTTTTACGTCGTCAACGAGATAACCACGAAATGCATCAAGAAAGAACATTGATGATAATTTGGAAAGCCTACCAGACGGAGCTCCCATACGCTTCGGATCCAGTCAATCCCTTCACGTGGTTTCTAACAATGACGTCATCAGTGAACAACTTTTCATTTTCATGGTTATTGGGGCTTGTTTCCCTCTTGAAGATTAAGAAAGGAGGAAGTTTGCCCATGTACTGTGACTGCCAGCATTACAGTTATGCGCTGTTTTTCACACCCCGATGTTTTTGTGGTAATTCCTTTTGTTCCCTTGTCGTCATTCTTCTAGTCACGTGGCATATCTAACCAAACTTGCGTCTCATCAGCAGTGTCTGTTTCGCCCATCGTAAAATTCTCGTCTTCCTAAAGTGTGATGACATAACGCTGAAATTCTTGAAGTTTCTTCTCAAAATACTGTGGAAGCTTTTGGCATACTCTTGTACGGCATCGTAGAGATAAGCCTGCCCGTCTTATAAAGCGATCCTTGGTATGTTAAGAACTGCAACCGCCTCTTTTGCTTTGTTTCTTAGGATATCACTAGTCATAGGTTGTCCATTCTTTCTCCTTTGGCGGACGAATTCCAAAACTTTAACTTCAACGTCAGGATGACTTCTTTTGCGAGAGCCAGTGAATTTCTTTGTAGTTGTGTTAGTTGCAAATAATGCCAATATCTGTTTCTTCTAGAAGTGAGCGTTAGGCTCAGCAACACTGACCTCTCGTCCCGCACTTTTGTTGCCGTATTTCTCAGCATAAAGCATTACTTTACGCATCATACGATGTTCTCCTCTGCTTGCCTTCCATTTCGTGACTACCTAATGCAAACATATTACGCAGTAACAGGTCCACGATAATTTAACGATCTTCAGAATTACAACAATGAAGAGTGGCATAAGGAAAAATACCTAAATTACATGATGTTGCTAGTGAACAACAGATTCAGGTTTGTATTCGAACTAATGTGGCATCGAAACTGATACGTACCCCAATTTTGAATACTGCATATGGTAAAAAAAAGTGCACATTAGATACGGTGTAGATATGGTATACAAAAATTATAATTTTTGGAATGCAATACTTTATTTAAAAATTAATAAACCACTGGTAAGCTCTACAGTGCATTTTTGTGCGTATTTTTATACTGTACTGTACTACACTTGAGTAGGTAGCATAGGTATCAAAAAACGTTTCATGTAAAACAATTGTTCAAACGTGTGTGAAATCTTATGGGACTTAACTGGTAATGTCATGAAATGGTTCTGAGCACTATGGGACTTAACATCTATGGTCATCAGTCCCCTAGAACTTAGAACTACTTAAACCTAACTAATCTAAGGACATCACACAACACCCAGTCATCACGAGGCAGAGAAAATCCCTGACCCCGCCGGGAATCGAACCCGGGAACACCGGGCGCGGGAAGTGAGAACGCTACAGCACGACCACGAGCTGCGGACGCTAAGGTCATCAGTCCCTAAGCTTACACACTACTTATCTTAAATTACCCTGAGGACAAACACACATACCCATGCCCGAGGGAGGACTCGAACCTCCGCCAGGATCTAAAATAATTGTGTATAGCAGACAACTGGTTATAGTTATAAAGTTTTAATGCAACTGTTGCGGCATAAAATCAGCGCCGGCACGCCAGTCGGGAACGACAGAGAAGAGAAGGCTATGAGAAGAGGTGAGCCAATTGCACGCTGACCGACCTTCTTCCAGGACGACAACGCGACAGCAGCGGCCCCTACGTGAAGAGGACATACCGGTAAGCGCCGCGCCCGACTGGTGGCAGCGCACTTCGATAGCAGCCTCAACGTTAGCCACCTCGTTAGCCGGCGCATCGTAGGTAGCTTCTGTCATAGCGACCTATACGTAGCGCAGTTGGAGATCAGCAGTCGCTGCAGTTGAGTTGGCATACTCTTGTTAGTAGCAGTCGCTAGGACCAGACGTGTTACTTGTGTTTGTCTATTCTGAAGAAGACTGATTCAAAGTATTTGTACTTATCTTGTTGTAATAAAACTCATTAACACAAGTTAGTTGATTGTTTATCCCCCCTCCCATTAGTCCGCCACTGGCTGTAAAACCGAATAATCGAACTTAACTGCACTGAATCCGCCCAACACCAGACACGTGTGAAATTGATAGATGAAACGCAGAAGATTCAAAGAGCAGCAGCGCGGTTCGTTACGGGTGCATTCTGCATTCAGTAAGCGCGAAAGCTTACTGCATTTAACGTATTTCGCAAAAATAGAAATACCTATTACTGTTTCATTACACAGTTGCAGAACAATCACTGGAAACAGTCATATCCATAAAATATCTCTATTTATCTGTGTGGACCGATTTAAATTGGAATGACCACATAAAACGCAAGGAAGACAGCTGACCGATTGAGTTTCACAGCAGGAATCCTCAGGAAGTGAAGTCCACTCACAGAGGAGATAGCTTACTAAACCCTCGTTAGTCCAATATTTGATTATTGTTCCTCCGTGTGCGATGGATAGATGAAATGCAGAAGATTCAAAGAAGAGCAGCGCGGTACGTTACGGGTCCATTCTGCATTCAGTAAGCGCGAAAGCTACACGAAGGTGTTCATACAAAGCCAGTGGCAGACGCTACAAGCAAGGCCTTGTGCATCGCAGTGTTCTTTAATATTGAACTTCCGAGAGCGTACGTTGCTACAACAGTCAAACAATATATTGCATCCTTCTACATGTATCTCGCGAAAAGACGATCAAGGTATACTAGAGAGAGTGAAGCCCACGCGGAGGCTTACCAACAGTCGTTCTTCCCGCGGACCGTTTCATTGGCTCAGGAAGGTGACGACTATGATTCACAAAATATTCTCCGCCACACACCATAACGTGGTTTGTGTATTACATTTATGTGTAGGAAGGTATCAACGAGACTGAGCGAGAGGACGCCGGGATGCAAAGTTTAGACTCGAAAACAGTGGACTCTTATCACGAATCACATTTTATGGCGGTTCAGTACGTCCAACCTGTATCTCCACTTGATTTTTTCGAATGGCGTTGCAGTAATCCTTTCGTTGTGAACAAGAAGATTACCGTGCTCACACTGGAAGGAAAGTAAGGACGACTGTGGCTGATTGCACCATTGACGAGTAGATCAAATGGTTCAAATGGCTCTGAGCACTATGGGACTTAACATCTGAGGTCATCAGTCCCCTAGAACTTAGAAATTAGATTGGATTTAATGTTTCCTCGATGTCTCCATACCACAGCAGTATAACTGACAGTCGAATTGGAAATTTGTAACAAATGTTATATATTTCTAAAGGAATGCCCGAAATTGGGGGGCCTCCTGCAGTCAAGCACCATTAGAAACCACTAAATTGTTTTCGCTGGTGTGTTTTCGTGGTTGCCCTCGGATTATAGCATGTTTGCATGAAAGTGAGAACACTCTTTTTGGACAAATTTCACTGATGTCGGCAGGCGGACGTCTTTTTTAACAGAACGCACCTTTCCACTACTTCGACTTTCAGTTACCTTGGCTGTGTACTTCAACTTTTTCGGCAAGACGTTTCCATGATTTACTCGGATCCTCGACAGGTGTAATTTCTTACAAGGAATTACTAGAAAGCACTCACTCCGTGCTGGATTCGTAAATGAGGGAAACCAGTACAGTCTTCGACAAATGAGACATACTTAGTACTCTCAGAAATGGCTCCAAGCTCTATGGGACTTACCGAGCGGGGTGGTGCAGTGATTAAACACTGGACTCGCATTCGGGAGGACGACGGTTCAATCCCGCGTCCGGCCATCCCGATTTAGGTTTTCCGTCATTTCCCGAAATCGCTCCAGGCAAATGCCGGGATGGTTCCTTTCAAAGGGCACGGCAGACATCCTTCCCCGTCCTTCCCTAATCCGATGAGACCGATGACCTCACTGTCTGGTCTCCTTCCCCAAAACAACCAACCAACCAACCACTATGGGACTTAACATCTGAGGTCATCAGTCCCGTAGACTTAGAACTACACTCCTGGATATGGAAAAAAGAACACATTGATACCGGTGTGTCAGACCCACCATACTTGCTCCGGACACTGTGAGAGGGCTGTACAAGCAATGATCACACGCACGGCACAGCGGACACACCAGGAACCGCGGTGTTGGCCGTCTAATGGCGCTAGCTGCGCAACATTTGTGCACCGCCGCCGTCAGTGTCAGCCAGTTTGCCGTGGCATACGGAGCTCCTTCGCAGTCTTTAACACTGGTAGCATGCCGCGACAGCGTGGACGTGAACCGTATGTGCAGTTGACGGACTTTGAGCGAGGGCGTACAGTGGGCATGCGGGAGGCCGGGTGGACGTACCGCTGAATTGCTCAACACGTGGGGCGTGAGGTCTCCACAGTACATCGATGTTGTCGCCAGTGGTCGGCGGAAGGTGCACGTGCCCGTCGACCTGGGACCGGACCGCAGCGACGCTCGGATGCACGCCAAGACCGTAGGATCCTACGCAGTGCCGTAGGGGACCGCACCGCCACTTCCCAGCAAATTAGGGACACTGTTGCTCCTGGGGTATCGGCGAGGACCATTCGCAACCGTCTCCATGAAGCTGGGCTACGGTCCCGCACACCGTTAGGCCGTCTTCCGCTCACGCCCCAACATCGTGCAGCCCGCCTCCAGTGGTGTCGCGACAGGCGTGAATGGAGGGACGAATGGAGACGTGTCGTCTTCAGCGATGAGAGTCGCTTCTGCCTTGGTGCCAATGATGGTCGTATGCGTGTTTGGCGCCGTGCAGGTGAGCGCCACAATCAGGACTGCATACGACCGAGGCACACAGGGCCAACACCCGGCATCATGGTGTGGGGAGCGATCTCCTACACTGGCCGTACACCTCTGGTGATCGTCGAGGGGACACTGAATAGTGCACGGTACATGCAAACCGTCATCGAACCCATCGTTCTACCATTCCTAGACCGGCAAGGGAACTTGCTGTTCCAACAGGACAATGCACGTCCGCATGTATCCCGTACCATCCAACGTGCTCTAGAAGGTGTAAGTCAACTACCCTGGCCAGCAAGATCTCCGGAGCTGTCCCCCATTGAGCATGTTTGGGACTGGATGAAGCGTCGTCTCACGCGGTCTGCACGTCCAGCACGAACGCTGGTCCAACTGAGGCGCCAGGTGGAAATGGCATGGCAAGCCGTTCCACAGGACTACATCCAGCATCTATACGATCGTCTCCATGGGAGAATAGCAGCCTGCATTGCTGCGAAACGTGGATATACACTGTACGAGTGCCGACATTGTGCGTGCTCTGTTGCCTGTGTCTATGTGCCTGTGGTTCTGTCAGTGTGATTATGTGATGTATCTGACCCCAGGAATGTGTCAATAAAGTTTCCCCTTCCTGGGACAATGAATTCACGGTGTTCTTATTTCAATTTCCAGGAGTGTACTTAAACCTAAATAACCGAAGGACATCACACACATCCATGCCTGGGGCAGGATTCGAACCTGCGACGGTAGCAGCAGCGCGGTTCCGGACTGAATCGCCTAGAACCGCTCGGCCACACTGGCCGGCTCTTTGAACTCAACGTATCCTTGCATTTTACGTTAAAATTTATATATGCATTGTTTTAAATGTGAAACCAATATCTGTAAGCCAACGCAGTGTATCATTCTAGGACAGACCTGTTCGCCGATTTGCTCATGTGAACTGGCTCGAGCTCACACCTCTGCAGTGAGCAATTGGCCGACACACGGCGAGTGACGGAAAGGGATGGGGAAGAGGAATTCGAACAAGGCTGCTCAGCACCAGAAACTTGTCAACGAGTTTATTCTACGGCCGCTAATATTTCTGCGGAGATATATCGCCTCTCGGTGGCTAATTAATGGCTTTGGTAGCAAATTTGTTTCAAATGGTTCAGATGGCTCTGAGTACTATGGGACTCAACATCTATGGTCATCAGTCCCCTAGAACGTAGAACTACTTAAACCTAACTAACCTAAGGACATCACATAACACCCAGCCATCACGAGGCAAAGAAAATCCCAACCCCGCCGGGAATCGAATCCCGGAACCCGGGAGTGGGAAGCGAGAACGCTACCGCACCACCACGAGATTCGGGCAAATTTGTTTCCTAAAATTGTTGCATTGATGAGAAAAAACTAAGAAATGAAACTCACAATTCTTTTATTTGATGAGGCAAAGAACATGTCGCAGCTAAGTATGAAACATGATGTTTGTTATGGGCGAATCAGCCTTGTGACGGATATCGTTTCCGAATGAAGCTTAAATTGACATCAACATGTACCCTGTTACTATTTTATTCACAAGTTGAACAAAGAAATTCTGCATTTCAGAGACTACTACTTACTTTACTCTTCACTAAAGCATCAATGTATGGAAGAACTTTCTGAGCACAGTTAATTCGAATATAAGATTTTAAATTGAAGGCTGTCAGTGAGGTTCTGTGGGTAGATTTCGTTCCCTTCACTGTGGAAAAAATTGTTCTCACAAACATCGACATAACCGTAGATGAAAAATTGTAAAGTTTTGGAAATTTATATTGAGGAAAAATTTAATACCAGTCTATAGCCGGCTGCTGTGTCCGGGGGGTTCTAGGCGCTTTAGTCCGGAACCGCTTTGCTGCTACGGTCGCAGGTTCTAATCCTGCCTCGGGCAAGGATGTGTGTGATGTCCTTAGGTTAGTTAGGTTTAAGTAATTCTAAGTCTATGGGACTGATGACCTCCCATAGTGCTTAGAGCCATTTGAACCAGTCTAAGAAACTTATTTTATTATGAAACTTATCGCTGAACTGCCTGTCACACTGCAGGTCTACGTGCTCTAACTATTGCTAAGCATCCATCACTGACCTGTTATAAATCGATAGTAAATTTCGCTTTGAAGTTGCTAACTCGGCCATAATGCTGCTTTTCGTCGATTTTAAAAGAGCTGCTCCCCACTTTGGCGGCCAGCGAGCGTGATCGCTCGTCCTCGCCTAGCCGCCTCTTTAAGAGAATTGTTCTAGGACATCCACTGCTGCTGTCTTGTTAATAAAGGCGAAACGACTCTGGGCATTACACAATTACATTCAATTGCAGTGTGAAAAAAGGCGTTTTATTTCATAAAAAAAGTATCTCCTTTCCTACTCGGAGCGGTAGGGTGCGCTAGTTGTGACGTACAAAGTGTTTTGACAGCTTCCATGCTAAGCCATTGTCAACGTGACTGAGCGAGAGTACGCAGTAGGCCAAAGTTTCAAATCTAAGACAGTGTAATCTTATCGGGAATCACATTTGATAACGGTTTCAGTACGTCCACGCCTGATTTCTAATCTCATTGCTTCCAAGATTATAGATTAGGCACTAACCCTCGTCCCTTAGTGCAATCGAGCCAGGTGGCGTAACTGGCATTCGGAAGGACGGCACTTCAAACACCCGTCTGGCCAACCAGATTAGGTTTTCCGTGGATTTCCTAAATTATTTAATGCATATACTAGGTGGATTCCTTAGACAAGGAAACGCCCTATTTCCTTCCCAAATCCAAACTTGTGCTCCGTCTCAAATGACCTCGTTGTAGGCGAAACAAAGTATCACTCCAGTGTCCTCAGCCAACAGCAAACAGGCTGTCGTAATCACCACTCACATCGAATTGAGAGAAAGAGTTTTGTTCTGTGAGAAGAAAGATAATTTTATCGGTAACCTTCCTAGAGAGCCAGTATATATCACGTGGGCATATATCATGTGGGCATTCGTTCACTAGTAACAGCTACCCGTATTCCTGTTGTTTGATTTACCAGGTGGTCAAAAAGTCAGTATAAATTTGAAAACTGAATAAATCACGGAATAATGTAGATAGAGAGGTACAAATTGACACACATGCATGGAATGACATGGGGTTTTATTAGAACCAAAAAAATACAAAAGTTCAAAAAATGTCCCACAGATGACGCTTCATCTGATCAGAATAGCAATAGTTAGCATAACAAAGTAAGACAAAGCAAAAGTGATGTTCTTTACAGGAAATGCTCAATATGTCCACCATCATTCCTCAACAATAGCTGTAGTCGAGGAATAATGTTGTGAACAGCACTGTAAAGCATGTCCGGAGTTATGGTGAGGCATTGGCGTCGGATGTTGTCTTTCAGCATCCCTAAAGATGTCGGTCGATCACGATACACTTGCGACTTCAGGTAACCCCAAAGCCAATAATCGCACGGACTGAGGTCTGGAGACCTGGGAGGCCAAGCATGACGAAAGTGGCGGCTGAGTACACGATCATCGCCAAACGACGAGCGCAAGAGGTCTTTTACACGTCTATCAATATGGGGTGGAGCGCCATCCCAATAAAACCCCATGTCATTCCAAGCATGTGTGTCAATTTTTACCACTCTATCTACATTACTCCGTGGTTTATTAAGTTTTCAAATTTATACTGACTTTTTGATCACCCGGTATATCCGTTACTGAAAAAAGAACCAGTGATATCGTAGGCACACGAACCGAAATACTAAAGAACAAACACATAAGCATTTCATGATCCTTATAATGGATGTTCGACACACGCAAACAGCCACTCTGTTAGTGAGAAATAATGTTACGTAGGGGCTGCATACGACAAGGGCTAGAGATCTCATAACAGATGAGTCATTCCACCAGCACCCTCAGTATTTTATCGCTGCACATGTGAAGGATTAAATCTAGTACGTAATCCTGGACAAAGGATGCTCAACGGAAACAAAAGAACCTACCTTTGTTTCCTTGTTTTGTGCCTGTTAACGCCGGCAAAGATTCTGGCACGCGACTGGCAGAGGCGGTGTTCCTGAACGGCGCACCTCATTTTGCCACGACCGACTGTCGAGCAGCCGTTTTGTGGTGGTGTTTCGGGTTATTTATGGGCCATGAAAGTCTGTCCTTGGTGAGCGATGGCGCAGTGTGCCCGTCTGCTGCGGTCGCTTTCTAGACGCATGGCTGCAGCCGCGCCCAACTCAGCTGCCACCATTCCGAAAGATAACGACAAGAATTACGTATGCAGATGTATGTACTTTGTTCGTTACACAACGTATAGCACGGAGCAGCCACTCTACGTCACACTGAAGTGTCAGGCCTATTATTTTAAGAAACAATCCGAGGAACACAAATAACTTTAACATCATCGTAAACATCACAGTAAAAGTGCCCCGCTGATTTTTTCTGGCTATATGTCAAGGCTGATTTCATCAGCTACTGCAGGGGTTTTGATACGGTTTCCACTAGTAGATAAACTGATTCACAAGGAAAGTTTACTTATGTAATTTATAATTATAGTAATGATTTAGTGTGTAATACATGTATCGATGTATGAAAGCTTGGTGTATGTTTTTTGGACATGTCAGAAAAGAAAGACACCACGCGGAATCCGCAGCTGTGATACATTTTATGTAAATTGTAGGAGTGGGGAAAAAGGAAAGGAAGGGGAAGGGATTATTGGTATCCGCTGCATCAGTACTTTATGCGGCATCAGCGGCGGCGAATGAAAATGTGTGCTGCACTGGGATCTCGTGCTTAGAGGCAGCTGCGTTAACCATTGTGCCACCCGGACACAGAGTTAACCACAATGCGCGGTCTATCTCGGCCAACTCCCACTCCCACCTAGCATCACTATCTGCAGTCCCTGTCCATTCCCATTACTTTGGGATTCCCACAGGAGGTCGGATGTAATTGTGCATGCGCTCTGGATGTGGTGCATTCATTGCCCATCGAGGCAAATCAGTTATATGTTAGCATGATGTCTGTCCTTCTGGACATGTACCAAAGAACAGACACCACGCGGAATCCTCTTCTCTTTCCTTTCTTCCCTCTCCTTCAGTGTGCATAGTATGTGCTGTTTTTTGTTTCATATTTAATTGCCATTTTGAGTAATATCTCGCAGCCCGCCCGGTTAGCCGTGCGGTCTAACGCATGCTGGCACGGTAGCTCAGTGTGTTCGGTCAGAGGGCTGTTCGCCCTCTGTAATGAGAAAACTAAGTAAAGGAATCAACGATCGACTTGTACGGATGTCTTGTGACGTCCGCCCAGACCAAACGCAACATTAGTCTGTCACCGCTCTATCGAATGGGCACCTAAAATACCGCTTTAACAGTATTTCGTTTCTAACGGAAAACAAACCGACGCTTCCTACGGACACTGAAAAAAAAAAAAACGCTCTGCTTTCGGGGACGGGAAGGATTAGTGTCCAGGTCCAGTGTGCTGGCCAGTCTCTGGATGTTTTTTAAGGCGGTTTTCCATCTGCCTCGGCGAATGCTTGCTGGTTCCCCTTATACCGCCTCAGTTACACTACCTCGGCGATTGCGGGGCAAACACTGTCTCCACGTACGCGTACACCATAATTACTCTACCACGCAAACATTTGGGTTTACACTCGTCTGGTATGAGACGTTCCAGGGGGGAGGGGGGGCATAATAACCCTGGGTTCGGTGTGGGGCGGCAGAGGGGTGAGTGGACTGATTTAGCCTGTTGTGGGCTTGTGTACCACTGAGGGCTGCGGCGGGGACGAAGCCTCTCCGTCGTGTCTAGGTCCCCGGTTCCGTACAATACAATGTCTTGCAGGAACGTCGCGAGTTACAAGCCGGTCAGACACAAAGGGAGAGGAAAATCAGTAAAGAAAATAGCCGTCGCAACTCCAGAGAGCAGCGTAGTTTGACTAGAATGTATACAGCTGTTCCATCACTAGTCACCACTTATTACAGATTTAAGTCCACCACCACCTTTTTCTATAAGTATGTGAAGTATAATCTCAGGAACTTGTGTAGAGATTTGCCAAAATTTCGTGAAGAGGGTTTGTGTGTAATATATTACTGCTACTCCAAACAAGTCGTCCAGCCGTTTTGATGTCTTTAAAGGAGTCGTTTTTTTGGCGTCGTTTGTTGTTTTATTTTGAAGTAGACGATTTATTTCATAATTTAGCAATTAGCTAATTTCACCACATCATAGTAAAAATGGTTATGTATACAGCGTGTCTCTCCTAAGAGTGGCACGCCAGGCGCGTTTTCTCTGGGTTTTCAGCAGATATTTCCAATATTGTTTCTGCATTGTGTAGCTGGAGTCAGAACAAACAAACAGCGCTCATCATATCTTTCTTGCAACACCCAGTGTCGACAGGAAGCGTCGGTTTGTTTCCCGTAAGAAACAAATGACTTTTAAATCTGTATTTTACGTGCCCATTCGATGGAGCGGTCACAGACTAATGTAGTGTGATTTTTTTATCGATATGTGTTAATAGAGAGAAAATGGTCCAAATGGCTCTAAGCACTATGGGACTTAACATCTGAGGTCATCAGTCCTCTAGAAATTATAACTAATTAAACCTAACTAACCTAAGGACATCACACACATCCATACCCGAGGAAGGATTCGAACCTGCGACCGTAGCAACAGCGCGGTTCCGGACTGAATCGCCTAGAACCGTTCGGTCACAGAGGCTGGTTAATATCGACAGTAAACACGAAGAATAACCAGTACTCCAGCAGCGATTCAGTAGCGCTGCATGCTTGGCGGTTGCAGTCAGCACTAGCTACGGCGGTGCTGTCGCTGTTAGTATGGGTGCACGCCACCGTTTTTAAAATTACTTATGTTTCATGTACCATCGCACTCAGTATAGGTGTTACAGTTTAATGTGAGCACGCGGCTACGTGGCGGTATACACAAACTTACGAAGACGGTGTACTCTACGTACAAAGACGATGCATGAGGGTGTCATCCTTGTTGTGGATTAAGGGGTGATTGGATAGGTTAACTTAAAATAATAGGCCAAGGTGTATAATCGAGTAGCTAAAATTCAATAAACTGTACTCTTAATTAAATATAAAAATATAAAAATTAATCCACAGCAACTTGTCATTATATGACTATGTGGTCCCCCGTATTGTGTGTTCTCTATGGTTTTCGTGGAAATCTTGTACTAGTCTTCCTGCAAAGCAGTGGCAAGCTCAGATAATGATGATGGATGCGGATAGCGATCAAGCATCCATCTCTCCAAAGTAAAACACAAAGGTTCTATAATATTCAGCTCTAGTAACTATAGTGACATACGGCAGGGAGAGCGGTGTGCTGACCATATCCGCATCCAGTGACGCCTGTGGGCTGAGGATGACACGGCGGCCGGTACGTACCGTTGGGCCTACGTGACCTGTTCGGGCGGAGTTTAGTTTTTTAGTAACTGTAGTGGCCAGGACAGACGCGAGAATTCATCTTCGTGCTCACAAAACCAGTCATGGACGATGCGAGCTGTGTGAACTGAGGACACAGCACCACCATTAGGGAAAAACGTTGTGCCATGGGATGGACATAATCAGCCAAGAAGGTCACAAAATCTTTGGCGGTAATGAGACCTTGCAAGTAACCATGGGACCCATGGAATACCACGTTATGGTTGCTCAAATCATCATCGAGCCCCGCCATGTTTCACTCCTGGGATGTATTCTCGGCCAGAAGTTGGAAGCGGTGATAAATGAGGATCATCCGAGAAAATGACATTACTCCATAGTCCAGGTGTCATGTCTTTTTTTTTAGTGTGTGTGTGTGTGTGTATTGACATAGTTCGCAAGTGTGACGTACAATTGTACACGGATTTTTACAGCTGTCGTTCTCTTCAATGAACGTCTGTCACGACCACTCAACACACTTTCATCCGCGTTGTGACTTAGCGGATGATGTTTCTCCGCTTCCCCTGTACGCGGTATAAATCTTCGATGCAGTGCCTCTTGGAAAATCAAACACCTCAGCTATCTTGGTTACGGAAGCATCCACCATACAAGCCCCAATAATCTGTCTACGTTCGAATTCGCTGAGCTCCGACATAATCCACTCACAATTATACAGAATACTATTCCGACCGCCACTGACACTTGAAACGTATTGAGGGCATTCCACGGGTGCTGTTCGTGGTCAAACCTGTGCAGTCTGCAGACTTGGTTAGCATCTGAATTTATGTTCAAGCATGCATTTGTAGCGGTGTTTCCATATTTTTTTCAACCAGTGTACGTGCCACCATAGCAATGGCTACGCCTCCCGTAGCCTAGCAAGGCCTTGTCACAGAAATGCATAAATATTGTCTAGAAATTTCCAGTTTCGCAGGTCTTTTTGTTTATTTAGGACGCTATCGGATAAGCCTCTTAGAAGGGTATACGTTTCTAGCCCCTCCATCAAGTCCATTCCTTTACTTTTCTTTGTAACTTATGCTAAACCTGTGACGATTCACTAATACTAAGTAAATTGTACTTGGAGTCATTTAAGTGAACAGCAAAAGTGGATGGACAACATTTTTGAAAGTATCCATTATACCCCCTTGGCCTCTCACTAAAGGGTCATGTTGCTTAATTATTCTTACTATTCACGTCATACTCGGTACATTTATCAGTCCTTCGTTTCAGCCCTGGACGAGTATTCTCTTTGTCGTTGGTTACACGTCTCCTAGTTGTAAGTGATATATTTTTGCTGAATGATTCCAACCATATCCGAATTAAGTAATACAGCCCCAAAGTAGAAAGCGTCCGTACATAAGCTGTTTCCGTATCGCTGTCGGCAGGTTGCATCGTTCAGTATCTAAAAGTGCCCTTCCAAAAAGTCAATAACTACTGAGTTTGCACATATTTCTACAATCTCTGTCAGAAGTAGTTTTCCGAACACTGTCTTCAACTCTTGTGTCCATCATCGGCCACATACGTAGAATTACCTCCACGTTGAAAAAAATGGTTCAAATGGCTCTAAGCACTATGGGACGTAACATGTGAGGTCATCAGTCCCATAGACTTAGAACTACTTAAACCTAACTAACCTAAAGCCATCATACACATCCATGCCCGAGGCAGGATTCGAACCTGCGACCGTAGCAGCAGCGCGGTTCCGGACTGAAGCGCCTAGAACCGCTCGGGCACAGCGGCCGGCGTGAAATAAATCGTGTCAGACAATCTATGAACTGCCTTATCACTCTTTATAAGAAAACCCTTCATGCATGTGGGGTATGGTACCGTACGTTTTCGCAATTTAGAGAGAAATTGCTCTCTGTGTTTGCTGCAACATGGAACAAGCAAAGATTGAAAGGTTAATATCTCCAGCGTCTCAATCAGGTAATCGGAAATGTCTGAATTTCTTCGTTTTAAGATATACAAACGAGCACGGAAGTAGCTGTGACTGAATCTCATTCAAGTGATTGTGGAAATAGCTATGAGGCATACTCACACGGTCAGTTCCGGATTAGCCATATAGTAGCGTTAGCAGCTGCTACTGGTCCCGCGCATTAGGGGACCATGCACCAGGGTGTGAAGAAATCTATCAAATTTGATGTGAATATTACTCTGCCTACCGTCCAATGGAAAGACGGTGACATCTAAATCTAGAATGAGTAGTAACAGCACATATCTAGAAGTGTGGGCCGACTACACCATACATTATGTGCCGTTGTCAACACCGCAAAATTTACAGGGTAATTCCCTAATTTAGTCCGAGTTAGTCGTCATAACTTGATCAATTGGAATAACGTCCTGTTGATTACCAATAGCAAAGTAAATGATGAAGCCTACTATGGGGTGTTCAAAAAGTCTCTCCGCAGTGCCGTATGATTGTTAGCCGCGCGTGTCGTAGACCGCAGGGAATATACCGAAATGAAACTCAGTGAAATACAAGTTAGTAATTTATTGAATATTCATTTTTACTTACAAATTTTCACATTAAATGTTGAAAGTGTCCCCCCTGTGGTTGAATACACAGTTCAATTCGTCTATTCATTTTTTCAAACACAAGCTGTAACATTTCTTCTGTAACAGAAGCAGTGAAAGTGGATATTGCAGTTTTTAATTCATCGATGAATTTTGGACGGTTTTTATAGACAGTTGCTTTTGTTGCACCCCCAGAAGAAAAAGTCAGGTGGTGTTAGGTCAGACGATCGTGGAGGCCAAAGTCCCTGTGAAATTACGCGAGCACCAAGAACATCAGCAAGCAGTGACACTGAAACGCGAGCTGTATGCGCGATTGCACCATCTTGTTTAAAATAACCGTTCAGTATTTCACTTACACAAGTTCTCCTATGAATGGGTACAGAATATCATTGCAGTATCGTTGTGCGTTTATTGTATCGTTGAAAAATATGGGACCCACATTTCGACATCTAGAAATTGCAATCCAAACTCCTATTTTCACAGAATGAAGTGGTTCCTCATGAATACACAATGGATTTGCAGTAGTCCACATACGAGAATTTTTCGTGTTCGTGTACCCGGATAAATGAGATCACGCCTCATCAGTGGAAAACGTTTCATTAAGAACATCGCTTGCATTTTGTTGAACGAAATTTTTGAACCATTGACAATAATGCAGTCTCCTGCCATGGTCCTTATTTTTCAGTTCTTGCACGACTGTCACTTTGTATGGGAAATGTTCTAATTTTTTCCTTACATTTGTGTGGGCCGTTCCGACACTAACATCGATTTCCTGTGCGAGTTTTCTTACTGACTTGTTCGGACTCGTGGACATTTTATCGGAAATATCGAGTAGTTTATCCTCAGACAAAACGCTAGGACGACCACTTCCCGGTGCATCTGTCACTGAAGCCGTACTTCGAAATTTGTTAATCAAATCTCTCACAGTGTCGCGATGTGGGAGTGTTGTATCCGGGAAAATTGAATTAAATGTTTGACGAACTGAAACTGTGTATTTACCGCCAGCTTTGAACACCTGTTCGACTAAAAACACACATTCATCAATAGTTAGCATTTTAACAGTGACAAAAACGAAACAAACGAACAAAGGAACTAAACTTAAACGTTCACGTCAACACGTAACGACACACACCAACGATACTACTGACGCTGGCTGAGATAAACGAAACAGTGGAATGTTGGGAGAGTCCACTTGAAGGGAAGTAACCCAGGCAGGAGAACAATCATACGGCACGCGCGGCTAACAATCATACGACACTGCGGAGAGACTTTTTGAACACCCCGTATTAGAGTCGCTCATTCCTTCTACAGTGTACAATAAGGTGACAAAAGTCATGGGGTACCTCCTAATATCGTGTCGGATCTCCTTTTGCACGGCGTAGTGCAGCAAGTCGAAGTGGCTTGGACTCATCAAGTCCGGAAGTCTCCTTCAGAAATATTGAGCCATGCTGATTTTATAGCCGTCCATAATAGTGAAAGTGTTGCTGGTGCAGGATTTTGTGCACGAACGTATCTCATAAATGTTCGATGGGATTCATCTCGGGGCGATCTGGGTGACTAGTTTATTCACTCGAATTGTCCAGAATGTTCTTCAAACCAGTCCGAACTGCTGTGGCTCGGTGGCATGGGGCATTGTCATACATAAAAACTCCATAGTTGTTTGGGAACAAGTGGCCCAACATAACTATTTTCAGACAATGGTCGGATCAGCAGGACCAGGGGACCCAGTCCATTCCACGTAAACACAGCCCACACCATTATGGAGCCAGCACCAATTTTCACACTGCCTTGTTGAAGACTTGGCTCCATGGCTTCGTGGGTTCTGCGCCATACTCGACTCGTATCATCACCTCTTACCAACTGAAATCGGAACTCGTCTGGCCAGCACACTGGACTCGCATTCGGGAGGACGACGGTTCAATCCCGCGTCCGGCCATCCTGATTTAGATTTTCCGTGATTTTCCTAAATCGCTCCAGGCAAATGCCGGGATGGTTCCTCCGAAAGGGCACGGCCGACTTCCTTCCCCGTCCTTTCATAATCCGATGACCTCGCTGTCTGGTCTCCTCCTCCAAAACAACCCATTTCGTCTAGCCAGGCCGCGGGTTTCCTGTAGTATAGGGTCCCACCGATATGGTCACGAGTCCAGGAGAAGCGACGCACGCGATGTCGTGTCGCTGGCAGAAGCAGTCTCATCGGTCGTCTGCTGCCAAAGCCCATTGATGCCAAATTTCGCCCCACTGTCCTAAATTATACGTTCTTTATACGTCTCAGTTTATTTCTACGATTATTTCACGCAGTGTGGCTTGTCTGTTGGCAATGACAACTCTACGCAAACGCCGCTACTCTCGGTTAAGTTAAGGCCGTCGGCTACTGCGTTGTCCGTGGTGAGTGGTAATGCCTGAAATTTGGTATTCTCGGCACACTCGTCACACTGTGGATCTCGGAATATTGAATTTCCTAACGATTTCTGATATAGAATTCCCCATGCTACTAGCTCCAACTACCATTCCGCATTCAAAGTCTGTTAATTCCCGTCGTGCTACCATAATCAAGTCAGAAACCTTTTCACATGAGTCGCCTGAGTCCAGATGAAGCCAATGTACTACCCTTTTATACCTTGTGTACGCGATACTACCGCCATCGCAAACTAGGGCCGACCAGGGGGAAGATCTGAAGCTGTGAAGCCTGGGACCCAGCCTTACACCACTGGCTCCGGAAAGTAGATTTAACCCCTTCGGTCCTCTTCTGTGAGAAATTATTCGCTCTTACACCTGACGCACCCAACTGGTATCGGCTTCACAGCAAAGCGGATGTAAATTATAATACCGATGTGTAATGCCATCAGATTAAACTGTAGAATTCAATTTTATTTTGAAATTTATTTTCCCTTCTGTGCACATAGAAGTGGCGAACAAGAGCAGCAGGCGTAGAGATACGGGCTGACACTAAGCACCTGTAAGTGCAAAGCGTAAAGCAAAAGATGAAAAGGAAAGAGACTGTTATATCAAAAACACGTAAGCTGTCTTTTTCTATATTCAGAACGATGTCCCTGAATCTAAAGAAACTGAAGCAGAAAATTTAGAAGTTGCATCTCACTGTAGAGATGATGGCAGTAGGCTCACTATAAAATTGTTATTAGGATCCGCAAGTCTTCCGATATAGGCACATATTCCAGCAATGACACTTCAGTCAAACGGACAGAAGCTCCCCCAATCCAGCCCCATCGTCTTCCAACTAAAGAGAAGTTAAAAGCACTGCATGTCCTCTCGCCCCTTAGACGTCTTCTTAAAGCCAAAGAGAGGTGGAATGTATTTCACATGTTTCTCATGTTATTATATTCTACAAGTCAAAAACGAAACGAAAATAAATTGTAATCCAACGATATTGGTGAATTGTCTGAGCAACTTTGATCGAGATTATTGGATTGCGAAATTCCACACATGATCAAACAAATTTTACGATAAAAAAATTAAAAAGTAAACAATCATACCTCAAAAAACTTTTTTCACATATACACGTAAACTAACGAATGAAACTCATTTGAGAGATTGTTGGTGTTATTCAGAATCTAAAGGGAAACTTTTCTGTTTTGTTTGAAAAGTTACAGACTAGAACGGTTCCTCACGATTTACGAACGATGGATTAAATGCCTGGTAGAACGCGAATATTTCATGAAGAAAGCGGTTCTATGCGCTTCAGTCCGGAACCACGCTGCTGCTATGGTCGCAGGTTTGAATCCTGCCTCGGGCATGGATGTGTGTGATGTCCTTAGGTTAGTTAGGTTTAAGCAGATCTAAGTCTAGGGGACTGATGACCTCAGATATTAAGTCCCATAGTGCTTACAGCCATTTGAACCATTTTGAACCAATAACTTTTGGTGAGCGAATTTTCGAAGCTTCTTCTATCAGATTTCGAACTTCTTTTATTTTCTTCTGCTTGAAAAAAAGTGTAGCATTCTTTTATTTTTTATTTTTGTTTTGTCATCTGAGCAGGACATGTACAGTCATTATCATACAGTCATCTCTGCATATAAAAGTTAACCCATCGAAGAGTAACGTCCACATAGCATTTAATACACTGTAAATGAGCATAAACATAAAATTATAATGGAATAATATTAAAAACTGCCATGCTCTTCCAACAAAAAGGCATACAAAAGGCGATACATTCTCACGTCTCACAAACAGAGTAACACAGTAACACATGTCGGCAAAACGCAACTGATGGAGATGTGACGTAGTCAGTGAGGTGACTTACAGTGTTGTATCTGTCCTGGCAGCCAAAAAGAATGATGTTAATGTCCTCTTTTCGTCGCAGAATGGGGATGCAACGAGGCCAATACACTGTAGATGCTTCCTGTAATAGCCGTAACATTATTAATTAGCAACGGGCTCACTTTGGTATAATCTTTGCCTTTGTATTTGGAGGTCTCTTAGCCTCCTGGGGTCCACTTCTATGTGATTATTAATTTGATAAAGTTTAAAAGATCTGTAGCCGGTAATTCCACGTGGCTCTTCTGTGTGTCACATGGGGAGCCGTTACCACAGCAGTAACGCCTTCATCATCCAAAATTCCGAACAACACCAGATATTTCACATTTTTATTGAACAGTGTAGGTAGTACTTAAATTATGTTGTGCAGTATTACTGAACAGTATCAGTGACCGCCGAGGAGCCGCTTAAGAGCGTAGTCCTCTTTGAAAATTTCAAAAAAATCGATTTCTTTTTTTCTACTTAAAATGTTCTCTGGGATGTCTACTTCATCTTAGTGTTCATCCCAAATTGGCCAGAAACTCCGTTATCGAATTGCAAGGCGATTTGTGTAAATATGTTTACGAAAACCATTCAAAGTGGGAACAAAATACTTTAGCTGTAATTTCAACGACGGCCTAGCAGGCATTATGGAAATTGTGAACGTACTCGGAATTGAGATCGGACTAACCTGTTACAACTTCTGCACAAAAAAGCGTATCGAGCGAGCAGAGCAGCGGATGACAGAAGCTGCCAAAGAGCCCTGCAGGACCAGCACGGACACTAAGCACATGGAGGAGGTCTTCCTTTTGGATCTGGATGGATTGCTGTACAGTACACCTCCGTATCTGAGGGGTCACTGTAGTTGACTGCCATGTGAACGAATCGGGCTCGATTCCCGGTAATGAAAAGAATTTTTTCTTGGTGCGCGGGGTGGTGCGGGCTGCACAAGGCCTCGTGATGCCAGTTGAGGAGCTAATTGACCGAGTAGTAGCGGCTCCACAGCCTGCAAAACTGCCGGGAAGCGGTGTGCTGTACAGATGCCCCTCCATACCGCGTCTGCATGACGCCGCAAGGCAGAAGATGACACGGCGGGTGGTAGACATTCTTTGAGCCTTCACGGTCTGACAAGGAGCTCGTTAAGGATTGCTGTATGGTCCAGGGATCGCTGGTTAGAGGTATGTTTAACTTACAGTCTGTTAAGTAAGATCGTGATCGGGTTAACCAGTAAAAAATTTTATTTGACAACAAACTTATAACTTCGTTTATCACTCTCTCTCTCTCTCTCCCTCTCTGTCTAGAGAGAGAGAGAGAGAGAGAGAGAGAGAGAAACAAAATTACACTTAGTAATACGTCCAGTCACAGGCAGCGTCGACAATTACTTGGCATCTCCGAGGCATGCTCGAAAGCAAGTTTTTTTCCTACTCACTTAGAAGATACCTCCAACTACGATTCGAGAGGACGACAGTTCAATCCCGCGTCCAGCCATTCTGATTTAGGTTGTACGTGATTTCCCTAAATCACTCCAGGAAAATGCCGGGATGGTTCCTTTGAAAGGGCACGGCCGACTTCCTTCCCCGTCCTTCCCTAATCCGATGAGACCGATCACCTCGCTGTCTGGTCTGCTCCCCCAAACAACCCCAATCCTCCAACTGCGTCTAATTTGCGTTGACAGCTGTGTCAAAGTGAAAATCTTTTTTCCTTGCAACTTCTTTTTGACGTAAGACACCTTCCTCCTTTTTTGAGTCGCTGTAAAATCTGGTGCGGTGCTTCGGATCATTGTCCTCCTTAGGTATCCGGTCTTCATTTTTGTCGATGAGTCAACGTTTGGCTGTCGCCATCAGAAATTTTTGATAAATTTGTAACATTTTCTGCCCATTTAAATTCTTGGTTATGGTTCAAATGGTTCAAATGGCTCTGAGCACTATGGGACTTAACATCTGTGGTCATCAGTCCCCTAGAACTTAGAACTACTTAAACCTACCGGTAACTAACCTAAGGACATCACACTCATCCATGCCCGAGACAGGATTAGAACCTGCGACCTGAAGCGCCTAGAACGGCTCGGGCACAACGGCCGACCAATTTTTGGTTAATACGTGCAAATTTCAGTCAAGAAAACTAACGCTTTACGGACATTGCATGAAGGACAAATGTTCCCCATAGTCGGCTGTGAAAGAACTAACGCGATGTCTTTTGCCATCTGTGTGTAATGCTGACCACGTACGTATTTAACAGACTGTACCTACAAAAAGTGTAGCCCAAAATTTAAAACACGTTTCTTTCTAAATAGAACTTTTCAGATTGGCGGGAAACATAACTTTAGAACAATACATACGATTTTGATCGGAATTTCGTGCTGTCATTCTAAATTTAATTCTATATTAGCGTACCTAGACGCCTTTGAATATTTTCCAAGAGCTATCCTCGGTGCACGCTTTTATCTCGATTTTGTGGATGAAGAAACTGACATTCATTTCAGCACGTCGCCATTTTGTAAGAACTTAATATTTTTCAATTGTCTTATATGTGCTGATAGAAAGTATAATGAAAATGATTTATACAAAATTATTTTATAGCGAGTCAATAGTGGGGCTTCGGGAATTTACGCCGATAACTAATGTTCCCGCTGCAAGGGTTCCATCCACCAGGTCCAGCGGTTATAGGGAGCAGCCGAGATGGACATAAAACTGATTTTTTCAAGACAAACTATAAGGAATACGTCGTATCGGCCGCCGCACAGCAGCCGTCAACTCGGGGTGGCGTGCTACAACACGCGCGGCACGCAGCGAGAACCGCTGGCGCCGCACACGATGTCAACAACTGTGAACGCGTCGCGGGGTTAGCGGCAGCTTACACACCACTATCGATACGGATTACCCTGGCGGCGCTGCCCTTGCCGCCAGAGTGAGCAATCGTATAAGGGCGTCATCTATCAACACTCTGATTGGCCGGACCTGCGGATTTAAGCGAGCTCCCTGAGCCCGTTTAACCAGTTCAATCTTCGCCAATGACTGTGTTACTACCCGGCTGCTGGATTCACGACGACCGAACCGTACTGTGGCCTCCCTGGCTGGAAACTTGCGACGCGTCGGTATCGACTGGTTGGCAGTGGTTTGTACTTGTATTCTCTACTAGTGGCTCTGATTTCTCCTTGGCGCTACACCCAGCGAAGTGTTGTGTAGTCGAACTTAAGTTTCGTTTTGAGTGACAGAAGAACAAATAAATTTGGTTATCACGGAATATTGGTTGTGTTAAAGTGCGGACGTAACAGAATAAGACTATATCTTCATATTTAGAACCACCTCTTTTTTCTTGAGTTCAAGGGGCACACTCATCTCTTATGCGAACCAGTTCGGCGACTGTTCCATTCCCAGGACTCTTTCACGTGCCATGTGAAACAGGAGCTTACTTTCCAGATAGCCTTCATACACAGAAGCGCTAAAGAACCTGGTATAGGCATGCGTATTCAAATACAGAGATATTTAAACGGGCAGAATACGCCGCTGCGTTCGGCAACTCCTATATAGGAGAAGTATCTGGCGCAGTTGTTAGATCGGTTACTGCTGCTACAATAGCAGGTTATAAAGATTTAGGTGAGTTCGAACGTGGTGTTACAGTCGGCGCACGAGCGATGGGACACATCATCTCCGACTAGCTTTGAAGTGGGATTTTCTCGTTCGACCATTTCACGAGTGTACCGTGAATATCAGGATACATCAAATCTCCGACATCGCTGCGGCCGGAAAAACATCCTGCAACAACAGGACCAACGACGACTGAAGAGAATCGTTCAACGTGACCTAAGTCCAACCCCAACGCAAATTGCTGGGCCATCAACAATTGACAGACTGCACGACACAAGGCTTTACGCGTCGCCTGGGCCCGTCAACACCGACATTGGACGGTTGATGTCTGGGAATATGTTGCTTGGCCGGACGGTTTAGTTTCAAATTGTATCGAGCGCGTGGATATGTACGGGTATAGAGACAATGTCATGAATCCAAGGACCCTGCATGTCACGAGGCGCGCCGGTCGGAGTGGCCGAGCGCTTCTAGGCGCTACAGTCTGCTACCGCGCGACCGCTACGGTCGTAGGTTCGAATACCTGCCTCGGGCATGGATGTGTGTGATGTCCTTAGGTTAGTTAGGTTTAAGTAGTTCTAGGGGACTGATGACCACAGCAGTTAAGTCCCATAGTGCTCAGAGCCATTTGAACCATTTTTTTGTCAGCAGGGGACTGTTAAAGCTGGTGGAGGCTCTGTAATGGTGTGGGGCCTGTGCAGTTGGAGTAATACGGAACCCTTATACGTCAAGATACGACTGCGACACGTGAAACGTACGTAAGCATCCTGTGTGATCACCTGCATCCATTCATATCCAACACGCATTCCGACGGACTTGGGCAATTCCAGCAGGACAATGCGACACCACACACGTCCAAAATTGCTACAGAATGGCTCCAAGAACAGACTTACGCTGGCCACCAAACATTCCAGACAGGAACACTATTCAGCATATCTGGGATGCCGCACAAGGTGCTGTTCAGAAGATATCCCCACTCCCTCGTACTCTTACGGATTTATGGACAGCCCTGCAGGATTCGTGGTGTCAGTTCCTTCCAGCGCTACTTCAGACATTAGTCGAGTCCATCCCACGTCGTGTTGCTGCACTTCTGAGTGCTCGCGTGAGCCCTGCACGACATTAGGCAGTTGTACCAGTTACTTTGGCTCTTCAGTGTGTTGTCTAGCTGGCTCTCTGGCGGCACGCTTAAGGCCAGGTATCAGACGTAACCGTTGTTTGTCTTAAGGGTTCCCGCTATTCTGTAGCCCCGTGGACCGAGACAAAACGGCCACTTTAGCAGCGGAGGCGCGTGGAGTGAAGGGCGACGGGAGACGGGGGCATTTTGTGCAGCGTCATGCAGCGGGGGCCGTCTGTGTTCATCAGTCACGGGGAGATGGCTCACTCGGAAAAGGGAGGAAACGGCTCGATTTGAACACGCGAGCCCTTCATTAGGGGACGGTGTTAAGTAATTAGAGACGTCACCGCAGCCCCAGGCCGGCCTACATACGGCGCGCGGTCGATATGCTGCTGCCGGAACTGCTACCACTCAGAACCGAGCACCCTCATACAGTGACAGGCGTCGGCACCAAGTGGTGTCGGAGGGCGGGGGGAGGAGAACACAATCCCCAAGCACCTCCCTCACCCTAAAATTTTTTTTAAATCTTGACTTATATTGATTTGCAAATTCACAGCTAACTTTTGAAGAACAAAGCAGCATTACAGCTATGTCTCGAAAATGATTAAGTTTAACATAGGGTACTTTTCAGTTCCTTATAGACGTGAATGGGCCAGTAGTCTGACTAGCATGATGCCAATCGGATAAAGGAGCATATTCGCTGGCAGAACGCACCTGATGACTACACTCCTGGAAATTGAAATAAGAACACCGTGAATTCATTGTCCCAGGAAGGGGAAACTTTATTGACACATTCCTGCGGTCAGATACATCACATAATCACACTGACAGAACCACAGGCACATAGACACAGGCAACAGAGCATGCACAATGTCGGCACTAGTACAGTGTATATCCACCTTTCGCAGCAATGCAGGCTGCTACTCTCCCATGGAGACGATCGTAGAGATGCTGGATGTAGTCCTGTGGAAAGGCTTCATCCAGTCCCAAACATGCTCAATGGGGGACAGATCCGGAGATCTTGCTGGCCAGGGTAGTTGCCTTACACGTTCTATAGCACGTTGGGTGGCAGGGGGTACATGCGAACGTGCATTGTCCTGTTGGAACAGCAAGTTCCCTTGCCGGTCTAGGAATGGTAGAACGATGGGTTCGATGACGGTTTGGATGTACCGTGCACTATTCAGTGTCTCCTAGACGATCACCAGAGGTGTACGGCCAGTGTAGGTGATCGCTCCCCACACCATGATGCCGGGTGTTGGCCCTGTGTGCCTCGGTCGTATGCAGTCCTGATTGTGGCACTCACCTGCACGGCACCAAACACGCATACGACCATCATTGGCACCAAGGCAGAAGCGACTCACATCGCTGAAGACGACACGTCTCCATTCGTCCCTCCATTCACGCCTGTCGCGACACCACTGGAGGCGGGCTGCACGATGTTGGGGCGTGAGCGAAAGACGGCCTAACGGTGTGCGGGACCGTAGCTCAGCTTCATTGAGACGGTTGCCAATGGTCCTCGCCGATACCCCCGGAGCAACAGTGTCCCTAATTTGCTGGGAAGTGGCGGTGCGGTCCCCTACGGCACTGCGTACGATCCTATGGTCTTGGCGTGCATCCGTGCGTCACTGCGGTCCGGTCCCAGGTCGACGGGCACGTGCACCTTCCGCCGACCACTGGCGACAACATCGATGTACTGTGGTGACCTCACCCCGCACGTGTTGAGCAATTCGGCGGTACGTCCACACGGCCTAACGTATGCCCACTATACGCCCTCGCTCAAAGTCCGTCAACTGCACATACGGTTCACGTCCACGCTGTCGCGGCATGCTACCAGTGTTAAAGACTGCGATGGAGCTCCGTATGCCACGGCAAACTGGCGGACACTGACGGCGGCGGTGCACAAATGCTGCGCAGCTAGCGCCATTCGACGGCCAACACCGCGGTTCCTGGTGTGTCCGCTGTGCCGTGCGTGTGATCATTGCTTGTACAGCCCTCTCGCAGTGTCCGGAGCAAGTATGGTGGGTCTGACACACCGGTGTCAATGTGTTCTTTTTTCCATTTCCAGGAGTATATATCAAATTCGACACGGTTCGTGAGTCCACAGGTAAAACCAGTAACACACAAGAACATGAGTAAGGGATAACAGGTAGGGAGAGACCCGCCACAAAGAAAAAATAAATAAATAACGGAAAGGCTGTTTTCCCGAAATTAGGCCCGGCTGCTGTTGCCGAGTGGTTCCAGGCGCCTCAGTCCGGAACCGCGCTGTTGCTGCGGTCGCAGGTTCGAATCCTGCCTCGGGCATGGATGTGTGTGATGTCCTTAGGTTAGTTCGGTTTAAGTAGTTCTAAGTCTATAGGACTGATGACCTCAGGTATTAAGTCCCATAATGCTTCGAGCCATTTCAACCGAACTTAGGAGCAAATTAATGAAAGAAATAGCATTTATTTCACTGAAATGCTTGTTTAGCCGTGGTTTGCATACCTGCGTTCACAATCGTTGTGCTAAAAAATACTCATAACGATGAGTGCACACGTCTATTTTCCATTGTACGAGGAGCATTCGAAAGGTAATTTAATATATTTCTTTTCTCGGATAATTTAGGCTTAAAAATGCTGAATTTTTTGTGAGATATCGCGCTTCAAAAACAAAAAAACAAAAAATGGTTCAAATGGCTCTGAGCACTATGGGACTTAACATCTGAGGTAATCAGTCCCCTAGAACTTAGAACTACTTAAAACTAACTAACTTAAGGACACCACACACATCCATGCCCGAGGCAGGATTCGTACCTGCGACCGTAGTGGTCGCGCGGTTCCAGACTGTAGCGCCTAGAACCGCTCGGCCACACTGGCCGGCTATCGCGCTTCAGACCCTATGGTTTCATAAAGTACCAATAGGTGATTGTGCTAAACATGCTCATCAAAATCGCCTCTGTAACGGATGTGCGTTTCAAGCAGAGAACTGTCACTGAGTTTCTTATGGCAGGAAACCAGATCATCGCTGATATTCGTAGGTGCTTGCAGAATGTCTACGGAGTCGTGGCAGTGAACAGAAGCGCTGTGAGTCGTTGGGTGAGGCACCTGTCATCATCACAACAAGGTCCTGCAAACCTATTCGGCCCCACCAAGTCGGCCGTGTTGGCCGAGCGGTTCTAGGCGCTTCAGTACGGAACCTCGCGACTGCTAAGGTCACAGGTTCGAATCCTGCCTCGGGTACGGATGTCCTTAGGTTAGTTACCGGTATGTTTAAGTAGTTATAAGTTCTAGGGGACTAATGACCTCATATGTTAAGTCCTATAGTGCTCACAGCCCTTTGAACCATCTGACCTCACCGACGGCACACGGCTGTGACTCCTGGACACTCTCATTCGAAGTGATCGACGGATCACAATCAAAGACCTCGCTGCACAACTGGATTCCTCTGTTGTTAGTGATGACAAACTCATCTACCAGTTGGGGTACTCAGAGGTGTGTTATTCCTCATGCACCCTACAGCCAACATCTCGCACCTTCCGACTTCGATCTGTTTGACCCAACGTAGCATGCTCTTCGCAGGAAGCACTACATTGATTATGGGGAGGTTATTGATGCAGCAAGATGTCGTCCTTAGATCAGCAGAGTGGTGTAATATTGATTCATTAAATTGTTCTGAAAGCGGTGCTGATACTCAAGACAGTAAAAGCGGGTTAAAAGCTGTGAGCTATCTGGGAAAGTTAACCTTGCATTACTGAGCAACTGTTTCACCAAGTATCCAGTCTAGCTTACCAAATTCCCAACCAGACTAACATTAATTATAATCTTTTTACAGTCATCTTACGACAACCAGTGATATATCGGGGCGGTTAGTAGATCCGCAACCGAGCGTCTCCCCAGGTGGCGGATAGGAGAATGCCTCCTAGATATAGGTGGTACCGAGGAAATGAAATACTCGGGGCGGGCCAAAACTACTAGTAGCGTCTGTTCCCACAGTGGGCGGCCACAAAAGGCGTCTGCTCCACATGTCAGTGGCGGCCTCAACCAACCTCCTGATCTGGAAAGTCAGGTTATAGTCGGCAGCATGCCATACATCCAAATACTAACCATCATGATGGCACAACGAGAAAAATCTCATTACCCCGGGCCCCAGTCAATAGACTGGGATCGTCGTGAGCATCGGATTCCGGGGGCTCACGGACATCATGAGAAGAATCGGAGCTTCTCAAACTCCCTCAAGACCAAACGCAAACACTACATCGGCACACTCAACGTGAACACACTGATGAAGACAGGAAAGATGAAATAACTGACAGACACACTCGAAAAATTTCAAATCAAAATATGTGCACTGCAAGAAACGCGATTCACAGACGAAGACCATTTCAACAAGGAGAATTTCAGAATATACAAAGGAAAACCATCGAGACAACTGAAAAACATAAGGCTCTTTGGCACAGGATTTGCAGTACACAGGTCCATCACGGACAGCATAATCGACTTTTCGTCACCAAACGAAAGAATCAGCATCATCATAGTGAAATCAGCCAACAAATCCTACACAATGATCAACGCACATGCACCGACTAATGACTACAACAGGAAAAACCCGGACGAAATTGGTGACTTCTGGACGACAGTGGAAGAAACTATCAGAAAAATTCCTGCACATAGAGTCAAAATAATACTGGGAGACTTCAACGCTAAACTCGGAAAAGAAAAGATATACAGACATACCACAGGAAAACATACTCCACACAAGGACACCAACAAAAACGGAAAACATCTGATAGACTTTGGCAAAAGCCACGACCTCGCCATTATGTCAACAAAATTCAAGAAACCAACACGAAATCTTACCACATAGAAATTGCCCAGCGGAAAGCAAGAACTACAGATCGACCACGTAATAGTCCAGAAAGACTCACAAAAAGATATTTTGAACATGGACACCCGTAAAGGTTACTTCGTCTCAGACCACCACCTACTACAAATCAGGATTCGTCTTTTGCCCAAGAAAAGGCTCCAGAAGAATAAAATTGTTAGACAAGATCCAGAATACGTTACTTTAAACCAGAAACAAATATTACACAAAATTAAAATGGAGAAAATGACAGACTGGACACAACTTTCACGAAGAATCCGAGAGGCCATGAAACTAGCACAAGCACCACGCATACGGAAACACCGTTGGTGGAACCACACGTGTGACCAAGCTATTGACCAACGAATCACTGCATGGAAAAAAATTAGTAGTCATAAATCCCAAGAGAATTGGATGAACTTCTTGAAAACATAGAAGCAATCAAGCAAAATCATTCGCAGTGAGAAACGACAGTATGATAAACGGCGACTGACGGAGATCGAATCGGACTTCATGAAGAACAATACAAGAAACTTCTACAGAACGTTCAGAGAAAATATGACTGGATATCAACCACCCAACTTGTGCTTCAGAAGACCGGATGGAACCCTAGAAACATATACCAAAAACAATTGTGACATTCTGGCAAAGTACTTTGAAAAACTGCTCAACACAGACCCCCAATGGAAGAAATGATGACAGAAACGAGAACGTACAATCCAGATAGTGAACCTCCAACTCTAGAAGAAGTTAAAGAAATAATCAAGTCACTCAAGAATCGTAGAGCACCAGGAGAAGATGGCATTATTGCGGAAATATGGAAGTTACAAGATCCAGAAGTCACCAAAGACATCCACAGGATCTTGGAAGACATCTGGAAGACCATGAAAATTCCTGACCACTGGAAAACCTCCCTAATACACCCACTACACAAAAAAGGTGACAAGACTGACCCGAACAACTACAGAGGAATATCCCTACTACCGGTCACATACAAGATCCTCTCTAAAGCTTTACTGAACAGACTAGAATGCCAGACCGACCACTTGACTGGGGAATACCAAGCAGACTTCCGTAAAGGGCGGTCTTGTGCGGAACAAATTTCGAACCTGAAAATGATTTTACAACACAAACAGAACCTGATCATTACCTTTGTCGACTTCAAAATGGTGTACGACTCTATCGACCGGAAAACTCTCTTCAAAATTCTAGCAGAATACACAGTAGACAACAAAACACGGGGAATCATAGAGCAAACTTAAACCAACACGACGTCCAAAGTAAAGTTCTGTGGGGAATTATCAGAGCCCTTCGAAATTCGCACAGGTGTCCGACAAGGCGATGGCCTCTGACCTCTCCTTCTCAATCTGGTGTTAGATAAGGTCATAAAAGAATGGGAAACATCAGAACAGGGGATAACCTTAGGAAACCTACAGATTAAATGCCTGGCTTTGGCAGACGATTTGGCGATTGTCACGAAAGGTATAAAGGAAACAAAAGACGCTATTGAATAAACTGCATGAAATCGCTTTCAAAACTGGACTACAGATCTCTTACGACAGTATCTTATCATACACAGTATATAAAAGAAAGCGGATGTAGGTTCCGTATGAGACTGTGTGACATGAATTACATATAAACTGTGTTTTAAAGTGTGGTAGTGTGACAGATCGTTCTTGTTTATGTGTAAAAGTAACGCGTTCCACTGCTCAGTCTCCTCCCAGATAGAGTCAGAAACATCACAGTAAATTTAGAAGTGGAATGTATGCTGTAAATGACAACAGATTTAAGAAATTAACATGAAAGGAATCCAACAGAGACCTTTCAGTGGTACCAAGCAGGCGTACAGGCCTGCCAAGTAATGTGGCGTAAGGCTGTCTCCTTGAACGGAGATTATGTTGAAAAATGGTGTTTTGTAGCAAAAAAATAGCGGAATAGTGTGGTGTATTGGAATTCTGAATCAAGGCAACCTGCTTTCAGAAAAAAATGTGTTGCATCGCTTATTGAACACTCCTCATTGAAGGGGCGATCAAAAAGTTTCCTTTCGAAGGCCATACAGTACAGAATCGGCATGCCAACCACGTAAAATCGTCGTGAAAATTTAGGCAATCATCCCACTGATGCACCAGGTTGGAGATATCCGTTTTGTAAAACACCGAGGAATCGTCGGCTCTTCAGGGTCCTTTTAAGGTACAGAAGACGTGATGATCGCATATGGAGACGCAAGACTATAGGGCAGGCGCTCAAGTGTCTCCCACTTGAGTTGGTGCAATTTCTGCGTTACGACGTTTGCATATCGTTATCACGAAGCAGCAGCACTCCTTGGTGCAACGTTTCACAATGGCGGTTTTTGACAGACGTGCCGCCTCATACACATTCTTATTTCTCCAACCTGTTTGCCCTTCAACAGCCAACAGAAGAATGACAATGGGTTGGTTCTGTGGTTCTGTTAGGGCACATTTGGTAATAGCGTCGCCATAGTTCACGTTCTACATCTACATCTACATCCATACTCCGCAAGCCACCTGACGGTGTGTGGCGGAGGGTACCTCTATCGGTTCTCCCTTCTATTCCAGTCTCGTATTGTTCGCGGAATGAAGGATTGTCGGTATGCCTCTGTGTGGGTTCTAATCTCTCTCTGATTTTATCCTCGTGGTCTCTTCGCGAGATGTACGTAGGAGGGAGCAATATATTGCTTGACTCCTCGGTGTGGGTATGTTCTCGAAACTTCAACAAAAGCGTCTCTCCTGCAGAGTCTACCACTCGAGTTTATCTATCATCTCAGTAACGCTTTCGCGATTACTAAATGATCGTGTAACGAAACGCGCTGCTCTCCGTTGGATCTTCTCTATCTCTTCCCTATCTGATACGGATCCCACACTGCTGAGCAGTATTCAAGCAGTGGGCGAACAAGCGTACTGTAACCTACTTCCTTTGTTTTCGGATTGTATTTCCTTAGGATTCTTCCAATGAATCTCAGTCTGGCATCTGCTTTACCGATGATCAACTTCATATGATCATTCCATTTTAAATCACTCCTAATGCCTACTCCCAGATAATTTATGGAATTAACTGCTTCCAATTGCTGACTTGCTATATTGTAGCTAAATGATAAGGGATCTTTCTTTCTAGGTATTCGCAGCACATTACACTTGTCTACATTGAGATTCAATTGCCATTCCCTGCACCATACGTCAATTCGCTGCAGATCCTCTTGCATTTCAGTACAGTTTTCCATTGTTACACCCCTCGATATACCACAGCATCATCCGCAAAAAGCCTCAGTGAACTTCCGATGTCATCCACAAGTTCATTTATGTATATTGTGAATAGCAACGGTCCTACGACACTCCCCTGCGACACACCTGAAATCACTCTTTCTTCGGAAGACTTCTCTCCATTGAGAATGACATGCTGCGTTCTGTTATCTAGGAACTCTTCAATCTAATCACACAATTGGTCTGATAGTCCATATGTTGTTACTTTCTTCATTAAACGACTGTGGGGAACTGTATCGAACGCCTTTCGGAAGTCAAGAAACACGCTCTACCTGGGAACCCGTGTCTATGGCCCTCTAGCGCGAGCTAGGTTTCACACGATCGTCTTTTTCGAAACCCATGCTAATTCCTATAGAGTAGATTTATAGTCTCCAGAAAAGTCATTATACTCGAACATAATACGTGTTCCAAAATTCTACAACTTACCGCATTTACCGCACACACAACAGAAAGACAGTAATGCCACACTACTCGCTTGCCTAAAAGTCGGTGCTTATACACTGAAGCGCCAAACAAACTGGTATAGGCATGCGTATTCCAATAAAGAGATACTTAAACAGGGAGAATATGGGGCTGCGATCGGCAGTGCCTATATAGGACAACAAATGTCTGGCGTAGTTGTCAGATCGGTTACTGATGCTACAATGACAGGGTTATAGAGATTTAAAAGAGTTTGAATGTGGTGCTATAGGCAGCGCACGAGCGATGGGATACAGCATCTCCGAGGTAGCGATGAAGTGGAGTTTTTCCGTACGACAATTTCACGTGTGTACTGCGATTATCTGGAATCTGGCAAAACTGCAGTTCTCTGACATCGTTGCGATCGGAAAAACATCCTGCAAGAACGGAACAAACGACGACTGAAGAGAATCGTTCAACGTGACAGCAGTGCAACCCTTCCGCAAATTGCTGCAGATTTCAGTGCTGAGCCATCAACATGTGTCAGCATGCGAACCATTCAACGAAACATCATCGATCTGGGCTTCTGGAGCCGAAGGTCCCTCATCGTGTACCCTTGATGACTGCACGACACAAACTTTACGCCTCGCCTGGACTCATCAACACCGACAATGGACTGTTGATGACTGGAAACATGGTATCTGTTTGGACGAGTCTCGTTTCAAATTGTATTGAGCGGGTGGATATGTACGGGTTTGCAGACAACCTTTTGAATCCATGGACCCTGCAAGTCAGCAGGGCACTGGTCAAGCTGGCGGAAGCTCTGTAAAGGTGTGGGGCGTGTGCAGTTGAAGTGATATGGGAACCCTGATACGTCTAGATACGACTCTTGACAGGTGAAACGTACGTAAGTATTCTGTCTGATCGCCTGCATCCATTCATATCCATTGCGCATTCCGACGGACTTGGGCAACTCCAGCAGGACAATGTGACATCCCACACGTCCAGAATCGCTACGTGTGGCTCCAGGAACACTCTTGTGAGTTTAAACACTTACGCCGGCCTCCAGACTTCCCAGACATCAACGTTATTGAGTGTATCTAGGATGGTTTGCATTGTGGTGTTCAGTGGTCTCCACGCCCTCGTACTCTTCATGATTCACAGTGTCCATTCCCTCCAGTACTACTTCAGACGTTAGTCGGCTCCATACAACGTCGTGTCGCGACACTTGTGCGTGCTTATGGGGGCCCTACACGATATTTGGCAGGTGTACCAGTTTTTTTGGCTCTTCAGTGTATATACGCATCGGAGTTGGAAGTTGCCGTATACGCTCCAGCAATGTTCTCAAACTCTCAAACTGAAACTTTTTGATCGCCACTTAAATAAATTATAACGTTGTCCAGGCTATCAGAATTTGCTGCTATTACAGATCTTAAATTAATGGCATGACAAATATAATTCCCAAATTTGTGAACGTGCTGTATTTCTTTGAACTGTAATGTCTCGGAGGCTATGAAAAAATTATTCACTTAGCGCGGATGGACATAAATAATTTATAGCTGTATTAAAACATTTTACTTGCTGTATTGTTAATTTATTAAAATTTTAGTTTGCTGTAGCACATTAAAAGTGAAGGAGATGGCAAGTTATATTTTGAGGAGAGGGATTGGGAAGAGAGAAGGCAACAAAATGTTACCTCCCTAACCCCCTCTCCCCTTGCCAGTATCAAATACTGAATCCGTGCCTCCCAGGTGCTTCACGGCCGAACTGTTCGTCGGGTGCAGCCAAATGGGCGATAAAAGTCAACTGTGAAGCGTCTGTGAGAGGCCATTTGGTCATAATAGTGGACGGCTGCGTGAAAAAGACAAAGGGAACAAGGATATGATGTATCTCTTGGAGCAAATAAAGTAGTTCTAAATTATGCGAGATGGGGAAAAAGAAATGCCAACAGACTGTAAAAGTGCGTTCATCCAGGAAAGTTAATGAATAACAAAATATCACTTACTGCGCATAGACAGATCAACAGGAAGAATACATGATTAAATTTGTAGGTGATACGGGATTGTACAGGGTGCGGGAGTAACTGCACAGAGCTAGTGCCTGAGGCAGCAACAGTGACTTTTACTCGCTAGGTACTGAGTCGATTTGAGCTTAGATGACAGATGCTGGTGAGAGATCTGGAGAACTTACTGACGAGAACAGGTCTCCAACACCGTCTGTAGCGAGGTAGGTCAGAATAGCACGAGCAACGGGAGGTGTTCCGTTACCTTGTCGAAAGTTAAAGCCGTGGAGACCTCGAACATAGGGCACAACCACAGGTCTTAATACTCCAGAAATATAACATTTTCTGCACAAATAACTGTCTACGCCAACCTCAAGTGATGGTGTTTTGTACTCAACGCCACCTCATACCATCACACCAGGCGCTGGCCCAGTATACACAGACTGTGGCAGGGAGGACGTATTAATAGACATCTCTGACGTAGAGAATCAGATAAAAGCTTTAAAAAAATAAGTCGGATGGAATCCTTGTTCGATTTCATAGCGAGAACTGTACGGCGCTGGTCCGTTTACTTACCTGGCATTTGTCGGGAATCTCTGCCAGCGCGAAATCCCAAGCGACTGGAGGAAAGCGCAGGCGACCCCTGTATATGAAACGGGTAAAAGAACGGACACGAAAAATCACAGACCAATATCCCTAACATCGGTTTGCTGTAGAGTTCTTGAACTTTTTCTTAGTTAGAAAATTATGAATTTCTGTGAAACAGATTGGCATCTGTCCACAAATGAACAAGGACTTAGAAAGCATCGCTATAATGAAAATCAGCTTGCCATTTTCTCATAGGATATCCGGCAAACCATATATGAAGTACAGCAGGCGGATATCACGCCCTAGATTTCAGGAAGGCGGTTGACACAGTGCCCCATTGTTAACGAAAGTCCGAGCGTATACAGGGTGTTACAAAAAGGTATGGCCAAACTATCAGGAAACATTCCTCAAACACAAAGACAGAAAATAATGTTATGTGGACATGTGTCCTGAAACGCTTACTTTCCATGTCAGAGCTCATTTTATTACTTCTCTTCAAATCACATTAATCATGGAATGGAAACACACAGCAAAAGAACTTACCAGTGTGACTTCGAACACTTTGTTACAGGAAATGTTCAAAATGTCCTCCGTTAGCGAGGATACATGCATCCACCCTCAGTTGCATGGAATCCCTGATTCGCTGATGCAGCCCTGGAGAATGGCGTATTGTATCACAGCCGTCCACAATACGAACACGAAGAGTCTCTACATTTGGTGCCGGGGTTGCGTAGACAAGAGCTTTCAAATGCCCCCATAAATGAAAGCAAGAGGGTTGAGGTCAGGAGAGCGCGGAGGACATGGAATTGCTCCGCCTCTACCAATCCATCGGCCACCGAATCTGTTGTTGAGAAGCGTACGAACACTTCGACTGAAATGTGCAGGAGCTCCATCGTGCATGAACCACATGTTGTGTCGTACTTGTAAAGGCACAAGTTCTAGCAGCACAGGTAGAGTATCCCGTATGAAATCATGGCTGTGAATCGAGGAAGTACAGTACATACTGACGAAACTAAAATGAGCTCTAACATGGAAATTAAGCGTTTCCGGACACATGTCCACATAACATCTTTTCTCTATTTGTGTGTGAGGAATGTTTCCTGAAAGTTTGGCCGTACCTTCTTGTAACACTCTGTAGATGAGGTTCCTAGATATATGAGTGGCTCGAAACTTCTTAAGTAATAGAACCCAGTACGCTGTCCTGAACGTCAGGTGTTCCTAAGAGAGTGCGCCACGGAGGTGTGATACGAGCACTCATATTCTTTATTCTGAAGGATAGGGCAAGCAGCAATCTTCGGCAGTTTGCTGAGGATGTACGGGAGGGTGGCGTCGTTGCATGACTGTAGGAGGATACAAGATGAGTTAGACAACATTTCTATGTGGTATGATTCCAAGACGATACTCAAGGCGCAGCGGAAAATAATGTACGCTAAAATGAAGATTTAGCCTTCTCTGACTACCCCCTGAAGCAGATCTTAGGATCTCATAATGATGATCTCTCCTCCTTCTTGCTCTTTAACATAGAAATTACAACATGTACATAAATAGATGGTTCAAATGGCTCTAAGCACTATGGGACTTAACATCTGAGGTCATCAGTCCCCTAGACTTAGAACTACTTAAACCTGACTAACCTAAGAACATCACACACATCCATGCCCGAGGCAGGAGTCGAACCTGCGACAGTAGCAGCGGGACGCTTCCAGACTGAAGCGCCTAGAACCGCTCGGCCACAATGGCCGACCGTAAACGAATGACTACGGTAACTAGTAACTATAAAATGATAAATGATGTTTCTGCTTATATATTTATTGCATATTAAAACCCCTTTATATTACAGCTATTTATGTATCAATGTCCAATGGACATAAATAGATACAAATGAATTTCCTTACCAATACGATTGATCAACTGCCCAAATCTGCCCCTTTTTATGGCTACGCGATCTAATATAAATAACGCGAGACGACCGACTTCATCTACGTGACAAACACTAGAAGACAGTATCTTTAAAGACAATTTACAGTGGTGTGCAACATCAGTGGAAATAAAATTTACGTCTTCATAGCTGTTTAGCTTTTAGCCCTAAAAGCCGAAGCCATTAGCAATATCAACGTATGTACTGCGTCCGGTGCTTTGGAGTGATGGTTCCCGTACACGTCTGAGACTACAGAAGATCTTCAGCCACAAAATGTATGAAAAAAACCCTCATTCAAACACTAGGACGCAAAAGGTGATCCTCTGATTAGTATGATCTAATATTGTCTACTCCTCTCTGTGTTTTACAGACGAGATACGCGAACTCCCAGCCACAAGGACGGAGTTCAGATAACGTCTCAACGTAAGTATAGGCCTAAGAAGTGCTCTCAATCACTGAACGCTGCGTACTCAACGACGATTCCCATCCAGGAGGCGAAGTCCAGAATCGTGTAAGTTCGCAACAGTACAGTGCCTAACAGTTCCAACTATAAAATCTCCTTAGAACAAAGACAGCAAATCTGTCTGTTCCAACGAAGCTGATTCTGAGCGACCGTCAATCCCAGGCGCTCAAAACGGAAGATCTCATTCTCTCCACTGCTGGCTTCGCAGCAAAGCTCGGCCCCCCTCCCTCGTAACTGCAGAAGGCCAATCCTATTCTCGAAACCACGGAATATTCTCCCTCTCTACAAATTCTTCCGAACGGTAACCAACCATATTTAAATTTTTTGTCGTCCAGCGCAGAAAGTTTGCGAGTAAATACCTATGCTCATACAGTGGTATGCTTCTCAGAGTAAAAATCCTCAGAAATAACCCAGCCAGCGTGATTTCCGAGGTGATGCTTCCTCGTTGCTCTCTTCTGTGTCCAAGATTTTCAGAGTTTCCGAAGTATTAACCGGTTATCCTTCCGGCCCCGGTACAATACCGGCCAGCCGCTGCTGTATTGTGCTTCAGCGCTCAGGTGCACCGACCGTCCGTCTGGCATTTCCTGTATGAAGCAGGACCAACACGCCTGTGTGGGCTTTTCCACCCAGGGCTTGAGTTACGCCTGCCGTTCTATTTCCACTGGCGTTCCAACCTCTACTAGTATAGGCAATCATTCATTACGCCGTTTCGCACTCCATCACCTTTCATGCGATAAGTGTTAACTACTATTTACAAGGTGTACGTGACAATGTCAGCCTACTTTAAATATTCATATATACAATGTACGTCCTACCAAATGATATCTAATTGCGGTTGTAAATCACAGCAAAGTATGTAGATGAGTGCTTGTAAGGTGCGAAATTATAGCCACTTTACATGATAAACGGGAGCTTGCTCTAAATAAAGAAAAGTGTAAGTTAATGGAGATGATTGGGGGGGAAAACCCGTAATGTTCGAACACTGACTTAGTGGTGCGCTGCTTGACACAGTCACATCGATTAACTGTCCAGGCGTAACGTTTCAAAGCGATATGAAATGGAACGAGCTCGTAGGGACCGTAACAGTGAAGGTGAATGGACGGCTTCGATTTATTGGAAGAATTTTAGGCAAGTGTGGCTCATCTATAAAGAAGGCCGCATATAGAACACTACTGCGACCTATTGTTGAGTACTGCTCTAGTGTTTGGGACCCACGCCATGTCGGATTAAAGGAAGGCATCGAAGCAGTGCAGAGGCGGGCTGCCTGATTTTTTACCAGTAGGTTCAATCCATACGCGAGTATTACGGAAATGCTTCGGAAACTCAAGTGGGAATCCATGGAGGGAAGACGACGTTCCCTTCGCGAAAAAGTATTCAGAAGATTTAGAGAACCGTCATTCGAAGCTGCCTGCGAAACGATTCTACTGCCATCAACGTACGATTCACGTAGGGATCGCGAAGATAGAAAAAGTAGGGTTTCTCCGGAGGCAAACAGACAGTCGTTTTTCCATCACTCTGTCTGCGAGTGGAACAGGAAAGGTAACGACTAGAGGAGTGGTACAAAACACCCTCTACCATGCACCACACAGTGGCGCACGGCTTGTATAAGTGGATGTCGATGATGGACAAAGCAATCTCACAACATTCGTTCTCCTCAGAACCTCCACACACGGAAAATATATCATGATGCTGTACACAGGATCGACGTCTCCTGTGTCCATTGTCGTCGTTCGGAGCACATCTACGGACGCGCCTCGCTCTGCTGTCATGTCAAGGGAATCAGCAACAGTTCTTGCCGTGCTGATAAACAGTGGTGCTCCAGACGTGGTCTCACTGTCCTACTGGTTACTTTTCTTTATGCAAACAAGCCCGTTTCCTGGTTTAATGAATTTTACGTTGCTGTACGATCCTGTACAGACGAGCGAACAAATGACCGCCCTCTTGGTTGCTAGTTGTTTGGTTACGTTGAGATTATGCGTGCGTTGAATATGGATCTCCTGAACTCATCAATTCCATATTCAAATGACAAAAAAACAACGCAAGGAGCAATATCGGAGAACAACAAACCGCAGTGTCGATAGGCCACGATCTTGCCGCAGTCGAATTCGGACAGTTGGTGGTAAATGAAACGTCTTTATTACAAAACAAATTGTTACATTGTTCTCATAACTAATCAACATTCAAATGAGATTTCTGAATGAGAAACCCACTAAGCTATTTTTTGCGGCTGTGCTGAAATGCCAAATATTCACGCATGTAGTACACTTCATGGCAGTTTGACGTTTGTTGAATGCCACCGTCATAGCGTTGCAATTTTAATGACCAGAACTGTAAATACGTTAATATTTTGAAAGAAATTCTGGGCAACAATATCTCAGTTTATAACTACAGTCAAACGAAAACGAGAAAGATGTAAAAAATGCAAGTAAACTGATTATATCAAAAGTAAACGCCATAACTGTTGATATATTTATCCACTGTGGGGCAAGACGGTAAATACATTCAAGGAAGCCGACCGGGTGGCCGAGCGGTTCTAGGCGCTACAGTCTGGAACCGCGCGACCGCTACGGTCGCAGGTTCGAATCCTGCCTCGGGCATGGATGTGTGTGATGTCCTTAGGTTAGTTAAGTTTAAGTAGTTCTAAGTTCTAGGGGACTGATGACCTCAGAAGTTAGGTCCCATGGTGCTCAGAGCCATTTGAACCTTCAAGGAAACGTGTTTGCGGTTGCCAACGGAACCATGTTAGGACCCAAGCGTGCACCTCTTCTTCCGAAGAAAATCGACGGTCATGTATGTCTTTCTACAGAGCTCCAAAATATGGAAGTCGTGTAGGGAGAGATCGGGACTGTATGGTGGATGTGTAAAAGCTTCCCAGCGATATGTCTGCAGCGTAGTCGAAACAACTTGCCAAGAAAACTGCCGCCCACATTTTGCCAAGGTTATTTCGAGTACACTGGAGAGGTTTCGCTGGGAAGCCCTGACACGTCCTCCATTAAGTCCTGATCTCTTCTCATGCTGTGTCTATATTTTTGCAGCCCTGTAGTAAGCGATTTGTGTCCGTCAATTTGCTTCGGACGAAGAAGTGCGCGATGCACGATTAGGTACAATCATGGTTCTGTAGGCAACAGCAAACTTTTTTCTATGAATGAAGTGACCGTGTTGTCTCACAGTGGGATTAATGTATTACCAGTTATGCTGATTAATTTTCAGATGATAAACAGTTTACTTATTTTTCCCGTCTCTCTCGTTTTTATGTCCGCAGCTCGTGGTCTTGCGGTAGCGTTCTCGCTTCCCTTGCACGGGGTCTCGGGTTCTATTCACGAAGAGGTCAGGGATTTTTCCTGCCTCGAGATGACTGGATGTTGTTGTGTCTTCATTATCATCATTCATCCCCATTACGGTCAGAGGAAGGCAATGGCAAACCACATCCGCTAGGACCCTGCGTAGTACAGCGGTGCGGGTCCTCCGCATCGTCCCCTACGCTCCTTGGAGTATGGGACCTCATCTCGTTTTTATTTGACTACCCCTTATAATAAGGTTGCACATGGACGATTTCGATACAGTTCTCTCTCTTTCATCCCCTTCCCCACCTCGACTCTCTCGTATCTGTGAAGGGTGTGATGTGTGTTTTCTGGTGGAGGATGGTGGGTGGAGTTGAGTCACAAGCAGCTCATACCGGTAGCAGCATTTACTTACGATATTGCAGTGCCTGTGTTGTTCAGAAGTACGATGCAATGTTCCTTTAGACATGAATGCATGTCCGAAGGAACAGGCACTGTCATGACTATAGCCATTATGTATTCGCAGTTGCGAATATGGACGAATATCAGCTGCATAATGGAATGACGACATTGACAATTTGTCCTGGACCAGGATTCGAACTCGAATTTCCTGCTTATCACAAGCAGTAGCCTTACCTACCCTAGGCTATCCGAGCATGCTTCACGGCCCGACCCGAACTTCCACATATCGCCAACCAGGTGTCTACATCTTGCAACCTGACGACATATGGAAGTTTGGGTCGATTTGGGCCAGGCCATGAAGCGTGCCCGGACGCTCTGACATCCGATGGCTCTTTCGTATCGGAAAGCCAAGATCAAGCTGCAGTTTGATGTAGCGTACTGTAGGCTCAAGGCGCACGAAGTAGAGAGATTTTTACGCGACGTGATACATATTGATCCGAAAGAGCTGCTGAGTATTCACTTTTCTATCGTCTCCATCGTTGTATATCTCAAGTTCGCTGACCATGAGGACTGTGACAAACTTCTCAGACGCTCGAAGGAAAGTTACAGATTCTGCCACTCTGACGGGAACGTGGATGTGGTAACACTTGAATGTATTGGATTGGGAATACAAAATGTGCGCGTGTTTGAGCTACCATTTGAAGTTCCATCGGACCATTTGGTCGAAAAATGGAAGACCTTCGAAACTTACCCTGTCCTCAAGCAGGTGCAACAGGTCCGTATTCAACTGCACCGTCGTATCTTACGATCGCTGGTTGCCGAGCGATAGTTATCTACGACGGTCAGGCGAGGACCGTTGGAGGTGGTACGTGGTCACTAACGAGAAATTTCCGACTCGACGAAGGCTACATTCCATTCACCTAACTGATGAGCTAATGTGGCCCCGCTGAGCAATGCTAGGTAAGGATGAACACAGACTGAACTCTGGCTACGAACGCGATTGCTGGAAACTGTTCCGCCAGATGCTGGTCATTCCTCATACGCCGCCCCTTTGCTTCGATTATGCCTCTGGACTTGTTTCATCCCGACACAGTCTATTCCAGATGACCCGGATGAACGCGGTCAGTCAGGTAAAAGGAATAGCGATACACTATATGTACAGCAACGGCGAAAAGGAAGTCCTCGATTTGTGGCAACACATGGTGGACGAGTTCATGGTCTTAATGAACAGAACACAATACCGAAACCTTTTTGCAAACTATTTGGGGTCGTCATTCATAGACTCACCGCCCAGCTGGGTTGTGCCGGGTGTGATTTTCAGGCGTGATGTTTCCACGATCTCCATATGATAATAGAAACAGTTTCTGACTGTGCACAGAGGCCCGAACACTCTAACGGTTGACGGCTTGTGATGGCCGTTGAAATGACGACTGTGTCTTACTGGCCGCTCGCTTCGATAAGCTGATACCAGCGGGCAAGGTGGCCCTTTTTCGTCCACATTATCGTCATACTTTTTGGCGTATGGCTCCATTGTATTTGTCGATTAAAAAAAAAAAATAACAGCTCACTTCGGTGGTAGGAGGGAGGAGACAACATTGCCATGGCTCGGAATTCAACCCCTGCCCGCATTGCCTCCTCCAGCCTTGTTTCTACTTCACAGAATGAAATTTTCACTCTTCGGCGGAATGTGCGCTGATATGAAACATCCTGGCAGATTAAAACTGTGTGCCGGACCTAAACTCGAACTCGTGACCTTTGCCTTTCGCGGGCAAGTGCTCTACCAACTGAGCTACCAAAGCACTACTCACGCCCTGGCCTCACAGCTTAGTTGGTAGAGCACTTGCCCACGAAAGGCAAAGGTCCCGAGTTCAAGTCTCGGTCCGGCACACAGTTTTAATTTGCCGGGAAGTTTCATATCATTGCACACTCCGCTGCAGAGTGAAAATCTCATTCTGGACCTGAATGCAGCAGTCTGATATAATATACACTCCCCTAACCCCCCCCCCCCCCAACTTATCGATGGCGGCGCGGACTACACGGTACTACTATGTGAATGACAAATACCCGACGCAGTCACGTCTGCACAACATCCACCTCGCTGCACGCTGCAACGCCGTTGTACAAGACCTGCCATATGCATGATACAGGCATCCAGCAGCTAGTCTGCAGGGCGGCGAATAAAGTGTGGGAACTGCTCTGCCACTTATTGGTCTTCACCCAACGCAACGCCTGCAAGCAATTTCTATGATGTCGTTGCTTTACCCTGTCAACACTCATAACCGAGAAAGAAGAGAAATGCAGTACATTGGCTAAAGAGAATTACCGTGTACTACATATTAAACACCACGGAACATGCCATTAGTGATTTAGAATATTCCAGTATTCGATGTTGATTCGAACTCCAACCTACCACAAAAATTGTAATTTTCTACTGAAGGCGTTTGAAAACTTTCTGGTGATTGTTGACAATAGGAATGAGCAGGGTGTGTGTGTTTGCAAAAGGACGAATTAGTTAACACCTACTTGGTGTCGAGGGAAGTGCTTACAAACTTGTGTACGCAAATGTACCTGTTGAGGAAGTGATGCGCATGGACAGGATGCAGAAAAGAATCTATGATGGTGTTAAAGAGTTAAAACCTTTTTTCTTCGATTATATGGTAAGTTTACACTGTCCATTTTGTACACTATTTCGCACATATTTTCCGCATTCATAATCTAATATCAAACCTTCTCGTGACAGGAATATGCATTTCACGTCATTCAAGAGCAAAAATACATCATGTAGTAAGACAAGTTACACCTGATGATGGACCCACAGGGTGTTAAATGCATCTCGTGTTTAATAAAACACGAAAATTTGTGACTGATGTCGTCTTTTAATTCATACTTCAAGTGAAAAGAAAAGAAGTGGATAAGGCGACCGCTCGCGGCAAGCGGGACATGTAGATTCAAGTCCCAGGCCGGCAGAAATTTTCGTAGGTTTCTATTAAAACGTATAGCTGTTTTTTAACCGCAATCGGAATCTGGGAATACATTTCATAACTTCTGATTCATTATAGATATTTATAGTCTCTGTGCGTCTACACAATGAAGGTCTCATGAAAAAAACCCAACATCGCCTTGCGTTGCTAGTATCTCGAGCCTCCAGTCAGATTCTGTTTAGTCCCTGCTGTTACGCGACCGTTATTCCCGAATTGTCCCGTAACCGACGTAAATCCTAAATAAAAAGACAAATCAAATCAGAATAAATTAATCCTCACTGATAAGTGAAATATGAATCAGTACCAACGATCGGCAGTACTTAACTACATAGATTACAGTTTCCTATATTGAAGTGCATGTACACCGAAACCATAAGCCTCTATGAAAGCATCTTTCACTTGGCTGTAGTAGAAGGAACGCGCTGTGGGTCATAAACTGGTAGATAAAGCACCTACAGCAGAATACATGGAAGGTTTACTGGACTGCTCGAACAATTTCAAGGGATCTCCCTGCGCGGTCAGACTGGACAGTGCTTTTAGGAAAATCGACTGGGCGCCGGATGCACTAAAAGTCGCAGTGCGGATTGTATCTCTAGGCTGAACAGGGGCAACGGAGACTGTTTGTAGCGAGCTGTGTGTGGTCCGGCGGGTGCATGCTGTTTTGGAAGAGTCTCGGAAAAACTCGTATTCTGGACGGTAAGACAGGTAGTAAGAATTCGCGGAAATACACAGGCCGTTAAGATAACGCCTCAGAGAGAGAAATGGCAACAGAAAAATTATGCTCACCCCTGAAGATGGTGTGAAACTGCTACCACGCTCAGGTCCTGCAAGACAAAGGTGTTTAACGAAATGTAAAAACAGCTACCATTGCTTAATATAAGCAATTTAGAAGTGGAAGTAAGAAATACAGCTGTGCCCACAAAGGTCCATCCTTATTGGCTGCACGCAAATGTCGACAGAAAGAGGGAGAGTGTAGGACACAGTTTTGGAGCACCAACCATAGCAAACTTTATACCGGTGAACCACCTTAAATGAGTAAGGTAGAGAGTCCAACGTCTTTTAAAATAACCTTTTACTGGTCGGCGCTCGCAGTGTTTATCATTCAGCCAATAAAAACCACGTGACGCTAGAAAAACACAGATAATTGAGTCCTCCTTGTCGGAAGTGCACTGCAGAAAGTTACTTAGTGTTCCACTGTCTTGAAAGGTAGACTTCTCAGGCAGGCGACTTGATGAGCAGACTTTGCTTCAGAGCCAAAAGGTTCTCATCTGATTGAGATGAAACTAGAGTACCCTCCGTGACCTCGGAGGGGATTTGGAACGTAAGTGTCAGCCGTTCGTTGTATATCCATGTCAACGTTGGTGCCATGAGAGGAACAAAGGCTCTGTAGAATTCAATCTGGAACCTGTCTCATCCAGATGATTTGTTGGAAGTACCGTACTTCAGGGCAGGTTCCAAATCGTCCTGCGTAATTTCTGCCAAGAGGTCGTCCATATCAGTGGGGTGGTCGATGGCCGGTATGTCAAGGAGTACGTTTGCAATTCCTGCTTCGTCCAATTGGTCCTCTTCGCAGAAATTGCGATAATGCTCCGTAAACGCACGTACAATGTTCCACTGCGATGTGATCCCAATACCTTCGTTTGCTTCAAATTCCCTAATGAGTGCTCGACGGCGTTGCCGCCTTTCTCTCACAGTACAGTATAACGATGGTCGTTCAATAGGTAACCCATCGAGCATTCTCTCACATACCTTGACTTCTTCCGTCTTGATAGTCGTAAGTCACAGCAGTTGAGCCTACGTGGTGAACAGCTATCCGATGCGGAGGGGATGGAGGTTGTGTTACCAGCTTCTGTAGGGCTATGAAGTAAAATTTGGTGTTTGTCCAATACCACTGTGACTTTCCGCAGCCATTTTTAAGAAAAGCACTTGTTAAGTCCGTTTCGCACTGCGGAGAGACCACTTAAGTGCCGAATCGTACGTCATTGACGCCGTAGACATTGGTGCCACATGTCTTCAATCTCCCAAGTGTCCCAGGTGTCCTACCATAAGAACGCGACATTAAGCTTCCAAGGGCCTCTGCTGCGCCATGTCCTCCGTTGTGGAAGGGCGATAGTGCGTATGCAAGCCCGGTGGTCTGTAAAGGCCTTTGGCCATACCTCAGCATCAAACGTTGCCGTACGTAGCCCACAATTCATATAGATTCTGTCTAAGCAAGTTGTCGAATGCCTCGCGATGTATTTGCACCCGTGGCGGTCGCCGTGTTGCAGTTCCATCGGTGCCATGCATAGAAAAGTCCTGGACCAGAGCTTGCAGCGTCAGGAAGGGAACGAAATACAGGCTCTGATCCATGGGCTGTAGGGTACAATTGAAAGATCCGCCGACGATGTAATTCTCCATATGTCCTCCAAAGAGAGGTGTCCCATCCGCCATATAAAAGGCTGTCCTTTTGTGTCTCTTCGTCGAGCCCGAAGGGGCACAGACACCAAATGCGTGTCTCGTACAGTAACCGCAACACTACATTTTGATGGTAAGTAGCTCACGTCTTCCGCCACTATTCCCTACCGTAACAGAATAACTGTGGCGTCGCCACCTTCGTCTCCCGCTAAACTATAAACGTCGTATCCATAAAACTCCAGTGGGGCAGTGTTCTGTATCTCCTGAAGTAACACAATGCCCATGTCCTATGCCTGCAACATATCTTTATTATGGATTTGTACTTTAATCAGGTTGCTAATACCACTGACGTTTACCATAACGATGCGATAATCCTATGACACTGGAATCAGCTGGATCTGTTGGTGCTCTAACTAACATCGATTTGCATATCTGCGAAGCTTCCTCTTTGGTTGACTGCTGAAGTCATGGCTCTCTTGTGACTCTCTGTCAGTGGAAACCATCTTGCATCTTTCGGCACTGCTCCAATTCCTGAGCCCAGTGGAAACCATCTTGCATTTTTCGACACTGCTCCATTTCCTGAGCCCACCCCCCCCCCCCCCCCCCCCCAACTGAAAGATGTGGGCGCTCTCTGTTGGAGCCGGTCGCCACGGCACACAGGATGATCACCATTCTTTGGCATCGCTTCCCCCGTTCTATCGCCCGCTGTCGGTGGAATAGTCTGTAGGCTTCTGACTCCGTTGACGTCTGTTGTTGTATCCAGACCTCGTCCATTCCCACTGTCTTCCAAACTGTTGCTCTTTGTGGACCATCAGCTGTCTCTTCTTCTGCTTCTTCGGCAACAACTGTTTTCTTTCCACATCACCACGTCCAATGAGGACTGCTGCTCTAGACGATCCTCTTGCACACTTGCTTTGAAGTCTAACAATTGAGCAGATGTCTAAATAGAGCAACCTGGACACCATGACTGTTGTGGGTCATCGTGGTGTTGTTGCAGATGGTCCATCGTCATTGTCGTCAGAGGGTGGTCAGGTACTAAACAGGGAACACCTTGCCAGAGGTGTCACTCATTTCGTCTTTGAGCGCTTCCACATACGTGACACCATCTTTGGTGGAGGTTGCTGGTCGTCACGTGAGAGCTGAAATAGATGACGCTGGAGGCACTCAGGTCAAATGTGACGCTCCTGTCCGCAACCCGAGCAGGTCCTCGGTTGTCCGTCTTATTGAACGATGGAACGACACCCTCCAGTGTACACATAAAATGGTATCTGCTTTAAGAGTTTGATACGAATCTGGCGCAAGCCATTAAGCACTTGGTAAGTCTCAAAACTTGCCTATTACTCCACACTATGATAGAGGACTGTTGAATATCTAGAAAGCTTCAATAAACATGTCCACTGCAACTTCGGATGGAAGTTAGAATGCAGTTCTAACTTTCACGCCGGTGTGATCGACTGAAACTGCAAACATGTTCGTTCCGGCGTGACAAGAACGGTAACCGTCCTTAGATCGCAAAAGGAGTATCTGGAAACGTCTTTGCTGATTATCGTGGTTCATTTCGAAGCAGCACTCATCACTGAAGACCATGCTACAACAGTCAACGAGATTCCAGGCCGAAGACATGTCTGACGATCTCGCTGACAGCAGTAGGATACCAACCTGTCCCCCACTAGACGGACCGACAACCAGGAATGATGGCCTGGAGTGCCATTTATTTTCATATCACAACCAATTTGGTTGTCATCCACTGTTCCTTACAGCACAGTGGTACGTCGAAGATATGCTACGACCCGTTTTGTTGGCCTTACGGAAAACCATCCTGGGCTTGCATTTCAACAAAACAATGCCCGCCTGTATATGGAGAGAGTTTCTATTGCTTGTCTTCGTGCTTGCCCAACCCTACCATGGCCACGAAGATTGTCTGACGTCTCCCCAATCGAGAAATTTTGGATCATTATGGGCAGAGCCTTCAAACCATACCAGGATTTTGACAGTCTGATGCGCCAGCTGGGCTGAATTTGGCACGATATCCCTCAGGACATCCAACAACTCTATCAGTCAATACCAAGCTGAATACTTGCTTGCATAAGAGCCAGAGGTGGGCCTACGCGTTATTGCCTTACTCAATTTGTGAAGCTCTTTTTTTTTTGGATAAATCATCCAATTTTTCTTAAATTGTAATCATTTGTTTTTCTATACATGTATACCACATCCACAAACTTCTATTCGCTTCTGATAATTCCTTCGTCGTGGTGCGTCACCATTTTTTTCGCCGGCAAGCTTGCATTCCTAAAATGGTGGTAAGGCTGCGTGATGTTCCTGTTTTAAATACGAGGCTTCATCTCTCCTTCTGCCGTATTTTAAACCCGGAATTATCAACCAATCGTTGGACAGTTATCGTTAAGCTCTTTGTTTTATATGGTGTGTAAAGGTGTGAGCTATACACAAAAGGGCTTTGTGTGTTGGCACGGCATTCCGCATCAGCGCCCTTTAGGCGCCGCAGCCCCTGTCGGTCGGTGACTAGCGGGTGTTCGAAACCAGCGGCAACTCGGCACGAGGTGTACACGAAATTTTACGCCAGCCACACAACAACACGCTTTTGTGAGTGCAAATACAGGCCGTGCAGCCAGGATATTCATTGCAGCGACGAGTCACCAAGTTCGTGTCCGCTGCAGTCTCGGCTTCTGGAGTCCGGGAGGGGGGGGGGGGGGGGGGGGCACCTGCAGCATCCATGGACCGAGGGTGGAAAAGGTGCCCTCCCATCAACCGAGCCCCTGGGCGCTTGCCAGCGCCAGACGACGCCAACCAGCCAGCTTCACATGCTGCATAGCTCGGCTGTCCCACCTAGCCCCTTAGCTCAGCCACTTCTGCCAGCAGCCTGGATAGGCAGACGTCACAAGGTTCTTGATCCGCTGTGCCGCGCTAGACGTAGTAGCAGCCAGACTGCATCACCACAACGCAGTTACTTCTGTAAAATATCTGGGAGTATGCGTGTGGAGCGATTTGAAGTGGAATGATCATATAAAATTAATTGTTGGTAAGGCGGGTACCAGGTTGAGATTCATTGGGTGAGTCCTTAGAAAATGTAGTCCATCAACAAAGGAGGTGGCTTACAAAACACTCGTTCGACCTATACTTGAGTATTGCTCCTTACGAGATCGGGTTGACGGAGGAGATAGAGAAGCGGCGTGTTTCGTCACAGGGTTATTTGGTAACCGTGATAGCGTTACGGAGATGTTTAACAAACTCAAGTGGGAAACTCTGCAAGAGAGGCGCTCTGCATCGCGGTGTAGCTTGCTCGCCAGGTTTCGAGAGGGTGCGTTTCTGGATGAGGTATCGAATATATTGCTTCCCCCTACTTATACCTCCCGAGAAGATCACGAATGTAAAATTAGAGAGATTAGAGCGGGCACGGAGGCTTTCAAAACAGTCGTTCTTCCCGCGAACCATACGAGACTGGAACAGGAAAGAGAGGTAATGACAGTGGCGCGTAAAGTGACCTCCGCCACACACCGTTGGGTGGCTTGCGGAGTATAAATGTAGATGTAGATGTAGAACGCTTCGTGCACCGACGTCTGAGAGCACGACGTCACCACCCCAGTGCCCATCTGATGTGGGCACAAACCTGCTGCAAAGACTGTTAGAATGTAAATAACGATATGAAATCAATTCGCAGTTGTGGATATAGACAACCATCAGCTGTAAAATGGAATGACGACAGCGAAAATTTGTGCCAGAGTGGTGCTTGAACCCGGATTTTCTACTTATCACGAGCGATCAACTTACAATTTTTTTTCTATGTTTTCCGCTGAACGCGATCGGTCGCCTTACCGTTTTTTCTACCACTTTTTTATCTTTTTATGCTCTGACAACATTTTTTGTCGGAGGAACAACACAAATAAACACATCTAGAACTCGCCACATGCACTGTCAATACTCCACGAACGCCGCAGCCTTCCAAGCTTTTTTCTATTTTTAAATGTATTTGTTTAGAAGGACAGTCAGCGGCAGGCTGGAGGAGGCAGTGTGGGCAGGGGTTGAGTTCCGAGCCATGGCAATGTCACGTGGTTCGCAGGAGAGCTTCTGTAAAGTTTGGAAGGTAGGAGACGAGGTACTGGCAGAAGTAAAGCTGCGAGCACGGGGCGTGAGTCGTGTTAGGGTAGCTCAGTTTGCCGGCACGGTAGCTCAGCTGTTCGGTCAGAGAACCGGTTGGCCTCTGTAATAAAAAAAAAAACTGAGTGGAAGGATCAACCATCGAACTTGAACAGGACGTCTTGCGACGTCCGCAACGACCAAACAGAACGATTAATAACGAACAAAATGAAAAAAAAAAGTTGGTACAGCACTTGCCCGCAAAGGCAAAGGTCCCGAGTTCGAGTCACGGTTTTAATCTGCCAGGAAGTTTCAACATTTGTAACTGTTGTTACAAATAATGTTTATTGATACTCATGCACAGTGCACTTTTTATATGTCTTTTGCCTTCTATGGAACGGTAACTTCAGTAACTTAATGTTTTCCATAATAATCTCAGTTAACATTTACTGGTTTTAAGTCTGCATTACTCCGCACGCGCCTACGCGCGACCATCAGCTGAGCTCGCTGCGTCGCTGCCCACGACGCCCAGTTACGACTCATCGCCCGCGGCCCACCTGTCTGGCCTGTTGATGTGACCTACCGGCAAAACATTAGTAGAAGTGACGCAGTCTTATGACTGTGAACAGTAGTACTAAAATTTTAAGTCTGACGAGGCCAATATGTGGCATGTTTTAATTTATTTTATAGTGTGAAATTTCTGAAGAAGGCTACATTATTATAGCTAAAACCCAGGTAAAGTTTCTTTGCTTATGCAACTGGAGGCTGAAATTTAATATAATAGATACACTTGTCCTTCCTCTTAACACCTAACAGCTCACTCACCATCCTACACTCCACACAGTAATACTCATTACAGTAACATATTAGACACAAAGTATATTCTCAATATATTGAAAATGGTGAAAGTGTTGTAACATCAGAGTTGAAGATATAAATAGGGAGAGCTTACATGTTCTGTAGTTCTTACATGTTGCTTAGTGAAGTTAACAAAAGTGAACAACTACTAATGAAAATTATCTAAATTTCTTTTTACTTTGTTTGTTTATTCTTTTTACTTTCTTTGTTTAAAATATGTCCTTTCACCACAGTTTTCAGTTTTCTTTTGTTTTATGACCTATGCACCTTGTCATTTTCCATTTTACAATAGTTATTAAGCAAAATAATAACACCTGTTCAAACAACAGATTTACACAATTCCTGTGCTGGATGTTTGTCACAGACATCTACTGCAAAATCATCATTGGCCATGACACAATCAAGAATTAATTTACATGCTGTTTGCCATTGGTTCTGAAGCCTGAGAAAGGAATCACAGTGTTCATCTGATGATAGTTTTTGCATGAATCAAAAAGAATACTTTACTATCAGCAATGGCATTTTCTGTGGGTATCGCAAGCCACCTCTATCAAGAGCTTTAATTAGTTTGCGCTCAGCACCACATGTCACATTGTTAAAAACTGAGCACAGTTACCACACTTTAACAGACTCCAGCAATGAATGTAAGCACTGGTAATTCTGGACCGAAAAGTTCCAAATCACACTAACACTTCATTTAAAAATACCTGATGCTGAGATGTCACAGGCAACATCAAGACATTCAGACGGATCACAGCTTTGTACGGATCTAATTACAATTTTCTTAGCTGAGTCACCTTGTAAAGAAAGCTCTAACAGAGTTTATAATCTCAGCTTTTTCTCTGCCTCAAATATTTGCGTCATTGACACATGGTTCTGGGATCCAGACAGCCATTGATACAATCCAAACCTAACTTCGAAGGCATCAGTCTGAAATTTTCCAGGCAGCAAGTATGACATTTTAAGTTCTGACAGGCAATACATTCTCAGCTCTAATAATGCGTATGTTCTGTGCTTGAGTGCAAAGTGTGTTTCCTTACTGAGCTTAACACTTGAGAAATCCATAGAGCGCCAGTTGTGCAGCCAATTTAGAAACTTTTCTAGAAATTTACACCTCACATCATACTAGTGGCTTGTTAGAGGCTTTTGCATTTCCTCTCTAAGACCTTTCAAAGGGGACTTAACATTCACAATTTTCCACCATTTGCTTATTATTTTAATAAATTCTGCACTTCCTTCATAATTTTTTATGTTGTTTGTAGGCCCCTACTCCACTAAACTACACTTGATATCGTCATTGAAAATTTGACAAACAAGCTTTTCCTTTTTTCTAATGAAGAGGGCCACAGAGCTTTCATACTGAAACCATACCAAAATTTCAATAATTTGTTCGTTTCAGTGTCAAATATGGACCTAACTGCAGAAAATGAAGCTTGCATTCTCACAAATGTGTTTTCGAAGCTGGGGAAGTAAAATATCAGAAGTTCATCTTTCAAATTCAGCCATTTATTTTTGATGCATTTATTAATGTGTACTGGGTCTATAACATAAAACAAGAGTATGGAATAATCTGAAGGATGTGGATAAGCAATATTAAGTTGTGATGGATTTGCAAAATTACTAACAGCTTTTCTATTAATTGAATTATTGTCAGAACAAATACAAATAACCTTTAAACCTAACTCTTCCAACCCAATCAATACTTTTTTTATTACATTGAACACCTGGTCAGCAGTCATTTTATTTATGGGCAAGATCTGGACAACATACTTAAATGGTGAAATTACACCTGAACAGTTGTTGCAAGAGAAGTGGTAACATGTGCCATACCAACTAAATTTCCTCCTTTGTAATCCATGGCTGGCTGAATGTGTGTTTCATCTAACATGATACTAAACAATCATGATGATTCAGGTTTGATACTTTCTCCCTAATGTAAACTAGAATGTTTGCACTGTTAGGATCAACATTAATATTTGCGCAGATGTTTCTAATAGTATTAGGATGAGGCAGAATAATATTTACAGTGCTCCATATGAATCTGTAAGCATGGCTTGAAATAAAAAACAACAAAGAACCAAATACTAAAATATGGGGAGGAAACCTATGTCTCTCAGGAGGTGGAAAGCTTAACTGAAACTGGCTTCTTATGAATTCAACAGCAGGTTTAGTTTTCCCCTCACATTCTAAGTTACCTGACAAACCAATAATGATATCTTGAAAATGTTTTTCTTCCTTTTTGCACACTAAACTTTCAACAAATATTATAATATTTTCTAGAGCATGGATTTTACTTACAGTTTTTGAATCTTTCTTGGAAGTGATTTCACAACCATTAACCTAAATGCTTACACTGAGTTCCTGATTAATAATTATGTACAAAATTTGATGTGGTGTTCTTTGAGTATCTACATAAGAAAAACAGTATATATGAATCTTTCACTGCTTTTGACCACTTTTCACTACAAGTGACAGAGTCAAGCTTCTTTATCAGTTCTTGAAATGAACTGAAGGAAAACTTCTAATTATATTCTTCTAGAGATTTAATACTGTCCTCCATGGATGCTCTCAGTGCAGCAGCTTCCCTTTTCTCCCGTTTTTCAGAAGGAGATTTTCTGGTATTTAGCATGTTGTTGTTGTTGTTGTTGTTGTGGTCTTCAGTCCTGAGACTGTTTTGATGCAGCTCTCCATGTCACTCTATCCTGTGCAAGCCTCTTCGTCTCCCAGTACCTACTGCAACCTACCTACACCATTTTGAATCTGCTTAGTGTATTCATCTCTTGGTCTCCCTCTACGATTTTTACCCTCCACGCTGCCCTCCAATACTAAATTGGTGATCCCTTGATGCCTCAGAACATGTCCTACCAACCGATCCCTTCTTCTGGTCATGTTGTGCCACAAATTTCTCTTCTCCCCAACCCTATTCAGTACCTCCTCATTAGTTATCTGGTCTACCCATCTAATCTTCAGCATTCTTCTGTAGCACCACATTTCGAAAGCTTCTATTCTCTTCTTGTCCAAACTATTTATCGTCCATGTTTCGCTTCCATACATGGCTACGCTCCATACGAATACTTTCAGAAATGACTTCCTGACACTTAAATCTATACTCGATGTTGACAAATTTCTCTTCTTCAGAAACGCTTTCCTTGCCATTGCCAGTCTACATTTTATATCCTCTCTACTTCGACCATCATCAGTTATTTTACTCCCTAAATAGCAAAACTCCTTTACTACTTTAAGTATCTCATTTCCTAATCTAATTCCCTCACCATCACCCGACTTAATTCAACTACATTCCATTATCCTCGTTTTGCTTTTGTTGATGTTCATGTTATATCCTCCTTTCAAGACACTGTCCATTCCATTCAACTGCTCTTCCAAGTCCTTTGCTGTCTCTGACAGAATTACAATGTCATCGGCGAACCTCAAAGTTTTTATTTCTTCTCCATCGATTTTAATACCTACTCCAAATTTTTCTTTTGTTTCCTTTACTGCTTGCTCAATATACAGATTGAATATCATCGGGGAGAGGCTGCAACCCTGTCCTACTCCCTTCCCAACAACTGCTTCTCTTTCATGTCTCTCGACTCTTATAACTGCCATCTGGTTTCTGTACAAATTGTAAATAGCCTTTCGCTCCCTGTATTTTACCAATGTCACCTTTAGAATTTGAAAGAGAGTCGTAAGTTCAGTATTGCCTCAAGTGTTCCAACATTTCTACGGAATCCAAACTGATCTTCCCCGAGGTTGGCTTCTACTAGTTTTTGGATTCGTCTGTAAAGAATTCGTGTTAGTATTTCGCAGCTGTGGCTTATTAAACTGATTGTTCGGTAATTTTCACATCTGTCAACACCTGCTTTCTTTGGGATTGGAATTATTATATTCTTCTTGAAGTCTGTAGGTATTTCGCCTGTTTCATACATCTTGCTCACCAGATGGTAGAGTTTTGTCAGGACTGGCTCTCCCAAGGCCGTCAGTAGTTTCTAATGGAATGTTGTCTACTCCGGGGGCCTTGATTCGACTCAGGTCTTTCAGTGCTCTGTCAAACTCTTCACGCAGTATCGTATCTCACATTTCATCTTCATCTACATCCTCTTCCACTTCCATAATATTGTCCTTAAGTACATCGCCCTTGTATAGACCCTCTATATACTCCTTCCACCTTTCTGCTTTCCCTTCTTTGCTTAGAACTGGGTTCCCATCTGAGCTCTTGATATTCATACAAGTAGCTCTTTTTTCTCCAAAGGTCTCTTTAATTTTCCTGTAGGCAGTATCTATCTTACCCTTAGTGAGATAAGCTTCTACATCCTTACATTTGTCCTCTAGTCATCCCTGCTTAGCCATTTTGCACTTCCTGTCCATATCATTTTTGAGACGTTTGTATTCCTTTTTGCCTGCTTCATTTACTCCATTTTTATATTTTCTCCTTTCATCAATTAAATTCAATATTTCTTCTGTTACCCAAGGATTTCTACTAGCCCTCGTCTTTTTACCTACTTGATCCTCTGCTGCCTTCACTACTTCATCCCGCAAAGCTACCCATTCTTCTTCTGCTGTATTTCTTTCCCCCATTCCTGTCAATTGTTCCTTTATGCTCTCCCTGAAACTCTTTACAACCTCTTGTTCTTTCAGTTTATCCAGGTCCCACCTCCCCAAATTCCCACCTTTTTGCAGTTTCTTCAGTTTTAATCTACAGGTCATAACCAATAGATTGTGGTCAGAGTCCACATCTGCCCCTGGAAATGCCTTACAATTTAAAACCTGGTTCCTAAATCCCTGTCCTACCATTATACAATCTATCTGATACATTTTAGTATCTCCAGGGTTCTTCCATGTATACAACCTTCTTTCATGGTTCTTAAACCAAGTGTTAGCTATGTATTTAGCATCGCGTTCGAAATATACGAAGGGTAGTTAGGAAACTTGCTTGGGACTGCGTTTTGTCAGAGTTGTGTCTTGCTTAGTGTTGCGGTTAGCGTAGCGACAGTTTTCCATTCTACTGCTTGTACTTCCCACAATATATCGTCTTCGCAGAAGTGCAGATGGCAGACCTACGAAGTGAAAAATTTTATACTACTCCCATGTCGCTAAAACTTGTACTGATACTCAAATTCCAAATTCCATATACTTTCGTCGATGAGTACGGCTTTAATGAAAGGTACTCACCACAGAATGCTTGCCAGGAACGAAGTCCTTTCTTTTGATCGCAGATAACCATTTCCTTCACGTGTTCTCATCAGCTGGAAATTTAAAAATGTGAACCTTCTTCCTGTCGTCGTAGTTACCACCACAACCAGGCACACAACACTTATTCACCATGGTGATGATCACTTCTGAACTGCTACAGGCAGTATACACCTCAAAGAGCAGAAAAGCAAACGACTTCACAAGCGAATTCAACTCAGCAACAATACGGCTGCGAAACAGATGTTACACGGCTCCACATAGCATTTCTACAAGCATCTAGATCGTGCTGCTACCGGTAGGTGGCACTGGCTATATACCTGAACTTGATGACGTCACTCGCGTATTGTCAGAGAGTTGTAAGACCTTGTGATTTAGGTCGTGTTGGTACTACGTCCAATTGGGAGATCTCTTGGAGGTTCTTCAAAGACAGAAACTGAGATAACCACTAGCAAAAATAACGCTGCAACGTGGGTCATGGTCCACACAGCATCGTTAGAACGTAGAACAGGCATGCCACTTTCATAGAATACGTCCAAAATGAACACTTTAAGAAATGGTTCAAATGGCTCTGAGCACTATGGGGCTTAACATCTGAGGTCATCAGTCCCCTAGGACTTAGAACTACTTGAACCTAACTAACCTACGGACATCACACACATCCATGCCCGAGACATGATTCGAACCTGCGGCCGTAGCAGTCGCGCAGTTCCGGACTGAAGCGCCTAGAACCGCTCGGCCACCGCGGCCGGCGAACACATTACACTCAGACAGCATAATGACCATAAATGATCATTTGTAAATATGCTGAACATTATAATCGCCGGCCGATGTGGCCGAGCGGTTCTAGGCACTTCAGTCTGGAACCGCGGGACCGCTACGGTCGCAGGTTCGAATCCTGCCTCGGGCATGGGTGTGTGTGATGTCCTTAGGTTAGTTATGTTTAAGTAGTTCTAAGTTATAGGGGACTGATGACCTCAGATGTTAAGCCCCATAGTGCTCAGAACCATTTGAACCATTTGAATATAATAATCAACGGTTAACTAATAAATTATAAGTAATTCGATATTATTGGTTATATTGCTCTTTATGTTGACTTCAGATCCATACGAATCTTTTAAGAAATTATTGAGACCGTACAATATCCAGAAGACGGTTTTATTTTCTTTTTTGTTACGTTATTTTTTTCCTCTCAAGGAACAGGAGGGACAATATTTCCCTTACCAAAAAGGGTATTTATCTGTGTACCAGTTTGTTTTGCTGTTAATAATTTGAGGGGAGAAACTATCAAGAAGATCTTTCCTTTTTTCGAGAGGAATGGAAATATAGAAATCTCCTCAATCTCATACCTGTCACAGGGGCAGAGATAATGTTTACTTTTTCTGTTACAAATAAACCTTCGTTCTTCGAAGTACAATGTAGTGCATCAGTTGCAAATAATAACAGTTTCAAAGCCAGTACTACATCAATAATAATAATTAAAACAAGAAAGAAAGAAAGCGTGGTTCAGGTGAGTGCTCTCGACTAGCAGGAAATCCGGGTTCGAGTCTCGATCCAGCACAAATTTTGATATGTTTCTAGTAAATCGAATATCTGTTGTTTGTGAATAATTTAATATGGCTGTCAGTCGTCAGTATATAACTAAGCTACACTGTACTACTGTGAGTCAGAAGTTATTTGAGATGAAAAATTTTTGCCCCTCGCCCTATTTAAAGACAACTTAGTGGTGGAGCAGGGCTGCGGTAGTACTCATGCGGTATCTAATTATATGCTGTGAAGACAAAGTAGACGGCGCTATATCGACTCTGCAGAAGCGTTGTAGCATGTTTTGTTTCCAGATAGCTGAGAATTCCTGACACACTTAATAGATGCGATGAGTTGGCCCTCAGCTGCCTTTGGCACAGCCCCAACAGTCGCTCGTGGCTGGAAAACATAGAGAAGTGCCACGTGTCCGTGTGGCGGAGACAGTCTCCAAATTTCTGTCAACGAAAAGAATATTTGATACACGCACAGTGTCGGAGATTGTTTCGGAAAATACGTGATCGGAATTTCCATCCCATCTTGCAGAAGCGAGCACGGATGTAGACAGTGTGTAAAATGGAGTCTGACGGCACAAGGAATAACATCCTATCGAGGTCAGCTAGCACTATCGGCCAACTCGCTTGATTCCTGCCAGTTATGCACATCTTAGATATGACCCACTGCCTTAATCGGGACAAAGTACTGCAAAGTGTGACTGTCAGATGGTTGAAATGGTTCTGAGTACTATGGGACTCAACATCTGTGGTCGACAGTCCCCTAGAAGATAGAACTACTTAAACCTCACTAACTTAAGGACATCACACACATCCATGCCCGAGGCAGGATTCGAACCTGCGACCGTAGCAGTCGCGCGGTTCCGGACTGAGCGCCTAGAACCGCTAGACCACCGCGGCCGGCGCCAGTCAGATCGTTGTGAACTATTCGCGCTAGAGAATAACCACTGAAATCTACAGTGCGGTCAGAAACAGTCTGAAATGCTCATTAGGGTGTTGCAGGGTAGGTTGTGCTGAGAGATACTTGTTACAAAAAAGTTCGATACGTTGTGCCGTTACCGTTATTAATTAGCATGGAAGTTAGCAAATCAGATCATTGTTGCACAATTGCAAGGGTCCCGCAAATAGAACTAGAGTCAATTTTTCTCACGGCTTAGATGATAGCGCATGAGGCAGCTCAGCATTTGGCTCGAGTTCGATCTTTACTACCGCACCATGTCCAATTTTTGTATTGCTCTCCTGTTCGGTTTTAGAAAACCAAACGAAAGACACGTTTAGCGACAACGTCCCAGGCGGGCCGCTTGAATTTGGCGCCGCAACCACCTGACTGTCTAACTTTAATGCCAATTAACTCGAAAACGGCGCAGCGTATAGAATTTTTTTTCTTGAGAATTGCATCTCAGCAAAACTTGCTCTGCAAGACCTTTACAAGCTTTTCAAACAGCCGGCCTTAGTGGCCGAGCGGTTCTAGGCGCTACATTCTGGAACGGCGCAACCGCTGCAGTCGCAGGTTCGATCCTGCCTCGGGCATGGATGTGTGTGATGTCCTTAGGTTAGTTATGTTTAAGTAGTTCTAAGTTCTAGGGGACTGATGACCTCAGACGTTAAGTCCCATAGTGCTCAGAGCCATTCTGAACCTTTTCAAACTGTTTCTGAGCACCCTGTATTTCCTCGTTGGAATTGACAGCCTTGTAGCGACTCTGAAGATGTCTCATCTTAGCACATGCAAATCTGTACAAAACATTGTAACTTATCTGTAATTTTTGTGATTATTTATTAAATTCGTTCTCGGAAACTTTCGAATCATTACCGAGCGATGCGGCGCAGCGATTAAAAACACTTTACTTGCATTCGAGAGGACGGCGATCCCAATTCGCGTCCAACCAACCGGGTTGAGGGTTCTTAAATCGCCTAAGCAGGGTGCCGGGCTGGTTCTTTCCCACCATTCCCTAATCCGAGATGTACTCCGTCTGTAGCGACCTCGTCTTCGAGTTTAAACACTAGTCGTCTTCTTTTACTCTATCCAATTCCAGAACCGAATCAAAGGAAAATTTTATTTGAAGTGTTTATGAATAGCAATTTCCAAGTTTTTCAGCTAACTTTCGGAAAAAAGTGGTATGGAAATTATGATACTTGGCTGGATTCAAGAAAAAATTACATGGTTTTTTTTTAACACAGGATACTTTCCAGACGCATAGCTGAGAGCTAGCGCACGTGGGTGATCTTGCAGCCTTATCGTCTGCAGACAACATTCCAACTAGGTAAAACCGCGTATTCTTAGGCTGAGCGTACCGGCTACCAACACCAAATGCGACAAGATTCCAGAGTCCATAATCAGAATCGGCAACCACAAGACATGGACCGAATGGAAAAGACCTCCCACTAAGAAAAATGATTAAAAAACTCGTCCCCAAAAGACAGTCATGGTCTGCAGAATTTATCTTTTCTTTGTTGTTATTTCATCCCCCTCCGCCCAAAATGGCGGGAGATGGGGGCTGCCAGCGGTACAGGCAACCCGCTGTTCAGCTGTTCAGCCAATGGCGAACTTTTTGCGCTGGTAGTTAAAACAGTAAAAAATAAAAGTTAACATCAAACCATTTAAAACATGTTGCCTGAACACTGATGTGTAAAAGAAGCACTTCCCTGTTACTAGAAATTGGAAAAACCTGTCCTGGGATAGGAAGTCAGTTGTCGAAGGGGAAAAGTTTGGCCAGTGAAGAGAGTAGGAATGTGGTGGTATAAGGATGGAGGATGGGGTAGGAGTGGCTGTTGGGACAGAAGAGGAAGTGGAATAGATGGAGGAAATGGTGAAACTAATAGCTGTTCCGAAAGGTTGGCGGAGAAAGGAAGGGAGAAGGGGAAAAAAAGGAGTAAGGAAATGTGGGGAGGAGAAGGAGAGAAAGCCCTGAGAAGGAGGGTTGAGTGGCGTGGACCTATATAGCTGGCAGAATGGGCAAAGTCGGGGCGGAGTTCATGATCTGGGAGGGGGAGATGGATGAAGTGTCGTTTGGAGAGCATGTGAAGGGTGTGTTAGTGGAGGGTTGGTGGGATGTGTTGGTGAAGGCGCGACAGCGTTTGAGGATTGGAAAGCAGAGGGGAAACGATATGATTATTTGAGTCGAGTTTGCAGATGTTGTAGACTGTTCGGAGGTGTTCATTGTGACTGAGGAGAGGGGGGAATTTGATGAGGTGGAAAAGGATCCTTGAAGGATAAGCGCAAAGCGAGGTGGAGTGCGCGGCGTTGATCTGCAGACAAGTGCTCGCTGGCCTATTGCTAATTAAAATACTGGCATAGTTACTGGACACTTCGATTTTATATCGTCTAAATTATAACATTGTCAGAGTATGTTCGTACCATATGAGAAAATGCTGAAAAGTAATCTCTCCGAATTTTTTATGTGAAAAGTGTTAAATTTTTTTTAGGTAAAACAAGTCTTATTAACAGTCTACGTCTTTACTCTTCGTGTCTTCATATCTTCATCCCTCAGCCACTAGAGGGCCCCGAATTTTAACATGTGATATGTCGGTGTGTAACGTAACTATGTCGGCGCGTGAGAAACGAAGTGCTGTAATCGAGTTTCGAAGTTGGCGAGTTCGTCTTCACATGGAGCACCCTCTCTTTCCGCATTAAAATGCCATACAAGCGCTGCGATATCTGCACCAAACCGACGCCTTGGATTCACTGTCATCGATCATCCTCCATGCAGTCCCGACTTGGCCCCATCCGATTTTTATCTGTTTCTAAAACATAGAAGAACACTTTCGAGGACTTCACTTTGACAGAGATTCAAGCAGAGGTGAGGTCGTGGCTCTGTCAACAAAGTCAAACACACTACAGTGACGGTATCAACAAGCCGGTGTCACATTAGGAGAAATGTGTTCGTCGCCAGGGCACATATGTTGAGAAATAAATATGTAGACATGACGAATATAGATGTAGAATGTTAATAAATTTTGTATTATTTTAAAAGCAACTTAAAGAATTTTCATGTAAAAAATTTCTTTCCTAATGAACTGGACGTCGACGAAACGATAAACTCCGAAATTTCTTTCCTTTCTTTCTCAATTCTCCTCGTCAGGAATAACATATTAGATTATTTACGGAAATGTGTAGAATACTAAAGCGGCATACGAAAGGCTTATGTTAAATATTTTGAGAAACACCTTGTTCAAGGTTGCTGGGTTGTCATGGCGTACTGATAGAACAAATCTTAAATGAATGCATGTCCGAACGAGCAGATATCATGCAGAAACCGCAACTGTGATACACATTGTGCACATTCAAGGTGGAGGGGAGGGGGGGGCGTGGGAAGGGGGGAATAAACGGAGAGAAAAGGAACTAATGATGTTAGTTGCATCGGAACTTTTTGCGAAGTCAGCACCGACGACTGAAAATGTGTGCCGGCACGGAACTCGGGAACTCGAACCTGTGATTTCCTGCTTAGTAGGCAGCTATATTAGCCACTGCTCCACCCAGACACTGAGTGTATCGCAGATGCACAGACTATCTCGGCACACTCCCCTCCGACGCACATTCGCATCTAGCGCCACCTATCCCCAGCCCCCATTAACGTCCTCCATGCTCACTAATTTTAAATTGATGTTGGAGGTTCAACATAAATGTGCATTTACGCTGAAGATTGTAGATTCATTGCTCATTTAGGTATGCCGGCACAGTAGTTCAGCGTGTTCTCTCAGAGAGTTAGCTGCTGTCAGTAATAAAAATAAATAAATAAAAACCTGAAAAACCTGCGTGACTGGATCAACGGTGAACCTGAAGGGGTATTTTGAGTGGGACGTCCTCCGCGAACATATGTAACGAACAAAATGAGAGAGACATTAAAAAGGTGCGGTGGTGAACGCAGCTGTCTAGTAAGTAGGAGATCCCGGGTACGAGTACCGATCACCCATACATTTTTGCTTGTCACCGCTGATACCACATTAAGTCCCGAGGCACCTGATATAATTATTTTTTTCGGTTTAGTTTCCTTTCTCCTTCTTCCACCTTCAACTTACATAAGAATAATACTTGTTATTTATTATGCAGATTGTGGGCAGTCTCCATGGGAGTATCGACATATATTTCTATGCTATCTAGCTGGGAAAAGTGAAAGAATTGGTGGTTGTATAAATTTGTCAACGTAATGTTCATCTAATAAGGCCCACATGAAAACTTTTTCAATATGTACATGTATACTCTGCACAGAGTACTTCTGGTATCACAACATTCCACCTCTCCCCTTCCCCCACTTTCCCTTTCTGTCCCCGAATAACGTGTAGAAATAATAACAAGCTCCTCGCCAGGCCATGAAGATCCTATGGTTGTCTAGTGGCTGTCCTGTTATCATAATCCTTCTGGCGTCATGCGGATGCGGTATGGAACTGCATGTGGCGAGCATACTGCTCCCCCTTTCAACCTTTCCAGGCCGTGGGGCCGCTGTTGTTCGGTCAAACAGCTCCTCAGTCGGCGGCTTCACGAGGCTGAGTGCACCCCGTATCAGTCCTCTATCCAATAAAAAATCCTTGGCAGCACCGGGAATCGAATCCAGATCCTCTGCATGGCACATATCTATGTTGACCCCACTTTTATACACTAATGGCCACTAAAATTGCTACACCAAGAAGATGACGTGCTACAGATGCGAAATTTAACCGAGAGGAAGAAGATGCTGTGATATGCAAATGATTAGCTTTTCAGAGCATTCACACAAGATTGGCGCCGTTGGCGACACCTACAACGTGCTGACATGAGGAAAGTTTCCAATCCATTTATCATACACAAACAGTAGTTGATCGGCGTTGCCTGGTGAAACGTTGTTGTGATGCCTCGTGTAAGGAGGAGAAATGCGTACCATCACGTTTCAGATTTTGATAAAGGTCGGATTGTAGCCTATCGCGATTGCGGTTTATCGTATCGCGACATTGCTGCTCGCGTTGGTCGTGATCCAATGACTGCTAGCAGCATATGGAGTCGGTGGGTTCAGGAGGGTAATAGGAACGTCGTGCTGGATCCCAACGGCCTCGTATTACTAGCAGTCGAGATGACAGGCATCTTATCCGCATGGTTGTAACAGATCATGCAGCCACGTCTCGATTCCTGAGTCAACAGATGGGGAAGTTTGCAAGACAACAACCATCTCGACGAACAGTTCGACGACGTTTGCAGCAGCATGGACTATCAGCTCGGAGACCATAGCTGCTGTTACCCTTGACGCTGCATCACACACAGGAGCGATTGCGATGGTGTACTCAACGACGACCCTGGGTGCACGAGTGGCAAAACGTCATTTTTTCGGATGAATCCGGGTTCTGTTTACAGCATCATGATGGTCGCTTCCGTGTTTTGAGACATTGTGGTGAACGCACATTGGAAGCGTGTATTCGTCATTGCCATACTGGCGTATCACCCGGTGTGATGGTATGGGATGCCATTGGTTATACGTCCCGGTCACCTCTGGTTCGCGTTGACAGCACTTCGAACAGTGGACGTTAGCTTTCAGATGTGTTACGACCCGTGCTCTACCCATCATTCGGTCCCTGCGAAACCCTACTTTTCAGCAGGATAATGCACGACCGCATGTTGCAGGTCCTGTACTGGCCTTTTTGGACACAGAAAATGTTAGACTGTTGCCATGGCCAGCACATTCTCCAGATCTCTCACCAATTGAAAACGTCTGGTCAATGGTGGCCGAGCAACTGGCTCGTCACAATACGCCAGTCACTACTCCTGAAGAACTGTGGTATCATGTTGAAGCTGCATGGGCAGCTGTACCTGTTCACGCCATCCAAGCTCTGTTTGACTCAATGCCCAGGCGTATCAAGGCCGTTATGACGGCCTGAGGTGGTTGTTCTAGGTACTGATTTCTCAGTATCTATGCACCCAAATTGCGTGAAAATGTAATCACATATCAGTTCTAGTATAATATATTTGTCCAATGAATACCCGTTTATGATCTGTATTTCTTCTGTGTGTAGCAATTTTAATGGCCAGCAGTGTGTAACTGAGGAGCACAGTCAGCGGCGGGCTGGAGGTGGCAAGGCGGGCAGGGGTCGGAATCCGAGGCATGGCCATGACGCCTCTCTCCTCCTACCACCGAAGCGCACCACCACATTTTTATTTTTTGTATAATAATCATCAAATACAAGGAAGCCATACGCCAGAAATTGACCATAATGTGAAGAAAAAGGGCGATCTTCCAGAATGAAATTTTCCCTCTAGAGCGCAGTGTGCGCTGATATGAAACTTCCTGGCAGATTAAAACTGTGTGCCAGGACGAGACTCGAACTCGGGACCTTTGCCTTTCGAGGGCAAGTGTTCTACCGACTAAGCTACCCAAGCACGACTCACGCCGCGTCTGGCGGAATTAAAGCTGTGAGGACGGGGCGTGAGTCGTGCTTGGGTAGCTCAGTCGGTAGAACACTTGCCCGCGAAAGGCAAAGGTCTCGAGTTCGAGTCTCGGTCTGGCACACAGTATTAATCTGCCAGGAAGTTTCAAGGGCGATCTTGCACGCTGGGATTACTTTATCGAAGCAGGCGGCTAGTAAGAGGCTGTCGTCATTTCAGTGGGCATTACCAGTCGTCAACCGAATGCTCCAAATGGCTCTAAGCACTATGGGACTTAACATCTGAGGTCATCAATTCCCTAGACTTAGAACTACTTAAACCTAAATAACCTAAGGACATCACACACATCCATGCCCGAGGCACGATTCGAACCTGCGACCGTAGCAGCAGCACGGTTCCGGACTGAAGCGAGTAGAACAGCTAGGCCACAGCGGCCGGCTAGTCGTCAACCGTCGGATAGTCTGGGGCCGCTGCACACAGTCGGAGACTCTCTCTGTGACAATACGGGAATCGTAGAAACATCAAGTCTGCATGTCAACTGCTTCTCATACCCTGCACATCCCAGCTGGGCGGTGGGTCCACAAACTTCCGGTGTCCTATTCTGCTCGTTAAGACCAGGAACTCGTTGATCAAATCGAAGACTCCCTTTTCGCCGTCGTGGTACATGTAGTGTATCGCCATTTCTTTTACCCAACTGACCGCATTCATTTCCAAAACATGTAATAATGCCGACCCTGGAGAGAAATGCGAAAGAGACAAGAAATAAGAAGATGTTACATTCATTTAGCTTCCAAGTCAACTGCCAGTCGCTTACCAATCGTCGATCTTTTGCAAATCTTCCTGCATTTCGCTACAGTCTTGTCTCGTTGCAGCCTTGCTATAGACAAAATAACATCGTCCAAGAATAGCCCCACGGATCCTCCAACATTATACAATGGATCATTAATATAAATTGTAAATAGAAGCGGCCCTATAACATTCCCTTGGCGTACTCTCGGAATTACCTTTACATTTGCGGAAGTTGCTTCTCTAAAAATGGTTCAAATGACTTTGAGCACTATGGGACTTAACATCGGAGGTCATCAATCCCCTAGAACTTAGAACTACTTAAACCTAACCAACCTAAGGACATCACACACATCCATGCCCGAGGCAGGATTCGAACCTGCGACCGTAGCAGTCACGCGGTTCCGGACTGAAACGCCTAGAACCGCTCGGCCACCGCGGCCGGCTTGCTTCTCTAGAAAGGATGTGCTGAGTTCTATCTACAACGCAGTCCTGTATCCAGTTACAAACTTGGTCCAATATTAAGTAAACTCGTACTGGGTGGTTATGATTAAAGCGTTTCCAGAGGTCCAGTGTGGACTGTAATTATCGTATGGCAGCGAAACTTGGTAGATATTGTGATGTTTAAATACAGAACTTGGTTCCAATTTTTGCCACCAGCTGCAAATATGGCACTGTGAATGCAATAAAGACGTATATAAATGTTTCCATATGTAATGGATAAGGAATGGGACATGGCCAGAAAAGGTCAGACAAGTGAGAAAGGCATATATTGATTTTATTATGAACCACCACTTAACACATTTGTTCAATATGAGCACCAGATATGTCGACGACATGCTGCACAGCGCCGAATTTGCATCTGGTGGCCAAATTGGAACTAATTTTTTCCATCGAAAATCGATTCCAAATTAACGCATTAGCATATCTACCAAGTTTCGCTGCCATACGATAATTACAGCCCACACTGGACCTCCGCGAATAACTGAACTTTAAATATAACTACCTGGTATTTTCAGAATGAAATTTTCGCACTACAGCGGAGTGTGCGCTGATATGGAACTTCGTAGCAAATTAAAAATACGTGCTATCGCGAGACTCAAACTTGGGACCTTTGTCCTTTTGGGGCACATGCACTAACGACAGAGCTACGAAAGCATTACTCTTATCAGCCACTCTTTTTAGAAGTGCTAGTCTTGCAAGTTTTGCAGGAGAGCTTGTGAGAAGTTTGGCAGGTAGCAGACGAGGTACTGGCGGAAGTAAAGCTGTGCGGACAGATTGTCAGTCGTGCTTGGGTAGTGCGGTCGTTAGAGCAGCACGGGAAAGGCGAAGGTCCAGCATACAGTTCTAATCTGCCAGGAATTTTCACTCTGTGTTTTGTTCACTAAGTGTTTGGCTGAATAAAGGGCGGAACGGACCACGCGAAATGGAACTGAATTGCCCAACTGACGCCAGCAATTGCTGGAAACAGTCAACTTGGTGAGTCCAGAACGAAATTTTCACTCTGCAGCGGAGTGTGCGCTGATATGACACTTCCTGGCAGATTAAAACTGTGTGCCGGACCGAGACTCGAATTGGGGACCTTTGCCTTTCGCGGGCAAGTGCTCTACCATCTGTGCTACCGAAGCACGTCTCACGCCGCGTCCTCAAAGCTTTACTTCTGCCAGTATCTCGTCTCCTACCTTACAAATTTCACAGAAGATCTCCTGCGAACCTTGCGAGTTCGAGTCTCAGTCCGGCACACAGTTTCAATCTGCCAGGAAGTTTCAACTTGGTGAGTGTTCGGTAGGGTAGCGCGAGTGAGTAATCGAGCAATCGGAGGGGTTGGTGCGGTGGGATGGAGCGAAATGAAGGGTGTGGTGGCTGGGCTGCAGGCGTGAACATTTCTTCTGCCTCTTCCACCTGTCACGTTCATTGACACGGCTCTTTTATTTCGCGTATATATGCTCCATTATTCTGTTTCAGCTGCATGCGACCTTTGCGCTCAACTGGAGATGACAGGGAACGAGTTCTACTTGCATTGACAACTTCTTAAAAGTGCCACTAGGCACACAAATGGTCAGTTGCATGCAAGGCTGACGTAGTTCACTCTTACGGAAAACACCGACATCTGTTGCAACCGATCTGAGGCGTACATGACGTTTAGCGTGTTAAACATGTTATTATCTATTTCTACGGATGTGAGATAACAATTGTTATATTACATCGTTGTAGTTTAGTTGCATCCGACACACTTTATAACAGTGTTCACATAACATTGCAGCGCTTTTACAGTTTCTAGGCTGTGAGCATCGGGCTACCAATGTTAAAAACATCTCACCAACATTACTAAAACACTTATAGCTGCCATCACAATATAAAGTATGGTGAACAAAAGTCCACATCTTACTTTACAATCGTCCTGTTCGACCCCTTTTGCCAGTTCCATCACAACTCGCACTTACACATCACGTTCACTTGAAAGCACTCCAACTGACTAGCAGTACCTGTATGATTCTGTAGTCGCGGATGCACTATGTCAGCGGATGCACTATGTCAGCGGCACATTCGACTGAGAGAAGGGTAGCGGTCTGAAGGGCAGAGTGATAAAGTGCCAAGGTAAGCGCCAAGGGAAAAGAACCTCTGCGATAGTAAGGTTGGGTAGTAAGAGCAGTAGCGGATGTTTTGCTGGCTGCGATAGGCCATGCAAGGATGGATTAGGTTAGAAGCGGGTATCATGCAAGCGGGTACTGTGTCAAGCCGTATGTTCGTCATAAGAGATCAGTCCGTTACGGTGCTGCAGCACGGTGTGCTGCGGTTTAAGCTGTGAGAGCCCCCTGCTGCGATGCGTCAGTGGTGACTTGGCGCTGCGGAAGGCCCAGGTCGCCCATCGGTGTCTGGTGGACGAGCGTCGAAGCTCGGAGATGTACGGTCGCGTGATGGCACCACTCCTCACTCGTTGGCTGCGCTGACAAGCTCAGTGAGGGCCGCGGTTGAGTTTTCCCTGTGTTGCGGACGACGTAGCCCAAGCCTTTGAAGAAAAAGCGTCATGATCGCTCTGTTAGCTCACTCGTCGGAGCAAAGGTGCTCGGAACCTATGGGCTTCCGGCGGCGGCACCCATGTTCTTCTTCTGTGTGTCCGTCACACTGTGGTTTCCCGCCGGCTGCTCCATAAGGGGAGCGGCGGCAGGTGTCTTCTCTTCACCTGTGGCGCCAGCTGCGAGGGCAGTTGCCGCAGTTGGCTGCATGCCCCCTCCGTCTCTGCAGACAGGGTGGCCTTAAAACAGCTGCCCTATCTGCGTCCGTGGCGGCTTTGAAGGCGCAGTCGCCTCCTCCGCCGCGGCCGCCAGCATGGCCGCATCTCCTGCACTTGCGGCGCCTGCTGTGCTGCCGCCAGCGGCTAATCCCCCGCGCCACTTTCACTGGCGCGGTATTCCAGTTGCCTGATGGCGCCACTTCTCGTCGTCTGTCACATTGCAGGTGTCGCAGCTTGGCACCTGAAGCACTGTTGCTTAGGGTCTATGCCTAGGGGAAGAGCTTCGACGGTCACAGGAAAGCCTAAGAGCTTCCTCATCCCGAAGATATCGCTGCCAACCGTCGCAGTTTCCACTACGGCGATGTACAGCGGCGGCCTCTTCTTATTTATCCGGTTGTGCAACTTAGTAGTTGCACCCCGGAATCCGGCACGTGACAGCCCCTCTTGGATCGTCTTCTCATCACAGATCCAAGGTAGCCGCCTGCTCAGGGCCTTCTCGCGCTGTTTCGGCGCGGTCGTCTTCTCCACAGTTGGTAGATCAACAACTAGGGCGGCCACAGCGCTCTTCAGTGCGCGGTGGTCGGCCACGCTCGCTGCCTGCAGCTGGAAGATGGCGTCTGAGTCCAGCAACTCTACGCCTACTTCTTCCCTTCAGCAGTTGGCTATATCATACATCTCTGTCCATGATCCTCTACTGCACTGAATGTACAGAGGGGGGAGAGGTGTATGACGTTCGTCGTGCTTCCGTTCCGCATTCCTGGTGGATTGCGGTGTCGAAGGCTTCTTTTCTGTGTCTGCCTTCTTCTTCTGCCAGTTTCCGCCCATTCTGTGACGCGAGGACACGACAGTTTTGCTGTGCCGTTATAACGACGCACGACAATTTGCTTACCGTCACGCCACAGTCCATGCACAGCTTCACACCTCTTCTGGCCAAGCACAGGTAGCGCGCTTCACCAGAGATGCCCGCGCCTCCGCTGCTCAAGCGCAACTCCTTGAACAGAGTGGTGTCTTGCTCCTCGTGCACTTTCTGAGCTACGGCCAGAGGGTCGAAGTTGTAGAATTATTCCTATTGCCTGGTACATCTGTGAAGCACTAAACTGACACTGTTTTATATTAACATCAAAAAAGGTCTTTCAAGGCGTTAAAAATTCAGTATTGCTACTCTCCGTCTTCAAGATTCCGACATTTTAGAATTTACTTTAGTTAACTGGCAACTACTTGTAGCTCCTGCAGTATAACAAGCTTCTTTCCTTTCCTTGCATTGTGAAATATTTTTAAGTCTTCCTTATTTGCATTTAACGCGTGTTCAGTTATATGTGCGCTATCAGCTCTTGCTAACTTGCCGTAGAGTCTCCCCAGCAGCAGCAGTATCTGTATGTACACAAGATTACGGTTAGTGTTGGAAAAAGTGAATAGTATATCCATATTTAACGGTGTTGAAAAGTGTGGATCAACTTGTCATAACAGATTTGCGTGTTTTCCGAGCGGTAGTGTCTCGCAATCCCACTGCGATCTGGGGCGTCTCCACGAACGTCTTCGATCTGGAATCTCATTGACTGGAGTAGAAATGTCTTCAATGATGAGTCCTGCTTCTAATTAAGCCCCAATGACCAGCGAAGACTTGTCTGGAGACACCCCAGACAGCGGTGCGATACCATCTTGACTGTCGCCTGTCATACGGCCCAACAACCAGGAGTGAATAGTGTGATTTGTTTTCATAGCAGGGCCACTTCGGTTGTCAACAGCGGCAATCTTACTGCACAGTGGTACGTATACGACATTCTACGCCCCGTTTTGTTGCCCTTCATGGGAAGCTAGTCTGACCTTACATTTCAGCAAGATAATGCCCGCTCGCCCACGACAAGACTTTCTATTGTTTGTCTTCGTTCTTGTCAAACCCAGCCTTGGCCAGCCCGGTCGCTGGATCTCTCTCAAATTGAGTACGTTAGGAGTATTATTGGCAGAGTCCTTCAATCAGATAGGAATTTTGACGATTTAATGTGCCAGTTGAACAGAATTTCGCACGATATCCCTCAGGGGAACATCTAATAACTCTATCAATCAATGCCAAGTCGAATAACTGCTTACGTAAAGACCAGAGGTGGGCCAACGCGTTATTTACTTGCTCGGTTTGTGAAGCTCTTTCTCTAGAACAAATTGCTATGTATGAGGCGGAACTGTGGGCCGCATGGAAAAAGTGTGACCCGGCTGAGTCCTGCAATTTCACTCTTCGTCTGATCAAGAGGTGTGGCCATTAATTGCACGCTTTGATCACGTAGGCTGAGTCGGCCGGTGTGGCCTAGCGGTTCTAGCGCTTCAGTCTGGAACCGCGCGACCGTTACGGTCGCAGGTTCGAATACTGCCTCGGGCATGGATGTGTGTGATGTCCTTAGGTTAGTTAGGTTTAAGTAGTTCTAAGTTCTAGGGGACTGATTACCTCAGATGTTAGGTCCCATAGTGCTCAGAGCCATTTGAACATAGGCTGACGTGAGGATCAATGAACTATACTTGACGGGATGTATCTGGAACATCTTACGTGGTTAGAAATTGAGTAGACAGGAATACAATTAAATACTTAGCTTTAATTCAGCATTAGCAGTGAACGTCGATCTTGACTTTGTACAATCATTTAACAAGTGCAGTTACAGACTGAACAGCGAATACTTCTTTACAATTCTGATTGCTTCACACATATAGCTCAATTGTCAGTGCATAAACTGTATGTAGCACCTGGCTAGGTCGTAGCTAGTGACTTAGCTGAAGGCTATGCTGACTAGCGTCTCTGCAAATGAGATCTCTGAAGCTATAACAAGTGAACCATTCGGCTGTAAACTGGCCAGTGCGCTTCCTCGTCTCGTAAGGCCAGCCGAGTGGCGGCGCTCAGTCTGCTAGCGTCGACAGTGGCGACTCGGGGGTTGATGTGTACTGACGGACCGCGGCCGATTTGAAGCCTACAGCCTAGCAAGTGTGGTGCCTTGCGGCGACACCACACAAGTCATCTAATTTTTCTGAAACTGTAAACATATGTTTGTCTGTACATGTACATCACAATTACCGATTCTTGTCCCTTTCGGGAGATTTCTTCGTGGTGCGTCGGTTGGTTCTTTTTTCTTTATTTTTGTCTTAGAGTGTACATCTCAAAGTTAGGTTGAACACCGTTGGTAGAGGCATTTTTATATAATACGACAAAATCTACTGAGATTCCGAATAATTTTGGTGAATGTTAGTGTTGAAGGTGGATCAAAGATGATAACTAGATGTTTTTATACGTCAGGAACAGTAGCGGCGCAACATTTGAGAGGAAACTTGGAGAACGTGGCGTATAAATTTCCTGGTCATGTTACACTCTTAAGGAGAGATTTCTGCTTAACAGTTATGGACTGGGAGACTCAAGTGATTAGGGCGGGTATCAGGGGCAAGAAATCGTATTACACTGTTCTAGATCCCTAATTCAAAAATTATCTTGATTTGTTTATCAGATAACAGAATCGTGAGGGTAATACTTTAGATTTCGTTGTGACAAAAATACCAGATATTTCGACTCAGTTGACGTATAGGAGGAAGTCAATGATCATATGGCAGTTATAGCGCCACTGAATACGACTGTAAATAGGGATGTAGAGACAGTTAGGAAGATATTTTTGTTCAGAAAGTGCGAAAAAAATAGAGATGATATTACTTGAGCGGTCAACATGAATCATACATCTTTCAGACTGAAAATGTTGAGAACAACTGGACAAAGTTCAAGGGCAGTGGACAATACTCCTAGACAGGAAAGTGCCGAGCAACTTTGTTAGGGATGTGTAGGATCCACAGTGGTTCGACATCCGAGTTAGAAGGCTACTTCGAAAGAAAAGCGAGTTTTACGTCATACTTAAACGTAGCCAAAGCCGCAGAGAAAAACAAAACTTTGATCGAAGCCAAAATTAGCTTAAGGAGACTCATGTGTCAAGCGTTCAACGAATTCAAATACATAATTCTATCTACCCAACTGAAAAGAAAAAAAACCTGTGAGAGGCACCCACATGCCTTGCTCATACTGTGGCATCAAGCAGTCAGGCCTGCAAGATGAGTGTCTGCCAGGCGAGTGGATTTGTTGTTATTTCTCGAGAAACATCAATGACTGATTATGAGCTCCAGTACCCACAGTTAAGCTACAAATTATTCTCCTGTTCGAATATTATGCAACGGGAACGGATAACGGACACCTGACTATTAGTAATTTACACAACTCTGACTGTTCACTACACACTGACAATACCACATTTTCTTTCTTACCCAACGGCTTTGACCAACACGTGGCCATCGCACTGAATATGAATGGCGTACACATTATAAATTCTGGGTATCATGACTACACACTATTCGAAGAACAATGCCACCAACATTTTTCTTTTCACTATCTTTTTTATTCCGATGAATTCTATTATGATTCAAAGATAACCTAAACACACCATTACATTTTATACAAAAATTACACATGAGAAACTCCGCCCAGTGGGTGGTGATTCTCTATCTTATGGTCTCATAATTATCTAACGCCACAGTGCACTTTCTGGATAGGATTGTGGATCTTTTGCTATATCTCACACTTCGACTCTCACACCCATCATCACGAAAATTTACTCCAGACCGAGCGGTACAAAAATGAACATGCATAACGCACTGCCTCTGAACCCTTCATGCTACTCTCCCATGCAAACCACACATACTTAAATTACATGAAATACATCACACTGGCAACATATAATATATCACAAAGAATAGTCACAACGTTAGAATCACTTCAATTTCAGCTTTCCCACTTCAATTACTATTCATCCCAGTTTCACATGACACTGCCCCACTTCGTAACTTTTCTCTCCTACTACGAACTCTGGAGGACATTTGCACGTCTTCTTGTGCAATGCAAGCGAAGTGGCGTTGCTGGATAAACGGCTGACTCACCTTGCTTCTCTCTCAGAGTACCAGAGTTTGAATCTAACACCACACGGACCATAACACGCAAAGGTAATATTAAGATCGTATTCATAATTCCTACCACGAACTCTGGAGGATATATGCAAGTTTTCCTGTGCAATGCAAGCCAAGTGGCGTTGCTGGATAGCTGGCTGACTCACCTTGCTTCTCTCTCAGAGTATTAGAGGTTGAATCTAGCGTCACACGGAAACATAACACGCAAAGTAATATTAAGATCATATTCGTCACACACGCGAGTCCTCAACTGATAACTTGGACGAGTACTTCTCTTTTCCTTTGTCTCATACACAGATTGAGCCTCTCACAGTAATCACCACGTGGAAGTGCTCGTCTCCAATTTCAAGTGCTGCACACGCCATTTCTTAAAAATTTCCAACTTATAGTATACACACCAGTAATTCAGCTTAACTTTAGCACTCACAAGTATTTCAACTTAGTACTAGTATTAAATGAAATTTAGTTATTATTACAAAAAATATGTTCTGACAAGAATAACGAAGAATGTTGTACCTATTTTCAATGTCGGGCGGTACTGTACCATTTCACCTAGTAAGCTTTGTTCTTAGGTTGAATCAGTCAACGAATCAAAGCCATCTGTCCAGACACTATGTGACCACAATGGTATCGAAACATACGATGACAAAGAGACTGCCGAAATACTAAATTTCTTTTTCCAGTATTGTTTTATCGACGAAGATCATACAGCGGTTCCTCCTCTAAATCGTCGCACGAATGTATAAATGATAAATGTCGAAGTAAGTGAGCAAGGGATACAAACGCAGTTGAAATAGATCAACAGAGGAAAGGCGACTGGACCTGATAAGGGTACTTATACCAGTCTACATACAATATGTGAAACAACTAGCTTCTGTTACAGAGGTGGTGCACCCTAGGTCGCTGGAACAGCGAAGCGTTTATAGTGACGGGAAAAAAAGTGCAGGTAATTCCCGTTTTTAAGAAGGGTTGTCGAATGGGTGCACAAAACTATAGAGCAATATCGCTGACGTCAGTATGTCGCAGAATTTTGGAAGATGTGTTATACTTGCGTATTATGGCATTTCTGGAGACCAGAAATTCCTCTGTCAGAATCAACGTTGAATCAGCAAAAAACGGTTGTTGAGTTGGGGTTGTTTGAGGGAGGAGACCAAACATCGAGGTTATCGGTCTCATCGGATTAGGGAAGGACGGGGAGGAAGTCGGCCGTGCCCTTTCAAAGGAACCATCCCAGCATGTGCCTGGAACGATTTAGGGAAATCACGGAAAACCTAAATCAGGATGGCCGGACGCGGGATTGAACCGTCGTCCTCCCGAATGCGAGACCAGTGTGCTAGCCACTGCGCCACCTCGCTCGGTAACAACGATTGTATGAAACTCAGCGCACTCTGTTTGCCCACGAAAACCCCTAGAACTTAGAACTACTTAAACCTAACTAACCTAAGGACATCACACAACACCCAGTCATCACGAGGCAGAGAAAATTCCTGATTCCGCCGGGAATCGAACCCAGGAACCCGGGCGTGGGAAGCGAGAACGCTACCGCACGACCACGAGCTGCGGACCTCAATCCTTATCGATGCTGTTACTGTAGCATTATGAATAATTAAGACAGTACTGAAAATCCAAGACTGGGCCGAAGAGTTCCTAGCAAACTGATTCGTGCGTGCTACAACGCCACTTTCCGGACGGAGAGGGGCGCTGAACGATTAATGACAAGGGTCGGTGTGACAGCCGGTTTGGATGTGGTTTTTAGGCTGTTTTTCGCATTTACCTAGGTAGTATCCAAGTCCCACCTCAGTTACATGATTCGCAAACATTTAGGAAACTGTCACTCACTTTCACGGGCATAATGCTACACGTAGGCAGTTGGGGTTCATATATTCCGTCCCAGGAGGGTAACGGAGTGGCAACATGAAGGACATCCGGCCATCCCTTGAATTAACCGTGCCACATCCGTTTACAACCCATGCACCGATGCGGGGTAAAGACACAAGAAACGAAAAAGAAGAAGAAGACTTCCTTGGAAACAGAAGAGATCATATTATTGAAATGTTCAAATGTGTGTGAAATCTTATGGGTCTTAACTGCTAAGGTCATCAGTCCCTAAGCTTACACACTACTTAACCTAAATTATCCTAAGGACAAACACACACACCCATGCCCGAGGGAGGACTCGAACCTCCGCCGGGACCAGCCACACAGTCCACGACTGCAGCGCATTAGACTGCTCGGCTAATCCCGCGCGGCAGATCATATTATTCTTAAAGGAGATAATTCTTCAGACATTAAGGTAACTTCGGGTGTACCCCAAGGGATTTTTACAGAACCATTATTTGTCCGAATATACGGACAAGGGAACTATGGGATAACATGAGAAGTAACATGGGGCTCTTCGTGGCTGATGCTGTTACATAATGAGAAGTCGCAACGCTAGAAAATTATAGCAAAATGCACAAGACTTCCAGCGGATCGACACTTGTTGCAAGGGATGGCAGTTTATCCGCAGGATCAACAACAGTAATGTACTGCGCGTAAATAAGCGGCAAGATCCATTATTACATGATTAAACGACTATAGAGCAAGCTCTGGAAGCAGTCACATCCATAAAGTATCTTGTATTATTCGTACGGAGCGGTTGAAAAAGGAAAACCTAATCGCAGATAAGGAGATACAATACTGAGACTCACTGGATGATTCTTCAGGAAGGACAGTCCACTCACGAAGCAGGTAACTTACAAAACCCTCGCTCGTCTGATTCTTAAATATTGCTCAACAGTCTAACATTCGCGCCGGACAGGACTCATAGTGTTAGCAGAGAAGGTTAAAAGAAAAGTACTATGTTTTGTGACAAGCTGCTCATTTACCAGCAGTAAAAGAACGAAAGCACCGCGGATTTGTTCATCTAACCCCAGTGGCACACGCTTGTGGGAGGTGTGCATTGCGGTGTCGTTTATAGTTAAAATCAATGTAAACGTACATTCCTGGAAGAGTCGATCATTATATTGCTTCTCCCCAAAATGTCTCGCAAAAAGAGCCTACAAGTAAAATCTGAAAGATTCGAACTCACGGAGGCTTACCAACAGTCGATCTTCCCGATGTTCATTCGCGACTGGAATAGGAAAGGAGGAACTTTACAGAGGGGCATAAAGTACACGAAAAACCATAAGGTGGATTCGGGAATATAGACGTAGTGTAGATGCAATCTCTGGAGCTGAACAAGAGCAAACAACAGTTTTCAATAAAACTTTTCCTGGTACGTAAAACTAAATGATTGGGGCACTCTCCCCGGTGTGCATAAAGCGCTTGGGAAACTTAACATCAGCTCACCCCTCAACCATTTGACTTTAATGTTCGACAGAAAGAAACATGCAATACAGACGGCCTAAGTACTACGCCCATGTCTAATGTTCCTCCGAAGCACTGTGTCTCCACCAAGACCATTCTTGTATTCGCCTAAAGTGATTTAGGGAAGTGCGAAAGACGTATATCACAATACACTGACGACTTTTCATTTGTACAAGAGCAGGATTTTATAAGTGTTACATCTACGAGGGTTGGGACTTTAATAGTGGCAACTATTTACTTACGGCTCGTACAAAATAGATACATGTTTCAAAGATTTACTGACCTTCAAAGTAGTCACCAGCACTGTGTATAACCCGTTGCCAGCGATTCGTAGGATACTCTTAGCATTGCCAGTTGTGTTGACAGTTCGAGCGGCGCGGTCTATTGCCCGACGAATTTGTAGCAGTTCTGCAGGTCCTGCAGAAAGTGTCATCACTTCTGTCTCTAAGCTAGTACTAGGTTCTGTTCCAAGAATGAACAGAATAGATACAGAAGTGATGACACTTTTTGCAGGACCTGACCATCATTTTGCAGGACAATGCTCAAGCACGTACAGCGCAAGCTGTTACTGATTTCTTTGACTGATGGGGGTGCTAAGAGCTATACCACCTACTGCACTCCCATGACTTAAGCCCTCCTGAGTTCAACTCGATTTCTAAACTGAAGGAAACACTTCACGCCATTCGCTTCAGAACTGCTACAAATTCGTCGGGCAATAGACCGAGACGCTCGAAGTGTCAACAAAACTGGCATTGCTAAGAGTATCCTACGATTTTCACATCGCTGGCAACGGGTTATACGTAATGCTGGTGACTACTTTGAAGATCAGTAAAACTTTGAAACATGTATCTATTTTGTACGAGCTGTAAATAAATGGTTGCCACTATTAAAGTTTCAACCCTCGTGGTTCGGTTCAGTTGCTCGGGCTCATTCTTGTTTACTTAAAAATTGAATGGTAAGCAATCGCATTATACCTTAGCAACATTCACCATCATTTATAACAACGCTCTTCAGATTCAGAGCTAACATCTGTTCTCAGTGTTCAAATTGTCCCATCACAACTATTAAAACAAGCACAGTATCCATCATAATATAAAATGTACAGGACAGAAAGTCCTCATTTCACTTTAAAATCGTCCACTGGTGTCTCATTCACATCTCACGAGCTGGATAATCCTGTCTGCATCAGAAAATGGTCATTAGACCATATAACTGTATTGTCACAAGGACTGCATGCGTACTTACGCAGAAACTCAATGGAATTGGACAGATGGAAGTCGAAGTAGAGTTGTATGATTCAACCGAAACAAATATCTGTAAACTTCGGCTGCTTGAACCATGGGAGATTCGATCAAAAAATATACCATAAGCTGTCAGCGCTTGAACCCTCATGGTTATCTTCAGCCCAAAAAAGAAAACAAAGTTACTGTGTGTTGCCACAGGCAACAGTTACTGATCCATAAACAGTGTAATGTTTTTATAAAGTGAACCTTATAAACATGCTATTTTAAAAATTTGTTAACATAACTTTGAGAAGTGCGCTACTTGAGCCCATTATTTTTCTCCCGTGATTTGGGCTAAAGTAACCCTGAATCACATTTATAACTTTCAAAGGCGATACTAATTATATTCGTTTGGAAAACTACAATGCCGTTAGTAAAATGCAGTTTATTAAAGGGCTTTCTAATAATTACCAAATAATAGACGAGAGTGTCCTAATCGAATGCATGGAGCCCACCAACACATCCTGGAAATGGGCAACATTGACTGATATTTTGTTCTAAAAATGGAGGAGAAACATTGCTGAAAGAGCAAAATCTCTAAAATATGTAAAGAAAGCTCTTTTTACACTTTGAAGCACCTTACATAAATGCTTAAAATTATCTGCAGTTATTGAAAGTATCTTCGATGTTTGCGTGTCGATATTTGTTGTGTGATACCCTAACGATTCAGCATACAAACGTGTGTTAATGCTTTGCAAAATATTTTCGCAGTCATTTCCCAGAATTATACACGATGTTACAAAAAGGTACGGCCAAACTTTCAGGAAACATTACTCACACACAAATAAAGAAAAGATGTTAGTGGACATGTGCCCGGAAACGCTTAATTTCCATGTTAGAGCTCATTTTAGTTTCGTCCACCTACGCTCGATGAAGCACGTTATCATGATTTCATACGGGATACTCTACCTGTGCTGCTAGAACATGTGCCTTTACAAGTACCACACAAAATGTGGTTCATGCGCGATGGAGCTCCTACACATTTCAGTCGAAGTGTTCGTACGCTTTACAACAACAGATTCGGTGACCGATAGATTGGTAGAGGCGGACCAATTCCATGTCCTCCACGCTCTCCTGACCTCAACCCTCTTGACTTTCATTTATGTGGGCATTTGAAAGCTCTTGTCTACGCAACCCCGGTACCAAATGTAGAGACTCTTCGTGCTCGTATTGTGGACGGCTGTGATACAATACGCCATTCCCCAGGGCTGCATCCGCGCATCAGGGATTCCATGCGACGGAGGGTGGATGCATGTATCCTCGCTAACGGAGGACATTTTGAACATTTCCTGTAACAAAGTGTTTGAAGTCACGCTGGTACGTTCTGTTGCTGTGTGTTTCCATTCCATGATTAATGTGATTTGAAGAGAAGTAATAAAATGAGCCCTAACATGGAAAGTAAGCGTTTCCGGAGACATGTCCACATAACATATTTTCTTTCTTTGTGTGTGAGGAATGTTTCCTGAAAGTTTGGCCGTACCTTTTTTTAACACCCTGTATGTATCATTCACTTGTTGCTTTTTATCCTGCTTAGTAATTTTCTTAAAGCAAAGTCTTTTTTTTAAATTTTGTACTCTAAAACATTCCTTTAATATAAAATTTCAGTTCTATTTGCTCAAAACAATACAGACGGTTTTTCAGTCACTGGGGAAAAGCATTGAACTGAAAAAAGCAAACTGTAAGTGTAACATGGACCCAAAGTAAATTAACTTCACTGCAAATTAATCCGGGGAAAAAAGTAAGTAATAAGAGTTATTTCCTTGAGGACATTGAGTAGTTTTGGAAAAAATTACGTGATGTGAACAAACTTATTATTTATTCCTAATATTTGAAAGAAAATAGGAAAAAATAAAACTTTGGGCTTAAGTAGCCCTATTTTACGGTGCTTATATTTATGTGAAGTTAAATAAAAGTTCGTCAAAAGTTTTATTCAAAGCAAGAGGACAAATTTCACTTCATCGATTTCAAAATGGATGTGGCCGACCTCGATCCGGTGTTGGTATCTGTATGATAGCCTCTCCGAACAAGTTTAATGGATTTCATACCGTTTATTATTTTTTTTTTTTTTTTGCACGCAATACTCAACTTAAGGAGGTCAATACCACTGCTCCTAAATAAAGCAGTTCATTTTTCATATCAGAACTTCAGGACATAATGACGTTCGGAACTGCTTGCTAAATCACTCGTGTGTGATAGGGTCAAGGAAAGCGACCGACTGCAGGCAATATCAGTATCGCTGGTGTGTTTTGGAGGGTGGCTGGTTCCTAACAATCCACATCCATAAATCAGAGGGCTATTACAAATAGTAAAACAACGTCAGCAGGTACGTATAAATGCAATGTTCATAATTTTGATGTCAATAGTGTAACATAATTTGATTTCATTGTTCTCCGTTTGAAAAGAAACATAGAACATCAGAGGCGAGCGAATCCAAGACGGAGTGAAGTTGTGACGTTCCTTTTCCGTTTCCATGACGTCCGTGAGAACGTCCTCTGCCCTCGTCCTTGTGCTCCACGTGACGTGAACCGCTCTCTACTTCGTTACGCAAAATAATCTTAACTGCATCACCTTCGTTAAAGGAAACGTTAATCAAATTTTAATTGATGGTTCTGGAAATACTTAAAGGTTCAATACATACATACATACTGGAAGATAGTAGATAGTGGTTGCCCGGCCGAAGTGGCCGAGCGGTTCTAGGCGCTTCAGTCTGGAACCGCGCTACCGCTACGGTCGCAGGCTCGAATCCTGCCTCGGGCATGGACATGCGTGATGTCTTTAGGTTAGTTAGGTTTAAGTAGTTCTAAGTTCTAGGGGCTGATGACCTCAGATGTTAAGTCCCATAGTGCTCAGAGCCATTTGAACCATTTTTAGATAGTAGTTGTGCGTAGAAAGAGACATGGAGAAAATAGCAGTGTAAATGGGAAGGCATTAATGAGGTAGTAGCAGTAAGAGACAGCAAAAGGAAGACAGCGGCAGTGAGAGCAGACCGTAGTAGTAACACAGACAGGACACAGTGACAGTTAGAAAGAAACAAAGATGTAATAAAAATGAGTTGAGCTGAATGAGTGAGTTGAAATGATCAAGTGGGAGTGGATGAATATGAACGACTTACTGCGATGGGCTAGTGGGACTCAGCGAGTTACACTTAAGGAAGCTTGTAAGAGCGAGTGGTGAGTTGCATGTTAAAAAGAGAGGAATATGTTCCCATCCCAAAATTCTTCAGGAAACATTTTAATGGTGCTGAGGAAAATGGAATGAGGCAGCTGGTACCACACTTTTCAGACAGGATCTTATAAACAGGAGTATATTCCCATTTTTTGTGCTACGATAGGAACATTTTTCTGCTGGTAGACATAATAAACGTAAAAGTACGCACAAAACTTGAATCAGAACACCATAATTTGTTGGTATATTGGTATGAAAGCCCGTTCCCTACAGACTCAAAACTTATGTAACAAAGTATTTACTTCTCAGTACATGAATTTTAATGTTTTGTTTGTTAAAACTGTCTTAAATGTATGAAGTTTCTCTTTGCTGTTACGGACAACTCACAGAAATAGATCATATAAATAATCTTCGAACATAATTTTTTCAACATAAAGGAAAGCATAGAGAAGACCCAGAATTATACAGAAAAATAAATTTCAAAGTCAGTATCTTCTTTCGATAACCATTAGAGCAATATTGCTATCCTTTCTCAATAGTCTTTAGTATTTTTTGGTTAACTGCGGAAACAGGGAGACGGCAGATTTCGGGTTCGCACTGCGTGGCGGAAATCCTCCCTGTACCACTGTACCATTCCGAGTGTCAAATGTTCAAATGTGTGTGAGGTGATCGGTCCCTAGACTTACACACTACTTAAACTAACTTATGCTAAGAACAACACACACACTCATGCCCGAGGAAGGAATCGAACCTCCGGCGGGAACGGCCGCGCAGTCCGTGACATGGCGCCCCAAACCGCGCGGTCACTCCGACTGCCCAACGGTAAATGTACGTCTCTGTGCCCGCAGAAACACTGTGTGTGCTGCATATTTAGTGTTTCATGGTGTTTACTTGATTCATGTACGTCGTCCAAAGAGCATTTAATTAAACATTCAGTCGTCTTTTTTCATCACTCTCTCTTCTCATCTTATCGTCAGTTAAAAAGATAACCGCAAGCAACTGTGTATGTTAGTTAACGTATTTTATGTACTAATTTTACTAAAAATTAATAACACGCACCACTTTGCATTTGAAAGCAGCTACCGAGCGAATTTACGCAGTTGTTAGCACACTGGACTCGCATTCTGGAGGATAATGACTCAGATCGCCGTGCGGCCTACCAGAGTTAGGTTTTCGTGATTTACTTAAACCGCTTAACGCAAATTCCGGAATCGTTCTTTTCAAACGGCGCGTGGCCGATTTCCTTCCCAACTCTGAGCTTGTGCTTTGTATCTAATGACTTTGTTATCGACGGGACGAAAATATCTAGTCTTTCTCCCTTCCCTCCAACTCAGATGTTCCATGTCACACGCTCAAGCGTAGTTACGACAAGATCCATGACTACTTGAGCTTTTGTTGGACAGTACCTTCAACTGCCTCGACACTACACACCATGTTCCTCTACGATGGCAACGGACAGACTATGAGCCACGAAAGAAAATCCGTTCGCAATCACGAATATGAACCAGCTTCACCTGTAAATTGGAATGACGACAACGAAAATTTGTGCCGGCCCAGGACTCGAACACGGATTTCCCGGGTTACGGGAGCGGTCGCGTTAGCCTCTTCGGCTATCCGAGCACGAATAAAGGCCAGATCCAAACTTCCCTACGTCGTCCTACATATGTTACAACTTGCACTCGTACGGTACTTGTATTCCCATCCAGGAAGGACACATTTATTGAGAGTGGAGGGCCTGGTGTTGGCGAATAAATACACTCCTGGAAATGGAAAAAAGAACACATTGACACCGGTGTGTCAGACCCACCATACTTGCTCCGGACACTGCGAGAGGGCTGTACAAGCAATGATCACACGCACGGCACAGCGGACACACCAGGAACCGCGGTGTTGGCCGTCGAATGGCGCTAGCTGCGCAGCATTTGTGCACCGCCGCCGTCAGTGTCAGCCAGTTTGCTGTGGCATACGGAGCTCCATCGAAGTCTTTAACACTGGTAGCATGCCGCGACAGCGTGGACGTGAACCGTATGTGCAGTTGACGGACTTTGAGCGAGGGCGTATAGTGGGCATGCGGGAGACCGGGTGGACGTACCGCAGAATTGCTCAACACGTGGGGCGTCAGGTCTCCACAGTACATAGATGTTGTCGCCAGTGGTCGGCGGAAGGTGCACGTGCCCGTCGACCTGGGACAGGACCGCAGCGAAGCACGCATGCACGCCAAGACCGTAGGATCCTACGCAGTGCCGTAGGGGACCGCACCGCCACTTCCCAGCAAATTAGGGACACTGTTGCTCCTGGGGTATCGGCGAGGACCATTCGCAACCGTCTCCATGAAGCTGGGCTACGGTCCCGCACACAGTTAGGCCGTCTTCCGCTCACGCCCCAACATCGTGCAGCCCGCCTCCAGTGGTGTCGCGACAGTCGTGAATGGAGGGACGAATGGAGACGTGTCGCCTTCAGCGACGAGAGTCGCTTCTGCCTTGGTGCCAATGATGGTCGTATGCGTGTTTGGCGCCGTGCAGGTGAGCGCCACAATCAGGACTGCATACGACCGAGGCACACAGGGCCAACACCCGGCATCATGGTGTGGGGAGCGATCACCTACACTGGCCGTACACCTCTGGTGATCGTCGAGGGGACACTGAATAGTGCACGGTACATCCAAAGCGTCATCGAACCCATCGTTCTACCATTCCAAGACCGGCAAGGGAACTTGCTGTTCCAACAGCACAATGCAAGTCCGCATGTATCCCGTGCCACCCAACGTGCTCTAGAAGGTGTAAGTCAACTACCCTGGCCAGCAAGATCTCCGGATCTGTCCCCCATTGAGCATGTTTGGGACTGGATGAAGCGTCGTCTCACGCGGTCTGCACGTCCAGCACGAACGCTGGTCCAACTGGGGCGCCAGGTGGAAATGGCATGGCAAGCCGTTCCACAGGACTACATCCAGCATCTCTACGATCGTCTCCATGGGAGAATAGCAGCCTGCATTGCTGCGAAAAGTGGATATACACTGTACTAGTGCCGACATTGTGCATGCTCTGTTGCCTGTGTCTATGTGCCTGTGGTTCTGTCAGTGTGATCATGTGATGTATCTGACCCCAGGAATGTGTCAATAAAGTTTCCCCTTCATGGGACAATGAATTAACGGTGTTCTTATTTCAATTTCCAGGAGTGTATGAAATAGCAGTGCCTGTGTTATTAAGAAGTACGATGCGGTATTTTTATGAACATGCATGCATGTCGGGACGTGATTCATGCTCGGATGACCGAAGGAGTAAAGTGGGAAATAGAGGTCGGTACTCCAATCTGCAGCCGAATGTGGTTCATATTCGCATCTGCGAATACATTTTCTCCATTTCTTGATAGATGCAAGGACCGTTCCTTCGGATATGGATGCGAGTCTGATGGAATATTGCATCGTACTTCTTAAAAATAGAGGCACTGCTACTTAGTGTTTTGTATGAGCTCACTGCTAAACGGGGTGAGTCTACTCAAAGCGTATCTGAATTTAAAAAAAGGAAAGTAAACGGCATTGGAGGTTTTTGGTGGGGATGTTGTGCTGTGGAGGGATAAAGGTCACGGTATTAGTACATGTAGTTCTTGTGTTTGTGAACTTTACATGTTTCCTCCATTTTAATTTTGAAGTAATTAATTTAGAACAGTGTTGATTTTGGGTGCAGTAATCGATGTGACGTTCTGTTTCCCTATAGAGTTATGTAAACTAAGCAGAGTTTCCCAAACGTTGGGATCAAAGCTCTACAGGCCGCAGAGTATATTACGCCGAGTACTTTGAGGTAAGGAACTAACAACCGAAAATCAATATTCAGGTTTTAATTGCCATTAGAAATTTATATCTTGTTGTAACAAGTTAAACATGCAACTACTGACTACCAGTCTCAATGCATGCACATGAAATATCCCTGTGTCGCTTCAGGTACGAGACTGGTAGCTAAAGCTCATCCGAAAGGTTCCTCTTTAGTTTCCACTGGAGTTTCATACCCAACGTCTTCACATAGCCAGTGACGTTGCTAGTTTATGGCAGCCGGGTTGCGAGACCTGGTGAGGGCGTAGTCGTGTGACGGAAGAACAAACGAGTGCGGGAGAAGAAAGTAAAGAGCTAAGGGGAACAAGAAGAGAACAGATTTGAAGCCACTAAAATTTGAAGAGGGCTAAGATGTATGAAACAAAATCTTGAGATAATTCGGCATGCACTTTGTTGAGTAACATTTCCATAAGGCCTCTCTCTCCCTGGTGCAGATATACTTGTTTTTAGCTACTTGATTGGTCCATGTGAGCCACCGCAGCGAAAATGTAGCATATATATTTTGAATCTGGATTGCAATGGAACAATGAAAAACGATTTTCGAATTGGTAGTATGCAACCGTCTTTCGGCTGTGTGTCGTTCCGTGCTTTGAACCGTATCATACAAAAAAGAATTACTGAAATGTGTAACAGCGTATAAACAGGCTAAGCGCCGATGAGGATTAAACAAAAAAGGGAGGAGATTTCGGGATAGGTGGGGGGGGGGGGGGGGGCAAGTGGTGGTGCTTAGTACACGTTTGCCTGGGCTCCAGTTTCATAGGACCTAATCATTCCTGAGTTAGACATATTAGGGAGTCAAGACTTCCCCGTCTATCGTAAAATAGGCTAGGGGAAGCGGAATATGGCGTTTTAATGATAAAGGCTGCCTCTCAATCTTTCTCCTTTTTTTTGTATGAATTAAGGTGCTTGTAGCAGCGTGAATTGTTTGTTTGTAGGAATCATCTATTAGTTAAGTTGTTAACATTACTTATTACGAAATGGTAAAATATCGTGACGTAAGCAGTTATCTTTCTTATGTGATGACCTGTCGCCCTCCACATCGACTGGGACGGATACTGGAATTTTTCAAGGCTTGCTAAGTGATGGCACTTTTTAAAAAAAATGGAACATGCGTCTTTACTTGATTCACATAGATCACTGCATCCCAATTGTTAATTTATGTTAACCGAGTAGTTATGTTTAGGACATAGTCTTATTATTATGGCTGTAAAATCGCGGAGAAAACACGTGTTAACTATGTTGTGATGAAGTTTATAATAATTTGTTTCTTTTGTGTTAGATCTATTATTTACTTCCTGTTACTTCCTGTTAATGTATGGTGATTGCTCACATGTTTATTTTTGTGTCTGTGATGTCGTTGCGTAAACTGCTGGTAGGGGAGAACTGTTTAGCGACAGATGGTTAAACTTTCGCAAATAAAACGTAATTTTTACGGATGTGTTTCTGAAGGAAACAGATTAACTAATATTAGGATGGAATTCTGTAACGCTAATAAATGCTTCGTATGCTGAGTTCCTTCTTATAGACGATGACAAGTGTAATTCAAAAGTGTTTGTCATTGGTACAATATGAAAATCACTACCAAGGAAACGAACTTTCTAAACCCTAATAATTATAGATGAAACTGTATAGACCGCTGATCCGACGTCGTTGCTGCTTTCGGAACTGCATTCAGCGAGAAACTATGGCACCAATATTTTACGTGGAGCTGAGAATGTCTCATAATACTGAGCACAGCGTATGGCGAAAAAGAAAAGCCTGTACATTTGCTGTAGGTAAGGTGCCGTTAAACGGCAGAAAGAGTCAACTCAAACTCAGTACTGTTGCGAACAAGCCGAACCAGATGGTTTCTTGCTCTAACAAAGGGAAGTACGATGAATACATGAATGCTGACTGATACTTTTATAAAGGTAATCCGATGTTCAAAGACTTTGCATGATAGGTAGCCCTATACGGGCAAGTGTAAACCGTCTCAAATGTTGCACATCGCCATGAAGTTCCTAATTTTACTACATAAGCAAAAAAGAACATGATCAGAATAATCTGCTTATTGGTAGTTGAACAAAATGGCTCTGAGCACTGTGGGACTTCACTTTTAAGGTCGTCAGTCCCCTAGAATTTAGAACCACTTAAACCTAACTAACCTAAGGACATCACACACATCCATGCCCGAGGCAGGATTCGAACCTGCGACAGTAGCGGTCTCGCTGTTCCAGACTGTAGCCCCTAGAACCGCTCGGCCACCCTGCCGGCATTGGTAGTTGAGAGAGAGGAAGACTGATTACCACAAAGGTTCACAGAAGTGAGAAGCACAACTGGGTATTGTTACACACATCTGTCCACGTTTCCGAAGCTAACAGAGAGGGATAATGTGTTGCATTACAATTTAAATAAACTTGTGACGGATGAAATTACTCCGCATAAGACTTGTTTCGAAAACAATATGTCCTGTAAAAAGCGCAAGTGAAACACGAGTGGAGAACATTTTTTAAAGACAAGAATATGTGGCGATCTCACCCAGATATGTGTAGCAGCATGAGAGTCCTGCGATCTACTGTGGCTTCAGCCTTGGCCACGCGTTTCCTAACTGACATTCGTGCTACGGTCTCTAATTGCCTCTCGCAAGGCAATGTACTTCAGCCCTGCGACACATACCACATGCGACTACTCCTAGATAAATGCGGAAGACGACTAGATAATGCAGCCTTTCAGAAATAAGATACTCTCTGAAGGATCAGAAGACTGCCGAGGAGCACGTATGGGACAGTTCGGCCAGGATAGCGTATGTGCTCACCATATCAGTGTGAAACAGAGCGTGTAAAGTTCCAGTTAGTTAACGGTATATTTTCTTCTTTATTTGACAGATATCGGACTACTGGACTCCAGTGTGGGAGCTTCACATAGAGAACACCCTACGTAATGAGATAAACCTGACCATGTGCTTAGTACGAGTGCGTGTGTCTTATACTTTTCAAATATTAAAGTTATTCATTTAAATAACGGAAAGTGTCACTTTGAAAAGACAACGGTACAAGTCGAATTACTTTGTTTTGTTGCCCCTAACAATACCTATGCTCGCCCAATCTCGAGTTAAAGCTTGTATCACGTTCACACTGAAGTAATCATTGCTACATTGCGTTTCCACACTAATTAAATAGATAATCACTGATCATGGAATCGTTTTCGCTTACGTTCCACTATCAGTATGTTTCTCCGTGACAGGTACTGTTTCTCAAACACGACACCGTTTCAAGCACAGTTTTCGTAGTTAATCTCGTGCGCTCTTCAATGAAGTAACTAAATTACTCAAGCACCTTTCTTCTGCGATGCGACATACCACTTTCAATTCTTCATTACCTTTCTACCAAATTATTCATGCTATCTGTCCACGAGGCAGTTGCGTGCGACCCCTCCGAGCCGAAGCACAACACCGCAGTGTTGTCAACTCATGTTCGACCATATCCCTACAGGACATGTGAAAGGTCCCTACATTCACCCTGAAAGTCTCTACGGAAACAAAAAAATTCTAGACTGAAAAAAAATTCATGTGTTGGGTAATAACTAGAACGTGGATTTTTAGGTCTTAAAAAGTGCTTTTTGGGGGTCTAAAATAGGTCCGTTCAGTACCTCATTTAGTCTGTGTAAAAACTAAAATAGGCCCTAAAAAGTATTATGCAGAAAAACTAAACATAATGTATAATACACATTGGCGAATTATGGGCATATTATTATTCATTAAAAACAAGGAAAATGAAAATACGCACAGTTTCACAACACAGCAAATATTATCCTATTTTAATGTTCAAACCCATCCTATAATTTTTTAGTTTTTCTAAGACAAAAATACCGTATAAAACACATATAGCCATACGTTGAAATATGTACAACATGAAATTTAAGAAATGGCGGATAAACAGTGGTTTCAAACATTCAGATCATAGTTGGCTTCGCAGTAAATAACTAAAATCTTTTCTATGTTTTTCAGTAAGTAATAATTTATGTATCAGAAGAAACGTTCTATATCAACAGATGTGATAGGGGCGTACTTTATTTTCGGCACTTGTTGCACAGGAATGCTCCAATCAGGGGAGCTGAATTTTCCGCTAAGTATGTATGCTTTTGCGCATAAGTCCTTCAGGCCGCTGTTTTTCTGGAATATCTTTTGCATTTTTGCCCGTACTTTTCTCCCACTTCACCTGGCGCTTCATTAATTTCCTTTTTTAACGTCATCCAGCAAAGAAATGTATGTATTCATATACAGGTCTCCAAGAGCCTTCTAATTCGGAAATAATTCTTGCCATAAGTGTGTAGTTGGCTCCCGTATAAGCCAAATCCCGTTGGGTCGAGGGATCTATGAGTAATACCTTCTGCACAGCTGGGAAATGCTTATTGTAGTATTCCGCTGTTGTTAAGCATCTGCCCCACTATTTGCTGGCTAGTCTTTGGGAGGTGTTTTGAACAAATCAAGTAAGCCCTGGATGGCACATCCTGATGCAACTTCCCACCGATAAATTTCCAGCGTACCAGCCAAGACAGTCAGCAGTTCGTCAGCGTGTAGTTCGTCAGTGTAAGCTGAATACACATAGTTTTCTGTTGACTCTGCAGGAGCAGACTGATCTCAGTGCTTCTAGGAAAACAGGACTTTCTGGTTTTCGAAAAGGGTTATTTGTTGCCACAATAACGTGGCACAGGTCACTGCAGAAGTAGTTCTTTTGGGTGAATTCATCAGATGTCTTTCTTTAAAGAGTTTACTTCAATTATGATTTTAGTTCAACATTTGCCTAGTGTAGCGCTCCCTCCGCATGCCGACTTTTTATCACTCGAAACCTAATACAAGGATGAAACAAGATGCTACACAGAACTGCATCTAAAAAGTATTTAGTATTGTTAAGGACACCGGCACTTAAATTTAGCAAAATAAAATAAAAAACTGCAATACAGTTTAGCAATTTTAGTTTTCCAACTATCCTGTTACTGAAGTGATTTTTGTTATGACTCAGACTTTAAAAAAAATCTAAACTTGGCACGTAATTTTAAAAACATGCATGCTTTGCCCCACAGGAAAGACATTTTTACCTGCTCTTTTATATCAAAATTAAACTCAAAAACGTAAAAATTTTAATAAAAGAGAACAACTGAATCCCGGGTTCTCTTAGTATAATTTTTAACAGTATTTACAAAATGATCTGCTTCACTAATGCTCTGCTGTCGAAAGGTACGAGAAAAAATTCGCAATTCCGAAATGGCAGGAAAAACTGAGGAGCATGAAAACATAACCCTGAACTTCTTTGTTGCATGCTTGGGAGAATATAATCTTTCCATCTGTCGTACAGTGCGGAAACTCGGACAGCCACATTCTAATACGACTAGACTCTAGTTGACCTTTTCGCATTCCAACAATACACTACGTACTAGTTTAGTCTGCCGAGTGGCTAACTAAAATTTGACAGTGGCTTCGATTTCCTACAATGAGAGTCCGTTCCCCTTCAGCCCTTCCACCTTCGATTTTTGAAAGCAATTCTAATCTTTCGAAAATGCAAGAATTTTATGTTATATTGAAGAAATATGTACTCTTTAGGAATTTAAAGCTAAAACGGGCAAAAATAGGTGTTAAAGTCGAAATAAGGTTTTTGAAGTGCTTAACTAAGACAAGATCAAAAGGAATGGCGTTATGGTCTCAATGTACATGAAGTTTTATCAAATACGTTCAGCAGCATCCTGACTGTGGTGTTGTCTATCATCGTTCTCTGAACACTCAGTGGAAGAAGCAACAGCGTGACGGTCACCAGTTGACAATAACGTGGAGGACTCGTTCGAAAGCTGGTGCATATGTAACCGCTTGACGTGGCCGGCCACAAGAATGCAGAAAATAGCGCAAGCAGGAATACCTGCAAAGAATTTGTGATTGGTACAGCGACAGGCAGTTAATCTTCAAAGTATATAAATCTAAGCTATTAGACATCAGTTGGTGAAGACATTCATTAGTGTTCGATTACACTGTTGGCGATAAATTACCGGAAACAGTAACATTCGTGGAATAGCTAAGAGCAACCGCCCAGAGTGACGTAAGTTGGAATGACCATAAAAAACTTATTTTGGAGGAAAGGTAAGAAATGATTGTGTATGAGAAGTATCTCCATCCCACATTTTAGGACTACACTACTGGCCATTAAAACTGCTACACCAAGAAGAAATGAAGATGATAAACGGGTATTCATTGGACAAATATATTATAATAGAACTGACATGTGATTACATTTTCACGCAATTTGGGTGCATAGATCCTGAGAAATCAGTACCCAGAACAACGACCTCTGGCCGCAATAACGGCCTTGATATGGAGAATGTGCTGGCCAGGGCAGCAGTCGAACGTTTTCTGTATCCAGAAAGACCCGTACACGACCTGCAACATGCGGCCGTGCAACATCCTGTAGAAATGTAGGGTTTCGCAGGGAATGAATGAAAGGTAGAGCCACGGGTCGTAACACATCTGAAATGTAACGTCCACTGTTCAAAGTGCCGTCAATGTCAACCAGAGGTGACCGAGACGTGTAACCAATGGCACCCCATACCATCACGCCGGGTGATACGCCAGTATGGGGATGACGAATACACGTTTCCAATGTGCGTTCACCGCGATGTAACCAAACACGGATGCGACCATGATGATGCTGTAAACAGAACCTGGATTCATCCGAAAAAATGACGTTATGCCATTCGTGCACCCAGGTTTGTCGTTGAGCACACCATCGCAGGCGCTCCTGTCTGTGATGCAGCGTCAAAGGTAACCACAGCCATGGTCTCCGAGCTGATAGTCCATGCTGCTGCAAACGTCGTCGACCTGTTCGTGCAGATGGTTGTTGTTTTGCAAACGTCCCCATGTGTTGATTCGGGGATCGAGACGTGGTTGTACGATCTGTTACAGCCATGCGGATAAGATGCCTGTCATCTCGACTGCCAGTGATACGAGGCCGTTGGGATCCAGCACGGTGTTCAGTATTACCCTCCTGAACCCACCGATTCCATATTCTGCTAACAGTCATTGGATCTCGACCAACGCGAGCAGCAATGTCGCGATATCATAAACCGCAATGGCGATAGGCTACAATCCGACTTGTATCAAAGTCGGAAACGTGATGGTACGCATTTCTCCCCCATACACGAGGCACCACAGCAACATTTCACCAGCCAACGTAGGTCAACTGCTGTTTATGTATGAGAATTCGGTTGGAAACTTTCCTCATGTCAGCACGTTGTAGGTGTCGCCACCGGAGCCAACCTTGTGTGAATGCTCTGAAAAGCTAATCAATTGCATATCACAGCATCTTCTTCCTCTCGGTTAAATTTCGCGTCTGTAGCACGTCACCGTCGTGGTGTAGCAATTTTATTGGCGAGTAGTGTGTATGCCTACTAGTAGATGAAAAAGAAACCTTCATTTACAGTTTCCATCGGCTTTATAAGCTTTTCCGAAAGTGTGTTGAGCTTATTTAGGTCGCACTGAACCTGTCTGACATATTGTATGATTTTACATGTTGGAATGAACAAGCAATCTATAAATCCCTTTCCCCCCTGTTTTCCGTACATAAACTTTGATGGCGTACACGTGGTGCCGACGTAAATTTTCTTCCGCACTCTGGGTAGGCGAATAATTGAATAGAAAGAGCGACGAAGCCCCTAGCTGGCGCAGATCTCTCCGTTTCCATTAGGCAATAGGGAAATTAATTTGTTTATAATTTGGTAATTGATGGCGGCGCCTGATCCCCCGGCGTATTGAGGCTGGCCGCCGTGGCCGCGGGCGGTAATTGCCTGTGGCGTGTACGGGTAGGGGATAGGGGGCTCCGCTCATCGACCGAGCACTGGGCCGGCCCGCCGTGCAGCCCCCTCTCAGCTGCGCCCTCCGACAGCCGCTGCAGGCGATTCCTCTACACCCACTTCAATTTCCATCCAATTTGAAAAATGAATACGTCAATTTTACGATTTCTCGGGACCCGATTTCCTCATGAGTTCACAGCGAAAGTAAGTTACTGCAAATGCTGTAATGATCTTACCCGTTCAAAACCTGGTTTGATGCAGCTCTCCATGCTAGTCTGTCTTCTGCAAGCATTTTCATTTCAGTATAACAGTACTACGACAGTGACAGAACTGATGCACTTTCATCTAATTTTCCACGGGAGCACCTATTTTTGCCTGTCTCAGCTATAATTCCTAAATTTACCTACTTCTTTAACGTAACATAATTTTTTTGTATTTTCGAAAGATTAGAATTGCTTACAAAAATCGAAGACGGGAGGACTTCAAGCAATATTAAAAAAAAAAAAAAGCTGTGTAACTCAAATAAAAATCTGAAGCGCCGGCTAGGGTGGCGGAGCGGTTCTAGGCGCTACAGTCTAGAACCGGGTAACCTCTATGGTCGCTGGTTCGAATCCTGCCTCGGGCATGGATATTTGTGATGTCCTTACGTTAGTTAGGTTTAAGTAGTTCTGAGTTCTAGGGGACTGATGACCTCAAAAGTTAAGTCCCATAGTGCTCAGAGAGCCAAATCTGAAGCTCAGACACAAAAGTAAACACTTGAGCAATCATCATATATTAACAGGAAGAAAATAGTTGATCTAACATAAAAGAAAAAAATTATTATAAACTTCATCACAGCATAGTTAACACATGTTTTCTCTCTGATTTTACAACCATAATACGTCCTAAAAATAGCTACTCAATTAACATAAAATAGCAATTTGGATGCAGTGATCCAGCTGAATCAAGTAAAATGCACGTCCCATTCGTTTAAAAATCTCACCACTTAGCAAGCACTGAAAAACTCCAGCATCCGTCGTTGTCCACGTGGAGGTAAACAGGACGCATCCTAAGCTACATGGCTGCACATTTCATGACATTTCACCATTCCACAATAAGCAATGGTAACAACTTAACTACCAGGCGATTTCCTCAAACAAACAGTTCACACTGTTGGAAAGACCATAATTTATACCAAAAAAAGAAAGAGAGAGAGGTTGAGAGGCAGCCTTTACCGTTAAAACGGCATATTCCACTTCGCCAAGCCTATTTTACGATAGGGAAATCTTGCCTCCCTAACACTCTTCTAAACATTCATGGTGGTGTCTGATTGTTCTATATCGTGTCTCCCTACCACTTTCGCGCAACTACGCTCTGAGCGTGTTTTTCAGGGAATTAACTAGTTTGAACCTGGGACCTGTTGCTGGTAAGGAGACGCCAGACCACACATGACGTGTAGAATTCAGAAGAGTTCAGTGAGACTAGCGATGATATAACCAAATACTAAATGATCTCAGCGTCAGCTCCACTGCCCTCCCTGTAAAAGAATCTTAATCCTAACTAAATTTAGTGGAAAGGGTTCAAGGCTTTCCTATTTTTAGTTAGCTGGTAAAATAACGTCGAAAAAGCACTTAAGTTTACCATTGGAAATTTTATTCTACTCACAAAACATCGTTTATAAATTGCACTACTGATAAAAGGAAATGTTTTAATACAGGATGGTAAAAACCAACCGCGTTCAGCAAAAATGTGAACGAATATTCCCTGAATGGGTTTCCAAGTTCTACAATCGATCGAAGGATGACCTATGCCATATCACATCTATAATCTAGGTTTAAATTAAGTTTCACAAAAGAGATAGCTATCAAAATGGTCTACATTGACCCTCAATTATCTTTAATTACTAATCTAACCTGTCGTAAATTACAGTGGCTGATGTGGCTTCTCAGTAACTATAAAATAGAAAAATCATCGCGTTTCAGATCTTAACTTCAAGTGGCAAATGTGAACACCATGAGTTTTAATTAGCGATCGACACCAGTATTACGCAAAAAGGGGTGTAACAGATGAGTCTTCTGCAGTTCTGAGTGAAGCCTTATGCGCTCAAAAATGCGGCATCGCGTGCGTTCATTACCTTGTCGGTGTTTAGGCAGCGTCAGGGCGACAGCGGCCGGCGCACCAGCCATCCAGCTCACCGTCTCGGTACCAACTCTCTTATAACTTCTCCTTACTACAATTTACCGAAGTTGGTTTAAAAAAACTATCTGGCTATGTTTTCATCTGACCAATCAGGGTCTCAATGTTAACCTTAAGCTCCGCCTACAAAAATTCTGTCTATCCAATGAGAAGCGTTATACTTTTCGTGGTGGGGCAATGTTTTTAAAGTTTGCAACGTAACAGAGATGCTAAAAAGTCTCACGATAAAACCTGCAGCTGGTGTGGTCCTTTTAGCGTTATCGTGAGATCTATGCTGTTCTTCTGGAGGGCTCTATCTTTTAACATGGGCTGGAGGATTGTCCTAATGTAACAGACACGCAAAAAAGTCTCACGCTAAAACTTGCGGGTGGTAGTGGCCCTGTTTGTGTTATCGTAAGATCTATATGCTTTTCTGGAGGGCTCTAGCTTTTAACATGGGCTGGGGGTGGTCCTTGACGTACCTGAGACGCGAAAAAGTCTCACACTAAAACGTGCGGGTGGTAGTTGTACAGGTAGGCTGGCCCGTCCGTCCCTTATCGTAGGGCCTTCTAGCTCAACACGGTTCTGCTCTCGGCTTCTGTCCTCGTTTCTCCCCTCGGAACTGAATCTGCCTCACGGTGGGAAGGTACGACATGCATTTAGGCATTCTTGTGTTAGTCTGTGGTATTCCATTTTGCTCACTCGTTACTCGTATTGCTTTGGTTAATTTAATGTCACGATTTATTCGGAGCTATGTGACATACTACTGGATTTGCTTATCGTGTCGGGGTTTTCATGTAAGGTGTTGGATTTGCCTGACATCTTACACTCTAACCTCCTATCCCTTCCATGTCAAACTCAGGAATGATTAGGTACCGGTAAACTGGAGCCCAGAGCAAACGTGTACTTTGCACCACACCTTAGCACCCCCCCCCTCCCCCCCCCCCCCGACACACACACACCTTTTCGACATCTCCTCTCTTTTTTCGTTTAATCCTCGTCGGTGACTACCCTGTTTATACCCTGGAACACAGTTCAATAATTATTTTTTATATAATACCGTTCAAAGCACCGAACGACACACAGACCAAAGGCGCTTGTCATAAAACAATATACGATTCGTTTTTCATTGTTCCATTGCTATTCAGATTCAAAATACACCCGCTACGGTAGCTTAGCTAGATCCACCTAGTAGCTAAAAACAAAAACAAAAAAAAACAGAAAACAAGAAACAAGCGTATCTGCACTTAGGAGAGAGAAGTCTTACGGAACTGATGCTCAACAAAGTCCACGCTGAATTTTCTCAAGATTTCGTTTCAAACATCTTAGCCCTCTTCTCATTTTAGTGGCTTCAGATCTGTTCCCTTCTTGTTCCCCTTGACCCTTCACTATTTCTTTTCACACGCTCATTTGTTCTCCCGTCACACAACTACGCTCTCACCAGGTCACTCAACCCGGCTGCCATAACCTAGCAACGCCACTGGCTATGTGAAAACGCTGTGTATGAAACGCCAGTGCAAACTAAAGAGAAACCTTCCGGATGAGTTTTAGCTACCAGTCTCGAAGCAGAAGCGACACAGGGATGTTTCATGTGCATGCATTGAGACTGTAGACGATTGTTGTGGGCTTAAGTTGTTACTACAGAGTATAAGGTTCCAGAATGAGATTTTCACTCTGCAGTGGAGTGTGCGCTGTTATGAAACTTTCCAAGCAGATTAAAACTGTGTGCCGGACCGAGACTCGAACTCGGGACCTTTGCCTTTCGCGGGCAAGTGCTCTATCATCTGGGCTACCCAAGCACCCTCACAGCTTTACTTCGGCCAGTACCTCGTCTCCTACTTTCCAAACTGCACAGAAGCTGGGCTCGGCACACAGTTTTAATCTGTTAGGAAAGTTTCATAACAGCGAACACCCCGCTGCAGAGTCAAAATCTCATTCTGGAAACATCCCCCAGGCTGTGGCCAAGCCATGTCTCCGCAACATCATTTCTTCGAGGAGTGCTAGTTCTGCATGGTTCACAGAAGAGCTTCTGTGAAGTTTGGAAGGTATGGGACGAGGTACTGGCAGAAGTGCAGCTGTGAGGAGGGGGCGTGAGTCGTGCTTGGGTAGCTCAGATGGTAGTGCACTTGCCTGCGAAAGGCAAAAGTTCCGAGTTCGAGTCTCGGTCCGGCACACAGTTTTAATCTGCCAGGAAAGTTTCAAGGTATAAGTTTCTAATGACAATTAAAACTTCAATATTGATTTTCGGTTGTTAATTTCTTATCTCAAAGTACTCAACGTAAGATGCTCTGCGGCCTTTAGAGCTTTGATCCCAAGGTTTGGGAAACTCTGTGTTGTTTACATAATTCAATAGGGAAATAGAACGTCACATCGATTACTGCGTCCAATATCAACACATCTCTAAATTATTGGCTTCGAAATCAAACAGATGGAAACATGTAAAACTCACAAACACAAGTACTACATGTACTAATACCATGACCTTTGACCCTCCACAGCACAACTTCCCACCAAAAACCTCCAATGTCGTTTTCTTTTTTTCTTTCTTCCTTTTTATTCAGATACGCTTTGAGTAGTCTCACCCCGTTTATCAGTGAGCTCATATGAAACTCGAAATAGCAGTGCCTGTATTATTAAGAAGTACGAAGCAATGTTCCTTCAGACACGCAGCCATATCCGAAGGAATATGAACCACTTTCGGCTGTATATAGGCGCAACGACAATGAAAATTTGTGCCAGACTGGATCCGAACCCGGATTGCCCACTCTACACCAGCGATCGCCTTAACTTCTTCGACCAACAGAGTACGAAACACGGTCAGAAATGCATGCATGTTCAAAATAACATCGCATCGTACTTCTTAATAACACAGGCATTCCTGTTTCGTATTTATTCGCCAATACCAGGCACACCACTATCAATAAATGTGTTCTTCCTTGAAGGGAATAACGTACCGTACGAGTGCAAGTTGTGACATATGGACCACGACGTATGGACGTTTGCGTCTAGCCGTGATTCGTGCTCGGATATCCGAAGAGGCTAACTCTACCGCTCGCGTAATGCGAGAAATCCGAGTTGAGTCGTCGTCGTCATTCCAATATACAGGCGAAGCTGGTTCATATTCGTGACTGCGAATAGATTTTCTTTAACGGGTTCATAGTCTCTCAGTTGCCACCGTTTAGGAACAAGGTGTGTAGTGTCGAGGCAGTTGAAGGTACTGTCCAACAAAAGCTCAAGTAGTCATGGATCTTGCCGTAACTACGCTTGAGCGTGTAACATGGAAAATCTGAGTTGGAGGGAAGGGAGAAAGATTAGAGATTTTCGTCCCGTCGATAACAAGGTCATTAGATACAAAGCACAAGCTCAGAGTTGGGAAGGAAATCGGCCACGCGCCGTTTGAAAAGAACGATTTCGGAATTTGCGTTAAGCGGTTTAAGGAAATCACGAAAACCTTTCTCTGGTTGGCAGCACGGTGATCTAAATCATCATCCTCCAGAATGTGAGTCCAGTGTGCTAACAACTGCGTAAATTCGCTCGGTAGCTGCTTTCAAGCGTAAAGTGTCGCGTGTTGTTAATTTTTAGTAAAATCAGTACGTTAACTAACAGACACAACTGCTTTCGGTTAACTTTTTTAACTGACGATGAGCTGAGAAGACAAAGTGATGAAAAAGGAGACTGAATGTTTAATTAGGTGCTCTTTGGACGACATACATGTCCATCAGCTGAGAAATGCTCCTATCGGAGCACAGGAAAGGCGAATATGGTTCTGTTTAAAAGATTCTGTCTCAAAAGTGGGGAACCAGATGCCTCAATCTGCCTCCTAAGCACCATTAAAAATGTCCCCAAAAATTTTGGTATGGGAACATATTCTCACGAGAGATTTAGCAAGCAATTCCAAATATCATTGTGTCCTGACGTTCTGCTATAGAAAATGAACTGCTTTATTTAGGAGCGGTGGCATTGATCTCCTTACGTTGAGTATTACAGTTTTATGTACAAGAAGTAATAGTAAACAGTATGAAATTCATTAAACTTATTTTGAAAGGCTATCTTTCAGATACCAACACCAGACCGAGGCCGGTCGCATCCGTTTCGAAATCGAAAAAGTGAAATTTATCCTCTTGCTTTGAATAAAACTTTGGACAAGCTTTTATTTAACTTTACATAAATATAAGAACCGCAGACTAAGGCTACTTAAGCCCAAACTTCTATTTTTTCCTATTTTCTTTCAAGTATTAAGCATAAATAATATATTTTTTACATCACATAAGTTATGCAAAACTACACAATATTTTCAAGGAAATCACTCTTAATGCTTACTTTCTCTTCACGTATTAATTTGCTGTGAAGTTAATTTACTTTGGGTCCATTTTTTTTCTTACAGTTTGCTAACTTGGACCTAATAGTTTTCTCAGTGACTGAATAACCATTTGTATTGTTTTGTGCAAGTAGAACTGATATTTAAAATTAAAGGAATGTTTTAGAGTTACAGATTTTAAAAAAAGAAGTTTGGTTTAGGGACATTACTATGGAGGATAAAAATCAACAAGTGAATGACACATGTAATTCTGAGAAATGACCGAGAAAATATTTTACGAAGTGTTGTTAACACATGTTTTTATGTTAGGGCATCTTATCTAACAAAATTTATCATAAAAGTTTCAAAAATTGGGGATAATTTTAAGTATTTCTATAGGTGTGCTTCAAAGTGCCTGTAAAAAGACCTTTCTTCACATGTTTTGGAGATTTTACTTTTTCAACAAAGTCTTCCCATTTGTAGAACAAAATATCCTTCACTCTTGCCCATTTCCGGGCTATGTCTGTGGGCTCCATGCATTCGAAAGGACACCCTCGTATTTTGTTTGGTAATTATTAGAAAATCTATTAATAAAGTGCATTTTGCAAACAGCATTCTAGTTTTGCAAATGAATTTATTTTATGGGCTATTTCGGCCCACATTAAAATCTGAATTGAAAATTAGAAATGTGTTTCAGGGTTACTTAAGCTCTAATCACGCGAGAAAAACAATGGGTTCAAGTAACTCACTTCCGAAAGTTATGTTAACAACTTTTTAAAACAGTATGTTTAAAAGCTTCACGTTATAAAAAAACATTAAACTGGGTATGGATCAGAAACTGCTGCCTCCGACACTACACAGAAATTTGTTTTGCCTTCTTGGGCTCAAGATAACCATCAGGGGTCAAGCAACGAAACCTTACGGTGTATTTATAGATCGAATCTCCCAAGTTTGAATCAGTCCAAATTTACAGATATTTGTTTCGGGTGAATCGTACAATTCTACTTCGTACGACTTCCATTTGTCCAATTCCACTGAATTTCCGCGTAAGTACCCTTGTGGTCTCTGTGACAATACAGTTATCTGGTGTAATGATAATTTCCTGATTGAGAGAGGACTATCCAGTTCGTGAGTTGTGGAGTTTTTCTCAGTCATATCTTGTGTTATGATGGCTGCTGTTGTTGTTTTATTAGTTGTGATGAGACAACTTGAACATTGAGAATCTAAAGATGATAGCTTTGAATCTAAAGCGCGGTGTTGTAAGGAATGGTAAATGTTACTAAGCTACAACGCTATAATTTACCATTTAATTTTTAAATAAACAAGAACGATCGCGAGCAAGTGAGCCGAATGAAATGTAACAGTTCTATATTCCTGCTCGTGTAAAAGTAAGAAAGTCGTCAGTGTATTGTAATATACGTGTTTCGCTCTTCCCTAAATCACTTTAGGCGAATAGAGTGCTTCGGACGAACATTCGACTTAGGTGTAGTACTTAAGACGTCAGTTTTGTGTGTTTCCTTCTCTATAAGCTTAAAGCAAAATGGTTGAAGCGGTAATATGTTCAGTTTGCCAAGCGATTTATGTACACTGTGGATAATGGCACAAACCTTTAGTTTTACACACCAGGAAATGTTTTATTGAAGACAGTTGTTTGCTCTTCGCTCAGTTCCATATTATTTATGCCCCTCTGCCACGTTCCCCCTTTTCTATTCCAGTCACGAATGGACCACGGGAAGAACGACTGTTGGTAAGCCTTCTTGTGAGTTCGAATCTCTCTGATTTCACTTGCAGGCTCTTTTCGCGAGACATGTCTGGGGAGAAGCGTAATATGGTGGTTGACTCTTATAAGAATATACGTTTACTGTAATTTTAACAATAAACCGTACGGCAATGCACAACACCTCTTTTAGTATCTGCCACTGGAGTTACATGAGTAACTCAGCGATACTTTCGTTATTTTACTGCTCGTAAATGAACTTGTGACGAAACGAGCTACTTTTCTTTGGACCTTCTCTGTTTCCTCTATCAGTCCTATCTGGTATGGGTGCCAGATTGTTGTTGTTGTTGTGGTCTTCAGTCCTGAGACTGGTTTGATGCAGCTCTCCATGCTACTCTATCCTGTGCAAGCTTCTTCATCTCCCAGTACCTACTGCAGCCTACATCCTTCTGAATCTGCTTAGTGTATTCATCTCTTTGTCTCCCTCTACGATTTTTACCCTCCACGCTACCCTCCAGTACTAAATTGGTGATCCCTTGATGCCTCAGCACATGTCCTACCAACCGATCCCTCCTTCTAGTCAAGTTGTGCCACAAACTCCTCTTCTCCCCAATTCTATAAAATACTTCCTCATTAGTTATGTGATCTACCCATCTAATCTTCAGCATTCTTCTGTAGCACCACATTTCGAAAGCTTTATTCTCTTCTTGTCCAAACTATTTATCGTCCATGTTTCACTTCCATACATGGCTACACTCCATACAAATACTTTCTGAAACGACTTCCTGACACTTAAATCAATACTCGATGTTAACAAATTTCTCTTCTTCTGAAACGCTTTCTTTGTCGTTGCCAGTCTCCTTTTTATTTCCTCTCTACTTCGACCATCATCAGTTATTTTGCTCCCAAAATAGCAAAAGTCCTTTACTACTTTTAGTGTCTCATTTCCTAATCTAATTCCCTCAGCATCACCTGACTTAATTCGACTACATCCCAGTATCCTCGTTTTGCATTCGTTGATGTTCATCTTATATCCTCCTTTCAAGACACTGTCCATTCCGTTCAACTGCTCTTGCAAATACATACAGTAAAGCTGCATACCCTCGGGAAAGTTACGGCTGTAGTTTCCCCTTGCTTTCAGCCGTTCGCAGTACCACAACAGCAAGGCCAGTTTGGTTAGTGTTACAAGGCCAGATCAGTCAATCACCTAGAGTGTTGCCCCTGCAACTACTGAAAAGGCTGCTTCCCCTCTTCAGGAACCACACGTTTGTCTGGCTTCTCAACAGATACCCCTCCGTTGTGGTTGCACCTACCGTACGGCTATCTGTATCGTTGAGGCACGCCAGCCTCCCCGCCAACGGCAAGGTCCATGGTTCATCGTTCATGGGGGAAAGGAAGGCCAGATTGTTGAGTAATACTGAAGAACCGGACGAGCGTGAGTTTTGGAAGCTTACTGATTCGTGGGTGGACTATTCTTCCTGAAGAATCATTCAGTGAGTCTCGGTATACGATCTGCTTATCTTCGATTAGTTTTATGCGGTCGTTCCATTTTAAATCGCTCCGTACGAATAATAGTAAATACTTTATGGATGTGACTGCTTCTAGCGCTTGTTCTATAGTCGTTTAATCATGTAGTAATGGATCTTGTCGCACATTTATGCGCAATATGTTACTGTTGTTTATTCTGAGGCGTAAATTGCATCCATTACACCAGGTGTCGATCGTCTGCAGGTCTTGTTGCATTTCGCTATAATTTTCTGGCTTTACGACTTCTCAGTATATAACAGCATCCTTCACCAAGAGCCTCATGGAGTTGTTATGCTATCCGATAGCCCGCTTATCCATATATTCTGACAAATAATGATTCTATAAAACTCCCTAGGGGTACACCCGAAGTTACCTTAATATCTGAAGAATTATATCCTTTAAGAATGACGAGAGCTCTTCTTTTTCCTAAGAATTCTTCTTCTTTATCTTGTGTCTTTACCTCGCATCGGTGCAGGGTCGTCATGGTTATTAATGGATGTGGTATGGTTAATTTAAGGGGCAGCCAGATGCCCTTCCTGTTTCCACTCCGTTCCCCTCCCGGGACGGAATATGTGAACCCCAACTGCCTACGCGTAGCATTATGCAAGTGAAAATGAGTGAAAGTTTTCTACACGTTTGCGAATCGTGTAGCTGCGGTGGGACTTAGATATCACCTAGGGAAATGTGAAAAACGGTCTAAAAACCACATCCAGGCAGGCCCTCACACCGACTCTAGTCGCCGATCCTTCGGCGCCCCTCCCTGTCAAGGAGCACGCACGGATGACAGGACCTGTTTAGCTAGGAACTCTTCAGTCCAATTTCCAAGCTAGTCTGATATTCAGTAGGGTCTTATTTCATTCATAAGGCTACAGTAACTGTATTGAAAACCTCCTGGAAGTCAAGGTACACGTCATCGGCATGGAGGACGGTATCAAGCCCCTTCTGGGTTTCGTGGGGAAACAGTGAGCTGAGTTTCACATAGTCGTCGTTTGTAGAATCCACGTTTATTCTTACAAAGGAGATTTCTGATCCCAAGAAGTGACATAATACACAAATATAAAACGACTTCCAAAATTCTGCAACACACTGACGTCAGCGATATTGCCCAATAGTCCTCTGAGCCCGTTCGACAACCATTCTTAAAAACGGGAATTACCTACAATTTTTTTCCAACACTAGAAACGCTTCTATCTTCCAGCGACCTACGGTGCACCGCTTCTGGAAAAAAAGTTAGTTCTTTCACATATTTTACGTAGACTCGTACAAGTATCCCTATCAGGCCCGGTCGCCTTTCCTCTGTTAATCTATTTCAGTTGCGTTTCTACCCCTTGGTCACTCATTTTGACATCTATCATTTGGTCATTCTTGCGACTGTTTAAAGAAGGAACCGCTGCATGATCTTCCTGAATAAAACAATATTGGAAATAGTATTTAATTATTCTGCCTTCTCTTTGTCATACCATTGTCGTCACAGTGTCAGGACAGATGGCTTTGATTCGTTTACTGATTCAACCTAAGACCAAAGCTTACTGGGTTTTTTCTTGTCAAAAAATGGTTCAAATGGCTCTGAGCACTATGGGACTTAACTTCTGAGGTCATCGGTCCCCTAGAACTTAGAACTACGTAAACTTAACTAACCTAAGGACATCACACACACATCCATGCCCGAGGCACGATTCGAACCTGCGACGTAGCGGTCGCGCTGTTCCAGACTGTAGCGCCTAGAACCGCTCGGCCACCCCGGCTGGCTTTTCTTGTCAGATCGGTAGATAGAATTATACACTCCTGGAAATTGAAATAAGAACACCGTGAATTCATTGTCCCAGGAAGGGGAAACATTATTGACACATTCCTGGGGTCAGATACATCACATGATCACACTGACAGAACCACAGGCACATACACACAGGCAACAGAGCATGCACAATGTCGGCACTAGTACAGTGTATATCCACCTTTCGCAGCAATGCAGGCTGCTATTCTCCCATGGAGACGATCGTAGAGATGCTGGATGTAGTCCTGTGGAACGGCTTGCCATGCCATTTCCACCTGGCGCCTCAGTTGGACCAGCGTTCGTGCTGGACGTGCAGACCGCGTGAGACGACGCTTCATCCAGTCCCAAACATGCTCAATGGGGGACGGATCCGGAGATCTTGCTGGCCAGGGTAGTTGACTTACACCTTCTAGAGCACGTTGGGTGGCACGGGATACATGCGGACGTGCATTGTCCTGCTGGAACAGCAAGTTCCCTTGCCGGTCTAGGAATGGTAGAACGATGGGTTCGATGACGGTTTGGATGTACCGTGCACTATTCAGTGTCCCCTCGACGATCACCAGAGGTGTACGGCCAGTGTAGGAGATCGCTCCCCACACCATGATGCCGGGTGTTGGCCCTGTGTGCCTCAGTCGTATGCAGTCCTGATTGTGGCGCTCACCTGCACGGCGCCAAACACGCATACGACCATCATTGGCACCAAGGCAGAAGCGACTCTCATCGCTGAAGACGACACGTCTCCATTCGTCCCTCCATTCACGCCTGTCGCGACACCACTGGAGGCGGGCTGCACGATGTTGGGGCGTGAGCGGAAGACGGCCTAACGGTGTGCGGGATCGCAGCCCAGCTTCATGGAGACGGTTGCGAATGGTCCTCGCCGATACCCCAGGAGCAACAGTGTCCCTAATTTGCTGGGAAGTGGCGGTGCGGTCCCCTACGGCACTGCGTAGGATCCTACGGTCTTGGCGTGCATCCGTGCGTCGCTGCGGTCCGGTCCCAAGTCAACGGGCACGTGCACCTTCCGCCGACCACTGGCGACAACATCGATGTACTGTGGAAGCCTCACGCCCCACGTGTTGAGCAATTCGGCGGTACGTCCACCCGGCCTCCCGCATGCCCACTATACGCCCTCGCTCAAAGTCCGTTAACTGCACATACGGTTCACGTCCACGCTGTCGCGGTATGCTACCAGTGTTAAAGACTGCGATGGAGCTCCGTATGTCGCGGCAAACTGGCTGACACTGACGGCGGCGGTGCACAAATGCTGCGCACCTAGCGCCATTCGACGGCCAACACCGCGGTTCCTGGTGTGTCCGCTGTGCCGTGCGTGTGATCATTGCTTGTACAGCCCTCTCGCAGTGTCCGGAGCAAGTATGGTGGGTCTGACACACCGGTGTCAATGTGTTCTTTTTTCAATTTCCAGGAGTGTACATTTGAATTCGTTGAACACTTTACACATGGCCTCTTTAAGCTAATTTTGGCTTTGACAAATTTTTGTTTATCTCTGAGGCTTTGGTTTAAGTAGGCAGTAAACCTCGCTTTCCTTTCGGAGTAGCCTTCTAACTCGTCTGACGAACCACGGCGGATGCTACCCATCCCTCTCAACGTTGTTCGGTACATACTGTCTAGGACTACAGTCCAATGCTCTTGAACTTTGTCCAATTGTTCTCAATATTTTCAGTCTCAAAGATGTATGTTTCATGTTGTCCGCTCAAGTAATCTTAGCTCTATATTTTGTCGCACTTACTGATCAGAAATATCTTCCACTCTATCTCTGTATTCATATTTACAGCCCAATTCGGTGATGCTATATCGGTCATATGATCACTGACTTCCTACTATACGTCATCTGAGTTGAAATATCTGGTATGTTTGTCGCAACTGAATCTAAAGTATTACCTTCATGAGTCTGTTATCTGATAAACAGCTCAAGATAATTTTTGAATAAGGCATACAGAAAAATTTCACACGATTTCTTGCCCCTGGTTCCCGCCCTAATAGCTTGAGTCTCCCAGGCGATAGCTGTTAAGCTGAAATCTCACCTTAACACCCTAACATCAACAGGAAATTTATACGCTACGTTCTCCAAGTTGCACCGCTACTGTTCCTGAGGTAGGGCTATATAAAAACATCCAGTTTGCATGTTTGATCCACCTTTACCACTTATTTTCACCAAAATCATTACGGATTCGGAATTTCAGTAGATTTTATCATATTACTTCCGGCTATAAACGCACCTCCACCAACAGTGTTCAATCTAACTTTGCGGTATACACTCTAAGAGACAAAAAAGGAACCAACCGACGCACCAAGAAGAAATTGCCCGAAAGGGACGGAAATCGGTAGTTGTGGTGTACATATACAGACAAACAAATGATTATCAGTTCAGGAAAAAGTGTATGATTTGCCCTAAGAAAGAGCTTCACAAATCGAAAAAGTAAATAGCACCCTGGTCCGCCTCTGGTCTTTATGCAAGCAGGTATTCGGCTCGGCATTGATTGATGGAGTTGTTGGCCGTCCTCTCAAGGGATCGCGCCAAATTCTGCTCAGCTGCCTCGTTAAATCGTCAGAATCCCTGGTTGGTTGAAGGACTCTGCCTGTAATGCTCCTAACGTTCTCAGTCGGAGAGAGATCCGGCGACATGACTGGCCAACGCAGGGTTTGCCAAGAACGAAGACAAGTAGTAGAAGCTCTTGTCTTGTCTGGCCGGGCATTACCTTGTTGCAATGTAAGCCGAGGATGGCTCACCATGAAGGGCAACAAAACGGGGTGTAGAATGTCGTCTACGTACGCTGTGCAGTAAAAGTTCCGCGGATGACAACCAAATTGGTCCTGCTATAAATGCAAATGTCATCCCCTACCATCACTCCTGATTGTCGGGCCGTATGGCCGGAGACAGTCAGATTGATATTCCAACGCTGTCCAGGTCGTCTCCAGACAAGTCTTCGTTGGTCATCGGGGCTCAGTTCGAAGCGGGACCCATCAGTCAGTGCAATTCTACTCCAGTCAATGAGATTCCAGAACGAACACATTTATGGACACACCCATAACAGCACTGGGACACGCGACACTACTGTCCGGAAAACATTCAAATATTGACAATATGTTAATCTACACTATTAAGCACATACCATTCACTTTTTCCCAGAGTGACCTGAGAATAAAGCCTAAACGTAATCTGGTGTAGATACAGAAACTGCTGCTGCTGGGGAGACTCAACGACAAGTTAGCAGTAGCTGATCTCATCCATACAACTGCACACGCTTTAAATGCCCATGAGGAAGTCTTACAAATATATCACAATGAAAGGAAAAGAAAGAAGCTTGTCATTCTGCAGGAGCTACAGTATGTGATCAAAAGTACCTGGATACCTGGCTAAAAATGACTTACAAGTTCGTGGCGCCCTCCATCGGCAATAATGGAATTCAGTATGGTGTTGGCCCACCCTTAGCCTTGATGACAGCTTTCACTCTCGCAGGCATACGCTCAGTCAGGTACTGGAAGGTTTCTTGGGGAATGACAGCCCGTTCTTCACGGAGTGATGCACTGAAGAGATGTATCGATGTCGGTCGGTGAGGCCTGGCACGAAGTCGGCGTTCCAAAACATACCAGAGGTGTTCTATAGGATTCAGGTCATGACTGTGCAGGCCAGTTCATTACAGGGATGTTATTGTCGTGTAACCACTCCGCCACAGGCCGTGCGTTATGAACAGGTGCTCGATCGTGTTGAAAGGTGCCACCACTATCCCCGAGTTGTTCTTCAACAGTGGGAAGCAATTAGGTGCTTAAAACATCAATGTAGGCCTGTGCTGTGATTGTGCCACGCAAAACGATAAGGGGTGCAATCTCCCTCCATGAAAAACACGACCACGCCATTACACCACCGCCTCCAATATTTACTGTTGGCACTACACATGCTGGTATATGACGTTCACCGGTACTTCGCCATACGCACACCCTGCCATAGGATCGCCAAATAGTGAATCGTGATTCGTCACTCCACCCAACGTTTTTCCACTGTTCAATCGTCCGATGTTTACGCTCCTTACACCAAGTTCGGCGTTGTTTAGCATTTACCGTCGTGATGTGTGGCCTATGAGCAGCCGCTCGACCATGAAATCCACGTTTTCTCACCTCCCGCCTAACTTTGATAGCCCTTGCAGTGTATCCTGATGCAGTTTTAAATCCCTGTGCCATGGTCTGGATAGATGTCTGACTATTATACATTACGACTCTCCTCAACTGTCGGCAGTCTCTGTCAGTCAACAGACGGTGTCGGCCGGTACGCGTTTGTGCTGTACATGTCCTTTCACGTTTCTTCTTCACTATAACATCGGAATCGGAGGAAAATGGCTCTGAGCGCTATTGGACTTAACATCTGAGGTTATCAGTCCCCCTAGAACTTAGAACTACTTAAACCTAAGTAACCTAAGGACGTCACACAAATCCATGCCCGAGGCAGGATTGGAACCTGCGACCGTAGCGGTTGAGCGGTTCCAGACTAAAGCGTCTAGAACCGCTCGGCCACATTGGCCGGCCGAAGCAGAGGACGTAGGGATGTTTAGGAGTGTGGAAATCTCGCGTATAAACTTATGATACAAGTGACACTCAATCTCCTGACCACATTCGAGCCGGCCGCTGTGGTCGAGCAGTTCTTGTTGCTTCAGTCCTGAACAGCGCTACTGCTACGGTCGCAGGTTCGAATCCTTCCTCTGACATGGATGTGTGTGATGTCCTTAGGTTAGTTAGGTTTAAGTAGTTGTAAGTTCTAGGGGCGGGTGACCTCAGTTCTTAAGTCCCATAGGGCTCAGAGCCATTTGAACCCTCTGGACCACATTCGAAGTCCGTGAGTTCCGCAGAGCGCCCCACTTTGGTCTCTCACGATGTTTAATGACTGCTGACGTCGCTGATATGGAGTACCAGCCAACAGGTGGCAGCACAATGCACCTGATATGAAAAACGTATATTTTTCGGGGTGTCCACATACATTTGATGATTCGAATGGTTCAAATGGCTCTGAGCACTATAGGACTTAACGTCTGAGGACATCAGTCCCCTAGAACTTAGAACTACTTAAACCTAACTAACCTAAGGACATCACACACATCCATGCCCGAGGCAGGATTCGAACCTGCGACCGTAGGATACTTTTGATCACATGGTGTAGAAGTAGATGTTAGTTAACTAAATTAAATACGAAAATGTTGCGAACATGCAAATGGAGGGTAGCAATACTGAATTTTAACTCATTTATAGGCCTTTCTTAACATTAGTATAGAACAGTGTCTGTTTAGTGCTTCAGAGGTGTAACAGACAACAGGAATAATTCTGTAGCGGTAGCTTGGAAAGTGCAGAAACAGCAAGAAACCACTCTGCTCAGTAGAGTGCGCCATAAACAAAGTGCATCCGCGAATACAGAATCGTATAGGTTCTGCTAGTCAGTTGGTGTGGTTTCAAGTTAATGTGGTCCGAGCAAACAGCTGATGAAGAGATCCAGAAATGTGTGTAAGTGCAGGTTTTGATGGGACAGGCAAACGGGCACCAACAGGATGATTGTAAAGTAAGATGAGAACATTCTGTCCACCATACTTTATGTTGCGATGGCAGCTAAACGTGTTTTAGTAATTTTGTTGCTATAAAGTGTGTCGGATGCAACTACACTAGTACGATTTAATGTAACAACTGTTACCTCATGTCTCTAGAAATAGATAATAACGTTCAACTTTTAATAATATGTTGTATACACAAAATGTCCCGTGCGCGTCAGATCGGTGGCAACAGCTGTCGTTGTTTGCCGTAAGAGTGGACTGCTTTCGCCTTGTGTGCAGCTGACCATTGCCTGGCTGGTGGCGCCAGTAAGCACTTCTCGATACAAGAAGAACTCGTTCCCTGTTTTCTCCAATTGTACGCATAGGCCGTATGCAGCTGACACAGAATAATGCAGCACATATACACGAAAGTAAAGATCCGCGTCAAAGAACGTGACGGGTAGAAGAAAGAGCAGAAATATTCATGCCTGCCGCCCAGCCACCACACCGTTAATTGCGCTCCATCCCACCGCACCAACCCCTCCGACTGCTCAATTACTCATTCGCGCTACCCTACCGAACGCTGACTGCTGGCGTCAGTTGCGCAATTCAACTCCATTTTCACGTGATCCGTCCCACGCTTTATTCACCCGAATAATTAGTGAACAAAATACCGGTTGAAAGTTCGTGGCAGATTAGAACTGTGTGGTGGACCGTGCCTGGAACTCGGGACCTTTGCTTTCGCAGACAAGTGATCTACCGACCGAGCCACCCAAGCACGACTGACGATCCGCCCGCACAGCTTTACTTCCGCCAGTACCCCGTCTCCTACCTTCCAAACTTCACAGAAGCTCTCCTGCGATAATTCAAAGATTAGCACTTCTGGAAGAAAGGATACTGCTGTGAGGAGCTGTCGGCAGTCATGCTTGTGTAGCTGGGTCACTAGAGTACCTGCCCATTAATGGCGGAGGTCCCGATTTCGAACTTCGGTAGGGCAAGGAAGTTTCATATTAGCGCACACTCCACACTCCACTGCACTGGGAAAATTTCGTTCTGATAATACAGTGTAGGGTGTAGTTATCGTATGGCACCGAAACTTGGTAGATATGCTAATGTGTTAATTTGGAACCGCTTTTCACTGGACCTCTGTGACCACTCTAATTATAACGAGGTTACTCAGTACCGGACCACATTTGTCACTGAATACGGGACTTCACTGTAGATAGAACTCAGCACATCTTTTCTAGCGAAGCAACTTCGTCAAATATAAAGGTAATTCAGAGAGTACGCAAAGGCAGTGTTATAGGCCCGCTACTGTTTACAATTTGTATCAGTTATCCAGTGCTTAATGTTGGAGGATCCGTGGAGATATGGTGGACTATGGTGTTTTGTGTATAGGAAGGCTGCAACGCCACAAGACTGTAGCATTGTGCAGGAAGATCTGCAAAAGATCGACGATTGGTGAGCGAATAGGAGTTGACTTGGAAGGTAAATAAATGTTAAATCTTCTTCTTCCTTGTGGCTGGTCCAGGCAGAGGTTCGAGTCCTCCGTCGGGCATGGGTGTGTGTGTGTTTGTCCTTAGGATAATTTAGGTTAAGTAGTGTGAAAGCTTAGGGACTGATGACCTTAGTAGTTAAGTCCCATAAGATTTCACACACATTTTTCTTCTTCCTTGCCTGTTGCGCATTTCTCTTCAGGGTAGGCGTTATTATATGGGTTTTAGCAATGTTAGTGACAGTTGGTGGCCGGATACCTCTTCTGACGCCATCACTTCCTCCGGGACGGAATTCGTGTGTCTCATCCGTCTGCGTCTAAAGGAAATCTCATGTTCTGGTGTGAGAACGTTTTCCAAATGTTTGCGTAGCATGTCGCAGACGAGGAAACATAAACAAAAGTAGCGTATTGAGCATAAAATTGAGAAGAGATTCATTAGTGCAAGATTACGCTGTAGGTGACAGTGCACTGGAAACAGTAACCACTGTAAAGTATCTAACGACCTAAAGTGAAGTTGGTTGGTTGGTTGTTTTGGGGAAGGAGACCAGACAGCGTGGTCATCGGTCTCATCGGGTTAGGGAAGGATGGGGAAGGAAGTCGGCCATGCCCTTTCAGAGGAACCATCCCAGCATTGGCCTGGAGTGATTTAGGGAAATCACGGAAAACCTAAATCAGGATGGCCGGACGCGGCATTGAACCGTCGTCCTCCCGAATGCGAGTCCAGTGTCTAACCACTTCAAGTGAAGTGACCACATTAAACAAACCGTAAAAAAATCAGATGCCAAGCTGAGATTCATAGGAAGAAGCGGCGTACAAACAATTGGAAGAACGATTTTTGAGTACTGCTCTTCAGTCTGAGACTCTCACCAAGTAACATTAATAGAAAAGACAGAGATGATCTAACGAAGTGCGGCGCGTTTCGACACGAGTTCGTTTACTTGGCAGGAGAGCGTTACGGAAATGCTGAACATACTCCTGCGGCAGACGCTGCAAGAGAGGAGTTGTGCACCACGGAGATGTGAAATGATCACGACGGGAAAATTGGAGAATATAGAATTCATCTGCAGCTTTACAGTCACTTTTCCTATGGTCTGCTTCTGTAGCTGAGTGTTCAGCATAGATGGATGCCATACAAAGGAACCAGATTCGATTCCCAGTCCAGCCAAGGATATTTTCTTGGACGGAGGACTGGTAAGGGGTGCACTCAGCCTAGTGATGCCAATTGAGGAGATACTTGACCGAACAGTATCGACTCCACGGTCTGGGAAGGTTGCAAGGAAGAGTGGTGTGCTGACCGCATGTCCGTCTATACCGTATCCACATGACGCCGAAAGGCAGAGGATGACAGGACAGCCGGTAGACAACCCTTGGCCCTTCATGGTCTGGCGAGGAGCTCGTTATTATTCCTACACTTTTTCTGTTAATAGAATGGAAAATGGCGGAGGGGGGGGGGGGGGAGTAGGTGGAAAGTTGTGATACCAGACGTACCCTGTGTAGAGTATACACGTCCACATAGAAAAAGTTTTCGTGTGGATGTTATAAGATGAACATAACTTTGACAAAGTTTTACATTTCCTTGAAAAATGCAGTAATATACAACCACCAGTTCTTCCATTTTCCCCAGCTAGATCGCAAAGGAATATTTGTTGACACTCCCGTGGAGACTGCCCACAATCTGCATAATGAATAACAAGTATTATTCTTATGTAAATTGAAGGTGTAAGGGGGAGAAAGGAAACGAAATGAGAGGAACTATTTATATCAATTGCATCGGGACTTTATGCGGAAGCAGCGGCGACGAGCAAAAATGTGTGCGGTATCGGAAATCGAACCTGGATCTCCTACTTATTAGACAGTTGTGTTCATCATTGCATTTTTTTTATGTTGATCTCATTTTGTTTGTTACATTTGTTCGGGGTGGACGTCCCAAGACACCCCTTCAAGCTCACAGTTGATACATCCACTCAGTTTACGGAGAGCAGCTAACTCTCTGACCAAACACGCACAACTGTTGTGCCGGCGTACCTAAATGGGCAATGAATCTACAATCTTCAGTGAAGATGCAAGATAAACACTCGTGTATTGTCTGGCATTGTCATGCTGAAGGAGACGGTGCTCCATGTGTGGACGAACTCGTAGAATTCGAAACTCGATTACAGCACATCGTTTCTCACGATCCGACATAGTTACATTACACGTTTACATGTCACACGTTACAGTTTTAGCCCTCTAGTGGCAGAGGGCTGAAAATATGTAGGCATGAAGAGTAAAGACATAGACTGTTAATGTGCTTCTGTAAGCAGTCGCCAGCACACTGGTCGGCAAGAGGTTGCAAGAAGATCGATGGTTCAAATGGCTCTGAGCACTATGGGACTTAACATCTGAGGTCAACAGTCCCCTAGAACTTAGAACTACTTAAACCTAACTAACCTAAGGACATCACACACATCCATGCCCAAGGCAGGATTCAAACCTGCGACCGTAGCAGTCGCGCGGTTCCGGAGTGAAGCACCTAGAACCGCTTGGCCACCGCAGCCGGCAAAGGATCGATAATAGGTGCTGAATCAAGAGCGCCTATCTAGGAGAGGCCAAACACAGACTCCCAAGCAACGCACCGCCAACGCCTTCTCGACAACAAGTATTTAGATCACCTCGATGGACCGGATGGCCTAGTCCCTAGTCAGTCACCCAGTCAGTCACAGACAGTGAACCCAGTCACAGACAGATTCAGTCGCAGTCGCAGTCAGCTCAGATACTAGCTTAGTCACTATTCTGGATGGCGTCTGTCAGTTCACGTCACTGGCTACGAGAGTGTAGTGTTTATAGCAGAACCTGTATGTCACCATCAGTGAGGCTAATGTGGACTATTATGGGAGAGTTTGTACCACAACAACTTGCTTAAAGGTAAGTAGCTTTCTGTTCTGATAAATAAATAACCCTGTTCATACAGTACAGTTGTGGTGTAGAAAGTGGATACCAGCCACCAAACAACATCCTCTCCTCGCTTCCCCTGGTACAAGAATCTACAGTGTCAACGAGACGACACAAAAGTTAATAACACTTGTTTTATCTAAAACTGTTTAAGGCTTTTCACATAAAAAATCGGAGAGATTACCTTTCTGCATGCCCTCATATAATACAAATATACTCTCACAACTCTGATAATGTCATAATTTAGACCATATAGAATCGAAGTGTGCACTCACTAGTGTCTGTATTTCAATTAGCCATAAGAGTTTGAACACGGGTCTGCAAATCAATTCCGCCTCGCTTTCCGCATTTGTTTACCTTCCCCCACAAGGTTCCTTTACACCTCATCACATTCCCCCTCTCCTCACTCACAATGAACACCTCCAAACAGAGCACACCATTCGCACACTCGACTCCCATAATCCTTTCGTTTCCCCTCTGCTTCCTAATCCTCATACGCTGCCGCATCTTTAGCAACACATCCCACCAACCCTCCTCTAGCACACCCTCCTCCCTCATGCTCTCCCAGCACTTCATTCATCTCTCCCTCCCAGATCATGAACTCTGCCCTGACATTTGCCCATCCTACCAGTTACAGGTCCACCCCACAAACCCACCCTATCAGGGCTTTCTTTCTTTCTACTTGTCACTCTTTTTTCCGCTTCTGCCTTTTTTTCTCCACAACCCTTTCGAAACAGCTAATAGTGTCAGCAGTTCCTGCCTCTACTCAACCCCCTCTTCTGTCCCAACAGCCACTTCTATCTCATCGCTGTAATACACCAATCCTCCATCCTTATATCACCACAGTTCCGCCCTCTTCACTGGCCAACCTTTTCCCCTTCAACAACTGACTCTCTGTCCCATGGCAGGTTCTTCCAATTTCGATTGACAGGAAACTGCTTCTTTATTTATCAGTGTTCTGGCAACATGTTTTGTATGTGTGCTTATTTTGCTTCATTTCACCTTTATTATTATTGTTTTTAACTACCAGTGCAAAGAGTCATCTGTCGTGTATTTATTGTCCATTGGCTGAAGAAAAGGTTGACTGTACCGCTGACAGCCCCCCACAGGATGTTGTTAGACCCATTGTTTTGCTGTTCTTGCAACAGGAACGTGATGTGTTGTTCCAACAGCATAATGTTCGCCCACATACTGCTCTTGGTACTCAACGTATTCTGTAAGACGCGCAGAAACTTCCATGGCCAGCACGATCTCCAGACTTGCTTCCAATTGAGCACATGGACTTGCCTCCTATTTAACACGTGTAGGGTATGATGGTACAAAGCAGTGATTCGTGCTAGTTGTCAGCGAAGATCTGTTACAGAACCATGTGAACAGGTTGAGCAGGCGTGGCATAACGTATCACAGGGCAGTATTCTCCATCTGCACAATCGAATGTATGCCTGAGTCAGTGTCTGCACTGCCGCCCGTGGAAGCGTGGTGTTTCAGCGTGGGTCGATACCTAGTACCTCCTAACCGCTTGTGCAATCTATCTGTGAATGTAATCATTTCATGTACTCTATATACACCGTTGCAGCAGTAAATCTTGAGTGAAATCGAAATCTCTAAAAGGAGTACCAATTTTTTCCGACAGTGTAAAATACGTCTTAGCTACCTGTAATTCGTCATAACCTGCGAAATGTGCAGAAGTGAAAAACTAGAGAAAAGTGCAGGAATAACATCGGATCGTTAATTTTATTCCTCTGTCGACATTGTTAGTTTAGTAATGCAACGGATTTAAGAACGTAATCAGAGATGAAAAGAACTTCTTGCAAACCTGCATATTAGTGGGGACTAAAAATGCAGTACTTTATAATCATATCAACATAGACACATCATTAAACCCTAGCCTTCTTTGTATCAAATATGCGATAGCAGTGAACTGTATCTTCCATGACACAAACTATAGCGACTGCATGTTACTGCAAAACCTTCATTCAGCCTACGTTTATTTCTATCAGTAGCGCTTAGGCTTACACTTCTTCAGAGTCGTTTCAGATCGTAGAATACGACATCTTCTCGCTTTCAAAGTGCAGCAATTTTCAGCGAGAGTCCTCCCTTCAGTTCATAAAATTCCGCTTCTCCGCACTATCAATAAGTTCGACCTTCCAGCACCTCTTGTCTGAAGTCTTCAACCTTGACAGTGAGCGAAGTAGCACAGTTGTTGCGACAGTGGATTCGGGAGGTAGCAGCTGGAGAAGGAACTTGATAGACTAAAAGAAATGGAGGAAAAGATTAATGGACTAAAAGCAATGGAGGAGAAAATTAACGAGACGTGGACGGACATCTACCTCGTGATGACTGGGCGTTGTGTGATGTCCTTAGGTTAGTTAGGTTTAAGTAGTTCTAAGTTCTAGGGGACTGATGACCTCAGATGTTAAGTCCCATAGTGCTCAGAGCCATTTAAACCATTTTGAACCGTGGACGGACATAAAAAATATCGGTGCTCAGGTTAATCAAATGCGAGAGGAACACAAGTCATTGGCAAATAAACTCCAGGAAAACCTACGTAAAGTAAACACCAAAGCAATCAAAGGTTTAAAGATTGCGCTAAGACGGCGGCAGAGAGCACCAAGACAGTAGCAAGTTTCGCAAGACGAATAGCAACTGAAGCATCGAAAACGATTAAACGCATAGCATTGCAAGGACGAGAGGCAGTGATCAATTTGAGCAAGAAGGTCGAAAGGGTGGAAAAGCGGCGAAGTGACGCGGAGCAGCGTATCGACACGAAAATTCATGGTCGGGAAATTTCGGGAGCAATGAAGTTGAACAACGAAGAGGCTGGAATGAGAGCCGCAATAGTTATGTCCTACGCAACAGAGGCTGGAATGGAAGGAGGAATAAAGGCTACAGACCACAAAACAACGGATGGCGAAACCGTGGATCCGGTTTCAATAGTAATGGAAGATGTGCGCGCATGAACAACGGAGGAAACGGAAGAGGAGGGCAAGTCGAGGAAATCGAGATATGAGGACCGAACCCAGGTCGAGGGGCACAAAGAAGTGATAACCAGCGTCATTGACTACTTGAATATGCAGAAGAGGCATCTGCAACTGAACTCGGACCATGCCTCACCAATGTTATTAGATACGACGATCTTGAAGAAACTTGCTGGAAGCCACAGGTAGTTTAATGGTCGGTGACAGCCGAGCCTAAGCATAGTTGCATAAGTTTTGTTTAGTTATAATAGTTTTAAGGACAGCAATCATTTCTTTAGTTCTTTTGTGGTTCACTATGGTAATTAGCATAGAGACTTCTCCCATTACTGCTAGTCGTAAGAATTAGGCATTGTTAGAATTTCACTGTACAAGTATTTATTCGTAACGTGTATCAAGTTTATAGATGTATAGTTGGTCATCCCAGAGCTGACCAATTACAATTGTTGAGAGTAGAAATGTACCGATTTCACGACGGATCTTTCTTGTTCATTGAGTCCTATTTCGAGCGAGTTAATATGTTCTTGTAGCAGTTTTGCAGTTTGCACATAACGACAGAATCGGGTGTCACAACAACGATAGAATTTTATGTCTTCGAGTCCGAAAAAAGTGCATGAGTATTGGGGACGGAATTCTTCTAGTAACATCTTGGAGTTCAGCTACAATCATATTTATTTTGTTTATTGTGTGTGCATTGCAGTAAACCCCCTTGTATGATCCGGTAGAACATTCGTGGCATAGTGTGTGAGAGAGGCGTCGTTGAGATAAGTTTGCAAGACCCAGTGAGGTATTTTGAAGGATGGTCGTGTACTGTCCACGCGAGAAGCGTGTTAACTTTCTTGTACATTTCACCGTGGTTTGTGACCATTGCCCAGTGCAATGTATCTTCGCTGTGGGCTGATTATTGTCATCGCCAGTGCCGCGATGTATTTGTGGTGTGTTTTTTGTCTATGGGTGTCGCCTTTGTTGCGATGTTTCTCGCGAATGGGATATTTTATTCGAGTGTGGTTACGAATGTGAGCCATCGCGTCTTGTGCGATTGTTGTTCACTGTGGTTATTCGGTTGTGGTTTTCGCATGTGGTTTTCCGCACTATTGTGTGATGATATTCGTGTGGGCTTTCGTGAGTGGTAGATCTTGGGCGATAGTTTGTACTTTCTGGCATGAGCACGGAGTGTGTGAGTCACTTTGGTATATGTTTGTAGAGTGAGCTAGGCACACGAGCAATTTGCGTGAAAGTAAAGAACGGAAGAAATGTAGCTTTGCAGTCTAACGTTGTGGTGTGCGTACTGTAAGACCTTCAGTACACACACCATCAGATTGTTTGGCTTGTCGCTCTAACGAAGTAGGCGAGTGTCAGCAATATGTCTCGTGGTCTTATCGTGGGGTGTTTATCTTCTGCCGTTAGGTCAGACGATAGAAATGCCACTTGCACGCTTAGAGTAGCAGATTGACGGTGAGCAACTTTAAACAGAACTTGATTAATTTTCACACACATTTATTAAAATAATAACAAGCATAAAAATTACTTAACTTGGTTCTGGATGCTATTTGTAATCGACAATCTGAAGTTCCTTTGGTGTTGGTACGTTACTCTTATTCTCACATATATCTCTGATACTTGACAAAAGTGCCTATACATTTATCTTCATGGCTAGGTTCAGGAATATGGTAATCTTATTAGGCGCAGACTGAATCTTAACTATAGACTGGTACAGACAAATGTAGAACTCGTACAGACTGGTACAGACTAATGCAGACTGGTGCAGACAAATGCAGACTGACTAATCGGAGGTCTGTACACTCTTTATAATACCTCCTGTGTTCATGTATCACTGCGTGAGTGTGATCCGCGAGGAGAAAAGGTTCTACGTTAGCAGCAATCTCATTGGCTGCGTTAAACATTAATACGCGGATCGGCGGAAGCAGAATTTGGTCCGTCTCTAAGGCAGCGCCATCTCGTAGTGCGGAGATGGATTAGCGCTGCGTCTGCGCTGTTGTGCTTAGTGGGGCGCGCTCTAGTGGGCAAGTTGTGTACGCGCTGACTACACGGAACTATGTACATAACAAATGTCGATAATACCTTGTGCTTTTTCTGTTTGTTCCAGGAGCTGGAGTGGAAAATTTTTACACCAACCAGAGAAAACTTTGTGTCAGTTTCAGCAAAAAGAGAATTTTGCAGTGGTTGTTTTGCCACGTAGGAGAGAGAACAGACTGGTGATATCGAGACTCATCGAGATTCACACCATACGCAAGCGTTAGTGCCACCATAATGACAAAGTAATGGAAGTCTAGTAGTTTGTATATCTTTTATAGTAGTTGGATTGCATGATCAATTAGTAGACTTAGATGGTATGAGAGTGACTGAAGTGAATGTGTAGTCTAAGCCGGATTAGTACTTTGATTGTATGAAAGGTTGTGGGAAATTAACACTACACTATCATACATTACAACATCTCACACTACTTAAGATTACTAACACAGAAAATTAATCATTTAAAATTATTACTGTAATAAAATCACATAGTAATTGTAGAATAGAATAAGATTTTATTTTTGTCAAAAGAGTTCTGTAAACGATTTTATTTTTTTTAATTCTTGGCATAAAAAGCAATCCATTACAATTTCATTATAATTATACGAGTATCTGTATTTATGCTGTAAACATATTTGTAAAAACACGGCACTAAGTCCCCATGTAACCATTGTGCAGACTATGGGAACTGAGTTGATGGCGACGTATCAGGCAGTTGGAGAGGTCACTGACACCGGGGCGGCCATGGCAGCTGAGCAGACGGGACAGTCAAGGTCTGGTGCCCAGGCGTCATACGAGCAGTTTCACCGCCGCTTTCGACTCCAAGGTCCCGAGGGACGTACCACTGAATGGAAGGGCGCGCAGGTTGCGGCTGCCTGCAGAAAGCTGAATGGAGGTACTTATTTGTCGGGAGACATGGCCGACGGAGACGGCAATGGAGGGAGGTGATTCACCTCAAACCCGCGTCCATATGCTGCCCGTGTCATCTCATGAACGTCTTCAACAGCGGCAACGCATTGCCGACTACCACGTCATCCAAGATGGTCAGCAATCGAGACGCCACTGTTTGCTGCTGACAGACTAGGTCCTGCCACACCGAGGGTGCTGCCTGTACTGTACATGCCGAGATATGGGGGTAATCTATCTTGGCAAACTCATCCCACATAGCTGCCAATTCTAACCTGTTACATGGCATGTGTAGTATAGTGTTTATTCGTGTGACAATTGTAAATTTAAAAATCGGACTCCCTAAACGCTTTGAGAAAGGAACGGTAGGTGTATTTGTTGTTTTCAATTAAGTTCATTTTATATGTGCCTTTCTGATTTTTTACAAGATTGCCTGTATTTTCTGTGTTTTCTTATCAAGTTTTATTTTCACTCAATGAATTCATGTATTATTTTTTGTTTTGTGTAAAGATTCACTTCTTTTGTGTCACTTATATGCTGTTTTGTTGTGTCGGCACTTGCATCTTTGTGCTAAAGGAACAGACTGACAAATATTAGAGAATCAAGCTGAACAGATAACCCATGCAAAATGAAAACTAGGTATCTTTTATACTGGGTGAATGTGAGAACGTTTGTGATCGATGTTCTATCAAGGAATGAATGCAGTCAAGTGTATAATTGAGCAGGAGTAGTAATTTTCCGTGGGGCAGAGAATCCTCAAGAGAACATTATTATATTCTGGTTAGAGAAATAAACTTCTTTGGCCCCAATTCAGGATGAATAAGTAGATAAATGTCTGCATGACCCTATAACGGTTTAGTAACTGTCATTTATGTCTGGGTCTTCAAGAATACTACCCGATGGTACACCATCACGTTTTTATTTCGCACTTTAATTTTGTAGGCACGCAGCAGATAGTGTATGTATGACACCTGGTTGAATGTGGTAAAGACAGGGTATAACATCATGCTGGGTTTTATGGTGAACAAAGATTGATTCATGTATATTTCTTTGATAATGAGCCAACTGAAGTGTCAAAATTCATTCTTGGGGAGTGTCACACTTTACAGTGTGACACTCCCCAAGAATGAATTTGAGAGGAACGGGGAGGTTGTGAGAGACTGCAGAGCACTTTCACTTCTAATACACTGTTATGCTGCTCAAGTGGTTCAAATGGCTCTGAGCACTATGCGACTTAACTTCTGAGGTCATCAGTCGCCTAGAACTTAGAACTAATTAAACCTAACTAACCTAAGGACATCACGCACATCCATGCCGAAGGCAGGATTCGAACCTGCGACCGTAGCTGTCACCCGGCTCCAGAGTGTAGCGCCTAGAACCTCACGGCCACTCCGGCCGGCTGTTATGCTGCGTAATGTTCTTAGGGAAGTTGATCTTTGTTACTTGATTAGTGTAACTCGATATGATCTGACTACTTTCATATGATGAAATGGTTGGCCGTAGTTAATGCTCTTGCTTGTGTGCTCTAATGAAACAATAGCAGTAAGCTTTACCTGTGTTTAAACGAAGAGGGTGCCGCTTTTAAAAGACTGCAGTAAAAGCGTAAGGCGGCAGAGGGCTGAGGGGAGCATTTCGTCTGCGGAACCTGGGTGAAATAATTGCGGACTGCCGACTTCCTCGGTGTCATTGTGCAGACACAATGGATGGCGCCGGTCGGTCGGCGGCCGCATCCAGGTAGGCTGACTAGCGCCGAGGAGTCGCTGCTGCAATGGGCAGAGCATTGATGACCGGCAATAAAGCACGGGATGGGCCCTTCTCTTGGCAGGAAGCCGATGAGACGACTGCATGTTTCTGCGAATTTCCGTGGGACAGATCAGTGGCGCCCAGACGCGCAGAGTCTGGTACACAACATATTTGTGAAGGCATAAGGCTTTCAGGGAGTTTATGGCCGTTCTTTGCAAAGTTCGAAATGTACACAACTAGGGAGATAACGATTTATTTATGGAGGGCTGTGGTTCCATCCAGGTCATGTTTTTAGCAAAAGACGTGGTGTAAGACCGTGGGAAAGAGGCCGCGAAACTGAATCTTTTTTCCTTTTCTTCCAATTAACTTTAAAGTCTCTTTAAAGTCTCCCTGTTTCGACTGTGGCGCTCCGGCTCGTGTTTGGCCTGTACTGAAGTTGGAGTAGTCTAAGATGTTAATGTGCTATGCTACCGAGCTGGCGAGGAAAGCTGAGAGAAAGAGAAGAAGACACTCTTGTACTGGGCGCTTCGCTAGTAAAGAACTGCAAGTCTTCACCTAAACAGTGAGACTTGTGTCCTTTGCTAGTGTGCCACTTAGAGCCTGTGCCAGTCACCATCTGAGCCGTCAGAGGTACTGATTCTAGTATTATGTACACAACGAGTGATGAGTGGGTGTACTTATTTGTTTTGATTCGGCCGTCTAAACATTTGACATATTCTGTCACGCATAGTCGTGACACGGAGTCAAATTGGTTTGGCAGGTCAGCAAACGGGTCCACCTGCACACTGGAATCCACCGGGGTTTCAGAGCCTCATGGGGAAGTACCTGTGTTCTGAATTAGTCGAACGTGAGACTGCGTACTTGCATTTTTCGAGCGCGTGCCATTAACAACAGATTGCTGCCGTCCATGACTCCAGTTGCCTAGCGCATCGTGGTGTGCCACCCTTACCGGCAGGAGGGTAAAGTATTCGCTGCTACGGCGTAGGGGTCCAACCTATGCTTTTGAGCACCCTGCTCTTTCGAACCATATTTTTCTACATGGAATAGTAGAGTATAGATGCTTGATAGTAGCGTAGGTTTTGGACCATACCACAGATTCACATGTATGAAGTCAAGTAAAGCAATTAGTTCTGGTTAGTGTCGTGTGATGATCCGATGATCCCCAGCTGATCACTTTGTTCACCATAGACGGAATATTAGTGAAAGCGTTTGTCAAATAAAAATGTTTGTGTGGCGTTTCTTTAGCCATTTTCTTGTCTTTTGATGTTAAGATTGAATAAATCTATTGTTATTTGGACTACAACTCCTCAAAGTGTTCTGATTAACATTACCTTTCCCATTTTTATTAAAGTTTTGATTACAATTGAAAGTAGGAAGCTTGCACCCTTATGCATTGCCATACCGGCCCTGCACCCGGTATTATGGTTTGTTGTGGTATTGAATTCCACACTCGCATCTCCCTAATATGCAGTGCTGGTACACTAAACTGCCAGCGTTACATTTCTGAAGTGCTGGAGCCTGTTGTCCTTCCATACCTTCGGGGCTTGCCAACAGCTACACTGCAATAGGTTAATGCACGACCACACGTGGCACACAATGTTCAAGACTTCTTCGTCGCCCATTGGATCGCATTGCTGTCTTGGCCTCCCCATTCTCCTGGTCTCTCGCCTATCGGAACCGTCTGATCGTTGATAGCAGAACACCTGGCCCAGGATACAGTACCCTGTGCTACACCAGATCAACTTTGGCAACACGTGGAAGCATCATGGACTGCTGTACTCCAACACATTTCCAGGTCCTCTTTGATTCAATGCCAAGGCGTGCAGCAGCTGTTATATCCAACAGTGAAGGCAACACTCAATACTGATTTCATCATCTTCCTCACTTCACATGGGATAGTATTTTTAATCACATAATCTTCGTACAACGTGTTATCTCCCAGATCAATACGGCTGTTATATCTCCAGTCCTTCTTGGTTTTGCATCTTGGATGGACAGCAGTGTATATGAATCAGGGGCGGTATTGTTGACACAATGGGTCCATAGTATGATGAAGGACTTAATCTAGGGACTGATGAGCCTGTAGTTTGGTCTTTTTTCATCTCAAACCAACAATTGTTAGCTGCACCAATGCTGCCACGTCAAACGAAGGCGTAATATTGTTCTTCATGCTGACAGATGGTGGTCCAGATGTCGTCGCAGTGTCCTATTGGATAATTTTCTTGATACAAAGAAGCATATTTCCTGACTTAACGTACGTGACAAGGCTGTGCAATTCTGCACGGCTGAGAGAATAATTGTCTCTCCTCTCGGGCGCTAGTCACCGGGACTACTGAGATCCTGCAGGGGTTGAATATGGGGTTCCTGGACCCATCGATTCCACATTTCCACGACAGTCTCGGGACCTCTATTAACGTAAACACCAATACCGCAGAATGGTCAACTGCTGTCTAGATCGACCTCGATACTTCTCCTGTAGAATTCTGGCAGTTGCTGATTGACGTTTTACCTTATTTCGTATGGCACAACATGATATTCTCACAACCAGTCAACATTTAAATACGATTTCTGATTGAGAAAGCAACTATGTAATCTGTCCTCATATACCAGTATGTAAACTGCCTTTCTCTACTCTGTGCAACTGCGCGGAAATGCTGATAATTTACTTATCTAAGCACACAATACCCTTGACGTTTGTTTCGTGTCTTCTTCAAGATGTTGCAAGTTTAATGGGCAGTAGCATATTACGCTTCTGAAGAAAGTAGTATGCGAAAGGTACCACACGGTCAGTGTAATGGCACATGCATAAAAATCCTCACGGAACAACTTTATTGAATAATGGAAGGGGTAGCAGAAAGTAAATTAGGAGAGGTCAAAAAACAACCGCGGATCAGCGGTCTTGCCACAAAGGTAACACCGGTTCCCGTCAGATCACCAAAGTTAAGCGCTGTTGTGCTCGTCTTGCACTTGGATGGGTGACTATGATGGTTTACAGATCTTTGTTGGCAAGCGGGGTGCACTCAGTCCTTGTGAAGCCAGCTGAGGAGCTACTTGACTGAGGAGGAAATGTAGTAACCCCGATCACGAAAGCTGACAACGGCTGAGGGAATGGCGTGCTGGTCACGCGCCCCTCCATACCCGCATCCAATGTCGCCTGTCGGCTGAGTATGACACAGTAGTCGGTCGGTATCCGAGGCCTCTTTGCACAGAGGTAAGGCAACTGCATTGTTAATATACAGGGTGTTTCAAAAATGACCGGTATATTTGAAACGGCAATACAAACAAAACGAGCAGCGATAGAAATACACCGTTTGTTGCAATATGCTTGGGATAACAGTGCATTTTCAGGCAGACAAACTTTCGAAATTACAGTAGTTACAATTGTCAACAACAGATGGCGCTGCGGTCTGGAAAACTCTATAGTACGATATTTTCCACATATCCACCATGCGTAGCAATAATATGGCGTAGTCTCTGAATGAAATTACCCGAAACCTTTGACAACGTGTCTGGCGGAATGGCTTCACATGCAGATGAGATGTACTGCTTCAGCTGTTCAATTGTTTCTGGATTCTGGCGGTACACCTGGTCTTTCAAGTGTCCCCACAGAAAGAAGTCACAGGGGTTCATGTCTGGCGAATAGGGAGGCCAATCCACGCCGCCTCCTGTATGTTTCGGATAGCCCAAAGCAATCACACGATCATCGAAAAATGGATCTGAAAAATGGGCCAATGATTCCTTTGGAAGAAATGGCGGCCCAGACCAGTACTTTTTGAGGATGTAGGGACGATGGGACTGCAACATGGGGCTTTTCGGTTCCCCATATGCGCCAGTTCTGTTTATTGACGAAGCCGTCCAGGTAAAAATAAGCTTCGTCAGTAAACCAAATGCTGCCCACATGCATATCGCCGTCATCAATCCTGTGCACTATATCGTTAGCGAATGTCTCTCGTGCAGCAATGGTAGCGGCGCTGAGGGGTTGCCGCTTTTGAATTTTGTATGGATAGAGGTGTAAACTCTGGCGCATGAGACGATACGTGGACGTTGGCGTCATTTGGACCGCAGCTGCAACACGGCGAACGGAAACCCGAGGCCGCTGTTGGATCACCTGCTGCACTAGCTGCGCGTTGCCCTCTGTGGTTGCCGTACGCGGTCGCCCTACCTTTCCACCATGTTCATCCGTCACGTTCCCAGTCCGTTGAAATTTTTCAAACAGATCCTTTATTATATCGCTTTTCGGTCCTTTGGTTACATTAAACCTCCGTTGAAAACTTCGTCTTGTTGCAACAACACTGTGTTCTAGGCGGTGGAATTCCAACACCAGAAAAATCCTCTGTTCTAAGGAATAAACCATGTTGTCCACAGCACACTTGCACGTTGTGAACAGCACACGCTTACAGCAGAAAGACGACGTACAGAATGGCGCACCCACAGACTGCGTTGTCTTCTATATCTTTCACATCACTTGCAGCGCCATCTGTTGTTGAAAATTGTAACTACTGTAATTTCGAAAGTTTGTCCGCCTGAAAATGTACTGTTGTCGCAAGCATATTGCAATAAACGGTGTATTTCTATCGCTCCTCGTTTAGTTTTTATTGCCGTTTCAAATATACCGGTCATTTTTGAAACACCCTGTATATGTCCGTCAAATGTCAGTTTTACTGTTTATTTCCGCAACGGTTCTATTTTTATGGCGTAAGACGACTACAAAAGGAATCGTTAATGAAAGATTCTGCGACATACAATATTTATTCTCAAGCACTGGATTCCATAGTTAATATAGTCGAAGCGTGTCATGAACTGCCTGCTACATATGAAGAAGTGTCACTTGGAGCATGCGAATAATATGCTCCGTTTCACCTGCAATGTGTTGGTAAGCCCTGGTTTCATGCAATACTGATAATTTGTTGGAAACTGATTTTTAGATGAAAGAAAAGAGCCACAGTCATACGTTTTAAGTTATATATTATTATTATTTTCACTTTATTTCTCGGCATCAGTTGTCAATATACAAGACAAGTACTTAATGCACAATATTGATTAGCGATAAGAACGTGGGTTTTCGCATCGACATTCTTGAATAAGTGCTTTACGGAGTTATTGCCGCCTCAGATTTGTCAGTCTCTAGCTTACGACGGTGACGACGGAGTAAGTCGCCGAAAGCGCGAGACTTAACAAATCTGACTTGGCAAGAACTCCGTGAAGCATAGCTTAATCAAGTTCGACATTTTGTCGAACAGAACTGGTTCCGTTATTCTGTTTGTAATACTCGCGTTTTTCTACCACTTTTGATATTCTATCCTAAATGTTAAATATTCTCAGGTTTTTTGCGCAAATTCCCACACCATTCATTGCGACCCATCACTTCTTATCCGGCTCACTCTGAGGTGGTGCCGCTTCCCTGGTGTGCGTGGTCCACGAGCATCGCATGCCGTAATCATGTGAACCGCCTGCGGGGGTTGGCACGAACAAAAAGCAAAAAACATGCGACCTTCACGTGATCGTCAGAACAGCCTAGTACTCTTCTGAACAAAATTCAAAAATTGTTCAAATGGCTCCAAGCACTATGGGACTTAACATCTGAGGTCATCAGTCCTCTAGACTTAGAACTACTTAAACCTAACTGACCTAAGGACAGCACACAGTTGCATGCCCGAGGCAGGATTCGAACCTGGGACCGTAGCAGCAAAGGTTTTGTGAGAATTACAGCACCCTGGAAGTAATGGAAGTTCTGGTTCTCGAGAAACAGTTTTAGCTGTCTAATAGTAAACCGCAGATATCTGAAACGAGGACAAAGGGGAAGACAAAATGAAACGATTAGAAGCGTTTGAAACGTTATTGAGTGACATAATTCCATAACGGGACTGTATTTAATAGCCTAAAACGGTCAGCCAGTTTTGAGCTTTATGGCTACTGCCAAGTGATTAATACGCCCAGGTTACACAAAATGCATGGAAAATTCATATTGCATCGGTATCTTTGCAGAAATGTACCCTCTGCTTTGCTTGCATATAATCTGTAATTCATTTAGCCGCGCGGGATAGCCGTGCGGTCTAGGGGCGTCTTGACACGGTCCGTGCAGCTCCCCTGTCGGAGGTTCGAGTCTTCCCTCGGGAATGAGTGTGTGTGTTGACCTTTGCGTAAGTTAGTTTAAGTTAGATTAAGTAGTGTGTAGGCTTAGGGACCGTTGACCTCAACAGTTTGGTCCCATAAAACCTTATCACAGATTTCCAAAATTTATAATTCATTTACAGGTAAATAGTGCATTTCTGTATTCAGTAAGTTGCAATTCCAGATATTGACGAGGCAAAGTTATGTTAGGAAGGCTGTATGCGCTCACGTCAGTTGATTGTGAAAGGAATAAAGGCGTCTTGCAACGAGTCTAACAGAAAACACAATGCATAATGTGTAGAACGCTTATAATAGACGGGCATAGGAAACTATAGTGGAAGGGATAGTGAGAGGGTAGAATAGCAGGGGTAGGCCTGCAAATGAGTAAATAAGGCTGGCCGTCAGTGATGTGGAAGGCGGCAGTTACGTTGAGATGAAGAGGATAGCTGTCAAGCAACAAACCTCACGGCTAATGGCTGAAAGAACAACATATGTGCTGCTCTATGTCTCCTCATAGCGTCGCACGCGTACTCTAACGGAACTGGCAGATCAGAACGTTCGCCGAATATCTTCTCGTTCCTAGATCTCCTCCGCCTCCGCTGCACTATGCATTCGTTCATTTTCCCCCAAAAGAAGTCAAGGGTGAATGCACCTCTGAAAAGACGCACATGCTGAAGTAGTACAGCGTCGCGATAACGTTAATCAGAGTGTGTACCGAGTTCAAAGTTTCGGGGGTCAGTACGCCCATGCAACACTATGCCTTGGGCCGTCATAAAACCTGGACGATGGTCAGGTTCGACAGTTTTCCTGGGCGCATTACGTGCTCCCACCTCTCTTCGTATGAAAGTACGTCTAGCATTGTCTAAAACTGGTATCCAGATGTTACGGTGTTGGGAGATATAATGTTGCATGGGCCTGCTGACCTCCAAGTCTTTGAATACGCTACACACACGGTCAACGATATTGTGACACTGTAATCCTTCCCAAGTGCGTCTTTTCGAGAGTGCAATCTGCCTTGACATTTTTATGGATGGCCGGCCTCTGTGGCCGAGCGGTTCTAGGCGCTCCCGTCCGGAACCGCTCTGCTGCTACGTTCGCAGGTTCGAATCCTGCCTTGGGCATGGATGTGTGTGATGTCTTTAGGTTAGTTAGGTTTAGGTCGTTCTAAGTCTTGGGGACTGATGACCTCAGATGTTAAGTCCCATAGTGTTGAGAGACATTTGAACCATTTTTATGGACGGCAATGCGCGACTGCATCGAGCTCTTGGAAGGAGAAGATATTTGGCGAGTGGACTAGCCCGCCCATTCCCCGACTTAAATCCTACGGAGCACATGTGGAATGCATTGGGGAGACGTTTGTAGCACGTCCATATGCACTAACAAGCATCTACGTAGCAGTTGTCAACCACGCTGGTGGGGGTATGGAACCCTCCACCATAAGAACTCCGTGCAAACCTTGTGTCCAGCATGGGAGCGCGTTGCAGAGCATTCACTGCTGTCCGTGGTAACCATACACCCTATTAAGAACCATGTCCCTCTTTTTCAATGTCCAGTCGACCAACATAATCGCGGTGGCTTCAGTGTAATCACTGTCTTTGAATGAAAGTGTCATTTCCGTTTGTTTTTTTTCAGTTACCTTCTGCGCTACACTTTAGCAGTTTTTTTTAACGTGTGGGCCAAGTTTCACCGAGCTATATTATTTGGCAGCGACACATCATACGAAAGTTACCTTCATCCTGAAGTTTTGCATACCCTTGTGTTTTCCGAAAGAACAGATACCATCTTCATATAATTTTGAAGGAGTTGGTGGAAAAGTCGAAATATAACAACATTGGAACAGGGGCTTATGGCCTTGGAAATAATCCTGAGACAGTGGAATGTCAGCAACAACAAGGATAATCAATGCAGAAACGCCTACTAAGTTCCGCAAAGATAATCTATTGTTTACTCATGAATGTTACTCATTGCAGAAGGTGTTAAAAACGGCAATCATCGAATTCAGTACAGGCATAACATATTAGTAGAAAATTATGAGCACCCTCTAGCAAGTACGCCAGGCATCGCTCGTACCACATCAGACGCTGCAAGTATTTTGGCGAGAAGTGTTTCTTCGTTGGGAAATGGTTCTACGTATACGAGTCCCTTGATACGCACCAACAAGAAGAGAAAAATCGAGAGGCATCTGATCAGGGAAGAGAGATGGCCATACATTTCGATCTCACATGGGATGTGCAGTGATAAGTACGTCACATATGAAGGGCTTATTACAATAGTGGTACAAGTCCATTGCCTGCACTTTTCTGATTATAGTGTTCAAAATGTTCAAATGTGTGTGAAACATTACGGGACTTAACTGCTAAGGTCATCAGTCCCTAAGCTTAGGCACTACTTAACCTAAATTATCCTAAGGACAAACACACTCACCCATGCCCGAGGGAGGACTCGAACCTCCGCCGGGACCAGCCGCACAGTCCACGACTGCAGCGCCTCACGCCGCTCGGCTAATTCGGCGCGGCTGATTATAGTGCTTCTGACATTAATGATCCAAACAAACAGAAAGAAAGGTTAATCTCTAGCAAGAAGCCATATGCTTGAATATTTCTGGTATCTCAACTGCAGATTTTTCAGCTCTCATTTAACATTAGGACTCTGTATCTTAAAATGAACAAAACTGGACTTGTACCACTATTGCCGGCCGCGGTGGCCGTGCGGTTCTCGGCGCTCCAGTCCGGAGCCGCGCTGCTGCTACGGTCGCAGGTTCGAATCCTGCCTCGGGCATGGGTGTGTATGATGTCCTTAAGTTAGTTAGGTTTAAGTAGTTCTAAGTTCCTGGGGACTGATTACCACAGCAGCTGAGTCCCATAGTGCTCAGAGCCATTTGATTTGTACCACTATTGAAATAAGCCCTTCATATATGGGGCATTCAATAAGCAATGCAACACATTTTCTTATCGGCCAGTTTCGGTTGAAAAAATGTAATTTGTTGTGGGACATCGTGGAATATTCCTACTTCAACACCTATTGTTCCATAAAGTTCTGATCGGTGGTGGCGCTATGTATAGCGTTCAAATTGGCGTCTGTAATGGAGATGCGTTTGAAGCAGAGAATTATCACTGAGTTCCTTTTGGCGAAAAACGAGAGTATCTCAGATATTCACAGGCGCATGCAGAACGTCCACGGTGGCCTGGCAGTGAATAAAAGCACTTCGCTGCACAACTGGATGCCTCTGTTTGAAGTGCCGACACATTCGCCTACCAGTTGGGTTACCCAAACGTGAGAATCCACTGTGTTCCTCGTCATCTAACAGAAGACCATAAAGTGCAACGAAGGATCATGTGTGCAGTACCGCTTGCACGGTACAAGGCTGATCGTGACAATTTTTTGTCGAACACCATCGCAGGCGATGAAAGGGGTGTTCATCGCTTTGAACTGGAAACAAAACGGCAATCCATGGAGCGGCGCCACACCACCTCTCCTCCGAAGCTAATGTTCAAAGTTGCAACCTCAGCCGGTAATGTAATGATGACGGTCTTCTGAAACACTGAAGGTGTTATTCTGTTTGATGTCCTCCTTCACTGTGCAACGATCTACTCTGCAGGGTATTTTGCTATCCTCAAAAACTGTTTCAAATGGCTCTGAGCACTATGGGACTTAACATCTGAGGTCATCATTCCCCTAGAACTTAGAACTACTTAAACCTAACTAACCTAAGGACATCACACACATCCATGCCCGAGACATCATTCGAAGCTGCGACCGTAGCAGTCGCGCGGTTCCGGACTGAAGCGCCTAGACCGCTCGGCTACCGCGGCCGGCTTGCTACCCTCAGGAAACTGAAGAAACGACTTCAGCGTGTCTGTCGCCACAAAAATGGAAGCGAACTTCTCCTTCTCCATGACAACCCAAAGCCTCACACAAATCTCAGCACGCGAGAGGAGTTCACAAACATTCGTTGGACTGTTCTTCCTTATCCACCCTACAGTGTGGATCTCGCACCTTCCGAGTTCGATCTGTTGGGCCCAATGAAGGACGCACTCCGCGGGAAGCAGTACGAGGATGATGTGGAGGTTACTGATGCGGCAAGAGGTTGGCTCCGACGTCGACCAGTAGAGTAGCTCCATGCACACATACAGGTCTTCCCAGTGAGGTGGCGTAAGGCCGTCGCACTGAACGGAGATGTGCTGAAAACGAGGGGTCTGTAGCCAGAATGCTATGTGGCGTATTGGAATCTCGAATAAAAGCAACCTGTTTTCAGGAGAAAAAAAAATGTTTTGCCTTACTTATTGAACGCCCCAAGTACTTGAGCAATAAATTATCGGTCGTCCTCTGTGACCGAGCGGTTCTAGGCGCTTGAGTCCGGACCGCGTGACTGCTACGGCCGAAAGTTCGAATCCCGCCTCGGACATGGATGTGTGTGATCTCCTTAGGTTACTTAGGTCTAGGGGGCTGATGACCTCAGATGTTAAGTCCCATAATGCTTAGAGCCATTTGAACATTTTTGAATAAATAATCAAGGTGCTCTGTCGAGTTACATTCAGTTATAATTACACAGAAACAGCACATTATCTTTCCTGAACTTAAGACACGTGTACATTGAGTGTCCTCGTTGACCCTGACATTCCAAAGATTTCACTGATTCAGGCTTAGAAGACCATAAATTCCTGTTTCAAAGCTGTTGCCTTTCTACTCCTTTGTCACCTGTTCCCTCTGTGCGCAACCTTCTGAATCACCCTGTGTATATCAACAAAGAACACAATGCCTAAACATAATGTGCGTGGGTCTTGCTTTTAATGCAAACTGTGCTGGGTAATGGTCTTTAACCGAGACCGGTCGCACGCTAAAGAATAATTTAAACTGCAGCGTACGGTGTTCCGTAATGTTATTTCTAAATGATAAAACAATAAAATAAATTACTATAAAATCAATAAATATTGGATCACAACAAACCACTAAAGGAAACGGCAGGTAGCTTATAGGTAGGGCACTGGAAATACTTAGCCTATGAAAGAGATCGCTTACGAAGCACTGGCACAGCGCTTCCTGGAATTGTGTTCAATTCTGAGGGGATCAACACCAGGTTAGAAAAACAGAGGACACCGAATATATACAAAGAAAGGCAACACGAATGAGAACGCTTAATTGACGAGACAAAAAAAGATTTCAAATATCTCGCCAAAGCCTGCTTTATTTTAAAAAACGTTATTCGGAGCGAAATCGGCGAATATTCCCCGGACTACTTAATGTCGCCTCCGGAGAGTCTCTGGTGGAAAAATGCGCTAATAACAAAATGGTTCAAATGGCTCTGAGCACTATGGGACTTAACATCTGAGGATATCAGTCCTCTAGGCTTAGAACTAATTAAACCTAACTAACCTAAGGACATCACACACATCCATGCCCGAGGCAGGATTCGAACCTGCGACCGTAGCAGTCGCGCGGTTCCGTACTGCGCGCCTAGAACCGCGAGACCACCGCGGCCTGCGCTAATAACAATTTCTCAATTATACAGTAGCTGTGGAGAAGTATGTGTGAATGAAAGATTATTCCTCACAAAGAAAAAAACTGTATAGAAGAATAAGCACCTGCAAGTGAGACATTCTGAAAACTCTTGTGATTATCAGCACAACACAAAATTCATGAAGTGACTGAAGGCAGTAATCCACTTTGTTTATCAGGAATAACCTTACACTAATACACTGCTGGCCGTTAAAATTGCTACACCAAGAAGAAATGCAGATCATAAACGGGTATTCATTGGACAAATATATTATACTAGAACTGATATGTGATTACAATTTGGGTGCATAGATCCTGAGAAATTAGTACCCAGAACAACCACCTCTGGCGTAATAACGGCCTTCATACGCCTGGGCATTGAGTCAAACAGAGCTTGGATGGCGTGTACAGGTACAGCTGCCCGTGCAGCTTCAACACGATATCACAGTCCATCAAGAGTAGTGACTGGCGTATTGTGACGAACCAGTTGCTCGTTTTCAATTGGTGAGAGATCTGGAGAATGTGCTGGACAGGGCAGCAGTCGAACATTTTCTGTATCCAGATAGGCCCGTACAGGACCTGTAACATGCGATCGTGCATTATCCTGCTGAAATGTAGAGTTTCGAAGGGGTCGAATGAAGGGTAGAGCTACGGGTCGTAACACTTCTGAAATGTAACGTCCACTGTCCAAAGCACCGTCAATGCGAACAAGAGATGACCGAGACGTATAACCAATGGCATCCCATACCATCACGCCGGGTGATACGCCAGTATGGCAATGACGAATACACTCTTCCAATGTGCGTTCACGGGATGTCACCAAACACGGATGCAACACCATGCTGTAAACAGAAACTGGATTCATCCGAAAATATGACGTTTTGCCATTCGTGCACCCAGTTTCGTCGTTGAGTACAATATCGCAGGCGCTTCTGCCTGTGATGCAGCGTCAAGGGTAACCGCAGCCATGGTCTCCGGCTGATAGTCCATGCTGCTGAAAACGTCGTCGAACTGTTCGTGCAGATGGTTGTTGTCTCGCACACGTACCCATCTTTTGATTCAGGGATCGAGACGTGGCTGCACGGTCCGTTACAGCTATACAGATAAGATACCTGTCATCTCGACTGCTAGTGATACTAGGCTGTTGGGATACAGCACAACGTTCCGTATTACCCTCCTGAACCCACCGATTCCATATTCTGCTAACAGTCAGTGGATCTCGACCAACGCGAGCAGCAATGTCGCGATACGATAAACCGCAATTGCGATAGGCTACAATCCGACCTTTATCAAAGTCGGAAACGTGATGGTACGCATTTCTCCTCCTTACACGAGGCATCACAAGAACGTTTCACCAGGCAACGCCGGTCAACTGCTGTTTGTGTATGAGAAATTGGTTGGGAAGTTTCCTCATGCCAGCACGTTTTAGGTGTCACCACCGGTGCCAACCTTGTGTGAATGCTCTGAGAAGCTAATAGTTTGCATATCACAGCATCGTCTTCTTGTCGGTTAAATTTCGCGTCTATAGCACGTCATCATTGTGGTGTAGGAATTTTAATGGCCACTAGTATAGAAGACAGTAATGTGGGATATGTCCACCCTCCGCCTTTATGATGGCTTAAACCCCGCTGGAACACTTTCAGTGAGGTGTCTGTGGAGGAACGACAGCCCATTCTTCCTCAGTAACTGAAACCGGAGAAGATAGAGATGTTGGACGCTTGAGTCTGGAGCGAAGTCGACATTCTAACTCTTCCCAAAGGTATTCCGTAGGTTGCAGTTCGGACTCTGGGCATGCCAGTCCGTTTCAGGAATGTTCTTGTTCACAAACCACCGCCTCACTTATGCTCCTTTATGACTGCGTGCATCATCTCCAAAGTGTTCCCTTACTGTACGCAGTACGTAATGCTGTAAAATTGTTCATATCCTTCCGCATTAAGTGCTTCCTTCAGTACAATAGGGTGACCACAACTTTAGTACGAAAAATACGCCCACACCGTAACACCACCTCCTACTTACTTGACTGTTGGCACTACACTAATGGCAGGAATATTCTCCATGCATTCGCCAAAACCAGACCCTTCCATTGGATTGCCATGGTGTTAAGAGTGATTCATTGCTCAAAATCACTCTTTTTCGTTCATTCACTGTTCAGTAGCGTCGCTGTTTGCACTACCTGAAGCATCGCTAAACATTTACTGCACAAATGCGTGGCCTATGAGGATCTGATCGACCACTGAAACCCATTCTATTTAACTTGTCGAGCACAGTCATTGATTTAGCTGGACTGCTGGTAACATTTTGGAACTCACCAGTCGTTCTTTCAGCCGATGTCGTGCGATGTTTGGGAACCATCCTCCGTAATGTTAAACTGTCCCTGTCCGTCAGTTCGACAGGACCGCCTGGTATACGTTTAACTGTGATTCTTCTTTTGCGTTTCTACTTCACAATCACATCACCAACATTAGAGCTGGGCAGCTCTGCACAGGTTGAAAATTCCCTGATGGATCTGTTGTTCAGGTGACATCCAATGTATGAGTAGTCCACATTAGAAGTCACTAAGCTATCCTCACCAACCAATTCTGCTGTTCCTGCTTCTCTACTGACGACCCAACACGGGCTGTTCAAACAGTCTCTCCGCAGTGCCGTATGATTGCTAGCCGCCCGTGCCGTATGCCTCTGTGAATACACCGAAATGAAACTCAGTGAAATACAAGGTATTAATTTATTGAATATTCATTTTTACTTACAAATTTTCACATTAAACGTTGAAAGTGTCCCCCCTGTTGTTGAATACACAATTCAATTCGTCTAATCATGTTTCCAAACACAAGCTGTAACATTTCTCCTGTAACAGAAGCAGTGAACGTGGATATTGCAGTTTTCAAATCATTGATGGATTTTGGACGGTTTTTATAGACAGTTGCTTTCGCTGCACCCCAGAAGAAAAAGTCAGGTGGTGTTAAGTCAGGCGATCGTGGAGGCCAAAACCCTGTGAAATTATGCGATCACCAAAAACATCAGCAGACAGTGACATTGAAACGTGAGCTGTATGCGCGATTGCGCCATCTTGTTCAAAATAACCGTTCATCATTTCAAAAATTTTGTACAGTGCTGCACGTTCAGAGACCGTGAATAGTTACAATTAAAAGCAAACAGCCCTCGGTCACTAATTTTTAACGAATTTAACCGGGTTTCGACGCTGCTTGAAGTATCTTCCTCATAATTTAAACCAAAATTCTCGTATGTGGTCCGTATACAACCTGCACCACGGAAGTAACGAGCAGCCCTTAGTGGCTCGCCATCACAGTTTTTTATCTTAAAAATCTTTGTGACTAATGCCCTTTTTGTATATTTATTGTTTTATAAATGACGTATAAGTACTGCCAGTCTTTCACGATAATCCCGTACTTATAATTTGTATCATGCGTTTTTAGTTATAATTCTGTGGCCCTGTTATAGACCATTCTTTTGTTTAAATTCTGAGGAAGACACTTCTAGCAGTGTCGAAACCCGGTTAAATTCATTAAAAATTAGTGACTGAGGGCTGTTTTCTTTTAATCGTTCAGTATTTCACTTAAGACAACTTCTCCTATGAATGGGCAGAGAATATCAGTGCAGTATCGTTGTGCGTTTATTGTTTCGTTGAAAAATATGTGACCCACAATACGACGTCTAGAAATTGCAATCCAAACTCCTATTTTCACAGAATGAAGTGGTTCCTCACGAATACACAATGGATTTGCAGTACTCCACATACGAGAATTTTGCGAGTTCGTGTACCCGGTTAAGTGAAACCACGCCTCATCAGTGAAAAGCGTTTCATTAAAACCATCCCTTCCATTTTGTTGAACGAAATTTCTGAACCATTGACAATAATGCAGTCTCTTGCCATGGTCCTTATTTTTCAGTTCTTGCACGACTGTCACTTTGTATGGGAAAAGTTCTAATTTTTTCCTTACATTTGTGTGGGCCGTTCCGACACTAACATCGATTTCCTGGGCGAGTTTTCTTACTGACTTGTTCGGACTCGTGGACATTTTATCGGAAATATCGAGTAGTTTATCCTCAGACAAAACGCTAGGACGACCACTTCTCGGTGCATCTGTCACTGAAGCCGTACTTCGAAATTTGTTAATCAAATCTCACACAGTATCGCGCTGTGGAACTGTTGTCTCCGGGCAAACTGAATTAAATGTTTCACGAACTGAAACTGTGTATTTACCGCCAGATTTGAAAACTTGATCGTCTAAAAACACACGTTCTTCAATGGTTTGCATTGTAACAGTGACAAAAACGAAACAAACGAACAAAGGAACTAAACTTAGACGTTCACGTCAACACGTAACGACACACACAAACGATACTGCGGACGCTGGCTGAGATAAACGGAACAGTGGAATGCTGGGAGAGTACACTTGAAGGGAAGCAACCCAGGTAGGCGAACAATCATACGGCACTGCGGAGACACTTTTTGAACAACCCGTGTTGGGTCGTCAGTAGAGAAGCAGGAACAGCAGAATTTGTTGCTATCCTCCTCTCGTGATATCTAGTGGTCAGTTATATCTTACATACGTATCTCCGGATACTTTTGATCAGGTATTGTATACCTGGCATTTATTATAGTAATTTAATAAGACTGCGTTTACTGCATGCTTAGTTCATTCTGTAAGCAGTGTTACATGATGACAGAGAAGGTATCAATACTTTCAAGACGTCTGAAGCTGATGGTGACATTGACTTAGCAGCAGAGAGACTCGGGGGAGGGGGGGGGGGGGGCAGAGAGACTCGGGGGGGGGGGGGGAAGAGGGGGAGAGGGGGCATGTTCAATAGCTGTCATTTACCACTGCAGTGAAGACGCTGCAATCATGAATGAAGATTTTGTCCCCATACGAACAAGAGAATTAAGCGAAAACATATTTCCACCTGATAGCCTTATTCAAAAATATGGCAATTTTACTTGATTTCACAGAATAGAAGATAAAATGGAAGACTGCAATGTAGCAGCTTACTAGCTCTGATTTACCTGTTGTGAAGCCATCTTATAACTGTCTTATGAATCGTTACTGAGAATATATCGCCACCAGTAGTCAAATGTGTGATTGTATTAATACTACAAGTTGCGAGATTATCATCCCATTATCAAATGCTGTCAAACAAGGAAACCAATCAATAAATGGCTATGCGACACGCACTAATCATCATATAAAATATTTATATCATCCTGTAGTATAACATGCTTTAAAGGTTTCACCTATCAAAGATAGCTCAAAAATGTTTCAAATGACTCTGAGCACTATGCGACTTAACTTCCGAGGTCATCAGTCGCCTAGAACTTAGAACTAATTAAACCTAACTAACCTAAGGACATTACACACATCCATGCCCGAGGCAGGATTCGAACCTGCGACCGCAGCGGTTGCTCGGTTCCAGACTGCAGCGCCTAGAACCGCACGGCCACTCCGGCCGGCACCAAAGATAGCGGCTGCCTTTAGTTTACAGCTGTGCTTTGAGAGTATAACACGCCAGCATGAGATGTTCCAAGAAGAGCTTTATGTTTGACGTTGCAAGTTAGACCCACCGTGGTTTAACGGCGCAATTCGGAGAATGCTCAGGAAGCAAAGGCAGTTGCACTCGCGGTACAAGAAAGATAGGGAGAATGAGGACAGGCAAAAGTTAGTAGAGATTCGTGCTGCTGTAAAAAGAGCGATGCGCGAATCATTCAGCCACTACCAGCATCATACCTTAGCAAAAGATCTTGCTGAAAACCCAAGGAAAGTCTGGTCCTACGTAAAATCCGTAAGGGGGTCGAAGGCATCCTTCCAGTCACTCACTGATCAGTCTGGCCTGGCAACGGAAGACAGCAAAACGAAAACTGAAGTTTTAAATTTAGCATTTGAGAAATCTTTCACGCAGCAGGATCGTACAAACATACCGCCGTTTGAGTCTCGTACAGATTCCCGTATGGAGGACATAGTGAAAGACATCCATGGGGTTGTGAAGCAGCTAAATGGGTTGAAAATAAATAAATCGCCTGGTCCTGATGGGATTCCAATTCGGTTTTATAGAGAGTACTCTACTGCATTGGCTCCTTACTTAGCTTGCATTTATCGCGAATCTCTTGCCCGACGTAAAGTCTCGAGCGACTGGAAAAAAGCGCAGGTGACGCATGTATATAAGAAGGGTAGAAGGACAGATCCTCAAAATTACAGACCAATATCCTTAACATCGATTTGTTGCAGGATTCTCGAACATATTCTCAGTTCGACTATAATGAATTTCCTTGCGACAGAGAATTTGATGTCCATGCATCAGCACGGCTTTAGAAAGCATCGCTCCTGCGAAACGCAACTCGCCCTTCTTTCACATGATATCTTGCGAACCATGCATGAAGGGTATCAGACGGATGCCATATTCCTTGATTTCCGGAAAGCGTTTGACTCGGTGCCCCACTGCAGACTCCTAACTAAGGTACGAGCATATGGGATTGCTTCCGAAGTATGTGAGTGGCTCGAAGACTTCTTAAGTAATAGAACCCAGTACGTTGTCCTCGATGGTGAGTGTTCATCGGAGGTGAGGGTATCATCTGGAGTGCCACAGGGAAGTGTGGTAGGTTCGCTGTTGTTTCCTATCTACATAAATGATCTTTTAGATAGGGTGGATAGCAATGTGCGGCTGTTTGCTGGTGATGCTGTGATTTACGGGAAGGTGACGTCGTGGAGTGACTGTAGGAGGATACAAGATGACTTGGACAGAATTTGTGATTGGTGTAAAGAATGGTAGCTAACTCTAAATATATATAAATGTAAATTAATGGAGATAAATAGGAAAAAGAATATTGTAATGTTAAAAGATTCCGTTAGTAGTGTAGCGCTTGACACAGTCACGTCGATTAAATATTTGGGCGTAACATTGCAGAGCGATATGAAGTGGGACAAGCATGTAATGGCAATTGTGGGGAAGGCGGATAGTCGTCTTTGGTCCATTGGCAGAATTTTGGGAAGATGTGGTTCATCTGTAAAGGAGACCGCTTATAAAACACTAATACGACCTATTCTTGAGTACTGCTCGAGCGTTTGGGATCCCTATGAGGTCGGATTGAGGGAGGACGTAGAAGTAATTCAGATGCGGGCTGCTAGATTTGTTACTGGTGGGTTTGATCATCACGCGAATGTTACGGAAATGCTTGAGGAACTCGGGTGGAAGTCTCTAGAGGAATGGAGGCGATCTTTTCGTGAATCGCTACTGAGGAAATTTAGAGAACCAGCATTTGAGGCTGACTGCAGTACAATTTTACTGCCGCCAACTTACATTTCGAGGAAAGACCACAAAGATAAGATAAGAGAGATTAGGGCTCGTACAGAGGCATATAGGCAGTCATTTTTTCCTAGTTCTGTTTACGAGTGGGACAGGGAGAGAAGATGCTAGTTGTGGTACGAGGTACCCTCCGCCACGCACCGTATGGTGGATTGCGGAGTATGTATGTAGATGTAGCTGCTAGGTATCCAATTTTGACAGTGCCTATTGGCATAGAAGCTTTGAGGTATGTTATACTACAGGAAGACAAATATTTCCGATGATGGTCGGTACGTATCGTATTGAAATTTATTTATTGGTTTCCACATTTGATAGTATTTGATAATGGGAGAACGTAGACCCGAAACATGTTGTGCTAAAAATATGACACATTTGACTGCTGGTGGTGCAACCGAACTTCAATTTAATTACAGACGGAAAATGAAGTTAAGAACAGTATAGCAAGCCTCAATCCTTGGAGATTAAAATCCCCGTAATTCAGGTACGAAATACCGCTACTACTCACCTTTAATCAGTTTTTAAAATATGCGTTTATACTCATTATTAGCAAATGCTACTGGACCTGAGCCTGTCAAAAGTCCGAGCCAGGCCCTCATACACGCAAAAGAATTTCATCAAGAGATAACACGAAAACATGTGACTCTACATCTGTCCGCAACCAACTCGATTTGATAAAGTGGCATGTTTTAGATATGTATCAATATAATTTTGCGGTAACAGAACCAATACGTTCCTGGTTCAATGGCTCAAATGGCTCTGAGCACTATGAGACTTAACTTCTGAGGTCTTCAGTCCCATAGAACTTAGAACTACTTAAACCTAACTAACCTAAGAACATGACACACACCCATGCCCGAGGCAGGATTCGAACCTGCGACCGTAGCGGTCGCTCGGTTCCAGACTGTAGCGCCTAGAACCGCTCGGCCACCCCGGCCGGCAAAAAGCGTTCCTGGAAATGAGTGACAATGCTCTAGAAACAGCACACACAAAACATGTTCATCTTTTCACCAGTTGTGGCTTTGTTAAAATACGTTTGTAGTTGCGAAAGGATATGTCGAGCCACAACTACCCTAATTTACGACGCGCGTAGAGGAAGAAATGGAACGGAGGCTGTTGTGGTGAGCTGCTCCTGTCCGTCGCAGGCGGCAAGTGGCGGGGATCAATACGAGGGCACCAGTGCGCATGCGTGGGAAACCCCCTGCCCCACAGAGGATGCTTTAATTAATTGATGCCCCCCTCTGTGGAACCTCAATAAATATTCCGGTGGCGGCCGAGCGCTCGAGTAATCCGCGCTAATCAGGTAACAACAGGCTGGAGGCTACAGGCTACAGGTAGCGACGGGACAAAGCAGACTCCGTATCCCGTCCCGTCCCAGTCTTCCCTCCCTCCCGCTCTAGCTCTCGCTCTCTCTGAATCACTCTCTCTCTCTCTCTTTCTCTTTCTCTCTACCGTACTTTCTGCCTTGCTGCCCTACGAGTATAGCTGTGACTCTTTCCCAAGTTGAATGTCAAATGGGGCGGGTGGAGGAGGGATCCTAACACTTCACAAGCCTATGTGAATTGCGTTTTCTGGTGCAACTATAACGCGTGCCTTCTCACAATAATATGGTCAAGCAGAAATAAATGATTCGCATATCAGAAGATCGATACATTTAAAGACAGAGGAATAAATACAACTTACAAAAATTTGAGGCAGATTTACATCCCAAAACGGAGTTGGAGTCCAGCGCCTCGTCGAACACGAGGCCATTACAGTTAAGATTAAACATGAGTTTAGAAAATATCGTTCCTGTGAAACACAGCTAGCTCTTTATTCCCGTGAAGTGTTGAGTTCTACTGACAAGGGATTTTAGATTGATTCCGTATTTCTGGATTTCCGGAAGGCTTTTGACACTGTACCACACAAGCGGCTCGTAGTAAAATTGCGTGCTTATGGAATATCGTCTCAGTTATGTGACTGGATTTGTGATTTCCTGTTAGAGAGGTCACAGTTCTTAGTAGTTGACGGACAGTCATCGAGTAAAGCAGAAGTGATTTCTGGGGTTCCCCAAGGTATTTTATAGGCCTTTTGCTGTTCCTTATATATATAAACGATTTGGGAGACGATCTGAACAGACGTCTTCGGTTGTTTGCAGATGACGCTGTCGTTTAAAGACTAATAAAGCCATCAGAAGATCAGAACAATCTGCAAATCGATTTAGAAAAGATATCTGAATGGTGCGAAAAGTGGCAGTTGACCTTAAATAACGAAAAGTGTGAGGTCATCCACATGAGTGCTAAAAGGAACTCGTTAAACTTCGGTTACACGGTAAATTAGTCTAATCTAAAAGCCGTAAATTCAAATAAATATTACTAAGTATTACAATTACGAACAACTTAAATTGGAAGGAACACACAGAAAATGTTGTAGGGAAGGTTAACCAAAGACTGCGTTTTATTGGCAGGACACTTAGAATATGTAACAGACCTACTAAGGAGACTGCCTTCACTACGCTTTCCATCCTCTTTTAGAATACTGTGGCGCGGTGTAGGATCCTTACCAGATAGGACTGACGCAGTACATCGAAAAAGTTCAAAGAAGGGCAGCCGTTTTGTATGATCGCGAAATATGGGAGAGTGTGTCACAGAAATGGTACAGGGTCTGGGCTGGACATCATTAAAAGAAAGGCGTTTTTCGTTGCTACGTAATCTTCTCACGAAATTCCAATCACCAATATTTTGTTGACACCGACCTACATAGAGAGGAACGATCACCACGATAAAATAAGGGATATCAGAGCTCGTACGGAAAGATATAGGTGTTCATTATTTCCGCGCGCTGCACGAGATTGGAATTATTGAGAATTGTGAAGGTGGTTCGATGAACCTTCTGCCAGGCACTTAAATGTGGTTTGCAGAGTATCCACGCAGATGTAGATTAATACTGAACGCAGGTAAATACCTAAAGATAAGTCTATCATTCCAACTGCCTGGACTATCATGGAATACACTTAGAAACGCCTGCAGGAGCTTTGAAACAACGTGACGTCGGCTTACTGAAATACAGTAGAACTACATATATTTTGCAGACCGCCTTAAGCAAAAGCACTACAGATCTTGAATTTTATGTTCAGTGTTTGTTTGACACGAACTGTCAACACATGAGGGTAATGTGAATCATAAAATTTAGGTAACAGAGAACCAGTGACACACGAACCACAAACAATTGCTGCGCCTTGCCCCAGTATCAATCAGTCGTCTCTTTATTTTGATTTCTTTCGTTGAATTTGTAAGAGCGCAGACTAGTCAGAGAGATCTGACACGATTCAGCTGCTGGCAGGTGTGAAAATTACCGAACTATCAATTTCATACGTCATAACTGCAAAATTCTAACATCAGTTCTTTCCAGAAGAATGGAAAAACTGTTAGTAGTCAGCTCTAGGGAAAATCAGTTTGGATTCCGGAGAAATGTAGGTAATACTGAACCGAGGACTTCTCTTGCAACGTACGTAAGGGAAAGGAAACCTACGTTTATAGCATTTCCAGACATTGAAAATTCTTTTGACAATGCTGATTGGAATACTCTCTTCGAAATTCTGAAGGGAACAGGCCAAAATACATGGAGCGAAAAGCTATTTACAACTTACACAAAAAGCAGACCGTAGTTATAAGAGTCGAGTGCGATGAAAGGCAAGCAGATGCACACTAAAAGTAGTAGCAAAATAACTAATGATGGCCGAGCACACTGGCAATGGCAAGAAAAGCGTTTGTGGAGAAGAGAAATTTGTTAACATCGAATAAAGATTTGAGTGATAGGAAGTCTTTTCTAAAGATATTTGTCTGGAGTCTAGCAATGTATGACAGTGAAACATGGATAATAAACAGTTCAGAGAGGAAGAGAGTAGAACCTTTTGAAATGTGGTGCTATAGAAGAACGCTGAAGATTAATTGAGTAGATCGCGTAACTAATGTGAAGATACTGAACAGAACTGGGCAAACAAGAAATGTGTGGCATAACTTGAGTAAAAGGAGAGGTAAGTTGATAGGACACATTCTGAGACATCAAGAGATCAACAATTTAATTTTGGAGGGAAGTGTGGGAGGTAAAAATCGTAGAGGGAGACAAAGAGAAGATTACAGTAAATAGTTTCAGAAGGAGTAACATGGAGAACCACATCAAATCAGTCTTCGGACTTAAAACCACAACAACAAATAACAATTATCAGGTACACTACATCTGAAGAGACAACACTTACACTTCGCGAAGGAAAAACTGTGCACGAAGGAAAGATAAACCTTTTGTATTAGGCGGCTAAACCTGCTCTCGGCGTCTCTCAACAACAATGCACTACAGCTTTACGTCATTTTACTACGACTCTCTGGCTTCCGTCCTTTTCCGTGTATTGTTATACACTATATTAAAATATAAGGTTACTGAAAGATAGCAAATATTTTTAGTCAACAACAGTTTCTTCAAAAATGTTCAAATGGCTATGAGCACTATGGGACTTAACATCTATGGTCATCAGTCCCCTAGAACTTAGAACTACTTAAACCTAACTAACCTAAGAACATCACACTACACCCAGTCATCACGAGGCAGAGAAAATCCCTGACCCCGCCGGGACAGTTTCTTCACATTTGTAGCTGCCGACGTACTTTTATCAGATGAGGATTGAAAGTGTTAATTTGTCTAAAAAGTCATGATGCATAGCTTTATTTTGGGAACCACAAACTATGTACAATTACAAATAGCCGGCCGAGGTGGCCGAGCGGTTCTAGGCGCTTCAGTCTGGAACATCGAACAACTCTATTATTCGATGGCAAGCCGCATAACTGCTTGCATAAGGGCCAGAGGTGGACCGACCCGTTACTGACTTGCTCAATTTTCTCTTGAATAAACCATCCAGTTTTTCTGAAAACGTAATCACTTGTTTGTCTGCAAATGTAAATCATATCTACTAATTTCAGTCCTATTCAGACAATTCCTTCGTTGTGCATGGTTTCTTTATTTATCTTTGTCTTACAGTGTGCTTCTCGAGTCACAGAATAGTGACTAGTTCGCTGGCATTGTTTTTCCAAAGACCTTAATCTGAAGAAGAAATCTTTGCCAGTGCCTGCCTTTATCAGAGGTTGTAAAGCTTACCCTGTGGCATATATCTTGATGAGAAACATCACAGCTTGTTGTGGTATAAAAAATTAAACTGCAGGCTAGTTGGAGATATGCCAATGAAGTTTCCTTTGCTCCATCATTATTATCATAATAAGGTTTTCTGCTTGTTGGCCGGTTCCTGAAATCACTGCTGTCTCCATCTGACCTAGTTCCAGGACAGCTGCTTCATAGTTTGCTATCTTGCTCTTTTCACTTCATCCAGTATTTTTATTCTTCTCCTTCCTGTAGCAGTTGTTAGCATTCATTTTCTTCGCTATTGTAGTGTTGCGAAATAGTAAAGAGTTGGGAACGTGGAATGTTGTAGAAGTTTCGTTGCCTATGCCGAGAGCCAGAGGCAGTAGGTTAGCCAAGAGGTAAGAGGATTGCACATGTAGCGGCCGGCCGCGGTGGTCTCGCGGTTCTAGGCGCTCAGTCCGGAACCGCGCGACTGCTACGGTCACAGTTTCGAATCCTGCCTCGGGCATGGATGTGTGTGATGTCCTAAGGTTAGTTATGTTTAATTAGTTCCAAGTTCTAGGCGACTGATGACCACAGCTGTTAAGTCGCGTAGTGCTCAAAGCCATTTAAACCATTTTGAACACGTAGCGGAATGTGTCGTCACGCAAGGGCAATGGCCTGGTTACATACAACAGTCGAGAGAGAATTGCTTAGCACACGAGTTTGTGTCAGACGGAGACTTTCGTAGAGTGCAAGAGAAAGGTATAGTGTCAGCTGTATTGCATTTCACAACTTCGCGTAAGTCTGCCGTAACAATACGTAACTTTGTCGCAAGAACACCTAAGGGGCGAGTACGACAGATGAACCAGCAGTGTAAGTGGAACGAATGCGTTCATTACAAACGATCATGACGTCAGGACGTCGCTCGTACTTTCTTTAAATACGCTAGCTTTTATAGCAACAAGGCACTTGCAGTTAGATGTGTACTGGGTCGGTGCGTATTGCTCAGTTCGGTGATCGACATGTTAAGCTTTATTAAGGAGATGCAGTAAGGGCGACCCATCCAGCAACAGACGTGAGGGGACAGTACCAGCTCTGGTCCTCTCTGCTGCCACTGTCAATCATCAACCCAGGATTAGCAGACATCGCGGCAGACTCGATCGCCGCTAATGCTGACCACATCAGTGAGCCGTCGTCGAGATCGGGCGGGGCCTAGGCCCTGTGCATCCGCCGTCACAACCGGGTGAGCCGATGACTCTGGGGGACTGCAGCCCATTCCACCCGTCCACCACGGACGAGCCACCAGTAGGAGCAGGGAAGAAGACAGGGTGGGATAGAGTGCACTTCACACTACGAGAACGCCTCTCGTGCCGACAGCGCCGGGGCTCCAACCCGGAGCCTCCTGCTGTCCGCCGCCGAGCCGGCCGGCCAGCCGGGCGCCGCCAGCCACGCTCGGCCGAAGTACGAAGTAAGGCATTCCACGCTACGTCACAGCGCACGTCGCTGCGCTAGCAAGACTGTTGAGGCCCAGAGCTGGTGTCATCGCTCCGAGTCAGCGAGGACTCGGGGAAGGTCGTTGATATCACCATGCTCAGACAGCCTGCGTTACGCAGGCCACATTGCACTCGGCAGGAATAAAGGTGTTCTGAATCAATAATGTTTCTTTGGCGTTTCTGACGCGTCCACAGTCATTTCCTAGCATCCTGACAACTGGAGAGGTCACCGCTCGGCATCCAGTCCACCGTAGGCGACCGGGACCACCGGGGCGCTTACACTATGTACTTCTCACCTAGTTTTTCCTCTTTTCCTTAACCAGGTTTAGAAGAGACCTTTGTTCCTTTACTCTTTCAATAATTTCACTGTTCACTTTTTTCACTTATCTCTTGAATGCTTCAATTTTATCTCTTCCTCTCTACTTCAGCCGGGCAGGGTGGCCGAGCGGTTCTAAGCGCTTCACTCTGGAACCGCGCAACCGCTACGGTCGCAGGTTCTAATTCTGCCTCGGGCATGGATGTGTGTGATGTTTTTAGGTTAGTTAGGTTTAAGTAGTCCTAAGTTCTAGGAGACTAATGACCTCAAATATTAAGTCCCATAGTGCTCAGAGCCATTTGAACCTCTCTTCTTCAATGTCCAGCTTGCAGAAGTCCACGGAACATCACACCACATGAAGCATTTAACCAACCTCTTCCGTAACTCCTTGCCCATTTTACTGCATAATAATCATTTCTTTTTCTGGAATTCTTGGTAACATAAAATTTACTAGAAAACTACTTTTCTTTTTATGATCTGGTATAGTTCAGATTGGTTCTTGAAACATTATTTGTTTTTGCATTGTTTATTATCATTGTTTATGCAATGAAGGAGAAGTAAGATTAAAATTTAACGATTCGTCGACGAAGAGGTAATAAGGGATGGAATGCCAGCTCAAATTGTACAAACACCGTCTTTGTTATATTCAAACGAAGCCAATGCATTACACAGCTTAGGGAAACCATAGAAAACCTAAATTTGGATGGCCTAACGGAGATTTGAGCCCTTCTTCTATCATATGCAAGTCCTGTGTGGTAACCATGACGACAAGGTGTTCAGTATTTGTATAAGGGTAGCTATGCATTGGTTGAACCTAAGACATTATAAGCTTGCTATGCCATGAAGGGCTGGGAATTTAAATGTAAAAGTTGTTATTAATAAAACAATTTATTTCTTTTACTCTGTTATCTATATCATGGAGTTAACAGACATAAATTTAGATTGCATTTTACTCCTAATTTATATTTTTTGTGTATATGTACTATCACACTCAAAAGAATCTGAGTGATCTGAGTTGCGTTCCGCCTGATTTGTGTGCCACCCACATAAAGCAAATGTCTTGTAAGTCCTCTGCCCTCCTTCCGGTGCAGTCGTTTGACTATACAAAATGATTACTACAAGAGACTACTTTTCACTGCTTTGTATGGCTACCATACAGGTTATTAGAGATGATACAGTCCTTAATAAGTGTAAATTCAAATTTATTATAATAAACGAGTTACCAAAAAACAACTTTTTACTTGGAATAAATGACACGCACTTTTGTACTGGACGCAGATCCAACCCTTCAATCCAGCTACTATTGTTCCCGTTAACTAATCATGAAAGATCGTAAATATGGTGTCAATCACAAGCGACAAAGTGTGTGCATGTTTAAATTTCAAATGACATTATGTAACGTATGTTTTGGGCGGGGATTCGAACCTAGCATCTAATCGGACTGTAAATTAAGCACAATTAACCGTTAGATATCGAAATTTTTCACCAGCAGAGAGATAATTTAAAACGAAATGACGAGAATAAAAAGTTTTGCAATTCCGGGATTCGAAGCCAGTACATATCGTCTTTATTTTATAGCCACGGGTAGACGTTAAATATCAGTTTATTTTGGCAGTATACCATGTGAATTTGAAGTGGAAATGATGTGACAAAAAGTTCTGTCCTGAATGCGAGTCGAACCCTGCACACATCATCGTTGTTGACTACCACGAACAGTGGTTGAATGTCGAACTCTTTGTCAGCAATAACTAGGAGCAGACGATGAAAAGTTCTATCCCTGACCTGGAGTCGATACGAGCATCAGTCGTTATTGTTGACAACGCATGGGGAAACTTTAAAAGTGAATTTATTTTTCACCTATTAATTCCGTATGCGCATGCTAAAACTTGAAATGACACGTTGGAAACTTTTACCCCCAGGCAGGGTTTGATCCCAGACGCGCGCCTTTATTGGAGGCTATGAGGAATTAGGAATATTGTGGAAACAACGAAACGATAAAACTGGATCGTCTCGAAGGAGTCCAACTCGGCGAAAGGGGAGATCTGAGTTCGAATTGCAGTCCACAACCATATTTTACACATCTCAAGTCCAAATATGGTAAAAATAAGTGCTCTGTGAGGATTGGTTCATTAATAACATAAAATGTTTGGTGTAAAAAAGCTATTTGAAATTGAACTGCTCCGGTGGGATAAAAATTTTACGTCTAATGATAAATCTGGCGCAGTGTAGACGCAAAGGCCAAATTTCTAGCACAATCTTTTCTTCACTTTCCCGAAACGCATATTTGCGTAGGAAAGTGGGTAGTGACCTTTTTCGAGCAGCATATTATGTGAAGAATTTTGAAGTATAAAATCCACCAGGGCAAAATTTACCTGAAAGAAGAAGATTGGTACACAAGTTCGAGGAGGTTTTGTTTAGGATGTCGTCACCCAGGTATATTTATCAATCGTCGCTTACAGGGTGACAATTACTGAACTATATGAAATAAAATCGTCATAACTTGTGAACGATTTGCGTTAGGACGTTCAGACTGCATGGTTGGCCTTGGGGCATGATGGGAATTAGTATGGTGTGGTTAGCGACGAAGCCCACTTTTATTCGTGGTTCGTCAATAAGCATTTGGGGGCTGACAATCCGCATTTCGTGATCGAGATGTCTGTTCACCCTCAACGGGTGAGTGTGCTCTGTGCAATGTCCAGTCACGGAATAATCGGTGCGATATTCCTTGATGGCACGATGACTACCAAACGGTACGTTAAGATATTTGGAAGATGATTTCATCCCCATTATCAAAGTGATCCTGATTTCAATAAGGTAAATTATGGATCATGCAAGACGGAGCTCGATCTCATCGAAGCAGGAGAGTGTTTGATGTCCTGGAGGAGCACTTTGTGGACGCCATTCTGGCTCTGGGGAACCCAGAGGCCACTGGCACGGGCCTCAATTGGCCGCCATATTCTCCGGATCTGAACACATGCGACTCCTTTTTAGGGACTATATTAAAGACAAGATGCACAACAGTAACTCCAAAACCATTTCTGAGCTGAAAACAGTCATGCATGAGGTCATCGACAGCGTCAAAGTTCAGACAGTTCAGCGGGTCATGCAGAATTTCGCTATTCGTTTGCGCCACATCATCGCCAACGATGGCAGGCATATCGAACATGTCATAACCTAAAACCGAATATCTGTAGTGACGTTTACATGTTCAATAAAGTTATGCACGCTGTAGTTTGTAACTAATTTAAGTTTTTTCATATAGTCCAATAATTGTCATCCTGTATAATTATTGTAGCGGTGATTTTTTGGATGTTGCCCATTTGACGGTTATGATAATTGTTGTTGAAGCGCTAGTAAAGTAAGCGTGAAACGATGAAAAATTTCACCATTTGTGAAATTTTCTTCTCTGTGGATTGCATTGCAGGCAGAAGAGTCAACTGGAAACATATATGTCGTGTATGGGGTACGGGCGACGAAAAAAAAGGACAAAATAGTTTTCTCATCTCCTCTCAATAAGGATCGTTTTGACGCGCAGAATTTGCTGTATTCAAGAAGGGTATCTGGCTTTGATTCTATGGTCCACCCGATTCCTGACGAATGTGATGGTTCAAATGGCTCTGAGCACAATGGGACTTAACATCTGAGGTCATCAGTCCCCTAGAACTTAGAACTACTTAAACCTAACTAACCTAAGGACATCACACACATCCATGCCCGAGGCAGGATTCGAACCTGCGACCGTAGCAGTCCCGCGGTTCCAGACTGGAGCGCCTAGAACCGCACGGTCACCGCGGCCGGCCACGAATGTGATGAATTGCAACCATCATTAGAGACGAAGCGGAAGTCACGACTGGGAAAGACGGGGAAGGAAATCGACTGTGCCCTTTCGAAGGAAAGTTTTCAGTGTTTGCCTCCATAGATTAAAGGAAAGATGAAAAACCTAAATCAGGATGGTCTGAGGGGGATTTGAACCACTGCACATTAACTTCGTAAAAAGAAAGTAATAGTTGGTCCTAACAAAAAGTATCTGAAGTAGAGGCCAGCACCAGTGCTCAAAATGTGTTATGCATCTATTGGCCAACAACTGAGACGCCTGAAGATCGCAACATACGACAAGCGACCAAGGAAACCGTAACAAGTGTTGCTGCTGTACGAGAATGCCAGTCTACATTTTACTGATTCCACAAAAGAAGCTATCCAGTAGCTTGGCTGGAAAGCAGTCCCTGGAGCATTTATTTTTCTGATTTAGCGCTCTCACACATTTACCTTTCTCGCTCCTTATCGGACAACCAACACTAAAATTTCTTTAAACTTGGATTGACGATATCTTTATCTGCGAACCAATTCATTACTACAGGCGTGGAAACCAAAACTGCCTGAGCATCATGAACCTGTTTCAGGAAGTATTAGAGAACGTGTCATTGACGATTAACTTCTCTCCAACGAGAAGCGCTATAAAATATGCAATGTTCTAATAGAAATGCTTTATAACTTACCACGATACCCTTACGAGAAAAGTCTAATTTAATAAAACAAATAGTATCTGTAATATAAGTCCGCGCAAGACACCATGCATTGATCCTGACATGTTCTGTTTCTATATGAAGTCCTGTGTCATATCCAAGAAGAATTTAGGGTTTATCGCGAAGATATATCAATGTGGCTGTTCGAGTATACCCAAATTGAAACTTGGTTATTGAATACCACACACAATCAATCGAACTGTGCGTTCACAAAAGTCTGAAAAATTAAAAAGCAGAAAAATATAGGTTTTAACAAGGGCACAACGCACCAGTTTCTTAAATTTTTTGCCTTTCAACCTAGGGGTACTAAATCGAGATTGCGATAAGTGTTAACCTGGAGAAGTTAAGATTTCCTTACTGGTTATCGATCTGGAAACCTGTAAGGCCGTACAGGTAGAAGTAAAAAGTAGACAACTTGTCTATGTCCACAGCGAGATTAAAACCTGGAGCTAGAGCAGCTTCCCTTCATAAACTGGTCACATTACCACTTGGCCAAAGTAGAATACGATATCTTTGATATTTGATTGCTAGCACAGATAATTGGTTCAAATGGCTCTCAGCACTATGGGACTTCACATCTGAGGTCATCAGTCCCCTAGAACTTAGAACTACTTACACCTAACTAACCTAAGGACATCACAAACATTCATGCCAAAGGCAGGATTCGAACCTGCGACCGTAGTGGTCACACGGTTCCAAACTGAAGTGCCTAGAACTGCACGGCCACTCCGGCCGGCTCACAGATAATTCGCAATGTTAAAAAAAGAGATTAGTTATAGAGTCCGTGTGAAATGATCTTCCTGGAATCGAATGATAAATTTGACAACTCAGTGTTACACCTTAAGTGAAAATCATTCAGATTATTTAGACAAGGAAATGCAAGTGAATTTAGCAGGACAATTTTCAACATCTCCAGGATGTAAATCGATGGTCACATAGTTGCCAAATGTATTCTAGACCATGTTGTAAGGTGTCAGGCAAATCCAACACTTTCCATGAAAACCCTGACATTATACGCAAATCTGGCCGTATGTCACATAGCTCCGAATAAATCCTGACATTAAATTAACCAACGCAAAACGAACAACGAGTGAGCAAATGGAATACCACAGACTAACACAAGAACGGCTAAATGCGTGTCATACCTTTCCACCGTGAAACAGACGCAGTTCCGAGGGAAGAAACGTCAACAGAACCGAGAGCAGAACCGTGTTAAGCTAGAAGGCCGTACGATAAGGGACGGACACCCACGTAACTAGTCAACCACCAGGACCACCCCCCCCCCCCCCCCCCAGTCCATATTAAAAGATAGAGCCATCCAGAAGAACAGTATAGATCTTACGATAACACTAAAAGGGCCACACCAGCTGCAAGTTTTAGCGTGAGACTTTTCGCGTCTCTGTTACGTTGGAAACGTTAAAAACATTGCCCCACCACGAAAAGTATAACGTTTCTCATTGGATAGGCAGAATTTTTGTAGGCGGAGCTTGAGGTTAACACTGAGGCCCTGATTGGTCAGATGAAAACACAGCCAGATAGTTTTTTTTAACCAACTTCGGTAAATTGTAGTAAGGAGAAGTTAGGAGAGAATTGCTTCGTCCGCAGCTCGTGGTCGTGCGGTAGCGTTCTCGCTTCCCGCGCCCGGGTTCCCGGGTTCGATTTCCGGCGGGATCAGAGATTTTCTCTGCCTCATGATGACTGGGTGTTGTGTGATGTCCTTAGGTTAGTTAGGTTTAAGTAGTTCTAAGTTCTAGGGGACTGATGACCATAGATGTTAAGTCCCATAGTGCTCAGAGCCATTTGAACCAGAATTGCTTCCGAGACGGCGAGGTGCGTGGAGCTGTGCCGCCCGCCGCCCCCTGACGAACACTGACAAGGTAATGAACGCACGGGATGCCGCAATTTTTGAGCTTCACTCAGAACTGCAGAAGTCTCATCTGTTACATCCCCTTTTTACGTAATACTAGTGTCGATCGTCAATTGAAGCTCATGGTGTTCACATTTGCTACTTAAGTTAAAATCTGAAACGCGATGATTTTTCTACTATGTAATTATTGAGAAGCCACATCAGCCACTGTAATTCACGACATGTTAGATAAGTAATTAAAGATAATTGAGGGTCACCGTAGACCATTTTGATAGTTTTCTCTTTTGTGAAACTTAATTTAAACCTAGATTATAGATATGATATAGCATAGGTTATCCTTCGATCCATTGTAGAACTTGGAAACACACTCAGGGAATATTCGTTCACATTTTTGTTGAACGCAGTTGGTTTTTATCATCCTGTATTAAGATATTTCCTTTTATCAATAGTGCAATTTATAAACTTTGTTTTGTGAGTAGAATAAAATTTCCAATGGTAAAGTTAAATGCTTTTTCGACGTTATTTTACCAGCTAACTAAAAATAGGAGAGCCTTGAACCCCTTCCACTAAATTTAGTTAGTATTAAGATTCTTTTACAGGGTGTGCAGTTGAGCTGACATTGAAATCATTGGTGGGGAGGCTTGCGTGCCTTAGCGATACATCTAGCCGTACCGTAGGTGCAACCACAACGGAGAGGCCAGACAAACCTGTGGTTCCTGAAGAGGGGCAGCAACCTTTTCAGTAGTTGCAAGGGCAACAGTCTGGATGATTGACTGATCTGGCCTTGTAACAATAACCAAAACAGCCTTGCTGTGCTGGTACTGCGAACGGCTGAAAGCAAGGGGAAACTACAGCCGTAATTTTTCCCGAGGACATGCAGCTTTACTGTATGATTAAATGATGATGGCATCCTCCCCGGGCGGGGACTACTTAAGAGGATGTCGTTATCAGAAGCGTGGAATGTCAGATCCCTTAATCGGGCAGGTAGGTTAGAAAATTTAAAAACGGAAACGGAAAGGTTAAAGTTAGATATAGTGGGAATTAGTGAAGTTCGGTGGCAAGAGAAACAAGACTTCTGGTCATGTGAATACAGGGTTATAAACACAAAGTAAAATAGGGGTAATGCAGGAGTAGGTTTAATAATGAATAGGAAAATAGGAATGCGGGTAAGCTACTGCAAACAGCATAGTGAACGCATTATTGTGGCCAAGATAGGAAGCCCACACCTACTACAGTAGTACAAGTTTATATGCCAACTAGCTCTACAGATGACGAAGAAACTGAAGTTATATATGATGAAATAAAACAAATTATTCAGATAGTAAAGGGAGACGAAAATTTAATAGTCATGGGGGACTGGCATTCGGTAGTAGGAAAAGGGAGAGAAGGAAACGTAGTAGGTGAATATGGATTGGGGCTAAGAAATGAAAGAGGAAGCCGCCTGGTACAATTTTGGACAGAGCACAACTTAATCATAGCTAACACTTGGTTTAAGAATCATGAAAGAAGGTTGTATACATGGAAGAACCCTGGAGAAACTAAATGGTATCAGATAGATTATATACTGGTAAGACAGAGATTTAGGAACCAGGTTTTAAATTGTCGGTATGCCTCTGTGTGGGCTCTAATCTCTCTGATTTTATCCTCATGGTCTCTTCGCGAGATATACGTAGGAGGGAGCATTATACTGCTTGACTCCTCGGTGGAGGAATGTTCTCGAAACTTCAACAATAAGCCCGTACCGAGCTACTGAGCGTCTCTCCTGCAGAGTCTTCCACTGGATTTTATCTGTGATCTCCGTGACGCTTTCGCGATTACTAAATGATCCTGTAACGAAGCACGCTGATCTCCGTTGGATCTGCAGTCCGGAACCGTGCGACTGCTACGGTCTCAGGTTCGAATCCTGCCTCGGGCATGGATGTGTGTGATGCCCTTAGAAATGATCGTTGTCGTACTTCGTCATAGTTCCACAAGAAATTCGTGATTCTTCGCCACTTTTGTTTCTGATCATTCCTCCCGTCGTTCTTTCCGGTTATGGTAGATCCATTGGATATTGTCCACTGTAACTTTCGCGTACCCTTGCTTAGTATCGTTGAAGTGGTACACAGTAATTTTCTTCCATCGGTTTTGAACGTGTAGCTGAATGCATTGCACTGTACTCTTCGCGAACTGGCTTTCCATTGTCGCGTATTGGTTCGGTATCTTGTCTGGCTAACCTTGCCGCTTCATTGCACGATCCAGACTGTCTTGAAACATACATTTGTGGTTCTGCATGTGTTTGTGGTGCCGTTTGTTCATCAAGAATTTCGAAACGTGTCTGTTGCGGTGCAGGCTGTCTGATTTCACGCATGTTTATTTTCCGCCTGTGATTGGAATCGAAAATGCATGGTATCTTAGTTAATTGCTTGTTTTTCCGGTGTTGTTACAGATACCGTTGTGGTTGAAGACTCAGTGCTTGTTCTATCCTGTTCACTACGCTCTTCAATGGTTTGCAACAACTCTGTTCGCAATTTCTGAATTTGTTGCTTCGTTTGCGCTTCTATTTTGACCATGCGGTTATGATATCTTTTCAGCGCTGCTTTTGTGATACGTTTGTGTAACACACTGTTTTCAAAAATTTCACGCGCTGTACCTGCTGCTTGTCTAGTAATTACGTTTATCTGTTTCTATAGTTTCTTGACTTCTCCCTGGGTGATGTTACGTAATGTTTTGATCTCGTCCTGAGTGTCATTACGCAATGTTTGTACGTTCACTTGTCTATGTCTGTCCTCAACTGATTGTGACTTGTTATTAAGTTTCCTGTCACTTCTCGAGATTCTTTTGCCTCGTCTTCAATATGACTTAGGTGTAACTGAATTTTTTTGTTTTGTTCTTTAATCTCACGCATTTGTCTCGTGGTTTCTGCAATTTGTTTCGTCTTTTCTGCAGTCTGAATTTTAATTTGGTTCGCAATTTCTTTATTTTGTCTTGTCATGGTTTCCGTCATTAATTGTAATAATTCTGCCAGATTGGTGGGTCCTATTGCGTTTTCTTCCAATGTCCTACGCTCTGTGTTTTCGCCCAAGTGTTGGTTCGCAACCGATTGCATTGAACTGTGCGGTGACACGTTTCTGCTCGCATTCCTTGTACTCTGTGGTGAGGAAGCTCTGATTATTTGTGCTATGGGTTCTACGTACTCAAGACGCAAGTTAGAATCTTCATCGACTGTCTCTCTACTTTCCTGCTCCTCTGTCGATGCTGACTTACGTTTTCTATGCCTTGACGTACATTATCCTCGTTATGGTGCGTTATCTGTCCTATTTCTCGCGATACTGCATCGTCTGTTGTACTGTCCTGTATTCTCTGTCCATTTTAATGCTGGGTCTCTACCTCAATTCGGTCAAGGTCTCGATCTGCCATTGCTAATCTTTCCGAATCCCTTATTTTCTGTTTTAAAAGCAATTCACGCGCCGTACTTCGTGTCAGCATGCGCTAATACGATCTCACGCGTTTCATAAATTTTTTGCATACACGACTTGACAATCCATTCACTTACTTTAGGGTCAGAACGAACTTGTCAACGATGTATCCGCCACCTGTGCGCTTCCATTGGAGAGAAAACTTATTTCTAACAATATTAAAATTCATAACTTAATTATGCTATTGTCTCTGCTAGAATGTCTCACGTTCTATTGAATACTTTTTTACTGTCTATCGCTGCAGCTACTGTTTTCGACAATTCATAACTTTAGGAAAATAATTTGTATTACAAAAATTTTTCAACAAGATGTTTTTCTGACCTAGTTAGGCATGTGGTCGCCCTTCAGTCATGGTATTTTACCATGATGGCAGGGTCGCCATTCTCTAACATTCTGTGTGGTGTCTGATTGTCCTAAGTCATGTCTCCCTAAAACTTTCGCGCAACGACACTCTGAGCGTGTTTTTTAGGAAATTGACTAGTTTGAACGTGGGGCCTGTTGCTGGTAAGGAGACGCCAGACCACACATGACATGTAGAGTTCAGAAGAGTCAGTCAGACTAGCGATGATATTGTTGTTGTTGTTGTTGTTGTTGTTGTCTTCAGTCCTGAGAGTGGTTTGATTCAGCTCTCCATGCTACCCTATCCTGTGCAAGTTTCTTCATCTCCCAGTACCTACTGCAACCTACATCCTTCTGAATCTGCTTAGTGTATTCATCTCTTGGTCTCCCTCTACGATTTTTACCCTCCACGCTGCCCTCCAATGCCAAATTTGTGATCCCTTGATGCCATAGAACATGTCCTACCAACCGGTGCCCCCTCCTCGACAAGTTGTGCCACAAACTCCTCTTCTCCCCAATTCTATTCAGTACCTCCTCATTAGTTATGTGATCTACCCATCTAATCTTCAGCATTCTTCTGTAGCACCACATTTCAAAAGCTTCTATTCTATTCTAGTCCAAACTATTTATCGTCCATGTTTCACTTCCATACATGGCTACGCTCCATACAATCACTTTCAGAAATGACTTCCTGACACTTAAATCTATACTCGATGTTAACAAATTTCTCTTCTTCAGAAACGCTTTCCTTGCCATTGCCAGTCTACATTTTATATCCTCTCTACTTCGACCATCATCAGTTATTTTGCTCCCCGAATAGCAAAAGTCCTTTACTACTTTAAGTGTCTCATCGCCTAATCTAATTCCCTCAGCCTCACCCGACTTAATTCGACTACATTACATTATCCTCGTTTTGCTTTTGTTGATGTTAATCTTATATCCTTCTTTCAAGACACTGTCCATTCCGTTCAACTGCTCTTCCAAGTCCTTTGCTGTCTCTGAAAGAATTACAATGTCATCGGCGAACCTCAAGGTTTTCATTTCTTCTCCATGGATTTTAATACCTACTCCGAATTTTTCTTTTGTTTCCTTCACTTCTTGCTCAATATACAGATTGAATAACATCGGGGAGAGGCTACAATTCTGTCTTACTCCCTTCCCAACCACTGCTTCCCTTTCATGTCCCTCGACTCTTATAACTGCCATCTGGTTTCTGTACAAATTGTAAATAGCCTTTCGCTCCCTGTATTTTACCCCTGCCACCTTCAGAATTTCAAAGAGAGTATTCCAGTCAACATTGTCAAAAGCTTTCTCTAAGTCTACAAATGCTAGAAACGTAGGTTTGCCCTTCATTAATCTAGCTTCTAAGATAATTCGTAGGGTCAGTATTGCCTCACGTGTTACAACATTTCTACGGAATCCAAACTGATCTTCCCTGAGGTCGGCTTCTACAAGTTTTTCCATTCGTCTGTAAAGAATTCGCGTTAGTATTTTGCAGCTGTGGCTTATTAAACTGATAGTTCGGTAATTCTCACATCTGTCAACACCTTCTTTCTTTGGGATTGGAATTATTATATTCTTCTTGAAGTCTGAGGATATTTCGCCTGTCTCATACATCTTGCTCACCAGATGGTAGAGTTTTGTCAGGGCTGGCTCTCCCAAGGCCGTCAGAAGTTCCAATGGAATGTTGTCTACTCCGGGGGCCTTGTTTCGACTCAGGCCTTTCAGTGCTCTGTCAAACTCTTCACACAGTATCGTATCTCCCATTTCATCTTCATCTACATCCTCTTCCATTTCCATAATATTGTCCTCAAGTACATCGTTTCTTGTATAGACCCTTTATATACTCCTTCCACGTTTCTGCTTTCCCTTCTTCGCTTAGAACTGGGTTTCCATCTGAGCTCTTGATGTTCATACAAATGGTTCTCTTATATCCGAAGGTCTCTTTAATTTTCCTGTAGGCAGTATCTATCTTACCCCTAGCGAGATAAGCCTCTACATCCTTACATTTGTCCTCTAGCCATCCCTGCTTAGCCATTTTGCACTTCCTGTCGATCTCATTTTTTAAACGTCTGTATTTCTTTTTGTCTGTTTCATTTACTGCATTTTTATGTTTACTCTTATCATCAATTAAATTCAATATTTCTTCTGTTACCCAAGGATTTCTACTAGCCCTCGTCATTTTACCTACTTGATCCTCTGCTGCCTTCACTACTTCATCCCTCAAAGCTACCAATTCTTCTTCTATTGTATTTCTTTCCCCCATTCCTGTCAATTGCTCCCTTATGCTCTCCCTGAAACTATGTACACTCTCTGGTTCTTTTAGTATATACAGGTCCCATTTCCTTAAATTCCCACCTTTTTGCAGTTTCTTCAGTTTTATTCTACAGGTCATAACCAATAGATTGTGGTCAGAGTCCACATCTGCCCCTGAATATGTCATACAATTTAAAACCTGGTTCCTAAATCTCTGTCTTACCATTATATAATCTATATGAAACCTGTCAGTATCTCCAGGCTTCTTCCATGTATACAGCCTTCTTTTATGATTGTTGAACCAAGTGTTAGTTATGATTAAGTTGTGCTCTGTGCAAAATTGTACCAGGCGGCTTCCTCTTTCATTTCTTTGCCCCAGTCCATATTCACCTACAACATTTCCTTCTCTCCCTTTTCTTACTACCGAATTCCAGTCACCCATGACTATTACATTTTTCGTCTCCCTTCACTATCTGAATTATTTCTTTTATTTGATCATACACTTCTTCAATTTCTTCGTCATCTGTAGAGCTAGTTGGCATATAAACTTGTACTACTGTAGTAGGTGTGGGCTTCCTATCTTGGCCACAATAATGCGTTCACTGTGCTGTTTGTAGTAGCTTACCCGCATTCCTATTTTCCTATTCATTATTAAAACTATTCCTGCATTACCCCTATTTGATTTTGTGTTTATAATCCTATAGTCACCTGACCAGAAGTCTTGTTCCTCCTGCCACAGAACTTCACTAATTCTCACTATATCTAACTTTAACCTTTCCATTTCCGTTTTTAAATTTTCTAACCTACCTGCCCGATTAAGGGATCTGACATTCCATGCTCCGATCCGTAGAACGCCAGCTTTCTTTCTCCTGATAACGACATTCTCTTGAGTAGTCCCCGCCCGGAGATCCGAATGGGGGACTATTTTACCTCCGGAATATTTTACCCAAGTGGACGCCATCATCATTTAATCATACAGTAAAGCTGCATGCCCTCGGGAAAAATTACGGCCGTAGTTTCCCCTTGCTTTCAGCCGTCCGCAGTACCAGTACTGCAGGGCCGTTTTGGTTATTGTTACAAGGCCAGATCAGTCAGTCATCCAGACTGTTGCCCCTGCAACTACTGAAAAGGCTGCTGCCCCTCTTCAGGAACCACACGTTTGTCTGGCCTCTCAACAGATACCCCTCCGTTGTGGTTGCACCTGCGTTACGGCTATCTGTATCGCTGAGGCACGCTAGCCTCCCCACCAACGGCAAGGTCATGGTTCATGGGGGAAGGCATAAGGAGGTATCTTGCAGTTTTTATGTTGGCAATCGCTGTAGTCAGTCAGATTGCATTACCCGTTGTTATAGTCTCAGTCGAAGTTAATGTTTCACCACTCCCCAACTTCGTCAACCGCGTATCACTCCATATTTCATTTCATTTAACAGGAGTGTGTACATAAACGAGGTTGTTTATGCCTATTCATATCCAACGTCATTTTTGTTTATTTGTAATAAATCAATTGTTGACTTCAGTTTCATTTGTTATTTCAGAAGCTGCAATTCCTTGGTACCTTTGTAATTTGATTCATTTATGGTGGGGATAATAGGCGTTATTTTTTAATTGTGTCAACTTCAGTTTTTCTGCTAGGGACCCAAAATAAGTCATTTTCGGATAAATATCATGTCTCGTTTAATTTCACGGAAGTCTAACTGATGGATGAATATTCTGGGGCAGAAGATCAGTAGAGCTACCCCACATACCTTCTCACTAAATGAGACACTTTGTACACACTACTTGCTACACCAACAAGAAATGCGGATGATAAACGGGTATTCATTGGACAAATATAGTATACTAGAATTGGCATTTGATTACATTTACACGCAATTTGGGTGCATAGATCCTGAGAAACCAGTACCCAGAACAACCACCACTGGCCGTAATAACGGCCTTGATACGCTTGGGCAATGAGGCAAACAGAGCTTGGATGACGTGTACAGGTACAACTGCCCATGCAGCTTCAACACGATACCACAGTTCATAAACTGTAGTGACTGGCGTCTTATGACGAGCCAGTTGCTCGGCTGCCATTGGCCAGACGTTTTCAGTTGGTGAGAGATATGGAGAATGTGCTGGCCAGGGCAGCAGACGAACATTTTCTGTATCCAGAAAGGCCCGTACAGTGCCTGCAACATGCGGTCGTGCATTATCCTGCTGAAATGTAGGGTTTCGCAGGGATCGAATGAAGGGTAGAGCCACGGGTTGTAACACATCTGAAATGTAACGTCCACTGTTCAAAGTGCCGTCAAGGCGAACAAGAGGTGTCCGAGACGTGTAACCAATGGCATCACATACCATCAAGCCGGGTGATACGCCAGTATGGCGATGACGAATACACGCTTCCAATGTGCGTTCACCGCGATATCGCCAAACACGGATGCGACCATCATAATGCTGTAAACAGAACCTGGAATCATCGGAAAAAATGACGTTTTGCCCTTCGTGCACCCGGGTTCGTTGTTGAGTACACTATCGGAGGCGCTCCTGTCTGTGACGCAGCGTCAAGGGTAACGCAGCCATGGTCTCCGAGCTGATAGTCCATTCTGCTGCAAACGTTGTCGAATTGTTCGTGCAGATGGTTGTTGTCTTGCAAACGTCCCCATCTGTTGACTCAGGGATCGAGATGTGGCTGCACGATCCGTTACAGCCATGTGGATAAGATGCCTGTCATCTCTACTGCTAGTGATACGAGGCCGTTGGGATCCAGCACTTCGTTCCGTATTGCCCTCCTGAACCCACCGATTCCATATACTGCTAACAGTCATTGGATCTCGATCAACGCGATCAGCAATGTCGCGATACGATAAACCGTAATCGCGATAGGCTACAATCCTAACTTTATCAAAGTCGGAAACGTGGTGGAACGCATTTCTCCTCCTTACACGAGGCATCACAACAACGTTTCACCAGGTAACGCCAGTCAACTGCTATTTGTGTATGAGAAATCGGTTGCAAACTTTTCTCATGTCAGCACGTTGTAGGTGTCGACACCGGGGCCAACCTTGTGTGAATGCTCCGAAAAGCTAATCATTTGCATATCAACCCCATCTTCTTCCTGTCCGTCATCTTCGTGGTGTAGCAATTTTAACGGCCAGTAGTGTAAATTGTCATTCCTGTTAGGATTCAGAACTGCTTTCGATTTTTTTGCGACACAGTCAGGCCAATAATGCTGGACAAATATCGAGTCTAAATCAGTGTCTGGCAGGATTAGGTTTTGGCATGTAGAGCTAATATGAAGTCAGATAATTTTAATTTAATTAGGGTAAATTTACCAAAGAGTGCCCAATTCCAAAGGGGAGCGCAGCTTGTTTTCCTTACAGTTGACGATACTGATCAGCAAGCCACTGTCGTAGTTTTCCTCAGAGTTGTATCAGAAACACATAGTAGAAGTTTGTGAAGTTTCCGAAGTGAAACAGGTAAGAATCACTTTTCAGCTTTCTTGATGTAGTTCTGGTACTCTGTTACATAAGTTATACACATACTACACGAATGATAGCCTTCAATTCTTGATTGCATTTTGAAAGGCTGGCTTGCGGTCAGTCATACTGCATCCACATGTTTTGCAAATGTGACGTGTGCTGCCTTCTCATGACTTCGCTTAGAATCATTGTTTCTGTACGAAAGAGCGCGCTTATGACGTCTCCAAAAAGTGTGTGCGTTGTCTTTAGGGCACAACTGGAAATTTGTACCTGTAGAGTGTGTCGTGGAGTCAAAAGGATAGGCAAGTTTGTTTACGTGGCCATCCCCCACAGCAAGCATATAAATACTTGTTTTGTAAATAAAACTACCTTTTCCTGCTGCTAGTTACTTTATTTATCCCATACGCGTCTCGCCTTCTCCTGTTCTAAGGCATCATCAGTGGGATCAATAACGATACAGTTTTGTTAGTTTTAGATTATTTAACAGTTCACTTCGTGATTTTTGTAAAAAAAAAGTTATTACTTACGATTTGCTCTGATCTGCGTTTCCTCACGTCTGGTCTGGAGGTCGCACTGTCACTTTTATCACTGCCATATAATCACATCTCTGTGTTATCGCCTTCCACACGCTGTTCACCATGTTTCTCACTTCTTTTTGTGGTGGACTATTGTTCATTTGTCACTCGATACAACTATTTTCTCGTACACTGTTTTTGACAACGTAAATATTGCGACTCCATTAGGTGTTTCTTCTTCCTTGGTATGTTTACCTATTTGTTGCCAACCTAACGAAGTATATGTTCGAGACTAACTTCTATTTATGATGTTTATACCGTGTGTGTGTGTATGAGTAAGATAGATAAGGGGATAGAGCCGACAAGGTTTTTTTTGTGGGGGGGAGTAGGGGGGGGGGGGGGGGGGAGGTCGGTGTACAAGCTGTTAGCGAGTGGTTGAAATCTTTGGAGACAGCTGATTTAACTTTTCGTTTCAATATTCTGTGGAGGGTTTCATGGGTGAGTGAGTGTAAAGATGTTAGGTTCTATTATTATTATATTGGACAGTATTAATATATGAATACTTTTTGAAAAGGTTATTCTATTATTTTATCTGTTAGTGTAAATAATGAATTGCTTGACATGTGTACTTGGTCATTCAACAGGTCTTTCCCCTCTGCTTTGGTTTTCTGTATGTGGTAATTCTCTTGCATGGATAGGATTCTTTATTCTAATTATTTTCATGTCATCTTCTCTAGCGGCTGTTTTGTGATCATTTTCTCTTAGGTGCTCTGCAAATGTGGAGTGGTTTGTCCCATATTTCCAGGCTCTCATGTGTTCTTTGTATCTGACATCAAATGTTCTTCCTGTTTGCCCTGTTATGTGCCTTCACAAGTGTTACACTGTAACTGATATACAGTGTGGTCCATTGATAGTGACCGCGCCAAGCATCAAACGAAAAAACTACAAAGAACGAAACTCGTCTAGCTTGAAGGGGGAAACCAGATGGCGCTATGGTTGGCCTGCTAGATGGCGCTGCCATAGGTCAAACGGATACCAACTGCCTTTTTTTTAAAAAAAAAAAATAGAAACCCCCATTTCTATTACATATCCTTGTAGTACGTAAAGAAATATGAATGTTCTAGTTGGACAACTTTTTTCACTTTGTGAAAGATGGCGCTGTAATAGTCACAAACGTAGAAGTACGTGGTACCACGTAACATTCCGCCAGTGCGGACGGTATTTGCTTCGTGATACATTACCCGTGTTAAAATGGACCGTTTACCAATGGCGGAAAAGGTCGATATCGTGTTGATGTATGGCTATTGTGATCAAAATGCTCAACGGGCGTGTGCTATGTATGCTGCTCGGTATCCTGGACGACATCATCCAAGTTTACGGACCGTTTCCAGATAGTTACGTTATTTAAGGAAAAAGGAAGTGTTCAGCCACATGTGAAACATCAATCACGACCTGCAACAAATGATGACGCCTAAGTAGGTGTTTTAGCTGCTGTCGCGGCTAATCCGCATATCATATCAATTGCGCGAGAATCGGGAATCTCAAAAATGTCGGTGTTGAGAATACTACATCAACATCGATTGCACCCATACCATATTTCTGTGCACCAGGAATGGCATGGCGACGAATTTGAACGTCGTGTACAGTTCTGCCATTGGGCACAAGAAAAATTACGTGACGATGACAGATTTTTTGTACACGTTCTATTTAGCGACGAATCGTTATTCACCAACAGCGGTAATGTAAACCGGCTTAATATACATCATTGGACAACGGAAAATCCATGATGACTGCGACAAGTGGAACATCAGAGACCTTGGCGGGTTAATGTATGGGGCGGCATTATGGAAGGAAGGATAATTGGCCCCCATTTTATCGCTGGCATTCTAAATGGTGCAATGTATGCTGATTTCCTACGTAATGTTCTACCGATGTTACTACAAGATGTTCCATTGCATGACAGATTGGCGATGTACTTCCAACATGATGGATGTTCGGCACATAGCTCGCGTGCGGTTGAAATGGTATTGAATAGCATATTTCGTGACAGGTGGATTGGTCGTCGAAGCACCATACCATGGCCCGCACGTTCACCGGATCTGACGTCACCGGATTTCTTTCTGTGGGGAAAGTTCAAGGATATTTGCAATCGTGATCCAGCGACAACGCCTTACGACATGCGTCGGCGCTTTATCAATGCATACGCAAACATTACGGAAGGCGAATTACTCGCTGTTGAGAGGAATGTTGTTACACGTCTTGCCAAATGCATTGAGGTTGACGGACATCACTTTGAGAATGTATTGCATTAATGTGGTATTTACAGGTAATCACACTGTAACAGCATGCGTTCTCAGAAATGGTAAGTTCACGAAGGTACATGTATCACATTGGAACAACCGAAATAAAATATTCAAACGTACCTACGTTCTGCCTTTTAATTTAAAAAAACTACCTGTTACCAACTGCTCGTCTAAAATTGTGAGCCATATGTTTGTGACTACTAAAGCGCCATGTATCACAAAGCGAAAAAAGTGCTCCAACTAAAACATTCATATTTCTTTGCGTACTACACGAATATGTAATAATAAATGGGGTTTCCTATTTTGAAAAAACGCAGTTGTTATCCGTTTGACCTATGGCAGCGCCATCTAGCGGGCCAACCTTAGCGCCATCTGGTTTCCCCCTTTAAGCTAGCAAGTTTCGTTCTTTGTAGTTTTTTCGTTTGACGCTTTTTTCGTGAAATATTTGGCCCGGTCACGATCAAGGGACCACCCTGTATACCTGCTGACATATACCAGAAAGTGTACGACAAAATAGTTATATCGAGTGACAAAGGAACAATAGTCCACCACAAAAAAAGAGTGAGAAACATGGTGAACAGCGTGTGGAAGCCGAGAACACAATGATGTGATTATACGGCAGTGATAAAAATGGTAGTGCGACCTCCAGACCAGACGTGAGGAAACACAGATCAGCAAATCGTAAGTAATTACTTTTTTTACCAAAAAATCGCGAAGTGAACTGTTTGATAATCTAAAACTAACAAAACTGTATCGTTATTGATCCACTGATGATGCCTTAGAACAGGAGAAGGCGATACGCGAATGGGATAAATAAACTAACTAACAGCAGGAAAAGGCAGTTTTATTTACAAAACAAGTATTATTTGCTTGCTGCGGAGGATGGCCACAAAAACAAACTTGTTGTCTGACAAAGTTGTCTGTGTACTGTTATACAGTTATTAAATTTAGTAGTTTTCAACGGTGTTTCGTGCTGTTTCTGGCGAAATAACGGTTTAATAAACTTTTGGAAACGTTTGCTCACTGTGTTTTTTAGAGTGTTCTGTGCGTTGAAGTCGTTTATTAAATTTCGTGCGATAGTTTTCAGCTGACGCTTCTCATTGTTCCTATTGAAATATTTCAGTAAAATTTTCATTCACTGTTTTAACTTCGTTGAGTGTTCCAGTGCCGCTTTAATTTTTGGTTTTAGCTAATAAATTGTGTGAAGTTTTGTCGGTATTGGTATTAGTTGTTGTTTAGCAGTACTAACAAAACTTGTTGCTTTCTCAGGAGAGGGAGAATTTCGAGACCACTAGTGTTAGTTCTATAAATAGCTCTACTGGTGTAATTGAACTTAGGTAACGTAGACGTTTAGTTTTTTTCCGTAACTCCAAAATTTTACCAACAGTGATAAATGTGGGCTTTGTCGTAGGTTTCTGAATAGTGGGTTACGTTGTGGGATTTGTTCAAAGTATTTCCATTGGGGGTAATGTAGTGGGGAAGCCAGTAGGCATTCCAGCGAAATTCTCTCCTGGGAATGCAGAATCTGTAGTAGAAATAAGTTGATAGAGGAGTGTAAGATCTGTGTCCTTCAGGTGCAGTTACAGCGCGCAAAGGAGGAACTAGAAAGGTTGAGGAGGGTGAAGGGTGCTGGGGAATGACAACTGGCAGTTGGCAAAAAGGCAGCGAGGAAGAGGTGGTATTCAGACAGTTGTACTTTGCGTATATGCAATAGATTTGGCCAACTGTCAGAGTTGAGTGGAGAGGAGACACTTGTAGCTGTAGGTGTAGGAAACATGCAGCAGTCCTCAGCTGCTAGGGAGTTCGTACGGTAGAGGTGTGGACCAGCAGTTGCAGGAAGTGTTGGGGTGTGAGTACCAGGTCACTAGCATTGTGAAGCCTAGTGCAGGGTTGATTCAGGTGATTGACACCATAGGGGCGATATGCAGAAATTTTACGAAAGAGGATCAGGTAGTGATTGTGGGTGGAGCAGGGAATAGTCTTGCTGGAGACGGGAAATATGATGTAGATGGTCACCTGGTAAAGATAGCTACACAAACTGGTGGCACTAATGTGAATTTCATGCAACTGTTTCAGCGTCATGATCGGCCTCATCTTAATGCAGCTCTTAGGCATGTTAACATGGGGCTGGAGAAGGCACTGATAGCAGAGGGCATGGGTCACACTGTAGTGGTGCCACTTGAGTCTATCAATAGATCGGGTTTCACTAGGCATGGCCTGCAGCTCAGCAGGTATGGGAAGGGGAGGCTGGCAAAGCTTATAGGTGACAGTGTAGTGGGTGGTGGTGGTGGGATCACTTATGGAAAAATTCCTATAGTATTTGGTGTTAGAGCTGCATCTTTTTTAGACTGAAGTCAGCTGATATGTATACCTGCTTATAGGAAGTTCCTTTAACTAAGGAATCACCTTCAGTGTGGTCAGGTATCCAAGTAGAGAAGGAATTCATCAAAATATCCGAAGGAATTTCATCAAAATATAAGAGGTAATGAACTGTTTATAGATGTTGACTCTGACATTACTGGTGTATCGGAGCACCATTTAAATAATCTGACAATTCAGAGGGTTCGATTACCAGGATGCAGATTAGCTGACTGTTTTTCAAGGAGGTCCTTGCGAGATGGGGGAGTAGCCATGTACTTAAAAAAACAGTGTCCCGTTTCAGTCCGTAGATGTATCACGACACTGCACTGAACAGATACTTGAATGAAGTGTATGGGCAGTTGAAAACTAAACTTCTAATTGTCGTATTTTATAGGTATCCTAACACTAACTTCAGAGCATCTCTGCTCAAGCTAGAGAGTGCTCTTGGTTCACTCTATAGGAAGTACCATAAATTAGTTATATGTGGTGACTTCAATATTAATTTTGTATATTATTGTGCAAGAAAAAGGATGTTGGTAGATCTCCTAAAATCATATTATGATCTGATACAGATTGTGTTTTTTCCAACTAGGATGCAGGGGAACAGTAGCACAGCCATAGACAATGTTTTTATTTTTTCTTCATTCCTAGATAGACATTCTGTTAGTAAAAGGGTAAATGGCCTTTCAGACCCCGTTGTACAAATTTTAACAAGAAAAGGCTTTTGTACTCAAAAAATGTCACATATAATCACAAACTATGTAGGAAAGCCACGATCCAGCGGCAGTAGACAGCTTTTTAAACCTCGTTAAGGAACTAGAGTGGCAGGATGTTTATAGTGCCGATAACATATATGACAGATATAATGCTTTCCTTAAGATATTTCTCATGCTCTTTGAGAGTTGCTTTCCAATAGAACGTTCAAAACGGGGTACTAGCAATAAAAGGCAGCCTGGGTGGCTGACTAGTGGGACGAGGATATCGTGTAGAACAAAGTGGGAATTATCAGAATGTTAGAAGTGGTCAGAATCAAGCTACAGTAGCCCATTACAAACAGTACTGTAAGGTGCTTTAAAAATATTATTAGGAAGGCAATGAGTATGTGGTACGTAAATAGAATAGATAATTCACAGGATGAAGTTAAAAACATATGGTCAGTTGTAAAGGAAGGGTCAGCAGTACAATGTCGACTATATAGTCAGTTCGTAGTGAAAGTATTTCTGTTACTGATAAATCAGATATATGTACAGTATTTAACAATCATTTTCTGAGCACTGCTGGTGAGTTAATTAAAAATTAATTTCTACAGGGAATCATATAACTCTCCTGGAAAACGTATTTCCGAGACTGGTGTCTGAAATACTACTCTGTGATACTGACAAGGGGGAGATTGAATCAATAATTAAATCACTGAAGACTAAGGACTCTCATGGATATGATGGAGTATCTAGCAGAATATTTCAGTGCTGTGCTGCATGTTAGCCCTGTGCTTAGCCATATTTGTAATTTTTTCTTTAAGAATGGTTAGTTTTCTGAATGCTTAAAGTACTCAGTTGTAAAGCGGCTTTATAAGAAGGGAGAAAGGGATAAAGTACACGGTTTTAGATCTATTTCTGTGCCATCAGTGTTTGTTAAAGTTTCTGAAAAGGCTGTAAATATAAGGATAATTAACCATTTTATATCACATAATTTGCTATCAAGTGTACAGTTCTGCTTTAGAAGTCGTTTAACAAACGAAAATGCTATATTATCTTTTCTTTGAGGTACTGGATGGGTTAAACAAAAGGCTTCGAACACTAGGTATATTTTTTGATTTAACTAAGGCGATTTATTGTCTAGATCACAAAAGTATTGCTGCAGAAGTTGGACCATTATGGAATATGGGGCGCAGCTCACAGTTGGTTCACCTCTTACCTTAACAACATATAGCAAAAGGTCGTTATGTACAGTGTTGAGAACGGCTGTGATGTGGAGTCTGAGTGGGGTATGATCAAATGGGGGATGCCTCAGGGATCAGCTTTTGGGCCACTCCTGTTCCATACGTATATAAATGATATGCCCTCCAGTATTACGGGTAATTCTAAAATATTTCATGGCATTTAGAAAATAGACTAACGCTAAATCACATTTTTACAGTTTTTAACACGCAATTCAACGAAACCTGACGTTTTAATCTCACAGAATGGGCGTATGATTAGTGAAAGTGAACAGTTCAAATTTTTAGGTGTTCAGATAGTTGGTAAACTATTGTGGGAAGCCCACGTTCAAGGTCTTGTTCAGAGATTTAATGCTGCCATTTTTACTATTCGAACGGTGTCTGAAGTAAGTGATCGTCAGACACGGAAATGAGTCTACTTTGCTTATTTTCATTCGCTTATGTCGTATGGTATTATGTCCTGGGGCAACTCTTCCCATTCTAAAAGGATATTTTTGGCTCAGAAACTGGCAGTTCGGGCAGTAACTAGTGAGGGTATTTTGACATTGCCCTCTCAGTATATATATTCTTTACTGTCGATTCTTGTTAACAATATCAGCTTATTGCCAAGAATTAGTAGCTTTCACTCAGTCAATGCTCGGCAGAAATCCAATCTACAGCCCGCATCTCGTGGTCGTGCGGTAGCGTTCTCGCTTCCCACGCCCGGGTTCCCAGGTTCGATTCCCGGCGGGGTCAGGGATTTTCTCCGCCTCGTGATGGCTGGGTGTTGTGTGATGTCCTTAGGTTAGTTAGGTTTAAGTAGTTCTAAGTTCTAGGGGACTGATGACCATAGATGTTAAGTCCCATAGTGCTCAGAGCCATTTGAACCATTTTGCAATCTACATTAATATCGAACTTCCTTAATCCTTGTGCAGAAAGGTGTGCAGTATACTGCTGCATCCATTTTCAGTAAGCTACCACAAGAATTCTAAAAGAGCAGTTATCCACGCGCTTTCAAATCGAAATTTAAGAGTTTCCTCATGGGTCACTCCTATTCTGTTGAGGAGTTCGTTAAAAAATTAAGCTGATTCTTTTGTTATACTGTTGATTGCGTTAACTTAAACTCATGGCTTGACTTTATGGGTGCATAAACATTTTATTTTATTTGTTATTAATTTTATGTTGTAATTTCATGTACTGACACGTTCCATGACCTTGGAGATTTGCTCTTCTATTTGGTCCTACGGAACTAGACGTGTAAATAAATAAATAAATAAATAAACTTTATTTTAGACAGGTTGCTGCCAAGGAACGACTATGTTTTGCCAGTCCTACTGTCCGCCAGACTGTCACAACTTTAACTCTCGGGTGCTGCTCTGCCACTATGTTAACGAGAGCCAATCATCCCAGTCCATGCTGCCACAGGCGGGCAGTAAGCATGTATATTTCTGGCCATAGCTGTGTTATGTCCAGATGTACAACTGTGAGGATGCCCAAGAACTCTAAAGAGCACATCTGCCCAGAAGTTCTAGCTCCATTTCAGCACTTCGTTTACGTGAAATTTACACTCAGAGTAAAATCATGGTTATGAAGACGTGTTACACTTTCTTGATGCTACAGTCACAAGGTAATGATGGTTTGGATGGGTTCTTGAGATCCCTTAAGTGCTATGACTGTAATGTTTCAGGTTGAACTTGGTGACAATTCATTTTTTCCATTTTTGTGTAACATGTTGTTCTTATGTTTTAGTATTTTATTGCAACCTACACTATTCTTAGACTTACATTTATGATGTGCGCATCTGATAAATGATTTTGCATTTTGTTCACAATAAACCCACAGTCATGACACTGCTGTAGTTTCTTCTCATGTGTAATTAATAATTTTGGATATCATTTGCTTATTTCATTACTTGCGATTGTCGTTGCATAGTTAATATGATTTACTCTATGACACAATTTATAGTTCTACATGTTTCTAATGCAATTATTTGGTTGCATTTCTTTATATGTTTATGTATATGTCTTGTCCAAAGACTGTGATTTACAGCTTCTACATGAACACCTGGCCACTTTTGTATATTGTTTACATATGTCATATTTCACACACGTTTATCACATGATTGTTTGTTTGCATTTAATTTTATGTTCATTTTCGGTCAACATATACCTTAATTTACAGTTTGTACTTGCGCATCTGTCCACTTTTCGTTATTGTTTACACATTTCACATTTCAGTTTTCACACACATATTTTGTTGCGTTTGCCTTCTTAGTATGTGTGTGATGCTGAGAATGTCATTATCGATTGTTTGGACATTCTGTCAGTTTAATTTATTTTGTACTTCTTCCGTTTGCAATCTGGGAGACCATATTTTGTAGAAGTGCAGAGGTCCTTCAGTATATTTTATGAACTGTATTAGAAAATTTCTACTCTGTTTTCAGTAAAGGAGCTAGGGTGTTGTCATGCTGGATACCTCCATCTATGTTTGATTGTGTAACTGTGTCTCATATGCTTTCAGTCTTATATAGAAAGAGACAACCACATTTAGCATAGCCTTCAGCCTGTATTCAGCAGTGAAGTATATATGTCAATATTTGTTGGGATCCCTCATGTTGTTTGCGTGTTGGGTGTTGGATCATTATGTTTCGTTTTTGTTTTGAGGATAGCTAAGTTGAACCCTAGTCTTCGCCATCCTTTGTTCTGAGTAATTAACGTAACAGTAAAAATGGAGCTCGAATTTTTTCTAGCCTATTTCCTGCTGCCGTGATTTAAATGCAGCACTCTCCACTCAAAAATTTATGGATTTGACTTTCTTTCACTTTATTAATTCAGTTCATGTGGACCCATGCAGTTAGGTCACTTGTATCGAGTTGGATGACACAGTGATTTATATGATGTTTATTAAAGAGGGTTGGCAGTGGTTGTGTACTGAGTTCATTCAAAGTTAATTGCACAGAAGTGACAAGACTGACTGGGCAGTTACGCACGCTGGCGGACACTAGCTGAGCGGCCGGGGTCACCTAGCCACCGGCAGAGGAGGTGGTCTCAGTGGGCCACAGTAATTGGTCCCAGGGTTTGTGGCACAATCTTTTCCAACTTCTTTAGCCAAGTCGCGATGGACCAGCGCCCAGACAATTGTTTTCTGTCAGGGAGAGTGCATTCTTCAGATACTGTAGGTAACTTCCTGATGTTTTCCTGTGGCCCTTCCTGTGAAATTCGTATCTATTAGTATCGTAAAATCCCTTCACCATGGAGGATGAAATTGGCAGAAATGACAGGACGTCGGACACAGTGGGGCTGGGACAGTCATTTTTTAAAGTCACGTAGGCACTAGTGCCACGCTGCTTCCATTCCGAGCGGGGAAAACGGCGTCTGGACTGGGACGCCAATGGTGTCGCGCAAGACGCACTGGCGGACGCCGGTTCTATGGCACGGAGGCTGTACTGAGGGCTGTGAATTATGCATTTGATGTACTGAAGTGCTGCCGCATTGTGGATGGTTGTTTTAGTTTTCCGAAAGTACTCCAGATGGAATGTTTTTGGTGATGATTGTGGAGATGCTGAGAAGTTGGAGAGAGAGATTTGAGCTGTGACCATTAGCAGATCGATTCAGGCTTTGGCCTGATGTTTTTATTCGCTTAGGTGTTGGCCGCAAGGTGAGTTTTCTCCTATCTTCGGGTTTGATCGGGAGAGACAGTCGCGGATCCTGGAACGACAGAAGGAGACGGAGGCCCAGTCCATGCAGAGGCGCACTGGTCGCCGCACTTCGCAGCTCCGGCACATTCGGAACCTTTAAGGTGAAGTTCCACCATCCACGACGTGCACTTTCAAACAGCAGCAGTTGCTGTCCAATTTATGCACATCGTGATAACTTCCAGTTCACAACCACTATCAGACGAAATAGTCAGTCAGATCGCCTTATCAATAGTTAAAGTCTGAGTAGAAGTTAATTATACACCACTTCCCAACATTGTCAACCTTACATCAATACGTACTTCATCTCGTTAAACAGGAGCTTGTATGTAATCAAGCATGTCTCTACCTATTCATGTCCAATGTCACTCCTGCTTTTCTTTTTTGGCAATAAACCTGTTGTTATCTTGAATGAACACCATTGCTTGGTCACTTTTTAATTTGATTCATTTATGCAGGAGATAATAGGAACTGTTTGGAATATTATTCCTTATGTGAACTTTAGTTTCACTGCTAGGGACTTAACGTTAGTCACTTGCGTATACATATCCTGTTGCGTTTAATTTCCCTGTTGTGTAACTGCAAAGTAATAATAATGAGCGTATGGCATTGGTGGCCGGGAGACCCTCGCGGGGCGGTTCGGCCGCCGCTCTACAAGTTCTTTAAAGCCACTACGGCGACTTGCGAGTGAATGAGGATGAAATTATGATGAAAGACACACCACACCGAGTCATCTCGAGGCAGAGAAAATCCCTGACCCAGCCGGGAATCGAAACCGGGACCCCTTGCGTGGGAAGCGATAACGCTACCGTAAGACCACGATTCGCGGACAACTGAAGAGTGATTCTGTTCCATAGAAAATGTTCGGGCAGAAGTTCAGTACAGGTATCTTATATATAGTCCCTTTGTATAATTGTTAGCTTAGGACCGTCTGTATGCAATTGAATAAAGGCAGAATTTGTTTTGCCAAACACGTTACGCTTCGATTTATTAGGACACCTCACCAGTGGCTCTGTGCACTGATATACAATCTGTTAAGTAAGATGGTGATCGGGTTAATCAGTAGACAAATTTATCTGAAAGAAAACTAAAACGTATACATCATCATATATGACCAAAAGAAAAATGCAGTTACGATTAATAATACGTCCAGTCACCCTCAGCGTCGATAATTGCTTGGCACCTTCGAGGTCTGCTTGAAACCAAGATTTCCACGCATTCGCGTTGAAGAGACCTCCAAATGCGTCGATTTTGCATTGACAGCCGTTCCAAAGTGAAGGTCTTTCATTTCTCCAGCTTCTTCTTATGTGCGGCCATACATTTTCAATAGGATAAGCGTCAGGCGAGTGTGAGGGCTAATCCAGTACCTACACACGTCTTCTTTTTACAGTCGCTGCAAAGCCTTGTGCGATGCTTCGGATCATTGTCGTCCTGCAGTATCCTGTCTTCACTCTTGTCAATGAACCAAAGTTTGGCAGTGGGTATGAAGCACATATAAATCTGTGGGTTTAAACTGTCAGAAAACTTGTACAATCCTCATTCAAGAATTCAAAATAAACTAATATTTTATTGACATTGCATGAAGGACAAAGACTCCCTCTATTGGGCTCTGAAAGTACTATGGAGGTATTTTTGACCACGCTCCTAGTTAACAGACTGGAACTCTCTACTATGCTCTTGCTGTACTGCTGGTGAAGCTGTTGTTCAGCCTGTAGCACCAAAAACATTTTAACAGGTTAAACAGGTAGCTGTAATGTCATTAGTGAAACTATCTGAGTAACAGACACATTTCCTGCAAGTTCGTTGTGTTAAAATGTGTAGGTACGTTTGCAGAGAATGTATTTCTAAACCATTAGAAGAGGCAATTCAAATATATCGTCCAATTTTTGAAACGCTATTTCCAGATACCGATGCTCTCTTTTCTTGGGCATACCTTACGACGGATATCGACTGGAGGCACTGCACATTCTTCTGTTCTGTGCCTCTACTTTAATCTGCTTCTGATTTCGTTTATTTTTAATCTTTTCAACCTGAGCGACAACGTGGGTTGACCATACTGTTTCAGATTTCGTCGTTAGAAGAGATAATATGTTGTTGTTGTGGTCTTCAGTCCACTGATTGATTTGATGCAGCTCTGCACACTATTCTATCCTGTGCAAGCTCCTTCATCTCAGAGTAACTTCTGCAACTCACAGCCATTTGAGCCTTTCCTCCAATGCTATATTGGAGGTTTTTTCTCCTCAGTTGCATTCAGTAACTCGTCATTAGCTACGCGATTTACCCATCTAAACTTCAGAATTCCTCTGTAGTACCACATTTCAAAAGGTTATGTTCTCTTCTCGTCTAAACTGCTAACTTCCACTGCCTTAAAAAGCTACAATAGAGACAAACACCTTCAGAAACATTTCATGACACATAAATTTACATTCGTTGTTAACAAATTTCTCTTTTTCAGAATCGCTTTTCTTCGCATTACCAGTCTACATTTTACACTCAGTCTACTCCCTTCGTCAGTTACAGCATTTTACTGCTCAAATAGCAAAGCTTATCTGCTGCTTTTACTATGTCACTGCGCAATCGAAGTCCCCTAGCATCGTCTGATTTAATTCAAGTACATTCCATTAGCCTTGTTTAGTTTTTGCTAATTTTCATCTTATAATCTTTGTCCAAGACACAATTCGTTCCATTCAACTCCTCTTCCAAGTCCTTTGCTGCCTCAGTATTGCATTTCATGTTCCAACATTTCTCAGGAACCAGAACTGATCTTCTCCGAATTCGGTTTCTATAGGTATTTCCATTCTTTTGAGAATAATTTGAGTTAGTATTTGCAATCATGACTTATTAAACTGATAGTTCGGTAATATTCATACTTGATAGCACCTCTTTTCCTTGGGGCTGAAATTATTACATTCTTCTTGAAATCTGAATCTGTTTCCCTGCCTCATACATGTTGCACTTCAGGTGGAATAGCTTTGTCATTGCTGGCTCTCCCAAGGATATCAGAAATTCTGAGGGAATGTATTCTACTCCAGGGGTCTTGTTTCGTCTTAGGTGCTTCTGAGCTCTGTCGGGTTCTCCCCGCAGTTTTGTATCTCCCATCTCAACTTAGTCTAGGCGGAGCGTTCAATAAACAATGCAACACATTTTCCCTCGGTCAGTAACTGTAGTAAAAATCCAAAATTTGTTGTGGAACATAGTGGAATATTCTCGCTGCAGCCCCTATGGTTCCATTAAGTTCCGACCTGTGGCGGCGCTATATGTAGTCTTCAAAGTGGCTTTGCGTTCCAACGCAAAGAGCTGTGATTGAGTTCCTTTTGGCGAGAAACCAGCGGCACTCCGTCTTCAGGCCACAAGTGGCCCATCTGGACCATCCGACCGCCGTGTCAACCTCAGTTGAGGATGCGGATAGGAGGGGCGTGGAGTCAGCACACCACTCTCCCGGTCGTAATGATGGTTTTCTTTGACCGGAGCCGCTTCTATTCGGACGAGTAGCTCCTCAATTGGCATCACGAGGCTGAGTGCACCCCGAAAAATGGCAACAGCGCATGGCAACTGGATGTCACGCCATCCATGTGCCGGCCACGTCCGACAGTGCTTCACTTCGGTGATCTTACGGGAACCGATGTATCCAGAAACCAGAGCATCATAGATATTCATAGGCAGTTGCAGAATGTCTATGAAAAACTGGCAGTGAACGAAAGCACTGGGAGTCGTTGGGTAAGGCATTATCACCACAACAAGATCGCGCAGACCTGTCCGATGTTCCGCTTGCTAGCCGGCCTCACACAGCTGCGACCCCTGAAGTGTTGGAATGCGAGGACACTCCCATTCACGTTGATCGACGGATCACAATCAAACACCTCGCTGCACAACTGCACCGAAGGACCATGTGTGCGGAAACGCTTGCACTGTAACAGTCTGATGGTGACAATTTTTTGTCGAGCGGCATCACAGGTGATGAAACGGCGCAACACGACCTCTACGAAGCAAATGCTCAAAACTGCACCGTCAGCTGGTTAAGTCATGGTGACGGCCTTCTAGAACTGTGAAGGGGTTATTCTGTTTGATGTCCTCCTTCATTGTGCAAGATCAACTCTGCAGTGTATTTTGCTGCCCTCAGGAAATTGAAGAAACGACTTCAGCATGTCCGTCACCACAAAATGGAAGCGAACTTCTCCATGACAAAGCAAGGCCTGACAAAAGTCTCTGTACGCGAGGGGAGCTCACAAAACTTCTTTGGACTGTTCTCCCTCACCCACCCTACACTCTGGACCTCGCATCTTCCGACTTCGATCTGTTTGTCCAATGAAGGACGCACTCCGCAGGAAGCAGTGCGTGAATGATGGGGAGATCACTGATTCAGCAAGACGTTGGTTCCGACGTCGACCTGCAGGTATACAGGACCTCCCAGTGAGGTGGTGTAAGCCCGCCCGTTTACCCGTGCAGTCTAACGCACTGCTTCCCTGGCGAGAAGGTGTGCCTCCAGCACGAATCCGCCCAGCGGATTAGTGTCGAGGTCCGGTGTGCCAGCCAGCCTGTGGATGATTTTTAACGCGGTTTTGCATCTACCTCGGCGAATGCGGGCTGGTTCCCCTTATTCCGCCTCAGTTGCACCATGTCGGCTATTGCTGCGGCAAACACTGTGTCCACGTACGCGTACACCATAATTATTCTTCCACACCACGCAAACATTCGCGGCTACACTCGTTCGTTGGGGCGGGGGGTCCACTGGGGACCGAACCGCACAATAACCCTGGGTTCAGTGTGGAGCGGTGGTGGGGTGAGAGGACTCTGTAGCCCGTTTTTGGGTTGTGAACCACTGAGGCCTACGGCGGGGATGAAGCCTCTCTGTCGTTTCCAGGTCCCCAGTTCAATACAATACAATACCATACAAAGTGGTGTAAGGCCGTTGGACTGAATGGAGATTGTGTTGAAAGTAGGGTTTTCTAGCCAAAAGAGTGGGGAATAATATGATGGATTGGAATCCTGAATGAAACGAAAATGCTTTCAGAAAAGAAATATGTTGCTTTACCTATTGAACGCCCGTCGTACTTCCTCTATGCTTTCTATATATTGTCTTCAGAGTCATTTCACTTGTACAGTCCCTCTCTATACTTCTTACACCTTCCAGCTTTCCCTTCTTTGTTTGTTATTGGATCATTTACCCTGTACTGACCGTCAATATATTCCTTCCACCTTTCTGCTTCTCCCCGTTTGCTTAGTACTGGCATGCCATCTGAGTTCTAAAATGGTTCAAATGGCTCTGAGCACTATGCGAGGTCATCAGTCGCCTAGAACTTAGAACTAATTAAACCTAACTGACCTAAGGACATCACACACATCCATGCCCGAGGCAGGATTCGAACCTGCGACTGTAGCGGTCGCTCGGCTCCAAACTGTAGCGCCTAGAACCGCAGAGTGGCCGGCCATCTGAGTTCTCAATACTCTTGCAGCTCCTTCTTCGGAATGCTTTTTTAAGCTTCCTATAGGTATCATTTATCTTTCTCCTAGTTATGTATGCTTCTGAAGCCTAGCATTCGCGCTCTAGCCAGGCCTGTTTAGCCATTTTGAACTTTCTGTTGAAAGTTTATGCTGTTTACGTGAATAGTGACCCTCGACGCACGTTACGCTGTGGTGTTGCTATAAAATGTTAATGCTTATTACGCCTGAATACTACCGCGTCGTTAGCCAAACAACCATGAAACAACACACAGGGAACTCGACACTGCTCTCCCTAATCAATTAACAGTCTTATAATGAAACAAGTCGAGAGTGTACAATGCTCGTTACCCTAACTGAAAAGCAAATGATCGTTGAGTTTGGTCACTGTGCACAACGATAACACTGTCACAGTGAGAACAACAAGCTTTGTTGTGCAACAGGTTATGTTCGTTATTAGTGGGCCGCATAACTATGGAAAAGTTGTAGAACAATTTAAAGGGGTTTATAATTTCAATCAAGTCTGAGTATAATGATTTTTATGTGCTCTAATTATTGGACACAACACACAAGTAGTTTACAGTGAGCAAAGTTTTCCAAAAATCTGGATTTGATTGAAACAAAATGACACTAACACTATGAGGAGGAACCAAGTTATCTAGAACACGGCATGGAGAAAATGCAACATGTTATTCTTATCTGGGCAGCTAACAATTTCAACGGTAATGAGACAAATCACAAATCATAATCAAACTGCATGCCAAAACGAGTAAGCAGCAAGCTGCTCAGAGTAGGATAGTGCTACCACAGATTGTCAAACTTAAATTTCTTCAAGATCAGCAAAGTGCGCACCCATCAGTACCAGACGCCATCTGGAAACGATTTGCAAAAGAGACAGGAACACGAATTGCCGACACTTACTTCTCCCTCTGTAAACCTCTACTTTCACAAAACCTCTACGTGGAGGGGATGTCGCAATGCTATTAACAATGTGAAAGATGAAAATATTCTTATTTCACAAAAAACGTGGGGGAATCCAGCAGAAACTTCCCACTCCTGGAGCATAAAATGCACATTAACTAACATGAGACCTAGAGCAGTGTCTCTTCGATTGATCAGTCTCTGATGGAAGTGACTCAGTTCCATTGGATGACCAAATTTTGGAGGGAAGGTAACCACCTCTCTTATGGTGGCCTGTCGGTATTGCGGCGTTAGTGCAGAAAAGGCAACAAGATCATACTCAATAATTCTCTGGTGAACACAATGGCAGCAAGGTTTACGTGTCCATAGCTGGGCCAGAAGATCACAAAGAAGGCGACAACCTCATTTCCACAAGGACTGCCCATCTCCCTGGGGAAGATGACCACTCCTAATGATGTTCACTGTCTGCCTTCGGCTGACGACAAGATCCGAGGCCACACGGAAAACGCAAAGCCTTCCTCCAAAACTCACATGTCCAGTAATCTCAATAAAATAACCACCAAGTAGTGGCAGAAAATGAAACAACATCGCTTACCAATATTTCAAAGTAATGCCACACTCTCAGTTTCATTTTTAAATGTCTGAGTCATGATAATCTGGCGGGAATGAAGCTTAAATTAGAAAATATAGATTATGTTAGAGCGTCGAAATTAATTACTTGCCCACTTGGTTGCTTGAGCCCACCCCCGCGTTATCCGTTGTGAAATATTAATATTATAATCACCTAATCAATCAGATACTAACTTCCGGCCGGTCCCCTTTCAATGAATCCTTCCGAGCATTGAACAAAGAGGGTAAGCAGCACATGTATGAGATGACTTGCCACACACTCAATTGGCACGCTCTGACATAGATTGAGATTGAGTGACATAGAAAGGGGGAGAGAGGGAGGGAGAGAGAGAGAGAGAGAGAGAGAGAGAGAGAGAGAAAGGGGAATAGAGAGAGAGAGAGAGAGGGAGAGAGAGAGAGGAGACACAGAGAGAGGGAGTCATATTATTGTTTAAAGCTATTATGTTATCACATAATTTATACAATTTCCATATTTTTGTCCACTAAATATTGATTTACAGTAACTTTGAAGACCAAAAAATATACAATTTTCAGTAAGAATCATGAAATACCTCTAATAAGTTTGGCTATTGGGCGGACGTCTAAATGAAGCGTATGTTAAGAGACAAGGCTCGTTCTCCTCTTGTCTGTTGTATTTAATATCTCTTGTGTAAGAATATTTTGATTCTTATGTTTTACCTATTTTGTACTCTGCTGTCTTAACTATTTCATTCCTCAGGATTATCCATTAGTCTTCTATTGTGTCCCTTATTCCTGTGTCAATCAGTTGTAACCTAACGTCTCGCTTGAAACTCTCAGCAACCTCTGTTTCTTCCGATTTATCCTGGTCCCACCCCCCTGCCTTTGAACAGTTTCATCAGTTTGAATTCGCAGTTCAAAACCAATAAATTATCGCCCCAATTCCTCTCTGCCCCTGGAAATGTTTTGTAGTTTAAAACATGGATTCGATATATTTCTTATCGTTACGTAATCTATTTGAAACTTTTCATTGTCCCTAAATATCTTCCACATATACAACCTCCTTCCATGATTTAATTTTTATAAACGAAATTTTTGCATATTCATTGCATTTTAGATAAATAAATTCTGTAGAGCTGGCCAATTACACTAAACCTACATTACAATAAAGATCGGAGATAAAAAAGTTCTTATGCATTGAAAATAGTATTTGTAAATCAGCAACATTAAAATTTCTTAACTTCTATTTAGTATCTTATTTTATTTTTGGCAATAACACACAGTGTCGGGTACATATGCTTCAAACTTTCCCATCTCTTTAAAAGGATCACTCTGCGAATTAAAGTTACAGGATGTTGACAAGCAGACGGATATTTAGGTTTTGCTAGAGCAATAATAATATCTTTTCTGGGATTTTTAATTAGCTAAGAGCTGATTTTCATAAACATGAACACCGGTTACCTTCTCCGTTGTTGTCCTTTTCTCTCTGTATCTGTCTGCCCCCCCCCCCTCTCTCTCTCTCTCTCTCTCTCTCTCTCTCTCTCTCTCTCTCTCTCTCCCTTTCTATCTCTCTCAATCTCAATCTATGTCAGAGCGTGCCAGTTGAGTGTGTGGCAAGTCATCTCATACATGTGCTGCTTACCCTCTTTGTTCAATGCTCGGAAGGATTCACTGAAAGGGGACCGGCCGGAAGTTAGTATCTGATTGATTAGGTGATTATAATATTAATATTTCACAACGGATAACGCGGGGGTGGGCTCAAGCAACCAAGTGGGCAAGTAATTAATTTCGACGCTCTAACATAATCTATATTTTCTAATTTAAGTTTCATTCCCGCCAGATTATCATAACTCCAATTTAGTACTAACATTGTTCTCTACTCAGGATGGGGGGTGTTATGATCAGCCACACTGAATCCATGACATTTTTTTTATTATTTACCTGGAAACTTTACAATAACCATCTCTTTTACTCGATACTTAAGCGGTCTCACAATTGTAGTTAACAAAGCAAAGACGAATAAATTCTATCTTATTTAGCACTGAAGGTGCCCATATTATCAAAAATCTATTCAACACTCTCTCGCACTGAAGGTGCTTATACTATCACAAATCTGGTGTCGCTTTTAATATTGTGCATAGGGAAAAGGGAGGGATCTGCGTTGCTGCTTATGTAGTCCGTCTGCTTGGACAGCGATTGAAATTCGCACCCCATGTTGTTACTTGGACCTAATCGTTATGAATTAATGAACTGCGCTTCGGTTTCTTAATGGTCACACACCATTATTTCTCAGCACCGTTCCCTTAGTCAAAATGATAGCAAAGATTCTTTGCGGGAAAACGGCGAAACAAAGCAGATACAAACATCTCTCGCATACACAAAAAAAACTACTTCTTAAAAATAAAACATCCTGTCCTAACTGAAAATTAATTTTTACAGGCAAAATTTCTCCAAAAAAATGAATTGTCGTAACGACATGCCAACTACTTTCATCCTGAAAAAGAGCGGATTAATAACAATATGATAGGTTATACCTCATCCCACAAAGAAATTGGCGGCGAAGACGGAGATCGCTCTCGATTCAATCCGCTCAGTTCAACAGCTTCCCCCAGAGTGATCCAGTCTTGGCGGCCGTTCTCCTCCGTCCTGGGTGGGAGGGGAACCTGTTACCAACCCCGACCTACCTCTGGCAAACAGGTACATCATCGCTGCCTTTACCCTAAATTCATGTTAGCAGCGAACTCTTAATACAAACTCGAAGTTAATAAGTCAAGGCAACGTAGAGGTATTAAGAAAAGGAAGTGCATTTATGCAATTATTAATTAAATAAACAAGTAGTCCATTTCTTCACTCGAGTTGTAACATTTCTTAAATTTGAAAAAAAATGATAAAAGTATCTCCAGCATCTAAGGTATTCAATATAAGCTAATTACATTGAGATGGAACAAGCTGTTCCCCCTCAATGTTTTGATCTTTCGATCAAGAAACATAATCATAGCAAGTAATGGTGGCTGCTCTCTGTGTTATACCTCCCGACAAATTCCTACAGAAGAGCAGAATTTACTTCATTTTCTCCATGACTGGAATGTTTGCAACCGTGACTAAGCATCACAGAATAGTGTTGAATAAAATCTGAAAACAGTCACACAAAAAAATAGTAATTATGTGCAATGCATTTGGAACCTTACTGCATCATCTTTATATGCTTTTCACAATTATTAAATTAGTTTTTCCACTTTCCTGTACATATTACACAAATTACTAAATGATTCTTATTCCTTCATACATCAGTTCAAACTACACTTTCAAAGATACTTTGATGCTGAGTTGAAAGTACGTTTACTGCGATTATGTACAGTGACCATTTTTGTGTATTTTGGCAGGCACAGCGCTAACAGAACACGCCGACTTCTTTTCGATGAAGGCCCTCGGCAGTTCGTGGTCTAATCGTAGTTCCGCCTTGTGCGCCGAACGAGCAGGTCGTTGTTTATTTATTCGCTCCACCGTAGCGTTGCAAGTGTTTGGGAGTTCATCGCTTCAGTGGTGATTGTGCACTTGTGAGTTCGACATTGTCGTTTTCTCGTGTCGTCCTTCGTTGGGTGTGTGTCTGACTTAGGCCTACCTAGTTCCCTGCTCTTTGTTTCTCATGGCATACAAGAGTGTTCCACGTAAAGGTACGGTGATATTTCTTTTGATAAGTCGACACCTAACGTGTACTCCGGATCTTTAGAAATTCATGGCTTGTTCGTCGATGCTTTTCATGTTGCCTCGGACCAAGTGCATGATGGCTATTTTGACACAGACTGATGTATTCTTTGTGAAATTCGTAGGCCCCTTTCAAGTAGAGGAGTTCCTATTAAAGCAAGTAATCACGTTTCCTTCCGGGATAGAGGTGGTTCAGTCAGTATGGCTCTGCTTGCAAATGCAGACACTGAATACACCAAATTTCGAATATTCAGCCTTCCTCCGGAGATAAGAGGATACTTATCTTAGCCGGTCGGAGTGGCCGTGCGGTTCTAGGCGCTACAGTCTGGAGCCGAGCGACCACTACGGTCGTAGGTTCGAATCCTGCCTCGGGCATGGATGTGTGTGATGTCCTTAGGTTAGTTAGGCGACTGATGACCTCAGAAGTTAAGTCGCATAGTGCTCAGAGCCATTTGAACCATTTTTTTGATATTTATCTTAAGGAAGTTTTGACGCAATATGGTGACGTGATAGGCATTCGCCGTGAATGTTGGCCACGTTTACACAAGTTACAATGTTATAGAGGCGTAAGTTGGCTGAAAATGCAAATAAAAATCCCGTCTCATTTGCATGTTTGCGGCTATCGTATTCATGTTACGTACAGCGCACGGGTGGGGATGTATTTTCTGTGTAGTGAAAGTGTCCATCTTCGAACCAACTGCCCTCGACGAGTTTTTATTTTACGGTCTTCGTAGGAACAGCGCCGTAAGTTAACGGTCGCTGAACTTGAAGCTACCTGGTAGTGACCTTGGGGCTACATCTTCCCTCGTTTCTGGTGATTGTTAACCACAATTGTGAGACCGCTTAAGTATCGAGTAAAAGAGATGGTTATTGTAAAGTTTCCAGGTAAATAATTAAAAAAATGTGATATGAATTTAATTTCATGGAGTTAGTGGCTGATCGTAACACCCACATCCTGAGTAAAGAACAATGTTAGTACTATTACTGCAGTTGGTTATCCGCAGTTGCAAGCAAAACCTGACCTTGTTCCTGCTACTGCTTGGACGACGGCACGCGCAATTCGTAATAAATGGCGCCGCACTCAGGATGATGATGCATTAGGTGTGCCTTCCTCTGTCCCACTTTCCCCTGGACCGTCTTTGTCTGTTACTCCCACCAGTAGTGTGGCACCAAACAGCCCTGGCGATGTGGATATGGGGGAGGCACTATCTGGTATCCCTGCTGCTGCGTCCAAGGACGAAACGTGTGTGTGTGTGTGTGTGATGAGTTCGTTGTTCCGTAGACCGTCTGAACGATTCTTTTATCGAAATGATGTGAAGTGAGTCAGTTTACAGGATATGTATACACGACTACTGTTATCATTAATGAACACATTACCATTTTATTCCTACTATGCCACTACACTTAAAAACAAGTTTCTACTGGCTACCAGTTTCTAAGAAGAAATTCGTCATTGAATAGGAGTTGTCCTGGAGAAATGATTTCAGATTAGATTCAATACCTTCTTCGCTACCTATCAGATATTTTATGTTATTGGGCAAATGACCAAAAACGTTTGATGCTGTATATTGAGCTTCTCTCTGAGCCACTGACATCTTTAACAGTGGCTAATGAAAGTAATTTTTCCCTCTAGAATCGTAGGTATGTATATTACTCTTCTTCTCGAATTGGGATGGATTATTTATGACGAATTTCACAAGAGAAAATATGTATTGTGATGGCACAGTTCTAATGCCTAGATCCGTGAAGAAGTAACTACATGAATACCGTGTATTATTCTTACGGCTCTCTTTTGCGCAATCAATACTTTCCTTCGAAGTGATGAGTAACCGCAAAAAACTTTTCCATACGACATTATTGTGTGGAAATATGTCAAATATGTCAGGGGGTTGATACGTTTGTTTCCAAAACTAGCACTCATACAAAGAATAAAAGTGACGAAATTTAATTGTTTGAGTAGCTCAGTAATATGCCTCCTCCAGTTCAAATTTTCATCAATATGTACACCCAAAAGTTTGGACCATTGTACCCTACTTACTGACTCCTCATATGCTACATCAGTTTTTGGTATGGCTATATGTTGTACAGAACTGAATATAGGGAGATTTTTGTATATTCAGAGAACTGCTTAACTGTTTGGAAAATATCATTTACTAACTCTTCTCTTGCTTTCTCTCTAGTGGGATTTATTATAACACTAGTATCGTCTGTAAAAAGTACCAATTTTGCTTGTCTAATGTTAAATGAAAAGTCATTCACGTATGTAAAGAATAGGAGTCGCCACTAAATTGATCCCTGTGCGACTCCCTTTGTGATTTTACCCAAATCGCTAAAATTTTCTACTTTTCAAACATTGTCTGATTTATTGAGCACTAGCTTTTGCCTACTGTTTGTGAAGTATTATTCAGCTGTGTGTAAAGCCATCAGTTCCAAAAAACTAGAGTTTTTCTGAGACTGTATCATGATCTACACAATAGAAGGCCTTGGAGAGATCGTAGAAAACGCCAACTATCGATATATAATAATTCAAGGCTTGTACTATTTGATGAATGATTGTATAATGGCATTCTCAGTCGAGCAAACTTTCAGGAATACAAACTGTGACGTTAAGTACCTCCATCCCTCCCCCCCCCCCCCCAGGCATCCCCACCCCCAGATGACATAATGTGTGTTATTCAGCATGAACGTGGTTCCCACATCCTCCCCCTCCTGAAACCTACCCCTCCCCCAACACCAATCCTTGCAAGCTAAATGTGGGACTACATTTGCATATATTACTTTTAGAATATTTTGTAAAAATATGTTAGTAACGAAAGTAAGGGAATTGGACGACAACAACTTAAGTATGTCTTTTCAACTTTCTTTTGAAGTGGTTTAACAAGTATGTATTTTAAACTGTCTGGAAAAATTCCCTGCTCCAGTGATGCATTGCATATATCACTAAGGGCGCTAAAAGATATGTAGGAATAACTTTTCAGAATTGTGATTGAAATTCCATCAATCATCAGTCCCACAAAAGCTTTTGTTTTTTTATAATTCTTATAATTGCATTAATTGCAGTGAAGGATGTTGGTACTACTTCCAGTTGCTTAAATAGTGATGAGAGCAACCGAATTGAAATAATCGATTCATTTGCTTGTTGTAAAAAAGGTCGACTCACTCAGTTGTAGTTTGACATGTCAGTTGAATTAGACATTCATTCCTTTGAGTTAAAGTAGTCTGTAGGATCAACCAAATGAAAACAATCGAGAGAAGTATGGAGAGTTCGGTGTTGGCACAATTTTGATATCAAATTGATATGCAAATTAATTAAATTGATCAATTAAGTACCTCCCCCCCACCAGCCATCCCCACCCCAGATAACATCACGTGTGTTTCTCAGCCTGCACGTGGGTCTCCACATCCTCCCCCTTCCCCAACCCGACCTCTCCCCGAACACCAACCCTTTTGGCAGGAATTTCAAATTTTAGAGGGAATTTCGAATTTTAGAGGGAATTTCTTTGTCCCAGGACTGCGCTGACGACGAGTCCCCACCCGTTAATTGGCGAGAAATTAAAATGACGTTGCTGTTTCCAGTATTCGAACACAGGCCTCCTGGAAGGAAAGCCCAAGTACAATCCCCTGCCTGTAATTGGCAGTAAGTAGCCAATAGGAACACAGCATCTGATCTCATCGGTGATATAAGGTGGACCCAGCAGTTTGACAGCCTTAGTTGCAGTCAGTCAGCATGAAGCGGTAGCAGAGATCGTCCAGCACCACCCAGCTTCAGGAGCAACAGATTAAGAAGACGCCACAGAAGGGTAAATACCCCCTGCTTAATGGGGATGAAGTCTTCATGCTTCTATCATCGCTTGTAACGGTTTTTCATCTTTGCTCATCAGTGGATGCGACGACCTCCATCTTGTTGGAGTCTGGAACAGCGACATGTCCCAGCCCATAAAATTACCACATAAGCAGCAACCAGTCGCGAAATTGAACCACATGGAGCCCACCATTCAGTGTCCCAGCCCGTCGGGACCCACAGCAATGGCAGCATCCTGGGCACCTTGTCGTTCATCTGGTCAGCTTGATGAAGCAGCAGGATCAACTGTGATTTGCCTGCTGTAGACACACAGCCAGTCTCTGACCCACCGAAGTGCATCGGTGGTCCAAGCAGGCATGACACAGATAGATACTGGCTCCATCATACACACCATCACAGAATATTCCAGTGATACATGTTGGCAAAGTGGGCATGTAGTGGATGAGAAGATACCAGTTAACCCCGTGCACCACTACCCTTCATTTCAGTATGCAATTTAACCACTAGTGAAACTTCCTGGCAGATTAAAACTGTGTACCGGACCGAGACTCGAACTCAGAACCTTTGCCTTTCTTGGGCAAGTGCTCTACGAGCTGAGCTATCCAAGCACGACTCACGCCCTGTCCCCACAGCTTCAATTCCGCCAGTACCTCGTCTCCTACCTTCCAAACTTCACAGAAGCTCTCCTGCGTACCTTGCAGGACACACAGCTATTAGTTCAGCAAGGACGCCAGCGCATTTTGTTGGTACAGGTTGCCTGCATCGAGGCAGGTACACACTCAGAGGCAAACCCTATTGTTCTCCTTTGATTGACAGGTGCATAACCTATTGTTCTTCCAAAAGGATCCTTCCTACTGACTGACACATTCTTGACCTTTTGTTCCCTTGCCCCTTCACCCCTCTGCCTCACCCCTCCCACGACCCAGGAAACCTTCCAACTCGATGCTACAGGTACACTTTCAGGTCTGAATTATTGGAATAGCCCCTCTCACTCTTATCAGTTTGATTGACTGCTTAATTAAATTGATCAATTAATTGACCTCTCTGCCTCTGGTAAACCCTCTCCCCTCCCATCCTCCCTCATGAAAATTGGCGGCTGTGTGGTGGAGAGGAAGGATCTCATGACAGGAAATTCAATGACATATTGTTTATTTACAAAAATTCAGTTTGCGGGGTTTGGATTTCCTTTGCTCATCATTCTCTGTTGTTTGCACAGATGTAGACCTTGTAAGAAATAATTTTCATAAATCGCTTTCCTTCTTTTATTCTCATCATGCAAGGAATACCGTTATAAAACACCTATCACATGTACCACGGGACTGCACAGAACAACACTGCACATGCTCCCAGGAGTCAGGACGCATCGGCGGCCCTCGCATAGGGACGACGTGGCCGTCAGCTGCCGAACCACATGCAGGTGTCAGTTCGGGTCCTACAAGCATGAGACGACAGTATCCCTTTCATACTTGACACCTGAGAAATACCTGCTGAAATACGTGTTCACCTCGGTGCTGTTGCTGGCACGATGACGCTTTCGTATCTGCACATCCAGCGAGATGCCTGGATAAGGTTCACCCTCCCAGGTGCAGCTACGCAATGTTATACTGCCGTCACATGTCTCCCAGAAATAATTGCTGAGTATAATCGAAACAAACATAGCACAATAAAAATGAGACCAATCGACGTTCATGCTAATGGACTCATGGAAACGGTGTACTATCGCACTGAAATGCTGGATCCATAGAGAAAGAAATGTAATGTAGGTGATTTGGTATTTATCTCAAAACACAAGACAGCATTTGAGAAATCATACCAACCCAACTGGTCAACAGATATATTTACAGTTTCTAAGATGCAAAGAACGAATCCTAGAACTTAGATGCTGAAGGATATTAAAGGCAAAGAAATTGCAGGCTGCTTCTACATTGAGGAGTTACAGAAGAGCTTGGAACTGGGGGAAATAGAGCACTGGTCAAATGGCTTGGTTTTCCTGCAGCACAAAACAGCTGTATTGATGCTAATGACATACTATACAGTGAGGGAGCACAGTCCACAAGCACTGCAGTAGCATAAGATGCATTGGCGGAGGAGTTGGTATTCTAGACAAACTGCCAGTGTAATTACACATTCCAGGGTATGACTATTGTGCACCTGGAACAAAGCTTAAGAAACGCTTGGCACGAGGTGATAGGCGGTTAATCTGCTCGAGGAAGTGTGTACAGAACATGAATAGGATTTTAGCTCATAAGGCTAAGCGATACAGAGAAGAAAGGATATTGGTATAGGTCAACATATCGCAGCTTTTTCAGTTGATAAAACGATGCATGGAAAAATTTAGTTGGGTTTACGAGTGACGAATTTCAAGTGAGTTATGAACGCTGCACATTATGCTCTAAACAAGAAGAAGGACATGGGTGAGAAGCAGAGCTGTTTGAAGAACTGTGTCTTCACAGCGATATATGCAGCTAAAAACACACTGAAGCAGAAAGGTTTGGGAAGAAGAACAAGAGGATTGGTTAAAGCACCTCAAGTTCTATCAATACCCAAGACATCTGGCGGTTTTTTTTCCATTTCTCATCCCGACCCTCTCCGCGCTCTTGGCAGTAGGGTCCCTCACTGGTGGTACTGCAGCTGTTGTACAAACGGTCAAGTGTGGGCAAAACTCCCAAGCGCACTTAGAATAGGCAAGAAGACTTAACCGCTTGATGGAAGCCACAGCCATAGGAAAAGGACTACACTTGAAACCGAACAGGAAAGAGCTTGGTCTATTCATAAATTAGCAGTCCTATCAGATCTACCACTCACAAGTACTGATCTTCTTAAGTTTGTTAGAAAAAAATTCAACATTCCAAGATTCTGTGGTGTGTTTATGCGGGATACATTACCGAAGACAATGTGGAAAACTGGTGAGTGTGGTATTGTGAATTTAGATGTTGCTGCAGGCCCCGGTACCTACTCGGTGTCATATGTTATGAAAAATGTGGATACCGTCAACTGCTTTGACTCATTTGGTGATCTGCAACCACCAGGAGAATTACTTCACTCACAGAAGACGTGTGATGGCTCATAGACGATCCGGAGGATACAACAATTGCAGAACACAAGCGATTTACTCCATATATACCTCTAAAATGCCTATGGAGTACTTCGAGGACATGAGGCACATTATTATGAATGCTAAACAGAAACTCATTCTAGTGCGGAGTGCGACAAATAATAACTCATACATTCAAGGAGCTCAAGAGGAGAAAATGATCCCAATCAGCAAGATAATATGGAAAATGCGTCACATCAGTGTATCAGAAATTGGAAATTTGTGGTAAGGTATTATGGTACCAAACTACTGAGGTCATCGGTCCCTAAGCTTACTTATTACTTAATCGAACTTTAACTTCTGCTAAGGACAATACATACACACATGCCTGAAGGAGGACTTGAACCTCTGATGGGGGCAGCCGCGCAGACCGTGACAAGGCACCTAAGACGTTTGAAGCTTTTTAAAGTCCTGAATTCCGATACTTTCTGTCACTGACATTTCGCTCGTGTGAGGTTTTTGAGTACCTAGTGTTACCGACAAGGAGCAGACAAACATGAGCTGTTAAAACCTTTTCGCACCTAAAGACACCTAGATTCGCCATACTTGCGTTTCAGAGCGATAAAGAGGGAATATAGCAAATGATTCCACCGTGTTTGACAACTGCAAGTTAAACAATGCTAAAGTCTACCTGAATTCAGAATTCTACCCATATGACAATTTACATCTGCAGTGGAATTAAAATGTATACAGTCTTAGCATATGACACGTATGCAAGGTTTCATGCTTCTTACTATGAAAGTGCTGAAGAAGGAGTAGGGTGTCTACGCTCTCCATGGAAGTTCAGGGAGCTATCACTGAACATCGAAATAGACTGCTTGAAACAGAATGATATAATTACGTCTGGACCTATAGATGTGCGATTTGAATTTGAATTGTCGAGAAATTTCCGAGAGCACACTGCCGTGTATGCTCTAGTTCTATATGACCATGTGATCAACAACTGCCCGCTCACCGGTGTTTTACAACGAGCTGTATAAATGAACAAGTGCTGCACCATACCTAGATTATTTCACAATGGCATCTCAAGGTGTGAACATCATTGAGAACACTCAGTCTTTCCATGATGGTGAGCATAGACAGCTCATATTTAATGATGTTGCGTTTATAGCGTCCACAGAAGATGCAGGAGTAATAGAGACATTATCAGCAAACGTTGCATCACTTAGGCCTTTCAAGTAAGTGAAGTGTGCTAAGACACAGAAGAGTGCAAAGTGGTTAACACATCTCTATCATGGAATTCACTGGGATGATCCTGGCATACCTTATAAAGACACGGTGACGTCGCTTCAATAATTAGATCCCACAGATACCATCATCTACGTGAAGGGGAAGGAGAAGATCTCATGGATGCATCGAATCTTTAAGTTTGCTGCTATTCAAGACCTGGAATTGTACGGGTGTCCTTCTCTCCAACGACTCAAGAAGAAGAAGAAGAAGAAGAAGAAGAGCAGCGATATCCCTCCACCGGAAGAAGTAAAGTCAAACACAGTGTTCATGTTTCTGTTTCAGTCGCCATATGGCTGTTGATGTATTATATCTGAGTGAGACATGTTCCAGAATCCCAAAACAGCTGGTGAGGTATAATGCAAACCTGATTATAGCATTCAAACAGAACAATCTGAATTTAAAGTGCACTTACCAGGCTCATGTAGGAACAGATATGTCGTTCAGTGATTTTGTAAAAATGTGCAGACTACTGGAATCTCTCCAACGTAAAGCTGGAGGAGTACGCAAGGAACCAGCACGTTTTGTCATACCCTTCTCAAACTTAACAGTACACTGAATGATCGGGGTAATGCAATCGCGAAGAAAATAAACGACTTAACTGAAGAGGAAATAGCTGTTATTGAGAAGGGGAAATTGTATGACCAGGTTAACCCAACTGAAAAGAAAGGCGACTCAACTGAAGGGAAAACAGATGTTACCGAGAAGGTGGCGCAGCATAAAAAAAGAAGAAGAAGAAGAAGAGGAGGAGCGGATATATAAACCTCACGCTGCAAGTCCGATTCTCATATAATAAGATGTCAACTAAGTATAAAGTCATCGAGGTGCGGAGGGCCGCTCCCGAGGGAGCGCACACTGTGAGAAATCTTTAAACCAGTTGCTGAAAGTCTCAATGAACTCTCAGCGAAATTCCACAACGACTACGATGACGCTATTGCCAATTTCAGTAACAGCCACAGCGACACTAGCATAGACTAAACATTTGGTGTCAGTGGTGAAAAACGATACATGCTGGTCGCACAGTCTATAACTTTAAATGGAAAAACAATACGAATCAGCGATAAACAGTTTCAAAGAACACCCTGTTTACTGAACCGTAAATTATGCGCCTAAAGATCTGGAAATATATCGTGAAATGTTGCTTTTGACTGATCCGCATAAGAACGCAAAAAGCCGAAGGAATATGAAATACAAATCCATTATAAAACCTATATTGGATGGTGAAAAAAATAGCGGTGGTGATGGTATTGACATTCAGCATAAAAGATTGAGCTATCGACTCCGCTGTACATATATTACGACGTCCTCAATGAGCTAATATACAGGCTATGACTGCTCATGGCACCAGCTGCCTCTGGTAATACAGCTCATTCGAATGAAGTTATTGAAATAATTTCTGAGCTTACAAGGAGGAATCATCGAATAAGAATGGAGACTGTAGTTCGAGAACTGCACGAAGTGGCACGCAAGCCAAAGGTTTGGACGACCTGTGGCAGGCGAATCTTGTCGACGTGAAGGAAGATTCACGTGTAAATAACGGATTCAAATGTATTTTAATGGTCATTGATACTTATTCTAAATATGCCTTAGCATTACCCGGGAAAGCGAAAACAGGGAAGAATGTCGCCCGTGTGTTTGAGGGACTGCTGCAGATGGGGACGAATCGAAGCCCAGACAACCTTCAAATGGGTCACGGTGGCGAGTTTTACAATAGATATTTCAAGACTGTGATGGAACGGTATGGCATACATCACTTCTCGACGTTCACCCACCTGAAGAATATTATTGTGGAACGTCTGAATAGACCTGAGAAAACCCAAATGTGGATGCGATTCAATCTTGGTGGCTCACACAACTGGAACGATATTCTCTCGCAAATAATTGCAAAATATGATCGAACCAAACATCGCACAATAAAAATGAGAATAATCGTGTTCGTGATAACAGACTTCTACATACAGTATCCAATTTTGTTCAAATGTTAGATCCGCGCAAACAGCAGTTTAATGGAGGTGATTTAGTACGTATTTCAAAACAGAAGACAGCATTTGTGAAGCCATACATGTCAAAGTGATCAACGAGATATACAAAAACTCCAAAGTGCAGAGAACGAATCCTAGAATCTACCTGTTAAAGGACAGTAGTGGAACTGAAACTGCAGGATGCATTCACACAGAAGAGCTCGTAGAGAGGGTTTATACAAAGAGTGTTAGTTAAATTGCTTGGTTCTCCCACATCAAGAAACACCTGGAACGACGCTGACGATGTTCTATGTCCGCAGACCATAATAACTTCAGTAGCATAACATGCGTGATAGTAGACGCATTAGAGAAGGCGTCGGTATTCTCGGCAAACTACCAGTCGAATTACACATTCCTGAATATAACCACCGTGGACCTGGATCTAAACTTCAAAAACGGTTGGCATGGGGTGACAAGGGGATAAATCTGCTCGACGAAGCGTGTATGGTTGTAAAGGGACAAATCTGGTCGACGACGCAGCAAATAAAGATCGTCACACCGCCGATCGAATTTTAGCTGATAAACCTATGGCAAAACATGCGAGAAGGGATATATTTGTAGGTCAACGCATTGCAGCATTTGCAGTTGAAAAAACTATGCGTGGTAAAGTTAAATTGGGCTTGCGTGTGGCGAATTTCAGCCAAGTTATGAGCGCTTCACGTAAGGCATTAAGGAAGAAAATGACAACCAAAGGGTGCATGAAAAACTGTATCCTGACAGCGATGTATGCAGCTAAAAGCGCCATGAAGCAGAAAGGAGCGAGAAAAAAAAAGATCGATTAAACCACCAGGACATCGAGTGGAATCGTTCCCTTCCTCATTCCCGCCTAGCCGGTCTCTCAGTGCTGGGTTCACAGACTGCGGCTACTGCCAGGACAGTCAAGAATGCACAAAACTCTCACGAGCAACTGCAAGAGGCAGGAAGACATAATTGCATGATGGTGGCAGCAGCCATCTGAAAATGGCTATGTCTCTTCATAAATAATTTTAAAAAAAGGCCCCCCTAGCAGTCCTACCAGACACGGCGCTTACAAATATAAATCTGCTTAAGTTTGTTAAGAAGAATTTCAATATTCCGTGATTCCGAGATGTATTCATGCGGAATACACTACCGAAGACTATGTGGAAATCAGGAGAATGTGGAATTGTGAATCTGGATGTAGCGGGAGGACCTGAAACTCAATGGGTAGCAAATGTTAAAACAAAGAAATACAAACAACGTCTATTTCGACTCATATGGCGACCTGCATCCCCGAGAAGAATTACAACGATGCTTCACAGGCAAACACATGCGTTCTACATTTTTCGTCGCCACCGACTGTTTAATATATTTCTGAGTGGTCATCTATGGATCATGTTCCTCCTGATGTTTACGAATGGTAAATAACGACAGCTATTAAGCATCTATTCACCAGTCGATGATTAGATGCAATGTCGTACACACTGACTTTAAAAGAACGATCGTCTGTATTCCGTGCGAATAACGTCCAACCAATTGATTTTAGCATTGGAGATTGGAGCATCGCGCTGACTGGACTGGAGACATACAACACCATCCCAGCTATCACAGAGGCTAACGATAAACTGCAACAGGAAATTAATGGAAAAAATAAAATTGTGGAAATTGAACCTGGTGCGTACGATATTGATGATTTAAACGAAGTTTTAAAACAATCTGGGAAAGGGATGAAGCTCTGTGCAAACATCAGTACACTTAAATCTGAAATGAGAACGGTGAATGCATCGATTGACTTTAAGCAGAAAGATTCAATAGGCCCACTACTGCGTTTCACAAAGTGACAGGTTTTGAAGAAAGTTCCCAGTAAATTTTACAAATTTGTTCAGACAGTGGATACACTCCCTGTCATTACAATCCGTGTTCCGTGTAACATTGCAATATACTCATATCTCAATGATAGATTGGTTCATTCAATTTATGGATTCTTCCTATCAGTTGGAACAGGATTTAAGACTTGAGATTCCTACCAACGCTATATAATGCTATATACCTTCCAGTGACAGTTCAGACATTGGACTATCTGCGTATTGTGGATTAGAATAACCAACTTGTTGACTTTCGTGGTGAGGAACTCATTGTACGACTACATCTAAGACAAGATAGGCGTAAAGAATAAAACAAGAAAAAAAGACTGTAGTCATACAGTGGGCTCAAAGCTTACACTTAATGCTGTGGCAGTCCTGTTGCAGGACATACTACATGTACTTAATGGGCTAGAGATTTATCTGACACGTAATATCGGCATAGCATAAACCCTTAAAACGTATGTCTCGGCATCACCCTCGGATTTGAATGGTTTAGAAAATGCACGATGGTTTATAGACGAGCCTATGGGCGGAACAGCAGAAGAGTGCCACCGATTTACTGCATGCATACCTCTAAAAATGCTTATGGGGTACTTTGAGGACATGCAGTGAATTATTATGAATGCTATACAGGAGCTCACTCTGGTACGGCGTTCAAGGGATAGTAGCTCATATATTCAAGGAGCTCAAGAGGAGAGTCAGATCATCAATAAAATTGCATGGAAAATGCCACACATTACTGAGGTAGACGAGGAGTGTTTAAAGCTTTTAAAAGTTCTAAATACCGGTAAATATCTGCCAATAACTTTCCGCACATGGGAGGCTTTTGAGTACCTAGTGCTACCGACAGCGAGCAAAGTAAAGTGCGCCTAAAGAGGCCACGAGGGCCCGACGGTACCGACCGGCCGCCGTCTAATCCTCAGCCCACACGCGTCACTGGATGCGGATATGAAGGGGCATGTGGTTAGAACACTGCTCTCCCAGCCGTGTGTCAGCTTACGCTCAGGAGCCGCTACTTCTCATTGAAGTAGCTCCTCAGCTTACTTCACAAGGGCTAAGGCGAGCAAACAAACGTGGGCTATTGAAACTTCCGTGCAACTGGAAATACCGAGATTCATCATCATAGTTGCATTTCAGACCAATAGAAGGGGGACTTTAGTAAGTAAGTCCACCATATTTGACAACTGTAATTTAAATAATGTCAGAGTCTATTTGAATTCATAATTCTATTCATATGACAGTTTACTGCTACAGTGGAATCAGTGTGTACAGCCTAGCATTTGACATATGTACAAGGTTCTGCACTTCTCTCTATGGTGTTAAAGAGGAAGGATGCCTTCTCAGTCCACAGAAGCTCAAGGAGGTGGCACCAATCATCATAATAGACTGTCCTAAGTAAAGTGAGGTGACTAAATCATGACCAGTAGATGTACGAATCTAATTTGAATCCTCATTACATTTCCAAGGACACACTGAAACGAATGCTCTAGTTCTACATGACCGTGTGATTAAAAACTGCCCACTTACTGGTGTTGTGCAGCGTACAATATAAATGACCAAGGGCTGTGGCATGCCCAGAGCATTTCACAATGACAACTTGCCAACATTCAAGGTTCCTGTGATGAGTTTAGACAATTCATGTTTAAATATGTTGCACTCGTAGCATACACACAAGATGCTGGTATAATAGACATTCTCAGCGATAATTGCATCACCGAGGCCTTTAAAGGATGTGAACTGTGTTAAAACACGGAAAAGTGTGAAGTGGCTAACACTATTCCTTCATGGACTCCACTGTGACGATCCTAGTATACCTTAAAGAAGTTATGACATCCCTTAGAATATTCGATCATCCTGAGACCATAATGTACCTCACAGCAGGGAGAAGATAACATGGATGCAGCGACTCTTCAAGTTTGCATTTATTCAAGACCTGGAATTCTACAGGTGCCCTGCTGTCCATAAGCTGAAGAAGAAAATCCGTGAAAATGGTGTGTCTGCTTATGAAAATTTAAAATTAATGAAAATAGATTAATTTTTTTACCTCAAATTCTGTGTTTTCCTTTCTTTTGTACCTAGCTCGTAACTAGATCCTACATTGATAGTACGTACTCGTAGCTTAGCCCAGATCCTGCGTCTGTGGCTTTGTTTAAACATGAGAGATTTTAGACATGTTTGCTAAATGTCTTTTGAAGTAGACACGGTCACGTGTCGTCTCTCCCCAAAAACCGATACATGCACACGATAGGTGAAATCCCATGCTATCATATATATTTTGTTATCCTCCATCTTAAACGGCACTTCCTCATGCTGTAATATCTTGTGAATCCTCCAAAACCTTTATATACATTTGGAAGGGTAGAGATTTGTGAAACAACAACAAAGACTTATTGGTTGTAAGTTATTATTCAGACAAATATTCACAGTTCCTATTACTGTATGAATTTTTATTCACAATTCTTGGTTTTAAAAATAAAAGTACTGGTTGAAAAAATGTTTTTATATTGCAGTACTCTGCAGCTATTGCAGAGCTACACACTTTACTAATACAACTACTAGCGAAATTGCACATAAACTCAAGACCTAACTTATTCTCTGAACTTGGTGGTTCTAAATATTTTCCACCTCAAGCAGCTGAAAATTTAATAATACAATGAAGTGGATGGCTCTAAAATGTTCGTCCAAAACAGCTGTACTAAAATGAACTGTGTGAATTTCACACTTAAAACAAGTATGACTGACAGCTAGCAGTAGGTGAAACGAAACTAATCTATTTACACATGCACTCACACAATCCCACATGCACATGAAGTGCAAAAGAGAAAAATACGGTAAACTTTTTTCCTTGATTTACAATTTAACTTTTTTGGTTATTTTAGTCTATTTTTAGTCATTTGCACGTTTTTAGCTTTTCTTTTTTTATAATTTTTCCAGCACATGCTAGTTATATACTTATCAATAAATATTATGCTACTTAGAACACACACACACACACACACACACACACACACACACACACACACACTTGCAGAACTACTTGTTCTGGACATGATGGCAAGTCGCTTGTAATTTCATGCAAACCACCAGGGTATATGAGGTCTGCCTCCACCACATACCCTACATCGGAATCAGCCACCAGACCCCAATATTTTCCACCTAATCTCTGTAATTCGTTTTCGGTCACCCACTGAAACCCACCAACTGGCAGAGGCTGCATCATGCCATACCCATGTAAGTTATTTATATCTAAATACAGAAGATAACTTTAATCGAGAGGTGTTGAACCCCACAGTCATACATGTATTATTTGCCTTTGCGTGTCTATGGACACAATGGAAAAGGCCCCTCATGGATCCCACACTCAGAAGAGAAGCATATCAGCATCAGTCAAAAGTTGGATGCTGCGCCTCATTTTCTTCAGCACTAGTTCCAGGACAACTCAGGTGCCATGTAATGAAAGGCGGGGGTCCAGGGAGTATGTGGCCTCGCACACACTCAAACTTTTCAACAATGTCCACAAGCAAGCTCACATTGGTGTCATGTATAGTCTTGAATATTCATCCAAATTTGGAATGTTTAATTCTCGCCATACATTCACAGCACACTTAGTCTATTAGTTATGGCATCACGTGTGAGTACTGGTAAATGCAGACGTGCCGTGGAACCTGGTTTCATCGAGTTTCGCCTTACTATCCACATACTCATAAGGGAAAACTCCTTTCCTAGTCATAAGCTGAAACTTTTCCTCGTCCAGGTAGGTTGGGCGATATGCATGTCCTCACAAGGTAGAGTTTCAACGAGTTTCTGGAGTGGCAGCTGCATAGAACCTAGCGTATTGGAGAATTAACTATGCTTCTCGTCACACTCAGGCAGGACACTGACCTGATTTGTCTCCCAACTGAAATTAGCCAATTGCTCTGCTAGGAAGTGAGCGTCATGCCCACTTAAATTGTGAAACAGAACGTGTATGTGTTGTGGTAACATACTTCAACTAGCGTGTGTTGTGAGGTGCACCGCAGAACTTCCCCATAAGATGACTATGATCTCCATGGGGAGTTTCAGCTTTTCTATCTAATGGTATCTCACTAGTAGTTCTTTATCCTCCTTCGATTCACTGATGGGGATGTTGGTCCTGTGAAGCCTATCAACATCTCAGATGTTTTTCAAGCTCACGGAGCAGCCGAACCACAGTATTATCCCAGACAGAAGATTCACAGCATTTAAGACTTAAATCATATGAACATTCAGTTTGACATGCCACTGGATACAGTATGTGTTTTGCTCAAAGGTGGTATGTGAGGCTAAGGGGTTCCCTTTACAAATCTGAAGTCTGTGTATACAACAAATGGACATAGTTCCTGGTCGTGAGCATTCTTGAATGTAATGAACTTATTTTCCTCTTTAGGCCTAACAATATGTACGGGTTCCTTGTATTTAATGTTTTAAGAAGTCATTTTAAATACTTTTCTAACGATATATTTAGACAAAGGAAGCAAATGTGTTTTTTATGTTAATGTTTCGACAATTGTCCGTAAAGGACGAAGTATATGTCTGATCCATACTTAATGCTGATTATCGCCTTCAGAGAAGAGCAGCATGGTTACGTAAAGATCACACTCACCTGAATATTTCGAAAAAATGTAGTGGCTTAGGTGCAAAAACGTAACCTCTGAATGCAAGAGAAAAATAGTGTATAAAATCATTTATTCCTAAGATATGCATGTGAGGCATGTACACAATTCCTGATAACAATTTCTAATACATTAAAGAAAAGCATCTATGCATTTACCGTTATAATCTACACCTAAAATCATTGGTGTGAATCATTCATACAACTGCTGTTGCCTGATAACTGATCACAATAACTCGTCGAACGGTACACGTTTCGCAGTATACCCGTGTGCCCTGGTGGTTTGTGGAGACGCAATTTCAGGGTATCGTGGCCAAGTTGCAATAGTATCACATCACAATCATGAAGAGTTAACATTCTTTCAAACAAACCTGAGACCCGACAGTTAGTGATGACGGTAGCTCAACAAACTAATGTTCAACCACGTGGTCGGCTCCCCACGGACGAAAGATAGATAAAGCAAGGAATATTTTCGAGAAGGCAAATCTATTAATATTTAGAAAAATGAAAGCTTATACAGGCACAGCTGAAGGCAAACATTCATACAGTGCTCACTTCTTATCGACACCTTTGTGTGGCGCTCTTCCGGTGGATCCAAGTCCGCTATGGAAATTTACTAAAAGAAAAATCTGCCCAAGTCTTGCATTCCTTGCTGCGACAAGGCAATCTTTCAGAGTCGAAAAGCGAGACCAAAAGCTAACAGCTCTCCCCTCGCCAAGTAACAACGCGCCACGCGGTCAGTCTAACTCACCCTTCTTCGACTGGAGCACAGCTGTCGACGCTTCCCTTACCGGCGGCATACTGCCTCCCTTTTTCATCTCCAGCCTCCTCCATGCTCCACGTGACCCGTAAAACCCAAGGATGCAATTTCCACCACCAACCCAAAGTAGGTGGATTTCTCTGTACAATTGCTGTTGAATATGTATCACTATCGCAGACTTTCTGCAGCAGACTACGCCACCGTCTAGCAGCGTGACACCACATTCAATCACACCACTATGAGAGTTATGAGAAAAGAAACAACGAAAAGAAAGTAATGCTAGTGAAAAATGGGCTACCGGACCCTTTCACTGGGCCCTCCATTTAACGGATCACAGACATGTATATGGATGTCGAGGTGTATTTGGCTGAGTGATAGCATCCAAGGTGGACTCACGACAACTCTGCGATTGATGTACTCCGAGATACCGGGTGATAATGGTTTAATATGTAGTGCAGGCTTTTCTCCTCAGCAGCACCCTGCTGCTTGGGAGGGTAAGTCAATTCGCATCAGAGTACTGTATGACATTTAATGTGTGGCATTAAATCTCTGATCATATAGAGCTTTGAGGAGCTTTCCCTCCACTCCAGTACTAGGAGGTATGCTTCTAGAAAGCTCACTAGTAAATGGGATATGCCCCTCAAAGTCCCTAACATCGTCCGAGTATTCTAGAGGGGTCGTGACGTCCTAATCGGATGTCCTTTACTAACAGGATGGGATAGAGCACGACTGCTAGCCACAGGTTCATTATCATTAACACTACAAGTAGTAGATAACTGCGTCCACCAGGTGGATGAGTCGGTGGAGAGGAGGCACCTTCAGAGGAGGGGTATGCACCAAAGCACGTATACCTTTCCTTGCCAGCAAGGGCAAACACCCGGAGCCAGAGTAGAAGGAAGTGGCTTCAGTGAACTCTTGTGGGAGACCCAGGCTGTGGAGAGCGCGCTCGTCGATGCAGCTACATATCTGCGCCTTCACCATCGCCAGCCTGGTGAGTAAGATCGTTGCTCTGAATGAACCACCCACAACACCCGAGGATATGTGGTGGTGCCGGGCAGCCGCGGGGCCATGTTGGCGCTTTGCAAGACAGTGCACGTCCCTTGGGTGAGTTTTATACTTGCCGCCGCCCCCCCCCCCCCCCCAAACCACCGCTCCAAGAGCACATGCCACTGCAAGATGTTGTGACGGTGTTGGAGGCACCTCTCTAACATACGAATAATGGAAAAAATTAGTACAATGTTCAAGATTTTATAAATATATGCCGTAAATAAATAAGTACATCAGCATTCCAGAATAATTTAATACTGTAACAATGACGGTCACATTATAATCACCTTTTACGCTCTGGGTCCCAGGATTGAGCTGTCCAGTCAACCTTTCTACTAATTTTGCCACCCAGTCAAATATGTCCATCTCCTGTTCCAGAAAGAACAGATCACACTGCTTTTCAGCAGTACCATCTCACGCTTCCACTCTGGTGCTTCACCCTCACCGGAATCATTGTTTTGTGGAGCTACTGATCCATCTCATGGAAGTCTTCTGCAACAAGATATTTATTATAGGAAACCAAATTTTTTTACTGAATTTGCCTACATCGAGATATTTATTACACATAACTACAAAAAATAAAAGGTTCATACCAGATGGAAGTAATGACTTCCGGTCATCAGCAGTGTGGGATCCGCACCAGGTAGGGTTGATAGAAGAGATAGAGAAGATCCAACGGAGAGCAGCGCGCTTCGTTACAGGATCATTTAGTAATTGCGAAAGCGTTACGGAGATGATAGATAAACTCCAGTGGAAGACTCTGCAGGAGAGACGCTCAGTAGCTCGGTACGGGCTTTTGTTAAAGTTTCGAGAACATACCTTCACCGAAGAGTCAAGCAGTATATTGCTCCCTCCTACGTATATCTCGCGAAGAGACCATGAGGATAAAATCAGAGAGATTAGAGCCCACACAGAAGCATACCGACAATCCTTCTTTCCACGTACAATACGAGACTGGAATAGAAGGGAGAACCGATAGAGGTACTCAGGGTACCCTCCGCCACACACCGTCAGGTGGCTTGCGGAGTACGGATGTAGATGTAGATGTAGATGTAGATGCATACCCTACTAGAATCTCATCTTCCTCTTGATTTAAAGCAAGATCGACAACAGTGGATTCTATATGCCTCACTGAACTGAATGTGATGAAACAAGTGTAAAAGCAATATGTTACAACTGTACTTACGTTATTTCTGCATTTCAGCCTCCAGCAGCAACTCCAATGTCTATCAGCTGCTGTTCTAATACTGCAACAGCCACATCAAACATTTTACGAACACGTAAATTATCATACATAATCTGGACATATACTAACATATAGGAAGCATAAGCTCTTCGGCTTGCTGGTGACTGTCAGCTTCCAGCTGCTGCTACCCTAATGCTACAACAGTAGAAATATTAATAAGCACTATCACGATTTGAACACTTTTAGAGATGTTTTCTGAGCATGTAAACTACCACACACTGAATTAAGTGATGTGTGTATACGGCGATAGCTCAACCTCTTCGGCTTGCTGCTGACTTTCAGCTTTCAGCTGGCGTTCTAACTAAGATAACTACTCGGGAGTGCATGCTGCAACTGCAAGAAATAATCTTCATAACCTCTTGTTATGCAAATGTATCAATCTTGAAAAAAATGAATACTTTGGTACGAAATCATAACTGTCGCCATTTCAACTCCTAATTTATTTTCTATAAACACTGACACGGCAGTTGGCCAAGTTTGGCCGTTTCCCACCACCTCTACCGTTGTCATGACTGCTGGCTGTTTCATATTGCAGGAACCACACCGACACAACTAAGCACTGTCAAAGACTGATTGATGATTGTGGCTGGGGTTAGGCTTTGTATACCTTCAGACTCCACCCTCTATTTAGCAGAGGACCAACAGGAACTTAGACTGCTATACCAGCAAGTTTTAACTTCTCTTCAAGCAGGCTTGGTGCAGGTGCGTGAGGAAGAGATCGCGGCTGTAAAGGAGAAAAAAAATCTGAGACAAACATCCTTTGTTTTCTGGTAAGCAGCCAGAAATTAGGACGCAATTGCTAGCTTTGGAAAAACACTTTGTCCATTCTAAGGACAAAAGATAGCTTTATACTTCTGACATCAGCTGCAGCCCTCGAAATACATGTTTTTAGTCAGGGTACCGCTGCGGAATGAAGATGCTAACCTCGCCTTTTTCTTCTTCAAGCAGGCTTGGTGCGGGTGGCTGCTGTGGGGGACAAAAAAAAAAGTTCTATGAAACAGAGATCCCTTATGAAAACCATCCTTTTTCTAGCAAGCGGCTGGAGAACTGGACACATCTGCTGTCTTTAGATAAACAACCTTTGTTTATTGTGAGACGGATAGGTAGTCTGGCACGCCATATTCCACCTGCAACCCTCGAAATATGTTTTATTTTCGTTAGGACACAACTGGAGTGGAGGACTAACACTTTAAAACAAATCTATTGTTCATGGTAGATACCAAGCAAAACACGCCTTGAGAACGGTATTGTATATTACAATCTTCTGCCGATTTCAAACTGCTGTCTTCCACCCCCCACCCCCCTCCCCCTTTGGTGTCGAGGCAAAGGGGAACCCTGAGGCAGCTGCCGCAACCACCAAGAAAATGGTCTGTTGGGGGACAGAGAAGCATACTGATACAGGCGAAATTGACATAACTCGGGATAAATCGTTTCTTAATTGTTAAATGAAGGACAAATGGGTGTCTCGAATTACTTTTTGAAAAAGTTAGAGAGAGCTAAAAAATGCTACTTATAACCCGTCTTTATTGCAAAATGTTTATTCATATGACCGGTCTCTGTTCCTCTAGAACCATCTTCAGATCTGTAACGATAAAGATACTAATTTACTATTTCACGAATGCAAACCTTTCTTTAATCCTATCTAATCAACATCCCATATACCAGAACGTACCTAATATTTCGGTCACAGCAGCTTTCACATACACGTCATTTTGTATTAATTGTAACACTATTACCGACAGGTGGCGTCTGGTACATTTGTTACATTACATATGAACATACTGTATTCAGTAGATTCTTGTAATTAACTTTTATCTCTAAAAATACTTCATTAAAATCTGTAGATGTCAAGGTTAAAATCTGTACTTATCAAAATAAAAATAACAGTAAAATTATCATTTTAATACGATCTAAAAAGGCCGATTTCTATATCTATGGCGCTGTGTAGACTTGTTTTCCTCCATGGTCTGCTTCCGTGGTTCCCACCATTTCGCTGTTGCGCCGCGATCTGCTCAGTCATCTGATGTCCATTGCCGTAAGCAAGAGGGCCGCGCAGGAGGGCCCCGTCAACGACGCCAGGCGCTGAACGCGTCTTCCAGCTTCTCCGTCACGCACCATCTCTCATCCCTCGGCCTGGATCTCCACACGCAAAATTTGTCATCTTAGTAAGTCCTCATAAACACTAAAATAGGCGTTATGATTGAACTCGCTTTGCCCGTTCAGGATTAAATCCGGATCTTTATTTTTGTAGGTGTATATTTCTTCCATGATGTTAAGTAACCGTCCCTCATGACCTCTAAGCAGGATGTCTAAATTTTGTTCAATGTTCGTGACTGAGTGCTTCGAGGCAACCATATGCGCCCCAAATGCTGTTTTGAGAGTAGATGTGCTCCCTGAATCTGGTCTCAAAGCTCCTACCAGTCTGCCCTATATATCATTTACAGCAGTCATCACATTTGATCTTATACACAACTGACTCGTGAAATTTATTCCTACTATTACATATTTTGTGCCGGAGCTTCAATTTTAACGTGTTATTTGTTCGGAACCCTATTTTAACGTAGGATTTGCGAAAGCATCTTTGTCTTATCTGTAATCCTTCCACTGTGAGAGCCACATAGTTTTTCTGGTTGTTCCTCTTAACTGCGACTTCCTTCTATTTGTCATTTGCCTCCTTTTTATTATCTTATAAATATCCGTCCGGCCACTTGTTTTAAAATACTTAGCTCCTTTTCTACTTTCTTTTGGCTTAGCGGCAATCTTAGCAGCGTGTATACCATAGAAGTAAAAGATGCCCATTTGTATCGCGGTGGGTGACAAGAGCGGTCATTGGTAACTAGATCTGTACACGTAGGTTTTCTGAATATGCTAAATTCATGTTTCCCATCTTTCTTTATAAGTGTTAAATTTAAGTAATCTATGCGGTTGTCTTCTTCAAATTCCACAGTGAATCTAATTTTTGGGTGTTGAGAGGTCATTTCTTGTGCTTCGTTTCCAATATCATTTTTAGCTCCTTTTTATTACAAAATAGTCGTGAACATATCTCCTGTAATATACAATTTTCTCAGCGATATCAGGATTTTCATCAAAGAATTAGTTTCCAAGTGATTTACATAAATGTCAGCCAGCGTCCCAGCTAAACTGTTACCCATTGCCAACCCTTCTTTCTGTTGATAAATTTTAACATTGAAAGTAAAGTAATTCAACGACAAGACTTGTTCTAATATTTCCACCTAGTTCAATCACTTCCCCTAATACCAATTTACCAAGAGCGATGAGATTCTCTCAATCGTTTCTTTTACTCGAATGTTTGTGTACAGATTGGTGATATCCAATGAAGATAGTGACGCATCCTGAGGTTTAACAACGTCTTTAATTTCCTGGCAAATTCGTAACTGTTCCTAATGTTAAAAGTCCGACGATATGTATATGCCGCCTTCAATCTGTTTTCAGCTCTTTATTTAATTTATAATTTGGGCTACTGGTATTATTGACGATTGGGCGAATCGATTTTGCAACCTTATGGAGCTTTGCGACCGTAATTAGCGGATGCGCGGATTCATTACTTTCAGTTTAAACTTTTTCTCCTTGAAGAAAAACGCATTATCTGTTTCCTTATGTTTGTCTGAAATTTCCTGGTTGGATCTTTCTTGACCTCTACTATTCCGTTCTCCGTAAAGAACTTAATTCGATTTTCTATATATAGTCTGTATCGTGTATAGGAACCACAGTGCCGCCCTTATCTGCCTTTGTGACTGTAGCCTTATGTTATTCTAACTTCTTATTCAAGACCATAAGAGTTGGTAGTTCGTTTCTGTTCTTGTTAGCAGAATGCATTTCATCTATAATAGATTTCTTTACTTTAACTGCCGTGTTGGTCTGTTCGTATCTGTTCATATTTGGGATATCACATGCAACTTTCACTTCTGCGACAGCCTTTTTTATTGCAATTGAGTTAATTGCGGGATTTAGGTTACACTGTAGTCCCTTATTTAAAACGTTCTTCTCATCCTTTGTTAATTCTCAGTTAAGCTCACGACTGTCTCATAAAACGTATGCAACTTTTTACGCGCCGTTTCGTTATCAATATTAAAATTTACACTTAGCTTAAAAATCTTCTTCTGATGTCTGTTTAGAGTTAATTCTCGCTCCCTGTCAATTCTGTTTTCAATCTTTCCGCATAAGTATGTGACCTGTGATGGAGATAAAATGTAACCTAGAATGAAGTGATAAAAGCTTCTCTATTTAACTTGTCTTTCATTTTATATGCTTCTCGAATTTGTTTTAACCCATTCTAACATTCTGGGTGGTGTCTGTTTGTTCTATATCGTGTCTCCTTACCACTTTCGCCCAACGCTCTCAGCGTGTTTTTTAGGGAATTGACTAGTTTGAACCTGGGACTTGTTGCTGGTAAGGAGACGCCAGACCACACATGACATGTGGAATTCAGAACCAAATACTTAATGATTTCAGCGTCAGCTCCACTGCACTCCCTATAAAAGAGTCTTAATACTAACTAAATTTAGTGGAAGGGGTTAAAGGCTTTCCTATTTTTAGTTAGCTGGTAAAATAACGTCGAAAAAGCAGTTAAGTTTACCATTGTAAATTTTATTCTACTCACAAAACATTGTTTATAAATTGCACTATCGGTAAAAGGAAGTGTTTCAATACATAATGGTAAAAAACCAACTGCGTTCAACAAAAATGTGAACGAATATTTCCTGAGTGGGTTTCCAAGTGCTACAATGTATCGAAGGTGACCTATGCCATATCACATCTATAATCTAGGTTTAAATTAAGATAACCGCAGACCTCTGGATGATCACCTGCTATTTCAAAACCATTATTGCTATATCTTTCATCAGTTCCGTCTGAAATCTGCATAATAACCGACAATTAGATGCGTGTTATGTTTTATCGACTTCAGCTGGGCGTAGCCCTTCACACATTAAAAAAAAAAACCTTAACGTAAGTATACATTAGAACAATCGGTTTAATGACCAGTTTTCCTGATAATAATGTAACACAGAGCAGAATGAGGCAATAAAGAAGTTAGTAAACAATAATTTTTAATTATGAAAGGAATAAATCCAAACACGCTTATCACTGGTCATTAGAAATGACACAGTTAAATATCGGGCACAAAAGCACTGCTCATTGACAAACGCAAGCAATTGCGAAGATTCTCATCACTTATGCTTGATCGAAACCTTGATATATTCATTTTCATCACCTAGAAGAATCTTTCACAAACATACGTCGACCCAAACATGGACATAACTCTCGCGGCTTCACGGTGCAGGCGTGGAAATTCTTGTTGTGAAAAATTTTCTGAGAATTCTTTTGTAATTCGCACTGCAAAGAACTTGTACTTCAGTCTTGTATTGCACTGTAGGTAGATCAGTTCCATCTGTAGATCTGTAGATCATCCGGAGAATCTTCAACTGGCGAAGAGAACGGTCGAGCATAGAGGCGAATGACAGGAGACAAACTCGTAACATCTGCAAATTGTGCTCGAAATTGTTCCTTAATTTTTACAATTATTGACACGTATTCTTGAAATCTAGCACTTTCATGGACTAATCCAAGAGTCTGGAAATGTGCAGTGTTTTCTGTCAATAGCTGGCTCTCCCAAAGTGGAACCTTCCTTTCAAAGGCCTTTACTTTTTACAGCATATCAGATATTAAATTATTTTCACCGTGCAGACTGACGTTCAGGCAGTTCATGTGAGACGTAATGTCCACAAGAAATGCAAGGTCTAATATCCAACAAGGGTCTTCCAACATAGGTTCACTTTTTCCCTTCTCATGTAAGAATTTTACTATGACCAAACGTAAATCAAAAAATATTTTCAGCATTTTACCTCGACTGAGCCAGCGTAATTCGGTATAGTAAGGTACGTCGTGCTCCGTTCCTAATTCCTATAAGAACCGCCGAAACTGGCGATGCGTAAGCCTGTGTGTCTTCATATAGTTTGCATGACGTTTGCTGACGTTAATAATTTTGTACAAAGCGCCTCTAGACGCAGAATGCAGTGAATTACATACAACGTCTCGTGTGTGAGCCCTAGCTTTTTGCGCATCCGTGCTATGAGTACTCTGATGGCCTTGCATTGATGGTGCTCCATCTGTGCTCACTGAGACTAACCGATACCAGTCCATACCGACACCATCAACCGCTTGCTCGACAGCTTGGAGTAAGTCCGCACCTGTAGTAGTCCCTTTCAAAGGTACTAAGTCCAAAACGTCTTTTGTTACACAAAGTGCTTTATCGACAACTCGTATGTACATCACAACCTGGGCTGTATCTGTAAGATCTGTTGCTTCATCGAGTGCAACAGAGAAAGCAACCAAGTCTTTAGCGTTATTCATTAGCTGCATGTGCACATCGCCGGCCATAGCACTGATTTGTCTTGTCACTCTTTGTTAGGATAGACTGATTTCTTGAAACCTGCTAACGTTCGTGGGACACACAAGTTCTGCAGCATCAATCAGACACCCTTTCACAAGCTCCCCTTCGGAAAAGGATTTCCCAGATTGTGCAATTCTTAATGTGATTTTAAAACTTGCTCTCAGTGAAGATTTAGTGTGGTTGTCATTCTGGAAAATTGAAAACAGTACATTGTACAGCGTACAGTAAAATAGACATAAATGTAACACAAGAAACTAAGAGTTCAAGAAGTATCAGTTACTTTGAGTTACAGTTGACGTGTAACATCCGTTTTCTTAAGGACATTTAATTTTGCTTGCCGTTCTTCACTGTTGAGTATACTACACTGGTCTTTGTGATATGTATTGTAGTGTCTTTCAATTGAAAACTTACGCTGGCTGCCTATTTTCGGCGGCACAGCAAACAGAGTTTTCGTCAACGGCTACAAAAAATAATTGCCGTTCCCACTCATTTTTAAACGACTGAGAACATAGATCTCCCGTCCTTCGCTTTTTCACAGTACCTGCCATTTCTCAGTACTTCTGTTAAGGTTGCAGTCACCAGGGGTAATCGAGACTGGGTATGTTGCGCTCTTGCTTGTACCACATAAACAGGGAAGTGGAACCGTCGCCGTTCATTTAAGACACATTTCTAATAACAGATGTCGCACACGTGCAGCACTTCCGCACGTCTGCACACTGTGCAGCGTTTGGCCGGCCCTGCTTTATGCGCTGTTATGCGGCATCGCGTGCGTTCATTACCTTGTCGGCGTTCGTCAGGGGGCAGCGGGCAGCACAATTCCGCTCACCTCGCCGTCTCGCAAGCAACTCTCCCTAACTTCTCCTTACTACAATTTACCGAAGTTGGTTTTAAAAAAAACTATCTGTTTGTGTTTTCATCTGACCTATCAGGGTCTCAATGTTAACCTTAAGCTCCGCCTACAAAAATTGTCTATCCAATGAGAAACGTTATACTTTTCGTGGTGGGGCAATGTTTTTAAAGTTTGCAACGTAACAGACGCGAAAAAGTCTCACGCTAAAACTTGCAGCTTGTGTGGTCCTTTTAGCGTTATCGTAAGATCTATACTGTTCTTCTGGAGGGCTCTAGCTTTTAACATGGGCTGGGGGGTGGTCCTTGACGTAACAGAGACGCGAAAAAGCCTCACGCTAAAAACGTGCGGGTGGTAGACTTAGCGGTAGGCTGGCGTCGTGGGTGTCCAGTCCGTCCCTTATCGTAGGGCCTTCTAGCTTAACACGGTTCTGCTCTCGGCTTCTGTTCTCGTTTCTCCCCTCGGAACTACGTCTGTCTCACGATGGGAAGGTATGACATGCATTTAGGCATTCTTGTGTTAGTCTGTGGTATTCCGTTTGCTCACTCGTTACTCGTATTACTTTGGTTAATTTAATGTCACGATTTATTCGGAGCTATGTGACATACTACTGGATTTGCCTATCATGTCAGGGTTTTCATGGAAGGTGTTGGATTTGCCTGATACCTTACACCATAATACTTCACTTTTACGTTTTACTATTTGTGCTATGTTTGACATATTCCTGATTTTTTACTTTTGCGTAGTTAGGAGTAATACCTGAGTCTAAGCATGATTTGTTAAATTTTATTTTCAAGTTTTCTTTCATTATCTTTTTCGTAATGCGTAAGAACTTCGTAATGCATCCCGAAGCCTGACGTGGCACAAACTTTGCAAAAACAGACATAATGTCTGATAAGATATCCGCCATCAGTGATTTTACAATGTTACTTATAAACCGCCTTGATTGCAAAATGTTTATTCATATGACCGGTTTCGGTTCCTCTAGAACTATCTTCAGATCTGTAACGATAATGATACTAATTTACTATTTCACGAATGCAGACCTTTTTTTTATCCTATCTAATCAACATCAAATGTACCAGAACGTACCTGATATTTCGGTTACAGGAGTAACCCGTCTAAACACAGTAACTTTCACATGCTGCGTCACATAAAACTGGTTGGCAGAATGCACGTCATTTACATTAATTATAACACTATTACCGACAGGTGGCGTCTGGTACATTTGTTACATTACATATGTACATACTGTATGTATTAATATGAATAAACATTTTGCAATCAAGACGGTTTATAAGTAACATTGTAAAGTCACTGATTGCCGATATCCTATCAGACATTGTCTGTTTTTGCAGAGCTAAAAAAATCGTGATATCACGAAAAAAAAACAGAAAAATGGAAATGGCGAGTGGGAGTGGATGGTCACCTGAAATTAGTGCACCAACTGTAGCTACAGGATATATTCCAGTTCCATGTCCGGCCTAGCATATCCTCATTAAAATGTGCTTGCTGCTGTCATGCGAGCTCAGGTTTCTGCAGGTCCCGCGAATGGGGTTCCACAGGAGCTGGGTGTTAAATCTGGTCTGTACTAGTCACTCCACAAATTGTACCAACTACTTGGAAGTGGCTAGTCAGTAATTGACATGGGAATATAAATAAAGTCTTAGGTGCGTGTGAACATTATGCCGGAAACCACACCTTCCTACATATTCCTCTTTCTGAAATATAGGGGGTCAAATTTGTGAAGATCATTTTGGACCATCGTATATATGTATAGGAGACAGTCCAGGCCTTCTTGCCGCTGGGTTTTTAATAGATTAAACCTACCTACTGGCCGGTTCTCGTTTAATGAAATTTAACTAAGGTTTATAACAGTATATTTCAAAACAATCGAATTTCCCCAGACGCGGAAGAAGGTCCGGATTTACCCCGGACATGTCTGCAAACATCAATCCAGTACACCTCTGGAAGCCCTCAATATTAGGACCAATCCGGGGAAACCCAGACGTATTGCAGCCCTAGCTGGGGGCTGGAAAGGTGAGCGTAATAGTTTCCTTAACGATACATGAAGAAGAAAGGAACGTTGCCTCGTTTAAAGGACAGGTTGTATTCCATTTTATAGAAAATGTGATGTCCACAAATTAAAAACCATTTAAATCTATCTCGTAAACTCTTATTCAGCCATTTATTTGCGTGGAAGATAAGTACTTTGTACGTAAAATTACGTCACCGGCTACATACGTACAAATTTCACTTGTGCACACAGTCTGTGAAAAGTAGCTTGTGTAGATTTTATGGTATGAAGTAGTACCACCCACATTCACATATTGGTACTTAAATTTCACAGACTCATCTCAAGGGAACATTGTAAACAGTCTGCAACCGTATAACAAAGTTCGCGCCTCTCTTGCACCCTGGGAGCGATAAGTGCACTCACCTGACGGTAATTTCCAAGAATGATTGCCTATCGAAGTCACTGGGTCCAAACTATACATATCGAATTTGCTATCAGAAATCGATCATGCGACCTCGGTGGCGGGCGTTATGATCATTTTTATCAGTTTTCCGTCGTTCCCTTACTTGCTCTAAATTACATAACCTTGCGAATTATTTGTGAGATGCTAGAGAAGCCAACACGATTTATGTCGTTAGGGAGTGGGATATCTGGTGTTCTTGACACTTCTTCGGCGGATTCTCTCACATGCAAGAATCTAATTCCATGTTTATCCAGCGTAGAAAATTGTTCTACTTTTTGCAGCAAATATGGAGTACTACCGGACGAGGAAAGAAGGGACTGTGTAGAACGTGGAGGTGCGAAGTGTGTAAAACTTCGTAAGAACTGTTTCGATGCTGAAATACCGTTACAATTTTATTGCCGACAGTGCGAAAAAGGAACGATTATCAGGAAGAATACATCGTTCGACTCTTCCAAATTACCCATCCAGACCACCGTAATGGATTTTCACGTGACAACACCGACGACGAGTAAGGTAAGTCGTCTCCTTCGCAATTACAAGTATTTTTGTAACGCTCTTCTTTTGTCGTTGCTGTAGTGACCAACGTAAACATACTCATAACGCCCGCCAGCTTCTCATGACCGATTTACGATAGCAAGTTCGATATGTATTTTTTGGACTCAGCTACTTCGATAGGCAAGCATTACCCGCCTGACCACCGGCGCATTCAGTTCTTAGCGGAAACAAGAGAATCGTCATTGTGCTGTTAAATCGTTATTGTTGACTGCGCTCTGTTATTGCCTGTCAGTACTATTGTCGTTCTGGCAGATGTAGTACCTCTTAGTCCAGTTTTTCTTCCTTATTTATTAATAATGTGTTCACGTTACAGTGAGTGATCTGTCTGCCTGCTTTGTGGATCAGAATGCCGGAATGCTCAGTTTTTACGCAAAAACTGAGAGATGTTGCGGTATTACGATCTGTAAAAAGGAAATACGTTTTCACGGTTGATCCAGTAATCTAATGGACCACTTGAATGGGGAGCACCATCAGTTCTTAAATATTGCTTCTCTCGATAATGCGTCAGGAGATACAACAGACTGACAACTCGTCCCATCCGCTGTTGGCACCATGTCTACCCTTCCCGTCTCTGGCTTCACTCTGTGCGCCGCCTCTTCCTCTGTTGTTAACGGATGTAGCAGGTACGACAAGTATACAACCTGATAAATCAACCCTCTAATCGTCCAAGCACTGCAGTCCAACAAGCACCAAGATTGTACCGAACAAACAGCCAATTAACCGTCCTAATAAAAAACGTGTTACATAAATTTACTGTGCACAACCAGATATTAAACTTTTAAAACCAACAAGAAACTATAATTAATGCTGAAAGTACGAAAATTCGCATTTAAGTAGGTACATACAATGATTTTGAAAATACTTTATTTTTAGAAATATATTTTTTCACGTCTCCTTGAAGTGACACATTTGTGTCTCAAAGTTGTCATCCACAGTCACAGCTTACGTATAACCGAACAGACTGAAAATCACTCAAACTCGGAGATTGAGTGAAAACCTCTTTATAAGGACAGCAACCTACAGAGACTGGTGTCAATCGGTTGCCTCGCATTCGGTGAAACCACTCAGACCGGTGAGTGAGTAAAAACATTCATATAGCTGACATGGGCGCAGAGGCTAGTCTCATTCGGTTGTTTCAATCGACTGAAAAAATCGATAGAACGAAAAGCTGGCCAGTCGGCTGTTAAAAACAGCCTATTGTCCCATCACTACGCTTAATGTTTTGTGGAATGACATTGTTAATATATTCTCTTGCTTCTTCCACTATATCATTTAATTATATATTTGCTGCTGCAATTAGAAAGTTATTGTTAAAAGTACTTGCAACTTGTCAATTAGTTTAATTGTTGTGGACTCTTATGCACTGACTAGCTGTCGTGTCTCACGTTTAACAATGTCTCGTTTAGTTTCATTCTTATTACCTACATTATTTATTTCTGTCAGTACATGTATACTTCTGGACATCTTAATGACTTTCCATAAAATATTACAGTATTTTTTGTGGTATGCAAGTAAAATCGGATTTTGACTTACTCTGGCCTTTGCTTAAATTTCCCTCTTCATCTTACACGAGATTTTAATTCCCTTAGTTATTTACGGCTTACTTTTTTTAAATGGATGCTTTGGATAAACTTAAGAAAGCAACTTTCAGGTATTGAGACAAATTTACTGTGGAATAAACTGAATCTGATATTAGCCCTTCTTTCTACATGCATTCCATTATCTTAACTTACTCTTAAAACACTAAATCCTGTTCTCATTAATAAGCCTCAATCCTTTGTCTGAACTTGCTTCCAGATTGTAAGATGCCATACTGTTTATTTCCATTAATTCTGCATCATGCCGGCTTGAGTGGCCGAGCGGTTCTAGGCGCTACAGTCTGGAACAGCGTGACAGCTACGGTCGCAGGTTCGAATCGTGCCTCGGGCATGGATGTGTGTGATGTCCTTAGGTTAGTTAGGTTTAAGTAGTTCTAAGTTCTAGGGAACTGATGACCTCAGATGTTAAGTCCCATAATGCTCAGAGCCATTTGAACCATTTTGAATTGTGCATCATGATCAGATAGTCCATTAGAAACTGGAGACTTATTGGTTCAGGCTGAACACTGTCTATAATACTGCTGTCTGTGTTCTAGTGTTTTGCTGCACACGAGATAGGCAGGAAGTTGGCTACTGAAATTAGGTATAAACACCCAAATAATAATTCTAATTTATTCTTCCTGTCCGTATCTCTTAAGAAATTTACAGTGAAACATCCGCTAACTACTAACTGTTTCTTCTTGTCAGACAGGTCGCTTAGTAATGCAGCTCGATTTCTCATAAACAGCTGAATATTTCCTAGAGGGTATCTGTAGACTTTAACACTCATCGCAGAAATATTCTGCAGTAACAACTCACAAGCACATGCTTATAGGTTCTGACCAATACAAAAAATTTTTGATTAAATATTTTTCACTTTGAGTTAGACATTTACACATGCTGCCACTCCTTTCTCCGTGTTAACTGTACACAAGGGCGACAACAATTTATAATCGCTAATAGTTAACTTCTCCATCCATTTGGTTACCCTTCACAATTTTTTACATCTTGTAGCAATACAATAAGCTCATTTCTTACTTTTCAACCATCTTATGTTCTGTTCAAAGAAATTAATTTTATTTTTCTGGAAACTGTTATATGTATTACGGTCTTTTACTGCTCTAATTTCTTTCAATATTCTTTGTTTGTAATCTGACTCTAACCTAAAAAATGTGTCCCTCTGATTTTAGTAATCACAGGGATTCTTTCCTTGTGTGCTTGTGGCTCCCCTTACACTTTCTGCAAGGTGCTTAGCTAGTCTTTCCTTCCCCCTCCTAATTAGTTGGGTTCCTGGCCGTGATTAGTGTATCCCAATCACAGCAACAGGCACGGCCGAAATATGAGACTTTGTTTCAGTCAAAAGCAACTGGCTCAGCTCTTTGTTCAACAGCTAACAGCCATGTTAACACAGGGCTGGTCACGTCGCTGCAAAACTGAGAAACACCGCAAGAGTGCGTGCTATTGCTGTTCCTATTTTCTCCTTCTCAACTTAAATGCTTTATTCTATTATAAGTTGTTAGCCTGGCTGTTTCCTGCTCCTCCTACAGTAAGTACCTTAGCCTCGTCATCAGAATCTCCACACAAGGCCCCTATGTTCTTTATCATCTGCCTAAGCTTGGCGCTAGGTTTCACGATGCTTGTGATCTGGTATTCTACGCCTAGCTTTGACAGCATAAATCCCTCCCGTGAGTGATCCATAGTAACAACACTTTTCTATGTGACTTTTCTACCGACCTAACCTTAAAGTCGTTTCTACTTGTCTGCTACACCCTGTTAAGATCAAACACTGGTTGAGGTTCTTTCCCTATTTCAGGTAACGAATCAAACTGATTGCTAACTGAAATCTGATTTCTGCGGTTTTCATTTTTTTGTGTATTACTTGTCACCTTCTCCTGCTCCCATTGTCTTTTTTCCCCTTCCTTAAAACTATCTGATATAAAATATGTCATTTCTTATGCTGCGTGTTGGGCAAGAATCTTTTTTCCCTGTTCCACGATATTCTTGTCTCGACTAAATTATCTGTAACTGCATGGAAGATCCTCACCTGACGCCTTTTTAACGCATTCTCCTCAATGAAACACCAATCCACAGTCCTGACTTGTCCTGCGGCAACGTCCACATTTGTCACACGTTACGCTACTCTTACAGTAAACTAAAAGCACAACAACACGCTCAAACTGTGATAAAGTGATAATCACTACCACTTTTTTCGATTAATTCTGCAGCTAACTTCCAGACGTGAAGCAGACTTAGAATAACACAATCGAAGTTCGTTGTACGTAGGTAGTGCTAGACATGAAGTAAATGAATATTATAAAAGCTCGATATTTTGCAACAACACTCTTAAACCGACACTACCAGAAAATTATTTAAAGCACTGTAATAGATCCAAGACAAGACGCAACGGTTCTATAGCGAGTGAAAGATACTACTACCTTATAAACACACCACCGATTGTCACTTAACGTAGGATTTAAATCGAGGAGGACATGAAATGATTGAAAACTCTAGAAAGTGCGATATTTATAACAACACTATATAACAAGGCACAATTCGGAAATAGTGGTGAGCACTGCACTGTGTTCAGAAACAACTCGTAACATTACGCCACTTCTGTTTCGAGCGCGTCAGAGTTCGTCCGCCTGCATCGGCTGACTACTGCGAACTGTGTGTGTCGGAGTCGTCTCCTTCACAGCCTTCACCATTACAGTCGGTAATACAGCAGTACCCTCCTGTTCCTCTGTGTGCTCTCGACGATGGGGTCGTAATTTGCTGCCTATTGCGACTCCCGTTGCGGAAACTGTTACTCCAGATTTGTCTCCCGCTGTCTCTGTGAATCACTGTGATTGCCCTCCATTAAGGAGCCGGCGTGCCTAGCAAAGTGCCCCTTCTGTGGTGCAGGTCTCTGACAGTGGGAAATCACAGAATTATGTGGAAGTGGTACAAGATCCGCCGACGCCGCCCGGCTGCCTCGGCTGTTACGCCTAGCAGCCGTATTAAACAATGTGTATAGCCGCAAGTGCAGCTGCGCGCAAAACTACAAACGAAATGATTCAGCTGGAGCCTGTACGGCCGGCCCCGATCTCGAATTTGCTATCGGGTTCGCCGATGAACTATGATGGGCGACTGGTAGAACAGTCATACTGCTCTGTTTTTTTTGTCTGTGCGTTTTTTCTTCTGTCACATTAAATGTTTCGAATGGTATCAGAGCTGCGCTTAGCTTCGCTATGTCAGCTCATATGAAACCTGTGCAGATAAAGTGTTCCTGCAAGACGTTTTATTTACCAGTTTTCATCTCGCAGGATTTCTAAATGTTTTTAATGTGGCCTCTGAATTCTCGACGGGAATTGCTTTATTCTTTCGGGAAAGCATTCCCATTGCTGAGGTCTTCAGTCTGGCAGAGGGATAGGCTGCAGACGTATTGTCTTATACCCTCCATCTGGTTCTTGCCAGGGACTGGAACGTTTGCGTCTTTATAACGAGGACATTATTTATCTTTTACACAGGAGTCCTCGGTGTTAATTGTTGGGAGGTGATTTTAACTGTGTCCCCATTTTAATTATTTTCGAAATTTAAACGAGGTGGTACGCTCGATGCACTTGAAAGATGTTTGGAAGTGTAAAAACCCAACGTTGGCCCAATTTACGCATATTACTCCGACTTTTAGTAGCAGGGTTGACCGGATCTACTTACCGGATTGGATGCGCCATAGCATTCTTGCATTCGACGTTATTCCTCCTAGCTTTCCTGATTACTGTGCTTTGGCCGCCTCTCAAACTTGATCGGCAACCGGTGACACTCTTCCGTTCCCCGTGGATGTTAAATATAGCTCTCTTCGCAGATTCTTCTGTCGATGATGGGATTCACAATATGTGGGAGCGTAGTCTTCGATCCGCTGTGAAGTACTCTACCACTCGGGAATGGTTGACTGTCTTGGCTAAGTTGAAGCTCCGTCAAACTTTGATCATTATTGTTCTTCTAGGGCGATGGATTTTCTGAGAACTCATGAATTTTATTATTCTCTCCTGCGCAACTCGTATGACGGTGCGAATAGTGACAACCTTCCCCACCAAAAATGGTTCAAATGGCTCTGAGCACTATGGGACTTAACATCTGAAGTCATCAGTCCCCTAGAACGTAGAACTACTTAAACCTAACTAACCTAAGGACATCACACACATCCATGCCCGAGGCAGGATTCGAACCTGCGACTGTAGCGGTCGCGTGGTTCCGGACTGATGCGCCTACAACCCCTCGGCCACACAGGCCGGCCCCTTCCCCACCCTGCGGATTGCAGATGTACGATGTATTAAAGCGAATTTGTTGCAGTTGAAGCGTTGAGTCATAGAAGGATTGCGGATGCGATCGGAACCGCGATCGCTAGTGGTGGAGGTATTGACTTCGTTAGCCATCCGCTTCGCCATTAAGCCCGGCGTCGCCGCTCTTGCATTGCTTCTCTTACAGCAGCTGACGGCCGTCAGCTCACAGCGCTAGCTGGCGTAATTCACGCCTTACCTCAGTACTATACGTATCTTAACGACCTAGATACACCTAGCGACTTTCTCTTCGACCTGGCTGTTGGGACCCTAGATCGTAGGACCTCACGCCACACTAGAACACCGAATTCATGGCCACCTTTCACCCATGACGTGTATGATCTTATTGTTACTTCTCTCGCAAATCTCTTGGTGTAGATGAGGTTCCCAAGGAATTTTATAAGCATTCTTTGGCCCCTCTTGGGCGTCACATTTACGTCCTTGCTGGACGAGGTGATGGGGGGTGGGAGGGGATGGGATTTGAGCCCGCTCCCTTACGCGTGCGCGACATTCTGTTGATACCCAAACGTCCTGGTCGCAATACCGTTGGTAGTCTTCGTTCTCCCATGTTACTGGATTTTGATAATAAGACAAAGGCGAGGGTGATGAGTCGTATGTTTGCCTTGCTGGTGACTGTCGTCGGCGAGTTGCAGAGTTGTCTCCCTGGTCGCTCTATTCTTACCCCTCAGGCCGAATACCGTAACGCGGTTTCCATTGCTGGGATTACTTCTGGCCGTTGTACCTTTACTTTTTTGGGTTTTACTAAGGCTTTCGATCGTGTAAATCATGAATTTCCGCTTCGGATTTCGGAGATGGTCGGATTTACTGTTGAGGGAGGTAGAATGTCATCGAACATGTTCATGGACATTACAGCTTCGGTAGTTGTCATAGGGTAACTGACGGCCCCGATTACCATTCGTCGGGGAGTGTCACAGGAAAGCCCGCTTTGGATGTCTTCTCTTGTCTTACCTCTAGAACTGCTGCTTGGGAAGGTTGCTACCCAGCTTCAGGGTTGGACCCTCTCTATTGGCGCGTACGCTGATGCTGTGATGGTTTTAATGCGTCTACGTGCAGAGATACCTCTGCTGAATGCGATCATCGATAACTATTGTCGTGTCTTGGGAGCGCGATTTAACGAGTACAAAAATAAGCTTCTTAATTTGCGGTGTTTCGATGGACCACTGCTGTGGGTCGATATCACCGGGAGTTGTTTCTGATCTTTATCCGCTCCAAATGGCGACTCTTATTTGGAAATCGGTTACTGATAATATTCATGGAGCAATATTGAAGGTGAACGACACTTTCTTACCGGTCTTCAGAAGGCACGAATTTTGGACAAGTATGTGTTGTGCAAGGCCTGTTACGTCGCACAACTTTTCCCTTCCCATGATGGGTAAGGAACTGAAGCAGTTGTCCGGCCGCTTTCTGTGGAAGCGTCACATCTTCAGATTGCGATACGAGGTTGTGACGAGGCCACGTTCCCTCAGCGGACTTGGTCGTTGTGACTTTGAGGAAGGCGCCTCTCTTATATGTTCGACACACCGTTTTGACAACCACTGAGGACTTATATACCTTTACGTCTCAACTGTTCACCTCAGTGCTTCTAGCAAGTCTTGATCCCCCTGTTGACGTTGTTCGTCTAAATTTTAAACTGAGACACATTCAAGAGTTCTGCCTAGTCGTTAAGTTGTTTGAGTGCTGAAATATTGCAGTGGCCGGTGCTCATGACAAAGTTTTTGTAGATCCTCAGGGAAAAGATTACCTGCGGCAATCCCGCTGAACAATTATCACTGAGAATATCCTGGAGAATTGTGTGGACCAACATCGGCCTCCCAGTGATACTAATGGCAGTGGCCTCCCCCTGGTAGAGGGTGCCCAAAAATTTGATTTCCACCAACGAACGTCTATGTCATGGATCAGTAATACACACAAATGCAGTAGGTGTGCGTCCCTAGATATGCGGCAGCACCGATTACTTGTCGTGGTCACCTAGCCAACGGGTCCTGGCTCAGGAACAAACTGCCTTTCCTCACTCCGTCTGCTGAAGCTGCATGTTCCACTTATATAATTCTGCTGCTGGCTACTCCTCTTTTCCCTATGACAAAGACTAATACGATATTATGGTTGGTTGGTCACTTTGTACATTTTGACATCGCTGGATCGTGATGATGTCTATTTAGCATTCCACCAGGTTATGTCTGCGGCTTACAGGTCCTGCTTGCAACTGCCCTGATTTCAAGAACTCCTTACAACATGCTGAATCTTACCATACAGAAAAAAGTCTATATGTTTCAGTAATAAGTGCTGTCGGAGTCAAAATAAAACTGTCAGGGTAAGAATCGCAGTGAGTGCTCTTTCAATTCTATATTTACATCTCTTGAAGACCAAGTTTTAAACTGATGTAAGCGGCCAGAACAAATGTAGTACTTTAAGAATATTTTTGTAAGTGGTAGAATACTGGCGAAAAACTAATGTAATAATTGTAAGAAGCAGGACTTGAAACGCAGTGTGATGTAAGGAACATTTTTTGCCAGAAGGTGAATTTTATCGAAAATTTAGTGTGCATTTAGCAACTGGAGAAATGAATTTAGTAACGGAAATGTCACTCTACCATAAATGTAGGTTTTATATAAAAATCTCTAACTTCTGCGTTCCTTTAGCCTTTTCCAGCTCCATGGCAGTCAATAAGGAAATTCAAGACTAGAATCAAGAACGCATAGCGAATGTTTGACAAAACGAAAAATGTTTCTGTCATGTAGAATTTAGGTCCACAGCATCCACCTTCAGTTCTGTTTACCAATTTTTTGCTTCGATAGTTCTCATTTGTTCCTCGTCACAAATGATCACTTACTGGGCGTTTACGAATCCAGCCCCATTTCCAATCCATTTTATTAAGTATTGTGTCAGTGTTATGTTAGAAATACTTATTACTTGATATGTTCATTTGACAGAGATATGTAAAAAACATAGATGACTAATAACCAACACCCAGTAAAAATGTACAGCAAATACAATTATGAAATTCCAGTACATCGAAGAACTGTGTTGATATTGTCGATGTAGCGAAAGTATAATACCGATATTTCTGACCGTGTTTTCATTCCGCGGGTAGAATGATCCAGTGAAGTGACAACAAACGCGGAGGAATACATGGCACAGTGTTGAATTCCGTGTTAGGCTCTTTCTGTATGTAGGAGATGGGGGTTACATGTTATTGTGTGAGTCAAAATATGAATAGATCCCCGAAACCTCGGGGTGCTTTGTTCTGATGACACGAACGGGACATGGAATAAAATTTAGCATTTTTGCTTTAGAGAAGCGTTTACTTTGAAGTTTTTCAGGAGTCTTAATTGTTCGATTTTATGGTGGTACACATGAAGTTTGCAATTAAAATTTCATTTTATGTACGTATCCACATTTTAGTACCATTTAGAATTTTCTTGTACCCTTAGATTATATTGTGTAAGGTCTACGAACAGTGACAAGGATGCAGTGAGCCAGTTGTGCAAAGCTGTATGTCAACCGTAGCGCGTCTGAACGCTGTTACAAAATATACAGGGGGCTCAGAAACCGTCTGGAAAACTTGCAAGGGTGTTGCAGAGCAGGTTGTGCCGAGAAATAATAGTTAAGTAAAACGTTCGATACGTTTTACCACTTCTGAGCTGATTAACAGTGCAGTCAGCCAGTCCGGTCGGAGGGTGGGAATTCAAGCAGCCTGTCAGCTGGAAATAGTATCAGTTGTCCTCATAGTGTAACCGATAGCGCACGAGATCGCTCAGCCTTTGGCTCAGGTTCGATCCTCACTACCGTCCCATCACCAATTTTTCTATGATTATCTCGTTCGTATTTAGGAAACCAAACGAACGCGTTTAGCGACACCGTCTTTTGCGGGCCGCTTGAACTTAAGCGCGCAGCGGCCTGACTGGCTAACTTCAACATTAATGAACTCGGATGGGATGCAATGTATCGAATTTTTTTCTTAACAATTATTTCTCAGCACAACGTACCCTGCAACACCCTTATCAGCTTTTCAGACTGTTTCTGTACAACCATGTACATTGTACGGCCAGTGCCGGTAACTGCAACCGTAATTATCGGAAGAATACGACGAAACTGTGGAAAACACTTTGCATGTGAGCATGGACACAAAAAAATATGAATCCTTTTCTGGGCAAAATTGATAAATATGCGCTATAGCAAATTTTCTCGGACTAATTGTGATATTTGTAATATAGTCCTGAGGACACGTTGCACGGCGACAGAAACTTCGTAGTCTGGAGGAGCTCCGATTTCGTTTACAGCACTGCGAACTTTTCTTAGGGGCAGATATGACGCTTAAAGAACGCGAGGAAGTGGGAGCCAAACACCGAAAACGGTCGGCCTTCGAGTAAAAGAATATCTAGATTTCCGTAGAGAAAGCAAATCTATCTATGTCTATACTCCGAAAGCTACCCTGCAATGCGTAGTGGAGGATACTTATCGTACCACCATCATTTCCCACTTTCTTTCCATTCGTGAACGGTGCGACTATCTGGATGCCACCTTATGAGCTATATTTTTTCCCTTGCTGTGGTGACTTCACGATATGTATACGAGAGGAGTTAATATGTCGCCTGATTATTCTTCGAAAGTACGCTCCCGTAATTTGAGCGGTAAACCTCTCCGCGAGGAACAACGTCTCTCTTTTACCATCTGCCTCTGGAGCATGAAGAGCGTACTACATCATTCTGTGACGCAAGGATTCTTTCAAGCTTCTCTCTCTCTCTTAATAATCCTACCGGGTAAGGATCCTACATCGACCAGCAATATTCAATAATAGGACAAGCGACTATTTTGAACGAAAATTCTTTCTTGGATGATTTACATTTCCTTGGGAGTCAAAGGCGTTTCATTTAGCATCTCTCTATCTTTAGCACTATACTTTGTTTTACAGCTATTATGCAATAGTCTGTTTTACAGCGACTGTATAACGCGATGAGTCCTTACCATGATTAACTGTTCTGCTAGATCAGTTGTTCCCAACCTGGGGGAAATTACTCTGAGATGTAAAATGAAACTTTTTGAGGGGTAAGAACTAAACGATCAATCCTGTTTGTCACGAAACTAAATTATTTTCAAAAGATTAGTATTATCATAATTCTGAAAGACTCCAATATTGATTATTTAAGTAATCAACAATTACATTTTCTCAATTAGTAGCATCAATGTGGTGGAAGTTACAGGTTTCTCAGATTGTCCAACTACAAACGTATGTTGTGCTTTGTTCCATACATAGCTGATGATAAAAGTGTGAAATATATATGGAATAAATACTAAATATCTCAAGAAAATGTCTTCTCGAAGTTGTAGATAGTGTTTGCAGTAGTTCAGAAATTCTTGAGACATTCTTGAGACGGCTCAGCGAATGCTCATTCGCACGCTACATCCCTACGGTGACTGTCTCCTTCCCAACGTCGGAAGAAACGGACGGAATCAGCCTCAAGACCGAAAACATTCCGACGGACCCCGACAGTTTGCCAGACTTGCTGCTACAAGTGTGTGCCCGTAGGGAGGAACGTTTCAACCCAGATAGGATGTATAAAGATCACGCTAGGGCTCATAGGAAGACTTCGACTACAACCGAAGCGGTAGCAGGTGCTACATACACGTAAAATATCCAAATTAAAAGTAGCTCAGCTCAACGCTATGAGAAGCATACTAGTTAGGTCGGAGCTCCCACAAGTCCTGCGTGAACTCAGAGGTGACATATTGTGCATACAGGAACGCTATACTAGACAAGGGAATGTTCCTGACCTCTCTTCGTACGCGGTAACGGTTGCAGGACGGGCGGACTGTAAGGCGTCCGTCATAATCCTCAACCAAGAGATACACCCGGTTAAGGTAACCGAACTCTGTACAGAGCAACTAGCCACGGTGGAAGTTTCGTACAAGGGTGATTCATGGATCATCGCCTCGATGTACGCACGATTCAGCCACTGCATTCTGCCATACGTCGATCACAGTAGAGGCCTTGCACACTACGCAGGAGATAAGAAATTAATAATCTGTGCTGACATCAACGAGAGATCCACCCTATGGCACTCCAATAGAACAGACGAGAAAGGCAGGATAGTCAACGACAACGTGCAAGAAACTTGACTTAACGTACCAAATAAATGACACAGACCCACATTCATTGGACTGACGGCTCCACATCCAACATAGACATCACACTTGCTAACAATCCAGCAATCACCTTCACACGTGACTGGACCGTACATGACCACTTTACCATGAGCGACCATGGCGTCATAACATTTACTCTCCATAACATACCCCACGTCAACACAGAAATACAACCTAAAAGAGACTGCTGTTTAGTAAGACAGACAGGAACAAGGTCAGACACACAGTACAAAACATCACACTATTCCCTGGACTAGAAATTTGACGCAACTAAAACAGGACACTAGAAGAGAAGGTAAACTCTACCAAAGAGCGATATCAGAAAGAGACAGATAAGACTAAACGCATACCGGATTGCCAAGGACAGATACAAACTAGAATTAAATCAGACGAGGAAGGACCACTGGAACAGATATGTTGCGGCGCAAACACAAACATATGGGGAGGAACCATACATAATTGTAACTGAAAAAATTGAGCCCACTAGTTCTGGGAACACTGCGACAGAGTCACGGTGCGATGACTAAGGGCTGGAGGTTACCTGCATTTCCCATTAGCCTATCTTTTGCGCTTAAATTTTTCCCCAAACCCTCATTGCTATCGATTTCGGATTTAATCAGTTTTAAGTACCTTTTATGTGAGTTCCACTGCTGCTTGGAAGCGTTTCAAATTCTGACACTCGGTTGAGAATATTTTTGCAGCTAATCACTAGGATTTTAATAATCGCTCTTGTGGGAGCACTTCTTTGGATCTTACACTGAGACTTCTCAGCGTCCTATAGTTCTCTGGACTGAATGGAGAGTCACATAATCTAAAAAAAAAAAAACCTTTGTGTTTGTGTCCTGAACACAATCAGCTACCTGGATAGTAGCCTCTGATGTGAAGTGCACACCTGACCCAGGGGGACTTCACAGTATTGTCACAGAAACATGGAAGTCACTGGTTCAAGCCTTCCACACGGATCAGAACCAGGGGGCCACTATTAGTTCTGGGGATAAAGCTGCAGGTGGTAAGCTTCGTTGAACCTTAATGAGCAAGGCTGATCTTCTCAAACTTGTCTGCTGCTCACTAGCCCCATCCTAGAGTGATCTCGGAGCCCAGACGACAGGCATCATTTCTTCCAACATGCGCCATAATCTGTAAAAGGTTGCATCCTGATCCCTCAGTGGATGGTGGAACAGCGGCTTCTACAGGTTGAATTACACCAACAGGCATACGTAATGAGTGCACCTGGTGTTCTTTCCCATCACTGCTGCCGTTTCCCTAATGGCTGCAATTAGTTGCCATACGTTTGAACTGCCAATCATTTATAGAGCTCTACAAATTGCGTTTATTCGCAGCTGCTTGTTAGTAGTCAGGGTGATTCACAGCTGATTACGAATATCAATTAATTCATTCAATGCCCGAGAACAGCGTTCACAGTGGTACTGCATGGTGGCTGGTGCAGTTTTTACAGAACAGTGAACAAATAATTTTAAACTAAGCTGGTTTGAACTTCAGGACTTGTTACGTTGCAACGTCTTATAAGTTAGCTTTAAGAAATGAAGAGATTAACACCCAAAAAAGAATTTTGACAACGTAAAAAGCTGGGATAAAAGTTACTGATTGCTGAAACTGTTTCTGAGGTTATGGTTACTAACAAACTCGAAAATAGCGTTAATTTACAACACATACGGGCGATATAAACCCCAGCTGAAAATGAAAACTAAATGGAACACAAGAAATTAATGTACGTGCTACAGCAAGTATTAATCGCTAATGGAAATTTACTAGATATAAATTGAAATTGTCAACGATGTTTTTACATTTTTTATTTTTTGGAAGAGATATCTACGAGTACAATGGTGTAAAGCAAAATATAGATTCAGCTGATGCTATAGCATAAGTTACGTTGTTCACGCCTTCAAATTCTAAAATACATAATGTATTAAGACATGCGCAGATTTTGATACAATGAACTAAAAACGTTAAGTTTTAGAACTTAGTATTGCGAAACGAGTTTATCTGACAAACGTGATTTCACTCGGTCACTAGGGAAATTCCGTAGGTCGGCTACTCCTTTCCAGTCATTCCTTGTAAAAAAAATTAGTAAAATCCACGAGCAAATTTTGCATCGTCGGGTGGGGAGTGTTCGCCTGTTTCTCGCTCCACGTGGCTTTCAGTGATAAGCGAATACTGTTTAAAATTAAAATGAGTGGCTAAAAGTGCAGCCCCTGTGGGTACTTTAGACGGCGTCTTAAACCAGAGAGCCAGTGAGTTGACTCGGAGCTCCTCGGTGGTTTCTTAGGCAGATCAGCTGAGAGTTGTCCGATGTGCCGGCCATCGATCTCTTCCGCGGCACCTTAGCTGCAGGGTTTGTCCTTGTCTGTCTTCTAGCTGCAGCACACTCGGTCTACGAACTTTCACCCATTAATGTTTCGCTCTGTTTTCACACAAAGGCCAGTTGTCGTGCACCACAAAGTAGAAGATACTTGCCGTCAACTGGTAAGGGAAGGTCACGGTAGTTGTCGCAGAGATTAGAACTGAACTTTTTTGTTTTGGTACTGAATAGAAATAAAAACTCTTTGTAAGGTTTTAGGTGCTATGCTGCAACGGTATTGACAAGGAACGGAGGAACAGATGGGGTGGTAATAGGTTTCCCCTCTCTACTGAAGCCTTCCATTTACGTATATCTCTGCAAGCAGCGCAACGCTCACAGTGCGTCAGATGGGTTTGTATTTGCTATTAGAGTAAGTCACAATATCTTTATGGCGTGGAAATGTGTTCACAGTTAGTGTTTCACCTTGGTCAATGAGACAGGCAGCAATTCTGATGCAGTTGGAGTACTATGGTATTGCAGAAGATGTATCTACAGGAGAAGACCGTGTTATTTATGAACAAATAAACTAATAGCTGACATAAGAGGATGCTTCACTGAAGCGCCAAAGAAACTGATATAAGCATGCGCATTCAAATACAGAGAGACGTAAACAGGCAGAATACGGCGCTGCGGTCGGCAACGCATATATAAACAAGTGTCTGGAACAGATATCAGATAGGTTACTGTTGCTACAATGGCAGCTTATCAAGATTTGAGTGAGTTCGAACGTGGTGTTATAGACGGTGCACGAATGATTGCACACAGCATCTCCGAGGTAGCGATGACGTGGGGATTTTCCCGTGCGACCATTTCACGAGGGTACCGTGAATATCAGGAATCCGGTAAAGCATAAAATCTCAGACATCATTGCGGTCGGAAAAACATCCTGCAAGAACGGGACCAACGACGACTGAACAGAATCGTTCAACGTGATAGAAGTGCAACGCTTCTGAAAATTGCTGCAGATTTCAATGCTGGGCCATCAAATGCCAGCGTGAAAACCATTCAACGAAACATCATCAATATGGGCTTTCGGAGCCGAAGGTCCACTCGTGTATCTTTGATGAATGCACGACACAAACCTTAATTCCTCGCTTGGGCCCATCAACACCGACATTGGACTGTCGATGACTGGAAACATGTTGCCTGGTCGGACGAGTCTTGTTTCAAATCGTATCGGGCGGATGGATGTGTACGGGTATGGAGACATTATGAATTCATGAACCCTGCATGTGAGCAGCGGACAGTTGAAGCTGGTGGAGGCTCTGTAATGGTGTGGGGCGTGTGCAGTTGGAGTGATATGGTACCCCTAATACGTCTAGATACGACTCTGACGGTGACACGGACGTAAGCATCCTGTCTGATCACCTCTATCCGTTGTGCATTACGACGAACTTGGGATATACCAGCAGGACAATGCGACACCCCACACGTCCAGAACTGGTACAAAGTGGCTCCAGGAACACTCTTCTGAGTGTAAACAGTTTTGCTGGCCACCAAACAGCCCAGACATGAACACTATTGAGCATATCAGGGGTGCCTTTCAACGTGCTGTTCAAAAGAGATCTTCATCCCCTCGTAATCTTACGGATCTATGGACAGCCCAGCAGGATACATGGTGTCAGTTCCGTACAGCACTACTTCACACATTAGTCGAGTCCATGCCACGTCGTGTGATGGCACATCTGCTTGCTCGCGGAGGCCCTACAACATATTAGGCAGGTTTACCAGTTTCGTTTGCTCTTCAATGTATGTGGGCCTTTTCGCGAAATCAAACAAAAAACTGATACCAAAATGCTGTACCAACAATAAATGAGAAAAAGTCATAATGGTTACTTATCGTGGTGCTTTGATGGACGGCTAGAGAAATGAGTAAATACTAAAATAAAAGAATAATGCTAATGGTAATAGTAACACATGCCACATATCAGTATTGGAAACTTAAGTACAGCGCTGAAAGAGTGATTGAAACTGGAATGAAAAGTAAAAACGTAATATAGGTACACCTGAGAAGAAGGAAGAAACAGAAACAGCATAATATAATAAATTTTCTTGAGATGAAAAAGCATTTGTCCACATATCAGCAAGGATTCAGAAAGTGTCGCTCGTGCGAAAGTCAGCTATCTTTCCTCATACGATATCTTGCGAACTGTTGTTGCAGGGCAACAGGCAGATTAGATATTTTTAGATTTCCGAAAAGTGTTTGACACGGTGCTGCACTTTAGTCTGTCAACAATGGTACGAACATATGAAGTAGGATGCGAGATACGTGAGTGGCTGGAAGACTTTTTGAGCAACAGAATCCAGCGCGTTGTTGTCGACGGCGAGTGTTCATCAAAGACAAGGGTGTCGTCAGAAGTGCCCCATGAAAATAGACAGAACCGTTATTATTGTGTATATACATAAGTAATTTGACAGAGGGAGCACCAGTGTGTGGCTATTTGTTCATGATGCTGTGATGTACTGAAGGGTGTCGTCGTTGAGTGGCTGTAGGATACAAGATGACTTAGACAAAATTTCTGCTTGGTGTGATGAATGGCAGCTAGCTCTGAATGCAGAAAAAAAGTAAGTTACGCCAGTTGAGTAAGACAAACACTCCCGTAACGTTCGAAAACAGTATTTGTAATGTGATGCTTGACACAGTCACGTCGATTAAATGTCTAGGCACAACGTTCCAGGTTAGATTAAAGGAAGACACGAAGCAATTCAGAAGCGGGCTGCTAGATTTGTTACCGGTGGTTCGATCAGTACTCAAGTTTTACGGAGGTACTTTCGAAACTAAAATGGGAATACCTGGATGGAAGGCGGCGTTCTTTTAGGATCACTATTGTGGAAATTTAGAGAACGACCATTTGAAGCCGAATGCAGAACGATTCTGCTGACACCAACAATATATTTTGTGTAAGGACCACAAAGACAACACAAGAAAAGTTAGGGCTAATTTAGCTGTATATAGACACTCGTTTTCCCTCTCTTTTTTTCGAGTGAGCGGGAAATGACTAATAGTAGTACAAAGCACCCTCCGCCACGCATTACACGTTGACTTGCGGAGTATGTAGGTCCATTTAAATGTACAGGGTGTTACAAAAAGGTACGGTCAAACTTTCAGGAAACATTCCTCACACACAAATAAAGAGAAGATGTGTGTGGACATGCGTCCGGAAACGCTTAATTTCCATGTTAGAGCTCATTTTAGTTTCGTCGGTATGTACTGTACTTCCTCGATTCACCGCCATGATTTCATAAGGGATACTCTACCTGTGCTGCTAGAACATATGCCTTTACAAGTAAGGCACAACATGTGGTTCATCCACGATGGAGCTCCTGCACATTTCAGTCGAAGTGTTCGTACGCTTCTCAACAACAGATTCGGCGACCGATGGATTGGTAGAGGCGGACCAATTCCTTGGCCTCTACGCCCTCCTGACCTCAACCCTCTTGACTTTAATTTATGGGGGCATTTGAAAGCTCTTGTCTACGCAACCCCGGTACCAAATGTAGAGACTCTTCGTGCTCGTATTGTGGACGGCTGTGATACAATACGCCATTCTCCAGGGCTGCATCGGCGCATCAGGGATTCCATGCGACGGAGGGTGGATGCATGTATCCTCGCTAACGGAGGACATTTTGAACATTTCCTGTAACAAAGTGTTTGAAGTCAGGCTGGTACGTTCTGTTGCTGTGTGTTTCAATTCCATGATTAATCTGATTTGAAGAGAAGTAATAAAATGAGCTCTAACATGGAAGGTAAGCGTTTCTGGACACATGTCCACATAACATATTTTCTTTCTTTGTGTGTGAGGAATGTTTTCTGAAAGTTTGGCCGTACCTTTTTGTAACACCCTGTAGATGTAGACTAAGAGGAGTGGTGTAAACAGAATTTCTTATTCCTTCAATAACTGGCCTGGTACTCCGATTAGTTTCTGGAGTCCATGGTAATGTGAAAAGCCGCCCAGTCATCGTGTCAACACGAACAGCGGTAAGCCTTGTGATCAGTTTTAAGGAAAAGTAAACTTCTCGCCCCTGCACGCTCGCTCCTGAATGTTGGCGTCGAGGGATCCCCCTGCACCGGGACGCGACAAAGGGATGGCTGTGGAGTACGTAAGGAAGACCAGCATCGACGTATTGATTGCCGCCCAGCCCAGCACTCCAGCCACGCAAGAGGATGCAGCCACATTCTGCCGCCGACCAATCCGCGAATTGTCCTCTGGTAGCAGCCGTACCACTACTAAAGCTGGAGGATGGCATATGGGAAATATACCATGTGTTAGCACTTCCAACAGGAGGCATTGACGGGCTATTGTTTTATTAACTACGATTAAAATATATTTCCACTACTGGGGGTGGGACTGGATTGAGGATTTGTTGGCAGAGAGGACGCTTCATGTTACCTTGGATAGTGTGTTAGCGACAAATGTAGAACTACCTTCAGACGTCAGTTCCGTTTCAGCCGCGCTCGCGAGTGGCCGTTGTTAACTGTTACGCTGCACTTCAGTGTTTACATCGCTGTACTTGTGCTTCGCCGAGTGCCGTCCGTCCGTTAATCTCCGTGTTCGTTCCTGTTCCTTGTGATCTGATCGCTCCTTCTGGTCTTGCTGCTGTTACTTGGAATTTCGGTTGTTTAACAGAAATTGCTTCGCTGGGTTAACCATGGCCTCAAACCTCAGGGAAAATACTCTGGTATTTGCTTTTGACAAGGAATCCCGTCCTGTTCAGCCGACATCCCTGGAAATAGATGATTAGATTACACAGGTAATTGGTCTAAATTCTGAAACCGTTCATACCTGGCAACTGGATCAGGAAAAATACTGTGTTTTTGTCAAGTTAATCAGTGCTGAGACTGTTGATAAAGTGTTACGAAAGTGGGGCTATGATTTTGTGCATAGAAATGGTTATAAAAGTAAGGTTTCCATCTATAGAGCGGGCATTCATTACAAAACCGTTCGTGTCTTCAATCTTCCCATTGAAATTGAGAATAAGATTAAGGAAGCTCTTTCAACCTACGGAGACGTTAAATCAATTGCAAATGAAAGATGGTCGCCTCGCTTTAAACTGAAGTGTTTTAACGGGGTCCGCTGTGTAGAGATGGACGTTAAGACGAATATTCCGTCTCACATAACTGTTTGTGGGTATAAGGCGCAAATTGTTTATACAGGTCCGGAAGCTACATGTGATATATGTAACGAAACAGGCCACTTCAGACAGGAATGTCCGTGGCGAACTGTTGTTCTTTAAAGTAATTTGATACAGCGTCAGAAGCTTACCTTAAATGATATGTTACCAAAGAATAGCCCGGAACAACTGGTTGAGGATGTTAACGCAGCGGGCCAAGCTGATGTCTCACTTCACGATAACAGTCAATTTCCTCCGTTAACAACAAAAGGAAACCCTGTTGCCACTACCCGTGAAACTGAAACGCAACCGAAAAACGACCTGTGGAGATAACTGATAGTTGTTCAGAGGACGAGCTGTCTTGTCCCACTCCCTCACTTCGCAAGCAAAAACAGTGCGATGAGAAGGCAGAGGAACCTGAAGGCAAAATGCGAATGGAAACTAATGAACAGAAAGATAATACACATACAGTACCAGATAATGAAGGGGGTGTAAGCAGCATTAATTTGGAAGAAACAACAGGTGCAGTAGTCGACTGCAAAGATCAGAATCTGTCTGTTAATAAACAAATTCAGGGAGAGGTTGCAAAACTGCAGTCTTCATTTGTTTCCCTCGATCAGAAAGTGAGTGAAATTAATAAAGAACGAGGAAGAGGTGGCCAAACTGAAATCACGGTCAACACCTCAGGGCAGGCGCCGGCAACCGAAATTGCTAAAGCGTCTGCTGCTGCTCCAGATAAGCCGTGAAGTAAAATACCGACGCAACCAAATGAGAATGTAGCTCGTAACCAAGGGAAGGGAAAATCCGGTAGGGGCGACCCAAGCCCAAAGAATGTTCCGTCCGAAACGGTCGTACACGAATCACTGGAGGAAAAATCAGAAAGTTTACCAGGAAATCAGTCTGCTTGCGGTACAAGAGAAAACATCAGAAGTAGAAAAAAAACGGGACAGTAACTAATAAACTGATTGAAGTGTTATTCCATGTTCAGCCTTCCGAGGAAACTGCTACAGCTTAACTGAACCCTGAACCACAGTAAACTAAATTAGTTCAACAAAACAACTACATAGTGATAGTACAATGACGTAATCTTATTCTGGCACCACTATAAACATAAATAAAATCACGACCGGTTTGAAATTATCGGCCCTTAAGGAAATTTTGTACGAATCCGCGACTGACATTGCTTTGTTACAAGAAGTTCTAATTTCGGATTTGGTAATTCCCGGTTTTGTCAGTTACATAAATGTGTATCCCGAAACAAGTGTTGGAACAGCTATTTTGGTGAGGGAAGGAATTACAGTAAGCGAGGTGGAACGACTGGAATCCGGAAGGGGAATAGGACTAAATATCTATGATGTGACTATCATCAACTTGTACGCCCCTTTAGGAAGTTCTCATCGAGCTGACAGGGCACGTTTCTTCAAAGATTACTTGATATACTTGTTAAGAAAATCAAGACAGTTATTACTTGGAGGTGATTTCAATTGTGTTTTAAATCGAAAAGATCAGTTACCTAATTTTAATTTCTCAAGTGAACTAAAACAATTAGTTACTGGTTTAGAATTAAAGGATATATAGGAAATCAAATACCCCTCCACTGTTGAGTTCACTTATGTCACGGCAACATCACGTAGCAGGATTGATAGACTATATATTTCTAAAAATCTTGTAACTTCTGTGACAAAAGTAGAAACCACTCCTACGTACTTTTCAGACCATTCAAGAGTCTTAGCTTGCATAAATCTAACAAGACAGCCGGTTCGCCGATTCAAGAATCAGTGGAATTTGAACACTTCCTTGTTCGTAAATCATGATTTAGAAGATCTGATTAAAGAAACATGGGCAATATGCCTGCGAGCCCGTAGTAGATATGCCACTGCTATTGACTGGTGGGTTAAAATGGCAAAGCCAAAGTTGAGGAAAGTTCTTATTCAATACAGTACCCAGAGCGCAAGGGAAATGAAATGCACTATAGAGTATTACTATTCCGTTTTGAGAGATCTATATGATCAAGTCTCAGCAGGTTCCTAACTTCGGATAGCAGACATCAAAAAAGTCAAAGCCAAGTTACTTAATATCAAGAAGTCAAATGGAAGGGTTGAAAATAAAATCGAAGGCAAATTCGGTGTCATCAGATGAAACTACTTCCCTAAATTGTTTAGTGGAGCATACGAAAAACGGGAGAAGGACTTTTATTGAAGAAATTCGAACAAACCACGGTACGATTCTCAGAACCCGGCAGGATATCATGGACGAGATTTATCGCTATTATTGCGAGGTAAATTCTGTACATCAAAGTAGAGACGCTTCCTTGGAAGAATTCCTTGACATCCTAGCCCCACAGCTGACAGAAGATGACAACGAAAATTTTCTCGAGGTTGTCAGTGAAGAAGACGTGTATGAGACTCTGTGCGCCTCACCACCAAAAAATCCCTAGGACCGGATGGTCTGCCAGCAGAGTTTTACATCCGTTACTGGCCAACAGTAGGTGCGAAAATCACGGACATTGTAAATGAGGTTATCCAGGCTAAAATGATTCCGGCTGAGTTTAAGGAGAGTAAAATTGTTCTGGTGCCAAAAAATAATGGAAACAAAGATTTAAACAATTTTCGTCCAATTTCACTGCTGAATTCTGATTATAAATTAATAGCTAGAATAATAAACAAGAGAATTTCATGCCTTACAGATAAAATTATTAGTCAACATCAGAACTGTGCGCAAGGCAGAAGCATTTTTCAAAATCTATCGAAATTCAGGGATATCATTGCAATAACTTCTGTCACAAACATAAAGTGTGCTTTATTGTTTTTAGATTGTTATAAGGCGTTCGATGTAGTAAACCATGAATATCTTCTACAGACATTGAAGAAAATAGGTTTCAACGATAGGGTCATACAGTTGATTAAGAACATAGCAACTGGAATAAATGGTAAAATAGCAGTGAATTGTCAACAATCCAGACCGATGCAAATACAACGAGGTGTTTCTCAAGGAAGTCCTCTGTCCATGTCGCTCTTCGCAATATCGCTGGAACCTTTCCTCCGACATGTCCATGCTACATTAAAAGGCTTAGCGAGGAGAATAATGTCCAAAATCACAAACTTTTTGTGGTGAGATGAAGTGTTCAGAGTACCTGCTCAAGTAGCCACTTTAGATCCTAAAAATGGTGGACTAGGATTAACTGATATAACGGATAAAGCCTCTGCTCTTTTTATCAAAAGGCAAATAAATTTCATGAGACTCGCGAGAAAACATAACCAGCCAACTTTTCGAGATCATTAAACCTCCAAGCCTGCTTCCCCCGATTGACGTGCAGAATATCAACAGTCGCTTACAGCACGTGAGGATTTTCTATGTTGAGTTTAGTTATGTCAGTGTCGAACTCGGGCAGTCCCGACACTTAACATCGAGAGCCATAATGCGGGAACGAAAGAAAAGCGAAGGAAGAAACAAAATAGAACGACAGTTTCCAACATTGAGTGGCCTGAGATTTGGAAAAACATTAGTTCTAATGTGCTCACGTCTAATATAAAAACTTCATGGTACAAGACAGTTAACAACATAGTTAGCACCAATGAAAGGCTGCACGCAATCGGACTCTGTGAAACAAATTTATGTCAACAATGCCATCTAATTGACACAGTAATTCATAGATATACTTGCAGTGGTCACATGAATAGTTGGAAGTGGATCCGGGAGCAAATAGCTCTGATTACAAGAACATCCCCTGAGTATATATCGCTGTCATTGATACACAGACCTGAAGCACGCTATTTCCCAGAAGCAAAAAATAAAGCTGTGTACTGGTTGCTGGGAAATTTTGTTAACTACGTCCTTACCAAATTGGGATCCGATAGCATCAGAGAGTTCAAGGTACACATGCTGTGTGAGTTCCACAGAATTAGAAGCTATTCGAATCACAAGAAAAAGTTCGGCAATATGCTAGAAATTGTATTTGAAAGAATGGGCATTGGTTAATATAAAAAAGAAGACTGTGATGACAGTGATGTATTGTAGTTACCTTAAGGATACTATTTAAGATTTTACAGTATATTTATGATGTGTGCTTTTTCTACTTCAGAGTGTAGTTTTTAAAATTTATAAGCTAATGTAAAGAATTTACGTGACACTGAGATCTTGTGTCTAATAGTGCCAAACACAAAACATTAAAGGTGCATAAATTGGCTTATACTAGAAATTTGGAAATAGACTGTTTTTATAGAAATGTCCTTATCGATTGGTTAAAACGATAAGATTCTATCTGATAAATATAATATTCAATGGCTGGCATATTGCCCTGTTCATTTTTGCAGTGAAAGACTGATTATATAGATCTGATCACTTCAGATACTTAGATTCAATTAATGTCCAGAGTGTGTACTTGGAAGGCTAGTCAACTTTATTATATATCTCCTTTCCGCCATTCTCAATTATTTATGTTTAACTTAATTCTTTCTGGTGATTTTGTCAGTAACACAATCTTCTGTTGTATTTCCTTAACGTCAGCGCAATTGAAATGATCAAACCGTTTTGTTTAAATAACTTCATGTATGTGTAACTTAGTATGTATTTGGAATGTGTAACATTGTTTTTTAATAAAGGTTTTATAAAAAAAAAAGATGGATAGAGCGTCTGCCATGTAAGCAAGAGATCCCGGGTTCGAGTCCCGGTCGGGGCACACATTTTCATCTGTCCCCGTCGACGTATCTCAACGCCTGTAAGCGGCTAAGGGTGTTAATTTCATTGTAATTTCATTCTAACGAGCTGCTTGGTCACCTAGGGTATCTGTTCTTTCCGACATCTTAGTAAATATCCTTAGGTTAGTTAGGTTAAAGTAGTTCTATGTTGTAGGGGACTGATAACTTCAGATGTCAAGTCCCATAGTGCTCAGAGCCATTTGAACCATTTTTGACAATCATGAATTGCGCTGACTTAAGTGTAACACATCATGCGAAAGTTACTTTCGTCCTTAAGCTTTGCAGCCAAGTGCCGCGCGGGATTAGCCGAGCGGTCTTGGGCGCTGCAGTCATGGACTATGCGGCTGGTCCCGTGTTTGTCCTTAGGATAAATTTAAGGACTGGTGACCATAGCAGTTAAGTCCCATAAGATTTCACACACATTTTGCAGCCAAGTGTATTTCTGTTCATGAATATAGTGATGTTCACAGTTTAATAGCAAGTGAATGAGTACTTCCGTATGTGTACTTTTGAGGATGAGGAGATGCGTAATATATGAAGCAACAAAGATAACAAGAGCTTGGTGTGTGGTTTGTGTGAGGGTTGTAGAGGAAATTGGATGTAGTTGCTACGTACGTTAAACTTGAAGCAGAAATTGGTGATGGGGGATGGGAATAGAAAGGGTATGTCTCTATCAACCTTGTGGCCAGCGAGTGAGCACGTCCATGAAGATCTTACTCCCTGTCAAGCACCATGCCCCACATTTTGTAATATACAGGGGACCATCATGAATTGCAGTGACTACAGTGTAACAATTGTCTTTGATTAGAAATGTCACTTCTGTTCATCTCAGAGCGTATTTCCTGCAGCTACCTTCGGTACTATACGGCAGCTGTTCCTTCTGTGTATAGTCAGTTTCATCCAGCTATGCTACTCAGCAGTGACACATCATGCGAAACATTTTCGACTGTAAGTTTTCCACGCCAGTATAGTGTATTTTAACCTTACATTTTAACTTTTTTCAGTAATTAAAAAAAATTCTGTAAGGTTTCCAGAAACCTTTGTGGAAACCTTTATTCCTCAGTCTTAGTGGCACAGGTCTGTAGTGAATAAAGTTCTGTCCCTGTAAGGTTTAAAAATTCATGGAGGTTGGAGAGCGCTCGTAGTGCTAGATGACAACACGCTTTCATGACGGAGGAATTAAGAGATCGATTAAAGAATAAAATATGAAGTCTTTCCTCGCAAGCTTGCTATCGAGTAACCGTTTTTCCTTACTAATCTTTCTGTGTGTCTTATGACGACTCTGTAATTCTACTGGGCCTTTCCTCTTTACTTTACATTCATCGACTACATAGTACCGTATTGTACTGTGTTGACATAACTCTTAACGGATAGCGGCTATTAACGTTGATACGTTAAGTGCTATGTCAATACCGTTTAGTAGGTGCGTGTTCTGGTTCGGTCAAGACACGACAAACATTATCTCCAAACTCTGCAACAACGATAGGCTCTTTTTAGGAAGGATGGAAGAGAGGAAAGCAGACATATAAGGCGTTGATATGCCGTCAACGAAAAGCTCATTACAGACTGAGCACACGTTCAGATAGGACAAGCGTATAGAGGAAGGCAGCTGTGTCGTTTTTGAGAGGAATCGTCCCAGCATTCACCTTAAGCGATTTAGGGAAGCCACGTAGACTTCATTTCATTCATCATAATCAGTGTTTTTGGAAAGCCTGCAACTGTTTCACTCATGACTTAAATAACCAAAAACTGCACCAGTTATGTAATTTTTATGCTTATCGCAGAGCGTTTCGAGAATTTGTTATCTTGAAGTGCATTTCTTTATATAAATATTTTTTCGATGTTTACAAGTATAATTTTAGCCTCTCTTCCGCTATAGTTGCCTTTTTGACTTTTTAAAGTATCATGCCTTCTCTGTTACACAGAATATCACACACATGGAAATCATCACTTACACTGTTTTTTTTTAATCAAAACGTGTCACACAGGTCTGACGACAGTTTAGTCTCACAAATCATTAGTATACTGGCAGAAGTGTTACATTTTCTGTGGATTACATTACTCACACACAGTTGTCGATTGCAAAATTTATTTTACCATTGCTAACTGTTAAATTATTGATTACGTTTATATTTTGTTTTGTTGTAGATGTTGAGTAGACTCCATGAAGAAATGATCCTATGTATGGAAACTACTACCGTTGCCACATACAAGAGAAAGATACGAAAAAATAACTGATTCGCTGTGTAGTTCATTTTTCCAATTTTTGTGGTGTACAAAAATTTCCAACTCCTCGATTAAAATTCATTGTATGTGAAGTATCTTCAGATCTGTGATTTTGAATGGGTGTCGACTGTTTTTGTGTGTGTTATTGTTCATTTTGGGAATTGGTTACGTTTGTAACAGTTTGTGTTCAGTGTATCTAATTTGAAACTTCCTGCCACTCTGTCCTATGTAGTAGCTTGAGCAAATCTTACATGTGATTTTCTATATTCCTAAGCCTGAGAATTTGTCTTTTTAATTGTTTATGGTGTGCTCTAATATCTTTTATTGTTTGTTCCCTTTATGTGAGCCAAGTAAGTTTGCTTTTTTTTTTTTTAGAGTTGTTAACCATACATTTGATTGTCCTTCTAAAGAGCCAGGAATTCCCTCCTTTTTTGTTATTTGTTTCTGCATTTTGTCTATCATTTGCTGAAGAAGTCATTAGCCACTGCAGTTTGCTTAATGATGATCTTTCTCCGTGTCCTCTTAATTCAATGAAATTTTGTTTGATCTGTGTATCTTCGTTTTGTAGGCAGCTTTCGCGTGTACATCTGGGTGACATGATGTGGCAGGAATTCTATTGCTGGACGTTATCTTTTTGCTGAAATTGTACTTATGATTTTCTATGCACAAATCTATAAAATTAATGTTCTAATTTTCTGGTATTCAGCTGTGAAATTTATTTTCTTGTGTACATTATTAAATCAATTTATGATCTTATTGGTGCAATCGGTGTCAACTTTGATTAAAATTAGGAAATCATTTATGTATTTTTTGTAGTACACTTTGCTTTTTAAAACATCATTTCTGGCTTCTGAATATTTTCTGTTCTAGGTAGTTCACAACATTCTCTATCGTGCCATATATCGCTATGATAAATGTATTAATTTCCATAAATATGTTTATTTCCTCATAGAATCTACACAACACCTACAAAAAATAGAATATAAACATAATCAATAATTAATAGTCAGTAATGGTAAAGTACATTTTGTAACTGGAAAATTTATGTAAATAATGTAACCCACATAAAATGTTAACACCTCTGATTGTATACAAACTCGTTGTGAAAGTGTAATGTCGTAATATCTTTGTAACAAGTTTAGAATACAAAAACAAAACAAAAAAGCAGTGTAAGTGATGATTGGCGTGTGTAATGGAGGAGGCACAATACTTTGTAGCCCCAGAGAGACAACTACAGTGCAAGAGAGGCGAAAATAATAGATGTAAACATAACAAAAATATTTATGTAACCAGATGCACTTGAAAAGTAGATAAATTCTCGAAACGTGTTGTGCTAAGCATGAAAAATTTCGTAACTGGTGCAATGTTCCGTTATTTTTAATCACGTAGACTAGGATAAACAGATAGGAATTTGAATGCCGTTCTTCTCGAGTGCAAGTCCAGTCTTCTACAATCGCTGACGCTGACATGACGAGCCTGTCCTTGACTCGTGGTGGTGCAGTATAGACAAAAATTTGTCATTCCTGCGGTTCCTGTAAGAGATAGAAATATATATTAACACTCTTGTCGATTGGTCCTGTCTGGTTTAACCTGAAAAAGAGAAAGACACACTCTGTTGAGGGATTAGTAAAACTTAATCCCTCAGCAGGTCAGGCCAACGCGTGGTTGGCCTGTGATGTGGTTGTTGGCCCAATCCACGGATGAGCCGGTTGCGGGAGCGTCCCGTCCTCTCGTAGAACGTCCTCTCGTAGAAGTTTTACAATCGCGTTCTTTTCTCGGTTTTGCAATGCCGCAAACTTTCTTTCAGGTGCAGGTGTACAGGCAAGATATGACTACTGTACGATTATGACGCCTCTTGGAGTGGCAATTTGGCCGGAAAATTATCCATCTTGCTGTGCGAGCTGACGCCTTCCTGCCACTTGCAGTTGCCTTCTTTTTGTGGACCTCGCATGAGCATCAAGGAATATCTTTACTGTAAAAGTAACAGTGCTGCTTAGAGACGTGGTTTTTGAGCTATTGTTTGGGATAACTTTGCCTGAACCATAATTACAGATTAAAAAACATGTTATTTTGTTCATACTGTATCTTGTTAAACATTTAATATAACCTGCAGATGTATTAAACATTCTCGAACTTCTTGTCGCTTCAATTCAGGGTACAATCTCTACCAGAGTATGTCGTGAAAAATTTTAAAGCAGGAGCCTTCTAGACCACCTAAGCTGTACGGATTGCCTAAAGTCCACAAGGCAGGTATTCCACTGAGGTCAATTGTTAGTCCTATTGGTTCTCCTACCTACATGCTGGTCAAATATTTTACTAAATTGATGACTCCGATAGTTGTCCGCTGTGAATATCACATCAAAAACTCTGATGGTCACTGAGAAAGTTAAATAGACTAGAATTAGTTCAAACCATATTTTAGTCAACCTGTATGTGGTCTCGCTATTAACACAAGTGCGTGTGGAGCACATATTGAAACTGTTGGCAGAGCATTTTCCTCCTGGAACGATAATGTTGTTCCGGCATGTTATGACGCCCATCTACTTCTTCTATGGCGGTAAATTTTATGAAATGACGAATAGAATGACTGTTTGTCTCCAGCAAATGGCCTAATTTTTAATGGAACATTTTGAGGAACATCATTAAATTTGGCTCTCCTTCGTCGATCTTCATTTTATCGGCATGGTGACGACACGTTTATGGTATGCCCACACTGAGTAGAAGCTCTTGAGCACTTTCATGAACATATGAGCAGTATGCACCCAAAGATCCAGTTAACTGTCGAGACAGAGAACGAAGGAAGGTTCGCACTTTTAGTTGTTTTGTTACAACGAAAGTCGGATGGACGTCTCGGCCACACAGTGTGCCGCAAGCCGACGCACACCGATTTATATCTTAGCACCCAGAGTTCTCGACATCCAATCCAGAAGAGAGCAGTTTTAAATACACTGTTACCCAGAGGAAATACTGTTTCTGATGAGGATCATTTGGATTCCGAAATCAATCATCTGAGGTACGTATTCGAAAGAACGGCTATGAGTCACAAATGTGCAGTCAGCGTTCTCAAAGATCTGCGGCTCTACATCCAGCAAAACAGAGTTCTAGGAAGACGAGGTATAATTTCTTTTCCGACTTCTAAGTAGATAAAGGAGATGCTACGCCCTGTTAAGGAAAGTCTGCGGACAGCTGGGAGTGCAGAAGCAATTATGTTGATCATTCCATTCGCACCGTTTCCAACAGCTGTGGGGAATATCAACGGCACATTAAAAATCGAGTACAGGGGAAATCTGCAGTTGCTGAGCACAGCCTCACAAACAAACATAAAATACTGTTTGACGAAACAAGTTTGGTCCCGGGCTCCTTCATACTAGGATTCCTTAATTCAAGAGGCTGTAGAAATAAGAATGTGTGAGATCATCATCGACCGTGACAGCGGATATAATCTTAGCGGTGCATGGAAGCGAGCTCTCGATGCAAAGAAGAGCCAGAGATATTCGTCGCAATGTTTATGCTACGGCGGGTACGGTGGCGCCACCATTGCAGACCTTGACACCATCTTTGACAGCATAACGTAATTACCGATCAGAGGCCACCAAAGCAGCGGTTTTGGCAGTCAGTTGCTCTTGACGAAGCCGATGGACGTAATCGTTGAAAGCTCTAGGTTTTACCCTGAACTAATATGGCAAGCAGTCAGAGAAAGTTTTGTACAACAGTGCCGTCACGAAAATCTTCGTCTTCGTAAATAACAGAGGCAACTAAATTGACTTCCTACATCTCAGAAGAACTAGAAACAGACTCTGACACCCTCGCTTCACTTACACATTGTAAATGAGCAACAAGAACGACCTAACAAACAATTTCTGCATATTTGCCATGACCACCTCACGCAAATCACACAATGTGGACCCCTAACAGTGTATAAAGATACCCTTTATGGCAACAGAAAAACGTCTCCACTAAATATCATAGCAACAACCGCAGAAGAAAATGAACAGAGACCAAAATCAACATACTAGCCATAGAGTCTTAAGAGTAATATAATAAATAGTTTAGTTCTTCCTATGACCCGCTACAAGTGCACTTAAATACATTTATACTGGAAGTAAGCCGTTAATTGTCAGTCATAAATTTGTTAAATCGAAACTTTCATAGAGAGTGAATATGTCCCTCCATCCTCCGAGCGAGGTGGAACAGTGGTTAGACACTGGACTCGCATTCGGGAGGACGACGGTTCAATCGCGCGTCCGGCCATCCTGATTTAGGTTTTCCGTGATTTCCCTAAATCACTCCAGGCAAATGCCGGGATGGTTCCTCTTAAAGGGCACGGCCGACTTCCTTCCCCATCCTTTCCTAATCCGATGAGACCGATGACCACGCTGTCTGGTCTCCTTCCCCAAAACCAACCAACCAATCCATCCTCCCACCTCTTTAATATTATAATGCCCTCAATAACCTTCTTTATATACACGTATAGTATGTAACCTGATTGCTGTAGCACGTTTCGTCACAACCCGCCAGGATAGCCGAGAGCGCTAACGCACTGCTTCCTGGACTCGGTTAGGTGCGCCAGCCCCGGATCGAATCCCCAGCCTGGGTGTGGTTTTTAGGCGGTTTTCCACATCATCCTATGTGAATACCGGGCTGGTCCCCACGTCCCGCCTCAGTTACACGACTCAGACATTTGAAACACATTCACACTATTTCCGATTTACACCAGATGCAGACAGCTGCGGTAAACTAATTCCGTTCCAGGGGGGAGGGGTGTATGGGGTGGCGGTAGGAAGGGCATCTGGCCACCTCTTAAAATTAACCATGCCAATTCCGTACTTAACCCTGCCAACCCTGCGCACAATGCGGGATAAAGGCGGTAGCAAAAGAAATAAGAAAGTAAGTTTCGTCACAATTCTACATCCTGTTACTAAAGAAACCTCTTTAAAACAGTTTGCCTTGTAGTCTTTACATAACAAGTTCACTCTTATTCTGTTATTAATGTGTTACATCCGACCTGCTCGCATAGCGTAAAGCGTAGCGTGACATCTTGCGAGACAGGGAAGTAAGCCCAGCTTGGATCAAATCTGTGTGGCCGATTAGTGATAGTAGGCTGGTCAACGTGAAAGGGGTAGTGTTGTATTTTGTAAATATTAACGCCTGGTGTTAGCCATAAAAGATCTTGAGGAGGGTTGTCACATTTATTTATTTTTATTTATTTTTATTTATTTATTTATTTATTTATTGTTCCGTGGGAACAAAGTAAGGAGAAGTCTCCATGGTCATGGAACGAGTCAATACATGAAATTATAACACGATAATAGAAACAGATAAAATGAAATATAAGTAACATATTGAGGCGACAATTCGTAAGTTTAAATAAAGAAAATCAACAATGTAACACTGGAATTTGCTTAATTTTTCAGCTGTTCCTGGAGCCATGAGGAAACTCTTCAGTTTAGACTTACAAGTGTTTCGGCTACTGCTAAGATTGTTGAGTTCTTGTGGTAGCGTATTGAAAATGGATGCAGCAGAATAGTGCACTCCCTTCTGCACAAGAATCAAGGAAGTGCATTCCACATGCAGATTTGATTTCTGCCTAGTATTAACTGAGTGAAAGCTGCTAACTCTTGGGAATAAGCTAAAATTGCTAACAACAAACAACATTAAACAAAATATATACTGTGAGGGCAATGTCAGAATTCCCAGACTATTGGATAGGGGTCGACAAGAGGTTCTCGAACTTACACCACATACAGCTCGAACAGCCTGTTTTTGAGCCAAAAATACCCTTTTTGAATCAGAAGAATTACCCCAAAAAATAATACCATACGACATAAGCGAATGAAAATATGAGACGTAGACTACTTTTCGTGTTGAACTGTCACATATTTCAGATACTGTTCTAATGGTGAATAAAGCAGCATTTAGTTTCTGAACAAGATCCTGAACATGGGCTTTCCACAACAGCTTACTATCTATCCAAACGCCTAGGAACTTGAACTGTTCCGTTTCGCTTATAATATGCCCATTCTGTCTGATCAAAATACCGGTTCTTGTTGAATTGTGAGTTAGAAACTGTCAAAACTGAGTCTTACTGTGATTTAGCATCAAATTATTTTCCACAAGCCACGAACTTATTTCATGAACTACATTATTTGATACTGTTTCAGTATTACACACAAGATCCTTCACTACCAAGCTGGTGTCATCAGCAAACAGAAATATTTTTGAATCATTTGTAATACTAGAACGCAAATCATTTATATAAATAAGAAACAGCGGTGGCTCCAGCACCGACCCTTGGGGAAAGCCCCACTTAACAGTGCCCCATGGGGACTGAACCTCACTACCACTCTCAATATTGCGGAGAATTATGGAGAATTACCTTCTGCTTTCTGTTCTTAAAGTAAGAGGCGAACCAATTGTAAGCTACTCCCCTTACTCCACAATGGTCCAACTTCTTTAGTAATATTTTGTGGTCAACAAAGTCAAAAGCCTTCGTTAAATCAAAGAAAACACCTAGCGTTCGCAACCTTTTATTTAATCCGTCCAAAACCTCACAGAGGAAAGAGAATATAGCATTTTCAGTTGTTAAACCATTACTAAAACCATACTGTACATTTGATAGCAAATTATGTGAATTTAAATGCTCCAGTAACCTTGTATATACAACACTCTCGATAACATTAGCAAACACCTATGGCATAGAAATAGGTCTATAATTGTCAACATTATCCCTGTCTCCCTTTTTATAAATTGGCTTCACTACCGAGTACTTTAATCGGTCAGGAAACCGACCACTCCTAAAGGAAAAGTTACAGATGTGGCTAAGTACTGGGCTAACATACATACAACAATACTTCAGTATTCTGCTATATACCCCGTCATATCCATGAGAGTTCTTGGTCTTTAGTGATTTAATTATTAACTCAATCTCCCTCTTGTCAGTATCATGGAGGAGCATTTCAGGTAACAGTCTCGGAACACTTTTTTCTACTAGCGCTATATGATTCCCTGTTGGGACTTGGTTTCTATTTAGTTCACCTGCTATATCCAGAAAGTGATTATTAAATACTGTACATATATGCGACTTATCAGTAACACGGACATTCCCACTACGCACTGATTCTATATCCTCGACCTGTCTCTGCAGACCAGCCACTTCCTTTACGACTCACCATATGGTTTTAATTTTATCCTGAGACTTAGCTATTCTCTCTGCTTACCACATACTTTTGCCTTCCTAATAACTTTTTTAAGCACCTTACAATACTGTTTGTAATGGGCTGCTGCATTTAGATTTTGACTATTTCTAACGTTTTGATATAATTGCCATTTTGTTCTACGGGATCTCCTTATCCCTCTAGTCAGCCACCCAGGCTGCCTGTTTGTGCTAGTACCCTGTTTTGAACGTTCTAACGGAAAGGAACTTTCAAATAACACGAGAAAAGTCTTGAGAAAGCATTATATTTATCGTCTACTGTATAAGCACTATAAACATCTTGCCACTCTTGTTGCTTGATAAGGTTTATAAAGGTCTCTACAGCAACTGGATCAGCTTTCCTAAAAAGTTGATAACTATATTTAACATGTGTTGCAGCACAAAAATCTTTTAGAGTTAAAATTTGTGCATCATGAAAGAATACAGTTTGCATAAGATTATACGAATTAAGGTGGTCTACCAGCATCCTTTTCCTTGCACAATCACTTATACAATTAATATTGAAGTCACCACATATAACTAACTTTTTGTATTTCCTATAAAGTGAACCAAGAATCACCTCTAGCTCTAGCAAAAATGTTGTGAAATCGGAGTCTGGGGATCTATAAATAACAGTTGGAAATTTAGCTCCATTAAATTTAACCACGCCTGCACAACATTCAAACACTTTTCAGTGCAGTACTTTGAAACATCAATTGACTCAAATGGGATGCCGTTTTTCACATACATGGCTACTCCTCCACACCGCAAAGGGCTCCTAGAAAAGCTGTCAGCAAACATGTATCCTGGTAAAGAAAGCCTCTGAATTATCTCCTTATTTAAGAAGTGTTCAGATATACCAATAATTTCAGAGTCAACCTCTATAAGCAGTTCACTAACTTTATCTCTAATACCTTGTATATTTTGATGAAATATACTAATTCCCTCAGTAATCGGATGCCTAAGCTTTGTCGAAAGTGGTTTCTTCGTTAGACTTCCCTTAAGCAGGAATACCTATCAGCTGACTTCAATCTAAAAAAGGTACAGCTCTAACACCCACTACTACAGGAATTTTCCCATGAGTGATCCCACCAGCCCCACCTATGCTGTCACCTATAAGCTTTGCCAACCTCCCCTGTCATCACTCTCATGTTATTACGCCTGACGGCTATGTTAAGATGAGGCCGATCGTGACGTTGAAACAGTTCCACGAAATGCACATTCGTGTTGCCAATCTGAGTGGAAGAGAGGTGTTGTACTTTATAAATACTTTTCTTCTCTGCGACGCCACATGATTTGGGGGGGGGGGGGGGTGTTACATTATGATATGCCCACTGTTGGCAGTAACACTATCTGAGTGTGGATGCTAAACGAAGAGCGGTTGATTTTCCCGTAGATATTGACAAACACGTGCGCTTCCAGTTAAGTAATATTCGCTGCCTAGCCTTCTTGTGTTACTGAATTATGAACAACACAACGGGTGTGGCCTGATAAGTAAGATAATCTAGATTTTGTACAACGGACTACGCAGGTCTAAACAAGGATTTGAGGAAAGGTAACGTAACGGAAATCGCATACAGCTGTATTGTCTTGTACATATTTTATTCCGTCCATCGCTTCCCTTAAGTACGTTTCAGCAGTGCATTCTTTTGGGAGTAGGTACATTGGGTGGATGGAAAGCGGTCTGCATATGGTAGCAAAATTATTTATAACTTTGAAAAAGTTCTTGTATCATGAATGGTGGTGATTTATGTAAACAGAAACTTGAGATTGCCACTGACACTACTTTCAAGTACACTTATCAAACAAAATTCGTAGTAACGAACTAAAGATGGGTCTGCCTCTTTGCAACTACTCAAAGTAATTGTTTTAACACCCAGGCATGTTCCTCCACAATTGTGGCGTCCTCAATGTTTCGTTTTTCTTTTATTTTCCTGGGATATGTACATAGAGATTATGATTAGGTTAGGAAATGTTATTACGGATTTTGCTGTTATTTGAATAATATATGTACTTTACCTTTTATTTTACATAGTGTGTGCTCTGTAGATGCCAGCCGAAATTAACCACAGTTCTAAATTAGTTCACCGCGTCATCTGCGAACATGAGGCATATTATGATATCGTCTGCATTGAATTTTTGTGTATACCTCTACCTTTAAAATGTATGTTCAGGCGAAAATCGTAGCATATGCCAGTTTTTGGCTTTATCATTGTAGTATTTGGCTAGCTCTGAGCTGTGACAAGTTTGTGTGCCAAATGTGTTTTTGTGTAGTTAGGTTGACCTGTGGACATTGATAGAAAATTTTGCGAAGCTTAGGTATGGAGAACTATTTCGTGTAATTGATTATGTTTCATATCGAGTCAGGGATTTGTTTTGAGTTCCAAGAGGCATTTGTTGTACTCAGATCTCTCACTCGAGTGGCCGCTCTCACAGTCGCAGCAACAGCATATCATCAGAGTACTGAAGTTGACGCAGTTTCTCATAAGATGTGACTTATTTTTAATGTCGTCAGTGTTCTTCAGCATCAACTTCTGCGTGTTTTTATCAGGCACAATTCCGAGTTTTATTAAATCCGAACAAATTTCAATTTGAATTTCACGCCACATCTTTGTTCCCCTGGAGGTCACGACTGACCTCCTTGAAAGGCATAGACATTCAGTAAACAGTCAGAACCTCAATATGGCCAAAATGTTTCGGACAAGTGCAGAGTACAACCGAAGAGCCGCGATTATCAAAAGCCTTCACGCTGAGTGTTCGCCCACTGAAATAGTTCGATTCTTCGGGTACCCGAGATCAACTGTTTACGACATTATGTTCACGATATTGTTGCTCGAATAAAATTTCTGGCTAGTGTTCACTTCCTAGGTTTGTCCAATGAGGGTGATATCATGCCACCACATTTCTTTGAAAAGGGACAAACTGTCACAAAAGAAGTTTGTCTGCAAAGTTTTGACAAATGTCATGAAGTCGTGGGTGGTAACTATGGCCTCGGGGAGACAATATGTCTTTCAACAGAAAGTTACACCATCTCATCCGAGCCTTTTATTACAAAACTGGCTCTCAGATAACGTTGACATGTTTTGGTCAAATGTGTTCTGACCCCCAAATATCCCAGGTTTGAAACCCCTCGACTATTGTGTTTGGGGCATAGTCCAAAGAGTTACCAATAACAGGAGGCATCCTAATGTCGCATGTCTGCGCACCGCTGTAGAAGCAGCTTTCGTGAATATGGTCAGCGCTGTTTCAGAGAGAGCGTGCGATCGCTTCAGGACAAGATTGCGCCAGAAAGGTGTTGTTGTTGTTGTTGTCTTCAGTCCTGAGACTGGTTTGATGCAGCTCTCCGTGCTACTCTATCCTGTGCAAGCTGCTTCATCTCCCAGTACCTACTGCAACCTACATCCTTCTGAATCTGCTTAGTGTACTCATCTCTCGGTCTGCCTCTACGATTTTTACCCTCCACGCTGCCCTCCAATGCTAAATTTGTGATCCCTTGATGCCTCAAAACATGTCCTACCAACCGATCCCTTCTTCTAGTCAAGTTGTGCCACAAACTTCTCTTCTCCCCAATCTTATTCAATACCTCCTCATTAGTTACGTGATCTATCCACCTTATCTTCAGTATTCTTCTGTAGCACCACATTTCGAAAGCTTCTATTCTCTTCTTGTCCAAACTAGTTATCGTCCATGTTTCACTTCCATACATGGCTACACTCCAAACAAATACTTTCAGAAACGACTTCCTGATACATAAATCTATATTCGATGTTAACAAATTTCTCTTCTTCAGAAACGCTTTCCTTGCCATTGCCAGTCTATATTTTATATCCTCTCTACTTCGACCATCATCAGTTATTTTGCTCCCCAAATAGCAAAACTCCTTTACTGCTTTAAGTGTCTCATTTCCTAATCTAATTCCCTCAGCATCACCCGATTTAATTTGACTACATTCCATTACGGAAAGGTGTTACGTCGGATTATTTTACTCTTGAAAGAAACCACTATTTATGTGTAAAAGGATTTTCATTTGTATTTTGCTTAAATAAACTTGCGTTTAAGAAAAGGTTTATTTGTCCAGATTTAAGCACAGCACCCTGTAGTTAGACACCCCAGTCGAGTGATAGCTCTCCAGGAACAGCAGCAGCAGCAGCACGTCAGATAATGTGACAGATTCTCACAAAAAGCTAATTACTTTACATTTCGTCAGCTTTCTTTACCTCCGACTCCAATTTTCGTACGGTTCTGTGTATTTATCAGGCTGTGTTTAATATGGATAGGAACTATGACTGCTGTGATCAGATGCGAGCCGTGTTGGTGACACTCCGCTCACAGTTCCCGGCAGTGCTGGCTTCGGTCATGCAGCTTGAGGCTCTTACCAATGGACATCATTGTAGGGGATCGGGTGGGGGACGATCAGAGGGACATCCAGCGTGTCCAGCGTGTCCCCAATGAGTCCACTACTGTGGCTGCCCTCGGTACTGCCCGCACTGAGGTTGATTCCTCGTCTATGGTCGAGTGGGAAGGCGTTCCAACGCGTGGCCAGCAGTGAAAGACTTCCTCAGGGGACTATTGGAAGACCTCCACAGTTCGTCTGACGATGAGGTTTCCGGTGCTATCTGTGCCTGATGAAAGTTCCTGACCCAGGTGAAGTCGTCCGCAGCTCGTGGTCGTGAGGTAGCTTTCTCGCTTCCCGCGCCCGGGTTCCCGGGTTCGATTCCCGGCGGGGTCAGGGATTTCCTCTGCCTCGTGATGACTGGATGTTGTGTGATGTCCTTAGGTTAGTTAGGTTTAAGTAGTTCTAAGTTCTAGGGGACTGGTGACCATAGATGTTAAGTCCCATAGTGCTCACAGCCATTTGAACCAGCTGAAGTCGTCCGCACTGTTCCGGAGGAATTGTCTCAGCCTACAAGATCTGGACATTGACAAAGGGTGGGATTACTGGTAGTTGGGAGCTCCAACATTGCACACAGTTCCTTCACAAAAGAAAGGCAAAGCTTCCGGTCCAGACTGTATACGAATCAGTTTCCTTACAGAGTACGCTGGTACAATAGGTCCATATTTAGCAATCGCACACAACTGCTCGCTCGTAGAATGATCTGTACCCAAAGACTGGAAAGTAGCACAAGTCACATCGGTACCTAAGAAATGAAATAGGAATAATCAGCTCAATTACAGACCCATATCACTAACGCCTATTTGCAGTTGGATTTTGGAAATATACTGGGCTCGAACATTGTTAATCACTTCGAAGTAAACGTTTTTTTTTTTTTTTTGTCAAATAGCCAACACGGATTCAGAAAGTATTTTTGTGAAACAGAACTAGCTTTTTATTCTCACGAAGTAATGAGAGCTATCGACAGAGGATGTCAAATTATATCCATATTTTTAGACTTCCAGAAGTCTTTTGACATCGTTCTTCATAAGCATCTCTGACTCGCTTCGGCAGTCCAGACTGACTGCGGTTTTTAGGCACGCTCGTTTAGGCAAATGCTTGGCTGGATCCAAAGTTCCGCCTCAGAGAATAAGATGAGCAAACAGTTACAATATGATAGAAAACAAATTAAAATTTACATGCTTCACAGATAGACGATGCGCACTGCATCGCTCTGTTCCCTTAGATTAACTGGTCGATTGCGTATTCAGGAAGAGCAACCAGCCACAAACTGAGATAGTAAAATTAAAAAAAAGAAACAACTTGCAAATCTTGAAATATTACGCCCCACACTAGACGAGATAAGCGTTAGGAAAAAGAAAGATTAACGTGTTGCATCCCCCCCCCTCCCCCCCCCCTCACACACACACCCCTTATACGCACACATACATATTATTTGCTTAAAGTAAGATATTTGAACTCGTTGCTTGCTGGAAAATGTGTGATATGTTTACTTAGTGGGTGTCTGTAATTTCGGACACGTCCTAAAGAATGGGCAGGGACTGCGGATAGCTGGCGCTCGATGAGATTGTAGATAGACCGTGAGGCGTGCTGAGATGTTCCCCAGGGAAGCGTCCTGGGACCTCTACTGTTCCTGATCTATATAAATGACCTGGGTGACAATCTGAGCAGTTCTCTTAGACTGTTCGCAGATGATGCTGTAATTTACCGTCTAGTAAGGTCATCCGAAGACCAGTATCAGCTGCAAAGCGATTTAGAAAAGATTGCTGTATGGTGTGTCAGGTGGCAGTTGACGCTAAATAACGAAAAGTGTGAGATGATCCACATGAGTTCCAAAAGAAATCCGTTGGAATTCGATTACTCGATAAATAGTACAATTCTCAAGGCTGTCAATTCAACTAAGTACCTAGGTGTTAAAATTACGAACAACTTCAGTTAGAAGGACCACATAGATAATATTGTCGGGAAGGCGAGCCAAAGGTTGCGTTTCATTGGCAGGACACTTAGAAGATGCAACAAGTCCACTAAAGAGACAGCTTACACTACACTCGTTCGTCCTCTGTTAGAATATTGCTGCGCGGTGTGGGATCCTTACCAGGTGGGATTGACGGAGGACATCGAAAGGTTGCAAAAAAAGGGCAGCTCGTTTTGTATTATCGCGTTATAGGGGAGAGAGTGTGGCAGATATGATACACGAGTTGGGATGGAAGTCATTACAGCATAGACGTTTTTCGTCGCGGCGAGAGCTTTTTACGAAATTTCAGTCACCAACTTTCTCTTCCGAATGCGAAAATATTTTGTTGAGCCCAACCTACATAGGTAGGAATGATCATCAAAATAAAATAAGAGAAATCAGAGCTCGAACAGAAAGGTTTAGGTGTTCGTTTTTCCCGCTCGCTGTTCGGGAGTGGAATAGTAGAGAGATAGTATGATTGTGGTTCGATGAACCCTCTGCCAAGCACTTAAATGTGAATTGCAGAGTAGTCATGTAGATGTAGATGTAGATGAAGATGACGCACTGGTTAACACACGCGCATAGTAAGCAGGAGATCCCAGGTTCGAAGCCTGGTCTGATACACATTTTCACTTGTCGTTGCTTATGCCACGTAATGCCACGCTGCAGCTAACAGCATCAATTTACGTATAATGTTTCACAGCTGCGGGTTCTGCGTGGTCAGACACCACGCATTCATATAAAGAATATAACCCTTTCACTTTATATCTTATCAGATAAAGGCACATTGTTTTTCCTATCCACGCAACATATAAAGTTGTCTTAAATACTCTAATCTTCATAGTGCAGGAGAGAATAGATACAGTTTACCGCTCGAAACTAATACTATTTAAAAGACCTTTTTAAAAGAGTGCGTTTGCGTTCTTTATTGACAATTAATAATAATGTGTCGAACAAAAATTTTCTCCTCATTGACACAATCGAGTGGGCCACACGCAAAGATTCCTCTTGCGACTTCACCTAGTAAGTTCTTCTAAGTCCGAAGTTAATCAAACATTATCAGAAGGAAAGCTTCTGTGACAACCAGCGTCCTTCCGAGGCTTTAGGGATGTCTGAAGACCTCAGCTTGCAGAGAACGTGGGCCGGGCAGTCATTCCCTCGGCCAGTGTGTTTATCCTTCATTATGAGATGTTTTACTTACAATACATTGGGTGATGAAATCTTTAATTATCTTTCGTATACATCTGTAACTGCGAGAAGACAGCTGGGGCTAATTCACTTCTGTTAGTACCTCACGCATGTAAACGAATGGCCGTTATACCGACGAACAACAATGGGCGCTCAGTAGAATATTTCTGTAACCCGATCCCCTGCATAAAACATCGTAATTACGGTCTCTGCTGTCCAGTTCGTTAATAACTGTGTACCTAGAGACCGGTAATGGCCCCACTTCACACACACACACGCAAACACCTGCTCCAGTAATTTTATCAATCCTATATAATGTCTCTTTGTTTCGAGGGTCATTAGTTACACATTTCATCAAAATGGGGTTTTATAACATGAGCACATTCTACAGAACAGCAGATAAGTGGAGCTGACATTTTATAACTGTCTTCAAAAAAAGATTGATGGGCGATCAGTTTGAAACTTTACTTGCATATCGTAAATATTCGTGTTGTTGTTGTCCTGAGACTGGTTTGATGCAGCTCTCCATGCTACTCTATCCTGTGCAAGCTGCTTCATCTCCCAGTACCTACTGCAACCTACATCCTTCTGAATCTGCTTAGTGTACTCATCTCTCGGTCTCCCTCTACGATTTTTACCCTCCACGCTGCCCTCCAATGCTAAATTTGTGATCCCTTGATGCCTCAAAACATGTCCTACCAACCGATCCCTTCTTCTAGTCAAGTTGTGCCACAAACTTCTCTTCTCCCCAATCCTATTCAATACCTCCTCATTAGTTACGTGATCTATCCACCTTATCTTCAGTATTCTTCTGTAGCACCACATTTCGAAAGCTTCTATTCTCTTCTTGTCCAAACTAGTTATCGTCCATGTTTCACTTCCATACATGGCTACACTCCAAACAAATACTTTCAGAAACGACTTCCTGATACATAAATCTATATTCGATGTTAACAAATTTCTCTTCTTCAGAAACGCTTTCCTTGCCATTGCCAGTCTACATTTTATATCCTCTCTACTTCGACCATCATCAGTTATTTTACTTCCTAAATAGCAAAACTCCTTTACTACTTTAAGTGTCTCATTTCCTAATCTAATTCCCTCAGCATCACCCGATTTAATTTGACTACATTCCATTATCCTCGTTTTGCTTTTGTTAATGTTCATCTTATATCCTCCTTTCAAGACACTGTACATTCCGTTCAACTGCTCTTCCAAGTCCTTTGCCGTCTCTGACAGAATTACAATGTCATCGGCGAACCTCAAAGTTTTTACTTCGTCTCCATGAATTTTAATACCTACTCCAAATTTTTCTTTTGTTTCCTTTACTGCTTGCTCAATATACAGATTGAATAACATCGGGGAGAGGCTACAACCCTGTCTCACTCCTTTCCCAACCACTGCTTCCCTTTCATGCCCCTCGACTCTTATTACTGCCATCTGGTTTCTGTACAAATTATAAATAGCCTTTCACTCCCTGTATTTTACCCCTGCCACCTTTAGAATTTGAAAAAGAGTATTCCAGTCAACATTGTCAAAAGCTTTCTCTAAGTCTACAAATGCTAGAAACGTAGGTTTGCCTTTTCTTAATCTTTCTTCTAAGATAAGTCGTAAGGTCAGTATTGCCTCACGTGTTCCAACATTTCGACGGAATCCAAACTGATCCTCCCCGAGGTCTGCATCTACCAGTTTTTCCATTCGTCTGTAAAGAATTCGCGTTAGTATTTTGCAGCCGTGGCTTATTAAACTGATAGTTCGGTAATTTTCACATCTGTCAGCACCTGCTTTCTTTGGGATTGGAATTATTATATTCTTCTTGAAGTCTGAGGGTATTTCGCCTATCTCATACATCTTGCTCACCAGCTGGTAGAGTTTTGTCATGACTGGCTCTCCCAAGGCCGTCAGTAGTTCTAATGGAATGTTGTCTACTCCGGGGGCCTTGTTTCGACTCAGGTCTTTCAGTGCTCTGTCAAACTCTTCACGCAGTATCGTATCTCCCATTTCGTCTTCATCTACATCCTCTTCTATTTCCATAATATTGTCCTCAAGTACATCGCCCTTGTATAAACCTTCTATATACTCCTTCCACCTTTCTGCCTTCCCTTCTTTGCTTAGAACTGGGTTGCCATCTGAGCTCTTGATATTCATACACGTGGTTCTCTTCTCTCCAAAGGTCTCTTTAATTTTCCTGTAGGCAGTATCAATGTTACCCCTAGTGAGATAAGCTTCTACATCCTTACATTTGTCCTCTAGCCATCCCTGTTTAGCCATTTTGCACTTCCTGTCGATCTCATTTTTGAGACGTCTGTATTCCTTTTTGCCTGCTTCATTTACTGCATTTTTATATTTTCTGCTTTCATCAATTAAATTCAATATTTCTTCTGTTACCCAAGGATTTCTAGCAGCCCTCGCCTTTTTACCTACTTTATCCTCTGCTGCCTTCACTACTACATCCCTCAGAGCTACCCATTCTTCTTCTACTGTATTTCTTTCCCCTATTCCTGTCAATTGTTCCCTTATGCTCTCCCTGAAACTCTGTACAACCTCTGGTTCTTTCAGTTTATCCAGGTCCCATCTCCTTAATTTCCCACATTTTTGCAGTTTCTTCAGTTTTAATCTACAGGTCATAACCAATAGATTGTGGTCAGAGTCCACATCTGCCCCTGGAAATGTCCTGCAACTTAAAACCTGGTTCCTAAATCTCTGTCTTACCATTATATAATCTATCTGATACCTTTTAGTATCTCCAGGGTTCTTCCACGTATACAACCTTCTTTCATGATTCTTAAACCAAGTGTTAGCTATGATTAAGTTGTGCTCTGTGCAAAATTCTACTAGGCGGCTTCCTCTTTCATTTCTTAGCCCCAATCCATATTCACCTACTATGTTTCCTTCTCTCCCTTTTCCTACACTCGAATTCCAGTCACCCATGACTATTAAATTTTCGTCTCCCTTCACTATCTGAATAATTTCTTTTATTTCATCGTACATTTCTTCAATTTCTTCATCATCTGCAGAGCTAGTTGGCATATAAACTTGTACTACTGTAGTAGGTGTGGGCTACGTATCTATCTTGGCCACAATAATGCGTTCACTATGCTGTTTGTAGTAGCTTACCCGCATTCCTATTTTCCTATTCATTATTAAACCTACTCCTGCATTACCCCTATTTGATTTTGTGTTTATAACCCTGTAGTCACCTGACCAGAAGTCTTGTTCCTCCTGCCACCGAACTTCACTAATTCCCACTATATCTAACTTTAACCTATCCATTTCCCTTTTTAAATTTTCTAACCTACCTGCCCGATTAAGGGATCTGACATTCCACGCTCCGATCCGTAGAACGCCAGTTTTCTTTCTCCTGATAACGACATCCTCCTGAGTAGTCCCCGCCCGGAGATCCGAATGGGGGACTATTTTACCTGCGGAATATTTTACCCAAGAGGATGCCATCATCATTTAATCATACAGTAAAGCTGCATGTCCTCGGGAAAAATTACGGCTGTAGTTTCCCCTTGCTTTCAGCCGTTCGCAGTACCAGCACAGCAAGGCCGTTTTGGTTAATGTTGCAAGGCCAGATCAGTCAATCATCCAGACTGTTGCCCCTGCAACTACTGAAAAGGCTGCTGCCCCTCTTCAGGAACCACACGTTTGTCTGGCCTCTCAACAGATACCCCTCCGTTGTGGTTGCACCTACGGTACGGCCATCTGTATCGCTGAGGCACGCAAGCCTCCCCACCAACGGCAAGGTCCATGGTTCATGGGGGGAGGTAAATATTCGTAAGAAACGATATAGTTAACGTAAAGGAAGAAAAGCTTCTCCTTCGAGCTGATCCACTGAACAATAGATCTATTTTGTCATGACAGAAACGGTTATTTCTCAGACTGTCTTCAAGTTTGTACATCACACGTCACTACCGGGCAACGTGCCCTGGATTAAGTTATGAAAGATGTTACTAGAAACAAATGACCATGGTAGGAGCAGCTATCAGAGATTGCCAGCCTGAAACGTATAGGATCGATTCCAGACAACATAACGCTAAGTGGAATCATCTAATATGACCCCTATTTCTTTATAGAGGAGCACTCAGCACTGCAGAATATATTCAGAAATCATCCAGTCACAGCTCTTGCCGTTCCTACAACTTCTGAAGATTGGTTTGAGGCAGCTTCCCAAACTTGTGAATTCTGTGCAATTCTTTTCCTACCTGCATAACTGCTGGGCCCCGCAGCAATTTGAACCTCCTTACTGCCATTATGTCTTGGTCTCCCTCTGCAGTTACTATCTCTACTCTTCCCTCCATTGCCAAATTAACTATTGCTTGTTTCCTCAGGATGTGTCCTACTAACCAACCTTTCTTTTACTTAGATTTAGTCATAAATTACTTTTCTCCCCGATTCAATTCAAGATGTGTTACGTAGTTTCCTATCTACCCATCTAATATTCAGCATTCATCTGTAGCACCGTACCTTGCTGCGTAATTCCACATTTTATATCGTATTTACTTCTGCCATCGTGAGTTCTTCTGCCCCTCGAAATGCAACACTCTAACGTTATATAACTCGAGTAAACATCTCTAAAGTAGTCACATCGCGTGCGCACACACTCAAATTGTAACAGTAGGTTGAAAGTGGAGTGCACATCTCAAAATAACAGACGAATGTTATCTGAAACAATCATTTAATATTCCTCCAAAACCACACAAGTGATAATGGTTCATGAAGATAGTGTTACTACACTTAAAACATCAACACAGCAACATGTATCGTCTTACCTTGTTCAATTCCTGAATAACTAGTTGTCATTGAATGTGATTATTCTTAATTTTATCTTTAGCCTCCAACCATGCCGCACTGTGCGTCAACTTACCAGAATGACGTTCACCTCTTTGGTCGCTTTGTCTAAGATCACGACAAGATAGCGGCGCCCTATTTGGCGCACCTTTAAATAAAACAAGAATAAAGGGAATGACCATACGGGTAAATCACTACCCAACACGTATTGATGATAACAAATGTATTATTCATCGTAAGCATGGACACAAATTGCAGTCTCGTAATTACAATCCTATTACAGACTGTTTCTCTATATCGAATAGCCGTACCACAATCATCACAATGGGAAGAGTCCAAATTCGAATTTAACTGAATTTATTCTGCATTTAAGATTTACAAACAAACTTGACAACGAATATTAAGAATTGTAATTGGAAAGAAATATTGAACTACAGTTGAATATCAGGTTTCATATGTTATCAAGCAACCATTAAAAATAAGTTACAAAATGATATCAAGGAATGGAAATTTTTTAGACTCTGCTTTTATGTTCGCTGGAGAAAAATATGTACACTTGATGTTCAGCAACTCAACTTTATTGATAGGTTTTGAGTAACTTCTTCAGAATTTCTGCAGAAAGGTTACAGAAGTCATGAGAAACACAGCTTCTTTTTTTTGACATAATTATCAAGTAATAAAACTAATAAAAGTTTAGAAGAACATAAATTAAAATGAACACATCAGAGGAGGTAGGAAGCTTCATACACATGGTATTGCACCATGTACGGGTATGAACAGAAGAGTTATACAGCAAAGAGCGCGTAACGTCCTATACGTATTTCATTTTTTTATGTAATATGACACGTGGCTACTGTGCCACCTAGCTCTCATCTGTTTTCTCCCCCATCCCCACCATTTACCTCAAATTTTGTTTTAATTTTTTTAATCTCATGGTTTTCATATATTGTAACGGTGTATTTAATGCTCTTTGTTGTATAACGTCATATTTGATACAGTTTGTTTTTAAGCAATTTTGCATTTGTGTTTGGCTTGTGAAACGCGTTCAGCGCTATCTTGTGCTACCACTGACGTCACTTGGTGGCCACGTTTTTCACTTCATACGTAACGTCATATTTTCTCACTCAGTTGTACTCTGATGTTGGTACTTGTACATGACGCCATGTCAAGCGTATGAAGCTCTACCTTCTTTGGTATGTTCATTTTAATCAACGTTCTGCCAAATTTTTGTCTATTATTTGGTAATTACGTAAAGAAATCTGTGTTCCTGATGACTATCGCAACCTTTCTGCAAATATTCTCAAGATGAGTTAACTCGAAACGCCTCAATAAAGTTAGGTTGCTAAACATAATGTAAATAATTTTTTTCCAGCGACCATAAGTGCAGTGTAGAAGAAATCTCCATATCTATCAAGTTGTCGCATGCCTCACACGTGACTGAGATGAGATGACGAAAGTCATGGGATACCTCCTATTATCGTATCCGACATCCCTTTGCCCAGCGTAGTGCGGCAACTCAACGTAGCATATACTCAACAAGTCGTTGGAGGTCCCTTGCAGGAATAGTGAGCCATGGTGCCTCTAGAGGTGTTAATAATAGTGAAAGTGTTGCCGGTGCAGGATTTTGTGCACAAACTGACCTCCAGATTATGTCCCATAAATGTTCGATGGGATTCATGCCGGGCGATATGGGTGGTCAAATCATTCGCTGTTAATTTCTAGAATCTCCTTCAAACCAGTCGTGAAAAAATGGCTCTGAGCACTATGCGACTTAACTTCTGAGGCCATCAGTCACCTAGAACTTATAAGTAATTAAATCTAACTAACCTAAGGACATCACACAAATCCATGCTCGAGGCAGGATTCGAACCTGCGACCATAGTGGTCGCCCAGCTCCAGACTGTAGCGCATAGAACCGCACGGCCACTCCGGCCGGCCCAATCGTGAAGAACAGTGGCCCACTGACAAGGCACTTCGACATTCATAGTAATTCCGTCGTTGTTTGGAAACATGAAGTCCGTCAATTTCAGTAGATGGTCTCCAGGTAGCTGAACATAACCATTTCCAGTCACTGATCGGTTCATTTGGACCAGACGGCCTAGTCCATCCCATGTAAACAAAGCCCACAGCATTATGGGCAGTATCATGTTGAGAACTTCGGTCCGTGGCTTGATGGGGTCTGCGCCACACTCGAGCCCTACCATCGGCTCTTACCATCTGAAATCGGGCCTCATCTGACCAGGCCACGGTTTTCCAGTTGTCTAGGGTCCGTCCAATATCGTCACGAGCCCAGGAGAGGCGTTGCGGGCCATGTCCTCCCGTTAGCAAAGGGGCTCGCGTCGGTCATCTGTTGGCCTAATATCGCCACACTGTCCTAACGAATACTTTCGTTGTATGTCCCACATTGATTTCTGCGGTTATTTGACGCAGTGTTGCTTGTCTCTTAGCACTGACAACTCTACGCAAATACACTGCTGCCAGACGTTAAGTGAAGGTCGTCGGCCACCGAGTTGTCCGTGGTGAGAGGTAATGCCTCAGATTTGGTATTCTCGGCACACTCTTGACACTGTCGATAGCAGAATATTGAATTTCCCATCGATTTCTGAAATGGAATGTCCCATGCGTCTAGCTCCAACTATTTTAATTCCCGTCGTGCAGCCATAATCAGGTCGGAAACCTTTTCACATGAACCACCTGAGTAAAAATGACAGCTCCCCAATGTCTGCCCTTTTATACCTTGTGCACGCGATACAACAGCCATCTGCGTAGATGCATACCGCTATCCTTGTAACTAACCTGTTTCTACGGGTTATTACGTTAAGAGTGGAATGGTAATGCCTATTGATTGTGAAATTAATGTGAGAAGATTATGGTCGCCACCGACTCTAACAATGCAACTAATCAAGATTTGGCCGAGTCGGAAAATAAATTAATTTGATCACAGACCAAAAACTCATAAAAATACTTATGTCCTGATATCGCTCATAGGGGACGCGACGTAATTAATAGTATTTCCCGTGCACTCTTCACGAGAATCAACCATTTAAAATAAAATAGCACATGCGAGAACACTGTGCAGATCAGCAGCTCCCAGCAACACACCTGAAAATAAGACTTAATCTAAGGCATTTGTTTTAAAATAAAAGGGAAACTAATCACTGGACCTGTGCGTAAGGAAACGCGTTGGATGTGCTAACAGGAAAGATACGAGGGGAGTGGCTTAGGTGCGATGACGTAAGCTCGGAATACAACAGAATATTGTGGATAAAATCATTTATTTTTAAGACATGGATGTTAGGCATGTACACAATTCCTGATACCATTGATTCCTAAAACCTTGAATAAAAGTGTCGATACGTTCACCGCTATAATCCACACCTAAAATCATTGGTGTGAATCATTCATACAACTGCTGTTGCCTGATAACTGATCGCAATAACTCGTGAAACGGTACACGTTTCGCAGTAAACCCGCGTGCCCACGTGGTTTGTGGAGACAATTTCTAGGTATAGTGCCCAAATTGCAACAATATCACATCACACAATCATAAACAGTTAACATTATTTAAAACAATCATTCTGGAAACATGAGATCGGACAGTTAGTGATGCCGGTTGCTCAACAACTATAATGTTCTACCACGTGGTTGGCTCCCCGCGGACGAAAGATACATAAAGCAAGGAAATTTTTTTACAAGAAGGCAAAGCTATAAATATTTAGAAAGATGAAAGCTTATACAGGCACAGCTGAAGGCAAACAGACATTCATACAGAAGCGAGAGCTCACTTCTTAAAGACACCTTTGTGTGGCGCTCTTCCGGTGGATCCAAGTCTGCTATGAAAATTTACTAAAAGAAAAATCTGCCAAGGTTTTGCATTCCTTGCTGCGACAAGGCAAAGCAGTCTTTCTGAAAAGCGAGACCAGAAGCTAACAGCTCTCCCCTCGCCAATTAACAACGCGCCACACGTCAGTCTACCTCACCCTTCTTCGACTGGAGCACAGCTGTGGACGTTTCCTGTACCGGCGGCAGACTGCCTCCCTTTTTCCTCTCCAGCCTCCTCCACGCTCCGCATGGCCCGGAAAACCAAAGGATGCCATTTCCGCCACGAGTAGCGCAAACCTCTTTGCCTACTTGACCACTACGAGAGTTGGCTATTCTGTACAACTGCTGCTGAGTCTGTATCACTATCGCAGACTTTCTGCAGCAGATTACGCCACCGTCTAGCAGCGTGACACACAACCACATTCATTCAATCACACCACTGAGTTATGAGAAAAGATAAACCAGGAAAAGAAAGAGAAATGCTAGTGAAATTGGGCTACCGGACTGATAAAAGGTAGCTACAAGAGCCTTTCATCCTATGACTTTGTCACCTCAGTGTATGCCACCCATCACACCTCAGATCTCAAGAAGACTATAATAGCATTGAGACGAGGTTGGGAGAGAAGTACTAGCAGTGAGGGTAAACTGTCGAGCATGTCGTCATGTTATCTAGCCTGTAGGCTGTAGTATCTTGCTTATGCAGACAGAGGCCGGCGGTTGTCTTCTGATCGCGTGAACCACACAGATAATTTTCTCCTCGCGAATAGTAAACGCCATACTTGAATTTAAAAGGCTCTCGCTACTCCTGCAAGGGCGTGAGGCCTTACAGCCAGACTTTAGTCTGCAAGACGCATACCACCATGTCTTGTCTGATAGACACTAATTACAACACTGGCTACGTGTTGACTGCTCCAAGACACCGACAAAAGAAACTGCGGAACCGTGCTTAGTCCTATTTAAAATCACGGTTCCAGTAAGAAAACAGAACACTGTCGTGTAGGCATTATTTTCCACGGCCACCGCTAATGCCCGTTCCTACAGAAAGCTCTCTCCGTCTTACAAGCGAGTTTTGAGGGAACGCCCCAGAAATATTAGGTTGCCTAACCACAAAATATCTCCCAGGGAGGTACATCTACATCTACGTGGCTACTTTGCATATAATACTTAAATACCTGTCAGAGGGTTCATCAAACCGCGTTCATAATAATTCTCTGTTATTCCAGTGTTGAAGAGCGTGCGGAAAAGACGAACACCTACAACTTTCCGTGCGAGCTCTGATTTTCCTTTAGGTCTGCGTCAACAAAATGTTTTCGCATTTGGTGGAGAAAGCTGGTGATTGCAATTTCGTGAGAAGAGCCCGCCGCAACGAGAAACGCCTATGTTTCAATGATGTCCACCCCAAATCCTGCGTCATGTCAATGACAGTATCTCCCCTGTTTCTAGATAATGTAAAATGTGCTGCCCTTCTTTGAACTTTCTTGATGTACTTCGTTAATTCTATCTGGTGAGGATCCCACACCGCGCAGTAGTTCTCCAAAAGAGGATGGACAAGCAAAGTGTAGGCAGTCTCTTTTGTAGATCTGTTGTAGCTTCTAAGTGTTCGGCCAATAAAACAGTCTTTGGTTTTTCCTTCCCCACAACATTTTGTAGTTGTTCTTTTCAACTTAGGTTGTTCGTAATTGTATTTTCTAGGTATTTACTTGAATCATCGATTGTTTGCATAATCTACAAACTATCGAAGACAGCTGCTCAGATTGTCTCCTAGATCGTTTATGTAGATAAGAAACAACAGAGCGTCTACGACACTACCTCAGGGAATGCCAGAAATCACTTCTGTTTTACTCGATGATTTTCCGTCAATACTAACGAACTGTGACCTGTGACAGGAAAAGACGAATCCAGTGCCAGTACTGAGACGATATTCCATAATTAGGCAATTTGGTTACAAGCCGCTTGTCAGGTACAGTGTCAAAAACCTTTTGTAAATCTATACATACGGAATCAATTTGAAATCTGAGCCGTGGTAGGGTAACAAGGGGGAAACAAATGGTAGCACCAAAATTTTTTTCTTTAACAGGGTGGCTTTATGGCAGTGAACAGTAGACAATGAAATTTAAATGACAACTCTCCACAAATATGGCTTCACAGGTAAAATTAAATCTATGATAGTTAATTTTTTAAAACTTTCAACAAATATCCCTTAATGCCTTTAGTAAAACAATAAGTGATAGGCCTAACGAGAAAGTGCAATCCACACCAACATTTCCATAGATCATAGACACAGGTTGCACAATTTAACCCAAAGGATTTGCCAAGATAAAATGTCCTTAAACGTAAAATATAAATCATTACACTAAAGTGCTGCATCAGTTGTCAACATAAAAATTCACAAGGAGTCCAAGGCTAGATTTTAACATTTCTGACATCGCAGCAGTAGGCAAGATAAAATTAACTCAGTTAACAAAATACAACTACACCAAAACTCAAATGCGAGTTAAAATTTAACACACACGGCGACAACTGCCAGCTTACAATAGTTAAAAAAAATTTCACTCTCATAGGTGGGCAGATGTCATTACCAAGGGGAGCGTGCGAACCAACTTGAAGCAACTATAACATGGCATAGACCAAATTACAGATTCGGCAGTCTATGCAGAGAAGTCGGCACGAAACGGTAAACAAGTCAGGAAACGATCACCGTCGCCCACATACACACTCACGCGCGGCCACATAGGAGCCAAACTTAAGCCAGGGAGATAGGACAGGCAGGGTGCGGAAAAAAAAAATTGTTCGTCACAGGGCCCACCTAACCACTGGACGGGAACTACCAAAATTCACTCACCTTAAACTTCACGTACGACGCCCGGGCGAGGAAACGAAATTTTACCGGCACAGACCAGCAAAAACCCCCAGACAAACACACAGAATCCCATAAATTCCAAAGCATAATTTAATCAATTATCCCCCAAAACCCTGGAACTTGGCACAAGCGAAATTACAGGCTTCATGTTTCAAAGGTACTCAGCAGAAGAGTAAGGAGGGAAAAGGTTAAACAAAGTTCTGCAACGGCATAATAAAAAGCCAAGAAAAACACTAACAAGGGAACCTCCCCATCGCACCCCCCTCAGATTTAGTTATAAGTTGGCATAGTGGATAGGCCTTGAAAAACGGAACACAGATCAATCGAGAAAACAGGAAGAAGTTGTGTGGAACTATGAAAAAATAAGCAAAATATACGAACTGAGTAGTCCATGCGTAAGATAGGCAACATCAAGGAGAGTGTGAGCTAAGTAGCGCCGTGGTCCCGTGGTTAGCGTGAGCGGCTGCGGTTTTTTATTTTCAGACAATTATTATCTGTCCGTGCGTTATGTTTTCATCACTTTTTTGGGAGTGATCATCACATCCACAAGAAAACCTAAATCGGGCAAGGTAGAAGAATCTTTTTACCCATTCGCCAAGTGTACAAGTTAGGTGGGTCAACAACATATTCCTGTCATGTGACACACATGCCGTCACCAGTGTCGTATAGAATATATCAGACGTGTTTTCCTGTGGAGGAATCGGTTGACCTATGACCTTGCGATCAAATGTTTTCAGTTCCCATTGGAGAGGCACGTCCTTTCGTCTACTAATCGCACGGTGTTGCGGTGCGGCCGCAAAACACAGACACTAAACTTACTACAGTGAATAGAGACGTCAATGAACGAATGGACATATCATAACTTTGCGAAGATAAAAAAGTAAACTTTTCACTCGAGGGAGGACTTGAACCAAGGACCTCTCGTACCGCAGCCGCTCACGCTAACCATGGGACCATGGCGCTACTTAGCTCAGAGTCTCCTTGATGTTGCTTATCTTGTGCATGGACTACTCAGTTTGTATATTTTGCTTATTTTTTTCATAGTTCCACACAACTTCTTCCTGTTTTCTCAATTGATCTGTGTTCCGTTTTTCAAGGCCTATCCTATCCACTATGCCAACTTGTAACTAAATCTGGGTGGGGGGGGGGGGGGTGCGATGAGGTGGTTTTCCCTTGTAAGAAAGGTACATCACCCCACAGAATGCAAAGAAACACGAACACTGGGGTTTGCCAACGATTCCGACACGATCATAACAACGAAGATAATCTTCTTAGCCATAGCACGCTGAAACACACAATCAGCACCAAACTTGCGAGGACGAAAAAGTACTCCCCTGTAAACTATATCCGGGAGCAGCACAGCCATAAGCTCCTGCCAAGGCGCAGTCCAGGGAAATCGCCGCAAGAAAGATGATCCAGACCTCAGCAAGGCGCAGTCAGACAGGGCAGGAAAGCTGGTAATCAGGCGACGACTCGAACCACCGTCCCGGGGAGCAGCAAGTAAAGGCCGGTTCGCACTAGGGCTGCCGCGCGTCAAAACCGCGCGTCAGCGGCGTGGTTGCCATGGAAACGGCGTCAGCGGCAAGGCGCGGCGGGCTGTGCGTCGCGGTTTGACCATGTCCAACGGCTTCCGCTGCCACGTGCCGCGCTCCAGGTGCGCGCCGCCAATCACAGAACGCGCTGAGCGTGACGTCAGGTACGGAACCCCGAGCCACACGAACTTCCGCCGAACCGCTGGCGCAGACGCGGCGGCAGCCGTGAAATACTTATCATCCGATTCCAAGGAAACTATTCAGTAGAAAAATTTGATTCTTGGGCATGTTACAGCCTGATATCTTCTCTCGATAAAGGACGGAATTTCTTTTCGTTATTCTTCGTGGTTACATGCTGTATCGCATTTACCTAAACCTTTACACGAAATGTTAATGAGTGTGCAGAGGTAAAAACGCATTGCGTGGACTTTGCGTACAGTTCATTTTAGATAATACATTATTGCGTATGAAACTTAGTCAACATATCGAAATTGTTTTTAAAGCTGATAGCAGATCGATAGCTATCACCGTTCTCGAGGTATTGAATGATATGTCGGCGGACGGGTTGCGCCGTGACCGCGCGCGGGTTGCTCGCGACGCGACCGATACTTCGTCCTGCTCGTCGTAAACCATGTGGTTGTATCAACTGCAAATTTCGTAAACGGTTCAAGAAATCGAAACGTGTTTTTTTGCAAACGATAACTTGTAAAAAGTCATGTATTTCGTCGCATTATAAATATCCAAAATCTGTTTATATACCGAGATATGAAAGAAACTACAGTTTTTCGGAAGGGATATATGAATTTTTTTAAACGGCATTTAATAGCATGTGGAATAAGAAGTTAAACCGAGACGAATTTGCTGGTATGTCATAAGATGTAATTTGCTAAGTATTTACAGCTATTGATTATTTCCTTTGGAAGTAACAAACGTTTTTTTCTTTAGGCTGTGTACTTTGTTGGTTCAAGACGCGTTTCCCCTTTTACTTTAAGGCATCTTCGGTGGAATCTAGAATGATTCAGTTTTGTTTTGATATGTAATACTTGCAGATTATAAAACAGTTCACATCTTTTTTTACGTGAATAACTGATTACTTACAGTGAACCGAGTTTTTGGCGGACATTTGCGTTTCCCCTCACCTGGTCACATGCTGGAGGTTGAACTAAAACTTAGATTATGGAACATAAGCACATTTTCATGTTCGCTCTTTTTTCTTCTGTCACTAGCTGTAGACATTATACCGAAAACACTGATTTGAAGTCGTAACTACAGTGTGTTCACCTCATGTCCCTTACTGTTTGGTTTGTTTATGTACATGTTGCCAACCTAAAGAATTATATGCTGAAAACTAATATTTATTTCTGTTGTTCTTGTATCTGTATGTGTGTGTGGCTAGCCAGTGATAGTTATAGAAAGTTGAAAGTGAATGCAGTAGTTGTCAGACAGTGGTTGAAAGATTTGGTGTTCAGCTGATTTCAGTTTTGGTTCAAATGTTTTGTGGAGGAGTGCATGGACGAGTAAATTCACTGCTTACATTAATAGATAAAATAGTAGAATAGCATTTCAACAGATGATTATTATCAGAATACAATCACCCAACCCCTTTGTTCTCACTTTTCGACGCCTCATACGTCCTGTCAAATTACCCCGCTTGTAGTCAAAGTTGTGCCATAATTTCCTCTTTCTCCTCTGTTTAATTCCGTTCCTCTTCTTTAGTTACACCATCCTCATATCTAATCTTCACCATTCTTATTGATCACCACGTTTTGAAAGCGTCCATTGTCTTCTTGACAGAACTGTTCATCGCCCACGTTTCACTTACATGCAAGGCTGCACTCCACTCAAATACCTTTGTAAAATAGTACCCAATCATTAGAATTTATATTCGATGTGAACAAATTTTCTTTTTCAGAAGGCTTTTCTTGCTATTCAGTCTTCATTTTATTCTCTCTACTTCTGCCTTCTCAATTACTGCTTCCCTTTCAAGTCATTGAAGTCTTAGAAATGCAGTTAGGTTTCTGTACAAATTATAGATAATCTTGCGGCCCTGTGTTTTATCGATGACATCTCCAGAGCTTCAAAGGATGTTTTAATCAAGATTGTCTAAATCTTTCTCTAAACATGCAAATGCTACAAACACAGTTTCGCAGTTCTTCAGCGTGTCTACTTAGCCAAGTGGTAGGATCGGTATTGCCTTGCGTGTTCAGACATTTCACAGGAATCTAACATTGTGCTTAAGTTAGTTTGTACAACCCCTCCCCCTCTCCTCTCTACATAGTCCTTCCACTTTCTAGCCTTGTCTTATTTGCTTAGTTCTGGCTTGGCAAATGAGTTCTTGACAGTTGCTCCTCCTTTGAGCAAAGTTTCCTTTGTTCTTTCTCATTTTCATCCCCCTGTTTCCCAAGTGCAAAATAGCGTTGCAATTTTGGAGTTTCTGTCAACGTCATGTTTACACATTTCTATTTCCCATGGCCTACTTTATTTGCTGCATTTTTATATATTTCCCTCGTGTCAAATTTAATATATCACGTTTTATCTAACGATTTTTACTGTACTTTTTTCCCGTTCACATAGTCTGCTGCATTCACCACTCCTTCTCTCAAAGATACCCATTCATATTCTAGCGGATTCTTTCCTTTGTTTCAGTCAGTCGTAGCATTATGGTAACTTTAAGATTATCGAAAAACTGTGGGTCTTGACTTACTCAAGTCCCATTTCCTTAATTTGCTACCTTTTACTGTCTCTTTAGTTGTAAACCGCAGCTCGTAACCAATAAACTATTGTAGGTTTGCGTCTGCACCGGAAAATATCTCATAATTTAAAATCTGGTTTCAAAAACTTTGTTCCAAATATGTATTATTCTTTCATGATTCTTAAGCAAGGTGCCGGCGATGATTATATTATGCTCTATGCGAAATTCTATCAGGTGGCTTCCAGTTTCATCCCTTCCCCCAAACCTTTGTGTACTTAGTGTTTTCCTGTACCTGCTACCGTATCAAATTTTAAACTTTTATCTCGCTTAACTATCTGAAAAATCTGTCTTGTCTACATTGTTTCAATGTGTTAGGAGATAGTGAACGGTAGTCATGAAGTCTGTTTACGGTATAATGAGAAAACATGAATAATGAAATATGTGAAAGAGCACATTGTACAGAAAATGAAACATTGGTACGTCTTCACCCAACTTCGTTTTTCCTTCACGTAGGTGTCAGATATAGTTATTCAAACACACCGGTCGTTTCGGTGGGCCCCACCCCGTACCTCAGTGGCTGTCCGTCATTGGCTACCGCTAGCGTCTGCCGCTTCCAGATGGGAACGCCAATTCCGCGAGCCGCCGCGTCAAAGCGGAAAACGCCTGCCGCTGCCGCTGCCGCACGACGCGCTGCCTCGCTCTAGTGGGAACCGGCCTTAATACCAGCCCCGGCCAGCGACAGCACGGAGGGACCCGCCGTCCGACGCAAAAGGCAAGGCTCGTGCCGCACGCGCCCAAACTTCACTTCCCGCGCACCCGCCACCGGGCAGAGACGGCGCCACCCGCTGCCAGAAGGCGCCCCGCAGCGGAGAAACACCACTCGGAGGCCCAATGATCGAGAATCGATCAGGAATACCGCAACCCCGGCACAAAATCCTTTGTCGATAGAACTCAACATTTCGCGTGAGTAAAGAGCTAGTTGTGTTTCGCAAAACGATGTTTCCTAAATCCGTGTTGGCTGTGTGTTAATACACCTTTCTCTTAGAGGTATTTCATAATATCTGAACACAAAATACGTTCCAAAATCCTGCTGCATATCGACCTTAATGATATGGACCTGTAATTTAGTGGATTAGTCATATTGCCCTTCTCGAATATCTGTGTAACCTACGCAACTTTCCAGTCTTTGGGTACGGGTCTTTCGTCGAGTGAGCAGTAACATATGATTGTTAAGTATACAGCTATTGCATCAACATACTCTAAAAGGAACCTAAATAATGATTTAAGGGCCTATCCCTGAACACGTGGCTTCTTTGTACCTCTGTAACAGCTATCGACATCATGGTAACCACGAGTAATTACTGTTTAAAACTCTTTGCGTTAAAATTAGCCTGGTCCAAAATTACTTCTATACAGAGGGACTGCAGTTCGTAACTCCCATATGTAATTTCCGTCTTAACCTCGTGTCGGGAACGCAATAGATAATGGAAAGCAACGTTCTTATATTTTAATTTATATCTTAAATCCCCTCCCCATGAACCATGGACCTTGCCGTTGGTGGGGAGGCTTGCGTGCCTCAGCAATACAGATGGCCGTACCGTAGGTGCAACCATAACGGAGGGGTATCTGTTGAGAGGCCAGACAAACGTATGGTTCCTGAAGAGGGGCAGCAGCCTCTTCAGTAGTTGCGGGGGCATCAGTCTGGATGATTGACTGATCTGGCCTTGTAGCAATAACCAAAACGGCCTTGCTGTGCTGGTACTGCGAACGGCTGAAAGCAAGGGGAAAATACAGCCGTAATTTTTCCCGAGGGCATGCAGCTTTACTCTATGGTTAAATGATGATGGCGTCCTCTTGGGTAAAATATTCCGGAGGTAAAATAGTCCCCCATTCGGATCTCCGGGCGCGGACTACTCAAGAGGACGTTGTTATCAGGAGAAAGAAAACTGGCGTTCCACGGATCAGTGCGTGGAATGTCAGATCCCTTAATCGGGCAGGTAGGTTAGAAAATTTAAAAAGGGAAATGGATAGGTTAAAGTTAGATATAGTGGGAATTAGTGAAGTTCGGTGGCAGGAGGAACAAGACTTTTGGTCAGGTGAATACAGGGTTATAAATACAAAATGAAATAGGGGTAATGCAGGAGTAGGTTTAATAATGAATAGGAAAATAGGAATGCGGGTAAGCTACTACAAACAACATAGTGAACGCATTATTGTGGCCAAGATAGATACGAAGCCCACACCTACTACAGTAGTACAAGTTTATATGCCAACTAGCTCTGCAGTGATGAAGAAATTGATGAAATTTATGATGAGATAAAAGAAATAATTCAGATAGTGAAGGGAGACGAAAATTTAATAGTCATGGGTGACTGGAATTCGAGTGTAGGAAAAGGGAGAGAAGGAAACGTAGTAGGTGAATATGGATTACGGCTAAGAAATGAAAGAGGAAGCCGCCTGGTAGAATGTTGCACAAAGCGTAATTTAATCATAGCTAACACGTGGTTCAAGAATCATGAAATAAGGTTGTGTACATAGAAGAACCCTGGAGATACTAGAAGATTTCAGATAAATTATATAATGGTAAGACAGAGATTTAGGAACCAAGTTTTAAATTGTAAGACATTTCCAGAGGCAGATGTGGACTCTGACTACAATCTATTGGTTATGAACTACAGATTAAAATTGAAGAAACTGCTAAAAGGTGGGAATTTAAGGATATGGGATCTGGATTAGCTGACTAAACCAGAGGTTGTACAGAGTTTCAGGGAGAGCATAAGGGAACAATTGAAAGCAGTGGCGGAAAGAAGTACAGTAGAAGAAGAATGGGTAGCTTTGAGGGACGAAGTAGTGAAGGCAGCAGAGGATCAAGTAGGTAAAAAGACGAGGGCTGCTAGAAATCCTTGGGTAACAGAAGAAATATTGAATTTAATTGATGAAAGGAGAAAATATAAAAATGCATTAAATGAAGCAGGCAAAAAGGAATACAAACGTCTCAAAAATGAGAACGACAGGAAGTGCAAAATGGCTAAGCAGGGATGGCTAGAGGACAAATGTAGGGATGTAGAGGCTTATCTCACTAGTGGTAAAATAGACACTGCCTACAGGAAAATTAAAGAGACCTTTGGAGAAAAGAGAGCCACTTGGATGAATATCAAGAGCTCAGATGGAAACCCAGTTTTAACCAAAGAAGGGAAAGCAGAAAGATGGAAGGAGTATATAGAGGGTCTATACAAGGGCGATGTACTTGATGACAATATTATAGAAATGGAAGAAAATGTAGATGAAGATGAAATAGGAGATGCGATACTTCGTGAAGAGTTTGACAGAGCATTGAAAGACCTGAGTCGAAACAACGCCCCGGGAGTAGACAACATTCCATCAGAACTACTGACAGCCTTAGGAGAGCCAGTCCTGACAAACCTCTACCATCTGGTGAGCAAGATGTATGAGACAGGCGAAATACCCTCAGACTTCAATAAGAATATAATAATTCCAATCCCAAAGAAAGCAGGTGTTGACAGATGTGAAAATTACCGAACTATCAGTTTAATAAGTCACAGCTGCAAAATACTAACGCGAATTCTGTACAGACGAATGGAAAAACTGGTAGAAGCGGACCTCGGGGATCAGTTTGGATTCCGTAGAAATATTGGAACACGTGAGGCAATACTGACCTTACGACTTATATTAGAATTAAGATTAAAGAAAGGCAAAAACCTAAGTTTCTAGAATTTGTAGACTTAGAGAAAGCTTTTGGCAATGTTGACTGGAACCTCTCTTTCAAATTCTGAAGGTGACAGAGGTAAAATACAGGGAGTGAAAGGCTATTTACAATTTGTACAGAAACCAGATGGCAGTTATAAGAGTCGAGGGACATGAAAGGGAAGCAGTGGTTGGGAAGGGAGTGAGACAGGGTTGTAGCCTCTCCCCAATGTTGTTCAATCTGTATATTGAGCAAGCAGTAAAGGAAACAAAAGAAAAATTTGGAGTAGGTATCAAAATCAATGGAGAAGAAATAAAAACTTTGAGGTTCGCCGATGACATTGTAATTCTGTCAGAGACAGCAAAGGACTTGGAAAAGCAGTTGAACGGAATGGATAGTGTCTGGAAAGGAGGATATAAGATGAAAATCAACAAAAGCAAAACGAGGATCATGGAATGTAGTCGAATTAAGTCGGGTGATGCTGAGGAAATTAGATTATGAAATAAGACAATTAAAGTAGTAAAGGAGTTTTGCTATTTAGGGAGCAAAATAACTGATGATGGTCGAAGTAGAGAGGATATAAAATGTAGACTGGCAATGGCAAGGAAAGCGTTTCTGAAGAAGAGAAATTTGTTAACATCGAGTATTGATTTAAGTGTCAGGAAGTCGTTTCTGAAAGTATTTGTATGGAGTGTAGCCATGTATGGAAGTGAAACATGGACGATAAATAGTTTGGACAAGAAGAGAATAGAAGCTTTCGAAATGTGGTGCCACAGAAGAATGCTGAAGATTAGATGGGTAGATCACATAACTAATGAGGAGGTACTGAATAGAATTGAGGAGAAGAGGAGTTTGTGGCACAACTTGACGAGGAGGGGGGACCGGTTGGTAGGACATGTTTTGAGGCATCAAGGGATCACAAATTTAGCATTGGAGGGCAGCGTGGAGGGTAAAAATCGTAGAGGGAGACCAAGAGATGAATACACTAATCAGATTCAGAAGGATGTATGTTGCAGTAGGTACTGGGAGATGAAGAAAGTTGCACAGGATATGGTAGCATGGAGAGCTGCATCAAACCATTCTCAAGACTGAAGACAACAACAACAACAACAACAACAACAACATATCTTAAATTCCTAGCAAAATAAAGGTAGTATCTCAAATGGAACCATTTTTCGTGTATTTTTTCTGTATCTTGGATACAATTCGTATTCAAACCACATCCACGCAGCCTAGGATATTGTACGGGGAATTCAGAAAGGCCCTGCGCCCGTTGGTTCCTTGCAGTTAAACTGCACCCAAGCGCTTTCACAGTCGGTAATGAGAAATAAGATCTACGAGGATCGTTAACAGTGGAGGTGTGTGTCTCTCGAGATTGCGCCAACGCAGCGGTATTGCGTTACGCGAGCGCCAGCGGACACCTGTAGCTCGTCTGACCTGGATTGCACAGCCGGCGGGCGCCGGCTCTCCCGTCGATACGCCAGAGAATTGGATTCCGGCTGACTTTCATGGCAGACGTCACGGTATCGAGATTCTTAAAACACATACCAATTGCTCACAGCCGCTGTGTTTGTAATTTTTCCACGACACTTCTCGAGTAGTGATATTTGTGTGGAAAATAGTCCGTGTAGCAGGGATGGGAAAAGCCGTCCGATTATAGCAGGTGTTTTTCACTTTTTGCTGATAAGAGATTAAAAAGAAAAAAGAAATGTCAATTAGCCACAACACCAGTGCTAAAATTTTTCGTTTTTAACTAAACCTTTTTTAACAAGAGGAGTAATTTTTATTCGTAAAATTTGCATTGGTTTGAAATATTGAGTTATTATGGAAAATGAGAAAAGCGAACAGTGTCGTTTTAATAACAATGCTGATAAAAACGAGCAACAAAGGCATTGCGTACGAATTGGTACAGTATTGCTGAGACAATAATGTCCCTGTTGCTGTGTGTCGTGGCTTAAGGTAAACGTGTACGCGCAGTGTATAACAAGACTTGCCTCAGAATGGTCGATACTGTAGTTTCTCACTGTCGTTGTATTACAGAATGCCACCGATCCTAGTCAGGGAATATTTTTACCGATTGGGGTAGCAATCAGGTAAATTCCTGTGTTTGCTTCAAAAGATTAAATTTTTATCTGCCGTTTCTGTAAAATAACAGAAGAGGAAGGAAATTAAGGTAACAATAGTAAATTAAAAACTTAACAATATTTCATCCCCAGTGTACAATAAAAACAGAAAGTAACTCATCTGCTGTCATTGTCTATATAATATGCCTTTATCCCCTTGAAAATAGACAAATTAACACCAACAGCAGAGTTCAATTTCACTTTCCATCCTTCAGCAATGACTATTCGTAATGCCAAAATAGTGGTAGGATTCCCGATTACAACATGCTTTCTCAGCATAGTTAGAAAAAATTAGAATCAGTTCGAGAATATTGGTTGTTTCTTTCTTAATTCAACCATTTATCACATTTAGAGAAAAAGCAGCGAACATTGGACCAACTAAGTTTTCTTTTGTTTGCCTATTTAATGTTTAATTTTGATTTTCTGTGTCTTGAAACTGAGAGAATCAAGATTTTTCAGTCTGTGTTCGCTTCCTACGTCTACTACAGGAAATAACAGGAATTCAAACCGAAAGTCGGTTATTTCAAAAGCCATCTATTTTGAGTAGGTTTAACAGTCAGGTTAAACTGGCTTGGAAAACAATTGACATAACCGAAAACCAATTGTTTCAGCTGTAACCGCACGTTATTTCCGACAGGCAGCCAGAAATCGAATTATAATACGTATACTGAACAAGCAGCTAAGGAGCCAAGGAGAAATTTGGGAAGTTCACCGGGAGGAGAGAAAAGCTATGTGTGCACGGTAACATTATACACTGAAGAGCCAAAGAAACTCGTACACCTGCCTAATATCGTGCAGAGACCCCGCGAGCACACAGATGTGCCGCAACACGACGTGGCAGGAACTCGACTAATGTCTAAATTAGTGCTGGAGGGAACTGACACCAGAAACCCTGCAGGGCTGTCCATAAATCTGAAAGGGTACAAGGGGGTGAAGATCTGTTCTGCACAGCACGTCGAAAGGCGTCTCAGATACAGTCAATAATGAAACTTCCTGTCAGATTAAAACTGTGTGCCGGACCGAGACTCGAACTCGGTCTGGCACACAGTTTTAATCTGACAGGAAGTTTCATATCAGCGCACACTCCGCTGCAGAGTGAAAATCTCATTCATACGGTCAATAATGTCCATATTTCGGGAGTTTTGTGGTCAGCGGAGGTGTTTAAACTCAGAAGAGTGTTCCTGAAGGCACTCGGTAGCAATTCTGGACGTGTGGCATGTCGCATTGTCCTGCTGCAATTGCCCAAGTCCATCGGAATGCACAATGGAGATGAATGGATGCAGGTGACCAGGCAGGATGCTTACGTACGTGTCACTTGTCGGTCGTATCTGGACATATCAAGGATGCCATATCACTCCAGCTGCACATGCCCCACGCCATTACAGAGCCTCCACCAGCTGGAACAGTCCCATGCTGACATGCAAGATCCATGGCTTCATGAGGTTCTCTCCAAACCCGTATGCGTCCAACCACTCGATACAATCTGAAACGAGACTTCTCCGTCCAGGCAACACGTTTCCAGTTATCAATAGTCCAATTTCGGTGTTGACGGGCGCAAAATATGGTTGAAATGGCTCTGAGCACTATGGGACATAAGTTCTAGGGGACTGATGACCTCAGATGTTAAGTCCCGCAGTGCTTAGAGCCACTTGAACCATTTTGTAAATACATCTAAAACTTACAATGGTATTGCAGTGCACCATAAGCATGTCATTCGCATTTTAAGTAGATATTCCATTACGTTTATCGATAATGAGAAGTCTAGTTCTATTAAATACACTATCCCTAGACGCACTAGAAGCCGATAGGTATAAATAGAACTTCTCGTGCCACTTTTGACAGTCTGATTTCCACCACTCCAAGAGCGACTGTCACACCGGTTTTCCAACCAACAGATACGTGGGAACTTTGTCGATAGTTTCCTACTCCTCCGCCCAAATCGTGGACGCGTTTGAAAGCGTCGATGCTGAGGCTTCGCCCTCTGTATAGTATCCTGCAAATAATAAAACATCCCTCCATGGGGGCTAAATCGATTATATCGCGTAGCCACTAATAAATTGGGTACATTTTTGATCTAAATTGACGTCTTTTCACTATTACGCGATCAACCTTTCAGTACGTCAGTACTAATAAAATATTTACTTAGCTAACTTTAAGTGTAGCACATATGGGAGTTCTGCGGTATGGACTTTCTTTCCCTCAGTTATCGAGAGTTGCTTCAGATGACGCGCCGATGGCACAAGAAATAATGCAAGCAAATGCACTGGCTTTGTTCCCAGTGCTTTAGTCCAGAGATTCTGAGCTCGCTGTCAGTAGTGCTATTCCCTCCAAATGACTGACAATGCTGGGGTACGCCGTCTACCTCAAACACAATCTCTTATCCAGTTCCCGGTGCTTAAAGCGTTTAACCAAAATTTTAAATTTAATTTGTTTATAAATGGGTCTTTTACGTATATGGGAGTGCATACGTGACTGTCCGCCATATTCTTGGCACAGTGTTCCTGTAGCTGGTATTCCCATGGCCCGCACAGTGGAGCGTCGGACAACTGTCAACTTCCATAGCCTAGGCAGCCTCTTGAAATGATTCGAGAACTTGAATTAATTTCTCAGCCGCCTGGTAATCCCAGTTCTCAAACAAGTATATTTTCCCGAATTCACGTAAAATCTTAACAATTTCTTCGTGCACGTACACATGGATTTTAGAATGACATGCAAAGTATTCCAGCGAGTCTCAACATGTTGCTTACACGGTGAACTGCAACCGCAGGTCTTTCACATGGCCACTCCTTTTTAAACAAGTTACGACATGACATCTCGTGGAAATCGGGTTTTCTGCCGGATATCAGCGTCTTCCAAACACGGGCGCGGACGGAATAGAGAACACCTAGAGCGGCAGGATAGCGCGGCTCGCGGGCGCGGACTGACTAGGGAACGGCAGACAGAACACCAGGCACCGGGCAGGCATAAGTATGCGACCCGGTCCTGCAAGGGAGGAATCCTACGGCTGGCGTTGCACCTCCCTCGGGACTTCCCGTCGGACGACCTTCACCGAGTCTCGAACATTCCAACTGTTAGAGAGAGGTTTCGCCAGGCTGCACGACTCTTCTACGACAAGACCATGCAGTCAACAAATCCGCTCCTCCGAGCACTAGGCCACCGTGTGCAGCGTCTCAACGCCACCAGATGGCCACACCTGCTTCGCGACCGATAAGTTGCAAGCACGCCAGGAACGCCGTCCCAGCAGACTGAAAGGACATAAACACAACGAAAGGACAACCCACACACACCGCCAGCTTGGAGGAATAGCCAACCAGCTTAGACTCCACCGAACAACAGAGACCAATCTGTCTCTGTCAGGCTGAAGCAAGCAAGCAAGGGAGGAAGCCACTGCGGCCGGCCCAGGAGACTACAAGCGAGCCCGGCCGCAGCACCGGACTGACCCAGCTAACGGACACGCAGCACATAGGTAACGATGCACGATACCTCACGCTAACCGACCTCACCTTGCATGCTCTATCGCAGCTAGCAAGCCGCTACTGCCCTTACTACCCGTCCTACTGTCGCAGAGGGTTTTTTCCCTTGGCGCTGGCCTTGGCACTTTTTTCCCTCTGCCCTTACAACCGCTACCCTTCGATCGCTTTCGACCACTTCTATCTCCTGATGGACCATGTAAATGAGTAGTCTTACCCAGACGCATGGACAACATCACAGCCTGCATCCTGTGACGCCTGATTCAAAACTAACATGCTTACGGAGGTGACAGTAGAACTTTTGGTTTGGTCACCACGTTGGTGCAGGCGTGGAGGGGCCCCATCCTATAAAAAAAAGCAAGCAGCCAGTCTCAGGGAACACCTGATGAAAACGTCAAGTAATGACGTCGAAATATCGTGTTTGGAAGACGCTGATATCCGGCAGAAAACCCGATTTCCACGAGATGTCATCAAATCGCCGTGAAAGTTTAAGAAATTACAAGTTACGACATTTTTGTTGCTTCCAATGATCCGCAAACAGTACGACCATATTCCTGCAACCGTATATCCTCAAGAACAGTGCTAAGGGAGTGGCTATTGCACGAAATGTGACAATGCCTTTTTTACATTTGCCCCTTGATCGGTAACTAAAGTAGGCCTCGACAGAGATTTGTAAATATCCCTAACCTAGTCAAGGTAGTTTAAATTTCCTCCAGTATCTCTGAAGCACTTTTCTCACACGGATAATCGACAAAAAAAGGACCTGATTTTTCCACGGCAACTCTCGCGACATTTGGTGCGTAGTAAGAGTAAAATAATGCGTTTTTGTTTACTCGTCTTTCCGCGTACCGCATGTACATGCGCAGGCTCCATCCTCCATATCGAGCAACATTTGGGGAACATAGTCACACGGTATGCTTCTATTTTTTTTATTACGAGAAATTGTTGAATGGTGAGGAAACACGTCTCTGGCACTACAGTATTTTGCTACTGTTCTATTTCTGTTAGTGTCTGTGCAAGATCTTGATACCGTTTTCCTGCAGCTGTGCTGAACTGTCGTAGATCTGCTGCACTCATTCTTCCACACTACTCCATCACAATGGATTTTGCTAACTCCGGAAAGTTGCTTTTGCTGCTGACCTGATTACTAGAAGCAGCTTTCCAGATATTAAAATGCGCCTGTACATTAATGGAGACGCGGCCTTGACGCCTTCAGCCCCAGTTCTTGGAACAAACATATCCAGCCTCATTATCTGGGCACACACTTTCGGATTTCTGCAGCAATGAGCCAGGCTACGTTCAGAAAATCCGTGAATTTTCCCGTGGTTTTGAGGTAACGCAAGTTCTAGTTGTTTCCAGCAAGGCTAAGATGTGGACCACTGACCACATCAAAAAACTTATAAAAATGTACTGCAGAAGACCTCGTTTCCTGGAAAATTAAACAGGAGTATTAACTACATCATATTCCGCATGCCACCTAATGGTGTGTGACAGAGGGTACTTTCGGTACCACTATCTCATCCCTCCGACCCTGTTCCACTCGCGAATGGTGCGTGGAAAGAATGATTGTCGGTAAGCCTCTGTATTGGCTCTAATTTCTCGAATTTTCTCCTCGTGGTCAATACGCGAGACGTATGTGAGGGGAGGTAATATGCTGACAGACTCCTCCTGAAAAGTGCTGTCCCGAAATTTCAATAGTAAATCTCTCCGTGATACACAACGCCTCTCTTGTAACGTCTGCCAATGCAGTTTGTTTAGCATTTCCGTAACGCCCTCTCGCCAGCTAAACGATCCTGTGACAAAACGCGCTTCGTTGGATCTTCGTTAGATCCTCTCTATCTCCTCTATCAGTCCTACCTGTTAGAGATCTCAGATAGATGAACAACACTCAAGAATCGGGCGAACAAGCGCCTTATCCACTTCTTTCGCGGATGAGTTATATTTCCTTAAGTTTCTTCCTCTGAATATGAGTCTGGGATCTGCTTTTCTTACTATCTGTTCTATGTGGTTATTCCACTTAATGTCGCTCTGGATAGTTACGCCAAGATATTTTACGGCAGACGCTGTCTCCACCTGTTTGTCATCAATAGTGTAGCTGTAGAGTAGTGGATTTCTTTCCCTATGTATGGGCGTTATGTTACATTTATTACGTTCAGGGTCAACTGCCAGAGACTGCACCATTCATAAATTCTCTGCAGATCGTTCTGCAAATTCTTACTAACTTCTGGCGTTGCTGCTATGGTATGGACATCTGCATCGTCTGGGAATAGCCTTAAAGAGCATCCGAAGCTTTCTACTAGATCACTGATATATATTGTAAACAACAACGGTCCTATCACACTTCCCTGTGGTACTTCGAATATTACCTTTACATCTGTCGAGTTTGTTCCGTTAAGAGCGACTTGTTGAGTTCTATCTGCAAGAAAGTCTTGAATTCAATCGCAAGTCCGCTCCGATACTCCGTAAGCTCGTATTATTTTCATTGAGCGGCAATGCGGGACGGTGTCAAATGCCTTACTGAAATCAAGGAATACGGCATCAACCTGAGCGCCGCCGTCCACTGCGCTGTAGATCTCATGGAGGAACAGAGCGAGCTGAGTTGGGCAGGACCTCTGCTCTCGAAATTCATGTTGATTTATATAGAGGAAATGTTCATTTTCCAAAAACCGTCATAATATTGAGCATAAAACATGTTCCATAATTCTACAACAGATTAACGTCAACGGTGTATCTCTATTATTATGTAGATCTGCCTTACAGCCTTTCTTAAAAACGGGAATGACCTGCGCTTTTTTTTTCAGTCGTTAGGTACCTTTCGTAGCTCAAGCGATCTACGTTTATATGAACAAGAATGTGAAAAATATGGCTTATGAAGAGATAATTAAAACATTTCCAGCCGACGCTCCGTCTGTGGACCAAAGTGTGATAAAAATTTAGGGGGCCTGAGAAAAAGAAGCGGAAAAATGAAGAATGAATTGTACAAGACGATAAAATTTGCTTGTACTATGTTGATCATTGTATTACACATTACTGTGCTGCATCCAATATTTTACATCACAAAATTTTTACAAAAGGTTAAGAATGTCCTCTTTCTAGCATATCAAGCCACGATTCACAGAGCAGTGCCGACGATTCAGAAAGCAAATCCGCTCGCGTGTGGCAAGTTATCCCCGCCTCCCCAGCACTGGTCGGCTATGTACAAGGCGAGCCGCATCGCGGCCCTCCAACTCTGCTCGCGGTAAAGGTGAGCTCGACCACCCGCCGTGCGGGCAACAGAACGAAGCACACCGCATTCCCGGTCGTTGTCGATGTACCGACCTTGGAGCCGCCACCTTTCAACCAGGTAGCTCTTCAATTTGCATCACGAAGCTGAGTGCACCCCAGGCCGTTCCTCCGACCAGGGACAAATCCCTGGCAGATCATTTGGTGAACTGGGCAGCCACGGCTGTAGAAATTCATTTGAATAATAAATAACCGGAACAACCGCCGTGAGAAGACGTATTTATCTCTCACTAGTTTCGTGACTATGAAGTCACATCTTCAGTCAGATGCTTTAAAGAAGATAGGGTAGCAGTATGAAAATTTTTTAAGTACATTGTAAATGATAAAGGAAAGACCACAGCTTTTTTTTTTATAGACACGGAAGCCGCCCTTTAATTAAACGTGGATGTCCCCTATCCTCATGTTCATCATAGCGTAAAAATGCTATTGTCAACAACATGACAGTAGACTACATGCAAGATGTAACATAGAACAACCAGGGACACTAAGAATCCCAACAAGTTACACTCCTGGAAATGGAAAAAAGAACACGTTGACACCGGTGTGTCAGACCCACCATACTTGCTCCGGACACTGCGAGAGGGCTGTACAAGCAATGATCACACGCACGGCACAGCGGACACACCAGGAACCGCGGTGTTGGCCGTCGAATGGCGCTAGCTGCGCAGCATTTGTGCACCGCCGCCGTCAGTGTCAGCCAGTTTGCCGTGGCATACGGAGCTCCATCGCAGTCTTTAACACTGGTAGCATGCCGCGACAGCGTGGACGTGAACCGTATGTGCAGTTGACGGACTTTGAGCGAGGGCGTATAGTGGGCATGCGGGAGACCGGGTGGACGTACCGCCGAATTGCTCAACACGTGGGGCGTGAGGTCTCCACAGTACATCGATGTTGTCGCCAGTGGTCGGTGGAAGGTGCACGTGCCCGTCGACCTGGGACCGGACCGCAGCGACGCACGGATGCACGCCAAGACCGTAGGATCCTACGCAGTGCCGTAGGGGACCGCACCGCCACTTCCCAGCAAATTAGGGACACTGTTGCTCCTGGGGTATCGGCGAGGACCATTCGCAACCGTCTCCATGAAGCTGGGCTACGGTCCCGCATACCGTTAGGCCGTCTTCCGCTCACGCCCCAACATCGTGCAGCCCGCCTCCAGTGGTGTCGCGACAGGCGTGAATGGAGGGACGAATGGAGACGTGTCGTCTTCAGCGATGAGAGTCGCTTCTGCCTTGGTGCCAATGATGGTCGTATGCGTGTTTGGCGCCGTGCAGGTGAGCGCCACAATCAGGACTGCATACGACCGAGGCACACAGGGCCAACACTCGACATCATGGTGTGGGGAGCGATCTCCTACACTGGCCGTACACCTCTGGTGATCGTCGAGGGGACACTGAATAGTGCAGGGTACATCCAAACCGTCATCGAACCCATCGTTCTACCATTCCTAGACCGGCAAGGGAACTTGCTGTTCCAACAGGACAATGCACGTCCGCATGTATCCCGTGCCACCCAACGTGCTCTAGAAGGTGTAAGTCAACTACCCTTGCCAGTAAGATCTCCGGATCTGTCCCCCATTGAGCATGTTTGGGACTGGATGAAGCGTGGTCTCACGCGGTCTGCACGTCCAGCACGAACGCTGGTCCAACTGAGGCGCCAGGTGGAAATGGCATGGCAAGCCGTTCCACAGGACTACATCCAGCATCTCTACGATCGTCTCCATGGGAGAATAGCAGCCTGCATTGCTGCGAAAGGTGGATATACACTGTACTAGTGCCGACATTGTGCATGCTCTGTTGCCTGTGTCTATGTGCATGTGGTTCTGTCAGTGTGATCATGTGATGTATCTGACCCCAGGAATGTGTCAATAAAGTTTCCCCTTCCTGGGACAATGAATTCACGGTGTTCTTATTTCAATTTCCAGGAGTGTATAAAAGAATCCCATTGATAAATAATAATTACTTAAGAGAAGTTGAGAACCCATTTTAAAAAATCTACCAACAATAAGTAGTGCTTACACAAGCGGCAATGAGAGGAAGTGCGCCGAGCGGCCCGGCCCACAGCACAGCATGTACTGACAACCGGCAGCAGCACACGGAAATACCGACATGTCAAGCGTGCGCAGGTTGGTGCGGCTGGCTCACCCAAGTCGTATCCACGGTAGTCGTAAGGCGGTGTAGCGCCAATCCAATCGAAATTAAAATTAAAGGTGTAGCCAGCAAGGAAGGTAGGGGGACATCTGTATAATAAAACGTTTATACAGAAAACATGTTAACAAAAATGCTTCAAATTCCTGTAACACTGACAGTCCACTGTGTGGTCAGACTAATACTTACAGTGATGTACCTCTTGACGGAAAGATAAATAGCGGAGGAATATATACATATAAGATCAGTGAAGGCGTATTACTTGAACAGGCTGCCTCCTAATAAAACGAATATAAATAAAAATAACAGGGCTTTGTCCAGCCCAGGTGTTCATAAAACACAATTTTCAGTCGATTAAACCATGTAGTATTATAATGAAATACATGGGAACCCACTATATACTAGTACTATTTTAAACGGGTCTGTCACATGCAAAAGATCAATGGGAATAAAAGGAATAAAAGTTACTAAAATTACAAAAATCACTGATTAACAACGGGCAGGCAAATACGTAAGCAGTACAGATTATTAACTCTCAACCCAAGAGTCACCAACAACATCGTGGGGAAGGCACAGATAAGATGTCAAACCAAGGTACAGGTAAACTGACCACAATTACCAATCATATTTACAGCAAAAAAAAAAAAAAAAACAGATGAATGATGAAACGAATATATTAAGTGTCTAACCTAAGAATCTTGAACCAGGAAATAAGTGATTGACAAGTGTACAATAAAGAACTGGTGACCATAATCCAATGGTCAGATGTCAGTTGCGTGTGTCTCTTGTAGGTAATCAAAATTAGCCAAAAAAAAGCATGCTGCCGTAATTCCAACTGACCATTGAGGATTCCGGATTTGTTCTTAATGATTTTATTAATTCTACCTCTTCCTAGACATTAAGTAAATGGCCTTTACGTTCCTCACGCAAGACTTTAATATTTTTTGAAATTTTGGTAACGGACTGTCCTTCAGTACGCAGATGAGCACCAAGTGCTTTTCTAGAATTTGCATATTCGATATGATCTTTAAACCGGACCTTAACGCTTCTCCCCGACCGGCTGATGTATGTTACTGGGCACAAATCGCAACGTATATTATTCAGACCTGTGCCCTTAAAAGGGTCCGTTGCCACCGTCTCTTTATACCTTATAGAAGAACCAAGGTTACAAATGGCTCTGAGCACTATGGGACTTAACTTATGAGGTCATCAGTCCCCTAGAACTTAGAACTACTTAAACCTAACTAACCTAAGGACGTCACACACATCCATGCCCGAGGCAGGATTCGAACCTGCGGCCGTTGCGGTCGCGCGGTGCCAGACTGTAGCGCCTAGAACCGCTCGGCCACTCCGGCCGGCTACCAAAGTTACAAGTTATGAAGAAGGCTATTATATTTTTAGTACGGAGAGTTTTACCAATTCCTTCAGAAATACGACTCATATACGTAATCCTACTATATGTTTTCAGAGCTGGCCCTTCTTCCGGTGTTAATGTAATTAACTGATCAGGATTGGCATGACGGCAATATTACCCGATTTTACCTACTTCCTGTTATTTCAGCTTATTTATATTAGTGTATTACGTCTTGGATGCAGTCCACTGTCAAAGTGTCGACGATTGTATTTTTCGTTATGGTCAGATGGTCAGCATGAGGATAGGGGGTACCTGTCAATTGTTTGGCACCCCTAGGATGTGACTTTGTAGTGACGAACCTAGTTGTGAACCAATAGATCAGTAAATCTTCTCATGGCAGCTGTTGCGGTTGTTTATTATTCAAATAAATTTAAGTATAAGGAATTCTTTTCTGGAACTACTTGTCTGCTGTGTAGTCGTATACGAAAGCGAAACATGGACGATATACACTGCGGAAGAGAAGAATAGCAACTTTTGAAATGTTGGAACGCTAGATTAGATGGCTACATCGAGAAAAAGGAAGAGCCACTGCATCGATTTGAACACAAAAGAGTTTGTGGTGAAATTTTACCGAAAGCAAGGGGTCATTGATAGGACACATCCTAAGTTTGTCACTGAATAGTTCAGCTTAATAACAGAATTATGTGGGGTATATACATTGGAGAGCCAATGAAACTGGTACACCTACCTAATACCGTGTATGGCTCTAGCGAGCACACAGAAATTCCGCAACACATGGTGTCATAGACTCGCTTAAAGTCTGAAGTAGTGCTAGAGGGAATTTATACTATGAATCCTGTAGTGCTGTCCATAAATCTGTAAGAGAACGAGGAGGGGAAGATCTCTTCTGAACATCACGTTGCAAGGCATCCCACATGTGCTCAATAATGTTATAGTCTGGGGAATTAAGTGGCCAGAGGAAGTGTTTAAACTCAGAAGAATGTTCCTAGAGCCACTCTGCAGCAATTCTGAACGTGTGGGGTGTCGCATTTTCCTGCTGGAAATGCCCAAGTCCGTCGGAACGTACAATGGACATGAATGGATGCAGGTGATGAGACAGGAGGCATACGTACCCGTCACCTGTCAGAGTCGTATCTAGACGGATCAGGGGTCCCATATCACTCCAATTGCTCCACACCATTACAGGGCCTACACCAGCTTGAACAGTCCCCTGCTGACAAGTAAGATCCATGGACTCGTGAGGATATCTCCACACCCAAACACGTCCATCTCTCCTATACAATTTGAAAAGAGACTCGTCCGACCAGGCAACATGTTTGCTGTTATCAATAGTCCAATGTCGGTGTTGACGGGCCCAGACGAGGCCTAAAGCTGTGTGGCGTGCAGGCATCCAGCGTACGCGAGTGGACCTTCGTTTCCGGAAGCCCATCTCGATGGTGTTTAGTTGAATGTTTCGCTTGCTGACACTTGTTGATGGCCTAGCCTTGAAATCTGCAGCGGTTTGCGGAAGGGTTGCACTTCTGTCACGTTGAACGATTCTCTCCAGTCGTCGTTGGTTCCGTTCTTGCAAGATCTTTTTCGGGCCGTGGCGACATCGGAGATTTGTTTTATCAGTTTCCTGATACTCGCGGTACACTCGTGTAATGGTCGTACGGGAAAATCTGCACTTTATCACTACATCGGAGATGTTGTGTCCCATCACTCGCGTGCCGACTATAACACGAAGTTCAAACTCAAATCTTGATAACCTGCCATTGTAGCAGCAGTAAGCTATCCAACAACTGCGCCAGACACTTTGTCTTATGTAGGCGTTGCCGACCGCAGCGCCGTATTCTGCATGTTTACATATCTCTGTATTTGAATATGCATGCCGATACCAGTTTCTTTGGCGCTTCAGTGTATTTTAGGGACTTCATTACGTTAGGTAGCTTCATGTATATGTAGGTTGCAATACTTATGAAGATATAAAGAGATTTGCACATAATAAACTATGAGCAAGGCTTGACAGTAGTAAGAGATTAAGTTGATATGGACAGGTATGCGCAGGATAAAGTAGCCTGGAGATCTGCGTAAAGCCATAGTACGCACGTTGCCGTGCATCTTCTAACCAAATGTCTAACGTCCTTAAAGGGTGGACACCTACTGTATATTTCACTTCAACTTGTGTGTTTAGCCTAGTGAACTGGTTGTCTCCCATGTGAAAATCCAGAAGCAGACATGAACACAAGTTATGTCTGTAAACAAGCAGTTTTCCTCTATTGCAGTCAACTTATAACAGTTACGAACTTGCAAATCCAATCTAGCACGGATACTCTTAAGCGAACTTTGTGAGACAACCAATACAGTATACTTCCTTTTTCTTCTTTAGCCCTCGTCCCGGCCGGTGGCAGGGTCGGCTGAGTGGGTTCGATCGTGGGCCACGTGTGGATGAAGATTTACGGCCTTCAGGTCGTTGTGCAGAGTATCGGCCTATCGTTCTCTCGTTCCCCCCTTGGGTATTTTTCCCGTAACTTCCACTTTGTGTGCTGGCTTTGCAATTGTATCGTCTTCTGCGCGGAGCACGTGTCCAAACCATCGTAGACGACATTCTCGCATTTGCATCCTAAAAATTTCACGTAAGTTAACCAGCAGTGTGCCTAGTTTTTTGTCGTGATATCTCGCGTACATTGGTACACAAAATTTATATATTTGCTTAATGATTGCCCCCTTGTAAGTTGTATCATATTCGATCATCTCCAGAGCAGTAGACGTACAGTTTACCAGACATTCTTGCACTTTGCCGGAAAATGTTCTGTAAAATGTCAACAAGTTTTAAGTAATAAATATTCTAACGATATTAGGCCTGAAGCCTGTTTTTTTGTCTGTTGTTCTTATTACCTTAATTTTTTCTACTTTGTTGGGTACTGTAGGACAATCTTTACATTATGCTATTCATATTCAGTTAAATGATGTTACTGTGAGTTTGGTTTGCGAGTTAAAAAAAACAACTTTATCCATGAACGTAATTTTTTGTGAGAAAATACTTTGACCATTTTTTGTGATTACTTGCAGTTAGTATAGGAATACTGTATCCGTTATGTGAATTCTGATCTGTTGGTAAAATGCTCACACAATACATATTTGTGCGGAACACACCGCAGCAACATAAGCACTGTCTTTTGTAAAGTGAAAAAGTGCAGCTTGTTAGTGAGATTCCACATAACCTATACTGCGTTGGTCTGTGCATTTCCACAAAAGATGCGAATTCAGATGAGAACGGCTGTTTCGAAACGAATTATAAGTAATCGCGGAGTGTAGTCACGAAATACTTTCGTGGTGCTACAAAAGTATCTATAAACTTAAAATGGTATTTTAACTCGCCAACCAAACTTCTCGGTAACATAATTTACTTGCAGATGACAAGCTGCGAATTACTGTAATGCAAAGAGGGCCCTAAAGAACCGAAAATACAGAAGAAATGAAGGTAATAAGAACATAACAGTTTTAGGCCTAATCCCATTGGAAAAATTATGTAAACCATATTTACAGTGCCCACTGAGGTGACAGAGGAGCTGAAATGTGTTGGGGCATTTATAAACAATAGTTTATGATAGGCGGACCTTAAATACAATCTATTTTATCAGTAGGCCCAGGTTCAAAGTAGTATTCCTCTTTCGTTGCACAAGACTTCTGCACGCGTTTCTCCCCGAAGTTGTGCAGAATTCTATGTGCGAATGAGAAGGGGGAGAGGAGTTACGAGTCATAGGGTAATGAACCTCTCCCAAAAAAAAGAAACACATTACACTTGAGCGATTATATTTTTACACTAGTCAGTACTCACATTTCACAGCTGACGTTTGAAGAATAAAGTAGAATAAAAACCAAGAGCCTCGAAAATATAGTGTGTTGTTGTAAATTTAACGACGAAGACTTCTCAGATGTTTGTGTGAGGGCCTGCCGATGTTGATGGGGTTGCGACCTGGCCACTAGCATTCTCTTCAGTCAAGTGAGAACATTATCGGTCTGACCGAAACTGCTTGAAGAAAAAAAGATACTGTTCGTTAATTCCACTGGTATATTTGACCGATTATCTCAGCAGTTTGGTTCCACAGGAACCTGCCGCATCTACTAATAGTCAGCAAACCACAGGAAACTGAATACGGAGTAACAAATATGATTCAAATGGCTCTGAGCAGTAGGGGACTTAACATCTGAGGTCATCAGTCCCCTAGAACTTAGAAATACTTAAACCTAACTAACCTAAGGACATCACACACATCCATGCCCGAGGCAGGATTCGAACCTGCACAGTTCCAGACTGAAGCGCCTAGAACCGCTGGGCCACACCGGCCGGCTCGGGGAAACAAACACCGAAAGCAGCACCAAACTGACTCCGAAAATGTAGGTGGAAACACCTGAAAGAAACAGCATTTCCCTCATTTCCACACTCATATAGTCAGAAATTTAAAATCGGTGCTCACAATCGTAGTGCTAAGCAAAATGCTGGTGTCCGTGAGAGCACACGTCGATTTTATGTCGTGTAAATTACGACGTTCTGAAGGATGTGTCTTATGTAAACTGGCGGCGAGGGGGAGGGAGGTGGAAAGGAAATGGAAGGAACTATTGATATCAACTTCATCGGGACTTTGTGCGCAATCAGCAGCGACAAGTGAAAATGTGAGCAGGACGAGGATTTCAGCCTGTGATATCCTGCTTATAAGGCTGTTGCGTTAACCATTGCCACATTAAGCATTCATGTATAATTGATTCGCCGTGATGGGCAATGAATCCACCACCTTCGTCTGGAACCGCGCGACCGCTATGGTCGCAGGTTCGAATCCTGCCTGGGGCATGGATGTGTGTGATGTCCTTAGGTTAGTTAGGTTTAAGTAGTTCCAAGTTCTTGGGGACTGTTGACCACAGACGTTGAGTCCCATAGTGCTCAGAGCCATTTGAACCAATCCACCACCTTCAGTGCGAATGCACAATTACGTTCGACCTCATGCCGGAATCTCAAAGTAGCGTGCATGGAGGGCATGGATGGGGCTGCAGATAGGTGGAGCTAGGTAGGCCTGCCGATCGATCGGGAGGGGTGCAGGCATAGTCCACACAGTTGCAGTAATCACCGTGTCCGGATGGCACAATGGATAATGCAACTGCCTCGTAAGCAGGAGATCCCGTGTTCGAGTCCTGGTCCAGCACACATTTGCACTTGTCGCCACTGATTCCGTATAAAGTTCAGATGCAGCTGATAGGTAAAATTTCTACCCATCCCTTTCCTTTCTACCCCCTCCATCTTCAGTTTACCTAATATGTATCACAGCTGCGGATTCCGCGTGGTATGTGTTCTTACATACATGTTTGAAAGAACCGACATCACGCTGTCATGTATAAAAACGTGTTTGTTTCTATCAAAGGTATTAAATCAGTTTCAAGAACACACATTTTTATGAAATTTTCAGACGAATGCAATTTTGTTAAATGTTAGGCTAAACGGATGTACTAAGTGCACACAAATAATTAAAATAATCTTAAAAAAATATTTACATATTGTTGCTATTGCGATGGTCTTCCAATAAATAAGTTTCCTCCTTTTATAAAAAAAAAAAACATTAAAGACAGTTTATCATATTGAAATAATTTTATTGACATTGTACATCGCTCCCGTTACTTTTCTACAAAGTCACCATGTTCTTCCAGGCATTTATGATGACGTGATACAAGTTTTTCCAAACCAGCGTTGTACTGGGTCGGGTCCTGTGCTCGTGACCTGCTGTTCGCTGTTGATATGATTTCACCATCGTTGTTGAAGGATGACTTCGGGAAGATTTAAAAATCATTTGGGGAAATATCTCGTGAATGTGGAGGATGTGGGAACGTTCCCCATTTGAATCTTCCGAGCACTGCCTGGGTCATTCGAGCTGCACTATGACAAACATTGTTATGAAGGAAGAGATATTTCCGAGATAGACACAGTTTGTTTTCAGAAAAATAATAGAGAACTTACTTACTGAACGACCCCCCCCCCCCCGTATTATTATAGGCACCCACAGCATGTTAAAAGTGTGGGTGACCGTAAGAAAAATTGGCGCTGTGGCTGGGGAAGACAGTAACAAACAGCAACACCTACCACGCCCACAGAATCAAACCCAAACTCCGCTCCCATGGAGGAGCCCGCGTTTTTGTCTTCCGATGAAACGCAAAGAAACTGTTCGTCGACTGCCACTGAGTTCATCTGTATTAATAACTTGTCATAGAGAGAAGTGTAAAGTTTAAATCGAGTACCGTTTCGTAATAGTACAACACGATAAATAATTCCTTAGTAATATCAGCTATCTACGTCCTTTTATTGTCAAACTATTTACATTTATATCAAAGTAAACTTACAAATACACATAATACAGTGTTGGGTTTCACTTGTCACATGAAATGCTCAAATAAACTGCGGGAATGCAACCAGATGAGGTCTTCGAAAACCGCCGATATTTCAACGGGTGTGCTCCCTGTCTTTTTCGGAGCACATTAGCAACGAGCAAATGCCGAAAGACAACATTCACACGTTGTAAACACTAACACCACCACACAACCAAAGATGATCAGTGTTGAAAGTTAGCGATAACGAATATCGATAACCAGTGGGTGAAACAGCATTACCTCTGTCCCTCTTTTGTTGGCCTAGGGAGAGAGCACGATTACAGGCAGATTTTCAGCAAAAACCTCAATTTCTATTTATAACGTCATTGAACAAGTGCCTTTCAAATAGAGATGGAGATTGATGCTTAAATACCGCTCAGAAACTGAAAACGGCTCCTCGTATTTGTCGTAGAATTCTAAAATCACGACTAAGACTACAACAAAATCGTCGTTTTTGTCTTCGAAAGCAAACTCAGCATCCTTGCTTCTTGTCGTACGGTGTACCGTGTGGTTCCAAAATAATACACACCTACAGCTCAGACACTTAACTCCATTTGTAAGACTTGGGGGCTGTAATGCAGACACCTTCTGCATTTATAAAATCCCCTAAACAGCAATAAATATACTCCTGACAAATAGGACTACCATCAATTGTGCGGTAAGTACAGCAATGACAAGACATAAAGTTGGTATACCAAACAGATAACTAGTCAAATACACACTCACGAATTTTGCCAGCTATGGACCACATACAACTTAAGACTTACGGTGTTTCTTTTTCTTCCGTTCTTCCCAGTACATTTTCTCGCCAACTGCTCGTCTCTGCTCATCTGTCCACACTCTCTTGGATCGAGGTTTTGTCTCATTTTCTTCATAGTTTGCGTTTTCTATCAGTAATCTGAAGTGATTCCTGTCACGTATTATTTCTTCTGTAACACCTATTTTGTTGGAGTCTTTCTTTACTGCTTCTATTCATCCTACAGTTTTTTCAGCTTACTAAACATGAACCATGGACCTTGCCGTTGGTGGGGAGGCTTGCGTGCCTCAGCGATACAGATGGCCGTACCGTAGGTGCAACCACAATGGAGGGGTATCTGTCGAGAGGCCAGACAAACATGTGGTTCCTGAAGAGGGGCAGCAGCCTTTTCAGTAGTTGCAGGGGCAACAGTCTGGATGATTGACTGATCTGGCCTTGCAACATTAACCAAAACGGCCTAGCTGTGCTGGTACTGCGAACGGCTGAAAGCAAGGGGAAACTACAGCCGTAATTTATCCCGAGGACATGCAGCTTTACTGTATGATTAAATGATGATGACGTCCTCTTGGGTAAAATATTCCGGAGGTAAAATAGTCCCCCATTCGGATCTCCGGGCGGGGACTACTCAGGAGGACGTCGTTATCAGGAGAAAGAAAACTGGCATTCTACGGATCGGAGCGTGGAATGTCAGATCCCTTAATCGGGCAGGTAGGTTAGAAAATTTAAAAAGGGAAATGGGTAGGTTAAAGTTAGATAAAGTGGGAATTAGTGAAGTTCGGTGGCAGGAGGAACAAGACTTTTGGTCAGGTGAATACAGGGTTATAAATACAAAATCAAATAGGGGTAATGCAGGAGTAGGTTTAATAATGAATAGGAAAATAGGAATGCGGGTAAGCTACTACAAACAGCATAGTGAACGCATTATTGTGGCCAAGATAGACACAAAGCCCATGCCTACGGCAGTAGTACAAGTTTATATGCCAACTAGCTCTGCAGATGATGAAGAAATTGATGAAATGTATGAAGAGATAAAAGAAATTATTCAGGTAGTGAAGGGAGACGAAAATTTAATAGTCATGGGTGACTGGAATTCGTCAGTAGGACAAGGGAGAGAAGGAAACATAGTAGGTGATTATGGATTGGGGCTAAGAAATGAAAGAGGAATCCGTCTGGTAGAATTTTGCACAGAGCATAACTTAATCATAGCTAACACTTGGTTCAAGAATCATAAAAGAAGGTTGTATACATGGAAGAATCCTGGAGATACTAAAAGGTATCAGATAGATTATATAATGGTAAGACAGAGATTTAGGAATCAGGTTTTAAATTGTAGGACATTTCCAGGGGCAGATGTGGACTCTGACCACAATCTATTGGTTATAACCTGTAGGTTAAAACTGAAGAAACTGCAAAAAGGTGGGAATTTAAGGACATGGGATCTGGATAAGCTGAAAGAACCAGAGATTGTACAGAGTTTCAAGGAGAGCATAAGGGAACAATTGGCAGCAATGGGGGAAAGAAACACAGTTGAAGAAGAATGGGTAGCTCTGAGGGATGAAGTAGTGAAGGCAGCAGAGGATAAAGTAGGTACAAAGACGAGGGCTGCTAGAAATCCTTGGGTAACAGAAGAAATATTGAATTTAATTGATGAAAGGAGAAAATATAAAAATGCAGTAAATGAAGCAGGCAAAAAGGAATACAAACGTCTCAAAAATGAGATCGACAGGAAGTGCAAAAAGGCTAAGCAGGGATGGCTAGAGGACAAATGTAAGGATGTAGAAGCTTATCTCACTAGGGGTAAGACAGATACTGCCTACAGGAAAATTAAAGAGACCTTTGGAGAGAAGAGAACCACGTGTATGAATATCAAGAGCTCAGATGGCAATCCAGTTCTAAGCAAAGAAGGGAAGGCAGAAAGGTGGAAGGAGTATCTGGAAGGTTTATACAAGGGCGATGTACTTGAGGACAATATTATGGAAATGGAAGAGGATGTAGATGAAGACGAAATGGGAGGTAAGATACTGCGTGAAGAGTTTGACAGAGCACTGGAAGACCTGAGTCGAAACAAGGCCCTCGGAGTAGACAACATTCCATTAGAACTACTGATGGCCTTGGGACAGCCAGTCATGACAAAACTCTACCAGCTGGTGAGCAAGATGTATGAGACAGGTGAAATACCCTCAGACTTCAAGAAGAATATAATAATTCCAATCCCAAAGAAAGCACGTGCTGACAGATGTGAAAATTACCGAACTATCAGTTTAATAAGTCACAGCTGCAAAATACTAACGCGAATTCTTTACAGACGAATGGAAAAACTGGTAGATGCGGACCTCGGGGAGGATCAGTTTGGATTCCGTCGAAATGTTGGAGCACGTGAGGCAATACTGACCTTACGACTTATCTTAGAAGAAAGATTAAGAAAAGGCAAACCTACGTTTCTAGCATTTGTAGACTTAGAGAAAGCTTTTGACAATGTTGACTGGAATACTCTCTTTCAAATTTTAAAGGTGGCAGGGGTAAAATACAGGGAGCGAAAGGCTATTTACAATTTGTACAGAAACCAGATGGCAGTCATAAGAGTCGAGGGGCATGAAAGGGAAGCAGTGGTTGGGAAAGGAGTGAGACAGAGTTGTAGCCTCTCCCCGATGTTATTCAATCTGTATATTGAGCAAGCAGTAAAGGAAACAATAGAACAATTTGGAGTAGGTATTAAAATTCATGGAGAAGAAATAAAAACTTTGAGGTTCGCCGAAGACATTGTAATTCTGTCAGAGACGGCAAAGGACTTGGAAGAGCAGTTGAACGGAATGGACAGTGTCTTGAAAGGAGGATATAAGATGAACATCAACAAAAGCAAAACGAGGATAATGGAATGTAGTCAAATTAAATCGGGTGATGCTGAGGGAATTAGATTAGGAAATGAGACACTTAAAGTAGTAAAGGAGTTTTGCTATTTAGGAAGTAAAATAACTGATGATGGTCGAAGTAGAGAGGATATAAAATGTAGACTGGCAATGGCAAGGAAAGCGTTTCTCAAGAAGAGAAATTTGTTAACGTCGAATATAGATTTATGTATCAGGAAGTCGTTTCTGAAAGTATTTGTTTGGAGTGTAGCCATGTATGGAAGTGAAACATGGACGATAACTAGTTTGGACAAGAAGAGAATAGAAGCTTTCGAAATGTGGTGCTACAGAAGAGTACTGAAGATTAGATGGGTAGATCACGTAACTAATGAGGAGGTATTGAATAGGATTGGGGAGAAGAGAAGTTTGTGGCACAACTTGACCAGAAGAAGGGATCGGTTGGTAGGACATGTTTTGAGGCATCAAGGGATCACAAATTTAGCATTGGAGGGCAGCGTGGAGGGTAAAAATCGTAGAGGGAGACCGAGAGATGAGTACACTTAGCAGATTCAGAAGGATGTAGGTTGCAGTAGGTACTGGGAGATGAAGCAGATTGCACAGGATAGAGTAGCATGGAGAGCTGCATCAAACCAGTCTCAGGACCGAAGACAACAACAACAACAACAACAAAGTAATTAAAAATTTTCTTTGGAATTCGTGTTTCTTCCATTCTTTTTAAATGTCCATTAAATTTTAGCCGTCTCTTCCTCATTATATCTGTGATCTTTTCTGTATTTTTGTATAAGTCTTCATTTCTCCTTTTAACCCACCTATTTTCCTTGTTTTCCTCAGGACCTAGAATTTTCTTAGTATTTTTCTCTCTCTTTTTTCTAGTTCTCTTAATTCGCCTCTTTTATTCAATGTTAGGCACTCTGATCCATGCGTTGCTTGTCCTAATAACTGAATTGTAATGTCTAATCTTCGCTTGTATGGATATTGATTTCTTCTTGTAGTAGTTTTATGTTAATTTATATGCAAATTTTAACTTTTTTATTCTTTCTTTATTTGTTGTGTTATCAAGTCCATTGGCTTGAATCCACTCCCCCAGGTATTTGACACTATCAACTCTTTAATTTTTCCATACTTTATTTTCATAAACTTTTGTGTTTGTGTTCGTGTTCTATATACTCGGTTTTTTCATAGGATATGTTTGCCCAGTCTTTTCAGCAATCTCGTGTAACAGATCAAGCAGAACTGTTGCGTCTGTTCGGTTTTCATTTATCAATGCCATATTATCCGCAAAGGCTAAACATTTCACTTCAAATTCGTTCTTCCCTTAGCTCATGCTTATACCCTTTGTGCCTCTGTTTCTTACTTTGCTTTCCCATGTTTTTACTATTTTACCTAAAACAAAGTTAAAGAGAATTGGGGACAGTCCATCTCCTTGTCGAGCTCCTGTTTTGATTTTGAATGTTTCAGAAATTTCGCCTTGGAACTTAATTCTTGATGTTTGTATTTGTGAGCGTTTGTTCAAGTATTCTGGTGTTTTCATCTATCACTGATTCAAAAAGTATCTGGACTAGTGTTTGTCAACTGAGTCGTAGGCCTTCTTGAAGTCTACAAAAGTAACTACTGTATTTTTATTTCGTATAGCTCTCACTCGCAAAATTGTATTTAAATTAAGAATCTCTTCTGCACATCATCTACCTTTTCTAAATCTTGCTTGAGAATCTTCTATTTTAGGTCCTGCTTGTTCCTCTATTCTATTTAAAAGTGCTTTAGAAAATATTTTGTATGTCACTGGTAACAAGGATGAGCCCCTGTAGTTCTTGGTGTCTGTTTTATCTCCTTTTTTATGGAGAGGATTAATCAGTGCTTGTTTCCAGTCACTGGGTATGATTACTTTTGTCAAAATGTCTTTAATTACTTTGTGATTTTTCTGCCATGGGGATAAGCCCCGTGGTTTCCACATTTATGATACTATCCCAGCCTCTCCTGGTGCTTTGTTATACTTCAATGCTTTGATAATCTCTTCTATTTCTTCTACTATAGGTGGTTCCGATGGTGGATTTTCATATTGTGGTTTTTGGAATTGTAATCTGTCATTAGGCTCTTCACAATTTAATAGATTTTCAAAGTATTCAGCTAAAGTTTGGCAGTTTTCTTTAGTGCTTAAAACCATTTTTCCATGTTTATCTTTAAAATGTAAACTTGGTGAGTGGAATCCTTTTAAAACTTCTCTGAAAAGTCTTATAGAAGTCTCTACTGGTGTTCCTTTCAGAGTCTCAATCCATTTCTTCTAATCTGTCTTTGTCATATTTTCTTTTCTCTGATCTGATTATTTTTGCTGTCTTTCTCCTTTCTTCTTTAAGTCCTTCCCAGCCAGTGGGCACCATGTCCACACCCACAAACCACACGCACGTAACTTAGGGAATTTGCGTGAATTGTGCGTTGAAAACTGGTGCCACATACCTTCGTAAAGCTAATAAGGGCTTGCTGAATCAATGCCATGCGGAATCGGTCCTGTTTTGCGTTCAATAAATGGACCAAAACGCTATTAAGTAGATGCTAATTACGATTTGGCTCGTTAGTGTATTTGCTGATTCATCAAAACTGATCTGCTTGCCAAAACGCCATATACTATATAGCAGTCTACTATTATTTACAACTGCCATTCCGACTCTCATTTAACTGCGAAGGCTCTCGTACACCACCACGCCTGTCAACAAAACATTCACTAGGACTGTGCACAAGAATAGGTACGTGTCTTTACTCATTCTTAAGTTTTCTAGCTATTCCAGATTTAAATACTGGAGTAGAGAAGTGTGCCACCAGTCATAACTTTCCACTGTCTTCATAACGCGCTTGATCTAGGAGTGTCTAATGAAACACCTTCGCACTTCGAGTTAAGATTTTGAAACATCTCTTCTGAAACTACCTCCTCATTCGCTTGCTGCTCCTGCACTTTGCGAGTTAAAGGAAATCGTTGACGCCCTCTGTCTACTAAAAAAATTATGGAAGTACACATAACCTCATTTCACCGTTCTGATTAAATCGGAAAAGCTGATTTACAGACGCCATACGTGTAAAACAGGCCGCCCATTGTAGCCGAGCGGTTCTAGGCGCTACAGTCTGGAACCGCGCGACCGCCACGGTCGCAGGTTCGAATCCTGCCTCGGGCATGGAAGTGTGTGATGTCCTTCGGTTAGTTAGGTTTAAGTAGTTCTAAGTTCTAGGGGACTGATGACCTCAGCAGTTAAGTCCCATAGCGCCCAGAGCTATTTTGAACGTGTAAAACAACTGATGGTCGGTAACTGGATGCTCATCGGGATACCAAAACCTGTTCAGACCTAGCTTGTAAACAGGCCACTAAAAAATCTACATCTATACCTACATCCACACACTTAAGTCCACCTTACGGTGTGTGGCGAAGGGTACTTTGTGTGGCACTCTCTCTCCCGCCTTTCTGGTTCCACTCGCGACTGTTTCGCGAGAAGAATGTTTGTTGGTAAGCTCTTGTGCGAACTTTAGTCCCTCTGATTTTACCTTCATGGTCTAATCGCAAGATACATGCGGCAGGAAGCAATATACTAGTTGATGTTTCTAGGACCGCACACCCTCTGAATTTACCAGTAAAACATACCTTGATGCACAATGCCTCTGTTGCAGCATCTGCTAGTGAAGTTGAATGATCATCTCTGTGACTCTTTCACGCTCACTAAATGAACCTGAAACGAAACGTGTTGCTCTTCTTTGTATAGTCTCTATTTCCTGTATCAATCCTATCTACTACGCATCGAAAATGACGTGCAGTATTCAAGTATTTGCCGAACGAGAATTATGTAAGCTACCTCTTCCGTGGGTGGAGTAGACTTCCTGAGGATTCTTCCAGTGAATCGACAAGCATACTCCCAGATATTTAATGGATATGGCTGCTTCCAGTGATGTTCTGAAATCGTGTAATAATACAATGTGTGTTTCTGCTTATTTATTAGGTTGGTGCATACGTTCGTAGCGTTTTTGTTTTGCATGTTGGTATTCCACTTACTGTGGATTTATTTATCGATTGTAATTTCTTATTTGTGTTTCACTGTTGCTATTTGAGTTTACAATCGTCATTTTATCATCTGGAGATAGTGAGTAAAGCTGTGGACACTAGAAGATGGACTGCGAAGTAGAGAAATCGGCACATTTCCGACATTGTTCTTTTTGAGTTCAGTAGAGGAGTGACAGCAGCGGAGGAAGTCATAAACATTTGCGCCGTGTATGGGGATAATGCCATTGCACAGAGCACGGCAAGAAGATAGTTTCCTCGTTTTAAGGAGGTTCGTTTTGACATTAGTGACTTTCCACGTTCAGGAAGACCTACGGGGTTTCATGAAGATTGTTTAAACGTATGAATCCACAATGATCCACATCATTGTACTCTACAACTGTCAAATGTGATAAACTGCGATAATTCCACCAACAAGCGATATTTGTATGCAATGAGGAAAGTTCAAAAATCGGGTGTATGGGCAGCGCATGCTCTAAGCCAGGGGTTCCAACAAAATTTTCTCGAGGACCCCCTCATCGAGCATGATGGGTCCTTGTCATATCACAGTATCAAGTACCTAAAAAAGCCAAATTAAGAGTCTCTTTATACGTTTTCTATTTTTGGTACTTAGGAAAAACACTGACACATTCATTATTGAAAAAATATTGAGCTTAAAACTTTTTCAATCTAGCCATCATTGTTATTGTTAACTTTTTGATAATTGCTCAAAATCTTTGTCTTCAAATCTGGGAGTTTAGTATAACAAACTCCTTTAAAAAATTGAGTACGAACTGAAAATGACAGGAAAAAATTAAAACTGAGTGTATTGGTCTTTCAAGTGTACTACACTTGAGATTGCATTGAGTAGACTTGTGTGAAAAATAAGAAAACACTAAGGTCATACAAGGTATTATTTATTGGAAAAAATAGTTACAACAGAGTACTCCATCAGTATACGGTTAGTTTTAATTTTCAGTTTTTAATGAGATGAGTTTAATCTGACCATGAAACTTTAGTGGTCTGTGAAAGCACTGGCAATGAATTAACAATGGCCGATTGTCGTCTGATATGCGAGTTTCTGTGTGAAGTGACTGTCAGTTGTCAGCTGCAAAGAGGCAGCTCCTGCAGTCTAACGGCATACAGCAGATCTATTTGTCTCTATCTAATTCAGCGAGTGGCTATCGGTCAATCTATGCTTACTCGTCATGAAATTGAAATTGGCTCGTGAACAAGACCGACCATTCGTATCTTGTACCGTTACTGGTGAAGAGAAATGCTATATTTATGCTATCTTTATGCTAACATAAGGAAAATAAAGGAATGGTTGAACTCAAAAAAAGCAGCAACTCCCCGTACAGAGACATGCGCGCATCCTCGTAAGATAATGTTATGTTTGTGGCGGATCGACGACGGTATAGTGACTCCGAATTGCTTCTTCGATGTGTAACCATCGCTGCTGCCATTATTGTCAACAACTGAGACGTCTTAGAGATGGAGTCGAAGAACGACGACCAGGAGAACTGCGTGAGGTGATGCTCCTTCACGGTAAAACCATCCCACATTCGCCAAACTGACAACAAACACCGTATAGGAGTCATTCCGCACCCACTTAATTCACCTGTTCATGCACCCTCAGATTTTCACCTTTTCCTCCCACTATCAAACAACCTTCAAGCAACTTCCTTTCCAGATAAAAATGTGAGTTGTTCGCCTCAAAATGACGTGATTTCTGCGTCGCGGAATCGAAATGTTGCTCCAGCGTTGGCAGACTGCTGTAGATAGTGAAAGAGAATAAAAATTTTACGTCTAAAGTCTCTGTTAAGTCTTTCTGTTGTTTATTAAGCTTATGGACGTATGCTACGAACTTATGCGCCATGCAGATGTGTCATAAAGTTGTTTATTTTTAGACCCAACAGCCATCCCCGGCACCAAGCGCTGATTCTCCGCAGGTCTTCCTGCATTTTGACACTGTTTTGCAGCGTTCTGAATTCTACAAATATAGCGAAATATTCCACGAAAAACCTCATGAAACTTGGTTGAGATCCACTATTCGATTTATGTACACGCATCAAAAAAAGTTTTGCATCACCTCGGTTCCGAGAGATCCGGAACCTTTATAGAAAACTGGAATAGAGATCAACATAAACATAATTTCCGCCCTTTTTATTGCTCGTGAAAACCACACATTGCATGTTGTACCACCATACAGGGAGACCTTCAGAGGTGGTGGTCCAGATTCCTGTGCACACTGGTACCTCTAACCCCAGTAGCACGTCGCTTTGCATTGATGCATGCCTGTATTCGTCGTGGCATACTATCCACAGGTTCATCAAGGCACTGTTGTTCCAGATTGTCCCGCTCCTCAACTGCGATTCGGAGTAGATCCCTCTGTGATTGCTGGATCACGTCGTCCACAAACAGCCCTCTTCAATCTATCCCAGGCATGTTCGATAGGGTTCATGGCTGAGAACATGCTGGCCACTCTAGTCAAACGATGTCGTTATCTTGCAGGAAACCTCCATCTTGCTCCGCTCACTGAACAGTGTCTAAGGCGTTCAGCCTGACCGGATTGCCTCCAAACACGACTGCGACGATAGTCTGGTTGAAGGCACATGCGACACTCATCGTTGAAGAGAAAGTGATGCCAACCTGAGCGGTCCATTCGGCATGTTGTTGGGCCCATCTGTACCGCGCTGTATGGTGTCGTGGTTGCAAAGATGGACCTCGCCATGGACGTCGGGAGTGAGGTATCATGCACCCTTTGCGCACGTCCTGTGGCTGCAGGAAAAGCATATTGAATAGGTGGCGTTGCTGACAGGGTTCCTCCGAGCCGTAATTCGTAGGTAGCGGTCACCCACTGCAGTATTAGCACTTGGACGGCCTGAGCGAGACATGTCATCGACAGTTCGTGTCTCTCTGTATCTCCTCCACGTCCGAACAACATCGCTTTGGTTCACTCCGAGATGCCTGGACACTTCCCTTGTTGAGAGCCCTTCCTGGCCCAAAGTAACAATGCGGACGAGATCGAACCGCGGTACTGACCGCCTAGGAATGGGTTGAACTACAGACAAGACGAGCCGTGTACCTCCTTCCTGGTGGAATGACTGGAACTGATCGACTGTTGGCCCCCTCCGTCTAATAGGCGCTGCTCATGCATGGTTGCTTACATCTTTAGGCGTGTTTAGTGACATCTCTGAAGAGTCAAAGCGACTGTGCTTGTGATACAGTCAACCTCAACGTATATCTTCAGCTGTTTTGGGAACCGGGGTGATGTAAAACATTTTTTGATGTGTGAATATTGTGAAAAGTAATGGTCCCATTGCATACAATGAAGGCTTTCACGACCGGATGGTACTGTTGTTAATAATTCTTCCGGGTTATATGGGCATGGTCCATGGAATTCTTCTATTCCTAACGTTTCGTCCAATACTATGTTGGACATCTTCAGAGGTATGGCTGGTCCTGCTGAGTTCTGCCAACGTAGTATTGGACGAAACGTTAGGAATAGAAGAATTCCATGGACCACGGCCATATAACCGGGAAGAATTATTAACAACGGTCCCATTACACTCCCTCGAGATACGGCCGAAGTAGTTTTCGTCTGAAAGTTTTTCTTTGATAAAAATGACAGGTTGAGTTCTGTTTCTTACAAGTTCTTTAATGCCATAACACCGGTGGTCTGATATCCCGTACACTCGTATTTTGTTAGTTAGGGGACTGAGCGGAACTTCTTGGGGAATCGGATTTGCGTCTTCCGCGACTTGTGACGGGTGTAAACTTAACGTGTGTAACCAAGTCCGCGGAATGGTGTAGCCCTGCCGCCTTGGGTCGGGCGGCGCAGCTGGGCGGCGGGAGTAAAAAGTGATTTTATTGTGCGGCCCGCGAGCTGGTTAGGCGCAGCCAAGGCCGATGCCGGCGCCAGATAAGGCCCAGGTACCGGCGGGACCACACTCACTCCGGAATCGGAGTGGCCGCCTCTCCGCCGTGTCGCTGTGCTTTTGCCACACTTCACAGCCCACACGACTGGGTTCGTTCTTGACAAAAACCTGATTACCTACTTAGTTTCGTGACCCGTGGATCATTTGTACGATTAATAGTAATGATGTGAACCGAGTTTTCTACAATAATTTATAAATATAGCTACATGCTCCTATTTAAAATTTCATTTTATTTAGTAAACAGATGTGAGTTAGTAACTCCTACCCACCGCATTACAAAAACAGAAATTATCCTAATAGAAGGAGATGTGAAAGAGTCATTATTTCATTTTGTTTTCAAATTTAGGTTTGCCGTATGCCAGAATTTTATATCACTAGGTAAGTGATCAAAAATTTTGATTGCAGCGTTGTGCACACCTTTTTGCGGTAATGTGGGATAACGAACATCATTTTCTTTCTTCTGGTATTGTAACTGTGTACAGCGTAGTTCATTTTAAACTGCAGTGGATTATTTGTAAGAAACTTCGTGCGGGAGTAAGTATACTGTGAAGTAGTAGGCAAAATGCCTAATTCCTAAAACAAATGTCTCCAAGATGATCCTGGGGAGCGCCACATCTTATTGCTACAACAAATTTTTGACCAGTGAAGATTTTCTTTCTTATAGACGACTTCCCCTGAACATTATTTCACATAACGGTACTGAATGAAAATAGGCAATATACACTATTCATGGGATAGCGATATGCATACATACAGATGGCGGTAGTATGGTGTCCACGCGATATTAAAGAGCAGTCCATTGGCGGAGTTGTCATTTTTACTCAGGGAATTGGTGTGGAAACGTTTCCGGCGTCATTATGGCCGCACGCCGGGAATTAAGACATTGACGGATCGGACATTCCATTTCGCAAATCGTTCTGGAACTGAATATTCCAAGATCCATGTTATCAGGAGTGTGCCGAGAATACCAAATTTCAGGCATCATCTCTCACCACAGACAACCCAATAGCCGACGTACTTCACTCAACGACCGATAGCAGTGGCGTTTGCGTAGAGTTGTCAGCAACACTGACTGAAATAACCGCAGAAATCAATGTGGGACATACAACAAACGTATCCTTTAGGACAGTGCCGTGAAATTCGGTGTTCATGGGCTATGGCAGCAGACGACCCACGCGGATGCCTTTGCTTACAGTACGACATGGCCTGCAGCGCCTGTCCTGGGCTCGTGGCTATATTGTTTGGACCCTAGAGGACTTGAAAACCGTGGCGTCATCAGATGAGACCCGACTTCAGTTGGTAAGAACTGTTGGTAGGGTCTGAGTGTAGCGCAGACCTCACCAAGCTTTGGATCCGAGTTGTCAACAAGGCACTGTGCAAACTGGTAATGGCTCCATAATGGTGTGAGCTAGTTTACATGAAATGGGCAGGGCCCTGGCTATATTTGCCTACTTCGAGAACGTTTGCAGCCATTCATGGACGTCATAGTTTGAAACTACTATGAGATTTTTATGGACGACTATGAGCCATGTCACTGGGCCACAACAGTTCGTGGTTGGTTTGAAGAACATTCTGGACCATTAGAGGGAATTATTTGGCCACGCAGATGACCGGACATTAATTCCATGAAAAATTTATCGGACATAATCGACAGGTAAGTTCGTGCACGAAATGCTCCACACAGTATTAGAAGGTATCCCATGACTTTTGTAAATTGGAAATTTGTGGTAAGGACTAGAGGACCAAACTGCTGAGGTCATCGGTCCCTAGGCTTTCACACTAATTAAACTAATTTAAACTGACTTACGCTAAGGACAAAACACACACACACACACACACACACACACACACACACACACACACACACACACACACACACGTCCGAGGGAGGACTCGAACCTCCGACGGGGGGAGCCGCACGACATGACTTTCGCCACGTCACTGTTTCTCAGCTTACTGACTGATAACTCTCCCCGATTTTTAAATTTTCAAAATGCAAATATTGCTGAATTAAGTTGTTTTAGTAGTTCCAAACCATGTTTTTTTTTCAGTTTAAATTCTGATCAATATGGATACCCAATGATTTTAAAGTTACCACCCTTATTATTACTCCCTCACTATCTGCTGCACGTGTCATTGGTGTAGTACGTATAGGCGGGCAGAGCTGAATATGTTGTGTATTTTTGAAATTGCGTATGAAAACATTCAAAGAAGATCATTCAGCAATACTTTTAAGAACGTTATTTACAAGCTCTTCTGTTGCTGTAGGTATGTTTGGATTGATTACAATACTAGTGTCATCGACAAAAAGAACTAATTCTGATTGTTGTGCATTAGACAGTTGCTCGTTTTCATATAGGGGAAACAACAGCGGCCTTCGATTGAGCCTTGTGGAACCAGACGAGTCATTTGCGCCCTCTTGTCCCACCCCCACGCCTAGTTATAAGAATCTCTGCTGTTTAGACTGGCTAAACTATGAAATGTAACTTTCTGCGAAACCTCTAGTACAAAAGTACACCGATGAGCCAAAACATTATGATCATCTGCTTTAATAGTTCGTTTGTCCGTCTTTGGACAATTTGTTGACATGTTTATGGAGGTATGTGGCATTAGATATCTACGCACATGTCATATAATTAGCATAAATAACAGGCCCCAGATTTGCCTACGCAGTGGTGGCGCCCGATAGCGACCTACATCGATTCCATAGGATTTACATCAGACGAATTTGGTCACCCATACATCAGTGTGAATTCAGTATAATTCCCCTCAAACCACTTCACTGTAGCACGGTTCCGACTCCGAGTCACGGACAATTATGCTGCTAGAAGATAACACGGCTGTCGTGGCAGACGTCAAGCACGACGGGATGTAGGTGGTTTGCAGCTGCCAGCGTGTCTTCGATTACTTCCACAGGTCCCATGCAAGCGCAGGAGAATATCTTCCACAGCATAAAACTGCTCCACCAGCCTGCGTCCGTGGTGCGCTGCACGTGTCGAGCTGCCGTTCACCTCGATGATGGCGTTTGTGGAGACGACGATCGACCTAGGGTTGTAGTTGTTGTGGTCTTCAGTCCTGGGACTGCTTTGATGCAGCTCTCCATGCTAATCTATCCCGTGCAAGCTCCTTCATCTCCCAGTACCTACTGCAACCCACATCGTTCTGAATCTGCTTAGTGTATTCATCTCTTGCTCTCCCTCTACGATTTTTACCCTCCACACTGCCCTCCACTGCTAAATTTGTGATCCCTTGATGCCTCAGAACATGTCCTACCAACCGACCCCTTCTTCTGGTCAAGTTGTGCCACAAACTTCTCTTTTACCCAATCCTATTCAATACCTCCTCATTAGTAACGTGATCTAATCTTCAACATTCTTCTGTAGCACCACATTTCAAAAGCTTCTAATCTCTTCTTGTCCAAACTATTTATCGTCCATGTTTTACTTCCATACATGGCTACACTCCGTACAAATACTTTCAGAAACGACTTCCTGACACTTAAATCTATACTCGATGCTAACAAATTTCTCTTCTTCAGAAACGCTTTCCTTGCCATTTCCAGTCTACATTTTATATCCTCTCTACTTCGACCATCATCAGTTATTTTGCTCCCCAAATAGCAAAGCTCCTTTACTACTTTAAGTGTCTCATTTCCTAATCTAATTCCCTCAGCATCACCCGACTTAATTCGACTACATTCCATTATCCTCGTTTTGCTTTTGTTGATGTTCATCTTATACCCTCCTTTCCAGACACTGTCCATTCCGTTCAACTGCTCTTCCAAGTCCTTTGTCGTCTCTGACAGAATTACAATGTCATCGGCGAACCTCAAAGTTTTTATTTCTTCTCCCTGGATTTTAATACCTACTCCAAATTTTTCTTTTGTTTCCTTTACTGCTTGCTCAATATACAGATTGAATAACATCGGGGACAGGCTACAACCCTGTCTCACTCCCTTCCCAACCACTGCTTCCCTTTCATGCTCCTCGACTCTTATAACTGCCATCTCGTTTCTTTACAAATTGTAAATCGCCTTTCGCTCCCTGTATTTTACCCCTGCCACTTTGAGAATTTGAAAGAGAGTATTCCAGTCAACATTGTCAAAAGCTTTCTCTAAGTCTACAAATGCTAGAAACGCAGGTTTGCCTTTCCTTGATCTATTTTCTAATATAAGTCGTAAGGTCGATATTGCCTCACGTGTTCCAACACTTCTACGGAATCCAAACTCATCTTCCCCGAGGTCCGCTTCTACTAGTTTTTCCATTCGTCTGTAAATAATTCACGTTAGTATTTTGCAGCTGTGACTTATTAAACTGATAGTTCGGTTATTTTCACATCTGTCAACACCTGCTTTCTTTTGGATTGGAATTATTATATTCTTCTTGAAGTCTGAGGGTATTTCACCTGTCTCCTACATCTTGCTCACCGGATGGTAGAGTTTTGTCAGGACTGGCTCTCCCAAGGCTGTCAGTAGTTCTAATGGAATGTTATCTACTCAGGCCTTGTTTCGACTCAGGTCTTTCAGTGCTCTGTCAAACTCTTCACGCAGTATCGTATCTCCCATTTCATCTTCATTTACATCCTCTTCCATTTCCATAATATTGTCCTCAAGTACATCGCCCTTGTATAGACCCTCTGTATACTCCTTCCACCTTTCTGCTTTCCCCTCTTTGCTTAGAACTGGGTTTCCATCTGAGCTCTTGATATTCATGCAAGTGGCTCTCTTTTCTGCAAAAGTCTCTCTAATTTTCCTGTAGGCTCTATCTATCTTACCCCTAGTGAGATAAGCCTCTACGTCCTTACATTTGTCCTCTAGCCATCCCTGCTTAGCCATTTTGCACTTCCTGTCGATATCATTTTTGAGACGTTTGTATTCCGTTTTGCCTGCTTCATTTAATGCATTTTTATATTTTCTCCTTTCATCAATTAAATTCAATATTTCTTCTGTTACCCAAGGATTTCTACTAGCCCTCGTCTTTTTACCTACTTGATCCTCTGCTGCCTTCACTACTTCATCCCTCAGAGCTACCCATTCTTCTTATACTGTATTTCTTTCCCCCATTCCTGTCAATTGTTCCCTTATGCTCTCCCTGAAACTCTGTACAACCTCTGGTTTAGTCAGTTTATCCAGGTCCCATCTCCTTAAATTCCCACCTTTTTGCAATTTCTTTAGTTTTAACCTACAGTTCATAACCAATAGATTGTTTTCAGAGTCCACATCTGCCCCTGGAAATGTCCTACAATTTATAACCTGGTTCCTAAATCTCTGTATTACCATTATATAATGTATCTGATACCTTTTAGTATCTCCAGGATTCTTCCATGTATACAACCTTCTTTTATGATTCTTGTACCAAGTGTTAGCTATGATTAAGTTATGCTCTGTGCAAAATTCTATCAGACGGCTCCCTTTTCATTTATTAGCCCCAATCCATATTCACCTACTATGTTTCCTTCTCTCCCTTTTCCTACAGTCGAATTCCAGTTTCCCATGACTATCAGGTTTTCGTCTCCCTTCACTACCCGAATAATTTTTTTCTCACATCATACATTTCTTCAATTTCTTCGTCATCTGCAGAGCTAGTAGGCAGATAAACTTGTACTACTGTAGTAGGCATGGGCTTCGTGTCAATCTGAGCCAAAATAATACCTTCACTATGCTGTTTGTAGTAGCTTACCCGCACTCCAATTTTTTTTATTCGTTATTAAACCTACTCCTGCATTACCCCTATTTGATTTTGTATTTATAGCCCTGTATTCACCTGACCAGAAGTCTTGTTTCTCCTGCCACCGAACTTCACTAATTCCCACTATATCTAACTTTAACATATCCATTTCCCTTTTTAATTTTTCTGACATACCTGCCCGATTAAGGGTTTTGACACTCCACGCTCCGATCCGTAGAACGCCAGGTTTCTTTCTCCTGATAACGACATCCTCTTGAGTAGTCCCCGCCCAGAGATCCGAATGGGGGACTATTTTACCTCCGGAATATTTTACACAAGAGGACGCCACCATCATTTAATTATACAGTAAAGCTGCATGCCCTCGGGAAAAATTACGGCTGTAGTTTCCCCTTGCTTTCAGCCTTTCGCAGTATCACAACATCAAGGCCGTTTTGGTTAGTGTTACAAGGCCAGATCAGTCAATCATCCAGACTGTTGCCCCTGTAACTGCTGAAAGGCTGCTGCCTCTCTTCAGGAAGCACACGTTTGTCTGGCCTCTCAACAGATACCCCTCCGTTGTGGTTGCATCTACGGTACGGCTATCTGTTTCGTTGAGGCACGCAAGTCTCCCCACCAACGGCAAGGTCCATGTTTCATGGGAAGGGGGGGGGGGGGGGTCCTTAGGTTAGTTAGGTTTAAGTAGTTCTAAGTTATATGCAACTGATGACCTCAGAAGTTGAGTCGCATAGTGCTCAGAGCCATTTGAACCAATTTGTGTTATAATACTTGAAAATATTCTGAGCTCGAACTTACTGACTTACAGCGAACAGAGTGATCTCCTCCAACTAGCACAGAGGCCGGAAAAGTCGATTATGCGAATCACCCCTTCGGAGAACTCAGCGTGTTATTTTGGATGGAGAGTCGTCGAAAGAGGTAGCAGTAAATTGTGGCGTGTCCCGAGGAATTGTAATGGGACCGTTGTTACTCATGTTTTATGTTAATAATCTGCCAGATATTGTTAATAATAACCTCAAATTCTTTGCATATGACGTCTTTTATCTCTAGTGAAGGGCTGTTTGCAAAACGTTTGTAGCTGTTGGAGTTCTTACTGTTGATTAGTTGAGCGGAAATGAAATGTGCTTCTTGTAACTGTTTCCGTGTCAAATCTCATTTTCTTGGACCGTGGAGATATCTGTCTTCCTCTCCTACAACAGCTATTTCTATTGCCTGTATTAACAACTTAATTAATGAGTGGGAATAAGGGGAAAAGTACAGACCACTAATAGACAGTGAACTGAAAATAAATCAAATATATTGGCAAAAAATTGCGATAAATGCGAGGTAGTCTTGTCACAAAGAGTGGAACTTAGCCAACCCACAATTCTGGGTTATATGGCGAGCTGCCTTCTAGCTGTAGGACAAGATAAATATACATAGTAAACTTTGGGAAACAATGATATCTCGCCCAGTCCGTAGAGAGAGTGTTGATCACACAAACTGACATGAATTCTGGGGAAAGAGAATCACGGAAGGAAGTTGTTAGCCATGAAGACCCACATAATATGAACACACAAACAGGGACAACAAGACAAAGCTTACGGCGCTAGCATATATGGAAACGTAATGCGTTGCAAGTAACGTAACTGCTTGATATCTGAGACCGAAGTTGCACAAGCGTTCTACGATGAAACATCTTAACTGATGCTGATTCAGTATACATATGGTTGCTTCCAAAGTGATGGAAGCAAACAGAAGTACAATAAAATGACGGAATCTCCCGCATTATTACTAATAGCGATGTGAAGCCGACCAAGAGGTCCAGAGATCGTCTCTCCATGGTTTTGTGAAGTCATACGCAGCTTAACAGTCTGCATCCTCTGATAGAATAGATCCCTTTAGGCAAGTTGAGTGGTAGGTGGCAGTGAAATGGCTCATAACTCTGCATGGTTATGAATTTCCGCGTGTACGTTGGTGTGCCATTTTCCTTGTTGTGATAGCGCTCTACCTAGTCAGGGACGGGCGGAGAACTAGACGGTCTTCCAGCTAATGGAACAATGCTGCCGGAACGTGATGGGTTTTCGAGAGAATTAGCAGGCGTCTGTAACTTGGAGGGGGGGCATCTCTTACTCTTCGAAATCGGGTGAATTCAAATTCTATAAATCGAAGACTGGAAGATTCGTGAGAATGCGGCAGGTAAGCCATACTGTGACGAAAGGAGAGTTGAGAGGTGAGCTCTATACCGTTTCTTCTAAGTGTTGTGGGCAAACATTTTTCAGCCACTCACATACGTCTCGTGAAGTGACTGCAATGAGAAAATTAGGGGTTTATACGAAGGTTTCTACAGCAGCAGAAGTTCCGTCTGTCATTTTCTTGATAAATAAGAGACAACATTCTTTCGTTGTAATTATGTAATAGGCGTATTTAAACTGTTTTAGCATGTAATTATCTGAACTGTTTCTTATTTAAATTGTTTTGTTAATTAAATTGCATTGTGTATTATTGAGAAAGAGCGGGAAACCGCGCATAGATACATTTTGAGAAAGAGCGGGAAACAGCGCGCAGTAATACATCTGTAATGGTAGCAGGGATTGTCTGCACCAAAAACCATTGTTGGCGGCGAGACCGCACTTTTGTAGCATTGAGCGTTGGAAGCGAGCAGTTGCGAGTAAGATGTGAGACGAGGCAGTCGTAGCTAGCGAGACATGAGAGGAGGTCGCTGTAAGCGAGGTATGAATTAACACTTTGAAAGAAGCGGTGTGCTCGCCAGCCACTCGCTATATGTAGCGCAATGCTAGTTTTTAAGAATTTTTGTAAAGAACTATCCCCCTTGTAATTGTTTGTCAAGATCGTTCTCAGAATATAGTTATGTAATTTTGATGGAAAATTAGGTATGTAGCGCAACGCTACTTTTTAAGAATTTTTGTAAAGAACTATACCCCTTGTAATTGTTTGTCAAGATCGTTCTCAGAATATATTTAACTTCTACCAGATTAAATGCATTAAGAATTTTCTATCCCAAAATCATTCACGTAAATGCTTTACGGAATTTATTGTTATCTTAAAAGAAAAGTCTAAACTGAGCTTCAGCTTTTATCAAATCTAAATTAACTTCAACTTAAAGAATTCCAGTCACAAAGTATTATGAAACTCCACCAGCAGCTTATAATTATGTTAAAGAGAAGTAAGTATATTCATTCCACAGTTTGCTGTAGCAGTCAGATGGCGATCCAGTATAAATAATTAAAGGTAAGAATCAGTCTTAATAATTTCAGGTAACGACTGAGGGCCACGGCGACAACACATTTTATGTTTCGTCGTAATAATCAGCAGGTAGTCTTGACAGAGCAGCAGTTAAAAGATTTTAAGAGACGCAGCGTTCAGTCAGCAAGCAAACGTTCATCCAATATTAGACGGGAAGGTTTCATCGTGAGTTTTCTACATCTACATGGATACTCTGCAAATCACATTTAAGTGCCTGGCAGAGGGTTCATCGAACCGCCTTCACAATTCTTTATTATTCCAATCTCGCATAGCGCGCGGAAAGAATGAACACCTATAACTTTCCGTAGGAGCCCTGATTTCCCTTATTTTATCTTGGTGATCTGTCCTCCCTATGTAGGTCGGTGTCAACAAAATATTTTCGCATTTGGAGGAGAAAGTTGGTGATTGGAATTTCGTGAGAAGATTCCGTCGCAACGAAAAACGCCTTTCTTTTGATGACGTCCAGCCCAAATCCTGTATCATTTCTGTGACAATCTCTCCCATATTTCGCGATAATACAAAACGTGCTGCCTTTCTTTGAACTTTTTCGATGTACTCCGTCATTCGTATCTGGCAAGGATCCCACACCGCGCAGAAGTATTCTAAAAGAGGACGGAAAAGCGTAGTGTAGGCAATCTCCTTTGTAGGTCCAACTGTCGCGCCAATAAAACGCAGTCTTTGATTAGCCTTCCCCACAACATTTTCTATGTGTTCCTTCCAATTCAAGTTGTTCGTAATTGTAATACCTAGGTATTTAGTTGAATTTACGGCATTTACATTAGACTGATCTATCGTGTAACCGAAGTTTAACGTGTTTCTTTTAGCACTCTTGTAGATGACCTCACACTTTTCGTTAGTTGAGGTCAACTGCCACTTTTCGCACCATTCCGATATTTCTTCTAAATCGTTTTGCAGTTTTTGATCTTCTGATGACTTTATTAGTCGATAAACGACAGCGTCATCTGCAAAGAACCGAAGACGGCTGCTTAGATTGTCTCCCAAATCGTTTATATAGATAACGAACAGCAAAGGGCCTATAAGACTACCTTGGGGAACCCCAGAAATCACTTCTGCTTTACTCGATGACTGTCCGTCAACTACTAAGAACTGTGACCTCTCTGACAGGAAATCACAAATCCAGTCACATAACTGAGACGATGTTCCATAAGCACGCAATTTCACTACGAGCCGCTTGTGTGATACAGTGATATAGAGTAGATTTATTTCTCGACTGACTTGTCAAAGCATGTGCCGAAAGTTGATGGTGTAGGTGATGGTGTTTCGCGAACGACTGAAGAATGGAAAAGAGTGTGATCAATTGTTTTGTCGGCTCCCGAAGGCTAATATGAAGTGAGGCCGCCACTTTGGCAGATTACCCGCCAGTTTTGCTTTGTCACGGTTGACCTGGCGAAGGGCCCCAGATGGTGTGTCTGATAGAGCGCTGTGGGAGCCTGATTGCAACTTCCCGCCGGTTTCTGACGCCAAACTTGCTATAGCCACACGTACACATTTCCGCTTGCCTCATCCTAAGCAGTTACAAACTAATACGCTGCTACGACACCTGAAAACTGATCCAGTCAACAAGATGTGCGTGACCTTTGCTCATGATGTATGTAACGTGGACAACATAATCCGTGCCCCAGATTTTATTGCCAAATTACTCGTACAATGATTGCGAAGTTGAAGAGGAAAAGAAGTACAAAGCAATTTTCTAAATGGACAAACGAGTGGATACTAAAAATGAGCGCACAATGAACTTCTGCATGCTTTCCATCAAAAGTCTTAACCGGATGTTCCCAAACTTAATAACTATTTAAGAGGTTTCGGAAGTTCTCTTTGAAGAGGTCCTTGCTGTCGTTGCGTTGGTATTAAAAAGCAGAATACAGTGATGTGTAGCGCTTTACCCGCAGGAGAAAAACTGAAAATTACTCTTCGCATTCTTTAAACAAGAAAATCCTTCCGTCAACAGGAGCATATGTACTGAGTTCCGATTGCACCATCTCAGTGTTCCTGACAGATGTTCCGGCAACCGGATCTGAGTAAAGCAAGAAGCTTTAACTTTTTCGCTTCCTTGGAGTACATTTCAAACTAGGTGTTATGGTGGGTAAGTTACGATACTTGACTCGCAATCGGAAAGAGAATCCGACTATCTAGATTGAAGTTACACTCCCACTGTTCGAGCCTGGGTTCCACATCAAGTGGCCTTGTTGTCGAAGAGCCGTAAAAAATCCCATTTCTCCTTCGACCTTTTCGGAGTACGAACATCTAACAGCTGTATTACTTTGTTTTAATTATACTTCATTAAAATCTGGAATCTTCAATCTTTAATAATTTTACGCATTGCTGTACCTTGTGCAGTTCCAGTTCACCTGGTTACAATTCTGCAAATTCTACAGTTCTACGAGAGGGAGACAGATAAAAATATTAAAAAACACAGTACACATTCGATTTCCGACCCTCTTGTTCTGTAAGTTTGCAGTGTAGTTACCAATGCTTTAATGAACGTCCAACAGGTGGCAGAGTACTGAACGCAAGCGAAACACTGCCCCAACACCAGTTTAAAAATGGTTCAAATGGCTCTGAGTACCATGGGAGTTAACTTCGGAGGTCATCAGTTCCCTAGATCTTAGAACTACTTAAACCCAACTAACCTTAGGACATCACACACATCCATGTCCGAGGCAGGATTCAAACCTACGACCGTAGCGGTCGCGCGGTTCCAGACTGTAGCGCCTAGAGCCGCTCGGCCACCCCGGGCCGGCAACACCACCAGTTTACAATGGTTGCACCGCTTGTGAGAGGCACCAATGAGGAACAGGATACTTTCATATGTTTCTGAACATTTAAGGTACGAAACCTATTGAAATCGATCGATGAATAAAAGTGCGGTATGGTGAAGCATGTTTGTCACTGCTTCAATCGCACGGTAGGAAGTTCAGAAACGGCGCGACTTCTGTGGCACATGCTTCCCACTCAGGTTAGGCACATCGCGTTGTGACACCAGACTCTATTCCAGCAGCTGAAATCATTGTGAGGGGCAATCACCGTTTGACTGTGAATGAAACAGCCAGTAACCTAAGCATTAGACGTGCCTCACCACATCACATTATTCGTGAGTTGTTTCGGCTACGAAAGGTATCTGTAAGGTGCATACCATGGCAGCTCACTCCAGAACTGAAAGAGCGATGCGTTGACTTCTGTGAAGAACTTTTGTGGCATTTTGTAATAGAGAGTGATAGCTTCCTTGCGGCAAACCTGGGTTTACACCAAGCCGAAACCAAGAGAGCAATCAAAGAATAGCGCCATTTCTCATCATCAAATTCCAAGACGTTCTACACGCAGCCGCTGCAGGTAAGATTATGCTGACCCTTTTTGGAGCCAGTGAGTCGCTATCCAGGAACACAATACGCCTAGGGGAAATGCGATCAATCCATCATCACTGCGTCATATTGTGATCTGTTAAAAATTACCTTCAGCCTTTAATCAGATCAAATTGACATCTGCCTGCAATGGTCATTTTGCAACATAACAATGATCGATTTTACACTATCTATGCTACAGTTATAACCATCATTGGCTTGCTCTCTGATGCTTTTCCACGTCCTCCATACTCACCAGATTTCACGCCAAGTGATTACCACTAGTTTAGACCACTCGAAGAGGCGATGGCAGGAAAGAAATTTCGTCCCGAGGAGGAGCTGCACCAGCCGGCGCACAAGTAGCTGCGCACAGGACTACAATAATTTTTTCCCATAGGAAACCTTGCTCTTCTTGCGCGCTGGATGGAATGTGTTGAACGTCGTGGAGACTATGTCGCAAAATGAAACACTTTGATCAACTTTTGCTCAATAAAAAATACTGAAGGTTTACATTTGACTCAAGTCTCGTACAAGAAGTTCGAGGAACATGACCGTGCCTGTCTCGTTTAATTTGTTACTTGACACCATTTTCAAGCTATTCCACAGCTAATCGTATGCTAGCAGATCTGGGAGGCGACTATCCAGTTGTACGACTCAGACGACACTGGGTCGTGCTTGTTTAGTCACGGTAAGTAGCGCCCAAGTGCTGTGCGTGCTTGCACGACTGCCAGCTAAGTGGAACATGACGATAATCACCACCTCAGGTTTCTTCCCAGAATTTTTAGTTTCCTTGAAGTTGTTACATAGTTCTTGATTTTAATCCACTATCTGTTTCGGGGTTTATGTTGAAGCCATTTTCTAGTAGAACCTGAAAATGACATTGTAAATCCAACCAAACGTTGTACATAATCATATAACGGATATCCAAATAATTTACGTAATGAGAATGTGGTAGTTCCACGGGAAAAAACTCCAGGTTGTCACATGTGCAGTATAAGTACGGAAAAGAGAAAAATACATTCCCACAATGTTATTGGGCACATCTCTTTCAAATCTACCCGACTTTTAATTTCGAAATCATCTGACATTGCTTCACCATTGGACAACATAAAATATATTTTTCTGTTTACTTTTTCTGTATTTATACGTTTCCAAAAAAAAAAAAGTTCAAATGGCTCTGAGCACTATGGGACTTAACATCTATGGTCATCAGTCCCCTAGAACTTAGAACTGCTTAAACCTAACTAACCTAAGGACATCACACAACACCCAGTCATCACGAGGCAGAGAAAATCCCTGACCCCGCCGGGAGTCGAACCGGGGAACCCGGGCGTGGGAAGCGAGAACGCTACCGCACGACCACGAGCTGCGGACTATACGTGTCCAAATTTAATAGTTTTTCATGTCTAACTCCTACATTGCCGTTATGTAAATTATTTACACATTCAGTGTACCATTATGTACACAGTTCGTTTGCATTTACGATGTCAATTTCAGGTTCTACCACAAAATCGCTTCAGCGTAAATGCCGAAACAGATCGTTTAGTAAAAAAAAAGTAATTTTTCGCAACCGGAGCGGTGATTCATCAGTTCCTCCAAGAGATATTCGTTACACACTTCATACAGTTACACAGAAGTCTATTTGCTCCATCAAGACTTCCATCTCCAGCGATGTCCTCGTCTACAGGTCGTTGAACTCTAACTTCTTAGTTCCTTCCATCAAGACTTGAACTACATCCGTAGGAATGCCATCTGGTCCTGGCGATTTTTTACATGCCGATAATGAGGGCAGGCCACGGGACGCGTTTACATGTTATCAGCTTGCATTCTGCACACTAGTCAAGCACTAGGTATTGATTAACTCCAACTGTCACTGAGGTCATACACTGGTGTGCAATACTTAATGACGAAAGTAAATTTCGAATGATGTTCCTCGGCCAAGTAACATAGCTCGATTATACATGGACCATACGTAGTGAGAACTGGTGCAGTATAGTGCAGAAGATAACGAAAAGAATTTCATAATAAGACGAACATAAATTATACTTCTATGCAAGGTGTGTCCGGACTCTTTCACTGACATCGATTTGTTGTAGAATCATGGAAAATATTTTGTATTCAGACATAATGACCTTTCTAGACTCTGAGTAGCTCATCTGCACAAACCAGCACGGTTTTAGGAAACAGCGGTCATGCGAGACACAACTGGCCCTCTTTGTGCATAATATAGAACAGGCTCTAGGTACCGGCTCCCAGGTTAATGCCATATTTCTCGACTTTCGAAAGGCGTTCGGCTCAGTTCCGCACTGTCGCTTGCTTCAAAAAGTACGCGCTTACGGTCTATCCGATGACATATGCGGTTGGATAGAAAGTTTTCTAACTGACAGGGAGCAGTACGTCGTCCTTAACGGGGTGACTTCAACAGAAACAAGCGTAACCTTAGGTGTGCCCCAAGGCAGCGTAATAAGTCCGCTGCTTTTTAAGATTTGCATAAACTATCTGGTTGATGGTATTGACAGCGGCATTTGACTGTTTGCCGATGATGCTGTAGTCTACAGGAAAGTAGAATCACACGAAAGTTGTGAACAAATCAATGAGGATTTGCAGAATATTAATGTGTGGTGTAATGACTGGCAGTTATCTCTCAATATTAGTAAGTGTAACCTACTGCGTATAACAAGGCGAAAATCCCCATTAATGTAAGAGTACAAAATAAATGTCCAGTCTTTGAAAGCGGCAACATCCGTTAAGTATCTGGGTGTGACTATTCAAAATGATCTCAAATGGAATGATCAGATAACACAAGTAACGTGTAAGGCAAACTCTAGATTGCGGTTTATTGGTAGAATCCTAAAGCGATGAAGTCTTTCAACAAAGGAAATAGCTTACAATGCATTAGTTCGTCCAATCTTAGGTTATTGTTCGTCTCTATGGGACCCTTACCAGTTGGGTCTGATTCAAGAGATTGGGCAGGTCCAAAGAAGAGCAGCAAGATTCGTGACTGGTACATTTAGCCATCGAGAGAGCGTTACAGATCTCATAGAAACTTTGAAGTGGGACACACTTGCAGATAGACGGCGCCCTAAACGGAAGGGGCTGCTCACTAAATTCCGAAATCCGATCTTCATCGAGGATGTAGAGCATATATTATTACCACCAACTTTCAAATCGCATAGTGATCACCATTCAAAGATAAGTGAAATTAGAGGTCGTACTGAGGCGTTCAGACAGTCGTTTTTTCCCTCTCGCGATCCGCGAGTGGAACAGAGGAGGGGGGGAGGGGGGGAGGGGGGGGGTGACTTTGGCCCGAATTGTGCCTTCCGCCACACACCGCTTGGTGGCTGGCGGAGTATATATGTAGATGTAATAATTAACCTGAAGTCACCGCGATTTATGTGGTCTCCCGTACATTGAAAATGGGGGAACTGGTTCTTAATAGTGTGACCACTATGGAGGGCAAGGCATGCTCTGCAGCGTGCTCCCATGCTGGTCACAAGATAGGTAAAGAGTTCTTGTAGTAGGTAGTTACATTCCTCCACCAGCGCGGTTGACAAGTGCCGAACTGCCGCATAATCGTTGGCGCATGTGAACGTACTGCAATGTCTCCTCGAGGCAACCATATGTGCCAGATGGGATTTACGTCAGGGAACGGGCAGACCAGCCAATTCACCGAGTATCTTCTCGTTGCAATAGATCCTCCACCTGCGTCATTCACTGCAGCCGCACGTTGTCATCCGTAAAAATGAAATCACGACCGAATACATCCCTGAAAAGGCTCGCCTGGGGAAGGAGTACAGTGCTCCAATACCGTTGACCAATGAATGCACCGTGTTCAAAGATTTGGTCAATACATAAACTCTACATCTACGTCATACTCCGCAAGCTACCGAACAGTGTGTGACGGAGAGTACGTCAGGTACCACTAATTGTTCCCCCCTGCCTTGTCCCATTCGTGAATGGCGCTTCGGAAGAATGATTGTCGATAACCGTCTGTATTAGTTCCAATTTTTCGAAGTCTCACGTCGTGGTCATTTCGCAAGGTGTATGTGGGAGGACGTAATATGCTGTCTGACTCTTCCCAGAAAGTGCTCTCACGAAATTCCAATAGTAAACGTCTCTGTGATGCACAACGCCTCTCTTATAACGTCTGCCACTGGAATTTGTTGAGCATCTCTGTAACGCTCTCGCACCGACTAAACGATTCCGTAACGAAACGCGCCGCTCTCCGTCGGATCTTCTATAACTCTTCCGTCAGTCCTATCTGGTAAGGATCCCACATTGATGAACAATACAGTATTCAAGAATCGGTCGAACAAGCGCATTGTAAGCCATTTCCTTCGTGGATGAGTTAAATTTCTTTAAGATTCTTCCTATGAATCTACGTCTGGCATCTGTTGTTCCTACTATTTGTTTCACGCACTAACTCCACTTACGGTCTCTCTGGTCAGCTATTCCTAGATATTTCAGGGCAGATACCGTTTCCAGCACTTCTCATCAGTAGTGTAGTTGTACAGTAGTGGATTTCTTTACCTACGCATGTGCGGTATGTTACATTTATTTAGCTTCTTGGTCAACTGCCAGAGCCTGCACTATTCATTAATCCTCTGCAGTTCATTCTTCTGATGTTGCTACAACCGCACCAGCTGCGAATAGTGTTAAAGAGCTTCTAACGCTTTCTACTAGATCACTTACACACGTTGTAAACAGTAACTGCCCCGCCATACTTCACTGGGGTACTCCGGAAATTACCTATGCAATTGTCGATTTTGTTCCGTTGAGAGCGAGGTGTTGAGTTCTATCTGCAAGGAAGCAGTTGCAAACCTGGCCTGATACTCGGTAAGTTCATTTTTTTTTCATTAAACGGCAGTGCGGGACGGTATCAAATGAGTACCTGAAGTCAAGAAAGGCATCAACTTGAGCGCTATGAATCTCTGGAGGAGCACAGCAAGCTGAGTTTCGCCATGACCTCTGTTTACAGAATCAGTGTTGTTTTATAAAGCAGATTTTCGTTCTCAAAGAAACGTCACAATTCTTAACCATAAGACATGTTCCATAATTCTACAACAGACTGACGTGAATGATATGGACCTATAAGTATGTTCATCTGTCCTACGAGCCTTCTTGAAAACAGGAGTTACCTGGACATTTTTCCAGTCCCTGGGTTCCCTTCGTTACTCCAGGGATCTACGATGAACTGCTGCTAGAAGGGGAGCAAGATCTTTCACAGAATCTTTTTAGAATCTTATAGGTATCTCAGCTGGTCCTGATTCCTTTCTGATACTAAGCATTTGTATTTGCTTCTCTGTTCCGCATCAGTTATCTCAGTATCTGCCATATCGACGTTCATACGATGAAAGCAGGAACCGTGTTACGATCTTTCGGGGTGAAACACTTTCGGAAGACCGAATTCAGTATTTCGGCCTTCGCTCTGTTATCCTGTGTTTCGGAACGCAACATTAGGCCTGTCCAAATCATAACACGTAGGCCATCAAAACGGTCATGTTCGACTATGTTCTTGGGTGCATTGCGTGTTCCCACATCTCGCCATATCAGGACCAGTTCAGAATCACTTCTCAAACTGAATCTGGTCTGATCCGAGAAGAGCACCTGACTCCACTCCTCACTGGTCCAGTCCCAATGCTCTTGGCGCCATCGCAAACGGTGACAAAGAACACAACGTACTGGTCATCGGACAGAGAGACCACTCCCATGTCGTCGTGGTGCCACTGTGGAGATTGCGTGCCTTGCAACCCTGTCAAATGTAATTTCATTGACAACCTCTGTTTGACGTGGATCCCTTTTGCTTGTTGCACGATGTAGCGGACATCTGCTGCTATAGATGACCTTGGTGGTACACTTCCTCTCCTTCCAACTGCAGCGCCTGTGGTTCGGAACGCTCCCCACGAACTTGAAACAATGCTGTGAGAAATAGCAACCCCCCCCCCCTCCCCTCCCCCCCCTGGCTACACTCGTCACAGTTCGTCCTCCTTCCAATTTCCCGATTATTCTTCCACATCTGAAGTCATCGAAATGTTGTCTCTGGACCACGTTGTAATGAAGATCACCACCACAGAGCACCGTAAATGCTCGCTGATTGACACACACTCTCTTTTTCCGTTCGTTCAACTGCCTCGTGTTGCAGGACCAGCTCTATTTGGCCCCACAGTCACACTGACCTCACGTCCAACTTTCCGTGCTCATATTTTATCCAGGTCGTCCTTAAGTTTTGTAGTCCAGTGTATTAATAGGATAGGAGTTCCTCATAAGCAAACTGCAATATCTGTAGGTTCTGCGTTCCATTGTTTTTTATCACGAAATAATAGAGAAAAAGCTTCAGGCGTCTGAAAATTAAATAGTAATATCTACAGCTACATCTGCATTTACAATCTGCAAGCCAACTTACGATACGTGACGCAGGATACTTTGTGTATAAATGTGACTGCCCACTTTTCCTGTTCCAGTAGCGAATTTGTCAACTAAGAAGTTTTGGAGTAGCAGACTACCTCCAAAATAAACCTGAGCGGCTTCATATATCTCTTACGATATCAGAAAGTGTACATCGAGTACGGGATCAAGAAAGCTCTCAGCTCTACATGTACATCTATACTCCGCAAGCCACCCAACGGTGTGTGACGGACGGCACTTTACGTGCCACTGCATTACCTCACTTTCCTGTTCCAGTCGCGTATGGTTCGCGGGAAGAACGACTGCCGGAAATCCTCCGTGCGCGCTCGAATCTCTCTAATTTTACATTCGTGATCTCATCGGGAGGTATAAGTAGGGGAAAGCAATATATTCGATACCTCATCCAGAAACACACCCTCTCGAAACCTGGACAAAAGGAATGTGAACTAACTCAACACCCTGTCGACTAAAGACAAGAAAAACCACATTACCAAAAAGTCCTCTCTAACGCGGTGAACGCAGTCACTTCCAATGGCAGACATTGGTGAAAGACACGGGGATCAGGGTCGTTCTGTCTTTCAATGTGGTGTATAAGAGAAAAATATCTTGATATTTCGAAATGAGTCTCTCACGTGTATGAACAGTATGGTATCCAAAATTCTTGATTCTGGTATATTTCTTTACAAAGAGCATCACATGTTCATACCTTGAAGCGGTAATTAATGCCTGTCTTGCGAAGAGATAATACCACTGACACATCTCAGTACCTTAAGTCGCTATGGTGGCCATGAGACTGATGTAATTACCTGTGAGTTCCAAAATATTTTTAGCGATCAGGTCAGTAAAGCAAATCCACAAATAATTTGATGGGGACGATGATCGCTTGAGTCAGTTCTCGATGATGGCTTTTGGTGATAAGAATGGACATGAAAATTTGAGGATATTTATCAAGCTGACTTGGATTCCTTTCCATTGCAATGCCAGTCTTGAAAGGCGTTTCTCTGACAACTCCATTCTGTTTGAAAATTTGGAGCCGGCCGTAGTGGCGGTGCGGTTCTGGGCGCTACAGTCTGGAACCGAGCGACCGCTCCGGTCGTAGGTTCGAATCCTGCCTCGGGCATGGATGTGTGTGATATCCTTAGGTTAGTTAGGTTTAATTAGTTCTAAGTTCTAGGCGACTGATGACCTCAGAAGTTAAGTCGCATAGTGCTCAGAGCCATTTGAACCATTTGAAAATTTGGTCCAATCTCTCTCATATCCCTTCATACAATTCACGATGCATCACGAGTACTGTATCTGTACCCATCACAAGGTAGGTAATACATTTCTTACAAAATGCACATGGTAGGTACAATAAAGCACTAGCAGAGAAAAGGGCAGTGAAGGAGACCTCAAAAGAAATTGAAGGAAATAGGAAAGAGATTAGGGAAGGGCTAAGAGAAGTACAAAGTAAGAAAACAAAAACTGTGGAAAGTGCTTAGAAAGAGGTTTCTCTGACTGAAGTAGTAGTCCTATCACAAAAAAATACTTGCTTGTATGTTTACTTAATTTACGTGTATCATTTTTTTGTTACATCTCTTTATAAAAAATGTAATTTCTTACTGAATTAGATAATGCTATTTGTTATTATGTCAGTGTGTGCTCCCAACAACTGATTGTTCCTAATGGAAATTTATTATGTCTGCAACCTACCCTCATCCCAGTTTTTCAGTAATTTCTTGTTCATATTACTTATGATACTTAATTCTGTTACAGAATGAATAATAAATTCATCCGAAAAATCGGATTCAGGCCCTCGGGAAAGAAAAGCCAGTTGTAGACCAATCCAGAGCAACTGATCCCGTCGACAAGGGACCAGCCTGTGAAGTAAGGTATGAATATGATGACATTCGTCACATTGATCAGTCTGGTGAAGGCCTATCGAAGAAGATGGTCGCCAGTCGGTCTCAAACGATGAATGAGCCTGTACAACGACGAAGCTATCTCCGTCGGCAATATAGAACACTAAGAACAGAACAGACAGTTTACCATGACGTTGACAGATAAGCAATTTCAATGTGAGAGAGGCAAGACGTTTCAGCGCAACGGGTTAATAAGACTCCAGTTATGAGGTGCATTTTTGAACGAATATCAGCACCTAAGAAACTGACAATAATATAATATTCGCGAATATAGCGCAATGTAGGGTTAATCGGACAGTGACGGTAGGAGTAAGACTGACAGGCAGGAGACAGCAAAATAAACGAGATGTAATGGGACACTGCACCCATGTACGTGCTAAGACACTGCGTCGTACAAACAAGACAGACTCCCTCGCTTTGATATCGGGAAGATCTAATCCTCTCACCTTGCGGGGCCCTGTCACCATTTCATACCAAACTCGAAAGATGTGTCTTCACCATAGGAATCGACCAGATAGTTATTTAAGTCCTCGGGCCATCATCGAGGGAAGTGGGAATATCTGTGCAATGTAATGCACTTCACTGAGAATACACTACTGGCCATTAAAATTGCTGCACCACGAAGATGACGTGCTACAGACACGAAATTTAACCGACAGGAAGAAGATGCTGTGATATGCAAATGATTAGTTTTTCAGAGCAATCGCATAAGGTTGGCGCCGGTGGCGACACCTACAACGTGCTGACATAACGACAGTTTCCAACCGATTTCTCATACACAAACAGCAGTTGACCGGCGTTGCCTGGTTAAACGTTGTTGTGATGCCTCGTGTTAGGAGGAGAAATGCGTACCATCACGTTTCCGCCTTTTATAAAGGTCGGATTGTAGCCTATCACGATTGCAGTTTATCGTATCGCGACAGTGCTGCTCGCGTTGGTCGAGATCCAATGACTGTTAGCAGAATATCGAATCGGTGGGTTCAGGAGGGTAATACGGAATGCCGTGCTGGATCCCAACGGCCTCGTATCACTAGCAGTCGAGATGACAGGCCTCTTATCCGCATGGCTGTAACGGATCGTGCAGCCACGTCTCGATCCCTGAGTCAACAGATGGGGACGTTTGCAAGACGACAACCATCTGCACGAACAGTTCGACGACGTTTGCGGCAGCATGAACTATCAGCTCGGAGACCATGGCTGCGGTTACTCTTGACGCTGCATCACAGACAGGAGCGCCTGCGATGGTCTACTCAACGACGAACCTGGGTGCACAAATGTCAAAACGTCATATTTGCGGATGAATCCCGGTTCTGTTTACAGCATCATGATGGTCGCATCCGTGTTTGGCGTCATCGCGGTGAACGCACATTGAAGGCGTGTATTCGTCATCGCCATTCCGGAATATCACCCGGCATGATTGTATGTGGTGCCATTGGTTACACGTCTCGGTCACCTCTTTTTCGCATTGACGACACTTTGAACAGTGGATGTTACATTTCAGATGTGTTACGACCCGTGGCTCTACCCTTCATTCGATCCCTGCGAAACCCTACATTTCAGGAGGATAATGCACGACCGCATGTCGCGGGTCCTGTACGGGCCTTTCTGGATACAGAAAATGTTCGACTGCTGCCCTGGCCAGATCATTCTCCAGATCTCTCACCAACTGAAAACGTCTGGTCAGTGGGGACCGAGCAACTGGTACGTCACAATACGCCAGTCACTACTCTTGATGAACTGTGGTATCGTGTTGAAGCTGCATGGGCAAGTGTACCTGTTCACGCCATCCAAGCTCTGTTTGACCCAATGCCCAGGCGTATGAAGGCCGTTATTACGGCCAGAGGTGGTTGTTCTGGGTACCGATTTCTCAGGATCTATGCACCCAGATTGCGTGAAAATGTAATCACATGTCAGTTTTGGTATGCCGCCATTTTGGTCGGGTTGCGATCCACTATGACCCCTAAGGCCTTGTGGTGATCGACCATAGTCGAATAGGGAATTACCACTTCGTTAAAGCTTCGTAACGGCATTAACATGCATTTGCGAACATTAACGTGGACACCAGCTAGGCTACAAAAAGAATCCGAGGTATTATTGGTCTCGGGAATGTCGATATTTCGCACCAAAACCATGACGTCATCGGCGTACGCGAACACCAAAATTCGTTCCTCGTTATAGTGCAGCCACGTAGTTGCATAGCAATACGCCAAAGCAAGGGTTCCAAGGACAAAATGAAGAGTGCCACTGATAAGTGGCTTCCCTGGAGTAGATCCCATCGGATCGAAATCCGGAGGTAAGACGACTGTTCACAATCACGAGGCATGCCAATGAAAATATTGGGAAAGACCTGGAAAGCGTCGAAGTAAAACCTAAAGCGGTTAACACACCCGTTAAATAACTATGACTGACACGGTCAAATTGGTTGTGGAAGTCGAGAAAAAGCGAGGCCCCCGAGATATCAGTGGCCGCAGCCACCGAAACGACATCTCGACATTCGGTAACATAAGTCAGTATCGTGCGTCCAGGCACACAGTTTAGGTGAACGGCAATAATTTTGTCGAGCAAGTTAGAGAGACGGATGTTTATAGCTCGAGCGACAGTTCTACGGTCAATGTTTAGAAGAGTAGTCGAAAGAAGTGTGTCAAGATCAGGTCGATACGTGGTTTTCGGAATAAGAACTATTTTACCGTCCTTGAAAGGAACAGGAAGTGGAACACTCATCATCACTTCATTGACCATTGACGTTATTGTGTCAGCTATCAATCTAAGTGACTTGCTGACTGTGACCCGGTAACGACATCATATGTATCATCTTTGTTGAAATCACGCAAAAAAAAGTCTTTTAATTGAGTGGTGACGACGCAACCCAACAAAGAGGAAAAATCATCAGGAAAATTTTCAGCCGGAGCGTGGGAATCATACAAATCAGTAAAGTATTTAAAAAAGAAATTGAAAATATAGCGGTGGGACGTTGACACTCAATCGTGAGCGTTAGCGAGGGATGCAATGCAAACGCGTTTCCTGCGCGCCCGCAAACGGATAAGGTGATATAATGAAGTCAGTTTGTCTTGCGAAAATAATTGTTTTAGCTTCAGTGACTTAGCTTTAATTCTCCGTATAGAGAAGCTTGCCTGACGTCATCGTTAGGTGGACATAATATGGAGTAATAATATTCTCGAATCCACCGTACGTCTGTGTCCTTCACGACACCAAAACGCATGAGAATTTTACGAATTTGTAGTCTGGCACGCAATGTCAACCATTCCACGATAGACGAGTACATTTCTATAGCACAAGAGCAACAGGCCCATAGTCTGCTTCCTGAATGCCAACGCCAAGGGAATGGTCTTGTAGAAAGACTATATTGAGCATCCAAGGAAGACGATACAATTTTACCGGTTGCTGCACATAATTAAATGTGACGGCTACGGCACAGTGATAACTGAAACAGGCAGACATCACATCAGATCCCAAATGCTCCCCGCTCATGGAATCAGAGAGGTAAAAGCAATCAAGTCGACTGCTGAAGGTGGCAGTAAAATAAGTGTACCGGGCAAGTGTAGGATACGGACAAGCCAATGCGTCACGTAGGTACAACGAGCACACCATATCATCGAGTTCTTTACAGGAACGAAAATTAGGGGACTGATGCACTGCCCGGAGAACTAAACTAAAATCACGATCTAATAGAATCTTTGTCACCGATTTACGAAGTAGGTGAATGACTTCCTCTTTGCAGAAACGCGAACGTTCCATAGAACGACGAGAACCAGGAGGGGCATAGAGAAGAAATAAAGTGAGATGACAAAAAATGCGTCCTATACCCATACCATGACCGAGAACATGGAAATCTCGTAATAGAATTCCTTCCCTGCAAAACAAGCAGTGCTTGTAGAAAGTTCGGAAGCCACATTAAAAACGTTCGAGAACCCAGGAACTGAAAACTGGTCAAACAATACTCCCTGTGAAAAAATTAATTTTGCGCTAGAGTCATACACAGGGTGTTCATTTTAACTGAAGGCATTGAAATATCTTGAAAACTACACTTCGGATAAAAAAAGGGTATAACTCCCATTTGTTGTTCTCGTAGGCGGACATCAAATGATGCCACAGTCGACCCGCCGCCTCACCCCGTTCGTGGATGGCGGGGGGGGGGGGGGGGGGCAACTTTGAAATCTTCAATGGGAGCCCCCATTTTTTTGAATGCAGATTACTATTCTACGGCAAAATCTACATACGTTTTGTCTGAAGCATTTTCTTATTTTCGCCACAGATGGCACTGAAATTGGAGGAATAGAAATGGGTACACAATCGTAATTTACGACATGCTATTCAATGGTCCTTGAATATCCAATGGCACGTGGAACCACACCACCATGCTGTGAGGGTAGGACAGGCCAGTATTTCATAGTATCTAATTGGAAGCCCCATTCGCAACGTTGTATTCCTCCGACATATCGAACAGCGGACTACTCGACACGCCACTGTGACCGTGGCTCTATACTCTATTTTTCCAATTAGAGTACTACCGCTAACTTCAATACACTTAGTGATTCGCTTTTCAAATGACCTTGTACAGGACAGAAGCACATCTGCGGGAATGTTAGCACAGACGTTTCTGATGCGGTGGACCATGTCTTCACAACATGTTGGGACTTGCTGATGCAGCTTATCTTGTAAATATTCCCACAGGAAAAAAATCTGCAGACGTCAAATCCGGTGACCTATCTGGCCAATTAATAGGGCCACCTCTGGCGAGTTCAGTATTTGCGTCCATTTAAAGTGCCGTAGATAAAATATGGACCAATGAGTTTATTCCCCATTATGTCCCACCATACGTTAACAGACAGAGGACGTTGATCCAGTGGGGATTGTCTTTGCTTCAGTAATGCATATTATGCCGGTTAATGTCACCATGGTTTGTAAATGTAGACTCCTCGGAAAATAGTACCTCGGCAAAGAACGTGGGAGTCGTTTGCATTTGTTGAGGTGCCCATTCACAAAGCACTACCCGAGTATGGAAATCGGTGCTATGAAGTTCTTGATGCAGTGACACGTGATACGGATGATACTTATGACGATGCAGTATTGTCACAATACTGCCTACGAATATACCGGAATCTCGGTGTAATTGCCAGACGATTATCCGCAGTTGTGGTGCACTGCCGATAGTACAGCTATTTCATTAGCGTCTTCTATACCACGTTTGCTTCGTTTCCTTTTGCCGGTCTGTTCGCCACCATCAGACAGGCGTTCACAGTGTTCTAGAAGAACGAACGAGCGCCATCTTTCTCTGGAAAACGCTCGGCAGACAAGGCAACAAGAGCCTCAACATTTTTCCTACATTCTCCGTAAGTCAGGATCATTTCATTTTTTTCTTCTGTGGCTGCAATATTCACCGTCCACTGGCACGTCTGTTCAAGAAATGATAAGTAGGTATGCAGGCAATAAACACTGCGCAAATATTGTAATGTTTAAAGCCGCTATTTGTTCTACGTCTGCGCGATACCCGAGCTCCGGTTTCAGTGTGCGACCTGATACGTCGTACTTCGTTGCACGACCAATTTGGCCAATCGAGTAGTCCCCTGTTCGATATGTCGGAGGAATACACCGTTACAAATGGTGTTTCCAACTAGCAGTTATCAAATACTGGCTTTTCCTACCCTTGCAGTATGGTGTGTGGTCCCATGTGCAATTGGATATTGAAGGGCTATTGAGTTGCATGTCGTAAATAACGATTGTGTACCAATTTCTATTCCTCTGATTGCAGAGCCATCTGTGGGGAAACGAAGAAAATGATTCACACAAACCGTATGTAGATTTTGTCGTAGAAGAATAATTTGCAATAAAAGATGGGGATTCCCCTTGAAGATTTAAAAGTTTCCCCCGCCACCCATGTATGGGTTGGGGTGGCGCGTCGAGTGTAGTATCGTTGGATGCCCCCCCCCCCCCCCCCCGAGACAAACAAATTGGAATTATAACTTTTTTGATCCTATGTGTAGTTTTCTTCAGTTAAAATGAACACCCTGCAAAAACTGTCGTAAAGTGGTGACCCCGAGTTCAGAACTTGTTCTGTTAATACTCAAAGTGAGAAAAGAATATGCTTGCATAGACAATTGAAGCCGAAAAAAAACACGAAATTACAAAAGCATCATCTGACAGAGTTATGTACCACTGTTCATGGAAGAACCAATGGACGAATTGGGGGGGGGGGGGGGAGGAGGAGGAGGAGGAGGAGGAGGAGGAGAGGGGTGGGAAAGGGTGGGGGGGAGAGATCTCCACGCTCCATTTGTCAACGGACAAGGCTTCAGGTAAATGGACTTGTTTAGTAACGCCGGGGTCCTCCTGGCACTGGGAATCAATCAGGTTATGCACATCAACAAGGTTGTGACGCGGAGGCTGCGATAGAAGGTGCAGAAGTAGTTTAGGAAGCTGAGGTAACAGGAGAGGCATTAGGTAGAGCCTGTAGAGACAAGTGGGTACCTGAAACAGATACTTCACAAGCGACTCCGACGTGGAAGCCTCGATGACGGGAGAATCGCTAGGGGAATTACCAGTAATCATCTGATCTGGTGCAGAAGCACTCATGGTGCCCTCGTCCACAAACTCAGGCGGGAGAAAAAGGTCCTGCAACGGAGGGTTATCCGGAGGGCTAGTCAAGGGAAAAGGCTGATGAACTGCATCTCTGTCCTCCGTTCTGCGACACTGTTTTTAATAACCGGGCCCGGCACCACGTAAGTCACGACGTTAATGTGCCTACGTCTGGCCAGCGGGGAATATCATGAGTTTCATTCCTCAGAAGGTCCAATCTGACTTTCAATAACTGGGCTTGGTTCAGTTACAGATTCCTGTGGTAGAAAATCCGCTAAAGTTATTTTTTTACGCTGTTCGTAATCGGGGTTTAGAACAACGACATGACGCGGACAATTGATGAGGAAGTGACCACTCTGTTTACAAATAAAGCACATTCCTTCCTGGTCGTTATAAGTAATATGAACCCGATAGGCACATACCTGCAAGTGTGACAGAATATTTTTTTTGTAATCCCCATTTCTACCAACACAATACCACTATACACATGTAAGCGGTGCGAGTAGACCAGCATTCTCTTCGAATATGTCGTAAATCCCCATAAGGAACCTCAGAAAACTGTCATCTACCTCAGGTGGAAGGTAAAAAACCCAAACATTTGTATAGACCACTTCTGTATTCGGCAAAAGAACCATGCTAGTGGAACCCTCATGACGAGTAAAGGGGGCCTGAGAACAGTGACTTCATAGTATCCTGTCAACTTGAAGTGGGTCGATAAATTTAACAAAAAGATATATAATACCGAATCAAAGTACGCGGTATTCCCTTTATCTGTATGCATCTTTAATCTTGTCCACCATCAGCTGCGTATCTCTAAAGAGCCAGGCTGCACATGCCGCGTGGATTTATCAAAATTGCAGCTGACAGTAAATGTACGTGGAATAGTTGTGGGAAACATGTTGAACAGCACAGCGGAAGACAACGCCGCTTCAGGAAAGGCTGCACAAACACCAGACACTAGACGGCAAGCAGCAATGCAATGCGCACAAATATTCACGTACGCTGAACGGAAAACACGGAAGACACATGGAGCTACGGTACAGGCGGAATTAAAACTCGTACGACGTGCAAAGTGTGGACTAACTGAGTTACCCAAGCACGACTCACAACCCACCCTCACAGCGTAATTCCCGTCAGTACCTCATCTACTACCTTCCAAACTTCACAGAAGTTCTCCTGCATACTTCGAGGGGCTAATACTCCTGGCGGAAGGATAAAGGTCCCGAGTTTCAATCCTGCTCCAGGACACAGTTTTAATCTACCAGAAAGTTTCACTTAATTCTGTTATCGAGTTCTGGTACATGTTCCCTTCACGCTTTTTTTTCCTATTAACCCAGAGTATAGCTCCCATTATGTTCCTATACATCAACAAACTGCAGATTTTTGTCATAAAATTGAGTAAAATTGGTTAGGGCCTAAGAGCAATACGACCCTAGAAAATTCCATAAATTAACGCGGAAAATTCAGGACTGTGTTTTTTTTTTTAATGAATTATCAAGAGTTGCATCCTTGTTCAGTAAACAAAAAGCATTGTAATGGATTCAATACCTCAACGCTGGTCTGCATTTAGACTTACAATAAGTGTGCTTGGATTTTTTGAATCCGATCTGATTAGTGCTTAGATTGGCTTGTTTCACACAGAAATTTTCATACGACTGCGGCGGTGCAGTTCCTTTCGTCCTTTACTTGCACCTACCTGTGAACATGTTGCAGCAGATTCAGGACTGTGTTTTTTTTTTAATGAATTATCAAGAGTTGCATCCTTGTTCAGTAAACAAAAAGCATTGTAATGGATTCAATACCTCAACGCTGGTCTGCATTTAGACTTACAATAAGTGTGCTTGGATTTTTTGAATCCGATCTGATTAGTGCTTAGATTGGCTTGTTTCACACAGAAATTTTCATACGACTGCGGCGGTGCAGTTCCTTTCGTCCTTTACTTGCACCTACCTGTGAACATGTTGCAGCAGATCGCCAGTAGGTAAGCCGAGGAGAAACCTTCCATACTGCAACTCGCACCAGGCTGCAAAGAACGTAATTATTCCAAGAATCGGGATAAAGTCTTCATTTTGAATGAAAGGTGACAATACCGGCAAAATTGCCGGCCGCGGTGGTCTAGCGGTTCTAGGCGCTCAGTCCGGAACCGCGCGACTGCCACGGTTGCAGGTTCGATTCCTGCCTCGGGCATGGATGTGTGTGATGTCCTTAGGTTAGTTAGGTTTAAGTAGTTCTAAGTTCTAGGGGACAGATGACCACAGATGTTAAGTCCCATAGTGCTCAGAGCCATTTGAGCCATTTTGAACCGGCAAAATTTTGGTACATTCTGAACCTTCATAATTTACACGTTCACTGCCAAGACCATGCTAAAATCTTAACGTAGTCATGCACAAACCCTTTCATTCACGTAAGAAAGTTTATGGTAACGTACACTATGTGATCAAAAGTATCCGGACATCCCCAAAAACATACATTTTTCGTATTACGTGCATTTTGCTGCCACCTACTGCTAGGTACTCTATATCACCGACACAGGTGTAATAGGCATACATCTATTCAGACCCTCACACAGGACTTCCAGACTGCATCAGAATCCACTGCAAGTACTATGACAGTTAGGCGAGAGATGAGAAAACTTGGATTTAATGGTCGAGTGGCTGCTCATAAGCCACACATCACGCCAGTAAATGCTAAACGACGCCTCGCTAGGTGTAAGGAGCGTAAACATTCGACGATTGAACTGTGAAAAAACGTTGTTTGGAGTGATGAATCACTGTACACAATGGGGCGATCCGATGGCAGGGTGTGGGTATGGTGAATGCCCGGTAAACTTCACCTGCCAGTGTTTCTAGTGCCAACAGTAAAATTCGTAGGCAGTGGTGTTATGGTGTGGTCGTGTTTTTCATGGAAGGGGCTTGCACCCCTTGTTGTTTTGCGTGGCACTACCACAGCACAGATCTACAGTGATGTTTTAAGCACCTTCTTGCTTCCTACTGTTGAAGAGCAATTCTGAGATGACGACTGCAGCTTTCAACACGATCCAGCACCTGTTCATAATGCACGGCCTGTGGCGGAATGGTTGCATGACACTAACATCCTTATAATGGACTGGCCTGCACAGAGTCCTGAATTGAATCCTGTAGAAAACCTTTGGGATGTTTTGGAGCACCGACTTCAAAAAATGGTTCAAATGGCTCTTAGCACTATGGGACTTAACTGCTGTGATCATCAGTTTCCTAGAACTTAGAACTACTTAAACCTAACTAACCTAAGGACATCACACACATCCATCCCCGAGGCAGGATTCGAACCTGCGACCGTAGCGGTCGCGCGGTTCCGGACTGTAGCGCCTAGAACCGCTTGGCCACTCAGGCCGGCGAACACCGACTGCGTGACAGGCCTCACCGACCGACATCGACACCCCTCCTCGGTGCAGCACTCCGTGAAGAATCGGCTACCATTCCCCAGTTAACCTCGCAGCACCTGATTGAGTGTATGTCTGCGAGAGTGGAAGCTGTCGTGTAGAATAAGTGTGGGCCAACACCATACTGAATTCCAGCATTAGCGATAGAGGGCGCCACGAACTTGTAGTCATTTTCAGCCATGTGTCCGGATACTTTTGATCACATAGTGTGTTTCCCGAAATCTGAACAGCTACTAAGCACGGATTGTACTTAAATGAAAATGCTCGCCATACTACTAAGTTTATCGGTGCCTAATGCACTCAAGTTTTTAGTCACTGATCTGCTCAATATGCCACGCGGAATTACTGTCTTTTCTCATACACAAAATCACTTAAAAATCCGTACTTTCTAAAAAGCACACCGAAGCAAATATGCCTTTACTTTAATGCACTTTTGAGGCATGTAGCACAACTAAAGCCGGCAAATTATAACTTCCTCCGGAGCTCATATTACACACGACAGTACCATTGAAAGCCCGCATCTCGTGGTCGTGCGGTAGCGTTCTCGTTTGCCGCGCCCGGGTTCCCGGGTTCGATTCCCGACGGGGTCAGGAATTTTCTCTGCCTCGTGATGGCTGGATGCTGTGTGTTGTCCTTAGGTTAGTTAGGTTTAAGTAGCTCTAAGTTCTAGGGGACTGATGACCATAGATGTTAAGTCTCATAGTGCTCAGAGCCATTTTTTAGTACCATTGAAAGGCTGGGCTTCGACTCTTTAGACTGTTGTAAGCATTCTCTGTCTCCAAGAGCAAGAACGCGCGAACAATACTCTTTTCTGATTGGTCAGTTTTCCTTAACGCCAATAGAAAAATATTATTCTCCCGTGTTAATCCACGCTTTTCGTGACTAACCAATCAAAAAATAACACACTTTCGAACTTTACTTTTTCTTGATATAAATATTTAACATTCTGATATTTTGTTTATACTTTACATTATTAACTATTTCCATTTGCACTCGAATTAGCTTTCCTTTTTCCATAAACTTACTTAACATATTATGATACAAAATTCCCCGTCGTCTGCATTCACAGTGTCTTAAAAATTTCTCACGCTAGTCCGTGTAGGGTTTACAGTAGAACAATGACCTACATATTTACTTTAGACCACATTCACGCATCATTCACACTACTAAAAGCATACACAAAACTGTACAAACATAAATAAACAAAGAAAGCCTTCAATAAATAGAACAATCCACAAAAACATTCTCTTCACCTGTTTCTTGAATGTCTCTGTGCGCTACTGGACTCTGGTGGATGAAAATTAGAGCTACGTACTCGACTGAACCCGCTTCAGACCACATGTTACTGTGCACGCACGAGTCATTCTCCCGATACACAGACTCTAGACGGGAGCGATATAAGGCGCCACACCTCACGACAACACCAAAAATATTGTTATTTATTTGCAACAGATGGTGAGGAACACAGCAATCTAATGAGTTGCTGTTTTATAGTACATGTGTGTATGATATGCACTAGGGCGACAATATTCGCTATAAATCAGAACATGTTGACTGCTTGGTAATACCTGCCTGATGTGCACCATACAGAGTTTAGCATTCTGGATATACACACCAGTCCCCTACATTCTAGCTTTTGTGGTGATTCACACAAATCACCCCTTCCGTCATAAGATTTAGTCACTTCCAATACTTATTTGAAGGCATGTCATATTCAGGAATAATCAAGTTTTAATTTATAAATTTCTGGAATGCTCTTGAGTTCGAATCTTAAGGATGAAAGCAACTTTTGAATAATGTGTCACTGCCAAATGCTCGATGAAACTTGGATCATACATAGAAAGAACTGCTACAGTATAGTACAGAAGGTAACTGAAAGAAATGCGAATATTACCACCTAAGTGCATATGATACACACATGTGCTGTAAAACACATTTCTTCAAAGTCAATAAATACATTGCAATCATCGTGATTCATGATAGTCCGCTTGACATTACAAAAGGTGGGGCATGGTTCTTAACAGGATGTGTAATCTCCTCGGATGCCAATGCATGCTCTTCAATGTACTCTCATGCTGGCCGAAAGGTTGGTTGGAAGTTCTTGTGGAAGGGCATTTCATTCCTCCATCAGAGCCGTTTATAACTGCTAAATTGTCTTCGGTGCATGTGAACGTGCTCCAGTAAGTCTACCCAACAAATCCCACACATGCTCAATGGAACTTCAGTCTGGTAACGTGCAGGTCAGTCCATTCGCCTAATATCCTCTCGTTCCAAAAGCTCCTCCACCTGCAGTGCTCACTGCGATTGCGAATAGTCAGCCATAAAACTGAAATCAGGGCTGAATATGCACCCCTGAAAAGACGTACATAGGAAAAGAGTACAATGTCAGGATAATGTTGACCAGTGAGTATACCCTGTTCAAAGATTTGAAGCTAGCTACGCCCATACAACATTATGCCTCCCCACACCGTAACACCTGGACCATGAAAACGATCATACTCGAGAATGTTCCTGGATGCATTACATGTTCCCCACCTCTCGGCATGTTAGGGTGCATCCATAATCACTACTCAGAGTGAATATGGTCTCATCCGGGAGAGAACGCGAAACTACTACTCGATGGTCCAGTCCCAATGGTTTGGGGACTGTAGCAAACGGTGGCGTCGATGTATAGAAGTCAACGGATGTGCTGGTGTAGGCGACAGTGGTTAACAACATCTTCTCTCTGGACAGCAGTGACTGAGGTACAGAACGCTTTCCATGCACGTGAAGTAATGATGTGAGCAATACCAAACTCCTTGGTTACTTTCGTCACCCTTTTTCCTTCTTACAGTTTCCCGATGTTTTTATCCCCGTGTGAAGATCAAAATGGTTCAACACCATGAGTCGTCCAGCTTTCTTTGCACGACTGAGATATCTCCAGCAACATGCTCCCGATGATTCTGTCATTTCTGTCGAGTTGTTATTACGTTATGTTACTGTATCATGGTGTCGAAGGCATTTTCATCAACCGCATCCCGTGCGTCGCTCATAGGTACACGAGAGATTGAACTTTTAAATCTACCGCCGGCGCACCACCGGGTGTGGCCGCCCTTGCATGGCTCGCTATCACAGATGAGGGACGCGATGCATACACGCCACTCGACATGGCCCCACTACATGGATTCTGATTTCCCGGCGCATCCTTTGAAGCAGCCACACTCAGAGCTTCGCCCAGGAGATACCGTGCACCTGTAGACTTATTAACATTGGTGTGGAAGACTTCCGTAATAACTATAAACTGTTACAGCAAGACGTCACTGAAAATTGCTAATATTCACAAACTTATACAGGAGTATCAGTATTCAAGATTATTTCGCTCTATCAAGAACAGGAAGATGATGCTGTGATATGCAAATGAGTAGCTTTTCAGAGCATTGACACAAGTTTGTCGCCGGTGGCGACACCTACAACGTGCTGACATGAGGAAAGTTTCCAACCGATTTCTCATACACAATCTGCAGTTGACCGGCGTTGCCTGGTGAAACGTTGTTGTGATGCCTCGTGCAAGGAGGAGAAATGCGTACCATCACGTTTCCGACTTTGATAAAGGTCGGATTGTAGCTATCGTGATTGCGGTTTATCGTATCGCGACATTGCTGCTCGCTTTGGTCGAGATCCAATGACTGTTAGCAGAATATCGAATCGGTGGGTTCAGGAGGGTAATACGGAACGCCGTGTTGGATCCCAACGGCCTCGTATCACTAGCAGTCGAGATGGCAGGATTCTTATCCGCATGGCTGTAACGGATCGTGCAGCCACGTCTCGATTCTTGAGTCAACAGATGGGGACGTTTGCAAGACAACAACCATTTTCACGAACAGTTCGACGACGTTTGCAACAGCATGGACTATAAGCTCGGAGACCATGGCTGCGGTTACCATTGACGCTGCATCACAGACAGGAGCGCCTGCGATGGAGTACTCAAAGACGAACTTGGGTGCACGAATGGCAAAACGTCATTTTTTTCGGATGAATCCCGGTTACGTTTACAGCATCATGATGGTCGCATCCGTGTTTGGCGTCATCGCGGTGAACGCACATTGGAGACGTGTATTCGTCATCGCTATACTGGCGTATCACCCGGCGTGATGGTATGGGGTGCCATTAAACGTCTCGGTCACCTCTTGTTCGCATTGACGACACTTTGAACTTTGGATGTTACATTTCAGATGTGGTACGACCCGTGGCTCTACCCTTCATTCGATCCCTGCGAAACCCTACATTTCAGCAGGATAATGCACGACCACATGTTGTAGGTCCTGTACGGGCCTTTCTGGCCAGCGCATTTTCCAGATCTCTCACCAATTGTAAACGTCTGGTCAATGGTGGCCGAGCAACTGGCTAGTCACAATACGCCAGTCACTACTCTTGATTAACTGTGGTATCGTGTTGAAGCTGCATGGGCATCTGTTCCTGTACACGCCATCCAAGCTCTGTTTGACTCAATGCCCAGGCGTATCAAGGCCGTTATTACGGCCAGAGGTGGTTGTTCTGGGTATTGATTTCTCAGGATCTATGCACCCAAATTGCGTGAAAATGTAATCACATGTCAGTTCCAGAATAATATTTGTCCATTGAATACCCGTCCATCGTCTGCATTTCTACTTTCCCTGCGAGCTCTGATTTCTCGTATTTGTTACAATGATCATTTATCTCTATGTCTGTAGCCTCCAACAAAATATTTTCACATTCGTGGGAGAGAGTTTGTAATTGAAATTTCATGAGAATATTCTGCCAAAGCAAAAAACATCTTTGTTTCAATGACTGCCACCAAAATTCCCGTATGATATCCTTGGCACTGTATCACCTGTATCGCAATAATACAAAACGAGCTGTTCTGTTTGAACCTTTTAGATGTTCTCCGTCAATCCTATCTGATGCGGATACCACACCGGACAGTAATATTCCATAAAAAGACTGACAGGCGTAGGGTAGACAGTCTCTCTAGTAGACTTGTTGCAGTGTTCTGCCAATAAAACTTAGTCTTTGGTTCGCCTTCCCAGCAACGTTATCCATGTGATGGTCCCAATTAAAGTTGTTCGCAGTTGTAATTCCTAGGTATTTAGTTGAATTGGCAGCCTTTTGATTTGTTGGATTTGTCATGCAAAATAAATTTAACGAATTCATTTTAGTACTCGTTTCGATGACCTCACTTTTCATTATTGATGGTCAATTGCCACTTTTTCCACCATAAAGGCACCTTGTCTAAATCATTTTACAGTTGCTTTTGATCCCATGATGACTTTTCTAGACGGTAACTGACAACATCATATGCAAAGAGTCTAACAGGACTGCTCAGATTGTCTCCTAAATCGTTTATATACGCAGATCAGGAACATCAGAGGGGCTATAACACTTCCTTTGGGGAACAACAAAAATAGTTGTGTTTTACACGATGACTTTCCGTCAGTTATGACGAACTGTGACCTTCCGGACAGGAAATCACGAATCCAGTCGTGTAACTAAAACGACCCCCCATAGACACGCAACTTGATTATAAGCCATTTCTGAGGGGCGGTATCGATAACCTTCTGTAAAACTAGAAATTTGAAATCAATTTGAGATACTGTCGATAACACTCATTACTTAATGATAATAAAGAACTAGTTTTGTTTCACAAAAACGATATCTTCTGAATTCGCGTTGACTGTGAGTCAGCAGATCCTTTTCCTCGAGGTAATTCATAATATTCGAGCAAAGTATACGTTCCAAATCGTACTGCAAAGCAACGTCAATGATAGGAGTATAAAATTCATCAGATTATGGTTCAAATGCCTCTGAGCACTATAGGACTCAATATCTGTCATCAGTCCCCTAGAACTTAGAACTACTTAAACCTAACTAACCTAAGGACATCACACACATCCATGCCCGAGGCAGGATTCGAACCTGCGACCGTAGCGGTCGCGCGGTTCCAGACTGGAGCGCCTAGAACCGCTCGGCCACCTCGGCCGGCTCATCAGATTAATCTTACTCCCTTACTTGAATATTGGTGCAACGTGTGCAACTTTCCAGTCCTTAGGAACAATTCTTTTGTCAAGCGAGCGGTTGTTATTTATTTATTTATTTATTTGTTTATTTATGTATTGTTCCTAAGGGACCAAACTGTTTAGGTCATCGGTCCCTAGACTTACATACTACTTAAGCTAACGTATGCTAAGAACAACACACACACCCATGCCCGAGGAAGGACTCGAACCTCCGGCAGGAGGGGTAGGTACCAGTGTTTTAAAAAATACTTTTTTTAAGAAGAAATTCATCAGTGCAATAGAAGGGATTCTCTAGGAATAATGATTTTAAGTTTGATTTGAAACTTGCTTTTGCTACTTCTCAGACATTGTATGTTACTGAGCAAGTGATCAAAGACTTTCGTTGCTGCACACTGAACTCGTTGCCAGTTAAAAAAAAAAAAAAAAAAAAAAAAAAAAAAAAAAAAAAAAAAAAAAAACATTAAAAAGTCACAACATTATCTTTAAGTAAATTTGCATGTTTAGGACCAAAATAACAATTTGTTCATCAATTTAACACTAATCATGTATACATATCCTGTAAAATGACTCGTTTCACATCATTTCGATAATAGAATCATTCAGACGATCTATAGAACATGTATCTAATTAGCTAACTAATTATGGTGTCTCCTTACCATTTCATTCTCGTGTGGGACACGAGTGGTGGTAGCCCTATGTAAGAGCCTTAATATCTCTAATTTTAGTGGCGTGGTCATTACGCTATATATTTGTTGGCAGAAGTATAGTATTAGGTTTCTTAAATCAATTACGAGCTTGTCCGCTCCCCCCCCCCCCCCCCCCCATCCTGCCTCCTCCCTCTCTGCCGACATGTACCAGTTTCATGTATAACCCTCTTCTTCCCGAAGCCTTTTTACTCCTTTACTGAGATCAATAAGACTTTGACGTAAAAGGTACACATTTCATATGATGCCTAGTGAACATCTTAGATGATATCTAGAGCGCCTGTCTTGTGTCGGCAAATTTTGCCGAAAGATGTGACAGTATATAAAACGCTGGGGCACAGATGACGACACTCGGTAGCTCAGTGGTCAGCGTGTCTGACTGTTATGCAGCGGGCCCGGGTTATATTTCCGGTATTGCTAGTGAGTTTTCCTTAGTGGGAGGACTTGAACGGGTACCAACTAAGAAGCTACTAGAGTGAGACGTAGCGGCTTCAAGGTCTGAGAATCTCTCTACCTGTACTGCCGGGAGAGCGGTGTGCTGATCCCATGCCTCTCCATACACCATCCCAATTACGCCATCGGTGGAGGATGACATGGTGGCCAGTCGGTACTGAATGACCCGACAGGGCCGGCAGACGGAACTTTAACTGATAGCACATTAAGATAGCCAATGGCGCAAGCAGGGACGCGGAATGAATCCGGTCTGAAGTGGTAAACAAAGTAGCTGAAATGGCTCTGAGCTCTATGGGACATCTGAGGTCATCAGTCCCCTCGAACTTAGAACTTCTTAAACCTAACTAAACTAAGGACATCACACACATCCATGCAGGATTCGAACTTGCGACCGTAGCAATCTCACAGTTCCGGACTGAAGCGCCTAAAACCGCTCGGCTACCGCGGTCGGCACAAAGAAGCTGTCATACACAAAATTCCCAGTTGCGAATACGAACAACCAACCGCTAACGGTTGTAAATGATTATTAAGTATGGAGCTATTATATCGGCATATTTCGGAAGGAATCTGTTATACAGTCTGGACCAGAGGACATCCCTTTATTAACTGCTTTAATACACCAAGGATTTCTACTTTTAAGTTATTCGTGTTGGCATCAGTTCTTGATCCGAAATCAGGAACATTTATTTCGTCTTCTTTGGTGAAGGACTATCGGCGACTGTATTTAGTAACTCGGCTTTGGTGGCACTGTCATCGGTAACATTTTCGTCGTTGTCGCGAAGTGAAGGTATTGACTGCGTCTTTCCGCTGGTGTACTTAGCGTACGATCAAAATCTCTTTGGATTTTCAGCTAGATTTCGAGGCAGAGTTTCGTTGTGGAAATACTGAAAGCATCTCGAATTGATGTTCGTGCTAAATATCGTACTTCTCTGAATCGTCAGCAATCTTGTGGTTTTTGCGTTCTTTTAAATTTGGAATGCTGTTTTCGTTGCTTCTGCAACAGTGTTCTGACCTGTTTTCTATGCCATGGGGGTCACTTCCGTCAATTGTTAATTTCTTTGGTATAGATTTCTTTATTTCTGTCGATACTATTTCTCTGAATTTACACTTTCATAGTTAGTTCGGAACGACTGGAAGTTGCCTCTTAGGGAAGCGTGAAGAGAATTTTTATCTAATTTCCGTAAAACAAAGCAACTATTCTCAATCTGTTCTCTTATCTTCTTTTTTAAAAACAAACCATCGGCTCTCAATAAGACTTTCTAACAAAAGAAAACGATACCTTTAAACTGTCTACAGACTGTCTTCTTATAGACTAGTGGTAATAGACAAATCCTCTCTCTTTCTCATTCTCTCTCTGTCTCTATCTCGTCATATCTCTCACTCCCTCTCTGTCTCTCTCTCTTGGAGAACCACTTGATAAAACATTCTTAAGACAGGGAAGTTCTTTAAATAAAAAGAATACACGATCAAAATTTATAAAGGGAAACATTATCTATGTATCACACGCGTTTACGTCGAACATAGGTAGTTTATTAGAAGGCTTTTTTTCATTTCAACACTTAGCTACATCTTCCAGCGGCTTCTCTACATAGCCGCCACTCTGACTTAGACTTTTGTGATCGCATATTCCCAACTTTTCAGTCCCCTTTCCATAGAAGACAGCTGCCTGTGGTTACCTCCAATTCCTTATGCTGATCTGCAGCTTGTTGTCTGTGCCAAAATACTACCCTCATTGCCAGCAGTTCATGTCAGCGAAGATATGAATATCAGAGGGTGCCAATTCCGAGTTGCATAGTGGGTGACCAAACATTTCCCATCGAAAACGCTGCAAGAGGGTCTTCGTTGTTCCTGAGATGTACAGCTGAGAACTGTCTTGAAGAAGGAAACGCATGACAGCTACGTTTTGTGGTATGCATAACCTTTCTATATTAATTGTCGATGAAAGAAATGAAATACAATCCTTTCAATATATCGAAAACCACTGTCAGCTGTTATGAAATTCTCAATTATTGCTACCAGTTTCGATTGTTTGGACTCATTATCACCCACAACAATTTCTTCAATTACAGTATCTGTGAATAAACACAAGGTGTTTCATTCCATCCCACATAACGTGAAAAATGGGAACTGGCTAACAGGCTTGAATATCGTTCACACTGTCACTTGTGTCAGTGACATAAAACGAGGGAGTGATGAAAATCAGTGCCTCCGAACTTAAGTGAAAAAAAGCCAACAGAGTTATACTGTCTATGCACATTTCTCACAACGAGAGACCATTTTGTTGATACCGTCATTGTAGATTCTTTGACACTGTTGATGGAGCCATAGCCGCACTTCTGTGTGCACCGCTTCATCACAGTCAAAGTGAAGATAGTTTTGGAAACAGATGAATATTGGATAGGATCAAATCGAGACGGTACGGGGGATGATCGATGACAGTGAACTCAAGGCGTCGGTTTGCTGCGGATGTCGCAGCACTCGTGTGTGACCTGGCATTGTCCTGCTGGAGGAAAGGGTGCTCCATGTGTCGACGAACTCTTGGAATTTGAAACTCCGTTACAGCCCGCTGTTTCTCAATCATCGATATCGCTACATTACACATCGCCATATTATACGCTACAGTTCGAAGCTCTCTGACGGCAGAGGGCTGAAAATATGTGGACGCGAAGAATAAAGACGTAGAAAGCTAATAACGTTTGTTTTATTTAAGTAGCTGTAAGAGTTCTCACATATAAATCTCAAAAGCACAACTTTTCGGCACGCTCTCGTAGTAAACAAAATCCTCTGGAGTCTTGTTATCTGTTGAAATGACGTCACTGTTAGACATCTTGAATTGTGGTTCAGATGTTCTACCAGTGATGTTTTTCCAACAGTTTACATGTCTCCAGAGGTTTCATCCGGTGTACTGTTACATCGCTGACATATTGGACCTACTATATGATGTTTAAATTTAATCCACATCTATATCTACACACATATTCCAGAAACCGTCATACGATAGTAGGATAGCATTGTTCCTTCTAGCACAGGTAAACATCGGGCGAAGCATCACTTCTAATGAGCTCCTTTTCCAAAATACATTGACAATCATCGGGAACAGTTGAAGGATCTCTTCAGGTTGCAGTCGTGTTATCAATACGAGCTTGTGAAATAACGCTGCAGCTGATAAGCTGTAGGTTATCAGTGGGCATGCAGGCCGAAATAACGATTTTATCACATTCGTTGTCAGGTTACCCACTTGGGCGACTTATATTCAAGGCCAACCCCAACTGGCAGCGCGGGGTAGCCGTGCGGTCCAAGACGCCTTGCCGCGGTTCGCGCAACTCCCCCCGTCGGAGGTTGGAGTCCTCCCTCGGTAATGGGTGTGTATTTAGTCCTTAGCGTAAGTTTGTTTAAGTTCGATTAAGTGGTGTGTAAGCCCAGGACCGGTGACCTCAGCAGTTTGGTCCCATAGGTACTCACCCCCCCCCCCCCCCCCCCCCCAATTCCCTCTCTCGCACGGAACGACCGGGAATATGATCAAGGTCATGCAGGGGAATCACTTAGACACTTGTACGACTTACACCAAAGGTCACGACGTAGCTCATAGTCGTCACGTGACATTAAAATAGTCAGAATCATATCTCAGCCAATGGGAGCACAACGAATTGGCAGGAGACCACATGGAGCTTTGGGGATCAAGCATGCCCTCCTCTCCCTCATCATCTTCTATAACTAGCTCAGCTCAGTGTGGGTTTCCTCATTCGACGTCTTGACGTAATGGGAAAGGCTCAGGTTTGTTAAAAATAGTAATTCTATAGCTAACGATTTTGGAAATAATAACATAACAAATTAGCTCTTTGCAGTACAGTTTTTTACAATAATTTGTGTTGGATACAAACAATTTTTCTCTTATTTATATATTTACAATAGTTTCTGAAGAAATACCTCATAGCGTTTTCATACAACGGTCTTTTTCTCATATATACAATAATTTGCAAAGCTAATTTTTTAGACTTTCTTGATATATTTACACAGCAACTTATTTTCTTAGATATGTGCAATGCTTTTATTTACAAATGTATTTTCTTCTTATGGCTATCATATACAAGAACTGAAAATACTAAGTTTCTCATTTTGTTTCTGTATACACTGTTACACACACACACACACACACACACACACATTGGTTTCCGAGATAGAACACATTCAGTATCACTTTTGTACGATTTTCTTGAATAACTCTAAAACCGCACCCTCCAGCGAAAACGTGTCTCAAAACAAAACTAAACTATACTAAATTTCCTCCAAAAAAAGGTCCTACTGATTTTTTTTTCTCTAGAACTAATGGTGTGAACGAAGAGAGCGCGAGAATGTTGAAAAACTCGCTTGACGCGCATGCGCCGTGGCTTACGTAGTTCTTGTAGGCCAATTTGACGTAGTTTCCCGAGTTGACAGACTCCAAGTTTCAAATATCAAACTGTTCGTCTCAACTTGCGCTACATCACTGTGGTACACTGTAAACAGAGACAATGTTTTATACCACAGAAAATAAATAACAATGAATACTAAATGTGTTCTACTACGGAAACCATTCCGAATAGAGCATACGTCCACATAAAGTTTTTTTTGTTCAGAATTACTATTACCCCTCAAAGCATGTACTTTTCCTCCTGACTATATATATATATATATATATATATATATATATATATATATATATATATATAGGGTGGTCCATTGATCGTGATCGGGCCAAATATCTCACGAAATAAGCGTCAAACGAAAAAACTATAAAGAACGAAACTTGTCTAGCTTGAAGGGGAAAACCAGATGGCGCTATGGTTGGCCTGCTATATGGCGCTGCCATAGGTCAAACGGATATCAACCTTTTTTTTTAAATATAGGAACCCCCATTATTTTTTACATATTCGTGTAGTACGTAAAGAAATATGAATGCTTTAGTTGGACCAATGAGGCGTATTTGCAGTAAAAAACCACATTCCTTTGCTTATTTCAACCCAAGCAAAGTATTCATATCCCTGGTCACGTGATTTGAGGCATGATACAATCTGCTCGCGGCTATACGTAGGCGCTGATATAGCACAGCACAACTGCAGGTGTTTTAATTATAGGATTGTATTTCAGTGCTAGTCCGCACTAGTCCGTCACGTGCCATCCGTTGCTGCTGTTCAAAGAGCCTGAAGAATTTATCGACGTTATGAGACCCCTGAACACAGCAACAGGCATCTGCAAATCACTACCAGATGCCACTGTCAAAGAACAACACATACTTTTTAATAAGCTACCTTCTGTGGAAGTCCACTACCAAGGAAGCTCAGAAGCCGCTCCACGCCGCTCCAGCAATAATGTTGATAACAACAACGGAGGACAGCGAGAATAATTTTTAATCCACCAGCAGCCGCGGGGTAGCCACGCGCTCTAGGGCGCCTTGTCACTGTTCGCGCGGCTCTCCCCGTAGGAGACCTCCCTCGAACGTGGGTGTGTGTGTTGTCCTTAGCGTAAGTTAGTTTAAGTTAGGTTAAGTAGTGTGTAAGCCTAGGGACCGATGACCTCAGCAGTTTGGTCCCTTAGGAACTTACCACAAATTAAAAAAAGAAAAGAAAAAAAGAAATCTACCAGCGAGGGCCTTGCATTTAGCCCCGTAGGTTTGGGCAGTTGCTATGGCCCAGAAGTCTGCTGCTGTTATCGTATGATAAAGAAGTGAGGCTGTAGCGAAAGGCTACTATTCCCTCCCTGACGTTTTTAGCACTCTGCAGGGTGGATTTATAGGATCACGAGTTTACGTAATCGATTTCCACGTTAAATAATTAAAAAATTGTAGACTGATAACAATTTGCTTTTGTCCCCCCCCCGCCCCCCACGTGGAACACAGTTTAATGATTCGCATAAAACATCCGGGTAATGGCTTATGATGAGATCAGTTTTCGGTCATACCTTCTAAATGTGACTGCAATTACAGTATTTTATGCACGTGCAGCAGCGTGAATGTTCCAGGGCCAGCGGGGTTAGAGTGGATGTGATTTATCTTTCTGTACACATTATGATACTCATAACGCTTACTAATGGAGGGAACTTGCTTTGAAAATACACAGATCTCTTTATAGCAAGAAAGTAATAGCTTATATTTTTAAAATTATAATAGCGTATGACGGTAAAATGCTAAACAACGAGTGGACGCAGGAGGTCGCAGGTAGGCAGATACGAGGGCTATGCCGAAGGTTTTTAGCAGCCCGTAAACCGTAAGGCGGATGACAATGGGGTTTTTTCATTCGAAAGAGCGATGTTTTTCGACCTAGGGACGTGCGCGCGCAGACCCTGGCTAGCGGTGATCCCCCGACAGCTCGGTAAGAAAGCACAGGCAGTGCTGAGTCATAGACGGTGCAGGATGGAGCTGTCGCGCCGCGACTTTCGCGCCATGATTTTTTACGATTATAAAAAGGGTTTAAGTGCCGAAGTATGCCATTCTTCTTTGCTGCGTGTTTCTGGTGAAGCTTCCCCTTCTAGGGCCACAGTTGGAAATTGGTGTCGCGAGTTCTCGAGGAGTCGGCAGTCAATTGAAGATGAACCTCGTCCCGGTCGGCCAACAACAGCTGTGACTCCTGGAAACATTGATGCTGTGAGGAAAATGATCAAAGAAGACCAACATCCTACATTTTGCGGCATTGAAGAGACCCTAAATATTGGATCAACAACAGCACAGACCATTGTTCATAGACACTTAGGCCTTACTATGAGATGTGCCCGTTGAGTGCCACATTCCCTGTCAGAAAGCCAAAAGGAGTCGAGAGTGGACTGGTGTCGTTTCATGCGCCAAAAATACATTGGAAGGAAGTCCCAAGACACCTACAATATCGTCACAGGTGACGAAACGTGGGTCTACCATTATGACTCTGAAACTAAGAGACAGTCAAGACTGTGTGGTGCTTTCCAGGGGAGGAACCACCCACAAAAGTGCGACGAAGTCGGAGCTCTGGAAAAAATATGATGGCAACGTATAGCTATCTGGACGACCCTGACGATTCAGCTCAGACTAAGCCGTAATGAAGAGATGGGAATCAATATCAATGCCGACGACGTCTTAGACCATACACTGCCAATGTGCGTTCACTCTCCACCAAAATGGTCAATGTAAATGTCCCACGAATGAAATGACCAAAGAGAACAATTGAAACAAAGGTTAAGTGAACGATAAATGGGATTAAAAATTAGACAAGCGCCAAGCAATAGTAATAGGGGCTAATCCAAGTCATGCAAATAAAAATATGTTATCTATGCTGACCACACAGAATCTTTTTTTTCATTATCAACAAACGTTTCAAGATTTCGTCTATAGGAGCATCAAAATACAATTCATGTGCTTCGATTCTTTCGATTCTGAAATATATACACAGGATGTTACAAAAAGGTACGGCCAAACTTTCAGGAAACATTCCTCACACACAAATAAAGAAAATATGTTATGTGGACATGTGTCCGGAAACGCTTACTTTCCATGTTAGAGCTCATTTTATTACTTCTCTTCAAATCACATTAATCATGGAATAGAAACACACAGCAACAGAACGTACCAGCGTGACTTCGAACACTTTGTTCCAGGAAATGTTCAAAATGTCCTCCATTAGCGAGGATACTTGCCATCCTCCGTTGCATGGAATCCCTGATGCGCTGATGCAGCCCTGGAGAATGGCGTATTCTATCACAGCCGTCCACAATACGAGCACGAAGAATCTCTACATTTGGTACCGGGGTTGCGTAGACAAGAGCTTTCAAATGCCCCCATAAATTAAAGTCAAGAGGGTTGAAGTCAGGAGAGCGTGGAGGCCATGGAATTGGTCCGCCTCTACCAATCCATCGGTCACCGAATCTTTTGTTGAGAAGCGTACGAACATTCGACTGAAATGTGCAGGAGCCGCATCGTGCATGAACCACATGTTGTGTCGTACTTGTAAAGGCACATGCTCTAGCAGCGCAGGTAGAGTATCCCGTATGAAATCATGATAACGTGCTCCATTGAGCGTAGGTGGAAGAACATGGGGCCCAATTAACACATCACCAACAATACCTGCCCAAACGTTCACAGAAAATCTGTGTTGATGACGTGATTGCACAATTGCGTGCGGATTCTCGTCAGCCCGAACATCTTGATTGTGAACATTTACAATTTGATCACGTTGGAATGAAGCCTCACCCGTAAAGAGAACATTTGCACTGAAATGAGGATTGACACATTGTTGGATGAAGCATTCGCAGAAGTGTACCCATGGAGGCCAATCAGCTGCTGATAGTGACTGCACACGCTGTACATGGTACGGAAACAACTGGTTCTCCCGTAGTACTCTCCATACAGTGACGTGGTCAACATTACCTTGTACAGCAGCAACTTCTCTGACACTGACATTAGGCTTATCGTCAACTGCACGAAGAATTTCCTCGTCCATTGCAGGTGTCCTCGTCGTTCTAGGTCTTCCCCAGTCACGAGTCATAGGCTGGAATGTTCCGTGCTCCCAAAGACGCCAATCAATTGCTTCGAACTTCTTCCTGTCGGGACACCTTCGTTCTGGAAATCTGTCTCTATACAAACGTACCGCGCCACGGCTATTGCCCCGTGCTAATCCATACATCAAATGGGCATCTGCCAACTCCGCATTTGTAAACATTGCACTGACTGCTAAACCACGTTCGTGATGAACACTAACCTGTTGATGCTACGTACTGAAGTGCTTGATGCTAGTACTGTAGAGCAATGAGTCGCATGTCAACACAAGCATCGAAGTCAAAATTACCTTCCTTCAATTGGGCCAATTGGCGGTGAATCGAGGAAGTACAGTACATACTGACGAAACTAAAATGAGCTCTAACATGGAAATTAAGCGTTTCCGGACACATGTTTCTTTATTTGTGTGTAAGGAATGTTTCCTGAAAGTTTGGCCGTACCTTTTGCAACTACCACGTATTGAGTGCAGAACGACACAGCATTCAGAATAACTGATAATGGCTCTCTAGAATGCACTACCAACCCACTATTAAGACAGATGTGGTCTCTCCCCCTCCTCTTATATCTACCCATCACAGCTCCTCTCTACCAACTACCCCATCTGAAGAATTAGATTGTTTTTCGATATTTCAATAATGAAAACTGCACCAGTTACTTATTTTTCATGATTAGAACGACGCGTTTCGAGATTTTTTTCTCATTTTCGAGTCCATTCGCATACATGAATATTTTTGGTGATGTTTGCATGTGTGTTTCTGCCTCTCTTGCATCTTTTTGAGATTATAAAGCCATCGGAAAATCGTACAAAATGGGTCTTTGAGTGTTTTTAAATGATAATGTCAGAAATGGTATTTTGTTTGTCTACTTACAGGTGTAGTGCCCCCTCCGTTATACAAAATATCACATGCACGCAAATCATCACTTAAACTATTTGGTTTAGTTTTGGAAATGGCGGAGTATCTTAAGATCTTCTTCTATGTTTTCGAATGGGTGTCCAGTGTTTTTTATGTCTGTTGCTATTGCTGATTTTGTAAACTGGTTACTTGTCTAACAGTTGATGTGTTCAGTGTATCTAATTTGAAAATGGCAGTGAGTTTGTCCTGTGTAGCAGCTTCAAACGGCTCTGAGCACTATGGGACGTAACATCTGAGGTCATGAGTCCCCTACTTAGAACTACTTAAACACAACTAACCTAAGGACATCACACACATCCATGCCCGAGGCAGGATTCGAACCTGCGACCGTAGCGGTCGCGCCGTTCCAGACTGAAGCTTGATCAAGTTTTACACGTTACATAAAATAACATTATGTAGCAGCTTGAGCAAGTTTTACGTGTTGTGCAAAATAGCGTGTAAAACTTGCTCAAGCTACTTCATAGGACAAACGGGGTGGAATTTTCAAATTAGATACACTGAGCACATCAACTGTTACACACATAACCACTTTATACAATCAGGTATAGGAGCACACATAAAAGATATTGGATACCCATTCATTTCCACTATTTAAATCGTGAATGACACAGTTAGAGGGTTTCCTAAAACATTGAATATGATGAACGAAATTGAGGTTTTTTTCCCCTAAGCTTATCGGTGACGCCGTATGTATCCCTTCAGCTGTACAAATAGCAAAATCCAAAAAACCTCTTCCCAGGGGCTTACGATGGTTTCTCTCTCTTTTTTTCCAGGGGGTCTACGACAGTCTCTCTCTCTCTCTCTCTCTCTCTCTCTCTCTCTCTCTCTCTCTCTCTCTCTCTCTCTTTCTTTCTCTCTCTCACACACAAACACAAACACAAACACACAAGCTTTAGCGCAGATCTCCACCATGGTGCAGTGATTCTAGAAAAGTATCCAAGAGCTGTCTCGAGACACATTGATCATATGCTTCTGTCTCATGTTGGATACACACTAAATATAAATGCAGATTTCCGGTGTGACAGTAATGTGTCTGTGCTTTTACCTAGTTTTTGACATTTTCCATACATTTTTCGATATTTATCCACTTTTTCCATATTCCACATGTAAATTTATAAATGTATGTATGCTCTTATTGCAGGTATGGCTTGCTTTTTTTATATAAAGCACCAAACTTTGAAGCAGAGTCCCAACCCAGCCAGGGTATCTACTTATTACTCGTAATGTCAACACTAAGTCAAACCAATGCTAAAATGCACGCACGCATGCACGCACAAACACAGACACTCATACTCACACTCACAAACATACATATACTGCTGTGAAACTTCCTGGCAGATCAAAACTGTGTGCCGGACTGAGACTCGAACTCGGGACCTTTGCCTTTCGCGGCCAACAGCCCATCCTCGCAGCTTTACTTTTGCTAGTATCTCATCTCCTACCTTCCAAACATTATAGAAGCTCTCCCGAGTTCGAGTCTCGGTCCGGCACACAGTTTTGATCTGCCAGGAAGTTTCATATCAGCGCACACTCCGCTGCAGAGTGAAAACCTCATTCTGGACACATATATTGCTGTTTGGAGGTAGTGCTGACATTACTCAGTTGTAAACACACACAGCACAGTTATGCTATTTCGTATGTTGGCTTGCAGCAGGGTTCCCCACTTACTCCATTCGCTGACGCTGGCGGCGGGGGTTGCAGGGTAGGCGTAGGCAGCGGAGGCCGGTGTCAGGGGCAGGGGCTGGAGCAGCAGTGGAAGGGCCGATGTTAACACATTTCAGTGCAGGTGCAAGGTATTTCATATTGGAGGACGTACGTGGGCTGTCACGCATCTTGATGAATACTGTCTGTCCAATAGTCGCAGTAATTCCTCATTAATGTTAGAAGCACTCTTGTGTTTCCAATCGTCAGAGACTATTTACCATAGAAATCGGTTATGTAAACTAGTGATCATATAAATCCATCACCCAGATTGCTAACCACATCAGGGCCCGGTAGCGTTTCGATACAGCCTCGCTCCTTCATCGCCCAATAACAGCAGAACACTCACAGACCATAGCGAATGCCCAAAGCCACTGAGACTTCATGCAGTCATCGCTAGTGGAATAAAAATGATTGTCGCTATGTTCCGTTGTTGTTATTAACATTGTTGCGGGAGAGGTGTGTAGCGAACACGGAGCAACAGCTGATGCTTACAGCAATGCTTCTGTGCTAGTGAATGTAAAGTATATTTGCTATTCTTTGACAGTGGCGTCAGAAGTATTGGGTAGTGAGCTAAATATGCTGGTTGTGGTATTCAGAGGTCCAAAGCGTCAGTAAATTCTTCTTACTCTTTGAACATGTGATGGACCATTGCATGCTCCTCCACTGAAATATAGCATTATAATTAACACCGGCGCAAGCGCTGTGCGATATCAGCGTCTATGTATGGCTGCATCGTGCCTAAAATCACGCGACCAGGGATAAGAGTACTCTTTTCTCATGGGTTGAAATAAGAAAATGAAAGTGGTTTTTGACTATAAATACAAGTCATTTCGATACGAGAAGTCACTGAAGTCTGAGACTTGCTAGCAACAGCATCAACAAAGCCGATAGACTCAACAGAGATAAAATGTTATAATGAAAATGAGGGCTCATCTAGGGCTAAAAAGTGACCCTGATTTGACTCTAGTGATCCTACACGAATGACGATTGTCTTTTCATTTTTTACACCCTTTTATATGCTTATTAATCCATATTCTCATGATTAATTTCTTCTTCTCCTCCTCCTCCTATTGCAGATGTGATGGAGGAGTGCAGACTTGCAGATGCGCCTACAACTACTCCACGACCTGACAAGAATGAAGGGTCTCTGCATGAGCCTCTTCATGATTCTGCCATACTACACAGCTTAATTTGTTTGCCTCTGGCACCTCAGTAGTTGTTGCAAATGGTCTATTACCCTAGATGTAAAGAGTAAAAGGGAAGAGACTGAGCAGCTGAGTGTGTTTGTGGTGGCCACAGTATACTATCCATATTTAGTTTTAACATCTCATTTGGTTATTGGTAGTTGTCGGAGCCCCACACGCGTGTTTGATACATTTAAGTGCCATATTTCAATGTATATATTCTTTGCTCTACTTGTCCGATCAGCTGAATGTATGAATGAGTGTGTGCAAGGATTTCAGTGTGTAGATCCGTGGGAGTGTAGTAGTCTGCCACTGTATGAGAATAGCCAACTGTAGGAAACACGTACCAGGTAGCAAAGAAGTTTCTGTTTGCCTTGGACTAACCTTTTGTATAAGTTGGCACCGCAATAGGGGTTCCTCTGGCTACTTCCGTCGGTTCGGGGGCGGTTTTGGTTGAAGAGCGGAGTGTTCCGTGAGACGCGAGACCTACTGACGCAAGTGTGCGTTTTCGAGGAAAAGTTAATGTTGTGTTTAATGTAAGTGTTCAAACCTAGTCATAGTTTATTATGGTGTGCGACAAATTTTACTTGTTAATTCACGAGTGTTAAACGCGTTAAAATCGAGGGACGGTGTAGGCTATTGTTCAATTAAACTGTTAATCAAACACGTGAAGCTGTGTTGAGTTTCTTGTGATTCAGCTCGTTTTGTTTAGTATCCCTTTCGCGAGAGCATGTATATTGCGTATGATTTCCGTGATTTTATGACCGAATTTTGTCTAACTCGTCTCGCTCGATAACTTTCTTTGCGCACGCTTTTGTTTGTGAGGATCACGTGGTCGTAATCTAATGAGAAAGTTTACAGTACCAAGACCACAGTGATCTTCCGCCGAAGAGAAACTGAATAAATTGTGAACCTTTATTATGCATCATTTTTACAGCAATTCACTACAATCGAAATTTTAGTCGCTTATCCGGCACGTTAAAATCAAAGGAACAGCCCGTCTTGCTACCTAAGTGAGCTGTGGTGAAGCTTTTTAGTTCTTTTCCTTCTTAGTCTCTCATGTGCGTGTGAATGTAAGTGTTCGTGATTAAACCATCCTTTGATAATTCCTCTTCCATAAATCATAGACCTTCCAGGGGACTCCGAAGTAAAGTTCTAGGGTTAATTAATAGGCGACGTAATGGATTGCAGGCAACAACAGCCATCACATTACTCACTATACGCTAACATTAAATTTACTGATCATATAAATGTTCTTTTGCCAGAATTTTTGTTTACACTCTCACTTCTAAAATTCCACTCCATGCTTCATCCACCTCTGATGCATGGCACATCCTACAGCATTGTATTGAGGCCACAGTTTACCCCCCATATTGAGATTAATTGTAAAGATACCCCCCAATTGGAAAGATACCTGTCAAATGATGATAGTTTATCGTCCCAGCCCAGTTTATCCACGATGTACTCAACGCACCTACAAGCACGTGGTATGGATTGATCACCCACACTCATTTGCCAACACAGCCATCCCTGAACCATCGCTTCTAAATGCATCGAGTGGTAATATTGAGATGGAATCGGAGTATAGATATTACTATACATGGCAGCAAAATGATGTAACAAGATGCTCGTGGGCTAATTCAGACAACTCAAATTTGAAAGGTGAGTAAACTACTGCAGACACCTGAATATATTTCATTTTTTAACTATGCACGACACTTAATATTATTACTCCTATAGTCTGTGCAGGCGATATGGATGAGATGGAGGCCATACGAGGTGCGACAATAAAGTAATAATACTGATTTTCTTTGCAAGATGTGGCAACCCTGCAGGCTTGCATATGCACAATATCTTTGACCTTGGTCTATAAGCTGCTTCTAGCCCAAGCGGCACATCAATGCACCTGCTCAGTCGTGAGTTGTGCTATAGCTGTAATAAGTTAACACGTGTTATTGTCTCTCGTCCCGGAAATGGAACCGCACAATATTGCGCAATGGTATGCCATTTCTTTTTGCGTTAAATTGGGTGAAAATGCGACGGCAACTTACGGTAAGCTTCAGAAGGCTTTGGAGAGGTTATATGAAGAGCTCAGGTTTTTCGTTGGCATAAAATGTTTAGTGAAGGCAGAACGAATGTTGAAGATGAAGACCGCAGTGGACGACCATCAACCTCACGGACGGATGTCAACTTGGCCAGGGTGCGTGCATTCGTACGACCTGTTCGAAGATTATCCATGAAAATGATTGCAGAAGAACTGAACATCAATCGAGAAACGGTTCGTCTAATAATAACTGGAGATTGAATTGGATTCTGCATCACAATAATGTGTCATCCCATACTGCTCTGTCAGTACAGCAATTTTTAATCTCAAAACAAATTTCAGTACTACCACAGCCACCTTATTCACCAGCTATCGCTCCGTGCAACTTTTTTCCGTTTCCAAGAGTCAAAAGGGCGGTCAAGGAACACCATTTTCAAACAACACAATATGACCGAAAAGCTGTGACGAGGCTCTTGGAGGATATTTCAGAAGATTAGTTCCAGAAATGGCACAAGCTCTGGAAAAAGTGTGTTCAAACAGAAGGAAACTACTTTAAGGAGACAACACTAAATTTGACTAAACGGTAAGCAACATGTTTTTTTTTTTTTTTTCAAGTAAGTCTCATTACGTTATTGTCGCACCTTGTATGTAGACGACGGCCCGTGTTTGCAGCAGATGATATTACTATAATGCATTCATCGCCCCAACCCATTTCGTTGATGGTGCATTTGACTTACCTGCAAACACCATCGCCGCCAAGTCTGTCATCCACAACAATGCAGTATGGGTTGATGACACCAGCCCATGTTCCGACGCAGCCACGCCCTAGACCATCTCGTCATCGTCGTCATGGACCTGCATGACATCAGACATCACTCTGGACCTAGCAGCAGCAGTACTCCTACCTGATTCCTCAGGGAACACCCAGTTAGTCTCGCAGCTGCTTTGTACTACATCTTAAATGCTGGCTGTTTTGGGGACAGGCTCTCCCTTACGCATGTCGATAATTCGAATGCAGACTGCAGAGAGTCTACCACATTTCTTGATGCCTGCCAAGACGTTTTGGAAAGGTTGCTCCCAGAAATTGCTATCGACCTGTGGTGTCCTGTCATCAAGTGTAATGCAGTTTCATACTGTGAGCTCAAGCAACCCCCCCCCCCCCCCGCCCCAAAAAAAATAGGACAGTGGTGCTGGTGAGCAGAAGAGCATCGTTGAAATTTGGGGGAGAATTGATGGGATGTCATGGGATTATCCGATCGTAGTCTGATTCACAATTTTTGTCAAAAGTGTTATACTCGGTGGGATGGGCGTCCTGGCGCAAGAGGCTACGTCACCAGACCAAATGTCAATGACTCACCAACTACAGTAAAGGACAAGTCGCTGGCAGAGGTTTCGGTGCTGTTCACGAAACCTACTTATACTGGCATGTGCGTTCTGGACCTTTCCAAACTTCACATGTACCACTTTCACTATGAGTTTGCAAAGCCTATCTTCGCCGATCCCAAGTTACTTTATATGGGTACATATAGCTTCATCTAGTGCAATTCATATGAAGTGATTATGGACACTCACGAAAAATTCGACAGCTCTGGATATGAGGCCGATAATCCTTTTGGAGTGACACCTCAAACCAAAGAAGTTATCGGCCTTCTGAAAGGAGAGGCGAATGGTTCACGGATTGTGGATCTTGTGGGGTTCAGAGATGTACACATATCGAATAGATGCAGGCGCCACCCAGAGGCGGGCTAAACGGTGCGCATCATTCGACCTCAAAAGCTCTGATGATCGATGATTATAAGAGGTGCCTTCTTGAGGTTGTTGGTGCAGTTGCACACATTGTGCGCCAGGTATTCCTCCGTTAGAGAAGCTCAAAATGGCTCTTAGCACTATGTGACTTAACATCTGAGGTCATCATTCCCCTAGAGCTTAGAACTACTTAAATGTAACTAACCTAAGGACATCACACACATCCATGCCCGAGGCAGTATTCGAACCTGCGACCGTAACGGTCACGCGGATCCAGACTGAAGCGCCTATAACCGTTCGGCCACAACGGCCGGCTAGAGAAGCCATCAGGTACATACTGAATATGCGCCAGGTATTGTTCCGTTCGAGAGGCCATGAGGTACATACTACACTGCAACTGAAAGTCAGGCTTTCCTCTCATGACGACAAACGGGATCGGCATTTACTCTGTTTGTTCGAGTGACTGAGTGTGTGTGGGGTTACGTATTTTTTTTTTTTTTTTTATAAACAGTCAATGTGTATATGCTGAATAGTTGGATAAACCGTCTGTCACAGTTTTGTGTGAGAAAGTATGACTGTCTCACTGCACACTATGTGTGCAGGTATATACACTGAGGTGACAAAAGTCATGGGATAGCGGTATGCACATGTACAGATGGCAGTAGTATCACATACACAAGGTATAAAAGAGCAGTGCAATGGTGGAGCTGTCGTTTGCACTCAGAGGATTCATGTGAAAAGCTGTCCGACATGATGATGGTCACATGACGATGGTTAACAGGCTCTGAAAGCGAAATGGTAGTTGGAGCTAGACGAGTGGGACATTCTGTTTCCGAAATCGTTAGGAAATTTAGTATTTCCAGATACACAGTGTCAAGAGTGTGCCGGGAGTACAAAATTTCAGGCTTTACCTCTCATCACGGATAACGCAGTGGCCGGCGGCCTTCACTTAACAACCGAGAGCAGCAGCGTTGCGTAGTGTTGTTGTAAGTGTTAACAGACAACACTGCGTGAAATAACCGCAGAAATCAGTATGGTATGTACGAAGAACATATCCGTTAGGAAAGTGCGGCGAAATTAGGCGTTAATGGGCTATGGTAGCAGACGACTGACGCTAGTGCCTTTTCTAACAGCACGAAATCGTCCGGAGCGCCTCTCCTTGGTTCGTGACCATATCGGTTGGACCCTAGACGACTGGAAAACTGTGGCTTGGTCAGATGGGTGTCGATTTCAGTTGGTTATAGCTGATAGTAGGGTTCGAGTGTGGGGGCGGACTCCACTAAGCCATGGCCCAGGCTGTCAACAAGGCTATGTGCAAGCTGGTGATAGCTCCATAATGGTATGAGCTGTGTTTATATGGCATGGACTGGTTCCTCTGGTCCAAGTAAACCGATCATCAACTGTTCTTATGTTCGGCTGCTTGGAGACCATCTGCAAACATTCATAGACTTCATGTTCCCAAACAAATAATGGTATTTTAATGGATGACAATGCACCATGTCACCGGGCCACAATTGTTCACGATTGGTTTGAAGAACATTCTGGACCATTCGAACGAATGACTTGACCACCCCAGATCACCTAGCATGAACCGCATTGAACATTTCGACATAATCGATAGGTTAGTTCATGCACAAAATCCAGCATTGGCAACACTTGCGCAATTATGAGCGGCTATAGAGGCAGCATGGTTCCATATTTTTGCAGGGGACTTTCAACGACTTGTTGAGTACATACACGAGACAAAAGTAGGACCAACACTACATTAGGAGGTGTCCCATGCGTTTCGTCAACTCAGTGTAATTCTGTGGATTGACAGAAATTGGCAGGCCGCTGTGGCCGGGCGGTTCTAGGCGCTTCAGTCCGGAACCACGCTGCTGCTACGGTCGTAGGTTCGAATCCTGCGTCGGTCATGGATGTGTCTGATGTCCTTAGGTTAGTTAGGTTTAAGTATTTCTAAGTCTAGAGGACTGATGACCTCAGATGTTAAGTCCCATAGTGCTGAGAGCCATTTGAACCATTATGAACAGAGATTGTAAATGGCAAACTACATCCTAATGTGCCATATATATGTCGATCTATGGCTGCTGCTGTTTGCAGGGGCCGCGCTGGATTAGCCGAGCGGTCTCTGGCGCTGCAGTCATGGACTGTGCTGTTGGTCCCGGAGGAGGTTCGAGTCCTCCCTCGGGCATGGGTGTGTGTGTTTGTCCTTAGGATAATTTAGGTTAAGTAGTGTGTAATTTTAGGGACTGATGACCTTAGCAGTCAAGTCTCATAAGATTTCACACTCACATTTGGACATTTTTTTGTTTGCAGGGACGAATGCTGTACGCAGTGAGCAATTCACCTCCAATATTTCTGTCAACACGGAGTAGTGCAAACGCTTACCATGCACCATCGGGAGTCTGCAAGCGACCGCCTCTGCTGTTCGATGCAAGACCTGAGCTGCATCTCCAAACCAGACACGAATTTGCAATGCTTCGGAAGCCAAGGCTTTCGGTCAAAAAATTCATTCAGATTTCCCTCGCGGCAGCAAACCTAAAATCGAGCAGAGCTGCCTTGCACCTAACCTCAAGTGCATGGTAGGCCTTTTGGCTGTCACACAACGCAACTTATTACGACTCTTCTCCAGCAGTCTAATAGCGTTCAAATAGTTCAAATGGCTCTGAACACTATGGGACTTAACATCTGTGGTCATCAGTCCCATAGAACTTAGAACTACTTAAACCTAACTAACCTAAGGACATCACACACATCCATGCCCGAGGCAGGATTCGAACCTGCGACCGTAGCAGTCGCGCGGTTCCGGACTGAGCGCCTGAACCGCTAGACCACAGCGGCGGGCAGTCTAATAGCGACCCCACATCATCTCCTCACAATGTCCAGGATGCCAATCTCATCTTTGCAGTCTTAAGTGCCTTTCAAAACCATATGCTACACATGGAGCTGCTTCAGAAAGCGCAATCCACCAATGTGGACCATGAACGGTGTTTTTCGCCAATAGCACTCCGTCTTCAGCCCACAAGTGGCCCATCGGGACCATGCGACCGCCGTGTAATCCTCAACTGAGAAGGCGGATAGGAGGGGCATCTGGTCAGCACACCGCTCTCCCGGTCGTTATGATGGTTTTAGTTGACCAGAGCCGCTACTATTCGGTCGAGTGGCTCCTCAGTTGGCATGACGAGGCTAAGTGCACCCCGAAAAATGGCAACAGCGCATGGCTGCGTGGATGGTCACCCATCTACGTGCGGGCCACGTCCGACAGCGCTTAACTTCGGTGATCTGACGGGGACCGGTGTATCCACTGCTTTTCGCCAATGGGGTATTTTTTTTTTTAATGCCAGTACTGGCTACCTCCAACAGAGAGGCAAACCATTTTTGACCACTCCTCTCTCTATTGCGGCATTGAACATGGCGCCCTCTGGTACACACCTCAACGCCGCAGCCAGCTCGTCAAGCAATACTGTTTCTCACCTTCCACTGGAACAGTGGCGTGGGAACCAGCACGTCCCTCAAAAACTTCAAGAATTTTTGTTGTTCGTTAGAAAGTGTCGGTTGTTCCTTAGCAGCGGATTTCTAGTGGTACCGACCCATTATGGCAACCGTAACGTTCTCCAGAAGGCTCACGGAAAACATTCTCAGGGCTAGCCGGTGAAAGCTGAAGCGCACTCTCTCCTCTGTAGAGATCAATTACTAGCGTCCTGTGCAGGCGCGATCCGTCGACGGAGCCATAAAATATTTGGCACCACGCTCTGCACTGAACTGCCTCGTGTCCCGCTAAGTGCATGTCCACAACCAACATCAGGCCTAATCAGTGTCAACCCAATACTGTTCATTGAATAGGTATTTGTGTCTCCTTAATGTAACTCGAGTGCCCTCTTCTGCATGCATTCCATAATTAAAATCAGTTAGGAGAAAGAGAGGAAAGCCTAAAGAACTAGCCACCTTTCAATGATTGTAAACTCTCAAATGATGTCTCGCAGACATGTCGCAGGTCAAACACCATACTGCATGAACTTTCAAATGCGTACAGAGCGTTTGTGTACAGGCTTCACTGCAGTTAACAAGTCTCACCCTCTGTATTCCATTTTACTATCATTGGTTGGGACTCCAGTAGCAATTGTTGGTTATACCATAGCAGTTGGCAGTTGTTCCTTAACAAGTGCCGGCCGCGGTGGTCTAGCGGTTCTAGGCGCCCAGTCCGGAACCGCGCGACCGCTACGGTCGCAGGTTCGAATCCTGCCTCGGGCATTGATGTGTGTGATGTCTTTAGGTTAGTTAGGTTTAAGTAGTTCTAAGTTCTAGGGGACTGATGACCACAGCAGTTCTAAGTTCTAGGGGACTGATGACCACAGCAGTTAAGTCCCATAGTGCTCAGAGCCATTTGAACCATTTGAACCTTAACAAGTGTGAGCTGTTCCTTAGCATTTATCAAGCAGTGTAAAGCACTTTGGTGACCTTCGTCTATTGTAGAGGGATGTAATTTAAGTCTCTTGGTCTCTTCAGACGTTGTGAGAGCTAAGGTCTCAGGGAGTAAGGGGTGGGGGGGAGTGATGTATTCGATACCCCTCGTGTTGTTGAAAGCCTTCAAGATGGTGCTAATGGAGACAGTGACATCGACATTATCGAATATGTATTGACAACATGTTACACTCGGTGCAGGCTCTTCAGTGCCCTAGATAGCTGACAGCTCCAATGTTAAGATTTTTACGTAATAGCTCATTTAACAACTGCAAATAAATACTCACATAACAAACTGAAAATTACGCCACTGTATAAACACGTGCCAAGTGAAGTTATTTTGTCTGGTCGTGTAAGAGAAAAGGACAGTAAATGCTGGGGAGGTATAGTATAGTTACTCTGTAAACTGAAAATTGAGCAGCACTCTTGGCGAAGGAAGCCGCCTTTCCCGGAAGAACACTACAGCTGCAGAACAGTATTCAGAAATTTACGAAGACTCTGTCCATATGCGTTACTAGCTTTAGTATTATTAGTAATTCACATTTGTATTCCATGCAGAGTCAACGCTTTTGTGGGAAGTAAACACACCGCCGGGCACGTCTGCACACTGCGTCGCCAGTGATTCACAAGGCGCGCGGTAGAGGTCAGTGTAAATTCGTGGAACACCCTCTAGTTGCTTCTTGTAACGTAGGAGGGTAGACAGAGTGGGAAATCATCACGTGCTCCATGTTCAGTTTGCAGACCTATGAAGGAGGGAAGTGCACGTAAGCAATCCGGCGTCACACCTCCCCTCGCGTTTCCACTTCACACATCCCGTCTCCACCCTGTACACATCCAGGACACAGTTATCCATTAATAGGACTCTACTGCACTTAGACGTGGTACACAAATTTAATATTTGTTTTAACACAACGTATTTAAAGATAAACTTTAAATTTATACCACTAAAACAATATATTTACTATTCTGCGATCTTTCTGCAGAGTGGCCGAGCTGTTCAAGGCGCTACAGTCTGGAACCGCGCGACTGCTACGGTCGCAGGTTCGAATCCTGCCTCGGGCATGTGATGTCCTTAGGTTAGTTAGGTTTAAGTAGTTCTAAGTTCTAGGGACCTCAGATGTTAAGTCCCATAGTGCTCAGAGCCATTTTTCTGTCCCCTACAACGCGGAAACCATTAGTCCAGGAATATGAATGGAATTATTGTGTATAATATTTAATGCAGTGTAATTTTGTACTGGGAAACATTTTCGTGAGGAGCCGCTATTTTCGAGTTATTCGCGAAAAACGTTAAGTAACAGATTTTTAAACGCACCATTCCCCGACCGCAAACACATCTAACCGGTCAAGATTTTTAGAATGTTGTTCAGGACACTCCCTCCCAGCACTGTGCAAAAATTTGCGACTATACGATCTTTTCTCCTACTCGACCTTTTTTGGTCTCCGTTGACTGGGCTACCTAGTAGGCGCGATGATAGAACTGTGCGATAGTTTCGGATCTTGTTATTTCGTGAAAAATTTGAGTGCATATTCAGCATATTTCTTGAAGCACTAGGCATGCACTAGATAATCAACCATTCGGCGCAGTCACGCAGAGCGAGGTGGCGTAGTAGTTAGCACACTGGACTCGCATTTGGGAGGATGACAGTTGAGACCCGTGTCAGGCCATCCTGATTTACGTTTTCCGTGATTTCCCTAAATAGTTTCTGGCAAGTGCCGAGATGGTTCCTTTGAAAGGGCTCTGCCAATTTCCTTCTCCAACCTTCCCTCACCCAATGAGACCGATGACCTCGCTGTTTGGTCCCCTCCTCCAGATCAATCAACCAAGCAGTCACGCAGTCTCTGGACAGAAGCTTGCGAGATCATAATCGTACATATGGTTTATAAGATGATGATAATGAGCGTATAGCATTGGTGGCCGGGAGACCCCTCGCGGAGCGGTTCGGCCGCCGCTCCACAAGTTCTTTAACGCCACTACGGCGACTTGCGAGTGAATGAGGATGAAATGATGATGAAAGACACACCACACCCAGTCATCTTGAGGCAGAGAAAATCCCTGACCCCGCCGGGAATCGAACCCCGAACCCCGTGCGTGGGAAGCGAGAACGCTACGGCAAGGCCACGAGCTGCGGACGTTTATAAGATGATAAACTCATACAGCCCCTTCCAGCCCGGCATTTGCCAAGACTTTAGTACTACTAATGTTCAATAATCATGTCACCCCTTTACTTACGTTTACTGATCTTCCGTCTGAACGCATGATTAAATTCATGTTGTATGTTCTAAGCACCATTTGTAATAAATTAATATGATTGTATTCTGTTTTACTTGGTAATTAGATGATCCCTTGACATTGATTAAAGATATGCCTAGATAATTGACCAAATTGTCATGTCTCATTTGGATCGTTTTATTAAATACATTCACCCATTGCGTACAATTCAATTGATTCACATAAGGCTATGGAAGTTTTGTCATGTGACAAACGACCACCATCTAGCACGTCTCTAATGATCACACTGTCGAAGGGTCGTTAAACTCTAATTTTCCTTCCTTCTACATAAGACAAAGAACAGTTGAAAGACAATGTTAACGTTTACTAACGAATCATTTGGGTGAATGGTGGTAAAATAATACACTGATTATGAACTGACATTTTGTAACGATTTTTTGTTTTATTCAGGTATTACGTAACTTACACTGTGTTGCTAATTTATAGTGTTTTTCTGTTTCATGTCAGTACATTGACGCGAGAAAATCACAACACTAGAAGGAGCTGTGCGACATTAATGAAAGTTGCCAGGCGTGTTTCTACGTCTGAAAGATGATGTCTGTTCAAGTATAACGTCAGTCGTATAAGAGTGGCGCTAGTACCACCACTATGAGGATGCAGATGAGGTTTACTTTGAATACACGCTGTAACGGTCGTGAGCGTTGGTTGCCTTTGAGATCGGACATGGTTAGTTGATGTTAGTCAAGAATGTCTTCAAGCCAACAAAGGCGCCATTATCAACCCTCTCACTCAGTTTGAACGAGGTCATGTGATAGGGCTGTGAGAAGCTACATATTCCTCCTGCGATATTGCAGAAAGAGTTGGCAGGAATGCAGCCACTGTACATGATCGCTGGCAGCGGTGGTCACGAGTATTGAAACGTCCCCTTAGAAAAATTAATGAATTACTGTGCAGATAAATCTCTTACATTATTTGATTTTCAAACAGCTGAGCAAAACTGAACGTACTCAGACATTTCGCTCTTTGCCGATTCTGATCAACACTAAACTGACACACAATATTTTTAGCGCAACGCAATCTGACTTTCAATAATCCCTACAAAAGAATGGCCCTGACTAACATTAACCTATACGTTTCACAAATCACTTACCTCACTAAAATCTTGGTTACTCGAACTACTGCAATACAGCGAGCGCCACTACTGCCAGCTAAATAAAAGATTCAAACTACTGAAGGCACTAACTATTGATAGGCATAGTTAGCAAAAGAAAGATTTTGATAGAGAACAAACAATGTATTTACCTTAATAGTGTTCAAAAGTCATAATATATATATAGCAGTTCATGACATCCATTCTTACAAATGTACTGTTTCTGATGGACACACGTCCAGATCATCCGCTCTCAAGAATCCGCCATCTCACTTCCCCACATCCACCACTGCTGGCGGCTCACCTCCAATTGCGCAACGCTACGCGCTGTTAACATCCAGCTGCCCAACACTACAATGGCAGACAACAATGCAAACTAGCCACAGAGTGCACACAGCACAGTCAGTGATTTTCACACAGAGCGCTACGTGACGGTGGCGTTACCAATAAAAAAACCTAAACAGCCTATTTACAGTATGTACGGTAGCAAGAAGACTGGGCAGCAGACGGCCACGTGGCACTACTGAAAGGGAAGACCATGTTAGGCGTATAGCTCTAGCGCATCTTACTGCATCTGCAGCAGTGCTTCCAGCAGCAGTTGGCAACACACTGACACAACGTATTGTTACAAATCGGTTACTTCAAGTACAGCACCTAGCTACACGCCCTGTAGCGTGCATTCCACTGATCCCAAACCACCGCTATTTGTGACTTCAGCGTATCAAGCTAGAGCTCATTGGAGGGCACGGCCGAGGTATGTTGTGTTTTCTGATGGAAGCCGCTTCTGCCTCGGCGCCAATGACATCCGCGTGTTAGTTACAAGGAGGACAGTTGAGGGCCTGCAACTAACCTGTCTCCTTGCTAGGCACACTGGACCGACACCTGGAGTTATCGTCTAGGTCCAGATTGCATTTGATAGTAGGAGCACTCTCGTGGTTATTAACGCACCCTGACTGCAGATTTGTACGTCAATTCGACCAGTAGTTCTGCCGTTCAGGAACAGCATTTCGGGGGGTGTTTTCCAACAGGATAATGCTCGCCCACATACCGCTGTTGTAACCCAATACGCTCTAAAGAGAGTCAACATGTTACCTTGATCTACTCTATCACAAGCTCTGTCGCCAATCGAGCAGAAATGGGACAACTCCAGCGTCATCCACAAACAGCATTAACCGTCCCTGAACTGAGCAACCAAGTGCAACAGGCATGGAACTCCTCCCTACAAACTGACATACGGCACTTGCACAACACAATTCATGAATCTCTGCATGCTTTCATTTTATAATCAGGCCGTTACACCCGTTATTAATGTACAAGCGATTCACATTTGCAATGACGTACCTCGCACTTACATAAACCTGTAATTTTGCAATGTTAATGACGTAAATAATTATGTTACCTAGACATGCGTATTCCTGAAATTTCATTACACTGCATTAAATACTTTTGGTTCAAATGGCTCTAACCGTTGTGGGGCTTAACATCAGAGGTCATTAGTCTCCTAGACTTAGAACTACTTAAACCTATCTAACCTAAGGATATCACACACATCCATGCCCGAGGCAGGATTCGAACCTGCGACCGTAGCAGCAGCGCGCTTCCTGACTGAAGCGTCTAGAACCGCTCGGTCACAGAAGCCGGCATACCTTTGATGTTGCGATTTTTTCCGTCAGTGTATATGTGGCTGTTCTATACAGTTACGATGGAGACGAGAGCAGAGAGAGAAAGAATTCCACTTCAGTTTCAACGTGCTGAAATTTAGAGTCTCACTATTCAGTGTCACGCTACAAATGGCAGGTTGCATCCAGACTTCGGTGACAAGTAAATCACCAATTAAATGAATTACTCGTCTCCACATCTCTCAAAATGTTCTTGTTAAATCATTAAGTAAGTGAAGGAACATCAATGTGATTCTAAAGAAATGTAATAAAATAAAAGTACGGCACTTTGCGGAAGAAAAAAGGTCATGTAATGACAAACTATTGATTTTAGTTTAGCGTTAATGATTATTTGAAACTGAAGATCAAATATTATGATCAAATATTAGCCACCTTGTATCGGCGGATTCATCACCCAACTTTGTAATGGTCGCTTCTCTCTTACCTTTGTAAGTAATGGAGATCCGTTAGACAAAATTTCTATTTGGTGTGATGAAAGTCAGCTTGCTCTAAATGTAGGAAATTTAAGTTGATACAGATAAGTGGGGAAAAACAAACCTGTCATGTTCGAATAGAGTTTTAGTGATGTGCTGCTTGACACAGGTTTACCGAATAATAACTAGACGTATCGTTACAAAGCGATATGAAACGGAACGAACATTTAAGGGTGATAGAAGGGAAGACGAATAGTCGACTCCGGTTTATTGGTTAGGAAAGTGTAGTTCATCTTAAAACGTGACCACGTATAGAACATTTGAGAAGATACTGAAGCAATTCAGAGGCGAGCTGCTAGATTTGTTACCGGTAGTTTAGATAAACACTTGAGTATTATGGAGATTTCGTGAACTCAAATGGGAATGACTGGAGAGAAGACCACGTTAATTTTACGAAAAGGTATTGAGGAAAGTTAGAGGACCGGTACTGGAAACTGCCTGTAGAACGATTCTACTGCCGCCAACTTACATTTCCCGTAAATACCACGAAGTTCAGATAAGAGAATTTAGGGCTTATACGGATGCATATGTACAGTCATTTTTCCCTTGCTCCATCTGCAATTGGATAAGGAAAGGAAATCACTAATAGTGGTAGATGGTACCCTACATCAGACACCACGTGGTGGTCTACGGAGTACGTACGTAGAAGTAGTGTCTAAGAAATTCAATAAATCTGATATAATTTCTTTTAGGTAATATTAAATGGTTTCATTTACACTCAATTTAACAAAGTCAAAAATTTTGCCTTCAGCATTAACAAATTTGTAATTCATTGATTAACTATTAAGAATGGTTTTGCTTATTTTATGGATCTTGATTAGCAGTATCAGATTTTGAAATTGATGTTCTACTTACTTGATTCGTGAATTTAATGATTTTTACAGAATGAATTTTGGAATAGATCAGATTCACCGCTGAGATGCCTCTGTTTCTTCGTTCTCATTCAAAATACACGTGCCATTACTTATTTCGTAATTGTCTGCTGTCTACTAGAACATTTCACTTTGTGAATTCTCACAAGAGAGTTTTGCTCTGATGTGTCAAGACACAACTAGGCCCCTTACACATCCTACTACGTGTGAACAACTGGAGACAGTTATGTGCCATTTCCGGTAAAACACAGAAGGGAATCATGCACTGCATTTAATTGTTATTCAGTGTGAACACTGCAATCTGTCTGTTGCTGAGGATCCAGACCACTGCTGCAAGTGGACTACATCAATTAACCCACTCCGTAGAAGTTACAACCCCCTTGCCTTGACGGTGTCCTCCACAGATGTCCTCCTGCGGCACGTGATTGCATTGGAGATAACACGGTGTCGAGTAGAGATTCATGAGGAAAGCTAATCCACGTGAACTAGTAACAAGGACTCCACAATAAATGCGGAAAGGAATTTTAATACTCTTTTGGCAGTGGTCGGGCCTGAGGATGGCGGCAATGTGCCGCCGCAACTAGTCGTGTAAGACAATAAAGATATTTTCAAGACACATCTGTGGTAGTACTTCTTCTCATATATATCGTCAGCTGAAGTCCTTCGTCCAAGGAATAGGAAGGACATCCATAAATTGTAAATTAGGGAATTTCATGAGAACGCTTGCCAAACAATTAATACATTACCGCACATAAACCATTACAAAGGGTGGACGAAAGTATGGAAACATCAAAAACACAACACACTGCTATGCCCACCCGGCCGGGGTGGCCGAGCGGTTCTAGGCGCTACAATCTGGAACCGCGTGACCGCTATGGCCGCAGGTTAGAATCCTGCCTCGGGCATGGATGTGTCTGATGTCTTTAGGTTAGTTAGGTTTAAGCAGTTCTAAGTTCTAGGGGACTAATGACCTCAGAAGTTAGGTCCCATAGTGCTCAGACCCATTTGAACCATTTTGCTATGCCAAATACGGTATAGGGAAACGTTGGCATTCAAAACAGCTTCAAGTCGTCTCAGAATGGATAAATACATGTCCTGTATGATTTTCAAGGCAATCTTATACGTTTCTTCCTTCAAATTAGTGGCTAGTTCAGCTAAAGATGGCTCTAAGCACTATGGGACTTAACATCTAAGGTCATCAGTCCTCTAGATTTAGAACTACTTAAACCTAACTAACCTAAGGATATCACACACATCCATACCTGAGGCAGGATTCGAACCTGCGACCGTAGCAGCATCTCGGTTCCAGACTGAAGCGCCTAGAACCGCTCGGTCACAACGGCCGGCTGAGGTAAAGATGATGGAGGTAGCTAGCGATAATGCAACCTTCTCCCATAAGCATACCATAAGGGCGCAACAGTACTGGGATCTGGTGTCTGTTGTGGCCAGGGGAGATGCGCCATTCATCCAATTTCACAAAACCAGTCTTGGACGATGAAAGCTGTGTGAACAGTGGCCCTGTCATCTTGGAACACATAACCACTGGAGAACAAACATTGTACCTTGGGATGAGGGTCAGCTAAAAGGATCTCATAATCTTTGGCATTAATGCTACTTTGCAGAGTAACCATGGGGTCCCTGGAAGACGATGATAATGGCTAACCAAATCACCACCGAACCCTCACCTTGTTTAACTCTTGGAACATAAAGTCGGCCAGAAGGTTGGAAACAGTGTGAAACAACAGTCATTCGTCCAAATGACTTTCTTCCGTTGCCCCATACCCCAGGTTTTATTGCTTCGGCATTACGTTTTCCTGTTACAGGTATTTGCGTCACGGAGGAGTGATTTGGAATTCTAGCTCGCCCTGCAGTTTTCTGCTTATGGAGTCTCATTCGTGTTCTTTTTGGTGCTGACTGTTCGCAAGTTCGATATTTCATTCTGCAGCCACTTTTTGCACCTACGTCTACTTATTTTTCGTCAAAATTCTCTTCAATGGCTGTCTATCACGATCACTCAACACACATTTTCGTCCGCGTTGTGACTTAGCGAATGATGTTTTTCCCCTTTTCCTGTATGCGATATAAATCTTCAATACGGTTCCTGTTGAAACACCAAACACCTCTCCTACCCTGGTTACGAAAGCACCCATCATACGAGCACCAACAATTTTCCCACTTTCGAATGTACTGAATGTACTCGCGACTACACGAGACACTGTTCTGATCACTACTGAAATTTGCAGCGTATTGAAGTCATTGTACAGGTGCCATTCGTGGTCAAAAACAACGGTGCAAACTGCAGGCCCTGCATTTATGTTCAAGCATGTATTTCTCGCTTTATTTAAGTATCTTTGTCTCCCCCCCCCCCCCCCCCCCCCCCCCTCGTGTGAAAAGGCGGCTGCGGAGAGTGATGAAAATATTGTAATAAATTATCTAGAAACCTTTGCTGAAGCCATAACTGGCGCTGCGTATGTACATGCTGCTTTCCCTGCTTTTTGTGTACAATGGTTGTAGCATTCTCTAACGATCGTAATAAAATTTTCAGGGATTTCACCTTTGTTTCAGGGGCGTTTTCATGACGTCATACATTCACTCAAGAATGACGGGTAGCTTGAGAGTTTGAGTATATAAAGTCACGTAATTGTTTTTTGTTTGTTCTGCAGGAACATGCTGCATCTTCGGATTATTAGATTTTGCCCCATCCCCCGTCGTCTGCTGATGCGAAACCCAGTGGCGCCTTTCTCATCCCTCGAACGAAGAAACCACTGTGCGGAGCGCATTGCCAAATGAACGAAGAGATTTATTTTCGAGGTTTAATGTTTCCCGAATAATCAAAATGCTCACTTCTGCAACCAAGGTCTCTGCCAAATCATCCATTGTTGGAAAAATGTGTCGCATTGGAGGATGAACAATTAGAGAAAGACTAACAAGCATCACCAAGACTCAAGGCAGCAGCTTGATCTTTTCGAGGTGATAGTTAAAACTTTATGACCAGCCTTCGTATACATTTGTATGTAAAGAAGCGCATGTTAACATTATTAAGCTGAAAGCAATGATAAACCAAGAACGTATGCAGCGGTCGCTGTTGGCCGCTAAGTCTGGATTAAGATCCATATTAACTACACAAGTCTCAGTCCATGAAGTTATTCCATTGCTCTCTTCTACTTGCAAAAATATGCATAATATCGCCAAATTACGTTTTGTATTACCTACAGCTTCTTATACTTGCGTTACACTAGTATTCATATTATGAAATTTTGTCGCAACTGCAAATATTTTTGAAATTAGCTGCATTAGGCATGGAAATCGCGCCCGTTACTGATACATGAAAATTTCTGCCGGACCGGGATCGAACCAGGATTTCCCGCTTACCGCGGTCGGTCGCTTGAACCATTTATCCGCACACGCTGCCAGGACAGATCCAGACCTGTATATTTTCTACAGTGTCTACTCCCCCCTCCTGACACCCTCTGCCCCCCCACTTGTCTACCCCCCCTCCCCACTCCCCCCCCACTTGTCTACTCCCCCCCCCCCCTCCGCGGCTCGCAGCTTAACATGGATTCCCTCAACAAGGCTAATGAGACAAACGTGTTCCACGTGCCCGCCTCAGCTGTAATACTAACTATTGCAATATCTGTTGCATGTCTGAAGGAACAGACATTGTAATAATAACTTCTGATCATAGATGTCTCCCTTGCGTTTTCACTCGGAAATATTAGGTATTTTGTTAGAAGACGCTCCTGTTGTCACTCCGATATAATCCTGTAATTGACGATATCGTTTGATCGATGCTCATATGTTAGTGTATCTTAATAGATGATAGGAACGTTATCGTAGTTTCTGAGAAAATCACACAGTATATGTGCCAACGAGGGCGCACCTGTCACCACGCCGACATGTGACATGATTGGGATATCGTCACGACGTTGCACTAGTCATCGAAAAGATGTGAGCGTCAATGTAAGATGGGCGAGAAATCCGATATCACCTCATTTGATTGCCGCCAGACCGTGGGTGCTTGGTACATGAGATACTGCATCTCCGGGATCTCACAGGTCCTATTCTACCGCATTAGTGGCGAACATGACTACCGCGACTGGGGAAAAGTTTCCGCAGCCAGAGGTACCTGCCGTTTGCAGCAACGTTTGGTGACAGAATTCGCTGTCGAATATCGCGGATTGTAGCATCGGATAGACGATTCACAGTAGAGGAAGTCACTCACCAGTTCCACGTCGGAGAGCAATAACAGTCATACCATCCAGGAGATCTCGCTGTGGGATACAGAAGCGACCGCTCTACATGCACACCATTGTTCCACGCACAGAGGCTGTCATAGGCCACGAACGCCGTCTTTGCAAGCTTGAAGTGCGAGAAAAGGCCGCCTGGACTAAAGCGACGCGGCACACGTTGGTACACGCCGATGGCGGGATATGAAAACCACTTGCACATTTCTGTCGCGTAGTGGATGTATTTTCGTACAGAGAATGTTTACGTGAGGTCAGATGGGGTCAAAATTACGTTTGAACGGTAAAGGAAACTTCCGTGCACGAACGACGCCGCCATCTACATCTACATCTACACCCCGCAAGCCACCCAACGGTGTGTAGCGAAGGGCACTTTACGTGCCACTGTCATTACCTCCCTTTCCTGTTCCAGTCGCGTATGGCTCGCGGGAAGAACGACTCCCGGAAAAGCCTCCGTTGCGCGCTGGACTCTCTCTAATTCCACATTCGTGATCTCCTCGGGAAGTATAAGTAGGGGGAAGCAATATATCCGATACCTCATCCAGAAACGCACCCTCTCGAAACCTGGACAGCCAGCTACACAGCGATGCAGAGCGCCTCTCTTGCAGAGTCTGCCATTTGAGTTTACTAAACATCTCCGTATCGCTATCACGCTTATCAAATAATCCTGTGACGAAACGCGCCGCTCTTCTTTGGATCTTCTCTATCTCCTCTGTCAACCCGACCTGGTACGGATCCCACACTGATGAGCAATACTCAAGTATAGGTCTAACGAGTGTTTTGTAAGCCACCTCCTTTGTTGATGGACTACATTTTCTGTGGACTCCCAATGAATCTCAAATTGGCATCCCCTACCAACAGTTAATTTTATATGATAATTCCACTTTAAATCGTTCAGTACGCATACTCCCAGATATTTTACAGAAGTAACTGCAACCAGTGTTTGTTCTCCTGTCATATAATCATACAATAAAGGATCCTTCTTTCTATGTATCCGCAATACATTATTACATTTGTCTATGTTAAGGGTCAGTTGCCACTCCCTGCACCACGTGCCTACCAGCTGCAGATCTTCCTGCATTTCGCTGCAATTTTCTAATGCTGCAACTTCTCTGTGTACTACAGCATCATCCGCGAAAAGCAGCATGGAACTTCCGACACTATCTGCTAGGTCATTTATATATATTGTGAAAAGCAATGGACCCATAACACTCCTCTGGAGGATGCCAGAGGTTACTTTAACGTCTGCAGACGTCTCTCCATTGAGAACAACATGCTGTGTTCTGTTTGCAAAAAACTCTTCAAACCAGCCACACAGCTGGTCTGATATTCCGTAGCCTCTTACTTTGTTTATCTCAGTGACTTGTGCGCGGCTATCGAGAGGTCGTGGACCAGGGTAGCTCCCAAATGTCTACAGTGTCGCGCTGACTGCTAAAACAAACTTTGTTATGAATCTGAAACGGCCGCTCCACTTAATTCTCTGTGATCGACAAGCATGTATCGTCATTATGAAGTCCGTTATTCTCACAGTAGCCTATTTCATAAAATTTCTGAACACAGATCTAATTTGAATTCTACGAGCACCAATAGACTTGCGATAAAATTCCAATTCATTTGACCTCTTACAAATACACTTTTCATTATAACTGGCGACCTAACATTATTGTGAATTTCATCCGTCGCCCATGTTAATTAATCACGTTATACTTACATCAAGCTGTCTGTCTACAAAGGCTTAATATTGTAGTTTGTCACGTGGTCCCATGACAGTCACTGTTTTTCTTGGTAAGTGCGTTTCGATTACTTAACTAACGATAACAACACATATTTCTGCCAATTTTTTTGCCCTTACTTAGGTTATCTTCAAAGAAAATCTGACAAGATCACCCCGTAGAACTGCTCCAGCGTTGTCTGACGATACGTTGTGTGTTGTAATCGCATAAGGCGTTTAGAAGCTACAATATTTTTAATTATCTTGATTACTTAACACATTCCTGAGCCTCTAATTAGCAGACTATGCCACCTAAAGAGTAGCTCTTTATCTTAATTGCCTCGTTCAATTCTTTCAAATGATAGTATTGTTCCACTGTACCTTCATTGGTTTAAGCTTTATCCGTTGTGGTAGCCATGAAATCATTCACGTCCCTTACACTGTTGTACAACTTCCGTATTGTTGCTAAATAATAATATGCTTTTTACACTACTGGCCATAAAAATTGCCACACCACGAATATGACGTGCTACAGACGAGAAATTTAACCGACAGGAAGAAAATGCTGTAATATGAAAATGATTAGCTTTTCAGAGCATTCACACAAAGTTGGCGCCGGTGGCGACACCTACAACGTGCTGACGACCGCATGTTGCAGGTCCTGTACGGGCCTTTCTGGATACAGAAAATGTTCGACTGCTGCCCTGGCTAGCACATTCTCCAGATCTCTCACCAATTGAAAACGTCTGGTCAATGGTGGTCGAGCAACTGGCTCGTAAAATACGCCAGTCACTACTCTTGATGAACTGTGGTATGGTGTTGAAGCTGGATGGGCAGCTGTACCTGTACACGCCATCCAAGTTCTGTTAGACTCAATGCTCAGGCTCATCAAGGCCGTTATTACGGCCAGAGGTGGTTGTTCGGGGTACTGATTTCTCAGGATCTAGGCACCCAAATTGCGTGAAAATGTAATCACATGTCAGTTCTAGTATAATATATTTGTCCAATGAATACCCGTTTATCATCTGCATTTCTCGTTCGTATAGCAATTGTAATAGCCAGTACTGTACTTGGCGCGTGCCACTTCCCAAAGGAAGGCTCCAACACTTTAACAAGACTGATGGAAAACTCTCAGCTAACGCGATACTGCAGTTTCTGTGTTGTTAAGAACAAGTGTTCCTTCGGCTGCGACTTTCAATTAAAATAACCTCCCCTGTACGAGAATTAGGTAATGTGTGTACAAGTTGCGACGCAGGAACGACGAAATTATGGCAGTTTGTGTCTGACCGTATGTCTTGCACGGACAGCTAAAGCGATTAAGGCAACTGTTCGTGTAAAGCGCCTGGAGGGAAGGCGACATTCTTTTCGAGGAACACTATTGAGAAAATTTAGAGAACCGTCATTTGAAACTGACTACGGAACGATTCTGTTGTCTCTAACAAAAATTGCGCGTAAAGACCACGAAGATAAGATACGATAAATTACGGCTCATACGGAGGCATATAGACAGTCGTCTTTTCCTCGACGTATTTGCGAGTGGAACAGGACAGGAAATGACTAATAGTGGTACGTCGTACACTCCGCCGCGAGCAGTAAGGTGAACTGCGAAGCATCGATGTAGGTAGAAATCCGGTTTCGAGTCCCGATCTCGTGAAAATTTTCTTTGTCGTCATTCCCTTGAACAGCTTATGGTAGTTCGTATTCGCAACTGGGAATACATTTAGTGTTTGACAGCTACTTTGTTTACCTCTTCAGACCGGATTCACTCCCCGTCCCTGCTCGTGCCATTGGCTATCTTGATGAGCTGTCAGTTAGTTCCGTCTGCCGGCCCTGTGGGGTCATTTAGTACCGATTGGCCACCGTGTCATCCTCTACCGATGGCGTAATTGGGGGATCAGCACACCGTTCCTCCGGCAGTACCGGTAGAGAGGTTCTCACACCTTGAAGCCGCTAGGTCTCACTCCAGTAGGTTCTCAGTTAGTACCCGTTCCAGTCCTCCCACCGAGGAAAAATCACTACCAGTACCGGCCGGCCGTGGTGACCGAGCGGTTCTAGGCGCTGCATCTGGAAGCACGCGACCACTACGGTCGCAGGTTCGAATCCTGCCTCGGCCACGGATGTGTGTGGTGTCCTTAGGTTAGTTAGGTTTAAGTAGTTCTAAGTTCTAGGGGACTGATGACCTCAGAAGTTAAGTCGCATAGTGCTCAGAGCCATTTGAACCATTTTTGAATTAGCAGTACCGGAAATATAACCCGGGCCCGCTCCATAACAGTCACACACGCTGACCACTTACCTACCAAGTGTCATCTGTGCCCCAGTGTTTTATGTACGGTCACATCTTTCGGCAAAATTTGCCGACACAAGACAGGCGCTGTAGGTAACATCTAAAATGTTCACTGGGCTTCATATGAAATGGATACCTCTTACGTGACTGTAAAGTCTTTTTGATAACGGTAAACGACTAAAAAGGCTTCGGAAAGAAGAAGGTTAAACATAAAACTGGTACATGGCGGCAGAGAGGGAGGGGGGGAGGAGGAGGGGGAGGGAGAGGAGACAAGCTCGAAATTGATTTAAGAAACATACTACGATACTTCTGCCAACAAACATATAGCGTAATGACCACGTCACTCGGCTGGTCCCGGCGGAGGTTCGAGTCCTCCCTCGGGCATGGATGTGTGTGGGTGTTTGTCCTTAGTATAATTTAGGTTAAGTAGTGTGTTAGCTTAGAGACTGATGACCTTAGCAGTTAAGTCCCATAAGATTTCACACACATTTGAACATTTTTTTTGACCACATCACTAAAATTAGAGAAATTCAGGCTGTTACACAGGGCTACCGCCAGTTTTCTTCTCGTGTCCACACGAGAATGAAATGGTTAGGAGACACCATAATTAGTTAGCTAATTAGTTTCATGTTCTATAGATAATTTGAACGATTCTTTTATCGAAATTATGTGAAACAAGTCAGTTTACATGCTATGTATACATGATTAGTGTTAGATTTATGAACAAATTATTATTTTAGTCCTAATCATGTAAATCCACTTAAAATAATGTATTGATTTTTAATTTTTTTTACTGGATACTAGTTTTTAAGTGGAAATGCGTCAGTGGAATAGAAGGGGTTCTCTAGGAATAATGATTTGAAGTTTGATTTGAAACTTGCTTTTGCTACCTCTCAGACATCGTATGTTACTGGGCAAATGATCAAAGACTTTTGTTGCTGCATACTGAACTCCTTTCTAAGCTAGTGACAGCCTTAATAATTTGTAATGAAGGTCATTTTTTCCTCTAGTGTTGTAAGTGTGAACATCACTGTACTTCTCAAAATATGATGGATTATTTGTGACGAATTTCATTATCTAATATACGTATTGTGACGGAGCAATGAAAATGCGTAGGTTCTGGAAGAAAAAATCCGTGGGTGAATATCACATACAATTCTTACTGCTCGGTTTTGTGAAATCAGTACTTTATAAGTGATGAGTTACCCCAGAAAATTATTCCACAAGACATTACTTGATTCATTTCTTTCCAAGATTAGCAATTAGGCCTATATAAAGAGAAAAAGTTGCCTAATTTAATTGTTTGAGAAGCTTAGTAATATGCTTCTTCCAGTTCAAGTCTTCATTAATATGTAGGCCCAAAAATCTGTAGCATTCTATCCTATTTACTGACTCCTGCTCATGTACTACATGAATTGTTGGTATGACTACATGTAGCGCGTGTTTCAAAATTTAAGGTGAATCCATTTTCTGAGAACCAATTCATAGTTTTTTTTTTTTTTAAACTAGTACCTACCCCCCTCCGCCAGAGGGTCGAGTGTGTGTGTGTGTGTGTGTGTGTGTGTGTGTGTTGTTCTTAGCAAAAGTTAGTTTAAATTAGTTTGCGTAGTGTGTAAGTCTAGGTAACGATGACCTCATCAGTTTGGTTCCTTAGGAATTCACACACATTTTAACATTTGAACTAATAACGTATCGTCTCCAAAAAATACCAATTTTGCTTGCTGAATGTTAAGTAGAATGTCATTCGTATATATAAATAGTACGAGAGGACCCAAAATTGAGCCCTGTGAGGCTCCTTTTGTGATTTCTCCCCAGTCACTAAAATTTTCCACATCTGGCTCGCATTATCGTGAATCTTTTGCCCAGCGCTAAGTGCCAAGCGTTTGTAAAACGCACAGGTGCACCTGAATATAAAAGGGGTGGGAAAAGAACCCACAAAATGGACGAGCAACATCTTTAATGTCGAGTGACTGCAGTACTATTTCTCCTGTGTTAAATTCGAATGTAATAATTTTCCTTGAGAGAGAGTAGCCTCTGTCCACAAATGAGACGGTTCGAGATAGTTTCGCTCGCCCGAAATTCGGCTTGCCCTTTCTTCGCATGAAACCCTGGGAAGCATGGGAGAAGGGCGACAGGCACGTACCTTACTCCTAGATTTCAGAAAAGATTTGATACCGTGCCGCAGGGCATACTGTTAACGAAGGTGTGAGCATATGGAATAGGTTCTCAGATGCGTGACTGGCTCAAAGGATTCTTGAGTAACGTACAACGTACGTTATCCTGGACGTTCATCAGAAACAAGAGTATCGTCAGGAGTGCCAAAGAGAAGTGTGACTGGATCGGTCTGGTTCTCTACATACTGAACGATCTGACGGATAGGGTGAACAGCAATCTCCAACTGTGCTGAAGACGCTGTAGTGTACGGGAAAATGTCGTTGAGTGACTGTGCGAGGGTACTCGGTGACATAGACTGAATTTCTGTTTGGCGTGGTGAATGTCAGGTTGCTCTAAAGGTGAAAAGAAAATTAAACTTAGGAAGATGAGTAATCAAACCAGTCCTGTAATGTTGGAATACATCATTAGTGGTGTGATGATTGACACAGTCATTTGGATTAAACGTCTAGGAGTAATGTTAAAAGGCGATATGAAAGGGAACGAGCACTTAAGGTCAGTTAAAGGAAAGGCGAATGGTCGACTTCAGACTATTGGGAGCATTTTAGGAAAGTGTACGTCATTTATTAAGGAGACCTGTACAGAATGCTTGTGCGGCCCTCGATATCCCTACAAGGTCAAATTAAAGAAAGACATCGAAGCAGGTTCGATCTACGAGAGAGTATAACGGAAATGCTCCATGAAATTAAATGGGAATTCCTAGACTGTAGATGTTCTTGACATGAAACATTACTGATGGAGTTTGGAGAGCCGGCAAATTACTGCAGAAAGATATTACGGCCGTTAGCATAGCTGTTACGTCGTGTAAGGACCGCGAAGACAATATAAATCAGTATTCGTCCAAGGTACCCTCCTTCATGCACCTTACAGTGACCTATATGGAACAGATGTATTTGTAAACTTTTTTCTATAAAAAAAGACTAATGAAAGAAGTCAGAGTGTAAAGTCCAGTGAGCCTTACATGAGACCACTCTATTCAGTTATGGTTGGTAAGCCACTGGGATACCTTGGAACAAGAAAAGGAACCACGGAAATCCTACACACGTGTTGTTGATCCCAAAGAAGCCACCACACATACTGCGAGAACGCTGTCGTAGAGTGCAGAAATCTGTCGTTCTCGCTAGCGCAGAATAAATCGACAGCCTGTACGAGCCACTGAGTGAAATTCGTCATTTTCGTAGAGGCGATAAGTTCCCGCGCCTTACGGAAAGCTACTTTGCGGACCTCACGCCGTTGGTATACGTGCGCGCCAACGTTCCGAATATGGCGCGCTGTGTGCAGAGCACTCGACGAGACACGCGATAGCCGAAGAAGTTGCGACGGCCTCCCATTCCGCGCTGACAACAGTCGCGGCGTAGCCGCCAAACGGTTGCCCACCCGCAGTAAGCGTCCGAACGCGATTTTCCCAGGGCAGTTCGCGAGGCCACGGGCGACTTTAAAGCGAAAGTGCCAGACCAGGAGGCGCGTCCGCCGGACAAAGGAGACCCCTCTGTTTCTCGGAGATAACAAATTTTCGCACCGGAAAATCTCTCACCCTCCTTTAGTGCATAAAAAGGACGACACAACACAAGTACTGTCATTTCGAATAACGTCATGTGCGACACGTAATGCGCAATTTCCGGAGCGCGCGTGGAAATTTACGTCGCGGACTGCACCGAGTCCCCACCATTCTCGGCCGCTTCCCTACCGCTGCGTCCCGAACCAATGGCGGCGCCAGCTGCTCCCCCCCTCTCGCCGTTCGACGAATGGCGGCAGCTGGCCGCGGGCACGCCCGGGGGCCGAGGTGGGGAGTCAGGTTGAGAGCTTGGCGGCAACGTGGAACACCGAGCGACACAAGTCCGGGTCTTCAGATTTCGATTACCGTAGTCGCTACGATGTCGCGGATCTCTCGGGAGCTAGACCACCTTTTGCCACGTCCCCAGAACAACGTTCTACGAGACTCACAATTCACTATAGCTTTAAATACCGCATTTATCTTAAACTCTGTACGTGGGAGAACACCGACATTGCAAGTAAGTTCTCCTTCTGCCCCAGTAAAGCAAACAGTTACTCCCGCTGGCTTAATGTAGACACGTAACGAACAATGCTCTGACACTGTTGTACTAAGCAGCAGCTAGTAGAACTGCACAGCGCCAATGAAGTGGAACTGAATTAATTCTTTCTTTAAGAGCATGCAATTCAGCATGAAGTTCGCATGTATAATAGCGTGAATACCTTGTCCCAATACAAACAAGTGTCATCTTTAGGGGCATGGGATGGTAGCATGTCGGAAGACGGACAGAGGGCAAATCTACAGCTATTACACCTGGCGTGCTCCCAGAATAGTAGACGCTAATACATCGGCTCTTGTAAGCACATGTGAAACTGCAAACAAAACAGGGCGTGAGATAACATTTTGTCAACTAGATTCTCAGTGGACGGACGTGGATAATATGTCACACATCGGTAACGATACCCAGCGTAAGAACGCTGCAGGATCACGAAAAAATCCAAGGCCCTAAATTCTTGCTTGCCGATCGTTATGAAATAATTAGAATCAATAACGTGATAATAAAGCGCAGCTGCTGGCTAATCAATAGCGTCTTTTATCTGCCAGTATATGTTTAGAGATAGCTTCATTTTCGGGGCTTCGTTTGGGTATCGGGGGACGTTCATTGTGATGCCAAAGTGACAGAAACACTTATCTGTAAATTTTGCTTCTTCCCATTGTGTATGGCATTGCAATATAAAGTCTTCCTCGTGTAGTTTACGCTCGCACATTGCATATGCAGCAGGAAGCAGCAAAAATTCACAGATACTGTACGTATTTGTGTCACGGCGTCACAGTGTAAGTCCCTCTGTAGAAACTTCAGTCCCTGAAGATAAAGCTGTGCTTCGAAATGTACGCTGGCGAAAAAATACGCAGTGGACGGGCATCATAATTAAGTTTGGTATTAATTTCACTGTCTCATTTTGCCCTATTACAGCCACTATGGCTGCCATGAAAAAGAAATTTTAAAGTTGGGCATGTCAGTGATTTAACATATACGTATTAGCATTATCTCAATGCAAACCATCTAACCTCCAAAGGCCAGGTCTATAAGACATGCTAGTTCATTGACGTTAAACAATCATTTTGCCGCTTAGAATCTGGTCATGAAAGAAATCGGCATCTCGTATATTTGGCCGGCACGGGTGATAGTGTAATGTTCCTGGGATCAGATTTTGCAACAGTGCTGCAAACCGTTATGCATTGTCTCGTCGAGCGAAGCGTCTGATGGTGATCCGTACGTCATACGGAGACATGGCTCTTGGTTCGCCGCTTGGTGGGCAGTAGGTTGTGTTCCGGTGCCGCATAATTAAGAACGCCTCTTTTTTCTCTATTAACAACCAATATCACAAACACGGCATTCGACTATGCACATACTCATCACACATGTAAATTACACACCCCTGCGTTACACGAGACACTAACAAGTGAATTCTTTTATTTTATATATTTATTTAGTTTTTTTTTGGGGGTGGGAGGGGGATGTCCACAGTCACATTGTCTTCTGAAAATAGTCAAATGGTTCAAAAGGCTCTGAGCACTATGGGACTTAAAATCTGGGGGTCATCAGTATCCTAGAACTTAGAACTACTTAAACCTAACTAACGTAAGGACATCACACACATCCATGCCCGAAGCAGGATTCGAACCTACGACCGTGGCGGTCGCGCGGTTCCTGACTGAAGCGCCTAGAGCCGCTCGGCCACAACGTCCGGCTGAAAATAGTCCAAGCAGGCTCTAATCTGTTACTTAGCTGTGCAATTAGCCAGATTTAACTGTGGAACATTTTCAAGCACCTGTAACACATTCATGAAATGGTGACATTGATTTATACATTAATTGTCTAGAGCTCCCACGTATACATATACTTCATAATCCAAGTTCCTTATAAATTTTAACCACACACATGCTGTGGGGGAGAAAAAAGTGCTTCAAATGGCTCTGAGCACTATGGGACGTAACATCTGAGATCATCAGTCCCCTACTTAAACCTAATTAACCTAAGGACATCACACACATCCATGCGCGAGGCAGGATTCGAACCTGCGACCGTAGCGGTCGCGCGGTTCCAGACTGAAGGGCCTAGAACCGCTCGGCCATACCGGCCGGCCTGCTGTGGGGAACACGACCGTCAAACTAAATACCTAGGGATGACTCTAGGTAGTTACTTAAAGCTAGGCAACGTCAGTCTCTACTAAGACACGTTCAGAGGAAATTCCACGGCTGCGATCATAAAACAGCGATAAATACGTATAAAACATTTGTACGTCCCCTTTTCGAGTATGCGGCTGCCGCCCTAGCCTGTATGTCACAAACAATAACTGAAAGACTATATCAGACTGAAAGACGCATATTACGAAGCCTCCTAAGACTCCCATCAACCACTTCCAGACAAGAACCATACGACGAACCTGAAGTTACACTCTTGCAGACGACACTCGCTGCCCTCCGCGCATGTTATGGCCGCCGCATATTAACAAGTAGCCCTGACTTCACACAGATTCTCACGAACGAGCCAACACACAAAAACAAGCCCAAATTCAAATACACGACGCACTAACAACACACCCAGATTATGATCACAGCACAAGAAACACCAACACCATCGCACCTCGTGGAACTAGATCGTGACCCCGACCCAATACTGCCTCCCGCATCACCGAAACACACTAAAAAATGTTATTACGTTGTAAACTATCTATACTTTATATCTTTAATTTGCCCAAAAAATGTTTTTTCTTATAAAATGATCCTCAAGCCCACGAACATGTATACCCTACCAATTTCCAGACTTCAAGAAATTGTATATCTTTAGGTTACTACTAATCCATATCCTGTCATCCACATTTTTATACTATTTAAACTTTTATTCTCAGTACTAACATTTCCATTTAGTTATACGTTGTATAGCATTACCACCATTATTTTGTAAACAAAATCCAACTGTTTTGTAACTAAGCCTGACCAACAACTCCCCCAAATATTATAAAAACCATCAACATGGCTCACATCATCCAGCATATACATTTATATCCACGGAAGTACTAATCACTGCATACCTAAGTGTATTTACGTTCTTATATTTTATTGTAATATATTAACCACGTAAACCCAAAACCAATGTTCTATAATGTATATCAAGAATTGTGAAATAAATTAGACGTAAGTTTTAGATGTAAGAGAATTGTCAATAAAGAAAATTAAAAACAAAATATGTTAAGCTAAGACCCAATAGAGCTAGACGCTCTCAAGCCGCCCGCCCGTCATCGTTTTGGTGCTGGAATGCAAAGTATTACAGCAAAGGAAATGCTGGTGCTGGCAGTCTGCGCAGGCTATAATGATAAAGCTATGTGGTTTCCAAAATTTTTGTCATGGGGAGTGTAACACTTTTAATACCCTAATGCATGGCAAAAGTCCAGCATCTGACATATATAAATCCTGCCAGTTTTCTATCTCACTCACAATGGTGACAAACTTTAAGATAATAAAACTACTTCCTTCTACACCAAGCCGGCAGGGGTGGCCGAGCGGTTCTAGGCGCTTCAGTTTGGAACCGCGCTCCCGCTACAGTCGCAGGTTCGAATCCTGCCTCGGGCATGGTTGTGTGTGATGTCCTTATGTTAATTAGGTTTAAGTAGTTCTAAGTTCTAGGGGACTGATGACCTTAGATGTTGAGATGTGCTCCCTGTCGCCGTTGGATGAGCAGCTGCAGCAGCAAGTCTAATAACCCTAGCTTACTTATTTTTAGATAGTTTAATTAATTTCTTTGCGTGTTTTTGGGTGCTTTCATTGTTTAATTCATATATTTCGGGCGTATTATAGTATTTGAGGGTTGTAGCATCGCGCCTTAGTACCTGAATAGTGTAAATTCGCGTAGTCGTCTGTCTTCTGTTTTTGTTTTGAACAGCCAGTGTTGGTTGGTCACAGCCATTGTGCTCCCTGCCGCCGTTGGATAAGCAGCTGCAGCAACAAGTCGTATAACCCTAGCTTACTTATTTGTTAGATAGTTTAATTAATGTCTTTGCGTGTTTTTGGCTACTTGCATTGTTTAATTCGTATATTTCGGGCGTATTATAGTATTTGACAGTTGTAGCATCGCGCTTTAGTGTTTACTTGGTAGATTCTTATTTAAATTGCGTGTGAGTTTCGTATAGGAGGTGCAATTTCGAGTTTTAGTTACTGTAATCGTAAATTCAGCAGATTGTAGCGCAGTCGCTAGGCATTTGTACAGGTTACTTGATACATTCTTTGCGTGTTTCGCTTGCGTTATCTAGGCACGGACTCGTGTTTCAGTAACTGTTGTTCAACATCGATTAGAATGGACAGGGACTGCGATTGCTGTGTTCGGATGAGGGCTGACTTGGCATCCCTTCGCTCACAGCTGCAATCGGCGCTGACTTCGGTCGCGCAGCTTGAGGCTGTTGCCAATGGGCACCACTGTGGGGAGCCGGACTTTGGTATCACGGGGATGTCAACCTCGTCCCGTCTGTCCCCAGATCGGTCTGCCGCTGTGGTTGCCCCGGTTGCTGCCCGCAGTGGGGCTGAGCCCTCGCCTGTGGTTGATTGGGAGGTCGTTCCAAGGCGTGGCAGGCAGCGAAAGGCGTCCCCGGAGGCTGATCAGAAAGCCTCCCCGGTGCGTCTGACAAACCGGTTTCAGGCACTGTCTCTGGCTGAGCCAGATGCAGCCGCCTGCCCTGTTTCAGAGGATCATTCTCAGCCTTCAAGGTCCGGGCAATCGCAGAGGGTGGGCTTACTGGTAGTTGGGAGCTCCAATGTTAGGCGCGTAATGGGGCCCCTTAGGGATACGGCGGCTAAGGAGGGGAAGAAATCCAGTGTGCATTCCGGGAGGAGTCATTCCTGATGTGGAAAGGGTCCTTCCGGATGCCATGAAGAGTACAGGGTGCAGCCAGCTGCAGGTGGTGGCACATGTTGGCACTAATGACGTGTGTCGCTTTGGATCTGAGGAAATTCTCTCTGGATTCCAGCGGCTATCTGATTTGGTGAAGGCTGCCGGTCTTGCTTACGAGATGAAGGCAGAGCTCACCATCTGCAGCATCGTTGACAGAACCGACTGCGGACCTTTGGTGCAGAGCGCGGTGGAGGGTCTGAATCAGAGGCTCAGACGGTTTTGCGACCGTATTGGCTGCAGATTCCTTGACTTGCGCCATAGGGTGGTGGGGTTTCGGGTTCCGCTGAATAGGTCAGGAGTTCACTACACTCAGCTGGCGGCTACACGGGTAGCGGAGGCTGTGTGGCGTGGACTGGGCGGTTTTTTAGGTTAGAAGGCCTCGGGAAAGTGCGGGATGGGCTGCAATGTCAAAGGGTGCTTGGCAATTACAGGACGTGCTTGGATCAAGGAACAGTCGGAATTATAGTTGTAAATTGTCGTAGTTGCGCTGGAAAAGTCCCTGAGCTTCAAGCGCTAATAGAAAGCACAGAAGCTGATATCGTTATAGGTACAGAAAGCTGGCTAAAGCCTGAAATAAGTTCTGCAGAAATTTTTACGAAGTCTCAGACGGTGTTCAGGAAAGATAGATTAGGCAGAATTGGTGGTGGAGTGTTTGTGTCTGTCAGTAGTGGTTTATCTTGTAGTGAAGTCGAAGTAGATACTCCGTGCGAATTGGTATGGGTGGAGGTTATACTTAACAGCCGAATTAAGTTAATAATTGGCTCCTTCTACCGACCCCCAGACTCCGATGATACAGTTGCGGAACAGTTCAGAGAGACTTTGAGTCTCGTAACAAATAAATACCCCACTCATACGGTAATAGTTGGTGGGGACTTCAACCTACCCTCGGTATGTTGGCAAAAATACTTTTTCAAAACCGGTGGTAGGCAGAAAACGTCTTCCGAGATTGTCCTAAATGCTTTCTCCGAAAATTATTTCGAGCAGTTAGTCCACGAACCCACGCGATTGTAAATGGTTGCGAAAACACACTTGACCTCTTAGCCACAAACAATCCAGAGCTGATAGAGAGCATCATGACTGATACAGGGATTAGTGATCACAAGGTCGTTGTAGCTAGGCTCAATACCATTTCTTCCAAATCCATCAGAAACAAACGCAAAATAATTTTATTTAAAAAAGCAGATAAAGTGTCACTAGAAGCCATCCTAAAAGACAATTTGCATTCCTTCCGAACTGACTATGCGAATGTAGACGAGATGTGGCTCAAATTCAAAGATATAGTAGCAACAGCAATTGAGATATTCATACCTCATAAATTGGTAAGAGATGGAACGGATCCCCCACGGTACACAAAAAAGGTCCGAACGCTGTTGCAGAGGCAACGGAAAAAGCATGCGAAGTTCAGAAGAACGCGAAATCCCGAAGAAGGGGTAAAATTTACAGACGCGCGAAATTTGGCACGTACTTCGATGCGAGATGTCTTTAATAGGTTCCACAACGAAACATTGTCTCGAAATTTGGTAGAAAATCCGAAGAAATTCTGGTCGTATGTAAAGCACACAAGCGGCAAGACGCAGTCAATACCTTCGCTGCGCAGTGCCGATGGTACTGTTATCGACGACTGTGCCGCTAAGGCGGAGTTATTGAACGCAGTTTTCCGAAATTCCTTCACCAGGGAAGACGAATGGAATATTCCAGAATTTGAAACACGAACATCTGCTAGCATGAGTTTCTTAGAAGTAGATACCTTAGGGGTTGCGAAGCAACTCAAATCGCTTGATACGGGCAAGTCTTCAGGTCCAGATTGTATACCGATTAGGTTCCTTTCAGATTACGCTGATACTATAGCTCCCTACTTAGCACTCATATACAACCGCTCGCTCACCGATAGATCTGTACCTACAGATTGGAAAATTGCGCAGGTAGCACCAGTGTTCAAGAAGGGTAGTAGGAGTAATCCATTTAACTACAGACCTAAATCATTGACGTCGGTTTGCAGTAGGGTTTTACAGCATATACTGTATTCAAACATTATGAATGCCCTCGAAGGGAACGATCTATTGATACGTAATCAGCATGGCTTCAGAAGTCATCGTTCTTCTGCAACGCAGCTAGCTCTTTATTCGCACGAAGTAATGGCCGCTATCGACAGGGGATCTCAAGTTGATTCCGTATTTCTAGATTTCCGGAAAGCTTTTGACACCGTTCCTTACAAGAGACTTCTAATCAAGCTGCGGACCTATGGGGTATCGTCTCAGTTGTGCGACTGGATTCGTGATTTCCTGTCAGGAAGGTCGCAGTTCGTAGTAATAGACGGCAAATCATCGAGTAAAACTGAAGTGATATCAGGTGTTCCCCAGGGAAGCGTTCTGGGACCTCTGCTGTTCCTGATCTATATAAATGACCTGGGTGACAATCTGAGCAGTTCTCTTTGATTGTTCGCAGATGATGCTGTAGTTTACAGTCTAGTAAGGTCATCCGAAGACCAGTATCAGTTGCAAAGCGATTTAGAAAAGATTGCTGTATGGTGTGTCAGGTGGCAGTTGACGCTAAATAACAAAAAGTGTGAGATGATCCACATGAGTTCCAAAAGAAATCCGTTGGAATTCGATTACTCGATAAATAGTACAATTCTCAAGGCTGTCAATTCAGCTAAGTACCTGGGTGTTAAAATTACGAACAACTTCAGTTGGAAGGACCACATAGATCATATTGTGGGGAAGGCGAGCCAAAGGTTGCGTTTCATTGGCAGGACACTTAGAAGATGCATCAAATCCACTAAAGAGACAGCTTACACTACACTCGTTCGTCCTCTGTTAGAATATTGCTGCACGGTGTGGGATCCTTACCAGATGGGATTGACGGAGGACATCGAAAGGGTGCAGAAAAGGGCAGCTCGTTTTGTATCATTACGTAACAGGGGAGAGAGTGTGGCAGATATGATACGCGAGTTGGGATGGAAGTCAATAAAGCAAAGACGTTTTTCGTCTCGGCGAGACCTTTTTACGAAATTTCAGTCACCAACTTTCTCTTCCGAATGCGAAAATATTTTGTTGAGCCCAACCTACATAGGTAGGAATGATCATCAAAATAAAATAAGAGAAATCAGAGCTCGAACAGAAAGGTTTAGGTGTTCGTTTTTCCCGCTCGCTGTTCGGGAGTGGAATAGTAGAGAGATAGTATGATTGTGGTTCGATGAACCCTTTGCCAAGCACTTAAATGTGAATTGCAGAGTAGTCATGTAGATGTAGATAGTGCTCAGAACCATTTTGTATACAAAAAAACATAGATTCTTTGTGATACATGTACAATATACCTTTCCAGAGATGTATAGCACCCACTCTTCACATCCGATTATTGTTAAAAAATTATACTATGCCTGCAACAGTCCTATAAAATGATCATCAGCAACAGAAAATGTCTCTGACAACGAAACAGATAAACGCGTAGGAGCAGTATTTGACAAGTGAAATTACACACCATGCCGCACTAACTCCATGAACAAGACAACTGTCAAGCAAATGTATACATAGTGCTTGCAGGACCTCACGAACACCTGTCATTAACTTAGAATCACTGCAGTTATGAAACTGAAGACTCGATTTAAGTCCAAGATGTGGCAGAGAAATGGAGCACTTGACATACACTCTCATTCGTCTAGAAGAAGGTGCTGAAAATGGTTATCCATCAATGGACATGATTGATCACATATCTGTTGGAAGTACTGGTCTGACTGTTGTATGGAGACGTTCGCCGCTAACAGGTGCAGGTAGAAGTGCTCTAAATCACACACAGAACACGCAGTTGTATATGAGCCGATCGCAATTTATACCACGCAACTTATTTCCCCCGAGAGAACAACGGAAAAAACGGTTAAATGTGTGCTAAATGGCCTGCAGAAACATCTCCCTCTCTCTACAATGTGGAGGGTATAGCATTCTCCTACTTCTGGTCAGCTGCAAATTAAATCGGCGACAGAGTTCCAAGGATGGTTAGCCAAAGACAATGCAGGGACATCTTTCAATCTCCAGCTTTATCCTATGAATGCGAGACTACTCTGTGACCCCCATCCACATAGGAAATCATAGCCAATCGTAATCGTAAATTCCGCACTGTATTCAAAGTGCTAGAAATATGTAGATGACCTAACTGCATCGGCATAGGGCGCTGGTATACTTTGTTGTTGGCTTTGAAATTCTGGAAAAGCTTGTAGAATTGATAAAATTGGTCGCACTATCAACTGTGGCGCTAATTACCGTATATCGTCTCATATCGAAGGAGTGTTTCCCATCCCATCTGTCCAATGGTACGCTGTTGATTACCACATAATGACTGACACCATTTGTTTGAGATGGAGAGAGTCTTGGTGGGAGCAACACATTCCAGCTTTCTGTTAGAGCCAATGGATCGAAATGTGTTAATGTCGGTTTAGCACCTGACACAGATCTCTCAGCTATGGCAGAAAAACAAATTGTAGGATTATGTACAGGTTGTTTCAAAAATGACCGGTATATTTGAAACGGCAATAAAAACTAAACGAGCAGCGATAGAAATACACCGTTTGTTGCAATATGCTTGGGACAACAGTACATTTTCTGGCGGACAAACTTTCGAAATTACAGTAGTTACAATTTTCAACAACAGATGGCGCTGCAAGTGATGTGAAAGATGTAGAAGACAACGCAGTCTGTGGGTGCGCCATTCTGTACGTCGTCTTTCTGCTGTAAGCGTGTGCTGTTCACAACGTGCAAGTGTGCTGTGGACAACATGGTTTATTCCTTAGAACAGAGGATTTTTCTGGTGTTGGAATTCGACCGCCTAGAACACAGTGTTGTTGCAACAAGACGAAGTTTTCAACGGAGGTTTAATGTAACCAAAGGACCGAAAAGCGATACAATAAATGATCTGTTTGAAAAATTTCAATGGACTGGGAACGTGACGGGTGAACGTGCTGGAAACGTAGGGCGACCGAGTACATCAACCACAGAGGGCAACGCGCAGCTAGTGCAGCAGGTGATCCAACAGCGGCCTCGGATTTCCGTTAGCCGTATTGCAGCTGCGGTCCAAATGACGCCAACGTCCACGTATCGTCTCATGCGCCAGAGTTTACACCTCTATCCATACAAAATTCAGACGCGGCAACCCCTCAGCGCCGCTACCATTGCTGCATAAGAGACATTCGCTAACGATATAGTGCACAGGATTGATAACGGCGATATGCATGTGGGCAGCATTTGGTTTACTGACGAAGCTTATTTTTACCTGGACGGCTTCGTCAATAAATAGAACTGGCGCATATGGGGAACTGAAAAGCCCCATGTTGCAGTCCCATCGTCCCTGCATCCTCAAAAAGTACTGGTCTGGGCCGCCATTTCTTCCAAAGGAATCATTGGCCCATTTTTCAGATCCGAAACCATTACTGCATCACGCTATCTGGACATTTTTCGTGAATTTGTGGCGGTACAAACTGCCTTAGACGACACTGCGAACACCTCGTGGTTTATGCAAGATGGTGCCCGGCCACATCGCACGGCCGACGTCTTTAATTTCCTGAATGAATATTTCGATGATCGTGTGATTGCTTTGGGCTATCCGAAACATACAGGAGGCGGCGTGGATTGGCCTCCGTATTCGCCAGACATGAACCCCTGTGACTTCTTTCTGTGGGGACACTTGAAAGACCAGATGAACCGCCAGAATCCAGAAACAATTGAACAGCTTGTAATGTTGTTGCTTTAATTTGTTATGTGACAGCGGTGCTGATAGACAATAAAACAGGGTTAAAAGCTGTGAGCTATCTGAGGAAGTTAACCTTGCATTACTGCGCAACTGTTTCACCAGGTATCCAGTCTAGCTTACCAAATTTCCAACCAGACTAACATTAATTATAATCTTTTAATAGTCATGCGAAAACCGGTGATATATATAAAAAAGAGAATTTAAATAAAAAGAAATAAATCAGTTTATATTTGGAAATTTATTTTAACATTGATCATTGACATTTGAGCATATTAAACTTGATTCATAACTAAACTGGTGCCTTATTTAGTATTGTGAAAATGTGAGTTTGTAATCTTAGGAACACATCAAATAGGGAGCCAAGATTGGGAGACTACATACAACACTGCATTCATAAAACAACACACGAAGAACATTGAACCCTCTACGAAGGGTCGCACTGGTGCGGCCGCCCATTAGCTCCGGGTGCAAGGGAAAGTGTTTGCCGCGTGCCCTTCCTTTGTTGTCGACCGCGCTCCCGAAGTGGTCCGGTTGACAGTGTGTCCTGCTGGGAAACCCGCCGGTTTACAACTAGTCCTCCTCCTCGCTGCTCCCGCTCTCTCTTAAGAGTTCAGCCGGTTCGCTTTCAGGTTCTCAACTGCATTCACAGAAATTGTTCATCATAGTTATGTGACTACAATACATAATACCACTTAGTATTGTCTTTCACAATTTTTTTTTAGAACAAAAGTGAGACTTAATTTTTTTTGAATAAAAAAAATTTAGATGAATCGACAATATAAAAATAAAAGTTAAATGACTTGACAATATAAAAAAAATAAAAGTGAAATGACTTACAGTATAAAAATAAAAATTAAATGAACGGACAATATAAAATCTAAATCCACATCACTAATGTGGTTCACTTACATTTTAATAAATCAAATGCTACTTATTAATTCACTAAAATCAATAGGATTATGCCTTGTGCAAGTATAGGTCAGGACAGCATAGGGTTCACATGTTATTTACACACACACATGCACACCTGTTGTCTATTCTACAAACTAACTACCCATAAACATGCATTACTCAAAATTTTACTTCAATCCATTACTAGTTTATCCAACAAGCTACTTCAAAGCTACTTCAATGCTACTTCAACACAGTGTTTATACCACTACAACATTGTTCTAATTCGTCCTCTTCCTGACGCTCGCGGTATATGTCTTGTCACATTAAATATGGAGAAACTTTCCTTAAACATACACAAAGAAACAATGGTTATTTACACGCCAAAACATTTATACCAGTTGACACACCTGATAAGAGACTCGCAATTATACATTAATCATACTCATATGTTTATACATAAAACAGTACGAAAATTTCATCTAAAGTTACGTTATCACAAGAATCACACAGATGACTCTGAGAAGGGTATTTTTTTATCCTACAGGTTATATTACATTTTCTTACCCATTTTGCTCCAATTTCGTTCCTTCTTTAAGTTACCTTTCGCTTCCAAATCAGTTATTACGCCTTTGGTGGTTATTCTGAATTCATTTCTCATAAATGGCAAAAATTGTGGTCACCTCTATTCTGTAAAACAGTTTCATCTTAACATATTGAACTTACAACAGACACAAAAGATGCGAATCCTCCGGTAGTTCAAATGACAAATGTTTTGCTTCATCCTTATTTCATTAAACCAAGCTTTCCTTCGGTCCCATAATCAAAATTATTTAATCTTCCTCTACCTTCAAGAGGGAAATTTCCTCAGTACAAATCATATAGGCTGCAGTGCATCCCGCACCAGCGAAAACAGTAAGCTGTAATGCTCACAGCATCAGCAAAACACATAAACGTCGCTTTTCTAGGACAAGTATTAACGCTGAATAATTTTTCAGGCTCTGGCTCAACATCAATCAACACTACAAAAAGGATCCATATTTTTGTTCCATTCTACATTTGCTGAAATACTGCTCGTATTTGACTACCACAATAATATTTCAGGGCCACGTAAATTGCACAAACCACAACTCTTCTTTCACCTTGAAAGGAATCAATCTACTTACGAAATCCATAGTCAGCACTTTATGTACTCAGCTATAAAGAACAAAAAAGATATATCATCAGTATTAACATATTAGTGCATATTGGGAAGCCATTGGTTAAACAATCGTATTATCGCATCCTGTTTTCAAGATTACAAATTTACTCATTCCTTTCTCAGAGTTCTCCTATCTTAAAATATTCATACAGCACGCATACTATAGTAAGAGATGCTCATTTATACTTACAGATATATAATAGTAATGGATAGATACTAGCACTGAAAGCAGAAAATCGGAAACAAGGCTACTAACAGCTGGGGACCTGGGTTTGCCAGACCCATAATACCCACAGATCGGATATTCCCCTGAGTTTTGCATCAATTCAACACAGATCTTGCTTCTCTCAGGAGCGACTCTTTTCAATTTACACCAAAAAACCATAAACAGCATTTCAATCGTTCACAAAGAAACCTTTTATCTTCACATTTGAACCAACCTAAATCCTACTTGCACAAGGAAAGAAAAAAAAACTAAAAACATCACTTCAATCAATCACATAGAAACATCTTTGTCATTATTTTTACCAACATATTATTCAAAATGCATGCGTCACAAATTTAAACTAATCAATTCTTTCTCCTCACCGTCCTCTCTACTTCTCACTGTCCTTTCTACTCATTTTCCATGTCGCTCATTTGTTCCGATTGGGCGCCTTCTGCGCTGATCGTTTGTCATTGCCGGTTTTGTTCATTTCCATTTGCTGGATTATGTCTAGGGTTAGGCGGCCGAATTTCAACATCATGAGGTGCTCCGCCTACAGTCCTATTCGCACCGTATTCACCGTAATATCGATTCTGGTTGCCGTACCTGTAGCGTTCACGATCTTGTCCACGTCCTCTATCATTTCCGTTGTTCCACCTGTGTTCGCGACTGTCACCCCAGTTTCTATACGGCTGGTCCCGATTATTGTTCCGTTCGCGTCGCGACGACCAGTCACGCCGTTGATTAGTACTACGGCCACGACTGCGGCCGCGCTGCTGTGCCCCGTAATAACTTTGTGCCTGATTAGGCGAGCATTCTGCTGTGTTATGTTCCAACTCTTGGAGAAGTGTCTTAAACGTTTCCACGTCCTCTTTGCATCGTCTCGCAAGAATGACGGGACGCAAGTGCATAGGCAATTCGGTGATGCATATCGTAATTAGTTCCGCAGGCCCGTATGGGTCGTATAAAAATTGATTTGCCTGCAGCATGTGGTCGAATAGGCGGGCTGGGCTGCCGAAACCAGACTGGTTCAAATTTGGCAGCATAATTATGCCATGCTTGACCCTATCTTGTGCCGCTTCCGACCAATAGGCAGATAGAAAGGCTTGTCGAAGCTCGCGAGTGGAGTTGCAGTGACGCGCTGCCGACTTCATGCGAATCGCCGGTTCGCCTTCCAAATAGCCACACACATATTCTATCTTATGTGAACTTGCCCAGTCAGGGGGAAGACTGAACTCAAATTGCTCGAGCCATGCTCGTGGATGTATTCCTTTTTGCGAATTTCGAAATATCACAAACTTTCTCACCGTAAGGAAATGTTTGAAACCAAATCCCCGCATTTCCTCCCGGTGAGGCCCTTGAATGTTTCTATTTTGCTCATATCTGCCCCTCAAAGTATATTCTTCCTTGTCGTTAAAATCTCCCTCGTGGCCGGAGTCCCTATTTGCACTGTGCGTACGGCTATTTTTAGTGCTACTGGCGAGTTCGGAATCACACCCCATGCGGCTTTCCAGATGGGCCACGCGTTCTTGTAATTCGCCTGTTACAGCTTTGTGCCGCCTGTTCACTTCGAACTATCCCTTCTGAAATCTAAGAAGTGAACGCACTTCTTCCGTCTTTACGACCGCTACCGGTGTAATATTATCGCTCTCCGTTACCTTCATCGTGTCTACGATGTCCGCTGATGCTGCAATCTTATCATGTATTTGTCTGTTGTCCTCCGCCCCAGTCTGCTTAAATTGTTCTACTTGCTGTTAGAGTGCGTGAATCGCTTGACTGTTGTTTGCTACTATGTTGCCAACGGACGCGGGACAATATGTTTCCGCCTCCTGGACACTCGAGAGTACCTGCTGGTGTTCTCTTTGGCATTGTTCTCTCAGCTCTCTTTCGATTCCGCATCGCGACTCCGCTTGCCCTGTTCTAAGGCTTGCAGACGGTCATCGATTTGTTCAAATGTACGGCCTAATTCTTTCATGATATCACTTTTTATTTCACTTGCCAGATTGTTTATTCTTTGTGAGATATCATCGGACACTCTCTGCATCGACTTGTCGACTTTATTTGTCTGCTGGATTAGTTTTTCGTCTATTTGTTCGCCTAGCTCCCGGATCGATTTTTCTGTCATTTGTTCGCCTAGCTCTCGAATCGATTTTTCAGATTTCTCTGCGTTTTCTTTATTTTGTTGCAATAAGGCTTTCATGAGTTCTGCCAAATCAATTTGGTTAGTTGGAGGCAAATTAATTTCTGGCTCTGATGTGAGCCCGTTCGTCCTGTTTTGCATTTCCTCTGAAGTATTCCCCATTGCATTTTCGGAACCGTCCGACGCGTTAATATTCGAAATCAGATTATCCCCTTGGTCCATGTTGCTTAAGTTGTTGGACTGCTTACTTTTAGATTGGTTACGTGTCAGCATTAGTTCAATTTATTATGCCCGGTACGCAACACACTAATCAGAATAAAAGTATCCCCCAAAAATCACGACAGTCACACGAAAGGTACCCAACCTAGTACGCACTTTTTCACACGCAAAACAAATTTTTATCTTTCATCGAAACAGAGCAATTTACAAATAAGAAAAAAAACATACACGCATATAAAACACACAAATATAGAAAACAAAACAAGACAAACAACACAACGCCGCTCAACAACGCCGGGAATCTATTGAAAGTATACTCAAAAACAACGCAGAAGTTGTTTGAGCACTGCAGAGAACAAAAATTAAGATTATACAACGATCGCAATCTAACGCTTCAGAGATTCCAGAGTCTAGCGGAATCACAGAACAGGGTCGCCATGTGTAATGTTGTTACTTTAATTTGCTATGAGAAAGCGGTGCTGATAGACAATAAAACAGGGTTAAAAGCTGTGAGCTATCTGAGGAAGTTAACCTTGCATTACTGCGCAACTGTTTCACCAGGTATCCAGTCTAGCTTACCGAATTCCCAACCAGACTAACATTAATTATAATCTTTTAATCGTCATACGACAACCGGTGATATATATAAGAGAATTTAAATAAAAAGAAATAAATCGGTTTATATTTGGAAATTTATTTTAACATTGATCATTGACATTTGAGCATATTAAACTTGATTCATAACTAAACTGGTGCCTTATTTAGTATTGTGAAAATGTGAGTTTGTAATCTTAGGAACACATCAAATAGGGAGCCAAGATTGGGAGACTACATACAACACTGCATTCATAAAATAACACACGAAGAACGTTGAAACACATGCAAGAGGAAATTAACCACAACCAACCTATTCAATTTTCACCCAAAGAAGTTACGTTCGTAGCGCAATCCTGTCCGTCATGTAATTACCACACACTGGTATACTAAATTCATACTAACTCTCTGTGAAATCTTCCCGAAAAGAATAGCTGAGAGCTACTTTGATGATTGTACCACATGCTTCACGTGGTTAACTTTGTTTACACAAAGAGTGTAACTCCACAATAATTTTGATAATTAAAATAAATTAGATCGAAAAGCAATTTACAAAAGAAAAACCTCGAACTGGTTACTATCGTCTTACTATTAACCTGATGGGTCAAACAATTGTATAAGCACGTGGTACTGGTCTCACGAAGTACACCCCACGTGGGTTGAACATAAAGAAAAGTTGCTATATTGAAAAATGTTTTTAAGGCGAGACGTTATAATCTCACGCACATTCGCATTTAAGATTGATGATCTTAGTTAGAGTTACTGATCAACACGTGGTTCCACTTTACTCACAAAGTAGTGACAAAGCAACTACTGTACATTATTCTGAAGTTCACACTCTAAATACACTGCGTTGCAATTTAAGATAACATTAGATATTTTAGAGATAAACCTGAAATAAAGGTGATTAAATTTTCAGTTAGGCTGAACTTAAGAAATCCATTGTCCTGCAGACTTACCAGACACGCGCTTAGCCGGAGATCTTACCACTTCAGACGCTCGCCGCGGACAGACTGACCTGCGCTCCTACCAAGGGTGCTTCCGTATACAAAACGGAAGTGGCCAGAGGGGCTGCTTCCTATACCAACATGACAAGGGACGGACAGAACCATACTAAGGATAGAAACCTCTTTGCTTTTAGAAAGCATAGCTACCTGTTCCGACGTTGGTCCTACTGTTCTCTAGCAGACAGGCTTGTCTGCTACGCTCAAGCATGCAACTAGAAATACATTTGCTCATTCATTCTTTCACACAGAAGGGAAGGGGGATGACAGTATCTTATTATATACAATATATATAAAAGAAAGCGGATGTAGGTTCCGTATGAGACTGTGTGACATGAATTACATATATGAATTAGATATAAACTGTGCTTTAAAGTGTAGTAGTGTGACAGATCGTTCTTGTTTATGTGTAAAAGTAACACGTTCCACTGCTCAGTCTCCTCGCAGATAGTCAGAAACGCCACAGTAAATTTAAAAGAGGAATTTATGCCGTAAATGACAACAGATTCAAGAAATTAACATGAAAGGAATCCAACAGAGACCTTTCAAGCTGAAGCAGTACATCTCATCTGCATGTGAAGCCATTCCGCCAGACACGTTGTCAAAGGTTTCGGGTAATTTCATTCAGAGACTACGCCATATTATTGCTACGCATGGTGGATATGTGGGGAATATCGTACTATAGAGTTTCCCAGACCGCAGTGCCATCTGTTGTTGACAATTGTAACTACTGTAATTTCGAAAGTTTGTCTGCCTGAAAATGTACTGTTGTCCCAAGCATATTGCAACAAACGGTGTATTTCTATCGCTGCTCGTTTAGTTTGTATTGCCGTTTCAAATATACCGGTCATTTTTGAAACACCCTGTATATAACTGTAGTCATCCACAACTTCGATGTGTTACAGCAGAAAAACAATATATCAAACTGCTTATGAAAGAATAACACAGGGACCATTTCTTGCGACTGATAGTTTGTGGGATGTGTTGCTCCAATATTATGGGCGAAAAAACTTTACACTGGCCTGTGCAAGCGACTTCAACCACTGACCACCTGCTCCAGTGGACTAATACCTGTATATTTAATAGGATCGTCATATATGTTCAATGTCAGCATGCAGGCAGTACTTGTTTTGATACATCGGAGGAGAGGGACATGGTAATATCTTTTCGAGTTCGCTGCCAGGTGACATCAGGAAAGCTTTTATAGCCCATAGTTCTTCTCTGTTGGGTGGTACAAAATAACATGGATAGCCAGAAGGTTTGGGTGACAGACATGAATGCACGCTGAGGGGGGCAGATCTCCTTAGGACTGCAGTACCTGTATGCAGTTTGGAACTGCTCCGCAATGCAGTAGCAAAATCATCGTCCTTCTTCCAGTGCCCATGTGATGTGGAGTCTTCCTAATTTTCCCGACAGGAAACACCACCACAGCTGCTCGTACTGTCTTTTCTACTATGTCGTGTTGTAGGAAAAAACTTTGGCGCTTACGTATAGTACACAGTTGACTGAACTATGATAGAATGTTCCCAATTCCACTGAGTGGTCAAAACGCGGTACTGTCGCATTGACACAGCTCGTATTGTTTCTCCATAGGTTGCAGCAGGTGGTGGATATAGTGCTCTCCCATTTCCACTCAGTTACTACTTAAATTGGAATGACCACATGGACAAAGCTGCAGGGAGGGTGGGGCAGAAACTGTGGAACAGTTACAAGATGCGGAGAGACTGTCTAAAAGCGCGCTATAGTTTTGCTCTATGGGGCCTTTAGCAGAAAGGTTTGAAAACGTTGACGTGTTTGGAGACATGAAAGCGTCACAAATATGATTCACCGAAAAAGTTGACGCTTTTTGAGATATGAAAGTGTCACAAATATGATTCACTAGTGACTATAATCATTAAAAGTCCTCTCCATAGGATAGGATCATCCTCCCTCGCCTACAACTCAGTGGATATATCGCAGCACCTCTCTTACTCTGCCTACATGGCATCAACATAGAATCCATTACAAATAATGTCTGTTATCGTGAGGAATATGTAGCGGCGACATGAGGGAGTTGCAAATATCGACTTAAGGCCACGTTCCTTAGTTGAATCACTTTCTAAATTCAGTGAGAGGGGAGATTTTATTGCGGACTTACACCGCCGTCGACGTGCACCGGCACTTTCAGTATGTTAATACACACCGCAGCGATCACCGTCTATATTCACTGTCGCGGTATTTGTGTGGAAGACCACTTCATTCGGGAGCAATACAATAACTCGATTTATAAAGATTGTTTAGTTTTTGACGTGAGTATCGTTAGCGGTACTTGTGTGCACCTGTAGAACCAAGACCCCATTTTTATGCTGGATGACAGTAACTTACTGCCTGCGGTCCTGTTTTTAATGGAGGTTCGCTTGTAACACGATTATGTCTCTCTTCCTAAGACACTCTGGTACCACTCGCAACAGAAACAACTGAGGCATGTCCATCCATCGTGGACTTTCCCTCACCACTGTTGGGTGTTACCAGTATTCAGTAATTGCCAAAGTGTTATACTTACAAGGGGATGTGTGAGAGATTCGCTGTGATCAGCAGACTTCTAAAGTATGTGTTGAGGTGTAAAGTTATTGTGGTCAGTTTCTCGACATGTGCAAAGAAAATGACTGTGGCCGATCGTAAGGGAGGTATGGATTTGACATGGAGAACTGCCGTTTCAATGCATCGGTAGCTATTCGGAATGATTTTATGTGGAAAATTATGCACAGTCATAATGGGGATATACACACATCAAAAAAAAGTTTTGCATCACCCCGGTTCCCAGAGCTCCTGAAGATAGACGTTGACTGTGGATACTGTATCACAAACACGGTCCCTTTGGCTGTTCAGAGATATCACAAAACCCGCCCAAAGATGTAGACAATGATGCATGAGCAGCGCCTATTAGACGGAGGGTGTCCGACAGCCGATCAGTTGTAGTCATTCCACCAGGAAGGAGGTACACGGCTCGTGTTGTCTGTAGTTCAACCATGCCTAGACGGTCAATACCGTGGTTCGATCGCGTCCGCTTTGTTACTTTGCGCCAGGAAGGCCTCTCAACAAAGGAAGTGTCGATGCGTTTCGGAGTGAACCACAGCGATGTTGTTCGGACATGGAGGAGATACAGAGAGACAGGAACTGTCGATTACATGCCTCGCTCAGGCCGCCCAAGAGCTACTACTGCAGTGGATGACCGCTGCCTAAGGATTATTGCTCGGAGGAACGCTGCCAGCAACGCCACCATGTTGAATAACGCTTTTCGTGCAGCCACAGGACGTCGTGCTACGACTCAAACTCTGCGCAATAGACTGCATGATGCGCAGCTTCACTCCCGTCGTCCATGACGAGGTTCATCTATGCATCCACGACACCATGCAGCGCCGTACACATGGGCCCAACAACATGCCGAATGGACTGCAGGTCAGACTGGCACAGACGCCTTTGTGCCGGGAGAACCAGCCCAGCATTTGTTCATAGGTTCGGAGAGTGACTGCTGCCCGAGGAGGGCAATCTGATTGTACATCAGGCCAGTGTGTGTTGGGGCATTTGCCATGTGACGATTGGCCGCTGTGGATGACCGTCCGACCTCGTGGGAAGAATCTAGTTCTTCGACTATATACCGTGCATGTGCTTATGTTTTAGGGATCTGTCTGTCTTCACGTTATATGTATGAGTGTCTGGTGGTCGATAACTATATGCAGTATGCAGAAGTCATGATTTTATATGGTCCAGGATACGAACTGTGTTTACTACATCCGTATACTGTGGTGGTACAATCGCTTGTGGTGATACAGCCTGGTTGGAGAACGGTTTCACGCTGAAAAATTCAAGCTTTCGTCGCCAGTAGCAGAGCAGCGTAATTGAGGAAGTTCCTCTGGCGATAGTTTCCGTATTTCACGATCGCTAGAACATTTTGTAGTGTTTAACTTCCAATGTAGTATGACTGCCGTATGTTTTTTATCTGTACAAAATAGTTTGCCGCTGAAATTCTCGTAATTTGCCCATCTGCAGGAAGTGGCAGACAGTATTCCCACACCAACAGCAGTAATTTGGCGGGTAAATTCAGTTAGAACTAGTCAGAATTCTCCATTCACAGGAAGTTCCATGATGTCTAAAAGTCACGAGACATAAGAACGTCTACAGACTGGTTTGAATACGACAGGGGCAAGGTATCTACGGCAAGTTCCGTGACGTCTGATAGTCACGTGATGTCTTCTTTGTTCGAATGTTCAGAGACAAGTCCAAGCAGACCTGCCTCCTCCGCTTTGGACAAGTGGGATGGTCTCCTCCACTTTCCATTGTGGGTTTAGAGCATTTCTAGACCAGCAGTTGTACGAAATCGAAAATTCCAGTCATTTTTCTTGTCTGTTGACAGTGCTTATAATTCTGTTTGTGTGGTTTTTTTTCACGATCTGTTGTGGGTTTCGAAATATGTCAAGAACTTTTAGATATGTAATTTTTCTGATTTTCCCATCTGCGCTCAGATACCAGTGTGATTCGAAAAGTGAGGAAAATGGAAAATAAGAGACTTAACATCACTGACACCAGCAGCGAATTTAAACTAAGCCAACTCAGTGTTTCAGAAAAGATATGAACAACACAGCAGCTGTAACACTTAGAAATTTTACTCTCTCTCGCAGTGCCTCCAAACAAGCAGTTAAAACTCGAAAAGTGGTGAGTGTCCAATTTACCGTTACAGAGATATTTATATCGCCTTCCAAATATTGTCGTTTTGGTGTTTAAAATCGGATATTGCACCTGATATCGACTTCGGGTTCGGTACATTAACTCGCGATTGACGAATCATCTCTCATTGACGTAGCTTAGAAAGTAAATAGTCATGTAATTCCAGAGTCTGGAGGTGGTCGCAGCTCCAACTTCATCTCTGGCAGGGTCTCGTGTGCAAGTGCATTTCGAGTAGTAGTTTTGTGATATATTCAATCTGTGAAGCGAACTGTTTAATTAATATTTCCTGCGGCACATCTTCTGAACCAGTAGCATTTGCAGAATTTTGTGAGAAGTTCAAGATATGTCTGTAACAAAATTGCACACATTCCTTAAACACCAGGTTTGATAACTTCTGAAGCAGTTAGTGTTCAACGATAAGGGGTATCAGTGTGCCACAAAGCAAGAAAGTGCGCCAGGGAGGTGGAAGGCTGGAATATTTCCCACAAGACAGGAAGTGCTTAGCGCAGCGTGTCGGACCCTGCTGGGTACCGCTAGCCCAGCACATGGCTCCTTCCAGCGGGTGCGAGTCTGAGGGACAGAGCGCACGCAAGAAAGCTTTTAAGATATGTTTAGTGCGATCTGTGACAGTTTAATTACATGGTTCACTTTTGCTATCGGAATAAAAGAAAAGTCCTGCAGTTGTTTAACATCGTCTAAATTGACAAACTGCCTATTGGCTTCTGTCTAGGGTTCTTCGGCCGATGTTAATACAATGATTTTACTGACGTTTTGCCAGCATGAGTGGCTGGCATTGTCAAAGCTTCACCCCCCATTCCCGGTGGTGAACTGGAGCCGACCTCTTTTTTTTTAAATATAGGATGGGGCCCCTCCACGCCCGCACCAACGTGGTGACCAAACCAAAAGTTCTACTGTCACCTCCGTATAACACGTTAGTTTTAGAATCAGGAGTCACAGGATGCAGGCTGTGATGTTATCCATGCGTCTGGGTAAGATTACTCATTTACATGGTCCATCAGGAGATAGAAGTGGTCGAAAACGATCGAAGGGTAGCGGTTGTAAGGGCAGAGGGAAAAAAGTGCCAAGGCAAGCGCCAAGGGAAAAAAACCTCTGCGACAGTAGGACGGGTAGTAAGGGCAGTAGCGGATTGCTAGCTGCAACAGCGCATGCAAGGTGTGGTTATGTTAGTGCGAGGTATCGTGCATCGTTACCGTTATCGTTGCTGGCGCTCGTTCCAGGATCTGCTGCTGCTGCGTCCCTGAAACATTTCATTGTCGTCATATATTAGTGGGCGATCGGTCATAGATCAGCTCAAAGTGTGTGTGTGGGGGGGGGGGGGGGGGTGGCTGGTTTGCGTGCTGTGTGCAGTACGGTTTCCCTGCGATTGCCGGTATTTCGGCGGGTTATGCATCTGGGGTTGCCAGTAGTAGCTGAGTTGCAGGGGCTCGCCAGTACTGTCATGTTAGCGTGCTATGGACCATAGATGTTCAGTTTCGTGCTAAGAGTGTTTTTGGTCTATTATGTTTCCATCTATGGTTGTGGTCGTAGTTACCCAGAGAAAGGATAAACGGGTTACGCGAGTGTCTCGTGTTTCTGTACAGTCGTGTGGAGAGTTTTTGGAGTACCTGCAAGATGGTATCTAGCCGATATTCCCAGTGAAGGTCCGCGGTGCGCGTGTAGCGCGGAGCGTTGCTTATGATTCTGAGTACTTTGTTCTGTATGAGCTGCAGACGGCGCACACGTGTGGGCGCAGCGTATCCCCAAACGGGAGCAGCATACGTCATCAGAGGTCTGATAAGTGTGGTGTACATGGACCTGGACACCCTCCTATTCAGTGTGCTACGCCTGTTAAGCATAGGGTAGAGTTGTTTGAGCCTCGCGTTTGCTTTGTTGGTCACGTGTTGGATGTGGTCCCCCCAGAGTAGTTTCCGGTCCAGCCAGACACCGAGGTATTTGACCTTCTCTCGGAAACGTATTGGGCGTGCGGGTAGTGTTATTTGATTGCAGTGTTGATGTTTGCGCAGTAGTTTCGGTCTTCTGGTGAACAGAACGGCTTCGCACTTGTCGACGTTTACTCTAACACGCCACTTCACCAACCAGGGCTCTGCAGTTCTGAGTGCGGTCTGTAGTCGTGAGTTAATGTTAGACGGCTTCCAATCTTGCGCTAGGATGGCAGTGTCATCCTCGTAGATTGCCATCGTCGTGTTATGTGTATCTGGGAGGTCGTTAATGTAGAGGTTAAACAGTAAGGGCCCTAGGATGCTTCCTTTGGGTACCGCTGCCTGTATACCATGTCGTGTTGATTGTTTGCCCTGCACGTCAGTGTTGAAACTCCTGTCCGTGAGATATGAGTGTATGAGACGTACGAGCCTGTCGGTGAACCCTGCGTCGTTTAGTTTGCGTATGAGGCCGTTGTGCCACAGACGATCGAAAGCCTTCTCGATGTCCAGGAACACCGCCCCAGTTGCTTTGTTCACGTTGTATCCGTGTGTGATGTATTCGACGACGCGGAGGAGTTGTGTTGTCGAGTGGTGATTTCTGAAGCCGAATTGCTCCGGCCTCAGGGTGTCATTTGTAATGCAGTGCCTAGTGAGTCGTTTTAGTATTACCTTCTCAACAATCTTGCTGAGCACGCTCAGCAGGCTGATGGGTCAGTAATTTTGTGGGAGGGAGTGGTCTTTCCCAGGCTTCCTGAAAATCAGAACCTTGCCGGCTTCCAAAAGGCGGGGAAGTGTTGGTGTTTGAGTATGGCATTCGTGATGTGAGTGAGATATTCTATTGCTTTATCCGTGAACTCCTGGAGGACACGGTTTTGAATGCCATCGTGACCAGGGGCCTTCCTAGCAGTGGTATGCATGATGGCCCATTTCACTTCAGCTGTGCTAGCCTGGCGGATGTTGTTGCGCGCTGGTTGGGCCAGGATGCGAGTGACCTCCTGGTCTGTTGCAAGTGTGAACGCTGGATCTGACGGGTCCATGTTCGGTGTGAATGACGCTGCAAGTGTGAGGGCCATCAGTTCAGCTTTTTCTTCCGCAGAATATGCCGGTCCGTCGGGCCCTTGTAGCGTGGGTGTGTAGTGTTTCTCCCTGGTGAAGTGTCGGGCCATCTGCCACACGCCAGGTCGCGTGGTGTCTAGCCCTGCGAGTTTTTGGTCCCGGAGCCGACCTCGCGGCCGCAGACTATATGTACCTGGCGCGCCAACGTCCGAGGGTTTCTCCGCGGTCATTTCCGGTGCGGTTCTCCTCTTGCTACCTGCGACGCTCGTTCGCTGCAGTACGGGAAGCCAGGATCCGTTTACCTTAAGGCTTTTTCTTGCTGAAACTGTTCGCGTGTTTTTGTATTTCTACAGCTTCTCTGAACAAGCGCGCGTGATAGTGCTTCTCTACAGCCAGAACTTCCGTGTCGGCGAATTTTATTACGTGGTCGGTCTCACTCTGTGCGTGCTCTGCCACGGCCGATTTCGCCACCTGTCCCAAACTGCAATGTTACTTATGCTCTTTGATCCTGGTGTTAATGGATCGTCCAGTCATTCCGACATAAACTTTTCCGCGTGCGCATGGTATTCGGTATATTCCCGACATTGCAAGTGGGTCCCTTTTCTCCTTTGCCGATCGAAGACACTCTTTGATCGTCCTTGTCGGTTTGAAAATCGTCTTTACGCCATGTTTGCGCAATTCACTCTGTGAATGTATGGCAGAAAGGCCGTAGCCGACATTTCTTTTTCTGAGTGCTTACTTCGCTGATTGTTTGGCTCTGTTACACTTCTAATAGAATCGGCCGTATATTGCGGAAACATAGCGTAAAGACGATTTTCAAACCAACAAGGAAGGTCATAGAGTGTCTTAGATCGGCAAAGGAGAAAAGGGATCCACTTGCAATGTCGGGAATATACCGTATACCATGCACATGCGAAAAAGTTTATGTCGGAATGACTGGGCGATCAATTAACACCAGCATCAAAGAGCATAAGCGACGTTGCAGGTTGGGGCAGGTGGAGAAATCGGCCGTGGCAGAACACGCACAGAGTGAGACCGACCACGTAATAAAATTCGCCGACACGGAAGTTCTGGCTGTAGAGAAGCACTATCACGCGCGCTTGTTCAGAGAAGCTATATAAATACAAAACCACGCGAACAGTTTGAACAAGAAAGAGGAAAGCCTTAAGGTAAACAGATCCTGGCTTCCCGTACTGCAGCGAATGACCGTCGCAGGTAGCAAGAGGAGAAGCCCTAGGACGTTGGCGCACCAGGTACATATAGTCTGCGGCAGCGAGCTCGGCTCCAGTACACCACCGGGAATGGAGGGTGAAGCTTTCACAATGCCAGCCACTAGTGCTGGCGAAACGTCAGTAAAATCATTAGATGGACGTCGCCCGAAGAACCCGAGACAGAAGCCAATAGGCAGTTTGTCAACAAGTGGCCACGAAAGCCTTAACAATTTTGTATCGTCTAAATTGTTTAAATTGCGACATGTACTGCCATTTCAGAAATAAACAATTTTCTTAAACAAATTGTTTAAATAATGTCTTATGCCTGCTGAGTTAGCCTACCGTCGTGAGGTCCTCCCAGTCCAGCAGCTCGAATGAGTAAATTTCCCAGCATTTTTTCTTGGCCACCAGGTTGGATTAGGTCACGGGTTGGGAGGGGAGGTGAGAGGGAGAGGAGAGCGCTAGGAACTCCCTGAGGGGGATTCACGTGCCAGCTGGGGAAAAACCATTACATCATCAGAGGGTGAAGGGTAATTAATTGATCAATTAATTAATTTGCATAGTTAATTTGTTGTTACTTTGAATTGCGGCAGAACTCTTTGTGCCCCATTGCTCACGTCACTGCTAATGGTTTTTCCATGCTGAAGGAATTCGATGAGCATCAGACCCCGGATGTCGAAAAAGGCAGTGACCCTCACCTTGTCTGCTGAGGACAGAGCTTTGTATCTTTTAGAGGGAGGTGGCGACGCACGGTTCACGTCCCTGGATGTCTCACTACGTTACCCCAATACGAAATTTGCAAATTTCATCCAGTTCGTCTGTTACGACGTTCGTTCCTTTTGATTTGAACATTCCTTATATTTTTAGCTACCAGGAAACCCAGGACTACGAAATTTCTTGCGACGGGGTCCTTGCGTAAAAATTTCTCATTTCACTTGCCAGGTCAGTTTCGATTATATCCTCCACCATCTTCATCAGGGACTAAAACTGACTGTCGTTAACTGGCAAGGTTCCGAATTTTATTCTCATACAACGGCGTCCGATTGGCTGAATTACGTCATGATGGCGCGTGGAGAGGTGGCCTATGTTCAAGATGACGCTCATGCTCGAGGCAACGATCGGGAACCGTCCGTATAGATTGGCCCACGTAACTCTTGCAAAGCTCGCAAGGAATGTTATAAATTCCCGGCACTTTGAGGCCGAGTTTATCTTTAACTGGTCGCAACATTTTTTTTTTAATTTTTCTGCATGGCCGGAAGGGTGTTCTGATTCCTTGGCTGTTTAGGAGTCTACCTATCTTGCTAGTTGTTGCTCCGTAGAATGGAAGTCGCGCTGTGTGTTGGTCCTCTTGGCTTGTTTGAAGGGCGTCACGTCTTGGTTTTCCCAACACCGTTGGTCAAATATCCCGACAGAATACCAGTTCCTTCTGAACGCCCTCTTCAGATGTTTAATCTCGCAACTGAGGTAGGTCATGCAACTAAGCAATCCATCAATACTGTATAGTATATTACCACAGTGTTGAAGGCAACAACACTGTATGTAAACTCTTCGCAGTGAGCACATGTGTCCTGAAGAGTCAGTGCGCTTGCTGTTTCTTTTTCTGGAAAAACACAAATGCATGACATACTTAAGCCTTGCGCCGCTGCCGACGTAAATGCCCTGTCCGGTACGCAACTCGCAAAATTCCTGTTCCTAGGAAAACTCGATAAAAGTATGTCCCCAAACTTAACGTCCACTCGTTCCTTTGTCTTGTAATACACTCAGTAAGGAAGCCACTGATGCGGAGGCAGCTACAAAGGAAGCGAGCCACACAGGAGAAAAGGGGGAAATTGAAAACTGCTGGTTGGCTGTAACCCTTTCACTACGTAAGCTGTTTGAGATAGAAAGGAAGCTAAGGCTTAACATCCCGTCGACAACGGTGTAATTTGGAACTAAACACAAGATCCAAAATTTTTTCCAAGGATTCTGGGATAGTGCGATGCATCAGTGAAGGAAATGGTACACAAGACACTTGCGAGAATTTCTAGTGCACGAATAAAGCATTTGGAGCCATTATCAGGCTCATATATAACAAATTGGAAACGCAAAGTTGCTTCGTAGTAGGGCAGTATTGCCCGTATGAAAGTGCAACAGAGATTCACAAGGAATTTAAATTTGAACCTCTGTGCAAAAAAAAAAAAAAAAAAAAGGGTCACACGACACCCAGTTGGATAAATTTAAGGAACTCACAGTGAAGGGAGACTGTGTAACAGTTATGCTGCGACCACTGCGTATCGACAATGGGAATGCAGTAAGTGAGATTATGACATATAAGGAGGCACACAGACTGCCACATTTCCCTTGCTCCGCACGCGAATAGAGCTTGACAGAACGTTTCAAACGACTTTGGACTACGTCATGCACTGCACAGTCGCTTGTGGAGTATATGCACAATTCCTGTTGTAGACTTCTATGGGTTGTAGAGCGGACTGGGTAGATAATGTTTTGAAAAGAAACCCATGTCCGGAAACTTACTCTTTGAATCCATAAATATCATGAAAGTGGATATATGTATGCTCCACATCATCTCCTGCTGGATCGATTTTAAAGAAACTTCGTACAAATATCACTTACTGTCTGGGAAGAGCCACTGTGGGGGTAAGATCCACGTAACTCAAGGATGGAAAAGAAGAGTAGCAAACGAAGCGCAGATAGCCAGGGTATATTCATCCAGTATTTGAGAATAAGAGCACTTAGTGACTTTCAATCAACAATATACATAATTTCAAAACTGTTAGGAGACCTTTTAGCCATTGCAACCCCCACCCCCTCCCCTCCACAAAAGGATGAAAGGAAAAAAGGTTACTTTTTTCGGTTCATGCAGTAAAACTCCTGCATCAGGTATGAGCTTCTGATTTATTACTCCTTTACTGCTAACTCTGTTCACAACACATTTCGCAGATCGTGTCCATATATATCACTGACTATACCTACAAAATTATATCACTGATCGACACATAGTTCAAGATAAATGACATAATAAACACTGAGATTTATGAAAACGAAACTGGAAGGCAAAATTCGTTAGGGATAAAGGTGAAATGTGTATAAAAATGTGTGTAAAGTATGTTAAATATATGTGAAACATATGTGACTTTCGCGCACATGCACGAGGAAAGCCACATATAAAAAGCTCCTCCTAAAACCCTGGATCGATTTTAACCAAAGTTGGTACACAGAATACTTCATATCTGGAAAGGGCTGAAAATCAGTAACCTCCTATTGGGATTCAGGTGATAACGTGAAGAGAGAGCGAGGTGAAGGAGGAGATGGTAAGACAGAGAAGGGGAAGGAGACTTCCAGAGAGAGGGAGATGGGGAAATGCACCGAAACAAAGGAAGAGGAGGAGATGGACAAAGTGGTTGGTAGAATGAAGAGGAGAAGGTGATGGACAGAGAAAAGAAAAAGGTTGTGATGTACAAAGATAGAAGGGAGGAGGCGATGGACTCTGAAAGAGGGAGGAAGAGATGGACAGAGAGAGGGAGGAGGAGCAGGTGGGGAAGGAGATGGGCAGAGAGAGAAGGGGAGAAAGTGATAGACAAAGAGTGGAGGAGGATTAGATAGACTTAAAAGGTGTGAGAGGGAGATAGAGGGGAGAGGGAGATGGACTAAAAGGGAGGAGGACATGTATAGAGGGGGAGGAGCAGATAGACAAAAAGAGGGACTGAAAGAGATGGACAGAGAGTAGGGACTGCAGATGGCGTTCAAAGAGAGAAGGGAGGGAGGAGATGGAATGAGAGAGGGAAGTAGGAGACGGACAGAGAGAGGGAAAAAAAGGAAACAGACTAATACAGGGTGAAAAGCATTTACACCGACAAACTCTGGGAGGTTGTAGGGGACATCAAAACAAATATTTTTCCCTAATGTCATTTTTTCCTATGAGGATTATTTAAACCGGTGGAGGCCGTATTACGCTCTTCTGTTGTTAAAGGCCGTATTACCATCTTCAGTTGTAGGCAACTGCTGTCCACCAGTGTAGTAGTGCACTGTCTCTGTTTACTAATGGAGCGATACACCTAGAGTGGTACACTGATACGGTTGGTGCGTACTACGTAACGCACCACAACGGACGAGCTGCACAGCGGGTTTATCAACAACAATATCCTAATCGCCTATCCCGCACCATACGACCTTCGCTGCTGTGTACCAACGTCTGCGTGAAACCGGGTCATTTAGCAGATTACCTGAACAGGGACGCCGTCGCACGGTAAGAACGCTGCAATTTGAGGAAGCTGTCTTGCACCATGTGGACCGGGATCCTTCAATCAGCACTCGTGCAATTGCACGCAACATGGGGACGAATCAGACGGATGTAAGAGCAGTCCTTCGAGAGCAATTGTCACGTCCATTGCACTTACAGCGTGTCCACAACCTGGAACCAGTTGATTATCCACACAGAGCACAGTTTTCGCAGTATTACCTGGAACAGTGTGAAATGCACCCTACATTTCCATCCTGTGTGTTGTTTACCGATGAAGCAATGTTCGGGTGTGATGGAGTCTTCAACATGCACAATTCGCATGTTTGGACTGAAGATAATCCACATGCCACAGTTACTAGCGCTTATCAAGTGCGGTTCTTCGTTAATTTGTGGGTCGATGTTGCTGGGGACTGTTTAATTGGGCCGTATCTGCTACCTAGGCCATTAAATGGCAGGCACTCTTACAATTTTCTCACCAGAGCATAGCCAGAATTGCTGGAAGACGTCCCGCTCCCTGCAAGACAACGCATGTGGTTCCAATATGACGGGGCGCCGGCACATTTCAGTCGTCGTGTGCGTCGATCCCTGGACTAACGGTTCCCAGAAACGTGGATTGGCAGAGGTGTGCTGCCATGCCCTGCTCGATCCCCAGATATGTCACCTCTGGACTTTTTTATGTAGGGAAAGCTGCGCAACCTTGTTTACGCAACTCCTGTTGCATCAGAAGAGGATCTGGTTGCCCGGATAGTAGCAGCAGCAGGAACAATTCAGGATACTCCTGGGGTTTTTCCCGTGTCAGACAGAACATGATCCGACGGTGTAACCTTTGTTTACGTGTCAATGGAGGCATTTTTGAAAATCTACTGTAATTGAAATTGGGTTGTGTTAATGTGTTGTCTCTTGGTCATTAAAAATGGAAAAGTGTTTGTTGGTTTAATTAATCTGCCGCCAGAGAAATCTTCCTCTACCGGTTTAAATACTCCTCATAGGAAAAAATGACATTAGGGAAAAATATTTGTTTGATGTCCCCTACAACCTCCCAAGTTTGTCGGTTTAAATACTTTTCACCCTGTAGAAGAATGGAATACATACACACTCTAGCAATGCCAGGTACTTAGCCAGTATAAAATAAGTTTGATGATCGGATCACTTTGAAATCTCCTGCTTCACTGTACGTACACAGCGTGACATTGGATCGTTGTACGAATTCGCGATCATTAGGCCTCTCCCTTGTCAATATAGCTGTCTGAAAGCGTGTATTGATGTCTGCGGAGCTGTGGACGTGTCAATTTGTCATCACTGCCTTTATATTTGCAAACGTCTGCCTTCTACATCTACATCTACATCCATATTCCGCAAGCCACCTGACGGTGTGTGGCGGAGGGTACCCTGAGTACCTCTATCGGTTCTCCCTTCTATTCCAGTCTCGTATTGTTCGTGGAAAGAAGGATTGTGGGTATGCTTCTGTGTGGGCTCTAATCTCTCTGATTTTTACCTCATGGTCTCTTCGCGAGATATACGTAGGAGGGAGAAATATACTGCTTGACTCTTCGGTGAAGGTATGTTCTCGAAACTTTAACAAAAGCCCGTACCGAGCTACAGAGCGTCTCTCCTGCAGAGTCTTCCACTGGAGTTTATCTATCATGTCCGTAACGCTTTCGCTATTACTGAATGATCCTGTAACGAACCACGCTGCTCTCCGTTGGATCTTCTCTATCTCTTCTATCAACCCTATCTGGTACGGATCCCACTCTGCTGAGCAGTATTCAAGCAGACGGCAAACAAGCGTACTGTAAACTACTTACTTTGTTTTCGGATTGCATTTCCTTAGGATTCTTCCAATGAATCTCAGTCTGGCATCTGATTTACCGACGATCAACTTTATATGATTATTCCATTTTAAAACACTCCTAATGCGTACTCCAGATAATTTATGAAATTAACTGCTTCTAGTTGCTGACCTGCTATTTTGTAGCTAAATGATAAGGGATCTATCTTTCTATGTATTCGCAGCACATTACACTTGTCTACATTGAGATTCAATTGCCATTCCCTGCACCATGCGTCAGTTCGCTGCAGATCCTCCTGCATTTCAGTACAATTTTCCATTGTTACAACCTCTCGATACACCACAGCATCATCTGCAAAAAGCCTCAGTGAACTTCCGATGTCATCCACAAGGTCATTTATGTATACTGTGAATATCAACGGTCCTATGACACTCCCCTGCGGCACACCTGAAATCACTCTTTCTTCAGAAGACTTCTCTCCATTGAGAATGACATGCTGCGTTCTGTTATCTAGGAACTCCTCAATCCAATCACACAATTGGTCTGATAGTCCATATGCTCTTACTCTGTTCATTAAACGACTGTGGCGAACTGTATCGAACGCCTTGCGGAAGTCAAGAAACACGGCGTCTACCTGTGAACCCGTGTCTATGGCCCTCTGAGTCTCGTAGACGAATAGCGCGAGCTGGATTTCACACGATCGTCCTTTTCGAAACCCATGCTGATTCCTACAGAGTAGATTTCTAGTCTCCAGAAAAGTCATTATTCTCGAACATAATACGTGTTCCAAAATTCTGCAACTGATCGATGTTAGGTCTATAGTCCAGCACATCTGTTCGACGTCTCTTTTTGAAACCGGGAATGACCTGTGCCCTTTTCCAATCCTTTGGAACGCTACGCTCTTCTAGAGATCTACGGTACACCGCTGTAAGAAGGGGGGCAAGTTCCTTCGCGTACTCTGTGTAAAATCGAACTGGTATCCCATCAGGTCCAGCGGCCTTTCCTCTTTTGAGCGATTTTAATTGCTTCTCTATCCTTCTGTGGTCTATTTCGATATCTACCATTTTGTCATCTGTGCGACAATCTAGAGAAGGAACTACAGTGCAGTCTTCCTCTGTGAAACAGCTTTGGAAAAAGACATTTAGTATTTCGGCCTTTAGTCTGTCATCCTCTGTTTCAGTACCATTTTGGTCACAGAGTGTCTGGACATTTTGTTTTGATCCACCTACCGCTTTGACATAAGACCAAAATTTCTTGGGATTTTCTGCCAAGTCAGTACATAGAACTTCACTTTCGAATTCACTGAACGCCTCTCGCATAGCCCTCCTCACACTACATTTCGCTTCGCGTAATTTTTGTTTGTCTGCAGGGCTTTGGCTATGTTTATGTTTACTGTGAAGTTCCCTTTGCTTCTGCAGCAGTTCTCTAACTCGGTTGTTGTACCACGGTGGCTCTTTTCCATCTTTTACGATCTTACTTGGCACACACTCATCTAACGCATATTGTACGATGGTTTTGAACTTTGTCCACTGATCCTCAACACTATCTGTACTTGAGACAAAACTTTTGTGTTGAGCCGTCAGGTACTCTGTAATCTGCTTTTTTTCACTTTTGCTAAACAGAAAAATCTTCCTACCTTTTTTAATATTTCTATGTACGGCTGAAATCATCGATGCAGTAACCGCTTTATGATCGCTGATTTCCTGTTCTGCATTAACTGATTCAAATAGTTCGGGTCTGTTTGTCACCAGAAGGTCTAATATGTTATCGCCACGAGTCGGTTTTCTGTTTAACTGCTCAAGGTAGTTTTCAGATAAAGCACTTAAAAAAATTTCGCTGGATTCTTTGTCCCTGCCACCCGTTATGAACGTTTGAGTCTCCCAGTCTATATCCGGCAAATTAAAATCTCCACCCAGAACTATAACATGGTGGGGAAATCTACTCGAAATATTTTCCAAATTATTCTTCAGGTGCTCAGCCACAACAGCTGCTGAGCCCGGGGGCCTATAGAGACATCCAATTACCATGTCTGAGCCTGCTTTAACCGTGACCTTCACCCAAATCATTTCACATTTCGGATCTCCGTCAATTTCCTTCGATACTATTGCACCTCTTATCGCTATAAACACGCCTCCCCCTTCACTGTCCAGCCTGTCTCTGCGGTATACATTCCAATCTGAGCTTAGGATTTCATTACTGTTTACGTCTGGTTTCAGCCAACTTTCTGTCCCTCGTACTATATGGGCGTGTGACCGTTTATTAATGAGAGCAAGTCTGGGACCTTTCTATAGATGCTCCTGCAGTTTACTATTAGCAGATTAATATTGTTATTCCCTGTTGCATTTTGCCTACTCCTACCTTGCCGCGTCTCAGGAGGCGTCTTGTCGGGCCTAGGGAGGGAATTGTCTAACCTAAAAAATCCACATGTGCAGTCCACACCTACTCCGCTACCCTTGTAGCCGCTTCCGGCGTGTAGTGCAAACCTGACCTATCCAGCGGGACCCTACATTTCTCCACCCAGTAGCGGAGGTCGAGAAATTTGCACCCCAGATCTCCGCAGAACCGTCTGAGCCTCTGGTTTAAGCCTTCCACTCGGCTCCAAACCAGAGGACCGCGAACGGTTCTGGGAACGATACTACAAATGGTTAGCTCAGATTCCACCCCGTGAGTTAGGCTTTCCGCCTTCACCAATTCCGCCAACCGCCTGTACGAACGGAGGACTACCTCTGAACCCAGACGGCAGGAGTCATTGTTGCCGACATGAGCAACAATTGAAAAGTCTCTGCTGGATTCCTTTCATGTTAATTTCTTAAAACTGTTGTTATTTACGGCATACACTCCACTTCTAAATTTACTGTGGTGTTTCTGACTATCTGGGAGGAGACTGAGCAGTGAAACGTGTTACTTTTACACGTAAACAAGAACGATCTGTCACACTACTACACTTTAAAACACTGTTTATATGTAATTCATGCCACACAGTCTCATACGGAACCTACATCCGCTCTCTTTTATATACTGTATATGATAAGATAGTGCCATCCCCCTTCCCTTCTGTGTGAAAGAATGAATGAGCAAATGTATTTCTAGTTGCATGCTTGATGTTAGCAGACAAGCCTGTCTGCTAGAGAACAGTAGGACCAACGTCTGAACAGGTAGCTACGCTTTCTAGAAGCAGAGAGGTTTCTATCCCTAGTATGATTCTGTCCGTCCCTTGTCATGTTGGTATAGGAAGCAGCCCCTCTGGTCACTTCCGTTTTGTATACGGAAGCACCCTTGGTAGGAGCGCAGGTCAGTCTGTCCGTGGCAAGCGTCTGAAGTGGTAAGATTTCCGGCTAAGCGCGTGTCTGCTAACTCCGTAGGACAATGGATTTCTTAAGTTCAGCCTAACTGAAAATTTAATCACCTTTATTTCAGGTTTAGCTCTAAAATATCTAATGTTATCTTAAACTGCAACGCAGTGTGATTCGAGTGTACAGTTCAGAATATCTTCCGGTAGTTGCTTTGTCACTACTTTGTGAGTAAAGTGGAGCCACGTGTTGATCAGTAACTCTAACTAAGATCATCAATCTTAAATGCGAATGTGCGTCAGATTATAACGTCTCGTCTTGGCAATATTTTTTCTATATAGCAACTTTTCTTTATGTTCAACCCACGTGGGGTATACTTTGTGAGACAAGTACCACATGCTTATACAATTGTTTCACCCATCAGGTTAATAGTAAGACGATAGTAACCAGTCCGAGGTTTTTCTTTTGTAAATTGCTTTTCGATCTAATTTATTTTAATTATCAAAATTATTGTGGAGTTACACTCTTTGTGTAAACCAAGTTGACTACGTGAAGCATGTGGTGTAAGCATCAAAGTAGCTCTCAGCTATTCTTTTCGGGAAGATTTCACAGAGAGTTAGTATGAATTTAGTATACCAGTGTGTGGTAATTACATGACGGACAGGATTGCGCTACGAACGTAACTTCTTTGGGTGAAAATTGAATAGGTTGGTTGTGGTTAATTTCCTCTTGCATGTGTTTCAACGTTCTTCGTGTGTTATTTTATGAATGCAGTGTTGTATGTAGTCTCCCAATCTTGGCTCCCTATTTGATGTGTTCCGTAAGATTACAAACTCACATTTTCACAATCCTAAATAAGGCACCAGTTTAGTTATGAATCAAGTTTAATATGCTCAAATGTCAATGATCAATGTTAAAATAAATTTCCAAATATAAACCGATTTATTTATTTTTATTTAAATTCTCTTATATATATCACCGGTTGTCGTATGACGATTAAAAGATTATAATTAATGTTAGTCTGGTTGGGAATTCGGTAAGCTAGACTGGATACCTGGTGAAACAGTTGCTCAGTAATGCAAGGTTAACTTCCCCAGACAGCTCACAGCTTTTAAACCGCTTTTGTTGTCTATCAGCACCGCTTTCATAACAAATTAAAGCAACAACATTACACAATTTGCAGTCGGCTGCACCCAGTGCTCTCTATCGCCGCCGGCAGGGCCTCCTCCATATCTCGGATGAGACCCCCCGGCAAGCAGACAGAGTGAACACTGGCCTTCTTCCCCGACCTTTCCGCTATTTCCCTAAGGTGCCCCATCACCCGCCTAACGTTGGGGCTCCCAATAACTAATAAACAGCTCCCCCCGTGTGCCTGCTCGGACCTTGCTGAAGGAGCAGCCACATGTCCACTCACAGGCAGAGCGGGCGATGCCACACGGCCAGCCTCCACATTGGCCCTCCGCCTCGTGCGCCGCCAACGCCGCTGAACCCGCCACTCCCCTTGGGGAGAGGGTGGCCCATCCGCGCCCGGTACCCGCGAAGATGTCTCGACAGCACGGACAGTGGGTGAAGCATGTAACACCTGGGGTGTACCATACGACGCACCATACTCCCCATTGCCGCTACACTCCGAGGCAGCAGCCTGAAGACGGCTTACTGCGGCCATCAACACGCTCAGCTGTTCGCGAACAGTGGCCAGCTCCTCCTGCGTCTGTACACGGCAGTCACACATCCTATCCAACCTAAGAAATCAATTTACTGAAGAGAGTTAATCAACTTTTAACTAGACTGCTAATTCACTAAAGGCGGCAGATTGTTGACTAAACTGTGGTTGCTAGCCACTTCTTGTAGAAACAATGAAAATAGCACTACCTGTCTCTGGACTGTATTGAAAACAAACACTAGTACCACTGGCACTATGGTTGACTAAAGGGACTCTCTCTGACTGTATTCAAAACAAACACGAAATCTATGGAACACTATTAATAGCACTCCTAAAAGCAAAAACACACGGAAGAAGAACTCACTAGAGCTTTTAAACCACGACCGGTCCGCTACCTGCCTGGACATACAATGGCGGCTGGGTGGGCGCCCTCGGGTACCTCGTTGTGCGACTCCACAAAGGGAGTTGCCAGCCCCGTTCTTAGACATCTATTCTATCTGGACGGCGGGCATCTAGTCAATACATTATAATACACATTCCACAAGCCACTGTCGAGTGTATAGCGAATCGTATTTAGTACAAATATTGTCGACATCTCTCCCATTCCTTTCGCATATTGAGTGATAGAAAAAACACTGTATGCCTCTGTAAGCTCCCTAATTTCTCTTCTTTAATTTGTTCATTGCGAAATCTACGATGGACGCATCAGAACTTTTACACTGTCTCCTTTGAATACAGGTTTTTTTAAGTCACCCAGTAGGGTTCCGCGAGAACTGCGTCGTCTTTTGTCCGAGGATTCCCATTTAACTTCCTCGATTGTCATTCAGATATAACGAGCTGTTACTATCTGATTTCCTTAGGAGTCTGTTGTCATGCTTACTTCATACGGACTCCAAAGCCTGGACAAATGGCCCAGAAATGGTATGATCTCGTTGTCTTTCACGACGAATTGAACTAATTAATGTACATCCTGCGGTTTTCTTGCAAAGTGTGTTCGTCGAAATGGCGCGACGTTTCAATGTATGTGATTCCCATCATCTTTTGACAAGGAGGGTGTGTTAGTCATTGAAACGTCACGCCACTTTGACGAACTCATTCGTCTGGAAACGCGAGAGCTTTATATTACAAGAAGTCAGTTCCAACATCTAGGGTGAGCTGATGATCATATGACATCCAGGGAGTCAAGTATGAGCTTTCTGTAGTGAAATATTGTCATTGTAAACATATAACTTTAATGATATGAAATTTTTCGTGATAACAATTGTTTGACAGCTGTTTGGTCGTTGGAGTCATTAGATATTGACAGATGTTTTTTATCTTTGGAAATCGGGGATGGTGTGTTTATAGCATAGATATTACAGGGTTAACTTTTTTTTTGTATGTGTTATCTGTGATTGCATATGTACACCCTTCTTCGTGATCAGAAATGTCAACTAAAATTTACGGAGTAGGGCTTGTGTTTCATGTCAGTTCGTTCATTGAGTATGTCGTTCAAGATATTTTTCTTATGTATTATTGATACGTCCTTTAGATATTTTGCGTAAAATTTGTGCCATGTTTTTAATGTGATCTTCCCTATGGCCTTCATTTTTAAAATGTAGCCAGAACGCTGACTGATACCTTTCACATGCTCTCGTATGTTCGTTGAATCTAATGTTGATGTTTCTTCCCATTTGTCCGATGTAGAATTTCGTACAGTTTTCACAAGAGATTTTGTAGGCTCGTGGTTTCGAAAATTCTGGGTCAAATCTGTGTTTTCAGATTACTGGTCGTGCGAAAGGTTAACTTTACATTTGTCTTAACGTAAATGTTCGTTCATTCTCTCGTTATCTGGACTAGATAATTAGTTGGCACATATTTTATTTTTGTTTTAGTTGTAGCGTCTCTTTTCAGAGTTATGTCACTACGTATTGTTCGTATCTCGGGTTATGTTTGGGCGGAAACAATATTTATGAGCTGTGTTTTATAGTGTTGTGATTTCTTTTTGTAGTGTATGTTGCTCTAGGGGCAAATTTACCATTCTGTTGATCAATGATTTGAAGAATGTGTATTTATGTTGATTCAGATGACAAGAATTTTTATCAATGATGCTTTTTGTAGTGTTCGCTTTTCTGTATATTTCGAATATGTGGTTGCTGTTTATTAAAATTATGTTCTATTCGAGAAGGCGTAAAGAGTTGGTTTCCGTTTTGATGGCAAAGTTTATTTGTGGATGCAAGTTGTTTAATTTTTTTGTGTAAGTTGGTGTGAGCATTGTTACGACATATTAGCAGTAGGGTATCGTCTACATATCTGTCGCAATATACAGTGTTCTCCAATTAATTGGGTGTTGAAACTAAAGAATTTTCCTTGTAATGTATTTATCAGTACGTCTGCAATGTTTTTGTTATACAGTTGTCCATTGCAACCCCATCTTCTTCTGTACAGAATTTCTTATTAAATTCGAAACAATTTTGAGAAAATGTGAGCTTTAACAGATCCATAAATTCGTGAGCTGCTGTGCTAGATGTTTTTCTATATTGAAGAATTTTTTTATATCTATTTGTTCTGCAACTGGTACATTAGTGTATAGGTTAGTAATATCAGATAAGATTAATTTCGTAGCTTGTGGGATTTCCATGTAGTTCATGAGTTTTTCACGGTATATTTTTTTTTAATGTGTAGAGGCCAGTTAAAAATTTATTAAGTGTTTTGCTTAATAGATAGTTTGGGCTATCTGTGCAGTTTATAGTCAGGCGGATTAGGATTTGTGGTTTATATACGTTGAGTTGGGCGTGTAATATGGGAATGTGTGGATACATGAATATGTATGGCTTGTTTTTTGGTCAGTGAAAATTAGCTTACAATTTTTATAGCTCTTTTAGTGTGAGCGACATACTTTTTGATGAGGTTATGTTATATTTATGTAATATTATTACCTTGAAAAAAATTCATTATCGTATTTACACAGTCAGTTTTGATAACAGCTATATTATTTCCTCTATCGGATTTGACTGATTAATTTTTCATTTACACTGTTGAGGGTGTGACGTTCTCTCGGCTTTTTTGGGATATTCTGTGTTGCAATCTATTTCTGTCACTTTCTCTCCTTTTACTGTTAATTAGTTTTGTCTTCTTAATACAGACTAGGAACATCGTAGGCAATTTTTGTTGTTTCTATCAGACGTTTAATTGATATACTGTGTATCTGCGGTCACTGGTAGTATTTTAGGTCTTTAGTGTCTTTAGTGAGTAAGTAAATTTCTTCTCTCCTAAATTCCATGTTTCACAGGTTTTTTACGCGTGTGGGGAACTGGAAAGGTGATGTAATTTCTTGTCAGGTTGTTTTCTATGGTATTTGATGCCCACTAGCTTATCAAATATTTTCTTGTGCCTTTTACGTATTTATTGATTGGGGTGTGTGATGCTCTATCTATAAATCTTATTACATAAACGGATATGAGCCGTGTTACGTTATTACTTAGTCTTAAGTGAGCTACGAACAGTTCTTGGTTCAGTACATTTTTTACGCTGTATCTTGTTTGTGATTTCTTCTTTCATCCATAGTTTTGCTCCAATGTTCTTGAGGCTTTGCACTATGGATCGACAGGTTGATCTTTAGACGTAAATAACTTAATGTCTCCCCATACCTTCTTTTTATAATAACGTCAATAACTTTTTGTCAATAGGACCTGCAGCGTGAACTATGTCGAAATTCATTCTGCAAGAAGTCAGTTCCAGTTGCAGCAGTGTAATATTTATTTGCTTGTATCTAGATGTTTCTGCGCAACGAGTTTGCCTGATACTGCTTACAATACCTTTTCAAGTTCTCCTGTGATGTTGTGAATAATGAATGTTATTCACATCTTACTTACAGTGAAGAAATTCTAACGTACCGCCACTTCTTCTACTGGCTATTAATGGAGGAACTTGCTATGAGTAAGTACAAGTGACAATTTGAATAATGGATATTTTAACGCTACTGAAGTCGCCCTGACACTTATACGTCCTCCAGTAGGAGTACGTTATTCTCATTAATTATGTAAATTGTCACGAGATAACCTACCCGTTTCCTAATTTTATCCTGTGGATGCGATAGAATGTCAGGATAAGCCGACAAATTCCAGTCCCCATTTTAACGAATAAGTTATAAAATGTATACAAGCAACAAGAAAATACTATAAAGAGACAGGAAAATACTATGTACTAAAGGATAAATGCTGTGATTTTAATACATTTCTCATTAAAAACAATTTAAAGAAGCTAAGTAAGGATTCAAAAACTCAGGTTCTCCCTGAATTAATACTGGCCCTTAAACTGTCTGGCTGTGCCCTATAATGTACTCGCGATCTGTGATTAGGCGCGGAGAAACTGACATCCCCCGTGTGCTAAATAGCAAGAAGGAACTACTATCTCAATGAGCAGAGTCAAACCTCAGTGCAGAACGGAGCAGAACACGTGATTCACCAATGTAAATTCTCTTTCCCACACACCGGTGCATAAGCAAGATCACCATAATGATCAGAAGCTATAACCGCAGGACTTCTCGCCTCAGCGAAATAATAGGAAAACTGTACTTCACCAAAATTACAGCCGAAGACGTCCGTCGACTGCCGTGGACCTCCAAGACCACCCTCCTGCTCCACGACCCCGCAACGAATCCCTCCTTTTTTATCTCTCCTGTTTTCGGTGCTCAAAGCCTTTTCTCCCCCTTAAATTTGGGTGGCGAATCATCTGTCCGGAAGGCGCTCGTTTCTGAACGCCGACCAATAGCACTTTAGAATCCAGATCGAAGTTTCTGGAAGTTCTTTCAATGTCCGTAGGAAAGTACGTAAACACCTGCTGCCATGTGTTTTTGGACGACCAAGGCCGCCTTCTAAGCCTGCCCGCCGCTGACGCTGGAATGACAAGCCTGTCCTTGGCTCGCGGTGGTGCAGTTTAGACAAAACATTTGTCATTCCTGCGGATCCTGTAAAAGAGAGAAAGATATGTTACCACTCTTGTTGATTGGTCCTGTCTGGTGTAACCTGAAAGGGAGAAAGGCACACTCTGTTGAGGGATTAGTAAAACTTCATCCCTCAGCAGGTCAGGCCAACGCGTGGTTGGCCTGTGATGAGGTTGTTGGCCCAGTCCACGGATGAGCCGGTTGCGGGAGCGTCCCGACTTCTCGTAGAACTTCCTGGCGATGGCGAGGAACCTGTCTCGGAGAGGCAGGATCCCGGAGTCCTCGTGGAGTTGGCGCGTCGAGAAGCGCCTCGGAAGATGCATAGCAGTCTTCAGGGCGCGGTTCTGTATCCGCTGCGAGTCACAATGTGAGCATCTGTGGCTTTCCCCCAGACCACGGCCGCATACTCTAACAGTGGGCGGACCAATGTTAGGTAAAGCCTGTCCGCCGGACACACGTTCCTGTTTTGTAGGTGGTCCAGTCCACGCATGGGTCCTGGGATTAGCGCCACAGGCGGCTGTGCTGTCCTATTGTCCAAAGGAATGAGTGAGCTTCCGGTGTCCTTCAGTTCTAACACGGGTTTCACAACTCTGCTTGTTCCCCAGTCACCCAACATGCAGACATTATTCAATAAATTAAGTGTACTAGACAATGTCAGTCACATACATATTTTAATGAACGAACATAAACCTGTCTTTTTCTATCATTTAAGGGGCTTTCTTCTGTCGTATTGGATGTAAGCGCGTTTTCTAAGTTGTAAAATAACGCCACCTTACAATATCTTCCCGTTCCCAGCAATTTTGTACTCGAATGAAATGACTCTTACAGTGTCGTCCCATGCAGCACAAAATTATATTATACCCTTATCAGTTTATCAAATCAGTCCATATAAACACCAAACATTCACTCCTTGGATGCTACCAACTTTAATTTATTTTTATTGACATGGTCATTATTAACTTCTTCGTTCGTCGGTGCCTTATAGCCTGAATTATTTTTGGTTTGTAGCGAGACTATTACAATGTTCAGGTGAAAAATAATGTATGTCAGCCAAAAAAAAGAGGTAAAGAAACAATATTATGTATCCATTATGACAAACGGCAGTCCATCTATTTAATTTAAGCTCCTTTCGTTCTTATTCGGAATTGCTCCAATTCCGCTCTAGGTTCTTCTTTCGGCAGTATCTCTTTCGCACGCAATTGCGTCTCTTCGACGCGCCTTATCCTACTCTGTAATTTATACATTGCCCCTTTTCCTACTTTTACTGTTTGTAGTGTCTCCTCATTAGTAACACGAGCAATATCTTTCGCGTTTCTTGCTATTAATTTAGCTTCATTAGCAGTTCTTTTTATCTTTGCCACATCGCGTGCCAATTTGGCTTGCAATGTAACTACCTCGTCTTTGACATCTTTTGTTTCCGCTTAATTCTTTTAATATCCATACTAACTTTGTCCATCCTGTTCTGAATCTTTTTATTGCCGCCATCTATAGCTTTTCTAGTTTCTTTGAGAAATACGAGTATATTTGCCATTCCTGTCGCGTCAGCACCTTGCATGTTATTTGATAAAATTGGTTTTCAACAAGCGCGGACGTACCGGTATTGTGTTCTATTAATCTCTTCATGTCTATTATAACAACTATAACCTGATGCGTTACTGCGTGCCGACGCATTCGATTGTGGTCGGTTGTAGTAATTACTGGAGCTTTTATGTCTGCGTGGGCTAACTACACCGTAGTTTCTGATGTTTACTACTACATCCATGTATTCCCGAGTTTCTTCCTCGTTATCAGATTCTCCTCCACTCGCTTGGCTGAATCGACCTTCCTCAGAAATTCTCTGTGATCCGCGTTTATTTCATCGGTTTCCTGCGCACCTAGCATTCTCAATTCTGCCTCCTCACACAGATTTTCGTTACTGCCATGTGCTTCCGCCATTTTATTGTTAATCCTGTCTACAGTATTTGCTTGTTTCCCTAAACGAACTTCAGCTTTCGTCAGCATGAGCAGTAGGATTAATCGATATTATTCGTCACGCGCAAATTTCCCTCACACAAATAATTACTAAATTGTCACTAACACACATACAAGAAAATAATTTAATAATCACTTAATTTTTCTAAGACAACGTCGTGATTGAAGAGTGATCTGTACAAACACATATATAAAAACACTTCTTAACGACTATAGCCAGTAAGCGGATGCTCAAGTGCGGCAACAGATGCAGTTATTACTAAATTATCTATAATAAAATGCGTGACTCTATGCATGTGTGCATAAATTACTCAACCAAGCTGAAATCACAATCAATCTACAAATATTTTGTTCATACTGAGATTTCAAATTGCTACATCCACAAAGTTTGCTGACTGTTTCTCAGGATTCAGAGAAACACATCCTGGCAGGGTCGCCATACATAACGTACCTCCACTTCTTCTACTGGCTATTGATGATGGAGACTTGCCATGAGTATGTACAAGTGATAATTTGCATAATGGATATTTTATCGCTACTCCAGTAGGATTACGTTATTCTCATTAATTATGTAAATTGTCATGTGATAACCTACCTGTTTCCTAATATTATCCTGTGGATATGATAGAATGTCAGGTTCAGCTGACAAAATCCGGTCCCCCTTTTAACGAATAAGTTATAAAATTTACACAAGAGACAAGAAAATATTACGCAGAGACAAAAAAATACTATGTACTGAAGTATAGTTGCTATGCTTTTAATACATTTCTCACTCCTCTTGGCCGCAAGCAGTGGCCTAGCGATTCTAGGCGCTTCAGTCTGGAACAGCGCGGCCGCTACGGTCGTAGGTTCGAATTCTGCCTCGGGCATGGATGTGTGTGATGTCCTTAGGTTAGTTAGGTTTAAGTAGTTCTAAGTTCTAGTAAACTGATGACTTCAGATGCTAAGTCCCATAGTGCTCAGAGCCATTTGAACGATTTTCTCATTCCTCATAAACAGTTTAAAGAAACTAAGTAAGGATTACAAATCACAGGTTCTCCCTGTATTAATACTGGCCCTTAAAATGTCTGGTTCTGCCCTATAATGTACTCGCGATCTGTGATTTGGCGCGGAGTAACTGACATCCCCTGTGTGCTAAATAGCAAGAAGGAACTACTATCTCAATGAACAGTGTCAAACCTCATTGCAGAACGGAGTAGAACAGTGATTCGCCAGTGTAAATTCTCTTTCCCACACGCCGGTGCGTAAGCAAGGAGCTATAACAGCAGGACTTCTCACCTCAGCGAGATAATAGCAAAATTGTACTCCACAAAAATTACAGCCGAAGACGTCCGTCCATTCCAGTGGACCTATAAGACGACCCTCCTGCTCCAAGACCCCGCAACGACCCCCTTCTTTTTTCTTCTATCCTGTTTTCGCTGCTCAAAGTCTTTTCTCCCACTTAAATTTGGGTGCCGACTGTTTCTCGGGATTTACAGTAATACATCTTGGCAGTGTCCCCATACATAACGTACGTCGCCATACATACGTACAACAAAAATACGTCTTGAAAAGCTCACGAACGTTAACCCATACAATGAAAAATATAAAAATTCCACAAACGGAAAAATTAACCTCGTTTGATATTATTAATACATAGACAAATGTACCAGATGCGGAAACAATAGCTATTATAAAAAACAACATTCTTCAATACAGAAAAACGTCAATCACAGCCACTCACGTATTCATAGATCTGCTAAACCACATACTCTGTCAAAATTATTTTGAATTTCATAAGAAATTAGGTACACAGGCAGATGGGGTTGCAATTGGCAACTATATAGCAGGAATGACTGCAGACATATTTATAAATAAATTAGAAGAAAAATTTTTTAGTTCTAACACCCGATTAACTGGAAAAATCCGTATATTATGACAGATAAGTAGACAATACATACTGCCAATATTAAATGTTAAAAATACTGACATCCAAGACACACATCAAAAATTTAACAACTTATATCGAGAAATAAACTTTGCCATAGAAAGTAAAACCAAGAGCTCTTTAAGCTTTGTCGATGTGAAAAAATGAATAAAATATACAACCACCTTGCATTCGAAACGTAAAGAAAGGTAACCACTACAAACAGCATCATTAATAAAAATTCTTCTCATCTAAGTGAACATAAATATGCATTCTTCATATCAGTAATCAACAGAATTCTAAATCTGCCCTTAGAGCAACATGCAAGAACAAAGAAATCACAACACATAGCACAGAAAAATGGTTTCCACCCAAATATAGTGCTTACAACGAACAACCAACAAACAAAACCTGAAATACAAGCCATACATAAGGATGTAACACTGAAAAATTTCGTACAACTAAATCAAAAATATAATATGTGCCAACAAATTATCTAGGCGGGATAATGAATAAAATTAACGAACTTTAACGTTAGATAAATGTAAAGTTAACCTTTCGCTCGACTAGTAATCTAGAAGCACGAATTAGATCAGGAAAAGCGAAATTCCCAGAATTTTCGAAACTAGAAGTCTATAAAATCTCTTGCATGAACTATACGACATTCAGCATCAGACAAATGGGAAGAATCATCAGTATTAGAGTCAAAATACGTGAGAGTATGTGAAAGCAATCACTCAACGTTCTACCTAGATACAAAACATTTCCGGAACACTTACTCAGTGAACAAACAGACCCAAACCCAAACCCCGCTTAGAAAATTTTATTGAAATTTTCAACCACTAGAAAAGATAAACAAATGAAATCACAGATAACGCAGACACAAAAAGTTAACCATATAATATATATGGAACAAACACACCAACCCTGACTTCCATAGATAAAAATTCTGTTAACATGTAGCATCTGATGATCCCATCTGTCAAATATCTATCAGACGAATAATAACACGAAAAATTTCTTATTATAACTGCTATGTTTTTGTACGTGTATGAATATCAAGAGCTCAGATGGCAGCCCAGTTCTAAGCAAAGAAGGGAAGGCAGAAAGGTGGAAGGAGTATATAGAAGGTTTATACAAGGGCGATGTACTTGAGGACAATATTATGGAAATAGAAGAGGATGTAGATGAAGACGAAATGGGAGATACGATACTGCGTGAAGAGTTTGACAGAGCACTGAAAGACCTGAGTCGAAACAAGGCCCCCGGAGTAGACAACATTCCATTAGAACTACTGACGGCCTTGGGAGAGCCAGTCATGACAAAACTCTACCAGCTGGTGAGCAAGATGTATGAGACAGGCGAAATACCCTCAGACTTCAAGAAGAATATAATAATTCCAATCCCAAAGAAAGCAGGTGCTGACAGATGTGAAAATTACCGAACTATCAGTTTAATAAGCCACGGCTGCAAAATACTAACGCGAATTCTTTACAGACGAATGGAAAAACTGGTAGATGCAGACCTCGGGGAGGATCAGTTTGGATTCCGTCGAAATGTTGGAACACGTGAGGCAATACTGACCTTACGACTTATCTTAGAAGAAAGATTAAGAAAAGGCAAACCTACGTTTCTAGCATTTGTAGACTTAGAGAAAGCTTTTGACAATGTTGACTGGAATACTCTTTTTCAAATTCTAAAGGTGGCAGGGGTAAAATACAGGGAGCGAAAGGCTATTTATAATTTGTACAGAAACCAGATGGCAGTAATAAGAGTCGAGGGGCATGAAAGGGAAGCAGTGGTTGGGAAAGGAGTGAGACAGGGTTGTAGCCTCTCCCCGATGTTATTCAATCTGTATATTGAGCAAGCAGTAAAGGAAACAAAAGAAAAATTCGGAGTAGGTATTAAAATTCATGGAGACGAAGTAAAAACTTTGAGGTTCGCCGATGACATTGTAATTCTGTCAGAGACGGCAAAGGACTTGGAAGAGCAGTTGAACGGAATGGACAGTGTCTTGAAAGGAGGATATAAGATGAACATTAACAAAAGCAAAACGAGGATAATGGAATGTAGTCAAATTAAATCGGGTGATGCTGAGGGAATTAGATTAGGAAATGAGACACTTAAAGTAGTAAAGGAGTTTTGCTATTTAGGAAGTAAAATAACTGATGATGGTCGAAGTAGAGAGGATATAAAATGTAGACTGGCAATGGCAAGGAAAGCGTTTCTGAAGAAGAGAAATTTGTTAACATCGAATATAGATTTATGTATCAGGAAGTCGTTTCTGAAAGTATTTGTTTGGAGTGTAGCCATGTATGGAAGTGAAACATGGACGACAACTAGTTTGGACAAGAAGAGAATAGAAGCTTTCGAAATGTGGTGCTACAGAAGAATGCTGAAGATTAGATGGGTAGATCGCATAACTAATGAGGAAGTATTGAATAGGATTGGGGAGAAGAGAAGTCTGTGGCACAACTTGACCAGAAGAAGGGATCGGTTGGTAGGACATGTTCTGAGGCATCAAGGGATCACAAATTTAGCATTGGAGGGCAGCGTCGAGGGTAAAAATCGTAGAGGGAGACCGAGAGATGAGTACACTAAGCAGATTCAGAAGGATGTAGGTTGCAGTAGGTACTGGGAGATGAAGCAGCTTGCACAGGATAGAGTAGCATGGAGAGCTGCATCAAACCAGTCTCAGGACTGAAGACAACAACAACAACAACATGTTTTTGTAAGAATAGTACACTACTGGCCATTAAAATTGCTACACCACGAAGATGACGTGCTACAGACGCGAAATTTAACCGACAGGAAGAAGATGCTGTGACATATAATTGACTAGCTTTTCAGAGCATTCACACAAGGTTGGCACCGGGGGCGACACCTACAACGTGCTAACATGAGGAAAGTTTCCAACCGATTTCTCATACACAAACAGCAGTTGACCGGCGTTGCCTGGTGAAACGTTCTACATCTACATGACTACTCTGCAATTCACATTTAAGTGCTTGGCAGAGGGTTCATCGAACCACAATCATACTATCTCTCTACTATTCCACTCGCGAACAGCGAGCGGGAAAAACGAACACCTAAACCTTTCTGTTCGAGCTCTGATTTCTCTTATTTTATTTTGATGATCATTCCTACCTATGTAGGTTGGGCTCAACAAAATATTTTCGCATTCGGAAGAGAAAGTTGGTGACTGAAATTTCGTAAAAAGGTCTCGCCGCGACGAAAAACGTCTATGCTGTAATGACTTCCATCCCAACTCGTGTATCATATCTGCCACACTCTCTCCCCTATAACGCGATAATACAAAACGAGCTGCCCTTCTTTGCACCCTCTCGATGTCCTCCGTCAATCCCACCTGGTAAGGATCCCACACCGCGCAGCAATATTCTAACAGAGGACGAACGAGTGTAGTGTAAGCTGTCTCTTTAGTGGACTTGTTGCATCTTCTAAGTGTCCTGCCAATGAAACGCAACCTTTGGCTCGCCTTCCCGACAATATTATCTATGTGGTCCTTCCAACTGAAGTTGTTCGTAATTTTAACACCCAGGCACTTAGTTGAATTGACAGCCTTGAGAATTGTACTATTTATCGAGTAATCGAATTCCAACGGATTTCTTTTGGAACTCATGTGGATCACCTCACACTTTTCGTTATTTAGCGTCAACTGCCACCTGACACACCATACAGCAATCGTTCCTAAATCGCTTTGCAGCTGATACTGGTCTTCGGATGACCTTACTAGACGGTAAATTACAGCATCATCTGCGAACAACCTAAGAGAACTGCTCAGATTGTCACCCAGGTCATTTATATAGATCAGGAACAGTAGCGGTCCCAGGACGCTTCCCTGGGGAACACCTGATATCACTTCAGTTTTACTCGATGATTTGCCGTCTATTACTACAAACTGCGACGAACGTTGTTGTGATGCCTCGTGTAAGGAGGAGAAATGCGTACCATCACGTTTCCGACTTTGGTAAAGGTCGGATTGTAGCCTGTCGCGATTGTGGTTTATCGTATCGCGACATTGCTGCTCACGTTGGTCGAGATCCAATGACAGGCATCTTATCCGCATGGCTCTAACGGATCGTGCAGCCACGTCTCGATCCCTGAGTCAACAGATGGGGGCGTTTGCAAGACAACAACCATCTGCACGAACAGTTCGACGACGTTTGCAGCAGCATGGACTATCAGCTCGGAGACCGTGGCTGTGGTTACCGTTGACGCTTGCATCACAGACTGGAGCGCCTGCGATGGTGTACTCAACGACGAACCTGGGTGCACGAATGGCAAAACGTCATTTTTTCGGATGAATCCAGGTTCTGTTTGCAGCATCATGATGGTCGCATCCGTGTTAGGCGACATCGCGGTGAACGCACATTGAAAGCGTGTATTCGTCATCTCCAAACTGACCTATCACCCGGCGTGATGGTATGGGGTGCCATTGATTACACGTCTCGGTCACCTCTTGTTCGCATTAACAGCACTTTGAACAGTGGATGTTACATTACAGAAGTGTTACGACCCGTGGCTCTGCCCTTCATTCGCTCCCTGCTAAACCTTACAGAGGATAATGCACGACCGCATGTTGCAGGTCCTGTACGGGCCTTTCTGGATGCAGAAAATGTTCGACTGCTGCCCTAGCCAGCACATTCTCCAGATCTCTCACCAATTGAAAACGTCTGGTCAGTGGTGGCCGAGTTACTGGCTCGTCACAATACGCCAGTCACTACTCTTCATGAACTGTGGTATCGTGTTGAAGCTGCATGGGCAGCTGTACCTGTACACGCCATCCAAGCTCTGTTTGACTCAATGCCCAGGCGTATCGAGGCCGTTATTACGGCCAAAGGTGGTTGATCTGGGTACTGATTTGTTAGGATCTATGCATCGAAATTGCATGAAAATATAATCACATGTCAGTTCTAGTATAATACATTTGTCCAATGAGTACCTGTTTATCATCTGCATTTCTTCTTGGTGTAGCAATTTTAATGGCCAGTGGTGTATTTCTCAACAGGAAGTTCACAATTGGCTCTCTCGATGCCATATGATCGTCAACTCCATCTAGACGTACACAGAAGTCTATTCGGTAAAAATACGTTGATACGTGAGGTGTGAATACGGTTCATTATTCACACCACCAACAAGTGACATTGTAATCTGAAACAGCATGCTTGTTATGCAGAAATATCTAGATACAAGTAAATAAATATTAGATTGCAGCTGTTGGATTTGATTTCTTGTAAAATGCAATATTTCGAAGTGGTTCGTGCCGGAGGCCCTACTGAAAGAAAAAACCTCTATGTAAGTCTTTAACTGGTGGAATCAGCGTCTTGAATACGATATCGTTTATAGATGCACGGACCCTTCCAACAGATCATTTGCCTTCCCCAGTACTTCTTTAAGTGATCCTCCCAATACATATCTCAATTCTCAGTATTAACCATAAATACTTATACGAGGTGAGTTGTTAGCGAGGTTCACAACCATTCTTGTAATCCGAAACTATCCACATCCACACTTACATTTGTACGATTACTGTGCAAATCACACTTAAGTGCCTGGCAGAGAGTTCTTCCAACCACCTTTAGACTATTTCTCTATTGTTCCAATCTCTAACAGCGCGTGGGAAAAACGAAAACATATCTTTCTGTAGGGGCTCTGATTTCTATTATTTTGTTACGATGATCATTTCTTCCTATGTACGTCGGCAATAATAAAATACACTCCTGGAAATGGAAAAAAGAACACATTGACACCGGTGTGTCAGACCCACCATACTTGCTCCGGACACTGTGAGAGGGCTGTACAAGCAATGATCACACGCACGGCACAGCGGACACACCAGGAACCGCGGTGTTGCCCGTCGAATGGCGCTAGCTGCGCAGCATTTGTGCACCGCCGCCGTCAGTGTCAGCCAGTTTGCCGTGGCATACGGAGCTCCATCGCAGTCTTTAACACTGGTAGCATGCCGCGACAGCGTGGACGTGAACCGTATGTGCAGTTGACGGACTTTGAGCGAGGGCGTATAGTGGGCATGCGGGAGGCCGGGTGGACGTACCGCCGAATTGCTCAACACGTGGGGCGTGAGGTCTCCACAGTACATCGATGTTGTCGCCAGTGGTCGGCGGAAGGTGCACGTGCCCGTCGACCTGGGACCGGACCGCAGCGACGCACGGATGCACGCCAAGACCGTAGGATCCTACGCAGTGCCGTAGGGGACGCACCGCCACTTCCCAGCAAATTAGGGACACTGTTGCTCCTGGGGTATCGGCGAGGACCATTCGTAACCGTCTCCATGAAGCTGGGCTACGGTCCCGCACACCGTTAGGCCGTCTTTCGCTCACGCCCCAACATCGTGCAGCCCGCCTCCAGTGGTGTCGCGACAGGCGTGAATGGAGGGACGAATGGAGACGTGTCGTCTTCAGCGATGAGAGTCGCTTCTGCCTTGGTGCCAATGATGGTCGTATGCGTGTTTGGCGCCGTGCAGGTGAGCGCCACAATCAGGACTGCATACGACCGAGGCACACAGGGCCAACACTCGGCATCATGGTGTGGGGAGCGATCTCCGACACTGGCCATACACCGCTGGTGATCGTCGAGGGGACACTGAATAGTGCACGGTACATCCAAACCGTCATCGAACCCATCGTTCTACCATTCCTAGACCGGCAAGGGAACTTGCTGTTCCAATAGGACAATGCACGTCCGCATGTATCCCGTGCCACCCAACGTGCTCTAGAAGGTGTAAGTCAACTACCCTGGCCAGCAAGATCTCCGGATTTGTCCCCCATTGAGCATGTTTGGGACTGGATGAAGCGCCGTCTCACGCGGTCTGCACGTCCAGCACGAACGCTGGTCCAACTGAGACGCCAGGTGGAAATGGCATGGCAAGCCGTTCCACAGGACTACATCCAGCATCTCTACGATCGTCTCCATGGGAGAATAGCAGCCTGCATTGCTGCGAAAGGTGGATATACACTGTACTAGTGCCGAAATTGTGCATGCTCTGTTGCCTGTGTCTATGTGCCTGTGGTTCTGTCAGTGTGATCATGTGATGTATCTGACCCCAGGAATGTGTCAATAAAGTTTCCCCTTCCTAGGACAATGAATTCACGGTGTTCTTATTTAAATTTCCAGGAGTGTATTTTCACAATGATAGGAGAGTTGGTAACTGACATTTCGTGAAAATATCTCCTCGCAACGAAAAACGTTTTTGTTTCAATTATTACCAACCCAACTCGCTTGCCATATCCGTGAAACTGCATTCCGTGTTTCATGATAATACAAAAAGAGTTGCCGTTCTTTGGACTTTTTAGATGTTCATCAGTCGCATCTGGTAAGCATCCCATAACGCACAGCAATACTCTAGCGGAGTACGAATGAGGGTAGTGCAGGCCGTCTCTTTCTACGTATTCGGCTAATAAAACGCAGTCTTTGGTTTGCCTTCCCCACAACATTAGCTATATGATCATTCCAATTTCAGTGGTTCGTAATTGTGATTCCTAGGTACTCAGATGAATCGACGCCCTTTAAATGTGAGTAATTTATGGTGTAACCGAAATTTAACGGATTTCTTTTCGTACTCATCTGGATGACCTCACACGTTTCCTTATACGCACACAATTGTCACTTTTCCGCACCATACATATATTTTGTCTAAATAATTTTACAGTTGGTTTTGATCTTCCGATGACTGTTCTAAACGATACATGACAGCATCATCTGCAAAAAATCAAAGGGGGTTGTTCAGATTGTCACCTCAATCGTATATTTACATTAGGAAGAGCAGAGGACCTATTACAATTCTCTGGAAAGGGAGGATGTCGCTTCTATTTTGCGCGGTTATTTTCCATTTATTACTGCGTACTGTGACGTTTCTGACAGGGAACCACGAATCCAGTCGCATACCTGAAGCGATATTCCATAGGTAAGCGATTTGGTTAGAAGTCTCTTGTGAAATCTAGAAATATGGAGTCAATTTGAGATCGCCTGTCGATAGCACTCATTACTTGGCGCGAATAAAGAACTCGGTGTGTTCCACAGGAAAGGATATTCTGTGAAACCCTGCTGACTATGTGTCAACATACCGTTACTTTCGAGGTCGTTCATAACATTCTAACACAGTATATGTTCGAAAATCCTGCTGCAAATCGACATCAGTGATATGTGTCTGTAATTCATCGAATTACTCTTACATCATTCCTCGAGTAATGGTGTGACCTGTGCAACTTTCCAGTCTTTTGGTATGGATCATTCTGCGTGTGAGCTATAGTACGAGGATTGGAACTTAAATAGTGGCAACTATTTATCCACAACCGATACAAAAGAGTTACATGTTTGCACCTGTTACTATCCTTCAAAGTAGTCACCAGCGTTGTGTAGAACCCGTTGCCAGCGATGTGGAAGGCGTAGTATACCGTTAGCAGAGCCTGTTCTGTTGATGGATCACAGAACAAGAAGTCATGTGACAATTGACTGTTGGTGAGCATTCACAGCATCCAGAAGCACCTCCTAATTAGGGGGTACAGCGACCACTGCTCTTTGCTGATATCTTTGCTCTTCGCACATAACTGGGCAGAGAGACGAGCGTGGGCGAAGATGCAACGCGACTACGTCGAAATTAACATAACACTGAATTATTGTGTGGAGTTGTGTGCCTGTCTGAATAGTTTTCAGACGACTAAAATGACAGTCTGTTATAGTGCGGCTCAGCAAGTCAATATCACCAGCAGCCTCTACGTTTCTTGCGAATGCTATGTGATAAAAGTACGCATTTCTTTTCGACTTGATGCCGTGCCCCCCTTTCATTCGAGTAGACGAAGTGTTCAGATACAATGATCGTGGGTGATATGGGTCTACGAAGGAAATTTCAGCTATTCGAACGGTGATAAGAGCATGTATATGAAACTAACAATCCACCCAAGCTTTTCACTGGTAGTACAATCTACAGCCGGACGTTTTCTCTGGCGTAGCCCAGGCGAAAGTGTTGCTGGTGCAGGGTTTTGTGCACGAACGGACCTATTCGTTATTTCCGGTAAATATTTGATAGGATTCACGTCGAGCGATATGGGCGGCTAAATCAGTAGCTTGAATTGTCCAGAATGTTCTTCAAAGCAGCTGCGAACAATTGTGTCCTGGTGACATATTTGGGAACGTGAAGTCCATGAATGGCTACAAGGTCTCCTTGCAACCGAACATAGCCATTTACAGTCTCGTTTCAACTGGACCAGAGGACCCAGTCCATTCCATGTAAACACAACCCACACCATTACGGAGCCACAGAGAGCTAGCACAGTGCCTTGTTGATAACTTTTGTCCGTGTGGTCTGCGCCACACTCGAATCCTACCATCAGCTGTTACCAACTGAAATCAGGACTCATGTGACCAGACTACGGTTTTCCCGTCGTCTAAGGTCCAACTGAGACGGTGACGAGCCCATGAGAGGTTCTGTGGTTACTTCACGCAGTGTTGCTTGTCTGTTAGCACTAACAACTCTACGCAAACCCCGCTGCTCTCGGTTGTTAAGCGAAGGCAGTCGTCCACTGTGTTGGTCATGGTGAAAGGTAATGCCTGAAATATGCTATTCTCAGCACACTCTTGATACTGTTGGTCTCCGAATATTGCATTCCCTAACGATTTACGAAGTGGACTATCCAATATCTAGCACCAGCTACCATCCCGCGTTCAAAGTCTGTTAATTCCCGTCCTGCAACAATAATAGCATCGGAAACCTTTTCACATGTATTACCGGAATACAAATGAGAGCTCCACCAATGCACTGCCCTTTTATAACTTACATACGCGATTCTACCTCCGTCTGTATATCTGCATATCGCTATCCGATGAGTTTTGTTACCTCAGTGTATAACAAAATCCCTTCAGTAGTTCTTGAGATTAGCCTTCACATACAGACTGAAAAAATGCGGCGGGGAACTTTAATACATAGTACTATATGGTAATATATACAGGGCACCCCTTGCTGTGACTCAGTCAAGTTAAATGAAAAAGTACTAAATATGTACTGGAAGTGGATATATTTTCCAATCTCCTTATTTCCTTCTACCCCTTTCTCTGTCCACGTCCTCCTCCCCCTCTCTTTGTCCATCTCCTCCTACTCCCCGTCTCTCTGTTCATTACACTCTCCCTCTCTCATCTCCCTCCTGCCCCCTCTCTCTCCCTCTCCGTATATCGCCTCATCTCACCTTTCTCTGTCCATCCTCTCCTCCCCCTCTCTCAACTTCTCCTCCTGCCCCCCCTTTCTTCTCCTGCCTTTGACCATCATCTTCTCCCACCTTTCCTGTTCATCTTTCCCCGCCCCCCCTCTCTCCACCCATTCCTCCTTCCTGCTCTCTGTGCTCATTGTCACCCACCACTCTGTCCATCTCCGCTTCCACCAACTGCTGGATCTTGAGCCTTGTTTATTGTTATTAGAAATTCTGTAGTAGTATTCTAATCAAAAGCCAGTAAATCATAAATACAATTTTCCTATTTGCTAACAACGTTTAATTATATATGTCCAAACGTTTATTACGTTAACAAGTGAAAATTTGAAGCAAATCGATTAAGAACTTTTCGAGAGTTTTGGTAATAGTGTTTCCACTTATATATGGCATAGTTATTTATATATTTACAAATAGATATATAAAACATGCGCCTATTTCAATGCAACGTTGTGTCAAAATTTTTGGGATTCTGAATTTTTTACATAGTGTCAGAGGTAAAGGTATGGATATTGTGATCTACATCTACACCCATACTTCGCAAGCCACCTGACGGTGTGTGGCGGAGGGTACCCTGGGTACCTCTATCGGTTCTCCCTTCTATTCTAGTCTCGTATTGTTCGTGGAAAGAAGAATTGTCGGTATGCCTCTGTGTGAGCTTTAATCTCTCTGATTTTATCCTCATTGCCTCTTCGCGAGATGTACGTAGGAGGGAGCAATATACTCCTTGGCTCCTCGGTGAAGGTACGTTCTCGAAACTTCAACAAAAGCCCCTACCGAGCTACTGAGCGTCTCTCCTGCAGAGTCTTCCACTGGAGTTTATCTATCATCTCCGTAACGCTTTCGCGATTACTAAATGATCCTGTAACGAAGCGCGCTGCTCTCCGTTGGATCTTCTCTATCTCTTCTATCAATCCTATCTGGTACGGATCCCACACTGCTGAGCAGTATTCAAGCAGTGGGAGAACAAGTGTACTGTAACCTACTTCCTATGTTTTCGGACTGCATTTCCTTAGGATTCTTCCAATGAATCTGTCTGGAATCTGCTTTACTGACGATTAATTTTAAATGGTCATTCCATTTCAAATCACTCCTAATGCCTACTCCCATATAATTTATGGAATTAAATAATTCCAGTTGCTGACTTGCTATATTGTAGCTAAATGATAAAGGATCTTTCTTTCTATTGTATTCGCAGCACATTACACTTGTCTACATTGAGATTCAACAGCCACTCCCTGCACCATGCGTCAATTCGTTGCAGATCCTCCTGCATTTCAGTACAATTTTCCATTGTTACAACCTCTCGATATACTACAGCATCATCCGCAAAAAGCCTCAGTGAACTTCCGATGTTATCCACAAGGTCATTAATATATATTGTAAACATCAACGGTCCTACGACACTCCCCTGTGGCACATCTGAAATCACTCTTTCTTCGGAAGACTTCTCTCCATTGAGAATGACATGCTGCGTTCTGTTATCTAGGAACTCTTCAATCCAATCACACAATTGGTATGATAGTCCATATGCTCTCTGTTCATTAACCGACTGTGGGGAACTGTATCGAACGCCTTGGGGAAGTCAAGAAACACGGCATCTGCCTGGGAGCCCGTGTCTATGGCCCTCTGAGTCTCGTGGACGAATAGCGCGAGCTGGGTTTCACTCGATCGTCTTATTCGAAACCCTTGCTGATTCCTACAGAGTAGATTTCTAGTCTCCAGAAAAGTCATTATACTCGAACATAATACGTGTTCCAAAATTCTACAACTGATCGACGTTAGAGATATAGGTCTATATTTCTGCACATCTGTTCGACGTCCCTTCTTGGAAACGGGGATGACCTGTGCCCTTTTCCAATCCTTTGGAACGCTACGCTCTTCTAGAGACCTACGGTACACCGCTGCAAGAAGGGGGGGCAAGTTCATTCACGTACTCTGTGTAAAATCGAACTGGTATCCCATCAGGTCCAGCGGCCTTTCCTCTTTTGAGCGATGTTAATTGTATTTCTATCCCTCTGTCATCTATTTCGATATGTACCATTTTGACAATCTAGAGAAGGAACGTGCAGTCTTCCTGTGTGAAACAGCTTTGGAAAAAGACATTTAGTATTTCGGCCTTCAGTATTTTGGCCTTTAGTATTTTGGCCTTTAGTCTGTCATCCTCTGTTTAAGTCCCATTTTGGTCACAGAGTGTCTGGACATTTTGTTTTGATTCACCTACCACTTTGACATAAGACCAAAATTTCTTAGGATTTTCTGCCAAGTCAGTATATAGAACTTTGCTTTCGAATTCGTTGAACGCCTCTCGCATAGCCTTCCTCACGCTACATTTAGCTTCGTGTAATTTTTGTCTGCAAGGCTTTGGCTATGTTTATGTTTACTGTGAAGTTCCATTTGCTTCCGTAGCAGTTTTCTAACTCGGTGATGGTTGGTACCTGAATATGTACCCACATTAGTGTGTTAGTTGGTTTTTCTCTGGGTCTTATAGTCTTCCCGCAAAGAAATTACATCATTTACTACCTGATGTTCTCTGCACGGTCGTAACTGAACCGTGAAGTGGACTAGGTTTGTCAGTATAGACTGTCAAATTTGCGTCCGCGCTTCCACTTTTCCACACCTCAGTAAATGCCCTGCCGCCCAGAGAAAATTAACATTAACGACTTGCACGTGCCAGCATACTTTAATGTACTAATCAAACTAAAACTTATTATACGTAATAGCTATAATTATTAGCCTGTTTATGAAGTAAATACTGATGTAATATTGTTCAGTACACTGTCTTCAGTCTTAAATAAATAAATCTGCACTTATACACCTGACACTCTGTATATAAAGATGTATAGATTAGATTGTGATGGATGAAAATACGATTCTCACATCCCTCAATAGCTAGTGTAAGATGGTAGCGCGTTTTCATTAAATTCGGATTGTTCATGAAATAAATTTAAGGAAACGCCTATCTGAAGATTAGGTTGAACGACTATTGGACTCGCGGCTTCTGCCGTTTGATGGTTGAGCTCCACAGCGCAAATACGTATTTTTTTGTACAGTCTTACACGTCGATGTACTGATTGTACTGTACTTTTAAGTTTTGCATCACCTTAGTACCGAGAGTTCCGGAACCATTACAGAAAATTGGAATAGAGTTCAACATAAACATCATTTCCGCCCTTATTACTGCTCATGAAAATCACACTTTGCATGTTGTACCATCATACAGCGAGACCTATAAAGGTGGTGGTCCAGAATGTTGTACACAGCGGTACCGTTAATACCCAGTAGCACGTCCTCTTGTACTGATACATGCCTGTATTCGTCGTGGCATACTATCCACAAGTTCATCAAGGCACTGTATAGATTATCCCACTCCTCAACGGCAATTCGGCGTAAATCCCTCAGAGTGGTTGGTGGGTCACGTCTTCCATAAACAGCCCTTTTCAATCTACCCCAGGCATGTACGATAGGGTTAATGTCTGAGAACATGCTGGCCACTTTAGTCTAGCGATGTTATCCTGAAGGAAGTCAGTCACAAGATGTGCACGATGTGGGCGCGAATTGTCGTCCATGGAGACGAATGTCTGGCCAATATGCTGCCGATCTGGTTGCTCTATCGAACGGAGGATGGCATTTACGTATCGTACAACCGTTATGGCGCCTTCTATGACCTCCAGCGGCGTACGTCGGCCTTAAATAATGCCACCGCAAAAGAGCAGGGAACCTCCACCTTGCTGCACTCGCTGGACAGTGTGTGTAGGGCGTTCAGCCTGACCGGATTGCCTCCAAACACGTCTCCGGCGATTGTCTAGATGAAGGCATATGCGACACTCAGCGGTGAAGAGAACGTGGTGCCGATCATAAGCGGTCCATTCGGCAAGTTGTTGGATCCATGTGTACCGCGCTGCATTTTGTCGTGGTTGCAAAGATGGACCTCGCCATGGACGTCGGGAGTGAAGTTGCCCATTATGCAGCCTAATGCGCACTGTTTGAGTCGTAACACGACCTCCTGTGGCTGCACGAAAAGCGTTACTCAACATGGTGGCGTTTCTGTTAGGGTTCCTCCGGTCCATAATCCGTAGGTAGCGATCATTCATTGCAGTAGTAGCCCTTGGGCGGCTGAGCGAGGCATGTCATCGACAGTTCCTGTCTCTCTGTATCGCCTCCACCTCCGAACAACATCGCTTTTGTACACTCCGAGACGCCTGGAGACTTCCCTTGTTGAGAGCCCTTCCTGGCACAAAGTAACAATGCGGACACGATCGAACCGCGGTACTGACCGTCTAGGCATGGTTGAACTACAGACAACACCAGCTGTGTACCTTCTTCCTGGTGTAATGACTGGAACTGATCGGCTGTCTGATCCCCTGCGTTTAATAGGCGCTGCTCATGCATGGTTGTTTACATTTTTGAGTGGGTGTAGTGATATCTCTGAACAGTCAAAGGGACTGTGTCGGTGATACAATATCCACAGTCAACGTCTGTCTTCAGGGGTTCTGGGAACCGGGGTGATGCAAAACTTTTTTTGGTGTGTACATGAGAATTCTAACATAGACGCATACACACGTGGGTGAAATTGGTAATGCCAGGCGTGAACTAATGAATCCACGAAATCTATATGCAGTGGACAAACAGCATAACATAGCAATAGATCAGTTATACAATTTCGCCAGGGTGGCTATGCGTTAACGTTAAGTACGAATAGCTAACGTTCCTTCCCAACCACATCTCAGTTTGATAAAGAAATAAGGTTATAGATACGCTGAAAACTTGGAAATGAGTGTAAAAGACTAATTGTAGATCAATTGAATTTACCGAAGCCCAATACGGAGAGAGATTCATTGCACCATGTGATCAGAATCAAGTATAACGTAGACAAAGGTAAGTAGTTCTGCGTGTAAAATGTACACATATATGAAAGCGATTGTAATGCTTGCAGCTGGCTGCGATCTTGCAGTAATACCGACGTTTGCTGGGAAAATGCCTTCATATTCACATTAAACGCAAGAAACTATAATATATGCATTTTGCCACAAAAATGTTATCAGTCCTGTGGAGCTGTAGCAAACTCACAGGAGCCTTTATTATAACGTTCGTGACTAGAGGTTGTATTTATTGTTCGATGATTAGAGGAATGATGCGAATACCACTAAAGAGGAACTACTGAACAGAGTTTTCTAAAACTCCTTCACCTAAGAACACGAAGTAAATATTCCCGAATTGGAATCAGGATCAACCGCCAACATGAGTAACTTAGAAGTAAATATCCTCGGTGTAGGGAAGCTCCTGAAATCACGTAATAAAGGCAAGTCTTCGGGTCCAGATAGTATATCAGTTAGGTTTCTTTCGGAATATGCTGATACAATAGCCACATACTTAACAATCCTATGTAACCGCTCCGTTCGACGAAAGACCCGTACCTAAAGACTCAAAAGTTGCACAGGTCACACTAATCTTTAAGAAATAAAATAGGAGTCATCCGATGAATTACAGGCCCATATCACTGACGTCGATTTGCAGCAGGATTTTGGAACAGATATTGTGTTAGAACATTATAAATTACCTCAAAGGTAGCAGTCTATTGACACAGTCAGCACGGATTCAGAGAATATTATTATTGTGGAACACAACTAGTTCTTTATTCGCAAAAAGTAATGAGTGCTATTGACAGGAGATCTCAAATTGATTCCATATTTCTAAACTTCTGGAAGGCTTTTAACAACGTTCGTCACAAGAGACTTCTAATTGTGTGCCTATGTTGTATCGTCTCAGCTGTGTGAGTAAATTAGCGATTTCTTGCTAGAAAAGTCACAGTTCATAGTAACTGAATAAAAGTCATATATGATATATGGCATTCCCCAACATCTGTAGGTCTCGTCTATTTAGGAGACAAACTGATAAGTCCAATTAGATTGCTTGCAGCTGATGCTGTCATTTATCATCTAGGAAAGTCATCAGAAGATCAAAATCGATTGCAAAATGACTCTGACGCGATATCTATACGATGTGAAAAGTGGCAATTGACTATGAATAGCCGGCCGCGGTGGTCTCGCGGTTCTAGGCGCGCAGTCCGGAACCGTGCGACTGCTACGGTCGCAGGTTCGAATCCTGCCTCGGGCATGGATGTGTGTGATGTCCTTAGGTTAGTTAGGTTTAAGTAGTTCTAAGTTCTAGGGGACTAATGACCACAGCAGTTGAGTCCCATAGTGCTCAGAGCCATTTGAACCATTTTTTTTTTTGGACTGTGAATAAGGAAAAATGTGAGTTCATCCAAACGAGTACTTAAGAAGTCTGTGAAATATCCGTTACAGGATAAATCGCAGGAATCTACAGAGTGTCATCTCAGCTAAATGCCTGGGAATTACAGTGAAGAACAACTTAAATTTGAACGATCAGATGGAGCATGTTCTGGGGAAGGCATGCAAGGACTTTGTCTTGTTGGCAGAACTCTTAGAAGATGCAATTGGTTTACTAAAGAGAATACCTACACTGCGCTTGTCCGTCCTTTGCTACAGTACTGCAGTGCGGTATGGAATGCTTACCATATAGGATTAACGGAGGACATGAAGACGTTCAGAGAAGGGCAGGTCGATTTGTGTTACCGCGAAGTAGGAGGAAGAGTGTCGTGGACATGATAAGCGAGTTGGAGTAGGCAATCATTTACATAAAGACGTTTTTAGTTGCGGTGAGATATTTTCACGAAGCTTCAATCACCAATTTTCTCGTCTGAATGTGAAAATATTTTGCTGTTACTGACTTACATAGGGAGAAATAATCATCGTCATAAAATAAGAGAAACAAGATCTCATAAGAAAAGATTTGAGTGTTCATTTTGCCGTGTGTTATTAGAGAGAGAGGGACGGTAGAGAAATCGTCTGAAAGTGGTGCGAAAAACCCTCTGCCAGGCAATTAAATGTGAATTGCAGAGTAGTGTTGTATATTTAGATGTAGATTAGGGTCGGACATCACTATATATGGAGTGCAACCTCGACTTGTTGGAAGATGGGGAAGGAAATCAACCGTACCTTGGCGACGTTGGACATGTCTTGTCTTTAATATGTAGTTATCTTCTTTATCCAACTTTGAGCAACAGTTCATGCTAAGTTCACGGCTGCTCTTTTGTTGGTAATCAGTCAGAACACTTTTTTATCTTAAATGAACTAAAGTTCTTTACACAATAAGCACAGATTCAAGGACTGTTATTTCCAAGGATATTTTCTCCATTTCGTATAGACACCCTATACCTCGGCAGTCGTAGTCCAGAAAGAGATTTACATTTTTAGATTTTTCCTGTTGCTTGATCAGCATCAGATACATCTATACTCTGGAAGACACCTTATGGTGTGTGACGGAGTGTGCTTTGTGTACCGCTGTCACTTGCTGACTTTTCTGTTCCAGTCGCAAATCGTTCGCGGGAAGAATGGTTGCCTGTAAGATTCAGTGAGTGATATGCATGTAGGGGGAAGTAATATACTTGTTGACTCTTCAAGGAAAATACTCTCTCGGAACTTCAACAGTAAAATACATCATGATTCAGAACGCCTCTCTTGAAGCGTCAGCCACTGGAGTTGGCTGCTCAGCTCTGTGAGGCTTTCATGAATATTAAATGAGCCTGTTACGAAACTCACTTCCTTCTTTAGCTCTTCTTTAGTTCCTGTACCAATCCTACCGGATAGTAATCCCATGCTGGCGAGGAACATTCAAGTACTGGTCGAACGAGAGTTTTGTATGCTACTTGCTTTGTTGATGGAGTACATTTCCTGAGGAGTTTCCCGATGAATCTCAGTCTGGCATCTGCCTTACTCAAGATTAATTAATGTGATCATTCCACTTCAACTTCCTCCATATGCATACTCCTAGATAATTTATGGTAAAAAAAAATGTTTCCAGTGATAGTTCTGCAAGTATTTAATCACACAATTAGAGGTCTTTCTGTCTACGTATTGGCAATATGTTGAGAGAGGACAAGTTACTCTCTCACCTATTTTTCGTACACAGAAAATTGTTAAAGATTTTATTACAACCTGGTGCTCCTTAACCGAGACTCTAGAAAGTTAAAGGCCTGAGCAGATGTTGATGGAACCTGATAGGGCACTAAAAAAATGAGGTATTTTTATGGTTCTTAGCTCATAGAAACGGCATGTTTGGAGTTGGAAGCAATTGGTGGCGAGCGCAACCCTCAGTAAATCTTTCCGGGCAGGAGCACAGCCATACAGGGCAGACAGAGCAGCCCCTTGTCGAGACAGGTCTCCAGCAGAACATTGCCACTATACCTGCACTGGCGCCAGCTGAGGCTGGGCTGGGGGCAAAGGACTGAAGGGACGCATCTACACAGTGGATATGTAAACCAGGCATTGTGTGCAGAGCCACATGTCGTAAAAATTCACAAGTTTTCGTGTTCGCCAATACTGCAAATGGGCCTGTGACCCATTCCATCATCTGCCTCGGTTGTATAAGAAACTCCGGTGTCTGAGCAACCTTTAGAGACAGAATCTTTATTACATCTCATAGCTAGGATTAACAAGCTCCAAGGCACAGATGATTTCGATAAAGATCTTTAAGATTGTATCTGTTTGCTTGTTGCCACCAGAAGTGAGACGACTTCAGAGAAAAAAATCTTCCCATCCGTGAAAACTTAAAGAAGCCAGTAATTGGCGGTTTCTTTTTTTCCAGTGCCGCAGGTTTTTTAACTCTTACCCTGAGTCGACAGGAGTTTGTGCTATCGTGTGGGAGGGGAGATTTAGCGCCTCTAGAGCCCTATTATTGGCTCAAGACGGCGTGAAGGCGATGTCGTTCGTGCACTTTGCGGGAAAACGTGTTTTTTGTTTTTTTTTCTGAGAAGTGTGAGGCACTCTGGTGCTGGACTTTGGTCTGGCAAGAGGACTTCTGGTCGATGCTCTGGCATGTGTGGTAGGTGCTTGGAACCTGTCCTGAGACTGACTTCACTTGCGAGTAGTTTACCCTGGGGAGCCTGTGGTAAAGTTCTTACTGTACCATCAGTGTGACTTCAAACGTCTCGGACTACTCGTTTGCCGAGGGCAGACTTATTCGTTTCTGGTTTACCAGTCTTGACGTTTGGTATCCTTGTGCGCTCTGTCATACAAGTGAGCCAAATTGGTCCTTGGTACGACCAGTGAACGGGCGTGTCACACACTAAAATCTACCGTGATTTCAGAGCTCTGGTAGAGAGTAAATTGCGATCTGTCTGCCTGATCTCGAGACCGTGAAATTTTTGCATTTCTTTCGTGGCTGCGACCGATTCTCAGGTGCCGCTTCACGCCTCGCCTCCACCACACACATATCGCTAGCTGCAAGTTACATCACTGCACGAAGCAAACATCGTAACGTACTACCGCTCCGGCCTTGCCAGAGCGTCAGATCTCAATCGTCACTTGCTCTCAGTTGCTCTTATATTGAGAAACTTCTGTAGTTTACCGATTAAAGTCTGCTCAACGTCAGATCAGTTCAGATTGTGTTATCCACATTTTTAGGGCCAGAGTACTTGACTCACTTCTGCCACCCAGGATCTACATCTACATCTACATTTATACTCTGCAAGCCACCCAACGGGGTGTGGCGGAGGGCACTTTACGTGCCACTATCGTCACCTCCCTTTCCTGTTCCAGTTGCGTATGGTTAGCGAGAGAACGACTGCCGGAAAGCTTCCGTGCGCATTCGAATCTCTCTAATTTTACATTCGTGATCTCCTCTGGAGGTATAAGTAGGGGGAAGCAATATATTCGATACCTCATCCAGAAACGCACCCTCTCGAAACCTGGACAGCAAGCTACACCGCGATGCAGAGCGCCTCTCTTGCTGAGTCTGCCACTTGAGTTTGCTAAACATCTCCTTAACACTATCACGGGTACCAAATAACCCTGTGACGAAACGCGCCGCTCTTCTTTGGATCTTCTCTATCTCTTCTGTCAGCAGTACTCAAGTATAGGTCGAACGAGTGTTTTGTAAGGCACCTCCTTTGTTCAAATGGCTCTAAGCACTATGGGACTCAACATCTGAGGTCATCAGTCCCCTAGAACTTAGAACTACTTAAACCTAACTAACCTAAGGACGTCACACACATCCATGCCCGAGGCAGGATTCGAACCTGCGACCGTAGCAGTCACGCGGTTCCGGACTGAAGTGCCTAGAACCGCACGGCCACCGAGGCCGGCCCCTCCTTTGTTGATGGACTCCATTTTCTAAGGTCTCTCCCAATTAATCCCAACCTGGCACCCGCCTTACCAACAATTAATTTTATATGATCATTCCACTTCAAATCGTTCCCCACGCATACTCCCAGATATTTTATAGAAGAAACTGCTACCAGTGTTTGTTCCGCTATCATATAATCATACAATAAAGGATCCTTCTTTTTATGTATTCGCAATACATTACATTTGTCTATGTTAAGGGTCAGTTGCCACTCCCTGCACCAAGAGCCTATCCACTGCAGATCTTCCTGCATTTCGCTGCAATTTTCTAATGCTGCAACTTCTCTGTATACTACAGCATCATCCGCGAAAAGCCGCATGGAACTTCCTACACTATCTGCTAGGTCATTTATATATATTGTGAAAAGCAATGGTCCCATAACACTCCCCTGTGGCAGGCCAGAGGTTACTTTAACGTCTGTAGACGTCTCTCCATTGAGAACAACATGCTGTGTTCTGTTTGCTAAAAACTCTTCAATCCAGCTACACAGCTGATCTGATACTCTGTAGGCTCTTACTTTGTTTACCATGCTACAGTGTGGAACTGTATCGAACGCCTTCCGGAAGGAAAATAGCATCTACCTGGGAGCCTGTATCTAATATTTTCTGGGTCTCATGAACAAATAAAGCGAGTTGGGTCTCACACGATCACTGCTTCCGGAATCCATGTTGATTCCTACAGAGTAGATTCTGGGTTTCTAGAATTGACATGATACTCGAGCAAAAAACATGTTCTAAAATTCTACAACAGATCGATGTCAGATATGTAGGTCTATAGTATTGCGCATCTGCTCGACGACCCTTCTTGAAGACTGGCACTACCTGTGGTCTTTTCCAATCATTTGGAGCCTTCCATTCCTCTAGAGACTTGCGGTACACAGCTGTTAGAAGGGGCGCAAGTTCTTTCGCGAACTCTGTGTAGAGTCGAATTGGTATCCCGTCAGGTCCAGTGAACTTTCCTCTGCTGAGTGATTTCAGTTGCTTTTCTATTCCTTGGACACTTATTTCTATGTCAGCCATTTCTGCGTTTGTGCGAGGATTTAGAGAAGGAACTGCAGTGCGGTCTTCCTTTGTGAAACAGCTTTGGAAAAAGGTGTTTAGTATTTCAGCTTCACGCGTGTTATCCTCTGTTTCAATGCCATCATCATCCCAGAATGTCTGGATATGCTGTTTCGAGCCTCTTACTGATTTAACGTAATACCAGAACTTCCTAAGATTTTCTGTCAAGTCGGTACATAGAATTTTACTTTGGAATTGACTGAACGTTTCACGCATAGCCCTCCTTACACAAACTTTGACATCGTCTAGCTTCTGTTTGTCTGAGAGGTTTTGGCTGCGTTTAAACTTGCAGTGAAGCTCTCTTTGCTCTTGCAGTAGTTTCCTAACTTTGTTGTTGAACCACGGTGGGTTTTTCCCGTCCCTCACAGTTTTACTCGGCACGTACCTGTCTACCGCAGTTTTTAAGCAATATTTAGTTGTTTACGGTATTCAATCATAACTTGTTTAATATAATTTATGTCTGTCTTTGTTTTGGGAAAATAAATGTTGACAGTAAACTACATTTTGCCTACATTCTCAATCATTTTTATATAGTACAAACAGCGCTACCTTTCAACGTTACATTTTAGTATGCTGAGAGTCAATTACCACTCCCTGAACCAAGCGCAGCGGAATACAGGAAGACCTCTGGAGGTCTTCCTGTATTCCACTACAATTTTCTAGAGTCGCGACTTCTCTATAGTTGTACAACATCATCATCCACGAAAACCTTCATGCAGCTTCCGACGTTATCCACTAGGTCATTTACATAAACATTGTGAAAAGTAATGTCCCTATAACATTCCCCATGTGCACGCTCGAAGTTATTTTCACTTCTGAAGGCTTCTCTCCATTCAGAATGACGTGCTGTGTTCTGTTTGCTAGAAATTCTTCTATCCAATCACACAGCTGGTTTGGTATTCCGAACTTTCGTATTTTGTTCATTAAATGAGATTGCGGAACTGTGCGGACTCTCATCTGGAAATCAAGGAGCACGGCATCTACCCGGGCGCCTGTATCTGCTGCATTCTGGGCCGCTAGGACAAACAGAGCGAGCTGGGAGATCAATGCTGTGCAAAGAAGGGGATTCAAGCTCTGCACTTTGCGTATCGCAGGCAATGTCTTACTGACTTCACTATACAGCAACGACACTGAACTGTCTCTGCAATCAGACTTTCATGAACTGTTCTGTTACACACTGTGTTAGGCAGTTTATATTTATTAGCTGCTCCTTAGGCGAAAAGTAAGCATTATGGAGTTTAAGAGAAAAGTGAATTTGAATGACTTCAGTAAAGGCAATTTAAATACTTCTGAGTGTAAATGTTTATAAATTATTTAGCAAAGTACCCTTGCACGAATTGGACCTATAAGGTGCGATTTCAACACTTGATGTTTAGGTTGTATATGTTTAACTGCTTCATACTCGTGTTCAGTATTCAGTTGTGTTATTTCGAAGTAACTTTCTTTGTTGTGCTTTGTGTGAGCTTACGCTCTCTTATCGTTAGTAAAAAGGCCAGATCGCGTTATCGCAGTGTCACATTTATTTCCTGGGGGTAAATTTCAGGACTTAAAATGTGTTCATCACTATGAACACTCGTAATTTGTTGGGATAAGAGGGCGGCCTCCAGAGTGTGTGTGTCTGCTTCTGCACAACTCAATCGGCGCAGAAGAAAAGAGCACAAAGCCAACGGCAACAATGAACCACCGATTTCACTCTTCAGTTGAGGATGGAGACATTTCTATAGACAGAGCCGATACAAAATCGTCGGGCAATAAGCCGCGCCGCTCGAACTGCCAACACAACTGGCACTGCTAAGAGTATCCTACGACTCCCACATCGCTGGCAACGGGTTATACACAATGCTGGTGACTACTTTGAAGATCAGTAAAACTTTGAAACACGTATCTATTTTGTACGAGATGTAAATAAATAGTCACCACTATTAAAGTTCCAACCCTCGTATGTTGTCGGGTAGGAGAACGCCATACTTCTTCGGGTACTCTTGCACACCGTCACAGCTCCAGTCGCTTTCAACAAAGTCTTGATGTTCACCCACGCTGCCATGATACCTACTACGTCAGGTACTGGCGAGCAATGGGTTTTTATAGGAAATAATGAGCACTGTGCACTTCCATGATACCGATTATGTCAGGTACTCATTTGCAACAGGCTTTTACGGAGAATTTAGTTAAATGGAATAATTTTCTGATGTTGCATACCTGTAGTGAAAATATTGGTGGCAATAGCTTTAGTGCTTGCTGTATAAGGAGAGGTAACAAATAAAAAAACACATACATGGTTATATAAATTTTTATTCAGTAATCATACAGAGGATTACACATTAACAAGTTCTTTCTATATCTTAACACCAGTACAGAGTATAGAAAATAAAGCCTTCTTGTAAGGTCAGAATTCAGCACGTATTTCTCCCAAACTTATTGGCAGTACATTAGTTTTCGTTGGCACCATATTGATCCACTGTTCGAAGTCGCCTAAATGCCCGCTGTTCATACTTAAAATCTCTGTAATGTCTGTATACGTACACAGCTTTAATACAAGGCAGCCATCTGTTCAGTCTTTGCAACGCAATGGATAACACCACCTGTAGTCTGAACAAGCTTTTAATGGTGGAGTACTGTAGATACATGGATGTGTCACCTGATTTCACACGGGATGCAGAGCAACTGACAGAGTTAGAGCAGCACAATAAATGTCCGGAGGAGGATGGCTCCGCCACACAACGTCAGGTGGCTTGCGGAGTACGGATGTAGATGTAGATGTAGATGATACTCGGCGGTCAACTGCTGCTTGATGTAGGCTTTCACACGACACAGTTCATTCCATTACACCTCCGTAAACCGCACTTTAATACTTTCAGCTGCATTCTCAGTCTCTATGACAACACTCCGGTCCTTATCTGCAGTTCCCTCTATACTAATATGTAAACGCTTCGAACCGCTAGTGGTTAAATTACACAGTGAAGCGAAGAGTAGTGATGGACAGGGTTTAATTGGTATCTTCTCATCCACTACTTCCTCACTTTGTCCGTGCAGTATCATTGGAATATTCTCTGACGGAGCATGTGAAGGGGTTCAGTACCGACATGCGTCATACTGATTAGGACCCCCGATGGACTTCAGCGAGTAAGGGGCTGGCTGCATGTCTTCAACGGACAATAACAGCTGATTGTCCTGCTCCATCAAGCTGACCAGGTGCGCAACAGAATCCCACGATGTTGCCTCTGTTTCAGGTCCCGGCGGGGTGGGACATGTCGCTGTTGCAGATCCCGTCAGGCAGGAGGACGTCGCATCCACAGTTGAGCAAAGAAGAAAATCCGTTACAAGCAATGATAGAAGCACAAAGACTTCATCTTCCTCACACGACAGTACACACAGACATTAAGCAGGGCGTACTGACTCTTCCACGGCTTCTTCCCATTCTGTTGCTGCTGCGGCCTGGCGGCACTGGACGATCTCTTCTGGTGCTTCACGCTGAGTAACTGACTGCACTGAGGCTGCGGAGCTTCTGGGCCTACCTTATATCCCTGATGTGATCGTATGCTGTGTTCCTATTGGCTACTGTCAGTTTCAGGAACCTCTGGTGGTATAATTGTGTTAGGGGGGGGGGGGGGGGTGCACTTGGGCTTTCCTCCCAGGAGGACTGGTGTTCGAGTCCTGGAAAGGGCAACCCCCATTTCAATTTCCCGCCAGTTCCCGAGTGCGAGTGGGGTGAGACGTCATCACAGCCCAGGGACAAAGAAATTTCCACCAAAATTCTAAATTCCCCCTGAAATTCGAATCTCTCCCCAAAATTCGAAATTGCCGATAATATGCTAGGTTGGAAGGAGGAAGGGGAGAGGAGCGGAGGGGGGAGGGTTTAGGGACCCATGTTCAGGCTGAGAAATACACATGACTTTATCTTGGGGTGGTGGTGGGCATGGTTACGGTGGGTAATAAATTGATGAATTTAATTAATTTTCATATCAATTAGATATCAAAATTGCCCCAGCACCGCCATCTCTCCACTACTCTAGTGAACATTCACATAGGCATCCATGGGACTAATGGAGCTCGTGCAAGGCACCATGATGGCCAAGGAGTATCGTACGCTGGTAGGAGATCACGGACACTCCATCATAACGATCATATTTTCCGATAGCTGTGGCATTTTTCATCAAGATAATGCGTTATGTCACAAACCTGGGAGTGCGATGGAGTGGTCCGAAGAAAACATTGGCGAGTTCTATGGAACACATCTGGGATGTGATTGGTTATGGCGTCAGAGCTCGTCACCACCTTCCCCGGAATTTACGGGAATTAGGTTCCCTCCATCTACCTACCAAGGTCTCATAGTTTCCATACCACGACGCATCGCCGCTGTTATCCGTGTCAAAGGTCGACATACCGGCTATTAGGGAGGTGTCCATAATGTTTTGGCTTATCAGTGTATGTTGGGAACCTCACCTGTAGTCTCTGGGCGGCGCTGCAGACTCGCGGTGATGGATGAGTGATAATGCGCGAATCGATTAACGGTAAGCTGAAGAAACAAGAAACTGCAAAAAAGGTGGCAATTTAAGGAGATGGGACCTGGACAAACTGAAAGAACCAGTGGTTGTACAGAGTTTCAGGGAGAGCATAAGGCAACAATTGACAGGAATGGGGGAAAGAAATACAGTAGAAGAAGAATGGGTAGCTCTGAGGGATGAAGTAGTGAAGGCAGCAAGGGGTCAAGTAGGTAAAATGACGAGGGCTAGTAGAAATCCTTGGGTAACAGAAGAAATATTGAATTTAATTGATGAAAGGAGAAAATATAAAAATGCAGTAAATGAAGCAGGCAAAAAGGAATACAAACGTCTCAAAAATGAGATCGACAGGAAATGCAAAATGGCTAAGCAGGGATGGCTAGAGGACAAATCTAAGGATGTAGAGGCTTATCTCACTAGGGGTAAGATAGATACTGCCTACAGGAAAATTAAAGAGCCCTTTGGAGAAAGGAGAACCACTTGCATCAATATCAAGAGCTTTGATGGAAACCCAGTTCTAAGCAAAGAGGGGAAAGCAGAAATGTGGAAGGAGTATATAGAGGGTCTATACAAGGGTGATGTACTTGAGGACAATATTATGGAAATGGAAAAGGATGTAGATGAAGATGAAATGGGAGATAAGATATTGCGTGAAGAGTTTGACAGAGCACTGAAAGACCTGAGTCGAAACAAGGCTCCGGGAGTAGACAACATTCCATTAGAACTACTGACAGCCTTGGGAGAGCCAGTCCTGACAAACCTCTACCATCTGGTGAGCAAGATGTATGAGACAGGCGAAATACCCTCAGACTTCAAGAAGAATATAATATTTCCAATCCCAAAGAAAGCAGGTGTTGACAGATGTGAAAATTATCGAACTATCAGTTTAATAAGTCACAGCTGCAAAATACTAACACGAATTCTTTACAGACGAATCCAAAAACTAGTAGAAGCCAACCTCGGGGAAGATCAGTTTGGATTCCGTAGAAATGTTGGAACACGTGAGGCAATACTGACCTTACGACTTATCTTAGAAGAAAGATTAAGGAAAGGCAAACCTACGTTTCTAGCATTTGTAGACTTAGAGAAAGCTTTTGACAATGTTGACTGGAATACTCTCTTTCAAATTCTAAAGGTGACATTGGTAAAATACAGGGAGCGAAAGGCTATTTACAATTTGTACAGAAACCAGATAGCAGTTATAAGAGTCGAGGGACATGAAAGGGAAGCAGTGGTTGGGAAGGGAGTGAGACAGGGTTGCAGCCTCTCCCCGATGATATTCAATCTGTATATTGAGCAAGCAGTAAAGGAAACAAAAGAAAAATTTGGTGTAGGTATTAAAATCCATGGAGAAGAAATAAAAACTTTGAGATTCGCCGATGACATTGTAATTCTGTCAGAGACAGCAAAGGACTTGGAAGAGCAGTTGAATGGAATGGACAGTGTCAGGAGGATATAACATGAACATCAACAAAAGCAAAACGAGGATAATGGAATGTAGTCGAATTAAGTCGGGTGATGCTGAGGGAATTATATTAGGAAATGAGACACTTAAAGTAGTAAAGGAGTTTTGCTATTTGGGGAGCAAAATAACTGATGATGGTCGAAGTATAGAGGATATAAAATGTAGACTGGCAATGGCAAGGAAAGCGTTTCTGAAGAAGAGAAATTTGTTAACATCGAGTATAGATTTGTCAGGAAGTCATTTCTGAAAGTATTTGTATGGAGTGTAGCCATGTATGGAAGTGAAACGTGGACGATAAATAGTTTGGACAAGAAGAGAATAGATGCTTTCGAAATGTGGTGCTACAGAAGAATGCTGAAGATTAGATGGGTAGATCACATAACTAATGAGGAAGTATTGAATAGGATTGGGGAGAGGAGAAGTTTGTATCACAACGTGACCAGAAGAAGGGATCGGTTGGTAGGTCATGTTCTGACACATCAAGGGATCACCAATTTAGTATTGGAGGGCAGCGTGGAGGGTAAAAATCGTAGGGGGACACCAAGAGATGAATGCATTAAGCAGATTCAGAAGGATGTAGGTTGCAGTAGGTACTGTGACATGAAGAAGCTTGGACAGGATAGAGTAGCATGGAGAGCTGCATCAAACCAGTTTCGGGACTGAAGACCACAACAACAACAGCTATAGTTTGTGTCCTACGTTGCCGTATGTTCAAAAAAAGTGAATTCTTATTATATTGTAGTGATGTGATCTTCATCAGTTTGTGCTTACAAAATATACAATCAGCAATGTATCTGTCGTTAAATAACGCACTGTGGAATTGATTGTTATTGAATTTGGAAAATAGGTGCATTTGTTGAAACATTACACTGTGCTATATTTTTAACGCGGGGTATCAATGTCATTTCTTTCAATATTGTACTGGTCATTTTTTTATATGTGTTTCTGTAGATAAAATCGGCTTGACTTGTAAGAATCAGTGAGATGTCTACTGGTATTGCTAATGCCATTTTTTAAAACAAACTATGACGGCACACATTAATAACATGGTGACGTGTTACTCGTAGCAATTTTTAATGTGTTGCAGTGTGGTACTTCCTTGTGCCCTCTTTTTTAACACGCTTTGACGTGGCTACTTCATTACTGCGGTCATCGACGGTGTGCGTTTTCCTTGTGTTTTGATTTGTTTACTGTGAACTCCAGCTAGTTAACCAGTTTCATTACCACAAGTACTTACACTAAAATAGCGTAAGTGAGCTACGTGTATTTATAACAGAAAAAGTCATAATCTCGAACATTATTATGATTAATTTACCCACCTGTTACGTACATACATGAACCTAAGCAACTGCAGTTGATCAGTGTTCTCACATTATTTCCATTATGTATCTTTAGAGTATTTTTACGAATCTTCGTCAGCCATAGTTGGACTATATTCTGTGTTATTAGCATACGAGAGGGAGTACAAACAGATGTTATGTGGTCATAGAACAGTATTTCGTAAAAGTTAGTATTCAAAAAGCTGTAATCAATATCCAGCTAACGTCAGCCCTTCATCTCGACAACACTCCTTTTGTGTTTTAGCGTATATTGAATTGATTTTGTGTTGGGTGATATTTCGAAGAAGTACAGTTTGTAGATATCAACATGCAGAGTAGATATTGTAGCGGGACATCCTCCTCTAGAATTACTTTTCCTCAACAGTAGTTGTCGATACCAGTATTATTTTTCGATTTTTAGACAGGTCAGTATTATCTCAGTTGCTTTTCGGAAAACTTTCCTGTAATTTTATTCACAATGTGTTATATTTCAAGCCGAAATTTATGAAAATGAATTACTTCATAATATGTTTTAGTGTCGATGCTATAATCGATAAATACTAGTTCTGAATGTACAGTTACAATTGTTTTATTTATTTATTTATTTATTTGAAACATTTGATTTACGAACTATTGACACACTTAAAATTTCTATTATTAATTACGCAATACTGTACTGGTTACTATGTTTATTTCTGGATTCATTTATGAAATAATCATCGAAAGTAATAACGTAACAGAAATTAGTAGAAAGTCATTTCATCATCATCATCATCATTTAAGACTGATTATGCCTTTCAGCGTTCAGTCTGGAGCATAGCCCCCTTATAAAATTCCTCCATGATCCCCTATTCAGTGCTAACATTGGTGCCTCTTCTGATGTTAAACCTATTACTTCAAAATCTTTCTTAACCGAATCCAGGTACCTTCTCCTTGGTCTTCCCCCTCTCCTCCTACCCTCTACTGCTGAACCTATGAGTCTCTTGGGTAACCTTACTTCTCCCATGCGTGTAACATGACCTCACCATCTAAGCCTGTTCATCTTGACTGCTACATCTATAGAGTTCATTCCCAGTTTTTCTTTGATTTCCTCATTGTGGACACCCTCCTGCCATTGTTCCCATCTTCTAGTACCTGCAATCATCCTAGCCACTTTCATATCCGTAACCTCAACCTTGTTGATAAAGTAACCTTAATCCACCCAGCTTTCGCTCCCATACAACAAAGTTGGCCGAAAGATTGAACGGTGCACAGATAACTTAGTCTTGGTACTGATTTCCTTCTTGCAGAAGAGAGTAGATCGTAGCTGAGCGCTCACTGCATTAGCTTTGCAACACCTCGCTTCCAGTTCTTTCACTATGTTTTTATTTATTTATTTATTTATTTAACCTGGCAAGATTAGGGCCATCAGGTCCTCTCTTACATCTAACCAGGCATTCTACGTATTTTACATTCATATGTTTTAGTAGGCATGTTAAACTACATCTAATACAAAAAGTGAAATAAACAATTAGAAAGGTTCACCTGAAAAAATACATTATTGAAGAGAAAGATTTTAGATAGGAGTGCTGGCAGCAGGGAGTATGAGGGAGACTCATGGTGAAGGGAGGAGAAGAATAGAGAGACATGATGAAACATAATTAAGGAAATATAAAGGAAAATAAGATTGCGTGGCTAATAGAGATAAATGAAGAGGAAGGCATCTCAGGAGCAAGATAGGAGACGCTAGCTTTGCTATTTGGCAGATGAGAGGATTGTCCTTGTACATTATTTTTGTGGAGAACTTTATGAGGATGATAGTAGGAAATGCTTCAACCTCTTCTTAAAAGCAACAGGAGATTGAAATTTCCTCATGGTAAGGGGCAGTTTGTTCCAGAGGCGGACAGCGGTAACTGAGAAGGAGTTTGCAAAAGTTTTTGTTTTGTGAGTGGGCACAGTTAGGATACCAGATAAGAGTGACCTCGTGTTTCGATTATGATGGCATGACAGGTTTTTAATCTCTGAAGCAAGGTACTGGGGTGCTTGCGCGACGAGGAGTCGGTGAAGTAGACATAGAGTGTGGTAGTCACGCAGTTTGTCCGGCCGCAGCCACCCTAGCTCGGAGTATGAAGCACTAACATGATCATATCGGCGAATGTTGCAGGTGTAACGCACACAGGCATTCATGGTTAGCTCTAGCCGTCTTTTGTTTTCACTACTCATGCCTTACTGAATCACATCACAATAGTGGAGGTTCGGTAGAACGAGTGCTTGCACGAGCTGGCGTTTCAAGTCCTGTTTAAATATGTTCCGAAACTTTTTGAGAGCATAGAGACAAGCAGACGTCTTTCTGCAAACTGCGACTGTATTCTCCGCCCAGTTGAGATCCTAAACATTCATGGTGGTGTCTGATTGTTCTATATCGTGTCTCCCTACCACTTTCGCGCAACGACGCTCTGAGCGTGTTTTTTAGGGAATTAACTAGTTTGAACCTGGGACCTGTTGCTGGTAAGGAGACGCCAGACCACACATGACATGTAGAATTCAGAAGAGTTCATTGAGACTAGCGATGATATAACCAAATACTAAATGATCTCAGCGTCAGCTCCACTGCACTCCCTGTAAAAGAATCTTAATACTAACTAAATATAGTGGAAAGGGTTCAAGCCTTTCCTATTTTTAGTTACCTGGTAAAATAACGAAGAAAAAGCAGTTAAGTTTACCAGTGATAATTTTATTCTACTCACAAAACATCGTTTATAAATTGCAATATAGATAAAAGGAAATGTTTCAATACAGGATGGTAAAAACCAACTGATTTCAACAAAAATGTGAACGAATATTCCCTGAGTGGTTTTCCAAGTTCTACAATGGATCGAAGGATGACCTATGCCATATCACATCTATAATCTATGTTTAAATTAAGTTTCACAAAAGAGAAAACTATCAAAATGGTCTACAGTGACCCTCAATTATCTTTAATTACTTATCTAAGTTGTCGTAAATTACAGTGGCTGATGTGGCTTCTCAATAACTATATAAAAGAAAAATCATCTTTTCTTCAAGTGGCAAATGTGAACACTATGAGTTTTAATTAACGATCGACACTAGTATTACGCAAAAAAGGGGTGTAACAGATGAGTCTTCTGCAGTTCTGAGTGAAGCCTTATGCGCTCAAAAATGCGGCATCGCGTGCGTTCATTACCTTGTCGGTGTTTAGGCAGCGTCAGGGCGACAGCGGCCGGCGCAGCAGCCATCCAGCTCGCCGTCTCGGAACCAACTCTCCTCTAACTTCTCCTTTCCACAATTTACCGAAGTTGGTTTAAAAAAACTATCTGGCTGTGTTTTCATCTGACCAATCAGGGTCTCAATGTTAACCTTAAGCTCCGCCTACAAAAATTCTGTCTATCCAATGAGAAACGTTATACTTTTCGTGGTGGGGCAATGTTTTTAAAGTTTGCAACGTAACAGAGACGCTAAAAAGTCTCACTCTAAAACCTGCAGCTGGTGTGGTCCTTTTAGCGTTATCGTGAGATCTATACTGTTCTTCTGAAGGGCTCTATCTTTTAACATGGGCTGGAGGATTGTCCTAATGTAACAGACACGCGAAAAAGTCTCACGCTAAAACTTGCGGGTGGTAGTGGCCCTTTTTGTGTTATCGTAAGATCTATAGTGCTTTTCTGGAGGGCTCTAGCTTTTAACATGGGTTGGGGGGTGGTCCTTGACGTACCTGAGACGCGAAAAAAGCCTCACGCTAAAACGTGGGGGTTGTGTAGTCGTACAGGTAGTCTGGCGGCGTGGGTGTCCAGCCCCTCCCTTATCGTAGGGCCTCCTAGCTTAACACGGTTCTGCTCTCGGCTTCTGTCCTCGTTTATCCCCTCGGAACTGCGTCTGCCTCACGGTGGGAAGGTACGACATGCATTTAGGCATTCTTGTGTTAGTCTGTGGCATTCCATTTGCTCACTCGTTATTTGTATTACTTTGGTTAATTTAATGTCACGATTTATTCGGAGCTATGTGACATACTAGTAGATTTGCTTATTATGTCAGGGTTTTCATGGAAGGTGTTGGATTTACCTAACACCTTACAAGATGCTCGTCCAAAGTTACACCCAAGTTCTTCACTGTTTTCTGATAAGGTATTGGAGTACCGTCGAGCAGAATAGGAGGTAGCCGTTCGCGGAAATCTGAACTTATTAATTTCTGATGGGCTATTAAGATTACTTGCGTCTTTTTTGCATTTAATTTAAGCCCCAGGTTTTTCGCCCATGTCACTACTGAAGACAGATCATCATTCATCAGAGCGATTGCAGTGTTTACATCTTCAGGTCTGACGCTTAGGTAGAGCTGGAGGTCGTCGGCATAGAAATGATATTTACAGGAGGACAAAACCGACGAAATATCGTTGACATATAAAGAAAACAAAAGTGGTCCTAAGACTGATCCTTGTGGCACTCCCGAAGAAACATGTTTCCAGGAAGATTTTTCATTTACGCAGACAACACATTGCTGTCTGTCTTTTAAGTAGCTATCAAACCATCTCATTGCACTATCAGAGAAATTAAACTGTTGCATTTTTCTGAGCAATATGTCAAAGTTAACAGTGTCAAAAGCTTTGCTGAAGTCCAGTAGCGTCAATATTGTTGCCTTTCGATTGTCGATGGCATATTTCAGGTCATCAGTTACTTTAATTAGAGCAGCGTTTGTGCTGTGATGTTTACGGAAACCGGATTGAAATTTGTCATATAGACTGAATTCATGCAAGTGTTCAGTGATTTGGTCATGAACAATATATTCAAGTGCTTTGGAAACAGCAGGCAGTATGCTAATTGGTCGGTAATCATTAGGCAGTTGCGGGTTTTCGATCTTAGGGATGGGTCGAAATATGCTTCTTTTCCATGCAGTGGGGTATGTTGCCATCCTGTGAGAATATGCATCCTAACTACTTGAAACTGTCCACCTGTTCTAACTTTGTTCCTCCTATTTGGCACTCAACCCGTTGATATTTCTTTCCCACTGACATTACTTTCGTTTTGGAGATGCTAATCTTCATACCATAGTCCTTACATTTCTGATCTAGCTCTGAAATATTACTTTGCAAACTTTCAATCGAATCTGCCATCACAACTAAGTCATGCGCATATGCAAGACTGCTTATTTTGTGTTCACATATCTTGATCTCACCCAGCCAGTCTATTGTTTTCAACATATGATCCATAAATAATATGAACAACAGTGGAGACAGGTTGCAGCCTTGTCTTACCCCTGAGACTACTCTGAACCATGAATTTAATTTACCGTCAACTCTAACTGTTGCCTGACTATCCATGTAAAGACCTTTAATTGCTTACAAAAGTTTGCCTCCTATTCCATAATCTCTTAGAATAGACAATAACTTCATCCTAGGAACCCGATCATATGCCTTTTCTAGATCTACACTCCTGGAAATGGAAAAAAGAACACATTGACACCGGTGTGTCAGACCCACCATACTTGCTCCGGACACTGCGAGAGGGCTGTACAAGCAATGATCACACGCACGGCACAGCGGACACACCAGGAACCGCGGTGTTGACCGTCGAATGGCGTTAGCTGCGCAGCATTTGTGCACCGCCGCCGTCAGTGTCAGCCAGTTTGCCGTGGCATACGGAGCTCCATCGCAGTCTTTAACACTGGTAGCATGCCGCGACAGCGTGGACGTGAACCGTATGTGCAGTTGACGGACTTTGAGCGAGGGCGTATAGTGGGCATGCGGGAGGCCGGGTGGACGTACCGCCGAATTGCTCAACACGTGGGGCGTGAGGTCTCCACAGTACATCGATGTTGTCGCCAGTGGTCGGCGGAAGGTGCACGTGCCCGTCGACCTGGGACCGGACCGCAGCGATGCACGGATGCACGCCAAGACCGTAGGATCCTACACAGTGTCGTAGGGGACTGCACCGCCACTTCCCAGCAAATTAGGGACACTGTTGCTCCTGGGGTATCGGCGAGGACCATTCGCAACCGTCTCCATGAAGCTGGGCTACGGTCCCGCACACCGTTAGGCCGTCTTCCGCTCACGCCCCAACATCGTGCAGCCCGCCTCCAGTGGTGTCTCCCCCAGGGGCTCAGCATTCACTTGCTGAGTACGGGTTTGGCGACCCCGGGGTCCTGAGCTGGGGACTGGTCTGCGCCGCCAGTGTCCTGACACCGTAACCCCCGGACATGCTTCAGCGACCACCGTACGGCGCGGCGGTGAAACGTTGTGTGCTGCGAGGAATGGTAATCTTGGCTTGACTGCCTGGATTGCGAGGAAGGCCAACCTCTATAAAAACCCCTCAATCTTTCGGTGTGCTCCGCGCCTAGAAGATGCATGGCTGTTGGGGTGGAACAGTCGCAAGCGGGCAACCTCTGGGGCACCTGCCGCACCCCAGTTGTATAAGGCTTACTCAGGCACGCGGGGCTCTGTCTGAGCGGACTTTTAGTTCCCTAGCTGCTCGTGGGACCACAATGGACCCTTCGACCTCTACTTTTCCCCCTACCAGTGGCTTGGGTGGGCCGCTGGTAGGAAAACACACCCAATCGAAAAAGCGGCTACGCGCTGCGAGTCCTCCAGCGCCTGGTGTTGCTAGAGATTTAACAGAATGTAGTAACGGAGCACATGCTGATAATCAGAATGTGTTTTTGATTATTAAAAGGAAGGAGGGTAGCTTTGAGAGGGTTTCTCCCTTTTACATCCACAAGGGTCTTGAGGGAATTGCAGGAACACTGAAATCTGTAAAGCGACTGCGCAATGGGACTCTGTTAGTTGAAACTTCTAGTTCCCGTCAAGTCGCTGCCCTTCGGAAAGCAAATTGTCTAGGAGAGTACGCTGTCGAGACCGAGCTCCACTCCACTTTGAACTATAGTAAGGGTGTTGTGACGTGTAGGGACTTGGTGGATATCCCCATAGACGTGCTAAAATCTGAGTGGGCTGACGAAGGAATTGTTGACGTGCAGCACATTATGAAACGAGTCAATGGGGACCTCGTCAAATCTGACTCGTTTATTCTCACATTCAGTTGCCCGAGACTCCCGGAGCATGTTAAAGCGGGTTTCTTACGTTTGTCCGTACGGCCATATTTCCCCAACCCAATGCGCTGTTTTAAATGTCAGCGCTTTGGGCATACTACGTTGGGGTGCAATGGAATAGCCACGTGTGGTAAATGTGGTCAGCCTGCCCATGACGGAGCCGATTGTTCCTCGCCTGTGAAGTGCGTGAATTGCTCTGGGAGTCACCCTGTCTGGAGCCGGATCTGCCCCATCTATCTCGAAGAGCGGAAGGTACAGGAGATTAAAACCTCTAAGCGCATCCCCTATGGTGAGGCCAAGAAGATCTTTAAGGCCATGCAACCTCCTGTGTTTTCCACATCTTTCGCTTCCGCTCTCAAAAAACCGGTACAACTGGCCACTGTTGCTACACAAACGGAGGTTGCTAGTGTTAGCACTAAAACCTGCGCTTGCCAGTGCACTTGTGCTGCTGCGGTTGTTTTGCAATCTGCGGCTCTCCCCGCTACATCGGACAAGGCCGTGGTTGCTGACATTGAGGTACTTCCAGCCTCCCCCCATATGGCGCCTTCTGCCCAGGCGAGTCAACCTCCAACTGTTGACAAGGCTCTGCATTCCAAGCCCCCCAAGACAAAGCCTCAGAAGATGAAGGTTCTGCCACCTGAGGAGACTAGTCAGCGTCGGTCCGATGATGATGCCATCGTACTGTCTGACATCTCCCGTGGGTCGTCATCGGATCTTATGGACATTGATGTCGACCGGGGGCGATCTTCTCGCCCCAGGAATAAATCTCCGGCCAGTACGGTCTCTCCTCCAAAGCACAGAGGCAGGGTGAAAGTTCAGCCACCCTGATCACTGGCTCCCATATTACAGTGGAACCTGAATGGTTTCAGGACGCATGTGGCCGAATTACAACTCCTCATACGAGAGTACCCCTTGTGCTTATGTCTCCAAGAGACACATTTTCGGGCCACTGATTCTCCTTCTTTACGTGGCTATACCGCATATCGAAAAGATGATCTGACGGGGCAAAGGGCAAAGGGTGGTGTTGCAGTTTTTGTCCGTGATGTGCACCCCTCATCTGAGCTCCCTCTCGTCACCGACTTGCAAGCAGTTGCAGTTGACATTCTTGTGGGTCGGAGGCTCACAGTCTGTTCTGTTTATTTACCACCTCCGGATGCGATAGACACTGAGGCTCTCACGGACCTTATTAGCCAACTCCCTCGCCCATTTCTTCTTCTGGGGGACTTCAACGCTCATAATGTCTTATGGGGCTCTCCGACTACTTGCCCCAGGGGTCGCATTCTGGAAAGCGTCATGCTGTCTGAAGAACTGTGCCTCCTCAACTCTGGTGCTCCCACTCATTTCTGTACTGCTTCCGGATCGTCATCGGCTATTGACCTTTCCTTTTGCTCTCCAGCACTCGCGGATTCTGCTCTGTGGGAGGCTGCAGCTGACCTCCATTCTAGTGACCACTTCCCCCTCTGGATTCGCCTCTTGGATGAGGCTGTGGCATTACCAGTGCCGCCCCGGTGGCACCTTTGCAGAGCTGACTGGACACTATTCAGCCAACTGGCTGTTTTGGAACACCGTGCCAGCGTCCACGAATGGGTAGACCATGTTGCAGCCGTGATCTCTCATGCTGCTGAATTGTCCATCCCACGGTCATCCGGTCATCCCAAGAGGCGTCCTGTCCCTTGGTGGACCACTGAGTGCCACTCAGCCATCCGCGCCCGCCGTGCAGCACTGCGCCGCTTCAAGTGCCGTCCCTCAGCTGACAATCTTGCGGCCTTTCGAGTGGCAAGGGCCAGAGCGCGGCGGGTGATTAAAGAGAGCAAACGACGGTCATGGCAATCGTTCTTGAATTCCATCTCTCGCTCCACTAGTTCTACGAAAGTATGGGAAGCCATCAGGAGGATTTCCGGGAAACTCAGCCAGCTACCTGTCACGGCATTGCTGCATCAGGGATGTCTCCTCACGGCGCCGAGAGACATTGCCCAGACACTGGCCATGCATTTTGCGGAATCTACCGCCACTATTAACTGTGATCCAGATTTCTGCCGCTACCGTACTGCCGTCGAAAGGGGTCACTTGGACTTCCGGTCTCTAAATTCTGAACCCTATAACTGCCCCTTCACAATGTGGGAACTGGATTCTGCGCTGTCTGTGCCTCATGATACTGCGCCTGGTCATGATCAAATCCGGTACAGCATGCTGCGGCACCTGTCGCTGCCATCCAAGGAAGTTCTCCTGAACTGTTTCAATATGATATGGTTATCTGGCACGTACCCTGACTCGTGGAGGGAGGCAATTTTGATTCCCCTCCTCAAACCAGGGAAGGATCGAACGCATCCCAGTAGTTATCGGAGTATTGCCTTGACGAGCTGTGTTGGGAAGACGTTGGAACGCATGGTCAACCGCCGCCTGGTTTGGCTGCTCGAGACCAGGCAGCTCCTTAGCCCCTCTCAGTGTGGCTTTCGGAGATGTCGTTCCACTATAGACAACTTGACCCTGCTTGAGGCCGCCATCCAGCAGGCCTTTCTACGTAACCAGCATTGTCTAGGGGTCTTCTTTGACATTAATAAGGCGTATGACACTACTTGGCGCCGCCTTATCCTCAATCAACTCCATGAGTGGGGCTTTCGTGGCCGTCTCCCCATCTTCATTCGGTCCTTTCTTTCTCACCGCCTCTTTCGGTATCGGGTTGGTAATGTGCTATCGGATTTGTACGTGCAGGAGAATGGTGTTCCTCAGGGCAGCGTTTTAAGTGTCACCCTCTTTGCCGTTGCTATTAACAGTATCACGTCCACTATCCGGAGTCCTGCCCAATGCTCCTTGTTTGTGGACGATTTTGCTGTTTTCTGTTCTTCCTCCAGTCTTGTCAGTGCTAGTCGGCAGTTACAGCTTACGATAAAGCGCTTAGAGGCATGGACTGCAAAGACGGGTTTTACCTTTTCTGCAGACAAATCTGTGTGTGTTCATTTTAATCGTTCTCGGCGTCTTTTTACCTCCCCTGAATTGCGCCTGAGGGACACCGTTCTTCCTTTTAGAGACACTGTGAGGTTCCTGGGCCTCACTTTTGATTCCAAGTTGTCGTGGTTGCCTCACCTTAAAGACCTCAAGGTGCGGGCCCTGAAGGCACTGAATATTTTGAAGTGTCTGAGCCATCGGTCCTGGGGAGCAGATCGGGCGCGTCTGCTGCAGTTTTATAGGGTTTTCGTCCGATCGCGTCTTGACTATGCTTGCACCGTGTATGGGTCAGCAAGGCCTTCGTATCTGAAGATCCTTGACGCAGTACACCATGAGGGTATCAGGCTGGCCACTGGTGCCTTCCGTACCAGTCCCATCCCCAGCCTGTGTGCTGAGGCAGGGGAACCGCCGCTCGCCATCCGGCGGAAACTCCTCATGGTGCGACGGGTGTGTCATTTCCTTGCCTGTCCTACCTCCCCTGCGTACCCTACCGTTGCCCGACCGCCTATGGAACGTCTCTTTTCCAGTCGTCCCAGGGCAACAAAACCATTTGGGATTCGTGCCAAGCATTTGCTCGAGTCCCTTGGTGTGGAGCGTGTGGCCCCCCAACGACAAGGTTTTACTCGCCTGCCTCCCTGGTTGCTCCAGAGGCCCAGCATCCTTTTAGACTTGTCGGAGAACCGGAGGAACTGCACTCCGGCGTTTGTTTTTACCTCCTTATTTTACGATATTTTAAACCAGCATGCGGACCATGTACCTGTATTCACAGATGGCTCTAAACAGGGGGACACTGTTGGTTGTGCTGTTGTTTTCCCTGATCGAGTCGTCAAGTTACGGCTTCCTGCGGTGTTTACCATCCTCGATGCCGAATTATTTGCAATACTGCGGGCATTGGAGCAGCTGAGATGTGTTCCCAGTATTAAGTTCCTCATCTGTTCTGACTCCCTGAGTGCCCTTCAGACCATTCAACACTTGTACCCAGCGGATACGGTCGTCCAGAACATCCATGATGCCCTACTCCACCTGCAACGGCAGGGGAAGGAGGTTTCTTTCTGCTGGGTGCCGGGGCACGTGGGTATTAGGGGCAACGAACTGGCGGATGTGGCTGCCAAAAATGCATGTTCCCTCCCTCACGTTGTTGAATGTGCCGTCCCCCTCCATGCTGTAACCTCCCTTTTGCGTTTTCGTGTTATGCATCAATGGGAAGAGGAGTGGTTGGCAGTTTCTGACAATAAGCTGCGTCTGGTAAAGGCCACTACGCGACCATGGCGTACGTCCTACCAGTCATACAGGCGGGATGAGGTTCTCCTCACTCGCCTCCGCATTGGACACAGTCCCTTCACGCATGGTTTTTTACTCCGGCGGGAGGACCCCCCAATCTGCAGTGCTTGTGGCGTCCAGATTACTGTCCGCCACATTTTACTTGACTGTCTTTTATTCTCTGACCAGAGGGCGGTGGTTTCCTTGCCACCGGATTTGCCCTCTATTTTGCAAGACGACGCAGCGACTGTGGTTAAGGTTTTACGGTTTTGTGTCCTGTCCAATCTGTTGCCTCGGATTTTAGGGAGAAGGTTTTAATGTGCTGCTGGGTGACTGGCTCACCCAGTTTTTAGGTAAGAGGTCCGCCAGTCACGATTACCTCCTTCTTTCACTTCGGTATCTGTTCTCTTTTCCTTGTGTTTCCTTTCCTTTTTTAGTGTGTTTCTTCTCCTCTTGTTTTGCCTCTGTATGTGCGCATTTGGAACTGCGTCAGGCCTGTGTGTTTTAGCCGTTCTCCTTGTTCGGCGTCCGTCTTCGTCCCTTCACCGCCTGTGTTCCTGTTTCTATGCGCTTGGGCGCTGATGACCACGCTGTTTAGCGCCCGTAAACCTCAAACACACACACACACTCCAGTGGTGTCGCGACAGGCGTGAATGGAGAGACGAATGGAGATGTGTCGTCTTCAGCGATGAGAGTCGCTTCTGCCTTGGTGCCAATGATGGTCGTATGCGTGTTTGCCGCCGTGCAGGTGAGCGCCACAATCAGGACTGCATACGACCGAGACACACAGGGCCAACACCCGGCATCATGGTGTGGGGAGCGATCTCCTACACTGGCCGTACACCTCTGGTGATCGTCGAGGGAACACTGAATAGTGCACGGTACATCCAAACCGTCATCGAACCCATATTTCTACCATTCCTAGACCGGAAGGAAACTTGCTGTTCCAACAGGACAATGCACGTCCGCATGTATCCCGTGCCACCCAACGTGCTCTAGAAGGTGCAAGTCAACTACCCTGGCCAGCAAGATCTCCGGATCTGTCCCCCATTGAGCATGTTTGGGACTGGATGAAGCGTCGTCTCACGCGGTCTGCACGTTCAGCACGAACGCTGGTCCAACTGAGGCTCCAGGTGGAAATGGCATGGCAAGCCGTTCCACAGGACTACATCCAGCATCTCTACGATCTTCTCCATGGGAGAATAGCAGCCTGCATTGCTGCGAAAGGTGGATATACACTGTACTAGTGCCGACATTGTGCATGCTCTATTGCCTGTGTCTATGTGCCTATGGTTCTGTCAGTGTGATCATGTGATGGTTCTGACCCCAGGAATGTGTCGATAAAGTTTCCCCTTCCTGGGACAATGAATTCACGGTGTTCTTATTTCAATTTCCAGGAGTGTATAAAGCATAGATACAGTTCCCTGTTCCACTCATAACGCTTCTCCATTATTTGCCGTAAGCTAAAGATCTGGACCTGACAACCTCTAAGAGGCCTAAACCCACACTGATTTTCATCCAATTGGTCCTCAACTCATACTCGCACTTTCCTTTCAACAATACCTGAGAAGATTTTACCCACAGCGCTGATTAAAGAGTTGTTACAATCTTTTCTGTTTCCATGTTTAAAGATTGGTGTGATTACTGCTTTTGTCCAGTCTGATGGAACCTGTCCCGACTCCCGGGCCATTTCAATTACCCTTGTAGCCATTTAAGACCTGACGTTCCACTGTATTTGATGAGTTCCGACTGAATTTCATCCACCCCAGCTGCTTTATTGCACTGCAATCTATTGACCATTTTCTCCACTTCCTCAAATGTGATCCTATTTCCATCATCATTCCTATCCCATTCTACATCGAAATCTGAAACATTGCTGATCGTATTTTCACCTACATTGAGCAACTCTTCAAAATATTCCCTCCATCTGCCCAAGGCATCCACAGGATTCACCAGCAGTTTTCCTGACCTGTCCAAAATACTTGTCATTACCTTCTTACCCCCCTTTCGAAGACTGCTAATTACACTCCAGAATGGTTTTCCAGCAGCTTGACCCATAGTCCCCAACCTGTTTCCAAAGTCTTCCCAATATTTCTTCTTGGATGCTGCAATTATCTGTTTGATTTTGTTTCTTTCTTCAACATAACTTTCTCTGTCTACCTGAGTTCTAGTATGTAGCCATTTTTGATACGCCTTCTTTTTCCTTTTACAGGCTGCCTTGACTGTGTCATTCCACCAAGCTGTTTGCTTCATCCTACTTTTACACACTACTGTTCCAAGACATTCTTTAGCCACTTCTAGTACTGCGTCCCTGTACCTTGTCCATTCCTTTTCCAATGACTGTAATTGACTGCATTCAACTAACTGGTACCTTTCTGAGATCGCTGTTATGTACTTGTGCCTGATTTCCTTATCCTGAAGTTTCTCCACCCTTATCCTCCTACATATGGACCTGACCTCCTGCACTTTCGGCCTCGCAATCCCAATTGCACTGCAGATTAAATAATGATCAGTGTCATCAAAGAATCCCCTGAATACACGTGTGTCCCTCACAGCCTGCCTGAATTCCTGATCTGTTATTATATAGTCAATGACAGATCTGGTTCCCCTGCCTTCCCAAGTATACCGGTGAATGTTCTTACGTTTACAAAAGGAGTTTGTGATGACTAAACCCATACTGGCACAGAAATCCAAGACTTGTTTCCCGTTCCTATTGGCCTCCATATCCTCTCCAAATTTACCCATAACCTTTTCATACCCTTCTGTTCGATTTCCAATCCTGGCATTAAAATCACCCATGAGCAGAACACTGTCCTTGTCCTTTACTCTAACAACTACATTACTGAGTGCCTCATAAAAACTATCCATCTTATCTTGATCTGTCCCTTCACAATGCGAATATACTGACACAATCCTAATTTTCTTGCTAGACACTGTCAAATCTATCCACATCAGTCGTCCGTTTACATACCTTACTGCAACTACGCTGGGTTCCATTTCTTTCCTGATGTAAACCCCTACACCCCATTGTGGTATTCCTGCTTTGACTCCTGACAGATAGACCTTGTATTCTCCCACTTCCTCTTCTTTCTCACCCCTTACCCGAATGTCACTAACAGCTAAAACGTCCAGCCCCATCTTACTTGAAGCCTCTGCCAGCTCTACCTTCGTCCCAGAGTAGCCCCCATTGATATTAATAGCTCCCCATCTCATTACCATTTGTTTGACAAGTCGTATCTTAGGAGCCCCTGGTTTGTCAGTTAGAGGTGGGACTCCGTCACCTCCAAAGGTCCGAGGCATTTTGCTCTGATTGTTGCCACTATCATATTTAAAGTATCGGGGAAGCAGGTTGCTAGCCTTACTTGCCCCGAGTCCGATTGAGTTTTACCCCTAACGGTTGAGGGACTAACCGGTGGATTTGGTAGTCTTTGTCGTATGAGCACAAAGGTGACCAGGACTCAGAATCTGTCCGAGATGCACAGCCTTATTCCAAAGTAACTGGTATCCCGACTGTCGGGACCACTTCCTTGGCCCCTCATACGTTGCCCGTGGTTCACGAACTAGGACATGACTACAGGAACCCACACCAGGAATTGTTAAGAAAAATTGTAAACCCTTTGGAATACGGTTATTTCCGCAGAGTGTGAGAGTCGTAAGCATTCCTCTGATGTGATCGGACGTATTTTTGTATTTTGTGCGAAAAATTTAATTTCGGTTTTGTTAATGTGAAAAATCAAGAGACTGTATGACATAATAAAACGAGCGAAAATATATTAACGTATAAACAAAAGTTGTGCAAGAACAGTCATGAAATTTATTTAGATCACTCCACCCGTGAGGACCTAAAATGTGACATTTTCAGCTTCAAGAATCATACCCCTAGACAAGAAGAACTGGAGCCAACTCTACATGAGAAGCTAAGTAAACTAGAAATTTATTGTAATCGTCCCTCCTCTCAAATCTTCATAAAAGTCTAATGTGGACAACAGAAGGAATTAGGAAGGAGGGGGGGGGGGGGCTGATGGTTGCAATATGTTCTAAAAATTTAAGACTTACGACCCAAAGTGACGTCATGATCACGTGACCAACTTATATGGGTTACATATATTATCAGAGACAGTAAAAAAAAACCCACAGAGAATCTACGATATGATTGCTGAATTAGCCCAAGTCTGTCTGTTTCATGGTTCAGTCTGATAGTTGTTCAGATATATGCATATGTAAACCCTGGTCTAGAGTCCCATATCTGGAGTAAACTAGGCTTCCATGAAAGAGCGACACCTAATATATAATTTATATAACGGACCACGAAAATTCGAAACGTGTTATGCAAGTGATGAACAGTTATAGATTAAATGGACCCAGACACACAAACAAATGCCTACAGTGGCTTATTACTACACTGGCCATTAAAATTGCTACACCACGAGGATGACGTGCTGCAGACGCGAAATTTAACCGACAAGAAGAAGATGCTGTGATATGCAAATGATTAGTTTTTCAGAGCATTCACACAAGGTTGGCGCCGGTGGCGACACCTACAACGTGCTGACATGAGGGAAGTTTCCAACCAATTTTTCATACACAAACAGCAGATGACCGGCGTTGCCTGGAGAAACTTAGTTGCGATTCCTCGTGTAAGGAGGAGAAATGCGTACCATCACGTTTCCGACTTTGATAAAGGTCGGATTGTAGCCTACACTGATTGCGGTTTATCGTATCGCAACATTGCTGCTGGCGTTGGTCGAGATCCAATGACTGTTAGCAGAATATCGAATCGGTGGGTTCAGGAGGGTAATATGGAACGCCGTGCTGGATCCCAACGGCCTCATATCACTAGCAGTCGAGATGACAGGCATCTTATCCGCATGGCTCTAACGGATCGTGCAGCCACGTCTCGATCCCTGAGTCAACAGATGTGGACGTTTGCAAGACAACATCTGCACGAACAGTTCGACGACGTTTGCAGCAGAATGGACTATCAGCTCGGAGACCATGGCTGCGGTTACCCTTGACGCTTGCATCACAGACTGGAGCGCCTGCGATGGTGTGCTCAACGACGAACCTGGGTGCACGAATGGCAAAACGTCATTTTTTCGGATGAATCCAGGTTCTGTTTACAGCATTATCATGGTCGCATCCGTGTTAGGCGACATCGCGGTGAACGCACATGGGAAGCGTATATTCGTCATCCCCATACTGGCATATCACCCGGCGTGATGGTATGGGGTGCCATTGGTTACACGTCTCGGTCACCTCTCGTTCGCACTTTGAACGGTGGACGTTACATTTCAGATGTGTTACGACCCGTGGCTCTCCTCTTCATTAGATCCCTGCGAAACCCTACATTTCAGCAGGATAATGCACGAAGGTGTGTTGCAGGTCCTGTATGGGTCTTTCTGGATACAGAAAATGTTCGATGCTGCCCTGGCCAGCACAGTCTCCAGATCTCTCACCAACTGAAAACGTCTGGTCAATGGTGGTCGAGCAACTGGCTCGTCACAATACGCCAGTCACTACTCTTGATGAACTGTGCTATCGTGTTGAAGCTGCATGGGCAGCTGTACTTGTACACGCCATCCTAGCTCTGTTTGACTCAATGGCCGTTATTACGGTCAGAGCTGGTTGTTCTGGGTACTGATTTCTCAGGATCTATGCACCCAAATTGCCTGAAAATGTAATCACATGTCAGTTCTAGTATAATATATTTGTCCAACGAATACCCGTTTATCGTCTGCATTTCTTCTTGGTGTAGCAATTTTAATGGCCATTGGTGTAATTGTGTAGCGTAGTGTGATATGTGTATCAGACAGCTAATTTGTAACAATGGGTGAACTGACATGATACGCAACCATAATCGACTTCACATTCCATGTGTTTTCTCTCTACTACAATAAAATCATCAGGTTTAAAGCATTGGACAGCAATACATATATATTTCGTGTTTGTAGCTACACTCCTGGAAATTGAAATAAGAACACATGATCACACTGACAGAACCACAGGCACATAGACACAGGCAACAGAGCATGCACAATGTCGGCACTAGTACAGTGTATATCCACCTTTCGCAGCAATGCAGGCTGCTATTCTCCCATGGAGAAGATCGTAGAGATGCTGGATGTAGTCCTGTGGAACGGCTTGCCATGCCATTTCCACCTGGCGCCTCAGTTGGACCAGCGTTCGTACTGGACGTGCAGACCGCGTCAGACGACGCTTCATCCAGTCCCAAACATGCTCAATGGGGGACAGATCCGGAGATCTTGCTGGCCAGGGTAGTTGACTTACACCTTCTAGAGCACGTTGGGTGGCACGGGATACATACGGACGTGCATTGTCCTGTTGGAACAGCAAGTTCCCTTGCCGGTCTAGGAATGGTAGAACGATGGGTTCGATGACGGTTTGGATGTACCGTGCACTATTCAGTGTCCCCTCGACGATCACCAGAGGTGTACGGCCAGTGTAGGAGATCGCTCCCCACACCATGATGCCGGGTGTTGGCCCTGTGTGCCTCAGTTGTATGCAGTCCTGATTGTGGCGCTCACCTACACGGCGCCAAACACGCATACGACCATCATTGGCACCAAGGCAGAAGCGACTCTCATCACTGAAGACGACACGTCTCCATTCGTCCCTCCATTCACGCCTGTCGCGACACCACTGGAGGCGGGCTGCACGATGTTGGGGCGTGAGCGGAAGACAGCCTAACGGTGTGCGGGACCGTAGCCCAGCTTCATGGAGACGGTTGCGAATGGTCCTCGCCGATACCCCAGGAGCAACAGCGTCCCTAATTTGCTGGGAAGTGGCAGTGCAGTCCCCTACGGCACTGCGTAGGATCCTACGGTCTTGGCGTGCATCCGTGCGTCGCTGCGGTCTGGTCCCAGGTCGACGGGCACGTGCACCTTCCGCCGACCACTGGAGACAACATCGATGTACTGTGGAGACCTCACGCCCCACGTGTTGAGCAATTCGGCGGTACGTCCACCCGGCCTCCCGCATGCCCACTATACGCCCTCGCTCAAAGTCCGTCAACTGCACATACGGTTCACGTCCACGCTGTCTCGGCATGCTACCAGTGTTAATGACTGCGATGGAGCTCCGTATGCCACGGCAAACTGGCTGACACTGACGGCGGTGCACAAATGCTGCGCAGCTGGCGCCATTCGACGGCCAACACCGCGATTCCTGGTGTGTCCGCTGTGCCGTGCGTGTGATCATTGCTTGTACAGCCCTCTCGCAGTGTCCGGAGCAAGTATGGTGGGTCTGACACACCGGTGTCAATGTGTTCTTTTTTTCCATTTCCAGGAGTGTATTTGAACCATTTTTTGACAACTTCCATGCAGACAAAAACAACACTGAATCCAAGAACTTTGATTCATTCTACAGCTATAGCTCTCGTTAGGAGTGGGGCATATGTCATCTTCCCTTTTCTTATTTAACTTCTGATTTCCCTTTAGACGCTGATTTCAGTGTCCAGCAATTATTAGTGGATTTACCGGCTTGATCAGCAGCGATTGTGATCCGGTGTGTGATGGAAGTTCTGGCCTGAGCAGGAAAATGGATTTCTGTCTTATTGTCTCTTTTTCTCTTTTCAACCAGATGGGGACCTCATCTTCTCAGGTATCATTAAGTCTGAGACCCTTAGAAGACTGTCAACAGATAGTGTGCGGTTTGTTGATGAAGTATGCGATCACCCACAATTCTACACGCTTCTTCCATAGAGGGGTCGTGACCTTTTTCAGCTGTTATGACAACTTCATCTGTAACTGCTTCAGAATTCCGAGCAAAAAGTGTCCGTTTTGTTGAACCAGAAATGTATGTTTCCACTAGAAAACGCCTCCAGAAAAGCCGGACTGAACAGTGCATCAAAATTATAACGACCAGGTCTGCAAGAAGGGTTATCTTTCTGAAACTGCGTCAAGTTTACTTGCCATCTTGTTTCAAAGACTTGTGCATTGAAAATCCATTGGTTGTAGAATATGGCTACTATCTGGTGGTATTGTGGCAATGATAATTTCCTTCTTGGAGCAATTTCCAAACTATATGGCGTCACGTGGCTCACATGATAATCCGTTATCAGAATCACTGACATATCTGCACTAAGGCCGCGAACAAATTCATTGAATAATTTCAAACAAAAATTCATCGTTAATCCATCCAATTTGCCATAGGGGTATTGAGCCAGTCGTTTGACATCCTTCTTCCTTTAAAAATGATTAGAGAGGACCAAATTCACCTGCAGTATTTACATATGACAGCACAGTGCGGAATTCCGCCTCAGCTGCAATAAAAAGTTTGTAAACATATTTCTTCCCTACTTTGGTAACAACTTTATCATGTTTTACAACGTAAGAAAGCCGCGAGGAGTGGCCGCGTGGTTAGAGACGCCGTGTTACGGACTGCGCGGCCCCTCCCGCCGGAGGTTCGAGTCCTCCCTCGGGCATGGGTGTGCGTGCTGTTCTTAGCGTAAGTTAGAAGCGACTCTCATCGCTGAAGACGACACGTGCACCTTCCGCCGACCACTGGCGACAACATCGATGTACTGTGGAGACCTCACGCCCCACGTGTTGAGCAATTCGGCGGTACGTCCACCCGGCCTCCCGCATGCCCACTATATGCCCTCGCTCAAAGTCCGTCAACTGCACATACGGTTCACGTCCACGCTGTCGCGGCATGCTACCAGTGTTAAAGACTGCGATGGAGCTCCGTATGCCACGGCAAACTGGCTGACACTGACGGCGGCGGTGCACAAATGCTGCGCAGCTAGCGCCATTCGATGGCCAACACCGCGGTTCCTGGTGTGTCCGCTGTGCCGTGCGTGTGATCATTGCTTGTACAGCCCTCTCGCAGTGTCCGGAGCAAGTATGGTGGGTCTGACACACTGGTGTCAATGTGTTCTTTTTTCCATTTCCAGGAGTGTATATAGCAATAACAGCTCTGACATATGGGTGAAAGGTGAATCAAGACAGTCAGTCAGTGGCGTTACTTGATTTTTATCCATAGTGTCAACCCATATTCTAGTTTTAAGAGTCACGACCGGAAGTGGCACCGTTATCACGTGACCAGCTTATAAACTCTTAATAGGTAACAGCTTAAATCTGCTCGGTACATTGTCTCCTGTAGTTACCTATACCTTTATCAGCAAGACAGTCAGACCTCTCCCTTGATACCGAGATGTGTTGCTGTTCTTTATGTACTCAGATTTTCTGTCCCTTAATTGTTTCGATATACTTAACACCAACAGAAACCTTCGGGAAGCGAGGGGGGGGGGGGGGGGGGGGGAGTTGCCACATGTATACATTTATCCACACCCACCAGTAACAAATGTTCCTTTAAAACTACATTCTTGTAGTGCATATGAATCCCATATCGATTTCCAAATGTAGTTCCATTACAAGCAAGAGAGAGTCACACAGATGCACAACATCGAATTTCAACACGATATAGTCTAAAATACAACTGTTAGTATCGCTGTTTCTGTTATAGATTACAGCATTAAATAATTAAAACTATAGTCATACAGAGCATGATTTTATAACCCTTTATGGGTTCTGATTAGCAAGGATGTGTGTACTGCTACACAAGTCAACCGTCAACCTGTATGTATTTACTTTAATTCCATGGAAGGTGGTGCTTTAGATCTCACATTAGTCAGTGTTAGTATTTGTATCTGTCATTCCTGTCCCCTCTATTAATGTTCACTTTGTACGAAACCTACGTCACCCCTGCATTAGTATCGTATGGGTGTTGAAACGAGTGCATTGTCCTGTTGGCAGAAATATTGTAACCTAATGACGCCATGTCATATTCTGAAAAAAAAATTAAAAAATACAGAACGGTTGTTTATCCAAATAAATTCATTTCAAAACATGAATATGTTTCTAAATTAGATTCTTGCGAGTTAATAGATATTTGTGCAAAAATGGTAGTAAATGGTAGGTGTCACCTCGGTAAGGTTAGCTTGAAGGGAACACCTCACTTTACATCAATGTCATGATCCTGTAGTAGCCGAGACACATGATCCATTGCAACATATTTTCTTCCAACAGCTGTGCTTTCAACTCATTCTTCTATTTATCTCTGTATCCAAAACATTATTTTTATTTTGACCTTTTAATTCCTATGTCAATACTTGTTAGTTGACTCGTTTCACTTCCACACAAGGCTACACTCAAGACAAATATTTTCAGTAAAGACTTCTTTAACACTTAGATTTGTATTAGATATTGAGATATTTCTCTTTCCAGAAACGTTTTTCCTGCAACTGCCAGTCTGCATTTCATAACCTTTCTACTTGGCCAACATGGGTTATTTTTTCACATTAACTCTTATACAATTTTCAGCGTCTCACTTTCTAACCTTATTCCCTCAGCACCTCCTGATGCAGTTCGACTGCATCCCATTACCCTTGTTTTACTTTTGTTGATGTTCATTTTATAGTCTCTTTTCATGACATGCGGAGCATTACTGACCCTGCGAATTATCTTAGAACACAGATCGGAAAAAATCGAGCCAGCATTAATAGTGTCGGCCGTACGCTGTCTAATTAACCTTCAGGGCATTGCCCTGAAGAGATTGAGGGAAATCGCACAAACGAAATCAAAGTGACTGAAAGAGAATCTAAACGACTCTCTTCCACAGTACAAGCAAAGCTTCTTAACCCAAGCGCCACCTCGCTTGGTCGAGAACAAGCGGAATTGCCTGAACTGTTTGTACTATGGACGGAAACTGTGTGTGAATTTCATTCCAGGGAACCAGCGTGTGCCTATGTATAGGAGACATGGTACACAACTTTTGTCTTTGCTCTTGTTGGTTGTTACTGTCGCACTGGTGGCCAGCCTTACGAAAATGATACTGACAACTGTAGTTTCGATGAAAACAATATCGTTAAATGTCATTGTGATATTCACGCAAGTGCAACAAGATGCATTGTAGAAATCAGTACAATAACTTCGTGCGGCATGGTTCCATGAGATTCTGTGAGAACTTTCTGCCTCTCTGTAGGGGCTGGGGCTTTTCAGTTTCGTATATACAGGATGTGCTCTTTTATCGAAGAGATTATCCACCTGTGGAGCATATTTCGTGATCTTTACACAGAATAGCAATATTTTATAGTCTTCCTATGTCAAACTGGCACACCTTGGTCGTAATACATGTTTGTATCACATGGGTGCTTTGCAAACGGGCACCGGTAAATTGTAGCCCAACCCTGAATGTTACAAGAGTATCCATAATGCGCATGACGATGGCACTTGAGTCTTCCGTACCATGTTTTTCTCTTCCTTCCTCTGCTATTCAGCCCATCTGAGCAGCTTCCACGTAATATCGATAACCGAACCTTTCATTCTTTCCGTGATGTTTTTGTACAATCAATGCACTGCTCCATTCTTTACGGCAGTCAACAAGGTACATTGTAGAAATCAGTGTGAACTTTCAGTGCAGAGCTTTGCTCGCCTTGGAGTGCTTTGGAAGTTCCGTAGATTATGAAGGGGTTCCTGGCATAGTACCCATGAGAAAGCATGGAATTCGCATGGGCTCTATGGGCAAACTTGTTCATTATCGTACCGGCCTTCAGACCTATCTTTGTTGAAATGAATTTTGAAAGGCAATTCTCCCTCCAACACGTTCAAATACCCACAGTAGAAGTTACTGCGGCGGTTCAGTTCCGTCACGTCTGCGAGCCGCTTTGAATACCTGCCCAACGGTTTCGGCGAGAACTGTGCGCGCCGCCGGAGAAGTGTTGACGTCAGCTATAACATGTCACACAACGTCCGCCTTAGTAGCTGCGCCGGATGGCTAAGCGCAGGGGTTCGCACGCGATTGCCGCGTGGGCCGGAAATTTTTCCGGTCTGGGACTGGGTGTTATGTTGATTTTACTTTAGTATCGTCATAATTGACATTACTATTGAGATGGCTGAGTGGGTGCGGCGCGCATACCAATAAAATGGAAAAAAGAAGTTTTGAGAGGACGCTCCTAGCCCACTTCGGCAGTGGCGCTTGCAGGGACGTTCTCAATTACTGTCGACGGTCCAAAAAGAAAACAGCTGCTGGACAACCGACGCCGTGCTGACACGGTTTGCTACGTGCCTCGACCCGACGACAGCGGATCCATCAACGGATTTCCAGCTGGCATATGATCTTGAGGCGTGGTCTGATCTGTTTCGCTTTCAAGTGTATGGGCTTTTTAGCTTGCTAGAAACTTGTGGCATGCCAAGATACACTAGGGTACGGATGTTTGATAAACTTCGCTTTTACCAAGTTAAAAGGTGATGGTGTTCACTTCAAATACTTACATGAAATACTACTTCATACTGAGAGATACTGCATTAATTTGTGTGGCCTATTGAATGCCATTGCTATGGGTTCTTTCAAGAACGATTTTAAATACCGGTTATTGTATTTATGGCCCTTATTTTGATTATTCTGTATTTTATGGGCCACCATTAAGACTAAAGTGTTCCCTCACACCTTCAGTGTTTGTGTTTTGATGTTGGTTTTGTGTAACTGCTAACCTGAATTTGAAGCGATATGTGAGTGTTTTTAATGCTGATGTTGTAAAAAGGGAATGTAGGTAATGTTATAAACTTACGATCTCAAGGCTATTTCTTGCAGTTTTGGGACTGCCAGTTGACTATTTTGATAGCTTAAATTTTTGGAAATTCTTTAAATAGTCATATATACAGTGCAACCTTGTATTTCTTTAATGACTGTGCTTTGGGATTTTCATATATTGTGGTAGTAAAATTGTAAGGCTAAGTGGGGGTTCCTGTCTTGATTGGGTTTTGTTTTAAATCCAAGTTTTTTTTCCTGATAACAATTTTTTTTAAGCTTGTTGCGCACACCTCTCAACCCAATACGACCACTCCCACGTACTGTATCATTTGTGGTACGCCTTAGGCTGACAACTCTTCGCAGAAACATTGGAATAAAACTCTAATTAGGTACGGTTCTACTAAAGCCAAATAATAGCGAGCCAGAACATTAAAGATACTCATGCAGTACCGTGTAAAATAGGAATGCAAGTCATCTGAACGGTACGAGACAAGTTACGATGGCAGCAAGTACTTGTGATAGACTTTGCTCAATCTACTTTGAAATCAGAGAAGGCGGAAACCTGCCAATTTCAGTATGCTGAATCGAAGGATGATTGCGATGGCTTGGTGGTTGCTAACAAGTATCACACAAGCGCGGGGGCTTTTCAAATGATTAAATGATTGCGTGGTGATTTCATTAATGTCCATCGTAAGAGGAAGAACGGAGAAGTACTTCCAAGAATAGGGGCGATTTCATTAATGTCCATCGCAAGAGGAAGAATGGAGAAGTACTTCCAAGAATAGGAGAGGAAAGAAAATTAGTGTAATGATAATAATGAGGGAAACATTTTTTCTTGTACATAGATATTGCAAAGAATGATCTGCAATGAAGAATAATTGAAGGAAAAATTGCCGAGAGGAGAGGGAAAACTTTAGTGCAAGAGCAAGGCTTGGAATGTTGGATGACATTGAAAATGAGTTCTTACTAGCAATTTCAAGAAGCAAGTACCATCGGAAGCAGCAGTAGTAACAGTAGTAGTAGTAGTTGCGGTTTATTCATCCGCGTCTTCCTTTTTCAAGGATATTGCGCATGTCGTGACTTTACAGTTTGACAACAAAATTCATACTTCATATAACAGGCATTTACATACTTAAAGCGATAATCTGATAATGATGGGACAGGTAATCGGCTGTGGGCTTACAGCAGGAACTGTTCTGGCATTTGCCTGAAATAATTTAGCCTGGGTGAGACGATGGAAACGCCAGGAAGACATCTTGTATACACCTCGAGCTGCCCTAGAAATGTTTTATTTCCCAAAACCAGGTTTATAACCCATCATCAGTGGCATCTGATACAGACGAACAAACAACTGTATGTACATAGCTTTCTACAAAATGACAACTGCACATACAGTAGCGTAATGTAAATATACTTACATTATGTATTTATATAGCAATGAAACTTATGTCAGTTACTACGATAGGATCTGGAATCTGCCCTATAACGTAATACACACTTTGTCACGTATGTTACTACTGTCAGATCTTATACAGTGACAGTTCTTGATAACGTTCGACGTAACCGTCATATAGAGTAATCATGGAACTAACAGGTGAAGGAGTCTACATTACCTATCTTTTGTTATTTCTGGGATCATATTATATAATCTGTGACATGCATTCATTTATGTAAATTACAATTTTTTGACCTTTGCTATATGAATGTAGATAGGCAAAAGGGTATAAAATAGCAAAATAATCCAACATATCATGTCAAATTAGAACATTTTTAATGCAGGCCACAGATTCCAAACGAAAATTATTCGGTTAAAACACTGGTGAAATTTTGTATATACACCTTATTACCATGAGCTGATTAAAGATCTAGTCGGTTATTCTTTTCTACTGTGATCTGATGTCTATTCTTACAATGTTCCTTCCGCTTCTTTTATATAATTTCATAACTAGCTTTGGGTCATACCCATTGTGAGATGCTACCTCACCCACGTTAATCAAATACCTAAGAATTTATTTTTTAGGTTTCAACGTAGCGTCAGTGGCTAACCGACCGCTGTTTGTATTAATTTATTTTATGCTTCTGAAGAAGACTAGATTACTCTAGCTGAAACCTGGGTAAAGGCCAGTAACATTTCGCAACTGAGGCGGATTTTGACGTACTAATTAAATACCCTTTGAACGAAGTGAATATTAATGCTGAGTCACATACACCGTTCAGTGAGGGGTTCATGGATAGGTGACGCTACGCTAGTAGTGTGCAACTGGCTGGCAGTTTAGGTCGAATGGGAGGCGTGGTCAGATGGCCCAGGATATTTAAGGCAACCGCTCGCATTAAGCGGGAGATCCGGGTTTGAGTCCCGGTCCAACACAAATTTTCACCTGTTATAACTGAATCACTTCAATGTCCAAATGCGGCCAATCTCACTGAAAACCTTTGACTCAAACAGTCTTAGACTCTTCGCAGCTTATACAGTTATTTGCAGGGTGGTAAAGATAAAACTGGACCGGAAAAATATAAACAGTAAAGCTGACGCGGGTCTGACCTTTCTTATGTGAGAACACATGCCCTGGCTGCTTGAACCAGGCCTCATATGAATAAATGAAAAACTGAGGATCCAGGAGTCCTGATTCCACTTCACTCAGAAACTATGGGAGTGCCAGTTCGTCTGTTCGCATTAACTCGTGGAAGAAAGTGAAATTGTAAGGATACACACGCATGTTCTTTTTAATAGTATTCAGACAGTACGGTCTCTTAATAGCCACTTGCAAAGATAAACGGTCTTGAGATTTCTTCGGGATTTGTTCCAGACATTCCTTAACTCGAGCAATGTTTTCTGACGTTCTAACTTTTTTCGGATAGTTATAATTTTTGTTCGCTACAGAGCCCGTTTCGCGCCATTTTGCCACGAACAAAGAGACGACATGCCAATCGGATTTTTGTAATTCTTCGTATTTATGGTACAAGAAGAACTCGAATATTAATATCCCAAAGCAGTTCGCTGCAACACTCAAAAAATTCTCGAGAAAATCGACTATGAATTTTTCCTACTGCCTTTAATACCCTATAGTAGAGTTAGTTTCTTGACAGGCAGTGTGGATCTGTGGTTAAATAATTGCCTGACATCCACCCTAACGCAAATTTTTAAGCAGAAGTGGATGTTCCGCTAGCAATTCCTTGACGCGTAAACTAAGTAAAGATGGAAAAGAAGTCTGTGGAGCTCGAGATCTTTAATCAATTGCTCGAGTATAGATTCGGTCGTTACTTTTTTCGTTTTCTTCTGTTCAGTTACAATATCTATGACATTGAAATCAAAAATCTATAAAATGTATGCTAAGTAAAATGTAAACGTCGTGTGACTAGGGCCTCCCGTCGGGTAGACCGTTCGCCGGATGGAAGTCTTTTGATTTGACGCCAATCCGGCGACTTGCTCCTCTATGGGGATGATGACAACACAACACGCAGTCCCTGAGCAGAGAAAATCTCCGACCCAGGCGGAAATCGAACCCGAACCCTTAGGATTGACATTCTGTCGCGCTGACCACTTTTTTTTTAATGAATTTATTTTTTTGTATTCTTTTTCGATACAGAATTAGGCAGTTCACAAACACTAAATGAAATGCATCCTCTGCACATATATAAATTTAAAAAAATCATTGTAAAACAAATCACAAATTTAAAGGAACAGGGATGTGGTTTTTATTTATTTATTTATTTTCCATAAAGATTACTCTGCTTAAAGGAACATGTAGATCATTTCATGGTATAGTATGCTAGTATGTGTATTACATATTGAGCGGTGAGAGAAGCGTGAGGTTCATTATCAGCTGTCAAATGTGCACACCGACTGCACCCGGCACATCCCAACTGCGTGGTGGGTCGAGGAAGACTGCCTGAAGATAGTTGGCGAAGGTTTTCCGATTGTGTGGCCATCTATGAACCTCGTTGTGGGCTTGCTGCAAGAAATACCAAAAGTCAAGTCGCGACTTGGCAGCATCCCCATAGAGGTACGCGATCGTCCAACCTTTGACCCAGATGATCGACTGTGATTTAGTCGCCGGAAAGTAGTCACTCTCCGGATGTAAGAAGGAAGCAGGTGTAATATGTTGCGGTGATGGTCGTCGTCCACTTGGTGACATTTCGGGCATAGAGAAGTGTGTCCACTAGTCCAATTGCATGGAGCCGTTGGTTGGTATTGAACTTGCCACAGGCAACAGAGAACTACAGTGCCCGAACGAAGGTAGGAAGGAATTTTTGGTGCACATGTCTCCAAATCTTCAGCCAATGCAACTTGGGGTGTTTCAGTTCAATGACATTGCGACTTATCCGTCGTAGCAGCCAAACATAAAAATCCTTCGCGCATGGCGGTCTCGTGCGCGGAAGCTCGTCTCTGATATAACTAAGTTCCACGATAAATGTTGATACATGCGCAAAATGTGGCGTAATGTTGCCCACCGCCACCGGAGGTGTGAGAGACGCTGGAACTGGGAGATCCAGTAGGCGGGATGTAAGGGAATCATCCCCGCTACGCCATTGCTTGTACATCGTGGCTAAAGGAGCGCCGTCGCTCGGCAGTGAACATTCGTAAGTCCGAGTCCCCCCTTGTCCGAAGGGAGCGTGAGCGTTGCGTGTCGCACCTTGAGGGGTGATCCAATCATCACAAAGTAGCCTAGTGCTGATTGAAGTCGACGTCCGAGCGTAAGTGCTAGGGGCAGGATCTGCGAAATATGCACCATTCGAGAAACCACATAAGTGTTCAGATATTCGACTAGCTGCAAAGGATCAAGGCGCCGTAGGAGATGTTGGCGGACCATGGTACGTGTTGTCTGTAAAATACGTCGGTAGTTAACTGCCGCAGTATGTTTTACAGATGAGGTAAAGTCTATGCCGAGATAGCGGAATCGTTGCACAAAAGGAAACGGACTGATTTCTTCCGGCGTAAGGCCCCTTCCAGCCGGCATTGCCGCCGATTTGTTCATGTTCACTACCCGCCGTCACACTGTGGTCCAACAACAGTTCAAGGACCGTCTTCACTTCTTCCTCAGTACGAACGAGCAGCACGAGGTCGTCCGCATAGGCACGACATTTGAAGGTGCAGCCCCGCAGTTCCATCCCAGAAAGAGAATTTGTTAGCCTCCCAATTAACGGTTCCAACGCTATCGCGAACAGCAGCATCGAAAGAGGGTAGCCCTGGCGAATGGATCGTCGAATTTGAATGGGCCCTGCTATACGCCCATTAACCTGTACCATGGATTGTGCGCCCCCATAAATCCTTCTAATGACACCAGTAAAACGGGTACACTCATATCTCACGGACAGGAGTTTCAACACCGACGTGCAGGGCAAACAATCGACACGACATGGTATACAGGCAGGAGTACCCCAAGGAAGTATACTAGGGCCCTTACTGTTTAAACTCTACATTAACGACCTCCCAGCTACACATAACACGACGGTAGCAATCTACGCGGATGACACCGCCATCCTCGCGCAAGATTGGAAGCCGTCTAACATTAACTCACGACTACAGACTGCACTCAGAACGGCGGAGCCTTGGCTGGTGAAATGGCGTGTTAGAGTAAACGTCGACAAGTGCGAGGCCGTTCTGTTCACTAGAAGGCCGAAGCAACTGCGCAAACATCAGCACTGCAACCCAATAACACTACACACACGCCCAATACGTTTCCGCGAGAAGGTCAAATACCTCGGTGACTGGCTGGACAGAAAACTACTCTGGGGAGGCCACATCCAACACGTGACCAACAAAGCTAACGCGAGGCTCAAACAACTCTACCCTATGCTTAACAGGCGTAGCACACTGAACAGGAGGGTGTCTAGGTCCATGTACATGACACTTATTAGACCCCTGATGACGTACGCAGCCCCTGTCTGGGGATACGCTGCGCCAACTCGACTGCGCCGTCTGCAGCTCATACAGAACAAAGTACTCAAAATCATAAGCAACGCTCCGCGCTACACACGCATCGCGGACCTTCACCGGGAATACCGGCTAGATACCATCTCGCAGGTACTCCAAAAACTCTCCACACGACTGTACAATAACACGAGACACTCGCGCAACCCGTTTATTCTTTCTCTGGGTAACTACGACCACAACCATAGATGGAAGCATAACAGACCAAAGACATTACTGGCTAGGAACTAAACATCTATGGTCCATAGAACGCTAACACGAAAGTACTGACGAGCCCCTGCAACACAGTTATTACTGGGAACCCAGATGTGCGACCAGCCGGAAATCAGGCAACCGAAGGGAAACCGTACTGTACACAGCACGCAAACCAGCCACACACACCCCTACACCGTTTGTGAGCCGATCTATGACCGATAGCCCACTAATCTGCAGCGACCTTGAACTGTTGCAGGGACGCAGCAACTGCAGCAAGCGCCGCAACAAGCTCCAACAACGACAAAGGTAACGATGCACGATACCTCAAACTAACACAACCACACCTTGCATGCACTGTCGCAGATAGCAAGCCGCTACTGCCCTTACTACCCGTCCTACTGTCGCAGAGGTTTTTTCCCTTGGCGCTGGCCTTGGCACTTTTTTCCCTCTGCCCTTACAACCGCTACCCTTCGATCGCTTTCGACCACTTCTATCTACTATCTACTATCTACTATCTACTATCTACTATCTACGAAAGTACTGACGAGCCCCTGCAACACAGTTATTACTGGGAACCCAGATGTGCGACCAGCCGGAAATCAGGCAACCGAAGGGAAACCGTACTGTACACAGCACGCAAACCAGCCACACACACCCCTACACCGTTTGTGAGCCGATCTATGACCGATAGCCCACTAATCTGCAGCGACCTTGAACTGTTGCAGGGACGCAGCAACTGCAGCAAGCGCCGCAACAAGCTCCAACAACGACAAAGGTAACGATGCACGATACCTCAAACTAACACAACCACACCTTGCATGCACTGTCGCAGATAGCAAGCCGCTACTGCCCTTACTACCCGTCCTACTGTCGCAGAGGTTTTTTCCCTTGGCGCTGGCCTTGGCACTTTTTTCCCTCTGCCCTTACAACCGCTACCCTTCGATCGCTTTCGACCACTTCTATCTCCTGATGGATCATGTTAATGAGTAGTCTTACCCAGACGCATGGACAACATCACAGCCTGCATCCTGTGACGCCTGATTCAAAACTAACATGCTTACGGAGGTGACAGTAGAACTTTTGGTTTGGTCACCACGTTGGTGCGGACGTGGAAGGGCCCCATCCTATATACCAGTAAAACGGTATGGAAATCCCATTTGTTCCAGTACAGCGTTCAGATAGTTGTGGCGCACCTTATCAAAAGCACTGTCAAAATCAAACGCCACCATCGCCGCTTTAAGCCGGCACTCCTCCGCCAGCGCTATCACATCACGTCATTCGCCAGTAGCTGTTTGCACATTCACCGATCCACTCCATCTCTGGAGAGAGAACGCTACGTATTAACATACGACATCGGGACGCTAGCAACCGTGCAAAGATCTTATAGTCGGCATTAAGCAGGGTGATGGGACGATAATGTGTGACCGTAATTCCTGGCTTCGGTTTATGTACTGGCACCAAGAGGCCTTCCATAAAAGCCGGTGGAATAGGCGCATCGGAATTTAACATCTCGTTGTACATTTCCGTCCATCGCGGTGCCATTTCGTTGCGAAATTCTCGATAAAATTCAGCAGGAAGTCTATCAATGCCTGGGGACCGATTCAACGCACCGTTTGCGATCGCATCATGTACTTCCTCACAGCTAATGGCTTCCAGTAAGGTTCCCGCGTCTTCCACCGTCAGTGTACGGGAGACGTACGTGGATATACGTTCGAGGTCCTCGACAGGGGCTGTTTCTTCCCGATAGATGTGTTGGTAATGGTCGACGATTGCAGAGACAATGTCCGCTTGACGCGTCACTCTTCGGTCTTCGCGGGTAATTAATTCCCGTACCAAAACGCGTCGTCGGTGCTTTCGTTCATTCACGACGTGGTGCAAGGAAGGAATCTCGTGTCTTATCGTATCGTGACATCTGGCGCGCACCATGGTTCCCTGAAGATGTTTCCGAGCTAAAGTCACTAGTTTAGCTTTTATACTTTTGTTTTCGATCCAAATGTCCTGTCCCGGCGGACCATCATCCAGGTCGCGCAGCGCTGCAAAATAAAAGTCCGTCGTACGGCGGCGCCATTCTGCCATCTCCCTGTTATATGGGATGAACGTACGGCGAAGCGCCGGTTTAGCACAAGTCAGCCACCAATCAAGCTACGTCGCATACCTTCCAACCCTTCGCTCGCACATCGTCCATGTCTCAAGGATCCGTTGGTGGCATTCAGGATCATGTAGATGTTGAATGTTTAGTTTCCACGGGGCCTTACTGTTTCACACCTCTCTACGGAGAAGAAGCACCGTACAGATGTAAGCTCTGTGATCGGAAAATACGAATGGCCAGCGTTCCGCGTCCTGGACATCATTTGCATGAGCCCGTGAGATATAAATGCGATCTAACCTGCTCGCCGAATGACTTGTCACATAGGTGTATCCCGGTGCATCTCCAGGTCGTAATTCCCACGTGTCGCTAAGTACAAGGTCATTGACAACGATTCGCAACTCCTGGCTGATGTTTGCTTGCGGCCATTGGTATTTCTGGCTGAGAACACAGTTGAAATCTCCACCAATTATTACACATTCATAACGTCCATGGAATAGTGGGCAATGACTTCTGCATAAAATCGCGCCCTTTCCCGCCGACGATTGTTTCCCGACGGTGCATAAAGATTGATGATGCGTGTCCCAAACGTCGTGAAAGCCATTCCCCTGGCCGACGAAAGGTAACACACGTTTTTCACTGGGAAGCCATCTCGCACGTAAACTGCCACACCACTCCCATTGTGATCTCCATGTGACGAAATAGATTGGTAGCCTGCGATTTATGGGAGTGCATCTATGTGGACTTCCTGCAGCAAAGTAACATCCACATCAGATGCCCAAATCGTTTCCTTCAGTAGGTGTATTTTGGCCGGTGAACGCACGTCATTTATATTTAATGTCGCGATACGGTTCGCATGGCGTTGAATCCCACTCTGTCGAGGCGCAAAACATCTCCCTGCATCGGCGCTGGAGGCTGAGTTAGAAGAAGTTCTCTCGCCCCTCTCCCTTCACCTTCAGCAATTATTAGGCCGTCTTCGTGAGTGCCGGCTGCCTCTGTATGACGTCCGGCGCCTCCTCGATATCCTCATACCACATCTTTGCAGGCAGTGATATATTCGTGTCCATAGCCACAGCATCTGCGGCTCGAGAACCAACTGGTTGTGATTCCTCTTCAGCATCACCACGTCCCGGTACCGTCAATGTGACAGACCGCTGTGGGTCTGATCGAACAGTTTCCATTGCCTCATCCTGTTTCGTAGAGGCTGTTGTGTCGTCTTGGTCCACAGACACATCATCGTCGGGGCAAGGGGAGTCATCCCTAGGAGATGTAGTGCGACGACGCCGTTTCCTCCTTTTCGGGGAACGTTGTTTGCGTGATCTTCCTTCCGTGTCCTCAGATTGTAGGGAATCGTCGCTGCCCGACAGAAAAGCATCCGTAGGAACTGGAAGTGTTTCGAGTCCCACCGTTGTACCTGGCGGGAGTTCGGTCGAAACTGATGTTGTCGTCACAGAGTGTGTTCCAGACGGAACAGCATCCGTAGTGGCTGGAACTGCTTCGTGTACTATCGGTGTGTTTGGTGGGAGTTCGGTCTCATCTGATGTTGTCACCGTAGGTTGTATGCTCGATGGAGAAGCATCCTCTGTCATCCTGACGTCTGCTACAAGGTTTTGGAGAGTGCCATCTTGATCTTCCACCGGGCTGTGTCCTTTCGGTCATCAACGGACGCAGTGAGGGCTTTGGCATAGGTGATCGGTAGTACTGTCATCGCCGGCGACGGCTCCCGCACATCTGAAGGCAGTTGCGTAATCCACCGTTGCTTACATTTCGACCTGAGGTATCCCTTCTGGCCACAACCAGAACATGTACACACGACAGCAAAAAAAGTGGGTCACCCCTGAATTCCAACATGTAGGCTGCACCTGAATGTATGCAACCAACATAGCATATCTGTGTTGCACATAGTCGCAACCCTCCACAGTACAGTCGTTGTAAGATACACAATGGGTACCACTAGAGACTACTAGAGAACACCATTCTTTATGACAGCCCATCCAGATGAAAAGTAAAACCATGATAGTACAGAAGAAATCAGACAGTCCTTAACGTTTGTAAACTAAACTTAATTACAATAAGTGACATTTCAAATGTTATAGGACAACTAGTTTTGTCACATAAATCTTTCAGTAATCCTTAGGCACAATTGAATATTTGAGACAGTATATGGATTTATAAAGTTGTATGGCAATTGGAAACAAGTTCTTTGCTGTCTGAAAGGATTACCCTACACATGTGAAGGTCGTTCAACGTTCAACGGAGAGTGGTTTCGCATCAATTTTATGTAATACTAAGCAGTTAAAAAAAAAAAAAAAACATGATTAACGGCGGCAACCACTCTACGGAAATTCAAACATTAGCAGCGAATCACACGTAATATCTTTGTTCACATTTCTCATCAACAGTTACTTGTACACGAAGTTGTACTTTAAATGACATGACCAACGTCTTCGTTCTGGATCCAGATGCAAACCCAGAACGTAAAGCCATTGTTAACCAAGCAAAGCTTTGTGCATTATCGAGACTCGTTCACTAGGGAGAAAGAGACGTCACATATTGACGTTTGCACCAGTATCAGTTATCAATTCTCAACTTGAACGTAAATGACGATAATGTTTGTACGAAAGCAGGAGCCCTAACATGACAATTACCTTCTTGATAATTAACCTCGAAAGGCGTTGTATAGTGTTGCATTGTCAAGGAATAAAGGATGCACATGTTTAAAATTGAAATGCCACCACGTAATGCTGGGGACAGGGATGCGAACCCAGCACCTAATCGGATTGTTGAATAAGTACGTAAAATCAGAATGTAGATATCACAGTTTGTCACCAGTAGTGGGGTTGGAACCTTAAATGACGACTGAAGTTGTATTGTCTGACCGGGATTTGAACCCGGCGCCTACCGCCGTCGTTGTCTAACTAGGAACAGACGAGAAATGTCCAATGTTGGTTCACCATCAGCGAGATGTGCACACGTTTAACTAGAAATAAGGTGACGAAAACGTCTATGCTGACTAAGAGTCGAACGCCGCACACATGGTTATGAAGACACGTTAATAATCAACTCCATATTCAGTAGTAGCTAGGAGTAGCATGTTTAGTTGCAAACCTTAAGGCCTTACTCATCCCTAGTAACGTGTTGCCAAATATCTGAGATATCATGATGTTAATTTACAAGTGGATTGACTGCCGTAAAGAGCAATGTTCTCTAGTAGTCGTGTATCATTGAGATGTAAATGAAGTACCTCAGCAGAAAGTAATTTCCGTCGTGCAGCGCGTATTGTTTCAGAGACACTGAGAACATGTTATAAGTGCACAAAACGTGTATTATATACTAAGTATATACTATTATTTGGAGAAGCTGCCGCCAAACCTGTTTACTTTTACATTCCGCTCAGTTGTCGTGGTTGAATACAGGTTTTCTTAAGGCTACATCTAATGCACAGCGCTTACAAGAAAGTATAGTTTCCTACGTCATGCTATTGCAAGCTAGGTGAAATATTTTGTGGTAGCTATGTTTAAAATGAATGTATTTTTGAAAGTATTGTTCGTCAAATAGTTCAATAAATCGTCAACTGTAGGTGTGCCTGCACATGTTATAGCATAATAGCTGTAGCTGCATTAGTATGTACTACAGACTTGGGTAGATTAGGTGTAACTTTTGATCCTTCAAGGGGTGATCATGGCCCTGCGGTCCGAGTCTGTGTTAGCCGCTGCTCGCGAGCTACGGGCCAGCCAGGCTGGCCGAGGTGAGACGCAAGTGAGCGAGCTGGCGGTGGCGGGACGAGCCAGCACGGCTGCGCCGCATGCCTCTGCCTCTGCCGCTCCATTTGACGTAAATATGTTTACTTCCTCTCCTGGAATCAGTGTAAGAGCGGCAAGCAGAAATACACATCAGGCTGTCTGCCGTAATGGCTCACGGGGAGAGGTCTATTCCTGGTAGAGTCAAAAAATGGTTCAAATGGCTCTGAGCACTGTGGGACTTATCATCTGAGGTCGTAAGTCCCCTAGAACTTAGAACTACTTAAACCTAACTAACGTAAGGACATCAGACGCATCCATGCCCGAGGCAGGACTTGAACCTGCGACCGTAGCAGTCGCGCGGTTCCAGACTAAAGGGCCTAGAACCGCTCGACCACTCCGGCCGGCCGAGGTAGAGTCGTCGCTCTCATAGAGGAAGGAGTATGTTCCATCAGAGAAGCTGGCAGGCGCTATGGCGTACCACATACCACTGCAACGAGATGGTGGATGTCTGCCTTAAAAGAGGCACCACCAACAGGGCTCCTGGCTCAGGCAGGAAGAGAGTGATCTGACAGCAGGAAGACAAGGACCTAGTGTCTAGGGGCAGAGAAAATCCCTTTCTGAACGCGAAGCAGTTGCGGCGGGAGACCAAATTCCCCGGCTCTAGTGACACGATTCGCCGAAGGCTGAGGGACGCTGGACTGCATGCACGACGATCCGCCGTGAATCAAGAGCACAGCAAAGACAACGTTTTATACCGGCAAGCATTTGCGGCGCTCCATCTGAGGGCGTCGTGGGACAACGTCATTTTCACTGATGAGAAGGTGTTTTCCATCAATAACGACGGTCCACGAATAGTTTACAGGCCACAAGGGACTCGCCATCGACGCGAACATGTAACCACGACGAGAAGAAGTGGCCGGCTATCTGTTACCTGCTGGGGTTGGAATTCTCCGAGAGGGCCAGGAATTCTTCACAGGATAGAAGGAACTCTGGACAGCGCGCAGTATGCCCACATATTGGAAAAAGTGATGCTTCCGCCAGTGCGAATGCTGTACGCAGAAGGGGACGTCACATTGGAAAAGGACCATTCTCCCATTCACAAGTCTGCATTTGTTCAGCACGTATTGTCTTTACTCTCTCCCAAATCCACGATTGGCGTCAACGTCATGGACTGGCCGCCACGGGCGGCTGATATGAACTCCATGGAAAACATGTGGGCTGAGGTCGCCAGAACAATAACAGAGAACTGGCCACGAAACCGACCAACTACTGCGGACGCCCTTTGGGACTGCGTCCTGAAAGCCTGGGAGGAAATTGCTTCTTCAGGCTGGTACGTCCGACGGCTTATACATTCTATACCAAGACGCGTTATAGAAGTACAAAATAATGAAGGATTCTGGATAAAATATTAGAGTTCTTAAAATGTTTTGTTATGTCTTCTTTTTCGTTATTTTTCCTCAAAATTCAATTGGCTCTGAGCACTATGGGACTTAACTGCTGAGGTCATCAGTCCCCTAGAACGTAGAACTACTTAAACCTAACTAACCTAAGGACATCACACACACCCATGCCCGAGGCATGATTCGAACCTGGGACCGTAGCTGCGGCGCGGTTCCAGACTGTAGAGCCTAGAACCGCTCGGCCACTTAGGCCGGCCAATTTTCCTCATTGGAAGCTAGTGGAAGATCGCGTGCCAACAGAAAAGAAACAATATGGGTGAGCTTTCCTTTGAGTTGCCCTTTTAATTCAAGTGGGTTTCTTTTGAATATACAGTTTGTTAAGTACTCTATTTTGATTTCATTTATACCATGTCTACATACTTACAAGGTAATAAGCGTAGATGGACTCTGTCTCAGTAGTTTTTGTTACTTCAAATACGTCTCTCTCTTCCCCTCCATCCATGAATACACCCTCCGTCCTCCACACAATACGCCAACGATTTCATATTATGTTTACTCGCCACGCGGGATTAGCCGAGCGGACTTTGGCGCTGCAGTCATGGACTGTGAGGCTGGTCCCGGCGGAGGTTCGAGACCTCGGGCATGGGTGTGTATGTTTGTCCTTAGGATAATTTAGGTTAAGTAGTGTGTGAGATTAGGGACTGATGACCTTAGCAGTTAAGTCCCATAAGGTTTCACACACATATGAACATTTATGTTTACTCGTAGTTAATATCTCTTCTATTCTCTCTCACACACTCTCTCTCTCTGTCACTATCGCCGCAAGTGCCCTTCTATTACACTCCCCCAAAACTTTGTAAACAAATCTAGCGGTTTCCAATGACGCTAAATTTTCTCTTTTAATTGCTGCTGTCTTTATTCTCTATCATTCCTCTCACCACCTATGAAACCGTATTCGTTGATCTCCCCTTCCCTATAACCCATTCTTCGTTCTGAGAACAGTCCTTCCTTATCTCTCGGTCCTAAGATAAAACGAAGTGTGGCACACGTCTAAATAAGCAATACTTTGTAAGCATTTCACTCTTATATTTTGCACTTCTGCACTTCTATACATTCCCAGATCCCGCCCTCCTTCCTGTTACGCGTCCTTTGACATCTGCATCTACATCTAAATGAATACTCTGCAATTCACAATTATATGCTTGGCAGGGGATTCTATGGTCTGGTGGATTAATCTGGTATTGATGTGTAAAACGTGTAGGTTCACATCTCACGTCGGGCGGAAATTTGTAACACACACATGTAGCTCTCCTTCACCCCTAGTAACACCAAGTGCAGAATGCCTGTAAACTTCGTAGTTCAATATCCGCAGTAAAGATAACATCCCTTCGCTGCCGACTGGGCATTCGTTTGAGCTGTGACAGATGGAGAAACCCCGTAAGGCAGAGACTCTGTCACCAGCAAGCCGTCGTAAACTAAAAAACGTATTTCATTTTAATGAACCAATGGCCATATAAGTTCACAAGGGTCTTACTTGATTTGAAACTGAGACGTTGAAAATTGTGGTGCTGGACTGGGATTAGAATTCGATTTCACTATGTTCCCGAAGATTGCAAACTCTTCTAGGCGTCCTCGAGAGGCACCTATCTGGTTTCTAATCCTGATCAGCACAAAATATTCATTATTTCATTTAAAGCCCTAGCATGTGCACTCCGAACTACTGGTGGAAAATAGTTGCATTTTCAACGTCTCTTAGTGCGTTGTCAGCTGTAACGTGTTCGTTTCAACTCACAGCCACATGATGAGCGTTTTATCACAACATTACAAGATCAAACGTTTCCTTACATCTTTTCAAGTTCAAACATTCCTCTCCATCCTACTGGTGAAAACGGATTTGGGTTTGACGTTGTGTTCGTCGTGATCACTAATGACGACATGTTGTGGATTCAACTTCTAGCCAGCAGAGTATTTTCCATCACATCATTGACAGTACAAACATGCCATTCCTAGCTATTATTGGAAAAGAATTTGATAGTTAAAATTTCTTCATTACCACGTGTGCGGGGTTTGAATTCCATTCAGCACAGAACTTTTCGTCGCCTGATGTCTAGCTAAATATGCGTCCATCTCGCTACTGGTGAACCAACAATAGCTATTTATCGTCTGTTCCTGGCTAGAAAACAACGGTGCTAGATGCTGGCCTCGAATCCCAGTCAGGCAAAAACAATACTGTCGTCAATTAACGTTCCGGCATTTCGCCATTGGTGAAAACATTTGATATTTAACTTCTGATTTTATGTACAGTCGTGCTCAAAAGTATCCGAACGACCTGAATTGCATTTCACCTGATTCCCATGCGACCTACATAACGCAGATGTCTAGCAGGTCCTCTAATCGCTTCTTGGTACAGTCGTTTGACTATTGAAAATGGTTCCAGCAAGTCACCACTAGAAAACACTGCTCTGTATCGCAATAACTCAGGATGTAAAGTAATACCACGATACTAAAAATATCAGGGAACACCTCATCACCGATAAGACTGTCCTTAACGCTTGTAAGCTCGCATTTATGCAATAACTGACATACCTGAAATATTAGCACTCTCATTATTACGTCAGATAGGTAATGCACGTAGTAAGTTCGTCGTATTCATGATTTCTTCTTCAAAGTAACATACCATACTTGTTATTTAACACAAAAGTCATTAAAATTTACGTTATTCCCGAGCAGCTAGTTGAAAATATGGATGAACTTCAAATGCCACGACGAACCGCCTCGTTCTGCATATGGATTCAAACCCAGGTCATGCAGGCTAGGCCGCGGTGGCCGTGCGGTTCCAGGCACTTCAGTCCGGAACCGCGTGACTGCTACGGTCGCAGATTCGAATCCTGCCTCGGGCATTGACGTGTGTGGTGTCCTTCGGTTAGTTAAGTTTAAGTAGTTCTAGGTTCTAGGGGACTGATGACCATAGCTGTTGAGTCACATAGTGCTCAGAGCCATTTGAACCAATAATGCAGGCTAAGATTTCGTGGTTGGTGGAAATTAACAGTCATTCCTGACTTGGCATAAAGAGTGTGATATATCTCATTTTTGGACAGTATCAGTTAGCAAATATAAACTTTAAATTACATGATGTAACATTTTTAACGGACGCGAATTCCTACCCAGCGTTTATTGTCCCTGTTAAGGAACTACGAGAGATGTTAAATATTGCTACTTCACAAGTAACTTACTTGAAATGCAGTGAGGTAAAGCTTTTTGTTGGACAAGGATTCGAACCCAGAATCTAATCGGATTGTTATCGAAGCACAATCAACTTTGACACATCGGATTTTCTCGGCAGTAGCTAGATGAATTAAGTGAAATGACGATACGAAACATTAATTTTTCCTTTCCAGGAAACCAACCCGGAACATATCGCTGTTATATTCTAGAGAAAATTAACGTTAAGTATGGGTTTGTTACACCAGCAGCGACATTTGAGCATGTTTGAACTAGAAATAATATGACGAAGTGTTCATTGCTGACTGAGAATCGAACCCCAAACATATCGTTGTTGACTACACACAAAGAGGCGACACTTACCGAATTTTTCTCCACCAGCAGTTCGGTATAATATCCCTGAACTTCCAGTGATCTCGCAAATAGTTCTGTGTCTCACTGGGAGTCAAAAACGTCAGATATCGTTTGTGTTGACAACGAATGAAACTGCATTAAAAATAAAAATTATTATCCACCAGCAGACAGGTGTTCTCATGCTAGAGCTTGAGAATACATAGTGAAAACTTTAGTGCTGGGCCAGTATTCCAACCCATTCATGCGCAATATGTGGAGATGTTAAGAAATCTGCAATTTTGAACAAACAACAAGTTGTAGTCGAGCTGTATTGTCACGAAGCGATCAAATTCCGCGTTAAGGTGTGCACGGAATTAAGCCTCAAAGTTCACTTGATTTCTCGTGTCATTTCCATTGAATAACCTGAGTTGTTATCGCTTGAGGTGTAACAGAAGATTGTAAATTTACGGTTTTCAGCCCAGCAAAGTTATTGAACGTGGCAATCTCGTCCTGTAAATAGCAGTTTAAGAGTTGTAGCCACTATTGACCTAAGGTGATGGCGCAAACCATATCTATCCGCTAGCTCTGGGTTGATGTGCTGACCTGTGGAAACGCGACTGTTATGATTCGCGGTTCCAGTATCCCTGAATGTAACGTTTTAACCCTTCTGTGTAAGACCTGCAAGCAGTCAGATCAAACATAGATAAGCAAATCGTAAGAAAATACTTTCAGCTCATAGTGCAATGGTGAAAAACTTACAATGCTGCACAACAGGTAACGCTTCTTTCCGCTGCTGACAAGCAAATTTAAGGGTTTCTAGGAATACGTAACTTTATTTATGAAATGCCACGTTTGCATACCTGCTAAATATGACACAACATACCGTTTAAACACAGACCCAATCGAAATCTAAGTGAATAGTGTTTTACTAATTCGTGCAGATAGAGGCACGATTGTGTACAGATACTCAGTTTTGTTAAAACAGACTTTCGTCGTAAGGTTATCGTGGGTAGTTTTCTTTCATTTCTTACAATACAAAGCACAGTTTTCGTAAGGTTTCTTTTAGTGTTGTTAAAACAATGCTAAACATGAGAGAGAAATTAATCATCAACGATATATGCGAATTCTCTGATGTTGTCTATAACAGTCTGACAATGCACATGCAGTTTATCGATTACATGCATGTAGAAAACTTGTTCTGAGTTAAAGCTGTCAAACAAGGTTTGAAGAAGAATAAAATGCCACTACCAGACGACAGCTACTGTAGAAAATACGGTTCTGACTATTTTGGCACGATGCACTCTCCCCATACATAATACAAAAGCTTCGAGCGCATCTGCTGCCTGGCCGTCTATTAAACCTGAAAAGAACAAAATGACGCAGAAGTTAGCCCTTTTTCCACATGCGACTATTTTGGGTTGAGAAGTGAACAGAATTAAGTTCAAAGTTCCATTAAATTGATAACTTTAGCAGACAGCAGAATTGCGTTAAAAAATGTAGTATCGAATTTAATAGAACACTCAAAGTCTTATCAACAGTGCACAACGCTTACCGTTACGCTACTTGCTGTGAGATAGGTACAGCAACTCTGGAAGTGAGCAACAGTTCCTCCAGACCTTCGGCATTCCACACTGCTGTGAGATAATGCATATGGCCGGATATAGACATAAGAGAGACAGACAGTTACAGCATTTATTTTGCACTGCACGATGGTTTCAACAAACAGATAGCGCAATAGAGTAGTTCAAATGGAAAGGAACACTTCCTATTTAAATTTCGGCATCCTACACTGTTGGCAGTTCTGTGTAGGTGGCAGTTATGTTATTTTATTTCGGTGATTACAAAATAGAGTCGAATGTATGCACTTGGTAGCCAAGGCAGCTAGTTCATGACGATTCGGTCAACCAAGTAAATGAACGTACTGAACATCCTGCAAACCACTACAGGGAGCCTGTGTGTCACAATTCTCATCTTGTGTGCCGCAACGGTGTTATGGTAGAGAAATGAGCCGTAGAGAATTGGGTGTGGTGGTCTGTTGGACTGATGATAGGTTCATATGCTGTTGGTCTCGGTTCGATTCCAACTACTGCCGATGTATTTTTGATAAGGAGAGGTAGATTCTATTCTCTTCTGGCTACGCCAAGTGAAGAAGGTATAATGCAATTGTGGTCTGAAAATCACATTAAACATGATATTCCTTCTCTACCAAGTAGACGTTAGGTGGAACCACAATAAAGTAAGGAGTGGCGACATGTAGAAACTCTGTCACCAGTAACTTTTCTTATACTAGTTATTTATTTCTAGTGACGAAACAAACCCTGTGTATGGTCACAGGACACTTATGCCGTCTTTTATTTGAGCTTCTGTGTGTCGATAAAATTGGTTCTGAACTGGGAATGCAACTCAGACCGTCCTTAACGCGGAATTTGATCGCTTCGTGACAATACAGCTCGATTACAACTTGTTGTTTGTTCAAAACTGAAGATTTCTTAACATCTCCACATATTGCGCATGAATGGGTTGGAATCCTGGCCCAGCACTAAAGTTTTCACTATGTATTCTCAAGCTCTAGCATGAGAACACCTATCTGCTGTTGGATAATAATTTTTATTTTTAATGCAGTTTCATTCGTTGTGCCGGCCGGAGTAGCCTTGCGGTTCTAGGCGCTACAGTCTGGAACCGAGCGACCACTGCGGTCGCAGGTTCGAATCCTGCCTCGGGCATGGATGTGTGTGCTGTCCTTAGGTTAGTTAGGTTTAATTAGTTCTAAGTTCTAGGCGACTGATGACCTCAGAAGTTAAGTCGCATAGTACTCAGAGCCATTTGGACCATCATTCGTTGTCAACACAAACGATATCTGACGATTTTGTCTCCCAGTGAGACACAGAACTATTTGCGAGATCACTGTAAATTCAGGGATGTTATTCCAAGCAGCTGGTGGAGAAAAATTCGGTAAGTGTCGCCTCTTTGTGTGTAGTCAACAAAGATATGTTTGGGGTTCGATTCTCAGTCAGCAATGAACACTTCGTCATATTATTTCTAGTTCAAACATGCTCACATGTCGCTGCTGGTGTAATAAACCCATACTTAACGTTCCTTTTCTCTAAAATATAACATCGGGACCTTTGCCTTTCGCGGGCAAGTGCTCCACCAACTGAGCTACCGAAGCACGACTCACGTCCGGTACTCACAGCTTTACTTCTGCCAGTATCCGAAAGGCAAAGGTCCCGAGTTCGAGTCTCGGTCGGGCACACAGTTTTAATCTGCCAGGAAGTTTCATATCAGCGCACACTCCGCTGCAGAGCGAAAATCTCATTCTGGAAACATCCCCCAGGCTGTGGCTAAGCCATGTCTCCGCAATATCCTTTCTTTCAGGAGTGCTAGTTCTGCAAGTTTCGCAGAAGAGCTTCTGTAAAGTTTGGAAGGTAGGAGACGGATACTGGCAGAAGTAAAGCTGTGAGTACCGGACGTGAGTCGTGCTTCGGTAGCTCAGTTGGTGGAGCACTTGCCCGCGAAAGGCAAAGATCCCGAGTTCGAGTCTCGGTCGGGCACACAGTTTTAATCTGCCATGAAGTTTCATATCAGCGCACACTCCGCTGCAGAGTGAAAATCTCATTCTGGAAACATCCCCCAGGCTGTGGCTAAGCCATGTCTCCGCAATATCCTTTCTTTCAGGAGTGCTAGTTCTGCAAGTTTCGCAGAAGAGCTTCTGTAAAGTTTGGAAGGTAGGAGACGGATACTGGCAGAAGTAAAGCTGTGAGTACCGGACGTGAGTCGTGCTTCGGTAGCTCAGTTGATGGAGCACTTGCCCGCGAAAGGCAAAGGTCCCGAGTTCGAGTCTCTGTCGGACACACAGTTTTAATCTGCCAGGAAGTTTCATATCAGCGCACACTCCGCTGCAGAGTGAAAATCTCATTCTGGAAACATCCCCCAGGCTGTGGCTAAGCCATGTCTCCGCAATATCCTTTCTTTCAGGAGTGCTAGTTCTGCAAGTTTCGCAGAAGAGCTTCTGTAAAGTTTGGAAGGTAGGAGACGGATACTGGCAGAAGTAAAGCTGTGAGTACCGGACGTGAGTCGTGCTTCGGTAGCTCAGTTGGTGGAGCACTTGCCCGCGAAAGGCAAAGGTCCCGAGTTCGAGTCTCGGTCGGGCACACAGTTTTAATCTGCCAGGAAGTTTCAGTACAAACGTTTTCGTCATTTATTTTCAGGATCTGAATTGATAACTGATAGTGGTGCAAACGTCTATACTTGACTTCTCTTTGTTCCTAGTTATCCAGTCTCAATTAGGCACAAACATAGCTTAGCTTAGGTGGCAATGGCTATAGGTGCTGGGTTTGAATCCAGGTCCATAACGACGACGTTGGTCATGTCATTTAAAGTTCAAATATGTGTACACGTAGCTGTTGATGTGTTACGAGAAATTACTGGTGATTCACTGTTAATGTTGAGATTTCCTTAGATTGCTTGTTGCCGTTAATCGCGTTTTTCTACTGGTTCGTCCAATATCCAGTTTCCAGAGCCACTCTCCGTTGAGCGACCTTCAGCACGTGGATGGAAAACCTTTTTAGAGAGCGAAAAACTTTTTTTCCAATTGCCGTACAGCTTTTTAACTCCATATATTGTCTCAAGTATTTAATTTTGACTAAGGATTACTGTACGATATATGTAAAATAATCCGTTTTCTCAGAACTTTTGGAATGTCACTTGTTGTAATTAAAGTTAGTTTATGAGTGTTATAGGGTTTCTCATCGCTAAGAACGTGTTTTCTAATATGTTTTGTATGACGATAGTAGTTGACATGTAGACTGACTGCCATAAAGACCTTTGGTCTCTTAGTAGTATCTTGCAGTACCCATTGTGTGTAGTCAAACGACTGTACCCCACGGGGTTTTGGTGTTTAGAGGACCTGCAACACAGCTACGTTATGTTGGTTGCATTCGGCAGTGACCCACATTTTTTGCTGTCAAGTGTACGTGGTTGACCATCGTATATCACCACCGCCCGACAACCACCAGTTGTCAGATAGGACGGTACATGCTTCTGAAGATCAATAGTGATCTGTCGCACTCCGTTAAGAACGGGGAACGTGGCGAATTGTGTCCAGCGTTCTGCTGTGTGACCATGTACCGTGCCGTATGGCTTAAAAGCCTCGATAACTTCGCCAGCCGGGAGCTCAAATGGCAGCTCAAAAACACGTATTGTCCGTACACCCAGACCAGCATGTTCTACAGTTACCGTGCCGACATTCCCGTCACTATGGCAAAATCGGAGACCTGCTTTTGTCGCCTGTAGAATTCTCTCACACGCCGCGTCATTTACCATCTTAACATACAGCGTGGGACTAACGATGGACAGATGAATTCCGACAATATCGTTTGGCGGTATCTTGTCGTCCTCTCGAAAGAATCGTTCCACTGCTAAAGCCTTTGGTCGTTCGTAGTCTTTGCAGAAATGGAATCGTAATGTAGTTTTCCTGTACTTGTTCGCCATGATCGTTGTTGCTGGCCCGCGCGTAGACTAAGTCCACAAGTAAACAAACACTCGTACACGCCGCACAGGCGGAAGTATCGGACCTCCGCTTCGCACGGCCGCTAGCGCCGAACTGGACCACTCAGCTACCGCGGGCGGACCCTTGAATGCTGATTGAGACATATCTGTCATCTAACAAATGCATATCTAAATAAACATTGCCCAAAGGACCCAGTTTTCATTCCAAGCATTAATTCTTAATTACTGATTCATCTACTAATTCATCTACATCTACATGATTACTCTGCAATTCACATTTAAGTGCTTGGCAGAGGGTTCATCGAACCACAATCATACTATCTCTCTACCATTCCACTCCCGAACAGCGCGCGGGAAAAACGAACACCTAAACCTTTCTGTTCGAGCTCTGATTTCTCTTATTTTATTTTGATGATCATTCCTACCTATGTAGGTTAGGCTCAATAAAATATTTTCGCATTCGGAAGAGAAAGTTGGTGACTGAAATTTCGTAAATAGATCTCGCCGAGACGAAAACCGTCTTTGCTTTATTGACTTTCATTCCAACTCGCGTATCATATCTGCCACACTCTCTCCCCTGTTACGTGATAATACAAAACGAGCTGCCCTTTTCTGCACCCTTTCGATTTCCTCCGTCAATACCACCTGGTAAGGATCCAACACTGCGCAGCAATATTCTAACAGAAGACGAATGAGTGTAGTGTAAGCTGTCTCTCTAGTGGACTTGTTGCATCTGCTAAGTGTCCCGCCAATGAAACGCAACCTTTGGCTCGCCTTCCCCACAATATTATCTATGTGGTCTTTCCAACTTAAGTTGTTCGTAATTTTAACACCCAGGTACTTAGTTGAATTGACAGCCTTGAGAATTGTACTATTTATCGAGTAATCGAATTCCAACGGATTTCTTTTGGAACTCATGTGGATCACCTCACACTTTTCCTTATTTAGCGTCTACTGCCACCTGCCACACCATACAGCAATCTTTTCTAAATCGCTTTGCAACTGATACTGGTCTTCGGATGACCTTACTGGACGATAAATTACAGCATCATCTGCGAACAACCTAAGAGAACTGCTCAGATTGTCACCCAGGTTATTTATATAGATCAGGAACAGCAGAGTTCCCAGGGCGCTTCCCTGGGGAACACCTGATATCACATCAATTTCACTCGATGATTTGCCGTCTATTACTACGAACTGCGACCTTCCTAACAGGAAATCACGAATGCAGTCGCACAACTGAGACGATACCCCGAAGGCCCGCAGCTTGATTAGAAGTCTCTTGTGAAGAACGGTGTCAAAAGCTTTCCGGAAATGTAGAAATACAGAATCAACTTGAGATCCCCTGTCGATAGTGGCCATTACTTCGTGCGAATAAAGAGCTAGCTGCGTTGCACAAGAACGATGTTTTCTGAAACCATGCTGATTACGTGTCAATAGATCGTTCCCTTCGAGGTGATTCATAATGTTTGAATACAGCATATGCTCCAAAACCCTACTGCAAACCGACGTCAATGATATAGGTCTGTAGTTAAATGGATTACTCCTACTACCCTTCTTGAACACTGGTGCTACCTGCGCAATTTTCCAATCTGTAGCTACAGATCTATCGGTGAGCGAGCGGTTGTATATGAGTGCTAAGTAGGGAGCTATAGTATCAGCGTAATCTGAAAGGAACCTAATCGGTATACAATCTGGACCTGAAGACTTGCCCGTATCAAGCGATTTGAGTTGCTTCGCAACCCCTAAGGTATCTACTTCTAAGAAACTCATGCTAGCAGATGTTCGTGTTTCAAATTCTGGAATATTCCATTCGTCTTCCCTGGTGAAGGAATTTCGGAAAACTGCGTTCAATAACTCCGCTTTAGGGGCACAGTTGTCGGTAACAGTACCATCGGCACTACGCAGCGAAGGTATTGACTGCGTCTTGCCGCTTGTGTACTTTACATACGACCAGAATTTCTTCGGATTTTCTACCAAATTTCGAGACAATGTTTCGTTGTGGAGGCTATTAAAGGTATCTCGCATTGAAGTCCGTGCCAAATTTCGCTCGTCTGTAAATTTTAGCCAATCTTCGGGATTTCGCGTTCTTCTGAACTTCGCATGCTTTTTCCGTTGCCTCTGCAACAGCGTTCAGACCTGTTTTGTGTACCATGGGGGATCAGTTCCATCTCTTACCAATTTATGAGGTATGAATCTCTCAATTGCTGTTGCTACTGTATCTTTGAATTTGAGCCACATCTCGTCTACATTTGCATAGTCAGTTCGGAAGGAATGGAGATTGTCTCTTAGGAAGGCTTCTAGTGACACTTTATCCGCTTTTTAAAATAAAATTATTTTGCGTTTGTTTCTTTCATAAAAGATTGTTTGAATTTAAAAAAGCATTACGGATTTATTTTATTTCATCCATATGTTTTTCATGCTTCACGGAAATGCTCATAGAACATGCACCTTTGTTTAAAATTCTACAAGTCAGTAAACGAACCCAGCCCAACCCACGATACAGGCTCTCATTCTACTACAGAGCCACACAGTCTGTCGGAATAATTACCTTTCTTTCGGGTATTTTTCACAAACTGTAATTCATATAATATTCAATAATGAACACGTCTCGTTTTATCGTGAGCGCCATTCTGTGTTGCGTTTAACAAGTGTCTATACATTTCCGTTCCTCCCACTCACTCAAACGTAGTGACACAAGAGTACTCGAGACACAGCATGAGAGAGATGCGCATGTACACAGATTAGCCAGAACATTATGACCTCCTACCTAATAGCCGGTATGTCTACCTTTAGCACAGATAAAAGCTTCGATGCGTTAGTAGGTCGCTGGAGGGACTTGGCGCCACATCTGCACCTAATTTCCGTAAATTCCGGGGAGGGGGGCGATGAGCTCTAACGCCAAGTTCAATCACATCGCAGACGTGTTCGATCGGATTCAGATATGGTGAGTTAGGGAGCCAGCACGTCAACTCAAACTCGCCACTGTGCTCCTCGAGCCACTCCATCACACTCCTGGCCTTGTGACATAACTCATTATCTTGTTGGAACATGCCACTGCCGTCGGGTATCATGATCGTCATGAAGGAGTGTCCGTGGTCTGCAACCAGTGTACGATACACTTTGGCCGTCATGCTATCTTGCATGAGATCCACTAGACCCGTGGATGTCCATGTGAATGTTCACCAAAGCATAATGGAGCCGCTACCAGATTGTCTCTGTCCCGCAGTACAGGTGTCAAGGAGCTGTTCCCCTGAAACATGAGAGATTCGCCACCTCCCATTGGCATGATGAAGAGGGTATCGGGATTCATCAGACCATGCAACGCTCTGCCACTGAGCCATTGTTCATTGTCGATGATCACGTGCCCATTTCAGTCGTAGGAGCCGATATCGTGATGTTAACATAGCCAAATGCGTAGGCCATCGTTAAGAGTGTTCGCTGCACTATGGGTTCAGACACACTTGTACTTTGCCCAGCAAAGTATGTGAGTGGCTCGAAGACTTCTTAAGTAATAGAACCCAGTACGTTGTTCTCGATGGTGAGAGTTCATCGGAGGTGAGGGTATCATCTGGAGTGCCCCAGGGAAGTGTGGTAGGTCCGCTGTTGTTTTCTATCTACATAAATGATCTTTTGGATAGGGTAGATAGAAATGTGCAGCTGTTTGCTGATGATGCTGTGGTGTACGGGAAGGTGTCGTTGAGTGACTGTAGGAGGATACAAGATGACTTGGACAGGATTTGCGATTGGTGTAAAGAATGGCAGCTAACTCTAAATATAGATAAATCTAAATCAATGCAGATGAATAGGAAAAAGAATCCTGTAATGTTTGAATACTCCATTAGCAGTGTAGTGCTTGACACAGTCACATCGATTAAATATTTTGGCGTAACATTGCAGAGCGATATGAAGTGGGACAAGCATGTAACGGCAGTTGTGGGGAAGGCGGATAGTCGTCTTCGGTTCATTGGTAGAATTTTGGGAAGATGTGGTTCATCTGTAAAGGAGACCGCTTATAAAACACTAATACGACCTATTCTTGAGTACTGCTCGAGCCTTTGGGATCCCTATCAGGACGGATTGAGGGAGGACATAGAAGTAATTAAGAGGCGCGCTGCTAGATTTGTTACTGGTAGGTTTGATCATCACGCGAGTGTTACGGAAATGCTTTAGGAACTCGGATGGGAGTGTCTAGAGGAAAGGAGGCGTTCTTTTCATGAATCGCTACTGAGGAAATTTAGAAAACCAGCATTTGAGGCTGACTGCAGAACAATTTTACTGCCGCCAACTTTCATTTAGCGGAAAGACCACACAGATAAGATAAGAGAGATTAGGGCTCGTACAGAGGCATATAGGCAGTCATTTTTTCCTCTTTCTGTTTGGGAGTGAAACAGGGAGAGAAGATGCTAGTTGTGGTACGAGGTATCCTCCGCCACGCACCGTATGGTGGATTGCGGAGTATGTATGTAGATGTAGATGTAGATGCAGATGAGCATTAAAGGGTTATGTTACTTTCACCAGTTTGCCCAGCCTACGATGTCCGACATCAGTAATGTCGGGTGGTCGCCCAACCTCACGTCATCTGGACGTGTGTTAACCTTGGTTTCTTTACGTGTTGAAGACACTCACCAGAGCACTCTTTGAACGCCCGAAAAGTCGTGCAGTTTTCGAAATGCTCGTGCCGCACCTTACCCAGTCTACATATACGCAGCACTGATACTACATGCACCGTGCGTGTGTCTATCAGTCATTCCTCGCCAGGTGACACTGTGATCGCCTGGACGGGTTTATACCGAGAGCAGGTCAGTGGTCATAATGTTCCGGTTATTAGTGTGCAGACATGTGTCAACAATCGATTAGTGGATCGAAATAATGGTTTGCAGCATTTTCAGTGATGGGCAGCTCTCCTGTCTCATAAATATTTTTCGGGGCAGTTTTATTTTGTCCACGCTGTGTCATGAAGTACTGTCTGTAAAAAGCTTCACAAACATGCAGTCGTATCTTGCTATGATTTCAAAGGGGTAGAATGATTAGCAACTATCTTTAAATGTTCAGAAATATGAAATAGTGCTCTTCGAAAAACGAAAAAGCCTTAAAACCGATGAAAATATTTATGAGTCCCTCCACTCTTACAAATTCCTGGGTGTAACAACTGTTAGGGGTATGAAGTGAAGTGACCACAAAGGTAGGTGGCGTACTTCGATTCATTGGAAGGTTATTTGTTAAATGTAATGAATCTACAACGAAGAGGGTTTACAAGAGACTTGTGTGATCCATCATGGAATATTCCTCAAATTTGTGCGACCCATGCCAAAAAGGATAAACAGGAGATGTTGAACGTATACAAAGAACGGTAGTACGAATGTTCAAAGGTTTGTTTGACCCATGGGAGAGCCGCAGAGACACTGAAAAACCTACAGTGCCGACTATAATATATGCTATATATGTACGAACACTTTTAAGCAAGCATTCTTCCCACGCTCCATACGCTAGTGAAACAGGAAGAAGCCCTAATAAGTTGTTTATTGGGATGTACCTTCTGCCATGCACTTCACAGTGGTTTGTCGAGTACAGATGTTGAAGTCCTGAGCAGTTGGTGTTGAGGCTTTAATTACCGCCACGATATGTCATTCCACCGTTATGGTATGCTCTTACTACATGCGCCCCATATCCTGCGAAAACCGGTCAAACTCTGTTTCGCGAACAACGTAGAGTGGTGATGAATCTGAGGAGAGAGTATATGATGACAAATGAAAAAAAAAACACAATTTTGTTCTAAAATACCTCATAACCATAATGTAAACTTAAAAGTTTCCTGAATGGTTGTATGTTCCTAAAATAATTAAACTGCAATGTGCTGTTTCGATTTCTTCGTGCCAGCGTCAGAATGTCGTCAAATTTCGTCGATATCTTATGATGAAATGCCAGAAAGCCAACGTAGTAACACTTACTACTTTGAGAAACCCTTATAAATCATAGCAAAAGTATTATTTTAAGAGCAACAACTGCTACGTATGAAATTAGACAATACTACCGTGTTGCTGGTGAATTATATAACAATGTCACTGATGGGGGGTATTCCATGATACAATTTTGTCGCTATTTACGTCGATATGAACAAAACGCCAAGATGACAAAGTAAAAGACGGAAATACACTGAAGCGCCAAAGAAACAGGTATAGGCATGCGTATTCAAATACAGAGATATGTAAACAAGCAGAATACGGCGCTGCAGTCGGCAACGGCTATATAAGACGACAAATGTCTGTCGCAGTTGTTAGATCACTTACTGCTGCTACAATGGGAGGTTTAAATGAGTTTGAACGTGGTATTATACACCCCTGGAAATGGAAAAAAGAAAACATTGACACTGGTGTGTGAGACCCACCATACTTGCTCCGGACACTGCGAGAGGGCTGTACAAGCAATGATCACACGCACGGCACAGCGGACACACCAGGAACCGCGGTGCTGGCCGTCGAATGGCGCTAGGTGCTCAGCATTTGTGCACCGCCGCCGTCAGTGTCAGCCAGTTTGCCGTGGCATACGGAGCTCCATCGCAGTCTTTCACACTGGTAGCATGCCGCGACAGCGTGGACGTGAACCGTATGTGCAGTTGACGGACTTTGAGCGAGGGCGTATAGTGGGCATGCGGGAGACCGGGTGGACGTACCGCCGAATTGCTCAACACGTGGGGCGTGAGGTCTCCACAGTACATCGATGTTGTCGCCAGTGGTCGGCGGAAGGTGCACGTGCCCGTCGACCTGGGACCGGACCGCAGCGACGCACGGATGCACGCCAAGACCGTAGGATCCTACGCAGTGCCGTAGGGAACCGCACCGCCACTTCCCAGCAAATTAGGGACACTGTTGCTCCTGGGGTATCGGCGAGGACCATTCGCAACCGTCTCCATGAAGCTGGCCTACGGTCCGGCACACCGTTAGGCCGTCTTCCGCTCACGCCCCAACATCGTGCAACCCGCCTCCAGTGGTGTCGCGACAGGCGTGAATGGAGGGACAAATGGAGACGTGTCGTCTTCAGCGATGAGAGTCGCTTCTGCCTTGGTGCTAATGATGGTCGTATGCGTGTTTGGCGCCGTGCAGGTGAGCGCCACAATCAGGACTGCATACGACCGAGGCACAAAGGGCCAACACCCGGCATCATGGTGTGGGGAGCGATCTCCTACACTGGCCGTACACCTCTGTTGATCGTCGAGGGGACACTGAATAGTGCACGGTACATCCAAACCGTCATCGAACCCATCGTTCTACCATTCCTAGACCGGCAAGGGAACTTGCTGTTCCGACAGGACAATGCACGTCCGCATGTATCCCGTGCCACCCAACGTGCTCTAGAAGGTGTAAGTCAACTAACCTGGCCAGCAAGATCTCCTGATCTGTCCCCCATTGAGCATGTTTGGGACTGGATGAAGCGTCGTCTCACGCGGTCTGCAAGTCCAGCACAAACGCTGGTCCAACGGAGGCGTCAGGTGGAAATGGCATGGTAAGCCGTTCCACAGGACTACATCCAGCATCTCTACGATCGTCTCCATGGGAGAATAGCAGCCTGCATTGCTGCGAAAGGTGGATATACCCTGTACTAGTGCCGACATTGTGCATGCTCTGTTGCCTGTGTCTATGTGCCTGTGGTTCTGTCAGTGTGATCATGTGATGTATCTGACCACAGGAATGTGTCAATAAAGTTTCCCCTTCCTTGGACAATGAATTCATGGTGTTCTTATTTCAATTTCCAGGAGTGTAGTCGGCGCACGAGCGATGGGGCACAGAATTTCCGAGGTAGGGGTGAAATGGGGAATTTCCCTTACGACCGTTCCGCGAGTGTGCCATGCATATCAGGAATACGGTAAAACATCAAATCTCCGACATAGATGCAGCCGGAAAATATCGTGCATGAACGCGACCAATGACGAATAAAGAGAATCGTTCAACGTGAGAGAAGTCCAATTCTTTCGAAAACTGCTGCAGATTTTAGTGTAGGCCATCAACAAGTGTCAGTGTGCGAACCATTCAACGAAACATCATCGATATGGACATTCGGCGCCGAAGGATCAAATGGTTCAAATGGCTCTGAGCACTATGGGACTTAACTTCTGAGGTCATCAGTCGCCTATAACTTAGAACTACTTAAACCTAACTAAGCTAAGGACATCACACACATCCATGCCCGAGGCAGGATTCGAACCTACGACCGTAGCGGTCGCGCAGTTCCAGACTGTAGCGCCTAGAACCGCTCGGGCACCTCAACCGGCGCCGAAGGATCACTCGTGTACTCTTGATGACTGCATGATACAAAGCTTTGCGCGCCGCCTGGGCCCATCAGTACCGACATAGGACTGTTGATCACAGGAAACATGTAGCCTGGTAGGACGAGTCTCGTTTCAAATTGTATCGAGCGGATGGACGTGTACGGGTATGGAGAAAACGTCATGAGTCCATGGACCCTACATGTCAGCAGGTGACTGTTCAAGCTGGCGGAGGCTCTGTAATGGTGTGGGACGTATGTATTTGGAGTGATATGGGACCCCTGATACGTCTAGACACGACACTGACAGGTGACACGTACATAAGCATCCTGTCTGATGACTAGCATCCATCCTTGTCAATTGTGCAATCCGATAGACTTTGGAAATTCCAGCTCGACAATGCGAGACCCCACACGTCCGTTGCTACAGAATGACTTCAGGAACACTCTTCAGAGTTTAAGGTCTTCCGCTGGTCACTGTACTACCCAGACATGAACATTATTGATCATACCTGGAATGCCTTGCAACGTGCTGTTCAGAATGGATCTTCACCCTCTCGTACTCCTACTGATTTATGAACAGCCCTGCAGGATTCATGGTGCCACTTTCCTCCAGCACTACTTCAGACGTTAGTCGAGTCCATGCCACGTCGTGTTGCGGCACTTGTGCGTGCTGTTGGGGGCCCTACACGGTATTAGGCAGGTGTACCAGTTTCTCTGGCTCTTCAATGTAGTACATGTAGTACCAGTTCTATACGAGGTGCATTCAAGTTCTGAGGCCTCCGATTTTGTTTTTCTAATTAACTACTCACCCGAAATCGATGAAACTGGCGTTACTTCTCGACTAATCGCCCTGCAGACGTACACATTTTGCACAACGCTGACGCCATGATTCCATGGCACCGGCGAAGGCTTCTTTAGGAGTCTGTTTTGACCACTGGAAAATCGCTGAGGCAATAGCAGCACGGCTGGTGAATGTGCGGCCACGGAGAGTGTCTTTCATTGTTGGAAAAAGCCAAAAGTCACTAGGAGCCAGGTCAGGTGAGTAGGGAGCATGAGGAATCACTTCAAAGTTGTTATAACGAAGAAACCGTTGCGTAACGTTAGCTCGATGTTCGGGTGCGTTGACTTGGTGAAACAGCACACGCGCAGCCCTTTCCAGACGTTTTTGTTGCAGTGCAGGAAGGAATTTGTTCTTCAGAACATTTTCGTAGGATACATCTGTCACCGTAGTGCCCTTTGGAACGCAATGGGTAAGGATTACGCCCTCGCTGTCCCAGAACATGAACACCATCATTTCTTCAGCACTGGCGGTTATCCGAAATTTTTTTGGTGACGGTGAATCTGTGTACTTCCATTGAGCTGACTGGAACTTTGTTTCTGGATTGGAAAATGTCATCCACGTCTCATCCATTGTTACAACCGACGAAAAGAAAGTCCCATTCATGCTGTCGTTGCGCGTCAACATTGCTTGGCAACATGCCACACGGGCAGCCATGTGGTCGTCCGTCAGCATCCGTGGCACTCACCTGGATGACACTTTTCGCATTTTCAGGTCGTCATGCAGGATTGTGTGTACAGAACCCACAGAAATGCCAACTCTGGAGGCGATCTGTTCAACAGTCATTCGGCGATCCCCCAAAACAATTCTCTCCACTTTCTCGATCATGTCGTCAGACCGGCTTGTGCGAGCCCGAGGTTGTTTCGCTTTGTTGTCACACGATGTTCTGCCTTCATTAAACTGTCGCACCCACGAACGCACTTTCGACATATCCATAACTCCATCACCACATGTCTCCTTCAACTGTCGATGAATTTCAATTGGTTTCACACCACGCAAATTCAGAAAACGAATGATTGCACGCTGTTCAAGTAAGGAAAACGTCGCCATTTTAAGTATTTAAAACAGTTCTCATTCTAGCCGCTGGCGGTAAAATTCCATCTTCCGTACGGTGCATCCATCTCTGGGACGTACTGACAATGAACGTGGCCTCATTTTAAAACAATGCGCATGTTTCTATCTCTTTCCAGTCCGGAGAAAAAAAATCGGAGGCCTTAGAACTTGAATGCACCTCGTACCATACGGCTTAAATATGACCATTTTTTTTCTCTCCCATAAAAAAAGCTACTGCTCTTCCCTTAACGAAAAGTATGTCAAGTTTCATGAAAGCAAATAGCTTCTTGAAAATTTATATTCTGCCTCGCAAACGAAGAAATCTGAGGCTCCTCTCTAGGTTTTTGAGAATTTCTCTCAGAATTGTTTGTAAAAATCTATTTTCTGTGGGAATTTCCAGTCGTCGTTTAATACAATAAGGAGTCTCTCTACGCATGAAACCCACAAGTACATATTCTTGCTTGTTAACAACCCTGGATCGGCAGTGTCGTGTTCGATAGCGACTCTACTAACGATTTGGTTTAGATTATGAGTCCTCTTTCACTCAAAGGAAAGTAAGGCGACCACATCGACCACAAAACAAACGGAGACCTCTGTTGGATATGACACGAACATGGCGACGTTCTGATATAGCCATTTTGAGGCATATTGTGACAATATTTCTCTGCATTAACCGTTTTTCAGTATTTCCCCACATACCAGTATTTTTCTTCCCCTCCTCAAAATAATGTCTTCCACTTCTTAGTGTTCCGTATCTCAATTTGTGCAAGAATGCAGGTTCTGCCTGGTGTTGATATTATCAAACTATCCGTTTAATAAGTCATGATAGCAAAATACTAACACGAAATCTTCACAGAAGAATGGAAAAACGGATAGAAGCCGACCTCGGGAAAGATCAGTTTTGATTCCGGGGAAGTGTAGGAACAAGCGTGGCAATACTGACCCTACGACTTCTCTTAGAAGATAGGTTAAGAAAGAAAAAGCTACGTTATGCCGGCCGGAGTGGCTGAGCGGTTCTAGGCGCTACAATCTGGAGCCGCGCGACCGCTACGGTCGCAGGTTCGAGTCCTGCCTCGGGCATAGATGTGTGTGATGTCCTCAGGTTAGTTAGGCTTAAGTAGTTCTAAGTTCTAGGGGACTGATGACCTCAGAAGTTAAGTCCCATAGTGTTCATAGCCATTTGAACCATTTTATTAACAACTTGTGCAGAAATCAGACGGCTGTTATAAGAGTCGAGGGGCATGAAAGGGAACCAACGTTGAGAAGGAAATGAGGGTTGTAAAAGTCTGAGCAGGCAGTTAAGGAAAATAAAGAAAAATTGCAATAGGAGTTATAGTTCAGGGAGAAGAAATAAGAACTTTGAGGTTTGCTGATGAACGCAGATAGCAAAGAATTTGGAAGAGCAATGGATTGCGTCTTGAAAGGAGGATAAAAGATGAACATTAACAAAAGCAAGACAACGATAATGGAATGTAGTCGAATTAAATCAGGTGATTCTGAGGTAGCTAAATTAAGAAACGAGATACTTAAAGTTGTGAGCGAGTTTTGTTATTTTGGGTGCGAAATAAATGATGATGGTTGAAGTAGAGAGGGTATAATATGTAGACTGCCAATAGAAATTTGTTGAAATCGAATGCAGATTTAAATGTTAGGAAGTCTTCTATGAAAGTATTGGTATGGAGTGTATCCATGAAAGGAAGTCAAACATGAAAGTTAAACAGTTCAGACAGGAAGAGAAGAGAAGCTTTTGAAATGTGGTGCTACAGAAGAACGCTGAAGATTAGACGAGTAGATCACGTAATTAACGAGGAGGTACTGATCAGAACTGGGGAGAAAAGAAATTGTGGCACAACTTGACTAGAAGAAGGGATATCGATTGATACAACAATTTCGAGACCTCAAAGGATGACCATCTTAGTGCTGGCTAGAACTATGGGGGGTAAAAATCGTAGAGGGAGATCAAGGGGTGAATACACTAAGCAGATTCAAAAGGATGTAGGTTGTAGTAGTTATTCGGTGACGATGTTTGCACGAGATAGAGTAGCGTTGAGAGCTGCATCAAACCAGTCTTCGGACTGAAGACCACAAAACCACCTCAGTCGGTATAAACGGAATCCATACAGGATCACTTTGTTGTCAGTTGTCTGTCTCACCGACTGTTTAAGACCCCTATTTCTCAGGAATGCGTAGAGGTATCAAGTTCAGATTTGTGTCACATTATAAGGTCTAAGGTCTCTTGGCGGCCTGAAAAATTTAAGCTCCTGAGTCATACCAATAAAAAAATTCATTTCCATTTACATCACTTATTTCGATACTCGCTAACTTACTCATCAGATCTTGTAGGATGCTTTCCGTCGAGCTAGAATCGTGGTTTTGAAAAGAAACAAGGTTTCACAGTACAAGTAAACGAAAAAAATTCTAAAAATTGTTAATCTGCAATTACATCACCAAAAAAAAATTTCTGCCACTTATTGCCGTCTGTGTGTTTGTCCGGCAGTTAAGACCCCTTTTTCTCAGGAACGGTTAGAGCTACTCTTGGCGAGGTAAAAGTTCATCTGTGGTGGTTGGCATTGTGTCACAGAGCTGTCGTTTCACCATATCCCACATATTTTCGATTGGCGACAAGTCTGCCAATCTGGCGAGTCAGGACAAAAGGCTGACATCCTGTGACCTCAAGGAGGCACATGTTCGTGCAGCAATATGTGGTCGATCACAATCCTGCTGAAAAACGGCATCTGGGGTGTTGTGCAGAAAGGGTATAACTACTGGTCACAGGATGTGATTTACATGCACTATGTGATTAAAAGTACCCGGACACCCCCAAAAACATACGTATTTCATATTAGGTGCATTGTGCTACCACCTACTGCCAGGTACTCGATATCAGCGACCTCAGTAGTCATTAGACATCGTGGGAGACCAGAATGCGGCGCTCCGCGGAACTCACGGACTTCGAACGTGGTCAGGTGACTGGGTGTCACTTGAGTCATACATGTGTACGAAAGATTCCACACTCCTAAACATCCATAGATCCACTGTTTCCGATGTGATAGTGAAGTGGAAACGTGAACGGACACGTACAGCACTTCGGGCCGGCCGCAGTGGTCTCGCGGTTCTAGGCGCTCATCCGGAACCGCGCGACTGCTACGGTGGCAGGTTCGAATCCTGCCTCGGGCATGGATGTGTGTGATGTCCTTAGGTTAGTTAAGTTTAAGTAGTTCTAAGTTCTAGGGGACTGATGACCACAGATGTTAAGTCCCATAGTGCTCAGAGCCATTTGAACAGCACTTCGTCTGTTGACTGACAGGGACCGCCGACAGTTGAAGGGGGGTCGTAATGTGTAATAGGCATACATCTATCCAGATAATCACACAGGAATACCAAACCACGTCAGGATCTACTGCAAGTACTATGAAAGTCAGGCGGGAGGTGAGAAAACTTGGATTTCATGATCGAGCGGCTGCTCAAAAGCCACACATCACGCCAGAAAAAAGCCAAACGACGCCTCGCTTGGTGTAAGGAGCATAAACATTGGACGATTGAACAATGGAAAGACGTTGTGTGGGCTGACGAATCACGGTACACAATGTGTCGATCCGATGGCAGGGTGTGGGTTTGGCGAATGCCCGGTGAACGTCATCGGCCAGCGTGTGTAATGCCGACAGTAAAAATCGGAGTCGGTGGTGTAGTCGTGTTTTTCATGGAAGCGGCTTACATCCCTTGTTGTTTTGCATGGCACTATCACAGTAGAGGCCTACACTGATGTTGGAAGCACCTTCTTGCTCCCCATTGTTGAAGAGCAATTCGGGGATGGCGATTGCCTCTTTCAATACGATCGAGCACCTGTTCATAATGCACGGCCTGTAGCGGAGTGGTTACACGATAATAACATCCCTGTAATTGACTGGCCTGCACAGAGTCCTGACCTGAATCCTACAGACCACCTTTGGAATGTTTTGGAACGCCGACTTCGTGCCAGGCCTCACCGACCGACAGCGGTACCTCTCCTCAGTGCAGCACTCCGTGAAGAATGGGCTGCCATTCCCCAACAAACCTTCCAACACCTGATTGAACGTATGCCTGCGAGAGTGGAAGTTGTCACAAAGCTAAGGGTAGGCCAACACCATATTGAATTCCAGCATTAACGATGGTGGGCGCCACGAACTTGTAAGTCGTTTTCAGCCAGGTGTCCGGATACTTTTGATCACATAGTGTAGGTCACAGTGGTCACAGTGGCCTGGACACGCACCAGCTTTGATTTGTTTTTGTACGCAATAGCACCCTACACCATAAGGCCTTGAGTTGGTGCTGTATGTCTTATGCGAATGCAGTCACTGTGATCCCGCTCCCCTGCCTGCGGCGAACCAAAATGCGGCCATCATTTTCAAATAAACAGAACCTGGATTCATCCTAAAACACTGCCTGATGCCATTCCTGTCCCGAGTGACGTCGTTCCATTCACCATTGTCTTCTAGCTTGTTTCTGCACATTCGTCAAAGATAGGCGGAGAAGTGAACAACGCGCACGTAACTCATGCTGTAATAAACGGCGTCGAACTGTTACCCCTGATAGTGTACGATGTGTTACACTGTTCTATTGTCACACCAGAGCTGAGGAGGACGCTCATCTGTCCTGCAATGTGTGACCGCTCAATATCATTCAGTACGATCACTGCTACACCCCTCGATCGACGTTAACACTCGTGGTGTCACTCGCCTTCACACACGGCAATGGACGTTTGAAAATTCGTGACGCTAGCTCAATGGTTGTCAATTGATTTAAATGTTATTCCCAGCTGACTCTTAATTCAATTACTTCCACGGGGGTGAGGAGAAAGAACACATCCTGATGATACCAGCATTATGCGTATTTAGATGTTCGATTAATCTGAATGGTTTGCAATGTTCCAGCGATTCTATTCGAACTCTATGCTGATGTACCGACAAGGACCATTTTCGCAGATAAACATAGAAGTACGTAATGGATGTTCAGTTTCTCAATTTAATTCGTCTCACTCACACATTATACATCCGCTGTAAGAACAATTTCATGCATTTACATTTTTTGGTGTCCCACAATATTGGTTGGCTAAATATTATGACGATACGTTGTATGCAACTTCCACAGATATTGTTTATCATGTACTCAAGACTACGTAATGAAGCCAAAATCGTGGATAAAATTGAAATGTAGTTTGTTTATTAACACATTTCTTTTCACTACATAAATATAAAATATGAATCGGGGTTGGGGGTGATGATCCCATCCTTCTTTTCAGTATTAAAATGGTCGATACAGTGTTCTGAATAACGCGTGTCATATATGTCCAAATATCGACACGACCCAGGCTATCAATTCGGCACTTAAATGTCTATTCTTCGCTCTCGAAATGTTCGATGTGATTGTTTTTCACACGCAGGGTTCAATTTAACGGTGTACGCACTATTTTTAGTATTTTAGGTCCCCGTTAATTAATATCTGGCAGTGAATAAGCGAACTATTTTTATGCTGACGTGTTGTTTGTATCAGTTAGTCCCGCAACCGTCCAAGGGTAAGATTCTCTTAATGTTCCACGCTCACGCGTTTCACAATTTCATAAAATGCAGAATTACGTAAACTATAGCTTTCCGTTGCGTACAGCTTTCGTGGGTTCCACAACCATAACAGTTTCACATGAGTATTTTTCCCAGCTAACACAAAGTTCGAATTATGTTGTCGGAATCATTTTCTCTTCACCCGACAAAAAACGTCTCTGACCACTTCGTCACACGTAATGTATTTTAAACGTGCTTGAAGAGTCTTTAAATAATTTCCTCAACGAATTTCCCAGTCGCCTACCTCTTTTTATCGACGAGCCCGATCGCAATAACTACGGTAGAGAGCTCAATAATGTGTTACATGTTCTTTTATATGCATTAAAAAATAAACGCGTTCCTATATCTTCCTGTCCCGCTTAGTCTTTGCTAGTTTGCTTTTTATTACTTTTCATTATATTGCGTCTTAGTAATACTGTGCAGTTATTAAAGTTTCGTATTACTTTCCCCTTTTTAATTCTTCCAAAATAAAGTCTATTTATCCCCCATTTTAATTAATATGATGCTAATTGATACGCATGCCCGCAAAGTAGCGTTATAAATGCCATTTGAATGAGGTGTCGATCGTCTTTGGAGGTGGTCTGCGTGGTGCGATCTGACCCATCCTGTCGTATTTTACGGCCTTCCGTGAACCATTCGGCACACACGCGTTGCACTGCCACAACACTTCGTCCCACACGAGTAGCAATTTCTCAGATGTATGCATCACATTCTCTTATGCCAATAATGCAACCTCTTTCAAACTCACTAATCCGACGGTACAGTTCTGAGGCAGCCTGCACGTCTGCTCGAGTCACACTGATCCATTACCTTCAGTTCATAGTTACAAAGATAGCCGCAGGCGCATTTTACCGGTGGATGCGATCTCGATGTCGACCTTTAACCCTGGCGCCAACGTGGTTCAAATGCTAATCACTTCTGCAGAACTTACAAACGTACATGTCCTGTGAATGTGAACATCCTACCTCTAGTCATTCAAGGTGTTCCGTTTTTACTGAAGATGAGTGTATCTATATATCTGTTCGTCATTTTCTAAATCGGTGCTTTCTTCTGGCGTTGCTGCTTCTTATAGACAACCGTATCATCCGTGAACAGTCTTAAAGCGCTTCAGACGCTTTCTATTTGATCATTTACATACATTGTAAACAGTAATGGTCCTACTATACTTCCCTGAAGTACTTTGGAAATTGCCTTTACAACTGTGGATTTTGTTCCGTTAATACCGGTATGTTGAGTTCTGTCTACTAGGAAGTCCTGAATTCAGCCGCAAAGCTGGTCGGATACTTCACCAGACGGCAGTACGGGACAGTGTTACATGCCTTCTCAGTCAGGGAACGCGGTACTAACCTGAGCGCCGTTGCGTACACCGCTATGGAACAGAGCGAGCTGAGTTTCGCAAGATCTCTGTTACCAAAAACGTCATAAAACATGTTCCATAATTCTACAACAGATTGAAGCCAAAGTTATGGGCCTATAATAATGTGCATGTTTCCTACGACCCTTCTTGAAAACGGAAAAGAACCGCGCTTTTTTTTTCAGTCGCTAGGTAGCCTTCGTTGCTTCAGCGAACTACGATGAACTGCTGCTAGAAGGGGAGCAAGTTCTTTCACATAATGTTTGTATACTCTTACAAGTATGTCGGGTGGTCCTGATGCCTTTCCACGTCTAAGCGATGGTAGCTGCTTTTATATTCCGCTATCGGTTATCTCAATATTAGCCGCTTCGACGTTATATGATGACTGAAAGGAGGGACTGTGTTACGATTTTCCGCGGTGAAACAGTTTCGAAAACCGAATTCAGTATTTCTCTGTATTATCTCCCGTTTCGGTGCCTATATGGTTACCGAGTAACCGAATAAATGATTTCGACTTGGTTACTCATTTTACTTAAGACCAAAACCTCTTAGGGATTTTATTCAGATCGGTTGACAAAATATTACTTTCAGAGTCGCTGAACGTTTCTGTCATTGATGTCCTTACGCTCATTTTCGCTTTGTTCAGCTTCTGTTTGTCTGCTACGTTTTGACTTCCCTTGAATCAGTGATGAAGCTCTGTTTGTTTACTTAGCGCTTTTCTAACACTGTTATTAAACCACGGCGGTTCTATTCCATTCGTTCAAGACCTTTCTCGCAACATACTTGTCTAAAGCATACTGAAGGATGCCTTTGAATGTTTCCTTTTGTGCTCCACATCTTCGTCCTCAGCACTCAATATTTGAATAGGCTACTCACTTACTCTGCAATTTGTATCCTGTAATTCTTGCTAAGGAAAAATATTTCCCTACCTTTGTTAATATTTCTTGCATTATCCGTAGTCGTAGTTGCTATCACAGTCTTATGCGTGTGCTTGGAAAGGAGGAGGTCGCGGCATCGAAACTCAGTCGTAAAATGGCCTTCGTTAGTTGTCGCCCGAAACAACAAGTGATTCGGATTCCACGTTACACTGTAGGTCCCCTTTCTCCCATTGGAAAACTGGGTTGTGTTAGGGATACGCAAGTAGCCGAAGTGGCATCCAACAGAGAGACTTGCACCAGGCCATACAGCTACATTCATTAAGTTATTATCTATATATTTGATTAGGAATCCTTAGAACGCCAGTTCTACCTGCATTTGTCCGATTTTTTTATTTAAATTAACATATTTCTTAACCAATCCGCTTATTAACTTATCTTGCTTTCTCTTCAACTCCGTGTCTAAGCTGTGTTCGCATTTTACCTTCATTTGAGTTATTTTTTCCATGCAGGTCCATTTCGAGTACCCTGCTGTAGTTTTGGCTGTTATTCGCGGTGAAAGCTGCTTGTGCGAGTCGCTTGGCAATAGGCATATCCCCCCCCCCCCCCCCCCCCCATCGACGTCTCGTACTGCCTCGCACAACCGACGTCGCGTGCCCTCTATGAGCCAGAGACGGAACTTTCAGAGTTTAGTCCACACGCACGTAAAAAAACGTCTGTCCGGTTACCGTATATTCTTCGTTATTGGGTTCTTAGAGCATTTCATGACTGTATAACGTTTATTTGGAACTAAAATATGAGATGTGTTCATCCTTTGCCAAAACTGCTGTAGAAATCCGCCAAAAACCACGCGCATCTAGCGTTGAGCCAAGGCGTCAGTCGTTAACAAAGCAGAAGATATCTGCAACTACATCAACATACATTCTCAGCAAGCCACCGAACGGTGCGTGGTAGAGGGTATCCTGTATCACTACTGTTCATTTTATGTTCCATTCGCAAATCAAGTCAGGGAGAAACGACTGTCAACGACTGCATGTAAACCACCGTATGAGCTTTCATTTCCCTTGTTTTATCTTCGTGGTCCTTAACGCGAAACGTACGTTGGCGGGAGTAGAATCGTTCTGCAGCCAGCTTCAGATGCTGGTTCTCTAAATTTTCTCTGTAGTGTTTTTTGAAAAGAACGTCGCCTTCCCTCCAGCGATTCCTATTTGAGTTCCCGAAGCAACTCCGTAATATTTGCGTGTTATTGGAAGCTACCGCTAACAAATCTAGCAGCCTGCCTCTGAATTGCTACGATGCCTTCCTTTAATCCGACCTATGCATATTCCAAATACTCGAGCAATACTCAAGAATGGTTGCGGTAGTGTTGTGTATGCGATCTCCTTTACAGATGAACCACATTTTTTAAAAATTATACTAATAAACCGGAGGCGATCGTTCGCCTTCTCTACTACAATTCTTACGCGCTTATTCCGTTTCATATATATCTGCAACGTTGCGCCTACATATTTAATCGACGTACCTCGTTCAAGCAACACAATACTAACACTGTGTTCCAACATTAGGCGTTTCTTTTTCCTACTCACCTGCTGTAACTTACATATTTCTACATTTAGAGTTAGCTGCCATTCATTACACCAACTAGAAATTTTGTCTAAGTTACCTTGTATCCTCCTACAGGCACTCAACGACGACCCTTTGTAACACCAATATATATATTACTTATACTTACCCCCATGAACCATGGACCTTGCCGTTGGTGGGGAGGCTTGCGTGCCTCAGCGATACAGATGGCCGTACCGTAGGTGCAACCACAACGGAGGGGTATCTGTTGAGAGGCTAGACAAACATGTGGTTCCTGAAGAGGGGCAGCAGCCTTTTCAGTAGTTGCAGGGGCAACAGTCTGGATGATTGACTGATCTGGCCTTGCAACATTAACCAAAACGGCCTTGCTGTGCTGGTACTGCGAACAGCTGAAAGCAAGGGGAAACTACAGCCGTAATTTATCCCGAGGACATGCAGCTTTACTGTATGATTAAATGATGATGACGTCCTCTTGGGTAAAATATTCCGGAGGTAAAATAGTCCCCCATTCGGATCTCCAGGCGGGGACTACTCAGGAGGACGTCGTCGTTATCAGGAGAAAGAAAACTGGCATTCTACGGATCGGAGTGTGGAATGTCAGATCCCTTAATCGGGCAGGTAGGTTAGAAAATTTAAAAAAGGAAATGGATAGGTCAAAGTTAGATATAGTGGGAATTAGTGAAGTTCGGTGGCAAGAGGAACAAGACTTTTGGTCAGGTGAATACAGGGTTATAAAAACAAAATCAAATAGGGGTAATGCAGGAGTAGGTTTAATAATGAATAGGAAAATAGGAATGCGGGTAAGCTACTACAAACAGCATAGTGAACGCATTATTGTGGCCAAGATAGACACAAAGCCCATGCCTACTACAGTAGTACAAGTTTATATGCCAACTAGCTCTGCAGATGATGAAGAAATTGATGAAATGTATGATGAGATAAAAGAAATTGTTAAGGTAGTGAAGGGAAACGAAAATTTAATAGTCATGGGTGACTGGAATTCGTCAGTAGGACAAGGGAGAGAAGGAAACATAGTAGGTGATTATGGATTGGGGCTAAGAAATGAAAGAGGAAGCCGTCTAGTAGAATTTTGCACAGAGCATAACTTAATCATAGCTAACACTTGGTTCAAGAATCATAAAAGAAGGTTGTATACATGGAAGAATCCTGGAGATACTAAAAGGTATCAGATAGATTATATAATGGTAAGACAGAGATTTAGAAATCAGGTTTTAAATTGTAGGACATTTCCAGGGGCAGATGTGGACTCTGACCACAATCTATTGGTTATGACCTGTAGGTTAAAACTGAATAAACTGCAAAAAGGTGGGAATTTAAGGACATGGGATCTGGATAAGCTGAAAGAACCAGACGTTGTACAGAGTTTCAAGGAGAGCATAAGGGAACAATTGGCAGCAATGGGGGAAAGAAACACAGTTGAAGAAGAATGGGTAGCTCTGAGGGATGAAGTAGTGAAGGCAGCAGAGGATAAAGTAGGTAAAAAGACGAGGGCTGCTAGAAATCCTTGGGTAACAGAAGAAATATTGAATTTAATTGATGAAAGGAGAAAATATAAAAATGCAGTAAATGAAGCAGGCAAAAAGGAATACAAACGTCTCAAAAATGAGATCGACAGGAAGTGCAAAAAGGCTAAGCAGGGATGGCTAGAGGACAAATGTAAGGATGTAGAAGCTTATCTCACTAGGGGTAAGATAGATACTGCCTACAGGAAAATTAAAGAGACCTTTGGAGAGAAGAGAACCACGTGTATGAATATCAAGAGCTCAGATGGCAAGCCAGTTCTAAGCAAAGAAGGGAAAGCAGAAAGATGGAAGGAGTATATAGAGGGTCCATACAAGGGCGATAAACTTGAGGACAATATTATGGAAATGGAAGAGGATGTAGATGAAGATGAAATGGGAGATATGATACTGCGTGAAGAGTTTGACAGAGCACTGAAAGACCTAAGTCGGAACAAGGCTTCGTGACTAGACAACATTCCATTAGAACTACTGACAGACTAGGGGAGCCAGTCCTGACAAAACTGTACCATCTGGTGAGCAAGATGTATGAGACAGGCAAAATACCCTCAGACTTCAAGAAGAATATAATATTTCCAATCGCAAAGAAAGCAGGTGTTGACAGATGTGAAAATTACCGAACAATCAGTTTAATAAGTCACGGCTGCAAAATACTAACCCGAATTCTTTACAGACGAATGGAAAAACTAGTAGAAGCCGACCTCGGGGAAGATCAGTTTGGATTCAGTAGAAATGTTGGAACACGTGAAGCAATACTGACCCTACGACTTACCTTAGAAAAAAGATTAAGGAAAGGCAAACCTACGTTTCTAGCACTTGTAGACTTAGAGAAAGCTTTTGACAATGTTGACTGGAATACCCTCTTTCAGATTCTGAAAGCGGCAGGGGTAAAATACAGGGAGCGAAAGGCTGCCTTGGAAATTTAAAACCTGTTTCCTAAATCTCTGTCTTGCCATCATGTAATCTATCTGAAACCTTCTAGTATCTCCAGGGTTCTTCCATGTATTCAACCTTATTTCATTATTCTTGAAGCATGTGTTAGCTATGATTAAGTTGTGTTCTGTGCAAATTTCTACCAGGAGGCGTCCTCTTTCATTTCTTACCCACCATTCCATATTCACCTTCTAAGTTTCCTTCTCTCCCTTTTCCTACTATAGTATTCCAGTCACCCATGACAGATTTTCGTCTCCCTTCACTATCTGAATAATTTCTTTTATCTCATCATACATTTTATCAATTTCTTCGTCATCTTCAGAGCTACTATTGTAGTAGGCATGGGCTTCGTGTCTATCTTGGCCAAAATAATGCGTTCACTATGCTGTTTGTAGTAGCTTACCCGCACTCCTATTTTTTTTATTCATTATTAAACCTACTCCTGCATTACCCCTGTTTGATTTTGTGTTTATAATCCTGTATTCACCTGACCAAAAGCCTTGTTCCTCCTGCCACCGAACTTCACTAATTCCCTCTATATCTGGCTTTAGCCTATCCATTTCCCTTTTTAAATTTTCTAACCTATCTGCTCGATTAAGGGATATGACATTCCACGCTCCGATTCTTAAAACGCCAGTTTTCTTTCTCCTGATAACGACGACGTCCTCCTGAGTAGTCCCCGCCCGGAGATCCGAATGGGGGACTATTTTAACTCCGAAATATTTTACCCAAGAAGACGCCATCATCATTCAACCATACAGTAAAGCTGCATGCCCTCAGGAAAAATTACGGCTGTAGTTTCCCCATTACTTTCAGCCGTTCACAGTACCAGCACAGCAAGGCCGTTTTGTTTAGTGTTACAAGGAGAGATCATTCAATCATCCAGACTGTTGCCCCTGCAACTACTGAAAAGGCTGCTGCCCCTCTTCAGGAACCACACGTTTGTCTGGCCTCTCAACAGATACCCCTCCGTTGTGGTTGCACCTACGGTACGGCCATCTGTATCGTTGAGGCACGCAAGCCTCCCCACCAATGGCAAGGTCGATGGTTCATGGGGGGGGGGGGGGGGGAAGGATCTAATATCTATGTAAATATATTATTCATTGTTTATGTCCATTCATATCAGTATAATTAATCTATATATGTCAATTTATGGTAATGCTGTAAGTAGGCTGTTTAGGTTTTTTTATTGGTAACGCCGCCGCCACGTAGCGCTCTGTAAGAAAATCACTGGCTGTGTTGTGTGCAGTCTGTGGCTCGTTTGCATTGTTGTCTGCCAATGTAGTGTTGGGCAGCGGCAGCTGGATGCTAACAGCGCGTAGATTTGCACAGTTGATGGTGAGCCACCACCGGTGGTGGACGTGGGGAGAGAGATGGCGGAGTTTTGAAATTTGTAAGAATTGGTGTCATGAACTGATATATATATTATGACTATAAAGGTAAATACATTGTTTGTTCTCTATTAAAATCTTTCAGTTGCTAACTGTGCCTATCAGTAGTTAGTGACTTCCATAGTTTGAATCTTTTATTTAGCTGGCAGTAGTGGCGCACACCGTATTGCAGTACCTTGAGTAACCAAGATTTTTGTGAGGTAAGTGATATGTGAAACGTATAGGTTAATGTTAGTCAGGGCCATTCTTTTGTAGGGATTTTTGAAAGTCAGATTGCGTTGCGCTAAAAATATTGTGTGTCAGTTTAAGCACAGTCTTGTATAAATTGTTCAAACAGGACGTTTCATATGTCGACCCTTAGCCGAGGATACCTCACTGGAATCTTCTGATTTTTTCTTGTAGTTTGTGTAATTAATGTAGATTTTGTTTATTGCTAGCGCGTAATTGTAGAGTGAATCTCCTTTGTAGTTGTAGTCTTTCATTGTTGTACAGTAAAACAGTTGTGGCATGCATGTAGAGTTGCACCAAGTATTTTGCAGCTGCGCTTGCAATTAACTAGATATTATTTTCAGTGCTACGTTAATGTGTTCTCTTATTTTTGCTCTTAAAATTGTGCTTTTCTGTGTTGTCGTGTGAAATATTGTGACAATAATGGCGTGTGAAAAACGTAATACTAGGCTCCAAAGTAAACTGAGAAACGACAGTGAAGACGAAAGCAGTGTGTTAGCGCCACCGAGTAATGAATTAACTAATGTTCAAAGTAGTAATTTGGTAATTGTACATAGGGAAATGGAGTGGGCTGCAAATAATGGTGTAGATAGTGAAACAATTAGTGAACAGGGAAGCATTATCGATCGATCGGTCGGCAACAGCTTGCGTCAGGAATCCGAAATGATAGGACACAATCTTGCAAATACTGTACATTCAGGTTTTGCGTCCTCACCGTTTTCTCAAATAAGTCAAGACACATTTTCTGCTTGTCAAAATGTGAATGTTGCCGGTGCAAATGCACTGCAGAAAAGCATAGAGGAACAGATTCCAGACACTAATACATTATTATTGCAATTAATGCAAGAAATGAAACAAAATCAGAGACAAACACAGCAACAGTTAGACACAATGGAATAAAATCAGAGACAAACACAACAAAATATTCAAAAGTTAGACACAATGGTACAAAATCTTCGAAAGTTAGACACAATGGAGCAACACCCGAGGGCAAACACAGCAACAGTTGGACACAATGGAACATAATCTTCAAAAGTTAGAAACAATGGAACAAAATCTTCGGAAGTTAGACACCACACTTGAACAAACACGTGAAGATTTAACTACTGAGTTACATAACATTGAATCGAAATGTCAAAAAATCTGTAATGACGTAAAAACACAAATTTGTGAGCATTTCCAACCTATTTTTTCGTAGCATGAAAACGCATTACAGAATCACGAAGCAGCCATAAAAGAATTGCAAACTATTGTTCGTGAAAATCACGACACCTTGCAAGCTAAAATGGACTCAGTTGCATCCACCGATTCGGTTACGCAACTTGCGAGAATTCAGGAAAAATTAAAGGACACAGTAGATTCGATTTCAACACAAATGGACACTCTGAAATTTGGTTCAGAAAAACACACTGAGCAAATAAATACACTATTGGAGAAAGTAGCAAAACTTTCGGATCAGTTCATTAACTTATCTGCAAAGGTAGATGATGATCTGAATGACACAGAAGAGTGCGAACAAATTAGGAAATTCAAACAAAATCAGAATCAAATTAATACGCAACACCAAAGAGTAATCCGGGAAGTACAAGATCAGCTGACACAGGTAATACAAGAATTACGTATTTCAGAGGACACTCGCGCTCCAATACGGGAAGAGGGACACAGAAATACGGAACAGCCACAAAATAATAACACAAGGCACTTCGGAAATTATGAAAGAAATTGGCAAGGTACACCGAATTTTGAGATAGAACCGCCGAAACGACGTAACAATGACCGACATGCGACTCGCAGACATGATGAATTTGACTATAAGCTGTTCATTACTGCACGTAAATTCAAAACATTTAAGAATTCTGGCAACGACATTCATCCACAAGCGGGGCTCCATCAATTCTCTCATTGTTTTTCTCCCAACTGGTCACTAGAGCACAGATTAGAATTTATGTGTGGCTACTTAGAGAATGAACCAGCTGTAAGAATGCGATCGGTCATTCACGATTGCCACAGTGAAGGAGAATTTTACCATGCCTTCCTCTCAGCATATTGGTCTCAAGCCACACAAGACCGAGTAAAACATGGCATCATAATGATGAAACATTTCGAACAATCTGAATTTTCCAGTCTTGTCAAATATTTTGAAGACATGTTACATAAGAATCAATATCTTTCAAACCCATACAGCCCAACAGAACTCATCCACATTTTCTTAATGAAATTGCCTGAACATTTACGACATATTATTTTGGCAGGACGTTGCAAAGACGACATTGAAGATTTTCAGGGGCTCTTACAAGAATTAGAAATTGACACTGACAATCGCGGAACGCGAAAACAGGAACACAACAATTACAGGTCACATCCGTCGCAATTCCGCGATGAAAGAAATAATAACTGGACACGACAAGGCTATTCTCATAATACAAATCGTGACCATAACAGACACCACCCGTATGACAACCGTTGGCAGAGTAGTAATAATTACAGGGAAAGATCACCTCTCCGCGGTAGTGACTATCACGGAGACAATCAGAGAAACAGACAATATGGAAACCAAAATAATTATTATCACGGGGGACAGAATAACTTCAGACGCAACGGTCCACCCTGCAGTGATAATTCAGGGAGAAATTCTCCACCAGTTAACCGACAAGAAAGAAACTACAGGAACTACCGACATGATGACAGACGATATGATCGTAACGACAGACTGGAATTTCATCAAAACTGGCGGGATTCAAAGAGAGCTGGGCCTCTCGGCAAGGTGAATTTGTAGAAGTTAGGTCTCCTAATCCCAATAACGGCGCGCGCCAACAAAGAAACAGACAATGACTCGCACCGCAGGCAGCCACCTGCGCCGGCTGGCTCAGAGAAAAATAACAAGAGACACTAACCTTGAGAAAAGATTTAGCATTCCTTACCGACGTATAAAACATGATAATTGCTTTTCAGTTGACAGTCTGCGTACTAGGAAGAGTAAAGGATTGTACTACATTTCACATGTAAAACCGTCTATTGAAATATAATCTGCTTTTTAACTTTGTCTTTGCCATAAAACATTTCACTTCACATTTCTAGTATGCTTTGTCACACTGAGAAACTGTTAACATGCAACAATGTTTTAAAGTTAACTATCCAGTCAAGAAACTGGGCAATTTATTTACACAAGTATTAAAAATGCATTGTTATAGTGAACTGACGACGCAGTGTTATCGTGTGTGTACCTTCTTGCTTGTTATTGGCACGATTACGTAACGACCATAAGGCTCACATAGTTAGAACATTTACCAGTACTGCTAATGAAATTTTAATGCAACATTTTGGTTTACCTGAAAATACATTCTGGATTTAAAGCACTTTCTGTGAGATACCAGATGACACAGTGGTTAGTGTATGTGACAGCTACACGATTATATCACGACGCTACTAATGTGTGACACAATTTACAATGTTGCTTTTGCGGTGTATCTGTTTTATATCTGCACAGTTTTTCTGAATTCTTCTGGAAAGGAAAACATGTTTTAGTAGTAACTTTGTGGTATAGCTACAATGAGACAGCCTTTTCTGTAGCACAACAATAGGTTACAGTACAGTACTTACTTCATCACGGCAATAAGCGTAGTAACTACGATATCTATACGCAGAGCATTTCACTTTTGTTTCTCATGAGGTAAGTACATTGACTTCTGCAGAACTTAGCTTTCGGAGGACGATAACTACGACACTTCCATAGAGATTATCTTTCAACAAGACACACAGTTTAGCGCTACAGTACATGTATTTAAGTGATTAATTTTGTATTTAAAACATATATTTTTAAAGATATTTGAAGTACAATGATACAAAGGTTTTCCGTGATACATTCCATTCCATTGCTGTAATCTGTAACACCTGAGGATATAATTACATTAATCCTCAGGGGGGTACACGCCTACTTTGTGTACCATGTGTATGGCAAGCATTGCTGTAACCTGTAACACCTGAGGATATAATTACATTAATCCTCAGGGGGGTACACGCTTATTTTGTGTACCATGTGTTTGGCAAGCACAAGGAGCCCTAGCTAATATGGTATTTGCTTATACAATTTTACACATCGGTACCATATTTATCTAACACATAAATTACACAGCTATCTGATCATTTAACTGAGAGACAAACATTTTTATTACTACGTCAGTGACACATGTTTACGTAATTACACTGTTGGATAACTTCACACTTACGAAATTGTATTTTGTCTGTACTTTGTGAACTGTTCATATTTTTTCGGAACCATTGTGATACTATGAGAGCTTTGAATGACATATTTGGTATGGGATCATGATTTTTAAAATACGTTTGAGGTAGATGACACTTTTGACATGAGCAGAGAATTTTTTTAGGTTTTGAAATTTTTGGAGGAAGCTACGACGATTTTGAGAATTTGACTGCGGTGTTATGATATTATTACGACGACGATGTGAATTATGCTGTTGAGGTATGTTTAAGCTGATGCTATATGAGTTATTTGAGTATGCTACATATCTGTTATGATGAAATATTGAAGAAATATCGACGAATAAGGTAAGGAATAAAGAGTAGTCGTTAGGGACTCTGGTGTGTGAAAAAGGTTGTTGGAAACCAAGAGCTATGAAATGTATGTAAATGCGTGAATGTATTACAATGGCGACGAAAATTTTTTGGACACTGTTATATCAATAGGATTTTGTTTATACAGATTTTTAACGCAAATTCTTGACCTGTGAATTTTTTTTATATGAGACTGTTACTGTAGTGGAGACTGCTGTCGTAAATTTTTCAGTAAGAAAGGTAAGTGGCCACCTGCACGTAATGCGTCGTGGGCACCCAGCTGTGCGACAGTTGCCTGGGAAAAAAGCCATTAGTGTGTGCCTTTCAGAGGCACAGGTAAAAAAAAAGGGGCCATTATCCTCGCTATTGACATTTCTTTGTAGAAAGCGTCACAAATACGACACGCTCAAACTTGAAAACATATGATTACACTTTGGAGTTCTTAATTTATGATATTTACTGAAATGAAATGATGAGAAACATTCCATGTCTATTGTCTTGCTAGTTGGAAGATTGTTTACTGCATTATGAAATGACTTACGGCTAGCGAATGACGTTTCACGCCTTGCTTCGCCTATTTTGTTTAATATCTAGTTTCTAGCTGCACTGCAGCATTGGTTACAATAAAATTTAATGCATGTACTAATATAGACATTTTATGCCTACAGATCCAGTAAATAATAACTTTATGATGTACTTAAAAAAACGAAGGAGCACAAAAAACTTCCCTTCACAGGAACTGCATACATAATTTTCTTTTCAAGTACTTGGTAATTTTTATGGTAGAATAAGTTGTGGTGCACCACTTTAAGTATATAGAGATTAAGATGTGAATCGACATCTCCCTTTTCTGCATTGTTGTCTTTACTGTAATATCTTTTCTGCTTGAGCTTTGTCATCTTTAGTTATAAGCTGTTGCATTTGCTTCTGCTGTGTGCCAGGCGTAGTGCTACTGAATTTCACTTTGTATTACTCTGTTAAGCCAGTTTTATTACGGATTTATTTTTCTTGTTTGCTGTGCATTGCCTTATATTAGTTTTAATATTGCTGCTGCCCCTTTGACAACTTCCATTTTATTTCATTGTTGTTTGTATTAATTATTTTGTGCTGCTGCATTGCCTCGTCCCTTAGTTTTGCATCTGAGCTCAGTAGATTTAAGTCAGCTTAAGAGGGGGTAGACTATATAAGAAACTAACTATGATGAATTGGAAGAAAAGCATTAAGAAGCTATAAGAAAATGGTTTGGCCAAAAAAATGGTGTACAGTGGAGAAAAACTATTTTTGAAAGAGGATGTGATCAGAATACAGAAAGCATGCTTGGATAGGATTTTTTTTGGCTGGGAGCAAATGTTGAAATAAGAGGGACGATCTATGGTATGAAGTTTTGGGTTGGACCGCAGTACCAAATGTTACCCTGAAAACAAACCCTGTCCTTTTCTTTTGTGTTATCCCACTACGTGTTTGTGTACCCTTGTGTATTTATTTTCTTCCTGTCTCTGTGTACTGTTTCATAGAATTTTTTCTGTTCTAATACTAAGCTACATTCATTATGATGAGGAATACTGTTATCCTCAAATATAATTTGCATCAATAATATGTTATTTACTTTGTAAAGATGTTTAGACATTATTTATTCTATTTTGTTTTAATGCTCATGTGTGAAGTTGATGTTTCGAAATTTATTCTGATTTTTTATGTATGTGCTCCTGTCATAATTCCTGTAACACTGATGTATATGTTATTTCGATTCTTTTGTAAAGCCTGTATTACTGCAAATGTTATCTGTACTATTATGTTCTTTAATGTTATATTTTGTACCTTTGTTATTGTATTCTCATGTTATAAAATTGTAATTGACACCAGTTCATCAAATTAAGTAACTTGTGAGTTACATTTCACTGCACACATTTCTGTTGGTCATAGTATATGGACAATATGTGAGAAGTAGGGACTGATAGTGTTTGCACGTGTGTTAATAATTCAGCAAGGGACTGGTTAACAGCATTGCTGGTTCTAAGGACAATTCTAAAAACTTTGTGAGTGGACAAGTGGTGGTTGATGGACTTTGCTATATTCTCCGCAAGACTCTTTGATGGTGATTGTGCACCTGCACAGTCGCAACAGATGGCTGCTGGCTATTTCTACAAGGACTGCAGTGGGTCTGCACCTCTGGTGGCCCACCAATACCATAATCTCTACCAGGACTACAAGGGGTCTACTCTCCGTTGACCTACCTACCAATATTCTTCAAAACTTCGACTGACTCTGCTGTGGGTTTGCTGTGTTGTGGCCCATTACCTGTCTGCATGTCAAGAGTCAGCACTGTCTTTCCATTGGAAGGACAACACTACTTCTTCAAGACTGCATGGAAATCCACTACTTCCGTGTGCATTTTCTTTTATTGCTCAGTCTTTGAGAAAACACTACTATTTTACTGTGATGAATGGTCAGGACTGTCTATATGGACTGTGAGAAAATTTTAGCTTTTGACCAACAGTGTATAGATAAATGTGTGCATTTCATTTCTTTGTTATTGTAATTCTGAAAAAAATTTTCAAATCTGTACTGGCCACTGCCCAAAACAATTTGTAATTTTTTTTGTGGGGAGCATGGGGGCTATGTAAGTAGGCTGTTTAGGTTTTTTTATTGGTAACGCCACGTAGCGCTCTGTAAGAAAATCACTGGCTGTGCTGTGTGCAGTCTGTGGCTCGTTTGCATTGTTGTCTGCCATTGTAGTGTTGGGCAGCGGCAGCTGGATGCTAACAGCGCATAGCGTTGGAGGTGAGCCACCAGCGGTGGTGGACGTGGGGAGAGGTTAATGTTAGTCAGGGCCATTCTTTTGTAGGGATTTTTGAAAGTCAGATTGCGTTGCGCTAAAAATATTGTGTGTCAGTTTAAGCACAGTCGTGTATAATGTTTCTAAGGGGACGTTTCAATGCCATGTAAAATTATGGAAATGTAAAACTTTTCTTGTAGCACTGGTTCATGCAGAGGGCAATTAGGATCGTAGTCATATCTAACCTGGAGGGAAGTCCTTCCGTTACGAAGGCTGCATCGTGGGAATTGAGAAGGTGGATCTGACGGTCTAAGTGCAACGTTCCTTTGCGGCAAGAGTTAGTCGGTGGCTATCAGGCATAGTTGATGATGCTATTTGGTTTGTGGAGCTCTCAAATGCGCGGATATCAGCGCCCGTACAAATTCCCAACCTTTGCTCAGTCCAATCTCGCCACCCAGTCAAACAGGTATAGTGTTCGCGTTTTGTGTACTGAACGAGGCAAAGAGAGCAGCAAGATAATAGACACATACACAAAAAAAAGGTTTCCATCACTCCGGTTCCCAGAACTCCTGAAGATATACATTGACTGTAGATAATGTATCACAGACACAGTCCCTTTGACTGTTCAGAGATGTCACTAAACCTGCCCAAAGATGTAAACAACCATGCATGGTTCAGATGGCTGTGAGCACAATGGGACTGAGGTCATCAGTCACCTAGAACTTAGAACTACTTAAACCTAACCAACCTAAGGACATCACACACATCCACGCGCGAGGCAGGATTCGAACCTGCGTCCGTAGCGGTCGCGCGGTTCCAGACTGAAGCGCCTAGAGCCGCTCGGCTACATCGGCCGGACAACGATGCATGAGCAGCGGCAATTAGATGGGGGGGGGGGGGGGGGTCCGACAGCCGATCACTTCCAGTTATTCCACCAGGAAGGAGGTACACGGCTCGTGTTGTCTGTAGTTCAACCATGCCTAGACGGTCAATACCGCGGTTTGATCACGTCCGCATTGTTACTTTGCAGCAGGAAGGGCTCTCAACAAGGGAAGTCTCCTGGCGTCTCGGAGTGAACCAAAGCGATGTTGTTCGGACATGGAGGAGATACAGAGAGACAGGAAATGTCGATTACATGCCTCGCTGAGGCCGCCCAAGTGTTACTATTGTAGTGGATGACCGCTACCTACGGATTATGGCTCGGAGGAACCCTGACAGCAACATCACCATGTTGAATAATGCTTTTCGTGCAGACACAGAATGTCGTGTTACGACTCAAACTGTCAGCAATAGGTTGCATGATGCGCAACTTCACCCTCGAAGTCCATGGCGAGGTCCGTCTTTGCAACCACAACACCATGCCGCGCATTACACATGGACCCAACAACATGCCGAATGGACAGCTCAGGACTGGCATCACGTTCTCTTGACCGATGAGAGTCGTATATGGCTTCAACCAGACAATCGTCACAGACGTGTTTGGAGGAAACACAGTCAGGCTGAGCGCCTTAGACACACTGTTCAGCGATTGCAGCAAGATGGAGGTTCCCTGCTGTTTTGGGGTGGCATTACGTGGGGCCTACGTACGCCGCTGGTGGTCATGGAAGACGCCGTAACGGCTGTATGATACGTGAATGTCATCCTCCGACCGATAGTGCAACCACATCGGCAGCACATTGGCGAGACATTCGTCTTCAAGGACAACAATTCGCGCCCCCATCGTGCACATCTTATGAATGACTTCCTTCAGGATAACAATATCGCTCGACTAGAATGGTCAACACGTTCTCCAGACATGAACCCTATCGAACATGCTTGGCATAGATTGAAAAAGGCTGTTTATGGACGATGTGCCCCACCAACCACTCTGAGGAGTCTACGCCGAATTGCCGTTGAGGGAGTGGGACAATCTGGACCAACAGTGCCTTGATGAACTTGTGAATAGTATGCCACGACGAATCCAGGCATCCATCAATGCAAGAGGACGTGCTACTGGGTATTAGAGGTACCGGTGTATACAGCAACCTGGACCACCACCTCTGAAGATCTCGCTATATGGTGGTACAACATGCAATGTGTGGTTTTCATGAGCAATAAGAAGGTCGGAAATGATGTTTATGTTGATCTCTACTCAAATTTTCTGTACAGGATCCGGAACTCTCGGAACCGAGGTGATGCAATACTTTTTTTAATGTGTGTAGTATAGCCTCGGATGTGGAAGCAATTTGGCTTATTATTCATGGCATATATTGGTTAGATCTGTTGTATTGCGAAAATCCGACGATAAGAAGACAATTTGCAGAGCTTTTTACACAGGAAGAGCTACGGGTACATACACCACGTTTTTGAATAGCCACAGTGTCACCACAGCCACCACCTTCGTCTGAAATTATCAGTTGTGTACTTTATAATTGCACGAACCAACTAATTGGTTTACCATCCAAATAATAATGCTATTTTGTTTAATGTTCATGTCGAAAGCCCATATTTAATCGCTAGTCATTTACCCCTGTAAGATCCTTTTCCAAAAGCTGCCATGTTTCCGTGTATCGTATTTTATTGAACTGAAAACTAATTATTTTCTACAACAAAATTTCATATCTTTTGTGGACTCTTTTTTTAAAAAAACAAGAGGCCAGTTAAAGTTTCACCAAAACACAGTTGAAAAGAGATGATCTAAAGTATTTTGGATAAATGATGTTCTTATTGAAACGCCACTACAATAGTTTAGTTACATGAATATAACTAGGATAATTCAGAATAGTTTAGAAGCTAATAAACTTCGAGAGCCAGCACAAGGAAAATTATTACTGTACAGTTTCGTTTGTAGCAGTGTTTATATTTTCCTGTATATGTAGTTAAAAACTCCCCCCATGAACCATGGACCTTGCCGTTGGTGGGGAGGCTTGCATGCCTCAGAGATACAGATGGCCGTACTGTAGGTGCAACCACAACGGAGGGGTATCTGTTGAGAGGCCAGACAAACATGTGGTTCCTGAAGAGGGGCAGCAGCCTTTTCAGTAGTTGCAGGGGCAACAGTCTGGATGATTGACTGATCTGGCCTTGCAACATTAACCAAAACGGCCTTGCTGTGCTGGTACTGCGAACGGCTGAAAGCAAGGGTAAACTACAGCCGTAATTTATCCCGAGGACATGCAGCTTTACTGTATGATTAAATGATGATGGCATCCGCGTGGGTAAAATATTCCGGAGGTAAAATAGTCCCCCATTCGGATCTCCGGGGGGGGACTACTCAGGAGGATGTCGTTATCAGGAGAAAGAAAACTGGCGTTCTACGGATCGGAGCGTGGAATGTCAGATCGCTTAATCGGGCAGGTAGGTTAGAAAATTTAAAAAGGGAAATGGATAGGTTAAAGTTAGATATAGTGGGAATTAGTGAAGTTCGGTAGCAGGAGGAACAAGAGTTTTGGTCAGGTGAATACAGGGTTATAAACACAAAATCAAATAGGGGTAATGCAGAAGTAGGTTTAATAATGAATAGGAAAATAGGAATGCGGGTAAGCTACTACAAACAGCATAGTGAACGCATTATTGTGGCCAAGATAGACACAAAGCCCATGCCTACTACAGTAGTACAAGTTTATATGCCAACTAGCTCTGCAGATGATGAAGAAATTGAAGAAATGTACGATGAAATAAAAGAAATTATTCAGATAGTGAAGGGAGACGAAAATTTAATAGTAATGGGTGAATGGAATTCGAGTGTAGGAAAAGGGAGAGAAGGAAACATAGTAGGTGAATATGGATTGGGGCTAAGAAATGAAAGAGGAAGCCGCCTAGTAGAATTTTGCACAGAGCACAACTTAATCATAGCTAACACTTGGTTTAAGAATCATGAAAGAAGGTTGTATACGTGGAAGAACCCTGGAGATACTAAAAGGTATCAGATAGATTATATAATGGTAAGACAGAGATTTAGGAACCAGGTTTTAAGTTGTAAGACATTTCCAGGGGCAGATGTGGACTCTGACCACAATCTATTGGTTATGACCTGTAGATTAAAACTGAAGAAACTGCAAAAATGTGGGAAATTAAGGAGATGGGACCTGGATAAACTGAAAGAACCAGAGGCTGTACAGAGTTTCAGAGAGAGCATAAGGGAACAATTGACAGGAATAGGGGAAAGAAATACAGTAGAAGAAGAATGGGTAGCTCTGAGGGATGTAGTAGTGAAGGCAGCAGAGGATAAAGTAGGTAAAAAGACAAGGGCTGCTAGAAATCCTTGGGTAACAGAAGAAATATTGAATTTAATTGATGAAAGGAGAAAATATAAAAATGCAGTAAATGAAGCAGGCAAAAAGGAATACAAACGTCTCAAAAATGAGATTGACAGGAAGTGCAAAATGGCTAAACAGGGATGGCTAGAGGACAAATGTAAGGATGTAGAAGCTTATCTCACTAGGGGTAAGATAGATACTGCCTACAGGAAAATTAAAGAGACCTTTGGAGAGAAGAGAACCACGTGTATGAATATCAAGAGCTCAGATGGCAGCCCAGTTATAAGCAAAGAAGGGAAGGCAGAAAGGTGGAAGGAGTATATAGAAGGTTTATACAAGGGCGATGTACTTGAGGACAATATTATGGAAATAGAAGAGGATGTAGATGAAGACGAAATGGGAGATACGATACTGCGTGAAGAGTTTGACAGAGCACTGAAAGACCTGAATCGAAACAAGGCCCCCGGAGTAGACAACATTCCATTAGAACTACTGACGGCCTTGGGAGAGCCAGTCATGACAAAACTCTACCATCTGGTGAGCAAGATGTATGAGACAGGCAAAATACCCTCAGACTTCAAGAAGAATATAATAATTCCAATCGCAAAGAAAGCAGGTGCTGACAGATGTGAAAATTACCGAACTATCAGTTTAATAAGTCACAGCTACAAAATACTAACGCGAATTCTTTACAGACGAATGGAAAAACTGGTAGATGCAGACCTCGGGGAGGATCAGTTTGGATTCCGTTGAAATGTTGGAACACGTGAGGCAATACTGACCTTACGACTTATCTTAGAAGAAAGATTAAGAAAAGGCAAACCTACGTTTCTAGCATTTGTAGACTTAGAGAAAGCTTTTGACAATGTTGACTGGAATACTCTCTTTCAAATTCTGAAGGTGGCAGGGGTAAAATACAGGGAGCGAAACGCTATTTACAATTTGTACAGAAACCAGATGGCAGTAATAAGAGTCGAGGGGCATGAAAGGGAAGCAGTGGTTGGGAAAGGAGTGAGACAGGGTTGTAAACTCTCCCCGCTGTTATTCAATCTTTATATTGAGCAAGCAGTAAAGGAAACAAAAGAAAAATTTGGAGTAGGTATTAAAATTCATGGAGACGAAGTAAAAACTTTGAGGTTCGCCGATGACATTGTAATTCTGTCAGAGACGGCAAAGGACTTGGAAGAGCAGTTGAACGGAATGGACAGTGTCTTGAAAGGAGGATATAAGATGAACATTAACAAAAGCAAAAGGAGGATAATGGAATGTAGTCAAATTAAATCGGGTGATGCTGAGGGAATTAGATTAGGAAATGAGACACTTAAAGTAGTAAAGGAGTTTTGCTATTTAGGAAGTAAAATAACTGATGATGGTCGAAGTAGAGAGGATATAAAATGTAGACTGGCAATGGCAAGGAAAGCGTTTCTGAAGAAGAGAAATTTGTTAACATCGAATATAGATTTATGTATCAGGAAGTCGTTTCTGAAAGTATTTGTTTGGAGTGTAGCCATGTATGGAAGTGAAACATGGACGATAAATAGTTTGGACAAGAAGAGAATAGAAGCTTTCGAAATGTGGTGCTACAGAAGAATACTGAAGATAAGGTGGATAGATCACGTAAGTAATGAGGAGGTATTGAATAGGATTGGGCAGAAGAGAAGTTTGTGGCACAACTTGACTAGAAGAAGGGATCGGTTGGTAGGACATGTTTTGAGGCATCAAGGGATCACAAATTTAGCATTGGAGGGCAGCGTGGAGGGTAAAAATCGTAGAGGGAGACCGAGAGATGAGTACACTAAGCAGATTCAGAAGGATATAGGTTGCAGTAGGTACTGGGAGATGAAGGAGCTTGCACAGGATAGAGTAGCATGGAGAGCTGCATCAAACCAGTCTCAGGACTGAAGACAACAACAACAACATGTAGTTAAAAGTGTTTCTCATGTAGTGTATTAACTAAAATATTTAGTTTTGATCTGAATCAGTTCACAGAATAGTTTCTCTGTCGTCATATCAGTTGTTGAGGCAGTTTTGCAGTATATGTTACAATAACAGAACTAAAGAAGTGCAACTTCCATTCTTATAGCTAGTTTGTGCTATAATAAGTAACTGGTTACCTCTGTACAAACCTTAATAGCCTTAGGGACAACACGTTTCGTTTGAGCTATGTAGTATAAAGAAGTGAATGCTCCTTGAGAAAAATAGTAATCAGCATAGAGAATACAATTACACGAAAATCATTTCAGTAACAGTATTTTTCAGTAATTAAGCTGATAGAAGAACATCTTGTCTAAGTTAGTACTGCTCTACAATTAGTAATCACTTACTTATACGCCGGCCGCGGTAGTCTCGCGGTTCTAGGCGCGTAGTCCGGAACCGCGTGACTGCTACGGTAGCTGGTTCGAATCCTGCCTCGGGCATGGATGTCTGTGATGTCCTTAGGTTAGTTAGGTTTAAGTAGTTCTAAGTTCTAGGGGACTGATGACCTCCGATGTTAAGTCCCATAGTGCTCAGAACCATTTGAACTTACTTATAATGACCACTAGCTTCCTACTATAATGTACAGATAGTAAGTGGTATTGGGAGCAAGTTTTTGCCAAAGGGTTTACTACTACTTCCGTATTGTTCATGACAAACCACTGTTACATTGCTTTCTGAATGGCGCCACTGACCTGTCTCTTATTTGCAAAACAGAAATTCAGTATCAACTAAAGTCAGTCCGAGTAGTTAATTTTCTTTATGAATACTGCTAGAACTTGGTACGACTTTGCCTAATTAGACTGGCGACGGTTTCCTTTTAGATAACTGCAGTTTCTTGTAACTAATAGAGTCTTGATTCGAATACCGTTTGTTGTAATTTAGCTTCCTTTCAATACTAATATTTCGAGAAACAGAAATAGTACGATATCCCAACCATTACACACAATCGCGGTCAGATAACAAATCCTTTCACTGGAGTAACATTATCGGTATATTGCTAATTTAGTTTGAATCGGTAGTGTAACAACCTTCTGTACACCACAGCATCATCAGCGAACAACCACAGATTGCTGCTCAAGCTGTCTGCCATATTTTTTATATAACGTATAGGAAATAACAGCGGTCCTATCACACTTCTCTTGGGCACTCGTAACGATACCTTTGCCTGTGGTAAACGCCAGCCGTCCAGAACAACGTACTGCTTTCAGTTACTTAGGAAGTCTTCTAGCCAATTACATGTCTGGGAACCTACTTCGTACGCTCGTACCTTCGTTAACAGTCTGCAGTGGGGCATCGTGTCAAATGGTTTACGGATATCGAGGGATATGGATTGTTCCTGTTACCCTTCATCTTTAGTACGCAGTATATCATGTGAGAACAGGCAAGCTGAGTTTCACATGAGCAATGCTTTCTAAAACCGTGCTAATTCGTGGGCAGTAGCTTTTACGTCTCAAGGGAATTTATTGTATTCGAACTGAGAACATGTTCAAGTATTTTGCAGCAAACCGATGTTTAGGATATTGTTCTGTAATTTCGCAGGTTCGTTCTTTTACCTTTTCTTATATACCGCAGTCACCTGCTCTTTTTTCCTTCTCTTGGTACTTTGCGCTGGGCGAGAGATTCGCGACAAAAGTCAGCTAAGTGAGGGGTCAATGCGGTAGAGTCTTCTTTGCAGAAACGAACTGGGATTCCATCCGGATCTAGCGATATATCCGAGGGTAGATCATCATGTCTTTTCAGAGGTGTTGGACTAGTCTGGACGACAGGTTTTTGCACATCAAACGGTGACCTAAAGATATGAGAGGATGTTTAACGAAAGAATGCAGCTATTTTCTCTTGGCGACGCTACCTCACTAACGAGCGAGTTGCGAAGCGACGCAAAGGTCGAAGTGTTGGCTGAGCACAAGACGCAGAACGTGCAGTCAGGGGTCGCTCACCACGATTGGAGAGAGAGAGAGAGAGAGAGAGAGAGCAACTTGCTAATATCACATTTCACGCAATGCTGCCAGTCCACACCACTACTTCTCCCTACGTGTACATAGCTTCGTGTTCCGCATCTATGAATCTTCCTGTAAGCAGGAGCTTAGCCACCTAAATAAACCTGTTATATATGTGATTTCAGTCTTTCTCGGCGTATTCCACTGATGAATTCTTCTGGGGTTATCAGCCGAGTGGTGGCGTCGTCTTGTCGCAACGTTTCAATGAGTTTCGTACCCATCATCTTCTGGCGAACTCATTGAAACGTTGCGACAAGACGACGCCACCACCTAGCTGATAATCCGAGAAGAATTCATCAGTAAATCTGTCATATTCTGGGTGAGTAGGCACAGAGAAATAAAGGGAATTAAAGTAGACGCTCTGGCCAAGCAATCTGTGTACACTGAGTTAGTGAAATACGATAAAGTGCCTTCATAACATGAAGACTACAGTCGGGGCCAAGTGTAACGGAAAATTGCACCTGTCTTAGAAAATTAAATGAAGACACTTAGGCGCAGTGTTAGCGAAATTTAAAAAAAACCTAGAAACTTTATAGTGATAATTATTTGTATTTTTCGGCTTCCAGTCACATTTATTTACTTTACAGGGTGATTATAATGAAACACACTCTATTTGAGCCAATGCAGAAGGAAAACTATTGACTGTATGGATACCCAACTTCTGGATTTGCGTTGTTAGTAGTGCTAGTGTCATGCCTTTCAGTTAGGCTCCAGTACTGGTTCGGTGACGTTGTGTTGAAATGGAAGCATCAGTGTGCATTACAGTCAACATGGGTCTGGATGAGGTGAGGCGAGGTCCTCTTTCCACGCCAGGGTTGAAGACTATGATTCGGACGTTCGGGTTGACAGGCGGTTTGGGATTTGCTGCTGGTAGGAGCCGACGGCCAATTGTTAACGGTACTGTTGCCATGACAGAATGCTGGACACAATGTGCGATATTCAAGCAGTGCACGAGCTGTATCACGACAACTGAACATTCCACAGTCCACAGTTCGAAAAGTGCAGCGAACAAATGTGAAATGATATCTTCATTGCGGTTCCAGGCTGTTGTGGGTGCTATTGGTCGTCACATTGAGCTAAGTTTGTAACCTGGAATGTAAACACTGTACGCAGTTAATAAATGTTACCCTGTCATGTGGAAATAAAATGTGTTCCTTTCAATGGATTATTTGTTATTCCTTTTCCGATTGTCCTTACAGATGTTTCCACAAATTTTCGTTGTCCTACGATCAAGCGTTTATCAGAAACGTTTTATGTTAGGAAATAGTTTCACATTTAAGTTATATGCTCCAGTTTCTCAAGCATGAGATCGAAAAGCAGTTGTACGAAATTTTTATATAACTTTGAAGTCGTCATATTCGTATTCTCCACTTGAACACGCCAGCGAGTCCTGTGACGTCAAATCCGAGCTCGCCATCTCCGTGTGCCCGTAGCCTCGGTTCGTGAGTCTCCACTGCAGCCCACTCGTCGCCTGTGTTTGTTGTGGGTACAAGTGATCTCGACTCGCTCAGCAAGTAGAGCGAGTACACGAGATCGTAAGTAGACCCGTGGACTCGCGGCGTTACGCTACATTCGCACCTGTTTTGAAAGAAATTTCCTCCATTACATTGTGAATTCCTGTTCCCTTATTTCACACTATCATGATTTCTTCTTTGTAGCCATTCTCAAGTGCAAGATAAAATGCCGCGAATTGTCCAACCACCCCACCCCCCCAAATGACAGAAGCAAGTTACACTCCTGGAAATGGAAAAAAAGAACACATTGACACCGGTGTGTCAGACCCACCATACTTGCTCCGGACACTGCCAGAGGGCTGTACAAGCAATGATCACACGCACGGCACAGCGGACACACCAGGAACCGCGGTGTTGGCCATCGAATGGCGCCAGCTGCGCAGCATTTGTGCACCGCCGTCAGTGTCAGCCAGTTTGCCGTGGCATACGGAGCTCCATCGCAGTCATTAACACTGGTAGCATGCCGCGACAGCGTGGACGTGAACCGTATGTGCAGTTGACGGACTTTGAGCGAGGGCGTATAGTGGGCATGCAGGAGGCCGGGTGGGCGTACCGCCGAATTGCTCAACACGTGGGGCGTGAGGTCTCCACAGTACATCGATGTTGTCTCCAGTGGTCGGCGGAAGGTGCACGTGCCCGTCGACCTGGGACCAGACCGCAGCGACGCACGGATGCACGCCAAGACCGTAGGATTCTACGCAGTGCCGTAGGGGACCGCACCGCCACTTCCCAGCAAATTAGGGACACTGTTGCTCCTGGGGTATCGGCGAGGACCATTCGCAACCGTCTCCATGAAGCTGGGCTACGGTCCCGCACACCGTTAGGCTGTCTTCCGCTCACGCCCCAACATCGTGCAGCCCGCCTCCAGTGGTGTCGCGACAGGCGTGAATGGAGGGACGAATGGAGACGTGTCGTCTTCAGTGATGAGAGTCGCTTCTGCCTTCGTGCCAGTGATGGTCGTATGCGTGTTTGGCGCCGTGTAGGTGAGCGCCACAATCAGGACTGCATACAACTGAGGCACACAGGGCCAACACCCGGCATCATGGTGTGGGGAGCGATCTCCTACACTGGCCGTAAACCTCTGGTGATCGTCGAGGGGACACTGAATAGTGCACGGTACATCCAAACCGTCATCGAACCCATCGTTCTACCATTCCTAGACCGGCAAGGGAACTTGCTGTTCCAACAGGACAATGCACGTCCGCATGTATCCCGTGCCACCCAACGTGCTCTAGAAGGTGTAAGTCAACTACCCTGGCCAGCAAGATCTCCGGATCTGTCCGCCATTGAGCATGTTTGGGACTGGATGAAGGGTCGTCTCACGCGGTCTGCAAGTCCAGCACGAACGCTGGTCCAACTGAGGCGCCAGGTGGAAATGGCATGGCAAGCCGTTCCACAGGACTACATCCAGCATCCCTACGATCGTCTCCATGGGAGAATAGCAGCCTGCATTGCTGCGAAAGGTGGATATACACTGTACTAGTGCCGACATTGTGCATGCTCTGTTGCCTGTGTCTATGTGCCTGTGGTTCTGTCAGTGTGATCATGTGATGTATCTGACCCCAGGAATGTGTCAATAAAGTTTCCACTTCCTGGGACAATGAATTCACGGTGTTCTTATCTCAATTTCCAGGAGTGTAGCTCTGAGCACTATGGGACTCAACTGCTATGGTCATTAGCCCCCTAGAACTTAGAACTACTTAAACCTAACTAACCTAAGGACATCACACACATCCATGTCCGAGGCAGGATTCGAACCTGCGACCGTAGCAGTCGCACGGTTCCGGACTGCGCGCCTAGAAACGCGAGACCACCGCGGCCGGCTGGAAGTTGTCAGTCGATCGATTCACCATACAAATGTTAGCGGCAAGGACACCGTGCTGACAATGAATGAAAAGAGCATTGAGTGAAATTAGCAGTCCGAAAGAAAATTATCAAGGAATTAAGCACATTAGGACGGGGTTAAGTTTATCGTGTCACAGAAGTAGGTATGCTATAACGCAATTAGATAGCATGACTACTTTGTTCACAACATTTTACAACTTCAGCAGTTTTTCATTTCTAGAGTGTTCTTTATCATGAGTTAGTAGAGCGATGTACCGGTATACTGCCTCAGGAGCAGTACTGGCAAAACATCTCAGGGAAAACTTGGAGAACATTTCGCATATATTTCCTGGACTTGTTGCAGTATTAGGAGGAGATTAGAAGTTGACAGCTATAGACTGGGAAACTCAAGCGATTAGGGCAGGTAGTTAAGGACACGGAATCATGTGAAACTGTTGTAAATACCTTGTCCTAAAAATTTCCTAAAGTAATTCATCAGACAACCGACTCGTAAAGATAACACCTTAGATCTGCTGGTGACAAACAGACCCGAACTTTTCGAATCTGTTAGTGTAGAACAGGGAATCAGCGATCATAAGGCCATTACAGCATCACTGAATAATGCTGTAAATATGAATACAAAGAAAGGTAGGAAGATATTTCTGCTTAGCAAGAGCGACAAGTAACGGATTTCAGATTGCCGCATTATCTGAGTGGTCGGCACGAAAATTTCATCTCCAGCACTAATAACGTTGAGTGTAAATGGACAAAGTTCAAGAACATTGAATAAGTTCGGAGGAATGGAAAAGACCTGCCGTGGTTCGAAATCTATTTTAGAAAGCATCCACGAAAGCAAAGAGAACTTCATTGCAAGTTTACGAAGTAAACCCTCACAGAAAAGCAAAAATCAAACGGACCCAAAATTAGTGTGAGGAGGGCAATGCGTGAAGTGTTCAACGAATTCGAAAATAAAATTCTACCTAGCTACTTGGCAGGAAATCCTAAGAAGTTTTGGCCTTATGTGAAATCGGTAAATTGATGGAAGCCATATGTGCTGACTCTCTGTGACTATAAGGACACTGAAGCGGCGGACGATACAGGAAAGGCCAAAATACTAAACGGCTTTTTCCAAACCTGTTTCACAGAACAAGTCCGCCCCATAGTACCTTCTTTAAATAGTCACACGAACGACAAAATGGTTGATATCGAAATAAGCGACAATCTAATAGAAAACCAACTGTAATCGCTCAAGAGAGGACAGACCAATGGTCGTAACGGGATACAAATAAGATTCTACTAAGACTATGCGAATGAACTTGCCCCACTTCTAGCAGCAACGCACAGTACATCTCTGGAGGGGCTAAGTTTCCTGGTGGTTGGAAAAAAAAGCACATGTCATTCCCGTTTTCAAGAGGGGTCGTCGAACAGACCCAAAAAACTATATGGCTATACCACTCATGTCGGTCTGTTGTAAAATTCTGGAACATGTTTCATGCTCACGTATTATGATATTTCTGGGGACCGAAAATGTACTCAGTAGGAATCAACATGTGTTCCATAAACAAGGAAATACGAATGCCATCTCTTCCTGTTCACCTAAGAGGCCCAGGAGGTGACATATACCGGCGTCCAGACAGATACCGTGTTCCTTGACTTCCGTAAGGCATTTGATACAGTTCCACCTGACGAACAAAATACGAGCGACGAAATATCAGACGAACTGTGAGATTGGGTTGAAGAGTTTCTAGCTAACAGAACTGTAAGTAGGCTGTTTAGGTTTTATTATTGGTAACGCCACATAGCGCTCTATATGAAAAATCACTGGCTGTGCTGTGTGCAGTCAGTGGCTGGTTGGCATTGTTGTAATACTCGCCATTGTAGTATCGGGCAACTGGATGTTAACAGCGCGTAGCGTTGCTAAGTTGGAGGTGGCCCGCCAGCAGTGGTGGATGTGGGGAGAGAGATGGCGGAGTTTTGAAATTTGTAAGAATGGATGTCATGAACTGCTATATATATTATGACTATTAAGGTAAATACATTGTTTGTTCTCTATTAAAATCTTTCATTTGCTAACTGTACCTATCAGTAGTTAGTGCCTTCCGTAGTTTGAATCTTTTATTTAGCTGGCAGTAGTGGTGCTCGCTGTATTGCAGTAGTTCGAGTAACCAAGATTTTTGTTAGGTAAGTGATACTTGAAACGTATAGGTTAATGTTAGTCAGGGCCATTCTTTTGTAGGGATTTTTGAAAGTCAGATTGCATTGCGCTAAAAATAATGTGTGTCAGTTTAAGCACAGTCTTGTATAAATTGTTCAAACAGGACGTTTCATATGTCGACCCTTAGCCGAGGATACCTCACTGGAATCTTCTGATTTTTTCTTGTAGTTTGTGTAATTCGTGTAGATTTTATTTATTGCTAGCGCGTAATTGTAGAGAGAATATCCTTTGTAGTTGTAGTCTTTCATTGTTGTACAGTAAAACAATTGTGGCATGCATGTAGATTTGCACCAAGTATTTCGCAGCTGCGCTTGCAATTAACTAGATATTATTTGCTATGTCAATGTGTTCTCTTATTTTTGCTCTTAAAATTGTGCTTTTCTGTGTTGTCGTGTGAAATATTGTGACAATAATGGCGTGTGAAAAACGTAATACTAGGCTCCAAAGTAAACTGAGAAATGACAGTGAAGACGAAAGCAGTGTGTTAGCGCCACCGTGTAATGAATTAACTAATGTTCAAAGTAGTAATTTGGTAATAGTGCATAGGGAAATGGAGTGAGGTGCAAATAATGGTGTAGATAGTGAAACAATTAGTGAACAGGGAAGCATTATCGATCGATCGATAGGCAACAGCTCGCGCCAGGAAACCGAAATGACAGGACACAACCTTGCAAATACTGTACATTCAGGTTTTGCGTCCTCACCGTTTTCTCAAATAAGTCAAGACACATTTTCTGCTTGTCAAGATGTGAATGTTGCCGGTGCAAATGCACTGCAGAAAAGCATAGAGAAACAGATTCCAGACACTAATACATTATTATTGCAATTAATGCAAAAAATGGAACAAAATCGGAGACAAACACAGCAAAAGCTTCAAAAGTTAGACACAATGGAACAACACCAGAGACGAACACAGCAACAGTTAGACACAATGGAACAAAATCTTCGGAAGTTAGACACCACACTTGAACAAACACTTGAAGATTTAGCTACTGAGTTACATAACATTGAATCGAAATGTCAAAAAATCTGTAATGACGTAAAACACATATTTTTGTGAGCATTTTCAACATATTTTTTCGCGGCATTAAAATACATTACAGAATCACGAAGCAGCCATAAAAGAACTGCAAACTATTGTTCGTGAAAATCACGACACCTTGCAAGCTAAAATGGATTCAGTTGCATCCACCGATTCGGTTACGCAACTTGCAAGAATTCAGGAAAAATTAAAGGACACAGTAGATTCGATTTCAACACAAATGGACACTCTGAAACTTGGTTCAGAAAAACACACTGAGGAAATGTTTTCACTATCGGAGAAAGTAGCCGAACTTTCGGATCAGTTCACTAATTTATCTGCAAAGGTAGATGATGATCTGAATGACACAAGACCTGTAGCCATCACTGACACAGGAGAGTATGAACAAATTAAGAAATTCAAACAAAATCAGATTCAAATTAATGTTGTTGTTGTTGTTGTGGTCTTCAGTCCCGAAACTGGTTTGATGCAGCTCTCCATGCTACTCTGTCCTGTGCAAGCTTCTTCATCTCACAGTACCTACTGCAACCTTCATCCTTCTGAATCTGCTTAATGCATTCATCTCTTGGTGTCCCCCTAGCATTTTTACCCTCCACGCTGCCCTCCAATACTAAATTGGTGATCCCTTGATGCCTCAGAACATGCCCTACCAACCGATCCCTTCTTCTGGTCACGTTGTGCCACAAATGTCTCTTCTCCCCAATCCTATTCAATACTTCCTCATTAGTTATGTGATCTACCCATCTAATCTTCAGCATTCTTCTGTAGCACCACATTTCGAAAGCTTCTATTCTCTTCTTGTCCAAACTATTTATCGTCCATGTTTCACTTCCATACATGGCTACACTCCATACAAATACTGTCAGAAATGACTTCCTCACACTTAAATCAATACTCGATGTTAACAAATTTCTCTTCTTCAGAAAAGCTTTCCTTGCCATTCCCAGACTACATTTTATATCCTCTCTACTTCGACCATCATCAGTTATTTTGCTCCCCAAATAGCAAAACTCCTTTACTACTTTAAGTGTCTCATTTCCTAATCTAATTCCCTCAGCATCACCCGACTTAATTCGACTACATTCCATTATCCTCGTTTTGCGTTTGTTGATGTTCATCTTATATCCTCCTTTCAAGACACTATCCATTCTGTTCAACTGCTCTTCTAAGTACTTTGCTGTCTCTGACAGAATTACAATGTCATCGGCGAACCTCAAAGTTTTTATTTCTTCTCCATGGATTTTAATACCTACTCCAAATTTTTCTTTTGTTTCCTTCACTGCTTGCTCAATATACAGATTGAGTAACATCGGAGGTAGGCTACAACCCTGTCCCACTCCCTTCCCAACCACTGTCTCCCTTTCATGCCTCTCGACTCTTATAACTGCCATCTGGTTTCTGTACAAATTGTAAATAGCGTTTCGCTCCCTGTATTTTACCCCTGCCACCTATAGAATTTGAAAGAGAGTATTCCAGTCAACATTGTCAAAAGCTTTCTCTAAGTCTACAAGTCAATCATCCAGATTGTTGCCCTTGCAACTACTGAAAAGGCTGCTGCCCCTCTTCAGGAACCACACGTTTGTCTGGCCTCTCAACAGATACCCCTCTGTTGTGGTTGTATCTACGGTACGGCTATCTGTATCGCTGAGGCATGCAAGCCTCCCCACCAACGGCAAGGTCCATGGTTCAGGGGGGGAAGTACAAGATCAGTTGACGCAGGTAATACAAAAATTACATATTTCAGAGGACACTCGCGCTCCAACACAGGAAGAGGGACTTAGAAATACGGAAAAGCCACAAAATAAGAACACAGGGCATTTCGGAAATCATAATAGAAATTGGCAAGGTGCATCGAATTTTGAGATGGAACCGCCGACACGACGTAACAATGACCGATATGCTACCCGCCGACACGATGATTTTGACTATAAGCTGTTCATTACTACACGTAAGTTCAAAACGTTTAAGAATTCTGGCAACGACATTCGTCCACAAGCGTGGCTCCATCAATTCTCTCATTGTTTTCCTCCCAACTAGTCATTAGAGCACAGATTAGAATTTATGTGTGGCTACTTGGAGAATGAACCTGCTGTAAGAACGCGATCGGTCATTCACGATTGTCACAGTGAAGGAGAATTTTATCATGCCTTCCTCTCAGCGTATTGGTCTCAAGCTACACAAGACCGAGTAAAACATGGCATCATTATGATGAAACATTTCGAACAATCTGAATTTTCCAGTCTTGTGAAATATTTTGAAGACATGTTGCACAAGAATCAGTACCTGTCAAACCCATACAGCTCCTCAGAACTCGTCCGCATTTGCTTAATCAAATTACCTGAACGTTTACGGCATATTATTTTGGCAGGACGTTGCAAAGACGACATTGAAGCTTTTCAGGGACTCTTACAAGAATTAGAAATTGACACTGACAATCGCGGAACGCGAAAACAGGAACACAACAATTACTGGTCACATCCGTCGCAATTCCGCGATGAAAGAAATAATAACTGGACACGACAAGGCTATTCTTACAACACAAATCGTGACCAAAACAGGCACCATCCGTATGACAACCGTTGGCAGAGTAATAATAATTACAGGGAAAGATCACCTCTCCGCGGTAATGACTATCATAGAGACAAACTGGGAAACACACAATATGGAAACCAACATAATTATTATCAAGGGAGACAGAATAACTTCAGACGCAACGGTCCAGCGCGCAGTTACGATCCAGGGAGAAATTCTCCACCACGTGACCGACAAGAAAGAAACTATGGAATCTACCGACATGACGACAGACGATATGATCGTAACGACAGACCTGAATTGCATCAGAACTGGCGGGATTCAAACAGAGCGGGGCCCTCTCGACAAGGTGAATTTGTAGAAGTTAGGTCTCCTAATCCCAATTACGACGTGCGACAACAAAGAGACAGACAATGAGTCGCACCGCAGGCAGCCACGTGCGCCCGCTGGCTCCGAGAAAAATAACGTGAGACGCTAGCCTTGAGAAAAATTTTAGCATTCTTTACCGGCGTATACCACATGATAATTCCGTTGAAGCTCGAGCTTGCACATTTTACATGTAAAACCGTTTATTGAGAGATAATCTGCTTTTTAACTTTGTCTTTGCTATAAAACTTTTCACTTCACATTTCTAGTATGCTTTGTCAGACTTAAAGAACTGTTAACATGCAACAATGTTTGAAGTTAAATATCCAGTCAAGAACCAAGAGAACTTATTTAAACAGAAATTACGAATGCATTGTTATAGTGAACAGACAACACAGTGTTGTTATTTGTACATTCTTGCTTGTTAGTTGCACTATTACGTAACGACTATAAGACTTACATACTTAGAACATATACTGGTTCTGCTAATGAGATTTTAATGCAACATTTTGGTTTACTTGAAAATACATTCTGGATTTAAGGTACTTTCTGAGAGATACCGGATGACACAGTGGTTAGTTTATGTGACAGCTACACGATTTTATCACGACGCTACTAATTAGTGACAATTTACAATGTTGCTTTTGCGGTGCATCTGTTTTATACCTGCACAGTTTTCTGAATTATTCTGGAAAGTAAAACATGTTTTAGTAGTAACTTTTGTGGTATAGCTACAATGAGACAGCCTTTTTCGTAGCACAACAATACTTTACATTATAGTACTTTCTTGATCACGGTAAGGTACGTAATAACTACGATATCTATACGCAAAGCATTTCACTTTTGTTTATCATGAGGTAAGTACATTGACTTCTGCAGAACTTAGCTTTCGGAGGACGATAACTACGACACTTCCACAGAATTGCTTACGGCAAGACGCACATTTAGTACTACAGGACACGCATTTGAGTGTTTAATTTTGTACTTAAACCATTTATTTTTCAAGATTTTTGAATTACAAAGAAAGTTTTCTGTGATACATTTCATTCCATTGCTGTAATCTGCAACACCTGAGGATATAATTACATTAATCCTCAGGGGGGTACAGGCTTACTTTGTGTATCATGTGTGTGGCAAGCACAAGAAGCCCTAGCTAATATGGTATTTGCTTATACAACTTTACACATCGGTACCATATTTCTCTAACACATAAATTACACAGCTATCTGATCATTTAACTGAGAGATAAACATTTTTTTTTTACTACATCATCAGTGACACATGGTGACAGATGGTCTGGATAGATGTCTGCCTATTACATATTACGACCCTCTTCAACTGTCGGCGGTTTCTGTCAGTCAACAGACGAGGTCGGCCTGTACACTTTTGTGCTGTTGTGTCCCTTCACGTTTCCATTTCACTATCACATCGGAAACAGAGGACCTAGGGATGTTTAGGAGTGTGTAAATCTCGCCTACAGATGTATGACCCAAGTGGCACTCAATCACCTGACCAAATTCGAAGTCCGTGAGTTCCGCGGAGCGCCCCATTCTGCTCTCTCACGATGTCTAATGACTACTGAGGTCGCTGAAATGGAGTACCTGGCAGTAGGTGGCAGCACAATGCACCTAATATGAAAAACGTGTGTTTTTGGGGTGTCCGGGGGTGTCAGTATGGGATCCGTACAAGATGTGATTGATAGAGAAAATAGAGAAGACCCAAAGAAGAGTAGCGCATTTCGTTACAGGATTATTTAGTAAGTACGAAAGCGTCACGGATATGATCATCCAATGGCAGACGCTGCTAGAGACGTCTACTGCATCACGGCCTTATTTACTGTTTTTAAAAGCTCCGAGAGCGTACGTTCCTAGAAGGGTCAACAAATGTATTGCTTATTCCTACGTATACCTCGCGAAGAGACCTCAAATATAACATTAGAGGGATTCGAGCCCACACGGAAACTTACAGGCAATCGATCTTCCCGCAAACCATTCACAATTGGAAGGGGAAACGGGGAAAGTGAGGATCCTTTATCAAGTACCCTCCGCCAACAGCACAAGGCAGCTTGTGGAATATACTCGTAGATGTAGATCTTTGTTCAATTTAACTTACCACGTGTTCCATACCTCCATATGAGATTAGTCAAGAACCACTTTCTCAAAACGTATCACACTCATCTTAATTGCATTTAAAATCTGCGAGGAAAGAGCCCGCATCAGACAGAGATTGCAGATTTATTAAATAAAATTTTCAACCATGCAGGTAGGTGTGTGATGCTGTTGAACTGTAAGACACGTTCCAGTGGAGGTGGAGACATCGAGATGAAGTCTGCTACTACACTAGCTCAGGGATTTTGTAAATTGTAGATTACGGGTAAGATCTTATGGGACCAAACTGCTTAGGTCATCGGTCCCTAAGCTTACACACTGCTTAATCTAACTTAAACTAACTTACGCTATGAACAACACACACACCCATACCCCTGGGAGGACTCGAACCTCCTACGGGGGGAGCCGCACGGACCGTGACAAGACGCGGAAGACCACGCTGCTATCCCGCGCGGCTCAGGGATTTCTGATTATTATTACTGATGTACGACACAGATTGGAAGAAAATGTTTGCACTGAGCGACGCATAGTAGTAACTGCATGATGTCTACAGTAAATATATTTCAGATTATTATTAACATTTAAAAACGCGGAAAGCGACGTAAGTGACGATGAGCCAAGTAATTTAACATAAGACACAAGGGGCGGCAAATATCTGGAAATACATGAAAAGTGGATGACAAAATTGGTTTGTCGATCCTACCGTCGCCGGTAGGGGGCAGAGCTATACATCGCTGCGCTAGGCCTCTCTGTTTTCGTTCTTGGATTATGATAATGGTTCAAATGTCTCCAAGCACTATGGGACTTAACATCTGAGATCATCAGTCCTCTTGACTTAGAACTACTTAAACCTAACTAACCTAAGGACATCACACACATCCATGCCCGAGGCAGGATTCAAACCTGCGATCGTAGCAGCAGCGCGGTTCCGGACTGAACAGACTTGAACCGCTCGGCCACAGCTGCAGGTTCTCTTGGATAATCTGACGTGACAGGATAGCGTTCGTAGTACTGGTAATATAAGACTACGATGAATCGGTTTACATTTTACGAGCTTATAGACATGCATATCTGCTATGTGATGTTAATTTCAACGTTCTTGTAGCAAGACGTAGGTCTGTTTACGCAGAACGCGTCCAACATCGTGTTTTACCTTCTCAATTATCGTTTGCTACTGTGGATCGTCGAATGCGTGAAACACTGACCCTGCGCTTAAATAAACACTGAAGGCAAAAATTGTATTGAGGGAAGCTGACACAATGGTCAGACATGCTGTTTTCTGAAATCAAGGTTAATTTTGAGCCAAAATCTGACGTATGAATTATTTATGCATTTTTGCTATTTTTTGTGGTTTTTTATGTTAACGCTTAAGAAGTATGTTTTTTTAAATACGTGCGGGTAGCTTAAAACCTTGTTTCTGTAGCGTTTAAAAATAAAAGTCAGCCGCGCGGGGTGGCCGCGCGGTCTTAGGGCGCCTTGCACGGTTCGCGCGGCTGCCCCGTCGGAGGTTCCAGTCGTACCTCGGGGGGGGGGGGGGGGGTGTTGTCCTTAGCGTAAATCAGTTTAATTTAGGTTAAGTAGTGTGTAAGCCTAGGGACCGATGACCTCAGCAGTTTGGTCCCATAGGAACGTACCACAATTTTTTTTTTTATAAAAGTCAGTACAAATTTTCCGCTCGTACTGTATTTCAAGTCGTTCTCGTCTCGTGTGGATGTTTATCATTAATTTCAACCTTCCATGGTCTCGGAAGTACCGGTAATGTTGGATATCTCAGAATGGTTCAAATGGCTCTGAGCACTATGGGACTTAACTTCTGAGGTCATCAGTCCGCTAGAACTTAGGACTACTTAAACCTAACTAACCTAAGGACATCACACACATCCATCCCCGAGGCAGGATTCGAACCTGCGACCGTAGCGGTCGCGCGGTTCCAGACTGTAGCGCCTAGAACCTCTCGGCCTTGAAAGTCTCTCGCGTATAAGAGAACAAACGGAGGAAGCTGCTTAGGAGCGAGTACAGTAGGATCCTGAAACAAGTAAGCGACAAGTAGTGGGCCAATTGGGTGCTTTGCAGTGAACGGTATTGCAGTGGTGGAACGGAGAAGGCCTGAAACCGTACCACAAACCTTAACTGCACAAGTAGTTTGGAAGAGATAATGCGCTTCGTATTGAATTTTGTGAATAGTTTCGTACACGACAGCAACAGGACCCTAATTTTTTTCCATGGTTTTGTTCACCGATGAAGCGACATTTAATGAAGAAGAAATCTTCAACACCAACAATAACATTTATTGGGTCGATGCTAACCCGTATTAAATGTACCAGCACAACCTTCGAGACAAACTTAAGGTTAAAGTATGGGCGTGAATTTTAGGCAACCAAATACTGGGACTATAAATTTTACACGGCAATGTAAATGACAATAAGTACTCAGTCATTCTGAGGGAGGTTCTGTTAGAGTTACTTGGAGATCTTCCTCTGGAAGAAACAGCAAACATGTGGACACAGCAGGATGGAGCCCCAGGGCACTATGCCATCACAACAAGAAATTACTTAAATCGAATATATCCAGATAAGTGAAGTGAACGAAGAGGACCAACTTGCTGGCCTACAAGATCCCCGAATTTAAACCCACTAGACTACAGATTTAGGAACCAGGTTTTAAATTCTAAGACATTTCCAGGGGCAGATGTGGAATCTGACCACAATCTATTGGTTATGACCTATAGATTAAAACAGAAGAAACTGCAAAAAGGTGGGAATTTAAGGAGATGGGACCTGGACAAACTGACTAAACCAGAGGTTGTACAGAGTTTCAGGGAGAGCATAAGGGAACGATTGACAGGAATGGGGGAAAGAAATACAGTAGAAGAAGAATGGGTAGCTTTGAGGGATGAAGTAGTGAAGGCAGCAGAAGATCAAGTAGGTAAAAAGATTAGGGCTAGTAGAAATCCTTGGGTAACAGACGAAATATTGAATTTAATTGATGAAAGGAGAAAATATAAAAATGCAATAAATGAAGCAGGCAAAAAGGAATACAAACGTCTCAAAAATGAGATTGACAGAAAATGCAAAATGGCTAAGCAGGGATGGCTAGAGGACAAATGTAAGGATGTAGAGGCTTATCTCACTAGGGGTAAGATAGATACTGCCTACAGGAAAATTAAAGAGACCTTTGGAGAAAAGAGAACCACTTGCATGAACATCAAGAGCTCAGATGGAAACCCAGTTCTAAGCAAAGAAGGGAAAGCAGAAAGGTGGAAGGAGTATATAGAGGGTCTATACAAGGGTGATGTACTTGAGGACAATATTACGGAAATGGAAGAGGATGTAGATGAAGATGAAATGGGAGATACGATACTGCGTGAAGAATTTGACAGAGCACTGAAAGACCTGAGTCGAAAGAAGGCCCTCGGAGTAGACAACATTCCATTGGAACTACTGACGGCCTTGGGAGAGCCAGTCCTGACAAAACTTTACCATCTGGTGAGCAAGGTGTATGAAACAGGCGAAATACCCTCAGACTTCAAGAAGAATATAATAATTCCAATCCCAAAGAAAGCAGGTGTTGACAGATGTGAAAATTACCGAACCATCAGTTTAATAAGTCACAGCTGCAAAATACTAACGGGAATTCTTTACAGACGAATGGAAAAACTAGTAGAAGCCGACCTCGGGGAAGATAAGTTTGGATTCCATAGAAATACTGGAACACGTGAGGCAATACTAACCTTACGACTTATCTTACAAGAAAGATTAAGGAAAGGCAGACGTACGTTTCTAGTATCTGTAGACTTAGAAAAAGCTTTTGACAATGTTGACTGGAATACTCTCTTTCAAATTCTAAAGGTGGCAGGGGTAAAATACAGGGAGCGAAAGGCTATTTACAATTTGTACAGAAACCAGATGGCAGTTATAAGAGTCGAGAGGCATGAAAGGGAGACAGTGGTTGGGAAGGGAGTGGGACAGGGTTGTAGCCTACCTCCGATGTTACTCAATCTGTATATTGAGCAAGCAGTGAAGGAAACAAAAGAAAAATTTGGAGTAGGTATTAAAATCCATGGAGAAGAAATAAAAACTTTGAGGTTCGCCGATGACATTGTAATTCTGTCAGAGACAGCAAAGGACTTAGAAGAGCAGTTGAACAGAATGGATAGTGTCCTGAAAGGAGGATATAAGATGAACATCGACAAAAGCAAAACAAGGATAATGGAATGTAGTCGAATTAAGTCGGGTGATGCTGAGGGAATTAGATTAGGAAATGAGACACTTAAAGTAGTAAAGGAGTTTTGCTATTTGAGGAGCAAAATTACTGATGATGGTCGAAGTAGAGATGATATAAAATGTAGACTGGCAATGGCAAGGAAAGCTTTTCTGAAGAAGAGAAATTTGTTGACGTCGAGTATAGATTTAAGTGTCAGGAAGTCTTTTCTGAAAGTATTTGTATGGAGTTTAGCCATGTATGGAAGTGAAACATGGACGATAAATAGTTTAGACAAGAAGAGAATAGAAGCTTTCGAAATGTGGTGCTACAGAAGAATGCTGAAGATTAGATGGGTAGATCACATAACTAATGAGGAAGTATTGAATAGGATTGGGGAGAAGAGAAGTTTGTGGCACAACGTGACCAGAAGAAGGGATCGGTTGGTAGGGCATGTTCTGAGGCATCAAGGGATCACCAATTTAGTATTGGAGGGCAGCGTGGAGGGTAAAAATCGTAGAGGGAAAACAAGAGATGAATACACTAAGCAGATTCAGAAGGATGTAGGTTGCAGTAGGTACTGGGAGATGAAGAAGCTTGCACAGGATAGAGTAGCATGGAGAGCTGCATCAAACCAGCCTCGGGACTGAAGACCACAACAACAACAACAGACAATTTCTTTTGAGATCGTATGAAGTAGCTAGTTTACAGCATACCAGTAGAGTCCCAGGTGGACCTCATAGCTCACATAGCCGTTGCCGCTGCGAGGGTCAAAATACGGAGGGTATTTTCAAGCGCGTGCGTCAAGGGATGATTGAGTGATGGAATACTTGTATTCACGCAAACACACCAAATTTCGAACACCTTTTGTAAATGTGATATGTTGCAAACTCAGAAGTTACATAATTATTTTCCTCGCTATAACGCAACAAAAATTGTTCTTATTTTGTGTTTTTTTTCTTTTGTTCCATTTTTTTGTTTACAGACAGCAAAGGAAACTTAGGTCATTCACTGCTAGAGACGCAGTTTGTAAGCTTATACACGTTCACTTGTCACCCAATACTGTGAGACCAGAAAATCATCATCATCGTTATCATTTACTGTATTACCGTGCCTTTGCCTACTGTAGAAGAAAAAAAAGAAATAACCACACTACAAAGACATATAAAAATTAGTACACCATAAAAGAATAGAAGAACACATTACAAAATCACCTTAAAAGAGGAAGTCAATCAATCACAGTAGATAAGATATGTGCTGCAGAAGATGGTCCATCGCTGCCGGTCTCTAGCTTCTTCCACTGTTGTCGGTTCCTCTTATTTTGGTTTGTTAATACTCGATTCATACATCGCATCCTTGGACGTGCCATTGGACGTTTTCCATCAGATTTGAAGGACCCAGTATGGGAGGAATCTATTAGCTCGAAGGATGGGACCAAGCCACTGTAGCCTCGCCACTGTAGCCTCTTCAGCACTAATATTCGGACAGTGTGTGGCTTTCCAAACTGCTGATACATGTCTTCTTTTCTCCTTCGTTCCCATTTACCTTCCATGGTATCACAGACGGGTGCGTAGCTCTTTCGAAGTACCTTCCTCTCGAAGGCACAGATTACTTCTTCAGTCGTTGCTGATGTCGATCGGATTTCACAGCCAAATAAAACTAAAGGCCGTAACAGTGTCATGTACAGCTGGATCTTATTCTTAGGTGATATCTGTCGGGACTCAATATATTGTACAGATTGAAGAATATAATAAATCTTACCTCACTGTAAACACATAACTTTCCAACGCAATACAAAAAACACCTCCTGCCAGACGCATGACTCGAACCCTGAGCCCCACGCGCAAAAGTCGCGCACGTAGGCTCCGTGCCATACTGAAGTGTATACTGAATGATTAGTTACGCAAAATGATAGGCTCAACCGCTGTACATGTGTTGAAGTACCCCACTGGTGACGTCGCATGTTCAATATGTGTCATCAACTTCTGGAGTGTCTCCCCACATTTGCAGCCCATGTGTTTCATGTTAAATTACTTGTCTCAGAGTCATCTACTTTGCTTCGGAGGTTTTTAGACGTTAATAAGAATCGGTCTGTAGATTCAGTTGTGCCTTGGTTAACTCTGGTTAACTCCCATTTTTACACTGAAGAGCCTAAGAAACTGCTACACTTGCCTTACATCGTGTAGGCCACCCGCGAGGATGCGGAAGTGCCGCAATGCGACTTGGCATGGACTCGACTAATGTCTGAAGTAGTGCTGGAGGGAACTGAAACCATAAATCCTGCAGGGCTGTCCATAAATCCGTAAGAGTACGAGGGGGTGGAGATCTCTTCTGAGCAGCACGTTGCAAGGCTTCGCAGCGATGCTCAATAATGTTCATATCTGGGAGTTTGGTGGCCAGCGGAAGAGTTTAAACTCCGAAGAGTGTTCCTGGAGCCAATCTGTAGCAATTCTGAACGTGTGAGGTGTCGCATTGTCCTCCTGGAATTGCTCAAGTCCGTCAGAATGCACAATGGACACGAATGGATGTAGGTAATCAGACAGCGTGCGTACGTACCTGTCACCTGCCAGAGTAGTATCTAGAGGTATCAAGGGCCCCATATTACTTCAAATGCACATGTGTCACACCATCACAGAGCCTCCACTAGCTTGAGCACTCCCCTGTTGACATGCAGGGTGCATGGATTCATGAGGTTGTCTCCATACCCATACAAGTCCATCCACTCGATACAGTTTGAAACGAGTCTCGTCCGACCAGGCAACATGTTTTCAGTCATCAACAGTCCCATGTCGGTGTTGACAGGCCCAGGCGAGGCGTAAAGCTTTGTGTCGTGCAATCGTAAAGGATACACGAGTGGGCCTTCGGCTCCGAAAGTCCACATCAATGATGTTTCGTTGGATGGTTCACACGCTGACTCTTGTTGATGGCCCAGTTTTGAAATCTGTAGCAATTTGCGGAAGGGTTGCACTTCAGTCACGATGAACGATTCTCTTCAGTCGTCGTTGATCCCGTTATTGCAGGATCTTTTTCCGGCCGCAGCGATGTCGGATATTTGATGGTTTACCCGATTCCTGATATTCACGGTACACTCGTGAGATGGTCGTTCAGGAAAATCCCTCCTTCATCGCTACCTCGACACTCCGAAACATAAAATAATTTAAGTCAGACTGCATTTATTCGCATATGGGTCGCAACATTTCAGGGCATAAATACCGTCAGTATAGTCTCTTCTGTACATCCAGGGGGCAGGCTTTCAGAGCTAAGTGTCGTTCTACATATGAAAGCATCATACGACCTATTACTACGACAGATAATCCTGAGGATGGGGACAGAAGAAGCCGTTGAAAACTTGAGTATACACACAAATTTGACGTGGTAAAAAAAAAACCGGAAAATTTATTCAGTCTGTTCCGTTGTTAATCACTTTCCTTTTTGCTTTTTTACTTAAAATTTCCCTTATCTTCGAAGTAGTGTTTTATATTTTCACCACACCTACAGTCACAACTAAATCTACATCATAGTCGACAATTACACACACTTCTGGAGACTGTCGAGGGAATCAGAACATGAATTTATAGACAGGAAAATACGTCCAGAAAATGTCCGTTTCCGTGTTACACGGAAAACGAAATGGATGGCGGTTTTAACTCTCAAGGTGATACTGAAGTTTACTGGGTTAGCTCTGCCACCTAATTTTTCAGCACCTCTTAAATTGGGAAAAACTTGCGAGAAGTCCTTCCGTGAAGCAGTACTTCCGCAGAAGCAGTACTTCCGCAGAAGCAGTACTTCCGCAGAAGTAGGCTGTTTGACTAAAAGGCCTTGAAGATTGAACAATTTTGGGAGTTGCTGGGAACTGTGGAAAATCTAGTTGGAGCCCATACGTGGTATTTGCTTCCATGGAAACTGGCATTGTTTATTTTTAGTGTGTGTTTTTAATATGCTGCACTGTTTTGTGTTTGTGGAGACATGGTGAAAGATGTAAGGACACAACTGGAGGCGGTGTCTTGAATGTGTACGTTATCCAATCCAGTGGTCAAATTGTAGCATCTTTGTAAATGTGGGAATGACAGCCATCAGAATAGTACTAATATAAACATAGTGTTCTATAAAACTACACGAAGGTGACAAAAGTCATTGGATACCAGCTAATATCATGTATGACCTCCTTTTTCCCGATGTATTGCAGATAATTGCGAAAGTGTTGCCGGTGCAGGATTTTATGCACTAACCGACCTCCCGATAATGCCCTATGTCGGGCGATCTGGGTGGCCAAATCATTCGCTCGACTTGCCCTGAATGTTGTTCAAAGCAATCGCAAACAATTTCTGCCCAGTGAAATGGCACATTGTCATCCACAAAAATTCCATCGTTGTTTGGGAACATGAAGTCCATGAATGGCTTCAGATGGTCTCCATGTAGCCGAACATAATCATTTCCATTCAATAATCGGTTTAGTTGGACCAGAAGAGCCCGTCCATTCCATGTAAACACAGCCACACCATTATGGAACCACCGATGCCTTGCACAGTGAACATGTTATTTGCCAACATCACTCGAATCAGTTACACTACACAGGCGACAAAAGTCATAGGATAGCAATATACACATATATGGATGGCGGTGGTATCGCGTACGCAAGGTATAAAAGGGCATTGCATTGGCGGATCTGTCATACGTACTCAAGTGGTGCGTATGGAAAGAGTTCCGACGTTATTATGGCCGCACAACGGAAATGAACAGACTTTGAACGCAGAATGGTAGTTAGAGCTGGAAGACGCATGGGACGTTCCATTTTTTAGGGAACTCAATATTCCGAGATCCACAGTGTCAAGAGAGTGCCGAGAACACAAAATTTCAGGCACTACCTCTTACCATAGACAACGCAGAGGCCGACGACCCTCACTTAACGACCGAGAACAGCGGTTTTGCGTAGAATTGTTAGTGCTGGTAGACAAACAATACTGCGTGAAATAATCGTAAAAATCAATGTGGGACGTAGAACGAACGTATCCGTTAGGACAGTTCTGCGAAATCTGGCGTTAATGTTCTATGGCAGCAGACGATCGACGCGAGTGCCTTTACCAACAGCATGACATCGTCTGCAGCGTCTTTCGTGGGCTCGTAATCATATCGGTTGGACTCTAGACGACTGGAAAACCTTGCCTTGTCAGATGAGTCCCGATTTCAGTTAATAAGAGCTGATGATAGGGTTCGAGTCAGGCGCAGACCCCACGAAGCCATGGACCCAAGTTGTCAACAAGGCACTGTGCAAGCTGGTGATGATTTCATAATGGTGTAGGCTGTGTTTACATGGAATGGACTGGGTTCTCTGCTCCAAATGAACCGATCATTGATTAGAAATGATTATGTTGGGCTACCTGGAGAACATTTGCACCCATTTATCGACCTCACGTTCCCAAACAATGATAGAATTTTTATGGATTCCATGCTTCGTGTCATCGTGTCACAACTGTTCGCGACTGGTTTGAAGAACATTCGGATAATTTGAGCCAATGATTTTTCCACCCACATCGCCCGACATGGGGCATAATAGAGAGGTCAGTTCGTGCACAAAATCCTACACCGGTAACATCTTCGCTGTTATGGACGGTTATAGAGGCAGCATAGCTCAGTATTTCTGCAGAGGATTTCCAGCGATTTGTTGAGTCTATGCACTATGCCTGTAAAAAGGAGATTCGACAAGAATGCAGGTCTATTTGACAGCAGCTGTGTCTGTTGCAAATGCAGAGCGTCCTTTTTCCAAGCTAACGATAATAAGAAACTACTTACGTTCTATGACGAGTCAGGAATGGTTATCTGGTTTGGCAATACTATTAAAAAGTTAAAGAACGTAAAACTTTTTTAAGTAATAGGCCGTTTTGTGGACATGAAAATGAGGTAAAAAGGATTTGAGTGAGACAAAAGTTTTGGGTTATAAGAAATACATTTCATCGGTGATTTATATTTTAACATGGATATTCATATTTGCATACCTACTTCAAATTAACCTTTTGATTTGACTTTTTTTATGTTCAACGTTGTAGTTAAACTAATTTATATTATTTTTATTCTGATCGCAAGAAGGTTGCCTTACTAGATTTTCGTAAAAAACTGTTTATGTATTTCATTACAGTTTACGTTTGACAGTGTGCAGTGTTTGTTATGTGTAGTTATGTAAGGGCAAACAACTGTTTCAAGAACTGATACATTATCCGATCAAAAGTAACCAGACGCCTGTTAGTGGACATTAATTTGTGGTCTGCTCACCCTTCACCTTTATGATGGCTTGAACGCTGCTGAGGACATTTTCAATGAGATATTTGAATGTCTGTGGAGGAATGGCTGTGGAGGCCTATTCTTCCCTAAGAACGGAAACAGGAAAAGGTAGTGAGACTGGAAGCTGGGTTCTGGAGTGAAGTCGGCATTCCACCTCATCGCAGTGGCGTTCCATTGGTTTCAGGTGTGAACTCTGGGCAGGCCAGTCCATATCAGGAATGTTGCTATCCTCAAACCAGTACCTCACAGATTATGCTTTATGACAGAGTGCATTGTCATGCTAATACAATCAATTAATGTGTTCTAACTGTTCCTCTGGCAACAGCCTTGCCGCAGTGGATACACCGGTTCCCGTGAGCTCACCGAAGTTAAGCGCTGCCGGTGTCGTCGGCATTTGGACGGGTGACCCTCCAGGCCGCCATGCACTGTTGCAATTTTTCGGGAGCACTCAGCCTCGTGATGCGTACTGAGGAGATACTCGACCGAATAGTAGCGGCTTCGGTCAAGAATACCATCTTACGACCGGGAGAGCGGTGTGCCGACCCCACGCCCCTCCTATCCGCATCCTCCACCGAGGATGACACGGCGGTCGAATGGTCCCGGTAGGCCACTTGTGGCCTGAAGACGGAGTGCTTTTTTTAAAACTGTTCCTCTACTGTAGGAGGTACAAAATGCTGTAAAATGTGTTCATACCCTTTCACATGTAGCGTTTGCCTAATCGCAACATTAGGACCTCACCATAACTACGAAAAACGCAACCACACATGACACCACATCCTCCGCACTTCACTGTTGGCACTACATATGATGGCAGGTAGCTTTCTCTAGTCATTCGCCGTAGCCAAACGTTTTCATTGAACTGCCACAGGGGGTAGCCTGATTCGTCACTCCGACTCTCTCGTTTTCAGTCATCCGCTTTTTACATCACATCACGCTTGGTATAGGATATAGAAAAGTGTGGCTTAGGAGGAGCTGCTAGACCACTGTACTCATTCTGTTTTATTCCCTATGCGTAATCATAGTGCTAGCTGGACTGATGGTAGCACTCTGGAACTCAAGAATGATTCATTCCGCTGATTTCATCCGATTTTTTACAACCACCTTATGCATTACTCGACGATCCCTGTCTGTCAGTACCTAAGTACATCAGGTCTGTCTGGTCTTCGTTTAACTGTGGTTGTCCTTTGCGTTTCCACTCCGTGATCGCATTACCAATAGGCGACAAAGGCAACTTATGTCCCTGATGGATTGTTACTCAGATGACATCCAATGTCTAGTCCACGTTCGAAGACACTAAGTTCCTCTCATCGACCCATTCTGGTGTTACTGCGTCTCTGCTGGCAAAACAGTACTCCCCGCCTTCTACACTACTGGCCACTAAAATTGCTACACCAAGAAGAAATGTAGATGGTAAACGAGTATTCATTGGTCAAATATATTATACTAGAACCGACATTTGATTACATTTTCACGCAATTTGGATGCATAGAGCCTGAGGAATCAGTACCCAGAACAACCACCTCTGGCCGTAATAACGGCCTTGATACGCCTGGGCATTGAGTCAAATAGAGCTTGGACGGCGTGTACAGGTACAGCTGCCCATGCACCTTCAACACGATACCACAGTTCATCAAGAGTAGTGACTGGCGTATTGTGACGAACCAGTTGCTCGGCCACCATTGACCACACGTTTTCAGTTGTTGAGAGATCTGGAGAATGTGCTAGCCAGGGCAACAGTCGAACATTTTCTGTATACAGAAGGGACCATACAGGACCTGCGACATGCGGTCGTGCATTATCCTGCTGAAATGTAGGGTTTCGCAGGGATCGAATGAAGGGTAGAGCCACTGAAATGTAACGTCCACTGTTCAAAGTGCCGTCAATGTGAACAGGAGGTGACCGAGACGCGTAACCAATGGCACCTCATACTATCACGCCGGGTGATACGCCACTATGCCGATGACGAATACACGCTTCCAATGTGCGTTCACCGCGATGTCGCCAAACACGGATGCGACCATCGTGATGCTGTAAACAGAACCTGGATTCATCCGAAAAAATGACGTTTTGCCATTTGTGCACCCAGGTTCGTCGTTGAGTACACCATCGCAGGCGATCCTGTCTGTGATGCAGCGTCGAGGGTAACCGCAGCCATGGTCTCCGAGCTGATAGTCCATGCTGCTGCAAACGTCGTCGAACTGTTCGTGCGGATGGTTGTTGTCTTGCAAACGTCCCCATCTCTTGACTCAGGGATCGAGACGTGGCTGCACGATCCGTTACAGCCATGCGGTTAAGATGCCTGTCATCTCGAGTGCTAGTGATACGAGGCCGTTGGGATCCAGCACGACGTTCCGTATTACCCTCCTGAACCCACCGATTCAATATTCTGCTAACAGTCATTGGATCTCTACCAACGCAAGCGGCAATGTTGCGATACGATAAACCGCAATCGCGATAGGCTACAATCCGAACTTTATCAAAGTCGGAAACGTGGTGGTACGCATTTCTCCTTCCTTACACGAGGCACCACAACAACGTTTCACTAGGCAACGCCGGTCAACTGCTGTTTGTGTATGAGAAATCGGTTGGAAACTTTCCTCATGTCAGCACGCAGAGGGTGTCGCCAACGGCGCCAACCTTGTGTGCATGCTCTGAAAAGCTAATCATTTGCATATCACAGCATCTTCTTTCTGTCGGTTAAATTTCGTGTCTGTAACACGCCATCTTCGTGGTGTAGCAGTTTTAGTGGCCAGTGGTGTATATTGGCGGGTCCGCTTTTCGTCCCATCAAGTGGTGAATTCCGCATTACATGGGGCTGGTTAGATAGTGTATACTGTATTAGAAAAATGTTCTTAACGTATTTCTTTTCAGTAAGGCACTGAAAATAAAATAGATTCGCTTTAAATTTTTTGTGCTCGTTGACTTTTTGACGGAAGTGAAACTGATAGACTACCAACGGTCTTGCGCAGTGGTAACACCGGTTCCCGCCATATCATCGAAGTGAAGCACTGTCAGGCTTGGCTAGCACTTGAATGGGTGACCGACCGCGTTTGCCGAGTGCCTTTGGTAAGTGGGGTGCACTCTGTCCTTGTGAGACCAGTTGAGGAGTTACTTGACTAAGAAGTAGTGGCTTCGGCACGAAAGCTGACAACGGCCGTGAGAGCGGTGTGCTAACGACATGTCTCTCCATATCTCCATCCAGTGACTCCTGTCGGCTGAGGATAACACGGCGATCGTTCAGTCCATTAAATCTTCCGAGGCCTGTTCCGACGGAGAAAGTAAGAGGAGAGCTACTATAGTAATAGCAATGTGTGTGTGTGTGTGTGTGTGTGTGTGTGTACGGGGAGGGGGTTTCATCTGGCGGTCAGAGAAGAGATACGGGTGACGTTTTGTTGAGTTGGGAAAGTGGGCAGATCAGGTGTGAAGGAGGGGGAGAAAGCCCATTTCAGATGCTTGCTCCACGCTACCATGGTATGTACTGTAGGTACGCACTTTAAGATCATATCTGTTGTACTGTCGAGTTTTGACTGGGGTTCACGCAAGTTCATCATCAATACAGACAATTGTACCTTACTGAGCATAAACAGGAAGGACCCACTGTTGTTGTACTACACAATAGGTGATTAATCACTGGAAGAAGTGGCGACTACAAAATATGTAGGGGCATGTGTTTGGAGCTACCAAAGGTGAAACTAACAAACACTATTTATAATAAATACAGATACGAGACTGAAATTAATTGGTAAAATCGTAGAGAAATGTAATTCACCCAGGGCAGAGGTGGCTTTACAACTCTCATTCGACCGTTTCTTAAATTTTGCTCTTATTTCTGGAGCCTTATCCGGTTGGTAGGCTTAATATAGGAGGTAGTGAAGACTCAAAGAAAAGCCGCACATTTCGTCGCGTTTAGTACGCGCAAGACTCCCGTGACGAACGCTACAGGACAGTGAAGTGCATCACAGTGCATGGTGAAGTTCCGAGAGCATACCTCGTTAGGAGAATGAAGCAACACATTACTTCCTCCCACATACATTTCGTCCAATAATCACGACGGAAAAATACTAGAAAGTCGCACTCATATCGAGGTTAGCGATAGTCGGTCTTCGCTGGCACCTTTTGGGCAAGCGAAGGGGGAGAGACAGTGGCAACGGTATCCTCCGTCGCACATCGCAAGGTGGCATATAGAGTGTTGTGGTAGATACAAGTGTGACACATAACGCAGAAAGCAAGTTTTAGAAAAAAAACAGTGTTAATGCCTGCGTGTTCCTACATTTTGTTCACCTCTGCCCCTGAACGCGAGCGGGTGCAATTTCGTAAGTTGAGAAGTAAACTTTTTGCTGAATATAAAGAGTGGTACAGTAGTGTATGCTCGTTAGTTTGTGACTTGTCCATAGCTGTTATTAATTATAGTCAGTAAAATTCTGGGGTTGCGCTGCACGCTTGGTGCCACAGCTCCTACAACTGGAGGCTGGTAACCCATCTTACGCCCCGTGTTATAATTTCCCACGGACTGAGGTCGTCCTGCACACTTGGCAGAACTGCCGATAGTGCGTCCCCCCCCCCCCCCCCCCCTCATCTCTCTCTCTCTCTCTCTCTCTCTCTCTCTCTCTCACGCACACACACACACACACACACACACACACACACACACAACTATCTTTCTGCAACCTTTTCTACAGATATTTAGGAAATTTTGTAGTTTGCTGGGTATGTGTAGTAAAAATTGAGCCGTCACTGAAAAATATTGCATAAATGAGATACACATAAGCCTCCCTCAAAAATGGGTGTGCTGGAGTCTGTGAAATGGAAACCGCTGAAGGAAACGTAATATCGTAATGCCGTTGCCTACGGAAGAAGTTGTGTTTCCTACAAGAGAGCTGAGGCCCCAAACTCATCGTTGGAGGGAGACGGGCGCACATCCAGGTGACAATAGAGCGAGCACGGTCGCGCTTGGACCGTCCACTGCACTCAGTAGGCAGAAAACGGTACAATGGAGAGCAAAAGGATGTAATGCGTTTCTTTAGAGCAGAAGGAGTGCGAGGAACAGAAATTCATCAACGAATGGCACAACTCTACCAAGTGCACTGGGTGCGCGTTGCAAGAGTCAAGGCGTGGCACAAGCGATTCAGCGAAGGACGGGCATCGTTGGCAGATGACACAAGATCTGGAACGCCCCACCACATCCCCGATACCATCGTCCAGCTGGAGGAAGCGCAAAGGCGAGTTACTGTGGCAGCCATTGCGCCACAAGCCTGACTGAGCGACGGAATTGTAACGGACATTCAGTGCTCTCTGCATACTTGTACCATTCTTCGATGAATTTACGTTACCCGCACTCCTTCCGATGACAGCAAACACACTACACCCCCTTGCTCCTCTGGTGAAGCCTCCATTTCTCTTTTGCAGCACGACTGAGTGCAGTGGACGGTCGACGCATGCACGAGTTCGCTCTGTCGTTCCGTGGGTCTGCGCCCACGTCTCTCTCATTAATAAACGGTCACAACGCCCATATAGTACTAGGGACAGAAAGTTGGCTGAAACCAGACGTAAACAGTAATGAAATCCTAAACTCAGGTTGGAATGTATACCGCAGAGACAGGCTGGACAGTGAAGGGGGAGGCGTGTTTATAGCGATAAGAACTGCAATAGTATCGAAGGAAATTGACGGAGATCTGAAATGTGAAATGATTTGAGTGAAGGTCACGGTTAAAGCAGGCTCAGACACGGTAATTGGATGTCTCTATAGGCCCCCGGGCTCAGCAGCTGTTGTGGCTGAGCACCTGAAGAATAATTTGGAAAATATTTCGAGTAGATTTCCCCACCATGTTATAGTTCTGGGTGGAGATTTTAATTTGCCGGATATAGACTGGGAGACTCAAACGTTCATAACGGGTGGCAGGGACAAAGAATCCAGTGAAATTTTTTTAAGTGCTTTATCTGAAAACTACCTTGAGCAGTTAAACAGAGAACCGACTCGTGGCGATAACATATTAGATCTTCTGGTGACAAACAGACCCGAACTATTTGAAACAGTTAACGCAGAACAGGGAATCAGCGATCATAAAGCGGTTACTGCAGCGATGATTTCAGCCGTAAATACAAATATTAAAAAGGGTAGTAAGTTTTTTCTGTTTAGCAAAAGTGACAAAAAGCAGATTACAGAGTACCTGACGGCTCAACACAAAAGTTTTGCCTCAAGTACAGATAGCGTTGAGGATCAGTGGACAAAGTTCAAAACCATCGTACAATATGCGTTAGATAAGTATGTGCCAACCAATGTCGTAAGAGATGGAAAAGAGCCACCGTGGTACAACAACCGAGTTAGAAAACTGCTGCGGAAGCAAAGGGAACTTCACAGCAAACATAAACATAGCCAAAGCCTTGCAGACAAACAAAAATTACGCGAAGCGAAATGTAGTGTGAGGAGGGCTACGCGAGACGCGTTCAATGAATTCGAAAGTAAAGTTCTTTGTACTGACTTGGCAGAAAATCCTAAGAAATTTTGGTCTTATGTCAAAGCGGTTGGTGGATCAAAACAAAATGTCCAGACACTCTGTGACCAAAATGGTACTGAAACAGAGGATGACAGACTAAAGGCCGAAATACTAAATGTCTTCTTCCAAAGCTGTTTCATAGAGGAAGACTGCACTGTAGTTCCTTCTCTAGATTGTCGCACAGATGACAAAATGGTAGATATCGAAATAGACGACAGAGGGATAGAGAAACAATTAAAATCGCTCAAAAGAGCAAAGGCTGCTGGACCTGATGGGATACCAGTTCGATTTTACACAGAGTACGCGAAGGAACTTGCCCCCCTTCTTGCAGCGGTGTACCGTAGGTCTCTAGAAGAGCGAAGCGTTCCAAAGGATTGGAAAAGGGCAGAGGTCATCCCTGTTTTCAAGAAGGGACGTCGAACAGATGTGCAGAACTATAGACCTATATCTCTAACGTCGATCAGTTGTAGAATTTTGGAACACGTATTATGTTCGAGTATTATGACTTTTCTGGAGACTAGAAATCTACTCTGTAGGAACCAGCATGGGTTTCGAAAAAGACGGTCGTGTGAAACCCAGCTTGCGCTATTCGTCCACGAGACTCAGAGGGCCATAGACACGGGTTCACAGGTAGATGCCGTGTTTCTTGACTTCCGCAAGGCGTTCGATACAGTTTCCCACAGTCGTTTAATGAACAAAGTAAGAGCATATGGACTATCAGACCAATTGTGTGATTCGATTGAAGAGTTCCTAGATAACAGAACGCAGCATGTCATTCTCAATGGAGAGAAGTCTTCCGAAGTAAGAGTGATTTCAGGTGTGCCGCAGGGGAGTGTCATAGGACCGTTGCTATTCACAATATACATAAATGACCTTGTGGATGACGTCGGTAGTTCACTGAGGCTTTTTGCAGATGATGCTGTGGTGTATCGAGAGGTTGTAGCAATGGAAAATTGTACTGAAATGAAGGAGGATCTGCAGCGAATTGACGCATGGTGCAGGGAATTGCAATTGAATCTCAATGTAGACAAGTGTAATGTACTGCGAATACATAGAAAGATAGACCCCTTATCATTTAGCTACAAAATAGCAGGTCAGCAACTGGAAGCAGATAATTCCATAAATTATCTGGGAGTACGCATTAGGAATGATTTCAAATGGAATGATCATATTAAGTTTATCGTCGGTAAAGCAGATGCCAGACTGAGATTCATTGGAAGAATCCTAAGGAAATGCAATCCGAAAACAAAGGAAGTAGGTTACAGTACGCTTGTTCGCCCACTGCTCGAATACTTCTCAGCAGTGTGGGATCCGTACATCCGTACCAGATAGGGTTGATAGAAGAGATAAAGAAGATCCAAGGAAGAGCAGCGCGCTTCGTTACAGGATCATTTAGTAATCGCGAAAGCGTCACGGAGATGATAGATAAACTCCAGTGGAAGACTCTGCAGGAGAGACGCTCAGTAGCTCGGTACGGGCTTTTGTTAAAGTTTCGAGAACAAGCCTTCACCGAAGAGTCAAGCAGTATATTGCTCCCTCCTACGTATATCTCGCGAAGAGACCATGAGGATAAAATCAGAGAGATTAGAGCCCACACAGAAGGATACCGACAATCCTTCTTTCCACGAACAATACGAGACTGGAATAGAAGGGAGAACCGACAGAGGTACTCAGGGTACCCTCCGCCACACACCGTCCGGTGGCTTGCGAAGTATGGATGTAGATGTAGAGGTGGGGGTTTCAGCGCTCTTCCGTAGGCAACGACAGCCGGCCGTTGTGGCTAAGCGGTTCTAGGTGCTTCAGTCTGAAACCGCGCGACCGCTACGGTCGCAGGTTCGAATGCTGCCTCGGCAATGGATGTGAGTGATGTCCTTAGGTTAGTTAGGTTTAAGTAGTTCTAAGTTCTAGGGGACTTATGACCTCAGAAGTAAAGTCCCATAGTGCTCAGAGCCATTTGAAGGCAACGACATTACGATCCCCTAGCCGGTTTTCATTTTACAGCCTTTGGCTAGTTTCTTTTCGAATGGCCCTAATAGACGAAACTATACAGATAACCGTGCCGTTGGTATGGGTGCAACCACAACGTAGGAGTATCTGTGAAGAGACCAGACTAACCCGTGTTTCCTGAAGTGGAGCAGCAGCATTTTCAGTAGTTTCAGTGGGAATAGTCTACAGGTTTGACTGATCTGGCCTTGTGACATGTGGCAACATAGTCTTAATGTGCCAGTGTTGCGCACGGCTGAAAGCAAGGAGAAACTGCAGGTGTGACCTTTTTTCCGAGAGCATCCTGCTCTACCGTATGTTTTCCTCTCTTGTGAAATATTCCAGGGATGAAAAAGTAGCCCATTTGGATATCTGGACGGGGACTACTCTAATCCTACACCTACAGCTAGATGACTACTCTGCAATTCACAGTTAAGTGCCTGACAGAGGGTTCGTCGAACCAACTTCAAGCAACACTCTCAGACTGGGTGCGGAAAAAACGAACACTTAAATCTTCCCCTGTGAACTCTGATTGCTCTTATTGTAATACGATGATCATTTCTCCCTTTGTAGGTGGGCGCCAACATAATATTTTCGCATTCGGAAGAGAAAATTGCTGATTGAAATTTCGTGAAAAGATCTAGCCTCAACGAACAACGCCTTTCCTTTTTTTTTTAATGATTGCGACCCTAATCCGCGTAACGTAGCCGTGACGCACTCAACCCTATTTCGCGGTAATAGAAAACGTGCTGCACTTCTTGGAACTTTTTAGATGTTCTCAGTCAGTCCAGTCTGATACGGATTCTATACGCCCAACAATAATCCAAACGCGATGTACAACCGCAGTGCACCTAATCTCTTTAGGTGACCTGTTGCACCTTCTAAGTACTCGTATTCTGCTGTCATCTGGAGGATGTCGTGTTCAAGAAAAACAAAATTGGCATGCCACCGGAATGTTACATCTTTTACTCTCGTACCTACCTAGGAGAACTCAAAAATGGAAATGGATTGATTGAAGTTGGATATAATGGGATTAGTGAAGTGCTGCAACTGGAAGACCAAGACTTCTGGTCAGTTCAGTTCAAGGTTATCAACACAAAACGTGATAGGATAATGCCATGAATGACTAGATAACTGAAATTATTCAGGTAGTTAAAGAAGTTAAAAATTTAATTGTGACGCGTGATTGGAATTCCATGGTAGGTAAAGAAAGACTGGGAGAAATGAATGAAAGAAGAAGCTGCCTGTCAGAATTTTGCACAGAGTAATTTAATCATCGTCAGCACTTAGTTTTAAGAAACATGTAAGAAGGTTGTACACATGCAAGAAACCTGGATCCACTGGAAGTTCTCAGATGGACTATACAGGGTAGTCCATTGATCGTGACCGGGCCAAACATCTCACGAAATAAGCGTCAAACGAAAAAACTACAAAGAACGAAACTTGTCTTGCTTGAAGGGGGGAAACAGATGGCCCTATGGTTGGCCCGCTAGATGGCGCTGCCGTAGGTCAAACGGATATCAACTGCGTTTTTTAAAATAGGAACTCCCATTTTTATTATATATTCGTGTAGCACGTAAAGAAATATGAATGTTTTAGTTGGACCACTTTTTTCGCTTTGTGATAGATGGCGCTGTAAATAGTCACAAACATATGGCTCACAATTTTAGACGAAGAGTTGGTAACAGGTAGGTTTTTTAAATTAAAACGTAGATACGTTTGAACATTTTTTTCGGTTGTTCCAATGTCATACATGTACCTTTGTGAACTTATCATTTATGAGAACGCATGCCGTTACAGCGTGATTGCCTGTAAATACCACATCAATGCAATAAATGCTCCAAATGATGTCCGTCAACCTCAATGCATTTGGCAATCCGTGTAACGACATTCCTCTCAACAGCGAGTAGTTCGCCTTCCATAATGTTCGCACATGCATTGACAATGGACTGACGCATGTTATCAGGCGTTGTCGGTGGATCACGATAGCAAATATCCTTCAACTTTCCCCGCAGAAAGAAATCCGGTGACGTCAGATCCAGTGAATGTGCGGACCAATCCACCTGTCATTAAATATGCTATTCAATACCTCTTCAGCCGCACGCGAGGTATGTTCCGGACATCCATCATGTTGGAAGTACATCTCCATTCTGTCATGCAGTGAAACATCTTGTAGTAACATCGGTAGAACATTACGTAGGAAATCAGCATACATTGCACCATTTAGATTGCCATCGATAAAATGGGGACCAATTATCTTTCCTCCCATAATGCCGCACCATACATTAACCCGACAAGGTCGCTAATGTTCCACTTGTCGCAGCCATCGTGGGTTTTCCGTTGCCCAATAATGCATATTATGCCGGTTTACGTTACCGCTGTTGGCGAATGACGCTTCGGCGCTAAACAGAACGCGTGCAAAAAATCTGTCATGGTCCCGTAATTTCTCTTGTGCCCAGTGGCAGAACTGTACACGACGCTCAAAGTCGTCGCCATGCAATTCCTGGTGCATAGAAATATGGTACTGGTGCAATCGATGTTGATGTAGCATTCTCGACACCAACATTTTTGAGATTCCGGATTCTCGGGCAATTTGTCTGCTACTGATGTGCGGATTAGCCGCGACAGCAGCTAAAACACCTACTTGGGCACCATCATTTGTTGCAGGTCGTGGTTGACGTTTCACATGTGGCTGAACAATTCCTGTTTCCTTAAATAACCTAACCATTCGCTGAACGGTCCGGACACTTGGATGATGTCGTCCAGGATAGTGAGCAGCATACATAGCACACGCCCGTTGGGCATTTTGATCGCAATACTCATACATCAACACGATATCGCCCTTTTCCGCAATTGGTAAAAGGTCCATTTTAACACGTGTAATGTATCACGAACCAAATACCGTCCGCACTGACGGAATGTTATTTTTTTTCTTTATTGTTATTTTATACCTATACATAGGTAGGCCAGCAGCGGCGTAACTAAGCCGCTCTTCGGCCACAGATATGAACATAGTATAAGCAGTAAGAGATACAAAGAGACATGGAGGTTAAAAAACAGTAGACAAACAGAGTAAAATAACAGAAGCCGTTCACTGTGGAGCAGTCAAGTTAAAAGCGATTCACACAGCACATAACGGAGAGATACAAAGTAGCACACGTGAACGATGGAGCACGGAACAAGAGACACGGATGCACTAACAGGACGACAAAACACATAAGCACTGCGGCGACAATCTCCGGCGGTTGGTGATGCACTTGTCACACGAGTAAGGCCGGGGACCTGCCAGAGGGAAGGGGCGAGGGTAGGAGGGAATGGGGGAGGGGTTGATGCCAATGGGGAGAGGATGGGAGAGGGAGGGGTGGTGTGTGGAAGCCCAGGGAGAGGGGGAGGGGAGGGAAGGAGGGAGGGAGAGAAGGGAGAGAGGGTGCCCACAGGATAAGGAGAGGAGAGGGAAGGCAAGGCTCAAAGTTGGTAGGAGGGGTAGATGGAGGGGAGGAGGGCATCATCCGGGAGGGGGAGTTGGTGGAAGCCACCTTGGGAGAGGGTGTGGAGAGTGTGAAGATGGAGAGCAGGTGGGATACAGGAGTACAGGCGCGGCAGCGAGTTGGGGTGGGAGAGGATGGGAGAGACAAGCGGGTGGGGAGGATCAAGCTTGCGGGAGGTGTAGAGGATCCGTATCCGTTCGAGGAAAAGGAGGAGGTGTGGGAAGGGGATGAGGTCATAGAGGATCCGCGTGGGGGAAGGGAGGCGGATGCGATAGGCGAGGCAGAGTGCATGGCGTTCAAGGATTTGAAGGGATTGGGAAAAGGTAGGAGGGGCGGAGATCCAGGCGGGATGGGCATAACAAAGGATAGGACGGATGAGGGATTTATAGGTGTGGAGGATGGTGGACGGGTCCAGACCCCATGTGCGGCCAGAGAGGAGCTTGAGGAGGCGGAGTCGGGAGCGTGCCTTGGCTTGGATTGTCCGGAGATGAGGGGTCCAGGAGAGGCGACGATCAAGGGTGACGCCAAGGTACTTGAGGGTGGGGGTGAGGTTAATAGGACGCCATAAATGGTAAGATAGAAATCAAGGAGACGGAAGGAAGGGGTGGTTTTGCCTACGATGATTGCCTGGGTCTTGGAAGGATTGACCTTGAGCAACCACTGGTTACACCAAGAGGTGAACCGGTCAAGATGGGATTGGAGAAGGTGCTGGGAGCGTTGCAGGGTGGGGGTGAGGGCAAGGAAGGCGGTGTTATCGGCGTACTGGAGAAGGTGTAGGGGGGGGTGCAGGCGGAGGCATGTCCGCCGTATAAAGAAGATAAAGAAGAGGGGAAAGGATGGAGCCTTGGGGCACACTGGCGGAGGGGTAGAAGGTGTAGGAATCCGTGTTGTGGATGGTGACATAGGAAGGACGGTGGGAAATGAAGGAGGCGACCAGATGGACGTAGTTGATGGGAAGGGCAAAGGTTTGGAGCTTGAAGAGGAGACCAGAATGCCATACACGGTCATATGCGCGTTCAAGGTCGAGGGAGAGGAAGATGGCAGAGCGACGGGACTTGAGTTGTTCTGAGAGGAGGTGAGTGAGGTGAAGGAGAAGGTCATCGGCAGAGAAGGATGGCCAAAAGCCACATTGGGTGGAGGGAAGGAAGCGGTGCTGGTGGAGGTGCTGGTGGATGCGGCGGGTAAGAATGGATTCCAGGACCTTGCTGAAGACCGAGGTAAGGCTTATAGGACGGTAGGAGGAGACAGCGGAAGGTGGTTTATCAGGTTTGAGGAACATCAGGATCCGGGAGGTTTTCCACAGGTCGGGGTAGAAGCCGGTGGACAAGACCACATTGTACAGTCTGGCCAGGGTGGAGAGGAAGGAGGCGGGAGCTTCACGGAGGTGACGGTAAGTAACACGGTCATGACCAGGAGCGGTGTTGCGTTTGGTGCTGAGTATAGCTAGGATGTCTTGAGTAGTGATAGGGGTATTGAGTTCGGTGTGTGTAATGTTGTCCAAGTATTGGAAGCCAGGAGCGAGTGGAGGCACAGAGGTGTCAGTTCGATCGCGGACTTCGGGGAAGAGGGAATAATCGAACTGGGGATCGTCAGGGATGGTAAAGATATCCGTGAGGTAGGAGGCAAAATGGTTGGCCTGACTAAGGTTGTCAGGAAAGGGACAGTCATTATGGAGGAGAGGATAGTAAGGGGGGGGTTTAGATCCGGTAAGGCGGCGGAAGGCAGACCAGTACTTGGACGAGTTAAGAGGTAGGGTAGCATTAAGACGGGTGCATGTCTGTCGCCAGTCCCGGCGTTTCTTAGCCGCGAGCAAGTTCCGGATGTGTCTCTGGAGTTGCCAGTGGCGTCATAGTGTGTCCCGGTCACGCGTGTGAAGGAAGGCACGGATAAGACGACGGGATTCTCGAAGGAGGAGAACGGCCTGTTGGGGTAAAGTGGGACGGTACGGGTGGATAGCGATGGTAGGGATGTGGGCCTCCACGGCCTCAGACAAGGTCTGCTGGAGAAAGGACGCGGCATGGGTGATGTCATCAGGTTGGTGGTAGGTGAGGGGGTGGCTATCGACTCGGGCAGTAAGGGTATCCCGGTAGGCATTCCAGTCGGCACGGGAGTAATCATGGACATACCTGGGGGGTGGATCAAGGCGAGGGTCGGGACGGGGGCGACGACCGTCAGATATGGTAAGGAGAACAGGGAGATGGTCACTGCCAATAGGATCAAGGACGTCCACCGCTACGCAGCCAAGGAGGTTGGGGGAGGCCAGGATAACATCGGGAGTGGTATTGGATTCAGGGCGGGTGTGTTGGGGAAGAGGAAGGACATCTTCTTGGAGGGTGGCGAGGAACCGATGCCACCGCTGTAGCTGGGCAGCGGAGCGACTATGGATGTTAAGGTCGGCGGCAATCACGTAGGAGGAGAAGGTACGGTCAATGTGGAAAAGGAAGTCGAAAGGAATAGGGGCAGTGGAGCGGACATAAATGGTGGCACAGGTAATGGTGAGGCCGGGGAAGAAGAGGCTGAGGATCAGATGTTCTGTGGGGTCAGGAAGGAGGGGTTGGAGCCGAACAGGGATCTGGCGGTGGTGGCCAATGGCGACTCCACCACGCGCTATTGGGAGGGGATTGTCGGAGTGATGAAGGAGGTAGGGGGAGGTGTGGACAGTGATGTGGGGCTGGAGAAAGGTTTCGTTCAGGAGGAAGGCATCCACGCGGTGGGTCGTGAGTGTATGCAGAAGGAGGTTCTTGTTGACAGGAAGGGAGCGGATGTTATTGAACGAGATACGGTGCTGTCGCGCCATGATGGGAATTTAGACGAGGGTGTCAAGACGGGACAAGGTGAAGTGGGCCTGGTTATGGGAGTAGGTGGCATAGGTATCGAGATGGAACACGGAGCGTGCGGCGAGGGATATCTACTGGAGGGTGTGGGGGCGCTGAAAAGGATGGACGTTTTGGAGGACAATGGTGACAAAGCGGATGATGTCCTCGGCAGTGGGGGGGGGGGGACGAAGGGAGTTACCAGTGGGGGTAGGGTCATCCAGAGGGTGGACAGGGACGGTGAGTTCAGGAGTGGAAGGGGCTGGTCGAGCCTTGCATTTCTGGGAGTATGTGGGGTGAGGGAGGTTACAGGTGTTGCAGGATGGAGGGGACTGAAGGTTGGGGCACTGCCGGAGGAAGTGCGCTTGCTTGCAGTGCGGGCAGACAGGGGCCTTGCGGCACTCAGATGTTGGGTGTGCATTATAGCGCAGGCACCTCTGGCATCGGATGGACTGGGGAGGGGAGCGGGAAGGGTCGACCTTGTAGCGGCGGTTGAAGAGGAGGGCACCCTCCTTAAGGAGAAGGTCGATCGAAGGAGCGTGCTCAGAAAAACCCGCATAAGGCGGGTGGGGCCGGCAGGGTTGTGGATCCGGCGAACGGCACGAACATCACGGAATGTTACGTGATACCTCGTACTTATACGTTTGTGACTATTGCAGCGCAATGCATCACAAAGCGAAAAAAGTGATCCAACTAAAACATTTATATTTCTTTACGTACTACACAAATATATAAAAAAATGGAGGTTCCTGTTTTAAAAAAAAGCTGTTGATATCCGTTTGACCCATGGCAGCACCATCTAGCGGGCCAAACATAGCGCTATCTGGTTTCCCCCTTGAAGCTAGACGAGTTTCGTTCTTTGTAGTTTTTTTCGTTTCACGCTTATTTCGTGAGATATTTGGCCCAGTCACTATCAATGGACCACCCTGTATAATACCTCACTTAACAACTCTTGACAAGAACTCACTAAATACACTGAAAATAACTCCACTATATAAACACGAGCTCAGTGAAGTTATTATGTCTGCTCGCATAAGAGAACTGGACAGAAAATGCTAGAGCTCAGTAAGGCCAACCACCTTGCCTCTCACCTCTCCGATGTTTTTTCCATTCCAGATGATCCCCACTTTGATTATTCCCTCTTCTCTGACGTCATGGACCGTACGAATACCTCTGTTCCTCCCCTTGCTCCTAGCTTCCAGTATTTGGGCCTCACACCAGCATCTGAACTTAACCAGTACTTGGGCCACACACCACCACTGAACTTAACACTTCCATCACTACACAGGACATCAGCCTCACACTCCGCACTAAACGCAACACTGCTCCCGGCCACGACTGTATTACCTACCGCCACCTCCCCCCTTCCTTTCAATCCTTGCCACCCTCTACAATGTCATCCTTGCCACTGGCTTCTATCCTGACCCGTGGAAAACCTCACGTGTCCTGGTGTTCTCCAAACCCAACAAGCCTCCATCTGATGCCTCTTCCTATCGTCCTATCTGTCTAACATCGGTTTTCAGCAAGCTCTTGGAATCCATCCTTTCCTGGCGCATCCATCAGCACCTCTGCCAAAACCACCTCCTCCCCAACACGCAATGTGGCTTTCGACCTTCCTTCTCTGCTGATGACCAACTCCTCCGCCTCACTCATCTCCTCTCCCTCCAGCTTAACTCCCATCGCTCCGCCATTTTTGTCTCCCTCGACCTCGAAAAGGCCTACGACCGTGTGTGGCATCCTGGTCTCCTGTTTAAACTCCAAACATACGCCCTTCCTATCAACTAAATCCGTCTGATGGCCTCCTTCCACTCCCACCGCCCCTCCAATGTTACCATAATGCCAATTCCCGCACCTTCTACCCCTGCCCCAGGGCTCCGTCCTCTCCCCTCTCCCCTCTCCTCTACTTCCTGTACACGGCAGATAAGACACAACCTCTCCTCCCTCCAGTACACCTCTCGCAATATGCTGATGACACCGCATTCCTCGCCCTCGCTCCTACCCTCCAACGCTCCCAACGCCTTCTCCAGAATCACCTTGACCTTTTTGCTGTATGGTGTAACCAGTGGCTCCTGAAAATCAATTCTTCCCAGTCCCAGGCAATCATCGTAGGTCGTACCACTCGCTCCTTCTGGCTCCTGGATTGCTCTCTTACTGTCTGCACCCGTCCTGTCCGCCTCACCCCCACCCTCACCTACCTTGGCCTCACCATTGACTGTCACCTCACCTAGATCCCTCACCTCAACTCCATCCAATCCATAGCCCACAACTGCCTCCGACTCCTCAAACTCCTCTCTGGCCGGACATGGCGGTTGCACCCCTCTACCATCCTCCACACCTACAAATCCTTAATCCGTCTCATCCTCTGTCACGCCAGTCCTGCCTGGATATCTGCCCTCCCCCCCAAATTCTATAAATCCCTCCAGATCCTTGAGCGTCATGCACTCCGCCTTGCCTTCCAAAAATGCCTCCCGTCCCCCACGCGGATCCTCTATGATCTCATTCCTTTCTCCCATATGCTCCTATTCCTCGAACATATCCACATCCTCTACACCTCCTGCCACCTTGAACCCCCTCACCCCCTGGTTGATCCTCTCCTCTCCCATCCCCGCCCCCTGCCACGTCTTCACTGTTGTATCCCCTCTACCCTCCATCTCTACACCCTACATCTCCTTTCCCAAGGTGGCTTCCATCAACTCCCCCTCCCGGATGATGCCCGCTCTCCCTCCATTTATCCCTCCTATCAACTCTGATCCTCACCCCCTCCTTTCCTCCGTACTTTCCCTGGGCTCCCTCTTCCTCCCCCTTCCATCCTGTGTTTTCTCCCCACCTAACCTCTCCCTATCTCCTTTCTCCCCCCCCTCGAGTCCTTTTGTATTCCACTCCTGTGCCTTTCCCATTCCCTGGCACGTCTGCTCAGCGCCCACCACCCCTCTTATGGATCCTCATCTTCCATTGGCTCCTTTCCTCCATCCCCCCTTCACTTTTCCTCTCCTTCCCCCCTTTTTTTCCCGTCATCTGTCCAGTTTCCCCCCACCTGCTCTCGGCTGTGGTATGCCATATTTGTGCCAACTTTTTAGTGGAGTGTTTAAGTGAGTGTTCAGTGTTGCGCGTCTTTCCACAGTGTTGGAACAGAAATCATGCTGTCGCTGGGTGTGCATTTTATATCTCTTGCAAACACAAACCAAAATGTCGCTGTGTTTTTTAATTGTCTGTCTATTATTTTTCTGCTTCCTGTGTATTTTATTAGCATCATCAACCGTGTGTTTTATGTTTTAAGTTCCAGAATTTTCTGCAATTTTACCTTTAAGCCACCGATTTTATCGCCAACTGTTATTTTTTATTATCTTCATCTTTTTAAAACAAATTCTGTAGGCTGAAGAGCGGCGTAATAAGCTGCTTCCAGCCCGCCCCCCTCAGGGGGGAATCGAAACTCAATAAAGGAAAAAAAAATGCTAGAGAGCAGCGCCAGTGGTGGGTTTGAGCGTTACAGCTGCTGTACAGGATGACCAAGAATTAATTTTCCCTCACAATGTAGAGCAGTGTGCATAGATTGACACCGGTGTGTCAGACCCACCATACTTGCTCCGGACACGGCGAGAGGGCTGTACAAGCAATGATCACACGCACGGCACAGCAGACACACCAGGAACCGCGGTGTTGGCCGTCGAATGGCGCTAGCTGCGCAGCATTTGTGCACCACCGCCGTCAGTGTCAGCCAGTTTGCCGTGGCATACGGAGCTCCATCGCAGTCTTTAACATTGGTAGCATGCCGCGACAGCGTGGACGTGAACCGTATGTGCAGTTGACGGACTTTGAGCGAGGGCGTATAGTGGGCATGCGGGAGGCCGGGTGGACGTACAGCCGAATTGCTCAACACGTGGGGCGTGAGGTCTCTACAGTACATCGATGTTGTCGCCAGTGGTCGGCGGAAGGTGCACGTGCCCGTCGACCTGGGACCGGACCGCAGCGACGCACGGATGCACGCCAAGACCGTAGGATCCTACGCAGTGCCGTAGGGGACCGCACCGCCACTTCCCAGCAAATTAGGGACACTGTTGCTCCTGGGGTATTGGCGAGGACCATTCGCAACCGTCTCCATGAAGCTGGGCTACGGTCCCGCACACCGTTAGGCCGTCTTCCGCTCACGCCCCAACATCGTGCAGCCCGCCTCCAGTGGTGTCGCGACAGGAGTGAATGGAGGGACAAATGGAGACGTGTCGTCTTCAGCGATGAGAGTCGCTTCTACCTTGGTGCCAATGATGGTCGTATGCGTGTTTGGCGCCGTGCAGGTGAGCGCCACAATCAGGACTGCATACGACCGAGGCACACAGGGCCAACACCCGGCATCATGGTGTGGGGAGCGATCTCCTACACTGGCCGTACACCTCTGGTGATCGTCGAGGGGACACTGAATAGTGCACGGTACATCCAAACCGTCATCGAACCCATCGTTCTACAATTCCTAGACCGGCAAGGGAACTTGCTGTTCCAACAGGACAATGCACGTCCGCATGTATCCCGTGCCACCCAACGTGCTCTAGATGGTGTAAGTCAACTACCTTGGCCAGCAAGATCTCCGGATCTGTCCCCCAATTGAGCATGTTTGGGACTGGATGAAGCGTCGTCTCACGCGGTCTGCACGTCCAGCACGAACGCTGGTCCAACTGAGGAACCAGGTGGAAATGGCATGGCAAGCCGTTCCACAGGACTACATCCAGCATCTCTACGATCGTCTCCATGGGAGAAAAGCAGCATACATTGCTGCGAAAGGTGGATATACACTGTACTAGTGCCGACATTGTGCATGCTCTGTTGCCTGTGTCTATGTGCCTATGGTTCTGTCAGTGTGATCATGTGATGTATCTGACCCCAGGAATGTGTCAATAAAGTTTCCCCTTCCTGGGACAATGAATTCACGATGTTCTTATTTCAATTTCCAGGAGTGTATTATCAGTAACAAATATTTGTATTCCATGTAATGTTTAACTACTTCGTTGCGCAGAGTGACCTCGCGGTTCAAGGCGCCGTGTCTTGGATTGCGCGGCCATTCCCGCCGGACGTTCGAGTCCTCCCTCGGGCATGGGAGTGTGTGTTGTTCTTAGCATAAGTTAGTGTGTATGTTAGGGACCGATGACCTCAGCAGTTTGGTCCCTTAGGAATTCACACGCATTTAAACCACATCGAGGAAAATAAGCAACGCTCCGATCATGTCTGCGCACTGCGTCGCTGGTGATTCATAAAGCGCGCTGCATTTTGGGGCGATATAACTTTGTGAAACACCCTGTAGTTGCTTCTGGTGACGTAGTAAGGTACATTTGGCGTGGAATTACCTGTTCGCTTGTCATCTTGTGGTCCTATGAAGGAGGAAGTGCATGACTACAATCTTGTGACCTACCTTCCCTCACACTTCTACCCTCCACACCCTCATCCACCCTGTTACTTCCGCAGAACACAATTTATCCACTAATACGGGTTTACTGCACTTAAACGTGGTATACACGTTTAATAGTTGTTCTTAACCCACTTCATTTAAAATTAAACATTACTTTGCGTCATCAAAACACTATTTTCAATAATCTGTGGTTTTTCACTCCGACCCCTTGACACAGATCACACATGCAAGCCATGGCTGTGTATGACGACAAGGTGACAGCATAGGCTAGGAGCGGTCAAATGAATTAAACAAGTTCCTACTGTGCCGGTGTTGCAAATACATTACCACCTGCCAAGACTGGCCGTGCGTTGACAGCTCGGAGCATAGATATGATGTTGCAGTTGCCCTCAGTGGCGGTCCACACCCGTAGATAAAGAGCCGACCGAAACAGCGCGAGTGCGAAACTAGAAACAGCACCGACTGTTGTCAGCAAGTGTTAACAGACGGGCTGTGCTCAGAGCACAGTGACAGTGATACTTATGAGTCTTATGATCAACTCCACTCTGGGTGATGAGAAGTGAAGAAGGCGGTTCAGAAGCGAAACCTCACTTGGCCTTCACACCGAAAGATTAGCTCCTTGTCCCCACTACCCAGCAAACCCTCCAAGTGTGGGAGGACTCGGAAACAGCTGTCAATCATACTCTCAGATTCTGACACTCATTCCCCCTCCAAACTATTACAACAAACTTTCGTCCTATCGCGGGTCGTTCCGGCAAATTCCGAGTGCGCTGTTTTGCGTCAGCACATGTCATACCGGTCCACCAGTCAGATGGCGGTTTTCGGTCTGTGCATGGGAAAGCATAGGCCTGAAACTGCCTCTGACCGTTGGACGGCAGTGGGCGCCGTACTATTGTCTCCCCGTGGACGCAGACAATGCAGCCATCCGGCGTCGTCTGGCAGACGAGCGGCGGGCCCCAGTGCACTAAAACGATTTGCGAGACGCCAGCCCCCTTCCTCCCCATATCTCAGATACCCTGCTCTCCTCGCTACAAAAGGTGAAAATGTCGGGCACCCCTGTGGTGCGACGAGCGGGCTGTATCCTGCTCTTGTCGCTCAGGTAACTGTGTAGCCACACATCGTCCCACGCATAATAAGGTGCGCCAGCCCCGTCACTCAGTTACTAGCTATAGAAAATCAAAGCTCTCATTCCAGATTTTATTACTCCAATGACCTTAACTGTTCGTCACCACTCGGGAACGTAACAAGAAAAAGTTGGAAAATGGTAAGGGACGAGGCACGAGAGCCTGGCGTCTTTCAAACGCCCACCCCACCCCAATCCCACACCACACCAGTGAGGACTTTACGTATTTTCTTCATGATGCTGCCTCCTACCACAAAACAAAAATTTTTCAACAACACGATATTTCCCATTATTCGACCATTTTCGGTCTACGTCGACCGGCCTAAAATGCCATGCCGTAAGAAGCTGGCACCGGTTTTACAGCTAGTACAACTCATAGGAGGTCCCATCCCAGGGTCGCGCAGTTTAAAGAACCTCCAGGCGTGGCCGCGATGGGAACCGCCGCCGTTACCACAGTGAAGCTGCTCCAATCGATGCAGAATAAAGCCCTCTGTCTTGCTCTACAACTACCACGACCTATCATGCCGAGGGAACTTCATCAGATGGCCGGAATGCCGACTCTTTGAGACAATTTCCGGAACACTGCACTCCAGTTTTACGCGTCCGCATGTGAATCGGGAAAACCCCTCATCAGCGGACCAGGAAACGGAAATCTACTGGCGGCCGACCACAAGTTCTGCAGCATGAGTAATCATACCACGCACCAACAGGAAGTCTGCAAACAGTAACCAATGGGAGGAACAAACAACCACGAGAGCATCCTTAAACAAACACAAGCATGAAACAGGAACAGCAGGCATGCTTCAGCTACAAAAAAGAGGCAGAAAGCCTCGTGGACGTCGCGTGTGTGTGGAAAATTGAGACCCGACACTGTGACATTTGGCAAGAGGGAAAGAGCTCACTGGCGTATCAGAAGGGTTAACATTAAAGTACGCCTGTAAACTCCTCAGAAATACGTTGACATATGCTATATAAACCCACTGCAAAGGACCAATGGCTAAACTATGGATAGGGACGTATAAAAAGATGGCAGAAACAGCATTAATCTCGATTTAAACGAACAGGGCCGTATTTCAGTGCAGGCTATCTAAGCTACTGCCTTAGGAGCTTACTCCATAAAAAAACTAGAATAAGAAAAAATCTTTGTTGTAATTCTCTTGTGCGAGCCCTCTTTTTACCGTAAATGGCGAAGACGTAATTGCTTTTTCGAGCGTATTCGGCTGATACTTTTAGTAGAAAACTGATATGAATCAAGCTAGCATTTACTTCTCGAACTCATCACTCCCTACCCTCAGTTACCCAGAGGCCTGTGGTCAAATATTTGCCACTGCACTGGGCAAAATCGCTAAGACTTTTAAAATAATGTGAAATGGAAATTCGGTAGTTTGAAATGAGTGCGATTTCGCGGAGAACCAATGTCATCCGCAGCTCATTTCACCCAAACATAATTTTCCTAATATCGAGGTCACTCTAAGTATACATGTATAATTTACAATCACAAACAGCACTGGAAAAAAGTAATTTTCAAAATTGAAGTCAAAAACAAGCTTTAACCTCGGTGTTAGAAGACAGGCCCAACGTTTTGGGATCACTATTTACTGAAAGTGATAAGACACCTAACTGATGAAGATATCAATAGCTTCATTAGTATGAAGTGCAAGTGCAAGCCAATTAGCCAATAACTTTGTTTAAAAATTTCATTTTAAGGCTAATTACGAGGGAACTACAAAACGTAAGTTACACATTATTGTGGTAGGCCAAGTAACTTTCATTCAGTGCTGCACTACACTTCAAAGTGTCACAGATGCATGACACTATTTTTCAACATAGTCACCAAGTCTCTGTAACGACTGTCGGAATGTTCTACCAATCGTTCAATACCTTGACGATAGGAATCAGTTTCTTGGTCAAGAAGCGATTTGAGAAAACGTCCTCATCGCTGGAAAATTTCTTTGATCCCAGATATTGTTTCAGCTCACTGAAAAGACGCAAATCACGTGGTGCAAAATGTGGACTTACCGATCAGAATCACCAACGCCCGTGCAGCCTTGGTCAAATTGTGACAACCATTTTACTACAGCTTGACGTGATTTCCATTTGGTCTATATGTTATCCATATCACAATACAACTGTGTTTGCAGGAAACATAGAACGTGTAGACTACCCTCTTCTGACAATACATCACTCTCCTTGTGCAATAGTCTTAACATGGGTCGACATGAGTACCTTATTTTTTTTTAAATACCTACATATTCGAAGAAGAACTTAAATTGAAATAAATATAGGAAAAATTTCATTGTTTCATGCATTTCTTTTTTAGTCTTGCAATTGCCTACCGAAGACCTTTGCTTATAGTTACAATATTATTTTTAAAACTGACATACTAATTTTTGTGTGTACATATATGTAAGAATACTTTAACACTTTCAGTTCTTTATATATTTTAATTTCATCATTTCATTAAATCATGAATTTTATAGGCAAACATTTATACAATTAAATAATGAACCTAAAACGATACTTCATAGAGCTCTTAATTCGAAAATTTCTTCTAATGCGCTATTTCTGTGGGCTATTTATCATAAAACTTCCCGTGGTAATGCCACACCACAGAATGTGGCTAGATCCTGAGTATGACTCTGCAAAGAAATTCTGGTTGTCAAACTGTTTTGCTTACATGCCTACTTAATATCATGCAAGAATATGTTCTACAAATGGCTTTTATGCGAGCTCTGTAGTATGGTTAAGCAAACTTTGGTCTACATTTCAAGTGAGTGCCGCCAGTCGGCACTGCAGTCGCGTCACTGCAGCTGCTGGTAGACACAGGAAGTTAAAGAATGTAGATGACATATGGACTGAAATTTAAAAAAACGCAAGATGGCCCTGGCGAAGTTTAAAAAATGCCCAATGGGGTCAATCATTTTTTAAAAGTCAAAACTAAATCCAAAATGGCGGAAGTAGCTCAGCTCACATGTACTAGGAGCCAGTATGGTGCCATGTTCAGAAATATCCAAACAATATGAAATATGTTCAAAAATATCCAAAAGATATTAAATATATGGCATGTTCAACAGTATATGAATATACTGAATTTTCTGCACTATTCATAATCGTCTTTGTCATCTGAATTTTTTGCACTATGTTTAAAAGTATATGAATGATCGAAAATTTGTGCCACATTCAAACATATCCAAACAATCAAATTGACACCATGTGCAAAAGTGTCTGAACTACATGAACTTTGTGTCATGTTCAAAGGAATCTGAATGGTCTTAATTTGGCACTACATTCAAAAGCCTCTAAACAAATCTGATTTTTAGGCTATGTTCAAAAACATTTATCTAAAAAATTATGTTAAGAGCACAAGCTTCATTCTCAGCAACACACATGCATACATACAAACACACACACACACACACACACACACACACACACACACACACACACACACACACACACACACACACACACACACACACACACACACACAAGCATACATATCCACATACCAAAAATGATATTTATGAATTGACCTTACAGGTTAAGTGCCAATTGTGCCCATCCATAGCTTGAGCTCTGTGGCATATGTGGTGTGAGGCACATTGGTCCCTCAAAATCAATATTTCCACATCTAAATTGTTCTATGAGGCTTATCAAGTGCTATTTCCACATCCAAAATGTCTGCAGAAATATGTATGCAATACATCTTTCTTATTAAATCAATCTTATTTCCTTCCACACATGCACACACATACACACACACACACACACACACACACACACACACATATATATATATATATATATATATATATATATATATATATATATATATGTGCATGGATGTGTTTTTGTGTGTCACAGTTCATACCTAAAACATGGCTGAGGATGCTCAAATTGAGTGCCCCCTGCTATTTCCACAACTGAATTCTTACAAAATACATATGTCTAAAAATTATATCCTAAGAAAATAGCTGACATTCCATTTTTACGTTTCAATTTTGTAGAAGATCACAATTTTTTAAAAATCAACTAAGCAGATTTATTGAGAAGTTTCTGCTTTTCAATTGAAAATAGTAACTTTCGGAATTAACAGTAATCATAATACCATTGAACCACAAGAATTTTTTCACTCAAACTAAGAAGTAATAATCAAATTAAAGAACATTTTAATACAAAGATGAGTGATTAAAGCTAATATGATATAATATTGTAATTTAAAAAAAATAAAGAAGAAACTCAAGAATTTAATTATAAAACAAGTAATGAAGTTTTACTAAGAACAACTAATTTAGAGAATTATTATCGAAAATGAACAAATAAACTATTAACTGAAATGGAAGAAATGCAAAGAAAAAATCTGGTAGTATTTATTTTATTTCAAAAATTTAGATTCAAATATTAATAGATATTATCCAATTTTTGGTTCTTCATACATCGATTTACCAAAAGAAATAAAAGATAAAAAAGCTGTAATTTATGTAAAAATTACAGATCAAAAATGTTCTCTTTCTTCAATAAAATCAGCTTTATATCCAGCAGATCGTTATGGAGAAAGAGTTAGTAAACATAAAAATATTGGAAACGAATTAGATGAAAGCCTTGAAAACGAAAAAATAAATTTTTTTGTTCAGTTAATAGTATTCCAACATTTGAAAATAAGTCAAGTATTTCAATTAATGTTTATGCATATAATGGAAAATTTATTGTATACCCTCTTTACCATAGAAAACATTTAAAAATATGTTGATCTCTTAAATTCTAGATAAAAATAATTCTCATTACTGTTGGACAAAATATCTCTCTAGATTAATTAGTTCACATTTACCTACAAATGGAACTCAAATTTATAAATGTTTAAGATATTTTTGTTCTCAAGAAAAACTAAACAAACACACAAATGATTGTAATAAACATAAAACGTAAAAGTAGATATGCCTGTAGAAAATGATGAAATTGAATTTGGAAAATATTATCATTCATTGCAAGTACCTTCTGCAATTCATGCTGATTTAGAATGTCTTTTAAAAGATGTTGTTAACATTTGTCAATCATATACTGAAAATATCAAAAACATTTACCAATTTCGTTTGGTTACTATATCAAATATTGTAAAGGTGATTATACAAAACCTGTTATGTATGGTGGTTAAGATGTATTAAAAAATTTCGTGATATGTTAAAAGAAGAATCTGGAGAAATTGCTAAAATATATGAATCAAATATTCCAATGATAATGACAAATCAAGATAAAACAAATTTTAAAAATTGAATAACTTATTTTATTTGTGAAAATGAATATAACGAAGGAGAGAAAAGTAATACAGCATTGTCATTGAACAGGAAAATATCAAGGAGCTCCACACTATGATTTTAATCATAATTATCAACATCCCAAATTTATTCCAGTGTATTACATACTTTAACAAATTACGATGTTCATTTGTTTATCAACTAATTAGCAAGATATAATCGAGATACTGAAGCTATTCCAAATAATGAACAAAAATATGTTTCTATTAGCAAATATGTTCAAGATGGATTAACCTTAAGATTTATGGATCCACTTAATTTTATGGCCTTAGGTTTCGATAAATTATCAAGTAATCTTACAAAACAACAATTTCAAGAAACAGTGAAATATTTGAGGGGTTAACAATATGGTTTAATGAATAAAAAAGGAGTTCAACTTTTCGAGTATTCCAATTCTGAAGAAAAACTATAAGACTCGAAATTATCTCAAAAATTATTATTAATCAAGACTTAATAAACATGATATAATAGATATTCGATTTGCAAACACAGATCAGAAAAAATTAATATTAAAAATTTAAATAAATATACAAAATTATATAATAAATCTGATGTTTTAATAATAGCCAATATATTTGTAAATTTTGGAGATACTTCTATTAAATCTTATTAACACGATCAATATTGATATTTTACAGCACCTGGTTTCTACTGGGATCATATGTTAAAGCCGACAAAAGTTCAATTCGATTTATTAAACAACAATTATATGACTTAATTACTTGAAAATTAATTCAAGGTGCAATTTGTCAAAGTATTAAAAGATATATTAAATAAGATAGTAAATATATGAAAAAGTTTGTGGGAACGAAAACAAACAAATTAATTCCATATTTAAATGAAAATAATTTATATGCCTGGGCAATCTTCAAATTTTAGTAGATTTTTAATTTTTTTACTTTTCAAAATTTACTAAATTTTATCATAAATAAAAAGAGTTGCCTTTAGATAAAAAATAACAATTTTATACAAAAAATACGAAGGTTTTGATAATTATTGATAAAAATAATAATCAGTGGTTTAAAGGAAAAGTTGCAGCTAACCTCATACAATATAAATAAAATAGACAATACTTTGAAGCAGAAAGATCAAGATGGCAAATCAATTTTAGAAAATTTAAGACTCTCTAATCTGGAGGCTCTTAAGCCTAACAAAAAATGGGAAAATGTTCATTAATGAATCTCAGTTATATCCTATAATATTAAAAATCGAAGAACGAACTAGGAACACGATTTATAAAGCCACTTACTCATTATGTTTCTCCTTCTGTTAGAAAATATGCTGAATATAAAATAAAGATTAATGTAAAACAGCTCTATGAAGGTCAAAGATGAAATATATGGCAAAACTGTAAAAATTTTATGTGAAAAGAGTGAACGTATAATTAGTTTATTAGGACATGTTGTTTCTCAAAAAACTGATCGAAATTCACAATCTACTTTAGTATAATAATGATTATGATTACTACATTACTCATACACCATTTTAAAATTTTTAAAACAAATAAATAAAATTAGATATACATGTCCAATTTGTCAATGATATTTAAGAATATACAAAACAGTAAATTTATATTAGTGGATGAAAGAAATTTTACGAATTACCCTTGCCAAAATAATTTCAATACTTTGAATAATTATTGATCAGAACAATTTTAAGATGATATAAGTTTTTGATATACCTTTAATTAACAAAGTTCTGTAAAACCTTCCACTTCCATTAAGTCAAATTTATAATTTTCAAATTATTCTGACACTAAATTATCTATGTTGTCTTTTATTTGAATACCAAAAATTCCTCTGTCTTCTTCAATACAACAATAACATAATGAAAATTATATTCAACATTGAACATGTTTAAATTTTCAGAAACTACCTTCATTTATATAAAATATAGCTTATTAACACTTTTTAAAAATTATATTACTTCCATTACCCACGATTGCGTGAATTATCATAACCTAACCATTTAACATATCCTGTATTACCTTTCATATTCAAAACTTCCACAACAAGATAGACATATGGAAAATTGTCTTTTATTACTTCAACATTTAATCTTTCAGTTAATATATGTTTGGTTTAGAATGAATAACATCTTAAATTTCACAAATTTCTGTTGACTAATTGTTATTTATTTTTTCTCGATAATTTCTTTTAATTTACTTATTCTTCCTTTATCACCAATTTTATAGTTATCATTAGTATCTAACAAATTTGTTACATTAATTGTTATCAATATTTTTTTCATTCTGTGGGTTTACATCTTTTGGTTATATTTATATTATTGAATGTTTAGTGTTATTACATACAACAACTATTTTCGAAACTAGTTCAACCCATTTATAAAATCAGATTTTTTCCACATTTTCTCTTTTACTCTTCTGTTAAATCGTTTAACAACAGATGCCTTTAATCCACTTAAATATGAATATTCATTAATATCAAATTTTTTCATTAATTGCTCAAATTGTTTATTATAAATTCAACCTATTATCTGTTTGTAAATTTTTGTTTTTCTCAAAACGATTATTTTTGCAAAAGAAGCGAAGACATTTTTACCAGATTTATCTTTAACTTGAATAGCTGTAAGACATTTTCGAAACAAATTCTATTATTAATTATTTACATCCTTTGTTTCTTTTGAAATTCCTTTTGATTTCCAAAATCCATTTCGACTAAATCAGCTTGCAATAAATCACCTACTCCAAAATAAATCACATTCTTTCTTTTAAAATATTTCTCATTCTCAGTAATTAATTAATGATTGCTTCAGGAATACTTAATCCACTAACTAAAAGTTTTTTAACATGTTCCTTTTTTATTTTTACATACTGAACAAAGACTTTTAATTCTTTCTTTTCCATTTGCAGTTGTTACTATATGAGGATTATGTGTTGCAGTAAACATTTTATATTTTAAACTGTAGACGTGATTAAAATTCAGAATATATATAGAATAAAAATATTTCACAGAAAATAATTAACTATGCAGCAACTGGATCAGTTTTAACCTAATCGTTTTAATCTTACAGCAAGAAAATTTGATTTCCGTACTATTTTATGGTTTCAATGTCAGGAGGAGTATAGTGAAGTTTGTCGAAAACACTTTTTGAAAGATCAAAATCGTTATTCGTTATATCTCGCTTTATGTTTTGACCAAGAACAACAACTTTTTAACAATAACATCATATTTATTTTGTATCATACGTTTTTTTGTTCATCTCCAGGCATAGAAGTAAATTCATTAATTTTCTATCATGTACTTTATCATTAAGATTACTTTCTCAGTTAAATATGAAGTTAAGAAATAATCTGAAAAATCTTTTCTATTTTCTTTTTCGTTAAGTAATCAGATTAGTTTTATTAAGCTGATTACAATTTTCTTCACTGAGATAATTATTCAACAGCATCAAAATACTTGTATATTCAACTTAAATATAAAGATGCTGTAGCTCATTAATTAAATTTCGTTTGTTTTCAGCATCTTTTACGTCAGTTGCATCTGATACAGTTACAATTCTTCTTCCTAGAAAATTAATATAGCATTTAGTTATTTTAAAACTTGCATTTAATTGTTTCTGAACTGTTTAATTGCACCACAAATTTTTAGTGTGCTCATGATTGAATACTTTTAAATTTTGGTTCTAATGATGGATTTAATTTTTCAATTCGGATGACAGTTCTCCTGTTGATTGAATAATTTCAATTTTCTATGGAAAATATATGATTTTTCTTTTAAAATCTTCAAATTTTGGAATTACTTCATTATTATTCTTTCGTTACAATGATTGAGAATCTTTTATTTCTTCAAAACCATTATTAAGTTGAGCATATAACTTATATCCAAATTTGTCCATACCTTAAATTTGAAATAAAAACTCATAATTCACACATTATAGCTTTAAAACAAATAGATGCAAATGACCAAATATTACTTCATCAAAATTTTGAATCCTTTCAATGTTATAATACAAATCATCTTTTTGTAAATAATTTGCTAATTGTTCTAGTATATTACTAACAAACAAATCAAAAATAAAATTTAAATTCTAGTGTTATAATAACAAATCCAGTGAGCACCAACATGATCAAATGTCTCTAAATTCACTATTCTAAAATGGTTAGTTTATCAGGTAATTCATCAGCCATAATATCGCAAAAAAATATTTAATTTTTAATTGCTTAACCAATTTTTGGATATCAAAATTAGGTAAAGGATTATTACATAATGTGATTATTTCTTTTAAATATTCTACATCCAGTGTCAGCTGAAGCAGGCCTATGACTAAACCCAGTTTCTTACTTTTCCATTACTAAATTATGATTCTTTTGTACGTCTAATCTCTTATCGGCTTTTTTATTGTTTACAGTGGCATTTGCAATTACTGTAGATCCACCGAAAGATGGAACAATATTTGCTATATATGGAATAATAAAGGTAAAATCAGCTTTCATGTTTGTTTCTTTTTTATTCATTAAATGATCAATAATTTATTCACAGCAGGAATACTGAAAAACTAGATCAATACTATTTAATTCATCTTTACTGAAGTCAACTTTAAATGATTTTGATTTTATTTTGCCACTTGGAAGTTTAGTAGAATCAATACTAAAGTTATTCATTTATATATATTAAAAAATGAATTCAAGAATTTTTTATAATCCCCACCCATTTTTATCAACATATAATCAAAGTCCTAATTTTCGTTTTCTATGCATTATTCCTCTTTATGAAGTCGCAATTAATTTTCCACCAATTGAAGCAACTGAATCATACAATATTTCTTTTGGAGCTAATTAAAGTTCTTTAACAGCTCGCTGTCTAGAATCTAAATCTGTGTGATCAAGGTAAGCAATGTCATATTGTCAACATGCTGCATCAACTTGATTGGTTTGTGAATCACCATGTGCTATTCTTTCATTTACTTTGGTGCAAGGGCCACACCAATTAATGCATTAAAATCCAACAATTGTAAGACCCTCAAATAATATTTCGAATTTTGACTTGTGACTGTCAAATTTCACAGCTACACATACTCTGCGAGAATCTAGCGTAGTATCTCGGGAACAACACAGTCTAGAAGGCGGTGAATTGCTTTGTTTTGTGCCTACTGATACGTTTGAGAAGCTGGAATTACGAATAAACACTTCAGTCCTTCGTTTCTGATACTAGATTTCCTTGGAAGCAGTGTGATTAGTACATGGTTATGTACATTAATGTATATGACATTTTGTCTAGAGAAATAAAACCACAAACACAAATTTAAAACTGTAAATGTATTTGTTAATTCGGTGGGAATAGGTATAAATTGACCGAATATACACTGAAATGCGGGTAAATTGAGGCGATACTTGGCTCATGCAAAGCAATTTGTACATTGGAACAAGTATGCAGCAACAGGAAGACCCGAAAAACAAAGACATTGAAAATAAGGGAATCAGGTAGGCAGTCAATTTTTTTCTGCCAAGGCAGCATTATACTGTATGCTTATTGAGGTACCAGTGATACACGTGAGTTGACTACTGTTTATGATGCTTTTCAGGTGGAGGACAGAGAACCATTCAGCTCTAAACTTACTTGCATCTGTGTTAAGGGATAACGGAGAGCGGACGGGGTGATCGATTGAGATAGAGTTGTAATGAGGTACTATTTAATGCTTGACTGATGTATTCTAGAGAAGGAGAAGTTGATGCAGGTCAATTTTTTTCCATTTCCAGTGTTCTGTCCAGTTGCACCAGTTGCGTGATATAGCCTGTGTTCTACTCATATACAGCCACATGTTCTGGATGTGGTTTAAAGCAGTGTCTACTTGCGATAGTTAACGGTAAACCTATCGGATATCAGAGTACTTCTATCTCATGTGTGATGAAACTTGACACTTTCCTCTAAGCAAACTTTGATTTATGTGATGTACTCCATCCCCCCTGTCGCATCTTGGGTGTAGAATCGAGACTTCAGCGTCATAAATAAGTTAGCGATAGGAGCTTGTGAGGTCCTGCAATCCCTGTGTACACAATTTCCCGACAGATGTGATGTTTACAGAGTTAGTGACGAAATGACTTGTAATTTTCACGTGTCGGATGCTGCCGCTATGTGTTTATCTGTTTCCTGGTAGGATGTATCCCCACTACTAACGGTCGTTTTATATAGACATGATGCAGGCATCGTATAATTTGTGAACGGTGATCAGATGTGAACAGTGGACACTATACCTTTCCAGAAAGCTATATTGTGCTCGTATCTCACAGAGCATGTGTTTTTCAGAAGTAATTTTTCCGTTTTATGAGCAGTCTTCTTCTGGTTGGTTGAAAATTAATCCGCTAACGGTGCTCCATGGTGGGTAGGTCAATGGTAGTGTGAGGAGGGTCTTTCGCTTTCTAATATTACCCTAAGATGGCAATAATGCTGTGTGACTCCTGTATGCAGAGAGATAGATCGTAAATTAAACACTATGCTCGAGATGATAGAAATATGTGCAGCACTGTCTGGTATACTTTGATGATTTATATGTTCAAGAATTAACATGGAATGGACTACACAGTCATCTATCCATGTTCACAGTGATACTCGCAAAGTGGAGGGGTGGGGGGCGGTCTAGCTATGATACTGAAATTGGGGAAACATGCTGTCACATCATTGTTGAAGTTACTGTAAAATTGGTAACAAATTGTTCGTGCTATCAGCTGTGATGCTCTTTATTAGAGTACATAGATGGTGTCTTTTCCATCATATCCATGCAGTGGCACACTATTGGTCACTACATAATGATTGACTAACATCGCTTGTTTGAGGTGGAGAGAAAGTTTTGATAGATGGACAGCACCTTCTGGGGTGGATGGCACCGAAACACTGATACACTGATCGTGTAAATGAGTGCAATATGAGGAATCAGTCGAAATGGAACGTAGAGTTATCAGCTATTCCATCTGTGTGAGAGAGGAGTCTAAATGAAGAGCTTGTGAATCACGTTCGGAGTGTAGTTTGGAGAATGTACACAACACGAGCAAACTCTTCTGGTTTCTTTATGTTGTAAGTGTGTTTTATTTAAAATCACCCGATGTGTTGCATGTTATGGTATCTGCCGTAAGAACATGAATTACAGTGAGAAACGTCTAGTTTCCTGCGAAAGGCCATGGATCAGAACTTCTTAATGTCAGCTTAGAACCTGGCACAGTCCTCGTAGTCGTGGCAGAAAAAAGAAGTGTTTGGCATTGTACAAAAGTGTGTTAGAAAACAGTGTTTCAAACAAATAAACAGGACCAGAACGAGCGTCATTTACAGCTTGGTATAGTCTGTGGGATACGATCGTTAGCCTAAAGTATAGGTGATCAAACTTTAAAAGTTGCCTCTGCAGTGCCTGTATTTTTAATAGGATTGTGCCATGCAGGAGGCAGTAGCACCTGCAGTTTGAGGCGTGAATTCGGTGAAGGTCTGTGTATACCGTTAGAAATGCTTGGATGTCTGCACATTGCGCTATTCTGGGAAACACTGCGAAATTTCTTTCTCCACATTGGAGCCCCATTGCAGCTTCGCATCGTCGTGCCAGCACTGATGCCTAGGTGACTTCTATGTCGGATGAAGTTAGTTGGGCTTTTGTAGTTCGTAATTTTTCTCTGTTGGGGGGTAGAGAATAACGATGATAGCATGTTGGGCTGACTTATTTGAATGGACGTGGATCTGCTACGAGCTGTAATATCTGTATCTAGTTCGGAGATGTACTACATTGCATGCAATTCCACCGAATGGTCGAAACACGGTCCTGTTGCAGTAACTCAGGTCGTTCTATTTCTACATGGGTTGCAGAAGGTGGTGGATATGTCTTCTCCGACTTCTGCTCAGTTCCACTTAAATTGGAACGATCACATGCGGAAAATGTAGAAATAGGAGCAGTTGCAAGATGCATAAGGGTGACTAAAAACATGTTGGAATTTTACTGCAGCAGCTAGGTTCGGGAAAGGTGACTCGTTTCGAGATACGAGAGTGCCAGAAATATGACTGAGTAGTGGTTGTAATCATTAAAGGAAGTGGCAATAGGATCCAACGCAGGTATGTACTTGAATGGAAAGACCCAAATCCAAATCATGAACATCATTTCTAGAAGATAGCATAAAACTAGAGATCTGAGAAGTTAGTGTACATGTTCTTACGAACTCAATCGGCACATCATCTACTGCTACTACTGTTTGTGTTCCTTCTGAATCAGTCTCCGCCTATAATTCAGTGGATATGTGGCGGAACCTCTGATATGGTCTCGAGACAGAATGAGCTACAAATACTATAGAATTACCTTGCTGGGGGCGGTTTGAGGGAGTCGCAATAGCACTTATATACCACGTTCCTTACATTAATCACTTCCAAAGTTCAATGACTTTACCATGAGGCTGTACCATGGCCTGATAATACATATTCCTACGATCACTGTCACAGTATTTGTCCGGAAAATAACCACCTTATTCAGTAGGACCTCGATTCGGAAAGTGGGTATAGCTTTTAACATGGATACTTGTGTGCACCTGTAGAACCAAGATCGCTTGTGACAGTAACATGCAGTAGTTGTTGGGATCGGTTTTTTTTTTAACATTTGCTGGATTACATCTCTCTCTTTCTAAGACGTAGTGGTAGCACCGGCAAGAAAAACATAAGAGACATGCACACCCATCGTTGATTTTCAATCAGTATTATTTCGTCTCGTAGGCAATCAGTTATTGACGAAGTATTATACTTAGTACTAGTGGTGAGTGCGTGATATGTTCGCATTTGCTCATCAGATTTATAAAATACGTGTTTCTGGAAAGGAAATGACTATGTCCAGTCGTGAGGAAGGTACATATATTTCCATTTCCAGAGCAACAGGGGTGTATTTCCGACATTTCGCTCATTGTAGAATGCCATTCAATTGAGATTGTGGTCGTAACATTTAATTGTAAGTATAAAGATAAAAGATATATGTGACAGGTTTTCTAGAATGAGTCTGTGTATGCATGGCCTCTGGTGGGAATGAGTCATGTTTCCCGTTAACGGCAGCATCCGTCCGAATGCAAAGACCTGTTGGAGAGTAAGAATTCATCTGAGTTAACTTTGCTATCCTCAAGACGACTGAATAGTGAACTAATAATTAGTATGTGTTGGATAGTTTTTGTGATCAAGTGGAAATTTGAGAATGAATATCGAGGTGCGTTTACATTGTACTGTTATTCCTTCACATGTCAATTGTTCGGTTGGCTGCTTCTGCACATTTTGCGCTTTTATTTAGTTGAGAGAAGATCGATTGGGGGGGGGGGGTGCATCTAGCAGGTGAAAGAGACGTTTCCTTGTTCTCTAGACATGAGGAACACCTTAGTTGGCTTGTAAATTATAGGGATGATTAGGAATTTGTCACATGAGTGAGATCGGTATTCGCGGGTGCAAATATCATTTTTCATCTGTTTGTTTCTAGCTACTCAGTGGTCTAGAGCACATTCCACCTAGCTAAAGTTTCGGGTTTGTAGAGAAATAATTTCCAGGCTATATCTTTGGAATTATGTTGCGTGAGCGATCAGGAGGCTACTGCTGTGTACCTGATATCGAGAAGTACTGCGAAAATGATATAATATTATGATGAACGATGTGAAATACTTGTTTTCTTGTATTCAAGGTCCTGTCATCAATGGGAGAGCAGTGTAATTGAGTAAGAGTCTTTCCGTATTTGACGATATGTATAACACTTCACGAGGTTCAGTTGTCGCTACAATATGGCAATATGTGTAAAATAGTTTATTGCCACTGAAAGTCTCACCCGTGGAAAGAAACAAGCGGCAGACGGTGCATCCCTAAGGCTGAGGAGCATCGTGACATATAGCCGGTGTGAATGTAGGTATACCACAATTTTTTCGGGTGCTGTACCGATATAAAATATAACTGCACTGCTTGTGTAAAAAGTGTATATATTGCATTGTAAGTTATTGTGGCTTACATTGTGTGAAATGTATATATATTGCATTGTAAAGTTACTGTGGTTTATGCATGACTAGAGATGTACATATAGATTCAGCACATTGATAACCACGAGAGATTTTTTACGTGGAAAATTACGTGCGCTACAGATACTGAGATTTGTTCCAGAAGCACAGCCGTCAAGAGGAGACATTACCTGTGCATGGATCAGTGTCAGACTGTAGTAGCAACCGTAATATTTAATTGTAGTTACACTGGTAAATATGTTCCTGGCTTCCAGTATCCCTATGAGTCTCGTATGTATTTGATGATATATAGACAGCTTTATAGATTTAACTGTCTATGCACTTTAGCGATCTGTGCAAAATTATTTTAGCGCCGAAAGTCCAGTCTGCAGAGAGAAAGAAAAGGTGGATGGTGCTTCGATACCGACGACAACAGTAGTTCGGCGGGTAAATTCGATAAGAGACAATCATAATGCTCGATTCATTCACATCCTTTGTGCTGGGATACAGGAGACTCTACCCAGCCGTGAGAACATTTGCGTATGTTGAGAGCACAAAGGGTAGCATGTGATGGAGTGGGTACCACATTAGGTCCGCGAGGAAGACTGCATTCGACGTTATTCTGCGTTATTTTCGTAAACAGTTTCTGTTAGGGCAGGAACTTTCGTGCATACAAGCTGAGACATCATGATAGCGAGCGTTAACTATTTCTGGGACACTATACAATTTCCACGAGGGCGACTCAGTTCTTGTTTTTTACATAGTCACGTGACATGAATATAAGATTGAGAACATTTGTCAGATGGTTTTGCGAAGATTTGTAGCTACTCTGTCATCAGCAGTAAAGACAAGTGCTGTCCGGAGGTGTCTCACATATGGGGGCTGCACCTTGGGGTTCTGTGTTGTCAATATAATAGTGGCTGTATACCTGAAAATAGATGCAACTTTCACCTGCGTTCGGCGGCAGCTTGCGGCTGCACTCCCACTCAATCACATCAGCACCTGTGTCTAGGTGTACACGTATTTGGATGGGAATTTCTCAGAAATCAAGTATGAATGGGGTGTCCCCGCTTCATGCGTGCGGGCATCTGTGCATTGTTTGACAGCTGACGACCGCGTTACTTCACGGAGGATGCTGCTAACCTCCTGTGCGGTCCAGTGGACCAGGTGTGGAGGGGCGATGCTTGTGCGCATTGATTGCATTATTTTGTGAGTGGGCCTGTACGCTGTACCATGCGCTTATTGGATAGTTTACGAGTACTGAGTGTGTCTACACATCTCTGTGCTGCATTATTTGGGAGCAGTTTGCAGGTCTGTACTGAAATTATTACGGAAAATTAGGTGTTGTTTGTGTGTCTACAGGGCGTTATTTAGGACTAGTTGACAGGTCTGTGGGCTGTGTGGCGTGACTCCAGCATGTGTTTTGTACCAGTGTGATAAATATACTCCATCTCTAAATAAAATGATACAAAATAAATAGAGTACACTCCTTCCTTACTCTCCCCAGTAGCCCAGTGCAGGCTGAGTCATTTTCGCGCCACGTTCCCCCTCCAGACCACCATCTGGGATTGGATCACAGGAGGGATGACAGTACCCTCTGGTGGCAGTAATGCGTACTAGGTCAGTTGGAGTCTAGATCTCGTGGTGGAGACATTGCCTGCAAAATAAAGACTCATGTCCAGCATAGGCAGAGTCGTTTTCCCGCCATTAAGCTCCACCATCTTGGGTTATGTCATGAAACTGACGACAGCACTCTCTGGTGGTGGTACAGAGTACTAGATCCAGACCTTGTGGTGAACATACTTTTTGAAGCCATCTTGGATAACTGTACTTGCATCATCAGCTGATGTCATGGCTGCCATCTTGGATGACAGTGCCCTCTGCTGGTGGTTATGTATACTAGGTCAGTTGGAGTGCGGATGTCCTGGCGAATGTACTGGATGCTGGTGCTGTCTCTAATTGTTTAAATAAAGACTGGTGCATGATTTCGATAGTTGTCGATTAGCAAGCATGTTAGCAGAGTATTTTGTATGGATTATTATTTTCACAATTTACAAGTTGTTTGGCTCTCTGGACGTAAATGTATTGCATTATTTACGAGTATTTTGCATGTCTGTGGGCTGTGCAATGCTTTGTTTTGACAGTTTACAATTAGCACATGCGTGTGTAGAACATTATACATGAGGTATTTATGAGTAGTTTGCAGGTCTGTATGCTCTGTGGCATCTCAGAGCATGTGTACTGTATCACTGTGATAAATATACTTCATTCATAAATAAATGATTCCAAAATAAATAAAGTACACTCCTTCCTCTCTCCAGCAGTCCAGTGCAGGCTGAGTCCATTTCCCACAAATCTCTAGGAGGAGATGGCGGTCGAGTGATTTAGGTTAGTGGAGGTGAGCTTTGTTTTCCGCAATTTTGTTAGGTTGGTAGAGAAACCCCTAGTGACCTATCTTTACCGACAAAATTCAAACTTGGCACTAGTTCCTAAGAAGAGGTGGCGGTTGGGTAACTTAGGTTAGTGAGGTAGCCTAAGTGACCTATCTTCCCGCGATTTTCTTAGGTTAGTAAAGGTAACTGTAGTGTGATGCATTATCCTGTTGGAATTTGAACTTCTCACCACTTTTTATTTTGGACAGAGGTGACGGGTGTGTGACTGACGTCAGTCCAAGTGTCCTTTCTTTCAAACCATTTTCTTAGCTTAGTAGAGATATGTGAACTGACTTTTGTTTACTGCAAAAATTCAAATTTGGCGCCAGTTCCTAGGAATAGGTGGTGGTCAGGTGAGTTAGTTTAGTGGAGGTAGGCCAAATGAGCTATCTTCCCACAATTTTCTTAGGTGTGCTGCATTATCCTGTTGGAATTTGAACTTCCCGCCATTTTTCTGGGGAGGGGGTTTTAGGTTAGTGGAGGTAGCCCAATTGACCTTCTTCCCACCGAAATTCGAACTCCCCACCAAAAGCCGCCATCTTGAATGATGTTATACACTGTTGCCAAGTCTACATGCCACCATTCTGGATGACCTCATCACCGCCATCCTGGATGCATCTGGCAGGAATGCAGAGTGTCTCAGAACTCTCTTTGCCCCCATATGCTTGGAATGGCTAGAAATGCAGACCATGCATTTTTTTCATTGACTTTAGCACTGTGTAAAAAGAAGAAAAAGAAAACAAGGTACTAGTCCTGGGAGTAGTTGAAGGAGATATACAAATATATCCATGAAAATCTGCTAATGGAAGTATTACACTCAGAACCTGATGATTACATCAACCTTTACTTATTTTTACTGTATTCGGGCCCTGCTTGTATGGTGTGCCTAGATTCCACAATTGTGGAAACTCACAACACAGTGAAATAAATTGTAATAAAAGCTCTTTCTCTCTAAACACCATCAGTGAAACACTGACACTAACAATGTACGACAGCTTGTCAAATTGATCTCCATTTAAAATTTATCTCAATATCTCAGACATGGTATACGTTTGACAAACACATCAATCAAACTCGCACAGCGATAAATAATTTGCCAAACTGGTGAAGTTTGACAACCGTTTGGTCGTTTACAGAGGCCTTTAGCGACAGAACCGTCAGCGATGCCTTTTGTAGACAAGCTAGTGAAGCAGTTGTGGACTCAAATAGTAATAGCTTCCACACACACTTTTATCAACGTAAGGGCTAGCTGCACATCTCTCCTATACTCGCTCCTTCCTGTTCCAGCTTCCATTTATATGTGCCATTTCCCAGTTCCCCATCTTAGCCATCGTTATACAGGGTGATTCGCGAAGATATTCAAATATTTTAATACATTATTCTACAAGTAAAACTGAAAACAAGTTCATATAAACATAGTTCCGCAAAAGTTTAGTTACAGAGTTATAGCAAATAAAATATTTTGCCTGAAATTTAGCAACTTCTCTAATATGAAGCCATCGCAAAACAGTATGAGGTTGAAGTAAAGTACTATTTCCATTTAATTTGTTGTTGTTGATCTGGTGAATCTAATAAAACATGTTCCAGCCGTGAATCTGCAGTAGTTTTCCAGAACATCCAGAGAGGCAAAGAAGTAATTTCATAAAATCTTTAATTTATTAACTATAATTCCAGAGAATTGCACAAAGGTTTCAACAGAAGTTGTAGAGAATTTACTTTTGGAAAAATGATGGTAATAATGTTAGCTGAAACTGTATGAATGTATCAGATAATCTGCTTTTATTAATACCATTGCACACGTGAATTCATGTTAAACCGGAAAAAACAAAGCTCAGTGTTAAGTAAGTTGTACAGTGTACATACAATTTCACAATACACTCACAATAAATGTTCAAAAATGTCTCCACTGAGTTCAATGCATTTAGCTGCAAGAGTATGAACAGATTTTGTTGCTGGTTTCAGTTTCATATGCTTGTTCTTAATTTCTTCTATTGCATTCATAATGCGAGCAAGTAATGCCTCACGTGTATTAGCTTTGTCCTCATAAACTATAGCATTACCATCACATTTGCCGTAAATAAACTCCATATCGGCGTATTCCTCTGTCGTAAATTTGAAAGGCATTCCTGTTTCATAAATAATATGCTCACTACAACAGTTACTACACTCCTGGAAATTGAAATAAGAACACCGTGAATTCATTGTCCCGGGAAGGGGAAACTTTATTGACACATGCCTGGGGTCAGATACATCACATGATCACACTGACAGAACCACAGGCACATAGACACAGGCAACAGAGCATGCACAACGTCGGCACTAGTACAGTGTATATCCACCTTTCGCAGGAATGCAGGCTGCTATTCTCCCATGGAGACGATCGTAGAGATGCTGGATGTAGTCCTGTGGAACGGCTTGCCATGCCATTTCCACCTGGCGCCTCAGTTGGACCAACGTTCGTGCTGGACGTGCAGACCGCGTGAGACGACGCTTCATCCAGTCCCAAACATGCTCAATGGGGGACAGATCCGGAGATCTTGCTGGCCAGAGTGGTTGACTTACACCTTCTAGAGCACGTTGGGTGGCACGGGATACATGCGGACGTGCATTGTCCTGTTGGAACAGCAAGTTCCCTTGCCGGTCTAGGAATGGTAGAACGATGGGTTCGATGACGGTTTCGATGTACCGTGCACTATTCAGTGTCCCCTCGACGATCACCAGAGGTGTACGGACAGTGTAGGAGAGCGCTCCCCACACCATGATGCCGGGTGTTAGCCCTGTGTGCCTTGGTCGTATGCAGTCCTGATGGTGGCGCTCACCTGCACGGCACCAAACACGCATACGACCATCATTGGCACCAAGGCAGAAGCGACTCTCATCGCTGAAGACGACACGTCTCCATTCGTCCCTCCATTCACGCCTGTCGCGACACCACTGGAGGCGGGCTGCACGATGTTGGGGCGTGAGCGGAAGACGGCCTAACGGTGTGCGGGACCGTAGCCCAGCTTCATGGAGACGGTTGCGAATGGTCCTCGCCGATACCCAGGAGCAACAGTGTCCCTAATTTGCTGGGAAGTGGCGGTGCGGTCCCCTACGGTCTTGGCGTGCATCCGTGCGTCGCTGCGGTCTGGTCCCAGGTCGACTGGCACGTGCACCTTCCGCCGACCACTGGCGACAACATCGATGTACTGTGGAGACCTCACGCCCCACGTGTTGAGCAATTCTGCGGTACGTCCACCCGGCCTTCCGCATGCCCACTATACGCCCTCGCTCAAAGTCCGTCAACTGCACATACGGTTCACGTCCACGCTGTCGCGGCATGCTACCAGTGTTAAAGACTGCGATGGAGCCCCGAATGCCACGGCAAACTGGCTGACACTGACGGCGGCGGTGCACAAATGCTGCGCAGCTAGTGCCATTCGACGGCCAACACCGCGGTTCCTGGTGTGTCCGCTGTGCCGTGCGCGTGATCATTGCTTGTACAGCCCTCTCGCCGTGTCCGGAGCAAGTATGGTGGGTCTGACACACCGGTGTCAATGTGTTCTTTTTTCCATTTCTAGGAGTGTATGTGGATTGATTTAAATACATTGAACGATACAGAAAACTAAATCGTTTCAAGAATAGGAAACGACTGAAATAACTCACTAACGGTTGCCACCAATACATAAATGTTTCTACATTTTTAATGGAAAGTAAAAAAAATTACCAATAAATGGAAATCGTGCTTTACGTAAACCTCATACAGTTTCATTCGATGGCTTCATGTTACCGAAGTTGCTAAATTTCAGAGAAAATATTTTATTTGCCGTAACTCCGTAACTAAACATTTGCTGACCTATGTGTATATGAACTTTTTTCTTTAGTTTTACTTGTAGAATAACATATTAAAATATTTGCATATCTTCGTGAATCACTCTGTATTTGTACTGTCCTACTGCCTCTCTATCCGTCCTTCCTACTGGGACATAATCTTCTGGGAGCAGACTTCGAGGAACTGACTGATTGTGTCATCATCACTGTCGCCACATGAGTTTCTTTATAGAAAATCATCAAAATGGATCATTTTTATTGTATATTGAATCCATTACTTTAATTTGTAACTGTAAATGAAACACAATCTGTATATGTTTGTTTAAAATTTGGCTGACGAGCGGCAACATGGCTCTTGCTAGCGCGCCCTTCGTGTGCAACTGTTCCCAAGCGTGAATATTGCCTGAGACTGGGCGACAGGGTTCGTTAGGAGGGATTAGCCATTTGTCCTATATGAGAGGAAGTCTCGACCTAGATGTAATGTTAAATCCCTTATTACAAAAGGAAATGATTGGAGAGTGACTATACATAACCTCAACTAAAAGTGTTGCAACTTGTAAGTTAATTCAGAAAACCGTTTTAACTCTTGCTCTATTTGCCTCGAAGGAGTTTTACCGACGAAAAGGTGTAGTAACATTACAGGGGCGGTGACTGGCCACTACCGCCCCATCTGCTTTTAAATGAGACTGTCAGTATTAACTGAGCCCACGCCCGCTATACGACCCATAGAATTACCAAACTAGTCGCCTATGATTTCATTAACTGCGCTCATATCACTGCATAGTCCTGGCTACTCTCCTGCTTCTCTCTTGTCTCTATGACTCCCATGACTTTCCTCCTGACTTCAATTCCCTTCACTGACGTCTCTGCTCGGAGTATTCTGTCTGCGAGTTTTGTTCGGCTTTCCCCTTTGCACCCGCCTGTCTCTGACATGGTGTGACCCCGAAGGCCTCTCGCCAACCATTAGCTCTAATTGTAATTTTCAGTAATTTTCTAGAGTCTAGGAGGAGGGAGATAGGCGTCTCTTCATATATTGTCACACATTGTGTCCTAAGCCAATATGACGCATCGGTGTCCCTCCCAAAGATCTTCTCTCTTTATCCCTCTCGTCCCACGCTCTCTCCGAAGCAGGAAATGCTGGTCTCACTATTATTGTCGATATGTGTACTGAGTACACTTGGAGCGGTTTCTATCAGCGGTACTCTGTTCTGTTATGCTATACGTTATGCTATACGTGGTCACCCGACATGCTGACACCTAGCTGGTAGAAATGGCGGTTATCGCTGAAACAACCGGTTTTCTGTCCTACCGACTTTTCTTCATCAACAGTATAACTCGACTGTTAAAACCGTCCAGAATAACCGGTTTCTTAAGTAACCGATTTTTGGTTCTGTACCGCTATTATTTCCAGTAATAAACGTAGACATTGAACAAGGACTGAAGAATTCTAAGACTCCCTTAGACTTTCACATTATACGTTTTAACATACATAGATTCAAAATATCAAATTAAATAGGAAAATAATAAAAGTTTTCCATCCACCGTTGACTGCTCCTCTCAAAAAGAAATAAGCATTTGAATACTCCAAAAAATCCCCAGTATTCTCCTACTGACTGAGTTTTTGAAACTCAGTTCAAAAATCATGTAATCGAGGATCATACCACTATTTGGACATCATGAGTAGTCAGTGTTAATAGTGAAAACTGCCGTTGGAGAACTCTATTTTCTGTGTTATGTTGATAGTTTCCAAGGGTTGCAAGCAGATAAAGGCATATGATGTAAACACATGCAGCAGATCAGCTACTTTGGTACTTTTATTTCTAACTCTGAATTTATTGTTAAGTTTTTAATTTAACATTCTTCCCATTATTTCCTTTACCTTTTATTACATCACAGAAATGGCAGACGAATGATAAGCTTTTGCATGAAACTTGCAGCGTTTCTTTCCCTAACGATTTCGAATGAAAAACCTGTTTTGTAGTCAAATATATTTATTTACTTTTTAACAGGAAAATTAATACAACTGACTTGTTGTTGAGAAAATTAAAAATGCTCTTTCAAAAAATCAAAATGAATAATTTAGATAGCATGCGAAATATAACATTTATCACTAAGGATTACATGACTAAAGTTAAAATTTCAATAATGAATTAATCCATTGGCCAGTAGTTGTTATCAACTCTGTTCACAAATATTCATTCTGTGACGTTTTGATCTGTAAATCGACACCTTTCATCAGAAACAATATTATTCAAAGTTGATACCAATCTTTCAGTAGTGTGGGAGGGACTTCTTAGCAAAGAAAAATATGTTTGGGTTATATATGACAAGTCTGGCATGTGCCTTTTACTATACTTCACAAAAAAATTAAAGAATTACTGCTTTTGGGCAGTAAATGATGCTGAAAGGAAACCTCTGTTTTGTTCGAAAACAAACTTTAATCCACTAGACCACCCTTGACTGCTTCCTGATCATGTGATGACCAAAGAGGGTTTGCAGTTGTTTTGGCCTCCTGCCTTTGAAGTAAAGGTGAAAGTTTACCAATTTCGTCCAAGTAGTTATTTACCTCTTGGGTTAAATTTGCAACGATTTTTCTATCAATGAGGGAGTCCATTGACATTCTTTTCTTTTAACCGTGGGTCTGGTAGTGCACAGCAGAAAGTTCTTAATACTTTTGCACTTCTTTCTTCACAGTTGTTCAGAAGCTTTTAAGATAGGACTCAGGCTGCGCTGTGTTCAGGATTGAGTTGTAATGAATTTTCGAGAATGGTCACTAGGAGAATAAGAAGATTCCAGCATTGTATTCGCTCCCAGAAATCTCCTTTGGAGTCACGTCGACGGGCATTAAAATATCCAATATTTCTGACAGAAATTCGATACCTGCACTAGAAATTGGTTCGTGTATTTTTTGTAGAGGGGTTAACTGGCAGAAGAGCAATTAACAGTGACAGTTTTATAAATCTTTTCACCAGACGATAGGTGGTATTTCACACTGTTTGTGCTGCCTGAACGGAAAACATTATGTTTCCCTCTACTGTGCCCTTCCGTTTTTGCTCCACCCTCAGCTTCTCCATAAATACATTCCTCTTCTTTGCAAATGTGCCAGCTGATTTTATTTCATTTATTCGGCTTTTTAAAATTTCATTTTGGCGTTGTCTAGGCCATCTCTTGTAGAAGATGAACAAAACAATAACTCGTCCTCCCCTCACAAAACTGAGTTACCCGTGCGATCATGTTCCCACCATCTCTGCCGACACCAATTATTTTTGTCTTAGTCACACGGCAACAAGTATATTATTGTCTCAGCAATGAGAGACCAGATGTGGGCAAGTCTTGCATGCTGCACGTGCACTCACATCGTCTGCAGCCACGACACGCGGCGATGGATGTGTAATTGTCTCAGCAATGCTATAACGATCCCTATATCAGATGTTTGTTGCTCATTCTACTGCCGACGTTATAGAAGTTGCACTGATATCTTTTCCCATTTTTTACAATAAACCAATATTTGGTAGCAATGAAAAATTTACGAATAAACATCATCCGTTAAAAAAAGTTTTATTTAGAGACAGAAAATCAGCACTGTTTTCTGGTAAATTGAGATACTGTTACAGCCGATAGCAAACAAAAACCAATAAATGTCGGTTATTCAGAACTGAAATACCGGTATCAGTTATAACTGATCGATTTTTCCTATCCTTACAGGATGGCCCGCTGGCTGCCCTGTGGCTTTTCTTTGCCACGCCATAACGCTTCTAAGACTTAACGTTATTCTCCATTTGTTACTATTTTTCTACAAGACTTGGCTGTTTCCTGTGGATGATGTGGGAGGAGGGGACACAATAAAGGAAAAAAACCTAGCCCCATTCAGGCCTCTAGTAGGACGTTTCAGGATGTGTTCACTGCTGCAAAAATCTTATGCAGCCATCGGCCGAGAAACAATAAAGTATCAAAATTGGACACAGATGTTGCCGGCCGCAGTGGCCGAGCGGTTCTAGGCGCTACAGTCTGGAACAGCTCAACTGCTACCGTCGCAGGTTCGAATCCTGCCTCGGGCATGGATGTGTGTGATGTCCTTAGGTTAGTTAGGTTTAAGTAGTTCTAAATTCTAGGGGACTGATGACCTCAGAAGTTAAGTCCCATAGTGCTCAGAGCCGTTTCAACCATTTTCAACACAGATGTCGGTAGGGAGGTGTCTGCGGTCCTTATTTCTAGAAAATACGCTTATTTGCTGTTTATCGAGAGCTTTTTTATCATATCAAGCTCATTGGTTTCGGCCAGCGTCATCCATTTACAGATCTGTTAGAAAATATAAAAACAAATTACAGCTAGATTCTTCTAATCCTGAGTTTGCAATTTATTTGGCTAAAAAAATTCCTGTCTAGTTATGATACAAACGTTGTATTATATATTATCAAGCTACTGTGTTGTAATTAGATAGAAAATTGCAACTCCGTAATATTGTAAACACATGACTACAATCCAGTTGTTATTGATATGGGGTGATTTATAATTGTTGACTGCTAAGGTCACCAGCCAGAGCTACAATAAAAAACATCGTTTGAACGAGACATTTATTGACACAGACGTTCTTGCAGTGGGATGTCGTCCGCCAAGGAAACATGCAGCATATGTATGGGCAGCAGCAGAATTCTGATGATCTTACCGTAAATCAGAACCATATCGGTGAGTTCGTCATTTCCATATTCCATCGTCTTTTTTCAACCACAGCAACTGAGTGAATGTTTACAGTCCACACCAGCGCACCGTAGCGGTGTGTTGCATAGTGCACGTAGTGCCATCGATGTTGCTGCATCTCACAGACTAAGCTTTTCCGGCAGTGCGCTGTACTGACACTTTTAGGTTATTATTTAGTGTGTACTCCGATGGTGACTTTTGTACTCAGCAATTACGGATCGCCCTGTATTATTATATTTTTATAATCGATCTGAAGATGAGCAACACCGGTCGAAGCCGGTCAGTTTGAGACAACAGAAGCAATAATCGACAGATTGAAAATACAGGGTGGCCCACGAAATGTGTTACAATTTTGTTTTCGAATATAAACTTTATTGTCAATATAAACTGAAAAGAACATATACTACAATGAAGAGCCGTCCATGGGGATTTGTTCTAAGTCATCACATGCTCAATATGTCCACCATTTCGTCTCCTAACTTCCTTCAAACGAACACTGAAGTTAGTGATTACCCTACGGCACATGTCTTCCGTAATTTCACAGCAAGCTTGGAGCTCCATTAAATCACATGGACGTTTCGGAAAATTTTTTTCTTTAGGTACCCCCAAAGAAAAAAGTCACATGGATTGAGGTCTGGACTACTGGGGGCCAATTTTGTCCGTCATTGAAGCGACCTGGAAACCTGAATGAAATGTTCCGCATGTCGAAATGCTCGTGTGAAAACTCCAACACAGTGTTTGCAGTATGTGCCCTTGCTCCATCTTGCATGAACCACTGCGTGTTGAAGGGCAAGGCAATAGCAAGAAGCTGTGGAATGAAGCTATTGCTCAAATAACGCTCGCTGTTCACAGTTTCTTCAAAGAAAAAGGGTCCAATAAGTCTGTGACTGGAAACTGCTGCCCACACTGTAATCCTTGGAGCATGATGTTGTCGTTCATGAAGCACTTGTGGGTTTTCAGTGCCCCAAAAGCGCACATTTTGTTTGTTAACCACACCGTCTAAATGAAAATGCGCCTCGCCTGAAAACCAAACGTTGTCGAGAGTTTCTTCCCTATCCTTCTCCCACTGAGCAAACAGTAGTCTCTGCTGCTTGTGTTCTTCAGTGAGCTTCTGTGCACAGGTCATCTTGTATGGGTACATATGGAGGTCACTTTTAAGAATGCGTTGAACGGAGCGTCTGGATATTCCCAGTTGCACTGCTGCCTTTCTACACGATTTCTCGGCACTTCTGTGTACAGCAACTCGTACCGCTTCAATATTCTCCGGCGAACAATCAGGCTTAGGTCGAGGGCACTTCCCTTCCAATACTGTTCCTTCCTGTACAAATTGATCGCACAACCTGTGGATGGTCTTCTTGCAAGGGACCCATAGTGTGTTGAACTGCTGTCGAAAAAGCCTCTGAGTCGCAACAAGGCTTTTCGTTTCATGAAAAAGTAACACAACTGCCGATCGTTGCTGTGTCGTCAGTCTTCCATTGTCAGCCATTGCTGCTAACTAGTCTCCTAGCGGCAGTATCGCGAATTACACGTCATTTCGTAACTCATTTGTTTTTCCAAGTTCTGCTGGTACTGCTGTAGAGACCCCTGCGGGATATCTAATGTGCGTCGTAAATTGTAAAGAAACAATTGGTAACACATTGAAACGTCCCCTTTGAAAAATTTATACAAGACTGTGCTTAAACTGACACACAATATTTTTAGCGCAACGCAATCTGACTTCCAAAAATCCCTACCAAAGAATGGCCCTGACTAACATTAACCTATACGTTTCACAAATCACTTACCTCACAAAAATCTTCGTTTCTCAAGCTACTGCAATACAGCGAGCACCACTACTGCCAGCTAAATAAAATATTCAAACTACTGAAGGCACTAACTACTGAAAGGCATAGTTAGCAAATGAAAGATTTTAATACAGAACAGACAATGTATTTACCTTAATAGTCATAATATATAAGTCAGTTCGTGACACCAATTCTTACAAATTTCAAAACTCCGCCATCTCTCTCCCCACGTCCACCACTGCTGGCGGCTCACCTCCAACTGCGCAACGCTACGCGCTGTTCACATCCAGCTGCCGCTGCCCAGCACTACAATGGCAGACAACAATGTAAACCAGCCACAGACTGCACACAGCACAGCCAGTGATTTTTCATACCGAGCGCTAAGCGGCGTTACCAATAAGAAAACCTAAACAGCCTACTTACAACATTTAGTGCGCTACCCTGGAAGTGCACTATAGTGTCAAATTTAATTAATGGAATGCAGTTGGCATGTATTTAATCTGTTAATGTAAATAAGATTAAAATTAAATAAAAAAGTTTACTTGTGAGTTTTTGTACATTTTTTGTTATTTTATAGGGCTATAAAGATTATAATCAAAGATAATTAGCTAATGAAAGCTACCTGCCAGCAACGAGGCAAATATGAACACAATATTGCTATTTTCAGTTGAAAACCGCTAACCGTTAATTGGGCGGAAAAAATAGAGCAGTGAGGTCGCGGGGTCGCGAAGCATGTTTTTATGGTTAAACAAGCCCTGGCTGAGTGCAAAAAAGACTGAGCAATGGCCCAGACACGCGGCCGCGCGCCGTTCGCCTGTTGCTTGCGGCTCCGCGCAGGCGCGGCGCGTATTGATCGACGCGCCCACTGTCAACAGGTGGGCCGTTTTGTTTGGCTTCAGCCTCCTGCGGCGTCCGCCCTCCGGCTCTGCCGAACGATTTTGTCTCCAGATTAGCGGGAGAGGCTTCAGTCTGCAGCGAGGTACATTTCTTTAATATCGGGGAGTGAGCACCTATCGCAAAGAAGCCTCAAAAACGCTTTCGGCATGGCTTCCTCCAACTATGCGCTACTGGTAGCATGGAATGATATTGTTACGGTATTTTCTACCAGTGTAGCTCACGTCACTAAACTGAGGCAGAGTACATAACATTGTATGTCCTGTAGCGTCCAACGCTGTTAGGAGGTAGGAAACTGTTCTTGGTGACTCATGTGTCGGATGTGCGCCTTGGAGCTGTTTGATAACAATGCTGTACGTCCCGCCATCGAGTTTATCAGTTATATTCGCATTGTACCGAGGGGCTGGCAGGATAAGACCCAGCCAAGGCGCAGGAACAAGACGGATCACAAAACTGACCGATGAAAAAAAAAAGAAACCAATTTTGAATTACCCATGAGAGGTACGTGAGTTCTCTTATGCCTCGAGTTCATATCTTCTGCTAACAATAACAAGGATTTCCCCCTGCCCGCGACTGTAATCGCACGCTGTTGTCACAGCGTCGTTTCTACAGTGTCGTTTCGTCGAATTACAGCAGCACCTCGCTAATCCGACCTCGGATGGTCCAACTCCATGCTTACTCGTACACGGGCCGCTGCTACAGTCAGATCTGAAATTGTCCATGACTCACCGTCTGCGTTATGGATCAGTAGGCAGTTGACTGTTGCTAGTTGCGATAGTTCGATCACCTTTACGTCGGAATTGGTTCAAATGGCTCTAAGCACTATGGGACTTAATATCTGAGGTCGTCAGTCCCATAGACTTAGAACTACTTAAACCTAATTAACCTAAGGACATCACACACATCCATGCCCGAGGCAGGATTCGAACCTGCGACCGTAGCAGCCGCGTGGTTACGGATGGAATGGCCTGGAACCGCTCGACCACTACGGAATTACTTGTTTCTATATCGATCAGTAAGTATTATGCGCCTGTTTTATAAATTAGTCATAGTGTTCCTCTTACATATTAAAGTGTGTAAAAATGAATTATGGGGCCAACTAAATGTAAATATGTGACGCTGTCTTTACAACTGGACGGTGAGCCCAGTCATGTGAGTGAATCGATCAGTATAGTTGACGTTGACTGCATAACGGAAGCAGAATGAATGGACGGCCAACTCATTGATGCTAAACTCCAGCATCCGGTGACCACGGGAAATACAATAACGTCAACAAAGACAGTGAACCTGCGGCTCGAGTATCACATACAGATGCTATAAATGCATTTGATATAGCCTTTCAATACACAGAACAAAGCTCTGCGTCTCCCCGAACAGGCACTTTATGAATTAGGAAATGCCGGAACATTGCGGTAAAATCGAGGTCGTAGTCTGCTAAGCAAAAGAACATTTCATGCGGTAGCGTTCTCGCTTCCCGCGCCAGGGTTCCCGGGTTAGATTCCCGGCGGGGTCAGGGATTTTCTCTGCCTCGTGATGACTGGGTGTTGTGTGATATCCTTAGGTTAGTTAGGTTTAAGTAGTTCTAAGTTCTACGGGACTGATGACTATAGATGTTAAGTCCCATAGTGCTCAGAGCCATTTGAACCATTTTTTTTAACATTTCAGACTTTTGTCGTCCTGCTTCAGATCAGAACATTTTTTCCCGTTGCATTTTCCATGTTTTAAACAGTTAAGCGCAAATCAGTTGAGTGTTAATGCAGCACTGTAATAAAGTATTAACAGATGTTAAATTGCCACCCATATTAACAATGTCATACTGTACGATAGAGACGTATTTTACAAATGTTCAAATGTGTGTGAATTCCTAAGGGACCAAACTGCTGAGGTCATCAGTCCCTAGGCCTACACACTAGTTAAACTAACTTATGCTAAAAACAACACACACCCATGCCCGAGGGAGGACTCGAACCTCCGGCGGGAGGGGCCGCGCAATTCGTGACATGGCGCCTCAAACTGCGCGGCCACTCCGCGCGGCCGTATTTTATAGTAAAGGCACTACTGTATATTACACTTTCGTGTACGGTTTTCAATGTGTGAACGTTTTGTTTTCGTTTTGTTACAGTTTTAACATGGAACACTATTTCAGACACTATATCCAGTTGAAAATTAAACTTTAGCTCTACAGTATTTTGATATTATGGGTCAATAGAAGTGTTCCTCTGTTAGTCCAACATTTTTGCGCTCCTATCATGCTCCTGGTCCCGTAGGGGGCTGACTAGTGACGTTGTATTGTGTTACCAAAAAAAGAATGGTTCAAATGCCTCTGAGCACTATCGGACTTAACATCGGAGGTCATCAGTCCCCTAGAACTTAGAACTACTTAAACCTAACTAACCTAAGGACATCACGCACATCCATGCCCGAGGCAGGACTCGAACCTGCACCGTAGCGGTCGGGCGGTTCCAGACTGAAGCGCCTAGAACCGCTCAGCCACACCGGCCGGCTATTGTGTTACGAAAAAGGAACGTGTGCTCCGAACAGACGTCTGTCACTAACACGGTGTATGTGACAACAGTGCGTATGGTTAACGCAGCTACCGCCTACACGACTGGATAGTGTTTAACGATGGAGTTCTTACTGCGACTGCATTACGATGAATTCTACCTGACTGGAGACTTCCGATTTTGCTGATGCTTGCCGAGTGCAGACTGGAGTGAAATGCGACAGTGGACAAAACAAGCAAAAAAGGTAGGGAGGATAAGGGCCATGGGAAAAAAAAACCAGGTAAGGCAGTTTTTCAAGGGAAAAAAAGGAGGAAAGTGAGTGTTGAATAATCCAGCCTCATGACGACAGAACAAATAGAATTCTGGTACAGTTGCTCCCCCCAGTAAATTGGAGGCAAGGAAAAACAAAAGGGGATAGCTATCTGCTCAGGCGTTGCAAAAAAAAAAAAAAAAAAAAAAATCCGTGCCAAATATTGCAATCAATATCGTTTACTTCAAACGGCAGCTTTCGATGTATTTGTTCAATATCCAAGTTCTTCCAAGAAGCGAATTCTTTTCTGTATTCTTATCCTAAATACATTGCGAAAAAGGGCGCAAATTAAGTGACGTCGTTCATTTTTCACTTCATCACTCATGTATTGGATGAGCACATTGAAAATCTCTACAAACTTTGTGATTCTGCTGATCAAAATAAAAACTTATAAGTTTTCTGCTTCATTCATTATGTAAATCTCAGTCAAATTAATGGCCTGTAAAAGATCAAAATTACATTCACTGGCATTAGCCATTTATACTTATAGTGCGATGAAAATGTTGAACTATGGAATGTAAAGGTACTTATAGAAACACCTGACGATTTGAAGGAAATGGTCGATTGACTTTAGGAAGAATTTCGTTAACAGCTGGTAATATTGTTGTTTATCAAAAACAGCCGGTTTCGCTGGCTAAAGCCGCATCATCAGGTGCAACCCACGTGGTAAAAAGCGAAGTACAGTGTCATCACATTTTGTGGATATTAAAATTAATAAAGGAATATCTAAAATATACTCACGACGTTAAAAGATCATAGGCATACCCTTCGCTCCTCGTCAAAATTTACTATTCAGTGATTACTGTCAGTACCATGACGAGCGAAAGGTAACAAAGACGTGCTCTATTAATTTAGAGCGAATCCATATTAGATGAAACCTGCGCTTAGAGATGTATGTTTTAAAATTTACCTGCGTCTAAAAAGAAAAGAGAAAAAAATTTAAAGTGAGTGGACACTAAAAGTTTTTGAAGGGACAGGATTGGCGACAATAAGTTTCACTGCTAACATGATTAGTCCCGGCAGTATGCAAATTACTATTTGGAATGTATCAGGTAGCAGTGTCGTACCGGTGGGACGGTAACGCAACTCGGTGTTGGGCAAAGTAAAAGTGGCCTGCATGAACGACAAAGACATACTAGCTGGCTGGAGGAACGGAATCTATCCATCTGAACCGAGGCCCACGCTCATGACTAGGAGCGATGGGTCGATACTTTTACAAACGAGAAGGTATTAGTACACAATAAAAATTCTGCATTATTCTCGCTTGTAAAGGTAGCGACCACAGCGCTCCTACTCATAAGACGTCACTCTGTCCCCATGGATAGCTTCCGTTCCGCCAGCCAGCTAGTCTCTCTTTTGTCATTCGTGCTGGCCTCTTTTACTTTGCCCAACACCGGGTTGATCTGTCGTCATGCCGGTAAGACACTGCCACTTGATACATTCCACTAAGTAATTTGCATAGTGACGCAACTAATCATGTTAGCAGTGACAATTTTTTATCGCCAGTCCGGCCCCTTTAAAAACTTTATAGCGTCCGCTCACTATAAAATACATTTCTTTTTTCTTTTTAGAAGCAGGCAAATTTTAAAAGATGGATCGCTAACCGCAGGTTTCATCTAATACACTACTGGCCATTAAAATTTCTACACCATGAAGAAATGCAGATGATAAACGGGTATTCATTGGACAAAGACATTATACTAGCACTGACATGTGATCACATTTTCACGCAATTTGGGTGCATAGATCCTGAGAAATCAATAATCAGAGCGGGCCGCGTTGGTCTGGCGGTTCTAGGCGCACAGTCCGGAACAGCGCGACTCCTACGATCGCAGGTTCGAATCCTGCCTCGGGCATGGCTGTGTTTGATGTCCTTAGGTTAGTTAGGTTTAAATAGTTCTAAGTTCTAGGGGACTGATGACCACAAATGTTAAGTCCCATAGTGCTCAGAGCCATCAATACCCAGAACAACCACCTCTGGCCGTAATAACGGCCTTGATACAGCTGGACATTGAGTCAAACAAAGCTTGGATAGCGTGTACAGGTACAGCTGCCCATGCAGCTTCAACACGATATCACCGTTCATCAAGAGTAGTGACTGGTGTATTGTGACGAGCCAGTTGCTCGGACACCATTGACCAGACTGTTTGAATTGGTGAGAGATCTGGAGAATGTGCAGGCCAGGGCAGCAGCCGAACATTTTCTGTATCCAGAAAGGCCCGTACTGACCTGCAACATGCAGTCGTGCATTATCCTGCTGAAATGTAGGTTTTCGCAAGGATCGAGTGAAGGGTAGAGCCACGGGTCGTAACACATCTGAAATTTAACGTCCATTGTTCAAAGTGCCGTCAATGCGAACAAGAGGTGACCGAAACGTGTAACCAATGGCACCCCATACCATCACGCCGGGTGATACGCCAGTATGGCAATGACGAATACACACTTCCAATGTGCGTTCACCGCCATGACGCCAAACACGGATGCGACCATCATGATTCTGTAAACAGAACCTGGATTCATCCCAAAAAATGATTTTGCCATTCGTGCCCCCAGGTTCGTCGTTGAGTAAACAATCGCAGGCACTCCTGTCTGTGAAGCAGCGTCAAGGGTAACCGCAGCCATGGTCTCCGAGCTGATAGCCCATGCTGCTACAAACGTCGTCGATCTGTTCATGCAGATGGTTGTTGTCTTGCAAACGCTCCCATCTGTTGACTCAGGGATCGAGACGTGGGTGCACGATCCGTTACAGCCATGCGGATAAGATGCCTGTCATCTCGACTGCTAGTGATACGAGGATGTTGGGATCCACCACGGCGTTCCGTATTATCCTCCTGAACCCACTGATTCCGTATTCTGCTAACAGTCATTGGATCTCGACCAACGCGAGCAGCAATGTCGCGATACGATAAACCGCAATCGCGATAGGCTACAATCCGAACTTTACCAAAGTCGGAAACGTGATGGTACGCGTTTCTCCTCCTTACACGAGGCATCACATCAACGTTTCACCAGGCAACGTCGGTCAACTGGTGTTTGTGTATGAGAAATCGGTTGGAAACTTTCCTCATGTCACGACGTTGTAGGTGTCGCCACAGGCGCCAACCTTGTGTGAATGCCATATCACAGCATTTTCTTCCTGTCGGTAAAATTTCGCGTCTGTAGCGCGTCATTTTCGTGGTGTAGCAATTTTAATGGCCAGTAGTGTAGGTAGTAGTTCTAAATGAATGGAGCACGTTGTGGTATCGAGAGCTACGATGCGATGGCGTAGGTGCAAGTTCTTAGGTTGGCACTACGACACTGACGACGGCGCCCTCTAGCCAGCGCTGTGCAGATCTACGAGCTCCGCTCCACATTCAGCCCATCTGATTCTGAGGGGACGACCTAGCAACATTGTTTCTATTTCATAGTGGGCGAACTACTACTTGTAACTTTGTAACTTGATGTACGGCTTCACACCTACGTTCTCATCTCAGTGCGAAGTTATGTATTCATTTATTGCTAAAGTAAAGGTGATTTTAATTCAGACTGCAGTACCGAGAGTTCTACCTCACCTGCGCGCCCTAGCTTCCTACATTCAGCCTACCCTTCAGTATTAAGGAGCAGACCCACGCACCGCCTTCAAGGCGGGATACAAAACACGCCTTTGTTACCTTTCGCTCGTCGTAGTATTGACAACATTCACTGAACAGTAAATTTTGAGTAGGAGCGATGGATATGCCTATATCTTTTAATGTTGTGAGTATATTTTAGACATTCCTTTATTAATTATAATATCCACAAAATGTGGTGACACTGTACTTTGCTTTTTACTACGTAAGTTGCACCTGATCATGCAGCTTCAGACTGCAAAACCGGTTATGTTTTAATAAACAACAATGTCACCAACTGTCAGCGGAGTTCTTCTTAACATCATGCCTTTCAATAGCTGCGGATTCCCGGTATATAAAATACACTCCTGGAAATGGGAAAAAGAACACATTGACACCGGTGTGTCAGACCCACCATAATTGCTCCGGACACTGCGAGAGGGCTGTACAAGCAATGATCACACGCACGGCACAGCGGACACACCAGGAACCGCGGTGTTGGCCGTCGAATGGCGCTAGCTGCGCAGCATTTGTGGTCCGCCGCCGTCAGTGTCAGCCAGTTTGCCGTGGCATACGGAGCTCCATCGCAGTCTTTAACACTGGTAGCATGCCGCGACAGCGTGGACGTGAACCGTTTGTGCAGTTGACGGACTTTGAGCGAGGGCGTATAGTAGGCATGCGGGAGGCCGGGTGGACGTACCGCCGAATTGCTCAACACGTGGGGCGTGAGGTCTCCACAGTACATTGATGTTGTCGCCAGTGGTCGGCGGAAGGTGCACGTGCCCGTCGACCTGGGACCAGACCGCAGCGACGCACGGATGCACGCCAAGACCGTAGGATCCTACGCAGTGCCGTAGGGGGCCCCCCCGCCACTTCCCAGCAAATTAGGGACACTGTTGCTCCTGGGGTATCGGCGAGGACCATTCGCAACCGTCTCCATGAAGCTGGGCTACGGTCCCGCACACCGTTAGGCCGTCTTCCGCTCACGCCCCAACATCGTGCAGCCCGCCTCCAGTGGTGTCGCGACAGGCGTGAATGGAGGGACGAATGGAGACTTGTCGTCTTCAGCGATGAGAGTTGCTTCTGCCTTGGTGCCAATGATGGTCGTATGCGTGTTTGGCGCCGTGCAGGTGAGCGCCACAATCAGGACTGCATACGACCGAGGCACACAGGGCCAACACCCGGCATCATGGTGTGGGGAGCGATCTCCTACACTGACCGTACACCTCTGGTGATCGTCGAGGGGACACTGAATACTGCACGGTACATCCAAACCGTCATCGAACCCATCGTTCTACCATTCCTAGACCGCCAAGGGAACATGCTGTTCCAACAGGACAATGCACGTCCGCATGTATCCCGTGCCACCCAACGTGCTCTAGAAGGTGTAAGTCAACCACTCTGGCCAGCAAGATCTCCGGATCTGTCCCCCATTGAGCATGTTTGGGACTGGATGAAGCGTCGTCTCACGCGGTGTGCACGTCCAGCACGAACGTTGGCCCAACTGAGGCGCCAGGTGGAAATGGCATGGCAAGCCGTTCCACAGGACTACATCCAGCATCTCTACGATCGTCTCCATGGGAGAATAGCAGCCTGCATTCCTGCGAAAGGTGGATATACACTGTACTAGTGCCGACATTGTGCATGCTCTGTTGCCTGTGTCTATGTGCCTGTGGTTCTGTCAGTGTGATCATGTGATGTATCTGACCCCAGGAATGTGTCAATAAAGTTTCCCCTTCCTGGGACAATGAATTCACGGTGTTCTTATTTCAATTTCCAGGAGTGTAGTTTGTGGAATGACCGAAGCATCCAGATGTTAGGCAGCCCCTTTCGCTGTTGTCAGTATTAATCAAGAAACGGTGTAAGACTAGGAAACACTGTTGGACTCCAGACACACTGCAAAATTCCCTTGCAAGAGGCAGCCTATTAAGATAAAATCATTTGAATCCAGCCACTGCAGTGGGCTGAAATATCAAAGGATTTATCACGGGGAATGCAAACTGTCGCCGTACAGATGCCATGACAATGACAACCAATGGATGAGCTATTTGAACTGTCCATATCCACATATAATGGTATATTCAGTTCGTTGTCTCCTTGTGAGCTGTGCAGTCGTCTACAGTGAGTTAGCGTTTATACAGCAGCTTGAGCTTTTTCCCTCGGAAGCGCCACAGTTGGTGAATTTTCTCCTTTGTGTGGGACTGTTTGCACTTTTCCAATTACTCCTTCGCGCTTAGTTTGTATTTTTTAGATTTCATTCTTTTTTTACACAGTACGACACGACTAGGGACTGTGGTTGTTATGAGAGAAGACAAGGAGAATTTGATTGCTGTCCGTAAGCAGCTGGAGGCTGCATTGGCCACAATCGACAGACTTCTGGTTGCTGCTGAAACCTGTGACGACATCAGGACGCAAGTGACGAGGCTGCGAGTCCGTTGGTGGCGTTGGAATACCCTGATGGCCAGGTTGTCGCTGCGGTTCTTCACTCGTGAGTGCATGTCGAACAGTGATGGGTTCCCGAAGCATTGGGCAGAAGGTTGGAACGGACTACACGGCTGGCTCATTACACGTCAGCAACAGGTACGAGGTGCTAGCCAGCGTTGGTGGTGCTTCTGAGTCAGCACGGGATGCCTCTACAGTTGGGTCAGTGGCAGATTTTCCTGCCAAGTCTGCATAAGTGTAGAGGGCGGACACGCTACTCATTGGGAACTCCAACGTTAGGGGGATAATGTATCCCCCCCACGGGTGCAGTATGCAGTGCGGGAAAGAATGTTAGCGTGCATTCGGTATGTTTGCCAGGGGAGCATGTCCGTGATGTGGAGGATGTTCTGCCGGTGGTTATCGAGCACACTGGATGCAGCTGGCTGCAAGTAGTGGTACATGTCAGCACTAATGACGCCTGCCGCCTGTTTTCTGAGGACATACTCGGTTCCTTTCGGCGGATGGCTGATTTGGTGAAGGTAACTAGCATCACACGCAAGGTGCAGGCTAAACTGACTATTTCAGGCATCGTACCCAGGGTCGATCGTGGCCCTCAGGTTTGGAGTACAGTGGAAGGTCTAAACCAGAGGCTTAGACGACTCTGCTACAGTATCAGATGCGAATTTCTCGACCTCCGCTATCTGGTGGACAGTTCTAGGGTTCCCTTAATATGTCAGGCGTTCACTACGCGCACGAAGCGACAGGCTAGTACGTGTGCCGTGCACAGTTTTTTAGGTTAGAGAATTCCCCCCCCCCCCTCCCCCGTTCCCCGTGGGATCAGAGACTAATTACCTGCCAAACTTGAAGTTACATCACCCACAGTGATCTCAAAGAACGCTTGCCTTCGCAGATTGGTTATAGAAAAGGTTAATATGATATTAGTGAACTGCAGGATTATCCAAGGACAGGTGCCAGAATTAGTATCTGTTATTGAAGGTTATAATGCTCAGATAATATTAGGAACAGAAAGTTGGTTGAAACCAGAAGTGAACTAAATCCTAAGTTCAAATTGGAATATTTATCGTAAGGATCGGTTAGTCGCCAATGGTGGTGGCGTATTTGTTGCAGTAGAGAATTCCACAATGTCTAGTGAGTGAGTTTATCACGGATTCCGAATATGAATTAATCTGAGTGAAGTTAAGCATCAAAGACTGATTAGAAGTGGTAATTTGATGGTTTTATGCACTGCCTAGATCAGCAGCTGTAGTGGTAGTGCACATCAGAGAGAACTTGCACAATACATTAACAAGTTTTCTGTTCGTGTTGTAATAGTCGGTGACTTCAACTTCCCAGGTATAGATTGAGAGAGTCATGCTATCAAAACTGGTGCCAGAGACAGGGATTCGTGTGATATTATTCTGAATGTCTTGTCTGATAATTACTTCGTGCAGATTATCAGAGAACCAACTAGAGCAGGGAATGTCTTTGACGTTCTAGCTTCAAAGAGACCTGAACATATCGGATCAGTTAATCTAGATGAATATATCAGTGATCATAAGGGTGTGATAGCAATTATGACTACGGGTTTTGCATGGAAAGTTAAGAAAGGAACAAAAATATTAAACGTGGAATATTCGGTGCTGAGAATCAAGATGTGAAGCACAAATTGGAAAAATTCAAAAGCATCGTTTAATAGGCCTTTGACAAGTATGTTCTGGGCAAGGTTATAAAGGATGAGAAAGACCCACCATGGTTTAATAGCCGTGTTAGGAAACTGCTTCCTAAACAAAGAGAACGTCAACACAGATTCAGAGAAGTCAAAACCTAGTTGATAAACGAAAGCAGAACGCAGCGATAATGGTCGTAAAAAGAGAAATGAGAGAAGCGTTCAATGACTCAGAACGTAAAATTTTGTCTACCGCTCAGAGTGAAAACCCTGAGAGATTCGGGTCTTCAGCAAAATCAGTAAGCGCTCGAAATCCTCTGTTCACGCACTCAGTGACCATACTGCATCTAAACTGAAGATAACAGACAAAAGGCCGAAATACTCAATTCGGTCTTCCGAAACTGTTTCACCGCCGAAGATCATAACACGGCCCTCCTTCCAGCCATCGTACGAACGTCGAAATGGCACTTGTTGAGATAGGCAACTGCGGAATAAAAAAGTTGAAAGATTCTATGAATATTATGCAAAAGAACTTGTCCAACTTCTAGCAGCAGTTTATCGTAGAACGCTGAAGCAACGAAAGGTACCTAATAACTGGAAAAAAGCACATGTCATTCGCGTTTCCAAGAAGAATCGTAGGATAGATGCACATAATTATAGGCCTATATCATTGACGTCAATCTGTTGAAGATTTATGGAACATATTTTATGTTCGAGAATTAGACTTTTTGGGGAACGAAAATCCCTATAATAAACACGGATTCGCAAACAGAGAGCTTGCGAAACTCAGCTCGCTCCTCTGTTCCTCCATGAGATCCATAGCGCTGTAGACAATGCGACCAGCTTGATGCCGTGTTCCATGACTTCAGGACATTTGACACGGTCTCGCACTCCTGTTCAGTGAAAAAATACCAGCTTACCGAGTATCGGACCAGATTTGCAACTGGATTCAAGACTTCCTTACCGCGATAACTCAACACGTCGCTCTTAGCGAAAAAAATCGACAGACGCAAAGGTAATTTCCAGAGTACCCCAAGAAAGTACGTTAGGGCCGTTATTGTTTAAAATGTATATATGATCTAACAGAAAGCGTCGGAAGCTCCTTTAGACTGTTTACAGATGATACAGTTGTCTATAAGCAAGTAGCAACGCCAGAAGACAGTATCAATTTGCAGAACAACATGCAGAGGATTGATAAATGTGGCAGGCTCTGGCAGAAGATCCTGAACATAAGTAAATGTAACATAATGAGCACACACAGGAAAAGAAGTCCACTACTGTACAACTACACTATTGATGATAAATTGCTGCAAACAGTATTTACTGTAAAATACCTAGGAGTAACTACCAAGAGCGACGTTAAGTGGAATGATCACATGAAACAAATAGGAAAAGCAAACGCCTGACAGTCATAGGAAGAATCTTAAGGAAATGTAATTCATCCACGAAGAAAGTGGCTTACAAGGTACTTGTCCGATCGATTCTTGAGTACTGTTCATCAACCTGGTATCCTTAAAAGGCAGGACTGATAGAGGTTTTTTGTTGGCTTTCGTGACGTGTCCATACTGCCATCTCAATAGTGGAATGTCAGTTACGAGGCAACACAAAACCAGACCGCGAGCGGAGAGAATCTCCGACTCGGCCGGGTTAGCTCAAATGGTTCAAATGGCTCTGAGCACTATGGGACTTAACTTCTGAGGTCATCAGTCCCCTAGAACTTAGAACTACTTAAACCTAACCAACCTAAGGACATCACACACACCCATGCCCGAGGCAGGACTCGAACCTGCGTCCGTAGCGATCGGGCGGTTCCAGACTGTAGCGCCTAGAACCGCTCGGCCACACCGGCCGGCGCGGGTTAGTAATACGCCGTGCTGACCACGCAGCAACCGAGGTGGACTAGAGTTGCACTTTTCGTCAGAGGATCGTTTAGTCGGCACGAGAGCGCAGTCGTTACAAGAGAGGCGTTGTACGACGCGGAGAAGTAGAGACTGCCTCAGGGAAGAACTGAACAACTTCCTCCCAGATACATCTCGCGAAATGGCCACGACAAGAAAATGCGAGAAACTCGAGTTACTAAAGAGGCTTACAGACAATCATTCTTCCCACGCGCCATTCGCGAGTGGAACATGGAAGGTGGGATCCGTTAGTGATACCAGAAGTACCCTCCGCCACACACCGCAAAGTGTCTTGCAGAGTATGAGGTAGATATGGACGTAGATGTTTAACTTCAGAATTCCTTCTTAGTTGTCTGTTGCACAACAGCTTTGCAGTTCTGTTTGCTGTAATATAACTGGAACAAATCCATTCGTTACTCTATATCTTCTTCCGGTTTGCAGCCTAAAATATAAGGATTTTAAAGTCCTGATGTAGCTTTGCCGTCATCCACCTAGACAGATGTGGATGTTAAAGAGCTGCTTCCAGGATGTGGAGGCGCACCGGCCCTGGATCGAATCAGTCCGGCGAATTGACGACGAGGATCGTTGTGCCGGTCAGTTTGGGTATGGTTTTTAGGCGTTTTCCCACATCCGACTATACGAATACTGGGCTGGTAACCAAGTTTAACCTCAGTTACACGATTGACGAACATTTAGGAAACTTGCGCACGCTTCCACACGAATAAATGTAAAGAAAAAAAAAATAAAAGCACAATTTCTGGGAAGAAATATTGCCTATTTTCTTCTATTTCTCATTAATAATTTTTAAACTGTTAATAATTTATGAGGAGCAAATAAAATCTTTTCTTTACTGTGCAACATATGAAAACCAGTGTACAGTAGCTGTTGTAAACAGTAAGATACTGATTTCGTTTTAGTTCCAGATGTTTTGTAAAGATTATGCAGTTCGTAACGTATTTATTACAATGATATTTTAATTTGTTGGGTACAATATTTTCGCCAATATAGTTAATTTGAGTAATAGTTTTCAATAATGCTTCATTATGAATAAAACTACCTACAAAATTATAAAATTTGATAAATCTGAGTAGAAAAAATGAGGAAATTAGTTTAAAAGAGGCACAAGTTTGGCAGGGACACAGTATGGCCTTGGTACGGCTCTGGTCCCATGGATCCTGTGGATAGTGATTTCTGGAATTTTGGAGGAAGTCAAAGATGAAAATTTAATTTAATTTAAGTGGAATACGGTGAAATGACTTAAGATTATTGTATTACACTTCTAATTCGATTTATAAAATAACATTGAATTTAAGAGTTTCTTTGAAAACATTCGTCACTGGAGCAGAAGGAATTGCCCAATAGAAAGTCTTTTAATTCGAGCTTAAACTCCACCACAATATCTACATGGCATTTACTGTGCTCTGGTAGGTTGTTGTGGATTCATGTGTACTCAGGTGTCATACTCTTTTATGTATTAATGTTAACACTGAGTTATTTGTAGATATTGTTTTTGGCCATAGTGGAATAGACATGCTTTTCTGTATTTTTTGAGGGACGGTAAATATTTGTACTGATAGGTTATTAATGAATATATCTATAAGAAGTTAACAAAATACTAAGTTTATTTAAGAAGCCCTATGCAGAGCGTTCTGATATAAACACCAGATTTAATTCTTAAGACACGCTTCTGTTTTCCGAAAATTTTGTCCCTGTAACTCAGTAGTGAATGGAAGTATGCAAAATAAATTAGTTTCTTCATTTTAAAATCACCTATAGTAGTAGCCATGAGCACTACAAACGTATCTAAGGTCAGGTACTTTATTAGCTCTAGGTGGTGATTTTTCAAGTTAATGTTCCGATCCATTTGAGCCTCAAAAAGGTAACACTTCCAATTCTTTTATTTGGGTTGCTTTAAAAACTTATTTTTGTGATTCGTGGAATTCTATGAGAAGCTATGTACCGAGTCTTACACTCATCATTTTTATTGAGGTCTCTTGCGCGTCATAAAGTGGATCAAGCTGAAACTGTTTATGTGTGGTAAGTGTAGTAGGGCAACTGTGACACACTGAGCGACATGGTGCTGTGTACTAATATTCGGGAAGACGCCAGGTTCCCACGACTTCCTTACGTTGCAAATGGGTAACGGGCGAATGCTGACAGCCAAGATGTGTAATTGACAGCCCTGGATATAGGGGGAAGGGGGGGGTAAATGGGGGTATCTGCCCCGGACGGCAATTTCAGGTGGCGCTAAATTCATATTCTTGGAGAAAAAAAACCTTGTTTCACAAAACGCCTAGCATTCAGCGCATGTTCGTCTATCAGTTATTCGTATGATTTTGAAACGTATCGCAGTTGGTTTTTGAACATTTCTGAACACATTTTAAGTTGATTTCTGAAGGAATCATAAGTTGACTTTTGAGTGCTGTCAGGTGAATCCCCGTTGCATCTAGAAATAAAAATAACTTCCCCTCAGACAAAAGGGGACTGGGCTATACGAGCCGAACGGGTGAATGCCAATCGCTGTTTGTTTACGTGGTTAGTTGGGTGTCCGAACAAGCAGCGTTGTTATAAGTATTAGCGCAATCCATATATTCAAATTACCAGAGTGGAAATAAACGACTAACAGTCATAACAGGTAAGAAAGATTACATATTATCTACTCGGTGTACTCAAGAAAATGAAATTTTGACAGAAAATTTTTGCCAGATCGCTACGCTGCTAAGGACCAGTTGTACAGTCACCGATTAGCAGGCTCTTTAAGTTCTATTTTCGGAATAGCGCGGAAAACGCGTTGTATGAATGCGTAATAAGAGCGGAAAGAAGAATATACGCAGGATAACCTGATTGGTGATTCTGGTGGGGTTAGAGAAGGTAACCGGAGAATAAGTTTTGACAATGGCAGGTTACAGAATTAGTGATGTCAAAATTGTTTGTTAGAACAAGGAAAGAGAAGAAACGAGGTTATCTCAAATTATATGGAAGAATATGACGGTTTCAAATTCATACAAAAGTTTCGTAATACTATTTCCTAACATAAAATTTTTTGTTTGTAGCAGGCCTAATAAGCATTTGATATTGGTACTTCTTGGATTATATTCTATCGTGTTATTTATATTAATCAGGTAAATAAATACGACCATTTGTGCCAAAACAGTCTCGTTTATTTGGCGTGTGTTACAATTGCTACAATATATTAGAAAGGCCTATTTCGTTTCGCCTAGCAGACAGTGACAAAACAGACGTAATCAAATCGAGTAACCACCCCAGTCTTTGGCACTATTCGTATTAACAGCTTTTTCAGTATTAGCCAAAGACATTTTGAGTTTTTATGTAGAAAAACGTTTGACGAACTTTGACATAATAAATTCTTTCGCAAAAAGGAAAGCACGCCTTGTAAAGCTATAGCAAAATTAGAAAGAAAAAAATGTTGGAACCTAAGGACTGTAGAACTATTTAATGCCTTGCTGGTCTCTTGTCTTTACTGGTTTCATGTTTCCTGTATTTAATTTTATGCCACACAAAAGAGGAGGATGACAGTTCAAACCCGCGTCCGGCCAGCCTGATCTAGGTTTTTCGTGATTTATCTGAATCGCTTCAGGCAAATGCCGGGGTGGCTCCTTTGAAAAGGCACCGCCGACTTTCTTCTACATCCTTCCCTAATCCTACGGGGCCGATGACATGACTGTTTAGGCTCTTCTCCCAAATCTACCAACCAATCAATTGGAAATGAAAGTGATGGAAGTGTGAGCTGCAGATGGCAAAGCGATTAGAAAAAAGTAGCATACTTTGCGCGGGTCGGGCGAGGCATCAGCCATTTATAGTATCGAAGTTTCCAGGCGGAGGCTGTTGCAACGGAAAGAATGCAGAACGGTCATCCAAGAGTCGTGGGTCAAACCCCTGTGCGGAAATTTCCTTTATTTTCAAGTTTTACATTACTTACACTGTCAATAATCGAAATAATGCTCAATGTATTGTGTTTGTTAACATTTTAATAAAAGGCATGAAAAGGAAAGGCAGAGGAAAATTTCGGGCCTTTGAGTTAAAAAACGGTGAATGAGTACGTGGTAGATTAGAAGAATGTCTTCATTATTGCATGAAAATCTGGGAAACTTACAACAATAATATACAAGAGTATTTTGGCAGATGTTATGAAGCCCTACTGTGTCGTTTAAGCCACACGTCTGCCTACACGTTTGTATATTTTGTTGTTACGCTTAGTACCGTACAGAAAAATTCACGTCGCTGTTAGGTAGCAAGATGCATACCCGTCGAGCAACGCTACAGGTGGTCTCAAAGCGTGAGAACGGTGAAATGAGTGGAAGCTGTATCGTGCTGGAACCTATGAGGCTGGTCGCCAAGAAGCGTATGTTTCAATATTTATTTTTAGTGTTTAAATGTTAATGTACGTTCCAAGCGCACTCCTGGCATTACGTGCACTGACAACTTGTTCACAATAAATTCTATAACTTTCAGTTCGCATTGAGACACCGATTACAAATTTCAGTTAGTACTGATAGCCATTGGTGGATAATAAGAACCAATCATGAGCGCGCCCTTAGCTAGCGGGCGTCAAACTGTTAAGACAGCTCACTGCTAGTTCAAATGTTCAAATGTGTGTGAAATCTTATGGGACTTAACTGCTAAGTTCATCAATCCCTAAGCTTACACACTACTTAAACTAAATTATCCTAAGGACAAACACACACACCCATGCCCGAGCTCCGCCGGGACCAGCCGCACAGTCCATGACTGCAGCGCCTAAGGCCGCTCGGCTAATCCAGCGCGGCTCACTACTAGTCTACGACTGATTTCCGAGGACGTAATACGTGAATCCGTGTATCCGTGTGATTTCGAGTAAGAGAGAACGGTTTGCTAAACATTGCATCGGATGACGTAGATGTGCAGTCTCATGTTAATCTAAATATACCATTACGTCTAGGATTTTTATCGGTCCGAGTACGTGCGACATGAATATGCATCTCCGGGACATGTATCGTGACTTGTTTTTGCGCGCTGCTAAGTATATGATTGTTATTTTAGATCTGGAGATTTGTGTGACTACGTTCAGTGGTGCAGAGCTGTTCGGAATCCGCGATGTGGAGGACTTTACATTACAAAATGCTAGTGCGCTTGCCCTTTTTGATTAAGAAAGGAAAGGATGGCTTAAGAAGCTCAGATAGTGCCAACGAGAATTCCTTCGCAAACGGGGTACTCACAGAGTTTAAGCAATGCTCGTTCAAGAACTAACTCTCGAAGATGACGCGTATTTCAAAAATTACGTGAGGATGATTATGGACGATTTCGGTTGTTTGTTGTCTCTTGTGGCTCCTCTTGTATCCAGAACCAACAGAAACTTTCGGGAACCGATTCCACCAGATGATCTGTTGGCAGTGACTCTCAGATTTCTGGCCACTGGGGAATCCTTTCCCACTTTAATGTACTTGCATAGGATATCAAAAGGCTCAATATGCAATATTGTTCTTCGGGTTTAAGAGGCCATAGTACAAGTTTTTTTTCCAGGAAGTGAAGGTAGAACGGAAGTTATTAAAATTCCTAACTTGTAAGAATATGTGGTGGTGGTGGTGGTGGTTAGTGTTTAACGTCCCGTCGACAACGAGGTCATTAGAGACGGAGCGCAAGCTCGGGTTAGGGAAGGATTGGGAAGGAAATCGGCCGTGCCCTTTCAAAGGAACCATCCCGGTATTTGCCTGAAACGATTTAGGGAAATCACGGAAAACCTAAATCAGGATGGCTGGAGACGGGATTGAACCGTCGTCCTCCCGAATGCGAGTCCAGTGTGCTAATCACTGCGCCACCTCGCTCGGTAAAGAATATGTAATAATAATATAAGAATACATAATATAGGAATAATATAGTGTACAATAAAATTCTTTAACTTATTCTTGTTAGTTGTTGTCAAGCTGACAAATATACCTTGCCCTATAATTTCTTACTCAATTCTGCCCAGTACAGAGAGAGCAAATAGCATTTGAAAAAAAAGTCCTTTCATAACTTTTATTGATTATACCGACAATTAGCACCTACTGTCTTTTTTATTTTCTATATTATAAGCTCTTATACTCTCTTTTGTACCAAAACTAGTTTCAGTAATTGTAAACTCTAAAAAGAATATTAAATTTTATCTTAATTTGTGCATGCATGATCAATATTGTTTACATGAGAGTGAAATATGCAATAGGAAAGACTATGCACTAACTATAACATTCCTTAAGAAAGACAAAGATATCGTGATTTCTTTTATGGAAAGCAATTGGTACTAGTACTGTGAAGAAAAGTAACGTACTACTGTAAGCATAATTCATAAGCTCTACTAAGGAAACAAATTTTCCAAAAATTTGCTAACAGTGAGATATTCTTCAGTGCTTTGGGATGATTAGCTTGCTCCAACCAGTAATACAATATCAATTTTTCTGACGATACTTTCTGCACAATAAACATGTCCAACAATAATGATATGTATTTTACTTTATTCATTGTTACATATTACTTTCCTTCAGTACATTAATCAAATCGATATTTTCCTCTAGCAAACAATTATAATCTGCATTTTCTGATGTGATCATTATTGTTGTACGGCCATTTTCAAACAAATATCTTAAGTAATTGACAACTTCTTCACCTACATGGCTACACTGACTCGATTTTCTGTTTTCGAAATTTTCTTCCACTTTCTTTAATGTTTTTATCAAACCTTCTCTACTGTCTTCTTTCACTTGTTTTGTCGTTCTTTAATGACTGCTTAAATAAGCTTTTCTCTTGAACTTCCATATGCACCACCACTTGCACCTGCAATTTCTTCGTGCTCTTCGCCGTTAGGAGATTTTTTGGCTTCCACAACTTGTTATGGACGCATATTGAAAATAAATTCATCCACTTCACTATCCTCCAAACGAAAATAATTTCTTCTCCTTCTGGAGATGGGACTTTGATGACCTTTAAAAAAAGGCAAAGTGAGCTCTACATTACATTTAAGATATTTTATATATTCAAAAATGTTCCTTGGGGAAATCCATATGTAAATTAAATTAAAACAATTTTCTTTCCAGCTTTCTGCGAGTGTGAAGGAATGGAGAAAAATGGATTTTCCCCAGGTGTTTGGGAGCTATACATGGAAGGCAAAGTGACACTGAGTCACTACCCAATAGTGGAACAGTTTATTTTAATTAGAAACAGCGCTTCAGCATTGCTTTGTTAGCAACTGCTGATGCTAATTACAAAACAGTTTATGGTGATACTGGCACACAAGAGCGCATTTAAGATGGTGGTTTATTTAAGGACACAACATTTTATAGTATCTTACAGACCAAAACTCTGCAAATACCACCTCCTGCTCCTCTCCCTGGTAGGAATACGTCTTCGTGGTCTTTCGCTTAGAAGAAAATATCATTAAGCCAAATGCATGTCTACATCACAAAATATTGGCAACGTATTTATAATTGGATACTTAAACCCCCATGAACCATGGACCTTGCCGTTTGTGGGGAGGCTTGCGTGCGTCAGCAATACAGATAGCCGTACCGTAGGTGCAACCACAACAGAGGGGTATCTGTTGAGAGGCAAGACAAACGTGTGGTTGCTGAAGAGGGGCAGCAGCCTTTTCAGTAGTTGCATGGGTATCAGTCTGGATGATTGACTGATCTGGCATTGTAACACCAACCAAAACGGCCTTGCTGTGCTGGCACTGCGAACGGCTGAAAGAAAGGGGAAACTACAGCCTTAATTTTTCCCGAGGGCATGCAGCTTTACTGTATGGTTAAATGATGATGGCGTCCTCTTGGGTAAAATATTCCGGAGGTAAAATAGTCCCCCATTCGGATCTCCTGGCGGGGATTACCGGGCAGGTAGGTTAGAAAATTTAAAAAGGGAAATGGATAGGTTAAAGTTAGATATAGTGGGAATTAGTGAAGTTCGGTGGCAGTAGGAGCAAGACTTCTGGTCAGGTGGATACAGGGTTATAAATACAAACTCAAATAGGGGTAATGCAGGAGTAGGTTTAATAATGAATAGGAAAATAGGAATGCCGGTAAGCTACTACAAACAGCATAGTGAACGCATTATTGTGGCAAAGATAGATGCGAAGCCCACGCCTACCACAGTAGTACTAGTTTATGTGCCAACTAGCTCCGCAGATGACGAAGAGACTGATGAAATGTATGATGAGATAAAAGAAATTATACAGATAGTGAAGGGAGACGAAAATTTAATAGTTATGGATGACTGGAATTCGATAGTAGGAAAAGGAAGAGAAGGAAACGTAGTAGGTGAATATGGAACAGGGGTAAGGAATGAAAGAGGAAGGCGCCTGGTAGAATTTTGCACAGAGCATAACTTAATCATATGGTTCAAGAATCATAAAAGAAGGTTGTATACATGGAAGAAGCCTGGAGATACTGGAAGGTCTCAGACAGATTATACAATGTTAAGACAGAGATTCAGGAACCAGATTTTAAATTGTAAGACATTAAGACATTTCTAGGGGCACATGTGGACTCTGACCACGCTCTATTGATTATGAAATGTAGATTAAAACTGAAGAAGCTGCAAAAAAAATGGTGGGAATTTGAGGAGATGGAGCCTGGATAAACTGAAAGAACCAGAGGTTGTAGAGAGCTTCAGGGATACCATTAGGGAACGATGAAATACACTAGAAGATGAATGGGTAGCTTTGAGGGGTGAAATAGCGATGGCAGCAGAGGATCAAATAGGTAAAAAGACGAGGGCTACTAGAAATCCTTGGGTAACAGAAAAAAATATTGAATTTAATTGATGAAAGGAGAAAATATAAAAATGCAGTAAATGAAGCAGGCAAAAAGGAATACAAACGTCTCAAAAATGAGATCGACAGGAAGTGCAGGAAGTAAGCAGGGATGGCTAGAGGACAGATGTAAGGATGTAGAGACGCCAATCACTACGGGTAAGATAGATACTGCCTACAGGAAAATTAATGAGACCTTTAAAGAAAAGAGAACCACTTGCATGAATATCAAGAGCTCATATGGAAACCCAGTTCTAAGCAAAGAACGGAAAGCAGAAAGGTGGAAAGAGTATATAGAGGGTCTATACAAGGGCGAAGTTCTTTAGGACAATATCATAGAAATGGAAGAGAATGTAGATGAAGATGAAATAGGAGATATGATACTGCGTGAAAAGTTTGACAGAGCACTGAAAAACCTAAGTCGAAACAAGGCCCCCGGAGTAGACAACATTCCATTGGAACTACTGACGGCCTTGGGAGAGCCAGTCCTGACAAAACTCTACCATCTAGTGAGCAAGATGTATGAGACAGGCGAAATACCCTCAGACTTCAAGAAGAATATAATAATTCCAATCCCAAAGAAATCAGGTGTTGACAGATGTGAAAATTACCGAACTATCAGTTTAATAAGCCACGGCTGCAAAATACTAACCCGAATTCTTTACAGACGAATGGAAAAACTAGTAGAAGCCGACCTCGGGGAAGATCAGTTTGGATTCCGTAGAAATGTTGGAACACGTGAAGCAGTACTGACCCTACGACTTACCTTAGAAAATAGATTAAGGAAAGGCAAACCTACGTTTCTAGCACTTGTAGACTTAGAGAAAGCTTTTGACAATGTTGACTGGAATACCCTCTTTCAGATTCTGAAAGCGGCAGGGGTAAAATACAGGGAGCGAAAGGCTATTTACAATTTGTACAGAAACCAGATGTCAGTTATAAGAGTTGAGGGGTATGAAAGGGAAGCAGTGGTTGGGAAGGGAGTGAGACAGAGTTGTAGCCTACCTCCGATGTTACTCAATCCGTATATTGAGCAAGCAGTAAAGGAAACAAAAGAAAAATTCGGAATAGGGATTAATACCCATGGAGGAGAAATAAAAACTTTGACATTCGCCGATGACATTGTAATTTTGCCAGAGACAGCAAAGCACCTAGAAGAGCTGTTGAACGGAATAGACAGTGTCTTGAAAGCAGGATATAAGATGAACATCAACAGAAGCAAAACGAGGATAATGGAATGTAGTCGAATTAAATCGGGTGATGCTGCGGGAATTAGATTAGGAAATGAGGCGCTTAAAGTAGTAAATAAGTTTTACTGTTTGGGGAGCAAAATAACTGGTGATTGTCGAAGTAGAGAGAATATAAAATGTAGACTGGCAATGGCAAGGAAAGTGTTTCTGAAGAAAAGAAGTTTGTTAACATCGAGTATCGATATAAGTGTCAGGAAGTCTTTTCTGAAAGTATTTGTATGAAGTGTAGCCATGTACGGAAGTGAAACCTGGGCGATAAGTAGATTAGACATGAAGAGAATAGAAGCTTTCAAAATGTGTGCTACAAAAGAATGCTGAAGATTATGTGGGTAGATCACATAACTAATGATGAGCTATTGAATAGAATTGGAGAGAAGAGAAATTTGTAGCACAACTTGACTAGAAGAAGAGATCAGTTGGTAGGGCATATTTTGAGGCATGAAGGGATCACCAGTTTAGTATTAGAGTGCAGCATGGAGGGTGAAAATCGTAGAGGGAGACCAAGAGGTGAATACACTAAACAGATTCAGAAGGATGTAGGCTGCAGTAGGTACTGGGAGATGAAGAACCTTGCACAGGATAGAGTAGCATGGAGAGCTGCATCAAACGAGTCTGGACTGAAGACCACCACAACAACAACAAACTTAACTGTAGAAACGTAATAAGGGATTTCAAAGGTGCAGAATAACGAGGAGGATTACATATGAAAAATGCTATGCTCACCAAGAATTCCAAGTGGTTACACTCGCCAACACTAGATGGCAATGGTGTTAAGTCGGCTGCTGATTTCATAATAATGGTGCATTGTGCCATTCAGTTGTGTTTGCTTCACTTTGCTGCATAGACTTCTGTCATTTTTTGTGAATCATCGCTCTTCAGGTTATAAGGTATGTGTATAAACATAGCATAATATTACTGTCATATAGGGTCGTGTAACACTGTCATAGAAGTGAAACAGTGTATACCTACATGTTATCTATGAATCATTTTGTGCATATGTGACGTCCATATGTTAGGTTATGGCGGATGAAAGCCACATGGGTAGGAGACGGAGAAAGAATAGTAGTGGATGATTCAGAGATGAACAGAAGAAATTGAAGACGAAAGGTAGCGAGTGAAACACACAAAAAACAGTTAATACCAGCTAAGGACCGTCCCTCACCGCAGGTACGATTTTAAGCCCTTCACTGGTTGTGAAATCTACGTTCGGAATGATGGGTCTTCTTATTGTCACACGAGTACTGCGTCGTCGGCATGGAACCTATGATAACCCCAATGAAAGTCGCCGGCAGGGTGCAGCTCAGTATTCTATTCCAAATAATACAGGGGTTCTTGTCTTATATGAACATTTCTGCTGTTGGAAAGAAATGGCTGGAAATTCTTATTAAGAAGAAAAATCTTGGAGAGACAACACTCACAGACCGTAGAACAAGACACAGTCACAATACAGCGACGAAGACAACGTATGTATAAAGCAGCATATAAATGGCTTTTCCCAGAAAGTTAGCCATTACAGCCGGGCAAGCTCAAGCAAAGAATACCTCACTCGTAACTTCAATATTTCAAGAATGTACTCCCACTTTAAAAAAGTGTTTCCTGAAAGCACCATGTTTCAGTTTTTATCGTAGAGTCTTTCTTAAAGAATTTCCCAACCTTTCCTTCCATAGACCTAGGAAAGATAACAGCAAGACATGTGACCTACTGAACATTGAAGCAAAAGCAGGTTCACCGCAGCCACAGGTGCGTTTAGAGATTCACCATAGGAAGGCCGAGATGACCTTCTGAAGAGTGACATCAGTTCTTCCCCGTTCCTTGATAGTCATTTTCTCCATATCGATTGATATGGCTTCAGAAAACATCGCTCGTGTGCAACGCAGCTAGCTCTTTATTCGCACGAAGTAATGGCCGCTATCGACAGGGGATCTCAAGTTGATTCCGTATTTCTAGATTTCCGGAAAGCTTTTGACACCGTTCCTCACAAGCGACTTCTAATCAAGCTGCGGAGCTATGGGGTATCGTCTCAGTTGTGCGACTGGATTCGTGATTTCCTGTCAGGAAGGTCGCAGTTCGTAGTAATAGACGGCAAATCATCGAGTAAAACTGAAGTGATATCAGGTGTTCCCCAGGGAAGCGTCCTGGGACCTCTACTGTTCCTGATCTATATAAATGACCTGGGTGATAATCTGAGCAGTTCTCTTAGGTTGTTCGCAGATGATGCTCTAATTTACCGTCTAGTAAGGTCATCCGAAGACCAGTATCAGCTGCAAAGCGATTTAGAAAAGATTGCTGTATGGTGTGTCAGGTGGCAGTTGACGCTAAATAACGAAAAGTGTGAGATGATCCACATGAGTTCGAAAAGAAATCCGTTGGAATTCGATTACTCGATAAATAGTACAATTCTCAAGGCTGTCAATTCAACTAAGTACCTGGGTGTTAAAATTACGAACAACTTCAGTTGGAAGGACCACATAGATAATATTGTCGGGAAGGCGAGCCAAAGGTTGCGTTTCATTGGCAGGACACTTAGAAGATGCAACAAGTCCACTAAAGAGACAGCTTACACTACACTCGTTCGTCCTCTGTTAGAATATTGCTGCGCGGTGTGGGATCCTTACCAGGTGGGATTGACGGAGGACATCGAGAGGGTGCAAAGAAGGGCAGCTCGTTTTGTATTATCGCGTTATAGGGGAGAGAGTGTGGCAGATATGATACACGAGTTGGGATGGAAGTCATTACAGCATAGACGTTTTTCGTCGCGGCGAGAGCTTTTTACGAAATTTCAGTCACCAACTTTCTCTTCCGAATGCGAAAATATTTTGTTGAGCCCAACCTACATAGGTAGGAATGATCATCAAAATAAAATAAGAGAAATCAGAGCTCGAACAGAAAGGTTTAGGTGTTCGTTTTTCCCGCTCGCTGTTCGGGAGTGGAATAGTAGAGAGATAGTATGATTGTGGTTCGATGAACCCTCTGCCAAGCACTTAAATGTGAATTGCAGAGTAGTCATGTAGATGTAGATGCATGTAGATATGCAGCAGGTTATGTTTGTACCCACACTAACGAACTCCGAAATGTTTTATCGCCGCCAGTTATCTTGTTACAACTTGGTACTATAGGTGACACCTTTCAGTCTTACGAATGAGAGCATCGCTGGTAGGGATGGAAATGAATTCGCGTCATACATTCTGAAAGAGCATAAACACCAGGGCAACAATGAAGAAAAACCTTTTTCTTTGGAGTGGCAACTGTGCTGCACAAAACAAGAATCGAGTGATGGTATTTCTTTTTCTTTTTCTGGTGGCAAATGGGTGTGACACAGCTTCTTCCCCTGTGAGTCTAAGTTTGCCTTGATGGAGAGAAGGAGGCCGGTGACGAATGCATTTGTATCCAGCGACCTATGCAAAATGGTCGAGGAAGCAAAGGTTGTTAGACCTTTCAAAGTAATGTCTATGAATACTTACGATTTTTTTATTATGCAAGCTGTGGCAGACGAGATTCTCTCTACAAAGAAGCTGAACATTTCAAAAGCTGTCAGCATCACATATGATTCAATAGATGTAGCATGTGTAGAAATAAAAGAATGTTACAGTGACATGGAAAGGATCGGTAAGGTGAACGTGCTCAAGAAACATTCAATCTGCTGTCTTTGAATCTATTTCCTCAAACCGTTCAATTACAGATGAAAAGAAGAAAGATTTAAAGGCTATCGTGCCTTACCTGGAAAACAATGAGCATAAAGAATATTATATGCAGATGTGTAGAGAGTGACTAAGAACGTAGCGCCTAGAATAATTTGATGGGACTTAGCACATTTCATAACTGTTTCTGTTTGATTTGCCTTCAGCACTAAACGGTTCCAACTGTTATGAAACGACCACTAATATATGATAGGATTCTCTCATTTGTAACATGGAAAAGCTTGAAGAATAAATAATTAAAATACTGCACTGCAGACATTTTGTTTGTAATAACGTCAGCTCATAAATTTGGCACTTTGCACATTTCTACAGTTAAGTACCCAATTCTAGACTGTGTAGAGCAAAAAGAGTTATTGAAAATGTGTTTAACATTGTAAGTTCTGTTTTCAGAGATTTGAGAAAACAAATGCTGCTGAGTCCACAAGCTTGTATGTATGTACATAATTTTCTCCAAAAAAGAAAATCTCAAAACTTATTTACCCCCAGGAACACACAACACAGAAGAGAATGATGTGAACTTGCTACCCAGGTCTTGGAGGGAGAGTCCAAGCCACCGTCAAGAACTGGTCGAGGAACATCACTGTTAAATGACAACAGAAAAGAATGTGCAGAGTTCTTCTGCTCTATTCAAGGCTCCATACCATGGCAGCACAGAAATCAATTTCCTTTTGTAATCTAACTATTGTAAATATGTAAAATATTGGCAAATATGTAATTCCTAGTATAATGTAAAAAATTTACATACTGGTACTACTTCCTGAATGCTGCTATGGGAGAGTGGTCTATAAACATCTGCGAGGAATTTCAGGTTACCAAATACATAGCAAGTGAGGTGGTACACATTACTAGTACTGCTGCCAGTTATTCTGCTACTTTTTACTTTAGTTAGTTCCCTACTGAACTGACTGTTTATGTTGTGCCACTCATCCTTCCACTCTTCTAGAGCAGTAAAGTGTTTTGCTGTATCATCCCATTTGTCATATCTTGTTTGGGAATCTTTATAGTCCTTGAACTTTACAACCCAATTACATGCACACTGTTGGAAAAAAATAGTTTATCCTTTTAGAGGTTTGCAATTACTCAAGATTTATTGTTGCAACAGTGCATGTGGAGTATATGAAATGATTAGATGTAAAGATCAAAAGATCAATAGCACATGTAGTTGTGAGGTACCAGGTATTGACCCATGCTAAATACCCACGTTAGTACGTGGTGCAGCTTCCATGGGCGGCAATGCAGACATTGACGCTTGCGTCCATTCGATCGTATGGATAGATAATACTGTCCTGCGATACGTTATGCCACGCCTGCTCGACCCGTTTATGTAGTTCTGTAAGAGTTATTGGTTGACGAGTTGCACAATTCACCTTTCGTCCCATTATATCCGACACGTGATGGATTGAACACTAGTTCAGAGATCGTGCTAGCCAGGGAAGTTGCTGCACGCCTTGCAGAGCACATTGAGTTTCACAGACCGTGAGTGGGCGAGGATTATCCTGTTGGAACAACAAAGCAGCTTCCTGTTCCAATAACGGCAAACGAACGAACATAATAACATTCTGACGTACCGAGCTCTGGTTAGTATCCCCTCCAGGAACGCCAAAGGTGAAAGAGAGTTGTAGCCTGTCGCACCCCAAACCATAAGGCCTGGGGTGGGGTCAGTATGTCTTGGACGTATACCCGGCCGGGGTGGTCGAGCGTTTCTAGGCGCTACAGTCTGGAACTGCGCGACCGCTACGGTCGCAGGTTCGAATCCTGCTCCGGGCATGGATGTGTGTGATGTCCTTAGGTTAGTTAGGTTTAAGTAGTTCTAAGTTCTAGGGGACTCATGATTTCAGAAGTTAAGTCCCATAGTGCTCAGAGCCATTTGAACCATTTTGGACGAATACACTCTATGAGACAGCACTCATCAGGTCTACGTCGTATGTGCAAACGACCATCAGTGACATGCACGCAGAACCTGCTTTCATTGCTGAAGATCGCAGGGCGCCATTCCATCTTCCAAGTGATCTTCTGACAGAACAAATTGAGTTGTGCGCGTCGATGCTGTGGCGTAAGTGGAAGACAGCCTAGAGGTTTGCGTGCCCATAGTGCCATTGCTAATAACCAGTTAGCATCAGTTCGTGTTGACATGTCTGGGTTCACAAGCCCTCTTATCTGTGTTGCGGTAGCTGTACAATCTGTCACAGCTGTGCTTACAATACGACGATTCTGGCGGACATCTGTGCCGTGGACGTCCAGAACCTCGTCTACGTGTGTAAGATTGTTCGCATGACCACCGGATACCAGTGTCGTTGTACAAAAGACGTAGCACATCTAACTTGTAGAGCAATTCTCTGAAGGACTTTCCCACCATTCGGAAGGCCACAATTTGACCCCTTGAGAGATTGCAGGGCACTCTCACTTCTGATTCGGTGTTACACCGCTTCATGTTCTTACGGAATATGATCTTCACTGCAATTTGACTTCATACATTATGAGGAAATGGTGGGAAGTAGTTAATGGTCTTGTTTGTGTGCTCTAGGGAAGGAATGGCAACAAGCTTTACCTGCATTCAAAGGAATAGGGTGCCGATTTAAACGACTGCAGTAAAAGCTGCGATGATGGTGGACCCAATAAAGCGCGTTTTTTCTGCAGAACGTGAGGAGATATTTCCGGACGGCCGACTTCCGCCGTCTCTTTGTGAAACACATTTAGTTGGGAGGCAGGCCCATCCAAGTATACAGACTAGCACCGAGAAGTCGCCGCTGCACTGGCCAGCACATTGTAGACCGGCAGTAAAGCAGAGGATGGACCCTTGTTAGGGAGGAAGCCGACAAAAGAACTGCGAACGTTCTGTGAATTCCCGTGGGACAGGGCGACTGCCGCCCAGATGTCCAGACTCTGTTTCAAAACATATTTGTGAAAGCACGAGGCTTTTAGCGAGTTTATGGCCGTTCTTTGGAAACTTTGAAATTGACGTAACAGGGGAGATAACAAGCTGTTTATGGAGGCCTGTGTTTCGTCCTGAGCATTTAGCTAGCAATAGACATGGAAAACGCGTGAGAAAGAGGCTGCAAAGGTGAATCTTCTTTTTTTTTCACGCAATTAATTTTAAAGTCCCCGATTGGTCAAGTAGGTGTTTGCAGAGCAAAGGCAGCTCTGCCAGCTAAGAATGCCGGGCTCCAGCTCGTGATTGGCCTGTGCGAAAGTGGGGAGGGTCTATAATGTAAAATGTGCTTTTGGTACGAGCTGAGGAGGAAGCGAGCAGAACGGAAGAAGTCACTCTTGTACTGGCGCTTCGCTAGTAAAGAAACTGTGAGACTTGTGTCCTTTGCTAGTGTGCCACTTTGAGCCTGTGCCAGTCACCTTCTGAACCGTCAGAGGTACTGCTTATATCATCACGCTCACAATGAGTGAAGCGTGGGTGTACTTATTTGTCTTGAGTCGGCCATCTAAACATTTGACAATTTCCGTCACTCACAGTCGTGGCACAGAGCCAAATTGGTTTGGCAGACAAGCAAACGGATCCACCGGCACACTAGAATCCACCGGGATTTCAGAGGCTCATAGGAAAGTACCTGCATTCTGAATTAACCGAACGCGAGACCGCGTACTTACATCTTTCAGGAACGCGCCATTAATAACAGATTGCCGCCGTCCACGACATCAGTCGCCGTTCTCATCGTGATGTGCCGCCTTGACCAGCAGGAGGGTAAAGTATTCGCTGCTGCGGCAAAGGGATCTAATATATGTTTCTCAGCACCCTGTTCTTTCGAACCATATTTTTCTTTTTTGAATAGTAGAGTATAACTGCTTGGTCGTGGCGTAGTTTTGTGCCATAACCCGGATTCACGTCTAAGAAGTCAGATAAAGCGATTAGTGTTCTGGTTAGCGTCGTGTGTCGATCCCCAGGTGATCACTTTGTACTCCATAGACCCCATGTTAGTGAAAGCGTTTGTTAAATAAAAAATGTTTGTGTAATGTTTCTTTCGCCATTTTTGTTGTCTTGTAATGTTAATAATGAATAAATCTATTGTGATTTAGATAACAACTTCTCCCTGAGTTCTGATTAACAGTTCCTTCTCTTTTTTTACTACAGTGTAGATTAGATACACAAGTAGAAGCTTTTCATTTGGCGGCCCCTCCCAAGATCTCTTACTTCATCAACCAAGCTTTTCAGCCTTTCAAACGCGCTGAGTTGGCACTCTAGGAAGTCCGATTGCGTCTCCGTGGCATTGTTGTGTGCTTGCTTCACACTTTTGCACCTCACTGAACCTTTTGACTGCGAGGATTTCCCATTAAAGTATACATACAGATGGCGCTCTGGTAGCTATACCAGTACGCTATCTGTTGGCGGACGACATTGAAACCAATGTCAGTACATCCACTATCCCCAGGGGCCATATGCCGTCATAGGATCAAAATCGACACCGTCTTCCCAGGTGTACTATTTTTTGCTGGCAGTGTATTTAAACGCACCGTATCAATAAAATGAAGAGCATTCTGCTTCGTACAGCAAGTCATTACTTTTAAAAACTAATTAAAAATAACTACGCAAGAAAGACGTATGCAGCACACTTCAACTTCCACTAACTACACCAACACACGCTGAAAACACCATAAAATGCAACGAATACAACTTACAACACAGAACACACAAGATCAAATAGGCATTTGTAAGCAAACATGGCGCCACAGCGCCAAGAAGGACTTTTATTGCGCATGCACAACTTCTGCGACTTGCGCATATGGCGAAAAAATTGTTCATAAAATGCTACACTAAGAAGAAATGCAGATGATAAACGGGTATTCATTGGACAAATATATTATACTGGAACTGACATGTGATTACATTTTCACGCAATTTGGGTGCATAGATCCTAAGAAATCAGTACCCAGAACAACCAGCTCTGACCGTAATAACGGCCTTCATACGCCTGGCCATTGAGTCAAACAGAGCTGGGATGGCGTGTACAGGTACAGCTGCCCATGCAGCTTCAATACGATACCACAGTTCATCAAGAGTAGCTCAAATGGATGAAATGGCTCTGAGCACTATGGGACTTAACTTCTAAGGTCATCAGTCCCCTAGAACTTAGAACTACTTAAACCTAACTAACCTAAGGATATCACATACATCCATGCCCGAAGCAGGATTCGAACCTGCTACCGTAGCAGTCGCGCGGTTCCAGACTGTAGCGCCTAGAACCGCTCGGCCACTCCGGCCGGCCATCAAGAATAGTGACTGGCGTATTGTGACGAGCCAGTTGCTCAGCCACCATTGACCAGACGTTTTCAATTGCTGAGAGAGCTGGACAATGTGCTGGCCAGGGCAGCAGTCGGACATTTTCTGTATCCAGAAAGGCCCGTACAGGACCTGCAACATGCGGTCGTTCATTATCCTGCTGAAATGTGGGGTTTCGCAGGGATCGAATGAAGGGTAGAGCCACGGGTCGAAACACATCTGAAACGTAACGTTCACTGTTCTAAAGTGCCGTCAATGCGAACAAGCGGTGACCGAGACGTGTAACCAATGGCACCCCATACCATCACACCGGGTGGTACGCCAGTATGGCAATGACGAATACACGCTTCCAATGTGCGTTCACCGCGATGTCGCCAAACGCGAATGCGACCATCATGATGTTGAAAACAGAACCTGGATTCATCCGGAAAAAAGACATTTTGCCATTCGTGCACCCAGGTTCGTCGTTGAGTACACCATCGCAGGCACTCCTGTCTGTGATGCAGCGTCAAGGGTAACCGCAGCCATGGTCTCCGAGCTTACAGTCCATGCTGCTGCAAACGTCTTCGAACTGTTCGTGCAGATGGTTGTCGTCTTGCAAACGTCCCCATCTGTTGACTCAGGGATCGAGACGTGGCTGCACGATCCGTTACAGCCATGCGGATAAGATGCCTGTCATCTCGACTGCTAGTGATACGAGGCCGTTGGGATCCAGCACGGCGTTCCGTATTACCCTTCTGAACCCACCGATTCCATATCCTGCTAAAAGTCATTGGATCTCGACCAACGCGAGCAGCAATGTCGCGATACGATAAACCGCAATCGCGATAGGCTACAATCCGACCTTTATCAAAGTCGGAAACGTGATGGTACGCATTTCTCCTCCTTACACGAGGCATCACAACAACTTTTCACCAGGCAACGCCGGTCAACTGCTGTTTGTGTATGAGAAATCGGTTGGAAACTTTCCTCATGCTCCGTGGAGGTTCGAGTACTCCTTCGGGCATGGGTGTGTGTTTGTTCTTAGGATAATTTAGGTTAAATAGTGTGTAAGTTTAGGGACTGATGACCTTATCAGTTAAGTCCCATAAGATTTCACACACATTTGAATATTTTTTTTCCTCATGCCAGCACGTTGTAGGTGTCGCCACCGGCACCAACCTTGTGTTGTGCTCTGAAAAACTAATCATGTGCATATCACAGTATCTTCTTCCTGTCGGTTAAATTTCGTGTCTGTAGCATGTCATCATCGTGGTGTAGCAATTTTAATGGCCAGTAGCGTATATGCGATTCACATACGCGGGAAGGTTCGCATACTAGATGGGTGACCTTTTGTATGAAGTGATGTATCGTTACACGTCAAACTGACATGACGCTCATAAAAGTTGCGATAGATATTTCCCAGAGTAAACCTACCTTAAAAGAGTCTATGCTACGTTTCCGTGGAGGCAACAAATGACAATGTATGAAGCGTAAGTTCTCATAAAGACTGAGCAATTTATTAAAGTTGCCTCAGAAAACACATATGTGCGATCTTGTGTGAATTCTAAGATGGTGTGGAGCATTTTGTTGTGACTTTTTCTGGTGCTCGGAAAATAATATCCGGAAACTTTGCTATAAGTATTAATAGTAGACTGGCTCAAGAAATCGTCTTCCTGTTTTTGCGATTGTATAAATAAAACAAAATTAGTTGTCACCCTAACATCTCGCACTTCTCATTATAGTAACACTGGAGCCTTCCTAGTTCTCACACTGTTATGCACGGTTCACTGCCTGCGTGTGAGAGTCAGCGGCTGACAGAGAAGAAACCAATCGGCTCGACGATTACGAGTCACCCAGAAGACAGAGGAGGAGATTAGTGATTGACGTTCTCTCGACAGCTTTGTCATTAGAGGCAGAGCACAAGCTCGGATTATAGAAGGATGGGAAACGAAATAGGCAGTGCCCTTTCAAAGCAATCGTCCCAACATTTGCCTGAAGCGGGGAAAACTTGGAAACCTAAATAAGCATGGCCGAAAGCGGATTTGAACCGTCGTCCCGGCGAAAACGAGTTTAGTGTGCTGACCACTGGCCCATCTCGCTCGGTGTCTAGAGAATGGGAGGTAAGCAAATTACCTCCAGTTGTGCTAGGAAAAGTGGGAACGGCTGTTGCATTTAGAAATCCACCATGTCTGCTGCACCTGACATAGCTTTCTGGTGGAAAATGTTGCATTCGGGAATCCACCATGTAGTTTGTGAGTAGTACAATGTGTACCGTTTGAGAATTAGTTAAATATTATATTTGGCATACCGTAATACCGGCATGCCTTGTATGGGGAAAATGCCATTCCACAGCAGATAATTTTAATAGTATGTATTAATCCACTTTAAAAATATTACACTTGACATCCCTAACTGGGAAAACGCCCAGTAAACGGTGTGTAATCAACACGGCAGGAAATGTGCTGGGCAGTGAATAACAGATAGCAGAAATCACGTGTAAAGTTTGAAAAATAATGATTAGACGGTGAATAACTGAAATGGGAGGAATTCTGAACAGTGCAAATTTGAAAAGAACTGTGAGTTTTAATTTTGCTGTTAATGATAATACATTGTGAACAGTGAATTTAAAGAGTCCTGTGTGACTATTGATTGAGTGTGATATTATTTGTTATGAACAACAGATGTTAGGAGAGAACGTTACTTTTGAACTACAGTTGTGAAATGGATTTAATGAAGATCATTTTTGGTACACAGAGAGACAATTTGTTAAGAAACTTTTCGAAGAACTGAAGTGACTGTAGAAAATACACCGAGGGGCCAAAACATAGTGACCAAGTGCTTAATAGCTTGTTCGTCCGTCTTTAGAACGAAATACAGGTTGTATCAAAAAGAATAATACGATTTTAAAAAAGTCGTAACTATTATGTTATTTGAGATATATGCGTGAACAATGTACTGTTGAAAAGAGCAAACTCTTGAGTTTTAAATGGTTCCTTCTAGGTAGCAGCAGTGTACGCCCACTTCAGCTCTGATAAGAATTCTGTCGGGACAACAAAGTGCGTTTTGTGTTTTACGTTCTCCGCAGTGCGTGTCGATAATAACGGTTCAGCGTGATTTTCGTACTAGGTATGCTGTGGATCCTCCTACAGTACAGAGCTTTAGACGATGGCACGAACAATTCCGAGAAATAGGTTGTTTGTGTAAAGGCAAATCGCCAGGCCGTCCCCGAGAGTCTGACACAGACGTCGAACACATCGGTCATAGTTTCACAAGGAGTCTGCAGAGCTGCGTGGGATTACTCAGGCGCTGCAGTCATGGACTGTGCGGCTGATCCCGGCGGAGGTTCAAGTCCTCCCTCGGGCATGGGTGTGTGTGTTTGTTCTTAGGATAATTTAGGTTAAGTAGTGTGTAAGCTTAGGGACTGATGACCTTAGCAGTTAAATCCTATAGGATTTCACACACATATGAACTTTTTTTTTTTTTTTTGAGTCTGCAGAAATCCGTTTGCCGTGCAACTCGACAGCTGAACATGCTCCAGATGTCCGTCTGGCGTGTGCTGCGTCGTCGTTTACACATGAAACCTCACAAAATTCAGCTACTGTAAGCTCCTCGTGAAGTTGTCAAACAACAACATGTGGAGTTCTGTAATTTCGTTCTTGGCGAGATGGAGGAGGACAGTTTTCTCCCACATTTAGTGTTTAGTCCCGAGGCAACATTCAATTTAAATGGAAAGGAGAACCGTTATAAGGTAAGAATATGGGGTACGGAACAACACATGAAGTTGTACAACACGAGAGGGACTCTCCAAAATTTAATGTGTTATGTGCAGTTTCAGGGGAAAAGGTGTATGGTCCATTTTTCTTTGCCAAGAACCCTGTTACAGGAAGCACATATCTCGATATGCTTGAAAACTTTCCCACAGTTGGAGAATGATTCGAACTACTTCATTTACCAACAGGATGGGGCACCGCCACACTGGCATCTGGAAGTGCTGTAATTTTTAAATCAAAGGATTACTGAACGATGGATCGGTCGCACTGGACCAAAGTGCAAGGTCACCAGACATGACTATGTGATTATTTCTTTTGGGGGTTTATAAAAGACTGTGTATGTGCCTCCGTTAACAACAACAATTAATGAACTGAGACATCTCATAACAGCAGCTATGGAAGCTGTAGCTCTAGATATGCTCTTTGCAGTGTGGGAACAATTTGAATACCGGATTGACATATGCCGTGCATCTCAAGGGAGGCACATTGAACTCCTCTAAAAAGTTATGAAAAAACCTTTTTGAGTTTCCCGTTCATCAAAAAACAAAATTCATTTTATATTTTTATTAGTTTCAGAAATATAGACGCGCCAGGTCGGATGATTCTTTTTGGTACACCCTGTACATCACCGATTACGCATATCAAGATGTCGACGATTTGTTGGGAGGTTTGTGGCATTAGATGTCTACTCACAGGTCTTTAAAGAGCAGACAAGACTACAAATCCCACGTTCTGTGAAGTGTCGAGGATGCCCAGCCATTTAGAGCCTAGTGGTAGTTTCACTGTCCTTTTACCACTTTCTGTACGTGCTCACGACAGAAGCACATGAACATTCGACCTGCTTCGCTGTTTTCGTGATACTCGTTCACAGGCTCTGCATAATAATAATCCGCCGTTTGTGAAAACCACTGATCTCAATGGATTCCCCCATTTGTAGCGCCGCGCGGGATTAGCCGAGCGGTCTTGGCCGCTGCAGTCGTGGACCGTGTGGCTGGTCCCAGCGGAGGTTCCAGTCCTCCCTCGGGCATGGGGTTGTGTGTTTGTCCTTAGGATAATTCAGGTTAAGTAGTGTGTAAGCTTAGGGACTGATGACCTTAGCAGTTAAGTCCCATAAGATTTCACATACACTCACCCATTAGCAGCCCACATCTTCGCTAGGGTGACCCCCTCCGTGTTTGCTCCGTTTCCATACTTTTGCCAGCGCATCAAGTGTCTGCAACGCCACCAGGCGGCATTCAAAGTTGCGGTGGGCAGTGATCAAAATGATTTGGCTGATCAGCGTATTAGGGCAGTTGCTGAGGAAGATTGCAGATGTAAGGTACTGTGGCTGGATGTTTACTGGCACAATATTAATCTGACGATAGCATGTAAACTCCGAGTGAACGGGGTGTGCGAGTTGGAGTGCGGCGATGGCGGACGCACGGCTAGAGGTGAGCTGACTGGCAGCGGCTTCAACTCGGCGGTGCGCGGCGGCCGAAAGCGAAACTCAACGAACTGTCAAGAGGACGACTGTTGGCCACTGACGAGGGCCTCACCGGGTTTGCAGAGGTCGAACTCACTTCAATCTCGACAACTTGCCATTGCAGCAGCAGTAACCGATCTAACAACTGCGCGAGACACTTGTTTTATATAGGCGTTGCCGACCGCAGCGCCGTAATCAGCCTATTTACGTATCTCTTTATTTGAATACGCTTGGCTACACCAGTCTGAAAGGTCTCTGTTGGATTCCTTTCATGTTAATTTCTTAAATATGTTGTCATTTACGGCATAAATTCCTCTTCTAAATTTACTGTGGTGTTTCTGACTATCTGGGAGGAGACTGAGCAGTGAAAGGTGTTACTTTTACACATAAACAAGAACTATCTGTAACACTACTACACTTTAAAACACAGTTTATATGTAATTCATGTCACACGGTCTCATACGGAACCTACATCCTCTTTCTGTTATATACTGTATATGATAAGATACTGTCATCCCCCTTCCCTTCTGTGTGAAAGAATGAATGAGCAAATGTATTTCTAGTTGCATGCTTGAGGGTAGCAGACAAGCCTGTCTGCTAGAGAACAGTAGGACCAACGTCGGAACAGGTAGCTACGCTTTCTAAAAGCAGAGAGATTTCCATTCTTAGTATGTTCCTGTCCGTCCCTTGTCATGTTGGCATAGGAAGCTGCCTCTCTGGTCACTTCCGATTGTATCTGTGAGGCACCCTCGGTAGGGGCCCAAGCCTGTCTGTCCGCGGCGAGCGTCTGAAGTGGTAAGATCTCCGGCTAAGCGCGTCTCTGCTAAGTCCGTAGGACAATGGATTTCTCAAGTTCAGCCTAACTGAAAATTTAATCACATTTATTCCAGGTTTAGCTCTAAAATATCTAATGTTATCTTAAATTGCAACGCAGTGTAATTCGAGTGTGAAGTTCAGAATATATTCCGGTAGTTGCTTTGTCACTACTTTGTGAGTAAAGTGGAACTGCGTGTTGATCAGTAAGTCTAACTAAGATCATCAATCTTAAATGCGAATGTGCGTGAGATTATAACGTCTCGTCTTGACAATATTTTTCAATATAGCAACTTTTCTTTATGTTCAACCCACGTGGGGTGTACTTTGTGGGACCAGTACCACGTGCTTATACAGTTGTTTGACCCATCAGGTTAATAGTAAGCCGACAGTAACCAGTTCAAGGTTTTTATTTTGTAAATTGCTTTTCGATCTAATTTATTTTAATTATCAGAATTAGTGTGCAGTTACACTCTTTGTGTAAACCATGTTGACCACGTGAAGCATGTGGTGTAATCATCAAAGTAGCCCTCAGCTATTCTTTTCGGTAACATTTCACAGAGAGTTAGTATGAATTTAGGATACCACTGTGTGGTAATTACATGACGGACAGGATTGCGCTATGAACGTTACTTCTTTGGGTGAAAATTGAATCGGTTGGTTGTGGTTAATTTCCTCTTGCATATGTTTCAACGTTCTTTGTGTGTTATTTTATGAATGCAGTTTCCCAATCTTGGCTTCATATTTGATGTGTTCCGTAAGATTACAATCTCACATATTCACAATCCTAAATAAGGCACCAGTTTAGTTATGAATGAAGTTTAATATGCTGAAATTTCAATGATCAATGTTAAAATAAATTTCCAAATATAAAGTGATTTATTTCTTTTTATTTTATATATATATATATATATATATATATATATATATATATATATATATATATATATATATATATCATAATGAATACTAAAAGATTATAATTAATGTTAGTCTGGTTGGGAATTTGCAATTTGGTAAGCTAGACGGGATACGTGGTGAAACAGTTGCGCAGTAATGCAGGGTTAACTTCCTCAGATAGCTCACAGCTTTTAACCCACTTTTATGGTCTTGAATAGCAGCACCGCTTACACCTCAAATTAATGCAACAATATTACACATGGCGACCCTTTTTCTGTGATTCCGCTAGACTCTGGAATCTCTGAAACGTTAGATTGCGAGCGTTGTATAATCTTAATTTTTTTTCCTGCAGCGTTCAAACAACTTCTGCGTTGTTTCTGAGCAGACTTTCAAATGATTCATGGCGTTGTTGAGCGGCGTTGTGTTGTTTGTCTTGTTGTTTTGTTTTCTATATTTGTGTGTTTTATATGTGTGTGTGTGTTTTTTTTTTCTCGCTTGTAAATTGCTCTGTTTCGATCAAGATAAAAATTTGTTTTGCGTGTGAAAAAGTGCGTACTAGGTTGGGTACCTTTCGTATAACTGTCGTAATTTTTGGGGGATACATTTACTGTGATCCGTGTGTTGCGTACCGGGTATAAATTGAGCGAACGTAGACACGTAACCAAGCTTAAAGTAGGCGGTTCAACAACTTAAGTAACATGGACCAAGGGGATAATTTGATTTCAAATATTAACGCGTCGGACGGTTCCGAAAATGCAATGGGGAATACTTCAGACGAAATGCAAAACAGGACGAACGGGCTCACAGCAGAGCCAGAAATTAATTTACCTCCTACTAACCAAATTGATTTGGCAGAACTCACGAAAGCCTTATTGCAACAAAATAAAGAAAACGCAGAGAAATCAGAAAAATCGTTCCGAGAACAAAAAGAATCATCTGAAAAATCGATCCGCGAGCTAGGCGAACAAATAGACGAAAAACTAATCTAGCAGACAAATAAAGTCGACAAGTCGATGCAGAGAGTGTCCGATGATATCTCACAAAGAATAAACTATCTGGCAAGTGAAATAAAAAGTGATAGTATGAAAGAATTAGGCCGTACATTTGAACAAATCGATGACCGTCTGCAAGCCTTAAAACAGGGCAAGCGGAGTCGCGATGCGGAACCGAAAGAGAGCGAAGAACAGCTACTTAGGAATTTCCAAGCGCTGAGAGAAGAATGCCAAAGGGAATACCAGCATGTTCTCTCCAGGGTCCAGGAGGCGGAAACGCATTGTCCCGCTTCCGTTAGCAACACAGTAGCGGACAACAGTCAAGCGATTCACGCACTCGAACAGCAAGTAGAACAATTGAAGCAGACGGGGGCGGAGGACAACAGACAAATACATGGTAAGATTGCGGCATTAGCGGACATCGTAGGCACGATGAAGGTGACGGAGAGCGATAACAATACTACACAGGTAGCTGTCGTAGAGACCGAAGAAGTGCGTTCGCTTCTTAGGTTTCAGAAGGGACAGTTCGAAGTGAACAGGCGGGACAAAGCTGAATAAAATAAAACAAAATTAGTATTAGACAAGGCTGCATCAGGAGGTTTGAAACATGGAGAGTGATACACAACCAATTAAAGAGACAGTTATCAATGTAACTACAGAATACATAAGGAACTTAAGCAATATCAATAAGATAAACAGAAATAAATGAATGTAGGAAAATGGAGGTGTTTGAAGGAATCTACAGTTTGAGAGTGTGATGGTACTGCATTTTAACATTAACATTATAATCCAAGTAGTGGTTGTGTAACAGTTTTCGTTAAATAAATGACCAAATTTGATGAGACAACTACAAGGAGTGTTAAACATGGACAGTAATACAAGTACCATTTAAAAGAAAGCCTTAACTATTGAAACTACAGCCTATGTGAAATAAAAAGAAAACTGCAACAAATAAAACAACTTAATGTATGCAGGAAAATGGGAATATGTAGGAACAGAGAGTGTGGGAAGTAATGAACAACAAAGATTATTATATGAAGTTTAGGAGAGGGGAAGTGTTGAGCTGTGTCTGGTCATTAGGGATGAGATCTGGACGGTGAGCAAGATGTTTCAGGGCTTCCAGCAGGTTAAGTTTATGGCCTTTGTTTGATAAGTGAAGTACATGGGACACTGGCTGGTAGTTGTGACCCTCACTCAGTACATGCTCAGCAAGTGCAGAGTCTGAATTCTGCAGCCTCCAGCTGCGTTCATGTTCAGCCAGCCTAGTTGATATGTCTCTGCCTGACTGACCAATGTCTATCTCTTCTTGCAGCTCACTCTCATCAAACCTCCCTCCCCCACCACATTTCCCTCCCCTTATCTACAGAGTCCTCTATTGAAATTTTCTTCATTCCTTGCAGTCACTGTCACTTTCATTTCAATTCTCTCCTCTTTCATTCTCCCTTCTACATCTTCTAATACCAATCAAGGCTTCAAAAATGCTAGCCAATCAGTATCATTTTAATTCCTCCATTATTATTAGTGTTACTATTATTTTTATTACTGTTATTTCAAATTATTATTTGTTATTAATAACGCAAGGTGGCAACCTACCTGGGCCGTGCACTGGGAATGCAAGACCCACATCAATTGCCACTTTGTATTTTGGAATAATTAATTAGGGCAGTAATGGCAAGTAGTAGCACTAATGTGAACAAATTTGCGGTTCATCGCGCCATGTTAACAGAGGTGCCTAAGGGATGAGCAATGAGAATATACTACATTGCGCCAAGTGCAAATAATTTCTGCGGACAGAGTTTCGTGTGGAATTTTACTCAGGGAGCCGGTGGCGTGAAGCCAGCAGCGCATTAGCCTGAAGGTCGAATTTTACAAACTGGAGCATTCCAGGAGGTGCTGGAGGCACCAGGCCAGTCAGTCTCCAGTTTAGGGCTGTGATGCGGCCCGACGGGCAGAGGGCATTTCCGGGAGAGCACTGCGAGGCAAGCAGAATGTCTTCCGAAAGTGAATAACGCAGGGAGACGCTGTTCCCCCTCGACCGTGTCGCACTGAGCTCACAAAAGTATCATTGGCGACATTGCTATCAAGAAATCTATCTCCGCAAACCACCCATTCCATATTTTTTGAGCGTGGGACAGAGGACTGGAAAGTGTCACTTTAGACACTGGCGCCAAGAAAGCGTCTGGGAAGTTTTCAGACGAGCGCCGACTCCCACAGGCGACTGCGATTGGCCAGATCGATGTGACGTAAGCAGCGTTTCCGCAGACTCACAGTCGAGCGAGAGTAGCGCTCATTGGTGAAAAATTTGTTACAATGTTGCGATTGGACAGCCACAGCAGCAGAGCGGTAAACCGCAGTAGATTTTGGTAGAAATGAGACACACGCGTTGCAGCGTCAGTCCAATAAGAGCACAGTGCTCTGTGCCATGTGATAGAGAGTAATTGCGGAGTAGTTCCGTATCTTATCCGGGACTACAGATAATTTCGCGGAATTGTGTCGTATACGCGCGCTGCTGTGGTTGCAGCGACATCACACCTGATCGGCATAACAACACGACGAGCACATCTGGCTGGGGACCCTGTTGTGGAGCAGAAGAGCAGCATAGGTAATATATGCAGCTCTGGCCATAGCATGATCAGCCTTGCAGTTCATATAAGTTAAATGGGTGGGAAATGCCAATCTGCATTGCTATGTTTTATGGTTGTAGATTCGCGTTAAATTTTTTCTCTTTATTGAGTTATTAAAGTGTCCATATCTAACAGGCATCACCTCGTTAATGCCTTCTTCGATGATATTCTGCTCAAATTTCACCACAGTCTGAGTAGAGGTTTTTTTTTTCACTGCGTTTTGAAACTGGAAATTTAATTGTAATCACCCTATGCTTTGATTACAGCTATAAGTCATTTACTTTTAAGTACGTTCAGGGCCTTTTGGAATATCGTATAAATCTAACTAATCTCGAATTAAAATCAAAATGATTACTAACGTGTATATCGGCCAAATGCGCCTTTCCCTAAAGAAGGTACATTTCTATCTGTTATTATTAGGTTGGTGCATAAATTCGAAGCGTTTTTGTTTTGCATGTTGGTATTCCGGTTACTATATGTTTATTTATCGATTGTCATTTTTTCTTTGTTGTTCACTCTTGCTGTTTGAGTTTGCATATTGTCATTTGGAGATAATGAGTGGAGCTGTGGGCGCTAGAAACTGGAGTGCCAAGTGGAGAAATCTGAACATTTCCAACATATTCTTCTGTTTGAGTGCAATAGAGGAGTGACCTCAACGGAGGCAATCGTAAGCATTTGTCCAATGTATGGGGATAATGCCACTGGCCAGGGCACGGTAAGAAAATGGTTTTCTCGTTTTGGAGAGGATCGTTTTGACATCAGTGTTTCTCCACGTTCAGGAAGACCTTCGGGGTTTGATGAAGATCGTTTAAACGCATTAATGCAAATGATCCACGTCACTGTACTCGAGAACTAGCAAATATGATGAATTGTGATCATTCCTCTATCGTGCGACGTTTCCATGAAATGAGGAAGGTTCAAAAATCGGGTGCATGGATACCAGATGCTGATAGCCAAATCACATAAACCAGCTGGTCGTCATATGTTCATCTCTGCTTGCTCGTCATCAATTGGTACGTGAACAACACCGAGCGTTTCTATCCTGTATCGTTATTGGTGACGAGAAATGGTGTCTTTATGGTAACATAAGGAAAAGAAAGGAATGGTTGTTTAAACATTCATGGTGGTGTCTGTTTGTTCTATATCGTGTCTCCCTACCACTTTCGCGTAACGACACTCTGAGCGTGTTTTTTAGGGAATTAACTAGTTTGAACCTGGGACCTGTTGCTGGTAAGTAGACGCCAGACCACACATGACATGTAGAATTCAGAAGAGTTCAGTGAGACTAGCGATGATATAACCAAATACTAAATGATCTCAGCGTCAGCTCCACTGCACTCCCTGTAAAAGAATCTTAATACTAACTAAATTTAGAGGAAAGGGTACAAGGCTTTCCTATTTTTAGTTAGCTGGTAAAATAACGTCGAAAAAGCAGTTAAGTTTACCATTGGAAATTTTATTCTACTCACAAAACATTGTTTATAAATTGCACTATTGATAAAAGGAAATGTTTTAATACAGGATGGTAAAAACCAACAGCGTTCAACAAAAATGTGAACGAATATTCCCTGAGTGGTTTTCCAAGTTCTACAATCGATCGAAGGATGACCTATGCCATATCACATCTATAATCTAGGTTTAATTTAAGTTTCACAAAAGAGAAAACTATCAAAATGGTCTACAGTGACCCTCAATTATCTTTAATTACTTATCTAACTTGTCGTAAATTACAGTGGCTGATGTGGCTTCTCAATAACTACATTAAAAAAAATCATCGCGTTTCAGATCTTTTCTTCAAGTGGCAAATGTGAACACCATGAGTTTTAATTAACGATCGACACTACTATTACGCAAAAAGGGGGTGTAACAGCTGAGTCTTCTGCAGTTCTGAGTGAAGCCTTATGCGCTCAAAAATGAGGCATCGCGTGCGTTCATTACCTTGTCGGTGTTTAGGCAGCGTCAGGGCGACAGCGGCCGGCGCAGCAGCCATCCAGCTCGCCGTCTCGTAACTAACTCTCCTAACTTCTCCTTACTACAATTTACCGAAGTTAGTTAAAAAAGAACTATCTGGCTGTGTTTTAATCTGACCAATCAGGGTCTCAATGTTAACCTTAAGCTCCGCCTACAAAAATTCTGTCTATCCAATGAGAAACGTTATACTTTTCGTGGTGGGGCAATGTTTTTAAAGTTTGCAACGTAACAGAGACGCTAAAAAGTCTCACGCTAAAACGTGCGGGTGGTGTGGTCCTTTTAGCGTTATCGTGAGATCTATACTGTTCTTCTGGAGGGCTCTATCTTTTAACATGGGCTGGAGGATTGTCCTAATGTAACAGACACGCGAAAAAGTCTCACGCTAAAACTTGCGGGTGGTAGTGGCCCTTTTTGTGTTATCGTAAGATCATACTGCTTTTCTGGAGGGCTCTAGCTTTTAACATGGGCTGGGGGTGGTCCTTGACGTACCTGAGATGCGAAAAAATCTCAGGCTAAAGCGTGCGGGTGGTAGTCGTACAGGTAGTCTGGCCCGTCCGTCTCATATCGTAGGGCCTTCTAGCTTAACACGGTCTGCTCTCGGCTTCTGTCCTCGTTGCTCCCCTAGGAACTGCGTCTGCCTCACGGTGGGAAGGTACGACATGCATTTAGGCATTCTTGTGTTAGTCTGTGGCATTCCATTTGCTCACTCGTTACTCGTATTACTTTCGTTAATTTAATGTCATGATTTATTCGGAGCTATGTGACATACTACTAGATTTGCTTATCATGTCAGGGTTTTCATGGAAGGTGTTGGATTTGCCTGACACCTTACAGTTGTTCCCCAATCAAAGCAGCAACTCCCCGTACAAAGGCCTGCGTGCGTCCACAAAAGATAATATTACGCATCCGGTGGATCAGCGACAGTGTGATGTACTGCGAATTGCTTCCCTGAGGTGTAAGCAATCCAAGAATAACGACCGTGAAGACTGTGTGAAGTTAATGCTACTCCACGATAACGTCGGCCCTTGTTCTGCTAGACTGACAGAAAACATCATACAGCAGCTGCGCTGAGAAGTCATTCCGTACCCACCTTATTCACTTGTTCTTGCATCCTCAGATTTTCACCTTTTCCGCTCCCTATTGATAAACCTTCAAGGAACTTCCTTTCCGGATGAAAAGGCGCTCCGAACATGGCTCGACGAGTTCTTCGCCTCAAAACCACGTGATTCCCACAGCCGCAGAACCAAAAAGTTACCATATCGTTGGCAGACTTGTGTATAGTGAAGAAGAATGTACACTATGTGATTAAAAGTATCCGGACACCTGGCTGAAAATGACTTACAAGTTCGTGGCGCCCTTCATCGGTAATGCTGGAATTCAGTATGGTGTTGGCCCACCCTTAGCCCTGATGACAGCTTCCACTCTCGCAGGCATACGTTCAATCAGATGTTGGATGGTTTCTTGGGGAATAGCAGCCCATTCTTCACAGAGTGCTGCACCGAGGAGAGGTATCGATGTCGGTCAGTGAGGCCTGGCACGAAGCCGCGTTCCAAAACATCCCAGAGGTGTTCTGTAGGATTCAGGCCAGGACTCTGTGCAGGTCAGTCTATTACGGGGATGTTAGTGTCGTGTAACCAATCCGTCACAAGCCGTGCATTATGAACAGGTGCTCGATCGTGTTGAAAGATGGAATCGCCATCTCCGAATTGTTCTTCAACAGTGGAAGCAAGAAGGTGCTTCAAACATCAGTGTAGGCCTGTGCTATGATAGTACCTCACAAAACAACAAGGGGTGCAAGCCCCACCATGAAAAAAAAACGATCACACAATAACACCACCGCCTCCGAATTTTACTATTTGCACTGCACTCACTGGCAGATGAAGTTCAACGGGCATTCGCCATATCCACACCCTGCCATCGGATCGACACATTGTGTACCGTGATTCGGCACTCCACACAACGTTTTTTCACAGTTCGATCGTCCAATGTTTACTCTTCTTACATCAAGCGAGGCGTCGTCTGGCATTTACCGGCGTGATGTGTGGCTTATAAGCAGCCGCTCGACCATGAAATACAGGTTTTCTCGCCTCCCGCCAAACTGTCATAGTACTTGCAGTGGATCCTGATGCAGTTTGGGATTCCTGTGTGATGTTCTGGATAGATGTCTGCCTATTACACATTACGACCCTCTTCAACTGTTTGCGGTTTCTGTCAGTCAACAGACGAGGTCGGCCTGTACGCTTTCGTGCTGTACGTGTCCCTTCATGTTTCCACTTCACTATCACGTGGGAAACAGTGGACCTAGGGATGTTTAGGAGTTTGGAAATCTCGCGTACAGATGTATGACTCAAGTGACACCCAATCACCTGACCATGTTCGTAATACGTGAGTTCCGTGTAGCGCCTCATTCTGCTCTCTCACGATGTCTAATGACTACTGAGGTCGCTGATACGAAGTACCTGGCAGTAGGTGGCAGCACAATGCACCTAAAATGAAAAACATATGTTTCTTTTTTTTGTGGGGGGCGGGGGTCCGGATACTTTTGATCACATAGTGCATTATTGATGGCTAAAGTCTGTTTTGCGTATCTGGTGTGTTTATTAAACTTATGGAAAAACGTTACGAACTTATGCACCAACCTAATATAAGGTTTTAATCAGATCAAACGTAACTAACAAGGGGACGGCGTCTACTCGTCGTCATACATTTAGTCCATATTTATGGCATATACTGCGCTTAGCGAGAAATGGAAGTGAGAGAAGTGAGAGCTCCAGATAGCCAAGTGTTTAGAAAACATTTTCGTGCAGCCACAATGATAATGTACTTTAACTGGCAGCGGTTGGAGCAGTGGACAGAGCACAAAACGGTAAACTGAGTGTCGTGAGGTTCAGTTCCTGCGCAGAAACTTTTTTTAGTATCTCTTTTTATACGTTACTTACACTGGAAATAAACCGAGACAATGCTTAATATATTGTATTTATTAAAATTTTCATAAAAGACACGAAAACGAAATGCAAATTAAAATCTGGGATTGTAGAGGATTTTACGGCGTACATCAGAACTTGGTATATAAAATTAGATACTTTTATTATTTTACGATTGATAATTTGCACGTGTTGAGATAACATTCACCGTAAAAACAGGGGAAGCAGTAATTGTCTCGGCATCCTGCATACTTCATAACCTCCCCATTTTTACTATGCGTGGCTGTTTTAAAGTTTCTACGAAAAAACAAGCTTGGTGTATATTCATAAAATGTTCTGTCTCATCAAACAGTTTGGCAGCAAGTCACGCGCAACGCAAGGTTTCGCGAAATGCTCGTATTGGTGAGGATAGTTGGTGATGTACAATGGAATTTATTTTCATGTAGTCTTCTTGGGGTGTGATTTCCTTTCCTCTCTCGATGGGGCGATTTCACCTCCACCGGGAACTTATTGTTCGCGTTCAGCTGCTGAAGACTGCTAGGAGGTCAAAACGAAACTAACGAAATACGAAGTCCTGTACACTTTATTGACAATCCTTTCTTGGGAAGATAGTTGCAGTGTCATCGTGGACGGTCAAGTACAGTCCTTTCTTAATAATTTATTTGCAGTCCCAAATTTTCCTTGTCCTTTCCTTTTCATGTCCTTTTACGAAAATACGAGGGTTGTCCAGATGGTAAGATCCGATCGGTCGCGAAATGGACACCACAGTGAAAACCTGATGAAACTTTGCACAGATGTATTGGGTAGTGTCTCTAGTACGACCGTCGATCGCATCAAGACGCTCTTTTCAGTTAGATTAATGTAACCACTGCCTATGTTTGATATCAATATGCGATAACCACTCACAGACAACATGTGACAAAATTAGCAATGAAAGGTATATAAAGGCTATTAGTGGAGTGGAAAACAGTGCAGCCGTTGTCACAATGCAGAAACGGAGCGATTTATATCCACGAGGGCATGATCATTGGCTTTCAGGGCACGGATGGACGCATTTCTGAAATAGCGAAGTTCGTAAACTGTTCAGGCGCCGACATGCTTAAAGCTCACTGTGCGTGCAAAGCCAACTGTGGTGCACCCGGGCCATAGATAACAGGGGTGAACAACGCCTGCAAAGATGTGTATAGGCAAACAGAGGGGCAACTGTTGAGCAACTGACCACCCAGATGAACCAAGGGGCTACATAGCCTCCTCAATAACCGTTCAGCAGACGTTGCTGTGTACAGAACTCTGAAGTAAATGTCTCATTATGCACCCATGCTGACTACTCCTCATTGGCTGGAATTTGCACGCCAACATTGCAACTGGACTTCCACAGAGTGTTGACGCGTGGCCCTTTCAGATGAATCGCGTCTTACGTTGCATTGAATAGATGGCCGTTGACATGTATAGCTCTCCAAGGATCGTTGGAAGGATCCAGGCCAGACGAGGGAGCATTATGGTCTGGGGAACATTTTCGTGGCATCCCATGGAAGATCTTGTTATTCTGGAAGTCACAATGGATCAAAACAAGTATGCATCTATCCTCGGTAATCATGTCCACCTCTCCATGCAGTTTGTTTTTCCTCATCACGATGGCATCTACCAGCAGGGCCATGTAACTGGCCACACAGCTCACAGTTTGCAGTAAATCCGATTCCAAACATCGTGGCCTCCCCTTGTCAGCCAATTAGTGCTTCAAGTGGTTTTAATGCGATACAAGATGAATTCCAAGCATATCAAAAACAGTTACTTAGAAAATATTGCATAAGACTTAAAAGGTCAGCTGTTGGAGAGGGAGTAATGTAATTGCAGTGCCAAGAGGAGACTTTACAGTAAAATTGTTGATCTGTCAAAGAGACTTACACATTTTACACGAGATGGAACTCAACATATCAGTTGGTTCAATGCCAAAGAGAGAAGAGAGACTTAAGAGTTTATACATCTTGTACGGTTCACCTAAACGTACCTTAATATTTCAGCAATAAATCCCCACACATTTTGTCTCTTCTAAACTGCAAAACACAATTAAAGGATAATTTCTTCGAAGCCCCGTAATTGCCTCACACTGTGACGTGTAAATTTGAAATTTGACTCAAAGACGCCTACATCTACATCTATCTACATCTACATCCATACTCCGCAAGCCACCTCAGGGTGTGTGGCGGAGGGTACGCTGAGCACCTCTATCGGTTCTCCCTTCTATTCCAGTCTCGTATTGTTCGTGGAAAGAAGGATTGTCGGTATGCTTCTGTGTGGGCTCTAATCTCTCTGATTTTATCATCATGGTCTCTTCGCGAGATATACGTAGGAGGGCGCAATATCCTGCTTTACACTTCGGTGAAGGTATGTTCTCGAAACTTCAACAAAACCCCGTGCCGAGCTACTGAGCGTCTCTCCTGCAGTGTCTTCTACTGGAGTTTATCTATCATCTCCGTAACGCTTTCGCGATTACTAAATGATCCTGTAACGAAGCGCGCTGCTCTCCGTTGGATCTTCTCTATCTCTTCTATCAACCCTATCTGGTATGGATCCCACACTGCTGAGCAGTATTCAAGCAGTGGGCGAACAAGCGTACTGTAACCTACTTACTTTGTTTTCGGATTGCATTTCCTTAGGATTCTTCCAATGAATCTCAGTCTGGCATCTGCTTTACCGAAGATCTACTTTATATGATCATTCCATTTTAAATCACTCCTAATGCGTGCGCCCAGATAATTTATGAAATTAACTGCTTCCAGTTGCTGACCTGCTATTTTTTAGCTAAATGATAAGGGATATATATTTCTATGTATTCGCAGCACATTACACTTGTCTACATTGAGATTCAATTGCAATTCCCTGCACCATGCGTCAATTCGCTGCTGATCCTCCTGCATTTCAGTGCAATTTTCCATTGTTACAACCCCTCGATACACCAAATCATCATCTGCAAAAAGCCTCAGTGAACTTCCGATGTCATCCACCAGCTCACTTATGTATATTGTGAATAGAAACGGTCCTATCACACTCCCCTGCGGCACACCTGAAATCACTCTTACTTCGGAAGACTTCTCTCCATTGAGGATGACATGCTGCGTTCTGTTATCTAGGAACTCCTCAATCCAATCACAGAATTGGTCTGACAGTCCATATGCTCTTACTTTGTTCATTAAACGACTGTGGGGAACTGTATCGAACGCCTTGCGGAAGTCAAGAAACACGGCATCTACCTGTGAACCCGTATCTATGGCCCACTGAGTCTCGTGGACGAATAGCGCAAGCTGGGTTTCACACGACCGTCTTTTTCGAAACCCATGCTGATTCCTACAGAGTAGATTTCTAGTCTCCAGAAAAGTCATTATACTCGAACATAATACGTGTTCCAAAATTCTACAACTGATCGACGTTAGAGATATAGGTCTATATTTCTGCACATCTGTTCGACGTCCCTTCTTGGAAACGGGGATGACCTGTGCCCTTTTCCAATCCTTTGGAACGCTTCGCTCTTCTAGAGACCTACGGTACACCGCTGCAAGAAGGGGGGCAAGTTCCTTCGCGTACTCTGTGTAAAATCGAACTGGTATCCCATCAGGTCCAGCGGCCTTTCCTCTCTTGAGCGATTTTAATTGTTTCTCTATCCCTCTGTCGTCTATTTCGATATCTACCATTTTGTCATCTGTGCGACAATCTAGAGAAGGAACTACAGTGCAGTCTTCCTCTGTGAAACAACTTTGGGAAAAGACATTTAGTATTTCGGCCTTTAGTCTGCCATCCTCTGTTTCAATACCATTTTGGTCACAGAGTGTCTGGACATTTTGTTTTGATCCACCTACCGCTTTGACATAAGACCAAAATTTCTTAGGATTTTCTGCCAAGTCAGTACAAAGAACTTTACTTTCGAATTCATTGAACGCGTCTCGCGTAGCCCTCCTCACACTACATTTCGCTTCGCGTAATTTTTGTTTGTCTGCAAGGCTTTGGCTATGTTTACTGTGAAGTTCCCTTTGCTTCCGCAGCAGTTTTCTAACTCGGTTGTTGTACCACGGTGGCTCTTTTCCATCTCTTACGATCTTGCTTGGCACATACTCATCTAACGCATATTGTACGATGGTTTTGAACTTTGTCCACTGATCCTCAACACTATCTGTACTTGAGACAAAACTTTTGTGTTGAGCCGTCAGGTACTCTGTAATCTGCTTTTTGTCACTTTTGCTAAACAGAAAAATCTTCCTACCTTTTTTAATATTTCTATTTACGGCTGAAATCACCGATGCCGTAACCGCTTTATGATCGCTGATTCCCTGTTCTGCGTTAACTGTTTCAAATAGTTCGAGTCTGTTTGTCACCAGAAGGTCTAATATGTTATCGCCACGAGTCGGTTCTCTGTTTAACTGCTCAAGGTAATTTTCAGATAAAGCACTTTAAAAAATTTCACTGGATTCTTTGTCCCTGCCACCCGTTATGAATGTTGGAGTCTCCCAGTCTATATCCGGCAAATTAAAATCTCCACCCAGAACTATAACATGGTGGGGAAATCTACTAGAAATATCTTCCAAATTATCCTTCAGGTGCTCAGCCACAACAGCTGCTGAGCCCGGGGGCCTATAGAGACATCCAATTACCATGTCTGAGCCTGCTTTAACCGTGACCTTCACCCAAATCATTTCACATTTCGGATCTCCATCAATTTCCTTCGATGCTATTGCACTTCTTATCGCTATAAACACGCCTCCCCCTTCACTGTCCAGCCTGTCTCTGCGGTATGCATTCCAATCTGAGTTTAGGATTTCATTACTGTTTACGTCTGGTTTCAGCCAACTTTCTGTCCCTAGTACTATATGGGCGTTGTGACCGTTTATTAATGAGAGCAGTTCTGGGACCTCTCTATAGACGCTCCTGCAGTTTACTATTAGCACATTAATATTGTTATTCCCTGTTGCATTTTGCCTACTCCTACCTTGCCGCGTCTCTGGAGGCGTCTTGTTGGGCCTAGGGAGGGAATTCTTTAACATAAAAAACACCCATGTGCACTCCACACGTACTCCGCTACCCTTGTAGCCGATTCCGGCGTGTAGTGCACGCCTGACCTATTCAGGGGGACCCTACAGTTCTCCACCCGATAGCGGAGGTAGAGAAATTTGCACCCCAGATCTCCGCAGAATCGTCTGAGCCTCTGGTTTAAGCCTTCCACTCGGCTCCAAACCAGAGGACCGCGATCGGTTCTGGGAACGATACTACAAATAGTTAGCTCTGATTCCACCCCGTGAGCGAGGCTTTCCGCCTTCACCAATTCCGCCAACCGCCTGTACGAACTGAGGATGACCTCTGAACCTAGACGGTAGGACTCATTGGTGCCGACATGAGCAACAATTTGCAGTCAGGTGCACCCAGTGCCTTCTATCGCCGCCGGTAGGGCCTCCTCCACATCTCGGATGAGACCCCCCGGCAAGCAGACAGAGTGAACACTGGCCTTCTTCCCCGACCTTTCCGCTATTTCCCTAAGGGGCTCCATCACCCGCCTAACGTTGGAGATCCCAATAACTAATAAACAGCTCCCCCCGTGTGCCTGCTCGGACCTTGCTGAAGGAGCAGCCACATGTCCACTCACAGGCAGAGCGGGCGATGCCACACGGCCAGCCTCCACATAGACCCTCCGCCTCGTGTGCCGCGAACGCCACTGAACCCGCCACTCCCCTTGGGGAGAGGGTGGCCCAACCGCGACCGGTACCCGCGAAGATGTCTCGACAGCAGGGACAGTGAGTGAAGCATGTAACACCTGGGGTGTACCTTGCGACGCACCAGACTCCCCACTGCCGCTATACTCCGAGGCAGCAGCCTGAAGACGGCTGACCGAGGCCATCAACACGCTCAGCTGTTCGCGAACAGTGGCCAGCTCCTCCTGCGTCCGTGCACAGCAATCACACATCCTATCCATCCTAAGGAATCAATTTACTGAAGAGAGTTAATCAACTTTTAACTAGACTGTTAATTCACTAAACGCGGCTGATTATTGAGTAAACTGTGATTGCTAGCCACTTCTTGCAGAAAACAATGAAAATAGCACTACCTGTCTCTGGACTGTATTGAAAACAAACACTAGCACTACTAGCACTATGGCTGACTAAAGGGACTCTCTCTGACTGTATTCAAAACAAACACGAAATCTATGGAACACTATTAATAGCACTCGATAATTAAAGCTTCCTAAAAGCAAAAACACACGGAAGAAGAAGTGACAACTAAGAAAAATACAGTTAATACTTCCCCTGTAACGATGCAAAAGCGTGCTACCCTACGATGTCACCCTCACGCTCCACTACGCTTCAAACAGAAAGGTGTCGACACACGCGGAAAAAAGGCTACAGCTCAGAAGGTCATGTGACGTGTAAGGTGGGTTAATGATATTATACTGGCACCAAACTTCATTACAGTTCTGTCCAATGCCACTGTAGACGTGTCACACGATGGGAAGGCCGTCGCAGCCCCTCTTACACATATTTTATCCCTTCTTTTGACACCTCTACGATGGAGGTCAGAACGGTGTTATCCAGCACTGAAATCACGCAGTTTTGGTATGGGTGGCCGAGGGAAAGATTTCAGACACACAATCGCTCAGAATCGACACGAAAAGGTCTCTGGGTTATAAAGGGCGTCAATTAAACCGCTGCTTTCCTTGGGGCGTTTATTCTCGCACACTTCACTGTCGAAAACGACAGCTCTCAGTGCGATGAGCAACAGGACCAGATCTTTGACAACCTCAATCGCTGCTTTATTTATTCTCGAATCAGAATCATACAAATTTACAGTAGCCATACACATCAATAAATACATTCCTGGAAATGGAAAAAAGAACACATTGACATCGGTGTATCAGACCCACCATACTTGCTACGGACACTGCGAGAGGGCTGTACAAGCAATGATCACACGCACGGCACAGCGGACACACCAGGAACCGCGGTGTTGGCCGTCGAATGGCGCTAGCTGCGCAGCATTTGTGCACCGCCGCCGTCACTGTCAGTCAGTTTGCCGTGGCATTCGGAGCTCCATCGCAGTCTTTAACACTGGTAGCATGCCGCGACAGCGTGGACGTGAACCGTATGTGCAGTTGACGGACTTTGAGCGAGGGCCGAATTGCTCAACACGTGGGGCGTGAGGTCTCCACAGTACATCGATGTTGTCGCCAGTGGTCGGCGGGAGGTGCACGTGCCCGTCGACCTGGGACCAGACCGCAGCGACGCACGGATGCACCCCAAGACCGTAGGATCCTACGCAGTGTCGTAGGGGACCGCACCGCCACTTCCCAGCAAATTAGGGACACTGTTGCTCCTGGGGTATCGGCGAGGACCATTCGCAACCGTCTCCATGAAGCTGGGCTACGGTCCCGCACACCGTTGGGCCGTCTTCCGCTCACGCCCCAACATCGTGCAGCCCGCCTCCAGTGGTGTCGCGACAGGCGTGAATGGAGGGACGAATGGAGACGTGTCGTCTTGAGCGATGAGAGTCGCTTCTGCCTTGGTGCCAATGATGGTCGTATGCGTGTTTGGCGCCGTGCAGGTGAGCGCCACAATCAGGACTGCATACGACCGAAGCACACAGGGCCAACACCCGGCATCATGGTGTGGGGAGCGATCTCCTACACTGGCCGTACGCCTCTGGTGATCGTCGAGGGGACACTGAATAGTGCATGGTACATCCAGACCGTCATCGAACCCATCGTTCTACCATTCCTAGACCGGCAAGGGAACTTTCTGTTCCAACAGGACAATGCACGTCCGCATGTATCCCGTGCCACCCAACGTGCTCTAGAAGGTGTAAGTCAACTACCCTGGCCAGCAAGATCTCCGGATCTGTCCCCCATTGAGCATGTTTGGGACTGGATGAAGCGTCGTCTCACGCGGTCTGCACGTCCAGCACGAACGCTGGTCCAACTGAGGCGCCAGGTGGAAATGGCATGGCAAGCCGTTCTGCAGAACTACATCCAGCATCTCTACGATCGTTTCCATGGGAGAATAGCAGCCTGCATTCCTGCGAAAGGTGGATATACACTGTACTAGTGCCGACATTGTGCATGCTCTGTTGCCTGTGTCTATGTGCCTGTGGTTCTGTCAGTGTGATCATGTGATGTATCTGACCCCAGGAATGTGTCAATAAAGTTTCCCCTTCCTGGGACAATGAATTCACGGTGTTCTTATTTCAATTTCGAGGAGTGTATATACATATATACACACAAATTTTATTTATATTACATATGCCCAGTACTTTGTAACCTCCAAAACGTTTAGAGTGGCTTGCAGGAGATCAATCTTCGTGCAGGATGTAGGGCACAAAAGGCACTGGAGCATGTGGCTTGTGGTTTGTTCTTGTCAACAATCACAGGACGTATCTTCTGTTATGAAGCCCCATCTCTTCAGGTTGTCTCTGGATCGTCCAACTCCTGATGGTAATCTGTTTAAAGATTTCCACACCAGCCACCTCTCCAGTTCTTCAGTTTCTGGCGTCTGCAGGTGAGACGTCGACTTCTTCCATAACCCCAGCCTTGCCTTCTGTGGTGAAATGGTGAGCTTCTCGGATGTTCTCAGGAAGCTCTTTCGCGATCTCAGCCGTTGCTGTGGTGGATTATGTCCGTGCAGTGGATGGGCACTGTCCTGTTCCACTTTCAGTTTCTACTTGTTGGCAGCCACTGTTCTACGTATCCATGGTGGCGCTATTCCAGCCAGGCAGTAGAGCTGCTGACACCCCCGGACATTTAAACCCCTCTCTAAGGACATTGTGGGGCTGAATCCCCACTGAATGCGATCGAATCCGCTGGAGTACAACGCGACCGCAGCTTTTTCTCTCATATACAGGTTTCAGTCCCTAAAAACCATCCGAAATTATTCGACGAAATTTGAACGTGATTTGAAACAGCAAAGACTGCTTATGGTTTCTCAGCCCTCCTGTCTCATGCCCTCCCATGTTGTGATCATGAAGAGGTGCGACACTGACACATGCTTGAATTAAACCGCAGTTTCCCTCTAAGATCCCTCAGCTCAGCAACGCTTGCAGAGGCATCCGCCCACAAATGGTCCAAATGGCTCTGAGCACTATGGGTCGCAACATCGGAGGTCATCAGTCCCCTAGAACTTAGAACTACTTAAACCTAACTAACCTAAGGACGTCACACACATCCATGCCCGAGGCAGGATTCGAACCTGCGACCGTAGCAGTCGCGCGGTTCCGGATTGAAGCGCCTAGAAGCTCTCGGCCACCGCGGCCGGCCCGCCTACATTTATTGAGGATTTTAAAGATGCGTCTTTACAGAGAAAACTGGCGAAGTAGTCCTAGATGCCTGCAGGCAGGCAACTGCGATCAGAGAAGTGTCAAGGGATTGTCTGCATGCAGGAGTGTAGAGCTACTTTGCAGAATTGCTCTGTAAATCAGTCCGGAACTGCGCGACTGCTACGGTCGCAGGTTCGAATCCTGCCTCGGGCATGGATGTGTGTGATGTCCTTAGGTTAGTTAGGTTTAAGTAGTTCTAAGTCCTAGGGGACTGATGACCACAGAAGTTAAGTCCCATAGTGCTCAGAGCCATTTTTTTGCTCTGTAAATGCACAGTTTTTAATTATCAGTGTATGTGGACGGCTGCCCCCGAGGGTACTGCTGAACAGGGGTGGCGATCATTATTCGCTTATGTGTCAATTCACGTACGTCTCAATGTCGCACCATCTGTGATCACGGCACAGGAGGGCTGGAAAATTGTAAGTGCCCTTTGCTGCTTCGGATCACGTTCAAATTTCGTCGAATGATTTTGAATGGTCCCTAGTGCTTCAAACCTGTACATGAGAGCAAAATGTGCCGTCGTGCCGCAGTGCAAAGGGTTGCGATCACGTTTAATGGGGATGAAGCCCCACAGTGTCCTTAGAGAGGGATTGAAAGTTTCGAGGATGTCAGCAGCATCAGAGTTTCTCAAGGGCGTCGTCCTGCTGCTCAACGCACTGGGAAATGTCGTCTTTGAACGCGAAATGTGCGTCAATCAACGCCCCGAGGAAAGAGGTTGTGTCACTAACGCCCTTTATGTTGCCCCATGAGGTCTTTTAGTGTCTATTCTGCGCGGCGGTGGGTCTCATATGTTTTCCTAGGCCACCCACGAGAAAATCGCCTGATTTCAGCGCTGATTGTCGTTCTATCCTCCATGGCGGAAGCATCAAAAGGAAGGTAAGAGGGGGTGTGACGCGTCCACGGTTGGGTTGAGCAGAACTGCGGTGGATTTTGGTGCCAATGTGACATCATTAACGTACCTTACACCTCACATGAACTTCTGAGGTTTGGCCTTTTTTTAATGTGTCGATACCTTACTCTTTGAAGCGTCGTCGAACCGCGAGGGTGACGTCATAGAGCGCCACGCTTTTGCACCATTAATGAGGAAGGCCGTAGGCACCGCTGAGCCAAATTTCAAACTTATTTGTCGCAGTGTGAGACAGTTACAGGGTTTCGAAAAAGTGAGCCTTCAACTGTATTGTGCAGTGTAATAATAAACTGCTTAATCCAACAAGAGCTCAAAGTGCATGAACTGCAAAGTCTCTCTAACATCGTAACACCAAGTGAAACTGTGTGAACTGATAAGTCTCTCTTTCTGACATTGAAATAGTTGGACTGTTAAGTTTCAGCTCATGTAAAATGTGCTAAGTCTCTACGACACAGCAACAAATAGGACTGTAAAATCTTCTCTCTCTCTCTCTCTCTCTCTCTCTCTCTCTCTCTCTCTCTCTCTCTCTCTCCCTCCCTCACTCTGTCAGGGTGTAATCTTGTGCTTTTACACCTATTATGCAGTGGATATATGACCTGTGGGGCGGAAAACCTATGAAAGTAGATCTTTGTGAACACAACTGACATTCTGTGTTCAGTCAAAAGTTACACGTTAAACTAATTTCGTACCATACTTGTAGCCTGTACCAAATTGAGGCAAAATGACGAATGAAAATAATAGTACTGACACTGAAGTTATTACGAAAAAGTTCTCTACCTGTAGCTAAAATAGGATTACACAGCACGTCAGGGAACGAAAGGCGCACTTATAGCGCAAACAGCAATGTGCCTGAATAGAACTACTAGCTCTTACATCTCTTTGAAGAAGAAAATGTCACACAGACGAAAGTTATCGATAACCCTCATAACCACATGACGTTCAGACGACAATGCACTTGATGCTTTAGGACTAAGAGCCGTAACAGCTTACTGAAGATTTTGAGTAAGTTTAATATTAGCTGCATCCTTTGCTGTAAATAATAAGTCACTGTTCTGATGTATAATAGCCATAAAATCTTTATCCTTCACATGAACTACAAGTAAACATTTGGAAAACCACAGAGGATGTTCAGCCCATGGATTATGTGATTTTTCCCAACCTTTCAAGCCTCCACCACAATGGACGCACACGGTTTAATCTCTGTTACCAGTACAAAAGACTCCAGCTTCACTCAGTTTGTCTGGACGCTGCTTAATGGCTAACGACCAGCCATTGAACGATGCTAGCCTTTCTTCCTATGTGATGTATTTAGAGTTAGCTAACTCAATCCAGATGACGATGTCTCTCACGGCTTATGTTGAACTGCACAACGATGTCATTTCAGGAGATGAATGCAGACGTGTGTCCATTCGGTACAGGCCAATACTATCGTACTAAAACAGAAGAGACAAAATGTGTGTGAAATATGATTGCTCAAAAATATTAAGTATGTGCAGGTGAGCCATACAACATATATGAACTGTTCTGTCTCTCTCACCCTCTGACATCGCAACAGTTGAACTGTCAAGTCTTGAGGGATATGTGTACAAAGGAATAAAAACTATCGCAACTTGTAAAAAAAATATTGTTATATATTGTGATACAACTTTTATACATTGTTAATATTCTTGTACTTTGCTGACCATGGAAAATAAACAACTATTGTTAAAAAATTAACATTCTGTTTTGCTTTTTTTTCAACATCAACCCCATTCATCACTGCAAATATTTTCCAAATAATGTCTTTTTATATTCTTTAACTTCGGCTTGTATTGTATTTGAACCAAGTGGAGCACCAATAGAATTAGCTATATCATCTGTAAATTCCACTTGCACGGAATTTCTATTTACAGAGGTTGCGAGGTGCCGGGGCTAGCAGTGTATTTAACACTGAATTCTTCTAGAATCTTAATATGGAAATGATGCTCTAAGCCCCCCTTTTCTAGCTCCGACTTTTGCTGTTGCACATGGATTAAGTAGAAACGCGAACTGACTGTAATCGACCCTGCAAGTGGAGTAGAAAAGACTTTGGCACCTGCAATAATTTAATTTGATAGAAATTAATTTGATAAAGGAAAGTTTCATTAACGTAGTGAGAAATGAAAGGGTTGTTCTACCGATCAACAGAATGAAAGTTCTATCCAAAATAACAATTTGGTTTATTATGACTAAACTCAAAATATTAAACAAAACACATCAAATATTTACAATGCGTCAAATTGGATACTCAAATAAATGCTGTGAAGGTGAAGTTGTCCATAAACTAGATGTGACATCTATGACCAAGTGGTATGTGGAGCCAATTCCTTGCAACTCAGATCTTAAGAGAAACACCCAGCCAACTCAACATTAATTGCTACTACAGTAGTGAGAACTCAGACAATGAACACCCAAGACAGAAACACGTTAGAAAAGACGGGAACAGGCGCCCTCTGCTGAGCTCTGATTGTCACAGAGCTAAATTCCAGAATCTGCCGGTGGTGGGGACATACATTACCAAGCTGTCTTCTTAACTGCAAGGACACGATCTGGCATACCGGAGGCGATGGCTGATTGCATCGACGTCCCGTCGTGGCGATGATAATGTCACGAGTATAGCCCGAAACAAATTATCCTGGTCTGGTTGTTCCAGACTAAAGACTTCCTAGCAACACAAATGCGTCTATGAGGGAGACAAAGAAGGCTCGCTACACAATCACTGACGGTACAGTGATTGATTTTTAACAAGCGAAGTCACACAATAACTCCGATACAGTCAACTTTAGCCAAAACTGCTCAAGACGGACAACATAGGTCGCTTGTATGCAGAACGCTCAATTGCCAACTGTACTCGGAAAGTTACGTAGAAGTCGAAACTTCAGCAACTTCGTCATACAGTTACAATTAAATGAAAGTATATTAGACAGCCAACGGAAGGCAGGCTGTCCAGAGCAGCTAGAGCTCAGTCTTGTAACCCACTCCGACCGAAATGCGAGAGACGACTCCCTCAAGAGCACCCGTACCAGCCGAACACAGAACATTCCCGCCCCCACCACAGTGGCCATGGTGAAAAGGTTCCAATCAGCAACTCGAAAACCGGCGGAAAATTCCACTCTATTGCCTAAGCACTACTATTCCACCAATGGAGATACTTGGCACCAATTTCTGCGCCGATTTTGCTACGTCACGGAGCTATCCCCTGAGCAAGCCAATCATAGTTATGATTTTGCAGAAAATGCGGCAATTTGCCCGCCAAGAGTGCCTGGGAACACAAGTCATTCCCACGCCGCGCTAGTAGCCCGTCAGAATGTGTTTTCAACAAGTTTCTGCGAAGTAACGGAATCTCTAGCCCCAGCCGCTCCTTCAGACCCCTGTGGGCGTGTCGTCCCCGCTCTTATGACAATGTCGGCGTCTGGAAAGCATCCACTCAACTCCCTCACACCTGTCAGAATAAGATCAGCAGAACCCACCTGTCACCGGACCACACGGGTGACGAGAGACACTGCATGGGAAGTCCACGTATGAAGCAATAGCAACTTTTCACCACATGCAATTTGAGAGGAAAATAATCATATCTTCTGAGATCTCTATACTAGCCTTGTGATGATAAAACTCGGCCATACTTCCAAAAATCGAATTACTCAGAGTAAGATATAAATATGAGAGGGGGCAAGTCACTGTGTGCATCTAAAGGCGTGCCACCTCTCAAGGTAATACTGGAAAACGTAGGTGTAACACATACATGCTTGCTGCGCAGACATACACTTGTCTAACACCTCCTCCTCCTCCTCCTCCTCTTCCCTGTCATCGTCGTCGTGAACTTTATGTTCCAACACGTACCTAACAACATCATCAAAGAGCACTCAACGTGACCACCATAAACTGAGTCTGTCTACAGTGATCCAGAAAACAATGTACAATCCACAGAGGCCCATGATGCTTGGATACACCAAATATATGCACTGCACTTGGTCTTGAAAGGTCTCTGTTACATTCCTTTCATGTATTTTCCTCGGTTTATTGTTGTTTACGTCATACATTTGCACCTATAAATTTACTGTGGTATTTCTAAATTTATCTGGGAGGAGAATGAGCAGTGGAATATGTTATATTCACACATAAACAAGAACAACTTGTCATACAACACTTTCAAACACCTTTTTATATGTAATCCTTATCATACAGTTTCCTATGAAACCCACATAAGCCTCCTTTACGCAGTGAATACGATGTCTTAAGATATTGTCATCTCCTTCCCTTCTTGTGTGAACGGATGAATGAGTGTGAGTATTTGTAGCTGCATACTCGGTGGTAACAGAGAAGTTCTGTCTGCTAGAGAACAGTAGGAATAACGACTGAGTAGGTAGATACGATTTCTAAGGCAAAGAGGTTTGTCTCCTTGGTGTGGTTGATAAAGGAAGCTATCTCTCTGGTCACTTCCTATTGTATCTGTGGGACACCCTCGGACGGGGCCCACGCTAGTCAGTCGGAGGGCAGTGTCATAAGTGGTAACATCTCCGGGTAAGCGCGTGTTTGGCGAGTCCGAAGGGCAATGAAATTCTTACCTCTTCAGCCTAACTGAAATATTAATTATTTTCCTTACAGATCTTTATCAAAATGTTTTTTTTTTATATTTTAAATCTCGATGCAGTGCGATTTCAGTGTAGGTTTCGGAGTGTGTTGCAGTAATTCCTTTGTTTCCACTCCAATAAAGGAAAGTGGAAGCACGTTGTCATGGATCGTAATTCTGACTAAAATCATCGCTCTTTAGTGTGAATGTGCGTATAAGTGTTTTTTTCTCGTTGACTTTCTTGAAATTAATAATTTCTCTTTGTGCTCAACCCACATGGTGTGTGCATTGTAGTAGCAGTACCACATACTCGTAAAATTGTTTGAGCCATCAGGTCAATACTATGCCGTTATTAACGCAATTCGGAAGTTTTTTGTAACGTGTTTGCATTTGATTTCGTCATCAAAATCGTTGTGGAATTACACATTTTCTGTAAATGTACTTGTGCACGTGGAACATGTGCTGTAGTAACAAACCTAGCCCTCAGCTACTCTCTGCATAATATTTCGCGTATTCAAACTTAATTAATCGCTATCGCGAGCAGTTATCCTACTTAAAAACTTCTAGAAAGATTTTTACAGAGCATTTTGGTAAGATTGTGGATATATCGAAACACGTGATCTTTGTCTAATCTCCCAGTGCGAGTCTGTGGTTATCCAATGGGAACACGACTACGCCAGGAGCGGAATTTCTTTGCTTGATTAGAATGGATTGGTGATGGTCCAGTGTCTTTTTTTTTTTGTGTACCCTTGAACTATCTTTGTGTGCTTGTTTGAATGCGGTATCCCATCCTGTTTCCTACTCATTGAAAATCACGTTTTATGCTAATTGAACCCCCTCTGAGTAACACTTTTCTTAATTCGCAACAGTAAATAAGGCACCAGCTTTGAGGCAGACTTAGCGTGTGTTATACGTTTTATTGAACACTGAAGAATTTTAAAATAAATATCAAAGTATAAACTTACTTTACTTTTCTTTCCTTTAATATAATTTTCCACGTCATCTAATTACTTAAAATAATAAAATTATAAAAAAATGAGCCGATAGTGCGGGTGTTTATTCCATAGATTTAAACATTAACAATAGTAAATATTTGTCAGTGACCCACGCATACTTTACACCCTAGGTTCGGAAGGTTTTAAAAACACTAAGCTCATTATACATGGCGACCCTGCTTTTTGATTCCGCTAGACCTAGGAATTGCTGATACGGTGGATTGCGTAGGATGCACTAATCTAATTTTTTTCAGCGCTCAAAAAACTTCTGCGTTGTTTCTGAGCAACATTTAGAAAGACTCACGACGTTGTTGAACGGCGTGGTTGTGTTGTTTTTTTCCTATAATTGCATGTTTTATATGTATGTTTGCTTGTAAATTGCACTAACTGGACTGGGGATATGTGAATATTTTCTTTGAGTGAGACAAATTGCTTACTAGGCTGTGTTAGAAGAGTAAGTTTCGTGTGACTTTCGTGATTTTTGGAGGATATATATATTGTAATTAGCGTTTCGCGTAGCGGGCGTGAGTAGAGAAAATGGAGACGCGTAACCAGTTAAAAGAGTACACGGTGCAACAATTTAAATAACATGGAACAGGAGGATAATTTAGCTTCCGACATTGACGCGTCGGAAGGATCTATAAATGCAATGGGGAGTACTTCATATGTTATAAGAGCGAACGAACAATTTATTGAACCAGATTTCAGCTTTGCTGCCATGATTCTAAACTTAGAAAATACGCGTAGGGCTCCTCCAGCCGAGACTGAAAATCAAAACCTTACGAACGGCGTCAGAGCCGAGCCAGAAATTAGTTTTCCTTCATGCAACCAAATCGATTTGGCAGAGATCATGAAAGTCTCGATGTGAGAACTAGGCGAGAAACTGACGCAGCAGGAAGAAGTAGTACAAAAGTTATTGCGAGAAAATAAAGATTCTTCCGACAAATCGATGCGGGAACTGTCGGATAATGTCTCACAAGAACTAAAAAATCTGGAAGTTGAGATAAAACAGGAAATTATGATAGAAATAGGGAGTAAATTCGAACAAATCGAATAGCGTCTGGGCGCTTTACAACAGGGTAAGCTGAGCCTCGACGAAGACGTGAAAGAGAGAGGACAGCTGCACTGGAAATTCCACGCGCTAGAAACTGAATACCGACGTGACCAGCCGCAGGTGTTGTCTAGGGTTGAGGATGCTGGGACGCATTGTCCCGAGTCCATTATCAAGGAGGTAACAGACAATAGACAAGCTATTCTCGTCCTTGAACAGGAGATGGAACAGCTGAAGCAGACTGGGGCGGACGAAAATAAACAAATACGAGATGAGATCGCTAAATTAGCGGATATCGTAGGGACGATTACGATCACAGAATGCGATGCCAAGACAACACCGGTAGCGGTTGCAGAGACCGAAGAGGTACGTACGCTATTATAATTTCAAAAGGGACAGTTCGAGGTAGACAGGAGGCACGGAAATGTCGCAGGCGAACTGCAAGAACGCGTGGCCCATATGGAAAGCCGGCTTGGATGTGACACAGAAGTCAGCATCAGCCCTAAAACGAATCGTCCGGACAGTGCAGATAGGGACTCCAGCCACGATGAGGAATATGACGACAGGGAAGAATGTTTTTTGAGGGGCAGACAAGGAAGAGGTAGGAACTTTCAGGAGCCGTCTCCCTGGGAGGAAATGCGGGGGTTTGACGTTAAACATTTCTTAACGCTGAGGAAATTCGAAATATTTAGGAATTCTCCAAAAGGGATACACCCAAGGGCATGGCTAGAACAATTTCAATTTTGCCTTCCCCCCCGGATGGGGAAGTTCCCATAAGACTGAATACATGTGTAGGTACCTAGAAGACGAACCGGCAATAAGCATGAGTTCCGCAACGCGACATTGCAACTCAACTAGACAGTTTCAACAAGCGTTTCTGTCCGCTTATTGGTCAGAAGCGGCACAGGATAGGGTGAAGCACAGCATAATTATGCTGCCAAACTTAAATAAGTCCGGTTTCAGCTGTCCTGCACGTTTATTTGACCACATGCTGCAGTCGAATCAGTTCTTTATGACCAGTACGGACCCGCGGAGTTAATTCGAATATGCATCACAAAACTGACGATGCATTTGCGCCACATCTTTCTTGCGGAAAGATGCAAGGATGACATGGAAGCCTTTAGAACATTACTTCAGGAGTTGGAATACGGTACGGGTGAATGCCCACCTAATCAGGCGCAAGGCATTACGGGGCACGGCAGGGCGACCGCAGTCGCGGGCAAAGCAGGTATCAACGGCGTGACTGGTCAACGCGGCATGACCAGAACAATGATCGGAAATGGACAAGAAAACAGGAGAAACAACGGTAATGGATAAGGACGTGGGCACTATCGTGGACGAAATAGCCATGGGAACCAGAGTCGATATCATGGTGAACAGGGTGGCTATGGAAACGCAGCTGGTGCGCCACCCGGAGTCAAAATTAGACCGGCTAATCCAAGGCACAACCAAGCAAACAGGAAAGAGTAAAAGTAGTCATATGTTAAGTAGGACCATGGTGAGAAAGAATCGTTTAGGTTTAAATTTTTAATATGCAATTAGAATAATATGTCTGTTCCAATACAGTGACAAAGATGTTTGTTTGTGACTTGTTGAAGTGCTCTTTATGAGTTTTTGTGGATTGAACTGAGCCCTCTTGAGTGGAGAAAGATCTGAGTTTGATTAACTCACATTATAAAACTCAGGAGGATATCCGATCTGTGGATATTATGTGTCTGGCAAACCCAGGGCCGGCCGCGGTGCTCGAGAGCTTCTAGGCGCTTCAGTCCGGAACCGCGCGACTGTTACGGTCGCACGTTCGATGCTGCTGTCGATCGCAGTACAGTTAGTCGGTGGGCAAGTAGGTTACGTGATGAAAGCGGGTACGGCAATATTGAGGATTGTCCTCGCAGTGGCGAGCAGTTCTAGGCGCTTCAGTCTGGTACTGCACGACCGCTACGGTCGCAGGTTCGAATTGTGCCTCGGGCATGGATGTGTGTGATGCCCTTAGGTTAGTTAGGTTAAAGTAGTTCTACGTTCTAGGGGACTGATGACCTCACCTGTTAAGTCCCATAGCGCTCAGAGCCATTTGAACCCCTTTTTTGTCCTCGCAGCGGCAGGCCTCATACTGCACACACTCCAGACAATGTGCAGAGAGTCAACGAATTGGTGACTACTGACAGACGCATCACAGTGAACGAATTGTCACGCTACGTTGGGATAGGGGGAGGAAGTGTTTGCAGAATACTGAAAGTGTTGGCGTTAAAAAAGGTTTGTGCCAGGTGGGTTCCCAGGATCTTGACAGTGGCTCACAAAGAAACAAGAAAAACAGTATGCAGCGAACTTTTGGAACAGTACGAGTATGGTGGAGAAGAATTTCTTGGAAGAATTGTAACAGGTGATGAAACATGGCTCCATCATTTTTCACCAGGGACGAAGAGGCAATCAATGGCATCGTGCAAATTCACCCAAGAAGAAAAAAAAATTCAAAACCACACCTTCTGCTGGAAAAGTTATGGCTACGGTGTTTTTCGATTCCGAAGGACTCTTGCTTGTGGACATCATGCCAAGTGGAACTACCATAAATTCTGATGCACATGTGACGACACTGAAGAAACTTCAAGCTCGCCTGAGTAGTGTTCGACCTTATCGGCAAAAGCAGGATGTTTTGCTGTTGCACGACAATGTACGGCCACGTGTCAGTCAAAAAACCATGGAAGCGATCACAAAACTCGGATGGACAACACTGAAACACCCACCTTACAGTCTTGACCTGGCTCCATGTGACTATCATCTCTTTCGGAAACTGGAAGACTCTCTTCGTGGAACAAGGTTTGCATATAATGACTCCCATGTGGACGCTGCCAAACAGTGACTCCAACAGGTTGGTCCAGAATTTTACCGTGGGGGTATAGAGGCGCTGGTCCCAAGGTGGCGTGAGGCAGTTGAGAGGGATAGAAATTATGCGGAGAAATGAAAATATCGTTCCTAAAGGATGTATCCACACACTGTAAAACTTTCAGACATGTAGAATAAAAGATAGATTTAAAGAAAAATAGTGTGCCTTTCTTTTGGACTGACTCTCGTATGAACGTATACAAATAACAAACCAGGCGTTAACTACTTAACACAAAAATAATGATCTTATAGTATCAAAGTACATTTGAGTTTTTCCAGCCAGTTGATCGTTTAATGGTCTTCTGTCTGTTTTTTCTGCGTGTTTGGCTGCTTCTGTTACTTCTGAAATATTCATATTTCTTTTTTTTTCTTTATGTGCGTAATGGAGGATTTTTAAATTCTGTAGCGTAGGGGGCGGATGGCCACCGGCTTTAAGATGTTCTACAAAAGCCAAGTTGTGTTTGACTTGGCCTTTCTTGTTCAACAGATGTTAATGAAACCTGGCTTTAAGAGTCCTGACAGTTTGGCCAAAATACATTGTTTGACAACCATTGCCATTGGAGCATGGAAACACCTGAATTTAGATATTTATCCCTGCGTGACTACTCATTACGTATGTACTTATACTGAATACTGGTACTTGCAGAAAAAACTGCTCGCATGTCTATGCCTCGGAACAGTCTAACTAGATTATAGGTGAAGTTACCTAAGAAGGGCAATCTTACGATTATTTTCGGAATCACACAAGCTGCTCGAAATGTTAACACGCTTTCTAGACAGTTTAGCTTTGTAAAGAACGTTCACAATGGAAGTAAGAATGGCCACAATACTTCCATTGTAAACAGACAACGTTCTTAAAGTACTGACAACGGTGTTGGCCTGCTAGGCCATTTGCATGTATACTGAGAAGTGGGACATTCACAGCCCACTATAAAGAACTGTGTTGTCTTCTACCAAGGTCAGAATCATAGTATAGCGGTTTGAGGGTATACATACACAGAAGCGCCAAAGAAACTGGTTTAGGCATGCGTATTCAAATACAGAGACACGTAAATAGGCAGAATACGGCGCTGCGGTCGGCAATGTCTTTATAAGACAAGAGTCTGTCGCAGTTGTTAGAACGGTTACTGCTTCTACAATGGTAGGTTATCAAGATTTAAGTGAGCTTGAAAGTGGTGTTATAGTCGGCACAAGAGCGGTGGGTTACAGCGTCTCTGAGGTAGCGATAAAGTGGGGATTTTCCCGTACGACCATGTCACGAGCGTACAGTGGAGTTCAGGAATCCGATAAAACATCAAATCTCCGACATTTTTGTAGCCAGAAAAAGATCCTTCACGAATGGTACCAACGACGACTAAAGAGAATCGTCCAACGTGACAGAAGTGCAACCCTTCCACAAATTGCTGCAGATTTCAATGCTGGGCCAACAACAAATGTCAGCGTGCGAACCATTGAACGAAACATCATCAATATGGGCTTTCAGAACCGAAGGCCCACTCGCATACCTTTGATGACGGCACGACACAAAGATTTACGCCTCGGCTGATCCCGCAAACACCGACGTTGGACTGTTGATGACTGGAAGCATGTTGCCTGGTTGGACGAGTTTAGTTTCAAATTGTATCGAGCGGATGGACGGGTACTCGTATGGAGACAACCTCATGAATCCATGTCAGCAGACGACTATTGAAGCTGGTGGAGGCTCTGCAATGGTGTGGGGCGCGTGCAGATGGAGTGATATGGGGCCCCTGATACGTCTACATACGACTCTGACAGGTGACACGTACGTAAGCATCCTGTCGGATCACCTGCATCTATTCGTGTCTATCGTACATTTCAACAGACTTGGACAATTCCAGCAGGACATGTGACACCCCACAGTTCCAGAATTGCTACAGAGTGGCTCCAGGAACATTCTTCTAAGCTTAAACATTTTCGCTGGCCACCAAAGAACCCAGACATGAACATTATTGAGCATATCTGGGGTGCCTTGCGACGTGCAGTTCAGAAGAGATCTCCACCGCCTCGTACTCTTACGGATTTATGGACATCTCTGCGGGATTCATGGTGTCAGTTCCCTCCAGCACTATTCAAACATTAGTCGAGTCCATGCCACGTCATGTTGCGGCACTTCTGCGTGCCCGCGGGGGTCCTATACGATATTAGGCAGGTGTACCAGTTTGTTTGGCTCTTCAGTGTAGTTTACAGTAACAAAGCCGTTGACAAATCAAGTTGCACTCCCTATTGATGTTAGTGTCTGCCAAATGAAGAAATGAATGGGGGATGAGAACTATGCTATTTCTCAGTCACATCTGGTATACTTGCAAGTGATATGGGCATGAACTGAGTCGTTTGGCTTCACGGCTGTAGCGATTTTGAGTGAATTATTAATTTACAATGATGAAAATAGGACGAGTCTGTCAGTACTAAGTGCACATTTATCTAGCCTTTTACTTGACAGTTATTGTGAAAGAGAGGCAGGATGAGCTGGTGTACTCTTCTTTTCTTATCCCTGGTGCTAGTCCAATTTCTGCAGCATAATGTTAAGTTTAGACTTCAGACACTGGTGCCTTGTACTTGTCTATTTCCGCTAAGGAGCTCGCTTTCGTCACATTGACCAGTGAGATGCATGTTGATAATAGCTGGTTTTGTGAGTTCTCTGCCTCCATTCTGAAGTTCGTACCACTTGCACCAACACAGTAGCGCGAGAATTACATCGTTTGTCTTCCAAGGAATCCTGCTAAAGTTCCTGGAGCATTTCTGTTACCCACTCGTATGGGGGTTGCATCGACCTGTTAAGATCCTAGATATGTATCTCTGAATTCGAAGTCTGTTGTCACGCCTTCTTCATAAAGCTCCAAAAACTTAAAAAATACTCCAGAGTTTGTGGCACTAGCAACTTGAATGCAATTTGCTTTACAGATGCACTTACATTCACGTTCCCAAGGGTCCAAAACATTGGAGCAATACTCCAGATTAGATAGCACTAATGCCTTGTATGCAATTTCCTTGCATCATTCATTATACCCATAGGAAATATTGTCCTCAAGATTCCGCAGTTCCTTATGATTATCCAACGATGATAATTTCCCTGGCCGAGCGGTTCTAGGCGCTTCAGTGCGGACCGCTACAGTCGCAGGTTCGAATCCTGCCTCGGGGAAGGATGTGTGTGATGTCCTTAGGTTAGTTAAGTTTAAGTAGTTCTAAGTTCTGGGGGACTGATGACCTCAGATGCTAAGTCTCATAGTGCTCAGAGCCATCTGAACCATTTTTTGATAATTTCCTTTACAAAACAGCGTCCTTCCTGAACAACCTTATAGTGCTTGTAACCTTAGCTGCTAGGTCATTTATGTATATAAAGATATACGACATTTGTTGCCCAGTATAAATCACTGTACCCTATTGTTTAAACATTAGACAACTAAAGACTTCAAATACCTCAGACTCATCTTATACGCTGCAGGCAAAATGACAACAGCATCTGGTTGTTTCAGACCACTTCATAAAATTTTTTATCACATCAGTGTCTGCCTATAGCGAAAATCAGTATTAGTTAAATAACAGTACAACCACATGTAAAAATATGTATTCATTGCAGTACAGCTACTTGAGTTAATCTGTAATGACGTGTAGCTCGACTGGGCATCTTAGGGGGATGCATAGTTCTGCATACATGGTGACTGGGCTCTGCTGCATGCAGCAGCTGGCTGCATAGTAACTCACTAGTTCAGTAGACTGGGCAGCTAAGGCGCCATTTCACTTGTACTCTCATATGCACAGTGATGCATGACAGCGTCGTATGACTTTCCCATCAGCGCACCTGTTGCGGTGTCAGATGCAAATTGCAGCTTGCATCCACCAGATGCTCCTGCGCTCTGTTGCTGATGATAGCAAAGAGTTTTCGTCTCACAGTGTTGTGCAGAACTAGGCGTTCAAACAGTCCATTATACGATAGCGTTAATTTCTGCACCTGTATCTGTAACGAGTTTGTTGGTCGTAAATCAGCTTTTAAATTAGTATAAACATCCTTTTTCTTAACTTTAGATGGTATACACCAAGCGAATATATGTTCACATGTTTTGACACATCTGTGAGAGTTGGTCCTGAACAAATGCGACTAGTTTTTGTGTACAAGCTGCTTCCCATCAGACATTAATTTTTAGGTTGTGAATTTTAAAAACATAATTCCTTACCTGATACTACCAGATCGAGAGCTATTTCACAAGCTTCCCCAGAAAACAAATGTGTTGAATTTTTGAATTTCCCACCATGTTTAAACAGCGCAGGGTGGTGGTTATGTGGTGTACATGTGGGCCATTGCATAACTGCCCTCATTTTAAACTTACCACAATTTCCAAATTTCCCACCATTTTCAATATGAGCTAAACATGTGTATGCTTAGTGCACTGTGAAAATTCCCCCAACGATTTAACTTAGGTCATGTAGACTCTGATGTCAGAGGAGTTGTGTGAGTGACTAATATGTCATCACAGGCAACACAGTAGCGCTGGAAATCAGAACTACTATAACGGATTTTCGAATTTCCTACTATTTATAACATAGGATATGTGGGATCTTGTGTTCTGAGCTTGGTTGTGAACGCCTGCAGTCTATGACTACATGTGGAGTGAGGGAAAGGGGGAGATGTGAGGTGGAGATGGGAGGGAAGCACAGGGAAAGGGAGGGGAAGAAGGAGAGGAAGGGGAGGAGAGATGGGAGAAGGGGAAATGGGAAATGGAAGAGGGAAGAGGGGAGGTGGGAGATAGGAGAAGGAGGAGGAGGAGGAGGAGGAGGAGAGAGGGAATGTAGATGGGAGGAGGAGGGAAGTGGAGGGGAATGAAAAGGAAGGGGAGGAGAGATGGGAGAAGGGGAAACCAGAGATGGGAGATGGAAGGGGAGAGGGAGGGCAAGGGGGAAGTGGAAATGGAAAGGGGAGATGGGAAAGGTGAGGGGTGGATGGGGGAAGAAGAGGGAGAGGGGTGAAGAAGGGGGGAAGAGGAGGGAAGAGGGGGGAGGGAGAATGCATCTATGACAGTGCAGGGGCAGCTTCAGTGTTGCTCTCTCACATTGGTGTGGCATTTGTTTAAATAAAGAAGCAGTTTTTCCATCATATCACACCACAGATGTTTAAACAGCATACAGTCTTAAACATTGGGCAACTGGGCTCTTACCATTTGTATATTGCAGGGGGGGGGGGGCGTTATTTAAACACGAGAGCTGTGTTGGGAAGATGTGACATCAAAGAGTTGAGGGGAAATTGTTTAAACTCAGGACAAGCAGGCTACCACAATTTGAAAGTAATCTCTTGGATTCGATGAGTAGCCTAGTTCCACAACGATGACAGGGAAAAGCGAGCGACCATCTTGGATTCTAAGCCTAGAACATAAGAAATATGGAAACCATTTAGCCTGTACTTATATTTTCAGGTCCATCATCTTGGATAGAAGTGACCTGGGAACCATGCTCATAATACTAATGGAGACAGTCTCAAAACTCTGATTATATCCTCAGGTCCGCCATCTTGGACTCTGATGTCATAGGGGTGTGCGCATACTTTCACCTCTACTATCTTGGATTGTGGCAACACTGTGCAGGTTGCGTTGGTATCCCCAGATCAGCCATCTTGAATTGTGATGTCATAGAGCTGTGATAAAGTCAACCTCCTTGGGCTGCCTACCATGCAGGCTGAGCTAAGAACGGCTCTCTTGGATTTTCACATCAGATGGCTGTGATAAGGTCAGCCATCTTGGATTTAAGTCGTGTTAGAGGACTATTAAGATTGGCCACCTCGGATTTTATACGTAAGACAATTGGGCTAGGTCCACCCTCGTGGGCTTTGTATTTCCCACCATTGTACACAATTGGACTTTTTCAGATTTCCCTCATTTTATACATGGTGTAACTGGCAGACCTATATGACACTTTGGACTATGCTGAAACTTACCCAGCCTCTGCTTCTCTGCTGACAACACAATACTTCTTGTCTCTTTTTCTACAGGCAATTCTGCCGCTCATGACATGGAGTACTTAATTCCACATTACATATGTGTATGCAGATACTTTTGTTCAGACAGTGTCCTCAAATGCACATTTTTATTAAAAAAAAAATTTCTTGTATTTCATTGGAACTCACCTGGGGAATTGTGTAGTGATTGTTATGTGCAATGATGTATTCACATACTCTGACTTATTAAATAATTCAAAACAAAAAATAAAATGGGTACTTGAAAAAAAATGTCTTATTCATCAGGAGTGTGCAACATTTTAGTAAGAATGTAAAGAGTAAAGTGGTTGTCCCACATTAGGTTGTGTCTCTCTGGGCACCATGACTGTCCTTAAAGATGGGTATCCTGCTGGGTCCTATCAGAATTTCACTAAAATTCTTGTGTTATTGTGAAGCGGAATGAGTTCTCCTAACACACTGCCCCATTTGTCTACAAGATTAATCTTGTAACTTCATTTTCATCATAAAACTTCGTTCTGTCTTGCGTAGCGTTCAATGAGGCACACGACTAAATGAGCAATGAATGCTATCACTGAACTTCAACTTTTCACTCTGCTGTCGACGAATTTAAGCAAGCAATGTGGTACGCGATCCTATCTGTGTTTGGGGTCCCTCAATTCTGGAGGAAAAATTCAAGTGGATGAGCGAAAGTAGGGTATTTAGTATTCCGGTCAACAGTAATAGTGCCTGAAAGCAATCACCTGCCTAATGCTGACAATGATACTCTTGTTGTTTCAATATATCTAAGTGATTCATAGAAGTAACTAAACAACATCAAATATATGAGTTTACATCTTGTTACAATACCAAATAACGCAAACGTAAGTTGAAGAATGAATAAATCTAGTAATTCTAGGGTAGAATAAAACATGCTGACAACTGACTTCACCTTTCTCAGAACAGAGGGCACACTCTTTTCGAAATATAAAATACAACAAACAGTTTTCAATTAAAGACATTCTAGAATTGTAATAATGTTTGGAAACTGCTCTTGAAGACTTGTATTAACGATCGCTAGTGAAAATAATACTTTGCTAGTAATTGTTGATCGTTATATAAAGGTTGCGCAATATAGCCCTATATTCTACACCCCAAATGACTTTTGGTCAAGAATCCAAATAAAAATCATCAAATGTTTTTAGCTCTCAAGGGGACATTAACCGTATGACTGCCTTTCTTGTAATTTTGTCTTTTACGAAGATATGAAGAGCAGTACGGCTTTAAAAAAAAATAGAACCCTATATTTCCTTGTTTGGTAATCCACTTTCTCTCCCGAATACCTGTTCGAAAACGTATCACAGTGTATCGTTCACATCATCAAAACATTGTTAATACGTTGACTATTGCACACATAGTGATGGGTGTCTCACCGCCGGGACAGCCAAGGCATCAGGCGTGAAGCTGTGTTGGCTGCTGGTGGAAATACGGCGTCAAGACACAAGGCCAGGCGCACATTGGGATGCAGCCGACGAACGGATGGGATGGGACTTCGCGGCTAAATGTGACCGCACACTAGAAGGCAGATTACCCATTGTCGCAGTCTTCCCTTGTGAAGGTATGGCTGAACTCATGAATCTTCATTCAGAGTTCAAAATGGCTCCCAGCACTATGGGACATAACTTCTGAGATCATCAGTCCCCTAGAACTTAGAACTACTTAAACCTAACTAACCTAAGGACATCACACACATCCATGCCCGAGGCAGGATTCGAACCTGCGACCGTAGCGCTCGCGCGGTTCCAGACTGTAGCGCCTAGAACCGCTCACCCACTCCGGCCGCCCATTCAGAGTCCAATTTGAAAATGGGCATGCTGATGGTATTATGACAATTCAAAATGGAACAAATCAGAATGCCAAAGCTGATATATGAACAAGAGAAATGCTCGTGGTGAATCCGCTTTGACGTCAAGAGTTATTCAATAAACGTTTCATAAACCCTTCCCGTTTATATCGGTGTCAATTCCATGAGGCTTACGTGCTTGTCGGAAATATGTATTTTCTGAGGGAAGTAATGCCCAAGGAACAATTGTAAGTGAAAAAAACTTTGCTGCATTCTTGAGGTAAGTTTTACTGAAATCTCTTACAAAGTAAGGACATGAACAAGAATTATATTGGTTATTTTAGAAAATTAACTGAAGAAATTGTTGATGAGTTGAGCGTGAGATACAGTTGTACTTTCAGAAATGTCCGCAGAGTTCTGAAGAAGGACTGAATTCCTAGGAGAGATGCCACAGTTTGCGTAACCACTTCAATTACTTTACCTCAGATGAAATGTTGATATATTGGTGGCACGTTTTTAGTGGCTAGATACATCGAAATGAAGAAATGATAGAGTGGGTCATTAGCAGATGTCGAGCCTTCAGTCTTTTTACGTTCAGTCGCCTATTTCTTTGTCATTTACTCATGCTGCACAAAGGTATGTTGTGTAACCTTGGAAACATCAAGTTCCCGCATTTTCTTTGCTTGTTCTTTCCAACATCTGTGCTTGATGAAATTTCAGTTCTGCAGGACCTTCAGGTTGAGATGTAATTTTCTCATAACTATGATAAGCGCTTGCTAGCAGTATCTCTGCTGTTTATATAACCCACGCCCGTGCCCGTGCCCGTGCCCGTGCCCTATTTCAGCAGGACCCAACTCAACCTCATACCACTGCCACCTACAGAACATGCCTTGCAACTATGGATACTCTGACACGTCCAGCCGCATCGGCCAATCTGTCCCTGATCGAGGATGTGTCATGGAGCCTGTCATCAAGACTCCACCTCCACTCACCAGTCTGTAGGATTTGCGTCCTCAGGCGCATGGAGCATGAGAATAAGTATCAGAAGACTGCATCCGAGACCAGTACAACTCCATGCTGTACATCTCGATGCTTATATCCACGACCACGGGGGCCTGATTCCAAACACCCATACATTTTGTGCCCGTGTAGCACAATACATGTTGGTTCTTTTAAGCGGAAAGTGTAATTTCGTATGTGTGGTACATATGCCTTGTCATTCTGGGTATGGCTGTTTAAATGGTGCTGAGTGTATATGTCACATTTACTAGTGCTACAGTATCTGCATTGTTGTCTCGATTTGTCATAATGGCAACTAGAATTCCATTAGTTTCTTGGAATTTCCATTTCTTTATTTGGCTAGCAGAAGCTACCCTTTTGTAGCTCTTCCTTTTCTGCTGCAGGGTCAGCCACATGGCCTATTTCGGTTTTATTCGGTCCTTCTCATATGTACTCAGTACAGCGCGATATTTTATGTTGCACTGTGATGCAAGAGTTTTTGGTCGACACGACACTCTTCAGTTCGACAGAATCTTAATGTCACACTGTTTGTTCGTGGTATAAATGAAGTTGACACGTCCAGTAGCTGTTTGCACAGAAAGAAGCTTAGTGATTTATCATTGCAGACCTTTAAAATTTATGGTAATGATAGAACAGAAGGATGAGAATTCCCAATATCTTTTGTGCAGTTGCACAATCGAAGGGTACCGCAAATTTGCAATGGAACGACATTAGAGCACCATGCAGATAGAATTCAAAGGTTGATAGTGAAAGAGCAAAAAATTACAACAATCGATACAGGATCCACTGTTCTATTCGTCAAGATACACTTTGTGCTAAATTAGCAGGCATCGAACATGTGATGAAATTAATGGCACAAATAGTAAATGTTCTGAAGTCGCGCGCATTATTACACTGCCAGGTGCAACAGTTTTCAACGGAAATGAACGGAGAGTGTGGAAGCTTTGTATGTTACTGCAAGGTATGTTAATTAAGTCAAGGGGCATGCTTGGAACCATTTTCCGGTTTAAAACCAGCTACTGTCGAATTTATGAAGGAAAAAGGAAAGAAGATTAGGACATCCGGAATGGATTGCATAACCCTCATTTTAAACGGACTTGACTTCACACTGCCCACAGTAAGACACTGCTAGGTGAGAAACAAGTTCTTTCTGATTTGATGGGGACGCATTTCAAATTAAAATCGCATTGTGGAAGTGACAAATTCTGACAAGAACACCATCCATTTCCTTAAGCTCACTGGCGTTAAGCAAAACGCGAATTGTGACTAACTTATTGTGGTCTTGAAAGAATTACGTTTCGAGGACACTGCCAATCTATCTGCTTTTGAGACCATTTGCCGCTTCAGTTAAAAGCACCCTTGTGCTTGTGCAGATGGAACAGACTCACGCCAAACGTAATTCCCATTCAAAAGATAAATTCTTTTACGTTAAAGTTTTCCAGGAGGTCAACTTTCTTTTTCTTAGGAAGACTTTCCGCATCTCCATAAAGAGGTTACAAATGTGATAAAGTATTTCGATCAATGTATGTGTGTGTAAGGCTTTTTTAGATTATGAAGCTAAATTACAAGACTATTACGTGGTAACACTAGTGTGAAAATATGTAAAATTGTCTGTGTCAGTAGGTTATCAGTGTATGCTCTAACCGTGCCCTGTTTCTTATCTCAAGGTTACTAATAAAAGTTTTGTCTCAAGTACAGATTGTGTTAAGGATCAAGTGGACAAAGTTCAAAACCATCGTACAATATGCGTTAGATGAGTATGTGCCAACCAATGTCGTAAGAGATGGAAAAGAGCCACCGTGGTACAACAACCGAGTTAGAAAACTGCTGCGGAAGCAAAGGAAACTTCACAGCAAACATAGCCAAAGCCTTGCAGACAAACAAAAATTACGCGAAGCGAAATGTAGTGTGAGGAGGGCTACGCGAGACGCGTTCAATGAATTCGAAAGTAAAGTTCTATGTACTGACTTGGCAGAAAATCGTAAGAAATTTTGGTCTTATGTCAAAGCGGTAGGTGGATCAAAACAAAATGTCCAGGCACTCTGTGACCAAAATGGTACTGAAACAGAAGATGACAGACTGAAGGCCGAAATACTAAATGTCTTTTTCCAAAGCTGTTTCACAGAGGAAGACTGCACTGTAGTTCCTTCTCTAGATTGTCGTACAGATGACAAAATGGTAGATATAGAAATAGACGACAGAGGGATAGAGAAACAATTAAAATCGCTCAAAAGAGGAAAGGCCGCTGGACCTGATGGGATACCAGTTCGATTTTACACAGAGTACGCGAAGGAACTTGCCCCCCTTCTTGCAGCGGTGTACCGTGGGTCTCTAGAAGAGCGAAGCGTTCCAAAGGATTGGAAAAGGGCACAGGTCATCCCTGTTTTCAAGAAGGGACGTCGAACAGATGTGCAGAACTATAGACCTATATCTCTAACGACGATCGGTTGTAGAATTTTGGAACACGTATTATGTTAGAGTATAATGACTTTTCTGGAGACTAGAAATCTACTCTGTAGGAATCAGCATGGGTTTCGAAAAAGACGGTCGTGTGAAACCCAGCTTGCGCTATTCGTCCACGAGACTCAGAGGGCCATAGACACGGGTTCACAGGTAGATGCCGTGTTTCTTGACTTCCGCAAGGCGTTTGACACAGTTCCCCACTGTCGTTTAACGAACAAAGTAAGAGCATACGGACTATCAGACCAATTGTGTGATTGGATTGAAGAGTTCTCAGATAACAGAACACAGCATGTCATTCTCAATGGAGAGAAGTCTTCCCAAGTAAGAGTGATTTCAGGTGTGCTGCAGGGGAGTGTCATAAGACCGTTGTTATTCACAATATACATAAATGACCTTGTGGATGACATCTAAAGTTCAGTGAGGCTTTTTGCAGATGATGCTGTGGTGTATCGAGAGGTTGTAACAATGGAAAATTGTACTGATATGCAGGAGGATCTGCAGCGAATTGAAGCATGGTGCAGGGAATGGCAATTGAATCTCAATGTAGACAAGTGTAATGTGCTCCGAATACATAGAAATATATATCCCTTATCATTTAGCTACAAAATAGCAGGTCAGCAACTGGAAGCAGTTAATTCCATAAATTATCTGGGCGTACGCATTAGGAGTGATTTAAAATGGAATGATCATATAAAGTAGATCGTCGGTAAAGCAGATGCCAGACTGAGATTCATTGGAAGAATCCTAAGGAAATGCAATCCGAAAACAAAGTAAGTAGGTTACAGTACGCTTGTTCGCCGTCTGCTTGAATACTGCTCAGCAGTGTGGGATCCGTACCAGATAGGGTTGATAGAAGAGATAGAGAAGATCCAACGGAGAGCAGCGCGCTTCGTTACAGGATCATTTAGTAATCGCGAAAGCGTTACGGAGATGATAGATAAACTCCAGTAGAAGACACTGCAGGAGAGACGCTCAGTAGCTCGGTACGGGCTTTTGTTAAAGTTTCGAGAGCACACCTTCACCGAAGAGTAAAGCAGGATATTGCGCCCTCCTACGTATATCTCGCGAAGAGACCATGAGGATAAGATCAGAGAGATTAGAGTCCACCCAGAAGCATACAGACAATCCTTCTTTCCACGAACAATACGAGACTGGAATAGAAGGGAGAATCGATAGAGGTACTCAGAGTATCCTCCGCCACACACCGTCCGGTGGCTTGAGGAGTATGGATGTAGATGTAGAATAACACTTTCCACCTTGGCCCGCATTATCGTGAGGGTTTGGTTTTTAATTTGCTATCGCTCAACTACATCACTTACCTGTGTCAGTCCAGACTGCAACGATTGTATGATTTCCCGGCTTCTGTTTGGTAGCTGTTTTGTTTCATTTTGTGACCACTAGAGCGCAACAGATCGTTTGAAACTTCAGCAGCAAGACAGGTATGCTTATGCAAGGTAAACACAATATGATTTCCTACGTTTTGTCAGTTTAAGACAATTCCTGCATAATTATAGACTGAGAATGTTTATTTAACGTATGTAAGGTGTATAAGCAAACGCATAAAATTTCAGTTGGATGTTACACATTTTTTGTACTTTGAGTGTTATCGTAATGCTAGAGACTTTTTGGACACACTATCATCATGAGATTTTTTCAGTATTTTTTCCTTATTTAGAGGTCCTAATTTATTAAAATTGACACATTTCAGATATAAAGGTTAAAAATACTTTCTCTCTAGGCGGAAAGGGATCAGTGGCATCCGGTGGCTGGCTGCACATTCGGGCTAGTTATAATCAAGGTCACACCTCATTCCCCACCCTCCCCCCTGGGGGAATCACTGACAATTGATCAACATCACCCAGGGAAACCCTGTATCCCTTCCCCTCTTCCTCATACCCCCTGGACCAATTGGAAGGCTAGGCCAACAGGAAACATGATCTCCCCACCCCTCCTTTTATTGTATTACATTGTTTACAGATAATGCTGTCGTTATCATCTAGTAAAGTCGTCAAAAGAACAAATTGCAAAACGATTTAGATAAGATATATGCATGGTGCGAAAATTGGCAATTGACCCTACATAATGAAAAGTGTGAGGTCACCCACTTGAGTGCTAAAAGTCATCTGTTAAACTTCAGTTACATGATAAATCAATGAAATCTAAAGGCTGTAAATTCTACTAAGTGACTGCAAAGTGCAATTACAAAGAACTTAAATTTGAAAAAACACATAGAAAACGTTGTGGGGAAGGGAACCAAAGACTCCATTTTATTGGCAGAACACTTAGAAGATGCAACAGGTATATTGAAGAGACTGCCTAAACTACACTTGTCCGTCCTCTTTTTGGAGTTCTGCAGCGCAATGTGGGGTCTTCACCACATAGGATTACAGAGTGCATCGAGAAAGTTCAAAGAAGGCAGCATCTTTTGTATTATCAAGAAACAGGGGAGAGAGTGTCACAGATATGATACACAATTTGGGGTGGACATCATTAAAACAAAGGCGGCGTTTCTCATTGCAACGGGATCTTCCCATTAAATTTCAATAACCAACTTTCTCCTCCGAATGCGAAAATATTTTGTTGACGCCGACCAACAAAGGGGGGAAACAATCATCACAGTAAAATAAGACTAATCATAGCTCACATTGAATGATATATGTGTTCATTTTTCCCACGTGCTTTTGGGGAGTGGAGTAACAGAGAATTGTTGTGAAGGTGGTTCGATTAACACACTGCCTGCCACTTAAGTGTGATTTTAAGAGTAGCTATGTAAATGCAGACGTAGATTCGAGCTGCCCGAAGCCCCACCCCATTTGGTGTCTGATCTTCATAGTGTGAGGATACTGAAGTGCCAGCAGCAGAGCGTACCAGGCAGAACCTTCGGACGTGAGAGGAACAGACTGTTGGATTTGAAAGCAAGTATCTAATAATATTACAATTACTATCAGTATTGTTATTAACAAACATATATTCGATTTTACTTATGGTTCACTAGATTTCCAGCAGTGCAACGTGCCCCTGATCCTGTGAGACGAGGACAAACACTAACTACTGCCAGCACTGCCACATCAATGGCCCACAGGCGGTCTTCCTGGTGAGTCAGACCTGGTGACTATCAACTACACTGTACCGGTTTGCGGACATTTGCCATGATTTTACCTGCTCCGAAGAGTTGGGTCCCTTGTCTCCCCCTCCCCCTCCTCCTCGTCGCTGTCGCGCAGTAAAGGTACTTACTGAGCCTTTCCGTTGGTTTACTTAACATAGGACCAGAATCTCTTTGGATTTTCTGCCACACTTTTTGAGAGACTTTCGTTGTGGAAACTATTAAATGCATCTCACATTGAAATCCGCACCAAATTTCGAGCCTCAGTAAAACTTCGCCAATCTGATTTGCGTTCGTCTAAATTATATTTCGGTGCTCCTGCAGCAGCTTTCTGTCGTGCTTTGTGTACCATGGGGGATCAGTTCCGTCTCTTATTGATTTATTTGGTATGAATCTCTCGAGTGCTGTTGATACTATTTCTTTGACCTTCAGCCACATATGGTCTTCACTTACATAGTTTGGAAGGATTGGAGACTGTCTCTTAGAAAGACGTCAACCGAATTTAGAGCTGCTTTCATAAATAGATATATTTCGCATTTGGTTTTGGTGAATTTCTTTGTTACGGAATTGAGCGTCACTCGACTGTGTGTTCACTAATCCCCGTATCCGTCGTGATGCTCAGGATTATTTGTGACTAAGAGGTCAAGTGTGTTTTCGTAACCATTTACAATTTGAATGGCCTCGTGAACTAATTGTTCGAAACAATTTTTAAAAAAGCATTTAGAACAATTACGGAAATTGTTTTCTATCTAAACAGAGTATGAAAATGTATGTTTGTAAACATACAGAAGGTAGATGGAAGTCACTGCCAACTATAATTTTATGAGTAGCGTACCTATTTGTGATGAGACTCAAGTTTTCTTTGAACTGTTCAGCAACTGTTTCATCTGAGACCGGGAGTCGGTAAAAGGGGCCGGTTATTAATTTATTCCGGTTGTCGAATATAACCTCTGCCCATACTAAGTCACAAGAACTATCAGCTTCAATGTCGCTTGTGAGCTGAAACACACATTACATTATTTTTCCTTAAGTTGTGCTTCTTGTTTCTGTTGTAGTTCAGATCATTAAAATTACGGCTTTTCCCTCCAAAACCTAGGATGCTTTCTCTGTGACCCTGCAAATACCAGAGCTAAACAATGTAGAACAGCAACGTACGTTACAAGCATAGCATTCTGTATTACTTTATTTCCTTATTTCTAACATTTTAAAATCGTATGTCGACTTTAGATGACATGTCAATCATATCTCTATTTAGTGAACGTATTTTCAGTCATGTTTTGAACATTGTCCCGCTGCACTTTATTAACTAATGTTTCGCCGCAAGGGATATCGGATTTGAGAGAGCAAATTAATATGGAATATGTCGTTCTTCTTTCCAAACATTCACGTTCTCATTTCTTCTTTCCTTGTTGTGTTTTGGGCATGCAGTTGTAGTAATTAAAGTAGGCACAAACGCAGTGACCAAAAAGAAATGATTAGCTTACATTCGCATACTCTTTACATACTTCATTTCTTGTTGCTCCCATGCCTATGGACTGTTTCTATCGCAATCAGTAAGCGTGAAAGGAAGTTACTCTACAGACAGAGGGACCTATATTCATACTTGGTAGAACTAGTTACATACTGACATAATCGTCGGTATTGCTTTCGTTTCCGAAAAGTTATAAGTATTTCGATTTCGGACAAGAAGCTCCGTATTTCGCCAAGATGTCGAAGAAGGAGGTCCCTTACGTACTGGTTCTATCGAGCAAGATGTGGAGACGGCGGTTTGAAAGCGGACAGAAGTAGTACGAGGAAGGGCGTGCCTTACCTCAGGGATCGCTACTCAAGCTACCTGGCGAAGGGGCAAGTGTGGCAAATGTCCGGTGTGGCAAATGTCCGGCATTCCCGTACCACTGCCACTGTGGCAGCCACCACTGGTAGAGCTGCCACAGGTCACCGAGCCACAGGCAAGTTCCTCATCAAGAGTACTACTGCACCTACAACATTACTGTTTATGGATCTATACAAAATGTGGATCTACTTATGGAAATTGTGATCGAAGTTAAAAACGCGCAACACATCTGCACTAGAGTTCAATACTCAGATGAGTTGGAATATTTGTGTAATATGATGGAGTATAAGAATAGAATGAAAGATGAGTATGATATATTCCACACTCCAACAGACGTTCAATTGTTTGGTCATAAAGCCACTATAGTTGATATTTTAGAATTAGCTTCATGAGACACAAGCACATACTTAAAATACTCAAGTGTTTTGAATTTAGAATATCTGCACTGTGCAACATCAATCGTCCCATAGAGGTTGTGCTGCTGGCAGCATTATGTATGAGCAGCTTACTGTGAATTAGTAGGCTATTTGAGTATAAATAGGGTTACTATGTACAAAGTGGAGCACTGTATAAATTTCTGACACCCCCTGCACCAAAGTGTGTAACTGTAGATCCTGGAAAGTCTGTAGAGGGTGAGTTCACAGAGGGAATTCCACTATAGGTAATGTCACATTTTAGCTAGAATACCGTATAGTCTGAATTTAATGCCTACAGACGGCAGGTATTTTCAATATTTTGTGCTACCACTACACAACGAAACTATTAGATAAATAATGAATAAAGTACAGCGTGTTTCCTACAGAGTTGTTTCTTTCACATTGCAAACTGTGGCTGTTAAAACTGGGATTGCTGGATTGTAATGTCTCTCTCTCTCTGAAATGTTTAGACCCATATCAGAAAGTATTAAACAATTCTCACACATGGTGGCGGCAGATGGTCGTAGGAGGAGGGCATAAAAGGATGTACGATCACCGATTTCATCAGCTGTCACAGTGCTAGCGAATTAGATATGATATATACGAACAGTTGAGGTCAGCTATATATATGTTGGAGCCAGGAGGGAGATTAAGTGGATACCTGGTTTAGGGCAGCTAATATTCCCAAAAACTGAACTGCCAAAAGTATTTGCTGAAAGAGAAGAAACCATATGCAGAAATATTATGTAATACTAATGCACACAGGAGTGGTGGTGTTCCAAAAGGACAATTAAAAGGGCTAAACAAAAGGAATTACGTTAACATTATTAGATAAATGTTAAGCAGGGATCACAGCAAAGGCCAAGGTGCTGACATTCAACATATCTGACCGCATTACCTCTAGAGTATAGGTGATCCTAAGAAAGTCATAGACTGAGTGTACCTACTGACAGCATCGTCTACAGCACGGAATATAGCTCACATGAACGAAATTATATTAATTACTTTGAAGCCTCGAGACACACACATTACTGAGTAATAGTAATGGAGACAGTGGTATGTTCACTCCACAGACCTCTTTGCCAAAATGTTCCCATGCAAACCATTCATAATATGTTGTCTGAATGATTTATGGTGGCTGACCTCATTGAAATTAGAGAATATTCACCATTGAATAAAGGGTTCAAATATATTTCAATAATCATAGGTACATATTCAAAAATCCCCTGGACCCTTCCTGTGAAGACAAAGACTGGGAGAAACTTTGCACAGGTGATTAAACAACTGCTGCAGATTGGTAAGAGGCAGTGTCCTGACAACCTAAAAATTACCCATTGAGGTAAATTTTGCAATAAGTATTTCAAGTTGGTAATGGAGCAATGTGGAATAAACCAATACTCAACATTCTCCCACATGAAAGGGAATATTGTGGACCATCTGAACAGAACCATTAAAACCTGTATGTGGATGCAGTTTGCAGTAATACTCATTACTAGACATTTTACCACAAATTATTGGGGTGTACACTGAAGCTGAACATCAAACAATTAAGATGACATCTAAATATAGCATACAATCACATTAAGATGGTGGATCCATGCAAGCAGAAGTTCAAAGGGGGTGATTTGATCATTTCGAAATACAAAACTGCATTTGAGAAATCATACCTTCCTAACTGGTCAACGGAGATATTTACAATGTTCAAAGTACAGAGGACAAACCTGAGAACTTACATCTCAACCGACAGCGACCATAAAGACAGTGCAGGGAGTTTTTACACAGAGGAATTACAGGTAAGTTCCGAAGCAGACATGATTTTCATACAGCATGTCATAAGACATCACAGGAACAGGTCTTTAGTGAAATGGTTTCGCTCTGTAGAATCCCAAAAGAGTTGGGTGAAAGCACACGATTTGCTATAAAAATGGTGCACGAATCTCAGACAGTACAGTAGCATACCATGTGTGCTAGGAGGTGCATCAGAGGTGGCGGTATTTGTGGTGGTGGTATTCTCGATAAACCGTCAGTCGAACTTCGTATTTCTTGATATGAGCCTGAAACAAAACTGAGAAAGCGTGTGGCTCATGGTGATAAAGGGAGTAATCTCCTAGACAATGCCTGCAAAGAGCTTGATTTAACGTATGCTGCAAATCAATATTTGCCAGAACGTTACCCTGCAAATTGCATTTTATCAACAAAAAAAGTAAACCATATATGTCGAAGAAGGAACATAGGCATAGGACAACGCATTGAAGCATTCACTGCTCATCAAGTAATGCATACCAAACTTAAATTGGGTGCTGGAGTAGATTTCAAACGAATAATGAATGCAGCTTCTTGTACACTAAAGAGGAAGAAACCTACAGGGGGGGGGGGTGAAAAATTGTATACAAGCAGCAGTAGTAGTGGTAAAAAGGATCTTGAAGAAGAAGAAGAAGAAGAAGAAGAAGAAGAAGAAGAAGAAGCCATGTGGCAACATCTTCAATCTTGCAAATACCTAAGACTTATGGTGTAGGATTAATCCGTTTTTGATTCCAGTGTCAGTGGAGCCATTGTCTATTGTGTCGCTGGTAGAAGGAGCTGCCACCATGGCCCACCAGCAAAGAATGCACAAAATGCTCAAGAGCAACAACAGTTATCTAAAAGGCATAATAGGATGAAGGAGGCCGACATTATCGGTAAAGGACTATATTTAAAACCATACAATAAAGGACTTGGACTGTTTATTAAAAACAAGTCACTTAACTATGCTATCGGACAGACTTCTTACCAATACTAATCTGCTTAAACTCATCAAGAAACTCTAAATCCCAGGAGTTTTTGGTATGTCTTTGCTGAATACTTTACCAAAGACAATTTGAAAATGCAAGGAACGTATGATTGTAATATTTAGATGTCGCATGTGGAATACGCTGCCTTGCGTATGTTAAAACAGAATAACGCGATCTTCTTTGAATTGTAGGGGTATTTACGCCTGCTGGAAGAATTGTGCTGTTATTTTACCAACAGTTGTGTATTCTACAATTTTCGACACTACTAAGACTTCGATTCATACCTCTGTTCTCGTTTTTGCTGCTGGTCCTGACGAATGCATAAAAACAACCAGCATGCACATCTCCATGTCAGCTGAGACTCAGATATCAGGTCGCACAATAACTTTAAAACAGCACTCCTCTGTATTTAGGGCAAATTACCTGACTCTCCCCCCTCCCCATCCCCAAAGTAGATCCAAGCAAGGGTGACTGGAGTATTGCATTGAGTGGCTTGGAAATTCATCTAGAAAGTGGCACAGTTGTGAAGATTCCTCCTGACTTGTAGGACCTTCAAAATCTAAATGCAATTATAAAATGACCTGTAATACAATTTGACTTACGTGCATTAATACATTTAAAGCACAGATAAAAACGACAGAACATATAATAGTCTTTAGTTGGATAGGCTCAACAGGATCAGCACGAGTCGAATTCAGTCATTAGACCATCTCGAGTTGAACATCGTTGACCAGGATGGAAAATAGGTTGATTTTTGAGGAGAAGAAATGACGGTTGTACAAATTTCAAGAAGCAGCAGCACTGTGGGCATAAAGTATAAAACCGACCTACACACCAGTGTTCCACTCTGCAGCGGAAGAACAAGATGACAACACGTAAGAATTAGGAGTGCCTGAAGTCGATGGGATTGAAACTTCGCAGTGACGTCACTCAAAACAACAACTGGTGATGTTCAATAATAATGATGATGATGAGATATGAATTCTGATCCAACATCAAGATCATTTAACAAATCCAAACAGCAGCTTCCTGTACTTCGAAGGCACATTTATGAAGAATGACGGAAGCACTGCAGCAGAATCATTGTGACTTACATGTAATGCATTCCCCTTTCTGTTTCATGAAATACGGCGTTGATGTTGACTACACAAGAAACACTGGCATCACATCAGCATTCAAAACATGCAATATGGACCTTAATTTTCTACAAAACGCAGAATGGTTCATTGACAGATCCATAAGTAATCACTTGGGATGTACATCCCTCTCAAAATGGTTATCGGGTTCTTTGCAGATAATAAGCGAGTCACTACGAATGCCAAACAGGACCGAATTTTCTTTCGAAGTACTGTGGCTAATAATATATACATTCAAGAAGTGAAAACAACAGAAAATAAAGTTGTTTTGGATAAATTAGTGTGAGAAATGTACATGTATCCAGTTTTACGAGTTTCCATTTCTGCCGACAACTTCAGAACATAACTGGTCGATTAAAACATATGTTCAACAGGAAATGCCTCTGTTCATTATTCTGGCGCTGCAGGCAGACAGACGGGACAGGGAATATGATTAAGGATTCCGTGTTATTCGACAACTGTAACCTAACCAATGTAAAAGCGGAATAATCACAATATCAATCTGCTGTACGATATATACTCAAAATTTCATTATTCTTACAACGAAAGTGACGAATTTGTACGCTCAGCCCAGACACAGGGCAGCAGCGGGCATATCTGCACAGGCAGGACGCTGCAGATAGCAGCAGCTGGCATCTAATTGAGTGGGTAACACTTCTACTGTTAACGACGGAAGTTCTGCAAATCGTGGAAGAATATTTGCCACTCTCGCTGCAGCCCACATACGACCTCAGATATGGTATAGCATACACCTGCACTGAATTATGTGACAGTGTTGATGAAAAGGGGCAGAAGAAAATGCTTTCCTTTTGATCACTGTCTATGAATGCGAGAATCAACCTCTATATGCAGCTATAAGCGTACTTTAAAAAGGACCGCTTTAGCATGGACACTAATTTTGGTCTGATCATCGACAGCACTCACTTCTCTTTCTTTCATTAGTGAATAGACTGGCCAAAGCGACTCTTTGGTACTTCTCAGTAGCTACCCAGCATTCAGTACCTATGGAGTATACTGGCTGGAGTAGCTCTAGTGCTTCTCAACAGTAACCATTCCAGCATTGCCTTATTTCCCTCTGAGTAGTTCTCTGAACTGCTATTATCTCTTTTCTTTTTTCTTCTGTCATACCTAGACCCTGTCAGATTACGTGCGCTATGAAGCGTCATATTGGTGCAGCTGACGACGACGATGATGATGCCACCAATAAGTGGCCCAGATTGGCCTCTGAAGACGATTCTACAGGTATGTGGAAATCATTTTCGTTTATGTCCTTTACTTATCTGAAACCTGATGACTAATTTCGTCGTCTTCTCCTCCTCCTGCTGCAGATGGGAGTACACCATCACAACTGTTGAGCAGCAGTGCTGCCGAGGGTCTCGAGTGGCTCCTTTGTATTCTAGAAGATGGCAGCTGAATAAATTCCGATTCATGTGAATGTAAGTACCTGTTTTTCTCTCTCCCTCCGTCTCCATGTGTGTTATAAACTGGTTAAATAACGTTATGCTTTTTGTTTCTATCCAAATTCTTCAACAAGATAGCATCCAGGGGGATGGATCCTCTGCTGCAGTCAAGTCCTATAACTATTTACTCAATGCCAAACCAGTCACTCATTGTAACTGGTGATGGTTGACGATGATGAATCCAGAGCGAATATTTTGATGCAGCCTGAGAGCCAATTGTCCAGCATTAGTTTGTGGGGGATGCACCACAAATCAAGGAGCGAATACGTGAGTGGTAGTGGTAGTAGTAGTAGTTCTATTTTCCTAGAATAATATACCCAACACAGTTGCATGCTGGACCAAATTATACTGGAGGTCACAGCCAATAAGGTCCGCTGTGGTGAATTTTTCATGTGAGTAGAACCACCACAGATGCCTACATATATCCGTTTATTTAATTATGTCTGATACTTAACATTTTTCCTTCTTTCTATGCATGTGTTATGGAGGAGATAATGGGAGTCCACCTGTCGTGGTGGTGCACACATGGCTGGACATGCAGTAGCCCAGTCTGTCACCTGCAATGATGTACCCACCTCCGGACCCTCCATCAGTGATTTACCTGCAGCCAGACAGGCAGCAGCTTGGTTTGCCATCTGCAATGCAGTCCTTGTCACAGTCAACACCTCAGGCAGGTTGTAATCATGGCGCAGCATCATGACTGTGGCCCATTTGCCATGGTCTGGGCTATGCCCTCCACACCCTGATCCATCTTGCAAATGTCACTCCACCATCTGAGGTCACTGTGACAATGTGCTACGTTTAGCACCACCACCACCACCTGTGCTGTTTTGGATCACCAAGAAAGTCCTGTGGCCACAATGAACTCAATAACAGCTGGTGTGTTCGGCCACAGGATCTCACTTGCCCACACTGCTAACTCAAATGTGAGCTACCGAGATCCTACAACTTTCCTTAATGCTTGTCAAGCAATTCTGGAGAGGGCGCTCCCCAGGTATGTCAACGACCTGTGGTATCCTGGTATTAGTTGCAAAGCAGTTACAGTGAACTGATGCATCCCCTGAAAGAGGGCAATGATGTTGGTGAGGATAAGAGCATCATCCAAATTTGAAGGAGAAATGAGGTAGGTCAACAGAATGGGTCAGAAATTCTAGCTTCAAATACATGCTCTGACTTAAGTTACTAAAGCAAAGCTAAACTAAAGCCAAGAAGAATTAAAAAAATTGTGACAAGACTAAAATATGATGGCACAACACAAAAAAATTTTGAGAAGATTAAAATATGATGGCACAACACACAATACTTTTCTTAGCAGTTTAATTTGTCTGTGGTTACTTGTGCCAAAGAATGTATGACATGGTACATCTGTGATAATTTTCCTGTCATTGCCGATGGTGCAGAACGGAAACCAGCAGCAAAATGAAATAACATTATTACAGACAGCACAATGTTATCCATTTTTAAAATTTGTATATGCTGTTGACCATCGCCTAAGCAAGATGTTCCATTTTTCTGAAATGCACGGAAAGAATGTCCAGTAGGGAGCTCAACCATGTACTCCCATCTCGATATATTCTCACATGCCTTTGGTCCACTTATTGGTGGTGGGGGTATGTGTCCTGTGACAGCCTTCTTCTGAAAGATATTGCTGCTAAACAGGCATGCATGACTGTCCATAGGTCTGCTGACAAGGATGTATTTTGTTTGTATGGTTGCTTCTGGCTAGCAATAGAAATTACCCTTAAAATGTATGCATTACAAAAAGATACCATTGATATGATGTCTGCAGGAATTACAGTTTCCAAGGCTTCTTATTCCCCATGGAACTCTAGAACGTGGCAAAATTTGAGAGGCAGAACCTTGATTGTTCAATTCACATTAATACCATGGATGTTGATATTCCAGAGGTGATGACCATGAGCACACTGCACAGAAAAAATAAGTCAAGCATAAAGCAGTCGGACCCTTCTACTTTCCTAAATTAGCCAGTCAGCACCCAAACATGTAGACCTGTTGTTGGTCTCCAAGGTTGAGAAGCAGCAGCACTACATATGGATCAAAAGCAAGTCTCACCTACTTTCCACCCAAGTCTCAAAAAATAATGGGGCAAGGTACTTTTGCCATGGATGCCTCAGCTCATTTACCCAGAGTACCTTGGAAACCACTTTATTAATTGCTGGAGCCAGGATTTGGTATGTGCAGAAATGCCTGCCAAGGATAAAGTTTTTAAAATCGAATAACACCCACCAGCAGAAGCGCTGTCCCTTCACCATGTACACGAACTTCGAGTGCCCCCTAGCTCCTGTGGTGCATTGTGAAGGCAACCCCTCTGCCTCCCATACTTCCCTCACAAAACAGCATGTGTCATATGTGGCAGCATATGAAGTTGTATGCTCATATTACACCAGAAACATCAAATTCAAATCTTTCATTGGGGATGATCCTGTGAGACAGCTGCTTGGCAAGCTCAATAAACTTGTGCGAGAAATTGATGTGATTTATCATATCGTCTAATGATCGACTCAAAGGAGATTGGATTGGATTGATTTGGGGGAGGAGACCAAACAGTGAGGTCATCAGTCTCATTTGATTAGGAAATAATGGGGAAGGAAGTCGGCCGTGCCCTGTCAAAGGAACAATCCTGGCATTTGCCTGAAGCAATTTAGGGAAATCATGGGAAACTTAAATCAGGATGGCCGGATGTGAGATTGAACCGTCGTCCTCCTGAATACAAGTCCAGTGTATTAACCACTACGTCACCTTACTCGGTAACTCAAAGGAGAATGAAGCCCTGTACAATAAGGCAGTTGAGTGTCATTTGTGGGCTGCCATTGGATAGAAAAGTGGAAACTCAATGTAGAAACCTCTGTCATCTAATGGGTAAGTTCTGCAGTGCAGCTCACAATGCATAAAACTTGAAGTACCAACTGCCATGGGACATGCTCATCTTTTTCCACATTTTAAATGGGTATTATATCCAATTTCTCATTAAACACTCGGTTGATTATGGGTTGAAGGATGATGAGATCATTGTCATGCCTGACACCACTTAGAAGTACATTTCATTTTCCAAGAGAATCATGCCAAAAATGATGCTCAACTTCTTGGATTCACTTTGTTTCATGCATGCTGAGACAATAGGTCAGGAGGACATCTATACCATCAGAGCCACATATTATGATGATGCAAAGTTTCAGCTTGTGACAAAGAAGGGGCCTTTCCATGCAAATACCTGCATTCAGTGGAGAGACTCCAAAAAATGACATTTCCCGACATAACCACATTCTCTGGATAACTAACAGGCAGTGTCATAATAGATGCAGAGTATGAGCACATGGTGAATGTTTGGCAGAAGCTGAAAATCTGTGCTTTAGAGGGATATGCTAGATTATACATGAACTTGGGTGTAGACCTGCATGTAAATGTTTTTGCGAAGTTCCTGAGTGTATGTCTGTGCACATATTATCTGGATCCTACCTTCTATTTCATCACACCAGGGTTTTTGTAGGACACAATGTTAAGGAAGACATATGTTAGTGCCGAACTGTTGACCAATGTTGCTCTTCTTCAACTGCAGGATTTTTGAGGGACTTCACCAGTGTGTGTGCGCAGGTATGCCAAGGAGAATAACAATGAAGGAGTGAGGAGGATTACAGACCATCTGACGATTTATCTTATAGCTTTTACCTGGATGTAAACAACCTCTATGGGTATGCCATGCAACAGACTAGTTGCTGCCTGAGGAGGAAATTGTCAGTTTGAAGGAAAAGATCAAAGATGTGGCTGACGATGCTGGTGAGAATTTTTCCTGGAGGGAGAACTGGAATATTGTATCGATTTGCAAGATGAGCACGGCGACTTGCTGTGTCTGGAGCGCCTAGTCCCAAAGGTGTTCCCTTGAATTTAACTTGCACAATTGCCTATCGTGTGTGTGTGTGTGGGGGGGGGGGGGGGGGGGGGGGGGGGAGGGGGGGGTTCTCCTAGCTGACCTTGATTAATTCCTAATGGCTCCCAGGGGTGGGTGAAGGGGGGGGGGGGGAGTTGGGAGGACCTGGATTATAAGTCGCTAAGGTATGCAACCTGAGACCAGAAGTCCTTATCAGTGACCCTGAGATAAGGAACATGTTATAACTGTATAGTGGGTTGAACTGGTACTGATAACCTACTCACAGAAATGATCATACTTAGTCATCCAATTTACTCTTATCGAGCTAAGGATATGTCAAACAAGCCTGTACACCTCTCAACAAAGTTTGTCAATTTCACCTCAATTTTTAACCATACACTGTTTATGGAGCTGTATTTTGACCCAAGCGGGAATGGCTACAAATGCAGACGAAACGTTGTTACATTCACTGTGGGATTTGTTTGAAGAAGAAAGTGAGTTCTACGTGACGACACTTTGCTGTCTGTGTTTATAAGTTTTGAGGATGCCAATATGAATTTATCACGAACAGATCTGAAGATGGTCATTACTGACAAACTGGTCATCATCGAAGGACTTTATATTGTGATGAAAGACTGGCATAAAAAACATTAGAAGAAAATGAGATTCTGGTTCAGGAAATGGTTTAACATGAGACAGAAATGCACAAATTAAAACCTGTTACATTCTGAATCTGAGTACCTCAACTTTCTGTGATTGGACAGTGAAACTTTCATTAAGCTGCTTGGAGTTATTTCGCCCTCACACTGAAAAACAAGAGCCAAGTATGCAAAAACTTATACTCTTCTACTTGGTCTTCTAAGAACAGTTCATTAAAATACAGCAATGTGGGAACATGCAACCCACGTCATTGGTGGAAGAATTAGAGGTTTTCTTTTATTGCTCTCCAGCTTGTATGTTGTGTGTAGAATACAGATTTTTTTGTCAACCTTTTCCTGCATAATATATAGCTCGGAACGATGTGACTCCTCTACCATTTTGGTAATCACCAGTACTACATTGTAATTATCTTTGTTTGTAGTTTCCATGTTTGTGGAAACTTGTAATACTGCCCTATACACTATGATAAATTGTAATAAACCTATCTTTCACTTTACATATGCAATGAAACATCAACTCAAACATCAGCCTTCTTGTCAAATTTTCCACCAATCAAAATTTCTGTCACATATACACTATGTTTAACTAACATGGTGAAGTTTGACAAATTGTTTAACTGTGTACAGGGTCTTAATCTGTGTCCCACACACTGCATGGTGAAGGTGGATGCAGGCACTATACTGCACTGCCCTCTGCCTCGAGGTGCACTGTTGTATTTACACTAGAGTCGTGTTCTACGAAAATTGTGGTCCAGTAGCTTTGATATAGTACACAAATGACGTAGTAAATGGTAGTATTGGTAGGGAAAGAAAACTTTGTTTTTGTTTGCTTTGCACATAATTCGAACTGCTCATCGTTCAGTATTAGTCCATTCTGTATTTTATACCCTTAAAAAATAAAATCATTTCAAATGTAATAAACATCAGCTGATTGCATAACTAATGTGCTTCTATGTAACCAAAGCAATTATTTTTGAAGCAAGTACAGTTCACACGCATAAACATAAAAATATCTACGTAATCATTGTTGTTATTTTGTACTCAACAGAATGGGCTTCACGATAATCAAAGGCACGAGATTCCTGTTGTTATTGGTTAGTGCAAAAGTTGCTCATGAACAACAGAACCAGGTTACATAACCTCGAAGCATTGAAGTGGTGTTTATGTTTTTGTTTTCCATTTTTTTTTAAATTTTTTCTACACTATCCCACTGATTCACATTACAAATCAACAATTTTCAAATAAAACCTGAATTAAACACTGAAAATTTCAATTTTGCTATAAATACAGTTTAAATAAAGTAACAGACAGGAAAATAAGTATATATCCTCTCTTAGTTTCTACATAGTCCACCGCTGTCAGTTTTTAGGGGAATCTAATACAACGCTTATTGCATGTGCAAACAAGGGAGGTCAAAATGAGGTAATGCACAATAGGTATGCAACCAGCTAATGAACATGTAATGCAATTATGATCTTAACTGAACAAAGCTACTAAGAAAAGTACCGTAGTCTGCGCTTACTTATGATAGCCTACAACTGTTTTACACCAATGGGTCACAAAAACTTTTGCTCTGCTTCTCTTCGTCATTTGTGTCATAATGTGTGCTTGGCCTAAGCCTCTGATCCCAGCACCGATGGCCTTGTGGCAGTCAGTATGTTAAAAATACAACATAACATTGATTATGACTCCTCAGTAATAACCACATACCTGAGGTAATGCAAGTCCACCTCTCTGGAGTTGATAAATAAATGGAAGCAAGAGGTAAATGCACCTCTGCCATTCCATTAATCATCTTCCGTTATTTGAATGGGGGGTGGTCAAAACAAATCAGTCACCCAGTACATCACTGGATAACCGGTTTTACTACATTGAATCTGATGTCAGTTCACTTCGAAGATGATAGTAACCATTGTGCATTTTCTCTACAAATTTTTTAAAGCATGCAATGGTCCTATACATGACCTACATCTATGTTGTTACTCTGCAATTCACATTTAAGTGTGTGACAGAGGGTTCTACAAAGCCCCTTCAGACTATTTTTCTACCCCTGCACACTAACAGCAAGTGGGAAAAATTAACGCTTAAATCTCTCTGTACGAGCTTCGATTTTTCTCATCTTATTACAATAATCATTACTCCCTATGTAGGTTAATGACAAAAAAAATATTTTCACAATCGGAGAAGGAAGTTGGTAATTGAAAGTTTGTGAAAAGGAGTTTGCTGTAATGGAAAACATCACTTATCATATTCGTAACACTCTCTCCCCTATTTGCCATATTTTGTGATAAAACAAAATGAACCACCCTTCTTTGAACTTTTCGATGTCCTCCGTCAATCTTACCTAGTGAGGATCCAATACTGCACAGCAATACGTTAGCAGAGAAATGGACAAGTGTAGTGTTGGCATTCATCACACCAACTAAAAATTTTATCTAAATCATCTTGTATGTTCCTACAGTCACTCAATGATGACACCTTCCCATACACCACAGCAAAAAACTGCAGACTGCTGTCCACCCTATTCACCAGCTCAGTTATATACACAGAAAACAACAATAGTCCTATTACATTTCCCTGGGGCACTCCTGATGATAAAATTGTCTCTGATAAACACTTGGCATTGAAGACAACATACTGTGTTCTGTTACTTAAGAAGTCTTTGAGCCACTCACATACCTGAGAACCTATTCCATATACTTGTACCTATGTTAACAGTCTGTAGTGGGGCTTCACGTCAAATGCTTTCCGGACATCTAGAAATATTAAATCTGCCTGTTGCCCTTCATCCATAGTTAGCAGATATCGTGTGAGGAAAGAGCAAGCAGAGTTTCGCACAAGCGATGCTTTCTCAAATGTGCTGGTTCATGGACATATGATTCTTGGTGTCAAGAAAATCTGTTATATTCGACTGAGAATATGTTCAAGGATTCTGCAGCAAAGCAATGTTAGGGATATTGGTCTGCAATTTTGTGGGTCCATTCTTTTACCCTTCTTATATACGGGGGTCACCTGCACTTTTTCCAGCCATTTGAGACTTTTTACTGAGCAAGAGATTCATAATACACACAAGTTAAGTATTATTACTATGTCATCCATATGGAAGTCTGTTTGACGGTTGAATGATGGTATGTTGTACGAATCTTCTGCATTAACAATTTTTTAAACACTAAATTTAAAACTCCAGCTTTATTTTTGCTAGCTTCAACTGAGACACCAGACTGGTCGAGTGACAGGATAGAAGCCTTCGACCCACTCAGTGATTTTACATAGGACCTGAATCTTCTCGAAATCGCAGACAGATCTTTTGCTAAGATATGGTGGAGGTAGTTGTTGTATGCTCCACACACAGATCTTTTCACAGACACACAAATCTCTACAAAACTTTGTCACCATGGAGGGTATTTTCTGCCCTTGATCCACTTACTAGGCACATCATTCTCCAGACCACAATTTACAATCTGTTTTAACTTAGCTCCAGTAAGATGGATGTAGAGGAATTATGGGCGATGTCATGTCAGTTCACTGTCTAAATGAGATGCTTACAACTGTTTATCTGATCTTTCTAGGAAAAATAATCTCCTAGCCTTCTTGACTGATTTATTAACTTTTGTAATAATAGTTGCTATGATGAGTCATGATCCCTAATTCCCTTCCCTATACTGTTACTTTCAGTAAGATCCAGCCTGTTTGTAGGTATATGGTCTAAGACATTTCCAGCGTGTATGGGCTGCCGAACCATTGCTCAAGAACTTTTTACAAAATGTGTTCAAAAATAGTTTGTAAGACTGTTTCTCTGTAACCCCCCGCCCCCACCCTCTGCAATGAATGCATACATGTTCCACTCAATACCTGATAAAGTTGCCTCCAACTAGTATTTCATGACCTGGTATTTTCGCACTTCGGACTGTAGACTTTTCTTGAATGATTCTAGAACTGCCACAGCGGGATCGGGTGGCCAGTAAAAGCATCCAACAACTAACTTTGTTTTCCTACAGCTGTTACATATGAGCAGATAATTTCATTGTCACACTCAATTTCGACCTCAATAGAGAGGATATTCTTGTCAACTGCAATGAATATCTTCCCCTCCCCCCTCCTACAGCATGTATTCCATCTTTCTGATATAAGTTCCATGACTGACTAAATATCTCAGAGCTTTCTACTTCAGGTTTCAGCCAGCTATCAGTTCCAAGAGTAATCTGAATGTGAGAACTTTCCTTGAGGGCAGTAAATTGGGGAACTTTGTTATGAATACTTTGACAATTTATTGACAAAACTGTGACAGTCAAAGTGTCTTTACTCTAAACATGGTCTGACTTCCCTTTTTGCTTATAGACTGTCGAGTGTTCTTCAGAGTACCTCAAACCACCTCCTAGCCTAAAAAAACCGCAAGTGCACTCCACAAATATTGTGCTACATGAGTAGCTGCTTCGTTAGTGTAGTGCACCCCTGACCTATCAAGAGGAGGCCTACAAATCTCAACCCGAAAACTCAGGTCTAGAAATCTGCACCTAAGATTGTCACAGATTCGATGAAGCCTTCGGTAAGATCCTCCACTTGATTCCATACCAAAGGACCCCAATCTGTTCTGAGAACAATGTTGGAAATTGCAAGCTCTGCTTACACCCAACACATGAGGCTAGCACCTGTATGAAATGATGGCCTCAGAACCCCCTGCAAAAGACGTCTTTGGTGCTGACATGAGCCAAAACTTGCAGATGACTACACCCTGTATACTTGATAGCTGCAGGCAAGGCCACCTCAATGTCTCAGATGAGGCCCCCTGAATTCATACAGAGTGCACATTGGCTTTCTTTCCAGCCCTGAATGTTATCTTCCTAATGGGCTCCATAACATGCCTAACATTCGAGCTCCCAATAACTAGTAACCCCATTCCAACACGTACCTGCTCAGACTCTGCTGAAGGAACAGCCACCTGTTCACTCACAGGATGAATAGATAATGCCAGACGGTCAGCCTCCACAGTGGTCCTCCATGTCGAATGACACGAATGCATTGCCACCCATCATTCATCCTGCAGTGAGAGCGGATTCACCACATCGGGCACAGTACGAGATGCCTCAGCAGCAGAGCCAGTGGGCAAAAAAAGCGACAACTGGGGTATCTCATGCAACACTACAGATTCTCCACCACCACTATACCACAAGGCAGGAGCTTGAATACGGCTGACCATAGTCAAAAGTGCATTCAGCTGTCAGAACTGCAGTCAGCTCCTCCTGCATCTGCACACATCCTATCCATGCTAGCAAGACTGACTGAAGAAGTAAAGTACAAAAGCAGACAGACACCTACTGTGCAACTTGCTACCTTTATGATGTGTTACCAATGGAAACTAATGACTTAATGAGCTCTATAGCTAGCAGTTCAGAAGAGATGAAAACTGTGCTACAGACTGCCTGAATTTACACTTACAGTTAAAATGTGAGCTTAAACATCTTAAATATAAAAACACACATGCAATTAAAAAAATATACCACTACTTATTTAGTTGCGTGTTCCACTGGTCAATCTCACGGTAACCGTTATGATGTGGAATGTTCCAAGTGCGTAAGTAAAGCACACATGAATCAATTTTCTTTACCTATTTTTAACAGAGGCAAAAAGCTTAAAGTTTTTATTACATGTCCTATTCCCTTAAATGGCACAAAATGCATATATAACACTATATATTTATTCCTATTCAAGAAATCATCTATGGCATAGAAGGAGATGTCAAGGAGATACGATTTCAATTTATTTTTGAAACTATTACTGCTGTCTGTCAGACATTTTATTTCATCTAGCAATTCACCAAAAAGTTTTACACCAGCATATTTTACCCCTTTCTGTGCCAAAGATAGCTTAAGTAGAGGATAGTGTAAGTGTAAGACTGCAGGCTTGTCATTAAAGTTAAAATCTTCTGGGCTATTAGGCCATGTCATATTTCCTCTAAAATAATCGACATTTAGCCCCCTCTGCTGGGATCTTCTTAAGGATCTTCTGGTGTCGACTATTCTTGCATTTGTGCTGGAGAAGTAGGAGTATTGGTTAAAATTATTTTGGCTACCATTGGTGGGCCAGGAATATTATCCTATTACAATGGCCCACTAATGGTAATGTTTAGTATGTTGCATTTATCATTAGCATTTGGCTCATTATATACATTTCCCTAATTAACATTTCTCATACTTTCTCTGAAGTGCTCTATAGATACTGTGTTGACCAGCTTTACACTTTTACTTAATGGTTTCTGAACTGTACCATCTGCTAGGTTTTTTAAGTTAATAAACTGTGCATGATGGTCTGATAATCCATTTACCACAGGGAAAGCATGTGTTAGTTTTACATCCTGTTGTTGTACAAATACATTATCTATTAGAATGCTGCTGTCTTGAGCTATACGTGTAGTGAAGTTTATCGCTGATTCTAAGCTATATGCCATTAATAACACTTCTAGTTCACTTTTCCTATCGGAATTGCTTAGAAAGTTTACACTGAAATCACCAATAACTTCTCCTTTTTGTCTGATAGACAGAATAATACGGAGTCAAACTTTTTCATGACTAGCTCCTAATGGGGATCTGTACACTGTTGCTAATATCAACACTACATTATCTAGCTGTAGTTCACATGCACAAACCTCAAAGTGTTGATTGACACAAAATTTGCTTACTTCTACAGTTTTGTACTTATACCCTTGTTTTGTGTAAATGGGAACTCCTCCTCCATCCATGCTAGATCTGCAAATGTAAGATGCTAAATTATACCCATTTATACTAACACTTTCCATCCCCACAGCTACATGGTGTTCAGATAAATCAAGTATATCAATCTCATTCTTATTTTTGAGCTCATCTAAACACACCAACAGCTCATCTACTTTATTTTTTATTCCCTTGATTTTTTTTTGAAGTAAATTGATACTACTCTTAGCTTTATTCATATTTAGTGTACATGAAGGGTCTTTTATTCTATTTTTCTTGAATGTTGTGTGACTGGACTTTGGCTTTAACCTAAAAAATCTGTCTGCCTGGTCCAGTTAACCACAGGAATCATCTCTTGTGTGACTGTGGTTCCCCTTACAGTATCAGCTAGTAGAGAAGCTAACTTATATTTCCCCTTCCTATTTAGATGCAGGCCATTTGTAGTGCATCCCCACCTACAAATAGCATCAACTGGAACAACACTTAAGTGAAATTTTGCCGGTGTCTGGAGCATCGTGTTCAGTAAAACACATGAAAAGCTAAATACGTAACTTGCCACTATGGAGATGTGAACAGACGACAGCAGAAGGCCTGCCTGACTGTCTTACTAAACAAACTGACGATTGTTTTCAAAACAAAACAAATGAACAAGTACTGCATTACAGACTGAATGATTTTACATTTACAGCTAAAAATGCGAAATTAAACCTCCAGTAGATTATTTACAAAAAGTTCATAAGAGAATTAATGTGCTCGGAAGCAGTATTCGGAATGCCCAACTCAAACAGATGTCTACAAGATAATCACAGGTGAGCTCCACACATTATATTTACAGGGCTTTTTGAGCTGTGAGGACTTACTTTGTTAAAGATGGGTTATCCCACATCACATTATTGAATGAAAATATGCAAAATGTGCCAACTTACTGATTTTTCTTGCCACAAGATTTGCAATGATTGTAAGTGCAAATATGGCTGAACTAACTTGTTTTAGGAATCCCAAAATATTCTTTTTCCAGTTTAAATATTCATCAATATGGAAACGTAAGACTTTTGAAGTTTCAACCCTATTTATTACTTCCTCACCATGTGTTACACTTAACACTGGTGCAGTACTCCTAGGTGTGCCGAACTGAATATGTTGTCTCCTTTTAAAACTGATGGTGAGACCATTCACAGGAAATGACTCAATGATACTTTTAAAAACACTGTGTACACTATTTACTGATGATGCCACTTTCACTTAGGACTTTGCTTAACACCTGCTGTATTTGGGAATCTAACAGCTGTGCCTCTACTACCAATTAAAACTGGACACTTGTGAAATGGAATGCTTTATTCTAATTAGTCTATACTACCCATTTCCTGCAATATTTACTGTTTCTCTTGGAACACCCTTTATGAATCCAATGGTTAATGCTGGAAAATAGTTCATAGGTGCAAATAATATCAAATCAAAGGACTTCTTTTACAAAGTATAACAATTCATCCAACAATTAAGTCAACTGTGATCTAGCTTCAATAGTTTACACAAGTTGTGTGGAAGATAAAAGATTGACTAACTCCCTGGAAGTTACACACCATCAATAGAAAAGGATGTTATCATCAAGCTACTAGAAAATTTTGAATGACAATATTTTGACAGCAACATTGGTATTATTCTGTCATGCTAATTCCTTGTTCATTTGTTTATGTCACTGCTCTCCAATAATATCATGTGGGTTCACAATGTCACTACACTTAATTCTGCTGTTGAATTATGTTACTTAATGTATTCACACCTTTCTTACCGCTTTTCTTCTTTGGTAGATAATAGTACTTACTTAAAGAAAATAAAACCCTCAGCAAAAAATGCACAGGCAATAAAGAAATGTGTATATAATTATACATACACTGCCCTGAAAAAGTAAATAATTCTGTATATAAGTGAATTTATAGTAAAAATGAGGGAAAATATCAAAGGATAAGGAGAATGTGTTGTTTTATTGCTTCCTGTGTATAGCACACTGGCATTGCTTCAGGAATATTTGAAGGAAACTTTTAAGCAAAGTGCACTACTACTCCAGAACAAGTTGAACTGCACCTTCAGAACAGGTTGGAAGCTCTCATTGTCCAAACAACCATATGCTAATAGCTCTACATTCTCTCTTGAATTTTGGGTTGGGAAGTTTGAATTCCATTAATACCAATACGGAAAGATTTTGACATCTTAACCTGGAATGAGCAATCTCTCCATAGTCAATATTCTGAAGGGATACAAATCTCATAAGAACTTGGCTGAAAAGAAACGTAATATGTGCAGACATTTTCAACAGATGCAGGCAGCAATATTTCTTAGGTTTCAGTTTGCACTTTTGGCACTGAAGGTATGAGATTTGGCTTTCATGCTAAATTATATGTAGTGAGTAGTTATTTGCCCACAACGGTGAAATGCAAATAAATCAGCAACTCAGTTTCTTCGGAGTGAATTTCGAAATTATGACCATTCTGTCTTTAAAAAACTTAGTGAAAGTGCTACCTATCATTAAAGTTAGTTTTTCTTTAACTTTATGTAAATGCTCTTTTTTCTCCTCAGAGTAATGGAAATAAATGATGCACAATGTTAAATAACTAAAATGTAAACGATAGTGATATATATTTTTCCAGTATTAACACCAAAAAGCAATGAAATAAGACAAAAATCAAGAATAAATGAAAAAAAAATTTAAAAAAATGACAAAATTGTTCTTAAAGCACACACACACACACACACACACACACACACACACACACACACACACGAAATCTATTTTTAATATCTGTAAAATATTATCTTCATTTCTTCTTCCTTGTGCTTTTCAATGTATTTGAACGAACGGCTTCCGAAGTAAGCAAAACTGAAACCTCTCCTTCTGATTCGCCATTTTGTTTCCATTGCTTCGTAGGTAGAACCGTACGGCCTGGAACAAAATTAAAAGGAAGTTCCAATTGCAGTTCCACATCTTCCAACACATTAAGGGGGGAGGGGTGTAGGAGAAAATGGATGTGTTTACATAATTTAACACTGTTTTTGGTGTTTGAAAGATAATAGAACCAAATTTTACACGTTAGGTAATTACGTCATGGGCTGCATTCTGGAACTTTTCCTCAAAAAATTTGATCACGGAATTGTTGGAAATTTTCGCAACACATACTATCACGCAAGGAACATTTTCAAAAAAATTGCTTTACTTACAACTTTCATATTGTGGTAGGTAATTCTTAGTAATCATATAAGCGAATGTGTGGAACAGTTTTTTTAATATCAGTTTAAGAGCTCCTACAATTTATTTCAAAAATTTTGTTTCCAATGGGCCCGCAGCTCGAAATGTCATGTAAACACATTATGAATTAAGTCAAAAAAGCTGCTTCATTTTTGAGATGTTTATTTAATCATGACAGACCTGTTTCAGCACTACTGCCCATCATCAGGCGATCTGAAAGTAATGGTTTTATTATATACTATTTTGTAGGGTAGACGGTAGCCTCAAGGAAAACTGTCAAAAAATGTAACATGATCCTAACAGATTACGAAAGAAATGGCTCTGAGCAATATGGGACTTAACTTCTGAGGTCCTCAGTCCCCTAGAACTTAGAAGTACTTAAACCTAACTAACCCAAGGACATCACACACATCCATGCCCGAGGCAGGATTCGAACCTGCGACCGTAGTGCTTGCACGGTTCCAGACTGTGATTACGAAAAAAAAATCATGTATAGTAATGAACCCTAGACCACCAAGGCTACATGGACAACCCAAAATACACAAACCATTAGTTTCTATCCGCCTAGTGGTGAATAGCATTGATAGCCCTACATATCTCGTTAGTCAAAAACTAAACAACATACTAAAATAATAATAATAATAATAATAATAATAATATAAATACAAGACAAACTATATGATAAGAAACTCAAGATCATTAGCAAAAAACTACAAGACATAAAAATACCAACAAATGGAAAACATATATCCTTCAATATAACAAACTTCTGCACTAACATCCCAGTCAATAAAATAATAATCATTATTGAAAATAATTTACTACAATATAGGAAAACTTCAGTAATTGGCACTAAGGAAATTATAGAATTACTCAAATTGATACTAGATCAAAATTACTTCTTGTTTAATGAAAAATTCTACACACAAACTGCAGGAACTATAGCAGATATATTCTTAAATTCATTAGAAGAAGATAACTTTTCAACAACACACACCCATTATTTAAAAAAAATTATATTGCAATAGATATGTTGATGATACCCTAATGCTACTTGGTAGAAATACCACAGACATCCAGCTAATACACGATGCACTAAATGCACTACATCCAAAAATAAAATTTACAGTGGAACTAGAAAACAACAAAGCGATAAACTTTCTAGACCTTACCATAAAAAATGTAGAAAATCCACACAAATTCGATATATGCCAAAAACCTATCACAACAGATAACATTGTACATGCTACTTCGTGCCACCCAAAAGCACATAAATATGCCTACTTTCATGCCACAATCAAGTGGATAATAAACCTTCCACTAGAACAAGAAGCAATACATAAAGAAATAAAAAACTTAAAAATATGTGGCACTACAACCCAAAATTGGTTCAGCAGATGTATGACAAAAATACCACACCATTAAAATAAAAAGTACGTAATGAAATAACACGTCAGCGAGAAACGCAAACCAAACAAAAATTCACATATATACCGATTTGGCGTCGGTAGGTCATATCGATCACATAAAGCATGATCTTTGAACTAACTGCTCTGATGAGCCGCCATGTTAATGTTCCAGTAAGCCTTTGTACCTTCTACAGTGTACACGTGTATCTTTCTTTGTGCTGAAATATATGTATGTATAGACATTTATGGAACAGTTTGTTGCTTATACAGTTATTCATATTCCTGTTTCCCATATTGGTGACCCCGACATGATTACATCTTCCACGACTTCCGTGCCGGCCGTGTAGAATCAACAGGTTTCACATTCGGTGCCATGGCTGCCTCACCCAATACGAGGATTTGGAGGCTCAGCTACTACTACCAGGCCACTCTAATCCCCTGCCAACGGTTGTTTCACCGCTAACGGACAGCAATTCACGATCTCCAACAGAGTTAATCTCAAACTTTGCAGCTCTACAACAGCCAAGTGTTATGCTGTTAGCTCAAACAATGGACTCTAGTTTCGTGTCGCCAGACTGTGCATGCAAACATGTGAAAGGTGAAGTGGATAATTTCCAGAATTGGGCAATGATCGATCGCTCGTGTAGTGTTCAAAGGGACCCAAATTCGCACACGTGCTTTGATCCCCTACGTGCCGCAACATCGGTTACAGTAGTGCCGTGTGCAACGCTGCCATTAGTGCAAAACGCACACGCTGTCAACTGCTATCAAGCTATGCCAGTTTTGTCTTCCTCACAATTTAATAACCGACATTTTTATACATCAAGTAAGTTCGCCAGGCTCAACCACCAGATCTGTCACCCGTTTTCTCAATCACATGGGCTTGAGCACGCCCGACGGCGCTTCGCCATCCAGGAACGGTGTACCACAACAATGTGACCGCCGGCAGGTTTAACCAGTGATTTATGGTCCTACCACAAGGGGTGCATTTCCGATGTGCACAGAAAACTCTCGCTGTTGCCACACCAAGTGCCAGACCACCGACCACCATCCCCCCTGACGTCCCCCCCCCCCACATGGGGGTCCCAGTTCCGACCATACAGCCGCTCGCTCTTTCTGCAGTACCGTCTGCACCTGCCGCGGCGGCCTTCCAGGTCATTTCCAAAGTGGAAAATTTAAGTACTGTGCCTTTAACCTCCGGTCCAGTTTACAGGCCTACCTCACGCATCGTTCATCCATTCGTTCCCACGGTACCGACCATGCCTGCTGCGCTGCGCTTCCGTGATTCATCAAGGACATTGCAACCGGTCGTTGTTCAGGACATGACCCAGTAGTGTTACAGGACAGCCTATCCTACCACTGGACAGCAGGCCTTCCAAAATACGCTGAAACCACCCTCGCGCGCGCCCCCCCCCCCCCCCCCCCCTCTCCATCCTCCCTGGCCGTCTGCGGAAGCTATTTCTTTTATACAAGGACAACCCCATTTCATTGTCTGTGCTTGTGGAACACCTTTTCTATTTACATCAGGTGACCGACGACAACTGTAAATTTCTATGTCTCGCCACGCAACCCCATGACCACTCAGATTTAATTTGTGACCTCCTCCTTTTGCCACTGCTGCCACCAAAATATGAGTTCGCCAAGAAGACAATATTGGACCGACTTGCCTGCTCGCCACAGGGGTTAATAATCAAGATCATGTATGAGGAACACCTGGGGGACCGCACTTCATCACAACTCTGGCATTGCTGGACTTTACCCTGTGGGCGGTATGGTCTGCGAAGTTACCTACCGACCGGCAGATACACCTGCTACTGCCCTCCTTCGAGTCTATCGGCTCTCTTCTTCGCATCACAGATCAGCTGTATGCACTATTATGACAAAAACAACCAGCACACCTTTCACCACTGGTTGGCACTACGCCGCCTGTATACCAGCCGTATGAAAGCAGACGTAAGGCTCGTTCTGCCTCCACACCATCTACACCACCAGGCAGTACACGTTCACTCTCTCCCCTTTCCGAGCACTCAAGAATTGCACACACACCATCCGTCCTGGTTTACATTCTGGAACAGCATTCCGGAACAGATCAGCGAGGACAAACCACGTCCGCTCTCACAAACACCGCCACCGCCACATCTGGCTCATCTGTACTGTTGGTACCACTAGATTATCAGGGATGAGGTCAAGAAGTACAGATTACCTTGCCAGCACCCAAACACTGACCGCAGGATCTAAAAGACGCTGATTCCTGCGGGGAACTTCACATGCATCCTCAAACATTGCCAAACATCCAACCGTCCTCTCGGCGGAGCAGTCATTTATACATTTCGTCGCGGCTCTTTTTTCTAGTCGACACAGGTTCTGATGTGTCCATCATATCTACATCATTGGCGGCTCCTGTTTTTTCACTGACGAAGTCGCTTCTATGTGCTGTCGAAGCATCAACATTACAAACTATCGGCTCTGCTAAAGTTACGGTGCATCTGTCTCCTCCTCTATGTTTCCCATGGACTTCTTACATTGCCGACGTTGACAAAGCAATTCTCGGTATGGATTTCTTGTCCCATTACAAAAAACTCTCCCCGAACATTGTCCAAGATCCAGTGGTACACCACCCTTCCGACACTCAGATACCATGCTCAGGGACTTATGCTCGTTGTTCCATTTCCGTTGCGACATGTGATTTGGTTCGCGAGTGCTCCACCCTAACGGACAAAACTGTGACCTGCATCACTAATCTACTGTCAGAGTATGATGCAGCGACCCAACTCCATCGGCAACATGACGAGTTGAAACAACTCATTGCTCACACTTTCAAAGAGCTCACCATGTTTCGTACCTCGTTGCTGCAACTGCAAACCACAGTTCCTTCACCTGATCGACCTTCATCAGCAGACACCAGAACGGACATTCATCAGGTTAGTTCAAAAACATTCATTGTGTGTGACGATTCGTGATCAGTGATCTCTGCACCCACCACCCAACACACACCCGCTACCTGCAGTGCCATGTGTTTCAAACACTGCTTGTAATGACAGTCGAGAGCGCAATGCGAACACGCACACCGCACAGGTAGCCGCCCCGCGTGTTGGTAAACATTCCCCGTCTCTCACGGGCCAACCACGTGATTTGGCTGCCATCGCCGTTTCTGGCGTGACACCAACGCCTCTCTCACCCACGCTGATTACTCAAGGCAAAGCTAACAACTCGCCACACGCCTCGATCCGCTCTGTGCCGCACGTGCAGCCGACCTCTCCAAACAAGCGCACACCACGCTCATGTAATAGGCATGTGACTTTCGTGCTGCCTTTTCCCACTCATGCTAATAGCTACACCTCATCGCGCCACACTTGTCCTAAAACTTCACGTCAGGACGTCACTCAGCCTCGTGTGCAATTCTCAGCATCCATCACTGGCAGAATGACACTCAAGATAATTACCACTGCCGGCCCTCATATTAGGCACAAGGTTAGACTCCTCAACCCCATTAAGTTTCGCGCGGCCTGGCAGCAAATTAACGAACTTCTGGAGGCAGGCATTCTACAGCCATCGGACAGCAATTTTGGTCTTCACTGATTCACCTCGTCACCAAACACTACAGTGCTTTTCAAATGTGTGGCGATTACAGATGCTTAAATGCTCGTACCATTATGGGCAATTACCCAGTGCCAAACATAAACGATTTTACCCATATGTTACTGGGCACCACAATCTTCAGTGTGATTGACTGTAAACTTGCCTATCATCAGATTCCCGTAGTGCCGGAAAACATTCCAAAAGCTGCTATCAACAAGCTGCTCTGTTTGTTCCAATGAAACTACATGCCATTCGGCTTAAAGAATGTGGCACAAACGTGGCAACGTTTTACTGACTCAATCTTACGACAGTTTGAGTTGTGCTTTGCATACCTGGATGACATTCTCATTTTCAGCAAGTCGAATGAGGACTACGATCATTTATGCCAGGTCCTCCAGACCTTGAACTCCAACAGTGTCGAGGTCAACAAAGATAAATTCCAATTGTGCCAGTCTTCTGTGACTTTTGGGGTGACACCATCTCCGCAGATGAAATACAGCCTCCCAAATCCCAACGTGCAGGCTATCACATCATTGCCACCCCTGACTATGTACAAAGAACACTCTGACGTTTCCTGGGTACTATAAATTACTACCACCAATATCTACCTTCTGCCACCGCCATGCAAGCCCCGCAGACAGACTCATTGTCTGGCAAACGGACTTCGGGCCTTAACTTGGTCTCTCAATTTACTATGGACTTACGCTTCATCAAAGGCGTGGAAAACATCCCTGCTGATTTCTTTTGGCGCATCAATACTGTCTCACGCATCATCGATTTATCCAATCTCGCCACTCTTCAGGCCTCTGACGAGCAATCTCAAGCTCTCCTCACAGATCCTCAGACATCGCTTGTGTTTACCAAAGCCAAGTTCCCCGGCATCTCAGACGAAGTGTGGTGCGACTCTTCTACCGGCACTCTGTGGCCGTTGCTCCCTCCTACATTGCGAAGACAAGCCTTCGACGTCTTGCATAACATCGCCCACCCTGGAGTCCGCGCCACCACACACCTCATCACCAAGAGTTTTGTTTGGAAAAATGTTAAGCAGGACTGTCAAACCTGAGCATGCAGCTGCATTTCCTGCCAATGCAACAAAATCGGATGCCACACTTCTCCTGCTTATCTTATCACTTGTGATGTTACTCTTTGTGGAGTCACTTGATTTATCAAGCACAGGTAACTGATTTACAAATGTAATTTTGAATAATGTGCTAACCTGTATGACTTTTCTTGTTCAACAATTTTACAAATGTAGTAAAGTGTTCTGTGGTCAACAAATGATTACAATTTCAGAGAAATTTGATTGAGTTATTCAAGAGAAAGGGCTTCAAAATTTGAGTAAGTCAATACCATGTTTGTTTACCTCTGACCCTTATGCACACAGTTATTCAGCTTGGCACTGATTGATAGAGTTGTTGGATATCCTGAGTGACATTGTGCTAAATGCTGTGGAATTGGCATGTTAGATCGTCAAAGGGCCACACCAATAATGTTGCAAATATTATCAATTTGGATAGAGATACACAACCTTGCTGGCCAAGGTATGGTTAACTTAATAAATATTTGGAGCACAAACAACAAACAATATGGACTTTTCCTGCATGTTAGCTTTGTGAATGTATTGAACAGCAGTTTAAGTTGTTTCATGATGCCATTTCTGCAACTTACGAAATACGTGGGACACAATTAACAAAAATTATCATACGTCACTATTTGTTACAATGGGCGAGCACAAAGGCAAGCAGTAGAAACTGTTGCCATGTACAGGTGAGCATTATCTTGCTGAAATACAAGCCCAGGGTGGCTTCTCATGAAGGGCAATAAAACAGAGCATAGAATATCGTCAATACACCACAGTGCTTTACATGTACCATGAATGACTGCCACAGGATTCCTGCTATGGAAAGAAATGGCACCCCAGACCACCACTCTGGGTTGTTACGCCATATGGTGGGCGATAGCCAGGTTGATATCCTACTGCTGCTGGGGCTGTCTCCAGACAAGTCTTCGACAAGGAACCTCATTGACTAGAGTAGGGTTGTCTTCAGTGAAGTATCCCACTTCGAAAATGAACACCAATGACCAGTGAAGATGTGCCTGCAAATGCCCCAGACAGCGGTGGGATACCAACCTGACAGTCACCCGCCATATGGCTGGACAATCAGGAATGAGGGTCTGGAATTCATTTCTTTGGTTGTTATCTGTTGCACCATTACAGCACAGAGGTATGTTGACAATATTCTATGCCCCATTTTGTTGCCATTGATGGCAAGCTATGCTGGGCTTACATTTCAGAAAGATAATGCCCACTTGCAAAGGGCGCGAGTTTCTACTGCTAATTTTCATGCATTGGCCAGCAAGGTACCGGGTCTCTCCCCCATTGAGAACATCTGGAGCATTCTTCGCAGGGCCCTCCAACTGGCTCAGGATTTTTATGATCTAACACACCAATTGGACAGAATTAGGCACAATATCCTCAAGAACTCAATCAATCACTGCCAAGCCTAATAACTGCTTGCTCAGAACCTCATGATTACACTAACCACCCTGTGTTTATGGATTCTTATGAACAAAGTCTGCATTAAACAGTCATATACACCGCTATAGAAAACTTAAGGATGAGATAGATAAAGTAACATAACATATTTATTACTAGGTGGCAATGAATGAACATGCGGGTACATGTTACAGACATCTACTAGTCATTCACAGGAAGTTGGATGTCACATGGTGTGAGGTCAGCATGACTACAGCGTCAGATGGGACCGGCACTGAACACAAGCCAGTTACAGTGCAATGTGGTGGTGGTGGTGGTGGTGGTGGTGGTGATTACAACATGGCATGGACACAACATTTGGAAGAATTATCATAAAACTGAAGGACGAAGTGTGAAGAGTGTAGCCCAGGAGTTTGACCTTGCTCATAGCATAGCCACGTGTGTGGCTTGTGTTCCAAACCACAGACAATGAAGGAAAGGAACAGTTTTCCAGGGTCAACTACAACAGCAGGTGACTGCTGGATCACCCCATGTCAAATTGCCGAATTTCAGAACATTTTCCTGCTTGATCATCATGGATTTTGTTGAAATTTTATGTGAATATTCCCTCATCCTCCCCCCATGAACCATGGACCTTGCCGTTGGTGGGGAGGCTTGCGTGCCTCAGCGATACAGATGGCCGTACCGTAGGTGCAACCACAACGGAGGGGTATCTGTTGAGAGGCCAGACAAACGTGTGGTTCCTGAAGAGGGGCAGCAGCCTTTTCAGTAGTTGCAGGGGCAACAGTCTGGATGATTGACTGATCTGGCCTTGCAACATTAACCAAAACGGCCTTGCTGTGCTGGTACTGCGAACGGCTGAAAGCAAGGGGAAACTACAGCCGTAATTTTTCCCGAGGACATGCAGCTTTACTGTATGATTAAATGATGATGGCATCCTCTTGGGTAAAATATTCCGGAGGTAAAATAGTCCCCCATTCGGATCTCCGGGCGGGGACTACTCAGGAGGATGTCGTTATCAGGAGAAAGAAAACTGGCGTTCTACGGATCGGAGCGTGGAATGTCAGATCCCTTAATCGGGCAGGTAGGTTAGAAAATTTAAAAAGGGAAATGGATAGGTTAAAGTTAGATATAGTGGGAATTAGTGAGGTTCGGTGGCAGGAGGGACAAGACTTCTGGTCAGGTGACTACAGGGTTATAAACACAAAATCAAATAGGGGTAATGCAGGAGTAGGTTTAATAATGAATAGGAAAATAGGAATGCGGGTAAGCTACTACAAACAGCATAGTGAACGCATTATTGTGGCCAAGATAGATACGAAGCCCACACCTACTACAGTAGTACAAGTTTATATGCCAACTAGCTCTGCAGATGATGAAGAAATTGAAGAAATGTACGATGAAATAAAAGAAATTATTCAGATAGTGAAGGGAGATGAAAATTTAATAGTAATGGGTGACTGGAATTCGAGTGTAGGAAAAGGGAGAGAAGGAAACATAGTAGGGGAATATGGATTGGGGCTAAGAAATGAAAGAGGAAGTCGCCTAGTAGAATTTTGCACAGAGCACAACTTAATCATAGCTAACACTTGGTTTAAGAATCATGAAAGAAGGTTGTATACGTGGAGGAACCCTGGAGATACTAAAAGGTATCAGATAGATTATATAATGGTAAGACAGAGATTTAGGAACCAGGTTTTAAGTTGTAAGACATTTCCAGGGGCAGATGTGGACTCTGACCACAATCTATTGGTTATGACCTGTAGATTAAAACTGAAGAAACTGCAAAAATGTGAGAAATTAAGGAGATGGGACCTGGATAAACTGAAAGAACCAGAGGTTGTACAGAGTTTCAGAGAGAGCATAAGGGAACAATTGACAGGAATAGGGGAAAGAAATACAGTAGAAGAAGAATGGGTAGCTCTGAGGGATGTAGTAGTGAAGGCAGCAGAGGATAAAGTAGGTACAAAGACGAGGGCTGCTAGAAATCCTTGGGTAACAGAAGAAATATTGAATTTAATTGATGAAAGGAGAAAATATAAAAATGCAGTAAATGAAGCAGGCAAAAAGGAATACAAACGTCTCAAAAATGAGATCGACAGGAAGTGCAAAATGGCTAAACAGGGATGGCTAGAGGACAAATGTAAGGATGTAGAAGCTTATCTCACTAGGGGTAAGATAGATACTGCCTACAGGAAAATTAAAGAGACCTTTGGAGAGAAGAGAACCACGTGTATGAATATCAAGAGCTCAGATGGCAGCCCAGTTCTAAGCAAAGAAGGGAAGGCAGAAAGATGGAAGGAGTATATAGAAGGCTTATACAAGGGCGATGTACTTGAGGACAATATTATGGAAATAGAAGAGGATGTAGATGAAGACGAAATGGGAGATACGATACTGCGTGAAGAGTTTGACAGAGCACTGAAAGACCTGAGTCGAAACAAGGCCCCCGGAGTAGACCACATTCCATTAGAACTACTGACGGCCTTGGGAGAGCCAGTCATGACAAAACTCTACCAGCTGGTGAGCAAGATGTATGAGACAGGCGAAATACCCTCAGACTTCAAGAAGAATATAATAATTCCAATCCCAAAGAAAGCAGGTGCTGACAGATGTGAAAATTACCGAACTATCAGTTTAATAAGCCACGGCTGCAAAATACTAACGCGAATTCTTTACAGACGAATGGAAAAACTGGTAGATGCAGACCTCGGGGAGGATCAGTTTGGATTCCGTCAAAATGTTGGAACACGTGGGGCAATACTGACCTTACGACTTATCTTAGAAGAAAGATTAAGAAAAGGCAAACCTACGTTTCTAGCATTTGTAGACTTAGAGAAAGCTTTTGACAATGTTGACTGGAATACTCTTTTTCAAATTCTAAAGGTGGCAGGGGTAAAATACAGGGAGCGAAAGGCTATTTATAATTTGTACAGAAACCAGATGGCAGTCATAAGAGTCGAGGGGCATGAAAGGGAAGCAGTGGTTGGGAAAGGAGTGAGACAGGGTTGTAGCCTCTCCCCGATGTTATTCAATCTGTATATTGAGCAAGCAGTAAAGGAAACAAAAGAAAAATTTGGAGTAGGTATTAAAATTCATGGAGAAGAAGTAAAAACTTTGAGGTTCGCCGATGACATTGTAATTCTGTCAGAGACGGCAAAGGACTTGGAAGAGCAGTTGAACGGAATGGACAGTGTCTTGAAAGGAGGATATAAGATGAACATTAACAAAAGCAAAACGAGGATAATGGAATGTAGTCAAATTAAATCGGGTGATGCTGAGGGAATTAGATTAGGAAATGAGACACTTAAAGTAGTAAAGGAGTTTTGCTATTTAGGAAGTAAAATAACTGATGATGGTCGAAGTAGAGAGGATATAAAATGTAGACTGGCAATGGCAAGGAAAGCGTTTCTGAAGAAGAGAAATTTGTTAACATCGAATATAGATTTATGTATCAGGAAGTCGTTTCTGAAAGTATTTGTTTGGAGTGTAGCCATGTATGGAAGTGAAACATGGACGATAACTAGTTTGGACAAGAAGAGAATAGAAGCTTTTGAAATGTGGTGCTACAGAAGAATACTGAAGATAAGGTGGATAGATCACGTAACTAATGAGGAGGTATTGAATAGGATTGGGGAGTAGAGAAGTTTGTGGCACAACTTGACCAGAAGAAGGGATCGGTTGGTAGGACATGTTTTGAGGCATCAAGGGATCACAAATTTAGCATTGGAGGGCAGCGTGGAGGGTAAAAATCGTAGAGGGAGACCGAGAGATGAGTACACTAAGCAGATTCAGAAGGATGTAGGTTGCAGTATGTACTGGGAGATGAAGCAGCTTGCACAGGATAGAGTAGCATGGAGAGCTGCATCAAACCAGTCTCAGGACTGAAGACAACAACAACATTCCCTCATGTCCCCAATAAACCTTGTTGCAGTTTAACATTCACTAAAACAGTACTGCCTGGTGTACAGTCACTTGTTTGACTCTACGTGCGAATGCGCAGAGCGAGGACGGATTTTAGATGTTATATCTCAGGCAATATTTTCTGGAAAGAAATTGAAGAAAATTGGCTGTCTTTTATGACTTCATGCATTCCTCAACAGTAATTTATGTATCACCTTCCAATACTGAATAAATGAAGTGAAAATTTGAAGATTTTGTAAAAACATCAATAATGAGGTATTTTTGACCTGATTTCACAGAAAACTGTGTTTCATAAAATTTACCAAGCTGGGCTCATTAGGAAGACCATGGTTTTAACTACCAAAATAGTGTATTTGATTACACAATGTTAGATAATTTGAATCAAAGTTGGTTGTGAAGACCCCAGTATGAAGAAATGTAAACTTCGGGTTTTTATATCTCTTAGCGTAAATGCATGCGGGCATGAAACTTACCACATAACACACTGGTAGTACAAGGATGTGGAATAAAAAATTTCATCCACCTGGTATTCTTCAATAATTACCAAATTAGTCAAAAAGATGGTTTTTATGAGAAGGTGAAAATAGGAAATACTTGACACTTCCTTATACACATAATGTTTTCTGTTAAAGCTTCAAACCCAGGCTCATCTGCAATGTGTTTTAAATCCCCCCAAAACACTGGTCTGAATTTCCAACACGCACTAACAATGGTGTATAAACTGAGACAAACTAGTTGGAAAAATTGTGCTGTGAATAAAATTTTAACTTTGGCTTTGTATATCTCATTGATTAGAGGCATGATAAACAAGACACTCTGGACAACAACAACTTAGCAACATAAGGTTTTCCAGTATAAAAAAATTATTCACGCATTGCTTTCTGAATTTCTATAAAATCAACTCAAACGTGTTTTTCAAGGAAATAACAAAAAGAGATCAAATTCAATTTGCTGTTAGAAAATCTGTTTTCCACAAGTGATTTCAATCTAATCAGATGTTTTCAAGTATTCATAAAATTGCATTTGATTTTCCAATGCGCACTAACAATACCTGGAAATTTCAGGAACTGTGTGACAGCAGCAGGCTACATTGCAGAAATCTATTGTGCATGTTTCATTGCATGAGGTTCTTACCTTTATAGTTACAATTAATATCAAACTATATTGTGTTGGTCCATAGTGACATTGTCTTTACTGGTTCATAAACATGAACCGGCAATCCCATCACCATATGGGTCACACCTGATAGCTGTGAAATACCACTCATGAGTTGGGTTTTACATCTAGGTTCCTGCTCTGTAATTTGGTTTCTTAATTTAGTTTCCGAAATCCTGTCATGATAAATGTCTGCTTAAAAACCCAGTAAAAAGTTATATCAGTTTTGGTTTTAAACTTGACAACATTGCAACATTATTGAAATATCAACGGAACAAAATGATGCACTGATAAAACTTATGCATCCTCCTGGCCCAGCTCATTCATTTTATTGGCCCAAAAGTCAAGATGTTTGCTGGGCACTAGACCACCACCTCATTTCCCCACACACTGATCCTTAAACATCATCTGGCCATCAGTATCAATTTCCAGAAAGGGAATTGCAGAAAGTGGCTCAAGAATTTTGAAAAATATGAATTGCAATGTTAAGATGTTTAAAATCAAACATATTACTTTTTGCTTACTGCCTATATGAGATCCTTCTATGGATTTGAGAATTGGAGATTAGGTACTTAGCAAATGACTTTGTAAGTGGCGAGGTACCACCACAAGGCTTTGGAACCCAAATTAAGAAATCAAATTACAGACTTGGTAACATGGGTGAAGATACCAACTCATGAGTGGTATTCCATATCTACTGGGCGTGGCCCCTATGGTGGTGGGGTGGACAGTTTATGTTCTTGAACTGGTAGTGACAACTTCACCAAGGACCAACACAATATAGTCAGATATTACTTATCAATATAAAAATAAAAACCTCATGCAATGGAACACAGACAGTATGTTCCTGCAATGTAGCCTGTTGATGTGGTACATTCCCTCAAATTTGTCCGTCATTTTCAGGTACTGTTAGTGCACATTGCAAAATCAAGCACGATTTTTTTTGAATGCTTGAAAACACATGCTTTCCAGCTGTGATTAGTTTGAAATCAATTATGGAAAAGAAATTTGCTAAAAGCAAACTGAATATTACCTCTTTTTGTAATTTTTACAAAAACCAAGTACGAACTGATTTTGTAGAAATTTACGAGTTTTGTCCATAAAATAACATCTCCAAGGCACTGGAGCCATGAGGAACACCTTTATGCTAGGATCTGGCAACACCAGTGTGTAGCTTGGCAAGGCCACAGAAGCTCAAACAAACATTGCCTGTCGGCAAAGTGATTGCCACCGTGTTCTGGCAGAGAAAAGGTATATTGTTATGTGAGTTTATGCTTACTGGCACAACAATAAATGCTGCTTGCTACTGTTAGGCTTTAAAACAACCATGTCATGGCTTTCAAAATTGTAGGAGGAGACTGCTGATGAAGGGAGTGTTTTCACCACGACAATGCTCATCCCCATACTGCCCATGCAATAGCAGATCTCCTGACCCAATTCAGATGGGATACTCTCACTCATCCCCCTACAGCCCTGAGTTAGTACTTGGTGATTCTCATTTATTTCCTCTGCTGAAGTCATACCGGGGTGGAATGTATTTCCAGACCAATGACAAGTTGAAAAACAAGGTCCAGCACTACGCACACAGCATGGTGGGAAGAGTTCTATGACAAGGATATATGAAAAATACCATAGCACATGCAAATGTGCATTGATCACAACTGTGATTACGTTGAAAACTAGCTGCAAGTCCAGCCTTTCGATCAATGTGACATTCATTGCCAATAAACGTGTTTCCCATGTAAAGGGAACAAACTGGAGACATTTTCTGGACACACTTCATAGAAAGCTGTATGTTGAATGGTAGTTTATGTTGGAAAACCTTATTCTGTTAATTTACTGTGTCCAAATTTCATGTTTATCATGCCTGTAATCAACGAGATGTAAGAAGCCAAAGTTGAAACTTTATTCCAGATAGTAGTCACCTGCTCAGACTCAGTCTGAGTAGTGATTCTGGATGTACTCTCACATGGCAAGAGGTAGGAACATGTAGTGCATCCAGGAACATTGTCAGACATGATTGTTGTCGTGGTCCAGGTATTATGGTGTGGGGAGGCATAATGTCGCATGGGCATAGTGATCTCCAAATCTTGAAAAGGATACACTCACTGGTCAAGATAATTCTGACACTGTACTTTTTCCCTCTGTGTGTCTTTTTAGGGTGCATATTCAGCCCTGACTTCAGTTTTATGGATGACTAAGTGTGGCTGCATTGAACAGCCCAGATGGAGTAGCTCTTGGAATGAGAGGATATCTGTTGAACGGACTGGCTTGCTTGTTCCCAGACTTGAGCATGCATTGAATGTCTTTGGGAGATGTGTTTCAGCATGTCTACATGCACCAAAGACCATTCAGCAATAGTCGATTGCATGATGGAGAAATGGAATGCCCTACCACAAGAACGCCTGCCAACCTTGTGGCCAGCATGGGAGTACATTGCACGGCATGCATTGCCATCCAAGGTGCTCACACAACCTATTAAGAACCATGTCCTGCCTTCTGTAATGTCGAGGAGACCATTCTGAATCATGGTGTAACTATTGTCTTTGAATAACGGTGTCACCTCATTCAACATTTCTTCTGCACATACTGCAACAGTTCTTTTTATGTATGAGCCAACTTTCATCAGTCTACATTACTTGGCAGTGGCACATCATTCAAAAGCTACTTTTGTCTTAAGTTTTGCACACGTGGTCGGCAAGGCGTTCTTGTCAACTGCAAGTGACATGGACACACGAAAAGTAGCATATACAAGCTACTTTGAATCCATTATTAGGTATGGTATTGTTTTTTGGGGTAACTCGACAAACTTAGTGTGGATACTAAAAATACAGAAAAAAAAAAATCATATGAAATATGTGCACTGCAAATCACAAAGAACCATGTAAACCATTATGTAGAAAACTTAAAATATTAACTCTGCCATCCTTATACATATATGAGATTATTATATTTTTGTACACCAGACATGAATTATTTGAGGGAAACCATTTTGTCCATTCACATGATACCAGAAACAAAGAAAATTTTATGCTCCCCACCCACCGCCTCAGAGACCTCAATACATGAGAATTAAAATTTGTAATAAATTAAAAGGGAACAAGGTAATGCAGATGAATTTAGGTTCACTTAAAAGAAAGCTATACGAGGTACTGACATTGAACTGTTATTACTAAGTGGATGAATTCATGTGGGACAAACTGGAAATGTGAGCTGGGTACAATGTGTTATCCTTATAGTGTTGTTATTTATTGTAGTGCTATTATTTATTAATGTAAAAACCATTGTAATTGCTTTATAAATTTTTGACATGTCTCCTGTATGCAAACCAAATGGATTGCAAATGTACGTCATGAGATGACTAAAACACAATTCACAAAAATTCACAATTTCAGGCATTTTCAGATTAAAACTAGATCATTCCTTTTGTAATATATCTTCAAATACATATTGGAACTGACTAAATCCTATGACGGAATCTATTATTTGTGTGGATCACCATAAAAGCTAGGAATCTAAGACGACATGGTGTGTGTTCGCATTATGCTGAATGCTGTATGGTGGACATCAGGTAGGTATTACAAGGCAATTAACATGTTTCGATTTATACAGAATATTGCCCATCTAGTGTACACTACACAAATGTGCTATAAAACAGCAGCTCCTACGACTAGGGTGTTCCTCACCACCGGCCGGAGTGGCCGAGCGGTTCTAGGTGCTACTGTCTGGAACCGCGCGACCGCTATGGTCTCAGGTTTGAATTCTGCCTTGGGCATGGATGTGTGTGATGCCCATAGGTTAGTTAGGTTTAACTAGTTCTAAGTTCTCGGGGACTGATGACCTCCGAAGTTGTCCCATAGTGCTCAGAGCCATTTGAACCATTTGTTCCTCACCATCTGTGCATAAGAATATTTGTGGTGTTCTCTTATGCAAATTTCTATATGATAGAAGCCAACCTAGTCTCTAATCAGATAGGATACAAAAATCCAAACTCACTTTTTATTAATCTAAATGCCATCCAGCATTGAGGTACTTAATCCATTACAGTGCTTTTCGTTTAGTGAAAAAGAATGCAACTCTTGAAAATTAAGGTTAAAAGAAACACAGTTTCAAGTTTTCCCACAACAATTTGTCTTTTTCCACGGTCATATTGTGCTTAGTCCCTAATCAATTTCAAGACAAATTTCTTCAAATTTCATTGAAATATATAGGAACATAATGGGGGCTTAACAGAAAAAAATGCTTAAAATGAATGTGGTATATTTTAACCAAGAAACTAATCTACAAGGATCCAGTAACAGAATTAAGTTAAACTTCCTCGCAAATTAAAACTGTGTACTGGAGCAGGACTCTAACACGAGACTTTTGCCTTTCCTCCACGCGTGCTAGTCCCACAAAGCATGCAGGAAAACTTCTGCAAATTTTGGAATGTAGGGTGGAAATAAAACTGTGAGTATGGGTTGTGAGTTGTATTTAGGTATCTCCGTAGGTAGAGCTCTTGCCTGTGGAAGGTAAAGATCTTGGGTCTGAGTTCCAGTTGGGTACAAATTTTTAATCTTTCAGGAAGTTTCAGATCAGTGCAAACTCCAATGTACACACTCCACTGCAGAGTGAAAAATTCATTCTTGAACAGAATTATGTGCCGTAATTAACACAAAAAAATTATTGCAAAACTAGAATGTGAGTAGGTTGCAAAGGAAGTAAAATATTATTAATAATACATTTCTACCAGGAATAAACAGCTGTTGGGAGCACACAGACATAGTAACAAAGAGCATTTAGTAAAATATTACACTTTTTTCAAAGAGATCGAACAATAAAGTTCAAATACAATGTGTAAAAAACAATTACGGAAAGAACAGTAACAAAATAATTTGGCAAGGAAACATACATGTATATTAAATGAAGACACAAGCAAGTATTTTTTAGAGAGAGAACTACTACTTCAATCTGAGAAACCTCTTTATAAGCACTTTCCACAATTTTTGTTTTCTCACTTTGGAGCTCTCATAGCTTTTCTCTAAGCTCTTTCCTACTTCTCTCATTTTATTTTGAGGTCTTCTAAACTGCTGTTTTCTCCACTAATGGTTTACTGCACTTACCACATGCATATTAGAAGCAATGGATTGACTGCTTTGTGATGAGTACAGATCCAACACCCATCATGACACTGACGACATCATGAACTGTATGAAGGGCTATTAGAGAGATGTCAGTCAAATTTTCAAACAGAATGGAGGAGTTGTCAGAGAAATATCTTTCAAGGCTGGTATTGCTATGGAAAGGAATCCAAGCTAGGTTAACGAATCTCTTAAATTTTCATGTCCACTCTTATCCTCAAAGGCCAGCATACAGAACTGATTGAAGCGATCATCATCCCCATAAATTTCTTTGTGGATTTCCTTTACTGACCTGATCTCTAAAAACATTTTGGAACACTCATGTTACCATAGTGATTTAAGGTAGTGACAAGTGTTAATGGTATGTCTAACCATCTCTTCTAAAAGATAGACATTAATTACCACTTCAAGGTCTAAAAATATGGTGCCCTTTTTAAAGGAACATGCCAAGATCCAGAATTTTGAATACCATACTCTTCATAAATGTAAGTAACTCATTCCAAAACGCAGAGATACCTTTCTCTGATACATCATATTAATTGAGAGCTTTTTTGGTTCGATACATCCACTTTCTGATATCTCAAAAGATTTATGTTGTCGTTTATTTTGAAGATAATCTGTCTCTCCAAAACTTTTGGTTTGACAAATTTTGTCATTATTTCCCATTGGAGGGAAGTCTAGAAGAAAGCTGCTAAGGGGGTATCTGACAAATTTAATCGAAACTTATCCCAGAAATGAAAAACAGATCCATCTGCTGGTTTCAGCTAACCTTGTTCAAACTCTCGTCAAATCCAAGTGCAAAGATGTCACAGGCAGCAACAGTATACTGTAGTTCTTGAGTGACAAATAGCTCCAGTCTGAACACAATGCTATTACATACTTTTGAAGCTACACTCTGGTAGAAATATCGCTGTCTGGGAATGTATCTGGTCAGAGATTAATAAGGCTGACAATGTCCCGAGAAGATTCGTGTGTCATGGCAGCTAACAGAGGTGAACAGATCCCTCCCCATGTCACGACCTCCCTCTAGCAACGTCAGCCATCATCCAGATGTTTCTGCAGTAAGTGCCTAATGTTACTGCCTAAGGGTAGAACCTGGTTGCTGGGAAACAAAATGAATGTTTGATGCACTCCCTGCCTACACCGCAGCAAACTAAAACACATGGAGACTAATAAAAATCTACATTTCTTCAGTAAAACTGGTAATTGTATTATACAGTGCACTTACTGAGTCGAGGGCACCATCAGGATTGTGGTTTACGTTGTCAGAATTGATGATCAGCTGAAAGTGTCCTGTGATGGGAGGCGGCACCACGGGATATGTTTCATGCATAATACTGGGGCCATGGCATTGATTAGCATGGATACAGGTACTCTCACCTTCCTACTAACTTCAAACCCAATGTGCTTCCTTCTCCTTGCATGACTGGATGAAGCCTGTCTGCACATCCTGCTGAGGGAGTTCACAAAGTGTGCACTGAAAACTGAATTTTTTTTCAGATGTGTGCTCTGCAACCAACCAAAATTTGGGATCCTCAGCCAAGCAAGGGTTGAACCTACACTACCAGTTCTTCGAATGAGCCCTGAGTCAACATATACATTAGACAAGATTGTATCTAAACAATACAGCAAGTTGTGTCCATGAGTTTACAAAGACGGAAAGCCACAAAAGGAATCTTACAACCCAGACTCCTTTCTTTCCTACGAGTGTGCACCACACCATCCCCTCATCTACTTCCATCTTTGTATGCATGCACAGGAAGGCAATATCATCTTCCTTGAGTGTACGTAACTGAAAGTATTTTACAGTGACTAAGACACACAACAGCATCATAACACTAGCCAGTAAAGAGAGAAATGATGCAAAGAGTCACCCCAAATGGCCCAGATGTGTACCTGTACAGTCCCCCACTTGACCTGTGGCCACCGGCATCATACTGTTCCCATTGCTGGCTAATAGCTCAACAATAACACGTGCACCTCCCACACGCTGACAGCCAAAGGCATGCTTGTCAGTGTTCTAATGATGCTATTTTATGTCTAATTCTAAAGCTCTATAATCAGACTTGTTTTACACAAAAGCAATCAGACTGATAGCTGTTGGCATGCTACAACAGCAATTTTTGGTTTACATTCAAAACAAAACAATATACCATATGCAAACTTATCACATTCTAGTACACCTGGTTAGAAATTACTGGATTCAAATAGTTCATAAACTGCCCTAAAATAACATGCCTTTGTCGTCACATTAAGTCAGTAAACAAAGCAATACTTGCATTTGGGCAGATGTAAATGTAAACCACACCAAATACTCTTCACAGCTCCTTGCTGGTCACATTGCATGACAAACGCATAGAATCATAGCACAACAACAAACCAGGAAAGCAGGGCCAGACTGCAGCAGTAGGAGCGCAAGTCATTCCATGTCTACAATAACAAACCTCAGCCAGCCAAGCCAAGCTCAACCAGAACTTTCCATACATTATTAACTTGTATTCTGTCCTCAAATCCTCAGTGCCCCTCTAGACTTTTAAAGGTTCAAGACACAGTATGTGGCATCAGTTCATCAACCTTTCCAGTATCTTATCTTCACAGCTTGCCAAGATAAATCGTGGTAACCCATTTATGAGGTTTTCTCAGCAAAAGCTGACTGACAATTTGCTACTGTATCCTCCTTGTACCCAGCACCAAATCATTAGTACAGGATGAACTTCTAATAAAGCTTATGTTATGGTGGAATGGTGATTTAAAACCAGCAGTTTGACTGCTTTACAAGAAATAATGTTAATTCAATTAGTCAACTGCTATAAACAAAATAAATACTATTTAAATGTGAGAGAGACTACACGTTAATCCACTGAAATTGGACTTGTTACCTGTATGTTTAATGACAGTTGGGCTTGATCGAGGAACTATTTTCCTTTTACATTTCTCTGCTACATAGTTTGCTGATGTTGATTTACTTAAATCCTGGAAAAGAAATGCTTTAATCAGCTAATACAGCATTTCTGGCCATATTTTGACTTCAGTACACATTCAGGTTCTTTCCATTATTACATTTGTTTATATTATTCTTAAGTTTCTAATATATCTTGCTGCTGAATCATGAAGATTCAGGAGACCAAAAGTATGTACAATATTTTTCCAAAAAACAGACATGAGGAGCATGTTCAGACAATGATGATGGAATGTTTACCATTCCATTGACAGCAAGATGACTGGAAACAGATTACTACCACAGAAGATGCAAGAATAGAGAACAGAAACAGTTATAATGTTACAGTAGGAATCATGTGGTGTTTGTGTGAAGTAATTTAAGGAAACCTTACAATAGTAAATCAGGACTGCCAGATAGGTATTTGATTCCTGCTTTTCCTGAATACGAGTTTATAGTTTATGAATTGCTGCCCCTCCTTGCTCAGTATTAAAGCTGATTTTAACTTCTGGCAACGTTCTGTATCTGAAAAAATACCAAACAGCACTAAGTTTTAACTTTGCATAACAGAGGGATCTTCTCCCCCCTCCCCTTCCTTCACAACCAAAATGCAAAGTGTTAAGCGAACAGGTTTTCTGATTGAAGGAAGGCGATGGTATACTAGCTTGAAGAGCACCATATCTCTTAAATCAAAGTGGTGCATACAATCCTCACAATGAGTGCTTTACCACAAAAAACGGAGTGGAAAGAGGAGCAAATTATTTGCTACATTTATGGAAGAAATGTGTGTTAAAGTAACCTGAAATGCAAGTTCAAGTGAAAAATAAGATAAATGAAAAATTCCAAAGAGAATAATTTTGGTTAAGGCCAATACAGTGGCATGAACTAACAACATTAATGTACTCAGCCTTGAAGCACTTGGAAAAACAGTTTTCATTTTATGACAATGTGTATGGCATGCACTTTGGAAACCAGCATGAATTTAGGTATTACAGACTAGAAAATAATCAGGTAGCAAATGTTAGAGCTTTGAACTAAAACAAAACACAGGGATATCTAAACATCAAAATACCATGTTCAGCAATTTGTACAGCAAACATGTGAAAAGAGGATTTCATTATGATCTAGAAGTAACTTTTTTTGGTATTATTTCACAGATCAATAAATAATGGATGATCTAAATGGAAGATATGAAAATGCAGATCCTCCCCAATTATATTATTCTATATAAAGCTGAAACTACAAAAGATTATACCACTAAGTCCCATCTTCAATGTGGTCATTACAGCTGGTGTAAGACAAAAGCATATATATGAGCATTTCCACTTAGAATGAGTAGTAGTTCATGTTGGTAAATTGCACATTGAACCTGTATCAGGTATATGTCAAGTGGCACAAATCTTAAAAAAGTTAATTACAGCTTGAACCTTATGAATGTTTTGAGTTGTTTTTTAGGTATGGTGTTGCAGTGGAACATTTTGATATCAGTAATCAAACCTATTAAAGGAAATGTTGGAGTAAAACTTTTACTGCTGTTTAATACTAACAGAATATTGTGTGCTAATTATATTGAGCCTTAGCCTTTGAAAATAAGTGCCCAGAGAGGTGGCAGATTAGTAATGCCGTGGACTTTCATTCAGGCTAATGGCAGTTCAAATTTCACCAAGGCGTAAGACCACTTCTAATAATCGCATTGTTGAACAAGATTTTAAGCCCTTATCTTTCTTCCTTCTAAAAAGAGTTACAGGTTTATGTACAAAATGGGCTTTGAAGGCTGAACTATTAATTATTTGATCTCATTCGGGCTCTATATTATTGTTAGAAGTATGTTTCATTGTGTTTATAATACATTCAGGTTGACATACGGCAGTGCATGTAGGTATAACCTGTAACACTTCCAAATGTAAAGTAGAGCATGTTAATGCTACACAAAATATCTACAAATAATTTCATACTGTACTAGCACAAAATACATGTAACATGGAAAGAATATTAATTATAAACCCCATGGAAAAACCACTGGTTGCAATGTTTAGAATCTCAGGTGGAAACATCAGTGTCAATGGAAGTTTAAGTCAGGCTTGGAGATGTGCTCAGAAAGACCAGTGGATGAGGTGACTGCTCTTGATAAACAGGACACATGGGTCTGAGTTCCAATCCATCACAAATTTTCAGTTATTACTACACATTCATTGCACTACAGGTTCATCCTATCTGAATGGTTTGAATTACCATCATTTCATGTTGTCGTATTTTCAATATTATTATCCCCACTGTTTCAGTCATTTCATTTTAGTGTGCTTATGCCATGTGAAGTATAACTGAAAAGCAGTGGAGTTCTGGTAGGGCTTTGATCAGTCATACAGACTTGTGTGTGTTCAGAATTATATATTGCCATCTATGAAGGCATGGTCACTCACAATGTTATCACCTAGCTAAATGCCTTAACAAATATGATTCTCTTGTTATGAAAATATGAATGGGTGAAAGACAGCTGATGATGGCATAATGCTGACTGAATGTACTGTATTGACCAAGTTGATTCAGTAACAACATTGTAAAATGTATGTATCTGTTAACAATTACATTCCACTTAGATATTTTCTCATGAATTTTTTGTTAGCAATAAGGACTTGTCAATAAGAATCTAAAGTGGTCAGTCAAATGTAAAACCAATCTATACCTGGATTATAAACTAATTTGTATCTTCGTGGATGTATGTACCATCTATGCAACTAATTGTGGCATTTCCAGCAAGATACTTAAAGCTTGTTCCCCACAGATAAGTAGGATTCTCAGCCACATATGTAATTCCTCATTGGAGCAGGGTGTTTTCCCCCGATAGACTGAAATATGCCATTGTAAAACCATTGCATAAAAAGGGGGATACGTCGGATGTCAACAACTATCGCCCAATCTCTCTTCTGACAGCTCTATCAAAAATTTTTGAGAAAGTAATGTATTCAAGAGTAGCCTCCCATATATGTAAAAATAAAGTACTAACAAAATGTCAGTTTGGTTTTCAGAAAGGCTTTTCAACAGAAAATGCTATATACGCTTTCACTGATCAAATATTAAATGCTCTGAATAACCGGACATCACCCATTGGTATTTTTTGTGATCTCTTAGCCTTTGACTGTGTAAATCATGGAATTCTTTTAGATAAGCTAAATCATTATGGTTTGAGGGGGGCAGTGCACAAATGGTTTAATTCATACTTAACTGGAAGAATGCAGAAAGTTGAAACAAGTGGTTCATGTAATGTTAATACAACAGCTGATTCCTCAAACTGGGGGCCTATCAAGCACGGGGTCCCACAGGGTTCGGTCTTAGGTCCTTTACTGTTCTTGATATACATTAATGACTTACCATTCCATATTGATGAAGATGCAAAGTTAGTTCTTTTTGCTGATGATACAAGTATAGTAATAACATCCAAAAACCAAGAACTAAGTGATGTAATTGTAAATGATGTTTTTCACAAAATTATTAAGTGGTTCTCAGCAAATGGACTCTCTTTAAATTTTGATAAAACACAGTATATACAGTTCCGTACAGTAAATGGCACAACTCCAGTAATAAATATAGACTTTGAACAGAAGTCTGTAGCTAAGGTAGAATTTTCAATATTTTTAGGTGTGTCCATTGATGAGAGGTTAAACTGGAAGCAACACACTGATGGTCTGCTGAAACGTCTGAGTTCGGCTATGTATGCTATTAGGGTTATTGCAAATTTTGGTGATAAGAATCTCAGTAAATTAGCTTACTATGCCTACTTTCATTCACTGCTTTCGTATGGTATCATATTCTGGGGTAATTCATCGTTGAGTAGAAAAGTATTCATTGCTCAAAAACGTGTAATCAGAATAATTGCTGGAGCCCACCCACGGTCATCTTGCAGACATCTATTTAAGGATCTACGGATCCTCACAGTAACCTCACAGTATATATATTCACTTATGAAATTTGTTGTTAATAATCCAGCCCAGTTCAAAAGTAATAGCAGTGTGCATAGCTATAACACCAGGAGAAAGGATGATCTTCACTATGCAGGGTTAAATCTGACTTTGGCACAGAAGGGGGTAAATTATGCTGCCACAAAAGTCTTATGTCACCTACCAAACAGCATCAGAAGTCAGACAGATAGTCAACCAACATTTAAAAATAAATTAAAAGAATTTGTAGATGACAACTCCTTCTACTCATTGGCTGAATTTTTAGATATAAATTAAGGGAGGGAAAAAAACTAACTTAAGCATTAGTGTCATGCAATATTTTGTGCAATGTAATATCTTGTACAGACATCTTTCATTAACCTGACACATTCCACATCATTACGAAGTGTCGTATTCATGATCTATGGAACAAGTATTAATCTAATCTAATCTAGTTTGTTTAGTTACCATGTGTTCCGCTTCCTTTATTTGGGAAGCATCATCACTGGCCTGTAAAACAAGTTTCCTTTTATACATACAATAAACGTATTAGGTGGCAGATAATATGTTGCTATATTACATTTTGCCAAATCTTTCTCTTGTTTTTAGGTTAAAATCGACTTTTGTAGCACAAAGTTCGTAATGCGAATTTTCGTTTGGTGTTACTTACGATTTCCAGTGCTGTTAACTCACGAATGTGGTCCTTGAGATGTATTCATTAGTTCTCATACTTCAGCTGGCCAATTTCTGGTGTTCTTTCATCCACATTTGTCACACCATATACATCACTTGCACTTTCCATTTTTTGTGATCAACATAAGTGTTTAGTGTTGCCAACTGTGTTGTGTGATTGTCTGTCTTTTGTCTGTGTTGTGTTGTGGTTTGATATTTTTCATTTGTTGTGTGTGTAATTCTTTCATGAGAGGTTTTTTTTTTAATTTATAGGATAGTGAGTGAGTGCAATCTAGTTCTAGTAAAGTCATGATGTCCTCCTTTTTTGTCCACAAGGGCCCACCGCTTGTGAAATTCCTGGAACAGGGAATCACCATCAACGCCCAGGGCTATAAAGCGACTTTACAGAACCTTAGATGAACTATATAGTCAAAACTCCGAGGCATGTTGTCCAATGGTGTTATCCTCCTGCATGATAATGCTCTTCCACACACGGCCAATGCGGTGAAGACAACATTGCAGCAGTTTCGTTGGGGAATGCTGGAACATCCATCGTAGAGTACTGAACTTTTACCGTGTGACTTTCATGTGTTTGGACCTCTAAACCAAGATATTCGCGGACATCAATTCGCAACGGACGATGAAGTATGTGATTGGGTCCAGGTCTGGATCCAACAGCAGCCTACTAGCTTCTTCAAGGATGGAATCAACCAGCTAGTGCTGCAATGGGATAAATGTGCCCACAGTTTTGGCAACTATTTTTGAGTATGTGCACTGTGTATAGCTACACGTTTTAATTAATAAAATCGTTACCATTACTTTACACTAGTGACCGGGTTCTTGAATGCCCCTTATATTTATCCTGGTTACATTTCGGTTCGTTGTTTGGGTGGCCAGCATTATCAGAGTGTTATTGCTTATTTGGATTTGGTTGCTGAGTACCTTCTTTTCCATTGCAATGACTCTTTGTATGTGAAAGTTTTCTTGCAATGTTAGGAGCTTTTTGTTGTGATAATTGTCACACAACGCAACAGTGATGATCAACACATTACCAAAAATTGATCACATCACAGCAAGAACACTGCAATATGCACAGAACATGACAAAGTGCAACACATACACCATCATAAATTTCATTCAAAATTAATAAATCTCACAGATACAGAATTGACAGAGAAAGAAACACAGCTACTAGAGAAACGGCTCAAACACATCATCAGTACAAAAATATATAACCACTACATAGAAAACCCGATTGCAGATACAGAAAACATCCTGACAGAGGAAGGAAAAAAGGAAACACCCTATAAATATTGGGCTAACACAAGAATTAGTGAAGAAATGAATGAATAAATAAATAACATAATCACCATGTCAAAAAAGAGTAAAACAGAAAACTTCAAACAGAAGGAAACATCACCAAGAAATTAAAAGAAAAACTACAAGCTATGAACGTCATAGCCACAAGAGCTGATAAAGGGAACAGCACAGTACTGATCAATAAAGAACAATATATAGAAAATGTTAAGATTTCATCTACTCTAACAATATCACAAAACTGAAATCTGATCCAACAGCACACTTCCAGACATATGTAAAAAACAGCCTCAAAGACATCAGACACACACTCACAGATAAGTAAAAACAACACATCACACAGAAGAACCCCAAAAGCACCAACACTCAGAAGCCAACCCAAGGTCCACAAACCCTACATCCCATTGAGGGCTGTTATTAATTTGATGAATGCACCATTATACCATGTGGCAAAACACATACACAAAATCATAATGCAACATTTTGAAATGAAAAACAGCTGAACAATGAAAAACACAAATGAACTCATAACACAAATAAAAGACTTACATATCTCACAAAGAGCGTCACTCATCTCTCTTGACATAAAGAACATGTACACCTCAATACGCACTGCAGGCACAATAAAACTAATTGAAGAAAAGTTACTGACATAGAACAGACTATACAGAGACAATGTTAATGAAATAACTAAAACCCTCAAAGCAATCACATCCCAATATTACTTCCAATTTGGAAAGGAATTTTACTTAAAAGAAGATTCATATTCATCAGCCACATAGAAACATGATCTTTGATACAGTCATCACAAAGAAAGGATACAAAATTGTTTACTGCTACAGATATGTAGACCACATGATCTGTATGGTGGATGAACCAACAGAGAAAATTGATAAACTTCATACAGATATAAACAACATACATAAAAATAATCAATTCGTCATGGAAAAAGAAACACAAAGGAAAATACATTTCTTGGATATAACAATAAAGAGAAACAATAAACACAAATTTGGCATCTTCAGAAGGCCAATAGCTACAGATGTAATTATACGTGGTTTATCCAACCATCCACAAAATCAAAAATTAGCGGTCCTACGACACATGTTACACAGACTAAATAACAACCAACTCAGCAAAGAAAACTATGAAAAAGAATTACAAACAGTCAACCCATAGCCACAAACAATGGTTACAACCCCCATATAGTACAAAAACAAAACCAAAAACATTAAAATCGAGCTAAAGAAAAATCAAAACAAGCAGAGAACACAAACACCAAAGAACACCACAGACACTACAGCACACACGGAAACACAAAGCAACACCCAAGATAGCAAATATACTAAAGAAACAGGGATTACACATAGCTTACAGAACAAGAAACCAACTCCAATCACATTTACAAACAACAGACAAACCAGATAAATACCAAGGAGCAGGTACATACCAGCTAGAGTGCCAAGAATGCAAAACAATATATCTGGGGATGACATGCAGGAATTTCAAATCTAGATGTAAAGAACATATAAGAAGTTGGAACTATGAAAATAGCCTTTCTACCTTCACCAAACACCTGATAAAACATGGACATGAACCATCCAACATGAAAGTTATCAGAGTGAATAATCAGAACAAAGAGCTCCTGACATCGCAAGAAAACTTTAACAAAGAGCCATTGCAATGGAACAGAAGGTACTCAACAACCAAATCCATATAACCAATAACTCTCTGATCATGCTAGTGACCAAACCAATAACAAACCAAAATGTAACCAGGATAAATAGCTAAAGAATCACCTTCCCACTTCTCTCTCTCTCTCTCTCTCTCTCTCTCTCTCTCTCTCTCTCTCTCTCTCTCTCTCTCTCTTTCTTTCTCTCACTCACTCACTCACTCACTCACTCACCCACCCACCCTCCCCCCCCCCCCCCCCAAACACACACACAAAATCAAAAAACAAATGAAAAATATCAAACCACAACACAACACAAACAAATGAAAGACAAACACACAGCAACAGTTGGCAATGCTACACACCGAAAACACACATGTTCACCACAAAAAATTGAAAGTTCAAGTAATATACACAATGTGACGAATGTGGGCGAAGGAATGCCAGGAATCAGCCAGCTAGTGTATGGAAACTAACAAATACATCTCCAGGAGCACACACAAGTTAATTGTTATGGAAATCATGAGTAACACCGAACAATAAATTCACATAACAAACTTTGTGCTACAAAAGTTGATTTTAACCTACAAACAGGAGAAAGACACGATAAAATGTAATATAGGAGCATATTATATCTACCACATAATATGTTCATTGTATGTATAAAAGGAAACATGTATTACAGGCCACTGATGATGTTTCCCAAATAAAAGAAGTGAAACACATATGGCAACTAAACAAACTGCCTCAATTAGTTGCATAGACAGTACATACATCCATGAATTTAAAGCAACTAAGGGAAAGATGGAGAACAGAAAAAATTACGACAATTTGTATGTGTTGAACAATAACATTGCCTAGTAGAGATTTAACTTTTTACTTGATGGAAGACAGAAGAATAGTGCTACACAGTCTACAACAGGCCTGTTCAGGAGGCAGCTACGCAAGCACGAGTGCTCACACTCGCTTGTCACCTGGGTAGTGAACGCTCACGGTAAAAGGTGCCGGTCAGACATAATTGTCCACCACAGTGGAAGTGCAAACTGTGTGCTGTCTTCAAAGGAATGACCATGTGTTGCATTTGCTGTAGCATTAGACGGAACAGTATATATTTATACATAATGGTGCAGAGCTTAAAGTGGAGAGTAGCTCTCTGTAAATTGATGAACCTGGTTAGGAACTTCAGAGACAAGATCACGCACACCAAAATCAATTTACAAGATGTCAGTGCAGGATGGCTTGCAACAGTTATAACTTACAGATGTACAGCAAGGCAGGCAGTTGCGTGATAAATTTCATAGTAGAATAAATCTTTTAGAACTGCATACTTGTGCAAGCAACATTTTTCCACAGTGCAATTCCAGACTGTAACTTAAAAGCTTATCTACAAATTAGTGGTGCCAGAAAATAATGTCTTAGTGAAAAGCAAAATAAGGAGAAGTCACCGACATCCAGCATTTTTGTTTAACGTGTGAATAAAGGGGTCACAAAATACAAGATTAAGTCAATTTAAACTTAGTCCAAAAATGACATACATCATAAGGCAGCAGCAGTCTTAAGAACTCTCATGTTTTATACTTAATTGCCCCATGTTCATAGATTCATCAATTGAAAGAAATGAGAGTTTCACCCATTGCCATTTATCACCAATGCAAGTCTCAGATAATCAGTTTCTGTTGAAAGATATTAAATAGCCAAAGCAAAGAAAGACATCTCTGCAGAACTGACATGAGCAGCCATACAATTGATTCATTGACAGCAGTTTCTTGTGCCATGATGCCCTGGTCAGATTTCGATTCCTTTTACTTTTCACCTCCCTTTTGGTTCCCTTCTCTTTCCTCACCATTACTCACCGTGAGCTGTCCAGTTGCTCAGTGCACAGGAATGAGTGCAACCCAGCTCGCACAAGCAGATATGTTAGCATGCCTAATAAGGTGTAGGAAAACAGCTTCCACTCATCTTGCAATGGCTCAATACAGGTTCTGTATCATTTTCATGGGAATACTAAACCATTCTTCATGTAAAATAGTGGCAAGTTTAGGTAAGGATGGAGGTGGATAGCCATCGTGCACCCTTCTCTAAAAAGAAGACCACAAAGTCTCAATAATACAGAGATATGATGACTGAGATGGCTACATGAGATGCACTAATTCATCCTTGTGCTCACAAAACCAATCCTGGACAATGTGAGCTGTGTGAACAGAAGTCCTGTAATCTTGAAACACAGCATCACCACCAGGGAACAACTAATATTTTACCAAGGGATGGACCTGAACAGCCAAAATGGTCACATAATCCTTGGCAATACTGCAAAATTCCACAGTAAGCATGGGGATCTTGGGATACCAAAATATGTCTGCCCAAATCATCGAACCTCCGGCATGTTTCTCTGCTGGGACGTAAACTCAAACAGAAGTTGGAAACAGTCTGAAACAAGACCCATGTAATCAAATAACTTTCTCACATTACTCGATACTCCAGATTTTATGGTTCTGGCACCAATTTTCCCATTACAGGCATTTGCATCACTGATATGTGATTTCAGAATTACAGATCGCTCTGAAGTTCCCAGCTTATGAAGCTCTCTTCATGTTGTTTTGGTGCTGGCAGGATTCGTGAGTGTGGCATCGAGTTCTGCAGTGACTTTTTCAGCTGCTGTCCTATTGTTCTGGCACCAGCAATGTATTGAGGACACAGCACAGGACCTGTTCTTGGTCAAATACGACAGTGTGAACTGCAGGCTCCACTAGCATCAGTATTTATGTTCCAGCATGCATTTCTCATAGTGTTTCCATATTTTTGTCCAACCCTTGTACAGCCTGTGTTCCGAAATGTTACAAGATTTACTATGTTCCAAAAAGTCACATACACAGATCTATTCTCTAAATAAGAAACTCTGCCATCACCAGCATATATTCTTAAGGAATGGGTGAAACATCAGTGAAATTTCTGCTTACTGGCACTCTCACTTGTGGTAACACATTGTTTCACACAAGGGAAGTATTCACATCTTTTTGAGGTCTATTTGTAATGTTTCCACTTAAAGTCGAAGGAATCTTATCCTCCTCTGTATTGTAGTAAGTGGGCTACTTTTTGCCTATCACGTTCCATCTACCTTGTAATAAATATTCCTAAAAGACAGCGCATTAAGTAACAAAAGATGTTCCTTTCATCACAATTTAATTTGCGCATTAATTTGGTTCGAAAGTATTTATAAGCTCTAAAACACACTCAAACTGTCATATCTTGATTTATCATCCCAAAGATAGGGCATCCCAAAGATAGGGCAGGCAGAAAAAGAAAAATTATTGTGGAATGTTCACTGCAAACTCATTCACAAAATTATGCTAACAGTTTCTAACATATGAAAACTTAATTTCTTCCAAGTGTCCATTTAAGATAATGAAACATGAGAGGCATCAAATTTGCAGTTAATGGAGAGTCATAGCAGAATCTAAAGGGGGAGGGGGTAAGTCTGTGGTCAGGGGTGGCAGGATGAAGAGAAACTAACTTACCAGTTTAGCAGCTGATGAACTTGTGTAAGTAACTGGAGGAAGGATTATTTTCTTGGACTTGCAGGGAGTACTGCAATCTTGTGATACCTGAAATAGAAACAACAGTTATTTACTCAAATAATTACTTATAATAATGAGGACAATAAATTTTTGACAACATAATACAATAGGATAGATAAAAAAAATCTACTCACCAAGCAGCACGGCAGAACACACATGTAAAAGGAGGTTATAATTAGGCAAGCTTTCAGAGCCAGTGGCTCCTCCTTCAAGCAGAAGGATTGAAGGGAAGGAAGAGTGGTGAAGGGAAAGGACTGGAGAGGTCTAGGAAAAGGGTAGATTTCAGGAAAGTCACCCAGAACCGCAAGTCAGGAGAGACTTACTGAATGGGATGAGAGGGAAAGACTGATTGTTGGTGACTGCACTGGACAAGATTTGAAAACCCAGGGTTTTCAAATCTTGTCTGGTAAGTCTTCTCTGACCCATGGTTCTGGGTGACTTTCCTGAAATCTACCCGTTTTCCTAGACCTCTCCAGTCCTCTTCCTTCACCCTTCTTCCTTCCCCTTCAAGCCTTCTGCCTGAAGAAGGAGCCAGTGGCTCCGAAAGCTTGCCTAATTATAACCTTTTGTGTGTGTGTTCTGCTGCTGCTTGGTCAAATAATTACTTAGCTATTTCACCTGTTTAGCAATTAATATCTATGCATTTTTATCCAAAAATACTGTAGCAACAGAAAAATTAGAGGATGCAGATGCACACTGAGGGAAGTTCTTCACCTCAGTAAAAGACACACACTTTCATTCTCCTTCACAACATGTTACTGATGTGACACCATATTTGTCTAATCTTGTTCAACATGGCAAAACAGAAGAATTCTTGGATCTTTTAGAATTGAGATATAGAAACTACCAAACCTGAACATCATATTGCTTTGGAGTGACTTCAAAGGTTAAATAGGTAGAGAAAACAAATTTAGGAACACAGAAGAGCATTACCCTACCCACAAAAGAGCCAACAAAAATAGTACGAGACTGATCAGTCAAACTCAAAATTCTCACGTGAAGCTAATGTTGACCTCCTTCACGAAGCTCCCAAGAACAGCCAAATCATGGATATCTCCAAACCCAATGTTGGGAGAATTTCAGTTAGATCATGTAGCTGTCTCTCAAAAAAGTTCCAAAGAAATTACGAATGTGAATGTTATGAGGAATGGTGAATTTGATTCTGACCTCTATCCCTCTAAAATTAAGGTTAAACTCTTAATATAATACAGACATACATATAATAACAAGATAATACAGCCAAAAATATCAAGACAAATTTCAAATAGCTAAAGGTGACAAATGGCCAGATTATCTAAGGAAATTAATACTGCACAGAAAACATTTGGGCCACTCAAAAATAAAATATGGTGGAATGACACACATGAATAAGCTTTAAATGAGAGGACTTAATATGGGAAAAATTAGTATTTTCAAGAAAAATGAACAGACAGACCAATTTAAACAGTAAAGAAAGGCAACAGCAAATATAATTAGAAGAACTAAGAGAGTTTTTGAAAAGAGGATACTTGCTGAAATTCAGGAAAACTTTTCAAAAAATAATATCAATCTTTTTTATAAGACATTTAAGGATAGACTGAAAAGATACCAAACCCCAAGTTTCCATAAATGAAAATGGCAGACTTGGCCTAAGTAACAATGAAAACTGTAAAATATCCGTAAAATATTTTTATCAGTTTCCTAAATGCCCAGGACCAACCCACAAGCTCAAATTCTCAAACACTCATGAAAATCTAGATGATTATGATTTACCTCCATCAATAAAAGAAACTAAAGATGTAATTAAAACCTTAAAAATAAATTAAGCTTGTGGAGAAGACATCTGGAAAACAGAAAAAATTACTGTTGAGGGGAAAGTAGCCTTAATACATCCACTGCATAATAAAGGCAATAAACAAGAATATTAACTACTGCAATGAAATTTATATGATATCAGTTGTACATAAAATATTTTCCAAATTTTATTAGGCAGAATATAAACAATGGTCAGGCGAATATCATGGTAGTTTTAGGATGGGCAGATGATGTCCGCAACAAATGTTTAATCTGAATGTAATCATTTTTCACAAATTAATGAATACAAAAGGTATTGTAGCAATGTCTGCTGATTTCAAAAGACCTCTGATTCTATTGACAGACAGACTACAGATAAAACAATATGAGAATTTGGTGTAAAGTCTAAATTAACAGATCTAATTTATGAAACACCTACAGACACATTATTTAAAGTCAAATTTCACCCTTTGAAATAAACGCAGGTGCACAGCAAGGTGATAGTCTATCCCCGATTCTTTTTTGTTCCAAGATAGAAAAAAAAGTGAGAATTTGGAAGAAAAACTAAATGAAATGTGAGTTTACCAATACGGCTGGGAACAGGAAACAAAAATACTGGAATAAATTTTCTTGCATTTGCAGATGACTGCTACACTGTCTGAAAATGTGACATCTGCAGTATCACAAATTAATCTTATGAAAGAAAAATCCGGTAGCACTCACTAAAGAATTTCTGCAGAAAAACATTTTCTTACATACCTTAGAAATGAACTGAAATTTCTGGACAGATATTGGCCAACTTGGAAAAAAAAGATAAAAAATAAAAATAAAATATAAATAAATAAATAAATTAGATAGCTAGAAGAGATATTACAGGAAAATGGTCTGAAATAGATGCTATGGAGGAAAGGATACACAAAATGGGAAGGACATATGGTATAATTAAAAACGTTTACAGCAAAAAACTCATTACAACACAGCAGTGAAGCCAAAATATCTGTACGCAAGCGAATGTCAAGCATTAAAGTATAATTTAGATAGATTAAAAATACTAAAAAGGCTATGGGAGGTTGGAAATTATGTAGTGATGATGAAATTTATCAAAATGTAGAAAGCATAGCAGAATTAATTGTGGTAAACCACGGTTACCACCTTGATTGCACTGGCACCTTGCCCTCTGTTAAGTTAGCAGGATGTGAGGCACTGACCTGTCACACATTATTCAAGTAGCCCGTGCTGGCGCACGGCGGATAACTTTGGCCGCCATGAGACAGCATACTCAGACAGTGCTGTCAGCTTCACATGGAAATGTCACATCATTTAATGTAACTCCACAGTGGAGTGATTTCATTCTCATTCTGTAATGGTTTAGGCTCTTGTCAACTTCACTTTGCTCATTGAACACTGTATGTCTTTTTGGCATTGACTCTGCTATGTAAAAGGATGATGTACAGAATGTGTTCTCAGTGCCAGCATTACAGTGATTGAATTCTTAGTGACATTCTTACTATCGTTTCTTACAACACAAATGGCAACAAGTAAAGTTTATTCTTAACATGTCTCTTGCAACAGGCGCATCCTCGGAGGTCTTCCTACAGAGTTTACTACAGCAGCAATTTAACAACCACAGTATTTGGAAATGCAATAAGAGGAACACACAGTCATGCTGGACAGGGGTTCTATGGGCCTGTTAACGAGGATTCAAATTTTGCCAGCCTACCCGGCTATATTCCCCGCCTCTGACAAAGACCGGGAATCATATAAAAAACACGTAGGGCAACACTTTGTGGCCTTCAAGGCAAGATGCCAATGCAATTAAAGCTCTCTCTCAGTCATGGATCTACCCATACATGAATCACCTGTAGGAAAATCAGCCAGCCCAGCTTAATGCTGCACAGAAGAATTACTCCCGAATAGAGGTGGCGGCCCTCAGAATTATTTATGCTGTCGAGAAGTTTCATATGGTGTTAAGTTTCACTTGGGGACTGATCACAAATAGTGGCACACTTGCGAAATATGACAGCCCATGGACTCCAGTGTCAGGCTCTGTTCCTTAGTAGGTGTAGCTATGAGACTGATTTCTGTCTCACGGCTCAGTACTCCAACATGGGTGATCTTTTGTGCCTACCAATGGGACCCGACCCCAATTTCAGTCACAATGAAGTACTTTATTTATTCCATATACAGGGTGGCACACGAAATGTGTTACCATTTTGTGTTTGAATATAAACTTTATTGTCAATACAATCTGAAAGGAACATATACTACAATGAAGAGCCATCCTTCGAGATTTGTTCTAACTCAGCACATGCTCAATATGTCCACCATTTCGTTTCCTAACTTCCTTCAAACGAACACTGAAGTTAGTGATTACCCTACGGCACATGTCTTTCGTAATTTCACTGCAAGCTTGAAGGATAAGTCTTCTGAGCTCCATTAAATTCCACAGCTTCTTGCTACTGCTTTGCCCTTCAACACGCAGTAGTTCATGCAAGATGGAGCAAGGCCACATAGTGCAAACACTGTGTTGGAGTTCTTATACAAGCATTTTGACATGCGTATCATTTCACTCAGGTTTCCAGGTCGCTTCAATGACAGGCGAAATTGGCCCCCCAATAGTCCAGACCTCAATCCATGTGACTTTTTTCTTTAGGGGTACCTAAAGGAAAAAATTTCCCGAAATGTCCACGTGATTTAATGGAGCTCAGGAGACTTATTCTTCAAGCTTGCAGTGAATTTACAGAAGACATGTGCCGTAGGGTAATCACCAAATCACCAACTTCAGTGTTCATTTGAAGAAAGTTAGCAAACGAAATGGTGGACATATTGAGCATGTGTTAAGTTAGAATGAATCTCCATGGACTGCTCTTCATTGTAGTGTATGTTCCTTTCAGATTGTATTGACAATAAAGTTTATATTCAAAAACAAAATGGTAACACATTTCGTGCGCCACCACTGGTCCAGGATCGATTGTGAAATTTAACATTTAATCACTGCTTGTACTAAGTGCGCACATTAGCAGGCCAATTATCAGCAATGTTATTCACTGTGGCCCGACCCGTCACAGCCTTAGAAGTGCTCCTCTGTTCTTGTTTCCAGTCCTCTCCGAGTACATCAGGACCTGGATGTGGATGTGGATCTTCCTGCACAGCAGCTGTAGACGCTGCATACACAGCAGGTGCTGCTTCCACCAGATCCATCTCCCGCCCTCAAGCCTTATGACATATTCATGGATTCAGTTCTGGCATTGCTACAACCAGTCGCCAGGGTTTCACCCACAGGCATCAGCCCGCAGCAATGCTATCACTGACTGGTCATTTTCGGTGTTCCTCTCAAGTGCAGGCCGACAGGGAGCTCTTTGCCGCACAGACAGCATCAACCAGTGGCACCACAGAGGACATGGATGTTGCCTTGCTGAGCGCCAAGTACTTTCCCATGCTACAGAAAAGGGACACTGGTGTGGCACCAGCCTATAGTCATCTCAACAAAAGGAGAGGACTGTGGTAACTCGCTCTTACTACCTCAATTGCACTTGCACCTCACAGCCTGTTAAGTAAGCGAGACACGAGGCACTGGCTCATCACATGCTATTCAAGTAGCCACGCTGGTGCACAGCAGCTAAGCTCGACCATCAGGAGACTGCACATTCAGACATCAGACAGCTGTGCACCAAGAGCGCCTTGAACAGCTGCCACTCAGTGCCACTATGTGGAAACATCGTGTGTCATTCTATATAACCTTAGAGTAGAATGGCTTCATTCTCAATCTGTAACGCTTCATGCTCTTGTTAACTTCACTCCGCTCACAGAACATTGTATGTCTTATTGGCACAGACTAGGCCATGTTATAAGGCAATGTATGAACATGTTCTGGTGCCAGTATTAAAGTGACTGCATTATTATTGGCATTCTTAGTATTGGGTGTTACAACAATAATGAATATTATTTTTTGGACATTTATATTAAATGTAAGACAGTAGTTAACCAAAAAGACCTTCAAATATTTGGGGATACGAAGTCGCCAACAAGTCGGATCCATGAAGTGAAAAAGGATTTAGAAAAAAATAATGCCAATGAAACAGCTGACAGAAGTGTTTATGGAAAAATTATTGAATACAGAAGGATTTGAAGGTAGGAGAATGGGAAAAAACTGGTCTGAAGTGGTCAAAAGACAGGAAGAAAGAACATAGTGAACATATGAAAGGGTTCTGGAAGAAATTAAGGAACTAAAATTGATTTGTGGTCTGTAGTTGGCCCATATACAAGGTAAAGAAAAAAGTCACACTTGGCAGTCAGTATGCAATTATCCACCCCAATTCAAGACTTATCTATCAAAACCTAGTCTCACCAACAGGTTTACAAAATGAGGCTCTCAAAATGCTGTAACTGCCTGCAGTGGGCTAAGAATAGGTGGCATGAACTCTGTCCTGTGCCGGAGTAGCCCCCTTAGCTCAGTGAGATGAGGCAATGTCATGGGCAATGATACGCAGATGCACCAATGTCTGAGTTGGTTTCACACTGAGCTTTCATGCCCCCTCCCCACACAAGTTAAAGCATGAAAATTTTATCCAATTTACACTCCCACAATACAGGATCTTATGTATTTCTTTTTGTTACTGTTACCTTTATTTAAACATTAAGACATAACATGTCCTACTTACAGACATAAATGACCACTTCGTTTTATGTGTAACAGAAATAAAGCCAATAGAAAATAATAGCAGATACATTAACACTGTCTGTATCCAATAACTTACAAAAAACACTAGATTGGGAATTATGCTACATGCAATAATTCCATTCTGTACATTTTGACGTCCAGGCTTATCTTCACAGAGCCAGTACATACACATGCGAGCAACATTCACTATACACAAGATGTTCAAAGCGACCACCTTGTATTTGCAAACATTTCGCCACTCACTGGATCATACTTTGCTGGACCCTACGCAACACACCTGCATCCACCACTGCCAAAGCAGCAGACACATCAGCTATTAGGTCATGTACATCCATGGGTGGAAGACTATAAACTTCTTCCAGTAAGTGTCCCCACAAACAAAAATCTGGTGGATTGTGAAGGTCTGGGGAACACACAGCCCAGAACACTGGACCACCATGACCAATCCATTTCCCTGGAAACACTTCATTTAAACAGCTACGCACAGTCATTTTGAAGTGAGGCAGTGCACCACCATGCTGGAACCATAGCTGTCACAGTACACCAAGTGGAACATTTTCTAATGCATCTGGCAAAGTATTCAAAGAAACAGACGATACAGGCTTGTATTAAACTTGTCTGGGAATACATCAGGGCCCAAAAGCACTACTCCCATAATTCCAGTTCACAGGTCTATGACAAAGTTTCAACGATGACGTGGGTTGAGTTCTGACCAATAATGGCTGTTGAGTAGGTTGAACATACCTTCACTAGTGAAAGTAGATTCGTCAGTACTTCTCATGTTAGTTATGGAATGTTCATATATGTAATGATATGGATGCAGTTATTCATCTTGCACCACTTCAAAAACCAGTCTTTGAGATACCTTTGAGTGCCTTGCAATAACACAGGTACTTCACTGAAGTGACTGGGGAACAGTTTCAAGAATCATGTTCTCTGTTTATGGAGTACGTCTAGTCCTTGGATGATCTCTGTCCATCACTTGTGGGCAAATGTTACCAGTTTCCCATACGTGTAGCTTCAGGTGGCAGAAAACACTCTTAGTGGGCTAGTGCCTTTGAGGGTAATGCAGCATACACACAAGCAGCAGCAGCAGCTTGGTTATCCGATGCACCTAGCACCAAAAGCATATTGACATATTCATCATTTATGTACTCCATCAGAAGCCGTCCAGCATGAACTTGACATAACCAGTTATGGTTGTGCACTGAGTGTTAGTAGACACATGCATGCAGTTTAATGGATCCCATTGTCATGTGACAAAATGATGTCCTGCTTATAAATGACGAGAACTAGGGAACGGACATAAAAAAAAGGAACCTGACGAGGATTCAAACCAAAGCTCCATAGTGGGTGTGTGTTTGATGTCCCAGCAGTCTATTCAGTGAGATACAAGTGCTGGTACGGTACAGCAGATGATACACGTTCCTCTGCACATTCCGCGGTGCTATACAATGTGACAGTGTTTACAGCTCCTCGCTTTCATACCCTGGTTTTCAAAATGAACCCAATCTGATTTTGCCAGATAAACTTTTGTCTGGACTCTGCATGATGAATCACATGCTGACCTCCAAGGGCAGCACTTTTTCTTCACCCTGTATATAAAGGGGAATAGGGGGTGTGTGCATGCATGCTGGTAGGAAGTTTAATAACACTATGTTCAAAGTAACAATTGGCAACCATCCAAATCTTCCCACTTACACATATTCAAATAAATGAAAATTTGCAGATATGAATGTTACTATTATTTTTTTATTAACTGTGTCCTTTTGCAAAAGAATTGGGTTTATTTTCAACATATCAACTTATTAACAGCAAAGCAAATAAGAATGTTGTGTTAAAAATAAAAAAGAAAGAAAGAATAAAAGAAAGTGGGGATATGGGAAAATGTAACAAGAATAACAACAGTATTTCTAATAGTTCTGTTATTGTTGAGCTAAATAGCAGATTTAGTCTGTTGCCTGTTGGAAGGGTAGGAACCTCGTACAGCTGTAAGTTAATAGGGTGGAGAAGACCATTAATTTAGTATCCGATAGTGATTTGGATTCCCCACCTGAGTGTCAACAGAGATACTTGAGCTGCATAATCTGAGCACAATTGGCTCCCATGCAACATATCGCCACTGTCAGTGCCTTGTGGGGAGCTGGCCACTGACAAGTTAGCAGTAAACTCTGCAGCTCAGCTCTTGCTAGTCTTTGAAGCCTTTAGTTGTGCACCACTGAACAGGCTGATCAGTAGTGTTTTGATCTTGCCTGTATTACGTCTGTGATTTGGATTGATCCCTGGACTACTACATATTCTTAAGATGACTTTGCTACACTCTGGACTTGTCTTTCATTAGCTGTTCACTCCATGAACTCCACTGTCATTAACTTCAGAAATCGTCTGTTTGTACCACCTGTCTCCGTGTTACTGCTGGTGAGAGTGATCATAAACTGTTTTTTACCTACGCAGCATAGGAATAGAAAAATTAATAAAAATCTCAGACACACATCAAAAACTGAGTTGAGTAGAAAAGGAAAGATCTTGTTGCTCGTAGCAGTCATGGCGGAAGTGTAAGCCAGCAGCTACAGCAGAAAGTATGATCAGGGTACCAAACAAACAAGCCATTGTTATAGCCTTATCCAGGTAATAGAGGATATTTAAGCACTTTCTAGGAATTTCAGTTACGACCAGTCTGGCTAAACACACAGAATATAGTATAAAGAATGACTTGGATAAGCAATGTGCAGCAAGCAAACAATGGAAAATCCAGAATGGAATGTAACATTATTATGAGAAGGAAAGTTGCTACTCACCATATATAATGCTGCATCACAGATAGGCACAACAAAAAGATTTTCACACTTAAAGCTTTCGGCCAATGGCCTTTGTCAACACACACACACACACACACACACACACGCACACACGCACACACACACACGCACACACACACACGCACACACACAAGCACAAACAACTGCAGTCTCATGCAGCTGAAACCACACTGCGAGTAGCAGCACCAGTGCATGATGGGAGTGGCAGTTGGGTGGGGGAAAGGAGGTGGGTGGAGCAGGGAGGTGGAGGGATAGTATGGTGGGGATGGCGGGCAGGCAGTGAATTGCTGCAGGTTGGGCGGCTGGCAGTGAGGCGGGAGGGGGGGGGGGGGGAGTAGTGGAAAAGGAGATACATAGAGAGAAATTAATATGTTGTTGTCTTCAGTCCTGAGACTGGTTTGATGCAGCTCTCCATGCTACTCTATCCTGTGCAAGCTGCTTCATCTCCCAGTACATACTGCAACCTACATCCTTCTGAATCTGCTTAGTGTACTCATCTCTCGGTCTCCCTCTACGATTTTTACCCTCCACGCTGCCCTCCAATGCTAAATTTGTGATCCCTTGATGCCTCAAAACATGTCCTACCAACCGATCCCTTCTTCTAGTCAAGTTGTGCCACAAACTTCTCTTCTCCCCAATCCTATTCAATACCTCCTCATTAGTTACGTGATCTATCCACCTTATCTTCAGTATTCTTCTGTAGCACCACATTTCGAAAGCTTCTATTCTCTTCTTGTCCAAACTAGTTATCGTCCATGTTTCACTTCCATACATGGCTACACTCCAAACAAATACTTTCAGAAACGACTTCCTGATACATAAATCTATATTCGATGTTAACAAATTTCTCTTCTTCAGAAACGCTTTCCTTGCCATTGCCAGTCTACATTTTATATCCTCTCTACTTCGACCATCATCAGTTATTTTACTTCCTAAATAGCAAAAATCCTTTACTACTTTAAGTGTCTCATTTCCTAATCTAATTCCCTCAGCATCACCCGATTTAATTTGACTACATTCCATTATCCTCGTTTTGCTTTTGTTAATGTTCATCTTATATCCTCCTTTCAAGACACTGTCCATTCCGTTCAACTGCTTAAAACAATAAAATAAATTTAAAAAAAGAGAGAAAAAAAGACTGGGTGTGCTGGGGGACTGACAGCTGTGTAGTGCTGGAATGGGAGCAAGGAAGAGGCTGGATGAGTGAGGACAGTGACTAACAAAGGTTGAGGCCAGGAGGGTTACGTGAAAGTAGGATGTATTGCAGGGAAAGTTCCCAATTGCGCAGTTCAGAAAAGCTGGTGTTGGTGGGAAGGATCCATACGGCACAGGCTGTGAAGCAGTCATTGAAATGAAGGATATCATATTTGGCAGTGTGTTCAGCAACAGGGTGGTGCAGTTGTTTCTTGGTCACAGTTTGTCGGTGGCCATTCATGTGGACAGACAGCTTGTTGGTTGTCATGCCTACATAGAATGCAGCACAGTGGTTGCAGCTTAGCTTGTAGACCACATGACTGGTTTCACAGGCCTTTGACGGGATAGGTGATGTTAGTGATCGGACTGGAGAAGGAGGTGGTGGTGGTGGTGGTGGTGGTGGTAGTGGTGGGAGGATGTATGGGACAGGTCTTGCATCTAGGCCTATTACAGGGATATGACCCATGAGGTAAGGGATTGGGAGCAGGGGTTGTGTAAGGATGGACAAGTATATTATGTAGGTTTGGTGGGCGGCGGAATACCACTATGGGAGGGGTGGGAAGGATAGTGGGCAGGACATTTCTCATTTCAGGGCACAATGAGAGGTAATCAAAACCCTGGAAGAGAATGTATTTCAGTTGCTCCAGTCGTGGGAGGTACTGAGTTACAAGGGGAATGCTCCTCTGTGGCTGGACGGTGGGGCTTTTGAGAGGTGGTGGGAGACTGGAAAGATAAGGCAGGAGAGATTAGTTTTTGTGCAAGGTTGGGAGGATAATTATGGTCAGCAAAGGCTTCTGCGAGCCCCTTGGTATATTTCAAGAGGGACTGCTCGTCAATGCAGATGCGACGACGGCGGGTGGCTAGGTTGCGCGGAAGGGACTTCTTGGTGTGGAGGTTGTCGAAGTGGAGGTATTGCTGGTGATTGTAGGTTTGATATGGATGGAAGTACTGATGTAGCCATCTTCGAGGTGAAGTTCAACATCTAGAAAGGTGGCTTGTTAGATTGAGTAGGACCAGGTGAAGCAAATGGGGGAGAAGTAGTTGAGGTTCTGGAGGAATATGAATAAGGTGTCATCATCTATCCAGATAGCAAAGATGTCATCAATGAATCTGAACCAGGTGAGGGGTTTAGAATTCTGGGTGTTTAGGAGAGATTCCTCTAAATGGCCCATGAATAGGCTGGCATACGATGGTGCCATGTGGGTGCCCATAGCCGTACCCCGGATTTGTTTGTAGGTAATGCCTTTAAAGGAGAAGAAACTGTGGGTGAGGATATAGTTGGTCATGGCTACTAGGAAGGAGGTGGTTGGTTTGGAACCATTTGGCATTGGGAAAGGTAGAGTTCAATAGCAGTAAGGCCACGGGCATTAGGAATGCTAGTGTACAGGTAGGTGGCATCAACAGTGACGAGCAGGGCACTGTGTGGTAAGGGGACAGCAACTGAGGAGAGTCGGCGGAGGAAATGGTTGGTATCTTTTATACAGGAGGGTAGGTTCCGGGTAATAGGCTTAAGGTGTTGGTCTACAAGAGCAGAGATTCTCACAGTAGGGGCACATTAACCAGCCACAATGGGGCGTCCTGGATCGTTAGGTTTAGGGACTTTAGGAAGCAAGTAGAATATAGGAGTGCAGAGAGATGGACTCTGGGGAGAGCTTCTGCTCCCATTCCAGCACTACACAGCCATCATTCCACCACCACACGCAGTCTTTTTTTTATTTATTTTTCTCTATGCCTCTCCTTTTCCGCTACTTCCTCCCCCCCCCCTCTCCCCTGCCTGCCGCCCAACCTGCAGCACTTCATTGTCTGCCATCCCCACCCTACTATCCTCTCTCCCCCCTGCATACCCCAGCCTCCCCTCCTCCTTTCCGCCACCCAGTCATCACTCCCATCATGCACTGGTGCTTCTGCTCAAAGTGTGGTTTCAGTTGCCCTAGACTGAAGTTGTGTGTGTGTGTGGGGGGGGGGGGGGGGGGGGGGGGGGGCCACGCGCGCGTGTGTGCATGTGCATACATATGTGTGTATTGTTGACAGAGGCCATCGACCGAAAGCTTTAAGTGTGAAAATCTTTTTGTCGTGCCTATCTGCAACTCAGCACCTCCACTATATTATGAGTAGCAGCTTTCGTTCTCTTCATATTGCTACGTGCAGCAAACTCTCACAAAAATGAGGCTTTGTCAAGTTTCTGCAGCGGCATAATCCATACCCAAGACACGGACTTTGTCTTAACAACAGTGGGGAAACACACATTAGCTATTATTAAAGGTGAAAATAAAAAATAAGGGGGAGGGGGGGGCACTATTGTAGAATTCCTGTGATTACGGTTGTGAGGGGTAAGACACACTTATGCTACAAATCTTGTTTGGACAGACTGCTTTACAAGAGGTCCAGACAAATGAAGTAACACAAACAAATGAAACTTGTCTGTCAGGAATAAGAATGTTGGAGAACTACAAAGTTAAGGAACATCTTATCTGTTAATATGATCTAGAATTTCAACAGAAGTTTAAGTATTACATGTGTCTGAACACCATGTACATGCAGGAATCTGTGTGTTAAACACACAAAAATTATTAGCCACTGCTGTAGGGAAACTATGAAAGGAGTAGCAGTTGTAATGTTGTTGGAATAACATTACTAATATTAATTTTAATTTTAATAATGAACAGCCTCAGTTGCACCGTTTACCTAGAAATTTATCTAGGTTTCAGTAGGGATAACCCAACCTTCTTCAGAATAACAGTATCTATTGTTTGTCCATAGTGGACATCGTCAAGCTGAAACTACAAATCCATAGATTATCGTCAGAATGTAAAACTTACCTGTTACTGCCTCGGCCCCACTTTGTAACCATGATGCAGCAGCCACGAGTGCTATACAGTTCCAGTACAGCACACGCAGTTGCCACATCGCGGTCGAGGATTGGGACTGAGGCAGTGTCAGGTAAGTTTCACATTCTAACGATAATTTATGGATTTGTAGCTTTAGCTTGAGGATGTCCACTATGGACAAATGATAGATACTGTTATTCTAAAGAAGTTTGGGTTATCCCAGCTGAAACCTAGGTAAATTTCTAGGTAAACGGTGCAACTGAGGCTGTTCATTATTAAAATTAATATTTATACAGTTACTGACAGGGCCGTGAAATGTTGAAGATATTTAGGAATAACAGTAAGTTAAAATCTATTGAAACCACTTGTTCCTGCTTAGATCGACCACCGGAAGCAGCATTTACGGATTGTTGTTTCAGGAAAAGTCATTTATAATTATTGAAATATAGAGATACACACGATCAAATATTCTTAGGAAATATCTGAGTAATTATTGTGCCACCTAGTAAGACAAAACAAATGGTGATCTGTGAGATTTTGTGTTGTGGAAAGTTCTGGTAGAATGTACATACTTTTGGACTAAAGGAGACCACTCAACAAAAAGTGGAAGTGGTGAGTCATCAAGGAGGGGAAAAACTTGCTAGCTTTTTGAGAAATCTTTTTTTGAGCTAGTTTAAAATAATTATAAAAGTAGGTTGATGTGGGATAGTGTCTGGTGAGGTATGTATAGATAGTGTGCGGTGGGAGGCAGGGAGAGGGATTGGGACTGGGATTGAGTGGCTAACAGCTCAGAGGGAAGCATCCAGTTTGCTGGTTAGGAATGTGGCAGGGTGAAGTGGCAGGTAAATGGACTGGACATGTGATGCATGGTTGTCGGAGCTAGTGGGGAGTGGCACAAGCTGAAGGTTATGTTGGGACAGGAACTGGGAGGGGGGTGATAGGACAGAGGAAGAGGAAACTGTTGGGTGCAGGGTACAGGGACAGTGGGTTACGGGAGATTGAGGCCAGAACAACTATGAGAGTGTAGGACATGTTATAAGAGTAACTCTCATCTGTATAGTTAAGAGAAGTTGGCGATGGAGGTAAGGATTTGGATGGCTGTCAAGGCCTCTGTCTCCAGTAACCTACTGTCCCACATCCTCCACCCAATAGTTTCCCTTCCTTCAGTCCTATCGTCCCCTTCCAATTCACATCCCCATGTCACCTTTAGAACCGGCTCTGACAACCTCACATCATATGCCCAGTCCATGTACCTGCCATCATTCCCTCCCTCATTCCTAGCCAGCAAACCGGCTGCCTCCTTCTGAGTTGCTAGGCAGTCACCCACACTCCCTCTCCCTGTCTCCCTTCCTATATCCACATCACCTGACACTACTACCCCACCACAACCTAATCTACCTGCCAAAATGCAGCAGTGGCATTGTTTGTCCAGCTGGCACCATGTAGGGCAAAGACATGTGTGCACCATGTAGGGCAAAGACGTGTGTGTGTGTGTGTGTGTGTGTGTGTGTGTGTGTGTGTGTGTGTGTTATTTTACCTTAGCCTGGAGAAGGATTAGCACGTTCTCTTTCATTCTGAGGGGGGCTATTGACAACAACGCCTTTAATTCAAAATTATTTACATTTTGTGCAGATTTTGATATTAATTTTCTGTAAGATTCAAATAAAAGAAAAAGGCACTTTCCGACTAGATGATTACCTGATTGCAGGGTGTTTACCAAAGTGTTTATCACTTTGCGTGCAACAGGCTCTCTTCCAAGTAGAGATTTTTCTTCCAAGTGTGCACGTCAACAAACTTTGCCAGAACAGGAAGAAATTATATCAAGTGTTGAGCAAAGTCTCAGTACGAGCATACAAAGAGTGACACTGCGTATGAATTTCCTCACAGACATGTGTACGGGAAATATTACCAGCAGAAAACCTGTATCCATTTCACATACAGCGTGTCCAAAATCTCCACATTGGCGACAATGCCCAACAATTTCAATTCTGTCACTCTCTAATTGAGAGTCGTCATTTGCTTTCATATATACTATTCACTAACAAAGCCCAGGAATGAACAACACATGCAATTATTATTGATGGTCATGGAAAAATACACATGCTTCAGTGAATAGCTACTTCCAAGTTTGTTTTACCATAAATGTTTGGTGCGGCATGATTGGTAACCTTTTAATAGGCCCATATATTATCAGTCAGTAATTGATGGGAGAGAGGTACCTGCCCATTTTTGGAAAATTCATTTGTGGAACTATTGGAAGAGGTTCCTTTAGCCAAGTGAACTGGAATGTACTTTCAACATGATGGTGCCCCTCCACATGTTACCTTACGTGTGAGGGACTGTCGCAACTGCAACTATCCTAATCGCTGGATTGGCCATGGCTGTGCTATTAACTGGCCTCCAAGATCACCTGACCTTACACCTTTAGATTTCTGTTGATGGGGTGCACAAAGTGAAGGTAAATACACAAGATGAACTGCTTGGTCACATCATGGACACTGCTGAATTGATTAGGAACCAACCACAGGTAATTGAACAAGCAAAACAACATGTTGTCGCTAGAGTGCAAAATTGCATTGACGTTCATGGTAGGATATTCGAACCTGTTCTGTGAACTGTAAATCTGTACGATAAGTATTATATCTTTTTCAACTGAATACATGTTGTAATGCATTAATTACTAAATGCAAAGTAAATAAACATTATGTAAAATGTGTAACATAGTTGTAATTCCCTGTAACATTGTTTTCAAGAAAATCACGTTACCGCCCAGTTGTATTTCTTATACGTTCATGGTGTTCACATCAATTTTGCAGAATTAAAGTTCCTTTCAATACCCATACCTCCCTCACGAAGCATTTGTGGACCTATGTCCATGTAACATTTTTTGTTCAGGATTACTTATACTATCGCTGTGTAAAATACTGACCTTTCTTCCCCGAACACCAAACATCAATTTCTCAAGAAAGTAAATTATAGGACTAATCTTTTCTATTTTGAGTCATCAGTCCTCCAACTTGTTTGATGCAGCAAACCAAGACTTCCTCCCCTGTGCAAAACTCTCCACCTCAGAGTATCAGAACAGCACTTAAACACAACATTCTGAACTACACTCCTGGAAATTGAAATAAGAACACCGTGAATTCATTGTCCCAGGAAAGGGAAACTTTATTGACACATTCCTGGGGTCACATACATCACATGATCACACTGACAGAACCACAGGCACATAGACACAGGCAACAGAGCATGCACAATGTCGGCACTAGTACAGTGTATATCCACCTTTCGCAGCAATGGAGGCTGCTATTCTCCCATGGAGACGATTGTAGAGATGCTGGATGTTGTCCTGTGGAACGGCTTGCCATGCCATTTCCACCTGGCGCCTCAGCTGGACCAGCGTTCGTGCTGGACGTGCAGACCGCGTGAGACGACGCTTCATCCAGTCCCAAACATGCTCAATGGGGGACAGATCCGGAGATCTTGTTGGCCAGGGTAGTTGACTTACACCTTCTAGAGCACGTTGGGTGGCACGGGATACATGCGGACGTGCATTGTCCTGTTGGAACAGCAAGTTCCCTTGCCGGTCTAGGAATGGTAGAACGATGGGTTCGATGACGGTTTGGATGTACCGTGCACTATTCAGTGTCCCCTCGACGATCACCAGAGGTGTACGGCCAGTGTAGGAGATCGCTCCCCACACCATGATGCCGGGTGTTGGCCCTGTGTGCCTCGGTCGTATGCAGTCCTGATTGTGGCGCTCACCTGCACGGCACCAAACACGCATACGATCATCATTGGCACCAAGGCAGAAGTGACTCTCATCGCTGAAGACGACACGTCTCCATTCGTCCCTCCATTCACGCCTGTCGCGACACCACTGGAGGCGGGCTGCACGATGTTGGGGTGTGAGCGGAAGACGGCCTAATGGTGTGCGGGACCGTAGCCCAGCTTCATGGAGACGGTTGCGAATGGTCCTCACCGATACCCCAGGAGCAACAGTGTCCCTAATTTGCTGGGAAGTGGCGGTGCGGTCCCCTACGGCACTGCGTAGGGTCCTACAGTCTTGGCGTGCATCCGTGCATCGCTGCGGTCCGGTACCAGGTCGACAGGCACGTGCACCTTCCGCCGACCACTGGCGACAACATCGATGTACTGTGGAGACCTCACGCCCCATGTGTTGAGCAATTCGGCGGTACGTCCACCCGGCCTCCCGCATACCCACTATACGCCTTCGCTCAAAGTCCGTCAACTGCACATACGGTTCACGTCCACGCTGTCACGGCATGCTACCAGTGTTAAAGACTGCGATGGAGCTCCGTATGCCACGGCAAACTGGCTGACACTGACGGTGGCGGTGCACAAATGCTGCGCAGCTACCACCATTCGACGGCCAACACCACGGTTCCTGGTGTGTCCACTGTGCCGTGCGTGTGATCATTGCTTGTACAGTCCTCTCGCAGTGTCCGGAGCAAGTATGGTGGGTCTGACACACCGGTGTCAATGTGTTCTTTTTTCCATTTCCAGGAGTGTATTTGTTGGATATGTTGCAATCTCTGTCTTCTTCTACATTTTGTATCCTCTATAGCTCGCTCAAGTTCCAGTGAAGTTGTTCCCTAACATCTTAACGTATGTCCTACCATCCTTTATCTCCTTCCTCTCCATGTTTTCCACATATGTCTCTTCAGTATTTCTGCAAAGATACTCCCCATTTCTTATCTTGTTGTTGTTGTTGTTGTTGTTGTTGTTGTTGTTGTTGTGGTCTTCAGTCCTGAGACTTGTTTGATGCAGCTCTCCATGCTACTCTATCCTGTGCAAGCTTCTTCATCTCCCAGTACCCACTGCAACCCACATCCTTCTGAATCTGCTTAGTGTACTGATCTCTCGGTCTCCCTCTACGATTTTTACCCTCCACGCTGCCCTCCAATGCTAAATGCTTTCAAGACAGTATCCATTCTGTTCAACTGCTCTTCCAAGTCCTTTGGTGTCTCTGACAGAATTACGATGTCATCGGCGAACCTCAAAGTTTTTATTTCTTCTCCATGGATTTTAATACCTACACCAAACTTTTCTTTTGTTTCCTTTACTGCTTGCTCAATATGCAGATTGAATAGCATTGGGGAGAGGTTACAACCCTGTCTCACTCCTTTCCCAACCACTGCTTCCCTTTCATGTCCCTCAACTCTTGTAACTGCCATCTCCTTTCTGTACAAATTGTAAATAGCCTTTCTCTTGTTAGCTCACCTAATTTTCAGCGTTGTCCTATACCATTACATCTGAAATGGTTTGGTTCTCTTCTTTTCTGGTTTCCCGACAGTTCACGATTCCTTTTGTGCAAGGCTGTGTTCCAGACACTTTTCCTTAGAATTTTCTTCCTCAAATTAGTAGACTTATTTTGGTCAGGAGCGCCCTCTGCCTGTGCTAGTGTGCCTTTTATGTCGTGCATGTTTTATCTGACACATATCACTTTGCTTCAAAGATAGCAGAACTCCTTGACTTTGTCTACTTCGTGGTCCCAAATTTTGATGGCGAGTTTCTCACTAATCTCATTTCTGCCACTCCTCATTATTTTCATCTTTCTTTGGTTTACTCACATTTCATATACTATGTCAATAGACTGTTCATTCCATTCAGTATGTCTTCTATGCTTCCAGACTTTGACCTAGGATAGAAACATCATCAACAAATCTTATTACTGATACTCTTTTACCCTAAATTTTAATCCCACTCCTAACCTCAATTTTAATTTCCATCATTGCTTCTTTGATGTACAGATTGAGAATGACTGCATCCTTGTCATACATCCTGGCACTAATTAGGTATTAAAATAAGTATTGGATTACAGAAGGGAAAAAAGTATAATGGTCATGGAAAAGGAAATTCTACAAAATACTGTACTGCCGTTAGGAAAGTGACTACAAAATCTAAACATCTTTGTAAATATCTAAAATTAATAATTGAGATAATAAAATTAAATCTATATCAGCAATAGTTAAAACAGAAACCAAGAAAGCTGTTAAGCAATGTGAGGGCTTTGTTATTAAAGGAGGAGGCCAAATAATAAATGACTGCAGTCACATAAGCAAAATATTTAATAATCACTTCCTTGAAGCAGCTTAAAGTATCACCATGGGTTGTCCATCGGATAAAACATTAGAATAGATGCAGGAAGCAATGCCTCATACATACAGGTAAATCAAAATTACTCCAAGCTCTGCCCTGCCATAAAAATTACAACTGTTATTAACTCTCTCAAAACCAACAACTCTAATGGAATTGACAATCTCTGAAACATAGTACTAAAATCCTGTACTTCAAATACATGCAATGTATTCAGTGCATTGCAAGGAACATTTCCAGATTGTTTGAAATATACTATTGTCAGACCTCTTCAAAAGGAAGTTAGTAAGACAGATATTAGTATACCATTGACCAACCTCATTCCTTACCACCTCCTTGAAGGTGCTGGAAACTGCATGCACGAACTATAACACACCTCTCCCACAATAATATACTTAGTCTCACTTTCTATTTCAAAAGGGCCTCTACACAACATGCGGTTTTCACCAGTCAGATTATACAAAATATAAATGAGAAAATATTGTTAATCAGTATTTTCTATGATTGTCACAAGCATTTGATTGCGCAAATCACATTATTCTCCTACAGAAGCTAAAATATTACACTATCAGAGATCTTGCTGTAACTGGTTTTCATCCTACCTGCCTAAAATGGTGCACAGTGTCACAGTAAGAAACCCAGGGAGTGTAAACAATGGTACAAGTACATTCATAATGGGGAATAATTACTGCAGGTGCACAGTAGGGAAAAATATTGGGTACACACTGCTCACAATGCTAGTATTACAATCAATCCTAGAAGAGAGACATCAACACCTGAAAATGTAAGCTCAACTTGTTGTTGTTGTTGTTGTTGTTGTCTTCAGTCCTGAGACTGGTTTGATGCAGCTCTCCATGCTACTCTATCCTGTGCAAGCTGCTTCATCTCCCAGTACCTACTGCAACCTACATCCTTCTGAATCTGCTTAGTGTACTCATCTCTCGGTCTCCCTCTACGATTTTTACCCTCCACGCTGCCCTCCAATGCTAAATTTGTGATCCCTTGATGCCTCAAAACATGTCCTAACAACTGATCCCTTCTTCTAGTCAAGTTGTGCCACAAACTTCTCTTCTCCCCAATCCTATTCAATACCTCCTCATTAGTTACGTGATCTATCCACCTTATCTTCAGTATTCTTCTGTAGCACCACATTTCAAAAGCTTCTATTCTCTTCTTGTCCAAACTAGTTATCGTCCATGTTTCACTTCCATACATGGCTACACTCCAAACAAATACTTTCAGAAACGACTTCCTGATACATAAATCTATATTTGATGTTAACAAATTTCTCTTCTTCAGAAACGCTTTCCTTGCCATTGCCAGTCTACATTTTATATCCTCTCTACTTCGACCATCATCAGTTATTTTACTTCCTAAATAGCAAAACTCCTTTACTACTTTAAGTGTCTCATTTCCTAATCTAATTCCCTCAGCATCACCCGATTTAATTTGACTACATTCCATTATCCTCGTTTTGCTTTTGTTAATGTTCATCTTATATCCTCCTTTCAAGACACTGTCCATTCCGTTCAACTGCTCTTCCAAGTCCTTTGCCGTCTCTGACAGAATTACAATGTCATCGGCGAACCTCAAAGTTTTTACTTCGTCTCCATGAATTTTAATACCTACTCCAAATTTTTCTTTTGTTTCCTTTACTGCTTGCTCAATATACAGATTGAATAACATTGGGGAGAGGCTACAACCCTGTCTCACTCCTTTCCCAACCACTGCTTCCCTTTCATGCCCCTCGACTCTTATAACTGCCATCTGGTTTCTGTACAAATTATAAATAGCCTTTCGCTCCCTGTATTTTACCCCTGCCACCTTTAGAATTTGAAAAAGAGTATTCCAGTCAACATTGTCAAAAGCTTTCTCTAAGTCTACAAATGCTAGAAACGTAGGTTTGCCTTTTCTTAATCTTTCTTCTAAGATAAGTCGTAAGGTCAGTATTGCCTCACGTGTTCCAACATTTCGACGGAATCCAAACTGATCCTCCCCGAGGTCTGCATCTACCAGTTTTTCCATTCGTCTGTAAAGAATTCGCATTAGTATTTTGCAGCCATGGCTTATTAAACTGATAGTTCGGTAATTTTCACATCTGTCAGCACCTGCTTTCTTTGGGATTGGAATTATTATATTCTTCTTGAAGTCTGAGGGTATTTCGCCTGTCTCATACATCTTGCTCACCAGCTGGTAGAGTTTTGTCATGACTGGCTCTCCCAAGGCCGTCAGTAGTTCTAATGGGATGTTGTCTACTCCGGGGGCCTTGTTTCGACTCAGGTCTTTCAGTGCTCTGTCAAACTCTTCACGCAATATTGTATCTCCCATTTCGTCTTCATCTACATCCTCTTCTATTTCCATAATATTGTCCTCAAGTACATCGCCCTTGTATAAACCTTCTATATACTCCTTCCACCTTTCTGCCTTCCCTTCTTTGCTTAGAACTGGGCTGCCATCTGAGCTCTTGATATTCATACACGTGGTTCTCTTCTCTCCAAAGGTCTCTTTAATTTTCCTGTAGGCAGTATCTATCTTACCCCTAGTGAGATAAGCTTCTACATCCTTACATTTGTCCTCTAGCCATCCCTGTTTAGCCATTTTGCACTTCCTGTCGATCTCATTTTTGAGACGTTTGTATTCCTTTTTGCCTGCTTCATTTACTGCATTTTTATATTTTCTCCTTTCATCAATTAAATTCAATATTTCTTCTGTTACCCAAGGATTTCTAGCAGCCCTCGTCTTTGTACCTACTTTATCCTCTGCTGCCTTCACTACTACATCCCTCAGAGCTACCCATTCTTCTTCTACTGTATTTCTTTCCCCTATTCCTGTCAATTGTTCCCTTATGCTCTCTCTGAAACTCTGTACAACCTCTGGTTCTTTCAGTTTATCCAGGTCCCATCTCTTTAATTTCTCACATTTTTGCAGTTTCTTCAGTTTTAATCTACAGGTCATAACCAATAGATTGTGGTCAGAGTCCACATCTGCCCCTGGAAATGTCTTACAACTTAAAACCTGGTTCCTAAATCTCTGTCTTACCATTATATAATCTATCTGATACCTTTTAGTATCTCCAGGGTTCTTCCACGTATACAACCTTCTTTCATGATTCTTAAACCAAGTGTTAGCTATGATTAAGTTGTGCTCTGTGCAAAATTCTACTAGGCGGCTTCCTCTTTCATTTCTTAGCCCCAATCCATATTCACCTACTATGTTTCCTTCTCTCCCTTTTCCTACACTCGAATTCCAGTCACCCATTACTATTAAATTTTCGTCTCCCTTCACTATCTGAATAATTTCTTTTATTTCATCATACATTTCTTCAATTTCTTCATCATCTGCAGAGCTAGTTGGCATATAAACTTGTACTACTGTAGTAGGTGTGGGCTTCGTATCTATCTTGGCCACAATAATGCGTTCACTTTGCTGTTTGTAGTAGCTTACCCGCATTCCTATTTTCCTATTCATAATTAAACCTACTCCTGCATTACCCCTATTTGATTTTGTGTTTATAACCCTGTAGTCACCTGACCAGAAGTCTTGTTCCTCCTGCCACCGAACTTCACTAATTCCCACTATATCTAACTTTAACCTATCCATTTCCCTTTTTAAATTTTCTAACCTACCTGCCCGATTAAGGGATCTGACATTCCACGCTCCGATCCGTGGAACGCCAGTTTTCTTTCTCCTGATAACGACATCCTCCTGAGTAGTCCCCGCCCGGAGATCCGAATGGGGGACTATTTTACCTCCGGAATATTTTACCCAAGAGGATGCCATCATCATTTAATCATACAGTAAAGCTGCATGTCCTCGGGAAAAATTACGGCTGTAGTTTCCCCTTGCTTTCAGCCGTTCGCAGTACCAGCACAGCAAGGCCGTTTTGGTTAATGTTGCAAGGCCAGATCAGTCAATCATCCAGACTGTTGCCCCTGCAACTACTGAAAAGGCTGCTGCCCCTCTTCAGGAACCACACGTTTGTCTGGCCTCTCAACAGATACCCCTCCGTTGTGGTTGCACCTACGGTACGGCCATCTGTATCGCTGAGGCACGCAAGCCTCCCCACCAACGGCAAGGTCCATGGTTCATGGGGGGGGAAGCTCAACTTACATAAAACATAATACACACAATTATGTACTGCAGAAGGCCTGACCACAACATTAGAAATAATGGATGAGGACACAGGGGAGTGGTTTATTAATAAGGGATTGGACCCCCATTTGCCCATAATTCAGCTCCGAATCCTCTTAGAATACCAACATATAATGATCATATAGTCTCCAGTGGAATGTTGTCACTCTTCGATCAGAACCTCTTTTAACTCCTGTAGTGATGATGGAGGCAGAAATCTACTCCACAGTCTGCGCTCCAATACCAGCCACAAGGGATCCATAATGTTCAAGTCAGGAGACTGTGCTGGCCAGGGAATACTATGCAGTTCGGTTACATGCTCCTCATACCACGATTGTACTGTCCTGGCTGCGTGAATGGGTGCATTATCGTCCTGAAATATGGCATCATTTTTGGGGAACATTTGAATCATGGGGTGCACCTGATCACCTAAAATGTTCACATAATTGTTGACTGTAACACAGCTTTTGACAGTAATTATGGGAAAATCAGAATACCATGAAATGAATGCCCGCACCACCACACTTCCACTCCATGCTGAACTGTTGGAATCGAGCAATCACGATTGCAGGTTTATTTTGGCATTCACCACACATAAACTGAACACATGCTGGAAATAACGAAAATGTTGACTTGTCCGACCATATGACTGGTTTCTACCAAACAGCCATCCAGGATTTATGCACCTGACACCATGTTATATACTTCTTTGCATTGTTTGTTGTCACTAATGGTATGGTATAGCAGCTTGTCCATGAATATTCGCTTTATGGAGTTCTCGTTGGACAGTGTCGATAGATAGGGGGTCTCGAAGATAGGTATTGATCTCTGCAGTCACTTTAGCTGCCGTAGATTTGTATTGTTTTGACACAATTCGTGTTAGTGTACGACGATATCTGTCATTTAGTTTTGATTTGTGCCCACTATTGTGTATACACGATGAAGTCTTTCGATATTTTTTGTAGGCCGCCATGACTGTTGAAACAGTCGCTCTTGAAACATTCAATAAGTTGGCTGTCATGTTTACTGATGCTCCAGCTCATCAGGTCCCCACAATCTGCACTCTTTGGAGCTCTGATAGGTCTTTCAATGCGCGTCAGCCTCGGCCTCTGAATGCAAATGCGAACTGTGCACTACTCTTACCACCATCCTGTTATTATAACTGTTCACATTATTTTGCCTATCTTCTGTAAATCTATTAAGGCAACGAAATATTCTAACTTGTTAAATTAAAATACTTAGAAGTTCTGGGTAACTCCTCATTGAGGAAAAAAAAATGTTTCTTGCAGAGAAGTCAATTCTCCACTCTAGAGCCGATTGTAGACATTTCCTTAAACAGTTGGGCATATTGACAACAGCCTAACAGCATTTTCACTCCTTTGTGAAACAGCTTTGACCACCACCCAGTGTGTGTGTGTGTGTGTGTGTGTGTGTGTGTGTGTGTGTGTGTGAGAGAGAGAGAGAGAGAGAGAGAGAGAGAGAGAGAGAGAGAGAGAGACAGAGAGAGAGAGAGAGAGAGAGAGAGAGAGAGAACCATCCTCAATAAAGACGCACTAGAGTTCTGGGCTTTTCCACTTTTTGCAAAAACCCCTTTGCTAGGTGGGGTGGTTAACTGCATACATTTGTATAAATCATCAAAAAGTATTTCTTACAGAAGTCACAAATAGGCCTTTATAAAAGCTAATCATATTCAATACTGACATGAAGAAGGCATGAACATTCAACTCACTCTTTCAGTTAATGTACAAACGCACAAAGAGATTGGGAGAGGGGCAGGTGCAGTAATAATGCTCATATTTCTTGTCAGGTATTAATACACAGCTACAGGCATTCATGAATTGCTTTCTGATGCAAGAAAGTGTTATCTTTGCTATGTATGTATGTATGTATGTATGTAAAGCAAATTTTGAACATACAAGGATGTACAGGAACCTATTCGTGAATAAGATACAATTCATCTAGCATTTACTGTAAACTGAATCAAGACTGAAAACTGACAAGTTCATACATTAGATACCTTCTTCGCATTCATTGGGGAACGTAATACTTTCTGATGTATTCCATAACCATTTCTATTTCTCACATTTGAAAACAGTGGAGGCTGGGTAGAGTTCAGATACTCTTTAACACAACTTTTCACAGACTGTAGTTTTCCTTTCCGTAATGACCCAGCCGACTGTGGTAAGATCTTATTTTTTGGCATTTTCTGCGTTGATATATCTCTTTTTGGTGTTTTGCTACCTGCAAAGAAAAAAGAAATTAACATTTGTTAAAGACCACATTCTCACTTAACAGCACATATAATTTTTGTAGTATGTGGAATCTCACACGGATAGAAAATGTTTTCTTATTTGAAGCCGATGAAATTAATTTTACCACATAAACCACACAATTAAACCGAGATGAACATACTGTAGATAATGGTTCGATAATGATCACTCTTAAAAAATCTAGACAAAATTAACACACAGCTACTACAAAAAAATTTTTAAAAAATTGAGTCCTATTTTGTACATTTATGCAGGAGCATCACTTTTTTTCCGGTGTAACATAGTACCGGCATCTATTTTCTAGCTTTTTAAAAGGAGTTCAAATTATTTAGAACACCATGCATTATAAATATCCTGGCAGACTCAGTGTCTTTGAAAATTAAATTTTCAGTTTGAATTGGCACCAAACACTTTTGTTTCATAAGTTGGCATCAGAAACTGCACTCAGTTCCATTGTTTATCAGTGTTACAAGCAAGCATTTCAGATATGCTCACATCAGTATTGAGTCAGTCTAGCTTAGATCAGTTCAACCATTTTTTCTAAATGAGTAAAATAGATACACTTTGTGATCAAAAGTAACCAGACACCTGGCTGAAAATCACTTTCAAGTTCGTGGCGCAGCCCAATGGTAATGTTGAAATTCAATATCGTGTTGGCCCACACTTAGCCTTGACAACAGCTTCCACCCTCGCCGGCATATGTTCCATCAGGTGCTGGAAGGATTTTTGGGGAATGGCAACCCTTTCCTTATGGAGTGCTGCACTGAGGAGAGGTATCAATGTTGGTCAGTGAGGCCAGGCATGAAGTCAGCATTACAAACCATCCTTAAGATGTTCTATAGGTTTCAGGTCAGGCCTCTGTGCAGGCCAGACCTTTACGGGGATGTTATAGTCGTGTAACCACTCTGCCACAGGCTGTGCATTATGAACAGGTGCTCAATTGTGTTGAAAGATGTAATCACCTTCCCAGAATTGCTCAGCAACAGTGGGAAGCAAGGTGCTTCAAACATCAATGTAAACCTGTGTTGTGATAGTGCCACACAAAACAAGGGGTGCAACAACCACACCATAACACCACTGTCTCCGAATTTTACTGTTTACGCTGGCAGATGATGTTCACTGGACATTCGCCATACCCACATCCTGCCATCGGATCGCCCCATTGTGTACCATAATTCCTCACTCCACACAACGTTTTTCCACTGTTCAATCATCCAATGTTTACACTCCTTACACCAAAACAAGGTGTCATTTGGCATTTACCAGCATGATGTGTGGCTTATGAGCTGCTGCTCAACTATGAAATCCAAATTTTCTCACTTCCCGCCAAACTGTCATAGTGCTTGCAGTGGATCCTGATATAGTTTGGAATTCCTGTGTGATGGTCTGGATAGTTGTCTGCCTATTACACATTACAACCCTCTTCTAATGTTGGCAGTCTCTGTCAGTCAACAGACGAGGTCTGCCTGCACGCTTTTGTGCTGTATGTGTCCTTTCACGCTTCCACTTCACTATAACATCCGAAACAGTTGATCTATGGATGTTTAGGAGTGTGGAAATCTTGCATACAGATGTATGACACAAGTGACACCCTATCACCTGACCATGTTCGAAGCCCGTGAGTTCTGCAGAGTGCCCCATTCTGCTTTCTCATGATGTCTAATGACTAAGGTGGCAGCACAATGTACCTAATATGAAAAACATATGTTTTTGGGGGTGTCCGGATACTTTTGATTACATAGTGTATTTTCTTTGCACTAGTTAGTAAAACAGGGAAGTATGAAGAAGCAGAACTTCACATGGTTACGAGAAGAAACTTTCTTATGACTGGCCAGAATGTTGGACACTATTGCAGAAAATGACTCTAGTGAGAGAAATGAGTGGCTGTATGTCAAGAATAAAATCTTGGTCTGTACACTGTTCCCCTCATGTCTGAGGCATAGCTGCCAATAAATGGATGGGGATGAAAAATTCAGTGGAGTGGCTAATGGTAAAATTAATCATTTTAGAGAGTTGCAGAAGCAGCAATTAATGCCACTGAGAAAAAAGATGCATGATAGCAAGGAGAGTGCAGGGCATTCATAATGCCAAAAAAATAACATCTGATGGGCAAAATAAAATATTGGAGAAAGTTTTCTTAAATACTTTGTCTCATAATAAAGAAGTAACAGAAAATAGTTTTCAAACTGATAACAAAGTTGTGAAGAAATTTTGATTGTAAATGAAATGAGAAAAAACATTAACACACAACATGGTGAAGCCCAAACTAAGTGTCTTGATGAATCAGCAAGCCACAGATCCCCACTCATTGTGATTATTCGTGTAGTTTTTCCTATGCAAAAGGAATTCTAAATTCTTCAATTATTCATCTTGAAGATTTTGGGCACACTGAAAAATTACTTAAAGGGGTATTTATTGTCTGTAATTTATGATGGTACTCCTGTGCTATATGGTGCGCATAATGATGTGAAACAGATAATACACGATAAGTTTCCCAGTACTATATTCTGCAACTGTGCTAACCAGGGCCTTGAATTATTGTCTGTTAGTGGCACAGTGAACAGTGTGACAGGAGTGTGCTGCTTCCAGAGTTTCTGAACAAACTTCACGTGATTTGTCATGATTCACCTAATAATGCTGGAAACTACAAGCTTATGCAGCGGCTCTAGAGCTTCAACTTCTTAAAATTGGCAGGATTTTAAGGACTCCTGGCTTGCAGCTAGTGTTAGCACCATTTCTGCAGAATGGGAAGACTTTGAAGCCCTCATACATCACTGTGAAGAGGCAAAAGGGGTCATTACGAGAGTGAAACATATCACTATCTTTATGAGAGTCTTTTGAGAAAAATAACATCTTGTGAGTTTATTCTTTATTTGGGCCTCATGTTTGATGCTCTCAAAGAAGTTAGTCAACTAAGTCTGGTTTTACAAGAGAGAAATATTGACTTGTATGAAGCACACGAGGGTAATAAACACAGTCCAAATTTTTGAAGGAAGAATTGAAAACCCTTGTCCATACTACAGTATCTCTCTTCAAAGTGAAGAGTCCACTAAGTTCAAAAGGATTTAACTCCACAAAAATGAAACACAGTCCTGTAATTAATACATCTGATTTTTATAAAATTCTGAAAGAATCTGTTGGAGAGAGTTTGCTTCAAGGAGATGATCATTTGCCTGAATGTGCAAAGATTTTAGATTCCAAGAATGGAGCAGGAAATCCTGGGAAGCACATGTCATTCAATGAAGCCAAAATTAGGAAGTTAGCCTGTAAATCTCCCTTAAATGAAAGAGAAGCAATTTCTGGTTTCACTGAATATCTACTTCCTCTGAAGCGCACTTTGGGCATGATTCTAATATCTTCTAACAAATAGGAAAAGGGGTTCCGTCAAATGAATCTTACAGTTACTTCATATATGCTTGTAAGAACAACTTGCTGGAAGAACATCTTTGTAATGGCACCTTTTTTTTCCTGGTGGTGGGAGGGGGGGGGGGGGGTGTTCCTGTACAGGAGTATTTACTAACACACGTGCAGCAACTTCAAAATTGCAAACAAAGTTTCTGCTGGAATGTGACCTGATAATCTTTATTGTAAAAGTGTGCTTACTGAAACAAAAAGTTAAACTCTTGTATATGTACTAATAATCACCAGAGTGAATAATTATGACAGGGACTCCACTTCCGTTTTTTTTACCGCCACCTAGGTAGCCAAAGGAAACTTTCATAGACCACGACCCCACGCGAATTGTAAATAGTTGCGAAAACACACTTGACCACTTAGCCACAAACAATCCAGAGCTAATAGAGAGCATCATGACTGATACAGGGATTAGTGATCACAAGGTCGTTGTAGCTAGGCTCAATACCGTTTCCACCAAATGCACCAGAAACAAACGCAAAATAATTTTATTTAAAAAAGCTAATAAAGTGTCACTAGAAGCCTTCCTAAGAGACAATCTCTATTCCTTCCAAACTGACTATGCGAATGTAGACGAGATGTGGCTCAAATTCAAAGATATAGTAGCAACAGCAATTGAGAAATTCGTACATCATAAATTGGTAAGAGATGGAACTGATCCCCCATGGTACACGAAACAGATCCGAACGTTGTTGCAGAGGCAACAGAAAAAGTATGCGAAGTTCAGAAGAACGCAAAATCCCGAAGATTGGCTAAAATTTACAGACGCGCAAAATTTGGACCGGACTTCAAAGCGAGATGCCTTTAATAGGTTCCACAACAAAACATCGAAAATCCGAAGAAATTCTGGTCGTATGTGAAGTACACAAGCGGCAAGACGCAGTCAATACCTTCTCTGCGCAGTGTCGATGGTACTGTTACCGACAACTGTGCCGGTAAAGCAGAGTTATTGAACACAGTTTTCCGAAATTCCTTCACCAGGGAAAACGAATGGGATATTCCAGAATTTGAAACACGAACAGCTGTTAGCATGAGTTTCTTAGAAGTAGATACCTTAGGGGTTGCGAAGCAACTCAAATTGCTTGATACTCAAATTGCTTGATACGGGCAAGTCTTCAGGTCCAGATTGTATACCGATTAGGTTCCTTTCAGATTACGCTGATACAACAGCTCCCTACTTAGCAATCATATACAACCGCTCGCTCACCGACAGATCTGTACCTACAGACTGGAAAATTGCGCAGGTCGCACCAGTGTTTAAGTAGGGTAGTAGGAATAATTCATCGAACTACAGACCTACATCATTGACGTCAGTTTGCAGTAGGGTTTTGGAGCATATATTGTATTCAAACATTATGAATCACCTCGAAGGTAACGATCTATTGATACGTAATCAGCACGGATTCAGAAAACATCGTTCTTGTGCAACGCAGCTAGCTCTTTATTCGCACGAAGTAATGGCCGCTTTTGACAGGGGACCTCAAACTGATTCCGTATTTCTAGATTTCCGGAAAGCTTTTGACACCGTTCCTCACAAGCAACTTCTAATCAAGCTGTGGGCCTATGGGGTATCATCTCAGTTGTGCGACTGGATTCGTGATTTCCTGTCAGGAAGGTCGCTGTTCGTAGTAATAAGACGGCAAATCATCGAGTAAAACTGAAGTGATATCAGGTGTTCCCCAGGGAAGCGTCCTGGAACCTCTGCTGTTCCTGATCTATATAAATGACCTTGGTGACATCTGAGCAGTTCTCTTAGGTTGTTCGCAGATGATGCTGTAATTTACCGTCTAGTAAGGTAGACCAGTATCAGTTGCAAAGCGATTTAGAAAAGATTGCTGTATGGTGTGGCAGGTGGCAGTTGACGCTAAATAAGGAAAAGTGTGAGGTGATCCACATGAGTTCCAAAAGAAATCCGTTGGAATTCGATTACTCGATAAATAGTACAATTCTCAAGGCTGACAATTCAACTAAGTACCTGGGTGTTAAAATTACGAACAACTTCAGATGGAAAGACCACATAGATCATATTGTGGGGAAGGCGAGCCAAAGGTTGCATTTCATTGGCAGGACACTTAGAAGATGCAACAAGTCCACTAAAGAGACAGCTTACACTAAATTCGTTCGTCCTCTGTTATAATATTGCTGCACGGTGTGGGATCCTTACCAGGTGGGGTTGACGGAGGACATCGAAAGGGTGCAAAAAAGGGCAGCTCGTTTTGTATTATCACGTAATAGGGGAGAGAGTGTGGCAGATATGATACGCGAGTTGGGATGAACGTCATTACAGCATAGACGTTTTTCGGTGCGGCGAGATCTATTTACGAAATTTCAGTCACCTACAGAGGTAGGAATGATCATCAAAATAAAATAAGAGAAATCAGAGCTCGAACAGAAAGGTTTATGTGTTCGTTTTTCCCACGCGCTATTCGGGAGTGGAATGGTAGAGAGACAGTATGATTGTGGTTCGATGAACCCTCTGCGAAGCACTTAAATGTAAATTGCAGAGTAATCATGTAGATGTAGATGAACCTCAAAAATAAGATACTCAGTATAACATTTTATTTAACAAATAGGGAAAGACCAAAATTATTGTGATGAACTCTTAAGTACCAAAATTAAAATCTGTTAGAAAGACAGATCCATCAGCTTTACATAAAGCAATTAAAGATGCATTCACACACTGTTAACAGTATGCATGAAAACTAATGGGTGTAATGCATTTCTCACTCTCCTCTATGCTGTGAATTTAAATTCAAGTACTGACATTTCATGAACATTGTAAGTTATTAAAAATAATTTACTTGCCAAAAACAACCAGTGCACTGGAGAGTTACTCAAACTCACCTTCTCCGGCAACTATTTCACTTTCAATGAAAAGAAATATCGTCAGGCCAACAGACTAGCTGTGGGAAATGGCTGGGCTAGGATAACAGCAGGTATATTTACCAACCATTTTTTAATAAAACAAATCCCCCCACTAACAGTAAGAATATTGTGTGTGTGTGTGTGTGTGTGTGTGTGTGTGTGTGTGTGTGTGTGTGTGTGTAAGTAAGTAAAAATCCACGAATCAGATGAAGTACTTTTTTTGGGTGAACGACCCATAAGGCACAAAGTCATGATCAGTCACATTGGTCTTTATAAAACAGCATGTGAAGATTGTGACAAGTATTATAACTGCTTTCAGTGTATAGTTGGGAGAGAATTTGCAAAACTCCTATACCTTTTGTTACGCTAAACTTGGAGCTTTGCCGTTTTTTATACTATAACGGGCAGGGAAAAACAGTGCCCTCCAACATACTGTCAATTCACATGTGTCCCTAATGACTCTGACATGCAACAAAAAAAATTACATGCTGAAGTCAGGAGCAAACAAAGAAACAAACTTTAAGCAGAAACAATTAACAAAAATGTCCACAAACATAAAATGTGGAAGGAAAATACTCATCTATGAACATAACAGACTATGTGAGGTGCACATTTCTATAGGACATGTTGTGAAGCTCATAAAGGATTTACTGACTGATTTTATTTCTCACACAATGTTTTAAGCTCTTCATGATAAACATATGCTCTTCTACACAGTCTTCGAGGTTTCAGTGAATGGAGATATGAATAAGGCTTAAGAGGCCACATTTCAAATGTGGTAGTCAGACATTTCTGATATATTAGAATACATGGAATTCTGTGAAACAGATGATGGGCATCAATAGCTAGCAACTACAGTTCCTGTCATATTGATCATATCAGAGTAAGGAGACTGTCGATCAGAAAATCTCTAAGGTGCCAACAATGATGAGAGAAAACCTGTAAGCATAATTCTTTGTCAGTATTTACATGATTTTATCTCTAGATGTAAATCAGGTTTTGTCTAAATATAATCCTCATAGCTGCACTATGGTCAAGATAAATTTCTCCTGTAGATATGACTGTCAAATGTATAACTAAAATGAAAGCCACCAACCAGCTGGACCAGCACTGACACTCCTTATTTGTTGGTGGGACAGACAAGTGGAATCCTGCTTAATACTCTCTATTATGAATGAGAAGAGGCCACATAGTCCAACCACTTTCCAACCTTCGGCATGACAGTTTCTGGGCATTGGCTCTGTAAGGTGCTAAGGAGGTGACAACTGTTTGTCTGATGCATACCTCATGGTTTTCAGAAGTGAAGCTTTCATTATAATTGTAGTCTCCACTGGCCTTCAACACTTACGGTTGATGCAGGAACTGAACTACTGATTTGAATGCAAGAGAAATGTAAGCTAGCTGTGATGCAATTACTGTCAATTTCCACTACAGATAAAATTAATACAATAACCACCCAGCGTCCTGGATTTGTGTTGAATCAATAGATATAACTTTAACCGAAGAAAAATAATCCTTTGAATTTCAGGTTACATTGGTTATTAACTTTATTCATAGCAAATCCAGAGAGCTCAAGTAAAAGAGATACAAATTTTCTATTTTATGAAATGAGAATGACAAACTTAAGCACACTTCTATTTTATAATCCCCATATATTATTATGTACAACTAAAACTGGTACAATCTATTGTTAACACATACAGCTGTAGCTAACTGATAAAATTCAACATTTTATTAAAATAATTACTGGTAATCATAAATAGCATATTTGGACCCAATATTAACACACACAATTATTTTAAATGGCAGTTAAAAAATAATAAATAAACTGATCAGCTGACACAACATTGGTCAACAGACACAAACTTTGGTCGGTCATGGCCTACACTTATCACATTTTTCTTTAATTTATATGATCTGCTCACTGTATTTTAACCATAACAAAGAAAAATGCATATATAACTTTAATAATACTGAAGGATCACAAACACCACCAGTAAATTATTGCAGCCATTCAAGGTATTGTTCTGTAATTTTGAAAAAAACCTGGATAGTAAGGAAAGAAACCGAGATCTAAAGAGCCACAAATAAATTTCTCAAAGCCAGCTGTTTGAAAATGAGTTAATTTCATATTTTTCAATTATGGTAGAGAAACTGAATTTTGTGTGTGAGTAACCTTCAGAGTTTGCATTTTCTGCAATTTCTGCCTCCGTCATGGTTTAACTCAAACTGACATCAACCCAGTTGGTATTGGGAGACATTGTGTTCAAATGGGATTCTGAACAATGGTGGAGACTGCAGATTTTTACTTGGCTTTGCCAGAGATAAAGGACCTCTTCTGCTGCATGTTAAAATTTGTGGCTTATGTGATAATCAAATATGAGACCTTCAGGATACTGAGCAAGATCCAACACCCCAAACCATTCCAACTCCAGTATATGAAGTAACATGGACTTGTTGCTGATTGACTTATATTGAAATTAATTGAGCCCATATAATAGACTGCTTCCAGAGGTACGTACATCAAAGCTGACATTTGTTAACAACTGAGACACCTTACTATCGCAGTATAAGAAAAACAACAAAAAAGACTGCACCAAGTATTGCTACTGCAAGACAACAACCACCTACACTCTGTTGATTTTGAAAAACTGGTTCGAAGTCCTCTCTTAGTGCCTTTATTCTTTTCATATTGCATCTTCAAATGTTAACCTTCTACTATCCTTTTTAAACAACCACCAGGAAAATGCAATTAAAACAGTCTATAACACAAATGCACTGCTATAGTGTCAAACTAACAAGATATTACGCGCTGATTTATGTCTATGTGCAGTACACAGTTATACTGAAGTAGCATTACATGACTACCACAAAAGTATGAAAATGTAGCAATAGGAGTAGACACATAACGAAACCCAGTTAATAAATTATTCAGTGCCACAATTTAGTCAATACATTTGTTTACTCATAAACACGTCTAAACATTACCTCAGCAGAAGCAGAAAAATGTACGAGGTGTGTCCACAAAGTATGTTCTGTTTGGATGTATAAAACAAACGTGTACAGATACAGAAAAAATATTTATTGTACAAAAATCTACAACTGTTAAAATACTTTTCTACATAGCTTCCGAAATTTTTACAGCACTTGTCATAGCATGGCAAAAGTATTTGTATGCCTTCTTCATAGAAGGTTGCCACCCGTGAATTCAACCATGTGGTAACATGTTCTTTCAGCCCGTCATCATCGTTGACGTGTTGACCACCAAGGACAGATTTTAGGTGTAAGAAGAGATGTAAGTGTAAACTTATGGTTGTGCATAATCTTCTCTGCAATTGTGTGAACGAGATCATCAGTAACCACAGTCGGGCGTCCACTTTTTTTTCGTCATCGTGTACTAGATTACGTACTTCATTGAACAGTCTGACCCATCTTCTAACCATTGAATCACTCACAGCATTTTGTCTGTAATTACCACAAATTTGCCGATGAATTTCCTTTGGTTTATCTTTCTTTGCATTTAGAAATAGAATCTCAGATCTGATTTCACACTACACAGCACATGTCGGCTGCAGCAATCTGAAAATGGTGTACATGTCTTCTCCTTGAGTCAGAGTAACTGCCGCACATGCTTGGAACTGCGATCGTAACACTGCCATAGATAGAAATAGAAACGGAACTTACTTTCTGGATGACCCTCATAAATGTTAAGACGTGTGCATTTCTGAAAGTTTCTCATCTTTACTTCTACATTGTTCTGAATCAAGGCAGCAAGAAGACTTACAAGGGAGAGGTTCCCTTACAATTTCCACACTGATTGTTGATCTGGTTGCTTGCACAATTGTCATGGAAGAGGTAAAAGTCTGTTCTCCACCAAGATTGGAGCCAAGAGCTAACACAACCTTTACTTTACAATGTATCCTTGTTTCCATTGACCTAGCAAACAACTATGATAACAGTGTTCTCTCACTGCCTCAGTGATAGCTAAGATGGAGAAGTTGCAACATAAAGGACGATATCAGCTGTAGTTTCTCCTTCGATGACTTTCCTGCCCTCAAGAATCTAAATTTACTAACTGGAGGAATATCCTTAAGTGAGAATCATTCAGAATATGCAATCAAACAAAAGAAAATAGCAAGTGAATATAGCAGGAAAATTCTCAGCCACTCGACAAAGCAAGTCAATGATCTGCGTTGCCAGACATATTCTGGGATGCTGCTACATGTCAGTCTAATTACAGAAAGGATACATTTTTACAGCTCAGCTATTTCTTGTACTCGAGCTTCAGAGACGCAGAGCTGGCAACCACTCAGTTGACCAAATGAACAGACCAATGATTTTTATTTGGAGTTCTATAACTAGGAACTGAAGCTAGAGAGTAGTTTGGAATAACATTCAGATTTGCCAGCTGCAACATTAACACCATAAATGATGAGAAGATGAGCACTTATATCCTGAAAGCTATAAACAACAAAGCTTCAAATCAAGAAGATGCGCAAGAAATGAACCCAGCAAGTGTCTGCAGTGCAAATTCAATTCCAGCCTCTACTAATATGAAGAAAGTAGTAACTGTTACCAGAACAATTTAACTAAAGATAGCCAATAATATACTAAACAAAATCATATAAAATACAGAGTGGCAACAGCAAGAAAAGCATTTACGAAAAATATAAACGCCATGTCTAATATAAACTTGTGTTTTAGAAAGTCTTTTTGGAAGCTATTTGTCTGGAGTGTGACCTTGAACAGACATAAAATGTGGATGACAAACAGTTCAGACAAGAAGAAAACAGAAGTTTCTAGAAGGGAACCGAGGCTTGACAACAGAAGCAGGCCCAGTTCTGCAGTAGTTATGTACAAGTAAAGAGGATCCACAATAAGGATTAGCAGAGAGAGCTGCATCAAATCAATCTCCAGACTGCAGATGGCAGTGATATACACAATTTTCTAATGAAGATTTTTTTCCTTTCAGTCTTCTGAATGATATGATATGCAGCTCACTGTGACTTTCTCTCCTGTACCCATCTCTTCACCTACACTCAATGTTTTTGATTATCTGTTACACATATGCCAAGCTATGCCTTCCCCCCAGAGTTTGTGCCCACTACAGGTCTCTCTGTGATATCAGAAGTTTTTTCCTGGTGTCTTAATGTGTGCTGTATCATCCTGCTGCTTCATATAATTAAAGTTTCCAACATATACCTTTTGTCGTCATTTCTACAGAGACCATCCTCCTTTCTTATCTTGTGTAAAAGGTGTAGGGATGGATGGAATGGGTGAGTGGTTCTCTGGTGGTGGTGGTGGTGGTGGATGGAGGTGAAGACAATGTAGGCAGCCTGATGTGGTCTCCAGTTCTTTACTGTCATCATAAACAATCATAATGCAACGTTCCTACAGAAAGTGGATATCAGGTGACAGGTGTTAAACCATGGACCCAGCGTGCTGGAACATATGTGCCCTGCTGGAAGTGTATCCTGAAGAGACTAGTGGTAGCAAGCAGCCTTGCCATTGCAGTGTCCCAGCTTCATGTGGCCAGAGGGTGATGGGCTGGAAGACAGCCTAGCAGGAGATGATTGTTTAGCCAGTGTGATGAACCACGAACTGCGACTGCATCTGATGGTAGCAGCATGGAGCTGGAAGGACCTCAGTCCTTACCTCAGACCATGAGGCAGCCTCATGGGGAATGCAACAGTGTGAGGGTAACCAGATGGCTAGGGTGTTGCGCAGCAGCCTTCAATTTGCAGCCCAGTTGCATGCTAGCTGTGTCGGGAGAGTGTTGGGGACCCCACGATAGAGACCAATGCATGGCACGCATTGATGCGCAGCCCAGTCACCTGGTTGGTTAGCCTGATGGTATACATAGGGCCAAAGAGGGCTCACTAATGTGGAACACAAGTACTGCCACATGCTTAAGTGCCTTCTTAACTTCCTGAATCCTGATCACTACCCTGAAAACTCGGTCATTACTGAGGACACTGCTGTTATGGCAAAATTTTGTGTTAACTGGCTGCAACTCATGCCCTGGCTAGGGCACTGGGCTCATCTTGTATTGTTATATTTCCTCCCTTCTTGGAAAAATCAGCTCCACCACATTCCTGCTTGAGAAACTGGCTGTAAAAAAAAAGCATTAATATATTTACAATTGTATACACTGTGTACTCACCTATTGAAGTTCATAGTAAACACTCCCAAATAATCTTCACATTTTGGTGCCCCTTTTTACTTTTTACACCGAGTTCACTTTCTTACAGGCATGGATTCTACAGGTCCTGCTTTGCTCCACCTTATGTCAACTCTTTCTTTTTAGTCCAGCAAGCAGCAGTTGTTGGGCTGGGGATCATGGAAGCATCCTATCAAGGTAGCCTTGCTAACCTTACCTACGTTTGCAGTAACTTCTGTGAAATCACTTATTCCGTGTAACTAGCAAGACAACATGAGTAATGAACTTCCCGTCAAGCCACACACTGTGCTATTCTAGGTAAACAGTTCCAGGTGCTCTTCTAGCACTGAAGAGCAAATCAGGTGCTTCTTGACCTGCACCGACTTCTCTATGTTGATGACCTGCTGCCTAGTCACAATGTCATAAACAGAGGTATCACTGCAATGGTCACATTCTCAGACATATTGACTGGGGAATTATTCGAATTCCCTATCTTTATGATTATCACAATACACTACATTTTCATGATGATTAATACCTAACACTAACTTCATCATATTCCTCATAATACTTCAATAATTCAATTAATACATCATAATCCCCCACAATACAACATAATTACCATAACACTTCATCATAATAAATAGTCAGCACTTGCACAATAAACCTCAACATCTCAACTCATAGTTAGTTACACAATACCAACATTGTGTTGGTATCGGGATCAGCAAATCAATATATCTGTAAAATATTTAAAGATCCTGCCAGAATTGCAAATAATATTTCATTAGTAACTAAGTTTCCATTCATTCCCAAAAGCTGCATTTGTAATGTTTCACTGTCCATAATGCATTTCCTTTTACGTCAGATCAATAAAACATATATTATTTGACTATATTGCGACTGTCTTGCGACACTAAAATTTCGATAGACACCTTAAGATGTTTATACATAGGCAACTACCAAATTTCTAAGTATAAACAAATAAAGTTGCCTATCGAATTTTGAATGTACTAAGACAATCATAATACAGTCTAATAATAGTTGCTTTAGTGACCTGATGTAAAAACAAAGGTATTCTGTACAGTGAAAAATTACAAATCCAGGTAATGGGTTGAGAATGAACGGAAATGCTTGAAACTAGTCACTTGTAAGGTGCCAGGACATGGGCACTTACACATTATCTTATCAGCATTAGTATTAATAATAAAGGGACTGGCAAGGGCATCAGATCATGACTCTATTGAATTATGATAAATATGAGGCACTCTCGAGCAGTATCCCCTACATGTCTGCATGATTAAGTTGCTAACTTAAAGTGTCGATGACAAGTATTGGAAGTTGAGAATTGTGGAATATAAGTCTGCAGCTGGCCATAGCTTGCCGGGCCACCGTGGGTGGTAGGTAGCGGTCACAGGAAATGCGGGACAATACGGCGCTTTTGGGAATAGCCTGGCACCCGGAGCCACCTGTGCTGGGCAACACATGGTGAAGAAGGAATTTCCTTTGCCTAGGGGCGTTATGACCTACTCGATCACTGGGTAGATCTCAGAAATGCCGTTGGCAAGATTTTGGCGATGAAAGAGCGTTTGACATGGGTCAAAACTGAGAATTCTTCCGCCGTGTTTTCGTAGGCATGGGAGATGGTGGAATTGTGAAGAGAGTGGACTTCGCCTTCAGCCATTGAGCGGTACAGACTTGGAGATGGCGTCTTGACCACCATCTTTGAAGGAAGATATACAGTCTGTATCGCAGCACTGCACCAACGCATGTTCTGTGCAGACTTCTGTGGTTAGAGCTCTTTGTGTGCTCAGGAGCGAGATATTCACCAACGTTGAACCACTTCCAACAACTTACCTAATATTCTTGATCTGGTAGTTACCCTTGCGACGTGCCGAGTATTTATCAACGCAGCTGCTGGTAATAGGGGCGCATAATTGCAAATTGTTTATGTGCCATTCTCAGGAGTGTGTGGGTGGACAAAGAAATTCGCATTTTTTGTAAATTTTGGCAGTTGCAGGGGTTATCAAATTAAAATACCAATATTACAATTGCATTATAGACTTCATTGTAGCTAGCATTTACCCTGTCCGAGTAAGCTTTACATGTACTTTAGTCACTGCATAGCTTGCCCGGACGTGAAGGAAAGAAGGTTTGCGGTCTTCTATGTCAGCGATGGACAAATAATCTTACACACTAATAAAAATATTTTATGCAATTAATCAATAATCCACAATTACCTGTCCAGTATATTGGGGTGCACAAGCTCCATCATATAACTGACTTATTTCCTGGGCTGTAGTCACTTTTCAGCTACCCTCCTTTTGCCTTTAATGCACCTATGCTACTTCATTACATTTCCCTTGTACCCAAAACAATATGTTCTCTTTCAGCTTGGACAGGTATCTTAAGCAGATTTTCTACTATCATGACTGTATCTCAACAGACCTGGAGCAATTTAATGAGGACATCACATCTAACAATTATTCCTCATCCATGCAGTATCTCAGCATCCTGCTACTTGAGTCATTATCAAATGATGGGTACACCAAACCCAATCAATACTGTTGCATTGCTTATTCTTGGTCATTGCTGTACTACTACAATTGTCTACAGTCGAGGAAAATTGTGTCACAAAATTTTAACCCTGGATAGCTGATGCCAGTAGGAATCAAAATTACTAATGTTGTGTAGGTCGACAACACACCATTTTTTAACAACAGCAACTTAACACCACACGCTCCAATTGGCCGTGGGATTGTCCTGTTGCCATTCATTGGTTGACAGGCAGTGCTATGGTTGTCGGTTCACACATACAAATGTCCCTTGCCCTGTCACTGCCCCAACGTGATACGCACACGTGTAGAATAGGTCTTTCTGTTTGTATCAATCTAACGTCAGAGGCATTCGCACATAAGCTTTGCTTCGGAGCACACACACGTCACCTGCAATTTAGTCATACAGTAAGCATGGTAGCACAGTATTCGTTTGAAGAACAAGATATGGTTTTTGTTTATGGACGAGCAAACAGTAATGTACACGAAGCTTGATGATGGCACGAGGAACGATACCCAGCAAGATGTCACACACACCTGCAAATGTTTACAGCAAATCACTGGCGACTTGGTGAAACAGGCTCGTTAACGAGGTATCATGGTGATGCTGGAAGACCTCGAACACGACGAGATGCTGCATTTGAAGAGACTTTACTCGAGTGCTTCGAGGAAGCACCTACGACAAAGTACTCAAGCGGTTGGATGCAACATGGGGGCCACTAGTCAGTCAGTCTGGGAGTTTTTGAGGGATGACAACCAGTATCCATTTACTCTCCACCCTGTCCAAAACCAAAATCCTGTGGCAGACTATGAACACAGGCTAGGATTTTTTTGGTGATTTCTGTGATGTGATGCATGAAATCCCAATGTCCCCGCCATTGTGTTGTTTATTGATGAGTGCATCTTCCATTGGGAAGGTCTTTACAACACTCTAAACATTCATTACTGGGCAACGGGAAATCCTCATGTCACGTACTTCCATGGACACCAGGAATGATTTTCGCTCAACATTTGGTTCAAATGGCTCTGAGCACTATGGGACTTAACATCTATTGTCATCAGTCCCCTAGAACTTAGAACTACTTAAACCTAACTAACCTAAGGACATCACACAATACCCAGCCATCACGAGGCAGAGAAAATCCCTGACCCTCAACATTTGGACAGGCATTGTGGGTGACCATCTGATTGGTCCTGTCCATCTACCTCCTCGACTTACTGGGACAAATTACCTTCACTTTTTGCAAGAAACTCTACCCTGCCTTCTGGAAGGTGTTCCCCTGGATATACGACTACACATGTGGTCGTAGCATATATGGGGCGCCCGCACGTAACAGTCGTGCTGGGCGCAGATATTTAAATGAACTCTTCATTGGCCGGATAATTGGCAGAGGTGCTCATAGGACATGGCCCTTCGATCATCAGACCTCACGCCACTGAACTGTTTCCTGTGGGGATTCTTCAAGGTTCCAGTTCACCCACCCAGATGCAAACCACCTAGAAATGAAGAGGAATTAATGGATCGCATTCACCATGCCACCAGTCACATCAGGACAATGCAAAGAATCTTTGAAAAAGTTTGGCAAAACACCGTTCGACATTACCAAGCTTGTGTCGCATCAGAGGGTTGTCAGTTCGAGCACCTGCTTTAAGTAAACAATGTCCTAGCTACAAAAAAAAGGCCCCTTTTAAGGCCGACACAATTTGTAAAAGACATTCTGTACACGAAGTAACAGCTGTTGACAGGTTTGTTCCCGATACGCCTTATGATGCAACTACAATGGATGTGTTGGGACCCTGGCGGATTCACCCCCAAGCCCCCAGAATGGAAGGCTAGTGCGCTATCACCGAGCGTGCAGGCCGCCTAGGATACATCGTGATCTTCGTCAGGCAAAACATTCGCGGTCATACGTTGTCCAGAGCACCCAGCAACAGGGCAATCCCGCGGCCAATCTGAGCATGTGGCGCCAAGTTTCTGTAGTTTAAAAACTGTACGCTGTCGATCTACTAAAGATTAGTAATTTTGGTTCCTATTGACATCAGCTATCCAGGGTTAAAAATTTCGTGACCCAATTTTTCTCCACCCGGTAAATCAACCTCATATCTGGAAACTAAATAGTATTTGTTAACTATTACCCTGGTGGTTGTCAAAATACCAGTAAGTTACCTTATTTTCTAGCGCGTATTTTAAATATTTAGATCACTTACTCTACCTTTTTATACATTAATACAGACACTAAATTCCTAATTCTCTATCTATAACCACACAGCCTTGTATTTGCCTATTACTTCTATTGACCTAAATTTGCTCTATGCATTTTCTCTAGACTGCCTGCTTGTACGCTCTTTCTGTCTGCACACCCAGGAAACTACTACATGTGATTCGTAGCATGAAGCTACATGCCCAGTTAACTTACAGAGGATTCACACAAATGGTTCGTCCCTCAGGAGTCTCCCAGGTACCATAACTTAGCCTATCCCTGACATAATGGGTTTATCCTCTCACTGCCACCCTGTTCCCAAAGACACTAGGACTCTGCACGTGGTATAAGACATGCACTTGCTGCTATCTATATTAGCTGCTGTCACACACAGACTCTCCACTGCAGTTTCCATCAGAACTCTGTCTCCATCTGCACAATTCCACTGCTGTAGAATCACTGCCATTGCTATCTCCAGACCTTCTTCTAACACCAAATGTAAAAGGTGTTAGTCACTCCATCACACTTCTGACACAAAATGTAAGTGTCTGAATGGGTGGAGAGGGTGAATTGTTCTGTGCTGGAATGGGCGGAGGTACATGATGGCAGGTAGCCTCATGTTGTCACAATGGAAGGCAATCACATGATATCAGAGTTCTTTATTGTTAATCAAAAAGGTAGTTCAGAGTAAACAGATGGGATGCAACAGGCATTAAACCCTGGGCCCAGGCACACCAGTGTGTATGCACCATTAAAAGCATTTCTCAAAGAGGCAGTTGGTAACAAGTGACCTTTCTATCAGCATATTCAAATGGCCGGCTACAGTGTCAGGAAGGTGTGACAGAGCCCTGCCTTCAGGTGGCCAGACCGAGGCAAGCCGGTGGCCAGAGCGAGGCAAGCCAGTGGCCAGCAAAGAGGGAGATGGGAGTTTTGCCCAGTGTGACAAACCCTTGATCGTGGTTGCAACAAAAATGGCCTGAAAGGGCCACAGTTTGTACCTCAGACTATGAGGCAGCAGCAGGATCCTCAGCAGGCTGCCTCGTGGAGACACCAGCAAAGTGAGGGCAAATTGATGGCAAGTCTGTTGGGCAGCACTCACTGGCTCATAGCCTGGCTGTGATGATAGTAGCTACAGCAAAAGAATGTTGGTGACCTTCTGGTAGACTGGTTCACTATTAATAACACTGTCTGTACAGCATAATTCTGCAATGGCTGGCTGGAACTCTTGCCCCGGATACAGCACTGGAATCATCTCTTGTTTCATCACACTTATCAGTAACTTAATTTTTATCATCTTTCTGTAAACCTACACCTCCATTTCCCAATGAAGACATAACTGTGGCACAAAACTTCTCAAAGGTGAGAGCTCCTATGTACATGTTTTAGAACGAGCCATTCCAATAGTTAAGAATAATGTAGCCACTGTTTTAGTATTATAAAATATTCAGTAGTAGTCAGCATTTCTGTTTTTGAAAGTTGTTTTTTCTAAGAGGCATTTCCCTCTGAGGTCTAGGTAGTGCTTCAAAAGTGATTTACAGACAGGGAGCCTAACAAATGTATTATACTCATGGGCATATTCATGCAGGGCATATTGATGCTCAATAAAATTCTGAACAGTGAAAAATGGGTGGCAGTGAACTGATTACTTATTTAATTGTGACATAAAAAATATGTTGTTGTGATCATAGTTTTAGTTTCATATCAGACAATAAGATTCGTTGTGCAAATTATCTATGGAATTAACAAAATAACTGTAATATTCAACAAATTACTACAGTACTGCATACAACAGTGCAGAGCTTTCTTAAAGTCTTCAACAGGTTCTCCTCTCCACCTCTCCCCTGCCCCCCAGCAAACCTGCACCATTGTATATTTTTTCCAGAGAAATTCATGGCCAGAAGTTGACATGACCTGTATGGTTTGAGATGAAATCACCCACTGATAACCTTTGCCAGCATATGCATGACCATTTTGTAACACGGTTGGCTGCTGGTCTCGTGACACGATACATGAATGAAAGTCCCTCCACTCAGAAACTACATTGAATAATGGTGAAACACACATTTGTTGAATCCGTAACTGTTGACACGGTCAGATGTTACCTTGATGATGCATCACACAAATGTGGAAAGAACACTTTTCATAATAATTCATAAATACTTTTGCTGATGAGCACTGATAAAAGACATACCACTTTTTTGGTGAAGGTTCAAACTATTTTTGGAAATGCAACAGTTGGTGCTTTGTACATCATGCATCTAGCAGTCTTTGCTTAGAGTGAAAGTTTAATACATAACTGCATATTTGCAGGTTGTAAGTCTCAATTTATTTATAACACAACCACATCTCATTTTAAATTTCAGGCTCCTCACAAGACATGCTATCATAATTTATTTTCACTAAGATGATGTTTTCACTCACAAACAGTGCTGTTTCATTAGTAACAGGGCAGGGTCTTGTTTGAGAAGATTGTTTAACATTCAGAGTGAATGTCTCAAATTAATCCAATTTTGGAGGACAGTGTAACATCAATAAGTGATTAAGATAGTAGAGAGGTAGCGTACATACATGTCAATTGACCAGAGCATAGGATGAACTACTACTTGCCTACAATGCTGCAATGGCCCCTACTGCTGCACCCAAAGTGTTGGCTCAATGCTGGAGTGCAACAGAGAGATAATCCATAATTTTAGTAATTTGTGTATTCACTGTGTACTGAATTCATGATATACACTGTCAAGGAGAAAAGTCATCTGCCTGCAACAGAGATGGTAATGATACTGCTAAGTAATGTTCTCAGGGAGGTCTTGCCCAACCAGGGGTACATAGTATGACATGTAACCAAAGTTACAAATTGTACATTAGTGGAACAGCTTTCAGGAAATACTCTTGGGAACACACAGGTTGCTAGACAACAGATAAAGCAGACCAGTCAGTCATTGCCTCTCTCATGGATCATGTCCATTCAATATCTATGGTACAAAATCTCAAGTCACTGCACATCCTGTTTAAAAATAATATGCAAAATCTGATGGAATAATGGAAATATATATGTACATTAACTGAAAAGAAGACTATATTTGATTTTAGTGGTAACCATTTCCCACTAATTCCCAGTCTGCATCACAGAAGCTTATAAAATGAAACCTTAAATGAGCCTATTTATTCCTTCTTAAGTAATAATGGAGATGATGGAGAACAACTTCAACAGATAATACCTCGACAGTCCATCGACACTATGGCATGGAGGGCAACCAGCAGCCCTTGGGCTGGATCCGGCCTGTGACTGGTTTCAGTCCAACCCATGGAAGAAATTCATGGGTGGAAGAATGAGGCACTCTGACCGTACAACACCTGTGATCCATTTTTCTGATGGTTCCACTGACACTCAGCTTGCCACGAGCTTGCAGAGGTCATAGACCAATGAACGGTTTGCTCACTCCATGCATGCCATTTTGCTGCTGCTGGATTTAAGTAACGAAGGGAAACATTTCCAATCAGACAATTTATTTAGTGCTATAAAAATGACCTGTGTCTATATGATCAGTCATCAAAGGTATTTTTGGACAAATACGAGGGCTATTCCACCTGGACAAAATCAGCAGATAAGTCAATCAGAAATAAAAAAAAAAAATAGTCCTGCTGTTAGTTAGCAGTCGCAAGAGGGACATAGGCTACTGACTACAGGAAAAGCTCGGTGTATAATACCATGCAAGAAGCATCATGTAACCTGGTACTCTGCTTCACCAGGTGACACAGAGCACAGGGGGTTTTGTGCAGACTTGCATCAAAAATACCTGGTACTTACAGTGGGAGTAGCAGAAAACGGCAAGTATAGCAGGGGACCTGGATGAAATAGAAGCAGCAATAGCACACACTCGTGTGGCATTTGTGGATATTTTGCAGCATCATTCAACACGTGTGTGTGTAAACACAGAGCCAAGTGGACTACTTTTTACTGAAACAAAGTGTCATATCTGAAATGTACATTGAAAGACACCAGTTATAATTTGTCATTTTCACATTTTCTGTTCATTAAGTGCCTGTTTCTAGCAAATAAGTTTTTGGCTGTTACATCTATGCCCATTGATCAAATGCTGCATATTCACTGCTACATGAGCAGCATTTGTTCCTCTGCCTGAACTCTCTGAGGTGAGAGTGGTTTTGGGCAATGGGTAGCGAGGGCATGGTTACCATGCACGGCTTGCCAGTCCTGAAGCAAAATAAAGTGTTCAGTTTCATGGCTATTCCACTTTGGCTGCTCTGGAGTGGAGTTGTGTTTTGCTCATGTGCGATATGGTGTACTGTCGAGCATGGCTGCATTAACATACACTAAGAGAAATAGGGGGATCCAAGCACGGAGGCAGCTGTGGGCTTGGACAAATGAAGTGATAATGACAAACATATACAGCTCCTGCGTATGCATCTGTTCTATAACACAAGGTAATTATTTCCAAATTTACCTGCTAGACAAGCTGTAATGGAACAGTTTGGCTGCATAGGCCATGTTATCAAGTGAGTAGCAGAATGGCTTTCACACTTACAATCAATCTGGGGCAGATCCTGTTCTGTTTAGGTATCCTACCCAATTCAAGATCAGGTTTAGCATGCCGTGTTTCATTCACCAAAAGTTTTGCATCTTATACGTTTTTCTGTATCTACAACGAGAAGCGGGTCTGTGCCGAGGACACCACGTAAACACGAAACATTAATCTGGCTTATGTGAAGAATTCTTGTTTCTTGTGCTTTTTTAAGGATCAGATAACTCTGAAATTAAAAGAAAATTCATATATTTATTGCTGTTTCGTTCCCTTCATCAGTTTAATGAAAGGAAGTACGATTTTTCAAGATGGTAGTACCGAATAACCATGAGCCTTTGCACCACTGTCTGGTGCAAGAATAACTAGGGAGGGTTTTTATGCCTTCAGCCCACTTATTAGTTCAATGATAGTTTTTATTCATGTTACATGATCCTTCCGTTGTATTTGTCGATTGAACAGTCCAGAGGTTTACTGCTGTTCCATAGCTTCCAAAAGCCACAATATTTTGGCGATCAGACATGTCGCCATCGTCAGTTGCATTGACAAACTGAGCTCCTGAACACATGCAACATACAACCCCTCCCCCTGCAAGCTGTTCCTTCACAGTCGACACCCGAGGGCATGTGTCGGCAACCGTGGAGACACTTGCACCATCGTCTGTGGTAGCATCGACGTAGTTCCTCTGTCCTCCATCATCACCATATCAATGTGTTTGCTGAGCAACATCTTGTTTACAACCAGTTCTGGTTCCCAAGCCTTACTGAGATTACAGCCGCAATCCCAATTGACAAGATTATCCATGGTGTCCTTCTCCAAGGACATTGTCCCAGTATGTGGAAACTTGCACTAAAATCCTGGTATGTTCTTATTCTACCACACAATTCTCTGACAAATAGTGCTCTGCGACCTCCAACTTGTTGGGGTACACCAATCGATTGTGCCACTGGTGTTCTTGGCATCCGCCTTTGATGGTGCACACTGCCAGTCCAATGTATGTCTTGCCACACTCGAACAGAATCTAATATATCCCGGCCTTCCAAACACTGATGTCATCTTTAACACTCCCCAACAATGCCCGTGTTTTACTGGGAGGGCAAAAGACAGTAGTTTTTCAGTAAGCGGCCAACTTTACCTGATAGCATTCCAGCACATGGTACTGAAGGCCGTGGCGACCTCTCCCGCTGTGATTTCTCCACAGGTTGTACTGTACTGTTGGGGTGAAGAGTGCACTTCATCTGCCATTCTGAGTATTAATGGCAACGAGTCCGGCAACTGAAGAGTCCGTTGCAGGGCAGCCAAAGAAGGACAGCTCACCAAGATATGGGCCACTGTCATCTGGGCACCGCATCAACACTGAGGCGAGCCATCACGGTGCAGGAGATACCCGTGTGTCACCCAAGTGTGGCCATTGTGGATCCGACAGAGAACGACAGAGAACCACAGAGTCCCTGTGAGAGGCCCACGTGGAAGTCTTCTACACATTCGTAGCCTCCTTAATGGCACGCAGTTTGTTGTGCATACTGAAGTTGAGCCATTCCGTCTCCCAAAGCCACAAAACATTGCGGTGCAGTGCTGAACGCAGGTCAGTTGCAGAGAAGCTGATCTCCATAAGCGTTTTCCGCCTAGCTTTAGTTTGACCAGCCTGTTGGCAACTTCATTGCCCGTGGTTACAACATGAGCTGGGGTACAGTCAAACACCACTGAATGACTGGACCATTCCAGGGCATGGATGGACTTCTGGATGGTCGCTACCAAAGGATGACAAGGGTAGCACTGGTTGATAGCTTGTAAGCTGCTCAAGGAGTCAGTACACAGAAGAAACAACTCCCCAGAGCATGAACGGATGTGCTCAAGAGCACAGGATATAGCCACCAGGTAGGCAGTGAAAACACTGCAGTCATCGAGCAAGGAATGTTGTTCAATATGGCTCCCATGGGGATACACGAAGCCGACTTGATCATCAACCATCAAGAAGTCAGTGCAAACCACTCCATGGCCTCGGCACATGTCAAGAATCAAGAGGAAGTGGCAGCGGAGAGCCATGGGTTTAACTGAGCCCTTAGGGCCATGTGAAAGGTCCAGGCGAAGCCACGGCCTAGGTGTACACCATGGTGGTGTACGTTAATGGACCTCAACTATAGGTGGTAAAGGTAAGGACTTCAGTTTGGAAAGAAGGGATCTGACACAAACTGTCATTGGAAGCCCTGACCTGGGCCGCCAATCTGGGAGATGAAGCCCCGTGGGTGGGAAAAGGAGATGGTAATTCGGATGTGCAGGAGAACTATGAATGTGTGCAACGTAACTGGCCAGCAGTTGTGCACGCCTAACCTGCAATGGAGGGACTCTGGCCTCCACCAGGACACTGGTCACCGGATTTGTCCTAAAAGCTCTTGTCGCTAGGCGAACACCACAGTGGAAAAATGCTGAGGGGGCCACTGACCCATAAACCAAACTCCCATAGTCAAGGCGGGATTGAACAAAGGCTCTGTAGAGCTGGAGCAGTGTAGAGCGATCTGCACCCCAGTTGGTGTTGCTCAGGCAGCAGAGGGCATTGAGGTGCTGCCAGTACTTCCACTTCAGCTGACAAAGATGAGGAAGCCACGTCAATCGGGTATCAAAAACCAGTCCTAAGAATAGATACGTCTCCACTACAGTAAGTGGATGGTCATTAAGGTTAATTTCTGGATCCGGATGAACGGTACGACGCCAACCAAAATGCATGACACATGACTTCGCGGGCAAAAACTGGAAACCGTGCGCTAGAGCCCATGATTGCGCCTTGTGGATGGCTCCCTGTAGGCACCACTCAGCAACACCAGTACTGGTGGAGCAGTACGAAATGCAGAAGTCGTCTGCAGACAAAGAAGGTGAGACGGACGGCCCTACAGCTGCTGCTAGACCATTAGTAGCCACTAAAACTAGAGATATACTCAGTACAGAGCACTGTGAGACCCCAGTCTCCTGGATATGGGGGGGGGGGGGACTATGGGAGGTACCAACTTGGACATGGGAAGTATGAAGCGACAGGAAATTTTGGATGAAAATTGGGAGTGGGCCTCTGAGACCCCACTCGTATAATGCGGCAAGGATATGATGTTGCCAGGTCTTGTCATACACTTTTCATAAATAAAACAAGACAGCAACCACGTGCTGGCGTCTGGAAAGGCTGTTTGGATGGCAGACTCAAGGGACACAAGATTATCAGTGGTAGAGCGATCCTGGCAGAAGCTGCCCTGACATGGAGCCAGTAGGCCACGTGACTCCAGGACCCAACCGAACTGCTGACACACCATATGTTCCATCAGCCTACAGAGAATGTTGGTGAGGCGGATGGGCCAATAGGTATCCAAATCAAGCGGGAGTTTACCAGATTTGAGCACCAGAATGATGGTGCTCTGCAGCCATTGCGATGGAAACACGATATCGCACCAGATACGGTTGAAGATGATGATGATATGTTGCTTGTAGTCAGATGAGAGCTGTTTAATAATGTGACTGGATCTGATCTGGTCCAGTAGCTGTGTCGGGGCAATGTGCAAGGGCACTGAAGAGCTCCCACTCTGTAAATGGGGCGTTATAGGATTCGTTGTGGTGTGTAGTAAACGAGAGAACTTTCCCTCCAGCCGCCGTTTGAGAGTGCAAAAGGCTGGGGGTAATTCTCCAACGCAGAGGCTTGAACATAGTGCTCAGGAATAGCGTTTGCGTCGGTAGATAACACACCATTTATGGTAACACCCGGAACACCTGTTGGGGTCTGGTACCCAAAAACACATTTGATCTTTGCCCAGACTTTGAAGGTGTCACACAGCACCCAATGGTGGAGACATATCTCTCCCAATACTCCTGCTTCCATCCTTTGATAAGTTGGCAAACGCGGGCACAAAGCTGTTTAAAGGTTGTGAAGTGGTCCAGGGAAGGGTGCCACTCATGCCGTTGTAGAGCTCGCCAACGCTCCGTAATTGCTTCAGCGACTTCCGGCGACCACCAAGGGACTGCCTTTCACCGGGGCACCTTAAAGAGTGAGGGATTGCTTTGTCTGCCGCACAAACAATTGTAGTCACATGCTGAACCATCACATCGTTGTTACCGTGTGGAGGAGAGTCAACGGTGACATCAGCGGTGAAAGTTTCCCAGTCCGCCTTTTTTAAAGACCATATGGGCAGGCATCTGTGGGCCTGACACAGGGGCAGTGACAGGAAGATCGGAAAGTGGTCACTACCACACAGGCCGTCATGTGCTCTCCAGTGGATAGATGGGAGAAGTTCTGGGCTGCAAATTGATAAATCAATGGCTGAGTAACTACCATGAACCACACTGAAATGTGTGGTGGCCCCAGTATTTAAGAGGCAGAGGCAGAGGTCAAGTTGTGACAGTAAATTTTTGAGATCTCTGCATCGTCGCCTAAGCATGGTGCCACCCCACAAGGGGTTATGGGCGTTAAAATCTCCGTAAAGTAGGAAAGGTTTAGGGAGTTGATCAACCAATTCAGCTAATACAATTAGGGATACTGCACCATCTGGAGGAAGATATACATTGCAGACAGTTATTTCCTGCATTGTCCTTATTCTGACAGCTACAGCTTCAAGAGGGGTTTGAAGGGGCACAGTTACACTATAGACTGAGTTTAGGACATCAACACAAACTCCACCTTACACACTATTATAGTCGCTATGGTTCCTGTAATACCCCTTATAGCACCAGAGGGCATTGTCGGGAACCAGGTTTCCTGGAGGGCAATGCAGAAAGCAGGTGTAAAACTTAACAGTTGCTGTGTTTAGGGAAGCTCTTCAGAGTTGGTAGAGTTGTATTCACATCTATCGTTCTCTGTGGCAGCCAGATGATGGAGGAAAGAATGTTTCTAGTTGTAGGTGGCACTACTACCAACAAAATAAAATTTGAATATCACTATGTACCTCATTAGTAACCAGTATGGAATTTATCCCACTGTTTTGAAAAAACTTCTAAATTATTCACACCTGTATTTCAAGTTGCAATTGAGCTTAGATCACAAACAAAATGTTTTCCCAACCAAGAACATGCAATCAACAAACGGTCAAGTAACTGTGCTGTACAGTATGTGCTTGTAAAGTGACAGGACGGCAATTAAATTTATTGAACAGGAAACTAACTGGCTAATCACTGACAAAATAAGAATGGGCATACAATCATGAAAATAAGTGACTGTCTGCTACATAAGTACTCAGACATAATACACACTCTTCAAAGATGCACCACATTTATCTCATTTTCATATTACATAGACAGCAGATCACCTAGCAAACAAATTGTTACTTTCTAAAACACAGTCAGTAAATAAAGGAAAATGTATGATAAACAATCCATTGTCTACAATGCTGTAAGACAGCACATTGTATATCATCAATTTCTTCAACTATATTGATGCTGTTGACAGTCACCTGAAAAATTTTTTGAGTAAATAAAGGGGCACAGGGTGGAAGTCACAGAAAATTTTAAGTGATAGGTACCATTAGTATATTTTACCTATGGTCGACTCACCTTAATAGAAATTTGAGTATCAAGGAGCATGGAGGCAACACAGTCTGATATCAGTGGCTGAAAGTGTGAATAACTGGCTCATTGGAAAAATGTGAAAAACAGATCTACCAAAACATGATACAAATAACAGCTTGCATCACAACTACAATTCAAATATGAGTACTTACATCTTGCTTGATAGAAAATATTCCCAGAAGCTCTTCTGTTCAAGAATCTTTCATAACGTGATTCTCTTTGAACACTTTTTATGGATTTAACATCAAACTTTACATTCTCCAAATTATCAGCAGAGTTCATCTTCAGTTCACAGGGTTGTGCACAGCCCGGCTCCGCAGTGCGCGCCCCCGCCACACGGTCCGGCTCCGCAGCGCGCGCACCCGCCACACGGTCCGGCTCCGCAGCGCGCGCACCCGCCACACGGTCCGGATCCGCAGCGCGCGCACCCGCCACACGGTCCGGCTCCGCAGCGCGCGCACCCGCCACACGGTCCGGCTCCGCAGCGCGCGCACCCGCCACACGGTCCGGCTCCGCAGCGCGCGCACCCGCCACACGGTCCGGCTCCGCAGCGCGCGCACCCGCCACACGGTCCGGCTCCGCAGCGCGCGCACCCGCCACACGGTCCGGCTCCGCAGCGCGCGCACCCGCCACACGGTCCGGATCCATTTCATATGCATGTTCACTGCCTGCCTCCACTTCACAGGCACAGTCCGGCTTCATTTCAAAACCATTCAACAGTTTTTCCATCATTTCAAAAGTGTTTTCAAAAATATCTTCATCAGTTGAGGAACTGTATTCCTTTGAACAATACATCACGCCTAAAATGAAGAAGAAAAAATTATCTTATATTCTAATTCATAAAAAGGAAATTAAAGCTATCAATCCTTTAATTATCAATACTGTACCTGAAACATCAGAAGAGGTCCTGCTGTCCAAAACACAAGTTTCAGATGCAGATGAGGAATATGTTTCATACTTCTCCAAATTATTAATATCCCGTACTATAGCTGACACTTCTGATCGAAACGTACACTCTGAGTCGATACTTGCATCATCACAATCACTATCGAAAGCCTTTATATGAGGGGAGGCAGATGATTGTAAATTTAAATTCTCAGATATTACAGTAGTAATTTGGTTTGCTCTTGCCGATTGGTCTGCTGATATAATCACTTGAGGATGAAGCACAGAAACCACATTTGTGGTAGTATTTCCATCTGCTTTTTTAGTAGTAATATCAGCATTTCCAGTTGGTAAGGAAATGTGTGTGCCACACAGCACTGAAGCTTCAGCCAACTGCTCATGGTTGTTTAGTAATTCACGTCCTTGGAAAAAAAAGGTATTGCATGACGAAAAAAAAAAAAAAATGCGACAAAGGAAATGTGATAAATTTTATAAATTATAATTACAAACACTGTAAGTACCCTGTACTTGTGACAGAGAGACGATACAAAACTATTCTATCAGAAGTGTTCAAGCAAATATCTAAAGCTGATAAATTGACATCAAAACATTCCTAAAACCTCATTAAATGGTATTACAGGTCATCCATGGGGAGTTAATCTCTGCTGAGGTGTGCGAGGAGAGCAGATAGAAGAGGCTATAACAGTATGACAGAAACATAAACTGGCTGCTATATCAGGGAAAAATTTGTCATACTTTAGCTGTCTTTCACCTTTATCTGTCAGTGCTTAAGGGCAAACATTCTAGAAACAAGTAACTGACCCCCTCCAAGACCAACAATGCCAAATAAAATGCTGTTAGAGATTGGGACAATTACACGTTTCCTTCTACAGTACGAAAACTTGCAATGAGAGAAGAATGTTGTTGTAGACGATAAACAACTAAACAGAAAAGGAATATCAAAAATTATTGTGGATTCAAGGTGGACAAATATACAAGTCTTCTCATTACAGCAGAAGACACAATAATAATAATAATAATAATAATAATAATAATAATAATACGATGCACAGCACCATTTCAGAGTTATTCAGCACTGAAGTTAGCCAATCAGGCCATTGCACCTGCAGATTCCAGCAGCCTGCTAGAAACAGTGTTGCCAAATGTGTTGTTCGTTTGGAGTCCTAAAACTCAACAAGAGAGCAATACAAAAACTGGACAATGGGACGGTGGTAAGGATGGAACCTGAACCACTTTGTGATCAAAAGCATCAGGACACCTGGCTGAAAATGTCTTACAAGTTCATGGTGCCCTCCATTGGTAATGCTGGCATTCAATATGGTGTTGGCCCACCCTTAGCTTTGATGACAACTTCTACTCTCAAGTTCAGTCAGGTGCTGGAAGGTTTCTTGGGGAATGGCAGCACATTCTTCGCCGAGTGCTGCACTGAGGAGAGGTATTGACGTCTGTCTGTCAGTGAGGTGTGGCATGAAGTCTGCATTCCAAAACATCCCAAAAGTGTTCTATAGGATTCAGGTCAGGACTCTGTTCAGTTCAGTCCATTACACGGATGTTATTGTCATCTAAACACTCTGCCACAGGCCATGCGTTATGAATAGGTGATCAAACGTGTTGAAAGATGCAACTGTTGTCCCCGAATTGCTCTTCAACAGTGGGAAGCATGAAGGTGCTTAAAACATCAATGTAGGCCTGTGCTACAGTAGTGACATGCAAAACAACAAAGGATGCAAGCTCCTTCCATGAAAAACACAACCACCTCCAAATTTTACTGTTGGCCTACTACACACGTGCTGCCAGATGACGTTCACCAGGCATTCACCATACCCACACCTGGCCATCAGATCACCACATTGTGTACCATGACTCGTCACTCCACACAATGTTTTTCCACTGTTCAATCGTCCAATGTTTATGCTCCTTACACCAAATGAGGTGTCGTTTGGCATTTCCCAGTGTGATATGCCACTTACGAGCAGCCGCTTGAATCATGCAATCCAAATTTTCTCGCCTCCCACCTAACTGTCATAGTACTTGCAGTGGATCCTGATGCAGTTTGGAATTTCTGTGTGATGGTCTGGATACATGTCTGCCTATTACACATTACAACCAACTTCAACTGTCGGCAGTCTCTGTCAGGCAACAGACGAGGTCGGCCTATATGCTTTTGTGCTGTACGTGTCCCTTCACGTTTCCACTTCACTATCACATAAGAAACAGTGGAGCTAGGGATGTTTAGGAGTGAGGAAATCTCACGTACAGTGACACCCAATCACCTGACCACATTCAAAGTCCACGAGTTCCGCAGAGCTCCCCTTTCAGTTCTCACGATGTCTAATGCCTACTGAGGCCGCTGATAAGGATTACCTGGCAGCAGGTGGCAAGACAATGCACCTGATATGAAAAACGTATGTTTTGGGGGGGGGGGGGGGGGGGGGGTGTCCAGATACCTTTGATCACATAGTGTATCATCTGTGTTATGATAACAACTGACACTAATTGTCTGGTGGACTGCTTGAATTTGTGCACCCAATGGCCTGATTGACTAAATTCACTTCTAATTAACTCAGAAATGACAAAACATACATAATTTTTTTTTCCAAACCATTATTTCGTAGCTTGCAACATCCTTACATACTTTTCAAACTGTTTCTGACCACCGACACTTAATAGTTAAATTAGTAGCCTCAGTGGATAAATGAAAAGGAAAATAAAAGTACTAAAACTTTTTTTCTAAGATACACCATTTTTACAGATTCAACTCAGCAGCAGCTAAATTTCTGAGATATGTTACACTGAAAATAGATTATTATAACACAAATCTTTAGCCACTTCCCACTGAGCAGAGACAGAAAGCTGAAGATCAGAAAGAGGAAACCTTAATGGCTGAATCTAAGATAAGCATAGGCATATGTCCTTTACACAAATGTGTGATCGCAGTCACTCGACCTTTTAGACAAGTGGTAGGTGCTCACCATGGTACATCAATTTCACTGCAGCCTCTCACTACGAGGAATAATCTGCAGAATTTTTTGTGAAGACCTTCCATTGTTTTTTCATGCAGGGGATGATGTAGCTGATAAAAGGAAGACATGACAGCAATTCTGAGACATGTTGCCAGATTCATTACCAGTCACAGTTCAGTAAGTACAAGAGTCTTACAAAAATGCTACAAGAGCTTAGCTGAGAATCCTTGGAGGAAAGATGATCTTATAGTGTAATCTATTGAAGTTTAGAAAACCAGTATTTATGAGAGACTAGGTTTCATACAGGAGCACACAGGAAATCATTTCTCCATTTGCTCCAACTGCGAGATGGACAAAATAGAATAGTGGCACTGAGTCACCAAAACATCAACATGAGTTCACTGTAATGCTCCTGACACCATTGTAGCACAGTTCTGGCTCCGAGAGATAGACAATTATATTGCTGAAAGATGATGTTGCTATCGGGGAAGACACTGCATCCTTAACTCTTTCTTGAATAATGTCAGGCTTTGTGTGGAGGTTTTTGTATTTTGTATTGATATAGTCTTTGGTAAGCAGATACGGAACAGTTGGTAAACACAATTCCTCTACACATGTTGAGAATCTTCCTATGTTCCACTTATATATATATTTATATATTAACTGTTTCCTTCCAGAAGCAATGAAGCAAGCAATTATGCCACAATGATTAGTGAAGGAGGTGTGTGGTTCTTTAAGATTCATTTTGACACCTGTAGGAGACTTTTCACCCTACAAGATCTCAAATGCTGTAAAGTCTTAAGTTTTAACCAACTCCTTCAGAGTCCTTCATTTAAGCTACAACATTTTGAGGTGACAGTTTTCAAGCAGCATTATGTGACTTGTCTGCCTTTTGAAGAGAAGCAGCGCATCAGGCAGCATATGCATTGATTAATACTGTCATAGCTTCAGGCAGGCCTCAATATCAAACCAATAAATACTTCAATGGCAGGTTTTTTTCCTCTTTACAGTTATTTCTTCCACATCTGTTTAACATTCATTTCCATTTCACTGCAAAATAAGACGACTTTGCTGAAGTTAAGGAGCTTGTGTTCTTTTGCAGTAATTTAGTTAAAACATAGGTTCTTACTACTAAATGGCTTGATTAACTGGTGAAATATGACTCCTACACAGCACTGTTGCATTGTGCTGGCATTCTATGGATTTTACAGCTCCTACAATTGCCCCCAGATATTTCTGAATGTAGAATAATACTTCCTTAAATATCTTGTTTTCTTACTTCAACGCAGTGAATAGATTTTGAAACATTCCTGCCCTGTTGCTGTTATTCCTCAGTGGTATCATGGTATGACATGAAGATTTAGGGTTCGATTAGTGGTTAACCATATGTATACACTGATAAGCCAAAACATAATGACCATTGCCTACCATAACATCAGATGTCACCTGGCAGTGTTGCAGGCATGTGACGTGGTAACAAAAATATGTAAGTGGAGCAGAAATGGAGGGTTGTCACTATAGATACGGGCTGTAAATGGGGAAGTCCACTGAGATAAGTGAATTTGAGAAAGAGCAGATTATTATTACGCAGAACCTGTGAATGAGTATCTCAAAAACAGCAAAGCTGCTCGTTCATGTATTATTGTTGTGAGCATCTATTGAAATAGGTAGGAGGGCAGCAAAACTACCACTACACACCAAATGGATGAGCATCCACGACTCTTCCCAGAACATGGGGTTTGGAGGCTTGTCTGCTCAATAAAGTAGGATAGATGGTGACCTGTGGCAACCCTGCTAAAGACCACAATGCTGGCACACACAGAAGCGTTTCAGAGCACACCATTCATCGTACGATTGTTTAACATGGAGATGTGCAGCAGACCTACACTACTTGTTGTCATGTTGACCCAGAGACATTATCAATTACAATTGCAGTGGGCTTGGGATGATTGGGATTTGACAGTCTATCAATGGGAATGTGTCAGCTCTTTGGGTGAATCACATCTTTGCTACACTAGGTCAATGGTCGTCTCCATGAACACAGTCGTCAAGGTGAACGGTGACTCAAAATTTGCAGCATGCCACAGAAGCAGGCTGAACGGAGCAGTATTATGCTATGGGAGACTTTCTTTCGCACTTGCATGAGACCTGTGTTAGTAATTGAAGACACACTGACAGCTGCCAATCACCTGCATACCTTCATGCTGGATGTCTTCCCCGACAGCAATGTCATCTTCCAGCACCGTAACTTTCTGTGTCTTGGAGTCAGAACTGTGCTACAATTGTTTGAGGAGCATTACAGTGAACTCTTGTTGATATCTTGGTGAGCAAATTCATTTGATGCAAATCATATGGAACCCACCTGGGCTGCTACTGGGTGTTATCACCAAATACGCAACAGCGGTCCATTATTTAAGTGAATTACAGGGCCTGTGCAAAGACATCTAATGTCACATATCTCCACCAACCTACCAACATACTGTCGAATCCCTGACATGTAGAATAAGTTATGGATTTAATTGGACAAACAAGCTATTAAGCACGTGGTCATAAGGTTTTGGTTGAACAATGTACATGTAAAATTGTAAGATCCCTATAACTAATGAGGAAGGGGAGAAATGAACATCAAGATAAGAAAGGAGAATACAGAAGGGAGGGGGGAAAGGACAGCTGAGAGGGAGAGGAGGGGGAGAAGACTGGTGGGTTGGTTTGGGGAAATGGACGAAACAGTGAAGTCATCGGTGCCATCAGATTAAGGCAGAAAGTAGTCCATGTCTTTTCAAGGGAACCGTCCTGCAATATGTCAAAAGCAGTTTAATTTAGGGAAATTCAAGAAACCTAAATCGGGATGGCTAGATGCAATTGTGAACTGTTGTCATCCCAAGAGGTGGAGGTGAGGTGAGGGGGGGAGGAGAGGTGGGGGCAGAGGGAGGGAGGGGCGGAGGAGAGGTGGGGGCAGAGGGAGGGAGGGGCGGAGGAGAGGTGGGGGCAGAGGGAGGGAGGGGCGGAGGAGAGGTGGGGGCAGAGGGAGGGAGGGGCGGAGGAGAGGTGGGGGCAGAGGGAGGGAGGGGCGGAGGAGAGGTGGGGGCAGAGGGAGGGAGGGGCGGAGGAGAGGTGGGGGCAGAGGGAGGGAGGGGCGGAGGAGAGGTGGGGGCAGAGGGAGGGAGGGGCGGAGGAGAGGTGGGGGCAGAGGGAGGGAGGGGCGGAGGAGAGGTGGGGGCAGAGGGAGGGAGGGGCGGAGGAGAGGTGGGGGCAGAGGGAGGGAGGGGCGGAGGAGAGGTGGGGGCAGAGGGAGGGAGGGGCGGAGGAGAGGTGGGGGCAGAGGGAGGGAGGGGCGGAGGAGAGGTGGGGGCAGAGGGAGGGAGGGGCGGAGGAGAGGTGGGGGCAGAGGGAGGGAGGGGCGGAGGAGAGGTGGGGGCAGAGGGAGGGAGGGGCGGAGGAGAGGTGGGGGCAGAGGGAGGTGGGGGCAGAGGGAGGTGGGGGCAGAGGGAGGGAGGGGCGGAGGAGAGGTGGGGGCAGAGGGAGGGAGGGGCGGAGGAGAGGTGGGGGCAGAGGGAGGGAGGGGCGGAGGAGAGGTGGGGGCAGAGGGAGGGAGGGGCGGAGGAGAGGTGGGGGCAGAGGGAGGGAGGGGCGGAGGAGAGGTGGGGGCAGAGGGAGGAAGGGACGGAGGAGAGGTGGGGGCAGAGGGAGGAAGGGACGGAGGAGAGGTGGGGGCAGAGGGAGGGAGGGACAGAGGAGAGGTGGGGGCAGAGGGAGGGAGGGACAGAGGAGAGGTGGGGGCAGAGGGAGGGAGGGACAGAGGAGAGGTGGGGGCAGAGGGAGGGAGGGACAGAGGAGAGGTGGGGGCAGAGGGAGGGAGGGACGGAGGAGAGGTGGGGGCAGAGGGAGGGAGGGACGGAGGAGAGGAGGGGGGCAGAGGGAGGGAGGGACGGAGGAGAGGAGGGGGGCAGAGGGAGGGAGGGACGGAGGAGAGGAGGGGGGCAGAGGGAGGGAGGGACGGAGGAGAGGAGGGGGGCAGAGGGAGGGAGGGACGGAGGAGAGGTGGGGGCAGAGGGAGGGAGGGACGGAGGAGAGGTGGGGGCAGAGGGAGGGAGGGACGGAGGAGAGGTGGGGGCAGAGGGAGGGAGGGACGGAGGAGAGGTGGGGGCAGAGGGAGGGAGGGACGGAGGAGAGGTGGGGGCAGAGGGAGGGAGGGACGGAGGAGAGGTGGGGGCAGAGGGAGGGAGGGACGGAGGAGAGGTGGGGGCAGAGGGAGGGAGGGACGGAGGAGAGGTGGGGGCAGAGGGAGGGAGGGAGGGAGGGAGGAGAGGTGGGGGCAGAGGGAGGGAGGGAGGGAGGGAGGAGAGGTGGGGGCAGAGGGAGGGAGGGAGGGAGGGAGGAGAGGTGGGGTCGGAGAGAGGGAGGGAGGAGAGGTGGGGTCGGAGAGAGGGAGGGAGGAGAGGTGGGGTCGGAGAGAGGGAGGGAGGAGAGGTGGGGTCGGAGAGAGGGATGGAGGAGAGGTGGGGTCGGAGAGAGGGAGGGAGGAGAGGTGGGGTCGGAGGGAGGGAGGGAGGAGAGGTGGGGTCGGAGGGAGGGAGGGAGGGAGGGAGGGAGGAGAGGTGGGGTCGGAGGGAGGGAGGGAGGGAGGGAGGGAGGAGAGGTGGGGGCAGAGGGAGGGAGGGAGGGAGGGAGGAGAGGTGGGGTCGGAGAGAGGGAGGGAGGAGAGGTGGGGTCGGAGAGAGGGAGGGAGGAGAGGTGGGGTCGGAGAGAGGGAGGGAGGAGAGGTGGGGTCGGAGAGAGGGATGGAGGAGAGGTGGGGTCGGAGAGAGGGAGGGAGGAGAGGTGGGGTCGGAGGGAGGGAGGGAGGAGAGGTGGGGTCGGAGGGAGGGAGGGAGGGAGGGAGGGAGGAGAGGTGGGGTCGGAGGGAGGGAGGGAGGGAGGGAGGGAGGAGAGGTGGGGTCGGAGAGAGGGAGGGAGGAGAGGTGGGGTCGGAGGGAGGGAGGGAGGGAGGGAGGGAGGAGAGGTGGGGTCGGAGAGAGGGAGGGAGGAGAGGTGGGGTCGGAGAGAGGGAGGGAGGAGAGGTGGGGTCAGAGAGAGGGAGGGAGGAGAGGTGGGGTCAGAGGGAGGGAGGGAGGGAGGGAGGAGAGGTGGGGTCGGAGGGAGGGAGGGAGGGAGGGAGGAGGGAGGGAGGGAGGAGAGGTGGGGTGGGAGGGAGGGAGGGAGGGAGGGAGGGAGGAGAGGTGGGGTCGGAGGGAGGGAGGGAGGGAGGGAGGAGAGGTGGGGTGGGAGGGAGGAGAGGTGGGGTGGGAGGGAGGGAGGGAGGGAGGAGAGGTGGGGTCAGAGGGAGGGAGGGAGGAGAGGTGGGATCAGAGGGAGGGAGGGAGGAGAGGTGGGATCAGAGGGAGGGAGGGAGGAGAGGTGGGGGCGGAGGGAGGGAGGAGAGGTGGGGGCGGAGGGAGGGAGGAGAGGTGGGGGCGGAGGGAGGGTGGAGAGGTGGGGGCGGAGGGAGGGAGGAGAGGTGGGGGTGGAGGGAGGGAGGAGAGGTGGGGGCGGAGGGAGGGAGGAGAGGTGGGGGCGGAGGGAGGGAGGAGGGGTGGGGGCGGAGGGAGGAGGAGGGGTGGAGGGAGGAGGTGGGGGCGGAGGGAGGGAGGAGGGGTGGGGGCGGAGGGAGGAGGAGGGGTGGAGGGAGGAGGTGGGGGCGGAGGGAGGAGGAGGGGGCGGAGGGAGGAGGTGGGGGCGGAGGGAGGAGGTGGGGGCGGAGGGAGGAGGTGGGGGCGGAGGGAGGAGGTGGGGGCGGAGGGAGGAGGTGGGGGCGGAGGGAGGAGGTGGGGGCGGAGGGAGGAGGTGGGGGCGGAGGGAGGAGGTGGGGGCGGAGGGAGGAGGTGGGGTGGAGGGAGGAGGTGGGGTGGAGGGAGGAGGTGGGGTGGAGGGAGGAGGTGGGGTGGAGGGAGGAGGTGGGGGCAGAGGGAGGAGGTGGGGGCAGAGGGAGGAGGTGGGGTGGAGGGAGGAGGTGGGGGCGGAGGGAGGAGGTGGGGGCGGAGGGAGGAGGTGGGGTGGAGGGAGGAGGTGGGGTGGAGGGAGGAGGTGGGGTGGAGGGAGGATGTGGGGTGGAGGGAGGAGGTGGGGGCGGAGGGAGGAGAGGTGGGGTGGAGGGAGGAGGTGGGGGCGGAGGGAGGAAAGGTGGGGGCAGAGGGGGTGATGTTTTGCCTTTTCTTCCAGTTCTGTTAAATCACTGCTAGGCATAGTGCTTGCATCAGCAGCCAGCTCAACTTGATATGTATGTGAAATTTTAGTTTTCAGAGCCCCAGCTGCTATTTCCAATTTTCATTTGGCTGCTGCATACAGACTATGCTGAGCAACTGAATGCAGCTTTGCAGGAGATACTCCTAAGCTAGTTAAGCTAGTACTGAGCACAGATTTTCAGGAGTCTTCACCTTCACATTATTGTTATTTATACAGCTTGGTGATAAGTCGTCACATGCTTGTTTTTTATTAATAAGTTTGATACAGGTGGGACATATTTTCTCCCCAGAAATTATGCTAAAGCTTCTCATTTTGAAGGTCTTTGCCTTTTTTAAACTAATTTCATGCAATCCAGATGAAACAGATCATTTATGGAATTTGAAGTATTCACAGCAAATTTTCTTATGTAGAGATAATCTGCCTTTGTGGAACACACACACACACAAACATAAAACACTTAAATCACTGTTGCTTCTCCATAAGTTCTTGTTCTTCACTGGTCAGTTCATTCATGCAAGTCAGGGCATCATCACATATATCTTGCAAACACTGTCCAATAAAACACTGCCTACTTGTACTTTCCATACTGCTACGGTCATTAAACCAATATTTGTCATCAATAATTCAAAAGATGATTGGTGTAACGTAAAAAGTTATTAAATAATGAAAAGTCATTCTATCCCATTGTTTCATTACAAAAGTATTTCACATTATTATTTTAACATTAGGGGACTTACTTTTGTTTCGGAATGAATAGTTAAAAACAGCAACAATTGAATTTTTGACCAATAAATGACTCTCGGTACAACTCAGTACAAGAGCAGAACTGCATGCTCAGTGAACACACGACTCAAAAAAAGGAAACTGGATGATGCAATCCATATAGTGCAATAAAACAGTGTTCTCAGATATGATTTCTTCCTAATGAAATCCAGTGTAGCCAACTTCAGCAATTTAGTGGTGACATGGTAGTCATGAATTAGCAATTTCAATATTTCTTTTACAATAACATTGTTTTCTACACTTACCAGTATTTCTACAAATGGATTCTTTTTATGTGACATAATGGAATATTTAAAATAATGTTGTAAATTTTTTGAAGGCATCTGTGACTAAAAAAAAATCAATCTTCCACTGCAAAAACTGTAGGGACTATTGAATTTTTAAACTGTAAAGGAGCTTGTCTATGAATACCTAAATTCCTGCATCTATACAACTTTATTTATCATAAGTGATAAAGTAACTGACCTGCAAAATTTACAATTTGGAAATGTGAATATATCTAGGTAAACTTACACTACCCAAAATTTCAAGGATGTGGAGGCGACTGGAAGGGCTCTGTTACACATTTAGTACCCAACCATCTCTACATGGTCAATTTAGCCTCTGAACATCCATTATGAACAACAACTGTACAGCTACAAACCCCCCCCCCCCCCCTTAAAAAAAAAAAAAATCCAACGGCACCATAGTATGCATAGGAAGTGAGCATGAGAATACTTGCAATAGAACTTGGGTTTCCACTGTAGACTAGATTACCAATACCACAAAAAAGCTAACTTGCAGGCTGTGCAATACCTAAGATTGAAAGATTCTATCTATTGGTCAGACAACATCCCTAAAATGGGTTTGTTTCTCAAGATGATAATGCCCTGCACACTGTTAAACCTGTAACACCTTCCTCTAGGAGGCAGGAAACAAAAGGAATGGAATGACCTGAGGTACCTGCTGATACAATGCCACTTCTTGCAGTGTGTTGTCACTGAAATGTTCCTCACGCACTAAATGACCTCAGGAGGGGTATCATCAAAATGTGAGACTGGCTTCACCATTTTACAACAGTTACATCACATTTCCCTGGGACACACAAGATGTTACTCTGTCTGAAATATCCATGCAGGGTAATATGCTGGGTCGGTCCTACGTGTCAAAAAATTTTCTATCCTTTCAGAAAAGTTAGATATGCCAAACGAATAAAATTTCTTTAGAAGTCATCACTGTAGTATTGACTCAAAAGTCTATAAACATAAAATCAACCTGCAAACCTATGCCAATTTCAAAGTAGGAGTTTATTTTGTTACAGTTAGGACATAATGTCTAATCTCGATACATAGTAGGATGCTGCTACAAAGAGATGTAAGTAACATTCAGAGTTTACCCATAAAGTTTCAAGAATATAGATCCCCAGTGAAGCACAAGGGCAATAGCAATGCTGTTTTTGATGGTAATGATGGCGAGGGGCCTTGGCTAACAAATGTGAGCTGGCTCGATCACTTACAGGTGCTGACATAAGTTCTAATCAGGTTTCACGAGTAGTGTGTTTTGGCGACGTGTCAAGAGTCAAGATTCAAGATACAGTAGTTAATGGAGCAATGATTCGCAATTAAATTTTGCATTAAACTTAAAAAATCTGGTTCTGACAAGGAAAACTTCCCATCACACTGCTCGCAGATTTGGTGGTAAGATGGCTGAGTGGATAGCTCATCAAAAACTGAACGAAGTTGAAACATGAAAACAGGAGAAAGGTGTACTGAATTGTGAAAGAAGAAAAATAGAAACAGTGTACAGCACAAGCTCATTATATCCAAACATCCAAATGTCAAGTGAAGTCAAATAGCCAAGGCCTCGTGCTCATGTGGTCCCGGTATTCGATGGCAAAGTGGGAGATCTGTGTTCAAATCTCCCTCATGCCCCATCCCCCCACCCCCTTTTCTTTTTTCTCGCAGAATTATGAACTGTCCATGCAACCACTGACATGTCTGTCTGCTGTATTCAAATTAGTGTGTTTGTAGCGGTGTAATGTCCATTTGCAACAGCAAGGTGTAAGGAAGAGACCTCCAGACGTACGTACTGTCTAGTACTTCCACGCATGTACCACACGTTACGACTCTTGCGTTCCTATTTGCAAGTTCTGACTCATGAATTCCTTTGTTGTAACACAGTTCACATCCATTTACTTATTGTTTTCATTTTGATAAGAGGTCTATATGGCCTCCTGCCTTTTCTCACTATTCATCACATTTACTTGCGAAGGTAATATATTCTTACTACATGACTCATATTCTATAACCGACATATACTATGACAGTTGCTAAGACCACAAGAGGAGAAGGGACAAGGAAAAGGGGAAGAGAGAGATCTGAACGTGGTTCTCCCACCTTGCAGTCCAACACCATGACCACACAACCACGACGCCATGCTTCTTCCAATGTTCTCAATGTTGCACATCTTGAGCTTGGACTGTTCACTGTTTCCATTTTGTTTCTTTTTTCACAGTTCAGTTCACCTCCTTCCTGTTCCCATGCCTGATCTGTGTTCAGATTTTAACGGGCTATACACTGGGCCATCTTATCACTAAATCGAGTGAGGTGTGTTAAGGAATTTCCATTGCGAGATGGTGGGCGATTCAGGATTTCTTAGAGGGATTGGTGTCCCAGCCAAGGGTTTATACGTAGCACAAGACGTGGGGCAGAAAAGAAAACATAAATGACAGCAAGTGCCCATCAATGTCCCAAATGCAGGAAAATGTATGGAAAGTGAGAAACATTTGAATGGGAACTGATGCTTAAGTTCAAGAATGATAGCAGAGTATTGTGATATGCTGAAATCTAATTCCATTTTCTGAGACAAATTTCGGATGAAAAAAGTGTGCACACGAATGGTCCTGGAAGTGATGACTGATGAACAGAAGGAAAGTCATGTGCTGAAGTATAGTGAGTTCTTGGAATGCCATGAAAATGATCTTAACTTTTTGGACAGTGACAGGCAAAAGTACATAGATTTTACAGTATGAACCAGAAACAAAAGATAAAGCAGTGAGCAGCACACAAAAAAATTCACCTCGTCCAAAGAAAGTCCGCATGAGCAAATCCAAGGTTAAGGCAATGTTCATTGTCTTTTCTTGATACCAAAAGGTCTAATGCACTGTGGATTTGTGTCTCAAAGACAAACAGTTAATGACCAATTTTACACTCAAGTCCTTGCTTACTAGTGGGAAGGATTGAAACTTATTAGGAAAGACATCATAAACAAATTAATTCTGTATCGCAGCACAATGAGCCACACTACCCTCCTCATGCACGAGGGTCTCACCTGCCCTGGCTGTAGTACAGCCCTGACTTGACATCAATGGACTTCTTTTTGTTTCCAGGACACCATCATAGATCATTGGAGGGGGTAAATGAGGGTTCAATGTGCTGCCTTAAGGTGGCTCCCATGATGCCTTGCCATTCAGGAAACCTGTACAGACTGAGTGATGCTATGGCAGCAAAGTGTAGATGCGGAAGAAATGTACTTTGAAGATTTTTAAGGTTTTGTATGTTTAAAGCAATGAATCTCCTTAAAAAAATATTCTTGAAAGTTCTGGGACAGATCCTGTACGATAGTAGTTTGTGGACATGTCTCTGCTCAAAGGATCTGCAGTTAATTATGGCCAAGAGTGACAGCAATTCATTCTCATATTCTGTAGAGAATCTGATGGGTACTCATCAGGCACTGGTGCATTATTGGGCTTTTGCAATTTAAGCTACTTTGCAGCAACACTAGTATTTAGTACCGTATGACCCAATTTCGCAGTGGTACAGCTATTCAATAAAGAAAATTTTCTTTTGTGAAGGCATATTTGAAGAGTGAATTTTACATTTCACCTTTTGTTTTGCACATACAATGCTTTCCCATTCCTATAGTCTTTATACAATACTTCATAGAATTATTGGTAAAAAAGAGAAAAGGATGACCCACAAGAAAAAGACCACCAAATCCTCAAGTAAGAAGCAATGAAAGAACTCCATCAATGGGATTTAACATTTTATAAATGGTGTGCTATGGTTTTTTTTAACTTATACAGTACTGAACTATTAAGACAAACAGAAAATGACAATTTATTTTAAAATTATCGTAAGAAAGACACACACACACTCTCTCTCTCTCTCTCTCTCTCTCCTCTCCTCCCCCCTCCCCTTCCCCACCATCCCACAAGAAGGTAAAGGAAACAGCAAACCTATGAAGTGACAGTAGTTACTCTGACAGTAACTTCTAGCTGGAATCAAAAACACCCCTTCTAAGATCATTTACCTGAAAGGAAACAAGGTAACCAAACTTGCTGTTACATAATTAGATTTAACAGCATTAAGCTAATTGTCGTCATAACATTTTCACTGAATTAACACATGTTCTTGACTTAAGTAATTTATTAAACTATTGAGTGAGTTTCAGATGATAAAGCAAGTGGTTGTTCTGAATTTCAGGCTGACTGGGTCACTACAATACTATAGTGCGATTGACAACATTGGAGTGGCCAAAGCCTGAAAATACAAGAGGAAACCAAGGACGTCACATAATTCTTGGAACAGACACAATTATCTACCCATTTATCACTGTCTTAAGTTGCAATTTTTAATGTTGTTTAAATGTTCTACTAAAACTGACAAACAGTACCTATTTTAAACTATTTCCAGACATTTACTAAATCAGATAAAAGTTGCACATATGTAGCAATAACAAGGATAGCACGAACTGCCGAATTAAAATACACACCAATGACAAAATATGAGAGGAGCACTAAACGCCTGACAACAAAAAGTGTTGGGAATGGTATACTAAGTTTTGAGATGTAATTTCTCGAGGTTCAGCTATTATTCCAGTGGAGTGGATATAAAAAGTGCCTAAAAAGCAGCAATTCTAGTAGTTTTGCAGTATATGTTAAGACAATGACCAATGTTGACCTCCATGTTGTCAAAAGCTAAAGACAACACAGCATACCCATGAAGGGAGTGTAGTTACTTCGAAAACTATTCAAGGTGAAACTCCTGGCTGAAATATGCTATCAGAGTTGATACTACTATCAATATAATACTCACTTTCAGAAACAACTGGCTGAAGGGTGTTGGTTGAATGTACATCAACAGTCACACTCTCAGATGTAACCACAGACACTTTGTTTTCTCCATTTGAACTGCCAGTTGAGATTAGTTTCTCATCACACAGAGTGCCACCCACATTTGTATCCATACTTCCATTTGCCATCTTGGTTTCAGTGGAAACATTTACAGTTCCTAATGAAGCATGCCTACAGCCCATTACAGAGCTTTCAGTAATGTTGCAACTCTTTGTCAAGTTTTCAGAAAATGAAGTTTTACTATTATCCTCATCCCAGGATTGTTCTAGTCTTCCTATGGCAAATGCCTGCAACTGGGTTTTTGATTGATGTACTGAAGGGGGTGAAATAATTTCTTTTGACAACTCAGTGTCACTTATTAATTCAACACCTGAAAATACAAAAACAAAAATTTGAATTATATCTAAGAGTTATAAACAAGCATTTAAAAAAAGAAAAAAAGCATGACAAAGAAATTATCCTAATGAGACATAAATCAGTAGATGTGGTGTAAATACACAGACAAACAAATGATTACTGTTTCAGAAAAATTCAAAATTCACAAACTGAGCAAGTAAGTAGCTCGTCGGTTGACTATGGCCCTTATGCGAGCAGTTATTCAGCTTGGCACTGATTGGAAGAGTTGTTGGATATCCTGCTGAGGGATAGTGTGCCAAGTTCTGTCCAACTGACATGTTAGATAGTCAAAAGCCCTAGCTGGTTGGAGGGCCCTGTCCGTACTGCTCCAAACGTTCTCAATCCAGTGACCTAGCTGGCAAAAGTAGGGTTTGCAAGCAAGAAGACAAGCAGTAGAAACTCTCGCCATGTGCAGGCGGGAATTATCTTTCTGAAATATAAGCTCAGGATGGCCTGCCATCGAGGGCAGCAAAATGGGGCATAAAAAGTCTTTGATGTAACACTTTACTAAGCATGCTGCAGATGACAACCTAAAATGTCCTGTTATGAAAAGAAATGACACCCCAGAATTTGGTAGTGATTATAAAGCTATGTATTGACAAAGTTGCTTGTGCATCGTTATACAGTTATTAAATTTAATAGTTTTCAATGGTGTTTCATGCTGTTTGGGGCAAAATAATGCTTTAATAAACTTTTGGAAACATTCACTCATTGTGGTTTTTTGGAGTTTTCTGTGCTTAGAAGTCATTTAGTCTATTTTATGTGGTTGTTTTCAGATGATGTTTCTTATTGTTTCTAGTGAAATATTTCTGTAAAATTTTCATTCACTGTTTTAACTTAATCGAGTGTTCCAGCGACCATTTGAATTTTTGGTTGTAATTAATAAATTTTGTGAAGTTTTGTTGGTATTGGCATTACCTGTGGTTTAGTAGTATTAATAAAAGTTGTTGCTTTCTCAGTAGAGAGAGAATTTCGAGACAGCTATGTAACTGGACTTAGGTAACATAGACTTTTAGTTTTTTTCAGTAACTGTAAAATTTTACCATGAGTGAGAAGTGTGGGCTCTGTCATAGGTTTGTGAGTACTGGGTTACGGTGTGGGATTTGTTCAAAGTATTTTCATTGGGGAGAGGGGGGGGATGCAGTGGAGAAGCCAGTGGGCATTCTAGCAAGATCCTCTCCTGGGATTGCAAAATCTGTAGTACAAATAAGTTGATGGAGGAAGAGGAGTGTAAGATCTGTGTCCTTCAGGTGCAGTTACAATACACAAAGGAGGAACTAGATAGGTTGAGGAGGGAATGGGAACTGGCAGTTGGAAAGAAGACAGCAAAGAGGATGTTGTATTTAGACAGTTGTACTTTGTGCAGTAGATTTGACCAACTGTCAGAGTTGAGTGGAGAGGAGCCTCTTGTAGCTGTAGGTGTAGGAAAAATGCACCAGTCCTTGGAAGTTAGGAGGCCTAAGTCAGTTGCAAAATCTAACAGAAAGAAGGTTCTGCTGCTACATAGTTCACATGGTAGAGGTGTGGGCCAACTGTTGCAGGAAGTGTTGGGAAGTGAGTACCAGGTCACCAGCATTGTGAAGTCTAGTGTAGGGTTGGCTCAGGTGACTGACAGCATAGGGGAGTTATGTAGGAATTTTCCGAAGGAGGATCAGGTAGTGATAGTGGGTGGAGCTGGGAATGGTCTTGATAGAGACTAGAAAATTATGTAGGTGGTGACCTGAAAAGATGGCCATTCAAACTGGTGACACCAATGTGCATTTCGTGCAACTGTTTCAGCATAGGCGTGTTAACATAGGGCTGGAGAAGGCACTAATGGCACAGGGCATGGGTCACATTGCAATGATGCCAGTTGAGTCTATCAGTAGAACCAGTTTCACTAGGCATGGCTTGCATCTCAATATGTATGGGAATGGGATGCTGGCAAAGCTTATAGGTAACAGTGTAGTGGGTGGTGGTGGGATCACTCATGGAAAAATTCCTGTAGTAGTTGGTGTTAGAGCTGCACCCTTTTTAGATTAAAGTCAGCTGATAGGTATACCTGTTTAAAGGAAGTGCCTGTAACTAAGGAATCACATTCAGAGGACGTCATGTTTCCAAGTAGGGAAGGAATTAGCATATTTTTTTGAAATATAAGATGTATTAGAGAGAAAGTTATTGAACTGCTTATAGATGTTGACTCTGAAGTTATTAGTACATCGGAGTACAACCTAAATAATTAGACAATTCGGAGGCCTCCTTTACCATGATACAGATTGGCTGGCTGTTTTTCAAAGGGTTCCTTGCGGAGTGGGGGAGTGGCCATGTATGTTAGAAATAGTATTCCGTTTGAGTCCATAGACGTATCACGGCATTGCAATGAACAGATATTTGAACATTGTGCAGGGGCAGTTGAATTTAGTGAAACTAAACTTTAATTGTTGTTGTTTATAGGTACCCTAACTCTGACGTCAGAGCATTTCTGCTCAAGCTAGAAAGGGTTCTTGATTCACTTTATAGGAAGTAACAGAAATTAGTTATACGTGGGGACTTCAATATTAATTTTGAATATGATTGTGCAAGAAAAAGGATGGTAGGTCTCCTGAATTCATATGATCTGATGCAGATTGAGTTTTTTCCAACTAGGGTGCAGGGGAACAGCAGCACAGCCATACATAATATTTTTATTCATTCTTCATTACTAGATGAGCATTCTGTCGGTAAAGGGCAAATAGCCTTTCAGACCATTATGCACAAATTTTAACACTAAAAGGCTTTTGTATTCAAACAAATGTCACATATAATTACAAACTATGCAGAAAAGCTAATCCAACGGCAATAGAGTGTTTTTCAACCTCATCAAGGAACAAGAATGGCAGGATGTTTATAGTGCCAATAACATAGATGACAAATAAAAGGTGTGCATAAAGTCTGGTAACACTTCCAGTTATTCATTGCAGAAGAACTAAACATTGTACAGATGTCATACATATTGCATTTTGAAGAGAAACTCAAAGCATTTTTACAAATATTTGACATGCGAACCATGAGTGAAATGGCAAACATCAATACGGAAATCGAATACTTGCCATACCCATACCAGCATGGCATTGTTGACTGTGGCAGTCACTTCCTGTATTTTCTCCTGGACCTCTGCTACATCACGTGGTAGAGGCGGTACATACACCAGATCTTTAATGTGTCCCCACAGAAAGAAGTCACACAGAGTGAGATCTGGTGATCAGGGAGACCATTTCATGAAACAGCTGTCCCCTGCACACAGAAAACTCACCCTGCACCTGAACTCACCAAGTTTGCTGCTAGCGCTTACTATCGGCAGAATACCAAACTACGCTCTGGCAGTATATATATAAAACTTCCAGGGTTTCTCTTCAAAATGACATATTATGATATCTGTACAATGTTTGGTTTGGTTCCTGTACAATAAATAATTGAAAGTGTTCGCGGACTTGATGTACACCCTGTACAATGCTTTCCTTAACACATTTCTCATGCTCTTTGAGAGTTGCTTTCCATTAGAACATTCTAAAAGGGATACTAGCAGTAAAAGGCAGCCTGAGGGGCTGACTAGTGGAATAAGAATAACATGTAGAACAAAGAATGTTAGAAGTAGACACAATCAAGCTACAGTAGCCCATTACAAACAGTATTGCCAGGTGCTTAAAAATGTTATTAGGAAGGGAAAGAGTATGTGGTATGCAAATAGAACAACTAATTCACAGGATAAAATTAAAACCATGTGGTCAGTTGTGAAGGAAGTGTCCAGTCAGCAGCCATGGTTGACGATTTAAAGTCAGTGTGCAGTAAAAATATTTCTGTTATTGATAAATCAGATATATGTACAGTATTTAACAATCTTTTTTAAGCACTGCTGGTGAAGTAAATAAAAATTTAGTTTTTGCAGGGAGTCATATAACTCTTGGCAAATGCCTTTCCGAGACTGATGTCTGAGATACTACTCTGTGACACAGTCAAGTGGTAGATTGAGTCAATAATTAAATCACTGAAGACTAAGGACTCTCATGGATATGATGGCGTGCCTAGCAGAATATTAAAGTACTGTGCTGCACATGTTAGCCCTGTACTTAGCCATATTTGTCATTTTTCGTTTAGGAAAGGTCAGTTTCCTGAACAATTAAAGCACTCAGAGGTAAAGCCGCTTTATAAAAAGGGAGAGAGAGATAATGTACACAATTTTAGACCTATTTCTATGCCATCAGTGTTTGCTGAAGTTATTGAAAAGGCTGTGTACATAGGGATAATTGATCACTTTATATCACATAATTTGCTATCAAATGTACAGTTCGGCTTTAGAAATCTTTTAGCAACTGAAAATGCTATATTCTCTTTTCTCTGTGAGATACTGGTTGGGTTAAACAAAAAGTTTTGAACGCTTGACATATTTTTTTGATTTATGTAAGGGGTTTGATTGTGTTGATCACAGAAGATTGCTCCAGAAGTTGGACAATTGCCGAATATAGTGAGCAGCTCACAATTGGTTCACCTCTTACTTCAACAACAGATAGCAAAAGGGCATTCTTCACAGTGTTGAACATGGCTGTGATGTGAGTCTGAGTGTGGTACGGTCAAATGGAGGGTGCCCCCAGGGATCAGCTGTTTGCTGATGACACTAGCTTTGTAGTAAAAGATGTGTGCAACATTGGCTCAGTTCCAAATAGTGCAGTTCAAGTCAAGTTCATGACTTGTAGAAAATAAACTAATGCTAAATCACAGTAAGACTCAGTTTTTACAGTTTCTTACACACAATTCGACAAAATCCGACGTATATTAGTGAAACTGAACAGTTCAAATTTCTAGGTGTTCATATATATGGTAAACTGTGATGGAAAGCCCACGTTCAGGATCTTGTTCAGAGACTTAATGCTGCTATTTTTACTATTCGAACAGTATCTGAAGTAAGTGATCGTTCGACACAGAAATTAGTCTACTTTGCTTATTTTCATTCACTTATGTCATATAGTACTATGTTTTGGGGTAACTCTTCCCATTCTAAAATGATATTTTTGGCTCGGAAATGGGTGGTTCGTGCAATAAGTGATATAAATTGACAAACCTCTTGTCAACCCCTTCTCACTAGTCTGGGTATTTTGACATTGGTCATATATTTCCCACTGTCGTTCCTTGTTAACAATATTAGCTTATTCCAAGAATAAGCAGCTTTCACTCAGTTAATACTCGGCAGAAATCCAACCTGCATTGGCCTTCCTTAGCTCTTATGCAGAAAGGTGTGCAGTATACTGCTGCACCCATTTTCAATAAGCTACCACAAGAATTCAAAAATCTTAGCAGTAATCCACGCACTTTTAAATCTAAACTGAAGAGTTTCCTCATCGGTCGCTCCTTTTGTTCTGTTGAGGAGTTTCTTGAAAACTTAAGCTGACTCTCATGTTATATTGTTGATTGTTTTAATTAAACTTATGGACTGACTTTTTTTGGGTTCATAAACATTTCATTTTTATCTGTTATTACTTTTATGTTGTAATTTCATGTACTGACACATTCCATGGCCTTTGAGATTTGCTACTCAATTTGGTCCTATGGAACTTGACGTGTAAATAAAAATAAATCTTTGCAGTAGTAGTCTGAACCACTAAGCTCTAATAGTAACAAGGGATTTGATAAAGTGTTTCCCTCCTTCATCCAACGCCATCTGTAGGTGGCAGTACATATTTTAAAATACAATAAATGCCAGTGTAGCTACTAGAAAATTAGAACATGCGAATCGGCTGCAAAATAAGAATCTCATATTTAAATGCTTGCTCCAAAGACCAAAATCCAGTTGGTCCTAAAATTACTACCAACACTTCATGTAATTTAAATAACTGATAAGTAAAGTACTCTTTTAGACTTTAGCTAGTTTTCACATCCATCTGGTGGCGCCCTAGTAGGCTCCCAGACATGGGCAGTAATGAGGAATTGAAATACTCAAAGTGGACCTTAAATAAACTAGCCTACAAGTGGACAGCAGCACTTCCACTATGAATTACAAGTGAAGACAAAATCAGTACAGCAATACAGTAAACACAGGCAGGTGAAGAGGGTAACCATCAAACTGTCTTACTGATATATGTGGAAAGCAAGGAAAAGCTACCATATAAATCAACTCACTGCAACACACCATTTACATCTATGATGCACCGTCCAGGGACTATATTTTCCAGTGGTGAAATAATCCCTCACTCAGATATCCAGGAGAGGATAGGTGGGGGGAGGGGAGGGCGTTAATAATAGTAAGCAAAACAAGAATAAAATTAAAGCAAATAAAGAATACATAAATGTGGCAACAAGGAATGTAATACCACTGAAAATTTGTGGTAGCCTCGAGAACATAAAATGGGACATGAGAAAGCTACAAATAGATATATTAGGAAATTAAAAAATTAAATGGGAACATGAAGAGGATTTCTTGAGTGGCAGTTTCCATGTAGTATACTCAGATGATCAAAACAAAGTAACTGGTGTTTCTGTTGTATTGTCCAAGGAAAGGGGAAAAAGAGTCAAAGGCTACTTGCAGTACAGTGACAGGATAATTCTAATTAAACTGAAAGCAGGACCAGTATATTTAGCTGTCATCCCAGGAGATATGTTACCATCTGGACATGGCGACAACAAAATATAAGAAATGTATGAACAAATTAAAGACGACGTGGAGAATGTTGTTATTTTGGGTGACATGAATGCTGTGGTAGGAGTCATACAACAAATTAAAGTGACAACAAGGAATGGATTAGGAACCATAAACTGAGGAGAACAAAGACTTCGTGATTTTAGCACAGAGAAAAAGCTGTCGAGCATCAGAGTGCCCAGGACTCCCTAAAAAAACAAAAAATAAAATAAAAAAAACGTGTTTTCAGGCCTTTTTTTCCCCAGGGTCACATTGTGCTTAGAACCTAACCAATTTCGATTGATTTTATCACAAAATCTACAAGTTTAATCAATATATAGGAACATAATGAGGGCCTATACCTGGAGTTAAAAGAAAAAGTATTAAAATTAACTTGGTTTATGTCAACCATGTACCAGGATCTGGCACATGAATTAAGTGACAAATGTAATTTTGGGGAGGGAGAGAGGGAGGGAGGGAGGGGAGGGAGAGAGAGAGAGAGAGAGGAGAGAGAGAGAGAGAGAGAGAGAGAGAGGGAGGGAGAGAGAGAGGGAGGGAGGGAGGGAGGGAGGGAGGAGAGGGAGAGGGAGGGAGAGGGAGGGAGGGAGAGAGAGGGAGAGAGAGAGGGAGAGAGGGAGGGAGGGAGGAGGGAGAGGAGGGAGAGGGAGGGAGAGGGAGGGAGAGAGGGAGGAGGGAGGGGAGGGAGGGAGGGAGGGAGGGAGGGAGGGAGGGGAGGGAGGAGGGAGGGAGGGAGGGAGGGAGAGGGAGGGAGGGAGGGAGGGAGGGAGGGAGGGAGGGTGGGAGGGAGGGAGGGAGGGAGGGAGGGAGGGAGGGGAGGGAGGGAGGGGAGGGAGGGGAGGGAGGGAGGGAGGGAGGGAGGGAGGGAGGGAGGGGAGGGAGGGAGGGGAGGGAGGGAGGGGAGGGAGGGGAGGGAGAGAAGGGAGGGAGGGGAGGGAGGTAGGGAGGGGAGGGAGGTAGGGAGGGAGGGAGGGGAGTGAGGTAGGGAGGGGAGGGAGGTAGGGAGGGAGGGAGGGGAGTGAGGTAGGGAGGGAGGGAGGGGAGTGAGGTAGGGAGGGAGGGAGGGGGAGGGAGGGGGAGGGGAGGGGAGGGGAGGGGAGGGGAGGGGAGGGGAGGGGAGGGGAGGGGAGGGGAGGGAGGGGAGGGGAGGGGAGGGGAGCGGAGGGGAGGGGAGGGGAGGGGAGGGGGGAGGGAGGGAGGGGGGAGGGAGGGAGGGGAGGGGGGGGGAGGGAGGGGAGGAGGGAGGGGGTGGTGAGGGATGGGGGGGGAGGGAGGGAGGGAGGGAGGGAGGGGGGAGGGAGGGGGGAGGGAGGGGGGAGGGAGGGGGGAGGGAGGGGAGAGGGAGGGGGGAGAGGGAGGGGGAGAGGGAGGGGGAGAGGGAGAGGGAGAGGGAGGGAGAGGGAGAGAGAATTACACAATCCAGTCACATTAATGTGACCATTGCCTTCATCCAACATCAATGTGCAATAACCACTCACAGATGGCAGGTGGCACCACTAGCAATTGAGGGTATATAAAGCATGTTGGGGGATGCAGAAACAGTTCAGTCTCGGTCGTAATGCAGAAAAGGAGCGATTCTTCTGATGTCCAAAAGGGTATAATCATTGGCTCTCGGACCATGGGTGGAATCATTTCCAATACGGCTTAGTTTGTAAACTGTTCACATGCAGTCTTGGTTAAAGTATACTGTGCTTCACAAAATGGCTCTATCCAAAACTGGCATTGAGGCAACATTGGTGCACCATGGCCCATAGATGGCGGGGATCAAGGACAGCTGCAAAAAAGTGTACAGGTGAATAGATGTACAACTGTTGAGCAACTGACTGCCCAGATGAACCAAGGGCTACCAACAGGGAATTCTCAATGATGGTTCAGCAAATGTTGCTGTGCATGGGCCTCCACAGCAGACGCCTATTTCATGCACCTACGGTGATTACTGTTCACTGGCTACAAAGACTGGAATTTGCATGTCAGTACAGCAACTGGATGTCTATTGGGTGGCGACAGATGGCCTTTTTAGATGAATTAAGTTTTATGCTCCATCAGATGGATGTCTGTTGGTATGAAACATGTGAAAGCAAACACCCTGCCACAGTCATTGTAAGGGTCCAGGCCAGAGGAGTGAGTGTTATTGTCTGCAGAATGTTTTCATGGCATTATCTGGGTGATTTGTCATTGTGGAAGGCAAAATGGATCAACAAAAGTATGCATCCACTGTCGGGGCCTATATTCAGGCCTTTGGTAGGTGGTCACATCTCGGCACTTTCCATGAGTTTTATTTTCATACTTTTTAGCACTCTTAGCTTATCTCTACTCACTCTCTTCTTTCTTTTATTTTCTATTGAAAACTTTTAAATTGTACTTTTCTCTGCTATGGTTTCATTGCGCCTACCAAGTGCAGCTTGGAAGTAGTGTATTAATTGCTTTTTAATAGTTAAGCATCCACCACCACCTGCACCTTGACCAAATCATGAATGATACAAATGGCTATCAGAGTGACTTTAGTCAATTTTTTCACCAGAATGGAGTTATCAGCAAATATCCTTTGAGGCTAGAATTGCTATGGAAGAGACTGCAAGCACCCTTGATAAATTTCTTCACATTTTCATGTCCACTCTTAACCTCAATGATCATCATACACAACTGACATATTCAAACATGATCCCCGTCTAATTCTTTGAGGATTTCCTTTGCTGACATGATCTCTGCTAAATTTTGGAATTCATGGGCAATGGCATAAGCAGGCAGTGAGACGTGTCAAATGTCTCTTCTCATGGACAGCATCAGATAACACTTCTGGAACTAAACATGGAATGCCCTTCATGAAGAAATAAACTATTCAGTAGCTATGACTCTTAGGGATTCCAGAAGTGGTGGGAAGCAGCGTTTTTAAACAGATTATATACAACTCTCAGAAACTGAACAACCTGTCAGTCACCATGCACTGTAGGTAAGCCACATGTCCTAAAGTCCAAAAGCACAGAACACTCTGGATTACCCTCAATTTCGTGTTTTCTTGCTTTTCAGCTTTCTTTGGAACACCTTATTAACATTAGGACAATCTATAAAAACCTGAACAACTCTCCTTTTCATATTAGGATGCACCACAAATGGATAAATCTGGCGATCTATGGGGCCAGGGAATGTTACCAAATCGTGAGATGACACGGTTGCCAAACAATTCTAGCATATATGCCATTGATTGCCATGCAGTGTGTGATGTCACTCTGTCCTGTTGAAATTGGGCTTCTTGAACATTTAGAAAGTTGTTCAATTCACGTGTAACGAAAGTTCGTAACATCTCCAAGTAACGATCAGCACTGACAGTTATTGACACATTGGCAATCCGTCTGATTTTTTCTTGTGGGGCTACCTCAAGAGCAAAGTCTACACGACTCATACATAAACCCTGGATGAGGTAAAACAGAGAATTCGGGATGCAATTCACAGTATCCCAGCTGAGATGTTGCAGCAGTTAATGAGGAATCTCGATAGCAGATTTCACAAATGTATTCGTACACGAGGACGCCATACAAAGGATGTAATTTTTTTAAAAATGATAAATGGCTTCAATGTTTTGTAAATGGCAAACATGTAAGGTTTCAATTACTATGAATGCTGTTTCTTTCCTTCATCACTTTTAGTTTTATTGGATTGTGGAAATGTTCACTTTTTTTGTGTCACCCTGTATTATTCATGAAATCCGCCTCTTCCGAATTCCCACTAAGCCAAATACTGTTCAGCCCGAATTAGTTTGGAATAGCAGGACTCTACTGTAGATCCAAAAAATTATAGTATATGCAAACCTATCATGCCCTAGTATCCCAATTAAAAAGAAATGATTTGAACAGGCCACAAACTCCCCTATAGGCACATGTCTTAGTGATAAAACCATGTCAGCAAACAAGTCAGTACATTTGGACAGATGTAAATGTAAACCACACCAAATACTCATTATAGATCCTTGCTGGTCACATTGTGTCACAAACACACAAAATTATGACAACAACAAACCAGGGTAGCACAGTGATGCTACAGTCACAGACATGCTAACCATTCCACATAAACAGCAACAAATCTCCACACAGTTGATCTGGACTCTGCCAGGCTGGGCTGGCTGGCTAGCTGAAGCATCATAGTGATCAATGGGAGGGGATTGGGGATACCAAAATCCCAGTGGAGGATGGTCCCAGAGCATTCAGCTGAGGGTGAACAGTGAGCATCGTACTGCAGCAAGCCACACAGAAGGGAATCAAATGTCTCTGCCCAAAATCAAATGTGACACCATGCCTTTTCCAAGGTTTTTTGGCAAAATGCAGAAATTCCCAGAGTTTTCAAGAACAAAAAAAAATCCCAAGTTTTCCCTGTTTTCCAGGATGTTGGACACCCAGTATATTGAAGAGTGAGAACAATTAAGTAGAACAGAAAAATAAGGGAAAATAGGACAAATTGAAATTGTACCTGAAATTAGAAAACAATATTCTGAATAAGTATTCAGTTATCTGAAAGAAAATAAGGCTAGCAACACTCATATCATCCTAAGTGAAATGCTTAAAGCATTAGACCCAGAAATGAAGCATGATACATGTCTTAATATACATAAAAAACTGATATTATCTCAGAAGACTTTAAGAAAAATATCATTTCCAAAGGGGGAAAAAAGCAGCTACATGTGGAAAACACAGGACTATGAGCATTCCATAACTCTCACTTTGAAAATATTTACAAATTTGCAAGAATAATACACAGATGCAAAAATGAAAATTGAAGCCAGTTTAGATGAATATCAATTTGGTTTCCGAGAAGGCACAAACACGAGAGAGAAGTCTTTGTGGTAGAATTGACAAAAGCTTTGGTATTAATAGAAAAATTTGTATAGTTTCCACAAACAAAGGAAAGCATTCCACACTGCCAACTTAAAAGTGGTTAAACTAGACTACAGAGACAGATGAATAAATGAATTATACAAATAAAAAGAGTGACACTAAAGATAAGAAATACTTAAAAAGACACTAGAATTCTTAAAAGGATTAGACTGAGATGCAATTCAACACCTACACAAAACATGCAATCAGTAAGTGCAATGTATACTGTACAGGTAACAGAATAAATAGAGAAAAAATATACATGCTTAGGTTTGTGACTGACATAGCTGTGCTAGATGCAGATGAAAGAAATCTGGAAACAATCTTAGAAATTATTTATACAGTACTAAAGGATGAGCATAAAATGGAAATTAACTCCAAGACAAAAATACCTGTGTGCCCCAAGGAACCTGGAGAAATAAACATCAAAATTAGTGGAAACAAAGTACAACAAGCAAATTCATACAAATATTTAGGAAGTACGATGACCAAAGGCGGAAGAAGCAGAAGCGATATAAAACAATGAATTAGAGTAACAAACGCAATGTTCATGAATAAATATAAAATACTTTGTTGAAACAACATGAATACTTGCATGAGAAGTGGGTGGCTGCATTTGGATCATAGCACTGTACTGCTGTGAAATGAGGGCAACAGGCAAAAATGAAATGAAATCTCTTCAAGTATGAGTTATACCAATGGAGACACCTGTTCAAAATAAAGCAGACAGATAAAACCACTAACCAGGAAGTTCTGCAAATAACTGGTGAAGAAAGGTCATTTAGGAGAACAACAGAGCAAAGACAACAGTGAGTGGATTGGTCACATAATATGACAACTATATCCCTGTAAACATCATCAGCTTTTAGGCAAGTGTGTGTGTGTATGTGTGTGTGTTTTCCATCTGAAAGCTGGCGAAGTTTTCAGCCTTGTTTGTCAACTACTTAACCTATTATTTGGTGAGATGTTAGCTTTTACCCCTAAATTATTTACATCCTGCCAGAACTTTCTATGCCATACTTAACGTTACTTGCAGTTTTCAAAATGACATACGTATGTTAAAACAAGTTCCAGCTTGTGGGTTCATGGTTTTAGGTAGAATCCCAAAATGCACCACTTTCAAAACACTCATGCCACATTCAAGCAATGCTGCATTAAAAACCCGTACTGTGATTGAAGGAAGTCACCTTTTCTAAAAGTGTGCAAACCCACTTTTTCTTATTCACATTATTCACTTGGACTTGTCGGTGTGGAGCTCTTCCTCCGTTTAATGGTAGCACTCAATGATGTCTCTCCAAAACCTCCGTTGTCTTTGATTGCTAGGTTCCATTTATGTCCAACAAAATGCTACAGAACAAAATATCCCTTCAGACTTCAGCATGCTGGCAGGATTCTTTCTAATGTGGTTTTTAACTGTTCATTGGAGACAAGAGCCACACTTTCAGAATCTGACAACAAATATACCACGTGGTGGACACTATCACCAAACACTACACACTGTTAGGCCCCCACTGCTAATTACATTTTGTTTTTTACTTGTGTTTTTCAACATTTGTCATTTCCATCATACAATATGCCACAAGTCCATACCACACACATTGGCATCCCCCTGTTCCACACTGTTTATGGCTCTTCCTGCACTTTTCATCCCCTTGTTCTCCACAGAGTAGCTCATATTTATAAGTGAGCTAGATCCATACATTTACAGGTTTCCTGTACACCACCACCATTGTTAGGTGTTCTCTACCACAGCTATCTTTCCCATTGCAGCACTTTTACAGGGGTGTACTGAAAACTAATGCCTCCAAATTTTTTAATTCTATTCTCAGTATCAGTTGAATTATAACATGTCATGCATATTACTCTGTTGACTTTTGCACTTCAATGGCACAAGTTGCAACCCTCTGCCTCTAGAAGGTCCCAAATTGCAACACTTAACATGGTGGTGTGTAACGTAACTATGTCAGTGTGCGAAAACAGTTCAGAAAACTGAAAGCACGAATTCAAAATGTTTGTCCACACATGGACACTTCCTCCTCCACTTGACAATGCCAGACCACACACAAGCACTGCGATATCTGCAACAATAAAATACTTTGGGTTCACCGACATCGATCATCCTCCATACAATCCCGAGATGGCCCCATTGGATTCTCATCTGTTTCCAAAATTTAAAGAACACTTCACTAGACTTAACTTTAATACTGATCAAGTGGTGCAAGTAGAGATGATGTGGCTCCATCAACAAAGTCAAACATTCTACAGTGATAGTATCAACAAACTGGCCTCTCGTTAGCAGAAATGTGTTTGTTACAAGGGTGACTATGTTAAGAAAAAAATAGATAGACATGAAGAATACAGACACGGAATGTTAATAACGTTTATTTTATTCAACAAGCTTTAAGAGTTTTCCCATAAAAGATTCGAGGGCCATACTTTTCGGAACATTCTTATATAATACCAGCAGTCATCTTAATTCTTTCACTTACGATTTTATACACACACACGACTGCAGGCTCTGGCACCACTGTGTGTGTGTGATATATATATATATATACCAAGCGGGAAAGCGCCGGCAGACAGGCACATGAACAAAACACACAAACACACACACAGAATTACGAGCTTTCGCAACTGGCAGTTGCTTCGTCAGGAAAGAGGGAAGGAGAGGGAAAAATGAAAGGATGTGGGTTTTAAGGGAGAGGGTAAGGAGTCATTCCAATCCCGGGAGCGGAAAGACTTCCCTTAGGGGAAAAAAAGGACAGGTGTACACTCTCGCGCACGTGCACACACACACACACACACACACACACACACACACACACACACACACACACACACACACACACACACACACACACATATCCATCCGCACATACACAGACACAAGCAGAAATATGTCTGCTTGTGCCTGTGTATGTGCGGATGGATATGGGTGTGTGTGTGTGTGTGTGTGTGTGTGTGTGTGTGTGTGTGTGTGTGTGTGTGTGTGTGTGTGTGCGCGAGTGTACACCTGTCCTTTTTTTCCCCTAAGGGAAGCCTTTCCGCTCCCGGGATTGGAATGACTCCTTACCCTCTCCCTTAAAACCCACATCCTTTCATTTTTCCCTCTCCTTCCCTCTTTCCTGACGAAGCAACTGCCAGTTGCGAAAGCTCGTAATTCTGTGTGTGTGTTTGTGTGTTTTGTTCATGTGCCTGTCTGCCGGCGCTTTCCCGCTTGGTAAGTCTTGGAATCTTTGTTTTTAATATATTTTTCCCATGTGGAAGTTTCTTTCTGTTTATATATATATTTTAGCAACTCAGTATCTCTGTTGTATGGTGAGTAGCAATCTAGCTTTCTCATAATACTGTCATATATATTTAACATATTACACCTGCATCTCTAGCAAATTTTGCACTGCAGTTTCGTTTCCCACAGCTCAAAGTTTATGATCTCATATCTCCCGAAATACGTGTCATACAATGATATAATTTTTCAGATACATTCCGTAGTGTATGTTAATACTGTCTGCAAAGTGTCTCATGAATGCAGTTGTAAAGAACAATGGAAATGTAGTAAGCAATAAACTTTTTTCCTTTCCTCATTTTAGGGGTTTGTCAGTGAGAGAAAGTTTCATAAAGGTTTGAAATTATGCGTGGAATTTACTGCAAATCACCAAGTGCTCTTATTCTCTAATAGTGGCATAATAAAGTCTGGGTATTTGTGTATCATGGGCTACACTCTTTCCTCCACCCCCATCCCTCTTTGATAGGTAGGTAGTTCTTTCCGCATAGCTATTATTTCCACACAGTAATTGATATGTGTACCAAGTTTTGTTGAAATTGGCCCAGTTGTTTAGGAGGAGATGGAAATATACATACATGCATTCGTACATACATTTTAATAATATGTATGTATTTGGCACATGCTCTATATTCTTATTACATTAATTTTCAGATTTCATAATTTCCTCACTATTTTCCTAACACCCTATACTTCTACATTATAGAGAGCAGTTCACTAGATCAGTAAATATTATAACTGACTTTAATGTAGTTACTTACACGTTTAGTCAAACATATGCCACATATTATGAAATTTATTTGCTAAATGCCAATTCTTTGGCGTCAGCTGTATTACGTACAGAGATGCCACCTATTAGTGACACATGAAAATGTGTGCTACCAGAACTCAAACCCAGATTTCCTGCTTATCCAGACAGGTTGCCTTAACCACTTAAACTACCCATGCACATTTCATAGACCAATTCAAAATTACCTATGCCACACTGTCTACATCCTCTAATGTTCAAAATCTTACTTGGATTCCCACAACAGGGAGAAAGAGAGAACATGTTCTTCATCTTCATCATCATCATCATCATCATCATCATCCTGCCTGTCTAGGCACATATTACATGGTTTATGTTATAATGTCGGGTCATTCAGACAAGCATGCATATCTGAAGGAGCAGATATTGTAAAATAAACCATATACTCCTTTGTTGTTCCTGCCCTGGTTCATTTGATGTTCCATACCCTCCTTACAACATGGATGCGTATCAAACAGAGATTTAAGATGCTTGAATTCTTTGTAATCCTTAACAATGTTCCAATCAAAATTCAAGTAATCTATATGACAACTTACAATAAAACACATCATCTTTGCAAAATTTATTTCAAGACCCTAGTTCACATTTTCTTCCTCAAACATCCAAGTCAAGTGGTTAGCACCTTCAGCACAGCAGCTCTTTTTTTTTTTTTTAATTTGTGTCAAGTATATGTTGGCAGTCCTGGTACACACTGAAATCCCCACACTACAGTACTGTTGCACATTGCTAAAGGGGCTAATGCAAAATGGTACAGCCTATTGATGTAGTTGAGTATCACATTGTAATTATTTTTCTGCATTTGAAGGGGAACAACACCGCAACAATCCAAGCTGAGTTGATGGAAGTGTAAAGCAACAATGCAGTATCATACAACACATACATTTTAGTGTCATCAAATAAGTAAGTAAGTAAGTATGTATGTATGTTAGTTGGTTAGCTAGCTAGTTAGCTGTTCAATGGATCATTTGCATGATCAATCTTAAGGATGTGGAACAAGTCATTGTACATACACATTGCAAATTAATTTTTTAAATATGGCTACATGCTGAAAATTTATAAAGCTTTGTTTTAAAAAATTTACAGCACTGTTCCTATTGAATTGCTGTGGATTATTTACAATATACTTCATAATGGAATACATGTACTCTGAAGCAGTGGTCAGAACTCCCTACTCCATAAACAGATGTCTACAAGATGACTACAGTTGTGCACCACATATTACACTTACAGCATGTTTTTTAGCAATAAGGATTTTTTTCCTTAATGAGGAGTTACCCCCTTACATTATTCCATATGACATTACTGAATGAAAATATGTAAAATATGTCAACTTACTGATTTGTCTCTTCATAAGATTTGCAATGATTCTAAGAGCAAATGAGGCTGAGTTCCAAAGTGTGCTTTTCCCAGTTGAAACTCTCATCAGTATGGGAACCTAAGAATTTTGAAGTTTGCACCCTATTTATTATTTCCTCACTGTGTGTTACACTTATAATAGGTGCAGTACCCCTAGGTGTGTAGAAATGAATATCTTCCACATTTTTAAAACTGAGTGAGACCATGTGCAGATGTATTTTTAAGAACATTTGTTTACCATTTCTTCTGCTTCTGTATGCATGCTTTGACTGATTACAATACTCTCATCATCCGCAAAAGAGCTAATTCTGCTTTTTGTATATTAGACAGAAGATCGTTTACAAATATGAAGAACAATACTGGACCTAAGATTGAGCCTTTGGGGACACCACACAAGATTTCTGCTGTCACGACATCATCCCTGGACTACATTGATTGAATTACTAAGTACAATTTCCTTCATTCTTTTGGTTAGATATGGCATTATCCATTTGATGGCTATACAATCAAACTCTTAAAACTTCAATTCATCTAGAAGAATATTGTGATTCACTTAGTCAAATGCCTTTGACAGGTCACAGAAAATACCAGCACCATTTTATCATTTAATACTTGTAAAATATGGTGAGTGAACATGTAAATGGCATTCTCAGTAAAACAACTCTTCTGAAATCCAACCTATAATTTGCTGAGATTATTATTTTTGCTCAAGTGTGATACTATTCTAGAATACATTACCTTCTGAAAATTTTTCGAATATGATGTAAGCAGTGAAGCAGGTTGGTAGTTATTGACATCTCTCATATCACCTTTCTTATGGAGGGTTTGACAAGGGCACATTTCAGTCTCTGGAAAAATTGCTTGAGGTAGTGATGCATTACATATTTCAGATACGACAATACTTATTATATGGGAACAAACCTTTAGTACTCTATTGAAAACACCATCAAAATCATATAAGCTTTTATATTTGAGTGAATGTATAATTTTCTTAATCCCAGAAGAAGAAGTTGGTGATACATTCATATGACTGAAATCTATGAGGGTTGCTTTTTCAACGTACTGCTGTGGTTATACTCTTTAACTGTTTGTCCCTATACTTTCTACTTCGTTTAAGAAATGATTATTTAATATATTTGCTACTTGTGACTTATCATTTATAGCCCTTCCACTCAGCTCAATAATGATGTTATCCTGTAATGTGGCTAGCTGTCTTCTCTCTCGTTCCACTACATTCCTTATAGCCTTAAGTCTGTTGTAAGAATTATTTATTTCTTACATAATGTGCATGTTCCTTGAATCTTTAATAACTTTTCTTAGTAATTTTGAGTAGTTTTTGTAATATGCAACTGGAAAATCTACTTGTTATCCCAACAGATACATTTCCCTTTTCCTTTCACAAGATATTTTGCTCCCTCAAGTGATCCATAGTCTTTTACATGGCTGTTTAATGTCCTCTCTGATTAGCTTTTGCGGAAAGCTCTTTTCAAATAATGACATGACTTTATCATAGTATAAATTAAATTTTATGTCAGCAATTGGCTCATTATATATTTCAACCCAGTTAATCTCCTGTAAACTACTCTTATAAATACTTGTCCTGGAGCAATTAATTATTTCCACTGAGCAGTATCCATGCTGTAGGACAATATCTTATCAATCCTAACTAACTATGCATCATTATCATGTTACTGGGTACACAGTAATTTTCTTGTTCTGAGTGTGACCAAATAAAATACTATCAATAAGGGTCCTACTGTCTTTATCCACACATACTGGAAACTTAATTACCGATATGAAATTGTAGGATCCAGACAATGTATCCAGATCATTTTTCCTCAAAAATTTTCACAGTCCCTTAGATAATCTACACTGAAGTCACCACAGACTGATAACTGCTTGCTGCTGCTTGACAGATAGCATAGTAAGGGATCCGGATTCCTTATAAACACTTCAAAATTTCCCAGTAGAGATCTACATACAGTTTCAATTTAAAAGTTCAGTATTTTTCAGTGCTGATTCACAAGTACACACTTCTACTTGCTCATAACTAGAAAATCTACTTCTCTGATTGTTTTTGAGCTTGTGTTCTGTCTTAATATATCAAACAACTCCTTATCTTCCCATATTAGTTCAGTATGAGTAAGTTGCTGGAGTGTAATCTTTTTATATGTAACTTATCTAACCCTATGATTATGTGGTGCTCAGATAGCCACACAACGCATATCTTTTCAGAGTGCTGTATATTTCTCAGACAGACAAGAAGCTCTTTTACCTAACTTCTTAATCAACACTCTAATATTTTGATGAAATGAGCTAACTTTAATTTTCTGTGCATGGTTAAGCATTTTGTGAAGCTCTTCTCTTATTTTGACTTCTTTCAAAACAGGGTGTCTGAATCCTGATTCTAATTTCTCTTGACACCAGTAACCACAGAGATCCTGCCTTGTGTGATGGTGGGCACTCCTATATTATCTGCAAGAAACTCAGCCAACTTACCTTTTCCTCTCCTTTCCAGATGTAGATCATGTCTAGTGTATCCTCATTCCTAACTGTAGCAACAGGCACTGCACTCACTTGAGATTTCATTTCAATCAGCAGCAGCCTGCTCAACTCATTGTTCTCATGCTCAACAGCAGTGTTGATTCAGGGCTATCCATGGTGCTGCAGCACCTCCACAAAACTTCCACTTGTGTGTGTAGTTGCTAGTTCTATTTCATCCAGGTCACCCCTAATGCTATAATTTTCCCCACTCCACCTACAATAGCTTGATCCTCTTTGCCAAAATCTTTGTACAAATGCCCTGTGTCCTCTGTCTGAAAGAAGAATGAAGTGGCAGACCATTTATCTGCAAAGAATATGCATAGCAAGAGAAGTGAAGCTGTGGTGCTTGAAGTCTGGTCTATCACAGTGTTCAACATCTTGCATAGCATTTTCAGTATGACGAATGTTGCTGTCCACTAGGTTTCGCGATTACTCACATCGTTTCAAAAAGCCAACCAAATCATTTTTGCACTGGAGACATCGCAGCTATCAGACCAATTCAGATGACTTGTTTAGCTGTCTAATCAACACAGATGAGATCTGTGTTTATCACCACCACCCAGATGCGAAGGATCAAAGCAAGTAGTAAAAGAGTTGATTCACCTGACCATCAACAGGAAAATGATGCTGACTATGTTTTGGAACTGCTGTGGCGCGATGCTAACAGATTATGACCATAAGGTGCAAACCATCACAGCAGCACACTTCCAAAATTTGGTGACGGGTTGCAGAAGACTGTCAAAACAAAACGTCATAGGAAACTTGGGCCATTCTGCGCTCCTGTTAATTGAATTCTTCATAGGATAGTCACTGTCTCTTACACCAACATTATAGGCCAAGACCAGAACACTTTTTAAGGATTGTACAAATACTGTCCAATCATCTCCAGGCTTAAATGCAGAAACTTCTCCTGACATGCACAACAGCACTCAGGGTGAACACATTGTTGCAACCAGGAGTAATATATTACACATTGTCAGTGCAACTTTCTTCTGTTCAGCAGAATTGAGGTTGCAGCACTACTTATTCCCTACAAATTTCTCCCTGTACAAAGACAGTTTATAAGCACAGTGGCTCTTGTAATAGAACATACAGACAAAACGAAACAATCTAACAACACATCTTCACAAGCCTTCAAAAATGAGTGGGAATCGCAGATTTTTTTTCATCGATGAGAATGATGACAATTCTCAGTCTATTATGCTGTTGCATAATTGCTGGGCACCACAGATTTGTTACAGAATGGCATTACAACACAGTGTACAAAGAAATTAAAAATATATCTGGAAATGAAAGAGCAAATAGTCGGCAGGCCTAAAAAGACGCAGTGCTGTGCTGCGAGCCGATCCCAACATGAGTTTCCTACCGTAAATCATTGTATGTGGGTGTAGAAATTCAGTGTACAACGCATGACAAAAAAGTGAAGTACCCAGAAGAAGAAGAGGAAACAAAATGAAAAATCAGGCTGAGAGGGTATATGATGTTACTTCGGTAACTAAAATTTTCAAAGCACTCAGATTTATTAGCCCACTTATCGATATGACATTGCACACTCTTGTCTGGATGTACTTTGTATACATTGCTTTGATTGGGAAGGATGTCACAGATAATGCTGTTGTATGTTCTCCTGTAGCAAGCTGGCTGACAACTGTTGTTACTTTTCTTTTTTATCCTGGACACTGCCATTGCTGCGTAACTGTCATGGCAGTGGATGCCTATAGGCAGTTAACTGTCAATGCCATCAAATTCATTGCCTTATCGATTGCCAACTGTCATATCAGACATGACAGCTTCCCATGTATGTTCACAGTGTTGACACTGATTTGCGCGTGACAAACTGTTAGATTTGGTACCAATGAAAGACACAATGAAAGGCATCAACCTGCTGAAAACCTTTTAAGTGGAAATTGAAGCCATTAGCCAGAACTTGAATATGTCAGTGGCAGTTACCACTGATTGAGTGTATGATCTTGTAGCATTGCTGACCAGAAAATTACAATGACCAACAGTCAATTTGTATAGTATGCATTGTTTTCGACATCAACAAGCACTTTGTGCTATATCTGCAAGTGTAGGGCATGTGATGACATCAGTGGTGTGAATAGTAAATCTCTTATGTCGCATGGGTTATTATATGGTCAGTATGAAATATTCTTGATGGAAGCGAATGAAGATTATGGAGATGTTATAGATTAATGTGAAGTATATTGGTTAACTCAAGGAGTATGCTTGGAACAGTTTTCTGATTTCAGATATTTGTTCAATTTTTAAAACAAAAAAGGAAACAGGAACCAAAATTAGAAGGTCCATAATGAATCATAGATCTTGCATTTTAGTGGATATGACTGTACAGTTGAACACATTCATTAAGTCTTTGCTAAAGGAAATGCAACTCGACACCAATTTTATGGAAAAAGTGGATGCATTTAAGAAGAAAATCACATTGCAGAACTAACAACTTCTGAGACAGAACACTGCCTACTTCCCTAAGTTTTGCGATTTTAAAGAAAATGTTGATTTTGAATAATTCGCTATGGTGTTGGAAGAAATACAGGTACAGTTTTCTAAACATTTTCAGGAGGTTTTCAATGTCACATCTGTCTGGACAGTTTCCAAAACTGTTTCCTGTTCAAGCTGATACCACCACTGTTCATTTGCATATGGAACTCATTAACGTGGAACGTAATTCCCATTGAGAAGATGTGTTTTTTTACACAAACTGTTCAGGAGTTATATTAACTTTCTCCTCGGAAAGAGCTTACAAGTCTCCATAATGAGGCTGTAAAAGACTTATAAATGTTTCTATCCACAGACATGTGTTAAAGTTTTCTTTTTATTACGAAACTCAGTTAAGTCATGATTATGTGGCAATCAAAGTGATGAAAATCTGGGAAACTGTCTTCATCTGTGGGAGTCGACAGTCTGTGTCAGATATAAATTTTGTATTGACTTCAGCAAACCAAAAATAATTAATATTGGTGAAAATCTGTTTTGTTTATGTTCTATGGTGTTGAGAATTGTAGCCTTTCCAATGCCAGTAGCAAAGTTTAGGAAAGTAAAATCGCATCTGTATTACTGTATGACTATCCCATGGCACAGAACCCATACCACAGTTCCAAGTTGCCTATCTGATGGCTTCCAGAGGGGAGAAAAATTGATTTTCAATATTTCATACAAATAGTGATCAGATTCAAAAATTTAAAAGGCTCTCCTCATTAAGAGGTATAATTGACTGAACACAGTAAGACCAGTACTACAGTTATAAATTGTGTGTGTGTCTTATTGCATCTTAACTCACCACACACAAATACCCAGACTACTTTCATCCATTATTTGAGAATGAGAGCACTTACTGACTTACACAAACTTTATACATTTTCTTGTGCCAGCAGTGACAGTATAACACTGTTCTTCATAATTTTTTGTATAGCACTTTCAGATTTTTGAATTTTTTAATTTACCATAACATGAAACCATGCTAGATCCAAAATGTTCAATGTTTCTTGTGTGACTGTACTGCCACCTAGTGAGGTCTGTTCACAGAGACACTGCAACATGGTAGTGGAGGAAGCGTGTATACAGAGTTCTTGGTCATCCCTCTTTATGATCACATTACTGAAGAGGCCCAGCTATTCTTCAAGCAGACAGTAAGATACAAGTGCAAAATATTATACAGAGAAACCAGCAGAAATTTTACTGTATATGTTAAAGACATATATTTCAGTGTTGTACTCCCTGTCTGCATTAGCTAAACAGCACAGGAAGGAGGTGAGTTTAGTTGCTTTCACAGCTATTCAAGGTGATACTTTTGACATAAATATACTACCTGAGCTGATACTAGGATCAGCAACATAATACTCACTTTCAGAAACATCCTGCTGAAGAGAGTTTGTTGAGTGAACATCAGCAGACATTTGCTTGTCTCCATCTGATCTGTCTGCTGACATCAGTTTGTCATCACACAGCATGCCACTCACATTTGTGTCCACATGTCCACTCTCCCTCCCATTTTCACTGTCAACATATTCAGTTTGTAATGAAGCATACCTGCTGCCCACTACACATCTTTCAGTAACATTACATTTCATCAAGTTTTTACAAAACAAATTTTGACTATTATCCTCATCCAAAGATTGTTCTAGTCTTCCTGGAACAAACTTCTGCAATTGGGTTTTTGATTGATGCACTGAGGATTTTGAAGTAATCTCTTCCGACAACTCAGAGTTTCTTAATAACTCAACATCTGAAAAAAAAATTATATGATAAACACACTTAATCTGAGAAAGGAAAGTTCAAGATAGTAAAGAACATGGGCTGGCAATTGAGCATACCAAAAAAGTACTTTCCATCTCAGGTCAGACTGTCAATCTGTATACACTAATAAATCACAATTGTTCATGGTACCATGTACAAACAATAAATTTGCATCTTTATGTTACTGACATCTCATTTCGCGACATTAAAGAAAACACAAGGAAAGTTAATACATGGTAAAATGAGAGAGGGTATAATACACGGAATTCTCAGATTGCTGAATTGGACATAACTAGTTGCTACGGAGGTGACAAAATCAGCCACACTTCAGAACTTACTGACCTTATAAATCTGTGAAATACTTTTCAGTGTGGAAGTAATATGTAGTCTAAAAAATGCTTCATCAATTTGTGACTCAAATACAAAATCTACTGAAAACTATCCAAGATTTCTGTAGATACATGTTTGATATCCGCCACACTGCTGCCCACTTTGGACGAGCAGCCTCTCATTGGGCAAAGCCTAGCCAAAAGGATGGACATTTGACTGGGTAGCCACTGTGATCCATGCATTGGCAGGGAGCTACCAGGATGTGGAAGAAAGGAGTGGTAGTTCTGCAAGGTACGCAGGATAACTTCTGTGAAGTTTGGAAGGTAAGAGAAGAGACACCGGAGGGAGTAAAGATATGACGGCAAGTCATGAGTTGTGCTTCAGCTGCTCACTCAAAAGACTAATTACCTGCGAAAAGCAAAGAGCCAACGTTTGAATTCCCATCCAGTACACAGTTTTAATCTACCAAGCAGTTTCAGAGTGGTTTATTCTCACTTTAATAAGCCTTGCCAAGTATATTTATATAGCCAGTACCTCCCACCAGCAGTTATTTTCCTGTCAAGGCTGTCTTTGAATAGTAATATCAGCATCTCCTTACACCAGGGGAGGGGAGGGGAGCAGGGGGGGGGGGGGGGGGGGGGTTGGCACAACCAACAATCACTACCAGCAGCTGCCACACCAATGTCATACACATATGCAACTGATCTTTAAATGTAGTATTTTTGAAATCGATACATAGCATGGCCAATCCCTATAGATCTCAAATGTCTGTCTGGAGAAACTAATACACAATACCAAAGAAATTAATCACCATGTCCTTCATCCTTCTGCATCCTAAGACCTCTTCCTATGCACGGGTTGTTCCTATGGCAAACATCCAATACATCTTAGTTCAAGCAAAAAAGCAGATATGACCACTCCTTAGATTTTTGTTGCTTTGCATCAAAGCATTTTCTATCACTTCACAAGACTTCCGAGTCTTGCGTATCGAAAACAGATGTCACACGAACGTTAAATGGTCACTGTTCATGAAATTTGCCAATTATCTGGGTGCAAAGTGCATCCTGTGTGGTCTTGTTGGTACATCGCACCAAATCCCGCCATTCCATATACCACTGGAAGGTTGATACCAAATGAAGTAATTGCCACACTGAGCTGTGTAAGTACAATTGAGGACACGGCCTCATATCTTTACTCTCACCAGTGTCTACTCACCCACCTTCCAAACTTCACAGATGTTCTCCTGCACACCTCGCACAACTACCACTCCTTTCTTCCCCATCATGGTAGCTCCCTGCCAATGTGTGGATCAAAATGGCTACCAAGTCAGAGGTCCATTCCTTTGGCCAGGTTGCGCCTAAGGGAAAACTCCTCACCCAGAGTAGGCAGCATCGTGGCAGGTATCAAACATTTATCTGGAGAAATCTCTTCCCTTAATAAACAAATAAATGGTTTTATCTGAACCAAACCAGTGAATCCACCCAGTCCTGAACCATACTCTCTTGCTAGAAACTTCGTGACATACTGTCAGCATAACACCCCATAAGAGCCTAACTATTTAACTTTTAACTGGAAATGCACACTCCATGCAGATGAAGAATTATGAGGAAACTTTGAGAAGCAAGGGGGAGTCCCTTTCGTAAGTTGTGTACCTCGGCCCATGTAAGATAACAAGGTTGGCAGCAGAGCATTCACCCTCACTTTTGAGAGGGATTCACTTCCTGAAAGGGTTGAAATCATGGTTGACCACTGTGATGTGAAGGTGTAGTTCCCCACACCCAATTCAGTGCTCTAAATGAAAATGCTCCAGGCAGACATCTATCAGTTATGCCAACAAGATAATATTCGGGACTTTCTGAAAACTTGCAATGTGAATAACAATCATTTTGTCTCAATTGTGTAGATAATAACCCCCCCCCCCCCCCCCTGCCTTCCCCAAAGTATGCTACCTTAATTAAAGAATGTAAAATCCAAAAACTCCAATTTCCTCTCATGCTCTGGCACCTGCTTTTATCACATCCCACTGGTACAGAATATTGCTGCTACCGTGGCCAGGTTAGCAACAGTACCTCGAGTGCTTATTCTGTACATTCTCTCGAAGTCAACCTCTGGTAGCGACACAACTACATTAGTCCCTCCGAGAGCAAGACGCCCTCTTGTTATTGCTGCAACACATCTTTATGGACTCCCTGCACTCAGTCAGAGAAGTAGCATTATCGTCTCCAGAAACATGCAGACCAGTGGCCCAACATCAGCCAGTGGTTGAAGGAGACAGACTGAGTCCCAGAGCCACCTGTTCCTATCCTCTTTATTTCCTACCCTCACAACACATACACCCTCACTAGAGTCCTGACTCACAAATGTAGGTAAGGAAAATTTAGGGAGAAGACTACTCTGGTGAGCTCAGAGGAGCCAGATTCTCCCCTCTAACCAGTCATCCCCTCCCCCAATTCACTTTGACTCATAACCCATCTTTGCCAATGATATTCCACCATCACTGTATCAACAGTGATCCTGGAGTGTGACTTTTGCTATTGGCCCCTTAATGCCTAACTAGGATGCCGTTAGCATAACAACTCAATGGAACTGTAATGGTAGCTATTGTCACCTGCCACAAGGGCAATTATTCTGTTTTTAATTAGTTTTAGATGCAGTTAGTCCTATCTTTTCCAAACCCGATTTTACTTTTTTGGGGGGTATGTTTTGTAGCACCTCTAAACCAGGGTGGCTATTCAAACTTAGAAAAAAATTCTCTGAGAAATCCAGGTGTAAGAGGAATATGGTGTCAAGAAGTTCCTGATAAATTAAGGAGGGGGGGGGGGGACAAGGGGGAAGGGGGAAGGATGGGAAGGGGGTAGGATGGGAGGGGCAACGGGGGGGGGGGGGGGGGAGGGGGGGGGGGGAGGAGGAGGAGGAGGAGGAGGCATACCACAATAATGAATAATGACTTTCCTTTCCTCTCCACTGACCAATATACCAACCATGAGCAGTCGGTATTGAATTAGTATTCATATAATTAACACATTTTGAAATATGAAGTATTTTAAAATTTATGATTTGTAAAACTGAATAAAATTCACTTTGAATGCTACGTTAAAAATGCAGCATGCCCTGAGATTTTACGAATTTCCTGAAATTCCCCGAGATTTCTCTGATTTTTCCAAGTAGAATGTAATTCTCTGAGAATTCCAGGATTTCCAGAAGAAGAGCCACCCTGTAAACAGACTCTGCGACCTAAAACAGAGTGGGTAAGCTAGCGGCTTGTGACACACTGCTATGAGGACTAGAATCACACTGAGGCATCACGGTGCAAGACATCAGCCCGTTGCAGTGGCAAGCTGTGCTACCACATGCTGTGCCCTGACACTGCATTGCTTCAGCCCCTAAATGACCAGAAGCAGCACCTTTTCACAATAAACCAAGCTAAGTGACTATAAATCAAGGTCTCCCAGGCCTAGCAGTAGTCTGTGTCCATCTGCTGCCTACTTCACACCAGGCGACAGTCTCACGTAGGCCACTTCACTATGCCTTCATCTAGCTACATCATCCATTAGTTAGTGGTCTATGGGCCACTGCTAGTCCTCATGCTCCGGGGTTTCAACAGCAGCTGTCGAGTGAAGCTGTGTGACCTCATACGTTTCCTGGATGTTGTAAAGGGTCTTGCGTTCGCAGTCTTGCGTCTTTTATCTGACCCCCTGCCAGTACTGCTGGTGTCCAGCACATATGAGCCTCACTGCCAGAGTGATGCTGACAGATCCACATACCTGCACAGACACTGATGATGCTGCTTCACCATGGCCACTTGTCTGATTGGCTTCCATGTATTGCCTAACACACTGCCTTGTGTTATGCTGAGGCAGGCGCTGCCACCTGTAGTCATTGCACAACATCTAGATACATCCTTCAGCTATTGTGTGAATATCTTGTCAAATAAAGCACGACTCAATACTGGTGCATTTCTGCTTCCATAGCCACTGAGGAACTGGTACCATGCACTGATCGTCCAATTCACCATCCTGAATTCACTATCCTGGTACTAGCGCAGCTAGCGGCCCTCAACAACTGGTGCCAGAAGAGCCAGTAACACTGAGCAACGTTGCAGGTCTGTGTGCAGTTTTGTCACTGCAGCATGGTGAGTTAAGACAAACTGTTTCGGCTGTTTGCTACTCGTGTGGGTCAAGATGTTTGGTCAATTAGACTCGCAAATGGGGTTCAAAGTATAATTTATGGATTTAGACAATGGTATGGACATGAGTGAATTTAGAGGGAACACTAGAGAAATACTAGATAAGTGTATACATTGTAGTTTGCTGGACCATAGTGCACTGTGCACTCAATCCTCGCCAGCGACCTAGTTTAAGAGTAATAAACTTGAGCATTATTGCATGAAATGTAGTGCACACACCGCATTCATCCTCAGATGTACAGGCTAAAAGCACTTGTGGAAAGTGAAGCAATGTTGTTAGTAGTAGTAACTCCCCACCCTGCGGTATTTTTCCCAGTTTATTTATCCTATTATTATTGACACGGGTTTTACAATGAGTAAATCAGGGAAACAGATGGTTACCATTCCAAAAGCGGTTTGATCATTGCTAGAACAATTGGCTCATATGAGGGCAGCTAATAGATACTTGCATAGGTAGTTACAAGCTTTGAAAACGGACAGATCATTGTCCAGTTTATCAGCAACTACTCAAGATGTCAGTCAATCTGTTGTTGGGGAAAGCAGGAGAGGTTGTGTTAGCATTTGTTGGCAATCTGTTGGAAGTTGTGAAAATATATGCAACATATCAGAAGAGCTGACAAATGGTCAAACATTTGAAGTGCTGAGGAAATGATTACTGCAGTGTTATTGGAGGCAAAATATCTATGGGTATTATTGGGAATACTAAAATGGTGTATCAAAAGTTTTGATAACAAGAATAAGGTCCTTCTGCAGGAGTCAGAGCAAAAAGCGTTTAGACGCATTTGTGTGGGGTTGCCATGTATCGAGGAAAACAGATGTAAGCAAAGAGAGAGAGAGAGAGAGAGAGAGAGAGAGAGAGAGAGAGAGAGAGAGAGAGAGAGAGAGAGAGAGAGAGAGAGAGAGAGAGAGAGAGTGACCAGAGTGTGATAAAAAGTGTATTTTTTCCACAAACATCAAATGTTACCATTTTAGACGACTGGGCCACATATAGCGAGGTTGCTGCCAGCACCAGAGCAAGAAGTGTGGATAGGTAGGGCATCGAGAATGAGACTAGACAGAGTAGACGGCAGGATAGGAAGGGACGAAATCGAAGTCACCAGCTATTAAATGACAATGGGATACCGAGGCCAGCCGAGTGTCGCTCCTAGTAACTTTTAGTACATCTGAACCATGTGCAGGAGCATAATTAGTGTGTGTTGGGCAGAAGAAAACAAAATTTTTATTGGACACAGGCGTGCACGTGTATCCGGCAAGTTTGGACCTCATGGTAAAGAGGTGGTTAAACCCTCCATGGTTTAAGTTGTGTGGAGTTAAGGGTAGTGACCACATTCACTATGTTTAGCAATATTCCGTTTTCAGGAGACAGTAATGCATTTTCGGGACTTTACAGAAGTTTTGCCTCATACAGGCAAATGGTTACTGCCCGAAATTAGGGTTAGATTACTTTTGTAAGCAACATGCTACAACTGGAGTCAAATAACATGCAGTAGAGCTCTGAGGAACTTCATTTCATTTGTACAGAGAAAATGCTTCGGGTGAGCATGGAAATATATCTGCTGGTAATTGAGTTGTGTGGTGTTGACGAGCCACTGGGAAAGAATGATGGGTCTGATAAAGCACAGTGTTTTGTGCAAAAGGATATTGTAAACATACATGAGATAGATGGTGAGCAGACAGAGCTAATCAGTACAGATAATTTTGGGACTAAAAACAGATTTGTCTAAAGTCACAGTTGCTTTTACTATGCTGGCAACTAGTGTCAAACTACTAAGTTCATTTTCAAGCCAGGTCTATTAAAGTTAAAATACAAAACAGTTGTAAGAACACACAAAAATAAAAATTAGTAGCTGCTCACTGAATTGTACCATACTTACACTAATAGTGCTTGGTTAGATGACACTCAATTCACAGTGTAGATGTATTTATGAAGTGCAGTTAAAATAGACTAAGGACTAGCACTGAAGACAGGTTCATTGGAAACGAGAGCCTCGTTTAGTATCCATGCATGCACCTACCTCCAATGGTGTGTTGCATCTCAAATCCAAACTATTCATGAACATCTTTATATGGTAAGTCACAAATCTTACATGACAAATAACAAACAGCAATGTTTTCCTCCACTGTCAACATTAACAGTAGTCCATATATCACTTCCATAAATTTTTACTAACCAATTTACATTAACAAAATTCTAATTACATGATTTACAGTGACATTTAATCATCACAACAGTTGGTTCATTAAAATAACAAACTGACTTCAGTGTTTACGTCCTTGCAATGAATAAAACAAATTTGACATACATATCACTCCTGATTGCAGTGTTTACAGAGTTGCCACAAGCTTCCCCAAGTAAAATTCCCTGACATTTCCCTGATTTCCAGACAAGTTTTAGCATTTTTCCCTGGTAAATTTTGGGATCTCACAGGTAAGTAAAGACATAGGTTGAAAAAATGTAAGGACATCTGAATTTCCTCCTTTCAAGACACTGTCCATTCCGTTCAACTGCTCTTCCAAGTCCTTTGCTGTCTCTGACAGAATTACAATGTCATCGGCAAACCTCAAAGTTTTTATTTCTTCTCCCTCGATTTTAATACCTACTCCAAATTTTTCTTTTGTTTCCTTTACTGCTTGCTCAATATACAGATTGAATAACATCGGGGAGAGGCTACAACCCTGTCTCATTCCCTTCCCAACCACTACTTCCCTTTCACGCCCCTCGACTCTTATAACTGCCATCTGATTTCTGTACAAATTGTAAATAGCCTTTCGCTCACTGTATTTTACCCCTGCCACCTTTAGAATTTGAAAGAGAGTATTCCAGTCAACATTGTCAAAAGCTTTCTCTAAGTCTACAAATGCTGGAAACGTAGATTTGCCTTTCCTTAATCTATTTTATAAGACAAGTCGTAGGTCAGATTGCCTCAAGTTCCAAAATTTCTATGGAATCCAAACTGATCTGCTCTGATGTCACTTCTACCAGTTTTTCCATTCCTCTGTAAAGAATTTGTGTTAGTATTTTATTAAACTGATAGTTCGGTAATTCTCACACCTGTCAACACCTGCTTTCTTTGGAATTGGAAATTATTATATTTTTCTTGAAGTCTGAGGGTATTTTTGTCCCATACATCTTGCTCACCAGATGGTAGAGTTTTGCCATGGCTGGCTCTCCCAAGGCTATCAGTAGTACTAATGGAATGTTGTCTACTCCCGAGGCCTTGTTTCGACTTAGGTCTTTCAGTGCTCTGTCAAACACTTCACGCAGTATCGTATCTCCCATTTCATCTTCATCTACGTTCTCTTCCATTTCCGTAATATTGGCCTCAAGTACATCACCTTTGTATAGACCCTCTATATACTCCTTCCACCTTTCTGCTTTCCCTTCTTTGCTTAGAACTGGTTTTCCATCTGAGCTCTTGATACTCATACAAGTGGTTCTTTTCTTCAAAGATCTCTTTAATTTAATTTCCTCGTAGGCAGTATCTACCTTACCCCTAGAGATATATGCCTCTACATCCTTACGTTTGTCCTCTAGCCACCCCTGCATAGCCATTTTGCTCTTCCTGTCGATCTAATTTTTCAGACGTTAGTATTCCTTTTTTGCCTGTTTCATTTACTCCATTTTTATATTTTCTCCTTTCATCAATTAAATTCTATACACTAGACTCTCGCTAATCCGGCCCTCAGTAGTGCAGCCTTTCAGTAATCCAGTGCACATCCGAAAACACATGTACAGTGAATTATCGTGCACAACAATGCTTAGTTAAACAATGCTTTATACACCATATTTGAAATTGTAGATTTCTTTACAGTTCGGAATCATATCTTCTAAAAGGAAACACTTTACACAAGAACTCAAGCAGAAACTTGAAATTTTAGATAAGTTAAATTGAGGCTATTCGCAGAAAGCCATTGCTGCCGAGTTCAGTGTTGGACGAGCAACTATTTATGACATCAAAAAGAAAGAAGATGTTATTCGACAGTACTCAACACAAATGGATAGTGAGCTGTGAAAATGGAAGGTTATGTCAAAGAGTGAGAATGAAGAACTGGACATAGCTGTTTATAGATGGTTCATACAACAATGCAGTAAAGGAATTCCAGCCAGTGGCTCGATTACAAAGGAAAAAGCAGCTGTACCTTGTTTGCAGTGAGCGAAGGTTGGCTATCAAACTGTGAAAACGACATGGCATTCGGCAGCTGACAGTCACCACGGAAAGACTCTCAGCTAATGAGAAGGATGCTGATGAGTTTGTAAGCAAGATAAGGAAGATACTAGCGGAAGAAGATTTAACTGCTAATGCCTTGTATAATGCTGATGAAACAGGATTCTTCTACAAAATGCTTCCTTCAAAAACATTAGCTGCCAATAACAAGAAGGAAGCTCATTGTTACAACCAACAGAAACAGCATGTAACATTAATGGCATCTTGTAATGAAAATGAGAGTCATAAATTACCGCTTACGGTGATTGGAAAATCCCAACATCCACGTTGTTTTCAACACACCGACATAAATGCTCTACCAGTGCAGTATTGCCCTCAGTAGAAAGTGTGGATGGACAAACAAATATTCTCTCGGTGGTTCCATGAAACGTTTGTACCAGCAGTGGGAGAAGAGCTAAAGAAGAAAAAGCTTCCACTGAAAGTTATCTTTATAATTGACAATGCTCCCAGTCATGCTTCAAATATTTCTCTAAAGTCTGATGGTATACAAGCACTCTTTTTTCCCACCCAATGTGACAGCCGTAATTCAGCCCATGGACCAGGGAATTTAGGAATCAATTAAACGTCAATTAACATATGTGGTGATGTTTTCCAAGCAGCCAAAGCATGGGATAAAGTGCAGAGCATTACCATAATGAAGAGCTGGAGAGAATTGTGGCCATTTATTGAAGCCGAGTTGCATCCAGTAGTGGGTCACAGCGATGAGCCAGTAAATTCACAATTATCAATTACTTTGTACACTGACATGTTCCACAACCTTCCAGAAGGAGAAGAAATTGATGATGAAGATGTAACTAAGTGGCTGAATGAGGAAAACAGTGATACAAGCCAAACTTTAACAGATGAAGAAATAATAAAAAGTGTGCAAGAAAGTAATGATGAAAGTGATGAAGAAGAGGACACAGGAGGAGAGAGCATGGAGATTTCTCACACTGCTGGTGCTGAAGCTGCCGAGGTCTTCCTGGAGTACATTATGCAACAACCAGATACATGCAGTGCCGATGTAATGCTTGTAAAGCGGTTGCATGATAAAGCATGCCACCGTCCCATTTCATCAATGAAACGGTTAGAAATTAGGGACATGTTTCATAGTGCGCGATACGACTGTACAGTTATGTATAGTACACTGTACACTCAAGGACCATGTTTTCTTTGAAAATTAATGTACTTCTGTATTTAATTAAGTATATCCTCTATGTTTTAAAATTGTATTCTATGGCTTAATAAAGTACAGTACACTATATCCCCTAAGTTTTCAAAAAATAAAAAACAAAATAAATGAATAAATAAATTTCAGACATTCAATAATCCGGCACTTCTGCTAATCCGGCACCCATATGTGCCAGGAATGGCCGGATTAGCAAGAGTCTATTGTATCTCTTCTGTTACCCAAGGATTTCTACTAGCCTTCCTCTTTTTACCTGCTTTATACTCTGCTGCCTTCGCTATTTCAACTCTCAAAGCTACCCATTCTTCTTCTACTGCATTTCTTTCCCCTGTTCTTGTCAATCGTTCTCTAATGCTCTCTCTGAAACTCTCTACAACCTCTGGTTCTGTCAGTTTATTCACATCTCTTCTCCTTAAATTCCCTCCTTTTTGCAGTTTCTTTAGTTTTATCTTCAGTTCATCACCAATAGATTGCGATCAGAGTTCACATCTGCCCCCGGAAATTTCTTAAAATTTAAAACCTGGTTCCTAAATCTCTGTCTTACCATTATATAATCTATCTGAAACCTTCCAGTGTCTACAGGCCTCTTCCATGTATACAACCTTCTTTCATGTTTCCTGAACCAAGTGTTAGCTACAATTATGTTATGCCCTAAAAGAGTGCTGAGATACCAGACTCACTGTTGGAGGGTAATGGGATGACACCTATGTGGTGACAGATTGAGCACATGTACCTATCGGCCGTCCATTGCACTCAGTCATGCCTAAAACAAAGCACTGGAGGCTTCAAAAGAAGAGTAAAAGTGATATGTAGCACTTCCTGACAGTGGAAGGAGAGTGGGAAATGGAAATTCATCAACGAATGGCACAAGTGTAAGAAAACCACTGCATGTTCATTGGAAGTGTCAAGGCGTGGCACAGCCGATTCAAGGAGGGACAGGTGCTATGGCCACTTATGTGAAATCAAGTATTCCGCATCACATTACCAATAGCATCATCCAGCAGGCAATTTGCTTCATTTTTGAAGAGCAGCAAGTTTTGGTGGCAGCCATTACCCAGAGGTTGAATCAAGCATCGGAACTACAATGGACACTTGTCCCATTATTTGATGAATTTCCATTCCATTCACCAACCTCCTTCCACTGTAAGGAAACACATTACACTCCCTGATGACTGAGTGCAGTGGACAGTAGACACAAGCAGATGCTTCCTCTATCACCACATGGGTGTGCATCCATGTCCCTCTAGTGATGATTTTGGGGCCTCGGTGCTCTTACTGGGACCACACCACCTTCCACAGGCAAAGGCATTATGATCCTTTCAGTGCTTTTCATTTTACAGCCTCCGGCTCATTTATTTTTGAATGTCCCTAATAGCAGATTAACATGTTGGGTGCTGAAGCTACACAAATTCGATTTTGAAGTAATCCATCAACCTGATAAAAATCACAGAAATGCAGATGGATTTAGTAGGCAGGTTGGTGTATTACCGACTGTCACCCCATTACGAAATAGCAGAAGGTGCAATTTGCCAACAAGAACTGCAAACTGTTCACAATGCATCCATAGTTCATTGAGCACAAATGTGCATTATGCCAAGAAAACAAAGATTGGTCCATGTGTTGTAGTTTGAGTGGGCTCAAATGAACCTGCAGGTTGACAGTCAAGTAAGTCATCTGAAATGATTGGTATTAGTTTTTCACAAACATCAGCAGGGAATCGTTATGTGCTGACATTAATACACTATCTTTCATGCTATGTGGAAATGACAGCTATTCTGAATCACCAAGCTGACACAGTGGCACTACCAATGGTAAAAAATTGGTTGTTGAAGTTCAGTGATCTGGCTATGTTGATTACATATCAGAGCACCAATTTTATGTCGTAATCAATGAAACAGCTTTCATGTATAATGTATTCTTAAGTTAAGGACAAGTGCATTACATTCACAGATAGATGGAAGAACAGAGGGATTTCATTGGAGAACACAAAAAAAGTTAAGTCACTACATAAATAGTCAACATAATGACTAGGGTACTCCTCCGTCATATGTTGTCAAAACTTAGAATTCTAGGATCCATGAAAGTACATGAGGCTCCTGATAAATTAGTGGGTAAAGGGAGAGGGGGGGAGGAAGTACCTCACATTACAATAATGACTTCAAACTTTCCTTTTCCTCATGGCTGAGACACACAACAGGTCAAAATTTTTCTATCACCTATCACGCCTACCGATTTTTGATTAGAACAAAGATTTCATTTTGAATATTCTATAGGGAAGAGCAGTTCGTATCTGTACAGAATAAATGTCAGAGGACTCTTACTGCACCTGAAATCCACACAGAAGTAAACAGTATGCAAGCAGCTCCAATACCTGTCTCAACAGTGCCATGTCACCTTCGAGAACAACATTTAAAGGGGTGCACAGGGGCCAGAAGACCTTTATTATATAAATAATTATATAAATAAAATAAGTCTAACAGATTGTAATGGCCACAGCACCACAAAAACTGGAGTGTGCAGCTATGATCCAATATGTTAGTCATGGACAAATCTAAGTTTGAAGTATCTGGAAGTCATTGTCGCATGTATGTTCGTCAACTTTGTGGAGAACGAATGAAGAGTCAGTGTGTGATGCAAATGATGAAATAGCATGGGTGAATGTCGGTCATGATGTGGGGATGTTTTGCAGATGATAAAGTCAGTTACACAGTGATATTTAATGGAACATTAAAGAAGGAAAGATATCATAGGATACTAACCGACAACGCAGCTCCACCTGGTAAGAAACTTATTCATTGTGGGTTTGTTCTGCAGCAGGAGAATGACCCCAAACATGTTACTAAATTGTGCAAAGCGTTTGTCAACAGAAAGGAGAAATGTGGGGAACTGAAGAGTATGACCTGCCCAAGATAGTCATACAACTTAAATCCCACTGAACTCGTGGGAGTAACTGGATAGAGAGGTCAGAAAACAGCCATCTCATGTTGAAGATCCATGGAATAATTTATGCACATGTTGGATTGCAATGTCTGCAAAAGCATTAAAAAATTCTTATCTCCAGAATGCTAGGAGTTAATGCAGTTGTTCTGGAGGCAAGGGTGCATACTCTCAAGAGGCTAAAGTCTAAACTGTATTGTACTGTACTTAATGGTAGAGAATGAAAAATGTTTATTTTGTTGGTCTATTTAGTTTATACAATGTGTGTGTATTGCTATAAAGTATACAGTTTTCATCATGGCTGATCAAAAACTTTTGACTGGTAGTGCACTAACCAATAAGCATTAGCTTTTAAAGATCAGTAATTTATAAAGAATATTATTCATATAATTAACACAATTTGGAATACTTACACAGATGACTGAAAGAACAGACAGTTGACAATCCACAGCTGTACAAAATACTTCAAAATTAACACTCTGAGTGTGCATTCCTTGACATTAGCTGTATTAGGTAATAGATCTACTACATAATAGTCAGAGAATTAATTTCAAAGTATTCTGAACAGTTATGGATTGTCAACTGTGTATGTTCTTTCAGACACGAATGCAAGTATTACAAGCTTAGGTGGGCTTACAGGAGTGATAACAACATTGATCTCAGTTCCTCACTGTCTCATTCTCCCTGTTGTGGAAATCCAAGTAATATTGCGGACATTATGTGTAAACTTAGCGGACTACAGTATAAGGACGCAGAGAGTGTGATGTATGGAAGTTTGGGTCAAATGGGAAACAGCCGAATTGGTTAAGGCAACAGCTCGTGATAAGTGGAATATCTAGGTTCTAGTCCCGGTCCAGCCCAAATTTTCAAATGTCACTATTGGATAGTAGACCTGTACCTCACACAGGAAATATCAATGAATTCAGTGTCCATGAACTAATTTTGAATCAATTTGAAATAACATGTATTTTAACATTTGTTATTTATAAAGCTCAATAAAATAAATTTGCAATGCTCAGTTAAAAACACAGAATTCACTGAGATTTTATTAAATTCCCTGATATTTCCCCTATTTTCACACATAAAACTTAATTCCCTGAGAATTCCTAGTTTTCCAGAAAAATATGTCACCCTGGATTATTAAACTTAAATAGCAAAGAATGGTGAGCCAGTGCAGAATTTCTCAAGGACGTTACGAGAGGATGGAAGCATGTACAGAAGGCCAATACAACGGCCCTCAAGTGTTAGGGACAAGTGGGGCCATGCAATCCATAGCTACGAGAGTAATGTGTTGGACAGTGAGTATCTTAACAAACCTGTACACCCCAAAGGGGAAAACGGAGAAATTTGTCATCTAGTATCAAGGTCCATATCAAGTAATCAAAATGATCATGGAAGTTGAACTACAGCTGTTGACTCTTACAACCATCATACATGTAACATTATCTGTCCTTTTCAGAGAGCACCAGATGCATTACCACTTTCACTGGTGTTAGTCGGTGCAGTATCGGCCACTATCCAGTCAGTCACATTTTCAAATACGTACTATGGCAGTTATGTCGCCACATTTCCTACAGCCAACACATCACACAAGGGCATTTCCACGAACAATTACGCTGCTGCCAATGAGATGCAAGCATCTCCTCTCTGGAGCTCCAGCAGTAGACGTACTTTAACTCGAACATTCATGCACTGACCCAATTTTGTGTGTTTGCCAGCTGAATAACATCCAGAGACTTTCAGAGTGGCCTGGGCTCGATGTCATCTGAATAGAAATTGTACTGAAGAGAGACAGACTTGTAAATATTTTGTATCTGTCCGTATTTATACATTCAAATCTACTGTTAGCAACTGATGCTGCTACTTCAGCAACAACGTTTTACTATTTGATATTAGATGTAGAATAAATCAATATCTGAATTCTCTGTTCATGAACAGCAAGTATTCCTCACTACCGCATCCACTAAATATCCACACAGAATTCAAATGAAGATTTAACAGTCTCGATAAACTGAGGAGCAGATAGAAATAAGTAGGCAATGCAGAAGGTAGAGCAGGCACTGCCTGCACAAGCTACATGGACATCACCGGGTTAGGCCAATGTTAGAAGGATAGGATATTATGAACTTTTCTTGTTAAATGCATTTCTTTTATGAAATGTTTGTTTAGTTCCACTTTTTAATAAGTGTATGGTGTATAAATTATGAAGAATGGTTTGGTGAATTTTTTGCTTCGAGTATTGTTTATTTGTCTTGTTATGTAGTAAGTTGGGGGATTTGTTTTTGTTTTGCATAACAGTGTATATGTAGTGCAAGTGAAGGTGTAGTTACACAAGCATTTTTAAACTGTAGATTTAGATGGAAATGGGAAAGGCACTATAATAAGGAGAATGACTGATGATAAAACCCGACAGAATAATAAAGAGTACTCTGGTGTCTGTGGTGACAGAAACACCTGCAGTGATGATCATCTTATGAAATGATTCGAATTAGTAAAAGTAATGAGGATGTGTTAACACCACATGATTTTAAATACGATCATTAAGACATAGGTAAGTCATAGAACTAGTAGAAAGGTTCATCAATGAGCAGAGTTAGCAGTCTAAAATCAATGTACAGTAAGTAAATGGTGTGTTGTTATACTCTTGCTTTTTAGGGAAGCATGAACTGGTGATACAAATATCTAATGGAACATCTGTCAGCATGTGACTACTTCGGAGAAAAGAAATTTTGTTGCAACTTCAGGGACTGATAGTGTGCTGAGGAGCTGACAGTGGAAATCTGAGTATGTATATCGTATGCTCGGAAGAAGCTGACTGTAACTGGGAATGCACTTCACTGATGAGACACCCATTAGAAAAGCAAAAGGAGGCTTTCATAACCATACAATTACATTTATAGGGAATGGCCATAAATGCAAGGAAGAATGAATGTATTATAAGAGAAATTCATAATAATAAGAAACACCCCTCAAGTATTGTGCAAATACAAATGGATTTGATGAACTGGTCAAGTTAAGGCACCAAAGTAGTGTAGCATGGGAGATGATATTGTAGCTAAATTGTTTGGTGTGTAGAAATGGCCTATGTTCATTCCAGGGGAGGGCAGAAAGCAAGCAGTACCTCATCCGTAAGTTTCAGCAGATGATCTGCAGCAGTGTCAGAAAACCAGTTACCATATGTCTGTTGAGAGTGATCCAAACTCACGCATATACATGTGAAATGAAACAATGGAAAGTCCATGCTCGAATATCAACAAATATGGAAAGATTAGGTTTCTATTCACCGTTGAGGTGACGTAGAATTGTAGACAGCTACAATGAAAGGGCTTTACACATTGAGCTTTCGGAAAAGAGAGGAGGAAAAACACAAACACAAACACACAAACACACACACACACACACACACACACACACACACACACACACACACAAAACCACTATCTCCAGCCGCTTTGGCCAAACTGCAATAATTGTGTTGAACAAAAGCAGCAATGGAGTGGGGCAGGGAAGGGAGAGGGATAGCACGGTATAAGTGAGGGGAGAGAAGAGCATGCAAGGACTAGAAAACTACAGGACAAGGCTGCCAAATCAACATCTCACCTTCACAGAGAGTAACAATCTCTCCTTTTTATAACTGTTGATATTCTAATGTGGACTTATCTGATTTTGCCTAACGACTTTTCCTCTATCACACAGCCTGTCATATTTTATTTTGTTACTACCTCTAAAGCATTACTCTATTCATTGCCTTCCAAACTGCGCGTGTTCTGACATCTGAGCCACACTATATCAATGGTCTCATCCACGACAACAAATAGCTACATGAACACGCGGATTATCGGTGTAGTTCTCATACCTCAAATTCTCCTAGTCGGTAATTAAATTATTCCTATTAATCCCATTGCCTCCTTCATCCTCGCATATTTTCATGTTGCCTGGATCCTCCCTTCCCATCCTCCACCAGCTTTTCTGAACTGGACAGATGGGAGTTACCATCACAACACGTTCTCTGCTACCAAAATTATCCCAGCTTCAACCTACAATAGCCTACTGTCCCCAGACCTCACACCCAACGATTTCTGCTCTCCCTGTCTTGTATCCTCCTCTCAATTCATATCACCTCATCCTCCCTGTGTGCTGCTCTCTGCTGACACACCAACCAGTCTTCCCCTCACTGTTCCTCTCTACCCTGCACCTCCCCCCCCCCCCCCCCCCCGCCCCCGCCACTTTCCACCCACCCGGGAAGTGGAACTTGGCAGCCTTGTTTTGCCACCTTCTAGTACCTGCATGCTGTGCCAGTCAGTGGTCTTCTCTCCCCCCACCTATACTCTGCAGAATAGTGTCCGTGGGTCATCCTCAGTATATGACCCAGTGATAATTATCACCAATTACTATGAGCATCTAGTGATACAGAATGCTTAGAGTTACGGGGCAGTGGGTTACTATCAAATGGTACAAGTGTGACATCTCATGGCAAATTTTTCGGCTTCCAACAACAATAACAGGTGCTATGGTCCATAACCTAACATATCCACTACTGTGAGTGCCCAATAATCATTTGAAAATATTGCCAGCTAGGAAACTGACCTTCCTGTATAATATCTTGGCTCCTACTTTACTCAGTTCTTTGGTGTAGATAACAGATACAAATAAGGGGCTCATTAGTCTGGAGCAACATATTCAGTAGTATCTTAATAGATATTGTTGTCTTCAGTCCAAAGAGTGGTTTGATACAGCTCTCCATGCTACTCTATTCCGTGCAAACCTCTTCATCTCTGAGTAACTACTGCAATCTACATCCTTATAAATCTGCTTAGTGTATTCACCTCTAGGTCTCCCTCTATGATTTTTACCCTATGCACTTCCATCCAATACTAAACTGATGATACCTTGATGCCTTGAATGTGTCCTGACAACTGATTTTTGTTTCTTCTCCCTGGATTTTAATGCCAACTCATTTTTGTTTCTTCTCCCTGGATTTTAATTCCTACATCTATTTTTGTTTTGTTTCCTTGACTACTTACTCAATATACAGATTGAATAAGACAGGCATACACTTCAACCCTGTCTCAACCACCATTTTCCTTTCGTTCCCTTAACTCTTATCTGCAATCCGGTTTCTGTACAAATTGTAAATAACCTTTCGCTCCCTATCACCTTCAGAATTTGAAAAAGAGTATTCCAGTCAACATTGCCACAAGCTTTCTCCAAGTCTGCAAATTCTATAAACGAAAGTATGCCTCCCCTATTATCACAACAGACAGCAACAAAGGAATCATGGTGTTAGGAATTTCATCTTCGAGTACAATCTTGATCCTAGTTCTCACTTGTACAGCCTCTGTCTATGGAGGGGGACCGTCCATTCTCCCGAACTGCCCGTCTACCACATGGGGGTTACACTTACAATTCAAGCAGTAACATGTGACCAGACTATGTATGTGGCGAGTTGGGTTGGACTAGGTAAACTAAAACCACACGCACAGGGTGGAAATTGTACAATGAGTGTAATGTGATGTAAATAGTATCATATTATTTCTTAAGTGATTCACAGATCAAGCAGCAGTCCAAGCTTCAGTGAACTGAATTTTCTAAAGGGAGAAGAATTTTCCACCAACACATCTCTAAACAGACTTTAGAACCCAAAACAGATTGAGCAAGATAGCTGCCAATGAAAACCTGCTGTCAGGGCTTTTTTTATGGTTTTAGGGTGCAAAACTGCTACAGTTATTAGCGCCCAGTCTGAGGTTTAGGAAAAGGTAATAGAAGAGGGGGGGGGGGGGGTGTTTGTCCCCAAAAAGAGCTTCAAATGAATGACATCATCTCAGTGACACTAATAAACTCGAGAATGCAATCGACTGAGCGCGTGTCATCTGTTAAAATGGACGATATATCAGGTGACAGCTGTAGACGAGGACGTAATGGAGTAAAATAGGGGCATTCAAGTAGCTGTCTCACCGTCCACAGTCGAGAGCAATGGGAATAAAGCAGGAGAGGATTGCCACTTAAAAGATGTCGATGGCTAAAAAGACAGTGCCCTATCCGGAGTCTAGTTAAAATTACCTCCTCCCGAAGGCGAGTTTGGGAGGAAGAGGTCCAAGCCCAGGTTAGAGCTTTCACGTCCCACAATTTATTATTGGGAAGTGTAGACCAATGTGCATGCCATAAAAGAGCAACAGGATGACACAAACCATTCTGTAGATTGGCGAAGGGAAGCATGCGAACAGCAGGCTGAAGAAGACAAACTGCAGCCTTGGCCGCTGTATCAGCAGACTCGTTTCCACAGATACCAATGTGCCCTGGGATCCATAGGAACGCCACAGAGGTGCCATCCAAGTGTAGCAAGTGAAGGCAGTGTTGAATCCAATGGACCAGAGGGTGGACAGGGTAGAGAGCTTGGAGACTGAGGAGACAGCTGAGCGAATCTGAGCATATAATATACTGTACCTGTTGATGGCGACGGATGTATTTGACAGCCTGAAGAACAGCGTAAAGCTCCACCGTAAAAACCAAACACTGGTTGGGAAGCCGAAATCGATTAGGGGTGTCGCCATCAATATAGGCACTCCCAACACCAAACAATGTTTTTGAGCTGTCAGTGTAGGTAAATGTGGCATCCCTCATTTGTGCGCATAGAGCAGCAAATGCCCGACAATAAACGAGAGAAGGGGTACCATCCTTGGGAAGCTGACAAAGGTCACAGAGCAGGCAGGTCCGTGGGCGGAGCCAAGTCGGTGCTGTCCCCCCAGTTGTCAAGAAAGTTTTAGGAAAGTGGAAGGAAAGAGAACATCACAGTTGACAGAACCGGACTCCCGGTGGTGGTAGAAAGGAAGGGTAGCCTGCATAACCTAAATCCAAGGTGGTGTCGAAAAAAAGGTCATGGCCCGGATTAGCGGGCATGGAAGACAGATGGCTAGCATAGCGACTCAGGAGGGCAGCTCGCCGACTGGACAGCGGAGGTTCAGCAGTCTCAGCATAAAGGCTTTCCACAGGGCTGGTGCAAAAAGTTCCAGATACTAAACGCAATCCATGGTGATGGACAAAGTAAGACGCCAAAGAATAGACAGCCGAGCAGAGGAGTAAACTATGCTTCCATAGTCTAATTTCGAGCACACTAAGGCGCGATAGAGGCGGAGAAGGACCACTCGGTCCGCTCCCCAGGAGGTACCATTCAGTACATGGAGGGTGTTGAGGGATCGCAGACAGCGAGTCGAAAGATAGGAAACGTGGGAGGACCAGCACAGTTTTCTGTCAAACATAAGATCCAAGAATTTAGTGACATCTGCGAATGAAAGGTTGACAGGGCCTAGATGTACGGAAGGCAGAAGAAACTCCATACGATGCCAGTTTCGATGTTCCAACAGTGGAGGCGATCGAGACATCATTGAAGACATCATTCAAGAAGGCTGGTCCATTGAGAGCTGTAGTAGATAGCAAGATCGTCCACTCAGAGGGAGCCCCAGACATCGGGAAGGAGACCATCCACAATTGGATTTATGAAAATGGCAAACAGTACAACACATAGCATGGAGCCCTGGGATAACCCGTTTTCTTGGGAGAAAGTAGAGGAGAGAGTAGTGTTCACTCGCACTTTAAATGTGTGCTCTGCCATAAATTCATGAATAAAAAGGGGCAGCCGGCCTTGAAAGCCCCAAGAGAACAGTGTGCAGAGGATGCCTGTCCTCCAATATGCTCTCTCCAGATCAAAAGATACTGCTACTGTTTGGCGTTTCCTGAGAAAATTGTTCATGATATAAGTGGAGAGAGCAACAAGATGGTCAACTGCAGAACAATGCTTTCAGAAACCGCATTGGGCAGGTGTTAACGGGAGAAAGGCTGGTGGGTAATTTGAAGACCTCGAAATCTCAGCAAAGTGTTGACCCAATGAGTTAGAAATTGCGACAGGGTCCACTAAGCTATCATGTGCGACAGTGAGCCCAGAGATCGGGGAGAAACCAGGTGCACCAGATAACTGTCGAATTCATCTCCAAACTTCAGATGAGGGAGTGGAGGTGTTAAAAGAGCTAGTAAAGAAGTCCCAGTGCCTTCTTGCTATCGTGGATGATGCAACGGCATCGCGCACATAACTGCTTATAGCGAATACAGTTGGCCAAAGTAGGATGGTGGCGGAAAATGAGAAGAGTGTGTCGCCACTAACGTATTGCGTCACAGCACGCCTCGTTCCACCAACAAACTGCGGGGGGCACCAGAGCAAATCGAAGGTGCGAGCTATTGAACGTTCCGTGGATGTAAGAATAACTTCTGTAATATGAGTGACCTGATCATTGACGCTAGGAAAAGTGTCCAATCGGCTTGGGCAACCTTCCAGCGTCTCAGTCGCATAGATGGCAGTTGTGGCTGCAATCTAAGGACACATGGAAAATGGTCACCCAAATGTGTATCAGCAAGAGCACACCATTCAAAGCATTGAGCTAGCTGAACAGTACCGACTGAAAGGTCCAGATGAGAGAAATTTGTCGTGGAGGCAGACAAAAATGTAGTGTCTCCAGCATTGAGGCAAACAACATCCGCTTGGTAGAAGACATCAATCAATATGGAGCCTTGTGGACAAGGATGCGGAGATCCCCAATGAAGTCACCAACCAGCAAATAGGAGGGTGGGAGCTGACCAAGGAGATGAAGGAGATCAGCTCTTGCCATCGGTGTGGACGATGGAATGTATACACTACAAAGAGAGAAGGTGTATCCAGACAGGGAAAGACGGACAGCAACAGCTTAGAAGGAACTGTTGAAGGGAATTGGGTGATAATGGACAGTATCATGGAGAAGAATCATGAGTCCTCCAAGTGCTGGAGTGCCATCAACAGAGGGGAGATCAAACCGGACTGACTGAAAATGAGAGAAAACAAAGCAATCGTGGCGATGCGGCTTTGTTTCCTGAAGACAGAAGATGACCCTCGAGTAGGATCGTAAGAAGATTGACAATTGATCCCGATTGGCTCTAATGCTGTGGATATTCCAATGGATAATGGACATAGGGTGGACAGAAAAGGGACAAATTTTAGCACGGTTCCTCTCAACTCAACGGCTGCTCAGAGCCGGCGTCCGACAGTGTGGAACGGCATTCAGCCGAAGGCAGAAGGTCCTGATCCATAGGTTGTTCAGGAGCAGCTCCTGCCACCAGCGATTGGCTGGTTGATCGGCCATCAGCAGTGTGCCTTGGCAACACGGAAAACAGCCAAGGGCGGTTACCGCCAAGGGCCACCGTAGATGAGACATGCTGTGGCGGAGAAGGAGAGGAACTGGGTTTCTTATGAGCCTTCTTCAAAACAGCACATTCAGATGAGGGAGGAATCAATCGTTGTGAAGTCAGGGTACATAAAAAATCTTCACGAGTAAGCTCTTTCTTGGAAGTCCGGGTGTCTGGTTTTCAGGCTTGTGATTTAACAGAAGCCGATGAAGGGTGAGTCGTAGAGTGAGCAGGTGATAGTGGGGAGGTTTATCGGGCGATCTTTGCACTGGACGATCTGACGACCGTGGCACTAAAGGTGAGATCACATGTCTGCGTGGCTGCCTCAGTAGGCCGAGGAGATGCAAGGACAGTGCTGTATTTACCTGCGGGAGGCACAGTGGGCTTTCGACTGGCAAATAACTTACGAGCAGCAAATGTTGACACCTTTTCGTTCACTCTGATTTCCTGAATAAGCCGTTCATCTTTGAAAATGGGGCAATCTTTAGAGGAAGCAGCATGGTCACCCATACAGTTGATGCAACGAGGGGATGTAGGTGGACAAGCACCCTAATGGGCATCCTTGCCACACGTAACACATTTGGCCAGGTTGGAACACAACTGGCTGGTATGATTGAACCGCTGACACCGATAGCAAAGTGTAGGGTTAGGGATGTAAGGGCAAACTGAAATTATCTCATAGCCCGCATTTATGTTTGATGGAAGTTGAACTCTGTCAAATGTCAAGAAAAGAGTACGGGTTGGAACCTAGTCCTTGTCAACCCTTTTCATGACTAACAGCCGTTACGCCCTGGTCATACAGGTAGTTTTGAATTTCCTCGACGGACAATCCATCGAGGGAGCTTGTATAAACCACCCCACATGATGAATTTAAAGTGCAGTGTGCTTCCACCCGGAGAGGGGAGTTGTGTAGCAGTGAAGTTCGCAGCAATTTTTGTGCCTGGAAGGCACTGACTGCTTCTAACAACAAGGTGCCATTTCATAATTGGGAACAAGACTTTACAGAACCTGCAATTGCGTCGACACCTTTCTGAATAATGAAAGGGTTGACTGTGGAGAAGTCTTGACCTTCGTCCGACCGAGAAACATCAAGGAACAGTGGCAATGATGGAAGAATTGTCCGTGGCTGAGAATCATTTAACTTTCGCTTGTGAGCAGACATAGTAAAGGATGAGGAAATAATTGCAGAAGTATCCCCCATGATTACCGGCGTCTCCGATGGCGCGCTCCTTCCTTGTGGGGGCCCTCTCTGAGGGCACTCCTGCCTTAGGCGGTTGTTCACACCTCAGGTCACACCTCCCGAGAAACGAACAGAGGGACCAATCGGCACTTTCAGAAGGTACCAGCTGGAGTAATCACCCCTCACTGGGCCTGGCCGTTACCAGGGAGTATGTACATGTCCGACCTGTCTACCAGGGGCAGGGAATTATGCTCTACCCCGTCACCGGCTACGTGTGGGAATGCGTGGGTCAGCCTTCAGACACGCACAGGGAGGAACAAAGGGAAAGGGAAACGTCTCAAACGCCGCACCGGAAAAGAGGGTAAAGAGAAGAGGCAAGGAAAAGAGAAGGACAAAGAAAGGACAGAAACTTTCCAGCATAGAAAGCGAAGAAGAGAGACTGTCTTACAGTTACAAGTGTCTGTCACCGGACGTAGGTAAAAACCTTCCCGGCAGATTAAAACTGTGTGCCAGACCGAGACTAACTCAGTTGGTAGAGCACTTACCCGCGAAAGGCAAAGGTCCCGAGTTCGAGTCTCGGTCCGGCACACAGTTTTAATCTGCCAGGAAGTTTCATATCAGTGCACACTCCGCTGCAGAGTGAAAATCTCATTCTGGGCACTTCCATATAGTTTATGACAGAAAAATAAAAACGGCAAGTTTTCAAAAAGCATACATAAATACTGTGGCTGAATCTTTCCAGTTTGGTTGTATTACTTGGATGGGCTGGGAGTAGCTTGGCTTACTTTTGCATCACTGTCAGATTTTTCCAGATACTAGAAAAAGAATGTATCTTCATGGGAAAGAATGTTTAGTAACTCTGTTTGACTTCTGGGAACATAGAAAATCAACTTGACCTATTATAGGTCCAACAGTGATTTGTTAAATATGCAAAATACTTTCGGACAAAGCTGTTATCAAGACTTTTTATTGATAATCAAATATGATGAACGAAAGACATCACGAGTTTTTACAGACATGGGATTTTCATTTCTGTCCAAAAGTTATTCATATCATTGTTCAGAAGGTCATTTAAAATACATTATGTAGACTTATAAGCTTTAGTGCGTGTTTCACATTTTGTTAAAATTATAAAAGTAGAGAGCCAAAAGTTATAATTTTAATTGAAGAATCTGCATTACTAATATTTATCTTTATTTATGGGTATCAAATGAGCACATTTAAACAACAATTATTCTATGTTGACAAATGTATAAATTTAAAATATACATGTTCAGCAGTGAAGATATTTTGAGTTTTTAATTGAAAGTTGAAACAGCATCTCCATTTTTAATCCACTGTGAAACTGGATTCTGTTAACATCATATCTTTTTGATTAAAGTAATACTTTCTTCCTAATGTGGTTGACTCTGGTACAACAACAGTACATAAAATGTCTTCCAAAGACACAAGAGTCTTCTTTCTCACCCAGAATGAGTCCAAGGGGGGTGGAAAAAGATTATTTCAGCATCTCGTCCATCATATAGCTTCCTGATAAAAGCAAAGTACTATCTGTCATCATAAACGGCTGCTATAAAAGACTTGAGGAAGGATGAGTGTCCATTGAGAGGCAGTTTCATTGAATGAGAAAATCAAGGAAGGCTTTACAGAACAAGTTATTCTTGTAAGTTCTAATGAACAACAGGAAAGTGGTTCGAAACTGTCAAAATTCCTGGTACCAGGTATTGTACGGTTACCAAAAATCTCTTCTCTAAGCTCTTGTGTAGGTTATCTGCATTGATTTTCCCTAACAAGGATAAGGAAGGATGAGTGTCCATTGAGAGGCAGTTTCATTGAATGAGAAAATCAAGGAAGGCTTTACAGAACAAGTTATTCTTGTAAGTTCTAATGAACAACAGGAAAGTGGTTCGAAACTGTCAAAATTCCTGGTACCAGGTATTGTACGGTTACCAAAAATCTCTTCTCTAAGCTCTTGTGTAGGTTATCTGCATTGATTTTCCCTAACAAGTGGGAAAAAATTAAAATATATTAAAAAGTCAATATTAGCCTCGAAAAAGCTTGAAAACCAAATGTTGTTAGTATTTGTATATAGTCCTCTGAGGACTATCTTCTCTCATCATATGTTTTACTGACCCTCCCAATGTGTTCACCCAAGTTTTTAAGGCTCTTTCTATTTTGATATAGTGCAGTACATTCTTCAGTGAATTATTGCAGTTTCTTGACTCGCGGGTAGTATTTAGTCAAAAACTTAACCATTTTTTTCAGAGTAGCATTTTCAAATTCTACATCGTGCTCCATATCATCACTTGTGAACCAATAGTTTACTATTACCAATTTATTTTCCTCATTTATCACATCACACTAAGAGTATGGATCACACAACCATTCCTTGTCCAGTGGTGACTCTGAATTTTCTTCTACCTTCCAAACTTCACAGAAGAAGACTGCTACTTCTGCAAGGTTCGCAGAAGAGCATCTGTGAAGTTTGGAAGGTGGGAGCCGAGGTACTGACAGAACTGAAGCTGTGAGGATGGGTTGCGAGTCATGCTTGGGTAACTCAGATGGTAGAGTGTTTGCCTGTGAAAGGCAAAGGTCCCAAGTTTAAGTCTCAATCTGGCACAAAGTTTTAATCTACCAGGAAGTTTCAATTGACCAAATGCCCATTTCTGTTTTCAATTTCTTCGGCTGTTGAACCACATACTCATTAATGTCAAATATTGCATTTTTCTCTCTTCTTTGACCAAGAGAGAGGTGCTTAAGTTGAAACTTGATTTTTTTTCCCAAATGATCTTACACTATCCACTTTCTCTTTCATTAACTCTGCCACTGCATCAAAATCTTTGGCTTTCTTAACAGTTTCATCATCCATTTTATCCTCCCTACTATCAGAAATTTTAACACTGTAATCTAATGCCCAGTAATGTTTTTTTCCAAAACGTGGTTCACTTTTTCAACCTTTCATTTGCCACCTAACATCTTGATGTGATTTGGGATGGAATGAAGCTTGAAGAGAGAGCATCTCAAATTTTATTTGCATCCTCAATACCTTTAAGTTTTACTCTCATAAAATGTCACCTCCGGAACACACCTGCTTCACTTTCATTTCTGTCACCGATTTCAGCTTTTTGTTCACAAATCTTACAAAATGTACTGCACAGTTTTTTGCTTGTGATTTACATAGTTTCTCTTAGCACTTAATGATTTAGACAAGGCCAAGATTATTGACATCAAGAATTTTTTAACACTGTGTGTGTGTGTGTGTGTGTGTGTGTGTGTGTGAGAGAGAGAGAGAGAGAGAGAGAGAGAGAGAGAGAGAGAGAGAGAGAGAGAGAGAGACTACCAGATTATGAAAGGGAACACAAGGATTTGCTTCACTGCTACAAAAATCTGTCAACATTTGAAATATTTTCAATCTTTGCACATTAGCAGATTGTGACACCGTACTGCAAAAATATAAAGAAATAAAGAGAAAATGTCACAATTGTGTAAGTAGTGTTTAAGGATAAAGAGTGATGAAGTAGACATCAGACTTAAGAAAACTTACTATGCAGGACAGTGGTAACCATACCTGCACAAATAGTAATGGTGCTAAGATTGATGCTGCAGTGTGTGAACACAAAGTAAAAACCTGTACCTTCACAGTCGACAGCAACAGAAAGAGTCACTACACCACATAAGTATCAGAATGCATTGAAGTTTGTAGCATATGTTACAGTTCTTAATGCAAGGACTTTCAGTTAGCAATTTTTGAAGTTCAAAGAAAGTGTGTTTAAAGCAGTATCTAAACAAACCACTTCCAGACTTCTATTAAACTACCAAAAAAATGGCTCTCACTACTTTATGGATAACTGTGATGATAAAGAAAATAAAACTATAATAAAAATACATCCCTTCAACAGAAAATAAGAATAGCACTAGTCAGTGCCAACAAAATTGGCAGTTATGGTGTGCTACGCTTTAAGATCTTATAGCTCTGAGTCCCAGTTATTATTCTATTAGACAGTAATCAAAAGTGTGAAAAATTAAACTATGAGTGCCAGAAGAATAAGTTTCACAATATGTGTTGTATATATTTCAATTCACCTCCCTCTTTCCCACAAGCTAACAACAAAACACAGCAAGGATGTGAATGCATTTACTTCTAAAACTATTCAAGATGAAGTTTCTGACAGAAATGTACCATTCTAGCTGATACTACCATCAAAGTGATACTCACTTTCAACGTTATCTGGCTGAAAAGAGTTGCTCAAATGTACATCAACAGTCGTATCCTCAAACGAAGCCATAGACATTTGGTTGTCTCCATCTGATATGTCTGCTGACATTAACTTCTCATCACAGACAATACCACCATCATTTGCATCCATATCTCCATTTTTCCTCTTAGTTTGAATGTCAAGAGTTCCAGTTCGTAATGGTGTGTGCCTGCTGTCCATTACAAGTCTTTCAGTAACATTCCAGTTCTTCATCAAGTATTCACAATGTGACTCTTGACTTTTATTGTCATCTGAAGATTTTTCTGGTCTTCCTGTCACAAATTCCTGCATTTGGGTTTCAGATTGTTGTAATGAAGATGCTGGAGTAATCTCTCCTGACAATTCAATGTCACTTACCAACTCAAAACCTGTAAATACAAACACAAAAAAAGGAATTTTGTAATACACGCAATTAATCTCAGCAAACTGAATGCAAGAATAGTCAAAAATGACAATTCTAAATTATAAAGAAACACAATAAGTATGTACTTTTCATCTGAGAAGTCAGACTATGAATCTATCTACACTAATCAATCGCAAGTATCCAAGCATTTGTGTACAGTGAATAAATTTGTATCTGCAGCTCTCTTACATCTTACATCTCCATCTACATCCATACTCAGCAAGCCACCTGACGGTGTGTGGCGGAGGGTACTTTGAGCACCTCTATCGGTTCTCCCTTCTATTCCAGTCTCGTATTGTTTGTGGAACTTGCTATGCCATGACTGTGTGACTGAAGGTAAGGGAGCAACCAGAGACATGCTATGTATGATTATTCTTTCACTTCTCGCTTATGAACCATTCTAGATGTGAAATACTCCTCCAGTTACACTAGATTTTTAACTATGCAACATCAACATTGTGTAAGTAATACCTCATAGGTGTCTTACGATTTAGCCTGTTACAAAAATTTAACCAACATGTTGCAGAATCAGTTAATTCCAAAATGTTTGGTAACGAGAAAAATGTCGAGTTGCACTACGGATTGCAGTCCACGTTAAACTGGCTGTGTAAGGGTGGAGGAAGACGACATACCACCACCAAGGGGCGACCCCATGTCTAGTAACGCAATGCAGTGTTCACACCAACATTAGGGCTGATGACAGCTTTACCTAATAATTAACATCTCTAATCTTATTTACATTAATATTAAAAAAGACAACAGCTGAGTTACTTTGATACATCATGTGAGGGCATTTGGCAGAGCATAATAACATTGTTAAAGTGAACATTATTAGTTTCAACAGAGCTGACAAGAGTCAGCAAATGTTTTTGCCAGTAATTATGGGACCTTATAAATATATTAAATACCTTTGGGCATTATGTTACCATAATGCACTAGATTTTGTTCATTCAAATATGTGATTCAAACACAAACTGTAGGGGATAACTGGGCCTTGGTGGTGCTTATTACACATGGTGTCACCCTTACCGTTGCATACATGTCAGTACCTGGTGTATTAACTTATAAGACAATACAGAGTGCACAATGAAACCACCTTGTGGATCAGGCCACTCAGCATCTATTTCATTAACTTCTCATGTTGCTAGTCATTCATCCCCTGCAGGACAGCAGTACAACAAGTACTGCCACCTGTGGATAATGTTGGGCAACAAAGTGAAACACTTCTTCAAACACCTTGTCACTGTTGCAGTTTAGTGGCTGAGAGTGTACACGTATCTACGCAAAGTTTTGGAGTTAGACATTTGATTACTCCAAGGACACTTACTGGTATTTGCAACTTTGGAAATGATTTGCAAATGTGAATATTACAACTTGTGGCTTGAATTTAAGGGACAGGCGCAATGCAAAAACTTACCATTTTGAAAATGTACAAGTTTTAGTTAAGCTAGGTGGCATTGAAAATGTATATCTGGGTTGAGGGCAGATTTACACCATTAAATATATTATTATTATTATTATTATTATTATTAATCATCATCATCATCTTATCATAGTCACCATCACCATCACTGTCATCCACCACAGCAAGCCTGCCTGGATCTTTTAGTACCATTGGTGGTAGCACCCCCCCTAACTGAGCTGGTACTAGGATCAGCAACATGATACTCACTTTCAGAAACATCTGGCAGAATGGAGTTTGTTGAGTGAACATCAGCAGACATTTGGTTGTCTCTATCTGATCTGTCTGCTGACATCAGACAGGTCACATTTGTGCCCGTATGTCCATTTTCCCTCCCATTTTCAGTGTCAACATATTTAGTTTGTAGTGAAGCATGCCTGCTACCCACTACACATCTTTCAGTAACGTTGCAGTTCTTGATCAAGTTTTCACAAAACAAATTTTGACTATTATCCTCATCCAAAGATTGTTCTAATTTTCCTGGAACAAACTCCTGCAATCGGGTTTTTGATTGATGTACTGAGGATGTTGAAGTAATCTCTTCCGACAATTCAGTGTCATTTAATGGCTGAAGATCTGGAAAAAAGAATAATATGATACACACATTCAATCTGAGGAAGAAAAGGTCAAATAGTCAAGTATATGGGTTGACAATTATAAATAAGCAAAACAAAAATGTACTTTCCATCTGAAGTCAGACTGTCAATCTATATACACTAATCAATCACAATTGTTCATGACACCATGTACAGACAATAAATTTGCACGTTTATATCACCGATATCTCATTCCATGGTGTTAAACAAGACATAAGGAGAGTTAATACGTGGTAAGATGGTCGAGGGCATCGGACACTGAATTCTCAGGCTGTTTAAGTGGACATCACTTGCAACAGAAGTGACAAAATCAACCATACATGTCAGAACTTAATGGACCTTAATAGATCTGTGAAATACCTTTGAGCATGGCATAATATATGAACTAGAAAATGCCTCATCAAACTTATGACTTAAATACAAAACCTACTGAACATCTAGCCCTGCATATTGTCTATCCTCACTTGAGACATTTAGGATGTTAATATGTGGTGCTATTAACTCACAAAATACTGTATTTATTCAATTATAAGACAAGGTGTTTTCCCAAATTCATCAGTCAAAAGTTGTAGGGTCGTCTTATATTTGCAGATGAAACTATAGACGCTGAGGTCATCATTTTTATGTTGTTTAATTGAGTGATATAGGAGTTGTCTTACGTTTGCAGACGAAGCTTTGGCTATTTAAGACACATGATGATTTATTTCATAGAATTTGGAAGGGTAGGTACAGCAAATGATACTTGACAACCAACAGTCCTGATACACTGAAGAGCTGGATACACTACTGACCTTGCTCAAACAATCATGTTACATTTGACTCACGCATATTAATGCGAGGGACACACCAGAAACTACGAACTAGCTACCACAATAATCTACGCTCAGCTTGAAATATGATAGTTTTGTGAAAAAGTGAGAGGACACATCATTAAATACTACCATATTGTTGCATTTGAACAGGTTTGGAACAAAAGTTCACATACATGAATCAATACCGTGTATAAACATTTATGGTGCTTTGTAAGTAATGGTAACGCTGAAAGGCGAAAATGTGCTTCAAAAAACACTGCTCGATTCTGAATGCAAAACAATATTTTATTTGGTAATGAGATATTCTAATAATTTACCAAGTGGGTTGCAAATAGGAATTCAGCCACTGTTTACATAATCAAATACATAGTAAAAACATTAACACCTTTTAAGCAGCTTCAAAACAAGATGGTGACAATCAGATGAAACAAGAAAGAAAGTGAATCCAGGATGAAATGTCTAAAAATGAAATAAATCATTTTACATTGATTGTAATTGTTATTGCAAGAATGAATTACAGCAGGAAAGAAGAGAGCGTGTGCCAGCTGCTCGTTCTGCACAGCCAATGCGAGAGAAGCTGGCAGATAATATGTTTGGAAGCAAGAAACATTGTAACACTCTCACATCAGTATTAAAGTGAAATTCTGATATGTATTCAGCAAATTGCAGCTGCGCTCTCAGGTCTCACCGTAACCATAACCTCAGAAATCTTATCACATTCTGAAGAAACAGCCAAATATTTTTGACAATGAAGAAATAAATTTCACAACTGTGCTATTAGGATGCTTGTGATTATTAAAAATAGTGATACCACTCGCTTCGTAAGCGAGAAAGGTAGTGAGGACAGAAAATTAATGTAAGCCATTCCTTTTCATTTATTTTATTTCTCCTTATATTATCCGAATGTATACAGTCAATAAATGGCCCAAGTTTAGAACAGATATAATGCTAACATTTTTTGGCAGTTTGTAATCTTGATTAGTAGGAACATGCTAAAAACACATTTTTCTCAAGGAGCCTCTTAAAAAAAAAGGGGGGGGGGGGGGAGTTGTCTTATATTCATGGTTGTCTTAGACTCGAGTAAACACGGTAATACTGGATTCCCTATAGCACCCGTTACTGTGGATTGGGCCACCCACATTCAATGCATTAACTTTTCCAATTGCTAAACATATGCCATCTGCAGCATGGCAATGGCCCAGACAATGTTGTCAGTGTGAGAGTGTCCAATGGATGTTCAATTGGACTTTGGTCTTAGGAGCACGCAGGTCTGTCTAAATGTGAGGTTTCCGTATCTTGTAGATGATTCATACTTTCTTACTATCCATTATCTTGATTAAATAGTTAGATGTTGCTTTTCACATCACCACAGAGCAATTATAGAGGCATTCACACATTTTAATAGGAGTACTATCACCCAGAGATTGCACTGGACTAAGAAGGGAACATTTCTTCAAATGCCCTGTTATTCTTGCAGGTGACTAGTTGAGATGGTATACACACTAGACTACAAATGCAATGGTCTGGAATGTGATTTCTAGTTGTCCTTCAGACCATTTCCATCAAGTTTGCTTGCAACTTTAGAAATGATTTGCATAAGTGAAAATTTCTAGTTGCAGCTTGCGAGTTCAAGGGCCAAGAGGAATGTACAAACATGATACTTCCAAAACATACATGCATTAGCTATGCAATGCAGTATGAAACACCTAATTCTGAAAAGAATGCAGGTTTGCCTTCTTTTTGTAATGTTCACAGGCCTCTCCACCACCACCACCACCACTATCTTCTTTCCTTTCTCAGACCTTAGGTCTGGTTAAAAATTGAAAGTAACGCGGACCTTGATCAAGCGTGACTTCCTTTTAACTGTACGGTATATGTGACAATGCATTTAGGAACTTTTGGGTAAATGAAAATGAATCAATAATTACAGATTTCTGTAGTTGTATATATAAGTTTGGATGTAGTTGTATTGCGTTGATGTACTGGTGGATATTGTTTGGTATGACTCCTGTAGTTGATAGTATAATTGGTATAATGTCAACTTTATCCTGATGCTACATGTCCTTGACTTCCTCAGCCAGTTGGATGTATTTTTCAATTTTTTCTCTTGTTTTCTTCTGTATATTTGTTGTATTCAGTATGGATATTTCGATTAGTTGTGTTAATTTCTTCTTTTAATTGGTGAGTATGATGTCAGTTTTGTTATGTGGTGTTGTTTTATCTGTTATAATGGTTCTACTCCAGGTTAATTTGTACTCATTATTCTCCAGTACATTTTGTGGTGCATACTTGTATGTGGGAGCATGTTTTATTAGTTTATGTTGTATGGCAAGTTGTTGATGTAGTATTTTTGCTACATTGTCATGTCTTCTGGTGTATTCCGTATTTGCTAGTATTGTACATCCGCTTGTTATGTGATCTACTGTTTCTATTTGTTGTTTGCAAAGTCTGCATTTATCTGTTGAGGTATTGGGATCTTTAATAATATGCTTGCTGTAATATCTGGTGTTTATTGTTTGATCCTGTATTGCAATCATGAATCCTTACGTCTCACTGTATATATTGCCTTTTCTTAGCCATGTGTTGGATGCGTCTTGATCGATGTGTCGCTGTGTTAGATGATACGGGTGCTTGCCATGTAGTGTTTCCTTTTTCCAATTTACTTTCTTCGTATCTGTTGATGTTATGTGATCTAAAGGGTTGTAGAAGTGGTTATGAAATTGCAGCGGTGTAGCCGATGTACACTCCTGGAAATTGAAATAAGAACACCGTGAATTCATTGTCCCAGGAAGGGGAAACTTTATTGACACATTCCTGGGGTCAGATACAACACATGATCACACTGACAGAACCACAGGCACATAGACACAGGCAACAGAGCATGCACAATGTCGGCACTAGTACAGTGTATATCCACCTTTCGCAGCAATGCAGGCTGCTATTCTCCCATGGAGACGATCGTAGAGATGCTGGATGTAGTCCTGTGGAACGGCTTGCCATGCCATTTCCACCTGGCGCCTCAGTTGGACCAGCGTTCGTGCTGGACGTGCAGATCGCGTGAGATAACGCTTCATCCAGTCCCAAACATGCTCAAAGGGGGATAGATCCGGAGATCTTGCTGGCCAGGGTAGTTGACTTACACATTCTAGAGCACGTTGGGTGACACGGGATACATGCGGACGTGCATTGTCCTGTTGGAACAGCAAGTTCCCTTGCCGGTCTAGGAATGGTAGAACGATGGGTTCGATGACGGTTTGGATGTACCGTGCACTATTCAGTGTCCCCTCGACGATCACCAGAGGTGTACGGCCAGTGTAGGAGATCGCTCCCCACACCATGATGCCGGGTGTTGGCCCTGTGTGCCTCGGTCGTATGCAGTCCTGATTGTGGCGCTCACCTGCACGGCGCCAAACACACATACGACCATCATTGGCACCAAGGCAGAAGAGACTCTCATCGCTGAAGACGACACGTCTCCATTCGTCCCTCCATTCACGCCTGTTGCGACACCACTGGAGGCGGGCTGCACGATGTTGGGGCGCGAGCGGAAGACGGCCTAACGGTGTGCGGGACCGGAGACGGTTGCGAATGATCCTCGCCGATACCCCAGGAGCAACAGGATCCTACGGTCTTGGCGTGCATCCGTGCGTCGCTGCGGTCCGGTCCCAGGTCGACGGGCACATGCACCTTCCACCGACCACTGGCGACATCGATGTACTATGGAGACCTCACGCCCCACGTGTTGAGCAATTCGGCGGTACGTCCACCCGGCATCCCGCATGCCCACTATACGCCCTCGCTCAAAGTCTGTCAACTGCACATACGGTTCACGTCCACGCTGTCGCGGCATGCTACCAGTGTTAAAGACTGCGATGGAGCTCCGTATGCCATGGCAAACTGGCTGACACTGACGGCGGCGGTGCACAAATGTTGCGCAGCTAGCGCCATTCGACGGCCAACACCGCGGTTCCTGGTGTGGCCGCTGTGCCGTGCGTGTGATCATTGCTTGTACAGCCCTCTCACAGTGTCCAGAGCAAGTATGGTGGGTCTGACACACCGGTGTCAATGTGTTCTTTTTTCCATTTCCAGGAGTGTATTTATATGAGTGACTGCTTTGTGTATTTTGCTAGTTTCTGCTCGATCTAGAAAGAATTTTCTTAAATTGTCTACCTGTCCATAATGCAGGTTTTTTATGTCAATAAATCTCCTTCCTCCTTCCTTTCTACTTAATGTGAATCTTTCTGTTGCTGAATGTATGTGATGCATTCTATATTTGTGGCACTGTGATCGTGTAAGTGTATTGAGCGCTTCTAGGTCTGTGTTACTCCATTTCACTACTCCAAATGAATAGGTCAATATTGGTATAGCATAAGAATTTATAGCTTTTATCTTGTTTCTTGCTGTCAATTCTGTTTTCAGTATTTTTGTTAGTCTTTGTCTATATATTTCTTTTAGTTCTTCTTTAATATTTGTATTATCTATTCCTATTTTTTTTCTGTATCCTAGATATTTATAGGCATCTGTTTTTTCCATCGCTTCTATGCAGTCGCTGTGGTTATCCACTATGTAATCATCTTGTTTTGTGCGTTTTCCCTTAACTATGCTATTTTTCTTACATTTGTCTGTTACAAAAGCCATATTTATATCATTGCTGAATACTTCTGTATACCTTTAGTAATTGGTTGAGTTGTTGATTTGTTGCTGCCAGTAGTTTTAGATCATCCATGTATAGCAAATGTGTGATTTTGTGTTTGTACGTTCCAGTAATATCATATCCATAATTTGCATTATTTAGCATGTTGGATAGTGGGTTCAGAGCAAGGTAGAACCAGAAAGAACTTAATGAATCTCCTATGTATATACCACAGTTAATCTGTATTGGCTGTGATGTGATATTATTTGAATTTGTTTGGATATTTAGTGTGGTTTTCCAATTTTTCATTACTATGTTTAGGAACTGTATCAATTTACGATCCACTTTGTATATTTCCAATATTTGTAGTAACCATGAGTGGGGTACACTATCGAAAACTTTTTGGTAATCAATGTATGTATAGTGTATCGACCTTTGTTTAGTTTTAGCTTGATATGTCACCTGAGCATCTGTTATCAGTTGCTCTTTACATCCTCGTGCTCCTTTGCAGCATCCTTTTCGTTCTTCATTTATAATTTTGTTCTGTTTGTATGTGTCATTAATTTATGTGTAATGACTGAAGTCAATATTTTGTATATTGTTGGTAGGCATGTTATGGGGTGATTTTTTGCTGGGTTTGCTGTGCCTGCTTGATCTTCAGGTTTCAAATAAGTTATTCCTTGCGTAAGTGTATCAGGGACTGTGTATGGGTCTGCAAGGTAACTGTTAAATAATTTAGTTAGATGTGAATGTGTTGAGGTGAATTTCTTTAGCTAGAAATTTGCTATTTTATCTTTTCCAGGGGCTTTCCAATTGTGCATAGAATTAATTGCTCGGGTGACCTCATGTTGCACAATTATCACTTCCGGCATTTGTGGTATCATCTTGTATGTGTGTTTCTGCTTCTATCCACCGTGCATGCCTGTTATGTTGTACCAGGTTTGACCATATGTTGCTCCAGAAGTGTTCCATGTCTTATGTTTGGTGGGTTGTCTATTTTAATGTGCATGTTATCTATTGTCTGATAAAATTTCTTTTGGTTTGAGTTGAATGTTTGGTTTTGTTTCCTTCTATTTTCACTTTATTATTATTATTATTATTATTATTATTATTATTATTATAGCCAGCCAGCAGCTCTTAGTAGAGGAATGGTGGGGAATACCTATTCACCACATACACACACGAATGACCGTGCTTCAGATAAGCAATAGTTTTAATGACTTCCTTAGATAGCTAAGAATATGAGGTGGCTTCAGAAAGAAACCCGGTTGTTGCACGGGCAATGTAGCTAAAGGTATAGCCTTTTTAATTAAGTGAGTGCCAAATAGAATGCAACGGGATAGCAGACCAATGCATGGCCAGAGCGGAGGTCGCATACCGAGTGCCGAAGGGATATGAGAAGAGCCGAGTCGGGTGCAATAGGCCAGCACAGTGACTTGCAAGAACGTGAAGGCAGAAGGATACAGAAAAGCCAGGGGTAGCTCAAAACATGATGCAGCATCCACAGGCGGACACCCCTTGGGGATGGAGAAGGTGTACTGTTCCAATCAGAGGCTACCAAATTGTAAAAAAGTAGTTCCTTTAAAAATCTTTAGAGCAGAGGGCCAGAGTAAAATCCGCAGAAGAGTGTAAATCGAAAGTGTATTTGCACATAAAGCGACAGGAAAAGTATAAGGTAAAATGTGTCTGTTTTAAGGGAAAAGATGGTGGCTGATTTCACAAGCAGTGTAGTGGGGGAGAAGGGCGCACAGCACACCATTGTTGATGACTAGCGGTTCGACTGCGGAGCAGTATGGATGGCCAGCAGTTGCACTCTCACATGATTACAAACTAAGCTTTGCTTTTTGGCTAAATCTGAATAAGACCGTGACAAAGTAACATTCGGATAGGTGGTGAAGTTATTTTGACCGTGGATGAATGTTTATCTTAATATGTGACAATTACTGAGAAACAGACAAATAGTTAAAGGAGCAAAGCTTATTGTGTGCAACAACACGATAGTCCTTGAACACAGTAAGTCCACTGCTGTGCTCACTTCTGTTGTTGCAATTCTGTTTTGTTTCTTTTTTCCTGCCAATGATCATTATGACCAATTAGTTATAATCACGCTTATTTTTATGTGGGATATCAAGTGTAAGTAAAGAACGAGTTCCATGGCATTTGGTAATACAATAGCCTGGCCTTGTGCATCGAAAGGCCCACGTGGCAGCTGAGTGAATTATATTAATTCAATCACTATTGGGATTAGCCTGATTGAGACAATAGCCAAATGCGGTCAGTATCCTACAGTGGTATTAAATCCACTTAGAGGGGCATATCCGTCTGACCACTATCTGGCTGGATTCTGGCATGCAAACTATGATTTTGCAATTTGTTTGTAATAAATTGTTTCGAAGGATTTTGAGCCAACATGTCTCTTAGAATATAATTGCTTTTATCAGAGCTATGTTGCATTATTCTGTAGCACCAGAATTCCTCTCCAAAACCTTAGTTCTACGTATTCACTAAACCCAGAATCCACACAGCCCAGGTAAGTCACAAAGAGGACCTGCCACACACCCCTGAAAATCTACCACTTACCGTACCAGACAGTCCAACGGGTCCAGTACGTTATAAGTTAGGGTTTGTCATTCCATAGAAGGGATGTTACAAGGTGGTACATCAGCCTAGGGTATGTTAAAACTGTAGAGAGACTATATAGTTTATTTGATTTCCAATGCGTGAATTCAAATGTCTCTTTCTCAACTTCTTCAGTTATTTTCTTGAGCACATGAGTTGGCTCTCACTTCTGCCTGCAAACAGTATCTTGAAGGGTTTCAAGATGGCATCAATCACAGTCTGCCATCATCGCTTTGGTATGCAACTGACAATAATATCTAGTATTTTGTTACAAGACCACAGGCTAGTTACACAAAAAACATTGTGTCAGGCTGACACTGTGCTGAAACCACAAGGAAGTACGTTATGCACCAGTTTCCTTATCAGCAATAATTACACAGGCCGCCAAATTTTTTTAACAACTTTTTTTACTTTGATACTTGACCTTTATAGATTTTTATGAGCTGAATGCAAATCTAGCCTTCATTTTTTTGTATCACCCATAGTTTTCGAGCAATACGCCTTGTATTATATATTACAAAATTCCTATGCTATACGGTAAACGAGGAAATTAATGAAATGCTTTGTTAGAATATAAGCGTGGCTTCTATTTACAGTAAGCTACTTAAAACAATGATGTGTGTTAATAGAGGTTTCACTTGTCAGCTGGAATTGGTTTCTATTTTCTCTCTCTCTCTCTCTCTCTCTCTCTCTCTCTCTCTCTCTCTCTCGCTCCCACAGTGTGAATGTCAACTTGTGCAACTTGTGAATGCAAGACTATGCCTTCCTTGAATTTTTAAACCATCTCTCTCCATATGCTACATTTATCCTTCTGATGGAAGTCCTAAACATTTCTGCAGAATGTCCAGCCATGAACAGTCTAAGGGTTTACTTACCCTCAACACAATGACCACCAGCCGCAGACATCCACCTAAGTGATTGAGACACCTCGTAGCATGTGCCGTATGATCTATAGCACAAGCTGCTGCACTCACTCCGATATGGACAAAATACTTTTATTGTAATGTGAATTTCTGTGTGAAATATTCTAGATAAACCAAAGTAAACACTATCTTGTAACAACAGCAATGTGACCATTACTTTTGTGGCATACAACAAGAGGAATATGAAAGTAGATAAGCTACAGTTAAAATTTGCTTCAAAATGTCAGGTCAGTGCATAAATTTGTAGCATTTTTATCAGGCATATTTTTGTGCGGGCTGCTGTAAGTGTCTTTATCAAGAGTCACTTTTTATTTGAAGTTCTAGTAATTTTATTGCTGTTTATATTGAATTTTGCATATGTGACAATTATGAGTCTTGTACAAGCATTATAAATGAGAACATTTCTTTCTTCAAGTTCATTTACCTTGAGCCTTCAAGCATGGAAATAAATGTCCATTGCTTCAGCAACAGGACCTGAACATGTTATGAACACTTACGTATTCAAACTCTCATGTGACTTTCCAAACCCAAAACCGTATGTAGCTGCACTGACTTATCTCAAATCACATAAACTTGTTTCACAGCATCATAAAAATTATTCCCGCTAGTGACGCTAAACTTCCTCAGAATTTATTCCGAGACAATTTCAATGGCTTCCAATGACTAGGGACATCCCAACAGTATTTTCAGAGAATTACATTTTTGTATTGTTTTCGAATAATGCTATGTATCCTCAGTTTTCATCTAGCACTGTGGTTACACGATCATACGTATGAGCTCTAGAAACTCTCCAACATGCTACAGTGTAGGATTGTCCACCGAGATGATCATCACTTCAACTGGTTATGACCTCAAACCTCTTATGCCACTTGACCATATGAACTATTCTACATATACGGAGTGTATCATAATTAGTGGCGTAAACGCATACAGTTGAAAGTACATGATACTAGCTAGAAGCAAGAAAGTCTCAGTAAACATAGCGTTGAAAATGCATACTTAAAGAGCTACAAGCAATTTTTCATCTTTGATACTGTGAAACAAATCTCTTTTACTACAAGTTCTTTGCTTTCCATATATTGGGAACATTTAGTATGGACCAAACAAGAAAAAAATATCCAGTAAACATGTGCTCTAAAATGCATTCTGTAGGAGCTATGAGCACTTGTTCATCTTTGCTACTTTGAAACAACTATTCTAATAATCAAAATATCCACGGGTGTACTGCCGGTCTATAGTGTCCAACGGGCACAATATTTCGGCGATCAAACATGTCGCCATCATCAGGTGAACTGACAGACTGAGGTCCTGTGAACGCGCCGGCACGGAGATCTGTACGCTATGGCTGCTCAGGGGGAACTGGGTTCGGTCGCGGCGGCGGCCGATTTAAATACCCTCCGCCCGCGGCGCGCTCCCTCCGCCGTCCGCGCCCCGCGCCGCAGTAGCGCGGTGGAACAGATTGCGACGGCGTCTGAGATGACGACAGTGTGATGGCTCTGTCCGCCGTGGTCGTCACAACTATGCGTTTGCTCAATTTACTCTTGATTAACCCAATCGCTGGTTCCCAAGCCTTGCTAAGATTATAGCCACAGTCACGGTTTATGAGGTCGTCATTGGTGCGAATTTCGATGGCCTCTCTAACAACGCTGTCCCAGTATCTCGACGTCTGTACCAGAATCCTCGTGCGGTCATACTCCATAGCGTGACTTTCCGACAAACAATGTTCAGCGACCACCGACTTGCTCGGATACATCAGTCGAGTGTGCCTCTGGTGTTCACGGCATCGATCGTCGACGGTACGCATCGTCTGACCAATATACGACTTGCTACATTGACACGGAATCTGGTACACACCGGCTTTCCTCACACCGAGGTCATCTTTGGCGCTCCCCACCAGTGCACGAGTTTTATTCGGAGGACAAAACACAGTTCCGACCCGGTGTTTGTTCAGAATGCGGGCGTTTTTCCCCCGAGAGTGCGCCTGTGTATGGAATAAATGCAGTGCCTACCTCCTCCCTCGTGACTTCATCCATCTCAACAGGTTGTGATGCAGTGTTTGGGCGGAGAGCACATTGGATCTGCCACTCTGAGTACCCATTTTTTCGAAATACAGTTCTCAGATGTTCTAATTCCTGGGGTAGACTCTCTGTGTCAGAGATAGTGCGCGCCCTATGTACTAGAGTTTTAAGTACCCCATTCCTCTGTAAAGGGTGGTGGCAGCTGTCTGCGTGCAAATACAGATCAGTGTGTGTTGTCTTTCGATATACCCCATGACCTAGGGTGCCGTCAGCTTTTCTCCTGACCAAGACGTCAAGGAAAGGTAATTTACCCTCCGTTTCAGTCTCCATAGTGAATTTGATGTTGGGGTGTATGGAGTTTAGATGTGTAAGGAAGTCAAGGAGTTCATCCATACCATGTGGCCAGATGACGAACGTGTCGTCCACGTAACGGAAAAAGCAAGTAGGTTTCCATTCGGATGACGACAGGGCTTCCTCCTCTAAGTTCTCCATGTACAAATTCGCTACCACCGGTGAGAGTGAGCTACCCATGGCGACTCCTTCCGTTTGTTCGTAGTATTCTCCATTAAAAAGAAAATACGTGGAAGTCAAGACATGCCTAAAAAGTTCAGTGGTATTCTCGTCAAACCTCTGACCAATCAACTCTAGCGACTCTCGCAGGGGTACCCTCGTAAACAAGGAAACAACGTCAAAACTCACCATGATATCTGACTCATCCAACCTAAAGCTATCAAGGCGTTTAACAAAATCCACGGAATTACGGATGTGATGAGGGCATTTACCCACATAAGGACTTAATATTCCCGTCAGGTATTTGGCCAACAAATATGTAGGTGCCCTGATGTTGCTGACAATGGGGCGTAATGGTACCCCCTCTTTGTGAACCTTCGGGAGTCCATATAGTCTAGGCGGTACCGGACCTTGGGGTAACAATTTCTTAGCGTCACCCTCCGGTAAATCTGCGTCCTTGAGAAGAACCCTCGTCTTGTTCTCCACCTTCTTTGTAGGGTCAACGCTGATCTTCTGGTAGGAATCGTCATTTAACAGGCTCTGCATCTTATCAGTGTAGTCTTTACAGGAGACAACAACTGTAGCATTGCCTTTGTCAGCCGGTAAGACAACAATTTCAGAGCGTTCCCTCAGATAACGAATGGCCGCCCTCTCTTTACTGCTGATATTTGACTTCATCGACTTGGATTTCGTCAACGCACAACAAGTTTCACATAGCGTACAGATCTCCGTGCCGGCGTGTTCACAGGAGCTCAGTCCGTCAGTTCGCCTGATGATGGCGACATGTTTGATCGCCGAAATATTGTGCCCGTTGGACACTATAGACCAGCTGTACACCCGTGGATATTTTGATTATCAAATACGCCGGGAGAAACTCAAGAATCACAAGTATTCTAATGATCAAGTGCTCTTAACTTTTAAGATGTGCGGTTTAGAGCACATGTCTGCTGGACATTTTTTCTTATTTTGGTCCATACTACCACTTCCCAAAATATGGAAAGCAAAGAACTTCTAGTAGAAGAGATTTGTTTCACAGTATCATAGATGAAATATTGCTCGTAGCTCTTAAGGTATTCATTTCCAACCCTATGTTTACAGAGACTTTTTTCTTCTAGTATCGTGTACTTTCAACCGTATGTGTTGACGCCATTAATTGTGATACACCCTGTATATTCTACATCTCACAATAATAATTTAATTTCTAAAACCTGTCCCTGATGGAAATCTCTTATTTTCCAATAAGTTTCATTTGGCTAATTACATTTACACCATAATCTAAAATGTTTAAATTGTTTAGAATTTCAATGAAAGAATTTAGCATTCAGTAGGATGATGGAATGGACAAAAAACTTAATAATATCATTGTCAAATGTATCTTGAGAAACTTACTCAGCGATTCATCATTATTTGTGACAGACAGTAGGAAGGCCTTGTTTCATTTGTGTAGCATAAGCATGGCATTGCTAAACAGCATGCTCCAAGTATTTTTATTTTCAGTGGCACAAAAAGTTCAGTATTGGATTAGAGTTTCCATTAATTCGAACAACCTTCAGTGAGGCACTCAAACAAGAAGCCACAATACATCTTCTGTTTGAACTTTCAGGTTGAATGCTGAAAATATACGACCAGGTAGGGACAGTGACAAAGGTGAATGATTTTCATCGAAGCCACTTGATGATGCCATTTTACAAGGCACTAGATTTAAAATCTGTTGACGACTATTATCGCCACGGAGTGCTGACTTTGTTCACTCATTTCATAGGACTACAAACATGAGAAAATTGCATAGTTGTGTGAAGTGAATCCATAACCCCTGACTTAAGCAACCTTGGAATGACTGAGGAAGGTATAGCACACTAGTCTCTACTGGCTGCATTCTTATCTGTGCCTAGCACAATACTTTCACATGTTGGGAGATGAAGGAAAGAGGAAGTACAGGGATCACTTTATTTGGGCAACATCCGCAGTGTAAATGCTAAGGCACTCAATCATGTTATATACTACCCAATCAAAAGTAACCAGCCACCCCTAAATAATGTGGAACTGACAACTAGATGTTCCAAGAGGCAGACCCGCCAGTAGATAAGGAAGAAGAGAATATTTTGATGTTAGTAGAGAAACAGTATCAGAAGACTGGGTTGGGCAGGAGAGCTGAGTGACTTCGAACATGGACTAGTCATTGAATATCACCTGCATAAAAATACATCAGCAACATTTCAACGATTCCACAGCTGCCTGTGTCAGTTGGCAATGAAATTGTCAAGCGGAAATGCAAAGGAACAACCACAGGTTAACTAAGACCAGGCAGATGCCATTGAGCATTTCAGAAAAAAAATGGCTCTGAGCATTATGGGACTCAACTGCTGTGGTTATCAGTCCCCTAGAACCTAGAACTACTTAAACCTAACTAACCTAAGGACATCACACACATCCATGCCCGAGGCAGGATTCGAACCTGCGACCATAGCAGTCGCACGGTTCCGGGCTGCGCGCCTAGAACCGCGAGACCACCGCGGCCGGCGAGCATTTCAGAAGATGGTTGTAAAATATAGCACAAAATAAGCTGAAGCACTCACTCTAGAGTTCCCAAGTGCTACCAGTAGTCCAGCTAGCACAATGATTGTGCCTAGGAGTTAAAAAGAATGGGGTGCAATGGTTGATCAGCTCCTCACAACAATGAATGTTAATTTTTTTGCAAAATCTTTAGCAGCCAAGATCGCATTTAGGGAAACAGGTAACTGGTTTTGACCATTTCTGGTCATCTTCAGATCTGAAATCTATTGAAATGGAGGGTTACAAGACAAGAATTTATTTCAATGTTAATGATATTTACAAAAGAGTTTAACAAAATTTTTGAATGGTACATGTCAGAATATAGAGATGCAGTGTCTAAGGTAAGAGTACACAGTCAGTTGCCTGTTAAAAATACAAGGGAATGTCAACTGTAAAGTAAAAACATCAGCTGTCGAAAAAAGACTTATAAACCAACATAAGAGCACCATAATGTAGACACATATCAGTCATAAATGACAAGATAATAGTTTGAAAGTTACATGAAAAACGTTACAATGATTGCATATCTTCGAACCCTTGCTTGTAATACGAGTACATAGTAAGTCTAGACAACAATTGTGTGTCATCATACATTCACCATGACACACAAAATAGCCATGCTGTCTGATGAGATAAACTGACAAGGTTTTCATGAGCTGCTGGCAAACAGGCCAATCAATGTTTAGTGCCCAGATTCACAGGTAAGGAACGTGCCAGAAGGGGGCAACACAATACAGTACAATTTAAAGTGGTTGAATAGGTAATACACAGTTAAATTGTAAAATGATAAAAAAGTTAAAACTGCAATTGTTGTAATGAAATCATTAGAGTAAAATCGACAAGTTGCACAAATATAAATATGAAGATGCACAGATATAAGTTCTTGCACATGGCGTACTGTTATTGAACTTGTCAGGTGGAGGGGGCGGGGGAGGAAAAGTGTGGAAACCTATTTCCTCATTGATGATTACAATAGGGATCTCATCACAAAAATATTAGAATAACTGTAACTATGCGGCCATCAGCATTGTTGGAAGTCACAGTTTTTAATGTCATTTAAATGTACCACTAATACGTGATTAAAGCAGTAACTCAATAAACTACTTCCAGATTAGACTACCAATAAAACAGAGCAATACGAAATGCACTTCTTTACACGCGTCTATGATAATATGGACAATAGTATGAACACTGACAGAAGATACACATATACAGAACAAGAAGTACAATTAACACTTGATCTGTGGAATGATTAGTTAAATTGCAATACGTTATTTCTCCAGTGGACAAGTTGTTATTTCTGGAGATGGTAAATGACAAGTGTCTACAATTACAAAGAGTTTTCTTGCAGAATAAGTTTTTCAGCATACATTAAGAATTCTCAGTGTTTAACTCTCTGTTCACACAATCCAAAGACATCATCATACCAAGGATGTGTATGAAGTTACTTCAACATTTATTCTAGGTGTAACCTCTGACTGAAACACACAATCTGCATTGATTCCGAGATAGACACATTACTCACTTTCAAGAACATCTGGATGAAGAGAGTTCATTGGGTTTACATCTGTAGTCATAATTTCAAATGTAACTGTGTCAGTTTGGCTGGCTCCCTCTGATCTATCTGTTAATGTAAGCTTGTAATCACAAAGCACACATTCCACATTCGTATTAATATTTTCATCCACACTCTTATTTACGGTGGCATCAACTTCAGCTTGTAATGAAAGGTGCCCTCCAACCACTACAGATCCTTCATTAATGTTGCAGTTTGTTATTAAGTTCTCAGTAGTGGTACATTGACTTTTATCTTCACATGAAGACTGTTTTTGTATTTTAATGTCACATTTATGTAATAATGTTTCATTTTGATGCACTGTAGATGTTGACCTAATATTTTCTGACAGTTCATTGTTATTTATTGCATCGGAACCTGAAAATACAAAATTAGAAATAAATATTATATGATAACACAATAAATCTGACAAAGGAAAGGGGAAATGTTCACGAATAAGCGCTATAAACATATAATTTTCATTATAAAGGTGAGACTGGGCATTAGTACTTCATTTATCACAGCTGTCTAAACTTCCATCTTTAAATCTTAAAATGGCAACTGCATGTCACTAACAGCCAATTCAATAGTGTTAAAGAAGGCAAATGATGGGCTATTCTCTGATAATATGTATAAAGACAGCAGACAATAAACTATCTGATTATGAAAGTATCATCCAATGCTGCATTAATGAAAACCACTCACTCATGCCAGTAAGTTGATGGATTTCAAAAGCAGCAATAACAAAAAAAATCTCAACACATGCTCTTTAGATAGGATACTCTAAAAACCACTTATAAAAGTAATCAGTTTGTGGAAAGATATTGAACCAGCATCACACCACCACCTCTCAAAGAAAGCTAATTAATTCATCTAACTAACTTCACAACAGGAACAGAAACTCAATTGTTACTGAATGGGTCATTCCACACCAAATCATCCAGAAATTTTACGAAATGCCACCCATCATCACACAACACCTTGAAATTTTGGGTAGTTGAAGTTTACCTTGATATATTTACATTTCCAAAATGTAAATGTTGCAGGTCAATTACTTCTTCACTTATGATGAAAACAAGTTGTATAGATTCAGGAATTCAGGCTTTCATAGACGAGCTCCTTTATAATTAAAAAATGCAATAGTGCCTACAGTTTTCGCAGTGGAAGCTTTAAGTTTTTTGGTTAATAAGGAAGGTTTATTTTTTATAGTCATGATTCTTGTACTGAATATCCATCATCTACATGTCAGAAAAAATTTTAAACAATTTTGCTTAAGCAAAACCCATGCATGAACATTATAATTTTTTTAAGTTATTGCCCCCTCACAGATACCTTCAAAAAATTTACGACCTTATTTTACATATTCCATTATGTCACATAAAAAGAATCCATTTGTAGAAATACTGGTAAGTGTGGAAAACAATGTTATTGTAAAAGAAATATTGAAATTGCTAATTCATGACTATCATGTCACCACTAAATTGCTGAAGTTGGCTACACTGAATTTCACTAGGAAGAAATCATATCTGAGAACACTGTTTTATTGGACTACATGTATTGCATCATCCAGTTTCTTTGTTTTGAGTCGTGTGTTCACTGAGCATGCAGTTCTGCTCTTGTACTGAGTTGTACCGAGAGTCATTTATTGGTCAAAAATTCAATTGTTGCTGCTTTTAACTATTCATTCCGAAACAAAAGTAAGTCCCCTAATGTTACAATAATAATGTGAAATACTTTTGTAATAAAACAATGGGATAGAATGACTTTTCATTATTTAATAACTTTTTAGGTTACACCAATCATCTTTTGAATTACTGACGACAAATATTGGTTTTATGACTGTAGCAGTATGGAAAGTACAAGTAGGCAGTGTTTTATTGGACAGTGTTTGCAAGATATACGTGGTGATGCCCTGGCTTGCATGAATGAACTGACCAATGAAGAACAAGAACTTATGGAGAAGCAACAGTGATTTAAGTGTTTTGTGTGTGTGTGTGTGTGTGTGTGTGTGTGTGTGTGTGTGTGTGTGTGTGTGTGTGAAGCACAAAGACAGGTGACACATGGCCAGAGTCTCTCTACAAAAGAAAATTTGCTGTGATCCCTTCAAGTTCCATAAATGATCTGTTTCATCCGGACTGCATGAAATTAGTTTAAAAAAGGCAAAGACCTTCAAAATGAGAGGCTTTAGCATAATGGATGTGCCCAACCTGTATCAAACTTATTAATGAAATACAAGCAAGTGACGCCTCAACACCGGACTATATAAATGACAGTAACGTGATGGTGTAGACTCCTGAAAAATCTGTGCTCAATACTAGTTTAACTAGCTTAGGAGTATCTCCTGCAAAGCTGCATTCAGTTGCTCAGCATAGTTTGTATGCAGCAACCAAACGAAAATTGGAATTAGTAGCTGGGGCTCTGAAAACTAAAACTTCACATACATATCAAGTTGAGCTGGCTGCTGATGCAAGCACTATGCCTGGCAGTGATTTAACATAACTGGAAGAAAAGGCAAAACATCACGATGAACTCATGGACAAAATCAAACAGAAAATTGAATATGTAAACAATTGTGAAAAAATTCAGTTACTTCCTCTTGTGCTGCCAACTTGGTCTCGACAGAAAGTCAGTTCCATATTTCAGGTGTCTGAATATTTGGTACGACAAGCAAGAGCTACTTTTAATGGAGAAGGGTATTTTATTGATGGCTGAGCAGAAAAGAGGAAAGACATTGCCACACGATACAGTCACAAAAAATAGAGTGTTTTTATTTGGATAATGAAAACACAAGAATTATTCCTGGGGAAAAAAGACAAAGTGAGCACCAGCAAAAATACCTATGAACACAAGTGTCTTGTTTTAAGTAATTTAACTGAACTGTATTCTCTCTATAAAAAAAGTATTTGAAGACAAAGTAGGATTTTAAGATTTGCTTCTCTTTGACCAAAACATTGTATACTTGCAGGATCTTCAGGAACACACACCGTATGTGTGTGCATTTACCACCAAAATGTTAAATTGCTTCTAAATTCCATTTCTATAAAAGAAACATACCAAGATCCAATTAAAATAATAACATGTGATATAAATAACCGAGCCTGTATGCTTTGTCTGTGTGAAAAATGCCCCACCAGTTCATTGCTTCAAACCCACTTAGATAATGAAATAGAAGACTGATTCTGATATCATTCAGTACAGTCAATGGGTATCAACTAATAGAATGACTAAGTGTTCAAATCACTTCTCTATCCGAATTCTGTGACACACTAATCAAGAAAATTCAAAAACTTACAATGAAGAAGGAAACACTTGATGAAGAATCAGTCTTAATTTTAATGGATTTCAGTGAAAATCTCAGTTTTGTTGATCAAGATGAAGTACAGGGGTACCATTAGGACAATCGCAGCTGCACTCTTCACACTGTCCATATATATTACAAAATGGACAAACAGTTGCACGCAAAAAGTATTTGTACTGTTTCTGAAGATCTAGAACATGATGTTGCTTTGGTGTACCAGACTGATTTTTTTAAAGTGTGAATTTCCAGAAATTCATCTTGCGTATGTTGAATATTTCGCTGATGGTTGTGCGCTGCACAGTATAAAAATTGTGTTCATGGTAGCAGATATTTCTGAAATTTTTACGACTTCAACATAAAGTGCAGCTGGTCCTTTTTTGCTATCAGCCATGGCAAATCTCCCTGTGATGGTACTGGTGGCACCGTTAAAAGACTTGTCACAAAAACAAGTTTGCAAAGAGTTTATAAAGATAAAATACTTACAGCTCCACAGGTATTTGAATTCTGTTGCAAGAACCTGCAAAGCATTTCAGTTATCTGTTTCAAATGATGAAATGGTACAAGTCCGACATTATCTTTCTCACCATTTTACAAGTGCAAAAACTTGTCCTAAAACACGATCTATGCATCACATTGTACCAATATCACGAACCAAGACTGGAGCAAAAGGGCTGAGCTGTGATACAAATTTTAGTATCGTGCATGGTTTTTCAGATGCACTTCCTGCACTAATGCCAGACTGCACTGTGTAGCCCAACTGCTTTGTTGCATGTGCATATGACTCTTCTTGGTATTTGGGAATTGTTGAGAAGGTCAATTGTGAAAAAGGAGATGTTACAGTAAGATTCATGCATTCTCAAGGACCATTCCCTCCTTCTATTGGCCTGATAATGATGTTTGTTATGTTTCTTTCTCTCATATTCTGTCTGAAGTTGGTATCACCACAGCAACAGGCCGTACTTATTCTCTGAGCAAAGAGTCCTCAAAGTTAGTGGAAGAAAAGTGGAACTGATAGAAAAAAAAAATTATCTAAGCATGAAAGTGTCTCGTCACATGTAGTTCGGAATTAACTGTAATGCATATTGCAGCACCAGCATTTTGTGCGGTGTTGACAATATTGGCTTTTGAAAAAATGCTTAAATATTATAAACAAAATTCTATGTGTGAGTTAATTCTCAAAACTGATCTTTTGTGTGATGAAACTTTATTATTTGTGGACCACTTTCTAATTTTTTCAGTGTTTTCCAGAGGGGGGCAGCAATTGTCCAAAATATTTTTTTACAATTTAACAACAAAATTATTTTACAAAAATTTAATTGGACAATTCTAACACATTTTCAGATACTCCATGTCCAAAAGAATATTCAGGGAAAAAGCTGTCAGCATACCATTTTCTGTTTGAGAACTGCAGCCAATTTTCAAGTTTGTTTTAAAGCAACACATTGCATCAAACTTTCAGCAATTGCTACCAACAGAATGTCTATAAAGCAATAAAAATTGGAAAACGTTCGTGATATTAGATACAAAAGTAGTACACAAAATCTCAGTTCACAACTAGATAATGGGTGTCAGGACCTGGATGAATTGACATGGAATGAGCCGAATGTAAACTTCTTGATAAACTGACAGAAGTAATTTCAGAAATATTTAGGGAATTTTTAGTATTATTTCAGTATATTTGACATATTAATGGCTGGCAGATTGTATTAGTTGCAATGTCACACACTTTGATGGTGTTATTACAAGAACTACAGAAGTATTTGGTCAAATCTTGACAAAATATCTTTGTGATGCAGAAATTTAAGCCTTAATATAGGTAATGTGAAGTTGGACGCTCCCCAAAATACAAAAATGCAGTTTGCTTTTATTACAAAATTTGTTAGTCATTGTAGGAAAAAGTGAAATCATATAAATTACTGAGTAAAACTGCATCAAAAAATTAAGTAGACTGACTTCATTGGCTCACTTCTAAATAAACCAAATGGCTGTCATCAATTTGTAAGCTACTGAATAAGCATAGCTTAACAATAGAGGTACTGCTTTCAAGAAATATTTTTACAGCTGACACCAGATTAGTGCTCAAATGAATTATTTACACGTGCAGCAGGTTGGACTAGCAGAGAACATCTGCCATATACAAAGAAATGCTTTGCAATTGTTTACTAACTTATTCTCCACACAGGATGGAGAAACAGAAATCCTGGAAAATCTCAACTCACAGGCACCTAAACTATGCATATGTCATGAACAACTACTGCAATAATTACCAGCACATGTATCTTATGTGCGCAAACAGAATATCACTTATGCACAGCAGACCCAGCAATGACTGAGTATATCCCAGGCAGTATCCCAGCCGTCACCAGCCTCTCCATCGACAATCAGCACACTGAATCGACACACTACACACGAGGCCAGCAAAACTGATATCACCAAAACTATTGGCAATGAACTCTTACACCATTCACATAGCCAATGTTACTCTCTGGTTTGAGCCTTCAGTGCACTGATCTCTGTGGCTACCATCAGCTATCTTGGACCAATCCCCGAAAAGTGCACAATTACAGACAGAAGTGCGAGGACTAATTTATTTGGAGTGTACGAGATTTTCACCCTTTGTTGGACACATTCAAGGAATTGGACAGTTCCCTAAGCCATTCTCGATGATCCTTATAATATATAAAGGGATCATTCTGACTTGTCAGAGAATATCTTACAATTATAGCCCAATTGCTACTCTGACTAAAACTCAAACATACCGATTCATTTCTTCTGCCCAGTGGCAAGAAGCAGCTAGATTTTGAAGTAAGAAGTGTTTTAGCTCTGGATTTTGCTAAGACAGTTGTTTCTACCATAGTCAGATTCACAAATGTAGGCAGTCCACACAGGTAGAGGCACAGACAGGGGTACGGGGATTGCAGCATTGTAGGTTCCAATTGACAGGTGCAGTAGGCACATAGAGGTGCAGACATCAAACAGCTCATCAGCTTATTTTAAGGGGGTTGCAGACAGCAAAAAAAGATAAGCCCATTCATTGCTTGTACTGGCTACAATATCCACAGTAGAGCACTCTAAAAACTACTGAACAAACATTAGCTGTCAGAGAATACATGACATCGGGTGCACAGAATAAGCCTAAATCTGAACACCTTCATTCAAGACTGACTACAGTACAATTTACCTGCACTAGTAAGATTTCAGAAAGGTATGCTAGAAATTCAACTGCACAAGAATGCTAATGTTGGGATTGCATTAATTCGTCACTTTTTCTTTTCACTTGTGGCAGCATGATTCTCAAAACTATTGAGTTAACTGTGTAAAACCTTAGCATGAGATATACAAAACCATCTTTGTGGTGCACTGTGAGCAGTGGCATATTTAATGCCAGAACTGGTTGCACTACGTTTACTCCAGTCCTCATCTAGTTCATTGACTATCTCCATGACAAACAATATGTAGTTACTGGATCTGTCAACTTCAAGGGAAACACTCATTTTACATTTCCTGGATATAAATTTCTTGACTAATTGAATAGGTTCCTGATGACATCACAGAAATAACTCTGCAATTCAATGGAGAGAACAGCAATTTTGGTGGACTCAAGCAAAGTGATGAGCACTGTATAAACATCTTTTCTGTTATGGTTCAACACCTACTGATATCCCTTTATTTATCAAGCACTAGCTCAGGTGAGTGACAATAAGTGAAGAAATAGGTTGTAACCCCATACAAACAAATTGTCAGAAAGTATTTACAAAATCTACACAAAAGGAGAGAGAGAGAGAGAGAGAGAGAGAGAGAGAGAGAGAGAGCAGGGGGGAGGGGGGGGGGGAGTTTCACACACAGGTTGCCAACACTTACAACATGAACGGAAACAGACAGACATAAATACTGTGGCAGTGCGGAATGAGAAACAGTTTAAGAAAGTGAAAGGCTAAGTAAGTAATGGAGCGCAGGAAATATTGCAGAACTGCAAAAACTGCCACGTGTAAATGGGAAATGCTAGCAAGGAGGGAAGGAAGAGAATAAGTAAAGGAACACCACACGTAACTTGCAGACCAACTTTGTACAGAAAATACTTTTTTTTTTAAATGTACAAATGTATGTATCCAATTTGCAGAATAACCACAGAAGATGCTTCATAAAATAAAAGTGAAATGTGTCTCGTGTAATTCTTTTTCAGTAAATTGCAGTCAGCTCCAGACAAAAACCTATAGTAACAGACAGAGATAAGAACATCGAGCATTATATTGATTTGTTCCTTTTAAATCAACAAATATTCACACTCTTCCCCAAGCTTATTTCTAAAGTGCTTGCAAAAAAATATTATGTCCACATATTTACCTGAATGTGATGTCTCGACAGAAGTAGCTACTGGATATCTGCAAGAAAAATGTAAACTATTAGCATCATTTCTTAATTCTGCACAGCGAATAAGATATATAGGTATTTGCTGTAACAGATGAGCCCTTTAATGACAAACATATTAAAGCAATGAGAATCTGAACATCGTTTCTCAAAATACATTTGTGTGTCAACTTTCAATACAAATTGTTCAAATTACATAAAGCTTTAGAGTGCTTGCTGCAAAAATTTGTATTGTTTTCACATCAGGTTGATTTTTTTAAAAGTATAAAAGAGTAGAGCAAATGAGTGATTCCAGTCTTACTACAAAAAAAAAGGGGGTGGGAAATGGAGTGTTTGCAAATCTGCTCCTGATAAATTTTTTAACAAAATAGTTGTCAGACAAACATATAAATGATGTTTCTCGGTGCAGTGTATTGGGTCCAATTCTGTTTTTAATATATAGCATGTCAATGACTTTCCAGCAAGGGTGTTTCCCATTGGGGAGTATGTAACAACGTAATGTTGAACATTCACAGAACAAACAGTAAGAACTTCAGCATAAAGAGTGAACAGAATTCTGTCATATAAAACATAGATGATGACTCTACAGATTGGGTAATGAACACACAGTTTTTGAGGATGAATATTGATTGTCAATTAACACAGAACGAACACACAAATATATTGGCACAAAGAATGTTATCAGCACATTATGCTCTTAGGGTTTTATCATCATTTGTATCAATCAATGACTTGTAGTGACATTATTTCTACAGTGAATTCTTAGCTATGGATTCTTTTCTGGGAATCCGAGGCACACAACATCATCAGAATTTTTAAACTGCAGGAAAGAGTCTTAAGAATAATACCTACAAGTATTAGTCAGGCTCACTGTGAACAACTATTTAAAAACTGAGTACCCTTACTGCACCAAGTAAGTACATCTATCAATCTGTTGTGCATGTCAGGAAAAACATTAGTAAGTATTTCACTAATAGCTCTTCCACTAATAGCTATACACATAATCATGGAACAAGAGTCAATTTGGACTTACATTTACCATGGAAGAATGAACAAAAACTCAAACCAGCATTTTCTATCAGGGAATGAAACTGAATAATAAACTGCCGCAGGAAATGAAACAAAAATATTAGTAAAACTGAACTGTAATTATCCAGATCCGTTGCATTGTGTATGTCATATAACGACATCATTATATTATGTTACACTGCAACTCCAACAGAATCAAAAGAGCAAACTTATACAATAATGTGACAGCAACTGAGACTTTGATGTCATACTGAGACCATCTGGTGTATGTAGCAAGCAATAATTCTATAATAGGTTAAATTATCTGCTTAAAAATTTGAAACATTTTACCGAACTACGTACTTTTCACGGATAACCTGAAGATATAATCAAATAATCTTTGGTCTCCTAATAAAAATAAAACTGATTTGTTAGAAAGGTAGCTAAAACACTCATAAGTAACTCATGCTACACAATTGGATTACTTCTCAGAGTAGGCAGTGAATAGTGAAAGGGGACTACTATGACAACATGCCTAATAACAATACAGAATTGTAATGTAATGTTTTACATGTTTAATGTGTCATGGTCAATAGTGCACGATAGTAATGTCTTGTTATTTTCCTAAGTTCAACACCTAACTCATCAGTGGCAATGCTGACTCAGTTTTCCAGACAGACTGAAGGGATGACATTGAGATATTTATTGCATCTACATGACTATTCTACAGTTCACACTGAAGTGCTTGGTATAGGACTCACCACAATACATTCACATTTCTCTACTGTTCTGCTCTCAAGCAGCACATGGTAAAAACAAACGAGTGTTCATGTCCCAGGTCTCACGAGCAGACGACCATAGTGTGTGCATGCAAAACTGTATTTTACAATATAAGATACTTTGTGTGAGTTGTGTATAATAAAAAGAAAGCTGTACAAAAGGAAATGAGGCACTGCAGCTGTTAAGATGCTGATTTCATATTGGGGAGGAAGTTGTTTGCTCTCTCTGGCCATCCTGATTTAGGTTCTCTTAAATCATTCAAGGCAAATACTGGGTTGGTTCCTGCATCAAGTCCATGGCTGACCACTGTCCTGCCCTCATACAGTATATATCTGTTAGCAAGGATCCATCACAATTTCAAATGAATATCAATGTACAACTACGAAAATAGAAGAAAAAATTACTTGTAATTAAAGTTGTCAATGGCGCATAAAGTTGTGCAATGTGTGGATGCAAATAGTTCTACCATTTAACCAGTTGTTACTTACACTGTATATGAAAAAGTTTCTCCTTGACATCTCCTAGTCTGTGGAGGAATTTTTCATTAAATACAAGTCACATTTGCAGAGTAGAGGACAAATATGTTGTTAAATTTACATTATGGTTAATGAGTAATATGTGCAGCATAAGTAGCCAAAAATTCTGAGGTTCCATTTTATTTTGTTATTAAATTTAAGGCATTATGGTATTCAGTATTTTGTAGATGGCTATTACATAGCAATACACACAAACAAATGTACATGTGGCATGTAATGTGATCTGATCCATGTAATTTTGACAAATTGTGCAAATGATTCATAGAGTACAGAATTTACTAATTTTTCCCTTACATTTTTCTAAAATACCACAACATTGGAACCAATGAAGTTTTTGAACTCCCTAAATACACTAACGGGACACAAATTTCCTCTCTCTACTCAACATACATACAACTTGTTCTTCATCTTTATATTGTAGGGGAGTAGTTTTTCTGCAGCAAATAGTCACTCTAATCGAATCTTATTTTATTTTAATTCTGACTATGAAGTACAGTGATACTAGGTACTTACAATTTATTTTAAAATATTTTCAGATAACAAAATAAAAATTGAATATTTTCTTAATTTTTGTCCAAAAGAACTTAAATGCGCAAATACTTGAAAACTAATATCATGAAGAAATCTTGGATTATTAAAAAAAAAAAAAAAAAATTACAGCGAAGTCAAAAATTTTTCGCCACAAAATGACATTTCCTACAGGTAAACAAGAACATTATCAGTATGTCACTATAGTCCAAATTAGGTCCACACTTTGATACTCATTATCTAAAGGTAAGCATCACAGTATGTTTAAGTAAATATGTTCTTACATGCACCTACATATCATGATTATCTGTTGAATGAGCTTTGCAATGTCCTCAAACATAGGGGACTGTAACAACACATTCCTTCCAAATTAGTTTGTCATACAGTGCACATTTGTATGAACTGTACCCCTCTCTGTAAGATTTTTTTACACCTGGCACAGGCAGCAGCAGCTCCCGTAAAAAGCTTAATAACCAATAAAATTCAGTTTAAGAGAAGCCAAAAGGATTTATTGGTGGCCAACTCCTTCTACTCCATTGATGAATTTCTCAGTAGAACCAACTGTGTGTGTGTGTGTGTGTGTGTGTGTGTGTGTGTGTGTGTGTGTGTGTGTGTGTGTGTGTGTGTACACAATCTAACTTCTGCACCATTTCAGTGCAGTAATGTGTTCATTGTAAATAAGTATTATAGTATTGTATTACAGGCTTATTACCTTATTAATAAATTTTAATTTTTTATTTTAAATTCAGTGCATTAGTACTTGTAAAATGATTCTTTCATATAGCGTTCATTAAAAAATGATGATCATTCCACTTGGGACCAGTGGAATGGTACATTAACTTATTTGTTTAAGTTGTAAATATTTGTCATTTATTATTGTTTTTTCTGACATGTTCCACATCCTGGAGGACCTCCTCACTACGGATCAATTGGAATGAAAGTAAATCTAATCTAATCTAATTCAATGTGAATGCCTAGAGCTGTGACACTGCTTTGTGTCTAGTCTTCAGCATGTTCTACAAGCTTGAAACTGAATTCTTCACCTCTATTTTGGTGTTTGCTACTTTTCTATAGATTATCCAAGCATTGATGCCTGGTCAATTTAGAATATTGTAAAAATATAAACAGGCCAACTTCTGCAATCAGCTTTACTTGAGCACCTGTGGGTTAGTTGGTCAACAACATGTACTCATACTTTCATTATCGTATGTCACTACGTCAGGCTTTGACTTCGCCTTTGTTCCAGTTTGTACATCTGGATGCAGGGAACAGAGAATACTTATGTTTTTTCCGGGCTTTCCTTAATTCTGAGCACTCCCTCTCTAATTTTGTTTGTTGTACCAAGAAAGCTTGTTCAGTTTGTTTTCAGATGTTGTGCTAGTGAAAATGAGGTGTAGAAGTTGTCATCCATGATGTTTTTGTTCTTTATTTAGGTATGGACCCCCCAAATTCTTCCCTAAAAAAATCACTACCATGGTGAGTTTAATCTTTACCAAGATATCGGAAAGAATTTACCGTATATTTGGAATCTCTATTAACAGTCATCCAGTATTTCTGGTCATACTTGCCCTGTTTTCAACACATGGAATGACTGACACATCTACACACTTGGAACGGAAGAACTACTCATAGACAAATATATTGGTGAGGAATGTACGTGGTTAGACAATTTGCTATGAATATCTCCCATATGTTTGACATGAGAGCAAACTTTTAATTTTTTTCGTCACTGACGTGTCAACCTCAAATAAAACCTGAGTCGTCGCACAAGTTCCCAGAATCAATTAAATGACATCACAGACTTGTAAAATTGTATTCCCCTTTTCTTTGACCAAAGAAGGTGCACTTCTATTTCTATGAATGTAGTGGCACCCCTAACATGAAGAATAGCTATAAATATATCACGTTGTTCTAACGGTATTAACCGTTCTTCACCTGTCAACATTTTATATGCCTCTGCTTCACTGCATTTTTGAATGTGTGAGAGAAAAGGTCCATCAATAAACAAATATCAAGCACTCAAGAAAAAATCACTTATGACATGCCTTTTCCTGCATGCACAAGGACAAGAATTTTCCTGAAGAACATTTTGCTGTCCATGCCTTCCAGGAATTCCAATAATAGTACTGAAAGTAAAATTACTGAGAAAGCACGTTTTATCTGAATTACATTGCCATGAGAGAATCACAATAAATCCAAGCTAAGTAAGAGGCCAATGCCAAACAGTAATTTCTGGAAAACCAAATTAGGATTCCACCTGGACCTGGCAACTTATTTGTTTTCATCTCTCACTTGCTTCTCAATGACAAGGATGCCAAGTTCTGTGTCCTCTACACAAGACTCTGTGCGACAGTCAAATGACTATATCGTCATGCATGAATGAGTTTTCAAATAAGAAATTTAAAACTTCAATTTATCTTTTTCTACCTTCTATTGCCACACCACACTGATCAACGAGTGTCTCAATAGAAGCCCTTGGACCGCTTAGTGATTTTACATAGGTCCAAAATTTTCTTAGGTCCTCGGCAAGTTTCTTTGCTAACAGACCAAAGTCAAAGTAATTGTATGCTTTGTGCATCGCCCTTTTTATAGACACACTAATTTCCACTAGCTTTTACCAGTCAACATTTCCGAGTTCCTTAAGCAACAAAGTATAACAATCCCTGTTTCCACAGCATTTTCAGTGTTTTGTTATTAAACCACAGTAGCACTTTTCCATCCTGTAGCACTTAGCATGTCTATACCAGTGAGGAAATAACCTTCACAGTGGCAAATTATGTAAACTGGGCTTGACAACACAAATAAGCAGTTCACTTCCAGCCTGAATCTTTCACTCTGCAGCAGAGTGTGCACTGTTTTGGAACTCTCAGGAAGACAAACTATATGTGATCATGCACACAGATTTAATATGGCAGGAAGTTTCCAATACTTCATTAATTTTACATCTCAGTCCTTTAATAGTCTAATGCAAATAGGACAGCTGACATTTTACACTGACCAACACGCTGTTGAGTGGAAAAACTTTTCTGGTGATTCCTGACAATTTTCATCTAAAACCTGTTTGTACAGGTGCAGTATTCTAGATGTATGCTGTTTAGTTTATTCCTCAAACTGTGTGTTCTAACCATAACCTTTCTTGAAACTGTTTTTCCTGCCCTTCCTAACCTAAAAATGTTCTGCTCTAACACCTGTTACAACTGGTATTTTATCACTCATGACAGTAACCATCCCCCCCCCCCCACACACACACACACACACAATATCTTTACACAATGCTACCCACCTCACACATATTCCTCTGTTTCTTATGTCCAGTGTACATCTTGCAAAACAACTGAGTAGCCTCATTTACTCCCCCGATTCCCATGCCACTACAGTTATGGAAAACTCTGCAGCACCCATCACACCATATCCTGGATCACTTAAATCTATGTCAAGTCTGGCAATTTTCATTCATAGTAAATAATGACTTAAGTTAAATAAAGTACCAAGAAAGAGGAAAGCTCATTAAAAACGGGCCTTTATGTGACTGTTTATGAACAAACTACTTTTACAAATTTCTTGAACCATACAAATTAAAGCTTACACTACCTTTGACATCCCTTGAAAGATTTTATTCATGATAGGGTCTAAATGCAATTATAACTACCATACTTGCATTGTGGCACATAGTGACAAAGTAGTCCATACACACAAGAACTTTTGAGTTAAATAGTCTTTTTGTTGTACAGAAACAACCAGCTTCATGTATGTTATCAAATTTTTCATGCTTTAAAAATTCCAAAAGTAGATCAATTCAATCCTATTGCAGTCCCACAGTGCATATGAATGTGACAGCAGTATACTATTGGCTAAGGAAAACTTTATAATATTTTAAATTATTTGGTAATTGTTCTTGCTCACACATACCTTTGTGCTCTGCTATTTAGAAATCTATTTCAATGTTACAAGTCAAAACGCCTTTTAAAAACTGAATGTGTTCTTTAATTCTTCCACCACCCAACTGCAACCAAAATAATCTTATTTCTGAACGATAGCTTCTTTACAGACTTCCAAAAAATCAAGTACATGAATTCAGACCCTATGCAGTTTAGAGAGAGAGAGAGAGAGAGAGAGAGAGAAAGAGAGAGAGAGAGAGAGAGAGAGAGAGAGAGAGAGAGAGAGAGAGGGGGGGGGGGGGGGGGGGGGTTACATTTGTGAATTCAATATTTGAGGCAGACCAACAGGTTATCCCAACATTCAATTATCTATGTAATGGAAGAAAATTTTAGGAACCACTGCCGTCACATTACAGAACTCAATGTCTGGGTCAAAGCTACTTTATTAGAATTGATTACTGGTTTCAGCTTTGCAGTCATAATCAGAGCTATAAGTTTTACTTTAACCATAAATATGCTCTTACTCTTCTGTGTACAGAATACGCACCTGTGCGTTACTGCTGTAGTAACTGTGGATCTGATGACTGCAAAGCCAAACGGGCAATAAATGTTAATATAGTTCAATGTGACTAAGGCGTTTATTTCTATCATATCATCCATTATAAAGGTCACATGTCTCCTCTGCAGATCCAAATACCGGCATTTTCTAAATCATAGTCAGTATGAAATAAATATAAACTGAATTATGCTATGTTACCTCAAATTCACAGAAACAACGTCTATTGGATATGTACCACAGTGTTATTCTCTCTTTTACACATTTATGAATGTTAATTTCACTCTTAATAGCATCTTGTTTTGCATGTGTTTGTAAATTTCATTTCTTGATTTGGAAATTAATTCACATGCTGTTCCCTGTACAATTCTGAACACCGTAATCTCCAAGTGAGATACTATTATTCCTATCCTGAGAATAGATTAACATTGTATCTGGTACATGTATTCCTGTTAAGTGTTTCAAAAGAAAAATGCACTTAAGGAACTTGTAAAATTATAATTACCATAACTTGAATAAATTAACTTCACGAACTCTGTGATTAACAGATTACAGTGGCAGCTAGCAGTGCTGCAGGACTGCAGTAGCCAGCTCCGACTTACAAGGTTCAAAATGCAGCTAAAAAACAGGCAACAAAGCAAGCAAGTAGCAACGGGCCGGCCACTACAACCTGACTCACTGAAATTTCAATAATGAAGTTATTTTAATCGAAGTACAATATATGTGGATGAACTAACATTGTTTATCAACTAACTTGCTCACTGCACTGCTCTTTGCACAGGAATGACCCCCACAAAACTGGATGAGCACATGAGTGACAACAGAAGACATGTCCACCTTGGAGATACCAAGTACACAGCTGCTGAGCACACACTACAGTATGGTGTGAGTGACTGGGCTGCTTAGTATATCACATGGGCTCGGCTCTTCCCAGCCAGTTTTTCTAAACTCCAGAGATGGGAATTTTCTCTCCGACATACCCCCAAATCCCGCCACCCTCCCAAACTTAACATTTGTTGTTAACAGTTGTATATCTTCATTTATTTACTAAATAATTTATGGTGTTATATTTTATTTTTTTGGTCTCATCTTACAGCTCTTATCGCTTTTTTGGGTTTTCCAAGTCCCATTTACCCATTTACCACTTTCCCTCTGTTATTAGTTGAACTATTCATGTCACTTCTCATTCCTCTATTTTTCTTACTCATTGTTTACTTATCACTTGGTCCTCTACCATCGGTGGACTGAAGCTGGCATAGTACTTACCCAGGGTACAATCTTCAACATCCCCCCCCCCCCCCCCCCCCCCCCACCTCTCTCTCTCTCTCTCTCTCTCTCTCTCTCTCTCTCTCTCTCTCTCTCTCTCTCTCTCTCTCTCTGACACCTCTCCACACACCTCCTATGTTCCCTTGTCCTCACAATAGGTCAACTCAAGGTTTGAGTGATGTGTCTTCCCTTTATAGTCTTCCACCCTACCCTTCTTTCATCCTGAGGAGAAAGGCACTTCTGAAAGCTAGAATAGTTTGTGTTTTTATATAAGTCTTTCAGCAGTACTTAGAATTTTGCCTCCTGAACGCCATGTATTCTTATCATGACTGAAAAAATTAAATTGCGAGGGTTTTGGATCTCTTTTTCTGTGAATAAATTTTTTACAACAAATAAAAATTAAGATACTGTCAAAACTATATCATATGTACCATTATGATTAATCTAAAAATCTCAACTGATTCCTGATGGTGTGAATAAACTTACTCTATCATGTGAGATGATTTTAGAGTGTTCAAGGCAACTGTCACAACAGAGATGACTAAGGCACACAAAAATCTTTACAAATTCAAGTGTAAATTTGATAAAACTATTCTTGCACATATTGTCACACTTTTAATAATCCCTTCAAGCTGTATTTACATTACCCAGCAGAGTTACTTGTAACTAATGTCATCTAATGGAGCCAAGAAATTATTTGTTTCCTAGAACTACAAGAATAACTAATTTTTACAGTAATTTTTGTGGAGGGACAAAAACATTTATATTAATGTTATTTTACTCCTATTTCCCTAAGATCTGGTAATTTGGGGAAATCACAAATTTCTCATTGCTGGTCAGTTTTACCACCTAAGATGTTTTACAATTGACAGAAAGAAAACACTCACCATCAATATACAGTCCATTCAGATAATGCGATTTCGTATGCAAAGAAAAGAAATTACACTTTACGGTAAATGAAATCACTGAAAATTACCTTGCCTTGTCCTCAGCTTTGGGCACACTTCTCACAAACCAAAAAATGCATAAACGAGGTTAATGGTAACTGACTTGATACTCGCTGGCTCCAGCTGCATAATTATAAAATACAGTCTCTTTTTCAGTAAATATAATTTTGAAGGCAATTTTCCCTTCAGAGAAGTAAACGTCTGGCATAGGAGCACCCCAATTACTCAAATGTAATCCTTACCATTGTATTGTATTGTATTAAACCAGGGATCTAGAAATGACAGAGAGGCTTCATCCCACTGCAGCACTCAGCAGTTCACAATCCCACAACAGGCCACAGCAGTCCAGCTGCCCCACCGCCACCCCACTCCGAACTCAGGGTTACTGTGTGGTTCGGCCCCCCATCTGATACCAGACAAGTGTAACCCCAGATGTTTGCGTGGTAGAGTAATTATAGTGAACACATACGTGGAAACGGCGTTTGTGCAGTAATTGCCAACATAGTTTAGCAGAGGCGGAATAAGGGGAACCAGCCTGCATTCGCTGAGGAAGATGGAAAGCCGCCTTAAAAACCATCCACAGGCTGGCCAGCATGCCAGACCTTGACACTAATCCACTGGGCGGATCATGCCGAGGACTACCACACCTTCCTGCTCAGGATGCAGTGTGTTAGACCACGCAGCCAGTTGGGTGGGCATCCTTACCATTACTTTAACCTACAAGGCTAGTACAAAATAAAAGTAGGATATTCTCAGTAGAATACGAATTTAATAATAACCTGAAGGTGGAAGGCATGAATGATACTGAACTCTATGATGAGCAAAATATTCCCTCTGGATAAGTTATTTCTGCAAGAAATTTTATTCAAGGTGTGTTGCCAAGCAAGATACATCATCTGAAGATGTGAAGGTGACCTCTAAAATCCCACTTGGAAACAATAACAAAGTTTCTTCAAAGGAAGTCTGAAAGAGGATCTCTGCTCACTTCTGATCTCATACAATTTGCATAACACAGCCAATGGCAATACTAGAATAATCACAAACAGTGTTTTTATATAGATTATACTGTCACCAACATATAGGCAGATAACTATAAAGTAACAGAATCTGAAAACTATCTGTCTGATCACAAAGGACAAGTAACCTAAGCAGAACAAAGTCTGAAGCCCAGGAAGCTCTATATTAAATACCAAGAAATGCATCACAGAAACAGGGGTTACTTCAAGGCTACGATGTTACTTTTTAAATGAATGTCTACACAGACATGGCTTTGGTTTATACATTGGTATGGTTTAGTTGTGCTTCCTTGTTTTTATTTATCTCATTTAATGGATCTAAGTGTCTCATTACTCTGTAAACACATTCTCTGTCTTCCCTTCTGGCAGCACCACCTACTATGGTGTCGGTCACTAGTAGTAGGAGCCATAAATATGTGCCATAAGGACACTTTATACTCCTGGCCTGTGTTGCAAACCTGTCCTTCATTGTCTCAGGAGTGAATACGCATAAACACAGTTAACATATGACTCTCATGATTCTATTCTTTATATTACGCACATCCTCTGTGAACCAAGGTCTATAAGCCCTCTATATTTGTTCCTTTATCTCTCATTTTCGGTGACTGCGGGACTTACTGTACTCTTGCTAGTAGTTCCCAAGTGTTTGTACCTGGTGGATGTGTCCTGTAAATTTTATTACATGACTTGCCATTTTTGGTGATTGCAGGACTTTCTGAACACTTGGCAGTGGTCCACAAGTGTTTTTAGCCCGTGACTGTCTTTGGTTATGCTCTTTTCACAACTTAGGTCATGGTTTCACAATTGCTTTATTTAACAGGCAATGTAGCTTTATATATGATTCCTCGCTCAACACTGTACTGAGGGAACTTACTTTTCTCCCCACATGTCTGATGATGCTCGTGTGAGAGTGAAACAAGTCACAAATTAAATAAATAAAAACCATTTTGCAAGCAAAACTGCCTATTCTTTCTTGAGTAACACCAGTACAGTACAATTCCAGTTAACAAAACGGGGGGAGGGGGGGGGGGGGGGGGGGCTTCGACAACAAGGCTAAAATAATGTGACTGCTCACATAGTGACAAACACGAAAGGTAACACACAAAAATAACAACCCCAAGGAAATCTGATAGGAAAATTCAGTACCGAGAAACCCAGTAACTGTAGCCCTTGTTGCTGTGATGCATTTCTTGGTATTTAATCTAGAGCTTCCTGTGCTTCAAACTTTGTTCTGCTGAGGTTACTTGTCCTTTATGATCAGACAGATAGTTTTCAGATTCTGTTACTTTACAGTCATTTGCCTGTGTGTTGGTGACAATATAATCTATATAGAAAAACTGTAATTATTCTAGTGTACTCATTGGCTGTGTTATGCAAATTGTATGAAATCAGAACTTAGCAGAGATCCTCTTTCAGTTTCGTTACATTACTGTAATAATTGTTAATGCCATCACATGGTAAAATTTTCTAGTTTCCTTTGCAACTGCTAGCCTTACTTAACACACTATATAATTTTCTTAACTATGATGTGGATCTACTGTCAGGTGAATATATAGATTATTATATATTTTGTATTTTTAATGACTATTTCATTAATTTGCACAAAAATTGAACGAAGTATAAGTCAACTCCAACAACAACTGCTATGAATGCTTTAATACAGAAAAGACGTACATTATGAAATTGTATACACCTTGGAGCCAACAAGTGAAGAAGAAATAATGAGAATCATAAATAAGTTGAAAAACACCAAGACCAGAACATCTATGGTATGTTGAATAAGATTATTAAATTCTCATGCAAATTCATTATTAAATCCTTGACCAACATGATTAATGACACCACCACAGGAGGACTGTATCCAGATGGTTAAAAGATCACTATAGTGATGTACTATTGCACAAAAACTGCAACACTATAGACCTGTTAGTGTTAGACCAGTAATATCTAAAATCTTCGAATGCATTCTGTATAAAAGATCAATAAGCTTCTTCACATCACAGCCAGAAGCCAATGCAGATTCTAAAAAGATAAATCCACTACCTCAGCAACACGAGAACTTTGAGACTATGTGCTGCATACATTTTACAGGAAGGAATCAAAATTTACTGTGTAGGACATTGTCCACTGAAAGGCATGACAATTAACTTAGAGAGATCCCCTTCAGTTGTAATATTTATTTATTTTAACCAGCATTGGTTTCGGGATTTTAAACAGGTGAATGAAATTTCTGTATTTGGTAACACATAACATGTGGTCAGGCCAGTCAATGCAAGAACTCCAAATCACTGCTGCATGTTGACAAACTGTCTGTCACTGGGTGGCCTGCTGCAAGCACTGACTGGCCTGGCCGCATTTTGTGTGTTACTAAATATAAACATTTCATATGCCTGAAGATGAGACTTTAATATCCCAAAACTGGTTGTGGTTTGAATAAATAATTAGTACAACTGAAGCAGATCTCTCTAAATTAATTATCAGGAAGGAATCAATGTTTAGAGTATGCTGCGACCTATCAAAAGCATTCAGTCTAGTTAATCACAACATTCTTCTTGAAAAACCATAATTCGATGGAGTGAGAGACCCTGCATTCAATCCTATGAAAGCCTGCTTAATGAACAGATACTAATAGAAGAAGAAAGTCAAAAGGGTAACCGAGCACTCAGCATTAATCATTGACCATATACTCTCTGACTTGGAGAAAGAAAGTGGTAATGATATAGTAGATAACATTGGCCTTGCAGATCATTAAAGTCAGTTCTTAAAATTAAACATAGCTGTAGAAAACAAAACAAATATTCACATGTAGAAGGGTTTTCTCTAAGCCAAAAAGGGATGAATTTTCCACACCATTGAACAATGAAACGCTGGAACAAGTGTACAAATAGACTAGTACGAATGGCAAATTTTCACAGTTTCTATCAATATTTAAATTCGAATTTGAAGAAGTGTTCCCAAAAATATTAAGAGACACTAAAGCACAAAACAAAAGTAATCATGACCAATGGGATAAGGAAATACTACATAATCCTCAAGCACCTCAAAAAACAATCAAAATGACACTGCCTTTCAAAAATACTACCTAACATACAAAAACACACATAGAAAAGTTTTACTCACATAGAAAAATTTTACTAACAGCCAAAAGGTCTCAAAATGATAAATTTATAAAAAGGCAGGAAACAAAATAAAAGCAGCCTGGAATGTCACCAAGAGGAGACGAATAGAAAAAAGACAAAACAGAAAATATCATAATTTAGCACAATGCTACCACAATACACGATACCAGAAAAGTAGCAAACTTCGCAAGTCAACACTTTGGCAACATAGCTACTAAGTTAAACACAGATATGGTAAAATACAGCCTGCACAAACACTGAACTAAGTTTCAAACACAATGAAGCTGTGAACTGCCACTGCAGAGTAACTAGGCAATGTTGTTTGTAGCCAAAAAAATAAAACAGCAGCAGGCACAGATTAAGTGCCTATGTACTCTCTGAAGGATTGTATTGGCAATATCAAAGACCCTTTAGAGCACATCATAAATTACTCATTCACCACTGGTTGCTTTCCAAAGACACTGAAGTGTGCAAACATCTACATACATAATCTTTGTGGTCCTTATAAGAAATGTATGTTGGCAGCAGTAGGATCGTTCTGCAGTCAGGTTCCAATGCTGGCAATCTAACTTTTCTCAACAGTGTCCCTTGAAAAAAATTTCACCTTCCCTCCACGGATTTCCAGTTGCATTCACAACGCATCTCCATAACACTTGTGTCTTACCGACCAGTAACAAATCTAGCAGTCTGCCTGTGTATTACTGCAATGTCTTCCTTTAATCTGACCTGGTGGGGATACCAAACACTCGAGCAGTACTCAAGAACAGATCACACTAGCTTCCTATATGAGGTCTCCTTTACAGATGAGCCACACTTTCCTAAAATTCTCCCAACAAACCAAAGTCGATCATTCACCTTCCCTACCACAATCTTCACATACTCATTCCATTTCATATCACTTTGCAACATTATGCCCCGATATTTAAATGATGGTACTGTCCAACAGGATACCATTAATGCTGTATTTGAACATCAGCAGATTGTTTTCCCTACTCACCTGTATTAACTTACATTTTTCTACATTTAGACCTGCCATTCATCACACCAACTAGAAATTTTGTTTAAGTCATCTTGCATCATCCAACAGCCAGTCATCTTCAACACTTTCCTGTGCAACACAGCATCAGCTGCTAACAACTGCAGATTGCTGCTCACCCTGTCCACCACATCATTTATTTATATGGATAATAATAGTGGTCTTATCACACTTCCCTGTAACGTTGCTGACAATAAGGTTGATCTGATGAACACTTGCTATCTAGGACAACATACTGGGTTCTATTATTTGGAAAGTCTTTGAGCTATTCACATTCTGGGAATATATTCTGTATGCCCGTACCTTCATTAGCAGTGTGCAGTGGGGTATCATGTCTAATGCTTTTCAGAAATCTAGAAGTATGGAACCTGCTTGTTGCCCTTCATTCATAGTTCAGGGCATATCATGTGAGCAAAGGGCAAACTGAGTTTCACATGAGTGGTGCTTTCTAAAACTATATTGATTCACATACATAAGCTTTCCAGTCTCTAGGAAATTTATTATATTTGACCTCAGAATATGTTCTAGAATTCTGTAGCAAACCTATGTTAAGTACACTGGGCTGAAATTTTGCAGGTCCGTTTTTTTCCTTCTTATATACAAGAGTCACCTGTGACTTTTTCCAGTTGCTTAGAACTTTGTGCTTCACAAGAGATTCATGATAAATGCAAACTAAGCACAGGGCCAATCTACATCTACATCTACATGACTACTCTGCAATTCACATTTAAGTGCTTGGCAGAGGGTTCATCGAACCACAATCATACTATCTCTCTACTATTCCACTCCCGAACAGCAAGCGGGAAAAACGAACACCTAAACCTTTCTGTTCGAGCTCTGATTTCTCTTATTTTATTTTGATGATCATTCCTACCTATGTAGGTTGGGCTCAACAAAATATTTTCGCATTCGGAAGAGAAAGTTGGTGACTGAAATTTCGTAAAAAGGTCTCGCCGCAACGAAAAACGTCTATGCTGTAATGACTTCCATCTCAACTCGTGTATCATATCTGCCACATTCTCTCCCCTATAACGCGATAATACAAAACGAGCTGCCCTTCTTTGCACCCTCTCGATGTCCTCCGTCAATCCCACCTGGTAAGGATCCCACACCGCGCAGCAATATTCTAACAGAGGACGAACGAGTGTAGTGTAAGCTGTCTCTTTAGTGGACTTGTTGCATCTGCTAAGTGTCCTGCCAATGAAACGCAACCTTTGGCTCGCCTTCCCGACAATATTATCTATGTGGTCCTTCCAACTGAAGTTGTTCGTAATTTTAACACCCAGGTACTTAGTTGAATTGACAGCCTTGAGAATTGTACTATTTATCGAGTAATCGAAATCCAACGGATTTCTTTTGGAACTCATGTGGATCATCTCATACTTTTCGTTATTTAGCGTCAACTGCCACCTGACACACCATACAGCAATCTTTTCTAAATCGCTTTGCAGCTGATACTGGTCTTCGGATGACCTTACTAGACGGTAAATTACAGCATCATCTGCGAACAGTCTAAGAGAACTGCTCAGATTGTCACCCAGGTCATTTATATAGATCAGGAACAGTAGAGGTCCCAGGACGCTTCCCTGGGGAACACCTGATATCACTTCAGTTTTACTCGATGATTTGCCGTCTATTACTACGAACTGCGACCTTCCTGACAGGAAATCACGAATCCAGTCGCAATGCCATAGAGTACTCTATGCGAAACAGAATATGAATTCCATCCAGACCTGATGTATTATTTGTTTTCAACTGTTTCAGTTGTTTCTCTACACCAGGAATGCTTATTATTATGTCATCCATACAGGACTGTGTGTGATGATCAAACGATGGTGTATCTTACGATTCTCCCGAGTGAGCAATTTGTTACAGGCAGAATTCAAAAGTTTGACTTTCGTTTTGCTATCAACAATTGCCACTTCAGACAGGTCAATGAGTGAGTGGAGCCAAGTCTTAGACCTGATTAGAGATTTTACATAGAACCAGAATTCTATCAGGTCCTTGGCAGACCTTTTGCTAAGCATGATGGTGGTAGTAGTTGCATGCTTCACACACTGATCTTTTCACATACACACAAATCTCTACTAACTCTTGCCTATCATCATTAACATGTTCTCTTTTGAACTGAGAGTGCAACTGCCTTTGCTTCCTCAGTGTTTTCTGAATTTCATTTCAAAAACCACAGTGAGTCTTCTCTATTCTAAATCCAATTATTAGCAGCATACTTGCCAAGAGCACAATTTACAATCTGTTTAAACTTTGCCCATACTCCCTCTATGTCCATCATACTGGAATTAAATGACTGCAATATACTAAGTGAGATACTAACAACTGCTTATGTGCTCTTTCTAGCAGAAACACTCTCCTAGCCTTCTTGACTGATTTATTAACTTTCGCAAAAATAGTCTCTATGATGACATAACGATCACTAATCCCCGACTACAGCGTCATCAACGAGGTCCAACCTGTTTGTAGCTACAGGGCCTAAGATATTTCCATTGTGTGTGGGCTGCTTAACTAGCTGCTCATGACAATTTTCAGAAAACTGTGTTTACACATACTTCACAAGACTGTCTGCCTTCACCCACCCTGCAAAGAATCCATAGATGTCCCAGTCTATACTCTGTAGGTTAAAGTTGCCTCCAACTAGTACTGCATGATCTGGTTATCTACAACCATACACTTTGTTTGACTTACTCTAGAAATGTTACAGTGGTATCAAGTAGCCAGTAAAAACATCCAACAATTAACTTGGTTTACCTAGACTTGTCATATGTGACCAAATGACTTCACTGTCACACTCAATTTGAAGCTCAATAGAGAGAATATTTTTGTCAACTGCAATGAATACTCTCCCTCCTATGACATTTAATTTGTCTTTCTGAGAAACATTCCATGACTCGCTAAATATCTCAGAGCTTTCTACTTCAGGTTTTAGCCAACTCTCAGTCTCAAGAATAATATGAGTGCAAGAACTGTCATGGAGGGCAGTAAATTCGGCAACTTTGTAATGAACACTTCGACAATTTGCTGATAAAATATTGACAGTCAAAATGTCTTTACTCTTAACACAGTCTATGTCCCTAACTGTGAATCAACTAATGTGTATTCATTAAAGTATCTCAAACTACAGCCTAGCCTAAAAAAGAAAAAAACATGTACACTTCACAAGTACTCTGCTACCCAAGTAGGTGCTTCCCTAGTGTAGTGGGTCCCTGATTTATCAAGGGGAGTCCTGCAAATACTGACCTAATAATGCAGGTCTAGAAATCTGCAGCCAAGACCACTGCAGAGACAACAAAGCTCTTGGTTCAGACTCTCCACATGGCTCCAAATAAGAGAACCCTGATCAGCTCTGGGAACAATGCTGCAAATTGCAAGCTGCCTCTGCGTAAGAAAGGGGACTGTGAAAAAGTATAAAATTATAGGCTCATCTCTTTACTGTCAATCTTCATAAGTAATAGAGACAATAATGAAAATTAGACTGATGGGGTACCTAACAAAATATCTTCCTTGATTTTAGCAAAGTCTCTGATACAATAGCCCATACAATTCTGTTAAATAAACTGGACACTTTAGGTATAAGAGGGGTATCAAGTACGTGGTTTCATCCATACCTGAAAAACGGAGTGCCGTGAGTAGAGAGCTCTGAAACAAACTCCAAACCATACCATAAAACACCTTTCTAAGCCAGAATATATTAATATTGGAAACCCCCAAGGAAGTGTGCTTGGCCCAATATTCTTCATGATAATTATCAACCAGTGAAACAAAACTGTTTGCTGATGACAGTAACATTTTAATCGGTGATGCATCACCAAGTGTACTAAATGACAAAGCTGAAGAAACACTCGTGCACGTATGCAGGTAGGTATACGACAGTAACTGAACCTTAAATGTAGAAGTTTCCACTACTACTACTACTACTACTACTACTACTACTACTACTAATAATAATAATAATAATAATAATAATAATAATAATATGTGATTAGGCCCAGTGGACCACATGCATCTACAAGTTTCCTCCTCCATGTATTCTGTCCATTGCTGCCAACCGCCATCCGTTCAGATCTATTGACACTTGGTTTAAATCTTCATAGAGTCCATCCCTCCAACACTTCTTGGGTCTCCCTGGCGGTATCTTTGCTGTAGGTGTGAAATCCAGGAGCTTCAGAGGCCATCTGTGATCCTCCATCCGGGCCACATGGCCGGCCCACTGCATTCGTTTGGCTTTGACAGTTCCTACTATGTTGGGCTTGTGGTATAGTTCCTCAAGCTCTTGGTTGTATCTGATCCTCCATTCCCCTGTATCTGCATCCAGAACTGGACCGAAAATCTTCCGAAGCACTTTTCTCTCAAAAACAAGGAGCTTATGGAAGTCCTGTTTCCAGATACTCCATGTATATAGAACAACAGGCTGGATCAGGGCTTTGTACAGTCGAATCTTGAACTGTCGGGAGGGATATTTGGACCGAAGCAGTTGTGATAGGCTGTGGTAAGATCGGTTTCCTGCTTGTATTCTAGCATTGATATCTGCTTCATATGACGGGTTCTCAGTGAAAAGTGCCCCTAGGTATTTGAATTCTTGCACTCTCTTGTAGGAATGGTCCCCAGCCTGCAATGATTGTAGATGAGCAGCAGTCTGACAATGACCACGCGTCGTAACGAGGTACTCTGTCTTGGCTTCGTTTATGTTTAGCCCAAATTTGCTGGCAGCCTCCTTTAGTGCTTTGGTCATTTGCTCCAACTCCTCTTCCGACTTAGAGAGTAAACAGATGCCGTCTGCATAAGCGAAGTATGCCCGTCTCTTTCCTTCGATTTCAATCCCTTCGTTCTCTTGGAAGGTCCCACGTATGTTCTTCTCAAGGGCAAAGTTGAACAGGATAGGGGACAACCCATCTCCACAGAAGCAGAAAACCCAAAAATTACACACCAAAAGTGAAAGTTACGTTCATAGAATGTGTAGCACAAATAAAATTTCTAGGGATGCATGATGATGCACAACTAACTGTCTAAGGATATTGCTACACTCAGGAAGCAGCTTCAGCATACTTTGCACTTAGAATAATAAATTCAGTGTACAGTAGCTCGTGCACCAGAACAACATATTTTGTATATGTTCGTTCTGTAATTAGTAACTGGATAATGTTCTGGGGAACAATGAGCAAAATATACAAACTATATTTGTGCTCCACAAAAAGGTCATATGAGTGACAACAAAAAGTCACAAGAGAACTCTATCCACCGAGTTGTTTAAATCTATGGGAATCTTTACTGTTCCATATGAATACATTCTACAAACAGCAATACATATAATGAAAGACATTGATAAGTACCTAATGAACACTTCTCTACATGACCATGGAACCAGATCCAGCCATCACTTACACCTCAGTAGAGAAAAACAAAACAAACACCCAAAATAGTGTGCTATATAATGGAATTAAACTACATAGTAAACTTCTAGAAGAGATAAAAGACAAAAGTGAAATACATGCCTCCAGGAACACCCTAAAAATTATGTCAGAAAAGTGTTGTTCTACTGTAAGGATTGCCTAAAATAATGCCTAAATTTTTGTTAAAAATTTTGCTAATGATTAATTACAGAAATTGAGAGGTATTTTACAATATGATAAATAGAATAGTGAAACAATATGTATAAAAGGTTAATGTAGTAATGTAAACAATGTACATATTGATCTGTGTGTGGAATTGTTTACATTTATGTATCTTTGTGTCTGTATTGTTTATATTTGTGTGTTGACAACATCCATACAGTTTATATTGTCTACAGATGGATAAATAAATGAACAGATGAGCAGAGAAATAAATACTACTCAGACATGGGAATGATTCAAACTGGCATGCCACAGGGAAGTGTCCTAAAGCCACTGCTTTTCTTGGCATATAGGTACAAGCACCTAAAACTTGCACCACAAATATTGCAAAATAGAAAGTGCTATTGATGTGCAGTTTTCACAGAATGGACTGGTAGTCAGGGGCTCATATTGTTGTCAGTCAACAGATTGTAATAATAATGGGTGGGGAAAATAAAGGTGTCCAGAAAGAGTGGATACGATTGGTCATGAATGTATGCAGCATATAACCACACCCCAACAGGAATGAGCAACTGCCAATATAGTCAGGTGACCCTTGGAGCACATTTACACAATCTTCATACCTGGCAGTTGTTAGCAGGGGTCAGTCTGGGACAGCCCTAGCTGGCAACCCAGGTCAACTTGTCTGTCAGAGCGCAATTACGTTGTGGCAAGAGCCATCGAGTGTATTGCAACAACCCTCGTAGTCTTCAAGAACTGCAGCAGAACATTTCAGATGATATTGCATCAATTCCAGCATCAAGCTTCGATCTACCTTCTTCAGAAAACTTGCTGACAAGGGTCCAAAAGAGCCAAGAAATGAATGGTGGTCATTTTTCACGATCTGTTATAATTAGGTTAGTACTGTATTTCCTTTCCTCTGCTGTGTTTCCTTGTACCCTGGAACTCTGTTCTCCAGTCCACTTTCATTTGCCCCACTCTTTACTTATAAAGTGTATTTTTTTTTGTCCAAACATACACTTTCTTACATGGAACAATGTCTATTGACATCCATGAACTAAATGCAGGGAAAATCAGAATTTCAATTACGTTATTTGCTCTATTCTAATGTGAGTCGTTCATGAGATGTCTTATTTTGAAAAGTTCCCACACAAACACTCGTAAAATACCTATGTTGGCATACACTGAAGAACAAATCAAATACATATACTAGTTATGTGGGTTCTGGCCAGTAACAAGGCACTGACCACCACAGGTTGTGTTCAAAATGACCATCGGCAGCGGCAATACATGCTGCTGGTCTTGTATGGAATGACTGCTGCACACAGGCTATCATTTCAGCAGATATGTCCGAGCAGGCTGTAATAATATGTCACCGCATACCATTGGATGTAGTTGGCATGTTCTTGTAGACAGAGTCTTTCAGCTTTCGCCAGAGAAGAAAGTCTACAGGCATCAAACCTGGGGAATGGGCTGGTCAAGGTACACGTCCTCTGTGACCAATCCACAATTTGGAAACATTTCATGAAGACACTGTAGTACTTCATGCACTATGGGCTAGACAGTCATAATGTTAGTACCACAGGTTCTTCCTAGTCCGGAGAAAAATGTTTGCTAGCATCCCTGGAAGACTGTCTGTTAGGGGACTGTAATATTTGTGAGAGTTCAGTGTTCCGTCTATAAAAAACAGGCCTATTAACTGATGGTTGACTGTCCCATACCACACGTTTACACTGAATAGATGCTGACTTTCCACCTGACAAAGCCCACAGAGATTATCTGCAGACCAATAGTGCATGTTTTGGTGGTTTAACTGGTCATGATTAATAAATGTGGCTTCATCACTAAACGAGATACATAATACATCTGGAGTATCCTGTCTCCATACCCACATACAGAAGTTAATATGATACTTATCATCATTTCTATTGTAGCGTATTGACTATTCAGTCGAAAAGTACGACAGACTGGAAGTGAGTTGCAAAAGAGCCAGCTGCAGGCAGGAAGGATGGAGTGTTATACATATTGCAAAACAAAACAAAGCTAACAGGCTTTGCAAAGCAGAGTCAGCTGGGTGCATTACAGCAACAGCAGACATTGCAATAAGCTATTGGAAGGACAAAGGTATTTCCTCACTTCCCATGTGAGTATGTGCCTTAAGCCCTAAACAAAATAGTCTGGAGCATGTAAGTACCTATCCATTTGTGTTACAATATTCTTGTCTCAGTATTGCACCCTACACAAGTCTGTGGCACCTGAAGTGGCATCCTGGAATGTAGTGCAGGGTCTGCTGTTCAACCACAGGACAGGGCTGCCCACCCTGAGTCATGAAAGCAGCCACCACCGGAGTAGAGAGCCGCCCGCTCACTGGAGGGGTTCATGGCCACCCCTGCAGAAATGTCAGCTGCATCACGGTCACAGCCAGAGACATCGCTAACAGCAGCACTCCAAAGACGCCACGCTCATCCCTCTCTTTGTGCTGTCAGCAATGCTGGACGTCTATTGTTTTGCATGGGAGCAACTGGACGCCCCCAACAACCTGTTCTTGATGTACGAGGGTGATTTGAAAAGTCCTCAGAATCACCACGAAAGGTCAGTGCTAGTGCAACGAGTTGTTTACGTGATATTCATTGGACTGTTACCTGTGAACATGTGCAACATCAGTGCTCTTTGAAGAGAACTGTGGAGGTGACATGGCTCTGTTGTTGTTCCCATGTATTGATTTGCAAAGACAGAATTAGGGGTGGGGACAAAAGAGAGAGAGAGATTCGAGCAGTGATTAAGTACCTCATAAAGAAGGGTATGAAAGCAAAGGACATTCATCCCGGTTTCCAGAATACACTGGGGGACTCTGCTCCCTCATATTCAACTGTTACCAAGTGGACAAATGAATTCAAATTTGATCGGGAGAGCTTAGATGATGATTCGCACAGTGGTCGCCCAAGATGTGTCACTACTTCAGATATCATTGCAAAAGTGCACAAAATGTGTCATGGAGGATAGCCGATTGAAAGGGCTTGAAATTGCTCATGCTTGCCAGATGTCATCTGAAAGGTTGTATCACATTTTAACTGAAGAATTAGAAATGAAAAAAATTATCTGTAAGATGGGTGCCACAATTCTTTATGCGCGCCCGCACACATGTGCTGTCGCCATGGCAAAATTACATGAACTATGGTATGAATTATTGCCACACCCACCTTATTCACCTGATATGGCTGTCAGACTTCCATCTCTTTCCAAAACTGCATATTTTTCTTGGTGGACGAAGATTCACTTCAAACGAAGAATTGATAGCCGGAGTTCACAACTATGTTGCAGGCCTGGAGGAAACTCATTTTTGAGATAGGATCAAGGCACTGGGACATCGTTGGACCAAGTGCATTAATCTACAAGGAGACTACGTTGAAAAATAAAGTTTCAGTGATGTAAGTACTTTTTTCTATTCTGTTCCGAGAACTTTTCAAACCACCCTCGTACTACGGCTGAGGGCTGGAATAAAGGAGTTAATCACACAAATCTACTGCCATTCTGACATTTCAATCCATGGGTCATCTAACAATGGTGTCAGGTCACTGAAGTCACCTTCTTAGAGCAACATCTGAACCTATAGCCTGTGGTATGGTGAGTCCAACTATTTTGATTGTATTTTGCTCATGGAGTAAAGGTTTGAAGGTCATGCATTTTGTAAAGCAGATTTCACTGTGAGTAGAGAACCAGTGGATTAGTCTAGTTTTGGATGTAATGAAAGTCAGATTGTTTAGTGCCTGTCAGATGTGCACAGTGTAGCCTTGAGGGCCATTCAGCACCTTGTATGGGATCAGATCAAGTAAAATGTTATACGTGTAATCATTAGGAGCATATAGAAAGGCAATGCCAGGAGTCAAGACTGATAGTGATTAGACATAAGAATTAAGTTAACGTATTTTATTGTCTTGTCTTGTAAGTGTTAATTCTCAAAATGAGTGTTGTAAAGAGAACCAGAGACGCAAGGTGTCCCACAGCCGGAAGAATTACGCATATTGTTAGAAAAGCTAGCACAATTAACAGCGAATAATACAGAATCGCATTGGTTGCTAGAATCACAGTCGTCACAATGGGGGTGTACATTTGTTAGTCACATGTTTAATTGCCCCTTTTTCTGGTAAGGCAACTGAGGATGTGCATGCCCTTGTGGGAGACTTTGGAAATCTGGCCAAGATGGAAGGTTGGTCTAATAAGGACTTGCTGATTATTGCAAAACTGAGACTAACAGGGGAAGCTAAAACTTCCATAAGATATACAGAAGCTCTAAGTGAGCCACAACATTCAAAGAATTTAAAGAAGGGTTAATTCAGACATACATGAAATTAAATAGTGCCAGAAATATAGGGAACAATTAGGGGTAGTAAATAAGAGCAAAATGGAAACAGTGCAGCAATTTATGTACAGGATAAGGAAAATTTATGTCTGTACCTATGAATTAGGACAGGATGCCGCAGTCAAAGGAATTATTTTGCAAGAAGCTGAGCAGAGGGCACTTAATGCTTTTTTCAGAGGGTTGCATGCAGAAATGTCAAGATGTGTACGGAAAGGGGTCTGACAGATTTGCGCACAGCAGTACCATTAGCTACAAAGTGTGGAGAGATTGATTTGTTGACTGGAATGCAGGGTAAACAGACAGTGTTTGCAGCTAGTATAAAATGTTTCAGGTGTGGACAAATGAGGTATATAAGGAGGCAGTGTCACAAGCCTCAGGGTAATGTGGATAAAGTAAGAGGAAGTAATAGTTTTAGAAGTTGTGGACCGGAGAAAGCTAAGGTGTTACACACCAATGGGAACCCCAGGTCCACATATGGTCATTCCTAGTAAGATTCGATGCTTCGAAATCGCTTGCAGAGGTGAATTTGCAATGAGAGGAATCATAGGAAAAAAGGGTTGCAGGATATTATTGGTCACAGGGGCGCATATATTCGTCACCAGTAGCTATCTGGTGAAACATAAGCAATGGGATCCACTATGGTACAGATGGCGTGGAATGGGAAATAAAGATGACACATCATTAGGATCAATGGACATAGACTTTTGCCTGGATATGGTTCATTTTAAGCAATGTGTAGAGATTGTGCCACACATGAATGGGGGCTATGACATGATTCTGGGATTAGGTTTCCAATACTAGCATTGTGCCATTAATTTTATCTTTGGCAACATAGGGTGGAACTTGACGGAAAAATGTTTCAGTTAGGAGAAGGCACTGCCAGTGTAGCAGTAACAAAAGACAGGGGATACTGAACAAACATAGAGAAGGGGAGCACCAATAGTCATAGGTTTGTTTAATCCATAGGGGAGTGTCACGGAGATACTGAAGGAACTGAACTAGAAGACTCAAAAATAGTTTATGTCTATCCCAAGAAAGCCTATTAACAAAGTTTCAAGAACCACCTTTATATGGTGACTGTAGGACTATACTACTATCCCCTACATATCACGCATACAGGGAGCATGAGAATAAAATTAGAATGATTACTGCATGCACAGAGACAATCAATCAATCATTATTCCCACGCTCCATGTGTGAATCGAACAGGAAGAAACCCTAACAACTGTTATGATGGGATGTACCCTCTGCTATTCACCTTAAAGTGGTTTGGAGAGTATAGATGTAGATGTATGTAGATGTCATGAGGGGAGTCTGTCAAAGACAAACTCATTAAACTGCAAATGAGCACACTAACACAGCAATGCATAGTGTGATTTTGTACCTAAAGGTACTGGGAAATTACTTTGGATCAGTCTTGAGACTAGCTAGCCAGTAGGAATTGCGTGTCAGGTGGAACTGTTAGAAGAGAATGAAGAATTAGATCACATGCATTGCTTAGTTAAAAGAGAGATTTTGCACATACAAGAAATAAAGGTTGTAAAGAAGGTACATGTTTTTATATATAACTTTAGGGCAGAGGACATAGAATTAACCAAGAGGTTGTTAATTGCTAATACGGATAATCCAGAGGAAGAAGAATGGAACACGAGGGGTGTCAGCTGCAGACAATTGCCGAACGCCATTGAAACAGCAGTACAAGGAAAAATGAAGCACCTAGAGGGAAGCAATAAGGAACGGATAGAAAAATTACTTTTGGAATTTAAGGATTTATTTCTTCCAAAAGGGCGATTACCAGCTAAGCATATTACACAGCATCACATACCAACGGGAAATGAATTGCCAGTTTACCACAAACCATACAGAATACCGAGGAACTTGCAACCAATTTTGGAGGAATTTATTGGTCAACAGCTAAAAGATTGTTTTATGATGTAATGCATCAAACCATGCACTTGGCTGTGTGTTGTCACAAGAAGTAGAAGGTGTGGAACGTATAGTAGCTTATGCATCATGACAACTAAATTCTGCAGAAAGAAATTATTCCACAATGGAGAGAGAAAAGTTAAGCCATATTTATGGACTGACATATTTCAAATGTTATCTGTACAGAAAAAAAGTTGAGTGGTAACAGATCATGCAGCATTAAATACTGTTGGGGTAAGGGTCCTTTTAGTAGGTTGACGTGATGGGCAGTAAGACTTAGTGAATTTGATTTCGAAGTCACGCCCATACCTGGAAAGAAGCATGGAAATGTGGATCGCTTAAGCAGAAAAGTAGCAGTATTACACATAGGGGGTTACGTACATAAGGAATGAGAAACTGCACAGAGAGCAGGTGACAAATGTAAGCAGTATTTTGAACAGTCATAGTTTTGTATGCAGAATGGGTTGCTACCAAGTTGGAAACGCATGTAGTGGTCCCAGTGAAGCTAAGGAATAGTGCTACAAAAAGCTCACATCACATACTAGTGGGTCATGGAGGTTTCAGATTACCAACAGGAGAGTAACAGAAAGGTATTGGTGGAAGAATAGGCAGACAGATGTAAACCAGTATGTGCGGAACTGCATACAGTGCACACAGAGAGCTGACTTGTGTCTAACAAGAGTACCATTGCAGAGGTTACCTGAAGCATTAGCACTATTCGAGTTTCTGGGGACTGACATTTTAGGTCCATTCAATAAAACACCTGCTTGCAGGGAACAAGTATGTACACACAATCATAGATCTTTTGCAAGGTAAGTGGGAATGGTAGCAATTCCAAACCAGCAAGCACAAGCACTTATGAATAATTGGACACTGATGTTTGGAGTGCCTGAAACAATTTTAGCAAGACAGAGAATAAACTTCATATCATATCTATTCAAGAAATTGTGTAAGTTACTAAATGTGAAGAAGTTAAGGATGAGCCCTCTCCACCCACAAGCAACTGGAAGAACTGAAAGAGTGCATAGGATAATCGGGAAAATGCTTAGATACGATGTTGACTCATGTCACATCTACTGGCACATCTATCTGAAGTATGTCTTCTCCACTTACAACACAAAATGGTGTGCAAATACAGGATTATCACCATGTGATGTAGTATATGGTAGTAAAATGCAATCACCAATCACATATTGAAAACAAAGAAAAGAAAGACTGGAGAGTCTGTTGAGGAATTTGCCAGACTGACTAGAGGAATTTGGAACAGAGGATGGAGGGCAAATACACAAGCACTGTAGAAACAGGAAGAAGCAGTGGGCCACACTGCAAGAATGCCACAGTATAAGGTAGGTCAGTGGGCGATGCTATCGACTTCGTATAAGCTGAAGGAAATGGCAAAGGTTTTTGCAAAGTAGCAGGGATTATGTCAAGTGGTAGAGACTACGTCATCAGTAAATGTCAAGATTCAATTGCCAACAAGAACAACAACTGTGTAGGAAGAGCAGTTGAAACCTTTTCACAGGCGTTCAGAAGTTATTCCACAGATAGGAGATGCGGACCGGAAGGGGAGAGTGAGGAGAAAGGTTCTGGAAGATAAACAAGAGGTTATGAATGAAATGGTAACAAGGAACCAATATGGATTAAGACCTAGGAGATAGTCATTTAATTAATTTTTTTTGTTAGGTATAGATTTGGTGTAATTCATGTAAACTGCTGCAGAGCAGAAATGAATTTAAGGGGGCGGAGAGTGATAGGTATTCCTGCCCATAGGTGGAGTGCAGAGAAGACGAGATGATGCAGTTCATAGCAAGACTACTGATCTTCGTCGGGGTGGAAGCGTTACGAAACTAGCACCTGGAAGGGGGGGGGGGGGGGGTGCTGTTTGCCAAACAGGAAGATGTAGTTGTCATCAGTCATTGCAGCGGTATTCAACACATGGGAAATGTTTAACAAGGTGAGATGACGAAGAAGCATTCGACCAAGTCCATCAGAGAATGGAAAGGTATGAGATACTCTAAGGATATGCCTGGTATGAGACATTAAGAGGTGACATGACCCAGGTATTGGTGGTTACTCTACACACACAAAGAAAGAGGGGTTGGATCAACAGTGAAGATTGGCTTATGAAAACAATATTGGACACTGCTGATGATGACATTTGAAGGGTGAACAACACTGTAGAAGAGGTTAAGCAGTGGCAAAAGGGAACACAGACATGAGTGAATGGCACACTATGCAGACTTTAAGTTTAGAGAATGATGTATTGAACAACATAGCTACTATGACAACTGTCTGATAAGTAATTTGGTATGCCACAGCTGCAGAACAGGCTTTTAATCAGAATATCAAGTAACTACAACCCAAAGTACAAATCTTAGATAGGGAAGTAGTAACAAAATGACTGCAGTCTGAAGAAGACAGTGTTTGGGAAGCATGAGGGAACGTAAAAGAACTATGGGAGGCTATGCAGAAGGCTGCAAGAGGTCAGCTAGGGGTAAAATTGTCACCAGACCAGTTTTTAGAGGGTTTAAGGAAAGTACAGGATGAACTACTGCTAGAGCTGTAGTTTGTTTTGGAACTCTAGCACAAAAACTTACCTTCTGATTCTTGCACCAAAACTATTGCAGAAATGGAAAGTGCTATTGATGTGCGTTTTTCATAGAATGGATGGGTAGTCAGGGGTTCATAATGTTAGTCAATCAACAGATTGGAATAATATTTAGAAACTGTATTTTTTATGTAAACAGGCTTTGTAAGTGGAACTGTGCCTATTGACATTAAACTAAAAGTGGGGTAAATTAGAATGTTAGTGGTGTTTGTTGCAGGATTCTAGTGTGAATTGCTTAAGAGATATCATATTTTGAAAAGTTTCCACACTGACACTTAGTTGTGCCATTCAACCAGTGTAGCTACTAGGTACGATGTTATTTCACTTACGGTCTACTTATGTGCTCCTTCAGTGCTATGCGACTTGCTAGTCTGTGTGACAGTCCAAGCAGTAAGTCTTCGGTGGATGATGAGATTTACCAGCGCAGAAAAAGCCAACATGCTCATGCTGTATGGAGAGTTTAAGAAGAATGCAGTTCGTTCTTGTATCGTGCATGAGGCAAGATCTCCCAGTCTCTTCAACCAATTGAGTGAAAGTGGTGGAGCCACATGTTAGCTTCCATGCAATCACATATGTGATTGTACGGTTATGTGAGCAAATGGGCAAAGAAGTCAAGCAAGCATGAGCACTTTTCAGTAAACGAGATGTGTTTCACAGTACGGAAGATGGACAAGTGCTCTTAGCTCATTAGTTATGCATTTAATAGCCTAAATTTACAAGAATTTTGCTTCAAATGATCATTCCTGTCATATCACTCAATAATGGCTATCTGTCCTAGGACACCCTGTATACGCCACTAGCAACCGTTTTATTATTTGTCAGAGGATACTTCATACCAGCATTAGATATTAAGCAATGGAAACACCAGTTTGGAACATCAACTGTTTCAGGAAAAGAGTAGATTGAAACTAGCCATAAAGATGACCAGCTGTGTTGCAGACAGGCACAACGGGAAGACTGTTACACATCATAGCTTTATGCCAAAGCCTTCTTCAGCATGTAAAACACACACACACACACACACACACACACACACACACACACACACACACACACACACACACACACGCATTCACTTAAGCAAGCACACCTCGCACAAACACGGCCACCATCGCCAGCAGCTCCAGAATCCAATGATAGTGGTCTGTATGCGTGAGGTGTGCTTGCTTGGTGTGTGTGGGTGGGGGGGGGGGGTGGGGGGGGGGGTGCACACTTGCACTCATACATGTGCTTTGCTGAAGATGGTTTTGGCTGAAAACTATAATGTGTGAAAGTCTTTTTGTTGTGCCAGTCTGCAACTCAACGGATCATCTTTACATTATTAGATATTTCCTTTCCTATTCTGTTCATGTGTTGAGTCTCGGTACACACTATAATCTCTCTCATATTATTCTCATAATAACAATAACAGATACACAACAGTTACATAATAAATGTCACACACAGTGTTCCCCGAAGAACAGTTTTACAAATTTACCCACATTGGTTTGTAAGAACATACAGGGTGGGGCATGAAATGTGTTACAATTTTGTTTTTGAATATAAACTTTACTGTCAATACAATCTGAAAGGAACATATACTACAATGAAGAGCCGTCCATGGAGATTTGTTCTAACTCAGCACATGCTCAATATGTCCACCATTTCATTTCCTAACTTCCTTCAAACGAACACTGAAGTTAGTGATTACCCTACGGCACACGTCTTCCGTAATTTAACTGCGAACTTCAAGAATAAGTCTTCTGAGCTCCATTAAATCACATGGACGTTTCGGAAAAATTTTTTCCTTTAGGTACCCCCAAAGAAAAAAGTCACATCGATTGGGGACTGGACTATTGGGGGGCCAATTTTGTCCATCATTGAAGCGACCTGGAAACCTGAGTGAAATGATCCGCATGTCGAAATGCTCGTGTAAAAACTCCAACACAGTGTTTGCAGTATGTGGCCTTGCTCCATCTTGCATGAACCACTGTGTGTTGAAGAACAAGGCAGTAGCAAGAAAGCTGTGGAATGAATCTATTGCAAAGCATGCTCAAATAACGCTTGCTGTTCACAGTTTCTTCAAAGAAAAAGTGTCCAATAAGTTCGTGACTGAAAATTGCTGCCAATGCTGTAATCCTCGGAGCATAATGCTGTCGTTCATGAAGCACTTGTGGGTTTTCAGTAGGCCAAAAGCGTACATTTTGTTTGTTAACCACACCGTCTAAATGAAAATGTGCCTAGTCTGAAAACCAAATGTTGTTGAGAGTTTCTTCCCTATCCTCTGCCCACTGAGCAAACAGAAGTCTCTGCTGCTTGTGTTCTTCAGTGAGCTTCTGTGCACAGGTCATCTTGTATGGGTACATATGGAGGTCACTTAAGAATGGGTTGAACGGAGCGTCTGGATATTCGCAGTTGCACTGCTGCCTTTCTACATGATTTCCTGGGACTTCTCTGTACAGCAACTCGTACCGCTTCAATATTCTCCGGCGAACAAACTGGCTTAGGCCGAGGTCGCTTCGCTTCCAATACTGTTCCTTCCTGTACAAATTTATCATACAACCTGTGAATGGTCTTCTTGCAAAGGACCCATTGTGTGTTAAACTGTTGTTAAAAATGCCTGTGAGTCACAATAAGGCTCTTCGTTTCACGAAAAAGTAACACAATTGCCAATCGTTGCTGTGTCATCAGTCTTCCATTGTCGGCCATTGCTGCTTACTAGTTTCCTAGCAGCAGTATCTTGAATTACACGTCATTTCATAACTCATTTGTTTTTCCAAGCTCTGCTGGTACTGCTGTAAAGATCCCAGCGGGATATCTAATGTGCATCATAAATTGTGAAAGAAACAATTGGTAACATCTCGTGTGCACCCTGTAGCTTATATTCTAAAGATTCTTGTTTAAATTCCTTGTGTATCTCATATGGACTATACTGACCTGTTGCAAACCCAGCAGTGTGACCATTCATTCAATTAACACTGTACAGCATACCTTATGACGAATCCAATTACTGGTGTAGTAGAACTGAACCGCTATGCAAACTACAATATCAAGAGGGTAGTTGTCTCCTCAGGAGCAGGTGCACATCATCCTTCATTTATTCACAAGATTATTCTAATGGGATGGAGGGGATGTGTTACAGTTATGGATGCATAGTTTAAAACTATTATCTGCTTACAACTTCAAGTAACCTACATTTTTTCTTTACAAAGTAGCATATGCTAAGAATAAAAGAATGTACTAACAGTGTCTTGGAATTTTTTGCCTTAACATAACATTATTCTTGAACTTACTGACTTCAATTCACTGGTATGGCCATTACTGACAGAAATTAATAACATGATTACAAATATATGATGTGATCCGAGACAGGAATTATAATAAAGCAATTATTATTATTATTATTACTACTACTGCTACTACTACTACTATTTTTAATATGGTGTACTCAAAGCATAGTCATCAGCACCCTGACAAGAAGTCAGCACCATGTCATTCTCATAAAGGGAGGAGGGGGGCTTAAGTCACAAAGGTTCTCTGCAGAGTAGTTTATTAATGCATTAATGTCTGCGTCGCCTCCACAACACTTTAGGGAAGAAGCCCATCAGTTCACAATATTTCAGAACCCTTGTAACACCCTTCAGCAAGGATGGTGGACATCTCAAGTCAAACCTACAAACCTAGAGCTACCTTGATGTCAGTATACAAGACACATGTAGCTGTAGTATTATGAACCAAAATTGGCACACCACAAACTCCACAGAGTGGAGTGGAGGAAATTGTATGTTAAATGGCTGTGTCCTATGTGTAGTCTGGTGATCAGCACTTCATGCCAATTACACCAATGGAAGGAAGTCCTCCATGCCTGTGTGGTTGATTTGAGTGACCACAATTTGTTTTCCACCCCCAACCATTCAGTTTCCTGCTGATGCACGATTCATATGTCAGATAATGCGATGGCATGCAAGGGAACAGCGCATCAACATAAAGGACCATCCTGATATGCTTCTTGGGCTGCTTTGTCAGCTATGTCATTTCCCTGTATCCCAATGTGTGCAGGTACCCAGAAAAAGATCACCTCGCCGCAGTGTTGGAGCCACTGTAAGGAGTCATGGATTAGCTGAATCAACTAGTCTACCAGATACATTTGGTGGACCACTTTTAGTGCAGTGAGTGAGTCAGAACAAATGTGAAACCTTGTACTGTGATGCCTGTGAATCCACTCCAGTGTCATAGTCCCATACAACTTTACATCATAATTTGTAATGGTTCCAGATGGCACATGTTGAAAACCCTATCATGGAAAATAGGTGAACAGAGGGCACTCTCTTGGCAGGATCCAACTGTCTAAACAATTTCAAAACTGTGGTACATATTTAAAATTGAAGAAACCAGTTGTGAAAAACGTAATCTGGAGCACAAGTTTTCTTGTACTGTATCAAGCTTAAAATCACTTTGGTCTTCTGAACACACCAAGGTGACAGTTTGTTCCATCCCTGGCTGTGTATTTATAGGTTTGATATATCCAGATCCTTGGGACAGTCAGCAGCACGTATCCCGAATGGCTCAGTCGCACGGAACCAATTCCTGAAGAGCTGCTCAAAGTCGAGGTGGATTTCTGCACTAAATGCCAATGACTGAGGCACTGCTGCGACTTTCATGGCCTATCGAGCCAGCCTCTGCGTACAGACTCTGAACTGGACTGTCCAGATAGGCTCCTGTCGATCTCTGAATGTCCCCATGATGGACAGCATCTAACATCTTTAAGTAGGCAATATGGGCTGACCCGTAAACCGCACTGCTGTAATCTAACCTGAAACCAGTTTTATTGGCCCAAGCTTCCAGCCTCCTGATGGTCAGCTGTGGTTACCTCATTGTTATTGTATGATTCGAGGAAGAGTAGAAGATCGCAAAGTCATCAACCCACAAAATTCATCTAATTCAGCACCTGGCTGCAAAAGAGATGTTACTGATATCAATTGCAAACAATGTGAATTGAGTACACTGCCTTGGGAGACCTCATTCTTTTGAACATGGCAGTCAGACATGGCATCAACAATGCAATATTTACAGCACCAGAGCTTGAGGAAGGATTGGATAAGAAGCAGCAGACATCCACACTGTCTCCATTCACAAAGTTGGCAAAGGAGGCTGTGTCTTCAAGTGGTGGTGGTGGTGGTGGTGGTGGTGGTGGTGCTGGTAAGTTCCTATGGAACCAAACTGCTGAGATCATCAGTCCCTCCCAAGTGGTGCCGTACTCTTTTCTTGAGGTCAAAAAAACACACCAACCAAATCATTTCAGCTTAAGAAGGAATCCTGTATCACCATCTCCAATAGAATTAAGTTGTCGAGAGCAGAATCATAGCCCTCTGAAACCTAACTGGAAGTGGCACAGGTGACCTCGGGATTCAAGGGGCCAGGGTGGTTGAGCATCCACTCAGAAGTCTTACACATATAACTGATAAGGTCTACATTCCAATAAATGTTAGGCTCTATACAATCCTTGCATGGTTTCCAGAATGGAATTAATACTACCTCTTTCCAAGTCATGCGGTACTGCCTATCAACCCGGACCTGATTGCAACAAGAAAGGAGTTTGCCTTTGGATTCAATAGTTAATAGAGCGTGAGATAATGAATCTAATCAGGTCCTAGAGCAGTGCCTCTGGCCACAAGCAGAACTGACTAATTCCCATGTGGACCATGGAAGATTGTAGACCACCTCATTCCAGGAGGAGAATTGACATCACCTCATCTCCACAGTCCTGTGGAACACTTGGAATGCAGGAGTTCGTCTAGATGATTCAATGACAGTAAAAAACTGTTCAGCTAAAACCTGATCCTTGTCTTTCGGTGCACTAAGATCCAATTTCTCAAGTCCATAAGGGAAAGTGTACTGCCTTTTCCTGGATTGCACGTTATTGAGTCCTAAACTTGCAAGGTGGAAGTGGACCAATTGATGGAAGTCATGAATTGCTTCCAAGGGGTCCTCTTCCATTCTTTTATCACTCACCTCTCTTGTGCTCTCACAGATCTGAAGGCACAAAGGTATTCTGTAGTTGGATAGTATTTAAATCACCGCAAAGATGCACACTTAGCTCTGATTGCAGATTGAACATCCGTCATTCCATCAAGGGACAGGCTGTCACCTGAGGTGGCTGTTAGACTGGGGAATGGAATATGCAGCAGCTCACTGGAGCTCAGAGGTTATATGGTCCACCATCTCCAACACACAAATGTGTTGTCCAAAGATGGCCTGCTGACAATATTGTGACCAATTTGTCCTTCAAACCACCCAACTTTGCGTCTCCTGTTGACCACTGTCCATATCAGCTGATGAATCCATACTGGAAAATGGTCACTGGAATGAAAATCTGTTGTCACTTCCCACTGAACTAGGTATGCAACAGCTGGGAAGTAAAAACGAAGGTCAATGGCTGAAGTAACCCTGTAGCTATGGGAAAGTGTGTCATCTGACCTGAGTTCAAGAGGCAGATATTCTTTGAATGGGCAAGGCACTTTATAATTCTAATAGACCAAGTGGTAGCTGAGCTCCAAAGCACAATATGTATGTTGAAGACCACCACAATTAGGGTGGGGGAGTGCCTGGAAGAGTTATGTCTGTGCATCTGCATCCAATGGCTCATGAGACGGAAGATATAAGGAACACACTGTGAATTTAACCAATGTGAGAATTTCCACTGCAACTGCTTGTATGGTCACACTGAAAAGGACAGGAGCGGAGTGGCATCTGCCATCAATGAAAATGGCCACTCCACCCTAAGTCCTGTCTCCACTAACAATGTTGTTCCTGTAGGCCTGGTAATCTCTTAATACAGGTGTACTGGTGATTTCAAAATGAGTTTCTTGTAAGCAGAAGTAGAAGTCTCTCTTAAGCCTGGAACTGTAATTCTGCCAAATGTGATTGGTATCCATTTAAGTTCCACTATAATAGAGCAGTCCCTATGGGGGACACCAGTTAGCGATGGTTGTCCTTGTCCTCCTCCCTTGGTGGAGGTGATTTACCCGCAAGGTCAGAGAGATAGACAGTGCTTGGCTCTCCGGTTCCTCCATGTCGATACTAATATCCTCAACAGTAAAATCACCACTTAAAAGGAAGAGGGCTCACCAATTTGTAGATTTAGTTGCCACTTTGATTTTGAACGACTTCTGTGTGGCTTTTTTCTTACTTATGGGAGGACTTACTTGCATGGGTAAGGAGGACAGCTCAGTGGGCTGCTAATGGGGTGTAGCGCAGTACATAGCTGAGTTTCCAAAGCTGCCATTGACAGCTTCTGAAAGTTATTTATTTATTTTTTATGTCTAGTTCTGTAGGGCCAAATTGAAGAGCAAATCTCCATGGTCATGGAACATGTCAATACATGAAATTGCAACAGAAATGTAATAACAGGAAAAAATAAAATGTTCATAAATCCTAAAAAGCCATCAATCTACAAGTTCACGTAAAAGCAATTAAGAATTTAACACAGGAATCAGCTTACTTTTTCAAGGAACTTCAACAGATTAACAGGAGTGACCCATGAGGAAACTCTTCAGATTAGGTTTGAAAGTGTGTGGATTACTGCTAAAATTTCTGAATTCTTGTGGTAACTTATTGAAAATGGATGCAGCAGAATACTGCGTGCCTTTTTGCACAAGAGTCAAGGAAGTGCAATCCAACTGCAGACTGTATTTCTGCCTAGTATTAACTGAGTGAAAGCTGGTAATTCTTAGGAATACGCTGATATTGTTAACAAGAAACAACAGTAAAGAATATATCAAACAGCTGTCGACAAGACATTAGTGAACTTGCACCACTTACTGCCCAAACCGGCCGTTTCTGAACCAAACATTCCCCTTTGAGAATGAGAAGGGTTATCTCGAAATGTAATACCATATGTCATAAGCAAATGAAACTAAGAAAATTAGACTACTATTTGTGTCAAATTATCACTTACTTCAGTTCTACTAGTAAAAATGGCAGCATTAAGTCTTTGAACATGATCCCAAACATGGACTTTCCACAACAGTTTACTATCTATCTGACCTAGAACTTTCACTGTTCAGTCTCAGTCTCACTAATCATACGCCCATTCTGTGTAATAAAAACACCAGGTTTTGTTAAGTTGTGTGTTAGAGACTGTAAAAACTGAGTCTTATTGTGATTTAGTGTTAATTTATTTTCTACGAGCCATGAACTTATGTCTTGGACTGCACTATTTGAAACAGTGCAGACATCGCACACAAGAGACTGGAATAGAAGGGAGAACCGATAGAGGTACTCAGGGTACCCTCCGCCACACACCGTCAGGTGGCTTGCGGAGTATGGGTGTAGATGTAGAACATCCTTTACTACCAACCTTGGGTCATTAGCACACACAAACATTGTGGAATCATCTGTAACACTAGAAGGCATATCATTTTTATAAATAAGGAGCAGGTGTGTCCCAGCACTGATCTTTGAGGCACCCCACATGGAATTGTGACCACTCAGACCCCACACTATAGCAATTTCTCATTACTGTGGAGAACGACCTTTTGTGTCTGTTCCAAAGAGTAAAAGGTGAACCTATTGTGAGCTACTCCCCATACTCCATAATAGTCCATCTCCCGGAGCATTATTTTCTGATCAACACAATCAAACACCTTAGTTAAATCAAGAGAGATGCCCAGCGTTCGAAACCTTTTGTTTAATGCATCCAGTACCTCAAGCAGCAAAGAGAACATCGCATTTTCAGTTGTTAAACCACTTCTAAAACCAAACTGTACACCTGACAGCAAATTACGTGAAATGAAATGATCAGTCATCCTTACATACATAGCCATTTCAATAATTTTAGCAAACGCTGATGGCATAGAAATATGCCTAAAATTATTCCTTTCTCCCCTTTTATAAAGCGGCTTTACTACTGAGTACTTCAATGCAGCACAGTACTTTAGTATTGTGCTAGACACCCCATCACATCCATAAGAGTCCTTACTCTTCGGCGATTTAATTATTGACTCATTCTCCCCTTGTCAGTATCACAGAGGAGCATTTCAGATATCAGTCTCAAAATGGCATATGATTCCCTGTAGAAACTAGGTTTTTATTTAATTCACCAGCTACATCCAGAAAGTGATTGTTAAATAGATACTATGTATGTATCTGACTTTTCAGTAACAAACATTTTTCCTATGTACTGACGTTATATCCTCAGCCTTGTGCTGCTGACCAGACAATTCCTTCACAACTGACCATATGGTTTTAATTTTTCTATTTGCATATCACATACTCTTTTCCTTACTTATAACATTTTTTAACACCTTACAGTACTGATTGTAATGGGCTACTGTAGCTAGATTGTGATTATTTCTAACATTTTGATATAATTCCCACTTTTTTCTGCATGATATCCTTATCTCACTAGTCAGCCACCCAAGCTGCCTTTTACTGCTAGTACCCTGTTTAGAACATTCTAATGGAAAGCAACTTTCAAAGAGCATGAGAAATGTGTTAAGGAATGCATTATATTTGTAATCTATGTTATCAGCACTATAACCATCCTGCCACTCTTATTCCTAACGAGGTTTAAAAGAGTCTGTTGCTGTTGGATTAGCTTTCCTATGTAGTTTGTAATTACACATTACATTTGTTTGAGTACAAAAACCTTTTAGTGTTAAAATTTGTGCCTCATGGTCTGAAAGGCCATTCACTCTTTTACAGATTTCAGGTTGAAGTGTAGTTTCCCCCCTCCCCCCAACCCCTCCACAGGTACACTGACAAGTGTATGTAATCTTACTTGAATCTGGGGTCTCAGTTTACGTAGAGACATCACATTTGGCAAGTAGCTTCTTAAGGGTTGAACCAAAAGAAGTAGCAAACAACAGAAATTGCATATCTTCAAAATGTTTTTTTGGTTCACCAAAGGATATGCATCTCAAAACTTCCACCATCAGTATTTCTATTTCCTCATTATAAACCTATATAATTTCCATACGTAGCTCTGCCGTTACATGTCATACTGGTATGTCTGAATCTTTGACACCTGAAGCATCACAGTGGGTTACGAACAAATGGTCCAACCTTAATACGGATATAACCTGCAAAAATAAACAATCCAGTTTTCTTTCCAATGTGCCACAGACACTCCTCATATAGTACTGCACTTGTGACACCCATAGTTTTTATTCTTCACTTAAATCCTCAGGGCCCATCTCCATTATACTGGAGCAGAAATCCACACCTTTACAGAAGTTATAGGTGTTGTGCAACTAAGTCACAACAGGGTAGTCACCTAAGGCCTTGCATCCCAAGAGCTTAGATACATGGTTTGACATGGGAGTTTGAACTAGAACTGTAACATTACGAAGTCTTTTAAAGACTTTTTAAGGATCCAGCAATATTCTCCCATGCCTTGTGAATACAGAGAGGGGAGACCTTTTCAAGGTTCCCTCTGCTCTCTGAGTAACAATGAAAGTGTTGTGCAAACTAATGCCCCATTATTTTAATCATGAGACTATTTTTTAAGGCAAACTGACCAAACAAGCTCTCTTTGTTAGGTGGGTGTAGGTACTACTTGACGATACACCTGTCTCATCAGGAGCAGATTTGAATTTAGGTTGTTCCATAGGGACACTCGAGCTGCTAGGGAGACAAATGACAACCCAGAGTCCCATCTGCATGAGCAAGTCTTGCACAACTAGGAGGCGGTAGGTGCCACAGGAGTTGTCTACTACAGACTGTGGTTTCAATAACCCATTGTAACTGACAACTTTGGAAATATACTACAATTCCCTATGTAGGGGCAATAATGACAAGATTAGACCCACTACAGCATGAACAGAGGCATTTAGGCAATCATTCTTTCCATACATTATATATGAACAGAACAGAAAGAAATCTAAATATGTGTTGCAATGGGAAGTATTTTCTACCATGGTTTGCAGAGTATGGATGTAGACATAGAGCAGATCCACTAGTAACATTTTTTGAAGAGAAGAAAATTCGTCTGTGGTCCATTAACACTGTAGTCACAGCATACTTTTTTTTTTAATTTTGTGAAATACACATTTTAAATTTTCTGAACTTCTGAAGCAAGTCACTCATCTTTGCAGAGCTTTGAAACATTATCAAGATCTGACTAACAGTATTGTGCAACATTTTTTTTAGGTAGAACTTCATTAAAGATAACCGCAGCATCTGCAAGAAGTCTGCAGCTACTATTAATTTTGTTTCCAGATCTTTAAAATATAATATGAACAGTAAGGGTCCCAACAGAATTATGCTGCATCCTCCATATGAAGAAACTCAATAAACTCACAAATCTCATTTGGTAAATGGTTTTGTCTGTTCTTTTGTTAATAAGCATTTTCGTGGTAGAGAGTCAAATGCTTTTTGAATGTCAAGAAATACTGCATCTACCTGACTGCCTTCATTGATGGCTTTCAGCATGTAACATGAAAAAAGTGCTGGTTGGATTTCACATCACAAATTTTCAGAATCAACACCTAGTTTTGCATGGACGTGGTCATTCTTTTTGAGATTCATTTCTTGTAGGCGGGTGTGACCAGCACTTTCTTACAATCACTAGGCACAGTTAAAATAGGGGTTAACTCAGTTTTAATATCTGTATACATTTTAACAGATTTTGTCAGGCCCAAGAAAGTCTGCTCAGTTCTAAAAAGATGCTTCTCATTTTTGCAGTGGTGTAAGAAATAAATCAGAGTAGTACTGGATTTTCCTTTGTAAAGGAGCATTTGAATACCAAGTTCAGCATTTATATTTTTGCTTTGCTACCCTCCACTTCAACTCCTATCCCATCCATAAGTGTCTTGACACAAATTTGGCTGCCACAACAGCCTTCACACATTACTAACTTTGTATTTTGTGAGTGAACATTCAATAAGATACAGTTATGGTAGTCATTACAAGCTTTACACACTGCTCTTTTGAAACCCAGAAGTGTTTCATTTACCATCTGTCTACAGTCCTACATTTTGTTTTAAACCTATTGAGAAGTAGTTACTGTTTCTTCATAAATTTCTTTACAGGGAGTGTATATCATGGAGGATCCATCTCATGGATAGGTACACACCTATCTAGTGCTTTGTCAACAACTCTTCTGAATTTCCTCTTCAGTTCCTCTACATGCTTTTTCCTAGAGCGAAATATTAGGAGTTCCTTTTGAGATATGATACAATTATCTCTGTGTCTAGTTTACCTAACATATACTTTGCTACAAGTGTCCACGGCCATTGTCACCAATATGTCACTGATACTAGTTCCAATGTCAACATCCTCAACGTGGGCAGGACTATATCCATTACACCCAGTATATTACCATCATGAGTGGGCTTCTGAACTATGTCATAAGTAGTTTTGGCAGAAAACATTTAATATTGTTTTTTCACATCTACTATTTACAAAACAGTAATTATCCAAATTTATTGTCGGATGAGTGAAGTCTCCCCAAAGTTGACTATGAGCAGGGAACATATGTACTAGTGAGCAGAGATAACAGTCAAGTTTCCTGTTACATCTAGAGGCAAGTCTGGTATTCAACAGAAGGACCCAATTGAAGACGTGAGGGGAAAAATGCGCTAACCCTCAAATGAAGCTTAGAGGTAAGTGTTGCCATCTATAAAAACTGACATTGGCCTCACTCCTAAATATCGCTTAGGGGTGAAACCAATGTCAATATCATAATTTTAATTTCATAGTTTCTATACCCAGCAACAGATGGCAACACTTATCTCTAAGCTTTTACATTTGAGGGTTAGCCTGATTTCCTGTGCATGTATTCAATTATACATTTATGCCCATCCTTAACACTTTGTCTTGCTCAGGCAATATCACAGACATTTCTCTTTTACATCTCAGTAGACACTTTAAGCTACCTGTGTAGCTGCCACTGATGTGCAGCATTGCAACTCTGAGCCATTTATGGGGACTTTACAGTTCTCATTAATATGGCTTATATTTACGCCATCACAGTCCAGTCTGCCAAAGAACCTTAGGAGTCTCCAGTTCTAACCCTCTACACAACTCAGAACCAGGTGCCACAATAAGCCCGAGTTTCATTCATATTCTGTGAGTAAGGTGGATCTGTTAAACCTTCTCTGCCAGTCACTGGAATGATCTAAGTATGAACTCTGATCCCAGACAGTAGGCATTGTTCCTCCCAGTCCAACAACATCCACAACCTGCAAATGGCTGCACCTTGCTCCCTCAGTGTCTGCCAACACAACCTGTTCGATATGTCAAATGATTCGCTCAGGCACACACAATAAGTGCATGAGGTGAGCCTTCATACTCCTTGGTACCATCTCACTAGTGGGTACCATTATACAATATATATTCAAATTGCAGGTGATTACCAGACCCCTAACCTTAAGTGCCTGATAACACCCAGCAACTTTCAATGGGTGAAATGTGTGTCACCGGCACAGTTCAAGTTTCAGTGGGAGACAGCACCTCAAATTTGTCTTGTTTTGGGGGTGGGTGTAGTATCCTGAGTTCTCCCTGGCCTCTGTCTTCACTTTATAGGCCCTCTAGACCTACCATCGACATACCACTCAAGAGTCAAGTTGACAAGTGGCGATAGGTCATGTACTTCTTGCAGAATAGGTAGTATCTGCGGGAGATGATAGTATCTGAGGTATCTTTGACATCTGTAGCATGTGTCCTAGCAGTCCAACACATCCATTCACAGAACCTTTCAATCACATAACAGCAGCCACGACAATTTCCAAGTGTTTTCCAATAGTAACTACCTCACCCACACCTGAAAACAATGGAGATACAATGTGGCAGGTGAACATTTTACTAAATATAAACATTTATCTTCACACTATGGTTCCTGATTCTCTCTTAATTTCTGGATCTGTAACGGTACAAGGATTAGATATTCCCTTTAAGAATTGAGGTTGACACCAACAAGTTAGTTTTTGTTATAGCAAGATAACCTAGGATAAAATTTACTGATTCTTTGAAACTACTTAGAATGTTGAATTTTGAAATTTTGTTTAGTCACTAATAAATTTGTGTAACAAATTAGAAAATAGTTGAAATTTACAAGTGCAGACAATATACATTGCTCATGGAAGGGTAACTATATTGAGCACAATATGATAGTCATAACATGTACAGAACACACTATTAAAACACAGCAGTCTCCTCTAGCAGAGCCATGTTATCATTGCAGTTGTAAGGTTTCAATAATTTCCTTAGAACAAAATGGTCAACAAGAGTAAAAAGGTGGCAATACTACAATAAATATGTAGGTATTTGCATTGCAATTATGATAATATGTTTCTCCAAACTAGATATTGCTGACAACATATGTAGCACACACAACTTCAGCTCTTAAACATCATTTTCCTAAGAAATATTTTATGCATGGCACTGATTTCACCACTTCTAACTCCAGTCTAATTTCACCTTTTTTACCCACACCTTGTTTATAAAATCAAAGTTTGCTACAGTATTAATGTTGTAACTTAAAATACTGTGAAGTTGAAGAATAATAGAACAGTCCCCAATCTTTTTCATATTCTTGGCCATAATGATCCCATATGATGGTCCTGCTTTAATACATATATATTCTTATCATAGCTGCAACACCAATATTTCCAGCATTTGTGCAAAAGCAGTGAATACAGGCAATCATAATAATCAGTTGAGAGGTACAAATATCTGACAAAATACATACATGAAGTGTATAATTTTGCATAAAAAACCAAGAATGGAAACATTTTCTGCCAAAAGAAATGGAGGTATGTACCCAGTGGCAGGGGCTATGCTGCATGGGCAACTGCACCATGCTAGCAGTTTGGAGATTTTCTCATGTGTGTGGTTGAGGTGGCTGCAGAAGTTGCCTTCCTGGAAGCCAGTCATTGTATTGTATTAAATAAACCACTGCTTTTTGCATCAAACCAGTCTTCAAACTGAAGATGATAACCACAACACTAGCAGCAGCAGCAACAACCACCTTACGTACTGTAATACAGGTTGTAGAATAATAATTGCTGCCAGCTGTGAGTAATAGCAGTTATTATTCTACACCATAGACATGAACAGTAATTGTAGGATGTGAGGTCTGCCAGTTATGCACAACACCGTTTTTTCAAGTACTCAAACGTGTTTCTGCACCACTGTGCTATCATCAGTGGGTTTCCATTTTATTTAATCTGTAATGTGGAACATTTTTTTCTAAATGATTACAAAATTATGTAACTATTTAGTTCAAAAAATAATTTGTTTCTTTTTGTTAATACCTTTACACTTGCTGTGCATGATTTTTCAGGACCACTGGTCACCTGCAACCAAACGATGTTCATGAGAAATTTTGTTGGGAGTTAACCTATCATCTAAACGTATTTCGTGCCTATATTCATTTTTACTTACGAAAACGTTTTGGTTTACCTATATAGGTCAAGGTAAGTGTCAAATTCCTGTAGATTTTGTAACTTTTTTTGTTCATCATTTTGTGTGTTTTGGGATTGTGTTGTGTTTTTTACTGTTATGTTTAGCTTGTCCCCAACCTAAAACCCCCAATCTCCCACAGTTGTCCCATTTGTTCAATCATATTTTTGGAGGAAGATGTTATTGTCTTATTTATACGTATTTTCGTGTTTGTTGATGTGTGTATTGGAGATGCCTAGAATAGCCATTTCCGCTATATTGATGACATCGTGGGTCAAAGCAGACGGGTGGAATCGGAGACTTCTGCAATCCCACTGAAAGACATGTGAATCTCACTACTGTTCTCTATAAATTAAGTTCCATTATCTCCTGCATTATATTTGTGGGGAGGGTGCTGTTATATTTCTGCAACACAGGTTTGTTGAATCCACTTAAAAACTCTAGTATTATCAGAATTTCCTTTCATCTTAATGGCCTTATGCAACAATTTTTTCCAGTCAGTAGATTATAGTTCTTGGTGCCATCCACCTTAGCCCATAAGCAAAGCTTATGTCACACACTAATCATTCATGCACACGCATATCCTGAGGGATTTCCATAAAATAAACCAATTTATGCCAGAATTCCTGAATCAGACACAGCTTTGGTGTTAGCTCCTTCCTAATATGTCCCCTGAATCAGTTCTTCAGATGACAGTATATCAATAAACACAAGGTGTGTCTGTATGCAAAATGAATGTGGATAATAGCAAGTTCCAAATGAAAGTCTAGGATGAATTTTATCAATTTTGTTATGGTGTTCAATACTGTTGAGACACATTTTGGCAGTCAGAACATTATGAACTCAAAGCTTTTCCCAACAAAGATTACTGAATCTCACATCTGGGTAAAATGGTTATCTTTTACGTGGCCACCTTACACTGAGCTACTTGAACAACATTCCAAAAAATATGTTACAAAGTACATATGCCAACATTCATACATCTCTGTCATGTAAAGTGCATAAAAAGGAAAATTCACATTATCAAACTATAAATTATGGGAAACAGTTGCTAGCCAGTAATCACCTTCTTGAGGCAATACACCAGTACTGCTGATAGATATGAAAGATTCTTAGAAGAAAAAAGTTTCCTGCACTGGGTCATTCATTTTCATTTCATTTTTGCTACATTTCATCTGCTTTCATGCAAAATGTTTAACCCATTAAGCACATATCCTTGACATCTGTAGCTATGATATTTTTTCAGCATGAACAGCAGCACACACTAACCACTCAAAAGTAATATCCTAGGGATTATCTTTCGCACTTTCATATGCATGCACTTAAACATTTTTAGTAACTTTTTATTAATGATAAACTGCATCTCTTTTAGGATGTGTGGAAGGTAAAGTGGCAAATCAGTTATGTATCTTTGTTGCTCTGACACCCTCCAGAACCTGAATGATCTCCTCACTATGGCTCTGTGGAATGATCATCATATCCAACTTGTCCTGTATGGCCAGTTGTAATTGCTAAGCAGGCAATTCTCATGATGTCTAAGCCCCAGTTCTTCATTCTACACGGAATCTTAGGTGTTTAGATCCTAGAAGTTCTTCAGTTGGGTAAACAGCTGTCTTTGCTGACTAAAAGTACCTATAAAACAATTCATTATATCACTGCTGTATGAAACAACAAAATAAAAATAACCGGTTTCACCAGAGGTATCACACACTATTTTCTGTAAGTGTAACTTCTCAATGTAAGTCACAAAATGTGCTAGTTTATAATGCCACAAAGGAATTTTTAAGTAATTAAAATTTACATACCGAACTGCATAAGTGATCTTATTGACAAAAGGTTGACCTATTAATACATCTCACTGACGAAAGATTGACCTATTAATATATTTATTACATATCAAAAGCATAAACTGTGTATTATAAAAGCCATGTTAAGCCCACAAGTGTTATGTGATTCATCATATAATTTTAATTGAGGTGACAGTTCTCAATAGAACACTGTAACAACTACACAAGAAAACACACTTTGACATGTGTTTCACAAACACTATTGAATTTGATCCAGGTCTTTATTTCCAATCCAGTTTTCTAATATTACAATGAAAGAGTCTACAACCACCAAAGAAATTAAACTATTATTATAAACAATGATCAAACAAACACTGACAAAAACCAATTCAAAATTTAAATTCATAGATGGAATTTTGGAACCAAGCTCAGTTAAAACAGGAGTAAGACAAGGAGATGGGACACCACCACCATTATTCAACAGTTTTAGACAAAGTAATGAAAGAATTGGAAATAGAACTAAGAAAACAAAACTTTTGGAAGGCAACTGAACAAAGATGAGGTCACGGAAAATTGAATGTTTCATATTTAGTGTTTGCAGATGACTTAGCAATTCTCATCAACAGTGAACAAAAAGAAGTAAAACAAACAGAGACTCAAAGGATGCACAGAGGAGACTGGCCTGCAAAGCTCCTCTGAGAAGACTGAATTCATGTATTCAAAGTTGGATATTCTGAAACTTAAAATAAATTACGGTGAAATCAATTACAAACACTAGGTACCTCAATGAAACTACTGAACCAACATAAGTTGAAAAAATAGCACAAAAAACAGACTGCAGAAAATCAAAGTGCCCAGACTTGTTCCAAATTTGTATAACAAAAAATGCCTGTCAATAGGCACTAAAATCAGACACTACAACAGAGTAACCAAACCAACAGTCACATATGAAAGTGAAACACTCTCATTTAATGGAAAATTAGATTTACAAGAAATTAGGAAGTAGAGAGAAAGATTAGAAAAATTCTGGAACCATGATTCACACACAAGATGAATACAGACTGCAAATCATTGAGACAACAGAAAAAAGTGTCAAACATCAAAATTGATGAATGAAATTCTATGAACACTTAGACATATTATCTGGAAACAAACTAACTAAACGTCAACTGGACTATGTGACATCACTTACAGCATCAATACCCTGGATAACTGAAGTTAAGAAGGATTTGGCAAAAGTAAAAATTGATGTAACAAACACATCAGGCATAGATACATTCAGAAGCAAAACTGATAAGTGGAAGCTTACTCCAGAGATAGAACCAAAGTGGATTGAAAAAAGAAAGGAGGTCTTTGGAGAGAACATGAAAAAATATTGGAAAAATAAGAAGAACCTTGAGAAAGAATGGCAGTTGCCTGTTTACTGTTCTCCAATGGGAACATTTGCTGCTAATAATAATAAACACTGATTAAAAGTTTCAATGGGGCCGACACCTAAAATTTTCTGAATGACAACAACCTGTCAAACTGGCTGTCATTTGTTGAATTACAATATTTTCATTTTGGATTCTCCTCAACAACACACACAGCTGTGAAGCCACTTTCAAGTGAGTTCTGGTGTGTGAGCAAGTGGCAGTAGTGTGTATCTCTACACCCCTGCCTCTCACTTCTCTATGCTGTATAAGGACGATGTGTAATGCCAAGCTAGGTGCCACCCCTGCTGCTTGACAGTTTTACAGTTCATATATTCATAGCAGTAGGCATGTATTTAAACATGTTATAACATTATTTGCAAAGTAACAAACTGTCTTGAAAGATGAAGGAAGGTTTCACTTTAATGTCTTGTTCACAACAATTGATGATGACCAAATATATGTTTTACCATAGGAAGACTCATTATCATAAATGCTAAGAAAATTTCACCAATCACGAGAATGAAAGACCAGAAAATTTGGGCAAACTGCCAGATCTTGGTATCTTGCTGTTACATTGGTATAGTTTTTCAGCCCTTTCTTCTCAAGTGTCAATTGTAAACCAGTGAATATACACTGGGCTCATCTGTGCAGAAATTGGGATATTTGGCCTTACGTATGAGTGTTTCTTGTTTTTGATGCTGTCTGCCTGTGTCAGATATGTCAGAGTAATTAGGAATATGCACACATCAGCCCTGGCTGATGATGAAAAGATAAGTAATGTACTATAAGTGAAATTGAAGTGGTATGAATATCTATCTGCCTATATCATCTAACACAAAAATCAGGAAACAAGTGTAGAAGCTACGCTTTTCTAGCAGTTTTTCAGGGTTCTCAGTTAACAGATTGGATGATCCTCGTGGATAGTGCGATGATGCAACTAGAAGTTTGCTCCAGCCCTTAAGGTGAATGTAATACTAAATCTCACAATCGGATCCAATTACTATTACATTGTGAATTTCCTACCCACTGCAACAGATGGGTCACCTTAATACAGTTAATGTATGTCTACAATAGAGATTGATTTCTTAAACTGAACCAAAATTTTATATTTTATTAACCTACTCATAACTACTACAGACTGCAGTGTTTTCCTGCATACATTTGTGTGCCTCGTTAAATGCATTTCTGGATTTGCAACTGTCCACAATTTCTCAGCCTATAGTATGAATATTTTCGAGTCTTTTCCCCACTACATTAGAGGTATGTGGTGAATATGAACCTAATGTAAATAAACCCCTGCATGAATTCCACACATATTTGCTATGATCACTTTTGATTAGGGGAAATCGGGTACTATCACTCAATTTCTTCCGTTTTATTATGTCCTCATACGCCATTTCAATGTCACAACAGGATACATTCACTGTATATGTGTGTGTGTGTGTGTGTGTGTGTGTGTGTGGTGCTCCATTGTTGATTAATACTGTTTTTTGATACAATTGTGAAGTCCATAACGACAGCTTGCGCACAAATGAGGTCCCGTGATTTCACACATCACATCGCAGCAAGCAGACAGGATTAACGCTGAGATTTAATGTTGTTGGCAAATGGATGAAGATGGAAACGGAGCAAGTCACATACTTATGCCCACACGACTTACACGGTCTTTCTCCATTTGTCTTATGTATGTGACTGAAACTGCACAAATTCTTTACTTTTCGCTGAAGTAACAACAATGTCCAATGTAAATATTGGGTTAGTTTGCTCTTTAACTACGCAAGATGTCTCTAAATCTATCGTCAATAAACAGTTATTTCTATACACATATTATACGAAAAATTTGGAAAGCAAATATCCGATGACATATTACAAGGAAATGAAATTATAAAACGCATACACTATTTCCAGTCGTACGTATTCGCTAGTGACGGGCCTAAATACATATACACTGAGTATAAAATTATTTCATCTGGCACTGGAGTGACAGACTCAGCAGCACGAAAGGCAATATTAGCAACAGCAGACAGTCATACCTGCACGCTGTAGGTATTTTATTCCCTGCAACACGGAGTTTCAAAAGCTCCTTCTTCTGCAGACGCCCTACAAAAATTTCATCCTCGCTTTCATCACCTTCCATTACTATACCACTTTTTCCTGAAATCACACTACGCGCCATTACCGTTTCAAATTCAAACTTCGCACGGCAAAGAAGTCGTGATAGTCGACACTAGTCATTTCTACTTGGTCGATACGGTGTCAAGATGTCAAAACAAGGGTCCGCTACACGTAACGATCTGTCTGAATAAATGTCTGATTGCGCTTCCCACACCCGCAGAGACAGATAGTTGCGCGTGGACAGACGATTTGCGCAGGTATGTGATGTGAGCAAACCTGGGAGTTGGAGTGGCAGTTTTGAGCGAAGTTGCACAAATCTATGGGTTCAGATAACACACATGTGCGCAGACAATTTGGAGCGTACGGACAGTAGGTAGTCGCAAATCTGACACGCAGAACGTGTTTGAGTCAGCTGTTTGTTCAGTGCAGTGTTTCTCGTGCGTGTGTGTATAGTGAAGTTTAAAGAGCAAGATTCATGTCAGCATTCTTGGGGGTCATTGCCGAATTTATCGAAAAGTGTAGGAGTCATACATGTTCGTGGAAATTAAGAGCAGGGAATACAGTGATAGAGATAAGAAGGCAGCTGTTTATAATTCTTTAATAGAGAAATTACAAGACGTTGACCCTAGAGCAAACTGGGAAACGCCAATGAAATAAATAAATCCATTGCGGGCTGTTTACTCCAAAGACCTAAGCAAGGTAACGAAATAAATTCGATCTGGCTCCAGGGGATTGCTAGCATACTTTTATTCACAGGGAGGGGGTCTGACATGTGGGCCACCAATTTTGATCAAGTCTTGCAAGGACGTTCTATATTAAAAATAAAAAAGAGACATGTGTTTCAGTGCTTTGCTAGACATTTCCTAGTTTTTGGAAAAATATCGAGGTCAAAATTGATGACGGAAAATTGTATTTTCAGTGTTATGCATGAAAAGATCGTCTCAAAACAAACATTTTTATTAGTGTAATATTGGGTGCAAATTTAATAATGTTGGAGTTATTAAGGTTTTGTGTTTTCATGCTATAGCTTTGGTGTCCATCATTCAATGTGTCTACCAGAGTGATGTCGATAGTCGAGTAGTCATGGCACTACAATACCAAACCGCTGGTCCATGTCTGTTTCTTGGTCGTTGCATTTTTTGGTTCGACTTTTCTGGTGTATCTAATAATATTCTAATAATCAGATTTCTATACTTTGATTTTTTGGAAGTAGAACATCGGGAGGGGTGATTAATAACCAAAGAAGTACATATAGGGTGTTTCTGTAAGAGTGTGCAAAAATTTAACAGGTCAAGGATGCTCCACTGAGCAATTTGAGGTTGGGAACCTGGGGTCCGATAAGCCAGCTTCAGGAGATAATAGGAATAAAATGAACATTACTGTGTACTTTTTTATTTACATTAGTTAACTGCAACTGTCATGATTGACACATAGGAACGTACCGTTTGTACTGTGTATTGCAAAACGTGAGGAAACTGAGGGCCATCAACCTCAACGCAAGCATGACATCGGCCAACAAGTTTCTGACGCTCCCTGGTGTGTTTCAAATCACATCATAGGCAGCTACAATTCTGACAACTAATTACATCTCTGTATCCAATGGGGTCTCATACGCAAGTGACTTTAGATATCCTCATAGGACAGGTCAGGTGACCTCGCAGGCCATGAAATAGGACCTCCCCTTCTAACCCAGCGACCAGGAAATACTGTACCAGTACTGCTCCATCGTATTGGACTCTACGTCTCCGAATCTCCCTGAGTAATGAATGGGTCTGTCGTTGATTCACATCACATTCTGTCATGGGACAACGTAAATACGATACAACAGTTCCATCTTATGGACAAGTAAAGTAAAAAAAAAAGATACTTCCTGGTAATCAGGCTCATCCTCTTTGTTTCCTTGCAGCAAATAAACGATGTACATGAAAAATAAACAGCATGGTATGTATAAACTTCTGTGCATGTTAGTTCTAAATAAGATAGAAAACAGTAATGCTAGACAAATTTACTTCAATATCTCCTTGAGTTGGCGTCTCCGACCCCAGATTCACTATCTCAAATCGTTCAGTGGAGCATTCTCTATGTCCTGTAATATTTTTGCACTCTCTTGTGGAAATACCCTGTATAATGTATTGAGAGCTATTTTCATCACAATGCACGATGTGCTTCATAAGACTTTCGTAGATGGTGATGATCAAGTGACTTCCAACGTGAAAGTGATAGCACCAAAATGTGCCACTTTTGGTCAACCGAGTGACGTTTACTTTTATGAGATGTAAACAAATTCATCACACAACTTCAAAATCATACGACATCATAGCAGAGGAGAGAATTAAATATAGGGTGGATGGTATCAAAATTCATGCATTGGTCCACAACGAGTTTCCCATGCCTATCTTTCAAGATATGCTTTTATGTGCTTGGTGTTCATCCAAATTGATATCTTACAGATCTATTTCTTGCAACGTGAATTAGATATGTTTCCCATCAACAATGTACTGGAAAACATGTCAATGCAATGAAATTTTGTGCTTGTGTTGCGCATGGTGTGAGAAATATTTACTTGTCTATGATAGGTTTCACCTCACTGATTTTAAGAACCGTCACAAATAGATGATCAGTTAGGACTATGCAGTAATATACTTTAGATTTATTTTTGTTGTGTGTGTCACGGTGAACATAACTGTCAATACATTAAATATATACTTACTTGATTATTGCTCACACCTCCCAATGTTTTATTTAAAAAAAAGGCAAAGTATTACGATTATTAGAATATTATCAGATACACCAGAAAAGTCTAATGAAGAAAACTGCCACGACCAAGAATCGAACATGGACTAGCAGTTTGGTATTGTAATGCCCTGACTACAGATCTGTTAGACATATTGAATGATGGATGCCCAAATTATTGCGTGAAAACACAAAAACGTTAATAAATTGAACATTACTAACTTCAGACCCAATATAATACCAATAAAAATGTTTGTTTTTAGACATTCTTTCGAGGTTTCATTCCGAAAATACGAGTTTCTGTCATTGATTTTGATCTAGCCATTTTTTCAAAAACTACGGAGTGTCTAGCAAAACGCCGAAACATGTGTCTCTCTCTATTTTCAATATAGAACATCCTTGCAAGACTTGATCAAAACCGGTGACCCACATGTCAGACCCTCCTCTAGTCTGTACTGTCCTATGGCACAATCTTATGTGACAGAGTAGCTAAAAAAATTAGACCCTATTTGTTCTATAAGAACAGTACAGTCAGAATAGTGTGTTAGCTGATGAGGGAAGACCTTGGAACAGTGTCTTCAGGGATACAGGGGTAATTATGCTTGTTTTATTTCCTAAAATAATATGGAGTGCAGAACAAGAGTGAACTGTAGAATTCACTGCCACAATACTTGAAGAAAACCTTTCCAGATGAACTATGAATCCCTATCTACAGTTCAGAAGGGATTTTTATATTCTGGTGCAAAAGTCTTTACCAGGTTGTTGGTAGACTTCGGGCAGGGAATTTGAAATCCTGACCCTGAAACAAATTAAACTATAGCTCACTGGCAACGTATATAATTTTTAAGAATACACTGTGCTTCAAACACGTCTAAACTGTAAATAATTATACATAAATTGTCAGAATCTACGTGAAACACTTTACTTGCTTTCATGAAACCATATTCCAGGACAGTGTACATGGCTACACAAATGTTGGGTGTAATTTCACTCAATGCTTCTTTCGAAATTACAGTAGAAAATTCTGAATCTTTGTAGCTCCTTCCTGTTGCCAGGAATCTTAACGTCACTATCAGTTGATAATGTGTTGAAATTTGCTATTCACATACAAGTATTTTTTGTGTTATACAAGGAGCCATGAGCCTAAAAAGATAATTATACTGTGGTGGACACATTAAGAACCGATAAAGTTGAGGACAGCAGTTAAGGTGCAAACCATCCTTGCCCCAAGAGTGTAAAAGGGCACTTTGTTTTTATGGGTTTTTAATTATTAAGTCCTTGGTCTCTCTCTTGTTGTTCTAATATGTTCTGGATATCATGCTGCTGTGTGCTATGGAGAAATATAAAAAGTGTTCATATTAAGAAGCTAGTTCATTAAAGGGTGAGATATTGGTATCACCTAAAGTAGTGACCCTGAACCGAATGACGACTCCTTTTTGTCATCATGCTGCACACACTATACAATAGATCCTCACACCAACATAGTTAAAACATAATGTTGAGGTTTGCTGTCAAGTAGTAGTGTTGTACCACCGCCATCTGCTGCAGTTCCAAGACCCACCTCCAAACAACAACAATGGTAACAGAATCTGCAACATAAAAATTCCGTCCTTCTACATCTACATCTACATCCATACTCCGCAAGCCACCTGACGGTGTGTGGCGGAGGGTACCCTGAGTACCTCTATCGGTTCTCCCTTCTATTCCAGTCTCGTATTGTTCGTGGAAAGAAGGACTGTCGGTATGATTCTGTGTGGGCTCTAATCTCTCTGATTTTATCCTCGTGGTCTCTTCACAAGATATACGTAGGAGGGAGCAATATACTGCTTGACTCTTCGGTGAAGGTATGTTCTCGAAACTTTAACAAAAGCCCGTACCTAGCTACTGAGCGTCTCTCCTGCACAGTCTTCCACTGGAGTTTATCTATCATCTCCGTAACGCTTTCGCGATTACTAAATGATCCTGTAATGAAGCGCGCTGCTCTCCACTGGATCTTCTCTATTTCTTCTATCAACCCTATCTGGTACAGATCCCACACTGCTGAGCAGTATTCAAGCAGTGGGCGAACAAGCGTACTGTAACCTACTTCCTTTGTTTTCGGATTGCATTTCCTTAGGATTCTTCCAATGAATCTCAGTCTTCATCTGCTTTACCGACGATCAACTTTATATGATCATTCCATTTTAAATCACTCCTAATGCCTACTCCCAGATAATTTATGGAATTAACTGCTTCCAGTTGCTGACCAGCTATTTTGTAGCTAAATGATAAGGTATCTATCTTTCTATGCATTCACAGCACATTACACTTGTCTACATTGAGTTTCAATTGCCATTCCCTGCACCATGACTTTTCTGGAGACTAGAAATCTAGTCTGTAGGAATCAGCATGGGTTTCGAAAAAGACGGTCGTGTGAAACCCTGCTCACGCTATTCGTCCACGAGACTCAGAGGGCCATAGACACGGGTTCACAGGTAGATGCAGCGAATGCTGCAGATCCTCCTGCATTTCAGTGCAATTTTCTATTCTTACAACCTCTCGATACACCACAGCATCATCCCCAAAAAGCCTCAGTGAACTTCCGATGTCATCCACCAGGTCATTTATGTACATTGTGAATAGCAACGGTCCTATGACACTCCCCTGTGGCACACCTGAAATCACTCTTACTTTGGAAGACTTCTCTCCATTGAGAATGACATGCTGCGTTATGTTATCTAGGAACCCCTCAATCCAATCACACAATTGGTCTGATAGTCCATATGCTCTTACTTTGTTCATTAAACGACTGTGGGGAACTGTATCGAACGCCCTGCGGAAGTCGAGAAACACGGCATCTACCTGTGAACCCGTGTCTATGGCCCTCTGAGTCTCGTGGACGAATAGCGTGAGCAGGGTTTCACACGACCGTCTTTTTCGAAACCCATGCTGATTCCTACAGACTAGATTTCTAGTCTCCAGAAAAGTCATTATACTCGAACATAATACGTGTTGCAAAATTCTACAACTGATCGACGTTAGAGATATAGGTCTATAGTTCTGCACATCTGTTCGACATCCCTTCTTGAAAACGGGGATGACCTGTGCCCTTTTCCAATCCTTTGGGACGCTACGCTCTTCTAGAGACCTACGGTACACTGCTGCAAGAAGGGGGGCAAGTTCCTTCGCGTACTCTGTGTAAAATCGAACTGGTATCCCATCAGGTCCAGCGGCCTTTCCTCTTTTGAGCGATTTTAATTGTTTCTCTATCCCTCTGTCGTCTATTTTGATATCTACCATTTTGTCATCTGTGCGACAATCTAGAGAAGGAACTACAGTGCAGTCTTCCTCTGTGAAACTGCTTTGAAAGAAGACATTAAGTATTTCGGCCTTTAGTCTGTCATCCTCTGTTTCAGTACCATTTTGGTCACAGAGAGTCTGGACATTTTGTTTTTATCCACCTACCGGTTTGACATAAGACCAAAATTTCTTAGGATTTTCAGCCAAGTCAGTACATAGAACTTTACTTTCGAATTCATTGAACACCTGTCGCGTAGCCCTCCTCACACTACATTTCGCTTCGCGTAATTTTTGTTTGTCTCCAGGGCTTTGGCTATGTTTATTTTTGCTGTGAAGTTCCCTTTGCTTCCGCAGCAGTTTTCTAACTCGGTTGTTGTACCACGGTGGCTCTTTTCCATCTCTTACGATCTTGCTTGGCACATACTCATCTAACGCCTATTGTAAGATGGTTTTGAAATTTGTCCACTGATCCTCAACACTATCTGTCCTTGAGACAAAACTTCTGTGTTGAGCCGTCAGGTAGTCTGTAATCCGCTTATTGTCACTTTTGCTAAACAGAAAAATCTTCCTACATTTTTTAATATTTCTATTTACTGCTGAAATAATCGCTGCAGTAACCGCTTTATGATCGTTGATTTCCTGTTCTGCATTAACTGTTTCAAATAGTTCAGGTCTGTTTGTCACCAGAAGGTCTAATATATTTTTGCCACGAGTCGGTTCTCTGTTTAACTGGTCAAGGTAGTTTTCAGATAAAGCATTTCAAAAAAATTTCAATGGATTCTTTGTCCCTGCCACGAACGCTTGAGTCTCCCAGTCTATATCCGCCAAATTAAAATCTCCACCCAGAAGTATAACATGGTGGGGAAATCTACTCGAAATATTTTCCACTTTATTCTTCAGGTGCTCAGCCACAACAGCTGCTGAACCCAGAGGCCTATAGAGACATCCAATTACCATGTCTGAGCCTGCTTTAACCGTGACCTTCACCCAAATCATTTCACATTTCGGATCTCCATCAATTTCCTTCGATGCTATTGCACTTCTTATCGCTATAAACACGCCTCCCCCTTCACTGTCCAGCCTGCCTCTGTGGTATATATTCCAGTCTGAGTTTAGGATTTCATTACTGTTTACGTCTGGTTTCAGCCAACTTTCTGTTCCTAGTACTATATGGGCGTTGTGACCGTTTATTAATGAGAGCACTTCTGGGACCTTTCTATAGACGCTCCTGCAGTTTACTATTAGCACATTAATATTGTTATTCCCTGCTGCATTTTGCCTACTCCTACCTTGCCGCGTCTTAGGAGGTGTCTTGTCGGGCCCAGGGAGGGTATTCTCTAACGTAAAAAACCCCCATGTGCACTCCACACATACTCCGCTACCCTTGTAGCCGCGTGTAGTGCACGCCTGACCTATTCAGGGGGACCCTACATTTCTCCACCCGATAGCGGAGGTCGAGAAATTTGCACCCCAGCTCTCTACAGAATCGTCTGAGCCTCTGGTTTAAGCCTTGTGATATATAAGAGCACAACTTTGGCTTATGCAGGTGGAAGCCATTTTCCGGTTGTGCGGTGTTATCTCAGATGCTGGTCAGTTTACTTTGATTATTTCCCAGCTTGAACTAAGTTTAACTGAAGAACTTGATGACGTTATCTACAGAAACTGTGCTGCAGCATTTTCTTTTACCGCTGGAATCGCGACTCCAGCAGATTGTGGATCTGTGTGTTTTTCCTGAACTCTGTGTGGGTGAATTGGCGCGTAGGTGGATTCTGAAGCGACTGCCTGTCTAACAGTAATTCGAGTTCCATCATGAGTTAAGTTATGAATGACAGCCCTGTATCGTGCATGCAAGCAGTGACGGCTTCAACGAGCCCCGACTCGCTAGTTTCACAGTATACAAAGAGTGTTTCGGCACCCGAGCCGTTTATGGATAAAATGGTCAATGAATTGGCCAGGTTTAATTTGCGGCCTGCGAGGAAAGGAGGCATTGTGGGCAGTAACGAATGGGACTCTGCTGCAGGCCACAGGTCGTGGTGCTGGTACCACGGCGTTTAGGCAAAACTACAAGACAATGCACCCAACCATATGTGTAACCAAACACTGCTGCCGAGTGCCAGTAGCCGTACATGCTCGTCCGAATTATACAGAGTGCCTACCATTCAACAAGAGTCCTATGGTATCAGAAGTTGATGGCTCCGCAAGATTATTCATCACAGACAAAGCGTCAGGAGTTCGTTTCCTTGTGGATACTGGGTAGTAAATCAGAGTGGTCTATAGAGGAAAAATGAGTTTCGCCGATCCTCTGGCGTTTCTATGTTGACAGCCGCTAACAATTCATATATTCCAAGTTTGGGAAGAAAATGCTGAGGCTGGTATATGATGATGGGTTTTCCCCTACTTTGACTTTTGTGGTTGCTGATATTTCAGGACCAATCGTGGGAGGAGACTTTCTGAAGCATATTCTTGGTGGTACCTGGCATCGCCTAAAATGGTGACCTTGAAGAGAATGGCGACTCTTTCTTTTCGTCACCATGCTGCACACACTACAAAATGGATCATCATGCCAACACTGTGAAAACGGAAAGGTGAGGTTTGCTGTCAGCTAGCAGTGTTGTGCCACTGCCAACAACCTCTATCTTCCAAGCTCTTGACCATGTTGAGCGGCATACTGTGCGACGCTGCTGATATCAGCTTTGTGAAGATGTCTGCATCTACTGTGCCAGGTCCATTTTAGGTGTTGAATGCACACATATGACAGTTGTGAGCTTGCTGAGTTACAGGACAGCACGTGATGCTTGACACAAAAATTTGTGAGATCGAGGAAAATGTTTGTTTGAGATTGAATGTGGTGGCTAATGAAAAGTAATTGAAAGAAAAACTTGAAGATCTATGCAGCTGTGCAGAGGCTGGGCTCTTCCTCCTCGTCCCCTTCCAGGAGCATGCCACTGGTAGACGATGACCTCAGTCAGCTGCTCCTATGGGCGTTCCCAGCACTGACAGATTCCATTGTGGCTAAGGGTAAACTGAGGTATCCTACTACACATAGCATAAGAACTACTCTTGCTCAACCTGTGGCCAGTAAGCCTAGACGTTTCCCTTTTGAGATATTGCATGTGGCTAAAGCTGCATTGATGGAATGATTGCTGATGGGCTAGTGTCAAGCCCATTCAGTGCATGGACATAACCACTAGAGATGGTGGAAAAAATGTCTGACCACAACGAATTTGTGGGGACTACAGGGGCCTCAGTGCTAGTCCAATCCCTGATAAATACCCCATGCCCAAAGCGTCGGATTTCAATAGCAATTTTAATGGTGGTCGTCTCTTCAGTATCATCGACTGCACTAAAGCCTTTGTGCATATACCGATGACTGTTCTTGGCAAACATAAGACGATTTTGACTACATCGTTTGACCTTTTCCAAGAAAATTGCAATGGCTTTTGGCCTTCGAAACACCATCAAAACGTGGCATCGCCTTTTATGAGCTACTGCACAGGCTATCAGTCGTTTTCTGTTATATTGATGATATTCTGGTATTACTCACATGAAAGAGGAGCACATAGAGCAGTGCATTAGTCAAGAGACTGAACAGTTATGGCATTGAGATAAATAGAGACAAATGTGTGTCAGGGGAAGAAGAGGTTAAATTCCTTGGTTATATTGTCTCACAGGCTGCCATTTCTCCCAATCCTGATAAGGTAGATGAGATGATGCAGATGCCACTGCCTGTGGCTTTTAAATGCCTCCACCACTTTCATGGAATGTCGAATTACTATCATAGACATTTGTTCTTTTTAGCCGAGCGGAAGAGCCAATCAATGGTTTGTCTAAAGGCAAGAACACAGCAGGAAGTACGAAATTCCCATGGAAATTTGAGGCCACTAAGGCATACCAACCTGTCAAAACAGGTTTAGCAAATTCTACTGTGATAATCCACCCTGTTCCCAGTGTACCCATTGCCTTGCTAGTGGATCACGGCAGTGGGTGCAGTGTTGCAGCAAATGATTTCATTGACATGCCACACTTATTTTTTGAAGAACCTATCAGAGCAACAGAGAAATTGGAGTGCCTTCAGTAACATGCTCTTAACTATTTATATAAGTATTTTTGGCCATGGCTAGAGGCCCAAGTGTTTATAATTTACGTGTACCACAAACAATTGGTATCTATTTCCAAACGTGTGGCTGAGTTCAAGTCTCCATAGCAGGCACACTGCACTGAATTTATCACACAGTTTTCTACCATACTGACCACATCGGCCGGCCAGAGTGACCGGAGTGACCGGGCGGTTCGAGGAATTTCAGTCTGGAACCGCGTGACTGCACGTTCGAATCCTGCCCCTGGCATGAATGTGTGTGGTGCCCTTAGGTTAGTTATGTTTAAGTAGTTCTAAGTTCTAGGGAACTGATGGCCTCAGATGGTTTGTCCCATAGTGCTCAGAGCCATTTGAACCATTTTTAACAACATCACAGGGCAGCTGAATGTGGCAGCCAACTGTGAAGCTATCTCCGTTATTTAATGGGCAACTGTAGCTACCGATAATGAGGATGACCCCTCCCTCCTACACTACTATGTGGAACCTGCTTTGACTGGATTGCACCTGAAACACATGCTGCTGCAGGCCTCTGCGCTATGGGTCTGGTGCAACACAGTGGACAACAGAGTCTGTCCAATTATCATGGTGAGGTTGCATCAAGCTGTTTAAGATGCATTACACAGTTTATCGCACCCCGAGATCAGGGTATCCGAAAAGTTGGTGTCAGGCAAAGCTGTGTTACCTGGGGTGCACAGTTGGGTTGCCAATTGTTTGAGGAACTTTTGTGTTTGTGCAGTCATAAACATGGCAGGACTATGAGCTACCATCCATTTAGTAATGTGATGGAGCAGCATATGCATCGCATGCTCAAATCCACCTGCAAATAATTACACAAGTCTTTGGGTTCGCCCTGCAATTTGTGAACTAAATCTATATGTGAAAACGTCCTTAGCTTAAGCCTGTTTTACAAGAGCGAATTTCTGATCAAAATCGAGTACTCGAAGTGCTTGCACATTATGTGCCTGCATGTAAAGCAGCAGTTAACCACGACGCGAGTTTGTATACGTCAATGATCTATAGATTGTGCCGAGTGCGAAGTTCTAAATTTCTGAATATGTTGCGCACTGCACACTGAACAGAGACAAGGGACTAAACAGCCGTCTGCTAATATCGGTAGTTATAACCTGTTCTAGTCAAGCTCATTCGTATTATGGAAATCGGTATCGTTTCATCTTAAACTTCATAATGTTGTTTGCTTTGTTTTCATGGCACACCTAAAATTTGTACATCTTGGTGTTTTTTCCTACTAGTGCTCTCCTACAAGAGGAATGAAATAACTGAAAGCAAAAAGTATTTAAGTTTTACAGAGAAAAATCATACACTATGCATAAATAAGAACGCAAGTAGATAAAAGGTTTTTAACGGAAATTATATCAACAGCGAAAAAGTCAGAATTATTGGATGAGAAAAATAATTGTCGTTGTTATTTGGCACCTAACAAGAAAATAAGATACAAAGAGTAAAGCAAAAAGGCACTATTTACTGCCTTCTACATATTGTCTGATGTATTTGCAGGTTTATATTTCCTCGAACGTATAAATGTACGAGGTTTGTCTGTAAAATAAGGCTCCCATGCCGCTACAGTCCTGAAAAGCGCTGTTACGGTGGATCCCGTGATTCTGTAGTGTACCTTGTTTCCCCCACAACAAATCCACCTGCGGTGCTCAGTATTGGCTTGGCAGCCGCACGTGATGGATTTCCCCCTCACTTCGCCCGCCAGGTGTGAGCTGGGCTCGGTAATCTGTTTACCGTCTGCAAAAAACTTTGCGCTGGCAGAAATCCATTTCCAGCTATGCGAAATCTATGGAGGCAAGTGTATGAGCGTACAACACGTGCGCAAATTGTGCAGAGAGTTCAAGAATGGGCGTACTGACGTCCATGATAAGGAGCGTTCCGGAAGGCCATCTGTTTCTGACGAAACAATCGCTAAAGTGAAGGCAGCGGTGCTCTCAGACCGATGAGTGACGGTTCGTGAGCTCTCCGAAATGATCCCTGATGTCAGCAAAACCTCTATTGACAAGATTTTGACGGAGCATCTAGGGTGTGCTAAGGTTTGCTCGAGCTGGCTGCCAAGAATGTTGACCGAAGACCACAAACGTCACCGCGTTGAAGCGGTCCAAGAACTTCTTCAAGACCACGGAACTCATGGAGAGGAACTCCAGCGTCACTAGAGACAAGACTTGGGTGCACTACCGCACACCCGAAACCAAAGAACAGTCCAAACAATGGAAGCATCCAGAGCCGCCGAGATCGCGAAAATTCAAACAAATGCAAAGTGTCGGCAAAGTGATAGCAACAGTGTTTTGGGACAGGAAGGGAACAGTGTTGTGCGAGCTCTTGCCCACCAGTACAACAATCAAAGCTGCCGTGTACTGCGAGACACTGCAAAAATTGCGTCGTGCAATTCAAAACAAGAGAAGGGGCATACTGTCCAAGGGGGTGCGTTTGCATCAGGATAACGCTCGACCGCACACCACTAAAGTCACCAACGAGCTCATCGCCAAATTTCGATGGGGTATTGTCAAACACCCACCCTACAACCCAGACTTAACCCCAAGTGGCTCCCATCTCTTCCCTGACATGAAGAAACACCTAGGTGAAACGCATTTCGGCGACAGAGAAGAGCTGGAAGAAGCGGTTCTCAGGTATCTTGCCTCAGAAATTTCTTTTCTTCGCGACAAATGGCGGGCGAGCAGTAGACTGAAACACACATTTGGAACGATCTATTGCATGCACAGCACAGACGTCTGCGTAGACAAGACAGTGTCTTGTGTGTGGACAGGCATTAATGATTTCACAAGATTAACACAACTTGTCCTCCACTCTCTTCATCCTGTGGAGCTTGTAGGAAAGGAGGGGGGAGAGATGAGTGGGAACTGCCCTCTAGTGAGAGTTCATTTAATATACGAACAAGGAAAAGGATCTATAACTGCAGGTCCCGGATAGTTATGACCTAAGATACCCAAAAATGATAACTAAAATAACGTGAAAATGTCGATAAAATGAAGTAAAAATGATGTAAAACATTCTATAGTGAGTTATAAATGAACTCGTGTAATAAAATACGTTACAGGAGGTTAGATCTGAAGTAACGGAATTGATAATTATTTTAAAATATCCATGTTTTATTTTCAGAATTTTCATTTTTGGAAGACATGCAAAAATTGTTATAGAACCAACCATCTCAGTGTTACTGCATGGAGCATGAATATCTCTAGAGTGTTAATTCCATTCTGTGCATGTTGTCAACCTTGGCTCTACACATATACAAATTTATTGGGATCAATTTATTGGCCACCTGATAAACTAGACGTGTGTAGGCCCTTCCCGACCAGCTTTTCTTGTCTGGTCATCTGACAGCTGGCAACCCCACCACTTCACCCAACAAATTGTGCCATGTGTAATGCTGTCCCAACAGCTTCAGGACTGATGAACGTCTGCTGTCTGTGCGTGTGAAAACATTCGTTGTTTAAAACTGCTAACGAGGCAGATAGAGGTTTGATGACAGAGTTTCTAGAGAGATATAGAGAGTTAGGAGAACTGCATTGGAAGTATATAGCAACAGGAGAAGCGAGAAATGAAGCACTCGTTTTTTTGTTGTATATATCATTTGTTTTATTTTTTATTTCTTTTGCTTTACCTTTATATACTTGATGTAAAAGGTATAAGCCATCAAAAAAATTCTGCTAGTAGAATACAAGTAATTGGTTTAAACATCTAGTAGCGTTTCTTCATTTCCTACAGCTGTCCCAGAAAAAAAATTCATCTCGGGACAATGTTTTTGGAAAAGTAGACATCACCCCTGGGCATTGCCGCGCGGGGTCGCCGCGCGGTCTGGGCGTCTTGCACAGTTCGCGCGGCTCCCCTCGGCGGAGGTTCGAGTCCTCCCTCGAGCATGTGTGTGTGTATTGTCTTTATCATAAGTTAGTTTAAGTCAGACTAAGTAGTATGTAAGCCAAGGGACCAATGACCTCAGCAGTTTGGTCCTATAGGAACTTACCACACATTTCCAATTCGCAAATTTTCCGATATGCCTTATTGACATCACGAGCGCAATTCGCAAACATGTAGGCCACAATGGCCTACGTGGTTGACTCACTGTTAATACGCCAATCGTTGGCAGTCGTTATTGCAACTCCGTTAAACTTAGGATGGAAGGGAGATTTATTATCACCAAAATATTCGATATTCATTTAATATATGGCGAGGCAAAACGCGTTTCGACAGCAACTGTGCGAATTTATTGAGAGCTCTTCCTCCAACGAAGACTTCCTGCACGATCGACATATTTGTCGGTGTTCTCGAAAGGTCTGTATAATAATAATTCTCTGCAGTAGGTATCTTTACCTTTATTTCTGTATGCGAACATATTGTCTGTTCGGATATGCTTTCTTTTTTTATTAAGTAAATAACGAAATAATAAAGCTTACAATGACGTATCCAATTTGCATAGATGTAGAGATACTGGCTCTTTACTATCCCGTGCAGAAGAGAGAAGCCCACAACATGAAGAACGTGTGTTGGAACCTGAGGAACAAGTTCTGGACCGCATCTACTAAGATCTTATTCAGATTACTAGAAGCATCGCCCACCAAGTGGGTGTATCGTACACTGTCTTCATCACACTTTGAAAGAGGAGCGAGTAGATATCTTTTGTATGTTCTGGACCACTAGACCAATCTTTTAAAACATAAAAAATTACTCTTGAACACTCTCAATTTTTTTATTTTCCATAAGATTGATCTAATGATCCAGAACATACAAATGGTATCTACTATTCCAATAACATAATATAATATAATAATATAATTATAGCTATAACAAAAAATCATTTATTTTACATACATTTCCCATAGGTGAATGTAATGTAATTAAATATATTAGAGAATTAAGTATTTTTTAAAATTATGTTAAAGAATCATCATCATCATCATTTAAGACTGATTATGCCTTTCAGTGTTCAGTCTGGAGCATAGCCCCTTATAAAATTCCTCCATGATCCCCTATTCAGTGCTAACATTGGTGCCTCTTCTGATGTTAAACCTATTACTTCAAAATCTTTCTTAACCGAATCCAGGTACCTTCTCCTTGGTCTGCCCCGACTCCTCCTACCCTCTACTGTTGAACCCATGAGTCTCTTGGGTAACCTTACTTCTCCCATGCGTGTAACATGACCCCTCCATCTAAGCATGTTCATCCTGACTGCTACATCTATAGAGTTCATTCCCACTTTTTCTTTGATTTCCTCATTGTGGACACCCTCCTGCCATTGTTCCCATCTGCTAGTACCTGCAATCATCCTAGCTACTTTCATATCCGTAACCTCAACCTTGTTGATAAGGTAACCTGAATCCACCCAGCTTTCGCTCCCATACAACAAAGTTGGTCGAAAGATTGAATGGTGCACAGATAACTTAATCTTGGTACTGACTTCCTTCTTGCAGAAGAGAGTAGATCGTAGCTGAGCACTCACTGCATTAGCTTTGCTACACCTCGCTTCCAGTTCTTTCACGATGTTGCCATCCTGTGAGAATATGCATCCTAAGTACTTGAAACTGTCCACCTGTTCTAACTTTGTTCCTCCTATTTGGCACTCAATCCGTTTATATTTATTTCCCACTGACATTACTTTCGTTTTGGAGATGCTAATCTTCATACCATAGTCCTTACATTTCTGATCTAGCTCTGAAATGTTACTTTGCAAACTTTCAATCGAATCTGCCATCACAACTAAGTCATCCGCATATGCAAGACTGCTTATTTTGTGTTCACATATCTTGATCTCACCCAGCCCCTCTATTGTTTTCAACATATGATCCATATATAATATAAACAACAGTGCAGACAGATTGCAGCCTTGTCTTATCCCTGAAACTACTCTGAACCATGAACTCAATTTACCGTCAACTCTAACTGCTGCCTGACTATCCATGTAAAGACCTTTAATTGCTTGCAAAAGTTTGCCTCCTATTCCATAATCTCGTAGGACAGACAATACCTTCCTCCTAGGAACCCGGTCATATGCCTTTTCTAGATCTATAAAGCATACACTCCTGGAAATGGAGTTCCGGACACCGCAAGAGGGCTGTACAAGCAATGATCACACGCACGGCACAGCGGACACACCCCGAACCGCGGTGTTGGGCGTCGAATGGCGCTAGCTGCGCAGCATTTGTGCACCGCCTCCGTCAGTGTCAGCCAGTTTGCCGTGGCATACGGAGCTCCATCGCAGTCTTTAACACTGGTAGCATGCCGCGACAGCGTGGACGTGAACCGTATGTGCAGTTGACGGACTTTGAGCGAGAGTGTATAGTGGGCACGCGGGAGGCCGGGTGGACGTACTGCCGAATTGCTCAACACGTGGGGCGTGAGGTCTCCACAGTACATCGATGTTGTCGCCAGTGGTCGGCGGAAGGTGCACGTGCCCGTCGACCTGGGACCGGACCGCAGCGACGCACGGATGCACGCCAAGACCGTAGTATCCTACGCAGTGCCGTAGGGGACCGCACCGCCACTTCCCAGCAAATTAGGGACACTGTTGCTCCTGGGGTATCGGCGAGGATCATTCGCAACCGTCTCCATGACGTTGGGATACGGTCCCGCACACCGTTAGGCCGTCTTCCGCTCACGCCCCAACATCGTGCAGCCCGCCTCCAGTGGTGTCGCGACAGGCGTGAATGGAGGGACGAATGGAGACGTGTCGTCTTCAGCGATGAGAGTCGCATCTGCCTTGGTGCCAATGATGGTCGTATGCGTGTTTGGCGCCGTGCAGGTGAGCGCCACAATCAGGACTGCATACGACCGAGGCACACAGGGCCAACACCCGGCATCATGGTGTGGGAAGCGATCTCCTACACTGGCCGTACACCTCTGGTGATCGTCGAGGGGACACTGAATAGTGCACGGTACATCCAAACCGTCATCGAACCCATCGTTCTACCATTCCTAGACCGGCAAGGGAACTTGCTGTTCCAACAGGACAATGCACGTCCCCATGTATCCCGTGCCACCCAACGTGCTCTAGAAGGTGTAAGTCAACTGCCCTGGCCAGCAAGATCTCCGGATCTGTCGCCCATTGAGCATGTTTGGGACTGGATGAAGCGTCGTCTCACGCGGTCTGCACGTCCAGCACGAACGCTGGTCCATCTGAAGGGCCAGGTGGAAATGGCATGGCAAGCCGTTCCACAGGACTACATCCAGCATCTCTACGATTGTCTCCATGGGAGAACAGCAGCCTGCATTGCTGCAAAAGGTGGATATACACTGTACTAGTGCCGACATTGTACATGCTCTGTTGCCTGTGTCTATATGCCTGTGGTTCTGTCAGTGTGATCATGTGATGTATCTGACCCCAGGAATTTGTCAATAAAGTTTCCCCTTCCTGGGACAATGAATTCACGGTGTTCTTATTTCAATGTCCAGGAGTGTAGATACAGTTCCCTGTTCCACTCATAACACTTCTCCATTATTTGCCGTAAACTATAGATCTGGTCCTGACAACCTCTAAGAGGCCTAAACCCACACTGATTTTCATCCAATTGTCCTCGACTAATACTCGCACTTTCCTTTCAACAATATCTGAGAAGATTTTACCCACAATGCTGATTAAAGGAATACCTCTGTAGTTGTTACAACCTTTTCTGTTTCCATGTTTAAAGATTGGTGTGATTACTGTTTCTGTCCAGTCTGATGGAACCTGTCCTGACTCCCAGGCCATTTCAATTATTCTGTGTAGCCATTTAAGACCTGTCGTTCCACTGTATTTGATGAGTTCCGACTTAATTTCATCCACCCCAGCTGCTTTGTTGCACTGCAGTCTATTGACCATTTTCTCCACTTCCTCAAACGTGATCCTATTTCCATCATCATTACTATCCCATTCTACATCGAAATCTGAAACATTGCTGATCGTATTTTCACCTACATTGAGCAACTCTTCAAAATATTGCCTCCATCTGCCCAAGGCATCCACAGGATTCACCAGCAGTTTTCCTGACCTGTCCAAAATACTTGTCATTTCCTTCTTACCTCCCTTTCGAAGACTGCTAATTACACTCCAGAATGGTTTTCCAACATCTTGCCCCATAGTCTCCAATCTGTTTCCAAAGTCTTCCCCAGATTTCTTCTTGCATGCTGCAATTATCTGTTTGCCTTTGTTTCTTTCTTCAACATAACTTTCTCTGTCTACTGAGTTCTAGTATGTAGCCATTTTTGATATGCCTTCTTTTTCCTTTTACAGGCTGCCTTGACTGTGTCATTCCACCAAGCTGTTTGCTTCATCCTGCTTTTACACACTACTGTTCCAAGACATTCTTTAGCCACTTCTAGTACTGTGTCCCTGTACCTTGTCAATTCCTTTTCCAATGACTGTAATTGACTACATTCAACTAACTGGTACCTTTCTGAGATTGCTGTTACGGACTTGTGCCTGATTTCCTTACCCTGAAGTTTCTCCACTCATATCCTCCTACATATGGACCTGACCTCCTGCACTTTCAGCCTCATAATCCCAATTTCACTGCAGATTAATTAATGATCAGTGTCATCAAAGAATCCACTGAATACACGTGTGTCCCTCACTGCCTTCCTGAATTCCTGATCTGTTATTATATAGTCAATGACAGATTTGGTTCCCCTGCCTTCCCAAGTATACCGGTGAATGTTCTTATGTTTAAAAAAGGAGTTTGTGATTACTAAGCCCATACTGGCACAGAAATACAAGAGTTGTTTCCCGTTCTTGTTGGTCTAAATATCCTCTCCAAATTTACCCATAACCTTTTCATACCCTTCTGTTCGATTTCCTATCCTGGCATTAAAATCACCCATGAGCAGAACCCTGTCCTTGTCCTTTACTTTCTAGTGGTTCATGGTGTGGGTTCCTGTAGTCATGTCCTAGTTCATGAACCATGGGCAACGTATGAGTGGCCAAGTAAGTGTTCCCGACAGTCGGAATACCAGTTACTTTAGAATAAGGCTGGGCATCTCGGACATATTCTGAGTCGTGGTCACCTTTGTGCTCATACGGCAAAGACTACCAAATCTACTGATTAGTCCCTCAACCGTTAGGGGTAAAACTCAATGGGACTCGGGGCAAGTAAGGCTAGCAACCTGCTTCCCCGATATTTTAAATATGATGCTGGCAACAATCAGAGCAAAATGCCTATGTTAAAGAATAAGTATATAAAATTATTTACTTTCTGCTTCACAGACATAAGTTTATTATGAGTTGTTGTTTGTAAATGCCTTTTGAGATAAGACTTAGTTACAGTTTTACCACATTTACAAGTAACTTTAATTTTCTTGCAGTCTTTATATATATATAAGAATGTCCACCAGTTCGATATTTATCTTTATAAAATTCTTCAATACTTCTTTTAATCATACATTCACTACACTGTCTTAACTGTGGGTTGGCGCAGCCTAAAGTCTGCTTTAGCTGTCGCTTAGTGTTGTTCATTTAAAAAATATAAATTTCTTTTCACTATCTGAAAATTGCAAAACATCCAACACAACACTACACGACGACTAAGTTCTGAATTAACAGAATTGGTTCTTTTACTCGGGCTGTTTTTATGTACATAGGCGAGTGTGTTGGATATTTTAGCCAAGTGGCTAGCACTTTCCAAACAACTACGTTATAATGACCTTTGATATGCGCACTCTCATTGGTCAACGATTGTGTGAAGTTTGGCTGAAGTAAAGGAGCTTGAAGAATGTATATATAGTTGAAGTTCTACTAACAAAGTATCTTCTAAAAATCAACTTCTTCATCAATTTATTTAAGGCCAAAACTCATTATTTTCTTAACATTATTCCATTTTAAAATTGGAGAACAAGCCTGAACAATAGATTAATGTGATCTGAAAAACAAAATTAGAAACAAAAAATAGAGAAAATTACATCTAAAGTGAAATATGTTCCCAAGTTATTTTCAATTGAACATACGCCAGTGCCATCTGCTGACAGAAGTTAGAATTTAGTTAGTTCAAACTACTTTTTACAGATGTCTCTACAGGTCTCAAGGTACATATAAAATGCAACAAGTGGATAGCTTGAAAGATATAAAATGCAACAAACACAATTTTTTGTTTTAAAATGCAACAAACAGCATTTTTTCTTCAAATACGTTCGTCCCATACGATTTCTCAGTCAAATATTAACTGATTTTAAAACTTCAAAGTGCTACATCAAAAGAGCTGTCTAGAATAAATATAATAAAATAAATCGAAAATCATTTAATAAGTAAGATACTAAAATTTTCACTTTTGGTTTTTTCTATATTTCTTAACATGTTTTAGAAATGTATATAAGCAAAAAGTTAACACTTTTGTAATTTTTTTAAGTTTCTCGTTCATTTATGTAGAATCAGATGTTAATAATTAAAAATTTCAGTAAGTAATCCGTGTTGTGCATCATATGTAAGATTCTTGTTACATAATTTCATAAGCAAATGTATCGTTTGGAATTTTATCATTAAAAGTTGCACAAAGTTTCATAGTAGTTTTCTGTGTAGCTACTACATTCTTTTTGCGTGTCATATTGATTACATAAATTGGATAATAAATAACATCAATATCTGATTTTAGTAAACTAATTATTTTAAAATCGAGAAATGAATCATATGATTTCAGAAAATTATTTGGCGTATTAATATTCCACATATCTTGAGGAAAAACTTCATTTCTACCATTTTTTAAATAAATATTCTGTAGTTTAACATGATCAAATAATGACGAATCAAATAATTGGTTATTTTTACAATTTGATTGAAATGTACCAAATACGAAGTATGGCATATAAAATTCTGTAGAGTTATAGTAATTTGTAATATCTAGTTCAAAACTGTTTTTACCAGATAAACAAGCAACTTCTTGTGTTTGAAGTTCATAAAAAGAAAAATGAATTTTCGAATTTTTAAGAGTAATTTTATGTTGTTGAAGTTTAAAGAATGGTACATGAATTTCCATAGATTCTATAATAATTTTACCTTCTTCAGGAAAAGTATCTTTCATTTCAATTCCAGCATCATTTTTATCAGACCAACAAAGAATTATTTCTCCAGAAGATGAACTACATGTAAAAATTTCAGTTAAATCTCCTACCCACATAATTTCTTTATAGTCTTTAAAAAAATCCACCAAGTAATGATAATGGAAAAGAACCCATTTATTTTATTATTTATTTTTCCTGTATTGATTATATGTCCCTCTAAACTTATTTTGTCGGTAACAGATGAAGTCAGATGAAGTATAACAGATGAAGATATAAAAGGATGTTCAATTCTAGATAAAATATTATTTCCTTTCTTTATCGTTACAAAATCATACAGTTTTGCTACATATAAGTTGGACAATCTATGCCATCATTTCCAATAATACTAAAATTCATGTATAATTGTGCATGATTTGGATGAAGCCAACAATCACCAATATTTATTTCAATTTGTGTATCTTTGTTAGGAACAATTATAAAAATGAATAACTTTACAATTGATTATACTTTGCTACCTAGTGGCAAAACTAAACCAAAATCAATTAACTTAAAGTTAAATAATGAACAATTAAATGCAATTGAACCATCTGTAACAGATGTTCAAGAAAGGAAAAAGTAAAGGAAGTTGGTGGAAATTTGCACATTACATTAGCTATTACTTTTGTTAAAAAATTATTAAATATCTAACAAAAAAGAGAGGTAGTAAAGGATTAACACAAAATGAAGGCGGTTATTATTAGCTGCATTATCATATTTAGCAACAATTGATTCTTTAGCTGGTGGATCTGCAGCAACAAACAGTTGTAAACAAGAAGAAAGCTGATAAAGACTTATAAGAACAAAAAAGACATAACTTAGGAAGCTGAAACTGGAATAAGGAAAGCAAAAAAAAAATTCGAGAAAGTAATTAATAAATTTCCTAATACATTAAGTAATTTTGATATAGAAAAACTTACTAAACAATTAAAAATTAAACACTTTCGTGGTGTATATAAGATTGATGAATTACCAAATAAACCATTTAATATTGAATGTGGTATAGTTAATTTAGATACATCTGATAATCCTGGTACACATTGGATTTGTTACTATAAAAATGAAGATAAAAAATTTCTTTTTAATTCATTTGGTGTTAATGTACCAAAACAATTAGTTAACTAGTTAGGAAAAAATTAACTATATTACAATACAGAAAGAATACAAAATTTTGATGAAGTAATATGTGGTCATTTCTGTCCTTATGTTTTGAAATTGCTTTGTGGAACTTATAAAATTAATGATATTTGACATTGAATAAATGGACATTTTTGGAAATAAAATACATTTATTTAAACAAAGTGAATATGTAGTTAATACATCTACATTCAGTCTAGGAAAATTGAAAATATGATTAAACAATTTGTTCCAAAGATAACTAATGCAATTAAACAATTTCAAAAAGAATTTAATACTATGTTTAAGATAACTAAAGGATGTAATGGTTTTAAAGGTAGAAGACTTGCTAATGTAAAAGATCTGATTGATGCAAAGGATGTAGTTAACAAACAATACTCAGAAAAGGTTGTGTTACAAAACCTTAATACACAAGCATTTTAACACAATTTAATTACTATGTTGCCAATACACAGTTTAATGAATACATTAATCAGATTCCGTTTCAAAAAAGGAAATAGGAAAAGCTTTTTCAGATTATTTCACAAAAACAGATTTAACTCCACACTTAGAACAGTTAAGTAATCTTAAAGAAACGTATGTGATAAACAAATAATTGAATTTACTTTTATGACATGTAGTGAAGAAAAAATGTATAATATTGATTTGGTTCATACTTACAAGATTTATTATTGTTAGTAAAAATTTAAATAGAGATTTAAACTTCGATGATTTTGATATAATAGTCAGTGTAGCTGATAAGTTATATAAAATAAATAATAATATTCAATCAATAATGATAAATAAATCAAATTTTATAACTGTAATATTGAAAGATTCAATTAAAGTGTTCCCGTTGATGTAAAGTTAATTATATTTGGTAAAATAATTTAAAATAAAAATTTAATAAAAAATTTTATCTATATAAATGGAAAATCATACATCACATGGAGTAACAAATAAAAATGAAAGACAATGAATTGAAGGTCTTTGTACAATTTGTAAATCTTAAAAGAGTGCTGGTGAAGGTTTAAGTTATAATAATATTCTTGAAGAAATAAATAATGAATTACATAAACCAATGAGAAAGAATTTTAAAAGAAGAAATATTATTCCTTTTAATATAGATGATTTATGGCATGCTGATTTAGTTGAAATGGATTCAGGTAATTTAAAAGGTATTTCTAAAATAAATGAAGGATATAAATATTTATTGACTGTTATTGATGTCTTTTCGAAATTTGCTTGTGCTGTTCCTATTAAAGATAAAACAAGTAGGAATGTAGTTAATGGTTTTCAAAAAACTTTTATAGATAGACATCCAAATAATTTACAGACAGATAATGATACAGATTTCTATAACAAAGAACTAAAGAATTAATGGAGAAATATAACATTAATCATTATTTAACTTTTTCAGAATTAAAAGCATCTGTTGTTGAATGTTTAGCAGAACACTTAAAGAAAAGAGGTGGAAGAAATTTCCTTTACAAGGAAATTATTAATGGATAAATTTAGTTAAGGATCTAATTGATGATTATAATAACAGAAAACATTCTACAATAAAAATGAAGCCAATAGAAGTAAATGAAAAAACTTTAAAAATAGTTAACATTATATCTTGTGAAAAAGATAGTCAATTTAAAAAAAGGTGATAAAGTTAGAATTAGTAAACTTAAAGGTCATTTTGTAAAAGGATATACAGCTAATTGGTCAACAGAAGTATTTAAAATTGAAGATGTTATTCATTCTAATGCAGTTACATATAAATTAAAAGATATAAAACGAAATTTTTATGAACAAGAAAAGGAGATATCCAGATGTATACTTAGTTGAAAAAGAAAGATGAAAAAGTTTATGTTAAATGGTTTGGTTTTGATAATTCACACAATATTTGGGTAAATAAAGATTAAGTTATTTTATAATAGTTGAGTTTGATTAAGAGTAATTATATCATGAATCAATTGTTATGTGTATTGTTACTCGAAACAATGAAATTGTTCATATAACAGTCAATCCTAAAATTTTCTTTCATTCTTTCATATAGATTTATTGAGTTAGGATTATAATTCAATCTTAACATTTTTTCACATTTTCGATTTCTATCTTCGATGTTATATAGCTGTTTCTGTAAATGTTTTCGTTGTGTTCTAATGACATAATAGTCATATTCACATGTATCATCAAATAATTTTAAAAGAATGAATGTTGGTTTTAAGTTTTCATTAATTGTTTTAGGAACTACACATGGTAATAAATTATTTATTTCTTCATTTCTTTTACCTATTATTTCTGAAGAAATACTAACTGTTTCCTTCAAATTGTGAATATGATCATCGTTCGTTTTAATTCCATCATCTATTAACTGAATTACATCCATGTTAGTATATTCAATTCTTGTAGTTGTTGTTTATAATTATCTTTGTGTTTTATTTGATATTTATTAGCACCAGTCATCTCTTTTCTAATCTTATGTTCACCATGTTTTCTAATTGATGGTAAAACTTCATTAGTAACCCATCTTTCAAACTGTTTTGCTTTTTCTTTCTTGGATGATACGATTAGTGAATATAGTTCTACTTCATTAATAAATATCGTTCTTTTTTCGTTATAATTTGGACCCTTACGGCACAGGGGTCTAACAATGTTTTCAAATTTTTTTTATCATCTGAATCTACATTTACTCTGATAGTTTGATCAGTATTTTCATAAGCAAGAATTTCAGCAAGATCTTTTGCTTTAAACCATGGACTATTTTCTTCATCAATAATCATGAAAACTAGTTTATTGTTGTATGTAAGCTTGTTGTTGAACAGATACACAATTGATTCCATTTAAGAGAAATAATTTATATTAGAGATTTATTTTTTTGCAAGTTTTATTTATTCATTTTCACTCTTTTTAAAATATTTTTATCTATTGTATTGATGACATCATAAATATTAAAATTTTCTCCATCAGGATTAAATAGAATAAATTTACACTTCAATTGGTGTTCTATGAATTCCTGTCTTTCACTTTCTGTGTTATACTTCGATCATTATGATCATTTTCGTCACATCAACTGCAATTCTGTATTCTGTGAAATCAATTCAGTATTTTCCAATACGGAATTGTGTTTCAAATTTTTCATTCTTGAAACAATTGATGATAATGCTAACGAATTCTTGTTCTTTTGTTCGTGAAACTAAATTTAGTTTCAAATCAGACTCCTCCACAAGCTTTTCTATTTCACTTTTTGAAGTAATTGTTATATGTTTTTGAAATAAAAAAGTTAAGCGTTTTTTATTAATCAACAATGTACGATTTTGTACATGTTTGCTTGTATCTGAAATTTTTTGTAATTCACCGAATGTTTTGTTATCATCTTCATCAATATGCTTATAAGCTTTATCTGTATGACTATATTCCAAAAGTATAGAAACATCTTTGGTTTTAAACCATGGATTATTTTCTTCATCAATAATCATTAAAACTTGTTTATTGTTGTATGTAAGCTTGTTGTTAGACAGATCTGCAATCGATTCCATTTAAGAGACATATTTTTTTGCAACAAATAAACATTAAGTGAAATTTGTAGTTTATATTTACGATTAAATTAAATTAGAAAATTTAACTTTTTTATAAATCTAATAAAAATTATTTCTTTTAAATGGAGAAGCAAAACGAAATGCAAGCTAAACAAAAAGATACTTATGAAATAATTGAGGTATCTGAAAAAGATATTCATTGTCCTATTTGTTTAAGTGATGAAATAATAATTAATTTGTCAAAACAAGCTGTAAGCATATTTTTCATATAGAATTAATTGATGAATGGTTAAAGGAAATAGAAAATTGTCCACTTTCTAGAAGTATTACTAAAAATAAAGTACCAACATTAAAAGATATATTAGCTGCTCATGATTCCTCAGCAGTAACTACAAGCTCTTTTGATCCTTTATTAGATAGAAATCGCCAATTTAGAAATCAGGACGATGAATCTGATGATGATTATGATGACAGTTATCGGTGATGATTATTTTTTTTAAATAATTTTATGAATAATTTACATTTTTACAAATACAGATAATGAAATCAATTGATAATTTCACTTTACAAAAGTATATAAAAGATGGTTATAGACTTATATGTAGGCCATGTTTAAATAAATATCATGTAGAAAATTGCAATAAAAATCGAATTCCTTGTGTATGTGGAAAAAGTGTTGCTAAATATTATTTTAAAGAATATTTAAGACGAAATCCAAGTGAAGAACATACAAAAATGGAAACTGAAGAAAATCCTATTCTACAATCAATAACGAAGAAGTTATAAGTAAAGAAAAAGAGAAATGTAAAATTAAACAAGAAATTAAAGATTTAAATTGTTTTTATATAAATCCATCAGATAGAGATAAGAATAATAATAAATAAAGAAATGTACTGTAGAATATATTAAGAATATGAAAGCTTTAACTTTAAGTAATAATCCTTTATGATATATTATTTATCCATCTATTAAATAATTATCATTTTACTAATAAAAATTATTTTTATCAATCTAATGAATTTTTTTTGGAATTAAATAAAAGAGCAAGCTAATTCATTCTTAAATTAAATAATAAACTACTCATTGATTTTTAAACTAAATAATAAACAAATTATTTAAAAACTAATTGATTGTTAAACTAAATGATAAACTAATTTTAAAACCTAATTGATTGTTAAACCAAAAAATAAACTACTTCTCTAATTTGATTAATTATTTATTAAATAATAAACCTTATCTATCTATTAAAAATTATCATTTTATTAAAAAAATTTTTTTATCTAGTAAATTTTTTCGTAATAAATAGAAGTGCAAAATTGAAAGAGATACAATGCTGTTCACTTAGAACAAATTGCTTATCTACTACAACAACATACAGTTGCAAGACTTCACAATTTTGTAAAGAAAGTAATTCATGATGATTTTCAAATTTATGTAAAGTGATTTAATTAGATTTATTATTAGTAATCCTTCAATTATTATTAGCAATCATCCAAAAATTTTTAGAAATAATACATCTAAAAATAATAAAAATTTTGTTTAATATAATAGATCTGAAATTGATACAAATAATGTTGCTGAAGTACGTGGAAATTATATAACTGAAGTAAGTAAATATTATAAAAATGTTGATAATATTTATATATCTGAACACAGTTCTAAGACTGCGACAGCTGTCGCTGAAGAAGTGCTAATCAAACAAATATTGTTAAAAATAATGAAGCTGACCCTAGTGACAATCTTTGGAAAAAGTTAGAATTTTAAGATATTTATGATGTTATTCTAACTAAAAAAGATAAACCATTACAAGGAATATTTCCATTTTCTTCAAATATATTTGTAAAACGAAAATATAGAAAAACAATGAAAGATATCTTAGTTGAAAAGGCATTTGGAAACAGATTACAAACAATAAATTTAGAAAATAATATGGATACAATTGATCCTAATCATTTCTTAAATGTAGTAAAAAGAAAATTTTTTAAAATTGTTAAAGACCATTTGAAAGTACATCATGGTGTAAAGATTTGGACAATAAACACTAAACTATACTATTTTAACAGAAAACGATTTTAATAAAATATTCAAATATGGTAAAAGAAATATTTTAGAAAATATTTCAAATTTTCAAGCACAGGTATCTGGATGATCATTAAACGTTGCAGGTCCTGTGCAGGCCTTTCTGGATGCCGAAAATGTTTGACTGCTGCCCTGGCCAACACATTCTCCAGATCTCTCACCAATGGATAACGTCTGGTCAGTGGTGGCCAAGCAACTGGCTCGTCACAATACGCCGGTCACTACTCTTGATGAACTGTGGTATCATGTTGAAGCTGCATGGGCAGCTGTACCTGTACACGCCATCCAACACAATGCCCAGGCGTATCAAGACCGTTATTACGGCCAGAGGTGGTTGTTCTGGGAACTGATTTCTCAGGATCTATGCACCCAAATAGCGTCAAAATGTAATCACATGTCAGTTCTAGTATATAATATATTTGTCCAATAAATACCTGTTTATAATCTGCATTTCTTCTTGGTGTAGCAATTTTAATTGCCAGTAGCGTATTTGTAGAGCTACAACAACACTGAATTTGAGGTCCCCGTAATTTCGTCCAGTGACTACATACAGTAATGTAGCTGACAGCTTCTCCTCGAAGCTTAGAGCCTCTCACATGACTGTATTCCTTTTTGTTAAGAATGGTTTTATGGTGTTCAGCAGAGCCTTAGAACATATTTCACACATACTTAGATAATTACGAAAATCATCAGCTCCCAGCTCCTTAAGCAACAGATCGTAAGCTTTCTTTGCATAAGTTACTTCTCTGCCCATAGATTTATCTTCGCTTTTCTGGGCCTCGTTACGTCTGAAACAGACAAGACGAATTCCAGTTTTTGTTTCTACGTCAAAAACAGCAGGATCTCATCGAACATAAATCGAAACTTTAATATTAGATGTATTTGCTTGATCTTCACAGTTTCATTATTCGAAACAGCAGGGGTGAATTATTGTTACTGCAATGGATGCAAAGACAAATACGTGAAAGTAGAAAAAGTTTGTGGTATATAATTACATTGACATATTGATCTATTTTGCTTGCACTTTGAATATGCGTTTTAAATCTGTTGCTGTATGTGCAAAATGTGTAGGATTGTTGAACTAAGTTTATTGCTATTTGCAGCAGTTGTCTGATAGTGAATTCCATTTTGCTCTTCACACAATGAAAACCTACAGTTAAAAATGTCTGTCTCTTTTGATAGTGAAACTCAAAGTAGACTGTATAGGAACATGTCTTAAATAAACGTTTTGCACATTCCTGGCACAGAACAGGTCATTTATTTATTTTTATAACAACACTGGCGTCCTCAGATGTAAGCTATACATTCTACTTTGCAAATAAGTCAACAAAAAATCAAAGATTCCAATGTGTGCCATATCATGGGGAACAGAAACCAGAGAAACAAAACAAGAGCAACACAAACAGAGTGTAGTCATAGTACTCATAGTCTTCTCTATTTCATAAATAGGCACAAAATATTAGTACCTAAGACACCAGCTAACTCCTTCATATGTGTCATATTGTTCACTTCCCTTGGTACTGTTACATTGGACTATTATTCAATCGATGAGACTGTAGGGCTAAAATAAATTTTATATGTGAGAAATGTGCTAGAGTGTGATAGTGGACCCCTTAAAATCTTGTTTGTGGTGACAGATCGAACTCTTAGCGTCGCCTTAGGTCTATGTTAAATTGGATGGTGATAATTTAGCTGACAGTTTTTGAGGACAATGAACTTGATCGCGAAATAAAGTTTGTGGTAACACATTGCTCTATAGTGTACCTTGACGTTTATGTCTCTACTATATTAAACGAACTTATCGTTACAAAGACAAAAATTACAGGGTGTACTAAAAAAAACTTATACAATGTAAAAGCATCTGATGAGTATTATGGTGCATAGTGTGTATGAACATCGTACATCAACTACGAGAAATGCAAGGTCACACCGCTATTTAACTGACAACTGTACTGCATTTTCATGCAAAATCTCTCTCTCTCTCTCTCTCTCTCTCTCTCTCTCTCTCTCTCTCTCTCTCTCTCTCTCTGTGTGTGTGTGTGTGTGTGTGTGTGTGTGTGTGTGTGTGTGTGTGTGTGTGTGTGTGTGCTCCTTTGCACGTAAGAGAGTGAAATGTTTCATATACACTCCTGGAAATTGAAATAAGAACACCGTGAATTCATTGTCCCAGGAAAGGGAAACTTTATTGACACATTCCTGGGGTCAGATACATCACACGATCACACTGACAGAAGCACAGGCACATAGACACAGGCAACAGAGCATGCACAATGTCGGCACTAGTACAGTGTATATCCACCTTTCGCAGCAATGGAGGCTGCTATTCTCCCATGGAGACGATTGTAGAGATGCTGGATGTTGTCCTGTGGAACGGCTTGCCATGCCATTTCCACCTGGCGCCTCAGCTGGACCAGTGTTCGTGCTGGACGTGCAGACCGCGTGAGATGACGCTTCATCCAGTCCCAAACATGCTCAATGGGGGACAGATCCGGAGATCTTGCTGGCCAGGGTAGTTGACTTACACCTTCTAGAGCACGTTGGGTGGCACGGGATACATGCGGACGTGCATTGTCCTGTTGGAACAGCAAGTTCCCTTGCCGGTCTAGGAATGGTAGAACGATGGGTTCGATGACGGTTTGGATGTACCGTGCACTATTCAGTGTCCCCTCGACGATCACCAGAGGTGTACGGCCAGTGTAGGAGATCGCTCCCCACACCATGATGCCGGGTGTTGGCCCTGTGTGCCTCAGTCGTATGCAGTCCTGATTGTGGCGCTCACCTGCACGGCGCCAAACACGCATACGACCATCATTGGCACCAAGGCAGAAGCGACTCTCATCGCTCAAGACGACACGTCTCCATTCGTCCCTCCATTCACGCCTGTCGCGACACCACTGGAGACGGGCTGCACGATGTTGGGGCGTGAGCAGAAGACGGCCTAACGGTGTGCGGGACCGTAGCCCAGCTTCATGGAGACGGTTGCGAATGGTCCTCGCCGATACCCCAGGAGCAACAGTGTCCCTAATTTGCTGGGAAGTGGCGGTGCGGTCCCCTACGGCACTGCGTAGGATCCTATGGTCTTGGCGTGCATCCGTGCGTCGCTGCGGTCCGGTCCCAGGTCGACGGGCACGTGCACCTTCCGCCGACCACTGGCGACAACATCGATGTACTGTGGAGACCTCACGCCCCACGTGTTGAGCAATTCGGCGGTACGTCCACCCGGCCTCCCGCATGCGCACTATGCGCCCTCGCTCAAAGTCCGTCAACTGCACATATGGTTCACGTCCACGCTGTCGCGGCATGCTACCAGTGTTAAAGACTGCAATGGAGCTCCGTATGCCACGGCAAACTGGCTGACACTGACGGCGGCGGTGCACAAATGCTGCGCAGCTAGCGCCATTCGACGGCCAACACCGCGGTTCCTGGTGTGTCCGCTGTGCCGTGCGTGTGATCATTGCTTGTACAGCCCTCTCGCGGTTTCCGGAGCAAGTATGGTGGGTCTGACACACCGGTGTCAATGTGTTCTTTTTTCCATTTCCAGGAGTGTATATTTTTAATATTATTTGGGACACATTTATAAGGTTATTTTTTTCCACTTGTTGCCGTGCTTATTCCGTAATTGTGTAGGAGCTTGCACATAAAATGCTATAAAAGTACGTCAAAATATTACCATTAATCTAAATTATGTGATAACCTGTAAAAAATAGAAAACCGGTAACACAAAAAATAATGAAGAATCGGTGGCATAGTCGCTGATGTTCGGCAAATTCGGAGTTTTTCAGGAGAATTTCAAAGGAAGTGGATTACTATCAAGAAGTTTTGCAATGCCATAAAAGCAAAAACTTACTACAACAAATTCGGTAATAGGCCTACGATTAAAAAAGTTGCAAAAACCGAAAAACCTTTCCAGTTTATGAGAGCCATTATGCAAGGAAGGATAATCCCCACAAAAGGTTTTTAAATCCTGAGCTGTGTGTGGCCAAAATGTATGATTTGTACAAAGGTAAATGCATATCTTAGAATAAATAAATTGTGGGGGAGCACATTTATCGGAAAATCATTAACAAAGACTTCAACCTGTTATTTCGACCACCAAGTAAAGACACTTGCTCTTTTTGTGACAAATTTACCTTTGAAATGGACGCTACTACCAATGCAGAAGAAAAACGGAAGCTTAAAAACGAAAAGGAGCTTCACCTTAGGAAGGCTGAATTTGCAAGAACAGCAAAGGTTATAGACACAGCATGTACTGAAGATGCAGATTCCCAGGCGTTCGTGTTTACCTTTGACCTGCAAAAACCACTTGCATTGCCTAAACTGACAACACCGATATCGTACTACAAAAAAAAAAAACATGTACGTGTATAATTTTGGTTCCCACAGTTTAACTGACAGCAAATCCATATGTATTTTTGGGATGAAACATCTGGATCAAGGGATTCACAGGAAATTGGTATCTGTTTATTGAAACATATTGAAAAGTGTGTCACTTCTCAAAAACAGGTAGTTGCGTACAGTGACAAGTATGGTGGGCAAAACAGGAACATAAACATTGCCCTAACACTAATGAAAGTGACACATTAACAGATTTATATACGATGTTCAATTTAATTTATTTCAATAGGGGTACAGCTACATTACCTCCATTTTTCTGCCTATAATGCTGCTGAAATTAATGATCCAAACAAATACAAAGAAAGGTTCTTGCAACAAGCCATATACTTGAATATTTGTGATATCTCAACTGCAGATTTTTCAGAGCTCATTTAACTTTAGGACTCTGTATCTCCGAATGAACAAAAATAGACTTGTACCACTATTGAAATAAGCCTTTCAAATATGGAGTATTCATTTCAGTGGTTTCCCTCACTGACTTCTATGTCTACAATACATATGTTGGCAGAGGGCAGTGGATCATGTCTTTGCAATGAAACACAGGACTTCACTAAAAGACAGTCCGACATGTTTATACCGTTTCTATAGGGCTCATTTTCATCAAACTTCAACGTCATGTGTTTGCATCAAAGCCTTGCATTTTTTCATTGTTTCTCTCTCCCAAACAGAACATAAGTTGCACCAAATGTTTCATAAATGATTCTAATGTTTCAGTGTATGATATCTATTTATTTGATAGAATTTGACATTAAACTTGTTTTCCATTGCTGTTGGCAGATGATGTCATAGCAGCAATCTGTGCATTGTATATTATACTTAAATATTCATGTTTGAGATAATCCAGCGAGTGAATGCTGTGAGTAGGCAACAAATTTTTCATTTAAAATTTGCAACATGTAATTTCTTTTTTTGTGCCTGTATGATTATTCTGCTCTATGATAATTGTTCTGTTGGAAGAGTTTTCTTTCTTTTGGGAAATGGTTCCTCAGAAAGTAATTATACACACATCAAAAAAAGTTTTGCTTCACCCCACTTCCAAGAACTCCTAAAGATAGACGTTGACTGTGGTTATTGTATCACAGACACAGTCCCTTTGAGTGTTCAGAAATGCCACTAAACCCGCCAAAAGATTTAAACAACCATGCACAAGCAGCGCCTATTATACAGAGGGGGTCCGACAGAAGATCAGTTCCAGTCATTCCACCAGGAAGGAGGAACACGGCTCGTGTTGTCTGTAGTTAAACCATGCTTAGACGGTCAATAACGCGGTTCGATCGCATCCTCATTGTTACTTTGTGCCAGGAAGGGATCTTAACAAGGGAAGTTCCAGGCGTTGCGGAGTGTACCAGAGTGATGTTGTTCGGACATGGAGGAGATACAGAGAGACAGGAACTGTCGATGACATGCCTCGCTCAGTCCGCCCAAGGGCTACTATTGCAGTGGATGACCGCTACCTACGGATTATGACTCGGAGGAAACCTGACAGCAACGTCACCATGTTGAATAATGCTTTTCGTGCAGCCACAGGACGTCGTGTTACGAATATAACTATGTGCAATAGGCTGCATGATGCGCAACGTCACAATCGACATCCATGGCGAGGTCCATCTTCGCAACCACGACAACATGCAGCGCGGCACAGGTGGGTCCAACAACATGCCGAATTGACCACACAGGATTGGCATCACGTTCTCTTCACCGATGAGTGTCGCATATGCCTTCGACCAGACAGTCGTTGGAGACGTGTTTGGCGGCAACCTAGTCATACCGAACGCCTTAGGCATACTGCCCAGCGAGTGCAGCAGGGTGGAGGTTCCTTGCCGTTTTGTGTGGGACCGACGTACACCGCTGGCGGTCACGGAGGCGCCGTAACGACTGTACGATACGTATATGCTGTCCTCCAACCGATAGTGCAACAGTATCGGCAGCATACTAGCCAGACATTCGTTTTCATGGACGACAATGCGCGCCCCAATCGTGCACATCTTGTGAATGACTTTTTTCAGGGTAACGACATCACTCGACTAGAGTGGCCAGCATGTTCTCCAGACATGAACTCTATTGATCATACCTGGAACAGATTGAAAATGGCTGCTTATGGACGACGTGACCCACCAACCACTCCGATAGATCTACCCCAAATCGCCGTTTAGGAGTGGGACAATAGAGATCAACAGTGCCTTGATCAACTTTAGGATATTATGCCATGACGAATACAGGCATTCGTCAATGCAAGAGGACGTCCTACTGGGTATTAGAAGTACCGGTGTGTGTAGCAATCTGGACCACCACCTCTGAAGGTCTCGCTGTATGGTGGTACCACAAGCAATGTGTGGTTTTCATGATTAATAAAAAGGGCGGAAATGATGTTTATGTTGATCTCTATTCCAATTTTCTGTACAGGTTCCGGAACTCTTGGAACCGAGGTGATGCAAAACATTTTTGATGTGTGTAATTTATGTGCATCAAAAACTTTGACATGTAATACTAATTTCATCCATATGTTAATTTTTTAATGTTGGCAAAAGATATTCTCTTCAATTTAGTTGCACCACCTAATGACACTGCTGCTCATTTCAAGAGAAAGATGTATACTGTGCGAGAAGTAAACATTCAGAACAGGAAGAAAATCAAGCTTTTTGAGCAGCAAATTTGTCGCCTCAAGTAGTGAAAGAGTCATTTGAATCATGTGATAAAGGCGTTCCAGAAGAATAACTAAACGGATGAAGAGTGTTTCACTACTTGACAGTGTATCCACTGTACATGAAGAGTTGTCACATCAGTTCGCAAATACAACATATCCTGCGTTCTTATAAAATGTGGCTCATCTTTGAAGTCTTTTGCATCAGTGGTTAAATTTTACCTTATAAGAGTATGTGGCAATGTCAGTGTTATGTTTTATACTTGGTTACCACATTGCAGAAGAATAAGTAAGTAACAGAAAAATGTTTCTGAGGCACCTGATTTCAAAAGTGATGCAATATGTATATCCACATAATTCCATTGATTTAATGGTCAGTGAAGTCATGGGTCCATGTGTAAATAATACTTTGTTTTTGAACCTCAGTGCTAACATGAGACATCATGTTATCACTTGTCACTGATAATCACTTGGTATTACAGTCCAGTAAGGCTTAATCAGTGAGAATTCTGAAATTTCTTTTCTCACAGAAACAAAAGTGAATGTAAACATGGTAATCTGATTATTTTTAAAGAATAATGACTATATTTGTTATAAAGTGCATTGGTTAATAATTTGCAAGTTTGCTTTACTTGTGAAAGTGAAATAAAGATTTAATTTCATATAGCACTAGAGTATTGTTTTATTGCATACATAAAAATTGTGCATAACTCATTTGTCGTTAAATTCTTTTTATTTATATAACACCTGAATACATGCAAACTAGTGATTGTAATGGTAAGTCGAAAGTGATAGTGTGTAGAATGACCTAAGTATTCTTAGAAGGGGAAAATATCTGAGAAAGATAAAGATAGGCTTTACTTGGCACTAAATGTACACACATTCTCATGGCCATTCCTCATGCCAAACGTGACAGAATCGAATTTGGGAGCTGATTTTTTCTATTCTTCCGACTGGCTCTAGACTTATCTTCTAACCAACTCCTAGAAGTGGCCCAACTGGCGCAAGTTTCCAACGGATATGGCATGGTACTCCAAGAATTTCCAGAGATTATAGAAATTGGGAAGCCGGGTAAGGCTTGCAAACACGACACTAAGCACTACATTCACACTCCACTCAGCCCTCCAGTAATGGCCCACCCACATAGGCTTATACCAGAAAAGTTCGATGCAGCTAAGGATGACGTAGACAGACAGATTATTAAAGCATCATGTCTCTGTTAGTCAGTGGGCGTAACCTACCCACCTATTCAAAAACAAAAATGGAAATTGGCTTGTCTGTGGGAATTATAGAGTCCTAAATTCTCGTACTATTACCGATAAATATCCGTTACGTCAGGTGGCAGTCTGCAACAACGCTGTAGCAGGAGAGAGAGTTTTCTGCACTATCGAATCCACAAGGCGTATGCACAGGTTCCGGTCGCAAAGGGCGACAGGAAGAAGAATCCGGTTGGATTGTTGCATTTCAACTTCATGCCCTTTGGTCTTAAGAATGCTACACAATCATGGCAAAGGCTTATTCATCAGATTTTAGGAAGACTCCCGTTTTTATTTTGTTACATGGACGACATTTTCGTCTTCTCCAATAATGTGGAAGAACATAAGGAGTACCTACGAATCTTTTCCAGAGGCTTGGATTGGTAATCAACAAAGACAAGTGCGTTTTTAGGAAAGAAAACGTACAGTTTCTCGAGTTCATCATTTTCTAAAAAGGTCTGTCTCCAAACCCTGAAAGAGTACTACTCTTCCATGACTTCCAAGTCCTGAGGACTTTCAAGAAATTATGAAGATTCTTGAGCATGATTAATTTCCACTGACGCTGTCTTCCGCAGACAGTTGTGAAACAGGTTCCGTTGAGTGCACCTCTGAAGGGAAAGTTCACCTCAGGAACAAGGCGGTACCGCGGAATGAGAATCTACCGGAGGTCTTTGAGAATAAAGTGTGGTATAATAGCTGCTATCTGGGGTCTCCCGCGCATATGTCTGTCGTCTGGGCACCGCCATGGTGGTCAAAATCACACGATGTCCAAATTACAGCTCACAGTATTAAATACCACTGACCATGGACTGCATGTCGGCCTCTTTTGATGTCGCAATCCGGAAAAAAAAGCATCAAGTGGTGACATCTACCCTTCCTACCAACTCTAGCCCCTTCTTCCTGCCTCCTCCTCTGGGTTCCCTTTACTCCCCCTCCCTCCTCCTGAGCGGCTTCCCCCTCCTACACCCGCTCCATCTCTTGTGCCTCCTTCCAGTGTCGCTGCACTCCCTCCTGCCCTGCCTTCGCTCTTGCTCTCCCACCCGACGTGTCTCCTGCCTCTCCGTGAACCCACTGATGCCCCTCCTCTCTTCATCCCGCCGCTTCCCCAGCTGCCCCATGCTCTCCCCTCCTTTTCCATCCTCTCTGACCTTTTCCCTCGGCAGGTCCCATCTGGCAGTTTTATTCTTCGTCGTGTGTGCTCCAAGTGGGTTTTAAGTGTGTTGTTCTGGAGTGTTTTTACTACTGCGGCTGACTTTTAACCTGTGAGTGACTTTTTTTTAAATGTCCCCCATAAACGTCTCCATGTCTGTGTATATTTTACCTCCATTTTCTCCCCTTACTCTGTTTTATGTTCCCCTTTTTTATCTCCTTATGTTTGTATCATTTTATTCTTGTTTTAGTTGTAGTGTCACTCAGCTGAAGAGCGGCGGATTGTGCCGCTGACAGCCCTCCCCTGCCCATATGGGGCAGGGGAATGAAATCACGATAAAGAAAAAAAAACCTAGTCCATCCAGTCTTGTACTCGCTCTGGATTTCGTTTCTATCTCGGCGGTGCTGCGTTCTGGTCGTTGCTCGTTGTTGACATTTGCCTGGATCTGGTTCCGAGTGGATTTACGTTTGGTGTTGTGGTTTCCACAAGCCTCCATTGTTTATCTCTTCCTCGTTGTGGCGCTCATAGTCGGTCGTGGTCGGTTGTTGTCAGTTGTCGTTGGTCTGTCGTCCAACTCGTCCTGTGTTTACTCGGTGGTGCGTGCTCCACCGCCGGCGGCATCCCCGCCTGGCGGCTCCGATCTGCAGCCCAAGGCATTACCGCTGTTGGTTGTGGTTACTACAATTACTTTAAGAGAAGCATCCTGTGTCAGAGGTAGATCTGAGCACTCTGTCATGCGCCAAAAGTGAATTTAATATTCTAGTCCTATGATGCAGGACATAAAAGATATTAATTTGATTAGAACAGATTTTTTTATGTGACGAAATAATACTTAGAGGAAATACAGTCTATGCCATACTGTTACAGGATTTTCACTAGTTACAATGCTTTAGCAATGTGAAAACGCTTGTATGCCCTGATTTCTTCTGTCTTCGATAATAACTTTATTAAAGGAGGAAATCTACATTTATCATGAGAAATTCGAAGTGTATGGTCAACAACATCCCTGTCTCGGATTGGGTAAAGTGGATTTTTTAAACTGGGGAGAGTCTATGTCGGGGTGAATTTCAATTTGAATTATATATCCAAGCTTCTCTCGCAGTGCGTTGCAGCCAGTGGCAGGAGTGATTACACGGCTTCGGTCGACCAGAAGCTGCAGACTAGTTACAAAGAATCCAATGACCTTTCGACTCTAGCATGGAGCAGTGGCTTTCTCTGTATCACTGACTAACGAAGTGACCAGTGTATTAGGTGAGTGGCGACAGTAGCAGACGTGAGTGCTGTGTGAGAAGATTCAATATGACAGATGTTTGTGCTGGATGACTATTCCCTCCAAGTAAATTGATTGGTTGGCTGCTTGGTGACAATCTCTCTCACCTCTGAGCATAGGGTAGTGCTGGCCTGTCGATGACAGGTGATGGGCGTGCAGCTGGCGATATTGCCGATGCAAGTGCTGGTCTCTCCCGACCAGCGCCAAAGAGACAATGTGAAACGATGCGCCAAGTCCACAGCTCTCACTAGGGAACCTTCCCATCGCACCCCTCTGAGATTTAGTTATAAGTTGGCACACTGGGTAGCCTTGAAAAACTGAACACAGATCAATCGAGAAAACAAGAAGAAATTGTGTGGAACTATGGAAATAATAAGCAAAATATACAAAATGAGTACTCATTGCGCAAGATAGGCAATATCAAGAAGAATGTGAGCTCAGGAGCGCAGTGGTCTCGTGGTTAGCGTGAGCAGCTACCGAATGAGAGGTCCTTGGTTCAAGTCTTCTCTCAAGTGAAAAGTTTACTTTCTTTATTTTCGCGAAGTTGTGATCTGTCCGTTCGTTCATTGACGTCTCTGTTCACTGTATTAAGTTTAGTGTCTGTGTTTTGCGACCGCACCGCTAAACCGTGCGATTAGTAGACGAAAGGACGTGTTGGGAAAGGAGATGGAGGGTGTGGAGATGGAGGGAGGGTGGAACACAACAGTAAAGGCGCGGCAACTGGTTGGGGGTGGAGAGGATGGGAGAAAGCAAGGGGTGAGGGGGATCAAGGCGGCGGACAATATAGAGTGTGTGGATGTGTTCAAGGAAAAGGAGAAGGTGGGGGAAGGGGATGAGGCCTGGTTGTGGGAGTATGTGGCGTAGGTGTTTAAGTGGAAAACAGAGCGGGCAGCAAGGAAAATCTGCTGGAGTGTGTGGGGGCGCTGAAAGGGGTGGATGTTCTGCAGGACGATGGTGAGGAACCGGATGATGTCTTCTGCTGTAGGGGTAGGGCGGAGGGAATTGTTAGGGTGGATGGGTGGGTCAATGGGGTGAACGGGGACAGTGAGTTCAGGGTTGGTAGGAGGGGGCTTGGCTTTGCATTTGGAGGAATAGGTGGGGTGAGGTTCATTGGTGTTGCAGGATGGGGGGAGGGGAGGCGAGGTTGGGACACTATTTAAGGAAGTGGGAGGCTTTACAATGGGGGCAGGTGGGTGGGGTTTTGCAGTTTTGAGTGAGGTGGTCGTTGTACAGAAGGCAGCACTGGCAGCGGTAGGATTGAGGATGGGAACGGGATGTGTCAGCAGGGTGGCGGAGGTTGAAAATCAGGGCTCCCTGCGTGAGACGGTGGTCGATGGAAGAGGCGAACTCTGTAAAGATATGCATGAGGAAAGTAGGGCCAGAGGAGTTGTAAATACAGCGGGCGGAGAGAACTTCCAGGGCGGGGTGGGCATTCAGTTCCGCCAACACCTCAGCCTCCGTGACCACAGGGCTGAGTTTTGTGATGACGGCTGTGAGGGTTGGCGGACGACGAGGCGGTTGGTGCTGATGTGGAGAGGAGGTTGTAAGGAAGGGGGTGAGGGATGAGTGGGGCCCAAAGGTGATGCGGAGAAGGCGACAGAGGAGATCAGCATGGAAGGAGGGAGAGGGAGACTTTATGAGAATAGAGTCTCTGCGAGGGATAAGTTGGGTGATGGGTGCACTGGGGATGTACTTTCGGATTTCAAGGGTGAGGGTGCGGGCATCCAGGAATTTCGGATCAGGGTTGGCTAGGACAAAGGTATACAGGGAGGGGGCTGGAGAGGAGGGATGTGGGGTGGTATCCATAGCAGGGTCAATGGGAGGGGGGTGGGCAGTGACTTTTTGGATGAGGGTAGAGGAGAGGTCGCCACTGGGCTGTTTGGAACATTTTTTGGCGGGTGTGGCCTGGGAGGAGGGGTGAGGGACTGGATAGATGGGGAAGTGGTGGGAGGCAGGTCCCTCCTGTGAGGCAGTAGCACTGGATGAGAGGGCAGGGCGCTCTGTGGCGGCGATTGTGGCGCGGGGGGCGGTGACTCGGGCAGGGGAAGCAGTGGTAGTTGCAGGGGGGAAGGGGGGGAAGTCGTCTCGGTGGGCGACAGGAGCTGGAGGGGGGGTGGGAGCAGGAACAGAGGCAGGAGCAGGAGCAGCAGCAGCATGAGAGTAGCCCAGGCAGTGTGAGTCCTCGATGAGGAAGTGAGGGAATCCAACCCTCGAATGCCTGGACTAGGTTTTTTTTTTCTTTAATGTGATTTCATTCCTCAGCCCCATATGGGCAGCGGAGGGCTGTCAGCGGCACAATCCGCCGCTCTTCAGCTGAGTGACACTACAACTAAAACAAGAATAAAATGATACATACATAAGGAGATAAAAAAGGGGAACATAAGACAGAGTAAGGGGAGAAAATAGAGAGTAGGAGGGGGAAGCCGCTCAGGAGGAGGGAGGAGGAGGAAAGGGAGCCCAGAGGAGGAGGCAGGAAAAAGGGGTTAGAGTTGGTAGGAAGGGTAGATGTCAGGGCGAAGCTCATCATCCGGGAGGGGTAGACGGTGAAAGTTGTGTTGGGAAAGGAGATGGAGGGTGTGGAAATGGAGAGAGGGTGGGACACAACGGTAAAGGCGCGGCAACTGGTTGGGGGTGGAGAGGATGGGAGAAACCAGGGGGTGAGGGGGATCAAGGCGGCGGACAATATAGAGTGTGCGGATGTGTTCAAGGAAAAGGAGAAGGTGGGGGAAGGGGATGAGGTCGTAGAGAATGCGCATCAGGGACGGAAGGCGGATGCGGAAGGCGAGGTGGAGTGCATGGCGTTTGAGGATTTGGAGGGCTGGATAGAACCGGGAGGGGCGGAAATCCTAGCGACACTGGCATAACAGAGGATGGGGAGGATGAAGGATTTGTAGGTGTGAAGGATGGTGGAAGGATGCAGACCCCACATCTGGCTGGACAGGAGTTTCAGGAGGCGGAGGCGGTTGTGAGCTTTGTTTTGGATGGTAAGGAGATGGGGAGTCTAGGTGAGGTGGCGCTCGAGTGTGAGGCCAAGGTATTTGAGGGTAGGAGTGAGGTGGATAGGACGGCCATAAATGGTGAGGTAGAAATCATGGAGGCGGAAGGAGTGGGTGGTGCGGCCCATGATGATCGCCTGGGTCTTGGAGGGATTAACACGGAGGAACCACTGGTTGCACCAAGCGGTGGATTGGTCAAGGTGGGTTTGGAGGGTACATTGGGAATATTGAAGGGTAGGATAAAGGGCTAGGAAGGCGGTGTCATCAGCAAACTGGAGAAGATGAACAGGAGGGGGAGGTTTGGGCATATCAGCAGTGTACAGGAGATAGAGGAGAGGGGAAAGGACAGAACCTTGGGGCACGCTGGCAGAAGGGTAGAAAGTGCGGGAGTTGGAATTGTGAATAGTCACACAGGAGGGACGATGGGAGAGGAAGGAAGCAACGAGACGGATGAAGTTGATGGGGAGAGCAAAGGTCTGAAGTTTGAAGAAGAGCCCAGGATGCCAGACACGGTCATAGGCGTTCTGGAGATCAAGAGAAACAAAGATAGCGGAGCGACGGGAGTTAAGTTGGAGGGAAAGAAGATTGGTAAGGTTAAGGAGCTGGTCATCAGTGGAGAAGGAAGGGCGGAAGCCACATTGGGTAAGAGGAAGGAGGCGGTGCTGGTTAACGTGGCGGTGAATACGGTGAGAGAGGATGGCTTCGAAGACCTTACTGACCACGGAAGTGAGGCAGATTGGACGATAGGAAGAGGTATCAGAGGGGGGGTTTGTTAGGTTTAGGGAACAGCAGGACACGGGAAGTCTTCCACAGGTCGGGGTAAAATCCATTGGAGAGGAGGACATTGTACAAGGTAGCAAGGACAGACAGGAAGGATGGAGGGGATTCCTGAGGTGACGGTAGGTGACACCATCATGACCATGGGCGGTGTTGCGTTTGGAGCGCAGGACAAGTGTGATGTCTTGTGCGGTGATGGGAGTGTTGATGTCTGAGGGGGGCAACTGATCCAAGTACTGGAAGCTAGGGGCGAGCGGGGGGACAGAGGTTCAGTGCGGTCAAGGATGGTGGGAAAGAGGGAGTAATCAAAATGGGGATCGTCAGGAATGGAGAAGACCTTGGATATGTGGGCCTGGACTAGGGCAGAGTGGGTTCCTATATACGAAACTGGAGGGAGCGGCTATTGGCCGGTGTCTGCACCTGGCTTAGCGGTGGCGCCCTCGCTGCGCGAGAGCCACTCCGTGAAATAGCCACCGCAGAGACGGAGCCCTCTATGGGCTGACCACGTCCATTTGTTCTGCCGCATGTTCGACTTCCGCGACGGAAGGTACTAGAGTAAGCAAATGATTTTTCACATACAGAGTCTTTTAGGGTCACAGCGCAGAGAAGTTGTAAATATCAGGTTTATATAACGTATCACTTTATAAATTCGGTAGTATAGATGATTTTATTACTTTGGTCATCTCTAGTGTGTAGGTAGGAGATTAAAATTTCGTTAAAAGATCTTGTCACAACAAAAAAACGCCTGATCACCGATCCAATGTTATTCTAGACCTCAGCTCCACCCACCTGTTTGCGTGTCACTGATAACAAATTGATAGGCTAATTCACCAAAATCATGACAGTTTGCATGGTGAGTAATTTTTTTCCAGCTGTCGGATTACAACCTCCAGGTACATCAAATAGGAATCGCTAGAGAGATTATGACATTATTTTTGAGGGATACTATTGAGAATAACATTTGAAGTGGACCAAAGAAGCCGTCTACTGCTTCCAACAGGCATACGTACCACAAACGTAAGATAAGAGAAATTAGCACTCATAAGGAGGTGTATAGGCAGTCTTTTTCCCTCACTCTATTTGCTTGTGGAATAGGAAAGTGAATGGCTAGTAGTGGTACAGAGTACTCACTGCCACACACCATACAACGGCTTGCAAAGTAAGCATATAGATGTAAATGTAAATTTAGTCTAGCTACTAAGATGTCATTCCATCCATTTATAGGCTCACAAACCTCACAGGAGAATGTTGTCTGTTATTTATTGAGAAAAAAGAATGGAACTTCTGCTGCTGATTGTCTCTTGGTAAAAATCTTCGTATTAGGTCCCCATTTTCTCACTGCAGCCACTTCACGAGATATATGTGAGAGGTGCCCACAGCATTTAGAAGAAGCGGTATAGAGCTAACCTCTCAACTCCATAACTCACGAATCTTCTGGTCTTTGATGTATATTATTTGAATCCACATGATTTCCACGAGTAAGACATCTCCCCCGCCAAATCACAGACCCCTGCTAATTAGCTCAAAATCCCATCACGCTCTAACAGCTCTGTTCCATTAGTTAGAAGCTTTACCAGCCACTGAGTAAATAGATAGCTATCAGAACGAAGAAAATAGCACACTAACGTACAGGAGGAAATTCAAAACTATGCAGAGTGTATGCAGACTGCCCAAAAAAATTCAGAAGCATAACACCTACAATTCATCGATATTGAATGACAGCCTATAAATTTCACCTTGTGCATGTCCTGATCTCCTTTACCATATTCCTATGATTACTAGTTCGGAATACGACAGTGTAATCGTGTGAGGAATTTTTATAACATCCAACAGAGTAAAACAACGGACTATAAAAACTTCGCTAATGTCACCCAATAGAGAACTCGATAAGATTGTACCATTTCTCTCTCTTCCAATAAATCGAAAACAAATATCGTCTGCATGTTGACACTGAGCATATTAAATATACATGTCTAAAAGAGCAGATGGCCAGTGATTGAAGTCGCTTGCACAGACCTGTTTAAAGCATTGTTGCCCATATCGCACAGACTATCAATCACAAAAGAGTGTTCCTGTGTTGTTCTTTCATAAGCAGTTTGATATGTCGTTTTTCTGCTGTAGCACATCCAAGCAGTGTGTAACTACAGCTTTGTACACCGCCACACATTTTGTTTTTCCATCATGACTTTGAGGTCTGTGTCCAGTGCTGAATTTGCACATATCAATCCATCGGCTCTCACTGAAAGCTGGGCATCACATGGTGTAAGTTAAGCTGCTCCCACAACATGCAGGATGATTGCAATAAAAGACAGAGGCAGTGTTCCTTATTGACAAAAATGTGAAATACGTCTCAATATATGGAAACCGAAGTTTAAAACATTGTGGAGCACTTACAAACAGCTCTCCAAAAGTGATGACCTCAACATTTAAACTCGTGTTCCACAGTGATGGTATAGCATCTACATCCTCTATCGGTTCTCCCTTCTATTCCAGTCTCGTATCGTTCGTGGAAAGAAGGATTGTCGGTATGCCTCTGTGTGGGCCCTAATCTCTCTGATTTTATCCCCATGGTCTCTTCGCGAGATATACGTAGCAGGGAGCAATATACTGCTTGACTTCTCGGTGAAGGTATGTTCTCGAAACTTAAACAAAAGCCTGTACCGAGCTACTGAGCGTCTCTCCTGCACAGTCTTCCACTGGAGTTTATCTATCATCTCCGTAACGCTTTCGCGATTACTAAATGATCCTGTAACGAAGCGCGCTGCTCTCCGTTGGACCTTCTCTATCTCTTCTATCAACCCTATCTGGTACGGATCCCACACTGCTGAGCAGTATTCAAGCAGTCGGCGAACAAGCGTACTGTAACCTACTTCCTTTGTTTTCGGATTGCATTTCCTTAGGACTCTTCCAATGAATCTCAGTCTGGCCTCTGCTTTACTGACGATCAACTTTATATGATCATTCCATTTTAAATCACTCCAAATGCGTACTCCCAGATAATTTATGGAATTAACTGCTTCCAGTTGCTGACCTGCTATATTGTAGCTAAATGATACGGGATCTTTCTTTCTATGTATTTGCAGCACATTACACTTGTCTACATTGAGATTCAATTGCCATTCCCTGCACCATGCGTCGATTGGCTGCAGTTCCTCCTGCATTTCAGCAGATGTCTCGATGTTCCATTCTGAAAGAGACCAAGATTAGGGTTTCCTCATATTGGCGAGGCACGTCGCATTAAGGTATACAATTGCTCTTTCGGTGTCCTGTGTGGTAGTCATCCTGATCCTCAAATCTTTGGACACTGCATCTATCATTTTTAGGACTTGCAATGCAAAACTGCCATGTGGTACTATGGCATATTCTGCCAGACTTAAGCCCATAAAGCACGGATAGTATGCACCATCAGTTCTCAATCCCAACAGTGGAGGAACGGAATGACTTTCATACACCAAGGCGAGCATGAAAGTACCCTCATCCCTCACATTTTGGTCATATTTTCATCAGTTTCACGTATTTTCCATCATATTTCTTAATTTTACCACATTTTTAGTAATTTCAACATATTTTACACAATTACTCGAGGTCCAAACCACCACTCTCATTACATCAACAAATCGTCTCAACACATCGATGTCGTGATGCTATCAGCCAATCACATTACAGCATGGTTCTCAATTTCTGTATCATTGCTACACCACCCCTCCATTATTTTGAGGGAGTCATATAAATGTGAACATATTTGGAACCCTGTTACACTGCCTACATCACATGTCACAAATATTGTTTCTTAGTGTAGGAAATTGCCACCAGCACAAAGGAGGTGCAAAAACTATGTTCCTTAGCCGAAAAACTTCACTAATTCGGTAAGATTTTATTACGTTTGGCCATCTCTCTCTACGTGGATGGGAATCACAAGGTATTCTCACATTCATAGACCCTAACCAAAACTCTAAATGGTCTCTCTCTCTGCATCTTGTAACTATTCCTCTGTCTTTAACCAATGCTCCCAGCAACATTCTCTGTGATTTAATTTGGATCTGACCAGAAGCAGGAGTGCACTATAGCCACTAAATGCGATGTTTTGCTAAGGAACAGAGCAAGCTGACTTCCACGTAATCAATACACCTCGATGTTTTGGTTTCGGGAAGAGCACAATATGCCCAGTGACGGGATGGCGACCCGAGCGCACCGAGAATTCCTCGAGCCTCTCGTTCTGAAGCAATTCTCGAGAAGCTCACGAGAAACGGCTCGGCGGCGTGTGCCGCTGCGCGCCAGTGGGCTGCGACAATACGCCGTGCCGTTGTTGTTTTATGAATTGAATGGCGCCGCTATGCTTGTAACTAGTATGTCTCAGGTTGTTATTCAAATCAATATGGACACTCGAAATCGAACCTCATGGTGCTGGCAATACTTTACGGAGGATGGAGATAACGTTACTTGCAACATTTGTCGTAAAAATCTCCGTATTGTATCAAAAAATACAATGGGCTTGATTAGACATCTTAAACTGCACAATTTATCGATCAATAAAACAGCGACGTCCGTGGATTCACAGGCTCATTCTTCCAATAGCGCGAGGTAGACAAAATATCCAGGTACGTATGGTACAAAAGGTGGATTCCGTGCAAAAGTTCAGATAGTGTCCGAAGCGGTCCGCCACGCTTAAAAATCATCGATTTTTTAATCGTACTCCGATAACATACAACATACCCCACAATCAAACCTATACTATACTAGCTTTTGCACGATACGATATGTAATTTTATTGGACTAGTTGTCGAGCATAACATATCGCCTTGCAGGAGCACTGGTCTGAATCTTGCGCTTCTCTTCATAGAGGGAAGTAAACGGCAACAACAGCTAGATGAAGCACTTGTGCCATGATAACAGACGATTTTCAACCGCTTTCAATCGTCGAGGACACCTCACTGTTGGACCCACAATACTCGATACCAAATCGAAAAAAGTTGCGCCTCATGATTGAGAACGATTACCACAAACAGAAAGAGGCTGTAAACTTGGCCGTGGAAGACTTTACTTGTGTTTCTTTAACGACCGATAATTGGACCTCACTTAATAGTGAGGCAATATTGCTGTAACTGGTCATTTCATTAACACTAATTGGTGCCTGAAAGCTTTAGCTCTCGAGACATTCCGTTTCCCGGGAAAGCATACAGCGCTAAATATTGGTGAGGAGTTAGATAACGTGATTTCAAAATGGAACATTGAAAACAAAGTTGTAAGCATCACAACTGACAACGCCAGTAACATGACGGCAGCCGTACAACTTATTCACAGTGGCGACATAGGTATGCAACATATGCCTTGTTTAGCACACACCCTCAATTTAGTTGTGAAAAGTTCTTTGAACAGCAACAGTGAGCTCTGCATAATGCGGGAAAAGGCCAGAAAAATTGGTAGCTATTTTAAAACATGTTGCACTACTAATGAAAAACTCCATGAGATCCAGGATCTAATGAAAAAACCTCTTCATGAATTAGTTCAGGAAACCGAAATCCGATGGAACAGTACGTTTCATATGCTTCAACGTCTAGTGGAGCAAATGGAATGCATTGCAGCCTGTTTATCATCTTTGTATTCAGGTGTAGAGAACCTCACAGCTGACGAGTGGCGAATTTAGAGCGAATGTTTGTGTGTACCGGAGCCATTCGAAGTGGTAACAAGTGAAATCTCAACTGAAAACTATACCTCTCTTTCGAAAGCTATTCCAATAATCAGACAGTTAATCCTAACAGTATGCAATGGGAAGTGGGCTATCACGACAGAGCAAGAGCTACAGCAACATCTGCACAACTCACTAATAGTCCGGCTAGGATTAATAGAAACAAAGTACATGCCGTTGCCACAGTTCTCGACCCAAGATTCAAAAAACGATACCATTTACGAATCCCATTCATTCAAAACATGCCGTTGCAAGCCTAATTGCACAGTGCACAAACGTGGTAGAGACCGTACGATCTACTCATTCGGCTGCTAGCGACACTAGCCACTAGTACCATTTCGTACAAAACGCCAGTAGTTACTTATGGGCTTCTTTTAATGAAGAGGTTTCCAATAAAAATCTAATGAAAAGCGGTTGTGATAGCATAGACCTGGAGGTACAACGATATTTGGAAGAACCGTACCTACAACGCACGGATAATCCTTTACACTACTGGGGAAAAAAATGAAAACAGTTAACCCAGGTCTAGCTGTCGTGGCAAAACAAAATATCTTGCAATACCTGCAACTTCTGTTCCCAGTGAAAGAATATTTTCGAAAACAGGACTACTTATAAACAAACAAAGGAGCAGAGTAAAAGGACAATTGGTTAATAAAATCATATTAATAAACAAAAATCGACGGCAGTGCAACAATGGGATGTAACAATGCCTTCTGCTGAACAACTTTTGTTTCCTTTCTTCAGTAAGTAAACACATGCACGCAGTTTCTGTATATAAAAGGATATAGCATTTCTCTTTTAAGTTTAAGCATGCATGCATACATGCAGAATGTACAACGTAATTTATTTTGTAACAATAAAGCTTCTGTTTCATGTGAATTCTGTGCTTTGTTTTAAACAACAATTCTATGATTTTTGTCTTATGAGACAAATACTAATACTTTAGTACACATTAATAACGGCAGTACAGTTGATATCAATCACAGAATTTCAAAGTTTTCCATGCACATACGTACTACGAGTACGACCACTGTACGAGACATTCTCGAGAAATTGCCTTTGCGGCCCGCGTTTCTAGAGTGCGACCATAGCCCATACCTAAATATGCCTTCCAAACTTGCACACCCAACAAACACCTATGATTTAGACCGGTATTCTCATTCCAATTTAGTAACTTCTGTCCCGCAAAGATCGTTCTGCAGCAGTCATACTCATGTTACTCATCCAATTACACACGGTCTCTCTAGATGCTTGGATGCTAAGGAGTTTACCACCTTCTGTTGGTGTATAGCAGATATGAGCCAGATACATTTGAGAGTGCTGTGCTGATATAATGGACAGTTAAGAAGAAGAAGTGTATGGTTTACACATGATGGAGCACCAGACAGAAGACATTTTACGTAAATCACTTGCATTATAAACTCTGAAGTATTGTTGTAGAGCTTGGATTACATGGCAGAAAGATGCTGGAAACAGAGTAACGATTGTAGAGCATAAACGCACACTCCTAAGGCTACATGGTTCTGCACTTAAACATGCTATAATGTTAAAGCAGTATGGCTTCCGATATACACTCCTGGAAATTGAAATAAGAACACCGTGAATTCATTGTCCCAGGAAGGGGAAACTTTATTGACACATTCCTGGGGTCAGATACATCACATGATCACACTGACATAACCACAGGCACAGACACAGGCAACAGAGCATGCACAATGTCGGCACTAGTACAGTGTATATCCACCTTTCGCCGCAATGGAGGCTGCTATTCTTCCATGGAGACGATCGTAGAGATGCTGGATGTAGTCCTGTGGAATGGCTTGCCATGCCATTTCCACCTGGCGCCTCAGTTGGACCAACGTTCGTGCTGGACGTGCAGACCGCGTGAGACGACGTTTCATCCAGTCCCAAACATGCTCAATGGGGGACAGATCCGGAGATCTTGCTGGCTAGGGTAGTTGACTTACACCTTCTAGAGCACGCTGGGTGGCACGGGATACATGCGGACGTGCATTGTCCTGTTGGAACAGCAAGTTTCCTTGCCGGTCTAGGAATGGTAGAACGATGGGTTCGATGACGGTTTGGATGTACCGTGCAGTATTCAGCGTCCCCTCGACGATCACCAGAGGTGTACGGCCAGTGTAGGAGATCGCTCCCCACACCATGATGCCGGGTGTTGGCCCTGTGTGCCTCGGTCGTATGCAGTCCTGATTGTGGCGCTCACCTGCACGGCGCCAAACACGCATACGACCATCATTGGCACCAAGGCAGAAGCGACTCTCATCGCTGAAGACAACACGTCTCCATTTGTCCCTCCATTCACGCCTGTCGCGACACCACTGGAGGCGGGCTGCACGATGTTGGGGCGTGAGCGAAAGACGGCCTAATGGTGTGCGGGACCGTAGCCCAGCTTCATGGAGACGGTTGCGAATGGTCCTCACCGATACCCCAGGAGCAACAGTGTCCTTAATTTGCTGGGAAGTGGCGGTGCAGTCCCCTACGGCACTGAGTAGGATCCTACAGTCTTGGCGTGGATCCGTGCGTCGCTGCGGTCCGGTCCCAGGTCGACGGGCACGTGCACCTTCCGCCGACCACTGGCGACAACATGATGTACTGTGGAGACCTCACGCCCCACGTGTTGAGCAATTCGGTGGTACGTCCACCCGGCCTCCCGCATGCCCACTATGCGCCCTCGCTCAAAGTCCGTCAACTGCACATACGGTTCACGTCCACGCTGTCGCGGCATGCTACCAGTGTTAAAGACTGCGATGGAGCTCCGTATGCCATGGCAAACTGGCTGACACTGACGGCGGCGGTGCACAAATGCTGCGCAGCTAGCGCCATTCGACGGCCAACACCGCGGTTCCTGGTGTGTCCGCTGTGCCGTGCGTGTGATCATTGCTTGTACAGCCCTCCCGCAGTGTCCGGAGCAAGTATGGTGGGTCTGACACACCGGTGTCAATGTGTTCTTTTTTCCATTTCCAGGAGTGTATTAGTCGCACAGAATGCAACACTGTTATTACGCCAACGCAGGACATATATTTCCAGCACCTGACGTACATTTGCCCTGTAAGTTTTCTATCCTACTCACTATGGTGGGAAACTTCAAAATGATAAAACTGCTACCTTCTACACCATGTCAATTTCGAGGCAGAGTGTTCTCTTTTCCAGGAAAGTATCCCTATTACCTCAATAGACATACAGAAGAATGTTGTTAAAAACCATACAGCAACTGTTCTGTATGGTATTTGTTAGCTGACACCGTATCATTGCGATATGTAGTGTGTACAGAGAAGCACATTGTAAATACTGTTTGTCACAGTTTAAAAATGTAAACAGTCTTGCGCAGGGTCAAACACGCGTCCCAGTCTATAGATGTATATTGCAGTTCTCGAGCTGGTAGTACAATGCTTTTTCGCTAAGGACACTTCATAAAAACCTGCAAGTTGGCTGCCGATAACTTTGCAGCCCCACTTGGATTTGCGATCCAATACACATAAATTTATTACTCTACATTTGGTAGTCATCCACATTAAACAATCTGTTCCAGCCAGCTTACTGCTGTCCACACAAAATGACCGTGCCCCTGGTTCCTGGAGATTCCATGTCAAGTTTTTTTCATGTCCATCTTGCTGTGACATACTTGTTCCCAAGTACAAGAGTTTTCCTGCACCAAGTAGGCATGTGAATACTCCCTCAATTTCCCACATTTTGGCGTATTTTCCCTAAATTTGTACATATTTTGAGTCAATTTTCGTAATATTACCGATTTTATGTCACATTTGCCCATGTGATCATGATATAACTTGAAACTTCCTGGCAGATTAAAACTGTGTGCCAGACCGACACTCGAACTCGGGACCTTTGCCTTTCGCGGGTAAGTGCTCTACCAACTGAGCTACCCAAGCACGACTCACGTCCCGTCCTCACAACTTTACTTCTGCCAGTACCTCGTTTCCTACCTTCTTGCCAAGTACAGAGTTCAAAGATGAATCTGCTTGGTATATGTCCGGGGCAGTGTCTGCAGGGGGTGGGGGTGAGGGGGGGGGGGGGGAGGGTTGAGTGGTTGTGGGGGGGGGGGGGGTGCACACACCTACAGAGAAATAGCAAAGTTGCACTAGGTGTTGACAACTGTACTATTACAAGCAATTTTAGAATACATGATGAGTAGTGAAATGATCACATGAGCAGAAATGACATAAAATCGTTAAAATTACGAAAATTGACAGAAACTACGGCAAAATATGGGGAATGAGGGAGTACTTGCATGTCTTCTGTTTGGTGATTGTACATGGGAAAGGCATCTGGCAGCAGAGGAATGCAAGAAAGAGGTGACATGGAATCACCAGGAACCAGGGAAACACTCATTTTTTGCGGAAGCGATAAGACATCTGGAATAGCTTGTTTAACTTGGAAGGCTGCCAAATGCACGGTAATAAATTTAGATATGTCGGATCACAAGCTCAGGCAAGACCCGAAAGGAATCGGCAAACACCTTACAATTTTTATAAAGTGTCCTTAGCTAAGGAGCTTTATATTACCAGCTTGAGGGCTGCAATATACAACTACATAATGGATCACATGTTCGACCCTGTGCAAGACTTTTTATGTGTTTTACACTCGAACGAACAGTATTTACAATGTGCTTTTCTGTACTCTCTACCAATCACAACTATGGGGTGCCAGCTAACAAATGCCTTAAACAGCAGTTGGTGTATGTCTATTGAGGTAATAGGGATGCATACAAGTTGGCTGCTATCTTTGATACTTTCCTGGAAAAAGAGAACCATCTGGCTCTAAACTGACATGAATCTGTGTTACAGGATGACAGAAAGTAGATGCAGTATTTGCTGCGCGCGCGCGCGCACACACACACACACACACACACACACACACACACACACACACACACACACAAGGAAGGACTCAAAGCTCCGGCGAGGGAGGGGCCACGCAATCACTGACATGGCGCCTCTCACCACGCAGCTAACTTGCATTTGATTCATAATATACAATTGTGTGTTCGCCATGTGATATAGAGCTATTTACCTACAATCGTTAACAGCTAACCTCTCCATACCACAATTATCAGTGAACTTGTAGCACATTTGTGATGAATGACGCCCACCAAACCAATGAAAACTATTTCAGCAGCCACCTCTAGACAAATGATGATATATGTGTAGTACTTCATTCCACTGACACATCTCAGAGATAAATCGAGTCTTCGGTTTCATAACTGCAGCAATTCTAAGTTAGTGACAGGGGTTTGTGAGGTACAGCAATCCCTGTGTATACATTTTCTTGACATCGTGTGTGTGTGTGTGTGTGTGTGTGGAAGAGACTGTGTTCCTATCATATAGGTAAGAAACGAGGATAGCCTTGTGTTCAGCTACCTAGTTTCAACTACTTTTCAAGGTCATCCAACCACCCACATCCCATACAAGCAGATCATGGTGAGTAGCAGTCTTTTTTTCTTTGTATTTTTTGGCTGGGTAGGAAGAATTTGCAAATAAATATTCTTGTACAAAATGTTTATCAGCTTCTCCAAATATGTTTTATAAACAGAAAACAACTCTTTCTTTATATTTGCTGGGTGTGGTTTTAATAATATCCACCTTAATGTTTATCTTATAATTTAAATGTAGAATGTCTCTCCTAATTCTTTCTCCAATCAGTAATTTGATAGGTACAAAGATGGTATATTCTCAAATTCCAGAAAATGAGATATGCTGCAGTTTTCAAACTATTCCAGCAGCTCTGCTTTGAGGTGGGAGGCTTTACTTAATTGTCTAAAACGACTTTGAAGAGACGCTGTGATACAAGATGGTCTTCTAGCCATGTCGGCTATTCAGAAGAATTTAGTGTCTGCACATAAGGTGTTGCAGGATATTACCAGCAGAGAGAAATGGACCTCTGAAACAGCAACAGGGGCAATGAACCTTCTTAGAGAAATTGATTACGAATGTGTGTCTTTTAAAGGTGAGGTCTGATGTACCAATAAAATGTACTGTACTAACAAATCACTGCAAAGGCAGAGTACTATCTTTGATGTAGCATCGAGTTTGCTACTTGGTTCACTGAAAAATATTAAACATTTACAGAAACGTGCGCACAAATGTTGAATGATGTATTATCAAGCAACTGTAAGTGTATATTATTTGTAAAGCCTAATGCCATGTGCACCCAAAACAAAACACTCCGTTTAGGAAAAAATGTTTATTTCATCATCCTGACGGGAACAAGTGACATAAATGAGAGAAAAGATGAATTTGTGGGTCCACTGAATGGAGCTTTTTCAAAAACTATGCACACTCCATTAACACTCTGCACAATATTTTATACATTTGATAATCCAGGAGAAATCCACAAGATTTTTGAGATGAATAAATATTTAATGAAAAGAGTTACAGTGGGAAACCACATCAAAGTAACTGACATAAACAAGCTTCATCAACGAAAAGACTTATGCCTGGGCACTTCCTATCAATATATTTGATCTCCTTGTGCCAATAAGTAGAACCATAATCTAAACAAGATGAGAACCTCAACAGTTGCTGCAAAATCGACAGAAGCTGCAGAACTGGAAATACAGGCTGCACTCTCCAAGAAGACACCAATACCACATGCAGAAAGAATAAAGTAGCCACAGTAAGTACAGAATCTACATCATCTCCTGCTGAAATGCTACCAAGTGCTTCAAAACTGTGTTTACATAAATCCTGCTGGAGGTCATGTAAAGCACACTGCTTTCCATGTCTCAAGCAGACCCAAACAAATGACATAGAGAAGTGAAGACTTTTTATGGACTGCATCAAGGAAGTCCAATCGCAAACTAACTTAGGATTCAGTGCCACAAAAACAAATCTATGTTCCTCCAAATTGCCCTATCATATAATAAATCTTAATTCTTGTAATAACTGATCTGTTTTATTTTTACACTTAGGTATCAGGTCTGTAAAATATAAGACTGATGGACTTGGTATCCTTTTGAAAGATGATAGAAGAATGATATTACGCTTAAATGACCATTGGCTAAAAGAAGACATAAAACTGTATGTTCCACTAGGTTTTCATCTAATTACACGTTACTATAGACCCAAAGAAGGTTTTGGGGGTTTGTGTGTGTGTGTGTGTGTGTGTGTGTGTGTGTGAGAGAGAGAGAGAGAGAGAGAGAGAGAGAGAGAGAGAGAGAGAGAGAGTGAAATGTACTGTTCTGAACATTAAGACCTTACATATTCAAAGCGTTTTTGTAAAAGCTGTTATGTTTCTACCAAAGGTAATGCTTATACCTGTTTCTGTATGTCACTTTCCCGAAAGTGATGCAGAGAAATTTACTAAATACTTAGAAAAGCTTATTGTCCATGTGCAGAAATATATCAAATACAATTTACTAATTTCTGGAGACTTAAACGTTGACGTCAGACAAAATACAGCTAAGAGTATTAACTTAGCAAATATGTTAAGATCATTTCATCTCTTCTTTACAAATGTGAGTTCTACAAAACTTCAGTTCTGTCTTGATACGTTCGCAACAAATGTACTTAAAATCGAATTTGAATGAGGATTGTTTAATGTTGATCACATATCAGACCATAAACGTATATGGGTTAAATTAATTACTGAGAAATTAAATGTCAACCAACAACAAATTCAGTATTATTAACTGATAAGAATATTAACACCTATAGGGTGGAACTAAAACTAATACACTGGAATACTGTCTTACTTGCTTCCAAAATGCATAGGAATCCCTCAACAGATTCATGAATAATAGACTGGAATACTGTCTTACTTGCTTTCAAATTGCAGAGGAAGCCGTCAACAAATTCAGGAATATTATCTCTAAAGGTTTTAATATATGTTGACCAGAGATCAAAAAAAAATATACTAACAAATTCAAAAGAAACAGTCACCTGACACAAATACAAATGGTTTATGCCTGACTTACAGAAATTAAGGCCCTTGGTATTTATTTCCTACAAAAATGTAAAAAGGAGTAATGTGGACAAAGCCACTTCTAACAATGTCAAAGGACATTACAGATCACAAATTAGAATAATGAAATCTACGGTAAATGAACATTACTTTGAAAACTCGCATAATAGATGTAGGCAGCATGGAGGATTATTAAAGCAGAGTTGCATACAGATATAAATTGTAAAGAAACCACAGGTGCTGTACACATCACAGCAGATGAATTAAATCAATTTTTTGTCAAGGTAGCAAACCCCACCACCACTCGTATTGGTCAGCATATCTCCAATTCAACAAACGCTCCTAATCGTGACCCCATTTCTGGCAATCAGTTTCTTCAAAACTGTGCAAATACTGTGCCAATCTTCAACTGGACACAAATACAAGTATGTGATGTAGTTAAATCAATAATAAAACTATGGAATTCAAAATCTGAGGCTATTTATGGCTTATCAAATTTTGTGATTAAAAAAACAGTGGATCTCATATCACTCGATCTTTGTACGCCAATAAACTGGATGTATGCTAGTGGCCATTTTCCAGAGTGTCTAAAAAGAATTGTCCCTATTCATAAAAAGGATAACTAGTTATGCACAAATAATTGTCGCCCAATTTCACCAATAGTTATCCTCTACAAAATATTAGAATACTGTGCACAACAGGATATTTGCAGGCATTTATCTGGAAACAACAGTCTGACTAAATCTCATTATAGTTTTAGGTCTAAATTGTCTAAAGTTAAAGCAGTTGAACACATTTCTTTTACACAGACCTCATTTGAATCAAAGTTATCTGCTGAAGGCATTTGAGTAGACCTAAACAAGGCATTTGATTCAGTGAACTGTACAATACTACTGGAGAAACTTTGGTGGTACGAAGTCAGAGACTTAGAACCCTGCCTCGTAAGCTCCTATCGCAGTGATAGGAAACAAATTGTAGTTTACAACAACCAAAAGTTTCAATACTTATATGTAACTTGAGGCATTCTTCAGTGTTCCGTGTTTGACCTTTACAATTTATAATACACTCCTGGAAATGGAAAAAAGAACACATTGACACCGGTGTGTCAGACCCACCATACTTGCTCCGGACACTGCAAGAGGGCTGTACAAAGAATGATCACACGCACGGCACAGTGGACACACCACGAACCGCGGTGTTGGCCGTCGAATGGCGCTAGCTGCGCAGCATTTGTGCACCGCCGCCGTCAGTGTCAGCCAGTTTGCCTTGGCATACGGAGCTCCATCGCAGTCTTTAACACTGGTAGCATGCCGCGACAGTGTGGACGTGAACCGTATGTGCAGTTGACGGACTTTGAGCGAGGGTGTATAGTGGGCATGCGGGAGGCCGGGTGGACGTACCGCCGAATTGCTCAACACGTGGGGCGTGAGGTCTCCACAGTACATCGATGTTGTCGCCAGTGGTCGGCGGAAGGTGCACGTGCCCGTCGACCTGGGACCGGACCGCAGCGACGCACGCCAAGACCGTGGTCCAACTGAGGCGCCAGGTGGAAATGGCATGGCAAGCCGTTCCACAGGACTACATCCAGCATCTGTACGATCGTCTCCAGCCTGCATTGCTGCGAAAGGTGGATATACACTGTACTAGTGCCGACATTGTGCATGCTCTGTTGCCTGTGTCTATGTGCCTGTGGTTCTGTCAGTGTGATCATGTGTTGTCTCTGACCCCAGGAATGTGTCAATAAAGTTTCCACTTCCTGGGACAATGAATTCACGGTGTTCTTATTTCAATTTCCAGGAGTGCATTTGTGAATGACCTTACCATTGACATGTCCTGTGACCTTGTAAATCTGTACTTGATGTTGATGACACAACATTCATTAGCCCTGGGAAAGACATAAACAGATTGAAACAGAGAAAACAAAGAGTACCTTAAACTGTCTAACACGTGGTTCAAAGCTGTCCATTGACTATGGAAAGACAGTGATCATCATTTTCAGTTATGAAGCAGTGAAACTGATTGCTCAGCTGTTAAGCTACTTGGTGTATGTCTTGATTCCAAATTACCCTGGAAAACACACACACACACACACACACACACACACACACACACACACACACACACACACACCACGTATGTAGATAGCTCTCACATGTTACCTTTTTACTGACTAATTTACAGACGCGTAACAATACCTCTTTTGTGAGATTTAAAAAGTTTCCCGCCATACATATTGTTCCACAACATTACAAGAGAACTGCCAGATGTCTGCAAATGCACAGTAAAAGTCATTCACAAGCATGCATCGATAAAAAACTTTAAATGTCTCAGCAAAGTTACCACAGCCATACATACCACAGGATGTATGGTAATAACAAATGCAGTGGGCAAAAGTTCTAAACCTATATTTTACAGACATTGTTTTAACCCTGTAGCGTGAATATGCATAATCAAATAGCATGCAATACAAGTGCCTCTCAGGACTGCCTAGAGAGGTCACCTTGCAACCTGGACAGACAGCGCAGCAAGTGTTTTGCCATGAGCAAATCAGCCCTGAGCCTAGCACACCGAGCCCTCGGCCTCACCTGTGTTCACTTACTTATTGTATGCTTATTTTCAAGACTGTATATTGATGTGTTCTATGGTTATTAGACTTTTTACTGTTCTACACTTCATTCAGTGTTATTGTAGATCTCTTCACGTGGAAGCAGAATAAAAATTGGTTAGTGTTGTTTCTGATATTGTGCTGTAAAACACTGCAACATACTTGGTGACGACTGTGGTATTCTACTCCACGTGTTTTGTTTCGTTGGTTCGATATACAGCCAATATGTCCATGGAAGAAGTTCTCCAATCTCTCGCTAGATAACAGTGAGCTCTCACTGACCAGCAACAGGCTCTTGTTGTGGCACTAAACAATGTGGCAGCCTCGCTGACCTGTTACATTCCACCACTGTCGACATGACCCCACTGTTTCCTGCGTACGATGATTCTGTGGTAGATTGGGACATGTATGAAAAATGCCTTCAGCAACATTTTCAAGTTGCTGGAGTCGCTGACCCCAACTTGTGTAAGGTTTTAGTGTTGTCACGTGTTCATCACTTTTCGTCACACTCTGCTAGCTCCTCTTCAGCAATCTGCCAGTCTCCCTTTAAACGAAATGTGTTGGTTGCTTTCTAATTATTATTGCACACATACTCAAGTTGATGGGGCTTGTGTTGATTTCTATCACTGCCAAAAGCAGCTGTAACTGTTGTACAGAGCTTGGGCAGTGGAACTCCATGGGCTTAGCCGTCATTGCCAGTTTGTTACTGAGGCCCACCAGGGCTCATACGCTGATTCGACGGTTTCTGATGCTATAATACACCTGGCCCCTCATAAGGAAGCTCAAGAATATGCTTTACAATGTGAAAATCCCTCTCACATTGATGTTCTGAACACGGCTTAGTCTTTTGAAGTATCTAAGATGGCAGGAAATCAGATAGAAGCACGATGTGAAGTAACTGCTGTTGCTTCCTCTCCTCCTCGGTTGCCATCAGTTAGCTTATGGGGGAAAGATTATGTCATGGCCTCCATGCCACATGGGGCACTGCTGTGCTAAGCAGCAGCAGCAGCAGCAGCAGCGGCAGCAGCATCACAACAGTGGCCACGCACTTCTCTTTTGTCTTGCCTCTACAGTTTCGTTCCACATGAGTGGGCTGCTTTCCCAAATCACTGGGTGACCATTGTAGAAAGACGGACATACTGCATCTGCAGGCACCTCTGACATATTGCATCTGAGTGCAATTCTCAACCTCCTTGACCAGATATGAACATGATGCGAGCAATGTTTCCCAAGTGATGGTAGCCACAAACTAAATCTACACTGAGGTATATGCGATGAACAAGATGTTAAAAATGCAACTGCACACGAGTGCAGCAGTGACACTGCTATATTTTCAAACCTATGTGGCTCTTGGTTCATCGGTGTTGTCTCGTCTCTCACTGGTTGATGTGTTACAACAAACAACAAATACCAACATTGGTAACAGTTTTCTACTTGTATAGTGTACAAAGCAGTTGTTCGGCCTTTGATCTTTCTAGTAGTAGATCATGCCAACACTGAAGCTTAATTGGGTTAGACGCCTTCAAAATTTTTGGGTTCTCTGTTACGATGAAGTGAATCTGGTATCAGATTAAGTTCCATATCAACAACTGGGTGCACTCTGCTCTGAATATTCCTCCATTTTTGGAGTGCTATCAATTTCAAGGCTCACATCACAAATGAAACTGACAGTACACCTGTGTTTTTTTTCAAGCCCACCCAGTCGCAGTAGGTTTACAGGAGTGAGCCAAATTGGAACTAGATTGACTTACATCTTTGGATGTTATCATGCCTGTCTCCTCTAGTAAACGGTCAATTTTGTCAGTAACTGTCAAAAAAAAAAAAAAAAAAAAAAAAAAAAAAAAAAAAAAAAAAAAAAAAAAAAAAAAAAAAAAACACACAACAGTAACCTTCGGCTCTGTGGTGACTTTTAAAGTATCAAACTTCAAAGTCTATTATTGATACCTATCCCTCACCCTGTCCAGATGAATTCTTAGCATAGCATTCTGGGGGCCAACATTTTTCTAAAATAGACTTGTTCAAAGCTTACTTACAGCCTCCAGAAAGAGATTTTCACTCTGCAGCGGAGTGTGCGCTGATATGAAACTTCCTGGCAGATTAAAACTGTGTGCTGGACCGAGACTCAAATTCGGGACCTTTGTCTTTCACGGGCAAGTGACTACCGACAGAGCTACCCAAGCACGACTCACGCCCTGTCCTCACAGCTTTACTTCTGCCAGTACCTCGTCTCCTACCTTCCAAACTTTACAGAAGCTCTCCTGCAAACCTTGCAGAACTATCACTCCTGAAAGAAAGGATATTGCGGAGACATGGCTTAGCCACAGCTTAGGGGATGTTTCCAGAATGAGATTTTCACTCTGCAGTGGAGTGTGCGCTGATATGAAACTTCCTGGCAGATTAAAACTGTGTGCCGGACCGAGACTCGAACACAGGTCCTTTGCCTTTTGCGGGCAAGTGCTATTATTTTTTACTTACAGCTGCTTGGATGATGATTTCAAATGTGTCCTAGTAGTTAATACATCCTTAGGGTTGTATCAATACCAGTGCCTGCCATTCCGCGTGGCTAGTGCCCCGACAATTTTCAACGATTTGTGGAGAAACTCATGGTTTCTGTGGTAGGGTGAATTTACTATCCTCATGATATTGTGCCCTCTTGTTCTTCAACAGATGAACATTTGGAAAATCTTGGTGCCCTGCTCATGGTGCTACACGCTGTCAGCGTGAAATGTAATATGGACCAATCCCAATATTTTCAGTCCCTATCGTCATCTCGGTTTTGAAGTCTCGCGTGCTGGCGTCAAGCCTTTACACTAGCATGTAGATGCCATTACAGCTTTGCCGTCTCCTACCAAAGTCAGAGTGTTGCAAGCCTTTATTGGAAAGATTGCGTACTATCATACGTTTCTTCCTGGTGCAGCCTCAGTGGCTCAGCCACTTCTTGTGCTGTTTACTTCCAGTTCCCCCTTTTAACTGGTCGCCCACCAATAAGTGTGCTTCACACTATTAAGGTCAAAATTACACTCCACACCTTGCTTGGTTACCTTCCAACCAGGCCAACATCTTGTTTTGGCCACACAGACGCCTCCCAGTATGACCTTGGGGCCGTTTTCATGCACAAATACGTGGGCGGTTCTGAGCTTACCCTATTGCATAAAATATATATATATATATATATATATATATATATATATATATATATATATATATATATATATATATATATATATATATAAAACTAATCAGGCACAAGTGATACTCACAGATACAAAAAGAAGCCCTTGCTATTGTGTAGGTGCACCAAAAATCCAATTTTTTTTATGTGGTTTTAAGTTCCATTTGATTACTGATCATAAACCACTGGATTCCCTTTACAATCCCTCAAAGAAAGCAACTGATCACCTGCAATGTTGGACTCTGTTTTTGCCACTCTATGAAACTCATTTCCAACCCACAGTCCAACACGCTAATGCAGATGCTTTTTCGTGATTGCCAATTGGGCACAATCTGACTTGATTAGAATGAACTGTTGTGTTTCCATTTAGACGTTGATACCCAAACACTGGATGGTTTTCTCATTACCAGTTCTTAGATTCTGGCAGCTGTCACTGTGGCCGATCCGATCTTCCATTAGGTTGTTCAGTTAGTCCACCATGGCTGGCCGAATAAACCATCGGGATGAGTGCCTGATCCTTTGCATAGTTAATATGCTCTCCACTACTGCCTCTCAGTTCTTGATAGTGTTACTGTTGGCTTTTGAAGAGTCAGTGCCCAGGGTGGTGATTCCACCCGCATTGTAGCGGGATGTCATGTGACTTCTCCACCTTGACCATATGGGTGTTTCTCACATAAAACTGCTGGCTCGCCATTGTGTGTTTTGGCCAGGTATTGACAATGAGACCACATGTTTTGTGGCAGCCTGCCCACAGCGCACCACCCAAGTGACACAACAGGCTTCTCTTGCCCTGTGGCCTGCTGCCCAATGCCCCTGAGAGCATAGTCACACAGATTTTTTAAGTCCATTCTTAACTCCTTTTAGCTTGTAGAAGTGGATGCTTTCTCAGAATTTTCTTATGTGGTCTGTTTTATATCTGCATCCAAGAGCCTCTCAAAGATTTTTTCCTCTTGTAGAAAAAAAAAATTCGTCGTATGGTTGCTGCTCCAGCCAAGCACAAAATTTTAAAGATTTTTTTCCCTCAGAAGGATTATCATATACACTTGTGACAGACAACAGCCCACAATTTGTGTCTAAAGAGTGGCATCTGGCATGTTATGACCAGTCCAATGGATAGGTGAAGGAGCTGCGCCACATGTCATACTACAGCACACCAACTGGTGCAGCAGTCGTTATCTATTGATGAAGACATAGGCAGTTCCACAATGAACAGTTTTTTTTCCATGGGGGAAGGAGTGTTGTAACCATATAATGCGAGCACACACAATCAAACAGCTCCCTATACACGTTGCTCCACAGCCGGCCTAGAGACGTCGTCTCATATCCTGGATAGATGGTGCAGCAAGTGCTGTACCATGTGGACAACAGCCCAATATAAGCCTGGCGCTTCGGGCTCTCGGCCTCACTTATGTTTACTTGCTTATTGTATGCTTACCTACAAGATTGTAAACTGGTGTGTTCTATAGTTATAAGACTTTGTACTGTTCCATAATTCATTAAGTGTTATTGTGACCTTTCCATTTGGAAGCAGAATAAAACTTGGTTGGCATTTCTTCTGACATTGTGTCTGTAGAACATTACAACAGACATCAATATAACTACAGATGGTTGATATATACCTGTTTTTTTCTTCATTAAAAAGGTACCTGTAGGTCTCATCCATTCGGTTTTTGGAATCTCAGCAAGATCAAAGACCACCCCCCCCCTCCCCCCCCCCCCCCTCTCTCTCTCTCAGCAAATCACGTATTTCATGTTACTTTCATGATTCATGATATTAATATAACTTCTCACATTTCAGTCAAGGTTTAATGGTTTCAGCTGAAAATACAGATTTACTTTTACACTTAGAACACTCATTGTCTACCAAAATAACACTGTAGTCATTGCACTGAAAGTATAAGTAACACAAATTTGGTATCATTCTTCATTAAAGTATTTTCTCCCAACTCTTTGGAAATCTAATCTTCTACAGAGGAAAAACAATAATATATATTAATTCACAAATGAAATTAAAATATAACAAAATAAATAAAGGTAAGTTTAATGTATTTACAAAAATGAATATCCTATAGTATGATACGAAATTACAGAATGTACAATAATGCAGAATTATGAAATGTGTTCTGCAGGTCCCTGAGCATATGAATAATCATTCCTAACTCAAGAATGTTATTTAAAATAAAATGTTATTTAGAGTCTGAGATGTCTTTTGTTGACTGCACACTGTCTTGTTTCGTCAGACCATTAACAAGATTAAGTATTTTTATAATTTTCTTCATACGCCGTTGAATATCTGAAGGTTTCATCTTCTCACTTTCATCCATACATTTAGATTCTAGGTCTGAAAAAAAAGAAAAAAAAATTATTTCAAACAATGTATTATGTTAAATTATAAAATATGTCTTTCAATTTCATGACATCAAGTAATATTAATCTTCTAGTCACCTTTCACTTGCTCTTCAGCAGCATCAAGCACTTGCATAAGTTTTTTGTGCTCCTCAGCAATGTGATATGCAAGATTTTTACGACATACATCAGTTTCAATTAGTGCCTCAGGTTGTGGTCCTGTCGCTGGGACATGGTGCTGATGTTCTGAATCTGCATCAGAAAAAAAGTAGTAATACTCAGTGGAGGAGGCGGAGGAGGAGGAGGGAGTGAGAATGGAGGAGGTTTATGCATGGGTGGGGTATGAGGCAGGTGTCACAACACTTCAATACATGTTGGCTCTACATAAACCACTACTCAGTGAATATAGTTCACAAACTTACTTTTTTATTTCATTGATGTGCATGGAAAAATAATCCCCTGTATGTAGCAGATGTAGCCTAAATTGCGAAATTTAATTAAGATACATGTATATAATTTATGTATATGGATGCCCTCACAACTATCTTGGAAGCACATGTACAGAATCTGTCATTTAGCAGTTGTATTACACTTTGCTTAAAGAATACTTTATTCTTTTCCACTTTTAAGAGATTCTGAAATCTGTTGGCCAAGTAAGAGTATCAAAAATGAATATTATATTACATGTATTCTAAGTACTATGGAAAGTAGGTTACAGTTAAAACTGTAACCAAAATATGGTTAATAGACTAAGTGCTACCATTCACATTGTAGAATCTCTACAAATCTGTGTCCTACATATGAAAATAATTACTAAGTGAAATGTCATTAGTCAGCTATTTCCAAATTATAATTTTAACAAGCAAATAAATGTATACAACCAGACGTAATATTTCTCTTTAGTTAATATGTATAGTTTTGTAGCTATTGTACACTTCCTTTACTAATGAATTGTTTTTGATGTTTTGTTTTTGTGTTATGCTATCCCTATTGTGACAATATTACATACCATTCAATTACATTGATCAAGAAGTAGGATGTTGTCTGTTACAGTAAAACATATTTGTAATAGGGAACTACTGCATCTATTATAAAGCAAATATGATAAATTAACCAAAATTGTACAGAGAAACAAATACAAAATATGCACTGATGAGAAAAAGATGGTGGATCAGCATTTAACATCCAGTCTGCAATTATGATATTAAAGACTGAGTATGAGCTCAGATTAAACATGGAGCGAGGGAGGGAGGGCGGGGGGTGGGGGTGGGGGGCAGGCAACAGGTTTTGAGAATTGCACCATTCACCTTATGTTATTTAGAGAAATTACAGAACACCTAAACATGGGCAGCCCGAGTGCAGCCCGGTTCATAACTGTTTAAAACATTGCCTTCTAGCATATTAACAGTGGATATTTCACAACAGATTAAAACCATGTGCCAAACCAGCATTTCAATTCTGAAGCTCATATTTTGCATCCAATGCTTTTACTGACAGCTATCCAGGCACGACACGTGCATTGCCCTTAAAGCTTCAATTCTGCCAGTACCCAACTCTTATTTTCCACAGTTCACGGAAGGTCTCCCACATATCTTGCAGGGGTGAGGGCCGGTCACAAGTTGTGCCAGGTAGTTCAATCAGTAAGAGCACTGTCTGAAAAAGTCAAGGTTTGAGGTTCAAGATCCTCTTCAACACACAGTTTTAATCGCCGAGGAACCTCAAAACAGTGCACACCCTCCTGGTGAGTTAAATATTCATCCGCTAAATTAAAATTCATTTCAGCTAGCTGTCCAGGATGAAGACATCTCTCTGGTCAGTGCAACATTTTAAGTTACTTTCTTACTATAGAAGCTGAAAATTGAGGGATATGCAGTATTAACAAAGAGACCAACAAGTGATGGCCTACAGATGAAATAGTGTTTTGTGCCGAGGCAAAGTAATACATCAACCAGCCACAGAAAAAACACTGTTCAGAAAGATTCTGAAAACTTACCTGAACTGCAGAGGCTCTCTTCCATGCTATCTGCCAACTGCAGTATCTGAGCAGCATCCATTGGCAGTTGCAAGTCAGAAGTTTCCGACGATTTTACTCTGTCATGGACAGGCTCTGCGTCTCGTAAAACCAAATCCTCAAAGACTACGGGAGCTGCATTTATATTCACTGGGTTCATTTCTTTAATACACTGATCACCAGTCTGATTCAAAATATTTGAAACAATTGCATCTCTAGCATTATCGAAAACTTCTTCATATTGCACAGTACTGTAATTATTTACAGACACTTTATTTCCTCTCGGAGAAGCTAGATGTGGAAGAGGTTCTAAAGGGTTACTACTGTTCCGCACTAGCTCCAGTCCAGAGGGACCACAACTGTCAGACTCTATGCTGTGAACAGTCTCTTCCAGCATGGCCAATTCTGATTCGAAATCTGGATCACTACTTAAATTTTCTTGGCACGAAACTGATTCTGATCCAGTTTTTAATGCATTTAATATACGATCAAAAGAATCTGGTGAGTCATTTCCTGCATCATCAGCATTTACATTCACCATTTCTGTTTGAACATTGTTCAATCCAGACAAGTTAGTATTGATACTGGTATAAGAATCCTGTTCTCTACATTGTGATTCAGAACCTGTATTAGCACTTTTTTTCATATTGTGAGAACCTTCTCTCAACAAAGTGTTTTCACAAGATGCCTTGTCATTAAGAAGGGTATCTGTAGTGCCATTATTGTGATTCTTTATAGTCTGTTGACTCTCTTCAAACTTCCTCTGTGGTACGGACTTTGTAACACCCTGCTCCTTTATTTCTTTCGCAGTCACGTTAAGTTGGGTCTTACGAATCTGAACACCAGCTTTATGACTTACTACTTGCATTGTCCCATCATGCATATCTTTCATTGCATGCACAAGACTATCATGTTTCTTCTTTACACACTCACTTCTTCCCACATGAAAAGCCGCATCGGATTCATTCCTATCTGACTGCACTGGCTCATCAATGTCACTCCATTTATTCTGCAATGTTGGTTTGTCATTTCCTGCCTGCAACACCACAACAGATTTTCCTTTTTCTGTTTCCATAGAAACACCAGGTACATTCTCTACCAACTGTACAGTTATTTTGGGGTCAGTTTTTATTGTTCTCACTATCATTCCACATTCACTACTCAGTACTTGCTGAGCTGTACTGCATTCATCCACTCCTATTTGGACACTTGTGCCCATTTTCTGTTCTACCAATGTCAACGGTCTGCTAACACAGGTAGATTTACTCTCTGTTTCTAGAAGAGTGCAATTATTGCCCATATCAAGACTACTGATGGCAGTACGTTTTTTATCTTCTGTTTTTTTCATCAGACCAGCAGAGCTTTTGTCATGTGTTTTGGCTTTATCAACCTGTTTCAAATCTTCTGACACTGAACATTCTTCCCTGTCTGGATTGCATTTTTCAGCTGAATGGCTAACTTTTTCTGAAAGACCTTTATTTTCACCACATGTTTCACACAGACTTTTTAGTCCCACATTTTCACTCTTGCCATCACTCAAAAGTGGCTCCTCTTCTTCAGATAAGAAGTCCTGCACTGTCTGGCTGAGGACCTCATAATCTGCAATCAGAAATGATATATTATTACATGAAGAAATATAATATTTGGAAAAATTGAAATTTGCTTGTAGAATGGTGAATCTGCAACAATTTGTGGCGTACTTCTTAAATAAATGAACCATATTTCTGTAACTCTTGACACTTCACATAGAAAAAGAAATCTAAATACTGTCAATATTTTTAACATGTAAAAGCAACGGTTTGTCTTTATACAAAAAAAGGAGGAGATGTCAGTGGTCTTGCCAATGGAAAATATAATAATCATCGTTAAAAAAAACTTCTTGTCAAAATCTCCATTAAGCTTAATGAATTTGGGCCAGAAACAGTCAGGCTGTTTTTATTCCTTAGAAGACAGATTTGTTTCTGACTTTGTTGAATACATATGTAGAACAAAGATATCTTCGTTGTTTGAGAAAAATGTTTTTCATTCAAACCATTCTTCAAGAATAGGACAGAGAAGGGTCGCATGGAGTCAAATCTTCGAAATAGGCTGGATGGGGAACTATCTTTCACTGCAGTTCTGAATACTTTCACAAAGGCATGTATGTTGATACATTTCACTTCTCTAATCTGCAGTTTTGATTGTAGTTTTATATCTGGTATGTAAAAAGCTCTGTAGTCACAATATGTCAAGCAGTTAGCTGTCAGAGCTGAAGATAGCAACTGATGCTTTTGCTTATGTGACACAGCAGACTAAAAAATAGCAGCAGATCACATTAAAATGAGTACTGGAGGAGTGATGCATTGATGGATGAGGAAACTGATATATTTTCAGTTGGTATGGATTCAGGAAGAGAGCAACCATCATCAATATATTGCTCTCAGGTCTGCCGCTGATTCACATGAAATCAACATCAGGCAGTGATTACTAGTTACTGCTGGGAAGTAACAACTGCCAATGTACACACGGCATCTTCTTATGGAGGCCTGATCCAAAAAGCCATACGTGTGACCATGGTATTTCTAGATGGATGCTGGAAGTGTGTCTAGAGCTCCCTATTGGGAATGGAGTTGTCACATTCCATCCATGCTTCAGATCACAGATGCTGGTGCCAAGTGTTGATGTGGCTGGGAATATTTATCTACTTCCTCTTCCCTTTCCATAATACTCACTTCAATTTTCTTCCCATTGTATAATCCCTTCCACCTTTCGACTTTCCCTTCTTTGCTTAGGAATGCTCTTGATACTAATACAGCCACTTTTCTTTTCCCTTATGGTTTTAATTCTCCTCTATAGGGTCTTGCATGCTTTTAAAGTTTTGCACTCTCCTTCAGCTACTGCTGCTTCATTATTTGGCACTTTCTGTCAATACCACTTCTCTCTATCTGAAACAGTATAGTGTCACCAGGTCCCTTCAATGCATACAACCTCTTTTCATGATTTTTGCACTAAGTGCCCACAATGGTTAAATTGTGCTTTGTGCAAAATGCTACCAGGTGGCTTCCTCTTTCATGTCTTCTGCTCAGTCCATGTTGTCCCACAACTTTTCCTTTTCCTACAATTAAATTGTAGTCCCCCCCCCCCCCCCCCCAAAAAAAAACCTCACAATTAAATGAACATCTCTGTTAACAAACTGAATAATTTCTGTCACCACATCACACTTTCTTTCAGCCATTTCACAGCCTACAGAGTTAATAGGCATACATATACTTTCAGTACTGTGATCAGTCTTGTGTTTATCTTGGCTGTGACTAGGTGTTCACTATGCTTTGTGCTGCTCTTCCTGATACCCTTCTTCACTAATACTCACTGTACCCAACTTCAGCCTATCGAAACACCTTTCCAAGTTCTCTAACCTACTTAACAACTGAAGACATCTAATTTTCCATGCTCTGACCCATAGAACACCAGATTAGTTTTCTCTGATGATAGCACCCTACAAAATAATAATAGCATTGAACCAAAATTCTGCTGCTATTAATTGACATCGTTGGATTGCTGTAGAATATACAGTAGCAATAGACCTATTCAGCTCTATGACCATTTTCAGGCTATCTACAGGCAAATACACTTTGTTAACAGTTTTAAAATTATAACTAATAACAATTTTGTTTGATTGTGTGTTGGTAATTACATCCATACTGTTATCATGGTGCCGTTGCTGTCTTATAATGTAATTTCTGCATAAGGAACTTCAATTGCAGCTCGATTTTATTTGTTCATCATTTAATTTTCACTTACATTGATAAAAGACCTCAGCTGACATTTCTCAACAACAGGAATCATAAGTCAAAATTAAATTAAATGATTAAAAAATAAAATTAGGCTGCAACTGAAGTACCTTATGCAGCAATTAAATTATTAGACAGCAACAGCACCATGATGCAATATGGATGTAAGTACCAACACACAACCAAACAGAATTGTAATTAGTTATAATTTTAAAACTGTTAACAAAGTGTATTTGCCTGCAAATAGCATGAAGGTGGCCAAAGAGCGTAAATAGGCACACTTCTAGTGTATATTCTACAGCAACAAACAGCATCAATTATAGAATTATTTTGGTTCAACACTATTATTACACTGTCATTACAAGACATGTGTATGGGGGACTATTTTATCTATGGAGTATTTCACTGAAGAGGACGCCGTCATCAATAACTCATACAGTGGAGCTATATGTCCTCTGGTAATATAACAACTGTAGCTGCCTATTGCTTTAAGCTGCACCACACGACCAACATAACAATGTCATGTTGGTTAATATTGTAAGTCCAAAAAAATCAGACAGCCCTCTCTATGATTAGGCATGCAAGCACACTGTAGCATGGATTGTGTGAGGGGAAGGGTGTAGGGAACATCAGGATTATACAAATCGTGAATCACACTTTATCATAGAGGTTTTGTTGGCTAGCCAAGCTCTGTGGTTAACAAACTCTACAAGCCAAAAAAAGACAAGATGTGTTCATACACATACACATCAGCAATGGATATGTAGTTGATTAGAAATATAAGTCTATGACAGGTACTACTGCCACCAGCATTCACTAGTATTGTTACCAAACTCGGTACGGTATATAACAGATGAGAACAGTGTCGGATGTTGAGTGATCACTGTGAAGGACATGGAGATTACTTGTACTTGTGAGAGACAGCATTATCACCACCTGACTAAGTTTGAAAGGGGTCTCATTGTGGATATCCCTGGTTGGTTTGTAAAATCATGAAACATCCAGATTTGCGGTGCATTTGGAAGTGTTGGTGCTGCAGTGTCTGACTGCACGGAAACATGAGGGCAGGCATACTCGCATAGTCGTTGTCAAGGTTCCGGATGACCACAAGGGAGGATTGCAATATTGTGCAGCAAGCATATCACAATTTCTTCACATCTGCACCTGACATGCAGGAACAAGTAATGGATTAACATTCTGTGTCATCCTGCACCATTAGTTGGAGACTAGCAGCTGCCAGACAAGAAAATTACCATCCCATGTGTAGGATGCCATTAATATCACAACAAAAACGCCTGCATTTGGAGTAGTGTCATGACTAAGAAGAATGGACTGCTGATGAATGGTATCACATTCCGCTCACCAATGAATTGTATGGCAAGAACATGGGGAGAAGTCCCTTTCTTCCAAAGATTTGGATACACACAGTGATGCTATTCTTGGCATCACAATGTGGGGAGATATCATGTACAACTTCATCTCATGGCTGGTAGTGATCCAGGGAGCACTTAATGGCACAACAGTATGTCAATGACATCGTGTGTCCTCATGTGATAGTATCAAAGTGCCATTTTTCAAAATGACAATGCTTGTCGTACACAGATGACCCATCTCTATGAGCTGTCTGTGTGATGTTGGGATGCACCCGTGGCCAGCAAGATCGCCTACTCTGTCCCCTACAGAATATGTGTTGGACCAGTGCCAGTATCCTGGATATCAAGGACCAGTTATAACAGTTGCGGGCCGGCTCGCCTCAGGAGAGGATACAATAGCTTTATGACACTTCTCAACTGAATCAGTGCATGTATCCAAGTTAGAATGATGCAACGTCGTTCTGATAAGTGGGCTTGTACTGCTAAGTTCTTTGTAAATCTGACTCCATTTTTGATCACAGAAGTAACATCAAACACCCTCTCAACTCATGAAGTTTCACTGCATCTCCTCCTCTCCCATATGAGTGATTCACTTTATTTGTCAGGCAGTACGATTTTAAATTTTAAAAATATCAAGAGCTTTGAGGGACTTAACCTTTAAGTTAACAACTAGGTAAGCTTTTTACAAAAAATTATACCCAGGAATGATGTATACTTTTTAATTGTTGTAAGCATATTCCTTACACTCAATTAAGACAAACTAAAAACATTACATGAATGGTTAAAAATGACACAGACACTTAAGAATAAAATTTCAAACTATTACTTCTTCCCCATTTTTCCAGCCGATTAGTTGTTGGTTCAACTGACCTGTGGATACTGGAAAATGGACAAAAGAAAATCTATATTAGCTGACTCCTGTGTAAGAAAGCTTGTTGTATAGCTCCTTCTAGCACACTAAAGTTATTAAGAGTCTAATGATATCTCACAAACTCACAATGAAAACAATCAGGAAGAACCCTGGATTCTAAGATACAGACAGGACAGTTGCTGAACACCTGATCCAATGCCTTTCCTGCACCTTGTGAGGACCACAATTCGATACCTATTTTATTTTAGTTATTTACCAGGGTCCGTGCAAGCAAAAACTATTTGGTCATGAAATGAATCAGTACGTAGTTAATAGAAAGCTGACTAGAAAATTTATGAGCAATTAATTAAAGAATTAATAAAACACGAAAAACAGAGTACACAAATAAATAAAACATTAACACAGAAAAGTTATCATCTACTGTGAGGAACCCCTGTACGGAATAGAAATAATCTGTACAAAGGAAACCTTTCAACTTGGACTTGAATACTTGGTGTTTGTCACTTGTTTTTACTTCCGGAAATAAGACCTGTAGAATAGTGCACACCTTTATGTTAAATGTTTAAGGAAGTGTTATCCAAGTGAATATCATTTTTGTGGCATGTTCCCTGAACAAATGTTGCTATTTCTTCTGAATGAGTCTATAATGGCAACAGCAATTCTCATGATGGAATATATGTACAGGGATAACAGAGTTAGAATTCTGAAACACTCCAACAACAGCCTACATGAAGATTATAAACTGACACTGTAGATCAGTCTGGATTAGAATATTCTCGATGAGTGAACCCGGCTGCCCAAAAATATAACTCCATATGAGATAACAGAGTGAATGTGAGCAAAGTAGACAAGCCTTTGTGTTTCAGTATCAGAGGCTGTGTAGGTCATTCCTATAGTGATGATAACAACATTCAGTTTCTGCACAAGACCTTAATACTCCCAAAATAGCCTTTCGTCTCTACTCTAGTCTTAAGAATTTGTAACAGTTGACTTCACTGACTGGCCACCTTCAGACAGCAAAATTTCGCTTGTACAAGAGCTCCATGTCAAACATTATATGCATTGCATTTTGTACAGTTAGACATTTATCTGTTCTCTGAAAGCCATGTGCTAGTTTTACTGGCTATTCTATTAACTACATCACTTGTATTACATTACACATCTTTCACAATAATATTTCTGTCATCTGCAAAAAGAACAAGTAGTAGCAGATCATTAATTTATAAAAGTAACAGATTGAGAACAGAGCCTGTAGCACTCCCCTTGTGTTGACACTAGAGGGAAACCTTCTGCTTTCTCCGTTCCACATATGAAGTGAACAATTGCAAACCTTTTCCCCTTAATTCCATAATGTTTCAACTTCTGCAAAAGTATTGTATGATCACCACAATTTTTTTATGTCAAATCAATGAAAACAGCTACTGCCCTCAACCTATCACTTAGCCCTCCTTGTGCTTCATGCACAAAAGAATAAACGGGATTTTCTATGGATACTCCTTTCCTGAAGCCAAACTGGGAGTCTTACAGAAAATTATGTATACCAAGATGTGCCACTACTCTCCTATACATTGGTTTCTCAAAAACTCTGGTAGCAAAGAAATTGGCCAATAATGGTCTAAAATATTACTTTTGTCCTGTTCATAACATGGTTTCACTAATGACTATTCCAGTCTGTCAGGAAACAGACAACACCTGAAACATACATTGTCCAATCAGTACCGAGCTAAGGTATGGTGCTTTGGTATTCTTTATCCTACTTGAAATTTCATTATACTCATGGGAATTATTACCCTTTAATGGTCCAATAATTTATTTAACTCCATCTTTGCTTGTTTCTCGCAGCTAAGAAGTGATTATTAAATATTTTGCTCAATGCTGGTGGATCACGAACAATTTCATTCTCAAGTAAGAGAAGTGTAATATATTTAGCATCCATATTCTGCCTTGATACCTCTTTCACAACTGACCATATAGTTTTAATTTTATTCTGTGAGTTTCCTATTCTCTTGAAGTAATGTGTTGTTTCAACCTGTTTGATGACATTCCTCAGCATTTTGAAGTATTATCAGTTGCAAAATTCTATTACTCAGCTCTGTCTGTATTTCATATTCTGATACAGCTCCTGTTTCCTCCCACATGATACTGTAATGCCTGCTTTGACATGAATGTCATTTCCAAGTTTAAGGAGGGCAGTTAAAATGGCTTCTTTTCACAAGACACGAAACTGTCCTGCTTCACATATAAAGATAAAAGCAATGACAGGACTAATAGACTATTTCTGATGAACTGTCATGACATGATTTAATGGACTTGGTTGTAACCTATGAGCCATAAACAATGGTGAATCTTGCTGTCAGATATAGAAAGGGTGGCAGTAAACTTCATAACTGGTAGAACTTAAGTTCTAACGCCTCTCCTCAGCAAACACCTGATGGTAAGCTGGATCATAGCTTGTGGTGGTGGTAGAATAATAAATAGTTTCACACTCAGGATATGAACACAGGGGAGCAGGTGCACGAATCCTGCACCACCATTCACGGCAAGGTCCTAGTGGAAATGGTTTGCCGTTGCCTTCCTCCGATCTATTATGATGTGTTATGTGTGTATCTGTGTTGTGTGTATGACTGTGATGAGTCTTTGTACAGTGTAGTGATGGGTTTGTGTTGTTATGGATGAAGGAAGGGAGAGGATAAAACCCTGTGCTCGCAAATAGCCTACTCCTTGCGAATAGCACCAAGGTGACCACACTGAGCTCAATGACCCCATCTGATGGACAGATCACCATTGACAGTGTCACAGACCCTTGGTTCACGACACATTACAGTGAGGTATGGAAATTAATACAGGACATTGGCGCAAGGGCTGATGATTACAAAGTCCGTGCCAAATTTTGATAGTAACTTAACTGAAATGTTTCACCAGCCAAGACAATGTCTCCTTTACTTGACAAACACAATTACTTATCCAACTATGATTCAATCAGGAACCATTGTGCACAGTGATTGTAGACTATAAGGAAGGAAAGGCACATAGCAGTCAGTTTCAATCCCATTAGTTTTTATTATTCATGTAAATCTATATTTTGGCTACGAATAGCCATCTGATGAAATCACTAACAGAACACTTTCCACTCTTGGCATAATTCATCTGATGGTCTCCAGTGCAACAAAATGCAATGAAATGATATGTGTTCAGGAATTCTTGCCACCCTCTCTTCTTGCTAGCCTTAACAAAAAGGCTTTTTGCCCTCACTATGTGAAAAATATGACATTATCTGCAAGTGGTCTGCTTTTGATTCTTCACAGTGCCACATGACTGACCCTGTAGCGGTGCAGCACTTTTCACCTTCTCCAAGGGACAGGCTGCCATCTAAGCTGTCCTGAATATTAGAGTATGAATGCATCAGCACGACAGTCGATTGTGTATTTCTACGTTCAAACACTATATGTGAGGAGTACAGTGACCAGTTTGCCTTGATGAGTAACTATGTGGGCAAGTTTCTTAAAAGCACGCTCTGTCTGATAAGCTTCTTCAGAATGGGAAATGGTCTCTGGGATGAAGGACAATGTCAGCTTCACAGTGGGCAGTGTGAGCAAGGACAAGTGAGCACAGCAACAAATCAATAGCAGAGAACAATCCTGTTGCATTAGTGAAGTTTGTGCTCTGCCTGTGTGCAGCATACATGAATGTGGTGATGATAAGTCGCCCTCAGAAACCTGACCCTGGAGCAAGTGGTGGTTGGACACTTCATGACAGTATTTGTTGATAGTTGTTGCATCATAGAAACTTTCTTCTCACATACTTGTTTTGCTAAATAGCTAAAAGATGTAGGAAACACATATTGTTTTTGAATATGAACTTTGTTGGTGTCAAGAAACAGAATTTATCTTCTGTATTTTCATTATTTCAATGACTGACTTACATTCTTGAGTCAAAATTTTATGATCACTAACAGTACCTGCACTTACTTGGTGCTGTAAATAAATTTTTTGCACCATTAGCAGTTTCACAAGTCTCACAGCAGCTTTACTACTACATGAAGTTTGTGATCTACAATCAATTGTTGTTCGAAACAACAGTAACATTCACAAATATCGTACTAAACAGAAGAATGACTTACACTATTGATCATTTATCCTTACTGTGGCACAAAAATGAGAGGTATCCAGTCATAAAAATTATTGATCACTTACCCAGAGATTTGAATAATTTAATAGATAAAAAAAGTTGATTCCAAACACAAACTGAAATCTGGGAACTCCTTCTACTCTGTAGAATAATTTCTTAATGTGCTCACGTTCAAAACAATTTTATTTTATTTTTTTTTTTACATTAATGACCTCTCTCCTGTTACATTGCTAGATACTAAGTCTGTTCTGTTTGCAGATGATACAAACATAGTGAGAATGATGTCAGAAGTAGGAGATATAAATACACACATAAAAAAAAATGTTTTGCATCACCCGATTTCCCAGAACTCCAGAAGATAGACATTGACTGTGGATACTCTATCACAGATACAAACTCTTTGACTGTTCTGAGATGTCACTAAACCCACCCACAGATGTAAACAACCATGCGTGAGCAATGCCTATTAGATGGAGGGGTGGGGCGGTGACAGCAATGCCACCTTCTTGAATAATGCTTTTTGTGCAGCTACAGGACATTGTGTCACAGCAAACTGTGCCCAATAGGCTGCATGATGTGCAACTTCAGTCCCGACACCCACGGCGAGGTCCATCTTTGCAACCACGACAACATGCAGCGCAGTGCAGATGCGCCCAACAACATGCCAAATGGACCACTCAGGATTGGCATCACGTTCTCTCCACCGAGTGCAACCATATCGGCAGCATATTGGCGAGGCATTTGTCTTAATAGACAACAATTCGTGCAACCATCATGCACATCTTGTGAATGACTTCCTTCAGGATAACGACATCACTCAATTAGAGTGGCCAGCATGTTCTCCAGACGTGAACCTTACTGAACATGTCTGGGATAGATTGAAAAGGGCTGTTTATGGACAATGTGACCCACCAATCACTCGGAGGCATCTACGCCTTTCAGGGAGCAAAATCAAGTGACAAGAATCATTTGTGGTGTAAGTTCAAGAATATCATGCAGAACCTGTTCAAGGAACTTTGTATTCTAACCACTGCTTCTCAGTATATGTATTCCTTAATGAAATTTGTTGCACATAATATATCTCTATTTCCAACCAATAGCTCAATACGTAGTATCAGTACTAAAAATAAGAACAATCTACATAAAGACCTAAAATCACTGACCTTGGTCCAAAAAGGGGTCCAATATTCAGGAACGCACATTTTCAATAAATTGCCAGCAACCATTAAAACCCTGGTTTCAGTTAAAGCATAGTTTAAACAGAGTTTGAAAGACTTTTTGAGAGCCAACTACTTTTACTCTATAGATGAATATCATAACAGAGACTGTGAATCCAGCTTAAATAAAAATATCTGTTAGATTTCTGTTTTTACAGCACTTGGTCACAACAGTCAAGATTAGCTATTTTGTCTACGACAAATATATTAATAGTGCTTAACAATGGTTCATTCTGACAGCTTGTTAATTCTGTAAATATTAGCTGTTCCAGTTTACTGCATTGTATTCACCTAGTTCAACAATTTCCTGACAAGTGACCAGGGTAGTAAGTATTATATTCAAATGTTTTATGTTACACTTTCTGTCATCTTCTACACACACGAGAATCACCTCATTTTTTGGGTCTAGGAATGAAAACAGAATCTAATCTAATCTGTAATGCTATTTTGTGTATGTATATATGTGTGTGTGGGGGGGGGGGGCGGCAAGGAGGGGGAGGGGGAGGGTGAGAGTGAGAGAGTTAAGAATGTATCACTATTTGTGAAAAAAAAAAAGTCAAGAGTTGCTTTAGATTCATGTAAATGGTTAGTATGTAGCCATATTTTTCACTGAGAAAGGCATCATAAATGTAAACTAACAGACTTTTTCAACATCATAGGGAGACACTGCAATTATGATCCAATGAACATGCAAATTACTAACTGATTGCACTTTGCACAAGTAGCCTGTCCCTTACACGTAATGTTTTTGTGTCCATAGTGCTCACACTTGAAACATCACACACTATTAATGTCAGTAGACATCCTGAAGTTAATGAAATGTGCAGTTAAGTGTTTGAGCAAAGCCAGCAGTTTAAATATCAGTACAAATATGGCTATATTCTCGAGCTTGCCATAGCCACTGTTATTTGTACTCATCACAAGCTATGCCTCAATTTTCTCCTTCATTCTTTGAAATTTCACTACATGAGTGGAGAAAGTGTACTTTTAGAAGGCGACACTTTCTTTTTCTTTATGGCTCATCAGTCTTCTGCCTGATTTTGCTGTGGCCTATCACAAATTCCACTCCTGTGCCAACCACTTCACCTCACAGTAGCACTTGCAAACTTCCTCAATTGTTTGTTGCATATATTTCAACCTCTGTCTTTCCCTATTGTTTTATGCTATTCTCTGATATCTTACACATGTCCCATCATCTTGTTCCTTCCCCTTGTCAATATTTTCCCCATGTTTCTCTCCTCACTGATTCTGCAGAGAACCTCATTTCTCATCAGTCCACTTAATTTTCAACATCCTTCTAGAGCACCACACCTCAAATGTTTCAATTCTCTCTTCTTGTTTTCCCACAGTCCATTATTCACTTCCACACGACACTACACTCCAAAAGTACATTCTCAGAAATTTCTTTCTCAAATGAAGGCCAATGTTTGATACAAGTACCCTTTTTTTTGTCCAGGAATGCCCTCTTTGCCTGTGCTGGTCTGTTTTCTTATGCCCTCCACCACATATCTGCATTATTTTATTTTCTAGGTACCAGAATTCCTTCACTTCATCTGCTTTGTAGCCCCCCATTTTGATGTTGAGTTTATTGCTAACCTCATTTCTACTACTCCTCATTACTTGTCTTCTTCTATTTACCTTCAAGCCACAGTGAGAAATCAATAGACTGTTCATTCCATTCAGGAAGTCCTGCAAATCATCTTTATTGTCACTGAGCATAACAATAAGCAAATCTTATACACCTTTTCACCCTGAATTTTAATCCCTCTCCTCACAATTTCTTTTATTTCCACCATTGCTTCTTTGATGTACAGATTGAACAGTTGGGGCGAATGGTTAAATCCTTGTCTCACACGCTCTCTAATCCAAGCAATTCATTTCTGGTCTTTCTTTCTTATTTTTCTCTCTTGCTTGCTGCGCATGTTGTATATTACCTTTCTTTCGCTTGACCTTACACATATTTTCCTGAGAATTTCAAACATCTTTCACCACTTTACACTGTCGACAACAGCTTTAACTAGGTCGATAAATCCTATGAACAAGTTGATTTTTTTAAATTTTGCTTCCATTATCAAGTGCAATGTCACAACTGCCTCTCTGGTGTCTACACCTTTCCTAATGCTGAACTGACGTACTGAACAGATTCTTAATTTGCTTTTCCTTTTCCTCAATATTATTCTTGTTTTTGATATTTTTCCAAAAATCCAATGATCTGTGCCCTGTCTCATTGATTCTGCAAACTAACTTAAATAGTTGTCACTTCCCCCAATGACTTTAGAAATTCCAAAAGAATGTTGTCAATGCCTTCTGCCTTATTTGCTCAATAGTCTTCCAAAACATTGTTACACTTTGACTCTGATGCACAATATCCCATGAACTAAGTATTGAATCTCATTTCTTCTTGATTACACCATTAGACAGTAGTAGTAGTAGTTTTTGTGGTGGTGGTGGCGGCGGCATACAGGTGCTCAGTGGTGAGGTTATCAGCACCTTTACAAGTATGAAAGGAAACAAAGAAAGGGAAAAGAGTTAAAAAGGTGGGCACAATCACTCACTCTTACATTTACTCACTCACTCACTCACTCTTACCTCACTTGCATAGACACACACAATTACTATGTCTCACATGCCGCATATCACATGCCGCAAAACAAAGGAGATATACTGAAAGCTGCTACACCTGGGATGAAAATAGAAGCCTGTCGTGGATTGCTGAATGGCACTCATTAATCCACCAAGGTACAGGTTGCCTCCTAAGATGGATCACTCATGTGGTGTGGTCCACCCATTCCTGGACGTTGTGTTCAAACACACCCAACTGACTGAACAGTGTCCACTTAGCCCCCCTGACCATCCACTAAGGTGGCTTCTGTTCGACCAATCCTCTAACCAGCAGACAGTTCAACAACGGGAAGTGATCAGTCAGTGATCAGTTGCTTCCCACTGTGCTGAGTCTGCAAGTGCTGGAGAGCAGAAAGAGAGGTCAATGGCTGAAGATGATCCAATAGCAGCCAAGAAATGAGTGGGACTGCCTCTACTGAAGATGCACAGCTCCTGAGACATCATGAGGTTCTGCAAGACTCGACCCCTAAGCCCTGTAATATATTATGGGTGCTGAAATCACCCAGTAGGAGAAACAGGCAGGGGAGTTGTGCAATAAGGCCTGTGAGCATCACAGCCTATTGCATTCTGAGGAGGTAAATACGGGGAGCAAACAGCAACAGCCACTGCCTGTAGGTCAGTAACCAAGGAGAGAGCAGAAGAGTGGTGCATGTTACTAACAAACGCAGCAACCTCTCCCTTGGCTCTTTCCCCAGTCAGGTCATTCTTTTGGAGGAGGGTATAGCCCCAAAGCACAAAGGGCTCAGTAGCTTTGAAATGTGTTTTCTGTAAACAGAAAGCACATGCTATTTGCTGTGCCAGGACTTTCAGTTCCTCCACATGAGCCCTGAACCCATTTATGCCCCACTGTAGTATGAAAGCCATTTATCACAGAGGTCATACTTTCACCCTCTCTTTCCACTGAAGTGGGGAACCCACAACAGATTGAGGCTCAGCTTTGGGGCAGGATGGTTGCCCTGAGCAGGCCTCGTAGTCCATCGGCTCTGAAACAGGAGCAGTAGAACCGTCAAGTCAAATGGATTCAATGTGTTCTGACTTCAACTGCCTGGTTTCACACATGGAGGAAGCTTCCCATTTGATCTTTTGACCAGGGAGGGCTTTACAGGAGCTACTGCAGCAGCAGTGGAGGCAGTGGCAAATTTTTTACCAGGCTCTACCTTTGGAGGTACCGGGAGCTCTGCAATGGTGCCAACTGTGGCTTTATCTGATGTTCTTGGGAGAGTTATTGGCTCTGAAACAACTGCAACTTGACAAATGCACTGACATACACAGGTACTAGTGCTGACACTAGCAACCTCCATTTGTGTAGAAGCACTGTCTGTCGAAATAGGCTTTTTAAGGGCCGATGCAAAAGATGTAGTCAATGTGGGAGGCTGCAGGACTTATAGATCTTCTTGAAATCACCATATGGGATGTGTTTTCATGTTTCAGTCTTGTGTACGTTCCTTTTTTCAAGGAAGACATTACAGTCTCTGTACCAGACAAAATGATTCTCAGAGCAATTTACATACATTGGAGAAGAGGAGTAACCAACTCCGTCATGGGCAGCCTTGCCACATTTGTCCCAAGTGGCTTCATCCTTACATCCTAAGGTGATGTGTCCAAAGTGCTGGCATTTAAAACAGCGCATTGGGTTCGGGACACAGGGCCATATGCTTAGGCGAAGGAAACTTGCCTTGATATGCTCTGGGAATTTCACTACTGAAGGTAAGGATGAAGGAGTCAGATTTTACGAGATCCTCATCCACCTTTTTCAATACATTTTGCACATCAACCACCACTTCTTGAGTCCACTCATCTTTCAATTCCTCCTTGGGAATGTCTGCCAGATATCTACATGACACAACACCTTCGCTGTAGTTGAAGATGTTGTGGAGCTCTGTTTCTACGGCATATTCCAAGGTATTTAGTTATCTGGAGGTGGGTTGCTTGTTGAGAACTAGCAGTTTCAATCAACAGTGTTCCATTACATAATCATTTAACTGATTTCAGCATACCTGCGATGCCCTCTAAATATTTTTTTTTTACTATAAAAAGGCAAAAACTTCTCAAAGTTGCCCTCTTATCATCACACAATCAAAAAAAAACATTTTGACCAGCAGCATCCACTGACTGAAAAATTCTGTATAATCCCTGAGTCAGGAGGAATGGTTACATGAGCCCTCTGGTGAGATTGGATGTTGGTGCCTACCAGTGACCCACCCATTGCACTGGGAGGAAGAAGAGGAAATTTCAAGGGTTCTATTTCAGTCCAACAAGCTGCTACGGAAATGAAAATCCACCTAGACAGAGCCCTGCATGGCTCTGTAAGCCCTATACAACTGAGGTGGGGCAGGTTCCCCAGAGGTTGCCTGATAACGATTCTTTCAATTTAACAGCCATTCATCTCATCGGCACATGGCATGCCTTGAGATTGACTTGTTTGTTTTACCAAACTCACAATCTGGTTGGTCAAGTCAAGATCCCTGTTCCCTTTGACACAATGTTCCACTGCTGCACCACATTGTGGTTGCTGAAGCATGACTAGAGCTTACAGTGACAAGAGGACTGGAGGTGCGTATCAGTGCCGTTACTTTCTTTGACATTTGCTTAATAAGTACACTTTTACACATGCAAATAAATGAACATTATTTAGAAACAGTTCCAGAACAACCTGTCTGTGTTCTTGAATTTGCTTTGAAGACCAACTTCTTGAAAGCAGGAAGATTGATAACAAGGCTGTTATGTATTGTACAATTTCTTTAGTTCTCCACATGGTATTCATACTGCTGACTCGATTTCTTCTATCTACTGCTCCTCAACACAGACAAGGCAGTTCCAACTACACACTGGGTGCTCATCTGAATGGTTAATGCAACAGGCAGGAGAGTTATACCGTGTTCCAACTTTAGCACATTTTCAGTAACATAGCCCGTCCATTAAATGCCAAAGTTCAGTATAGCCAAAACACTGACATTTATAGAAGAATAATGGGTTTGGAATGTATGTACGTACTTCAGCTGAAAGAAATCTTGTATTAAGTATTCTGGTAAACTGAAATGAATGTGGGTATGGTGGCAGTCATGTTCCCCCCCCCCCCCCCCCCCCCCCCACCCCTTTTCACTGTCTTGCAACATATGGCATGTGGTACTTCCTTCAATGTGTCAGTATAGTACAATTACAGCACTTTTTAACTGATTTTAACTTACTCGCTGCATCTTCTAGTGCTTTTTGATTAATGATACCTTCTACCCTATTTCTAATGATACGTATATCCTGGAAAACCAGTTATATTCTGTTACTATTATGTAACACTGTTGACAAGATGACTTTGAACTCTGATCTTATAAGATTAGTCTATACTGGTACTCCCTGGTTGTACTGCATCTCAAGCAAAGCCTTGCATACCTGAGCAGGCCTAATATGAGTGAGGTTCAGTGAGTGCTCTGGCTCAGCAACCATTCAGTCTCATCCCACCCTATTGATAAATAGTATACCTTATGGAATTTTTGTGTAGAAGTTTGCCCATTTTCATATTTGAGCAGTTAAACCAAAATCTTTTTCTCTGTGTGACACACAATCACAATGAACAGTGATTGGTGAAGTATGCTCAGAGGTTACACTTATAGACAGTTGGCAGTAGTGACCATCTCTCAGCTCATTAACCCTGGTTTCACTAAATCCAAAAACCACTATTCTAATGTGGAGATTAGAAGATTCACGTAACTTACAAAATGTAATGGACATGGCATGCACTACTTCCTAAGCAAAATGAACAGGCTGATTTGCTTACCTGAAGCGTGGAGGAATGCCTCTGTGGATCACGTAAAACACACACACACACACACACACTCTCTCTCTCTCTCTCTCTCTCTCTCTCTCTCTCTCTCTCTCTCTCTCTCTCTCTACAGTTATACATAAGTATCTCTCTAATTACTGGTTGTAACCATTCTCCTGTGGGTATGGCAATTAAGTGGCTGCCTGCCCCCATGAATGGTCACTGCAGCACATTTATAAATGCATGGCACTTATTAGAACACCACTGACCTCAACATTTGCTTCGATAGAGATGTGGTCTGGATTCTTCCCACCAACACCAAGTCCTCTTAATTTTGCAACTGCTAGTGTCTGTCCTTGATCATCCACAATTCACCTATAGGAGAGTGGTTACCTGCTCTCATTCCTTTTTATTTATTTATTTTTGGTACATGAGTCACAGAATGGAGTTTCTTCAAAAATGCTATGTTACCTTGATCTTTTGAGCACCTTTGCATAATACAAATTCACTGTTTGACATGACTCACATAATGTTACAGATAATACCAAAACATGTCTTGCCAGTAATCAGCAGTTTTCATATATCCTCAACTATTTGTACTGTCTCATTTAGTACAAATTTCAGAGATGTAGGAAACAGCATACATGTAAATTTCTCACCTTCATGATGGACACGTTTTTCCACTGCTACCAGGGAATTGGCACCTGCATGCATGGTAGGAACATCAGGACTCAGAAAACTTAATTCCTGAGCCTGAAAACTACTTTCTGCAGTCATAAAACTGGCATCTGTGCTTATTAAAGAATCTTGTTCTGTATTTATGTCTTCTGGTACAATACATTCTGTTGCTGAGCCTGAAAGTAAAGTTTAAAGATTACACACTGCATTTTGCAAATTATATTTAGCAAAATGTACAGGTGAAAATCTTACCTGCTTCCAAACTTCCATCAGCCTCCTGATGCCCGCAATTGTCTTCTGCCTGTACATCTGTCACTGTTTTAAATTCAACAGTAAGATTGTTCAATGACTCGGTACTAGAGCAACTCGATAAACTTGCAAGCACATCATTTAATACTCCATTTTTTCCTTCTGTATTTTCCCCTCCTCCATCTCCTACTATGCCGTCCTCTCCTACTACGCCGTCGTCGTCTCCTACTACGCCGTCGTCTCCTACTACGCCGTCGTCTCCTACTACGCCGTCGTCTCCTACTACGCCGTCGTCTCCTACTACGCCGTCCTCTTCTACAACATCCTCTACTACACCATCCTCTCCTAATCTGTCCTCTCCTAATCCGTCCTCTGATATTTCGTCTTCTGATACTTCATCTTCTGATATTCCATCTTCTCCTCCTTCATATTCTCCTTCTTCCTTTGGATCAATCATAATATCTTCATTATCTTCTTTAACTAGCAGGACTGGTCTCTTGTGAATGGCATTGTCATCTTCATTAACTATTGTATTATCACTTTTTTCATTGGCATCATTGTCCTCATCTGTTGCAACTTCAGTATAACAATCCCATTTTTCATTCCACTGGTAGATTTTAGGATGATTTATACGGCTACAACAAATAATGAAATTAGTCTCCAAAATTCTGTCTGCTGAAATCATTCAAATAAACTCATTTTTCCATGAAACAAGAAAGAGAGAGAGAGAGAGAGAGAGAGAGAGAGAGAGAGAGAGAGAGAGAGAGAGAGACGAAAGCCACTCAGCCATGCAGGCTGAAAGTATTATTAAATGTAAAAAAGTAATGAATGATGTTATATTCGGTTTGCAAGTCTTGAAAAATATTCTGCTACTTTATTATAGTTTTTAATGTCTCTTCTCTTCATAAACTGAGCTACTCATCTGTGAGACTTAATCAGACAGCTCTACTTATTTTAAGATAATAATAATAATAATAATAATAATAATAATGGCATATTTCAATTATGTGGGAGAGGAAATCACTTATCAAACTGCAGCTTCAATGAGGCCTGATAATAATGTACAGAGTATAACAATCCTAGCATGTCACAGATGACAACTACAATAAATAATGAATTTCATTTTGTAGCATAAAGAAAGAAAACTTGGCACAGCTGTCCATGAATCAGAATCAATCCCCACTGCATTTGATAAAGAGGACACACTGAAAAATGAACATTTCTGTAAGAACTGCTGTGTTCACTGCAGTTCCTTTTTCTGTTTATTTCTACTCACAAACACAAAATGTTTTGGAGATGTTATCTGCTAAAGACAGGCCAGTCTTTTGTTACAACATATGCAACCACTGAAATGGGAATCATTTTTCCTGTCTTTTCACATGGACATTCTGAGAACATGTTACAGCCATGCTTTACTACAGCACTAAAATCAACATATCATTTGTTGAAAATTATATTTACTGACACGATTGGGAATAGCTCGTCATCAGAACATTGTATAAAATGCCTTAATATGTAGCTTTGTGCCATATAATTACCTTCTCAATACTGGTGCTCAACTGTCAAGAATGTAAGTATGTGATACAATACTATGTATTACGATGTTTCATATGATTTTCTGATGATGGGTTATGCTTGAAACGCATCAACAAATGCAGTTTTTAACAACAAAACATCTGCTGATTTTTGTGACTTAATAAAGCAGTGATATAGGATGTGCGCAGTGTTTACATAGCGGTCACAGGGTTCCTGCATGACTATTATGTCAACACCCAAGCTTCTTACACGTATTTTCAAATACTTGGTACTTTGAAAGAACACTGGTCATAAACAAAAAAGTAACATATCTGAAGTTAAGATTCAAATAATGTATTTATATGGGGTACTAATAGAGAGGAATAAAGACAATGATTCAGGTCACCAGGTTGTGGGTGGATTAGAAACTGCATACTAACTTGCTGAAACAGTTACCTGGTGTTCCTAACATTGTACTAGGAAAATTGGTGCAAGCAACTGAATTAAAGTGAGATCATATGGGCACTGGGTAACTAGATGGTCCTTCTGAAGAACTGTCCAGCAGTTGGACATGATGTGTCAGTTGTGTATCTATGCTGGGTGCTAATAGTTTGAGGAAGGAGAACATGTTATGGTCTTTTTTCTGGAAGGCAGTAACAAACAGACTAACTCCTGCACGTTAGACAAGCAGCCACTGCTGACTGCACAGCAACTTTGACGCAAATAGGGATAAATATTGTCGGCTAAGATAATCAGGATATATCTTTTTAATTTTTAAAAACTGGGATTCCTCCAAAATCTCATCACTGTGCATAGCCCATAGTGTGGAAAGGGAGTGGGGAAGACCAGAGAAATAAGTAACATCAAATTGTGTTTAATGTTGAGTACCGATTCTGCATTAACATCAGTGATGGTTGTTCCTGCATGTGGTGGCCACGAGAGCTGGACACAGGTGTTCATCAAGCAGAAACAGCTGCATCATACAAGGACAACTTGTGGTATCACAGGGTGCTGAACAATAAATTACAATGACTGTACATCTCTGATGTTTTTAGAGGAAACGTTGAACAGTGTAGGATACATTTAGATCGTCAGTCAGCCAATTCCTCTGTCATCTGTTCAAATGTTAGGGACATGTGTTCATTCAACAGGGTAGTACCAATGGCACAGATTGCCTTTTAAAAGCATGAGACACAATCCACAAGCCACTGGCAAGTTGCAAAGCCAGTTCTCTTGACTCCTGAAAGCATTTACTTTTTCCAAGTCCAACCCTTCTCTACCATTATCCACCTAATTACCCAAAATTATGGCTGTGTCTGTGTCTGAAATTATGCATGAATGGTATAGGCTTACAGATCTATGGTGTTATTGACACAGATCCTCCTTGGTTCAACATGTAATTATGGGACAGCTGTTAGTACCAAACAGATAATAAAAATCTACCACAGCTCTTTGTGAGTCTATGGTAACTCTGGAGCCACAATAATGTGTACAGAACTCATTAACAGTTGGAGAACTCATTAAAATCTTAAAGATACTGGTGAACAAAACTCATAATATTTCAGATTAAATGATAAATGTCATGAGTCACGATTATTTCAGCTACTCACACTTCAAATGTGTGCCTTCAGTACCAAAAGGGTAATTGTTGAACCACCCACAATCACTAGCACACTACTGAGTAAAAATGCTGTGACTTGAAAACACAGAAACTGAGTATGGAGTGAGTTCAAATCTGGGGAACCTCATCCAGCTAACCTGTATGTATATAAATCTGCATGAATTTAATTTATGATGATTTTTCTAAAAATATCAATCCATTACATTTACAAATAAGATCCTGAGTTATTCAAAAGTGTTTAAATTACCCCAGTGGCTTCCAAAAACTTAAGAAAAATCACAAAAGTAATGTAGTTTAAAAAAGTTGTATGTTGTGTTAGATGAAATCTAACAATGTTAGATGAAACCTAACAAAAGTAAATAACACATAGTATGGCACAAACAAAACATGAGAATACATAAACGGATGAGGTACTCCCATAAATTTGAGATGCTTAAATAAATGTGTCAGTTCACTGCAGCACGAGTACAGTTACGTAATTGCCCCAAGCACGAGTTGAGCAAATTCAGAAATATGTGATGATGTGTATGAGCTCCACAGGAATTAAATGCCATTACTTCAGCAGAGCTGTTCCAGTGCAGCAAGCTTCTGATGAGTAGTTCGAACAACACACTTCCCAAAAGCATCTCAAATCATACTCTTTGGAATTAAAATTGGAGTGGCTAGCTCAATCTCTCAGACACTGAACTGTTCACTGCTGGAGATATTAATGCATTAACAGAATGACCTCAGCTATCACTGATTTTGATATCACCAATGTGCAATTTGTCAAAGTTACCTGTCAGTAGTACAGATGAAAACTGACTTTGCACACATTGTACAGGTATCAGGCAATACTGTCAGTAGAGTTTCCCTAGGCATCACATATTACTGAAGAAAACTACTTAGATAAGACTGACTGAGGTCACGCAGGAGGTAGATCTTAATCCATACAAAGCCAAATCCATGTTGGCTAAGAGGACAAGACCTTTCTTCTATGATCATTCTGACACAATGGGAGGTGTGCTTATCACTCACCAAAAAGTAACAAGCATAAGCAACAACGGAATTCAAAGTTTAACAATTGTTCATTAAAATAATGAAACTGGACTTACGTTTTTGAATAGCACAATTGTATGCATGATAGACCACGACGGTAGATAAGCAGAAGCCCAACATGTGGTATTATCCCCATATGAAAACACAGTCCGCTGTTGGTGGGTTTTCTTAAAAGGGTCAATTTCATGCATTTGTGTAGTAAAAGGAGCACAGAGTGTAAAACCGGGTACAGAAATTTCATATGTATTGATAGCAAATATGGCGACATGTATGCTGCACAATCCACATTCATACAAACTTAACTTTGTGTGTGTGTATGTGTGTGTGTGTAACAAAAATATCACAAATATTACAGACAAGGTACGACCTTTTAAGCATACAGCACAGTCTTTCCATCTGACAAGTCAGCAGAAACTGTGATAACAGGAAGAGACAGGAAAAACACTATATAAAACAGCTAGGTCTCTCGAATCATTTCTGACAAACAATATATTTAAAGGCAAAATTACCGTAAACTACAAAACTGCACGCATACCAAAGAGTTTTAAAAAATAGAACTGCCTTTTTTTTTTTTTGACATAAGTAAACCAAACGAGAAATGAGGAACATAACATTAGAGGCATAACACTCTACTTTCTGCAGCTCATTTGAACTAATTTTGGGACGCATTTAAAGAAGTATCCACTTAAGGAAACAACAATATGTAATAATAACAAGTGGGTACCTCAGTGCCATGAAAAAGAGCCGCAGTTTGAGTGCATACATTTTTACATTACTTACAAGAACAAAAACAGAGAAAATATGATCAAAGCAGCCTGGTACAATTGAAGACCTCAGCAGTATACAACGGTAAGGGACAGTCAATGACAAACAGAGTTACTGCATGTAAAATATGGAACATGATTTGTCTTATCCACATTAGTTGATAGTTGCACAATAAACCAAGGACCTGCAGTGGTATCAATAATTTCAGATTCTTATGAATGACAAATTTCTCATGTAAACAGTGCTAAGTGCCAAAACATGGTTGACAGTAGTGGCAATGTGTGTGGTTTTCTTGCCAGTCAAATGATTTTCTGGCATGATCTGTAGACGTCCGAGGGAGATGTGGATAACTAGGACTAAGATAGAGATCCTGAATGTGTTCCTCATTGAAAGTACACTTCAGAAGTTGTTACTCATTAGGTAAATGCGGATAATTATTTAAGCAAGTAAATAATGCTAAGTTGTGTTCCTTACCATTATTCACATGAATTTACATGGCAGTGTGATGTAAGACACGATAATGGCCATTCTTAACATTGTTTACATGCTGAAGTAAGGTGACACTAAAATTAATTTAATATTTTGCTGAATCACAGATTAATTTTTGAGGTAGTTATACTCTTTTATTGCAAAAACAGGTAAAGGAAATCTTGGTATCATAAACTAAAACAATTTGTACTCTAAATTTGTATTTTTGAGAGCTTTCACAGCACTTCATTAAGTCAACCAGCAACTAAACAGTGGCAAGTCAATCTTAACCCGCATTGAGTGCACACAGTTTGCAAGTGAATAATTTTAAATATGCATTGATACATTTTTGAAGAATAAAGTTTCAGATGGAATTTATGATTTTAAGAACCATGTCATTACTCTACAAATATTTGAAATGTGCCGACAGTAATTGATTGGGCGCAGCTGAGTAGAGTTAAGACACCTGTCCCAGAAAATGGGAGAGGCTGCTGAAGTGGGTCAGACCACAGGCTGACCAAATGTTATAATATCATGGGCTGCTTGCTGATACTACAGGAACTGCCAGCCAGGCCCCTAGCACACTACTAAATGCAACTGAGAGACCAATATCACCATTGCAGCAAGAAGGCGAAGTCATTGCAGCATTGGTGGCCCAGTTACTTCACAGCTGAGCCATGGAAATGTTGTGGCTTACCTGACTGAAAGCAACGCTGCAGCAAAACAATGATGGGCCAAGACCGTTATAAATACTCATCATTTTTAGTCATGGGTGTTACAGTGTGCCAGCCACTAATCTGGAGGGGGGGGGGGGGGGGGGGGAGGAGACGACGACCTATTGCTGGCACCAATTCCAATACTGTGGACTTCAGCATCCTGCAACTGATGGGGCACCTGGCTGTCTAATGTAGCTGCTGCCAGCCACCTATCCAAGAGGTCTACAGTTCGAGCCCAGGGCTGTGCAGCCATTCGACTGCCATTGCCTGTGCATGCAAACTCTGTGCTGCCTGCTTCTGCTCATTGAGCAGCCACTGCTGCCACTGGGAACCACAGCATTCATCCTGGGGCCACAAGGTGATTCTGTGCTCATTTGTGTGCTGTGCCCTAGGCTGCTGTGCAGTCCCTAGTCTGCATTACAAGCTGACACATGCTGCTCTCATCACCAGTGGCCACCCAACACTGCAAGCTCCACCCAACACTGCAAGCTGCGCCTTCTTGCAGTTTGTATACAGTTTACACACTGAGGGCATTGACTCCTCCCGCTACCACTATGATTGTTGTTGCTGAATAATCAATGAATGTTTTGGCAATGATGTTTTTACGAGAACACAGACAACTTGCAGATGTCCACCACCCCTCCAAGGTAGAGGACTATAAACATCCTGAATTCAGACTATTGTGTTCCACCACTCACCATAGAGGCCTACTGCTATGGTGTCTGTAAGTTTTAACTGGTATCTGGAGCATAGTCCAGGACGATGTAGTCACAGTTTGCATCTCAGGAATATGGTCTTGGTGCGTGACTTTTTATTTTCGTAGACTTTTTGTTTTCTTTTGATCATGTTCATGGTAAATAGATGGAATGTGCACAGAAATCTCAAGGTGTTATTCATGAAACCAAAGGAACCTGCAGACTTGTCATATTTTTAAAGTGGATTGTAGAGAATACTATTTACAGCCAGTTAGATGCTAGAATTGTAATTTAGCAGGTCATGAATTACTGTGTATTAAGGCAGTGTAGGGCACTTGCTGGCATTATGGGCATGAAGCACATCAGTGCTAGTGAATTAGTGTTGTTTTATTGTACCTCTGTCAGAGTGCTTGTGGTAGACGTCCCCGGTTTGAGGTGTATATTGTATTGTTAGAGGTTGCAGAAATGCTAAGTACACAAGCAATACGATGCAAAAAGCGGCCGAAGTTTTGATGAAACATATTGCTGGACTCACATTACAAAGGCATGTAGATACTGTTAACAGCAGACAGTGAGCACAGACAAGCTGGAATGGCAGAGACAAAAGCTTCATTTAGTATACTTGTTCCTTTTGTGGATCCTATTGCAGCTTGTTTAATAACTCTTTTTTTTGCACAAACCAACTGAGAATGTGTCAGCCTTTCTGACAATCTAGAAGCTGCTACTAGTTTGGGTAACTGGGCAGACGATGTACATTTGCATATAGCTACATTATGATTAGTAGACAATGCAAAGATGTATGTAACATACCATGAGGGGTTAAATAAAGTGTACACATTTCAACAACTTCAGAACAGACTACCACCATTACCGCAAACAGATCTGTGCCATATTCTTCAGGGAACAACTTAATAGGATGCCTCAGAAATGAAATGAATTGGTGGAGGCAGTCTTGAATAAAATCAGGACAATCAATGCACAAACATCAGAGTTGATGCAGAGTGAAGCAGTGGATAAAATTATTCTGCAACAGGCAGAACACAGTGTAGTAGATGTATTTTTGGGGAATTTCCAGTCAATACGTCAAGGAGAGTATTGATAGAAAATCCAAAGGATATCACTGGTGCCATTAATGCTTAAGGAGGAGGACATAGCAACTTGGATGGAGCATTTTTTCTCAGAGGTAAGGACCTATAGGCACGGATTTACAGGTCACATTCGGAAACAGTGTCGCCGACAGCAATGTTATAAATGTAGGTTGGCTAGGCACCTGGTGCGAGACTGTCAGAATGGAGAGCAGCTCACAATAAACATTCATTAAACTCAAATGGAATTCCTCAGCCGCCAGACAATGTTCCCTGGAAGAGTACCGCCCGCTGTGCATGGTGAATTGGACAGAACATATGTTTTTAATGGACACAGAGGCTCATGTGTTGGTAACTAGTCTGGACCTTATCAGGATATACGTTACGTGGAGTAGAGGATATGATGTGGCACCAATGGGCTCAGCACTGCTCAATTCCTGCACTGGAACAAGGAATTTTCATGAGTATATGGAAGTACTAGCCTGTGTCAGTGAGAGGTGCTGCACAATCCTTGGGCTGGATTTTCTGAATAAGCATTATGCAAAAATTGACCTTTCACTGCATGCTGCTGAGCTCAGTGGGAAATTGTTCCTGCTCAGAACGACTACTGCAAGTGATACACTGTCGCAAGGTTTGTTGATTGTGAAGGTCAAATCAAATAAGCTGTGTACATGTTCAATAAAGCACAATTAACAGAATAAAGAACCTAGAGGTATGGGAAAATTACTCTGGGTGAGTGTGGGTACTGAACTACCGAATGATTTATTGTGTGTTCTAGAGCTGTTGGAGCACAATGGCAAACTGGATACTTCGCAATGTTTTGTGTGTAGAAAAATGGCATGTGTGCAGGAGATATAGATGAAGATTACATGTTTCCAGTGAGTGTAGATAATTTTGGCTCTGACGAAGTAGATTTACCAGAAGGGTTACTGACTGGCAATTTGGAAATCTTAGATCAGGATGACTTGGACAGGTTGAGTGGGTACCTGTGCCACAAGAAAACTGTCAATGCACCTACAACATGTGAGAATGTGGAACATTTGAAATGAAAGGATAAGTCAGCCACGGAGACTTTGTTGACACAATTCACAGAGCTGCTCAATCCTAGTGGACAATTACTAGTGACACCTGTCACTCAGCATAAAATCCTAGCAGGGAATAGCCCAACAGTCCACAAAAAGCCATACCGAATACCCAGGCACATAAAACTTCTAATGGAAGAATTCATTAGTTAGCAGTAGGATCATGGCATTACTAAGGACAGTGGCTGTCCATGGAGAGAAGCTGTTGTCATTGTTCCAATGAAATAATAAGGTGGAATGAAGAAATACAGGTTCTATGGTGATTACTGGTATCTAAATGCCAGAAAAATCATGGATGCATATCCTATGCTGAACATAACAGAGACTTTGGAAAACTTAGGTCAATGTAAATATTTCTCCATGATGCATTTAAAGAGTGCATATCACCAATTGGAAGTGGTTCCAGGAGACCGACTGAAGACTGTGTTAACTGTTCCATGCGGTCACTATTACTGCTGACTGATGGCATTTGGGCTTAAGAATGAGCCAGCCACACTCTTGAGGTTACTGGCTGGACTGTTAAGGAGATTAAAACCACGGCAGTGTGTGGCCTGTTCACACGTTATTATTCTCTTTTCTTAAGGGCTAGAGTTGTATGCACAACAACTGGGGGAAGTGTTTAACAGGTTGCGTTTGGCATATTTAACATTACATACTAAAAGTGTCATTTAGCACTCACTGAAGTAAACTATCTAGGTCATGTGTTTAGCGAAGCTGGCACAAAGACTGCCTCCAGGCTGATATGTGCTGTCTGTGACTTCTTACCATAAAAAACTGACTTCAATCATTTTTAGGACTGTGTAGTTATCATGGAAGCTTTGTCAAAGGGTTTACTGAAATTGCCAGACTGATGTTGAAAAAAGAAGGTGTGAAATTTCAGCGGTCAACCGACTGTCAGGTCACATTTGAGAAATAGAAACAGGCATTGACGACTAGTCCGCTGTTAATATTTCCAAATTACGAGAAAGAATTTCTCCTATCCTGTGACACAACTGGATGTATTTTAAGTCAGGACATAGATAGCGAAGAACACCCTGTAACATATGTGTTGAGTCATCTGAAGAAAGCCACACATAATTACTCAAACACACACACACACACACACACACACACACACACACACACACACACACACACACACACACAGAGAGAGAGAGAGAGAGAGAGAGAGAGAGAGAGAGAGAGAGAGAGAGAGAGAGAGATGTTGAGTGCCATTTATTGGATTACCTATTTTCATTGTTACCTAAATGGTAGGAAATTCGAAGTTATAAAAGACCTTTGGTGTTAAAGTTGTTACTAGGACTGCAAAGTCCTTCAAGTAGATTAAGCCATTGGGCATTAAAGTAGGCTGAATTCTATTATGAGATAGCACACAAGCCCCACAGGAAACATAGGAATGTCAACAGCATTGAGCTGAAGGACCTGGGGTCATGAGCGGCTGGCAGAAGCCTTGCCAAGTGGCAACAAACACAGACAGCTGATGCACACTGCCAGTTATTTTTGATGCAGACACAATTCGCGAGGTACGAGGGAATATTGTGTAGGGTGGTGAAGTACGGGCCACATGTTGTTATACTCACAGCTTTGAAGGATGAAATGTTGAGGGAAGCACACAATGACATATTAAGCAGGTCATGGAGGGTGAAGGACGACTGACAGACAAATAGCTGAACTAAACTGGTGGAGGACAAGGAGAGAAGAAATCGACCAGTATGGGAAGGATTGTATATTGTGCACACAATGTGCTGATCTCGGACATTGAGTACTGCTGCAAGGATTACCACAGGCATCCAAGCCATTTGAACTGGTGGGAATGGACATTTTTGGTTCATTCAGCCTAACACAGGCAGGTAACCGACAAGTGTTAACCATCATAGATAACTTTTTACATGGTGGAATGGTTGCAATCCTGAATCAACATGTGATTGAGGTGCCACAGGCAATGTTAAACAACTGATTATTAAAGTTTGGAATTCCTGACAATAATGTCTGAGTTGATTAAGCAGCTATTCTATGTACTGTTGATCTGGAAGCTTACAACCAAACCCTTTCCACCCCAGAATGAAACTGAAGAATGCAATGAGTCTATTTTAATGATGGCAAGATGATAATTTATTGTGTCAATAGCCATCACAATACTTGGGGCCTTTATCTATCTTACATAGTAGCTGCATATAATTCTGAAGTACATAACAATGTTGGGCTTTCACTGTACAAGGTAGCACACAGTAGAAAAATGCTGTCACCTTTTGAAGTGATTAACCCTAAAATTGGTAAAAAGGGGAGTCATGAATAAGTTTGCAAAGACAGTATGAGATGTCTGGAAATAGGTGAAAAAAGCTAATACTGCTATAACCCTGTATGTAATACATGTATACATGTCATGGCACTAGAACAGGAACACACTACACTTCGAAACTTTCGCCAATGGCATCTGCATGGGATGGCCACCAGTGGCTGCCTGTGATGGCAAGCCTTTTAAGGAAACTGGGGATGATTTGTTACTAGTGCCAGTGTCTGTGCTAGAAAAGGACAAAAACAGTAGGTGACAAGCAGGATGTAAACAAAGTGCCATATGTACTCAGATCACGAAAACAGATGTCAACAGGGCAGGGTACATGAAGCATGTTTTATAAGTACAATATATAATTGTATTACTATCTTATTGTAGTGTTTTTACATTACATTTTGTTAAATTGTTTGGTTATATTGTGTTTTGCTACGATTTTGTGGTACATGTGTTTGTAAGTGCAAAGGAGATCGCTACTGTGATACGACTTTATAGTAGGGACGAGTCATGTACATTCAACATGGTGAGACGGGGAGGAAGAATGATATGAATTCCTTCCCTCCAGGCGGCATTACCATTAAGAATATCCACAATGAGTGTATTGATGTCAATGGGTGAGCTACACTTGTGCTACAAAAAGAGAATTACGATATGTCAAGCTAGGATGGTTCAGTCCCTGGAGTGCAGTTATTCTTACAAGGGAATCTCTGCATTGCCTTTTTCCACCCTGTAGAGAATTTGCATACTATTCTCACTATTCTCAATGTTCCCTACAGAATGACCAGTTTCAGATAAATGCTGTTGCGAAGCAGCTTTGTTTCATGGCTGTGAATATTCCTTAAACCTTAAGTTAAAAGAGTAGCCTGTTCAACGGATGCAATATGTGTCACAGTTACTGCAATCAATCCTGTATACTCCAGAACCGCCAAATTTGTCGTACATCCTTTTCAGTTTATGTTTTACTCACAGTTTTAGGGTGTTGTTAGCCTGGAAGCCACATCTGACATCAGATTTCCCAAAACATTTTTCTATTTGAAGGGACAGTTTGCAATTAAATTTCATAGGAATGGTTTTTGTTCTTTCTTTACTGCTTCTGTGTGTGTGTGTGTGTGTGTGTGTGTGTGTGTGTGTGTGTGTGTGTGTGTGTGTGTGTTCACAATAAAATTAGTTGCTTATTTTATTCTTACTTAATTAATCGTTACTTGTTACAATTCACCCAATCCACTGGTAGTTGATGCACTGAGAGTTCACAGGGTGGACGTTTTTCCACCTGAGGTAGATGTTGGCTACACAAAGCAAAACCAGGACCACTACACTACCAGAAACCAAGAGGTCTGAGGTCATAAAGATGTGGTGTTGCTCATTGTGATTATGTCATGCATGTTTCAAGATTTGCTCAGTGGTAATTCAACCCTCTTGTGATGCTACAAGCTCATTCAATGAATGGAGAAGGTCCGATTTTAGGGTATCATGTAAATAGGCCAATATAACAAAGGCTGTGGCAGATTTGTTATGGTTGTTGGAGTGACGGTAGTCGAGAGACAGAATGTCATACCCGTTGGCCACTATTTCACTGTCTTGTAATTCCAACTGTATTGTTCCTTTCACTCTTCCCCGCTCTGGGGTAAACATGGAGTAAATAAAATGCATTCTCAAATCTTTACCTAACAAGGGAAACTCCCCATCGTCCCCCTCAGATTTAGTGGTAAGAGAGCCCAGTGGACAGGTGGTCAAAAACTGAACACAGATCAAGCATGAAAACACGAAGGAGGAGTACTGAACTGAGGAAAAAAAAGGCAAAATAGAAACAGTCAATGGTCCAAGCACAAGAACTGCAACATAGAGCAGCGTGTAAGAGCGATAGCATCATGGTTAAATAATCATGGTGTTGGACTGCAAAGCGAGCGAGCTGTGTTCAAAGCTCCCTCCTACCAATATCTCTCTCACCTAGTATAGAGTGCCTTACATATTTACTTTGTTTTCTTACTTTGTGTGCATTACTCTAGTGTTTTCTTGTTCCTCCTCTTTATACAATATACTTCATTAACTAGATAATTTTTTCCATGCACTAGAATGGAGTTTTATCATTCTTTTCTTGCAACGGCATGCTGCAGGATAAGAGGGGCCTTATGGTGGTCATGTTCCTGTAACCAGTTATCCCCTATGCTGTGTTCTGGCATTTGCGCTAACAGAGGGCACTGATTATGTGTGGCAATCTGTTTTCTTTCAGTGTGGCATATTTAGCTTTTTGTTTTATGGTTTTTGTATTATTCTGTGCATGCTGTAAGTTGTTTATTATTTACATCATTATTTATAACATTGGCACTTGAGCATATGTCAGTTACTGTCTCTCTTGACTGTTCCCCTTTGTAACAATCTAACTTTCATTTTCGTTTTATTTCATCGCTTTTTATTGCTGTAATGCCTCTTATAAGCTCATTACGGACTTTACGAATTGCATCCCTCTTTATTTTACGTTGTTCAATTGATGACTGAAGAATGTGTGTATGCACACTAGCGACATCTTGTGAACTTGCAACACAAACATCTTGTGGTTACTGTATGGCATTTTGTTTTAAACAGTAGTTCTACTGACAAGATGACTCTTGCATATGCTGTTATTTATATATATTTGACAATGCTGGTGCTGATTTTGGGTTTAACATTTGACAATGCCACTATGGCTGCAGTACATTAGGACATGTTTTTATAAAATAGGTATGCCTCTTCATACTGAAAGCACACAAATGTAGATGTATGTCAGTAGTACTTTTCATTATGGTCTGTTTTATTGTTTTAAGCTGTAGACAATCTGCTAGTGTATTTACGTTTTCCCATTTTTTCTGCAGATCTGAAGATTGTCATTATAGACTGAAATCAGTAGTCTGATGACAAAAAATTTGTGACCATAGACATAAATTAAAGGAAATTTTATAGTAAATGAAACTGATGACTATAATACTTTACTAAACACACATTTATTACTACAAACAGCAGCAGCAACTAATAAAGTTTGGAGAATACGTAAAGATTTAACTATCACCTAAAAAAAGTTGTTTAATTCATTCATTTCTTTGTAGGAACATATACCTTCAGTCTTGATACACATTGAAACCACTGCACCACAGTACAGTAGCATGTTGCTAGAGGATGCAAAACAAGATGATGCAGCACACTGATGAAGTGGAGGATCAGAAAGCAATTTGTTTTCTGTATATAAACAATGCTACAATAATCCATGACGAGTTGGTGGATGTGAATGGCAACAATGCACCAACATATAACACGGTAGTTAGGTGGCACAGATGTTTATGGCATGGTCAAACTAGTCTGAATTATGATTAATGAAGGGTAGACCATCTCATAGTGAAGAAGCTTGAATCTGAATAGAAGCGTAGGCCCCTAAGCTCAAAGAGTGACACACCACAATCAAGGTGATAATAGAAAAAGTGGAAATGAGACATGGTTGAGTACAACACCTTGCGCAACATTCTGAACATGACAAAGGTCGCTACTGTTCGCACCTGTTCAAATACACTCCAGGATCTAGGCAGTAGCGAAAATGTTAAGTTGTATCAGGCCAATCCAGATAACAACTTTTAACAACTTTAACCACTTAGTCACTATGGACGAGTGCTGGGTATATCACTGTGACTCCGAGACAAAGGAGTGAAGCAGGCAGTGGAAGCACGCAGTCATCGTCACTGATAAAGGCCAAGTCCAAACTGACATCAGGCAAGGTGTTGATTAGTATTTTTTGGGATTGCGATGGTGTGGTTGTAATACAGCAGTCTTCTAAGGAGCAAAACATCATATGAGCCAGTTCTCACACAGCATGCTTTCAAGGAGCAAACCATCATAGGAGCATATTACTGATGTCTTCTGATGAGGTTATGGGAGGCTGAAAAGCTATCCGAGAGGTTGTTTTTTCTCCACGACAATGCCTCAGCTTATTCAACAAAGAACACAGTCACACTTTCTGTTTCTTTGTGATATTAAATTTTGCTCCATCTCCATGTTCACCTGACATGGCACCCAGTGAATTCTTCCTCTTTCCTCATGTGAAGGAAACATCCTGTGGTAGGCATTTTCAGAATAACAGTAATGTGATTTTCGAGGTGGAATGTTAACTGAACAGCCAAAATGCAGACTTTAACAACCAAGGTCTTCGACAAGTCACCCATCACTGAGAAAAATGTGTCCGATTCGAGGGTGAATACAAAGAGAAGAAATAACACCATCACCAAGTTTCACACTTGCAACTTGATTTTTTCTAACGTGATAATTCAACTTTATTACTACCTCAACACAGAAGTAATTTAGTGGAGGTTCCAGGTACTTATGCAGGAAAGCACAGGATGGAACAGAATACGAGACCGCTAGGAGAAACTTTGAGAAAAAAAAACTGTACAAAGTAACATAAAAGTAAGACATAAAGAAATAAAGGCAAAGTTTCAATGGGTGAGCTAGGGTAGAGTGGGAAAGTAACAAGAGAAGTGTGAGGCTGAAGTGGAGGATAGAGGGTAAAATGTGTGGGAGGCAGGGAGGGAAGAGGGTGGGTAGAGGCAAAAGTAGGGCATACATAATGCAGATTGAGGCGATGGAAGTTGTAGAAACAGGCTACACTACGGGGAGGCTCTTCATCAACCCAAAAATACAATAATGAATGTGTCCTGATTGAGTTGTGATACTCATTCGCTTCCACCTAAGCTTTTCCTACCAACCTTCTACGTTTAAGAACTTCAACTGCACCTCACCATTTTTTACTAGATCTGTCTTCAATTAGATCAATGTCATAACTGCATAAAAGACTGCCATTTAAAATACCAAAACTAATCTTGAATGGATTATTCTTACTACAAACAAAGGCTCCATCACTGTTGTTACAAATTACATAGCGAAGGGCATCCACTTACAAGCTCTGCTATAAGAATAACCGTCAATCTTCTCAAATTCCTAAGCCCCTCCAAAACTCCTCCCCCAACTCTATCTTCCTCCTCACTCTCCCACCCCTAGAACATACTTTTTCAATGATTCCATAATCTACATGCTAAACTACCCAAGGCACTCCATTATGGCCGACTACTGCACTCCCACTAAAATAATTTCTCCTATTTTACATCAAAACCTTCAATCTGTTGCCTGCATTTTAATCTCCTACATCAAATCGATTAGGCATTATCTCTGCTAGTTTTCCACAGTTTCTGTCCTTTTACCACATGTTCATGTCCGCCTCGATAGCCGAGTGGTCCAATGTGGCATCGAATGTAATAAGACCTGCACCAACGCGGCCAAACCTGCCTTGTAAGGGGCCTCCTGGCCAATGACGCCATACGCTCATTTCCATACCACACGTTCTTGTCACCCACATGTTGGATCACTCAGCACAAATATCCCAAACACACTTAATCTCTGCCATGGAATACTATCCTCCCAACACTAGGCTGATTATAAACCAACAACCTCCTTCCTGGTAACCAGGACCAACTGTATCCTAACACACTAATACCTCTAAAATGAAAGTATCATCTTTAAACAAATCTGCAGCACTGCCATGAGCACACTAAACCATTCTGTTTATGGGAAATCCAAAAAAGAAAAAAATCCTTCCTAGGTGTGCAGCATCCTAAACCCTTCACCCGGTTTAGATTCATCAACCTTTTTCACAAAAGCATTAATAACCTGAACACAGTATTTAAGTAACATTCAGCAAGAAGCAATTATGTACACAACGAGCTGTTGCAATACACACAGAGAACTGAGGCTGAGCATAGCTCAGCTAGCCTTAAAGACTGGAGCCGGCGGAGCACTGTCACACTTGCGGCCTTTTGAAAGTACGTGGGCACGTCACTACATTCCTCCTCTCTTAAGGAGATCATGGATTCTTGATATGTCCATGCTTTGCTTCTCATCTACTGGCCTCTGACAAAGGTGGCGTGCTCTAACGGGAATGTACGGTTTGAAGTTCTTCAGGCGCTGACACATTCTGCACACACCTTTCTGTGTCAGACCATATGAGAACACCAGCAATGCCGCGGCTGTTTCCTTGTTGACCTCGGCCATCAGCTTTGGTGACAGTGTTCATGATGCTGGTATCAAGGGTTGCTCAGGATCGTGTGATGGAATCCCTGATGATGATGTTTGAGGCAATAGAGGAACTGTTGCTTCAGACATTCACACTAGGCATTCCACCTTACTGTTAGACTGTAGGTGGAACAGCAGGGCAAGGATGTGACAAATACCACAGGAATCACAAAATGCTGCAAACTCGTGCAATGAAAATGGTGGACCATTATTGGACACTGATATTGTGGGCAAGCCTTTGGGCAAAAAATTTTTGGACAAGGCTGCAATGGTGGCAGCTGTAGATGTGAAAAAACACAGTGAACGACATATGGAAAATGAGAATATGCATCAATGAGCAATAGCCAACAAACATTGAGGAAGGGGCCAGTGAAATCCACATGTATGTGGTCCCCTCTATGCGCCAGCGCCAGCCAAGGAGATGACTGTGTCCAGGGAGCTGCTTGATGCATCACCCACTATGAACAGGAGGCAGCCAGGCGGGTAACATCACTGGCCAGGTCGGGCCAAACACTTGTCAATGGGGCAATGTTTTAGTGCATGATACGCTCCAATGATCTGCAAGTAATAAATGGAGAACCTCCAAACAACGCACTGAGGAGACCACTACCTGAGGGGCCATGTGATCTGCGTCTAAAAGTGGAACACCATCCACAACTGAGAAATGATGCTGAAAGATGCAATAATTATGTAGGGGGTTGGATGCATGAGAAGGTGATGAATCTGGCCAATTATGTTTTACCAATGTCACGACCTTTCACAAAATGGGATCTGAAGCTACATGCTTTGCAATCTATGTGGCAGTTACAGGTAAATCATTAAACATTTGCTGTATGGCAACATGAACGTGGAAACAAAGCAATTGCTCCTGATCAAATCCTGGTTCTGGACTTGCTGGCAGGTGGGACAAAGGCATCAACATTTGCGTGTTCATTTGTAGGGCAGAAACGAATCTCATAGTTGTAACACGTTAGGAAAACAGCCCAACACTGAATGTGATGTGCCACTTTGTCTGGTAATGATGCAGACGAATTGAATAAGGAAAACAATGGTTTGTGATCGGTGACCAGATGGAATTTGGGACCATTGTGAAAAACACGGAATTTCTCCACAGCATGTACAATGGCCAGAACTTCCTTTTCTATTTGAGAGTACCTAGTTTGAGCAGGAATCAGTGTTTCTAAGGCATACGCAATAGACTGCTCAGTCATCGGGATATCTAAGAGCTAGTACCACCCCAACCCATATTGTGAAGCATCCATGGCAAGGACCAAGTGGAGGCCTAGCTGGTACATCACCAAGCAGGACACAGACTGCAACATGGTCTTAAGGGTGGAAAACAATTTCACAAGCTGGCCACCAGCGAAATTTAGTTCCTTAGCGCAGAGATGATTATAATGGCTGCGCAACTGTCACTGCCCCAGGACAACTTTGCCTACAAAAACCTGAAGTTATTTGAATGATGTAGGGCGTGGAAGTAAGATAAAAGCAGAAACATGTTGATGCAGGGGTTTGAGACCCTCAAGAGAAACTTCAAACCCAAGACAAACAACAGAAGACTGAAAAACATTGACATTTTCTATGTTACACTTCAACCCAGTCACTTGGAGGACAGAAAAAAAGTGCAGAGATCTTGAAATTGTTCCTCACTGGAGGCACTGGAAACCACAATGTCATTGAAACAGTTTGCACAACCCAGCACAAATGCTGAAATTTGTACCGAAAACGTTGCAAAATAGCGGGAGTGCTGTTAACTCCAAACGGCAACTGCAGATATTAATACAGTCCAAAAGAGTTATTCACAGCTAACATACATTGTGGCTCTATATCTAAAGAGAGTTGTAGATAGGCATTCAACAAGTCAGTTTTTAAGAAACATTGACCACCTGGTAACTTTGCAAAGAGTTCATCCAGGAACAGTATTGGGTGTGTATCCACTATAAATTGTGCATTCACAGGAACTTTAAAAATCACCACGGAGGCATAACTGACCTGACAGTTTGTTTACTGTAACTAAGGGGGTAGACCATTCACTTGATGCAATAGGCTGAACAATGCTAGATTTTGTGAGACGATCTAATTCATCTTTGACTTGTTCCCGAGTACCACTGGAACTGGACAGGCCCGGGAGGGGAGGGGCGGGGGGGGGGGGGGGGGGGGGGGGACAAGTGGAAGGTTTCATCATAATGTGCACTTGAAAATTGTTGGCACACCCAATCCACGAGACAACAAAGAGGAAAACTCAGAACACAATGCATCTACCTGTGTATACCACACTTGTTCAGACACTAAATTCACTTCAACTTCACAACTCAAAAGAATCTAATCCAAAAAATCTCCATACAGCCATTATCAAAAGATTGAAATTGTTGCTGCAGACATTTCTCATATGCTTCTCATTCCTCAACGGACTCATCGTATGTAGGAAATAGAGGCAGGTAACCCATGGGGACCACAGAGGGCAGAACGGCAGGCGACACAGAAACCAATGATCCAAGTACCTGAGTATGATTGTCCAGTGTCTGTGATTGGTGGCACAACGCCATGGTGAATGATTCTTGCTGTTCGACCAAAAGACATAAAATGTCCTCCATAACAGTATCGGCCATTGTGAGAATAAATGAAAGACCAACCAGAGTGCACACACACATCTGATGCGTCCCCTGCGGATGACATAGCACTGCTGCAAGCACAGCCTTTTGAAAGTACACACATGCATCACTGCATTAGCAATGAGCAGCAATATCTATACTTCGACAGCTGGCATCCATTTCATACAAAAGTATTCCCCATATAGCCTGCCACTTATATGTTCTACATTTGTAGTGACATGCAGTCCCTCTCAGGTCTTGCAGATTCCACTGCAGAGAAACAATACCCTGTAATTTTTGTCTATAAACAGACTTCTTGTGCCTTGTCTCCACACACAGGCAACATGCCACCCACGTTTACAGAAGAGTCACACAAGAACATCCTGCCATCACTTAATAACATCCAGAGCTCTTAACACTTTTAGCCCATTGGGTCAGATTCTTATGGAGTGTCCTAAAAAGAGCTGTCGCACAGATTTGCCAACCTATTCCTGGACGTGGAATTCATTTTATCATCAGAGACACGATCAATTGTGAAAACAAACACATCATGTAGCAACTTACAGCATTCTACACGGGAATTATCACAAACACAATATCCACTGATATAACTGGTCATTGTCAAACCAAAGTAAAGAGTCAAATAGGCCACCGAGATGCAAAGCACACAGGGAAACCTGTAGCTAATTTAAATAGCTGCTCCACAAGCCATGGCAGCTGGATTACCCCCCCCCCCCTCCCCCACCCCCACCTCCACGCACACAAAGGCTACTAATCTGAAATGTGCAGGTTATAGCTTTCCTTGCAACACAGCCTTCATTTCTCTCAACTCCTTGGTATCAATACCAGTTGTGGACAGGGACTAACAGATTCACTCCCTTTTCAGTTCATAATCTACTTCACACTCCTGCCTCTAACCTTCTTTGGTAATTTTTCTATTACATTCTAATTCAGTGATAGTAACTTAACCTTACCTTTTCCTGTTACTCAAGATCTTCCATTGCAATGTTTCTCCTACATGACTGCCCACCACATCTATGCAACCCTTTCTCATCATGGCCCCATCTCTCCCCAGCCAATATACCTTCAATTTCCTCAACACGAACCCATCCTAGACGGTTATTTGCCCCAACCATGCTGCACTGCAGCATCGGGAAACTACAGAGAAAGTGAGTGTATCCTCCTCCTGCAAGTCAAATGATGGGTGAAGACAATTACAGAGTAAAGACTGTACTCTAGTTGGCAGATTCAGAATAGTGAAGTCGAGAAGACTAAAAATGTAATGGACAAAAGTTGGACTGTCAATAATAACAACAAGGGACAAAGATAAGTGAAGCAGAAGGTAGGTATTTCTGGGGCTTTGAATGTGACAGGAGTCATCCCACCCACAGATTTCCAACTACCCCTCCAGTGCAGTACAGGCACTGAAGAACAACCACTATTCGACAGAGTGCTACATCTAAAACATAAAATAGGGTGCGGCAGAAAGGTTTGTTTCAGAGTGCTCTTAAAGTTATATAACTTATCATACTTTCTATGTGTCTTAACTGCTCAGAGCCTCTTCTGTTTGCTAAGTAATGGCCTCTCCACATATACACATTGAAACTTGCAAGGATGTTTACAGTACTCAACAAAATAACTATGAATACAATGGAAAGCTAACAAGTACTACTTTTAGTGCAGAGAAAAGTTAATTTCATTTTCAAATGTAGATAAGAACTTTGCATATTTTTTAACAAACTAATATTCTTTGGAATGCATACTGCCAGCTAGTAAAGAGAATATGATGATCACACTACACTCTGAAGAGTTCTACTGAAACTGTGTAACAGACAGCATCTTGTAATTACATGGTATTACTAAACAGATACAATTTTCAACTATAGAGATGGGCCATACGAGTAAGAAAGTTTTGTTGGGATGTGTACCTTAGTGGCGGTGTAGTACATCAAAGAACCAATTTTTAATGGTAATCAGGCTTTCAAAGGAATTGTTTAAGAGGCTAGAGATTATGTGAGTATATTTCCCGATCTTCCACAGTGCATATTATTATACAAACAAGAGCCACACACAACTTTCATTTAAAGAAGGGGAAGGGGCAACAACAAATTCAGTACAGTATTTGCTGCAAGATAATAAAATAATATTACACCCCCCCCCACACACACAGGTGAGCCAAAGCATTATCATCATCTGCTTAAAAGCACGTTGGTTCACCTCTGGAATGCAGTACAGTAGTAGCATCAAATATCTTTTCAAAAAGGTGGAAGGAGTATATAGAGGGTCTATACAAGGGTGATGTACTTGACGACAATATTATGCAAATGGAAGAGCAGGTAGATGAAGATGAAATGGGAGATATGACACTGTGTGAAGAGTTTGACAGAGCACTGAAAGACCAGAGTTTAAACAAGGCCCCTCGAGTAGACAACATTCCATTATAACTACTGAGAGCCTTGGGAGAGCCAGCCTTGACAAAACTCTACCAGCTGGTGAGCAAGATGTATGAGACAGGCAAAATAACCTCAGACTTCAAGAAGAATATAATAATTCAAGTCCCAAAGAAAGCAGGTGTTGACAGATGTGAAAATTACCGAACTATCAGTTTAATAAGTCATGGCTGCAAAATACTAACACAAATTCTTTACAGATGAATGGAAAAAATGGGAGACGCTGACCTCGGGGAAGATCAGTTTGCATTTCGTAGAAAAGTTGGAACACGTGAGGAAATACTGACCTTATGACGTACCTTAGAAGAAAGATTAAGGAAGGGCAAACCTATGTTTCTAACATTTGTTGACTTACATAAAGCTTTTGACAATGTTGACTGGAATACTTTCTTTCAAATTCTGAAGGTGGCAGGGGTAAAATACAGGAAGCAAAAGGCTATTTACACTTTGTACAGAAACCAGATGGTGGTTATGAGAGTCGAGGGACATGAAAGGGAAGCAGTAGTTGGGAAGGAAGTGAGACAGGGTTGTAGCCTTTCCCCGGTGTTATTCAATCTGTATATTGAACAAAAGCAGTGAAGGAACGAAAAGAAAAATTTGGAGTAGGAATTAAAATCCAGGGAGAAGAAATAAAAACTTTGAGGCTTATGAACATCAACAAAAACTAAAGGACAATAATGGAATGTAGTCAAATTAAATCAGGTGATACTGAGGGAATTAGATTAGGAAATGAGACACTTATAGTGGTAAATGACATTTGCTATTTGGTGAGCAAAATAACTGATGATGGCCGAAGTAGAGAGGATATAAAATGTAGACTGGTAATGGCAAAGAAAGCATTTCTGATGAAGAGAAATTTGTTAACATCAAGTTTAGATTTAAGTTTGGGGAAGTCTTTTCTGAAAGTAGTTGTGTGGAGTGTAGCCATGTATGGAAATGAAACATGGATGATAAACAGTTTATACAAGAGAATAGAACCTTTCAAAATGTGGTGCTACAGAAGAATGCTGAAGATTAGATGGGTAGAGCACATAACTAATGAGAAGGTATTGAAAAGAATTGGGGGTAAGAGAAATTTGTGGTACAACTTGACTAGAAGAAGGGATTGGTTGGTAGGACATGTTCTGAGGCATCAAGGGATCACCAATTTAGTATTAGAGGGCATCGTGGAGGGTAAAAACCATAGAGCGAGACCAAGATATGAATACACTAAGCAGATTTAGAAGGATGCAGGTTGCAGTAGGTACTGTGAGATGAAGAAGCTTGCACAGGATAGAGTAGCATGAAGAGCTGCATCAAGTTTGTCAGAGTGAATCTGGTGTCCGATAGAGACCCACATGGGTTCCATCAGGTTAAGAGAGACGAATTTGGTGGATAAGACATGAATGTGAGTTCACTATCATGCTCCTCATACTATCATAGCAAGATTGTAGCCTTGAGATATACACAGTTATCCTGCTACATGATGCCATCACTGTCCAGAAACACACTGAGCATGATGGGATGCACATGGTCTACAATTATGTTTATTTAGTTCACAGTTGTCACGCTGTCTTCTGTTACCACAGAAGCTTAGGTGAATATCCCCCACTGCATGATATCGTACCCATTGGCCTACAGTTCACCTAGATGATCATCAACCTGGTGTAATGAGAAAAGTGATTCATCTAACCAGCCAACCCATTTCCTTTTATCTCCAGTGAACTCTTGATAATCCTGTGCCAACTCCAATCGTAATTGATGATGTTGCTCGGTCTACCTGAGAACATGTAGGGGCTGTCTGCTGTGGAGCCACATATTTAACAATGTGTGCTGAGCGGTCCATAACACTTGTCCCTGCACCAGCATTGCACTCTGTTATCAGATCTGCTACAGACTGCCTCTTATGCTGCTTAACAGAAGGAGGAAGCCTCCGACCTTCACATTCTACAACGAAGCATGTATGTTCACCAGACAATGGGCCATAACCATCTACCCTTTATCAAAAATATTATGAAAAGGATAGATTGCTACTCATCGAACAGTCCGGCTTCAGTGGACCCTGACAATGGTTATGTATATGAGTTGCACTTGTGTGAACGTTTGTGTGTTTTCTACCTTAGAAGGACCTTTTTTGGCTGAAAGCTTAAATGTATAGCAGTCTTTTTGTAGTGCCTGTCTGCGACTCAACGTCTCCTCTATATGGTGAGTAGCAATCTATCCTTTTTACAATGGTGTCATTAATCCATCCTGGATTTTCCATTGTTTGACTTTGCCAAAGTCTCTTGTATCAATTAATTTCCCCATTTGTGGTTGTTATAGTTATTAGAATGATTCCCCATTCATTTCTGCTCCACTTATACATTTTCTTTTCTGTGTCACATGCCTCCAATGTTACCAGGCGGCATTCAGTATTGTGGTGCGCAGTGGTTATTAATGTTTTGGCTCATCAGTGTATAAATGGCTACACAAATGAAAATTACTGATGACTGCTACACTTTTTGTGTCTCTGTTTTCTCCATAGTAGTGAGATTAACAGTACTCATATACGCACACTGTAAATAAATTAGCAGTGGCAGTATTTGTGTTCAATCACCCTAGCAGATGTGTCACTGATACACCAACTAAACCGCAAACACTGGAGATTCTGAGCCATGGCCCACTATAACAGATTAACACAAGACTACAAAGATCATAAGCTGCAGTAGCCACCAGAAAGATCGCGGGAGGTGCACATCGGCACGGCGCGTCACGGACAGTAGTTGCCGCAAGTAAAGTCCCGTCCACCAGAGCGCACGCGAGAATTTGACCGCGACCTCTGCCGGCAGAACAACAACCACCCAGGCAGCACGGGCCGTGCCCAGTCAGTTCACATTGGACATGCCTATCAGACGGTTTCCGGTCTACACTATGTGAAGTGTGATGGAAACGCGAATTGTGTTACTATATAAGCACAGTGTGATTCTGAACTTTTCCAGAGATGTTATCCCACAAGGTTACAACCCCCAGACTGGCAGTGTCTTACACTTAAGTCAGAAAACAAGTTCCATAAATAAAATCTGACTACTACATAGTTCATATTTTTAGTACCGTATTTACTCGAATCTAAGCCACACTTTTTTCCGGTTTTTGTAATCCAAAAAACCACCTGCGGCTTAGAATCGAGTGCAAAGTAAACGGAAGTTCTGAAAAAATGTTGATAGGTGCCTCCACAACTAACTTCTGCCGTCGAATATATGTAGCGCTACACAGGCATGCTTTGCAGGTATAAGGATAAATGCTGGCACCAAAACCTCTGCGTCAGTAAAAAAAAGTGGAAGAAGAGCTTTTTTCCTCAGCCCTGAGTTTCGACCACTGTATTTTCATACATTATCTAACGAAGTAATTACAAATTCCGTATTGCTCATCTTCGAATGTAGTAGCATTTCAATGTACTACGAACGTCCGACTGGCAAGACTGTTTGGGATGTTTGCCAATAGGGCCAACTCTTACGTTCTGAATTTTTTCCTACCTGTGAGAAGAGATGGTTGATAACAGGAACTTTTATGAACTGTGAATGACATGCAATATTCTCTTCACCATAAGAAGAATACTAATATAAACATTTTGCCATGTATTCTTTCGTGTTTGCTGCTATCTCATTTAAAACCTGTCTGCCTAATTAACTACGAAACTAGAGTGAGACAACAGCAAACGCAGAAGAATATACATATCGTGTCATATTTATATTCGTATTATTCTTATGCCTAATAGTGATACAGTCAGGAATGAAGCACGGCAATTGACTAGATTTTTAAATCTAAGATGACTAATTTCTGTGTAGAATGTAATGTACTAAAGAGGCATCTGCAAAGATTTTCAAACAGAGAAAAATTTTCACTAAACTCTCGTTCATTACATCTTCTATCATACGCAGTCTATTATTTGGTTCTTGTTGATCATTATCAAAGAAAGCAGCAGTATAAGTAACAACAAACAGCAGTCTCTTCCCATTGTTTCACTAATGAGAGGATTCCCCCCCCCCCCCCTTCTCTCTCTGTCTTTTGAATTTTGTTGTTGTTGTTGTAAGCGGCGGTAGCGTGCACAAAAGCAAGCCATGCCGCGATCGGCAACAGGCAATAAACACCGATTATCAGAATGCGACAAACAATGCTTGACACAGTACAGTAATGCATTTTCAGCTTAGAGTGACATAAACACCTGTAACAAAGGGAACGGCACTTAATCCGATCAAAGAAAAATAAGCAATCAATTCAAACTAGATGAAGCATGTGAAAAAGGAAGGGTTCCCATATAAATACGGACGCAGCGCCTGACGCATAGCAATGGCTACCTGGTAAAGCTTAGCTGATAAGCTTACGACTTGAACCAAACTACTGTAGCTGTATCGTCATTCATTTGACCTAAATTGTGTCTCAGTGTTACAATGGACCAAATTTGTTTCAATTTTATTTTTCAAGTGCGGCTTAGACTCGAGTAAATATGGTGAGCTCTGCATATTTTAAAGGATATAAAATAATTACTTTAAAAGATGATGAGCTAGTCACAGACAACTGTCTTCAACTCACTAACATTAGAAATTAAACCACATCTACTGAATCCTTAGAGATTAATAAAATGACAAGAATTTCTGAATGGAGGACAAAAATTGGTATTAGGGAAAACATTCACTTGCTGCATACTGGAGGCATTGAGTAGTGGAAAGACATACAAGAGTGTATATACTACAGTAGCCCCCCCCCTCCCCCCCCACCATTCACTCACTCACTCACTCTCTCTCTCTCTCTCTCTCTCTCTCTCTCCCTTCCCCCCCCCCCCCCCCCCCCATTTAAGCAGTATTTATGTCCACTATGACACAGAACACTGATTTAAAAGGTAATTTACAATGATCAATCTGTCTGCCATAAAATGATTTTTATGAGCAGCAAGTGGTCATCTTTCCAAATGCTATTTTTGGGAACCTCTAATTATACTATTTTGATTTTTTTAAATACACACAATACTTTATACTACTTTAGAAGCTTATCACAAAAATATAAGAACCAATAACAACTCACCACAATGATTCAGCTTTTACGCGAGTTGCCCAAACAGCCTTCTTCAGACGAATCAAAGCAGACAGTAATTCATGAGAGGTCTTTAACAGTTCTGCATATTCCTCCTGCTCTTGTTTATCACTGGAGGCTACTGATAATCTATAAATGGAAATTATTATTATTATTATGGACTATTTGAATCATTCATAAATAACAGCAAAACTGGAACATTTAATTAATTTCAGAATATATAATTTTTAAGTAACAAGCAACATATAAAGTATCATTAGTGAAATAGATCAATTATTTACGAAACATTAATCTGAAATTTAAAAAACACAAGAAAATTAAATGCCAATTTCAGCCAAGCATTAATGTGTTGGTTTGCCCCACTGCAGCACTTGAAAGGGAACACTTTTTTCTGCTTTCAGGAAACAGTAATTATATCTTTGGGCAGTAAAGGGAAAATAACGGAAAGCAAAGAATATAGTAAGGATGTAATAGCTATGGAAGGTAGCACAGTTAAAATATGAGGTTACACCACACAACACAAACAATCAGAGAGAGAGAGAGAGAGAGAGAGAGAGAGAGAGAGAGAGAGAGAGAGAATTAATTAATGGAACAGAATAATACAGATATCAAATTGACAGAACAGTCAGACAAAATTGAGTGCCAGAAGGGTTAAGCTGGAGTGGTAATGTGTTAAGGTGTGATGTGCTTATAAATGTGCAGATAAAAGGTAAGAGAAAGAACACAGCAACAGGGACACACATACATATAATAAAATGGGATAGGAAGACCATAATCATGAAAACTGAAGTAAAATGAATGGAATTAAAGGGCAATGAACGAATGGGGATGAAATGCAATTAAACACGAGAAAGATTTAGATCTATTTATGAGAAGTGTAACACCCCTTCTACTTCCAAATACACAGACCATGTTCAGAGGGTGTCAGAGCAAGATGCTTTGTAGTATCAATCACTTGAATTCTGAGGACTCACTGGTTGATTAAGAACAGAAGCACAGCAATATAACTAGACTTGCAATTTTCATTAGTACTTCTTTGTCACACAGTTTCATATTGTGTGCCATTAAACAACTGCTTAAGAGCAAAGCAACTTTCCTGTGAATGTTTACATTGGATATACTACAGGGAGATATTCAAACATTAAACTGGGTGGGTATCGGGCTAAGACAACAGTTGTCAAAAGAGCTTGCATAGAAGTGACGCAAGCACGCAGTGCTGATTACCACCTGTATATTCCCGCATTGATGACACAGCAAGTAATTTCCTAAACTCTTGATACAAATGAATATGCTCTGCTATGCTATAATATTATTATACTACATACGATTATAGAGATTATACTATATACCTTCGAGTATGATATAGAAATGGTGAAAACTTAAGAGGGGGAGGTTTATGTAGTTGCATGAAGAGGCTGGGAATAGTACAATTCCAGTAAGTTGTTATATGCTAGAATGTGAAGAAAAATGAGAAAATGTTAGCATTGTGAAAACCAGAGGATTGAAGGAGAAATAAATGTGGAGGGAGAGCTGTAACATCTGAATCATTAAAATTAGCTACTGTTAATTAGATTACCCCAGAAATGAAGTAGTTCAGTAGCACATAACTTTGGGCATATTCTGCAGCTGGATACTGGTTATGTCAGTCTTGGCATTTTGTTAAAAGAAAACATTTCTTTCTTTATTTACAGTGATGATTTATGCAAATGTCACACTGTTTAGAAAGTGCAGTACATACATTTATGTATAAAGGTTTAATACATAATATGTTTATTTACAAAAGATAATACATAGTATACAGGGTGTTACAAAAAGGTACGCCAAACTTTCAGGAAACATTCCTCACACACAAAGAAAGAAAATATGTTATGTGGACATGTGTCCGGAAACGCTTACTTTCCATGTTAGAGCTCATTTTATTACTTCTCCTCAAATAACATTAATCATGGAATAGAAACACACAGCAACAGAACGTACCAGTGTGACTTCAAACACTTTGTTACAGGAAATGTTCAAAATGTCCTCCGTTAGCGAGAATACATGCATCCAGCCTCCGTCGCATGGAATCCCTGATGTGCTGATGCAGCCATGGAGAATGGCGTATTGTATCACAGCCGTCCACAATACGAGCACGAAGAATCTCTACATTTGGTACCGGGGTTGCATAGACAAGAGCTTTCAAATGCCCCCATAAATGAAAGTCAAGAGGGTTGAGGCCATGGAATTGGTCTGCCTCTACCAATCCATCGGTCACCGAATCTGTTGCTGAGAAGCGTACGAACACTGACTGAAATGTGCAGGAGCTCCATCGCGCATGAACCACATGTTGTGTAGTACTTGTAAAGGCACATGTTCTAGTAGCACAGGTAGAGTATCCCGTATGAAATCATGATAACGTGCTCTATTAAGCGTAGGTGGACGAAACTAAAATGAGCTCTAACATGGAAATTAAGCATTTCCAGACACATGTCCACATAACATCTTTTCTTTATTTGTGTGTGAGGAATGTTTCCTGAAAGTTTGGCCATACCTTTTTGTAGCACCCTGTATACAGCTTATAATTCTTTCAGTTAATACAGACATTTATTTACAAGAGAAGATTTTCATTTTGTTTTAAATGGATCACCAGTACCTGCTTTTATGTATTCTGGCAGTTTTCTATATCACACTGAGTCACTGATATATGAGACCTTTGGGGTTTTTCTGTGTGTCAACCTTAAGGCTAATAATAGGGCAATAAGTATATACCCTATTTATCCAAATGTAAAGCAAGCCTAAAATGCAAGCTGCACCCCAGAAATGAGACTCGGAGAGGTTGGGGCAGTGACAACAAGGCAGTGGCAACAACCTCATTTCAAGCCACACTAAAAAATCAAATCAAGTATGGCTCATCAAATGATGGTTAAAGTATAAAGTGGGCCCCACCTCTTAAGGATTTGTGAGTAGTAGTACTTATTTGTAGTAATTCATGTGGAATTAAATTTAACCTATTCGACACTTAAAATTACTGCTACATCGCAAACACTGACAGCAGTGAGAATTCACAATATCTATCAAAATATTCAAAGCATAACTTGGGAGCTGGGATACTAAGAGTTTTACAGACTGTACTGCAACATGGCTTCAAGTCGTACATCAGTCTTTTGATAGCACATGAATGTCATCTGAAGTATTTATTTCTTTCAATGAAATATACTATTTTCATTCAAGAAAGTTACATTTTGCTTGACTGAGTATCACACTTTTAAAAGCAAAGCAACCCACATACTCAAGACAACGATTTGTATATTGTTTACCTTTCTAACATTCTACACAATATAATTTGTCTACACAGATTCATTTCCAGGACAAATGATCCACAGAAAGCATGAACTGGCCTCTTGCAGTATCTACTATGTCTACCAACGCCTAGAATACATAATTAGGAACTACATGCAAGTGGGCTATGAGCAGTTATGTGGCAGGTGAGTCTCGTTGCACTGCAAACCTCTAAACAGTCAGGATTTATTGTTATGTCGTGAATACTGGCAGCTTTAAGAAATGGCTTGTACATCGACATGTTTCAACAGCTTCCAAATGGAGCTGGACCTATTGTAATGTTAAACTGTAATTACAATGCTTGCTAATTTCTGCAAGTTTCTTAAAAGCGCCCACTTTGATGGTGTGTATGTAATGAGATTTATTTTTATTGCTATTAATATTTGAAAAACTGCTAAATTCAAAGATGAGCAATATTAAATTTTAATTTACCCCAGGATAAAAAATGATTAACATTCAACACTTGATACACTAACACCATGGTTTCTGCGTCACAATGACTACTTAATGGCAGTTTCCAGCAGCATTTTTTTTGAACTTACTTAGGCTTTACTGCGACGGACCAGCATACTATTCAAGTGTATCAGTGGCACATCTCCACAGCTCTATCCCATAACTTATAAATGGGGGAAAACTGTTCCATAACATACTGTTTCCAGCATGTTATTACATACCATTTCATACAGAAATATAAGCAAGTACAATGCACTGCTTATACAAAGTTAACATGGTCTTCTCATCGAAGGTTACCACCCAAGTGCAGATCAAAGAATTTACAGTCTTCATTGTCTTTATACAAAAGTCCACAAATATTTCCTACACGTGTGGCATGAGGCGTCTGATTTGAATTCCAGTAACTGTGATTCGATCACGCTGACTTAAAGGCCCTGGCTCCATAACATTTAGTCACTTCTGATTTCCACATGTTGCAAAATATGCCATATCCTCCTCATTCTCATCAAAACACAGCAGAGATGTGTCATCACCATATATCATTACAAGGGCATTAGAAAGTTGTACAATATTTTTTTACATACATGAGAAAAAGAAATTGGCCCCAGTATTGACCCCAGCAATACGCCCTGTTTCATAAAATTAGTAAAAAAACAGTATAGTATTTGATCCTCTAATAGTAGACCATCTTCAGAAATGTACCATTTGGCTGACGACACTTGGAATGAGCTGTGCTGAACCCAAGTCACAAGACCGCTTTTTACTAATTTTATTTTACTGGTAGACTGCCCTTCCCAATAATGTTACATAAAAGTATGGAGCCCTGTTTTAATCGTGTACTGAATTTTGGTTGTTCTCACCTCCCTCATGAAACACGGACCTTGCTGTTGGTGGAGAAGTTTGCATGCCTCGGGGATACAGACAGCTGTACCATAGGTGCAACCACAAAACTAGGGTTTCTGTTGAGAGGCCAGACAAATGTGTGGTTCCTGAAGAAAGACAGCAATCTTTTCAGTAATTGCAGGGCAACGGTTTGGATGATTGGCTGATGTAGCCTTGTGACCTCAACCAAAACAGCCTTGCTGTGCTGGTACTATAAACGGCTGAAAGTAAAGGGAAACTACAGCCATAATTTTTCGTGAGGGCATGCAGCTCTACTGTATGGTTAAATGATGATGGCATCCTCTTCGGTAAAATATTCTGAAGGTAAAATAGTCCTCCATTAGGATCTCTAGGTGGGGACTACTCAGGAGGATGTCGTTATTGAGAGAAACAATACTGGTGTTCCATGGATCGGAGTGTGGAATGTTAGATCAGGGTGTATACGTGGACAAGGGAAAAAAAAAATCCCGGATTTCCCGGTTAAAAAAATACACTTTTAGCGTGTTAAGTGACAGTATGCTCTTCCTTGGCACTGTAAAACTCATCAATCCTTTGAATGTTTATGGTTTTATATACCAGAGTAGAATTTCCCAACACTTTACAAAACAAAACTGGGTGGTGGGGGGAAGGGGAGGGGGGCGTGGTGGTGGGGGATGTTTTGAAAGACCTTTTTTATGTCAGCATGTACGCTGCATATTTTTGTGCTACAAAGGTATAAATTTGAATTCCACCAAACACCACATGTTACTTTCCGAAACATTGAAATCGAGATTGTGATGCACTTTTGTAAGACAGTTATAGCTCATGTCACGTGATCTCGCAAGCTGATGGTAGCATAGGACACATGATGTAAGCCGATAGCAAAATCACTCTTAAGTAGTGCGAACACACAAATATGAAAAGTTAATGGTTTAAATTAATATACATAGCATTCACATATAATATTGGTCTCGAAGATTAATAAGTTGGAACACACAAATACGAGAAGTTAATGGTTTAAATTAATATACATAGCATTCACATATAATATTGGTCTCAAAGATTAATAAGTTGGAAGAGAAGCTAAGCTTCCACATATAATGTTGATCTTTTTTGCGCGTGTTACACTTTAAGATACATCACACAAATGTGCCAATAAATTTTTTAATAACGACGTAAATGTCTGATCTTCTGGGCTCAAAATTCTTCTAAATGGTCGTCCTCAAAGAGTTGAATTTTAAATGAGAGTCAAACGCTTTGTGACTTAAGAAATTCATTGTACATTCTAGTACATAGTTTATCTTGTGTAAAAGGAAATCTGCTTTGAATGTAACGCTTTTCAAACCAGCATTCGCAATATTTTTCCGCGGTCACATCAAATGATAGTAAGAGTAAACCATCCAATTCCTGTACTCCCTGTGGCAACGTCAAGACTGAAATTAACTCGACATCCACGGAAAAAAATCAGTCCATTCAATATGACACTTTGAGCAGTTCCATTTTTGCCAAGTTTATTTTCCAGTCTTATTATGTGTTTGTAGACAGGCATGCGATGGCGACATTGACGATACACTAGTTGGCGAGGCATAGTGCTTCAATGCTGTTGCAGATATAGCTCACATCGGAATGATTCCGCTGGTCTCCGTTGGCCGCTTTTATACTGAGCACATGACCTTCATTACATAAGAGCGCTGATAACGGACTTAGCCGCTGGGAGGGTCGGCACGGGAACGTTATCCTGTATGCGTGCTGTAGTCGCTTTAGCAGCACGCGTACCCGCGTACTAGGCGGCCCAAGGGGGTTGCATCATGCAGCCTCGCAGGCGCTCAGCGGCCAAGGTGGCACTATGTTTCCAGCTACGCAGGAAGCCCATATGTTTGTACATGTAAAACATTAAAAGATCATACATATGTCATAAAAGAAACAAGATATCAGACAATACTTCAAGAGCGTCGGAATTTTGTGAACCATGCTAAAATGCATAATACGGCTTAACATGCACACTCGTATGTAAATTTTCTTGGATTACCAGTACTGTATTATCTCATGTTTGGTTCTTTATTATGGCATAATGGCATACGTGCACTTGAAATGTAGCGAACAGTTGGAACTAGCCAATAGTGTGAAATAAAACACTTCATTTCAAATAAATTGACTGCTTCAGCAGAAAAGATTAATAAAAGCCAAATCTCTTTAGCAAACCAGCAAAAATAACTTCATTGTTCTGAAGGACGATTAATGCTTGATTGTCAGAAAGCTGGAAATGAAATCTGAAACTATTAACATATTTTAGCCTTCAGTAATTATGAGAACGAATTACATTCAGCTGATAGCTTCCACCCACAAAAATCAGTTTTGTTATCATTTAACGTGAGAGCAATATACAAAGATGAAACAACAAAATCACTGAACGTAAACACAGGTCACGTGGAGACGACCCACCTATCCACCACAACTCAGACTGCTCTGTGCATCAGCCTCAGATTCACTATATTTCCGAACCGGGGCAATATTAAGTAGTGGCACCCAGCCACACTACTGTAACCCGAATTGAGAGAAAGTACTACTCATCGCGACTCAACTGCGCATGCTCAAGAGCCCGCTCGCAACAGGTCAAACGAATCTAATTTAAACAGTTGTCACATCATGCTCATCGGAGGCAGTTTGTTGTTATAAAGCATTGCACAGTCTTCCTAAAGCCTTTGACACACTTTGCTGTTGGCAGATGCTTGTATGAGCACTGTTTTGTTGTTGTAAACGGCGCATTTCCTTTGCAACTTAAGTTTTATTTTCGTTCGCCGCCCCCCCCCCCCCCCCCCCAAATGTTTTGTTGCTGCAGTATTATTCTGCAGTGGCGGGATACAGTAATATCCTTTGTTAGAGTATTAGTTCTTACCAGTCAAAATCACAAAAATTTAACTGAAAACTAAAACTATGAAAAATTCCCAGAATTCTAAACAATTCCCGGATTTTTCCCAGATCTCGCGGTTGTCCTGGGTCGTATACATCCTTTAGATCCAATGATTGGCCAGGAAAGTTAGAAAATTTGAAAAGGGAAATGGCTAGATTGAAGTTAGATATAGTGGGAATTAGTGGAGTTTGGTGGTAGGACGAACAGGATTTCTGGTTTGGTGAATACAAGGTTATAAATACAAAATCAAATAGGGGCAATGCAGGTGTAGGTTTACTGATGAATAAGAAAATAGTAGTGCAGATAAAATAATACGAACACCATAGTGAATGCATTATTATAGCCAATATGTATATGAAGCTCACATCCACTGCAGTAGTACAAATTTATAGGCCAACTAGTTCCGCAGATGATGAACAGATTGATGAAAAGTATGATGAGATAAAAGGAATAATTCAGATAGTTAAGGGAGATGAAAATTTAATAGTGATGAGGGCCTGGAATTCGATGGAAGGAAAACACAGGGAAGGAAAAATAGTAGGTGAATATGGACTGGGGGAAAGGAATGAAAGAGGAAGCAGCCTGCTAAAATTTTGAACACAGCATAATTTAATCATCGCTAATACTTGATTCAAGAGTCACGAAAGATGGTTGTATAGTTGGAAAAGACCTGGAGACACCAGGTGGTTTCAAACTGATTATTTAATGGTAAGACAGGGATTCTGGATCCAGATTTTAAATTATAAGACATTTCCAGAGGCAGATGCAGACTCTGACCACAATTTATTGGCAATGAACTGCAGTTTAAAAACGAAGAAATTGCAAGAAGGCAGGAAATTAAGGAGATGGGATCTGGATAAAATGGAAGAGCTAGAGGTTGTTGAGGGTTTCAGTGGGAGGATTAGGGAACAAGCAATAAGAATGGGGGAAAGGAATACAGCAGAAGAAGAATGGATAACTCTGAGAGATGGAATACTGAAGGCAGCAGAGGATCAAATGAATAAAAAGATGAGGCCTAGTAGAAATCCTTGGCTAGCACACGAGGTATTGACTTTTAATTGATGAAAGGAGAAAATACAAAAATGTACTAAATGAAGCAGGCAAAAGGGAATACAAATGTCTAAAAAATGAGGTTGACAGGAAGTGCAAAATAGCTAAGCAGGAATGGCTAAGGGACAAATGATAGGATTTAGAAGCATATCCAGTCTGCTCAAGTAATTCCAGAATATTCATAATTTTGCACCAATGGCGTTTTGGAGTGAATTGTGATTGGCATCCCTGCCCATGCCTATGTTTAATGTGCAGCTGTGGGAAGTTGTATTGTTGTATGTCTCTTAGTTATTGTTCAGTGCTGTACTGAGTAGAATGTTGTGTCACACAGTTGATGAATTTCGAGATGGCTACAGGAGCAACAGGTCTGCATTAAATTTTGTGTTGAAATCAAGATAGCCTTTACAGAGACACACCAAATGATGCAGGAAGCCCACGGTGATGAGTGCGTAAGCCATACTTGGTGTTATGAAAGTTTCACACAGTTTTAAAATGGCTGGACGGAAGTTAAAAGATGACCCCTCACTCAAGATACCCTTCGACATCTACCAACGAGGTTTGTGTCTGCAATGTCAATGAAATCGTGTGTGCCAAATGAAGAATGACTATCTGAGAAACGGCAGAAGAATGTAACATTTCAGCCAAATAATGTCATGAAATCCTGACACATCATCTTGGAATGCATTGAGAGATTTACACAAAATAAATAAACAAATGACAGAGCTGATCCCCCATAGTACACAAAACAGGTGAGAAAACTGTTGCAAAAACAATGAAGAAAAGAATGCAAAAACTCAAAGATTGAGCTTGAAGTTTAGTGTGGACTTCAGTGAGAGATGCTTATAATAGTTTCTAAACGTGGCAGAAAAGAGTGTCTGGTCGTATGTGAAGTATGTTAGCAGCAAGACACAATCAATGCCTTCTTTGCATAACAACAATGGAAATACTATCAATGACAGCGCTGTTAAAGGAGAGTTATTAAACAAAGCCTTCCAAAACTCCTTCATCAAAGAAGATAAATTAAACGTTCCAGAATTCAAATCAAGAACAGCTGCCAACATGAGTAACTCAGAAGTAGATATCTTTAGATGGTGAAGCAACTTAAATCACTTAATTAAAAACAAGTTTCTGGTGCAGATTATATACGAATTACGTTCCCTTCAAAGTATGCTCATGCAACAGCTCCAGACTTAACAACCACATGCAACTGCTCACTCGACGAAAGGTCTGTACCAGAAAGATTGGAAATCTGCACAAGTCACACCAATGTTCAAAAAAGACAATAGGAGTAATCCACTAAATTACAGGCCCATACCATTAACACTGATATGCAGCAGGGTTTTGGATCATATATTGTGTTCAAACATTATGAATTACCTTGAAGAGAATGGTCTATTGACACAAAGTCAACGTGGATTTAGAAGACATTTTTCTTGTGAAACACAAATAGCTCTTTACTCACATTAAGTGCTGAGTCCTATCGACAAAGGATTTCAAAGGCTTTTGACGCTGTACCTCACACATGGCTTGTAATCAAATTGTGTGCTTATGCAATACCGTCTCAGTTATGCAAGTGGATTCATGATTTCCTGTCAGAGAGGTTACATTTGTAGTAACTGATGGAGATTATTGAGTAAAACTGGAGTGATTTCGGGTGTTACCAAAGGTAGTGTTATAGGCCCTCTGTTCTTCTTTATCTACATAAACAATTTACGAGTCAATCTAATCAGCTGCCTTAGGTTTTTTTGCAGATGCTGCTGTCATTTACTATCTTGTAAAGTAATCAGAAGATCAAAACAAACTCCAGAATGATTCAGGTAAGATATCTGCACAGTATGACAATTGGCAACTGACCCTACGTAATGAAAAGTATCAGGTCATCCACATGTGTGCTAAAAAGACTCCATTAGACTTCGGCTAAACAATAAATCAAACAAATATAAAGGCTGTAAATTCAACAAAATACTAAGGAATTACAATTACGAACAACTTAAATTGGCAATAACTTACAGAAGATATTGTGGAGAAGGGAAACCAAAGACTATGTTTCATTGGCAGAACACTTAGAAGATTCAACAGATCTACTTAAGAGACTGCCTACACAAAGCTTGTCCGTCCTCTTTTGAAGTACTGCTGCACAATGTGGATCCTTACCAGATAGGATTAATGGAGTACATCAAGAAAGTTGAAAGAAGGGCAGCATGTTTTGTATTAGGTGTCACGTGCATGATACAGGACTTGGGGTGGACGTCATTCAAACAAAGACAATGTTTGTTGCGGTGGGGGTCTTCTCATGAAATTTCAATCACCAACTTTCTCCTCCGAATGACAAAATATTTTGTTGACACCAACCTAAATACAGAGAAATTATCATCATCATAAAATAAGAAAAATCAGAGCTCCCATGGAAAGATTTAGGTGTTAGTAGTCCTGACACTATGTCAGCTGCAGTCAAAATACTGTCTATTTTATTTTCAGTTTTGTTTATTTAATTTTCTAATTGTTTATTAATTATTACTATTATTGTGTTTAGTTATGAGAGTGAATGAAGGTGTGAATGTGAAATACTCTTTTATGTAAAAATTTTGTACTATGCAGTGTAGTAATTGATCATGAGAGGAATGTTCGAGAATGGCATCTGTGTTAGTCACTTGTACTGGGGAATCTGGTGTTAACTATTTCAGCAGTTTATGGTACTGGGGAAATGATATTATGATTTTGGACAAGTAATTTTGTTAGGAGGGAATTAATTTTTTATTCATGGGTTTTCTAAATTTATTTATGTTAATTCACTGTTCTGATTCACTGACAAATTTTGATTGGTTCTGTATATATGCACAGGCCTGAGTGGGTTTGATGCTGCTGTGATATTTCTCCGACAATCAGAAATCAGCATATTCACGCGTTTTTTGGGAAGCAGAAGGTTCTTTTGTGTAGAGAGAAGAGTGGAGTCGGGGTTTGGATCTCATAGTGATCTGACCTACTGATATGTGCTCCATTGAAAATATTGTGATGTTTCATACGAAAATGTTTGAGAAGTGCCGTAAAGTGTGGAAGGTAGTCCAATTTAAAGCACAGTTGAAATTCAGAACATTTGGTGACATTTAAATAACTAAATACCGCATGGCGTGTTGCTTACTCGAAAATTTCAAAATTTTGTTCCGTGAGGCTGGTATGATTTACAGTTGAGCAAGCAATTCCAAAAGAAACAATCTGTTTGTAAACTTTCTGTGGAGGATAGTTCATAATTACCATAAACTGGCTACGGTTATGAGTGGTACGAGCATGTGGATTTTTCAGACTTTTTACAGCTTAGAGTAAGGCTTGTTGGTGACTAGTGTATGCGAGCTTACCATAACAGAGTGAAATTCAATACACATAAATACTTTCATTTAACTATTCCTTTCACCAACAAAACAATTTTAGTGCGACTTGAGGTTACATGTGTAGCTGTTTTTGCTATAGCTTTTTGCAGATGTGAACTGCATGTTGATGACTTCAAAGAGGCATGCATGTAAGAAGGGATTCACCACCAGGTGAGTAAAATTTTGCAAAGCACCACATTGCCGCAACCAGGCTATAATTTAAAGAATTAACAAAAGTCCATATATATTTGTTCGCAGACCACCAGCTCTTTGGCCTGAGCAAATCTCTGAAGCAGATGGCACAACGATTATTGTAGTGGGTGGTGGTGGTGGTGGTGGTGGTGGTGGTGTTTTTCGCGACTATCATTATGAGCAATGCTATTAGCCACCTCTTAACATACCAACATCCTCTCACATCTCCTGATGGCTTCTGACTGGGAGTGCAATAAGCAAGCAGTATTTTACTTCAAGCTGGATAAAAACAATATAAACGAGGGACAAATTTCCATTAATGACCCAGGAGATGAAGAGGCTTACAGATCATGTCCTTATGCTCCACAAAAGAACATTTTATCTGTGCCTCGGCCGATCATAGCACATGCCCAAAGCTATGCACCTATTTCTCAATGTGATACAGATGAAACATTAATCAGGGGTAATTTCTGATGGCCACAGAAGAGTCAGAGTGCTGGGTTGTGATTCTGGCAATGGTCCAACCTCTCACATATTCACACTAATATGTAAGGCACACTGGGGGATGACAGGCATGAAAGCTTTAACAAGGCATAGTGTACATGGGTCAAAGATTGACACACTGATTGTGTGGGCCTGTGCCTGTCTAACATGCATGCAACATCAGTCAGATTGGAAATGCTGTTTCTCTTCGTGACCCACAAATGATCAGCTATGGGACTATGTGTACATTCTGTCTAACCTCAGCAATTACTATCTGTACACTCTTGATAATCTTTCTCATTGGGACGACAAAATACACTATCATATCTGACAGTGACTCACAGTTCACAATGGGTGAGTTCCTCTTGGGAAAGGAATGTCATAAGGCATCCAACTACTGCTCTTTTTCATCCTGCAACAATATCAGAAGCAGAGAAGTTTACCATATCATTCAAGGTTCAAATGAACAAAATAATGATGATGGTGATCTCTGAGGAAACTCTGGCATGTTACATCCCTTCATATAGATTCACCACACACATGGGATTAGACAACCAGGATATTGTAGAGGTGAACAAGAGCACCTTATGCTTGAAGAAATCAAATCTGGCCATGACAGCTAAATTGTGATCCCAGCATGGTTCAACTAACTATGCAAGACCACCACTACTGCCAGCTATGCCTCCAAGCCTGCCCAGGTCTGGACTGCCAACTCCCAGACTTCCATATACTACCCACCCAAGTGCCTTGCCTCCACACCAGATAAGGTATGTGTGTAAGCTCTGCCCCTACAATATGTTCTCTATGCTGAGATCATCATAGGTAATAATCAATGGGACACCAATAGAGGTTCTCTTGACCATTTCTAACTCAAAATCAGGCCTTTTCTTTCTTTCTTCATTTCCCTTGTGTATAATCAACTGTCATATTACGGATTTATGCTCACTCAACCTACATGACACCATGGTCCACCCCTAAGCCACTCCTGTTCCCAACCTGTTGCCACAGGGACCGTAACCATGTGTAAGACCCAGGTGGAAGACCTCTCCCAGAACTTCGTACTCCAGTCTTGTCATAGGCTTATCACACCCTGTCAGAGGCAGTGCCACATGTGGAAGCAGCCATGTTGTATAACAACTTTGCCGTAATCACAGCACAGCTCCTTATCTAAGTATGACAACCAACCAGCTGGCAACTGTCCACAGGCAAAAAATAACAAAGCTCACCACTCAGTGACACGACATGCAGCTTAGCACAACACACACTATTTCAATAGCTGCTTCACAAGAGGGCATATGTAGATTATTCCCTCCACCATCAGCTTCGCTGAACTATTCAGACAGGAGTTATCCTTGCAACACATCCTTCACTCCTGTAACTTACTGGCCTCAATCTCTATTAATTCACTGTCACCACACCATCCACCCAACAGCTTAGCTTCCCCTTCCTCACCTAACAAGGGAACCTCCCCATCATACTGAAATATTACTGTATCTAATTGCTACCTATCAGAACTCCTCAAAGATCATTAAAGATAAACACCAGTCCCAATTGTCCAATTGTAAAGTGACCTGTTTCCAAATTAAATAAAAAAACGCTATTTCAGTATACATATAATTTGAAAACGATGCTTTGCAGATTAACATTGTTCTTATGAGTGAAAAATAATATAAATGTGAGATTAATACTGTAACTAATCGAAAGAAATAGAGCACATGGTCAGGATGTACCAGTAAATTTATCATTATAAAATTATTACAACAATTCAATAGAACATATAAATAAAGCACGTTAATCGAATCTCCGATATATGTTAGCACTAAAGTTCTGGCACTAGTTGATTTGTTACCTGTAACATAATTAGTCAGAAAATGTTATATTAACTCGTAACTAAGTTGAAAATAGGTTCACCTTGTTCAGCTCTGAGATTGTAAATTTTTAGCAATGTGTATCTCATATTCGGTTTAATTTTTAATTGTGATTTTACATAAAATTGTAATTTTCATTGTAGGTAATTGTTAACAAAAGTATAAATAGAGGTCACGCAGGCACCTCTGGGCACTCGTTTTTTGGCTAGGGTTGCAAGCAAATGTATTGTAGGCTCACTCGTTTGTTGATTGTTGTGAACTCTGTGTCGTTTGATGTCAACTTTGGGTACATGTGATGTCACCAGTACAGTTCGCCAGGCTCGGACACCAGAGTCCTGGAAATATATTGGTATTAAAATTGCAGTGTACTTTGGAATTTATTTGGGAGTCTTCCGCAATCCTTTTCATAGGCTGCACAGCGACATGGCATGAATCCAGGAATTTTACAAAACCCCGAAAACTAAACAACTCTCAATGTTGGTAGAATTGACGTGAAAACAACAGTGCATCGACTGGGCATTTCAATCACAACATTTGCAACGCGAAGGTGGGAAAATATAAACATCTCAATCCCCCCAGATTTAGTTATAAGTTGGCACAGTGCATAGGCCTTGAAAAACTGAACACAGATCAATCGAGAAAACAGGAAGAAGTCGTGTGGAACTATGAAGAAAATAAGCAAAATACACAAACTGAGTAGTCCATGCGCAAGATAGGCAACATCAAGGATAATGTGAGCTCAGGAGTGCCATGGTCCCGTGGTTAGCGTGAGCATCTGTGGAACGAGAGGGCCTTGGTTCAAGTCTTCCCTCGAGTCAAAGTTTACTTTCTTTATTTTCGCAAAGTTATGATCTGTCCGTTCGTTCATTGACGTCCCTGTTCATTGTAATAAGTTTAGTGTCTTTGTTTTGCGACCGCACCGCAAAACCGTGTGATTAGTAGACAAAAGGACATGCCTCTCCAATGGGAACCGAAAACATTTGATTATAGGGTCGTAGGTCAACCGATTCCTCCACAGGAAAACACGTCTGATTTTTTTCTATACGACACTGGTGACGGCACGTGCATCACATGACAGGAATATGTTGTCGACCCACCTAACTTGTACACTTGGCGAATGGGTAAAAAAGATTCTTCTACCTTGCCCAATTTATGTTTCCTTGTGGATGTGATAATCACGCCCAAAAAAGTGATGAAAACATAAGAGTTTGTCACATATACTGCAACAAATAAATGCAACAGTTTCAAAGTCGCACAGTGTTCCCTGTGCTCTGTCAAAACATACGTTTTTAACGTTTTCAAATTTTTCCGTGTGTAGACCATCAAATCCTGCATATGTCCAAGCAAATATGAACATGTTCTGGAATTTTGGAGAGCAAAGTTAAGTTCCTCGGAACTGCAGAGATGGGAACTTGCACTCCAACACAACCTTTCATCCCGCCATCCCCCTGGACTCAACCTACGTTAACCAACCTCACTCCCATTTACTCTTCAGTCTTCTCCTCTTTCCCTTTCCTCTTTAGCAATTCACGCATCTTTTCATCCTACATAGTTGTGTTTATCTTTATACTATATACCTCTTTACTTCTGTATGCATCCTCTTTGGTTTGAAGCTGGCAAAGTACTTTGGTTTCCCTCTCACACCCATGCCTCCATCTTTGCTACCCTCCCTGTTTACCTTTCCCCTGCTGCTTCATAACCTGGGTGGTGAGTAACTAAATCCACTTTCCCTTCTTCCCCTTTTTTCCCCTCCCTCCACTCTGACGAAGGAACAAAGTTCCGAAAGCTAGGATACTTAAATTTTCTGTTCTGTTTTGTGTATCTAGCAGCTGTACTGAACTGAGGTAAGTACTGGCCAGCCCCTCTATCTCTTTGTTAGTATTTGTTTCACATCTTTATATGAGATTTTCCATTAGTCATATAATAAATTTCAGAAAAATTAACAGTCTTGAAACTGAGTATTTTTTTACCTGCCTTATTGTCAGTCATCTGCCTTTGACAAGAATGGAAAATTTCTGTATTCAAAACTCAGTGCCATTTACCATACTTCACAGATGGATCGATAATAAATGATACTAAAAAATGAAATAAATAAATAAACTCTCTTCAAGCATGCAGCAGATTATTAGGCTACCTTGATAACGTTCCACTGAGGAGCCAGTCCTGAGAATGGCTATACTTCTTTGCTTGCCTCTCCAATGGTGGGTTGAGACAAAATGTACAAACGTATTTTTCTGGTACATCTAATTCCACTTGAATACTATTGCAGAAACCATGCTGCCAGCACAGACATATATCACACTGCAACAAATAAAAGTTTATGAATAATAATAAGTGACACTGTGAACTGTTTAAGGCTAAAATTAAAGTAAGCTGGTCAAATTAGTCATCTCTCATTGGTAAGTAAGTGACAGAAGCAGTGGTAAGCTATTAACTGGTTACCTGGACCATCAATCCATGCTCCTCTTGGGACCCACAGGAGCAATTTATTATATCTTCACGGACACTTGATTCCTTGCTCTGCTGGGTATCCGACGTAGAGGACATCTGGGATCTTTCATCAAGCCCAGATTCTTTAACATAATAATAATAGTTACAGCCCTAACATTACAGCATCAAATGCCAATGTTAATGAAGAAATCATTACTTTCTCTGTCTGGCATTACAAATTTCTGGTGAATAAATATACATTGAGTTACCCCTGAGTAGTAACACAATCCAAAAGTAAAAATCAGGAAGTATCTTTCTCTTATGAATGCACTTTGCTAATGACAGAGAATACAGAATAGAAAAAAGTAAAAGTACAACTGGTAGAAACAAACCTCAGGGAAAATCAGTTTGGGTTCCAAGGAAATGGAGGAACATGTGAGACATTACTAAACCTACGACTTATCTTGGAAGGTGGGTTAAAGAAAGGCAAACCTATAGTCATAGCTTTAGTATATTTAGAGAAACGTTTTTGAATATGCTGACTGGAATACACTCCTGTAATTCTGAAGGGTAGTATGGTAAAATACAGGATGAGAAAGGTTATATATAACTTCTACAGAAACCAGACGACAGTTATAAGAGTCAAAGGGCATGAAAGGGAAGCAGTGATTGAGAATGGAATGAGACTTGATTGTAGACTATCCCCATTTGTAAGTCTGGCAGAGACAGCAAAGGACTTGGAAGAGCAGTTAAACATAGTGGGTAGTGAGTTGAAAAGAAATAATAAGATGGACATGAACTAAAGTGAAACAGGGGTACTGGTATATAATCAAATTAAACAGGTGATGCTGAAGGAATCAGATTAGGAAATGAGCCGTTAGAGTAGTAGATGAGTTTTACTATTCGAGGAGAAAAACATGACTGACAATGTCCAAAATGACAGGCTGACTTTACTATTCGAGGAGAAAAAAATGACTGACAATGTCCAAAATGACAGGCTGACTAAAGAACAAAAAGCATATCTGAAAAAGAGGAATTTGTTAACATCTAACATAAATTTAAATGTTAAGAAGCCTTTTCCTAAGATATTTATTTGGAGTAGTGTTCATCAACCTTTTTTGCCTCTGGAGCACAGCAAAGTATGTTTCAAACTTTCTCGACACCCCTACTTTTATCACTTTCCTAGATGCAAAAAAGGAAAAACAAAGTACATACAAAACCTTTTTACTATTGAGTGACTGAGACACAAATTTATTACATGAGACCCTTGAATATGAACATAAACACAAGGCATGCAATAAAATATAATTATTCTCTTAAACAGGGACATAAAAATCTCATGAGACACCTGACATGTATTTGTGATGAATAACTGTGTTGCAACATGCTGGTTGAGAAATACTGATCTGGAGTGTAGTTTTGTACAGAAGTGGAACTTAGACAGTAAGCAGCTCACACAAGAAGAGAGCTTTTGAAGTGTGCTGCTACAGAATAATGCTAAAGATTAGATGGGTAGATTCAGTAAATGATGAGGCAGTACTGCATGGAACTGGGGAGAAATTCATGACACAACTTCTCTAAAAGAAATGTTACACCACTATCTTTCTAAATCGGCATCCATAACTTGCGACATAGCACACCAGGCACTGCCACATGCTGCCAGGGCTGGAACACTGTCGATACAGCATGCTACTAGGGCTGGGCTACTCCACTGAACATCTGGATTACACTTTGCTAGGGTTTAGTACTGTACCACTTCCTAGTCTACATGACCAAAAGTGAGATCCTGCCATAACAGAGCTGGAGCACACAGCCATAAATCAATTGGCTGACATGAACCAGCTCCATGTCATCTTCCGGAGGTCCTAGGTTTGAAGTTCACACTTGGACCCCTCATGCAGTTCTGTCTACTGTGAACTGCTGGCCAGTTGCTGCATTTACGTGTAACAGTGTGACCAGCGTACATTGGAGTTTTCTGCATGTTTGGGATGAACCCATTTGACATAGCTCTGTGCCACCAAGTATCTGACTTCACTTCTTTTACAGCTGTCTGTCCAGCCTGGCGTTTCCATGCCGGTGGCTGTCTCCTGCTGCTGCATCCTGAGCCACTCAAGCACTGGCACCCATGAACAACACACAAAATTTGGGTGCTGGTTACTATGGCTGTAAGGATTTTGCTTAATAAATCCTGTTGTTACTTTCACTGCCTTCATGATTCATCAACAGCTAAGGAACTGTTTTTTTTTCATACCTGATACCCTGCCTACTATCCTGCATCGACACTCATTGTCTCTTTGGCCTGTCATGAGGTTAATAATGCTCAAGGCCATTTTGACCCCATTAGAGAAGGGGTTGGTTGACAATACACATCCTGCGAATCCAAGGAATCACAAATTTGCTATTGGAGGGAAGTGTGGGAGTAAAAATTGTAGAGGGAGACCAAGAAATGAATACAGCACGCAGATTAAAATGGATGTAGGTTGCAGTAGTTATTCGGAGATGAAGAGGTTTTCACAGGATACAGTAGTGTGGAGAGTTGCATCAAACAGTCTTCATACTGAAGACAACAACAATAAATTCCTTCCTAAAGGAGGAAGGGCAAATCACTCAGAACCCAGGTTGAGAGGAATCTACCTGTTGTGAGGAAAGAACTATTACTACTAAAAGCTATGACAGTTTTGCATACTTTGTGTGTTACTGGCAGTATAAAGGCGTCACTTCCTTAAGGTATGTACACACTTTTCTCAAGTGAATTTTTCTTTTAATACAATCAATTGAAAATGACACAGATGGAAAAAGTAAGTAAACTGTTTGTTATTTCAAAAGTAACTGTTATAACTGTTCACACATTTATCCCACTGAGACACATGATGGTCATTGCCTATTAGGAAAAATTTTTGTTGTTGCCTATGGAACCATTATTGTACTCAGGTGTGCACCTCTTATCCGAATCAAATTGACAGCCACCAATGTCCTGGGGCCCACATGTTGCCAAGGATGTTTCAAATACATTGCAGAAGTTTTGCTGGAAAGCACTTACACATCCTCCAAAATTCCCGATCTCTACCCATGTGATACCCACATTTTTTGGCGCCCTGAAGAAAGACACAGATGGGCACCGATTTGCTTTGGACAAAGAAGTGCATGCCCAGGTACAATCATGGTGTCGTAAGCAATTGCAAAAATTTATCAATGGAGGCTTTGACCGTTTTGTCTCAAAGTGAGGCTTATGTATTAACAGTTATGGTGATTAATTTTGAAATAATAAACAGTTTATTTAGTTTTTCCAATCTGCCTTTTTTCATTTGATTGCCACAATATGAGGTGAAAATTAAAAATCTTCCACCACTCACCATTACTGTCCACAGAGGACGTTATTTTCCCGAGATGGACAACTGGGCTTCCCTGGTGATGTTCAGGATTAGGCTCCAAGGAGTCTTCACTCTCAACAATAATGCTTAGCCTAGTGCATTCTTCCAGGGATGTTTTCTTTGCAAATTTAATGCCTGAAGCACATAAAAGAAACATATATATTGTTGATGTGAACAGTCCAAACAAATTACATGATAAAGGTTGCAGTTGCCAAGAAAACATTTTGTTATGGTGACTGAGTTAACAATATGTTGCATTTTTCAACAGTTCATCTCCTGAGTACATAGTCTAAACCAGAAATAATTTTTTGAATAAAATGAAACCTAATTTTTGGCCCTATTTACGATAAAAAGTGATAAACATTTTTTTTATGGTGTCCTCTACATTTTCCTGTCTCAAGTCGGAAATCAGCTACCCAACTTGGAAAAGTGTGCTACTGGATTACTTTATAATGACATTAATAATATTCCACAAAAACTAGGCTTAAAGGCACTTATACCCAGGTGGAACCCACTTAGGCTGACTTTTGGGTGATATATTCTCCTTTTGCATAGTTTATCATAAGAAATTCCTCTACCTTCTCTGAAAGAGGAAGCTAAGAGTCCAGCGATCTATTTTTGTATGCTTTCATCAGCAGTACTGGATACTGTTTCCGGATAACGAAAACTGGTCAATTACTGAACAATCATCCCAGTACTGGACACTGTTCCCGGATAACGAAAACTGGTCAATTACTGAACAATCATCCAAAAAAAGATTTTGTATTCACAGACATTAGAAGCAGACAGTGTTGTCCAGGTGATTCTTGAATTTAAAAACACACACAAATCTGCTGACTGACACAATGAAAAAAATACCTCAGGAATTTGGTGGCTGTAATAATATGATACCACACATGTTCAAAATATTTACAAAATGAAAATCAAAAGTTTAACTGTACAACAATTAAAGCAATATTTTTTATGATAAAGTGCACCACAACTGCAAAACTAACTTTTTCCGCTTCACAGTGAGAGGGCACAATTATGGCTCTCCAAACACGAAAATAATTAACTAATGAGTGAGACAATATGATTATGTTCCCCCTGTACAGTTTATTTGTGTCTTACAAACAGATAAATTGGGAATACCTAAAAGAAATGAATCAGTGAAACATTTTGAGTAGAATTAGATAAGTCTACAACATATTTGAATCACTTTGTTTTTGCAGACTATACATTATTCACCAGGACTTTCTACAGCGGTTATGTGAATTCTTTACTAAACATACAGCTCGTCTTTGGATCTTCACCATTGCCTCAACCGAGCGGGGTGGCGCAGTGGTTAGCACACTGGACTCTCATTCGGGAGGACAACGGTTCAATCCCGTCTCCAGCCATCCTGATTTAGGTTTTCCGTGATTTCCCTAAATCGTTTCAGGCAAATGCCGGGATGGTTCCTTTGAAAGGGCACGGCCGATTTCCTTCCCAATCCTTCCCTAACCCGAGCTTGCGCTCCGTCTCTAATTACCTCTTTGTCAACGGGACGTCAAACACTAACCACCACCACCACCACCACCACCCATTGCCTCAGTTAATCCTAACTGTCATAGATCTCAGAATAAAGAGCAACACCCCAGAAATGATGTAAAAAGAGTTTTTTTAGGCAACCTCGTTCACAAGTTAATTACATTTCCTTACAGTTTTGCTCCTGCCTTCTGACATCTGCATCTCCTACAACTAGTTTTATGGGGATGCTCTACTTTGGGTCTCTCTCTCTCTCTCAATGCTTACTCCTAGATATCTGACAATCATTACTGTTTTTTCTGATTGATTGAAAATCGTGTTATCGAATAATAAAGGCTCTTTCTGTCTATTTATCTGAAATATGTTACTTTCATTTACACAGAGGGCCCAGTGCCATAATGCCCTGCACAAAGTGTTGACCCTCTTGAGGTCTTCTAGTATTTTGCTACATATTTTGTGGTGTTGCAGCTTTCATCCACAATATCAGCCTTCTACAGCTACCAATATCCTCCACATCGTTATAAGAGGTGTGATCAAAAAGTAATCTGAATGTTGTTTTCAATATTTAGTTTACTGGTGACACTTGAAAAGGTTATACATATTTGAGTGCTCCGCTTTACGTTTTGCTTGGAAAATGGAATAAAGTGCAACACTGCATTTGAAAAGCTGACTGTAGCTTTTGGTAAATCTACCCTGAGTAAGAGAAGGGTCTATGAGTGGTATTGACATTTTAAAAAGAGCCAAGAAGATGCTCAAGATGACAACTGTCCTGGATGATGTAGCACATCAATTACTGACAACAATCTGGAACAAATGAACGAAATGGTTCTGGAAAATCGCCCAATTACCATCAGAGAGGTTGCTGGTGACATTGGCATATCCTTTAGCTTGTGGTAAGCAATTATTTTAGTCATGAAAATCGCAGCTGCAAAGTGTGTTCTGAAATTGTTGAAGTTACACAAAAAATGAAGTCATGTACGCATCACTCAGGAACTACTGAATGAAGCTGACAACAATCCATAACTTCCACAGAAAGTTATAACAGGTGATGAAACACGCATATATGGGTATGACGTTGAAGCCAAGGCTCAACTGCCCAATGGAAACTGCCTGAAGAGCCAAGACAAAACAAAATTTGACAAGTTCAACCACATTGAAAGTTTATCTTCACTGTTTTCTTTGATTACAATGGGACAGTGGATCATAAGTTCCTGCCTTATAGTCATATGGTCAATAAGGAATACTACCTGGAAGTTATGTGCTGTTTGCTTGAAGTAATATGCAGAAAATGACCGAAACTGTGGCGAAACCGCTTGTGGAAATTGCATCACAATAATGCTCCCACTCACACCTCAATACTTGTTCAAAATTTTTTGGAAAAAAAAAAAACACGTTATTTTACCTCAGCCGCCGTATTTGCTGGACATGGCCCACTGTGACTTCCTTCTATTCCAGAGGATGAAGAGAACTATGAAAGGATGTTGCTTTGTCACCACTGATGAGATAAAAACACAATCGCTGAAGGAGCTGAACACGATAAGAAAAAGTGTTCTGGAAGGGCTTCCAAGGTTGAAAAAAAGAGCTGGAACAATTACTTTGAAGGTGGCAAAGTTGCCATTGAATAAATAAATAAAAATTCTTTAAGGAAAACAAAAATACCCATTACTTTCTGATCACACCTCGTAGGCTAATGATATTTTCATGGATATTAATAAATGGTTTAAAGCCAACTCACTGACATTAAACTTCGAAAAGACTCACTATTTGCAATTCAGAACCTGTAAGTGGTTTCCACCCAGAATATGCATAAAGTACGAAGAAGAGCAGATAGAAGAGGTTGACAGTCTTAAATTCCTGGGATTACAACTTGATAATAAATTCAGTTGGGAGGAGCACACCACAGAACTGCAGAAACGCCTTAACAAAGCTGTATTTGCAATTAGTGTTAGCAGACATAGGCGACATAAAAGTGAAAAATCTTGCATACTTTGCCTACTTTCATTCCATAATGTCATATGGTATAATATTTTGGGGTAACTCTTCATGTCAAACAAAAGTTTTCAGAGTCCAAAAGCGTGTAATACGTATTATTTGTGGAGTAAACTCACGGACGTCTTGTAGAAACCTCTTCAAAGAACTGGGTATACTAACTACTGCCTCTCAGTATATTTACTCCTTAATGAAATTTGTCCTAAATAATATATCTCTTTTTCCAACAAACAGCTCAGTTCATACATACAATACCAGGAACAAAAATGATCTGCACAAGGACTTAAAAGCACTTACTTTAGTTTAAAAAGGGGTCCACTACTCAGGAACACCCATCTTCAATAATTTGCCAGCAAACATAAAAAATTTTGTTACAAATAGAGATCAGTTTAAAAGGAGCCTGAAAGACTTACTAGTGGCCAACTCCTTCTACTCCATTGACAAATTTTTTTAATAGAAACAAATGATGTGTTGTATATATTTATACTATTAGTATTGTTATTTCAGCTTTCCACATCCACGAGGATCTCCTCAACCCGGATCTATGAAACGAAAAACTAATCTAATCTAAGGCATGTCCTGAACAGTGGCAATCTTGCAATACTTCCATAGGGACACTCAATATTGCTTTAAAATTTGAGGAATTTGCTCCTTTAGAAACATCATCTAGAGATCTATCAGTATGGAAGTCCTCAACCCCTTCACAAAGCTGGAGCAATATTCCATGAGCTTTTATTTTGTTCACTGAACAACAGTGTGGAACTTTTTCAGCCACATTCAGATCATCCAGGAAAATGGCACTGACTTTGATGCCATTCTCTGGTACCTTCTGCAACGAAATAACGGAAGGGCTCAAGGTAACCGTGCAGCTGAGGCATCATGTGGTCAGTAGGCACATAAAAAAGACTGAGAATGTTGCTAAGCTTTTGGATTATGCTCTTCCTCAGAGGTAACTAGTACAAAATACATTCACACCTGCACAGCTACATGGCCTTCTTTACGTGCATATCAATCATTAAATGGAGAGTTATTACTTTCACTCCCTCCACTATTTATATTCCACCAAGCACTTTTCAGAACCATACTCATATCACCTTTTGGATCTCATGGATGGATAGAGGAAGCCAAGTTGCACTACATTGCTGTTTGTGGTATTCATGTTGATTTGTATGGAAGGAAACTCTCCAAAAAGGTAATAATATCCAAACATATCAGGCGTTCCATATTTCTACAACAGACTGATGTCAGTGATACGGGCCTATAGTTATGCCTATGTCTGCAGTGAACTTCCTTATAGATACAAATGACCTGCACTTTTTTCCATTTACATGGGACATCGTGACTTATTATAAACTGTTGGGAGCAAGTTTCTTCACATAACTGACAAAGAACTGTTTATGTATCCCCTCAGATCAAGTTCATTTTTCTTTGTAGGGCATTTTTAGTTTTTTCTATTCTGCAATCACTAATCTCAATATCTCTCATTTCAGCATTTGTGTAATGATTCAACCACGGCAGATCTTTCACATTTCTTAAAAACTGCTTGCCACCTTCATAATCAGAATTGGTGATAAATCACAACATACAACTGAGGGGCCGAGTATAAGTGCTTGCTGAAGCAAACTGAGTAAATGACTGACAAAGTTAAACTGATATTTACAAATTATGTGAGTAACTATGGAAACATCAGATATTTTTTCCTAATAGTCAGCTGGTCTGTGTTTAGTTGTAGGTATGATTAGAGATTGTAGTGCCCCTGTGTTATTTTTATATTATATTAAAAATAATTATAATCCTTGCCTCTTAAAACTTTTTAGACTGAAACAGGTACAAACGTGAAAACATTTTATTTACTGCGCTATATTTTTAAAATTATTATTATTTATATTTTGTACAACACACGATATACAAGTACAATTAATGTTCACTATAAAACAAGAATATGTGAATAATTAAAGCAAAATTACTATAGCAAGCTGAAGAACACCAGGTATATAGCAAATGAAATCAAAAACCAGAAGGAAAATATACACAGATGAGATCACTAAGAGTCACTTTCCATTATCCTCTCACAGTCAATGTCAATAGAATCATAATCATTTCCTTCTACATTATCTCTTGAGGAATGTCCTTCCAGGATAACACTTGTAATGCTGTCCTACTGTGTTGTGTAGTTTCCAGTCTTCCTTATCCCTTTATTTGACAACGTCCTCTTCTATGTCCAGTCGCTATTCTCATAGATAACTGCTGCCTGGAAACGGGATATAATGTCATAGAACTCATGGTAATGTGGAGGGATGTAGTTCTTCATTTCGTAATGATTTTTCTATTCTCACATTTTATTTCAAACCTATTTTGACGCAAAGGCTGCAGAAAAGGTAATGATCGGGGGACCTGTACTGGGCCTCGAAAAGTCGCCTTCTATAAACACAAGATTATAATTTAGTAAATACTTGAACTGCAATGTTTGAGGATTTTCTTTGCTGATTCAGGTACACTTGGTATTCCTCTACTGTGTTTTGTTTCCTTCTGCATCTTTAGCAATCATTTGCTATAGTGTCCATGGCTTTAATTGAAAGAAAGTTTTTTGTTTCCAGTTCCACTACAAAAAAACTTTTGGCTGACTTCACTGCTTTCATCCTGTCTTGGGGAACAAATATATGTTTCAACTGTTTCTTTGCATTTTCAGAGAGACCAGAATCTTTATCACTTTCCATATATGCACGACCAGGTTAAAGGACCTTGTGACTATAGCGTCAAAAAGCTGATTTTGTGCTATTTCAAAATATGGCTTATTTATACAAGCATTAATTATTACTGTAAGTACTTTTAAAAGTATGCTCATCATGCTATTGCAGTACTTTCAAAAATGCACACCTGAACCTTCATTAAAGATAGCAGCAATTCTCCTTCTGTTCATCATTTACCTTGTACTAGTTGTATTCTAAATGCAGTTGAGGCATTGGTTTTGAGCTTAAACTTTATCATCACAGTGAGCAGAAAATCACTTTTAGTTCTTTTACTCAGAAGAGATCCATGCTTTAGCATACCAAATGTGCATTTAGCTCATTTATTTGTGAAATGTCACGTTTACCACTTGCACTCTCTGCCCCTCAATTTATCACTAATTATATGTGATTGAGCCAAAGTTTGATATTTGACTAAATGTTTGATGGTTGATATCTCAGATAATGTTGACTTGTTGCCCATCATGCTTGTTAAGCATTAATATTTCCTACATTTCTTAACAGAGTCACTGATTCCCTCTCCTCTTATTTGAATAATAAAGTTTGGGTCTGTTAGTTTCTATGAGATCTAAGGTATTACCAACATGAGTCAGTTCTGTAACAGCTTGAGATAATTTTTAGAACAACCTTACATGAATCGCTGGTACAAGTTTTAAATACACGAGTCTCCCAGTTTACAGCTGTCAAGTTAAAATTTTCCTCCTATTACAATACCACAATCAGGAAATTTATGTGAAAGATTCTTCAACTTTTCTCTGAAGCTTTCTGCCACAACTCCCGGCACAGCTGACCTATAAAAGCAAAAAATTGCTCTTTTTGTCCAACTTAGATGGTTACCTTCACATTAAGTTACTTTGCATTCAGAATGTGTTGTAACTTTGCTAGATATTATGACGTTCTTTAAACAATAAATACAATGGCCGCACTGGCATTCAGAATGCCTATGTGCTATGCATTCCAATTAGAATTTAAGATTTTGCTGATATTCACTTTTGGTTCCAACCATATTTCTTTTCCTGGTATAATGATGGTATCTTTTCAGTTGATTAGCAAGACTAATTTTGGGACCTTACCATGGGCAATACCACAGGACATTTAACAGCTGGCTTACAATATTCTCTAGCTGTATAATAATAATAATAATAATAATAATAATAATAATAATAATAATAATAATAATAATAATAATACTAATAATAATAATGAAGCAGAAATTACAAGCATTGGCCAAACGACTTAGAAGATACAAAAAAAGTGAAAACACAAGGAAACAAAACCAAACATTCAACGCAAACCAAAAGAAATTTTACCAGACAATAGATAACACACACACATTAAAATAGACAATCCACCAAACATAACAGACATGGAACACTTTTGGAGCAACATAACAGGCATGAACGGTGGATAGAAGCAGAAACAGACACATACAAGATGATACCACAAATGCCTGAAGTGATAATTTTGCAACATGAAGTCACCAAAGCAATTAATTCTACTCACAATTGGAAAGCCCCTGGAAAAGATGAAATAGCAAATTTCTGGCTAAGGAAGTTCACCTCAACACATTCACATCTAACTAAATTATTTAATAGTTACATTGCAGACCTATACACAGTCCCTGATACACTTACACAAGGAATAACTTATGTGAAACCTAAAGATCAAGCAGACACAGCAAACCCAGCAAAATATTGCCCCATAACATGCCTACCAACATTGTACAAAATATTAACTTCAGTCATTACACAGAAATTAATGACACATACAACACAGAACAAAATTATAAATGAAGAACAAAAAGGCCGCTGCAAAGGAGCACGAGGATGTAAAGAGCAACTGATAATAGATGCAGAGGTGACATATCAAGCTAAAACTAAACAAAGGTCGCTACACTACGCATACATTGATTACCGAAAAGCTTTTGATAGTGTACTCCACTCATGGTTACTACAAATATTGCAAATATACAAAGTAGATCCTAAATTGATACAGTTCCTAAACATAGTAATGAAAAATTGGAAAACCATACTTAATATCCAAACAAATTCAAATAATATCACATCACAGCCAATACAGATTAAGCGTGGAATATACCAAGGAGACTCATTAAGTCCTTTCTGGTTCTGCCTTGCTCTGAACTCACTAACCAACATGCTAAATAATACAAATTATGGATACAATATTGCTAGAACATACCCACACAAAATCACACATTTGCTATACATGGATGATCTAAAACTACTGGCAGCAACAAATCAACAACTCAACCAATTACTAAAGATATACAGAAGTATTCAGCAATGATATAAATATGGCTTTTGGAACAGACAAATGTAAGAAAAATAGCATAGTCAAGGGAAAACACACTAAACAAGAAGATTACATATTGGATAACCACAGCGACTGCATAGAAGCGATGGAAAAAACAGATGCCTATAAATATCTAGGATACAGACAAAAAATAGGAATAGATAATACAAATATTAAAGAAGAGCTAAGAGAAAAATATAGACAAAGACTAACAAAAATACTGAAAACAGAATTGACAGCAAGAAACAAAACCAAAGCTATAAATACTTATGCTATACCAATATTGACCTACTCATTTGGAGTAGTGAAATGGAGTAACACAGAACTAGAAGCACTCAATACACTTACACGATCACAATGCCACAAATATAGAATACAACACATACATTCAGCAACAGAAAGATTCACATTAAGCAGAAAGGAAGGAGGAAGGGGATTTATCGAGATAAAAAACCTACATTATGGACAGGCAGACAATTTAAGAAAATTCTTTCTAGAACGAGCAGAAACTAGCTAAATACACAAAGCAATCACTCCTATAAATACATCGGCTACACCACTGCAATTTCATAACCACTTCTACAACCCTTTAGATCACATAACATCAACAGATACGAAGAAAGTAATTTGGAAAAAGAAAACACTACATGGCAAGCACCCGTATCATCTAACACAGCCACACATCGATCAAGACGCATCCAACACATGGCTAGGGAAAGGAAATATATACAGTGAGACAGAAGGCTTCATGATTGCAATACAGGATCAAACAATAAACACCAGATATTACATCAAGCATATTATTAAAGATCCCAATACCACAACAGATAAATGCAGACTTTGCAAACAACAAATAGGAACAGTAGATCACATCACAAGCAGATGTACAATTATAGCAAATACAGAATACCCCAGAAGACATGACAATGTAGCAAAAATAATACATCAACAGCTTGCCTCACAACATAAACTTATAAAACAACACGTTCCCACATACAAGTATGCACCACAAAACGTACTGGAGAATGATGAATACAAATTATACTGCAACAGAACCATTATAACAGATAAAACAACACCACATAACAAACCTGACATCATACTCACCAATAAAAAGAAGAAATTAACACAACTAATCGAAATATCCATACCCAATACAACAAATGTACAGAAGAAAACAGGAGAAAAAATTGAAAAACACACTCCTGGGAATTGAAATAAGAACACCGTGAATTCATTGTCCCAGGAAGGGGAAACTTTATTGACACATTCCTGGGGTCAGATACATCACATGATCACACTGACAGAACCACAGGCACATAGACACAGGCAACAGAGCATGCACAATGTCGGCACTAGTACAGTGTATATCCACCTTTCGCAGCAATGCAGGCTGCTATTCTCCCATGGAGACGATCGTAGAGATGCTGGATGTAGTCCTGTGGAACGGCTTGCCATGCCATTTCCACCTGGCGCCTCAGTTGGACCAGCGTTCGTGCTGGACGTGCAGACAGCGTGAGATGACGCTTCATCCAGTCCCAAACATGCTCAATGGGGGACAGATCCGGAGATCTTGCTGCCCAGGGTAGTTGACTTACACTTCTAGAGCACGTTGGGTGGCACGGGATACATGCGGACGTGCATTGTCCTGTTGGAACAGCAAGTTCCCTTGCCGGTCTAGGAATGGTAGAACAATGGGTTCGATGACGGTTTGGATGTACCGTGCACTATTCAGTGTCCCCTCGACGATCACCAGAGGTGTACGGCCAGTGTAGGAGATCGCTCCCCACACCATAATGCCGGGTGTTGGCCCTGTGTGCCTCGGTCGTATGCAGTCCTGATTGTGGCGCTCACCTGCACGGCGCCAAACACGCATACGTCCATCATTGGCACCAAGGCAGAAGCGACTCTCATCGCTGAAGACGACACGTCTCCATTTGTCCCTCCATTCACGCCATTCGCCTCCCGCATGCCCACTATACGCCCTCGCTCCAAGTCCGTCAACTGCACATACGGTTCACGTCCACGCTGTCGCGGCATGATACCAGTGTTAAAGACTGCGATGGAGCTCCGTATGCCACGGCAAACTGGCTGACACTGACGGCGGCGGTGCACAAATGCTGCGCAGCTAGCGCCATTCGACGGCCAACACCGCGGTTCGTGGTGTGTCCGCTGTGCCGTGCGTGTGATCATTGCTTGTACAGCCCTCTCGCAGTGTCCGGAGCAAGTATGGTGGGTCTGAGACACCGGTGTCAATGTGTTCTTTTTTCCATTTCCAGGAGTGTACATCCAACTGGCTGAGGAAGTCAAGGATATGTGGCATCAGGATAAAGTTGACATTATACCCATTATACTTTTAACTACAGGAGTCATACCACACAATATCCACCAGTACATCAATGCAATAAAGCTACATACAAACTTATATATACAACAACAGAAATCCGTAATTATTGATACATGTTCAATTACCCGAAAGTTCCTAAATGCAATATAACATATATCGTACAGTTAAAAGGAAGTCACACTTGATCAAGGTCCGCGTCACTTTGTACTTCTGACCAGACATAAGAGATAAGAAAGAGATAAGAAAGAAATAATAATAACAAAAACTGTGTAAAAAGTTGGTTAGATTTTGTTTCTAGTGTTGAATTTTATGGAAACACCTTCTGATTTCGTCACATAGCCCCATATAGTATGGAAGTTTATATTGAAATTTCGCTTTATTTCCCATGTGCAGAACCCCTTTGCACGTCTACTGTCCTGTAATGAAAGAGAACAGCACATAGATGCATTTGCATAGTTGGAGTTCACCAAAAAGGACTGTCTCATAAAATGAATATGGCTCATCTTAACAGAATGCTAAACTTGCATGAAAAAAGTTAGGTGTAGAATGTTGTACATATTACAAATAAAAACAGTAATTTGTGTACCTCTCAGTGAAGTATGATTCATTGTAATTCTTGGTCAGACACAGTACGAAGATAATAGCTAGCAAAAATAGCACCAGCTCACAGGAACACTACAGTGCCACATGTTGTTAAAAATATATTGAGGCAATATATTTTCTTGCAATTAAAAACAAAATCCCATACTTCTGTGTGAATTTAATTGAAACTACTTCACATTATTGAATTTTTGTAATTACTGGTTCTATACATTTTCTGTTACTTTTGGATCGCCAGTAATATTGAAAACAGAGGTTCACTAAGTGCATTAAAATAACTTCATGTGATATATACTATGACACAACATGTTACTGTTTTCAGTACACTTGTCAGACAAAGAATCTCTCAATGATTAGAATTATACCTGTGGCTTATTTTGAAGCTAAACACACAGAAGCTCAAAAAATGTTACTGAGAGGGATACAAACAGCAGAAATAGTAGTAATGGACCACTTACTATATAATGCAGTCAATGGGCAGAAAATAGATGCTCCAGTTCTGGTGTGTGTGTGTGTGTGTGTGTGTGTGTGTGTGTGTGTGTGTGTGTGTGTGTGTGTGTGTGTGTGCGTGCACGCGCGCGCGTGTGCGTTTGTGCGTGCGTGTGTGGGCGTGTGCGTTTGTGCGTGCGTGTGTGGCACGCAAGAGCGGTGTGTGGTGGTAGGGTGCACACGTATGACCAGAACAATGGAAATTCAAAGGTGAGCTACTATGTTCAGCTTTATGTAGGTGTCACCTGCTCAACTAGATGACTGGTCGTCTTCCCCTCACACGTGTCCCCCCCCCCCCCCTCCTCCCCAAAGTCCAAAGTAATGTACACAATGATCAAGTGAGGGTCCAAACTTGTACTGATGACCATAACTTCTATAAATAAAACTAGGGTTCCATGTATTTTGTAAACAACATTACGAAAATGTTGTGCAACATACAGCCTACATGAATTCAGAGTATGATGAATATAAAATGAATGATTATGCATACATTATTTTCCTTTAACACAAAGTGGTTATATTTAAACTTTTGCTATTTGAGCGAAGTGTACATGGGAAACTATTTACAGTATAAGTACCTAATTTTATAGGAATTATGTTCAGATTGAGTGCTGCAGGATTTGCATTGTTAGTAGTGTTAATGTCATGACTTGCCATTACATACGGGTACTGGTACAGCAATACAGGGTTGCAAGCCAAGCATCAGTGTGCATTACACTAGCCCACAGTCAATGTAGGTCTGGATATGGTGAGGAGGGCTTTACTCTAAAGCTGTTTTATCAAAGCATCAGCAATAGTGCTGCTGCTCTTCGCGAGTACAGATGCATTAAAGGAATATGGGGGAGGTCCTCTTTCCACACCAGGATTGAAGAATATGATTCAGAAGTTCAAATTAACTGGGGTTTTAGGAATTGTTCCTGGGAGAGATCAACACGCAACTGCATTAAAAATTGTTGACAAAGTTACTGTTGCAGTGACTAAGAATACTGGATGCAATGTGCAATCTTCAAGCAGTAGACGAGATATGTCACGACAGCTGAACATTTCACGGTCCACCGTTCAGTAAGTGCTATAAACAATTGTGAAATGATATCTCTAGTGCAATTTCAGTCTGTGGTAGATGCAGGTGGTCATCACATTGCACAACTTTTGTGAGCTGGAATGTAAAGATGGTAGACAATTAACAAATGTTACCCTCCCATGTGGAAATTAAAATGCCTTTCCTCAAATGGCTTATTCGTTATTTCTCTTCAGCATGTCCTTCCAAAATGTTTACACAAAGTTTCATTGTCATACCCCATCACTTGTTTTTCATGGGAGCCCTCTCAAGTAGTGAAAGCTTAATTACAACTACACTGTATGTAACTTCATACATTGCATAACTGGGCAGTTGTTGACAATCTGGTAACTTATATCTACTGGAGAATATCACATTTTAACTAGTGAGTACGAGAAATGTTTCAGTAGAAAATTTATAATCAGTGGAAAATGTCAATGGTTTGCTGGAAGGGCTCAGGATTTAACACACATTAATTAGAAGATGGACATAGCAAAATTTGCATCACAAATACTTAGTCAATGTTAACAGGAAATGAAACTTATGCTCACAATTTTATTTCACTCCAGTATAATGGATTATAAGTATTATATAAGTATGGCTAATAATAACATATCAACTTATCTTTCATGGCTCAAGTAACAATTCTGAAATCATAAATAATAACATAAAAAATAATCACGCCACTGTTATGTACCTAGTTTCCTTTTCTTCGCGTGTGCTAATCTGCAGTCCAACAACCTCTTTAGATGAGATGATTTACCATGTGTCTGTTGCACCCTATTTCCTGTTTCGAAACCAGTGTGATCATCTGAGTCGTCTCCTGCCTCATTATGTTGCCGCTGCTGCTCCAGCAGCACTTTTTGAACAATTGGCCTGTAATTTTTAAAATCTCTTTAGTTATTATTGTTGTTAAATGAAACAGGCACATTTAATATATTTATTACATAAACACAGAAATTACACAACCCAAAAAAGAATGTGTTTGGTGTGTTTTCATATGACAGGAATGTAACTAAAAAAATTCTTAATATGTGTTTGTCAATGGCCATGCAGGATGAACATACAACAAACGGAGAGGAAAAACCAGCAACCTACGGAAGATATTTTTGTTCAGTATTATAGACTGAATGTCTTAAGTTTGCCATCTTAATATTTGCACTGAAAATTTAATCTGTGTTTCATTTCAATGTACAAACAGCTGCTACAAGCAGCAGCACTACATACGTACTCTTGAGAAAAGCCGACAACAGATGACTATGTTCATGTTTAGTGTACATAAAGATAATTAAATTCTAAGAACATTACACATGTCACCATAGTTTAACACCACAGTCAATACAAACCATTTATTATGGTTGTACATTTGTGCAAATGTGCTAATATATTTCTAATTTAGCAGCCCATTAATTTTTCCCAAGGGCATGCAAGTTTACTGTATGCTTAAATGATGATGGCGTCCTCTTGGGTAAAATATTCCAGAGGTAAAATAGTCCCCCATTCGGATCTCCGGGCAGGGACTACTCAAGAGGACATTGTTATGAGGAGAAAGAAAACTGGCATTCTACGGATCGGAGCGTGGAATGTCAGATCACTTAATCGGGCAGGTAGGTTAGAAAATTTAAAAAGGGAAATGGATAGGTTCAAGTTATATATAGTGGGAATTAGTGAAGTTCGGTGGCAGGAGGAACAAGACTTTTGGTCAGGTGAATACAGGGTTATAAATACAAAATCAAATAGGGGTAATGCTGGAGTAGGTTTAATAATGAATAAAAAAATAGGAGTACGGGTAAGCTACTACAAACAGCATAGTGAACGTATTATAGTGGCCAAGATAGACACGAAGCCCACGCCTACTACAGTAGTACAAGTTTATATGCCAACTAACTCTGCAAATGACGAAGAAATTGAACAAATGTATGATGAGATAAAAGAAATTATTCAGGTAGTGAAGGGAGACGAATATTTAATAGTCATGGGTGACTGGAATTCGAGCGTAGGAAAAGGGAGAGAAGGAAACATAATAGGTGAATATGGATTGGGGGTAAGAAATGAAAGAGGAAGCTGTCTGGTAGAATTTTGCACAGAGCATAACTTAATCATAGCTAACACTTGGTTCAAGAATCATAAAAGAAGGTTGTATACATGGAAGAATCCTGGAGATACTAAAAGGTATCAGATAGATTATGTAATGGTAAGACAGAGATTTAGGAATCAGGTTTTAAATTGTAGGACATTTCCAGGGGCAAATGTGGACTCTGACCACTATCTATTGGTTATGAACCGTAGATTAAAACTGAAGAAACTGCAAAAAGGTGGGAATTTAAGGAGATGGGACCTGGATAAACTGAAAAAACCAGAGGTTGTACAGAGTTTCAGGGACAGCATAAGGGAACAATTGACAGGAATGGGGGAAAGAAATACAGTAGAAGAAGAATGGGTAGCTTTGAGGGATGAAGTAGTGAAGGCAGCAGAGGATCAAGTAGGTAAAAAGACGAGGGCTAGTAGAAATCCTTGGGTAACAGAAGAAATATTGAATTTAATTGATGAAAGGAGAAAATATAAAAGTGCAGTAAATGAAGGAGGCAAAAAGGAATACAAACGTCTCAAAAATGAGATCGACAGGAAGTGCAAAATGGCTAAGCAGGCATAGCTAGAGGACAAATGTAAGGATGTAGAGGCTTATCTCACCTTTGCAGAAAAGAGAGCCACTTGTATGAATATCAAGAGCTCAGATGGAAACCCAGTTCTAAGCAAAGAAGGGAAGGCAGAAAGGTGGAAGGAGTATATTGAGGGTCCATACAAGGGCGATAAACTTGAGGACAATATTATGGAAATGGAAGAGGATGTAGATGAAATGGGAGATATGATACTGCGTGAAGAGTTTGACAGAGCACTAAAAGGCCTGAGTCGAAACAAGGCCCCGGGAGTTGACAACATCCCATTAGAACTATTGACGGCCTTGGGAGAGCCAATCCTGACAAACCTCTACCATCTGGTGAGCAAGATGTATGAGACAGGCGACATACCCTCAGACTTCAAAAAGAATATAATAATTCCAGTACCAAAGAAAGCAGGTGTTGACAGATGTGAAAATTACCGAACTATCAGTTTAATAAGTCACAGCTGCAAAATACTAACGCGAATTCTTTACAGACGGATGGAAAAACTTGTAGAAGCCGACCTAAGGGAAGATCAGTTTGGATTCCGTAGAAATGTTGGAATACCTGAGGCAATACTAACCCTACGACTTATCTTAGAAGAAAGATTAAGGAAAGGCAAACCTATGTTTATAGCATTTGTAGACTTAGAAAATGCTTTTGAGAATGTTGACTGGAATACTCTCTTTCAAATTTTAAAGATGGCAGGGGTAAAATACAGAGAGCGAAAGCCTATTTACAATTTGTGCAGAAACCAGATGGCAATTATAAGAGTCGAGGGGGCATGAAAGGGAAGCAGTGGTTGGAAGGGAGTGAGACAGGGTTGTAGCCTCTCCCCGATGTTATTCAATCTGTATATTGAGTAAGCAGTGAAGGAAACAAAAGAAAAATTTGGAGTAGGTATTAAAATCGAGGGAGAAGAAATAAAAACTTTGAGGTTTGCCGATGACATTGTAATTCTGTCAGAGACAGCAAAGGACTTGGAAGAGCAGTTGAACGGAATGGACAGTGTCTTGAAAGGAGGATATAAGATGAACATCAATAAAAGCAAAACGAGGATAATGGAATGTAGTCAAATTAAGTCAGGTGTCTCTGAGGAAATTAGATTAGGAAATGAGACACTTAAAGTAGTAAAGTAGTTTTGCTATTTGGGGAGCAAAATAACTGGTGATGGTCGAAGTAGAGAGGATATAAAATGTAGACTGTCAATGGCAAGGAAAGCGTTTCTGAAGAAGAGAAATTTGTTAACATCAAGCATAGATTTAAGTGTCAGGAAGTCGTTTCTGAAAGTATTTGTATGGAGTGTAGCCATGTATGGAAGTGAAACATGGACGATAAATAGTTTGGACAAGAAGGGAATAGAAGCTTTCGAAATGTGGTGCTACAGAAGAATGTTGAAGATTATGTGGGTAGATCACATAACTAATGAGGAGGTATTGAATAGAATTGGGGAGAAGAGAAGTTTGTGGCATAACTTGACTAGAAGAAGGGATCTGTTGGTAGGACATGTTCTGAGGCATCAAAGGATCACAAATTTAGCATTGGAGGGCAGCGTGAAGGGTAAAAATCGTTAAGGAGACCAAGAGATGGATACACTAAGCAGATTCAGAAGGATGTAGGCTGCAGTAGGTACTGGGAGATGAAGGAGCTTGCACAGGATAGAGTAGCATGGAGAGCTGCATCAAACCAGTTTCAGGACTGAAGACTACAACAACAGCCCATTATCTAAAAACTGCACTACTGAATGTAATGTGCACTTATCTGCCATCTCACAAGTGAAAAAATGTAGGAGAAATCTGCTGAAGTAAGATGCACAAGAGTTTAACACTTAGTCAATAACAAAATGGTTACAGATTGAGCACAAACTCAAGGGTGAGGTGGAATGACTGGATGGAGGAACAGAAAAGTATTAGGCAACCAGTCAGCATTTTCAAAAGAATCATCATATAAATAATCTATCTTTTTTTTTTCAAAAAATACATTTTCAGTTATATTGTGTTCCCAGTACACTCTTGTGCATCTTTAGATCTGATCCATATGCCAAACTGTGGAGAAAGTCTTTCTTACATGTGTTAATGCATGGACTTGTCTTTGTGCTGTGCCATGCTTCCCTTTGGAGTACCAAAATTTAAAAGATGTGAGGAGTGGTTTTTCTTGACTACTGTTCAACTAGTTAAAAACCTACTGCTGTATTTCTGTACTTGAATTAGCACAAATGAATCATAGCGCCTCAGCATTAATGGCACTTGGAACAAAAACTTGCTTCATTGTTTTGTCAAAAACTTACATTTTTGAGACCATGGTTGTGTACAAAAAACAAGTTTATTCTTGCTAAGAAGAAAATAGCAGTCAGTCACTTACTATATACTTAAAAAAAACCTTTATCAGTTTTGAACACACAGGTTCATCTTCTGATGGCTGTTCAAGTTTTTATTACATTTATTGTTGTTTAAATTAGTTGTTGCCAGTTTTACTCCAACGACTAATGCAAACAACAACACACGTAATATAAATAAACACTGCTGTCTGAAGATTAATCTGTTTGTTCAACACCAATAATGGGGATATTTGTATAAATAAATAGTGTTATTAACAGAAGCTAGTTGCTGCTTTCTTCTTTCTAAGAATCAACTTGTTGGTGTATTGGCACCTAAAACCAGTCAGCTTCCTGGTACAGCACTTTGGATGTTCTTAATATAGTATTTATTTTCTCATTTGTCACATTATTTTTTGCGGTGATGCAGCGAGCTTTATAATTCTGTCATATCAAAATACTTCATTTTTATTCGTTTACCGTAGTCCACTTTCTTGATTACAATAATGGACCATTACATATAAATGACATGTTTGTGAATTTTTATGATAATCTACTTATTTTTGTATATCTTTTTTTCTCTTTTGAACAGAATACTGTTGTATGACACACCACAACACCAAGATAAGCAACACAGTAAAAACAAGACAATGAGTGTCATGGTTTCTGGTACCAGCTAACGAACCATGTGATTTATGCTAAATTATAGTGCAAAAAGAAATGAACAATACTGTATTTTTATGTCAACCCAAGAAACAAGTGTTAAGATATTTTTCCCAGCTATGTGAACAGGTCATAAACCAGACACAGGATTTTTTGAAATGGGGGAGGAGTACTGCACTACAGCCTAAACCGGTGAAATGAACTGCCATACATCGATTCAGCAGTATGATGTCACTCAGGGAGGAGCACTCAACAACCAGATAACCAGGCTCTATGGAGAAAGAGAGTGTATTCAGGATGCAAGAATACTCATTCAGAATTCTGAAAATACCAATCCACATTTCGGAAAGCTATAGTTGTGGTAAATTACAGCTGTGACAGGGTGTCTGAAAGAGAGGCCATACAGGAAAACGGGTGAATCAAGTTCTCATCGCTCAATGGCTGGGTGCACCAGCCTGTTATGATTTCCAAACTGTAGTGCTGCCATCTGAGAAACACTAGACAACATGGCTCAAATATACACGACCTAATTTTGACCCTCAGCTTTAGTATGCTGAATGTGCTCTGTAGTATACAAAAGTGTTTGAATGGCGAGTAACACAGTCAATGCCAGGTGATAATTATGCCATTGGATGACTTGAATGGAATTAGCTGCAGGCCTCTGCCTGAGCTAATGTCTGTATGCGGTCAACTTGTTGCCTTCACACAGAAGTGTCACTACTGGGTGACTTCCTCCTGCAGAAGGCCATCTCCCCAGTGAGCAGCGAGTTCAAGCCTGGCCAACTGGCTGCCTGCTACACCGCTGCTGTCCACTGACCCATTCCGGATAACATAGTTGCTGCCCAATGCCCAGAGTGGGCACAATCTATCACCTGCAGTCGCGCCACAAACCGCAGTTTAACACCACCTGTTCCGGTGTGTTGTTTACTACTGCTACAGAAGTGGCCAAGAAGCCACAGTGCCTCGGTTGGTTGGTTGGTTGTTGTGATGTTTAAGGGGTGCTAAACAGCTAAGGTCATCAGTCCCCCATTCCAAAAACAGGCGAGACGAAAAGTTACGGAGCAGGTAAAACCCCAAGGAGGAGGAGACTCCCCCCACACCCCAAGGTCACTCAAAGAACACAAATGTGGCAGCGAACACTACAGACAAGACGACTACAGATGAACACCGGACAGAAAGAAACAGAAGAAATGAAGAGGGCCGGAGACCGGTTGACTGACCATAAGAACAAAAAAGGGAAATAGTCAACCATCCGAATACACACTCAAATCTGCAACCAATTACGAGACTCGAGGACAAGGGACACAGAAAGGGAAAGGTGCAGGACCTCCCTAAATGGAACCATAAAAAGGACTACCACGGATAAAATTTAAAACGTCATCAGCCATGGAGGCATCGTCGCATAAAACCAAAGGCAACGTGCCCGGGAGATTAAAAGATTGCCGGAGGGTACGCAGTCGGGGACACTCCAACAAAATGTGGGCGACCGTCAGCCTGGACCCACACCGATACAGGGGGGGGATCCTCCTGACGCAAAATATGTCCGTGCGTCAGGTAGGTATGGCCGATGCGGAGCCGACACAGGACGGCAGAGTCCCTGCGAGAAGCCTGCAGAGAGGACCGCCACACATCGGTCGACTCCTTAACAGCCCGCAGTTTATTCAGCGATGTCAAACTACGCCACTCATCACGCCACATCCCAAGCACCTTACGGCGCAACACCAGCTGCAGATCACGAGCCGGGAGGCCGATCTCCAAAGCAGGGGCGTCGATCGCCCCTTTGGCCAGTCTGTCGACACGTTTGTTCCCCAGGATGCCAACGTGACCTGGCGCCCAAACAAAGACCACCGAACGACCAGAGCGAGTAATGGCAAAAACAGACTCCTGAATAAAGGATACCAGAGGAAAAGAGGTGTAGCAGCAGTCGATAGCCTGAAGGCTGCTCAGGGAGTCACTACAGATGACGATGGACGTACCTGAGCAGGAACGCATATGCTCCAGAGCGCGCAATATGGCCACCAGCTCTGCAGTAAAAATACTGCAGCCAGCCGGCAAGGAGCGCTGCTCAACATGGGCAGCATGAGCAAAAGCGTAGTCAGTACGACCATCAACCAGGGAACCATCAGTGTAGACAGGCTCACAGCCTGAAAATGAGGCGAGGAGTGCAAGAAAACAGCGACGGAGGGCCACAGGCGGAACCGAGTCCTTGGGTCCCAGACGGATGGAAGGCCGGGGCATACACCAGGGCACCAGGGAGGCTTGGGTGCACGGACCCGGAAGGGAGGCAGAAGAGGGAATGACCCCAGTTCCGACAGCAGGGACTGGACGCAGACAGCAATGGAAAGCCCAGACCTAGGTCGCCGTTCGGGCAGAGGGAGGACCATGGCAGGGAAAAGCAGGCGATGATTGGGATGGCCCAGCGAGCAATGCACGTGGACAGCATATTCGGCAAGCAGTCCGTGGCGGAGAATCCGCAGCGGGGGAACCCCGGCCTCCACCAGTAGACTATGCACGGGGCTCGTACGGAAAGCGCCAGTTGCAAGCCAAACACCACAGTGGTGTATGAGGTCCAACAACGTCAACACTGAGGGTGATGCAGCCCCATAGGCCAGGCTCCCATAATCAAGCCTGGACTGCACAAGGGCTCTGTACAATCGCAACAGCGTGCAGCGATCTGCACCCCAAGACACGTGGCTCAGGCAGCGGAGGGCGTTGAGGTGCCGCCAGCACTTTTGCTCAGCTGAGTAATATGAGGAATCCATGAGCCGGGCATCAAAGACAAGTCCTAAGAAGCGGCTAGTGTCCACCACTTCAAGTAGGTGGCCGTCAAGGTAAAGTTCAGGATGAGGGTGGACCGTCCGATGTCTGCAGAAGGGCATAACTCGAGTCTTGGCTGCAGAGAACTGAAAACGATGACTCAGAGCCCATGATGCTGCCTTGCGAACGGCTACTTGCAGCCTGCATTCGGCGACTCCCGTAGTCGTTGAGCTAAATGACATGCAGAAGTCGTCGGCATACAAAGAAGGAGACACCGACGACCCCACGGCTGCAGCAAGACCATTAATGGCCACTAAAAATAAGGAGACGCTCAACACCGAGCCCTGTGGGACACCATTTTCCTGTATATAAAATGAACTAGAGGCGGCATCGTCTTGCACCCGGAAAGAGCGGTGCAATAAAAAGTTTTGAAGAAAAGCTGGGAGCTGACCATGAAGACCCCACTAATGCAATGTAGCAAGGACGTGATACCTCCATGTGGTGTCATACGCCTTTCGCAGATCAAAAAATACAGCAATGACATGCTGACGGCGGGCAAAGGCCGCACCAAATTGTCCGCAGCACACTGGCACCGACGGAAGCCACCCTGGGATGGAGTGAGGAGACCGCGCGACTCAAGGACCCAACACAAACGCCGCCCCACCATACGTTCGAGCAATTTGCGCAAAACGTTGGTGAGGGTAATGGGACGTTAGCTGTCCACCGGCAGAGGGTCCGCACCGGGCTTCAAGATGGGGACAATAACACCCTCTCGCCATTGCGACAGGAACACGTCCTCACTCCAAATGCGGTTAAAGATGGTGAGGACGTGTCTCTGGCAGTCCCTGGAGAGATGCTTCTGCATCTGAGCGTGGATGCAGTCTGGTCCTGGTGCTGTATCAGGGCAATTGGTGAGGGCTGCGAGGAATTCCCTCTCGCTGAAAGGAGCATTGTATTTTTCAGAACGATACGTGCGGAATGATAATGGCGTCCGCTCGACTCGCTCCTTTAGAGAGCGAAAGGGGGGGGGGGGGTGGGGGTGGGGGGGTGTGTGTGTAAGTTGCAGTTGCAGAGCTCGTAGCAAAGTGCGCGGCAAGGTGGTCACCAATGGCGGCAGCGTCCGTGCAGACAGCGCCGTCCAGGGAGATTCCAGGGACACCCATAGGGGTCTGGTATCCATAAATCGGCAGGATGTGCGACCACACGAGCGAGGGGGAGACACGGGAGCCCAAGGATGAGACATACGTCTCCCAACACTCCTGCTTACGCCGTGCAATAAGACGACGGGCCAAGGCACGGAGCCTCTTAAAGGCAATGAGGGTCTCCAGAGACAGGTGCCGCCTATGACGCTGGAGAGCCTGCCTACGGTCGCGAATAGCCTCAGCAATCTCCGGCGACCACCAGGGGACAGCCTTCCTCCGAGGGAGTCCAGAAGAGCGGGAGATGGCAGCCTCGGCCGCAGAAATGATTGATTTGGTCAAGACACGGACCACCTCGTCAATGTCACCCTGTGGGGGAGACTCAATGGTAGCAGCGGAAGTAAAAGCTGGCCAGTCAGCCCTGTTGAGAGCCCAGCGAGGCAGGCGCCCAGAAGAATGACACTGGGGCAGTGACAAATAGATGGGAAAATGGTCACTACCACACAGGTCAGGATGCACTCTCCAGTGGAGGGATGGGACAAGTCCGGGGCTGCAAAGAGAGAGATCAATGGCCGAGAATGAGCCATGGGCCACACTGAAATGCGTGGGAGCACCAGTGTTCAAGAGGCTAAGGTCGAGCTGAGACAACACATGCTCCACGGCACGACCGCGGTCATCAGAGACAGTCCCACCCCATAGAGGGTTGTGGGCACTGAAATCGCCCAGAAGCAGCAATGGTGGTGGGAGTTGAGCCAGCAGTGCAGCCAAGACATGTCGGGGGAGCTCTCCATCCGGAGGAATGTAAACAGAGCAAACAGTAATAGCCGGCGAGAGCTCTACCCTGACAGCGACGGCCTCTAAAGGCGTCAGAAGGGGTACGGGCGAGCTACAGACAGAGTGGTGACCAAAGAGGCAAACTCCACCTGACCCTCATTGACAGGCAGCGCGGTTCTTGTAGTATCCCCGATAGCCGCGAAGGGCGAGGGTCCGCATTGCTGGAAACCAAGTTTCCTGAAGAGCAATGCAGAGAACAGGGGAAACACTCAGAAGCATCCAGAGCTCAGAAAGGTGGTGGAAATAATTGCCGCAATTCCACTGGCGAATGGAAGCACGAAGGGACTGGGAGGGCGTGAAGGCGACTAAGAGGCAGACAGCGCCTCAGAGCCAGCGGCCGCCACCGGGGGAGAGTCAGCTGCGTCCATAGGAAAGGCCCCCGAAGGTTCCGTGAAGGCGAGATCCACGGCAGAGGCGAGGATCTCCACCTCATCCCCAGAGCCAGAACTATGTACAGCAGGCGGTACTGAAACCGCCGGAACGTCCTTCTTCTTGGACACGTTCCGTTCCTTCTTCTCGCGTCTGTCCTTGGGGTAGAGGGCTGGGAGAGCTTGTCTGAAGGAGCGTCGGAGGCTGTGGACGACGCAGAAGCCCTACGACCAGCAGGTGGCGGAACCTTCAGCCACTGGCTGACATCCGGCTGGTTAGGAGAAGAAACGGAGGTAGGGAGAGCCCCGAGGGACCCCTTCCGCGAGAAAGGAACTGGCAGAGGCAATGCCGGCGGAGAAGGAGGGGGAGGGATCAAGCCCCCCGGTTTTTGAGCAGATGTCACTCCCGAAGTATGCGCAGGGGGAGTGACAGGAGAGGGTTTGCCCCCAACTGCTAAGGGGGCAACAGAGGAAGGCTTGCCCCCCGACACTAGGGGGGCAGACAGAGATGCACGGCCCCGAGGGCCCACTGAAGGCGGCACAGATGAGGCGACAACTGCCACCCGCGAGGGCGACGATAACGTGGCTGCAGCATAAGATGTTCGAAGTGGGACAGGATACAACCTTTCAAATTTTAGTTTAGCCTCGCGATAAGTAAGCTGGTCCAGGGTCTTAAATTCCATTATCTTCAACTCCTTATGAAGAACGGGGCAGTCCGGCGAGCATGGGGAGTGGTGTTCCCCACAGTTGATACAGACAGGCGGAGGCGCACATGGTGAATCGGGATGAGAGGGGCATCCGCAGTTTCGACATGTGACGCTGGATGGGCAACGGGAGGACATATGCCCAAACTTCCAGCACTGGAAGCACCGCATCGGGGAGGAGGGGGAGGGGGGGGGCGCATGGCTTGATGTCACAACGGTAAACCATTACCTTGACTTTTCTCGGGCAATACAGCACCCTCGAAGGGCAAGATAAAGGCACCGGTGGCCACCCTGTTAGTCTTGGGTCCTCTATGTATACGACGGACAAAATGCACAGCACGTCGTTCCAAGTTGGCTCTCAGCTCGTCGTCGGATTGTAACAATAGGTCACGATGGTAAATAATCCCCTGGAATATTTAAGCTACTGTGGGGAGTGGCGGTAACAGGGACGTCACCCAGCTTATCACACAAGAGGAACACCCGTGACTGGGCTGGGGAGGACGTCTTGAGGAGGATGGACCCATTCCTCATTTTAGACAACCCTGCCACTTCCCCAAACTTATCCTCCAGGTGTTCCACAAAAAACAGAGGCTTTGTCGTAAGAAAGGAGTCACCATCAGTCCTGCTGCAGACAAGGTATTGTGGTACGTAAGGCTCCGGCTTGGCACTAGATCTGTGTCCCTCCCACGGCGCAGCCAACGAGGGGAACGACTGAGGGTCATACTGCGCAGCATCAAAGTCAACTCTGATTCGCTTAGAGATGCTGGTGGCCGTGCGACCACCAGCTTGGTGTGATTTATTGCGCTTCATTGTGCCACATCCGCCCAGATGCCACCTATTCCGAACGAGGGCTCTCCCCAAGGGCGCCACCCAGCCAAAGCAACGAGTACCTGGCCGAAATCCCGTTGCCCGCAGTCCCCGTGCCCCAGACAAGATGGGCACATACTCCTTGGCACGCATGGGGAGGAAACAGCTCAGGCATCTGTAGTGCGATCCCTGCGTGGTCGGGGGGTACCACCAAGAGGGTACATGACGACCCCACCACAACAGACTGGCTACCGTGCTGGATTTTAGGTGTTGAAAGGGTCCACAGTTGTCGTGGGTGCTAAGAAGGGGATTGCGCATAAGACGAGGAGGAGGCAACCCAGAAGACGTTGGGTGTAAATCCCGCCACACGACAATAGATATCATGCAAGATGGTGGTGCACGATGGACCAATAGAAAAACACTACGTAAGGCGTCCTTCCCCAAATGGCACGCACTAACAACGGAAATTTTGAAAATTGGAGATCAAACCCAAGAGGGGACCATCACATAAGGCCGAAACTTTTGAGACTCCTTTTAGTCGCCTCTTACGACAGGCAGGAATACCGCGGGCCTATTCTTACCCCCGAACCCGCAGGGGGCTGTCATCTGTCATCAACGATGTGCCACCCTGTGTCAGCCCTCTCTTGTTGTGGTGACTCTTGCGTGCACTGCCACCAGCACATGCCGCTTTTCTGTTGGTCAACTGCCAACACTGGCATGCTCCAGCAAACATGGCCAGCTACGTCTCAGAGGCCATCAACCTCCTTCCCATATACAACTCCGTCATTGTAATCGTCATAAGTAAAAGACTTTCTTAACAAGAGATATTTTACCGATGGTTTAGCATTCAATTCCAACCACAACTACCACCAGGATTGCACCTACATCCATGCAGGGTAACAGCACACTCATTCTGGCTATGTAGCAGCCCAATCCACCCACCACCATACGGGTCATGTCCCAAACTCTATATTTAGAATGATTTGGAAGCTGCTGCTCATACGGCTAGGCATCTAGACAGATGGAGTACTGTTGCAAATGGCCAAAAAGAACTTAGAACTTAGTGCACGAGGCAAAAAAGTATGGAATGTACCATGAGGAATTAAATAAAGCCTCTGAAAACTGGGCTTTCATACATTATCTGAAGTAAAACAGCACCAGGTTCTTTCGGGAGCAGTTCAGTAGAGTACCTCAAAGGTGAAACGAATTCAGTAGAGACTTTTCTAGACAGGATCATGAAAATAAGTGCTCAAACTTATCAGCTGCCAGAAAGTGAGGAGACACACAGAGTTACCGTGCAAGAGGCTGAACATGGAGCATTAGATGCTTTAAGAGAGTTTCCACCCAACTTGTCTACAAGAGTACAGATGGAAAACACAAAGGATCTGTTCACCGCCATGAGGGTAACTATGCAGCTAGAGGAAGTAGATACATTGGCACAAATGCAGGGCACGTAAGATATTTTTTCTATGCATGTAAAATGTTATAGATGTGGGCACATGGGCCACATTCGAAAATAGTGTTGCCAGCTAAAATTTCATGAATGCAAGGTAGTGGGACACTGAGTGCAGGATTAAGCAGTAAGAGAGAAAATGGGAAGGGCTGTATGAAATGGTCATTTAATACCAATGGGGACTCCAAATCCTCCTGGTGGGTTCCCAATCCTCCCCCTCAGAGTTCCAGCAATCTTGCTGCTCCAGGCAGAGTTTGACAAGCACCAAGACAAGCAATAGTAACTTTCTTCATGTGGGGGCGGACATTATCTTGCTGAACGTAAGGCCAGGATGCTTGCCATGAAGGGCAACAAAATGGGGTGTAGAATACCATCAGCATAATGCTGTGCTCCAAGGAGCCCAGCTATAAAAAGAAATGGTACCCCAGACCATCACTCCTGGTTGTCGGGCCATATGGTGGGTGACAAATCAGACTGATATCCCACCACTGTCCAGGGCATTCCAGGACACATCTTTGGCCTGGAATCTCTTAGACTGGAGTAGAGTAGTATTACTCTCACTAATGAGTCCTGCTTCAAATTGGGCTCTGATAGCCAGCAAAGAAATGTCTGGAGATACCTGGAGAGTGGTGGGATACCAACCTGCCTAACTGTTGCCCACAATATAGCTATACAAACAAGACTGATGCTCTGGGGTGCCAATTGTTTTCATAGCAGCACCCCTTTGGTTTTCATTCACAGCAACCTTACGGCACAGCAGTACGTTGATGATATTCTATGCCCCATTTTGTTGCCCTTCATAACAAGCCACACTGCGCTTACATTACAGCAAGATAATGCTCATCCACACATGGCGAGAGTTTCTACTGCCTGACTTTGTCCTTTCTGTCCCACTCTGATAATTCCTTTATGGTGTGTGTTTTTCATGTCTTAGAATGTCCATTGGTGGCAGCAGGATAGTTCTGCACTCAGCATCAAATGCCAGTTCTCTAAATTTTCTCAATAGCACCCCTAGAGAAAAACATTGCCTTCCCTCCAGGGATTCCTATTTGAATTCACAAAGCATTTCCATAATACTCGCATCTAATCGAACCTACAGTGATAAATCTAGCAGCCTGTTGTTCAATTTCCTCAATGTCTTCCATTAATACTACCTGATGGGGTCCCAGACACTCAGGTAATACTCAAGAATTGGTTGCACTATTGTGCTACAGGTGGTCTCCTTTACACATGACACAGGCTTTCCTAAAACAACCTCCATTAACTGAAGTCAACCATTTACCTTTACCATTACAATCCTTACAATTATTTCAATAAACAGATATGGCAGAAATGAATTGTTTCCATTTTTAATAATCCCCAACAAAACAGCTAGTTAAGATCATAATAAATTTCTACTGTGCAATCCTAGGTGGGGTATGGCCATTTTTTTTTCTTCATACAAATTTACTACTACATGCAGGTACAGTAGTATTTCGATATTGGTAATCATAATTCACAAACAAAATCTACAACACATTTTTACCATTTCTGACACTCTACACATCAATATTGAGGAAAGATCTAAAAATATTTTTGGATTACTGTTTCCTAGGCACTTTAGCAAAAAATGAAGTTCATATTCGATTTTCTTCTCCCAAGATTACTCTGAATTGTTCCCACTTCTCTTTCTGTTACAGTCATGGTTTGTGCACCTTCAAGCATACCTTGGGCCAATTTTGCCGCCTTTAAATCATTTTTTTCGAGTGCTTTCTTAACTTTAGCTGACGCTTCACAGAACAGTTCTTCTCGTGCCTCATTTAATTGTTGGTGTTCCTTATTCTTTTGTTTCCAAGCAGCTGTCTTATAATCAACTGTTTTCTTCGTGTTATTCCTCTTTTTAATTTCCTGTTCAAGATGCCTTTAGCTTTGTTGCTCTTTTCTTTTCACAGTTATCCTTATAATCAGTACAAATTTGCATGTGCTTGTTGTCCATACCTAATGAGCTGTGAGTCAATGGGCACAACAAGAAAATTGGGGTATTGTCCAAAAGCATTCCTCACAGTCAAAGCATTCTTTAAAATATCTTTGCATCATTGCTGCCTTGCCTTCTCCTAATGGGTTCTTCAAAATACAATATCTTTTCTCTAAGTCTGTATTTCCATGGGGAATTGTAAGAGAAGCCGTAATAAGTTTCGAAACATTTAGATAGTTTAAATCTATGGATGAGCCTCATTTGATATGTGCTGCTGCCAATAACTGTCAATACTTTCATTATTTAAAAAGCTGGGTCATATTTTTCCAACTGTAGAACCTTCCACTCATCTAATACGTAAACTTTCCAGACATCGAATGACATTTTTGCAACCTTTAACGTATCACAGCAGCTTCTGCTCTTTAATCTTTCTTTGGCGCGTAAAAACCTAAAACTTTTCAGTGGAACACTTGATAAGCATGTTTTTCCTATCACATGTTTACAGGGTGCAATTTAATGTATTCGTGCATTCTTCAGAAACCACAACTTGTCATGTTCCTCCATTTTACTAAAAAGAGTTAATTATGAAGAACTTCCATGATACTATCAATTTTTCGTCGAAGCAGAAACTTTCAAATCACGAGCCAATGTTTGAAGTAGTTTGCTATTTCCATATGTGACTTGTGAGTCAAAGGTGTTTGGCCTTCAAAACATTGTGTGAACTTATTGAACAGTTCTGCAGATGAAATTATGGGGTAGGATTGGACTGAGCTGCAGCAGAATTATTTCTTAGATGTATATGCTTAAGAAAGGAATACCGAATACCATCACATTGTTCAAAAATCCTGTTTTCTGAATATCTTAAAGTAAGCCACCTTGTGGCTGTAAGCCTAAAAAACTTGTGATACGGAATGTTGAACTCTGACTGAATCAATTCAAATTCATCTCAGCAAACATGACAATCATCAAAATAATGGTAAATATTGACTAGAAATTCAGATGTTTCTTCCCATAAACACACCGGAGTCTTTACATAAGCATTATGCATTGAACGAATGTCCCAAGTTTTCAATGTTTGTAAGTTGTCTGCCTCAGGTCTCCTGATCACTAGCATCTAAAAGCCTCAACACTCTTTTACTAACATCAGGTTTGTCTGACCCCAGCATACAGCATTTATTTACGGACAACTTGGTTTCTGAAAGTGCTTCACATAATTTCTGATGTAATGTTTCACCATACGTTTTGTGGATAGAGAAAGTTCTAAGGTGACACACTGTTATGCAACAGTCACTCTCCAACCAAACTGTAATGACTGACTGTAGTTCTTTTTTATATCTAACACTGGCAGTTTGATCAGAACTTAATATGCAACATGATGAACATGCTTCTTCGAAGATATGTTTCTGGACATACAGTGCCAGTCCATCAGTTATTAGGTATCTCACTTTCTTAGATGAAAGTGAAAAATGTTCAGAAACACTTGGGACATCATCTTAAAAACGTTACAAATGTCATTTGATGAATACAAAGAGTAATTGGAAATCACTGATCTCATTGTCAAAATTAGTTCAGTGGTGGTGGAATCATCCTTGGTACTCAACATTCATATTGTTGGTGCATGCACTGAACTCTTAGATTGTCTCTCTTAAAGTTCTAAATGTAACTATTGTGGTCCACCTTTAATTTCAAAGTTACACCAATGTTTTGTTGAAACTGAGCGATTAAACATTTTGACACAAAAATACAAAGTGTGGTGAGAAAGTAATTGTATTGTGACCATAACAGTCTGGAGACTCTCTCTTAGGAAGGCATCAAGCGAATTTTTATCTAGAAAGAAACTTCCACATGGGAAAAATATATTAAAAACAAAGATTCCAAGACTTACCAAGCAGGAAAGCGCCGGCAGACAGGCACATGAACAAAACACACAAACACACACACAGAATTACTAGCTTTCGCAACCGATGGTTGCTTCTTCAGGAAGGAGAGGGAAAGACGAAAGGATGTGGGTTTTAAGGGAGAGGGTAAGGAGTCATTCCAATCCCGGGAGCGGAAAGACTTCCCTTAGGGGAAAAAAAGGACAGGTGTACACTCGCACACATATGTGTGTATATATATCGTTTATTTTTAGTGGTTTTGGTTGATAAGGCTTTGAGCCTCGCTACAATGATCTAGTGTTCACTAATCCCTGTATCCATCATGGCACTCTCTATTAGATCAGGATTATTTGTGGCTAAGAGGTCATGTGTGTTTACACAACCATTTACAATTTGTGTGGGCTCATGAACTATATGTTCAAAGTAATTCTCAGAGAAAGCATTTAGTACAATTTCGGAAGATATTTTCAGTCTACCACCGGGTTTGAACACGTATTTTCACCAACAATTTGAGGGTAGATTGAAATCTCCACCAATTAGAACTGTATGAGTGGGGTACTTATTTGTAATGAGATTCAAGTTTTCTTTGAACTATTCAGCTATTATATCATCTGAGACGGGGGTCGGTAGAATGAGCCAATTATTATTTTTGGTACAGCTGTTGAGTATAACCTCTACCCATAGTAATTTGCAGGAACTATCTATTTCAACTTCACTACAAGATAAACTACTACCAACAGACACACACACCACCTACTTTATTTAATCTATCCTTTCTGAACACTGCCTATGTAAAAATTTCGGCAGAATTTATCTCCGGCTTTAGCATTCTGTTCATATAACAATTTCAGCTTCAGAGCTTTCTATCAGCACTCGAAGCTCTCGTACTTTTCCAACACAGCTATGACAATTTTCAACTACAATACCGACTGTTGCTTGGTCAATTCTTGTCGTTTCTTTGCCCTGTACCCTTTGAGACTGGAGCCCTTTATGATCTTTCCAAAGACTGTCTAACCTAAACAACCGCCCAGTCCATGCCACACAGCCCCTGCTGATCGTGTAGCCACCTCCTGTGTGTTGTGGACACCTGACCTATTTAGCAGAAGCCAAAACCCCACCACCCTATGGCGCAAGTTGAGGAATCTGCAGCCTACACGGTCGCAGAATTGTCTGAGCCTCTGATTCAGACCCTCCACTCGGCTCTGTACCAAAGGTCCAGAATCAGTCCTGTCGACGATGCTGCAGATGATGATCTCTACCTTCATCTCTCCAGCAAGACTGGCAGTCTTCATCAACTCAGATAGCCGCTGGAAACCAGAGAGAATCTCTTCTGATCCATAGCAACACAAGCCATTAAAACAAACAGATGACTGATGACTAAGCGAATTTACACTATAAGGGTACTAAAATGCGATGCTACAACTCTTTAAATACTACAATTCGCATAAATAAATTAAGAATGGGAACTCATGTTGTAGTGTCCAGTTGTGTGAAAGATATCGGAAAGAAACTGCACCAAGTGCGAGCCACGTCCTGTGATCCACTACCTACTTGGGGAAGTAACAACTCCTACAGATATTTTGTCGCATATCTAAACAGTTTACGGTGAAGATGTTATGACCAGAACAAGTGTGTGTAAGTGGTGCAGGGAGTTAAGTGTAGGCACAACACATGTTCATGACAAACAGAGGAATTGAAGACCTTCCATTTTAACTGATGAGTTGGTGCAAAAAACTGAGGAAACTGTTTGTGAAGACTGCCGATTGACAATGGATGGAATTCCTGTGATGTTTCCACAACCCTCCAGAGCTCTCTTATATAAGACACCCACGGAGACGCTGGGATACCAGAAACTATGCACATGATGGGTCCCAAAACAGTTGACAGAGCAACACAAGAAAAATCAGGTCAATAGCACCCTCGAGTGTCTTGAGCAATTTTAATTGGAAGGCCAGAATTTTATGAGCTCTACTGGGACTGGAGATGGAACTTGTGTGCCTCCTTACATGCCTGAGACAAAAAGACAGTCATTACAGCAGATTACACCAATTCCCCTTCACCTAAAAAATTCAAAACCACAATTTTGGACAAAAAATCATGGCCTCAGTTGTTTGGACCTAAAAAGTCTTCATTTTGGTGGAATTTCTACCTCAGAGGGAGAAATGATCACTGCACAAAGATATTGTGAGACCCTAAATAAGCTCAAAAGGAGAATTCAAAACAAATGGAGGGGAATGATGACAAGAGGAGTCTGCTTGTTGCATGACAAAGTATGTCCTTACACAGCCAACACTATCAAAGCATCCTGGACCAATTTTCCTAACTTGGCACCTTCAGATTATTATGTTTTCACTTCCCTGAAGGCACACATGAGAGAAATTAAATTTTGAACCCACGAGCAGACGAAAAAAGAGGTTCTGAAGTGGGGGAAGGAGCTAGTGAGAGAGTCTTTTGAGGGGGGCATAAAGGCTAGTGCCACAGCTCACCAATTTCATTCTGACATCTGACAGAGGAAAGTGCCTGTCGTCTTCATTTGCTTCCTGCTTAGTTGGTGTTTCCACATTTATTTACTTATTAAAAAAATAACAATGTTGTAATGCACTGCAACTAGTTATTGAAGGACTGTGGGGCTGAGAGTATATGCTCAAGTGACGGATGTGCATGCAGGTCCATTGGGATAGAAGTGCCACTACTAGTGGCCCATGATTAATAGGTTCCATATACCGCAATACCCCAAGACAACCTTGGGCAATTCCAACTGTACAGAGCTATTGCTGGGCCCAGCAGCTAGTTCATCAATGGCGCTGCTAGTTGCAGTCAGCTAACAGGCTATCACCACTGCCCATAAGACACACTGCACCAAACCCTCAGGGAGTTAGTGGCACCACTGATGACGTCATGTGTGATGCCACTAGTGTATCTCAGCTGTTAGCAGTCTTACTTTCAAAGGGCTGGTATACACTGGATTTACTCCATGTTTACACCTGAAATCCATACTTATGAAAATGTATGTATGTACTTACATACGTTCCATACCACCTCTTAAACCACTGGAGCAATTTCAACAAACTCAGTACTATCAGGCAACAATTGCTGTGGGTTAAGAAACACCTACCTATCATAGCTAAGAAGATATGATGTCATGAAGAATGAGGTGTGTGAAAAACTGCCACATCATGCACAACATTTAAAGGTATTACTTCTGTGCTGCTAACTGCATACACAATCAATTTTGCAGGTAGTACTCACATATGGTGCTAAATGCACCTGCAAAAGTAATCACGTTACCACACATAGTTCAGGAGATACTGTGTCAAAAACAGTGATATGCATGAAAATTGCCACATTGTGCGTGATGTTTAAATTTATTACATTTTTGTTACTAATTTTATTTGCAACATATTTCTAACACAATATTCACATATGCTTCTGGATGTATCTGCACAAATATATCATTGTAAATGCACAGTTCAAGAAATATGACATCATAAACACTGAGACACATGAAAAAATGCTGCATCACGCATTAAATATTAATATGTTTATTCTTTACTATTTCAACACTGCTACAGTTGAGTCAACTTTCGTGACACATGGCAGTGCTCTTGACAGCTTTCAACTGTGAAGTCCAAATGGTTGTAGGCAAAAACTGTAGTCATCAATAGAGCTATGAAGAGCAGTTGTCACAGAGACATTTACAAAATCACATTGTTGACATGTAAATCAGCTGTGCCCAGCATGCAGAAACTGTCCAGGATCATAAGTCTTACTCTGGATACTGCACTTATACATTTGTGCCTCATGCATATCTCTCTGTACGACTGTTACATAATTTTGAAGCCGTTTTCATGAATACACGGAAATGAAATTTTTTCAATACTTCACTACAAACACAGTCCTTTTTCTTCATTTTTAATAGAAAATAGGCAAAATGAATACCCGGCCAATGTTGGGTTTGTCAGCTGGTAGTGATTTTATAAATTGTTACATGCAGGGAAACATAAAGGAACAATGTGGCTGGACTGATAAGGGAGTGGGTTATTGGTTAATGGCACAACCTCTGATATAGCAGGAACTACTTTTTGCCTCCCAGCTACTAATTACTGGAAGCATTATAATGAATCACACAAAGCCCTCAATTAACTGGTTGGATGGAAAAACCATAGGAGCTGCTACCAACCTGGAAACCTAACAAACCTTAACAGCAAACCGACATCTCATCCATTCACTGGATGAAACTAAAATTACTCAGAAAGAAGGCATGTCAGCTGAGCAAATGCTCCGGCATGTATGGCAACACCATGATAAGCAGCTCAGTAAAATCGTGAAATTGAGTGTCGCAGTTTCTGGCACTACTGTGTTTAAGTGGAAAACTGTCTGCCCAGCTGAGTTAGCTCCAACAGCACCAGCTGCTTACAGATTGGGTTAATACTATGAAATGATACCTAAGTTAGAAAACTGCCAATAAACCATATGATTTATGCTAAAGTAGAGTACGGAGAAAAAAAAAAAACTGTACTTTTATGTCAACCCTTGAAATAGCTGTCAAGATATTTTTTGTCAGATGCTTAGGCTTTACGGTGGAAGAGAGAATAATCAGGATGCGAGAACACTCATGCAGAATGTTGACTATGCACGAGATGCCAGTCTACATCTCTGAAAGATGAAGTTGGGACACCTTACAGCTGTGGCAGGGCACCTGAAACTGCTGCCCAGACAGGAAAACAGTCATTGTTGCCTGACAAGTTATGACTGGGTGCTCCAGGCTGCTACAATTCCCAGGCTGAAGTGCTGCTATTTGAGAAACACTAGCTAGCCTGGGTCACATATAAGCAAACTAGTTTAGACCCTCAGCATGCTCAATAGTATCCAAGAGTGTACAGTATGTTGAGCAACACAGTCAGCATCAGTCAATATCTATGAAAAGAAGACTGCTTGCAGTTGAAGATCAAGCAGCTGGCTGCCACCATCAACAACTAGTGGCCCAGCTACACCATCACTGTCCACTGGTCTGTGCTGGCCTACCTTGTTGCTGCCTAACACTCTGAGCGGGCACACACACCATAGTCTTCAGTCATGTCAGAAACTGCGGTTTAACACCCCTGTTTCGGTGTGTTATGCACTGCCGCCATGGCAGCCAAGTAGCCAGGCACTTCTGTTGTCCGTAGCTGCCAATGCACTGTTTTGTTTCAGTGCTCTCCAGATACACTGACTCTAGCCTGCACTGCCATCAGCACGTTACCTTCATGATAGACATCAGTGAAGCTAGAATGCTCCAGTGAGTGCAGCCTACTGCATCTCTGAGGCCACCAACCTCCTCCCCAGCTATGACTCTGTGATTGTAATTGTTATGAATAAAAGGCTTTCTTACCAGGGATGTTTCAGTAACAGTCCAGCATACAGCTTCTGGTGTCAGTGCATGCGCAATGACTTGTGTGACAGAGGGGTTCAGTTCAACCTTCGGTCCATCAGTGCTGCAGCTGGCTCTTAGGCAAGTGTTCCTGTCAGGATGTCAGTCGTATGTTGGCATTCTCATAACTGCCTTGGTCACACTGAGGTAATGAAAGACATAAGATACCTCCTAATATCATGCCAGACTTCCTCCTGCCCAATGTATTGCGGCAACTTGGTGTGGCATGGACTCCACAAGTCAATGGGAGTCTGCTGCAGAAATATTGAGCCATGCTGCCTCTATAGCAGTCCATAATTGCAATCCCTTGCAAGATTTTGTGCACAAACTGGCCTCTCAACTGTGTCACATAAATGTTCAACTGGATTCATATCAGGTGATCTGGGTGGCCAAATCATTTGCTTGAATTGTCCAGAACTTTCTTCAAATCAACTGTGAACAATTGTGGCCTGGTGACGATACATTGTCACCCATAGAAATTCCAACAATGTTTGGAAACATGAAGTGCATCAATGCAAATTGTCTCCAAGTACCTGGACATAACCATTTCCAGTCAATGATTCATTCAGTTGGACCGGGGGACACAGTTTATTCCATGCAAACACATCCCGCACCATTCTGGAGTCACCACCAGCTTGCACAGTGCCTTGTTAACAACTTGCGTCCATGGCACTGTGGGGTCTGAGCCACAATCAAATCTTACAATCAGCTCTTACCAACCGAAATCAGGACTCATCTGACCAAGCCACAGCTTTCCAGTCATCTAGGGTCCAACTGATGTGGTCATGAGCCAAGGTGAGGTGCTGCAGGCGATGTTGTGGTTTAAGTAAAGGCACTCATGTTGGTTGTATGCTGTAGGAAGCATTAATGCCAAATTTCACTGAACTGTCTTAATGGATATGTTCATTATACATCTCACATTGTTTCCTGTGCTTATTTCATGTAGTGTTGCTTGTCTGTTAGCACTGACAACTCTGCAAATGCCGTTGCTCTCAGTCGTTAAGTGAAGGCTGTTGGCCACTGCATTGTCCATGGCGAGAGGAAATGCCTGAAATTTGGTATCTTGGCACTGTGGATCTCGGAATATACAATTCGCTAATGATTTCCGAAACAGAATGTCCCATGCATGTAGCTCCAACTACCATTCCACACAAAGTCTGATAATTCGTGTCATGCGGCCAAAACCAAGTCAGAAACCAAAACATAACCAAGTCGGAAAACAAATGACAGCTCCTCCAATGCACTGCCCTTTTATTCCTTGTGTACACGATACTATCACCATCTGTATATGTGCATATCACTACCCCATGACTTTTGTCACCTCAGTGTATAGCTTACCTTGAAGCTGAGGATTGTTTGTTTTGAGAATATTTACTGTGCTCATGGTCCAGGTGATTACATGCTCGACTTGCGCCATAGGTTGGTGGAGTTTCGGGTTCCGCTGGATAGGTCAGGAGTCCACTTCACGCAGCAAGCGGCTACACGGGTAGCAGGGGTTGTGTGGCGTGGACTGGGCAGTTTTTTAGGTTAGATAGCCTCAGGCAAGTACAGAAAGGGCAGCAGCCTCAAAGGGTGCAGGGCAAAGTCAGGACAAGCGGGGGCCAAGCAGCAATCAGTATTGTAATCGTAAAATGTCGAAGCTGCATTGGTAAAGTAGCGGAACTTCAAACACTGAAGCTGAAATCGTTATAGGTACAGAAAGCTGGCTGAAGCCAGAGATAAATTCTGGCGAAATTTTTACAAAGGCACAGACAGTGTTTAGAAAGGATAGATTGCATGCAACCGGTGGTGGCGTGTTTGTCACTGTTAGTCGTAGTTTATCCTGTAGTGAAGTAGAAGTGGATAGTTCCTGTGAATTATTATGGGTGGAGGTTACACTCAACAACCGAGCTAGGTTAATAGTTGGCTCCTTTTACCGACCTCCCGACTCAGCAGCATTAGTGGCAGAACAACAGAGAGAAAATTTGGAATACATTTCACATAAATTTTCTCAGCATGTTCTGGTCTTAGGTGGAGATTTCAATTTACCAGATATAGACTGGGAGACTCAGATGTTTAGGATGGGCGGAAGGGGCAGAGCATCGAGTGACATTATACTGAGTGCACTATCCGAAAATTACCTCGAGCAATTAAACAGAGAACCGACTCGTGGAGATAACATCTTGGACCTACTGATAACAAACAGACCCGAACTTTTCGACTCTGAAAGTGCAGAACAGGGAATCAATGATCATAAGGCCATTGCAGCATCCCTGAATATGGAAGTTAATAGGAATATAAAAAAAGGGAGGAAGGTTTATCTGTTTAGCAAGGGTAATAGAAGGCAGATTTCAGACTACCTAACAGATCAAAATGAAAATTTCTGTTCCGACGCTGACAATGTTGAGTGTTTATGGAAAAAGTTCAAGGCAATCATAAAATGCAGTTTAGACAGGTATGTGCCGAGTAAAACTGTGAGGGATGGGAAAAACCCACCATGGTTCAACAACAAAGTTAGGAAACTACTGCGAAAGCAAAGAGAGCTTCACTCCAAGTGTAAACGCAGCCAAAACCTCTCAGACAAACATAAGCTAAACGATGTCAAAGTTAGTGTAAGGAGGGCTATGCGTGAAGCATTCAGTGAATTCGAAAGTAAAATTCTATGTACCGACTTGACAGAAAATCCTAGGAAGTTCTGGTCTTACGTTAAATCAGTAAGTGGCTCGAAACAGCATATACAGACACTCTGGGATGATGATGGCATTGAAACAGAGGATGACACGCGTAAAGCTGAAATACTACACACCTTTTTCCAAAGCTGTTTCACAGAGGTAGACCGCACTGCAGTTCCTTCTCTAAACCCTCGCACAAACGAAAAAATGGCTGACATCGAAATAAGTGTCCAAGGAATAGAAAAGCAACTGGAATCACTCAACAGAGGAAAGTCCACTTGACCTGATGGGATACCAGTTCGATTCTACACAGAGTACGCGAAAGAACTTGCGCCCCCCCCCCCCACCCCCTTCTAACACCCGTGTACCGCAAGTCTCTAGAGGAACGGAAGGTTCCAAATGATTGGAAAAGAGCACAGGTAGTCCCAGTCTTCAAAAAGGGTCGTCGAGCAGATGCGCATAACTATAGACCTATATCTCTGACGTCGACCTGTTGTAGCATTTTAGAACACGTTTTTTGCTTGTGTATCATGTCTACTCTGTAGGAATCAATATGGATTCCGGAAACAGTGATCATGAGAGACCCAACTCACTTTATTTGTTCACGAGACCCAGAAAATATTAGATACAGGCTCCCAGGTAGATGCTATTTTCCTTGACTTCCAGAAGGCGTTTGATACAGTTCCGCACTGTCGCCTGATAAACAAAGTAAGAGCCTACGGAATATCAGACCATCTGTGTGGCTGGATTGAAGAGTTTTTAGCAAACAGAACACAGCATGTTGTTATCAATGGAGAGACATCTACAGATGTTACAGTAACCTCTGACGTGCCACAGGGGAGTGTTATGGGACCATTGCTTTTCACAATATATATAAACGACGCAGATGATGCTGTAATATACAGAGACGTTGCAGCATTAGAAAATCGTTGCGAAATGCAGGAAGATCTGCAGCAGATAGGCACTTGGTGCAGGGAGTGGCAACTGACCCTTAACATAGACAAATGTAATGTATTGTGAATACATAGAAAGAAGGATCCTTTATTGTATGATTATATTATAGCGGAACAAACACAGGCAGCAGTTACTTCAGTAAAATATCTGGGAGTATGCGTATGGTACGATTTAAAGTGGAATGATCATATAAAATTAATTGTTGGTTGAGATTCATTGGGAGAGTCCTTAGAAAATGTAAGTGGCTTACAAAACACTCGTTCGACCTATACTTGAGTATTGCTCATCAGTGTGGGATCCGTACCAGATCGGGTTGACGGAGGAGATAGAGAAGATCCAGAGAAGAGCGGCATGTTTCGTCAAAGGGTTATTTGGTAACCTTGATAGCGTTACGGAGATGTTTAGCAAACTCAAGTGGCAGACTCTGCAAGAGGGGCGTTCTGCATCGCGGTGTAGCTTGCTAGCCAGGTTTCAAGAGGGTGCGTTTCTGGATGAAGTATCGAATATATTGCTTCCCACTACTTATACCTCCCGAGGAGATCACAAATGTAAAATTAGAGAGATTCGAGAGCGCACGAAGGCTTTCAGACAGTCGTTCTTCCCGCGAACCATACACGACTGGAACAGAAAAGGGAGGTAATGACAATGGCACGTAAAGTGCCCTCCGCCATACACCGTTGGGTGGCTTGCGGAGTATAAATGTAGATGTAGATGAAGACCCCTGGTGTGTTAAATGCACACTTCTACCTTGTCCTGTTCAATGGTAATAACTGAAGTATGGACGAAGTTTGTAGTAATTGAGATAGGCAGCATTGAACAGCCTAAGGCAAGTAACCCTAATTATGGCTGAACTTCCTATATCATACAAGGGACATGTCGCTTACAGACTGCTACAACTGCTGTAAAAGTTACTACAGAATAGAGGTTGAAGAAAAACAATGTGATAACGAGAGAGTAGGGCAGAGAATGTGGAACTGAAACTATTCCATACAGCCAAAGTTAGAAATGCACCAATGTGAAATTATGGACACAAAACTGCCAAGCAACAAGCGCACAGAATTTTGTGCATTTACACTAAGTTGCCCCAACTACAACCCACTATGTTAAAGAGTTCAGTTACTAATTAAATTAGCTGTCGACAATAGTTTCCACTGAACAGTCAAAGCTAGGTAAACAAATTCATATCTAAGGCCGGTTATGTTATGACACAAATTTTCTGTGTCATTTACTGGGTAAAGCCCAACTATTAAATCAACTACACTAGACGTATCACACTGCTATTAATTTAGTAAGATAGTAAGCGACTTCTAATCAAGTTGCGGAGCTATGGGGTATCGTCTCAGTTGTGCGACTGGATTCGTGATTTCCTGTCAGGAAGGTCGCAGTTCGTAGTAATAGACGGCAAATCATCGAGTAAAACTGAAGTGATATCAGGTGTTCCCCAGGGAAGCGTCCTGGGACCTCTACTGTTCCTGATCTATATAAATGACCTGGGTGACAATCTGAGCAGTTCTCATAGACTGTTCGCAGATGATGCTGTAATTTACCATCTAGTAAGGTCATCCGAAGACCAGTATCAGCTGCAAAGCGATTTAGAAAAGATTGCTGTATGGTGTGTCAGGCGGCAGTTGACGCTAAATAACGAAAAGTGTGAGATGATCCACATGAGTTCCAAAAGAACTCCGTTGGAATTCGATTACTCGATAAATAGTACAATTCTCAAGGCTGTCAATTCAACTAAGTACCTGGGTGTTAAAATTACGAACAACTTCAGTTGGAAGGACCACATAGATAATATTGTCGGGAAGGCGAGCCAAAGGTTGCGTTTCATTGGCAGGACACTTAGCAGATGCAACAAGTCCACTAAAGAGACAGCTTACACTACACTCGTTCGTCCTCTGTTAGAATATTGCTGCGCGGTGTGGGATCCTTACCAGGTGGGATTGACGGAGGACATCGAAAGGGTGCAAAAAAGGGCAGCTCGTTTTGTATTATCGCGTTATAGGGGAGAGAGTGTGGCAGATATGATACACGAGTTGGGATGGAAGTCATTACAGCATAGACGTTTTTCGTCGCGGCGAGACCTTTTTACGAAATTTCAGTCACCAACTTTCTCTTCCGAATGCGAAAATATTTTGTTGAGCCCAACCTACATAGGTAGGAATGATCATCAAAATAAAATAAGAGAAATCAGAGCTCGAACAAAAAGGTTTAGGTGTTCGTTTTTCCCGCTCGCTGTTCGGGAGTGGAATAGTAGAGAGATAGTATGATTGTGGTTCGATGAACCCTCTGCCAAGCACTTAAATGTGAATTGCAGAGTAGTCATGTAGATGTAGATGTAGATGTAGATGCACTGCAGAACAGCACTGCAGTGAAGCAGTTAACATTTAGTACTGTGAAGTGTAATGTTATTAATTTCTGGATCTAAAGGACACGTGTTTTAATTTTTGATAAATGTACAAAGAGTATGAATCAACTTTTATTCTAAAATGCGCAGTGCAGCAATCACAGCACAACACAGCAGAGCTCAGTCTGACAAAACCATACTGTCAGACACACTCAAATAAGTTTGCTTACTGGACAAACTTCTGCACACTTGGTGCCAAATGGCTGTCATTTTATGCCCACTGGTGGTGCATTTCAGATCTACCATTACTAGAAACGTTTTGCTAGATTAGACATCCACTAACCGACTGTGACCTCATTATCAGGTTGTTGATCTCCATCCAATATATATAAATGTAAGTGAGAAAACTATAAAATTACAGGACAGAATGTCTGGCCATTACTTACCTTTAGGAGATGAAAACTCTTATCAAATGCCAACAGACACATATAAAAGTGCAAGAAACTTGCCCAGCTTTCAGAGCTGTTAGTTCCTTCTTTGGGGAGGGAGGAGAGAAGGACAGATTGGAGAAGCTGAGGGTTCAGGTCCCTCAGACCGCATGATGTGACCTGCCCTTCTCTCCTAATTCACATGCCCCTCATTTCTAACCTTCCCCAGCCTATAACTCTTTCTTCCCCAAGATAATAACTATTAGTTACAAAAGCTAGAGTAGTTTCTTGTTCTTTTATGTGTCCATCAACAGTACCATGAATTTCATCCTCTAAAGTCTTGGCCGCCCAATCTGTCTCTTAACTTTCATGAAATATATATTGCATGTGATGATACTGACATAAATGTTCCACTTTAATCTTTCAACAGGAAAATTTGGTAGAAGCCAACAGCTGTAGAATCAATTTTTTTTTATATTTATGTTCCAGAGCAGAAGAATCTCAAAGCCCCAGCCCCAACTGCATTAAACACATGTTAAAATGACTCTTTTTGTCTTGTCTCCCTGCCTGCTTAGCTTGTTCAAATTGAGCAGTATCGATACTGTTTGAGAACTGCAACTTTTGCAGCCAAGAGTTCTGAGAGCGATGGGAGTAGGACATTTGTGGGTGCGTCATATGGAAATGTACATGCAGACAATGCCGTTTAGAGCCAGTACGTTTACAAGTCATTGGCAGTAGCTATAACAACTTCCGACTTCTGTAGCAGCCAAACAATAAACCGAATAGCATGTAACTCAGTTGCTCATGTTCTTTGCTCATGTTTAGCATTTGACTGACTCTCAGTCTGTCTGGCATGTCACAGACAAAAAGACAGCAAGCGTGCATGACAGTCAGTTTTCAGAACTGAAAACATAATGCTAAAATAGATAAAACAAGCCCATGCTTCAAATATTCCAACTGATGGTACTGTGATTCATGCTTAAGCAATATATTTGGCGCAAAGGTTGTGACACTCAGATTTTAAAGCATCGAATGGTTGGATCAAGGGTTCAAGAACAGACACGATTTAGTACATAAATCTGCCTGAAGTGAGGCTGGAAGCATAAACACTGACACAGTTCAGCCTGGAAAAATACACTTCCATCAATGATAGCAAAGGACAGTCGCAATGACGTTTATAATGCAGATGAAACAGGTTTTTTCCTCACTTTCTGCCTGACAAAACTTTGAGTTCCGAGAATAAAAATGTCACAGTGAAAATTTAGTAATGGGAAGTTGGTTGTTTTTGGGGAAGGAGACCAGACAGCAAGGTCATTGGTCTCATCGGATTTTGGAAGGACGGGGAAGTCAGCCGTGCCCTTTGAAAGGAACCATCCCATCATTTGCCTGGAGCGATTTAAGGAAATCACGGAAAATCTAAATCAGGATGGCCGGATGCGGGATTGAACCGTCGTCCTCCCGAATGCGAGTCCAGTGTCTAACCACTGCGCCACCTCGCTTGATTTAGTAATGGTAGGTTAATTGTTTTACTACTTTGTAATTGAAGTGGTACAAAAAAGTTGTTGCCACTAATAATTGGAAAGATGAGGAGTCAACAATGTTTCAAAATTATGTGCACATTTCCACATAAATATACGTGACCAATTCTTTGATGCCTGGGATGCTAGCCTGGGTGTTAGATATTAGAAAACCATTCTCTTTAATCATGAGTGTGCAACGCATTCCCAAGATACGTCATCCCTTCATAATATAAATGTGCTGTTTCTTCCTCCCAATTGCACAATCTACCTTCAGCCACTTGACCAAGGCATTATAAAATATCTGAAACAAAAATACAGAAAGATTCCTGTAACATGCTGGCCTGTCTTCATACTACAATGAGAAAGATTACGATCTTGGATGCTATGCATTTTGTAAGAAGTGCAAGGCATTCGGTGCACGAACACAGTATCTCGAACAGCTTCAAGATGTCCAGTATTCATCAGATACTTACAGAAGACATGCCAGATAACAAAGGAACTGCAGTTAAACAATGGCAACAATTAATGGGGCACGGAGAAAACACTGGCCATTTAACTTCAATGAATATGGTGAAAGTGATGAAGGTGCTGCCATCTGTCAGTCCATTACAATTGATGAAGCTGCAGGAACAGATGGAAGAGAAAAAAGAAAAAGTGAACATGGGGATGAACCAGAAACTTTGTCAGCTCCTACAATGTCAAGAGGTACTGAACCAATGGACACAGTTAAGCACTGAGTTTTGAGATTTGAAGTTGATGAAGAAATGATTAATTAATTACCTATGATGGACAATGCAATATCAAAATTAAGACAAAAGAAACAGTCAGCTATTGAAATGTTTTTCAAATCTTTGAGAAGACAGAACTACACACTGTATATTATTGCTTTACATTGCGTAATTACCCGTACAATATACTGATAGTTTGTTGAAATGACAATCCCTACTCAGTTACCAGTAGCGATTCACTAATGGAGACACTACGTGAACAATATTTGTTTGTTTTGAGTAGTGTAAGAAAATTTGCAATTTTAGCGTATTTTTATTTTTTCTAGATCACACTGTGGCAGAACAAGTGCTGTATCATTTGAGAGATACAGAGGCCAGCGAGTGTGCCGGGACTTACACCAGTTCACTGCCACTAGCGCCACATCATCACAGCATACAAAGTATTGTGCCATAATCTAAGGATGAAATTAAAAATTAAAAGTAGCTTTTCGAAACTTTGTCAACATATTAACGTTTATATATAAACATTTACACAGTTAAATCTCAGAGTGATAAGATGAATATGTTTCCCTAAATACATCGTTTTAAATTTAAAAAAAAACAAGTGGCACTAAATAATAAAGATAGAAAGCCAAAAATTGTCCAGAATGTGCACATGTGTGTCGTAATCAACTGTCACAAGTCTCAACTTCACAAGTGAAATATTTTGGTCAAAGTCACCATTTTTATGAAAAATTGAAGGTACTAAATATTAGACTCAGAATTATGAAAAGCAGTATGAAGCTTCAGTTTGATGTAAACAAATTAACTATGTGACACCACTAAGCTATCTATAATAGTTTTCAAGCATTTTACTAAAAATTTAATTTGGAACAAAAAGTCCTTATTTGTAAAAGATTAAGTACCATTTACACCAATGATAGGAAGTTATAATTACAGCACTTGATTACATCTGTTAAATGGTAAAGATATAACAAGTTTGTAGACCTCAATCTAAATAACAATACAAGGTCTCTTAAAGACATAGTTCAGAGGTCATGCTCTACGGTCAGTTCCATTCTAAAAATTCTACTTGGCAAAGTTTAAATACAGTCGACGTAAAACTTTTTCTGTAATCAAAGTCAACTTAACTCCATTCATATAAAGCTTATGAAGATTGTAAATTGATTCATGACCAAGTTAATAAATAATATGTGTCCTAGAAAGTGAACATTTAGATGCTGCTACCCAGTTTAGAGCAGATGAGGGCAGATGTTCCATTCGGCCGTCCGCTGTGCCCATGTGTAAATAAACCTGAGAGGCAGTGACAGACACGCTTTGCACCGAGCTAACACACTGTCCGTGTCAGTCAACATCTACATCTACGTGATTACTCTGCTATCCACAATAAAGCGCCTGGCAGAGGATTCACTGAACCACCTTCAAGCAGTCTCTCTGCTGTTCCATTCTCGAACAGCACGCGGGAAAAACGAGCACTTAAATTTTTCTGTGGGGGCCCTGATTTCTCTTATTTTATCGTGATGATCATTTCTCCCAATGTAGGTGGGTGCCAACAGCACGTTTTCGCTATCGGAGGAGAAAACTGGTGATGAGAAGATCCCGTTGCAACGAAAAATGTCTTTGTTCTTATGATTGCCACACCAATTCACGTATCATGTAAGTGGCACTATCTCCCCTATTTCACAATAATATAAAACGAGCTGCTCTTCTTTGAACTTTTTCAATGTCATCCGTCAGTCCCACCTGATGCAAATCCCACACCACACAACAATACTTCAGGATAGGGAGGACAAGTGTGGTGTAAGCACAATGCCAATGAATCACAGTCTTCAGTTTGCTTTACCCACAACATTATCTATGTGACTGTTCCAATTTGGGTTATTTGTAATTGTAATCCCTAAGTATTTAGTCGAATTTACAGCCTTCAGATTTGCGTAACTTATAGCGTAACTGAAATTTAGCATACTTCTTTTAGCACTCATGTGAATAACGTCACACTTTTCTTTATTCAGGGTTTATTGCCACTTTTCACACCATAAAGATATCTCATCTAAATCATTTTACAATTCGTTTTGGTCATCTGATGACATTGATGGTAAATGACAGCATCATCTGCCGACAATCTAAGAGGGCTACTCAGATTGCCTCCTATGTCGTTAACATAGATCAGGAACAACAGAGGGCCTATAATACTTCCTTGGAGAACAATGGATATTACTTTTATTTTACTTATTGACTTTCTGTCTATTACTATCAACTGTGACCTTTCTGACAGGAAATCATGAATCCAGTCGCACAACTGAAGCGGTATGGTTAGAAAACACTTTTGAGGAACAGTATTGAAAGCCTTCTGGAAATCTAAAAATATGGTATCAATTTGATAACCCCGGTCAATACCACTCATTACTTCATGAGTATAAAGAGAGAGTTGTGTTCCACAAGAACAACATTTTCTGAATCGGTGTGTCAATAAATGGTTTTCTTCGAGGTAATTCATAATGTTTGAACACAGTACATGTTCCAAAACCCTACAGCAAATCGACTTTAGTGATATGGGCCTGTAATTCAGTGGATTACTCCAATTTTCCTTTTAGGGTATTGGTGTGTTTTGAGCAATTTTCCACTCCTTAAGTACGCATCTTTCTATGAGCGAGCAGTTGTATATAACTGCTAAATACAAATCTACTGCATCAGCATACTCTGAAAGGAACCTCATAGGTATTCAATCTGGACCAGAGGCCTTGCCTTTATTAAGTGATTTATGCTGCTTTGCTACACAGAGGATATCTACTTATATGTTTCTTATTTGGCAGTTGTTCTTGATTGGAATTCTGGAATATTTACTTTGTTTTCTTTGGTGAAGGGGTGTTGGAAAACTGTGTTTAATAACTCTGCTTTAGTGGCACTGTCATCAATGTTGCCATGTAGTGAAGGTATTGATGTGTCCTGCCACTGGTGTGCTTTATGTATGACCTGAATCTCTGTTTCCTGCAGATTCCAAAACAGTGTTTCGTCGTGGAAATTATTAAAAGCGTCTAACATTGAAGCATGCATTATATTTGAAACTTCTGCAACACTTTGCCAATCTTGGGGAATTTGTATAGTTTTAAATTTGGCATCCTTTTTTCGTTGCTTCTGTAACAGTGATCTGACACGTTTTGTGTACCATGGAGGATCAGTATGGCTTATGTGCTGCCTCGGATGACGTCACAGCCAGGCCGCTGCTAAATGCATGTTGTTGCTCAAATACGAAGTGAACTCGCAAGGACTGTACACCGTAATAGATCGCTTAGATTTCTCAGAAGTAACTACTTGTGTGCTGCCCGTAATGTTAACCACACTGCATGGAGGATGGTGATATTATTTTCCACTTTTGTGGTGAGCAATAAACTTTGGTTATAAGAAGTCATGGAAAAGATCATTTAATGGGAACTTACCGTAGATGTTGCCTCTGAACTGCTTATAGTTCTGTTCATCATCCTCATCATCATCATCATCATCATCATCATCATCATCATCATCATCATCATCCGGAATATTACTATGTTCTACGTGTGAAATTTCACTGAATATACACTCCTGGAAATGGAAAAAAGAACACATTGACACCGGTGTGTCAGACCCACCATACTTGCTCCGGACACTGCGAGAGGGCTGTACAAGCAATGATCACACTCATGGCACAGCGGACACACCACGAACCGCGGTGTTGGCCGTCGAATGGCGCTAGCTGCGCAGCATTTGTGCACCGCCGCCGTCAGTGTCAGCCAGTTTGCCGTGGCATACGGAGCTCCATCGCAGTCTTTAACACTGGTAGCATGCCGCGACAGTGTGGACGTGAACCGTACGTGCAGTTGACGGACTTTGAGCGAGGGCGTATAGTGGGCATGCGGGAGGCCAGGTGGACGTACCACCGAATTGCTCAACACGTGGGGCGTGAGGTCTCCACAGTACATCGATGTTGTCGCCAGTGGTCGGCGAAAGGTGCACGTGCCCGTCGACCTGGGACCGGACTGCAGTGACGCACGGATGCACGCCAAGACCGTAGGATCCTACGCAGTGCCGTAGGGGACCGCACCGCCACTTCCCAGCAAATTAGGGACACTGTTGCTCCTGGGGTATCGGCGAGGACCATTCGCAACCGTCTCCATGAAGCTGGGCTACGGTCCCGCACACCATTAGGCCGTCTTCCGCTCACACCCCAACATTGTGCAGCCCGCCTCCAGTGGTGTCGCGACAGGCGTGAATGGAGGGACGAATGGAGACGTGTCGTTTTCAGCGATGAGAGTCGCTTCTGCCTTGGTGCCAATGATGGCCGTATGTGTGTTTGGCTCCGTGCAGGTGAGCGCCACAATCAGGACTGCATACGACCGAGGCACACAGGGCCAACACCCGGCATCATGGTGTGGGGAGCGATCTCCTACACTGGCCGTACACCTCTGGTGATCATCGAGGGGACACTGAATAGTGCACGGTACATCCAAACCGTCATCGAACCCATCGTTCTACCATTCCTAGACCGGCAAGGGAACTTGCTGTTCCAACAGGACAATGCACGTCCGCATGTATCCCGTGCCACCCAACGTGCTCTAGAAGGTGTAAGTCAATTACCCTGGCCAACAAGATCTCCGGATCTGTCCCCCATTGAGCATGTTTGGGACTGGATGAAGCGTCGTCTCACGCGGTCTGCACGTCCAGCACGAACGCTGGTCCAACTGAGGCGCCAGGTGGAAATGGCATGGCAAGCCGTTCCACAGGACTACATCCAGCATCTCTACGATCGTCTCCATGGGAGAATAGCAGCCTGCATTGCTGCGAAAGGTGGATATACACTGTACTAGTGCCGACATTGTGCATGCTCTGTTGCCTGTGTCTATGTGCCTGTGGTTCTGTCAGTGTGATCATGTGATGTATCTGACCCCAGGAATGTATCAATAAAGTTTCCCCTTCCTGGGACAATGAATTCACGGTATTCTTATTTCAATTTCCAGGAGTTTATATGGTTCAGTTGGAATTCAAAATTTTTATTTATAACCATAGTGCCTGATCCTGCTGAGTAAATAGAGAGTAGAAACATTTCTTTAAGTGAGCACAATATGACTGTGGGATTGCAGACTGGGAATTATGGACGGTAGTTTCCCCCATCGCTTTCTGGTTGATCGCAAAAATAATTTACAGGCTCTTGTAAAAAGACAGCGAAGATTCAACCTTACACTATATTTTTATCAACCTGCTGCCCCACAATATGTCAGGTAAGTTTTTTGACTGCTAACGGTTACACTCTAGCGTTGCATAACTTTCCTCCATTCCAAGTGGCTCATAGCAGAAGTGTACACATCTGGTATCTTCAATTTACCCAATGTTGCCATTTACAACACACTTCTGCTTCTTGTAACACATTATTTTGAGAGTTCTGGGTATAATATTCCCAGCGAGTTCATATAAAGGTGCATTTTGAATTATAATTTATCGAGATGGCCACGTCAGTAAGTGTGGCGTAACGAGATTGCATATTACTCCAAATATGGTATCATTAATTCCGCATTTTGCCTGCCGAAATTAGGTTTTTTTGGTTGTACATTTTCCCACTTATAGTGTTCAAAATCTGTAGTCCTTCCAAAAACATGCTAATGAGATTCCACTGTATGTTGACTGATGTTGTTGTGGTCGTTATCCAGAGTCTCCATGCTACTCTATCCTGTGCAAGCTTCTTCATCTCCCAGTACCTACTGCAACCTACATCCTTCTGAATCTGCTTAGTGTATCCATCTCTTGGTCTTCCTCTACGATTTTTACCCTCCACACTGCCCTCCTATGTTAAATTGGTGATACCTTGATGTCTCAGAACATGTCCTACGAACCGATCTCTTCTTCTAATCAAATTGTGTCACAAATTTCTCTTCTCCCCAGTTCTATTGAGCACCTCCTCGTTAGTTATGTAATCTACCCATCTAGCCTTCAGCATTTTTCTGTAGCACCATATTTCGATTGCTTCTATTCTCTTCTTGTCTAAACTACTTATCATCCATGTTTCACTTCCATACATGGCTACACTCCACAAAAATACTTTCAAAAAAGACTTCGACACTTAAATCTAAACTCAATGTTAACAAAATTGTCTTCCTCAGAAACACTTCCTTTGCCATTGCCAGTCTACATTTTTTATATCCTCTCTACTTCGACCATCATCAGTTAATCTGCTCCCCAAATAACAAAACTCATCTACTACTTTAAGTGTCTCATTTTCTAACTAATTCGCTCAGCTTCACCAGATTTAATTCAATTACATTCCATTATCTTCATTTTGCTTTTGTTGATGATCATCTTACATGCTCCTTTCAAGACACTGTCCATGCCGTTCAACTGCTCTTCCAGGTCCTTCGCTGTCTCTGACAAAATTACAATGTCATCGGCAAACCTCAAAGTTTTTATTTCTTCTCCAAGGACTTTAATTTCTACTCCAAATTTTTCTTTTGTTTCCTTTACTGCTAGATCAATACACAGATTGAATGACATCAGGGATAGGCTACAACCCTGTCTCACTCCCTCACCAACCACTGTCTCCCTTTCAAGCTCCTCGACTCTTATAACTGCCATTTAGTTTCTGTACAAATTGTAAATCGTGTTTTGCTACCTGTATTTTACCCCTGCCACCTTCAGAACAGAAAGAGAGTATTCCAGTCAACATTGTCAAAAGCTTTCTCTAAGTCTACAAATGCTAGAAATGTAGGTTTGCCTTTCCTTAATCTATCTCCTAAGATAAGTGACAGGGTCAGTATTGCCTCACGTGTTCCAACATTTCTATGGAATCCAAACTAATCTTCCCCGAGGTCAGCTTCTACCAGTTTTTCCATTCATCTGTAAAGAATGTGTGTTAGTATTTTGCAGCTATGACTTATTAAACTGATAGTTCTGGAATTTTCACATCTGTCAACACATGCTTTTTTTTTTTTGGGGGGGGGGGGGGGGGGGGGACTGGAATTATTACATTATTCTTGAGGTATGAGGTTATTTTGCCTGTCTCATGCATTTTGCTCACCAGATGGTAGAGTTTTGTCAGTGCTGGCTCTCCCAAGGCTGTCAGTAGTTCTAATGGAATGTTGTCTACTCCCTGGGCCCTTTTTTGACTTAGGTCTTTCAGTGCTCTGTCAAACTCTTCACACAGCATCAAATCTCCAATTTCATCTTCATCTACCGCCTCTTCAATTTTCATAATATTGCCCTCAAGTACATCGCCCTCGTGTAGACCCTCTATGTACTCCTTCCATCTTTCTGCTTTTCCTTCTTTGCTTACAACTGGTTTTCCATCTGAACTCTTGATATTCATACATGTGGATCTCTTTTCTCCAAAAGCCTCTATCTTACTCGTAGTGATTTATATGCCCTTGCATTTGTCCTCTAGCCATCCCTGTTTAGCCATTTTGAACTTCCCGTCGATCTCATTTCTGAGACGTTTGTATTCCTTTTCTCCTGCCTCATTTACTACATTTTTATATTTTCTTCTTTCATCAATTAAATACAATGTCTCTTCCATTATCCAAGGATTTTTACTAGCCCTCATCTTTTTACCTACTTGATCCTGTGCTGCCTTCACTATTTCATCTCTCAAAGCTACCCACTCTTCTTTCCCCTGTTCTTGTCAATCCTTCCCTAATGCTCTTTCTGAAACACTCTACAACCTCTGGTTCTTTCAGTTTATCCGGGTCGGGTCCCATCTCCTTAAGTTTCCCTCCTTTTTGCAGTTTCTTCAGTTCAGTTCAGTTCATAACCAACAGATTATTTTCAGAGTCCACATCTGCCGCTAGAAATGTCTTAAAATATAAAACCTGGTTCCTAAATCTCTGCATAAACATTATATAATCTATCTGAAATCTTCCACTGTCTCCAGACCTCTTCTATGTATACAACCTTCTTTCATGATTATTGAACCAAGTGTTAGCTTTGATTAAATTACACTCTGTGAAAAATTCTACCCGGTGGCTTCCTCTTTCAGTCCTTATCCCCAGTCCATTTTCACCTACTACTTTTCCTTCTCTTCCTTTTCATACTATCGAATTCAAATCCCCCATGACTATTAAATTTTTGTCTCCCTTCACTATCTGAATAATTCCTTTAATCTCATCATACATTTCATCAATCTCTTCTTCACCTGCAGAGCTAGTTGGAATATAAACTTGTACTACTGTGGTAGTGGGCTTCGTGTCTATCTTGGCAACAATAACGTGGTGACTATGCTATTTGTAGTAACTTACCTGCACTACTCCTTCTTTTCTTTCTTTTTTTTTCCTTTCCATTATTAGACCTACTCCTACATTACTCCTATTTGACTTTGTATTTATAATCCTGTATTCACCTGACCAGAGGTCTTGTTCCTCCTGCCACCGAACTTCACTAATTCCCTTTAAGCTATCTATTTACCTTTTCAACTTTCTATCCTACCTGCTCGATTAAGAGATCTGGCATCCCATGCTCCGATATGTAAAACGCATTTTCTTTTTCCTGATAACGAAGTCCTCCTGAGTAGTCCCTGCCTGGAGATCCAATTGGGGGACTATTTTACTTCTGGAATATTTTACCCAAGAGGATGTTATCATCATTTAACCATACAGTTAAGCTGCATGCCCTCAGGAAAAATTACAGCTGTAGTTTCCCCTTGCTTTCAACCGTTCGCAGTACCAGCACGGCAAGGACATTTTGGTTAACATTACAAGGCCAGATCAGTCAATTATCCAGACTGTTGCCGCTGCAAGTACTGAAAAGGCTGCTGCCTCTCTTCAGGAACCACATGTTTGTCTGGTCTCTCAACACATACCCCTCCATTGTGGTTGCACCTATGGTATGGCTATCTGTATTCCTGAGGCACCCAAGCCTCCCCTCCGGCAGCCAGGTTCATAGTTCATTGGGGGGGGGGGGGGGGGGGGGGGGGGGGGGACTGACTGATAAAAGCTACAATTCTGCTTCTGCAAAGGGTGCAGGCTGGACACAGCAAGACCACAGATAAAGGAACCATTGGTGTAACAGTTCTAAATTGTTGTAGCTGTAATGGGGAAGTACCAGAGCTCCAAGCGCCAACAGAAAGCAATGACACTCAAATCGTTATAGGCATTGAAAGCTGGCTAAGCCAGAAATAATTTCAGCTGAAATTTTTGCGAAGAACCTAACGGATAGGCTACACACAGTTGGCGGTGGCGTGTTCATTGCTGTTAGTAGTAGCTTACCTTATCGCGAAATTGAAGTAGATAGTTCCTGTGATTTAGTATGGATCTTTTTACCGACCTCCCAATTCAGATGATACAGTTGCTGAAAGTTTCAAAGAAAACTTGAGTTTAATTTCAAACACGTACCCAACTCATACAATTATAGTTGGTGGTGACTTTAATTTATCCTCAATATGTTGGCAAAAATATATGTTCAATTCCAGAGGTACGCATAAAACATCATCCGAAAATGTGCTAAACGCATTCTCTGTAAATTATTTCGAGCAGTTAGTTCATCAGCCCATGCAAATACTACACAGTTGAAAAACATGCTTGACCTCTCAGCAACAAATAATCCTGAGCTAATAACGAGCATGAAAATGGATACGGGGATAAACGTACACAGGGTTGTCGTAGTGAGAGTGAATATTGTAACCCCCAAATCCTCCAAAAACAATTGAAAAATATACCTATTCCAAAAATCAGATAATAATTCACTATACGCTTTCCTGAGAGACAATTTGCACTCCTTCCATATTAACAATGTACACTAGTACACTATGTGATCAAAAGTACCCAGACACCAGGCTGAAAATGACTTACAAATTCATGGCGCCCTCCATTGATAATGCTGGAATTCAATATGGTGTTGGCCCACCCTAAACCTTGATGACAGCTTCCATTCACGCAGGCATACATTCGGTCAGGTGCTGGAAGGTTTCTTGGAGAATGGCAGCCCATTCTTCACGGAGTGCTAAGGGAGGTATCGATGTCGGTCGGTGCAGCCTGGCACGAAGTTGGTGTTCCATAACATCCCAAAGGTGTTCTATAGGATTCAGGTCAGGACTCTGTGCAGGCCAATCCATTACAGGGATATTATTGTCATGTAACCACTCCACCACAGGCTGTGCATTATGAACAGGTGTTCGATCGTGTTGAAAGATGCGTTTGCCATCCCCAAATTTCTCATCAACAGTGATAAGCATGAAGGTGCTTAAAACATCAATGTAGGCCTTTGCTGTGATAGTGCCATGCAGAACAACAAGGGGTCCAAGCCCCCTCCATGAAAGACACGACCATACCATAACATCAGCACATTCGAATTTTACTGTTGGCATTACACACGCTGGCAGATGCTGTTCACTGGGCATTTTCAATACCCACACCCTGCCCACAGCTCACCACATTATGTGCCATGATTCATCACTCCACACAATGTTTTTCCAGTGTTCAATCATCCAATGTTCATGCTCCTTACACCAAGCAAGGCGTCGTTTGGCATTTACCGGCATGATGTGTGGCTTATGAGCAGCTGTTCAACCATGAAATCTACGTTTTATCACCTCCCGCCTAACTGTCATAATACTTGCAGTGGATCCTGAAGCAGTTTGGAATTCCTGTGTGATGGTCTGGATAGATGTCTGCCTATTACATATTATGACCCTCTTCGACTGTCGGCAGTCTCTGTCAGTCAACAGACGAGGTCTGCTTGTACGCTTTTGTGCTGTGCATGTCGCTTCACATTTCCCTTTCACTATCACACGGGAAACAGTGGATGTAGGGATGTTTAGGAGTGTGGAAATCTCGCGTACAGACACATGAGACCCTATCACCTGACAACATTTGAATTCCGTGCTGCACCCCATTCTGCTATCTCACGATGTCTAATAACTACTGAGGTCGCTGATATGGAGTACCTGGCAGTAGATGGTAGCACAATGCACCTAATATGAAAAACGTATGTTTTTTGGGGGTGTCCGGATACTTTTGATCACATAGTGTAAGTGTACACCAGAAGTGACTTAAACTCAAAGAAATAGTATCGGTACCAACTGAGAGATTTATACCAAATAAATTAACAAACAACTGAGTTTATCCTCCTTGGTACACAAATTGAGTCAAAACACTGTTGGGGAAAATATATATATATATATATATATATATATATATATATATATATATATATATATACACACAAATTTAAATGGACTCAAAATATCCAAGATTGGCAATCTTATACAGAAGCTCGAAATTTAGTATAGACATTAATGCGAGATGCTTATAGCAGTTTCCACAACAAAACTGTGTTGAAGCCTGGCAGAAAATCCAGAGAGATTCTGGTCGTATGAGAAATATTCTAGTGGCGAGACACAATCAATGCCTTCTCTGTGTGATAGCAATGGAGATATTATCAAAGACAGTGCTGCCAAAGCAGAGCTACTAAACACTGCCTTCCGAAATTCCTTCATCAAAGACAAAGAAAATATTGCAAAATCTGAATCAAGAACAGCAGCCAACACGAGTAATGTAAATGTAGATAACCTCGGCGTAGTGAGGCAACTTATATCATTTAACAAAAGTAAGTCTTCTGATCCAGGTTATACACCAGTTAGGTTACTTGCAAAGTCTGCTCATACAATAGCTCCATACTTAACAATCATATACAACCATACGCTTGACAAATGATCTGTACCCAAAGACTGGAAAGCTGCACAGATCACACCAATATACAAGAAAGGTAGTAGGAATAACCCACTAAATTACAGGCCCATATCATTAACACTGATATGCAGCAGGATTTTGGAACGTATCTTTTCGAACATTATCAATTACATCGAAGAAAATGATCTACTGACACACAGATAACACAGATTTAGAAAACATTGTTCTTATGAAGCACAACCTGTCCTTTACTCACACGAAGTGTCAAGTGCTATTGACAAGAGATTACAAATTGATTCTGTATTATTTGATTTCCGGAAGGCTTTTGACACTGTACCACACAAGCGTCTTGAAGTGAAATTGCATGCTTATGGAATACCATCTCAGTTATGTACTGGATTCGTTATTTCCTGTCAGAGGGGCCACAGTTCGTAGTAATTGATGGAAAGTCATAGAGTAAGACAGAAGTGATTTCTGGGGTTCCTCAAGGTAGTGTTGCAGGTCCACTGCTGTTCCCTATCTATATAAACAAACTGGGAGACAATCTGAACAGCCGTCTTAGGTTGTTTGCAGATAATGCTGTCATTTATTGACTAATTAAGTCATCAGAAGATCAAAACAAATTGCAAAACGATTTAGAAAAGATATCTGTATGGTGCAAAACTTTGCAATTCACCCTAAATAACGAAAAGTTTGAGATCACCCAGATGAGTGCTAAAAGGAAATCAATTAAACTTTGGTTACACAATAAATCAGTCATATCTAAAGGCCATAAATTCAATTAAATACTTAGCAATTACAACTATGAGCAATTGAAATTGAAAGGAACACATAAAAATTGTTATTTGGAAGGCTAACCAAAGACTGCATTTTACTGGCAGGACACTTGGAAAATGTAACAGATCTACTAAAGAGACTGCTCCCTACACTACACTTGTCAGTTCTCTTTTAGAATACTGCTGCACAGTGTGGGACCCTTACCAGAGAGGATTAACAGAGTACATCGAAATAGTTCAAAGAAAGGCAGCACGTTTTGTATTATCACGAAAGAGGGGAGAGAGTATCACTGAAATGAAACACAATTTGGAGTGGACATCATTAAAACAAAGGCGTTTTTCGTTGTGGTGAAATTATCTTACAAAATTCCAATCACCAACTTTCTCCTCCGAATACGAAAATATTTTGTTGATGCTGACCTATATGTGGAGGAATGATCACGATAATAAAATAAGCAAAACCAGAGCTTGCATGGAAAGATATAGGTGTTAATTTTTTCTGTGCGCTATATGAATAATAGAGAATTGTGAAGGTGGTTCGATGAACCTTCTGCCAGGCACTTAAATGTGATTTGCAGAGTATCAATGTAGATGTATATTCTTTAAATTTTGCATCTCAATATAAATTTGAGTGACAAGTAAACATTATGGTGGCTTTTCAAATTTCTTCTGCAATGAAGTGCAAGAAGGCAATAAAGAAAAATCCCAGTAAGGGTAAGGTTAAGTTTGTAATTTCCGTTCAACAATAAACATTGATATAACAATGAATATATACAGAAGGTGTAAATTACAAAAGGTGACTGGTTGCAGTAATTTCAAGAAACCTTTATTCCTGTAACTGTTTCACAATGTGTTAACATATTTGTACTGTAGGGTTACACGAAGTTTGTAGTGTGAGTCTGACTTCGATTAACAAAAGGCAGTCAGAGCAGTATTACAAATATTCAAGTGTTAAGGGAAAGAAATGCACATATTTACAAGTTTATGTCATCATTAGATTATAGTTATCGAAGGATTGTTAAAAAGATCCGGTAAAAATTTAAAAACATGGCTTGAAGACAATTTAAGTAACAGTTTAGTTTTAATAATGTGGTTAACTTATTAGTTCGCCCATTCTTAATGTGGATCTGAAAGTCTGAACTGTGTTTAAATCTAAGCTGCCCACAATAAAACTTCAATGTTTGTGTTACACAAAACTTTACATATTTCTTCAAACTGGGCTCTAAGAATACTCGCAGTAAGTATCTATTGCTCATGATTCATTTATAATAATCTCAATACCACAGATTTAGTGAAATGAAAACATAATAAATTAACAATAAATAGACAGAAAAACCCAGAAAGTAATATGATAATGTACTTGAGGGTAGATCATTACTTGCCACATGGAAAAGATGCTAAACTTGCTAATATCTTGCAAGTCCTCCTTCACAGCTAACAGTTGTAAGCCAGGTTGGTGCCCACCTGGCGGCAAGTAATGAGACTGAAATTGGGGTGGATGGTGGGGGCTTGGAATATGCATAGGCTGATGCTCGAAATGTGTAGGAGGAAGTGGGCAAAAAAGCACATCTTAGTGAGGAAAATGTTGGGGTGAGCTGGAGAAATGACTGCTACCTACACAGGAAAGCATAGAGGGGGTGAAGTCAATGGCTAAATATGAGAAGCAGAATATGAAAAAGATGTAGAGGTAATGAAACGAAGGTATGAACGAGCTAGGGTCAGGTAGAACAGTAACATGGGAAACTTGAGGCTGGTTAACATTTTGGTCAAATGGCTCTGAGCACTATGGGACTTAACTTCTGAGGTCATCAGTCCCCTAGAACTTAAAACTACTTAAACCTAACTAACCTGACATCACACACATCCATGCCCAAGGCAAGATTCGAACCTGTGACCGTAGCGGTCGCGCAGTTCCAAACTGTAGCGCCTAGAACCGCTCAGCCACCCCTGCCGGCGGTTAACATTTGGACACAGCACTGACTATTCATATGGATGGGTAGTTTGTTTTAATTGTGATCACACTGAACACTTGACAGTGGTTGCAATGAAGAACAATGTGGTTCCTAGCTTCTGATGGAGGTAAGAAATCTCACTGACAAAGTTGCAGGAGGAGGCAGACTTTTGGCAATGATTCTGAGTCTTCTACAAGAATAGGATTAGGATTTTTTTGGGGGGTTGGGGTGGGGAGGGGGAATAGTAGTGGCATAAGGATGGGCATGAATATTTTGTAAGCTGGATGGGCAGTTGCATACCACAATGGGAGAGTTGGAAAATATAGTCCTCATCATAGGGTAACACTAAACATAACCAAATGTGCTGGAGGGGTGCACTGCTTTGTGGCTGATCACGGAGCATGTAAAGAGTGTTGTGTGTATTTGGAGATACAATCTGTTCTTGGATAAGATGGAATAGAGTAGTTGCTGTCTGTGAAGGCCTCAACACAAAATTCAATGTCCCACAAGGGGAACTGCAGTGTGCTAGGCTCTACGAAGGGGATTTTTCATTCTGAATTCATCAAATTAAAAGTACTGCTGGTGAGATTCTTATGGGGCCATAAATGAAATGGAAGTCGGTATTTTAAACATTGCTACTGAATCAATTGACACAGTTAAGTGTTATGTTTTAAGCTTTGAAGTCGACCAGGTGAATCAAATAGAGAAGAATATAACAAGATTTTGGAAGAACACAATCATAGTGTTCTCATCCTGTTCCAGATCATAAGAATGTCATCAATGAATTTGAAACATATGAGAAGTTTTGCGTAACTATGAAAGATTCCTCTAAATGGACAATGGACAGTTTCACATCGGATATCATCATTGAAGTGAACACAACAGTGTTGCAGATGTTTTTGTAGGTGAGACCTTCAAAGGAGGATAAGTTAAGGGTGAGGATTAATTAGCCAGGAAAGAGGTGGTTAGTCAACAGTCTGTAACAGAAGAGTTCGCAGAATGTGTGTTTATGTCCAACAAAAGCAGGACCACGAGTAATGGAGACTTTGGAGTAGAGGGAGTGAGCATTAATGTTGACAAGCAGAGTGCCAGGTGGTAATGGGATAAGAATTATGGACAGCCAGTAGAAGAAATCAACCATTTCTTTAGTGTAAGAGGGTAGGTTAAGGGTAATAGAATGAAGTTGGTCCACAAGGGTGGAAATTCTTTTAGTAAGAGTACTGTTACCAGTCACAATGGATTGTCCCCATGTCAAAAAGGGTAGTCCTTATGGAGCTACAGATGCATATTAATAGTGGAAGGCTGGGAAGTGGTGACAGGAAGGTGACAGACTTAGGACAGAGGTATCAGGAAGAGTGTAGAAATTTCAGGTGGTGTAGGTGACAGGCTATTTGGGGGAAATTAGGGAAGGGTGGTGTGATAAGTTTGGAGGTTAAGAATGCCTGGTGTGTGTGTGTGTGTGTGTGTGTGTGTGTGTGTGTGTGTGTGTGTGTGTGTGTCAGAAACAGGGTCACCAGTGAAAGAGATCACATCACTTATCATCTGCAACCACTGCAAAGAATTCTACATGGTAATGACCACAAATATTCTATACACTCACAGTAAGTACACTCAGATCAATGGTTACTGTACCAAACTTTGGCTAAGCACCAACGTCATGGCCCGGTTGTTGATCATACTGTACAATATAATGTGGGTGAATTATAACGTTACTGTAGAAGCCACGCCAACTGTGTCATTTTACTCAAAACTAACTTTTTTGTACTGCACTATTCCTGCAAAATTTCCTTTGTTGTTGCAAGATTCCCCCCCCCCCCCCCCCCCCCCCCAAGCCATGCCCTCCATAATTTCTTGTTCAGGAGCTTCTATTCTCCCTCTTGTTCCAATTCAGCCTCCAGCCACTACACCATCCTGGCAATACTCTTAATTTTTCTGCTCCACACTGCCATATCCACATTTTCTTTTTTGTTGTATCTCAACTTCTTTCTAATCTTTATTATAGTTTTTTCACTTAACAGCCTACACCCTGCCCCCATATGTATATGTGTGGCAGCCACATCTCTTCGACAAATCTGCATGTTGCACACTGACGTCCCACCTCATTCCTTCCTCTCGCCAATCAATTCAATCCTGTTCAATATAACTGCTGTCAACCACAGATAAGATAATTTTGGGGCCCACCAGGATTGCAGCACGAAGACATTCGTAAGTATGTACATGTGTGTGTGGACTTGTTTTTTACCATCATTTCCAAAAATCTCGAAAAGTTCTCAACCAATTTACTTCAAATTTTTATACAATACTGTAACAAAAACTTGGACGGACCTAGGCTACACTTTTTTTTTAAGCATGTGCACACACATACACACACACACACACACACACACATACACATACACACACACACACACACACACACACACACACACACACACACACACACACACACACGCGCGCGCAAAATAATTGTTTAATGTTAATGCTGTTACCAAACATCTCAAAAAGTTCTTGACCAATTTTCTTCAAATTTCTACATGGTACTCTAATAAACGTTCCAATGGATATGTGCTATATATATATATAAATATCTATGTACTGTATGAAGGGGAAACATTGTTACCAAAAATCTCGAAAAGTTCTTTACCAAGACACTTCAAATTTTTATCTGATACTCTAATAAACGTTGAGATGGACATAAGATATACATAATGGGAAAAAATTGTTATAAAAAATCACAAACATTCATGTCTCATTTACCTCAAATCTCGTGAAGATTCAGACGGACACAAACTACATATCTTTTAATATAAGGAGTACATAAATATATACTGCATATGTAATACACAAATCAAAAAAAGTTGTGCATCACCCTGGTTCCCAGAACTCATGAAGACAGACGTTGACTGTGGATATTGTATCACAGACACAACCCTTTTGACTGTTCAGAGATGTCACTAAACCCGCCCAAAGATGTAAACAACCATGCATGAGCAGCGCGCCTATTAGATGGAGGGGGTCCGACACCCAATCAGTTCCAGTCATTCCACCAGGAAAGTGGTACACAGCTCGTGTTGTTTGTAGTTCAACCATGCCTAGACGGCCAATGCGGTGGTTCGATCACGTCCGCATTGTTACTTTGTGCCAGGAAGTACTCTGAACAAAGGAAGTGTCCAGGCATCTCGTAGAGAGCCAAAGTGACGTTGTTCGGACATGGAAGAGATACAGAGAGACAAGAACTGTCGATGACATGCCTCGTCTAGACTGCCCAAGAGCTACTACTGCAGTGGATGACTGCTACCTACGGATTATGGCTCGGAGGAACCCTTACAGCAACGCCACCATGTCGAATAATGCTTTTTGTGCAGCCACAGGTGGTGGTGTTATGACTCAAACTGTGCGCAATAGGCTGCATGATGTGCCACTTCACTCCTGACATCCATGGTGAGGTCCATCTTTGCAATGACGACACCATGCAGCGTAGTACAGATGGATCCAACAACATGCCGAACAGACCACTCAGGATTGGCATCACGTTCTCTTCACTGATCAGTGTCGCATATGCCTTCAACCAGACAATCGTTGGAGACATGTTTGGAGGCAACCCGGTCAGGCTGAATGCCTCAGACACACTGTCCAGCGTATGCAGCAACATGGAAGTTCTCTGATGTTTTCGGGTGGCATAATGTGGGGCCGATGTACGCCGCTGGTGGTCACGGAAGGCACCGTAATGGCTGTACGATATGTGAATGCCATCCTCCGACCGATAGTGCTACTATATTGGCGAGGCATTTGCCATCATGGATGAAAATTCGCCCCCCATCATGCACATCTTGTGAATAACTTCCTTCAGGATAACGGCATTGCTCGACTAGAGTGGCCAGCATGTTCTCCAGACATGAACTCTACCAATCACACCAGAGATAGACTGAAAAGAGCTGTTTATGGACAACGTGACCCACCAACCACTCTGAGGGATCTGCGATCGCCGTTGAGGAATGGGACAATCTGGACCAATAGTGCCTTGGCAAACTTGTAGATAGTATGCCACGACAAATACAGGCATGCATCAATGCAAGATGACATGCCACTGGGTGTTAGAGGTATCTGTACCACCACCTCTGAAGGTCTTGCTGTATGGTGGTACAATCTGCAATGTGTCATTTTCATGAACAATTAAAAGGGCGGAAATGATGTTTCTCTTGATCTCTATTCCAATTTTCTGTACAGATTCCAGAACTCTCGGAACCGAGGTGATGCAAAACTTTTTTTTGATTTGTGTGTATAGTGGAGCAAACACTGTTACCAAAAATCTTGGAAAGCTCTTTACCAATTTAATTTAATTTTTTTTTCATGATACTCTAATGAACATTCAAAAGGACATGGGCTATAAATTTTTTAAAACTGCAATGCTCTGGTTTTATATTACAAACTGTGAGAAACAAAATGCTGTATTGTACTTTGGCATGAAAATTTGCACTTTTGTTTTTATTCTCACAGGCAGTTTTAACTATGATAGCAGGGCATTTAAACCATGTGACAAATTGTTTCTTCCACGCATATTCTCTCTCACTGCACACATTTTTAAACAAAAAATATATATTGAACAATGAGCATTTTTGTTTTCTTTCTTGCAGTCGGTTTTCATAGAAAACAGGAAATCATTATTTACAGCATATTGACATATGATTAGAATACTGCTACAGTATCTTAAATTTGCAATAACAGTAAACAAGGCCTAACATCAGACAGAGGGAGGAAGAGGGATTTAAGGGGGGGGGGGGGGCGTTGGGTTGGGGGGGAGGGTGCAGGGTGGGAGGTGAGAAAACAGCCCTACAGAGTTCGAGAGAGGAGGTGGACAGAGAGAGGGGAAGGGGCAGGAGGAGGTGGATAGAGAAGGGGGACAAGAAAATGGAAAGAGGGGCAGGGGGAGGTGATGGACAGAGAGGGAGGGAGCAAAAACTACTTAACAACAATAAGACCTCCTTGCATCAATGTATTTAATCTACTTTGAAATATTACTTTGCAGACTGGTTCTATTTTATTCTAATTCTTTGGCAGTAAGTTCTGGAAAGTACTGATAGTCCACCTGTTACCAAATAACCTTCACTGTATGGTTTTTTCATTTTTAACAACAGTGGTAAATGGGCAGTCTACATAATGAACACAATACCAGACTATGAATAAAACTTCCACGGATCGGACAGTAAGTGATATGGCACTGTCTCAGATTACGGTCTTATCAGTATGTTAAAATATATGGTTGCTTTCTTTAGAATCCAAACAGAGAAGGACAGTGGTCTCTGTAAATATGGTCATAAAAATCAACAGTGTATCATGGAAATCCAAGCAACAAGAGGAAGAGAAATGTCATGCCCCATAACCAACCATGACCATTGCAAGCCTAAATATCAATGTGATGAGCAAAAATAAGCAACAAATGCAGTCAAAGCTTTGTCGCACACACAAAAGGATTGTACCATGCATCCATAGAATGTACAGAGGTGAAGGAGACATAGGACCACTTAGCTGTGGAAGCTCCACAAGCTAAATATGGCAGCACAATCTTCACAAAACCTGCATAGTCATAACATTACCAAACAGGACCAAATGTAACAACATCAAGCTACTAACAATCAACTGTAGCACCTTTACCATGATGTATACATACAAATCCCCTGGGGCAAAGCTCAGCCTGACACTACTGCAAACCTTTTATAACGAAAACAGACGGTTCACAATAGGAGACAAACTCACACAGCACCATCTAGAGCTACAAAGAAATGGATGACAATGGGCACAAACTGAAACAATGGGCTGAAACGTATAACTTATTTTAGTATCTGCACAGACATGACAACACCACTACACTACATGGTAGGCATTGATATTTCAATGGCCAATGGTGGCTCAATAATAGCCAGGGGGTAGAATCCCATGAAAAGAAAATGAATTCGCTGAGTGGGTCAATCTAAGGGAAGCAGAGAGACAGGCACAGTAATGACTCAGCATGTGACTGACATGAATAACTAATGACTAAGCACTCAAGAACAACACACGGCACATAGGGCAAGGAGATGCCTGCAGTGGCTGAACTCCAGGTAAGCACTGGTCCGCCAGGCCTACTGCTGCCCAAAGATAAACACCTCCACAAGTTGGTCTGTCCATACTATGTGTTAAGTGCACCTTCCATGGCAGGTTGTCGCACTATCCCAATGTACTACCCACAGCAGCTCATCTGTCTCCATCGTGATGTCCGCTTGGGGGGATACTAAACTCATGACTATTGCATAACCCAAAATTACCTTGCTCCTTTAATAGCAAACTATGGAAGCATGGTTACAACCCTGAAAACGGCTTCATCGCTGTAAATTTGCTTGACCAATGCCTGAAAACCATAGGCCATACTTGACATGCAAAATAGCCCAAATGTGTGCTGGAAACTTCAATACAGAAATAAAGAAACTCGAGCCAACAGTGGAAATTACGAAAGTTTCACAGACATTTTCCACACCAAGGGACATATTCCATGAGCTAGCAGGCTATATTTTATACTGGTTCTCACAGGAATCAAGGGACATATGAAGAATTATACAAGTAGGACTGTCATGATGAAGAGACTATCTTATGCATAAGTATGCTAATGAAAATGTTGACCGAGACTTGACAGAGGAAGTGGACCAAAACCTTGGAAGGAATGGATATGACCAAAAGTAGCAAAATGGCATGGAACTTAGTCAAAAAACTCAACTGTGATCCTAAGGTAGTAAAACAACCATCCAAAGTATCACCTAACCAAGTTGCCCATCAACTCCTCTTGAACATAAAACCCAACAAGAGACGTCAAAAGTCCAACAATAGAAGCCCACAGCACAAATTGAATAACTTCGTTGTTTCATTTGCCTTTAAACAACTTCACCTGTACAATATGAATGACTGATACTGAACCACACAGTAAGCATTTCAGGTCAGGAAAATCTTGCATCAGCCGAGCCTTGCCCTTTACTGAACATACTGAGGAAGCATACAAAAATAAACAACAATAACAGGACGAGCGTCACTTAATCTAAGTTTTGCATACAACACAGTAAACCACAGGTCACTCACGACAAAACTGTACGACACATTTAACAATTACCAGCTTGTAAAAAAAATCACAGTCAGTACGGTAAAACTGAATTTTCTCTACCATGCTGGAGGACAGAAAGAGCCGGTGGCGATGATGGAAAACTGGGTTCACCCAGGGTAGTGTCTCAGTCCCTGTACATTCAACCTGTACACCAATGACCAAAACCAAGTTACATGACCCACCTCCTGTACGCAGAGGACCTGCCCATCACATCTCACGGAAAGAGTTTTGAGGAAGTAGAACAAAATCTAGTACATGCTCTAAGCACCATTCCCATATGCTACCAGGAAAACTCCCTTAAATCAAATCCCTCAAAGACTCAAGTCCATGACTTCCACTTTCACTCAAAACTAAGCAAATCTAAAGCAGAATGTTAACTTGGAATGGCATCATTCTGGAATACCTAGATAAACTGGCATACCTGGATGTCATACTGAGCCGATCATTGATGTACAAGCATCACTGTGAGAAGACCCATCACAAAGTTGAAGCACAAAATAACTAGCTGAGAAAATTGACTAAAAGCAAATGGGAAGCTACACCAAAGGTGCTGGGAACCACAGCCTGGGCCACTGCGCTTCTCCACAGCACAATATGTTTGCCAGTGTGGTCCAGGTCAGTATACACCAAAAAGGTCAACATAAACTTAAATTAAACACGCCACCCAATAGCTGGTTGCACAAGAACCACACCACTCGATAAACTATATGAAACTGGTGGACTTGCGGGCTGAAACTCTCAAACAGTCCGTCACAAGCACAATGAGAAGCTTAAGCATATCTTCAAGGAATGCCACACTTTATTTGGAGATTCCTGCAAAGATGCAAGACTTACATTCCATAAGATATTTCTGATCACGGTACTCACCGAGCCTCCAAATGACTACGCTCCACTACAGAAGATACCCAGTGGAGAGAACTTGAGATGGGAGATCTGGAGGTGCCCGAATTGCTTTAGAACAGGTGTACCAGCAGTGAAGGCAAACTTGATAAAGTGGAGCCTTACAGTTGAACATGATGAAAGACATGTTTTTGGCTGATCTGAGAATATGAGAAATTTCTTGACTTGTCCTAGCTGTCCCAGTAAATGCACCCTCAGTGATTTATGGCAGGGAAGCAAGTATTGGAAATACTCAATTATGGGCTGAAAAACTGATCATTATACACAAAAAAGTAAACAAAGTCTCTGGAATCAAAATACAATCATTCCAGTACAGTACATCTCCAAACAGATGAACATAAGTGAGAAGAAGCAAGAACAAACATGTGATCTAAGGTAATCAAAAGTTCTAGGGATCACTATTGCACCTGTAGCAAATTTGCAGAAGATATTGGAAAAAATGGGTCTCCACTTCTCTTTAGTTAATTAGTATTGCTGATCTCAGGAAAATTTGCTTTTCTGTGGATATAATCTTACTGTTACAGTTAGTTTTATTTCATCTTTCCTATTTTGTCCATCATGTGAAAACCTCTCTACATTGCCATCAATAATAGTATAATGATTTCAAATATTGCAATAATAAGAATGAAGAAGAATCAGAAATATGAGTGAAATGTGTCTACTACTTTAAAAAGCAGAAATATGAGTGAACTGTGTCTACTACTTTAAAAAGCATTAATAAAAATCGCTTACTTTAGCTTCACAGAAAATGACACAGCTGTATCTATAGAAGGCAACAATGACTACAGTACTAATTTCTCATAGTAAAAGAATTTGAATTTGTTGCCATACTTACAGATTACCCAACTGCTTGTCCTCTTCCAACTTCTGTAATCTTATTATAGGGAGGAGGGTTTTCACCGATGGACTCAAAATGTTTGCTCCATCCTGTGAACTATCCCCTTGAGCGCTTTCACTAAACTCATCATTCACAGTAGTACATGAATCAGTACAATGATTTGGATCTAGCTCTGGCTCCAGCTCAGATGTGGATTCATGTTCAGATTCATCTGCATCTTCAATCTCTGGCTCCCAGCTCGCTTCAGTTTCACACTCCTGCTGATGGCCATGCTTTATGCCAGTTTCCAGCTCACACAACTGCAGTGTATTGTGCTCAGATTCTGGCCCTGACTCTGATTCATGTTCTGAGCCCAGCTCCATTTCCTGATCGGGCTCTAGATTTTGGTTTTGGCAGCGACCAATCTCCTGGCCAGGATTTAGGTCTTGGGGTTGACAAAGTTCCATTTCCTGATCACATTCCACAATTCGGTTTTGACACAGTTCCATCTCCTGGTCAGGCTTAATATCTATGTCTCGGGACAGTTCAACTTCCTGGCCACACTCCTGTTGGGAGAGTTCCACCGCCTGGCTAGATTTCATCTCTCGGTTCTTGGAGAGTTCCATTTCTTGGTCAGATACCATCTCAATGTCCTGGCTAGATTCCTTTTCCAACTGTGCTTTCTGGTTACCCTCAAACTCAACATTTTGTACCAGTTCCTCAATAGGTTCTGGCTGCTGAATGAGCTTCTGATGATGACAAGGCAACTCATTTGCATCTCTATCAGGCAGCTCTGTTGGCTCTGGAAGAGGTATCTCTGCCAGCTCTTCAAGACTTAACTGTGATGGACCTTGCTTTACAAACTCTTTCTCTGCCTCCCGTTTTCTGTTCTGATAATCTTTTTGAACTTTCCTATTTCTTTCAATACTATCTTTTATCCCTACCTCCTCCTGTTCTTCCTCCTCTTCCACAATGGGAGTGAAGTTCCTACAAGACACATGGAAACAGATTATCAAATAGATTCTGACACTGACATTTAGTTACTGTTTTTAAATAATATTAAAGAATTAAATCAAAACTGCTTTGAGATTCTTCTGAACGTCTTCAAAGAATATTAGTAACCAAAAACAAACTCATTTCACTTGTTTTCAGATAGTAATTACAAGTTAAATTATGTGTATGTGCACTTAAACTACTTCAGACAGGTCCATACATCGAGAGTACATACATCGGGAACTTAAAATTTCTTGTCCAAGTTGCCTTCTTTTCAAATGTCTCTTTCCTGGGTGTGGTTCTCTCTAACAACTCTTCAGAGTTCAATTTATCATTTGCTGCTACTTCAAAATTTGATGTAGTTTGAGAACTTATGCTTTCTCCAATTTCATCATCTGCTGGGCCATTAGTATTTTGAGTATGAGATAAATTGTAGCAGTCTGGATGATTGCGCTGGACATGCAGCTGGAAATGCAATAGTCCCATGAAAGAATAACACAGAAATGCACTAAATAACATGTGGGACATTAACAAATTTGTATTAAAGCTGAACAGTGTACCATTCTTGTTGTTACTGTTACTACCATTATTCCAACAATAACTACTTCCCTGCGACATAATGTCAACAATTGTGCATTTCAAGCAATGTACAAGTATATTTGCTCAATTGTTTCAGTATTATCCATTAAAGATTTCTGCCATAATCCTACAATTTCTGAGAATGAGATGGATTATGTTCTAGAAGAAATTTCAACTAGTTTAGGTAAAAAATGTCAAAGAGAGTTTTGCATACATAAACCTGGAATTATTTTATTTGAAAAAATGAATTTTGTAGTAGGTACAAGAGAGGAGAATGGATGTTAAAAATACTTCAGACGATAGCAGTGGCAATACCAAAATGAAGTTTAAAGAATGAGGAAGATTGGTTGGAAGAAGTCTGTGCCATTATATTTTGAAGAACATTTGAACAGAGCTTAACAGTGCTAAATATTGGTGTCCTCTGTTCTCTTAAGCTTGGTTTACACCACAGCAAACATAAGAGAAAAAGCATTTTATCTTGTGTAAACAGTTGGTGAGTATGAAGGAACAGTATTCACAGATTTGTTCTTGCACCCTGCCGATTGTTGGCCTTTCAGTATGGCATCAAAGGAAATTCACACACTTTCTGTTTCGGCACTCGCTTCAGTGTAACAGCACAAAGAGCATTTAGTCCTGCAGTCAGCTATTTTTCACACATCAACGACTTTTGTTATCGATCATGACTCGTGTCAGTTATAAGTTGAAAATTTCTGAAGCAATCTAATATCCAACGGTAGATGTGAGAAAGACGATAAAGTCATTACTTGCTTCCATCTGGTGAAAACTTATTTAAAGTACAAAAGTTTTTGTATTTCTTTTTGTTATAAAGGAGCAGCAGAATATATTTCCTTGAAAGGAAACATACATGAAAAGGTATGAATTATGTTTATTACTTTCAAACTAAAAATACATGAATGAGCTGATAATTCTGGTGACTTTCTTTCCAGGTAATGTAATTACGGCACAGGTGCACCTCTATTATTTTAGGAGTTTTCAATATAATAACTGAATATGTATTTTTACATTACATTATCCACACTTTATTGATAGTATCTTTTCTATAGGTACTTGAACAAACTCCGTGACTGCTTCAAATACGGCACTGCAAGCATCAGGAACTATCCGAGATATAGCAACTACTAAAATTTGAGACAAGTTGTAGCATACCTATCTACAGCTGTTGAGAACCTGATTGTAAATTTTAATCTTTCTTCACATGAAACTGCTTTCCAGTGATAAAGGTTGAAATAAGGCTAAAGGATGCTGAAGCTGCAAGTATGTGGTAAGTGGACTACTGCCACACATTTCACACTTCGAACATTTATATCTTTCTGCTATTTTGCTTTCTTTGTCACCAACAGTGCATTCACCGTACAATATAATCCTATCTGAACATTGTAGTTTAGCCTTGTGATACAACTAGATTGTATTGAGCGAAGTGTGTATGCTGATGACTTGACCACCCAAAAACAACAACATAGTACTCACAGAGCTGGTATGCTCAATGCTCATTCTTTCCATTCCCTCCAATTCGAATACTTGTTCACAGAATTAGTGAATTCTACTAAATGATAGTGAATTGTCTGTGAATGCTCATTTACTTGTGTTCACTTCCATTCATTCTAGTACAAACAAGACTTTAGCATAATCTGGACAGCACAATGAAATCAGTTTAGATGAGAAAAATACACCTCTATTTTTGTTTTTACATACTAACAAATTCTGCGATGGATTCATGTCAGTGTGGCTCCTCAGCGTGTTTGGTCAGAGGGGGGGGCTACCCCCTGTAGGGGGGGAAAAAAAAACACCTGAATAGTTTTCACCAATAGAATTTGAGAGATATCATGCAACAATAGGGTGTCCATAATTAAAGTTCCAGTTTCAAAACGGTGTAGAAAGAGAACCAATGCTTGGAATGACGTCAAATATGAACAGCGTATTATTAACATGTAGTAACATCTTGGAAAATAATTTGATCAATTGAAAAATACTAAAAGACCAGCTCTTTTGAAGTGCACTGTGGCCAGAGGAGGAAAGTAGTTGATCTGACGCCTGTGGAAAATGTGGCCACATCATTGCAAGGGGGTAGGGCAATGATGTGAAATCATGTAGAGCATGGCAAATTACCCACATTTTGGATGTCTGTGAGCATGGTGCATAAAATCCTACAGAACATACTGCATGACTATCCATATAAAACCATCCATGTTCAGGAGTTGCTTCCTGCTGATATGCCAGCAGGACAAATATTTGTCCTGGAATATCTTGCTTGCATGGAAGTGGACAATGAATGGCTATGGAACATTTTGGGGACAGACGAAGCTCATTTCCGTCCTCAAGAATATGTGAATAATCAGAACTGTAGAATATGGGCAACAGACAAACTGCACGCACATCAACTGATACACCTCATTCTGAAAAGGTGACTGTAGACTGTATGGTGTAGGCTAACTGCATCGTTTATCAAAGGTTTGTGTGTTTTTAATTATATGAATCCTCTGGGTCCTGTTAGCTGTACCATCACAGGTAAACTCTGAGGTCTTTTGCGCACCAGCTTCATTCCAACACAACAGCAAGAATGTGTGGGTTGGATCATTTTTATGCAGGATGGCACTCTTCTGCACATTGCACAGCCAGAGAAGCAGTTGCTCCAGAGGCATTTAAGAAATATTATAATTATTAGCCGTCGTTTACCTGCAGCATGGCCATCCCGATCACTTGACCATAATCTATGGGGCTTCTGGCCATGGGGTTATCTGAAAGCTGTAAGTTTCAGTGCCCCAATTACAAGCATAGCTGAATTGAAGGCACACATTCTATATGTGACCCCTGAGACATTCTGATCTGTTGTGGAACATGATGATTCTTGATGTCAACTTGTGGAATAGACCAGTAGGCAGCATATTCAACATGTCTTGCTCCAGTCTCACAAAAATTAGAAACCAATGTCATTTTGTGTTTTACACATTTCATTGCCCCCTCCACAATTAGAAACCAATGTCTTTTACTTTTTATGCGGTTTTTGGCCTCAGGACAGTTAAAAACCAATTGTTCCCATTTGATGTAGTAAGACTTTGCTGTGGTGGATGAGCTTACCTAACTTACGGTGCCACAACTGTTGACTGCTGAACTTGAGCAGCCATGCACATTGAACATTATGTATGGTGTAATGTGAAACTCAAACCATAGATGGTGTATTGTGATTCATCTCTCATTTGTAGCCAACCTCATTTACATTACAATGTTTACAGCACCATCGACGGGTAAAGTTTTCACTAAATTTCTTTTTGTTCCATCAGGTTTCCCCCTGCATCAATAATACACTGTTCTACTTTGGTGTCACTCTGAGCAGTACTTCTCTTTCTACACCATCTGGGTCTGACGAGTGCTCGCAAGTGGGTTGCACTCAGCCTTTGTGAAACCAATCGAGGGGCTACTTGACTGAGAAGTGATGGACCCAAGCACAAAAACTAAAAACGCCTGGGAGAACAGTTTGCTGACCACATGCCCCTCCATACCTATGATCATAACGCCTACCGGCTCAGGATGACACGGTGGCTGGTCAGTGCCATGAACAAAACACCATAAGACAACACGCAAGTAACCATTTTGTAACATTAGTGTTACAAAGGCACACGTTAATCTTGTGACTGCATGAATTTAAGAAGTTATCCGCTATATAGACCCAATATATTTGGTATAAAGTGGTAAGTGTTATCAGGTTGAAACATACCTTTTGTTTGTAATCCCACTGTTTACAAGATGTGAAAGGTCTGACGGTGATTCTGCAAAGGATATTGCAGTGGAAAACATTACTCTCTCTTTACAGATAACCTTTACAACACCACATCAATTAATTGTGAACTGAAGTAACAGCAAGAACATTTTGACTAAGGTTACCACTACACTTCCAAGATGGTCATCTTTATACCTAACAGATGTAAGGCCAAATAAACGCCAGTATGTGATGTACACAAGAACAAAAGCAAGATGGGTGTTAAACTGACTGACAATACTCTGATGTATGTGGAATTTAAGCACAGATCCATAAAATGGTGGGGGAAACTGGCTTTCCATGTCATTCAAATGGTGCCGATAAAGTCATGCATACTTTATTAAGATAACAGGTAGACATCTCCCTGCTTCTCAGTTTATGGTGGCTGTCATTATCAACAGAAAAGCATTTATGGAAAAACTTTGAGACAACGGTAACAAAAACAAAGTGTTGTATTCAATCAGGGTAGTGAGAACCTTATTGGAAAAGTGTGGAGTCATCATTTTGAGCTAGACAGCAAGAATTAGAGACAACAATGGAAACACATGGATTCACCCCCACTGAAAAAACCCCAAGCAATGAACACTTAGCAAAAACTGAAGCATGTCATCAATTCCAAATGGCTAACAATGTTGACGCAAGCATCATTCTGTTGCAGGTTAACGCCAGCCCACATGTTGCTACAGTTTGTTTCAGCTACACTGCAGAAGTTTTGCCGAGAAGCTCTTACACATCCTCCATATAGTCCCCATCTCTCCCAATGCAATTTCCATATTTTTGCAGTCCTGGAGAAAAACATCAGTGGCTGTCGATTTGGTTCAGACAAAGAGGTGCATGCCCAGGTACTATCATGGCTCTATAGCCAACTGCAAACATTCTTCCATGAAGGCACTGACCATCTTATCTCACAGTGTGGTGAATTTATAATCAGTTACGCTGAGATTACTTTTGAAATAATAATACTTTTTTCCATCTGTCACGTTTTCATCTGTCTGTCCCATATACGTAACTTTATAAAAGTACATACTACACTCATGTTCAGAGAGAAAAAAACAGAACACCTTGCACAACTAGAGATATTATGTTCATATTCACAGGATATGTAGATTAGTATGTTCTGAAGAAATGATTAGCATCTGAACCATGTCGGCCCGTGGGTTTAAGGTCAACATCAATATCGTGGCGAAAACCACCTACCGGTAAAATGTGCCTGTGGCTCTTGTTGTCGCTATAAACTGAAGGTAATGGATTAGTGTGATTTAGCAGACACGCTGGATGACTTGCAGATGTATGCACGAACTGTACTGTCAAATCTGTAAGTTCAAAAGAGGGCGTATTATTGGCATCTGGGAAAGTGATGCATCCATCTGGGAAAATCCCGTTCCTGTGGGACGAAGTGTTAGCAGTGCAATGGGTGTCTGCAGAATTGTTCACAGAAGGCAGTAGAACATGACGAGATGGTTAGGTTGCACCGCCCAGACCACCCCCTTGAAGATCGACACCTCATATGAATGGCATTGCAGGACAGATCTGTGTCCTCCTCTGTTCTGGTGCAACTGTGGAATAGTGTAACACATCTTACACAATCAGGGGTGACAGTCCATTGCCATTTATTACGGCATAGGTTATGCGCACATTATCCACTTCTCTGTCTACCTTTGATGAATGTGCAGAAACTGCAATGGTATATGGAACGACGTCACTAGAAAAGGGAATGGCATCGGACAGTGTTTTCGGATGAATCCAGGTTCTGTTTGGTTGAACATGACGGCTGCACTTTGGTTCGCTACAGATGGGGGAGCAGCATCAAAGTGACTTCATTCACACAAGACATACATTGCTAACTCAAGGTCTTATGGTGTGAGGCGCTTTTGGATACAACCACAAATCACAGCTGGTGTATGTCCACGGCACTGTGACCAGTGTGACCTGTATAAATAACATCCTGCGACCCATAGTCATTCCATTTCTGCACAACACCCCATACACCATTCTTCAGCAAGGCAATGCATGTCCACACATTGCTGCACAAATACGTTCCTTCTTGGTGTCACAGGATGTCAGCCTTTTGCCCTGTCCTACTGGATCACAAGACTTTGTCACCAACTGAAAATCTGTGGGATATGGTGAATCACCAGGTGCACTGCTGTGACCCATTGCGAACCACCACAGATGGGCTTTGGCGTACTGGAATTATTGAACCGGCTGGACATACAGTACTTGACTGCAGTTCAGCAGGTAGACTGGGGTGAGAGTTATGTTGGGTCGGTAGAAGGAGATAGATAGAGGCAGAAGAAGTGTGCGTGTGTGCGTGGTGGTGGTGGTGGTGGTGGTGGTGGTGGTGGTGGGGGGGCAGATAGTTAGCAACATGGACGCAGGCAGCAGGTGCACAGTTTAAAAATGTGGTAGGAAGGGGTGGTAGGTGCATGGGCTGTCATGTGACCCAAGTGTACCAAAGATAGTGAGGTGCTAGCAACGTGGAGGCATGATTGTGAGGGGGAGGACAGAGCAGGGGAAATTGTTGGATACGAAGGACATGTTGCAAGGAAAACTCCAATCTAAGCAGCTCAGAAAACGTGGAGCCGTAGGAAAGGATTCAGATGGCACGGGCCGCGAAGCAGTCATTAAACTGGTGCATGTTGTGCTTGGCAGCATGTTGTGCCACTGGGTGTTCAACTTTTGTTCCTGGGTACAATTTAGCAGTTTATTTATTTATTTATCCATCCGCAGACAATCAGGATTGTACGGACGTTGCCTTTTTTTATTTTTTAAATTGTGAAACAGATGTTCATCAGTAAGAAAGTTGTATGTTTTAAACTATTCACAATGTTTTTCATGTAGAAATCATACATTAGCACAGTTCAGAGAGAGAGAGAGAGAGAGAGAGAGAGAGAGAGAGAGAGAGAGAGAGAGAGAGAGAGAGAGAGAGAGAGAGAGAGAGGGAGAGAGGTTGATAGTAAATGACAATCCTGACTGATCCGTCTTCGGTCTGTTATTCAGAGAGATTCTCCATTCCCTCAAACTGTTGTAGTCAAACTATTGGCGTACCCCTGGACACAGAATGTAGTAATTTCACGACATTATTTCCAACATGCATAGTAAATTTCTAATTTTTTATCAAGTTTCTTTTTGAGAAAAGAAATACTTTGGTGTCAAAGTAGACAATCTGCCAATACAAATAGCAAAAGCCAAACTACATCTCAAAACACAATAGAACATTAATTTTCCATTTTTCCTTATGTACCACAGATTCTTTTTATTATCTAGTAAGGTAAATGTGTAATGGTCATACTGAAAAGGCATTAGTGTACATTAGTTGGAGATCAAAGAAATTGTAGGATACATGACAGGTATGTACATTCAAGTTCTAAGGCCTCCGATTTTTTTTCTCCGGACTGAAAAGAGATAGAAACATTGGCATTGTTTTAAAATGAGGCCGCGTTCATTGTCAATATGTCCCAGAGATGGCAGCATCGTATGGCAGATGGAATTTTACCGCCAGCGGCGAGAATGAGAACTGTTTTAAATACTTAAACTGGTGACGTTTTCCTTACTTGAACAGCGTGCAATCATTCGATTTCTGAATTTGCGTGGTGTGAAACCAATTGACATTCATCGACAGTTGAAGGAGACATGTGGTGATGGAGTTATGGATGTGTCGAAAGTGCTTTCGTGGGTGCGACAGTTTAATGAAGGCCTAACATCGTGTGACAACAAACCGAAACAACCTCGGGCTCGCACAAGTTGGTCTGACGACATGATCGAGAAAGTGGAGAGAATTGTTTTGGGGGATCGCCGAATGACTGTTGAACAGATCACCTCCAGAGTTGGCGTTTCTGTGGGTTCTGTGCACACAATCCTGCGTGACGACCTGAAAATGCGAAAAGTGTCATCCAGGTGGGTGCCACGAATGCTGACGGATGACCACGTGGCTGCCCGTGTGGCATGTTGCCAAGCAATGTTGACACGCAATGACAGCATGAATGGGACTTTCTTTTTGTCGGTTGTGACAATGGATGAGACATGGATGCCATTTTTCAATCCCGAAACAAAGCGCCAGTCAGCTCAATGGAAGCACACAGATTCACTGCCACCAAAAAAACTTTGGGTAACTGTCAGTGCTGAAAAAATGATGGTGTCCATGTTCTGGGACAGCGAGGGCATAATCCTTACCCACTGCGTTCCAAAGGGCACAACGGTAACAGGTGCATCCTACGAAAATGTTTTGAAGAACAAATTCCTTCCTGCACTGCAACAAAAACGTCCGGGAAGGGCTGCACGTGTGCTGTTTCACCAAGACAAAGCACTCGCACATCGAGCTAACATTAGGCAACAGTTTCTTCGTGATAACAACCTTGAAGTGATTCCTCATGCTCCCTACTCACCTGACCTGGCTTATAGTAACTTTTGGCTTTTTCGGACAATGAAAGACACTCTCCGTGGCCACACATTCACCAGCCATGCTGCTATTGCCTCAGCAATTTTCCAGTGGTCAAAACAGACTCCTAAAGAAGCCTTCGCCGCTGCCATGGAATCATGGCATCAGCGTTGTGAAAAATGTGTACGTCTGCAGGGCGATTACGTCGAGAAGTAACACCAGTTTCATCGATTTCGGTTGAGTAGTTAATTAGGAAAAAAAATAAAATAAAAAAAAAATAAAAAATAAATGTAGGCCTTAGAACTTCAATGCACCTCGTAATGTTATAACTTAACTACATTTAACACTCTGACAATAAAGTTGACATAAACAATAGATATGGGAAAAAATTCAATCAGTCATACAAACAGGGGAATATGCACACACTTCGACATTTTCTGTGATACCTTAACAATTATTTACTTCAACAGCATTTTGTGTTTATATATATATATATATATATATATATATATATATATATATATATATATATATATATATTTCATTAATCAATACTACTTCATCACTGCAATTAAAATATTCTTCAGTAAAATACTTTGTTTTATATCAGTACAAAGATCATTCAGTGTCACTTCATTCTGTTGGACAGCTGGTTGGCGACCATGCCCACATAAAATGCTGAGCAGTAATTACATCAGAGCTGGTATATAACATGACTTCCTTCACAGATAGCCCTGCTTCTGATATGATTGAATAAGCCTGTGACCCTATTGGAGAAGGTCTCTCTCTCTCTCTCTCTCTCTCTCTCTCTCTCTCTCTCTCTCCTAATCCCAATGTTCCCCAGTACAGCCACCTTCTACATTATTCTCAAAATCCACAAACCCAACATTGGACACCTCACGGTAGCTAGTTATTGTGCTTTCACTGAAAGAATCTCTGCTCTTTTTGACCAACACTTCCTACCGATTGCCCAAAGCCCAGCCTGCCATATCAAAGATACCAACTACTTTCTTATCTAACTCTCTATCATTGAAACTCCATTAGCACCTGGATACATACTTATCATTGTTCATGTTAAATCCCTGTACACCAATATCCCTCCTCCCCAAGGCCTTCCCACTATCGAACACTACTCAAACACCATACCAATCATATAATCGCAACCAACTATTTCTTTGGTGATGGGAAGGTATATTAAAAAATCAGCAGCACAGTCATGGGCACCAGTGTAGCACCCTCTTATGCCAAACTGTTTATAAAGCATATAGAGGAAACCTTCCTAGCCTCTCAAAGATTTTGTTTTGCTCCTGATCTGGTCGCAGGGCAAAGATATCAAATATTCATTCCTCCACAACCTGAACACTTTCTCTCCCATATGCTTCACTTGGTCCTCCTGAAACAACTGTTCTGCCTTTCTGGACATTGATCTCCATCTCTCGATGGCCTCATTTATATCTCTGCCTATGTTAAACCCATTAACCACCTGCATTTGGACTAGTGTCTCCCCTTCCACACCAAAAAATCACTCTCATACAGCTGCACCACCTGTGGAAGACATATCTGCAGTGATGAGAATTCCCTTGTGCTGTGTGCTGAAGGTCTCACATATGCCTTCACAGACAGGCTCTACTCTCCAAACCTAGTCTGCAGACAGATTTCCTGTGCCATATTATCACATGCCCCTAATTCTCCCAACACCCTCAAGAATCAGCTGCAAAGGACCCCCCCCCCCCCCCTTTTTCATGCAATATCACCACGGACTGAGGCAACTGACATATCCTTTGCCAGGGCTTTGATTATCTATTATCATGCCCAAAATGGGTGGTATCTACTCAACATAACTCCAAACCTTCCCAAAGTGACATTCTGTTGCCCACCCAATCTACAGAACATCCTGATCCATCACTGTGCCACTCCCATCTCCAACTCCCACATACCTCCTCTTTCTCCCTCTACCCATCCTACCCTCCAAACCCCCACCCTAATTCACCTGTCATTTCCACTTCCCTGTGGAAGACACAGGTTCAAAACCCACGAAATCCATCCACTTGGCACTTTCTATTCCAGTCTGGTCACAGAATTATTTCGTCATATCAGAGGCAGTGCCACCTGTGAAAGAAGCCATTCACATCAGCTATGTTGCTGATTTTGCATGTCACTTTATGTGGGCATGACCACCAACCAGCTGTTCACCACAATGAATGGGCATGTTGAATTGTGTCCAAGAACAAAGTTGACTGCCCAGTGGTGCAACAGACTGCTGAGCACAACATGCTGGAGTTCAATGGCTGCTTCACAACCTATTTCATAGGGACACTTCCCCCCAGGACAAGTTTTCGTGAACTATGTAGACAGGCATCATCCTTGCAAAATATCCTTCTTTCCCATAATCCTCCTGGCCTCAATTTATGCTAAACCACTGTCCCACAACCTCTACACTACGGTTTCCCCTTCCTTTGTTTTGTCACCCCCTCCAATTAGCGCGTCCATGTCATCCTCATCGTATGTCACATGCCAGACTGTGCACCTGCTGCCTCTCACTGAGCTGCTAGCTACCCATACCCAACCTCTCTGACAGCTTCCCACCTCTTTCTCCCTCCACCCACCAAAATCCCCATCCTCGTCCATTTGCCAAACTGGTTTTCTGGCACTGTGTGTCCAGCCAGCACAATATAGGTGCATAGGTGCACAAGGGTGTGTGTGTGTGTGTGTGTGTGTGTGTGTGTGTGTGTGTGTGTGTGTGTGTGTGTGTGTGTGTGTGTTCTCTCCTTTATTCCAAACTATTTACACTTTTGCCATAAATTTCCTTACTTATGGTTTCCAGTCTAAATTCACAGTTTACAGCTTAGGACCTAAGCTGTTAATGTGCCAACTTCAATCAACTATTGTGGCAGAAACTGAAACTACGAGAAAAAAGGCATTCACGTCATTCAAATGTTGACAAATTAGAAAAATATCCAATATAATGAAAACTGAGTACTACAAAGGATTGTTCACTGCTGCACTCCAGTCTCTCTTATGACCACAAAGTCAATGACACATTATTAAATGGTAATTGTTTTTCCCCTTTACCTCACTTTCTTTCTGCATTACTCTTTAACAATTTGCTTGAAGCTTTATGTTTTTGATCTCCATTGTTTCATCCATTTCACAGGGAGCCAGAGTATTTTTCATCTAGAATTAACACTTACTAAGAGAGAGAGAGAGAGAGAGAGAGAGAGAGAGAGAGAGAGAGAGAGAGAGATGATTATCATCAACTAGATTATACTATGGCCCTTTTGCACAATTTTCTTTCTCAATTGGACCCAATCACCTTCCCACGCAACAATTCGAGCAACACTTTCTATGTCTCCTCCATTTTCTTAGTTCTAATTACATATTCAGACTTTCATGTTATTTGCAAATTTGATCTTTCTCTAGTGTAATGTTCGACCTTTTCTCTAAAATAAAATAAAAAAATATAAAGAAATAAAAAATAAACCAGAAGCGCTATCTTTAATTATCATGTTATGTGTGAGAAAACAGCATTCTACTCAACCAACAAACTCTGTCTGTTTTGTTTCTGTCTCCATTACTAGTGAGAGATTTTATCAACTGCGGAGTCATGTGCCATTTAATCATCGTAATATGAGTTTCTGGAATGACTCTCCTTCATTCCATTACATGTAATAATTTTTCTTAAAAAACTATTCCTTTCTCCAATGACTCTCTTGGTACCACAAAAGGAACAGCCTGGCTTCAAAATAAAAATGATCTTACTATATTGGAAACCTCCTGAAATGTGCAATAGTTCAAACCACTGTAGATGATTTCCACTTGGTAGTTAATGTTTCCCCAGTTGCAGTAAATTTTGTGATTTGAATAAAATATTATACAAATGTCACAGAAAACAGTATAACAGATTTACCTTATTATTAGATTAAATATGACTTACCATAAAAGATTTCTGTTTCCGATATCGCTTCTGACATTTAGTTTCTGGACAACAATACTGTGAATCTTTTATGAAGATTTTGAGATGGCCAATAACCACTGTAAAGAACAGAGAATGAGATCTTAACTATTCAGAACAATAAAATGTTGAAGATCACAATTACAGTTACAAATGGTACCTGTACTACATTGTTACTATTACAAAAGATTTCCATGACAGTGCCTACAACTGACTGTACATATCCCTCTTGATGTAGTTGATGTCTGCCAGTGGCCACTGACCACCTGACACCAGCTAGTGCCCACACAGGGTGTCGCGAAACTTCGTGTCTTGCACCAATGATCTACAATATACTTCCACATTCACATTGGCAAATGTATAGATATTCAACATTTATTTGATTTTGAGTGATAAATATACATGCTAAATTACCTGAATACCATGCAGTAACAACAGTGCTGTGACCTGAATATTGAAGTATGTAATCTACAACTGTGGGCAAAATTTACCTGAAGGAATATGTTACTGCACAGATTCTTGGTGTTCTTGTTTTGTTATTAATAATTATATTTATCAGTAGTTATTTTTATTTGAGATTCTAGTATTATTCTTGCAGAGATACAATGAAAGTCACACATTTGAAGGTTACAAGGAGAATTACTTAAGCGTTGCAAAACAGAACATCAGAAGTAAATAGTCTAACATTTGCAACATTTGATTCACTTTCTATTCAATAAAAGGGGGACAACCATGGAGGCAGCTCGAAACACTTGTGAGACGTATGAGGTACCAATGAAGAAATAACCACAGAAATCTCACTTAAAGTAGGATTATTTGAGCATGAATTGTTCACTACATTCAGGGAGACAACAAGCTTTGATGCAGAATGTACTTTATGGTTACCACTATAGTCCACGTCAGCATATCTGATCTTTGGTCATTCAACTTTCGTGAAAATTTTCCATTCAATGGGCAAGATCCGTAAGTCAGGTGTGGGGGTACTAAATGCTCTAATTCAGTACAACAACAATGATGGGGGTGCCCAGACCTGCATTTTCACTTGATCATTACCTGCTGCTCACCGAGTATTCCTATCCAATATTGTTACAGCTGACCAGATAAAATGCCTTAATGTTAACTACATAAATACTTATTAATAGGTGAGCCCTAATATAAAACACCTGTTGTAGCAAATGGTAGTGTGCAGTCACCAGAGATAACCTTTAGCATCTGTTGTGCAAAAAGATTGGTGTGCACTTCAAACAAATTCTCTGAAGTGTCTCCACACACCCCCACTGACATTTCGACCCTTTGGAATGATAAAGTTTCAACTGACAAATCGAAAGAAAATGAGTTGTTAGTGTGATAAGGTTCTATCCGACTTCTGCTACACATAGACTGTGTGTATGCGGCAATCTGTGGAGAAGTATCCGAGTTGCAATAATGCTGAAATTCCAGCTGATATCACTTTGATTTGTTTAGATGTCAAGGTTCTATTTGACAGATAGAACAGAGTGTTTCTACAGATAAATTTTAGTTAAGAATGACAGAGTTCCTAGAGCTCATTTGGAACCTTGTCATATGAATGTGATCTAGTGAGTGATTTTAGGAGCATCATTTTGTAAATCTGACATTGTTTCTATTATTCATGAATCGTTAGGACATTGCTGCTCTGGTTTATTGTTTGTGTGGTTTTCATATTAAATAATCATGGATGCAATTAATGACTGGATAGCTGAATAAATAGAAGGTTCCAGCTCACCACCCAATCCAGAAAATTCAGATGTTGAAAGCAGTCCTGATTGCTCAACCTACACCAACTGTATGCATGTGCTTCCAGGTAAGTTCCAAATGTAAATACATGCTATGAAATTAATTTATATTATGTTTTTTTTGTTATGGGACAAACTCAAGGTGACAAAAATACAAACACAAAGAAAAGAAAGCATTTACTGACACACAGTCATGGAAATCATTGGTAAAAAGAAAACATAGCCAATTTGGAGAGGTCAAAGTGTTCCAGCAAAAAGCACCAACACTGAAAGGTTGCATAAATATGTGCAAATTCAAGTGCAGAGCACGAATTGAATAAATTGATATGAAAATATTATTTTGTAGTTATTATTAGTTAAGTCACAATGAGAAATACCACTTTTTACTCAATTCTACTGAGTGAAGTGTAACTGTGCATCCAAAAATGAAGATTAATAGACTGACTTATAAAATATTTAGTTTCAAATATTTTTTTAATGTTCAATGAGAAAAAATCCAGGTAAAAAAAGGGGGGCTCGTATACCATGTTCATAAAACATATAGCTCCTGCTAGTAACACACCACCACGTGACAACACAGGTATCAATCAGAACAGTTCCAGGAAGCTTGGTGAGGTTGAAAAACAATAGTTAAAGCAGCATATAATTTTTTTCCAGTTGAAGAGTCACTACTGCAGAGTTCAAAAAGCAAGAAAATACCTTGATTCAAGTTTATCTCTTTTTAAAATGTACTGCCTTTATAAAGATAAATGTTAAGAAGTTAAAACACCAGTCAAGTACAGTATGTATAGCCATATTTTTGTCATGGAATTCAGTTTAGGAATCAATGAGAGGAAATCTAATCGTTGCTACCTATGCGAAGGAATACAAAGTGTCAAAAACATACAACACATTCACTGAATGTTTAAAAGAAAATTACTGTGGACATATTAAATAAAAAGAAGAATTGGGAACACTCAGAGATGAGCACAGGAAACAGAAGTCTGCCCCATTCCTTTGCTTTGACCTGCAGTATGTAATCTCGTGTCCAAGAGGAGAAATTAGTATATATTTTACAAAAGAAAATTAAATTTATACGATTTAATAACTCATAATTCATGCAGTAAAACTGTATCTTAGACCCTGCAGACAGAAGAATTGTCTGGCAGATTTTGAAATAACCTTGCAGGCACCTTTAAATCCATTCCAGACAAGGTAAATTATGAACACAATATTATCGAGCTGATCACATGGAGCAATTCCTACATTCCCCAGAAACAAAATTCTTTTATTCCCTGTGCTGTTTTGAATTTCCCCAAAATCCTCATGTGAATAAAATTATAATGTTGTAGTTGGTGCCTGGACATTCATACATTCAGAAGACACAGTGCACACAGTCCACTGGAAAAAATGAGTTTTCCCCCCGTTGGATTCCAAAGATTATTGAAAAATATCGATCACAAAATTCCTCTTTAACCACTACAGCTCTGAAATGCCAATTTTTATGACTTTGGATCAATGTTGAAGAAATTTAATTTTCAAGTTCTCATATTTGCACAAGAACATCACTGGAATTTACACAAGGCCCAGCACATATTTCATACAAAAGATGATTCATTCAAAAGATTGTGGAAACTGTCAACTTGAAATTTTGCCAAGGAGGGGCACAATCAAAGAGCACAACTTTCATTTCTGAAGATAATTAATGTACAGAATTGAATGTACAGCCAATTAAGCCAAAGAATTGAACAACACTAAACCATTACTATCAGAAGAAAAGAAGAAAAATATCAGCGACATGCTGAAGTACATGCCTCCTGTGGATCAAGATTATTACTAAGCTTTCATGGGATTACATTTCTTTATGAAAAATTATACATAGGCTAACTTCATTGTACTGAAATTTAAAGACACTTTTTCCTTTTTTGTATTCAATTATTTTTCTTGTAAGTAATGATAAAGTTGAATATTTATATAATTATTACCTTTCACTAACCAAAACTTATCATCCTGACACAAACATTATGATTTAAAGTGACTGAAGAAACAACTGTAGAGGCAGACAACCAATGAAAATGCACGATATGCTTAATAGCACAAACACATACACATTTCTTGTACTTTTCAGTAGCAGTTTTACAAAGAATGAGGTAGGGGGAAAGTTAACACAGTTATGTTGCACTTTTGTTACTGTTTTTGTAAACGTTCTTTACAGCCCATTCTGACAAGCACTACCTTTTACTATATCAAGAAAACACTATTGCAGGTAGAGTGATGCCTGAATAATGAGTTAACGAAACTTCGACATCAATTTACATGACATTGATTAGTTGGGAGCTTGTCATTCCAAAGGGTTAATTTGCTGCCAGTATCTGAGATGCCTTTTGCTAAAAGGAACAACGAATAGCCAAGCATCAAGTGCTACAGTCTGCTGATTTGACAAAAACAGCTATCCAGCTGTGCGTTTAGGCCATCCCGTCACATTTCTTCCCATCACGCATTCTAAAAAATTTACCTTCTTGGTTGGTTGGTCTTGGGAGTAAAGGGGCCAAACTACAGGGTCATTAGTCCCTTTTTCCTCATTCAGATAGGTCTCAACTTAAAAACAGTGCCAAAAAGGAGTTTGGGAAAGTAAAAGGCATAAAACTAACTTCGAATCACACTGAAAGACAAAACGACAGAAGCTAACAGAAAGGGGAGAATGTACACTAAAAGGAGAAAGTAATGGAAGGTATTAAAAGAATACAGCAGATGACCTGGGCTGGCTGTTCGCAGCAGTAAAAAAAGGACAAGCCAGCCATCATGCAACACACTAAAATCTCAAGCTTGAAAGACAAGGCTAGAGGAACACAGACAGGGAAAAGGTGAACACCAACAGCAAAGAAACAGTGAGGAAGAGTTAAGATGGATGGAGGGTGGAGGCCTGGGAGAGATTGTGAGATACCCCCATTTTTAAAAAAAAAAAAAAAAAAAAAAAAAAAAAAAAAAAAAAAAAAAGCAGCAAAACAACTTCAGCCATTGAGGCGCTGTCTCCCAACACCACTGGCAGTGTGGCAGGAAGGTTAAAAGTCTGCTGTAGAGCAACTAAAATTGGGCAGTCCTACAAGATGTGGACGACAGTCATGTGGGAGCCACAGCAACACCTATGTGGGTCCTCGCAACAGAGGTGACCATGTGTCAGCCAAGTATGGCCCATGTGGAGCTGGCAAAGGACAACATAGTCCCTGCGAGTGGCTCACATGGATGAACACCACAAATTTGTTGTCTCCTTGATAACACATAGTTTATTTGGTGTACTGAAGGTGCACCATTTAGTATTCCAGATCCCAAAAACTTCACAACAGAAGACCAATCAAAGATCAGTATCCGGCAGGCCGGTCTCCAGAGTTGGTTTACCAGTAGCTTGTTTGGCCAGGCAGTCAGAAAGTTCATTGGCCAGGATCTTGACATGTCCTAAGGTATAAATGAAGGTTACCGAATGTCCACTGTTGCCAAGGACATAAAGAGACTCCTGGATAGTTACTACCAATTGATGGCAAGGAAAGCACAGGTTGAGAGCTTGTAGGCTGCTTAAGGAGACACTTAAGATGATGAAGGACTCACCAGCACAGGAGCAAATATGCTCAAGAGTGCGACAGATGGCTACCAACTCTGCAGTGAAAACATTGCAGCCACCTGGCAAGGAGCACTGTTCAATATGTCCAACGTGAGCATAAGTGAAGGCAACAAAACTGTCGACCATTGATTGGTCGGTGTAGACTGTTTCTGAGCCCTGGAACTCACCAAGAATAGAGAAAAATTACCGGCGGAGGGCCTCAGGTGGAACTGAAACTTTTGGGCCTTGCGATAGGTCCAGACATAGACAATGGAGGTATACATAAGTGGACACGCAAGAAAGGTGGTAGAGGGAAAGTGTCAAGTTCAGTAAGAAGCAACCGAACACGAACTGCAAGGAAATTCCCTGTTCTGGTCCGCCGTTGCGGGAGATGGATCATTGTGTTAGGGAAAAGAAGACAGTAATTTGGATAGTGAGATGAACTATGAATGTGGGTGGTGTAATTTGCAAGAAGTAGTTGCTGCTGGAGTTGCATTGGAGAAATGCAGCTTCCTCGAGGAGGCTATTCACTGGGCTTGCCAGGAAAGCTCCCGTCGCAAGCCAAACTCCAAAGTGGTGGATAGGGTTCAGCAGTCAGAGCACGGGGGATGATACTGAACCATATACCAGGCTCCCATAGTCCAGACTGGACTGCTGGAGGGTTTTGTACACCTGCAGCAGTGTAGAGCAATCAGAACCCCAGTTGGTGTGGCTCAGGCATTGAATAATATTAAAATGCTGCCAGAACTTTTCCTTAAACTGACGGAGACAGTGAAACCAAGTTACGTGAGCATCGACGACAAGTCCCAAAAAGCAGTTTAAGTCTGCACTACATAGAGTAGTTAGTCACTGAGGTAAAGTTAGGGATGTGGGTGGACATATGACGACGACATAAGTGCATGACAAGTATTGGTGACCAAATATTGAAAGCTGTAAGTGAGAGCCCATTACTGCGCCTTTTGTATGGCTCCCTAAGACCGGCGTTCAGCCACACCAATAGAAGGGGAGCAGAAGGAAATAGAAAAACATTAGCCTATTTGAGGGCAGGTATTGAGGATCCAACTGCTAGTACAAGACCATTAACAGCAATTACAATGAGTGGGACACATGACAGAGCCTCCACGAGACTCAAGGACCCAACACAACTGCCGGCTCACCATGTGTTCAAGCAGCTTGGATAGAATGTTGGTGAGGCTCATAGGGCGATAGCCATCCACATGTAGCGGGTTCTTACAAGGCTTTAGCACTGGGAAGATGATACTTTCGCGCCATTCCGACGGCAATTTGCCATAATTCCAGATGCACTGGTAAACCACTGACAGATGTTTAATTGTGATTCTTGAAGTTTTCCCGGCGTATTGAATGATCGATGAGATTTCGGGATTGCAGCTGGATCATGTAGACTTCTTGCTACAATATTTCGGTTGGCAATTGTCCAGCCATCTTCGGATGAGTGTCCGTCAATAGAGACTGCAAGGTCCCGGAGTCAGCTTTATAGAAAAAAATTGGCGAGAAAACGCATGCGCATTGGCCTCCGTCACAGGAGTGTCCTCTATCGAAATCCGCACCCTCTGGAGCTACTGTTCTATCTGTAGCACGCAGGTGCATGTGTAAAGGTGAAAACTACACGTTCGCCCTCTTTGAATGCGCGCCTGCGTCGCTAAAAACAGACGTCAGATGTCGCCAAACGTGTCATTATGAATAAAACTTCTTATCTCAGAGGAAATTAGAGAGATCACCAGGTCCCAAGCCTTGTCCAGTTGAAAACCACCATCATGATTTACAAGATTTCCCACTAGGCGTATCTCCACCACAGATTCTTTAATTACTGAATCCCAGAAAGTTTTCGCTGGGGCCAAGATTTTCGTGGCAGAAAAATCTATAGCGTGTCCTGTGGTAATACAGTGCTCAGCTACGGCTGACTTACTGGGCTGCAAAAGGCGAGTGTGTCATTCGTGTTCAACGCACCTTTCATGAACTGTGCGTGTCATCTGATCGACGTAAGCTTTGCCACACTGGCAAGGAATTTTACAGATCCCGGCCTTCCGCAGACCCAGATCGTCCTTCACTGAACTAAGAAGGGCACTAATCTTCGCCGGTTGCTCACAAAAGCTCCACGTCAGAAGAGCAACATTTCTGCCATGGAAAGGGCCGCATTACGAAAGCTACGAGAAGATCCTCACACAGTGGTCTTACCAGCGGATAAGGGAAACGCTACAGTGCTATTGCTGTGTGAGGTTTATATTTAGAAGATCTACAACTTGCTGAGTGAATCAGTGTATCGGAAGATTGACAAAGACCCCACAGCGAAAGTGGATAGAAAAACATCAGCCCTGCTGAATTCTTCTTCTATTCCGCAAGAAGTGGCCAAAAGACTAAGACCTCACAGTTCTGTGCCACCCAGGTTATACGGTCTTCCGAAGATCCATAAAAAAAGAGTTTCCGTTACGGCCGATCGTCAGTAATATTGACACCTCCATGTATGATTTGGCGATACATCTTGCCTCTCTACTGAGACCTTGTGTGGGGAAGTGCGTGCATCATGTTCACAACTCGGCTGACTTTATCAACAGACTGAAGTCACTACAACTCAGTGAAACTGACTTACTAGTCAGCTTTGATGTCATCTCACTTTTCAATAAGGTTGCTCTTATGGATTCTTTGTAGCTCATCAGCAATAAGTTCACTGCCGACATAACAGCGCTTTTCCATCATGTCCTTCCCTCAACCTACTTTTTATTTAACAAAAACTATTTTGAGCAGACTGACGGTGTTGCCATGGGCAGTCCTCTCTCGCCTTTGGTAGCAAACTTGTTTCTGGAAGACTTTGAGGAAAGGGCACTAGACTCTGCAGAACTTAAACTGAAAGTTTTCTGGTGATATGTAGATGACACCTTTGTAGTGTGGCCAGATGGTGAAGAAGAACTGTCATGATTCTTGCAACATCTGAATGCAATCCACAAGAACATCCAATTTACGATGGAAGTAGAGAAGGATGGTTGCGTGCCATTCTTGAGCGTCTTGGTTACTAAGAGTGTGGATGGGTCATTAGGGCATTATGTCTACCGTAATCCAACACATACGGACCTTTACCTGCAAGTGTCGAGTTGTCATCATCCTACACAAACTACCAGTGCCCTTAGAACGTTGGTGCGCCGGGCTCATGTTGTTTCTGATGGAGACAGCCTTACAAAAGGAGCTGGAACATTTAGAGTCGGTGTTCAGAGGTAATGGTTAGTCTCCACATCAGATTAGAACAGTGCTAAGAAGAAAGAAATGTGACCACCTACAAAATCAAGACGATAAGGAGCTATTCAAGTCCACGGTGTTCCTTCCATACATCGGCAACCTTTCATCTAAAATAGGCTGGATCCTAAGGAAACATCAAGTTAAAGTGATCTTCCAGCCACCGGCGAAGATTAGTGCCCTTCTCGGTTCAGTAAAGTAAGATTTGGGTCTGCGGAAGGCCGGGATCTATAAAATTCCTTGCCAGTGTGGCAAAGCTTACATCGGTCAGATGACACGCACAGTACATGAAAGGTGCGTTGAACACGAATGCCACACTCGCTCTTCATAGTCCAGTAAGTCAGCTGTAGCTGAGCACTGTGTTACCACAGGACACGCTATGGATTTTTCTACCACGAAAATCTTGGCCCCAGCGAAAACTTTCTGGGATTTAGTAATTAAAGAATCTGTGGAGACACGTCTAGCGGAAAATTTTATAAATCTTGATGGCGGTTTTCAACTGGACAAGGCTCTCTAATTTCCTCTGAGAGAAGACATTTTATTCATAATGACATGTCTGGCGACATTTGACGTCTGTTTCTAGTGACGCAGGCACGCATTCCGACAAGAGGACAGAGATGTATTTTTCACCTTTACGTATGTGCCTGAGTGCCACAGATAGAACAGTAGCTCCAGAGGGCGCGGATTTCGATAGAGGACGCGCCTGTGACAGGCCCAATGCACATGCGTTTTCGCGCCGATTTTTTGCTATAAAGCTGACTCCAGGAACTTGCAGTCTCTAGTGACGGACACTCACCTGAAGATGGCTGGACGAATGCCAGTCGAAATATCGTGCCAAGAAGTCTACATGATCCGGCTGCAATCCCGAAAACTCATCGATCAGATGTTTAATTGTTCGGGAATGGGCCAGAGGATGTGTCAGGATAGTCGGCAAGGGCACTGAAAAATTCCCACTCACTAAAAAGAGCATTATATGGCTCAGGGTGGCATGGAGCAAAATAATAGGTGTTGTCGTTCCACGCACTGTGAGGAGAGAAAAGGTGGGGCTGTAATCCTCAGATGCAGAGGTGCGAGCATAATGCTCGGCAAGATGCTCTGCGATTATGTCTGGAACGGCAGATACAGCTCCATATGTGGAAATTCCAGGTAAACCTGTAGGTGTCCGACGGCCATGGCGAAATCGGAGCTTGCTCCAAACCCGGGAAGGAGAGGTTCATGTTTCAATCGTGGAGATGTATCATTCCCAGCACTCCTACTTCTGTTGTTTGATGAGCAGGTGGTCCTGGGCAAGGAGCTGTTTGAAGGCAATGAGATTCTTCAGGGATGGGTGGTACTTATGATGTTGAAGGACCACCTATGGTCTCTAATGACTGCAGCAATTTCCAGTGACCACCAAGGCACTGACTCCCGCCAAGGGCAACCTGAGGAACAAAGTATTGCCGATTCAGCTGTGGCAACAATTGTTGTTGTGATGGTGACGATCATCTCATTGATGTTACCATGCAATGGAGATTCAACAATGGTAGCGGAGGTGAAAGTGTCCCAGTTAGCCCTGGGAAAAGCCCATCTCGGCAAGTGTCCAGTTGAGTGATGGTAGGGTAGGGACAGGAAGAGTGGAAACTAGCCACTACAACACAAGTCGTCATGAGCTCTCCAGTGGATAAACTGGACTTCAAACCGAGAGATTAATGGCCGAGTATTTTCCATGTGCCACAATGAAATGTGTGGGGGGCACCTGTATTTAGGAGGCTAAGGTCAAATTGAGTTACCATGGCCGGTAACCCTGGTTCCATCCCACAAAGGAATGTGGGCATTAAAATCACCTAGCAGGGGGTCAAAAAGTTTCTAGCCTAATAAATAAAGAATGACAGAAATTTCATAATACCAATTTACTTTTCAATATAATACCTGTGTACACTAATACACTTGCTGTCATGCTCAGATAACTTCTGCAAACCATTCAAATAAAAAGTCTTCGGTTTCAAGTCCAACTAAGCATTCACAGCAGCAATCACTGCATCATCATTGTCAAATCATCGTCCTTTGAGGTCCTTTTTAGGTTTGGGAAAAGATAAAAGTCTGATGGAGCCAAATCTGGAGAATACAGCAGATGCCGTAACAATTCAAAGCCGCAGTCTTGCAGAGTTTCCAGTGTTGCGAGGACTTTGTGTGCTGGTGCATCGTCCTGATGCAAAAGAACTCCAGGCGCCAGTTTTCCGAGCCTTTTTTCCTTTATCTCTTCTCTCAAACGGTGCAGGAGGTTACAATAGTAAGATGCATTGATAGTTATGCCCTTTTGCAAGCAATCCGCCATAATAGTCTCTTTTGCATCCCAGAAAACTGATACCATCACCTTAACAGCTGATTTTTGTACCCAGAATTTTCTTCGAGTAGGGGATGAAAAATGTTTCGAATTGTGTTGTTTTGTCTCAGGATCAAAGTGGTGAGCCTGAGTTTCGTCTATTGTCACATACCTTGCAAGAAAGTTGCTTTCATCCGCTTCAAATGGGTGGACGATTTTTTCACAACACTGGGCCCGTTCCTGTCTCTAATTTGCATTCAAGTCTTTCAGGACCCACCAAGATGAAAGTTTCTGCATTCCCAAAATATCCACAACAATGTCATGAGCACACCCATGGGAGTTTCCAAATGTAGTTTAATGTGCTGCAACATCGTTCGATGATCCTACAAAATCGTATCGTGAATTGCAGTCACTGCTTCGTAAGTGGCAATAGTGACAGACCTGCTCTTTGGCGCATCCTCCGCACTCATCCTTCCACATTTGAAGTTAGACACCCAGTTTTTCACTGTTGCATCGGACGGAGCACTGTCCTTAAGTGCATTCCACATGTCCACGATTTCCTTGGGCGCCATTCTGTTCAAATGATGATATGCAATCACAGTACAGTTCTTGATTTCACCATTTTGCTTACACTACGGTATACAAAGATGAAGCCACAGCCGTGAAATTTGACTTGCATACACACAAAGTGTTGCCACAAAAACAGGTGGTGGTGGTGTTTGTGCATGACATTAGGGTAGCTGTCTTGTGCTAGAAACTTTTCAACCATTTCTCATAGAAATAGGAAAGGTGGGAGGAGTTGGAAATTAGTGCAGCCAATATATGGAGTGGTGCTTCACCATCCGGAAGGAGGCAGATATTACAGATGGTAATTTCCTGTGTTGTCCTCAGCCTGACAGCCACAGCTTTTAAAGGTGTTTGCTACAGACAGAGGTAAGAACATTGATACAAATTCCACCTGATGTCTGTCACAGGCAGAACAGTTTTTGTAGAACCCTTGATAGCCAAGAAGGGCGGGAATCTGCGTTGTAGGAAACCAGGTTTCCTGCAGAGCAGTGGAAAAAAGCAGGTGTAAAGCTTAATGAGTTATCATAACTCAGCCAGGTGGAAGAAAAACACCGCAATTCCACTGGAGGATGACACTTTCTGTAGTTGAGGAAGGCATGAAGTGTCCAAGCCAGTTTACACCTCAGCGTCACCTGCTGCCAACGGTTGAGTATTTGTATCCATTTCCATTGTGAGTGAGGCATTGGCAAGATCCAGGTCTTCGGGGGACACTAAAATCTTCACCTCATCCTCAGATGCAGAACTGGCAGGGGCTAGTGGTGTTAGGGCCACAGAAGGGTTCTGTTTCTTAGCAGACTACTTCTTTGTCTGCTTCCTCTCTCGCTTCTCTTTAGGGCTTAGTGGGAGGCCTTCTCCAAAGTAGCTTCAGGCACGAAGGAAGACCAAGATGCCCTTCGTCCAGCAGCTTGTGGCTCCTTCAGCCACTGGCGGGTGTCCCCTTTGGCATTATTGGAGACCTTGGAGAGTCCCAAGGGATCCCTTCTGTGCAAGAGGAAGCGGAGGAGGCTGTGGCCTCTCCGGCTGTGGGGAGGGACCGATGTCCTTGGCATTTGGGGAGGACAGGGGGGGAGGGGGGGGGGGGAGTATTGGTCACAAAGTAGTAGGTGCTTTGGGGTGGCCCACTGTATGAGAGAGATATATCAGAACCACTGCCGCAAGTGAGAGTGATGTCAACATAGCTGCAGCATACCTAGATGTCAAGTGACTGGGGTTCTTTGTAAGTCAGCTAGTCCAGGGTCTTGAACTCAATAATTTTCCACTCCTTTTGGAATACTTTGCAGTCTGGCAAGCAGGGAAGTGGTGCTCTCTACAGTTTACACAAGTGGGAGGAGGTGCACATGGAGTATTTGGATGCAGTGGACATCCACAACCTTGGCATTTGGCACTAGAATTGCAGCGGGAAGATAGCACTTACAGCACCACATAGGTGGACAGACGTATTGTTTTACGTCACATTGACCTTTTCAGGCAATGAATCACCCTCAAAGGCCAAGATGTACGCACTGGTACCAATCCTACTGTCTTTGGGTCCCCTATAGATGTGCTGGTTGAAATGAGCATCCCACCATTCTAAATTGGCAGGGAACTCTTCATCAGACTGCAAGAGAAGGTCGTGATGGAAATTAATCCCCTGAACCATGTTGAGACTTTTATGGGGGGAGGGGGGGGGGGGTGTGTGACAGGAACGACAATATCACCCAGCTGGTCACAGACGAGCAACAAGCAGGTCTGAGCTGGGGATGCTGTCTGAATGAGGACTGCCCCATTTCTCATTTTTGACAATGCAGCCACTTCCTCAAACTTGTCCTCCAGGAGCTCGATAAAAAATAGAGGCTTTGTAGCGAGATTCGAGTCCCCATCCATTCTACTGCAGAATAAATACCTTGGCAATGTTCTGTTTTCCATAGTTATATGTTCCCATGGTGTGGCTAGGGAGGGGAATGATTTAGAGTCATATTTCTCACCATTAAATTCGACTTTACCTTTTTCAGTGACTTGCGAGACCATTTGGTCCCCAGAAACAGATGACTTGGTCCATTTCATTGTGGGTCATCTGCTTGATGCCACTCATCCTGATCAGAGGTTCTTCTCACAGGTGCCTCCCAGCCACAGCAAAGGCCATCTGGCACAATGGCTGTTGCCGGGAGCCCTGGTGCCGCAAGAGGAGAGCATCTACTCTTTGGTGTATGTGGGGCATTTGCAGCTCAGGCATCAGCAGTGCAATCCCTGTGTTATCAGGGGGCTACCACCAAATGCGTACATGGTGGCCCCACCATGATGGACTCGCTGCCGTGGTGGATATTGAGTGCCAATAAATTCGATACTGTCATGGGGGCAAAAGACGACAGCAGACTATGGTATGATTTACTCTGTTAGGTGTTCTCGTCCAGATAACAGGAATGCAGGTGGAGTTGCAGACCCAGGACAATATGGGGTGCAGAAGGTCAAATCACAGACTGGATATGTGGTGCACCACGTAAGGCGTCCTTCCCGAACAGCCCACACTTTGCATAATTTTGAAAGATATGTAGGTCAAACTCTAAAAGGAGGACTACAACTGATTCGGCCGAAAAGTTGAAGACTCCCTATAGTCACCTCTTATGATAGGTAGGAATACCTCATGCATATTCTAATCCACAAACCCAAAGGAGACTTTACCTTCTTCACTGTTTCTCAAATGACCATCAAGAAACTTTCTTTCTGGACAAAAATGCATTTCAGCTTGGGTTTCTGACATATTTAGCTCCAAACCAGTGGATGTTTATACAGGAATCAAAAAAACTATCTGATTGTTGTTGGACTGTTGTATAAAGTATGAGACTATATTGTTGATCATTAATTTCTCTCTCATATTTTACTGATATGTGTAATTACACACTTTTAACTTTCATATGGTCTGTATCTACGTGAAGTCCTATGTTATACTCAAGAAGCATTTTGGGACTACAATAAAAATATGTAAATCTGGCAGTGAGAGTATATGCAAGAAAAGTATCAATTCCACACACAAAATCAATCAAACCGTGCCGTCACAAAAAAATGAAAATTAAGTCAGTACAAGCAGAAAAAGTCTCAGCAGGGCTGCAGTGTCGCAATTCCTTTAATTTTTCACCTTTAGATCTAGGTGGGAGCAAATTAAGAAATCCTGTCAACATATAAAGATAATCCAAATTGTTTGAACCATATGTTGCTGATGTCAAGTATTTCATTGGTAGCCATTTCAGTAGAACTGGTAATATTTTCTGTTCCTATGGATGTATTAATTACCCAAATTTTCAAGTGAAATTGCAAGTGTAACATTATTTATGATGTAACAAATAACATAGGACCAAAATGGAACCCAATGGTATACAATGTCTGAGTGCTATATGATTGAATTTGAGGTAACAAACATTGCTTTATAACAGGCAGATAAAAGAAAACCCACAAAGTTGCTATGTCTACCACTCCACTATATTTTACTCATTTTATCCAGTGGGGTTTATGTTCGAAACACACCTGAGTTATACATATTACCAAAAGCTTTTGTTAAAAAGTGTGAAACATTTCAAACCCTGAAGGTCCTTTTACAGGTGGATATCATCATTTGTTGTTATTTTAAATAATGTTTAACTCTTGCAAGTGGATATCATGTTTCACACAATTAAAATACTTCCCACAGGTTATAATAACTAATACACTGATTCCAGTACCCCTCTGCCAAGGAAAGTATAGCATCTTTTTGAAATCTGAACTGTTTGTTACTCAGAGTTTTTTTTTTCCTGTGTAAGTTTACAAAGTTTACAGTGTATGATTTCCTGAAAAACACTAAAATACTGGCAATATCGAGATCAGGAGTAATTCTTTACTACTGTTACCTGAAATTTTTTTGTGAAGCGATTTGACAACAAAGAATATGTGTAGGAAATACCTGCCACTTTAGGATATATCAGAATGATGAGTGTGGTACATTTTCCATGATGAATTTATTACGGGACAGTTTTGTGCATGATCAATATTACATTTATTAAATGTTGTCCAAATTAAATGCAAAAATCAACTTCAGCATTTTCTGCATATTTTAAAAAGAATTCAACACATTTTGAGAGACAACTGGTCATTTTTGGTGACAAATGGATACACATCATCATGTCAGAAATGAAACACCGATCAAAGAAGTGGAAAACAAAACCAGCCAAAGTCTATTTCACATGCCAGAGAGATTACAGCCAGTTTGTTCTGGTAGCCAAAAGGCATTCTATTCTTCTTGTTAGTTACCTCAATTTTTGACAGTTGGAAAATCTGAAAAATTTGACAGTTTCCAACTTTTATGTATTTAACAATATCAATAGAATTTTGTGCCTGCACAACTTTTTTAGTAAGATCATGATGTTATGCCAACTACAATTTTGTGCCTGCACAACTTTTTTAGTAAGATCATGATGTTATGCCAACTACATACTGGTATTTGGTAACTTCCAGAATTAAACCTTGAAAATGGAAATTTACTAACCTGAAAAGTGCTGGACAATGTGCACTGACTCGATAGGGAACTATACCCACAAATTCGTATTTTTTCACTCAATGCTCAACTAGCTCTCATAATTAACTGCGAGTATTGTTATAACGAACACTGACTGATAGTTGATTTAAGTTCTACGTATCAACAATTTTTATGAAACACCATGCAGGGAAGTTGTTCCAGTTCCTCAATCAATGAAATGTCAAACATACAGCAATATATACTTAACTTTTTGCGCTTACATCTGAGTTACGTACCTTCCAGTTATTTTCAATGGGAGTGGAAAGGATCACTATTTTTGTAAAAGCATCTACACACACAATCAACAAAAGCTTGCTCTGGTTTATTCACAACAAGATTATATATATATATATATATATATATATATATATATATATATATGATGTAAATAAAATAGAAAGAAACTTCCACATGGGAAAAATATATTAAAAACAAAGATTCCAAGACTTACCAAGCGGGAAAGCGCCGGCAGACAGAACAAAACACACAAACACACACACAGAATTACGAGCGTGTGCGTGTGCGAGTGTACACCTGCCCTTTTTTCCCCAAAGGGAAGTCTTTCCGCTCCCGGGATTGGAATGACTCCTTACCCTCTCCCTTAAAACCCACATCCTTTCATTTTTCCCTCTCCTTCCCTCTTGCCTGACGAAGCAACTGCCAGTTGCGAAAGCTCGTAATTCTGTGTGTGTGTTTGTGTGTTTTGTTCATGTGCCTGTCTGCCGGCGCTTTCCCGCTTGGTAAGTCTTGGAATCTTTGTTTTATATATATATATATATATATATATATATATATATATATATATATATATATATATATATATATATATATATGATGCTCCATGGTAGTAGTGTAAGCTATTGTCAAGCACTTCGGTTCAGTGGTAGCTTTTGTCCCTGCAACAGCCCATCAGAGCCAACTAGCTCTTTTGTGAGCTGACAGCTTCTGATAAAGAGGTGACTCATTTCGATTTTCCTACATGCTTCTTAGTTTAAAATATTAAATTTCTTGCATGTTTGTATATTTATTTGGCCAAGTTCTGTGTTTTAATACTGTGTAGTGTATATTTGCACCGTCTTTAGTATGGATAGTGACTTTATTGTTGTGTTCAAATGCAAGCTGCATTGCCGACCTTTCACTCACAGTTCCAGGTAGTGCCGGCTTTCGTCATGCAGTTTGAGGCTCTTTCCAAATGACATCACTGTCGGGACAAGATGTAGGAATCCAAGGGATGTCCAGCACATCCCATGAGTCTACCAGGCAGTCCATGCTGAGACTAATGTCTCACTGTAGTCGAGTGGGGGGGTCATTCCAAGGTGTGGCAAACAGCAAAAAGGCTTCTCTGGGCACCAATCAAATAGCTCCCCAGTTCATGAGTTCAACAGGTTTCAGGAGCTATCTGTGTCTGATAAAGAACCTGATCCAAACACAATCACCTATCTTGTTTCAGAGGGAACTCCTTGGCCTGCAGGATCTGAGTAGTCACAGAGAGTGAGATTGCTGATAACTGGAAGCTCCAACATTAGACGCATAATGTGGCCCCTTAGGGATATGGCTGCCTAGGAGGGAAGAAAGTCATCCCACATGTGGAAAGGTACTTCCATATGCCATGAACAGTACAGGCTGAGCCAACTGCAGGTGGTGGCTAAGAAATGAAGGTGGACAAAATGTCAAATTGTTGTCACACAGTTAGCAGGAAACCTATAAAATGACACTCATTCACATCCCACTCACACTGACCAATACAATCACTCTTGTCTCACAGGTCTTTATAAAAAATAGGTGCCATTCCTGGTATTAAAACAGAAGTAAAATCACAGAAGATCTAAAAGAAAGACAGAGGGAAATGTTATTGGCTGACCTTAGTGGCTGACCACTTACAAAAAACATGGGTGAGCCAGTCACTCTGTTAACACATTTAAGATCATCCTAAAACTTTTGGAAACGAGTTGGATACTCATAAAACCTTAAAATTCTAACCACATTGATTTCAATATCACTTAAAATATAGAGGGCAAATCTGCTGTTGTCCTCTGAGGGTCCACCACACCCAGGAAGTCAAACTTTTTTATGAATAGCTCCCAATCTCCTAATGGAGATCTGCACACTGTTGCTGATGTCAACACTACAATATGAACTACAGCTAGATAATGTAGTGTTGATATTAGCAACAGTGTACAGGTCCCCATTAGGAGATTGGGAGCTATTCATAAAAAAGTTTGACTCCCTATTATGCCGTCAGACAAAAAGAATAAGTTATTAATCTGTGGTGATTTCAATGTAAACATTCTAAGAAATTCTGATAGAAAAGTGAACTGGAAGTGTTATTAATGACATATAACTTAGAATCAATTATCAGCTTCCCTACATGTATAGCTCAAGACAGTAGCACTCTAACAGATAACGTATTTTTACAGCAACAGGATGTAGAACTAACACATGCTTTCCCTATGATAAATGGATTAACAGATCATGTTGAACAACTGATTAACTTACTAAACCTAGCAGGGTGTACAGTTCAGAAACCATTCAGTGGAAGTGTAAGACTGGTCAATCCAGTATCTATAGAGCACTTCAAAGAGATGTATATAATGAGCCAAACGCTAATGATAAATGCAAAATATTTCTTGATAAATTTATCTCTCTTTTTTGAACACTGCTGCCCCAAAAAATTACTACATGTAACACCAAACAGTTTCCAAAGAAACCTTAGATTCCTACATGTTCTAAAGTGTCTTCAAAAAGAAAAAGAAAATTGTATGAGACAGCAAGAATTAGTAAAGACCCAGAAGTAATTTTACACATTAAAAAGTTGTCTGAAAATCAAAAAATATGTATATAAGAGATGAAATTAACAGTTAGAAGAGAGACAGGAAAAGTAACCACTGGGGCAGGTAGTATTACTATTAAAGCGAATGAGACCACCTTAACAAACAGTACACAAATAGCTAAATGATTTAACAACCATTTCTTAAGTATAGGTGAAAAAATTGGTGAGAATAGTTCAAAAGAAAATGCCAAGCAGTACATGGAAGAGTCATTTCAAGAAATCCTTGTCAGATTAATTTTTATCTAACAACCTCCTGTGAAATAAGGAAAATAATTAAATCTTTGAAAAATAAATGTTCCGTTGGAGTAGATGACATCTCTAACAAGATATTAAAACAATGTTTAGCAGTTACAGCTGGTTTTATAAGTCACATCTGTAATGCATCATTACCTCAAGATATTTTCCCAGACAGGTTAAAATATGCCATTGTCAAGCCTCTCTACAAAAAAAGGGGACACCACAGATGTCAATAATTACCAGCCAGTGTCCTTGTTTAGAGCATTTTCAAAAATTGCTAAGAAAGTGATGTACTCATGAGTAGTTAGCCATCTCAACAGTAATGGAACACTTCGTAAATCACTGCTTGGATTTCAAAAATTCTGTTCTACTGAATCAGCAATATACAGTTTCACTGCCTACATAATAGAGCCTTTAAATAGCAAAATGTCACCAATAGCAATTTTCTGGGACTTATGCAATGCATTTGATTGTGTGAACCACGACATGAGGTTACAGAAATTACAATTCTGCAGTATAAATAGAACAGCACATAGAGTGGTTTAAGTCATATCTACAGAATAGGAAGCAAAACGTTTCTTTATAAGCTTTAGGTGGTTTTAGGAAGTTTCCCACTTCATCTAACTGGGGTGAAATTACATTAGGTGTTCTACATGGTTAGATCATGGGACCCCTTCTGTTCTTGACATATGTGAATGGTCTCCTCCTTATCTGCAACAAGAAGCTAAATTGACACGGTTTCCTGATGATACAAGCTTCATTATTAATCCAGTAAAAGAAACTCCAATAGAAAATGATACAAATAATGTCTTTGGAAAAATTATTGATTGATTTTCTGCAAATGGGCTTGCTCTGAACTTCAAAAAAACACAGTGCATCCAAATTTCTACTGCGAGGAGTACAGTTTCTACAATAAATATAACACATCAACAAAAGTCAGTAACCAGGGTAGAGCATACTAAGTTTTTGGGTGTACATATAGATGAGAATCTTAATTGGAAAATTAACAATATTATGAAAAGGGAATTTGCTACTCACCATTTAGCAGAGATGCTGAGTCACAGATAGGCACAACCAAGACTCTCTCAATTTTCTGCTGCCAGCAGCAGCACCAGTGCATGATGGGAGTAGCGAATGGGTGGGGTTAAGGAGGAGGCTAGGGTGGGGAGGGGGAGGGATAGTATGGTGGGGATGGCAGAGAGTGAGGTGCTGCAGGTTCGACAGAGGGCAGAGGGCAGGGGCAGGGGGCAGGTAGGGTGGGGGGAAGTAGCGGAAAAGGGGAGAAATAAAAAGACTGAGTGTGGTGGTGGAATGATTGCTGTGCAGTGCTCGAATGGGAACATGGAAGGGGCTGGATGAGTGAGGACAGTGACGAACAACATAGGTTGAGGTCAGGAGTTTTTTTTTTTTTTTTTTTTTTTTTTTTCCTACATGCGACTCAGCATCTCTGTTATATGGTGAGCAGCAACTTTTCTTCTCACAATATTGTTGCATTCCACCCTGGATTTTCCATTGTTTTAATTGGAAAATACATATTTTGGATCCCTAAAGTGACTAAGTTCAGCAACTTTTGCAATAAGTATAATTACTAATTTAATTCACCGCTTAGGCAAAAAGTATTCACTGCTCAAAAGAAAGTGGTTAGAGTAATGTGTGGGGCTCATAATTGTACATCTTGTAGACATCTGTTTAAAAGGTTAGGAATTCTTACAACAACCTCACAGTACATTTACTCAGTAATGAAATTTATTCTCAACAACATGGACCATTTTTAACATAACAGTGACATTCATGATTTTAATACCAGAAGAAAGAAAGACTTACACTATCCTCTACTTAACCTATCTTTGATGCAGAAAGGGGTAAAATATGCTGCTGTAAAACTTTTCCATAAAGATGAAATAAAATGTCTGACAGACAGCAATAATAGTTTCAAAAATAAATTGAAATTGTATTTCCTTGACAATCAAATAAGAGGCAAAACACAATTAATACCTTCAATGCAAGATAGTAATGGTAATGTTATCGATGACAGTGCCACAAAAGCAGAGTTGCTGAACATGGTTTTCTGAAGTTCCTTCACCAAACCGGAAGAAGAAAGTTTTACAGAATTCAAATCAAAAACAGCTGCCAACACGAGTAACTTAGAGAAACAGACATACATGGTGCACAGAATCAGCTTAAAACACTTAATAAACGCAAACCTTCAGGTCCAGATAGTATAAAAATCAGGTTCCTTTCAGTATTACTGATACAATAGCCCCAACTGTACTTAGCAATCATATATAACCACTCGCTCAGAGAGAGATCTGTTCATAAGACTGGAAAGTTGCACAGATCACACCAATATTCAAGAAAGGAAAAAGGGACAATCCACTGAACTACACACCTGTATCATTTACATCAATTTGCTAAGCTTTTGGAACATATACTGTGCTTGAACACAACGGTTGCTTCATCAGGAAAGAGGGAAGGAGAGGAAAAGATGAAAGGATGTGGGTTTTAAGGGAGAGGGTAAGGAGTCATTCCAATCCAGGGAGTGGAAAGACTTACCTTAGGGAGGAAAAAGGACAGGTACACACACACACACACACACACACACACACACACACACACACACACACACACACACATCCATCCGCACATACAGTCACAAGCAGACATTTGTAAATGCAAAGAGTTTGGGCAGAGATGTCAGTCGAGGTGGAAGTACAGAGGCAAAGATGTTGTTGAAAGACAGGTGAGTTATGAGCGGCGGCAACTTGAAATTAGCATAGGTTCAGGCCTGGTGGGTAACGGGAAGAAAGGATATACTGAAGGGCGAGTTCCCATCTCCGGAGTTCTGACAGGTTGGTGTTAGTGGGAAGTATCCAGATAACCCAGACGGTGTAACACTGTGCCAAGATGTGCTGGCCGTGCACCAAGGCATGTTTAGCCACAGGGTGGTCCTCATTACCAACAAACACTGTCTGCCTGTGTTCATTCATGTGAATGGACAGTTTGTTGCTGGTCATTCCAACATAGAAAGATTCACAGTGTAGGCAGGTCAGTTGGTAAATCACGTGGGTGCTTTCACACGTGGCTCTGCCTTTGATCATTTCCCTCTATTATATTCGTATCATTAATTTGAACCCAACAATTACGTTTGTTATTGTCACTGTTGCATTTCGAAATCTTTTCTGTCATCTTATTTCTCTTTCTGTTTTTGCAAGTAGTTTCACTTCGTATTCACCTTCTCCTTTTTATCGTAATCTACCATACAATTTTATGCCACCTATATATATTCAATAATACGTAACCCACTTCCAAACCATAACCAAAAAAGTTTTTTTTCCACTTTCAACACTACTGCTGCTATAAAATCCACCGTTTCCAGTTCACAAACAGTTCCTTTCACCTATTTAACAACCATTTCAGGTAGTTCTAATAAATTTCGCTTTATTTCCATTTCCGTTTTTACCACATCACTGATCATTTTTAGCCACTTCCCACAGGTTTTAATGTCATTATTTCTTCATCATACAATTGTTAACCTCATTTTCATAATCTGCCACCACAAAACCACTCCTTTTAATACATTTACACGCAGTTTTTTCGAAATTTTCCCGTATTTCTCCACCCTTTAATGTGTTTTGGTGGCAACACAACCACCTAATCTTTGTGCACATCATTGTCTACCAACCCAAGTTCATCACAGGATCAACATAGCCCAGCTTTTACCAACACTTTTTCGCCTTTTTCACTCCTTTTTTCACACCAGATCTCCAGTTGCGTTTTAGTTCACCTTTATCTCTCCCCATATATTTTTATTTTCATTTTTACTTCAGCCTCATGTTACACTTTCCACCTTCTAATACCATGTCACCCTCACAACACCCCAACAACGACCCCATTAAGTTTTATTTACATTCCCTCCGCAAACATGCCTTTGCCCTAGCCAGATTACGCTCCCATATTTTATTTTCTCAGGCTTGTCTGTCATTTGGCATTACCCCCGAAGGCCTCACACTTAAAAGTTCCCATCTCTAGCTGTAACCCTTCTTTCCATCAGTCCCTATACCAGTTCCAAACTGAACAATCCATTGCCCTCACCCACCTAATCCTTCACCTACACATCGACTCAGCCAATGAACACACCTGTCAACTCCTATCCTTAATAAATGTCCTCAATCTTTCCTCTCCAACACCCACACTGGCTGTTCACAGCATCCTCCTACAGGCCAACTGCAAATTAGAACAGCATGCCACCCTCCACCTCAAAAAACTATCCACCTCCGGAAAGGTAACTCACTCACCCTTCACAACCTTTCCAGCAAACCTCAACCTCCTCTCATTGCACACAGACCCAGACTCTCCCATCTACTCAATCTCCCACTTCCAGCTCCACTCCCGCCAAAACCTCAAAATTACAATCAACACCATTTGGAACCACACCACCCTAATTCAGTAGTTAAACTTTCCTCCAAACCTCTCTCCCAATCCAAAACCTCTGTCCTATCCAAAGGCCCCACCTTCAGCCCCACTCCCAGATTCAACCAAACAGCCTTTGTCAAAGATTTACTGTCCTACACTCATACTCTCTGCTGGAAATATCACTTTGCCACGAAGAAAAATGATCCTAATCCAACTCCCCAAGACACTATCCAAATTAAACCCTGCCTGGAACGGTTCCGTCCTCTATCACAGCGGGACCCGCCTCCTCTTCCTCAAAATCACCCTCTCCAAACCTTCCAGGAATTTCTGACTTCCAGCCTCGCCTCTCAATCCTTCTTAAAAAACCTTAATCCTACTCCAACATCACCACTGCTGAAGCCCAGGCTATCCGTGATCTGAAGGCTGACCGATCCATTGTCATTCTTCCGGCGGACAAGGTTTCCATGACCATGGTACTTGATCGTCGGGAGTACGTGGCTGAGCGACTGCGTCAGCTATCAGACAACACTACATACAAAGTTTGCCAAGGTAATCCCATTCCTGATGTTCAGGCAGAGCTTCAAGGAATCCTCAGAACCTTAGACCCCCTACAAAACCTTTCACCTGACTCCATCAACCTCCTGACCCCACCGACACCCCGCACCCCTACCTTCTACCTTCTTCCTAAAATTCAAAAACCCAAACATCTCGGCCACCCCATTGTAGCTGGTTACACAAGCCCCCCACAGACCGTATCTCTGCCTACGCAGATCAACACCTTCAACCCATTACATGCAGTCTCCCATCCTTCATCAAAGACACCAAACACTTTCTCGAACGCCTGGAATCCTTACCCAATCTGTTACCCCCAGAAACCATCCTTGTAACCATTGATGCCACTTCCTTATACACAAATATTCCACACGTTCAGGGCCTTGCTGCGATGGAGCACTTCCTTTCACGCCGATCACCTGCCACCCTACCTAAAACCTCTTTCCTCATTACCTTAGCCAGCTTCATCCTGACCAACAACTACTTCACTTTCGAAGGCCAGACATACCAACAATTAAAGGGAACAGCCATGGGTACCAGGATGGCCCCTTCGTACGCCAACCTATTCATGGGTTGCTTAGAGGAAGCCTTCTTGGTTACCCAAGCCTGGCAACCCAAAGTTTGGTACAGATTTATTGATGACATTTTCATGATCTGGACTCACAGTGAAGAAGAACTCCAGAATTTCCTCTCCAACCTCAACTCCTTTGGTTCCATCAGATTCACCTGGTCCTACTCCAAATCCCATGCCACTTTCCTTGACGTTGACCTCCATCTGTCCAATGGCCAGCTTCACACGTCCGTCCACATCAAACCCACCAACAAGCAACAGTACCTCCATTATGACAGCTGCCACCCATTCCACATCAAATGGTCCCTTCCTTACAGCCTAGGTCTTGGTGGCAAACGAATCTGCTCCAGTCCGGAATCCCTGAACCATTACACCAACAATCTGAAAACAGCTTTCGCATCCCGCAACTACTCCTCCCGACCTGGTACAGAACCAAATAACCAGAGCCACTTCCTCATCCCCCCAAACCCAGAACCTCCCACAGAAGAACCCCAAAAGTGCCTCAGTTGGGACAGGATACTTTCCAGGACTGGATCAGACTCTGAATGCGGCTCTCCAGCAGGGATACGACTTCCTCAAATCCTGTGCTGAAATGAGATCCATCCTTCATGAAATCCTCACCACTCCAGCAAGAGTGTCCTTCCGCCGTCCACATAACCTCTTGGTCCAGCCCTATGAAATCCCCAAACCACCTTCCCTACCCTCTGGCTCCTACCCTTGTAACAGCCCCCGGTGTAAAACCTGTCCCATGCGCCTTCCCACCACCACCTACTCCAGTCCTGTAACCCCGAAGGTGTACCCGATCAAAGGCAGAGCCATGTGTGATAGCACCCACGTGATATACCAACTGACCTGCCTACACTGTGAAGCTTTCTATGTGCGAATGACCAGCAGCAAACTGTCCATTCGCATGAATGGACACAGGCGGACAGTGTTTGTTGGTAATGAGGATCACCCTGTGGTTAGACACGTCTTGGTGCACGGCCAGCACATCTTGGCACAGTGTTACACCGTCCAGGTTATCTGGATACTTCCCACTAACACCAACCTGTCAGAACTCCGAAAATGGGAACTTGCCCTTCAGTATATCCTCTCTTCCCGTTACCCACCAGGCCTGAACCTATGCTAATTTCAAGTTGCGCTGCTCATACCTCACCTGTCATTCAACAACATCTTTGCCTCTGTACTTCCGCCTCGACTGACATCTCTGCCCAAACTTTTTGCCTTTACAAATGTCTGCTTGTGTCTGTGTATGTGCAGATGGTTTTGTGTGTGTGTGTGTGTGTGTGTGTGTGTGTGTGTGTGTGTGTGTGTGTGTGTGTGTGTGTGTGCGCGCACGCGCGCTCCCGAGCGAGTGTATACCTGTCCTTTTTTCCCAAGGTAAGTCCTTCCGCTCCCGGGATTGGAATGACTCCTTACCCTCTCCCTTAAAACCCACATCCTTTCGTCTTTTCCTCTCCTTCCCTCTTTCCTGATGAAGCAACCATTGGTTGCGAAAGCTTGAATTTTGTTTGTATGTTTATGTTTGTGTGTCTATCAACATGCCAGCGCTTTCGTTTGGTAAGTTACATCATCTTTGTTTTTAGATATCTTTTTTCCACGTGGAATGTTTCCCTCCCACTGCATTCTATGAACCTGCCTCAGTGCTGTAGGATACTGCAATGTTTATTTCGATTAAGTGTGTGCATCACAGTCAGACAGTCCACTAACAATTTGGTACATATTAATTGTTGCAGTCTGAGCACTGTCCATTAAAAATGTTATCAATTGGGTGTCCTACTAGCCTACTGTACACAAGTTGGAATATTAACTATTAAAATTAGATTGAAATACTAAATAATGACTCCAGTTCATTATTGCCGTTCGTACATTTTTAGAAATTTACACTGAAATCTTCACAAACTACTAACTTCTTGTCTGACAGGTAGCTCAATAATGCATCTACATTTCTCATAAAAGTTGAAAGTTTTCTACAGGGAATCTGCAGACTCTTACATTCAGAAGACAAGTATTCTGCATTCAAAACTCACAAGCACATGTTCCTAAATTCTGACATACACATTAACTGTTTGTTTGAATATTGTTGACTTTGTACCCAGCTTAACCATATGCTGCAACTCCCCCTTTTTTCAAGTTAGCTCTAGACGAAAAAGATGTTACTCTATAATCGCTGATATTAAACTTCTCCACACTGTGCATTTACAGTACAGAGAAAGGCACAGAATATCTATCACTTTAGAAATTTCTGTATCTTCTAGGCATGCAAGAAGCTCATCTATGTTGTTTTCAACACCCAAATGTTCTGATGAGTCAAATTAATTTTATTCTTGTGGAAACTGTTACATATGTTATGGGCCTGTTCTGTTCTAATTTCTTTCAAGGCTGTCTGTGTATAACTTGACTCTAACCTAAAAAATGTGCCCCTCTGACTCCAGTAATCAAAGGGATTTTGTCTTGTGTGCTTATGGCCTACATCACGCTTTCTGCAATATGCTCAGTTAATCCGTCCTCCTCCTTCCTACTGATATGCAGGCCATGATTTGTGTATCCTCATCTCCTAACTGCAGCAACAGGCACAGCACGGATGTGAGATTGTTTCAGTCAAAAGCAATCCACTAAGCTCTTTCTTTACACAGCTAACTGCTGTATTAACCCTGGGCTGGTCATGGTGCAGTAAAACCTCCAAAAGCATCATACAAGTGCATGCTGCTCCTATTTCCTCTAAGTCACATTTAACACTATACTCTTAAAATGTTCCTGATGCTCTTCATCAAAACCGCTGTACAAGGCCCCTATATTTTATCACATGGCTAACACTGACAATAGGTTTTACAATGCTTGTGATCTGGTATTCTATACATAGATTTTCCTGGAGCATTTGGCCTACACCCCTTCCAACACTGCTACCTAGCAGTGGAACTCTCTACTTTCTGCAGTGTAGTGTCTGAGACACTACACTGACAATCATCAGCCGCATTCAATTAGAAAGAACTGACTAAATGTGTTGTAAAATATTTCAGAACAAATGAAGATTTATGTCGGACCGAGATTCTAACTAAGATTTGCCATTTGTTGTGAGCAGTTGCCTTAACCACTTAGACTATCCAAGAACGCTTCCAAGAGCAGCCCAAATTTCCATTTGTCCTGATGTCTATTATAAAATGTGCTTGCACTGTATTACCAAGATTTTCACATAGGGAAAGGTACTGTTTTCTCTTGTTATCGCATTCTATGACACAAAATACTGCAGTGTTGTATATAGTGTGAACACATGGGAGAGTACACACCAGAACAAATGGAGATTTGGAAGCATGCTCGGATAGCCAAAGCAGTTAAGACGGCCGCATGCAATAAGCGGGAAATCTGAGTTCAAGTCCTGGTCCAACACAAATTCTCATCTGTTCTGAAATATTCCACAGCCGATGCAGAACTATAATCACAATTTGTGAGTTAATTTTTTTTCTTTGTACTTGACTTTTCTACTGACCTAGCCTTTAACTTGTACCAATGTATAAGATGCCCTCTGTTTTGTTCAAAAACTGGTTGAGGCTCCTCTCCTATTTCAGGTAATAAGTCATACTGATTGCTAACCATAACCTGAAATGTGACTTCTGAGGGTTTCCTGTTTGCTTATTACTTTGTGCATTTTCCCAGCTCCCATTATCTCTTTTCTCTTCAACATATCTAATGCAAAATATGCTATTGCTAATTCTGTGTGAAAGGCACCACTCTTCCTTCCCTGTTTCATGATTCACTTTTTTCAACTAAATAATCTACAACTACATGGGAGAGCCTCATCTGACACTTTTCTTGGTTTCTGCACTACAATCACCCAGGGAAACATCAACCCACAGTCCTGACATGCTTCTTCCATACTAACCAACCTACTGCAACATCAGCATTTGTCACATGATGTGACTTTTACAGTAAACTAAACAGTCAACACACTTAAAAATGCGAGAATGTCATCACCACATTGATGTTTGTAAGTTTTAGGTAGCAGGAAATGAATGAAAACTAAAATGCACAATACTTTTAACAACAATCTTAAACAGACACTACCAGGAAATTATGACTAACATTGTAATGTATCCAAACAACACATAACGAGTAGATGGCAGGTGGACATTAACACTAGAATTTAAACACACCACAGATATTCACTAAACATAGGTTTCAATAACGAAAGACATAGCTCAGGTTATTCTGGTTTCTCGTGACACTCTGTCAATGACCAAACAAACACATGACCATTAGTGCTGCCCTTGTTTGTGTATATTCAATAGCTGCTAACCATCTTATTCTGTATGGAGGTCACACACACTTGAGATATATTCTAGGATGGGCTCCGTGAATCTTTCATAAGTTATCCCCTTTACACAGTGACTACATTTTCCTAGTATCCTATCACTGAAACCACCATATGCATACAGGAATGCTGCGAGGGCTAGAAGTGACGATTTCGAACAAGCACTTATTTCAGCCTTTTTGGACACTAAGCTATCTGGCAGGGGAGGCATACAGAACAACACAACTGCTATACGATGGCTAATATTATGTTCCATTGGATTCAGTTGGGTGGTCTGGATGGCCAAATAATTTGCTCAAAGTGTCAAGAATGCTCTTCAAACCAACTGTGAACAAGTGTGGCCCAGTGACATTGCACATTGTCATCCATAAAAGTTCCATCATTGTTTGGGAACATGAAGTCCATGAATGGCTGCAAATGGTTCCCAAGTAATCGAACATAACCATTTCCAGTCAATGATCTGTTCAGTTGGATCAGAGGAGCTTGTCCACTCCACATAAATGCAGCCTACACCCATATGATGCCACCACCAGCTTGCATAGTGCCATGTTAACAACTCAGGTCCACGGCTTCGTGGAGCCTGTGCCACATTCAAACCCTACCATCAGGTCTTACCAACTGAAATCAGGTCTCAACCAACTACGTCACGGTTTTCCAGCCATCTACAGTTCAACCGATATCGTCATGAGCCCAGGAGAGGCACTGCATGCAATGACATGCTGTTAGCAAAGGCACTTGCATCGGTTGTTTGTTGCCATAGCCCATTTACGCCAAATTTCGACACAGTGTCCTAAAAAATATGTTCGTTGTATGTTCAATGATGATTTCTGTGGTTATTTCACACAGTGTTACTTGTCTGTTAGCAGTGATAACTCTATGCAAATGCTGCTGCTCTTGGTTGTTAAGTGAAGGCCATCAGCCACTGTGCTGTCCACGATTACAGGTAATGTCTGAAATTTGGTATTCGCAGAAAACTCTTGACACTGTGGATCTCAGAATATTGAATTCCATAATGATTTCTGATGTGGAATGTCCCATGCATCTAGCGCCAATTATCATTCAGCATTCAAAGTCTATTAATTGCTATCATGCGGCCATAATCACGTCACAAAGTATTTTCAAATGACCGACCAGATTACAAATGACAGTTCCACCAATGCACTGCCCTTTTATACTTGTATACTATCGCCATCTGTATGTGCATTGGGTGGAGAAATGTAGGGTCCCCCTGAATAGGTCAGGCGTGCACTACACGCCGGAAGCGGCTACGAGGGTAGCGGAGTACGTGTGGAGTGCACATGGGGTTTTTTTAGGTTAGAGAATTCCCTCCCTAGGCCCGACAAGACGCCTCCTGAGACGCGGCAAGGCAGGAGTAGGCAAAATGCAACAAGGAATAACAATATTAATGTGCTAATAGTAAACTGCAGGAGCGTCTATAGAAAGGTCCCAGAACTGCTCTCATTAATAAACGGTCACAACGCCCATATAGTACTAGGAACAGAAAGTTGGCTGAAACCAGACGTAAACAGTAATGAAATCCTAAACTCTTATTGGAATGTATACCGCAGAGATAGGCTGGACAGTGAAGGGGAAGGCGTGTTTATAGCGATAAGAACTGCAATAGTATCGAAGGAAATTGACGGAGATTCGAATTGTGAAATGATCTGGGTGAAGGTCATGGTTAAAGCAGGCTCAGACATGGTAATTGGATGTCTCTATAGGCCCCCGGGCTCAGCAGCTGTTGTGGCTCAGCACCTGAAGAATAATTTGGAAAATATTTCGAGTAGATTTCCCCACCATGTTATAGTTCTGGGTGGAGATTTTAATTTGCCGGATATAGACTGGGAGACTCAAACGTTCATAACGGGTGGAAGGGACAAAGAATCCAGTGAAATATTTTTAAGTGCTTTATCTGAAAACTACCTTGAGCAGTTAAACAGAAAACCGACTCGTGGCGATAACATATTAGACCTTCTGGTGACAAACAGACCCGAACTATTTGAAACAGTTAACGCAGAACAGGGAATCAGCGATCATAAAGCGGTTACTGCATCGATGATTTCAGCCGTAAATAGAAATATTAAAAAAGGTAGGAAGATTTTTCTGTTTAGCAAAAGTGACAAAAAGCAGATTACAGAGTACCTGACGGCTCAACACAAAAGTTTTGTCTCAAGTGCAGATAGTGTTGAGTATCAGTGGACAAAGTTCAAAACCATGGTACAATACGCGTTAGATGAGTATGTGCCAAGCAAGATCGTAAGAGATGGGAAAGAGCCACCGTGGTACAACAACCGAGTTAGAAAACTGCTGCGGAAGCAAAGGGAACTTCACAGTAAACATAAACATAGCCAAAGCCTTGCAGACAAACAAAAATTACGCGAAGCGAAATGTAGTGTGAGGAGGGTTATGCGAGAGCCTTTCAATGAATTCGAAAGTAAAGTTCTATGTACTGACTTGGCAGAAAATCCTAAGAAATTTTGGTCCTATGTCAAAGCGGTAGGTGGATCAAAACAAAATGTCCAGACACTCTGTGACCAAAATGGTACTGAAACAGAGGATGACAGACTAAAGGCCGAAATACTAAATGTCTTCTTCCAAAGCTGTTTCACAGAGGAAGACTGCACTGTGCTTCCTTCTCTAGACTGTCGCACAGTTGACAAAATGGTAGATATCGAAGTAGACGATAGAGGGATAGAGAAACAATTAAAATCGCTCAAAAGAGGAAAGGCCACTGGTCCTGATGGGATACCAGTTCGATTTTACACAGAGTATGCGAAGGAACTTGCCCCCCTTCTTGCAGCGGTGTACCGTAGGTCTCTAGAAGAGCGAAGCGTTCCAAAGGATTGGAAAAGGGCACAGGTCATCCCTGTTTTCAAGAAGGGACGTCGAACAGATGTGCAGAACTATAGACCTATATCTCTAACGTCGATCAGTTGTAGAATTTTGGAACACGTATAGTGTTCGAGTATAATGTCTTTTCTGGAGACTAGAAATCTACTCTGTGGGAATCAGCATGGGTTTCGGAAAGGACGGTCGTGTGAAACCCAGCTCGCGCTATTCGTCCACGAGACTCAGAGGGCCTTAGACACGGGTTCACAGGTAGATGCCGTGTTTCTTGACTTCCGTAAGGCGTTTGACACAGTTCCCCACAGTCGTTTAATGAACAAAGTAAGAGCATACGGACTATCAGATCAATTGTGTGATTGGATTGAGAAGTTCCTAGATAACAGAACGCAGCATGTCATTCTCAATGGAGAGAAGTCTTCCGAAGTAAGAGTGATTTCAGGTGTGCCGCAGGGGAGTGTGATAGGACCGTTGCTATTCACAATATACATAAATGACCTGGTGGATGACATCGGAAGTTCACTGCGGCTTTTTGCAGATGATGCTGTGGTGTATCGAGAGGTTGCAACAATGGAAAATTGTACTGAAATGCAGGAGGATCTGCAGCGAATTGACGAATGGTGCACGGAATGGCAATTGAATCTCAATGTAGACAAGTGTAATGTGATGCGAATACATAGAAAGATAGGTCCCTTATCATTTAGCTACAAAATAGCAGGTCAGCAACTGGAAGCAGTTAATTCCATAAATTATCTGGGAGTATGCATTAGGAGTGATTTAAAATGGAATGATCATATAAAGTTGATCGTCAGTAAAGCAGATGCCAGACTGAGATTCATTGGAAGAATCCTAAGGAAATGCAATCCGACAACAAAGGAAGTGGGTTACAGTACGCTTGTTCGCCGACTGCTTGAATACTGCTCAGCAGTGTGGGATCCGTACCAGATAGGGTTGATAGAAGAGATAGAGAAGGTCCAACGGAGAGCAGCGCGCTTCGTTACAGGATCATTTAGTAATTGTGAAAGCGTTACGGAGATGATAGATAAACTCCAGTGGAAGACTCTGCAGAAGAGACGCTCAGTAGCTCGGTACGGGCTTTTGTTAAAGTTTCGAGAACATACCTTCACCGAAGAGTCAAGCAGTATATTGCTCCCTCCTACGTATGTCTCGCGAAGAGACCATGAGGATAAAATCAGAGAGATTAGAGCCCACACAGAAGCATACCGACAATCCTTCTTTCCACGTACAATACGAGACTGGAATAGAAGGGAGAACCGATAGAGGTACTCAGGGTACCCTCCGGCACACACCGTCAGGTGGCTTGCGGAGTATGGATGTAGATGTAGATGTAGATGCATATCGCTATCCCATGGCTTTTGTTACCTAATCGAATTGCTCTGTTTCTCCTGACTTATCATTTTTCTCTCTTTTGTTAGAATATCAGCACATAGATCTACAAGTGACAGCTGTAATATATACAGGAGATGTGAATTAAAAACTGATGAAATATTACTGCGAAGTGAGTAGACCTATGAATTCCTATTCCACAGAAATATCTGCTATTCTGGTACAATAATATTTAAAATAAACAGGGAAATACTTTATAGCATTCGTAACTGTCTGAAAACGTGCTCTGTATTATTTTTTGAACCACTGTTAAAACTGATGAAAGTATTTACAGTGTGGATGGTCTATATTTGAAGAGAGCATCCATACCTCCTCTTCTTTCTCATTTTCAATAACCACATTTTTGACATCTTGTCAGAAAATACAATAGAGAACGTAGTTTTGTTTCACACACTGCAAGTAATCCACTGAACTAGCTATGTGGAAACAGCGACAGGGATAAAGGTTCCTGGTGAGAAACGAGATGCTTGCATGACCAGTGAACATGTGTCGGTAGCAAGGCTGCTTTGTAAAGGCACAAGGCTCCCAGCTAGGAGTGAGCTGTGAGCAGTGAGATGTGGCATGCCAGCAGCGAACTGCAAGGTGACAGCAGTGAGGCTGCACCATAAACGTACCCTTGAGAACAATATTCTTGAAACAGCTTCACGGAAAAGTTTGTTCTTAGGGAATAAATATGAATCAAATTGCATATTTAAGCTCATTTTTTATACATTCCTAAAATCCTGAGAATTATGCAAGCAATTCACACAGTAAATTAGTCATAGTATAAGTAAAAATGCTTTCATAATCAGGAATTATTTTCACAAAAATAGTCATGCATATTAAACAAAAATAATAACTGGCAGCAGACAACCTTTTTATGACTTGCATACAATTATCATCACTTTATGTCATTTTTCAAAACATCAAATCACGTATCTCTGATATTTCCAAGTGAGTAAAAGAAAAATGATTTAAAATATTTTTTGACTTACTTGTCCCATTAACCATTTTTTCTGCTAGTTCTTTCCCTTTCACACTTTTCGGTGTGACATTCAGAACAGCACCAGCTGGAGATGGCATTGACTCTTCATTTGTCATTTTTTTTGGAAGTAAAGTCTTAAGTGTCTTTGGCAACACTTTCTCGGTGAAAGAAGTTCCTTGAGTCGCTGATACCAACTCAGCTCTGAAAGAGGATTACTGTTTATTGACTGACACAGTGTACTAACATCAATTTACTGTACTTATTCACCTACTCTGGCACTAATGGACATGTATTACGAAAAATGAACACTATACAAGAAAGTCTGCTATATGAAGTATAGTTCACTGCAATGGAATATTTAATCACTGGCTTCTCAGGTATTCACTTAATGTTAAACAGCCCCTATTCATTTGTTATTAGTTTGTTTATGATGAGGTATTTTTGTAGAATAGCTGCTATAACAGATGTGAAACAAAGTGAGAAATTTTGCCAAAAATAGCTGAATGAATGACAAGAAAGATACATGTAGTAAGTACATTGCAGTAACTTTTAAATGCAGTTGTATACTTATAAAGAAAGCAATCACCAAGTTGCACAATATTTGCCACCAATATCGTTTTCTATGTTCAGCTTTTAGAGTACCTCTGTGGTGTCACCGCCAGACACCACACTTGCTAGGTGGTAGCCTTTAAATCGGCCGGTAGTATACGTCAGACGCGCGTGTCGCCACTATCAGTGATTGCAGACTGAGCGCCGCCACACGGCAGGTCTAGAGAGACTTCCTAGCACTCGCCCAGTTGTACAGCCGACTTTGCTAGCGATGGTTCACTGACTTCTACGCTCTCATTTGCCGAGACAATAGTTAGCATAGCCTTCAGCTACGTTATTTACTACGACCTAGCAAGGCGCCAGTGTCCGTACTATTGATATTGTGAATCATGTACCATAAAGAGCGACATTCTCCATTAATGGATTAAAGTTAAGTATTCCACCAGCTACGTCCGTTTTTCTGAATTCTAATTCCCTTGTCATGTTCCAGACCTTACGCCAGCCTGTGTGAGCTAAAACACGTGCATTTCGGCCTCCTTTAGCAATACGGTTGGCTCTCCTGCCAACCACAACATTGGCGACGAGAGTAAAAGTGTTCTTATCTAAATTGCCCTGATTTACTTGTGTAATGGCTTCGCCACAATCTCCAGATGTACTGTCCGAATTTTATCACTTACAGAATCAGCAGATGCAGGCCTTACTGGATGCCCTTGGACAGCTCGTCCAGGGTCAAGGTGCGATGCAAAACGATGCGGCAGCAGCCGCTTCACCGCTAACGCAGCCACAACACGCTGTTGCACCAACTTTTCGACCTTTTGATGCAGCACTGGAAAGCTGGACGGAGTGGTCACGCCAATTTGGGTTCCATCGCGCCGCCTACAGAATTCAAGGTAACAAGCGGCAGCCTTTTTTGTTATCGTCCGTAGGGGTGACCACGTACCGTGTGATAGTCAAATTATTTCCCCGACGTGACGTAGCAACTCTGTCCTACGAAGAAATTTTGTCTGCATTAGATGCATATTTCAAAGAATCAGTCAATGTAGTTGCGAAACAGTATACCTTCTTTCATGCAAAACGTATGGCAGGTCAGACTAATCGGGAGAGGGTTGCAACCTTGCAAGGCCTTACTAGGGATTGTGCTTTGGAGTGTGAATGTGGATTCCGTTATTCAGATACTATGGTACGTGATGCAATTGCACAGAACGTTTCTGATGTTCGTATAAGGGAACAGATTTTGAAACTAGTAAATTCCTTCCTTCAGCAAGTGATGGACATATTGGATCAGCAGGACACACTTGACTTTGCTCAGGAATCATTTGAAACTTCGCCAGCAGTATGTCAGGTTATCTGGCCCGCCGGGCGAGCTGCACGGAGCAGTAAAGAGCCCTCGCGCCCAGCCGCGCCGATGCTGCCAGGCTCTCAGCCACGTGTGCCGCACCAGCACGCAAATGCAGTGATCAAATCATGCCCGCGGTGTGCTACTAAACATTCGCGTGCGAATTGCCCATCACGCCAAGCTATTTGCTTTTGTTGTAATAAAAAAGGACATGTTCAGAGTGTTTGCCAGAAAAAGCTCAGATCGGAAGCTCAAAACCGTTCCAGGCCCTTTGCTTCGCGCTGGAATCGGAATCAAACCAAGGGTACTCAGGCTCGCGAAGCTTCGCCCATGAAAATTCATGTAGTTCATTCCACTCCGCGCAGTGCCACTATCTCTAACAGTGACTGTTCATCCCAAAAATAGTGTGCGTCGACATCGCCGGAACTCCCGTCAAGTCACAAGTGATTCTGTACCAGTGTCAGTTCAAGTTGCACGAGACAGTCGCTCTTGTCGTCAGCAGGACAATAAACTTTTTGTGGACTTGGACATTAACGGCAAAGTGATACCATTCCAGCTCGATACCGGTGCTGCAGTTTCACTGATCAATCGAGACACTTACAAACTGCTGGGCACACCTCTGTTGCGTGCCTCAAATGTTACGTTAAATAGTTACTCCGGACAAGATATCCCTGTGTTACGACAGTGCAGCCTTCTGGCAACATACAAAGGACAAACAAAACTTGTGTCATTTTTAGTCATTTGTTCTTCTTCTGCAGTGAACTTGTTTGGTTTCGATTTATTTCAGTTGTTTAACTTGTCTATAGTCAATCAGGTCCTATCAGTGAACCAGATGGTGCCTTCAGACAGCGTTTCTCGTCTATGTGAAGAACTTGCAGACATTTTTGCATCGGGCCTCGGTTGCGCTAAGAACTATAAAGCATATTTGGAACTGAAAGAAAACGTGCAACCGAAATTTTTCAGAGCGGGCAATGTTCCCCACACCTTGCGGGATGAGGTCGCAAAAACATTACACGATTTGGAATCACAAGGTGTGATTGAACGTGTGCAGGCTTCTCTCTGGGCATCATCCTTAGTAATTTTGCCGAAACATTCTGGAAAGTTGAGACTGTGTGGACTTCAAGGCAACAGTGAATCCACAACCAGTGATTGCAACTTTTCCTTTACCCCGCCTGGAAGATCTTTTTGACAAACTGTGTCTGGGTAAAAATTTTGCGAAGTTGGACCTAGCAGATGCGTACTTGCAAATACCGGTGGACGAAGAATCCCAGCGTGTTTTGGTGGTTAACACGCATCTTGGGTTGTATCAATTCAAACGACTGCCATTCGGGTGTGCATCCGCCCCTGCATTGTTTCAGCAATATCTACAAACTGTTTGTGCGTCAGTCCCTACTGCCGCAAATTATCTGGACGATACTGTGATCTCTGGAAAGACGGAAGAAGAACATTTGGCCAATCAGCAAACATTATTTCAGGTCTTGCGACAAAATGGTCTTCGCTTGTGAAAGGATAAATGTGTGTTTTTTGCTCGGGACTTGCCATACTTGGGACATGTACTCAATGCCCAAGGCATCCATCCAAATCCAACGCACCTCCGTGCCATACAAGACTTGCCGTCGACGCAGAATTTGAAGCAGCTACAGAGTGTGCTGGGAAAAATTAATTATTACAAACGTTATATACCGAATGCCTCTTCCATTTCAGCTCCGCTTTATCGCTTATGCCGTAAGGGTGTTCCGTTCGTCTGGACGATGGAATGCGAACGCGCCTTTCGCCAGTTGAAATTGGCGTTGCTTTCCAATACTTGCCTTACGCCATTCGATCCCCAGTAGCCCCTCTTGTTGATAGGGATGCATCGGATTTCGGGATCGGTGCTGTGCTTGCGCACAAAGATGGATCGCACGATCGCCCTATTGCCTTTGCGTCCAAATTGCTCTCGTCTGCACAAAGAAATTATTCACAGATTGAGAAAGAAGCATTGGCTCTCGTATTTGGTGTTACAAAGTTTCATGATTTCTTGTATGGTCGTCACTTTACCATAATCACAGACCACAAACCTATGACATCGCTTTTTCATCTGATCAAGCCTGTACCTTCACGTACAGTGCAGAAATTCATTCGCTAGTCTATTTTCCTCTCGCAGTACCGCTACGATATCTTGTATCGGTCCACTGCTAAGCACGGAAAGGCCGATGCGTTGTCCCGCTTGCCTGTTGCTGAGGATAGGGCATTCGATTCCTCCGAACTTGCTTGCATGTTCATTGATGCGGAAACCAATGACGTGGTTGACTCGTTTCCGATTGCTTTTCATCGTGTAGCTACAGCCACAGCTGCCGACCCTGTCCTTGCTCCTGTTCTGCGTTTTGTTGCTACGCAATGGCCCTTGTCAAAGTCACGGATCGGGGACCAGTTGGTTCGCCGATTTTTTGCTCACAAGGAGAGACTTTTTGTACGATGTGGTGTTTTGCTGTTGCGTTCTGATAATGATCAGTCCAGGGTCGTCGTCCCACGTTCGTTACAGTCCTCGGTATTACCGCTTCTCCACCATGGACATTGGGGTATAGTGAGAACGAAACAACTTCCTCGTCAGCATTGTACTAAGTTCGGAATCGATGCCACAATTACGAATATGTGCTCTTCTTGCATGGTGTGTGCCGAACAACAATCAGCACCACCGCGGAAATTCTTTGCATGGCCAAAAGCCATTTCCCCTTGGCAACGCTTACACATCGAATTTGCTGGTCCATTCTGGAATGCTCGATGGTTGGTTGTGGTAGATTCATTCAGTAATTTTCCTTTTGTTGTCCGGATGACTTCCACGACATCATCTGCAACCATCCAAGCATTATCCACTATCTTTTGCATTGAAGGTCTTCCACAGACTATTGTTTCCGACAATGGCCCACAATTCATGTCGGCAGAATTTCAGTCATTCTACAATGCCAATGGTATTCAACATCTGACGTCTACGCCGTTTTCGCCACAGTCAAATGGTGCCGCTGAACGATTGGTCCGGACTTTCAAGTCACAGGTGTTGAAGTTGAAAGAGTCGCATTCTCAGGAGGACGCGTTATTGCTCTTTTTGTCGTCGTATCGCTCTCAGCCTCGAGACGGTCGCTCGCCGGCTGAGTTGCTCCACGGTCGCCCTCATCGCACCTTGATGTCTTTGCTACATCCGCCACATCAGGTTCCTGTGCAGCAGCAGACACCTGCTTTTGCTCCAGGCGACATTGTCTACTATCACCACTACCGAGGTTCACGGCGTTGGCTTGAAGGGTGCATTCTTCGCTGCCTCGGATGCGCTAAGTATCTGGTTTTGGGGGCCTCTGGTGACGTGTGTCGGCATCTCAGCTGCGCCTCTGTCATTGCAAGGGATCTGCCGCTCGCCGTCTGCTTTCAGCGATGGTGCCGTCTGGTCAGCGCCCTGGGGACCCATCTACTGGCTCGCCTCAGCCCCAGGTGTTACCGATGCTGCCTTCCATTTTGCCCCATGGCGACGTGCCGCCGCCTGTTCTCCTGCCGGCGACGTCCCCAGTGGACGCGCCGCTGCAACCGCCGTGCGCCTCCCTGGGTCACGCACCACCGATTGCTTCCCGTGACCAGTTGTCCTCCGACATGGACCTCTTACCCGCTCCGGACCATATGCCGTCTTCGCCCGTCGGGTGCCCCGGCCCGATGGAGGTCAACCCTTCGGCCCCTCCTGTGTCTTTACGGGCGCACACCCCGCATGTTGGCGTGCACTCTGGAGCAGGTTTTCAGGCGTTTCCTAGCTCCCCACGATCTGAATGGCAGGGTGCGGGTGGCACAGCCTTGCCTGTTGTTAGGCTCCCCACCTCGTCGCATACATCAACATGGGGTCCTCCCCACGGCGGGCGGAAGCCTTATGTCACAACCGTACGCCGATTTGTGGGGGAGGAATGTGGTGTCACCGCCAGACACCACACTTGCTAGGTGGTAGCCTTTAAATCGGCCGGTAGTATATGTCGGACGCGCGTGTCGCCACTATCAGTGATTGCAGACCGAGCGCCGCCACACGGCAGGTCTAGGGAGACTTCCTAGCACTCGCCCAGTTGTACAGCCGACTTTGCTAGCGATGGTTCACTGACTTCTACGCTCTCATTTGCCGAGCCAATAATTAGCATAGCCTTCAGCTACGTTATTTACTACGACCTAGCAAGGCGCCAGTGTCCGTACTATCGATATTGTGAATCATGTACCATAAAGAGCGACATTCTCCATTAATGGATTAAAGTTAAGTATTCCACCAGCTACGTCCGTTTTTCTGAATTCTAATTCCCTTGTCATGTTCCAGACCTCACGCCAGCCTACGTGAGCTAAAACGCGTGCATTTCGGCCTCCTTTAGCAATACGGCTGGCTCTCCTGCCAACCACAACAACCTCTATTCCTTTTCTCATTTCTTCAAGCTCTAAGAAACTGTGATGGCAATGACAAATACGTCATGGAATCAATGTTAGTTTTTCCTTCAAGCACCTTTAGTCCATTTAGAAGGTGGCCCAATAATATTTAAAGCTTTCTGTTCTGTCGACAATTGTTATTTTATGTGATGTAAGACTGCTTAGTCAAGAATCAAGAAAAGAGGAGCCCAAAAAAAGCTATACTTGATTATTTACCAAATTTGTGAAGTGATTCTGCTTGAAAGTTCAACTTCTAAATATCATTCACACAGAACACACACCCACTATCGCCAATGACTGGAGCAGTTCAGTATCAAAGTCACTGGTTTAAGTCCCAGCAATGTAAATCTAGAAGTCACCAAGAAGAGATTTTCATATTTCTGAATTTCAGCAACATCTGGCTAAAGAAAGGGTGATACCAAATGTATCACAATCTTATCATTTACAATGATAAAGCTGTTGCACTCTTAGATGTGTAGCATGAAGTAATTTCTTAATTCAAGAAACAGTTCCCTATTCTTAGCATGTATTACTACATCAACTGCACATTCAAGCTTTACTACTAACAGCTGTGAGAAATCAGTGTCTAAATGTTGAGAAATGTTAAAAATATATTGGATGATGTGCATTCCCTAACTTAACAATGGCTTCACCTTCTAGGCTTCAAACTGTACCCTCAACAATAAATTGTGTAACTCATTTACAAACTTACAACTACCCAAAATACAAAAACAAAAAACATGTGGCATAGCACTGGAATTATGGATGGAACCATAGTTCAATTGGACAACAGTGGAGTAGGAATTGGCTTCGGCCTTTCTGAGAGACCCATCCTGGAACCCATCTGATATGATTTAGGGAAAAGTGAAAAAAAATCTGATGTACTATTTGGCGAATTCAGTTATTTTCCTTCTGAATAAGAGTGCATTGTGACAAATGAAGTACCAACTCTCTTGCTGCTTGTTGTCTGATTGCTTAACAGGACAGTTATTAGTACCTCTTCGAGTATACTGCAAAGCAAGGGTGTTGATAAGACTTACCTAGTCACATTTATCTACTTTCACATTCAAGCATTTTTCTCAAACACCAAATACTAAGTACACAAATACATAAGACAATATATCAGGTAAATGACTTGCTGATTTATTTACAGGACATAGATGAGATACCAACTTACACAAACAAAAATTTCATACCTTTCAATCTGCAATAAAGACAATTTTAGTAACTTGTCACACACCTAAAATTAGAGGCTCTGAAGACTACTCCCTGTCTGCAAATAATGAGTGTGACACACAAGGGAAAGGACAACTCTTTCACATCCAAAAAATATAAAGGAGGTAAGCATTTCCTGCGTTGCTGGATTTACCCATCAAAGCTTACAATGTTTAACTTACAGTCGATAATTTTCTATACATCCACGACTGTATTTCCTTATGTATGGAAACACTTCAGCCACTGATCCCCCCCCGCTCTTCTAGAATTCTCATCTCATGACTTTTTTTGAAGAGGTGTGATAATCCCTTTTATCATACACTTCATGACAGCAGATCAGTCTGCAACTGCAAGTATGATTTAAATACATATTTCTTATGGTCACCATAATCCTTGACAGCAGCCCCCCCCCCCCCCCCTCCACACAAATACAATTTATTTTCTACCATGGTCTATTCCCCCACCCCCCAGACAAAGCAGGTGTGTCCTTCACGATATATGTGGATTTGTGATAGGTGTTTTCACTTTATATACAATAGTTAATTATTATTCTTAGGAATACTAACTTAAAGCTCAAAATGGCTCTGAGCACTATGGGACTTAACATCTATGGTCATCAGTCCCCTAGAACTTAGAACTACTTAAACCTAACTAACCTAAGGACAGCACACAACACCCAGCCATCACGTGACAGAGAAAATCCCTGACCCCGCCGGGAATCGAACCCGGAAACCCGGGCGCGAGAATGCTACCGCACGACCACGAGCTGCGGGCTAACTTAAAGCAACAGCAGGCAGTAGCTACAAACATTTGCCAGAGGAGAATAGACATTTCCAGAATTTCTTCTTACAGGCCACGAGCACAACGGCATGAGCAGATTTAAAAGCTACAACCACTCTTTTTGTGGACAACTTTCCATTGACATTGACTCAACCACTTATAAAATCCAATATGTCAATTAGTACTGTACCTGACTTGTGGTTCATTCACACTCTGGAATCTGAAGTCCTCAATAAGTTCACTATGGTCCTTTGGTCTGAACGAAAACTCATAATCTGGCACAGGGAAATGAGACTTGTAGCGGACTAAATCTAGTTTTTTCAGTAATTTCTGACCATCAGGGCTGAAACAGAATTTAAACAGAAGATCTTTATACAGTTCTTAGTGTAGGGAGTTACATGTACACCTAGAACATAAACAATGAGTTGTAATAGAATGTCGCTCGCCTACAGAAATTACTTGTTTTGAAAGAAAATATGCAGCACACAACTCCATTAACCTGTTGAGGGATAATAAATGTGATAGTTGGTGTTGTTTATAACACAACTGATGAGATGACTATATTCCTGGAGGAGCACGAGATCAAATTTACTTCTGATCGATCTGTATACGAACTCTCAATAGTTCTGATGAAGTGGAAACTCACCAGCATAACTGAATTATTGTAATATACATGTGATTCTTCAACTTCTCCCGGCGTATTTCTTGCTCGAACAGTCCACAGGTGTACTGCCGGTCCATAGAAAATGAACGAGCACCCAGGGCGGACGAGGCAGTTACACCATCGCCTCTACAGATGCCGACACCAGCCTCCCAGTGACCACCAATGCGCGGCCGAGGGAACGCCTCGCGGGGGAAGGGGATTTAGGACGGCCGCTTGCCCTCAGGAGCTCAGTTCATCAATGCACCTGACGATGGTGACATGTCTGATCACCGAAATATTGTGCCTGTTGGACACTATGGACCGGCAGTACACCCGTGGACTATTCGAACTATTGTAATATACAATTTAGTACATGCAATAGCACCTTACACAAACAGGATCAGGCAGAAATTCTGTTATATTCTCAAAGTAAAAAAAATTCTTCCAAGGTTTGCACTTCATTAAACAACCACTATCTCACAACTACCACAATGAACTCAATACTTCTGTTTGAAATTTGTGACACATGGTAAGTTAAGTTAGCTAATAGCAGTTACATACCCCAAGTCAAAAAATCCCTTTCCTACAGCCTATATGTCAGTGTGCATAACATTTGCCACATATAGAGGAGGAATAACCTAAACACACATGCATAACATTAATACTGTCATTGTCCTGCCCCACAAGTCTAGAAATAGATTTCCCTGCCAGTTCTCCCCATTATCCAATATTCTATGTACACATGACAACTAACTGGCAGTCTACCCTCATGTTGAAGACAAGGGTTTTCAGCCACATTCCTCCCCAATGCAACTACAGTGATGTAATCATTGTTACTTATGTTAAAGTTATAACCAGAGGATATAGCAGTAAAGACAGCCTTCTTAATGTGCTTCACAGAACTTGTAAAACACTTTTTTCCCAAACATCTGACTCTGTGTATGGACATTCTTTACAACCTATTCCCTTTAGAGATGTTAAGTTGGTTCACAGCTCATATTCCGTTAGCCAGCACTTTCATAAAATGTCAAATGTAATTTTTTTTTTAAACACAAATTTCACTGATGAAATACAAATAATTCTATATTTGGCCATAGTTTGGAATGAGTGGAGTGACTTGCAACACCAACATGTGGCTTTTTTAGTCTCATAGTACAACATAGATTAATTTCCTTTTCCTCTTCAAAAGACGTCTATCAGTTCCATCTGGTTTTACTATGACAGTGATATTTGATATCTGAGTGCTTTGAAATCTAGGATGGAACATCATTGTTAGTTAAACAGAGATTTGTATAAAATATTGAGTCTAAGATCTAATCCCTCATTAAAATAAAAACATAAAGCCACAATACACAATAAAAGAAAGATCAACTTTTATATAGTTCTGCCATTTCAGCTAAATGTAAATGTATCAGTTATTCTCCTCTTTCATCCTCCACTACAGACACTCCAATTAGAAGAGCTACACTTGTGATAAGCAAGACTGATCTCCAGTGTAAAGGTATCCTTATCTGAATTTTACATTATTTTCTACATGCTAGGCACAGAAACATCTACATGCTAGGCACAGAAACATCCACAAGGTGCCCGAGCAGTGAAGATGAGAGAAAAAATATCACCAAACAAGCAGTTATAGCTGAATAAACTTCAAAAATGTGAGGTCCAGAAGAATAATGGAAAAACACTATTTTAATGAACGCAAATAATAATAAATTTTCAGGTATGCACAGTGTTTAAACGTTAAATTTAATCACTACAAAGTGCACTGAAATGTAAAAAAAAAAATGTTTACAAACACATCTGTCTCTAGTGCAGGACAATTATATCTAATAAAAAAAATTAAAAAAAGTGTGAAGAGAACATACATACCTTACATAGTACACATTCCATTTGTCATTATAGCCAGGTTTCCTCTGAACAGCATATTTTGACCATCCTGGAGGCAGTTTCTCACTTCTGATACAGACTGTTGCCAGGTCACTGGTATTTTCATCTACAAACACAATTAGCTCCGTCATTGTGATAGCAAACAGCAGTTTTCACAATATATAATAAAATGTGGCATACACCAAGTGGCAATCAAGGGCTGTTTCTCTATTGAGTCCGGAAATATTTTCAATTTTGTTAACAAATGCTCATATGGAATTTCATAACATCTCCACTGAAAAGGGAAAAATTAGTTTAAGTGTATCTTATAAATGCATTGTAAACTAAATTGTAAGTTTACTAGCCCATTTGGCAGAGAAATTTCAAATTATATTGGTGAGATATTCGGTGCAAGGAGGATGATAGCGGGACATTTTGAATAGCCCACATCCAAAATCATGCTAATCTGCACCTTGAGGAAAAGTCAATAAGTCATTTGCCTGGGGGAGTAGTTTATAATGCATTTAAGTCCACTTCACCTCTCCAGCACTTTATGGATGAGGTCCAACAGTTCATAAAATTTCAGAATCTCTGTAACACTGGTATCAGTGTTGGCAAGGATGGTAAGCAGGTCTTTAGCCAAATTGAGGGCTGTGCTAATGTCAGTACATAAGGCACACATAGCCTAAATACACATACAAACTTCACAGAGTGGTGGATCCTCTTGCTGTAGGAGGAAACTGTGTGTTAAAGGGCTATTTCCTATGGGCATTCTGATGTACAGCACTTCCTGCTATCGGTAAGGTTGGCATAAGTCTATCATGCCTGTGTAGTTGATTTGAGTGACCACAGTTTGTCTTCTGTAACCTTCAATCATTCCATTTCCTACTGATGCATGATTCATCTCTCAGATAGTGAGATGAAAGTGTACAAGGGAAGGGCACATCAACGTACAAGACCATCCCAACATGCTTTTTAGGCTGCTTTGTCAGGTATCCTGAATTCCGACGTGTCCAGGTACCCAGAAAAAGATCACCTCCTGTCACAGTATTGGAGCCACTGTAAGGATTCATAGATGAGCTGAATCAACTAGTATGGTGGATAAATTTGGTGGATCATTTGTAGTACACTGAGTGGGTTAGAATGGATGAGGAACCTCGTACTGTGATGCTTGCGAATCTAATCCAGTGCCAAGATAATTCCATATAACTTTGCACCCTAATTTGTAAATTGCTCCAGAAGGCACACTTTGAAAACCCTATTAGGGGAAACAGCTGAACAACCAGTGGTGTTCTCTTTCTGGGATCCATCCAAACAAATAAAATAACACTGTGGTTGTACTGTAAACTGGAGAAAACAGAGTTGTAAAAATGTAATATGGAGTACAAGTTTTCTTGTACTGCGTCAAGCTTACAATCACTCTGGGCCTCTGAGGATACCACGGTAGCAATCTGTTCCATCCCTGACAGTGTATTTGTAGGTCTAACACACCCAGATCTCTGAGACAGTCAGTAGTAAGTATATCAAATGGCTTGGTCACATGGGGCCGATTCCTGAAGGGCTACCCAAAGTTGAGTTTGACTGCCACACTAAATGCCAATGTCAGAGATTTTCAGTGCCTGTTGGGCCAGAAGGAGTCATAGCTGAATCCAGAGTGGTGGTTCACCAGCCTCCGCACACACTCTGAACTGGGCTGGCCCAAAAGGATAAAATTGATATTAGAATGCTGTCAGGTGGACAGTGTTTAACATCTTCAGGTAGGAAATGTGGGCCGATGCATAAACCGCACATCCATAATCTAACCATGATCTGAAAAATGGCCTCTAAAACTGCAGAATGTGGGACCTATCACGTCCCCTTGCCTTGCCCCTGAGGCATTTCAAAATGGTCAATGATTTGAAGTCCTTTGTTCACTGGTCTCTCAGGTGCAGGAGCCAGGTTAATTTCGTGTTAAATAGTAGGCCCAAAAAGTGCGCAGTGTCCTTAAAATGCAAAATGTCCCCACTATGAGCTCTGCTTGGTTAAAACTTTAAAGAACATGGTTAAAATTGACACATCTCTGGTGAAATCCTAAAAGCAGTTTTATTAGTGCAAGCTTCCAGCCCCCTCATGGTCAGTCAGCTCTAGTTGCCTCATTGTCGTTATATGATCAGAGGATGAGCAGAAGACTGTGAAGTCATTCACCAACAAAGCACACTTAACTGGGCTCCTGACTGTGGACGAGATGCCACTGATAGCGATTGCAAACAATGTAACACTAAGTACACTGCCTTGAGGACCCCACTGTCCTGAATGCACTAATCAAAAAAGCTGCACCAATGCGACAGTGTAAGCATCAATCCTCAAGGAAGAATTAGATAAGAAGTGGCAGATGATCACGTAGTCTCCATTCATGTAGTTGATGAAGGATGTTTTATCTCCAAATGGTTGTGTATGCTCCTTTGAAGTAAAAATCACCAACCACATGGTTTTGGCGTCAGAAAAGGAATCCTGTATCACCATCTTCAGCAGAACTGTCATGGGCAGAATGACAGCACCTGAAACTGCACTCTGAACACCACAGGTGACCTTGGAATTTGAGCCAGATGAGGCCGTGGTTGACTATATGCTAGAGAGTCTTACACATGCAACTGATAAGGGCTACACTGCAGAACTGTTAGGATCTGTACAAGCCTTGCCTGATTTCCATACTGCAATTAGTATTTCCTCCTTCCAAGTTGTAGGGTACTGATCATGAAACCAGACCTGACTGAAACAAGACAAGAGTTTCCCTCTGATTTTTGATTTTAAAGAATAGATGATAGAGGATGGCATAACAAGTCCTGGAGCGATGTCCCTGGCCATGGACAGAGCTGATTTCAATTTCCACATGGAGAACGGAAGATTGCAGATCACCTCATTTACGAGAATAAGCAGAGTCTCCTATTTCCACAGTCCTATGAAACACCAGGAATGCAGGAGTCTGTCTGACTAACTCAGTGACAGTAAAATTGTGTTCAGCTACAAACTGGGCCATGTTTTTAGTAGTGTCCACCAAGAACCCGCTTCTCGGCAAGGGCGTAAGGTGAGGTGTACTGGCCCTGCCTGAAATCTGCCTTTTTGGGTCCCAAACTTCCTGAAGTTCCTCCTGTGTTCCTTTATCACTCGCCTCACTTGTTCGATAACAGATTTGCAGGCCCATAGATTTTCCATAGTTGGATGATATTTGAGTTTCCGCAAAGCTGCGCACCTGCCTCCGATTGTCAAGAGACATCCATCATTCCACCATGGGACAGGTCGTTGCCTGAGGTTCTTGCTAGACTCGGGAACAGAATCTGTGGCAGCTCCTAGAATCTCACAGGTGATATAGTCCACCAGCTCCTGGGCACAATTCTGTTGTTCGAACATGGCCTGTATAGACTGTATCATGATCAATTTGGCCTTTGAACCATCCATTTTCGTGATCTCCTGTCAACTGCAGTCCAAGTGAGCACACGAATCCACACCAGAAAGTAGTTACTGGAATGCAAATCTGTCCCCCTTCCCACTGAACTAAGTCTGCAATAACTCGGAGGCAAAAACAACATCAGTGGCTGAAAATGACAATGTAGCTGCGGAAAAGTGCGTCATCCGACCACAGTTCAAAAAGGCAGATATTATCTGAATGGGTGAGGCACTTGAAAATTTGACCAGAGAAAGTGGTAGCCAAGCCCCACAGAATATTATGTACACTGAAGTCCCACACGAGGAGGAAAAGGTGGGCGAATGCTGGGAAGAGTTCTGTAAATGCATCTGCTTCCAACAGATCAGCAGGTGGAAGATATAAAGAACACAACCTGATTTTAAGTGATGTGACAACTTCCACTGCTGGGACAGAACAGGAGAGAAGTGCATCTGTCACTGATGACAACAACTGCTCCACCCCTAGCCCTGTCTCCATTAACATTATGCTTCCTGTAGGGGTGATAACCCCTTAATGCAGGTACGTCAGTGACTTTCAAATGAGATTATTGTAAGCAGATGCACAATGCTCTCCTGGCCAGGAGCTATAATGATACCAAATGTGATTGGAATCCATTTTAAGTTCCACTACAACAAAGATGTTCCAGTGGGAGCCACTGATTAACGACGGTTGTCCTTGTCGTTATCCATTGATGGCAGTGATCTACTGAAGATGTAGGGGATATTAGACAGTGCCTGGCTCACCGGTTCCTCCACGTGGATACCAATATCCTCAACAGTAAAATCACAATCAGAAAGGAAGACTGCTCACTGATTCAAAGGTGTAGCTGTCACTTTATTCAATTTCAAGCGACTTTTTTCCTTACTTACAGGAGGAGTTGCTTGCAGGGGCAGGGGTAGAGAGAGAGGATGGCTTAGTGGGCATCTGATGATATGCAGCAGTATGTGGGTGAGGAACCAAGTCCATCATCAATAGCTTATGATCACTGACAACAATAAAAGTAAGAGGCCGAGTGACTGATTTGTAAGTAACGTCGGTAGTGAGTTGATCCAGGATGGGAATGAACTGTTTATCATAACCACGGAGACGCCGGTAAACTGGCGCCAACGGGGGTGACCCAAGGTCGGAGTAAGTTTGTGCATTCAACAAGGGAACTGCCGCGCACGTATCTACTTGCAGTTGTAGTCGGCGCGACCGAACCAACATCTCGATAAAGAGTTTGTGTGCTGATGCGTCAGGAGCCTTGCCCGATGAAACTTCCTGAACGTCCATGTCCTCTGTACCTGCTTCCTTCGATTCGTTTGAGGCTGAGCGATAAACTTTAGCAATTTGTCCTTTCTTATTACATTTGCGACAAATGGCCCAATGCTGGGGGCACTCTGATCGATCATGTGTATATAGCACGACGCATAGGACGGTAACAGCGGCCTGAACTCTGTTTACGCTCCGTGCGGGAGTGGCCGTAACAGCCGGATTGTACTGCTCACACGTCGTCCACCCTGGACGCAGTGGACGCGGCTGCACCGCCCTGAACTGCCGCGACGTCACACTGTGCTTCCAACTGTTGACCTGCGGCATGAGAGACTTCATACGATTGAGCAATGGACAGGACTTCCTCAAGGGAAGGGTCTTCCAACTGCAGGGCCCGTTGCCGGACCTCCCTATAGGGGCCGACCAAACAATGACGTCGCGCACCATAACGTGGGCATACAACTCTCGCAACTGCTCCATGACAAAATGACATGTGCGACTAAGACCATGCAGAGTAGCGGCCCACACCCGGTAAGACTGATGGGGCTGTTTCTTGCATTGATAGAACTCGACCCTAGCCGCCACAACATGCGTGCGGCGGCAATAATATGAAGACGGCAAGGAGCACAATGCATCAAATGACAAGGACAAGGGTTCCTGCAATGGCTCTAGCTGCCGCAAAACTTGATACAGTGAGGGAGATATTCAAGACAAGAAAAGAGCACGACATACCTCCGCATCGGCAACATGAAATGCCTGGAAATGTTGCCAATGGCGACCGCATGGAGAGCAACGCCGGTAGCGCTTGAGTTAAGGTTTCCATGAGTTCCTTCTGCTGCTCAACCAAAACCCGCCCTAAATCCTCCATGCCATAGATAAGCTGCAAAACCGGAACAATGACGCAACACACGAAAGAACGACCCTACTCATCGCCAGTTGTGTAGTAACATGATTCACGATGTCTGTCGCACTTCACATAGTGCAGACTGGGAACTGTCCGCTAGGCATGCCCGATGTCCAACTGACTGGGAGCGGCCCGTGCTGCCCGAGTTGTTGTTGTTCCGTCGGCAGAGGGCACGGCCGAATTCTCGCGTGCACTCTAGTGGAAGGGACTTCACTTGTGGCAACTACTGTCCGTAAGGTGCCATGCCAATACATTTTGGAGGAAACCTGTGAGCTGAGCCTCCACAACTTTCACACACAGCCCTTCCGTTACATGTCATAGCAGTATGACCAAATCATTGGCATTTGAAGCATTGGGCTGGGTTGAGAACTAATAGTCAAACCTCAAGATGGCTATAACATGCAAGAATATGTTCAGGTAATTCTAGAGTGTTGAACATTAGAATAAATGTTGCAGTTTTTTCCAATGTTCCAATGACTATCCACATATAGTTCTGCACTTATGAAACCCATTTTTTTCATTCTTCACACAATTCCTCAGAGGTCCATCTCCTTTATATTGGTGCAGGAAACCATACCTTTACAGAAGTGAAGGGTGTTATGCAACTCACCCCAACAGTGCAGTCACCTAAGGCCACATATCCCAGGGGCTTATATACATGGTTTGATGTGGCAGTTTCAATTAGAGGTGTTCCATTATCAAGTTACACAACATATTTTTAAGAACCCAGAAATAATCTGCAATCTCTTGTGCATATAGAAAGGGGAGACCATCCGAAGGGTCCCTCCGCTCCCTTGATTACAATGTACGTGTTGTGGCAGACTATGGCCAGTTACTATAATTTTGAGAGTACTAAACAGGCAAACTGACCAAACAAGTTCTCTTAGTTAGGTGGGTGTACGTACTGCCTAATGGTACACTGATCCTATCAGCAGTAGATGTGAATTTAGGTCACTCCACAGGGATCCCAAGAACTGCCAGGGAAACAAGCATCAAGTTAGACAAATCCCCATGTGGCTGAGCAAGTCTTACACAACTTTGAGAGGGGGTGGGGGTGCACAGGTGCTGAAGAGGTGCACGCTACAAACAGTTTTAGTTCCACAGCCATTAACTACCTCATCACACAGCACACCTTGATGGTGAGTTCTTTTGATACATATTGATATTTACGTTACTTGCAGTCCAAGCAGTGCAGCCAGGGCCCCCCTCTCTGAAACATCCAACATTCTACTGCTGTACCTAACAATGATAGCTGAAGTACGTCCTGAGTTTACAGCACAAGAGGTCTGGCACTGTTCATCAGACCCCAGCTCGGGAAACCTGGGCTCGTCATACCTATACCCAACCACTGCTGGTGGAGTTCCCCAATAAAAACCCAGCCCTCCCTCCCCCCAATTGTGGGACACCCTTCATCATGCCCATTGGCTGACGCCTGTCTGGTTAGGGTGGCTACGCTACTGCTGGCATTGCCATCAGAGTCACTGACACTCACAAATCCTCCCATACGACACTAAAGGTGTCTATGATAATGTGGTGTGCCCCAGGAGCAGATAATTACTCAACATGAAAGTAAAACATGGAAGACCAAAGACCGCCAATAGTAATTTAGTATGGCAGCTGTGTAGCACTGACCTGACTTCACTGTTCCATCACACTACAGTATAACACAGCATCAACAGAAGTTCCACTTAATTAATACTGAAAGACTAATCATTATTTTCAGTTTTGCTGTCAGGGGGGAGACGTGCAGAGAGGGGGCATGGGAGACGGGCAGAGAGGGGGCATGGGAGACGGGCAGAGAGGGGGTGGGAAACGGGTAGAAAGGGGGAGGGGGAAGGGGAGGGGGGAGATGGGCAAGGAGGGGGAGTATTTGAGAAAGAGAACACTTCGCGATTTGCATCAAACTTAATATATAATGTCAAACCTTTATGAAACTTTTCTCACTGACATTCCCTACAAAATGATGCAAAGAAAATTTTTTCACTTACTATATTTCACTGTTCATAAAGTAAAACGGCCACATCAGGCCTGACATTTTAATACATTGCTTCTTTAGTTCTGTCATCATAAACACTGAGATGCATGAAAAACTGCCACATGAGGATGACATTTTAATTTATTATGTCACTATTAATACTATTCTCAATATGTTTTGCAGACAGTATACACATACTCCACTGAATGTAGCTGTATAATTAAATCAGTGTATGACACACAGTTCAGTAAGTATGCTTTCATAAACATTGAGATGTGTGATAAACTAGCTCTTGTTTAAAAGAAATCATAAATTACCCAGAATATACTAACCCAGTGTTTGATAATGAGAGCACTTAACAACTTCTAAACAAACTTTAAATGTAAGTTCAAACATTCTCTAAGCTTTACCCCACTTACATGCTAAACAACAATTACTTATAACACATTAACTGATTTGTAAAGTTACCAGAAGTTTGAATCTGTTTTATACAGAGGAGTTCCATTCTTTAACCCCTTGCCATACCACTTACTTCAGCAGTTGGAAATGACATGTCCTAAATGGGCCAGTATGATGCACAAGACAATCTTAGTATGCGCCATCATGAGAATATCTTTTATGTAGCAACATGTTCATTTGTTTCCCATGCTACGGCTATTGTTTATGTCAACAGTAATTTAATTCTTGTGCAAACAACTTTTCAAAACATAAATATACGTTTTTATGCATACAAAATACTTTAACAGAAATTGTAATTTTCTAGATTGTCTTAAGGTGTGACTTTTACAGAAGAAATGTAATAATGGTACACCTAAAAGCAGATATTAATTACAAGAAGAAACGCTTCTCTTGAACAAATTTCTAATAGGACGATACCTACAACTATAAAAATTAGTAGTCCTGAACGGTATGGTAGTTTCAAAAACATTGTGGTATATGTAAAGCCACTTTACACTCTGCATGTTCCCACACTGTTTCACTTCAGACTGTGTTTTACCCTTTGCACATCCTTGTTTTGAGGCATCATATAGACATGCTTTGGGAAATGAGTGCAATATTTCACTTGGAGTGAAAGAGTAGTGAAGGTTTCCCACACTTCTCATAGGCCGGTAACAGGTTGTTTTTAAAAATTACCTCTGCCATATTTATTCAGAATCAACATATGTTTACTTTCTTTGACTGTGTATTATTTTACAGGTACTGTACATATTGAACAGAAACCTATCTGACATATAAACAAAGTTTTCGGTATCTTTTGAGGATTTTCCTCATGACTAGGAAACAGGCCAACATCTGATCTTGACGATCAATTCCACCAATGGCCTTATGTATTCATATGTGTGCAACAATCACTACACTTTCAAATTTTGTTGATATCATTTACATGTCACACTTCCCTTACTTTAAAATTTATTTCTATTTTTTGGCGTATTTTGCTTATTGCTGCATAGTCTCCTGATAACACTTGCATTTTCCTGATGTAACTTTAAACAGATTCTGAGGGAGGGGAACTAGCTATGAACAAAGTAAGTGTAACCCTTATTCAGTATGGATTCTGACAAGTCCATGATATCATTGTCTGAGGCATTATTATTCTGATCAGTTTTGTACTGTTCAGTATGTATTTTGAAACCATACCAAAAATCAGTATTTGCGTCTCATAGTTAGGGAATTTTTTAATCCAAATTTTGCTATTTTTGATGGATTCAATTATTTATATGCTAAATGTTCTTTATATTTCATTACAGATCTGTCTCTACTTACATTTTCACCTGGTGTATAAATTTCTTAAAATATTTTTCATTTCAAAAATTGCTGATATGTCATATCCTTCAAATACGGCCAGTAATGTCAGCAGTTTCATTATTTAAAAAAATGTAGAAATCTCAAAATTTGTTTAAATCTTTTAAAAGACATTAATTTTAAATTTCTACTACTAGTCTTTTAGACACACACTCTTGTACATTTGGTTTTCCAACTTTAACTATCAAAATGCACAACACATAATAGGCCTTCTTTTTTGTCAAAAATAAAAGGATATCAAGTGTAGTCCACTTCCCCTTTTTCGTTTTCTGTGTGTGTTTTTTTCCTTCATTATCTATTAACTGATGTCTGGAGGGATTTGTTTCTGTAACAAGTAATTCGCACAGTTTGTCAGCAAATATAACAGAAAACAGCTCTAACAATCATGGGTGTACACTTAAATGATTTGTAACAGATGCTTTTATGGCACAAGTCTTGGAATATTTCTAATGATTTGTATGTTTTTCGCTCCCTGCCAAATCTATAATAAACATGATTTAAGTACTGAATTTTAATTTCAACTATCACCATCTACAATTAAATATTTCACACACTTTCTACTTCATACAGTCATGTCGCTATCACTTGATTCTTCATCACAAAGTCTATGTAAACATCCCTCTCTTTTTTCTTCAAAAACCAAAGTACAAAACCAGTAGTACGCGCGCTTTTTAATGTAGATTTAATGGATTGTCATTAATTCTCGTGGGGTATTGCAAGAACTAAACAATGACTGTTAACTGATAATGTTTGTGTTACGAGTTAAGATTCATGATGTTTACATTTGGGCCAACTTTCATTCCTACAAATGTGACTTCTGTTTCTTTGCATTTGGCCCACATTTGTTTCTATGAGTCTGACTTGAGATATTCATGTTCGATCCAAAATTGTTATCATGATTTAGGCTTATCAAAGAACAGCAAGGAATTAAAGAATCGAGGTATTATTGGTTACTTATAATCTGGAAAGAAGGTCTATAGGGTTAACAACCACCTACATCCCACAGGAGTGGGAGTGAAAAGAGGTGACATTGAAGCATAACTCAGGAACACCAGGAGCAGTTTCAACCAGATTTGTATATAAATAATGTGGGGGTAAGATTACCCAATACCACTTGGGGTACGGGTGTGTATGAGAAGGGGTGAAATAAAAATGTTCGAAAACGACCAGTTGATATTTATTTCCTGTACATGGTTGACTTAAGTGTGTGAAATACCGGGTGATCAAAAAGTCAGTATAAATTTGAAAACTTAATAAACCATGGAATAATTTAGATAGAGGGGTAAAAATTGACACACATGCTTGGAATGACATGGGGTTTCATTAGAAAAAAGTATTGCTAGACGTGAGAAAGATCTCTGGCACGCGTCGTTTGGTGGTGATCGTGTGCTCAGTCGCCACTTTCGTCAGGCTTGGCCTCCAAGGTCTCCAGACCTCAATCCGTGCGATTATTGGCTTTGGGGTTACCTGGAGTCACAATTGTATCCTGATCGATCGACATCTCTAGGGATGCTGAAAGACAACATCCAACGCCAATGCCTCACCATAGCTCCGGACATGGTTTACACTTCTGTTCACATTATTCCTCGACTACAGCTATTGTTGAGAAATGATGGTGGACATATTGAGCATTTTCTGTAAAGATCATCATCTTTCCTTTGTCTTACTTTGTTATGCTAATTATTGCTATTCTGATCAGATGAAGCTCCATCTGTCAGACATTTTTTGAACTTTTGTATTTTTTTTTTTTTTTTGTTCTAATAAAACCCCATGTCATTCCAAGCATGTGTGTCAATTTGTACTTCTATATCTACACTATTCCGTGATCTATTCAGTTTTCAAATTTATACAGACTTTTTGATCATCCGGTTATGTCACGTAAGCATATGTTAAAAATCTCCTCCTAAACCCCAGGAACGATTTCTGAGAAACTTGGTAAACACGTTACTTACTTTCTGGAAGGAATTAATGTGGGGTAAAAATAAACAATCTCCCATCGAGATAGGGGTGATGGACAGAGATGGGGGTAGGAGGTGGATAGAGAGAGGGGCAGGAGGAGGTGAACAGAGAGGGGGGGAGTAGGAGAGGAACAGACGGAGGACAGATAGGCAGAGGTTCAGGAGTAGGTGGATTAAAAGGAGGAGGTGGTAGGAAGCGACGGACAGGAGGAGGTGGCAGGAAGAGACAGACAAGAGGAGGTGGCAGGAAGAGACAGACAAGAGGAGGTGGCAGGAAGAGACAGACAAGAGGAGGGGGGAGGAAGAGACAGACAAGAGGAGGGGGGAGGAAGAGACAGACAAGAGGAGGGGGGAGGAAGAGACAGACAAGAGGAGGGGGGAGGAAGAGACAGACAAGAGGAGGGGGGAGGAAGAGACAGACAAGAGGAGGGGGGAGGAAGAGACACACAAGAGGAGGGGAGAGGAAGAGACAGACAAGAGGAGGGGGGAGGAAGAGACAGACAAGAGGAGGGGGGAGGAAGAGACAGACAAGAGGAGGAGGAGGAGGAGGAGGAGGAGGAGGAGGAGGAGGAGGTGGGGGGAGGAAGAGACGGACAGGGGGAGGTGGGGGGAGGAAGAGACGGACAGGAGGAGGTGGGGGGAGGAAGAGACGGACAGGAGGAGGTGGGGGGAGGAAGAGACGGACAGGAGGAGGTGGGGGGAGGAAGAGACGGACAGGAGGAGGAGGGGGGGAGGAAGAGACGGACAGGAGGAGGAGGGGGAGGAAGAGACGGACAGGAGGAGGAGGGGGGAGGAAGAGACGGACAGGAGGAGCATGGGAGAGGAAGAGACGGACAGGAGGAGGGGGATGGTGAGATGGACAGGGGGCGGAAGAAATCAACTGAGGGGGGCAGGACGATATGGTCTAATAGAAGTTTCGAATAAATAAATATCCGGGCAACACCAGGTTTCTCACTTAGTTATAAGGAGGTTCGGAGATTAAAGGGACTAAACTGCAAGGTTATCTGTCACAGCGAATATAAAATAATGTAGGAGTAGCAAAGGCAATGGCAGTAATGAGGGGGACGGAAGTGGAAAAGTGGGAAATGCAGTGGACAGAAGAAATCAGAAATTTGCTGTAGGCCAAGTTCATACACAGAAAAGTTTGGAGGCGTAATTACTGAGAAGAATAATATAAATTACCAATATCACAAATCAAGTACAAAGCCCACTCTCTGGGTGATGCTACAGGAAGTGGCCTTGATTTTGCCTCATGGAATATAGCACCACCAACCACAATACAACTGGGAACTCAGTGACGACATTTACTATATCAGTTCGTGATAACTGATTGGAAGTTCTACAATTTAACATCCACAGTGCAGAGACCTATATAGAATCTTAATTGTTCTCTCTCATGCTCACATTTACAAACTAATCCATTACCAAATACAAACATTCTTCAAAGAATAAGTGAATCAAGCTAGGAGAGAGCTAGTGAGGATGAAGGAAGGCAGTATTGTGGAAGGGGAAAGGGGGGGGGGGCAGGGAGTGGGAACTGGCAGATGGTAGGAAGGATAGGTGGAGGTGGAGGTGGAGGGGGTGTAGGTGGAGGTGGAGGTGTAGGAGGAGGAGGATACAGTGACAGTTTTGTAGTGTCTTCCAGCAACAGTTTCCAGCTCCTAGAGTTGAGGGGAGAGGAACCTCGATGGGGTAGGAAAAAGAAATATGTAGCAGACTCATCCAATGAGTATGAAGGATAGCAGAAGCACAAATGTTAGGCAGAAGGGAGTGCTGCTGCTAAAAAGCAGTCATGCCAGAGGTGTAGCGACCTCAATTACAGGAGAAATTAGGGGAAGAGTATCGAGACACCAGCATTGTCAAGCCGATTGCTGGGCTGAACTGTGACTGAGACTAATGTGTTTGTGAAAGGCTTTCACTGAAGATGATCTGCTAGTGATGGTGTATGGGGAAGGAAACAGCTTGGATACAGACAAGCTATACAACACAGGTGGCAAACTGCACGAGACAGCGTTCCTAACCAGTGGTACCAATGTGTGTGTGACTAAGCTGTTTCATCGGCTTGATCAGCCTCGTCTTGGCAGTGTTGTACGGTTTGTCAATGTGATGTTGGAAAGGACAATGGTAACTGTTGACTGGGACACATTGCACTGGTGGCAGTGGAGACAATCCTACCTTCCTTCCTTCCTTCCTTGGGGACACACAAACTCAAATTATCTTTTGTCATGGGTAGGTGGACTAGTCTTCTTTTTAGGATAAATCACAACAACATGGTCCTCTCATTTACAGGTATCCCAAGTAGTTAAGAGACAACTTCATTGCATGCATAGAAGACAGAATGGACCACATGAAAATGCACAAACCCCACAGAAATTTGCTCAGAATTATCTATTCATCATGAAATTGTGCAGTCCATTAAAAATCTATAGCACACCAGCTCAAAGATGAACTATAGTCTTTGAACAAAACAGATCACTGGTGTAGAGATAATGAAATAAAAAGATGGAACACATTTTAAAGCTTGAGATGATCACAATTAGATGTGAATTGGCAGCTGCTGAACTAACAAAGCTAGACATCTGTAAGAAGTTAATTATTCTGCATGTGTACCACTAACCATAATAGTAATGTGCACACTTTCCTCAACAAATTAGGTGAAGTTCTGGAAAAAGTATCAGCCCTCAAAATGAGCGTAATATTATGTGGAACATGAATATAAACCACAGGTGTTGAGGGTAACAGGCTTTGTAAAACCTGCAAAACTGCAGGTCTCTGAAAGGATTTTCTCAGAATGTAAAATATATTAGTTTTCTTGGGCACTGACAAATCAAACCTGGGATGAAGTGTATATGGAAAACAATGTGGATGCTAACTTCACTCAATTCTACACACTGTTTAAATTTATTATTGAGAACGTATTTCCAGAAGTAGCCACTCCAACAGCAGCAGCTAACAAAAATTGATGGATAGCTGTAGGTATTAGAAGGTCCTCCCAGATATTTAAAATTTTTCAGTTCCTTGGAAAAGTTTGCACTACACAATTCCACAGTTCGCAAATCACTATCACAGATACAGAAAGACATAGAGGAGGATTTTGCTTGCTGAAAAAATATTTAAAACAGAGAAAAAAGTAAAGCAGTGTATGATATCATAAGAAAGAAGCTGGAAAAGGCTGAGAAGTATAACAACGTACAAATCAAAGATGGGCATAGAACACTAGAAAATCCTCAGAAATTGTCACATTTTATGAATGACTATTTTTCTGAAATTGAGAACTTGCAACAAAATCTTCCAGAAACAAATGTAGCACTAACAATTATTTATACAGTAAGCACAATCATGGTGGTCCTCAACAACAGAGCTTGCACTCAAAAAGATAGTACAGAAATAAGTCAGTAGGTATAGATGAGGTTCAAGATCCTGTTCTGAAGGCATGAACAGGTACCATACAAGCCCCATTAACAAAAATAATAAATGTCTCCTTTAGTTGAGATACCGTATTTACTCGAATCTAAGCCGCACTCGAATCTACCGCACCTGAAAAATGAGACTCTAAATCAAGGAAAAAAAATTTTCCCGAATCTAAGCCGCACCTGAAATTTGAGACTCGAACTTCAGGGGGAGAGAAAAGTTTTAGGCCGCACCTCCAAATCGAAAAAATGTTGGTCCATTGTAAAATGAGACACAATTTAGGTTGAATGAATGACGATACAGCTACAGTAGTTTGGTTCAAGTCATAGGCTTAGCAGTTAAACTTTACCAGGTAGCCATTGTTATGCGTCAGTCTGTATTTATATAGGTGCCCTTCCTTTTTCACGTGCTTCATCTGGTTTGAATTGATTGCTTATTTTCCTTTGATCTGATAAGTGCCGTTCTCTTTGTTACAGGTCTTTACATCACTCTAAGCTAAAAATGCATTACTGTACTGTGTCATGCAATGTTGTCGCATTCTGATAATGAGTGTTTACAGCCTGTCACCGCTGGCGGCATGGCTTGCTTTTGTGTGCACTACCACCACTTACAATTAAAAAAGAGAGAGGAATCATCTCATTAGCAAAACAATGGCAAGAGACTGCTATTTGTTAAATTAAAAGCGTTTTATTGATAGCTATTTGTTGTTACTTACACTGCTGCTTTCTTTGATAATGATCAACAAGAACCAAACAATAGACTGCGTATGATAGATGTTCTGAACGAGAGTTTAGCGAAAACTTTTCTCCGTTTGAAAATTTTTGCAGACGCCTCTTTAGTACATTACATTCTGCACAGAAATTAGTCATCTTAGATTTAAAAATCTAGTCAATTTCCGTGCTTCATTTCTGACTATCACTATTAGGCATAAGAATAATATGAATATAAACATGACATGGTATGTTTATTCTTCCTTGTTTGCTGTTGTATCACTCTAGTTTCGTAGTTTATTAGGCAGACAGGATTTAAATACATGGCAAAACGTTTATATTCATATTATTCTTATGGTGAAGAGAATACTGCATGTGATTCACAATTCATAAAAGCTCCTGTCAGCAACCATCTCTTCTCACAGCTAGGAAAAAATTCAGAACCTAAGAGTTGGCCGTATTGACAAACATCCCAAACAGTCTTGCCAATCGGATTTCCATAGTACATTGAAATGTTGCTACATTCGAAGATGAACAAAATGGAATTTTATTTACTTCATTGGATAATGTATGAGAATGCAGTGGTCAAAACTCGGGGCGGAGAAAAAAAGCTCGTCTTCCACCTTTCCTTTTTTTTTTAATTTATTTACTGGCGCAGAGGTTTTGGCGCCAGTATTTATCTTTGTGCAGCAAAGCATGCCTGTGTAGCGCTACATATATTAGACAGCAGAAGTTATATGTGGCGGCACCTACCAACATTTTTCAGAACTTCCGCTTACTTTGGACTCAATTCTAAGTCGCAGGCGCATTTTTGGATTACAAAAACCAGAAAAAACATGCTGCTTAGATTCTAGTAAATACAGATACAAGTTATGCCCTTACTAAAATTAGGTAGAGTGGGGAGTACTGAAAACTACAAGCCAGTTTCACTACTGTCTGCATTCTGAAAGATAGTTAAATTATCATGAAATAAAGACTAATTAATTACAGGAATAAATTAAACTTTTTTAACGAAGTACAGCTTCATTTTCGAAGTGGGAGAAGTACAATATTGGTCATTACAGAGATCGTAATAGTTGTACTTGAAGTGCTTGACAAGGATGACTGTGTCACAGGAATATTCTTTGATTTATCCAAGACTTTTGATGATACTGTTGACCGTAAAATAATACTAAACAAGTCAGAAACACAAGGTAAGAGGAATGGCAAACAAGTGATTTCAGTCTTACAGGCTCCAGAAGGAACAGATAACTCAAACATCTACTGCTGATATATTTTTAGTAAAACAACTGTCAGACAAAACACACATAAATAGAGGTGTTCCTCGGGGGTAATATATTGGATCCAACTCTGTTCTTAAAATGTATCAATGACTTTCCAGACAGTATAAGACATGGAGAGAAAGTTCTCTTTGCTGATGACTGTAACATCATAGTAACTGATATAACACCAAAATTCCTATTAGAGAAAGCAAATGAAGCCCTCAATATTTACAACTAGACAGTATGTAATGAATAAACAGTAAATATGAAGCAAACAAACAGTATGCACTTCAGAATAAAGTGGGAACACAATGCTGGCATATTAAGCATAGGTGATAAATTTATAGATGGCATACAAGTGTGAGGCTTTTACGAATGAATACTGTTTGTCAATTAGCATAGACTGTACACACAAAGATGCCGAAAAAGAAGTCACGTGTATGTTCTATAACTTGTTTGTAATAACCAATGTTTTGTGGTGTCATACTATTCTAATGTACACTTATTTCTTGGCTATGGGATTCTTTTCTGGAGATCAAAGGAACAAAACAGGTGTACAATTTTTAAACTGTAGAAAAGGGCTGTAAGAATAATAGCCAGAAGTAGTAGTTTTACTGCAGAAAGTGGGTTCATCTACCAATCTGTTGTGTATATGAGGGAAAACAATACTAAGTATTCCACTAATAGTTTTACACATAATCATGGAACAAGAGCCAGTTTCGGTGTACACTTACCAAGGAAAAACAAAAAACTGAAACTAGTATTTCATACTGTACAATCAAAGATTACTTGGAGCATTCAGAGTAGTGGTTAATAATGAAAGGTGATAACTACATCACCTTGTCACCTCACAATACCATAAAGCTTTTTCAAGGAAAGCAAATACATGATAATAATGTCTTGACATTCTCCTAAGTTCAACATTTCACTCATCATGTGGGTGATGCTGACTCAGTTTTTCAAGTGGCCTGAGGGGAGGAGATCGAGAGTCAGTCAGTCCAGTGGACTGGAGTTAGTATAAGGGGGATAGCAGCAAGTTCGTGCTCCTGAAGCCATCAGTGGGGATCCTTGGTGTGTGTGTGTGTGTGTGTGTGTGTGTGTGTGTGTGTGTGTGTGTGTGTGTGTGTGTGTGTGTAGCAATAAAGAGGAAAACTGTGTTTATATTTAAAGAATATTATACAATAGGGACCAATCACATGAGGCAGTGCAGTTGTTCAGAAGCTGACCTCATTATCTAGAGATGGAGCTTACTCTGTCCAGCCATCCTCACTTAGGCTTTACATGGTTTATGTAAGTAATTCAGGCAGATGTCAGAATAGTTCCTTAAAAATGGCCATGGCTGACCACTGATCCACCTTTTATGGCAACTGATCAGGGTGGCGCAATGGTTAGCACAATGGACTTGCATTTGGGAGAACAGCGGTTCAAATCCATGCCCGGCCATCCCTAAATTGCTTCAGGCAAATGCTGGGGTGGTTCCTTTAAAAGGGCACTTCCGATTTCCTTCCCCACCATTCCCTAATCTGATGGGATTGTTGACCTTGCTGTTTGGTCCCCTTCCCAACTCAACCAACCAACCCTTTTAGAGCATACTTGCATATTCTGTGTGTATGTATAATTTTTGAGCTATTTAGCCTATTATCATTGTATTATGATGACAAATACTATATCATCATAAGATGATCCTAGATGGGTGAATGAATGAATAAATAAATAAATATTTTTAAAATGTCCTATCAATATATAATAAGGGTAAATTTGCTGAAATTAGAAGAATAGTGCATATGCTGACCTCTTACTAAATAACTGGATGAGCCAGCCCAGCTGAACATACTAGAAAATATTATGAGGCATTCCTACACAGAGTAAAAAGAGTGAGCCATGAAAGAGTCTTTCAGCATAGCTCTGAAACTATGGTGTAGTTCACTCACATTTTTCAGTTCTTTTGGAAGCTTACGGAATATAAAATTTGTAGAATAGTGCAACTTTTCTGTGCAATTATTATGAAAGTGTTGATGAGGATGTTTGGTTTGTGGGGCACTCAACTGCACGGTCATCAGCGCCTATACAAAGTCCCAATTTTTACATAGTTCAATTTTTACACAATCCAGTCTAGCTACTGTCATGAATGATGGTGATGGTGGTGGTGGTGGTGGTGAGGACCACACAGACATCTAGTCCCAGAGCAGAGAAAATCCCCAACCCAGCTGGGAATTGAACCCTAGCCACTAGACCACAAGCTATGGATGTTATGAAAGTGTCATTCAAGGGCAAACTCCCTTTTTCTAGTGTTCCCTAAGTGAATGCTGTACTTACTTTACAAATAGTCCATACAATTAAAGAACTGCATCATCACGAACACCCTTTGTGAAGGCAAAGGGTTGCCAAAAATGTGATATCGTAAGACATAAAAGTGTGCTAATAAATGAAGCAAACAGCCCCCCAAATATTAGCAGACAGCCAACAGAGCTGAGTTTAGCTGCAGCAATGACCATCAGCATACAAGTGGGTGTGGTGTGAAGATACTATTAGGCATATGCCACGAGATGAGGTAGTGGCACAGCCATGAGGGTAAAGACTACTTTCTAAAATATAGTGGGGAGAGATCCAAAAGTTTAGATGTCAGGACAACAAACTACATTCTGCAAATTTAATTAAACACTGCAATAGCTGATATTGAGAATGGAAATGAAAAGCTATCTACAAATACTGAACGTTCAAAACCACCAATATATGTATCAAACCTTTCATTTTATCATTAAAATGAATGCGATATCATCATTCATGGCCCAGCACTGTGGACATAGCAACCAACTGTAGAGATTTTGCTTTTAGAGGAGACAGTGGCACTCAGCTTTAACACAATATGCTGAATATGATGCTCCTTAGAAAGGTTTTCAATCTACATTCAGCCCAAAAATGGCACAATGTCTAACATAACTAATTATATGATACTAAAATGTCATATTTATGTGAGTTCTCAGCCTGTGCCGTTTGATGGGACTGTGAAATCCATGTGGTGCTGCACAGCACACATATTCGCTTCCCAACACCACAGCTAGGTCACAATAACAGTAGTTCGTTAACACTTAACCAAACCCATTCTTTCCTGCAGGGATTCTTTGTAGTCACACTCAACAACATGACAGCACATTGTGCCACAATATCACAAATGCAGGCATCTCTAATAGGTTTAGTGTCCTGGTACCCAGCAGGATACCACTATCTTACCTCTGAATGAAGAGATGTTTGAATGGCTCCATGACCAAGGAGCACATTTCTATCACTGAAAAACTGAATGACTGGTGGAAAATTCTCACCATTTTATACAGAGACTTCGTGACATGCTGAAAAATGGTATCATGTATCTGTGTCACTTTGAAGTGTACTGTAGCATTCAATAAAAGATGTTTGGACTCTACAATAATGTGTAACTTATTTTTTGAAACTATTGATTCTTAAAATATATCTATTTGAACTGATTATAAAGTTATCAACTCGCCATCTGATGACCGTACTTATGCAGCTGCACTTTCATGAAAGAGCGTTTTTCTTTACTTCCTTTCTTTGTTTTACTATATTTCTCTTGACTGAAACAGCAAAACTTTATAAATTAACAGGGTTGGAGTCTTTTAACATCTTCTTATACTCAGAACATATGCTCTTTGTCACTTTTAGTTGTTCAACGTTTTTCGCGTAAGACAGGAACAAAATCCCTAATCCATATTGCGTGACTACAAAGCAGTTAACATAGACAGTAGAGGAAATGCATCTCTCTCTCTCTCTCTCTCTCTCTCTCTCTCTCTCTCTCTCTCTCTCTCTCTCTCTGTCTCTCCACTGTCAAACCACATTTCTGAACGCAGTTTCATATTTGTACCCCACACTGTGTGCCCAAACTTCAGGCACTGAAAATACAACATTAGTTTGGGATATACAACAGTCTTGCTCTATAGTCAGATAATTCCCACTTTTATCCTATTGGAGGAGGAGGAAGATAAATAAAAACAAGAAAATAATGCAGTGCATCACTTCTAATGCACAGTTTGCATATCAATTATGTTTCGTGCTTCATTTGCATAGTCCTATGTTCTGCAGTTTTAATAAGCACAATATAATTGTGTGTTGCCACAGCTTTATTGGAACTAGGAAGAATTCTTTTATTCATGCAGAGATGATGCTAACCTCCACGAAATTTTGTTTGTTTATGTTGGTACAAAAATAAAAGCCAAATCATATAATGAAGTGGTCATCTGCGCCTTCAGTTTTAACAGTTAGCAAGAGACGTGTACCTGAAAGCAAATATGCCATACTTCTCATGCAGATTATCCCAAAACTACAACCACAGATGAACACATTGATGAAGTTCACAAAATGGTACTGAAAGATCAGCACTTAAACATATATGAAGTAGCTGATAACACAAATATATCAGAATAATTTGTGTATATTACAGAACTGTGTAAGTACAGGAGATCATTGGGAAACATGGGTGCCACATTTTTTCATCCTTAATTTTGGCCATCATTGAACAGTTTCTCAAAAATGTTAGGACTATTTTTTAAAATCCCATCTGATTTTGTGCACAAACGACTAAGTGTCGATGCGACACAAACTGAGCACTTCATGTCAGAAATGAAAGAGTGATTAGTGGCATATGCATGCCACACATGTCGCACACTTGCACAGTACAAATGTAAAAGGAATAATGAAATTACTGCCCACACTGTAGCCCTAATGATGAAATGTTTGCTGGAAATAAATCAATACAATTTTGTTTGCCAAATGGGGGGAAAGAAGACTAGAGGTTCACATTTCACAGACTATAAGGTCTATACAGTGGAGGAGCACAATCTTGGATTCAAGAAGGCTGGGACAACAACCCATCATACTATCTTCAAGGGAATTATACCAGTATTTGCCCTTACTTATCTAAGGGAGCTTGGAAACTACTCTGGATTACTACATGATAATTTGAACCCTCTCCTCCTGAAAGAAACACCAGTATCTTAAGCACCCCATCACCTTATTTGGTACATGAAAAATATTTTGCTGTTCTGTACACACAGTTTAGAAACAGCAATATTAAAAATCTGCCAATTCAAAAATAATGACACAGACTTTCAACTTTAAGCTTAAGAAGAATCAAAGGCTCACCATGGTTCCTTCAAGGGAAGTTCATCAAAAACATCAACACCACACAGTTTCACAATACTAACAGAGCATAATTCCATCAAAGACTGAGAATTATATTACAGCTACATGATGGACCAATTAAACACATTTAAGAATAACTTAAGATACAGACAGAAAAATAAATGGCGATGTCAAAATGCCATTGTTTACGAATTATTTAAAGAATTTTATCATTGTTTCCTACATATCCCTAATAAATTCTGTAGTATTCAACATGTTTGTTAACTTACAGAGTGCTCCGAGTGGAATGTAACATTAAAAATTACAGTGGTGTTTACAACTGAGCTCGTTTTAGAGTCTGTCCTGCCCCGCCATCATTCACACACAGATGGAAGAATTGATGCTAAAACTGGCAGTAATATAATTATTGTACACTAAAGGATAAAGAATCTAGCAAACATCATTTTTCATTCTTTTAATAAAATACAAAATTAAACTTCAAAGTACTAAAAATGAATTCCCTCACAAGACCTCCGAAGATTAATTTGGCCAAATATCTACAATGATCAACATTTAAAACACAAATGTTACATTATGATATTATTCATACCTGATACATTCTTTTCGGCCACAGACTGTGTAGTGCCAGCCCAACCTTTCACCCGTAATGTTGGTCCTGTAGAAAATACACAAATTTAAGGACTTGCTTGCATTCATTTCAACTCGGGTAACTGAACTGAATAACTAAGAAACATATTTATCAATATTCAAATATAATTTTATTAGTTTTCCAATATAGTCTTATTACATCCATACCTACATTCTATTTCTTAACTTTCATAATCTCAGTTATACTCTCCAGAACCAATTAAAGAACTTACCTATTTCTGACTCAGAAGCAGAATGGTCCGAGCAGCTACTCAGGTCTGTAGAGGATTCAGCTCTTTCCTTCCTTCTCGGAATTTTCCCCCACGGCTTTCTTCGTCTGCGCTTACGCTTAGGTACTGGTTGACTTTGCACACTGTCGATCTCTCCTTCACTCACACACTTCCGGAAGTTCTTCGTTAGATCAATATCAGACTCTGAGGTCTCAGATTCCAAGTGGCTTGCAGACCTAGCTCTACGTACGATCTCACTATCACCAAAGGGACTTCGTGTCCTAGATCTAGTTCTAGGTTCCACATCGCGGTAACCCAAAGGGGACAAGGCTGTCCATTTTTGTGTCTGTGTCCGTGCCTGTCTCCTACTCCTAGTAGGGCTTGAGGATTTCCTTTGTGTATCACCTATAGGGTCTACATCACTGCCCACACAGGGGCTCGAGGAGGTTCTTCGTGTCGTAGACCGAGTTTCCCTGTCGCTGACCCCATAGGGGCTCAAGGATGTCCTCCGTGTCATTGACCTTGTTTCTCTGTCACTGCCCCCACAAGGGCTCAAAGATGCCCTTCGCGTCCGAACTCTAGTTTCGTCGTCACTTCCTCCTAATTGGCTAGTGGATGTCCCTCCTCTTCCAGTTCTAGCCTCAATATCACTCCCCTCCAAGTGGCACGAGGATGTCTTCTGCGTTGAGTCATCACTACTTACAAATGGGCTCTGTGTCGTAATTTTATTTTCAATGTCACTTCCCCCGAAGGAGCTTAAGGACATCCTTCGGGTCATAGACCTCGTTTCAATATCACTGCCCCGGAGAGGGCTCGAGGACATCCTCTGTCTTCTAATTTTAGTTTCGGTGTTACCACCTTGAAAAGGACTAGAAGACATTCTTCGTGTTCTGGCTCTGTTTTCGACGTCACTTTCCTCTAAGGAGCTAGAGGACATCCTTCGCGTCATAGACCTTGTTTCAATATCACTGACCCCAAAAGGGCTCGAGGATGTCCTTTGTCTTCTATGTTCGGCTTCCACACGATCACACGTATCTGAATCATTATCAAGTGATCTTGGCTGCCACGGTGACTTACTGTTATACTCTAAAACACTGTTTTCAGAATCAGACACAGTGAGCTTACTGCTTTTCTGTGTAGATTGAATCTGGGGATCACTCTCACTATCACTCTCATCAGAATTATCTCCTTTTCTGGGTCTTCGGCGTCTATTTGTTTGGAATAGTTCAGCAATATTCAATTTTCTCATCCGAAGACGACGCTCCTCTTTTGAGTATTTTGGTTCGAGATTTGTCCGGGAAGCATTTGAGCGTTGTGGTACTGATTTACTTTTAGAATTACTGCCACGTGCATGATGTTTAACACGTAACTGCTATAAACAGAGAGGGGGAAAAATTGTAATTAGAAATTTCTTGTACAGGAAACTAAGGTTACAGTTGTGTTTCTGAAATGTTTTCAGTTTTACCTGAGAGTTGGTTTCCGCAAGTTTAGTTATTCGATGTCCCTTTATTTGTTTTACAAAGCCGTCATAAAACAGCACACTATATACACCTGTAAATAGCAAAAAGGTTCACTCCTTTCAATTACAAGAAAAATAAGCTTTTATATGTCTTTTTACTAATCAGTATGCAACTACTAACTTATACCAAAGGAGTTCACACCATTTCCAACAGCAAATAATTTCATAGTATGCAATGAGAGAGCAAAACTAAGTCATACATTTTACAAATTATATGTAAACATGAAAGTTTAAATAAGTACTTCTGTGATGAAACAGTTGGCATAACTCATATTACAAATGGTTAAATGCCACGCACAATATTTCAGTACTACTTACTAACAAGACAGCACAACACAATATTGCTTTATATAATGATGTATTGAATGAAAAAAGTGTCATCAAACTAATAATGCAGTATCAAGCTCAGGCAAAGGCTAAATGTTCAAAATAGAGTGAGTGAGTGAGTGAGTGAGTGAGTGAGTGAGTGAGTGAGTGAGTGAGTGAGTGAGTGAGTGAGTGAGTGAGTGAGTGAGTGAGTGAGTGAGTGAGTGAGTGAGTGAGTGAGTGAGTGAGTGAGTGAGTGAGTGAGTGAGTGAGTGAGTGAGTGAGTGAGTGAGTGAGTGAGTGAGTGAGTGAGTGAGTGAGTGAGTGAGTGAGGGAGGGAGGGAGGGAGGGAGGGAGGGAGGGAGGGAGGGAGGGAGGGAGGGAGGGAGGGAGGGAGGGAGGGAGGGAGGGAGGGAGGGAGGGAGGGAGGGAGGGAGGGAGGGAGGGAGGGAGGGAGGGAGGGAGGGAGGGAGGGAGGGAGGGAGGGAGGGAGGGAGGGAGGGAGGGAGGGAGGGAGGGAGGGAGGGAGGGAGGGAGGGAGGGAGGGAGGGAGGGAGGGAGGGAGGGAGGGAGGGAGGGAGGGAGGGAGGGAGGGAGGGAGGGAGGGAGGGAGGGAGGGAGGGAGGGAGGGAGGGAGGGAGGGAGGGAGGGAGGGAGGGAGGGAGGGAGGGAGGGAGGGAGGGAGGGAGGGAGGGAGGGAGGGAGGGAGGGAGGGAGGGAGGGAGGGAGGGAGGGAGGGAGGGAGGGAGGGAGGGAGGGAGGGAGGGAGGGAGGGAGGGAGGGAGGGAGGGAGGGAGGGAGGGAGGGAGGGAGGGAGGGAGGGAGGGAGGGAGGGAGGGAGGGAGGGAGGGAGGGAGGGAGGGAGGGAGGGAGGGAGGGAGGGAGGGAGGGAGGGAGGGAGGGAGGGAGGGAGGGAGGGAGGGAGGGAGGGAGGGAGGGAGGGAGGGAGGGAGTGGGATTGGTAGGGGTGAGGGGTAGGGGTGAGGGGGAAGGGTCGGAGTGAGAGGGAGTGGTCGAATCAAGGGGGAGGGATACGAGTGAGGGGGGAGGGACTGCGAAAGAAGTCGTCACAACATATTATATCAACATTTCTGATATCATCTGAAAAGATTTACTGAAATCCTTGAAAACCTAGGTCAAAATGCCAAGATTGTGATCTGACCTATGCTCATTCTAAATAGGTGTACAGAATTACTGAAGCCATTGTAAATCAGTCTTCGCAACTACAAGGATAGTGCTCAACAAAAATTCCATACTTACAAATTTTGTAACTAAACTAGTACACTACTAAATAAATGAAGAGAAATAAAATACAGAAATACCCTTTGATACAATAGATTTGATTTCTGCTGGGTACTTGCGTCTGTCGCTCCATGTTGCCATTACCTTTTCACCAACTCTAAATGGTTTCGCAGGTTTAGTTTGTCTGAAAATAAAATTACTGACATAAAATTTCATGACCTGTTATCTTTTTTTCTTCATGAAAATGAATACTGCATTATACATACAAATATAAATCATACATGACTATTGCTGATGCATTTACTATGATATAGCAATGTTAAAAAAGTGAGAATGCTTACTCAGACTAAACTAAACAATGCCTGCCTGTTCAGTAACGTAAAATATTCGTAGGATCCAAACTGTGGTACAGGTAGCAAATTTATGTTGACTCCAATCTAACTCAACAAAGTGCAGCAATTCCTCATGGCATCAGCTCAACAAGTGGCTAGAAGACCCTCTGGCGAAATACTAAACTGCGATCCATCGATAACTGACCAATGTTCCTTCACAATCATGGGTGGTTTTTGTGCTAAAACAGCTTGTGCATACTCCTGGGTAAGTAGTCCTTCGTTTGCCAGAATGTTCATCAAACAGCGTTTTTATTTTTCCTTGTCCTATGAACACATGCACTATTCCAGGGGGGAAAAAACCAAGTTGAAGAGCACATGTGAGTAAATAAGGACCCTCAACTGGTTGGTTGGTTGTTTGGGGAAGGAGACCAGACAGCGTGGTCATCGGTCTCATCGGATTAGGGAAGGATGGGGAAGGAAGTCGGCCGTGCCCCTTCAGAGGAACCATCCCGGCATTTGCCTGGAGTGATTTAGGGAAATCACGTAAAACCTAAATCAGGATGGCCGGACACAGGATTGAACAGTCGTACTCCCGAATGCGAGTCCAGTGTCTAACCACTGACCCTCAACTATCCACTTACAAACATACAAGTATCAGTTGGCTCCACATACGTTACAGGAGAACACGCTATCTTAAGTGCCTAGATGACAATCAGTCTACATGGTATCACTTTTCTAAGGCCCCAGTAAGTTGTCAGGTGAAACATTAGCTCACGTGCAGAGCCATATTAAGGGCATTCGCACAACTCTCTTGCACCCATATCCTCACTGTTCAACTGAAAATGCAACTGTGGTTGCTTAAAAAACTCTGAAGTCCCTCTAGCTTGTTTACCTTATAAAATGTTTAATACAATTTCTGTTGTTAGTGTGGTATGTTAGTCTGGTATACAAAGTAGTTATGTTCAACCACCACAATGCCCAAGTAATAGTTAATGCCTTCAATGCAATATTCCTGTAATCCAGCTGATAAGGATATATTTGCAGAGTTTTCAGATATTTATCAGCATTGGGCACAATGTATTTCATAGTAATTTGTGATTAACAGTTATATAATCTGTTAACTTTGGTAGCAATATCCTCCCAGAAAATATTTTCTCCTTGAATGGTTAGTGCAACATTTCCACGTTTTTCCACTGAATGACCAGCTTCTTCTAAGTCAGTGCCTGAAGTTTCAAGTTCATGATGTAACCTTCTGCAGTAATTCAGCTGCTGTAGTGTAATACTGTGTTTTGCACATATAATAACTGTCATAATATGTTCCAGACAGTTACCCCTCCCCTTCAAACAGCAGTGTATATTTTAGACATTTTGTCATGCATCAGCACACTTTCTTACATCATTACACAAGTCTGTCAGTGAAGACAACCTTGACAAAAGCTTTTCTCTCTATGTTTCCTCACGGAATCTGTGAATTTTATCCAATGGTTTCTTTCATTAGTTACACATTTGTTTAGTGTTCACACATACCTTGTAATAGTCAGAATAAAGCCTCACTGTATATGCTGTTCTCAGGCATGGGATGAGTTAGTTGGTATTCATAAGTGGCTTGAAATCAAATCTGAATGGTGTCAAGCATTTCGAAGTTGCTCCGAATGGGTGTTTTGGGTGAAATGTTGAGTCACGCACCAGATATACCGAAGGGACCTCAACAACTACTCTCTTCAACTGAAACTGTCTCCTCTACAAGAAGTACAGGATCTATCACTACTCATCCATTTGACTATGATAGTATGTCAATGGTAGGTCTACAGGCCTGGTACGAGGGAAGGGGATGTGTGTGGGTGGAGTCCAGGGAGAACTTAGGGTATAAGCAACAATGAATTAAGTGGAGAACTTAGGGTATTATAACCATCAGATTAATCAACAAATTCAAAGAACTCTCCCTCATCAAAACTGAAACCAAGCAAATGGTAGGGTCTGTCAATCATCATCTATTCAAATGTACAATGAATAACAATGTCCCTTATGGAAACAGCAGCACGGGATGGGATGGATCACATTATGAATTCAGTGTATGACTGGAGACGTTATTCAACATATTTTAAGAGGCTGTTCCAGCAGCCAATGAGGGAACACACTGCAACCAGTTGGAGATTGTGGCACATGCTGGAACAAATAATGGGTCCCCTGGAATCCCAAGTCATACTTCAAATCATTTCAGTGACAGGCATAGGCGGTTGAAAAGACCAGCACTGTTCATGGAGTCTCACCAATGCTCAGAATTTGTAGCTCTGTTCCCAGAACTGATTGAGGCCGATGGTTCTGAGCTGAGTAGTATGCCTGAACCAGAATCTTCAATGGTTACGTGACAATGTAGGTTGTGATTTCCTGGACTTACACCACAGGTTTGAGTATTGTGTACTGCGCATCAGGTAATGCTACCCACATGGCTAACACAGTGTGGAGTCCACACAGGTAGTTTTTTACTCCTTTACACTATTCTCCAGATACTGACAGCTGTAGGAGACTGCAAAGTATTTGTGTAACACCCAAAAAAATGGCCCCCATTATTCATCATTTTCTTCTAGCAATAAGTCCAACACTAAATTGTGATCATTCATTTTGAGAAACTGCTCATGACTGAAGCTAAGAACAACACTGAGCTGCAGAATACTTGCACATGGAACATCACGCACAACACTCAGTGCCAGTGCCCTCAAATAAAGTACTTAAACTTCTATTTTGTCCAAACTGTAATGAGATATGGCTTTTGATCCAGCTTTAAAAACAACTTTGATGTGTTAGCTACATTTAGCACACAGAAAGCACATTTTTCACTGCCAAACCTTCAAATGTTACATGACAGGTTTACTTAATTCTCAAGTATCACAAAAACTATGACCAATATTAGAAACCAAACACTTCATCATTAAGATGCGATGTGAAATTATACGATAAGAATAAATCAATTTTGTGTGCCAATTAGTTGCCTCAGAACAGAAGGAGAAGAATTATACAGGGTGTTTCAAAAAGAATATACATATTTCGAATATTTATTAAATTTTAAGACATACGAATATGAAAGTTTACACACACATTTACAAACCTCTCAAGTTCAGATTACAGACGTTCAATATGCCCTCCATCAGCGACACAAACAATATCACATCGACACTCAACTTCCTCCCATACTCAGGCAAGCATGTCCTTTGTCACTGATGTTATGGCAGTACAGATCCAGTTCTTCAACTCTTCCAGGTCATGCGGGAGTGGTGGAACATAAGTGTTGTCTTTAACGAAATCCCACAGGAAGAAGTCGAGGGTGTCAAATCCGGTGACCAAGGAGCCCAACTGAGACATGCTAAGTCACCAGCTCCTTGACAAACAGTCCAACGGTTTGGTAGAATTTCATTCACACACACTTGGCGACTCCAGTGAGGGGGGGCCCCATCCTGTTGAAAAATGAAGTTGTCTTCGTGCAGCCTCAGAAACAACCAGTTTTGTATGTTGGAAAGCAGTCGGAATTCATGCAACGTTTTCTTTAGGAACACGAAGGTGGCCAGGACTCTCTTCTTTACATACACATCATGTATCTAGAAACTGTCGATACCATCTGCGAATGTTCCACCCATTCGGAGATCAATTTGGTACCTCAACCTGAAACGTCTTTGCACTGTAATCACGGGATTACACTTTGCAAACTCGAGAACACAAAATAGTTTCTGCTGTGGAGTAGCCATTTTAAACATATGATGGTTACCAAGCAAACCAGAAGGCAGCTGACATCTAGCAGCTATTAATATAAACTGGACTATGTATTCGTTTCGCCAATAGCTGATCAGAGATGCAGCAATCGATAGTTTGGACAAAATAATACTTTGTAATATGTATATTCTTTTTGAAATACCCTGTATATGGTGATTGAAAAGCCATGTCCCCTAGTACAAGGTCTACATTGCTGATTCAATGGTCTTGGCCCATTGGACAAAGTCGTAATCAATGGAGGTAACAAATATACAAAGAGACAAACACGTTCTATAGCCGTGCTTTAATCCTATAAGCAAAATGTTACATCACTGGTCAATGATGTCCTGAAACTTAACAGTACTATGCAACTAGGAATCCTGGTCAGTTATTTGCATGTACCTCTACTGCAAAAGGTGTTCAAAGTGACTGTCATCCTGCAGACAACACACCTGTACATGGCAAAGGACACTGCTGGATACTAAACAGTACAACACAACTGGTATCCCTGGTCAGTTATTTACATGTGCGTCTACTGCAGAAGGTGTTCAAACTGACTGTCATCCTGCACACAACACATCTGTACACGGCAACGGGCACTGCTGGATACTGACCACAACACCACTGTTGGTATTTCTGTACGGGCTCTGGTGATATTCTCCTACAGGTCAATTAATGGTCTTGGTGTGTTTGTGTACACTGTAGACCTGAAGTGCTCCCAAAGGAAAAAATGCAGTGACATCACGTCTGGTGACCTAGATGTCCATTGTACTGGACCCCTTCTACCAATCCAACGCCTAGGAAGAACCTCATCCAGGAGTCGGTGGACATTTTGTTCACAGTGTGGAGGTGCATCGTCCTGCTGGAAGGAACACCTGCATCACCATTTGAGGGGCAGATCGTCAAAACAGCGTAGTTATGTTTCCTCAAGACATCGTCTTGTAGCATGCAGCAGAGCGCGTAATGTTAAAAAATATGGGTGAAATCAGGACAGCTCCATGTATGCCACACCACACATTTAACCTAGGATTAGACTGTGTGTATGCCTCAACAGCAAGATGTGGATTGTTGTTTGCTTGACAGACGGAATTGTCTATTCATCATCACATTCAAATGGAAATTGGCTTCATTGCTGAAGAAAATGTCACCTTCAAGGTTTCGCTGGTGAACATTGCTTTCTTCAGACCATTCAGAGAATTGCACCCACCTATCAGTATCATCACAGCTTAGTTCTTTCACAGAGTAGATTCGACAGGGATGGAATGGATTAGAAGACAGTATCCTGTACACAGAGGTTTGGCTGAGGACACGTTCCTGTGACACCGTCCTCTTTGACTGAGTTGGACTCTCTATTGCATTAGCTAGTATGGCTGCTGATTGTGTATCCCCTGTTGTTGTGTGCGGCTGTAAAGAAAATCTTTTGTCGTGAACACTACCTGTAGACATGAACCATTCCATTAAATGGCCAATCATTCTGTGATTAAGCATATGTCGGTTTGGATGTCGCATGTGGTATTCTGCTGCTGCTTTCCCTTGACTCCTGCCTGCAGCATGGACAAGAACCATTTCCATCTTCTCCTAGTGTACGTATACTGCTGTACAAGTCACTACACTACAGAGCTGTGGTAACTTGTTGCACTTTAATAATTGATTAGTAATCAACTGCCTCCGAGACAATTGGCCATGTGGTACCATGCACTGCATGCTACTAATAATTTTGGCGGTGAGATGATGGTAGGTTATTCCTCTCATTGTAGTTTTTGCTATCTCCACTAATATTGAATTTGCCCTATGGAACATTACTTTTGATTCACCCCACATAGTGAAGAAAACACGCAAATCTGAAAGAAGTGGTTTTCAATTTGTTAAAGGAAAACGAAAATCTCTACTGAAAAACTAGCTCCAGGAGCTGATGTACCTTTGCTTAATTTACACACAGTATTTCTTATAGTGAGCAAATTGAAAACTCATTTTTTCTTATGTACTATCAGCTGTAAGCCACAGCCACTTCGACAGAACTGCTCATCAGTGCATCTGGCATGAACAGCAGTTACAATGCAATGAGCGCAGTGGTAAGACATGTCGTAGGAACCACACCTGTCAGAAGCGTTCTCAGGAAGTTTAGTCCACCTACACTTACAAAATACCCATTTGCCCTCTAATTGAATACTGATCATCAGTCTGGGATCTGTACAAATAGGATTGATAGAGAAAATCCAAAGAAGAGCAGTGTGCTTCATTACAGTTTCATCTAGCAAGCATGAAAGCATCACTGTGATGCTCAGCCAACTCCAGTGGCAGAACCGAAAGAGAGGCATTTTGCATCACTCTGTAGTTTACTGTGAAAATTCCAAGAGTTTACATTCTTAGATGAGTCAGTCAATATATTGCTTCCTCCTAAGTATTTCTGTCACCAGCAACAACTGAATCTATACTTCTCTTCATGCATATCATAATATAAACTTACACTGGTTGAACTGGCTCCTCTGCTAGCATCCTAAGCCTTGGGCTGTCAATGAGGATCCATTCATCATACCTTTGTGACCAATTTTCAAAGTGTATTAGAACCTCATTCTCCGAATCGTCAAATTCTACGATTTTTGCCGGATACCTATAACAGATAAACAGTGTGAGATACACAAAGAACACATTTTCTGACAGGAAAATCAAATTCTACATAACAGTATTAACATGCCTGCATGTAATAATTGTATTCTCACATTTATTTATCATAAAGCACCATATAACAGAATGTCAGAAAATTAAATATGAAAAAAACAAGGTATGCCCAGTTTGAGACTGGGAAACAAATGAAATATATTTTATAGCTCTTTGTGCATATTACTATTTTACTGTAGAAATACGGAGTTGTGGAATGGTTGAAACCACACTCGAGAATGCGTACAAAACAAAAATGTAGCAGCATTACCTGTAACAAATGAGCTATGTTTCAGAATTATCTATATTTGTCAGTTTCCGTGAGATTAAGGAGCTATAACAGCTCCACATCATTTAATCCACTTGAAAATGCACTGCACAAGAAAAAGTGCACTACTGTGCCAAAATCAAGTGTTACAAAAGCAGCACTCTCCTTGAACTGTGTTGTTGCAGAATATCATATTTCAAACTTATGAAATTTAACACCAATGTGGACCCACCACCTTATCTTAATTGAGAATATAGCGTATTTGCCATTTGTTAGTCATACGAGTAAAGGTCTAACAAATGTTCTTGCTAACAAAGAGGAACAGAAAGGTTTGAATATGACACCACCATTTGCTTATATTCATAAAATATACCATTTTCCGAAACACACACACACACACACACACACACACACACACACCTACCTTTCACCTCTAACAATGATGTGGAAATTAGCTAAATTGGACCATGGTTCAGTGGCCACAATGAACTGTTCGTTTCTCTATGTTCACAACATGTGAACATAAAACCTCATTCTCACACGCTATATTTCAGCAGAACAATGTCAGGCTTCATGTGGGGAGTAATCTGCGAGCCTTCTTCGTAGAAAGAAGATACCTATAATTCCTCGATCTGTAATTTCGCCCTCGTCACCCATTGAACATATTTGTGATACAGCTGACAGGTAACTCGCTTGTCACAATTTGTGGCAATTGCAGAAGGGAGAATTGCCAGGGATCCTATGATCCCATAGCACAACATTTTGGGGCTCTGGTTGCACATGGTGGGGACTTTGTAATATGCTCACTTCTAATTGTCCGGATATGTATAGATATGTAATCTTAATCATTTGTGTAGTCTCAGGTACCTCATTTGTGGCACAATATTAATTTCAGTAACATGCGACTTTCACGATGTTACACTGAAAGTGTTCCAGAATGTTCCAGAGTTCTCTACAGAAGTCAAAAGATTTGTATTCAAGGTACAGTTCAGCTTACAATTTCAATATGCCTTGTAGGTTTGTTTATATTGTTTATGTGCACTAACGGTGGAGAATATAGCATCAATTTATTTGCCAAATTTTGCATGCATTTCCTATTTCTCAATATCTCACTAGTCAGTTCTGTAATGGCTACACCACAGCACCATGCATCAAGTAGCTGAAGTCAGCAGATATATAAAGGGATCTGCTTTCTCATTAATGATTTTGTCAACTATTAGTCACACAAGGATGAGGTTTTCATTTTTAGTGTTTTCATATGTGATTTTGCTATTTCACCTATGGTACCTGTTCGACTACAGATTCACATGCCTGTAACAGGACAGCTATATAAAAATCTCTAACGAAGTTTTACACTTAATGAACTTGACCTGAAACAGTTATTCAGTGTTGTGGGCAAGGAAACAAAATTCCCGGATTTTTCCTGGATCTCCCAGTTAAAAATACATTTTCTCCGAAGTGAAAATACACTTTTTCCATGTTAAGTTACAGTATACCTTCCGTCATAACAGTAAAAACTTATCAATCCTTTGAATGGATATGGTTTTATACTGCAGCGCAGAATTTCTTGGCACTTTATAAAACGAAATTCAGGGGGAAAAAACAAGTTTAGGAAATATCTTTGATGCTCAGCAACATGTAAGCTGCATATTTTCGTATTATGAAAGTATAAATTAGAATTCAACCAACAGGAAAAGTTTATAGTTTAAGTTAATACACATAGTGATGCTACATGAAAAGAAAAGCTTTCACACATAATATTTGTCTCTAAGATTAATCTACAAGAGAAGCTAAGCTTTCACATATAATGTTGATCTGTTTAGCACACATTACACTTTAATATACATCACACAAATACGCCAGTAACATTTTTAATAGCGCCAAAAATCTCTCATCTTCTGGGCCCAAAATTCTTCTAAATGGCTCGTCATCAAAAAGTTGACTTTTAAATGAGAGTAAACAATCTGTGATTTAAGAAATTTATCGTACATTCTCACACATCGTTCATTTTGTGTAAAAGGAAATTAATTTTGAAAATAACACTTTACGAACCACAATTCACAATATTTTCCTGCGACCTGTTAGATTCATCTCAGCAGCTGCCAGAGTGTACCAGATAAGAGGCGTCACCGCGCTTGCGCAGCTGCGGTGACAAAGGAAGCCCGTATGTTCGTACATGTAAAACATTAAAAGCTCTTACTTACATTATGTCATAAAAGAAACAAGACATCAGAGGATACTCCAAGAGCGTCAGAATTTCGTGAACCACACTAAAATGCATAGTTCACCCAATGACGTAGGCCTCGACCTGATATTAAACTTTTGGGTGTAGTTTTTGGGACATAAATTTCCTTAGTGTGCCAGTACTGTATTATCTCACATTTGGTTCTTTATTATGGCATACTCCCATATGTGCTAAAAGATGAAAACGTGCACTTGAAACGCAATGAACAGTTGAAACTAGCCAATAGTGTGGAATTAAACACTTCGTTTCAAATAAATTTACTGCCTCAGCAGGAAAGCTTAATAAAAGCCAATTTTCTTTAGCAAACCGACAAAAATAACTTTATTGTTCTGCAAGGCGATTAATGCTTGACTGTCAGAAAGGTGGAAATAAAAATAAAATAAAATCCGAAACTAGTAACATATTTTAGCCTTCCATATTATGTGAATGTATTTTAATTCACTCGATAGCTCTCAGCCACAGAAATCCGTCTTGTTTTCATTTGACGTGAGAGCAGTAAATGAAGAGGAAACAGAAAAAAATCACTAAATGTAAACACGGGTCTCATCGAGAATCACTGACTTTTGTATATATCTGTGTGTGTGTGTGTGTGTGTGTGTGTGTGAGAGAGAGAGAGAGAGAGAGAGAGAGAGAGAGAGAGAGAGAGAGAGATCTGAAGCTGGGAATATGAATATGACATTTGTTGTGAAAAGTCACATCCACTATTAAGACTTAAATATTTGCGTGAAGTTTTACTGAAAAATTTGAAACAATTAGAGCATGTGTTGAAGACATAATTAAAAACTTTTTTTCAAAATATTATAATACAAAGTAAATGACTAGATTATAATAGTTTAGAAAGGTGGCACAGAGTACCCCTATCCCTTGGTATTGCGAGGGTTAACAGACAGCATATTTTGAAACAGCCCCTCCCCAACATATGCAATGTAGAATACATTCCTCACTGACAGTGGCTCCAACACTAAAATGAAATTCACAAATAGCTCACAGAGAACACTAAGAAAAAATTACTGTACGCAGACGGCTGTCCTTTTTTAACATATCTGTCAGCAGTAAGACTGTAGCAAAATGGCAAACAAATGCCACTCTCTCAGTTTTTGCACATTTCAGCTGACCAGAATTTCCCTTTTTATTCCATGATGAACCGTTTTCTTTACTCATACTCATGTTTTAGCATATTGTGTTCATCTAGCAGAGTTTTTCCCACTTCAGAACCTTTCCCCACAGGTGTAGGCCACACACAGAATACTAACTTTCTTGGAACGTCAGCACTGCGAATAACTACATACTGGACTAATTATCATCCTCTCAGCACATTCTCTCCCTTGATGGTACAAGCAAGACTAATTCTGCGCTGATCTGCTGAGAGAGAGTAGCAAGAAATGGATATGAACTTAATACAGAATGTGTGTGCCAGTTTCAAGTCACAGGGAAGGGAGAGCACAAAAAGTCTGTACACATGCGGAAATGGCTCTCTCAATGGGTGAATACAATGACAAGACACAAACCACTTAATTATGCTGCTGTAAAGCAACTGTGGTCTGGTTGTACTCTTGAAAATTAACAACCAATTATAATAGTAGTCTGAATGGACCTTTAGCTGTTGAGTGTGGTGATTGTAATGTCCGAAACATGTTGGGGCATATTTAATATGTCACTCTTGCAATGCTTATGTATTAAGCTGTTGATCTCATCTCTTGGTAAAGGTCCCACTCAATGCATGGAGCTGTACATTCTCTGGCCCAATGAAACACCTTCAAAGGATTTGTTGTTAGAGGAAGTGGACACCCAAACTACAGAACTATTTAACAGCCCCACGAAAATGTTCCAAAAAAGATGTAGATTTTTCATCATAGTTCATGATGGGCACAATCCTTACTTGTGTGAAGCAATGACATATTTTGCTTCCACATGGTACTGCTGCAACTGCAGCTTACATTTTGTTGTTGTCCTGTTTCCATCTATGGTGGAGAGTTCCTGTTAAAACGTGTAAAAACAGTACACATATTCTGAAGATGTTTTGACACACCAAACACTACAGTGATCATATTTTTAATACACTATATGAACATTGTTTATCAACTGCCAAGCAGTATACTTTTCAAAAATTATATAGAAATTTAATTTGATACATACCAAACATCGGTCCCGTGATCTTTCGCCTCTAACCTTTTAGAAGCTTTGAACACCTTCTTCAGTTCGTTTAGTCTCCTTCTTTTAGCTAACTTTTTCTTCAGTTCTTCACTGAATCGTGCGCGGTCAGGTCCCCTCGTATCCTCATCCACCTCCGCATCTACGTCCCCAAAGTAATCCGCTTTTTCGTCGTCCGCAAAGTTTGCCTCCTCTTTATCTTTGTCTTTATCAGTTTTGCGTTTTTGTCTCCTTTTCCGTCGTGGCATTTTTTAAATTCAAATTCTCAAACAACACTGCAACAAAAGATATTTCAAGATAAACAATGGGAAACTTCATGTGTTCTAATGGTTACTGAACAACAGTAATTTACTGTTAAAAGTTACCAAGTAACAGAAGTTAACCACTGGGTACAAGTCTATCATTTGAAAACACGTTGCTACCCAAATTTGTATATTTGGCACAGAGAAAAATTCCAGTGTTCCAATGATGATGTCATTAAAGACTAGGCTATCAGTCATACCCTCTTCAAAGGAATCATCCCAGAATATACTTCAAATTTTTAACCAAGGAAACTAGAAACTAGAACTGGTGATTAAATACTCTGGAAACAAACTTGAGCCTTATCTGGAATAAGGAAAGTTCTCAAAAGTAAGCAAATATCCTGTAATGTGACAAATTGCCTGTTTGTTTCTCTCTTGCGTTTTTCGGTCGACATAATCACACTGTTGTGTTTACATCTAATACATACTCTCCAAAACATTGTGAAGTGCATGGAAGAGAACACTTCTCACTGTACCGGTTATTACGGCTTCTTCCCACTTCATTCACATTGACACAGCAGAAGAATGACTGTTTAAAAGTCATTGTGTGTGCTGTAATTAAGCTAAGCTTGTCCTTATTATCCCTATGAGAGCAATGCACAGGGCGTTTGTATATTCCTAGAGTCTTCTTATTCTACCAATAAACTGAAGTCTGGCATTTGCTTTACCTACAACTGAGCCTACGTTATTATTCCACTTCGTATCCCTAAAAATTGTTACAGTCAGGTATTTGCACAAGCTGACCTATTCCAGCTGTGACTTGTTGATACTGTAGTCAGAGGACACTAAATTTCTAAAGTGCATTATTTTACATTTTTGAACATTTAAAGCAAGTCGCCAGTCTTCATACCACTTTAAAATCTTATTAAGATCTGACTGGATATTTGTGCAGCTATTTTCGGACAGTACTTCATTATAGATAATTGCATCATCTGCAAAAAGTTTGGGGTTACTATTAATGTTATCTGCAAAGTCATTAACACACAAGCACGAACAGCAAGTCTCCCAACACACATCGCTGGGGCACACAAAAAGTTGTTTCTACAACTGGCAATGACTCTCCATCCAAGATAACTTGCTGCACTCTCTGTACTAAAAAATCATTAATCCCATCACAAATTTAACTTTATACACCTTATGACCATACTTACGATAAAAAGCATAAATGTGATACTGAGTCAAATGCTTTTCGGAAATCAAGAAATACTGCATTTACTCGACTGCCCTGAGTTACGGCTTTCAGGATGTCGTGTGAGAAAAATGCAAGATGGGTTTCACATGATCAATGTTTTCGGAATCAATGCTGATTGGCATGGAGAAGAACAGTCAGTTCAAGATACTTCATTATGTTCGAGTTCAGAATATATTCTAACATTACACAAATAACTGATGTCGAGGATATTGGACAGTTGTTTTGTGAATCACTTCCGCTACTGTTCTTGTAGATGAGTGAGACTGAGCATAGTTTTTTGTTACAGGGATCTACGGTACATTATAACAACAGAGCAGTTAACTCAGCCACAAATTCAGTACAAAACCTGATAGGAATGCCATTAGGCCTTGGAGCTCTATTTAATGTTAGTGATATCAGATGTTTCTTAACAACTCTCACACTAGTATCTTCTCTTGTAAGAGCCATAAGGCATCTTTTCTCTAGCATTTCAGCAGATATTTTTGATTTTGTTTTTGCAATGGGTAACTGGAGTTGGCTCAAATATTGCTCATCAGATCTTTCATGCAACGCACGATGTAGACAGAAGGCATTGATTTCAAACAAAATGATTTTTAAAGGAGAATGTTAAGCGCCCATTCGATAGAGCGGTCCCAATTTGCCGTATGCAATTTTCCTTTTACCAATACCTACTGAAAGGGACAGCAAAACACAAATAATAACTAGTACTCCAGCAGCGACAGCATCAATCTGACCTGCAATGACTGCTACCACCATGCAGCAGTGTGGCTCAGTCGCTGCTGGAGTACTGCATCTTATTTGCATTTTATTGTCCCTGTTAATTCATACCATGAAAACAAATTTTGCACTAGACAAATGTGGGAAGTATCAATTGAATGGGAATGTAAAATTACACTTTGAAAATAATTTTGTTTGTAAGAGGAAACAAACCACTGTGTTCCATCAACACTGGGTTGGTTGGTTGGTTGGTTTTGGGGAAGGAGACCAAACAGAGAGATCATCGGTCCCATCAGGTTAGGGAAGGATGGAGAAGAAAGTCGGCCATGCCCTTTCAAAGGAACCATCTCAGCATTTGCCTGAAGTGATTTAGGGTAATCACGGAAAACATAAATCAGGATGGCCGGATGCAGGATTGAACCGTCGTCCTCCCAAATGCGAGTCCTGTGTGTCAACACTGGGCATCGCATGGAAGATGTGATGGGCAATATTTGTTTGTGCTGTCTCCACCTACACACTGCAAAAACGAATTTGCAAATATCTGCTAAAATACTAGAGAAAATGTGTCTGATTACTGTTAGAAGAGAGATCCTGTATATCACTCATTTTTCCAGTGGTGCAAGAGTTAAATTGCAGTAATATCCTTTGATTTTCTTTATATTTTTGTTTCCTTCAGAATTTTTGCTTTTGCCTTGCTATCCTCAATTTCAGTTCTGGTCTAATCATGAGTGTCTGGACACTAACTTTGGGATACTATAGGCTGTTGCAAAAAATGTTCAAATGTGTGTGAATTCCTGAGGGACCAAACCACTGATGTCATCAGTCCCTAGACTTACACACTACTTAAACTAACTTAACCTAACTGACACAAAGAACACCACACACACCCATGCCCGAGGTAGGACTCAAACCTCAGGTGGAAGGGGTGGCACAGTCCATGAGTCCATGACATGGCACCTCTAACCGCTTGGCCACTCCATGCAGCCGGCTGTTACAGACGACGAAAGTTTCCTTGGGTATTGTGAGAGATAGTTCGATAATATTCTGCTATGTTAGTCACTGAAGGCTTCAGACATCACACTTTTAACAGCCAAATGCATTTCATTCAATCTATCTACCTATACCCCTACACTTTGTGTTTCACTTATTATGCAGCAGTTTCTCCCTCTTTCAAGGTATCTTTACAGTGACTGTATACCACTCCTCTCGACGGCATAACATTTTGAGTTCCTTATTGAGATATGACCCTACTGCTGTTTTATCTAGTTAGCTGATAATATAAATCCTTCTACTGTTTTAGGTGCTGTTTATACTTTGGTAATCACTGTTGCTAACTGCCTCACAGTCAATGATACCAATTTCTATGTGGACATTCTCTATCAGGTCAGGTCTATTAATTGCTATTAGATCCCATATATGTCCATTATCAGTGGGCTTCTAAACAATCTGTTCTAGGTAGTTCTCAGAGAATTTATTTAGTAGGACACCTCGTCACACACACAACTTACAAAACAGTAATTTTCCCAAAATATTGAAGGTGCTTTAATTCCACTCCAACGATGACACTATGATTGGGAAACTTACTCACTAGTGAACTTAGGTTTTCTTGAAAGTTTTTGGTTACATCTTGAGGCAAGTCTGTTGGTCAATTCAATTCTATTTTTATGCCCGAGTCTTGCACAAACGATCCCACATACACCAATTTCTATCTCAGCGGATTTGAGTCTCTTGTCTACTGCGACAAATACACCAATTCTATTTATTTTCCATTTGCCTAATCCTTTTAAAATACACTTCAGTTCTCCCCAAATGTCTCACTGCAATCAATTTTGTATTTTAACCAACTTCCTGTGTCCAATACAATGTTAACTCCACAGCTCTTTCGGAGCACTTCAAACTCGCATATTGTTATGAATGCTTTGCTAAGATTTTAATGCTCTCACCTGTGGGGGACATCTCTGAATTTTATACTGAAACTTCCACCTCCCCTGCAGCTATCATTACCTGGACCGGATGGAGAGTCATATAATATAAAAAACCCTTGCATGTACCCTACACACAGTAAGCTAACTGAGTGGCAGCCTCTGATCGGCAGTGCACACCTGACCAATTTAGGAGGACCCTACAGTTCTCAACCTTATGGCACAAGCTCAGAAAGTTGCAGTGCAACTTATCACAGAATCCACCTCTGTGGCTCAGGCCATTACTGCACACCTGTAGCACTCGACCCGGGGGTAAACTGATTCGAATACTGGTGGTTGAAAAAATTTTCACTGCCAGTATTTGGTAGGCTAGGGGAGGAGAGGTGGTGGCATGAAGTTCACAGACTTTGCACCAATGTCATGGTTTAAATACCAAACCTCTCCAAAGTGTCTCATGAAGCGAGGGCAAGTCACACTATTGACTATGATCTGTCTGTTGGATAGGGACATTAAGCTCGTCACCCCCAGGTGGTATTCATAAGGAGCAGGCAATGTGCCGACACCAAGTTTCATGCTCTCCCATCTTTCATTATCATCATCATCATCATCATCATCATCATCATACAAAACACACACACACACACACACACACACACACACACAAACACACACACAAACACACACACACTACATATGTGTAATATGACAACAATTGGTAATGCAGCATGCTGTCAATAAACAAAAACTTATCACAGAGCCTTTGAAGTGTCTTGACTAAGAACTATGGTGCCACAGTCAGTTCTGGGAAAAATTCTGCAGATTGTGAGTTTCCTTAAAATTCTGTGTGCAAGACTGGTATCTTTAATCTTCTCTGCCAGTTGCTGGAATGATCCAAGTATGACCCTGGAGCCCAGATGAAAGGCATCACTTGTTCCAACACGCACGAGTCAGTATTTGACTGGACCCTGTTTCCCCAATGACTGTCAGAACAGCCTCTTCAGTACACTGAATGAGGCCTCATGCATAAACACTGAGTGCAGCTGGTGTTTCTTCCCTCCCATCCCTTGCTGCCATTTCCCTAAGTGGTACCACCACATGCCATATGTTTCAACTGCTGATGATTAACAGATCCCCCTAACTTTTTGCATTTGTTTCCTGCTGACACAGTACGCTTCCCAACAGGTAAAGTAAGTCTTGAGTCTCACTGGCTCAGTTTCAATTTCAGTGAAAGATAGCACCTCAAACTTGTTGGTTATATGGATTGATATAGCATCTCAAAGTTCTCCTTTGGGCCAGTCTCACTTGTACAGCGTACCAAGTGCTACCATTAACGAGCCACTCAATCGAATGGTCACTTAGCGATAGATCTTGTACTTCCTGTAGAGCAACAGGATATACATAATAGGATAATAATTAAGATATCTTTGATATAGCCGGTACACAACTCTTGGAGCTCTCCCAACACATCTGTTACAGCATCTTTCAATCATTTGAGTAACCATGGCAATTTCCAACTGCTTATTAATGTCAACTGACTCCCCTGGGTTCAACAAAAGCATTCACAGTGGTGCTGCTTTGTGGATGATGCAACCTTTTACAGAACACTAAACAAGTAACTTTATTTAAATAAGCTTGGCAACACTTTTTCTATCAAGACAAAAGAAAAAAAAAAACATAGGATAAAAGTTATTAATTCCTGAAACTTTTTGAGGTTACAGTCACTAGAAAATAGCATTAATTTACAATAAATGCAGATAATATAAACTCCTTCTAAAAAGAAAATTAAATGCAACACAGTATGTTAGTTATAATAGTGTTTAAAGTAATTGAATTGCATAGGCACAGTTACTACAAAATAAGTTATGTATCACACTCTTAACTTGGGGAAATTCTGAAAACTGTACATTTATTCATGACAATATACACTGGAATTTGGGCTGAACAATTCTGTAAATCACAACTGCCAATTTGCTAAAATAAGTTTCAAACAATACTCATAACTTACGAAAATTCTCAAAAATATATAACTGCACACATCCAAAAATGTTCAAAAACATACTTATTTTTTCATGTAATTATACAATGTGTTGTAACACTGTATTGAGATCGTGCATGATCAAACAGTGTGCAATACAAGTGCTTCCACATCCGGCCTGTGCTGTGCTATGTGCAAAACAGGCCAATATCAGCCCAGCACACCGGGCCCTGCACCTCATTTATAACAACTTGCTTTTTGTATGATCACCTACGAGACTGTATATTAATGTGCACTATATAGTTCTACTTTGTACAGTGCTATACTTCATTCAGTGTTACTGTGGACCTCTTCATATAAAAGCAGGATAAAACTTGGTTGGCGTTACTTCTGATATTGCGTCTGTACAACGTTACAACATACTTGGTGAAAAGTGCAGTACTCTACTCTGTGTGTTTCATTTCTCTGGTTCAATATACAGCCAACTTGTCTATGGAAGAAGTTCTCCAATCCCATGCTGAACAACGAGCGAGCTCCCACAGATCAGTTGCAGGCTCTCTCTTTAGCACTAAATAATTTGGCAGCCTTGCTGACGCACCAGGTTACACTGCCGTTGATGCAACCCCCACCATTTCCTCAGTATGATTCTACGGAAGATTGGGACGCACATGGAAAATGCCTTTGGCAATGTTTTCAAACTTTTGGAGTTGCCAACCCCAATTTGTGCAAGGCTTTATTTTTGTCGTAGACTTCTCTTCATTTTTATCACCTTTCATGTCGCTAACTAATTTTCAGGAACCTGCCAGACCTTTTCTGATGAAATGTGTCATTTGCTCTCTAATTATCATTAAAAATGTACTCAACTTATTGCCACTCACATTGAGTTCTATCACTGTCAAAAGTGGCCGTTACAGTCATGCAGAGTTCGGGCAGCGAAACTTCATGGGCTTAGCCATTGTTGCCAGTTTGTTACTGAGGTCCACTATGACTCATGCTTATTCTGATGGTCCGTGGTGCTATCATACGCCTGGTCCATTATAGGGAAGTTTGTGAACGTGCTTCACAGTGTGGAGGTCCCTCTCTCACAGATGTTCTGAAAATTTCACAGCCTTTGAAAGTATCTAGGGCAGCAGGAAATCAGATGGAAGCATAGTGTGAAACACTGACCATTGCTTCCTCTCCTCTTCAGCCACCATCAGTTAGCTCACAGGTGAAGGTGACGTCATGGCCATGCAACTGCGGCCTCCATGACACATGGAGCAACACCATACTAAGCAGCAGCAGCAGCCACAGCCACGTGCTCGTCTTTCATTGTGACCTTATTGTTTTCTTAAACATGAATGGACTGTGTGCCCAAAGCAATGGGTGGCATGCAACTATTGTGGGGGAAAAAAAGGGGTGGGGGATATATTTTGTCTGTGTGCAACTCCCAACCTCCTTCACCAGATATGAACAGTGTTCCCCTAGTGATGGCAGCCCCAAACAAAGTCTACAATGAAGTACATGTGATGGACAAGATGTCAAAAATGCAAGTGGAGACTAGTGCAGAAATGACTTTGTTAAATTCCAAAACCTATGTGGGTCTTGGATCACTGGTGTTATGCTATCTCTTGTCAGTTGGAAAGTTACAACAAATAATGAAGAACCATATTGGGACAGCAGTGTACAAAGCAGTTGTTCGGCCTTTGACCTTTAGTAGGGGATGACACCCACACTGAAAACTTATCTGGGTTAGACGCCTTCAAAATTTTTGGGTTCTCTATTTCTGACTAAGTGCATCTGGTATTTGCTCAAGTTGTGTACCAATAACTGGATGTGCTCTGCCAGGAATATTCTCTCTGTTTTCAGATAGTTTAGGGTGTGCTACCGAGTTCAAGGACCACATCACAATGAAACCGACAGTGTGCTCCTGTTTTATTCATGCCTGTCAAGTCCCAGTATCTTTACAGGATCAAATCAGATTAGAATTAGACTGACTTACGTCTTTGGGTGTTATAACTCCTGTCTCCTGTAGTGCACAGCCTACTCCACTGGTAATCATAAATAATTAAAAAAATGAAAATAAAAAAAATAAAAAATAACTAGCTAAAAATAGCCTTCAGATCTGTGGTGATTTTAAAGTGTCTGTAAATTTACAGCCTATTATTGATACCTACCCCTTACTCCATCCAGATGAACTCTTAAATGGCATTCCAGGGGTGAATATTTCTCCAAAACAGACTAGTTAGAAGCCTATTTATAACTGCTTCTGGGGGATTCCACATGTGACCTAGTAGTGCTCACTCAAAGTTATATCAATACCAGCACCTGCCGTTCAGTGTGGCTTGCACCCCTGAAATTTTCCAATGATTATTGGAGCTATTCACAGCCTCTGTGCCATGGTGCATTAACTATGTGGGTGATATTGTGATCTCAAGTTCCTCAAGAGATGATCATTTACAGAACCTTCATGCCCTGAACATAGTGCTACAGGCTGCTGATTTTAATGTTGATGCCATTACAGCTTTGCCACATCCTACCAATGTAAAGAGTTGCAAACTTCTGGAAAGATTGCATACTGATCGTTCTGAACGCTCTATTGTGTACACTTCCAAAATTCTGAATCAGGCACAACAGTGCTACTCACAGATACAAAAAGACACCCTTGCTATTGTGCATGCTCTCAAAAAATTTCATGTTCATTTATACAACTCTAAGTTTCATTTGATTACTGATCATAAACTTCTGGTTTCTCTTTTCTATTCTTCAGCATCTTTACTGGAAAAAGCAGCCCATCCTCTCCAATACTAGGTTCTGTTTTTGTCATACTATAACTACGAGATTCATTTCCGACCCACAGCACAATACACTAATGTGAATGTTGTTTCTTGAATACTGATTGGCCTCAATCCAGCATTTGATCAGGCTGAACCTTTTCTTTTTCTTTAAGCCCAAAACATTGTGGATAGTTTTCCCATTACCAGTTCTCTCATTTCAGTGGCTGTCACAGCCGATCCTGTATTATGTCAGGTTGTTCAATTTGTCCACCACGACTGGCCAGATAAACCACCAGGCCGAGTGTCAGATCGTTTGCATAATTATTATGCTCTCCACCATCGACTCTCTGTTCTTGATAAAGTATTATTGTTGACTACTGAAGAGTTGGCACCCAGAGTTGTGAGCCTGTCCACACTGTAGTGGAGCGTCGTGTGCCTTCTCCATCTGAACCATTGGGGTGTTTCACATGCAAAATTGCTCGCACACCACAATGTGTTTTGGCTAGGTATTGACAATGAGATCACCACATGTGTTGTGACAGGCTGCCTGCAGTATGCCACCAATGAAGTGGCACAACGGGTCTCCCTTTCCCCATTGTCCTCCGCCCTGCAGTACTGGGAATGTATTCATGCTGATTTTATGGGTCCGTTCCTTAACTCGTTTTGGCTTGTAGTAGTTGAGGCTCTTAAACTTTCCTTATGTAGTTCGCTGTCCATCCACGTCCATGGCCACTACACTCACGGCCCTCTCAAAGATCCTTTCCTTACAAGGACTACCATATATGTGCTCATGATGGACAATGGTCTACAGTTTGTGTCAAGATTTTGAAGATTTTTGTAAAAAAAAGTGGCATCAGGCATGTTATGGACCTTCTCTTGCATCCTAGTCCAACGGAGTGGCACAGTGACTGGTCCCTGCATTCAAAACTCGATGAAAATATATGTCACTCAATATTCCCGCAAGTAAGCCCTTGATAGGTTTTTGAATTTATATAGTTTCACCCAGTGAAGCTGCTTCACAGCACTAGCCCCATACACTGCTTCATCTACTCCGGCCAACTCCTGGATACCCACCGGCACCTGCCTTGCAACGATTACATCTGGGCTCCGCTGTCTGAGCCCACAGGATTGGCTGCCACCCTAAGTGGATACCAGCAGTCGCCCATGCTGCCAATGTCGCCACCTCTGCATCATGTGAACCTCCAATGGCTTGGTGCAAAGACACTACAACCAGCTCCATCCCTGTGTGACCGATTGCACATCGAAGTGCCCACAGTCACTGCAGCCACCTCCACCAACTGAGTGTCCCAGCACCTGTGGCGCATTCTACGCTTCCTCCAGCTATGGTGCCATCTTCGCTCTGGATGCCACCACTGCCAGGCAGAGCAATCAGCACTGGGATGCATCCATTTCCGCTGCCGCCATCTTCTATGCTGCTTCCATCGGTGAGTGCCTGCTGGGATGTGGACATGGATACACCATCATCATTACCAGTGCTTCCTTCGCGACCACATGCATGGGAGTAGCAGCCGCATCTGTCAACACCCGAGCCATTTCAGACCGTATTCTCCTGTGACAACACAACACCTGCTTCAAAAGTGGTCACCTACCCACGAAGACATGGACATCTCCTCAGAGAACACTTTTCCCCAAGGGGGAATGAGTATCATTACCATGTAGTGTAAACCCGCATAATCAAACAGCATACTATAAAAGTGTGTGCATATCTGGACTAGAGAGGTCGTCTCGCAACCTGGACAAGGTACGCCAGGTCCTCAACCTCACTTACGTTTACTTGCTTATTGTATGCTCACCAATGAGACCGTGTATTGATGTGTTCCATGTTTAAGAGACTTTGTATTGTTCTATACTTCATCCAGTGTCACTGTGGGTCTCTTCGCGTGGAAGCAGAATAAAACTTGGTTGGTGTTACTTCTGATGTTGCATCTGTGCAACATTACAACACAATGAAATCAGGCAATGATTGTTTTTGAATGAGAGTTACGTTGCCAGAAGTTTCTAAAGCACAACTGATGTTTACAACTGACATCATAGTATGAATTTTTCTCAGTACTTGGAAATGTTCGTAAATACATAATATATCATGATACACACTAGTTTTGACACAGTCATTTTAAGATTATGTAAAAAAATATTAGAATCTAGACTTTTGAATAGGCATACAAATATAACCCACATGATCTCACATTAAATAAATTGAAAATTTGAAAGTCAGCTGATCTTGTTAATAAATGCACGAATTGCAGTAATTTTTTTTACTAAGCTGATTTTGCAACATCATCTACAACTGTGAAGCACTAATAAAGCACATTTTCCATTTCATGTGGCTAAAACTGCAATTGCAGGTGGTTGGTTGGTTGGATTAAAAGAGGGGGAAAGGGACCAAACTACGAGGTCATCAGCCCGTTCTTCCAAATAAAACAATGTCCCAAGTCTGAGAATAAAGCAAATGAGACTGACAACACAAAATGGAATGAAAAGAAAAATCACAAGAACAATGAAGAGCAACAAACATGTAAATGGACATAAGGGGACCACAAAACCACAGAAATGCAAGAAATGGGACGAAGAGATTAAAACAACAAAGCAGATTACCATGGCTGGTTGACCATGAGTATGAAAAAAGGAGAAACCAGCCACACTCCAACACATTGAAACCTCCACCCTAGAAGCACTAGGGTGGGGGCAAAGATGGACAAAGGACATGTGCTAAAACTTAGATCAAATGATAAAACCCACCCTCTCGAATAAAACATAAAACTAAATCAGCCGATGAGGCGTTGTCAGATAAAATTAGCAGCAACGAATCCAGTAACCCAAGATTTCGTCGCTGGGCAGTCAAAGTGGGACAGTACACCAGAATATGGGCCACTGTCAACTGGGTCTTCATGGCACAGGATGTAACCGTGGGTCACCCAAGCGTGGCCAATGCGGAGCCGGCAGAGGACAACTGATTCCCTATGAGAGGCCCCTTAATGACACACAGTTTGTTGTGTGCACTGTTAGGCCATTCCGGTTCGCAAAACCGAAAAACCCCACGGTGCAAGTCAGAACACAGGTCAGGTTCAGAGATGCCCATCCCCAGAAGCGGTTTCCGCATAGCCTGTTTGGTCAGCCTGTCAGCAAGTTCGTTGCCTGAGATGCCGACTTGTCCTGGGGTCCACACAAACACCACTGAATGACAGGAGCGGTCCAGGGTATAGTTGGACTCTCGGATGGATGCTACCGATAGCTTGTAGGCTGCTCAAGGAGTCAGTACAGAGAAGAAACGATTCCCCGGAGCATGAACGGATATACTGAAGTGCACAAGAGATGGCCACCAGCTCTGCAGTGAATACACTGCAGCCGTCAGGCAAGGAATGATGTTCAAAATGGCCTCTGTGGACGTAGGCAAAGCCAACATGACCATCAGCCATTGAGCCGTTGGTGTAAACCAATTCAGAGCCCCGGAACATGGCAAGAATTGAGAAGAAGTGACAGCAGAGAGTGGCACGAGTAACTAAGTCCTTGGGGTCATGTTAAAAGTCCAGACGAATCTGCAGCATAGGTGTACACCATGGAGGTGTATGTGTACTGGACCTCAAAGGGATGTGGTAAAGGGAAGGACTTCAGCTCAGACAGAAGGGATCGCACGCGAACTGCAATCGTTAGCCCATACCTGGGCCACTGTTGCGGGAGATGAACTGCCACAGGTGGAAAAAGGAGACAGTAATTTGGATGCTCAGGAGAACTACGAATGTGTGCAAAGTAACTGGCGAGCAGTTGGGCACATTCGATCTGCAATGGAGGGACTCTGGGCTTCACCAGGATACTGGTCACCGGACTCGTTCTAAAAGCTCCCGTCGCTAGGCAAATGTCACAGTGGTGCACTGGGTTGAGTACACGCAAGACTGAGGGTGCTGCCGAACCATAAACCAGACTCCCATGACTACGCCTTGTGGATGGCTGCCTGTAGACACCGCTCAGCAACACCAGTATTGGTGGAGCAGTACAAAATGCAGAAGTCATCTGCATACAGAGAGGATGAGACAGACAGCCCTACAGCTGCTGCTAGACCATTAATGGCAACTAAAAATAGCAATACACTCGATACAGAGCCCAGTGGGACACCATTATCCTGGATATGGGGGGAGGCACCAATTTGGACATGGAAAGTACAGAGCGACAGTAAATTCTGGATAAAAATCGGGAGCGGGCCTCGGAGATCCCACCCATATAATGTGGCAAGGATATGTCACCAGGTGGTGTCATAATGCTTTGTGTAGAGGCGGGGGGGGGGGCAACAAGGTGTTTGCCTTTGTAAAAGGCTGTTAGAATGGCAGACTCAAGGGGTACAAGATTATCAGTGGTAGAGCGACCCTGGCGGAAGCCGCCCTGACATGGAGCCAGTAGACCACGTGACTTCAGGACCCAACCCGACTGCCGACACACCATACGTTCCAGCAGCTTACATCCAACGTTGGTGAGGCTAATGGGCCAATAGCTATCCACATCAAGCGGGTTTTTACTGCGTTTGAGCACCGGAACGATGGTGCTCTCCCGCCATAGCAAGGCAAAGACGCCATCACACCAGATCCGATTGAAGATGACGAGGAGATGTTGCTTATAGTCAGATGAGAGATGTTGCATCATCTGACTGTAGATCCACTCCAGCCCAGGAGCTGAGTCGGGGCAATCTGCAAGTGCGCTGAGGAGCTCCCACTCTCTGAATGGGGCATTATAGGGTTCACTGTGGTGTGTATTGAATGAGAAGACTTTCCTTTCCATCCGCCATTTAAGGGTTCAAAAGGCTGGGGAAGGGGGGGAGGCGGTAGTTCTCCGACACAGAGGCTCAAGCATAGTGCTCAGCAATCGTGTTTGCGACGTGGGAGAAGTCCTGTGCTGCAAAGTGATAAATCAATGGCCGACTAACTACCTCGAGCCACACTGAAATGTGTGGCGGCCCCAGTATTTACGAAGCAGAGTTCGAACTGAGACAGTAAAGTTTCGACATCTCTGCCTCGGCCAGTAAGCACAGTTCACCCCACAAGAGGTTTATGGGTGTTAAAATCCCCAAAAGTAGGAAAGGTTTAGGGAGTCGATCAATCAGTGCAGCTAATACATTTAGGGGTACTGCACCATCTGGATGAAAATACACACTGCAGACAGTTATTTCCTTCACCGTCCATATTCTGACAGCCACAGCTTCAAAAGGGGTTTGAAGGGACAAAGTTTCACTACAGACTGAGTTCAGGACATAAATGCAAACTCAACCTGACACGAAATTATAGTCGCTATGGCTCCTGTAACATCCTTTATAGCTGCGGAGGGCAGGGGCCCGCATTGCCGAGAACCAGGTTTCCTGGAGAACAATGCAGAAAGCAGGTGTAAAGCTTAACAGCTGCCGTAGCTCAGCCAGGTGGTGGAAAAAACTGCCGCAAATCCACTGGAGGATGACATCATCGTGAGACTGAGAAGGCATGTAACATTCAATGAGGGAGTTTACACCTCAGGGTCACCTGCTGCCACCAACTTTTTGCCTGAGCAGTCTATTTCCATTGTGTCTGAGGGTCTGGTGAGATAAAAGTCCTCAGCGGACACCAGAATCTCCACCCCATCCTCTCAGATGCAGAGCATGTAGGTAGCAGTGGTGTGGAAGCCACCACAAGTTCCTTGTTCTTAGGGGGGGGGGACTTCTTTTTCAATTTCTTGCACTGTTCTTTCGGGTTTCCCTGGGTGGGAGGACTTCACTGAATCAGTCCGTGAGACTGAGAATAAGTGTGAAGCCTTACAACCAGCTGGTTTTGGGCTCTTCAGCCACTGGCGGGTGTCATCTTTCCCACTAGAAGAAACCTGGGAAGGGAGTGACCCAAGGGGCTCCTTCCTAGCGAGAGGAACTGAAGAAGCGTTACACTTCTCTGGCTCACAAGTGGTGACTGAAATCCCCAATGGTTGGGGGGAGGCGGGGGAGTTGCTCCCGAGGTAGGTGGTGCGGGAGGAACAGGAAGCAGGTGTAGCCTTCTGGCTCTGAGAGATGACTGGAATTTGTGGAACTGATGGGGCTACAACAGTTCTCGTAGTGGTGGCTTATGAGGTGGTCATAGCCACAGGATGTAGGCGCACATATTTTCTCTTAGCCTCAGTGTAGGTCAGTCAGTCCAGGATCTTATATTCCATGATTTTCTTCTCTTTCTGTAAAATCCTGCAGTCTGGCGAGCAAGGTGAATGATGCTCTCCGCAGTTGACACAGATGGGAGGCGGGGCACGTGGAGTATTGGGATATGACAGATGTCCACAATCTCGACAGTTGGGGCTGAAAGTACAGTGGGAAGACATATGACTGAACTTTCAGCACTTAAAGCATCGCATCGGGGAAAGGATATATGTCTTGACGTCACAGCAGTAGACCACCTCCTTGACCACCTTGGGCTGTGTGTCACCCTCGAAGGCACTGGTGGCAACCTGCTCATCCCTCAGACCCCAATGGATGCGCAGGACGAAATGAATACCTCGCCACTCTAAATTGGTGCACAGCTTGTCATCGGACAGCAAAAGAAGGTCCCTCTGGAATATAATACCCTGGACCATATTTAAGCTCTTATGCGGGGTGGTGGTAACAGAAACATACCCCAATTTGCCACAAGAGAGTAATGTCAGTGACTGGGCAGAGGATGTATTTTTATCAAAACTGACCTAGAGCACATTTTGGACAAGTCCTCCGCCTCCCCAAACTCGTCCGCCAAATGCTTCACAAAAAACTGAGGCTTCATGAATATGAAAGATTCCCCATCAACTATCGTACATATGAGGTACCGGGGTGAATAAGCTTCACTGCCATCCTTAGCCTGGAGTTCCTCCCATGGTGTGGCCCAGGGAGGGGAATGACTTGGGGTCATATTTCTTAGCACTGAAGTTAGACTTTGCTCGCTTAGAGACCGCTGGTAGTGGACCACCAGCAAGAGATGACGTAATACGCTTCATGGCGTGTTATCCGCCCTGATGCCACTCACTCTGACCAGGGGCCCTCCCCATGGGTGCCACCCAGCCGCAGCAAAGGCCACCTGGCAGGATGGCCATTGCCGGGAGTCCCGATGCCCCAGGGTGACGGGCATCTACTCATTGGCATTTGGTGGGAGTTAACGGCGCAGGCATCAACAGAGTGATCCCTGTTTTTGAGTGTTCAAGTTTGTTTATTGATTTTATGACATTACTTGAGGTGATTTTTGACCATCAGAATATTTTGCTAGGTGGCTTTTGGTGTTTATGCAGAGACACAGCAGCTGAACAATTAATAGAATTATTTGCAGTAAATGAAGAAAGGTGTTGTTAATTTATACATCTGGCACATATAATATAGTCTGGACTGCTCAAAAGCCTTCTAAAAACTATAGTAGACATACAATGTCAACTTCTGAATGCATGTGCCTAAGGCACTTTCTAATGTTCAGAGTTTTGGGGGATCTGACTTTCAAGTTCTACATGCAGGGTTAACAATATAGCATAGTGACCGTATTCAGTCAAAAAATACACCAGAGTGGAAGTGAGTTGCAACAGAGCCAGCTGCAGGCGGGTTAGGGTGTTATGTGTTGCAAAGTAAAGTGGTCGACTGGCACTGTGAAGCAGAGCCAACTGCAATACGCTAGCGAAAGGATGGAAACCTTTCCTCACTTGCCACCAAGAAAGTGTTTAGACTATATGCATTAAACCCTGTATAAACAGTCTGGAGCATATTAGCAATCAGCCATTCGTGTACTAAATCACTCTCATCCAAGTATCACAGCACACACCACAAGCCTGTGACACCTGGAGCGACATCTCAGAATGCAGTACATGGTCCGCTGTTCAACCACGAGATAGGGCAGCCTGCCCTTAGTCACAAGGGGGCCACCCACTTGCTGGAGGAAGTTCACAGCCATCATAGCTGCACAGCTGCACTGGCACCACAGTCACAGCCAGAGACATCGCTGACTGCGGCATTCTAGTGACGCCATGGTTAGCCCCGCTCTCTGTACTATCAGCAATGCTGAACATCTATTGTTTCGTATAAGAGGCAACTGGTCGCCTCCACCAAGCTGTTCCTGATGTAATATGATCCAGGGTCAGAATAAAGAGATTAACTGAACAAATCTCCTGCCATCCTGGCGTCTCATTTCACTCTCCATGGGGGACCATCCAAGGGGTCATTCAACACCAAGAAAGGCTGCTGTCAAAAATGTACAGAGCATTAACCAAATCACAGTGAATTGCATTCTTGCAAAGACTATCCTCTTTGCCCTTTAATTCATTATCATTTTCTGCAAGCACAGGAATAAAGCTTAAAATTCTATTATGACCGTAACCAAAACTCTTGCACTCAGAACAGTGTTCCTTGTTGTCATTTCAAGTGGAAGTCTAACAGAACATATTTAGTGGAAATAGTTGCAAGCTGTCTTTTCTGATTCAGTACATTACACCCACAATGTCAGTATCTAATGCGTCAGTTACATCTCACTTGCTACTATTGTTGAGTTAAAGGAGATGCAAAATATAATAAAGTATTTCACAGTAAGAAGTACTGAACTAGATGTCCTTATAGCGGACATTGTGTTACTGAGACGGCCAATGTTGTAACACTAAAACCGCAAACATTCGGTGAGATAGATGGAAAACCGCCTTAAAAACCATCCACAGTCTGGCCGGCACAACGGCCCTCAACACTAATTTGCCAGGCGGATACGTGCTGGTGACCGGCACACCTTCCCGCTCGAGAAGCAGCGTGTTAGACCATGTGGTTAGACAGGCGGGCACATAGTTAAGGTACTCAGCCACTGTTGCACTCATTAAGGGGGAAATACACCCTTTGAAATCCTAAATGTAGCAGGGATAAAATAAGGGAAGCAACAGGTTATCTATAACTTGTATAGAAACCAGACTACAGTTATAAGATCCCACTGCATTCTGCATCCATTCACATTAAAACTGGGAGCTGTTTCATTCGTGACTTGGTGACATTCCTATGTCTAACCTATTTTCTTTCTGTTGAGGCAAAGAACTTCCAATAAATTTTTTTCATTTTTTTTTTTTCTCCAAGAATATCCTCACCAGATCTGCCTCAGGCAGAACATATGCCTTGTTGTTCTCCACAATTTCACCATTTTTGTTTTACAAATACCACTATCAGCCACAAAATTTGTTCACTACTTACATTATTTAATTAACACCATGTTTTGAGCACTTGCACATAGAGGGAGAGAAAAATTACTGCATATATGCTTCCGTATAAGCCCTAATTTCTTGTAACTTATCTTTGTGGACCTACGCAAAACGTATGATGGCAGCAGTAGAATCGTTCTGCAGTAGCTTCAGATGCTGGGTCTCTCAATTTTTTCAACAGCTTTCCTCAAAAAGAAATGTTGCCTTCCCTCCAGGGATTCCCAATTGAGTTTCCAAAGCATCTCCGTAACACTTGTGTGTTGTTCAAACCTACCAGAAACAGATCAGCCCACCCACCTCTGAATTGCTTCGATGTCTTCCTGTAACTCCAAACACTCCAACAGTCCTTGAGAATAGATCAAACCGCGCTGATGCAAGGACACAAGCTTCTTGGTCTCAGGAAATTTATTATATCTGAACAGAGAATATGTTCAAGAACTCTGCAACAAACCAAGGATATTGGTCTGTATTTTTTAAGGTCCATTCCTTTACCATTCTTGGGACTTTGCACAGGGTGAGAGATTCACTATAAATGCAAGCCAAGTAAGGGGTCAATACAGTTAGCATAGCCTTTGTATCAACGAATTGGGACAGAGTCGTCAACTACAACATGCAAAAATCCAAGCATATAGTTATGTTTAGGAGTCATTTCAGACAAAAGAATCAAGCTGTTTAAAAACACAGATATCAGGATTGCTCTTGCCACTGACAACTTAAAAAAGAAATGGGCCCATGAAATCTCTCAACCAACAAAGAACCTGAGCAACTCAGGAATATATGAAGTCATATGCAGTCATTGCAACAAATAGTACATTGGCCAAAAGGTAAGAAATTTGAAAACCTGTTTTAAAGAACACACTGACTGTTACAGGCTTGATAAATCCAACAAGTCAACTATAGCAATACATACAAACGAAACAGGACACAGTTATAGCAATAGGCAATGGTCTTAAAGTACTGCATACTTTAGTAAACAGTTGGAATGTGGACAGCTTTGAGGAAATGGGAATATTCATCCCTGGGTCATTCCATGTCAAATTAGCTATGCCATGTCACCCATCATGAAACTTTGCACATTTGCTTATACTTATAGCGTAAGAACTTGTGCAAAATCCATTTGCTCTCAGACTAAAACTTTTTTTGTATCAAATTTTAAATGTTGTGATATTCTGATATCTGGGCTCTGCAAGAACATCAATGTGAAATGGTACTTATCTACATAAATGCCCATAGCTCAGATGTTCATGAAGCTTTCAATTTGAATTTTTTTCATAAGTTAAGAGACATGTAATTATTCAAGCAGTAAAGTTACAAACAATACAAAAAATTTAATATGTATGTCACTTTCCAATTTCCAGAAAAAGTGGAGACGTACTGAAAAATTCTTATATCACATTTCTCCAATCTGGTGAGAACTTGTAATTGGTCTTAAATAATTTTCAAAAGACAGTACAAATTGTAATAAAATAAAATTATTAATGGCTTTTCTACGAACAGACATACAAATAAATCTGAAATCACAATACTTTGTGTTGTGATGGAAAAGAATAATTCTAAGTAAGACCCTTCACACATGTCACCCATTGCTTCAGACTTTCACGAAACTTTTTCTACTTGTTGCTTCCTGCACAGCAACAGGCAACGCACAATTTCTCCACATACTTCATGAAGTTTGAAACGGGAGGGGGGGGGGGGGGGGGGAGATTTCCAAACTTAAATGCCGCAAATGAAGTTTGCCATTTGGATGGTATTACTTAAGACAAAAATAATAATAGCAGAAAGTATCTGATTTTCAACACATCCTTATCATATTTCCCCAAATATCACAGAAGGAATGTATCTTTATCACAAAATAATTAATAACTATTCTTCACTTAAGCTAAAATAGAAAATCAGCTTAAGCTGTTGTGGTCCAAACAATGATTTTTAAATGTGTGAAACACTTTCCGACAGCTGAAACAAGATTTATTTTATCGAAACTCTGATATTATTTAAAAAAGAAGATGCACTCTGAGTTTTCACAGATATTGGATGCTCATTTAACATACATCACATCACTGTTCTGAAGATCATTCAAATCTGATTAGGGCTATGTAAACTGACAAACTCATTAAAGTGCAGATCCCAAAGTTAGAAATTAAAATGAAACATTTTCATTACACGGGTTAACTTTATCTAGGGTCTCAAATTAGCATCTTCAAACAACAATTATTCTAGCCACACTAATGTTAATCTAAAATCTACATGTTCAGCAGTGAAGAACATTGAAACTATCAATGGAACTTCTTAAGAGCATTCCAGTTTTTAATCCACTGTGACATATTATATTCTGTTAACTTCATATCTTTTTCACTGAAGTAACACATTCTGCCTAATTATGTTTATCCCACCCATCTGCTTTGACCCATGACGTCACAAATATGGCACGACTCCAATATGGCGCCTATGACGTCATTACATAAACATGATAACAAACACGAAAATACATCGAAAAACCAAGACACACACGTTCCACAAAAAACCTAATGACACTAACAGGGCAAGCATGGGAAATATAGCTAAACAGCAGCTCCCGATCCCACAAATTGGAATCGAACACTTCCCTTGACCTATAGAGCTATATAGCTCAACAGCAGCTCCCGATACCGGAACACCCACAACCACACATTGTAATGGAACACTTCCCTCGACCCCAACACACAACAAATACACTAAGAACAATAAAAACAAAAACTTATCACAACAAAGTTCCGGCGCCGCAACCTAGGTTGGCCACCACACACACACACACACACACACACACACACACACACACACACACACAAACCAACGAAAAAATACGCAACCAGAAGAAAGACCCAACCTCCTGCCTCACCCCAAAATAAAATAGCCATAAACAAAAACTAAATGCAAAATAAAAAAATCTCAATCACACACTACAACTCAACAAAAACTGCAACAAAATAGATCCTCCACAACCATATCACAAACCAACACACTCTCCCCCCCCCCCCCCTTCCCGAGCTGCAGCCACCCACCTAGCCAACCTAACTAACCACCTTCTGCTTGTACATCTTACTAACAGCCCTTTTAAAAACAATCGAAAAAAAATAGCCCTCAGAGACGCTCTTTCGCCAACAGTACTCATCTAAATGAGACTGAAGATTGGAAGAGCACCTCTTCCACCTTCCAAGAACTGACTTAACAGCCCCCCACATCCCCTCTATAGCATTCGTACAAGGCCCCGTCTCATAATTTTTAAACTCTAAACTATAGTTAACAACTAAATGATTGTACCCTCTCTCATCCAACCCCCTATAAGAAGAAAAAGCATCTGAAACTACAGTGGAACCCAGTTCTATAAACTCCTTACTTAACCCCACTAATTCTGCCTTGGACCACCCCTCCACAACCCTGAAAACACATTCCGAACACCTACTCCCCGGTACAACAGCCCGCCCACACCCAGAGACTTACCCCTGCCACACTTCCTTCTCCCAAACTGTGAATCATCGACCTGCACCACAACCCCAGGCCCATCCAACTTACCCCTGTACTTAATAAACTCACTCAAAACATACTTCACAACAAAACGAAAACCAGTCAAGCACACTTCTCTCACTCACGCCAGTCTCACGCGTGCGCAATATCTTTGAGAGGATCTATAACAAAAGTAATACGTCAACAACACAATCTCGCGCTTCCCCAACCTAGACTTCTTGAACCAGGAACTGCGACACATGGAGCGCCATAGGTTATCCCTACGGCACCGCCACATATAACCGTCCCTGGTCCGAGATGCTGGAAGGTTTGCCAATGTCATTTCCTTCCGACAGACAGCACACTTGACCACCTCCGTAACCAACCCAAAAAGCTGTAGAAATTTGATCAGCTCCAACTGAGTTGTGCCCATCATAGCACGGAGTCGCGCACTACTTATTTTATCGGTCATATCCATACCTAACAAGACCAACAACAAATTCATTTATTCACATTAACATACGATCTACAGCAAACAGCACTACAATAACTTTCACACAAAACCACTAAATCGTTAACTCACTGAAACTAATTCCGCTCGAAACACAGCCAAAACGCGAACCAACCACTATAATCAGTAAGACCAAACTGAATCCATTACACCACACAACAAGAAACCCCTAAACACACCACCAGAGGGCACCACAAACTGCAACACGACGACACCTACAAACACGCCACACTCAAAAGCCAAACTTCGCGCCGTCATGACGTCACACACCACACCACAACAGCCTTAAATAACAGGTCAAAGCTGACGAGTGGAATCGGATGCTTCGTTCGACCCAGGTATGCCGACAACCCATTAAATGTTTTCCAAAGCCACAAAACAATAGTCTTCCTTCTCAGGCCAAAAGAAAGATACTGCTGGTGCAGGTGAGTGGAAAAAAAGTAGTTCAACATCTCCTTCTACATCACAGACATTTCCGATGAAGGCAAAGTACCACCTGTCATCATATACAGCTGCTACAAAAGAATTTTGTTGAGGACAAGTGCACGTCCAGTGTGAGGCATTTTCACTGAATGAAAAAAATCAAGGAAGACTTTTCAGAAGTGACTCCTTTAATCGCTACAGACTCACAAGAAAGTGGTTTGTAACGGTAAAAATTCCTGGTGTCAGATATTGTGTGGGTTGTCGAAATCTCTTCAAGGTTTTTGCGTAAGAAATCTACACTGACTTCCTCTAGGAAGTGAAAAAAACATTTGCAGAAATGATAAACACAAGCTGCAGTTGTTTTTTGTGCATAATTCACTAGCTGAAGACTAGCTCTTCTCGATATGTTTTATAGGTCTTCCCAAACCATTGCACACAGATTTACCATGGCTAGTAGCAAAAAAGGAATGCTCAGCATCAATAGAAAAATTGTTTATGTGCTCACAAAATTTTTTAAAGCTTTTTCTATTCTTATACTGAGCAGCACATCCATCAGTGAAATAGTGAACTTTCTTCATTTGTGGATAATGATCTGCCAGCCACTTAACCATTTATTTGTGAGCAGCATTTACAAATCCTATATCATGTTCCATATCATCACTTATAAAGCAGTGGTTCACTATTACCAATTTACTTTCTTCGTTTACCACATTTGAACAAACATGGGACGGATTGTACAGCTGCTTCTCGTCCAGTGGTACCTCTGAATTTCATTCTGAATTACAAAACTGTAGTTTTCCACAAAGTCCGTTAAGAGAATTAATTACTTTTTCCAGGGTTAGATTTTCTTTCAATTTTTTCAATGGTTTTGACAGCCACTTAGATATAAATGAGTGTGGCTTAAGTGCCTGTAATTCTGTTACCAACAAGTCTATGTATTCACCAACAGTTGCAGACTGCTTTACCAATTCTGCCCAATGATCTGTGTTTATCCCACCTGGCTGAACTCAATTTCATCATCAGCATCTTTGTAGGCTAATTTCTGTTTTAATAATTCTGCCAGTTTGTCATCACTGGGACAATTATCACACTGATTATGCATGCAGTCGAAGTTTTCTGAGTCACATACAAGAAATTATGTTTCTTTGGACACACACACACACACACACACACACACACACACACACACACTGAATGAGTGCCAGCAGCAGCACCAACTAAAATACACAACTTTGGTCTTAGTGAACAAAATTTAGAAACACCAATGTTAGTGTTTAGATTCTCCCATTTAAAACAAGATTACAGTTATCTTAAGTTGCAGAGGATGAGTCTCTTTTGCATATACACATTCTTCAGATCTCCAGGCGACTCAGGAGGACGTCTTTATCAGGAGAAAGAAAACTGGCGTTCTACGGATCGGAGCATGGAATATCAGATTTGAGCAGGTACGTTAGATAATTTAAAAAGGGAAATGGATAGGTTGAAGTTAGATATAGTAGGAATTAGTGAAGTTCGGTGGCAGGAGGAACAAGACATCTGGTCAGGTGAATACAGGGTTATAAATACAAAATCAAATAGAGCTAATGCAGGAGTAGGTTTAATAATGAATGGGAAAATAGGAATGCGGGTAAGCTACTACAAACAGCACAGTGAAAGCATTATTGTGGCCAAGATAGATACGAAGCCCACGCCTACCACAGTAGTACAAGTTTATATGACAACTAGCTCCACAGATGATGAAGAGATCGATGAAATGTATAATGAGATAAAAGAAATTATTCAGATAGTGAAGGGAGACAAAACTTTAATAGTCATGGTTGACTGGAACTCAATAGTAGGAAAAGGAAGAGAAGGAAACGTAGTAGGTGAATATGGAACAGGGGTAAGAGATGAAAGAGGAAGCCACCTGGTAGAATTTTGTACAGAGCATAACTTGATCATAGCTAACACCTGGTCCAAGAATCATAGGATTTAGGAACCAGGTTTTAAATTGTAAGACATTTCCTGGGGCAGATGTGGACTCTGACCACAATTTACTGGTGATGAAGTGTAGACTAAAACTGAAGAAACTGCAAAAGGTGGGAATTTAAGGAGATGGGACCTGGATAAATTGACTAAACCAGAGGTTGTACAGAGTTTCAGGGACAGCATAAGGGAACAATTGACAGGAATGGGGGAAAGAAATACAGTAGAAGAAGAATGGGTAGCTTTGAGGGATGAAGTAGTGAAGGCAGCAGAGGATCAAGTAGGTAAAAAGACGAGGACTAGTAGAAATCCTTGGGTAACACAAGAAATATTGAATTCAATTGATGAAAGAAGAAAATATAAAAATGCAGTCAATGAAGCAGCCAAAAAGGAATAAAAACGTCTCAAAAATAAGATCGACAGGAAGTGCAAAATGGCTAACCAGGGATGGCTAGACGACAAATGTAAGGATGTAGGGGATTATCTCACTAGGGGTAAGATAGATACTGCCTACAGGAAAATTAAAGAGACCTTTGGAAAAAAAGAGAAATACTTGTATGAACATGAAGAGCTCAGATGGAAACCGAGTTCTAAGCAAAGGAGGGAAAGCAGAAAGGTGGAAGGAGTATATACAGGGTCTATACAAGGGCGATATACTTGAGGACAATATTATGGAAATGGAAGAGGATGTAGACGAAGATGAAATGGGAGATACAATACTGCGTGAAGAGTTTGACAGAGCACTGAAAGACCTGAGTCAAAACAAGGCCCCGGAAGTGGACAATATTCCATTAGAACTACTCTCTTTCAAATTCTGCAGCCGGCAGGGGTAAAATACAGGGAGCAAAAGGTTATTTACAATTTGTACAGAAAATAGATGGTGGTTATAACAGTCGAGGGACATGAAAGGGAAGCAGTGGTTGGGAAGGGAGTGAGACAGGGTTGTAGCCTTTTCCCGGTGTTATTCAATCTGTATATTGAACAAGCAGTAAAGGAAACTAAAGAAAAATTCGGAGTAGGTATTAAAACCCATGGAGAAGAAATAAAAACTCTGAGGTTCGCCGATGACATCGTAATTCTGTCAGAGACAGCAAAGGACTTAAAAGAGCAGTTGAACGGAATGGACAGTGTCTTGAAAGGAGGATATAAGATGAACATCAATAAAAGTAAAACAAGGATAATGGAATGTAGTCAAATTAAGTCAGGTGATTCTGAGGGAATTAGATTAGGAAATGAGACACTTAAAGTAGTAAAGGAGTTTTGCTATTTGGGGAGCAAAATAACTGATGATAGTCGAAGTACAGAGGATATAAAATGCAGACTGGCAACGGCAAGGAAAGCGTTTCTGAAGAAGAGAAATTTGTTAACATCGAGTATAGATTTAAGTGTCAGGAAGTCATTTCTGAAAGTATTTGTATGGAGTGTAGCCATGTATGGAAGTGAAACATGGACGATAAATAGTTTGGACAAGAAAAGAACAGAAGCTTTCGAAATGTGGTGCTATAGGAGAATACAGAAGATTAGATGGGTAGATCACATAACTAATGAGGTATTGAATAGAATTACAGGAGTCATACTCATACTCTGTGATGAAGATGCTAGCACAGGAGAGGAATTCGTGGCAGGCTGCATCAAACCAGCCAGAAAACAGATGATCCAAATAAGAAACTCATACTGCACTACACTAACTTTTATCCCTTGGCCATTCTGCATGTCAAGCTTCTTTGCATGGCCATCCTCTGCAGCAGGCACATAAATGTTTGTTTTGTAAATAAAAACACCTTCTCTTGCTGCACTGTGTTCTCTCTCCCCCCCCCCCCCCTCCCCCAGGCGAGTTTCGACTTTTTTCACTTTATAAACACTTTAAACAAAAGCCTATCATAACTGTATCATCATAAATCTCCCTGATTATGCCTTAATGTGAAAAAAGGCGAAACACGCATGGGAAAATAAAATGCAGTGCAGCAAGAGAAGACTTTTTATTTACAAAACCAACATTCTGCATGTGTTTATAATAAAACAAAATTTAAGAGTCACTGTAACGCCATTCACGGGGTAACACTGACACCCTTTCAATTATTTTTTTTTTCTACTAACCTATGAAAAATATAGCATACACAGTGCAATATGAGTGTTTGTATAGAAATAATGTACAATAACAATACTCACTGTGAACAGAAGTTGATATATGCAATAGATATTCTACAAAAACGTCAAAAAAAGTGGTCAATCTTACCCCGGATGATCATACATACTAACAATACATTAATATATATGATCAAATCTCCTACATTATTAACACCTACCACCTCTTATACCTCCATGCTAACAAATGTTATGGGGAACCTGCAGCAGTTGTGGAGTCCCCTGGCTATATCCAAGCTCACTGATGATTCGTTCATTCTCTCATATAAATTCAGTTCGACCTCGCAGAGTATCTGATTCAATTTGTTTGTACTTTGTTTGCACAGACCTCAGTGCCTTTCCTACTTCACTGCTGCTGGTGTTAAACACAGGAGCAATTTTTTGCATGGAACACTCTTTTAACTTGGACTTTTTAGTCTGCACTTCACACATTCCACAGCCACTTCCTCTGTCTCTTAGTGTGTGATAGAGATCAAATACCTATTGCTTTGACACAACAATACACATCTGAACTTACCACACACGAGACAACACAAATATCATATTCTGCAATAATATAAGATGACAAAGTTAGTCATAACAAACAAACCCTAGTGCCACACACTGGCATTTTTCTGTAGCAAGGTAGACTCAGTGTGTCCTTTGATCTGACCGAGGCATCCATGGATTGCTGTTTTTGTGTGTACATCATCATCATCTAGTAAACATCAACAGACCAGCAGTAACCGTAAACAATGCTGCAAAACAGGTTCCAACCTCTCTGTAATAAGACTTAGTAAGGTGGGAAGATATGGCTTCGAAGTTCTTGCCATTGTATACATATACAGCCCATATTTTAAAGTGTGTGTGGAACTGTTAGTAGTAACAAAAAAACTTTCCCATCATTCAAAGGGAAAATAGAGAAGTAGCTTTCTTTGGTGCCTTGAAGTGCATGTGCACTCCACTGAGCAAATCGGTTCATAAAGTATGAAGTCTGTTTCTTCGAGTGTACTATATCCATCATATTTACAAAGGCAAAATGTCACACTGGCTTGATGAACATCTAATACTTGTGTCATCATTACCATTAACAAAACTTATGCCTTTGCACAACATACACCACCGATTACATATCCAAGGTTACCAAGTTATTGTTTAAAAGCTGGGATGTAATGAATGTCAACGGAATGAAAAATCCATTCTAGAAGTTTATGACAAAAATTTCTGCACAAAAGTTTATCTGGCGGCTTAAAAAATCAAAGGAACTGAATGGTGGCAATTCACTAACTAAAGAGACATTTTTCTTTTAACCACTCAATAGAGATAATCATATAGCTGTCAATTTATTATATCAATGACTGCAAAAAGTTTCGTCCAACCACTAAGTTGTAGATACACATTTTGCGATGTCCATTTGAGTAGTATTAACAACTCATAGATTCTAATGATAATCTTTCTATTTGATACATTTTTTAACACAATAAGAACCAGGGGCACAATGAATATGGCTAACCCTGTAACTGTTACTATCAGGTAACAATAATGATATTCAGAATTTAATTCTTGCGTAGCAAAAGGAGATGATACCAATTATGCCTTTAAACAAACTTTATATGGGAAGAATAATCACATTCCTATTTACAGTGCATTATACCACATGGAAAATTAGCAAATGAAGCACGGCTAAATTCACAAACGAATCAGCAGGTAGTATTAGTTGTAACTACACAGTTTTAGCAGATGACATCATAAGAGTTACTTATTGTTCGCCCCCCCCCCCTTTACATTTTTCATATTTACTGTCCAATAAAAGTAAATAATGTACACTGAAATACTCATCAAAGATTTGTCCTTTATGCATTTGCTTGCAGTTTTTGATATTTAACACGTAAAGTAAAAGTACGTTATAGACAGGGTGAACATAGACATCTCCCAACAGTACAGGTCAAACACTAACCACAATTCTTACTTAGTATTCACATTCGTTAGTTTTGCCACTTTACAAATTACCACTTTCGAACCTAAAATAGATTTTGGACTAGACTACACATTAGTTTATCACAACAGAAAATTTCGAGAACAAGCGGACGAGGAGGACGGGGGGGGGGGGGGGGGGGGTCACACTATCGCATACTGCTAAAGACTTCAAACGCACGATACCACGAACTACATACCACAAAAGATCGAATAATGTATGCAAAGCATTGTTTGGTGAATATTATATAATAAAGCCATGCAAGTTTCAGTTAAGTTAAATACAGACAACAGCGAGAAAACATTTTTCTCTAAGATTAAATACAACTCACTGTTCTTAACGGCTACGAAATCCCATACGGAACTGAAAATCGTCGTCTTTCGACAACTTTCTTCTGCGAAACACAGGAGGAAAATTCTTGCCGAGGACAACAAACACCAGACCTACTTCCGTTTGGAGTAAAACGTCTCAACTAATAAAGCGCGCGCATTTGAAACGTTGATCCACGTAATCCTCACACAATTTCGAATTCTCCAATCACAGAGAGGCAACCAAAGCACTCTAACTGCTCACGTGCAGCCGCAGACACAGACCGCCCGCCGCCGCCCCCCCCCCCCCCCCCCCCCCACCCAAGAGTTAGAGTGGCAACCAAAGCACTTTAACTGCTCACGTGCAGCCACCCCCCCCCCCCCCCCCACCCACCCACCCACCAAACATTGGCAGCAATAAACAAATGTCGGCAATTACTATGCAAAATATGCCAACCGTTTGCTTCTTGTGGCGATACGAACTCTTATTTTCTATGTATCACGTTCTTCATTATTAATGTTTGTAGTTCGTACAACTGACATAATTTTAGAAAACATAATACAAGTAACTATACGCAAATCGTGATGGCAGTCAGAACAGTTGTAACCTGGACCACTGCAAGAACACAGTTACGCTATCCAACCTTACAACACACCACTGAGATCTGCTGTCTCCATACCTTTCTCTCGACAAACAGCCAAGAAATAAACACAACAATCTCTCCATTCCCAACAACAACATCATCCAAAGCACATCGTATTTTGTGTTGGCCGGAATAAAAAAGCATACGCAAAGAACTTATGCCGAGTTTACTGTCTTCCTATGTTAGGTAGATGCAAATAAATTGGCGCCACTGTAAGTGGCGTGACGCCACAAACTACAGTAGTGTGAGTTTTTAATATGGGGCCAACTGAAATTATTCAGATGAGCTTTTAAATTCCTTTCAGTTTATGATATAAAGCCTCACTGAGGCTATGAGAAAAAATAGCTTAATGGAACGGCAGGCGACGTCACAGTAAAATAGTGGTGTGTACATACAACACAAAACGTCAAAACAACGTCACATCGCTTATGCTAGCGCCACAGGCGATTTCGCACCACCTAGAGTCATAAAAAATATAATAAAAAAGTATTATTATTAATCAAATAATATTTCGAACGCCCAGGATGTGCAACCAGTTATCGTTTACAGTGGCGATCAAAAGTACACTATCGTATTCTGACGCTCAAAGACATGCTCAGAGCAATTTTGAGGGAAACTTCCCAACTGATCTGTGATCTATGGTAAGTATTTTGAAGATAATGGTGTGGCGCATTGTAGGAAGTGTAGTTCATTTATTAGTAATTCATCAAAAATTGATCATGGTAAATACTCTGGTAATAAGTAATGTCCATACAGATGACATATCATTGATGATGTTGTTGAACCTTACAACATTTAGCATTTCATTTCAGAATGATAGTTTCGCGTCATAGTACAAGAGTCTTTAAATGATGATAGATTCCGAGTAGCTGTTTTATTCGGACAAAGCTACGATGATGCTGTCGTCGTAAACGATGATTACAACTGGTGGCTGGTTACATAGAGAGTGGGCTGAGTGGTACTGCGCTGGGAAATAAATTACTTTCCAGCTACTGCGGCGTAAGAAAACACTAGAGGGCGTGTCCACACCGACTTCTCCGATTTGGCACCGACTCTCATTACTTGTGGTGCCCTGTTGAGGTGCTAACTCTAGCATGATAACTCGTTCTGCTGACGGCAACATGTCGTCGTCCACTGCTACCCCCCGCCCCCCCCCCCCCAAAAAAAAATAAATCAGGATAACATTGTTGTGTAGTACTGTGTCACGTAACGATGGTGGGGAGGAAGCCTGAAAACAGACATAATGAAAAGACAGGGGGTGTAATGAAGGGCTTATGGCAATTCCCTCTCCACACCCTTTATCCACCTCGAAAGTGACTGGGAACACTGGTCAAAAAACTGGCCACAGGGTGCACACCCACATCCAGTGACACAGATGCTGTGGTTGGGTTGACTACAAGTGGAACTGCAGGCGAGTCATGTTGGCTGTCCAGGGGCAGTGCATCCACAGACATCAGCTCTGGCAGCTGTACCAGAAGTGACGTCTTCATCGTCGTCGATAGCGATCTCAATTGGCCTATGCTGAATGCTACAGAGAAGCAGAGAAGACAGCTGTTGTGGACTCCAGTGGCGTTCTGGGTCTGTCGGCAAAAATTCTGGAGCAAAATTACTGACAAAAGTACATCGCAAATGGCTCTGGGAACGACCGAACACACACGTGATGACACTGAGCTCCCAATTGTGTTTCTTGTCAAAAACTCTAAAAAAGACTTCATATTGTGACCGAACCTTGTCTGACCCATCAGAACGAAATGTTTCCAGCCGCAGAAGATGCAGCAGGGTACAGTGGCGATGCTCATGTACTAATCTTCCTCGCGGCTTCCTGTCATTTGGCAAGCAGAGATAGAACGAAAGACAAATGTTTAAGGTTTGTTCCCTGTGTGGGAGGAACGATGTTTCTCCATGTGACTTTTGAATGTTCAAACGAACTGTTCAGCTTCACCGCTAAGCTGAGGATGAAGTAGTGCGGTAGCAACATGATGTATGCCATTGTGGGCACAAAATGTTCAAAATTTGCTAATGTGAACTGTGGTCCATTGTCTGAGAAAATTACCTCAGGAAGACTTTCAAGATAAAAATCTGAAGGCAAGGCCAATACTGGCGGTGGATGTCATGGGAACTACGAGAGGAAATGTACTGTACGCATCTACCACCAACAACAATCCTGTATTCCAGAATGGCCTCAAAAAATCAATATATATGGGATGTCATGGTCCAGATGACGTGCTGACTCAAAAAAGCATTGTGGCAGAGCCTAAAGATGCTCTCCACTCACTCTGCAATGAGAGGTAATTTGTCAAATCTAGGCGTCCACACTATGCCAAGTACAATGAAGTCAGGAGAGTTGCTTTGTGCAAACTATGCCACAATGACCTTGGTGCAATCATGACAAAACTTCCCACTGGAGGGAATAGAGAATCACAGCCAATGAATCGCCACTCTCGATATGCAACAGTGGAACGTCTCACCACACGGGTAGTGTGTGATGATGCTAAATGTGGCGACACGCCACTGAGTGAAGACTTTCTTTCAAATTATACTGCCACCCATGGCAGACATACTGAATAACTGTACGAGGAGCTGTGTGGAAAGCAGCTGCTGTAACACTACACCGAAAGTCAAGAGAAAAATTTTGAAGACGTACAAAGTCCTGAGTATCAATTTGATAACATGATTCCTCACTGAATCAAACGCTGTGTCGATACCGGCTGTCGACTTAGACAACAAGACAGTGTTCTAATAATGTGCAACAGACCTGTACAGCAACTTGTATTGATAATTAGACAATAACAGAAGCTAACATTGCAATTTTTGCAGTCTGCAGTAGGAAAGGCTTCAAAGGATTGAACAAAGCCATTAAATTCTGATGATCTGTAATCAAATAAAACTACCGCCTGTAAAAATATTGATGGAAGTTGGTAACACCATGCATAGTGGCGAGAGCTGCCTTTTCATGTTGACTACAATTGCATTCCTCTTTGTTGAGAGTTAACAGGCAAAAACAATGGCTCAATCAAATGAACCAATTCTATAGGAGAACATAACTCCAATCACTTCATCGATGCATCCACAGCTAACACAAGAGGCTTATCTGGAACAAATTGAATCAGATGACGACTTAACAAAGCGTCCTTTATCTGCTGAGATGCGTCCTGGGGACCATACAAAGGGAACACTTTTCTGGCACAGTTGATTCAGCAGAGTAGCAATTTGGACAGCGTTTACAATAAACTTAATGTAATATGTAAAATTCTAAATGGTAGCTTGGATCACCTTAATGTTAGGGGGCGCTGGCGTATCTTAAATCACACACAAGTGCGAATTAGTGGGATATAAATCCTGTGCAATAAATCGTAGATATCTATACTAATTTACTAGGCAATCTTCAAAAGTATAATATTTTTCTTAATGCCCTTTGTACTGTTGTATATATGTTCCAGTGCAGTGCTGCTCAGTCTACTCTCTATGTAATCAGTGATCAATTGTAACCATCACCTACGTCATAAATATTCAAGTTCTTTGTGGAAGAAGAAGCACTTTTCCTTGTTACAATTTAAACCACTCACAGAAAGATCTTGAAACGACATTTGTAAATTTGCCAAATGTACAGCAGGTGTACAACCTGTGACAACAATATCATCCAGACAGTTTGTACATGGAATGACTTTGGTTGTTAATTGTTTCAGTAAACATGAAAACATTTTAGGAGCTGAAGCACTTGTGAACAGCAAGCAGTCTTTGAAACTGGAACAAACCCAGTTGAGTGTAGGTCACAAAATATTGCTTGGACTGCTCCTCTACAGGCAGCTGTACATATGACTCATGTAAATCAGTCTTGGAAAATAATCTCCCCTGTCCAATCTGCCCAGTAATCCCTCTGGTCATGGAGGAGGAAATTCATTCATTACAATTTGAGGATGTAGTGTTGCTTTGAAATCGACGCACAGACATGAATCTTTTAATGGCTTTTATAATATGAACAGGTGTGTTGCCCACTGACTTGCAGAAATTGGATATATTATTCTAAACCAAAAATGCTTGCACTGTTTCTATAACGTAATACATGGAATGAAACACCTTTCGTAACGTCACAAAAATTACTGGAAAACTACACATATCAAGTACTGTTATTTCATGTTCATTATATGCAGGCAAAACAGAAGCAGACATCTGTAGCCTTGGGCTGACGATCATTGCATATGTGTATTTACTGACAAGGGAAACAGATGTGCATGTGTCTAACTGAAACTTTATTGTCTTATGGGTCATTCTTAACTGGACAAGACCGAGTCTATATATGTTGTCTTGTACTGATGATAGGGAATAAGCAACACCCACCATATTTTTAATATTATAAGCTGTGGGCTGTGAATTGGGCTTCCAGTAGTGCAATACATTCAGGCCAGTCCTCCTCCTCGTTACTGGGAAACTTGTGAGCAGCTGCCAGTTGTGGTGCTATCTGAGCTTCTTGTTGGGACAACAATGTGGTCATCTGTTGAACGCCGAGCACCAGTCATTCACCTGAAACTGAACAACTTCGTTTAGAGACATTTCTTGTGGGGGCTCAGACTTGGTTACACAGTATGTTAGACATGATAGACAAAGGTGCAAATTAATAATGCTGCCATAACTAGCAGCTTCCATTGAGTCACAGGGAAGTGTGGTAACACTGTTCACTGAAGAGATGTGCATCCTTCAGCGTCGCCGTTATGTAACGGACGAAAAATTCGAGAGGGTCATCTTCGTTATCATTGTGGCATATTGTAATTCCAGATTTTATCCTGTGGCCTTATAATTTCCTGGCTCTTGTTTTACAACCAGACTACCAAGGCCAACTATTATGTACTGCCCAGTCGTAAACATCCTTGAGGGATTCACTTGCTCGTTCTGATAGCTGTGATAGTGTACCTATAATGTTGCTGTCATCAGCGAAGAGAACTTTTCTCAATGTCTTATATTGTCCAGAGGTCATTGATATACAGGATTGTTTGCCTATGACAGGTACAAACGAATGGAGCAAGTAGAGGAAAATGAAACAAGCAAATAATCCTCATAACGTAAGTCCAGAAACCACTGGTTTCATTAATATGACGTATTATGACTGTGGAAGTGGAAACTTCATAACAGAGATCCCCAAGGATCCAATTTCAGACATACAATTGGGAACGAAGACATTAAAACAAGAGCTCCACATGACCAGTGTTCATGTGAAGGCAGGCTACAGCACGTTCCCACACTGATGCCTGTATGCATTCAAAAAGCTCAGACATGTTCCAAATGCATGACAGCCATCCTTGCTGCATTCCCCAAGTTCATCGAGACTATAAGCAGGACTAGAATACACCAAAGTTTTTAAATATCTGCACAAAAAAATCCAACAGGTTCATACTGGAGGCCTGAGAGACAATGGTAACGGTGAGACATGACTGATACAGTTTTTGTCGAAACTCTATTAGCCATTACTCTGGTACCCATAATAATGAAAAATCTGATGAGTCCATTGTATGACTTTGTAATTTACACCTTACTTGCCTTATTCAGAAGTAAACATAGCACTAGACCATAACATTGTCAAAACATTTGCATGATTGCACTTGTGCAGGTGTCATATTTCGGAATCAGTTCATTTTAAGACGTATATTTATTTGGATTATTTTCTTGCTTCATTGTCCTCTACTCATCTATTAGTTTGTACCTTTTCTGGTCAAACATCTTCTTTATTAGAAACTAAATTGAACATAATACACAACCCTAGGGGACACCTATGTTTACATGTTTCTTGTCCGACAATTGTTTCACTAAACATTTATCATCATCAAAAATGTGAACTACATGAACCTTTTCCATCCTATTTTGCAGATAAAACTGAAACCACTTGTTTGCTAATTCTGTTACACTTACTGCTTCCAGTTTCTTTAATAGTGCCTAATGGGCAAAAGTGTCAAAAGACTAGGACAAGTGTAAGAATATGCTTGTACTGGTCATACTTGTCAAGATCTTTCTGTGTCACTTTTGTGTAATCTAAAACGGCCCGTACTGTACTTATCCCAACTCGAAAACAAAATTGTACTACGTTAAAAAGGTTTCATTTGTTTATGTATCTCATTAGTCTACCTTTGATGGGTGAGTCAGTTATTTTTAGTAATACAGCCAGTGGTGAATCTGGCCAATAGTTCTTAATGCTCTCTGCATTTCATTTTGTAGTAAGTTCACAACTCTTGTGTGCTTTAGATACTCTGGAAAAACTACCTGAACTAAAGGACTAATTTATTACATTTATTAATGGGGCTAGTATGCTGTATATGCGTGACTTTGGGGCAGAAGGTAGAACCTAATCTATACCTGCTAACGTCTATTTTTTTTAAAAAAAATTAGGTATTGTCCTCCTCTCTTAAGCTCTATTGCGTGAAACAACATCATAGTGCTTGGTATGTAGCTCTTTATGTGTAATAAGTACACTTCTCAAAGTAGCTACATATACTATTTGTGTTTTCTTCTTTAATATATCCATATCTAGCTGAATATAGTTAAATAGTACATGAATTATGATTCATTCTTATGCCCACCAGGTTGGCAGTTGACTGTGACGGTTAGCAGGCATGTTTGCAGAGTCTTTTTGATGGACAATTATTTTGACAATTTAAGATTTGTTTGGCTCTCAGCGCTATCTTCTTAGGTTAGTAGAGATAACTGTGTTGTGATGCATTATCATTTTGGAATTTGACCTTCCCGCCATTTCTCTGAAGGAGGGGCGGGGAGGGAGTTAGATTAGTGGAGGTAAACCAATTGTCCTATCTTCCCACAAAAATTCAAACTTCCCACCAAAAGCCGCCATCTTGGATGACGCCACAGCAGTCATCTTGGTCATCTTGGTTTACATCATGGAATGGAAAATAGCGCTCTCTGGTGGTGGTGCTGTGTACTAGGACGGACCTTGTGATGAACACACTATTTTCCACTATCTTGGATAACGGTACTTGCATCATCAGTTGACGTCATTTCCACCATCTCGAATTATGTGACAGATGAGAGCGCCCTCTGGTGGTGGTACTGTGTACTAAGTCAGATGGAGTCCGTACATCATGGTGAACACACTGGACGGCTGTACTGCATCAAATTGTTTAAAAAAAGACTTATGTCCAGCACTGGTAAAGCCCTTTTTCCACGAATTCCTAGGGGGTGGTAGCCCAAGTGACCTTTCCTCCCTCCTGTTAGGTTAGTAGAGGCTTGTGGCACTGTACTGTTGGAATTTGAACTTCCCGCCATTTTGTGAGGGAGGGGAGGGGATGGGATAGGTTAATGGACATAGCCGAATTGATCTCCTTCCCGCCAAAATTCAAACTTCCCGCCAAAATCCGCCATCTTGAATGGCGTCATGGCCACAATCTTAGATGACATCATGAGATGTTGCCAAGTCTACATGCCGCCATCTTGGATGACGTCATTGCCGCCATCTAAGATACATCTTGCAACATGGAATGTGGGGCCGCATCGGCCTAGCCCCACTACTCCTCTAAGGTCTTATAGAGCTTGTTCTGCAGTTTCAGCAGTAGGTGGCAGAGTGCGAGTGATATGAGAGGCGACAGTTTCTTTGTATCGCAACCAATCTGTACGTTTGTAACACGTCTGGTACCCTGGGAGTGCTACCCATCCTCCCACATCCTCTAGAATCACTGGTTGCGGTCAGAGGACAATTTGTTGATTCTCCTTGTGGCCACAAACTCCGTGATCCTCCCAGCTAGGGCTATGTCCAACACACTGGGCCTACCTCCATTTTTTGGAAAATATGTGAGCTCGACTGGACCCCATGTTTCGAAGTTATGGTCTCGTGCTAGTTTTCGAGTTTGGCATCTGCTCTGGAGGTTACTCTAGAGCTCCAATCGGGGTGTTTGGCATTGAAATTACCTCCTATTATGAGTTTGCCTTCAATCTGTCCTAGAGCAGCTATGTCTGCCTCATCTGCCACGTCTTGTGGGGTTCGGTACATTGCCACTATTTATAGGGGTCAGTGGCCAGTGGCAGCGGTTACTTCCACCACCACTGCTTCAATTTTATTAGTAGATGGTAGGAATACCTGGTGGTGGGAGATCCCTGTTTTAATATAAATGGCCACTCCTCCACCTTGGGTTGGCCTGTCTTTACAGTAGCTAATGCTAGTGGGATGCTATGTTCTGCATATAAATATAATCACTGGACTACTGATCTCTTTTGTGTGCAGGCCAATCATAAACTTCTGGAAAAGGGCATCACACTGGTGGTGGGGGAATGCGGCATGGCCACTGGTGGGGGGATGTTGTGCAGCCATGAGGGTGGGCACCAAGTCTCGATGTCTGTCCATGAATGCCACCACCTTAAGAACTGTCGTATTTTCGCAATTGCAGAATCCCACACTGTGCAGAGTTGAAATGCGCTATCATGGTTTATTCTGGTTTATTCAGTTGTGTAGGTGTACTTCTACCACCTTTTGACAGTCTAGTCCCAAAACTCATTAATGCTGCACAGCTTCTTTGTTTGTTCAAAATCGAAGGTATATTCCTTGTTGATGTTATGCTCTGCCATTGTGGACTGTACTGTCTGTCCTTGTCGAACTTTTCTAATGTGTTCTGTATGTGCTGTGAGATGCATCACTGTGTCTGTCCAGTGTACTGCATCCCACTTCCTTGCATGGAAAATGTTCTTTACCTGATGTTTCTCTACTATTCTCGTGATCTGAGCTGTTGGCTGCATACAGCAGGAACGCCATTGATTTGGCTTCTTCTTCTTCTTATAGTTTGTTTTCTCTTCTGTTACCTATTTTTAAATGGTGTCTTATTTGCGTCTCTTTGTAACCATTTTTTGGAAAGTATCAAGTATCCCACAGATCCAGTAACTCACTCGGTAACCTCATCCTGTTTGCAGATGGACCTGGCTGTACATACTAATGTGGTCAGCACAGAGTTGCATTGGGCTGGATGGAGGCAACGCTGACCTTTAAGGTAAAGGTCCATATGTGTCTTCTTCCTGCAGATGTAGTGTCCAAAGTTCTGTTCAGACTGCTCTTAATCAAAATGTCCAAGAAGGGTAGGATTCCAATCTCTTCTATCTCCATGGTGCACATGATGCTGTTCTATCGACCATAAAATCGTATATGAGCAATATAAAACAATTTGGCTTGCTTAAAACAAACAGTGGGTATTACAAATCTAAAATTACTGATATCAAATATGGGGTGCCTCACGATTCTGTCTTGGGACCCCTTCTTTTCTTGATTTATGTTAATGATATACAGTATTGTTCTCCTAACTGTACAATGCTGATGACACATCAATAGTGTGTAAACACAAAGACTGTGAGAGTCAGGAGGTGCTGTGCAACAGTGTAACTAATGAAATAGTCAAGTATTTTAATGAAAGCCAATTATAGGTAAGTGCTTCAAAGACTGCAATGATGGAATTTAACACAAGGAAACAAATAGAATTTGACATGAAAGTATCAATAGGAAATGACATTGTAAAAAAGGAAAAATGGACAAAGTTCTTGGGAATTACAATCCAGGACAGCATATCGATTCCTTAGCATGCTAGCTGTTGAAGAATGTGTTTGCTATAAATATGATTAGTAAATATTGTAAGGACATGTGTGTACTAAAAACTGCTTATCATGCCCTATTCTCACCAAATTTAAACTATGCTGTAGAAATATGGGGTGCAACAATTCAAGCCAACCTAAGCACATTATTAATACTACAGAAAAAAGTTATCAGAATTATTTGTAGTGCAAAACCTTGAGAATCATGTCGGAATCTGTTCCCAAAATTAGGTGTGCTTACCATGATAGGTGTATAAATATTGAAAGTTATATTGCTTGTGAAAGCAATAAATCCAAATTTCAACTGTGACCTGCACCAGTACCATACAAGACAAAAGTTCAGATACCATGTAAGTAGCCACAACAACTTTATATGAAAAAATGTACTTCATTCTGGGCTGAAGCAAGCCAATGCCCTACCAAAAAGTCTCACAACCATTCCTACTAACGAATTAAAAGATCAGCTAAAAAGAATTCTAATTGAAAACCCTCTCTTTCCCTAGGCGAATATTATATCTGTATGAAAAGCGCTTCATAAGTATGTTAAGCTCATAGTTTTAAGTAACCTACAACTAATATAATGTTGATAACAACAATATTTGTAATATTTTGATTGTATACTACCAAATGTAAAATGCATCAAAATGTAAAATTTATTAATACAAACAAATCTTAGTTTGTAATTTGTAAACTGACATATTCAGAAGAATAATCTGCATGATGTCCTGAAACTGTATTATTTCTAGGGATTGTATTTGAGTATTCGATGTTGAATAAATATTATTATTCTTATTATTATTATTATTGAGATGACATAGGAACTCCCGTAGTTTTTCTCTGCCATGTGGCCACACCACAAACGTGTCATCTATGTATATGTTGAATACTGAATACCTTCAGTTTCAGGGGGGCAGTATTCAGCACTATGTCTTCGAACTGCTCCAGGTTTAGATTAGCCATACCTGGATGAATGGGGATCCCATGGAAACTCCCTCTATCTGCTCATGGAATTTCCCACCACATTTGGAACGAGTGGTGGTTAGCACATGTGCACAGAGTTTGACTGCGTCTCCACTGAAGTGTCCCATAAGTAGAGCTAAGGAATCTTCTGATGGCACCTGGCTCTACAGTAATGTATCATCAAAGCTGACTAGTAGCTCCTTCACGTCCAAGTGTAATCCTTGGTGTACCTACTCAAATTTTCTGGAGTTCTTGACATGGTGTGGTCAGTGACCTACGAGAGCCATTAACAGCAGTGACAGATGTTTGGCTATTCCATATGTAGGCTAGTTTATCAGGTTTACTACAGGCTACAGAGAAACTACCATCTTGCGTATTTTTGGAAGGTCATATAGTCGTGGTGGCCCCGGTGCCCTGGGGTAAAGCTTTCTGATGGAGTTCCTATTCAGTCCTGAGTTGTTGAGTAGACCAATGGTCTTACGTGTCATAGATGTTGTTGTATACTTCCCCACTTGTTTTTACGCTGCATCTCACAGTAAATTTTTGATCTTCTGCCAGTAATCTTCTGATATCAACAGCACTGTCATTTTGCCTTTGTCTCCTAAGACTACTACATCTTTGTCATCACATGCTAACGGAAACCAAAGAAAAATTAGAGTTGAAATTAAAGTCCACCGAGAAGAAAAAAAAAATTGAGGTTTGCCGATGACATTGCAGTTGTATCAGACATAGCAAAGGACTTGGAAGTGCAGATGAACAGAATGGAGGGTATCTTGAAAGGAAGATATAAGATTAACATCAACAAAAGCAAAACAAGGATGACACAGTGTAGTCGAATTAAATGAGTTAATAGTGAGGAAATTAGATTAGGAAGCGAGACACTTAAAGTGGTAGAAGAACTTTGCTGTTTGGGCAGCAAAACAACTGATGATGGATGAAGTAGAAAGGATATAAAATGTAGACTGGCAATGGCAAGAAATGCGTTTCTGAAGAGGACAAGTTTGTTGACATCAATTATAGACAGTATGTCTTTTCTAAAAAGTATTCAAAGTATAACCATGTACAGGAGGGAAACATGTAAGAGAAATTATTTGCACAGGAAAAGAGTAGAGCTTCTGAAATGTAGTGCTAGAGAAGAATGGTGAAGATTAGATGGGTGGGTCACTTAAATAATGAGGAGGTATTAAAAAGAACTGGGAAGAAAAGAAATCTGTGGCACAACCTGACTAAAAGAAGGCATCTGTTGGTAGGATACATTCTGAGACATCAAGCGATCGCCAATTTAGTACTGAAGGGAAATGATGGGGGGAGGGGGAGGTAAAAATAGTAGAGGAGACCAAGAGAGGAATACTGTAAGCAGATTCAGAACGATGTAGGTTGTCGCAGTGGAGATGAAGAGGCTTGCACAGTATAGAGTTCTATGGAGAGCTGCATCAAAACAATCTTTGGGCTGGAGACCACATCAAGAACAGGGTCAATGTGACCTGTGCTCAGCTGCCAAAATGTTGTTCTTAGTCATTCGTGCCTGCTTGAGGACCCTACATGTATGGCTTCTCACTTCTTCAGCGGCATCTGGAGGGGGTCCAAGTATGGCTTGCTCAATGCTGTTGATTACACGACATTTCAGTAATGTTCTTGGAACTCGAGCAAAGTTTAGGCCTTTTAACAGCACAGAAATTGTTTGCTCATTCTGTTCTCTTCTCGTCAGGCTGATGGCAGTTTTAGCATTGATGGTTTTGTCTATCTTCTGTCGAGCCCTGGAAATTGGAGAAATTTGTCATGCTGTTTCTTAATGGCTTTCTTCTTGTAGAGCTCACAGATTGAGTAAGTGTTGCCATTCAGCCACTCCCTGGTATGTGCTGGGAGACTGGAGCAAAGCTCCTGCATTCTTGTTGAGTTCCAGTCTGGTAACTCAAGTGTGGTCCCTTACCAAGGCCAAACTTTCCCATCATAATATGCGTCTTGTCCTGGTCACGTTGACAGGATGCCATAAGGTAGCAAACTGATGAATCACTGCTTTATCCCAACAGCATAGCACGAAGGACAAACAACTGAGCAGCTCCTCCTTCTTGATTCATATCTGTGTCTCCGAATGCAAGATTTTATAGTTAGAATACACGCAGAAAACCTGCAATCACATATATCACACCTCTACATGAATGATATAAAGGATATCCACGCAATGTGGAAAATTAAGGACATACTTGGCTTGACCAAAGACTGGCTATGGTTGCAGACGCCAGGTATTTACAGCATTGAGTGTGACTGGTGGATGCAGTACATCAGACGGATACTGGGATGCATCTCACAGCACCATATGGAACACATTAGAAACGTTCGACTGGGGCAGACAGACAAGTCTGCACAGGCAGAGCGTAGCATCAGTGATGAATACACCTCCGATTTTGAACAAATGATGAAACTATGTAGCACCAACAGATTCTGGGACTCGATTATTATGGAGGGATAGAAATATGTCTGAACAACAACCTAATAAGCCAAGATAGTGGATTTCAGTTCTACACAGCGTGGGATTCTGCAATTGCGATAACACGACCGGGACACTCTGTTCTGAAGGCAATGGTGTCTTCAGATAGAATGGACAGACACAGGACTTGAAGCCTGTAACAGGGCTGCATCATGTTTCAACACTAGCAGCTGCACCACGCTCTTCCCACCACTGGAGCAGCAGCCCCTTCCAGAAGCATTTGATTGACTTGCACACAGAATATGTCAGCAGTCTAGCAGTTAAATATATTTGAAGAACACGGTATCCTGACAATGAGCCTGCAGATGGTGATACAAAACTCATCATTACATTGCAGTAAGATGACACCACCACTCAGTTCATCACCCGAGATCATTTCATCATACATTTGTGCTAGTTGAACATTGCTGTTGTATTTCTGTAATTGTATTGTCACAAATTAAAGGTGGTATATCTGTATTAATGGCAACTGGAACAAATGCTTTCTTATTGGCACTGTCAGTTCCCTGGTGTGGAACTCAGAATATTCTAAATTATCTCATTATTTTTTGCTGCGATGAGGCAGGCATCATAATTCTTGGTATCAGAACACCTCAATTTTTTGGATCAAAATAAGTTATGTACACAAAGAGATATTTTGTTTACTGATTCACGTTATAGAATTAAATTGAATTTTATTTGATCTTGTACTGTTACAGGGCGTACAGTGAATACACATGTAATACAGTACATGTCAAAATACAAAAACCTCCATCACATACTTCAAAACTATTCTAACATCACTGATTAAATTAACAATATTTACAAATTTAATGTCAGCAGTACTCATCAACACTATAAAATTCCTTTCCACCAGACAGTCTTTAGGTTCTTTGAAAACTTAGTGCCATGTACGTTATCACGCAGTTTTTTAGGCAGACTGCTTTGTAATTTGATACCTGAGTATAACATCTACATGGATACTCTGCAAATCACATTTAAGTGTCTAGCAGAGGTTTCATCAAACCACCTTCACAATTCTCTGTTATTCTAATGGCGTATGGCGCTCAGAAAGAACAAACACCTATATCTTTCCCTATGAGCTCTGATTTCCCTTATTTTATCGTGGTGATCGTGTCTCCCTATATAGGTCGTTGTCAACAAAATATTTTCGCACTCTAAGGAGAAAGTTGATAATTGGAATTTCGTGAGAAGATCCTGTTGCAGCGAAAAACCCATTTCTTTTACTAATTACCATCCCAAATCCTGTATCATTTCTGTGACACACTCTCCCATTTTTCTCGATAAAACAAAACATGCTGCCCTTCTTTTAACTTTTTCGATGTACTCCATCAGTTCTATCTGGTAAGGATCCCACACTGTGCAGCAGTATTCTAAAAGAGGATGGACAAGCATAGTGTAGGCAGTCTCCTTAGTAGATCTATTATATTCTCTAAGTGTCCTGCAAATAAAAGCCGTCTTTGGTTAGCTTTCCCTACAACATTTTCTATGTATTCCTTCCAATTTAAGTTGTTCGTATATTGAGATCCTAGTTCAAACATTGTCAGTCGGTGGAGTATATTTTGTATATCATTCTTCCTCTGTGTGTTGTGGGAGTGTACACTAGCATTTGTAGTCCACACTGCACTATCTTTTGTGACATATAGTACAGATTTATATGTGTACAGGGAGGAAGAATTTAAGATTCCTAGTCTTTTGAAGCAGTTTCTGCATGTTTCGTAAGTCTTTCTCTTAATATGATTCTGACTGTCTCTTTTCTTAATGTGAGCACCCTTTTTTATTTCTTGAATGTATGAGTTTACCCACACTACCATTCCATACTGCAGGTATGGTTCAAAGAGGCCGTGGCATACTATGCACAGAAGCTGTTGTCTGCCGATTGTGCTAGCTGCCTCATTGGAAATATGACAGAGCTGAGTTCCCTACAGACAGAATTAATATGTTGTTCCTATTTCAGCGTATTATTCACAGTAATACCAAAGGATCTAGTGGATTGAGCTTCTTCTAGTCTCGTTTCGTCCATCTCTAAACCCATGTGCACAGCCTTCTATTTATTTCTTAACACTGCATACACAGTCTTTTTTAGGTTTATAACAAGTTAATTTTCCAGGAGCCATTGAGCTTTGGTTTTTGCAGATATGTATGTTCTTCTCTCAAGCTGTGACACAAGTTAGTCATTGTTCAGTATTGTCATGTCATGTGCATACAATATTTTCTTCTCTTTCTCTTCAACACCTATGTCATTAACAAATGGATTAAACAGCAATGTCCCCATTAAGATCCCTGCAGCTCTCCATATTTGATGGTTTTCGTTTCTGATTGATATGCATCCTCTATTGAAACATACTGCTTCCTGTTACAGACGTATGATTCTATCCACTTCTCTACTTTCCCTCAAATACCATAGTTTTCCAATTCTCTTATCAGTATTTCATGGTCAATAGTGTCGAGTGCTTTGGAGAGATCCAGAAACATTGCAGATACAACTTGTTTTTCATCTGAGGATTGCATAATGTATTCTGTCAGACTGGCAAATGCTGATTCCATAGATCTATCCTTTTTGAATCCGTGCTGCGATGGTATGAGAATGTTGTATTTGTCCAGATAATCAGCTAATCTATTATACATAAGAATTTCCAGGGTTTCTGAGAAACCTGGTATCAGTGAAACTGGTCTGTAGTTGTTGGGTTTTCCTAATACCCTTTCTTGTACACTGGTACTACCCTGCTTATCTATTTTTTCTGGAAAGTTCCACCTGTGAGAGAGCTGTTTGCTATGTCCTGAAATGGTGATATTATTTGCTCCCTTACTTCATTGTACATGATATTTCGTCATCACATGCTAATTTCTTGGACTTCGATTTCCTTTTAGTTTTCCTTAGTTCACCTTCTGTGACTGGTTTCAAGAACATGCTTTTGCTTGATTTTTTTGATAACTTAGTAACATTCTTTTGTGGACTATTTCTTTTCAGTTTTAAGTTCTCTACTACATTTATATAGTTATGACTGAGTATCGTAGCCAACTCTCTACCATCTGTAACCACTGTGTTGTTTACTTTCATTGACCTGCTATCTGTTTCTTTGTTTGATCTAGTTCTTTCTTGTATTTCACCATTAATTGCATTCCAAGCTTCCTTTGTCTTGTTTCTTGAGTTCTTTATGTGCTAGCATTGATTGCTCTTGATTTTGTCTCTTGTATTATTTTTCTATACTTCTTTTGCAGCAATTTATAATTTTTAGCTTCACCTCTCCATCTTAGATCGTGCAGCTATCTTCGCAGTTCTGTTATTTCACTGGTAATCCACTTTATCTTATCCTGCATCTTTTCTTGTCTCTTTACTTTGGGTAATGCTAAGTTAAAATTGTGCTTAATTGTTGTAATAAAGGAATCATATTTGTCATTTACATTCTGCATCTGTAGGACTTCATTCCAGGTTTCCCTGCTAAATATTTTTCTAAAGATGTTAATATTTTGTTCACTGATGTTTCTGGTTTCTTTGGTTGATTGTTTTGGTTCAGATATTATGTCCTTACTTTTGCAGCAGCAGATCAGCTGTCCTTACTTTTGCAGCAGCAGATCAGCTGTCCATGGTGATCAGATATTTCTGTCTGGTCTACATATGATTCATATTTGGACCTACTAATATTGATAATGATTTTGTCAATAACTGCTTGACTTTGAGAAGTCACTCTTGTTGGTGAAGATATTGTTGCCTTCATAATGTATTGTACTAATAATTCTTCAAAATCTTGTCTTGGGTCTGATTCTTTTCCCATGTCAACATTGAGGTCTCCACATATAACGATTTCCTTCTTATTCATTCTTAGTAAGTTGGCCTTTCTTTCAGAAACATGCTAATCTTTCCACTTGGTGATCTATACACACAAAAAAAACCTTCGTCATTAGTCACTACACCAGTAATAACAAAGTATTTTTCTCCAGCTATAGGTAATCTAACACCATTACTGTTTACAGTCTTTACGGACTTTCCTGTTTTAATTTACATGGAAACTCCACCACCTTTATGTTGCCATCTACAGAAGTAATTGGATAAAATATAATTCTTTACTGTCAAGTTAGCTATTGGGGTTTCAGTTAGACCATGTTCACTGATACATAGTACGTTTCGTTGTACTTCAGTTAGGATTCTTCTGTTTCTAGTTTCTTGTTACCAATGCACTGGTATTGAATATTCTGATATAGTACTTTTATACAACTTTTCTGTTGTTGAGTTACATGTTGTGGGCTGCATTCTGACAACATATTCTGTAGTTCCTCCTTTTTTCTGTGGTGATTATATTTTGCTTTTTCAGCTCCAGCATTGGTTTTCATTCCATCAGGCCACACTAGATTACCTTTCTTCGGATTATTTTGCAGACATCTGTAAACATTCTCCTGACTGCTACACACCTTGTCTGTTTAAGTGCATGTCATTCTCTCTGAGGCAGTTTCCACTCAGAACTTTGTTTGAATTTATGAAAACAGCACCAAGATGATCACACAGTTATTTGACAGCGTAATTTATTTTGCGAAAAGGAATAAATATATTGTAATGTATGAAGCACTGTCGCCAGAACTGAAATTACATATCACATTGCATGCAATACAATCGAGACCACTCGGCATACTATAAGATGCGGTTTTAGTTGGTGATGACGCTTTTTCATTAACACCAATAATTATGAAGAGTAATACTTATTAACATTAACTGCAGTGAATATTTGAAGCATGCCACATTAAGAACAGAATGGTTTGCAAACTACTCTCTTGAAGATAGATCTGTACAGTTGCAATATTTCGAAATTCAAACATACGCAAATGGGGTACACTGTTGCGACGTTTTAAATAGATGAATATTAAATAAAGAATGTAGCTTCTTGAATTGTGAAACCTTCCCCCCTGTCAACAATATTCCTTAAAAAAAAAGAGTCGGGCTACTCGAACGATGGGATTTTAGTCCTGTAGACAAGAGCATTTCTACAGCTAGAATTATATTTGCTTGAATTTTCCTTAACTCAGTTGTATATGAGCTCCTAATTAAATAAGATATCCAAAAGCGAATGTTATTCTCCGTTTCCCACTTCATATTTCAGTTTTTCTACACTCTACGAACACACATAACCTCAAAACTCATGCAACTAGTGTCACTAAAGTTGTAATACGCCGAAACTATTTAGTTTCACTGATGAGTTGTGCAATCGCGCAGCACGCATGACACAGTGGCCGCTAGCGCAGTTGCCTGCAATCTAGTGTCGTCGTATAAACTAGGCTTTACTCACTGCTGTTTTTTTGCGAATTTGTTCCAAATGTATAATAACACCACTGTAATTAGTCTGCTTTCAATTTACCATGGTTTTAAAATATCTGCCGAGTTATTGCGTTATAATTCCCGGTCTGACATCGATTTGACTGTTGGAACAGCAATATTATTCGGCAGCGAGTCACCAATTATTAGAAACTTTTTTTGTTCCTTTGAAGGCCGGCTTGTGGGGCCTAGCGGTTTTAGGCGCTTCAGTATGGAACCGCGCGCCCGTTGCGGTCGCACGTTCGAATGCTGCCTCGGGCATGGGCGTGTGCGATGTCCTTAAGTATTAATCTATTGTTTTCTTTCTATATAGCGAATAATTCTGCTTTTAGTGTTTCAATATCACTTTGAAGTATCTTTCTAATTGCGCTTAAAAGATCGTAAACAGATCACGTAAACAGCCTTGGCATGTCCATGGACAGTCATCACTGATGAATTTCAAATTTACTTTCTTGCACTTCTCGTGTAACCATAAGTTGCATTTTACGCACAAAACACCTTTCATCACTCGCTTTTCACACTGTTATCTGAATGTACAAGTATTTCCAGACTTTGACATTACATTTAATGTATTCTTTATTTTTATTGCTTATAATCAACAGTTATTGGGGGAAAAGTTCACACAGAAAACAATTCAGCTTACATATCATGTTTATGAGGTATAAATTCAGTAAAAAAGTGCAATCCAAGCAATATTTTCTTGACATTGAGTAAATGAACCAATGTGCTTCAGGATGTGGGTACTCTGTAATTTTTGGCAGAGCCATGTATGTGTCAAGGAATTTACTTAATTCATTAGTCAATAGTTTGTATTTTTCATCGGTTTGCTCCAAAACAAAATCAGTTTCTTTAAGTGATATTATTCTTCCCATTGCATCATGCATCTTCTTCTCATTTCTCCCTCTTTTTCGAAGTTTCACCAACATCTTCCTCTCTTTGTTGTGGTCTGGTGGCCTTACATATGGGTTACTCAATCTGTTGAGAAATAAAGTTAGGAGGTATTTTGTAATACATTATTTCACATGAGGAAAATCCAAAATATTCACTACACCCTCAAAGCTATTTATATATTCAATTTAATTGCCATGGTTCTTATTACAGTATGTTCTGTAAGTCTCCCAGTATTCCTCATCTATTTTTCAGCAGGATTCCTAGAAATATGGAAGACTAAAATCAAAATATGTTCAATCTTTTCTCAATCAATAAAAGTTTTCCAGTATTTTGAAATAAATTACACCCACTTCCTGAGAGAATTGCTTTTGGAACACAAACATTATAAAAATAGTTTCCTATGATTTTTGCCATAATGTGATTATTGTAGTTTTATTAATACAGTAAATTCTTTGAATTTGAAAAAAATGTCAACCACCTTTAGTTTCAGGTAAGAATCCATATACATTTACAGCTGTTAGGTCTAATTACTAATTTGGCAATATATTTTGCATCTCTCGTCTGCAGGTATGATTTCTGACTTTTACACTTTGTTATACACTCCTGGAATGGAAAAAAAGAACACATTGACACCGGTGTGTCAGACCCACCATACTTGCTCCGGACACTGCGAGAGGGCTGTACAAGCAATGATCACACGCACGGCACAGCGGACACACCAGGCACTGCGGTGTTGGCCGTCGAATGGCGCTAGCTGCGCAGCATTTGTGCACCGCCGCCGTCAGTGTCAGCCAGTTTGCCGTGGCATGCGGAGGTCCATCGCAGTCTTTAACACTGGTAGCACGCCGCGACAGCATGGACGTGAACCGTATGTGCAGTTGACGGACTTTGAGCGAGGGCGTATAGTGGGCATGCAGGAGGCCGGGTGGACGTACCGCTGAATTGCTCAACACGTGGGGCGTGAGGTCTCCACAGTACATCGATGTTGTCACCAGTGGTCGGCGGAAGGTGCACGTGCCCGTCGACCTGGGACCGGACCGCAGCGACGCACGGATGCACGCCAAGACCGTAGGATCCTACGCAGTGCCGTAGGGGACTGCACCGCCACTTCCCAGCAAATTAGGGACACTGTTGCTCCTGGGGTATCGGCGAGGACCATTCGCAACCGTCTCCATGAAGCTGGGCTATGGTCTCGCACACCGTTAGGCCGTCTTCCGCTCACTCCCCAACCCGCCTCCAGTGGTGTCGCGACAGGCGTGAATGGAGGGACGAATGGAGACGTGTCATCTTCAGCGATGAGAGTCGCTTCTGCCTTGGTGCCAGTGATGGTCGAATGCGTGTTTGGCGCCGTACAGGTGAGCGCAACAATCAGGACTGCATACGATCGAGGCACACAGGGCCAACACCCGGCATCATGGTGTGGGGAGCGATCTCCTACACTGGCCGTACTTGCTGTTCCAACAGGACAATGCACGTCAGCATGTATCCCGTGCCACCCAACGTGCTCTAGAAGGTGTAAGTCAACTACCCTGGCCAGCAAGATCTCCGGATCTGTCTCCCATTGAGCATGTTTGGGACTGGATGAAGCGTCGTCTCACGCGGTCTGCACGTCCAGCACGAACGCTGGTCCAACTGCGGCGCCAGGTGGAAATGGCATGGCAAGCCGTTCCACAGGACTAAATCCAGCATCTCTACGATCGTCTCCATGGGAGAATAGCAGCCTGCATTGCTGCGAAAGGTGGATATACACTGTACTAGTGCCGACATTGTGCATGCTCTGTTGCCTGTGTCTATGTGCCTGTGGTTCTGTCAGTGTGATCATGTGATGTATCTGACCCCAGGAATGTGTCAATAAAGTGTCCCCTTCCTGAGACAATGAATTCACGGTGTTCTTATTTCAATTTCCAGGAGTGTATATGTCACAAACTGCAAGTTCTCACTACTCTGACAATATTATAAAAAATATTATCCTAAATCTTTTACATATACTCATTTCAACCACAATGTCCAAAACTCTCAACTATATATTTAATCAGAATATCAATGTATTGTTCAAGGCAACATAATCCGCAATCATATGAACTCATGTTAGTCCTCCTAACTTGAGGCCCTTTGTCAGCTTTATAATACCGATCAACTTTTTCCTGTCCCATTCGTTCCTATGTAACTCTTAACTAATCTTTAGTTTTGATTATGGTTTTGGTTACTCCTGATGTCATTAGATTTTCAAAATTTTTCCTGCTTTAATTCCTTTTAAATATATAAATTTGAGTACCCTTCCACATTCTCTATTACTGTCCTCTGTACTGCCCCTCAGTGGTAGCCTGGGATAATGCATCACCAATCATATTGTTTTTTCTTCCTTTCATGTATTTAATCTCATAAGTAAATTGTTGAAGAAGCTTGGTCATATAGTTAATCTGCACTGGTACAGCTTACAAAATGTGTCTGAGCACTATGGGACTTAACTTCTGAGGTCATCAGTCCCCTAGAACTTAGAACTACTTAAACCTAACCAACCTAAGGAGATCACACACATTCATGCCTGAGGCAGGATTCGAACCTGCGACCGTAATGGTCTCGAGGTTCCGGACTGAAGCACCTAGAACCGCTTGGCTACCGTGGCTGGCACAGCTTACATTCCTGTAAATAACTTACTGCTTTATAATCTGGATAAACAACTATTTCATGCCTCAATAGGTAACCCTTAAATGTGTTTAAAGCTCAATGCATGGATAAAAGTTCTTTTTCGGTGTCAGTATACTTTTTTTTGTTTATCTGAAATACCCTATTAGCAATAGCGATAGACCTATATTCAATTTTTCCATCTGTTCCATTTCCTGAAAAAAATGAGCACCCAGATCAGTATCAATGCTGTGTAACACTGAATCTGACTTCCATACAAATTTAGTGCACAATATTATCATTGTAAATAAGTGCTGCAAAACGATTTTAAAATTTAGTATTTATTACCTTTTAAATAAAAATACATTAAATTTTTTTTACTGATTCCACATCCATGATGAGCATTTCACTTGGAATCTGTGGAAGGTACATTAGTATTTTCGTTTTTCATTGTAAATAATTCTTGATTTTCTGACATATCCTGGAGGATCTCCTCATTATGAATCAGTTGGGATGAAATGTACATCTAATCTAATGTAAACAATGAGAACGTGACAGTGCTCAGCTGCATAACATACAGCTTTAACAAAGCTGGTTCTTGATTTTATCAAAAGTATCTTCACATTATTTCCTCCAACCCCATACTGTGTTTTTTTAATAGGGTTCCCAAAGAAGGTAGACTCAAAACCTGTCTGTAGAATCCAGATAATCCAAAGAAAGATTTTAACTGCCAATTATTTCTGAGAGTGGGCAATTTTGTAATAGCCTTAATTTTGTCTTTATCCAGTAAAATTCCATCTTCAGAAATGCAATGCCCTAAAAATGTTAAAACTTACATATCAAATTTATGTTTTTATAATTTCAATGTTTTTTCCCTTCCCTTAATTTTATACACCCTTCTGTTAATAAGCTAAAATGTTCATTCCAGGTTTTCTCTGTAATCAAGATAACATCAACACTACTGTTAATTTCCATGAAAGTTGTTGATCCACAGCAAAATCAAAAACTGTAATAAATTTAGCAACTCAAATGTTCAAACCAACAATAACGACACAGTATTTGTTACCTTTACCCACCCACATTAAAATGCATTGGGTTTTCTAGATTCTGGTTCAAGAGGGATATAATAGAAATCTGAAGTTACGTTCAAGCTGGCCATAAATTTTATACACTCAAATTGGTGGGGAAGCTCATAAATCCTCTCAAGAGGATCTCTTTCGTTATATAAAAAATTATTTAAATGCCTCAACTCAAGGACTAGTCTAATACCTCCACCATGTTTTGGAAACAACTGCTAATGCATTTTTACACTCACTATAGCTCCTTTCTATAATTCTCCAACTTCTCATGTTATGAATTTCTCTCCCCACAGCTTCTCTTTTTTTTTTTTGCAAATGGGGCATCATAATACTTAGTAAAAATGGTCGATGAGGTTTCATTGGTAATTTACGTTCATAATTTTCACTTTATCAGGTTTTTCACTAAAATATAATGAAATTCCTAAAGAAATCTCCTTAATTTATCCTTCTGAACAAAATCTAAGCTCACAGTCTCCTCCACCTAGCAATTTCTAGTTCTTCACAATCTTCATTATATGCGTAATTTGTAGGCACTTATTTGGAATAATATCACCTCTCATTAAGACATGACACTTCTTTGATGTGATTACTTGCATTCACACAGTTCATAATCGCCATCATTGTTTTAGAATTTACATTTTTTATTGTTTCAGTAATTCTTATACCCTCCCCAAGTGGAGCAAAACCTACTTCCACTTCTAGAATCCAAAGCAAAATTTTTTTGAGGCAGAAATCACAAGGTACCCATGTTAAAACTTTAAATAGCTAATTTTTAACGTTAGTAATACCTGAAACTTCATCACAATGTCATAGCTTCCTGTACTTCCCTTCATTATCACTCCTACCACTGGAATTTTCACAATATCTTTTTCATACTTAATTTTCTCTTTGAGTTGTTCTGTTATTCACGAGGTAGGATTACTTGTACCAATTAAATATTTTCCTTCCCACTCCTGAATCACATTACAGTTCTCTTCTTTTTCACACAGTTTATCCAGAAATCATCTTCAATCTTGAAGTCACCTGATGTGAAGAGCCACTTCTGTGCAGGGTTGAGTAGTAATGTTGAGACATGGAAAGGGTCCAGGCCAAAGGAGGCTCAGGCAAACAGTGTCAGAAAGTCAAACATTTTATTTAACCATGTGCTACTACACTGGTAGTGCTGATGCACAAATGCCATACCCCTTTTATGTGTTCAGCATGGAAGGTTCTAGATGTGCTGCAGTGGCCACTTCTACATTACTAAATATCAACATTGTTGGTACTCCACGCAGTGCGTAAACTCAAAAGGATTTATACCACGCCATTATCCTCTTTACAAATTATCTTAATTTTCCCACTTATAACATCATCCCTCTAGTTGTCGAAATTTGCCCTGTTCCCCACAGGATTGATATGTTTTGATATGTTTAACTACATTAACAGTAGCTGCAAATCTAGTGGGAACAGATAACCTAGATACAGGCCTGTTCTCATCCCTTTCAACTTTCTCTTCCTCCCACCTCTCTGTTTCTTCCCTCTTTATTCTTTCCCTCCTAGTCTCCTTTCATATTTCCTCAGTGTCCGCTGCAAATCGTCCCCATACTCCAGAGAATTGTGAAGGGCTGTTTTCTTCTCCCGAGTCTGAAGTGCTTTGAGTCTCTTTGGCAACATTTTGTTGTCCGTTTATGTCGTAAATTTTATATTGTGTGCTCATATTGTATCTGCTTAACTTGAAACAATTTTTGACACCTCCACCATAGTATCCACCTGTGGGTCCAGTAGTGGAAAGCCTGCTCCCTGTGGTACTGATCACGACAAGATTATCCTTTGTCAATTACACAAACATAAATGACGAGGACATTTAAATGTGTCACTATCCAGTCACTTCTCACTACATACTGAGCTATAGTCCTTGCTCAGCACCATTGCCCATCCCACACAGCTGATACTAACATACGTTTCCTACAATTCTCAGGCTTCAGTATCATGAAAACTCAGTTCAGTAAATATAATAGTAAAATAAACTAAAATTATGAAACGGAAACTTAATCATAATATTATTGTAACACTTCTTACTGTAACTCAACTACACTGCCTGAGTGGCTGCTCATAATTACTACTTCATATACTATTGACAGAACTCAGTTGCACTTCCTAAATCACTACACATGGTTAACAGTTTATGTACTCCTAGACATGAGCTGCATTGTATTGAAAAACTAGAATTCTTATTCACACATTCACAGTACGCTTTAACTACCCAACACATACTGAAATTACCAACACAATTACACATTTGACACAAGATCTATTGACTCCCCATGACACTCGCAGTCAAATAAAACATAAACAAACCGCTGCACTCCCCTACTACATTTTGAAGAAAATGGAACCCTGCAAGTCATCTTCTTCATACGTGGATAGTGGCTGTAGGTCCTTTCCTATCACCAGTTGAAGTGGCTTGGTGTAAAATGCCACTCCTGTGCATCGTTTGGTAGCAGCAATGGGTTGTGCGGAGTGTGCAAGCTGTGGGCAGCTCAGAGAAACAATGGCAGAAACTGAACTGAGTGAACCATGAGCTACTAAGGTTGCAGTGCTGAGGCACAGCGACCACATCCCCACTGGAAAAGTAATGTGGAGGGCTCAAGGTGTGCTACAGTGGCAAGCTAGAGGCTCAGAACGCCAGCTTTGTCATTTTCACCCAGGACTGCTGACACCAGGATCCCACTCATTGTGCAGCATAGTAGCTCACAGAAGGTATCAGCAGTGTGGAAGATTGTTGGAATATTTGCAGAGGATGGGACTTACCCTTGTGAGAAAAGTCATACGACACCAGGACGCTCACACGAGTATAGAAGAGAGTGCAGCTGTATCGTCCTAGTTGTGATTTGCTGCCTCAAGGGCAGGAGTCTGGCTGCTGCTGGTGTAAATCTCGATGTACAAAGATCAGCCAAAACATTGTGACCACTACACAGCGTGACATGGGCTGCAACCTGGTAACGTTGCAGGTACTTGACGTGGTAACAAAAGTATGTAAGCTGAGGAGACACGGACGAGGGTCCCACTAGCAAATTTGTGGGTTGCGGATGGGAAAATCCATTGAGACAAGCGACTTTGAGAAAGGGCAGATTATTATTATTCATAGCCTGTGAATGAGTATCTCGAACTTGACAAAGCTGCTCGAATGTTCAAGTGCTACTGTTGTGAGCACCTACAGAAAGAGGAAGAAGCACAGTGAAACTACCACTAGGCGCTAAGTGGTTGAACAACCACAACTCTTCACAGAATGAGTGTTCGGAGGCTTGTCTGCTCTGTAAAGTAGGATAGATGGTAATCTGTGGCATCTTTACCAAAAGAACAAAACGCTGATGCGTGCACAAGTGTTTTGGAGCACACCGTTCAGCGTAGATTGTTCGATATGGAGCTCCGCAGCACACCACCCCTACCAGTTCACATTTTGATCCAAAGACATTGTCAATTACGATTGCAGTCGGCATGGGACTACGGGAATTCGGCCGACGATCAATGGAAATGGATCGGCCCTTCAGGTGAATCATATTTTTTGCTACACTAGGTCGATGGTTGTCTCCACAAATTTCGTCATCGAGGTGGACGGTGGCTTGAAACGTGCAGCGTGCCACGGGTACAGGCTGGTGGGAGCAGTAGTATGCTGTGGAGGACATTCTCCTGTGCTTGCAGGGAAAATGTGATAGTAATCGAAGAAACGAAATCACTTGAGAAATAGCCTGCGTTCCTTGACACTTGATATCTTCCCCAACATCGATGTCATCTTTCAGCGGTATAACCGTCCATGTCTCGGAGCCAGAATTGTTCTACGGTCATTTGAGAAGCATTATAGTGAAATGTTGTCTCGGCGACGAAATTCACCTGATGTAAATCCTATGGAATCCATCTGAGTCGCTATCGGTCGCCATCAACGCGTACGCAAATCAGCGGCGTGTTTACACGAGTTACATGACCTGTGCGTAGATATCTAATGCCATATACCTCCACCAACCTACCAACAAACTGTCGGATACCTGACACGTATCCCAACTATTTATTTCGTTCCAAAGACGGACAAACATCTATTAAGAAGCTGGTTGTAATTTTTTGGCTCACCAGTGAATATTTTCACAAATTTTTCAAGATTTTTCAGGAACTTTCCCATATTATTAATTATTATTATTATTATTATTATCATAACATATGTAAAGAAATACTAAAGAACTTTCTCCTTTTGCCATCGAAACTCAAGTTCAAACTTAAATGCTTACTACAAAAGTGTCCTAAAGTAAAGCAGGTGGGAGGCAATTTCTGTTATAATAGTCAGTAGTTCTACATTCAGGCTGACTTGATCGCAATGGTGAAAGTCAAACATCAGCAAATAAAGACTTTATTGCTCATCTGACGCATTTCGGCGTTTATTCATCATCACATATCTATAAAAAACCAGTTACAAAGTATTTTATGAAATGTAGTAATGGATAGCCACAGCACTCCACTTTGAAATTACCTGGCACAAACTGTATTACACTTACCCAGTAGCTATTGCTGTACATAGATATGGCGTTTCAAATTGTATGTGAAACAAACATTAGCAGACTACAGACTACTTTGCTACTGTTGTGCAGGAGGAACTCGCAGGTATCTTCATTAAAGAACTGCCTCTTGGACAACTTATTTTCTGTGCCCTACGCCGTGTAGAATTTACGAAGTACATGTTTTCTATTTCGACACCCATCCCCCGGCTGTCGGTCATTATCTTGATGTTATCAGTTACAATGCCGTTTCGCACATTACAGCAGTTCCAGGTTTTGTTACTGCATCGATGTATGTGAAGACATTGAATCCCAGTACATGTTCTATGTTGGTGGCGACAATTTCTTGTAGCACTGCTACATCGGCAGCTTGGTGCTGGTGGAAATATGTGAGAGCGTCTATCTTTATAACTGAACTCATCTTATTGACGTTACACATAATGATGTTACAGGCAGAGCGCTCCTGAATTTAAGTGCTGTGTACAGTTGGATGGTGTGGCTACTGTGAGCAGTACGGACAGAGAACAGCGTCCGCTGGTTTGGTGTTTTGTTTCCTTGTGCTCACGAACGATGTGTCCAACGCTTTTCCATCGGATATCTCCATCCTTTCATCATTGGATTCGTGGCTTCGGCTTCACCTTCTGTTGCGTTGTCTTTACTCTTTCATTCATTGTGTATCGTTTCCTTCTTTGCACTGATCGTCGGGTTCCTTTAGGATATAAGATAACTTGGTCACATGGTTTTTGAGATTCTGTTCTTGCATCTCGACATATGAGGTGGGCGTGTTCGTGTTCGACCTGGCGGCTAAGCCGGTGACAGCTACAGCCGCAGCTGGCATCTGGGTGGGTCTCCTCGCACCCGTCTGGCAGGCGGCGGCTTGCTCGGTGGCTTTTGTCTGCTCGTTCTCTGAATGACTCAGCTGCTGCTTTTTGCCGTGCTACCTGTAGCAGTCGTGGGGGTTGGAAGGGGCCGTGACAGGGGGCGGAATTGCTGGCTGGGTATCTGCAGCTGGAGGGGCTGCTCCCGCTACGGCTACTATGACCGGCTCCTAGCTTGTGGGCAGGCTCTTGGCCCATTACAGCTTCAGCGTAAGTCGTAACAATTTCGCTGTTTTCAAACAGCAACTGGGCCAGCCGTCTGTTTTTTGGAGAGTTTTGTCTCATGTGCTCTGTCGGGTTCCATGTAGAGCACATGGGGGTCTGGCCACTGTATTGAATTACTCCCCCGTGGCCGCCGATAAAAATGAATGATGGTAAGTGCTTTCTCGAAAGCGTGCACACAGATTTGACCCCTGAGTCTACTTTGTCTCGATGTTCCTTTCCCCGGAAGTCCCTGGTCACGGACAGAACTTCACTGTATAATTTGAGGCAGCGTGCTACCTCTTCACACCGTTTTTCGAACGGGAGGTTGCACACCATTATGTTGCGACGCCATGATCGGCATACACGATCTGTAAGTTTTTTTATTTTTTTATTTATTTAGTCCTTCAAATCCTATATGTATAGAATATATACAAGGATATTGGACATGGTTAGGTATTAACAAGATATAATACAGTTTGTATTGCAATCCTAAGGACTAGATATTGAAGTAATTTAGCTTCATACATACAACAAACATTACAGGCAACATACAAAGCAGAATATTAATAATGCATCTTTATTTTTGTTGTTTGGCTTTTATGTATCCTGTCAGACTGTAAAAGCAATGATCAATTAAACATGCCTTCACTTCAGCCTTAAAACTACAGAGTTTACCTATTGATTTAATATGGGTAGGTCGATTATTTAAAATCTTTATCCCAGTATATAGTGTGCGTTTTTGGCACAATGATGTTCTCACCTGTTTCATATGAAGGTCAGATTTTTGCCTTGTATTGTGTGCATGTATATCTTCATTTTTAATAAGATATCTGGCTGTCTATCAATATATTGTTTGATGAAAACTGATGTTTCGTAGATAAAAATGCAAGGAAGAGTAAAAACTGACAGTTTTTTGAATATGGGTCTGCATGATTTCGTATTGTTTACGCCTTCAATAATTCTTAGTATTCTCTTTTGCATCCTGAAAAGTTTAATATTTGTTGTTGTATTGCCCCAGAAGATTGTGCCATATTTAATTACAGAATGCAAATAGGAGTAGTATAGATTTAACATGCTGGCTTAGCTGCAACAAGTTTGCTGCAACTCATAGTACCTTCCCTGTTTTTGAAACAGTGTCTCACATCTGACTTCCATTTTTAATTAGATAAACAGGCTTTGCAAGGTAAAGTCTAACTGTAGCCCTTCAATTTCTTCTACCTCAATCTTTAGTACTTCATGCATCCATTCTTTGATGTCCAAGGATGAAGGTGTCTCGAAATTTCTGTCAAACGCACACTGTACTGTGGTTGATATTATCATGTATTATTTTTTACTCGCCAATCGTTGAAACACACGAGATTCGCTAGTGGCTATGCCTTTGCACCCACGGGAGCGGTGCGACAGAAGCCAGCAGCGTCGGTGAACGGCGCAATGGCGACCGACAGTGGCGTGGGGCCAGCCTATCCTGCGGTAGACAATAGCGCGGAGCACAAGGTTTTCCAGCGGGAAGCCAGCCAAGTACTGGTGAGGTTCGAACCCACAACCTCCTACATGTGAAACTATTATCCTATCCATTACACCATGCAACCGTGTTAACTGCTTGGACTTGAGTATTAATGGACAATCTACAGATTTTTATTTACATATTAAAAAAAAAACCATCCAGCACTGATGTAATTATTAAAATGGACTTATGTCACCAATGCACATATGTCGATGTTCAACAGGTTAGATAAACTTGACTTAAGACCAGCACATTTTAAAAAAAATTGATATACGCAGGTAGCTCTGAACAATGGTTACAATCAGCGTACTATAAGGAGCATTTATGAATCGGATTTCACTAGAAGGAAAAAAAATCTATGCCAAATCATCCCTAGAGTTCAACCTTAATTTGCATCTACATATACCCTATACATGGGATTTCTTCAAACGAATTACCAGTGCATTTAAAAACGCCAATATACTAATTAGCTTCCAGACGCCCAGGAAACTTAAAACAGTTTCATGTTCATCTGTTGACAATAAGTAGAATACATTTACAAAGCGAGAGTGTATAAAAGCACTTGTGGATACTGTGATAATGTTTACACTGACTAGACACATCGCGACTGTCTTTTGAACCAGATTCAGGAAACACTGCTATTAAAATATTGCCGGATTCAGGGAACACTACAGTAAAAATGCAATTGCTATGGGTTGTAGTCTCAGTGATAAAAAAAAACATCGTTTAGCTACAATTGAAAAGTCTCTAACAATCTTACACATGGCTTAAAGGCTTAGACTTAGATTTTTCGGCAGAAACTGAGATTTATATGCATTTTAATGGTAACCAGCATGGAATCTTCAATGAACTGATCCACTCCCACAGGAAATGGTTCTTCGATATTTTCCAGGATTCATTATGAGCGTGGCTGTGGGCTACCAATGTCTGATTCTGACAAACACTCATGTTTCTGTTTAATGTTTATATAGTGCACCTCTTCTGAAGGTGGCAGGGGTAAAATACAGGGAGCGAAAGGCTATTTACAATTTGTACAGAAACCAGGTGGCAGTTATTAGAGCCAAGGGACATCAAAGGGAGGCAGTGGTTGGGAAGGGAGTGAGACAGGGTTGTAGCCTCTCCCCGATGTTATTCAATCTGTATATTGAGCAAGCAGTGAAGGAAACAAAAGAAAAATTTGGAGTAGGGATTAAAGTACATGGAGAAGAAATAAAAACTCTGAGGTTCGCCGATGACATCGTAATTCTGTCAGAGACAGCAAAGGACTTGGAAGAGCAGTTGAACGGAATGGATAGTGTCTTGAAAGGAGGATATAAGATGAACATCAACAAAAGCAAAACGAGGATAATGGAATGTAGTCGAATTAAGTTGGGTGGTGCTGAGGGAATTAGATTAGGAAATGAGACACTTAAAGTAGTAAAGGAGTTTTGCTATTTGGGGAGCAAAATAACTGATGATAGTCGAAGTAGAGAGGATATAAAATGTAGACTGCCAATGGCAAGGAAAGCGTTTCTGAAGAAGAGAAATTTGTTACCATCGAGTATAGATTTAAAGTGTCAGGAAGTCATTTCTGAAAGTATTTGTATGGAGTGTAGCCATGTATGGAAGTGAATCATGGACGATAAATAGTTTGGACAAGAAGGGAATAGAAGCTTTCTAAAAGTGGTGCTACAGAAGAATGCTGAAGATTAGATGGGTAGATCACATAACTAATGAGGAAGTATTGAATCGGATTGGAGAGAAGAGAAGTTTGTGTCGCAACTTGACCAAAAGAAGGGATCGGTTGATAGGACATGTTCTGAGGCGTCAAGGGATCAACAATTTAGTACTGGAGGACAGCCTGGAGGGTAAAAATCGTAGAGGGAGACCAAGAGATGACTACACTAAGTAGATTTAGAAGGATGTATGTTGCAGTAGGTACTGGGAGATGAAGAAACTTGGACGGGATAGAGTAGCATGGACAGCTGCATCAAACCAGTCTCAGGACTGAAGACCACAACAACAACATAGTGCACCTCCTCCCCTCTAATTCCTGCTTTCTATTTTTTTATAGTTTATGGTTTGGGATGTACAATTACACTATCTACACTCCTGGAAATTGAAATAAGAACACCGTGAATTCATTGTCCCAGGAAGGGGAAACTTTATTGACACATTCCTGGGGTCAGATACATCACATGATCACACTGACAAAACCACAGGCACATAGACACAGGCAACAGAGCATGCACAATGTCGGCACTAGTACAGTGTATATCCACCTTTCGCAGCAATGCAGGCTGCTATTCTCCCATGGAGACGATCGTAGAGATGCTGGATTTAGTCCTGTGGAACGGCTTGCCATGCCATTTCCACCTGGCGCCGCAGTTGGACCAGCGTTCGTGCTGGACGTGCAGACCGCGTGAGACGACGCTTCATCCAGTCCCAAACATGCTCAATGGGGGACAGATCCGGAGATCTTGCTGGCCAGGGTAGTTGACTTACACCTTCTAGAGCACGTTGGGTGGCACGGGATACATGCGGACGTGCATTGTCCTGTTGGAACAGCAAGTTCCCTTGCCGGTCTAGGAATGGTAGAACGATGGGTTCGATGACGGTTTGGATGTACCGTGCACTATTCAGTGTCCCCTCGACGATCACCAGAGGTGTACGGCCAGTGTAGGAGATCGCTCCCCACACCATGATGCCGGGTGTTGGCCCTGTGTGTCTCGGTCGTATGCAGTCATGATTGTGGCGCTCACCTGCACGGCGCCAAACACGCATACGACCATCATTGGCACCAAGGCAGAAGCGACTCTCATCGCTGAAGACGACACGTCTCCATTCGTCCCTCCATTCACGCCTGTCGCGACACCACTGGAGGCGGACTGCACGATGTTGGGGCGTGAGCGGAAGACGGCCTAACGGTGTGCGGGACCGTAGCCCAGCTTCATGGAGACGGTTGCGAATGGTCCTCGCCGATACCCCAGGAGCAACAGCGTCCCTAATTTGCTGGGAAGTGGCGGTGCGGTCCCCTACGGCACTGCGTAGGATCCTACGGTCTTGGCGTGCATCCGTGCGTCGCTGCGGTCCGGTCACAGGTCGACGGGCACGTGCACCTTCCGCCGACCACTGGCGACAACATCGATGTACTGTGGAGACCTCACGCCCCACATGTTGAGCAATTCGGCGGTACGTCGACCCGGCCTCCCGCATGCCCACTATACGCCCTCGCTCAAAGTCCGTCAACTGCACATACGGTTCACGTCCACGCTGTCGCGGCATGCTACCAGTGTTAAAGACTGCGATGGAGCTCCGTATGCCACGGCAAACTGGCTGACACTGACGGCGGCGGTGCACAAATGCTGCGCAGCTAGCGCCATTCGACGGCCAACACCGCGGTTCCTGGTGTGTCCGCTGTGCCGTGCGTGTGATCATTGCTTGTACAGCCCTCTCGCAGTGTCCGGAGCAAGTATGGTGGGTCTCACACACCGGTGTCAATGTGTTCTTTTTTCCATTTCCAGGAGTGTATTTTATATTTTCAGTCTACAGCTTCTGTAAAGCATCACGAGACCCAATGATTTTAACATTTGGAGCTGCATGCACCAAGTAACATTTCTCAGTTTTATGTGGATATGGTGTGTAATCCGACATGAGTGACTTTTTTAATACTAGAATATAATTTCCCATGTTTTAGAAAATGGTGGTCTCCTCCCCCCCCCCCCCCCCCAATCCCCAATGCCCCCCCCCCACTAATTTTTACAATCTATGTTTTATTTTATATGGTTTGAGATGTACGATTATGATATATGTTTCATACATATCATACTCTGAGTTTATAGCTTTGTATAGTGTCACAAGACGCTACAATTCTAATGTTTGTCAGTACATGGAATCAAGTAATATTTCATAGTTTTGCGTGGACATGATGTGTAATTCCCCACGACTGATTTTGGTTATGGTAAAATATTTCCTCTGAATCATAAAACTCTCGTTGTGCTTATTAGTCCAAATTGTTTCTTCTGGTTGATGTAATTACAGTAAAGCATATTGTTTACTTCCTGGTACCGAATTTAAGTCTCAAAGATGGACAGTCCTAATTTAATGAGTATAACATCCACTTCTCCTGTCTCTCTCCCTCTATTTAAATTTGTAGCATATATTTATATTGCTATTTTATATTTTAATTTGATTTAGCTTGTCATATTGTACAGTTGTGATTGTAGCTTTTGACAATGTGTGGTGCCATGTAATATTCCCAAATCCAAACAAATAATTTCTGTCACCTTTTATCACTGTAAAGCCATTTGCATTAAGAAAATAATTATTTTATATTAAGTTGGTGTACAGCCATCAGACACACAGTATAATAAATATAAGTTAGTTGGTACACCTTGGTGCCACTATATGTTTTATATGATAGCAAAAATGTCTACTTGATCTGAACAGTGCAAAAATGGGGTCTGTAGTCTCCGAATGTTTGTTTCACATATAACTTGAAACTCCATATCTTTGTGCAGTAATTGCTACTGGGTAGTTGTAACACAGTTTGAGCCAGATAATTACTATCAAAGTGGAGTGTTGTGGCTATCTGTTACTGTTTTACATATTATTTTTGTAACTGATTTTTTGTAGATATGTGATGATGGATAAATTCCAAATTGTGTCATATTGGCAATAAAGCCTTCCTTGCTGATGTTTGACTTTTATCATTGTGATCCAGTCAGTATCAATGAAGCAACAACATTTTCCTCGTTATTTAACTTCATCAACTGATCTTCATTTACCTTCACAGAAATTTTACTGTAACCTCAGCATCATCAACATCATCAGCAATCACATTTTCCCTACTTTCATTGATATCAATAAAACTAACCATCTTCTTTTCGTCCCCCCACCCACCCCCAGCTGCTGATCATCATCATCCTCATTGTTCACTAAGGTTTTGGTATTCACTAAGTCACTTCCTCCATCTGTTAGTATATCACTACATACCTTTCTTATATCAAGAATTAAGAATTCTATTCACCATAAATCATTTTACAATGATATTGGCTTCGTCATACAGGATGTACTAGTACATACAGAATAATAATATAAACAAGTGTCAGTACATTACAGATTCAGCAAAACCATTAGTCCCCATTTCAAATCTATCCTGTACTTTGTTCACTAACCCAAATGTAAAAAAATTGTAATAATCCCAGTACCCAGATCAAAATTTTCAGCATTTTCTTGTTCACAACTATCATCTCATTTTTCTTTTTTTATCATTCACCAAAAATCGAAAATCAACTTATTTAGCTGATGCTGTCCTTCAAAATTTTGTTTCTGAAATTCCCGGCTCCTATTTTCTCTGAAATTTCTGTTAAATTCATTGGTCTGATTTTTGTTTGATCCCCTCACTTCAAACTTACCCTTATTGGAGTGACCCTCAGTTTCCCAATATTACCCCTTTCCCATATGTTGATTCTGTTTTCAAACTCTCAACCCCCATTTCTGTCTCTTCCAGATCTGTTATAACCCCTTTTCATCCCACCAATCAGATAACATCCCTGTAGTTTCTATATTCGCTGATTTCTCTCAGTAACACTGTGATTCCACTTCCTCTCCATATGGATGATTTCCCTGAAATTTTGCCTATTCCCTCTTTCCAGATGGCTGTCTAGTTTGTCTAAATATTTCAAAAACTGATCTATTGAATCATCTGCTCCATATAGTAATCCCCATTGTAATCTTTCAGCCACACAACAGTCATCTTCAGGAAAAGTTCTCATTGGGAGGTTAGTCCACATAACACAACTGTTAGTACACAAGTTAAATAAGTTCCTTGTTACTGGCACTTCTTCAGTTTCTACTAAATTCCTTTCTACATTACCCAGTTCACTTTCTGACACTGAACATCTACATTACCCAGTTCACTTTCTGACACTGAACATCTTTTTGCAAATACACACATTGCCAGTGCCATTTTTTGAACCTCATTTAATTTTGAGTCCAATCTAATCAAATTACCCACTGTATCATTAGGAAATATCCACATTTAACTTTGTAAAACCCATTTCAAGTCACACAGTTCTTCCTTAAACTTGTCATCTTCATCTGTAGTCAAATTTCTAAATTCATCTAATTTGTTCCCATTCTTGCTTCTTTCCTTAAGAGATTCATCTTCTGAACCAACTATTTTGCTCTCATATACATCCACTCACCCTTTAAGGCAGTTTCATCAGGCTTAAGACTTTCTAAAGGTTTCCTATTAATTTGCAGTTTGCATTCAATCTTTGACAATCTTTCACAGTTTTCCTTAAGTATCAACTGTAAATGTTCGATGTTCTGATCACTGTTGGCAAGTGACTAGCTTATCTCACCTAAAATTATTCTTACCAATTTAACCAAATCCAAAGACTCATTTTCTTTCTCTACCTTGTCTATAGCCTGATCACCTCTAATGAACCCCAACTGTTCAACTATCTTCTTGTTGATCACTGCCATATTAAGCAATAGGTTCAGTTGAAATTTAAAAAAAAATACACAAATTTTACTTATCTTTGTTTTCTTGATAGGTCTACAAAATCTGCAAAGAATAGTTCTGCAACAACACAAAGACAAATTCATCATGGAATAAAAGTCAAAATATTCAGAGACAGCCATAAATGCAATGTTTCAAATTTAGTAACAAACTCTGCTATTTTTCAGCTGCTGTTAAGCCTGGAGCGAAGTTCGAAAATATGATTAGGTTTAGTTCTACTAAAGGTGATGGTTTTTTTCTCATAACAGGATCAAACAATGTTTACTGCAATAAATAAATAAATAAATAGTGAAATTTGATGAACAAATAAAACTTATAAACACTTCTGTTCCAGTTTAAAAGTGTAAGACTTCTTGAGGTCAACAGTTATGACAAAGCTAGTTTCACAACACATGGACAACACCTGAATCTATATGATACGAAGAGACTTGCATGAAACAAGCCTGTTGACAAAGTAAGGCATGAAGGCAGCTGGAGAAACAAACAAGCCACCAACACCCTAAGCGCTCACACACAGCGAAACTAGCGAAAGGGGCCAATTCCAACTGGATTTGGCCCAACAATAACAATCCAGAAGTAGTACTTACTGCATAGGGGGGAAGTTCCTTTACTGTGCCATCAAACTAACCCTAAAGATTCTTTACCTGATAATGTATGCAGTAGTAATTTCATTATGCAGTTGAACATTTTAAAGTCTGTCTGAAGGAATGATCAGCAAGCTTTATGACATGCAAATTCTGTTAGAATATATGAACAGTCAGTAAAGATATTTTGTTTAAATGAAAATTGGCTTAAAACTGAAAATATAAATCTTCTCAATTTATCTACAGGCTACAAACTGTCCACCAGCTTTTGTTGAACTAATAGATATGTATCAAAACACTCAGGTTCTACCCGTTGGCTACCCACAGAGAGACTGTTTCACAAGGCTCAGATTGCACCTAAATAGAAAGGCTAAGAAACTTCTCAGCTATAAAACTCTGGAACTGTTGACTGCAGCTAGCAGAAGAAGAAATAAAGGGCAGTAGCAGAATCATCACCATCAGCTACTGCAGCAGAATCATCAACCAGTGCAGCTAAATCAGCAAAAATTGAAGCAAAACTATTATTATCAGAAGCAGCAGCAGCATCAACAGAAAAAGCAACATCAGCATCCCAATCAACAGCAGAACCACAACAACCGCTCATAACAGCAGCAGAGCCCCATTCACCAGTGACAGCAGCTACCCCAGAATCAGAATCATTGTCATCAGAAACACAAACAACAAGAAAAGAAGCAACACAAACAACAGAAAATGCAGCATCAACACTGGCAGAAGTAAAAGGAGCTCCTCTTCCTCCTAACAAGAGAAGCATTGTGTGAAGAAAACACTGTGGTGAGAAATTTATGAAAAGTTGTGCATAGACAGATAAAATACAGTGAAAAAAGTTACTTATTACGTTGAAATATAAATTGTTTGAAGGCAGGTAGTACCAAAATTGAAGACTTGAAAGTTATCCTCAATGAAAGCAAATATATCAAAGTTGTCTGTTTAAAAGTGCATTGGTTAACTAGTGACTCCATATTTTTTAAAAAATAAACTGGAACATTTCAATGTAGCAAGCAGGTTTTGCAGAAAAGAAAGATCAAATGGAGAGTCATGAATTCATCTCAATACCTGACTTAAGTATGGAATAAAGACAGATTTTGATTACTTAAATGAGGAGAGCTCTTTTGAAAGCTGTTGTGTTATACCAAAGGAGATGAACACAATAGACATATCAATTTACACAATTTCAGGAAGTACAACAACCTAAAGCTTCCTTGTACAAACTCCAGTGCCTTCTTGATAATCTTAAGACAGTAAGGAAGAAAACTATTATCATAGCAACTGGTTTTAATGTAAATGTGATAAGTCATGATAACTCAAAACAGTTTAGTGACTTATTTCAGAACTCTGGTTTTAAATAAAATTTTTGTGAATTCAGTAGAGAAAATGCTTATTCAGCTACTTATACAGACACTATCTTAACAAATTACATGTTTGACTTCAAAAACAAGTTCTGGTTGTACTTAGGAATTTCTGACCATTCTGCATTGTTTATTGAGGTGCCAGGAAGAGCTAAACCAAATGATAGAAAGGTTTTATGAAAAAAAAATTTGTGAAAATAACTTGGACCTGTTCCATGACAAGATAGATGCAGTGAAATGGCTCATAGTGAATAATGTGTCAAGTGCTGAGAACTTTGATAAAGTTCTAAGAAGTTTTCTAGAGGGGTTCAGTGAATCATTCCTGCCAAGGATCTGTCACCGAAAAGCCAAAAGTAAATTAAAATGGTTACTCTAGGATTTAAAATATCTAGTGCTAGAATACAAGAGCTGAATAAAGAGCTGAAATACAATAAGGTTCCTGACTTTATTAACTTTGTGAAATGTCACAAAGTTGTATTTAATAGTGTTGAAAAAACTGCCAAAAGAATGTCAAATTATGAGTCATAATGATAAGTTTAAGCAGTGTGGCCTGCTATTAAAACTGAATTTGTTCTCAATGCTTCATAAATTTCTCATAAATGTAGTGACATCTAATGTCAACGTGGTTACTTATAAAAACAGTGTACATCTCTTTGGCCTGGACCAGAATAATGACCTCCCTTTGGCATTCAGTAATGTCTCAACTGAAGATGTAAAAACTGCTATTATGTCCTTAAAAAACAAAAACTGTGCAGGGTGGGATTAAGTCCCACTAAAATAGTTAAATTTGTCTATGATAAAACTGAACACCTTCTATCTTTAATAATCAATCAGTAATTTGAGCAAGCCAGCTTTCCTCATGTACTTAAGCATGCACAGGTTAAGTCACTACACAAATAAGGATCAAGGGAAGATATGTAAAATACCCATTCTGTTCTCCCAGTGTTATCCAAAGCAGTGTTATCATAAAACATGTTATTCTCAAAAACTAATATGTGTTCCAAAAAGGGCAAAGCAGCATAAATCAAATCCACAAACTCATTGAAAAAATCGCCTCATCATTGGACAAAAGCAATGGAGTGGCAGGTATCTTCTGTGATCTTACAATGGTATTTGATTCAGTGAATCGTTCCATACTGCTTCATAAACTAGATAGTTATGGCCTGAGACAAAATGCTTCGCAGTGGCTTAGGTCTTATGTGACAAACAAGAAACATAAGGTAATCATAGATTCTAATACCATAAATTATATATCTCACTGGGATACAGTTTCACAAGGAGTCCTTCAAGGCTCAATCCTAGAGCTAATCTTGCTTCTCCTTTACATAAATGATTTACCATTCAATATCAGTGCCCAACCAGTCATGTTTGCTGATGATACTTCAGTACTTATGGAAAAAGAAAATGTGAAGGAAATTCCAGATGCTGTACCTAATAAATACACTGAACAACTTAGATACATTGTTTCAACAAAATGGTCTTAAATTTAATATTTCAAAGACCTGGTTTACTCAGTTTAAAACCGGACAATCAAAAATCAGTGACATACATAAAAATCAAGTTATAGAAGCTCAGTCCATCAAATTCTTGGGACTGAACTTGCACAAAAATCTAAGTTGGCAAGCATATATAGAGTATTTAGCTACTAGCCTAGCTTTTGCAATAGACATGGTATCTGGTGTATCAGACATAAACAGCAAGTAGGTGGTGTGCCACAGTTACTTTGAATCCATAATTAGATATGGTTTAATTTTGGGGGGAACTCAAGTCACATGTCATGAACCCTACTACTTGAGAAAAGAATCATTAGAAAAATGTATGGTGCCTCTCCAAGAACATCCTGTAACGCACTCTTCAAGAACCTAAAAATATTACCTGTCCCTACAGTGTACATATTTGAGATTTTCATCTTTGTACACACTAATCATTTTGTAATGGAAGAAAACAATTTCAAACATATGTACAACACTAGACACAAAGAAAATTTCATGCTTCCAATACATGATCTAAAACTATACCAACAGGAACTCAAGTTTATGGAAATGAAAGTCTCCAATTAATGCAAGGGTAGAGATGTTCTGAAGTGAAAGCTACATGATCTCCTAGTTGAAAAATGCCACTATTCAGTTGAGGAATTGATGAACGATGATATGATCATTTGAACAGTGGGGGGTATTTAACATCTTAGAGTTGTGTATAATGTTGTATGTATAAAATAACTTTGGAAAATTTAGACACTGAGTACTGTACCTCATGTGAAAAAATAGTTGAACATAAACCTGTGCTGGTAAAATTAGAGTTAAAAAATTATGTAACTTTGTATATCATAAGCCAAAAATTGGCATGTCTCCTGTATAGTACATTCAGATGATCTGTAAAATGTATATTATGAGTCAAATACAAATACAATATAATACAATACAGGCTCTTGCATGCTGGTTCATTCTCAAGTAAATTATGAAATCAGACAGAATTTTAGCCATCTAAATGCAGAACTTACATTTGAAAGTTTTTGCATAGAATTGACAGAATATAATCATCATTAAAGAGTATAACATGTTAATCATTAGTATATATCACAGCCTTGGGTACCATATAAGCTCTGTGTTCTTACATAAATTTGAAATATTGTTACATAAATTAAAAACTGAAATAATGTGTAAGTAACTGGTTATATAACTTGACTTCAACACAGATATAAGAACTGATGACATATTTGCTTCACATTTAAAGAACCTGATACCCACAAAGGAGCTAAATCTAAATTCTAATCAATGCACAAAACTTACAGTAACTACTTCAATATGTATTGTAAGTCGTTATAATTACAGTATAAAAGAAAAATAGCAGATCCCAGTGCCATATGTGAAGCCTTCGATGATTTCTTCATTAGTTGTAATAAAGCTGGTGACTGCTGACCACCAATTACAAATCCTAATATGCCAGAGAGAAATAACCTGGGTTTCAAAGTTGCCCTGTTTCAAGCTATGATGTTACTAAAATCATAATTGTACATCCATCTTCCCTCATAATCAACCAGTTTTTTGAAGAGGGATGTTTTTCAGATCACTTAAAATATACTGAAGTTGGGCCAGTTCATAAAAGTGGCAACCAAGATTATATGGGAAACTGTAGGTAGGCTTATCCCATCATTAGCAATTTTTTCGAAAATATTTGAAAAAGCTGCATGTAATCAGATAGGAAATTATAATACATTCCACTACATTATTTTATTCAATCAGTATGGTTTTCAGAAATACTGCAGCACAACCCAAGCAATAAATGAATTGGTCACAAAAGTTAGCGGTTGTGTCAATAGTAGAATTTGCATATTAGGCATCTTTTGTTACATTATCAAAGCCTTATATACTTTAACTCATGACCTGCTTCTTCAAAAACTGGCTAGCTATGTTTTTCAAGGAAAATCTCTTGGTTAGATGTCATCATACTTGGCAAACAGTAAAGAAAGAGTACTTACTAATAACAGCAGAAAGAAATTTGTTTCTGGTTGGAAACATAATGCAATGGGTGCAATATTAGGGTCACTACTGTTTTTGTGTTACATCAATGATATGCCATGCCAGATTCAGTCAGATACCATCTTTCATGGAGATGACTCATCAGTGATATAAAACCGACAAAGACTGAATCCACTGTATTGAGCAGACACTTGTGGAAGTGGAGGCATGGGTAAAAAATAATAATTTGAAGCTAAACTTTGCAAAAACAGAAACTGTTCATTTTTACAGAAAACAATCAGTGCATTGTATAAGTGAAATCAACCACATGGACAAAATTTGGACACTACGAGCTGTGTCAAATTCCTGGTGTGTTAATAAATGAAAATGTGTTGTGGAGTTATCATGAAGACTCCATATTGAGTCAACTGAACAGTCTTTTGTATCTGATGAAAAAGTAGTATCACAGATTTATCTGTAAAAAACCTGTATATTATGCATATTTTGTTTCAGTAGTTAAGTATAGCATAATTATCTGGCTGTCTGAGTAAACTGATCTGCTCAAAGCCTTTAGAGTATAAAAAAGATAATCTGAGCCATGGTGGGAGCTAAAAGGAAACAGCACTGAAAATCTTTATTTGAAACGCTAGATCTAATGTCTATTCCAAGTATGTATATATAGGTGACAGTCTAGAATAGAGCCAGTGGTGTACTTACATGTTTCACACAGGAATGTTGTCAGTGCTTGCCATGACGTATGATATGAACAAAAAAAAAAAGATGTGTGAGCTGTTTGTATTTTGAAGCTAATGAGAGAGCAGCAGGTAGATGTCATTTTATAAAGTAATACGTTCAGAAGAATGGGTGCAACATTGCTGTAAATGAGGATTATGAATTTAATAGTTCCTTGTTTGAGTCACAGATATTTACACTGTACTACTATCTACAAACCAAAGACAGCTTCGCAACCCACAACATATTCAAAAAAGCTATAAATATTTCTCTGTTCTGTGTTGCCATGTAATTGATCTGTGGAAGCACACTGAGTAGGTGGGACAATGTTTTTTAATCTGGTCATTGGCGGAGGTATGTGGATCAATGTTTTTAATTAATTTGTGGAGGCGATAGATGGATCAATGTTTTCTAATTAAATCATGGGAGAAGATAGAAGGATCAATGTTCACTAATATATCAAATAAATGACTCTATTATGAATAAACATTGATCTACCAGCCTTCTCTTATGATTTAATTAAAAAATGATCGATTGTGTATTCATTTCACCACCACATTGGATACATTTTTGTTTCTCTGCAATTAAACCCTAAAAAATGCAGCAATGTCAGTTCACTTTACAGCACTCACTGCCATAATAACAAAATATTTCTCTTGAAATTCACTAATACACTGAACAACAGCAAACAAGACAATGATTTCGAGTTCAGTGTTAGAAATACATTGCCTCTCTTGTTGCCTCTCATTGGTAATGTCAAAGAATCATCTCACTGGCTACATGAAACTGATGAGTTGTCAGCCTGTGAGCAGTAGATAAGCATTGCCGTGACTGCTGCTGGCCCTGATCTAGACTTTAGCCATATGTATATGTGAGATTCTGATTTTCAAAGAGTGTAACCTGCAACTTTTTGAGGGCAACTGCTGTTACGAGACAAGACATAGGGAAAGTTCCATGTTACGTTCCAACAGACTATAACTACATGAAAAAACTTTGCTCTGTACAGACATACAATTTGTAAATAAAACCTGGATGGGGAAGTGTGACCCAAAAATAAAAAATACTGAAAGAGACCTGGAAACATATTTGGAAACCAAAAGTTATTATACTGTAGAAGACTTTTTGAATGATGGCCATGTAATATACACTCACAATCAGGAAAAACAGAGCACCTTGAATAATTAGAGACAGGATGTTCATATTCGCAGGATATGTTCTGCAGAAATGATCGGCATTTGAAACATGTCGGCCTGCAGACTCCAGGTCAACAGTGATATTGCGGTACAACACCATCTACGAGTAAAATATGCCTGCAGCTCCTGTTGCCACTATAAACTGTAGGTAATGGATCAGTGTGACTTGAGCAGACATGCAGATTGCCTCACAGGTGTATGCATAAGATGTACTATCAAATCAGTGATTCTGGATGAGGATCCATTAATGGCATGAGAGCTGTGATGCATCCATCTGGAAAAGTGCTGCTCATGTGGAACAAATTGTTTTTATGTGTAACAGGTATTTGCAGAATGGTTCCCAGAAGCTTGTAGAACATGATCAGATGGGTAAGGTCGCACCACCCAGACCACCTTCCCAGAGAAGATCAACATCTCATCCAAATGTCATTGCAAGACAGACATGCATCCTCCTCGGCTCTGGGGCAACTGTGGAACAGTGTAACACATCAAACACTATCAGGAGTGACAGTCTATCACTGGTTATTACAGTGTGGGTTATGTGCATCTCATTTATTTCTCTGCCTACCATTGACGAATGTGCAGAAACATACTAGATGACAATGGTGTATGGAACAACAGCACTGGGGACAGGAATGGAATCAGAAAGCATTTTCAGATGAATTCAGTTCTGTGTTGACCCACCACAGATAGGAGGAGCGGCTACACAGTGACTGCATTTGCACAAGACATACAGCACCAACTCAAGGCCTTTTGGTGTGGGGTGCTATTGGGCACAACCACAAATCATGAGGGGTACGTGTCCAGAACACTGTGACCTGTGTCACCTTCGTGAATGACTTGTTGCCATCCCATTTCTGCAAAACACATCAGACTACATTATTCAGCAAGAGAATGATGACCACATGTTGCTACACAAAAACGTGCCTTCTTCGTGTCACAGGCTGTCAGCCTTTTGCCCTGGCCCACCAGATCACCAGACTTGTCACCAATTAGAAATGTGAGAGATAAGGTGTAACAATGGGTGAAGTACTGTGACCCAATGCCAACCATCACAGATGATCTTTGGAACCAGGTGAATGCAGCATGGATGGCTATGCCACAGGATACAATTCACACCTTATACACGTCAAGGGCATCACGCATGGAATTAGTCATCGGGACCATGGTGGACCCTGTGCCTACTAGGCAGCAGGACACATGCTGAACTGAGATGACTGAAATGCTAATCATTTCTACAGAACATACTAAAACACATATCCTCTGAATATGAATGTCCTATTTCTAGTCGTTCAAGGTATTCTGTTTTTTTCTGAACATGAATGTAGTTCCCATGTAAAAAAGTAACACCATATGTATTACAGCCATACATTACAATTATTATTATTTCAATAATAAACATGGAAAGTAATACCTGTCTGAAGAAGCAACAACATATGTATTGTAAACTTTCATTAAGTTTATTAGTCTGTATGTAGTTTTAGAACTGGCAAGTCACCTATGTCACAGTCATTGATTCTATGAGGCATGTTATGTGATAATGAAAATTTGATTTGATCTGACTTAATTTGATTGTAGTCTACTTTATCACTAGTCTATTTCTTCAATTCTTTTAGTCATGCTCGTGAGATTTGTTTTCTGTGTAATTTTTTTCCTGACCTTTTCTGCAAAGTAAGTAAAGCAGTCTTTCTATTTCACATTCTGACACTGAGCTGCCAATTGTATGTATACCTTCCAAATTAACTACATAAACTATTTATGCTTCATTATTCAAAATCTCAATATATAGATGGGTATTGTTAAATATTAACCTACATGAATTATGATTCATTATTAGGGCATTTCTGGTTACTAAACAACCACTATTGCACAATCCTGTTCTCATTGAGAAGTAACACTTACAAATTCTAGAGGAGCTATTAATTTTTCTCTTGAGGTCTGGTAGAATAGTTGCAGATGACCTTCAACATCATCATCTTTGTGGAGCAGCTTTTCATGTTTAAGGCTGACACTCTCCTTTACTATTTATTTTCTTTCAAAATGAAATTTTGACAATCACTTCTTGAGAATAAACATTGTAATTTACAAATTTTTATGAGAACTCACTACATTTGAAACGGTGAACACATGTTTAAATTGTGACAGTGAGTGAGTAACAGTACGTGCAGTTAATGCAGTTCTTGTCTATTTATAACCTATCATTTAGTTACAATGATTTATAATTACAACAAGATTTTTTTAAAAAAATTATCTACTTTCATAAACAGAAAAATCAGGGCTCATAAACTACAATAATCAATTTTAAAAGAATTACATTTACAACTAGAAACTTCCAGAATATAAAAATTTTAAATGTCAAAAATATTTGAACTAATAACTTTTCAGGCAAAATGAAAAATTGCTTAGAAAGCACATAATGAGAGTGCAAAGGATGGGAGGGGTTAGTACTTAGGATGAGGCATCCAAGAGTGTACTTTTTAAATAATAATAGATACTTTTTAAATAAGAACAGGAAGATACAATAAACAGAGAACATGTAATTCATGGTACGGACTACAGGGCATGCCGATGGAAGGTGGTCAGGCTGTCAGTGGATTAGAGCACCCAAGGATGCCCATACCCAGCGGGCAAGGAGGGACCTTGCCCCCCAACCCCTCCCCGACCCCTCTCACAGCTCTCAGGGAAAGGAAAAGATATAGTGTATAAGTGATTTTCTTTCAAGAAAATTATTTAAAAGTTAGTATTAAGCAGGTTTTTAACAGTGGTGAAACAGGATCTTTATTATTGGTACTTCCAAGTCATCATTCATCTTGCAAAATATTAAATATACTCTATGCCCCCAGGTCAACCCCCTGCCCCCCCTCCCACAAACCATCTTATGAGTGCCCTTGAGAGGAGCAGTTCTAATGAGGTTATAGTGGAGTTAGGAAAGGATGCATGTTGTCAGGTTGGAGGTGCCAGGTAGAGAGAGCCGATTCTGGAATGCTTGCTCTGCTTGCAACCTTCAGTGATTCATGTAAGATACATGAATGTTCGCTATTGGAGGTTTACTGTGAGCAGTGCAATCTGACATGCCTCACTAGCAATATCACTAATGGGAACTGTGCTTAATCCAGCAATATAGGCTTGTACTGAGTATGAGCTGCAGGAGCTGTCTTCCACAGTAGAGAAAATAAAATCTTCTGTTGTAAATTTGCAGTAAATTTCTACAGATCTTGCCCAAATGGGTGGCCACCTGTACACACTTTCCAAAGGAGTGGTGAATCACAGAGTTTCAAAAGGGCATCAGCCACTCCTGGAAAAGGCAGGTTGCCCTGATAGTGGCCTTATAAACTGGAGGACAGTGTATCATTAGGGAAAATATTGCTATTGCACAAGATTTTTAACCCAAAACTAGTTTCTCTGGAATTTTGACAGGGTGTAGGACTTCAAATTATGTTATTCAACAGTAAACCAGGCTCCAGGCTGTTTTGTTAACCCTTTGCAAGAGTTAAAACTTGATGCCTGATGACATGTGTGATTGTTTCTTTGGCACTACAATTGCCAACTGAAATATTGTGAAGCAGCTAAAAGGCAGCTTTGAATACGAAAGAGATTTTTTCCAAGATTAAAGCTGTGAAGTCAAATAAAAAAATATAAATGGAAATGATGTAAGTATATTGTATAAATATGTATTTGCAACTTGTATATAAGTTACCAGAAGGAGGCTGAAAGTTAAAGGTATTGCAAATAGTTCACCACTTGAAAATATCACTATCTATACATAACCACACAACTTCTACTTACATATTAAGATGCATAAATTATTTAGAAACAGAGTCCATTAATATTATTTATAAACAACACTGAATATAAAAGTCTGTAATTAAACTTAATATGGGAATTTATAAAATCATCTGCACTCTCCCAATGTCACAATGTAAATTAAATAGTGGTACAGTGGTAGAAAATCTAAAATAAGTGCCAAGTATACTAATATTCACTTGAGCAGACATTTACATTTCAATGTGTTACAACTTCTTCATATTTCCTTATGACAGAAGAAAGTACTAAACAATAAACTTCACTTATCTTCATTTAGATTTCTGTTTAAGAACACGTCTTTCAGTTTAAAATTTTACATAATAAATCTACAATTAGTATATAAAATAACTGTAGGGTTTGTAAAATTAGCTGATTTACTATTTTTTCTAATAGTTTTCTCAACACATAACTTTCTACAAATCTGCTACAGTCAATTCCTTCTTCTTTAAGAAAACAAATTTTTAAATATCTATCTTGTCAGCTGTTCCCTAAATATGCAATTATCAAAAGCTCATACATTAAAGGCCTGAATAATGTCCTAGTTACCTTACATCCACAACATATACAGGGTGGTCCATTGATGGTGACTTGGCCAAATATCTCATGAAATAAGCATCAAACGAAAAAACTACAAAGAACAAAACTCATCTAGCTTGAAGTGGGAAATCAGATGGCAATATGGTTGGCCTGCTAAATGGCACTGCCATAGGTCAAACAGATATCAACAGCATTTTAAAAAAATAAGAACCCCCATTTTTATTACATATTCATGTAGTACCGGTACGTTAAGAAATATGAATGTTTTAGTTGGACCAGTTTTTTCACTTTGTGATAGATGGTGCTGTAATAGTCACAAACACATAAGTGTGGTATCACGTAACATTCCACCAGCGTGGACGGTATTTGCTTCATGATACACTACCCGTGTTAAAATGGACCGTTTACCAATTGTGGAAAAGGTCGATATTGTGTTGATGTATGGCTATTGTGATCAGAATGCCCAACGGGCATGTGATATGTATGCTGCTCGGTATCCTGGATGACATCATCCAAGTGTCTGGACCGTTCGTCGGATAGTTATGTTATTTAAGAAAACAGGAAGTGTTCAGCCATATGTGAAACGTCAACCATGACCTGCAACAAATGATGATGCCCAAGTAGGTGTTTTAACTGCTGTTGCGGCTAATCCACACATCACTAGCAGACAAATTGCATGAGAGTCGGGAATCTCAAAAACGTCGGTATTGAGAATGCTGCATCAACATCGATTGCACTTGTACCATATTTCTATGCACCAGGAATTGCATGGTGACGGCTTTGAACATCATGTACAGTTCTGCCACTGGGCACAAGAGAAACTACGGGACAATGACACATTTGTTGCATTCGTTCTGTTTAGCGATGAAGTGTCATTTACCAACAGCGGTAATGTAAACTGGCATAATATGCACTATTGGGCAATAGAAAATCCACGATGGCTGCGACAAGTGGAACATCAGCGACTTGGCGGGTTAATGTATGGTGTGGCATTATGGGAGGAAGGATAATTGGCCCCCATTTTATCGATGGCAATCTAAATAGTGCAATGTATGCTGATTTCCTACATAATGTTCTACCGATGTTACTACAAGATGTTTCACTGCATGACAGAATGGCTATGTACTTCCAACATGATGGATGTCCGGCACATAGCTCATGTGCGATTGAAGTGGTATTGAATAGCATATTTCATTACAGGTCGATTGGTCGTTGAAGCACCATACTATGGCCGGCACGTTCACTGGATCTGACGTCCCCAGATTTCTTTCTGTGGGGAAAGTTGAAGGATATTTGCTATCGCGATCCACAACATGCGTCAGTGCATTGTCAATGCATGTACGAACATTACGGAAGGCGAACTACTCACTGTTGAGAGGAATGTTGTTACACGTATTGCAAAATGCATTGAGTTTGATCCACATCAGTTTGAGCATTTATTGCAATAATGTGGTATTTACAGGTAATCATGCTGTAACAGCAAGTGTTCTCAGAAATGATAAGTTCACAAAGGTACATGTATCGTATTGAAATAACTGAAATAAAATGTTCAAACATATCTACATTCTGTATTTTAATTTAAAAAACCTACCTGTTACCAACTGTTCATCTAAAATTATGAGCCATATGTTTGTGAATATTACAGCGCCATCTGTCGCAAAGCAAAAAAAGTGGTCCAACTAAAACATTCATATTTCTTTTCGTACTACAATAATATGTAATAAAAATGGGGGTTCCTATTTTAAAAAATGCATTTGATATCCATTTGACCTATGGCAGTGCCATCTAGCAGGCCAACCATATCACCATCTGGTTTCCCCCTTCAAGCAAGACAAGTTTCATTCTTTGTAGTTTTTTCATTTAACGCTTATTTCGTGAGCTGGTCACAATTAGTGGACCACATTGTATACTGTACCTATTAGTGAGAGTGGGGGAAAATAACCATTGTATTTGGCTCTCAGTAATCATGTGCGTGTAGATGGAAAGGCGAGGGGGGAGGGAGGAGAATAGCTGAGACACACATGTTACTGTGGCAAGACTTTACACCTTTTTCCTGATGAGAGCAGGAAGGATTCAACCACAGGATCAGCTCACCATGTGGATTAACAAACCAAGAATACCGCGCAGTATCGTTGGTCAGTATACTATAAGCAGGATCAGTATAGATGTCTCAGGATAGGACAATGCAGTAGGTATACACAGTTGCAAATAAGTGGGCTAGACACCATGTCATTCTCAATCACTGGCCTGTAGTGGGGCAGTTTGTACATTATAACATAACAGCACATGATAAAAGACAAAACGGTATACTGCCAAGTATTCTGGACAGTGTCTCTCAAAACGATCTTGCTGTATAGCAAAATAGCTCTGATATGGGTGATCAATAATGTGTCAGACCCTATTTAATGTTATGATTCTACTTTGGTACAAAATTTCTGTCTCAGCTCAACACAGAGATGGAAAACACTACATGTGAGACTGCATAACTCCAAACAGTGGTGCCCCATCCACACTTACCACAAAATAAATTATAGTAAATACGGCTTTCATAGAATAGCAGGGATTGATGATGTGATGGTTTGCAAAAACAACAGTTCCAAAAGTATCTGCTTAACACGTACATGTTGAAATCATTCAACACAATGAAAAAAATGCTATGAAGAAAATGACAGGTGTTAGCAAAGAATTTTTGTGAAACTTCAGTACTCAATTCATACATTCAGAACCATACTAAGTAGCAAGGAGACTGCAAAGAAGTTGTAAACAGTCAGCATAATTTCAGAAGAGTGCTACTTGAGAGCATAGGGTAGCTATGAGTGTGACAGTTAAGATGAACTGGGCGATACATGACAGTAACCAGTGAAGTAAGACATTCCATGCCTGAGAGTACGAACACAGCTCTTAGAAAATAGCCACATGTTATGGTAAAATGTGGAGCTCCACACAAAGTTTATATGAAGGACATCAAAACAAGGAAAATAATCTACATCTACATAATACTCTGAAAGCCACTAAGTGTGTGGCGGAGGGTACCGGAAGTAGTCATTTCCCTTCCTGTTCCACTAGCAAATAGAGCAATGAAAAAACTGTTCTCTATATGCCTCCATATGAGGCCTAATTTCTCATATCTTATCCTCATGGTCCTTAAACAAAATGTATTTTGGCAGCAGTAGAATCATTCTACAGTCAGCTTAAAAGCCAGTTCTCTAAGAGTTCTCAATAATGTTTGATGAAAAGAATGTTGCCTTCCCTCTAGGGATTCCCATTTGAGTTCCCAAACTACGAGGTGCATTCAAGTTCTAAGGCCTCCAATTTTTTTTCTCCGGACTGGAAGGAGATAGAAACATGCACATTGTTTTAAAATGGGGACGCGTTCATTGTCAATATGTCCCAGAGATGGCAGCACCGTTCGGCAGATGGAATTTTACCGCCAGCAGCGAGAATGAGAACTGTTTTAAATACTTAAAATGGCAACGTTTTCCTTACTTGAACAGCGTGCAATCATTCGTTTTCTGAATTTGCCTGGTGTGGAACCAATAGAAATTCATCGACAGTTGAAGGAGACATGTGGTGATGGAGTTATGGATGTGTCAAAAGTGCGTTCGTGGGTGTGACAGTTTAATGAAGGCAGAACATCATGTGACAACAAACCGAAACAACCTCGGGCTTGCACAAGTCGGTCTGACGACATGATCGAGAAAGTGGTGAGAACTGTTTTGGGGGATCGCCGAATGACTGTTGAACAGATCGCCTCCAGAGTTGGCATTTCTGTGGGTTCTGTGCACACAATCCTGCATGGCGACCTGAAAATGCGAAAAGTGTCATCCAGGTGGGTGCCACGAATGGTGACGGACGACCACATGGCTGCCCGTGTGGCATGTTGCCAAGCAATGTTGACGCGCAATGAGAGCATGAATGGGACTTTCTTTTTGTCGGTTGTGACAATGGATGAGACGTGGATGCCATTTTTCAATCCAGAAACAAAGCACCAGTCAGCTCAATGGAAGCACACAGATTCAACGCCACCAAAAAAAATTTCAGGTAACCGCCAATGCTGAAAAAATGATGGTGTCCATGTTCTGGGACAGTGAGGGCATAATCCTTACCCATTGTGTTCCAAAGGGCACTACGGTAACAGGTGCATCCTACGAAAATGTTTTGAAGAACAAATTCCTTCCTGCACTGCAACAAAAATGTCCGGGAAGGGCTGCGCGTGTGCTGTTTCACCAAGACAACACACCCTTACATCGAGCCAACGTTACGCAACGGTTTCCTCGTGCTAACAACTTTGAAGTGATTCCTCATGCTCCGTATTCACCTGAGCTGGCTCCTAGTGACTTTTGGCTATTTCAGACAATGAAAGACACTCTCCGTGGCTGCACATTCACCAGCCGTGCTGCTATTGCCTCAGCGATTTTCCAGTGGTCAAAACACGACTCATAAAGAAGCCTTCACCACTGCCATGGAATCATGGCGTCAGCATTGTGAAAAATGTGTACGTCTGCAGGGCGATTGCATCGAGAAGTAACGGCAGTTTCATCGATATCGGGTGAGTAGATAATTAGAAAAAAAAATCGGAGGCCTTAGAACTTGAATGCACCTCGTATCTCCTTAAAACGTATATATTAATCAAACCTACCTGTAACAAACCTAGCAGACTGCCTTTGAGTTGCTTTGATGTCTTTCTGTAATCCAACCTGGTATAGATCCCAAAGATTCAAGCTTTACTCAAGAACAGTTGGCATTAGTGTCCCATGTGCAGTCTCCTTTACAGATGAACCACACTTTCCCACAATTCTCCCAATAAACCATAGCTGAACATTTGCCTTCCCTACTAGAATCCTTAGATGCTTGTTCCATTTCATATGCCTTTGCAGCATTGTGCCTGGGTATTTAAACACGGTGACTGTGTCAAGCAGGACACTATCAGTATTGTATCTGAACATTATGGATTTGTTTAACCTACACATTCTCATTAACTTTCAATTTTCTACGTTTAGAGTAAGCTACCATTCATCACACCAATTAGAGATTTTGTCTAACTCACTTTGTATCCTTCTGCTGTTGCTAAACTTTGACACATTGCTGTATATGACAGCATCCTCAGCAAACAACTGCAGATTGCTGCCCACTCTGTCCATCAAACCATTTATGCAAATAAAAAATAACAGTGGTCCTATCACACTTCTGTGGGGGGCTCCTGATGATACCTTTATCTTTGATGAACACTTGCCCTCATAGACAACATAATGGGTTGCATTATTTAAGAAGTTTTTGAGCCACTCAAATATCTGGGAACCTATTCCATATGCTCATACTTTCTTTAACGGTCTGCACTGGAGCACCATGTCAAATCCTTTCCAGAAATCTAGAAATATGGAATCTTCCTGTGCCTTTCATCCATGGTTCACAGTGTATTATGTGGGGAGAGGGCAAGCAGAGTTGATACGAGCAATGCTTTCTAAATTAGCGCTGATTCATGGACATAAGCTTCTCAGTCTCAAGAAAATTTATTATATTCAAACTGAGAACATATTCAAGGATTCTGCAGAACTTTCTTGTGGACTACATGGCTTAATTTCAACGAACTTATATTCACTTAAGCACAGATAGCCAGTGTTATTTGTCCAACAGCAAAAGTAATTAGTTGTAAGCATTAAGAGAATATGCTGCCATGAAATGCTTGTAGCTTCACAGGTGGTAAGTGCCAGAGCATTATCACAGAGAGATAACTTGAGCAATATACCATAGAAGACAACAGTACAGTTAATGTGCAAACTAAGTGACACACTGTGGACTATCCAAAACCTTGTTGCAGAAACCCACATGGGCACTAAATCTGTGACATAATAGATACCGGTACACAAATGTTTTAAAAAACCATGTCTTTAATATTAAAAACTACTTCGGCAGCTGGGTCAAAGGAAAGTCTTACATCAGATTGTGTGTTTTGCATGGAGGGAAATACATAATACCAAACATTAACATTTTGGACAAAGTTGCAAATACTCTCTGCCAACCATATCCAAGAAGTACATCAGTACAACTGAATGGAACAGCATACACTTTAGCTCCATTATCTCCCTGTTGACTAACTTAATAGTTTTGCTGTCCTTATATTGATGAGTCCCATCCGCATTATCTCCACGTGCTCTTCGTCATGGGCATTTAAATGCCTGCATGGCTGATGCACCATGGTGTAATGCATAGAGAGAGAAACTCATGAGGGCTAAAAGGGATGGAGGAAAGTGACAAGTATATGGAAAGATGAACATCAATATTTTGGACAGACATTTTGAAAGGGCAGTGTTCAGTCATGCCACTGTAGAACATGCGGTGTTTGGAATGCTATGCACGCCGAGGTCATACTGGAGGTGGAGGATTATTTCTCCTCCATGCATCCTTGAAAGTGTTAGCTCCGTCTCAAAGTGGCTCTGCATATACGACAGGCAAAAGTGGAGCAGCTTGTCCAGGATATGGTTTCAGTTCATCAAAATGGGTGGTTTCTGAAGGATCTCCAATTGTATTTCAGCGCTGACACATAATGTCACATGCATATTTTCATAAGATCGCTAATGGGGATGGAGAAAACTTCTTGGATTTGCATTTTTCATTGGGTTCTGCAACAGGACCGAGCCATGCAGTCAATATAGGGATAACAATGCTCCTTTAATGCCTCTTTGAGCATGATTTAAAGTTGTTGTGAAATTATTCTGCTGTACTTCTCATCAAATCATTTTATGCTCATTTTCTAAACTTTCCACTTCTCCTAGATTAACATGAAGAGGTAGTTTATCTATAGGCTGGCTATAAACTACCTCATCTATAGTGTGTCCAGTTGACTTCTACAAAAATTTCTTAGATTGCCCTTTCTCACTGGGTTACACAACAGCAGTCAGTATAGGGATAACACTGCTTGGTTACTGCCTCCATGAACCTGATTCAAAGTTGTAAACTTATTCTGCCTTACTTTGCACCAAATTGTTTTAGGCTTGTGTTCTAAACTTTTCACTTCTCCTAGTTCAATGCTAAGGGACAATTTACCTATAGGATGGCTATACACTGCTTCACAGAGAGAGCGTCCAGTTGACTTGTGAGCACTGTTGGTATATGCATACAATATACAGGGTGAGTCAAGAGGATAGGTACATGCTTTGAGGGGTATTAGTGATTCTCAACAAAAAACTTCATATGAACGTATGCTCTATTCCGAATAGGTTCCAAGCTATAACACATTTAATATCACTTTTGTACATTTTTTTTGAATAACTCAAAAACCACACCCTCCAGCAAAAACGTGTTGCAGTACAAAATTAAACTATGCTCAATTTCCTACAAAAAAGTTCCTATTCACTTTCTCTCTAGAACTAATGGTTTGTGTGAAGAGAGCATGAGAATGTAGAAAAACTCACTTGACGCACATGCGCTGTAGCTTACATAGTTTTTGTAGGTCAATTTGAGGTAGCATATTGAGGTAACAATTTGAGATGAACAGTTTGATATGGGACACTTGTGGTCTGTCAAGTCAGGAAACTACCTCAAATTGGCCTACAAAAACTAAGTAAGCTACAGCATATGTGCGTCGAGCGAGTTTTTCAACATACTGGCATTCTATTCGCACAAAGCATTAGTTCTAGAGAAAAAAAAATTAAATGTGTTATATCTTGAAAACCATTCAGCATAGGTCATACATCCATATGAAGTTTTTTGTTCAGAATCACTAATACTACCACCCCTCAAAGCATGTACCTTCCCTCCTGACTCACCCTCTATATGGAAGATAGGTTCAAAACCACAGTGTGTCTTATTAACATAACAGGGTAGTATTCAGACAATGGTTTTATGAACACATTCAACACAGCCATTGGCTTTTGGGTAGAATGGGTGATTTTCCACATGTTAATCCTTAACAGTTTACACACTTGCAAACGTGAAGTGGACATAAAATTCATACCTCATTCCATCACCATGGCATCAGGATTTCCGAACGTTAATACAAAATGACTGACAACAAGGGGTGTATGGGCATTTTGGCCAAATGGGAGGGCATTGTCCTTTTAAATAAAAAAAACAGCTATTTGCACTAGTCTAATTTTCCCAGTTTGTTTTTGAACATTTTTGAACACATTTTAAGTAGATTTTTAAATGTGTGCATAGCATGCATGATGTCTCTGCCAGAGGAATCCCTGTCACATCTAGAAATAAAAACTTTCGCTCAGACAAAAGGGGATGGGGCTATATGAGCTGAGTTGAATAAACCTGTACAGGTAAATGCCAATTGCTGTTCATTTATGTGGTTGATTGGGTGTGCGAATGATCAGCATTGTTATACTACTAACAAAAGACATAGATTCAGATTACCAGAGTGGAAATAAATGACTAACAGGACTAACAGGTAAGAAGGTTTACATATTATCTTCTCAGTATATCCAAGAAAATGAAATTTTGACAGAACATTTTTACAAAAGGCCAATTGTACAGTCCCTGATTAGCAGCCACTTAAGTTTTAGTCTTAGAGTGGTATGGAAAATGCGTTGTACAAACATACATAGTCTAGCCAGAGAATAAATGCAGTATAACTGAACCAGTGATTCTGGCAGGGTTCGGTGAAATTAACCAGAGAATAAGTTTTGACAATGGCAGAAATGGTTACAGAATTAGTTATGACAAGATTGTTTGTTAGAATGAGGAAGAAGAAGAAATGGGCACATCACACAAACTTCACGGAAGAATATGATGATTCCAAACCTATATAAAAATTGAATCTCATGCTTGAGAAACTGGAGTGTGTGAATGAAATGTGAAACCATTAACTAATATAAAACTTTTTGCTTGTAGTAGGCCTAATAGGCATTTGATATGGGCACTTCATGAATTACATTCTTTTGTGTTGTTTATGTAAATGAGGTACATAAAAATGACTGTTTGTGCCAAAGCTGTCTTACTTATTTTGTGTGTGGCGTGTGTTACAACTGCTGCAACATTACAAAGACCGATTTCTTTTTATTTACCAGGCAGTGACAAAATAGATGTAATCAGATTGAGAAACTACACCACTCCTGGGTACTATTGGTATTAACAGTTTTTTCAATATTAGACAATGACATTTTGCAAAATGCTTTGAACTTTGATGAGGTAATAGATTCTTTAACAGAAAGGAAAAAACTTTGAATAAAGCTGGAGCAAGATTAGAGAGAAAAAAATGGTGGAACCTAAGGATTGAAGAAATGTGTACTATCTTGCTCGTCTCTTGTCTTTACTGGTTTTATGTTTCCTGTTTTTAATTTTATCACACTCAGAAGAGAAAGCTATTAGCTAATAGGCAGTGAAGAGTGCACATTTTTTGAAGAGCTCCTGTTCTCCTGGTCAAAAATAATGCGACCCCCTATGAATTGTGAGTTTTTTTAAAGGTTGGCATACTGTCAAACTGGCAGACTGGAAGTGGGAGAGACTCCACAGAACAGTCTAAATTCCACTGTCCTGAAGTAGTTTTGATGGTTTCCATGACAAAAAATAGACATTTGAATTCCACGGAGCGAAGACGTGCAATAGAAGAATATTGTGTGAAGAGGCATGGCACTGCACTTTGGCTCACTTAAGACTTGTGTTCCTTGCACATATATATTTTATAACTCAAACTCTCCAGAAAGATGTGCACCACAAAATAAAGATATTTTTGGAATATCGATTTTTTTGTAAATTTTTGACATCCTATTTCAAACACTCGAGCGGGGAGGGGTTGAGGGGGGTAGAGGATAGTGCCAATGTGTCAAGTGTTTTTGCCCTGGTTCGGAAATATCGTAGACCCCACCACCATCCAGATGCTCCTTAGCATCATCCTGAGAGTCATTTTTAATCTGGACTTCGTTGGAACAACATTTCCACCATCATGACATGTCAGAGATCGTCCACAGTCACAGAGGAGAATAAAAAGAAGAAAACTGTCTCACTCGAATGTAAGCATTTGTTCCTTCATCTCTCTTTCTCATTATTGATTATTGTTAGTTTGCTACTGTTTTTTTAGTAATATGTTTTTAAATTTTTCTCTACTATAGTTCAAAGGACTCTGTATGATAATGCAGTTGGCCAGCCTGATTTGTGGGAGCCATCCAAATTTCCACCACATGCACCTGATTTGATAGACTTCAGGTTCACATTGCCTGTTTTGTCCAGCTTTGAGCCTCCAATAAAGCAGCATCAGGAGTGGTCCACTGACATCATATCAGCAGATGATATAAGAGGACTGTTCTTCTATAATTGTGAGCTACCACTATCACCTACAGACACACCACGATCCATGTGGATACAGTAGCATAACAAACACATTAAAGTGTTGCTATTGCTGTTTTCTATATTTTAATGTGAGTGGTAACAAGTGTATCGTTGTGTGCATGTGTTCATATCATGAGTTCAGTATTCTAATAGTGTTTGAATATCCACAGTTTAGTAGTAAGAATGGTGCGCTTTCATCATACAAGTGGTAGCTGTTATGTGAGAATTTCTCGAAGGTGGCTTCTCTGTTCAGTGATCAAACTGCACCCCCTGTGTTACTGGGTTGTCATTCAGTGTATGTTGGTGAGTACCCAAAAATTATTAAAATTATTAATGATGAGGATATGTTAGAGTACACCCATTTTCAGGAAGTGACATTCAGAAACTTGGTATATGCCAGTTCAGCAATTCAGTAGGCTGTTAATGACCATGTTGGTTAGTGGGATTATGTTTACAGCATTTTTGGCAATGTTTGGTATGCTCCTTTGAAGCTGTCTGATGAAAACACTTCTGAGGATGTATTCAAAAAAACTTTGATAGTGTATTGAAGTTATATGGAATGTGTATGGTATGTCACCACTACCTGGTATAGGCAAAGATATGTGTACATACTTACTTATGATTATCTTCCCCACAATATTATCCAAAATTAAAAGAGAAAATAAATTATCTGTAAAAAATTCTTTTTACTTTTTCATTTTTTCAAGTAAGTATGCAATGCCATTATAGCTTGATCAGTAGTGTGTGTACTTGCACTAAGGAAGAAAGTGAGTGTACCTCCATTACTGACTGACTCTAAGCTATGTATAAGTGCTATGCATTTTACATGCAGTAGTACTACCTAAAAATATTTAACTAGATTTCTTTTTTTGTAAATGAAAAGTACAATAGAAAGGTATATATTTGATGATTTTTTCTGGTTTATTCACTAGATATATAACATAATTCTCTTATACAGAAAGAGAGGTACAAAACATTAAGTAGAAAGTATTTTTCTTAATGCCTGGAAGTTACAGAGATATATCAGATTGACTAGAGATAAATTTTTTTTAATGACAAGTTACATTTCATATGACTAGGTACTACGTCTTCCATGGCAAGCTTTTTTTTTAGTAACACAGTTGTCATCTTTCCCCCATATTAGAGAGAATCTTTGATACAATATTGCACATTCTGACCACATGATGAGAAACTATGTCTCCCATGGCAAACTTTTTTAGTACTGCAGTTGTCACCCCTTCACAATATTAGAGAGAACTTTTTCACTGATACAATATTACATATTCTTCGTAGTGTACTGACATAGAAAAGATGATGGGAGTTGAATGAAAACAGAAATAGCTACACACACACACACACACACACACACACACACACACACACACACACACACACACACACAAAGCAAATAGCGTGAATATGAGGGGGGTCCTGATCCCGTCTTCACAGACTGATTTCAAGTTGCAAGACAGTGTACATCTCATGGTATCATAATCAAATGCTTAACTAGCGCACCATCTGTGGAGGAAAAGAAGAATCCTCACTAAGTAGGAGGCACTCTCCCAGTAATTATCAATCATGAGAGTCATGGAGGCTACACGATGCGCACCCTACGCCCACATTTGGGTTGCACCTGTTTGTGTACAACATGTGTATATTTTGGATCTAAGACCCACTAACTCCGTTATCTGTGAACCATTCTAATCATCCTTCATCAGCTTCATCTGGTTGGTAACCTTCTTGTTTTGACTTATAATACAATAAGAATTATTGTCTGCATATTCAGACATGTTGAATTCTGCTGGATACTACCTAATTATTTTATATGGATCAGAGCCTTTCACCCAGTAGATGAAATGTCTGCATTTATATAAAGTAATGTTGGATTAGCAAATTTCTTCTTCACAAAGTTGTAGTGAAATCGGTACATGTGGAATTTGGAAAAGTTTAACAATATGCACATACGAACATAAACAGGTTTTGTGAACTTTAGCAAAATTTTACTCATATCCACAGTGACTAATCCTCCATTGGAGATTGTGGCCCGTTTAAAATTTGGCCAAGCAACATAATTCTGTGTGCCACAGTGCCCCTCCCCTGAGTAAACTCAATGAACATTGTGGTGGTCTCTTAAATTCTCCATGGTTTTCCTAAAAGTAGCAATATTCATTAATTAAAAAAAAAATTCTCAAAGTCACATGTTGCAAGAGACCTCTGATTGGTATTAACGTCAATATATTCATTCAACCAGTGTGTCTGTTTGAAGGAGATACCACGGAAGACTCTAAGCAGTTCCATTCCCAAAGTAATGCACTGCTGGAAGTTTCTGTAGCACGATATACCTATATTTCCCCCTAGCATTGTCATCAGTTTCGGGTAGAACAATTGCTTGGCACTAAATGCTATAGACATAGAGGCAAATTGCTGTGTGCATCATACAATTTAGAATGATATGCCATGACTACCTCCATGACATATCTTCCACCAGAATCAGCTGCCTCACCCATGAAATAACCTAATCTGAGAAAACTTCTCTTCCTCAATTGGCATTTCCACACATACCAGTTTCTACGTGGAGCAATGAATCAGATGTTTCTCTAGGCCATCACTCATCGTAAAAGAGTTGAGGAATCGAGAGCAATAATACTGTGAATCATAATGTTTATATTTTTTCAGTGGAAAGTAAGTGGGCTATATTCTTGACCCATACCTAGTGCTGTTTATTGCCCTTGGTGAATAACAGCAAATCTATATGTTTAGGACACTGAGTAGCTAATTTGGAATGGTAGAGGGGTCCAACAACTTTATGCTTCACTTCTTTTTTTCCCATGAACAGTGTGCTCTTCTTCTGGCTTGCTTTTCTCTTTCTTCAGGACATAAACATGAACTGATAACATGGATTCAACCTCTCAAATTTGTGCTAGGCCAACATTCACAAATTTAGAGCTTCTAGCAGTTCAATTAACTGTACTGGTGAATAATGGTGTTCTGCTGGAACTTAGCAGAGGCTCAATGGAGGCTTAGTGAGTTTTGGAAGTTTCAGTGGCTGCTGTGGTAGTTGTTTACAATAGTCAAATGACAGGTCTGATAATTTATTTAGGTGTATATTTCAATAATTTTGATGCAATATTTTCTCATTTCAGCATTAAATTGACATGAAAGTTTGGTTATTTGCTATATGCACTATGTTGCACATATCCAAGCTTGCTAGCAAAAACACAGTTATCACTCACTGTTGATTGGTTCAGTCGCAAAAACCTTCCACAAACTGGCTGACAGAGTGCACATGGCCGCAGTTTGGTGTAGTAACTGGCAGCTGCAGTTTTTATCTAACTTGCAGGCCGTCAGCCTTCAGCCTGTAATGGGATGCAGCATGAGCAGCAGTTGAGCCTGTTTACAAATGGCTTGGACACTATTGTCTGTCACTGGACCTCATTGTTCAGCATTCAGTAGATGCAGCTCCACTATGTCACTGATGTTAACTGCAGTCAACTCCCTCACTGTGTTGCAGGTGGTGACAGAGTTCTTTTATCCAAAATGGCTCACACAAAATGGTTATGATTCATCTTGTCATTTTATATGAAGATATTTAGCTCTCATTGGTTGTCGCTGCATGACTGGTGCATATAGTTTGATGTGTTTAATGGATCTGTCATAGCTGGCTAGGTCACTGCTAGCGTAATAGCTGTCATCCATTCTGCATATAAATTTTTGTGAGAGATTTTACAAGCACTATACCCAAAGCTATTCTGTCTCTCTGTGTCCTTCTCTCTTTTTTACTTTTTTTTAATAATGCTCACGTCATCTTCCCACAGAAGGACAAATATGCATATCTTGTTTTTTTTAATTTCCCTGCAGAATGTATGTGTGGGTTATAGGTTATTTTCATTTTACATGAATTTTGAATTCGTCACCATTTTTTGATGTGGGTTTCTGTATGAGTACTTCTACCATTTTAATTTATGTCATGTGAGTTGTGATTACAGTGCTATTATAAACATCATACTATCAGTGGAAACTGGATGTACTATTCTCTATTTGGCATTAAACGGCTGAATTGGGAGTTTGCATGCATCGTTTCTGCCCATGTGGTGTCACCAGTGGACGGTGGCCTGATTCTAGGATGAGGAGGATTGAGTACTCATGGCCCATCATGGTTCAGCACTGAACGTGGCTGCCTGTCATTGGCTGATGGTGTTGCTTCTCCCATCTGATGGTGTGTTGCATTCATGTTCCTGCTACAGGCTCTGAGGCAATAACGACATGCTTAGTGGACTTAAACTTAAGGTGTCAGATCCTCAGGGTGATACTTATTTAAACTGTGATGTCAGAGAGGTGGAGGGAGAATTGTTTAAACATGCAGGCTGCACTGTTTTCAGACTTAAGGAAAGTCAACTGTAATGTCAGAGGAAAGCCATTGATTTTCGAATTTCCAGCAATTTTAAACGTAAGACTGGATCTTATAAGTACAGGTGAACCAGCAACCATGCACGCTGCACCTGTGAGCTGAGAAATCTGGCAGTCATGACTGCTATAAATACATATTTTCAGAGGAAGAAAATATCTTGTTTGAAAAACATACTTGGACCTGCAGGGGAAGCAAACACCTTTTTTCCTGGCTGTGATCAGCAGTTATTACAGGCTTGGACAGGCATGAGGGCTGGATAAAACCCAGGAAATATGGGAACAATGCAGAGAGTGTGAGTATCTCTGATCAGCAATCTTGGAGTATGATGTCATAGAGCTGCACCAGTATTCCAGATCTGCTATTTTGGATTTCAACAGTATCAGACGGGAAGGAGGGAAGTCTCAAAAACGCATTTGATGCCACAAATGTCCTGGTCTACCTACTAGCAAAGGCAGAAAATGTGTTGTGCCCTGCCTACACCTACATCTGCTTGGGGTTTATCTTCTAACTGAAGCAACAGATCAAACTTAGTTTGCACGATTAGATGCACCATCTTGGAAGAGATCCAATGCCTTTTGCATCTATTGCCTGTTGCCAATTCCGATCCCTCTTCACCATTCTGCCCTCGTTAAAGAGTAGTCCACATCCTAGACTTATCTAATTCAGTCTGACCAGCAGCAAATTTCCCCTCCAGTTCCACTGTCTACCTATCTCTACCACGTACAAGGTATATTCAAAAAATTCTGGAACTTTGTCCACAACCTTCTTCTGCACTTACCTTTTACTTCCTTACTCCTTCAAAATACTCTCCTCCACAATTGACACACCCCTCCCAACGCTGTTTCCACTTCCAGGAGCAGTCTTGGTATGTCTTTTGCTGGATCGTGGGAAGCATCACCTGCAAATTTTCTTTTATCTTGTCTATTATTGCAAATCTACATCCTCTTGACAGGGTTTTCAACTTTTGAAATAAAAAAAAGTCTGCAGGGACCGGGTCTGGAGAGTGCAGAGGATGAGACAACGCAGTGATTTCTTTTTTTGTACAGTAGTTATGAACTGACAGGCATGAATGTGTGGGTGTGTTATGACACAGGAGCCACGAATTGTCTCACCATATTTCAGGCCGTTTCCTTTCACATTTTCTCACAGGCATCGCAACGCACCCTGATAGTACTATCGATTAACAGTTTGTCCCTGTGGCACGAATTTGACCTAATCTGACGAGTTTTTGTGGTATTGGAGAAAATTTCCCAACCCACTTGGTCTCAACATCATAACCATAGACCCACGTCTCATCACCAGTAATGATTCTTTTAAGGAACATTTCGATCTCATTTGCGCAATCCAAAAGCTCTTCACGGATTGTGAGGCAACGGTCTTTCTGGTCTTGACTCATGAGCCGTGAGATGAACTTCGCGGCAACACGATGCGCACCAAGATGCTGTGCCAGAGTTCCATGACATGATCCAACTGAAATGTTACATTATTCTCCAATCTAGCGGACAGTCAGTCTTCGATTGGCACGCACAGTTTCGTTGATGATTCTGGCATGAGCGTTGTTGGTATACGTCGAATGAGGATCATCTTTAACTTCCATTTCGACATTTTTAAACCTTGTGTATCACTCGTAACGCCAAGTATGGCTTAAGAACTCATCATCGTAAGCTTCCTGCATTGTTTATTGTGTCTCTGTGAAGGTTTTCCAGAGTTTCACACAAAATTTAATGCAGACGTGTTGCTCCTCCTCCTCTATCACCTCGAAATTCGCAAACTGTGTGACAAATCGTTGTATTCAATACAGCACTGAACAATTACTAATAGACATATAATCATGAAACTGCCAGCTGTTACACATTAAACACAGGTATGTGCAGGGATTCCATACGCATTTCGTTACAACGCACCACTGGCGCGTAATGACGAATGTTTCGGAATGGTTTGAACAGGCATCGTACTTTGTAAAATCACCTACAAAGCAGCCTAATTTATTTACAAAATTAGTACGCCACTACAACGACTTGAACAGAAAAAACTACAGCATCCATCCCACAACGGTCTAGATGTAACAGTTATAAGGCAAGTTAGGGACTCTTCACTTGCGGTAAATAATCACTTGGCAAGAGTCAGAAAAACACGTTTACAAAATACACAATCGTGTCCGTATAAAGAAGATGCTGTTGCAAGGTTGCTAACTGAAACAAACCAAAATTTACACTACATTTCGGAAATATTAAAGAGATAATAAAGAAAAAGGCTGTACTTAACTATGTTGAATAGAAAAGAAACTAAACTATACTGTCTGTGTTTAGTGCACCAAAACGTAACAAAATCACGACTGTAACCAGTGTTTTCGAACATTTTGTATTTTCTCAAATAAAACATAAAGACTAGTGAATATTTTAACTCCAGGCTTAAAACACATACATGCATTTCCTGTGTAACCCTTACTGACCTAACTTTTACTACAAATGACCTGTAATGGCTCCTTGGTTTACAGGACCTAACTCTTCATTTGCCATACAGGAAAATTTCTCAGATCTGACAGTGTTAACCATAAAATTCTAATAAGGAAGCTATAGCAGTCTCGAATTAGATAAACAGCTGTTAGTGGTATTTAAGTCATACCTTCAACAGAGGAAACAAGAGTTTAAATATATTTCTGTTCAGTGCATTATTCCTGTTAACTTATAATCCTTCTCAGATCTACAAATGAGTCATATCAATGAATTTGTCTCATCCATGTCTGCTATTCTTGCACAAAAGAAGGCATAGTTCCATTTAAGAAAGGTTGTGACTGATGTACCTTTTAGAATACGTAACTGAAATGAGCACATCGTCTTTTTCGAATGAAATATCCTTCATATGAACCATTTTCTTGGTATATTAAAACATAAATTTTGTAGTTTCTAGTGTTAGCAGATGACATCATCAACATAACTATTGGACCAAATTTAGAAGTAGGCATATAAAAAATTAAGACAATATTTGAATTTGTCATTTACTGCCAGAAAACCAATATGCTTATACTTAGTATAAAAGACGATGGTAATACTCTACAGGAGCAATAAAGGAACAGTAGATGACCCTGGCTACAAGAATTAGATATAAATGAAGTTCATAATACAAAATTCTTTAGGTTAATTGTAGACAGTTATTTGTTTTGGAAAGGCAACGATCTGATCAAAACCAGGACACAAAATGCGGCCAATTTTGTTCTCCAAAACACTGAAACAACTTCTTCCAGGATGTATTTTTACTCTGCAGTGGTGAGTGCACTGACGTGAAACATTATGGCAGATTGAAACTGTGTGCCAAATTGGGACTTAGAACCAGAACCTCTGCTTTCATGGGCAAATGCTCTATCGATAGATATTGACGCATGATTTATGACCTACCCCCACAGCACTGTTTCAGCCAGTATCTCTCCACTACCTTCCAAACTTCATGGATGTTCTCCAGTATACAATGAGGGACTAACACTCCCTGAAGAAATAAAAATATTCTAGGTTTGAGTCCCAGCCTGGCACACAATTTGAATCTGTCAAGATATCTAATGAAACCTTTGGTTTCTACAAATAGTATGTGAGTTGCATATTTTTCGTATTTCGATCGCATGAAGGGCTATGGTACAGAAATCTGATGACAGACATGTAATGGAAACAAAATCTTCAAATTGTTGCTGACATATTTTTGCCAGTGGCACCTTCCCAGTTGAGCTTAGTAGGAAACTGCTACCCCAGTTAACAAAATGACCATGTACTCTTACTTTCTCTGCCTCTTTGATGACCAAATCACAGAACTTGCTGGTACGGCTCAGCACAAAGTCATTTTATTGTCAAGTGAGGTGAGATGTATTTCATCATTGTAGGAGTATATGACAACAAATTCAGACCAAATGAAACACATATGTGACAATAAAGTGTCCCCAAACAATCACATCAGTACACAGGGCCTGATGGTAACACAGGCATGAGTTCTCACATGCTAAGTACTGTAAAGGCGCCAAATTGCATCGTGTGATTGATTGCCCCAAGCACCTTGCACCTTTTGTTTGAATTTGGCAATTGCTCCTGCAGGCTCTGGAGAATGAGCAAGTTTCCACTTCACCATGTCCCATACATCTTTAGTTGGTGAGAGATCTGGTGATCTTACTGACCAGGGCATTTGTTGTACATCGTGAAGAGCATTAAGCATTGCAGCAGCCATATGTGGATGTACACTGTCCTACTGAAAGAGTACATCACCTTCCTGTCGAAGAAAGGGCAGTAGCACTTGGGCAGTAACCTGTGCAATGTAGCAGGCGCTGGTTACTTCACCCTGCAGAAATACCAGTTGTTACTGTGAGCACCATGAAGCCTGGAGTGGGACCTGTGTGTTGTCAGTGGATGCACTCCAAAATAGGCCACTCACCAATCTACGCCATACACATGTACATCCATCACTCACATACAGACAGAACCTACTCTCAGCAGTGAAGACAAGAGAATGCCCTTCGACTGTCCAGTCGACTCTTTCATAATACCAAAGTAGTCATGCTTGGCCGATTTTTGCTATCAGCGGTAGCCTAGTCAGAGCCACCAAAGTCCTGTTGCAAGCATATAGTTCCAAACGATTGTTGGCAACTTAGCAGGTGCAATATGTGCCCAGATTTCATCCATGGGTGATATTCGGTCTTGCAATGCTTCTCCCACAGTGTGTCGATCTTGATGTGTGTCTCTACCACACGGACATCTATAAACTGGCCTATGGTTGTGGCCATGTTCCACAGACCTGTTAGCAGAGCAAGGTTAGGCACTGAAAAAGATAAGTAACAGATGGTCCATAATACTTATATTCTGATAACAACACATTACATATAGCACACTTATGAGAGTGAATATCAAGAGCATAGATAGTCTACTCATCATACTGGACATATACAAACAAAAGAACCAGGGAGCCACATTACCAACATAACACTACCAATTAATCTGGTGACAATTTCTGTTTATGAACAAGATACATTTGTTGCTCTCTGGATAGTGGTTTAGTTAATACATCAGCAGGCATTTCCTTCGACTGCAAATACTTCCCAACAATCTCATTTCTTTTAACACATTGTCTAATAAAATGTCCTTTAGCACAAACATGTTTTAATCTAGAATGCAACACAGGATTTTGTGACAGTCTAACAGAACTCTGCAGTTAAATCATCTACAAAATGCTAATCAACAAAATTCCAATCCTTGAAAACTCCTTTGTCAAACACAATGCCATAATCTATAGTATCCTTGAGATAATGAAGCAGCCTTTTTGTTGCCTTCCAGTGAACATTAGTAAATTTACAATTATACTGGCTTAAAACACTTTCTGCATAAGATATGTCAGGTCTTGTATTAGAGCTGATATACAGCACACAACCTATAAGTTATTGATATGGCACTTGGACTTTATCACCGTGCATATCCCAAAGCTTCCATTAGTGTTCTAACAGGAGCACAATCGACCATATCAAAGCGTTTCAGCACATGTGCAATATAACCCTTCGGGGCAAGTTTTAAACTACCTTCCTCTCAGTTTCTCGCTATACACTTACCCAGACAGGACTTTGCTTCTCCTAGGTCTATAACTTCAAAATTCTCAGACAATCCCTGATACAACTTGTCTTTCATCACACTGTTACTACACAAGACATAAAAATCATCTACATACAAAACAATAATTGCAAAATTATTACCTGACCGTTTAATTAACGCACAATTTTCATCGGTATTTGCAACATAACCTAGGTCTAAAAGCGTACATTTTTCATTTTCATTCCACTGTCTAGCCAATTGTTTCAAACTGTAAATGGCCTTGGTCAGTTTATAGACTTTATCTTCACTCCCTTTTAAAACAAAACCATCTGGTTGCTTCATGAGAATAGTTTCCTCCAACTCCCCATACAGAAAAGCAGTCTTAATATCAAAATGATAACTCTTAAGATCAAGATTTACAGCTAAACTAATGAGAGCTCTAAGAGTACTACGTCTCACAACAGGTGAAAACGTCTCACAATAATCAATTCCAAATTTTTGTGTAAACCCTTCAGCAACAAGTCTAGCACGGTGTACCATCCACATTCCTTTTCAGTTTAAATACCCACTTGTTACTTACAATACTTTTTTTTGACGACTCTTGTTTCTGAGGACATTCAGACTTGAAGTGACTGTACTTCCAGTAATTGAAAATTTCACTTTCTTCTTTTCTTGCTTGTCTTTTGAGAAAGCCTGTTGTGATTTCTTATAATTCTTTGTAAATAAGCACTATCACTGCCATCTTTGTCCAACTTGAGATATTCTTCCACCCCACCAATCAGCAACTTTGGTTTGATATTTTATGATGTGAAATTTTCGTCCGTTCCACCGAACTCTATATCCATCCATTATGGTAAACAAACTTTTGGTAAACCTCTAAGCATAATCAGTGCAAGTATCCCACCATCAAATGGTTTGCCCATGCTCTGCAGTTTGTTGACTACATCCAAAATGTGAGTAACGTAACTTTGAATATTTCCTTCGCATTTGGATGATGTAGTATCCAGTAGAACATCCTAGAGATTCATCCATCTGGTTTTATTCTTACCAGCAAGCAGGTTTTCCAAAGTATCCCAAGCTTCCTTTGCTTTTGTTGTGTTTTCCACGTGTGCATACAGAGATTTATCCACATGCAAAATAATAAGTGTCCACGCATCTATATCCTCCTCTGCATTTGTAGCAGTACTTGCACCTATAGTATAATCCCATAATTTGTTGCGCATTAGAATGAGTTTCATTCCTAACTTCCACGTGTTATAATCATCCTTGTTCCTCAGTTTGTCTACCACTGGAGTAGTGGTGTTTGTCAAACTTACATTTTAAGCCATTTTCAGACACTCGAATTCAAAGCACCAGAATATGTGATTTCTTCTGAAAAACGAGAGTTCAAATGCTGATGAAGTTGACAAAACACAAATCAAAACAAGTATCACACACAATGCACATAACCTAACACGCTTCTTCAGTTATTTATCTTCCTACCCACACAACAAACATAGTTCACTGCACAGATTTACCTTTCTGGACCCACAACCTTGTAGCGGTTATCCACCGCAACCAATCGACCAACTCATCTTTGAACGAAATTCATTGAAAAATTGTTTAGAATAGTGTTCGCCATGTTGTCGAATCAAGCGACTGTGGATTTTCAATGTGGCACTTCGTGTATCTATTTCTAGCAACAATAAAAGTATTCAATCGATTAAGTGGTATGTTACGGTTCTACAACCTCTATACGACCCAACGACCACACCGGTGACCCTGAACATTTGTTTTTTTGTGTGCTTCTGATATAACTCAGCATATAAACAATGTGGCCGATCGACAATGCGAGTGTGCCTACGATTCCGCTGTCCTGTGTAAGTCGAGTGAATCCCCACAAACGGCTCCGGGACAACTACCGTTTACGCTGGATGCTACGTTTGTATCTCTTCCGAATTATTACACTCCACAGTCGCACCTTGCGACAGACACTTGTGTTGTGACAATGCCACCCGACAGTGTTTGTGTGAAACAAGGAATCGACGATGCATCATATGCTGTGTATTCTGTTACCTACGTCGTATGGCACAGAGGTAACGCAGTATGACTAAATCACCCAGTCCACACCACGTGGTCTCGCGGTCGCGTTTTTGCTTCCGGAGCATGGGGTCCCGGGTTCGATTCCCGGCGGGGTCAGGAATTTTCACCTACATCAAAATGGCTAGGTGTTTGTGTTGTCCTCATCGTTTGATCATTATTCATGCAAGTCTAAGATTGGACTGAGAAAAGATTGGAAATTTGTACGGGCGCTGATAACCGTGCAGTTGAGCGCCCCACAATCGAAACATCATCATCATCATCATCAGATTGCCCACTCGTTTGTTCCGGCGGCACCGGCCGCCCCTGCTGAGCCTACCGCGACATACGCTTATCGTATTTCAGACTGTTCCGTGTTTTCAGCAGCACCAGCTGTTCCATCCACGCCAGGACCACACCATGCATCTTCCATGCCAACCGTGTCGCGTCGCTTCGCACCTTCAGCTGCCACGCCAGACGTCACATCTCACTCCGAGCCAGATACCAGTTTCCGGTCCCCCATCTTGTCTCCAGTCGCACAGCCGTCGAAGCCCCCAAAACTGCCACCATTCAATCGGGACAATCCTGTCAGTTGGTTTGCTCTAGTCAAGTATGTGTTTAAACTTAATGGTGTTATCTCGGACGATGCACGTTACTCCAGTTTGATTACTCATCTACATGTTGAACTCGAGCTGGTGAGTGACACAATTAATTCACCATCTCCTCCGCCACACTATATTTCGGAGAAGAAACTTATTGTGGAACGTTTAGCACACACTACGGATGAGGCGCTGCAGCAAATCTTCCATGTCAAGCAAATTCAAGACAGATCGCCGTCTCAGCTGTGGCGCCGACTACACTCAATGGTCGACCAGCAAACCCTGTAGGACACCGCCCTGGGGGCCATTTGGTCAGTCAATTTACCATATGACATCCAAATGCAACTGCTCGCCCTCTCGACGGCACCTTTGGACCAGTGCGTACGGATCGCTGACAGCATGCATCGGCTATATTTGCACAGACACCTCGTCCCTGCAAGCCACGTTCGCACGGCGCCAATGGATGGCACACCTGCAAGTGTCAGTGCCTCACCAGCGCCGCCTAAGAGTGGCCGCGTGAACTCCAACGCTTCGCGTGAGCCGACGGTGTCCCCACCTGGGAGCCACACGGGAAGACTACTAGCGCTGCCTGCCCCCACCATGGCTAGCACTCCCACCGCTGGCGCCCTGCACAGCCCCTCAACAGAGGCAGGAACTCCTTACCCGGCTTCCCCTCCCAGTCATCAGCTGTGCTCGTTCCATGCAACACACGGCAACGCCGCCCGCAAATGCCGACCGCTGTGCGCAGCGGAAAACTATAGGCACGAACTGCTTTAAACGCCTTGTCTCGCGCCGCCTCTTCAGGGCGTCTCTAACGCACAAAACATTCTACACACGACGCCAGCTGCGCACCTGGGCGTCTCTACATTCTCGACGAAGGCTCCAAACTCCACTTTCTCGTGGATACAGGTGCGGACTCTAGTGTCCTGCCACGAACACTTGCTCCGTCAAGCTTGCTACCTAGCATTTCCAATCTCCATGCTGCGAATAATTCCAATATCAGCGTTCACGGAACAGTCGAGATTCAGCTTCCGACGAACCGCTTCTCGGTATTGATTTTCTCCGACATTATGGACTTTCTCCAGACCCACAGTCTGCAGCACTGGTGCACCACGCTTCTGGCACACGCATCCCTGGCTCCTTCGCGCCACGTGCTACAACTCTGCCTCTTAGTTATGCTTCACTCATCAATGCTTCTGCCGATTGCTCCAACCTGTCAGCTCAACTCGTCGCCTCCATCGCTGAAATCAACTGCCAACGTCGTGAAATAGATGCTATTCGTAACGACAACAACAGACTAAGACAATTGATTGCGGACGCATCACGCGAGCTGGCGCGCGCATGCAGCGTGATTGCCAACCTCTCATCTACGAACGCTCTCCCGTCATCTGCGGTCACTCACACTGCCAACGACACGTACGTTTCCGCACCTGTCGCGGACTCTACTGATGAACTCCAGATCGAGTTATTCCCTCGCTCTCATGTCGCGCGACCTGCTCACGTCGAGCCGACACACGACCCCACCTCATCACAGGTCACAGCCACGGACCACAGATATCTTCCTGCGACGACACTTCACACGAAGGGCTCCACCCTTGCCTCCACCCACCACGCCCCCGCAGCTACTGTTACGACGCCGACTACGCGGCTCCCACAGCCGCCACCACAGGTCAGTGACTCTTCAAGTCAGGGCCACGGGTGATTCGACATCCTCCCATCGCCCCCACGTCGCGGTGATTTCGAACGGCACGTGTCACAGACTGAATACTACTGAAGGCCCGCAAGTTCGTCACAAAGCCAGGCGCCTGTCGGCTCACACACTTCGCCTGGCAAAAGCTATCATACAGGACCTATTAGACGCCGCTATTGTCTGTCCGCCCTCCAGAAACTGGTCTTCTCCAATTCACTCGGCTTCCAAGAAAGACGGTTCGTACTGCTTATGTGAAGGTTACCGCAAATTAAATGCATGCACCATCATTGACAATTATCCGATTCTGCATATACAGGACTTTGCACAACAACTACACGGTGAACGCGTTTTCAGCGTTATTGACTGTAAAAAACCATACCATCAGGTCCCTATGCACACTGATGACATCCAAAAACGGCTATTATCACTCCCTTCGGTCTCTATGAATACTGTTTCATGTCGTACGGCCTCAAAAACGCCGCGCATACCTGGCAACGCTTCATTGACTCACTCCTTCTCCCACTGCCTTTTTGCTACGCATATCCTGATGACGTCCTTGTTTTCTCAGTGTCCGAAACAGAACATGAAGAACATTTTTCACGTATGCTACAAATTCTCTCAGACAATGGCGTTGCAATTAACGAGGATAAAAACCAACTCCGCCGCTCACCTGTGACGTTTGTGGGTCATGAGGTCACCCCCGGCGGCATACGACCTACATCCGAGCGTGTCGCCATTATTAACGGACTGCCACTTCCGGAAACATACCGTGACCTCCGTCGTTTCTTAGGAATGGTGAGCTTTTTCTGCCGACACATCCCGCTCGCAGCTTCACTCCAGGCACCGCTCACAGACGCGTTGGCAGGCAAGAACACTTCTGGCGCACGCAAAGTAGGTTGGTCCGAGGATATGACACGCGCGTTCGACAATCTCAAGTCCACCCTGACCAGTGCTGTTACACTCGCGCACCCACTTGCCGACGCGCGCATCTCTATTACTACACACGCAAGCGACGCCTGCCCTGCTTCAGCAACACGTCGGTGATACCTCTCAACCACTCCGAGTCTTCTCTAAGAGACTTACCGCTTCTCAACTCAAGTGGTCCGCGTTTGATAGAGAGTTACTGGCCGTTTACGAAGCTGTCAGACATTTTCGCGAAGATATCGAAGGTCGCGAGGCACTATTTTCACCGATCACCGTCCGCTCGCAGATACCATTCGTAATCCTGCTACCGATCTCCCACCGCGTAGGTTCCGACATATGGACCTCATATGTCGGTACACGACGGACGTCCGCTATATAAAATGTGCAGACAACGTCGTCGCAGTCTATATGTAGCGCATAAACGCAATTACTTCACCGTTTGACATTGCTACTCTGGCGCGCCTTCAACAACAAGATCTACATCTACATTTATACTCAGCAAGCCACCCAACGGTGTGTAGCGCAGGGCACTTTACGTGACACTGTCATTAGCTCCGTTTCTGTTCCAGTCGCGAATGGTTCGCGGGAAGAACGACTGTCTGAAAGCCTCCGTGCGCGCTCTAATCTCTCTAATTTTACATTCATGATCTCCTCGGGAGGTATAAGTAGGGGAAGCAATATATTCGATACCTCATCCAGAAACGCACCCTCTCGAAACCTGGCGAACAAACTACACCGCGATGCAGAGCGCCTCTCTTGCACAGTCTGCCACTTGAGTTTGCTAAACATCTCCGTAACGTTATCACGCTTACCAAATAACCCTGTGACGAAACGCGCCGCTCTTCTTTGGATCTTCTCTATCTCCTCCGTCAACCCGATCTGGTACAGATTCCACACTGATGAGCAATACTCAAGTACAGGTCGAACGAGTGTTTTGTAAGCCATCTCCTTTGTTGATGGACTACATTTTCTAAGGACTCTCCCAATGAATCTCAACCTGGTACCCACCTTACCAACAATTAATTTTATATTATCATTCCACTTCAAATCGTTCCGCACGCATACTCCCAGATATTTTACAGAAGTAACTGCTACCAGTGTTTGTTCCACTATTATATAATTATACAATAAAGGATCCTTCTTTCTATGTATTCGCAATACATTACATTTGTCTATGTTAAGGGCCAGTTGCCACTCCCTGCATCAAGTGCCTTTCCTCTGCAGATCTTCCTACATTTCGCTACAATTTTCTAATGGTGCAACTTCTCTGTATACTACAGCATCATCCGCGAAAAGCCGCATGGAACTTCCGACACTATCTACTAGGTCATTTATATACATTGTGAAAAGCAATGGTCCCATAACACTCCCCTGTGGCACGCCAGAGGCTACTCTAACGTCTGCAGACGTCTCTCCATTGATAACAACATGCTGTGTTCTGTTTGCTAAAAACTCTTCAATCCAGCCAGACATCTGGTCTGGTAGACTCTTACTTTGTTTATCAGGCGACAGTGCGGAACTGTATCGAAAGCCTTCCGGAAGTCAATGAAAATAGCATTTACCTGAGAGCCTGTATCTAATATTTTCTGGGTCTCATGAACAAATAAAGCGTTTGGGTCTCACACGATCACAAGATCCCAGCATACAGGACTTATTACAGGACACCAACACATCTCTTACCTAGGAGAACCGCCACCTACCAGGGTCTGACACCCCAGTTATATGTGACACTTCCACCGGTACACCGCGCCCGATCGTACCTGCCTCGCTCCGTCTAGCAGTTTTTGATACCCTCCACGACCTAACCTACCCTACCATTCGGGCTACGACACACCTTGTAACCGAACGTTTTGTATAGCCTAGTGTCAAGCGTGACTGCCATGACTGGGTCCATATGTGTGTACCCTGTCAGCGTAGTAAAGTCGGATGTCACACCCAGCCCCCACTCGGACAATTCGATCTTCCTAAGGGTCGCTTCCGCCACGTCCACCTCGACATCGTCGGCCCCCTTTTGAGGGCTACAGATACATTTTGTCTATGATAAAAAATACCAGCAGATGTGTGGAAGCTGTACCGCTTATTGACATTGCAGCTGCCTCGGTGGCTCACACCTTTGTCCAAACGTGGCTTGCCCACTTCGACTGTCCATTCGTGCTTACTACAGGCCAGGGCCGGCAGTTTGACTCCGTCCTTTTCGTCAGTCTTTGCCAACTATGCGGTGTCAATAAATTCCATACAACCGCTTATCATCCACAAGCTAACAGTTTAGTCGAACCCTGGCACAGAACACTAAAAGCAGCCCCCATGTCCCATGCGGAACAGTGGTCGGAGGCCCTTCCCTGGGTGCTTTTAGGCGTGCGATCAGCCTTCAAAGAGGACCTGCAAGCATCATTAGTGGAAGTGCTCTACGGCGAGCCCCTTGTTCTTCCTTGCGAGTTCGTCGAGAATTCACATCCCCTTTCATCGGCCGAGCTCCACAACATGGTCGATCGTGTTCGTAAGTGTATTTCACGCATCTGTGTACCTCCTCTGCGTGCACACACGGTTCCACGCCTTTTCTTAGAGAAAGACTTGGGTCAATGCGAGCATGTAATGCTCCGGGACGACACTGTGCGAGCCGCTTTACAACCTCCCTACACAGGACCTTACAAGGTACTGTCACACTCCCAAAACACATTCCAAATCTCCATCAATAAACAACCACACACCGTGTCTGTGAACCATTTAAATCCAGCATGGACCATCTCGGAAGCAGCATCCGTTATTCCGTGTAACTTCACCAGTCCAGTTGAGTGTACTCACCCGAGTGACAACAGTGTTCCAAGTGATGTGCCGTGTGATGCCCACACTCCGAGTGAGTGTTCCGATTCAGGTCATAGTGTCCCGTGTGACGTTTCTCCCCCTCAGCGTGACACAGCCACGCCCCCCTTTTAGGTAGAATGATTGTGTCTCACCCGCACCGTCGCCAGCAACTCACCTTTCAACAGCTCCGCCATCACAGACGACGTCTCCATGTATACAGCCGACGGTCTAGCAGTCCAAGTCTGTGAGGGTTCCCTTTTCATCCTCCACGCCCCTCCCCGCTCTCTCAACGATTCACACCCCTCTGTTACACTGCTCAGGCAGCTCTCCCTTCCTCCTGAAGCTGATGTCGATAGCATTACATCGTTGATCGACACGGCTGGTACCCTCACTGTCACCATCCCCATGCGTCCCTCTTCCTCAACATCACTGTCTCCCTCTCCCCTCCCCATGTCCAGAGCAGGTCGTCAGCTTCGGCCTCCTCTCTGACATAGGGACTATACGTTATTCTGGCATTTGTCCCCCCCCCCTCCCCGCGGTCTCTGGATACCTCACCGATTACGCCGTGCTCCGCACTACCGGCGAGACGGGGGGGGGGGGAGGGGGGCTCTGTTACCGACCGCAAGCAATCAACCGACTCATCTTTGAACTATCTTAATTGAAAAATTGTTTAAAGTAGTGATCGCCATGTTGTCGAATCAAGCGACTGTGGATTTTCAGTGTGTCACTTTGTGTATCTATTTCTAGCAACAGTAAAAGTATTCAATCGATTAAGTGGTACGTTTCGGTTCTACAACCACTATACGACCCACCTACCACAACCTGTTAGGAGAGCAAGGTTAGGCATTCAAAAAGATAAGTAACAGATTGTTCATAATACTTAGATTCTGATAACAATACGTTACACGTAGCACACTTAACAGAGTGAACATCAAGAGCAATGATAGTCTACTCAGCATACTCAACGTATACAAACAAAAGAACGAAAGAGACAGATTACCAACATAACAAGACTATTGCTGAAACAGCGACACTCTACAGATATGTTGTGCCCAACTTAGCAGCAACCTGTCGATACATTCATCCAGCTCCCTGAAGGCAAAGAATGTGACTCTGTTAAAGTGGCTGACGTTGTTCAACAGACATTTATACTCACTGTCAGGGTATCTTGTATCCTAGAATGGATATGGGACAGACTGTTCACCTCTTTACCCAAAAAAGCTACTTCCAAAGGCGTGCATCGAGCATGCGCGTCCCGCCTGGGACAGTAGCCATGACTGCCGGGAGAGTCTCAATTTGCGGTGCCCGGTCAGCCAGTGGAACCACACCAAGTGCCCCCCCCCCCCCCCCCCCCCCCCCCGGGATGAGTGGTTTCCCACCAGAGCCCCAATCCTCCCAGACGCTTGTGCAACTCGGCTGCTCACCGAATCACATGCTTGACAGGCATCACACTGCTGTGGGACCTGAATGAAATCTCTGTGGCCTGTTTGCAGGCAGTTTTTTACTTCACATAGTATTTACTGACATAGTACTTCAACTCCTGTGTCACGTCAAAATAACTGATGATTGTAACACCAGGAGCAAGATGGTCACTTAAATCTCCACCATTGTTTGTAATTGTAAAAAAAATGGCTCTGAGCACTATGAGACTTAACTTCTGAGGTCATCGGTACCCTAGAACTTAGAACTACTTAAACCTAACTAACCTAAGGACATCACACACATCCATGCCCGAGGTAGGATTTGAACCTGCGACCGTAGCGGTCGCGCGGTTCCAGACTGTAGCGCCTAGAACTGCACGGCCACTCTGGCCGGCTTGTAATTGTAAAATCAACTTATTGTTATATGTATGTGAAAAAATTCTGTACCTTATGCTACAGTGAAAATAGTTTTATTAAAGATCGTTCTACTAATTATCGGATTTTGTAATACTGTATGAGGAAATGGCAAGTATTTAAAAGTTTTTATTGACACACATGGAAGTTAGATGGTTATATAACAGTAGAATTGTTCTCACAGTGTATGAAGTTTGTGTTTTTCTCAGCAGCTACACCTTTTCCAAGGCAAAACCTGGCTCCAGACTGCCTTTTTTGGCTGACATTCTGTTAAAAATCAACACTTTCAAAATGATCAAACTTTGAAGACATCGGTACTGATAAAATACGTACTTAGCATACCTAATTACCATTGCATTCACCCTGAAGTGCAAACTTTTCATCTATCACTTGTCGATAGTTGCTTTAGATGAGGTGGATGTGGTACTGGAAGTAATGCAAGTAAATGCATTGATTTTACTTCCATTTTTTTGCTTAACTGATTTCGAGCCCTTGCTTTCAGCAGTGTTGTTTCCCACAAATGTTTGTCAGTATTGAGACACTCCAGGTTCTTTAAATATGATCTCTTATCCAGTTCTAATTGTTTAAAAACCAAAATAAATAAAAATTTTATTTGTTTATTAATGCATTATTTTGCATACATGGGAGTGAGTGCCTCATTGTCCACTGCATTCACAGCACAGTGTTCCTGCACCTGGTACACTAGTGGCAGGAGCAACTGCAGCATCAGACCATTGTCAACTTCCATAACCCTAGTAGCCTCTTGAAATACTTCAAGAAACTGTATTAATTTGTCATCTGCCTGGTTATCCCGGTTCCCAAGCAAGGGTATTTGCCCATATTCAATTCAAACTTGTTCATGCTGCATAAAGATGTATTTTAGCGTGACACACAAAATATTCCAGTGAGTCTCAATGGGCTGCTTTACAGTAAACTACAACTGTGAGTCCCTCACATGATAAGTCATTTTAAATAAGTTGCGATATTTTTCGTTGATTCCAACGATGAATGAGCATTAGGACAATATTCCTACAACCATTTATCTTAAAGGCTGTAGCTAACAGTGCTGAGGGAGTGGTTGCTGTGTGGAAGGCGACAATAGTTCTTTAGTGCCTTTTTCATGTTTGCCTCCTGGTCGGTAACGAATGCAACCTCAAGAGATGGCATGCAAATATCCCTAACATGCTCATATTAGTTTTGGTTTCGTCCCGTACATTTGTAGCACTTTTCTGCATTTAGTATTTTATCCATCTACAGCAACTGTATTTCTGTTCATTGAAATAACCATCAATTAGCTGCACAAAAGGAATTTTGTTTCCTTTACTAGTTTCAAGCACCTAGTGCTCTTTTTCAAAAGGTTACAATTGTCACATTATTTGCGAGTGTCAACCATGAACTACAAACAACATGACCATAAAACGCATTTTATTTCTGACACTCGCAAATAATGCGATAGTCATAATATTATGAAGAAGAACACTAACGCCTGAAGCCAGTAAAGGAAATAAAATTTCTTTTGTGGAACTGGTTGCTGATTATTTCAATAAACCTTTCTCCATATCAGATGGGAGCTCTGCAACAAACAGGAACCAATTTTCACACTACAACTCTAACGAGATTGAATGCTTAGCAACAGTCAAATAACGCCTTTTACTGTATGTGTCTGTTTACATGTCAGTTGTACATTCACACATACCATCCTTCACATCTTGCAACACTTGGGGGATCGCAGCTATACAGTATTTGTCTCCTATTTCTTTTTTCATTTCCAGAAATTGTTGATGGCTGAGGAAGCAGGTCTCCTGCTTCTTTGCTGAATGGTGGCAAACCTCTTGAGAACATTGTTACACACTACTCAAGAACAACGGATTTTGATGACGTTGGGAGGTTGCCTCTACTCTGACTATCAGGAGAAGCTTTGCAGATTATCCAAGTGTCGCAACAGGGTATTGGTACTGCCATCACTGAAAGTTGATAACTTACAACAGCCACTACACTGTGCAATACCTACAGACTTACTTTGATTGTATACAACCTGTGTAAAATTTTGCCATAACGTGCTGACTCCTTATTTCTTCAAACAAGTATAGGTTCCCTCCTCACCCTTCAAGGAAACTGCATTTTTAACTTCTACACATTTTTTTCTAATCCTTGGAAGTTGGAAAGACCTTTGCCTTTTGAAAGGTATTTCTGATATAATAATAATAATAATAATAATAATAATAATACAGTAGAGTCTCGATAGTTCGAGGTGAACGGGCCCGGAACCTCGTCGGACTATCGAAAATTCGGACTTTCGAAATTTAAATGAAAAAGAAATATTATGATATTGTAACTAATAAGGTCAAAATATGATCTTTACTAAAATAAAAGTATTTACACATGCATTTTCATTGGCAGAATAACAATAATTATTTATTTGGACTAGTAATAGTGAAGTGTCTTTTGTTTGGCGAAGCAGCAACGTTTGGCAGTGTCACGCCACCGTCTCAGGAGCAGTAGGTCAGTTGGTGACGCCTCAGGCTGTTGTTCCACGTAAGTGTCATAAAATCGGCCAGGAAGGCGGAGGCTTTAGAAAGGAGAGGAAATAGTAAAGGATTAATTGTATAAACGCATAATAAGCCGCGTGCCTCGATGCTGGATTGCAACTTGCGCACTCTGTCCCCTGTATGGTTGAGCTCGACTACCTGTGGTGCGGGCAAGACAATGTATAGGTCGGCTGCAGGCAGGCTTGCCCAAGGTAAATGTGGCACGATCCACTGCTTTCGTTAATGTCTGCAGAGCCAAAACAAAGTGCACACAGACTGGCCTCGTGAATGTCATCTGGTCACTGATGTCCATGACAAATGAACCACTAAAACTAAATGCTCAGTGTGCAGATTTTATACCTTATTGCCGCTTATCACAGTCTTTGAAAGGGTGCTTTTTTTCCTGGGCATGTATGTAGCTTTCATTGAAGCTGTGTTCTGTTGCTGCAGACATGGTGGTTTGACCGAGATTAACACTTCTCACATGTGCTGCACAGTGTTGGGAGATGTATCACTGTATCTGGTTAATGTACTGCGTTACACACTCACCACTGATACTGTAAATGCCTTGTGTCCATAGCCCTAATTGTTCTTTGACTAACCCAGAGTATTCTTGGCTTTAACCGTTGAGCACACAGTGATTCCTATGATGTGCTTCTCGACTGTTTTGGCAATCTTGGCAGTGGCCGTTGGGGTCTCGGCAGAGGAGTCTGCGGTCCAGCAGCTGTAGAGGAATGAACCAGATTTAACCATGACACTTTCAAAAAGGTCGTCAACGAGGCCGAATATGAAACCTTAACACCAGTATCAGGAATACGACAAGGAGCTATCATCTTGCCCTACTGTATATCCTTTACACATCAGACACTCCACAATGACACTGCTTATAAATAACGCACAAAAACTATAAATGAAATCAATCAAGAAGCTCGGGACTACTTCTACCAGCTTGAACTCTGGCTCAGGAAATGGAAAATTAAACCTAACACAACGTAAGCACAATTAAAAATCTGTAAACACAACAAATCAGGAAATCCGATGCAAAATCCAAAAGACACAAAGCAAAGGCTATGGGGAGAGATAATCCAAGCGAAAGACACCGCAGAATACTTGGGATCACCCTAACAAATATATGTGATGGAACCAGCACAGTGAAGATATTATAACCACACTCAAAGTAAGATTATACCTAATTCAAATACTAAGAGAAAGAACAAATGTGGCAAAGAGAGACGCCGTTGTGTACATCTACAAACGCTTTGTCTACCCTGTCTTAGAATATACCGCCCCAATTTGGATGTCAAACAAAATCAACACACAAAAGCTAATTGCGACAGAAAGAAGAATACTACAACAACAACAAAAATGAACCCCAGGACCACCAACAAAATGGTTTACAGAAATCCGAAAATAAAACCAATTAGGACAAGATGACTTGAACTAACAGCGAAAATAGGTATGCGTGGATACCACAGAAACATATCCATAACTCCACTACTGGCACTCAAAAAAAATTATACAGAATTTGCATAGCCTAAAACGAAATACCCATATCCAACGAAAATAATCAAAACTTACTTTAAAGCAACTGATACACAGACAAAAAATGCCATAGACATAGATGAGGACAAAATAAAACACCTAACAGTAAATGAAACATAAGATGAAGAAAGTAACCAAAAGCAATAAAGAAAGGCAAAGCAAGACGAAACAGAAGTTAAACACAAAACGGACAAAATAATCACAGAGAAGAAATGAAATAAGAATAGAACTAAGAGATCCTTGATGAGGTTATCGGGTGGTTTCCCTAGATACCTGGGTCAGAAATCACCCTCCCACATGATAAGAAGCGATAACTAAAAAGCAGATACAGTACTCAGTAAAGTAATAGGAAAACCCCACTGAAGAAATAAAATGTGTTCGCATAGTATCACGTAAGTTATTATAATGCACCGAAGACCATTAATCTCTCCACCTTGCCTTCCTCCATCAGAGGGAGGAGAAAAAAATTCACCTGGAGGTGAGGAAGCTCGTCGAAAAGTGGCAACAACATGACTACATAACTCAGCTGATAACCCAAGAGCATTTCATCAGTGAAAATCACCGACAAAGACTGCATTGCCCATTATGTAATTATTAATATGAAAGCACACACTTTTGCCTATGTTATGTAACTTGCTAAAATACAGGGGAAACATTGTTTTTTCCTCGTGAAAAATCATCAAACTACAAAAATTAACAATGAAAATAATAGGTAATGTATAAGCTGTAAGATACTTTTCAGGGGTTGTACTTTTGAGAATTTTAAAATGTTACCTCTTTGCAGTATCTTAGTACATAAGCCATTTCTCTTTACTTAGACCCATAAGACAAGCTTTTTTAAAAATGGAGTTAAAATATACATACTAAAAACTGAATGAAGTTTAGAGTACATTGGGAGCACAGCACAATTTGAAATAAACACTGGTTATTTGCAATAAAATTGTGCAAGTGACACAACCTATTCTTATTTCTATTGTGAATATGGAAGAGAAATTTAAAGAAATTCTAAACTGTTTCCTGTAGACAGAAAAAACAGAACTGAAACTGGCTATACAGTGAGATACCTTTCAAATGTCTATTCGCGAACTGAGTGCTAGATATTAGAAACACGCATGCTACTCATCCCAAAATATTGCTCAAGTGTGTGGCACACATACCAAATAGGACTATTATACGCCCCGCCTCCCCATCGAAGGGCTGCCGGCCTATGTCCATGTTCTGTACTTCCACGAAAGCAGAACTGACATAACTCAGAGGGATTGTTGATTCCTTTAGCTGTACGGAGTGACCCATTCGAAACCCTTTATGCAAGAGGATTAGTCTCTCCACTCACTTCAAAATAAGAAAAGAAACAAGCAATCCACAAAACAAAATAAATTGGAGTACACAATGAATTTGTCGCGGTTGGCAGTGGTAGTTCAAGCCTGATCTCTACCAGTATATTATGCAAACATAGTTCAAAACGCTCCCCACCTAAAACTGCCATGATATAGTGCACACACAATATCAGTGGTCATTGAAGGTATACAAAAAAGAGCACCACCTATGTTTACAGATTTGCTTGACCTATGGCTTATCGTCACAGAGATGCTGGAAAACATAAACAGGCAGACGCTTGAAGAAATTTGACAACTATCTCGCAAAAGTCCATGTAAAAAGTTTCAAGAAGCAATATTAAGTGAGAAACCCAGAAATATTTTATAACCCACTAAGTATCGCTCCTGTAAGTAGCCTACTGGTAAGTCAAGATTAAACTAATTACTATGCACACACAGGGATTTAAGCACTCGTTTTTCTTGCACACGCTACAGGAATGGAATGGTAAGTGCTAATCAACGATATAATGGTAAGTAGAGTTCACAGTGATTTACAATTTTGATGTGTACTTGTGTCAGGTTGATTCACACTTGACAGAATGCAACAGGGTGGAGGAGAAATTCAAAACGTTCGGCAATTTCAAATGAGAACATTGAAAAAGGCCGCTCATTGCACAATATGTCAAGGTCGAGGTAACTCGGAAATAAATCAGAAATGGTTTGACGTTGGTATCTGTGGGGATGGTGATTGGGTTGCAAAGGTGGGGAGAGGCGGGAGGGGAGGAGGGGGTCGTCATCTGCTAACACTTATCCTATTTTCCCCGCGCTATCTCATATAATAGCAGTTAATTTTGTGTTTTTGCTTCTTCTTGGTCTGCAGTTCATGTTTCCGTGTTACACTGCAAATCTCCCATGACGACTTGGATATTTTGCAATACGTGTTCTTCCAAAGGAGAGGCCAGATATCTGAAAGCAAAAAATAATTTACGCTTGAAAATAAATGGACAGACAAAAAGAAACCTATGCTGTGTATATGTAATAAAACAAAGTTATGAAGCAGTTTGTATTGTACAGATAAAAATACAGTTGTTTTAAAAGTAATTTGGTATCTAGAACAAAGAGGTAGTGGATAAGGGAACAGGCCCTATGTACTGATTTATTTGACGAGTTTCTATGTACACATTTTCCCTACCAAATAAATGTCTACACTTTGAAAAGTTTGGAAGACGCTTTCTATCTCTTGTTTCACTGTCAGCAGTGTTCCATGCAAACTTTATGGGGAAAATCCGTTATGAAGGTTAAACTTTGTCATTGCTGGTTCCTTTATTCTGATACTATATTCAAGTTTTTTGTATCATCTCAATTTTACTATAATGACACCTGCAACAAGAGGAACACGATATAACAAGCTGTCGACTATCTGGAACACAAGATAGTTTTCTAAGTGTTGCTTTAAAAATGTTCAGCTCATTGTCCCGAGAAGAGTAATCCCAGCCACCAGGACCATTCAAAGGAAAAGTGCAAAGGACCTGAAAGAGTACCCATTATATTCCATTTGAGAATTCTTCAATAGTGGCCAAAGTGAATGGAGAAAATAATACTGTTAATGTTTATTCTCGTATTAGCAAATATACTGAATATTTTATTCAGTCATGACGTAAATGGCGCAGAGCTAGTAATAAACTAGTAATAATATTAAAATTACTGAGTTGAGTGAAGTGACGTTGTATTGACATTAAATGTGAACAACATTTGACTATTGATGGTGACGTTCATGCTGCTCCGCAACCGTCCAGTGACAGTCGGCCTGAAATGTTAAAATATTGTACATCGAAATTACAATCACACATGTGTATGTGATAGAGTTCCTGTTTAACAAATAAAATCAAGTAATTACTGAGATATGATACACGGATGTAAGATTTCAATTGCAAAAAAAAAGAATAATTAAAATTAAACAAAACGTACAGATTCTACATGCAGAGTGTAATATCCGTGACCACCTTTATTTATCGTTGGCTGTATTTGGTTTTTAAGTTGGGAAAGTTAATTGAGTAATTGGGTTTAGGTATTTCATTGGAGGATAAACGTAGTGTGAACCTTTTATAAAACAAACAAAAAATGGCAAGTTACAGAATATGATTCCATAAAATGAAGTGTGTACTTGAGAAAACAGCGGCGATAATTTGCAAGTATTTGAGATTCCTTATGTCAAGTGCTCCTTTATTCCTGATTCCTGCGTAGTCCCTCTGTGGAAAAGGAAAAGTAATAATGCATGTAGGAATTTGTAATTAGTGATATTTTTAGCAGTTGCATTAGTACACGATTAGCTGTGCGTGCTAATTTCGTAGCACAACGTGACATGTTTGCGTTCATCAGCAAACTCGTACTTCTGTTGGCTGCTTTACATTAACTGTCAAATATTGTTTCTGAATTGACATGTTGTTTATCTGTATTGTTTTTGTTTGTAGTCAGTGGAAACACATTGCGAAGAATTCCGAAAATATTTGGAGAAAGGCGGTGTCATGGAAACATTCACGAGAATACTAGTATCACTTTACGAAGAAAAGGATCGTCCAGCTCAACCTTTGGAGTATCCTTTTCTACGAAATAATTAATCTTTGTTTACTGGCTTTTAGCGATAGCGTTTTAAACACGCTGTGTATGTAGATCTTCCTATCCAACAAACCAGTGCAAGGTAGGTAGTATCAATAAGACTATCATAGATTTTACTGTATCCTCTTCACTGATAGTAAGGAGACTGGGACGACTCGATTGTCTACTGGAGGGGTTGCTGTTAAGTTTTTAGAGTATTAAACTGCAGTCTATTTACACATGTGTTCAAACCGTATACTCTTGGACATTTAGCTCCAAAACGTGAACTGCCCTATATCTTTCTGCATTATAACTGTGACATTTATTTAAAAAAAAAGAATCTGGTGTCGTAAATATACAACTTGTGTCGTAGCTTTCTGTAGATTTTGACTGCCAGTGTATCTAGATGTTCTCTTTATTCAGTATAACTTTGGTCTGTAAAGTATAATAAGAATATAACAGTTGCTTGTGCTGTGCCTGATTTTGTATGAGTTGAATGCAGTTCATGGACACTTAACCCTGTAACAAACCCTGGTAAATAGATAACAGCTGGCATTACCATATATAATTGTTATGCTCCTGATTCATTGGTACTAATACTTACCACTCCGATATTTATGATAAAAGTACATATTGTAATAAATTGAGCAGGTTTATTCATTGCTATTCCCAAAGAAGACGTACAGACATGAATTTCATTGTCATGCTGGGCAAAACATTTGTTACTTACAGGGTTAAAAGCTTCTTTGGCTGTTCTCTATCTACTGGAAGCTGCTGCAAATTTGCTTTGAAGAAGGGAAGAATCCAAGGTACTACGCCCCTCTACCTTATTAATAAATATGAAATCCTCTTTGGATATGAGTGATATGTAACTACTGTCTGCGACACCTCTGTTGAAAAGCCTTAAAGGTACTGAGCTGCAAAAAAAGCATGTGCAGGTAGTGACAGGTTGATTTATAATCAATAATTTGACTGTGCAACATTAAGTTGTGTTCTTGTGAAATACTAACAAAATAGGGCACTCAGTGTTCTGCCTAGTGACTTGTTCCATGTGATGTGACCGTGTTCTGTTCTTAGATCATACTAGGCTCCTTCCAAAGACTCTAAAAAATGATTGAAGCAACCAACATGACTTGTAACTTAAAGTTTTCAGTTACATTCCTAGAATTAACCTTGCACCTTAGCTTTTGTATAGGTGAAGGTCTGAATGAGTGTTGTAGGCAATATATCATAAATGTGAAGGCTCTAGACTTGTATTCAAGAGTAGTAGGGTTCAAATCCCTGTGTGGACATTCTCATATGGGTTTTCCATGTTTTCCCCAAGTTGCTAAGATGAATGCTGGAATGGTTCCATTGAAAAGGCCATGTCTACTTCCTACCCCATCCTTGCCTAATCATATTCAACTTCGTGTATTTATGTTTTACCTACTGCAAGGGAATCAAACTTTCTCTGTGTAAGGTTTCTTGCAGTTAATTCTTTGCGTAACCTGTATCACCATCTTCATTTTGATAAGACTGTTGCATCAAGAATTTGGGTTGACAGAAGCATCCGATCCCACGCATCTGCTTTGACCCGTGACGTAACGGTGTTGTCATGTGTGACGACATGACAGCGCGGAGTTAAGTTTGGGAGTGTGGCGTGTTTGTAGATGTCGTCGTGTTGTGGTTTGTTGTGTTCTCTGGTGGTATGTTCAGGGGTTTCGTTTGTGTGGTGTAATGGGCTCAGTTTGCTTTTGCTCATTATCCAGAATTGTTAGAGTGTTGGCTGTGTTTGTAGGTAATTCATTTCAGTGCATTAAAGATTTTGTGTGAAGGTTAATTTAGTGTTGTTCGCTGTACATCATGTGGTAATTTTAGTAAAATTAATCTGTTGTTGTTTATGTTCACAAATGGATAGGAGTGATAAAATTAACAGTGCGTAGGCCAAGGGAAGTGTTTGATCCTAACTTATGGGATCGGGAGCCGCTGTTGAGCTATATATGTCAAGGGAAGTGTCCGATTCCGTGGTTTGTATGGGGGTGGTTGTCTAAATGTTTACATGTAGTTTGTCCCCACCCAAAAACACCCCATTTCATGCACTTGTCCCATTAGTGTCATTAGGCTTTTTGTGGAAAGTGTGTGTGTGTGTGTGTGTGTGTGTTTTTCGTTCTCATAATGTGTACATATCGACTTTATATGCGCCATATTGGAATCGTGGTTTATGGTTGTTTCCGCCATATTTGTGACATCATGGGTCAAAGCAGACGGGCGGGATCAGATGTGTCGGTATTTCCAAGAATTTCATACACCTGTAATCGCTGATCACCCAGTACCATATGGTGTACATTGCTTGAGTTTTCATCTGTGAGTCACCCTGAAAAGAAGTACGGCATACCAGAATTGTACAACATATGTAATAACTGCTGGAAATGGAGCAGATTATTTACAAACCTTTACCAACTTTGAATGAGTTTGACTTTAAAAAGTTGTGTATACAAAACTATTTAGCAGATCTAGTTGACACTTCACTTACATTGTTGCACAAGATGGAGCACCACAGTGATAGTTTTGAAATTGCTGCTAGGATTTAAATGTTAAGTTTGTGCAGCCTTTTTGTTGGGGCCAATGTATTTCAGTATACTAACACAAGTTGAATCAGTGCCTCAACTACCAAGAGCTGTTGAGACAGACTGTGTTGAGTTGACTCCAAGGTTTTCTTACCATATAAGAAGTCTGGGCAGAGTGGTCATTAATACCAATTGCGATGTTATATAATTTTATTCATAAGTTGCTCAATTGTGTTATATCCACTTGTAAAGCCTGCTTGTTCCTTTGCTTGATTAAACTGTAACGTTTCAATGTAAGCAGTTGGTGATAATTTTAATGAGTTTATTCTGAATAGGGTACTGATAGTTTTGTAGTTTTTGTATTCTGTCTGACTCCTTTCTTGTGAAGGAGACTGATTGTTTCCCAGTGGAGTAATTGTCTTATTTCACAAACATTTGGTAAACTAATTGCCATGAGTCTTTCATGTTAATTTGCCTCCAGCTTTAATAATTTATATTAAAGCACCATCACCCAGCTTATTCCCTTTCTGCACTATCTCGAATGACTTTTAAACGTCTCTTGTGACATTATTTATGGAATTTCAATAGTTTCATGATTAACTGTCACGTGTTTGTTTCATCTATTGAGTTATGCAACCATTTGAAGAAACCTTGCAATGCTTGTATGAATTGCTTTCAGTTATTTCTCTTATCAGATTTTCATAGCTATATTTCCTTGACTTGGAGTGGGGATTTTTTTTTTTTTTTTTTTTTTGTGTGTGTGTGTGTGTGTGTGTGTGTGTGTGTGTGTGTGTGTGTGTGTGTGTGTGTGTTTTGTGACTAAAGACCTTTTGGCCTGTTGTTTGTTTTATACGTAACATGTAAGTACTGTCTCTGTCTTATAGTGTTAGTCAATACTTAAACTTTTATATAAAAATTCTTTTCCCATAAATTTGTAATTATGTTATAGGCCACATTAAATGTTTAAATTCTGATAAGGCACTTTTAGAAGTGTTGAAACCTGGTTAATAAGACTAAAGATCGTGACCGAGGGCTCATTTGTTTCAATTTTCATTTATAAACGGTCACTGAAATAAGCAGCCATGTTTAAAACTTTACTATAAAATCACACACTGAAAATGTTTGTCCCCTTATCAAGCGGTAGCACATCAATAAAATCTAGTACACAGTGTTAAAATGGCAATGGTTAGGTCATTTTGAGGCATTTTGTGTGTGTCTAATAGGAAGCTAGTCTGTAGGTATTAGTATCCAATTCGTACTGTGATCTTAGTCAAACTGATATGTTGAGCCTAGCCTGAAATTTGAGACTCGAAATTCAAGGGGAGAGAAAAGTTTTAGGCCACACCTCCAAATCGAAACAAAGTTGGTCCATTGTAATATGAGACACAATTTAGGTCGAATGATACAGCTATAGTAGTTTGGTTCGAGTCGTAAGTTTAGCAGTTAAGCTTTACCAGGTAGCCATTGCTTCACGTCAGGCACTCCGTCCATATTTATATGGGTACCCTTCCTTTCTCACTTGCTTCGCCTGGTTTGAATTGATTGCTTATTTTTCTTTGATCTGATTAAGTGCTGTTCTCTTTGTTACAGGTGTTTATGTCACTCTAAGCTGAAAATGCATTACTGTACTGTGTCATATGCATTGTTTGTCAGATTCTGATAATGAGTGTTTATGGCCTGTTGCCGCTCGCGGCATGGCTTGCTTTTGCGCACGCTACAGCCGCTTACAATAAAAATGAGAGAGAGAGAGAGAGAGAGAGAGAGAGAGAGAGAGTAATCATCTCATTAGCGAAACAATGGCAAGAGACTGCTATTTGTTGTTACTTATACTGCTGCCTTCTTTGATACTGATCAACAAGAACCAAATAATAGACTGCATATTATAGATGATGTTCTGAACGAGAGTTTAGTGAAAATTTTTCTCCGTTTGAAAATCTTTGCAGATGCCTCTTTAGTACATTACATTCTGCACAGAAATTAGTCATTGTAGATTTAAAATCTAGGCAATTGCTGTGCTTCATTTCTGACTGTATCACTATTAGGCATAAGAATAGTAAGAGTTTAAAGACATGATATGTATATTCTTTCGCGTTTTCTGTTGTCTCACTCTAGTTTTGTAGTTTATTAGGCAGACAGGATTTAAATGAGATAGCAGCAAATACGAAAGAATACATGGCAAAATGTTTATATTCGTATTTTTCTTATGGTGAAGAGAATACTGCATGTGATTCACAATTCATGGAAGTTCCTATTAGCAACCATCTCTTCTCACAGGTAGGAAAAAATTCAGAACATAGCGTTCGCCATATTGACAAACGTCCCAAACAGTCTTGGCAGTCGGAGCTTCGTAGTACATTGAAATGCTGCTACATTCGAAGGTGAACAATATGGAATTTGTATTTATTTCGTTGGATAATATTTGAAAATGCAGTGATCGAAACTCGGGGCGGAGAAAAAAAGCTTGTCTTCCACCTTTTTTTTAAATTTATTTACTGGTGCAGAGATTTGTGCCTGCAAAGCGTGCCTGTGTAACGCTACATATATTCGACACGGAAGTTAGTTGTAGCGGCACCTACCAATATTTTTCAGACTTTCCGCTTACTTTGCACTCGATTCTAAGCCACAGCCGGTTTTTTGGATTACAAAAACTGGAAAAAAAGAGCAGCTTAGATTCGAGTAAATACGGTAGTTTATACATCAATGACATTTTTGCCGTATGGGCTCATGACGAGGCTGACCTATTAAAATTCCTGGAACTTCTTAATACCTTCTCCCAATTAATTTTCACATGGTCCTATTCCAAACCGATGTTATTCTCCTTGATGTTGACCTCATCCTCACTAAAGGCCAGCTATATACTTCCATCCACATTAAACCTACTAACAAATAACAGTACCTACATTTTGACAATTGCCATCCTTTCCATGTCGGACATTTCCTCCCATACAGCCTTGGCATTCGAGGCAAACCTGTTTGTTTAGATACAGAGTCTTTACAGCAATACACCACCACTCTCACCTCAGCCTTCACTGGGCATAATTATCCCAACAGCTTTGTCAACAAGGCCATGACTTCCTAAAATCATGCCCTGAAGTGAGATCCATTCTGTCAAGTTTTTCCCATCACACCTAGAATATCTTTTTGTTGCCCTCCCAATATCTGCAATATCCTGGTCAGGCCCTATGCTCCTTCTGCTCATTACTAACTCAGGATTATTTGTTTCTAAGAGGTCAAGTGTGTTTTTACAACCATTTAGTATTCGCATGGGCTCACGCACTAACTGCACGAAATAATTTTCGGAGAATGTTTTTAGCACAATATTGGATGATGTTTTATGCATACCTCTGGAATTAAACAGTGTATTTTCACCAACATATTGAAGGTAAGTTACAGTCACCACCAACTATAATTGATTTCAAACCCATACCCGACTCATACCCATTTAGTGGTAGCCTCTTGACAACACAATGATCGCACTGCTGATGTCCGAGCTGTAAACTCCCCACGTATGCCAAGGAGTAGATGCCTGTCTTTCCTGGGGCATCAGGACTCCTGGCAACGGCCATCATTCAAGTTGGCATTTGCTGTGGCTGGGTGGTGCCCATGGGGAGAGCACCTGATCGGAGTGGGTGGATGACCCGCAATGAACCAGACTAAGTCATCTCTTGCTTGTGACCGTACTGCACTAGCAGTCTCTAAGAAGGGCAAGATAGAATACAATGCCAGTAAGTATGACCCTAAATCATTTCCCTTTCTCGCTACGCCTTGGGAGGAACGTAGAGCTACAGAACGGAGAGAACCCTATTCGCCTCGGTTTTTAGTCTTTAGCAGAACCGATGGGAACTCTTTTCTACTGATGAAGCTCAATTTTTTGTTGCATGTCTTGAGGATAAGTTTAGAGAAGTGACAGCACTGTCCAAGATGCGAAATGGCACAGTCTTGATTCAGACAGCATCCCCAGCCCAATACCGAGCGTTACTTGCCTTTGACAAGCTGGGTGATCCTGTTCCCGTCACTCCCCATAAAAGCCTCAACATGGTCCAAGGGATTATTTTCCATTGTGTCCTCCTCTTGCAGTCTGACGATGAGCTCCGCACCAATTTGGAACAGTGGGGTGTTCATTTTATCTGGCGCGTTTGCAGGGGACCCAAAAACAGGGTTGCTACCAGTGCCTTCATCTTGGCCTTTGAGGGTGATCCATTGACTGAAAAGGTGAAGGCGATGGTTTACCGGTGTGACGTTAAACCATACGGCCCTCCCCCTATGCGGTATTGTAAGTGCTGGAAGTTCGGACATGTCTTCCCGTTGCACTTCCAATGCCACATGTTGAGACTGCAGACGTCCACTGCACCCAGATACTCCATGTGCGACACCTCCCACTTGCATCAACTGTGGAAAGCATCACTCCCCCTGCTCGTCAGACTGCCCAGTGCTACAAAATGAGTGGAAAATTATGGAGTACAATACCCTGGACAGGTTGACTTACACAGAGGCTAAACATAAATTCGAAAAACTACACCCCATTCTGTTGATGTCGACATATGCTGCAGCTACGTCACCATCACCATCCCCAGTGCCAGTAGTTCCTTACTCTGTGCCACAAAAAGTGGGTAGTACTCTGGGCCACCAGAATACATCTGCCCCCTTGGTGGTAGAGGGCAAATCTTCCTCCGTTGCTCCCAAAGTACCTACTTTGGGAGCAAGCCACCGCCCTCCTCTCCCCTGCCCCCCCCCCCCCCCCCCGGCCCTCAAACACAGGGGACATTGTTCACTTCCCCCTGCCAGAGAAGCAACAGCCTCCTCCAGCTCCTCCCGTGTGGAAGGGGTCCCTTGGGGCCCTCTCTTCCGAGGTCTCCACTATTGCCATGGCGAACACTCACCAGTGGCTAAAGGAGCCAAAAGCTGCCGGATGAAGAGCTTCACTGTCTTCCTCCATGCCTGAAGCTGCTTCAGCGAAATCTTCCCAGTAAGCCCCTTAAGAGAAGTGAGAGAGAAAGCAAATTAAGAAGTAGTCTTCTAATAAACAGGACCCTCTGATAGCACCATCACTCCCTATCAGTTCTGCATCTGAGGATGCAGTGGAGATCTTAGCATCACTGTGGATCTGGATCTCACTGATGCCTCATCCACCATAGAAATGGATACAAATACTCAAACGGAGGCAGCAGGTGACCCTGAGGCATAACCTGTGTCCTTGTGCGCTTCATGCCTTCCCAGCCTCACGATAACGTCATCCTCCAGTGGAATTGCGATGGTTTTTTTTGCATCACCTGGCTGAGCTATGGCAACTGTTAAGCTTCACACCTGCTTTCTGCATTGCCCTCCAGGAAACCTGGTTCCCGGCAATGCGGACCCCTGCCGTCCATGGCTAGAAGCGATATTTCAGGAACTGTAGCAACTATAATAGTGTGTCAGATGGAGTTTGTGTCTATGTCCTGAACCCAGTATGCAGTGAACATGTGCCCCCTCAAACCCCTCTTGAAGTTGTGGCTGTCAGGATAAGGGTGTCACAGGAAATAACTGTCTGCAATGTATATCTTCTTCCAGATGGTGCAGTACCCCTGAACGCATTGGCTGCACTGATTGATCAACTCCCTAAACCTTTCCTACTTTTGGGAGATTTTAACATTCATAACCCCCTTGTGGGGTGGCACAATTCTTATTGGCCAAGGCAGAGATGTCGAAAATTTACTGTCACAACTCGACCTCTGCCTCTTAAATACTGGGGCCGCCACACATTTCAGTGTTGTACATGGCACATATTCGGCCATTGATCTCTCTCTCTCGGTTTGCAGTCTTGGCCTTCTCCCATCTATCCACTGGAAAGCACATGGCGACCTGTGTGGTAGTGACCACTTCCCCATTTTCCTGTTGCTGCCCTGGCATCAGGCCCACAGATGTCTGCCCAGGTGGACTGGGAAACTTTCGCCTCTGCTGTCACCATTGAATCTCCCCCACGTGGTAACATTGATGTGGTGGTTGAGCAGGTAACTTCAATGATCGTTTCTGCAGCAGAAAATGCAATCCCTCATTCCTTAGGGTGCCCCCCAGCGAAAGGCAGTCCCTTGGTGGTAGCCGGATGCCACTGAGGCAATTAAGGAGCGCCAGCGAGGTCTACAGCGGCATAAGCAGCACCCTTCCCTGGAGCACCTCATAGCCTTTAAACAGTTCCGTGCCCGAGTTGGCCAGCTTATCTAAAGGTGGAAACAGTAGTGTTGGGAGAGTTATATGTCGACCATTGGTTGCCATACATCACCTTCCAAGATCAAATGAGGTGTTCCTGGTGTTAACATAAATGGCGTGTTACCTATCGACGCAAACACGATTGCAGAACATTTTGCTGAACACTATGCTCGTCCCTCTGTGTCGGAGAACTACCCTCCAGCCTTTTGCACTCTCAAACGGCGGATGGAAGAGAAAGTTCTCTCATTTACTACATGCCACAGTGAACCCTGTAACGCGTGATTTACAAAGTAGGAGCTCCTCAGTGCCCTTGCACATTGCCCCAACACAGCTCCTGGGCCAGATCAGATCCACAGTCAGATGGTTAAATATCTATTATTTGACTACAAGCGACATCTCCTCATGATCTTCAACTGGATCTGGTGTGATGGCATCTTTCCATCGCAGTGGCAGGACAGCACCATCATTCCGGTGCTCAAACCGAGTAAAAACCCGCTTGATGCAGATAGCTATCGGCCCATCAGCCTCACCTACGTTCTTTGTAAGCCGCTGGAACGTATGATGTGTCGGCGGTTGGGTTGAGTGCTGGAGTCACGTGGCGTACAGGCTCTATGCCAGGGTGGTTTTCGTCTGGGTCGCTCTACCACTGATAATCTTCTGTCCCTCGAGTATGCCATCTGAACAGCCTTATCCAGATGCCAACACTTTGTTGCCATCTTCTCTCTTAGAAAAGAGTATGACACAACCTGGCGACATCATATCCCCTGGCTCATTATACAAGTGGGGTATCCGAGGCCCGCTCCTGATTTTTATCAAGAATTTCCTGTCGCTTCATACTTTCCGTGTCCAAGTTGGTGCCTCCCATAGTGCCCCCCCCCCCCCCCCCCCCCTCCATATCCAGGAGAATGTGGTCCCACAGGGCTCTGTATTGAGTGTGTCTCTATTTTTAACAGCCATTAACAGTCTAGCAGCAGCAGCTGTAGGGCTGTCCGTCGCACCCTCTGTAAGCAGACGACTTATGCATTTCGTACTGCTCCACCAGTACTGGTGTTGCTGAGCAGCGTCTACAGGGAGCCATCCAGAAGGCGCAGTCATGGGCTCTAGCCCATGGCTTTCAGTTTTTGGCTGCAAAGTCGTATGTTACGCATTTCTGTCAGAGTCATACTGTTCATCCAGAACCAGAACCTTACCTTCATGATGATCCCCCCACTGTAGTGGATACATATCGATTTTTAGGACTGGTTTTTGATACCTGATTGACTTGTCTTCCTCACCTTCATCAGCTTAAGTGGAAGTGCTGGCAGCACCTCAATGCCCTCCACTGCCTGAGCAACACCAACTGAGGTGCAGATCGCTCTATGCTGCTGCAGCTATACGCAGCCCTTGTTCAATCCTGCCTTGATTATGGGAGTCTGGTTTATGGTTCGATGGCGCCCTCAGCGTTGCGTTTACTCTGCCCGGTGCATCACCTTGGCGTTAGACTAGCAATGGGAGCTTTTGCGGCGAGCCCGGTGACCAGTGTCCTTGCGGAGGCTGGAGTTCCTCCATTGCACGTCAGGCATGCACAACTGCTTGCCGGTTACATTGCACACGTTAGTAGTTCTCCTGCACATCTGAATTACCGTCTCCTTTCCCCACCCATGGCAGTTCATCTCCCACATCGGAGTGCTTGCCTTTAACCACCTGTACTCAAGGTCCAATCGCGTATACCTCCACGGTGTACACCCCGGCTGCTGCTACGCCTGGACCTTTCACATGGCCCAAAGAACTAAGTTCACCCTGTGGCTCTCCTCTTTCACTTCATCTCGATTCTTGACATGTACCAAGGCCATGAAGTGATTTACACAGACGGCTCGATGGCGGATGGTCACGTTGGGCTTCGCGTATGTCCATGGAGTACATCTTGCACAGCATTCCTTGCCCGGTGGCTGCAGTGTTTTCACTGCAGAGCTGGTGGCTATATCTCACGCTCTTGAGCACATCTGTTCATGCCCTGGGGAGTTGTTTCTTCTGTGTCTTGACTCCTTGAACAGCCTACAAGTTATTGCCCAGTGCCCTTGTCATCTTTTGGTAGTGACCATCCATGAGTCCATCTATGTTCTGGAACGGTCTGGTCGTTCAGTGGTGTTTTTGTGGACCCCAGGACATGTCAGAATCTCAGGCAATGAACTACCTGACAGGCTAGCCAAACAGGCTACACTGAAACAGCTTATGGAGATTGGCATTTCAATAACTGACTTGCGTTCATTTTTACGTTGCCAGGTTTTTCAGCTTGGGAGGCGGAATGGCATAGTCTCAGTATGCACAGAAAACTGCATGCCGTTAAGGAGACTGCAAATGTGTGGCAGTTCTCCATGTGGGCTTCTCGCAAAGAATCTGTGGTTCTCTGCCGGCTCTGCATTGGCCATGCTTGAGCAACCCATGGCTACCTCCTGCGCTGTGAAGACCCACTTCAGTGTCGATGCAGTGCGGGGCTGACAGTGGCCCATATTCTGGTGCACTGTCCCACTGTGACTGCTGTGCGACAAAATTTTCGATTACTGGACTTGTTGCCACTAATTTTATCTGACAACGCCTCACCGGCTGATTTAGTTTTATGTTTTATTCGTGAGGGTGGGTTTTATCATTTGATCTAAATTTTAGCACATGTCTTTTGCCCCCCTGTGTCCTCATTACTAGTGCTTTTAGGGTGGAGGTTTTAATGTGTTGCAGAGTGACTGGCTTCTCCTTTTTTATTCTCGCGGTCAGCCTGCCATGGTAACCTGCTTTGTTGTTTTGATCTCTTCTACCTGTTTCTTGCATTTCTGTGGTTTTCTTCTCCCCTTTTTTCCATTGAAGTTTTTGTTGCCCTTCTGTTGTTCTTGGAGTTTTTCCTTTCTCTCCATTTTGTGTTGTCAGTTTTGCTTGTTTTATTCTCACCGTTTTGGCATTGTTTTATTCAGAACAAGGGACTGATGACCTAGCTGTTTGGTCCCTTCCCCCCCTCTTTTAAACCAACCAACCAATATGCTCTTGCATAGCATGCTGTACAATATGACAATCATGGCCTTGGGGCCTGTTTCACAACAGACACCAGTTTCTCAGAGCTCCACAGGTGGAAGCTAGCAGTACGACATGTCCTCTGTTTTTGCCACCCACCTGGCCTTAATTTATATTAATTCCTTCTGTTTTAGCATTTCTTCACAGTAAGTACTCCTTTCTTCACTCCATTTTAGTGTTCTACATCTTTCATTTTCTGACCTGTCTATTTTACGTTGTTGCTCCTCCCACCTCTGTTAATTACAATGTGCTCTGCTTTTCACTCTTGTTATCCATGCATGATGTTTTAGTAGTAATCTATGTCTTGGATATTACCCTGTCTTCCATCTTTAAGCTCTCAAGTTTTCAAATCCTGTCCTTCTGACCACATCTGGTAAGTCTTCACTGACCCCTGGATCTGGATGACTTTTCAGAACTGTGTCCCTTCCCCTAAACTACTTCAGTCCTTTTCCTTCACCCCTATTCCTATCCCTTTAACTGTGCTGCCAGAATAAGAAGCCACTGGCTCCGAAACGTTGTGAAAGTTCAACCTGTGTGTGTGTGTGTGTGTGTGTGTGTGTGTGTGTGTGTGTGTGTGTGTGTGTGTGTTTGTTTGTTTGTTTTCTTCCCTGCCGCTGCTTGGTGAGTATATTTTTTATGTATTCATTTACATTTTATATTTTGTTTTTTGATATTGTGCCCTATTAATTTTTATGTATTGGTTTCCAACTTCTTAGAACTTATGTTTAATAAATCTCTGAATGTGAAGACCAACACTAATGTGTACTGACAACATTCCTTCATGGGGATTGTACCATTGTTCTACTTGCTGTGATCTCTAAATTACTGTAAATAATTTACAGAATCAAAACGGGTTTTCTGTGACATGCAAACAGACAGTTGTGTATTGTGAGAAGTGACTTACATTATTACAAAGTTTCATAGGAGGACAAAATCGCAGTTCTTGCTTTGAAATGCAAATTGCATCAAAACACCTCACATGAAAATACTACTACTTTAATATATTTTAATTGCTCACTCTTATCCAGCATTCTGTTTTATTATATTAAATGAATATTGGTTTTTATTTCATAAAGTTTAGGCTCACAATGAAAGTTAGTTTTCTTAACTGTGTACAGTTACATAAAAAACAAGATGAGAATTGTGTCCCCTGAATCCACCGAAATTGAAGCATTAAAAAACGAACTGCAGGCAGCTTTGGCTACTGTGGAGACACTGACAGCTGAAAATAGATCGTTGAAGGAAGATAACTCAGACCTGAGGAACAGGATGTCTCAGCTGGAAGCACAAGTTCCCAAAACTGATGGAGAAACGTCATCACTTAGCCATAATTGATCTAATGTAAGATAATGTAAGTGCTGTGATAATATATTTAATTTACTAGAAAGTGACAGTGTTCATTTACCGAAAAATATTTTTGGAAAGAGTTTTTGTACATCATATGTACTGTACAATGGTCCATGGTAAGAAATAAGAAACAGTGATAAAAATATTGTGTTTGTGTAATTTATTGCATTAGTCATGCACAGATACGTTCTATAATGTGGTAATACACACAAAGTGAGTCTTAATTTTATGCTTGTTGACCTTTTGACTGGCAAAATCTATATTATTGGCAAATTATGACAGTTCACTTCCCCTTTCTGCTCCCAATGATATGCTACTAATGTCTTACTGTTTTAAGAGGAATTGAATTGCCTTTTTGTTGTTTGTCATTGTGTATGAAAGCACTGTGTAAACTAACTGTTGTTAATAAATTAGTTTCTGTTTAATGTTCCAAGTGATATATACTAGCATTTGAAACTGTATTGTAATAGATGGAAACATATTCACATGATCAGTTTGGCAAAGTTTATTCACACCTATTTTTTTCTGTTCTCGGTTTTTGTGGATTTGGTACATTTCTTGTAATACTTCTGGTGTGAAAATGCAATGCAGTTAATATGTAACTAGCTTTACAAAGTGTATACATTCTGAAGAGAGTCCTTTGGAAATTGATATGTGCAAGAAAAAAGAATGCAAAAGTTGTAGAAGTTTTAGGCACTAATAGAAGTACTTACAAAGGGAGGAGCATCTGCTGTGAGTGAAGTTTCATTAAAAATTATTCTGCAAGTCTGCAAGCATTCCTCATGGTCTGATATTATTATTATATAGCTAAGAAAGGTATAATGTTGTTGCTATTTATTTTGTTTTTAACTCTGTCATTTTCATGTTAGAATTCGGACATACTCAGAAATGTTTGTCTGTTGAAGAGAAAGATTTATTTTCTTGGAACCATCAGCACTTTTTCATATTCTTGCAGTAATGCTTGACCTATGACAATAATAGTCCACAGTACGTTATAGTTCATTAAACTGACAAATATAAATTTTGTATTCAAGTTTATGTAGCATTGTTAACACTGTATATGAAGAAATATGTCCAAGTGCATTAAATTATATGTTTATGATTTGGTCTTCTTTTGTATTACATGAAATCCTTGGTTCCTTCAGAGATTGTTACATGATCTCTTTTACAATTATTTGCAGATTCCACCTGTATTAATAAGTTTGTTGCACCTGATGTTCAGATAACAAATGTATTCATGGAGAGTACTGCTTGTATATTTGTCTATTGATGTGAATATTTTCTGATGTTTCCTAGAATGACAAAGTGACTGATTTATAGTGAGTTTCGGTGTGGACATTGTGTGTTATTGTGCATGTATCTGGATCACGAGGTAGTAGAAACTTCTGTTTAAAAAGAAAACCTTATAATTAATAAGGGGATTATCTAAGACAGTAAATATTTCACTGTAAAAGCCCTTTCGTTATCTTTAAAAATATGTATGTATCTTGCCACATCCCAGTTGAAGTGGGCTTGTTCAGGCATGTGGTTCACCAATAGTTTAAACCATTTGTTCAGTGACTTGTAATGGAATTGAAATGGACCCTGTCACTAGGGTGCTTTGCATGGGCTTCCAGTAAGCTGTGGAGGACAGTCTCAGAAGGCAACGAAACAAGTTGTCCTTCCTGATAATTTCTTTAAAAATAGTTTATATTTTTTTAATTGTTCTTTCATAGTCACAAATGAATAGAAATAATTTCAGAAACTCGAAATTTCATGTAACTGATCTTTAATGGCACCTTTCTGCCCGAGATCGTGTGTTTTTAACAGTAGCCTTTTTGCAGATTATGCAGTACAAGTAAAAAATACAGATAAAATAAAGGATTTGTTCAACAGATGTGATCAATAAGAATATTGTTGCAAGCATTCATTGGTCTGTGACCTCAACCTCATCTTATATTTACTGTGGATCATCCCAGTAGTAAAGTTACACATACCTGTGATACCTACTATTTCCATCATCCAAATGTAATTAATTGTGCAGGTGGTAGGATGCCATTGTTCTTGTCCATGTGGGGCATGTGGAGCTTTCTGTTAGCTGCTTGTTGCTGTTGACCACTGCGGCTGTGCTGTTTGATGTTGTTGACCCAATTTGCCAAGGCCCATTTTGTCATGTGATCCATTTTCTTAATTTTCCATGTGAACAATATTTGATTGTTAAGACTCCATATTGAAGTTTATATCATCATGTTGGCTGCTGCCATATGCCAGTTCACGTTTTGTGATCTTATGTTATAGCTGCTGGAGATCATCTTGGCATCAAAATGGTAAATATGCAAGTTACAGTCACATTATGAAGTGCCATTTCTAAGTTAAGATTATAATGGCTTTCATGAAGTATATTGCTGCCTGAATCTGGGTCAGATAATTTTTTACTTGGAAGGAGAATTAGTTATATTGATTGTTAATATTTATTGACAAAGAGCTAACATTTTAAACTATAAACATTACATACGAGAACACATTGCCTAGCTATCCTGACATAATGAGATCAACCGTGATGCTTAGACTGCAGTAAACTGTATATAGTGCCTGGCTTCACTGAACATGTTATTTCGTTCAGCTACATGCCCTTTTTAGGCATAAATTATAAGTTTCACTGTGCTCAAAGTGTCTATGGTGCACTGAATCAAATAATCGTTACATGTTTTTCATGTGTGGGTGTGTCAGGAGTCATATTACCCATATGCTTGGTTGTGCAAATGGTCACGAAGTGAATTAAGACGTGAAACTGGCAAGTTACCCTAACATCACTGATGTGATCTGGCCAATTTTGTGAATTATAGGTGTTATACCGTACAAAAATACTCGCCAGCACAATGGTAGGTTCTTTGGTTTGCTCCTGGAGGAGTTCGAGTGAAACTTCTACATATAAAATGTTAGTCCACTTCATTACAAAATAGATACAAAGATTTACTGAACTTCATACAATTCATTTCCACAGGGACATCCAGATTATTTGCTGTTTTCTCTGAATATTAAAGTATCACTGGATGCAGACAGATTTATGAGACTCTTCATTTGGAGAGTAACGTACATAATGTACACATTATTTTCTGCATAAGACATTAATGCACTGGTGGCTTATCTAAGGCAATGCTGGAGTCTTGATCATTGTCTGCAAACTGGGCGAGCATTCCTTTGCTCAGCCTTTAGTAGAACATTGATTGCGGCAGCGTAGCAAAGTTCTGGGAGGAGTGACTAAGGGTGTTGATATGCAGTGACTATGTGACTGTTTTTTTGGTGTGAGATGCCAGCATTGCCTGGGTACCCCTCTCTTCAGGAACCACAATAGGTGTTCATTCTTTTATTAATAATAAAGCATGTGTAAAGTTCATTACATCATTTAGGTGACACTTTAAATATGACCCTTTCCAGAAAACCTGCAGGGAAAGTATTTCAGTACAGATGCAACATGTGGAAAATATATTCGGTTTGCTGCTTGTGAATATGTCAATAGGGTCTGGAAACCAGCAATGTGGGATTGCTCTCTGCTCTCCTCTACATCTCACTTAGCACGGGTCTGATGCACATACAGAGCTACTGTGCCATCTGATGCTGCAAATGTGAATGGTGTAGAAAGAATGATGATCTCACTCACTTGCTTATTTATAGTGCAAGTTATAACTTATGTCCAGAAGAAACCTCTAACTGAACAAAACAAAAATAAATATACAAATAATGAAACAGTCACAGGATGCAACACTAGTTCCCCCACCTAGTGGACTTTTCAAATTGGTGTTTTCCAGTTCTGAAAAGTGCCATTTGGAAAATAAGAGAAGAAAAACACTTTGAGACATAAGTTTAAGGGTTTAGTCCACACAAATGCAATAATGATTTGAATAAAAAAACCTGGCTTGACATAAATGACAGACTTGTCTGAAAGATTACTTGTGTAATTTGACAATAATGATAAAATAGTAGAAAAGTATTAAATTTTATACCAGTCACATTTTAGAATTATTCTTTGACATTCTAGTGTGGAGTGTGCATGTGTGTGAAACTTCCTGACAGTAAACCTTCATGCCAGACTGGGGCATGAAATAAGTCCTTGCCATTCACAGGTGAATGAGGTTTCCAGATATTACTTCACATTTTCAGCTTTAGTTATCCAAGGACCTCTCCTGCTTTGTATTCTTCTCCTTGCTAGACCAAAATTCCAAAAAAGAGTTCTGATCTGGTGCACAATTTTAATTTGTTGGGAAGTATTAACTTGAAAAGTGGAAAATCCAGGATGGAATAATAACAGTATTATGAAAAGAATAGATCGCTACTCACTGTATTAAGGAAACACTGAGTTGCAGATAAGCACAACAAAAGAAAGACTGCTAAACATGTGAGCTTCTGTGTGTGTGTGTGTGTGTGTGTGTGTGTGTGTGTGTGTGTGTGTGTGTGTGTGTGTGTGTGTGTGTGTGTGCGCGCGCGCGCGCGCGTGTGTTTGTGTGTGTGTGTGTGTGTGTGTGTGTGTGTGTGTGTTGTTTTTTTTTGTTTACTTTACTTTAAAAGTTGGCCTTTTAGCCGAAAACTCGTATGCTTAGCAGCCTTTTTCTTGTGCCTGTCTGTGACTCAACATCTCCTCTATATGATTAGTAGCAATTGATTCTTTTCATAATAGTGAAGTGTTAACTTGGTATCTTTCATGTATATTCAGCAGTGGCAATGCTTGATATATAGTTACCCTAAACATTATATCAAATAGAAAAGTATACATAATGGACGACAACGAACACTCATTTCCAAACTGTTGAAAACAGTGATCAAGACTCTGGTAGCTTGGTGATGGCCATATTGTAACTAATTCCTTAAAACTCTCAGCTTTTGGGAACGCACACCATGCAAGGACTTACGATGAGTTAAGTCAGCTACAAAATAAGGATGGAGGTTTTAACAAAGAGTGGAACCTCATGATGATGACGAATGGGACCCTCAAAAAGCTTGATGTGTACATTTTGATGTACAGTTCATTAGTTCTGCTAGAACATGGTAAGCTCTTGTTTTGCAGAAAAAAATATATTGTCTGTAGTTTAGAGTTATAGAATGTATGCCATTCTTGGAGCCAAAGAAATTTCTCAAAACCATTGTGTGTTGATCACTTGTAACATTATTTGGCTCGGTTGTGAAACAGTGCATGGTTAAAGTTCATCTATCAACACAGCAGAGGCAGAAGAGCATGTTGTAACACATTCTTGTCATTGTTTATACCAAGCTGCGTGCAGCAGTAAGCTTAACATCAGTCAGTGAATCACGTATCACAACTTTGAAGACCAGTGTTATGACTCGTGCCTCCACAAAAAAAACGCTTCTTCCACAGTGATTGGTTTTTCAGTATAGGACCCTCCACAACTTCTTTTTAGAAAGAAAGAAATTGATGTAAGAAACAAAAAAGGGAACAAAACATTCTAAAACACTAAGATGGAAACATTAGTGATTTTGGATGTTGAAGAAAATGAAATGGGAGTTTCAAGCCAAAAAGAACTAGCAAGTATGTTTAGCATATCTCCAGTGGGTTTGTAATGCACTCTAATGTATTGAGAGAACTGGTAGAAAGCTGTCACCAGTAGGTGAATGACATACTGCAGTGAATTTTGAATTGCTTCAAATCCCATTTGGAGTAACTACATCTGCAAACAAAGGTTAGCGTTGAGACGTGTTATTCCTTGATGGCCCTAAGCTAAATGCTATCAGCCCTAGACAAAACTGAAGTGATAAGGGGATCAGGTGGTAGTGTTTGTCACGGAGCCACAACACTTTTCACTTGTCTGTCTAACTACTGTATTTTAGTACATATTGTATTAATTAACTGCACAGGATTAACATATTACATATACACCTGCTGTCACTACATGTGTTTTTCAGATAGCCATGTACTCCATGTATTTTATGACATGAGCTGCAAGATAGTGAAACACACTTACAGGTGATCGCCAAGTTTCTGCACCGTACTAATGCGACTACTGTGCCACTAATGTGCATCCATATCAGAATCTTCAAGTCACAATAAAAGAACACCTATCCTTGCGTGTAATGATCAATTTTTCTCTGCAATAAGTTGCAGATAGGTATCACTGCAAATAATTAAGTATCTGCAACATTCCTGCTAGCTTGTGTAAAATCCTAATGGACCATAAACATGTTGACTGCCACACGCGTAGTATTGGATGTTAATGCATTAAGTTTTTCTTTATGCCTAAGTTTAATTTTTTTATGTTCATTTTAGCCATAAAGACAAAGCTAGAGTCATTAATATGTAATTATAACAACAGTTGATGACTACCCACCAGACCAGAACATGGTGTAATACAGTCATGCGGCTGCATTGTGACTATTGGTGGGCACACAGCATCAGTCATAAGCTGAGCTCTGACTGCTGGTGGCCTCATGGCAATCGATGTTTTAAAGAGAAAAATGGGCGATTGTAGGATGTGTTCGTGAAGTCTATCAGGTGCTAAGACGACATGTCTCTTACCTTCCATGTAGGCGAAAGAAATCCTCATAATCATATGAAAGAAGATAGCTCAGACATGGTGCAGTGGTATATCTCCTGGAAGTTCAATCCTAGGTTTCCAGTAGGGAGAAAGGGCAGGAAGAACTAATGTCAGTTCAATCAATGAGGAGCTTGTGAAATTCTTATCTCAATGTGGGAGCTGGATGCCGTGCTACAAGTAATTCTGCTCTTGTCCCATACTTAATCCATTATGGTATGCTGTGATACTTAACTGTAAATCCAAGGAAGTCATCCTCAGATTTTTAACAAAGTACTGAATAATGGCCAGCATCTAACCTGTTGAGGGAATCAATAATGCTTGCACTTCAGAATTTAGGAAAGGACTGCCTGTGTCCTAGCAGCTATCGTATCATCATCCTTCCTAGCTAGTAGGAAAGACACTAGAGTGTATGATCAACTGCCACATCATCTCAACCCAGGACTTTAGTAATCTCACGAGTAACTTCTAGTGTGAGCTTAGACGATGAAATTCCACTTTTGACAAACTAGCCTTTTGTGGGGTGGCTACACATAAAGTGTTGCTGCATAAGCAGTGCCTTGTAAGAAGCTTTTTTTTTAAAGGGCATTTGATACTATGCAAGAGTAGGTTTCATAAGAAATAAAAAAAAATAAGGATGCAGGTAAGCTACTACAAACAGCACAGTGGATGTATTATTGTGGCCAAGATAGATACGAATTCCACACCTACCATAGTAGTACAAGTTGATATTCCAACAAGCTCCGCAGATGACGAAGAGATTGATGAAGTGTATGATGAGGTAAAAGAAATTATTCAGATAGTGAAGGGAGACAAAAATTTAAGTCATGGGTGACTGGAATTCAATAGTAGGAAAAGGAAGAGAAGGAAATGTAGTAGGTGAATATGGAATGGGGGTAAGGAATGAAAGAGGAAGCCACCTGGTAGAATTTTCCACAGAGCATAACTTAATTATAGCTAACACCTGGTTCAAGAATCATGAAAGAAGGCTGTATACATGGAAGAGGCCTGGAGATACTGGAAGGTTTCAGGTAGATTATATAATGGTAAGATGGAGATTTAGGAACCAGTTTTTAAATTGTAAGACATTTCCAGGGGCAGATGTGGACTCTGACCAAAATCTATTGGTTATGAACTGTAGATTAAAACTGAAGAAGCTTTATAAAGGTGGGAATTTAAGGAGATGGGACCTGGATAAACTGACAGAACCAGAGGTTGTAGAGTGTTTCAGGAAGAGCATTAGGGAACGATTGACAGGAATGGGGGAAAGAAATACAGTAGAAGAAGAATGGGTAGCTTTGAGAGATGGAATAGTGAAGGCAGCAGAGGATCAAGTAGGTAAAAAGATGAGGCTCAGTAGAAATCCTTGGGTAACAGAATATATATTGAATTTAATTGATGAAAGGAGAAAATATAAAAATGCAATAAATGAAGCAGGCAAAAAGGAATACAAACATCTCAAAAATGAGATTGACAAGAAATGCAAAATGGCTAAGCAGGGATGACTAGAGGACAAATGTAAGGATGTAGACATATATCACTAGGGGTAAGATAGATACTGCCTACAGGAAAATTAAATTAAAGAGACCTTTGGAGAAAAGAGAGCCACTTGTATGAATATCAAGAGCTCAGATGGAAACCCAGTTCTAAGCAAAGAAAGGAAAGCAGAAAGGTGGAAGGAGTATATAGAGGGTCTATACAAAGGCGATGTACTTGAGGACAATATTATGGAAATGGAAGAGGATGTAGATGAAGACGAATTGGGAGATAAGATACTGCGTGAAGAGTTTGACAGAGCACTGAAACACTTGAGCCGAAACAATGCCCCCAGAGTAGACAACATTCCATTAGAACTACTGATAGTCTTGGGAGAGCTAGTCCTGACAAAACTCTACCATCTGTTGAGCAAGATGTATGAGGCAGGCGAAATATCCTGTGACTTCAAGAAGAATATAATATTTCCAATCCCAAATAAAGCAGATGTTGACAGATGTGAAAATTACCGAACTGTCAGTTTAATAAGTCACGACTGCAAAATACTAACACGAATTCTTTACAGATGAATGGGAAAACTGGTAGAAGCCAACTTCGGGGAAGATCAGTTTGGATTCCATAGAAATGTTGGAACACATGAGGTAATACTGGCCCTACGACTTATCTTAGAAGATAGATTAAGGAAAGGCAAATGTACGTTTCTAGCATTTGTAGACTTAGAGAAAGCTTTTGACAATGTTGAGGGGAATACTCTCTTTCAAATTCTGAAGGTGGCAGGGGTAAAATGCAGGGAGATAAAGGCTATTTACAATTTGTACCAAAACCAGATGGCAGTTATAAGAGTCGAGGGGCATGAAAGTGAAGCAGTGGTTGGAAAGGGAGTGAGACAGGGTTGTAGCCTATCCCCGATGTTATTCAATCTATATATTGAGCAATCAGTAAAGGAAACCAAAGAAAAATTCAGAGTGGGAATTAAAATCCGTGGAGAATAAATAAAAATTTTGAGATTTGCCCATGCCATTGTAGTTCTGCCAGAGACAGCAAAGGACCTGGAAGAGCAGTTGAACGGAGTGCACAGTGTCTTGAAAGGAGGATATAAGATGAACATCAACAAAAGCAAAAGGAGGATAATGGAATATATTCAAATTAAACTGGGTGATGCTGAGGGAATTACATTAGGAAATGAGACAATTAAAGTAGTAAAGGAGTTTTGCTATTTGGGGAGAAAAATGACTGATGATGGTCGAAGTAGAGAGGATATAAAATGTAGACTATCAATGACAAGGAAAGCGTTTCTGAAGAAGAGAAATTTGTTAACATTGAGTATAGATTTAAGTGTCAGGAAGTCGTTCATGAAAGTATTTTTATGGAGTGTAGCCATGTATGGAAGTGAAACGTGGATGATTAATAGTTTAGACAAGAAGAGAATGCTTTTGAAATGTGGTGTTACAGAAGAATGCTGAAGATTAGATGGGTGGATCACATAGCTAATGAGGAGGTATTGAAGAGAATTGGGGAGAAGAGTAATTTTTGGCACAACTTGACTAGAAGAAGGGATCGGTTGGTAGGACATGTTCTGAGGCATCAAGGAATCACCAATTTAGTATTGGAGGGCAGCATGGAGGGTAAAAATCATAGAGGGAGACCAAGAGATGAATACACTAAGTGGATTCTGAAGGATTAGGCTGCAGTACGTACTGGGAGAAGATGATGCTTGCACAGGATAGAGTAGCATGGAGAGCTGCATCAAACCAGTCTCTGGACTGAAGACCACAACAACAACAACAACATTATACTATTTAGGTGCACAGAACCATCAACCAGTTACAGAAATGTAAACTCCAGTGGTCTTCTCCCTGTTTTCGTGTATTCTTCCCTTGCTGAATGATATCTCAGTCAGCAACATACAGTCATGTACATTTTGTAAGAGTAACAACCTAAGAAGTGGCCCTCACATGGTTCTGGCACCTCGGCCAGGTGAACCCAACTTTTTTTTTAATGAGTTTATTATCCCCCCCTCCTCCTCTGTTCAGTGGAAAATAAAACGGGTTGGTTCTGAATATTGTGGCTAAGTTGCATGGCTGCTAGCTGCCATGTTAAAAGCTGTTGTTACACACACAAAATGAGCAGTTGCGTGAGGCAGTTGCTTGTAGCAGTAAGTGGCATACACAGCTACACTTTTGGATGATTTGCCAGAACATGTTCTCGAAGTTCAAATGGAAACATCAGTTTATTTCTGAAAAGAAGTGACACAGAACTAAAGCCAGAAACAAATGCATATTATTTACCATTGAATAAAGAGAAAGAGTAACAACTTCATTAAAAAATCAGGGCTCACCTGTCCCAAGTGATAGAATTGTTTGAGGGTCCCTTCTTATGTTGACAGTAAAAACCTCAATGGTAGTGAAGGGGGAAGGAATGTATTTGTTTATGTGGAACTAGCAGAAGAGCCATCTCATTTAGCAAAATCCATTTTGTGTCCAGTTTGGATCATGCGGCAGTGTGGTCGGAGTCTTTTCACCAGAGGTGCTGAAAGAACTTTAAATTCTTAAATCAAAGTCTTAACCACAGATTTTTGTAATGTTGTGCTTCAGAAAGTAAGATACATGTGTCGTCCCACACTAACACCATTGCACAACTCTTAAGAGCGGAACTTTCTCAAATGAGAGTACATATGCTGGGGTTCCTGCAGAGACAATTCTGCAGTGGTGTGGATAACAGGTGCATCACATTGTGAGAGTGAAATGGCATGACAAATGGAAATGCACTCCAAAATTCCACTTGTGCAGCACAGTACGATTTTTGTGGGGAAAGCATCTAAACAGCACACAGATTTAGGTGAAATTATGGTAGTGTATTGACCAATTGTAATTCCGTGTAGCCCAAGTGAAATGATACCACCAAAACCACACAAATGTGAGTGTTGCGGGGCAGCAAGTCAAGATCTAACACTATTGGATTTCCATCTTTTCAACATGGTTGGAAGAATGTGAGGGCGAAAGAAATATTCCAATGATGAGGACATTCTCACTGCAGTCTCAAAATGCTCCTTGACCAAATATTGGATTTTTATCACCAAGGAACACAGTGATTGGTAGAATGTTGTAACTGTTGTTTACAGAGATGTGGTGACTGTTGGAAGAATAGTGCCATGTATCTGTGTCACTTTGAAGTGTGTTACAGCAGTCAATAAAAATTACTTGGCCTGTCTAAATGAGATGAAACTTACTTTTTGTAGTTCCCTTGTACAAGCTCAACCCTGAAATCATGAGTACAACAATATAGCATTTTATTAATTACAATATTACCCCTGGAGGTAAGAAATCCTCTGTTATCAGTAGTACAACTAGTCTATCAAAATTTGGGTAGCATAGATGTAGGCACTGTTTGCAAAATAAGAGGGAGAATCATAGTCTTCTGGCCTCCTTAAGGTCAAAAGCTAAATCTACATCAACATCTATACTCCACAAGCCACCACATGATGGTGATGGAGGATACTTTTTGTACGACCCTCAGTTCCCTTTTCCTGTTCCAGTCACAAATGGTTCACAGGCAGAACAAATGCTGGTAAAGCTCTGAGTGAGCTTGAATCTCTAATTTTATCTACTCTATCTTTTCGTGAGATATACTTAGGAGAAAGCAATACATTAGTCATCTCTTCTAGGAACATATCCTCTCGCAATTAATAGTAAACAACACCTTGATGCAGAATGCGTCCCTTGAAGAGTCTCCCACTGGAGTTGGCTAAACATCTCAGTAATGATTTTTCACTCACTAAATTAACCTGTAATAAAATGTTCTCCTCTTTCTCTGTTTCTCTTTCAATCCTATCTGGTATGAATCACAGACTGATGAGGAATATTCAAGTATTGGTCAAACAAAGGTTTTGAAATCTAAATCCTGTGAGTGGACTGCATTAGAAGATATTCTGGGTGGCTTCTGATGCAGTGTGTGTCACCAATGACACCATCAATATTTCATGGGATTACCCGTCCTCTTCCCCCTTCTGTCCTACATATAAAATAGTGGGAAGTTCAAAAATAGCGCAATTGTGCTAATGTGTTTTCCCACTCCTGTGGAAGTAGGGCTGTTGTCCTAATTATAAATTGGTGGGAAATCCAAGCTAGCGCATTATCATATTGCCTGACCTGGAATATTGGCCCTGTCTCTAGGATGTCAGAATCCAAGACCTGGAATGCAATCATTGGGTCTGTGCTGCCAGAATCCAAGATTTCCTGAGTCAAAGGTTGTTTGAGCAGGTTCAGGTTTGTTGTCTGGACAAAGGATGTCCTACTTAATGTGTTTTTCCCCAGCTGCTACCCATTTTAACTCTTAGTTTGGATTTCTCCTTTTGTATCTTTATTTAAACAAACACAAGGAGAGGAGACGTTCCTCTGCCCCTGCACTGCCCCATAACGCCACCACTGCCACTGCCTGTGGTAACTGACAGATGAACCTCAGTGTATCTCTGGGCTGTGGCTGCTTTGGAGCAACACTGGCTGGCACCACCACTACTGGGACATGGGCGCTGCAGCCAACAGTGCCACCATCCCAGTTCAGTGGGCAAACTCGCCTGCAACTCACTCCACAGAGCTAGTGCTATCTACACTACTCTATCCCTGTGTCATTTAGATATAGGTGTTCATATTTCAACAGTTTCAGTCATTCCTCCTTATAGAAAGGACATACACAATGCAGATGCTGATGCCTATTAAAAGAAGAAGAAGAAAAATTGAACACTTTATGTGTGTGACTAAATTGATGTGTAAATGCATCCCTCCTTAGAGAAAGGGCACGCACAATATAGGTGTAAACAATTGTATATGTGACATAATAGAATGGAATGAAACAAAGTACTTAACAAATAGATTTATTTCTTCATGAAAATAAAGTGATTGTTTCTTCTTACAAAAATATGTACCTCATATTGGGCTATTTCATTTGTTTCACATAATATACTCACATCAAAAAAAGTTTTGCATCACCCCAGTTCCCAGAACTCCTGGAGATAGACGTTGACTGTGGATATTGTATCAGACACAGTCCCTTTGACTGTTCAGAGATGTCCACAGCTCATGGTCTAGTGGCTAGCGTTGTTGCCTCTGGATCACGGGGCCCTGGGTTCAATTCCCAACCAAGCGGGAGATTTTCTCTGGCCGGGGACTGGGTGTTGTACTCATCATTTCTTAATCACCATCATTCGTGACAGGAGCTAGAGTGGTTTAAAAAAGAAAAAAAATTGGACTGTGTAAAACTTGAGGCTTTGTATGGTCATTGATGACCACACAGTTGAACGCTCCACGCAACAAAACATCAGAACCATTCAGCGATGTCACTAAACCACCCAAAGATGTAAACAACCATGCATGAGCAGCGCCTATTAGATTGAGGGGGTCCGACAGCCCATCAGTTCCAGTCATCCCACCAGGAAGAAGGTACATGGCTTGTGGTGTATGTAGTTCAACTATGCCTAGAACATCAATACCATGGTTTGATCGCGTCTGCATTGTTACTTTGTGCCAGGAAGGGCTCTCAGCAACAAAAGTGTCCAGGCATCCCAGAGTGAACTAAAGTGAATTTTTTTGGACATGGAGGAGATACAGACAGACAGTAACTGTCAATGACATGCCTTGCTCAGGCCGCCCAAGGGCTATTACTGCGATAGACGACCACTACCTATGGATTGTGACTTGGAGGAACCCCTGACAGCAATCCCACCATTTTTAATAATACTTTTCATGCAGCTACAGGACGTCATGTTACAACTCAAACTGTGTGCAGTAGACTGCATGATGTGCAACTTCATTGCTGACGTCCATGGTGAGGACCATCTTTGCAACCATGACGCCATGCAGCATATTACAGATGGGACCAACAACATGCCAAATGGACTGCAAATGATTGACATCACGTTCTCTTCAGCGATGAGTGTTGCATATGCCTTCAACCAGACAATCATTGGTGATGTGTTTGGAGGCAACCTGGTCAGGCTGAACACCTTGGACACACTGACAGCTAGTGCAGCAAGGTGGAGGTTCCCTGCTGTTTTGGGGTGGCATTAAGTAGGGCCGACGTACGCCGTTGGTGGTCATGGAAGGTGCCGTAACGGCTGTACAATATGTGAATGCCATCCTCGGACCGATAGTGCAACCATATTGGCAGTATATTGTTGAGGCATTCATCTTCATGGACAACAATTCGTGCCCCATTGTGGATGACATTTCGTGCCCCATTGTGCACGTCTTGTGAATGACTTCCTTCAGGATAACAACATTGCTCGACTAGAGTGGCCAGCATGTTCTCCAGACATGAACCCTGTCGAACATGCCTGGGATAGATTGTAAAGGGCTGTTTATGGATGACGTGACCCACCAACCACTCTGAGGGAACTACGCCAAATCGCAGTTGAGGAGTGGGGCAATTTGGACCAATAGTGCCTTGACGAACTTCTGGATAGTATGCCACGATGAATACAGCCATGAATCAATGCAAGAGGACATGCTACTAGGTATTAGGGGTACTGGTGTGTACAGCAATCTGGACCACCACGTCTAAAGGTCTCACTGTAGGGTGGTACAACATGCAATCTGTGGTTTTCATGAGTGATGAAAAGGGCGGAAATAATGTTTACATTGGTCTCTATTCCAATTTTCTGTACAGGTTCCGTAACTCTCGGAACCAAGGTGATGCAAAAATTTTTTTGGTGTGTGTATTTCTTCTGAAGAGACAAAAAAACAATATGATGAAAATAAATTGCAGATAATATTTTTTTTTTTTATGAAGAAGGTCTCACATGTTGGACTATTTAATTTTTTTTGCACAAATTTTCAACGTACATGAATGATATGCCTCACATGTCTAATTTTTTACTTATATTAAAAACAAAGATTCCAAGACTTACCAAGCGGGAAAGTGCCGGTAGACAGGCACAATAAATAAAACACACAAACACACACACAGAATTTCTAGCTTTCGCAACCGACGGTTGCTTCTTCAGGAAAGAGGGAAGGAGAGGGAAAGACGAAAGGATGTGGGTTTTAAGGGAGAGGGTAAGGAGTCATTCCAATCCCGGGAGCGGAAAGACTTACCTTAGGGGGGAGAAAAGACAGATGTACACTCGCACACACACACATATCCATCCGCACATACACAGACACAAGCAGACATTTGTAAAGGCAAAGAGTTCGGGCAGAGATGTCAGTCGAGGCGGAAGTACAGAGACAAAAAAGTTGTTGTAAGACAGGTGAGGTATGAGTGGCGGCAACTTGAAATTAGCGGAGGTTGAGGCCTGGCGGATATCGAGAAGAGAGGATATACTGAAGGGCAAGTTCCCATCTCTGGAGTTCGGATAGGTTGGTGTTGGTGGGAAGTATCCAGATAACCCGGACAGTGTAACACTGTGCCAAGATGTGCTGGCCGTGCACCAAGGCGTGTTTAGCCACAGGGTGATCCCCGTTACCAACAAACACTGTCTGCCTGTGTCCATTCATGCGAATGGACAGTTTGTTGCTGGTCATTCCCACATAGAAAGCGTCACAGTGTAGGCAGGTCAGTTGGTAAATCACGTGGGTGCTTTCACACGTGGCTCTGCCTTTGATCGTGTACACCTTCCGGCTTACAGGACTGGAGTAGGTGGTGGTAGGAGGGTGCATAGGACAGTACCCACATGATTTACCAACTGACCTGCCTACACTGTGACGCTTCATATGTGTGAATATGCATCAATCAACTGCATACTTGTACAGTAATTTATCCTCCTGCATCTCTGTCAAAAGAACAAATTTGCCATAAATACCATCAACCTTCCTTGCTAGGTTTCAAGATCAGAGAGCAACCAATCCACAGGTTTATCCCCAATGTACAAATCAAAACGATTAAGATTTCCATCATACATGCATACAGCTTGATAAGTAGTTGTAAAAGGTACGTGCTGTTCTGTGAGAGTGGTATGAGAGGCAGTTGGATCACCCTCACAGCGCACCATAGGAGTGAGAAGACATTCAGTCTCTGCATGAAAAGTGAAGGGTACTCGTTCCTTATGGAGAAAATTCTTAAACTTCAAGATTTTATTCTCCTCAGTATGCATTACAACACATACCAATTCCATTGTAGAGCAATCTTCCAGCTGTTTTGTTGAGCTCTCACCCATTTTAAATGAGTTCAGTCACCTTTGGTGAAACTACAATGCCCCCTTATTTTTAGACATTTGGGAGGAGGGAAGACGGGACATAATAATCACCCTCGGTGATTAACAACAAATCAGCATGTGTCGCATGCTGACTAGCGGCTTTAGGAAAGTAAGTTGGTCCAATGACGGTGTGTGTAACAACACTGTCATCTAACTTGCATCCGTTCAGGCTATAGACATGAGCAGATATATGGGGGGTCTGCCTCTCACATTTACTGATCTCCTGAGATCTCATGGGGAATTTAATACCATTGTGTTTTTAACATCCGCTAATATGCACACAGTATTGTTCTGGATGTTGATTATTCTGTTTCATTTTTCTTTTTCAAGCAAGAAGTCACCACAGAAAGCAGTGCTGCTCTATATTTTGGACATTAATAATTGCCTTTTTATTAGCTATATCCTTTGGAAAGTGAATGTACGAGGACTGCCCACGTATTTAGTCATACACGTGAAAGTGAATGTCCAAATATAAAACTGCACAGGAGATTTTTACCCTAATCTTTTTGCTGGAAGTCAGAGAGCTGGACCTGATCAACTTCAGGGTAAATTCATCAAACCATTTAGTGATTGAGGTGTCCTGCATTATCCTGCATTATTTGTGGGTTATGTACGACACTGTCCTTTGAGTCACTCTCCTTAGGTGGGAGGGTGAACTCGTAGAATATTGTAGTGAAGCACTTATTGGCGGGATGCCGCAGATCCATCAAGATCTTGGAAAATTCCCTTTCAAGACACTCATTTACGAGAAAAATTGAATCTTGGTACACAACTGCATCACTGAAGTGAGCGAGCAAGATCCTGTCTCCAAGTGCACCTTGAATCTAACAAAATGTTAATTCTGTGCACCGTATCTGAACATCCCGATCCTCACTGTCGAAATGGGTAGTGGTCTGCTGCTAGCTGGTATCTGACAACACCGTTACCACAGACACCCCAGTCCAATGGCCCAGGTATTGGTGATGGTGATGCTGCTCACAACAGTCCAGCTGGCTGCTGCCACTGCTGGTTGCAAGGACCCAGGTGCTGGGGACAGGAACCAGCTCCAAATCATCAAGCATTTATGAAACAACTGAGAGCAACAGCCTATAAGTACAAGAAAAAATTTAGACAACCAGTCAAGCAATTCTGAAACATTCTGTAAGTATCCAAAAATTTGTACACACAGAAAGATACTTACTTAAGAATTCCGCCTAGCTCAACTGGTTCGTGACTGGACATCCTGATAGACCACTCTCAAAATTAAAAAAATAATAAACTATGCAACCCCCTTCCTGTGAAGTTTTAAATGAGTGATCTTTTGCCAGAATGAACTAAGTGACAGTTTTGAGGAATAAAGGACTGAAGTTATGAGTTTGCAGCAACTTACGTGTTCAAAAATATTGATGGTTATTTGTGAGGTATGGTGTATAACGGGTATGAAAAATTTTTATAAGTATTTTGAGCCTTGCAACACATTATTTAATTACAGTATGGAACTTAATGCAACAGAGAAACAATGTAAAATATCCATGTATGTCAGGTTATTTTGTTTTCACACCACAGTAATGCACTTCAGATACAAAATATAAAGTAAAGTTTTTTGTTTTGTTTTTGTACTATATTCATACATAGATCTATTTGGCAACTGAAACACACACAAATAACTTAAGTATTTATGTAATACAGCATTATTAAACAATTTCTGTAATTATGAGAGAACATTGGAATATACTTAACACAATTCTTATGCTTCCCTATTACCCATATGAGTACTGTGTTACTCATCTTCTACATTACTGTCACTGGTAGTTTCTGTTACTTCAGCCATTTTGAGACCCTTATAGAATTCATGGTATATTGGGGTATATACATTAGGAGGCTCTGAATATCTCTCAGGTTCTCAGGGCAGAGAGTGCGCACTGATGGATAGTGTAGGCAGAACATTTTGACTGAGAGAACAGTGGTGAGCATTTAGTTGTTTATTGAAATTCACTGAAGAATATTCTTCCATGTCATTGTGAATGTATTTGTACTCGATTATCCCCAGTTTCTCTTTTGCAAATCTCATTTCCTTAATCCTAAGCCACTCAGTCTTTTCTCCAGAAAGATTTACGTTTCTGTTAGTCACTGCTTTTTCCAGTACCATGGTACTTTTGAAGTCACTGCAATCCATTTTTACAACTTCAAATTTACCTTTCTTCACTCTGGCATTCTCAGTAATACACTAAACCTGTTGTGAGGCAAATATATCTGGATAATGCTTTAGTTTCTTCTCTATATCCCCAAAATCACTGTCATTCAGAAAATACGAGTGACCAGGTTCAGTAAATTTGTGGGTAATTTCCTCAGTGTTATTTTTGTCACTCTGAACCAAATACATCCTAATTGTCATAATTTTAAAATTCCTGTTTGGTCCCCACATTAATCCAAACATACTAACATCCCTGGACCAATATCATGTGATTTGATATAGTTCAATACACAATAACTGACCTCTTGAGCTTCTCTTGAAGCAATACTTTTATTCCAGGAATGTTTTTTTAAAGTCCTGAATTCCAAGATTATTGCAGGAGAGTTGACATTTATAGTATGCAACAACTATTGTCAAATTAGGCAGCAATAATACTTTCTACAAACCAAAAGAAAAAACTGTAAAATTACTTTCTGTCTTAGAGTTCTCCATATCCCTGTTCAGACAATCTCTTGCAGCTTCAGCCTCCCTGTGGTGCAATTCCTGTTCCTTTCTTAATCTTTGTAGCTTCTCAGTGTCTAGCACACCAGGCGTAAGTCTCTCCTCTGCTGTAATTATTATGTTTAGCCTCTCGCATGTTTGACATTTATCCTTTTGAGGAGGCTTGAAACTGTGATTGAAGTCTTGTCTAAATACTCTTTTGTACAGTGATTGACTGGAAGGTTTAACATTGGGATCTTCTTCTTTCAGCTTACCAATTAATAATCTGTATATCAAACCAAGATTCAGTCTACTGTCCAAGTACTTTTTTGACAAATCTCTTCTGTAATGGGTGAAACGATGTAGTGGGAAAACTATTAACGTGATTATGGATGTGAATAATCATTGAGTCAGCATTTTTACTGTGAGGTATGTGTTTTCTGCACTGGTCACATAAAGAGCTTGTCTTTGCTTTGGCTATGGCTTAATGCACACTGCTGCCAGAAATCTGCAGGGTCTTTAGATAAGTTTCTTTGTATACCTCCACATTGTTTCCACCCACACTAGAAATAGAATAGTTCCTAGAAAACTTCTTGTCACTTTTAGAATGCTTCCTTTTGGTGGGAGCATTTTTAAATGAACCATATATTATTGATGTCTGCACATGCTGAGACCAACTTCCATAAAATGTATCAAAAAAAAAAAAAAATTCTTTTCTCCTCATGATTTAGTTTTTTCCAGCATTTTTCTCTATGGGAACAATTAAAATCAACAAATGTCTTTCCTGGGACAGTCTCCCCTTCGCTGTTAACATAAGCTACCCCACTATTTTGGTTCTACTTCCTTACGGTTTTCTTCCACTGTTCCCTGTTTCCTTTTTTTCTGTTTTTGCCAGAAATTTTATCTTCATTTGAAAAACAAATTACTTAGATTCACAAATTAGTTTTAAAAATTGATTTATTAAGAATGCCAATTATGAGACCAGGTTAAGATAGTCCATTTCATTATTTTTCAGGCTGACGAATATGCAAGATACAATTCTTTAAGGAACTCTTTTGTCAGAGTGAACCATCTCCACATTAAATCATATTTCTTGCCCTAAGTAAAGAGCTATTTCTATCCCCTCATTACTGGGTGGCAGCACTGGCCGAAATATCGACATACACTCCTATCAATTGTGCAGTGATTATAGATGTACCACTTATGCTCATGGTTCATTCTGGCATGTGAGATAAACAGTATAACCTCAAATAAATGAGTTCTTTTTCTACAAACAAAAGTATAACTAGTTATTAAAATCCACTTACCATCAGATGATTGAGAGGGGTCATCACTAGGTTCGTATACATCAGAATAACCAAAACTAAATGGCTTGTCTTCACAATTAGCATCAATTTCTGCCATTGTGTGGGAATGTGTGACCGAGCTATGTACAGCACTAGCCATTTTGTGATGTCACATGGTTCAATTTGGAATAAGAGAATGAGTAGTACCGACCTTCTGCCAAAAAAATCCCTTGTTGTAGCAGCGAAATGAGGTGAGTTGTCAGATAGTTTGTTTTGGCATAAGACAAAATGAAACCCCATCATTTTAAAACTGTGAATAACTCATTTTTTTTTTAAAGTCACTTCTTTCAATCTCAGATAAGACCACTCAAATGTAGTCCTTTCCCAAAAGCCACAGATTCCATGAATTTACTATGCCTCATTGCTTTGTCAAGTTGCTGCCTTGTGTTTTCCACATTTTTCACTGTGCTACCACACCTCCAGCCATGGAATCAACCACTGAAAGACATGCCAAGGTTGGAACCAAGAACAGAAGAAATCCACCTGATGTACTTGGCAGTGGTGGGACTGTAGGTGTTTAAATTAGTTTTCCTCTTGAGGCTCTTTTAGCTGCAGCCAATGAAAACTCAATACACTTTTTAAATGTTCTTGCTTTTGCTTCTTCTTTGTCTTCTCCTTATTCTTGAGCAGGTGATTAACAGGGTTTGGAATCTGACAAATCTAACCCCTTACCCAATTTCAGTTTTCCATGCATTGCTTTACCTACTAAAACTGCAGCCAGATGCTGATCGATACCAATATCCCTTCTTGAATGTATTTTCTTAGTTTGGTTGGCTAATATTGTATCTACTGCATGACATTCTGGGAGATCCTTATTTGCTGCCTGCATGGGCTCATGACATCAACAGGCTTTGTGTGAAAGACAGACCCCTTTGCCACCATGTGCGAGTTGTTTCTCAAGTTTAGTTCCAAGTCCACAGAAGTAATATTTAGGGATATGAAGTTTCATTGGCAGGTTATTGAAAATACCACTACCTCTGCTGATTTGCTTCCTGTCATGTTATGCTACTGTGCTGTTTGAGATTTGCATGCATTGTTATATAGCAAATCAGCACCATCCATCCACCTGTTATGTGGTGGAGGGAATCCTAACCATGCATTGTTATATGGAAAATCAGTGTCATCCACCCATTTGTTATGTGATGAAGAGAATCCTAACCATTTAACAATTTTTTTAAATGCCTATCGCCTTATGACATTTCTAATGTGTAAAAACTGCCAGCAGTTTCACTACCACTGTCATCCTTTAAGATGTAAGTTCTAGGGTTTGTTCATTGCACCTTGGGAAATGTAAATATCTCTGTTGACCAGTATAGAAGTTATTATTTTTCAAATGCTGTCTCATGTTTTTAAATATGTACAAAATCATTTACATTAAATTTCTGTTTGTGTTTCTCTGTTTTAATACAGCTGTAAACAGTTTTTAGAAGCTCATTATCATGTATGTTAACAGGCCTGATTTTTATTGCCCTGTGATTTGTAGGAGGATATCAGTCCATTTAAAAGAACTGCGAAGGTTAAAATGCATCCACCTTTGCTTTTTTATGGTCCAGTCTAAATTCTCCACAATGGATGCTTTCATTTGAGAGACTATTGAATAGTGATGTATTCCATACCATTTCATTAATGCCTTGAAATATATGTTAAAGTACTTGAACACTTATCTGTTTGTAGATTGTGTGGGGTGCGTTGGTTCCTGTCTGTAACAGTTGTTTAAACAACCATGCAATAGCCTTCCTCTTCTTTGTTTTCACAGGTAGAGCCCAAGCAAATTTCAAGTATGTATCAATGACCATTAAAATATATTTTAAATCTTTGTTCTCCCAAGAATACTTGTATTGTCTCGTATCTACAGAATCTGTCTGCCATGAGTCATTCAAATCTTGAATTATGACCTGCCTACATGGAAAAGTCTTGAATGCTGGTTTATGGAGTTCTTGAACAATTGTCTTCATAATTATTCAGTGATATGTGTTTCTCTTAGCTCAGAAATTATAGAAATAATTTCATTCAAATGTGCTGCAGAGAATACTGTGAGCAACCATAATTGTTCAACTAGTTTGTTGGGGTCATCTCAATCGATGTATTGGGCTGGTCTGTTGTTAATTTTCTTATTCTGAATATCAATAATTTTACTGACAAGTGCTTCTGCTAATGCATATTTTATGTTTTTGTATTTCAAGCTGGTGGTAGATTTTGCTCCCACTCCATCATTGTACTTGTATACCTCTGTTGTAGGTAATATCTGACAATAATTTTCAATAGCTTTTGGTGAGTAGCTGTCTAGTTTTTTAGTTTTCATGCATATTACATTCAGTAAATTGGGCGTTTATTTGTATTCTCTGTCTCGAATCTGTATTCTATTCTTAGCTAAACTTATTATAGGTTGAGTGCACAGCATATATTGTTTTCCCTTGCTTATCCTGTAAGTTCTATCTAACTGACTATTGCTGTAATGTTAAATGAAATCACCAATAGCATCTTCTTCATGAGCTTTATTGAGCATATCTTGGATGCCTTGCAGCATGCTGTTCAGAAGAAATCTCCACCCCATCATGCTCTTACAGATTTACTGACAGCCCTGCAGGATTCATGGTGTCAATTCTCTCCAGCACTACTTCAGACTTTAGTTGAGTCCATGCCACATCGTGTTGTGGCACTTCTGTGTGCTCACAGGGGCCCTACATGATTTTAGGCAAGTGTACCAGTTTCTTTGTCTCTTCAGTGTATTTATGGATGTGATTGCTGCCAGTGAATGTTCTGTAATTGCATAATAATAAAATAATGGCTCTTTCTGTCTATTTATGCACAATACATTACATTTGTTTATGTTGAAGGTCAGTTGCCAATCACTGAACCAGGCATTGATGCTTTACAGCTCGTCCTGCATTTTGCTACAATTTTCTAGGGTTACAACTTCTCTGTGTACAGTAGCATTGGGGAGGGGGGCTTAGTGCTCGACATGTCAGTGGTATTTGATAAGCCACATATATCCCTGAGGTCATGCCAAATGATGGGCAACTCTAGCAGCTCAGTCTTTGTTGACTCAGTATGGGTTTGGCAGTTCTGAGTTTTCTGAGCGCGGGGACTAGTGAGCGCCACCAGTTCTCTGTAGCTATACTGTCTGGGCATGCTTCAGTGACCACTGCATGTTATGGCAGTGGAACATTGTGTATCACAGGGATCTTTGCTTAATTTCCTGGATCATGATGATGGGAAAAGCCCTCAACCCCAGGGTCCTTCACACTAATGAGATGCACAGCTGTTGAGGCAAAACAGTCTTTAGTGGGAAACCTCTGGGGAGCCTGCCACACTTCAGCTACATGAATACAGCAATATTTGACCACAATAGCATTACTGTCGACATTGCTCCATTGTTGCTGCAATACAAGGTGATGTTGTGGTATAGCTGGGCAGTATTGCTGATGTTACAAGTAGTTGTTGAAATACTGCCCAGAGATTGCCGGTGTCAGCCACTAAATGTGAAATCTATTTCGTATTGCTGGGCAGAATCTGTCTCTGTCCCTGTCTGTAATTGGTTCCCTCTTGGTTTTGCCTTTGTTTCCTGCTTTTCTCACTTACAGCACTGCAGACATATGCTAAGCAAAAACAATATCATTGAGCTTTTGTTTTACCACCTGTTTTGCAGTTGTTTGTTGGGTACTCACAAACAATGAATGTCATAAATGTGATTCATCTATGGCCAGAGAGATGGAATGTCAAAAGCAGTGTATACAAAATCCTCAGTCAGGAAAACAACAGTTGGCAAGCTGTTGCCATGAGCTAGGAATCACACTTGAGGAAACATACAAAGGACTCTGAAGTCTTTGAACCTATGCTAAATGCAAGGCAAAAAAGCTGCATAGGGAGTATGGAAGTAGAGTATGCTCTTCTTCCACATGGTTTGCATCTGATACCATGAGTTTGTCTTGAGATGCTCCTGAAGCAGGAAATAAATTCTGTTGTGAGCTACATCATGTATGCTTCTGTGTGCTGGTGAAATAGAAATAGAAATCAAGATTGTGTTAAAAGAAGGTTGTATACATGGAAAAATCCTGGAGATACTAAAAGGTATCAGATAGATTATATAATGGTAAGACAGAGATTTAGGAACCAGGTTTTAAATTGTAAGACATTTCCAGGAGCAGATGTGGACTCTGACCACAATCTATTGGTTATGAACTGTAGATTAAAACTGAAGAAATTGCAAAAAGGTGGGAATTTAAGGAGATGGGACCTGGATAAATTGACTAAACCAGAGGTTGTACAGAGTTTCAGGGACAGCATAAGGGAACAATTGACAGGAATGGGGGAAAGAAATACAGTAGAAGAAGAATGGGTAGCTTTGAGGGATGAAGTAGTGAAGGCAGCAGAGGATCAAGTAGGTAAAAAGACGAGGACTAGTAGAAATCCTTGGGTAACAGAAGAAATATTGAATTTAATTGATGAAAGGAGAAAATATAAAAATGCAGTAAATGAAGCAGACAAAAGGGAATACAAACGTCTCAAAAATGAGTTCGACAGGAAGTGTAAATTGGCTAAGCAGGGATGGCTGGAGGACAAATGTAAGGATGTAGAGGCTTATCTCACTAGGGGTAAGATAGATACTGCCTACAGGAAAATTAAAGAGACCTTTGGAGAAAAGAGAGCCACTTGTACGAATATCAAGAGCTCAGATGGAAACTCAGTTCAAAGCAAAGAAGGGAAAACAGAAAGGTGGAAGGAGTATATAGAGGGTCTATACAAGGGCAATGTACTTGAGGACAATATTATGGAAATGGAAGAGGATGTAGATGAAGATGAAATGGGGGATACATTACTGCGTGAAGAGTTTGACAGAGCACTGAAAGACCTGAGTCAAAACAAGGCCCCGGGATTAGACAACAATTGCATTAGAACTACTGACGGCCTTGGGAGAGCCAGTCCTGACAAAACTCTACCATCTGGTGAGCAAGATGTATGAGACAGGCGAAATACCCTCAGACTTCAAGAAGAGTATAATTATTCCAATCCCAAAGAAAGCAGGTGTTGACAGATGTGAAAATCACCGAACTATCGGTTTAATAAGTCACAGCTGCAAAATACTAACACGAATTATTTACAGACGAATGGAAAAACGGGTAGAAGCCGACCTCGGGGAAGATCAGTTTGGATTCTGTAGAAATGTTGGAACACATGAGGCAATACTGACTCTACAACTTATCTTAGAAGAAAGATTAAGGAAGGGAAACCTACGTTTCTAGCATTTGTAGACTTAGAGAAAGCTTTTGACAATGTTGACTGGAATACTCTGTTTCAGATTCTAAAGGTGGCAGGGGTAAAATACAGGGAGCGAAAGGCTGTTTACAATTTGTACCAAAACCAGATGGCAGTTATAAGAGTCGAGGGACATGAATGGGAAGCAGTGGTTGGGAAGGGAGTGAGACAGGGTTGTAGCCTCTCCCCAATGTTATTCAATCTGTATTTTGAGCAAGCAGTGAAGGAAACAAAAGAAAAATTTGGAGTAGGAATTAAAGTACATGGAGAAGAAATAAAAACTTTGAGGTTCGCCTATGACATTGTAATTCTGTCAGAGACAGCAAAGGACTTGGAAGAGCAGTTGAACGAAATGGATAGTGTCTTGAAGGGAGGATATAAGATGAACATCAACAAAAGCAAAACAAGGATAATGGAATGTACTTGAATTAAGTCAGGTGATTCTGATGGAATTAGATTAGGAAATGAGACATTTAAAGTAGTAAAGGAGTTTTGCTATTTGGGGAGCAAAATAACTGACGATGGTCAAAGTAGAGAGGATATAAAATGTAGACTGGCAATGGCAAGGAAAGCGTTTCTGAAAAAGAGAAATTTATTAACACCAAGCATAGATTTAAGTGTCAGGAAGTCTTTTCTGAAAGTATTTTTATGGAGTGTAGCCATGTATGGAAGCGAAATGTGGAGGATAAATAGTTTAGACAAAAAGAGAATAGAAGCTTTCGAAATGTGGTGCTACAGAAGAATGCTGAATATTAGATGGGTAGATCACATAACTAATGAGGAGGTATTGAACAGAATTGGGGAGAAGAGAAATTTGTAGCACAACTTGACTAGAAGAAGGGATCGGTTGGTAGGACATATTCTGAGGCATCAAGGAATCACCAATTTAGTATTGGAGGGCAGCGTGGAGGGTAAAAATTGTAGAGGGAGACCAAGAGATGAATACATTAAACAGATTCAGAAGGATGTAGGTTGCAGTAGGTACTGGGAGATGAAGAAGCTTGCACAGGATAGAGTAGCATGGACAGCTGCATCTAACCAGTCTCAGGACTGAAGACCACAACAACAACAAATTCTCATTTCAAACTTACTTTAACAAAATCCCTCACTACTTCTGCCAAAACATTACATGTTTTGATACTGAAGTGGATGATCTCTGTATGTACAAGGTTTTTATAAATGACTGATGCAATTTCACTGAGTTGCTGTAGCTGTATTATTTGACATTTTTTGGGCGTATGAAAAATGCTCCATATGTGCCCTACCCCTTATTGATTCTGTAGGTATCAAGATGGTAATCAAGTTCTTACCATGTTTGGTGCAACATGTCCCTATCAATCTGTTCAAAAATATTGTTGATGTGAGCTCACAGTTCTGGTAAGTTTGTTGGTAGAGGAGGCATAAACACTGAATCTTTCATACAACCTCATACCAAAAAGTTGCATGGGGTTAGGTCATGAGAGTATGGAGGCCATAACATAAATTGCTGATCATCAAACACACCATGACTGATCCATTAGTTTCTCAATTTCCTGTTTTAGAATTCATGAAAATCTCAATAGAAGTAGGGTGGAGCACCATGAAGTCCACACTGTCAATCCCCAATGGTGGTGAGAGCCAATGTTCCGGCAATTCAGACACATGTATCCTGTAACGGTCTTTTCACAGAAGAAAAAGGAACCCTAACTATAAAACCATGTGACTGCACAGAATACATTAATTTTTGGTGAATCCTGATTATGCTGCGCAATAGCATGGGAATTCTCTGCCTCCTGGATTCACACATTGTGCCTGTTCACTGTCCATTCACAAAAAGTGTCACTTCATCATTGAGGATGAGTTTCTCACAAAACCCATCCTCTTCCATAAGCTGTTGCAACTTTGCCGAGAATCCAAAGCATCTGACTTTTGTCATTGGGAGTCAGGACTTGTAGCAAATGCAAGTAGTAAGGCTTGAGCTTTAGTCATTTACTTAAGATCTTCCAAACAATCAGTTGTGGTATGTTCAGCTCCCTGCTTACTCTGTTCATTGACTTCTGTATGTGGTCAACTGTTTCTTCACTTATTGCAGGCCGATCATGGATTTCCCCTAGCAGAGGCATTCTGAAGCTTTAAAGAGTGCATACCATAACCAAATGGACTTGGCAGTTGGTGGATCTTTGTTGAACTTCATTAAGAAGTGCCACTGCACTGTTACAGTGGACTGGTGTGAATACATTTCAAGCACAGCATATGCTTTCTCAGTAGCCGTTGCCATCTAGCCTAACTGCACACCGCTGCTCTGTCGCAGCAGAAATCAGAAGTGCGGCTACAACAATAGAATACTGTTTGAGTTTTTCTATATGAATGCTGAATTTTATGAGAATATGTCAAGTAATGTAGCTACAGTAAATTTATGAAATCACTTCAATGATTTATAATATGCATATTTTTTTCTCTTTTTCACTGAGTGGGAAAACTACACTAGTAAGAAACTCTTGTGTTATTTGATGCTTTTGGATTCAGCTGTTAGTCGCTAGATATGTACTGTTACAAAATACAACTGAGAACCATGGGCTGCACACATACTTGCTCTGGGCCACATGTGGCCTGTGGGCTGCAGTTTGACAACCACTGGCGTACAGCCACAGGCCTCTCCTTCTTCTCACCTGCCTTTGCAAACACTTTTCAGTGAGAAGTGGATGACGATCTTCATAAAAGCAACCACTGCGTGGATCTATCTGCCAGATGGAGCAGATCCCAAAAGGAGGCCACTTGAGATGAATGTTCAGATAGGCTAACTGGATGCATAATAGCCAGTTAGCTGTTTTTGAGCAATATGTATATGTCCAGGATTGGATGGATCATATCATAGCAATGATTCACCAAGCTCTGCTGCTATCAGAAACACCTAGGAGGTAGCCTGTCCCTTGGTGGAATGATGAGTGTCATTCGGCAATCAGGGATAGGAGGATGACTATGTGAAAGTCTAGTCAGTGCCCTACAGGTGAGAATCTTCCAACGAGGGCAAAGGCAAGGAGAATAATTCAAGAGAACAAGATGAAGTATTGACAGGAGTTCATGAACTCTAGCAGTAAGTCCACTTCTGGAAGTAAAGTATGTAGAAATTAGAAGGATTTCCATATTATGAAAACATTATAGCCAGGGTCTAGGTTTCTGTCGTTATTAGGTGACACAGGATATGATTGATTTTGATGTTCATTCCAACAACATGGAGGAATACATCTGATCTTTCTCTCTGTTAGAGTTGGATTCCACATAATCCATAGCTCATGATACCACATTGAATCACAACCTAATAACGTACATCATGCTAAAGCAGTTGGACCAGCAGTCAAATGAAGTCCTCCTTCAGCTTTTTAATGAAATATGAATGACAGGAGTATTTCCCAACTTGTGGAAGGAAGCTATTTTAATACCAGGTAAGGATCACACTAACCCCAGTAGTTATAATAGTATCAGTCTCACAAGCTGTGTAGGTAAGAAACTGGAGCATATGATCAACTGGTGCCTATTGGTAGTGTGGTTTCTCAAAACCAGGTCAGTACTAAGTTGCTCCCATTGCAGTTTCGCAAGGGATCACTTCACACTCTATAACCTGATCCAGTGTATTTCTTGATTTGGAAAAGAACTATGATACTACTTGAAGGCATAACATTTTGTTGCAGCTCTACCAGTGTAGTTTCTGTGGGCGTCTCCTGACTATCCTACAGTCCTTCCTCTCAGAAAGGTATTTTAGGTAAATGGTTGGGAATATTCTGTCTGATTGTTTTAAGCAGGAGCGTGGCATCCCTCAAGCGAGTCTTTTAAGTGTAATGATGTTCGCCAAAGTGATAAATGTTATTACATCCCATACACTGTTCCTTATTGATGGATGACTTCTTCATCTTCTGTGCCTCCTCCAACATTGACACAGCTACTTTACAATAGAGTATTTGACTTTTTGCTGGTACTTGTATTAAATATTTAATTATGTCATTTTATGGTAATAAAATGCTTTTTTCCTCATGAATTTCAGTATTTAAGAAAAAAAAATAGTTTGAAAGCCCACTAAAATGTTCCATTTGACTCATCTGAGGCCTGTGACATCACTGGTTAGCATGCTGTTCCTATTGTCATGAAACTCATTCACAGTGAATCCTTATTTTGGACTTTATGTTTTGGAAAATGGACTACAAATGGTGTGTAGTACCACATTGTACAAATACATCCATAAACACTTCAGAAAAATTGTTTTTGATAATTCCAAATAATGAGAAGATACATAAATTATGGTTGCAACTTGCTTACAGGGATCCAAATGATATAGTGATCACTGTGTGTGTTTATTCTTGGATGATTCTGATGTTAGTAAGCACATCATGTGAACAAATTTTCACATGTAGCAGCATGATAGACAGTGTGCAGAACTTTGAATACAATGTTTGCAAGAATGGTACTCATTCATGGCATTCATTTTTTCCCATTTAATATTACTGTCCTCTTAAGTTTACTTTATTTGTAATACTATTATGTAAGAGCCTAAATTCTAAATCATATTACATTCTAATATCAGTTTTCATTTATTAAGCTTCATTATACACCTGATCAATTTAACATGATCCCAAACAATCTGAGAAACCATTTAACAATTTACAACCACATTATTCTTCCCAAAAAGTCATCAAAGACAATAATTTATCATTTCAACTGTCTCCACTGACCTCGTGTTGTGAAGCTGTGTGATTTAACAAAGAAAAAATTGAGCATTGCATGGAACCTACAAGGAAATGAAATAAGATCAGAGCATTTTGACACAATGAAAGTTGGTCCTCCTTCAGCAATTTTAAATCATAGTGTTTCATCAGCAGTTAAGTACAGTATGTAGTAGAACACCAGATAATTTAAGATTCTTCTGTCTCAACTGCATATTTTGTAGACATAATTTTCCGGTGACTAAAATCACTGATTTGGACAAAAAGAAAAACTGCAATGTGTAAATCTGTTGTAGGCAAACATGATGTTCCCCACAAGTGTCATTAAACTATCTGAAAATTGAGAAAAGAAGTACCTGTAAAACAGTGGTGGTTCTGACAACAACCATGGAAATTAACAGTCAGAATTATCTTCTGAGTGGAAAAGTTTCCACTGCGTTTTATTCTTCAGGCTTTTACAGGTTGGCTTGGAAAACTTTTTCAACATGCTCCGAGCAAATAATCCAGTTCCAGTTTCCCCTCTGTTTTAAGACAATTCTGCAACTTACTGCTGAGTCACAATACTTTCATCCTATTTCCCATGCAATACAGGTTTCATGTTTCTATTTCTGGAACATAAAAATCTGGAAGAGACCATAAATACATCAGCTTTCAGAAGGTTTCCACTATCAGTCTTCACAAAATTACTTTCCATTGTTATTTAAAAGTTGTAAACGTGTTTTTCATCTCCAAATAGCTAATCAGATTAAAGAAAAAGTACAGAAAAATATTAGTAACTTTGGTTAACACTCCTATAATACAGATATAGCTTCGTCTTCCTGCTAGCTTGTGACATCACCAGAGTTTCAGTCAATAAGAACATTTTCAATCATTTGAACAAATCATGAAATTAATGATTTTTAAGCTTTGAGTACATAAAAACGATACATATTTTGTGGGAATATTGACTAAAAATGCTATTTGAATGTTATAATCATTCAGAGTAACAACAATCTGAACTATGTTTTTAACATAGAAAAATAGCCTCTTGGTTTGACAATCAGGCAATTAGAGGAATGAGAAAAGACCACAGGTTTTAAGTTCACTTTGGAGAAAAGGGTTTGTTTTGACTTTAATCACTCCTAGTCACTTTTTAATTTACCTGTTTTCAAACTGGAGGATACTATTATCACTTTGAAGGAAAAGCTGAAATGTCTAGGCACCACTGTTGATGAATGGCTAACATAGCTGCCACACCTTAATGAACAAAAATTAACAATGCCTCAAAGCTATAATCATCCTCATAGTGTCCGTCATTGGTCTTAGGGAGCAGACAGAGCACATGTGCTCCAATTTTATAAAGCATTCAGGATAGCCCAGCTCCAGTACAGATGCCAGTTGTATGGCTCAGCAAGGCCTTCATACCTCAAAATGCTCGATGCCATTAGGAGTATAAATGAGTTTCAATGCAGAATACATTGTTTCAACGAGTCCCCTCCCTCACTTCATCTTCCCCTTCCCTTCTATGCCATTCGGATGAGGTATAAATTTCAAAAAATAAAAAATGTGGTATGGGTCACTATACTATTGGCTGGGGGTATCAAAGCAGCCTGCATGGTTTACATGTTTTCCAAGATGGTGGATACCATATGACGTAATAATCAAACATGGCAGGTCCAAGATGGTAGAAGGTCAAAGGGTCACCAAGATATCAGATGTGTAAAGTGTTATGCTAGTCCGACACTATGATGTTACATGTAAAAATGGTGGGAAATTAAAAAATCCATTGTTTCTATACCAACATCATGTTGAAAACCATGTGATAGGTCACACACAATTATTGTAATTTATGACATACTATGTCTGCCACAATCACACGAGGCTACTTCTATATTTATGCCAGTCTTATATTTATTGCTATAATTTATAATGCAATATAGATGTCAGCTGTTTTTCTGAGATAGCATTCTCTTGAATTAGTATAATTTAAGACATACTATAACGACACTGTCAAACACTGCTGCTCAAAATCGAACACTATGACACATAGGTCAGTGTAAAAATGGTGGGTAAAAAAATCACTTACCCCAAGTTTAAAATGGATGAAGCCCTCTGATACAACCTTCATAGTTGTCTGAACTAGACCAATTGACCTAATTTTAAACCTATATATCTCACTTGTGCAATGTGCATGATTCTCAAATGACTGCAACTGCCGAGCAAATGTAGGAAAGGATAGGAAATGTGGAAGGTATACACTTGCATTTCTTTATTTGTTTAAAAATTGCCACTCATGCTGGTCCATTTGCAGAACACATGCTGCACTGGACAATGTCGTGCACTGCCCTGTTCACCATGGCCATGGACTAACTGCTGACAGACACACAGCATGCCTCCACCATGCATCTCTCAATACCCTGTCATGACAAGCCCCTTGCCCACTGTGATCTGCTGCCTTCATCACCCCACCCACCACTGTCACATGCCCCCTACCCCTGTGTGCTGAAGCAGCTGGCTTATATCACTTCCTAATCATCCTCCCACAATATGGTAGCACCAAGCAGAGATAACCTTACAAGCAAAATGGTTTTTAAATTGGAATTTTATCTGCCCATTCAATAGAGTGGTTCCAAATTAGTCTAGTGCAATATTCATTTAGTCAGTATGTATTATCAGGGACAATAAACTGTATGTTGGTTCCCTGGTTCTTCTTCTAGTTGATGGTAACCACTCTTTAGGTCTGTTGTGGAAAAGTACTTTGACTGCCGTAAAATATTCACAGTTCCTGTAATGTTAGGTAAGCAATATGCACCTGTCATTATTCTGCTATTTAGTAGTGATAAACAAAACAGAAAGTATACTTTTTAACTGTGTGATGACCTCTTTGGTAGGAGATGTCAGCAGCTCCCAGTGGACTAGTAGTTTTCTCTTTTATGCCATCAATAATTCCAGGGCGATAAATCCTTTCACACTCAGTTGTAAGTGCTGGCAAACCCTACACAGTTTTCAATACACAGGAGTTTATTTCCAGTCAGAATTCTGTATTGTGCCATGAGAATTAAACAGATCCTGAAATTCCAACAACAGCTTCTTCATAGCTACCCTCTCAGCTCCCTTCAAAGCATCCACTTTTTACACCTAATGCAGCTGTGCTAGTGGCTTGCTTCTGACAGTGCTATAGTCTTGACTTGTCCAGGTTATCTCTGTCTAGCACATTTAAAATAACAACTAATAACCCCTATTCAATATGTACTTAATTCACATCAAAATTATCCAACTTGATGGGAACTGTACTCTCACTGTCTATATCCTGTATGTGTGTGATACTTCAATGCATAAAACATCATGGTGCATGCAATACATCATTCCCCTTTAGTGGTTCTACTACACACAACATGTGAGCAGGTCGTTCTGTTCCCATGCGCACCCAACATAGTTGTTTGATGCCATATGGCACTTTATCATGTGATTTTTCCTGCAGTTTAATTGGTTTGTCTTTCATGAGGAACTAACATTATGACATTATGTCAGTAGTGATAGTTTCCCCCAGCTGGAACAATGTGCCACCGAATCCTACTGTGCGTCACCAAACGTCAGTTTTGGAATCCTAAGATTGTGCAGTACCCTTCCTCTATATGGGACACAACTTCCACATTCTCCCAGAACCATTCCACTCCTACTTGGAAACTCAATAATGCTAAACTTGGTAACTCCACATCACCATCCCCAGGCCTGGGGGCCAACCTTTGAGAGCCTCCCAATACTGTAGTGAAGTACCACCGAAAACTCCAGTGTTGAAATGAGCTAATTGTGTAGGCAGCAGCTATATGAATTAAGCCAACTGTTGACATAACCAAAGTGATACACATTTAGTCCTGCATTCCTTCCCTCCACCACCCTCCCACACCCCTAATTGCTATTCATCAACAGGAAATGTTGCAAACAGCAGACATGCTCATCTCTCAGGAGTGTTTTGTATTAGGCCTATATTTATAATTGGATGATTATCATATTTACTACTTTTCTAGTATTTTTTAAGGTGCATGTCATAAAGAAAGGTTATACAACAATCATTTTGGAGCAATTCCATTACAAAGTCTATCGACTTTTTATCTGGTCCCTACCAACAGAAATAAGCAACAGCTGCTGCTGGTTCTCACTGTCAGCACTCATGACTTGATAATATGCAGAGAGTAATGTAATAGAATAATTCCTCCCATTGAAGTCATAAGTATATAAACTTAATTTAATATCAATATCCCTGTAATTAATACAGCTATCAAAAGAGGCTATATATCTTTTAGTGAAAATTTTTCTTACAATTCATTTAGGTGGAAATTACTATATCTTAAATGGTTCAGGAGATTTCTGAGGCGACCAACTTCACTGAATCACTCTCAATAACACATAAAGCAGGGATCCCAAAACACATCTCTGAGGTATGCCAGAAGATGCTATCTGTCGATGATTTTCCATCCAAGATAACATGCTGCTTCCTCCCTGTTGAAAGTGTTAAAGAGATGGTAAAACACAATGTTTTGCTGTACAGCTTGTAAGATTTGCAACCAGATTAATAAGACAATGCAAGTTATTTGAGGGTATGCGTAGTGTCTGTGTCTGACACAGATCCTGTACCTCTTCTGAGCCTGAATCCATGTTGTTCATTGCAGAGAAGATTAAAGTTATTTATGTACCTTATTAATCAGTTTTTCATTAGTTTTTCAATAATTTTGGAAATGATGCATAATACAGAGATTGGTCCACAGTTTTCAACATTTTCCACATCACCATTTTTAAGTATGGGTATTAGTTTTGCTTGCTGTAGATACTTGGGAAAACACAATTAATAAAATATTCCAGCCTATTATGCCATGGTCTAAGGCATTTCACTCCCAAACCTGTCATTTCGTCCTCATTCGGACATTTTCAAGGTGGACCATTGCTTTATGGAATGTCCAATTCACACCCTGGCTCGCTAATGGCTACAGCAAAATTCCGCCTCCACACAATGGTGTAATGTCACATATTTTGAATACATGAGCGCAATTGGCCATTGTTAACTGCCATAATCCGCTGACACTATCATCCTATGATGGAAGACTGGTACATGTCTTCTTCAGCACTGGAATCCAAATTTCATTCAATTCCACGCCCTCCTCCTTCCTATTAAAGTTCAAGGGGTGCTTCACAATCTGTATGGCCTCTCTGTATAGCCTTTCACGGTATCTGTTTGTGGCTGCCAGCACATGAGTCCAGTCAAAATGAATGTGGTGGTCTCCTGGCTGTATAGCATGTTCCGTAACAGCTGATCTCTCAATCTCCTGATTCTGCAGTTGCCCTTGTGCTCTTCGAGTCAATTTTTGACAGTTCTTTTTGTAGTACACACATACACCTTCTCACAAGTACACAAAATCCTGTAAATTTCAGCTTTTTCCAGTGGATGGCGAGCATCCTTGGCTGATTTAAATGATCTTGTATCTTCCATGTGGGTGTGCTAATTACTGCGATGTTTCACTTTCTCAAGATTTTTCCTATGCAGTCAGTAACATCTTTAATGAATGGCAGATAACTTTCGATTTCACTCATGCTTGAGCATCACTATGATTTCTATGTGGTGGTCTTAATGCTATTTTCACCTCAGCGAATGAATAACCATTCTTGGGCAATGCAGTGGTGATATGTTTTAATTCTGTGTCAAGCAGATCTGGTTCACAGCTTTTTGTTGCTCTATCCGCCAACGTTTTTTATGATTCCTTGCTTTTGTTGTGGGTGGTGGTTCGAATCCTGGTGTAGGTAACTGTCTGTGATTGTGGGTTTTTGGTAAACTGTGTGGTCCAAGCTACCATCTTCTTTCTTGAAAACTAGTACATCCAGAAAATTTAATCTTCTGCCTGCCTCCTCTGCCTTCGTAAACTAAATCTTCGGACTGATCCTGTTCAGATGTTTGTGAAAACGATCCAGTTCCTCCCTGCCATGTTACCACAAAACAAACATATTGTCCATGTAACGGAACCAAATATCCGGTTTCTTGCTTGCTGTTTCCAGTGCCTGCTCTTCAAATTTTTCCATCAGTAAGTTATCTATAACCAGGATTAAGGGGCTTTCCATAGCGACACCATCCATCTGTTCATAGAACTCTTCGTTCCATTTGAAATATTGCCTCACAACCACGTCTGTCAAATGGAATGAAGAGATCTATGAACAGATGGATGGTGTCTCTATGGGGCGCCCCTTAAGCTCGGTTACAGTGAACTTGTCTGCGGAAAAATTCGAGAAGCAACCATTGGAAACTGCAAACAAGAAACCGATTATCTGGCTCCGTTACGTGGATGATACGTTTGTTTTGTGGCTGCATGATAGGAACTGGATCCTTTTCACATACATCTGAATGGGATCAATCTGAAGATTCAGTTTACAAAGGGGGAGGAGGCAAGCAGAAGATTAAATTTTCAAGCTGTTCTAGTTTTCAAGAAAGAACATGGTAAGTGGGCCACACAGTTTACCGAAACCTATGCACACAGACTGTTACCTACACCAGTATTCGAACCACCACCCACAAGAAAAGCGAGGCTTTGAAGCAGAGCTGCTTTACGCAGAATTAAAGCTTCTCACCACTGCATTGCTCAAGAAAAGTTATTCATTTGCTGAAGTGAAAAGAGCGTTAAGACACCACGCGAAAGTCGTGGTGATGCTCAAGCGCCGGTGAAATCGAAAGTTTTCCTCCCATTCATTAAGGATGTGACTGACCGCAAAGGAAAAATCTTGAGAAAGTGGAACATCGCAGTAATTTACTCACCCACATGGAAGACACAAGATCATCTAAAATCGGCCAAGAATGCTCACCAACCGCTGGAAAAAGCTGGAATTTATAGGATTCTGTGTGGTTGTGAGGAGGTGTACGTGGGTACTACAATAAGAACTGTCAAAAAATGACTTGATGAGCACAAGGGCATTTGCAGAAGAGGGGAGATTGACAGATCAGCTGTTGCAGAACATTCTATACAGCCAGGAGACCAGTACATTCATTTTGACTGGACTCACGTGCTGGAAGGCACAAACAGGTACCACGAAAGGCTATAAAGGGAGGCCATAGATATTGTGAAGCACCCCAGGAATTTTAATAGGAAGGAGGAGAGCGTGAAATTTGGATTCTGGTGCTGAAGAAGATGTGTACCAGTCTTCCACCATGGGATGATAGCCGACAACGGCGAGTTGTGCTTGGGTATTCAAAACATGTGACGTTACGCCATTGTGCGGAAGCTCGTGGAAGCAGAATTTTGCTGTAGTCAGTAGCAAGCCACGGTGTGAATCGGACATTCAACAGAGCTACATCCCCCTTGAAAATTTCCTCCACAGATGGGGATGAAACGTTGGGTTTTGAAGTCAAATCGTTAGACCACAGCATAATAGGCTGGAGTATTTTATTAATTATGACAATTCCGGCCGTGAAAGTTTACATTTTACAACTCGGGAAAACAGCCGCATTTGACTGTAAAAGTCTAGAAGCTCGCTTAATCAACAAATAAACGCAGGAAAAGAAGAAAAACGCTTCAAAATGGCTGAGGAAAACAGAGAATTTCATGCTTGATAATCAAGTGCTCAAGGATAGCAGTACATTGTGGCACGTTCAAATCAATAGCGTTCACTACACAAGAACTATGTGATACTGTGGACAGAATGTATCATTTGAAAGAAGAAGTAACTGCTGCATAGGAGGAAAAAAATGGCAGTAGCGGTAAAGCAAGGTGAGCCATTACATAATGAGGAGATATGGCAAAAACATAAAGCCACATGTGTTGTGTTGTGAAACTTCCAGGGCTATGTACAATAAACTTGAAGCAATATGCAAAAGAGAGGCTTCTCAATGAACTCAAATTGCTACACCAAGAAGAAATGCAGATGATAAACGGGTATTCATTGGACAAATATATTATACTAGAACCTGCATGTGATTACATTTTCACGCAATTTGGGTGCATCGATCCTGAGAAATCAGTACACAGAACAACCACCTCTGGCCATAATAACGGCCTTGATACGCCTGGGCATTGAGTCAAACAGAGCTTGAATGGCGTGTACAGGTACAGCTGTCCATGCAGCTTCAACACGGTACCACAGCTCATCAAGAGTAGTGAGTGGCGTATTGTGATGAGCCAGTTGCTCGGCCACCATTGACCAGACATTTTCAGTTGGTGAGAGATCTGGAGAATGTGCTGACCAGGGCAGCAGTCGAACATTTTCTGTTTGCAGAAAGGACCGTACAGGACCTGCAACATGTGGTTGTGCATTATCCTGCTGAAGTGTGTGGTTTCGCAGGGATCGAATGAAGGGTAGAGCCAAGGATCGTAAAACATCTGAAATGTAACGTCCACTGTTCAAAGTGCCGTCAATGCGAACAAGAGGTGACCGAGACATGTAACCAATGGCACCCCATACCATCACACTGGATGATACACCAGTATGGCGATAACAAATAAACACTTCCAATGTGAGTTTGCTGCGATGTCGCCAAACACGGATGCGACAGAACCTGGATTCATCCAAAAAATGACGTTTTGCCATTTGTGCACCCAGGTTCATCGTTGAGTACACCATCGCAGGCGCTCCTGTCTGTGATGCAGCATCAAGGGTAGCTGCAGCCTTGGTCTCCGAGCTGATAGTCCATGCTGCTGCAAACATCATTGAACTGTTCGTGCAGATGGTTGCTGTCTTGCAAACGTCTCCATCTTTTGACTTAGGGATCGATACGTGTCTGCACGACCCGTTACAGCCATGCGAATAAGATGCATGCTATCTTGACTGCTAGTGATACAAGGCCATTGGGATCCAGCACGGTGTTCCATATTACCCTCCTGACCTACCAATTCCATATTCTGCTAACAGCCATTGGATCTCGACCAACACGAGCAGTAATGTCGCGATACGATAAACTGCAATAGCGATAGGCTACAATCCGACCTTTATCAAAGTCAGAAACGTGATGGTACACATTTCTCCTCCTTATATGAGGCATCACAACAATGTTTCACCAGGCAACACCGGTCAACTGCTGTTTCTGTATGACAAATCAGTTGGGAACTTTCCTCATGTCGGCACGTTGTAGGTGTCGCCACCGGCGCCAACCTTGTGCGAATGGTCTGAAAAGCTCATCATATGCATATCACAGCATCTTCTTCCTGTCAGTTAAATTTTGCGTCTGTAGCACATCATCTTTGTGGTGTAGCAATTTTAATGGCCAGTAGTGTAGTTTCAAATGCAATAAAACCAGAGACATGATAAGCAATATAAAGGCCCATTCACACTGACCATCACATCCTTGTCAAGTCACGGCACCATCCTATCAAGGTTAAAAGCCAATGAACACTGGCGGTCACGGCACCATCATATCACAGTGTATACATTGGGATCTCAAATCGCATTGCTGTCCTCAACTGTTCTTTTCGCAGGAATTGGTATCTTTGCAAGACGTTTTTCAACTATTTTTTTTTTACATGCTAAGTGCACACTTACAATGTTGTAGTTTGTATGCATGGATGCTGGAGTCGACATTTGTGCAAGAATGACATTTATTGGACTCAAATGGTTTGCAGCTTGCAGGGGTAACTTGTATTTTAGAGAAGGGAGACAGAAGTGTGAAACCACACAAAGAAAGTGCATGGGTTGAATTTTATACACAAGGAGACTGAGGGAAAGGAATCTGCATTTTAAGTTTAGGAAAGTGTGAGCATCAGTTTTTTTTTCTTTTGTTAAATCAAATTGCTCTCAGAATTACTAAACAGAACACAATGTTACGAGCTGCCATAATATCACGTGAAAATTTAGTTTAAGGTTAGCTTTAGTTGCTAGTCCAGTGCAAATTTTTGTGCATCCGTCATGTCTCCCTCAGTATCTTTCCCTTCAGGAGATATAGGTTTCGTTTACATGTTGTATTTGGATTTTAGTAGTTCATGTACCTTATTTGTACTGGGGTTAGTCAGTGATAAATATTGACCACTGAAGCCTGCAAAACTGTTTCACACATAATCCAGAGTGTTACTTACCAATAAATAAGCGTGCAACAAACATTAAACAAACAACTCTGATACATTACTTCATCTATACTTTACAAAAAAGTTTATGCTACTGTTGCAGTGCCTTAAGGTTTCAGTCCATTCCTTTATGAAACACAACTACCTGACAACATACAGATAAATTCCACTTACTAATCAGTGTGATTATATCCACACTACTTTTTTGCTTCACGTTGGAGCCATATTGCAATCCATGTCACTGTGAAATACTAAATATGGTACCAGTAGGGTAAAGTGAGGTTAACTGGTCATGGAGGTTAACTGAACCACTCTATTAAAAATTAACAAGGAGAGAAATTTTAGTCAAATGAATATTTGTTATCTGAAGTTGACAGCCCTCCATCACTTCATGTGATGTTTTGATGCCTAAAGCTGGTTAGTACAGTGTTAGTAACCATAGTTGTGTTTTAAAGATTCGAGGTAAATATATTGCTACTTGTGTTTTTGTTCTGCCTGCACTCATTGAGCATCAAATAAGTTGGTGATGCTTTCATTTAAAAGTATGTTTTTAAAGGCTTCATTACATATCTTATTTCCAAATGTTCTTTTGATTGAGGTTATGCTGTTGCACAATATATTTCATGAGTGCATGTGGGATTAAGTGCCCACACATTCTGGGGTTAACTGATTAGTGGTCCAGTTAACCCCACTGAAAGCTTGCCTTATAATTACCCTTATACTTACTACTGTATATAAACAGAAGCATTATTAAGTATAATAATTACACATTCTGTGAATTGCAGGGTTTATAATGCCAAGAATTAGGCAGCGAACTGCCAATCACAGAGATTATCTACAAGAACTGCTGAAAGACACAGTCAGTCAACATATCCATGAATAAGTGTCATTACAAAAATTAGAAAGAAGTGTGGGTATCCCTAGTTCAATCCTTAAATGATTCATAGAAAAGGCTGTTCATCTAGGAGTTGATAATATAAATTTTAGGCTATCAAATGAACATCTACGAATTTTAACAGAAGAGGAGGAAGAAACGCTTGCTGACTATATTACTACTGCAGGCAATATCCATTATGGCTTAACCTCCAAAACTGCAAGGATTGTGGCTTATGAATATGCTACAAGGAATGGAAAATCTGTACCACAGATCTGGGAAAGAGAGAAAATGGCAGGACTGGAATGGCTCAGGGCATTTATGAAACGAAACAGACTTTCATTACGAACACCAGAACAGACAAGTATATCAAGGGCTGCTAGCTTCACAGAGGTAAATGTGAAAGTGTTCTTTGACAATCTGATTTGCCTTAAAGCAAAATACAAGTTTGAACCACAAGACGTATACAATCTGGATGAGACTGCAGCAACCACTGTGCAGAAAAGACCTAAAGTATTGGCACAGACTGGGTGCAGAACAGTTAGACAAGTTACATCTGCTGAAAGAGGATCACTTGTAACAATGGTTGCAATAATCAGTGCTTCTGGAACAGCTGTACCGACATTCCTTGTGTTTCCTAGGGTGCATTTTAAAGATCACATGCTGCATAATGCCCCACCAGGCTCTGGGGATGGAGCCACTGCCTGAGACTGGATGAACAGTGAACTGTTTTTACCAGTCCTGCAGCACTTTGTAAAACATTAAAGGACTACAAAGGAACATCCTAAGCTTATGATTCTTGACAATCATAAAGCCACACAAACATAGCAGCAATACCATATGCAAAAGGAAATGCAGTTTTTTTGCTTACTTTGCCTCCTCACACAAGCCATAAGCTCCAACCTCTGGATGTGGGAGTTTTTGCATCTTTCAAGAAGTTCTGTAATACAGAATGTTGTGATCTTATGGCAGATACAGGGAGATCTATCACAATCTATGATGTTGCTGGACTGGTTGGCAGAGCTTTTCCCCTTGCATTCACCAGCCGAAATATATGCAGTGGTTTTTGGGCATGTCGTATTGAACCACTGAACAGTGGTTTATTTAACTAATCAGCCTTTGCCCACTGATTCTAACCAGAGAAATGATATGCCATCTACTTTCACTGTTGCTGTTTCTGACAAAACCATAAGTACAGATTTAAATATTCATGAGCCTTGTAAAGAAGTCGAGATGAATGTCAAAAGAACTGAACCAATCTCTCCAGAAGGCATTCGGCCTCATCCCAAAGCCCCTCTTCCAAGAAGAAACAAACCAAGAAATCAAATTCAATGATTCTGACAGATGCACCTGTACAAAACATTCTTGAAGATGAAACTAGATCAACAGAAGAAAAGAAAATTAAGAAATCTAATACGATGGTAAGAAAGAAGTCTGATAAGAATAAGTGACCAAAGAGAAAGTTCTTTAAGTGGGAAAAATCTGAAGAGTCTGAAGGATCTCTTCTTTATGATGACTCTTCTTCAGCAGTGACCCTATCTTCAGATAAAGACAGTATGGTGTATTCTTCAAGAAAGTTTTTGATTGTGAAAGTTTGTGGTAAAGACTCTACTACTTTCAGACATTATGTTGCTAAATTTCTTAAAGTCCTAAAAGATGGAGCTGGAGTGTCATTTTACAAACGCTTGACTGGAACAATGAAATTTATGACAACAGATGAAAGAAGTTTTGTACCAGAGACTGATGTTGTACTGAAATTACCTAATCCATTTAAATTAAAATCTGCTTGATATGCAAATATGTGTTCTTTCAATTGTCATTTGCATAACTTCACATTGTATTAGCTGTTTATCAGTCTTTTGTTGACTGTTTTGAGTATTTAACTAATTGTTTGCATTTCTTTATCCTGTATTACATAGTACAAAGTACTGAGTATTGTAATATATACAGTGTTTTTTCAGTGAATACCAATAAAAGTCAGTGGTCCAGTTAACCACATTGAATGGCTTAGTTAACCTCCTCCAGGGGGTTAAGTGGATCACTTCCAACTGTGTTACATTTTGGTCTCTGCTTTTCAAAATATTTTGCTTGAGCTCTTAATATTTTTAAAAACATTCAGTAAATATCAACAAAAATAATGGTGTACTAAATGTTTATTTATTGTGTAAATTATAGATACAAAAAATTAAAATGTAAAAGTGGTCCAATTAACCTTACTTTACCCTACGTATAAAAATGAACTTTATAAATTTAGTAGAGGGCAAGTAATTTAGTGCACTGATGTCATATAATTCAGACTGCTGCCTCATTGCTTCAATTAATCTTTCGTTATTATTTCTAAAATTACAATTTTCACAAAAATAACCAAACAAAACAATTTATAACAAATAACGAACAATCAACAAGTAAGATCAACAATGAAAATTACAATGAAACAAAGTGTGGAGATGTGTACAAGGCCATGTATTGAATGGAAATGAGCTTTTGGCTCTTCGCGAGAAACCTGGATGGTGCTGTGACTTAACGTGATGGGATGGGACAGCCAGTGCGAACGACACAATTTGAAATGCATTTCAGAATGCTTTGATGGGACATGGTGTGATGTGACATGACATAATGGACAAGGTGAATCAGTCTTATGTGCTCTACAGTATATAGCATGTAAGTTGAATCATCTTCAGTCAGAAAAAATCTCAGACACTATGCTCAAATGCAAAATACTCAAAAAAATACTATCTGTTTAGCGAGATGAATTGTAACATTTTTTTCCGGCATGGGATTTGAAACCCAATTGCGAGATGACTGCAAGTTTCATAAGAGGAGTGGAACCATTGAAAAGTACTAATCAAGTATTATTGAGTGATTAGTGAAAGGTTATTTGTAGTTGCACAGCACCTTACTTAATTTTTGAAATGATCAGAATTAATGCAATGCTGACAGAACATTCAGATTCTTGTATACTAACATCTTCAACACTCTCAAACATTTGCACAGTGGATTTGAGAATGTAAGTAACAAGGTTTCTGCTAGAGGTAAAATATCAGATTGAGTGTAGCTCTTAATAAGGAAATTCAACAATGTTACAGTGTCTTTTAGTGCCTTTGCACGGTGCACAGCTCCAAAATTCAGTATAGAATAACTTTAATAGTTCGAGGTATTTAAATGCTGTGCAGTGCAAAAATGAAAATATATTAGCTTTCAAATCGGTCTTCAGGTCATTGTAAATAACATCCAGCACATCAAAGAAGAACACTGATATTGTAATTTTGATGGCATGGTACAAATATTGGAGAGATAACAGGTAATCAGCAGATGTCAAATATCAAAATGTCACTTGCAATTTCACTTGATCAAGTACTGTGTGTCTAATGTGAGTACTGCATCAGATTTTTTAATAGAGTTCGATATGCAGCTTAACAGTTACTCGAAATTTACATTTGATATCCGAAAGTGGTTCAACAATGGATTTTGTTTATGAATGCTATTCTGATCATAAGTGTGTTTGATGCCCCTGTGTTATTTCTGTGCAAAACCCACTTGTAAATCCAACAATTATGGTTTGTCTTCTTCTTATTGGATTCTTGGTACAATTGTAATGTGATAATTATAATGATAAACACCAGTGTGTATTCGAATACCGTAATCTAAGTTAACACCAAATTGTAAACTGTCAAATTAGCATTTTGACAGGAAAATGTGGAAATATGGTGGAACTGCCATATCGGCAGTTGTGACTTAACTCTGGTATCATATTAGTTGCATGTGGCTTAAGAAGAAACAACACTGTTCTACAAGCAAGCATAATAATCAAAGAGAAAAAGAGTGCTAATTTAAAAATTAAATTCACGGAACACAATTTATTCTCATCAAGCCCTGCCCTCACTACGAAAAGACATACCATAAAGAAGAAGAATCCAATAAGTATTAAAACCAAAACACAAAAACAGCATTTTTCACATTAGAAGACATCAAAGAAAATCCAATCATTCAATAAAACAAGAAAGAAGGTACCACTAAAGAGAAGAAGAAAGACGTCATCACTAACAAGAATAAGAAATAAGCCATCAGTTAAAAAAGAAGACACTCCTATTTTTTTACATACAACTGTGACAAAGAAAAGATTTCATTAGAAGTCGATGAAAAAGTAGTAAATTCTTGGGTAAAAAGGTTCTTCATTTAAATAAGTTAGGATCCAAAATCCTTATTGAGATGTTCGCTGATACATGTGAAATTATAAATAATAGGAGAAACTTATAAGGAACAGTGGGGATGATAAACAGCATTTGATAATAAAATGGCAAGACCAAAATGCTACATAAGAAAGAGTATTCTTGAAACAATAAATAGGAAAGAAAGCTCTAAATAATGCATTGGTCTAAGTGCTGACTTTTCAAATAAAAGTCATAACTTTGATGAATTACAAATTATGAGTCATTTGCCTTAATTAACATTGGCTTACAGATGATAATATTAAAATCCTTAAAAACATCAAAACCTTTGATGAAGCAACAGCTTTTGTAGAGGAAAAAAATCATTTGGAGGTTTTGGCATGCTTATTCATTTTGATATAAAATAAAAAATCAAAAATGATTTTAATTATTTGAATGAAGAATGTATATTTGAGAGCTGCTGTGCCGAATTAAGGGAGCTAAATGCCGTAGTAGTTTCTATTTACAGAGTACCATAGAAAGCTAGAATTGAATTCCTGCTTGAAAATCTTAAAAAAATAAGTAATAATAGCTGCTGACTTCAATATGAATGCAATGATGCATAATAACTCACAGAAATAATAAAAAGCTTTGGCTTCAACGTAAACATCATGCAAGCCACTAGAGTACATCCAAAGTCAACGACTTGTGTTGATAATATTTTAACAAATTATATGTTTGAAGATAACTAGAAGTTTCACTTGAATTTAGGAATCTCTGACCAATCTGCATTATTCATTGAATTACTAGAAATTAACAGAGAAATTTCATCTAACAAAAGACTAGTTAAACTTATACCAAATAGATATGTTAATCAGCACTTCAGTTGTAGTCCTTTTATTTTTATACTAATGACTGGTTTAGTGATAACAAATGCCCAACATTAGGTGGAATTACTGAAAACGAACAACAGGAGTGCACTAAAAATAATCTTTACATATGCTTGTGTGCATAAAATAAAATAAAAATGAGAACTATCATTTACAAATTGCTAGCAGCAATCAGGCTAGATATGGTGATAAGTCTGACAGTAATACATCATATTACCACAGTGACAACTATTAATAAAATAGAGAAACTGCCAATGTGTTGGGCATGGTACAAGACGAGAACCAGTAAACTTACATCATGTGCTGCAATCCTGAGTGCCACAAGACTGGGGAGGGCAATGATCAATTACCATGAGCAAATGCAGAGCATGGAGTGAGACAGATGAAGGAGTAAATTAAGCACTTGTTTGTGGTGGTTGGCCTATACCCTACCCAGTCTCATGGCACTTAGGATTGCACCACATGATGTAAGTGTTGTGGTTCTTGTGTTGTACCATGCCTAGGCAGTTTCTCTGTTTTCTTATTAGTTATCACCATTGTAATATGAAATATTCCTTTCACACTTTTCACTGTTTCTAGCCTCACTGCTATTAGAATTATGTAAATGATAGTTCTCATTTGTTTTAGTGTACACATACTGTCGTATGTAAAGATCATATTTTAATGCACTTATCTTGTTTCTTTTCAGTAATTACACCTGATGATGGGCATTTTTAGTCAAAAACCGGTCATGAATTTTTTTAAAAAACCTTCCAACCGAAATGGTGATTTCCATGTAAATTACAATGCTCAATTGTGGATGCTCCCTAACAGGATTGTTCCTTTCAACATGCATGAGTTGTAATTCAGCATAACACAGGCACTGTATATTGTATTTATCCACTGACACTGGGCAAGTGACTTCAAGTAAAATTTCTCAGCCATATGGTAATACATGTAATGGATGTACGAGTACAGGTTGTAGACACATGGTTGGCGAGATATGGAAATTTGGGTCTATCAGTGTCAAGTTTCAAAAACTGGCTTTAAATGATTACTGTAGGAAATATAGTGCATCTTCCCACGTATTGCTCATGTAGGGATCATGACAATAAGATTAGAATAGTTACTGCATGCACAGATGCATTCAAGCAATCATTCTTCCCACACTTCATACGCGAATGGAACAGAAAGAAACCCTAATAACTGGTACAGTGGAACGTACCGTCTGCCATGCACCTCACAGTGGCTGTCAGAGTATAAGTGTACATGTAGTCATGCCTGGACAGCCAAATGGTAAAGTGACTGCTCGTGGTAAATGGGAAATCCGGAATCGAGTCCCAGTCTAGCACAAATATCCTTTGTCTTCATTCCACTCTACAGGTGATGGTTGTCAATATTTGCAATCCCAAATATGTTTAATTTATTTCATGATTGCTGTACTCACTGCAGTGGATGTTCCTTGGGGCATGCTTGCATGTTTAAAGGGACACTGCATTGTGATTCAAAATAACACAGGGACTGCAATATCATATTCTATGAAGTAAATCTCTTTGGGCACCATCAATAAACGGAATACCTCACAGATTTTAAAAAGTCTCAATAAAGGCTGTGGAAATTATTACATTATTATTAAAAATAAAAAATTTTCTGGATGGGATGGGATACTCACTTAAGTGATTAAAGCAGTGTATCATATAATAGCACCTCCGCTAACTTAAAGAATCAACTAATCTTTTGAAGAGGGATCCTTTTCGGATGTTTTGAATTATTCCAAAGTCAGTCTCTATTCAAAAAATGATCGAGGGTGGACATAGCGAATAATTGCCCTATTTATACTCTTCCAGTCTTGTCGAAAGTGTCAGAAAAAGTAGCTGCAAACCATATCCAGAATTTTATTATAAAAAATAATATTATTGTACATAATTAAATTGGATTTCAACAAGCAAAACACATTCTAGATGTAGTCAATAACTTTATTGGAAAGATATGCAAAGCATCAAAAAATCGTTCAAGTGGCTCTGAGCATTATGAGACTTAACATCTGAGGTCATCAGTCCCCTAGAACTTAGAACTACTTAAGCCTAACTAACCTAAGGACATCACACACATCCATGCCCAAGGCAGGATTCGAACCTGCGACTGTAGCGGTCGTGCAGTTCCAGACTGAAGCGCCTGGAACAGCTCGGCCATACCAGCTGCCTGCAAAGCATACTCAGAGGAGTAAAGTTGCATGTACACTCCTGGAAATTGAAATAAGAACACCGTGAATTCATTGTCCCAGGAAGGGGAAACTTTATTGACACATTCCTGGGGTCAGATACATCACATGATCACACTGACAGAACCACAGGCACATAGACACAGGCAACAGAGCATGCACAATGTCGGCACTAGTACAGTGTATATCCACCTTTCGCAGCAATGCAGGCTGCTATTCTCCCATGGAGACGATCGTAGAGATGCTGGATGTAGTCCTGTGGAACGGCTTGCCATGCCATTTCCACCTGGCGCCTCAGTTGGACCAGCGTTCGTGCTGGACGTGCAGACCGCGTGAGACGACGCTTCATCCAGTCCCAAACATGTTCAATGGGGGACAGATCCGGAGATCTTGCTGGCCAGGGTAGTTGACTTACACCTTCTAGAGCACGTTGGGTGGCACGGGATACATGCGGACGTGCATTGTCCTGTTGGAACAGCAAGTTCCCTTGCCGGTCTAGGAATGGTAGAACGATGGGTTCGATGACGGTTTGGATGTACCGTGCACTATTCAGTGTACCCTCGACGATCACCAGAGGTGTATGGCCAGTGTAGGAGATCGCTCCCCACACCATGGTGCCGGGTGTTGGCCCTGTGTGCCTCGGTCGTATGCAGTCCTGATTGTGGCGCTCACCTGCACGGCGCCAAACACGCATACGACCATCATTGGCACCAAGGCAGAAGCGACTCTCATCGCTGAAGACGACACGTCTCCATTCATCCCTCCATTCACGCCTGTCGCGACACCACTGGAGGTGGGCTGCACGATGTTGGGGCGTGAGCGGAAGACGGCCTAACGGTGTGCGGGACCGTAGCCCAGCTTCATGGAGACGGTTGCGAATGGTCCTCGCCGATACCCCAGGAGCAACAGTGTCCCTAATTTGTTGGGAAGTGGCGGTGCAGTCCCCTACGGCACTGCGTTGGATCCTACGGTATTGGCGTGCATCCGTGCGTCGCTGCGGTCCGGTACCAGGTCGACAGGCACGTGCACCTTCCGCCGACCACTGGCGACAACATCGATGTACTGTGGAGGCCTCACGCCCCACGTGTTGAGCAATTCGGCAGTACGTCCACCCGGCCTCCCGCATGCCCACTATACGCCCTCGCTCAAAGTCCGTCAACTGCACATACGGTTCACGTCCACCCTTCGCGGCATGCTACCAGTGTTAAAGACTGTGATGGAGCTCCGTATGCCACGGCAAACTGGCTGACACTGACGGCGGCGGTGCACAAATGCTGCGCAGCTAGCCCCATTCGACGGCCAACACCGCGGTTCCTGGTGTGTCCGCTGTGCCGTGCGTGTGATCATTGCTTGTACAGCCCTCTCGCAGTGTCTGGAGCAAGTATGGTGGGTCTGACACACCGGTGTCAATGTGTTCTTTTTTCCATTTCCAGGAGTGTATGTTATGTGACCTTACAAAAGCCTTCGACTCCATAAACTGTGCCTTGTTTCTCTAGAGTTTATTTGTATTTGTATCTCTTGATTCATCCTAAAAATTGAAATTAAGTACATAATTTGTAAAAACACTGAAGGATAAGTCACATTTGATATAGTACATAGAAATTTATACATGCTGTCATTTAGAAAACGACAGTTTATACATGCTGAATACCAATAACATAACAACATACAACATGTATCAAATGTATTACATCAAATGGCTGCTGAATAAATCAATCAATCAATCAATTATAAAAACAATAAGTAAATTTAAAGAATAATATTTTTAGGAATAACTATATGATCAATCACATAATATTTCTTGGTTTTCTGAAAACTCAGAAACAGAATAGAAGCAATGATTGAGCAAATACTCTTTTAGTTTCATTTTAAACATAGATAAATGTTGTATCTGTTTAGATAGGACGGCATGTGTTTATACAACATAATGCATGTATAATACATTCCTCCCCTATAAATGTCCATACTTGCTAGTATCAGGAGAGTGGAAATCACAATTATACTTGAAGATATTTTCTGCTTTTAATATGCTTACTGTTATGAAGATTAGCACTTCATAAATATATAAACAAGGAAGTATCAGAGACTTTTGAAAATTGGCCTACAAGAGTTTCTGTATGTAGCATGTGTTGTTGTTACAACAGTCTTTTCTTGTAGCCTAAATGTTTTTCTGATACATACGAACCTCCCCCAAAAGAAAATTCCATACATCAGTAGTGAATGGATAGTGCAGTGATTCCTTGTGACTACTGATATGTGACTTGTATTATGTGAGAGTATTCTTAAAGTATATGTAAGTGTATTTAACTTTTTATTTACATTATTCTTGTGTCTCAATTTCAGTTTATTCTGGCTACATATACCCAAAAATTTTATCACATTCACAATTGAGACTGTTTTTCAGTCAATGTTAAAAATTGATATTGTTAGGTGGAGTTTCTGTGAATTGTGGAAATTTACTGACACAGTTTTCTTTCAGAATTTATTATTAGCTTATTTGTTCTGAACTAGTGTGTTAAATCTTGTATTACAGCTGCAGCTGTTTTCAGTAGACTGTGTTCATCACATGACTTAATTAGGATATTTGTGCCATCTGCAAAAAGTATTGTTGTCCCTTTAGTTAATTTTTCTGATAAATTGTTAACATAAAGAATGAAAAGACTGGGCACAAGGACTTGCCATTGAGGAACTCCATATCTGATCTTTTATTTTGCATTAATATTAAAATTAGAAATTTTGTGCATATTTATATCTTTGTATTTGATTTGAGTAATGTGCTGACAATTTTGCAGGAAAGAGTGGATCCACCTGTTTTGTAAACCTCATATTCCATCATTTCTTAGCTTCTGCAACTGAATGTCATTATTAGTTACATGGAAACTTTTACTAAGCAGTTTGCCAGAAACATGTTGCTTATTATCTACTGCAGTTAGGATTTCATCTGGAAAGGTAAAAACAGCTGACTGTGTTGATCTGCCAGTTGTGAATCCATGTTGTAAATCACTTATTATCCTTTTTTTTATTTTGTAAACCTATTAGTCTCCTAATAAACAGTTTTTCAATAATCTCGCCAAAACCTGACAATATTGATACAGTACTATAGTCTGCAGCCTCAAATTTGTTTCCTTTCTTGTACAGTGGTGTTACTTTTGCCGTTTTCAGATTTGTCGGGAATGTACCAGTCATGATCGATGAATGAAAATATCTATTAATGCATCTATGATAAATACTACACTTGCTTTGACGATAATATGTGTTATTTCATCAGCACTCGCTGAATATTTATTGGGTACTAGAAAGCGTATCGTTGCAAGAAGTGTGTTTTTGTGTTTTGGTCTTCAATCCATATCCAGAATTTTATTGTAAAAAATAATATTATTGTACATAATCAATCTGGATTTCAACAAGGAAAACACATTCCAAATGTAGTCAATTACGTTATTGAAAAGATATGCAAAGCATAAAAAAATGGTGCAAATGGCTCTAAGCACTATGGGACTTAACATCTGAGGTCTTCAGTCCCCTAGACTTAGAACTACTTAATTCTAACTAACCTAAAGACATCACACACATCCTTGCCCGAGGCAGGATTCGAACCTGCTACCGTAGCAGCAGCGCGGTTCCGGACTGAACCACTCAGCCACAGCGGCTTGCTATTCAACAGGAACGAAACGTTTTCCTGGCTTCTCAACAGATACTCCACCATTTCGGTCACTGCTGTGGTACTGCTATCTGTATCACTATGGCATGAAAGCCACCACACCAACACCAAGGTCTATGGGTTCATGGGGTGGGGGTGGGGTGGGGGGATGGCAGGGAGAAGTAGTCAGTCCGTAATCAGTATTAAAGTAATAACTGAAACTCTTAGCAGTGTATTGTGACTGATAAAACAATAAGTAGTTTTTATGTAAACATAGTTTTAAGGAGTGTTTTCTGAGGAAATGTAAGGGTAATTTCTGTTTCAAAGACAAATTTCCAGTTGATATACGAAAACATCAGATTAAGAAACCTCCTGATAAACAAGGAGAAATGCTAGGCATGAGAAGGAATGGGGTTTTTTGCGCACGACAGCAAGGTCTTCAGCGTCCGTTCAGTAACATAGTGAGACGGGTGTCAAGAAAAATCCCAGAACAGGAATATAAAACGAAACCAAAAACATGGGTAACAATCGTTGAAAAACATGTGCTCACCCACACCAAAGTGTGGGATGAAGCAGAGCGTCAGCAGTAAAACATGGACAACACAGGAAGAAAATGATAGAGGGAGCTAAAACAATGTAGCAGATGGAAGTGGCTGGCTGACCGCAAGGAAAAAAGGGGAGGAGTCAGCCACTCTGCAATACACTAAAACCTCCAGCCTAAAAGTTTAGGCCAGAGTCCAGAAACATCACAAAACATAAAAACCCTAGACACACACGTCTCATCATTAGCTAAAACAGAAGGCAGATCCCCATCAACTTGTGCTTCTGCCCGTGCATCACAGTATAAAATGCCATCTGTTAAAATGTGCCGGACAGAGATGTGCGCACCACAAGCATCACAAAACGGAGGATCCTCCCGCCGTAATAAAAAGCTATGTGTGAGAGGACAGTGCCCGATCCGAAGACGTGTGAGGGCCGCCTCCTCCCGCCTGAACAACTGGCAGTGGGAATGCCACGTCCGAGTGGTTGACTTTATCAACCGCAGTTTATTGGCCGTCACCGCCAGCCATTCGTCATCCCACAACTCCATGCACTTCCTGTGGAGTGCAGCGATGACTGACTGCAAGGGAATAGGACACTAGACCACATCCTGCCCTCTGCAGACCTCCTTGGCAGCCCGATCAGCCTGTTCATTGCCCCATATGCCGACATGACCAGGCACCCAGCAGAAGGATACTTCTGTATCCCACTGTTGGAGCAAGTACAGTTGGTCATGTATCAGGTGGACCATCTCCTCAGTTGGGTACAGATTCTGCAATGATTTTAAGGCACTAAGAGAATCGAAGCAGAGAATAAATCGATCGCCCCGAACACGATTCATCTGCTCCAGTGCCTTCAGGATCGCGTGGAGCTCCGCTGCGAAAACGGTATATTCAGCAGGGAAGCGAATCCGCGTAACTTGATCAGGGAACACTGCAGAACAGCTAAGGAAATTCTCCTGTTTGGAGCCATCAGTGTAAACGACAGTGAAACCGTGATACACATCTAAAATGTTAAAAAACAGAAATTGGAATGTAAAATCTGGTGTGCGATCTTTCTTAAAATTAGTCAAATCTAAAATAAGTTTGGGTCTCCGGAGGAGCTACGGTGGAAATCTGCACTTTAATTGTTCTGTGTCTTCAGATGTTTCATAAGAGTGAGAAATAGCCTTTTGCTATTGTCTCTTCTGAGATTTGGGCAGCTCTTCATAGTAAAAGTCGTTTGATTGGCTTCGCTGCTCTGCACAGGAACTTTCTGATGATTTTATGCTATGACATATTTACTTGAGTCGTAACAAGTCTGGCCATTATGTTGAAGGCAACCTGTGTGGTCTTTGGCCGAGCTCACAGTTTAATGAATTTCTTGCTTGCTCTGTCATTTCATAAAAATACTTGGCAGTTTTCTTAAACCGTCTTCTCAGTGGCAGGATGTCGACCTGACCGAGTGGACAATCACGTGGCTGTTGTCCTACAAGGTCGAAAAACCACAGGCTGTCATGGGTGGCGAGGGCGAAAGCACAAGGTTGGCTGCGGCTGCTATAACCTGTGATAAACCCAACATCATTACTACCTGCCCACTAAGATCTCACGCTTTAAAACGCCAGAATACGACCCCTGCTGGAATAGGCAGCAGTGGTGCAGGGAAACACAGCTCAGACAAACCTTCGCTGTCATCTGACCATAAGAAACAAAGCTCTGAAACTGGCACTCCACCTTCCATGAGGTTTCCCCTAGGAGGACCTGCACGTCATTACCGACATCCTGCCACTGAGAAGGCGGTTTAAGAAAACTGCCAAGTATTTTTATGAAACGACAGAGCAAGCAAGAAATTCATTAAACTGTGAGCTCGGCCAAAGACCACACAGGTTGCCTTCAACATAATGGCCAGACTTGTTATGACTCAAGTAAATATGTCATAGCATAAAATCATCAGAAAGTTCCTGTGCAGAGCAGCGAAGCCAATCAAACAACTTTTACTACGAAGAGCTGCCCAAATCTCAGAAGGAACAATAGCAGAAGGCTATTCCTCACTCTTATGAAACATCTGAAGACACAGAACAATTAAAGTGCTATGAACCAAGAGTAATGCACAAAAGTACTGTGTTACAAAATATGTGGAGTTATGTCTGTCCATTTTATGCCCCATCTCCATTTTGATTCACACCACAATCTTTATCACATCACCAGATGTAGTCCATAATGTAGTATGGTCTACAGCAGTCCACTCACCCCACCGTCGCCCCACACCGAATCCAGGGTTATTGTGTGGCTTGGCCACCAGTGGACCCCCAGGAACGTTTCACACGAGATGAGTGTAACCCCAAACGTATGAGTGGTAGAGTAATTATGGTGTAAGAGTACATGGAGATTCTGTTTGCTCAGGAATCACCAACATAGTGTAACATAGGCGGAATAAGGGGAACTAGCCCGTATTCGCTGAGGTAGATGGAAAACCGCCATAAAAACCATCCACAGACTGCCCTGCACATCGAACCTCGATGCGTTAGATCGCACAGGAAACCGTGTGGCTAAGTATAATATAGTACACAATAAGTTATTGGAATTGCATATTTTGTTTGTAGTAAGAAGTGGAGGAAGGTGTAAATTTAAAAGTTGATGTAAATAAAATAGAAAGAAACTTCCACATGGGAAAAATATATTAAAAACAAAGATTCCAAGACTTACCAAGCGGGAAAGCGCCAGCAGACAGGGACAATGAACAAAACACACAAACACACACACAGAATTACTAGCTTTCGCAACCGATGGTTGCTTCTTCAGGAAGGAGAGGGAAAGACGAAAGGATGTGGGTTTTAAGGGAGAGGGTAAGGAGTCATTGCAATCCCGGGAGCGGAAAGACTTCCCTTAGGGGGAAAAAAAAGGACAGGTGTACACTCGCACACACACACATATCCATCTGCACATACACAGACACAAGCAGACATATTTAGGCAAAGAGCCATGTCTGATTTTGAAAATGTTAATATATTATAGTTATTATAATAAGGTGTCAGTCTGCTCCCTCCTAAATGTTTTGATGCTGACAGTAACAACAGTGGCCATTAGCTATCCAATCTATCTATATACAATTTCTGGAGAGGAAGTTTTTACACAGATTATTTGTGTTTGTCTAGGAAAAGACCTTCAGGGAAACATGTTTTATATTTAAAAAACTGTATTATCCCACTCAATGTCTAATTATAGCCATGTGGAAGACTGCTGTTTAGTAACTTGAATTAATCTGCTGTTTGCCTCCAAAGACAAAAACTCTGTGGTTTCCTTATATTATCATTCCCTAAAATACAGTAGTTCTCTGTATGCCTGACTGTGGGAGTGAGCTTCTGATTCAATTTACCTGTAGCAACAATAAACTACACTGTTAATCTTTTATGTAATCAACCAACATACTGCTTACCTCAGTAACTTCAGTATCTCATCAGTACTATTTTGAAATCACCAAAATTGTAATTGTTATAATTGTATCTAAATCTAAAGGAAGGCCAAAAAATCGAGAAGAGTTTAATGCAAGCCACAGTAGTTACAGAAAACGGTTCCTTGAAATGTCTGAGGAAGGAATTTGAAATATTAGAATTATTACTAGCTGATCATATGACAAATATAATGTTCTTTAAGTGTAAAATTCTGTATAACTATTGGAACCACAATAATGTTTTATTTTCATATCTTCCACTGAACTATCGATGTCAAAGAGCAGAAGTAAGCAGATTTTCTTCTATGTCATGTAGCTGGACTGATATATACGCTGAAGAAAAACGAAAAGGGAAGATTAAGTTTTATCTTCCCTTTGAACATGTGTGCATTAGAGACAAAGCTCAAGCTGGAATATGATATAGGGATGGAAATTTGATGTGTCCTTCGAAGGAGCTATCTAAGTGTTCATCTTAATCGATTTAGGAGATCTATAGAAAACCTTAACAGAGGTTTGGATTCCACTTCAACAAATGTGAGTACTATGTCTCAGCCAGTGCGACACATTGCCTGGTTTTATCATCAGTATTTGACCATGAAAGGGAGGAGATGTGGGATGATTAGCCTCACACTCCCGTAATCTTTATTAAGAGGCAATGAGTCGACAGGTTGGAAGCAACCACAGCACCACTGTTCTGAGACTTGTCATATTCGTTGAACTGTAGTGGGATGGAAGGAAACTGGTATAGTACTGACATAATAAGAATGGCGCCTTGAGTTCTAATATGTGCAGCTCTCAACATTAGACTCATACTTGCTCTATTTTTCAACTCTAATGGGCACCACTGATGATGATGATCTATCCATAGTGTGCACATAACACAAGAGAACCATCTGGTGTTATTAAAATGTTGTAGACTATGTGCCACAAGTGGCTTTCATCCTTCTTCTGTCTCCATTATAATTAAAAGATATTGTAAATTACTCACTTTTATCATAGTCAGTTTTACTAAAGAATTTACATTTAAGACACCTGACACTCAACTCACAATTGACCTAAAGATACATAGAACCATAATAAGCACCACTTTCAATAGAAAAACTAATAACTGTCAGAAAATTGGTTGTTACATGGAAGTTATTGCAAATGATGGAAAAATCTTTCATTGTTTGAGTGCTGTGTGATGACATGCAGCATCTACTAATAGTCCTTATGATTGGCAATTGATGGAAAATTACTGTTACATTGACCTTACCAAACATAGAGGATTTTAGAGAAATATTCTGAATGAAATACAGCATCTACTTAGAATGTGTATATTGGAAAGACTTCTTTCTCAGACTGTTTTAGTAACAGAACTAGAACATTATTCAACCTTCAACAGATTGGTGCGCTTTATCTAATAGGTTGAATTTGGGATTGAAAAAATAATAAAATTCGTAAATACCATACTTATCTTGTCCGACTGAGGAGGCGAACTTCGATATTTATATACCTTCACAGTTTTCTCACTGGGCCTTAATTCAGTGAAATCAAGTTCCATTATGTCCTTGGTTATAATATTTAAAAAATAACCTCCTTTATACAATTATCACTACAATCTCTTTTTTGAGATATATATCATCATTAAATAACATGAGAGACCGATTCTTATGTCTTATTTCACTTACGTCTGACCAGCTCTCTTCTCAATGATTGCTACTATGAACTCCTTTGTATTGCCTTGGCAATGACTGCACTAAAATAAGAAATGTATACAATTAAATTTTCATTACAATATTAATTTCTAAAGTTTACAAACTATCAATATAATTCTATTAAACTTAGAAAATTTTCTTTAATTTACATAAATGTTTGATCATTTTTTACTTTCACAGTCTTAATTTGACCAACTATGGCTTCTGCTTCTTTACATAATTCGAATTTCAGTATACTAAATAAAAAAAAATCGAATCTAATGTCCTGACATTACAAAACAAATTGTAACATTCCCTACCACAAATAAATGAAAAATAGCGTTATTTCCTTTCAGTTTCACAATATAAAGTCATGTTCATCTACATATTATATATACATTTACTTTGCAATTAGAATATGTTAAAGTCATGTTCATCTACTTCTTAACTATATATTTTCTTTTCAATTAGAATGTGTTAATTACAAGTCAACAATGATGAATCACAATACATGTCAGAAGTTTGGCACACAGGTCCACATTTCACCATGTATCAATTCCTTACCCAAGTCATCATAATATTGTGACTTTCTAACAACTTGCCCAATTGTAATATCTACTAGCACTACTGTGATGTTTGTAAGTTATTAAAATAATGTTAATTGTCCAAAGAAAAGCCTGAGGTCTACTCCTCGGTTTTTTTAAACACATTTAGCTTGTCTGACACATCGAACTAAAACAAGCACATAGGTGCTAGGCAGCTAACGTTACAAAATTATTTGTGAAAAAGTAAGAGCGGTATGTGGAAATGAAGTGGAAAATTGGTAGTAATAATCTTAGTACATGCTCAAATTTCCTACTAGTAATGTTTGGTGTCTCTTGTTTGGATACCAAGCTGTAAAGGATGTACTAAAGTACAAAATTCTGAGTATAGATAGTCATACACTAATGATCCAAAACATAATGACCACCATTATGTGGCGGTTCACCTTTGAAATGGAGTACAACAGTGATTTTTCAGGGCATGGATTCGAAAAATCCTTGGTAGGTTTCAGAGGTATGTGCCACCAGATGTCTATGCAAATCTGGTAAATTATGGGATGGTGGCTTGTGGGTGTGGAGTTGGTGGTCAGTAGCAAACCGGAAGGTTGGGTGTAATGTCCCATCGACATCGAGGTCATTAGAGACAGAGCACAAGCTCAGATTGTGTCAAGAATGAGGCAGGAAATCGGCTGTGGCCTTTCAAAGGAACCATCCCAGCAGTTGTCTGGAGCGATTTAGGGAAATCACGAAAAACCTAAATGGATGGCTGGATACGGATTTGAACTGTAGTCCTCCCAAATGTGAGTCCAGGGTGCTAACTACTGTGTCACCTCACTCTGTGTGACCAATAGTGTCCCATGTGTGTTCCCTTGGGTTCCGATCAGGCAAATTTCGTGGCCAAGTCTTCAACATGAATTCATTATTATTCTCATTGGTATGGTGTTGTGACATGTACAGCTATACCTGGATGATGTCATCAATGTTGGGGAAGACATTAAACATGAAGCAGTGCAGGTGCTGAGCTATAAAATTCACTTAAGCCACAGCTGCTGTTGTGCCTTCAATTACAATCACAGGCCAATGGAAACCCAGGTAAATGTCCCCATAACATAGTACTGCCTCCAACGGCCTGTCCAAGAACTGAATAACACATTCCAAGCTATGACAACAAAACAACAAGAACAGTTATTTTGCTTGAAGATTATGAGCAGAATACCCGACAGGAATCTTCCCCAAATGTTATGACAACATGATGCCACAACTTACCTGATAACCCAAGAAGATTTGATCAAAGAGCTACAATGTTCAAAAGGAAGCAAGACATACGAAATGAAATAAAAGAATAGTTCTCAGTGGCACACTTCCTATGCACCAGAGACGTTAGAGAATGAATTATCAAGATGCCTCAATGATGAGTACACGTCAAACAGACTTTCCTGTGCTGCTGAAGCATACTGAGTTTATTAGGGTCCACAAAGGATACCATGCCCTCAACACTGCAGATAAATACGACATATATGGTAAGTGCTGTGCCATCTACAGTAGGGATATTGGGAAGACAATTAGCACACACAGAGCAAAGCACAAACGCTATATTCGATTGGAGCTGGATAGCAAATCGCCATTAGTGGAGTACCATTGTGATTGTGGGTAGCATATAAAATCCAAGGAAGTCGACAATTTGCTAGAAGTCCTGGATAGGAGCACAAAAAATAAGAAAGGCAAATGTAATCCTGAAGCAGCCTCACAATTGCAATAGACAGTGTGGCGACTAGCTCCCGACATCCTGGTTTTCAGCAAAAATGGTTCAAATGGCTCTGAGTATCTTAACTTCTGAAGTCATCAGTCCCCCTAGAACTTAGAACTACTTAAACCTAACTAACCTAAGGACATTACACACATCCATGGACGAGGCAGGATACGAACTTGCGACCGTAGCGGTCGCGCGGTTCGAGACTGGAGCGCCTAGAACCGCTCGGCCACAAAGGCCGGCTGTTTTCAGCGATTCTATTACGACAGACTGAATGTAACAGCGTGGTAGCCATCTCACCGAACAGTACCATGACTGGTTAAGCAAACAGCATATGGAGAAAGGCATCGTTTTTCTGCGATTAACAGAAGGAGAAAACGATTGCCACAAAGTGGTAGCCAATTCGCAGTGGGATACCAATTACCAATACGTGTAGACCACAAATAAACTGCCATATTTCCTTTCTCTCTCTTCTACCCCTGACCAGTGGTATTATATGACAACTAAAATACTAGCGTTATCATGACACCATTAGATAGGCAATATATTGAAGCATCCTTCCCTCAGCTGAATAATCTGCTACCTTAGGAATGTTGCAGCAGAACAGGTTCATCATTTATTTTAGCGTTCTAGTATTTTACAAGATCAAGACGGAATGGCAAACACCTGGCAAATTTGTAATAATAAAAACTTTATTTTTTCAGGACCATGTACCTTTCCACTAGGGTGCCTTTACAATTGGAAAACAGGCCTATTTGAAGTATAAATTGTTGGAAAATGTACCTGATCTATTTCCATACAAAAAAATGGTTTCTCGAAAACGTTTTGAGTCTAATGGAAAGATTATGACGTCAGTATATGGATATTTTGCAAGCCATTCACAATTGCCCTTCCGAGGTGCACTCACCCCCTAATAGGGGTCACATCTAAAAATAAGTGCAACTTTAATGTAAAAAGTGACATTTTACGATAACAAGCACAGAATTTTTCTCTCTATCATCATACTGTGCCTTATCTATCCACACTTCTCACACTGCATCATAGCATTGGGAAGTGTAGTTCATAGACACATAAAGATATTACACTGGATAGATAAGAAGGCTCTGTCATTTTCTTGCATAAATATTATTAAAGAAACATCTGTCTGAACCAGTACTTCACATATGAGTGCAGAACAAGTGTCCTCAAAGCAGAACACATATTTTAGGATATTGTAGAGTTAGTTGATGAGTACCTCAAGGTGCTGTGTTAGATGCTCTACGATTCTTCACTTCTATAGATGAATTTCCACTTCCCTTGTCACCAATATAGCCAATGTTGTTCATAGATGATTCTAGCTTTACTTAAGGACACAATGATAAATAACAGAAGGTATTTGTGATAACAGTAGAAGAGAGGAAATGGTTTAGAGACAATTTTGTTGTGGTAAATAAGAATAAAACGTTATGAATGGGTTTTAGAGATATAGGAACAAAAAATAAAACTGAAGTATTTCTAGGATTAATGGCCTGTAGCGTTACCAAAGCATCTTAAATAATTTTTCTGTGGTTACATATATGTGTAGAGTATAAAAAGCTACTTAGGTATATACAAATCTCAGTGTTTAGAGTAGATAAAAATAATCACTTTCTTGTGTAACAAACATACCTCAATGCATTTCAAATGGCAATATACACAGGCCGTCAAAAGAACGGAACAGAACAGGAGGACAAGGTTTATTGGCAAGAATTTTTTTACATTAACATATATGGGGTGATGTTTTTATTGTCTTCACGTAACCTATTCTCACTGTGCGCCCTCATTAGTGGATTGATAGTCGAATATTGGTTTTGTGCTTTTACGTCTTCCTAATCTTTATTCGATTGTTTCCTTTTTTTCATGACGCATTGTGAAAATTTGATGAGTATTTGAATATTCTTCCTATGAGAGTTCTTTCACAGAAGATCCCAGATATCTCCAAGTGAAAAATGACTTGGGTTTTATGGCATATGGGCAAAGGACAAACCTTCCCTTTCACTAAGCAGGATGACTAATTGATGGAACGTTTAACGTAAAATGACCTTTTCCTAAAAGTGGGAAAGTTAGTTGTACTGATTGCCGAAAACACAGTTGTTTGTGAGAGTATCTGGTACACAGAAAGGAAAAGGTGAAGAGGCTCTATCTATTGTCTTCTAAATATTACTTGATATCTTTGTATGTACTTATTTTTGTTAGCAAATAAATATCGATGTTTGAAAACATTTGTACAACACTTTTCCTATTCTTTCACATCTGCATAGTTGGCTATGCAAACTTAGTGACGAATATACATTATGAATCTAGCCATTAAAATATTTTATCAATGCTAGTTCCTTAATTATGATACTACATTTCGACTTTCTGTATCATGCATGATATCTCTTAACTTCGCTTTCACTGTTCGTTCTTGGGCTAAGTAACATTACATTGATTGAGTCTACAGTACATTTTTAATGAAAATATATTCCAGGAACTTCTAAAGGAATGTTAAATTGAAAAGGTTTTTATAGGGTGGAGAAGTATATGTATAAATAATGAGGATTTCTACTATTACTTTTACATATGTACTGTAGTCCTTTGAATACACTATAGTATGTGAATAACTTTAAGGTCTAAATATTAATCGAGAGAAAAATGTATGCAACATTACTATCATAATTGCCAGTTTGATGTTTTGTATTGTAATATGTAGGTTAAATATTTTAAGGTATTGAGTTAAGTTGAATTGTCCTACAGTACAAGTACACACTCTGTACATAATGTAATAAAATGGGACCAAATAATAATCAAGCAGTCAGTCATTCGTGTCGGAATTCAGTCTAGTGTGAACAAATCACTCTCTGGAACAAACGACATTGTGCTTGCAGAGATAACGATTGACTTAACATAAGGTATTATTTTTTAAATTTTTGAACCAATTTATTTATTTATTGGCCCTGGAATCAGTTTCGTACATTGTTTGTACATGTGATATAGGACAGTGGTAAACCTAGTTAGTTTACAATACAGTAATCATTTTGACTACATTGTTGACATAATAAAAATGCATAAGAATGAAGGTTGGTGTACTACATTCCTTCTACATGTGATAATAGCAGTTATTGAGTGAGATGACATGATAAGCACAATGTAAACTATATTATGAATCGACAATTAGTGAGATTTGGTAAATGAGGTTTACTTATTATGATTTCCATAAACTCAGACAAAGAATAGAAACATTTTTATGATAGAATCATAAACAGTTTCGGTCTTCGGAGGCCATTTTCAGATGCTATGAGATGAACAGGTGTTCATGCGTTGACAAATGTCGAAACCGATTGTGACTGTATTATAAACAAGTGATTCAGCCAAAAATAAAAAAAGAACTTTATAAGTTACTCTTTGACTATTATATCGCATTCTGTTCTGTTTAGCTGATGTCCACTGTGAATACTGCAGCAAACATTGGAATATTTTAAGCTTAACTCACTAATACATTCAAAATACTTTAAAAGTTGAAATATTTTCTGCTGATACTTGGCACAATAGTGTGTTTGCATCTTATTCTTATTGGCCACCATACCAATAAATTTGTTGAATGACGGTGACATTAGTATTATTGTTAACTGAAACTGAGTGAATAGGATCAGTATGAACGAAAGCAGCGAAATGTAATTACGTGAAATTTTATTGATAAGTTGTTTTAGAAATTTGAAACTGTAGTGTAATGAAAATTGTCACTACAAAAAATTGTTCAAATGGCTCTTAATTGCGGAGGGACTTAAATGCGGAGGTCATCTACTTAAACCTTACTAACCTAAGGATATCACACACATTCGTGCCTGAGGCAGGATTCCAACCTGCGATCGTAGCGGTCGCGTGGAAATTGCCACTACATATTCAATAGATTTTGTTATGAAGAATAAAGACTAATCAAATGTTGATGAACATTGCTGTGATTTTACATTTTTATGTGGTTATAAAGTTAGCATTCGCCTTAAAGGCGATGAGACAATGCTCACGACAGCTTCAGTTTATAATATATTGCCTTGAATGCCTTATGCCAAATTTACGTAGTTTCGTAGTACAGAGGTATCAAGGAATACTTCCATTTCTAAGACTTGCGATATGTACTTGTTGACATTCACACATTGGAAAGCCACCTGTTGTTCGTTTGAAGTGAATTATATCTTTTGAGTCTATGAACTTTGATTATTGGTATTGTGTGGAGTTATGTGGGAGTGGTCGTGATTGTGGTTTGTGATATTTACATCGAGTAAGTGAAAAATTTTAATGGCGTACTGCATCTCAGGATTTAAAAGTTTAATATCTTAAGTTCAGTGGCGAAGTGACTCGTTTCGGATGTGTTAAGTTTACTGGTGCGATAAGCTGCCTACTAGATGCTGGTAAGAAACGTCATTTAATGGCTTCATTCTTTTCGAAATCCCAAATTTGTAAACGAAAGTGCAAGATGCTTCGTGTATTCGTAGGATCGATAAACAGACTTCAGATGGAGAATAATGCTTCAAGGCAGAGCGTAACTCACGTGGCAGATAAAATAACTAAATTAACTGCAGTTGGCTGCTAGATGAATGTTATCAGCAATTTATAAACGTGTTATTTGTAAGCCGTTGGAACCATTATTGTTCTCCATTTTTGTGTGCATTTTGCAGACATGTCTGGGTTGCATAATCGTATGTGTGCAATTCCTAGTATTGTCGCTCCATGGCTGTTAACTGAGACGAAACCATTTTAGTTTAATTGGTGATCTGTTTCAAGCGTGCTCTAAATGTCTGAGAAGCTGTGACGTGTTTCTAAATCAATACACATTTGCTGTATGAAAACTTTGCTACTATCGAGTAAATTTGAAGTATGATGATGATCTGTTAATTCATTACGGCCAACAGTTTGTAGCAGTGAAAAAAAAAAAAAAAACCACACACGTGTCGTAGGTGTAATTAAAACAAAAATATATTAACCAAGCAGCTGAAGACCAAAAATTCATTCAGGCAGTGAATTGTGGATGTTTATATATTGCGTGGAGAGAGTCGAAATGTTGAATATTTGGTATATGGAGCTAGACCACATTAGGGGTAACCTCTTAAGACCTTAACGTTTTATATTAAAAATACCGCAAAGTAAAATAAAGTTACTAATGTCCAACTGTTTGTTTACGGGGCGTCAAAACGACATTATTAGCTGATGGTGTGACACTGAAACGTTGTGAAATTATGATTCACTCCTTCAGTGGGATTGCTGAGCATCTGTAAAGAGAGACTACAGTGATGAGTAGTCGAGCAATTCTGTTGTTACAGTAGTTTATATGATAAAATTCTTTTGTCACTATAACAAATGGCTGTACATTGGATACTGATGCTGAATAACTTGACTCCACCTAAATCAGCTATACTTAAAACAAATTATTGTTAACAAAAAATTTGTTTCATACAGATGGGACACAATTATGACCTTGGTGCTATTTCCTCATTCATTTACCCTAAATGGTTGGTTTTTCTTTTTAGATGCTTAACGTGTTTCTAAAGCTTTTAGTTCTAGACATTGTGACATCTTAACAACTGCTGCTGTGTAACTAAACATTATTAACTGTATTAAAAATAAATGACATATTGCAGTTTAAAACAGTAGGCCTATGTTCCTTCAGGGATTATAGTTTATGAGGAAATTGTGAAATGAGCCTAACTTGGTCTATTACTGCAAATAAAAACATACATGGACATTTGTTTATTGTATTGCAGTTTTCACACCAGTCAAATGAAAATATCTGTTTATTGTTTTCCAACTTTGGAAGAAGTTCCTTCTTATGAGTGTCGTGTCTTCAGTGTACACAGCTTCAAATTTCATTCATATGCAGTATTTTCCATTTTATCCTTGTAAGGCAATGCTACTTGACTATTTGTAAAATGTTCTTGATTTGTGCCATCTATATGGCCAGAAGAGTATGGACCCTTTAACAATAACAAACAGAATAACTTCTACAAAATATCCTGCTTCTATTCCTAGATTGCTGCCCAGAACAAGAATTATAGTTAATCATGTGACATCACATTTGTTGATTTCGACAGGTCATTGCCAGATAGTCACTTTTCATCTTAACATAGACCTTGGGCTACACCACAGGTTGATAAATATATATCAGCACATATAAGATTCCATATTGACTTTCAGTGGCTTCACCAACTCACCGCCAAACTGTCACTTAAGTAACCAAGCCCTTGTGTTACACTACAGATCAGTCTCTCTACAACACATAGTGCCTGGCAAATGGTCAGCTATCATTATAAATGATCAGAGTTGCAATTTGCTGTGACAGGTAGAATGGTAGTGGTGTTCATGTTTACTGTTGTTTCCAGGATTGGTAGAGTATATAAGGATTATGAACAGAATCAGATGTTGAGTGATCACTATGAACAATGCAGTGGTGCCACCTACTTTGCTGTGACGGCTTTACCAGCACTTGACAAAGTTTGTAAGCAGCCTCATTGTGTGTCTCCATTTGCCTCGCTGGTCAAATTGTGCAATACCTAGATTTGTGGGGCTTTCAGATTTGGCAGAGGTGTGTTGTTGGGCTCTGTGGGAACATGCTAGCAGGTTGTCAAGGTGCCACTTGATCATGTCTGTCCACCACAAGGGAGGATTGTTGTATTGTGCACCAAGCACATCGTAACCCATTCCCATCTTTGCCTGCCACCTGATAACAAGGAATGTGATCTTTGCAACATTCTGTATCATCTCACACCATTGGTCAGAGACTAGCAGTAGCTGTACTAGGGTATTGGTGTCCTGTGCACTGGCTGCCACTAGTACCACAACACAAGTGGCTGTGTTTAAAGTGGTGCCATGCCTGGAAGCATGGACAGCTGATGAATGCTGCCACATTGTGTTCAGCAATGAATTGTGGTTCTGCACTACCCTTGAAGACCATTGCCAACATGTATGGCAGCAACCTAGGAAGAGGTCTCTTTCTTACACATTTTTTTTGGAGAGGCACAGTAGCTTTATTCCTGGCATTCTAATGTGGGGAGACATTGGATATGACTTCAGATAGTGGCTGGTAGTAATTGAGGAAGTTCTGAAGGGAAAACCACGTCACACATATCCTGTCTTCTCACATGTTACCTCTCATGTGACAATGTCGTGGTACCATTTTTCAACAGGACAATGCTTATTCACTTGTGGCACACCGTGCTATGAACTGTACATGTGCTATTTCTACACATCCAATACCAACGAATCCCCTTATCTGTCACCACTAGAACATATGTGCGACCAGCTCGGACATCAACTCCATCCCAGTACCAGTATCCTAGTGGTGAAAGGTCAGTTAAAACAGCATGGCCCAGGAGAGGATACAACTGCTTTGTGATACTTTCCCAAAGGAATGTGTGTCACCATCCAGGCTAGAGGGGGGTGGAACACTGTACCAATAAGGGGACTCGTACTGCCAAGTTCTTTGTAAATTTGAATCAATTTTGCAATCACTGAAATAATACCACATACCCTATCAACCCATGACATCTTGTTTCTTCCTTTCTTTCTGGGTGGTTTACTTTGTTGATCAGGTAGCATAATTTTTGTTTAATTACTGTTTCTTTGTTCGTCTTAGTTACATTTGTATTTGAGTTAGTAGTGACTAGTATTGAATATATTTCTTCATTTTCAAACTGTTGCCAGGTCTCATATGAGTAGCGATGCATCCATATACAGATGGTGGTAATATCGTGTATGGTATACAAGGTATAAAAGTGCAGTGCATTGGTGGAGCTTTCATTTGTACTCAGGTAATTCGTGTCAAAAGTTTTCTGATGTGATTATTGCCACACAACTGGAATTAGCAGACTTTGAATGCAGAATAGTAATTGGAGCTATACCTAAGCTGTCAACAAGGCATTGTGCAAGCTGGAGCTGGCTCCATAGTGTTGTGGGCTTTGTTTGACAGAATGAACTAGGTCCTCTGGTTCAACTGAACCAATCATTGACCGGAAATCATTATGTTTGGCTGCTTGGATACCATTTGCAGCCATTCATGGACTTAATGTTCCTAAACTAAGATGCACCATATCACTGGGCCACAACTGTTTGTCATCGGTTTGATGAGCATTCGATGCAATTAAAGTGAATGATTTGGTGACTTTCTGAAGGGGCTTCCAATGACTTATAAAGTCCGTGCCATTGTTGAGTTGCTGCACTATGCTGGGCAAAAGGAGGTTTGACATGATATTAGGAGGTATCCAATGACTTTGTCACATCAGTGTAAATGTGGTATTGTGAAATTTTGTTGTTATCATGAGAATAGTTTTGGTGATGGTTGGCTAATGGATAAATATGTGTGAAACTAGTAATCATTAAATCATATGTGAGGTCAACTGAGACAGAATATTGAAGAATAGTGAGACTAAGCTCAGTTCCTGGTCTTTCTGCCAACACAATACTGGAATTTCACAAAGTAAATATTATCAGGTTCTGTTGTATCCCTGTTTGCACAAATATCATGAGGCCTATGTCACGGGTCAAAGCAAGCATCAAGTGTTGGGAGTTTAAAACCACATCAATTTTTGTTTCCCCCTAAATGTGATGAATTTCTGTTGTCCACTTTTCAATCACAGCAACACTATCATTTACCTCAGTTACATCAAAGCAGCTACATTTGTATGTGGCGCCTAGAAAGCTCAGAGACTTTGGCATCATTACTTATTCAATAGTGAGTAAAGCTCTTATTAGCCTGAAAGATGGGTTGAACATCAGTGTTTTACTAGGCATTGTTCTATCAGAGGTGGTATGCTGTCACCTGCCTCTGACCTACACATTTTAATAACTGAACCAGTTATAGGCGGACCTGCAATTTAACCTGGGTTCCAAACTCACGTCGAACTTGACATTTTTTACTTACCAACTTGGCATTTTTCATATTAGTGAATATTGCTGCAGGTGAAGGAAGTGAGAAGTGACATGTAAAAATCCTAAGACTGAGCAAGTTTGGAACCCCAGACCTTTGGACTTGTAGAGTTACACTTTAAACATTAAGCCCCACACATGTCCTATGATGGGACAAAGAAATGGAATGATGTAATGGGAAGTTCTTCTGTGATGTATATATTGTTTAAGAATGTGTTCCTAATTTTCAGTTGTCCAGCATAGGCAATAAAAGACATGAGTTATTTGAATTGTGTGTGCTGTGGAGAATGGTCTTCAAAGCAGTTATCACGAAAGTCCACTTCATGTAGGGCCTATTTTCAACAATTGAGCTTTCAACAGAAGTGACAACAATGGGTAATGGCCCATCGTGGGTTTAAGTGATTGCTGTGAATATGGTTATGCAACCGTTTGACCAATGAGCATTTTTAATTTCATCGTGGCACACTATGAAGTGATTTCCAGTTAATTTCAAGAACAACCAAATGCTGGGTAACTTGGTCGACCCCTTTTTGACAACTGCTTTTTCTTTGCTTGGCCTTTCGGAGAAGTGTTTTCTGGGCTCTACATCCTTTTTTATCAAGGAAACATTGCATTTTCTAGCCTGTAATTGGGTCACCTTGAATGTGCTTCCTTTCTGCTAACCTATGTCTAAACCATCCTTTGCATCCACTTTCATTGTGTCTGCTTGACTTTTAAATTGTCACACCCTCCTGTTTCTTTTGCTTGATGTCATTTCCTTTCATCTTATCTCTTGAATCCCTCTAATACTAAATGTCTTCTTTGGCATTCTCCATGTTTTTTAAACAGTCTCTGTGGCTCAATATTCAGTAAAACATAAGGAAACTTTGACAGAAATGGGACAACTGCTGTAAATTGGAAAGATAGCTGTCTTAATTTTGTAACTCAAATAAGCAGTTTTTTGTGGCATTTATGAAATATTCCACCAAACACACACATGTACACCGATTAGCCAAAAATTATTACCACCTGTTTAATAGTGTGTTGTTCCACATTTCAAACACAGTACAACAGAGATTCTGCTTGGCATGGATTCTAGAAGTCCTTGACAGGATTCCAGGAGTCTGTGGCACCAGACATCCACGCACGGGTCAAGCAATGTTCGCCAATTGCGGGATGGTGCTTTATGGACCTGCAACTGGTACCTGATGTGTGTTCCAGAGGGTACAGATCAGGCACATTTGTTAGCCAGATATCTATTTGAGTTTACAATAAAGCCCCTCCAACCACTGTAGCATGATTCGGACCTTGCAGAATGGACAGTTATCCTGTTGGAAGATGTCATCGCCATAGGCAGAGACTTCAAGCATGAAGTGGTGCACTTGGTTTTCACGTAGTTCACTGCTGCCATGATACCTTCGATTACCACCACAGATCCCATGGAAGCTGAGCTCAATGTACCGCAGACCATAAGTCTGCCTTCACTGGCCTCCACCTGTGGCATGGTGCATGTTTCGTGCAGCCATTTGCCTGGATGACAGTGTGTAAGGACCCAGTCATCAACCTGGTGTAGCCAGGAATGTGACTCATTCGACAAGCAACATGTTTTATTGATCCATGGTGAAAACTCAGTGATGCTGTGCCCAGTGTAATCATAACAGACAATGTCGTTGGGTCAACACAGGAACATGTAGGGGTCGTGTGATGTGGAGCCCAGGTTAAACAGTGGTCTTTGAATTGTGTGCTCTGAAATGCTTGTGCCTGCACTAGCATTATACTCAGTCATCAGATCTGCCACAGCATGCTGCCTATCCTGGATTACTCAGTGGGGGATCCTCCAGCCTCTACATTTTGTGATGAGACACGATTGTCGAATAACGTACGAGACCTGCTTGTTATTTCACCATCCTTTAAACATTTTCCATAGGTGCTCATGATAGTTGTATCCCAACTGGCGACCAGCTTCATCGTTTGAGATTCTTGTTTGTAGCCACAGTTCCACAACAATGTACTGTTTGTCAAAGTTGCTTATATCAGTGGGTTTCTGCATTTGGGGCCCATATCTTTGCTATAATGACTGCCCATTTGTCTCTCTGCCGCTTGTGTTCTTTCCTTACTGCCTCAGGTGCCCCCAACACCACCAGGAAACATTCAACCTCATGGTGGGCAGTGGTCATAACGTTTTGGCTCATCAGTGTATGTTTGACACCTACATAGATTCTCTGTAAGCCACCATATGGTGCATGGCGGAGGGTACCCTGTATCACTACTTGTCATCTCCTTTCGTGTTCCACTCACAAATAGAGCTAGGAACAAACGACTGTCTATATGCCTCCATATGAGCCCTAATTTGTGGTATCTTATCTTCGTGGTCCTTACACGCAATGTATGTTGGCGGCAGTAGAATCATTTGACAGTCAGCTTCAAATTCTGGTTCTCTAAATTTTCTCAATAGTGTTCCTTGAAAATAACGTCGCCTTACTTCCGACGATTTTTGTTTGAAGTACCGAAGCATCACCGCAAAACTTAAGTGTTGTTTGAACCTATGAGTAACAAATCTAGCAGCCTGTCTCTGTATTGCTTCAATGTCTTCCTTCAGTCTGAACTGGTATGGATTGTAAACACTCAAGCAGTACTTGAGACTAGGTCACACCAGTGTCCTATATGTGGTCTTCTTTACAGGTGAACCACTCTTTCCTAAAATTCTCCCAGTAATCCGAAGTTGACCATCCCCCTTCCCTACCACAGTTCTCACATGCTTGTTCTACTTCATATGGCTTTGCAACATTAAGCCCAAATATTTAAACAACTTGACTGTGCTAAGCATGACACTAGTAATACTGTATCTGAAAATTACAGGTTTGATATTCCTACTCATCTGCATTATCTTACATTTTTCCTCATTTAAGGCTAGCTACCATTCATCACACCAATGGGAAATTTTGTCCAAGTCATCTTGTATCTTCGTACAGTCACTGAACTTCGACACCTTACCGTACACCACAGTGTCATCAGCAAACAACCGCAGACTGCTGCCTAACATGCCAGCTAACTCATTTATGTATATAGAGAACAACAGCGGTGCTATCGCACTTCCCTAGAGTACTCCTGATGATACCCTTGTCTCGGATGAACACTCACTGTTGAGGACAACATACTGGGTTCTATTATTTAGGAAGTCTTCAAGCCACTCACATATCTGCAAACTTATTCCATATGCTTGTACATTCATTAACAGCCTGCTATGCGACACCGTATCAAACACTTTCCGGAAATCTAGAAATATGGAATCTGCGTGTCGCCCTTCATCCACAGTTCTCGGTACACCATGTGGGAAAAGGGCAAGCTGAGTTTTGTATAAGTGATGTTTTATAAAACCATGCAGATTTGCACACACAAGCTTTTCGAACTGAGAATATGTTCAAGGATTCAGCTGCAAACAGAAGCTGGGGATATTGGTCTGTAATTTTGGGGGTCTATTCTTTTACCTTTCTTATATACTGGAGTCACTTGCACTTTTTTCCAGTCACTTGGGACTGTGCGTTGGGCGAGAGATTCACAATAAATGTAAGTTAGGTAAGGCACCAATGTTGTAGAGTATTCTTTGTAAAATTGAACAGGGATTCCATTCGGACTTGATTTATTTGCTTTCAAATCCTTCAGTTGTTTCTCTATGCCAGGTATGCTTATTACTATGTCGTCCATATGGGAGTCTGTCAGATGGTCAGATGACAGTATGTTTGTATGATTCTCCTGTGTGAACTATTTCCTGAATGTAAAATTTAAAATTTCAGCTTTCATTTTTCACACTGGACTGCTTAACAAGGGACTGAATTGAAGCATTAGACACTCTTAGCGATTTTACATACAACCAGAATTATCACAGATTCTTCACCAGATATTTTGCTAAGGTGTGATGATGATAGTTGTTGTATGCTTCATGCATAAATCTTTTTACAGGCGCACGAATCCTTACTAACCTTTGTGTGTTCCCATTTGTTGTTATATCTGACCAAATATTCCAGTTATACACTCTGAAGGGAGACTTTCACAGCCATCAGTAACATTCAGCAATGTGCCCGAAATGACCTTATCCAGAGCAGTAAATAATATTTTTGTATCTAATGTAGTAACCATTTTTAAACAGAAATGTATATGGTTTATGTTATGGTTAGGACATTGCACACTGGGAATGAAATATTCAAATGGGTATATAATTACTCTGTGTAAAAACAACAAATGTTTCAAATATTGTTAGATATTGTGCAATTAATGACTGTTGTATCAACTTCTTCCTTAAAAACAAAGATCAGGAAATGTAAGTGCTGTAGCTCATGTTTACCAGTCTATATACTAAAAATTGTTGTTTCTTGGGGAAATGATAGTAAAAATATAAAATATTGACCATATATATAAATCTGATATGAGGGAGATGTAGTTCTGTTCAAAATTGTTTTTGTTTTTTCCATGTTTTTCTAGAATGACCACTTTGTAACATAAAATGTTTGATAGAAATATATAATTGAAGTTTGAATAAAATAACTTTGTGATTGACATATTTCAGTGGGGAGGGCATTGTTCCGAGGATGTTGTGAGTCATGCTTTAAATGACTCTGCATGTACTTAAAAAAAAAAGTGGACAATCAAGCAGTCATGTGGCACTTTAGAAAGATTTATGATTGACAGACATTTGGTTCCCTCCACTTGACTTCCACAAATTTAACTTAAAAAGCTTCTTAATATAGAGTTGGATTCGTGCCTCTTGGCAGATCATCTGCCTTTGTTCACCTATGGTAGCCAGAGGAATTCATACCTGTGCTGTCTATAGCTTGAATAAAATAACTTTGATTTATGGAGTGAATTGTTGCTGTCATGCAACCAGCTACAAATTACAAGGCTGTGCATGTACCCAAAGAAAATTTGACTGTATCAAAGGCTGTGAGTGGCAATAAAGTTAGTGTCTGGAATCTCGTGGATTACACAGGAAATAAAATTGAGGAGAGCATAGCAAAAGGAGAAAAGCTTGACTCAGATGTTCGTCTACAAAGGATAATACAGAAGCATTGTTCCAGTTTTTCACACCACTGTAAAGATGAATATGCGCCATTGGCATTTTTCACACCACTGTAAAGATGAATATGTGCCATTGGCATTGTGAAGCATGTGAAATTTACTAAAACTAAACATACCACCAGGAATTAATGGAACCCCTATCAGTTACATTTATGGATGAGTTAGCTGTAGATCCCTTGAACAAAAAATCTGTGCCCAGTAGTAATTGAAAGAAAATACAGGACACACCCATCTACAAGTAGGGTAGCAAAAGCGACACACAGCTACAGCCCAGTCTCTTCACCAACCATTTGTGGTAGAACCTTTGGACATGTACTGAGCTCAAACATAATGAGGTATCTCAAACAAAATGACCTCCATAATTATCAACATAAATTCTGAAAATATTGATTATGTGAAACTCAACTTGCTCTTTCCTCACATAAGACTGAAGATATGCCTCCAGGGAACAATGTTGTAATCCTTACTATTCACTTTGTTTATTAATGACTTGGCAGACAATGTTAATAACCTCAAACTTTTGGTGGATTATAAAGCTGCACAAATATTCAGTCAGATTTTGATAAGATATCAAAGTGATGCAAAGATTTTCAACTTGCTTTACAGAGAAAGCCCTCTTTGAACTCGTGAAAAATAGATGATTTTCGTGATTCTTTCCAAGTAAAATAAAAACTAATGCAAAATCTGATGCTATAGTTTCATTCTTTAGACTTTTGTTTTTAAGAAAACAGTATTGTATCTACATCGGACACTCCTGTAACTGCTGCACATGGTGAAGGACCCCCATGCAGCTGTAACATTTATCATTGGCAGAATTCCTGAAGCTCCATTAAACATGTAACAAAATAATTTTAAGTTATTATCTGTATATTTTCCATCAGCATATTTAACATAATTGAAAAATATTAAGTTGTAATAAAAGTTTCATAAAACTGTTTGCCGAACCGAGACTCGAACTCGTGACCTTTGCCTTTCGTGCCCGAGTTTGAGTCTCGGTCCAGCACACAGTTTTAATCTGCCAGGATGTTTCAAATCAGCACACACTCCACTGCAGAGTGTAAATTTAATTCTTAAAACATTTATAAATTGAAAAAAAAGGTCGTTTTCTCGGTTCAAAAAATTGAGACAAAACCATGTGCTTAAAAAATAGACTTTTGAAGATATCATAAAAATGCTACGTACACTGATAGATAATTCAGTTTAGAATGCTTGTGTCAAATTCCAAACAAAATCATAATTACTGCTCTCAAGTTATTTTTCCCACCAATATGAAAAATATGATTTCAAGAAAAATGTGTAGCCTATAAAGTTTTGGGTTAATTTTTTTGTAATTAAGTGAAACATTCCTCTAGTCAGTGATCCCTGGACCATACGTCAATACCTTCAGATCCAAAAGTAGGTCCCTATCCATCTTCTTCATGGTCATGGTGGTGCTACGGGCCTTATTAGCAGCTTCTGTTATCCACTGCTCTGCTTGTTCTGTGTGCTTGTTGTCCACTTTTGTGCAGAATTTGTAATAGGTCTGACCTCAAGTTCAAGCCCATTCATAATTTCCATAATGCCTGTTAGGCTGTCATTGAAATTACATTTTGACTATTCTTTTCCTTGCTGTGAATGGTTTTCGTAGAAATTTTTCACAAATTTCATTGTAACTTAGTAACTGAATTTCTGGCCAACTTGGGATGAACACTACAATAATCCCAGAGAACATAAAAAAATTATTTTCTGAAATTTTCAAAGAGTATTTAGTATTCAGAAATGTAAAACTTGCACTTCATGTAATGAAGAAATGTAATATTCTATGATTATAGCAATGAGTTACAATTGGAATCGGCCAACTGCTGCAAATATCTTGGTGTAAAAATTTTTATGGCTATGTATTGGAATAATTACATAGGCTCTATTGCATGTAACAGCTGTTTTATACTTTGGTTCATTGGTAAGGTGGTGGTGGTGGTGGTGGTGATATGATGATGATGATGATGATGATGATGATGATGATGATGATGATGATGTGGTCCCATACTCTGGGAAGCTTAGCGAAAGCTGTGGGAGATCTGACTAGGTAAGGTCCTAGTGGAGGTGGTTTGCCATAGGCTTCCTCCAACCGTAATGGGGATGGATGGATGATGATGATGATGATGATGATGATGATGATGATGATGATGATGATGATGATGATGATGATGATGATGACGATGACACAACACCACCCAGTCATCTCGAGGCAGGGAAAATCCCTGACCCCGCCGAGAATCGAACCCGGACCCCATGCGCGGGAAGCGAGAACGCTACCGCAAGACCATGAGCTGCGGACAAGTAAGATAGTAGAACAGTGTAATCAATCTACAAAGGAAATGTTTTACAAACAATTGTGCACCACATCCTAGACTGTTGCTCAAGTATGGGAGGACCTGTGTCGGATGGGAATAGTGAGGTGTTTTGAATGTATACGAAAGAGGGCAGCACACACAGTCACAGGTTTCTTTGACACATGAGAAAAGTCATGGAGGTGCTGAAAAAGTCAGATGCTTGAAGATAGGTGCAGACTATCACCTGAAAGGCTATTTAGAAAGTTTCAAGAACCAGCTTAAAAATACGGAATCCGGCAATAAACAAGAACCCCATACGTAATGCTATGATAGGGATTGTGAAGACAAAGTTAGACTAATTACAGTGTGCACAGAGGCATTTACACAGTTATTCTTTCCATTCTCCATACAAAAATCGAATGGAAGAAATCCAAATAACTCTGGTGGTTTGTAGAGTATAGATATAAATGTACCTTCAAAATTGGCAACATAATGAACAAGTTGTTGAAGAAAGAACCATGATTGTCTGGATACTGACCCTTATGACTTGACTCAGTCAATTGTCAATCTCAGAATTAGTTACTCAAAGTGCTGTATAGAGGCAGGGAGGTAAAATAGTGCATTACAGAGCTTTAATATTCATGCAACTGCTTCTTTTTGTGCAAAGGTCTCTCTAATTTTCCTATAGGCATCAACTGTTTCCCATAATCATGCCTTATTCTGCAGCTTTTAATTTCTTCTCTAGCCATTCCTGCTTTATTGTTTATCAAATTTTCATTTTTAGGCATCTGAATTCCCATTTTTCACTTTCATTTGCTACACTTTTTGTATTTTCTCCTTTTGTCAGCGTAATTCAATACATAGAATGTTATCCAAAGATTTCTGCTGGGGCTTTTTGTTTTGACTGTTTGATTTTTTGCTGCCTTCATTATTTCATCTCTCAAAACTGCTAGTTCATCTTCCTTTGGTATTCCTTTCCCTTGTTTCATTAAATTGTTGCATAGCATTCTGTTTGAAACTCTCAACTACCTCTAGTTTTTTCAACTTATCCAGGTTTTATTTCCTTAATTTCACACCTTTCAGCATTTTTTGTAGTTTCAATCTGCAGGTAGTGATCAATAAATTGTGGTCAGAGCCCTATCCAGTGCTGGAAATGTTTTGCAGTTTTGAATTCAGTTTTGAAATCTGTCTTACAGGATGCCTTCATGAAACCTCCCTGATTTCTACATCTATGGGGTTCCTTCCTGTTCCATTCACATATTGAGCACCCCGGGAGTGGTTGTTTAAATGCCTCTGTGTGTGCTGTAATTAATCTAATCTTGTCCTCATGATTCTTATGTCAATGACAAGTAGGAGGTTGTAGTATATTCTTAGAATCATCATTTAAAGCTGAGTCTTAAAATATATGCAGTTAAAAAAAAAGAAATGGAACATAGGTACTTGTTGTTTGTGACATCAGTCGAAGTAACAAAAAATATTGCATGGAAAATTAATAAATTTCTACATGGGCTCCTTTCATAACCTGTAAAATGTCTAGATTGTGCTCTGTCCCAAGCTGTGTGCACACAAGAATGTCTGGGATGTTGGAGGCTATTACATCCACAGTTCTGTGATCACCAAGGTTACATACAAGGGAGGCATGTGCAATGTTTTCACATAACCCCACAGGAAAAAATCTTGAGTGGTCACGTCCTGAGATTGTAATGGCTGCTTCGTTGTTTCATCACGTTCCATCCATTGCTGTGTAAGTGTTCAGTCAAGGAAGTCACAAACATGTTAACTTCAGTGAGGTGGTCCACTATCCTACTTTAAGATCACATGGCGGAAAGGGAAGAAGCTGGTTCAGATACAGCATATTGCTCAAGCATGTCCAAGTAAAAAGTTCTTGTTCCTGTTTGCTTGCTGAAGAAAAATGGTGAAACTATACTGTCTTTCATCAGCGCATGCTACGCATTCACCTTTTTGCTTTGTCATACATGTTCTCAAGAACTGTGGGGGTTTTCCTGAACCTCATATGTGAATGCTGTGCCAAGCAACCATCCCACATGTATGGTAGGTTGCTTAGTTAGAGAAAATGGCTTTTCTAGCTAGTTTGGATTTATACTGTGTGTGATGTGGTCTGACATCTCAGTAGCAAATCTGTGGCGAAGTTGCAAGTCATTTCGCATCAATACTTTGGCAATTTGAATTTTGCAAGTGTGCAAGTGACATCACTTGTGCAGCACCATGCATACTGTTGAGCGAGTGGTGTGTAGCTCTCTCAGTGTTCGCCATACTGGCTTTGATGTGCTTCTTTGGGAGGTCTCTGTGATCCTCTTTGCTGTTTCATCAGATGTGGTTTCACCGCCAGAATGTGACTGTCTCTTTATATTTCTAGTGGCTAAGAACTTATCAAGCAAAATGAATAATTTAGGAAAAAAACTATACAGAAATTTTTGAACTGTTTTACATGATACCACAAATTGCAAGTATGTGTGTGTCATATCCCTTTTTAATTCCATTTGGAAACCAGGAAGTTTTCATGTGGACAACCTAAAGGAAGGCGCCAATGAAGTGTAAGGAAATGCTGTCCAAGGTGTACCTTAATGCCATACTGGCATTTGCTAGGAGACCTAGACAGTGTCGAGAACAGTAGAATCCAACCCAATGAAATGAAATTCTTAAGAAGTATGTAACAGAAAATGGGTAGAGACAGTGAGAAATGAAGATATTAGGAATGAAATTGTAGTAGAAAAGCAGAATGAGAGAACTGAGAACAACATGTTAAAATGGTTTGCTCATGTATAGAGAATAGAAGATGGAAGAATGCCAAAATGAATCAGGGAGGCTAAGTGTGAGGGCAAGAGGGAGAGCTAGAGTCTCGTAGTGGGACTCAGTAGTGACAGATTTAAGAAGAAGGGATCTGAACTGGAATGAAACGGTTATAGAATAAGAATGTTTGAAAAATATAGCAAAGCGAAGTACCAATAATGTTTCAACCTGGCCTTATGCTGGATAAAATGGAAACAATGATGTCCCTGAACCTTTATATAATCTTCAGAATGAAAAATTTCACTTGCATTGGAGTATGTGCTGTTTTGAAACTCCCTTCTGTAATGGTGTCACTGTTGGTAAGACATTAACCTTTAATTCTTCTTTCGTGCTTCCCTCCAAACTCCACAGAAGTTCTGCAGCACACCGTGTGGGACTAACTGTCACAGAAAGGGTATTGCAGAGAAATGACTTAGCTGCAGTCTTGGAGATTGCTTCCAGAATGAATTTTCACACTGCAACAGTGTGTGCATTTATTTGAAACATCCTGGTAGATTAAAGCTGTGTGCGAGACCATGGCTTCAACCTGTGACCTTTGCCTTTAATGGGTAATCACTACACTGACTGAGTGTGGATAGCTTGGTCACTAGAACACTTGCTCCTGAGAGATAAAGGTCCCTGTTCAGTACACAGTTTTGTTAATCTGCCACGGAGTTTCATTGTATAATCTATCCGGAACATTCTGGTGTATCCAGATCTCTTCCATGCATACACCCTTTTTAGGTGATTCTTAAATCAAGTGGTTAACAATTAATTATTTCTCTGTGTAAAATTCAACCAGACAGTTTCTCCTTTCATACCTTCCCTCAGTCAATCTATAATACTAAGTGGCTATGCTAGAACTCACTACCATTTGGCAGTTGCCTACCTAACGGCTTCCAGAATCAACAAAAATTTGATGTTTAAAATTTCCCGTGATTGGTGACTGAATTTAAAATGCTGCAGTAATCTACTAATGAAGAGGTATCATCATATGTTAAAAGTTTAACACAATAAGGCAAATATTACAGTTAGAAACAGTGTGTTTGTCTTGAGCCAGCTTATCTAACGGTGTGCAAATACTAGGACTTTGCTCATCCAGTATTTGAGAGTGACAGCACGTAACAGGTTCCAACAAACTTTGCACATAATTTCAAACTTTTTCTAAACTTTTCCTTGCTTATGTGTGGAACATCAAATACTCAACATACTAACTCATTTGTAACGTGATCAGAAGTTTGAAGCTGTTTCGTACGTGGTAGTTAAATACTGTAAAGAATGGGAGTTTATCATTTTTTACCATTTTTCTTTCTCTTCCTTTTCCTACTATCAAATTACAGTCTCTCATCTCAATTAAGTGTATGTCTCCCCTAGTGAAATGAATAATTTAGTTGATCTCATCATACTCTCTTTCATTGTCTTACATCTGCAGAGCTAGCTGGCATATAAACTAGTTCTCCTGAGGGTGGGTGTTGGCTTCGTGTCTGTCTTGGCTACTATAAAGCATTTGCTATGCTTTTCATTGGAACTTACCTGAGTCTCTGTTTCCTTTTTCATCATGAGACCTACTCCTGTATGTTTGTGTGGTCATGTGGATGAATGTATCAGGATGGGAGAGTGAATGTGATTTTAATTGAGTTTGTGTTTTATGCTTCTCAAGTTTTACAGATTTTAACCAAGTTTACCTGGGAGTATTTTAGAAAATGTGTGCACTTTCTATAATAGTCCCAGATGAACACAGTGAAAATTTGTGAAACTTGATAATGCATGAAACACAAACTTTTTTAAAATCACAACCATTCTCCCAAATTCTGACACACATGCACTCACGTAATCGCGCAAAATCAACTAGAGGTAATGTGGAGGCAAGACCATAGGTAATAAGGTCTGCACTTGTTAAAAGTTATACGGACAGTGGCAGTTGTTGGGGAGAATGTCCCACACAGTCGTCTAGCTTACCCAGTACAGATTGACTGTCTGCCTTGTGCTGATACTGGGGTCACATTATAGTGTTCAGCACTTAGTCCTCGAAGGACTGTGTAAGTACTAGGTGCACCTGTCTTCCACTCCTGTAAATGAGCCTCTTGCAACCAATTCATGGTGCGGGTGCTATTGGTGGAGATACTTTTCCTGGTACAGTCATTCTGCGGACTGCCCATTGGCATTTGGAAACATGCCCACCCCAAAGTTGCGTCATCAACAGCAGATGCTCTCCAGTAGCAGTGTGAGCTGTCATGCCTAACATTACAGCTGTCTTGAGGGTTGAGTTATAACATTAGGACAGACAGAAAATTTCCACTTGCCTGGTGTGTTCTCGTTTGTAGTTTCAATCATTGATGCCTATACTGTCAAAGATGTTTTATCTTCACCTTCAGATGGGTACCTCAGAGTGAATCTCTAGCACTGTATCCATGTGTCCTTGGAGATTGTTTTCTGCCGTTTGTGCTCATTTAGCAAAATCACCTTGTATAAGGTGTTGACAATGCTTCAGGACTACTATCTGATTTCACACAGACCTACAAAATGACCTGTCTAAGGTTTAGCTATTCAGTGAATTATGTGCATTGTGTTTGTTGTTGCCATTATGGTAGGTCGTTGGTGTTTAGTAACACTCAATTCTTGAAAGAATGAAATGTTCTCTCCACACGGCAAATGCTGATTGTATGGGTTAAGCGTTCTGTCACCGAGTATGTAGTCTTCACTGTGTTCAAAACATACCATTTTGAGGTATTGACAGCTCTCTTACTAGTGCCCATCAAAATCGGATGATACTATATAATGTCTCCAAATGTGCCATTTTTTTAAAATAGTATTGTATAATCATACTTCACTTAAACTATTTCCATTGGATAGAATATGTGAGGAGTGATACAAGTGAAAGTCTAAATTACATATCAAAATTTTGAGACATATTATTAAACAACTAATCAGTCAGCTGCTTTGTAAATAGTATTGCACAAAATAATCAAGTGGGGAAGGTGAAACCAAGCATATAACAAAAACACAAAAAGGGAGGGGAAGGCACATTTAGGAAGGTAATTCAATTGTCATATACTGTCTGGAATAGAAAATATCTAAGGGTTTATATTCATTCTCCAATGCTATATGGATTGGTAAAAACGTGTAGTGAGATATCCACAAGAAAGAGAACTGGATTGGAATACACAATCTATTGAAAATTATCGTAGCTATAACATATGAAATTGAATACGTGAGGAGAAATTAACTGACAGTTACGAAATGTGTATGTAATAATATTTTGACAGACAGATAAAACTTGTAGGTTAATGTGCAGTGGTCCAAAGAAAGTAAAATTCTGTGACATTTTGTACAATCTACAAGACACATTCTTTTTCGTCTGTATCCTTACACTTGAAGACATTGAATAAGATTTGCCGGTGTGGTCGAGCGGTTATAGGCGCTTCAGTCTGGTCTGGAACTGCGTGACCACTATGGTCGCAGGTTTGAATCCTGCATCGGGCATGGATGTGTGTGATGTCCCTAGGTTAATTAGGTTTAAGTAGTTCTAAGTTCTAGGGGACTGATGACCTCTGATGTTAAGTCTCATAGTGCTCAGAGCCATTTGAACCATTTTTTGAGTAAGATTTGCCCACGCTGTTGAGCACCTTAAATAAACAACCAAGTATGATGTGATGTTTTGAGTGTGTTCCTCATAGATGGTCTAAGTATGATATGATATGTAACATTTTATGGTTTATGTTGCCAAGAAATACAGAGATTAATGAATTATTTAGATAATCTGGGTTCGTACTGAGTATTTTTTGCCAGTTAATTTATTATATATTTTCGTCCCCGTACGCTGTGAGATCTGAACATATAATTTCAGTCGGTGTGAAGTGTGAAAGTGTCCTCTTTCATGTGGTGTTTGTGTGGAAAACACTAATTTTTGTGTTGTTTAAGTATTGGACATTCATTATACAAGTGCAGCTATTGAAATATGAATGTTTTCTAACAGTTTAAATAGTGGCAGTGAATACAATTAAACTGTGTGTGTTGAGGAGGCAGCAGAAGAAAGATGCTAGGCCACAATGCTTGCACCTTAAATGATGTTTTCAAACTTCATGTGGGCTGTTGTTGAAGTGTACTAGAATTTTCAGTCTGTGAGATTTGTCATAAGAAATATGGGCTTGTTCAAAAGGAACTCCTGCATTCACCTAGTGAATACTGAACATGAAATCTGTTTTTACACCTGAATAAGTCTTTCTTACACCCGTTGTTTAGCAAAGTATGTACTATTCTGCAGGTTACATTTTTTTAGTAGTCTCCCAGCAGAACAAAATGTCATTTCTAAGTCTGTCTTATTTGGCATGGGAGTTCATCACAGTTGGCACGAGTCTTTTACATCACTGTATTGCTCATGTGAATATAATAGTCCATATTTCTTGTTTGTTAATCAGCAGTCTGTGGATTTTGTTTGTAGTGATTCAGTCTGTGAAGTATCTTTGGCTCAGATGATTCCACAGAACCTGAGGCAATAAATAAAATAAACGGCTACTGTCATATGAATGGCCCTGACACCAATCCCCACCATGACTTGGTTCAGAGTATCGTGAGACTGTATCATATGTCTCTGTGATCTGTGATTTTTCTGCTGGAACAGAGGATTTAAATTTAAATTTGTTTGGTTAGGACAGCCATAGGCATATATGACACTAAGTATCTCCCAAGGTGGTTCGCCACTCTTTGGCAGGTTTGTACTTGGCTACCACAGGGCCCCAGCCTTTGCAGCACCATTTCCTTTCCGTGCTATATGTCTATCCTCTTGCTATTCTTTTTCCCCTCCCTTGGGGAACATGTCTGGGGTATTATGAGGAATGTTCTGCATTCTGTCGCTGACCTGTGAACAGTCTCAACTTTCTTTTTGACTCCCTTTTCCTTACTTTGTTACCCTTCTCCTCTCATTCCTCTGGATTCTCTTTTTTCTTCTCCCTCAATGTGCGCTCCTCAAGGCCAGCTCACACGTTGATGAGTAAAAGGTGACTGGGTAACACACAATTCCCAGCCCCAGGTTGACAGGTAAGGTTCGCACGTATTCCCTGGTACAGGCCAGGCCCAGGGAGGGGTGATTGTCTGAGCTGTAACCTTCCCAAATTGCCAATTGGTCCCTCCGTCAGGTGTTCGGCAGGTGTGACCTGAAGTGTGAACAATCACCTAATGTGGGTGCGCCCCCTTGTGAAGGGGCCCCCAGTTGGAAGGAGCACGCCATCAGAGACACTGGCAATCATGGGGGATTTCCTCATGATGAGTCAATCATCCTTGCTCATGACATCGACAAAATGTAAATGTAATGAGGTTACTGAGTCAAAGAGCATTCCCACTCCACTGTGGTTCCTTGTGGTATCATGTACTGAAGATGGTTAGTCCTTTGCCACGGTCAATCCATTTATTATTCAGAAAGGTGTTGATGCCATTGCTGGCTCTGTGAAATCCTGCTCTCGTTTACAGAATGGCATTTTACTTTTGGAGACGGCTTCTGATTCTCAAGCTCAACTACTACTTGCTGCCTCACTTCTCCACAGCTACCCTGTTCGTGTCGAGGCACATAGAACTGTGAATTCTTCCTGCGGTGTAATTTACACCAAGCTGCTTGACGATCTAACTGAGGCTGAAATTCAATCTTACCCCTCTGATCGGGGTGTCATTGCCGTCCATCGTGTAATGAAAAAGATTGATTCCTCTTTGGTGCCCACCCACACTCTTTTCCTCACCTTTGATAGGGTGGTGCTGCCATCCAAGATTAAAGCAGGCTATGAAATCATCACAGTCCGGCCGTACATTCCGAAACCGATGCACTGCTACCAGTGTCATCGGTTCAGTCACACTAGAACGTCTTGTCGACACCCAGCCAAATGCGTAATCTGTGGCAGGGATGCACACGAGGGCGAATGTATGCCTCCTTTTCCCTGCTGTATCAACTGCAATGGCGGCCGTGCCACCTCCTCCCAGTATTTTCCCATGTATCTAGATGAGTGGGCTGTTCAAGAGATTTGGGTAAAAGAAAAAGTGCCTTACCCAGTAGCTCGCAATTTACTGACTAGTGTCAAAACCTGTATTCTCTTATCTGGCACCTATAGTTCAGTTCTTGTTACCCCTCACTTTGTGAAGGACATGGCCACAGAGACATGCAACCTCAAATTTGGCTCCGAGTTTGTGAAGTCGCCCAGTGTCAAGGTAGCATCACCATCACCCTGTCCCACTGTGCAATAAACCGTCAACCTTTTGCTTAAAGGGGCGAAGTTACCCAATTCATAACCGGAAGGCAGGAAAGGACAGGAGTAGTACTCCCAAGAAGACTTCCTCCGTCCCTCCAGCCAAACAACACCCAAGACTTCCTCTAACCAGAAGGGCTTGAAGTAGTCTGCTAAAGACAAACGGTCTTCTCCTTAACCACCTCGAAGATCCTGCTTGACAGTGTCGCCACGTGGTCACTTAGCCCAGCAGGCCTCTGTCTCGTCAGTGCACACCACCAATTCTTTTTCTGCGTTGGGCTCCACAGACCGACCGCTCAAGCATGCCGATGCTTCTGTGGACCCCAGGGAGCAGGATCCTTCTGTTTGTGTGCCGTGTAGTAGTGACTCTCCACCGGCTGTCCCTTGGCGGCCACCGAGTTGACACCCCTACATCTATTCCTCCCCATGACTGTCCTCCAATGGAACATTTGCGGCCGTCGGTCCCACAAAGAGTATTTATGGCTACTTCTAGCATCACAGCATCCCCTTGTACTCTGCCTTCAGAAAATGAAATTGTGGTCTCAAGACCGCTTTCAGCTTTCATATTATATACCAATTCGTTTTGACCTTCCCCCTGAGGTCAGCATCCCATCTCATGGGGTTGTAATGCTGCTCATATGGGATGACTTTCATAGTCAACCCATCTCCCCGACTACCCGTCTTCAAGCTGTTGCCGTTTGCCTTTTCCTTCCCTACCTGACCCTCTCCCTCTCTACCATTTATGTACCTGCTCCCTTCAATGTCACTAGGAAAAACTTCCTTCAGCGTATTGGGCAGCTATCTCCCCCATTTTTGCTACTAGGTGACTTTAATGCGCATCATCCCCTTTGGGGTTCTCCCAGGACCTGCCAGAGAGGGGCCCTCTTGGCTGACCTTCTTAACCAACTAAACCTTAAACCTCATCTGCTATAACACTGGAGCACCTACTTTCCTTTCTGACTCCTCAGACACCTATTCCCATTTTGACCTATCTGTTTGCACTGCCCAGCTTTCCCAGTGCCTTGAGTGGTCCATTCTTTCTGACACATAGTCGAGTGGCTATTTCCTGTGTTCTCTCCATCTGCTGACTCATACCCCATCCACATGCATGCTCAAATGGCAGCTTACTAAGGCTGACTGGCAGCTTTACTCCTCCCTTTTGACCTTCGCAGAGCAAGATTTCCGCATTTGCAATGACCAGGTGGACTATCTCACAAACGTTATCCTTACTGCTGCAGAACATTCCATTTCCCACACTTCCTCTTTACCATGTCGTGTCCCAGTGCTTTGGTGGGCTGAGCATGCCGCGACGCAATTCGTGCATGGAGACATGCTCTCCGCATTTTTAACCGCCACCCTATGCTGGAAAACTGCATTCATGCATGCAAAGTATCATAGAGTTTTTCGGGATAGCAAAAGAGCTAGCTGGATTTCATTGACACCCTTTCAACAGTTCCACACTTATCCTCTGTCGTGTAGGCCAACCTCCGATGGCTCTCTGGAACCAAGATCCATTCCCCTGTTTTCAACCTGACAGTAGATGTCAATGTCATTGTGGATCCTGTTGCTATCTCCAGCACCTTGAGCTGCCATTTTGTGGAAGTTTCGAGCTCTTCCCAGTATCAGATGTTGCAGCACCTCTCTTGCGAGCAAGCACTTTCTGCTTAACAAATACAATCGCATCTGGCCTGAGGGCACATTTTCTGGACACTGGCATGAAGCCACCATCATACTCATACCTACGCCTGGTAAGGACAAAAACCTTTCTTCTAGTTGCCGCCCCCTCTCTCACCATCTGTGTTTGCAAGGTGATGGAACGTATGATTCATGGCCAGCTGGTTTGGTGGCTCAAGACTTGCCATTTCCTCATGAATGCACAGTGTGGATGTAGAGCACAGCATTCTGCAGTTGACCATCTCATATTTTGTTCACCCATGTCATGAATGGTTTTCTGCGGGAATCTCAGAGTGTGGCCGTGTTTTTTGATTTGAAGAAGGCCTAAGACACCTTCTGGAGAACTGGTATCCTCCGTACTCTTTAAACGTGGGGTTCCGTGGGCCCCTGACCTGTTTTCTTCAGGCAGTTTTACAAGACTGAGTTTTCAAGGTGCGTGTGGGTTCTGACTTGTTGGCCACCTTTATTCAGGAAAGTGGTGTGACTCAGGATTCCATCCTGAACGTCATCCTCTTTACTATTGCCATTAGCCCTATAATGGCCTGTCTCCCGCCGGGCTTCACTGTCTCCTTTGTGTTGATGATTTTGCCATCTATTGCAGTTCTCCACAGATCTGTCTCACTGAGTGGCGCCTTCAGCACTGTCTTGATCATCTTCACTCCTGGAGCATCGCCAATGGCTTTTGTGTTTCCACTGACAAAACTGTCTGTCTGAATTTCGGGTGGTGCAAATGGTTTTTCCCACCATCTGTACATCTTGGGCCTGTTGCCCTTCCGTTTGTTGACACTATGAAATCCCTGGGGCTCATGCTCCGTAGGAAACACTCTTGGTCCTCCTGTGTCTCTTACCTGACAGCCCACTGTACGCAGTCCCTCGATGTCCTACGTGTCCTCAATGGTACTTCTTGGGATGCTGATTGAACCACCCTCCTCAGATTGTACCGGTCCCTTGTCTGTTCAAAAAACTCGACTATGGGTGCTTTGTTTATGCATATGCGTGCCATCCTTTTTACACTGTCTCAACAGTACCCATCATCATGGCATCCGTTTGGCCACGGTGCCTTTTACACAAGCCCGGTTGAGTGTCTGCATGCTGAAGCTGCTGAACTACCACTTTCCTACCGCCATGACTTTCTCCTCAGCAGGTGTGCGTGTCGTTTGTCTGCCATGCACATGGCCAACCCTCCTATGCCTCCTTCTTTGATGATTTCTTAGATCGTCAGATGGGGCTCGTCCCTCTTCTCTGTTACTTCCTGGAGTCAGCTTTTGCCACTTGTTACGGTGGCTTAACTTCACATTACGTGCAACTTTCCCAGTGCGTGTGAACCCTTCACTGTCTTGGCTTCATGAAGTGGCCCATGTTAACCTTCCTTCCTAAGGACACTGCTCCAGCCTCGGTCTATCGCCTTCAGTTTCACGACCTTCTTATGGAACTTAGCGATAGTACCTTTGTATACACTGATGGCTCTCGGACTGACTGTGGGGTTGGGTGTGCCTTCGTCATTGGCCCCCGGGTCTTTCGATATCAGCTTCTGGCACACACCTCAGTATTTACAGCCGAGATTTTTGCCTTGTATCAGGCCACGGAATACATTTGGCGACACAGCCTTCCCAATTGTGGCTTCTGCTCAGACTCACTCAGCGTCCTGTAAAGTTTCTGTGCGCTGTACACTGCTCATCCCTCAGTGCAGCAGGTCCAGGAAAACTGTCACTTGCTCACTCTTCGTGGAGCCAATGTCATGTTTCTGTGGGTCTGTGGTCGTGTCTGCCCGCCAGGAAACAAGGCTGCTGCCAAGGCTGCAATCCTTGTACCTCAGCCTGTGAGTACCTCTTCCCCCCCCCCCCCCCCCCCCCCCCCCCATGATCTCTGCGTTGCTGTCTGTCAGGAGGTGGTGTCCCTTTGACATCGCTAATGGTCCTCCCTTCACAGGAATAAGCTTTGGCTTATTAAGCCTCTCCCAGCACCTTGGACAACCTCTTGTTGGCCATCCCACTGGGGGGAGATTATTTTAATTCGGCTGCGTATTGGGCACTGCCTTTTTAGCCATTGTCATTTGTTCACTGGTGCTGCCACACTGCATTGTATGCATTGCACCCAAATTTTATCTGTATGCCACTTCCTGCTGGCATGCCCTTTTTACGTTTCAGCTTGAGTTTGCCATCTGATTTATCAACCGTTTTAGCAAATGACATACAGGCTGTCAACCACGTTTTCCTTTTTATCCGCCAAAGCAATATGGTGAAGGCCATTTAATTTTTGGTTTTGGACCTCCATTTTTGTATGGTGTGGTTTTCTTTTTCCCCACGTGCCTGTTTTAGCTGTCTCCTATTCTGCCTATTGGGACTGATATAGTCGTTTCCCTTGTCTCTGTGTTTGTGTTCTATAGTTTTAACTTGGGTGCGTATGACCCCAGTTGCTTTTTGCACTCTAAAACAAAACAAAACACAACAAACTATTAAGTATTAGGAAGCTAGGGAGATGTATTAAATTGGTTGGACATTGAGCTACTAATACTGGGAGTGCAATACTTCATGAAAGTTTGTACTGTCATAATTGAAATTGTGAACAGAGAACTCAATAGTTGTTTGTATACCTCTAGTTATTAAAGAATTTTGTGCTTGTTATTAGTTAATATTGTTGTTATTCTTTGTTTTGAACTGTGCACAATACAAACTGTCTGAAAGAAGCAGTTTCTTCTTCTTCTTTCACCACAATAATAATGATACAGGGACAGCAGCAGCAAAAGTATTATGATCAGGAGATGTATCTGCTGAAATATTTGCCAGAAGTATCACGATTTATAATGGTTATTACAGTTTTTTTGTATGTTTGTTGCAGATGAACTACCAGTGATATCTCTTTTTTGAAAAATGAGCCTCAATTTCTCAAAGCTTTTTTCTTCAAAGAAACGTCAGGACATTCAACAAGTGCCATCACAGATAGGATTACCAACAAATGTGAAGCATGATTATCATGTGACACGTAATGCACATACTGGAGAATTAGAGGGTTTACCAGAGTCTTGGATTAGGCTTCTGAATGCACAGATAACGTAAGTTTTGAGATGCTACTGAATTAAGCTTATACACACATAGAAAATCTAATTTTTTGTTTCTTTGTTTGTGTTAAAAATATATGTTTGAGGCTAGAAACTTACTTCACTGTTTCTTTACAAGGGCAACATACGTTTTTGTGGAAAATTTTGAGGTACTCTGTTGTGCAAAATTCGAGGTATTTGAGTTGTTGCTGTTATTACCATTGCCATCATAATAATTATCACGAAGAAAGGAAAGCATATAACCAAGGAAGTTGAGTAACTAACTTCTGGCATAATGAAAACTTCATATTCAATGGTTTTAATAGTAAAAGACATCTTCTGTACACCATGAGCTGCACGAGAAATGTTTTATTTGCGAAAACCAGCTTTCGGGTTTATAACCTAACCTCAGTGGGATGTGATACGGAGGAGTAAGCCAACTGTATGTGCACAGATTTCTACAAAATAACTATATACAGAGTTGAGAAAAATTGTGTCCTGAAATTTTAACCCTGGATAGCTGATGCCAGTAGGAACCTAATTTACTAGTGTTGTGTAGGTCTACAATGCACAGTTTATAAATTACAACCAGTTCAAAAGTAATAGCAGTGTGCATAGCTATAACACCAGGAGAAAGGATGATCTTCACTATGCAGGGTTAAATCTTACTTTGGCACAGAAAGGGGTAAATTATGCTGCCACAAAAGTCTTTGGTCACCTACCCAACAGCATCAAAAGGCTGACAGATAGCCAACTAACATTTAAAAATAAATTAAAAGAATTTCTAGATGACAACTCCTACTTATTGGCTGAATTTTTAGATATAAATTGAGGCAAAAACAACAAAAAAACAAAACAAAAGAACTTAAACATTAGTGTCATGCAATATTTTTGTGTAATGTAATATCTTGTACAGACATCTTTTATTAACCTGACACGTTCCACATCATTACGAAGTGTCGTATTCATGATCTATGGAATGAGTATTAATCTAATCTAATCTACAGAAACTTGGTGCCATATTCTCCGATTGGGCATGGGATTGCCCTGTTGCCTTTCGTCGGTTGACGGGCAATGCTATCATTGTCAGTTCACACATACAAGCGTCCCTCCTTGGATACACCGCGATCTCTGGGAGGCAAAAAATTGTCGGTCATGCGTAGTCCAGAGTATCTGGCAAGAGAGCAACCCCACAGCAAATTGGAGCATGTGGCATGAAGTTTCCATAGTTTAAAAATTGTGCATTGTCAACCCACACAGCATTAGTAGTTTTGGTTCCTACTGGCATCAGCTATCCAGGGTTAAAATTTCTTGACACAATTTTACTCCACACTGTATATATAGCAATCATATAAGTCTATTTACATTATGCACTTTTGTAGCAATGACATACTTGTCAGATATACAACAGGATCTGAAATATGTCCAATAACATAGTACACAGTTTGTCATATATGTTACTGCTGTCAAATTTTAGACAGTGACTATTCTTGATACAGTTTGACATAACTGTCATATAGGATAAACACTGAACTGATAGGTCAATGAGTCGAAATTACCTGTCTTATCTTATTTCTAAGCTCATTTTTATATATGTATCTGCGGGAATCTCAGAGTGTGGCCGTGTTTTTTGATTTGAAGAAGGCCTAAGACACCTTCTGGAGAACTGGTATCCTCCGTATTCTTTAAACGTGACATGCATTTATGTAATTATGTAAATCACAATTTTTGACAGGTGGCGTGTTAAAGTAGGATATACAAAATGTATATGATTGCAAAATATTCCTATGTATCATGTCAAATTAGACAATTTTTACATGCAGGGCGTAAACTCCAATCCAAAATTATGTGGTTGAACCACTATTGAAATTTTGTATATACATCTTATTCCCTAACTCCATTTATTCATTAAGTATGTTGTCTGGTTCTTTTGCCCTGTGTGTGTATATTTCTTCTAGACTATTGTAGACGAAATTGAAATATACCTGCATATTATTGTAGAATATTCTAGGAGAAATATACACACACAAATGGAAAAATGAGCGGACAGTATACTTAATGAACAAATGGAATTACAGAATAAGATGTATATACAAAATTTCAACAGTGTTTTAGCCAAATAAGTTTGGTTTGGAGTCTATGACCTGCACGTAAAGACTGTCTGACATGATCTATAGCATTATTTGGTAATCATATATCGTTTGTGTATTCTAGCTTCACATAACAATTGTCGAAAATTGTAATTTACATAATTATATGAATGCATGTCACAGACACATATAAATATGGTCTTATAACAAAAGAGTAAAATTTGACTGCAGTTGATGTACACGACAAACTGTATACTATGTTATAGGACATATTCCAGATGCTGTCATTTTAACTGACAAGCATGTCATTGCTATAGAAGTGTATAATGTAAGTAGACTTACATTACTGCCATATGTATACAGTTATCATTTTGTAGAAATTGGTTGTTCTTCTGTATCTGAAGCCACTGAGGATGGGTTATAAAGCCGAAAACCAGTTTTGGCAAATAAAACATTTCTTGTGCAGCTCATGATGTATAAATGATGTCTTTTAATAAATATCTGAAAGCTGCGGAGCATCAAGCACTCAAGATTTTTAAATGGTTTGATGTTATAATGGTACACTTTTGGCCTTACGTTCTAAGAGAGAGTTAGATGAAAACTATATAAATATTTTTTTGTGAGATATTACTTATGTACACATGGCACAAATATGTATAACTTTTTGATATAGTTTTCCTCAGTCTCATTGCAAGTTGACCATTGTTTCCAAACAGTCTGAATTAGTGTAGAAAATAATTTATTTTGGAGTATATGCAATAAGAGAATGAAATTTCTAGTCGTTCAATGAACAATGCTTCATGGAGGGATCCAAACACGCCGAAAATGCTCAGGGAAAGGTTGAATGAGCAGTGAGTGCAGAAGCAGCAGGATACCACCAGGCAGCAATTCACATTGTTTCTATTTGGTTGCAGGCACAGGTGATTTTTTTAAGAGCTCTGGATATGTGATAATGACCCCATGTGATACGTACTTCTCCGAGGTTACACATTTTTCACAGCAATGTACGGCCAGTGTGGCCGAGAGGCTCTAGGCGCTTCAGTCTGGCACCTCGCGACCACTACGGTCGCAGGTTCGAATCCTGCCTCGGGCATGAATGTGTGTGATGTCCTTAGGTTAGTTAGGTTTAAGTAGTTCTAAGTTCTAGGGGACTGATGACCTCAGATGTTAAGTCCCATAGTGCTCAGAGCCATTTGAACCACAGCAATGTAAGGCCACCATAATGTTCTTGCTTGTGGCCGTTTTTCGAACATCCATGGTTGGGGTGCCAGGAAGTCGTGCCATTCCTTACTTGCTCTCTTTGTGTCTGCTTGCTTTAGCAAATGCACATCGTGATTCTATTACTTCTGAGGAAGGCATCACATTGTTGTTCACTCCACCGAAGCTGTTCACATGCAGTGCAGTGCATCAAAGGATGCATAGCTCACAGGACTTCCTCACATAGAAATTGGAGTGGGCTGCTGGGTGGCTTAATGGGGCATTTATCCTAATTTGGGTAACCCAGACCCAACTTTATGAGCCAAATTATAGTGCTACATGGAGCCCAAACATAAACTCTGTGTATGGTACGAGAACCGCTATTTTGCCATAACCATCCCCTTCTCTTCTCCTCACAGTGCAATACCCTACATGAAGAACACAATCTTTAGATTACGCTTTTGGCCATTGAAATTGCAACACTTGATGGCAGCATGCAACAAACATCAGATTGGCATGAAGTATATTACAGTCTCAGATACGCAAACAGTTCGTGTTTCAGCGCAACTCCACAACGTCGTCGTCGTCATCATCATCATCATCATCATCATCATCATCATCATCATCTACCAGCACATATTGGTATTAGATAATGGCAGGACCATGGTTTATTAAAACTACAGTTTATTGTTTTGCAAAATTGCTGTTCTCATTAGTCGTGTGACCCAGTGACTGTCATGTGAATGTGGAATTGACGGATTAAACAGCACACAGTGTCTGGGAGACCCCTTGTGACCAGTGTCCAAGGGGATGTACCTATTGCTCACTCAGGTGTGGAACATCGTACAGCCATGTCCTATACCTAATCAGGGAATGGGCTACTTGCAATGAGGCAAGTATCCACATGGACAAGGTCACTACATCCAGAGCACCAGACTGCCAGCACAGAGAGATGTGCCCAGTAATAACAATGGGCATTAGAGTGACACCTCATTGTCTTTTCAGAAAACTCATCACAATTGACTTATCCCTGTGTGGAGGCTATGGGGAAAATCAACATCTCCAGATAGCATCAGTCATCGTCATACGGACCAGTACCCATTGGGGCAGCAGCCATTACATTTTATTATATGTTATTGTTGGTGACTGTGCCCTATCTTAGATTTCGTTGTGACATTCTCTTCCAACAAGATAATGCAAGACTACATGTTGCCAGTGCAGTCCTGACCTACCCTGTTACAGTGGGTGTTTGACTATTGCAGTGACCAGTGCATTCTCAATATCTCTCACACGTTGTGAAAACTATTAATGGATTGCTGAGAGACTGGTATGCCAACACTTACTAGCCACAAGTCATAGAGTTGAAGCAGTGTGGAGTAATAACATACTCGTATCTACCATCCAAGCTCATCTCGACTCACTCGCCAGCTGGGCTAAAGCTGTTATTACCACCAGAGGTGGCATCTCTGTGTACTGCAGTAAATTTCTTATCCTGTGTACTCCCAGATCACGTACAAATTTAATCTTGTATTCTTCCTATGAAACTATACATGCACAGTCAATCGAATTTCAATATTTGCAAGATTACTTGTGTTGAAATTTTTATGTCCAGCAGTGTAGTACTTTTGCATCACCTTAGTTCCGCGAATTCCAAAACCTGTACGGAAAATTGGAGTAGAGATCAACATAAACATCATTTCCGCCATTTTTATTGCTCATGAAAACCACACATTGCATGTTGTACCACCATACAGCGAGACCTTCAGAGGTGGTGGTCCAGATTGCTGTACACACTGGTACCTCTAGTACCCAGTAGCATGTCCTCTTGCATTGATTCATGCCATTATTCGTCGTGGCATACTATCCACAAGTTCATCAAGGCATTGGTGGTCCAGATTGTCCCAGTCCTCAACGGCAATTTGGTAGAGCCTTCAGAGTGGTTGGTGGGTCATGTCGTCCATAAACAGCCCTTTAACATCTATTCCAGTCATGTTAAATAGGGTATATGTCTGGAGAACATGCTGGCCACTCTATTTGAGCGAAGTTATCCTGAAGGAAGGAAGTCATTGTCAAGATGTGTACGATTGGGGCACGAATTGTCGTCCATGTAGATGAATACCTCGCCAATGTGCTGCCGATATGGTTGCACTATCGGTTGGAGGATGGCAGTTGCATATCGTACAGCCATTACGGCGCCTTCCGTGATCACCAGTGGCATACGTTGGCCCCAAATAATGTCATCCCAAAACAGTAGGGAACCTCCACCTTGCTCCACTTGCTTAGCAGTGTGTCTAAGGCATTCAGCCTGACCAGGTTGCCTCCAACACGTCTCTGATGGTTGTCTGGTTTGTTGAAGGCATATTGTGACATGCACCTGCGAAGAGAATGTTATGCCAATCCAGAGCGGTCCATTCAGCGTCTTGTTGGGCCCATCTGTACTGTGCTACGTGGTATTGTGATTGCAAAGATGGACCTCACCATGGATGTTGGAAGTGAAGTTTCACATCATGCAGTCTATTGTGCACAGTTTGTCGTAACACGACGTGCTGTGGCTGCACGAAAAGCATTATTCAACATGGTGGCATTTCTGTCAGGTCCTCCAAGCCATAATCTGTAGGTAGCAGTCATCCACTGCAGTAGTAGCTCTTGGGCGGCCTGAGTGAGGCATGTCATTGACAGTTCTTGTCTCTGTCTATCTCCTCCATGTTCGAACAACATTGCTTTGGTTCACTCTGAGACGCCTGAACACTTCCCTTGTTGAGAGCTCTTCCTGGCCCAAAGTAACAATGCGGACGTGATCGAACTGCGGTATTGACCGTCTATGCATGGTTGAACTACAGACAACACGAACTGTGTACCTCCTTCCTGGTGGAATGACTGGAAGTGATCGGCTGTCAGACCCCCTCTATCCAATAGGCATTGCTCATTCATTGTTGTTTACAACTCTGGGCAGGTTTAGTGACATCTCTGAACAGTCAAAGGGACTGTGTCTGTGATGAGAACATTATATCAGTTTGTCAAGAAAGTTCTAAAATGTACCCAGTATAATGAAATCTGACAAGTTGCTTCACAGCAGCACCTTACTGGTGGAAGCAAAATCATTGTTCTTGTCTTCATGATTGTGTAAGTAGATATGTGTGTACTCTGCCCAGCTTTGTTAATTATTAGCAAGAGTTAATGACATTTCTACATATGGACATTGAAGAAAACTTTTACAGGTGTGGGATTGTAATGGAAGGAATGCAATTGTGGTAGTAAGGTTACTACCTTCATTAAAACTTGGATGTCGTACACTCGAATCATCTTATTTGAAGTCTAAAATAGGCAACCACAAACTGTAGGAGGTATTGGCGCAGGACGGGCAAAAATGCGTATGAGCTGAATATGATGGATATTGAACTTGTGGAAACTGACACCAACTCTTTAATTTGTCAAAATATAATTCAGGAATAAATGTAGTTTACAAAATGTACTTGAGCCAAGAGTAAGTCCTGTTGGTTAAGAGAGATAAAAGCTGCAAAATGACAGTTCAAAAACAGATTTACCATTTCCCACCCTTGTTATTGAAACCTGTTGCGAGATGCGTTGGTGGGCTATGCTCTATTTGTATCTGTAGACTGTACTTAATCTGCTGTAGATAAATTATGATGAATTTGTATAACTGGGATCTACATGTAGGAAGCAGGCAGTAACCAAGTGTTGGTGACATACATGGCTAAAATATTTGCTTATTTTCCAAGAAAAGTGCAAAATTGGTCCTCAATAATGGTGTTTTTGATGACTGTGGCTAATGAAAGTTAATAAACTGAATTAGGATGGAGTTTTCTTGGTTTATTTGACATGATGACTTTGTGTATTTCATTCACTATACCTATTTCTAAATAGCATGTGCACAATTGTCAGCTCTGTGTTACATAGCTTTAACTGAAATAATGCTATCTTTACTACATTTAGTTCTTATACGCTGCCACGTAAATGTGGTCTAAACAGTTAATTGTGACAGTTGAGTAACTGTTCCCACATACTTTAAAGTACCGTTTTTAGTGTTCACTTTATAGTGTACATGTTCTGTGAGGGGTTAGTTTCTTGCCTCACAAGTTGTATTTTGTCAAAAAGGTATAATATTGTGTACTGCATGTTTTCTTTGTGGATCTGTCAAATGTACAACTCTTGAGTCCGTCACAAGATCACATTCTACAACTTCCATAATATTTTCTTCAGGCAACTACTTCACTTCTTCAAATGGTTGCTGCTAGTTATGGTAGGCACGTAGTAACCTCCAGAATCGACATTGTGGTGGTCTTACATGTTTGGAAGCTGTGCATCGGACTGATGACCATTGATGTTAAGTCCCATAGTCCTCAGAGCCATTTGAAGCTGTGCATCATGAGATTACCATGTGCAGAGCTCCTTATTGGACATCCATATGGCTTGACTGTCATAGTTGCTACTAGATGTCACGTGACCATGAACAGAACCAAAATGAATAGCTATGTGAGTCCTCCACGATGCTACGATGAGGCTTTCATTGGAAATTCTTCTTTTTCTCATTATAGTCTAATGGTAGCAATTACAAGATTCTAAGCTATACCTAATTGAAATCCTGAATACCTATTGGTAAGATTATCTGCTATGTTGTGTGTATTGTCTCCTTCATAGTGCCATCCCAGGATGAAACTGGGTGCAGATTTTCTGGAAAACCACGAAAGTTCAGGCATTGTTACAGCGGACAGGGAAGGGTAGGGAACACTTTAAAAAATGCTGGGTATCAGGAAAATTGGTAATCGTTGTAGAAAAGTGAGAGAGATTCACGATAAATAAAAGCTACGTAAAAGGCCAGTGCCAAAGAATACTCTCTGTAAAACTGAATTGGAATTCCATCTGGACCAGGCAACTTATTTGCTCTCAACTTTTTCAGTTACTTCTCAATGACAGGTATGCTTATTTCTATGTCTCATTTTCTTGGATTCTCTGCTTATCATTCGCTAACATGTGACAGCGGAAGTTGTATGCTTGGTGCATCAATCTTTGTATAGATAAATCAATTTCTCCTAAATTTTACCTGTCAACATTTCCATGTGCATTTTTTAACCAGAGTCCAAACAATCTGTGCTCCCTCAGAATTTATTGAATTTTGTTATTAAATCACTGAGGGTCTCTTCCGTCCATAATACACTTGCTTGGCACATAAATCTCTAGGGTGTGATGTACAGTTGTTTTAAACTTTGCCTATGATTCCAGCATGTCAATCACATTTGAACTAAATGATGTCCACACATTGTGTGAGTAGGATGCTAACAACTACTTACCCGTTCTTTCCATCATAAACATCCTTTTAGCATTATTTTATGGATTTCGTAACTATAGTAACCATCGCCACTATGTCGTCATAATCACTAAACCATGTCTCTATACTGTCACTGTTAATAAGCTCAGCCTGTTGTAGCTAAAAGGTCTAAAATATTTCCATTGTGTGTGTGCTTTCAAATTAGGTGCTCAAGATAGTTTTCAGGAAAATGTGTTAAGAATTACTTTACAAGATTGTTTGCCTGTACCACGTACATTGAATCCATAGATGTCCCAGTCTATACTCAGTGGGTTAAAGTTGCCTCCACCCAATTTTGCAGAATCAGGGTGTTCTACACTATTAAGCATAGACCGTCTGTGAATTATTCTGCAACTGCTAAGGTGGAAATTGGGTGACCAGTAAAAACATCAGATGTTTAACTTGATTTCACCTAGACGGATTACTTTCATCCAGCTATCTTTGCAACATGATTCTATCTTGACCTCGATAGAAACAATATTTCTGTTGATTCCAATGAACACTCCCCTTCTTCTTGGAATCTAACCCGTCTTTTCAATATAAATTCCATTAAATTTTTTGGAGCTTCCTGCTTTGGGTTTCATCCAGATCATGGTTCTGAATGTAATTTGAGCACAGCAGCTTTTCTGGATGTACCCCCAGAAATTAGCAACCAAAGACATTCACAGAATTCTTGGAGCCTCTGGTAGAGGCCCTCCACTCAGCTTCAAACCAAAGGACCTTGACCAAATAAGGTGGCATAGTGATTAGCATTTTGGATTTGCATTCAGGACGACAGTGGTTTGCAATCACCATCCAGAATTAGGTTTGTTGTTATTTCTCTAAATTGCTCCAGGAAAGTACCAGAGTGGTCTCTTTGAAAGGCCACAACTGATTTCCTTCACCATCCTTGAAACAATCGAAGCTTGTGCTCCATCTGTAATGATCTCGATATTGATGGCACATTAACCCCTAATCTTCTGTCCCTCCCCTCTCCTCCCAAGGGGCCTGAATTATTATTTATGGGTACGATACTGCAAATTGTAACCTCTGCTTGCATGAGGCTAGCAGTATTCGCAACTTCCACTAGCCACTTGTACGAACTGAAGATGGCTTTGAAACACATGCAACAGGTGTCAATGGTGCAGATGTGTGTCACAGCTCAAAAGATGATTGTACTCTGTGTCCTCGATAGCCACATGTAGGGCCGCATCCACAGTTTGGATGATGCCTCCTGCCAGACATACTTAGCACACATTGGACATATGTCCCACCCTGAATGCTATTTCCTTAAGGAGCTCCATAATCTGCCCAACATTGGAGCTCCTGATAACTAGAAAATCCCTTTCCTCATGTGCTTACTTGGACTCTGCTGCAGAAGTGGCCACTTATCCACTCACAGGGTGAATGGATGAGGCCAGTCAGTCAATCCCCACATTGATTCTCTACCTCAAGTGATGAAAACGCTGTACAACCTGTCATTCATTCTCCAGTAAGCACAGTTCTCCTTTATTGGGTAGCCTTGAATGTGTTACAGCAGCAGAGCCCGTGGGCAAAATAAACAATACCTGAGTTGTCCTGCGTCATGCCAGTTTTTGTGCTGCCGCTGCACCCTTTTGCAGCAGCCTGCAGGTGGCTGATTATGACCAACAGCATCTTCAGAGGCTTACGAACTGCAGCCAGCACTACCTGCATCCCCACACAGCATTCATGTTCCCTTTCCATCGTACTGTTACAGTTCAAATGAAAACAATAGGTATGTAAAAGATAAAACAAACCCTGCTGTATTTTAGACAACGATATGCACTATAAAACTGGTCAAAAAGAAAAACCCAAGCTACTAGGGAACACTGAGCTTGTCACTGACACTGGTTCACAGCACGCTGGCAGACACAAGTATGAATTGAGGGTGACACCTGACTTGGATATTTAGTGCTACCTCTGTGAAGCCTCGATGGGCACTAGTTTTATGGTATTTATTGTCAGCAGCTGACTGTTCATGGTGCTGATTTTCTATTATCAACACAAATTAGCATTTCAAATAACACACGTTATAAGCAAGTGTTACCAAATAAAATTTCTCACGTGTGACATGAGGTTTGGCTCCAACAAGGCCCCAACTAATTCTGTACATTATTTTGAGGAGGCAGTGACTTATAGCTTGTAAAAATTGTTGAAAAATAATGGTTGCATACAATTGTGATAATAAATTTATTACACAAACAGGTTGTCATTAACAGACCATGACGAATGTTATGTGCTTCACCACAGATTTACTGGCCACTACACATGCTCTTGGTTTATAGTTGTATGGAGATTTTGTTTTCTAACATGTTGCTTTTTAGTGGTTGTGAAATTTTTGGCTTTTCCTGCATTGGCACAACACAGGCAATAGTTTTACAAAATATCTGTTTCATTGCCATTAGAATAGTATCTCGCATCATTGACGTTTCCCATAAGCTTTGCCTGTACTCTTTGCACTACCTTATTACAGAACTGTTTGCCACAGCCTATGACACCCCTGCTTTCCTATTCATGAGGAATGCCCATTCACTGCTTCTCAGCTGCAGCCTCACATACATACCATAATGAGAATACACAGCTCATCAGAATGAGTGAGATAAATAAATTATCAGGGCAGTTGTGACTTAAATATTTACAACTGATTTATGAACAAATTATTACAACTGTGTCTTGATTAGTGTGTTTAGGTTTCTTTGTTTTAGGTTTCTGTAAGTTACTCTGTATGACTTCATTTAGCTCAATAAGGAGAAAGGAGAAATGAGAAATGTTATACGCCATATAGTGAAGATGTTGAGTTGCAGACAGACGGAACAAAATGACTGCTAGACAAGTAAGCTTTCGGCCAAAAGGCCTTCTTCTGAATTACACACACACACACACACACACACACACACACACACACACACACACACACACACACACACACACACACACCTATGTGTATTTGCGCACCCATTCGTGTTCTGTGTTTACAAATGCGGAGTTGGCAGATGCCCATTTGATGTATGGATTAGCACGGGGCAATAGCCATGGTGCGGTACATTTGTATCGAGACAGATTTCCAGAACGAAGGTGTCCCGACAGGAAGATGTTCGAAGCAATTGATCGGCGTCTTAGGGAGCACGGAACATTCCAGCCTATGACTCGCGACTGGGGAAGACCTAGAACGATGAGGACCTGGTGGATGACATCGGAAGTTCACTGAGGCTTTTTGCAGATGATGCTGTGGTGTATCGAGAGGTTGCAACAATGGAAAATTGTACTGAAATGCAGGAGGATCTGCAGCGAATTGACGCATGGTGCACGGAATGGCAATTGAATCTCAATGTAGCGAAGTGTAATGTGATGCGAATACATAGAAAGATAGGTCCCTTATCATTTAGCTACAAAATAGCAGGTCAGCAACTGGAAGCAGTTAATTCCATAAATTATCTGGGAGTACGCATTAGGAGTGATTTAAAATGGAATGATCATATAAAGTTGATCGTCGGTAAAGCAGATGCCAGACTGAGATTCATTGGAAGAATCCTAAGGAAATGCAATCCGACAACAAAGGAAGTAGGTTACAGTACGCTTGTTCGCCCAATGCTTGAATACTGCTCAGCAGTGTGGGATCCGCACCAGGTAGGGTTGATAGAAGAGATAGAGAAGATCCAACGGAGAGCAGCGCGCTTCGTTACAGGATCATTTAGTAATTGCGAAAGCGTTACGGAGATGATAGATAAACTCCAGTGGAAGACTCTGCAGGAGAGACGCTCAGTAGCTCGGTACGGGCTTTTGTTAAAGTTTCGAGAACATACCTTCACCGAAGAGTCAAGCAGTATATTGCTCCCTCCTACGTATATCTCGCGAAGAGACCATGAGGATAAAATCAGAGAGATTAGAGCCCACACAGAAGCATACCGACAATCCTTTTTTCCACGTACAATACGAGACTGGAATAGAAGGGAGAACCGATAGAGGTACTCAGGGTACCCTCCGCCACACACCGTCAGGTGGCTTGCGGAGTACGGATGTAGATGTAGATGTAGTGGACGAGGCAATTCTTCGTGCAGTTGATGATAACCCTAATGTCAGCGTCAGATAACTTGCTGCTGTACAAGGTAACGTTGAGCACGTCACTGTATGGAGAGTGCTACGGGAGAATCAGTTGCTTCCATACCATGTACAGTGTGTGCAGGCACTATCAGCAGCTGATTGGCCTCCACGGGTACACTTTTGCGAATGGTTCATCCAACAATATGTCAATGCTCATTTCAGTGCAAATGTTCTCTTTACGGATGAGGCTTCATTCCAACGTGATCAAATTGTAAATTTTCAGAATCAACATGTATGGGCTGATGAGAATCCGCACGCAATTGTGCAATCAAGTCATCAACACAGATTTTCTGTGAATGTTTGGGCAGGCCTTGTTAGTGATGTCTTGATTGGGCCCCATGTTCTTCCACCTACGCTCAATGGAGCACGTTATCATGATTTCATACGGAATACTCTACCTGTGCTGCTAGAACATGTGCCTTTACAAGTACGACACAACATGTGGTTCATGCACGATGGAGCTCCTGCACATTTCAGTCGAAGTGTTCGTACGCTTCTCAACAACAGATTCGGTGACCGATGGATTGGTAGGGGCGGACCAATTCCATGGCCTCCACGCTCTCCTGACTTCAATCCTCTTGACTTTCATTTACAGGGGCATTTGAAAGCTCTTGTCTGCACAACCCCAGTACCAAATGTAGAGACTCTTCGTGTTCGTATTGTGGATGGCTGTGATACAATACGCCATTGTCCAGGGCTGCATCAGAACATCAGGGATTCCTTGCGACGGAGAGTGGATGCATGTATCCTCGCTAACGGAGGACATTTTGAACATTTCCTGTAACAAAGTGTTTGAAGTCACACTGGTACGTTGTGTTGCTGTGTGTTTCCATTCCATGATTAATGTGATTTGTAGAGAAGTAATAAAATGAGCTCTGTTGTTCTTAATGAACTGCCTAATAGCTTTGGTATGCTTTCAGTATGATGCAAATTTGATGAGGATGAACCTATGTCACATAGTGCCTACTACTGGATGTCCTATTAAATGACTTGCATCCATGCCCGTTGTGTGCATATGGATTCAAAGCTGTTAAAATGTAATTTTAATAATCAGTTGGTGTTTTCCTGCTCATTTTAAGGCTTGTTGTTAATAATTTTTTCTTGGGGGGGGGGGATACATTAGTTTGTGTTGAATGTCCACTAGAATGTTTACTATCAATTCTGCTGAGGTGTTATTCACATATGGTGACTCACCACGTATGTGCCGAATGAATCTTGGATTCATACTGCAAGCTCAATCTGAAATCGGTCCCGTGCACCTTGAAAAAAAGTCTTCAGAGCACAACATTTTTATTGTTTTATTAATGGTCAGTTATGAACTTTGTGAATATATCTTTTTTATGATTGAAATAGTTGTTCACATATCAGAGTGAACTGTGGGTAAAGGTGGTGTGCATTTGCTGCACCATCAACTATAATTGTTGTCTACATTATAATCTGCCAGATTCCCCACCACCACCCACCTGCCCGTGGTTCTAAATGTCCATAAATATATCTCAGTTTTGCCCTAAGCTCATGGAAAGTGGCATAGGTGACATACAGTAAAACTGGTCATTCATTTCCACTGGAGACTATAAAAGTTAAATTAATCTCTCACTGGATCAGCTTAGTGAATTGACACTTGGAACTCCTCCCTATGTATCCTCTGTCTTGCGCTTGTTGACACAGTCCCTTGAAGTAGTTCTTGTAGCATACTGGGTTTCTTTGGTGATGGAGATAGTCCACGTATGTGGCTACGAATGGAAGTGTGGGTAGTTAACCTACATAAATAATCCCTGGGATGCCATTACAGCGCATTTATCAACAAACACTGTAAAATAGTTCAAAGCTAAGTAGTTTGACACAGTTACTATTAAAAGTCCCAGAAAAACTGAGAGCATGGTTTGCACAGTGATCAGACTTGCATCCTAATGCTGACTGAAGAGACTGGCGCGCAACAGAAATCATTGGTACACTTCACATAACTTCGAAATTATTCATACATTGTCGACAGAATAATAATAATAATAATAATAATAATAATAATAATAATAATAATAATAATAATAATAATTTTTTCCTGATATAGTTTATCACATAGTGGTACTGTGGTAGCAAAGATTTAATGACACTCCTGCTCTTACTAGCATTATTATGTCATAGGGCCTTCTAATAATTAATATTTGATAAGGAAAATGTCTTACTCTTGCACCTAAATGTTGTTGGGTTTTCATCGTTCAGAATTGTCTAGTTGGATCCACTGTTGTGGCTCACTTGTAGTTCGTCACAACACTGGCATACTTCGATATACCGCATGGCACAACTAATCTCACTATCTGTGTTCTGGATGTGGGAACAACTTCTTACATGTTGCTATAGCACTCTACATTGCTGCTCAAGAGAGAGAATTATTCATGTTAACAGTAACATTCCAATACAATGTTAAAATTAAAAAATAAAATGGTACCTGTAATATGAGAAAACTCTCTGTGGGATCTTGTCCTTTTTTTTGCAAAATTCTTAGTATCATATTTTGTAGACTAAAGATGACACATTTCCATTGTGTTGCTTGTTATTGATATGTTGAAAATTTACTTTCTTTGTTAGTACATCCTGATATTTTGTTACAGCAAAGAAGAACAAGATGTTAATCCCAGAGCTGCAGTACAGGCACTAAAATACTACAATTATTCAATAAAAAAGAAGCCAACAGAACCATTCAAACCACTTATCACAGCAGAGCAGATAGAAGAGGAATCGGCAGAAATAGAAAATATCTTAGGTAAGACACACAGATTGTATACATGCCATCGTTTGCAGCAAAGCTTTCTCTTTGCAGTATTAACTGATGCAAATTCTGCTGTGGTTGCATGAATGTCATTGGCTAATAAAGTCAGTCTTAATGTGAGGTTAATTTAGAAGTTCATACCAAATGTATTGTTGTGTCATAACCACCAAACACTGGTGGATGCCTGATGTGCAATTGACTTACTGCTGTTTCGGAATCCATTGGTAACCAGAGTATACCAAGCATGGAAAAGATGTATTGCCTGTATTGTAATTATAGGTGACAACTTGTATGTTGCCTAATCCAAGATAGTCATGTAGAGGTTTTGAATACCTGGCATCTCTACCAAACAGTGTCAAGATTTCACAATCAAGTTCAAATTCAATAGCACATTTATTACTTAATACTGATGCACAAACAGAACTGCCTTCTGGACAGTGCGTGATGCTATTTATACAAACATTGAACATTCCAAAATATGCTAATGTTACAAACATAAGAAATTTCTAAAACCTTCCAGAAATGATGAATACTGAATAATAAACATTTGTTGATGATCAAATTTGAACTAGTGACTGTCAGCATGCCAGCCTGTGGAAATATCCACTACGGACTGGTGCAGTATTCACAGCACCATTATTTGCTATGCTTTAAGGATGGCTGAGAAGTACCAAGTACTTACATTTTACGACATCAATACTTATGAAGTACCGGTACTTCATGAAGTTTTAGGTTAAAAATCTATGATAATACAGCAATAGCAAGTGGTAAAAACTGCCCAAGAAAGTGAAAATAAATATGCTATAGTAAACAAGACAGAATTAGGTATATGATCTGCTTACAGCTGTGGAAGACTAAAGAGAATTTAGAGACTAATGAGGCTGAACTACAAGGATTTACAATCCAGTGGGTTAAAGTAAGGGGAAAAAAGGAAAGATGTGGAGACAAGTAAGGGCAGGTGTTTGATGAGACTGTTAATGAGCCCCTGTCACAAAAGAGATTGCAACCTATGTTGTAACCACCACCTGACTTGCAAACTTCTTTCCAATGTAGTCTTAAAAATGTTTGTTTACAAATGCACAGCCAAATATAAATAATGCATCTGTGGCCAATAGTCTCTCACACAGCAGAAGTGAATGTCATCTTGAAATTACACATCTTCTCATGTGTGTCTGAAAATGAATGAGTTATTCTTCAATTTATTTATTAGCACAGAAGTACAACTCTCTAATTACTTGCAAAATATTGATGTCTATTTTTTGATGGACTTCACTCTGAAAAAAAAAAAAACTTTTTTTCCTGTGATTTTGTTGGTAATATGAGTCTTGAACAATTACACTGCAAATACAACTTGACTTGCGACATAGTACTGAAAATAACACTTAAATTCACAATGCCGATCCTGCGAATAACTGTGTTCAGTGCAATTGAATACCATTTGGAATTCCTTTACTAAGATGAAGGAAGGAAGGAAGGAAGGAAAGGGGGGGGGGGGGGGGGGGGGACAGCCAGAGGCAATTTTGTATCTTCACTACCATTGTAATGAAATATTTCAACATTATAATTTCTTTAGTTATCACTGTTGTATGTGTTATTTATGAAAAACAAAATGCTTAATTTGGATTATGATATCAGCCTTTAAGAATGTTTCAAATTTGTTTACCCTGAAACATCACACAGAAATTGGACAGTCTTAACTTGTCCCCCCCGTCCCCCTCTTTCGTTCCCTTTTCTCCTCTAAGAATCTACACCACCTCTAAAATTTACTGTGTTAATACAAGCCAAGTTAAACAGTAATTCAACTGATTACAGTCCCAACTTGAAGGTAATAAAATGTTGCAATTTCTTCATTCTCTATGCTTGTCTGGGATGTGAACTATTGCAAGGAATGTCATTTTTGTAACATTTCCTCACATAGACGTTTTTCTCATCATCCGTCCTCACATCTTTATGTGCTGCATTGAATTTGGCACACTGGACAATTGCAATACCATGCTTTCCGCACTTGCACAGCACATGTAGGTCTCGTGATGCATACAATGTGGGCAAAATTGGGAGGAAGTGATATCTGAATATCATCTGCAATTAAATGGTTGCTTGTTCGCGTGCTCCACAACTCACTAATTGTTCAGCACAGTTCTTCTGTCAGGTTTGATTCCACAGGGAATCCTCCTCCTCCTCCATTTTCTTCTTTTCGCTACTTCTTAGTGCTTTTGTATCATTCAAGAATTACTTATCATCTTGTCTCATCTTCACCAGTTTCAACATTTTGAAGAACATAATTTTAATCTGCTGTGCTGATCATAGTCTTCTATTAGTGTAAAACTAGTTCTGAGAAAGCAGGTGCCTGACAGGAATTCATTTGAAGAGTTTTAAGGAAGTGCAAGTCACCCACAAAAGAGAAATGTATGAAACTGCCATTTGCTTCGCACAAGTATTGCTCATCAGTCAGGAACCATAACCAGGAAGGGTTATTACACAAAACATGTTCTGCCACACCCTGTAAGGCTACTTGCAGGGTTTAAATGGTGATGTAGAACTGGGTGGTGCAGTCTGGACTGCTGTTCAGGAGTAGAATTCAGCTTCATGAACATCCAGCTCACTGTGGGTATCCATAATTTCCATAATAATTTAATCTGTTATGAGTGACATGATGAAAAATATACTTTATGAATATTTAAATTCACAAATTAAAGTTTCATTCTCTATTTTCCATCTCCCATTCCCCTTTCTAGGTTTTGAACTGTTATTGAACTATGAGTGCTTAAGGCACTTTTTAAATCTACTCTGGCTAAATACTATGAAGCACACTTCATGTACTTAAAGTACTGGAAAAGAGTATGCACTGATTTTTTAAAGAGCGGTAATATTTTCAACACATGGCAGAAAAAAATTATAAAAAAATTCACTGCATAATGTACATATAATTAGGTTATCCATAATCTTTGTTAAACAATGACAAGGCTCCAACACTTGTGGCATTGTTTTATTAGGAACAAGGGACCGTTGACCTCGTAGTTTGGTCCCTTCCTCCCTCTTTTAAACCAATCAACAAGGCACGAGTTGGTGACATCCTCACTGGGATGTTATGATTGCAGTACTGTTAGTAATATAAAATTCATGTCCATCTTGACTGTAAAGTATTTTATTATTATATGGCCAGTTACAATGTGTTATGCGGCATCATCAGGTGTTAAGTGCTTGGCTACAAATAGCAAGTCAGTGTGAACTGCAGTATCATAAGCAGCAGATTCTTCTTGCAAATGATCAGTGATGTACTTCAAATATTTATGGTGGCTGGATCCTTTTCCTTCTTAGGTTACTATTAACTGAAGTATTTACTTGTCTTTATGCGAGAAAAAAATAACTGATATGCAGATTAGTTAATTTGTTAGACTACCTTTTTCTAGCTGCAGCATAAATATTTGGCATATAGGATGAAATGTGGAGTTGTGACATTGCTGTAACAGACTGACTTGAGGAAAGAGGCATCTGGAGAAAAAAATTTTTTCTCTGATTTATTTTTTGTATGCGTGGAATGACTTGTGAACAGCATCAGAATAAAGTTATAATACATAATCACTTATATTTAAAAAAAAAAAACTGGATGCAAAATTTAGGATTTTTCCACTATCAGCATTTGTGTTTAATTAAAATATTTCTATTTCATACTGAAAAAAAAAGTACTATTTGTGCTGATAAGTGTTTCAATATTTTCAAGGTACTCCATGACTGGATTTTGTAGCAATTACACAGGCCTACGATGGAAAAACATTTTTCCAGAATGAGATTTTCACTCTGCAGCGGAGTGTGCGCTGATATGAAACTTCCTGGCAGATTAAAACTGTGTGCCCGACCGAGGCTCGAACTCGGGACCTTTGCCTTTCGCGGGCAAGTGCTCTACCACTGAGCTACCGAAGCACGACTCATGCCCGGTACTCACAGCTTTACTTCTGCCAGTATCCGTCTCCTACCTTCCAAACTTTACAGAAGCTCTCCTGCGAACCTTGCAGAACTAACACTCCTGAATGAAAGGATACTGTGGATACATGGCTTAGCCACAGCCTGGGGGATGTTTCCAGAATGAGATTTTCACTCTGCAGCGGAGTGTGCGCTGATATGAAACTTCCTGGCAGATTAAAACTGTGTGCCCGACCGAGACTCGAACTAGGGACCTTTGCCTTTCGCGGGCAAGTGCTCTACCAACTGAGCTACCGAAGCACGACTCACGCCCGGTACCCACCGCTTTACTTCTGCCAGTATCAAAGTATCAAGCTTCAAAAACATTTTTGCTGAAAATACCTTATTCTTATGTTTTTTTGGGTGGGATATCTAAATATGATATACCCACCATTTCTTCACATTTTACGGTAAAATATGTTAAATTGAGTGTTTTTTTTAAAGAATTTAATAACTTTTATGTAGTTAAAATAATTTAAAAATGAAGTGTAATGAATGTAGACGATGTTGATAGGACTGCTGAAAAACATTTGCTGGCAGAAGGTAGATCCTATTTTTGTGGTAACAAATGGTGTTTTGTTTACTGTCAACCTAACTTCACTTTCACATTTCCCATTCATGTGTTTAGTACAATATCTAATTGTGGTTGAAAAAACTCTGCTGACAGTTTTTGTTATATTTGTGGTGAATTTGTGATTAAAAAAATACCAAAGAAACATTGCAGCCTTTGTGAAAAGGGTTTATCTATCGTACTTTGGATCGAAACTTGGTGATAAAGATAAATTTTGGGCACCACATACGGTATGTTGTGTGTGTGTGTGTGTTTTGAAGATGTGAGAAAATGGTCCAAAAAGGAGAATAAAGCCTCTAGATTTGCTGTTCCTATTATATGGAGGGAGCCAAGAAGTCATTCCAGTGATTGCTACTTTTGCAGTGTTGATATTATGGTCATAATACGAAAAACAAGTAGGTAATATGCTACCCTTACCTTCCGACCGCCATCCGACCAGTAGGGCATGGTTTAGATTTGCCAGTTCCTGAACCACCAGATAATTTAAATTCTATTCCAACAGAATTATTTTCTGATGTAGAATGTGATTTAGATGAACCAGATGATCATGAATTCCATTGTAATACAGAAAGTCTGGAGCCCAGATTGTTTACTCAGACCAAGCATAACAATTTGGTTAGGGATCTGGGCTTAACGAAAAAAATGGTGAATTGCTTGTCTCTGGATTGAAAGAAAACAACTTATTGGCAGTTGGAACCAGCATATACATGTGTATATAAAGAGAGTGCAGCAATTTTCCAAGTTTGTTCAACAAGAAGGCGATTTAGTGTACTGTTCAGACATTCCCGGTCTGATGAATGAGTTTGGTATTGAATACAAAAAGGAAGACTGGAGGCTGTTTATTGATTAATCCAAAACTAGTTTAAAGGCTGTTTTGTTACATAATGGTAACATGTATGCATCTATACCTGTTGGACATTCTGTACATATGAAAGAAAGCTATGAAATCCTAGAAATAGTGCTAAATAAAATAGGCTATTCTGCTTATGGTTGGATGATATGTGGCGATCTAAAAGTTATATACATGCTCCTTGTTCAGCAAGGTGGCTTTACCAAATTTCCATTTTTCTTGTGTGAATGGGACAGCAAGGCTAGGGATCAACACTGACACAGAAAGAACTGGCCTTTGAGGGAGTCTTTAAAACCTGGTGAGAAGAACATTCTATGCAAAAACCTTATAGATCCAAAAAACATACTCCTACCACCTCTACATATAAAGTCATGCCTAATGAAATAGTTTGTAAAGGCTTTGCCTAAAGATAGACCATGTTTTAAGTATCTCTTCCAAAAGTTTCCACACCTTTCAGAAGCTAAACTAAAAGAAGGCATCTTTGTTGGACCTGACATTAGAAAATTGATGTTTGATATTAACCTTCAATCCACAATTACCTTAAATGAGAAAGAAGTATTGGTACCATTCAAGCAAGTCATTACAAAGTTCTTAGGACATGAAAAACACCCAGAATATGTTTCTATTGTAGCTACAGTGTTAAAGAAGTTTAAAACTTTACGATGTTTAATGAGCCTGAAAGTTCACTTTTTGAACAGTCACCTTGATTACTTCCCGGACAGTATGGGAGATGTTAATGAGGAGCAAGGAGAGTGTTTTCACAAGGACATTAAAGTGACGGAAAAACGTTACCAAGGCTGCTGGAACAGCAACATGAGGGACTACTGTTGGTCATTTCACCGAGAAGTTCAGCAAGCGACTCATCGTAGAAAAAGCTACACAAGAAGCTCGAAAGAAAAAAAGAGAAAGAAAATACAAACCAACTCCAGCTAACACTTGAAACCTCTATTAACACACGTGATTGTTTTAAGTAGCTTACTGTAAATACAAACCGTACTTACAATGTAACAAAGTGTTTCATTAATTTCCCCCTTTACAGTATAGCATAAGATTTTTATACTCTATAATAGAAAGCATATTGCTTGAAAACTGTGGGTGATACAAAAAAACTAAGGCTAGATTTGGATTCAGCTCATAAAAATCTATAAAGATCAGTTATCAAAATAAAAAAGTTGTTTTTTAAAAATGTTTTGTTGCAGTGTGTTATTACTGCATGCAGTGACTGATGATAATATTTTATATTAGCTGTTTGTCATAACTACTGGTTAACGTTGTTGGAAGTGAAAATGTGTTGCAGGTAATGTTTCTGTATATGAAAATTCATTTCCATTGATGTGTTGTTTCTGTTGGTGGTCTAAGCATGCTTAGGAAATTACTGAGAGTTATTGTGTTTTTCTACCCCATTGTTATTCTACACACTTTAGAATTTGGTATGGCTGACACAGTGCTCAATATTTACACTTTTCCAGTGTTGTTGTGTTACTAAATACAGTCACATTTCTGTAAAATGATTTAAATGTTTTATCAGAGTGGTTGAATGTGAATAATGTACTATTTTTTTGTACCCATGGGAAGCATGGCAACATTTGTGGAAAGGCAACTATGAATTTACATGTGAGTGAAGTTAATTTCCTACCATAGATTGTGTATAGGGTAGTCAGTAATAAATTAAGGTTACAGAACTCTACATGATCTCTGACTTTTAAATTGGGCAGTCACTTTACAACTCTTATGTTTTGCAGTTGGAGCCTGTAAACATCACGAAATCACATCGAGGATGGGCTGAATATTTTCGTGGGGAATCTTCATCCATGAGCTTTATGTATAAGTACAGGGCTACCATAAATGATTCATTTGTTTTCAAATCTGTATTTTACAAAGTATTATGTGCACAAATATCATAAACGCACAACTAGAACTGTAAACTTCCCATGTTTGCATTTTACACTCTACAAATGTCTTAGGAGTGCCACTCTGGTCACACAACACATGTCCAAGTAGTGGTAAAGTACATTTCATATTTTATGTAACAACATCCTGACAGTGCTCATCACAGTAGCATTGATGTTTTGTGTGAATTGTACCAATGTTCTTGGAAGTAGAGGTATGTAAACATGGTACTTAATGTATCCCCAAAGGAAAAATCACAAGTCATTGTATCAGGTGACCTGGTGGGAGGGGGGCAAGGGAATAGAGCCATGTCATCTTCGCCACTACACCCAATCCAAAGATGTGAAAGTTCATTATTTAGGTATCAACATATATCAGTACTCAAATTAGGGGGTGCCACATCTTGTTGGAAGATTACATTTTTGGAAATGGCCATCACAACTGCAAGATATCAAGGTATGAGGTACCTGTCAGTCTTCTCACAGAAAAAAAATTACCTGTGCAGCTTCATGTGTGACTTTGCACAGGAAACATCAACGTTCGATAAATCTTGTTCATGCACCACATTTCATGAGTGTGTTCAGTGCTTCACAGTCTCACATTGTGGCAATTAACTTCTACAGGTAATGGAAGGTAGCTTCATCACTGAATATTGGCTTGGAGGTGAAATGTTCATTCTCTGGTGCTACATGGATTGTGATACAAAATTGAAGGTGCTGGTCATAATCTTCCAGTTTTAATTGTTGCATGAGCTGCAGGCAGTACAGTCTGAAATGTAACTGCCATTGCAAAATCTTCCACAAAGTTTGCTGCAGTATTAAAAGTTCGTGGCTTGTACTGAGTGTTGATGTTTTTGGTCTACATACAAAACTTCCCCTCACCCTCTCCACAGCTGCCTCTGGCACACTTGGCTGACTGGTACTTTTCTGTTTACAGGAACAGCTAGTGTCCTTAAATTGTCGATGCACAGTGTTCTGTTTACAAAGTGATTCTTTTCCATAATTCCATCTGAATGCACACTGCTATGTTGTAACAGATGAACATCACACATTTCCCAACACAAAAATTCTTTTCTTGCTTTGTCAGCATTTTGTCGAGACAGTGCATTCGTAGTGCCAACTGGTGGGAGCAATGTAAACCCAGTGAGCTTATGGTTCTATTCATGTATCAATCATATTCGTACAAGCGAAACATTAGAAAATATAGAACTTTGAAAACAAGTGAATTATTTACTGTAGCCTTGTGTTAACAGTGGTTACAAGAGAACAGCGGTGAAAAAATTTTGAGCAATTGTACGCCAGACATGTTTGATAGGAAAACATGTAGACCAGGGAAGCGGTGACACCTATTTTCATTCAGATGGCTTCCACATTTTGCATCCCATGTGGCTGGACATTACTATGCTGAAATGTGGCATGTGGAGTTGCCTGAAAGTGGTGGTACATTGGGCTTTGCTCTTCAGATTGCCATGTCTGTGTTGGAGTAGAGAAAGCATATTGTAAAATACATAAAATGAAACTTGTCCTGTAGCCTATATACCTATGCAGACTGCTCTCCCAGGAAAGAGATGGGAGATGTGGATAGGGGGAGAGGGTTCAGTTGTGAGTGGCTGTTATGTGGTGAGAGAAGTGCTGAATACTCTCATTTACCTTTCCCAGTAAAACATTAAGGACATTACACAAAATGTAATGGAGTTGACTTCAAAGCAATCTTCCTGCATCTGCTGTGCCTGAAGACTGTGGTACCATGCTGTATGCAGCAATAATAGCAAGAATGACACTAGAATGTGTTGACTTGAAATTTACAGGCAGCTGGAATTCTTGCTCCTTTGCAATGGGCTTGTCCAGTATGCTCATCGAAATGTGTTCCTATGAACTTCTCCTGAGTAATCCGAATCCTATGGTATCCCAAATCATAAGTTATCTTTTGTCCATAATGCAGCTGCAAGATCACTATGGTACCACCTAATGTGTGTTAGACTATAAGACAGCCTGAAACAGTACTCCTTTTAAGACATTACATTTTACCATCAGTTGTGCCAGTAATATTGTTCACACACTTATTACAGTCTGAGGGATTGATGATCCCTGGACTCTGGAAGCTGATACGATGGCATGTATTCCAGCAACCTGGCAATCAACTTACGCCATAGAACTGTTGATACCTACAGGTATATCCTTGTTACAGTGCCCCATCAGAGGCTGGGCCACTTGTGAAAGCAGCCATGTTGTACACCAACTCCACTGCAAATACTCCACTAGCCACCAAGTGGTGTGTGGCAGAGTGCATTATTTGCACCAGAGTCACATTCCCCCCGCCACTGTTCCATTCGCGGCTTGCGCGAGAGAAAATGACTGTCTGAACGCCTCAGTACAATCTCTAATTTCCCTTATCTCTGAATGGTGACCATTTTGCGATATGAAAGTTGGTGGTAATAAATATGCACTGTGCTACATCTTCGGCGAAGATCAGATTTTGAAATTTACTGAGCTGCCCCTTCCGTTTAGTGCGTCGTCTATCTGCAAGTGTGTCGCACTTCAAACTTTCTGAGAGATTTGTAACGCTTTCACGATGGCTAAATGTACCATTCATGACTCTTGCTGCTCTTCTTTGGAACTTCTCAATCTCTATGTTGGTATGAATATCAACCAGCTGTCCATCAGAATGCATGGCCACTGGCAAACTTTTGTCAGGAACAAAGTTGACCAGCCAATGGCACAACATGCAGCTGAGCACAGCTTGCTCAGTCTCAATGGCTGCTTTACAGCCCAAGCCATCTGAATCCTTCTCTCTGCCACAAGCTTGTCTCAACTATGCAAATAACAGTTACCCTTAAAGGACATCCTCTGCTCCTGTAATTGCCCTGCCTCAATCTCAGGTAACCCACTGTACTCTCACCCTCCATCCAAAAGTTTCTGCTTCCCCCATCCTGTCAATCCCTCCCAACTCACACCCACATTTTGCCTTCAATGTGTGACTCTGCCCTCTGGCAGCGACAATCTCGCTAGCCCATATACCTGCCACCCTACCTCCTGTAGTCCTGGCCAGCAAATTGGCCGCCGCCTCCTAGTAGCTAGCCACCCCCCTCCGCTGTTCCACCTCCCCCCTCAATCCCCTCTCCCGCGCCCTCTTCCCCCATCAACCTCTCCCGCGCCCTCTTCCCCCATCAACCTCTCCCGCGCCCTCTTCCCCCCATCAACCTCTCCCGCGCCCTCTTCCCCCCATCAACCTCTCCCCCGCCCTCTTCCCCACCCGGCCTCTCCCGCGCCCTCTTCCCCCCATCGGCCTCTCCCGCGCCCTCTTCCCCCCATCGGCCTCTCCCGCGCCCTCTTCCCCCCATCGGCCTCTCCCGCGCCCTCTTCCCCCCATCGGCCTCTCCCGCGCCCTCTTCCCCCCATCGGCCTCTCCCGCGCCCTCTTCCCCCCATCGGCCTCTCCCGCGCCCTCTTCCCCCCATCGGCCTCTCCCGCGCCCTCTTCCCCCCATCGGCCTCTCCCGCGCCCTCTTCCCCCCATCGGCCTCTCCCGCGCCCTCTTCCCCCCATCGGCCTCTCCCGCGCCCTCTTTCCCCCATCGGCCTCTCCCGCGCCCTCTTCCCCCCATCGGCCTCTCCCGCCGCCCTCTTCCCCCCATCGGCCTCTCCCGCGCCCTCTTCCCCCCATCGGCCTCTCCTGCGCCCTCTTCCCCCCATCGGCCTCTCCCGCGCCCTCTTCCCCCCATCGGCCTCTCCCGCGCCCTCTTCCCCCCATCGGCCTCTCCCGCGCCCTCTTCCCCCCATCGGCCTCTCCCGCGCCCTCTTCCCCCCATCGGCCTCTCCCGCGCCCTCTTCCCCCCATCGGCCTCTCCCGCGCCCTCTTGCCCCCATCGGCCTCTCCCGCGCCCTCTTGCCCCCATCGGCCTCTCCCGCGCCCTCTTGCCCCCATCGGCCTCTCCCGCGCCCTCTTGCCCCCATCGACCTCTCCCGCGCCCTCTTGCCCCCATCGACCTCTCCCGCGCCCTCTTGCCCCCATCGACCTCTCCCGCGCCCTCTTGCCCCCATCGACCTCTCCCGCGCCCTCTTGCCCCCATCGACCTCTCCCGCGCCCTCTTGCCCCCATCGACCTCTCCCGCGCCCTCTTGCCCCCATCGACCTCTCCCGCGCCCTCTTGCCCCCATCGACCTCTGCCGCGCCCTCTTGCCCCCATCGACCTCTGCCGCGCCCTCTTGCCCCCATCGACCTCTGCCGCGCCCTCTTGCCCCCATCGACCTCTGCCGCGCCCTCTTGCCCCCATCGACCTCTGCCGCGCCCTCTTCGGCCCCCATCGACCTCTGCCGCGCCCTCTTCGGCCCCCATCGACCTCTGCCGCGCCCTCTTCGGCCCCCATCGACCTCTGCCGCGCCCTCTTCGGCCCCCATCGACCTCTGCCGCGCCCTCTTCGGCCCCCATCGACCTCTGCCGCGCCCTCTTCGGCCCCCATCGACCTCTGCCGCGCCCTCTTCGGCCCCCATCGACCTCTGCCGCGCCCTCTTCGGCCCCCATCGACCTCTGCCGCGCCCTCTTCGGCCCCCATCGACCTCTGCCGCGCCCTCTTCGGCCCCCATCGACCTCTGCCGCGCCCTCTTCGGCCCCCATCGACCTCTGCCGCGCCCTCTTCGGCCCCCATCGACCTCTGCCGCGCCCTCTTCGGCCCCCATCGACCTCTGCCGCGCCCTCTTCGGCCCCCATCGACCTCTGCCGCGCCCTCTTCGGCCCCCATCGACCTCTGCCGCGCCCTCTTCGGCCCCATCGACCTCTGCCGCGCCCTCTTCGGCCCCCATCGACCTCTGCCGCGCCCTCTTCGGCCCCCATCGACCTCTGCCGCGCCCTCTTCGGCCCCCATCGACCTCTGCCGCGCCCTCTTCGGCCCCCATCGACCTCTGCCGCGCCCTCTTCGGCCCCCATCGACCTCTGCCGCGCCCTCTTCGGCCCCCATCGACCTCTGCCGCGCCCTCTTCGGCCCCCATCGACCTCTGCCGCGCCCTCTTCGGCCCCCATCGACCTCTGCCGCGCCCTCTTCGGCCCCCATCGACCTCTGCCGCGCCCTCTTCGGCCCCCATCGACCTCTGCCGCGCCCTCTTCGGCCCCCATCGACCTCTGCCGCGCCCTCTTCGGCCCCCATCGACCTCTGCCGCGCCCTCTTCGGCCCCCATCGACCTCTGCCGCGCCCTCTTCGGCCCCCATCGACCTCTGCCGCGCCCTCTTCGGCCCCCATCGACCTCTGCCGCGCCCTCTTCGGCCCCCATCGACCTCTGCCGCGCCCTCTTCGGCCCCCATCGACCTCTGCCGCGCCCTCTTCGGCCCCCATCGACCTCTGCCGCGCCCTCTTCGGCCCCCATCGACCTCTGCCGCGCCCTCTTCGGCCCCCATCGACCTCTGCCGCCCCCTCTTCGGCCCCCATCGACCTCTGCCGCCCCCTCTTCGGCCCCCATCGCCCTCTGCCGCCCCCTCTTCGGCCCCCATCGCCCTCTGCCGCCCCCTCTTCGGCCCCCATCGCCCTCTGCCGCCCCCTCTTCGGCCCCCATCGCCCTCTGCCGCCCCCTCTTCGGCCCCCATCGCCCTCTGCCGCCCCCTCTTCGGCCCCCAACGCCCTCTGCCGCCCCCATCGCCCTCTGCCGCCCCCTCTTCGGCCCCCATCGCCCTCTGCCGCCCCCTCTTCGGCCCCCATCGCCCTCTGCCGCCCCCTCTTCGGCCCCCATCGCCCTCTGCCGCCCCCTCTTCGGCCCCCATCGCCCTCTGCCGCCCCCTCTTCGGCCCCCATCGCCCTCTGCCGCCCCCTCTTCGGCCCCCATCGCCCTCTGCCGCCCCCTCTTCGGCCCCCATCGCCCTCTGCCGCCCCCTCTTCGGCCCCCATCGCCCTCTGCCGCCCCCTCTTCGGCCCCCATCGCCCTCTGCCGCCCCCTCTTCGGCCCCCATCGCCCTCTGCCGCCCCCTCTTCGGCCCCCATCGCCCTCTGCCGCCCCCTCTTCGGCCCCCATCGCCCTCTGCCGCCCCCTCTTCGGCCCCCATCGCCCTCTGCCGCCCCCTCTTCGGCCCCCATCGCCCTCTGCCGCCCCCTCTTCGGCCCCCTCTTCGGCCCATCAGTCTGCCTAAGCGTGTGTGTGCATGTGCTTTATACTCTGGCACATCAAAGGATATTGACAAAAGCTAGCAAGTTTTCTTTTTTTTGTATATTCCTATAGACAACTCAATGCTTCTGCTTTGTGCTGAGTGGTGGCCTTTATTCCAAAAGTATTTCTGTCTACATAGTTAGATAAGCTGGGGTTGGTGGAAGGTTCCATTTTTCATGGGCTGTGAAACAGTCATTTAAATTGAGACTGGCATGTTGTTGTCAGCAGTATTTTCTAACACTGTGTGGTCAACTCTGTTCTTGGCCACAGTTTGGTGGTGGTCACTCATTTAGGTGGACAGCTGGTTGGTGATCATGCCAGCATAAAATGCTACACAGGAATTGAACCTCATCCTCGCTGCGGACAAGGTTCCACCACTGTCATTGTGAACAGCAATTATTACCTGAAAGAAGGCATCCATCCATTGACTCCTTAATCTACAGGCTCTGCAATAGTGATCCCATGCCAGAAATCCAGCATAACCTTGAATTCCAACTCACAGCTTTGGGACCACACCAGACTCCCTTCCCCAAATGCATCCCCCTCCTCACTCCAGTGACCCCTACACATTCACCTACTTGCTTCCCAAAACCCATAAGTAAAACAATCCTGGATGCCCCATTGTAGCTGTCTACAGTGCTCTCATTGAAAAATTCTCCACTCTTGTAGTCCCCCCCCCCCCCCCCCACCTTCTACCGATAGCATGCAAGATTTCCTTAAGTCACACACACACTATTTCACAGACTGATCATTCTGACCCATGTGAAATTTGTTGTGTGTTGATCAAGATGTTGATGTTGAAGAAACATAGTGTCACTTGCCTTCATGTTTCCACTTCTCACTATCTCTGTTTCATCAAACAATGGAAGCTCCAGGCTGGGATGTAACAACATTATGAAAAGGAAAGTTGCTACTCACCACATAGTGGAGATGTGCTGAGTCACAAATAGGCACAACAAAAAGACTGTCTCAGATAAAGCTTTTGGCCCGTAAGGCCTTCGTGAAACACACACACACACACACACACACACACACACACACACACACACACACACACACACACACACACACCTGCAGTCTCGGGCAACTGTAGTCACACTTTTTTTCGAACGCTGCGTGGGCTGAAAGCTTTATTTGTTGCGCCTATCTGCAACTTGGCATCTCCGCTATATGGTGGGTAGCAACTTTCCTCTTCATAATATTGTCAGTTTCATGTAAGATTGACCGTTCCAATTGCATAGGAAGGCACTGCCTGCAGTGGTGTAAATGGGGTATGTAGCTAAATTTTATTTTGTACCCCTGTCCCTCCCTTGTGACATTTTTTGTTTAATTTCCATTGTTACATGGCCTGTTTATTCATTTTTTGACATAAAATGCATTTTAAGTGAAGTAGAAGGTACACATTTCAGTAATTGTTGTCTGTATGATTCAGTTCAAAGCCTGGAATAACGCACACTCCAGAGACGCTTTGTTTGCAACAACACCACAATTCTTTTTTTCATTGTTTCACTGCCGATCAAATGTTTTGCCTGTGAGAAAGATGTATCCATCACGGAAATAACACCTTGGGTGTGAGGCGCACCTGTCATATCCTAGTTTTGCCACTGTCTACAGGACCTATACATAGATAACCTCTCAGCAGCAGCAGCGAGTTATTTCTGGTACACTTTCCATTGATCTGCTAAGTTTGGGTTTTTGGACCATTCTTTCTGGATGTTACAAAGTTCACAAATGTAGTATACAGACTGTTGTTTTTCATTGCCTTTGTACTTTTTGTTGCTTGAGCAACAGTCCAAAATTTACTGAGAATTATATTCTTAATTTGCAGGGCCTAAAGTGTTAGCAGGAAGAAATATCCCCACATGGGGTGAAGATGGGTCCCCTCAAGTGAAACAAAAGCTAGCACCTCCAGTTCCACCAGCAAAACCTTCGGGATACAAAGCAGGAGGAAAAGTGGTAAGACTCTTGCTACATGTTACTAAGTCACAAGAAATGTTAGAGATAGTAACATTCTTTTATATGTTCTAAACAGTGCTTTGCCAGTGCTAGTGGTGTATTTTGCAGTAATCACATTTTACAGTCGACATGCACTTTCACATAAATAAACGTTAAATGGTGTAAGTAAACTGTTAGTGTTAGTTCAGACTTGATGAGTATAATATAATTCTTGCTTACCTGCTGAGTTACTAATTTTTTATTGTGCCATAAGAAGTATAGAGGTGAGCATTATCATTGGCTCATTCTCAAATTCTCATTATCATCATACTCTCCACAAAGCAATAGTCATAACAACAGTTACCATAATAAATTGTTGAGAATTGTGGTTATGACTTCTAGCTATTCTTATTTTGTGACACTCAAAAATTTTTTACATTGACTGTATGTTTTAGCTGTTGCATTTTGGAATGTACAGTGCTTTTGAGAACAAGACTGATAATCTTGAAATTTATGGCATCATAATCAATAGCCGAGTAGTTCAGAATAAATTCTCTTGTACTCAACCACTGGCTCAAGAATCACAATAAAAAAGTTGTGCATATTCAGAGCTATTGGTGTCCTGTGACAGATGATGGCACTCACTAATTATGCACAACTTTATGTGTGACTGAGGTGTTTGAAGGAAGCATTGTGGTGTTGGAAGGAGGCAGTCTGACTTGCACATTAATTTGAATAATAAATAATTTTGTGATTGTATCTTGAGAGTGAAATGAAAACTTTGCAGACACATAGTGCATGATATGTTGCTATAGACTTCTCTGTTTCAGTGTTACAGAGGAGCCAACATGGCAGATATCTTGTTCATAAAACAACAATGTTTGGATGATGTCTACCCTGCAAAATTTGACCTGTTCACCTGCTGAACTCCCTTATTTCATGTGTTAACAGTTCATTTCAACATTTCAAATCAATATGACCCAAGATTTATTTTCTGCTTTGTAACATGGCGAAGAGTGAATGTTGCCTTTCTCATGTAAATTCTTTTCTCACTTATTTGCCTCATGATATGTAGTTAAAATTATTGTTGACCTCATTCTTTCCTTGTTCAGTTTGTGTTGATATGATTATATGATGGACTACATGGGTTACCCTGTATTTCAGGAGAGTGGTGTGATGTGCAGATTTAATTTGGCAGTTTCATCAGCTTTAGAGGGGGCATGGAAGCAGCAGCTCATCCAAGCACTAGGTCGAATACAGGAAAGGGAATGACGAGTGGGCAATAAACTTTGTCATGCTACCAGCTACAGGAATGTGATCCATGCCCTGCACTTTTTATGACATTTACCATGCTTAAACTGCTGTCTGATTGACTCAAAACATAGTTGGAATTGAAATGGCATTATAGGTGGGGACAAACTAGACTGTAGTATGTATTTCTACAGGAGACATCATTTTAACGTAATTATGGTCACATATGACACTTGAAATGGAGCACAACAGATGAAAAGAGAGTCAACAAAGGTGCAAAGCTCGACCAAGGTGCTGCCGTAGGTAGCACTCTGGACTCTAATTTAGGACGACGATGGTTCAAATTCAAGTCTGGACATCCAGACTTCAGTTTTCTGCGATTTCCATAATTGCTCCAGGGAAATGTCAGGATGGTTCCTTTTGAAAGAGCATGGTCAGTTTCCTTCCCCGTCCTTGAAACATTCTGATCTTCTGTTCCATCTCGTCCTCAATGTCAGCAAGATGTTAAACCATACTCTTCCTTCCTTCAACAGTGATGTCTGTGCACCACAATATGGTTGATTATCGTGGTTGGAACAAATGATTAACCTAGTGCATTATTAGATCAGTGTCCAGATATCTGCAGTGTCAGCATGAGTCAGGGAGGGATGGGAAAAATTGGTTTTAAATTTAATTTGCAATTTCCATCACTGTTATGTCTATAATTAAGTTTTGCCAGGATAACATTCTTAAAAGGAACAACATTATTGTGTTTGCTTTGATTTTCATCGCCGTAAGAACAATAAATTGTAGCAATCAATAATGGATGCATATCACAGCTGTCACTTGAGGTATTTGGATTTATGGGTTCATAATCCACAGTTGGTTCACAGAAACAACAGAATGCTAATTTAACTCAATGGTAACTTATGCAGCAGAGACCACAAGCAACTGTGCAGTAGGAAAAACGGTTGCCACATAAGTGAGCATTTGTAGATGGCATCAGATGAACAACAAATTAAAGAATGCCAGTTCTACCTGCCTAACTTACAGAGGATTGAATTGAGGAATGTTTAATGTATTGGAGCAACAGTTTGTGAAATATTTGTGAGAGAAACACAATTAAGACTTCTCGATTACTAGTGAAGTTATCAGAATGAAAGTGCTGGAGATACAGAAAAATATTCCCACAGCATGTGACATGAAGTTCAAAGCAAATAAGGACTGGTGCATACTATGGTGTAGAATGTAGGTCTTACATTAGGGTGAGGAACAATGCTAGCTTAGTGACTTCTCATGGTACTTCAGTGTTATGTAATTAGTGTAAGTACAGGTATTTGCTAGGTCACATGGGAAACAAATGAGCTGCCTATTTATTCTGATATGCAGTCAAATGTTATACTTGATGTCAAGGCCATTAAAATTCTTTTTATAAGAAATTCTTTCAATGAAAAGGCCAGTATAACAGTTGCCCTGGTTGCTTTGCCAGATAGCAGGTTCTTTATCTTAAGATGTAAAGAAAAGTGGAGGATAACCCAGGAAGTTACGGATCTGATATCAAAGAACAGCACTGACCTATTAGTGATTGCTAGTGGCTTGTCACAACTTCAGATTATGGCTATTGTTGTAAATGGGTCTTTCAAGACTCATCTGTCATAGTTTTACAGTGGATTACTTCTTCAAGGAGAACTGGATCACTGGATCCTTACTGTCTACAGTGACTTTTGAGAGAATCTGTTATGGAAAGAATTCAAAAAGTGCTACGTATCCAAAATCATGGATGGATCAAAAAATGAGGAGAGTGTCAGGAAGGGTGAAACGGCAGTAGGATTACAGACGACGATATTACCAGTGATGATAATGGCAAAGTAGTGTTAACACAATCTACTGGATGAGATAATAAACAAAAAGTAGCCTTTGATTTTGATAGGTCAGAATCTGTTGAAAACAAAGCAAAGAATCTCAAGAAGCCTTTTAAAAATTTGAGTTCATCGTTTACACGTTCACCATATGGTTCAGTAAATATGCTAAACGGGTTCGGATGTGACTGTTTCTAAAAATGATGAAACTTAAAATGCACAAATAAAGATGGCCAGTAGGGTGCCTGTTCTGTTTCAAGTTTGGTTTGTTCTTGTGCTACCCCTAGTTTGGTTCCATTTCACAATAAAAAAGTTGTGTGTAATTTGGGGATCAATAAGAAAAAGTGAAATGGTGGACCTCGGCACCTACATTTTGCAAAACATGAAAAATTGCACAAAACTCTAATTTTTTTGTATAAAAATGCAACTTAATGTTACTTTAACAATGTAATTTAAGAAGCTATTGTGTCCATTGTTGCATGGGGCAAACATAACTATAATATCACATGTTCTAAAATTCTTATTGATAAAATTTTGTGCTCTGGAAACTAGTGGCAATATTCAGCTTGCATTTATTGCGAATCTCTTGCCCAACGTAAAGTCCCGAGCGACTGGAAAAAAGCGTGGGTGATGCCTGTATATAAGAAGGGTAGAAGGATGGATCCTCAAAATTACAGACCAATATCCTTAACATCGGTTTGTTGCAGGATTCTTGAAAATATTCTCAGTTCGAGTATAATGAATTTTCTTGAGACAGCGAAGTTCTTGTCCATGCATCAGCACGGCTTTAGAAAGCATCGCTCCTGCGAAACGCAACTCGCCCTTTTTTCACATGATATCTTGCAAACCATGGATGAAGAGTATCAGACGGATGCCATATTCCTTGACTTCCGGAAAGCATTTGACTCGGTGCCCCAATGCAGACTCCTAACTAAGGTACGAGCATATGGGATTGGTTCCCAAGTATGAGTGGCTCGAAGACCTCTTAAGTAACAGAACCCAGTACGTTGTCCTCGATGGTTAGTGTTCATCGGAGGTGAGGGTATCACCTGGAGTGCCCCAGGGAAGTGTGGTAGGTCCGCTGTTGTTTTCTATCTACATAAATGATCTTTTGGATAGGGTGGATAGCAATGTGCGGCTGTTTGCTGTCGATGCTGTGATGAACGGGTAGGTGTCGTCGTTGAGTGACTGTAGAAGGATACAAGATGACTTGGACAGGATTTGTGATTGGTGTAATGAATGGCAGCTAACTCTAAATATAGATAAATGTAAATTAATGCAGGTGAATAGGAAAAAGAATCCTGTAATGTTTGATACTCCATTAGTAGTGTAGCGCTTGACACAGTCACGTCAATTAAATATTTGGGCGTAACATTGCAGAGCGATATGAAGTGGGACAAGCATGTAATGGAAGTTGTGGGGAAGGCAGATAGTCGTATTCGGTTCATTGGTAGAATTTTGGGAAGATGGATGTGGTTCATCTGTAAAGGAGACCGCTTATAAAACACTAATAGGACCTATTCCTGAGTACTGCTCGAGCGTTTGGGATCCCTATGAGGTCGGATTGAGGGAGGACATAGAAGCAATTCAGAAGCGGGCTGCTGGATTTGTTACTGGTAGGTTTGATCATCATGCGAGTGTTACGGAAATGCTTCAGGAACTCGGGTTGGAGTCTCTAGAGGAAAGGAGGTGTTCTTTTCGTGAATCGCTACTGAGGAAATTTAGAGAACCAGCATTTGAGGCTGACTGCAGTACAATTTTACTGCCGCCAACTTACATTTCACGGAAAGACCACAAAGATAAGATAAGAGAGATTAGGGTTTGTATAGAGGCATATAGGCAGTCATTTTTCCATTGTTCTGTTTGGGAGTGGAACAGGGAGAGAAGATGCTAGTTGTGGTACGAGGTACCCTCCACCATGCACCGTATGGTGGATTGCGGAGTATGTATGTAGATGTAGGTACATGTATACCGTACTCTTTCTCATGTAACTATAGTACCAGCTATTTCACACACCTTCAGTCGAAGGATCTACTATATCATATTTTGAATTTCAATTTTTTTTGTCTCCGGATACAGTTTTTGAACATTTTTCATGTGGATCATCTTCAAGTTCAATCTTGTTTGATTACAATTACTCTTAGCTCAAACGTAACGAAGTATCTGGAACGTACTGGCCTCTTCCATGTTAACACGCGTGGATTCATCGGGCATCAATTATGTGAAACTCAGTTCACACTTTTCTCACATGATATGGGTCAAAGCAGTTAGCTCCATACTTAACTATCATATACAACCGTTAGCTCGCCGAAAGATCTGTGCCCAAAGACTGGAAAGTTGCATGGGTCACACCAATATTCAAGAAAGGTAATAGGAGTGATCCTCTTAATTACAGTCCAATATCATTAATTACAGTCCAATATCATTAACGTTGATATACGGCAGGATTTTGGAACATATATTTTGTTCGACATAATGAATTACCTCGAAGAAAGCGGTCTATTGACACAGAGTCAACATGGGTTTAGAAAACATCATTCTTATGAAACACAAGTAGCTCTTTATTCGCATGAAGTGTGGAGTGCTATTGACAAGGGATTTCAGATTGATTCAGTATTTCAGATCGATTCCGTATTTCTGGATTTCTGGAAGGCTTTTGACACTGTACCACACAAGCGGCTCGTAGTGAAATTGCGAGTTATGGAATGTCATCTCAATTATGTGACTGGATTTGTGATTTCCTGTAAGAGAGGTCACAGTTCGTAGTAATTGACAGAAAGTCATAAAGTAAAACAGAAGTGATTTCTTGCATTCCCCAAGGTAGTGTTATAGGCCCTTTGCTGTTCCTTATCTATATAAATGTTTTGAGAGACAATCTGAGCAGCCGTCTTAGGTTGCTTGCAGATGACGCTGTCGTTTCTTGACTAATAAAGTCATCAGAAGATTAAAACAAATTGCAAAACAATTTAGATAAGATATCTGAATGGTGCGAAAATTGGCAGTTGACTCTAAATAACGAAAAGTGTGAGGTCATCCACATGAGTGGTAAAAGGAATTAATTAAATTTCGGTTAGACGATCAGTCAGTCGAATCTAAAGGTCATAAATTCAACTAAATGCCTATGAATTACAATTACCAACAAATTAAATTGGAAGGAACACATAGAAAATGTTGTGGTGAAGGCTAACCGAAGACTGCGTTTTATTGGCAGGACACTTAGAAAATGTAACAGATCTACTAAGGAGACTGCCTACACTACGCTTGTCTGTCCTGTTTTAAAATACTGTTGCGCGGTGTGGGATCCTTACCAGATGGGACTGACGGAGTATATCAACAAAGTTCAAAGAAGGGCAGCATGTTTTGTATTATTGCGAAATATGAGAGAGCGCGTCACAGAAATGATACAGTATTCGTTGTGACGGAATCGTCTCACTAAATTCCAATCGCCAAATTTCTCCTCCGAATGCGAAAATATTTTGTTGACGCTGACCTACATAGGGAGAAACGATCACCACGATAAAATAAGGTAAATCAGAGCTCATACGGGAAGGTATAGGTGTTCGTTCTCCCGCGCACTATATGAGATTGGAATAACAGAGAATTATGAAGGTGGTTTGATGAACACTCTGCCAGGCACTTAAATGTGATTTGCAGAGTATTGTTGTAGATGTAGATGTGGATACAATGTGAAGAAAAATACTAATGGCACACCCCAACAAGACACCTGGCATGGTGGCTGATGGGAGTAGCTGAATCAACAAAAGTCACAAGACTGTGTAAGACATTTGACCAATATTTACTTTTTTTGTTTGCTACCAACCTTAGCCCAGTATAGAATACAGTGTATACTGGTACTTTTGTCACTATTCTTTGTTGTCTTCACTGTGCTCACAAATTAATTTTGTAGCTCCCTGTCAGCTTGATGCCTCTATCAAATCATTTGCAATTTTCAGTTTAATAACTACCATTTGACAGAAAGTTTATTTTTGCATGACAAAAGGATCAGTCTTAAGAAACATGTCACTCAAGTCGTACCTGGTTAGACAATCTCTTATTGTACCACAACCTTTTCAATCCCATTGTTGATAATTTTTGGGATTTGATTGTTACCTACTTGAATCTGTACAATATTTTCATGTGATGGTTCTGCTTCATGATTCAGTGTGTTGGCCATTTTAGGTATTATAATTGACAAGCAGATATCTGTAAAGTTTTGAAAGAATACTGAAATCCACACACTGTGCTCTGACTGCAGATGGGGAACACAATCATGGTTCAAGAGAGAGAAATATGAAAAACACAATAGCACCAATTACATCCTGTTCTTGTGGTCGTAATTCAAAGTCACCACAGAGTATAAACACTTTCAAGCAATAAGTAGCATTTTCCCCCACCTTACATGATGGATGGCCCTGGAGCACAGAAAGATACTCTTGAAGGTGGGGCTATGACAAGAGAGATGACAGTTCATACAACATTAGGGTAGTTCTCTGTAGGCTGCTGTTATCAAAACCAACATTGAGATTTTGAGACACATCAACTTACTCCAATTATTCCTTGACCCTTCTGCACTGAAGTCATTTGGAGTTCATTAACATTGATTCCAGAACAAGTTTTTGCTTAGAAATTGATATGTCAGACCTGTTTTTCTACACATTATTTTTGCCCCAAAAATGCTTAAGAAAATAGTTCCATTAATCTATCAACTGTAAGAGTAATCCAAGATGTCATAAAATTAATCAACATACATTTGCCTTAAATTGCTTTTTTTTTGTGTTCTTGTGTTTTGTGAAGGTATTTGTCAAGAGTAAGTGAAAGGATAATGATAAACACTTAAGAAGATGGGCACATCAGATATCTAATGAAAAGACACAGAACCAAATTGAGATAAAAGAAAGTTATTGCACAACTTAACTAAAAGAATGGATCAGTTAATAGGACATGTCTTGATGTGTCAAGGGATTATCAATTTGTTAATGGATGGAAGTACGGAGGGTAAAAATTGTAGAGGGAGACCAGTGCTTGAAAACAGTAATTAGACTCAAATGGTTGCTGGTTGCAATAGATATGCAAAGATGAAGAGGCTTGTACATGATAAACTAGCATGAACATCTGCATCAAACCAGTCTTCAGACTGAACACCGTAACAATTAATGAGTTTTGTAGAGAGCTTTCTCCTTCTCACTTCCATAAGTTGAATGACCAAAATATGTGCAAAGGTATCAGCATTGAATGAGTATTTTATTTTAATTTTATTTTCAAATACATTTATCTGTAGGATTTTTGCCATGGATGAGTGAATACATAACTTACTGAATTGATAGATTCTGAGCTTTAACATTAATTCTCCTTTCAACTGTTGATTGAACAAAGCCTGGCCATCTTATTCAATAATAATGATCTTCAGAGCTGTGTACCCATATTTTTTGGAGAAAAATGTTCAGACAAAGTTAAGACAAGAATTTTTGAACAATATCACTGAGGAGTTATCAATCTGCAATCTTGTTGAAATGATGATCATTTCTAAAATATGGCTTTTAAAACTCTTCTGTCATACAGGCATAGATCTTTTTTTCACTTCGAATTGCCCTTCTTTGAGGTATGTCAGATCAATCACTTCTGAGATGCTTGTGCTCTCTTTTTCTCCCATTAGTTCATTCTATCTGATCTCTTCTTTCTCTCCTCCTATTATATCTGAATCAATTTCCTGGTGTTGATCTTAACTTGGAACCTCTGAGTTTTGTCTTTGGTCACAGTCTTGGCTGTACTATTCTTTAACACATTGACTGCCATGGTATAGTTGGGTTACCGACTCCTTGGGGCCATTTACTTTTTTTTCAATAGCCTGCTTTAGTTTGCTCCAAGTTACATATGCTTCACATGGCCCCAGAGTAAAGGTACCAGGTGTGTCATTTGCTATGTCGCTAATAATTTTCGGTTTGTACTCCTGTCAGTTTTTCATTCCATAGCATTATTTGTGTACAGTTCCATTATTGCTTTCCTGCATTGTTGCTACAGTCTTTATTCAGTGTTGTTTGTTCTGTAACAAAGTGATATCATGGCAGAAGAAAAGTCTCTTAGAAGTTATGAAGGTGAACGAGGGCATGTACAGCAGCTTTTAGATGAAGTTATGGACATAAGTGATGAAGATTCTGTGTCTTTATTTCGTGATAGCTCAGACGAATTTTTACCAAAGGAGAACGAAAGCGAAACCAGAAGTTCTGATGATGGAATCACATCAGTGAAGGTAGGAAGAAGAGTTTTATGTCTGCATTCAGTCAAGGAATCAGACTTCACAGCTGTAAAAACCAGGCAACAAAGCACCACAAACCGTGTTAGTGCCGTAACTACTGCAGTTGATTCAGGTTCAGTTGAAGTAAGTGAAATATCAGGAAGTTCTGAAGATGAAGATGACACGCTTAGAACAAATTCTAATGAGATTGTCTGGGGGTCTGTTATGGGTAAAAATATGAAAAACTTTACATTTATTCATTCCAGTTCTGGTGTAAATGCTTCTGTTGCACTAACTCTCAAAGACAAGACACCGTATGATTTCTTCAAATATTTTGTAACTGATGAAATTGTAGAATATGTGACGCAACAAACTAATTTGTACGCAAAACAAGTCTTACAAAGCCATTCACAACTGAAAAAGTGGACTGATGTCAGAAAAACTGAAATTGAACAATTTTTATGATTTATGCTATGGATGTCACTAAATGTAAAACCGAGGATTCCAAATTAATGATCAAGAAATATGCTCTATCACAACAATGTAAAAAATGTTATGTTATGCAATCATTTTGAACTGCTTTTATGTATGTGGCATTTTTTTGATAACCAGTGCCCACCAGGAAACTGCTTATTCAAAATTCAACCCCTTATTGATAAATTACTGCAGAGATTCCAAAGTGCAGTTGTGCTGGAGAAAGAAGTTTGCAGTGACGAAACACTTGTGCCATTTCAAGGAAGACCAAATTTCATTCAGTATATAAAGAATAACCGCCATAAATTTGGAATTAAATTGTTCAAACTCTGTCAAAAGGGTGGCTACACCTGGAATATGAAAGTTTATTGTGGGAAGAATGCGAATCCTAGTGTTCCTCTTGCCACTTCTGTTGTTATGAGCCTTATGAGTGGATTACTAAATTAGGGCAGAATGTTATATACAGACAATTTTTGCATAAGTGTTCACCAGCTTCTTGAACAATCAACACATTTAATGAGTACTCTAAGATCAAATAGAAAACTGAATCCTCAAGATGTTGTACAAGCAAAGTACCACAGGTGTAATAGTACTGAAATGGAAAGATAAGAGGGATGTTCTGATGCTGAGTACTGTTCATCGAGAAGAAGAAGCAGAAGTTCAAACCAGGAAGGGCACAAACAAAAAAACCAGCAATGATAATTGACTATAATCCGTCAAAGTCTTTTGTAGATCTTTCTGACCAAATGAAGTTGTACTCACATTGTCTAAGGCGGGGTGTGAAATGGTACAGGAAGCTTGCAGTTGAATTGTTGACAGGGTGAGCACTGGTAAATGCTCATGTGATTTACCAAAACTTCAACAAAAAGATCTCAATCACAGAATCCAAAGAAGATGCCGGTGAGCCTGAGACATCTTTCACCAAAGCCACCACGTTACCTGCAGATTGTGCACTTGTGAACATGGGAGCAGCTGGACGTAGGTGTAAAGTGTGCTCCGAAAAAATTAATAATGAATGAATTTGGATGAGAGAAAACTGTCAAGAAATACAAACAAACTGCATGGAAATGGAAGAATCGTGACTCATATTTTTGCGTACAATGTTTTTCATAAAGCACAGTGCATACAGGTGTTAGAAAAACAAAGTGGAATGACCCAAATTTTTGAGTTTCATTGTTGTTGCAATCAGAGTTGCAGAATGTCAATAAAACTGTATGTGATTTGCAATCTACTGTGTAAGTAATATGTCAAACTACATAATAAATAAATAATAAAAGGAAGAAAAGTCCAATACGGCTGAGCCATGTGAGTTATATACAACTCACGAATTCAAATGTCGATAACTACTCTTGAGCTCTTGAAAACCGTAGGCCACAAACATGATTTTTTTACTGGGGCGATAACCTACTATAACACAGTCACAGCACGCTCCTGTGAGTTACAACAGTGCCACGGAGCTTTAAATGGAAAAATATCTGTGAGTTGTGTTCACGTCACGTGGCCCACAGAGAACACTTCCTGTGAGTTTATTTAACTCATGTGGCAGTCAATGTGTTAACATGAATTTGGTAATCTGGAGTTCCCTCAAATCCTTTTCCACTTCCTTAAACCAATTGGTTTAAGTCTTTTTTTTTTTTTGTAAAAGAAGTCAAATATTTGTTTAATTAGTCTGTCGGGGTTCATTCAGAGTATGTGTCCATAGAAATCAATCCTCCTTTTCCTCTTGGTTTCCAAAAGTCTCTCAGACTTTGCGTAGAGGGCTTCATTTTTATAGGAATTTGGGACCCGTGATCTATCTCAAAATTTTCATCTCCTTGATTTCCAATTTCTCCATTTGCCCTTTCCTCCCCATGACTAGTGTCCTGCTGCATAGTGTGCTTCCGGCTTAATTACTGTGTTATAATGCCTTATTTTGGTGTTCCAAAACGGCTTTCATATTGTATGTATTTTTTGGTTTTCTGGAGAGCTAGTTCCATTTTGACCCTTCTTGCTTCCATTGCTGTCCCTTCAAGGTTGTTCCATTTCATCCATTTCCCTAGGTACTTGAAACTCCTAACCACCTCTATTTTTAGAGCTCCTACGTTAATTCTGTTAGGAGTATGTAGTATATTCATCTTAATCTTCGTATTTTCGTAAGAAATCTTAAATCCTATCTTCCCTGCCTGCTCTTGTAACTTGGCAAGTTCTTCTTGAGCTTCCTCCCATGTTTCCGCGAGTAGCGCCATGTCGTCAGCAAATTCGAAACACGTAATCATGATTCCTTTGCTTTTGGTTCCAAGTCTTATTCCCCCTCTCGTTCATGCATTCAATTACCTCTCAACTTTTTTGAGTGCACAGTTAGGCAGCAGGAGAGAGAGAGACCATCATCTTGTCAGACCCATGTTCTGATCGCAAAAGGTTCAGATAGTTCACCCATAAATCTGACTTTTGAGGATGTATTCTTGAGAGTCTCCTTGATGATGATTAGAGTTTTACCGTCCAAACTAAACTCCTCCAAAATAATGAACAATGGCCTTATGTCTATGGAATCGCAAGCTTTTTGGAAGTCTACAAAATTCACTATATACAGTTTCGTCCTCTGCTTCTGATATGCTAAAATGTTTCTGGCGTTTAAGATCTGTTCAGGGCAGGAGTTTCCTTTTCTAAACCCTGCTTGATACTCCCAAATTTGGCAGTCCAACTGAGATTCTGCTCTTTCTAGTAAAGCTCTGGACAATTTCTTGTAGGTCACATCCAACAGGGAAATCCCTCTATGGTTGTTGGGATAAGATTTAGGACCTTTTTTGTGAAGAGGGTGTATCAGGGCCATTTTCTATTCCTCTGGAATGATGCCTTTCTTCCATATCTCCTCAAAAAGTTTCTGGAGTAAGACAATTTCATTTTTGCTAGCCTACTACCATAATTCAGCTGTTATCTGATTTTCCCCTGATGCCTTGAAATTTTCCATATAATTTAGTATTGCTTGTATCTCACTTACAGGTGGGGGCTTAGAGTCTGAGTTGGGGATGTCTTCGGTCCACCATCGAACGCCATATTGAGTGTGGTTCCTCACAGTTTAGAAATGCCTTGAAGTATTGTGCTAGTATCTTACAGTTGCCCCTATTACTATACACCATGTTCCCTTTTTTGTCCTGAAGTTGGAGAGTTGGGGGGTCATATCTGTTTAGCTTCTATCTGAAGATCCGATAATAGCTTCTCATGTTGTTCTGTGCAAAGTCGTCATTTATTTTCCTGAGCAGTTGGTCTTCTTGCGTCTTCTTAACTTTCTTGATCTCCTTGGACACCATCTTTCTAGTTTCCACAAAGTGCTGCCGGGCACTCTTGTCCTTTTTGGGTTTGCCAGATGTGCCAAGCCTTCTTCCTCAGATGAAGTAGTCTATCACACTCATCTTTCCACCACATGTGCTTCTTCATCCTGGTAATGGGACCAAGCTTCTCTGCCTTCTCCATCTGCTTTCAGTCCTGATCTTCTAGGTCACTGGTTAACTTGCCCCATTCGTGTTTCTTCTCTTTTATTTTCTCTGGATCATATGTCTTTTGTGCAAGGTTTTTCCTATTCAAGTTACTCTGGGGGATGATCTTCAGTTTCACATTAGATAGGTAGTGGTCAGAGTCAAGTTTGGCCCCTGTGAGAACCCTAACATTTTGAATTTCCTTATGAAATTTTCGCTCTGTCACAACATGATGTAACTGAAATTCTCCCAGGAGAGAGTTAGGTGAAATTCATGTCTTCTGCTTTCTTGGCAGTTTCTTAAAGCTAGTTGTCTTCGGGACCAAACTGTGCCTCTGGCATAATTCAGTGAGCCTGATACCATTTTGGTTCATCCTGTTATGTGCCGCATATCTCTCCACTATATGCTTGAACCTTTTCTTCCTCCCCACTTGGGCATTGAAATCCCCAAGGATGATGACGTTAGGTTTTTCGGCGATCTTTTGGATCGTGTCATCTAGTTTGTCCCAGAATAGTTCCACCTTCTCCTTATTCTTTTTGTTGTCAATGTTTATAGGAGGGTGAACATTTACAACGGAGTATACTTTGTTGGTCAACTTAAACATGAGCATGGATAGCCTTTCGGAGGTAGGCTCAAAGCTTATAATAGAGCCTAATACTTTCTTTTCAATTATGAAACCTGTCCCAAGGTGAGGAACATTTTTCATAATTCTTGTCCCCCGTCTTCCCCTTAAGTATCCTGAATCCTCCCTATTCAAAGCTGTCCTCATCCAAGAACCTGGTCTCTTACACAGTTGTAGTAATTATTCTATTTTCATTTAATGTGTCTCTTAGCAACTTTTAATGCAAATTCACTTTTGAAAGTGGTGAAACTTAAAGACTCTAAGTAGTTTGATTTCCTGTATTTTATTTTGTTTTGAGGTTCCAAGATGCTCAGATTCATCTTTGCAGGACATTTTAGACTCCCAAGAATCTGAATGTCTGCTTGCAAACACGTGTGCGGTGGGTTGACCACCTGGGGCAATTAGTTTCACATCACACTTTTCCACGATCGATAATTTCTTTGAATTCTGAGGGTGACTTCTAGAGCCACCTTTTTTTATGACCGAGGTTGTTAACCCCAGAGGATTATTCATAGCCACCTCTTACATGGAGACAGACGGTGACCAAAGGCTGCCCAATTTGAGAACAGTCACTTTTGGATTTTGATTTAATTTTTAATTCATGGTTAACTCCACTAGGCTCTTCCACCCTCTCCACCATTGGGAATCAGATTCCTCTTCCACCATCAAGACCGTTGACCAAGTTTCACTCAGTAACCCTAGACAGGGGCTGTTACAGGGTGCTACCATCTGGAGCAAGATGGACCCAGGTTTTATTAACGAGGTTTCACTCCTCCCCCCTCCTCCATCCTCAACACTTGGGAGATGAGGCCCTGGGCTTGGGACCAGCATAGAGCGTAGATTATTACGTGAAATTTCTGGAGAACTATTGGTCATTGGTAACTTGCTGCCTAGATATCTGTGCACAGTCTTTTCTGGCCATCTTCAGGTATATACTGGTGAAAATACCAAGGCTCCTTTAGTAAAGGCCCCTCCGTTGCATATATGGTGTAATCTTGAAGCTGTTGCACAGATTTTACTTGAACATATGTGCTTCTGCTGTAAATCTGTCTGTTGCTCCACATACCTTTCACAGTGAAAGCTTGAGAGGATTTCAGGTGGTGTCTTGACCGGAAATCACCATTCCAAATGATCAGCTGCTCAAGCAGTTGTATTTCCTCTGATTCCTTTATGATAGAGATTCATTCGTGTATGGGCCACAAGTTTTCTTTCATGATAGTTCATTGAATGACCAACAGAAATACAGTGTTTGGCAATAGCAGATTTGTTGGCCTGGAGATGAGAATGTTGCTGTGGTGCTCTACAGTTGTGCGCTTGAAGGGGGGTGGGGTGGGGTGGGGGGGGGGGAGAGAGAGAGAGAGAGAGAGAGAGAGAGAGAGAGAGAGAGAGAGAGAGAGAGAGAGAGAGAGAGAGAGAGAGAGGGGGGGGCAGGGGGGGGGGGATGAGGATGGATTTGCAAAAAATAAGATAGGTTACACTAGGGTGGAATATTATAAACTTCGCTTTATGCATCACATAACTTTTCTTTGACCAAACCCAGAATTAGAAAGGAAGATTATAGTTAATTTCTTTAATTTACAGAACCAGGAAGCACTGGTTAACCATGTACAACAAGCATTAGATGAAGCTCTAAATTTGGCAGTTGTTGGAGATACTACAGGCCTGAAAAAGCATCAGGAAGAGGAAACATGTGGCAGTCCATTGCTGAGGAAAAAAGAACGAAGCACAGAGAAGTTGACAGATGACCAAATATATGAAGAATTGAGAAGACTATGTCACCCTGGTGATCCATGTAGAAGATTTGATCGAAGCAAGGAACTAGGAGCAGGGTAAGAAACTAAATGTTTATGTATATGCCATACTTTTTACTTTGTATTTATCTACTTGCATTTTATCGGTTTCAGTATGTTTTGAAGTAAATGTTGACATACATCTAACAAATATTGATGTTCAGATTCTTCTGGGTTAATGTTCACAATAAGTATGGCAGAAATTTTATATTAGAAAATTTCTTTCCTTTGAACAACAGTGTATACAGCAGTTTATGGAAAAAATGTTCTAAATTTTCAATTTCATATTGTCATGTTTTTTTTTTTACTAGTTTCAGAACTGTAATTGTGTCTTGACAGTACGAATTGAAATGTATGGAAATTGTCATTTTGTAACATGTGGGTGTGAAATATGGGAAGAAATTCACAGAAAAGCTGTGCTCAAATGTCACAGCAAAATGCCAAAAAGATGTACAACGATAGATATCTAAGAATTTATGAGATGGTGTCAAGCGATGTGCTTCTATTACCCCTACCCACACCAACACCGTATTAGCACCAGATAAGATACTGTGTTGTTATGTGCTTTTATCCCTCCCTCTCTTGTCATCTTTTGTTTTTCAGTATTTTTGTGAGGGAATCTAGTGACAGTTCTGGCTGTAGTCCTACCTTTCCATCTTATTTTTCAATGGGGCAAACTACTTTTCTTTCTTATCGTGAGTGAGAAATTTGTTCACTTCCTATGTTACATTACAGCCTTAAGAGTCCATTGGTTAAATCTAATGTGCAGTTATGCCATTTTATAGTGGTTATGTAGTTTGTTCATGTTTCTCTGGAACAGTAGCAGTATGTAACACAATTTTTCTGTTCACAGTGCTTCTGGTACTGTTTTCATTGCCTACGATACAGAAACAAAGAAGAAAATTGCAGTCAAAGACATTGATTTATCTAAACAACCCAGAAAAGAACTTATTCTGAATGAAATCAAAGTTATGAAAGAGTTTAATCATGAAAATCTCGTTAATTTTCTAGATGCATATCTTGTTAGGAATGATCATTTGTGGGTGAGTATTGCATTTATAACATATATTGGAAATCCTGTTATGATGATAAAAATAGAATAGCACTTATTGTTTTAATACTGATAGAAAAAAGATGTAACACATCACTAATTCTGAATGATGGGGAAAATTATGGCTGATGTGCGGGTTTCTGGGATTAATTTTGGTGCAGTTATTATAGGGTCAATAAATTCTAACTGTTGTCCAGTGTAAGTTCTGTTTCTCCTACTGCATAATTAGTAGCCAAACTTAGTTTTTTTATTGTTCTGTGGGTGGATCATACTGTGAAACTTGTAATAATTTATTTATTTATTTCATCCAAGGATCATCTCACGATGATACAGGAGTTGTCATGGTAATACACTGTAGCTCAGAATATAGATACACACAGTATACTTAACTATGCTCTATAAGGATAGGACAGATGGTTGGCCATTGTCTCAATGAAAGGAACCATCCCTGCATTTGTCTGATACTGTGTAGGAAAACCACCGAAAACTCAAATCAGGTAGGCCGAACAAAACTAACTCCATCATCCTGAATACCCAAATACGAGGTCAGTGCTTTATCAACTGCACCACGTCATTCAGTTGGTCCCTGTTATAAAGTGTTCTTTGATTTACACATATCTTCTGATAACTAATAATATGAAAAAATAGTTTTGCTCTTAATTCTTGCACGCACCAGAGATGCCCGCTGATGAAGTCTGGGTCATGAAGGTACTGCTATGCCACTTGCGATAACTCCAGGCTGTTTGAATATCCAATTGCTGGGCCACCACCAAATCCTTCATGTTTTCTTTCTTCCTTCCCTCTTTTCACCTTGGGGGGAAAAACTCACGGTAATGTGACTGTAAAGATTTATTTGGGTGTGTGTTTGTTCCCCCCCCCCCCCCCCCCCCCCCCTGTATTCCCTTCATATCATACTTTATATTTCAACAAAGCTGGGCAAGATGGGGTGATACACTATACTTGTATTAGAGGATGGCAGTTGAAATTGTGGTCCAACCATCTATATTTAAGTTCTCACTGGTTTTCCTAATTTTGTTTAGGCAAGTATTGGGATGTCCTTTGAAAAGGACATTTCAGATTTTCTTTCCTATCCTTTCTTAATCCGATATTGTGTTCAGTCTCTAATGACCACTATCATTGTTGGGATATTAAATTTGATCGTCCTTATCTTCCCTGAAATTACTGTGCACTAACATTTGCACTGTGTGTTAACACTTCAGAGACCGGTGTTATGAGGACAGTCAGCTTCTACACTGGTGTCCAAAATGAAAGCAGTAAACTACTATTTCCCTGCCCTGTGTCTAATTCCTGATATAAGCATAGAAACTGTCATCCACAGTTGATGTGTAAACAGTGACAGAGGGTGCAGTATGGCATAGAGAAAATGCCCACAGACACTTTGCAGTGGAAGGCCATAGGAAGAATGGAAGGAGGGGGTCACAAACAGATGTGGCTTGATAGCTTAATGTGAATCGTTCTGTTGTTTCTCAGATGAGGCGACAGTTTATAGAGACTGAAACTGTATTCCAGAGACAAGGACAGGGCCGATCCCGTGTGACATCAAAACAAGTGGACTATTATATTGCTGTAAGGGCATGATGGTATCGCCTTAGTACTGCACTGCAACTGGTATCTGACCTCGGAGCATCCTCTGGATGTGTTGTATTGAGGCAAATGGTGTACAGAAGGGCTCCACATAGTGGCCTTTGTTGGTGACCTGTTGTCTGTTTACCTCTGGCATCTTCACAGGAGGGAACGTCTAGATCGGGACTGTCAACATGCGACCTGGATGGTCGAACGGTGGGCAAATCTTCTTCTCAAAGGTGAGTCCAGATTTGATCTGATTCACATCTGGAGGGCATGTGGAACAAGATTTTAGGACCCAAACATTGTGGAAAGAGACAGATATCGAGGTGGTCCCTAATGATGTGGGCAGGGATTATGTTGGCCACTCGAACACCTCTTCATGAAATTGTATGAGCTAATCAGCAAGATTTAACTGCTGTCACGTTCTGTCAGGAGATCGTGGGATCTCATGCGCGGTTGTTGAGAGATGCTGTGGGCCCAGTCTTTGTACTGGTGGACGATAATGCTCGACCTCATAGAGCAAGTGTGGCTGATGTTTTCTGGAAAATGTTCCACGCATGGTGTGGCCTGCTCGCTCTTCTGATTTTAATCTTGTGGAGCATGTGTGCACACTGGACTCGCATTCGGGAGGTCGACGGTTTAGTCTCTCATCCAGCCATCCTGATTTAGGTTTTTGGTGATTTCCCTAAATCGCTCCAGGCAAATGCCGGGATGGTTCCTTTGAAAGGGCACGGCCGACTTCCTTCCCTAATCCGATGAGACTGATGACCTCGCTGTCTGGTCTCCAGCCCCAAACAATCCAATCCAGAGCTTGTGTGGGATGCATTAGAGGGGCAGGTTGCATCTTATCAGGCATCAATCAACCACTCCCCAAGACTTTAAGAGCAGCTCTGCAAGAAGAATGGGTGTTATTGTCTCAACATGAGATTGATGACATTGTTCACAGCACATCCCATTGTTGTCATGCCTGTATTGGTGTCAGAGGTGGTCACACACCATACTGAGCACACTAACCAGTTGTCAGAATATGTGTGCAAATCCGTTAAGTTGGAAAAAAATGAAGATAATGTTGGGTGATCTGGGTGTTCAAACCATTCACTCAAATTGTCCAGAATGTTCTAAAAACCAATCGTGAGAACAGTTGTGGCCTGGTTACATGGCACATTATCATTAAAATTCCATCATTCTTTGAGAATATGAAGTTCATGAATGGCTACAAATGGTGTTCAAATAGCTGAACATAACAATTTCCAGGCAATGAGCAGTTCTATTGGACCAGAGGAACCAATCCATTCCATGTAAGCACAACCCACACCATTATGGAGTCACCTCCAGCTTGCACAGTGCCTTGTTAGCAACTTAAGTCCATAACTTTGTGAGATTTGCATAGGGACAATCGGATATGGTCACGAGCCCAAGAGAGGTACTGCAGGTATTGTTGTGCTGTTAGCAAAGGCACTCGCATCAGTCATCTGCTGCCATAGCCCATTAATGCCAAATTTCACTCCACTGTCCTAACAGGTATGTTTGCTGTACACCCCACATTGATTTCTGCTGTTATTTTATGCAGTGTTGCATGTCTGTTAGCACTGTTTCCATAAGTGAAGATTGTTAAAAGGATGGTGACTATGAGTGCAGAGCTCCTGCAGACAAAATATGGTGAATGTCCCCATCTGTCACTAGATAATTGAAAAATATTGGTTCACGAATGAGTTTGAAGGATGAAGATATGTATACATTTAGTGGAAATTTGTTTGAAACTGAAATAAAAGGGCCTGTCTACAATTTTTTTCTAGTATCTCCTGTGTTATATTTCTTGGGATAAATCTGTGCATTTTAATGTGATTAACAAAATTTCTTACAGTAAGGTTGTATTTTATCTTGTTACAGACACATTATTTGCCCATTATCATTGTGAAAGTAAAACTATTTGGTGGATGAGGTTGAGGGAAAAGGGGGGGAGGGGTAGACTGAAATGGAAGAAGACATTTATTGACTGTGTAATCTGGCATACAAATACTAACTGGCAGAACAAAATAAAAAATCAAGATTACAAACTGAAAGCATTTTTCAGCACACAAAATAACATGAAAGTGTGAGGCATAATTTGGACTAAGAGTGATAGGGATGTTAGATAGAAACATAATACATAAAGATTTGAGGATGTAAGTATAATATGAGTGGTAGGAGTTTTTGTCAGCATTGAAATGAAGGAGAAAAAGTTCCTCCATGCCACTTGTTACTCAGCCATACTTTACCAACTATCATCATTGATATATGATTGTTATTTTGATGCCCATGTCTGTAAAAAAGATTTAATAGTTAAAAAAAGAAAAATAGTTAAATGTAATATGTTACCTTCTGTATTAATGTTTTGTTTTCAGTATCTACATCAGTACAACAGATTGTTGGCATAGTTTAGCTTGTTACCTGTTAGTTAAATATTTTGACTTGGACTCAACACTGATGTGTGAGCGAAGCTTACACAGTCACAGAAAATATTATTGCTAATTCACCTCTGTTATTGCTGTGTATATTTCAAGTGTAAAATTAAGCACAAAAAAGAAATATTGTGAAGTTACTATATGTGTGTGAGTTGAAAATCTTTTAATAGTCAAATTAAGTTTTATTATGGAATTTTAATTTCCTGATTTGATGGTAGATTTTACACAGAAAATAATCTATGTAAAGTGGTATTTTAGTTTTAGTACTTGCTGATACTGAAATTCAGAATTTTGTTATAAAATTTCACTTTCTCTTGCTTTTTTGTGGATGCAGCTTATTCTCACCAGAGTGGGGAATCTATAAGGTAAATTTCTGTATTGTTCCTACAGCTTTTTCATTGCTTTCTGGTGTGTTTCTCACCTACTAATGCATGATTTAATCTGTTCTAAATCAAAGTACATAAAAAGTAACATCTGAAACTTATTTGATAAATTTTTTAAAAGTAGTGTTTTCTCCAAAACCTGTGATTTCTCACCTGCTGGAAAATTTCTTCATTTTACAATGAATTTTAATATTATAATATTAATTGCCCCCCCCATGAACCATGGACCTTGCCGTTGGTGGGGAGGCTTGCGTGCCTCAGCGATACAGATGGCCGTACCGTAGGTGCAACCACAACGGAGGGGTATCTGTTGAGAGGCCAGACAAACGTGTGGTTCCTGAAGAGGGGCAGCAGCCTTTTCAGTAGTTGCAGGGGCAACAGTCTGGATGATTGACTGATCTGGCCTTGCAACATTAACCAAAACGGCGTTGCTGTGCTGGTACTGCGAACGGCTGAAAGCAAGGGGAAACTACAGCCGTAATTTTTCCCGAGGACATGCAGCTTTACTGTATGATTAAATGATGATGGCATTCTCTTGGGTAAAATATTCCGGAGGTAAAATAGTCCCCCATTCGGATCTCCGGGCGGGGACTACTCAGGAGGATGTCGTTATCAGGAGAAAGAAAACTGGCGTTCTACGGATCGGAGCGTGGAATGTCAGATCCCTTAATCGGGCAGGTAGGTTAGAAAATTTAAAAAGGGAAATGGATAGGTTAAAGTTAGATATAGTGGGAATTAGTGAAGTTCGGTGGCAGGAGGAACAAGACTTCTGGTCAGGTGATTACAGGGTTATAAACACAAAATCAAATAGGGGTAATGCAGGAGTAGGTTTAATAATGAATAGGAAAATAGGAATGCGGGTAAGCTACTACAAACAGCATAGTGAACGCATTATTGTGGCCAAGATAGATACGAAGCCCACACCTACTACAGTAGTACAAGTTTATATGGCAACTAGCTCTGCAGATGACGAAGAAATTGAAGAAATGTACGATGAAATAAAAGAAATTATTCAGATAGTGAAGGGAGACGAAAATTTAATAGTAATGGGTGACTGGAATTCGAGTGTAGGAAAAGGGAGAGAAGGAAACATAGTAGGTGAATATGGATTGGGGCTAAGAAATGAAAGAGGAAGCCGCCTAGTAGAATTTTGTACAGAGCACAACTTAGTCATAGGTAACACTTGGTTTAAGAATCATGAAAGAAGGTTGTATACGTGGAAGAACCCTGGAGATACTAAAAGGTATCAGATAGATTATATAATGGTAAGACAGAGATTTAGGAACCAGGTTTTAAGTTGTAAGACATTTCCAGGGGCAGATGTGGACTCTGACCACAATCTATTGGTTATGACCTGTAGATTAAAACTGAAGAAACTGCAAAAATGTGGGAAATTAAGGAGATGGGACCTGGATAAACTGAAAGAACCAGAGGTTGTACAGAGTTTCAGGGAGAGCATAAGGGAACAATTGATAGGAATAGGCAAAAGAAATACAGTAGAAGAAGAATGGGTAGCTCTGAGGGATGAAGTAGTGAAGGCAGCAGAGGATAAAGTAGGTAAAAAGACGATGGCTGCTAGAAATCCTTGGGTAACAGAAGAAATATTGAATTTAATTGATGAAAGGAGAAAATATAAAAATGCAGTAAATGAAGCAGGCAAAAAGGAATACAAACGTCTCAAAAAAGAGATCGACAGGAAGTGCAAAAAGGCTAAGCAGGGATGGCTAGAGGACAAATGTAAGGATGTAGCAGCTTATCTCACTAGGGGTAAGATAGATACTGCCTACAGGAAAATTAAAGAGACCTTTGGAGAGAAGAGAACCACGTGTATGAATATCAAGAGCTCAGATGGCAACCCAGTTCTAAGCAAAGAAGGGAAGGCAGAAAGGTGGAAGGAGTATATAGAAGGTTTATACAAGGGTGATGTACTTGAGGACAATATTATGGAAATTGAAGAGGATGTAGATGAAGACGAAATGGGTGATACGATATTGCGTGAAGAGTTTGACAGAGCACTGAAAGACCTGAGTCGGAACAAGGCCCCCGGAGTGGACAACATTCCATTAGAACTACTGACGGCCTTGGGAGAGCCAGTCATGACGAAACTCTACCAGCTGGTGAGCAAGATGTATGAGACAGGCCAAATACCCTCAGACTTCAAGAAGAATATAATAATTCCAATCCTAAAGAAAGCAGGTGCTGACAGATGTGAAAATTACCGAACTATCAGTTTAATAAGTCACAGCTGCAAAATACTAACGCGAATTCTTTACAGACGAATGGAAAAACTGATAGATGCGGACCTCGGGGAGGATCAGTTTGGATTCCGTAGAAATGTTGGAACACGTGAGGCAATACTGACCTTACGACTTACCTTAGAAGAAAGATTAAGAAAAGGCAAACCTACGTTTCTAGCATTTGTAGACTTAGAGAAAGCTTTTGACAATGTTGACTGGAATACTCTCTTTCAAATTCTAAAGGTGGCAGGGGTAAAATACAGGGAGCGAAAGGCTATTTACAATTTGTACAGAAACCAGATGGCAGTCATAAGAGTCGAGGGGCATGAAAGGGAAGCAGTGGTTGGGAAAGGAGTGAGACAGGGTTGTAGCCTCTCCCCGATGTTATTCAATCTGTATATTGAGCAAGCAGTAAAGGAAACAAAAGAAAAATTTGGAGTAGGTATTAAAATTCATGGAGACGAAGTAAAAACTTTGAGGTTCGCCGATGACATTGTAATTCTGTCAGAGACGGCAAAGGACTTGGAAGAGCAGTTGAACGGAATGGACAGTGTCTTGAAAGGAGGATATAAGATGAACATCAACAAAAGCAAAACGAGGATAATGGAATGTAGTCCAATTAAATCGGGTGATGCTGAGGGAATTAGATTAGGAAATGAGACACTTAAAGTAGTAAAGGAGTTTTGCTATTTAGGAAGTAAAATAACTGATGATGGTCGAAGTAGAGAGGATATAAAATGTAGACTGGCAATGGCAAGGAAAGCGTTTCTGAAGAAGAGAAATTTGTTAACATCGAATATAGATTTAAGTGTCAGGAAGTCATTTCTGAAAATATTTGTTTGGAGTGTAGCCATGTATGGAAGTGAAACATGGACGATAACTAGTTTGGACAAGAAGAGAATAGAAGCTTTCGAAATGTGGTGCTACAGAAGAATACTGAAGATAAGGTGGATAGATCACGTAACTAATGAGGAGGTATTGAATAGGATTGGGGAGAAGAGAAGTTTATGGCACAACTTGACTAGAAGAAGGGATCGGTTGGTAGGACATGTTTTGAGGCATCAAGGGATCACAAATTTAGCATTGGAGGGCAGTGTGGAGGGTAAAAATCGTAGAGGGAGACCGAGAGATGAGTACACTAAGCAGATTCAGAAGGATGTAGGTTGCAGTAGGTACTGGGAGATGAAGAAGCTTGCACAGGATAGAGTAGCATGGAGAGCTGCATCAAACCAGTCTCAGGACTGAAGACCACAACAACAACAATATTAATTGAAGCGTGTGATGATATGGTTAATCTCCACTTGGTACAAGGTGTGCTACTGTAACAGTGAAACTGTTTCGTTGTTAAACTGGCCTTGTCTGTAATCATCATATTCTTGGCATGTGCCCTGTCTTATTACAACAACTTATTTTGGTGTGTGTGTGTGTGTGTGTGTGTGTGTGTGTGTGTGTGTGTGTGTGTGTGTGTGTGTTTTACGAAGGTTAACAGGAAAGCTTCCAAGTAATACTTTAATTTTAAAGGTGTGTTTTCTTTCTTTTTCTTTAGTAGGTTTTTCTTCTTTCGTATATTTTCCACCACTACAACTCTGTACCTACATGTCCTTTGATCTAATTTTCCAGTATTTCAATAGTGTTGAACATACTCATCTCATCCTTGTGAACTTTGAATGTCCTTTTAGCTGGGTATCATTGTTCTTTTAACTTATTATGGAAGTAAATGATCGATGCGAAATCTTGTGAAATGAGAAAGCTAGACTTCAGGAAGGATGCCTCACATGTATCAGCCATTTATTTAATTCTCTATACCACTTAAATTGAAACTACAAATACTGTAACCAGTCACATTTATTTTGCTCCTCACTATGTGTTTTGAAGGATTACACCTCTAGTATCAGGTGCATTTGTGTAAATTAATATGACATAGGCAAATTGTATGTACAAAATTTCTGGGCAAGTTGTGAGACTGTCTGATAGTATAAGGGGGAAAAATATAAGTAAATGGTTCAAAGTTACATGGATGCTTTGATGGCATAGGTAACCTTTCAGTGCTTACTGATCGCTTTTTTTAGTCATATTTACATTACACACACTTTCTATAAAATGAACTAAGCAAAGATTGTATATTAGGAGCTAACAAGTGTAAAAAATGTATGTAATAACTATGCTGCAAACAGAGGTGAATTTTATATAACTTCCTTTGCATTCACTTATTATTATTATTGTTGTGTGTGTGTGTGTGTGTGTGTGTTTTGGGGAGGGATAATGCATGCACATTATTTAAATATTGATGTGACAATATTAATAATTTTAGGTGATCATGGAGTTACTTGATGGTGGTCCTCTTACTGATGTAGTAACAGAGACTGTTATGAAAGAAGGTCAGATAGCAGCCGTTTGCAGGGAAGTTCTTAAGGCTGTAAGCTTTCTTCATGGGAAGGTGAGTGTTTGACATTACACCCAAATTTTTAAGTGCAGTAAGCTGACTGTCTTGTTGAGGTTTTCAGTCCAGAGACTGGTTGTATGCAGCTCTCCATGCTACTCTATCCTGTGCAAGCTTCATCATCTCCGAGTAACTACTGCAGCCTACATCCTTCTGAATCTGCTTAGTGTATTCATCATCTCTTGGTCTCCCTCTATGATTTTTACACTCCATACATCCCTCCAGTAATTGGTGATCCCTTGATGCTTCCGAATGTGCCCTACCAACCTATCCATTATTCTAGTCAAGTTGTGCCACAAATTCCTCTTCTACCCACTTCTACTCAGTAGTCACGTGATCTACCCATCTAATCTTCAGCATTCTTCTGTAGCACCACATTTTGAAAGCTTCTGTTCTCTTCTTATCTAAACTATTTATTGTCCATGTTTCACATCCATACATGGCTACACCCCAGACAAACATCCATACATGGCTACACCCCAGACAAACATCCATACATGGCTACACCCCAGACAAACATCCATACATGGCTACACCTCAGACAAACATCCATACATGGCTACACCCCAGACAAATACTTTCAAAAAGGACTTCCTGACACTTAAATCTATACTCGATGCTAACAATTTTCTCTTCTTCAGAAACACTTTCCTTGTCATATCCAGTCTACATTTTATATACTCTTTCCTTCAACCATCATCAGTTATTTTGCTCCCCAAATAGCAAAACTCAAGCACTACTTTAAGTGTCTCATTTCCTAATCTAACTCCCTCAGCATCACCTGGTTTAATTCAATTACATTCCATTATCCTTGTTTTACTCTTGTTGATGATCATCTTTCATCTTCCTTTTAAGACACTGTCCACTCTGTTCAACTGCTCTCCCAACTCCTTTGCTGTCTCCGACAGAATTACAAAACTGGCAAGCCTCAAAGTCTTTATTTCTTCTCCATGGATTTTAATTCCTTTTCTGCTTGCTCAATATATAGATTGAATAAGATCGAGGATAGGCTACAACCCTGTCTCACTCCCTCCCAATCACTGCTTCCCTTTCATGTCACTTGACTCTTATAACTGCCACCTGGTTTCTGTACAAATTGTAAGTAGCCTTTCGCTCCCTGTATTTGTCCTCTGCCACCTACAGAATTTGAGAGAGAGTATTCCATTTGACATTGTCAAAAGCTTTCTCTAAGTCTACAAATGCTAGAAACATAGCTTTTCCTTTCCTTAATTTGTGTTTTAAGATAAGTCATAGGGTCAGTACTGCCTTGTGTGTTCCAACATTTCTATGGAATTCAAACTGATCTTCCCTGAGGTTGGCTTCTACCAATTTTCCCATCCTTCTGTAAAGAATTCGTGTTAGTATTTTATTAAACTGATAGTTCAGTAATTTTCACATCTGTCAACACCTGTTGTCTTTGGGATCAGAATTATTATATTCTTCTTGAAGTCTGAGGATATTTCATCTGTCTTGTACATCTTGCTCACCAGATGGTAGAGTTTTGTCAGGGCTGGCTCTCCTGAGGCTATCAGAAGTTCTAATGGAATGTTGTGTACTCCCAGGGCCTTGATTTGACTTAAGTCTTTCAGTGCTCTGTCTTATTCTTCACACAGTATCATGTCTCCCATTTCATCTTCATCTAAATCCTCTTCAGTTTTCATATTGTTGCCCTCAAGTACATCACCCTTACATAGACCCTCTATATACTCCTTCCAACTTCCTGCTTTTCTTTCTTTGCTTAGGACTGGTTTTCCTTCTGAAATCTTGATATTCATGCAGGTGGTTCTCTTTTCTCCAGAGGTCTCTTTAATTTTCCTGTAGGCAGTATCTGTCTTACCCCTAGTGATATATGCCTCTACATCCTTACATTTGTCCTCTAGCCATCCCTGCTTAGCCACTTTGCACTTACTGTCAGTATGATTTTTAAGACATTTGTATTCCTTTTCACCTGCCTCATTTACTGCATTTTCATATTTTATCCTTTCATCAATTAAATTCAATCTCTCTTCTGTTATCCAAGGATTTCTACTAGCCCTTGTCTTTTTACGTACTTGATCCTCTGCCGCCTTCACTATATCATCTCTCATTCTTCTTCTATTGTATTTCTTTCCTCTGTGCTTGTCAGTCGTTCACTAATGCTCTCCTGGAAACTCTCTACAAACTCTGGTTCTTTCAGTTTATCCAGTTCCTATCTTCTTAAATTTCCACCTTTTTGCCGTTTTTCAGTTTTAATCTACAGTTCATAACCAAGAAATTGTGGTCAGAGCCCACATCTGCCCCAGGAAAGTCTTAAAATTTAAAACCTGGATCCTAAATCTATGCCCTACTATTATATAATCTCTCCGAAACCTTCCAGTGCCTCCAGGCGTCTTCCACGTATACATCTTTTTTCATGACTCTTAAACCAAGTGTTAGCTTCTGCCAGGTGGCTTCCTCTTTCATTCCTTATCCCCAGTCCATATTGACATACTAATTTTCCTTCTCTCCCTTTGCCTACTATTGAATTCCAGTCCCCCCTGACTATTAAATTTTTGTTGCCCTTAACTATCTGAATAATTTCTTTCATCACATATACATTTTTTAAATATCTTCATCATTTGTGGAGCTAGTTGGCATATAAACTTGTACTACTGTGGCAGCTGTGGGCTTTGGCTACAATAATGCATTCACTATGTTGTTCATAGTAGTTTATCCGCGTTCTTATTTTTTTTTTTGTTCATTATTAAACCAACTCCTGCATTACCCCTGTTTGATTTTGTATTTATAACCCTGTATTCACCTGACTGGAAGTCCTGTTTCACCTGCCACTGAATTTCACTAATTCACCCTATATCTAACTTTAACCTATCCACTTTCCATTTTAAATTTTCTGATATACCTGTCCGATTGAGGGATCTGACATTTCACACTATTCTGTAGAACGCCAGTTTTCCTTTTCCTGATAACGGTGTCATCCTGAGTAGTTCCTGCCAGGAGATCAGAATGGGCGACTATTTTACCTCTGGAATATTTTACCCAAAAGGATACCATTATCATTTAACCATACAGTAAAGCTGCATTCCCTCGGCAAAATTATGGTTGTAGTTTCTTTGCTTTCAGCCATTTGCAGTACCAGCACAGTAAGGACATTTTGATTGATGTTACAAGACCAGATCAGTCAATCATCTCGACAGTTGCCCCTGCAACTACTGAAAAGGCTGCTGCCCCTCTTCAGGAACCACATGTTTGTGTGGCCTCTCAACCGATACCCCTCCATTGTGGTTGCAACTACGGTGCGGCTATCCGTATTGCTGAGGCACGCAAGCCTCCCCACCAACGGCAAGGTCCATGGTTCATGGGGGGCTGACTATCTTATTATTGTAACAATATTTTGGATAATGTTTTAAAATATAACAGCTGGAATCCAAAACTAGTAAGAATGCATCTTTGGTAAAAATAAAAGGGTTTGAAACTTCCTGGCAGATTAAAACTGTGTGCCCGACTGAGACTCGAACTCGAGCACACAGCTGACGGCTACCTCACAACTTAGGATGGTCATAGTGCTGCCACCCCACCCCCACTCCTCTCCACAGTGTTAGGCAACCAATCCCTCTTGCCTCCCTGAAGAAAGAACACTCAGCTCCAAAAACTAGCATTACTATTTTCACTTGCCACTATTTCTATTGACTGAACTAAGAACTGTCCCTTCTGAAGTGCTGGCAAACCATTTTGTTTCTTGGTAATTTTAATAATTTTTTTTATTAGCATAGTCCATATCAATTCAGCAGGCTAGGAAAAAATCTTATCTCCATAGTCTCAGATGTTATTGAATTTAGCATATGTTAAAATTAAGGACTAAGTAAGGAACACATATTTGTTTGTTTTTCTCCGAAAAGAATTTCTGCTGCAAGGTACAGTCCTCCAAAGTTGACACTGCGCTTACAATTTTGAAGATGCAAATTTCGGAAAAATTTTAAAATGCTGTATCTCTGGAACAGTTCTATATATTTTGTTCATTTTTTATTTGAAAGATAATTTCTTGATGATTACAAAGAAATCCCCCATTTGGACTTACCTGTCAAAGTTCTTTTACTGTAGCATTCTGAATGGAAAAACTTATTTTTAAAAATGCCAAATCATAAAATTTTGATTTTTTTTTCTGTTAATTAGTACCATATAGTTCTACATTCCCTGAAAAAGAGCGCTTCCACTTTCAGGTGGAAAAGCTTGGTTGTGAGTAATTTGGGGTCTCCTACCTACAATCTAGCCAAATATTTAGCATCTGTTATTGGTCCTCATGTCGGCAAATGTGAACATCATATTCCCAATTCTATGGTGTTTATTCAGAGATTTAAGTCCCTGTTTCTTAGTCCCTGTGATTTGCTTGTAAGTTTTGATGTTGTGTAGCTTTTTACCCAGGTTCCTCTAGAAGAATCTTTGCAAGTAATTGGTGAGAAACTGGATGAGGAGACAACCAAGCTTTGCCGCCATTCGCTGACGTTGACATACTTTTTATTCAATGACAAATATTTTGAACAGACTGACGGGGTGGCTAGGAGAAGCCCATTGTCCCCAATAGTCGCTATCTTTTTATGGAGGATTTTGAGGGCTTTGCACTGAAGATGGCGTCTTTAAAACCAACCTGTTTCTGGAGGTATGTTGACGATATGTTTATGGTGTGGCCTTGTGCGAGAGAAGCTGTTGACTGCCTCCTAGATCATTTTAATTCCCTGCATCCTAGCATCAAGTTTATCATGAAGGTGGAAAGTGATGGAAAACGTCTGTTTCTGGATATTCTGGTGTGCAGAAAGGATGATGGAACACTAAACACACGGAACATTACCTGCATGCTTCTAGCTGTCATCCATCGTTCCAATGTACAGGGGTCCTGCAGACGTTGGCGAGAAGACCTTATGCCATTTCAGATGGAGAAAGCTTGACACAAGAAGTAGATCATCTCAAGGTTGTGTTCAAGTAGAATGGCTATACACATAAACAGATCCGTCGTGCTTTCCAGTTTGGACCTTCGCCTGAACCTCCAGAAGATACCTGCAAATCGGTGGCTTTTTTACCTTTTGGTGGGAGCATTTTCTCGAAAATAGGAAGAATTCTTAAAAGGTATCATATCAAAAGTATTTTTCTTCCGCCAGCCAAGATTAGAGCGCTTCTTGGCTCAGTTAAGGATGACTTGGGTTTGAGGAAGCCCGGTGTGTACAAGATCCCCTGTGGCCTATATAGGGTCTGCTGCTTGTGCTGAGAAGTCAGTTCCGGCGAGATCGTGTACCAGCACTCTCACCTGAAAATGTGGCCAGTTGCACCGCTGAAATATTGTGTCCAGATGATGCTATGATCCGGCTGCACACTCGAGAAGAATATTATCAATCTTCAAAACATTGTGAACAGGAAGTGAGCACAGATGGCACTGGCACAGTAATTCAGCTGGAAACCCGTATCCAGCACCTTGTCCATGTGGTAGCATAAAGTTCACTACAGTTTCGTTTAACTCATGACTGGTGTCTATAATCTCTGCAATCCACCAGTCACAGTCCTACACTCACGCCACAAACATCCCCCTTCTCAGGTTGTGAATCTGAAAATTATCCTACTGTTTCTGAGGTGTTGATCAAATGAATGACATTTCTTCTTTCTTGCTCTTTAAAGTGCGTGCAATATGAGTTCGCCCATAATTTTGAGTCTAAAAATGTGCCTTCTGAATTCCTTTCACAGGGGTCGTTTGTTTGGACCATTCTTTTTTTTTTCTGCTCACGGAATTCTTAGATTTCCTCTTTGGACAAAAGATGAGGGTTGTGGGTGTGTAAGATTTCACAACTCTCGTAAAATCCTCAGCATTTCTGAATCACATCTGCATTTGGTCTGGAAAAATTGTTTTGTAGCATCGAGCTTCAGCAGGCCTCCTACACCATCATAAGGCCCCTCCTCGTGACCAGTAGTACTGTATACCCAGTCCGTTGGCACAAGCGACCTACTCAATTCAAACAGTTGGTAACAGTTTTTAAAATGACTAGGAGCACCACCAGAAATGATGATGATCTTCTCTGCCCCTGTTTGCTGCTGAAGAATTTTGCACATTGCTAACAAAGCATGTGCTGAGTCATGTCCTGTGTCATCACTTACAACTGCAGCACTTGTGGTCTTGTTTTGAAAATGTGTCACACCTGTAAAAATTGAAACCTGGTCATTACTCCAATGATACCCTTGTACTTCTTGTGGCAGAATTGAAGACTGGTTCTCAGCAAAATCACAGTGAAGCACTAAACATAGTTCTTCATCCTGTATACACCCGTTCACTTGTGCAATATGGTGTTGTTGCAATTTCTTTAGATGCTGATGTGTTACTGCTTTTACTGACCATTTATCAAGTTCATTAATGAAAATGTCAAAGGCAACAGGTTTCTTAAGTAGTTTATTTTCCTCCCATGTCACATATGTAATGTCTGCAGAGTTATCTGCTACATCTTCCAGGCCAAGTGTCTATAAAGACAGTCTTCCCTTTCCTGGGCAGTCACCATATTGTTGAAACAAACAAGTCTTTCGCTTTGTCACAGATTACTAATGACTTCACACGCCTAACCGAGGTTCATATGTCACATGCTCCAGTAAGTTCTTCAAAGTTGCTTCTTCAAAATTTATGCAGTACACACATAAACAGACATCTCTAGGTGGGTGTGGAGCTACCCACTTAGGTCGTAGTGTATAAAATTTTGATCTTCCAATATATGAAGTTTTATATTTGCTCTTATAAATTGCGAAAGTTTCTTCAATACTGCGAGTCATGTACCTCTTCACTTTCACAACTTTTGGCCTTCAGTTGTTATAGTTATAGTGTCTTTTATGTTGGCACTCTGGTGAGAACACTCCCATTTATCTTCCAGATAAAATGACTGCACTATTTGAAGTTGAGCTGCCTCTACAGGATGACCATAATAGGGATCTGGTCTTCCAAAGACTCCTTTTACAGACCTCACATTTATTTCTTTGCCCACCATGTACTTTGATACTGATGAAACATGGTTCAGTTACAGTTACAGTTAAAACTTGCATCTTTTCACTGTACAATGCAGAATATTCAACAGCCAAATTGATATTTGTGAAAAATTCCTGGCAAGAGGTACAAGAGTGCTGTGGTTCATTTCCTTCTGAAGATGGGGTGGCCAGTTTTGAGAGTGTATTCATCCATAGCTTTAGCAATTTATCTGTCCTTTCTTGATACATAGAGCTTATGACTTGACTTCACTGAGCACAGTTTCTTAACAGCTGACTGATTCGGGGTATTTAATTCTTCCTCTATGAATGCAAAATCTGCATCATTGTTGTTTTTCTGTCTAAACATTTAGAACACAAAAAGTCGTCACTGGCAACATCTTCACTTTAAAACAGAGTCTTCAAGTGAGAACACTTGTTTCCAATCTGAACAAAGTCTGTTTCTTTGTTTGTCTTATATATCACACTTTTATGGATACGCAAATAGTTAGCACACTTGACTCTCCTGTGGCCCCAGTCAGAAGACATTTCAAACAGTCCTTTTCACAAAACATACTGCAACTGTGTCAAGTGGGAAATTCCTCATAAAAACACAGAACTCAGTAGATGGTCTCAGATTCCTTAGAAGCCTCTTCAGTAAACAAATTAGCACTGAATAACTACAATTCAGAAACCTGGAATGAACAACCATGACAAAGAAACTGACAAGAAAGTACAATAAAGTGTAAGAAGTATCTGCAACAATGAATGTGAAAAGAAATAACTGCAACAAAGACAATAGAAATGAACATTGTAACAAAGAAATTAGTAAGAAACAACTCCAGTTAGGACATACATTATCCTTGAAAGTTAAAAAAATGATTTTTTAAAGTAAAACCTGTCCAACATAAAAGTGGAAGCTCTCTTTTACAGAGAATGTGGTACTACATGGTACTAATCAACAGAAACAAAATCTAACTTTGCTGGATTGGCATTTTTGAAAAAAAAATTTTTTCTGTAAATTATAAAAAAAATTCAAAAGGTGACAGGTAAAAGAACTTTGGCCGATATGTCCAAATGGAGGATACTGTAGGAAGCATTAACTAAATATCTTTAAAATAAAAAAAAGCTAACAAAATATCTAGCTCTGTTACAGATACACAGAATATTTAAGAAAATTCCGAAATTTGCATCTTTAAAATGGTGTTTGCAGTGTCATCATTGGAGGCCTGTATCTTGAGACAGGAAATTTTGTTTTTTTGTAGGAAACAAAAAAATACATGTTTCATACTTACTGCTGAATTTAACATATGCTAAATTCAATAACATCCAAGACTATAAAGATAACCCCCCTGCCTGAAGTGATAAGGATATTGAATTTTCCATTCGTTGAAATATCACAAGTAACTCCTTTTGTTACCCTTTCCCGTTATAAGTGTTTTCTGTAATTTTGTGCATGTATTATGTAGTTCAGTTGGTGAAATTGACTGCGAAATACTTTGTAACATAATTACTACTTCAGATTTAAAGTTTTCTAATTGTGAATAAATCTCTGAAATGTTATCCTTCACAGTTGTATCGATGACAGTGAATGTTTTCAGAACATATTATTTCTGCTGATTACCTGAAAGAGACTGCAGTTTCTTGACTTTAACTTTTGGCTAACATCATCTTGGCCTCTCTCTTTAACTGTAATAATTTTCTGAGGAGATGTCGTGCTACAGCTGCACAATATATGAGTGTGTGTCCTATGCAATGTATAATTTTTATAACAATTAATGGTTCTGTATTCAAATAATTTAGGAGTAAAGTACCAACTGTACAGTTAGTGTCAGTTGAATACACAGTGCCAGGATTGCAGTCTGGCACGTTGACTGGGATTGTGGGGTAGTGTCAGGTAGAGTCAATAAGGAGAGGAAAGATTTGGGAAGTGGGAGTGAGGTAAAAAGAGGCTGTGAGTATGAGAGAGGGCTGGAGAATGGTGGCTGGTGGCAAGGAGGCAGGTAGGAAGTATATGAGATAGGAATGCATGAGGAAGAACAGAGATTCTTTCAGGGAGAGCACAGTAAACAGCTACATTGGGGCATCCATGATTGTTGGCAGATTTTAAGAAGCATGTAGAAAGAAACTGTGTGTGTGTGGGGGGGGGGGGGGGTGAGAGGGGGGGAGGTGTTGTTGGAGTTAGGAGGGAGATGGATTCTGAGGAAAGATTCTTATATTGACCTAAGGATTTAAGTAGTTATTGGAGGTTATTCTGTACTTCTGGGAAGGGTTCATTGTGGCAGGGCTGTGATTTACAATGACAGTGGTGGAGCCATGTCTTCAGGGATGGCCGTCAAATCAGGGTATGTCTTGATGTTGCAGGTGGCTGTTATATCTTCTGTTGAGAAGTTTGTGTTCTTGAAAAGGGTCCTGGGGAAAGATGGTGAGGCAAAGTTGGAGGTAATGAATTTCTGGAAGGTAATTAGGAGATGGTTAAATGAGGGAGGGTGCAGGCCATGGTTGGGTGATTGTGTGTACTGGGAGAGGCAAAGTTAGGCATTGGGAGTAGATTGTCTTTGGTTGGAGAAATTGGTAGCAAAGAAGTGTGTCAGTTGTAGGACTCTGGAAAAGGTGAACAGGTCTTTGATGAGTCCAGTATGGTTAAACTTGGGTAAGGGGGCTGAAGGTGATGCCCTCAGATAGGAATGAACCTTCTGTATGGTCGGAGTTTTAGTTGGATAGATCAAGAACAGTCATTTGGGTTTGTTTACTTCCTGACTTGTGTGTTGTTGGAGGGAGGGGTGTAGTTTTGGAGGATGTGGCAGATGGTAAAGGTCAGCAAGGTAGGATCCATGTTCTATAAGGGTTGAAGTTGATGTGAGATTGTTCACTGGGAGTAGAATGGTTGAGGATGGGCGTTGATGGGTAGAGGTGCTCAGAGTAAGAGTAAAATATAAATAAATTTGATAATTTTTTGAGTTGGTGTCTGGAGTGCTCATCCAAGTGTTGGAAGACAAGACTTCCAACTTAGAAAATTGGAATAGGTAGTTGGGATTGCGCAGTAACAGCATTGTGGAGAGAGCAGAGGCAATTCTGGGATGTATGTGCTCTGGGGATTGTTTCTATAGTATCAGGTTGGTGAGGTATAAGGAGTGGTGGAATCTGAAAATTAGATGGTCATTGTGAAACAAGTGGTAGCACCCAGAGAGGAGAGTTTTTATGGTCAGTTAGTCTAGCTTGCAAAAGGATTCATTCAAAGGCTAGCAAAGTGTCCATTCTGTTTTGTGTACACATGTCAGCAACTCAATGCTTCTGCTATTCAGCCAGTTGTTACTTTAACTCCTAAATTATTTAAGTTCTGTCATTGGCATGAAATATTTCATCTCCTTGAACAAAACTTTACAGGGCATCATCCATCGAGATATTAAATCTGACAACGTTCTTCTAGGAATGAATGGTGCAGTAAAAGTCACAGATTTTGGTTTCTGTGCCAACATTGTTGGAGATGAAAAGAGACAAACATTGGTTGGTACACCATACTGGATGGCACCAGAAGTAAGTTAAAAAGCTATTTCATCGAAAATAGTTCTAGATTTTTCTGATACTGTGTCGAATGCATACATAATTCATTTATATCTAGCAACAAAGTTAAAAAAAATGGAGACCAATATTTGTGAAAAATTTCAGAAAGTGGATAAAAATGGCCCCAATGTAATCAGAACTGGAGAGGCGGTACGTTGTAGACTGAGGTTGCTGTAATAAGGTTGGGATAGCTGATACTGATTGTGAGAAGTGTATTGCTCATTTCAGAATGGGGAAAGGAATCCCCCTCCCCTCCCCCGTCTCCCCCTCCCCCGTCTCCCCCTCCCCCGTCTCCCCCTCCCCCGTCTCCCCCTCCCCCGTCTCCCCCTCCCCCGTCTCCCCCTCCCCCGTCTCCCCCTCCCCCGTCTCCCCCTCCCCCGTCTCCCCCTCCCCCGTCTCCCCCTCCCCCGTCTCCCCCTCCCCCGTCTCCCCCTCCCCCGTCTCCCCCTCCCCCGTCTCCCCCTCCCCCATCACACAACACTCCCCTTCCCCCTCCCCCATCACACAACACTCCCCTTCCCTCTCCCCCATCACACAACACTCCCCTTCCCTCTCCCCCTCCCACTCCCCATCCACCTCACCTCTTTCCTGTCCCACCCCCCCCCCCCCCCCCCCCTGTGGCTTCGGGGGTAAGATTAGGCCCACGGTATTCCTGCCTGTCGTAAAAGGCAACTAAAAGGAGTCTCAAACGTTTTGGCCTTGTGAGATGGTCCCCAACGGGTTTGACCTCCATCCTTCTAAATTTTCCGAAGAGCGAGCCGATTGGGGAAGGGCGCCTTACAAGGAGCGATGTGGCCATCATGCATTACCATCTCTAGCCAGGTTTGTCGTCGTCGCTTAGCAGTCCCGCTCACCTACCATCTCTTGGGCGTGGATTTGTTCTTGGGTGCAGTTTATTGCAGTCTGCTATGCTGTGTCGCTTTATGCGCCAATGACGATATTGGACTACATCACCTGAAATCCAGCACGGTAGCCAGTCCGTTGTGGTGGGGCCGCCATGTACACTGTTGGTTGTAGCCCCCTGACTACACAGGGATCGCTCTGCTGATACCAGCGCCGTTAACTCCCCACGTATGCCAAGGAGTAGCTCCTTCGGGCATTGGGACTCGCGGCAATGGCCATCCTGCCAGGTGGCCGTTAATGAGGCTGGGTGGCGCCCGTGGGGAGGGCCCTTGGTCGGAGTAGGTGGCATCAGGGCGGATGACCCGCAATGAAGCGTGGTACATCATCTCTTGCTGGCGGCCAGCCGCCAGCAGTCTCTAAGCGTTCCAGGGCTCAATACAACGCAACTACATATGACCCCAAATCGTTCCCCTCCCTGGCTACACCATGGGAGGAACGAAAGACTAAGGATGCCAGCGAACCATACTCGCCCTGCTACCTGGTGTGTACGAGAGCTGATGGTGAATCCTTTACATCCATGAAGCCTCAGTTCTTCGTCGAGCACTTAGAGGACAAGTTCGGGGAGGTGGAGGGCTTGTCCAAAATGCGCTCGGGCTCGGTTTTGATCAAATTGGCGTCCTCCGCCCAGTCCCGCCGGTTACTCGATTGTAACAAGCTGGGGGATGTTCCGGTTACAATCACGCCCCATAAGAGTCTTAATATGGTCCAGGGCATAATATTCCATCGGGACCTTCTATTGCAGTCCGATGACGAGCTTCGCGCCAATTTAGAGCGGCGATGTGTTCACTTCGTCCGGCGCGTACATCGTGGTCCAAGGGATAAGCAGGTTGCCACTGGTGCCTTCATCTTGGCCTTCGAGGGTGATACTTTACCTGAGAAGGTCAAGGTGATGGTCTATCGTTGTGACGTCAAGCCATATATCCCTCCCCCGATGCGGTGCTTTAAGTGCTGGAAGTTCGGGCATATGTCTTCCCGCTGTACTTCCAGCCTCACATGTCGAGATTGTGGACGCCCATCACATCCCAATACTCCATGTGCTCCGCCTCCCATCTGTGTAAACTGCGGAGAGCACCACTCGTCTTGCTCGCCGGACTGCAGGATCTTCCAGAAAGAGCGCAAAATCATGGAGTATAAGACCTGGACCGCCTGACATACACTGAGGCCAGGCAGAAGTTCGAACGCCTCCATCCTGTTCGAATGACTGCCTCTTACGCCGCGGCTACTACTGTTATGGCCCCATTAGCTCTCCCTCAGACTGCCACCTCTCAGAGCCGGAATGCTACACCTGCCCCCTTGATGGTGGGGGGCACTTCACTCCCTGCTGCTCCTGCACTACCTGCCTCAGGAGCAGCAACCCCCCAACCATCGGGGACATCAGTCCCCACTTCTAAGCTGGGGAAGCCTCAAACTTCCCTGGCTCGAATAGCACGGAAAGGGTCCCTTGGGTCCCTTCCTTCCCAGGTTTCCGCCTCTGGGAAGGGTGCCGTCGGCCAATGGAAGAAAAGCAGACCAGCGGCTGGTCGCAGGGCTTCCCGCTCCTCCTCCGTCCCGGAGACTGACTTGCTGGAGCCCTCCCAGCCAATGAAACCCAAGGACCAGAGAGACAAGACAAAGAAGAAGACCTCTAAGGCCAAGGAACACGCGGTGGCATCCACCCCACTGCTCCCTACAGGCTCTGCGTCCGAGGGTAAGGTGGAGATCCGGGCGTCCGCTGAGGACCTGGATCTTACCGGACCCTCCGACACCATGGAAGCAGATTGTACTCGTCCTCCATCGGTGGCAGCAGGTGACCCAGTGGTGTGATCTGCCTCCTCGGCCCCTTCACGCCTTTTTCGGACATGGACAAAGCGATACTCCAGTGGAACTGCAGCGCTTTTTTCCACCACCTTGCTGAGCTTCGCCAACTCATCAGCAGTCACCCTTTCCTCTGCATTGCCCTACAGGAAACTTGGTTTCCGGCAATGCGGACCCCTGCCCTGCGTGGGTATCGGGGTTATTACAAGAACCGGGCAGCTTATGAGAGGGTATCTGGTGGAGTCTGCATCTACATCCTTAACTCTGTCTACAGCGAATGTGTACCTCTTCACACACCTTTAGAGGCTGTCACTGTAAGGATGTAGACGCCTCAGCCTATTACTGTCTGCAGTTTGTATCTTCCGCCAGATGGTGATGTCTCGCGTCATGTGTTGGCTGCATTGATAGCACAACTGCCTCCTCCTTTTGTGTTACTGTGCGACTTTAACGCCCATAACCCCCTGTGGGGTAGCGCCGCGATTACTGGCCGGGGTAGAGATGTCGAGACTCTTCTCTCGCAGCTTGACCTCTGCCTATTAAACACGGGAGAGCCGATACATTTCAGCGTAGTCCATGGCACATTTTCGGCCATCGACCTTTCTATCTGCAGCCCCGGACTTTCACCATCCATCCACTGGAGTGTCCATGACGACTTATGTGGTAGTGACCATTTCCCCATCTTTCTGTCACTACCACAGCGTCACTCTTCTGAACGCCCCTCCAGATGGGCTCTGAGTAAGGCTGATTGGGGCTTGTTCTCCTCTCTCGCCACTATCGCACCTTCCTTACAGCCTTTGCACGCCGCCAACATCTGGTTGTCGTCTTCTTCGACATGCGGAAGGCGTACGATACGACTTGGCCATATCACATCCTGGCCACACTTCATGGGTGGGGTCTTAGGGGCCCGCTCCCGATTTTTATTCAGAATTTTCTGTCGTCTCGTTCCTTCCGCGTGCAAGTTGCTGCGTCCCATAGTTCCTCCCGGGTCCAGGAGAACGGGGTCCCACAGGGGTCTGTCCTCAGTGTCTCCCTGTTTTTAATTGCGATCAATGGGCTCGCTGAGGCGGTGGGATCGTCCGTCGCAGCTTCGTTGTATGCAGACGACTTCTGCCTCTACTACAGTTCTGCTGGCATTGCAGTTGCTGAGCGCCAGCTGCAGGGCGCTATCTGCAAGGCGCAGTCGTGGGCTGTAGCGCACGGCTTCCAGTTTTCGGCCGCTAAGACGTGTGTTATGCATTTCTGCCGGCGTCGCACGGTTCACCCTGAGCCACGCCTTTACTTTGACGGTGAACCTCTTGCTGTGGTAGAGACGCATCGGTTCTTGGGACTGGTATTTGATGCCCGGTTGACTTGGCTGCCTCATATTAGGCAGCTTAAACAAACATGCTGGCGGCATTTAAACGCTCTCCGTTGCCTTAGCCACACCGGATGGGGTGCCGATCGGTCCACCCTTCTCCGGCTGTATCAAGCGCTGATCCAGTCCCGCCTTGATTATGGGTGTGTGGCTTATGGTTCGGCATCGCCATCAGTATTGCAATTGCTGGATCCCATCCATCACTGCGGGATCCGACTCGCCACAGGAGCATTTCGGACAAGCCCTGTTGACAGCTTACTTGTGGAGGCTGGTGTTCCTCCATTGCGGATCCGGCGCGACCGACTTCTGGCTGCTTATGCTGCCCACGTTTGTAGCTTGCCAGGGCATCCTAACTACCGTCTCCTGTTCCCGCACTCGTTCGTCCATCTTCCAGACAGGCGGCCCCGGTCAGGGTGTACGATCGCGGTTCGCATCCGGGCTCTACTGTGTGGGATTGAGTTTTTTCCTCTCCCGCCTGTTTTCCGGGCCAATCTCCGTCTGCCCCCTTGGTGTGTGCGCCGACCATGCATTCGGCTGGATTTGGCACAGGGTCCGAAAGACTCGGTCCCTCCTCCGGCCCTCCGTCGCCGCTTTGTTTCTCTCCTTGCCGAGTTCCCCGGATCTGCCGTGGCCTATACTGACGGTTCGATGGTCTCTGGTCGCACTGGTTACGCTCTTACTCTAGAGGATCATTGTGAGCAACAGTCGCTGGCACCCGGGAACAGTGTATACACTGCCGAGTTGGTTGCCATCTATCGCGCCCTAGAGTATATCCGCTCCCGCTCAGGTGAGTCCTTTGTCATCTGTAGTGACTCCCTGAGTTGTTTACGAGCTCTTGACCAGTACTTTGCTCGTTCCCGTCTGGTGATGGCCATCCACGAGTCGCTCCATGCTCTTATCCGTTGCGGCCGCTCCGTGGTCTTTGTTTGGACCCCAGGTCATGTCGGCATCCCGGGCAATGAGCGGGTTGACACGCTGGCTAAACAGGCAGTGAGTTCACCGGCTCTGGAACTTGGCCTTATGGAGTGTGATCTCCTGTCGCTTTTGCGCCAGAAAGTGCTTGGTGCCTGGGGTGACGAGTGGCGCACCCTGCCCACGCCCAACAAACTTCGGGCGGTGAAGGAGACGACCAGTGTGTGGCGCTCCTCCATGCGGGCCTCTCGGAAGGACTCTGTCGTCCTCTGCCGGCTGCGCGTTGGCCACACGTGGCTGACGCACGGCCATTTGTTGCGCCGGGAGGACCCACCGCTATGTCGCTGCGGGGCAACTCTGACGGTGGTCCACATTTTGGTGGACTGCCCGCTTTTAACAGGACTCAGGCAGACGTTTGCGCTGCCTGATACCCTCCCTGCCCTTTTATGTGATGACGTAGCTATGGCGGACCTCGTGTTGAGTTTTATTTGGGCAGGGGGTTTTTATCGTATGATTTGAGTGTTTGTCCTTTTATTTCCTGTATTGACTTGGGCCTTTGGCCTGTGGTTTAAACTGTGGGTTTTAATGTCATTTGGTGGTTGGCTTTTCCTTATTTTCATGGTCGGCCAACCACCTTCACACTCGGTGTGATTTTAGTTCCGTTTGTCTGGTCTTTGTCTGTCTTTCTTGTATTGTGTCGTCCCTTGTCTCAGTTCTCCGTTTTTAACGACTGACAGTTTTTATTTTGTGTGATTTTATCGTGGAACAAGGGACCGATGACCTTAGCAGTCTGGTCCCTTCAATCCCACACCCAACTAACCAACCTGATCCCCCCCCACCCCGTCCCCTCTCTCCTCTTCCCCCTGTCCCCTCTCTCCTCTTCCCCCCGTCCCCTCTCTCCTCTTCCCCCCGTCCCCTCTCTCCTCTTCCCCCCCGTCCCCTCTCTCCTCTTCCCCCCGTCCCCTCTCTCCTCTTCCCCCCGTCCCCTCTCTCCTCTTCCCCCCCGTCCCCTCTCTCCTCTTCCCCCCCGTCCCCTCTCTCCTCTTCCCCCCCGTCCCCTCTCTCCTCTTCCCCCCCGTCCCCTCTCTCCTCTTCCCCCCCGTCCCCTCTCTCCTCTTCCCCCCCGTCCCCTCTCTACTCTTCCCCCTGTCCCCTCTCTACTCTTCCCCCCCGTCCCCTCTCTACTCTTCCCCCCCGTCCCGTCTCTCCTCTTCCCCCCCGTCCCGTCTCTCCTCTTCCCCCCGTCCCGTCTCTCCTCTTCCCCCCGTCCCGTCTCTCCTCTTCCCCCCGTCCCGTCTCTCCTCTTCCCCCCGTCCCGTCTCTCCTCTTCCCCCCGTCCCATCTCTCCTCTTCCCCCCGTCCCATCTCTCCTCTTCCCCCCGTCCCCTCTCTCCTCTTCCCCCCGTCCCCCCGTCCCCTCTCTCCTCTTCCCCCCGTCCCCTCTCTCCTCTTCCCCCCGTCCCCTCTCTCCTCTTCCCCCCGTCCCCTCTCTCCTCTTCCCCCCGTCCCCTCTCTCCTCTTCCCCCCGTCCCCTCTCTCCTCTTCCCCGGTCCCCTCTCTCCTCTTCCCCCCGTCCCCTCTCTCCTCTTCCCCCCGTCCCCTCTCTCCTCTTCCCCCCGTCCCCTCTCTCCTCTTCCCCCCGTCCCCTCTCTCCTCTTCCCCCCGTCCCCTCTCTCCTCTTCCCCCCGTCCCCTCTCTCCTCTTCCCCCCGTCCCCTCTCTCCTCTTCCCCCCCGTCCCCTCTCTCCTCTTCCCCCCGTCCCCTCTCTCCTCTTCCCCCCCACCCGCCCCCTCTCTCCTCTTCCCCCCCACCCGCCCCCTCTCTCCTCTTCCCCCCCACCCGCCCCCTCTCTCCTCTTCCCCCCCACCCGCCCCCTCTCTCCTCTTCCCCCCCACCCGCCTCCTCTCTCCTCTTCCCCCCGTCCCCTCTCTCCTCTTCCCCCCGTCCCCTCTCTCCTCTTCCCCCCGTCCCCTCTCTCCTCTTCCCCCCGTCCCCTCTCTCCTCTTCCCCCCGTCCCCTCTCTCCTCTTCCCCCGTCCCCTCTCTCCTCTTCCCCCCGTCCCCTCTCTCCTCTTCCCCTCGTCCCCTCTCTCCTCTTCCCCCCGTCCCCTCTCTCCTCTTCCCCCCGTCCCCTCTCTCCTCTTCCCCCCGTCCCCTCTCTCCTCGTCCCCCCCACCCGCCCCCTCTCTCCTCTTCCCCCCGCCCCCTCTCTCCTCTTCCCCCCGTCCCCTCTCTCCTCTTCCCCCCGTCCCCTCTCTCCTCTTCCCCCCGTCCCCTCTCTCCTCTTCCCCCCGTCCCCTCTCTCCTCTTCCCCCCGTCCCCTCTCTCCTCTTCCCCCGGTCCCCTCTCTCCTCTTCCCCCCGTCCCCTCTCTCCTGTTCCCCCCCACCCGCCCCCTCTCTCCTGTTCCCCCCCACCCGCCCCCTCTCTCCTGTTCCCCCCCACCCGCCCCCTCTCTCCTGTTCCCCCCCACCCGTCCCCTCTCTCCTCTTTCCCCACATCCCCCCATCCCTCCCCTCTCTCCTCTTTCCCCACATCCCCCCATCCCTCCCCTCTCTCCTCTTTCCCCCCATCCCTCCCCTCTCTCCTCTTTCCCCCCATCCCTCCCCTCTTTCCTCTTTCCCCCATCCCCCCATCCCTCCCCTCTCTCATCTTTCCCCCATACCCCCATCCCTCCCCTCTCTCATCTTTCCCCCATACCCCCATCCCTCCCCTCTCTCATCTTTCCCCCATACCCCCATCCCTCCCCTCTCTCATCTTTCCCCCATCCCCCCATCCCCCCCCTTTCTCCTCTTTCCCCCATCCCCCCATCCCTCCCCTCCCCTCTCCTCTTTCCCCCATCCCCCCATCCCTCCCCTCCCCTCTCCTCTTTCCCCCATCCCCCCATCCCTCCCCTCTCTCCTCTTTTCCCCCCATCCCCCCATCCCTCCCCTCTCTCCTCTTTTCCCCCCATCCCTCCTTTCTCTCCTCTTTTCCCCCCATCCCCCATCCCTCCTCTCTCTCCTCTTTTCCCCCCATCCCTTCTCTCTCTCTCTCTCTCTCTCTCTCTCTCTCTCTCTCTCTCCGCCCATTCTCACCTTCATGACTGTTTTAATTTCGCAGTTATTGTCTGGAAACTGTATGAGCCCCATTTCAGTCGTGCTACACTATACTTGGCAGGTCAAGGGATTGAACTGCCAACCTTAGTGTGAAGTCAAATATGTTAACTGCACAGCTGTGGAGTTGGACTGTTGAGCACTTGCTTGTGTTTTGTGTATGTTCATTCTTTTTGTAACCCCTATATTGTAGTCATATCTGAAGTATTTTTATATCTGAAACTTTCTTACATTTATCATTGTACTCTGCCTTGCATTACACAGACATAATCACAAAATTTGTTATTATTGTCACATCCATCAGTAAATTAAATAATTCTCTTAGTGAATTTGTAATAAGTGTTGTAAAATTGCCTGTTACTCGAGGTATTATGAACAATAAAATAAAACAGGAGAACATGTCTTCAAATAAAATCATTATCAATGTATTGTTTTGCTTGTGGAGTATATGATGATACGTTTTTTTTCTCTCTCTCTCCAGGTAATGTTGAAGTAAATTATCAAAAATAGTTAATGCAAACTCCTCTTTTGTGTTACGCAGGCAGTACTCCACATAACCTCTTGCATTAAATTTGTAAGTACTGATCTGATGTGTGTATGGGCGTTTGTGTTTCACCAATTAATATTTGCTTTTTGCAGGTTGTGACAAGAAAGCAGTATGGTAAGAAAGTTGATATATGGTCCCTTGGTATTATGGCTATTGAAATGATTGAAGGAGAGCCACCCTATTTAAAAGAAACCCCACTTAGAGCATTGTATCTGATAGCAGCGAATGGAAGGCCAGCTATACCTCGTTGGGAGAAATTATCTCCAGAATTCAAGGTGAGGCACTCTACAGTACCACGTTTAGATGATTCTGTCATTTCTGCATTAGGTTACACGGCGCTATTTAGAGTTAGACATGCTCAAATTGTTTGCATAGAATATATTAAAAATTTCTGTTAAAGGCAACACAGTGCCCAAGTCTTAGCTGACACAGTAGGGAGATCAACATTGACTTAGTGTATCATTGCAAGTAAGTAGAATATTATTTGTCTCAAAGGTGCTGATTAGTGATTTTTCAATCCCTCTTGTAGTTTTGTACTTTCCACATTCATTTTATTTTTTGTGTTGGTTGCTTATTCATACTCAGTGTTTAAGCATATACAGTTAATTTGCATTTTGGTGGAGTTTCAAAAATGAATGGACACATCAGTTAACATGGTGGAAGATACAGGAGAATGAGTTACTTATGTGTAGGGAATCTACAGGATGTTCATAAAAGAATGTCCTAGTTACAAATTTGAATAGTATCAACTAAAAGTGTTTAGCCGGCTGGAGTGGCCGTGCAGTTCTAGGCGCTACAGTTTGGAACCGAGCGACAGCTATGGTCGCAGGTTCGAATCCTGCCTCGGGCATGGATGTGTGTGATGTCCTTAGGTTAGTTAAGTTTAATTAGTTCGAAGTTCTAGGCGACTGATGACCTCTGAAGTTAAGTCGCATAGTGCTCAGAGCCATGTGAACCATTTTGAACTAAGTGTTTTGTGTTTGTTCAAGGTCACAACTAAAGAGTAACTCAAACATATTTATAAAACCACATGCATGAGTAGTGTCTTGTTGTTTTTCCAGCTGCAGCACCACATTTGCATAATGATGACGTCTGAGTTTAAATCGTTTTGTGTTCTGCATGTTGCTAAGACTGAATCTGTAATTTCAGTTCAGTGTGCATTTTGTTTAAAGTTTAATTGTGATCCCCCATTGGGTAAAAACATCTGCTGATTATATAATCAATTTGAGATGCCCAGATGATTGCATAAAGGGAAAAGTTTGGGACACCAAAAAATCTGAAGAGAATGTTGACTTTTGTCGAAGCATATTTCCTTCATAGTTCTAAGAAGTCTGTTCCAAAAGCAAATCTTGAAGTTCAGTTGCCAAAGACGACCATGTGAAAGGTTTTAAGAAAAAGTTTATCCATGTCCATACTGGTTACAGTTGGTATGTGCTTTAAAGCCAGATAACTATGTTGTATGTTATAACTTCCCAAGAAGATGACTTTCTTGAGCGTGTGGTGTTCAGTGACGAGACAACTTTTGTCTGTAAGGGTTAATCAAATGAGACAGATAGGAAAAAAGTAAGTAAAATGTTAGTTATTTCAAAACCAATTGCCGTAACTTTTGATAGTTTCAAAACACATTGCCATAACTGTTGATATATTTATCCCACTGTGAGACTAGCCAATAACTTCATGGTAAAATATTTGTGGTTGCCTAAGGAACCTTGATTGTACACATGTGTACACCACTTCTTCGGTAGCAAATCGACAGCCACAAATGTCTCTTTAGGACTTCAAAAATATGGAAGTCGCATGGGGTGAGATCAGGACTGTATGTGCCTTACTGTAAGCAACCTTGGCAATATGTGGACTCACCAACATGTTGCCTAGGTTGTTTAGAATAAGCTGCATAAGTTTCGGTGTGAAGCCCTTACAAATCCTCCATACAGTGCAGATCTCTCTCTCCCCATGCGATTCCTGCATTTTTGTAACCCCGAAGAAAGATATTCATGGCCTTCAATTTGCTTCAGATGAAGTGGTGCACGTGTAGGTACAATCATTCCACAAGAGCACTGATCGTCTTGTCTCGCAGTGGGATAAAATGTATTAACAGTCGTGGTTATTACTTTCAAAATAATAAAGTTTACTTACTTTCATTGATCTGTCATGTTTTTTATTTGACAGTCACTTGTAAGTGGAAAGATAAATACTCATAATGAAACTTCCTGGTAGATTAAAACTGTTTGCGGGACCATTGCCTCTATCGGGAAAGTGCTACCCAAGCACAACTCTCAACCCATCCTCACAGCTTTACTTCTACCAATACCCACAATTTTTGTGTCTGGGAGTCAGAACAGCCTTATGGATTTGCACAGTATCAAAGAGATTTCCCAAAATTAATTTTCTGGGCTTGCTGCGACCTCAGGCTTAGGACAATTTTTTATCCTTGCTAAAACCACTGTAATGGGGATGGCATATGTAGATTGTTGGGGTGGCTTATGTGGACATGTTGCAAGAAGGACTGTTTCCCTAGTTAGAAGATGACCATGAAGACTTTATTTGGCAACAAGATTGAGCTCCTCCCCATTGGCATATCTTTGTCTAAGTCCCTGACTGTTGGATTAGTCATAATGTTCAGTACAACAGAGCTCTTTCCAGCTGACCTCATGCCATGTGATATTTTTCCTTTGGGGCTTTATGAAAGATTGTGTCTGCATTCTACCACTAACTAATGAATTGCCAGAGTTGAGACACAAAAAGAAAGAGACTATTACTTCCATTACTCCAGAGTTGTTGACCATTTGTGACAAACACTAAGTTACTCTCAGTTTTACGAATAATTTGTGATAAATACTCTAAATGAAACTGTTACTATATACCATTTAAAGTGGGACATTCTTTCGTGGACACCCTGTATTCTTTAGTCACAGGACTTAGTTTTTTAACAACTGACTAGTACTGCTTTACTGTTTGCATTTATAAAAAGTAATTTCAAATCTTGAACAGTGTATCAGCTTTCTTGGCCACTCATGATCTTTTTTATATCTTGCTTGTGTTACATTACCTTGTATTGGAAGTTATTTTAGATTATATGATGAAATGTGTGTTCTAGGATTTCTTAGACTGCTGCCTACAAGTAGACGTTGACAAACGTGCCACAGCTGATGAGCTTCTGAGACATCCATTCTTGAGAAACTGCATGGAACTTACTACATTAACTCCTCTGATAAAGGCTGCACAGAAAATACTAGGAAAAGGTTAGGATTAATTTTTGATAATCATAACTCACTGAGTCACTAAGTGGAATATTTTTACTCTCTGTTCTTTCTCCCCCCCCCCCCCCCCCCCCCCTCCTCTCTCTCTCTCTCTCTCTCTCTCTCTCTCTCTCTCTCTCTCTCTCTCTCTCACACACACACTCACTCACTCACTCATGTAAATAATACTGAATGATTTTCCATAGAGATTGAATGCTCAGAAGAATGGAAAAATATACGAAATGTAGGATTAGTGAAGTTAAGCTAAGAACAATAGAGAAGAAAGTTAAAAGTTCAGTTTACTTTATATACCCAATAGAAAAAATGTAGTTCTTGTAGCTCAAATTTAGAGAAACACATTTAATCCATTGTTTAACCCAGCAGTGCACGCGCGTGGTACTTCGTCAGTACAGGCTAGCGCTCTCTCAGACCCTTACAGATTCCATTGGTTTTATTTTACATTATAATGCAGGGAAGTGTTAATAAATGGAGTTGTATCATTACCAGCCACTTAACTATATCCATTTAAAAGAAAAAAAATATATTTTGGTCAAAAGCATTTATGCAAAATGGAGATTCATAAAAATGCGCACTGAGCGAGGTGGCGCAGTGGTTAGCACACTGGACTCGCATTCGGGAGGATGGCGTTTCAATCCCGTCTCCAGACATTCTGATTTAGGTTTTCCGTGATTTCCCTAAATCGTTTCAGGCAAATGCCAGGATGGTTCCTTTGAAAGGGCATGGCCGATTTCCTTCCCAATCCTTCCCTAACCCGAGCTTGCGCGCTGTCTCTAATGACCTCGTTGTTGACAGGATGTTAAAGACTAACCACCACCTACCATGATAAAAATGAGCTGCTATCAAAGTAATGCCCATATTCAATGGGACATTTTGTCAGTACAGTCTTGTCATACGGTAACACAGTGTTAAAGGCAAATATATTTATTGTGGTTTTTCCAACGTGTCTAGTTTTTCTGTTCTTGTTTTTGCAGTCCACACAATGTCCTCATGAGCTCATGGTTGAACTTTCAGAACTTTTCACATCTCAAAGCTCTCCACTTCTCTCAGTTGCCTTTTTGGCAAGTTTCTAGATATTCCCCTTTAGTGAAAATGGTCTTGCAGAAGCGCAAAAGGAAGCTACAATAAGAATTCTCTTATTCTCAGTTGACCTTTCTTATGTATATTGAAAATAGTAGCAGCATTTATCACAGCTGTGTTCATGTAATAAAATGCAATGATGGCCTTCATGTTTGTTGTTTTTCTAGCTACATTATATGTTGCATTCTTTCATTATTACGTCAGCTCCACCCTTAGTAAGGTTATAGACTGTGATAATTTCTGGTTTTTATCATTTCCTGTATTTTCACTAATATTTGCATTGTGATGCATCATAGACAGAAGTAACGCCACTCTATTTTGCTTTAACACACAAGAGAGACTAAGGTGCAATTTTCCTGAAACCAAAACAAATGACTTTTCTTGTCTTAGTGTTATTAAATCCCAAGGGGACTTGCTGCCTATTCTTCTTCAGAGGACCAATGGTGGTAGTCTTCTGTGTCATCAGTGTGTTTGCTAAGTCGTAACTTGTGAAATAATTGTCACAAGCTATGTTGTGCCCTCTAGTCATGATAATTCAGCACAGTCACTGAAAAAGTCCAGTCGGCCTTCCTGTTTGTATGGCCTTCAGGCTGTTGCCCAACATACATCTCCATGTCAGATGCGTTAGACATGCACTGCTGCAAAAATCTGTATTCTGTACTTGTTTGGCTTACTGGCATGTATTCAGCAACTGTATCAGCCTTCTGAGGGTTTTCAACAAGTAATGCACTGAAGGAGAAAAAATCTGTTTATGCCCATGGTGAGGTGAAATATTTTAAGTCCTGTGCCATCTGTTCGCCATAAAACTTGTAGATGTGGTCACGCATTACACCAGGGAAGTACAGTAATCTCAGTAAAACCTACATTTCACCTTTATCAATTGTTTGGGAATTTGTCACCCTAGAAAAGTTCCTCTGGATAGTTTGAAAGTGCGTATTAGTACGCTTAACCAGTATGTACATAACTTGTTCATTAGAAAACATTTCCCACCACTTTAGTGGATTTGTAGCATATTTCACAAGCAAATTAGTTAAGATGTTATGAGAACATGTACATGGTTCCTTTGGTGGAGCATGTGGCTTGCATACTGTTTTGTCTTTACTGACAAACACTCCACTATCTGCACCATAATCACTGTCTCCTGTTTCATCACCTGATGCTCCTCATTCAGTGCCTCAGAATCATTTTTACATTCTGGGTCCTGTATTTCTTCAAACTCGAATTCTCCACCTTCAGAATCGTCAGCTTCACTTTCAGCCATCACTTCTTTAACCAGCCACCAAATTCTTGCTGCAGTTATAAGACTTACAAGATATTAGAATAAGGAACCAAGCAAGATGATGCCTGTTCTGACACCAGAGCCAATAGTATGTTCATATGTGCTCAGGAATAACCTAAGCAGAGCCAACAACAAACTGACACCAATGCATGCCCATGATACCCTAGAGCTGTTTGTTGTAAGCAGTCTGGAAGTGCTATTGTTAAAATACCACGTGTACCATTCCAAATGACTCCTGTTATGCTCACTTAAAGGTACTCAGAAGACAACTTCTTGGAAGCAATTATCAGACATTGTATTAATGTGAAAATATTATCCTTTGTCTCATAGACCACTTGCATGTACTTATGGGCCAATAGTTTGCACTTTCCTTTTCAGTTAAATACTTCTGTTACGTAAGTGCTCTCACAGAAATATCTGTATCTTTACTTTGTTATTGAGATCTTACCCAAAATTACTATGGAATCACCAATCACTATCTGCATTTCAGCTTAGCAAAGATTTTTTGATGGATATTGATACCTTAGAGTTAAGAGAAGAGACTAAAAAGTTGCTGCTTCTTGTTAAAAATGTGTGTTATTTCCATTGGTGTGAGTGTTTACATGTTTGAGATGCTAGTACCCATCAGTTATATGTCTAACTAAAACAGAATACTCTGTAACTCACTTGTAATCATGAAACAAAAGTATTTGTCACTGTGATTCTCCATTTGAAGGAATTGAGGCCAAAGATCACGACACAGGATCTATTTAACACCAAGTTGAATTCTCAAAAATAACTTAATTTTGCTTATACATGTGAGATCTACAACCTATTGGTCTCCAAAAAAAGTGAGCACTAAAAATTTTTTTTAGTGTGTGTGTTTTGCAGCCAGCATGGGCTAAGATATTTTAGCTTTCAGGTAGAAAGTATTTCTGTGTTGTGAACAAGGATTTGATTTGAAAGTTCAGGAAAAAACCTTATAAAATTTGAGAGCAATAATTTAAAGAAGCTACTTGATAAAATGGCAATTTTTGTTTCAAATTCCTAAACTTAATCAACGCTTAGCATAAACTTACCAAGCTTACAAAAGGCAGAACTGCAATGGTTTGGGGAACTTATAATAATTTTTATGATAATATAAACACAAAAAGCTCTGAGCAAATATCTTAATTTAGTTGTAATATAAGGGGCAAGGAAAGAAATTCAAATAAGTTTCCTATTCCAATTAAGACTAAAGAGTATCAGAACATGTTAAAAAGCAATATTTATGAAAATGATAATCGTGCTGTAGGTGTTGACGCCTGTCAAAGTTTTAAATGTGCTCTCTTTATACATAATATGCAGAGTAATGGTTCCAGAATTAACATATTAAAAACTGAAAGAATAAGATGATGGCAGCAACCTGCTGAAACCTAGATTTAAAAACTGAATACCCATGAGCTTTATGTGAATAAAAAATTAGTCATTTGCTAGACCAGGAGTGGTTGTCCTGCTCAGAGTTTTAATCCTGTAATTCAGCTGGCTATGAATTTTCTTTTCCCTGCCTTGAAAGTATATTTTACAAAACATACTTCAGAAGGAGCCACTGAAGTTTGTGGGTGTTGTCCTTTTTCCATTAACTATATTTAAGAATAAGCACAGCATTAAGGGAAGAGATATAGATACCAGTAGATTTACTACATCAGTCTCTGTGCTTTTTAAATATATCACCAACAGATTTGTTTAGTTTACATGTTCTTACGTAAGACAATATTTTCAGGCGCAGGCATTGACTTACTGCACAAATGAAGAATGTCCAATTCCTGGTATTACATTCGTCCTCTGCTCAATGTAAGATAAACTGCAATAATACAATAAACAGATCCTTTCAACTGAATGTTATCACAAAGTACAACTGTTTTAACCTGATGTTTGGTAACAGGTGACATTATCATTTAATGTTGAGATTTTTTTAAATCCAGCTTGAAATGACTTTTATGTTAACTGATGTTTTATTGTTCATGTAAATTTCTACAATTAATCACAGTTTGTAACAGTAGTGCATAAGTATAATATAGGACATCATTGCTTTCAGTTCATTGACTGAATAAACAGACAGTGGAGTAAGGGAAGAATTTCTCCACACTATTGTGTGTTTTTTTGTCTTAAAAAAGTGATGAATTGAGAATCAGTATCAGTTAGTCACAACTGAAAATAGATTGAAGTTGTAATGGGATAACTGAATTTGTGACTGTTCTTATATATCTTTATTCATAGCGTTATAACAGAAACTGGAACAAGTAATGTATTTTAGAACTTTCCCCAGTCACCATGTTTTAACATCCATTACATTCAGTGAGAAAGTTGCGCTTCAGTATTTTGTATTTTGTGTAAGCCATTTCAACATAACTGGCTCAGTATGTTGTATATCTTAAACTTGACTTGTTTTTTATATATGTATTTATAGCTGAAAGATCTCTTGTTTAGATGAGAAAGAGCATCTGAAATGAGATTGATAACCATCATTACCTTCAATTCATGTAACTGCTATGGACCAGAATTAATTTTAACTTAATTGTAGATATTGATTGGTATCCGTTTGAACCTCAGTGGTATTGTCAGCATCTTTGACTGATGAGATCCTTGCCCTGTCATAACAGCCAACTATTCATAGGAGGAAACAACATATCAAATCAATAAATACATCATGAGGATAAACTTTTACAAACTTCAACTGTTACTGAGCACAGCCATATGCTAGTTTTCTTCACTAGGCGTCAAGAGCATACGACTTAAAACGATGACTGAAATTAGTGCTCAAACTATTCACTGTTAACATTCTCACTGTATGCTTTTAGTAAGAAACTATTTAATTACAATACTGATTTGAAAAAATTAAAATTACACTTTAATTATTTGATGTATGTTATAATTCACTGTTCTACTGTAAGAGAGACTGTAGTGTATCTTAAATTATTGGTAAAGCTTTTGGAACAACACAATGTAATAAAATTGTGGCATTGAGTAGTGTCTTGCTGTGACATTGCATTACAGTGTGCAAATTTTTATGCATGTAACAAATATAAGAAGTCTTATTTTTCTATATTATTTCTAGTTAGGAATAAATATTGAAACATGTGTAATGTATTAAAACTTAACTCGAAGTCAGTCATGTTTCTAATTCAGTTAACTTATCATGATTTGAAGTATTTGAAATTTTATGTGACAAAGTGCATTGCAGGATGATGAAATAATACAGATTCTCAGTCATGTTAAAATGAAATGGTAACTGATTAATAATTTACAGCAGCCAGACTAAACATTTGTGAGAATTTTAACTGTTGCACTGAGTCTATTTTAACCACAATATATGGCAACAAAATTTCTTGTAATTCTTCCTGTTGAGTGTGTTGCCTGGAAGGGAGTTATGGTGGTTCAGAATTTGTATTCTGGTGCTCCTTCCCATTGTGCTCCCGGTATTGGATTATGCTGGTAAAACGGCAAGTGGATGTCCTGCGCTGTCTGTGCATTGGACAATCTTTCCACGACGTCACGCAGATTCGATAACGCAATCTGCTCAGTAAGCGGAGCGAAACAAGGCACGCGTCCAACTTCTGGTTTTTGACATAGGGCAGGGACAATGACTTCTTTTCCATCAACTACATATCCCAGCGCATCAAGAAAGAATTTTATCATTGCTGGGTATGCCACAACCGTATTTGCTGCATTACGGTATTCATAGTCAAGAAGGAAGCGATACGCTTCTGCAGGGTACTGGTTTGGAGCTGGAGAGACTCTTACAACTTCTTCCATCTTCCTTTCAAATAATAGTAGATTTACACGACAAAATGAATGTATATTACAATAATGTGCATTGCGAAACATAGAGCACTGCCTGTAGATTGGTGCTGCGCAAAATCCCAATTGCCTTGTAGTCACTGGCATGGTTACTGCTGTCAAAGTTTCGCCTGATTCTATTTTGTTCAGAGCTTCTGAAAGCTCACTCAATCCAACTCCGATTTTGTCAGTCTAGGCATCTGACTGTGTCTTCATTGTTTCGGCATCTTTCTTCTTTCTGTATGTTTCTGACCTATTCTGATTCCTTCCTTGGCGACTGTTGTTCTTGCCACCACTGTAGGATTGTTGTGCTGGTCGGGGTTCTCTGAGCTGATGCCAGTCCCACGCTCCTTCATACTGTCCCTCGTGATCGCGTCTGGCCACCTCACGCACTTTAGCACGGCTGCGTGAACCATAACCACTCGCCATGGTAGTAATACTATCAGATGGAATCCTCTATCCGCCAGCCGGAATATCCAGAGCTTTTCATTCTCTTTGGCACTCCTTGAGTCAACTATTATGATGGTACTTTTGTCTTGTTCTCACAGATTTGTACTTGATATTCAATAACAAAGAAACCATAGCTTCATTTTAGTATTTATAAGTATTTTTCAAATAGTAAAGTTGTTTTGATAAGCTAGTGAAGGGCAAGTGTTTCATGAGGATTTGTGTTTATTTGCAACAAACTCCATTGAGTAAACACTTACAATTTCAGTATAGAGTATTGCAGTGCTGTACTTAAAATATATTTTAAATATATTCCATATGATGGGACCAATATTATTATAAATTAAACTGTAAATATAGATGAAATCTCATCCCCCCCCCCCCCTCCTCCAAATACTTTTTTAAACTATGGCATGGCTGTGATTTTAAACCTAGAAAAAAAATGTACATCAGTTTAAGACTGCTTGGTAGGGCTCAAATCGAAATTGCTGTGCACTAAAAATAAATCACTAAAACATATATAGATTATGTGCAGATTGACAATGAGAGATTGCTTCTTTTGGTCATCAGGTTTGCAATTAGCTCATTAAATACAAAAAGAACGAACACCACTGGAAAAGCTGAGGCAGTTTAAAAATTTGTTAGCAGAGCTAGTTTGTTACATTCCGATTAAAATAACTTTGTGACTGCTGTTTCAATGAGTTGAGCATTTGGGCCAGCTATCAGCCAATCACACATTTTTCTTGGGCTCTTCATGCTCACTGTGTTGCTTGTTTAATAAGTAAGTGCAGAAACTAGCCAGCACAGCTGGTTTCGTGGGGAGGTATGGGAACAGTACGGGGCATGCGCAATACAAGCTAGCTACACTGCTTCCCACTATTGACGTGTTAGTCACAAAGTTATTTTATTTGAATTATAAGAACTTAATTTTTGAATTCAGTAATGGTCTTAACGACTGCCAGATAGAAATAGTTAACGTGTTAATCATCCTGCATGTGCCCTTGTGGACAGTTGTCGTACAACTGTAGGTAATCCCTGGTATAAGTCCCATTTTCCATGTGTCATGCATATTTCACAAATGCAAGAGGAAAAATGCATTGATGTAAGTCTTAACCAATTCAGAGACAAGTGACTTGTCTAATCTCAGTGCAAAATTGTTATAGATTGATCAGGAAATAGTTTGTACAAGAAAAGGGTGAATAGCGTAGGTGGATGTTGCATACATTTATGTTAAAAATGTGTTTTATATTACCAGCAGAAAGTGACTAAGAAGACACTGATCAGGTGTAGCAGTAACTTGTGGAGGGTCAATTTAAATTCCTACCTGTAATTGAAGGGAAAAAGACTCCTGTGTCACTTCTGTTGCCATTTCCTTTATTTTCTACTTTTTGTCTCAGTATGTTCCCATATTAGCATTTATTACTCTATCAGCCAGAAAGGTTTAGCTTTCTGTCAGCCCAGTCCACTGCTGTACTTTGCTGATAACAAGACTGATACAGTTGCAGAGTAAAGTTTTCACCATTCCTACTATAAATGTGAGTAGATAATGACTCGCCAATAATTGAAGCTTTTATCCATGTCCCCAGGCTGTCATGTCTCCTTCAAATAGATTCTTGTCCTGAATTGTTAAAAATGCTTTTATTCTGTCATGTACCTGTTTTTTTTTTTTCTAGATGCCAGAAATATGAAACTCCCTGCTCTGTTAGAGATTTCAAACTTCAAAAATTTACATCTTATTTTATGCTACTTATTGTACTTTAAAAAGAAAACTAGAGACTGCAAATGAAATGAAATTTTTGAAGGCTTTATTACTTTTATACAGGTATTTTGTGCTTTTTAAGTAAGAGTAATACAAACATTGTGTGGATAAAATTACTAGAAATTAGATTTTTGAGTGCTAATTGCTGTTGACAGGTGGTTCTTATGGAAGTTAATATTATGAAATTATGTTTGGTTTCTGTTAATTCTGAAAGTGGAATTTGTTTCAGATTGAATCATTATTGTTCAGTAAATTAATTTTGGCAGTGAACCTTTGAGCTGTATGTAGGGATGCATCGTTACTTAACATTGTGAATCATTGTTACTGTTTATTGATTCTCACTGCCCTTTACTGATCATTAACTGACTATTGCAATGCAGCAGTTAGCATTTTTATGATAAGTCTTGAATTGCCATTTCTTACAAGAAGTTGTTCTACTCTACTGTACTTTCATCAGCCTACAGAATGTAACACTACTGTGCAGATTGTAGACAGATTTAAAGTAAATGGACAAATGTTTATTATTTGGGCATTAATTACGCATCACATGTAGTGCTTTTGAGTATCGTGTGTCTGCTTTGTTCTGAAGGTTTGCTCAAATATTTTGTTGTATTAAGTTGTTGTTATGTAAATAAAATGAAATGACCTGGACCAAAAATAAAATGAAATGACTACTTTTTTTTTACCTTCTGATACTGTCTGTGTGTATCATAATGTGAAATATATGTATGATGTATATATCTTATTCTGTTGTTTCCCTAAATCACTTCACGTGGCAACTTTTATGGTTCCTGCAATAAGGTCACAATTGATTCTTTGCATACTCTTATCAAATCCAAAGTGGTGATGTGTCTGCTGACCTAGATGGTGTTCAGAAATTGAACTCCAACTCTCTTTCCTTAAATTTTTGTCTTTAGGCCACAACTGTTCAAGCTCATCCTATATTATGAAGTATATAAACTGACTTACAGAAGAATTCAAAAAAGCTTCAATAAGTTGTATACATTTATTTTTTCAGGGCAGCAAATTTGTTATGGTGAATGTATGTTCACAGCAATTGAGATAACTGTAACTGTCTCCAAATAAATTTGTGAAGAACAGACAAGTAACAACAGCAGTGAAGCAACCATCAAGTAAGGAAAACTGAAGGAAATAGACTGGAGATTTTTACACATAGGATCGGTGTCTGTTCTGTCGGGCATTTCCAGTAGAACAGACACCGTGCAGATGCACAAATATTGTCCAAAGTCATATGGGAATCAGAATTTGCAAGTAGAGTGTTTAATAGATGAGGGATGCAGCATTGTGATGTGTGGTAAGTTGGAAATTTGAGATAGTCAGGGACCACTGGATGGCCTAAGCGGTTAAGGAAATGATTCGTGAGAAGTGGTAAATCCGGGTTCGAGCCCTGCTCTGGCACAAAGTTTAACTTTTGCCATTGCATTACCACATTGCTCTGTGTGGCTAGCTGTCTAGATTTCCCATCCATCCTTTCCTTTTCTTTCCCATTCCTATGTTTCTTGTTTACAGATGGGAGTTCCGTAATGTGTATCACAACTGTGGTGTCTGTTCTTTCGGACATATCCAAAAGAAGACATCACACGCTCATATCATTGATTTGCCTCAATGGGCTATGAATCCATCACCTTCAGTGCGAATTCACAATCATGTTTGACTTCATGCAAGAATCTCAAAGTAGTGAGCAAAGGGAACGTAGATGGGGACTGCAGATAGGTGGCTCTAGGTGAGAATGTGGGTTGGCTGAGGGGTGTACCAAGGTAGTCCACACAATTGCAATGAACACTTTGTCCTGGTGGCACAGTGGTTAATGTAACTGCCTACTAAGCAGGAGATCCTGGTCCGGCACACATTTTCACTCGTCGCTACAGAATTCACATAAAGTTTCAATGCAGCTGATATTATAAATTCATTTCCTTTCCTTCTTAACCCCCATCCCACCTCCACTGTAAGTTTACATAATCTCAAAGGCCCTTAACGGACACATAATACATAAGAAACACAAATGTTCCCAGAATTGTAAATGAAACCTTATATCAGCTCTCCGTGCCTGGTTCTCCATAGCCCAATATGGACATGTGGTAGAACATTGTGAGCTATGAAAGACAGTTTTCTACAAAAGTAACGCTACTGAAGCAGGAAAAATAAATGAAATAATTATGCGATCTCTATCAGAAATATATGATGATATTGGATATTCCTCCAAAAGATCAAAGCAGCTGTTGTACACTCTGCCAGTTAATTGTTTACAAACTTACTTCAGGTGCATAATCATTAACAACAAAAATTCAAGCAAATCTTTTTTTAAATGGGTTTTTCATTTAAATGTAGAAAATAGTGGGCGAAAGATATGTAGAAAGGTGAGAATAGTAGAAAAATAAATAAATGTGTCATACTCTTTAAGTCGTGAGGAGATGGAAAGCTAAAGGTTGATAATGTTGCTGTTGTACTTCTCCATTTTCTGCTATGATCAAGTTTTCAGAAGTAATTTTGAGATCTCCAGAACAAAGGAATAAAGATCGCCTAAGAATAAAAAGGAACTGACAAAGCAGTGTGTGTAATGATGTAACGAGGAAATGGCTGTATGTGGCACAGAAATGTTGTCATCAATGTACTTTTGTTTTGTTGGTAGATTTTACCAAATAATGTACATGAAGTGTGATCTTGATGGACAGAATTGTTTTGTTTTTACAGGTTGTTAAATTAGGTATGTTTGAGTGTTGTTCAAATGGAGAAACTTTACTATTGTACTGCCATAAAATTCTGTTTTGTACAGTTTATTTCTAGTAAAAATTCATACAGAGTTTTTGAAGCTGTTACATAACAACTCTGCTCCTTCATATTAATAGTTAAAAATGGATGACTGAATTCAGTTGTGGACATACCTCTCCTGAAGATGACCCATTTGAATGATGTCCCAAAACTTCGTTCTCAGATGAAGTGCATGTTGTAGGCATATCAAAAGGAAGAGTGTGTTGTATCTTACCTTTGAGAAAACTGTGTGAAAGATTGGTCCAACACTTGTTGGATACTGAGCAAAAGCAAAAGCAAATGGAAAAACTATTTTTGCACAAACATTTGGAGCATTTCAAGAATAATAAAACTGATTTTGCACAACAATTTCTTAATGTGGAAGATTCTCAACACGCAAACAAAACATCAGTCAAGATAGTATGCGGAAGCTGATGGCCCTGCACCAACAATATTTGTGACCGAGGGCTTATTTGTTCTAATATAATACAGTAGGTTTCTCTGGTGTTTGGCTTAATGCCTGGATAAGCATCTTCTCAGTTTATTCATCCAGCTCCAATAAAGGGGTTGTGGCAACCTGTGTGGATATTTTGCAGACCTTTTAAAACTCCACTTCAGGGATGAAATGTGCTCACCCAAAAATGTTAAAAGAATTGATTTAGAGGGGACAACATCAAATAATAAGTGTTTTGACCTAAATGGGACAACAGTGTAACAGATATTTTGTTTCTTGTTTAGTATTCCCTTGATTAGTCATATTACATGATTTAAATGACATATCCTTCAACTAACGTAATACAGCAGTTCACAAAAAAAAGGGTGAATAAGAGTTTAAGCTGAGGCTCGCCCGCACTTTGATGGTGTCCAGTTATAGTTACCAAACATTTTTTGAACATGTTGCAATGATACTAACAAAATTTTTCACACAAATGTCATGGACATTGAATAAATCTATCAGCAGGGTGTGTGTGTGTGTGTGTGTGTGTGTGTGTGTGTGTGTGTGTGTGTGTGTGTGTGTGTGTGTGTTTTAAATACCTGGCATGGTGTGCAAATTGGTGGATTTGTAACCAAAAACCTAATGTCACAATTTGGACACACGGTGATTTTAAATCAACAGTGCTCAATCTAACATACATCTTCAACTGATTTCGTGTCCAGAAGAACTACTGGTAAAGTTCTGTTCTGAGTTATGTTTGTCTGATGGCCTGCATTTACTCATAATGCGTCTTTATGGTAATCAATACATCTTCCATGGTATGTAAAAATAATAGATTACCTTTTTGTGTTGCAAATGCACCTGCAGTATTTTAAAAAAATACTTGCATCAAATTATGTGTGGGGTGCTACAAACTGCAAATGATCTAGACTTTAATCACTAGGGTTACCAGGGAGCAACACCTTGACAGTTTAAAACAGCTATTTTATAGACTTAGTAGGCTCAAATGTATATTTACCTACCATAGTTTTCTCCAGCAGAGTGTTCAATACCTCAGCCATATACTGAGGAAAGGTGGTCTCAGGCCCACATCAGCTCATGTGAAAGTGACTGGCAATCTCCTGGCACCCAAAGTTCTAAAGGAACTGTAGTTGCTCTTGTGGAAGATAAATTATTGTGGCAAATTTATACCAAATGCTGCATAGAGATTATCTTCTCTCAATCAGCTTCAGAAAAATGGAGTCAAATTTCAGTGGTCCACCGATTGTCAGGCAATGTTCTTAAGCTTAAAAAAGTATCGTAGTCTGACCACATTTAGGTCAGGCTGGCATTTAGTCTTGATTGGGGACAGATTCTTTGCAATGCTGAATAGACAGTGTGCTGTCACAAAAGTCCCCAATTGTATGGAACAACTAATTACAAAAAATGTAAAGCATTAACAATGTAACAGTAGCTCTTCCATTGGAGGCAGTGGATATTAGTTATGGCATTAAGAAATACCATGTGTTCTTACTGAGAACATAATTCCACCTGGTCATGGATGAGCTGCTAATTTTGCTGTTCAGCTCTCAAAGTGAACATGCCAGATAAGGTAGCATGGTTACAGTGGTAGTCCCGGTTTTTGTCTAACTCTCATTACGATATACAGTACGAGCCACTGCTCAGCACAGCAGTGGTGACACCCTGCAAGTCTGCTGGTGGGTTCTGATGTCAAGTGTGATAAACAGGAGGTGTTCTGGATGAATTATTCATGATAGCTACACCCAGAGATCAGGACCTGATGTTTTGCAAAGTCGCACATTATGCGTGTGATGGTTGGACTACCTCCCCAAAGCTATGGAACCAGCACTATGGATCTATTTCTGAATTCATCACAGACTCAACATTAATCAGGTGTCTTTCTGCTAGCCACAGAAGAATCAGAATGCTGACTGAGTTGGGATTCTGACTACAGTGTGGCATCACATCCTCAAATTACAGTCCATGGGTGGGGGTGGTGGAGGGGGTGGGGGAGATGTTGAAGATGTACATGTCATCATTTATATTGGCTGGGATTTATGCCAATATTAAACATGCAGTCTGAGCGTACCAAACATCCATGTGAAACCAAGTAGATCTGGCAGAATGTTTCTCCCCATAGCCCACAATTGACCACATGTGGAACTGCATGTACATCTACTTTGGATATCCGTTCCAGTGGAGTAAATGGTTACTGGTTGTAGACACACTGTCTGGTTTCCCCACACGTTGCCTGGATGTCATTGACATCAGCAGCTACAATTCAGATACTAGCGACGATCTTTGCCATTGTATCCGAAGAGTGCCAAAAGTTAACAATGGACAAGTTCTGGTTCTCTTGCCAGTGGAATGGTGCAGCTATCTACCTCCACTTCTTAGTACTCGATTCAAACTCAGATGGAGAGTGTTTAGTCAGAATCTTCATGGCCCAAATAAACAAAATGAGAATGACAGTGGTGTCTGAGAAAGCTGTGACAACTTTCCTCACTTTGCATGGATCCAGTATCGTACATTGTTGTAGCTCAAAAGAGATGCTGCACAGGCACATGTATTGTACCAGTTTTGGTTGCTTGCACCAAATCCAGTAAGTCCGCTTGTCAGAACAAGGCCGATACTACGATATGGGTGCTCTAGTCTGAGCCCATATGGATGGTCGTACACTTGCCCCAGGGTCCATCAAATGTTTGAAACGTGACAATAGTATCTTGTGCAACATTGCAGTCAGCTCTGCAAACACCTGAAGATTATGTCCCCTCATCAGGTCCGAAGTAACAAACTGAAACCGCTACAATTCCTGGGTATGCCTTACAGCCAGTGCAGACTTACACACACCAACCACCCCCTCCCACCATTTCCCCCTGCTCCTCCCCCAAAGCCGCCCCCCCCCCCCCTTTCCCTCCACTAGGCAAGCTGTTCCATCCTTGTTCAATATTAACTAATGATGTTATTGACAGATGAGAAAGCAAAATCTTCCTTTTCTACCCCTTAAAGTTTTGAGATACTTCAGTAGTTGAATCTAAGACATACTATTCTTTTATGAGAATAACTTTTACATTGCTGAATAGTAATCAATGGTGTTTGTGAAGCATTACCTACAGGTATATTCACACATCAACAAAAGCTTTGCATCACCCTGATAAGTTGTGCAGGCATATTGCTTTGCGACAGTTCCTGTACTGATCGGAAGGTCAACCCTGACATTGTTTGTAAACATATCCACAGTTACCATGAGCATTACCTACAGATAGAATGCTACATTCAAATGGACTGCAGCATTTCAGTTGAAAGTAAAGCACCACTATGGTTGAGTTAGAGGCATCTGTGGAACAACAGAGTGAACATTCACTGTGCCACAAAGGACAATTGTGACCAGTGATGGAGTTGGCATCATCACATGCACAGAAGGCCTGTCAACCAGTGATGTGCTGTGGACATGAAATTGGTTCCAATTGGCAGATAGACTGCTCCAGAACTGAATTCAGTGTTTGAAGAGGATAAGGATGTCATGTATCGCATCAAACTGTTAAGAGACAATTGTATCACATGAATCTCCATTCCAATTACCAAGGTGAGCACAATGTTGTACGCCACACCATCATGGAATCCATTACAGATGGGCAAGGAATCGTGCAGAATGGATACCGCAGGATTGGCATTTGATGTTATTTATGGGTGAAACTTTGATCCGTTTATACCCTGATAGTCACAGACAGCTAGTTCAGAGACATCACGTTAATATCAATCACCTCTAACCCGGTGTCCCACATTTACAACAAGATGGTGGTGGAGTGATGTTCTGGGCTGACATTGCATGGGGCCACTGGCTGCAGTGTTTTGGGATCAAAAGTGTCTCCCACTCATCAACTTTGTTTAGAGGGAAGACCATTAGTGTAGCAGCCTACTGTCAGACTCTTCACCGAGTAAACTATGCTAATCAGAACAAATGGTGTGGATTGTCATCCAGCAGCATTGTGCTTTTTCATGATAATACCCGCCCATATTCTGCTGAGTTAAAGGATTTTCTTTGGAAGTGGGAAGTTTTTGAACATCCACCATATAACCCAGACTTGGTCCTGAGTGATTACAATGTTTTTCCCCACAAAGAAGTGCCTCTTTTTTGTTGTTGAAGAAGGGGAAAAAACCCACTAGGGAAAAGATAATGAACTGGAAGAGATTCCACTAGCTGAGTGTGTGGAAGACATAGGAAAGCTTGTGGTGCACAACAAACATTGAATTAGACTTTGGTGACAGTATCACTCAACATTTCTTTTACATGTAATATTCTTCTATGTAGATGCCATCACATCCTGTTGCCTTAAACCAGCATTGTGACAGAGCATTATTCCCTGTTGGTAAAAGCTCTTGTCCTGTACTCATAGCTACATTTTCCTGCATGAAATATGCTTGCATGATCTTCGAAGTGTGTCCCACAGAGAGAACCCTTAACTGGCCTTAACAGTTGGAAGTCCAAGTGCAGCAGTGGCTGTGAGAGAATGTCCCGAATGTGGCTGATCAAGGAGCTCAGTTTCTCGACTCCCTGTTGCCTTAACTCTCTTTATCCATCGCCCAGCAGTACTATCAACAGAATCATCATCATCATACACTACAGGAAAAAAAGAAAAGAATTGAAGTATTTGAGATATGGTGTTCCAGAAGAACACTGAAAAATAATTTTATTGATAAGATAAGAAATGAGGAGGTGCTACACGGAATACGTGGGGAAATGAATATATGGAAAACACTGACTTGAAAAAGGGGCACCATGCCTAGAATTGTGTTAAACCATCAATTGAATAACTTTCTTGGTATCAGAGGAAACTGCAGAGAACCAAAATTGTAGGGGAACACAGAGATTGGAATATGACCATCAAGTAATTGAGGTTGTCGTCGTTTGGTAACTCTGAGGTAAAAAGGTTGTCAAATGTGAGGAGGTTGTCATGGGGTCACATCAAATGAGTTAGAAGACTTCTTTTGGACGTTGGGAGAGAAGAAGGAGGGGGGGGGGGGGGTGATGGAAACTAGAAGTCAACTTATTCAAATAATGTATTGTTAATTTATTGTTACTTCTAAAATTTAAAATGGTTTTACTGTCTATATTATAAATATTAGACTGAACGTAATCTTCTCAGCCAGAGATGCCAGATGCTTATGTGGGTACAGAATAAACGAACTGGGCACACAATGAAATTATGCAATAACTATTAACTGTTTATAGAAATATACATCAATAAAAAGTTTACCATTAATTGTAATTAGATTTTCAGATAAACAGCTAATGTACTTTCACAGTATGTTGATAGAACATTAATTCTTTCATCTATCTGTGGCACTGGCTGTGACTCAACAAATGTTTGAAAGGATTCTTAAAAAAGTATCTTGTATAGATACCTTGCAGTGAACAGTGACATTTTTACAATTTTCCAGACTGTAGTAAATGTTTGTGGATAGTAACTTACATGTAGTTTAGAACTGAAGGATACAATTTAATACTGGAGAGATGCCTAGTACTGATACATGCAAAATGATGATTGTCGTGGCATTGTGTGGCAGCTATCAGATGGACCCAAGTAGTATGGTTTCAATGTGAGAACAACAAGTGGTAGTTTTTATTTTAATTTTTTGCCTGTATAGATACCCTGTATCATTGATTCTATTCAACAAGTCTACTAATGAAGCAAGATGCCAATGATGAGTCTTCATTTCTCTTATTTTTGATCTTCCTGCCTTGCCTATTATTTCATACCACACCATTTGTTGAAGATGTAATCATTTTCTCTCTCTTTCCAAGTTCTGAAGCTTTTTCCAGATATGAAAAATCATGGAAACCAGCTTGTACTGCAAAAAGCATGCTGATTTTCAGAAACTTTATTGTTTTTATAACTACCAACTGATAGTTCATCATGGTTTACCAATAACTATTGTCATGGTTTTATTTTGAGCAACAAAACACCTCTTTCAATCATGAATAGTAACAAAAGCAAAGAAGATTATTCATCAAGCAAATTAAGGAAAATTAGTAACTAAAGGTATGGTAATTTTATTGTTGCCACGTGCAATGGAAAAAAAATCAAAATTTATTGTCATCATCTAATTTGGTACAGGAATGCTACATAAACAATTCCTCTTCAATATCATATTTTACATGAGATAGTTATTCTGGAGAAAACATTCTTCACTTTTATTTGATTTCACAGCACCATTAATGATAGGATATCACATAATTTCCAAATATCCTACTGTAATACACCGTATCTTCATAGATACAGATTCTTCAGTCACTACAATTTATTGATTACCTAGAACAGTAGTCAAACAGCACACAGACAAGCAGTGATACAGATAGGTGGTAATTTGCATGAACCACAAGTTATAACAAATATTAAATAAAGAATTTGTGGACACTAATGTAAGTAGGAAAGTTTTGCTGTAATAATGATGTTCAGTATCCAGAAAGCACTGTGACATACTGATATAAGAATCTGTATTAACTCTGAATATGGTGATGAAAAAGTGGTTATTTGTCTATGTGGTTTCTCGTACAAAGAAGGAATGATGTTCCATGATAGAATATTGCTTAGCAGTTTTTTGAAGTAAGCACTAGACTAGTTTGAAAGGACATGCATGTTCTGCATAAAGTTTTTGAAATAATCAACTTTTTTCTGTTAATGACTGCAGGCTTCCATCAAATTACAGTAGATATAAATATAATAAAAAGGGGGAAATAAACTTTCCGTCAGTTTCTGATACCTCTGTTTAATTTTTAGTGACAAAGTGAAATTGAACCACCTCTAATTTATTTTCATCAGAAATTGCAAACTGTAGTAATATTTTTTTTTTTTCCTTTACTGATGAATTACACCATAGAAGTAAAGCTGGAACCACTGTGGAATGTCTTTATAAACACTGAGATAATATTCAAATGTTGACTATTATATGTGAGGTGCCACTATTCATGATGCAATTTATGTTTTGTGCTGATTTCAAATAATAATAAGTGGTTCTCCATAATTTTGTGTGTCATAAAACAGATATGAACTTTCTGCTTCTGCCATATCTTCTTCATGTTATTTAGTAGCCAAATTGTACAAAAATTTGAAATCAATTAAAATTTAACACATCGTTCCCTCAGTCTTTTAAGAATGACGGTTTGTGGACTTGCTTGGTGCCATTCCACAAATGTCCACAACCATCACTGCTGAAATATGAAAAAGAATGAAGGTATGGGAAAGCAGGCAATGCGAAATGCTGTAAAATGTAATGACCTGCTAAACACAATTAAATATGTAGCTGGTTTTTAAAGTCACGCAATAAATTAAAAGTGTACATTTATGGATGATATGAACAAGATTGCTTCTGCTTTGTCTACTTCTCACTTATGAACAGAGCTAGCAGTTTTGACTGCAAGTTGATTTTCAAATGATTTTGCATCTCCTCAGAATATTTAATTCCTAACTGGCATGATAGGCCACTTTTGTAAAAAAAAAGACAGATGTGAATGTAATTAATGCAAAATGAAGGTAGACCTGAGTTAAGGGCTTCTCACCTCATGGTACAGTGTACCCTTTCTTCAATAATATTCAACAAAATAATGAGAGTAGAGGTAGCTGAGACTGTAATGTTTGAGTAATTTAGTCTGGTACGGAAGATAGTAACCAAAGACCAACCTTTAGTTCAAGTACAGCATCCAACACATTTAGCAATGAATTATACATTAAGTAATTGTCAATTACTTACCAAAAAGTAATTTTTAAGATGAAAAATGAAGTCAACATAACATCATAAAACAAGAGAAACTAAAAAATATCTCCAATTAGTTTAAATACAAGTTTAACAAATCAACTGTTTCCTTCCAAACACTTTTATGAATGCAATTATCCATGGTGACTAAGACGAGCTTAATTTTAGGTAGTCTCATAAGTAGTAGCTTGGTCTCTGTTTATTTATTCTATTTCTGCCACTGAATGAGAAATATCATAATTTGTAACTATTTAATTTATCAATGTTAATGTATTGTAATTACTTTATTGTGTATCCTTCATTAGTTAATCCATCATATGTGACTTCAAGAAAATTGTCAAAAGTTTAGCATAAACAGTTGTTAATAGATGAAGCATTATTTTAAGAAAACTTTAGTAAGTTCCCTAACAGTTTCAACTAAGCACCAGCTTTCATCACTTTTTTTATTATATTATTCTAAATGCACTGGTAAATTTATCATGATTATTCGTATACTGTGCTCTTTTTTTACAGTGACAGGAAATGATGTACAATATTAAGAAAGAAATTAATGTGGCAACATAAATCAGTTTCTCACATCTATCTACATTGTACATAATTTCTGAGATAATTAAAAGTACTACATATATCATGTAAGTACTAAATTGCAAGTATATTTAGTCACGGTGATTCAAAAATCAATACCAATATCAAAGTTTTACCAAACTTTGTAGAGTAGAGAGAAAAGACATATCATTTTTGTCCCAAGCCTGGTGGTTTTAGTGCTGCAGAAATTTCAAATATGATATTACAGCGAAAGATGAGACAGCTTAGTACAAACTGTCTATGTCTGATACACCATCTCTTAACGGAATTGATGTATAGAACCTTCCAGGAGAGTTACCAATGTTTATTTTGTTAGATGTGAACTAGTGAAGCTTCTAGTATTAGAATTATGTTGTACTTCCCTACATATGCAAGAAATTGAAATGTGTTGCTAATGTTTAGTGTCTGGGGCACAGTGTATGGTTGCAGCATAAGAGAAAATCTCATTCTTTTACACTATCTAAGAGATTGGCACTGAATGTTGAACCACCATGCACATTACTAAATGTATTCACTCACAAATACAGTTTATTTTAGCTGCTCTGTTTTCAGTGAACATATCTTTTCTTAAAAAGTATAGATTTGATCATTCCATACCATGTCTTCTGTTCTAGTATTTCAGGTTGTAAAGATATTTCACCTATATCTGAAAAGTGATGCTCACTGCGATCATAACATGAACTGGATACAATGTCAAGTTCATCATTTGGCACCCATGTTTGAAAAAGTTTTGAATTATGCCGAAAACTAGTCAAATTTTGATGCTGATTCAATCGATGCCACAGTTTCAGGTCTAGATTCCATCTTCTTCTTGAAGCCTTCAATGTGTCATTACTTTCTTTACTTGTGTTTAATATTTTTTTTGAAGGAGATAAGACTAATTCATTTTCATTACAATCTCTTTGACCTCTTGAAGACTGTACCCTTGGTATGAGGTTTAGCTTTCGCAGTTCATTGTTTAATTCATTTATTGTGCCACACTCATCTGATCTTGCAATGTTTCTCTTGTTCATGTTATTGTTGTCTGGGAACTGGAAAAAAGGAATACAAAGGCAATAAATATTTATACTTTCAAAAATGTAACTTTTATACAGTGCTGTAATAAAATCATCAGTTTTTATGCGCAAAATATGAGTGTAAATATTACTTTCTGATCTCTAACTATCACATTCTATCCTCATTATTTTTTAAATCTCACTTTGTTTCCTAGAATCATATAGATCAGTGCTGGGCAAATGTGAGACTTGGAGCACAGGTGCTTGCTTAGGCTTGCATTGCTTGCAAATTCTATCACCATCATTTTTTATATCTCACTTTGTTTTCTAGAATCATGTAAATCAGTGCTGGGGATATGTGAGACTGAGAGCACAGGTGCTTTCTTAGGCTTGCATTGCTTGCTTGAGGCTCACCCTCCACCACACCTGGCTGTCTGGAGTTCCTCGTTCACTCCCCTACCCATGCTTGCACTGCTTGTTTCATCTGTGGCAATGTGATCTGTTGCTTTTGTGTTATAGCATTGTCTAGATTGTGGTCTCATTTATGATAACAAGATGGAACTATTGAGAAGAAAATGGTTCAAGAGGAGTTGAGATTCTAAATTTCAAAATCTAATGATTCCTTATGCATCAGCCCACAATGTGAAGAAAGTCTTTATTGAAACATGAAGCCAGATCTCAGCGTTTGTTTTCTAATATAAAACCTCTTGGGCTAACACAGCCTACAAAGACATAAGTTAGTACTCATGCAGGTATGTGAGGTGTTACCCAAAAGAAACTCAACTTATTTTTTTGAACTTATTAACTCACATTTTAAGCATTTTAAACACAAATCTTCAATTCCCTTCAAAGTAGTCTCCACTTGTACTAAGACACTTGTCTAAGCCTTAGTTCAATTTTTCAAAACATTGTTTAAATTCATCTTTTGTGATTCCTGACAGCACCACCATCCTTTTTCTTCATGTCAGCAATATCAGCAAAATACTTTTCTTTCATGTCTCTTTTCATTCTAGGAAACAAAAAAAAGTTGCATGGGGCAAGGTCAGGTGAGTATAGGGGTCATAACGTTTTTGATGAAGAACTGTAATACAGACAGGGCTGTGTGAGCAGAGACATTGTAATGATGGAAAAAACAGTCATCCGACTGCCCAAATCAGGCTGCTTCCACCACACACTGTTGCACAATCTTTTCAAAACTTCCAACTAGAAAGCCTGATTAACTCTCTGACACTGGAGAAAAATGTATGACAAAAAAAAGTGGCTTGAGAGTTGCTTCGATTCAGGATTGTAAGCATAGCAACATGTTTTATAACCTGGCAGTCAACAGTTGTGGCACAAATTTGGCCGCCACCCTTTCCATTTCCAGGTCTTCCATCACACTTTATTGCACTGAACCCCAAGTCACTCCGGACAGCTCCACAAGTTCTTCAGTGGTCCAACATCGATCTTTGTTGATGACTGCACCAATGTTTTCAACATTTTCAAGTGTTCAGACTGTGGAAGGACAACCAGAATGAGGTTTGTCATCAGTTCACATTTCACCATTTTTGAAACTTGAAAACCACTCAAATACTTGAGTTTTCCTCATAGCATCATCCTTGAAAACCACTCAAATACTTGAGTTTTCCTCATAGCATCATCCTTGCATCCTTGTACACTGTTTTAAACATTTCAAGAGTTTCTGTTCCACTTTTTCCAAGCAAAATCAGAATTTTGCTATTGCATGTTGTTCATGAAAATCAGCCATTGCAAAAACGACAATAACATAAAACAGTTTTCACTATAAACTCTGCCGAAACTAGTCCTCGCCTTCTTCAGTGACAGCACTTGGCTTACTGACTGTGGAATGTTCACTCTATGTGCTTCCAGTGGAAGAATGGGGTACTAAAAAAACTCTGCCCACAAAAAAGTAATTCAGTTTCTTACGGGTACCTCCTTATATGTAATTTATTGAAATTATTACTGCTGTTGATTCAGCATTATGTCATTTTGCCTCAGTTTTACCTCCACCTTGTAATGTACAGAGTGATTATAATTAAAGCTAAACTTTCAAAATGTTGTAGAAATAACACCACTGCTCAGAATGACATCAAATTGCAACAAAATATCATCGGGGAAGGAGGAAAACATATGATAGAAAAAAATAATGTGAAAATTCATCAATAGATGGTATTGTATTGTCAGAATTCGTAAATGAAAACAACTGTCATGCACACAACCCATTGAACTTAATATAAACACACCGGGTACACGACTTTTCCTCTGTACATGTCTGTTACGTTCGCTGTGACTGTCCCAATGCAGGATCACACTCTGCTTGTACAGCTGTATTACAATAAGGATGACTGTGCAAATGTCACGCTGCAGGAGTTCTGGACACTGAAGAGTTTGACTAAAGGCGTTGGTCTGATGACTGCCGTGGGTCTGGAGAAATTGATTCGTAAATTCAAAAAGATGGGTACTTTTGGTGTGCAACCTGGTAGAGGGAGGAAATGAATTGATTCAACATCAGTAGAGGCAGTGGTCACAGCAATGCAGTTGGAGACGAGTGGTTGTGTGCAAACATGTAGGGCAAGGAGAATTCCCCGAACACTGGACATACCAGTGAGCATGGTACATAAAATCCTACAAAACATCCTTCTTTGCTATCCATTCAAAATTACCCATGTGTACAAGTTGCTTCCTGGTGACCTACCAGCAAGAGAGAGACCTTTGCTTTAGAATTTCTTGCTCACATGGAAGTGGACAATGACTGGCAGTGGAAGATCTTGTGGACAGACGAAGCCCTCTTCCATCTGACAGGATATGTCAATACACAAGATTGTCGAATATGGGCAATGGAAAATCCACATGCAAATCAACCAGCACCATTTCATCCTGAAAAGATCACTGTGTGGTGCGGTTTTACAGTATCAATTATCATAGGGCCATATTTTTTCAAAGAGACAGGTACTTCTGGTCCTGTTACCTGTACCATCACTGGTAAGCACTATGAGTGTCTTTCGTGCAACCATGTCATTCCAGCTCCCCAAAAGCATGGTTGTGTGGATGGAATCATTTTTATGCAAGATGATGCACCTCCGCACATTACAAATCCAGTTAATCAGCTGCTGAAGCTCCATTTTGGAAATGCTAGAATTATAAGCCACCATTTCCATACAGCCTGGCCGTCCTGATCACCTAATCCATGTGACTTCTGGCTGTGGGGCTACCTGAAAGATGTTGTGTTCAGTGTTCCAATTGAAAACTTAGCTGCATTGAAGGCACACATTGTGCAACACATTCTGAACATGACTCTGGAAACACTTCGATCAGTTGTGGAACATGCTGTTTCCTGATTTCAAGTTGTTGCAGAAAATGGTGGAGAGCACATTGAACATGTTTTGCTCCAGTCACATGGAAATTAATAATCTGACTTGATTTTGATTGATGGCGGTTTTTGGCCTCAGGACAATTAAAAATCAATGTGATCGATGCTTTTCATGCGGTTTTTGGCTTCAGGACAATTAAAAACTGATTTTTCCCATCCAATGTGATTAAACCTTGCTGTGGTGGATAGGCTTATGTAACTGACAGTATCACATCTGTACACCCATGCACACTGAATAGTATAGTTTGTTTAACATCAGATGTACACCTTAGGCATTGTTGTATGATTTATTTGTCATTCGTAGTCGACCATTATTAAATTATGATGCTTACAGCACTATCTACTGCTACATTTTGTAACTATTTATTTTTCTTCTGTCATATGTTTTCTCCCTTCTCCAATAATATTTCATTGTAATTTGACCTCATTCTGACCAGTGGTGTTATTTCTACGGTAGTTTGAAAGATTAACTTCAATTATAATCATCCTGTACTTACAGAGAGAAAATCATATGATGCATAATGATGGTGCAATGAAACTAAGTTATCAGACAGCTATTAAAGCAGTGAAAGCATTGTGTCCTTTCAGCAATGACGAATTTGTGAAATAATGTTTTGTGACTGAACAACAATTTTAAGCCCAGCACAAATTCCACTTTTCAAACCATTTCCTCTTTCAATGAAAGTATTTTACAGGGGAGTTGAGGAAATAATAAAGATAATTTTCTCTTCTCTTTGGCTTTGGATGAAAGCACTGATGCAACTGATATTGCTCAACGTGTTGTGGTTTTGAAGGGTGCTAATGCTGAGTTCAGCATGATGGAGGACATCTTGATTTGTGTCAATTGGAACTTGACTGGCTATTTGGCACTATTGGACACAACTCAATAGTGACTGAAAAATAGCTCACTGTGGGCAGTGTACAACCTAATATTTCAGTATGGCTCACTGAATCAATAGGAGTTGGTTGTACGCCATTGCTTTTAAGTCAAAAGCAAAGTACTAAGTAATCCTAATGCCCCTGCACTAATTTCAACAATAATTATGCAAAACAAAAAATAACAAGTAAATAAATAAGTAAAATGTAGGGTAAATATTTGAAAACAATCCCATAATACAATGATGTTGTCTACAATGAGTTGTTTAGACTTTCGACCATATAGCATGCAACTATATATGGGAATGGTGGCTTCACATAAAACTGATAAATGAAATTAATAATAACAGCAAAGTAAAATCTAGTTACATAGTGAAATCAAAGCATTTACAGACAGTAGCAAGTGCAGAATAAATGCACAGTGCTGCACATTCATTCACAAAGAACCAGTAGTAGAACATTAAAAGTTCATCACACAATTAAATAAAATTATTCTGATTCAGCAAAACCACCAAAGCTCACAGCAGCTTGGAAACAGTTAAATCATAAAGAAGTGTGTGTCAATGCAAAAAATCAATCACTGAAAACTGACTTGAAATTTGTAAGCCTTATCTGAATTCAAAATCTTGGAATATTTCTATGCCTTAACATTTCTATGTCTTAACTCATGATCACCAAATATCCAAAGTCCCACTAACTTAGCCTGAATCTCCAGTGGCACTGTGACTGCCCAACCAGATACAACACCACACAAAACTGAAGAGAATTTGACATAAGACCTGCAACTCTGCTCTACATGCTTATTTAAAGTCTCGATCACCTAACTATGTTATTCAATACATTGTCTTACACCATGACCACTATTTGATAGAGTTGCACTTAAAACTTACATTACACATGTTAAAATGCATGATAAATATTCTTGGTCAATTTGTGACCTCATAAGATGTTTAAATCCAAATCTTGTAATAATAACTAAATTTAAGAGATTTATTTGTCACACCTGACACTACAGCCTAACTAGTCAAAACACCAACTTTACATAAATTGATGCTCCAGTTGACACTAGTCAAAATATCAACTTTAAATACAATACAAAATTGAACTGTAGTTAAATAAACATAGTAATTAATAGGACTGCTGTTTTCATGCTAGTCTAAATGAAGTGTGTTCATGTGGAGTAATCTTTGTTTATGCACATTTCTGTTTATTATTCAGTAAATTGTTTATAATTATTTATTAATTTGTTTAATAATCAAAGTGACTTCTTATATTCATTGAACCTGGCCTGCACTTACCACTTGCCGTGATAACTTAGCTGTTCTGCCCAGCACCGAGCCTGACTCATGTAGCCCAGCCACATCACGGCAACTTGCTGGCCACAAGCTGCCCAAGCAAATATTCAGCACTCACACAATTCCTAGAGGACTAGCTGCTTGTAATTTCATGCATTGTGAAACACAACTATGATCGATGACATTTTTATTTGCTTAGAAAACATGATCGACAAGCATGTTGTTTATTGGAAAAAACTTTCATCAAGCACCACAGACGAAGTGCCTGCATTGATTTCTCATAAGTCTGATGTCATTGCTTTGGTGAGAAAAAAGCTGGAAGAAGATGCTATCTGTCAAAAAATACCAGCAGTACACTTTGTTCTACATCACATTAATCTGGTAGCAAAATGTGCTAAGATAAATGGCATCATGGCTGTAGTTGTAAAGCCTGTATACTCAGAGCACACTGTTTGTGGCATCAGCAGTTCACATCTTTCCTGGAAGACCTCAACTGTGATATGGAGATGTCTCTTATTTTTTTCCAGATTTTAGGTCTTGTATTTCTGACTAATGTGACCAAGCATCAGAAAGCCTTGAACGCAACTTGTAGGGAAAACATAATCTAATTACTGAAGTATTTGACACTATTCTAGCTTCAAGCCAAAATTATTGTTGTTGGTAATATAACTTTCAAGAAGTTCTTGTTTGCACTTTCAAAATGTCTGGAAAAGGAGAAAGGAGACACTGAATGTATATTTCAATTTGTCTGTTACTGTGTGACAGCTTCTGTGGGAAAACTTTGACAATAAATATTTATATTAATAAATAGAGTGTGTTCTTTGCTTATTACACTCCTGGAAATTGAAATAAGAACACCGTGAATTCATTGTCCCAGGAAGGGGAAACTTTATTGACACATTCCTGGGGTCAGATACATCACATGATCACACTGACAGAACCACAGGCAAATAGACACAGGCAACAGAGCATGCACAATGTCGGCACTAGTACAGTGTATATCCACCTTTCGCAGCAATGCAGGCTGCTATTCTCCCGTGGAGACGATCGTAGAGATGCTGGATGTAGTCCTGTGGAACGGCTTGCCATGCCATTTCCACCTGGCGCCTCAGTTGGACCAGCGTTCGTGCTGGACGTGCAGACTGCGTGAGACGACGCTTCATCCAGTCCCAAACATGCTCAATGGGGGACAGATCCGGAGATCTTGCTGGCCAGGGTAGTTGACTTACACCTTCTAGAGCACGTTGGGTGGCACGGGATACATGCGGACGTGCATTGTCCTGTTGGAACAGCAAGTTCCCTTGGCGGTCTAGGAATGGTAGAACGATGGGTTCGATGAGGGTTTGGATGTACCGTGCACTATTCAGTGTCCCCTCGACGATCACCAGAGGTGTACGGCCAGTGTAGGAGATCGCTCCCCACACCATGATGCCGGGTGTTGGCCCTGTGTGCCTCGGTCGTATGCAGTCCTGATTCTGGCGCTCACCTGCACGGCGCCAAACACGCATACGACCATCATTGGCAGCAAGGCAGAAGCGACTCTCATCGCTGAAGACGACACGTCTCCATTCGTCCCTCCATTCACGCCTGTCGCGACACCACTGGAGGCGGGCTGCACGATGTTGGGGCGTGAGCGGAAGACGGCCTAACGGTGTGCGGGACCGTAGCCCAGCTTCATGGAGACGGTTGCGAATGGTCCTCGCCGATACCCCAGGAGCAACAGTGTCCCTAATTTTCTGGGAAGTGGCGGTGCGGTCCCCTACGGCACTGCGTAGGATACTACGGTCTTGGCGTGCATCAGTGCGTCGCTGCGGTCCGGTCCCAGGTTGACGGGCACGTGCACCTTCCACCGACCACTGGAGACAACATCGATGTACTGTGGAGACCTCATGCCCCACGTGTTGAGCAATTCGGCGGTACGTCCACCCAGCCTCCCGCATGCCCACTATGAGCCCTCGCTCAAAGTCCGTCTACTGCACATACGGTTCACGTCCACGCTGTCACGGCATGCTACCAGTGTTAAAGACTGCAATGGAGCTCCGTATGCCACGGCAAACTGGCTGACACTGACGGCGGCGGTGCACAAATGCTGTGCAGCTAGCGCCATTCGACGGCCAACACCGCGGTTCCTGGTGTGTCCGCTGTGCCGTGCATGTGATCATTGCTTGTACAGCCCTCTCGCAGTGTCCGGAGCAAGTATGGTGGGTCTGACACACCGGTGTCAATGTGTTCTTTTTTCCATTTCCAGGAGTGTATTCTCTCTCTCTCTCTCTCTCTCTCTCTCTCTCTCTCTCTCTCTCTGTGTGTGTGTGTGTGTGTGTGTGTGTGTGTGTGTGTGTGTTATATCCATGATCCTGAAATTCAAAATGTGTTAGAGTCTTTTGAAACTGAGTGGACTAAAACTGTGGGCCAAAGCAGGTAGGTATTTTTCATCTGCAAAGAGGAGGACAGCTATAGTTGCTGGGAACCTTCCCTGTAAAAGAGATACATGCATATCACTCTCTAATAGTGACAAACATGCCCACGATGCCTGTGACTTACCAAGCCAGCTCTTGGGCTCATACCCGATACCTCTAGTATCCCAAAAAAATACAAATACAGCAAAAATAATTAGAATAACAATATTGTTTCATAATTGTATTCTTACTGAGTTTGCAGCCAGATCCTCCATTCAGGTAAACATGGTTTTTCAATGGTCCACATAGCTGTTATTCTTAGGTAAGATGCTGCACTTTGTCTTACTGAACTGATTCCATGCCTAGGATATGTCTCCTAATTATGTTCCCAAGAAAATCAAGAAAAGACACATTCCATATGCCCAAATCCACATCAATGTTACCCCCTAAAGATGTTATGTATAAGCATACAAGAGTGATGGATCACTGCCAACAACTATGACTGTAGTGGTAATTTTCCATTATTGACCAGTGTTTCTGCTCTCTTCACTCAGTAGGAAACTAATGATGACCTACATTCAAGTGACAATTTCCCTAAGTGTATCCATATAGCAGATAGAGCTATCCCTGAGAAGAATCCACCAAAATGGATGCTTAGCAGGGTGAAACTGATTGTGTAGAGCCACCTAGTTGGTTTTTGGACACTGAGGCAATGTCCAAGACTGGATGGATCACAATGGATAAATTCCCAAGAGAGATCCAAATTCAGAAAACTGCACAGGAAAGTGTATTATTAGAGAGAACAGACACAGGTCATGGCATGAGGTTTTGGAATCAATTAACCCCCAAGTACTGTGGACATTGATTGGAATAGGTTACTATGGAGGAGCCTCTCAAATTGCCTTTTTCTTGTTGTGCATAAAACCATTGTCTTGGTGAATATATATTGTTATGACTTTCTGCTGTTCATTAAACATTTTGAAATCAGAAGGCATGGAAATCTGAATTATTTTAAACAATATAGGATTTAAGACACTAGGACAACTAAAACACAGCAAAAGCGTCAAATTTTTTTTATTTTATATATTACTAAAATATATCTACTCATTCATAGACTGTCATCAGGGAAATAATGTCACAGATCCATAAAATAAGTAGAAGAAAAACACTTTCAATTACAAGAAATTGTATTCGAAATCAACTTTGGATTTTTGACTCATCATTTCAGCATAGAGTGACTATGGCATTCCATAATCCTGTGAATGGCGAAACTTCGTCACAACTTAATTTTAAACAGTGATGTAGAAAGTAATTATCTCTTTTCTTACGAAGACCTAAGGTATATTTTAATCTCTTTCCCCATGCATGCATTTCAAGCAGATGCTACTAGAACATTCCAAACAAACTGGAACATGTCACTGTTGACATAGATATCTCGTTTTTATTTTCAAATGAAGAGAGTAAAAGGTATATGTTTCTCATTTTTCAACCAATTCTTTCTGTTTTTGAGGCTCATCTTTTATGTCTAGTATTCTTCTGACAGTGTTACTTAACTCTCACGGCAAGCATCCAGTAGAAAGTCTATGCTTAATGTGAGGATCAACAAGGTCTTTAGCCAGTCTTCACGATGGTCAATTTTGTTATTACTTTTGCCTTTTTATAGGCTTGATAAGAATTTGCACAGATAAGAATTTGCACAACAAGCAATAAGAAAATGGCCAATGGTCATCTTGATCACACAATGTAGGCTTTCATGGCCGATATTGTCTTCACGTAAAACTTCCAGGCTGATAGGCCTTGGTTGATTTGTAAAGTTCTCCCCTGATGTCTTGTTTCCAACTGCAGGAGACATCCTTTGAGGTAAAGTGGTGAACTGCAAAGAAAACTAGGAAGCACTGATTATATAGGCAGTGCAAGGGGCACTACTGTCCATCATGTGGCATCAGCTATGAGACTGTCTCTGGTAATGCCAACATTCTTGACTGAAAGTAATCAATCGTCATGCTACTGGTGCAATGCTGACATCTAAATTATATACAGTTTAACATCTTCCTCTTTCCTGTTAAAATTATTATGGTGTTTATCAATCTCTATAGCCTCTACATACATGTGCACATAATAATGCAGGGTTTTAGATATGACGCTCGTCTTGCAGGATTTTGTTTCACTATAACCTTCCTGGTAAACATGTTCTGCTATAGCCAATTTATCCATGTGACCCAGGCGGCAATTCCTCTCATATTCAACCAGATGGGTTTTAACACTTCTCATTGCGGTACCAATACAAACCTCTCCACAACTACACAGAATTTTATATATTCCCAGTGTAGCCAATGGATGTTGTGCATCTTTTGCTGATCTTAAATATTATTTTATTTCCCTGGTGGGTCTGTAAATAGTTTCCACCCCATACTTGCTTAACACTTTCTCAATGCGATCTGTGACCTTGCTAATGAACAGAAGAAAAACCTTGCTATTGGGGGGCTGTTGTATGTTGTTCCTTCTCATTCTCTGCCGAGAGTGAATTGCTTGATCTATCTCCTTGTTAGAATAGCCATTCTTCATGAAAGTTGACCATAGATGTTCAATCTCATCTTTTAAATAAACAGGTTCACAAATTTTGTATGCCCTGTCTACCAAGGTTTTTATTCACCTCTTTTTTTGTGTAGGATGGTGGTTTGAATCTTTATGCAGTTAATGATCAGATGTGTTGCCTCTCTATACACCTTATGGCCCAACATTGCATCCCGTTGTTTAGTGACAGACACATCCAGAAAATTCTGTTGCCCATTACTGTCCATCTCCATAGTAAATTGGAATTTCGGATTAATGCTTTTTATATGCGTCAGGAAGGCATCCAACTCCTCTACTCTGTGGGTCCGTACTCTGAAAGTGTCATCGACATAGTGATACCATCGGGCTGATCTCTTACCTCAGAGGATGTCTCCCGCATTTGGAGACGAAACATCAGGGGAGAGTTTTGTACATTGACCACGGCCTGTCAGCCCAGAAGTTTTAAGTGAAGAATGGTCATCATCTTTGGTGGCTTGGTCGGGACACTCAACACTGCCCTTTGTTGTGTTATACTGAATGGTGCATCAAAGAGATGCAACTTTGGACACCAGTAAAAATGCAAACAAGTGTCTTCATACCTCAATTCATACTGATTAGAAATTACTGTGAAATACCCTTTTTGTTTCTTTTCAGCACACTGATGTATATGGGGCTTCTTCTTTTTCTTTTTCTTTTTTTTTTAAAAAAGAGTTCATTGACTAGCTCTGCTGATGGATATTAGTTGTCACCTGTAATATTTCTCTGCATGTTACATGCTATTAATAAGTTTCACCAACCAAAGAACTGCCTGTGTGAGAACACTGTGTCCTTTCTCACTGTCTGAAAGGATGTGATTATCACTGCCTTTTCTGGAAGAAATGTATGCATCATACAAGCAATTTTTACATGCATCGGTCAAGCACTGTATTATCGAGCAATATTTTGCTGGTTTGTTTGGCATATACATTCTAAATCCTCACCTTCCACAGAAAGGCCCAGGCAATTCATTGCTACTCACTATTGCAGCTACAGAGTAGCAATGTTGACCATTTTCAATGAAACACAGAAAGATTTGTGAAATGGCTGCTGACTTGTCTACTTTCTTTCTTTCCTCCTGATCACCTGTGTTGTGAGCACAATGCAGACAACAAAGACAAAAAATCTCTTTACTAACAATGCACCTGAAAACATCTATGCTTGTTCCATTAGCTGAAAACAAGTTATGAAGCAAATTGCTTCTGGATCTGAAAATGCCTGAACACATTATTAGTCAAATTAGTGCCATCAGTTCAATGACATAAACGTTCTGAAGATAAGACAAGCGAGCATTAGCACACTGTGCTTTAAGCTCAGATATTTCCACATTTGAACATGGAATTTATTTTTGTCTACACTGTCTTAGATAAACAGCAGATTCCATACTTCCAAAACATTGGGGTTTTCTCCAAGACTTTTCACAATCTGTAACATTCCAAGCACATGGAAGAAGATATTGCATTGTCTTGTTCTTCCATTAGTCAGTGGATGCTGTTTCCTCCCTTAAAAACATCTGTCCTTACCAAAGAAGAAAGATTCTCCACTGCCATCAGCTATCACATTTTCTTCACTTTCAGTTTCCTGTTCTGAAGAGGAGCCATGGTCACTAAAAGTCATGAAATCAGGGTCATTGTACCTGTCACTGGAGACTCCATTTAAGAATTCACCAAGTTGTTCATGAACATCCACATCAGTATCACAGAAAACACATAGCATAGAAGGTCTGGCTCATCTCATCATGGGGAAACAGTAACATTCAACAAAAACACAATGCACAAACACTATGCTACACCTGTGTAACCTCTGAAGACCAAAAAATAAGAAACACAGTTCAGTAACAATGCAAGTTTCCTGGAATGTGTAACTAGCCACTCAACAGGAAAGTGCACAGAAGAGTCCACTTCACTTCATAAGGGTATGTGAAATATCTTGACACAAAAAAATCACAGCAATTTGAGGGATAGCCCATAGTACTTAAGAGTTAAATGTATCACAAGTTCTGCTGAAGTTTGGGAAAAATCATGAATATTTTTAATACCATTTAGTTTTAAAAATGAAATATCAACTGCTCATCTCCACCATATCTTTGTGGTGACTGGTAATATTTATCAGCCTAGTTGTGACAGGAAAGATGGTATGCTGTTGTACTGTTGTCCAAAAATATTTTGGAATTTCAGATGGTTGTAATTTACTTCATAACATGATATTTAAAATGGATAACAGTCATTCATCTTTGGATGAGCATTCCTGTGTTTTGCTCATAGTACATTTCTTAAATTTTCTGTTTAAGAGGTGTAAGATCACATTTTGTAAGTGTAAATTCAAGCAGTCTGCAGTGCAGTTTTCACTTCTTCTGAACAGCCAACTACATAGCTCACTGAGGCACCAGTATCAATTGTTGACACATCAGGAGGTTAGTAAGTTGCTTATCTAGGATTCTGTCTCATTTTATGGTTATTTATTCAGCTAGTCTTGCTAATATGGGTAGGATGTGTGCATGCTATGTGTAGATGCAGGAGGAGCTGCCTGCAGTTTGGCAACAGCTGAATGCGCTTTTGGTTAGGGTCAGTTGCCTTCAGGCTGCTGCCTGAGGGTGTAGCAATGCCAGAGAATCTGGTGTGCTGCATTGGACGCCTCAGGAGTCACTTGTTTCACCCACGGGTTCTGCTGCCGAGGCACCTCCAAGTATATCTGACACGGTGGATCCATCCTCACAGCAGATTTGGTAGAGGGTGATAATGCACTCACGTCGCTCAAGATAGAGTTCCAATGTGGTGACTGACCATCTGGCATCACCCATTCACCCTGTGAGTGGTCAGGTGGCTGCTCCTTCAGCAGAATGCAAGCAGGCACACCAGGGGAGGGCTTTACTAATCATCAGGAGCTCCAACATCAGGCACATTATGGAGCCCCTTAGGCAGACAGCATTCAGAGCTGGCAAGAAATCCAATGTGCACTCGGTATGTATCCCAGGGGGCCTCATTTGAGATGTGGAGGTTCCTTGCCTACTGCTACTGAACGTACAGGGTGCAGTCGTCTGTAAGTTGTGGCTCACGTTGGCACCAATGACACCTGCTGCATGGGTTCTGAGGCCATTCCCAATTCACGCCGGTGGCTGGTGGAAATGATGAAGGCTGTAGAACTCATGCATGGAATGCAAGCGTAGCTCACAATTTACACCATTGTTCCCACACTTGATTGTCATCCTTTGGTTTGGTGCCAAGTGAAGGATCTCAACCAAAGGATTTGTCATCTCTGTAATGGTCTTGGCTGTGTTATTGGTTGGGGATTTGTAGTACCTCCCTTAATAGGTCAAGGGTGCACTACACAAAGGAAGCAGCTACTTGGGTAGCACAGTACTTGTGAAGTGCACAGTGCACATGAGGGTTTTTTTTTTTTAGGCTAGGTGGTGGTTCGAGGCACTCTGGTGAACACTTGCTAATCGATACACAGCAATGGCAGTCAGACTGTATTCAGAGTAAAGACACTTTGACTGTCAATATTTTATCAGTAAATTGTCAAAGTATTTGTAACAAAGTTCCTGAATTTACTGCCCTCCAAGAAAGTTCTTGCACTCAAATTATTCTTGGGACTGAGAGCTGGCTGAAACCTGAATTGGAAAGCTCTGAGATATTTAGCAAGTCATGGAATTTATATATCAGAAAGACAGATTAGAGGGCATAGGAGGGGGAGTGTTAATTGCAACTGACAAAAATATTGTCTCCACTGAGGTCGAACTTGTGTGTGGCAGTGAAGTTATCTGGTCATGTATAACAGGTCTAGGTTAAATCAAGTTAATTGTTGGATGGTTACACTGGCAACCCGATTGTGCTGTGATAGTTCTAGAGTCATTCAAAGGAAGTCTACAGTCAGATTATGTAATACTAGCTGGAGGCAACTTTAACCTACTGAGTATAGACTGGGACATCTACAGATTCATTGCTGCGGTTGCAGGCAGACAGTCTTGTGTGGTACTTTTGAACACAGTTTTTTGAAAATTGTCTTCAGCAGCTAGTTAAGCAGCCCACACACTCTGAAATATCTTAGACCTTGTAGTTACAAACAGCTTGGGCCTCACTGATGGCATCAGTATAAATCATGATATCATAGAGACTATGGTCACAAAAGTTAAAAAATCTGTCAATAAGGCTAGGAGAGTGTTTCTGCTAGAAAGAACAGATAAGCAGCTGTTAACATCTCACTTATACAATAAACTACAATCATTTAGTTCCAATTTGATGGATATGGTGGTATTATGGGCAAAGTTTAAACAGACCATAAATTATGCTCTGGATAAGTATGCTCCGAGTAAGTGGATTATAGATGGAAATACCCACTGTGGTTTAGCAAGGGTATTGAGAAAGTGCTGTGGAAGCAAGTGCAGTTGCACTCTCAATTCAAAAGAGAATGTGTTAACAATGACAGGGAAAAGTTAGTCGAGATTTGTGTGTTTGTGAAAAGATCTATGCATGAATCATACAACAACTACCACTGTCATGCCTTAGCAGAAGATCTGACAGATAACCTGACAATACTCTGGTCCTATGTAAAATTACTATGTGGCTCTAAGGCTTCCATCCAGTCACTCATTGACCAATCTGGTGTGGTAGTTGAAGAAAGAAAAACGAAAGCCGAAGTTTTAAATTTCACAGTCAAGAAATCATTCACTCAGGAGAATCATACAAACATACAGTTGTTTTACCATTGAACAGACTCCAGAATGGATGACATAGTAATAAGCATCCCTGGCCTAGAGAAACAACCGAAGAAGCTGAAAACAAATAAGTCACCAAGTCCAGATGGAATCCCAGTTCAGGTTTTCAAAGAGTACTCTTGTATTTATGGTGGATCTCTTACCCAACACAAAGTCCCAAGCAACTGGAAAAAAGCACAAGTGACACCTTTACAGAAGAACGGCAAAAGAACGAACCTGCAGAATTACAGACCAATATCCCTATTATTGATTTGCTGCAGGATCCTTGACACATTCTCAGTGTGAATATAATAAATTTTCTTGAGACTGAGAATCTTAAGTCCATAAATCAACATAGTTTTAGGAAGTAAACTCAGCTTCCCCTTTTTTCATGTGACATACTGTCAACCATGGATGAAGGGCAACAGGCATATTCCATATTTCTAGAATTCTGGAGAGGGTTTGACATGGTGCTCCATTACAGGCTGTTGGAGAAGGTACGAGTATATGGAATAGGTTCACAGGTATATGAGCAACTTGAAGAGTTCTAAAGTTATAGAACCCAGTATGTTTTCCTAAATGGCGAGTGTTCATGAGAGGTGAGGATACTGTCAGGAGTGCCCCAGGATGATTTAGTGGCCAGGATGGGCAGCAACTGTAGTTGTTTGCTGATGATGCCACAGTGTATGATGAAGTGTCGAAGTTGGTTGACTGTGGGAGGATACAACATGACTTAGACAAAATTTATAGTTAGTGTGATGAGTGGCAGCTAGCTCTAAATATAGAAAAATTTAAGTGAATGTGGATGAGTAGGAAAAACAAACATGTAATGTTTGGATACAGCACTAGTGATTTCATGCTTGACACAGGCATGCCATTTAAATATCTGGGCATAACACTGCAACGCAATATGAAATAGAATGAGCATGTGAGGATTGTGGTAATGAAGGCAAATGGTTGACTTCAATTTATTGGGAGAATTTTAGGAAAGTGTAGTTCATCTGTAAAGGAGACCATGTTTGTGACACTAGTGTCACCTATTCTCGAGTACTGTTTGATTGTTTAGGATGTGTACCAGGTTGGGTTAAAGGAAGCTATCGAAGCAGTTCAGAGATAAGCTGCTAGGTTTGTTACTGGTAGGTTTGAACAACATGCAAGTGTTATGGACATGCTTGAGGAACTTCAGGAACTCAGATGGGAATTCCTAGAGGGTAGGTAACATTCTTTTTGAGGAACACTATTGAGAAAATTCAGACAACTGGCATTTGATGCTGACTGCAGACCAATGCTACTGCTTCCATCATATACTGCACATAAGGACCACGAAGATAAGACATGGGAAATTAGGGCTCATATGGAGGCATATAGACAGTTATTTTTCCCTTGCTCTATTCATAAGTGGAACAGGAAAGGAAGTGACTAGTAATGGTAGGGATATCCTTTGCCATGCACCAAATGTTGGATTGAGGAGTACCTATGTAGATGTAAATCAGAAAATGATATATTGTTCTCACATTGCACTACTTAATGGCAAATTGTAGGCATTTTGCTCATACACTGTAGTAACAAAACTATCAGTACTCCCCAGTAATACTTGCAGTGTCAACAACAGTGATGCCACATGTCAGGGCAAGCATATTATGTCGGTAACAGAGATTATGGGGTTCTTTCCACAATATCCAATTGATTGCTATTACAATTAATTAGATTTTCTACCATGCGTACCTCCACAACTTTTTTAATAATGGGCTTCCAAAGCAATATTACTGCAGCCAAACTTTTTATTTTCTAGTATAACATTGAATGTCCAATGCAGGTACAATGCTCAGTGATAGCAGACTTTAAGAGGTGTAAAATATTAGTGCAGTATTGATATTCATTACAGCAGTCTTCCACAAGACATGCATTTTGAACTATATATGCCATATCCCATTCCCAAATCATTTTAAAAACTCCAGTTACCCACAACAGAAAATTGTTCTTCAATGATCTAAGAAGGGATGGAGGACTTTGAGGACAGAGCCATGAAATAAGTAGCTCTTAAAACAACTTTGTAAATTTTATTTGTTTATTTTGTTGGTTAGCCACTGCATCACCTTGTATTGTGGACCACTTCAAGTGTAACACTATCTGCAATGGCCATTAACAGTACATTATACATAGTACCCTGAGTATCTGGGACTAGCTGCTGATGAAAATTTGGGTGGCAGTATGAAAAAGTCTACTGCAATTCCTTCTGACTTCTGTGTGAGTGGCTGAATCACAGATGGATAATATTCACTATGAGGGATGGAGGCTAGTAGCAGGAGATCTTAGAACCAGCTGAGTTTCCAGACACCGCATTGATGCTGTTAAGCCACCACTTGCAGTCAGTAGAAATCTTCTCATCATGCACTAAATATACAGTACCTTATATTCTCCACAGTGAACAGCCTTCCACACTATTGCCCATCTTCTAATGTTCCAATTTTCTAACAGTTTGCCATTAGGGACTTGTAAAGACAATAACAACATGAAATTTAAAAATTAAATATCTAAATTGTCACAACTGTTAAATTTTAGTTTCTTCACATTTGCATAATGTATTTTTTTAGAATATAAAAAATGTAGTAATGTGAACTGCTGTAAAAACATCTGTATACAATGACACAGACATCATTTACGAATTTATGAGGATGAAATGATCTTTATGATGCTATATCAACAACTGCCACAGATGCCTCTACAATTTTGTCCGCACATTCTGAAACACTGAGAGATGTCTTACTCTTTTGGCTTTGGTAGTTACTGTGATATGAATAAAACTTGTGTGCTTGTTTTTAAAGCATTGCTCACAATTCACACAATTTTTTTCTTCTAGAAGATGATGTTATTGTACATTCAACAGTATAAATTTTGCGCACATCACCTATTTAAATTTACAGATTCTACTGAAAATTTAATTCACAGCCTTTCTCTTTACTTAAAATTACTGTTAACCTTGTATGTAGGCTGAAACTTAAATAGTGGCAACACTGCTGTAGAGAAACTATGCAATGGAATCTACTATTCTTGCTGATGGCATAAGTTGCTGACATACCTACCTTACGTCCAAGCAAATGGACTCGCCCGTCCCATGTCACCGGTGTGAGCACAATCGAGGGAAACACAGTCATTTGTGAGTGAGCAGTCTAACATAATGGTGTCACTATGTTTTCAAAACAGGAACAACAGAGTTGGGTCAAGATTGAACGTGCCAGAGGTCCTACAGCATGACAATGTCATCAAGGTCTTCAAGAGACATGCAGGGAGTCAGCATTTCCATACAGAACAGTGGCACACTGGGCACAAGCCTTCAATGAAGGTTGGCAAACTGTGGTAGACATGCATCGGACAGTCTCTGAAGAAGAAGTGCATGCTATTGCCACATTTCTGGACAGTGATCGACACGATACAATTTGTGAGCTCGCCCATGAAACCGGATTAGCGCATATGACTGTGCTTTGCATTCTGAAGGAATGCCTGAGCATGTGAAAAATTTCATCACGATGGGTTCTGCATGACTCGATGGAAAAGCAGAAATGGATGCGTTACGACACTGCTCAGATGCACTTGGAGCAATATGAATGTGAAAGAGAGGCTGTCTTACTCTGTATCATAACACTGGGTGAGACATGGGCCACATCGTACAAGCAAAAAATGAAATGCCAATCCAACGAATGGGATCATTATGGGTCACAACAAAAGTCAAACATGCATCAAAGGCCCAGTATGGTGAAAGTTATGGTGATTCTCATGGACGATTGTGATGGTGTTATCCTAATGCATTATGTTCCTCCATGGCAGACTGTCAATGCACAGTATTACTGTTTGCTTTCGGAGCATCACCTGTGACCAGCTTTGTGAAAGATGTGGCAACACTTTCTGCGCAACCCACCCATCATTTTGCATGACAATGCAGGGGTGTATACAGCAAGCTTTGGCTGCTCTGTTCGGTTGATGGGACTGGGAAGTACTATATCATCCACCATATTCCCCAGACTTAAGTCCTTGTGATTTTGATTTGATTCCAAAGATGAGGGAACCACTTTGCGGCATTCTCTTCAGAACTCTTCCAGAGATTTGACAGGCAGTAGACTGTTCCATTCGAACCATGAACAGAACAGGCTCTGCTAACGGTATACTATGCCTTACACATTGCTGGCAACAGGTTCTAAGGAACACTGGTGACTACTTCTTTGAAAGACAGTAACAGGTGCAAACATGTAACTCTTTTGTATCAGTTGTGAATAAATAGCTGCCACTATTTAAGTTCCAACCCTCATATTTACTACAAATAACTTTACACCACTGGGACATTTCTTCTTCTGTGAATAATACACAACGAAAGACCTTCTTAGTATTTTATAGTATTTATTTATAACCTAATCTTGCACCTTTAAAATGTAATATTTGGCACCATCTGGTCTCATAGAGGTATTTTCACACCATCTGACTAAAGATTGGCAGATTTGCTATTTCTCTTAATATTTCAAGTATAAGAGTTTATGTTTTATCTTTTTACTTATTTATTACATTTTTTGCATGTAGCCATCAACTGATGATTTTTGCAACCATCATACCAATTTTTACAAGTTTCATACAAATAGAGTATATGCATTTTATAGACGCATAAGTGACTACATACAGGCCTGCATGGTATGTGTGTATGTGTACTTAGTAAGACAACAGAATTTAAAATTTTTGTACACAAAGAAAGAAGATACAGTTTATATATGCATAAGTGATAACATATACATGGTAAAATATCATTGTAGTTAGAAAAGACTAGAGAATTGGGTATTACATCATAATTATTACATATGTTCAGATTTTACAAAACAAAATACATAGAGATTTCAGTTTAATTTAATATTAATATTCACTCAAAGAGTATAAGCACGTATCAATCAAGAATGATTTCAGTTTCATTTAAAATAAGTTCCCCTTGTGACACCTCATAGAGCTTGGGAGCTAGTTACACCATATCTGGCTGTTAATGCATGGACTATATGATCTATGGTTTTTAGCTTAGTTCTTTGTCTTTAGTAGCAGTCTTTCTTTCTTGTATTATAGACATTTATCTCAGAGCACTCGGTTAATTTGTTTTTGTGTGTCACAAAAAAGGAATTAATTTGTAAAGATGCAGTGAGTAGACAGTGTGGTATTTATAATGTACAAAGATTCCCTGCAGGAGTCTCTGTGCCCTATTCCATGGGTAATCATGATTGCTCTTTTCTGCAGGGTTAATATTCTGTTCAGATATATGTTAGCAGTATAGCCCCATATCTCTATCCCATAATTAACCTGTGTGAAAATTTTTCCATAATAAAGTGTTTTTAATGTCTGTTCAGCAACTACTTTTGATAGCTGGATAAGTAAATGCAATAAACTACTGATTTTATTACATATAATCATAGATTTTTGTCTAGGTAAATACTAAGGAATTAAGTCTTCTGTATCTACTGCTTCAATTACTCTATATTACTGAAAGAGCTGTAGTGTGGATTTGCAAGTTTAAATGACAATAACTGTGATTTGCTGATATTAAACTTCAAACCTTGTTCTAAAAAATAAGTAGTTATTTGATCTAGTCTTTCACTTACAACCAGTGTTAACTCATCATTTTGTTTGCCAGCAGATAACAGTGCGATATCGTCTGTACAGGTTATGAACAGGGAGTTGAAAGATAGCTCTGTATCATTTATGTTCACAGGGAAGAGAGAAGGGTCCAAAATTGAACACTGGAGTACACCTTGTGTGATTGATTCATATTTGGACTGGAAATTTATGATCTGATCATTGATTTTAAGTTAGCTTTGTGCACTGCTTATGATTAACTAGGCATGCAGTCAGCATTTGCATGGATGCAGCATTTATACTGTAGGTTTCAAGTATACTCAAGAGTAACTCATGGCGTACTGAGTCAATGGCTTCACTGAAGTCTAGAAATATGCCTGCTGTTTGCATACCTTGCTCAACGACACCATACACTTTATAAAGAAACTGTAATTGCTCTGACAATGCTGTGATCCTTTCAAGGGCCATGCTGTGCCCCTGTTAGCAACTTATTTTGGAAGAAATAATCAGTCAATTGTGTCAGCAATACAACTTCAAATACTTTACTGAATATGGGTATTAATGATATATGCCTGAAATTTGAAACCTCTTCCTTGGGTCCTTTTTCATGCACTAGTTTAACTGTGCTCCATTTCTGTTGATTTGAAAAGCTGTGTTCGCTGATACTACAGTTAACCAGATGATTAAGTATTTTAACTAATTCTTTATTACATTTTTAATAACAACACTACACAAACCATCCCAACCTGAAGAGTGTTTATTCTTTAGGTTATTTATTACACTGCCTATTTCCTGTTCACTCATGCCTTTGAATTCAAAAGATGGCTCTTCAATGGGGCAGAGCTTTACCTTACCACTCACTTTTTTTGGATTAAATGGATTGGTAGCTGCAGATACAAGATATTTAATAAAATGGTTGCAGACTTCATTGGGATCTTTAATTATGTTTCCTTTGTATCTGATGTTTGCAATTTCAGTTTCTGGCTGAATTCATACATAAGGACTGGAAAGCTGCACAGGTCACACCAGTACACAAGAAAGGAAACAAAAGTAACCCACTGAATTGTAGACTAAACAAACTGACTTCAATTTGCAGTAAGATTTTGGAACATACACTGTGTCTGAAAACTGTGAAATGTCTCAAGGAGAATGATCTGTTGACATGTAGTCAGTACAGATTCAGAAAATATCATTCTTGTGATATACAAAGTAATGAGTGCTATCGAAAGGGGCTCTAAAGTTGCTCCCATGTTTCTATATTTCCAGAATGCTTTTGACACCATTCCTCACAAGCAGCTTCTAGCCAAATTGCGTGTAAGGACTGTGGAGGTAAGATTTGAGAAATTAGGGCTCATATTGAGGCATATAGATAGTCATTTTCCCCTTGCTCTATTTGCTGAGTGGAACAAGAAAAGGAAATGACTAGTAGTAATATGGGGTCCCCTCCACCACTCGCTGTACATCGGATTGAGGAGTGTCTATGTAGATGTAGATGTAGATGTAGATGTGTACTTATTGATTATCAGCTCAGTTGTGTGACTGGATTTGGGATTTCCTGTCAGAAAGGACACAGTTCATAGTAATTGACAACAAGTTATTGAGTGAAACAGAAGTGATACCTGGCATTCCCCAAGGAAATGTTATAGGCCCCCTGCTGCTTGTAATTTTACATGCATGGTTTGAGAGACAATGGACACAGACTTCTCAGACTTTTTCCAGATGATTCTGTCATTTACAATTTAATAAAGTCATCAGAATATCAATATAAATTACAAAATTATTTGGACAAGATACCTCTTTGATCCAAAAAGTGGCAATTGACCCTGAATGGCCGGCCGGTGTGGCCGAGTGGTTCTAGGTGCTACAGTCTGGAACCGCGTGACCGCTATGGTCACAGGTTCGAATTCTACCTCGGGCATGGATGTGTGTGATGTCCGTAGGTTAGTTAGGTTTAATTAGTTCTAAGTTCTAGGGGACTGATGACCTCAGTAGTTAAGTCCCATAGTGCTCAGAGCCATTTGAACCATTTGACCCTGAACAGTAAAAAGATTGAGGTCCTTCACATGAGCACTAAAAGGAATCCATTAAATTTTTGTGACAAGGTAACTGAGAAAAATTTAAAGGTTGTCAGTTCAACTAAATACTTAGGGATTACAATTACAAACAACTTAAATTGGAAGGCAAACCAAAGAATGCATTTTATTGGCAGAACACTTCTACCCCTTTCATATATGGCAACTGATACTCCTCCTGCTTCTCTCACTCACTTCCATCTCTATCCCCAAAGGGTAAATGAGATAGTGCATCAGTAATGCAATTCTCACTCCCTTTGATTTAACAGATTGTGTAACTAAATCGTGGAAGGAATAGCATGGAACACATCAGTATCCTGTTCAACAACTGGCAGTTATGTAGACAGCCAGAGTCTTATGGTCTGACAACACCACTACATCATGACCCTCCACATAAAGGCAACATTCCTTCTCCAAAATACTGTAGCCGTCTCACTCTTGTTTAGTATATGACTGGAAAAGTCCATACTTGGAAGATCTCAAATCCAGTTCCATAGTTCAAGCTATCTGTCACTAGACAAAATGGTAATTTCATGTCAGGATAGTACAACACTTTACTGTTGCTCAGGCTATCTTTTAATCTTATAAATTCTCTCTCACACTCCTCACTCCATTTCCACACCACGTTCTTTTGCAACAGCCTGCATAGATTTGGTGTATTCAAGCTTCCATCCCCCAGAAACTCCCGACAGAAGTCACATAGTCCTCGATATGACTTCATCTCCCTCTTTGAGGTTGGTCACTTGCACTCAGTGATAACCGTAAGTTTCACACTACATGGCAGGATTCCTTCCAACGTAAATTTATTTCTCAAGAATTGTATCTTAGCCTTCACCAACTCACATTTTCCTAATTTCAAATTCATTCCACCTCATCTTAAGGCTATCAGTACCGTTTCTATTAGTTCACAGTATTTGCACCAAGAATTCACTGCAATTGATGTGTCATCAACATACACTATAAGTTTGCTCATCAATTCTGTACACAACCCACACAAATACTGCCACATATATGGTGAATTAGAAAGGTACCACCTTAAATCTGTAACTCCATCCTTCAAATAAAAATGCAGTGTAACTTCAAGTATAAGCCTATGCTTGACATGAGCTTAACATTCTTGAAGTTCTGTAGCAATGCAACATGTTACCTTGCTGACTGTATTATCTGATAACTACTTTGTTTAATTTCTGTGTATGTAGCTAGCACTAATGGTTTACAAGATGGCGGCTAGTGTAAGAGTTTGATGTGTGGCTCCGCAAAATAATGTCAGTTATGCTGTTAAAATTGTGACAGTTGTAAGAATGAAATAACAAATCTCAAAGAATGTGTGTCAAGTTTACAATTTATTATCAGTTTGTTGAAAATGGATATTAAGAAACTGAAAGAAGAAAAAAAGTGTACCGAACATAGCAAAATCGCGGCATGGATGTTCGACTTCATTGGAGAACTGTACGGAAATAAAGTTCAAAAGACAAAAACAGATAATACAGGATATAGGAAACTGTGAAGGGAATGTAAATATAGTGCACAAAAATCACTTTCAAGTTCTTTCTATGATGGAATGTGACAGTGTTGTAAACAGTTCGAGTATACCACTTGGAAAAAAAGATGACTTTGTGAATAAGGTAGAACATGGAATATTTCAGATGCAGTTAAGTGAAAGATCATATGCAAAAGGGCTCTTAAAAAATTTGCCACCAATATGCTGTTTGTCTGAGACAGCATTGGCTTATGTTAGCAAGAAAGACAAATAAATAGTGCCACACAAGACATTGCGCATAGCAAATGTAGGCAAAAAATGGGTATGCTCCAGGAGCATACAATACTGTCTCAGGCAAACGGCATATTGGTGGCAAATTTTTTTAAGAGCCCTTTTGCATATTATCTTTCACTTAACTGCATCTGAAATATTCCATGTTCTACCTTATTCACAAAGTCATCTTTTTTTTTCCAAGTGGTATACTCGAACTGTTTACAACACTGTCACATCCCATCATAGAAAGAACTTGAAAGTGATTTTTGTGCACTATATTTACATTCCCTTCACAGTTTCCTATACCCTGTATTATCTGTTTTTGTCTTTTGAACTTTACTTCCGTACAGTTCTCCGATGAAGTCGAACTCCCATGCCGCGATTTTGCCATGTTCGGTACACTTTTTTCTTCTTTCAGTTTCTTGATATCCATTTTCAAGACACCGATAATAAATTGTAAACTTGACACACGTTCTTTGAGATTTGTTATTTCGTCCTTACAACTGTCACAGTTTCAACAGCATAACTGACATTGTACAAGTAAAATTGAACTATAAGCAGACAGTCATGGGCGAAATATAGCCATTGAACTTTGTCAGACAAGCAGTCAGAAATTTAATTGCATAATAAAGCTTGGAGCAAAATTCAGTGCTTCTACGTCAATGAGTGAGGAAAAGATTTCCTCACTGAGCAAAAAGGACTTTTCTGTCTTCCTGGTGGGATCTTACAATGTTGCAAGGAATGAAAAAGAGGATCTCTTAATGTCATTAAAAAGAAAATTGTGTGAGCTGAGAGGAACAAACGTTATTGTTTTCTCAGTGGCACATTGTTATGACTTGAGAGAATGGTCCTGTGTAAACAAAGAAATTGAAAGTGCAAATACTGAAATGAAAAATATTTGCAGGCAGTTTGAAAATGTAAAATTTGTGAACATAAGCAATTTGGGGAAAAGATTCCTCACAACACACAGTTTACATCTAAATAGACTTGGGAAAAATGTAGTAAATAAAATCTCAGATGTGCAGTGTGAACATACAGGAGTCGTACCTCTCATGGACAAGAAGTGTGTGTTACCTGCAGACACGAATGGGAAATTTGAGATTTTGTTAATGCAAATGAACACCGCACATGCAAGCAGCTCACAGAACAGCACAGTAGTTGTGAAAGAACAAACACCAGAAATAAGTGAAACACCAGCAACATCATCATCAAAAGCAGTAGTAGCAACAGCAACAACAACAACAGTGGCAGTAGCAGAACCAACAAAACCTGGAGTAACAGTACAGCACAGTTTAAGGAAGAGCCAAAGGCAAAATACATCTGTGTCACTCAATGACAATTTTTTATGGTTTCAAGCCAAGAAAAAAATAAAAATGTGAAAAATCAGCCTGCCAACTCAGATAGGTCACAGTAACATCTTATTTCTAAACTCACAAGTAAAACAGAAAAATATTAATTTAGTTCTTTTCATCAAAATGTTCAGTCACTAACTAGTAAAATAAGTGAAATCCAAATACTCTTAGGAAATGAATTGGAAAGTACCTCATTATTCTGTCTCACAGAACATTGGCTTGATGAGGACAAGTTACATATTTTGTCTCTACCTAACTCTGTGCTAGGTGGTTATTTCTGTAGAAAAATTCTTAAACATGGTGGCAGTTGTATATTCATAAGAAATAATATAAACTTTGTAAATATAAAATTTCCTGTTTAAATAACGAAGGCAAAAATTTTTGAGCTATCAGTAGATGAGATAGTGGACACTAAACTAGCCATTATTTGTTTATACAGAGCTCCAACTAGTGACATAAATACTTTCCTAAAAGGTTTAGAATATTCACTTAACTGGCTAACACAGAGAAACAGAAGAGTTATTCTATGTGGTGATTTTAATATTGACTTTGCATAGGACACCAAAGAAGAGAATGAATTACTGAATCTCTAGCTAACATTTAACATGAAATCTACTGTAGAAACAGCAACTTGTATCACAAAGACTTCATCTACCACCATTGATCAGATATTTGTAAATGTAGAAATGAACTATACTATAGAAACACTAAACATGGGCTTTGGGGTCACACAGCTCAAAAACTCTCTCTGAACACAGAAACTAACGTGCAATTTAAAAAAACTGCCTAACTAATGAAAATATAAATCACTTTCTCTATTACTTGAGCAAAGAAAACTGGAAAGAGATTTGTAAATGCAAACACACAGATGGAAAATATAATAATTTTGTTACTAATTTTTCCTACCATTTTGAATTGTGCTTCCCTCCAACACAAAGAAAAATATACACAAGGAAAACAAAAACTAAATGGATCACTTCTGGGATTCTGGTATACTCAAACAAAAAAAGATTATTACACAGATTGTCCAAACAGCTCATATCACCAGAATTTGATACTTATTACAAAATCTATAAAAAGCTCTTCAAAACTGTTGTCTAACAAGCCTCAATAATGGCAAATGGCACATTCATAAAAAATTCCACCAATAAGATGAAAGCCATATGGAATATTGTAAGGAAGGAAACTGCAGCAGAACTGACAGATTTCCACAATATTAACTGCTTTATGGAGAAGTCAGCTGTAATAACAGAATCTACAAAAGTTACAAATAAATTTAATTCCTACTTTACACAGACAGCTGAACATCTTATAAATCAAAATTTACAGTGTACTTCCAGAAATCAATCCACATATGCTATAAACAATAAATCTATTTTTCTATACCCCACCAATGAAAAGCAAATACTTGCTATAATCAAAGAACTGAAGCCCAAATTCTCTGTTGGTACTGACAATATCCCTGACTACATCTTCAAGAAATGGGCTCCCCTCATATCCAGGCCACTTGTTGACATCTATAACTGTTCTCTACCCCAGAAAAAACTGAAGACAGCAAAAGTAAAACCTCTGTTCAAGAAAGGGATAAAAGCAGAAGTGACAAGCTGCAGGCCCATTTTGCTAGTATATGGGTTATCCAAAATAACTGAATAACTCTATGATAAAAGGCTAATCAATTTCATAGAAAAAAATAATTATTTCTCAAATACATAACACGGAGTCCAAAAATCTGAATCTACTGAGACTGATATTTCTGCATTCCTAAATGAAGCCTTAAATGCAATAGACAGCAAAGAGCACATCTCAGCCATATTTCTAGTCCTCTCTAAAGCATTCGATGTCATCAGTCACAACATCCTGCTTAAGAAACTTGAATCTGTGGGTATTAGGGGTCCAACCTATGAATGGATCAAATCATTCCTCCAAAATAGAAATCAAGTAGTTGAGCTTGCTATCCAAGAAGGGGTATTAAGTACAGTGAGTTATGGGTGTACAGTGACTTATGGGTGACTTTAATGTAAACTTCCTCACAGGCAACACCAGTAGAAGAAAATTGTAACATTTATTGGAAACCTTTAATTTAACTCCAATAGTTCAATTTCCTACTCGAGTGACAGATACCAGTGTAAGCTGTATTGACAGCAACTTTATTGAAAGTTTAGTAGTAGTCTTATACTGTATGTCAAATTGTTAATAGTCTGTCAGACCATGATGGGCAGTTGCTAACTCTTAATGACTTTTGTTCTGGCATTAAAAATTTAAACCAGTTTTTAGATCCTTCAGAACAATCAATGTGGACACTTTAGCTCTTGCAGCAGACTGACTGAAGCCCAATATACAAAGAAAGAAATGTTAATATTAAATTAAACGTATTCACATGTGAATTCATGTCTGTCTTTGAAGCAGTATTTCACAAGAAAACAATTAAAATTAACCCCCAGAATTGCAAAATCAAACCCTTGATTACAAAAGGGATACAAATTTCATGTAATATAAAAAAAATGTTACATATGTTGCAAAGATGTCCTGAAGATCCTGCAATAAAAGAACACTACATATTATATTGTAAAATACTAAAAAGAATTATAAAGTGCTCCAAAACCTTACATATTAAAAGTGAAATAGACAACTGTAACAAGAAAATAAAAAGGAAGCTGGTAAAAGAAGAGGAGAGTGTATCCAGCATAGAAATAAGACAGTGTGGTAATTTAATTAAAGAAACAAATGCAGTTGCAACAGTCTTAAATGAGAACTTTCTAACAGCTTCTGAGAATACTGGCTGTACAGGTTCAGTCAACGAAGCTATGGACCTTCTGAAAGGATCTGGTCTGTGCAAAATTAATCAAATGCTCATAGCCCCCTGCCCCCTCCCCCCCCCCCCCCCCCCAGTTACAGACAGTGAAGTGAAAAGGCTCATCACTAAAATGAAAACCAAAATGTCATCTGGCTTTGATAATATCTCCACTAAGGTACTTAAACATTGTCATAATGCCATTTGTGTAATACTTTGCCATATATTTAATGAATCCCTTCAACAAGGTATTGTCCATGATGGAATGAAGTATGCCAATGTGAAACCACTGTTCAAGAAAGGGGATGAAACAGATGCTTCTAACTACCACCCTATATCCCTTTTAACATGCTTCTCCAAAGTTCTCGAGAAACTGATGCATAGGACAATTATAGAACACCTGAATTTCCACAAGGCTCTTAGTCAATGCCAATTTGGTTTCCAATCAGGCCTGTCAACTGATGATGCCATATTCTCCTTTACTAATAATGTTCTAGAAGCACTGAACCATAAATTGGCTTCAGTTGGTATTTTTTGCGACTTAACCAAAGCCTTTGACTGTGTGAGCCATGAAATCCTCCTTTCAAAAGCAGACTATTATGGTTTAACTGACACAGTGGGAATGTGGCTCAAATCATACCTGACTGACAGAAAGCAGAGAGTGTTGCTGAATCATAAGGATGGCTCAATAGCTTCATCTGGCTGAGGAACAGTTAGTATAGGTGTGCCACAAGATTTGGTGCTTGGCCCTTTGCTCTTTCTTATTTTTATTAATGACCTTCCTCACTGTTCTAAGGCTACCATCAAATTTACTCTTTTCGCAGATGATACACCCCTTGTAATTGAAAAAACACCTGAAAATGATATTGCATCATCTGCCAACTTGGTGTTCCATGACCTTCACAAGTGGTTCAGATGCAATGGCCTAACTTAAAAAAAAACAAACAAACAAACAACAACAAAAAAAAACCAGTTCATACGTTTCCATGGGTCTCACAAAGTTCAGGATGACATAAGCCTAAGCTGTAATGATCAAGATATACATCAAGTTTATTCAACAAAAATTTTAGGCCTCCACATTGACAATAAATTATATTGGTCTTGCCATATTTTGGACTTGAGAAAAAGACTTAGTTCAGCAACATATGCTCTGGTGTTGTAGCAACAACTGCTAATAGTGATGCTGTTAAGGCTGCTTATTTTGGCTATTTCCATTCATTGTTAACCTATAGCTTAATATTCTGGGGTGACCGACCAATGGTAAATAAAGTATTTGTAATTCAGAAAAGAGCAATTCGAATTATAAGTGGAGTTAACAGGAATCATTCCTGCAGAAATCTTTTTAAAACATACAAAATATTAACAATGATCTCACAATGTATCCTATCCCTTATGTGCATTTCAGCCAAGAACCTACACAAGTACAAAACCAATACTTCTTATCATGACTATGACACAAGACAGAAAAAAGCTTGAGTCTGATACAAAAGGGAGTATACTAATCAAGCATAAACGTGTTTAATGCACTCACGTATGACATAAAAAAATCTTACCAATGAAATGCCAAAATTTAAGAGTAAATTGAAGGAATATCTTCTGGAAAAAAGCATTTTACTCTCTTAATCAATTCTTTAATGTAACATTGTAACTTAGATGTAATACGTTACTTGTAATATTTGCTATTGCCACTTTGTAACTTAATACATCTTACACCAGTATGGGTATTCGTGTTCAGGCAATTGGTACTATCAAATTCCTGGTAATGTATAGTTTGTAATATGGAAAATTGTAATTTATTATTTTATAGTTTTATACCTCTTTTTGCCATAGAAAATGCTTAAGCCTGTAACTATTAACATACTTTGTTTCTTATACACCAATTGCAATTTACATTTGTTAGCATATACAAGTAGGCTACTGTGTTCATTTATATTGTGACTCATTCCATATCCATGCAATTTTTTGTACACTGAATCTACAGAACATGAATAAATAAATAAATAAATGTACCATAAGGCTCCACCCTAGGACCAATTCTTTTTTTACTCTTTGTAAATGACTTGGAACCAACCAGTCTATGCCATAATTACATAAAATTTGCAGATGACACAAATGTGATGACAAAAGGAAGGAGCAGGGAAGAATTACTGCATGAAATTAAAAAGTGTACCACCCACATTACAGACTGTTTTTTCTGGAAACAATTTAGTAATAAACGCAGAAAAAAAAAACAGTTACAATGCACTTAAACACAGTACAAAATAAATGCCCGCTAACACAAGATGTAGAGTTGTTTACCAGAACCCTTGAAAATGTAAGCTCTACAAAATTTCTTGGAATCTGGATACAACAAGATCTAAGATGGATCCAACATGCAAAATACATTACAAATAAACTGAACATTATTTGTTACACTATCAAAATTCTTTCTGGTTGCACATTGAAAGAGACACTGGCCAGGCAGAATCTTTATTGCAATATGGCATAATCTTTTGGGGAAATGCATCTGCCAGCAAAAGTTGTTTTATTTACCAAAAAGAGAATTGTAAGAGCCATAGAAAATGCTGCCACAAGAAGTTCATGCCATCCCTTATTTAAGAAACTTCACATCCTTCCACTACCGAGTCTATACATCTTACAAGTAATACTATTTGTTAGGAAGATTTTAGAAAATAACAACAGCCCCATTATCAACTAACCAAAGTATCCATGTGTATAACACAAGGAGAAAGCAGGATATACATGTTCAACATGCATACACAATGGACCACTGCAAACAGTAAACAGACTGTATAACAAGCTACCTAAAAAGATAAAACAATAAAAGACACTTCAAAATTTAAAACTGCTGACCATAAATATCTGTTGCAAAACTGTTGTTATAGTATAGATGAATATCTTGAAGCATAAAAATTTGTATTGTCCATGTTGTGTACTTTGTATGTAAAACTGAACACATTAATACAGAGGTGTATCACCATTACTGTTTCACTTTAGTAAAGGATTTTTAACTGTATATGGTACTTTTGAATTTCCATGTTATTTGCTTATACGTTTCTTTCCCTTAATAATGTGAACTTATTTAAAAATAGTGTGCAATTCTGGATTTTTCACTAAATATACACCTATACATTTTTCCATTTATTGGCATTACACATTTATTGTATGAACGCTTGTATTTATTATAAGATCACTTTCATAATCATTCTAACCATGTATCATCTCATCTCCATTTTTGACTTGTCCTATATCATCATGTGCTCCTTTGCATGCAATATATGATCTACAGGATAAATAAAATTAAAATTATACTCACTGAACTGTCCTTTTTTCTTACTATGACTATCAGATTGCAACAGTCACTCCTACATTGTTCTATGACATTCCATTCCAACACCTGGTTCAGCCTTGCCCTTAATGCTACCATATCGGCAATTGCAATACAGTGTGGCTTTACACATATTGGCTTGTGCTGTTTTACTTTGATAGTGTATTCAAAATCAGAAATTGTGCTAGGTTTCTCAGAGAAGACATCCATGTACTGCTCTGGTCACTCACATAGTTCATTTTTCTCTCAACTAGTGACACTTTATATTGATTCCACCATATCTCTAATTTGTTCAGTTGCAGGTTCTGTTGCACTCCAGTCATTCATTCTTTCCATAAGCACTACTTGTTGTTCACCAGTGAACATATCCCCGAACCTTACGCAATGCCTTCTATCCTCCAAAACGAATCTGAACCAGTTTTACTTGCAGTTTAGTAACAGATTATATTTACACAGAACCCAAAGAAATTCTGGTCATATGTAAAGGCTGTTAGTGGCACCAAAGTCAGTGTCCAGTCCCTAGTGAATGAGAGAGGACGTGAAATTGAGGGCAACAAAGCAAAAGCTGAAATGCTTAACTCCATTTTCAAATGTTCCTTTACGAAGGAAAACTCAAGAGAATTGACACAGTTTAATCCTCATACCACTGAAAAGATGAATGAAATAAGTATTAGCGTCAGTTGGGTGAGAAACAGCTGAAAACGTTGAAACTGAGCAAAGCTCCAGGCCCTGATCGAATCCCTGTCAGATTCTATACAAAATTTGTGGCTCTGTTAGCCCCTCTTCTAACTATAATCTATCACAAATACCTCAAACAAAAGACGATGCCCAGTTCTTGGAAAAAGGCACAGGACACACCCAGCTACAAGAGGGGTAGTGGAAGTGATCCACAAAACTACAGTTCAGTATCCTTGACATTGATTTGTTGCGCAGTCTTATAACATATCCTGAGCTGAAACGTATATTGAAATAAATGATCTAAATCTACATATACATGGTTACTCTGCAGTTCATTCTTAAGTGCCTGACAGAGGGTTTATCGAACCATTTTCATACTAGTTCTCTAACATTCCACTCTCGAATGGCGCGTGGGAAAGAGGAACACCTAAATGTTTCCTTTTGAGCTTTGCTTTCTCTTATTTTATTATGATTATCATTTCTCCCTTTGTAGGTGGGTGTCAACAAAATATTTTCACATTCGGAAGAGAAAGTTGGTGATTGAAATTTCATAAATCGATCTTGCCACAAAGAAAACTGCCTTTGTTTCAGTGACTGCCACCCCAACTCACGTATCATATCAGTGAAACTCTCACCCCTATTCTTTACACTTTTTCGATGTCCTCTCTCAATCCTACCTGGTAAGGATCCCACACTGGGCAACAATATTGCAACAGAGGATGGACAAGTGTTATGTAAGCTGTCTCTTCAGTGGGTTTGTCTCATCTTCTAAGTGTTCTGCCAACAAAGTGCAGTCTCTGTTTCGCCTTCCCCACTATATTATGTATGTGGTCTTTCCAATTTAAGTTGCTCGTAATTGTAATTCCTAGGTATTTAGCTGAATTGACAGCCCTTAGATTTGTGCGATTTATCACATACCCAAAATTTATAGGATTTCTTTTAGTACCCATGTGGATGACCTCACACTTTTCTTTGTTTAGTGCCAATTGCCACTTTTCACACCATACAGAAATTCTCTCTAGATCATTTTGTAATTTGAAATTGATCATCTGACGATTTTACTAGATGGTAAATTACAGCATCATCTGTTGGGCCTGCTCAGATTATCACCTAGATCATTTATGTAAATCACGAACAGCAGAGGGCCTATGACACTACCTTGCGGAACGCCAGATATCACGTCTGTTCTACTCGATGATTTACCATCTATCACTATGAGCTGTGACATCTCTGAGAGGAATCATGAATCCAGTCACACAACTGAGACGATACTCCATATGCAAGCAATTTTATTAGTAGTCACTTGTGAGGAATGGTATCAAAAGCATTATGGAAATCTAGGAATATGGAATCGATCTGAGATCCCTTGTGGACAGCACTCATTACGTCATGGGAATAAAGTGCTAGCTGTGTTGCACAAGAATGATATTTTCTGAATCCGTCTTGGTTACGTATCAATAAGTCAGTTTCTACAAGGTGATTCATAATGTTCGAGTAGAGTATATGCTATAAAACCTACTGCAAATTGAGGTCAGTGATATGGGTCTGTAATTCAATTGGCTACTCCAATTTCCTTTCCTTTCTTTCAACTTGTACTTTTCTCACATGACATACTGAAAGCTTTGGAGCAAGGCAATCAGGTAGATGCAATATTTCTTGATTTTTGGAAGGCATTTGACTCAGCACCACACCTACACTTATTGTCAAAAGTATGATCATATGGGGTATCAAGTGAAATTTGAGACTGGATTGAGGACTTTTTGGTAAGGAGGACACAGCATGTTATCTTGGATGGAGAGTCATTTTCAGATGTAGAAGTAACTTCAGGTATCCCACAGGGAAGTGTGTTTGGATGCTTGCTGTTCATCTTGCATATTAATGACCTTGCAGACTATGTCAGTAGTAAAATCAGGCTTCTTTCAGATGATGCAGTTATCATAATGAAGTGCTATCTGAAAGAAGCTGCATAAATATTCAGTCAGATCTTAATCAGATTTCAATGTGGTGCAGAGATTGGCAGCTTGCTCTAAATGTTGAGAAATGTAAAACTGTGCACTTCACGAAACGAAAAAAATGTAGTATCCTATAACTATATCAATGAGTCACTTTGTAATCAGCCAACTCATAAAAATTCCTAGATGTAAATGGAATGAGCACATAGGTTCAGTCATGGATAAAGGAGGTGGCAGACTTCGGTTTGTAGATAGAATACTGGGAAAGTATGCAATCAGTCTACAAAGGAGGCTTACAAACACTTGTGTGACCAGTTCTGGAATACTGCTCAGGTGTGTGGGACCCACACCAGATCGGACTAATAGGAAATATTGAATGTATACAGCGAAGGGCAGCATGAATGGTCACAGGTCTGTTTAATCCATGGGAGAGTCACAGAGATACCAAAGGAACAGAACTGGAAGAGTCTTGAAGATAGATGTAAACTATCCCAAGAAAGTCTATTAAAAAGTTTCAAGAAACGGCTTTAAATGATTACTCTAGGAATGTACTACAACCCCCTATGTATCGGTAACATAGGAATCATGAGGATAAGATTAGAATAATTACAGCATGCACACAGACATTCAAACAAGCATTTTTCCCGTGCTCCATATGTGAATGGAACAAGATGAAACACTAATAACTGGAACAATAGAACGTACCCTCTGCCACGCATCTCATGGTGGTTTGCGGAGTATAGATGTAGATGTAGATACAAAGAAAATCTTTGCCTAAAATCACATCTTTCATCAACCCATTTATGATGAAGCATGTTGTATTAAGCTTATAATCACTACAACTAAATTTTAAAAGTGTCTCATGTTTCACCAGCTTGCTGAGCCTATCTATGATGGTTTTGACTTTTACTCCTGTCTTTGGAAAAATTGTCAATTTCTCACTCTTGATTTACTCTACAAAACTTTCTGATGCTGGTGACAAGTTACTCCCTGAGTCTAAAAGATCATATAGTTTTTCTTTAGCCACTTCTGTTTCTATGATAGGCTGTATACTTTAAATGCTTTCTTTTTTTAAGCACTTTTCCCACAACAAACCATTTTTTATGTCTCTTGCCTGCTCTCCTGTATCTACCACATACTTTGCCTTCTGCCCAGTTGCTTTTATCATTATTTTCTACTCTTAATTTTTCAATTAAATCACTAGCCCCTGACCGAGCTAGGTGGCGCAGTGGTTAGCACACTGGACTCGCATTCGGGAGGACGATGGTTCAATCCCGTCTCCTGCCATCCTGATTTAGGTTTTCCGTGATTTCCCTAAATCACTTCAGGCAAATGCCGGGATGGTTCCTTTAAAAGGGCACGGCCGATTTCCTTCCCAATCCTTCCCTAACCCGAGCTTGCGCTCCGTCTCTAATGACCTCGTTGTCGACGGGACGTTAAACACTAACCACCACCACCACCACCACCACCACTAGCCCCTGGTTTGTCTTTCCTCTTTCTAGTTCCTTCATAATTTCACCTATTTCAATTTCCCACATAAATCTACATTACCTGTATTCCTGGCTACAGAATCATCAATCCTCTATCATATAATTATTGAAACTCTCCTCCCCATGGTCATCACTCTCATCATCATCTATCTCTTCATTTTTATTTTCATCGTGGGTAGAAAGAATATGAGTATGATTCTCCACACTATCATTACTACACCTATTTACTCCCAACAACTCTTCTATCTCACAATCAACGTTAAATAATTGTAATATGCCTCTTTCACACCTAATTTGTCTCTGTATTCTTCCTGCCCTCTCCACTTTGAATTTTTCAGACTTCCAGACAACAGGCAACAAGGTTTTTGTCACTAAGCCACATGATCTCCAATCTTTAACTAAATAATCACCTTCATCTTTTATGTACCATTCTGCATCCATATCCTTACCCAATATTGATGTTTCCTCAATGCAAGCAATTCTATTTTCATCAGTTACCTCTAACATATTCATTACATCCTCATCATTATAAATTATCATTGGTTCACCTTACTTTGAGGAAACATATCAATAGATACCTTCCTCAGATGCATCAGTTCCACCCACCAAATTATGTTCACAATAATAATCATTATCAACATCTCCATTTAAAACTGAATCATCTACTTGCACCACTACATTAATTCCAGCTGACAAGTCAGTCACAATGTTACCTTCACAATTACAAAGATTTACATCAACATCCCCTATTTCCATTGAATTGTTGCCATAAACGGATGCTTCCTCAGACTTTTCTACAAGTTTGCCTAGATTGATTCTACTGCTGGCTCTGATTTTTGGCTCTCCCATCTTTTCTACATTATTTTCCTTACCCCACTGGCAAATAATTTTTTATTGATATTGTGATACAGCTGTATACTCATTTTTAGTGATTTTACTCATTTTTATGGCGACGTACTGTAACCTGTAGTAGAGCAATCTATTTACTGTATTTCTCTATTACACTGTCAAATATAATCATACCTTCTTTGTCTTAGTGTAATAAGGCTTAAAACACTTATCGACATGTAGGCAAACCTTGCACTCTTTGCACTCAAAGCAGGATTCTCCATGTTGTCATCTGTCGTAACAGACCTTACATCTTCTAGACAGTCCTGCTTTTTTGTTAGTTGGAGGTATTTGTGTGGAAACGTGGCCCCCGTACCTTCCTTGCCAGTCTTAACAGATTTTTTCCTTGACTTGAACATCTGGAAATCCTGTAATCAAAGTCTAATGTTTCCCAGAATTTGTTCTGCCAGACTGAGATGAAAATCTGTGAACCTCATTCTTCTTTTACAGGAGTTCATCATATAGTATACTATACTAGCATTGAGAACTGCCATATCTAAAATACAAAAATAATTTTTTTTTATATCCCTTCACATATCTTCTCATAAGAGCGTATGATGCTAAGCATTGGTTGTGTCCATCAACTCTACCCATTCCTTTGTTATAATCAGTGATGAAATCAGGTTTCACCTTAGTCTTCCCAATTCTTGCTGTGCTTCATAGTCAGGTTGATAATGAATTGTTGACCAGTTGTGCACTGGTCTTCTGTCAATCCATTTCACAACAAGAACTTTATTCACTGATGCAAATGTCAGTTCTTCTTTTTTCAGCACTGAGTTGACGAACTGTGGTGGCATGTGCTTCCTGTTTGGTCTTACAGATCCAGTCATGTAGGTCTTCCTCTCCAATAGCTTTAGAAACAAGGTGGGAGAATGATACCAATTTTTTTTCTCCATTTATCCAATGTAGTCTCACACAAATCCAAAACAACTTTCTCACTTGTTGGGGTGAGGAATACTTCTTCTGCCTCAAGACCTGTATAAATTTTAAAATTTTAATGGTATCCAGTGCCAGATGAGCATACTTTATATATTTTCAATACAAATCTTGTCCTCTTTGAAGAGTCATATTGTATGCCCCTGTACTTCATCAGACTCTCATTGATACAAAAGTTCTTTCCAGGCTTGTACAACCTCAGGAATCTGTCAAGAAGTAGTGCAGTAACTGGTCTGACCTTCCACAGTTGTTCACTGTAGAATCAGTAACAAAATCTCCTAAAAGGCATGGTTTCACCGAAAATAGGAGTCTTTATTATTTTTCTCTTTGACCAATTCCCTTGTACAGAAGGTTTCTTCATTCGGGACATGTGGGCCTTCATCTCAGCTTTGTCAACCATTCATCTCAGCTCCACATGTACAGTTGTGCCTGCATATGTTTTAGCTGCAAATAAATTTGTTTCCTTGACAACCAACCATTCTTCTCTGCTCCACATGTACAGTTGCTTCTGCATGTGTTTTTTCACTACCTCGGAGATGCTGTGTCCCATTGTGTGTGTGCTGACTATAATACCACGTTCAGAGTCACTTAAATCTTGATAACCTGCCATTGTAGTAGCAGTAACTGATCTAACAACTGCGCCAGACACTTATTGTTTTATATAAGCTTTGCCGACCATGGCACTGCATTCTGCCTGCCTACATGTCTCTGTAAATGAATATGCACGCCTACACAAATTTCTTTGGTCCTTCAGTGTATGTTACTGTTTGTATGGAAATGCTTCAAGTAAAATGTTTCATGTGCTGTTAACTACTGACTGCATTCTATGTTATGGAAATAGTATCCACTGCTTTCCAACATTTAGACAAGATCTCTGTTTGGGATAGTCAATTCCAACATGCAGCTAAACAGATAATTATGGAAGCAGTTGTGAGAGCTGCTATGGAATACAGAGTAAAACACAACAAGGATATAACTATTGGTGTAAGTGAACACTGTTTCAATACACTTTGTCAACGTATATGTTGCCATTACCTAAGCATCATACAACTGAAGTTTCACAGATTCACCTTCCCAAATAAAACCACTATAAATTAATTAAAAAGTTCATAAAAGAAAAGGGGTGGTAGACACATAAAAAAGAGTAAAGTTTTAAGTTTTATGCCCTAGTAATTGCTAGGTTGACAAAATTTTGAATACTGTGGGATATTTGTGTACAAAAACTGAAGATAGTATTTTTGTTAGTGTAAAACACACACAGTAAAAAATGGCAAGTTTTACTGTTTTTAAAAGTCCACATTAAACTGTACTCCCTGTATAATTGTCTGAGGAAGCAAGTTCAAAGGCCAAATGAAGGCAAGAGTACATCTCCTTTAATAAAGTAAATTCATATATCATGAGACTTGGAGTCCCTCAAGAGTGATGTTCAATCACCTGTTTGCAAGTTCTTTCAAGTGGATGCCACTTTGGTGACTCAGGCACTCTTAACCTACCCCAGTAATGTTACCAGGGAATGTGAACCATGTGCCATTTCTGATGAAGGAATATGCCTTGTAAAGCACTATGGTGTTCAAAGCAACTGTCAGGTTGAGAATAATTCTACATTTTAGAAGAAATTATAGGAATAGTCAAAGATTTATTATGTCTGAAGACTCTAATGATGATTTTGAGAGACCCAGTGTTTACTGTAAGCAGCTATAGTTATTGGTGAGTAGCTTCAGTTTATTCCTCGCAGTAACAGGCCAGTAACAATGAAGAAACCCATTTCCAACCTCGCACAAAATTTAATTTGAAAACTGACTTGCACAATAACATACATTTTCAACCCTAAACAACACCCTTACACAGTATATGAGTAGCTCTGATTTATTCACCACAGTAATATTCCAGTAATAGCAAAAAAAAAAACATTATGAAGCATATTTCACCCCAAACTAACACATAATTCAGTTTGAACATTGGCCTACACAATGTCAGACACGTTTCCTGGGCTAAATAAGTCCCAAACTCAAGAAATGAGTGTTGGAGGCAGATGCAAGAGTCCTGAATTGCTGTCCTGGGCAAGGCCCTATTGGAGAAGGTTTGCCATTGCATTCCTGCAACCTGTTATGAAGTGTTAAATGTGTATATCTGTCACTTGGATGGCTGTGATGAGTGCTTGTGCAGTGTAATGTTGTGTGTGCATTGGTATGGATGAATGGAAGAGAGTTGATGATGATGCACGATGCTACCACATAGCCTACTCGTGTCAAATAACACTGAGGGAACTGCCAGGCTTAACGTTCCCATGTGACGTATGGATTAACAGTTTTACGAGCACTCACTTCATAAGACACTGTGGAGAGGTTTGGAATTTAACACAGGGCATTGGCACAAAGTCTGGTGCTCTGGAGCTGTACACCATCAGGCCTCCTCCCCTTTCCAACCAAGTACAAGTGATAAAATTTTGCTTTGACCATCAGGATTCAAACAGGCTATCTCCAAGTTGAGCATTATTAGACAAGTATCCATTAGTGACCTCAGCTGCAGAGCTGAGTACGTTTCCATTATACACAATATACATATTACACTGCTTTTAATTGAGTTATTAGGTGAACATAAATTGTGTGGGCACTTGAGATTGATAACTATATTTGTGTTGGTACATATAATTATGGAAATGAAAGAAATGGAGAGGGTGAGACCTAGTGTTATGACTTAGACTGTTACTCTTGTTTAACATCAAAGGGACTTATGATTTGAACATGCCCACCCACCAGAATGTTTACAGTAAAAAATATTACATATGTCCTAACTTCATGACAATTTGCAGAGAAGTCTAAGATTTAAACCAGAAAATTGGCTTTTAAACTAGTAGTTATGACTTGTACATCTCCATCTCTTACCAGCCAAGTACGAATGATGAAAGTTCTACCATTATCATTCAAACTAGCTAGAAAGCTGGAATGGAGCAGAAATATGGAAGAATAAGGAATGAGTTTTTCTGTTCTACAGCATGACAAATCACTTGGACAATGTAGAAAAAATTGTCCAATAAAGTAATGACTATGAGTCACCATTTTGTATGGTGTTTACTGACTTTAAGAAAGCTTTTGACTCTGTTTCCAAAAAAATATATGGTAAGAGTACTTGAAAAAAATTAGAATACAGAGGAAGAAAATAAGCTCTTTTTAATAGCACAGGGTGAGGAAGTGTCTTATCAATGATTTAAAAACCATTATGGAAGCTCGATGAAGTTATTAGGGAAACCAAGGCAAATGCAGATCAGGATTGCCAGATTGGGATTTACACAGCACTTGTAAGGTGCCTCTTACATGAGGAAGACATTTTTACCAGTTTTAATAAATTATTGTCTCTTATTGATGTATTCACAATAGTTAGGAAGTCCTGTAGTCCATAGACGGCCATGAGTCGGAGACCATTTCCCAAGCTGGCTGGTTAGGTGACGAAGCGACCATATGCCACGTGTAGTGGGGTGGGGCTCTGCGCTGGACTGTAGCAACAAGCATCCGCCTGGGAAATATACAAGACAGGAAGTACCGCCAACTTGGTGCCTAAGTCACCAATTTTGTTTATTTATATTTAATAATTAAAGTCATTTATGACAACATGAATATAGGAGGAGCCTCGGGATTTTGAAGACTATTTATCATAATTTTGCCTCATTAAAATTCACACCTGTTCATTAACAAATGCATATCTTAGTAAGTGCAAACTTGATTGGAAGTCCATGAACTGTAACGAAACTAGTTAGATATACGGACTGCACGCCAAAGTTGGTAGTCGGCATTAAGAGCTCTTCCTGTCTTGTGCGATGGTAGCCATGCTCTCAGTTACAAGTAGTTTGTGACATGAGTGTTTCATTATTGATCTAATAGGAATAAAAGTGCTCTTACGGTATTTTGAATGTTAATTTCGAGTAAATAGATACCCCAAAGTTGATCGACAGCAATTTCAGATAATTAGCTTCCACTGACAGAGACATCCAATGCACCAATGAAAAATCTGCATGGGACGACATTCATGAGAGCTGCAACACACACAGGTAGGAGGAAATCCAACAACACAACCCACCAAGGCGGATCAAGGAAGGTCCGACTTACACTCGCAAATTCCAGGTGGAAATGCTGACCAGTTATTCTGTACATCACATACACCACCCTCTACGGGCTCACTGCTAAGCTGACTAATAACAGTATCAGTTTATGCTAAGCTGAGTAATAACAGTATCAGTTTAGGAGTGAGGGGATATTGCACATTCCCCTTGAATGCAAAAGCAGTATTTCAACCAGTTAACTAGGTTACTGAAACAGGCTTGTGCAGGGTTGCTCGATTGTACTAACACTATTTCATGTATTCTAGTAAAGGTATGTAAATCATTGAATTAGGAAGAAAAGAAGTAATATCAATGGATCTCATCCAAATCACTTTTAATGTGAAGATTATGTTGTTTTGTATACTTCAACATGGAAAACTTCAACTAGATTAACTCGATATAGCCTAGTAAATGGGAGATTAAAATGAAAAATCAACTATATCATGCCGAAGATGATGTACAATTCGTAATCCGAAAGGAGGGTATCAAATGTTAGTAATGACGTTACTTAATCAGTTCTGTCTCCACTAAATCAGTGGAGGCAAACCTGATCAAATGGGGCCTTACAAATGGATATGATGGCAGATGTGATGTGATAAATATCAGGATATGGAGGAAATTGGGAAAAAAATATATGAGTTAATGTAAGAACAATGAGTGAGTTTAGTCGGCAGGAATAAAGTCTGAGAGGCAAGAGCTGAAGAGGTCATAGCAATTGTTACAAAGCTGAAATATATGTGGATGAGCCACATAACCGGGTCAACTAGTGGAAGATGGATTAAATTATTTTTGCTGGATTTTTTGTGTTAAAAAAAGTCTTATGAGAATGATGATGGATCCTGAAAACGTATTTCTCTTTTCCACAATAACATAACAGAAGCAGTCTCCTCGAAAGTCAAAGCACTTTCACTGTACAGCTGCTAGGTCAAATAATCTGTAGTCATTATACAGTATATCTACTATCCATACAACCCTGTACAGACCAAGAAAGTCAGCTCAGTAGGCACAAATGATCCATACTAACAACAGGTTGTATGACACCCATGCTGCTTGATAAACTATGGAGAGCAGTTGGATTTATGGTCCTCAACTCCTGAAGAGCTGGTCATAAACACACTCAGAAGCTTAAGCACACCTTTGATGAAAGACAGATGTTATTTGATGATTCCTGTGTACGTGGAAGATTTAATCCCACAAAACAGTCTTGAATAAAGAACTTACTGAGTCTCCAGATAACTCCCTCTACTATAGAGGATGGCCAGCAGTGACATCATGAGATGGAAGCTTTGGAGGTACCTGAACAGCATCAGAATGATTGTAGCACCAGTGGAGTCAAACCTGATCAAATGGGGAATTATTAATGGATATGATAACAGATGTGATTGTGATAAATATCAGGATACGGAACATCTTCTGACTTGTCTTAACTGCCCCATAAATGTGCCCTGAATGATTTGCAGTAGGGAAGCAAGGAAGCATTGGATGTAGCATGTAGTCCTATTTTGGGCTGAAAAACTTTGAACTCTGGGTACTAAAAAGCAACCTAAGTGTACAACTCAGATAGCATCCTCTTTGTTTAGTTATCCACATCCCTACTTTTTCTTGACTTATTAAACAGCGATTTTATTTTAAGCTAAGTAACAAATACAGAGTGTAACAAAACAGCCATAGATTTTATATATGTCACACACAGTCTCTGGTGTATTACTCAACACAGTGGATCAACTATTATGTTATCAGACAATATTTGGATAACAAAGTTGGTATGCTATTTAACTTACACTACAATTTGGAATTTCATGTACACTAATTTCCAATCTGTTAAAACAATAATTTCAAATCTAGAAAGATGGTAATTTACTCATGTAACACAGCTTTTGTATGAAATATGGAAGCTTTATGAAATTTGGCATAAAAAACTGGAATTGCTTAACAAAACAAACAAGGCCAAACAGTTACTCTAAAATATATTGTTACATTTAAGTTTTTGTGAATATATAATATTTCATTATAACGTTAGACATGTATTACTACTGATAGCAATCATGTCACAATGGATTATTACATTTTTGTATAGTGGCCAGAACATGGCCAGGCTGGCAGTTGGTGTTGAAGTAGTTGTCAAAATTCAGTAACTATTAAAAGTTTGAAACAAAAAAATTACAAATTATTTATCCAGGTAGTAAAAAGTGTATGGACATGAGTTTGGAAATTGGAAAAATACAACATTACATTAGATAAAATCAGTATTTCATTCCTATAATTTGAAAATCAGACCCGGACCTCTCACTAAAAACTGAGCCACTTTCATCAGATAAGTATTCTTTAAAAAGTCTATATATTCCTCTTGATGTAACAAGGCATAATACCTCTTGAGACGCAAAGTCTTGACCATCTTAGCCACAGTATACGTGCATGAACACTGTCAGCTTTGCATAGAGAAGGGGAATGTCAGGATCCTTTGAGAGGGCACAACTATTTCCTTTGCCATCTTCTGTCAATCTGAGATTTTGCATTGTGTTTAATGACCAAGTCAATGATGAGACAGTAAAATGTACTCTTCCTTACATTTTTTGTTGCATATAGAGAACCTAACCGCTTGCCATATGAAAATTTTACTGTGAATGTCTGACTGTTTCTCAACTCATGCACTCTCATATCCATTTTGTGTAATACTTTAAAGTAAATTATGAAAGGTATTTTTAATAGTATGTCAAGAATAACTGCAACACAAAAAAACTGATTAATGAACACAGATCCCAAGGAAGTGGAAATGAAAGCAGCACGAATATGACATGAGTATGTGAATACACACGAGAAATACTTGTTAAGGGAATTCCGAGACTTTAAATCAATTTTTGTTACTACTCTGTCTTTTTGCATGTTCTCTTGTGGTTGTTAACAACTGATTGCCAGCTATTAATTAATTTACATAGGGTGATTGCACTGATTGTGTGAAGCCATCTACAGCTGTCAGTGTGTGATTGACAATCACATTCCTGAGAGATTAAAATTTTATTTTTGGCTAATACTTTTTTTTAAAATGTATTTTGTAGGTGTTTCTTAGTTTTGTTTTTGATCACCTAAAGTGCCTTTATTAGGACTGATTCCAATTGACACAAACCCATTTCTTTAAATTTTTATGATGTAAGCATTTACTGTGATGTGTAGGACAAATTTAATATTCTTAAGACAAAATGGGGAAGAAAAGGGAGATTTCAGAAGAAAACAACTTCATCTACAATTTTCCTCTTTGGCAAGAAAAGTTAAAAATTCCATTTTGTGTTATTTTGTCTCAGAAGTAAAACAAATCTATAAAGGTATTATTATGTTGTAGATTTAGAATTTTTCTCTATCAAAATGACATTGTAACTCATCCAGGATTTATATGTGTGGTTAATTAAATTTTGTTTTCATTGCATTTGACTAAAAAAGTGCATCTACATCTTACAAGTTTTCCCAATTAGTTTTTTCACAATAATAACAACTTTGTTTTCACTTACCAATTAGGCACACAACATGTGCAAGTAAGTAAATATATACTGCTAGGATATAAATACCTCTACTTATGAAATATATTATTACTGTATTTCTTAAATTGTAATACCATGAAATGTCCAAGATCCTTGTAAAAGTGATCTATGGATGAATACAACAACTACAGCACTCTTTTTGGATGAGGCTTAGTGAAGAATGCAACTCATACTGTAGATCTGTCCAATAATATTTCCACCTTGCCTTGGACAGGGTAGAGATTAAACTTTCCTTTGGTTGAAAATAAATTAAAATCAGCCTGAAAAATATTTAATACAACTTTTATTTTAGTACTATTTTTTATTCTGAATGAAGGATTAGTTACTTCTGCTCTTCCTTCTCACATGGAACTTGAAGACAGAATTTACCAACTGAATAATCTTAGCACACCTTACAGCTGGACGCATTTGTCCAGTATATTTTTCCTAGTTCCCAAAAGGCACAGAATCCCTCCTACTTATGAAAGGTGTTTTACATTCATGAGCAATCAAATTGGAGATAGGTGTTGCATAAGAGAAAAAGCATTTCTGTCTCTACAGTGAATGGAATCATCTGGCATGTCACATAGATGGGATGTTATCAGACTAATATTATAATGTCTTTATTACAGTCTATTGTCACACTTTATCACAATAATAACCAGTTTTGTTCAGTTACGGGACACCTTTGGATCAATAGCAGTTGACCTAAAAATTTTTGGAAATTTGTGGTGAGTTTCTATGGGACCAAACTGCTGAGGTCATTGGTCCCTAGGCTTACACACTACTTGATCTTACTTAAACTAACTTACACTTAGGACAACACACACACCTGTGCCCGAGGGAGGAACATCCGATGGGGAGGCCGCACGGACCGTGGTAAGGTGCCTAAGATAATGTGGCTGCCCTAAGTGACTTATGGATGTTGTGCACAGCTCCTGAAACTTTCCGGCTGTCTGTCTCCTATTACTCGAAACATGTTTGCCAACTGAACAAAACTATCATTGTGGTAAATGTGTGGTAGTAGACTGTTATAAAAACAAATACCCGGGTGATCAAAAAGTCAGTATAAATTTTCAAAACTGAATAAATCACAGAATAATGTAGATAGGGAGCTACAAATCGACACACATGCTTGGAATGACATGGCGTTTTATTAGAACTAAAAAAATACAAAATTCCAAAAAATGTCCGACAGATGGCGCTTCATCTGATTAGAATAGCAATAATTAGCAAAGTAATACAAGGCAAAGATGATGTTCTTTACAGGAAATGCTCAATATGTGCACCATAATTCCTCAACAATAGCTGTAGTCGAGGAATAATGTTGTGAGCAGCACTGTAAAACATGTCCAGAGGTATGGTGAGGCATTGGCGTCGGATGTTGTCTTTCAGCATCCCTAGATATGTCGGTCAATCACGATACACTTGTGACTTCAGGTAACCCCAAAGCCAATAATCGCACGGACTGAGGTCTGGGGACTTGGGAGGCTGAGCACACGATCATCACCAAATGATGCGCGCAAGAGATCTTTCACGTGCCTAGCAATATGGGGTGGAGTACCATCCTGCATAAACATCGTACTTTCCAGCAGTTGTTTATCAGCCAGGCTGGGGATGATGCGATTCTGTAACATATCGGCGTACCTCTCACCCATCACGGTAGCAGTTACAAAACCAGAATCACGTATTTCCTCGAAGAAAAAAGGCCCGATAACAATAGATGTGGTAAATCCAACCCATACTGTGACTTTCTCGTCGTGCAGTGGAGTTTCCACGACAGTTCTAGGATTTTCGGTAGCCCAAATTCTGCAGTTGTGGGCGTTGACAGACCCTCGGAGTATGAAATAAGCTTCGTCGGTCCATGACACGTTACTCAACCAATCGTCATCTTCCACCATCTTTTGAAACGCCCACACCGCAAATACCCTCTGCTTCACTAAATCGCCAGGTAACAGTTAATGGTGCCGATGGATTTTGTACAGGTAGCATCAGAGGGTACGCTTAAGTGCCAACCAAACCGTAGTGTATGGCATGCCGGTGCGACGTGCGACGCACGAGCGCTGACTTCCCCGTGTATAGACGAACCCGCTACAGTCTCCATTTTTTCCTGAATTGTCTCAGCAGCATTATGCCTTGTGCGTGGTCGGTCACTATGTGGTCTATCGTCTAAACAACCCGTGGCTTCAAATTTCGAAATCATTCTCGCCACAGCTGCATTTGTCAACGGAGCTTTATCCATTCGAATCCCCTTCCTATGGCGATAAGATCGTAACACTGAACTAGCATATTCCCCATTCTGATAATACAGCTTCACTAGAAGTGCCTTTTCACGTAACGTCAACATGCTGCGACTACTGGCACATCTGATTCTCTCTCTCATTACAGCTTCTTCTATACATGATTGTCATGTGCAGTCACTGACGTTCTGCTGTCCAGCGCCATTTGTCGGACATTTTGTGAACTTTGTTTTGTTTTTTGTTCTAATAAAATCCCATGTCATTCCAAGCATGTGTGTCAATTTTTACCTCTCTATCTACATTATTCCGTGGTTTATTAAGTTTTCAAATTTATACTGACTTTTTGATCATCCGGTATAAAAATTCAGAATGAGCTAGATCAGGGATGGCCAAGAACTTGGCATGTGATCAGGACTTTGCTATCTGTACCATAAATCTCTCACTTGGCTGCACACTTCCCGACTACCATGCCATGCTGTCAGATTGTGTAGGAGGGGAAGAGGAGGAAACTGTCAAAGCACTGCATTTAAATGGCAATCCAGGAGCACTGCATACGACTTGGTTTCATACTTCCTATTTCTCAACAACTTAAATCACAAACAACACAAATTTTCAGTATTATTTAATTACTTTTGGCGCATAATATAATTTTGGTCTGGTATAAACTGTCGACGTACGGACAGAACAAACAATTTCATAGATTTTCGTGCTCAGGTGCTATGTAACCATGAAAAATGGTTCAAATGGTTCTGAGAACTATGCGACTTAGCTTCTGAGGTCATCAGTCGCCCAGAACTTAGAACTAATTAAACCTAACAAACCTAAGGACATCACACACATCCATGCCCGAGGCAGGATTCGAACCTACGACCATAGCGGTCGCTCGGCTCCAGACTGTAACGCCTAGAACCGCACGGCCACTCCGGCCGGCGTAACCATGAACTATTTAGTTTTATACTCGAGAAAGCCCTTTACACACACATGTTAATCAAAATATTTTATCACGTTTGTAACATTATCATGGAAACGTGGGATTTCTTCCTCAGGAAGACAACTCCTGGTCAATTTCAACCTAAAAGAATCTGTCTTTTAAACGGTAATCACACTGCCTATCAATCAGTTCCATCTGCACGTGAACAAGGGTGCTTTCAACTGAAACAGCAAACGGTCTCGAAAACAGCTCGACAACAGATGTAAGATAGGCAGTGTCCTCAGAACATCTAGAAAACTACCCTTGTAATTCTTTCAAGACCACAACGACTTCTTCGGTACACGCGTTTCCTAAAAACGCAAATGATCTTAGGAAATAAACGGTCTTTTTCCTTTACAAACTCAACAATACCGGTAGTGGGTTTTAAAATGAAAAATCGTTCCAGGCATGCCCCTTGATCTGACCAACGTACTTTCGAGTAATATATAGTCTCCATACTCTTCGTTCATTTCCATCGAAAATTGTTGCATCTAACAGTGTAATAACACATGAAACTTCAGAAAACTTAATGTTCGTACCACAAATTTCAGCACTTGCTCCATGCCTGCAAATTTAGCACACACGCTTTTTGATGTAGGCTACCGGTAGAGAACAAGGAATCTTGCCTACCTGTCGCAGGAAGGTTTTGCTCTTTCATAGTCAACTAAATCTTTAAATTCTTTGTGCATGGTGTTGTAATGTCGTTCAAAAGAAAATTTGTGGCACGCGTTGAGTATGCGACTGTATATCGCCTACGGTAATAGATATTGAGAAATCTTATCCTTCTCGTCTGTCATCCTGATTATTTTTAAAGGCTTGTGGCGATAGACCGCCAGGCTATCTCGGTTTGCACATTATGCCATCAAAAGTATCCGGACACCCCCTATTAGGTGCATTGTGCTGCCACCTACTGCCATGTACTCCGTTTATTTTATTTATTTAGCATCCGTGTCATCGTACAAACGATAGTGGACTTGTCATACATAGAAATTAACAATATAGAATATACAAAACGAAATTGTCTACAATTGGATTTGTCATACACAGAAATTAAAATACAGAATTTACAAAATGAAACTGTCTATAATAAATGACAGCAAACTTACAGTCTTTTTCCACATAAATGGTTTAAAGTAACTTGTTTGTCAGTAACAATATATAACTAGTATACAATATATTCGTACAACAAATTTCATCACTTGCTCCATGCCTGCAAATTTAGCACACATGCTTCTTGATGTAGGCTACAGGTAGAGAACAAGGAATCTTGTCTATCTGCCACAGGAAGTTTTTGCTCTTTCATTGTCAACTAAATCTTTCAATTCTTTGTGCATTGTATTGTAATGTCGTTCAAAAGAAAATTTGTGGCACTCGTTGAGTAAAGTATAATAAAAGCTGAAACAAACCAAGATAGAAAATTTTGGAGGTTACTTTGTAAAGTCATGTTCTTGGTCTTCAAGATATTCATTTATTGAGTAGCAACATTTATCAATTAAAATTTTTCTAAGCTCCAATTTAAAATTTGTATTGTTCTTTAAATCTTTAATGTACTGAGGCAGTTCATTATAGAGCTTAATGGCCATGTGGCTTACATGTTTCTGAGTTCGTGTTCTTCCTACTTGTTCTATGTGGAGATCATTCTTGTTCCTTGTGTTATAGTTGTGACAGTCTGCATTTGTGTGGAGATCGCTTAGATTAGCTTTGGTTAAGAGCACACATTTAAGTATATAGAGTGATGGCACAGTAAGTATTCCTAACTTTTTGAAAAGAGGTCTGGAGTGAGCTTTTGTCGGACTGCGGGTAATTATTCGAACAGCCCGTTTTTGTAAAATAAAAATGTCTTTCAAATTAGATTTTGAGCTGGCCCAGAACACTCCGTATCAGGGAACTCAGTAGCAGTGGCCCACTAGGCCAACACCACCTTGACTAGGCACGGGCCTAGAGGCGGCACCTTAAGGGGGACGGCATTTTTTGCTCTGTACTCATTTGAACCTTTTACGTTTTAAAATATCTGCCCTTACAAACGACAAAAATTCTTAATATTGTTAAACAACTTGCTAATCTAACTAAGCCTTAAGAACGAAATTCGACAATACAAGCTAGGAAATATACATAGTTTACTTGGTGACTGAACGGAAATTTAACACTGGGTTTCTGTCTGGTATCATCTTCACGATTGTTCAAAATACTTTGAAGTAAGCTATCAGAACGGCAATCTACAATACAATTTTTGAAAGGTTATTATTCCGAGAATGTTGTCGGTTTCTACTTAACCATACGATGTTTTTCCCGTGAAAATGCCGAGACCCCTAAATAGCTGTGATAAACTAATCAGCAGTTTCTTAAATACTGTAATTTGTGTGGGCCTCAGTATGTAAAATCTGGCTCTACTTAAATTTCTTGTAGATACCGGGAATGTTTTACATTTTTAAACATATGCTTATACGAAACGAACATAAGCAAAATATCTAATAATGCGTAAAATACTCTTCACAACAGTTTAAAAATTTTATTCATTTATTTACTTAGTTACTTTTTTGGTCGAAAAAAGAAGAAACCAACTTTTGTTTGTCTCATTTATTGTGCTGCAGCCTCCACGATTCAAAGTTCCCATTCTGCGCAGTCGAATAGTACGTGGCACTGCAAATTTTATATTCTTAACAAAACTTTTTCTTCTTCGAGGAAAGGTTATTTTTATTTTATGTTGGAACAAAATGTGCATTTGCTTGTAGACATAATATGATATCAGTGTTCACACTAATGAAAACACACCACATCAACTGCCAACAAGAATACTTAAACTTTGTAGTCTGTCTTCTCTGCTCACAGAAACCGCTACAATGTGATAAGAATAAGTGCGATAAGAGTCGATCCAGCACACCTCACTGAAAGAAATTGCAAAAATGGTTTGCTTTTTAAATTAGAAAGACAGTGTCAAAAATATTCAGAACATATTTGCGTCCCAGCTAAAATTCGGGCGACGCGGGAAACAGAAGCCTAAAAAGGGACTGTCTCATTTTCTTTACGAATAGAATTACAGCTGGCAGGTGTGCTTCTACTGTTCACTGACAACAGAGAAACAGGCGACAATGAAATTAAATTGTTCCGCAAGGTCGTTCTTTCATAGCACAGTTACGTCGAGTAATCCGAGTTCGTCGGTTCATCACTCCGTGTTTAAAGTAAAAAGCTTTGTGCTCATGTGCGGTGTAGTACGACTGGATGGTTCAAATGGCTCTGAGCACTATGGTACTTAACTACTGAGGTCATCAGTCCCCTAGAACTTAGAACTACTTAAACCTAACTAACCTAAGGACAGCACACACAACCGTGCCCGATGCAGGATTCGAGCCTACGACCATAGAGGTCTCGCGGTTCCAGACTGTAGCGCCTAGAACCGCCTGGTCACTCCGGCCGGCAGTACGATTGGAACTGGATACAGTCTTTCTTTCTTCCTTTCCCTTTACAACTATTTTTTTACTGTTCGTTGACAATTTTGGAAGTGCCTTAACATGAATAACAGTGAAAAAAGCAAACGTGCAAAATTAAGTGGGGCGGCATTTCGGAAATTATCGAAGGAAAGGCGAGAACGAGGTGGCAATGTTCTAAAAACGCTTGGAAGAATAGATAATTTTCTCGCAAAAAATGTTGCTGGTTCGACTTCAAGTAGTACAGATGACATTTCTGGCACTGCAGCTGTTGCAAAAGAAGTAAATTCAGACGAAAAAAAAGTTAAAATGAAGAAAGCAAATTGATCCCGATTTCAAGTTCCACAAAAAGATTTCAAGTTTCACAAAAAACTAAGTGTCGAGTCAGACATTTCAAAAAGAAATAACCTCGTTAGTGATGATCCTGCAGAATGGTGTGTCGATGAATCAACAATCGACATTCTCTTACAACGTGGCATTAATCAAAATTGTAACGGTGTTTATCTTAATACAAGAAGATCAATAGGCGATAAAACCAAATGTTTGAACAAAAATGTATTTTACCGTAAGCTTTTAAATGGTGAATCAACTTTATGTGATTTTCTATTATACTCCTGTAGAACCTGTGCTGTTTTTCGTGCATCATGTAAATTGTTCGGAGGTAAGGCCGCGATTGCTACTAATGGTACTGTAGATTGGAAAAATATTTCTAGTATTTTAACTCATAATGAGAATTCACATAAAAACAAAAATTCTGAGTTAGCACTTTTAACAAGAGAACAGTCACTTGGAACAATAGATAACCATTTCGAGTCACATGTTGAGACAGAAAAAATGCACTGGTGCACTGTGTTGAAAAGGGTGCTTGCAGTAGTGAAGAAGCTAACAAGTCGTGGACTTCCCCTACGTGGGCACGTTGAAAGATTCCATTCATTACATAATTGTCAATTTATGATGTCTCTTGAACTTATAGCTGAGATTGATCCTTTTTTCGCGGAGCTCATTGAACGATATGGAAATCCAGGGCAGGGACATGCAAGTTACCTTTCTTCAACAATCTGTGATGAAATAATAGAGCTTCTTTCTGAACGAATAAAAAGAATTAGAAGTGAAATATTTCTCTATAATAGTAGATTCTACTGCGGTCATTTCACATATTGACCAATTATCTTTTATATTAGGATATGAGAACAAGAATGGTGAACCTGTTGAACGTTTTCTTCTGTTTTTACCAAACCTGGAACAAAAGTCCGAAAACTTAGCTGAGGCCGTACTAAAAGTCCTGTCTACAAATTCCATTGATATTACTGACTGCAGAGGCCAGTCATATGACAACGCAAGCAATGTGTCAGGAGCCTACATTGGTTTACAGGCATGCATTAAAGAACGAAATTCAAAAGCGCACTATGTGCGTTGTGCAGCACGTTCTTTGAATTTAGTAGGCACTAGTGCTGCAAGCTGTTGTGGGGAAGCATGTTCTTTTTTCAATGTAGTTCAAACCCTTTATAATTTTTTCTCTGCTTCTACACAACGCTGGGATAAACTTCTTTCTTTCATGAAACCAGGAAGTAAAACGGTAAAAAGTTGATCAAAAGCACGTTGGTCAGCAAGACAGAAAGCGTGTGTAAGTCTATATGAAAACTGGGAGGGCGTTATCAATGCCCTCACACATATTGCCTATAATACGTTTGGAAAACCACTTGTGCGAAATGAGACTTCAGCTTTATTGAATCAACTCAACAGACTAGAAACAGTATTCATGATGACAGTTTGGAAGGACATATTCCAGAGATTTAATAGTGTAAATCTGAAATTGCAAAGTGTAAATATTGATACTAAAATATTGCATGACTTATATGAATAACTTGTAGGATTTATTGCATCTATTTGTGGCATGTTTGACTATAATGAAAATAAATCCATGGAGATTGTGACTGATATAGACGATTACACCTATAAAAGATCACGAAAACGAAAACTTCATGATGGCGAAGAAGCGGACTCTGAAGAAGTTCCTCTGACTGGAAGGGAAAAATTTAGAGTCGAAACATTTCTCCCAGTACTCGACATCTTGTACACCGAATTAGTGAGGAGGAATGAAAGCTATAGAACACTGTTGAACTCCACAGTTTTCAGTAACCTTAAGAACAGTTCACGTGACGATACTGCTGAACGTGCAGCAAAACTCCAAGCGTCACATGACACGGATTTAGACCTGTCCTTCCCTACTGAATGCGTACATTTCGCGGAACTTTTGAAATTTTCTGAGATTAGTGATATACCAGTCGAAACGAGTACATTTTTACGACAAGAGAGGTTACAGTTCGTGTTTCCGAATGTTGACATTGCTCTTAGAATATTTCTATGTATGGCACTTACAAATTGTTCAGTAGAACGCTCGTTTTCGGCTCTTAAAAAACTGAAATTGTACCTAGGTTCTTTGTTGTCTGAGGAGAGATTGAACGCCTTGTCCATACTTCACATCGAAGCCGACCTCCTAACTTATAACCGTCTGAACTATGAAGATATGATCAACGAGTTTTCTGCCGTCAAAGCCAGACACAAACTTTGCTGGCCGGTGAGTTTGTTTATTTATTTATATTAGTTTTAAAAATGTAAGTTTGTAATATGATTTTTATTATAGCTTAGAGCACATTCATTGTATTTACAAACTACATATTACCTGTTTATTTTACAATTGCCGATGGCACAACGCGGAATTAAACCTCGTTTACGTGCAGACGTGACCGAAGGTGCCCGACAATACATGACAATACCCAAATTACCCACGCCGCTCGGCCCTATACAGTCAAGTCATACTGATACTGTAGTATGTTATAACTGATGCTTATTCTTGGCGTCTGCTGAAATGTATAGTTATCGCAGAAATATACGTTATCGGATATGAAAAAGTGTTAATAAATAACGTTGTTCAGTTCTGTCAATAAATACTTAAAACCTTTGCTGTTATCGTTAGAAAGAGCTATAGTGAGAGCAGTAGCTGCAGTAGAAAACTGTTCAGCCCTTACATGGATTAAAGGTATTGTGTACACTTATTATGCAGCACCTAGCTACACAGACCCTAATGCTTTACACGCTAACTATTAGATTATAAAACAAATTTTTGGTTTTTTCACACTAGTCTGTAAAATTATCTAATAGCAAATCCAGTTCTGTGTTTATTCGCCTGTATTTAGCTATTAGTTCGTGCACCGAAATCTCTATTTCATTTTCATTTCTTACGCTTTCCTATAGATTCACGTATTAATACCGAACGTGTTTTTTCAATCTGCTATTCATTCAAGTTATTAGATCGTAAAACGACACTTTAATTTTAATTTTGAACGTATCTCTGTAAAAGTATGTATTAATTTCTAATTTATGACACGTTTGCTTCAATTTTTAGATTGTAAAACACCTTTTTTATTTGCATTTTCAATGGTTTCGTGTAAAAGAACATATTAAAAGTGAATAACAAAAATCCGTTGTCTCCTAAAAGCTCTGCGGAATTTTTAGGCCATAAAAGAAAAGTTATTTTCCTTGTGTATGTTTCTGTAGTCTTTCGACAAAAGAATGTGTTAACGCAATGCAGTTTTAAGTTTGTTTTATCCGCTGCCGTACACCGAGTACAGTTCAGGGACCATTTTACAGTTTGATTGAGCGCGACTAGACCGCTGACGTGTTCTTCAGAACAACGAATAGCAGAGTACGGAAACAGCTCACAGCGCTCCCAGCCAAAACGGCAATTGTGAAGTGATCGGGTAATAGTTATTATTTAAAACATGTTTTTTTGTGAGAGGCGCATATAATATGGTGTGCCTATGGACACAAAATTTTTAAATCCACTGCTGCTCAGTAGTCACTAGACATCGTGAGAGAGCAGAATGGGGCGCTCTTCGGAACTTACGGACTTCGAACGTGGTCATGTGATTGGGTGTCACTTGTATCAGATGTCTGTATGCGATATTTCCACACTCCTAAACATTCGTAGGTCCACTCTTCCCGATGTGATAGTGAAGTTGAAAAGTGAAGGGACAAGTACAGCACAAAAGTGTACAGGCCGACTGACAGAGACCGCCGACAGTTGAAGAGGGTCGTAATGTGTAATAGGCAGACATCTATCCAGACCGTCACACAGGAATTCGAAACTGCATCAGGATCCACTGCAAGTGATATGACTGCCGGAAGGTGAGAAATCTAGAATTTCATGTTCGAGCGACTGCTCATAAACCACACATCTCGCCGGTAAATGCCAAACGACGCCTCGCTTGAACGACTGAACAGTGGAAAAACGTTGTGTAGAGTGACGAATCACGGTACACAATGTGGTGATCCGATGGCAGGGTGTGGGTATGGCGAATGCCGGGTGAACGTCATCTGCCAGCGTGTGTACTGCCAACAGTAAAATTCTAAGGCGGTGGTGTTACGGTGTGGTTATGTTTTTCATGGAGGGGGCTTGCACCCCTTGTTGTTTTGCGTGGCACTATCACAGCACAGGCCTACACTGATGTTTTAAGCACCTTCATGCTTCCTACTGTTGAGAGCAATTCTGGGATGGCAATTGCATCTTGCAACACGCTCGAGCACCTGTTCATAATGTACGGCCTATGGCGGAGTGGTTACACGACAATAACGTCCCTGTAATGGACTGGCCTGCACAGAGTCCTGACCTGAGTTCTACCGAACGCCTTTGGGAGGTTTTGGAACGCCGATTTCCTGCCAGGCCTCACTGACCGACATTGATACCTCTTCTCAGTGCAGCACTCCGTGAAGAATGGGCTGTCATTCCTCAATTCCCCAAGAAACCTTCCAGCACCTGATTGAACGTATGACTGCGAGAGTGGAAGCTAAGGGTGGGCCAACGCCATACTGAATTCCAGCATTACCAATGGAGGGCGCCACGAACTTGTAAGTCATTTTCAGCCAGGTGTCCGGATACTTTTGATCACATAGTGTACACGAAGCCACTGGACCTAGGAATTCTTTTATATCATGAACAAATAGCGACGGTCAAGTAGCGCTGACAACATTATTATGCCGAACTCAAAAAAGTCGTGCCGACCGAAAAATACTGCACTGCAGTTATAAATGAAATGTCGCGCTGTACCGCGTACTTCTGAAAAGTACCGAGCAAAGCCGAGACAGACTGAGCCTCGGCCCGCACGCAGCCCACACATCGTTCTCGCGTGCAGTTCCGCACGCCGTTGCCGATCCTAAAAAAAAATGGCTCTGAGCACTATGGGACTTAACATTTATGGTCATCAGTCCCCTAGAACTTTGAACTACTTAAACCTAACTAACCTAAGGACAGCACACAAACCCAGTCATCACGAGGCAGAGAAAATCCCTGACCCCGCAGGGAATCAAACCCGGGAACCCGAGCGTGGGAAGCGAGAACGCTACCGCACGACCACGAGCTTCGGACGCCGATCCTGACCTACACCGTCCAGTCACATTAATGTGATCACCTGACAAACGCCTGAGTAACCGCCTTTTTGCAGCGCGGTCGTGCAGGGAGAGATTCAGTGAGATTCTGGAAAATACCGAGAAGATGCGGAGCCATGCCGACTGCAGTGCCATGGCAAGCTGCTCTAGGTTTCTCGTTGATGATCCACGCCCAAACAGCCCGATTGAGATGGCCCTACAGTTTTCCGATTAGGTTTAAATCTATGGAGTTTGGTGGCCAGGGGAATATGGTAAACTCATCCTGGGGCTCTTCAAACCATTCTCATACACTGTGGGTTTTGTGACTCATTGGATTGTCCAGCTGGTAGAAAGCAAACTGCATTTAGGAGCGGACATGGTCCCCAAGAACAGATGCATATTTGTACTAATCCGTTGTGCCTTCAGAATGACGAGATCTCCCAGGCAATGCCACGAAAACATTCCCCAGACCATAGTGCTACCTCCTTCCGCCTAGACGCTTTCGTCGATTATTTCAGAGCCGTACGTTCCATAGGCCATCTGTCCGATGGAGCATAAGATGTGACTCATCTGAAAAGTCCACCTGTCACCTCTCAGTGGACATCCAGTAGTGATACTGATGAGCAAATTCCAGCCTTCATCGCTGATGAATGGAAGTCAACATGCGTGCATGAACCAGGCACCTGCTGTGGAAGCCCATATCAGCAACATTTGCTGAACAGTCACTGGGGAAACACTGTCGATAGCCCCTTGGTACAGCTGGGCGCTAAGTTGCTCAACAGTTGCACGTCTGTTCACCCATACACATCTCCACAGTCGTGGTTCAACCCTTTAATCTTTGGTCCATAGTGCATCACAGTTACCATGGCACCAGTTGTGGATAACACCATTTTGCCGTGCACAGTATACTTTAATCATGGTGGCATGTAAACTGTTTGAAAAATTAGCCAATTTGGCAACTCTTCCACCCTTGGCCCGAAAGCCAGTGATCATACACTTTTGGATGTTAGATGAATCGTCTGTTTCCGCATTACTACAATGACTGCCCTGTATTTCGCATCCCTGACACGCTTTATACACCCTCCGCTACTAATGCTGTCACTTGCTGGTTGTGAGTGGTAATTTCATGTCGACGTCAAACACAGGTGGCGGTCACATTAATATTACTGGACTGTGTAGATGCACAATACCAATATATTTTGTCACAGGCACATGATGTGGACCTGAAGCCTGAAGCACGGGACACTGTCTCCTATATCACGCAGACACTCGACTTTTCAAAGGTCACTGTGCCGAGGGTATTCTGGGAATATATCTGTCAGATGAGACTTCCACCATCAGGAATGGACATGTCGCCGTGTGGGATTAGCCAAGCGGTCTCAGGCGCTGCAGTCATGGACTGTGCGGCTGATCCCGGCGGAGGTACGAATCCTCCCTCGGGGCATGGGTGTGTGTGTTTGTCCTTAGGATAGTTTAGGTTAAGTAGTGTGTAAGCTTAGGGACTGATGACCTTAGCAGTTAAGTCCCATAACATTTAAAACAGTTTTTTTTTTTGACATGTCGAGTAAGCAGATTGCTGTTGAGTGACACAGATTTTAACAGAGGATAAACAGGCCACAGAGCAGTGAATCGTCTGACAATCCAGTGCTGGGCACCAACAACTAGCGGCCAACCATATCATCATGAGATACAAAAGCCACAACTCCACGCCTGTAGCTCTGCTCACTGAATATCACAAGGCACAGAAGTAAGTATGGGGGTAGGAACGCCATCAACGGCCACTTGAAGTAAAAAGAAGGTTCCTTGTACTGATAAGTCGCAGAACACACTAATAACAGAGAATGAATATATTGGAAACCACATGATACAATGCGTTCCGCTTTCCAGTGGCTCAGCATCCATCCGAGTTGTGAAGATTTTTTCAAGTGATGGTTGTTTATATGGGATTATAAAGGAACTCCTTATACATCTGACGTTGTCTTTCACTAGTGAATGACACAGCAACCTTCTGTCAGATTACATGCATCCATTTGTTCCCATGTAACTTCTTCAGCATGGCAATGTACCATTGCATCACTCCCAATTTGTGTGAGATTGACTTGGGAACTTTTAACAGATATGAGGGTGTTTGTGTGTCACTTCATTACCTCTTACACAGAGTCCACCTCTCCTGAATACAAACATATTGGAATGCGATCAAGCGAGACGATCACACTTCAAAGAAGCTCCACCGGTTTCCATGAGCTGCGGCAACTGACCAGTCAAGGATCAAGATATCCCCTGAATGCTTTTGGTGTCTCATAGACTCCACTCTACATAGCGTCAATAGCGTGATCAGAGTGATATGCAGATGCTGTGTATAACTCGGCAGGTATTTCTAGTTCCATTGTTCAAGAGTTTAATTTCCCCTTACAAACTTCCAGGGAGTCTAGAAGGCGCCATTTCTGTGGAAAGGGAAGATACGTATAAAACAATGAGTTGCACAATTCTCACATATTCATTATTTAGTTACAATAGTTGTAATTGTCAGAATCATAATAAATTACTATCACTCTTTCAGTCAACATATGAGGGAGAGTAGGAGCTAACGTTTCTATTGTATTTGGTCCTGTAGCATGGAGACAGATTGTCTCTGATGATACGTTCCTATTCGAATAATATGCTCACCAGACAAAACATTAATCATGTCCAGGACATACGACTCTAATACTGTGTAACACCGACTCTAGCCAACCGCAGTTAATGATAAAGCTAACAATTATGAGGTAATTGACTAACTAATGTGTAGTGTTGGAACGTTATCTGGACTATTAGTGGGAGAAAATTCAACGAGTCTGTTACGTGCCACACAAATAGTGTAAGTTACAAATATCTTGTTACTGAGCATTGTGATCATATTCATTATTTAGTTACAATTATTGTAATTACCGAAGTCATAGAATATTACTATCACTCTTTCAGTCAACAAATGAGGGAGAATAGGAGCTAATGTTTTTATAGCATGGATTCCTATTCAGATAATAAGTGCACCGGACAAAAAATTAACCTGTTATTTGGGTGGTGTCTGTTCTTTCAGACGTGTACAATTAGAGTAGACACTCCATAGTTATGGTTCCACAGCAATACATGTACATGACACAGAAATGTCGACGTCAGCCACAAGAGGACATTGAAATAATTCAGTGGTAGCAAGTGAAAATTTGTGCGTATCAGAAGTAGAACCTGAATTTCCCGCTTGACGTGAGCAGTTGCCGTAACTCCTGAGGCTATTTGCTTAATATTCCCGTCCAGTCTAAAGTCTCAACGTATCGAAAGAACAGACACCACACATGTAATGGTAATACATACACCTTGACGGCATTTCATGATATATTTAGTGTGGGTGCACCTGAGGTCCGACGTCCTACAGGAATCTGTTAAATGCTGCGAGCAGTCAGGATGGTGGACAGGGGGGCGCTACGGAAGTAATGTGTGACAAGCTGGGAATTTGGGTTCAGACAGCTGAAGCGGTTAAGGCGACTGCTCGTGTAAAGTGGGGAATCATGGTTCGAGCCCCCATTTGGCACAAATTTCCACTTCTTGTTATTAAATTATTTCGATTCCCTCATGCGGCTGATGCCAGTATCTCTCTTTCAGCGAAAAATTAATCATCCCCTGGACACACAACACAAATACTGTTTAACAGCACCCAAAAGGTTCTTCAGGTATCTGTATGCAGCTGAAACTGCTCATTGACGATTAGATCCCACAAAGCTACAAGATTACGGGGATACTGATTTGTGTGTTTCACCTGCCGTCCCAGACATTTACTATGGGATTAAAGTCGTGTAACTTAGAGGGCTACTCGAAGTGTTCGTCAAACCAGGAATGTTTGCGTGCAAGCCCTACGAACATAGCTTTTGTTGTCTTGGAAGACGAAAGTGTCAGCAGCATATGCATCATGAACATGTAGAAGGATGGGTAACACTTGGTCACAGAGAATGTTGAAATAAACTTCCTGGTTCATGTTTGTGGCAACCTGAGTGAGTTGGCCCAAGTCATGGTATGAAGAACACAACAGAACTACTTCTCACCTGAACTACACCTTCCACACACTGCAGGTGAAAAGCCTAATTGGGCCATCTGTGAATTCGACGCCTTATATTATTTAAAAACAGATTAAATCGTGACTCGTCAGACCACACTGCAGACCTCCAGCCTGTAATTGTTCAGTTTCTGTATTGTTTGGTCCCCTGAGGATGCGCAGCTTTATGTACTACTGTGAGCAACGACCTTATGTGAGGCACCCAGCTCCAAATGTCATTGCACGCAGTTCCCTTCACAGTGTTCGATTGGAAAATGGTTGAGGTGGACCTGCATTCTCTGACAGCAGTAACTCATATCGAGTTTTAAACCAATAGTCATTGACAAGGCATGAAACTCGTCACTTCTCTCTGTAGTTCAGACTACTCTTATGCAATATTACATGGCTGCGAGTGGTAGGGCATTCCTCGGAAACTATGTAGATTACACATTGACATACCAGCAAATCAGGGAGCTTCATTCACGATGTGGTCATGGGCATATCCAAACACTATGGTTCCTTTCTACTCTTCTATCACGTCTCCTCGTTGACCTATCTTTCTGAACGGATTCCATACAACTGACATGCACACGCCATGATATCGTTAGCGGTGAGGGCCACATGGTTCCTGGTACCAGTTCTGCACTAACTACAGCGTTCCAGAGCAATCAGAACGCTCTTTTTAGGGATAACTAATATTTTTCCCTGTGAGATTTGTTTCCTTGATGTTCTTTGTAAGTCGTAGGAGCTCGAAACAGGAATTCAGAACCAACGTCTTTTACTGGACCGACAACTTAGAGACGAAGGATATGGCACAGAACCATATGGCCGCTGTGGCAGCTCTGCTGTGTCGGCAAGCTAGGAGCGAGAAAATGTCATGAAATTGTGTTCTCCATCCATGTACGTTGTCGGCAGCTTCATGTCCTGTCTTACATAATATGTACACTACTGGCCATTAAAATTGCTACACCACGAAAATGACGTTCTACAGACGCGAAATTTAACCGACAGGAAGAAGACGCTGTGATATGCACATGATTAGCTTTTCAGAGCATTCACACAAGGTTGGCGCCGGTGGCGACATCTACAACGTGCTGACATGAGGAAAGTTTCCAACCGATTTCTCATACGCAAGCAGCAGTTGACCGGTGTTGCCTGGTGAAACGTTGTTGTAATGCGTCGTGTAAGGAGGAGAAATGCGTACCATCACGTTTCCGACTTTGATAAATGTCGGATTGTAGCCTATCGCAATTGCGGTTTATCGTATCGCGACATTGCTGCTCGCGCTGGTCGAGATCCAATGACTGTTAGCAGAATATGGAATCAATGGGTTCAGGAGGTTAATACGGAACGCCGTGCTGGATCCCAACGGCCTCGTATCACTAGCAGTCGAGATGACAGGCATCTTAACCGCATGGCTGTAACGGATCGTGCAGCCACGTCTCGATCCCTGAGTCAACAGATGGGGACGTTTGCAAGACAACAAACATCTGCACTAACAGTTCGACGACGTTTGCAGCAGCATGGACTATCAGCTCGGAGACCATGGCTGCAGTTACCCTTGACACTGCATCACAGACAGGAGCCCCTGCGCTGGTGTACTCAACGACAAATGTGGGTGCACGAATGGCAAAACGTCATTTTTTCGAATGAAACCAGGTTTTGTTTACAGCATCATGATGGTCGCATCCGTGTTTGGCGACATCGCGGTGAAGGTGCATTGGAAGCGTGTATTCGTCATCGCCATACTGGCATATCACCCGGCGTGATGGTATGGTGTGCCATTGGTTACACGTCTCGGCCACCTCTTGTTCGTATTGACGGCACTTTGAACATTGGACGTTACATTTCAGATGTGTTACGACCCGTGGCTCCACCCTTCATTGGATCCCTGTGAAACCCTACATTTCAGCAGGATAATGCACGACCGCATGTTAAAGGTCCTGTACGGGCCTTTCTGGATACAGAAAATGTTCGACTGCTGCCCTGGCCAGCACATTCTCCAGATCTCTAACCAATTGAAAGCGTCTGGTTAATGGTGGCCGAGCAATTGGCTCGTCACAATACGCCACTCACTACTCTTGATGAACTGTGGTATGGTGTTGAAGCTGCATGGGCAGCTGTACCTGTACAAGCCATCCAAGCTCTGTTTGACTCAATGCCCAGGCGTATCAAGGCCGTTATTACGGCCAGAGGTGGTTGTTCTGGGTACTGATTTCTCAGGATGTATGCACCCAAATTGCGTGAAAATGAAATCACATGTCAGTTCTAGTATAATATATTTGTCCAATGAATACCCGTTTATCATCTGCATTTCTTCTTGGTGTAGCAATTTTAATGGCCAGTAGTGTACAAACTTGATATAGAGAAAGGAAAAAAGGGTGGTGCAAAAGGTAAAAGTGCTAACTGAGTAGTTTACTCTGGACAAACATAGTAATGAAGCAGCAATTAAAGATAGAGTGTGAGGTAAGAAGGGACATTTTCCCCTGGCTGCTGGACGTACTGTCATATGGGGAGAGGTGGGAACACATAATTCAATCAGGAACATTATCGAACATGATCGTTTTGGTGGTCCAGGTGTCATATCGTGGGGAGGCATAATGTTGTATGGTCGTACTGACCTCCCAATCTGACTTCATTTTTATAGATGACAATGGGCGATCGCAGGTGGAGCAGCTCTTAGAATGAGAGCATATTTGGCGAGTTGGCTAGCCTGCCCGTTCTTCCGAGTTAAATCCCATCGAGCACTTGTGGGATGCGTTGGGAAGGTGTGCTGCAGCATGTCCGCATGCACCAACGACCATCCGGCAGTTGTCAAACGCACTGGTGAATGATTGGGACGCCCTGCCACAAAAACTTTTTGCCAGTATGGGAACACGTTGATGATCATGCATTGCTGTCGGTGGTGACCACGCTCTCTGTCAAGAAGCATGTTCCGACTTTGTAATGTCGAGGGAAACATCATAAATCGCGGTGGTTGCAGCTTAATTATTGTCTTTGGATGAAAGTGTCATTTCAGTTCGTCTAGTTGCATGTTTCTTTCAGTTACATTAGATTAGATTATTTCTTGTTGCATAGATCATGAATACGACACTTCATAATGATGCGAAACGTGTCAGGTTAATAAAAGTGTCTATACAAGATAGTAAATTACACAAAATATTACATTACACTTAATAATATTTTTTTAGGGGGGAGGGAGGGCGGTGAGGGGGGGGGGGAAATTACCCACTTACTATATCCAAAAATTCATCTAATAACTAGAAGGAGTTGCCACTCAGAAATTATTTTAATTTCCTTTTAAATGCTATATGCCTATCTGCCAGACTTTTGATGCTATTAGGTAAGTGACGAAAGACTTTTGTAGCAGCATAATTAACCCCCTTCTGAGTCAAAGTTAGATTTAACCTTGAGTAGTGAAGATCATCCTTTCTCCTAGTGTTGTAGCCATGTACACTTCTATTACTTCTGAATTCGTTCGGATTGTTAATAACAAATTTCATAAGTGAATAGTGAGGCTACAGTGAAGATCTCTAGCTCTTTAAATAAGTGTCTGCAGGATGATCTTGGATGACTTGGATGAGCTCCAGCAATTATTCCGATTACACGTTTTTGTGCAATGAACACTCTTTTACTCAATGATGAGTTACCCCAGAATATGATGTCATATGAAAGTAGAGAATGAAAATAGGCTTGGTAAACTAATTTACTGAGATGTATATCGCCAAAATTTGCAATGACCCTAATAAAATAAGTAGCTGAACTCAAACGTTCCAGCAGATCTTCAGTGTGCTTTTTCCAGTTCAACCCCTCATCAACGCATACACCTAGAAATTTTGAATATTCTACCTTAGCTACCGATTTCTGATCGAAGTCTATATTTATTAATGGTTTCATTCCATTTACTGTGTGGGACTGTATGTACTGTGTTTTGTCAATGTTTAATGAGAGCCCATTTGCAGAGAACCACTTAATGATTTTCTGAAAAATATCGTTTACAATTTCACCAGTTAATTCTTGTCTGTTGGGTGTGATAGCTATACTTGTATCATCGGCAAAAAGAACCAGCTTTGCATCTTCGTGAATATAGAATGGCAAGTCATTAATATATATTAAGAACAGCAGAGGACTCAAGACCTAACCTTGCGGCCCCCCATTCTTGATTGTTCCCCAGTTTGGGAAATCACCAGTTTTTTGCATATTATGTGAACTGCTTATTTCAACTTTCTGCACTCTTCGATTTAGGTATGATTTAAACCATTTGAGCGCCGTCCCACTCATACCACAGTACTTAAGCTTATCTAGAAGTATTCCATGACGTTTCTGGAAACCAAACTGACATTTTGTTAATTTTTTTTTTTTTTACAAAGGTGTGAAGCTGCTCTAGAATACATTACTTTTTCAAGAATCTTGGATAAGGCAGTCTGAAGGGAGACTGGGCGGTAGTGGTTGACATCAGACGTATCCCCTTTTTTATGTAGCGGTTTAAAAATGGCATACTTCAGTCTATCTGGGAAAATACCCTGCTTCAGAGAGCTATTACATATGTGGCTAAGAATCCCACATATGTCTTGGGAACAAGCTTTTATTATCCTGCTGGAAATGCCATCAATTCCATGTGAGCTTTTATTCTTGAGAGAGTTTATTATCTTCCTAATTTCGGAAGGAGAGGTGGATGGAATTTCAATTGTATCAAATGGTGTGGGTAACGTCTCTTCCATTAACTGCAGAGCTTCTAATGAAGTTACCTTCTGTTCTATACTATAGCAGTTCTTTTTATGTACAGTTCAAATTTCATCGAACTATGTTACATGGCAGTGGCACATCATGCGACAGTTACGTGTGTCCTTTAAGTTTTGCACACCACTGTATAACGCGGTCTCTCCTTAACGGGTTTGCGAGTAAGCTCTATGTAGAAACAGATGAAGTTGGCAATATTTGTAGGATATCAGGAAAAGCCCAAAAATGGACGTCTCGGATTACATTTTACGCTATTTATGATGGCAGGTCTACATATGCCTTTTCAAATAAACCAAAATCTATGATAAATTTGAAAAATTTTCTGGTCAGAATGTATAGGTGTAGGGGAATTTTATTAATTTCAACAATTAATGTGTTATTGTTATGATGTTCCTCTTTTATGTAGTTAAATCTTGAAAACTGTTGTGGCAAAACTAGTTGGCGAATGGTGGAGCGTTATTGTTGTTGTTGATGTAATCTTCAGTCTGAAGATTGTCTTGATGCAGCTCTCCATGCCAGTCTATCTTGTGCAAGCCTCTTCATTTCCGAGTAACTACTGTAATCTACATCCATTTGAATCTGCATACTGTATTTACCCCTTGGTCTCTCTTCAATTTTTATCGCCCGCCCCCCTCTCCCAATTTAGTCCAATACCAAACTGACAATTCCTTGATGATTCGGAATGTGTCCTATCAACTAATCTCTTCTTTTAGTCAAGTTGTGCCATAAATTTCTTTTCTAACCAATTCGATTCCGTACCTCCTCATTAGGTATGCCATCCACCCATTTAATTTTCATCGTTCTTCTATAGCACTCTCTCTCAAAAGCTACTACACTCTTATTTTCTGAGCTGTTTATCGTCCATGTTTCGCTTCCTTACAAGGCTGAACTCCAGAAATGCTTTTGTTGCTATTGCCAGTCTGCGTTTCACGTATTACCTACTTCGGCCATCGTCAATTATTTTGCTGCTGCCCAAACAGAAAACATCATCGACTGCTTTTACTGTCTCCTTTCCTAAGCTAATTCTCTCGGCATCGCCTGATTTAAATCGTCAGTATTCCAGTGCCCTTCTTTTACTTAAGTTTACGTTCATCTTATAACCTCCTTTCAAGGTTTTATCCATTCGTTCAAATTCTCTTCCAAGTACTTTGCTGTCTCTGACAGAATTACAACGTCTTTCGCAAACCTCGAAGTTTTTATTTCACCTCCTCCTTTTCCAAATTTCTCTTTTGTTTTATTTACTGCTTACTCAATTTACAGACTTAATAACATCTGGGAGAGGCTACAGCCCTGTTTCGCTTTCTTCTCAACCTCTGCTTCCCTCTCACGTGCTCTCACTCTTTTAACTCCTCTCAAGTTTCTATACAGACAGTAATTAACCTTTTGCTCTCTGTATTTTATCACTGTTATCTTCAGAATTTCAGGAAGTATATTCCTGTCAGAGTTATCAAAAGCTTTCACTAAGTCTACAAATGTTATAAATGTAGTTTTACCTATCTTTGACCTATCTTCTACGATAAATCTTGGGGCAGTACTGCCTCGCTTGTGCCTACATTTCTCTGAAACATAAACTGACATTCTGTGAAATCGGCTTCTAGCAGTTATCCCATAGTTCTGTAAATAATTCGTATTAGTATTTTTTGGAACCATGACTTATTAAACTGATTGTTCTATAATGTTCACAGGTGCCAGCACCTGCTTTGTTTGGAATGGATGGGGTATAGGGGTCAAAGTAGCTATAGCCGGATCTGCTTGCTGCTTGACCAAAGCCTGACGTTTTTTGCAGGATGAATCTTTCACTCTCTGCGGCTAGTTGCCTCGTTTCCCTTAATAAACAGAAGGAAAAGCAGTCTCTCCCTTTGTAAAATGACTGTAAAACCAATAATGTTTTGTGCATCCTCATATAGGCATACACTGCTCCTACACACATTAACAAACTCCTAACTGTCCAAAACACGACACTTCGAATAATATTAAATACTTCATGGCTGTTAGAAATTGAGAAACCCATATTGGCCTAAACATTAGAATCGTTTCAGAAGTGATTTTCTCTATATCTCTATAAAGCAAACCTTCCGACACTGTTGATTTCGATATTCTGCTTGCTAAACACAAAAGTCAATTTTTAAAGTGTTATACAATTGTTCCATTCATACCTTACATGCCACCACGTACATGTACTGACTGGAACTGAAAGGTCGCAAAGGCGGGATGTAGTATCAGGGATCCCACAAGAATCGGTACTGGGCCCATTACTTTCCCCATTACATGTTAATGATATGTCAACTATTCTCTCGCGCTGCAAATATTACCTATACCCGGATGACATTTCGTTGTATCTAATTGCAAGTCCAATAGACATGTGCACAATCACCCAGCATGTACACGTGGTTTACTTACCTCATCTGAGTGAGCGCAGAACACGGATTTGAAATTTAACGCATCTAAAATGGAAGCAATCAAAGTCGCTCACAAAAGACTTATTATCACGCAGTTCAGAAAATCTTTTCCAGCTTTAATCCTAAACAGCATCGAAATAACCTTCTCCTCTTCTGCAGAGAACTTGGGGTTAATTGTAGACCATCACTTAAACTGGACTTAAAACACAACAGCAGTCTGTAAGAAGGTGTTAGCGTCACTTTATTCACTATAGAATATGAAAAAGTATCTCCTTTCGAGCTTAAAAATAACCCCTTTTTTTTTTTTAGTGATCAAGCTTCTGACTGGTTTAATGCGGCCCGCCACGAGTTCCTCTCCTGTGTCAACCTCTTCATCTCAGAGTAGCACTTGCAACCTGCGTCCTCTGTTATCTGGTGGATGTATTTAGGTAAGAAGCTCGTAGAGTCACTGATACTCCCCATTCTTGTTGTTATTCTCCAAGGACATGTGTACGAAAGCTCACACAGGCGAGAACTGGCGATGAATTCTTGTGTGCGATACATTTGTGGCGTACGGTATTAGACCACATCACTCCTGTGTACAAACAATTATGATGGCTGCGTGACGATAAGCGTAGAAACTATCATACTCATATCTGCTCTATTGTCTTCTCGATCATTACACTCCCTCTTATTTATTTTCAACTCTTACACTACTATCTGAAAAGCACAGCAAAAATACTTGTTCTCAAGCAAGTAAGATGCTCTCTGTACCATCTTATAACACTGTTGTGTTCTCTAAATCATTGTCTGTGTCAGCAAGCCGACTTTGAAACAGTATTCCTCAAAAAATCTGAGAAACTATACTCCTAAACTTCGAAAGACAGTTAATGGCCTACCTTCCATTACAGTAGCCATCTCTTCCGTATACTAGTTTGCAGTTCAGTCTCGTCAATCCCTGGCATCTACAACTTCTAGCTCTCCCATGTCGGCAGAGTTCTTTATTTCAATTCTGTCGCTGTCACTTCTCCTTCTTCATTATCCCTTGCGCTTCTCTAATACTAAGCATGTATTCAAACGTGCTAAACTAACCTGTATCATTCTTAATGACCCTTACTATTATTATCATTATTATTATTAGTGTCAACTATTATTTTCATTATTATTATTATCGTCAATTATTATTATCATTGTTATTGTTATTGTTTCTGTGAATGTTTCGGTAATATCTTTGGTAGGACCAGCCAGTACGTCTTGTTCCTAGTCAGAAGTAAGAGGGCGTTAAGGCCCTAATCTGGCCAAGCCAAATAAGCAATAAATAAATATATCTGGGAGATTTTACAGTAAATTAACTTACTAGCTCAACATCCAAATTATTCAGCTATCCACATATGACATGCACGATCGAAACAAGCGTAAACATCCAAGGTTGCTGTTGTTACATCAGTAATATCAAAAAGGAGTTTGACGATCAGTACTATCTATTTAGAGTATATATTAATTTGTGTAGACAAGGCACATGACATCGCAGTTATCGATAATGATACGCTTTTCCGTCTTCTTTTACAATACTGCTGCGCAGTGTGGGATCCTTACCAGATAGGATTGACAGAGTACATCCAAAAAGTTAAAAGAAGGGCAGCACGTTTTGTATTATCACGAAATAGAGGAGAAAGTGTCACTGAAATAATACGGGATTTGGGATGGACATCATTTAAACAAAGGCGTCTTTCGTTGCGGAGGAATCTTCTCACAAAATTCCAATCACCAACTTTGTCCTCCGAATGCGAAAATGTTTTGTTGACCCCGACCTACATAGGGGGAAACGATCATCATGATAAAATAAGGGAAATCATAGCTCGTACTGAAAGAAATAGGTGTTCGTTCTTTCCGCGCGCTATATGAGATTGGAATAATAGAAAATTGTGAAGGTGTTTCGATGAACCCTCTGTCAGACACTTAAACGTGATTTGCACAATATCCATGTTAATGTAGATTTCTATACATTTTTCTTGCATTCACAGCGCCAGATTTGCACGTGGTGGCCAAAATGCAGTACCCTCATTGACAAGGGAAGTGACAGGTGGTTCATTATTGTAGGAGTATATGATAAGTTCAGACCAAATAAAACAAACATGTCACAGTAAAGGCGTCCAAACAATCGCACCAGTACATAGTGCACCCCTCTGGAATGAATGTTGCTAGCACTGTTCACCTCTAACATTAGCACAGTTACAGCCTGCAGAGTCAAAAAACTAGGTGCACAGACAGGCCTCTTGAGCGCCATCTGACAGCCTTTGACCGTGGCAATTACTAATACTGCAATTCCTCAGTATGCACATATCGAACCCTGGTGCCACTGAACACACTCTTTGATGGTGTTGCATTTCTTTAGCGCAGTGTACATCTTTTTCATCTTAATGAAGCATGTTGTCCAATTACTATGTGAATTCTTGTGAAACATAAGAAAAATTACTTGGCGGTCAGACCTAAAGGACTTATAAAAGCCGCCTGACCGACTGTAACCCTCTGCCGAATGACGTCATTTGGATGTGGTATGGAAAGACGCCGCGGTCAACATATACCCTTCTTCCAACCTTTGTCGGGTTCCAGATGTTGGACTCGCTGGAACTGATTCAAGCAGCTCCTCACTTTGCATCACAAGGGTGAGTGCACTCTTTTTCTATCCACCCAATGGGTCCTCCGCCTATCGCTTTGCTATAGGTGTGGTCCATAGTGAAATTTACCATTGTTAAAGTGCTATGAAAATTAGTCAAACTGTAAGATAATTACCAAGGGTGGAAGCATTTCTGAAACGAATAAATATGCAAATTGTTCGCATGCCGCCGCAGTTAAAGTATACCATGCATGGCAAAATGGCGCTACCCAAACCCGGCGCCGAGGCAATTGTGGTCCACAGGTCACAGATAACAGAGGTGAACGACAGCTGTGAAGATGTGTGCTGGCGAACAGACGTGAAACTGCTGAGCAACCGACCGCCCAAATGAACCAAGGTGCTACCAACAGTATCTCCTAAACGACTATTCAATGAACGTTGCTGCATATGGGAGTCCGCAACAGGCGGCTGGTTAATGTACAACCGTGGACAAAACGAGCGAGACCCCACGCCTTTTCGCTATGCTGATCCGCACAGCTTTAAAGTCTGTCACACAGCATAACAGGCAAGGCGACGAAGTGCTACCAACATGCTATGCGCAGGTGTGAAATTGAAAAACTATCCGAACTTTGTCAGACAGTTTTCAGTCATGTGTAAGACTATACAAATGCTGGTTAGTGTGTTAAATAACACGTAAATATGAGATATAAATGAAAGAAAAAACGGTAATTAGTATGAACTGTGCTAATAAAAATGAATTTCTTACACCACCAAGAGCCGGCCGAGGTGGCCGAGCGGTTCTAGGCGCTTCAGTCTGGAACCGCGCGACCGCTACGGTCGCAGGTTCGAATCCTGCCTCGGGCATGGATGTTGTGATGTCCTTAGGTTAGTTAGGTTTAAGTAGTTCTAAGTTCTAGGGGACTGATGACCTCAGATGTTAAGTCCCATAGTGCTCAGAGCCATTTGAACCATTACACCACCAAGGGACCGTATACCGCAGAAAGGGCGATACATTTCCGCTTATTAGGTCTACCTGTACTCGAGGTAAATGGGTTTTAAGGGTTTGGTAGACACATGACGGTCAAGAAAGTGAGACTAGTAGGGTTCCATTTTTACCGATTAAGGTGACGAAATCCTAACAACGAAAATAGCTACTACAGTTACTGAAGATGAGGACCACATAAATAATTCCCCCTACTCTTTATTCGAAATGCTCTAGTTGCAGTCGATACATCAGCATATTAATCGTAGCTACGCTTCCTATCCAAATCACGTTTACAGGAATGCAAATAAAATACGTTTGCCTATTCACGTGGTAATTCAGATCCCAGTATTAATGCCACCGCGTTTCAGAAGTGCGAGCATTCCCATTGCTAGCTAGCTTAAGAAACACTTCAGCTAATGAACGTTTTCTGGCTGTGGCGAGTCTAATGGAGAATTCGAAACATTGTAGAATACGTTTGGAACTATGTAGCCGTTTATTTCCTGGGGTGGTGCAGAATTATCCTGCTAAATTTACTCGCTAATAACAGTATTTTGTTATTTTGTCAAACATCCAGAATGATTGTCACATAAGCGGTGACATAAAGAAAATTCATGTTTTTGACTCCAGAAAGCTCTATGCAACAGGAACTGCATATCATTTTGTCATTTTCAGTGCGAAATTGCAGGCTTATTCATGTGTGGGGCAAAAATAGAGGGCTGTTTGCCTGGGTTGTCCGCTAGTGTAGTGAAAGGTGTTTGCTACTGCAAGGGTGTGGTTTGTTTTCGGTTCTAATCTCGATGGAGCCAGATAGACTATCAGTAAAGCAATTGTAAGAAATTTTCGTGCCCCCCCCCCTTACCCCCCCCCCAATACCTTTTATTGCTACCTTTATTATGTACCGGCGCCCTGTGGATGTAAATATGAAAATCTTGTAGAATTTCATACTTGTTACTGCCTACGTTTTCCTCTTCTGTCAATAAATGAATTGAAATAACTGTAGCAATGAATGATTTTAACTGAATTTTGTTATGAATTTTCACGTATTGCTAAATTTGCAAACTTTCATGGTAGGTCAGCAACAGTAATCCAGTATGACTGGTCTGAACGTTGACATAGACCTATTTGCTGCCGAATGCGCATACTACACTCCTGGAAATTGAAATAAGAACACCGTGAATTCATTGTCCCAGGAAGGGGAAACTTTATTGACACATTCCTGGGGTCAGATACATCACATGATCACACTGACAGAACCACAGGCACATAGACACAGGCAACAGAGCACGCACAATGTCGGCACTAGTACAGTGTATATCCACCTTTCGCAGCAATGAAGGCTGCTATTCTCCCATGGAGACGATCGTAGAGATGCTGGATGTAGTCCTGTGGAACGGCTTGCCATGCCATTTCCACCTGGCGCCTCAGGTGGACCAGCGTTCGTGCTGGACGTGCAGACCGCGTGAGACAACGCTTCATCCAGTCCCAAACATGCTCAATGGGGGACAGATCCGGAGATCTTGCTGGCCAGGGTAGTTGACTTACACCTTCTAGAGCACGTTGGGTGGCACGGGATACATGCGGACGTGCATTGTCCTGTTGGAACAGCAAGTTCCCTTGCCGGTCTAGGAATGGTAGAACGATGGGTTCGATGACGGTTTGGATGTACCGTGCACTATTCAGTGTCCCCTCGACGATCACCAGAGGTGTACGCCCAGTGTAGGAGATCGCTCCCCACACCATGATGCCGGGTGTTGGCCCTGTGTGCCTCGGTCGTATGCAGTCCTGATTGTGGCGCTCACCTGCATGGCGCCAAACACGCATACGACCATCATTGGCACCAAGGCAGAAGCGACTCTCATCGCTGAATACGACACGTCTCCATTCGTCCCTCCATTCACGCCTGTCGCGACACCACTGGAGGCGGGCTGCACGATGTTGGGGCGTGAGCGGAAGACGGCCTAACGGTGTGCGGGACCGTAGCCCAGCTTCATGGAGACGGTTGCGAATGGTCCTCGCCGATACCCCAGGAGCAACAGTGTCCCTAATTTGCTGGGAAGTGGCGGTGCGGTCCCCTACAGCACTGCGTAGGATCCTACGGTCTTGGCGTGCATCCGTGCGTCGCTGCGGTCCGGTCCCAGGTCGACGGGCACGTGCACCTTCCGCCGACCACTGGCGTCAACATCGATGTACTGTGGAGACCTCATGCCCCACGTGTTGAGCGATTCGGCGGTACGTCCACCCGGCCTCCCGCATGCCCACTATGCGCCCTCGCTCAAAGTCCGTCAACTGCACATACGGTACACGTCCACGCTGTCGCGGCATGCTACCAGTGTTAAAAACTGCGATGGAGCTCCGTATGCCACGGCAAACTGGCTGACACTGACGGCGGCGGTGCACAAATGCTGCGCAGCTAGCGCCACTCGACGGCCAACACCGCGGTTCCTGGTGTGTCCGCTGTGCCGTGCGTGTGATCATTGCTTGTACAGCCCTCTCGCAGTGTCCGGAGCAAGTATGGTGGGTCTGACACACCGGTGTCAATGTGTTATTTTTTCCATTTCCAAAAGTGTATTTTGCTAATTCGTAACCATCTGGGGTACTTTGTCTTACTAAAACAGTTATGTTTAACACACTAATCAGCATTAATATAGTCTTACACATGATTGAAAACAGTCTGACAAATTTCGGATAGTTTTTCAATTTCACGCCTGTGCATAGTATGTTGGTAGCACTTCGTCGCCTTGCCTGTTATGCTGTGTAGCAGACTTTAAAGCTGTGCGGATCAGCATAACGAAAAGGCGAGAGGTCTCGCTCGTTTTGCCCAAGACTGTACCTATTCTGACTGCTGTTCATAGGCTACAAAGCCTGGTACTTGCACGCCTGGGCAACAACTGGACGACCACTGACTTGCGACAAGTGATCATTCCAGATGAATCTCGTTTTGTGCTCTACCGGACAGATACCCATTGGCGTGCATATGAAACGTCTGAAAGCAAACACCCAGCAACCAGCAGTGAGCATTATGTTCTGGGGAATGTTTTCATGGCATTCCCTGGGCCGGCCGTAGTGGCCGAGCGGTTCTAGGCGCTTCAGTCTGGAACCGCGCGACCGCTACGGTCGCAGGTTCGAATCCTGCCTCGGGCATGGATGTGTGTGATGTCCTTAGGTTAGTTAGGTTTAAGTAGTTCTAAGTTCTAGGGAACTGATGACCTCAGATGTTGAGTCCCATGGTGCTCAGAGCCATTTGAACCAAGCATTCCCTGTACGATATTGTCATTCTGGAAGGCACAATGTATCAATTTAAGTATGCATCTATCCTTTTCGATCACCCACATCCCCATCCCCCCATTTGCAGATGGCTTTTCGTCTGCACTATGGCATCTACCAGCAGGACAATGCAACATATCACACAGCTCGCAGTGCAGGTGCGTGATTCGAAGAGCACCATGATGAGTTTATTGTACTCCCTTGGCTATCAAACTCGCCGGGTTTAAACCCAGTCGACAATCCGAGGGGACGCCTCGATCGGGCTGTTCGCGCCATGGATCCTCAACCGAAACTCAATCGAGAAACGTAGCTGGCTACGGCACTGGAGTCCGCACGCATCCACATCCTTGTCGATATCTTCCAGAACCTCACTGACTCTCTTCCTGCACGTCTCGCGCTGCAAAAGGTAGTGATTCAGGCTTGTGACAGGCGGTCACAAAAATGTGACTGGACAGTGTGATTATTCTCATGAGATCATGTTGACTTAGACCTCAGGAGAAAGAAAACTGGCGTTCTACGGATCGGAGCGTGGAATGTCAGATCCCTTAATCGGGCAGGTAGGTTAGAAAATTTAAAAAGGGAAATGGATAGGTTAAAGTTAGATATAGTGGGAATTAGTGAAGTTCGGTGGCAGGAGGAACAAGACTTTTGGTCAGGTGAATACAGAGTTATAAATACAAAATCAAATAGGGGTAATGCAGGAGTAGGTTTAATAATGAATAAAAAATAGGAGTGCGGGTAAGCTACTACAAACAGCATAGTGAACGCATTATTGTGGCCAAGATAGACACAAAGCCCATGCCTACTTCAGTAGTACAAGTTTATATGCCAACTAGCTCTGCAGATGATGAAGAAATTGATGAAATGTGTGATGAGATAAAAGAAATTATTCAAGTAGTGAAGGGAGACGAAAATTTAATAGTCATGGGTGACTGGAATTCGTCAGTAGGAAAAGGGAGAGAAGGAAACATAGTAGGTGATTATGGATTGGGGCTAAGAAATGAAAGAGGAAGCCGTCTGGTAGAATTTTGCACAGAGCACAACTGAATCATAACTAACACTTGGTTCAAGAATCATAAAAGAAGGTTGTATACATGGAAGAATCCTGGAGATACTAAAAGGTATCAGATAGATTATATAATGGTAAGACAGAGATTTAGGAATCAGGTTTTAAATTGTAGGACATTTCCAGGGGCAGATGTGGACTCTGACCACTATCTATTGGTTATGAACTGTAGATTAAAACTGAAGAAACTGCAAAAAGGTGGGAATTTAAGGAGATGGGACCTGGATAAACTGAAAAAAACCAGAGGCTGAACAGAGTTTCAGGGACAGCATAAGGGAACAATTGACAGGAATGGGGGAAAGAAATACAGTAGAAGAAGAATGGGTAGCTCTGAGGGATGAAGTAGTGAAGGCAGCAGAGGATCAAGTAGGTAAAAAGACGAGGGCTAGTAGAAATCCTTGGGTAACAGAAGAAATATTGAATTTAATTGATGAAAGGAGAAAATATAAAAGTGCAGTAAATGAAGGAGGCAAAAAGGAATACAAACGTCACAAAAATGATATCGACAGGAAGTGCAAAATGGCTAAGCAGGGATGGCTAGAGGACAAATGTAAGGATGTAGAAGCTTATCTCACTAGGGGTAAGATAGATACTGCCTACAGGAAAATTAAAGAGACCTTAGGAGAGAAGAGAACCACATGTATGAATATCAAGAGCTCAGATGGCAACCCAGTTCTAAGCAAAGAAGGGAGGGCAGAAAGGTGGAAGGAGTATATAGAAGGTTTATATAAGGGCGATGTACATGAGGACAATATTATGGAAATGGAATGTAGATGAAGACGAAATGGGAGATACGATACTGCGTGAAGAGTTTGACAGAGCACTGAAAGACCTGAGTCGAAACAAGGCCCCCGGAGTAGACAACATTCCATTAGAACTACTGACGGCCTTGGGTGAGCCAGTCATGACAAAACTCTACCAGCTGGTGAGCAAGATGTATGAGACAGGCGAAATACCCTCAGACTTCAAGAAGAATATAATAATTCCAATCCCAAAGAAAGCAGGTGTTGACAGATGTGAAAATTACCGAACTATCAGTTTAATAAGTCACAGCTGCAAAATACTAACACGAATTCTTTACAGACGAATGGAAAAACTGGTAGATACGGACCTAGGGGAGGATCAGTTTGGATTCCGTAGAAATGTTGGAACACGTGAGGCAATACTGACTGTACGACTTATCTTAGAAGAAAGATTAAGAAAAGGCAAACCTACGTTTCTAGCATTTGTAGACTTAGAGAAAGCTTTTGACAATGTTGACTGGAATACTCTCTTTCAAATTCTAAAGGTGGCAGGGGTAAAATACATGGAGCGAAAGGCTATTTACAATTTGTACAGAAACCAGATGGCTGTCATAAGAGTCGAGGGGCATGAAAGGGAAGCAGTGTTTGGGAAAGGAGTGAGACAGGGTTGTAGCCTCTCCCCTATGTTATTCAATCTGTATATTGTGCAAGCAGTAAAGGAAACAAAAGAAAAATTTGGAGTAGGTATTAAAATTCATGGAGAAGAAGTAAAAACTTTGAGGTTCGCCGATGACATTGTAATTCTGTCAGAGACGGCAAAGGACTTGGAAGAGCAGTTGAACGGAATGCATAGTGTCTTGAAAGGAGGATATCAGATGAACATCAACAAAAGCAAAACGAGGATAATGGAATATAGTCAAATTAAATCGGGTGATGCTGAGGGAATTAGATTAGGAAATGAGACATTGAAAGTAGTAAAAGAGTTTTGCTATTTAGGAAGTAAAATAACTGATGATGTTCGAAGTAGAGAGGATATAAAATGTAGACTGGCAATGGCAAGGAAAGTGTTTCTGAAGAAGAGAAATTTGTTAACATCGAATATAGATTTGTGTATCAGGAACTCGTTTCTGAAAGTATTTGTATGGAGTGTAGCCATGTATGGAAGTGAAACATGGACGATAACTAGTTTGGACAAGAAGAGAATAGAAGCTTTCGAAATGTGGTGCTACAGAAGAATGCTGAAGATAAGGTGGATAGATCACGTAACTAATGAGGAGGTATTGAATAGGATTGGGGAGAAGAGAAGTTTGTGGCACAACTTGACTAGAAGAAGGGATCGGTTGGTAGGACATGTTTTGAGGCATCAAGGGATCACAAATTTAGCATTTGAGGGCAGCGTGGAGGGTAAAAATCGTAGAGGGAGACCAAGAGATGAATACACTAAGCAGATTCAGAAGGATGTAGGTTGCAGTAGGTACTGGGAGATGAAGCTTGCACAGGATAGAGTAGCATGGAGAGCTGCATCAAACCAGTCTCAGGACTGAAGACAACAACAACAACAACAACTGGCTACTTTACAGTGTGTCACACAACTTATAGTCCAAAAAGTACTATACACTACTGGACATTAAAATTGCTACACCACGAAGATGACGTGCTATAGACGCGAAATTTAACCGATAGGAAGAAGATGCTGTGATATGCAAATGATTACCTTTTCAGAGCATTCACACAATGTTGGCGCCGGTGGCGACACCCACAACGCGCTGACATGAGGAAAGTTTCCAACCGATTTCTCATACACAAACAGCAGTTGACCGGCGTTGACTGGTGAAACATTGTCGTGATGCCTCGTGTAAGGAGGAGAATGCGTACCATCACGTTTCCGACTTTGATAAAGGTCGGATTGTAGCCTAACGCGATAGCGGTTTATCGTATCGCGACATTGCTGCTCGCGTTGGTCGAGATCCAATGACTGTTAGCAGAATATGGAATCGGTGGGTTCAGGAGGGTAATACGGAACGCCGTGCTGGATCCCAACGGCCTCGTATCACTAGCAGTCGAGATGACAGGCATCTTATCCACATGGCTGTAATGGATCGTGCAACCACGTCTCGATCCCTGATTTAACAGATGGGGACGTTCGCAAGACAACAACCATCTGCACTAACAGTTCGACGACGTTTGCAGCAGCATGGACTATCAGCTCGGAGACCATGGCTGCGGCTACCCTTGATGCTCCATCACAGACAGGGGCGCCTGCAGTGGTGTACTGAACGACGAACATGGCTGCACGAATGGCAAAACATCATTTTTTTCGGATGAATCCAGGTTCTGTTTACAGCATCGTGATGGTCGCATCCGTGTTTGGCGACATCACGGTGAACGCACATTGAAAGCGTGTATTCGTCATCACCATACTGGCGTATCACGTATGGGTTGCCATTGGTTACACGTCTCGGGTTACCTCTTGTTCGCATTGACGGCACTTTGAACAGTGGACGTTACATTTCAGATGTGTTACGGCCCGTGCCTCTACTCTTCATTCGATCCCTGCGAAACCCTACATTTCAGCTGGATAATGCACGACCACATGTAGCAGGTGCTGTACGGGCCTTTCTGGATACAGAAAATGTTGGACTGCTGCTCTCCAGATCTCTCACCAACTGAAAACGTCTGGTCTACGGTGGCCGAGCAACTGGCTCGTCGCAAAACGCCAGTCACTACTCTTGATGAACTGTGGTATCGTGTTGAAGCTGCATGGGCAGCTGTACCTGTACACGCTATCCAAGCTCTGTTTGACTCAATGCCCAGGCGTATCAAGGCCGTTATTAAAGCCAGTGGTGGTGGTTCTGGGCACTGATTTCTCAGGATGTATGCACCCAAATTGCGTGAAAATGTAATCACATGTCAGTTCTAGTATAATATATTTGTCCAATGAATACCCGTTTATCATCTGCATTTCTTCTTGGTGTAGCAATTTTAATGGCCCATAGTGTATAAAGAAAGTAAATATTATCAATCTTCTGTTCTAGCTCTGTTTGGACGCATAATTATTGCTGTCAAACGCGCCAAAACATTATGAGTCAAAGCCGACGTCCAGTATCACTAAGTTTAACCCATTGAGCTCAAAACTACATAACTTGCAGAGAATAATGTAGCATAAAGACTAAGAGTTTCGAAAAGGACAAAGTATTTTAGAAAATGACAAGGTTTAACTCAAGATATGTTTCAGTTACTTGACTGTAAACTTTCGCATGTGGGTACGCTTGCGGCTTGACACTAGGGCTGTAGAAAACATTCCATCTAGGAAGAACTGCTCATTCTTAATCACCATACCTACCACCGACAAAATATCCGACCGATTCGTGTGTACACAGACACAATTAGGCAAACAGCAAGATGTTCAGTGAAGAACGCAGAAAGGGAAAGACCACCACTTGGAAAATAATAGCAGAAACACTGACACTCCTGGATGGAAGCGGAAAGGACTGAAAGAAATAGAATTCCCTCCATATCCACTTCCCATAGCCATAACCTCCAGACTCGTATTCACAACTGTAGTGCTAAGTGAAATACCGACAAGAGCAACTGCACACTTCGATTTTATATCATGTAAATTGTGACGTTCTCAAACGTATGATAAGTTGTTCTTAAACGAGCTGCATGACCCGTAGACTTATAAAAATTTTTGGACGAATGCTTTTAAAATGATATATCTGTTCGAACTACATTATTTTGCTGATTATACCAACGCGATTTATTAAGCACTAATGTAATCAAATTATTATATCGTATTAAAGCATTGAATATATTTGATTGTTACTATTATTAAAACTTAAGGCGTATGTGGAATGTTGAAAGTGCGAGTGACGGCAAATTATATTTGTGGGAGAGGGTGGGAGAAAGTAACAAGATAAAACCTGTCCCCCCTTCCCCTCGAAATTCAAGTCTGACAACACTGATTTCTTGCTTGGTGCGTAAATGCAGTGGAATAGAAAATGCTTCTAACTTGGTTTATATAGCCAGAAGCATCGGCGTATGGCAGCTAAAGATGGGGAGAGATTTGTAATCGAGGTTGTAGCCGAATGTTCAGCGCGGACTAAGTGCTTGCGCACGGCAGTCATCCGGGTAGCGCCACGTGAGTGCCAGCGCAGTGGCTGGAATTGTGCTACAGCGTCCGAAAACGCCGAAAATGTGATTGTGGCAATTAACGACAACATTTGACAGGAGTAGAATCGTGGTACACAATGAATCGAAAAATGTTACCACCACACAAGAAGAATTAGTTCTTCTCACTGAGTAATTTACGAATTTCATGTTAGGCATGGTGGCTGTTCTTAGCAAAATCGAAAGAGCGAAATGAATAGAAACTTCATAATAAAGTCCTTCTGCAGCCTTTTCGGCGATGGTAGTGCATTTTATTCGCCAAAGTAGCTTTTGAAACACGTCACCTTTAAGGTTTCAGTTATGTAAATAACATGCGGAAGACCTTTGATGTTATACGGTATGAAATTTTTATTGAACCGGCTTTTGGCTTATAAGGGCGTCATCAGACTAATAGTCTTGAAAGCCAGTGAACTAAGTAAATTAATACTACAGTACACCCACAATTATGTGATTTTTCACTTAAAATAACGAAATTTTCTAGCAAGCAGCGGCGGAAGAATCTAGTAACATATGGAAGATACATTAGTGCTATACCATATGCAATAGAAAAATTCACAGATCACGTGTCTGTCGCGTTGTTATTACAATAAAGAGCCTTCGATAGCCAACTGAAGCCCTGTAGATCAATTTGTGCTTCGAATTGTACGTAGGGGGATAATAAACACACTTTTGAAAAAGCACTAGACGGTTTTTTTTAATTATTGTTTCGATTCAGGTAAGTTTTCTTACGAATTAATCAGTGTGATGAAAGGGACCTTTGGAAAGACAGTATTCCTCGTAGTACTGAGGAGTCAGTGTCTGGACTAGAACGAAGCAGAAGAACTTGGAGTTTTGCTCAGGAGAGCTGAAATTTTTATTATTGTTATTGATCCTTTTGTGTTTTACTCAGAAATTAAAAAGACCGCTACGGTACGAATCCTGATTACAAAAATATATGAGGACTGTTACGAAGAGGGAGGATTTACACTACGAGAGAAACGAAATATTTCTCCGCTGGTGGATGCCATCACGGCATTAGAAAAATTGATGTGGTCGGGAATTGCGCATAGATTCAGAACGACAGTAAGAGTACGATATGCTAAGAGTTCCGGGCATACTAGATATTGTCATGCTTTTAACAGCGTGGCCTGACAAATATGACAGCAAGTAAGTAGCCGGCTAGTGCAGGAGCAATGAATGGTGATCGCGACGTTCTGCGGCATGGAATTGGCGATCGGTGTACAGTTTCACGTATTGAGAAGTTACCCACCTTGGTGACAGTTGCGCTCCTAAGCACGCCTTCTTCCTGGATGAGTGGCACCGTACCGCGGAAGCGAGCTCTCCTGGGCATTGCTACGAAGCCGTGCTTTAATAAGTTGCGTCGCATGCACGGCGGCGGCGGTCGCTTCTCGCTATCCGCGAGAGTGTCGATCGATTAGCAGGCGAGGGCGCGCAGTGGCGGTCTATGGCAGACGTGCTGCGGTCCGCAAGCATGTCGGTGTTGCGCAGTATTCTGTTCGTCTTCGTTACTTGCTGCATCTTCTTCGCTGTGGGCAGCATATACGAGCAGGATTTGGAGATATGCAAACAGGTGAGTCATCTGCTCTTCGAAATAATAGTGGCGCAATTGCTGCGACGGTGAGGTACAACCTACGCTTTGGTAAAAATCTTTCCACGTCTAATCCTCACTTGTTTGGTCTGGAGTTTTCTCCCGTAGTTATTGAAGCTAGAATTTAATGCGATGTGTATTTCCATAACTCGGTCCCAGCTTTTACTGAAGCATAACTTCAGTAAGTTAGAAATGTCAACAAACATATGTGTTAGTGTAATAACCTAAATCTCTATAACTACATTCACTGACACAGTGTATCGAATAAACCACCGTGTGTGTAAATTTTTAAATAATTCATTTTTGTAGCCTTAATATCAGTCTACAGATTCTGTAATCATCCTCTGTGTGCTGCCTGTCAACTGTAAATGACAGGAAACATATAAACTCACATAGGAAGACTGTCAGAATTTGTAAGTAATCGTGCCACATCTGCATTAGCTCGACAGCTTTGTTCAGCCAGTTTTCAGTAATTACAGCATACAATATGTTGACTAAAATCTATTGCCATATGCGAATTTAGTAATTGTTTGTGTTTCTATTTAAATTTAAAATACCTCATCAGTTTTGTGTAGTTATTCGTGACACATTAGTCTTTAAACTCGTGTGATAGTCACTATGAACAATGCTTTCTCATTATGGATATGGTTTTGAAAACTAAAAGCCTGTTACATTGTTCGCATGACGGATTCAACAGCCATACTACCCAAATGTTGCCGCTCTACTTACCGGTAAATTTATTCGGAACTGGAAAGAGAGATTAGATTAGATTGGGGTCAGGCACCCACTAGTACTGTACCATGAAGGTTCTGCTTGTTGTCCCAGTGGCTTAATATTTCTGTACGTACTATACGTACGAATCAGTGCTCATCTTAGGCTCTTACAACTCACAAATCTTCCTGAAATGATTCTCTTTGATTTTATTTTTAGGAAGCCAAAACAAATCTTTTCGCCTCCACCAGTCTCGTTAGGCGGAGTTTAAAATCAGGTTTCTGCAACTATACAATGGGGTGTACGTTTGCCTAAAGCTTGTCATTTTGCAGGAGCGTTTATTAAGGAGGCTTTCACATTACAGACGAAACGTTTCCAAGCTGGGGATTGTATAATGTGGAAACCTCCATTCGTAGGAGGGAAAAAAACTAGGAAAATCATCTCCCGATGCAGAATTTATCAGGACGAGTCCAATACTTCTAACGCTGACAGGAGAGAATATTTGTTATGATGGCAATAGTAAAAAACAAGCCCAAATGAAACGGAAATTAATGAACCATGTCGAAACGGGAACCCCAAAATCATTCGCCCTGTAACCGAAACCAAAATATCATAAAGCATCGTATTATCCAAATGAAAAAGGATACTGATACGAGCACTCATCTGTGGCTGTTTTCATGCAGAAACATCTGGCAAGCTTGTAAAAAAACTGACTTGGTTAGTAGGTACGGATGACATACTTCTGGAGAAGAATTTGTAAAATAGGACTTTTTGCGTAATAGATTAAAGCACTACATAGTATTAATTATTAGTGGTTAGAAGGAAATCTGGGAACTATAACACGGAGTAGTTGGATAAAGCCTTTTCATTTGAGGAATTTTTAAATAGTACCCTGTCATAATGCCAACATCGTACATTACAGAAGATAATCAGTAATTTCGTTTTACTCTTTCCTGTTAACTTTCAGGCACAGCATATGTATTACACACTGGACGTTTTCTATTAGTTTATGTAGGTCGATGATACTGCGAACATTTTTTTAATGATCTGTCAGCAGTAAACAAATAACGTACGGGTGTACAATGCTGTTTCAACAATAAATCAAAGACCCGGTACTTCCAGCCATATTTTTACGTGCAATTTTATTCTGTATTGTGATGTGAACAACTCGCCTTCATAGCTTGCCCAAGTACTTTTCATACACAAAATTTTCACCTCCAGTAACTTTTGGTCGGTAGAAGTTATTGATAAGCTCACTGGTTACCATCATCGGTAACATTTCCATCTCTATCGCGTAGTCACGGTATTGACTGTTTTTTGCCACTGATGTAGTTTACATACGACCAGAATCTCTTTGGGTTTTCTACCATATTTGGAGATGTGCTAATAATCAAATCGACGAGTTTCTCCCTTGTTTGACATTTTCTGCCCACGTCCCGTTCCTAATCCATTACATATGGAAATAGGAATACATAGGAGCAGACCAGATGTGGTTTGTATTCAAAGAAATAGTATCGGCAGCAATTGAGAGATTTGTACCAAATAAATTAACAAACGACGGAGCTGATTCTCCTTGGTACAAAAAACGGGTCGGAATGCTGTTACAGAAACAACGAAAAAAAACATGCTAAATTTAAACAGACCCAAAATCTCCAAGACTGGCGATCTTTTACAGAAGCTAGAAATTTAGCGCGGACTTCAGTGCGAGATGCTTATAATAGTTTCCACAACGAAACTTTGTTTCGAAACCTGGCAGAAAATCCATAGAGATTCTGATCGTATGTGAAGTATGCTAGCGGCAAGACACAATCAATGCCTTCTGTCCGCGATAGCAGTGGAGATACTATCGAAGACAGCGCTGCCAAAGCAGAGTTACTAAACACAGCCTTCCGAAATGCCTTCACAAAAGAAGACGAAGTAAATATTTCAGAATTCGAATCAAGAACAGCTGCCAACATGAGTAACGTAGAAGTAGATATCCTCGGAGTAGTGAAGCAACTTAAACCACTTAATAAAAGCAAGTCTTCTGGTCCAGACTGTATACAAATTAGGTTGATTTCAGAGTATGGTGATGCAATAGTTTAATACTTAACAATCATATACAACCGTTCGTTCTACGAAAGATGCGTACCCAAAGACTGGAACGTTGCACAGGTCACACCAATATTCAAGTAAGGTAATAGAAGTAATCCACTAAATTACAGGTGCATATCATTAACGTCGATATGTAGCAGCATTTTGAAACATATATTGTCTTCAAACATTATGATTTACCTCGAAGAAAACGGTCTATTGACAAACAGTCAACACGGATTCAGAAAACATCGTTCTTGTGAAACACAACTAGCTCTTTACTCGCACGAAGTGTTGAATGCAATTGACAAGGGATTTCAAATTGATTCCGTATTTCTAGATTTCTGAAGGCTTTTGACACTGTTCCACACAAGCGGTTTGTAGTGAAATTGCGTGCTTATGGAATATCGTCTCAGTTATGTGACTGGATTCGTGATTTCCTGTCAGAGATGTTCCTAGTAACTGACAGAAAGTCATCCAATGAAACATAAGTGATTTCTGGTGTTCCCCCAGGTAGTTTTATAGGCCCTTTGCTGTTCCTCATCTATATAAACGATTTGGGAGACAATCTGAGCAGCCGTTTCAGGTTGTTTGCAGATGACGCTGTCGTTTATCGATTAGTAAAGTCATTAGAAGATCAAAACAAATTGCAAAACGATTTAGAAAAGATATCTGTATGCTGCGAAAATTGGCAGTTGACCCTACATAACGAAAAGTGTGAGATCATCCACACGAGTGCTAAAAGGTACCCGTCAAACTTTGGTTACACGATAAATCATTCAAATCTAAAGGCCGCAAATTCAACTAAATACCTAGGAATTACGAGTACGAACAACTTAAATTGGAAGGAACACAAAGAAAATATTGTGGGGAAGACTAACCAAAGACTGCGTTTTATTAGCAGGACACTTAGAAAATGTAACAGATTTACTAAAGAGACTGCCTACACTAAGCTTGTCCGTTCTCTTTTAGAATACTGCTGCGCAGTGTGGGATCCTTACCATATAGGTTTGACAAAGTACATCCAAAAAGTTCAAAGAAGGGCAGCACGTTTTGTATTATCACGAAGTAGAGGAGAGAATGTCACTGAAATGATACAGGATTTGGGATGGACATCATTAAAACAAAGACGTCTTTCGTTGCGGAGGAATCTTCTCACAAAATTCCTATCACCAACTTCGTCCTCCGAATGCAAAATGTTTTGTTGACCCCGACCTACATAGGGGGGAACGATCACCATGATAAAATAAAAGAAATCAGAGCTCGTAATGAAAGATATAGGTGTTCGTTCTTTCCGCGCGATATACGATATTGGAATAATAGAGAATTGTGAAGGTGGTTCGATGAACCCTCTGTCAGACACTTAAACGTGATTTTCACAGTATCCATGTAGATGTAGATTTCTATACATTTTTTCCAGTGTAAATCGGTTCAACATTAACTCATTAGAATTTTTACCAAGTTTCGCTGCCATACGATTACAGCTCACACTGGACTTCCGCGAGTAGCTGCACTTTAATCATAACCACCTGCTACGCGCGATGGGCATTTGAAGTCGGGTACCTCACAATAGGCTATTTCTCAGAGATGTGATCAAACTGCACGTCTGCAGTGGGCCAAACAACACAGAAACTGGACAGTAACCAATGGAGGCTTGAAGTCTGATCAAACAAGTCCGATGATGCGTGCTTCTAAAAGGTGCATCAGCAGCCCAATGAAGCATTTCACCCACCCTGTATTGAGGGTTCAGTTATGATTTGTAGATGATTTTCTTCCTCGACTTGGGCCCACTCATTCAAGTTGCCGTGAACATGAACCAGAATGTTAATTTCAACATCCTCGATGGCCAAGTGTTTCATTTTCTGCTACGTTTTCATGATGAGTATGCTGTGGACACTCCCAGCCTCCAAGATCCAAGATAACAACAGCCTTGTTCATAGGGTTGCAGGATTACGTTCCTGGATTGAAAAGTACTCAGGCACCCTATCGCAGCTGGACTGGCCAGCTAAATCGCCATACCTTAATCATACACAGTGTTCGGAAATTCCCCTTACAAACTTCTAGGACTTGCAGAAGGGAGTGAGTAAATAATATTTTGAATCGGAACCCATGTTCGGAAACGTACTGTTTCCGTGATTCAGCCATTTGAAAACATGTTGGTAACGCTAACACTTTTTTAAGTAATTGATTAGGTGTGATCAATGTACTGTGCCACCCTTTAGACACAATCGATTAGTAGACACAGCACTTATGAACAGACGCTAGCAACACTGCGACACGCAGGAGAGAAAGCAACGCCAGAGTAGGTTCTACCATACATCGCTGTATTTGTGAATGGAACAGGAAAGGAAATGAAATAATTGTACATGGTGCCCTCCGCCACGCACCGTATAATGGCATGCGGAGTATCTCTGTAGATGTAGTTGTACCTTGGAATAAGTCACTTAACTGCGCCGACTAGACAGTGTCTAAAATCAACGATATAATCCGTGTACTCAGAATTGATCGTTTATCCAGACACAATGAAGGCATGTAACTTGGATGTTAATTTTCTCTCACTACAGATCACACTACGTACCACTACAACGACGCTATGTACTGAAGGATAGCCACAGTTATTATTTTCGTGGTATACTTGAGCTAGTGGTAGCTACTGGGATATGTTAATATGGGTCTAAATAACGCATCTGACTCGCAGGTTATTACAAGATGCGTAAGGTTAACTACCACCAAAGCTGATCTCAATCACAATGGAAAATACTATGCACAAGAGTGTGCGGTGGATAGAAATAAGATATTCCACTTGCAGCGACAAAGTATATAATTTGACAATAAAACGGCGCAATTCGCTAACCAACAGCGCTTCCAAAATATCGCAATTTGAGCCTTTGGTAGGAAAAACATTTAAGTGGAATATTTATTAATATGGGCTGTCTGACCCACTGATTCCACTTAAATGTTTTTCCTACCAAAGCCTCAAAGTATCATGTGACCTCATCCAATCAATGTGGACATTAATAAATGGTTCAAATGGCTCTGAGCACTATGGGACTTAATATATGTGGTCATCAGTCCCCTAGGACTTAGAACTACTTAAACCTAACTAACCTAAGGCCATCACACACATCCATGCCCGAGGCAAGATTCGAACCTGCGACTGTAGCGGTCACGCTGTTCCAGACTATAGCGCCTAGAACCGCACGGCCACACCGGCCGGCGATCATTAAAACTTTTACGTAATAATAAGTATACATTCAACTTCCAAAGACGTAATTTTATCTTTAACTATAAGTCGTTGCTTGTCAACGATAAAGTCTATACGTAGCGTCTCGCTAAGATCATTAATTAAATCGAATTATAACGTCTTAACTCTTTCTCAGAAATCTCAACCTATCTGAACTAAATGAAATTTCTTTCTTTTAAAAATAATTATCTTCCATAAAGCGTAAACTACTTCTTCCTTTTCTTAAATTCTTAACGTCTTTCCTCTCGTTACAAATTAATAAATATAAATTATTATTTCTGTTTGTTAGAGGTTTAATATCTCTGAACTTTACTTCGATACAATGGCAACCTTTTTCATAACGTATGCGGTGCTTCTCTTTAATACTTTGCTATAAATGCAAATTAATCGTCTGGTTGAAGATCGAACTTCGCTTTCAACTACCATTCCACAAAAATTCTGTGGTAAATGATACTCGGGGAACGTTTTCACGTGGCTGCTACGGTCGCAGGTTCGAATCCTGCCTCGGGAATGGATATGTGTCATATCCTTAGATTAGTTAGGTTTAAGTAGTTATAAGTTCTAGGGGACTGATGACCTCAGATGTTAAGTCCCATAGTGCTCAGAGCCATTTGAACTCGTTTTTATATTGTTTACAACAGAAATAATCTGTCTTTATTGCCTTTTATTAATTCGTGTACAGGTACAAGTCAGCATATTTTGTTATGCGTGTGCTAACTAACTAAATAAAATCTCGCTAAGCGGAAACGTAATAATAATTTTAAAAACCAAACAAAAAAGCTGAGTGTCATCGCCGCTTTTAAACTATGTTAACTGTAAATGGGACGCAAATCTTAATCACTTTCCGCCACCCCAATAATGTTTAAATATTTAATCACACAGCACTCGTTATATATTAAACAGGCACGATACGGTGCTGCGGTCGGCAACGCCTATATCAGACAAGTGTCTGGTGCAGTTGTTAGATCGGTTACTGCTGCTGCAACGGCAGGGTATCAAGATGTGAGTGAGCTTGATCGTGGTGTTATAGTCGGCGCACGAGCGTTTGGACACAGCATCTCCGAGATAGCGATGAAGTGGGGATTTTCCCGTACGACCATTTCACGAGAGTACCGTGAATATTAGGAATCCGGTAAAGCATCAAACCTCCGACACTGCTGCGGCCGGGAAAGGTCCTGCAAGAATGCGACCAACGACGACTGAAGAGAATCGTTCAACCTGATAAAAGTGCAACCCTTCCGGAAATTGCTGTCGATTTTAATGTTTGGTCATTAGCAAGGTCAGCGTGCGAATCATTCAACGAAACATAATCGATATTGGCTTTCGAAGCCGAAGGCCCACTCGTGTACCCCTGATGACTGCACGACACAAAACTTTACCCCTCACCTGGGCCCGTCAACACCGACATTGGACTATTGATGACTGGAAACATGTTGCCTGGTCGGATGAATCTCGTTTCAAATAGTATGGTGAGGATTTATGTGTACGGGCATGGGGAAAACCTCATGAATCCATGGACCCCGCATGTCAGCAGGGGACTGTTCAAGCTGGTGGAGGCTCTGTAATGGTGTGGTCCGTGTGCAGTTGGAGTGGTATGGGACCCCTGATACTTCTAGATACGACTCTGGCAGGTGACACGTACGTAAGCAATCTCTCTAATCACGTGCATCCATTCAAGTTCAATGTGCATTCCGAGAGACGAAGATAATTCCAGCAGGACAATGTGACACCCCACACGACCAAAATTGCTACAGAGTGGCCCCAGGAACACTCTTATGAGTTTAAACACTTCCGCTGGCCACCAAACTTCCCAGACATGAACATTATTGAGTATATCTGGGATGCCCTGCAATGTGCTGTCCAGAAGAGATCTTACGGATTTATGGACAGCCCTGCAGGATTCATGGTGTCAATATATTAGCGTGTCCTTGAAAAAATGGTTCTTTCTTAGCGGTTCAGGGACCGTGGAAAAAATCACAAAATCGAGATCACGCATGCAGATCTCTGACAACTTCCGATTGGTTCTCAGTTCTACATTAACAGCATAGGACGTCCACTCTCCTCACAACAACAGTTACTATATCTCTAGAGAGATTTGCAATATTTATTACAATAAACTATACACACGCCGAAGTCACAAAATACACCCTGACACATAATCGCAAAGTCACTAGTCTTATGTGATTGCATTCTATTCCACTACCACAATACATCAACGCAACGCCATTATTCCCTTAGTGCGTGCTACAATCCACCTCACAAAAACAAATAATAACTTCACTTGACAACGTGTCTCCTCTTCCACAAACCAACGAAAAATTTCCGACTAAATGAGACACGGTACTCCTTCAAACGTTTGCTATCAAGCACCCCAACGTTCAGTCACTGCGTCGGCACAAAATTAGCAAACAGGAGAAACCAATCTCAGAATTCAATTATTTGTAGCTGCTACTACCCACAAAAGTCTACGTTCCATCACAAAATTGTCTTCTGCTTTTCTGTCTACAGGGTGAGCTTAAACTTCACTCAAATTTGCGAAACAATAATTTTCTCCAGCAAACCGATAACATTTCCAAAGTATCTATCTCAACGACTTAAGAGTTACTTTGAACTCTCCCGTAGCGGACTAACTTATTGCGACCCTCTCATTGGAACTCACTCGTCGAGACTAACTCTTTAGACAATCTCGTGAGGCAACCCTTGAGAGACTAACTATAATTTTTTAAGGAACGAGCCAAGAACCATTTACGGCGAACAAATATAGCACGATAATTCTCTCTTTAACAAAACCTGTTTCTTCTTAGCAGCCGCCGGCTTGATCTTGTAGAAGCCAGCTACTCCGTAGCTGTAATCTCTGCCGCACGCCGCGACTCTACGGTCGCCTTTCACGTAGATCGGACGACAAAATGTACATTTTAACACACACACACACACACACACACACACACACACACACACACACGCAAACTCATATTTGTAAGAAAACTTTACAAACTTATGAATAACATGGGCTGAGTGATGCGCCACGTAGAAGTTTATGTCTCCGTCGGTGGTGAAATTCTTCGCCGAGGTGGGAGATATTAGTTGGGTTGTGCAATATCTGCCTCGAACAAATTCACTTCAGCGGCGACGCTACTCGTAGGAAGCTGATTCGAATTCTGGTGCTGGAAGATCATTTCAACGCCAATACATGGCCTGCAACGGAAGCAGAGGTGGTGGAATGCAGTTTCTGGTGACCAGACTTTGCAGAAGTGCAGTCCATTGAGTTCTAAATCTCTCCGCAGTATCTCACTGAATGAGGCTAGGTGACACTGTAGATGGTCATCCGTGCGTCAGAGGAGGACGTTCAGTTCAGCAGCCTCCATTGTGATATTCGAGAGGAGTTGTGTATGTGATGGTACCATGTCTCACCCTCTTTCTCCTCCAAACATCTTCGACACTTAGTAGCGTATCCATGGCTCGGTTCTAAGGGGTCGCAGTTTGTTACAGTCTCTTCCCCCACCATCCTAACGCAATATCCCATACCCCCCCCCCCCCCCCCCACACACACACACATTTAATGTGCTACCAGTGCCTACGAGTCACTAACACGCTACAGATACACACTTGACACCTTGTAAACCGAGCTTGACGGAGCAATGGTTACATGCTGGACTCACGTTCTGGAGGATGGTGGTTGAAATACCCGCATGGCCATTCAGGTTTAGATTTTCCGTCGTTTCCATAACTTTTTTTTGGGAAAGACTTGAGTGAGTATATGGAAAATGACACAGCCAATTTCCTTCCACATCCCTCCCCAGTCCGCTTCTAATTACTGTTATTCACGTGATATAATAAACTGTTTAAAAAAATTACGGAATGTTCCGCTGGTAGTTAGAAGAAGGTAGACTGAGACACACAGTGTTAATATTCCACAACAATATTTATTTCATATTTTTGTATTTGTGAATATTTTGTAGTGACTCAGCTTTCGTTCTTCTAGGACGACATCAACAGCAAGAGCTTCTAGCTGTAGAGACTTATTTCCAAAGGTATATGACGATTCAAAGATTAAGTTATCTATACCAAAAACACAAATTGCAGTGCTTGAATGTCACATGAGAATAAAACAATACATATTATTTACTGAATAACTGAATGTTTTGAAACAAAGGTACAAGTAAAAAACCCTAAACCGACACCGACTGATCGTCAGATACAAATTAAAATTTTTCTAGTACCGATATGTTAAAGCCTGACAATCAGGGGGGGTTTTGGGATTTATACTTGAATATTTAGGGTCTAAAACATTCAGTTCATCATTAAATAATATTTCTCGTTTTGTACACATGTCAAATTGAAGCATCGCAGTTTGTGCTTTTTGTGTGGATGAATAATCTTCAAATCGTCTCACGTCTTTGGAACTAGCAATCACAGTGCTAGCTCTCGCTGATGTTGTGTGGACTGTCTGTTCAGCCTTAAGTCGTCTGATGATGGCCTAGAAACCCGAATGCGGATCCACAACAAAATATAAAAGTAAGTATTAAAATGGTTCAAATGGCTCTGAGCACTATGGGACTTAACTGTTGTCGTCATCAGTTTCCTAGAACTTAGAACTACTTAAATCTAACTAACCTAAGGACATCACACACGTCCATGCCCGAGGCAGGATTCGAACCTGCGACCGTAGCGCCTAGAAACGCACTGCCATTCCGGCCGGCAAAGTAAGTATTACTGTGAAACATTAACGTTGTGTGTTTCAGTTTTTAATTAGTCAAAAAAAATGTAGCACCACTTGCAAAACTGCGTAAGTGTATGGGCTTATATTTAAAAAGAGCGGGGAATAAAATATTGAGCTTTATGATACCAAAGAAATACTTTTGCCGTGGAATAAAATCATAACAACAACATCTTTGAACATCTGTGAAATCAAAATGTACTACTGAGTAGCATTACCGTGTCGTTACACCTTGTGCATTGTAACATACTTGGATTTATCATGGCGTGCTGTTCACGAAGTGCTGAGACGTAGATGTTCAAACTTGTCCCATGTTGCGACAGCAATCCTTCTCTAGTCATCCAGAGTGAGAGTGGGGTTCCTTCGACGAAACATTCCAAGTTTCAGCTGGTTCTAAGCATGCTCAGTCGGGTTCATGTCATCATATACCACATGCCATTTTATTCCTTTAATTCCGGTCTCAAACGAGGTGGCGCGGCCTTATAGTGCGTTATCGACTTGAAAGAAGAACCCATTGCTGAAATGTTGACTGTGGGACTGGACAATAGTTTGAAGCAGGGTGTTCTGATGGTGCACATCCCCCAAATTACCCTCGATAGCGACGAATGACGTTCGATATTAGTACATGATACCGGCCCAGAACATGACTGACCTACCTCCCAGCTAAACCTGTGGGGGTGCGTGCGTGAGACCTGCAATGGTACTTGGCCACCTCTTCACTCTTGTGTTACTATCACCATCTAGCAGACAAATCCTGTACTCTTCGGTGAAAAGAAGCCGATGCCATTGACCATATTGCATTCCAGATGCTTCAATTCCTACTATCCCTGTAATGTTTTCCCTGATTTCTGGCGGACATTATTTTGTACTATCCATTGTTGTTGGAGCAGATAATAGGGCCACTATCTCAAGCCCGAGTACTTTATGTGTAGTGTGTCGGTAACAAAATGTCCAAGAATCCGTGTATAACTGTTATTTTTGCTACATGAAATCGCCTCCAGTGGGGTATCAAAGAACGTACACTGATGAGGCATTGGCCGAGCGGTCTGAGGCGCTGCAGTCATGGACTGTGCGGCTGGTCTCGGGGGAGGTTCGAGTCCTCCCTCGGGCATGGGTGTGTGTGTGTATGTCCCTAGGATAATTTGGGTTAAGTAGTGTGTAAGCTTAGGGACTGATGACCTTAGCTATTAAGTCCCATACGATTTCACACACATTTGAACATTGGAACAACTGATGAGGCAGAACGTTATGGCCATTTGATTAATAGCGTGTTGATGCACATGTACAGAGCAGTACAGCAGCGATTCTGCGTGGCATGGATTCGTCAAGTCTCTGGTTGTTTTCTAGAGCTATGTGGCACCAGATAATATGCTTAAATACTTAAAGTAGTAAAGGAGTTTTGCTATTTGGGGAGCAAAATAACTGATAATGGTTGCAGGTGAGAGGATATAAAATGTAGACTGGCAATGGCAAGGAAAGCGTTTCTGAAGAAGAGAAATATGTTAACATGGGGTATTGATTTAAGTGTCAGAAAGTCGTTTCTGAAAGTATTTGTATGGAGTGTAGCCATGTATGGAAGTGAAACATGGGCGATAAATGATTCGGACAAGAAGAGAATAGAAGCTTTCGAAATGTGGTGCTACAGAAGAATGCTGAAGATTAGATGGATAGATCACATAAATAAATGAGGAAGCATTGAATAGAATTCGGGAGAAGAGGAGTTTGTGGCAAAACTTGACAAGAAGAAGGGACCGGTTGGTAGGACATGTTCTGAGGCATCAAGGGATCACAAATTTAGCATTGGAGGGCAGCGTGGAGAGTAAAAATCGTAGAGGGAGACCAAAAGATGAATACACTAAGCAGATTCTGAAGGATTAGGTTGCAGTACGTACTGGGAGAAGATGACGCTTGCACAGGATAGAGTAGCATGAAGAGCTGCATCAAACCAGTCTCAGGACTGTAGACCACAACAACAATAACAACAACATGCAGTTTCAGAAATTATGAGCCGGTGGTTTGTGGGAGCGGAGATGTCTACCGATAGCGGCCCACTGGGTTCAGATCAGGCGAATTTGGCGGCCAAGTCATCAAAGTGACTTCGTAGTCATAAACCACAGTAGCACGTATCTGACCTTGTGCCACAGATAGGTATATTGCTGGTAGATGCCATCACTGTTGTGAAAGACATCAAGCATGAAGGGATGCAGGTGATCCACAGTAATGTTCACATAGTCCACAGTTGACATGGTACCTCCGATTATTATCACAGGTACAATGCAAGGCAGACGTATGTCTCCATAGCATAATACTGCTCCCACCAGCCTGCGTCCATGGTGCAGTGCATGCTTCGAGCAATCGTTCACCTGGATCACAGTGCATGACCATTGGACCTGGTATAACAAGAAATAGTTAGTTAGGTGTTCCACAGATCATTTGAACGATTCTTTTATCGAAATGGCGTCGAACGAGTCAGTTTATAGGATATGCATACACGATTAATGTCAACATTAAAAAATACATTATCATTTTATTCCCACTAATGCAACTACACATCTTTTAAAACTAGTTTTTTTCTGGATACCAGTTTTTAAGTAGCAATTCGTCAATGGAACATAGGTAGTTGTCCAGGAACGATGATTTTAATTTAGATTCAAAACTTGCATCTCTACCCTTCAGACATTTTACATTTTTGGGCAAATAATGAAGAATTTTTATTGCTGCACGCTGAACTCTTCCTTGAGTCAATGACAGCTTTAGTAATGGGTACTAAAGGTAATTTTTCCCTCTAATGTTGTAGGTATGTACATCACTGTTCTTCTCAAATTGTGCCGGCCGGTGTGGCCGAGCGGTTCTAGGTGCTTCAGTTTGGAACCGCGCGACCTCTACGGTCGCAGGTTCGAATCCTGCTCGGGCATGGATGTGTGTGATGTCCTTAGGTTAGTTAGGTTTAATTAGTTCTAAGTTCTAGGGGACTGATGACCTTAGCTGTTAAGTCCCATAGTGCTCAGAGCCATTTGAACCATTTATTCTCAAATTGTGATGCATTTTCGCTAGCAAAATTCATCATAAATAATGTATATTGTGGCGGCTCTGTTAAAATGAAGAGATACCTACATAACGTCCGTCGGTGAACACCGCGTATTGTTCTTATTGCTCGCCCTTTGCAATCAATACTTTATCTTTGTAAGTGATCAGTTATCCCATAGAATTATTCCGCACGACATTACTGAGTAGAAATATGGAAAATGTCAGAAGACTGATACATTTTTTTCCAGGATTAGCAGTTATACGAAGAGCAAAAGTAGTTGAACTTAATTGTTTGAGAAGCTCAGTACTGTGCTTCTTCCACTTCATGTTTTCTTCAATATATACACCCAAAAATTTGTAGCATTCTACCCTACTTATTGACTCCTGCTCATGTTGTACATCAGTTGTTGGAATGACTATTTTTTTTGTACAGAACTGAATGTAGAGTGGATTTCCAAATTTAGGGAGAGTTGATTTTCAGAGGACCTCTTAATAATTCTTTGGAAAATATCATTGACTATTTTGTTGCTTTCTCTTTAACAGGATTTATTATAGCACTAGTTTCGTCTGCAAAAGGTAGCAATTTTGCTTGAATGTTAAGTGAAAGATCATTCACGTATAAAAGGAATAGCAGTGGACCAAAAATTGAACCATGATTTTTCCCCAGTTACCAAAATTTTCTTTCTGTTCGACATTGTCTAAATTATTCAGCATAACATTTTTCATTGTATTTGTCAAGTATGATTCAAACCAGCTGTGTGAAAAGTCAATTCCATAAAATTAGGGTTTTTCTAAGAGTTACCTACACAATCCAAGTACTTGGAGAGATCACAAAAAATACCAATTGGCTATATATTATTATTTAAGACTTGTACTATTTCATGAGTGAACGTATAAACAGCATTCTCAGGGTGAGCAACCATTTTGAAATCCAAACTGTGACATGCGTCTTCCACATAAGTGAGCGACAGCTCTTGAGGAAACTACTTTTTCGAATATTTTGGAAAAAAGATGTCAAAGATGTCACTAAGGACATTGGATGTTAATTGTTTAAATCTGTCTTGTCGTCTTTTTTACGAAGAGGTTTAATAATTGAATATTTTAACATCTCTGGAAACATTCCTCGTGACAGTGATACACTACATATATCACTAAGAACGTTGCTTGTAAAGCTGCAACAACTTTTCAGAATTCTGTTTGAAATTCCATCAACTCCACAATAACTTTTTATATTTATAATTTATATAATTATATTAATTTCTGTGAATGATGCTGGTGCTACTTCTAGTTGCTTAAGGTTTTGTGGAACGATATATTCTTCTTCAACTGAACCATCTAATTCTGTATTTGCTTCTACGTTTATTGTTAAAAGTACTTGAAACTTTTGAATTATCAGTCACATCATTGCCATTTGGTTTAATTGTTATGAAATCTTATTTATTTCTGTCAGGGCATGCATACTTCTAGACATTTTGCCAGCCGCTGTGGAAGAGCGGTTCTAGGCGCTTCAGTCCGCAACCACGCTGCTGCTACGGTTGCAGGTTCGAATCCTGCCTCGGGCATGGAAATGAGTAATGTCCTTAGGTTAGGTAGATTTAAGTAGTTCTAAGTCTAGGGAACTGATGACCTCAGATGTTAAGTCCCATAGTGCTTAGAGCCATTTTTTCTAGACATTTTAATGACTTTCCTTAAAATACTACAGTGTTTTTTGTAGCATTCAAGTAATGTCGGGTCTTGACGTACTCTGAAGTTTACATAAATATCCCCCTTCTTCTTACATGAGATTTTTAATTCCATTAGTTATTCATGGCTTGCTTGTTTTTTATGGACCTTTTGGATAATTTTTTAGGAAAGTAACTTCTAAGTACTGGCACAAGTTTAATGTATGAAATAAATTTAATTCGACATTAACATCTCTTCTGACATATCCTCTACCACCACTTTTAGCTTAGTCTTAAAACATTGCACCCTGTTCTCATTAAGAAGCCTCACTACTTGGTATGAACCTGCCTCTGGGATGTAAGATGCTGTTTATTTCCATTAATTGTGCATCATGTTCAGATAGCCCATTAGCAATTGGTTTTACATTAATTGTTTCATCCTGAGAACAGTGTGTATCAGTGTCCTACTATTTTGCTGCACATGAGTTGGAAAATTTACTACTGAAATTAGACTGAAACACCCAATAATAATTCTAGTTTATTTTTCCTGTCCGTATCTTTAAAGAAATCTACACTGAAATCTATACAAACTACTAACTGTTTCTTCTTGTCTGTCAGGTAGCCCACTAATGCAGCTAGATTTCTCATAAACAGCTCAAAGTTTCCTAGAGGGGATCTGTAGACTGTTATGATTATCAGAGAAGTATTCTGCAATAACAACTCAAGAGCACATATTTCTAGGTTCTGATCAATGCAAAGTCTATTTGTTTGAATATTTTCGACTTTGTACCTAACATATGTTGCAACTCCTCCTTTTTCCATGTTTACACGAAACTGATGCAAGTCTATAATCCTTGCTAATTAACTTCTCCTCTGTTATTATATGGTGTTCAGATAGACATCCCTTCAGAATTTCCCACATCTTCTAGGCATACAATAAATAAGCTTATCTGTTTTGTTTCTCTAACCTGTAATGTTTTGATGAAACAAATTAATTTTACTTTTCTGGAAACTGTTACATATGTTACGGTCCTCTTCTAATTTCAATAAAATCTGTCAGTCTATAACCCGACTTAAAACTAAAACTCGTGTGACACTCTGGCAATCACAGGGATTTTGTCTTGTGTGCTTGTGGCCCCCCGCAGGATGCTCAGCTAACCTTTTCTACGCCCTCCTATTAGGAGGCACAGATAGACTGTGTCAGTCAAAAGCAGTTCGCTCAGCTTTGTTCGCACGGCCAAAGCCGTATTAATGCAGGGCTGGTCATGTAGGTACCAAACTTCGACAAACCCCATAAGAGTGCGTGCTGTTGCTGTTGCTATTTTGGAGCACCTTTTATGCTATATTGTTAGTTGTTAGCCAGGCTGTTTCCTGCTCCTCCTACAATAAGCAAAACATCGTTGCCCTCAAAATCTCTTCAGATTTGAAAGAAATTAGAACAGGACCATAACATATGTAACAGTTTCCAGAAAAGTAAAATTAATTTGTTTCATCTCTGTCATCCGACTACGCTTGGCGCTAGGTTTCACGATGCTTGTGACCTGGTATTCTACCCATAGGTTTCCTGTAACAATTGGCGTAAGCCTCTCCGTGAGTGCTGACTCTTTTCTTTTTACGTGACGTTTCTACCGACCCAGTCTTAAAGTCGCTCCTACGAGTCTGCCGTACCCATTTTCATCCAACCAGGTGACACGACTCCTTTGATCAGCGGTCCAATGTCGATGATCCCATACCCACTGCAATTGTAATGTCGCTGTGTTGGGTCAACCACGAATGTGTAGGGGTCGTCTGCTGCAGGACAGCCAACTAGCTTAATCGTTTCCGAAATACTTGTTCCCAGGTGCTGGGCGATAACAGTCTGCCCTATGTCCAAGTCGCTTGTTCCGGTGGTTTTCCCCATTTGGAGCCCTATCGGCGCATGGATGATTCTCCACTCATGTCTGGTCCGCTGATATGTATACTTCTCTTACGGTGTCACGGGCCCGCAGACTCACCTGGTGGCAATAAATCTTGCTGTGGGTAGCTGTCATAATGTTGTGACTCGTCACTGTACGCTGCTATGGAGTTCGGCATGGTCCTGGTAGTGAGGGCTCGCTTTTTCCTTGTCCAGTTTCGGATCGACCATTGTTCTTCAGGTGTGGATATGTGCCATCGGGTCGATTACTTGGCACTTGTCGCAATATCGGGATGTGGCCAAACGAATTTTGAAACCCTTCTCCTACGTTATTGCCGAATCGGTTATGAGATCGTACCAAACAAAGTGTACATCCGATGGGAGCGTCGGAACGGACATTCCTCTGGACATTCTGCCAGTTCCTCGTTTGGTGTTTAATAATTCGATGGTGTGGCAGAAGGGCCCTTGTTATCTCATGATAAATATATGAAATGGACGACCAAAGCGCTTCCTCTGCAACATTGCTGTGCTCTAAGGTGAAATCTGAATAATTGTTGTGGTGCGTCAGTGGGAGGAGACATGACCCATGGCTGTATCATAATGAATAACTACTATCTTGTAGTGAAGTCGAAGTAGATACTCCGTGCGAATTGGTATGGGTGGAGGTTATACTTAACAGCCGAACTAAGTTAATAATTGGCTCCTTCTACCGACACCCAGACTCCGATGATATAGTTGCTGAACGGATAAGAGAAAATTTGAGTCTCGTAACAAATAAATACCCCACTCATACGATTATAGTTGGCGGGGACTTCAACCTTCCCTCGATATGTTGGCAAAAATACTTGTTTAAAACCGGCGGTAGGCAGAAAACATCTTCCGAGGTTGTCCTAAATGCTTTCTCCGAAAATTATTTCGAGCAGTTAGTGCACGAACCCACGCGAATTGTAAATGGTTGCGAAAACACACTTGACCTCTTAGCCACAAACAATCCAGAGGTAATAGAGAGCATCAGGACTGATACAGGGATTAGTGATCACAAGGTCGTTGTAGCTAGGCTCAATACCGTTTCTTCCAAAACCGCCAGAAGCAAACGCAAAATAATTTTATTTAAAAAAGCAGATAAAGTGTCACTAGAAGCCTTCCTAAGAGACAATCTCCATTCCTTCCGAACTGACTAGGCAAATGTAGACGAGATGTGGCTCAAATTCAAAGATATAGTAGCAACAGCAATTGAGAGATTCATACCTCATAAATTGGTAGGAGATGGAACTGATACCCCATGGTACACAAAACAGGTCCGAACGCTGTTGCAGAGGCTACGGAAAAAACATGCGAAGTTCGGAAGAACGCGAAATACCGAAGATTGGCTAAAAATTACAGACGCGCGAAATTTGGCACGGAGTTCAATGCGAGATGCCTTTAATAGGTTCCACAACGAAACATTGTCTCGAAATTTGGTAGAAAATCCGAAGAAATTCTGGTCGTACGTAAAGTACACAAGCGGCAAGACGCAGTCAATACCTTCGCTGCGCAGTGCCGATGGTACTGTTACCGGCGACTGTGCCGCTAAAGCGCAGTTATTGAACGCAGTTTTCCGAAATTCCTTCACCAGGGAAGACGAATGGAATATTACAGAATTTGAAACACGAACAGCTGCTGGCATGAGTTTCTTAGAAGTAGATACCTTAGGGGTTGCGAAGCAACTCAAATCGCTTGATACGGGCAAGCCTTCAGGTCCAGATTGTATACCAATTAGGTTCCTTTCGGATTACGCTGATTCAATAGCTCTCTACTTAGCAATCATATACAACCGCTCGCTCACCGATAGATCTGTACCTACAGACTGGAAAATTGCGCAGGTCGCACCAGTGTTTAAGAAGGGTAGTAGGAGTAACCCATCGAACTACAGATCTATATCATTGACGTCGGTTTGCAGTAGAGTTTTGGTGCATATACTGTATTCAAGCATTATGAATCACCTCGAAGGGAACGATCTATTGACACGTAATCAGCATGGTTTCAGAAAACATCGTTCTTGTATCGTAGCTAGCTCTTTATTCACACGAAGTAATGGCCGCTATCGACAGGGGATCTCAAGTTGATTCCGTATTTCTAGATTTCCGGAAAGCTTTTGACACCGTTCCTCACAAGCGACTTCTAATCAAGCTGCGGGCCTATGGGGTATCGTCTCAGTTGTGCGACTGGATTCGTGATTTCCTGTCAGGTTGATCGCAGTTCGTAGTAAAAGACGGCAAATCATCGAGTAAAACTGAAGTGATATCAGGTGTTCCCCAGGGAAGCGTCGTGGGACCTCTGCTGTTCCTGATCTGTATAAATGACATGGGTGACAATCTGAGCAGTTCTCTTAGGTTGTTCGCAGATGGTGTTGCAATTTACCGTCTAGTAAGGTCATCCGAAGACCAGTATCAGTTGTAAAGCAAAGATTGCTGAATGGTGTGGCAGGTGGCAGTTGACGCTAAATAACGAAAAGTGTGAGGTGATCCACATGAGTGCCAAAAGAAATCCATTGTAATTCGATTACTCGATAAATAGTGCAATTCTCAAGGCTGTCAATTCAACTAAGTACCTGGGTGTTAAAATTACGAAAAACTTCAGTTGGAAAGACCACATATATAATATTGTGGGGAAGGCGAGTCAAAGGTTGCTTTTCATTGGCAGGACACTTAGAAGATGCAACAAGTCCAGCAAAGAGACAGCTTACACTACACTCGTTCGTCCTCTGTTAGAATATTGCTGCGCGGTGTGGGATCCTTACCAGGTGGGATTGACGGAGGACATCGAAAGGGTGCAAAAAAGGACAGCTCGTTTTGTATTATCACGTAATAGGGGAGAGAGTGTGGCAGATATGATACGCGAGTTGGGATGGGAGTCATTAAAGCATAGACGTTTTTCGACGTGGCGAGATCTATTTACGAAATTTCAGTCACCAACTTTCTCTTCCGAATGCGAAAATATTTTGTTGAGCCCAACCTACATAGGTAGGAATGATCATCAAAATAAAATAAGAGAAATCAGAGCTCGAACACAAAGGTTTAGGTGTTCGTTTTTCCCGCGCGTTGTCGGGAGTGGAATGGTAGATAGTATGATTGTGGTTCGATGAACCCTCTGAAAGCACTTAAATGTGAATTCCTGTGTAATGATGTAGATGTAGATGTAGATGCGTGATGGAACCCTCCGTTGACATGAGAATTTTGTGTTCACCAAAAGAAGGTTGCTATGCGTTGGGCATCTGGTTCATATAAACACAGGCCCCCTTTGTAAAATGGCGCTGCCGTTATTACGTAGGGTACCTTAAAGATTTTTCCCCTCCAAATATGCCAAAGCATCTACTTCTTGATATTAGTTTGGGTGGAGAGCACATCGCTGCAATTTCGTAAAGAATAATTCATTAATGAAAAATTTTCTCTGTGTTCCGCCCATTGCCTACATTTTGTTTTCCTTAATAACTACTCGCTCTGCTCTCTCAGTTAGTTAACAACATAGTCTGATGCTGCTGAGTGCTGACCCAAGCTGCTTCCGTTCATTTACACGACGCATCCTCTCCTTCCCATTACTGCAGATTTGTTCTTGTTGAGTCACGCCTGCCTATCTTGCTTGTAGCCTTGGACGATCTTCCGAATGTCGGTTCAGTCTCTCACCTTGTTAACAATGACACCCACATCATCTGCGTACGGGTGGGCAACTGCCTAATTTCTCAAAAAGAAAGGCCCGGTAAGACCAAGAGGAGTTTCTAAATAGCGGATCTGTCGCTAAATGATGTGAGGTGCTGGACAGCAGGCAGCGTTCTTCGAATGGATATTTGACGTGTGGGAGTATGGGTTGTCTTTTCCTGGGTGTGGGTGCAGTGGATGCATCTGTCGTAAATGGGCGTAAAAGCCCAGCAAAAATTCATTCTGTTCATGGTCACCGTTAAAAATTTGTGTTCGATTGTATCATCGACAGACACATAGTCTAAATAGCAACGCCTAACGTGACCTGTGATTCACAAATTATCTGAACATTTGTCTCTATAAGTGGATAAGAACGTCGTAAGATCGACCGAACCGCTATCACATTAGCTGGACAGGTTCCCAGGATATGAGGTGTGACTGACATCCCTCTGTTGTCCGGTAAGCGCTTGTAGATCTTACTAGCATGACCAGCATGTATGCTTGACAGGATGTAGCTATTTGGTTATCAATATGGTCACAGCTTCCTTAGACGCTGGAAGTAAATTTTGTCTTCCCAGAAGCTCGTTATACACTTTAGTTACTCTTTCTGCCATTAATGCCAATATTTCGTATATATCTTCATCTGTGTGCCATCCATGCAATATTACTTGTACGTCGGTGCTGCTATGGCAATTTTGACTTTAGTGATGGAGAACGGTTCTCTAAGATATTTTGTCGATATTATGCTGTCCTCTTCCTCCATTTACAATCATTAATTTACTTTATCCAGTGCATTCCAGACCTAAAATACATTGACTGAAAGTGGCTGAAAATAAATCGGCGAATTTCTGCTTGCTATGTACTGGATGAAAATTCTCGGTTAGTTAGGTGCGTCAAATTCGGATAAAATCGAAACCTTTCAATGATTACCTCCATCCACATCGTTAGGGACTAAGTCTGACTGTCGTGTTTTAATTTTTTTATGGGTTGTGGTGCAGCATCACCGGTTTTGAGCGGTCTAACTGACTTCGTGTCGGACTAAAATTTTCGTGTCTTGCAACATCATTGCTATGTCATCATTGTATTGCAAGTAGAAGGTGTGGCGTTGGGACTTTAAGGTCTGTACTACTTTCCGACGGTGAGATATCAGGGTTGCCCGTAAGAAGTGACGACTACATGGGTGGTCATAGTGGTGGTCATACCGGGGTTGTCCTTAGCCATGCTCCGAATCCGTGTCCTCATCAGGAACAGGGTGCGTGAAACTTTTTCTTTCCTTTTTTGTATTTCAGTGCCTCGTATGGGGCGGGCTGGCAGCAGCATATTCGCTGCTCTTCAGCCGAATGACATTAATCATGCAATAGAAGACATTTAAAATAACATAAAGGAGAGAATATGGTGTTCTTTTTGCGTGAAACTGGCGAGTCTCTCACTTTTATACTCTCAGGACTGCATATAACTGTTTGGATTACGTCATGTAGATGGCGCACGCTGAGGTGGAGCACTCTATGTCCATAGATAACTTTTGCTCTTGCTGTCCAGTGGCGCTTGCAGCTCCAACACTTATATCTGGCGGTAAACTGCGAGATGTGGTTCTCTGTGCTCTTTCTTTGTTAAAGGCTAAGTGAGTTTCTGTTAAAGTTTTTGTCACATGATGTAATTTATACTGCTTCTCTAATCTCAGAGTCCCGATAGCTCGATATATGAGCCAGAATCCCAGTATCTTTAAACATAATTTTGTGTTTTTAACAGGCTGTGTTCAGCTATTACTGATTCCTTACCCTCTCCCAAGGTGGCTTCCGCCAGCTCCCCCTCCCTGATGATGTCCTCCTCCCCTCCATCTACCCCTCCTATCAACTTTGATCCTCCCCACCCCCAATCCCGTGTCCTCTCCTCTTGGCACCCTCCCTCCCTTCTCTTTCCTTTTCCCCCATCCCCTTCCTCCACCCCTCTTCCTCCGGGCTCCCCCCCTTTTTCCTCTCCTCCCCCTATCTCCCCTGCCCATGGCATCTGCCCTCCCCTCTCCCTGTCCCACTCCCCTCCCTCCTCCCCCTCCCTTGGCAGGTCCCCGGAGTCGCACACGCTCAGTGAACATTCGCGCGCCGGAGATCGACGCCTCGTGTTTCTGTGTGTGCCGTCGTTTTGTGCTTAAGTGGTTCAGTGTTATTCGTTTTGTGCACCTATGTTCACGTGTGACTATTTTTCGTCTATGTCTGTGTCCCAGTGTCTGAACAACTTTATCTTGGACTCTACACCTGTGAACGGCTCCATGTATTTTAAAAAGTGTTTGTCTCCGTTTATATGTCCACCATCTATTTATATCACATTTTCATCATTTCTGTCTTGTATGTTTCTCTGCCGCCGAAGAGCGGCGTAGTATGCTGCTGCAGGCCTGCCTGTAAACAGGTTTAAAATAACAATAAAGGGAAAAAATATTGCTGATTGTCTCAAAGTTCCTGTATTTAACGTGACACTGATTTTCAACGCATTAATCGGCAATAGTCCGTATAGCCTGCCCCACTAACTGCTGCCACATTCGCAAGGAATATTACAAATCCCTGGCTCGCTCAGGCAGAGGTTATCTTGAACAGGTCGTGACATTTCTTTAATCTTCGAGGATGGCCGGTAGACTACTCTGATTCCTTACCTGATTATGTCCCTACCTATATCACTAGTTGTTGCACAGCAGAATGGAAGCCGGACTATTTTGATACTTGTGGCTTAGTTAAACACCATGGCGTCTTAGTTCCCGCGCCACCGTTGACCTAATATAATGGGCAGAATACCCACTCCCCCTGAACACCATCGTCAGGTGATTAAACTCAGAGCAGTGGTGGTCCTCCTTTGTAATAAATAGTGCGTGGCTCTGTGTGTAGGGTGTTCAGCATACCTCTTTTCTGACCTAGACTACGAAAGCTACTCCTGTTCAGGTTGAAACCTTCCCGTCTCCTCTCTCTCTCTCTCTCTCTCTCTCTCTCTCTCTCTCTCTCATTTTTTTTAATTTTTTTTACGCAATAACCGTCTCTTCTATATTTCTTTTGTTACGCAACCTACCCTTCTACAATAAACTATGAAACCTTTCCTTAACATTTCTATCTCTTGCTTAATAATAACAAATGAAATATTCCCTTTGAAATTTATTCTCTTTCTCAATCTCTGCATACAAATTTAATTGCTGCTTATTAAAAGTGACTTTCTGATTATTTCGACAAAACATAGAATGTGTCGTCGTCGTGGCCCTCAGTCGTTATCTGCAATAACCCAAAACTGTACCTTAACTTTTTTACTGTTATTGGATCGCCATCTGACTGCTACACCGAACTGCGACATGAATAAACTTACTCTGGTTTACTATACTAAATAATAAGTGGCTGCATTTATTGCCAAAGCTGACGTTATTCTTTAATAGCAAAGCTGACGTTATTCTTTAATTAATTTGAGTGAAGTTACGTAATTCTTAGTTACACTTTTTCTTGACAACAAAAAATTTTTTGCAAAGTTTTACGTTGATGGTTTTTGTGATGGATTATAATCAGTAATGCAACATTGCTGGCAAAAATTAATTACATTCTGAAAACGCTTCAAATATTTACTGCTGGTAATGTAATAATTTTACAAACGTTCAAATGGGACTTACTTTTTACAATAATCTTACAACTAGCATTGCGTAAACATACCTTCAGTAGTCTTCAGAAAATAATTCAATAATATTAGTTCCTCTTATGATAATAGTTAGTTGATGTCTCTGTACATTTACATCTCATGTAAATCATAGCTAGTGGCTGGCAGGCACACCGCTCCTCTCAACCTCTCGCTTCAGACCTGCTACCAACTCGCTTCACATCTCGCTTACTACTGACTTCCTACGAACGCTAAAGTGCGGTCTCTCCTGCCAACAATGCTTTCTGGTGCAGACAGTCCCTGCAACCATTACAAATTGTATTAATGCGCGGTCTTTCCCGCTCCTTTCTTAAAATGTATCCATTGCGGTCTCTCCCACCCTTTTTAAAATTATATCAATTTGCGGTCTCTCTTGTCAACAATACTTTGGTGCAGACATTCCCTGCTACCACAGTTATTTCCAACATGACAAATATTAATTATTCCTACTTAATCCTATTAATAAAATATAAACATCTTTCATAAATTGTGGTTTGACAATAGGCAATAGAAATATACACGTCTTACAAGGTATACAACGGCTGGCTGAACAAAAATGAAGAAACACCAAAGACGCAAGACAGTTCCATGCCAAATACTGTGCAAGGAACCCTTTGGCATCCAAAATAGCTTCCAGTAATCTCAGAATGGATACATAGAGGTAATATAATGTTTTCGAGGGAATCTTATACCATTCTTCTTGCAAAATAGTGGCTGGTTCACGTAACGATGATGGAGGTGGCTGGGGACCATACAGCCTTCTCTCCAAAGTAGACCACAAAGACTCCATAACACCGAAATCAGGTGACTGGTGGCTAGGGGAGATGCGAAAAGTCATCTTCGTGCTCACAAAATCAGCCCTTGACGATGCGAGCTCTGTGAACAAGGGTGCTGTCGGTTTGGAACACACCACTGTGGAAAAAACACTGTACCGTGGGATGACCTGATCAGTCAAAATGGCCACATAATTCTTGTCAATAATGCGTTACCTTGCAGAGTAACCATGGGGCATGTAGAATAGCACAACATGACTGCGCAAATCATCACCGAATCCCCGTTATGATTCGCTCTTGGGACGTAAAATCGGCCAGAAAAGTCTGAAACAGTGTGAAACAAGACTCATCCGACAAAACTGTTTTCTTCCATTGCTCCACAGTCCAGGTTACATGGCTTCGGAACCACGTTATCCTGTTAGGGGCATTTTCTTCACTGATGACTGGGTTTGGAATTTCAGCTCCCCCTGCGACTCCCTGCTCTCGAAGCTCCCTTCGAGTTGTTTTGGTGCTGCAGGGTTCGCGAGTGCGACATTCAATTCTGCAACGACGTTTGCAGCTGTCGTCGTCTTAATTTTGGTCACAATCCCCTTCAATTACCGTCTGTCACAATCACTCAACACACACTTTCGTCCGAATTGTGACTTAGTGGATGATGTTTTTCCGCTTTCGCTATATGTGGTATAAATCTTCGATACGGTACCTCTTGAAATATCAGACACTTCGGTTACCTTGGTTACGGAAATATCCACCATAAGAACAGCAATAATTCCCCCATGTTCGAATCCACTCAGCTCCGACATAATGCACTCATAACTACACGGAACACTGTTCTGACCACGAATAACAATTGCTACATATTGAGGAGATTACACTGGTGCCGTTCGTGGTCAAATACAACAGCGCAACCTGCAGGGTTGGCTAGAGTCTGTATTTATGTTGAAGCACACATTTGTTTCCATTTTTTTTCCAACCGCTGTAGGTCCGTATTTGTCGGTTTCCGATACGCCGTCCATCTGCTTTCCACTCGACCAGCACATCTAAGAAAGGCAGTTTCCCATCCTTCTCTGTTTCCTCTGTAGATGTTATGTTTCGATGTTTGCCGCTTGTATGTTCGATGAACTGCGGCAGTGCCTCACTGCTATACTAAAACCAAACTAAACTCCTCCGCACAGGCCATGAAGGCCCAATGGTACCGACTGGCCTTCGTGTCATCCTCATCTCACAGGCGCCACTAGATGCAGATGTGGAGGGGCATGTGGTCAGCACACCGCTCTCCCAGCCATATGTCAGTTTCCGAGAGGGGAGCCGCTACTTCTCAATCAAGTAGCTCTTCAGTTCGCCTCACAAGGGCTGAGTGCACCCCGCTTGCCAACAGCGCTCGACAGACCGGATGGTCACCCATCCAAGTGCTAGCCCAGCCCGACAACGCTTAACTTCGGTGATCTGACGGGAACCGGTATTACCGCTGTGCCAAGTCTGTTGGCTTACTGCTATGCACCCAGGTTATAAATGCATCGTGCACATATCTGCTGAGGAAGCAGGAACGGGGTGGGGGCACTGTTCTAAGCTCGTTTTTAGGAAGCTTTCATAAAAAAAATATAGCTATGGATGGTGACAGACGAATCCATGGGTGTCCCATCAGCCATTCGTAATAATTTACAACCGTACAATAACGATGTGATCGTCAAGGCGCGTAAAAGTCTCAAAATTTCAAGGGAGAAATGAGCAGCCATTAGTTTTAATGTATTTTATACTCGTATCTTCTTCAAAAGGAAGATCACGCAGAGACTCACCGTGACTTTCCTCTGGCCTATCCTCAGCTGTTTTATGGTATATACAAACAATTGTAAGTTCTTCACATGATGCCTGCAGTAGCCGACTACAAGCGCCAGTGATTTAGTTAAATACCTTGCCATCCTGTATGTAAGAGAGCTTATAGCACTAATGACTGGTCTCAGTGGCATGCCACGTTTAGGAATAAAATTGTGTACACCATATATCAATGTATCGTGTAAACTTTGTTCTGTATTTATGTCTTTTATCTACTTGCGCTTTGTATTTCTAAACCGAATATTAGTAACTAGACCGAAAATTTCCTATACGAGAGTGCAGAACCGGTTAAAACCACCCTCATTCTGGTTGGTTTCCCAGAATACAGCTCGTCAATACGGCGCGCGACTTCGACCGAGGCTGGGCCATATACTGCCTTACAGTGAAGCGTGCTTCATCTTAAGCCGAATGAAAGAAATTTGAAGGCAAATTAAAGTTCAGGAAGAAGAAGGTGTTATGAAAAGAGGTTGTAAAATGAAGATAAATCAAATTATAACAAGGGCAACGGGTAGTAGTCGAATTAAGTCAGGTGTGCTGCGCAAGTTAGATGAGGGAATGAAACACTGAGAGGGATAGTAAAAAAATAACTGTCAACGACAGAAGTGAAGAGGATATAAGCTGTAGAATGACAATAGCAAGTAATCTTTCCTGAAAAAGTGAAATATGTTATTCCATATTAATATTATAAATGCGGAAGTTTTTGTTTGTCACCTTTTCACAACTAAATTTCTGAACCGATTTTGATGTAATTTGTTATTGAAATAGCTTGAACGTTGAGGAAGAACATAGTCTACCGTAAAAAAATGTGTAGTACACGAGATTTATTGATTTGAAGAAAATAACGCGAATTAAGGCAACATATTTATTCTTTGGAAAAGCTGTTTACTCTTTGACTTTTGAACTTTATCTTGAGTTAAACGTGTAAATTGAAAGAGTCGCCAGCCTGTGTGGCCGAGCTGTTCTAGGCGCTTTAGTCTGGGACCACGCGATCGCTACGGTCGCAGGTTCGAATCCTGTCTCGGGCATGGATGTGTGTGATGTCCTTAGGTTAGTTAGGTTTAAGTAGTTCTAAGTTGTAGGGGACTGCTGACCTCGGATGTTAAGTCCCATAGTGCTCAGAGTCTTTTGAACCATTTTTGAAAGAGTCGTAGAATGGAAACGGTACGTTTCCGGATAAGGGTTCCTATTCAATATATTATGTACTCATTCCCCTCTGCAAGACCTCTAATTTTGTAACGGAAATTTCCGAACACGCTGTATAGTATGTCTGTAAGCTTGACTGCTCTATATCTGCAGTGCGAATGCATAATAGGATCCATAATTCCTGCGCGATTACTGGAAACGCCGTGACAAATGAGGTAAATGGACAGCGCACTACTTCGAAGGGTGCGGTAAGTTGAGAATTTGGATCGCCTGGGAAGCATGCTCGGATAGCTGAAGCGATTAAGGCGACCACTCGCATAAATTTGGTAATCTGGGTTCGAGTCCTGTTCTGGCACAAACCTTCAAATTTCGCCACCGAATTATTTCAATGTCCAATTGCAGCCAACGTCAGTACCTCCCTCGACATATTAATATTGTAAATGCGAAAGCTGTGACAGAGAGGTTCTAGGCGCTTCAGTCTGGAACCACGCTGCTGCTACGGTCGCTGGTTCGAATCCTGCTTCGGACATGGATGTGTATATTGTCCTTAGGTTAGTTAGGTTTAAGTAGTTCTAAGTCTAGGGGACTGCTGACCTCGGATGTTAAGTCCAATAGTGCTTAGAGCCATTTGAACCATTTTTGAACGACCTATACTTACCTGGAACAGAGAGACACGCGAGGGCAGCTGTCTTCATTGCTCTTCCATAGCTTCCTTACTCATCATAACAAAACTACTGGTATGCGAACACATCCGAGGTTACAGCTAGTTTTGAATATAAATTTAAGTGTTGGGAAGTATTTTCTGGAAGTATTTCTTGGGAGTGTTGATTTATATATTAGCGAAGCATGGACAATAAACAGTACAGACAACGTGACTGAACTGTGCTGCTACAGAAGAATGCTGAAGATTAGATGGGTAGCTAGAGTAACTAATGCAAAGCTAGTGAATCGAACTGCGAAGAAAACTGCTCTATGGCACCCCTTGTCTTAAAGACTGGATCTGTTGATAGGACACATACCGAGGCATCAAGGAATAGTGAATATTGTAAAGGATGGAAGTGTGGAGGGTAAAAATTGTTGAAGGATACCAAGGTTTGAGTACAGTAAGTAGGTTCAAAACGGATGGAGGATGCAGTAGTTATGTACGTGTGAAAAGGATTGCACAAGGCAGTCTAGCATGGAGAGCTGCATCAAACCAGTGAGAAGACTGATGACTGGAACAGAAAGTTTCATTCGATTTTCGATAATCTTCAAAATTCCAAAAAAAATGAAAGTTGTTAACACTAAGCCGCATCAGATGGGAACCTTGCATGGAGCCGGCGAAACTGACTGCTATAGTATGGGATATGGCATCCTTGGATTTGCGGATGGGTGGCCATTCCAAGTCATACTGCTCCTCTTAGCTGTTAACTAAAGCAGGTGATGTAGTGTTTTCATCACTGTACACGTATTACAGAGAAAATGGCTTGAAATTTCCACTCAACATCGTGCTTTAGGTGTCTGGTGGTTTCCATAGAGTGCTTAAAGATACTGTCTAAATGGACTCTTCAAACAGGTCGCATCTGTTTCCTTTTCAACTTTCTCTGACTGAGAAGATTCTCTGACCGGGAGGTTCAGCTCTTAACAGGATTCCTCCCCTTTAATTGCTCAGTAATAGCAGTAGGTTTTATTTTTACGCCATACCCACGGACATTTATTTATTCTTTCAGCTTTAGCGGTATTGTCTGAGCCAAAGTCAGGCGTTCAAGCAACGAGTCACTATACACACAAAGCACAGATTGCTAATTCAAAACAAAACAAGTGACTTGACAGTATACTCGGTACTACATTTATGAGACCGGGAAAATAGGAGTGTTTTGCTGGGTACTGGGGCACACTTAAAATCAGCACACTAATGCATATATAGCAGAAAATTTAAAATCATAAGTGGACTTGCGTAAAGACTGTAGAACAACACAAGAAACGAAACATTACACACTCTTCTGCATCTCTGAGGCAACCAATACCCATAATGAATTATCCCGAAAGAAATGTTGTCTACAGGTCCGTAACCACAAGATTATAGTTAACATTGGGGTCTCCTACTAACTGCTTACACCCATTGTCCGAGTGGTACAGCTTGTAATGAACTGTTTGTTGCTTACTTAATTCCATTCACCATAAATGATATTTTTCGGAAGCCTACAACCGTGTCAGTATTGATTTAAATAATAAAGTACTCCAGCTGTTACGTTTTTTAATGCGTAGTACCAAGCGTTTCGGGAAATTATTTCCCACTTTCAAGTGGTGTAGCAGTTTAAGATTGGTATTATATATATATGATGTTTGCGTATGTATTGTCCTGCTTCTTTTGCCTTGAAATCGTCTTTTAATGGTCTTTCTGCAACCATAAATATGAAAAAAATATGAATCTTGGAATTATTTGACGCTGATTTTAGAAAATAATTGACTTCTACAACACTTCAAAATGGGAATAAATTCTTGAAGCCAGTAGAGATACGCATGAAAAGACTTAACTGGTTCCGTACTTTATTATTTAAATCGTCCGTCTGCCAGAATTTAAACAGTGCATGCAACTCGTCGAGAGACAGGTCGTAGCAACAGCTGCTGTGACCTCGGATCGATACTGCCACGTGCAACAGAACTTTGCGGTCCATATTGAATGAACTTAAAGCGGACGTGAGATTTGGCTCAGTTTCACATCCCACATATTTTGTCGTTCACTCTCATTTTTGGAGGAGATTATTGCAGAATTTTAGATGAAGTGCTTTCGGGGAGTAACGTGCGTGTGTGTATGGGGGGGGGGGGGGGGGGGGGGGAGGGAGTAGAGTTCTACGCGGTTCTGTTCTTGGAACGCTGCTCTTCTTGACATATATCAAAGATCCACCATTAAAAATGACGTAACTGTAAAAACAACATGTTGGTCGCAAGTGACAACTGACAGCGTGCAAAATCTAGAATGCAGTAAAAATGATTTAGCAAATAGAGAAGCGAAAAACATCACTAAAGAGTGCCGGTTTGGAGAGCAGAGTTTATATCAAATGCAACACAGTTCATATAATTTCTTACACCCGCCCCTAAATATCTAGTCTGTGATGGAATGTTTAACCCTAATCTTCGGTTCTAGCGCTGCAGTCCGGAACCGCGGGACTGCTACGGTCGCAGGTTCGAATCCTGCCTCGGGCATGGATGTGTGTGATGTCCTTAGGTTAGTTAGGTTTAAGTAGTTCTAAGTTCTAGGGGACTGCTGACCTAAGATGTTAAGTCCCATAGTGCTCAGAGAAGTTTGAACCATTTGAACTTAATCTTCCTTTTTTTTACATTCTATAAATAATCTTAGTGGCCAAAGGTAGGGAAGGGTTGTCCAATTTGAAGAGTTTTGTGTATGACGCCCGAATATTGTAGCAAGATGCGACGTATAAGGTGAGTGTAGTCACGCTATCTGAGAAGCCTGTTACACACAGGTGTGGAGTGGAGATCAGAAATAAGCTCCTTATACTCGCTAGAAGGTCCTGTAACGTAATCTAAGAATTTGCTTCTCCATATGCTCGGAGACTACACTCACCAGTTTCCGTCGCTGTCCATTTAATCGAAAACACATCACTCGAATTTGTTGTAGGGTGCAAGAGTACCATACCATCGTGGAAAGGAGAGCAAGTGCACGAGTTCGCGGGTCTAACCGAGGGCTTCCGACATTACCGCTACATACTCAACGGCTGGGCGTGATGATTATGTATGCCTGTCATAAGTTATAGTCTCCCACCACGTTTTTAGTATGTATGTGAAGGCTAATCTCAGAAGCGTCGGTTTGTTTCCTGTTTCAAACGAAATTATTTTTTAAAGCGGAGTGTTACGTGCCTATTCGGTACAGAGGACCGAAATTACTCTAGTGCGATATTTGTTTTATCGATCTGTATTAACAGGGATAGTGAAACACGCGGAATAATGAGTATTCCAGCGCTAGGGACTAAGTATCGCTGCTGCATGCCCGTATCAGTCAGCGTGGGCTAGAACGCTGTTGGAGTACTTGTTATTCTTCGTGTTTTAAAGTGCGTGTTAATACATTTTGATAAAGCGATTATCAAACTAGACTAATTTGTGAACGCTCCATCGAATGGGCACGTAAAACTTCGACTAAAAATATTCTTGTTCGTAACGGGAAGCAGGCACTTTCCTTCGACACTGGGCGTCGAGTGAAAGACGTGCTGAGTAGTATTTGTTGGGGCTTAAAATGCTCAAATGTGTGTGAAATCTTACGGGACTTAACTGCCAAGGTCATCAGCCCCTAAGCTTACACACTACTTAACCTAAATTATTCTAAAGACAAACACACACACACACACACACCCATGACCGAGGGAGGGCTCGAACCTCCGCCGGGACCAACCGCACAGTCCATGACTGCAGCGCCATAGACCGCTCGGCTAATCCCACGCGGCTGTTGGGGCTGACTCCAGCTATACATTGCAAAAACGAAGTTGCTAATATCTGACGAAACAACAGAGAAAATGTGCCTGACGACCCTTTGAAGAGACACCCGGTATGTATATCGAAGGAAAAGAAAATGACGACCTCAAAACGGAGTCGTGCAACGTAAACGAAAGTTGGTATGCGTCTTCTACATCTGAAAGATGATGTACCTTCATATTTCGCATCGGTCGCATGAGAGTGGCACAAGTAGCGTTACTATTAGGATACAAATCAAGTTTGCTTTAAGCACACTCTAACGGCTGTGAGCGTTAGTTACCTTTGAAATTGGATATTTGTCGAGAATGCCTCAAGGCGGCGAAGACGCCATCAACACCTCACTGAGTTTGAACAAGGTCGTGTAATAGAGCTACGAAAAACTGGATGTTCCTTCTGTGATGTTGCTGAAAAGCTTGGCAGGAATACAGCCACTGAACATGATTGGTGCTAGCGGTGGTCACTGGAATGTACAGTCGCTCTGGACGGTCACGTGGCACTACCAAGAGGGAAGACCATCGTGTTTGGCGTATGGCTCTGGCACATCGTTCTGCATCTGCAGCAGCTATATGAGCAGCAGTTGGCGCCACAGTGACACAATGGAGTGTTACAAATCGGTTACTTCAAGGCAGGGTGCGATTTGTGCTTTTACCAGAGGAGGGGATGTCTTAGGGGGTTAGTAGAATTATATATGTTACTAGCTTGGACTGTTGCGTTAAGCATGGTTAAACAGCTATTTATAAATAGATGTTAATGCCGAAACTCACTATTCACGCGTATGCACTATCAGAAAAGCCATCCCTTGTTATATCTTTAAAAGTATATTATAGGTAAAGCCTATCTACATACAGGTATACAAGGGGAATTCGACAAGTAGAGGCGCATTTGTGAAAAGCTGTACTTATTATGATGATAGAAAACTGAAACATATTAATAGTATTAATAGTAAGACTTATTAAAAACTTTCAGTGTTCGGCTCCACAAATTTAAATTATATGTAAAGTTTTACTACAGTGCGTGGGAAATAAACATCCCAGGTTGTGATGCATAAACTAAAACAAGAGGAGGCGATAGTCTGATGCAGAGGGGGGGAAATCCCCCTCATCCCCCCTTGCAAATCGCACACTGCTTCAAGGACAGTTCCGAGCCGGGCGCCCTGTAGCGTGCATTTCACAGATCCAAAACCACCGCCATTTGCGACTTCAGTGATGTCAAGCGAGAGCCCATTGTAGTGCAGAACGGATGTCTGTTGCGATTTTTGATGAAAGCTGGTTGTGCCTCGGTGCCAGTGATATCCGTGTGTTGGTTAGAAGAAGACCAGTTGAGGGTCTGCAACCAATCTGTCTGCGTACATACACTGGACTTAAGGTTTGGGGTGCGATTTCGTAGGACAGCAGGAACACTCTCGTGGTTATCCCAAGCACTATGGCTGCAAAACTGTACATCAGTCTGGTGTTTCAACCTATTGTGCTGCCACTCACGAATAGCATTCAAATGGTTCAAATGGCTCTAAGCACTATGGGACTTAACATCCGAGGTCATCAGTCCCCTAGAACTTGGAACTACTTAAACCTAACTAACCTAAGGACATCACACACATCCATGCCCGAGGCAGGATTCGAACCTGCGATCGTAGCAGCAGCGCGGTTCCGGACTGAAGCGCCTAGAACCGCTCGGCCACAGCGGCCGGCGAACAGCATTCCAAGCGACGTTTTCTAACAGGATAATGTCGCCCAACATTCTCTACATAGTGTCGACGTGTTGCCTTGACCTGCTCGATCAGCAGATCGGTCTCCAGCCGAGCACATATGGGAAATATTTGGACGACAACTCCAGCGTGATCCCCAAACGTCGTTAACCGTCGCTGTATTTACCGACCAAGTGCAACAGGCATGGAACTCCATCCCACAAACTGGCATCCGGTACCTGTTCAACACAATGCACGCACGTCTACATGTTTCCATTCAATAGGCTGGCGGTTACATCGGTTATTAAGGTCGCAGTATTCCACGTGCAATGACTTATCTCGCACGTAGATTAACCTGTGGTCTTGCTACGTTAATCACTTAAATTTGTTACCTAGAGAAATGTATTCTTGAAATTTCATTACTATGCATCTGCATTAATTATTTGGAGTTGCGATTTTTTCCGTTACTCTTTTTTTTCATTTTCTTGGTTGCAGACACTTTTTCTTTGATACATGTTGGCTTCGTTTCTGTCTTATTGTTTTCCAGTTTCCACTTTGGTTCTACAGGTATTTCTTCTGGGCAGTGCTATGTCCAAAAATGGCTCTGAGCACTATGGGACTTAACGTCTGAGGTCATCAGTCCCCTAGAACTTGCCGGCCGGATTGGCCGAGCGGTTCTAGGCGCTACAGTCTGGAACTGCACGACCGCTACGGTCGCAGGTTCGAATCCTGAATCGGGCATGGATGTGTGTCATGTCCTTAGGTTAGTTAGGTTTAAGTAGTTCTAAGTTCTAGGAGACTGATGATCGCTGCAATTAAGTCCCATAGTACTCAGAGCCATTTGAACCATTTCCCCTAGAACTTAGAACTACTTAAACCTAACTAATCTAAGGACATCACACACATCCATGCCCGACCCAGGATTCGAACCTGCGACTGTAGCGGTCGCGCGGTTCCAGACTGTAGCGCCTAGAACCGCTCGGCCACCCCTGCGAAGCTCTTTCACTTGAATAAATCATCCAGTTTTTATGAAATTGTAATAATTTATTTGTCGGGACATGTACCACCTACCGTTTTCCGTCCCATTTGGATAATTCTTTCATGGTGAATGCTTTTTTAGTGTGTTAGAGTGTATGTATACAGGCTCTCTCTCCTTAGAGACGTTAGGCGTATTTTCTCTGGTGTTTCAGGAGATATTTGCAATTCTGCGTTAATGTATGGGTTGGCATAACTGGAGAGAGATTAATTAGACGTTCATTTTCCAAGGAAAACTGTCTGGAGCATCATACAGTGAATTCATAATGGAACGTTTCAATGTTTTGCTGTTAGACATTCCACTACACTGTGCCAGAACTGGGGGTTCATGCGCGATGGGGCACCACCTCATTTTGATCTTCAGGTAAGAATGTCAAATCAGCATTTTGCAGATAAGTGGATAGATCGTGGAGCAGAAACATCTTGGCCTGCTTGATCTCCTGACCTCAATCCAATGGATTTTTATTTTTGGAGGTATTAAAAAAACATAGTGTATTCAATCCTTACTGGGAATGTCGACATTCTTCGCCACCGTCTTCAAGATGGATTTCAGCAGATGCAGCAGACACCTGGAGTGTCGGAGCGAGTGAGACAATCCGTAACAAAGAGTTTAGAAGCTTGCGTGAGATCTAATGGCAGACATTCTGAGAATTTAATTTAGCCCTCAGAAGACAACATTTGAAAACACAAACATACCTACAGAACGAGGCTGGAAATTCGAGAACATAAAGACTTAAACGAAGCAAACATGTAACAGCAAAAAAGTGTCTATAACGAAAAAGATTAATAAATGACCACATGTATAGATGAACTTTACCTGACTGGAAGTGGAGGAAACAAGGTCCTATGAAAATTTGTCTGGCAATGCGTCGATGTAACGGTAGATGGCTGCGACAAATAAGAATTCCTCTGAGTGCGTGCCATGTCTGTAGCACACACATGACCATTATGCAGACCGATGATGCTACTGTTGATAAAGGTTGATTCGTCATTAAAGAGGCCTCAAGACAAAATCCCATGATTGTGATCGTCTGGTGCGAAAACCATCGACAAAATCCGCTGCTGATTATCAAAAATGAGCATTATGGGACTTAACACCTGAGGTCATCAGTCCTCGAGAACTTAGAACTACTTAAACCTAACTAACCTAAGGGCATCACACACACCCATGCCCGAGGCAGGATTCGAACCTGCGACCGTAGCAGTTTCGAAACTGCGACCGTAGCGGTCGCGCGGTTCCATACTGAAGCGCCTAGGACCGCTCTGCCACAACGGCCGGCTGCTGATAATCCTTGCACTCGTTGCAAGTGATAGGGATGGAGATGGCTGTCGTGCTGGATACTCATAATCTTACTTTGGCTTGCAACATGTTGGCGGGCCACTTGCCTGGAAGTTATACTAGGTCTCAATATCCCATAGAACCCGGTCCTGCAAATCTGGTGTACGCACAATCCGCCGCCTCCTTCGTGTTAGTCTGTCTGAAAGGACTCATGGTCACACAAACTCCCATATACACTCCTGGAAATTGAAATAAGAACACCGTGAATTCAATGTCCCAGGAAGGGGAAACTTTATTGACACATTCCTGGGGTCAGATACATCACATGATCACACTGACAGAACCACAGGCACATAGACACAGGCAACAGAGCATGCACAATGTCGGCACTAGTACAGTGTATATCCACCTTTCGCAGCAATGCAGGCTGCTATTCTCCCATGGAGACGATCGTAGAGATGCTGGATGTAGTCCTGTGGAACGGCTTGCGTTGCCATTTCCACCTGGCGCCTCATTTGGACCAGTGTTCGTGCTGGACGTGCAGACCGCGTGAGACGACGCTTCATCCAGTCCCAAACATGCTCAATGGGGGACAGATCCGGAGATCCTGCTGGCCAGGGTAGTTGACTTACACCTTCTAGAGCACAATGGGTGGCACGGGATACATGCGGACGTACATTGTCCTGTTGGAACAGCAAGTTCCCTTGCCGGTCTAGGAATGGTAGAACGATGGGTTCGATGACGGTTTGGATGTACCGTGCACTACTCAGTGTCCCCTCGACGATCACCAGAGGTGTACGGCCAGTGTAGGAGATCGCTCCCCACACCATGATGCCGGGTGTTGGCCCTGTGTGCCTCGGTCGTATGAAGTCCTGATTGTGGCGCTCACCTGCACGGCGCCAAACACGTATACGACCATCATTGGCACCAAGGCAGAAGCGACTCTCATCGCTGAAGACGACACGTATTCATTCGTCCCTCCATTCACGCCTGTCTCGACACCACTGGAGGCGGGCTGCACGATGTTGGGGCGTGAGCGGAAGACGGCCTAACGGTGTGCGGGACCGTAGCCCAGCTTCATGGAGACGGTTGCGAATGGTCCTCGCCGATACCCCAGGAGCAACAGTGTCCCTAATTTTCTGGGAAGTGGCGGTGCGGTCCCCTACGGCACTGCGTAGGATCCTACGGTCTTGGCGTGCATCCGTGCGTTGCTGCGGTCCGGTCCCAGGTCGACGGGCACGTGCACCTTCCGCCGACCACTGGCGACAACATCGATGTACTGTGGAGACCTCACGCCCTACGTGTTGAGCAATTCGGCGGTACGTCCACCCGGCCTCCCGCATGCCCACTATACGCCCTCGCTCAAAGTCCGTCAACGGCATATACGGTTCACGTCGACGCTGTCGCGGCATGCTACCAGTGTTAAAGACTGCGATGGAGCTCCGTATGCCACGGCAAACTGGCTGACACTGACGGTGGCGCTGCACAAACGCTGCGCAGCTAGCGCCATTCGACGGCCAACACCGCGGTTCGTGGTGCCGTGCGTGTGATCATTGCTTGTACAGCCCTCTCGCAGTGTCCGGAGCAAGTATGGTGGGTCTGACACACCGGTGTCAATGTGTTCTTATTTCCATTTCCAGGAGTGAAGCGCTTGAAATGTTGTGTGATGTGGTTGATGTCTGTGAGGGTACTTGTTTTGGTATAGCTGTGCGTCTCTCGACCGTTTCCATTTGCTTGGCCGTAAACAAACACCATCTCGTCTTGTTCCCGACATGAATACCGGACCACTCTGCTGTTTACAGTACACTGCGTCAGTCACACAGCCTGCGACACGTAAGGAACATACGGCACGTGGTCTGAGGAACTTCCATGCGTCGGCGCCATCTCTCGTGGTAACGATGCTTTTCCGGAAACATGTTCATAGAACCTTTTTTTCCTCCATTTCCAGTCAGGAATCTGTCCTGCAGTTCGTCGGTTTTATTAATATTGATCCTGTATGTATGTATGTGGTATATCTCCTATGGGTCGTCAGGCGCACTTTCCCTCATGTTTCGACAGATATTTTGCAGTGCGTACCTAGAGTCATTCCAAAAAATGCTGCTGATGACGTCTTTCATGTGACGCCCAGTGTCAACGGAAAGCGTCGGTTTGTTACCCGTTACGAGCGAAATGATTTTTAAAGCAAGTTTTTACGTATCCATTCGACTGACGGGTTCCAAGTCAGTCTAATGCGATATTCGTTTATTCGATATACCGGGTGATCAAAAAGTCAGTATAAATTTGAAAACTGAATAGATCACGGAATAATGTAGATAGAAAGGTACAAATTGACACACATGCTTGGAATGACATGGGGTTTTATTAGAACCAAAAAAATACAAACGTTCAAAAAATGTCCAACAGATGGCGCTTCATCTGATCAGAATAGCAATAATTAGCATAACAAAGTAAGACAAAACAAAGGTCATATTCTTTACAGGAAATGCTCAATATGTCCACCATCATTCCTCAACAATAGCTGTAGTCGAGGAATAATGTTGTGCAAAGCACTGTAAAGCATGTCCGGAGTTATGTTGAGGCATTGGTGTCGGATGTTGTCTTTCAGCATCTCTAGAGATGTCGGTCGATCACGATACACTTGTGACTTCAGGTAACCCCATAGCCAATTATCGCACGGACTGAGGTCTGGGGACCTGGGAGGCCAAGCATGACGAAAGTGGCGGCTGAGCACACGATCATCACCAAACGACGCGCGCAAGAGATTTTCACGCTTCCAGCAATACTTTTTTTTTTTGGTTCTAATAAAACCCCAAGTCATTCCAAGCATGTGTGTTACTTTTTACCTCTATATCTACATTATCCCGTGGTTTATTAAGTTTTCAAATTTATACTGACCTTTTGATCACCTGGTGTATTAACAGGGACAGTAAAAGACGAAGGATAACAATTTCGCACATCGATATCACTGCCCAGGCCCGCACTGACTGCTACCGCCGTGCAGAAGGGCTGGTCAGTCGCTGCCGGAATGCAAGTCATTCTTCGTGTTTTCTGTCCCTGCTGATATATAGCGATAAAACAAATGTCGCACTATACTAATTTGGGACATAAAATTCCACTTTCGAAAACCTTTTGTTCGTAACGGGAAACAAACCGACGTTTTCCGTCAGCACTGTGCGTCGCATGAAGGACTTGAAGAGTTGTATTTGTTTGGCCTCACTCCATCTACACACTGCAAAAGCAGAATTGCAAATATCTCCTGAAACACCAGAGAAAATACGCCTGACGTCTCTAAGGAGAGAGAGCCTGTATACATACACTCTAACACACTAAAAAAGCATTCACCATGAAAGAATTATCCAAATGGGACGGAAAACCGTAGGTGGTACATGTCCCGACAAATAAATTATTACAATTACAGAAAAACTGAATGATTTATTCAAGAGAAAGAGCTTCGCAGGGGTGGCCGAGCGGTTCTAGGCGCTACAGTCTGGAACCGCGCGACCGCTACAGTCGCAGGTTCGAATCCTGCCTCGGGCATGGATGTGTGTGATGTCCTTAGGTTAGTTAGGTTTAAGTAGTTCTAAGTTCTAGGGGACTGATGACCTCAGAAGTTAAGTCCCATAGTGCTCAGAGCCATTTGAACCAAGAGCTTCGCAAATTGAGCAAGCCAATAACCCATTGGTCCATATCTGGCCCTTATGCAAGCAAGAATTCGGCTTGGCGTTGATTCATAGAGTTGTTGGATGTCCTCCTGAGGGATATCATGACAAATTCTGTCCAACTGGCACTTTAGATAGTCAAAATCACGAGCTGGTTGGAGGATAGTGCCCATAGTGCTCCAAACTTTCTCAATTGTGGAGAGATCCGGCGACCTTGCTGGCCAAGGTAGGGTTAGCAAGCACGAAGACGAGCAGTAGCAATTCTGCCGTATGCGGGAGGGCATTATCTTGCTGAAATGTAATCCCAGGATGACTTGGCATAAAGGGCAACAAAAAAAGGGCGTAGAATATCATCGACGTACCGCTGTGTTGTAAGAGCGCTCTTACAGCGCAGCGGCGCGTCGACGATATTCTACGTCCCTTTTTGTTCTCCTTCGTGGCAAGCCATCATGGACATACATTTCAGCAAGATAATGCTCGCCGTCACATGGCGAGAGTTGTCATTGCTTGTCATCCTGTTTGCCAAACCCTACCTTGGTCAGCAATGTCACCGGATCTGTCCACAAATGAGAACGTTTGCAGCATTAAGGGTAAGGTCCTGAAATCAGCCTGAGTTTTGACGACCTAACGCGCTAGTTGGGCTAAATTTGGCACACTATCCCTCAGGATGACATTCAGCAACTCCATGAACCAATGTGAAGCCGAGAAACTGCTTGCATAAGAGCCAGAAATGAAGCAATGCGTCATACACTTGCTCAATTTGTGAAGCTCGCCGGCTGGAGTGGCCGAGCGGTTCTAGGCGCTACAGTCAGGAACCGCGCGACCGCTACGGTCGCAGGTTTGAATCCTGCCTCGGGCATGGATGTGTGTGATGTCCTTAGGTTAAATAGTTCTAAGTTCTAGGGGACTGATGACCACAGATGTTAAGTCCCATAGTGCTCAGAACAATTATTTTTGTCTTTGAGTGTAAACATACAGGGTGCCTCTCCCAAGGGTCGTCAGGCACATTTTCTGTGGTGTTTCGGGAGATATATGCAATTTCGTTTTTGCAATCCTGGAGTAAGCCCAAACAAGTCCTGCTTATCGCGTCTTTCATCGGACGCCGATCGTCGACAGAAAGCATCTATTTATTTCCCATTGCTAACAAAATTATATTTAAGGTGAAGTTTTACGTGCCCATAGATAGAGCTGTCCCAGATTAGTCCACTGCATTATTCGTTTTATCGATATTTATTAACAGGAACGGTAAAACATGAAAAATAATCAATACTCCAGCAGCGACTCAGCAGCGCTTGTGTACAGCGGTAGTCAGCGCGGGCCAAGGCGATGCCATCACTACTGGAGAACTGACTATTCTTCATATTTTACTGTACCTATTAACACACATGATGAAAGGACTATCACTGTAGACTAATTTTGGACCCTTCTGCCGAATGGGCACATAAAATCTCACTTCAAAAATCATTTTATTTGTATTGGGAAACAAATCACCGCTTTCCATCGTCATTGGTCGTCGCATGAAAGACGTGATGAGCAATATTTGTTTGGGTTGACCCCAGCTACATGTCGCAGAAACTTAACTGTAAATAATTGCCGAAACACCAGAGAAAGGACGCCTGACGATACTTATTAGAGCCACCCTGTATGTAGAGGGTGATTCATCTGCCCCTACTGCTGGATTTTATGCAAGCTGCAACACCTTCAAATACCATACGCAAGATTGTCATATTCTCTAGCTCACTAGAAGCTAACTATTAGTCCTACAGAGAAATACGAACAGGACATTTTTGTGGGAAATTTAATGCAGTTAAATACTGTACTGGGATACGGTTTTGATAGAGGGTGTAGTTTTCGAATGCGATTTCCTTCAGTAATTCGAAATCCTTGCCCTCAAGCGAAAACGCAGCCCAGTACAAAATTTACCTTCATTAAATTTCCTACAGGAAGGTCCTATTCATTTTTTCTTTAGGACTAATAGTTTGCGCATAGTGAGCGAACATGAAACTCTTGCGCGTGATATTTGGTGTTACGGTCTGTATAAGAAGCCGGTGGGAGGGGCAGATGAATAACTCTTTGGATGAATACAAAAAAGTGTTGTTTTTAGGGCAAACTTGTCACTGATAGCACATTCCTGCAGGCTTTAGTAAGGGAACGTGTCGACGAGTATGAAGCAATCATAACGGCATCTTAATCAACCTCTTCATACCTGCAGAACTATAGCCAGAAGCAGCGTAGCACTGAGTGACAGCGACATGTTAATTTCTAATGTCTGCAGCTCTCAAAATTGGACTCGTATTCGCTCCCTTTCGGGTCTCTAATCTGGAGTGAACATGGTAGCACATCGTCAGTCAACCAATTTTGAACGTGGAATGATAAGCGCTCCAAAATGCATGGCTGATAAGCATAATGGAGATTACACAAGAATTCGAGTTTCCAAGGTAAAAAGTAAAGTCATCTGATTGGTTGACAGGCAGACCTTGAAGAGCGGGTTCAGCTACCTAGTTGGAGAGGTTTCCCTATCTTTCACGCATGGTGGAACTTTTCCTTTACGAAATGTGGGAGTTGTATGGTTAAGTGCATCTGTTATGTGTAGGTTACTATAATGTCTGTGTGTGTGTACTGCACATTCATGTTTGTGTCTGAAGATGATAAGAGAAGCAAGAGGTTGAAACCTGGTGCCCGCACTTAGCCTACCCCTCTCGATTAGCACTAAGGAGGCCGCCGAGCTTAATGTCCCCATCTGATGGACGGATCACCATCACCAGTGTCACATGTCCTCACTTCGTGAAACAGTGTGGAGATATATGGAATTGACTGCAGGACATTGGCGCAAAGACTGGTGATTACAGACCTTACACCATAACCCCTCATCCCGCCTCCCCCCTCTTTTTTTCCCTGTCACGACAGAAGGAAAGCAACTAACAGCACTTAACTTCGGTGATCTGTCGAGAAACAGTATATTCAAGTAGGGAAGCAGTTTCTGAGGTCGATTGCGTCTATGGTGGACCATCAATATCAGAGAGACTACGTTTCCACACGCATAAGCCACTGTACAGGATGACCGTGGAAGTTGAATACTTGTCCTAATTGTAAATTCGCAGGAAAATATAAAAAAATCAAGAAGGGAAATTATCCTATTACCTGAAATTCAACGATCGTGAACCTAGGGATACTGGCACATTCTCCATGGTTGTCACATTTACCAGCTCACTGGCGAAGCATGCATAGTTTCCAGGTCACATTTGCTAAGTATAGAGTCCGGTCCTAGGTGGAAAAGCGTCGAAGATCAAAAGAGCACCTTTTTTCCTGATGTTACAAATCACTTGCCTTAAGTGTGAAAACAGCTCGTCCTGCTGTTTTAAATATTTTCCCATCCCACTTCTCTGATGTCACAATTTAAACAGTTTCTCCCCATCCCAGTTACCTTATGTCTGAAACCCAAGAGTTGACTTGCCCTAAGTTTAAAACTATCTGCTATGTGTTAGGAATAGTATAAGAACTGGATGATTTATTCAAGAGAAAGAGCTTCGCAGGGGTGGCCGAGCGGTTCTAGGCGCTACAGTCTGGAACCGCGCGACCGCTACGGTCGCAGGTTCGAATCCTGCCTCGGGCATGGATGTAAGTGATGTCCTTAGGTTAGATAGGTTTAAGTAGTTCTAAGTCCTAGGGGACTGATGACCTCAGAAATTAAGTCCCATAGTGCTCAGAGCCATTTGAGCCATTTTTGTATTGTATTTATTAAGCGATCCCTCAGATAAATTTTAAGCATTTTAGGTTTTACAAAGGACGTCTAACATCTCCAGTGAATTGCTAATAGTACTGAGCTTGAAAATGTGGTAGACCTGTGAGCCACGGAGCTCAATGTCCATTGTAAGGATGATGAAAACAGGTAATTCACGGGTAGACCTCATGAGAGTAGATATGTGGTCTTCCCTTGCTTAGGACAGTGGAAGCACTAAGCCTGAGATGTGTTGTTCACTATTTTGGTCACAAGATATCTCTAAGATCGTAGTTTGTAGCCCCACACAAGTAATGTAAAAGTCTTCAAACAACTCTATACGTGGGAGAGTAATTTTTTCGATTGCTGAAGATCTTGTCTTGCCACATATTAGATGAACGATGACAAGTGTCACAGGTTTGAGTTCGAAGATAAAGGGTAGCAGGGTACAGTCATTCAGAAGTGTTGCAAAAGATGTACCGTAATTAAATTTCAGACATAGACCCATCGAGTTTCTGTGGTATTTCTAAACCATTTCTGGTGATTGCAAGTGCGATTTCTTCAACAACACGCTTCCGTTGGAAGTCTTCTGCTGATCAACTTTGCAGATGGTCATAACAGATAGGGTCTGCTATTATGACCTATACAGCGCTCTACATATGGCTTAGGATTGCCGGCAGATCAGACAAGCTATAGTGAATTCTTCTAGATTTCCGGAGGTACCCGGTATCATATGTTTACACACAACTCCCGTAAATTGCGGATGTATACCTAACTAACTTAAGGACATCAGACACATCCATGCCCGAGGCAGGATTCGAACCTGCGACCGTAGCAGCAGCGCGGTTCCGGACTGAAGCGCCTGGACCCGCTCGGTGATAGCGGCCGGCTGTGCGGATACTGAGGCAATATTTAGTGGCCAAGGCTGGCAGGAGCGGCGCTTACAGTCTCTTCTTGCAGATGTCACTTCTGTCGTGGGGCAGTCCTTGTCAGCAGACTATTGGCTGACGTCGTGTCACCACCTTCTCTGGTCTTGCGTTCTTCCTCTTCTTTCCGGCGCTTGTGGTTACGCCAGAAAACTGTTACTATCAATGGCTTATCTTCGAACCATGATCCTTTTCTGGCAATGGTTCAAATGGCTCTGAGCACTATGGGACTTAACTACTGTGGTCATCAGTCCCCTAGAACTTGGAACTACTTAAACCTAACCAACCTAAGGACATCACACACGTCGATGCCCGAGGCAGGATTCGAACCTGCGAACTTAGCAGTCGCGCGGTTCCGGACTGCGCGCCTTGAACCGCTAGACCACCGCGGCCGGCTTCTGGCAATGCTACCAAGGACGAGTCACCTACCGAACCAGCGACTTCACTGGGGAAATAAGAGGCCCTGGTTCAGGAGGTACTTAAATAACAACATTGTGCCTTCAGTATCAACTCGATGCCACATCCGCTTGGTATAAGTCCAGTAATGTGCAACTAAATCCCGCCAAGACGACAGTCATCTGTTTCAGCAAGAAACGTCGCTTGATGCCTACCAACTTGAGACTGTATGGGCAGGATATCGCCTGGGGAGCAAGGCGACTTACCTGGGGGTCACATTGGACACACGCTTCTTTCTCCATAAACACACTTACTCTCTCAGGAACAAAGCTTTTGGTATGGCCAAGAAACTCCTCACCTTTTTCAAGTGTACTGATCTCAGTACCACAGCAAAGCTTCGATTATGTAAGTTGTCTCTAAGATACTGCATGGCAGTTCGGTCTGGGGTCTCGCCAGTCCAACACAAACTGGCCGTCTACAAGTTCTACAAAATATGGGACTCAGATGGATACTTCGTGCCAGCCACGAAACTTGCATCGTTGATTTGCACGCGGCCCTACATATGGATAAAGTAGTTGAAGCAGTTTGCATACGATCGACAACATTGCACAACAAAGTAGACACATTGTGTAACACTACGTACCACATAAGAACTCTGGGCAGGACAATACCACTCCCATGGCATCGGTATAAGGTGCCATGTTCCTTGGTACTACGACATCCTCACCGATTCCACCAACTGGCGGTATCTCATGGACCGATATACTGGCACTGAGAAGTTGACTCCAAAAGTTTATTTATAATAAAGTGAACCCCAGCACCTACGTACCTTCCATCATGAAGTCTGCATCGTCGTCGACGAAGACACTTCGAATTACAGCGTGATATTCTTTTTTTTCTTTTTTTTTTTAGCTGCTCTGTAGTGATTGACTACTTACAATTTAGGTTACTGCCAGTTTTAATAGCTGCCATCCATCTCCCACACAAACTTTTTGTGGAGAATTTTACAAATATTGTTCTTAAACCAATTTTTTTCCTGTTGGCTCGGGATCCACTGTACAAGTCTCACCCAGCAGAAGAAATGTGTTTCTGTATTTTTTTTTTAATTTCCCTCGAGCGTGTTTGTAAGCCATTGTTCATTTTAAACTTTAATTTTTTTTAAATTTACCACCATTTTTCAGCATGGGTTAAAGTTTGTGTGCTTCATGCAGCTTCGAATACCTCTCTGTTTTAATTGATGTCACATGGTCTGTGACTGCAGCCCCATCACAAAAAACGTATTAGCGGCGGTAAGTGGAACTACAATCCTGCACTTTGCAGTAGATAGCCAAATTGGCAGTAAACACTGTGCAGCTGGTGGTTGTGGTGGCGGCGGAATGGTCCCATCACACTGACAGTGTACCCTCTGATGGCAGCAGCAGCACGGTGCCGGCCGCTGTGGCCGAGCGGTTCTAGGCGCTTCAGTCCGGAGCCGCGCTACTGCTACGATCGCAGGTTCGAATCCTGCTTCGGGTATGGATGTGTGTGATATCCTTAGGTTAGTTACGTTTAAGTAGTTCTAAGTTTACCGTGCTGATGACCTCAGATGTTAAGTTCCATAGTGATCAGAGCCATTTGAACCATTTTTGAGCAGCACGGTTGATCGGTTGCACTTAGTGCGATCCGAGACTTGGGGTGGCGCAGGGGCCTTACAAGTGGCAGACTTGATGACCAGCGCATCCGGAAGCTGCAGAAGGGGCCCTTCCGTATTTTTGTGTAAATAAAGACACAATCATTTTCTATACTAGTCCTACTACACCACACATAATTTTAATCTTAGGCAAGTCAACACTTGGGTTTCAAACATAAGGTAACTTGGGTGAGGGAATTTGTTTAACCTGTGACATCAGATGATGGGTGGGAAATTGTTAAAGCATGAAGGCTGCAGTGTTTGAAAACTGCAGGCAAGTGAGCTGTAACTTCAGAGAAAAGCAGATGATTTTTTAAAAATTTCTTATCATTTTACACTTATGACCTGATTCTGTACTTAGCACACGTGACCCAGCAACTATGCAGGCTGCATCAGTATCCACAGACCCACCATATTGGATTGTGATATCATACGGCTGGGGGAAACTTGACAACTATACAGACTTTTCGAGTATTTTTAGGTGTATCATCTTGGAATTTGACATTATAGAGTGCACCAGTATTCCAAGGTCCTTGATCTTGCATTCTGACATCATACGGCTGTGCCATCGTCTTCAGGTCCGTGGTCTTATGTCACCATCTTGGTTTATGACTTTGTAGATCTACACCATTACTCCAGGTACGCCATCTTAGATTTTCAACCAGGAGGAAAATTTCTCATCTTGGATCTTTTAATTTCCCAGCAATTTACACGTTGGACAAGCACCACACTTCCACAGCGACATCATAGGAGTGTAGAAAACACTGGATATTTTAAATCGCCCACCAATTTGTACATAGGGCAAATGGCTTATGTCAGTGGGAAGGGATGGGGAGAAATATGGCAACAAAGCATGATATGACTGAAAACAGAGAATGAAATTTTCATGCTGCAGCGGAGTGGGCGCTGATATGAAACTTCCTGCCAGAGTAAAACTGTGTGCTGGACCGAGGCTCGGACTCAGGACCTTTGCCTTCCGCAGGCGAGTGCTCTAACAACTGAGCTACCCAAGCTTCACTTCTGCCAGTACCCCGTCTCCTACCTTCCAAACTTCACAGAAGCTCTTCTGCGAACCTTGCACAACTAATATTCTTGGAAGAAAGGATATTGCGGAGACATGGCTTAACCACAGCCTGAGGGATGATTTCAGAATGAATTTCCCACTTTGCAGCGGACTGTGCGCTGATATGAAATTTCATGGCGGACTAAAACTGTGTGCCGGACTGGGGCATGTGAGGGTAATCCCTGAGCCCAGCTGCTGCCAGCCTCAGACCAATGAGGCGGTATGACACTGGATGTTGCAGGGAGTGCATTACTTGTTCTCGGATAGCAGCCGTAGATGTGGAGGAGTTACGATGTGTTTGGTGCACAGTACTGTGAACCACCCTCGTGGTCGTTAGGCGTTTGTGATGTATGTTGGAGCAAGCAAGCCTTAGACCTACTCTTCGTCGAACATACGCTCTTGAAATTTCAAGCCGCTCGGGATTAGCCGAGCGGCTGTAGTCATGGACTGTGCGGCTTATCCCGGCGGAGGTTCGATTCCTCCCTCGGGCATGGGTGTGTGTGTTTGTCCTTAGGATACTTTAGGTTAAGTAGTGTGTAAGCTTAGGGACTGATGGCCTTAGCAGTTAAGTCCCATAAGATTTCACACACATTTGAACTTTTTTTTTCGAAATTTCAACGGTAACCTTTCCTTGACGCACAACAGATCTTTTGTATCATCTGCAGCTGGATTTTGTGCAACATCTCCTTAACGACCTCGCATAGACTAGACGATTGCGTGGTGAAAAGCGCAGGTCTTCGCGTGATCATTTCTCTTTTCTATTAATCCACATTGTAAAAGTTGTACACTTACTAGCAATACTGAAGAATCGGTCGAGCAAGTGTTTTTAAGCTATTTATTTCGTGAATTAATTACATTTCTTCGAAATTCTCCCAATAAATCTCAAACTGGCGTATGCTTTTCCTACTACTTGTTTTGTGTGGTTATTCCTCTTTAGGTCTCTCTGAATGATTACTCGTAGGTACTTTACAGCACTTACTGTTTCTAGCGATTTTTCGTAAATTCGGTTATCGAACAGTGGTGAATCTCTTCGACCGTTTATGCGCAATACTTTACATTTGTTTACGATATGGTCAGCTGACAATCCCGGCACTAATCGTTGATCCTCTGCAGGTCTTCCTGCATTTCACTACAATCTTCTGGCGTTGCAGCCTTCCTAAAGAGAACAGCAGCGTCTGTGCAACATTATGAAACAGATTTTTAATATGACTTCGAAACAGCAACACCCTTAAACACTCCTTTGGGGCATCGCCGAAACTGTATTTAGAAATAGTCCAGATGGCTTTAAGCACTATGGCACTTAACATCTGAGATCATCAGTCCTCTAGACTTAGAACTACTGAAACCTTACTAACCTGAGGACATCACACACATCCATACTCGAGGCAGGATTCGAACCTGCGACCGTAGCAACTGTCTGCCAGTTTTGTTCCGTTAAGAGCCACATGTTTAGTTCGATCTTCAAGGAAATCCTGAAACTAATCACGAATCTGCTACTGGGCAAGGTCGTATTTTGTTCACTAAACTATGGTGTTGAACTGTATTGAATTCCTCCGGAAATCAAGGAACACGGCATCAACCTGGATGCGTTTGTCGACGGCGCTCCACATCTCACGGATGAACAGAGCGAGCACAGTTCCACGAGGTCTGTGTTTACACGACCCATGTTCATTTTTATAGAGAAGATTTTAATTCTCAAAAAAAGTCATAATTCGCGGCTGTAAAATATGTTCCAAAATTCTACAACAGATTAACGCCAGTGGTAAAGGCCTATAATTATGTGTATCTGTCCGACGACCCTTCTCGACAACGGAAATGACCTTTTTACCAACCGCTAGGACCAGTTGTTGTTTCAGGGACGCAAAATAAAGTAATCCTAGAAGAGGAGCAAATTCTTTCGCACAGTGTTTCTAGTACCTCACAGATATCTCATTTAGTCCCGTTGTCTTTCCGATATTGAGCAGCTCCACTTGATTTTCTACTTCGTGACCACTTGTGTCAATATCTGCCATTTCGATGTTGAAGCGAATTTGGTAGCGAAGACATTGTGGTCCTGAGACATATAGCACAAAGGGCTGCAAGCTGTTTGCTACACTATTCCCTTAGTTTACAGCTGTTATGGTTCCTTGTGCTCAGGTGCTGGCCATAAAAATCTGCCCATTTCCACAGTTGTTTATGTCACAGGAATTTCTCATTTGCAGCCTGTATCGTCGTTCGAATGACTTCCCATTCACCTGTGCACCACTTACATTATCTGATGGAAAGTATCCCGACACACCTGCATAGTGCGGAAATGACCACTAGATGACAAAGGAGGAGGGCCTGCCAGTATGAAAGGAGGCTGCGATTATTGTGTTGTCAGTACAGAAGCAGTAACAGAACAATAGGTCGCCCAGGAAAACTCTCTGATCTCGAGCGTGGATTAGTCACTGGATGTCACCTCAGTGACGATTCCATCAGGGACATTTCAACCCTTCTAAAACTGCCCATTTCGAGTTTTGGTGCTGTGACTGTGAAGTTAAAAGCGAAAGAACAACTACAACTAAACATGCACTCCACCTTGCTATTCGCATCCGTCTCCTGTATCCTTTACGATCTGATTCCCTTCCGCCATCGCCTCCTGTTCCTTGAACGAATATGGAACCTATACGTCTCCTGCAAACTGGATCACCGCCCCCCCTCCCTATCCTTTGGTTTCCCCCATCCTCTCCCACCCTAGCCTACTGCTGCGCCTGTACCACAGTGCCCCACTTGGTCTCCATCTCCATACACTCCATACTCTCGCCCAAGGTGGCTTCTGCCAACTCCTCCTCCCAGATGATGTCCTCCTGCCTTCCATCTACCCCTCCTACCAGATGTAATCCCTTCTTCTTCCCCTCCCCCTCCTCAGAGCTTCATCTCTCCCTCCCTCTGCCCCTTCCCTTCTTTCTCCTTTTCCCCTGCCAAACACCTTCTTTTTCCTTATCACCCCCCCCCCCTCCCCATGGGCTTCCACCACCTTTCCTTCTGTTCTCCACTGCCCCCTTCCTACCCCCCCACTGATTTCCTCCTACCATCTCTCCCTCTCTCTTTTCTTCCCCCCTCCTCCCTTCACCCGGTGTAGTTCCCCTTCAGTGCAGTGATTTTTAACGTTTTCGTTGTGGTGTCAGTGTTTCTTCAGTGCCGTTAGCAGTTCTACGTTCCACCAGCACCAGCAATGTCGCCAGGATCACTCATTTGTGTTCCCACTGTGGGGTTTACTTTGATGTCGTGTCAACTCACAGTGTTCATTCTCCACATGTGTGTGTGGCTCTCGCCTATGTTTTTTTTTTTAATCTACCATTTATACTCATCTATTTTTATTCTTGTTTATTCATCACTTTATACCATTCTATGTTACGTGTTGTTTTCTCATTTGACTATGTTTTTCTCTGTAACTCTCTTGGCTGAAGAGCGGCATATTGCGCTGCTGCCAGCCTGCCCCATATTGGGTAGTGAAATAACAATAAAGAAAAAAAAACACAACTAAAACAAGTCCATGCAGACCTCATGTTCTGACGGACACCATCGATCATTGCGGAGCGCGCTTCTAACAAGTCATATGAAACCAGCGAAAGGATCAGTGGTGAGTTCCAAAGCACTACCAGCAGTACAGCTACTACAGTGACTGTGCGTAGAGAGCTACAAAAGAAATGGGTTCAATGGTCGAATGGGTTTTCAAAAGCCACTCATTTCCGACTCAAAGTTAAGCGACTCTTGAGGTGGTGTAAAGAGCGATGTCATTGGACAGAATCGTGTTTAGCGTGTGTTCTCCTTACTGTGCTTAAGAAAATGTTGAATGTGAAAGGACCTGAACACATTTTACAGTGTTATGTAGTCTGTACAGTAGATGAGCAGTTTGGAGGCGACGATTTTATCAGTATAATGCACGCTATCACAGAGCAGCAACTATGAAGCAATGGTGTGAGGACAATATTATTCCTGAAAAGGAGTAGCCTACCCACAGTCTCGACCTGAACCCAGTGGATGAGTAAGAACATCGACTTCTCTCCAGACCCCAGCGACAAACATCACTACCTTCTCTGTTTTCAGCTCTTGAGGAAGAAAGGTCCGCCATTCGTCCACAGACATTCAGACGCCTCCCCAGCAGAGTTCAAACCGTCATAAAGTCGGAGAGTGGACCCAACCGAATTAATGTCCACTAATAGAAGCCTGGATTCCTTTGCTCAGTCTTACCGCGACACATGTGCGCAACGCCATCAGACGGCATTCTGTCTCGCGGTGGGCAGTGGTCATAATGTTTTTATTCATCAGCGTACGTGGTGCAGCATAGGGTAGCGCACAGGGATACTAAAGAATACATAGAGAAATGTTTCGCGACAGGCCTCTCCCTAACTGGACCAATTTTATGTTTTTGCCGTTGAAGGAAAAGTAGGGGAAACTGGGGAGTTAGCGCTGCAGAGAACAGTCCAAGGTTCACGACACGGAACTGATGACGCACTAGAATTCGAGGAGATGGCGTTGAATCGTATGGGACAAGATTCACCAGTAAGCAGCTTTTAACTTGCCCGTGATATGCATACTTCTGTCACAAACAACGTCTGCAAACAACGGTTAGAAGTGATTTTGAACCCAGAGTTTGCTTTTGTCAACCGATTATTAATGCATTCACAGACAATGACAATCGTGACTTTGAACAGGTGCTATGAATTGAAGTTGCTGATATAAAACGTAAGTTGTTTATGTCAATAAAAACTAAAGATTCATTTCTGACCATTATATCGTTATCTCAAAGTTCTCAGTTTGAGATCTTTGGCGCTAAAAGTTGGAACGCCCTTAATTCATTCCCTCGTGAAAATTTTGATTCTTTTTACTGACTTGTTTAAAAGAAACTACTGTATTCGCTCAGGGGACCTAGGTGGAAGTTTGCAACTTACATTGTCATCAGATTTCGAAGAGGACGTGCAGGGTAACTTGTACCAATATTAGCGACTTTCTGTGAAATCCCAGTCACGTACTGAGTTGAAGGAGAAATAACTGTCCGAACGCTTTTATTTGCGCCGTTATCTTCTTATCTCATTTCCATTATCCCTACGTGAGATATACGTCGGAGACAGCAAAACTGTCGCAGTCTCCCGGGAACAGCGATAACCAACAATAGTTACTGAGAACAAGATCTCTCATTTTGCAAGGATTCTCATTTAAATTCCTTGAGACTGTTCCCTACTCCCTCCTATACCGACCTGTTACGATTTACATTGACGGAAAAAATCGCAAAGTACGAGGGTCGGTCAAAAAGTAATGCCTCCCATTTTTTTCTACTTAAAAAAATTAAGTAAGTGAAAAATTTGAATTTGGCGCCATTCCTCAAACCTTCTTCTGCAATCCACTGCAGTAGTAACTTTCTGTGTCAACAGGTGGCAGCACAGTAGAAGTTTGTAAGATGGCCGACATCGATGTTCGTTTGAGACAGCGTTGTGTGATTGAATTCTTGAATGCAGAAGGTGAAACGCCCATACGCATTCATGAAAGACTGAAGAAGGTGTATGGTGTTGTGACAGTGGATGTCAGCACTGTTAGACTATGGGTTCGTCGTTGTAAAGAAGCTGAAGGGCAAACACCGTTGACTGACGAAAAGCGGAGCGGCAGGCCGGTGAGTGCAGTGACTCCACACAACATTCAGCAAGTAGATGACATCATTCGTGGTGACCGTCGGGTGACTGCAGATGAAGTGTGTCGCATTATTTCTCTTAGTAAAGGCAGTATGATCACGATTATTAAACAATTGGGGTACTCAAAAGTTTGTGCATGGTGGGTTCCAAGAATGTTAACCGATCAGAATAAAGAGGCAAGGAAAACAATAGCCTCCCAACACTTGCAGCGCTTCCGTTTGGAGGGAGATGAGTTTCTGAAAAAAATTGTGACCGGGGACGAAACATGGGTGCATTTTTTTGAACCCGAATCAAAGAGGCAGTCAATGGAGTGGCGTCACACAAGCTCGCCGAGGAAGAAAAAATTCAAAACTGTGCGATCGGCAGGGAAAGTTATGGCAACAGTTTTCTGGGATACAGAGGGTGTGATTCTGGTTGATTTTTTGGAGCAAGGATGCACAATAAATTCTGTTCAATACGTCACAACCCTCAAAAAACTTAAAGCACGTCTTCAGCGAGTTCGCCCAACAAAATCAATGGCAGATGTTCTTCTTTTGCATGACAATGCAAGACCACACACCAGTCGTCACACCTCTGACGAGATTGTCAAAATTGGATGGGAAGTTTTGCCTCATCCCCCATACAGCCCTGACCTGGCACCATCAGACTTCCATCTGTTCGGGCCACTAAAAGAAGCTCATCGTGGGATTCATTTTGAAGATGAGGAGGCCGTCAAAACATCCGTGCGTCAATGGCTTAGGAAGCAGAGCTGTGATTTTTACCGTGCTGGGATACATGCCCTTGTTCAAAGATGGACCAAAACTGTAGAGATGGGCGGAGATTACATTGAAAAATGACAAAATGATCCTCAATGTTGTGGTTTTCAACCTATGTAGTTGCATTTAAATTTCCTGACAATTAAATGTAGAAAAAAAAAAAGGAGGCATTACTTTTTGACTGACCCTCGTAAAAAAAGAAAAAGGTAGAATAATGGAATTTCGGGAATATATTTGTCTACGTAACATAAACTGATCAACCAGAATGCTACGACAACGTACAAAACAGCCGGTATGTCTACCTACGGCACGGATAACAGGAGCGACGCGCCGCGGTATGGAAGCAATGGGGCCTTGGTAGGTGGCCGGAGGGAACTGATGCCACATCTGCTTACACAAGTCACCTAATTCCCGTATATTCCGGGGAGGGGGGCGATGAGATCTTAAGCCACGTTCAATCATATCCCAGATGTGTTCGATTGGGTTTAGATCTGGTGAGTTGGGTGAACATCGCATCAATTGGAAGTCGCCACTGTTTTTCTCGAACCGCTCCATCACACTCGTGGCCTTGGTACATGGCAGGTTATCTTGTTGAAAAATGCCACAGTCGTCGGGAAACATGTTCATCATGAAGGAGTGTAATGATCTACAACCAGTATACGATACTCCTTGATTGTCATGGTGCCTTGCAGAAGCTCCAATGGACCCATGGATGCCCACGTGAATATTATGCAGACCATAATGGAGATGCCACTAGCTTCTCGCCATCCCACGGCACAGGTGTCAAGAAGCTGTTCCCCTGGAAGACGAAGGATCCGTACTCTCCCATCAGCATAATGAAGAAGGTATCGGGCTTCATCAGATCATGCAACGCTCTGCCACTGTGCCAATGTCCAGTGCCAATGGTCATATGCCCATTTCAGTCGTTGCTGTCGATGTCGTGGTGTTAACATTGGCAGATTCATGGGTCGACGGCTGCGGAGGCCCACCGTTAGGAGTGTTCGGTGCACTGTGTTCAGACACACTTATATTCTCCGCATCATTCAAGTCTGATTTTAGTTCCGCCACAGTTCACCACCTGTCCTGTTTTTGTAGTCTGCCCACCCTAGGACGCTCAACATCTGTAATGAGGGGTGGTTGCCCAACCCCACGAGTTCCACCTTGGTTTCGGCATATTTTGAAGACGTTCACCACAGCACTCCTCGAACATCCGACAGGCCGTTTAGTTTTCAAAATGCTCGTGCCGAGCTTCCAGGCCATCATAATATGCCCTCGGTCAGACACATAGATCGCGCACGTTCCGCATTCTACACACGGACAGCACGCTCACTGACACTATATGCATTGTGCGTTTGTCTGACTAGCAGGCATTTCTCGCTAGGTGACGCTGCTGTCGCTGTCATAATGTTCTGGCTGATCAGTGTACTTACGTGATTGTTGTTTTTGTTGTTGTTGTTGTTGTGGTCTTCAGTCCTGAGACTGGTTTGATGCAGCTCTCCATGCTACTCTATCCTGTGCAAGCGTCATCTTCTCCCAGTACGTACTGCAACCTAATCCTTCAGAATCTGCTTAGTGTATTCATCTTTTGGTCTGCCTCTACGATTTTTACTCTCCACGCTGCCCTCCAATGCTAAATTTGTGATCCCTTGATGCCTCAGTACATGTACTACAAAACGGTACCATCTTCTTGTCAAGTTGTGCTACAAACTCCTCTTCTCCCCAATTCTATTCAATTCCTCCTCATTAGTTATGTGATCTATCCATCTAATCTTCAGCATTCTTGTGCAGCACCACATTTCGAAAGCTTCTATTCTCTTCTTGTCCAAACTAGTTATCGTCCATGTTTCACTTTCATACATGGCTACATACCATACAAATACTTTCAGAAACGACTTCCTGATACTTAAATCTATACTTGATGTTAACAAATTTCTCTTCTTCAGAAACACTTTCCTTGCCATTGACAGTCTACATTTTATAACCTCTCTACTTCGACCACCATCAGTTATTTTGCTCCCCAAATAGCAAAACTACTTTACTACTTTAAGTGTCTCATTTCCTAATCTAATTCCCTCATCACCACCCGACTTAATTCGACTACATTCGATTATACTGCTTTTGTTGATGTTCATCTTATATCCTTATTTCAAGACACTGTCCATTCCGTTCAACTGCTCTTCCAAGTCCTTTGCTGTCTCTGACAGAATTACAATGTCATCGGCGAACCTCACAAGTTTTTATTTCTTCTCCATGGATTTTAATACCTACTCCGAATTTTTCTTTTGTTTCCTTTACTGCTTGCTCAATATACAGAGTGAATAACATCGGGGAGAGGCTACAGCCCTGTCTCACTCCCTTCCCAACCGCTGCTCCCCTTCATGCCCCTCGACTTTTATAACTGCCATCTGGTTCCTGTACAAATTGTAAATAGCCTTTCGCTCCCTGTATTTTAGCCCTGCCACCTTTAGAATTCGAAAGAGAGTATTCCAGTCAACATTGTCAAAAGCTTTCTCTAAGTGTACAAATGTTAGAAACGTAGGTTTGCCTTTCCTTAATCTTTCTTCTAAGATAAGTCGTAGAGTCAGTATTGCCTCACGTGTTCCAATATTTCTACGGAATCCAAACTGATCTTCCCCGAGGTCGGCTTCTACCAGTTTTTCTATTCGTCTGTAAAGAATTCGCGTTAATATTTTGCAGCTGTGACTTATTAAACTGATATTTGCTAATTTTCGCATCTGTCAACACCTACTTTCTTTGGAAATGGGATTATTATATTCTTCTTGAAGTCTGAGGGTATTTCGCCTGTCTCATACATCTTGCTCACTAGATGGTAGAGTTTTGTCATGACTGGCTCTCCCAAGGCCGTCAGTAGTTCTAATGGAACGTTGTCTATTCCTGGTGCCTTGTTTCGACTCAGGTCTTTCAGTGCTCTGTCAAACTCTTCACTCAGTATCGTATCTCCCATTTCATCTTCATCTACATCCTCTTCTATTTAGATAATATTGTCCTCAAGTACATCGCCCTTGTATAGACCATCTGTATACTCCTTCCACCTTTCTGATTTCCCTTCTTTGCTTAAAACTGGGTTTCCATCTGAGCTCTTAATATTCATGCAAGTGGTTCTCTTTTCTCCAAAGGTCTCTTCAATTTTCCTGTAGGCAGTATCTATCTTACCTCTAGTGAGATAAGCATCTACAGCCTTACGTGATTAACATTGCAAAATCACGTTTTAATGTAAGTGTGAGAAAAGCCATTGCAATGTGAAATCGTGGTGCATTAATAACCGGTGTAACCAGCAGAATGTTGAATGCAAGCATGCAAACGTGCATTCATTGTGTTGTGCAGCTGACGGACGTCAGTTTGTGGGATGGAATTCCAGGCCTGTTGCACTTGGTCGGCCAGTACAGGCACGGGTAATGTTGTTTGTGAATGACGTTAGAGATGTCGTCCGATGATGTCCCATTAAGTGTTCGACCGGAGAAAGATCTGGTGATCGAGGAGGCCAAGACAACATGTCGTTCAGTCCTGTCATCTGTAGCCCATGCTCCGCTACAGTTGCCTCGGTTTTGGATAGCGCCATCCACAGTATACTTTAACCACAGCTTTACGCGAACAGTTTACAAACGTTTCGAAAATGGTTCCAGTCTTGGCCCATAAGCCACTGATCAAGCTGTTTTGGAAGTCAGATAAATCGCTCCGTTTCCGCCTTACGACAACGACTGCTATGTTTTCCACCCCCCCCCCCCCCCCTCCCCCCTCTACCCGACTCGCTTAATAATTACCCTCCACTGCTATTTTTTGTCACTGATCAAGCTGTTTTGGAAGTCAGATAAATCGCTCCGTTTCCGTCATACGAAGGAAATGGCTCTGAGCACTGTGGGACTTAACATCTATGGTCATCAATCCCCTAGAACTTAGAACTACTTAAACCTAACTAACCTAAGGACACCACACAACATCCAGCCATCACGAGGCAGAGAAGCTATGTTTTCCACCCCCCCCCCCCCTTTCCCCCCTCTACCCGACTCCCTTAATTACCCTTCACCGCTATTTTTTTTCACTAAGGGACTTTACATCTGTGGTCATCAGTCCCCTAGAACTTAGAACTACTTAAGCCTAACTAACCTAAGGACATCACACACATCCATGCCCGAGGCAGGATTCGAACCTGCGACCGTAGCGGTCACGTGGTTCCAGACTGAAGCGCCTAGAACCGCACGGCTACACCAGCCGGCCCTTCCACTCTAGTGCAGCCACCTGCCGTCTGTGAGTGTTTATTGTACGTTGACGTCGAACATAGGAGGTGGCCAAATTAATGTGACTCGACTGTGTATGTCCCGTTGGAATAAGATATAGCACCCAACACCATGATTTCAGGAGTCGGAGAGGCATGGGTGTCGAGAATCGCTGCTTCTCGTGTCCCTTTACCAGGTTGTCTACTTTGTCTGTGGCGGTCAAATCGACCCCAATGTGAGACTCATCGCTGAATACCACAGAACGCGACTCATTGTCTTTGTTGGCTGTGGCTTGCACCGTGTATGTGCCTGTAGTCTGTGGTCTAGTGTCAACGGTAAACGACGAGTGGCAACTTGAGATCTCAATCTAGCTTCCAATAATCCGTTCATAGCGGTTCGTGGTGACGCTCTGCCTGTTACTTATCCCTGTATTTCAGCCGCTGTCGTCCGCCTATTTGCCAGTGCCAGTCGAAAAATCTTACGATCTTCTGGTGGTGTAGTCTTTCTCGAAAGACTCGCGCCTGCTTTCTTGCCACACTGTTTTATAGAGACCATCTTGTCACCACCCGTCCTTCAGCCTACTGTCTGAGCTATAAGTCCGTCAGACGTTCCCATGTCTCTCATGCCAATGATTCAACCTTTGCAACTTCTAAAATATGGCGCACGATAAGCAGCTTGTGTATGTCCTCTGGGCATGATGTGTTACGATTTACACTTCCAAAGTTCCAGCAACGTTAGTGTCTTGCGAGAGCCATCATGTACTCATGCCATGTACTCCTCATCTGCAGGAATGGCTTTTTTCCTGCACGGGACATGCTGTACGAGGGTCAGTCAAAAAGTAATGCCTCCTATTTTTTTTCTACGTTTAATTGTCAGGAAATTTAAATGCAATTACATAGGTTGAAAACCACAACATTGAGGATCATTTTGTCATTTTTCAATGTAATCTCCGCCCATCTCTACAGTTTTGGTCCATCTTTGAACAAGGGCATGTATCCCAGCACGGTAAAAATCACAGCTCTGCTTCCTAAGCCATTGACGCACAGATGTTTTGACGGCCTCCTCATCTTCAAAATGAATCCCACGATGAGCTTCTTTTAGTGGCCCGAACAGATGGAAGTCTGATGGTGCCAGGTCAGGGCTGTATGGGGGATGAGGCAAAACTTCCCATCCAATTTTGACAATCTCGTCAGAGGTGTGACGACTGGTGTGTGGTCTTGCATTGTCATGCAAAAGAAGAACATCTGCCATTGATTTTGTTGGGCGAACTCGCTGAAGACGTGCTTTAAGTTTTTTGAGGGTTGTGACGTATTGAACAGAATTTATTGTGCATCCTTGCTCCAAAAAATCAACCAGAATCACACCCTCTGTATCCCAGAAAACTGTTGCCATAACTTTCCCTGCCGATCGCACAGTTTTGAATTTTTTCTTCCTCGGCGAGCTTGTGTGACGCCACTCCATTGACTGCCTCTTTGATTCGGGTTCAAAAAAATGCACCCATGTTTCGTCCCCGGTCACAATTTTTTTCAGAAACTCATCTCCCTCCAAACGGAAGCGCTGCAAGTGTTGGGAGGCTATTGTTTTCCTTGCCTCTTTATTCTGATCGGTTAACATTCTTGGAACCCACCGTGCACAAACTTTTGAGTACCCCAATTGTTTAATAATCGTGATCATACTGCCTTTACTAAGAGAAATAATGCGACACACTTCATCTGCAGTCACCCGACGGTCACCACGAATGATGTCATCTACTTGCTGAATGTTGTGTGGAGTCACTGCACTCACCGGCCTGCCGCTCCGCTTTTCGTCAGTCAACGGTGTTTGCCCTTCAGCTTCCTTACAACGACGAACCCATCGTCTAACAGTGCTGACATCCACTGTCACAACACCATACACCTTCTTCAGTCTTTCATGAATGCGTATGGCCGTTTCACCTTCTGCATTCAAGAATTCAATCACACAACGCTGTCTCAAACGAACATCGATGTCGGCCATCTTACAAACTTCTGCTGTGCTGCCACCTGTTGACACAGAAAGTTACTACTGCAGTGGATTGCAGAAGAAGGTTTGAGGAATGGCGCCAAATTCAAATTTTTCACTTAACTTAATTTTTTTAAGTAGAAAAAAAATGGGAGGCATTACTTTTTGACCGACCCTCGTAAATAAGCTCACATAAGGATAAAAATTGTTAACAGCATATCCCACAGATACGGAAGTACAGGTGTACCAGTTTGGTAGCGTTCGGCCACAGCGTTCATGGTGCAACACTTTCCATTAAAACACGTGATGGGCTTGGGAAACTAATCAGTGACCTTGTAGTGGGATTTTTCTCTTTGCTTCGAGCAAAACCTTGAATTTATCCGTATTTAAAGACATTCGCTATTCATTACACAACACGAAAATTCTGTTCGTTAGCGAACAGTATGATACTTCAGTCCATGGGCGTCCATACGATTGGCCGTAGGAGGAGAGTGGGCAAGATATGGGGTTATAGAGTGTTTTAGATATGGTGACTTGAAAGCAGTCATAAAAAAGTTCCAGTAGTTCCGACCCTGTTAAAAAAAGTACGTAATACCGACTTTCTTGAAAGAAAAACACCTGGCTATACTATATTTTTTCCTTTCCCTAAGAGCAATGGGAGTGAAGGTGCCCCTTCGTCACCGAGTATGGTCGCCCTTGCTTCTGTCTGATAAGCCTACTGAGAACGTAGAACTGTAAAATATGTAGAAAAACCCTCAAATTTTCAAGTCCAACTTTAAATGGTTCTCTGTGTTACACTTACGCTATTCTGTAAAGGAATTCCTCATATAATTTACACATTTCACTGTCTCGTGTGGCCGGCAGATGTGGCCGAGCGGTTCTAGGCGCTTCATTCTGGAACCGCGCGACCGCTACGGTCGCAGGTTCGAATCCTGCCTCGGGCTTGGATGTGTGTGATGTCCTTAGGTTAGTTAGGTTTAAGTAGTTCTAAGTTCTAGGGGACTGATAACCTCAGATGTTAAGTCCCATAGTGCTCAGAGCCGTTTGAACCATTTTTTTTGTCTTCTGTGACGTGTATTTACACACTGCCGACATTCTTTTGTTTTTAATAAACATTTTATGTATTACGCCTACAGTAATGCGTTGCCTGAAGTGTCCCGGCTTGGGGCACTTTTACAGTAAGTCAGTGATTACACTCACAAATCAGTTTATTGACGCAATCAATTTGCGTTCACAAACGTAAGTTCGGTACAAATAAGAAAAATTATTCTCGAAAAAAAAAAGGAATGACTTGTTTGAACAATTTAAAGTTCTTGGAAAACAACATAAATAAATTGTGTGTGTGGTCACCCTCCAAGCTCAGTTCGATCAGCTCTTGCTGCTCGGCGATCTGCCGATCCTACAAGGCAACTTCCTGCTGGTTCGTGGCGAGTGGGACGGAGACACTGGTGTGGCCAATCGGCATCCCCGCCTGTTTTGCTGCGGGTCACTGGAGGGGACATACAGCTAGGATCGGCGATCTTTCCTGCATAAGGACACTTCATTTGGTATAGGTTGTGAGTTGTGCGACAATTTTTTGCGTTTTCGTGAGAATTCAGAATTTTTTGTGTGCCTGCAGAAGGCGGGGGGGGGGGGGGGGGGGGGGCGCAACTGCGGTCTATCTATCTGCGCGAAGTGCAACACGCGGCACATGAGAGCGCCGGAGGATGAGAATGGCCTACAGTGCGCGGAGCTATCCGACGTGAACGGCACTGAAGTACACTACCAAATAACGGGAGAGTGGCGCTGGGGAGTTTAAAATCGAGGTTGCGGGAAGTTGAGCCGGAGATCTTGCCGCTTAGTGCTGGCGCTGGGAAGCGTTCAGCGGTGTGCGCTTTTTTGCGGCGCTCCGAAGAGCGTTCCCTGGCAACTACGCCGGTTTCAGCTTATTTGCGACCATTCCGTAGAGCTATCCCCGAACAACTAAGCCAAATGCAGAGAGCAGCGATCAGCTCGGGTCAGCTGAGCTCGACTGCGAATCTACCTGCTGCTCGCCGGGCGAGGGCAGTTACACCCACGTGGCGGATGACTACTAGATAGCTATCGGTCTAGCTATGTGAGCTCGGATTGGCTGAGGAGAATGTGACGGCGCATGCACCAAAAGATCCATATATGTGGCGGCCTGTACTACTCTCGTGCGCGCCATCGGAACTAACCTGCTTCGTGCTGGCCAAGTAAAGTTCGGCTGACCTGGGCCGGTGCACCTGCAGAGCTGCAGCGATGACCCGCACAGCAGGGCGACGGTATGGGTTGGTGGCGCTGTAGGAGGCTCCGGAACACGCCATTGCCCGTCCGAGCAACTTTGGCTAAGATAGTATCGCAGAGTTAATTATGAATAAAAATGGTTCAAATGGCTCTGAGCACTATGGGACTTAACATCTGAAATCATCAGTCCCTTAGAACTACTTAAACCTAACTAACCTAAGGACATCACACACATCCATGCCCGAGGGAGGATTCGAACCTGCGACCGTAGCGGTCGCGCGGTTCCAGACTGTAGCACCTAGAACCGCTCGGCCACACCGGCCGGCAATTATGAATAAAAGTTCTGTATGTATCGCAAAGCTAAAGCGTTCTCACGTTACGGTGCATTACTGAGTAATTGGAGGAAAGCAAAACGGTTTAGAATTCAATTTCCGGCAGTTGGTACTTGGAGTCAGAGGAGTAGCTGAGTCACAGAAGGACGTGAACGGACTGGCCACGGACTATTTAATCAATCATTCCCCTCAAGTGTTGCAGGAAACGATGGGAAACCTCTTTCCCCAAATGCTGTTCCTTTGTCTTAATCACTGTGCCACTTCACTCTACACTGCACTATGAGGCAAGCTGTCGCTTAATTTACTCGGTTTATCGAAGAAGACGCGGACCCAGTGTTTGGTTTTAGGGAAAGGGGGGGGGGGGAGAGGAGAGGGTCGCACAGCTTTTTACTGTCTCCCCAGTCCCCCTTCTCAAATATTACTTTCGGTTACTCACACTTTTAACGTCCGCTAAATTTTAATTTAACATTTTATTTGTATATATTATTGTGGTAATATATACAAATAAAATGTTTTATACAATAATAATCATTATTCACTTACATCATTACATAGTACATCACTTTAGCATAACAAGAAATTGAAATCCAGGGGAATTTAAAATTTAAAACGTATTCGTCCAAAAGTCCATGTGTCTTGCAATTAATTTGAGCTCGTTTTATCCATACTTCGTAGTTCTCAACGTGACTACATGCAATACAAGTTTTTCGTGTTTCATTGAATCACACGCTGCATAATAACACCTTCAGTCAGAACATTTTTATTGTTTTACTGACTCACACGCCGCATTTCGGACCCTTGGATCCATTATCAGGGGCAGATCGTCTTAATACACTATTAACTTCTGCTTTTGAGTGAAGTGATGGGATATGAATTCTGCTATTGTGAGAAGAGTAGATGTTAGGCTTCGATATTCGCGAATCAAACAATGGAAAATATGCTGGTAAACAGGAAAAAGCTAAACGAAAAATCCACGAAGAACTTTTTTAACGTTTTAATGCCAATAGAATGCATACCGATGTGTGCTAACATTAAATATATTCGTTATGCATTTTTCGCTAAGTTTTTGAACCACTTATCAATTTTTTCCGTTATTTGATCAGCGAATTTCGAGACTTAACATCCAACCTTCTGTCAGTAGTAACATACATCGTATGGCCTTACTCAAGAGAAGAAGTAAATAATACATCTGATGATGATCTCCTTAAAACACGAAGAAATTTCTGACTGAAGGAGTTATTATTCATATTTTCTATGTAATTAATTTAACAACTGTAACAGTAACAAATTCTCACAACTGCAACAACGTCATAATTTACGCAATATAAAATCAAAGTGTTCACACACTATTATCAGCACTTCACTTAGCGCCATAATTGTGTATACATGTCTGAGGACTATGGCTATGAGAGCGTGTAAATTATGGGAATGTTTCTTTCAGTCCTTTCCGACTACATTCGGAAGTCAACCATTCTATTATTTTTTCCTTAGTGGTGGGTCTTTCCCTCCGTTCTGTCTCTTCTCCCTCAACGTGCTGTGGTCTTCCTTAACATCCTGCGGTTTGTCGGTTCTGCTGTGGACTCACAAACAGTGTCAGATTTGTTGTTGATAGCACTAACGGTCAGCCGGGGAAAGTGCGCCTTTACGTTACTAGAATGTTACTGATCATGTCGTAAGACCACCCACATGGGCAGACCCTCATACAAGCAACTGAAAAGTATTCTGTGTTACACGTAGCTTGTAATTTATAGAATTCTTGCAATTTTTGGGAGACTTAACTTTCACGTTACTTTATTCTCTGAATGTTAGCTTAGGAATTAGGAAATTGATATGTGTTAAAAAAGCACTTGTATTGAAATGAGGGGAGAGTCATCACCCACATCATCCGACCCCAAGTTGGTTCCGCACCTGTTACTCGGAGTTGTATGAAATGTCTCTCACGGAAAGGCCTTACTTTGAGTCCATATTCATTCACAATCGGTCCGAAGGACGTATTGAAACAGCGACAGGACAGAAAATATGTTTAAATGAGAACAAGCAGTTTGAAGTGTAACTGCATTGTTCTCAGATTTCCACTCAAGATGGAGAGAAGTGGCGCTGTTTTCTTCGAAACATTCCTGTACCAAGATATGGTCGTGACCACGTGCGTTGTCTCCGCAACAAGTACGTCTGTTGGTTGAGACGAGCTGTAACGACATCGCATGCAGAAAAAACAAATGATATTTTCTCCTGAGCAGCATTCTCAAGTATCTAGCCACCGCCTGCGCTTTGGACAAGCACACGATGGTTCCGTGTAAGCCGGCCAGTGTGGCCGAGCGGTTCTAGGCGCTTCAGTCTGGAACTGCGCGACCGCTACGGTCGCAGCTTCGAATCCTGCCTCGGGCATGGATGTGTGTGATGTCCTTAGGTTAGTTAGGTTTAAGTAGTTCTAAGTTCTAGGGGACTGATGACCTCAGATGTTAAGTCCCATAGTGCTCAGAGCCATTTGAACCATTTGTTCCTTGTAATTGTGCTGTTCGATGTCGAAGAGACCTGTGACTCACTACTGACATTAGCGAAGGGTTCTAAAGCTGAGCCTTATCAGTCCTACAGATGACTGTGCAGCCGTTCGACTGACTCAGTGCCACACGCAAGCGAGCAGTGGAGATGACACAGTGGTACTGCTTCTAGCGGAACTGATTCACGCGAATGTGAGGAGCTGAATCATCAGGGATGATGTACCGAACAGTCTATTTATCACAGTGATGTTGGCAAACTCTTCTGTTGCACTCTTAAAGTTGCACCCTCTACATCCTGTTGTACTCTATTCTTTTTTTAGGGTTCCGTACCTCAATTGGTAAAAACAGAACCCTTATTGTATTATTTTGCTGTCCGTTCGTCCGTCTGTCTGTCTGTCTCTCCTGCTGTTACCAAAAATTCTCCTGAGAAACGGGTAGACGTATAAAAATGAAATTTTGCCACACACTAAAGTTCACGGTCCCTTGGCGGCGTAAAAAATCTAATCTTCTGCATCAATGCAGTCAAAAGATACTGCCAGATATGTAACATAATTTGATACTCCCAGACTCACTCATCAAAACATACAGCGTATCTCTTGTTTGCCTACAGTAATGAAATTTGGCAGGAAGCGAGGTTCCACAATACAAGTAAAGGAAAAAAATCTGAAAATTGTTAATTTATCTTTATACCACACGAAAAAAATGTCATATTTTCGTTATCTGACAGTCTGTCTATCCTACTGTTAAGACCCATTTTTGTCAGCAACGGGTAGATGCATCAAGGTGACATTTATTTGACATATTATGGTCTACTTAAGCTTGTAAGTCAAGCCAATCAAAAGATGTCATATATTTTGATTCTCTCAAACTCACTCATCAAAGCCTGTAGAGTACTTCTAGTTGATCTAGAACCATAAAATTTGGCAACAAGGAAGGTACCACAGTACAAGTAAAAATCAGAAAACGTGTTAATTTGTAATTATATCACATGAAAGAACTTTTTTCACGTAATCCGACTGTCAGTCTGTCTGTTACTTATTTCTCAAGAACGGGTAGACGTACCAAGTTGAAAACTATGTCAGATACTAAGGTTTATGCTTCCTTGACAGTGTAAAAAGTTAAGCTTCTACGTGAATGCAGTGAAAAGATATTGCCATTTATGTCTTATATTTTGATATCTAGCCAGTATCGACGTCGATAACAGGCAAAGATCGTCGAAATTCTCGATTTCTACTCGCACGTATCCGGATCTTTTTTAAAATTTATCTGTTGCATACAGTTCACTGATGATGATATTTGGTTTGTGTGGCGCTCAACTGCGCGGTTATCAGCGCCCATATAAATTCCCAACCTTTGCTCAGTCCAAACTCGCCACTTTCATGAATGATGATGAAATGATGAGTACAACACAAACATCCAGTCATCTCGAGGCAGGTGAAATCGAACCCGGGACCTCGTGCTCTGGAAGCGAGAACGCGACCGCGAGACCACGAGCTGTGAACTACAATTGATTGACTACTAGTGAGAGGAGGAGGGCTGTCTAAATAAAATAATTTAATACCTACATAAAATACAATAATAAGAATAAAAAAGACAATCTAAGGCTCAACGAAATGTTGATGATGCAAAAGATGTCTAAACCTGTAAATATGGTTGTGGTGTGTGCAAATTGTAACATTTTTTAGGTAACGTATTTGGACGCAAATAGGGTTGGAGAGGTTACACCATCTGATGAAAAGCATCCGGCCACATCTGTGTAATGCGGAATTGATCACAAGCTATCAGATGCCAGAAGATAATCGCAAGATGCCAGTATGAAAGGAGATAGGGAATATTGGGTTGTCACTAGTAAGCAGTAGGGGAAGAAGAGTGAAGCTGATAAGTTGGGAAAGTGGCCACTGCTTATTTGATTTCTTCAACAGTGCTGCTTCCTACCAAGAAGTGGCCAACCAGTTGTAATTGATACATCTACATCTACATGACTACCCTGCAGTTCACATTTAAGTGCTTGGCAGAGGGTTCATCGAACCACAATCATACTATCTACCATTCCACTCCCGAACAGCGCGCGGGAAAAACGAACACCTAAACCTTTCTGTTCGAGCTCTGATTTCTCTTATTTTATTTTGATGATCATTCCTACCTATGTAGGTTGGGCTCAACAAAATATTTTCGTATTCGGAAGAGAAAGTTGGTGACTGAAATTTCGTAAATAGATCTCGCCGAGACGAAAAACGTCTATGCTTTAATGACTCCCATCCCAACTCGCGTATCATATCTGCCACACTCTCTCCCCTATTACGTGATAATACAAAACGAGCTGCCCTTTTTTGCACCCTTTCGATGTCCTCCGTCAATCCCACCTGGTAAGGATCCCACACCGCTCAGCAATATTCTAACAGAGGACGAACGAGTGTAGTGTAAGCTGTCTCTTTGCTGGACTTGTTGCATCTTCTAAGTGTCCTGCCAATGAAACGCAACCTTTGGCTCGCCTTCCCTACAATATTATCTATGTGGCCTTTCTAACTGAAGTTGTTCGTATTTTTACACCCAGGTACTTAGTTGAATTGACAGCCTTGAGAATTGTACTATTTATCGAGTAGTCCAATTCCAACGGATATCTTTTGGAACTCATGTGGATAACCTCACACTTTTCGTTATTTAGCGTCAACTGCCACCTGCCACACCATACAGCAATCCTTTCTAAATCGCTTTGCAACTGATACTGGTCTTCGGATGACCTTACTAGACGGTAAATTTACAGCATCATCTGCGAACAACCTAAGAGAACTGCTCAGATTGTCACACAGGCCATTTATATAGATCAGGAAGAGCAGAGGTCCCACGACGCTTCCCTGGGGAACACCTGATATCACTTCAGTTTTACTCGATGATTTGCCGTCTATTACTACGAACTGTGATCTTCCTGACAGGAAATCACGAATCCAGTAGCACAACTGAGACGATACCCCATAGATCCGCAGCTTGATTAGAAGTCGCTTGTGAGGAACGGTGTAAAAAGCTTTCCGGAAATCTAGAAATACGGAATCAACTTGAGATCCCCTGTCGATAGCGGCCATTACTTCGTGCGAATAAAGAGCTAGCTGCGTTGCACAAGAGCGATGTTTTCTGAAGCCATGCTGATTACGTGTCAATATATCGTTCCCTTCGAGGTGATTCATAATGTTTGAATACAGTATATGCTCCAAAACCCTACTGCAAACTGACGTCAATGATATAGGTCTGTAGTTAAATGGATTACTCCTACTACCCTTCTTGAACACAGGTGCGACCTGCGCAATTTTCCAATCTGTAGGTACAGATCTATCGGTGAGCGAGCGGTTGTATATGATTGCTAAGTAGGGAGCTATTGTATCAGCGTAATCTGAAAGGAACCTAATCGGTAAACAATCTGGACCTGAAGACTTGCCCGTATCAAGCGATTTGAGTTGCTTCGCAACCCCTAAGGTATCTACTTCTGAGAAACTCATGCCAGCAGCTGTTCGTGTTTCAAATTCTGGAATATCCCATTCGTCTTCCCTGGTGAAGGAATTTCGGAAAACTGCGTTCAGTAACTCCGCATTACCGGCACACACGTCGGTAACAGTACTATCGGCACTGCGCAGCGTAGGTATTGACTGCGTCTTGCCGCTTGTGTACTTTACGTACGACCAGAATTTCTTCGGATTTTCTACCAAATTTCGAGACAATGTTTCGTTGTGGAACTTACTAAGGCATCTCGCATTGAAGTCCGTGCCAAATTTCGCGCGTCTGTAAATTTTAGCCAATCTTCGGTATTTCGCATTCTTCTGAACTTCGCATGCTTTTTCCGTTGCCTCTGCAACAGCGTTTGGACCTGTTTTGTGTACCACGGGGGATCAGTTCCATCTCTTACCAATTTATGAGATATGAATCTCTCAATTGCTGTTGCTACTATATCTTTGAATTTGAGCCACATCACGTCTACATTTGCATAGTCAGTTTGGAAGGAATGGAGATTGTCTCTTAGGAAGGCTTCTAGTGACACTTTATTCGCTTTTTTAAATAAAATTATTTTGCGTTTGTTTCTGGTGGATTTGGAAGAAACGGTATTGAGCCTAGCTACAACGACCTTGTGATCACTAATCCCTTTATCAATCATGATGCTCTCTATCAGCTCTGGATTGTTTGTGGCTAAGAGGTCAAGTGTGTTTTCGCAACCATTTACAATTCGCGTGGGTTCGTGGACTAACTGCTCGAAATAATTTTCGGAGAAAGCAATTAGGACAATCTCGGAAGATGTTTTCTGCCTACCACCGGTTTTGAACAAGTATTTTTGCCAACATATCGAGGGAAGGTTGAAGTCCCCACCAACTATAACCTTATGACTGGGGTATTTATTTGTTACGAGACTCAAACTTTCTCTGAACTGTTGAGCAACTATATCATCGGAGTCTGGGGGTCGGTAGAAGGACCAATTATTAACTTAGTTCGGCTGTTAAGTATAACCTCCACCCATACCATCAGCATTGTCAGTGACGCTGACAAAGGAAGCTTTCTCCGTTATCTTTCTATGAAAACATTTAGTTTTTTCGATCGTTTGATATAAGGTAAGTCACTCACATTACTTTAGTTGCTTCACTTTTATGGAGAGCAATATGTTTTTGCGACATCACGGTTCACGCATTGCCTTTTGGGTTACAAATATAAGTCACTGTCGTTTCCTTCAGAAATTTCTCCGTTATCTTTCTATGAAAACATTTAGTTTTTTCGATCGTTTGATATAAGGTAAGTCACTCACATTACTTTAGTTGCTTCACTTTTATTGAGAGCAATATGTTTTTGCGACATCACGGTTCACGCATTGCCTTTTGGGTTACAAATATAAGTCACTGTCGTTTCCTTCAGAAATTGTTCAAATGGCTCTAAGCACTATGGGACTTAATATCTGAGGTCATCAGTCCCCTAGACTTAGAACTACTTAAACCAGACTAACCTAAGGACATCACACACACCCATGCCAGAGGCAGGATTCGAACCTGTGACCGTAGCAGCAGTGCGGTTCTGGACTGAAGCGCCTAGGACCACTCGGCCACAGCGGCTGGTTCGTTTCCTTCGGTTGTATTGTTTCACATGTTAGCCAATGATATAGACATGGCTTTCGATCGGAAAAACTGGCCACGCTACACGCCGAGAAAAGTGGCACAGGTGACTGATGGCCACTATTTCCAACAATTCATTTTTAAACTGTTTGTCCCAGTGAGAATTAGATAATTCCATATTTTATGCATATTATGACAATTTAAAGTAAAACATAAGAAATCGTTTTGTCCAAAAAGCCAATATCCATTATACTGCTCTTCTGCAACGATTTGCAAGAGATTCAGGATGCCAAGAAAATAAATCCAGAAAACAGAGTAACAAACGTGGAACCCTGTTGCGATTAAAGGTAATTGAAGCAGTAAAGAATGCTAACATGTCTTTCTCAGCAGCAACAAAACAATTCAATATTCCAGGTAATACGCTCAAACGCAGAGTTCTAGGGAAAAATAGAGGTGCAGTTGGTAGTAAAAAGGTTATGGGTAGCTTAAGGGCAGTGTTCAGTGAAGAACAAGAGCAAGAAATCCTTAATTACATTTTAGAAACGCAATTTTATGGAATTACAGTGAATTACCTGCAGGGATCGGCGTTCCAGTTGGCAGAACACGACAAAATACCACATCGTTTCAACAAAGAGTCTGAAATGGCAGACAAAGACTGGGCGTATAATGGCGGAGCTGCAAACGCTGGGCTCATGAACTGCGCGCCGGACAACTTCACCAATTTTGTATATGGCTTAATATTGTTTCTGAATGAGTGAGACTTAAATAGTAACCCATATTTAATCGTTTGTTTCTCTGTTTATATCATTAGGAATTGTTGACCCTTTTGTGCCAGCAATGTAATGCAACACGTTTCTTTTTAATTTGTATTACTGTTCTCTTAATAATAATTAATTGTGAAATAAAAGCTATAATCCTACCCGTTTTTAGAACTAAACCAGGTATTTGGGAATGGTGGCAAAGCTCTGGTCATTTTACCCCATTAGGTGGGGAAGAGAGATCACTATGTAAGCATTCAGAAAAACGTTTATACATCCTATAAAATATATTCTTACCTTAACTATAAATATTTGGTGTGTTATGTAGAATCGAGATGTGTATGCCACAAGCTTCAGTTAACAGCCATGCTTTCATGAAAATTCAGTTTCACTTAGAGTGGTCACTTTACCTCCATTCCATTCGCGGAACAGTCCGATCAGAAGAGTTCAGTGAGTTCGCATGTAAAATAGTCATCGGTTGTTACCTGAGTAACAAATGATCAGGAACATTTCAAACTTTCTAAAGCTGCCCAAATCGACTGTTGGTGATGTGACTGTGAAGAGGAAAAGTGATGGAACAACTACAACTAAACCGAGACCAGGAGAGCTCAAGTACTCAAGGACAAGGGCCGTCGAACATTGCAGTGGGTGGTTGTAAAAATTCGCATGGAATCAGCGGAAGAAAACAGGTGTGAGTTCCAAAGTACTACCAGCAGTTCAGTAGGCAGAATGACTGTGCGGGTAGAGTTAAAAAGAGTGGTCTACAATGGTCTAACACCTTCTCATAAGCCACACATTTCTGTAATCAGTGGTAAGCGACGTGTGGGGTGATGCAAAGAGTGACGCCAATGGAGTGTGGATGACGGAACGAGTGATACGGAGTGATGAAAGTGATGAATGACGCTATACCTTGTGGCAATATGTGGTTCTGCACATCGTCCTTTGTTCCAGTGAATTGGTGTTTTGTGGAAAAGCAGCTGTCTAAAACAATAAACTACTGGTGGCTAGGATTGCCGGCCGCTGTGGCCGAACGGTTCTAGGTGCTTCAGTCCGGAAGCGCGCTGCTGCTACGGTCGCAGGTTCGAATCGTCCCTCGGGCATGGTTGTGTGTGAAGTCCTTAGGTTAGTTAGGTTTAAGTAGTTCTAAGTTTAGGGGACTGATGACCTCAGATGTTTAGTCCCATAAGCTTAGAGCCATCTGAACAATTTTTTTGATTGAAACATTATATATTTATAACATTCCCTATTGCAGTATCGTCCGTGTGCCCGCTGTACGCTATGTGTTTACAGTTTCGCTGTTAAACAAATAATATAACGGTGAAAAGCGACCATGATATGCTCAAATAATTACAATAAAGTTTCAAATAGACTCGATAAAATATTTTATAAAACAGTCTCGTGAGATGGTATCGGATTCAGAGAGTAGAATGTTTTGCATATAAGGTGTACAGGGTAGCCATTTAAGTTGATACATCAAAATATCTCTGGAGCTATGCAGCCCATAAGAAAACAATGAATACGAAATAAGCGTGGATGAGAGGAGACTAAAGATGGCACTATCAGCTATCTGATAGTGTTTTAAAAGAAATTGTGATTAAACTTTCTACTGAAATATAGCTCACTTTTTCTGTTTATTTTTTAAGAGGCATACTCCGAGTGATGCTCTTCATTTACTAACACTTCTTGTAAAATAATTAAGTCAACGAGGTACGCATTACCTCACCAATGTTTCTGCAAGCGTTTATAACACGTTCTATCGTATCTACCCGAGTTGTTAGCATTTCTTGTTAAACTTTCTCTTTTCAAAATCTACGGATGAAGAAATTCGTAAACGTAATAAGATCTGGTGATCAAGCAGGTCGATTTATTATACCACTCTTACGATAGAGTGACCACTGCAATTGTATAATGTCTCCTACGCTTTTATTTAGTAATGTTCCGGACAACCATCATTCTGCAACCACATAATTCGACGTTATTGAAAACTACTACCTTCAAGCAATAATGCCAATTCGTCTCCCGCAAAGTGAATATACGTTTGTCCATCCAACATACTCCATCACAATAATGACCACTTATGTAAACTGAAGGTGGAGGGGGGGGGGGGGCGGGAGAAAGGAAAGGACCTATTGATGTCAGGTACATCGGGGCTTTATGTGGAATAAGCGGCGACGATCGAACGCGCCCTAGGACTCAAACGCGGGATCTTCTGCTTATTAGTCAGCTGTATTAACCACTGAGCCATACGGAGAGAGTGTTTATCGAACATGCACTGACTGTCTCGGCATGCTACTCGGCCAGCTCGCATTCCGACCTAGCTTCACCTATCCGCAGCCTCCGTCCCTGCTCGCTAATTTTAGATTCCCGCTGTAAGTTGAACGACATTGTACACCCGCACTGAAGGTTGTGGATTCATTGCCCATCGAGGCGAATCAATTATATGGATTTACAATGAAATGAATACCCCTAGCTGCATACAGGGGTTGACATAAGCTAACGGGGACAGGGGTTGACATAAGCTAACGGGGACAGTTGAAAATGTGTGCCTCTACCTGGACTCGAACGCTGGATCTCCTGCTTAGATGGCAGAAGCTCTATCCTTTTGATCCACCGAGGACACAGAGGATAGTGCGACTGCAGGGACTTCTCTCTGGCACGCCTACCGTGAGACCAACATTCCCAACTTAATGTTCTGCACTATATTCATAGTGCCCCTCCATTATGTCCGAAAGAGCAGATACCATCTTCATATATGTATAGTTAAGGCTCACCGGCAGTTTGACCATCTTCTTCTGTGCGGATGCACAAACAGTGCCCGAACTCTTACAGGAATCGGCAAAAAGCCGCGAGTAATGAGTGTAATGGGCAGGGGCACTGTGAGTATAGTGTGGGAGAATAAGTTGGGAATGTGGGTCTCAGGGGAGGCGTTACTGAGATAAGTCCCTGCATTCGCACTATCCTCTGTGTCTTCGATGTCTCAGATCGATAGAGCGTATGCCATGTAAGCAGGAGATCCTGGGTTCGAGTCCCGGGCGGGGCACACATTTTCGACTGTCCCCGTTGACTTATATCAACGCCTGTATGCAGATAGGGATATTAATTTCATTGTAATTTCATTCTAACGAGCTGCATTGTCTCCGATGGTATCTGTTCTTTCGGACATACCATTTTCATATATGAATGCCTGATGTCTGTTTTTTCGGACACGTCCGTTATTCGTGAAAGCTGATTCATCTCAGAACTATACACGGCAAAAAAAACTGAATTTATTTCTCTTTGATCAAAAACCCATCGACAAAACGTGAGGCGATTATGAATATTACCACAATGAACTTCCTGAGGCATTAAAATGTGGTAGGAATGAAATTTTTGACGTCGTAATATTCATATACTAATGGTCTGTGCTGTTCCAGAATCACATGCAGCATCTCGAGAACTAGTGGTAAACTCACAATTTGGCAAGATGAAACACGGATGGTATTGTTGTTGGAAAATGTTCAGCATAAAGATTATAAAAATGGCTCTGAGCACTATGGGACTTAACATCTATGGTCATCAGTCCCCTAGAACTTAGAACTACTTAAACCTAACTAATCTAAGGACGTCACACAACACCCAGTCATCACGTAAAGATTATAAAGTTTGATATAGATATACTAAAATCATTTCAGTTTGTTCATCAATAGAATACTACATTTTATCCAGTATTTAAACTACCGACACCTGTAAAAAACAACACGAGTACCAAATACCAGAAGAAAGAAATAATGAATAACTGCCACATGATAACACTGACGGAAGACAAACATATAACAACGCTCTTTTGTAGGTGTTTGCAAAAGGATGGCTTGTAATTAATACCTACCTACACCACGATACTATTCCATGAGAATGAATGAATAAAATCTCAGCAAGACTGACGCACAGTAGTGTTCTATTTGGTACTAGTACTTACTACAATCCCTTCCCTCTGGGTAGTGGTGTTGCAGTCGGCATAGCCTTCCACTTAAATCCTGTATGTGTACTCATACTTATTACTTTGGTCTCGTGCTTCCTTCGTAAAAGAAAAAAAAGTTCAGTATACAGTTGTTAATTTTGTTCCGTAGAACATGAATACGCAGTTAAAGTAAGAATCCCCATTTAAAATGGTGTTGCCCTCTTTTTCATCCACACATGTGACATCTAGCAAAAAGTAGATAAAGCCATCTTGTAGGTCCATAGGCCCCAGCCATTCATGCAACTTTGGTCTCTACTATTTTCTCATTGGATGTATAGTTCTCGAGATGTTTTGTTGTCGCCCCTATACTCTCCTTGTATAAATAAGCAACTAAATATTGTAAATTTACCTCTAAGAAACGAAATAAACTATAAATGATTTTTTTGAGACTAACTATGATGAAGTATATACAAATACAACTATGACGAAGTACATACAAATACACGACACATGTTGTTAAATGTAGCACGGCACTTCGTAGATCTCGGTGTACTTCGATTTAGTAATCCCGTTTATTCGTGAACGGAGGGAAGTATGGCTTCCCTTCCAAGTTTAGAAAGAAAGTCGGTATTAACTGTATTTCATATGCGGCTTTTCAAGCGCGAAATCTCTCCAAAAGCAGAGAGTCAAAAGAGCACACTTACGGATCGAATGTTCAATTGATCAGTGGGTTTATCTTGAGCCTATGAGACTATAAGATGTAAAATACTCCAGTTTTTAATTGCGTCGTTTCCTCAAAATTTACTGTGAAATTCGAGTAAACTAAAGCTGTTATCAAACGGAAGTTTGACTTGAATACCACGATGCTTTTACTAGGCATGATCTTATTGCAGATGATATCCCTTTTCATTCCTGTAACCAGACAGTTGAAAGTGGCCCTGCAGTTTAACGCGCACTTCGCACGTTTCCAATTCATAAATCTTTGCTAGAAGTGAAGGAGCAATGGCCAGAAATATCTTGCGTCCAACCGATGATTATATGCCCGTACGTATGGATTTGCACTATCAGAATTATCCACTATACCATCAAAAGAAACAACACAGAGCGAATAAATCAAACAGAATAAAAAGCTTGGATTTTTAACTCCCTGTACTACGACTACGATGTACTAACCTCATAAATGAATGTCTCCCTCTTTCGTCTACATAGATTATTTTTTTACAATATCGTAGTAGAGAACTGATTTCACGTGATAGTTGCCTTGCGAGAAAGACACAGTGCATCATAATTTGACGTCGGTCGCGTCCATATAGGATTTATCGCAGGAGAGAAACATAACTTCCTCGGCAGCATTGTTTCGGCCAGCCAGATATATTATCTGACAGTTGTTCTACTGAATGGCTCCATCTATGAGCATCTCATTCACACTTATCGCTCATGCAAAGTACTTGCGTGTGAAACTTACGTATTAGAGCGCATTTCCACACTGCCGGGCGGAAGGATTTGACTACAACTCGAATAAAATAACAGTTTGATTGACAGTCAGCATTGGTGGTAATGGAGGCATGTGATCAATAGTTGTCATTGTGCAGTTAGAAAAAGTACAGCTTTCTATTAAAGAAAATACATATCCTTCTACGTAGATAATAAAATTTGGAGTTTTAACTTACAGAAAAATACATGCCCCCATTTTTGTATAATTTTCGTTTCCGTGTGTAAAACTGAGTACGAAATACTGGAGGTATTTTGGCCAGATCACTCGCGCTTTGGTTTGTGTCTCTGGATCTTTGATTGCCTGTCACTAACTGACTCCTAAACAAAATGAAATTACTCTCAGTTCAATGATAAATCCTTCTGCAACACTGAGTGACTTGTAAACTCTGTACGAAAAATAAATGTGAAACACATATGTGAGTTCAGCACAAAGGCGTTCTCGGCCGGTGGTGTATAAGGTCAATGATGATACTAAAGTTACTACGAATAGTAAAGTGGGAGCACAAGTGATCCAGCAAGGCTCGTCCGTGTTTTGCGTGTGTGTTGTGAACTTTACAGTTACGAACAACGGTGCAGCTTCTCAAGGTAATGGTTGGATCACTGCTGCAATTGAGCGGTATCCTGGTGATACAGTGAAACCTGTTGCAGGTCTAGAGAGTTTTAACAGCAGAGAGGTGATTGCTTATCGCACATTTCAAGTGAATAAGATGTACAACCGGGACATGGCTCAGTGGTACTTTACGAGTATGATGCCTTTCAGCAGGGCGGGCAATGACCTTCTAGCGCGCGTCGAGGAGGTTAACCGTCACAAGTTTATCATAAGGTTATCTACTAATATCTGCAGGTTTTAAGAAGACGACTCCACGAAAACAATGAGATATACAGAAAAACGACACACATCAGTGAATAGAGTCTCTCTTCAAGTTTAGATTCGTAAAAAACGTCTTGACGTAGTTACTCTACGGAGGAGGGGTGTCAGAACGTGAAGACTAACCGTCCGCTCCGTAATGCCGCACTGAATTAGTTCGCGCCTGCAGACAAGCAACCCAATTCACAGATTTCCAAGGCGAGCTGCTGTCGTGCTTAGCCAGGCAATTCATGTCAGTGACACCACTTAAATTTATTCCCGTATTCACGTTTCCTACGTCACAAACGGTGTACACCTATAACGTGAGTTAAAAACTTGGAGAGCTGCTCTAGCCACTGATTTATATCTCACTTCCGAATGTCTTTTAGTTGTTTTTAAAACCGCAGAGATATTTATGACTTCTGACTGTAATAAGAGAAAGCTCCCCTTAGAGCGTCAAAAACAATTTCGGTATGTTAGCCACACAAGCTCTGCGAATTAAGGGCCCTAAGTACCTTAATTCGAGATATTGTACTATGTGCAACAAAGGAAAGGTAGACTATTCATTATATGAGACTGTGAGATGCGTAGGAACCAATTTTTGATCCCAATTTCAATTTCAAATCAATGCATACAAAAATGAAGGTACATATGTACTAGTGTGTATGCATGTTCCACATCTCTTCCTAAAACAATGGACAGATTTCGACCAAAGGTGGTACGCATATCATTGACCGTCTGGAAAGAGCCGCTGTGTATTAAGAACCACCCACCTGGCAGTGAAAAAACAGCGCAGTTCACGACTCGCGAATACTTCTCGTTTATTCATCCGGTAACTGAGAATGAGAGGAGTGAGCGTCACGCAACAGACTTTATACATAATTTCAAACTTTTACGTAACTTTTGCTCACTGACAACCCCCACAAAATGATGTGAGGAAGGAAGTCTATCGCTTAATACATTTTCGCTGTTCAGGCAGTAAACCAGCCGCATCAAGCAAGACGTTATAATTTATTATTTTGTTACTACTAACTGTATTTGTGACACATCTTGCAGACAGTACTTAAACATACCACTGATTGTACCTGCAGAATTATAGTATTGTACAACACATAGTCCAGCATATATAACGTCATAAACACTGAGCCCCATGAAAAACCACTGCATTATGTTTGACATTTAAACTTATTACTTCTTTGCTACTAACTCTATTCGCTACACGTTTCGCAGACGGCGAATGTACGTATCAAATTATCACTATGTGACACATACTTCAGAAGTTATGTCGGCATGAACATTGAACTGCATGAAAACAAAAAGCAGTGCTAAATTCGCTAGAGACATACGTGAAGTATGCTTACAAATATGTGTGATTTGTGTTAAATAGATGTGGTATGTGCGCATGTGGGCAAAGTCATGAGTAAACACTCCTCCTAAGCCCATGGATCGAATTCAACCAAACTTGGGTACACATTTTACTAATCCTCTGAAAATAAATACTTTATGGGTAAGAGCGAGGTACACTGTATCGGTGTCGGGGTGACAATGTGTAGGGGGAAGGGGGAGGAAAAGATGGACAGAGAGGGGGAAGGAGGAGATACGCACATCTAGGAGACAGAGGAGATGGACAGAGAGAGGGGGACAGAGAAAGAGGAGAAGATGGGCAGAGGGAGGAGTGGAATAGATAGAGAGAGGGAGAAAGAGGACACTGACAGAGAGAAGGGAGGAGGGAATGGAGAAAGAGAAGAAGAGGAGACAGACAGGAAGAGGGGAAGAGGAGATGGACAGAGAGAATGGGGGGTGGAGTAAATGGACAGAGAGAGGGGTGAGGAGAAGATGGACAGAAAGAGGAGGGAGGAGGAGATGGTCAGAGAGAGGAGGGAGGAGGATATGGATGGACAAAGAAAATAGGAGGAGATGGAGAGAGGAAGGTGTGGAGGAGATAGAGAAAGGAGGAAGGAGGATATTGACAGGAAGAGAGGAGGACAAATGGAGAAAAGGATGAGGAGGAGATGTAAAGGAAAGGGAGAAGAGGTGATGGACAGTGAGAGGGGGAGTAGCAGACAGACAGAGTGAGGGGCGCGAGAAGATAGACAGACAGAGGGCAGTGGAGGAGGTGAGTAGAGAGAGGCAGGAGAACGAGATGGATCGAAAAGGGAGAAAAGGGAGAGGAGGGAGATGGATTAATAGAAATGGAACAAAACGACAGGTGCGCATCTAGTCGCTTTATAAAGACTGCACATGGAAGCAAACATGTGAATCAATAAACAATAGTTTTCAGTGTAATATACAAAAAACCTTGATTTAATTACGTAAAACTATTTTTAGAGATTAACACAATATCTCTCAATATTGCACTCGCTCCTCTCTACTCCGTGCTGCCAACCATGTTTGACAAGGCTTCGCATGTATTATTTACAGTTACGAAGCAAGTAATACGGTGAACTACGAATTTCTGGCGCTTGGCCCCTCCTGCTCGATTCGCTGAAACGCCATCACAAAATTATTTTAATCGAGGACACCTTGCAGTCTCACTTCGACGCGCTCGCAGTCGGTATGGATCCAACACATGCGACAAGGAGACATGACACAGACGTCAAGTTCGTATAGGTAAAAGGATATCAAAGAACTTTACATAATGAAATAGTCGACCATCTAGCAAAGAGGAGCATTACTGAAGAACAATTCCGTCTAACACCAGTTCCTCATACTGATCTCAATCGCACTATCAAGAAAGCTGCTAACCGTGACAGGCACCGTTAATGGCACGTACGTGGGGTAATTCAACACATTTTTTCTTGGCCAATTTCGGTTTTAAGTATGTGAAATCTGTAGTAGGACACCGTGGAATATTCCCACTTCAGCCTCTATAGTTTCATGATGTTCTGATAGGTAGTGGCGCTATGCGTAGCTTTCAAAGTGGCATCTGCAACGGAGGTGAATTCCAAGCAGAGAGCTGTCATTGGATTTCTTTTGGCGGAAAAACCAGAGCATCGCAGATATTCATAGGCGCTTGCAGAACAGCTACTGAGATCTGGCAACGAACGAAAGCACTGTGAGTCGTTGGGAGAGGCGTCTGTCATCACTGAACAAGGTCGAGCAAACCTGTCGGATTTCCCACGTGTCAGCCGGCCGTACACAGCTGTGACCCTGCGGTGTTGGCAAATGCGAACGCTGTCATCGAGGTGATCGACGGGTGATGATCAAACACCTCTCTGCAAAATTGGACGTTTCTGTCGGTAGTGCTGACACATTCATCCACCAGTTGGGGCCCTCATAGGAATGTGCCCACTGCGTTCCTAGCCGCCTAACAGAAGACCATAAACCACTACGAAGGACCGTCTGTGCGGAATTGCTTGCCCGTTATGAGGCTGGTGGTGACAATTTTTTGTCGAACATCGTTACAGGCGATGAGACATGGGTTGGCTCCGACGTCGACCTGTGGGTGGTACCATGTGGGCATACAAGTCCTCCCAGTAAGGTGGTGTAAGGTGTCGTATTGAACGGAGATTATTATGTTGAAAAATAAGGTTTAGCAGCCAAAACACAGGGAAATAATATGCTGTCTTGGAATTCTAAATAAACCCAACCTGATTTCTCAGAAACAAATGGTTTGCATTACTTATTCAACGTCCCTCGTATCTCAGCAACATTAGGGCAAACACCTAGCGGCCATACAACAGGACAGCACTCGTCTACTGTGGTTCTCCTATGTGAAGCCATGTAGGCGTCATGTGCTGTCCATCACTCGGATGAAGCTGGTACACGGATGTTAGCTGGCACATTTACATCGAATAAAGATTCTAGTTTTGGGACGTTTGCGATCAGGATCAAACTGGTGTGGCCGATTTGAAGCATGTAATACTGGAATGCACCAAGTGCAAGAAAGCACAAGAACTACTGTACAGAAACTGGTTGCAAGCGGTTTGGCCCTACCTACAACTGTTACCACCATACTCTATAGATCATATGTGAATAAGTATAATTTGGTAGCGGAATACTTAAAAGAAGGTGATATATAGTTTTAACTTGGTACTTCATGTCCATATAATGTTATTGTTGTTTGTGGTCTTATGTCTGAAGACTGGTTTGATACAGCTCTCCATTCTTCTCTATCCTGCGCGTCTTCATCTCCGAAAAACTGCTACAACCCACACTCATTCGAACCTGCCTACTGTATTCGACTCTTGGTCTCCCTCTATAATTTTTAACCCCCCCCCCCCCCCCCTCTCCCGTGCCACATTTTACCCCCCCCCCCTCCCCCTCCTATCCCACCACACACACACACACACACACACACACACACACACACACACACACACACGCACACACACCCTTTCCTACAATATTAAATTGACAATCTCCTGATGCCTCAGAGTGTGTCCTATCAACCGATCCCTACTTTTAGTCAAATTTTGCCAGAATTTTTTTTCTTCTCATTTCTATTCAGTACCTCCTATTTGGTTATGCGATCTACCCATCAAACATTCAGTATTCCTCTGTAGTACCACATTTCAAAAGTTTCTCTTCTCTTCTGGTCTGAACTGCTTATCGCTCACGTTTCACTTCTGTACAGAGCTACACCCAGACAAATGCTTTTAGGAAAGACTTCGTAACTCTTAAATTTATATTAAGTGTTCTCTTCCTCAGAAACCTTTTCTCACCTTTGCAGTCTACATTTAATACGCTCTCTACTCAGTGTTAACAATCTTCTCTTCCTCAGAAACCTTATCTTACCTTTACTAGTCTACATTTTATACGCTCTCTACTTCGCCCACCATTAGTTATTTTAGAGCCCAAATAGAAGACGTCATCTACTGCTTTTAGTGCCTTATTTCCTGATGTAATTCCGTCAGCATTGCCTGATTTAATTCGACTACGTTCCATCATCCTTGTTTTACTTATGTTAATATTCATCTTATATCCTCCTTTCAAGGCACTATCCATTCCGTTCAACTGTGCTTCCAAGTCGTTTGCTACCTCTGAAAGCTGACATAATTACGTCATCTGCAAACCTCTCTCTCTCTTTCTCTCTCTCTCTCTCTCTATGTATATAAGGACTCGGATTATTGTTCCTTTGTATACTTTTTAAATTACGAACTGGTATATATACTATTTTGACTCAAACTATCTTGAATAAGATACCCTGTATCATATTGTAGTAAGAACAGGCTTGTGTGTAATGTAATTTGTCATTTAACTATTTCTCAAAGTTTTATGTTAATTCTGTACAGTTATAATATTGCTGGCTATATCGCCACTGTTGCCTAAAAAAGAAACTAAACTCTGCCTGAACAGGCCATGAAGGCCCAACGGGACCGACCGACCGCCATGTCATCCCCAGCCCACAGGCGTCACTGGATGCGGATACGGAGGGGAATGTGGTCAGCACACCGCTCTGCCAGCCGTGTGTTAGTTTACGAGACCGGAGCCGCTACTTCTCAATCAAGTAGCTCCTCAGTTCGCCTCACAAGGGCTGAGTGCAACCAGCCTTCCAAAAGCGCTCGGCAGACCGGATGTCACCCATCCAGGTGCTAGCCCAGCCCGACAGCGCTTAACATCGGTGATCTGACAGGAACCGGTGTTACCACTGCGACAAGGCCGTTAATGTCGCCTATAGCCGAAACAAATAAAAATAATAATCCAACACATGTGTAGCGTGTGCCTGAGAAATATTTCCATATTAGCCTTGCTATGCTCAGGGCTGCACCGACCAAGACTCTAAATTTACATACATTACAACTGCCGTGTAATAGTACTGAATATAACAGCGATAGGTGATGAAATAAAATTGACTCTGTGATAGCAGGTGTCACAAGTTCACATAACATGCAGCTAATTTAGGCAGTTCCAGGATGGCGTCAATACAAACAGAGCAGAGATAAACATGCGAGGAGGCTAAATCCACCGATCGATCGTATGATGCATTGTTTTTCGAGGTGCTTAACCGCTTCAGTCTCATTCCAAGTGTCTGATTCGGGGACTGTGGAATTATTTTTGACTACGTAATGACCACTGTTTTATCGTCTTATTGTAGGGCTTTAGGAAACTAAACATAATTTAAACATTGGATTGAAAATGACGGCGTGGTATGTTGCCTATGTCTCGTGTCAGCTCATGGGGCAAATTTTCTGACTTGATGTAGAATACGAGTTTCTCTAATTCAATATTTTGAGGATGTGTAGATACGTAGGGGTATGAAAAACATCAATGCCCAAAGACCTGTTTTTTATATTCATGCCCGCAGCTAACTATCACACTTTTAGAACAATACCTGATTCGTGTTAGAATGAATACAGTGAAAATTTTTGAATTAGTCTCGATCATGTGACCACTGAATTTTATTAGCAGTAACTTTTGGTACATTAAACCAGTTACTTTATCGAAGGTGTATGTAATGCACCTCTTGAAGGTCAATCATGAGTGTAATGTTAATCTCAAGTGTTTTGTGTTGGTTTCATCAAATTAATACACTTCCAGGTGCGATTTCCTGAATGTCGTAATCTATCATTTTGTTTGTGAAAAGATTATCCTGTATTGTTTTTGAAACGTTAATGTTTTCTAAAACAAGGCCCATTTCTAAATGTCCTCTGGATGTACCCATAATTCGAGTAAATGAAATGCGAACTGTAAGTGCCTTTATAGAGAGCAGCGAAAGTTCGCTTCTAGATTGCTTGGAATGTACACTGTCTGATAAAAGAAAGTGAAGCATCTAGAAATCATGATTGGATGTTAATGTTTCTTCGTACATGTAGGCGCTATCAGTGTGTATGTAAATGATTATAGTCGCAATTCCCTGTGACAGGTAGAACGGTTACCAAAGTACACTAACAGTAAGTTGAAGTCTGTTTGTCATCTGCGTTGCATACAAGACATGACTCAGTTATGACTCTTGTATCGTTTAATCATGAAGTCAAATGCTATTAGATATTTACTTTTCTTAAAGTGTGTAACAACGCCATAAAGTGAAGAGTTATTTTTTTTGAGAAATATACGAGTATCGACTGCTGCAAGTCGTTCTTATTCGCTGTGGTCGAAACGGGAGCAGACCCAATGGACATGACGAAAAAATCAACTGCAGACCTGACTGGTTGAAAGGCAGAAATATTAAACAACTTTTTCGAATTTCTGTGGACTCGCTTTTGAGGGAGTCGATAGTGGGATTCTGCAGAGTGAAATTACGAGTGGGCAGACATTCTGCGAGACGCAAAGCAGAGACGATAGTCTTACTGTGATTCTCAGGATTTCGATGATTACACTCGTTGCCAGAGGGATCTGCATGGGTGTAGCGGGAGTGTGAAATAGTGCATTAATTGTAAACAAAAACATCGAATGTAAAGCACATGTCTGAGGATCAAACTGACATTAAGAGTATTAAGAAGTGTTTTTGTGTCGCAGTGATTTATTTGGAATATAAATGCTGTTTGCACTGCAACAGTTCGTAAATTGTCTTAAAAAACCAAATGGGCCAAAGCAACTGCAACATACTGCCGGAGTGGACTACATTCTCCTGACGTAAACATAAGGTAATCGGAAAAGTTAGCCATCCGAAGATCAGTATGACAGTCGGAAACCGGTTAAGGCGTTGAAATAAAGCATTTTTAAAGGTATGTGGCTGGTTTCACTCTTCTACAACAGTCCTTAACGGACGCAGAGTTCAAGAGATGCAGCATGGATAAAATAACTCTAGAACCAGACACATTAGCGCCTCGTGTGCAGTTTACAGATGCTCTGCATTATCCCAGAACCTTCCAACAAACCTAAGATTTTCATTTGCCTTTCTTAATACTGATTTTACGAGTTCGTTCCATTTCATATTACTTCTTAGTATTAATTGCAAATGATATAGTGATGTGACACGCTCCAAATGTTTGCAGTTAATATTGTAATCTGATACGATAAGGTCCTTTTGTTTAGTTACAGGCATTGTACAATATATATCTATATTTAAAGAGGGCTAACATTTATAAAACTAGCTGGTAATATAGTTCTGGTCTAAACGTTTTCATCTTCAATACGTTGTTCCTACTCTGCCTATAGCACAGCTTTTTGAATCACTGCATTTACTGTTCACTTTTTGACCCATGCACATCTTTAGAGACGTTGCGATTTTAATTTTAAATTGTGCATCCAATTAGAGCTATTCTTCAAATGGTTCAAATAGCTCTGAGCACTATGTGACTTAATATATGAGGTCATCAGTCCCCTATAACTTAGAACTACTGAAACCTAACTAACCTAGGGACATCACACACATCCATGCCCGAGGCAGGATTCCAACCTGCGACCGTAGCGGTCGCGCGGTTCCGGACTGAAGCGCCTAGAACCGCTCGGCCACTGTGTTGTCCTTCATTTGATGGGTATTGCAGTAAACTACGTCATGAAAACATCTAAAATATTGCCTTATACTTGTGCAGAAAACAATTAGCTACCAATAATGCCAAACCAGCCCAATTATCGATATGGAGGACACGATAATCAGCTTCATACCATAGCGTCAACTCTCTCCCGCAGTTGGCACTACAGCAGGCATGTCAGTTTGGCCAGTCCATTGACATGAGTGTCTCCGTAAATTCCGTGGCGCCACACTTGTCTGGCAGTTCTCATTCTTCTCTGAAGCCCCATTCACAGTAGAGTGATTTATTCCACCTGTGTTTACGGTGTTTCGATTCGGATCGCTCCCTAGACTATTTGTGCATGCTTACGACGACTTTCATTATGCACTGGCCTTCGTTTCTGACTAGCCGTTCCCTTGCTAAAGTCAAACGTCGTCTAACACGAGAAATTCCTGTTTGTTCCCTGGTCTCTGCATCACCGTCAGTGCGAGTGATCATAAATTGTGCTCTACACAGCCCATTCACATTAGAGTGACCACCTACCAAAAGTCTGAATAACCATCTTTTGCAGGGTGGACCTGCAGAAAGACAGCCAGTGAGGCTCTGGAAGGTACCGGCATGAATGTGGAGCCATACCAGCTCCAAGGCCATAGACAGCTGTGCTAGGTTTCATGGTTGAGAATCCATGGCGCGAAAAGCCAGATCGAAGTTGTCCCACAGATTCTGGACTGGGTTTAAATTCGGGGGGTTTCGTAGCCACGGGTGTACGGTAAACGTATCTTGGTGCTCTTCGAACCATGCATGTACGGTACAAGCTGTGAGACACGTCCTATTGTCCTGCTGGTAGATACCATCAAAAGGGTTCAATGGCTCTGAGCACTATAGGACTAAACTTATGAGGTCCTCAGTTCTCTAGAACTTATAACTACGTAAACCTCACTAACCGAAGGACATCACACACATCCATGCCCGAGGCAGGATTCGAACCTGCGACCGTAGCGGTCGCGCGGTTCTAGACTGTAGCGCTTAGAACCGCTCGGCCACACCGGACTAGATGCCGTCACGTCGAGGAGGAACAAACTGTATGTAGAGGTGAACATGGTCCCCAAGGGCAGATCCATACTTGTGTTGGTCCAGTGTGCCTTCCAGAATGACGAGATCACTCAGGGAATATCACGAAAATCTTCCCCAGACCAGAAAGGAGGTGGCTTACAAAACACTCGTTCGACCTATACTTGAGTATTGCTTATTAGTGTGGGATCCGTACCAGGTCGGGTTGACAGAGGAGATAGAGAAGATCCAAAGAAGAGCGGCGCGTTTCGTCACAGGGTTATTTGGTAAGCGTGATAGCGTTACGGAGATGTTCAGCAAACTCAAGTGTCAGACTCTGCAAGAGAGGCGCTCTGCATCGCGGTGTAGCTTGCTGTCCAGGTTTCGAGAGGGTGCGTTTCTGGATGAAGTATCGAATATATTGCTTCCTCCTACTTATACCTCCAGAGGAGATCACGAATGTAAAATTAGAGAGATTCGAGCGCACACGGAGGCTTTCCGGCAGTCGTTCTTCCCGCGAACCATACGCGACTGGAACAGTAAAGGGAGGTAATGACAGTGGCACGTTAAGTGCCCTCCGCCACACATCGTTCTGTGGCTTGCGGAGTATAAATGTAGATGTAAATCGGAGTATAAATGTAGATGTAAATGTAGATGAACGCTCTCTCCGCCGGGCTGAACCCTTCCGACGATTGTTGCAGGGCCTTACACGCCAACGGATATCTGTCCGATGGAGAATAGAACGTGATTCATTTGAAAAGCACCTGCCGCTACTCAGTGGACGTCCAGTTGCTGTGTGGCGTGCAAATTCCAGCCTTTGTCGCCGATGAACGGAAGTCAGCATGGGTGCATGAACCAGGCACCGGCTACGGAGGTCCATAAGCAGCAACGTTTACTGAACGTCATTGAAAAGACACTGTTGATAGCCCCTTGGTTCATATGGGCGGTCAGTTGCTCAACAAGTGCACGTCTGTTTGCCCGTACACATCTCCGCAGCCGTCGTTCACCCACGTCAACTATGGCCCGTGGTGAGCCACAGTTTCCTTGGCGCCGGTTTTAGGTAACACCATTTTGTCTCTCACAGTATACAGTAATTTAGCTAAGGGTGCGCGCGAACAGTTTACAAGCTTAGCTGTTCCCGAAACGCTTCCACCCTTGGCTTGATAGCCAATGATCATGCACTTTTAGACGTCAGGTAAATCATCCCGATTTCGCCTTACTACAACGAGTGCACTGTTTTCTGCGCTCTCCCAACACGCTTTATACAGGGTGTTACGAAAAGGTACGGCCAAACTTTCAGGAAACCTTCCTCACACACAAAGAAAGAAAATATGTTATGTGGACATGTGTCCGGAAATGCGTACTTTCCATGTTAGAACTCATTTTATTACTCCTCTTCAAATCACATTAATCATGGAATGGAAACACAGAGCAACAGAACGTACCAGCGTGACTTCAAACATTTTGTTACAGGAAATGTTCAAAATGTTCTCCGTTAGTGAGGATAAACGCACCCACCCTCCGTCGCATGGAATCCCTGATGCGCTGATGCATCCCTGGAGGATGGCGTATTGTATCACAGCCGTCCACAATACGAGCACGAAGAATCTCTACATTTGGTATCGGGGTAGAGTAGACAAGAGCTTTCAAATGCCCCCATAAATGAAAGTCAAGAGGGTTGAGGTCAGGAGAGAGTGGAGGCCACGGAATTGGTCCGCCTCCACCAATCCATCGGTCGCCGAATCTGTTGTTGAGAAGCGTACAAACACTTCGACCGAAATGTGCAGGAGCTCCAGTGTGCATGAACCACATGTTGTGTCGTACTTGTAAAGGCACATGTTCTAGCAGTACAGGTAGAATATCCCGTATGAAATCATGATAACGTGCTCCATTGAGCAGTACATACTGACGAAACTAAAATGAGCTCTAACATGGAAAGTAAGCGTTTCCGGACACATGTCCACATAACATATTTTCTTTATTTGTGTGTGACGGATGTTACCTGAAAGTTTGTCCGTACCTTTTTGCAACACCCTGTAAATCCTCTACTGCAAGTGCTGCCACCTACCATCTGAGAGTGGTCATTCTACGTTGACGTCGAACACAGTCAATGAACTCATTAATGTGGCTTGACCGTGTACTTACATAGAGTAGGACAGGAAAAAAAGCGCGAAAGACCTCTGTTATCGACGTGAATCGTTATTGCTGTGTGCATCTGATAGGTGAAAATCTGTTTCAGGTCAGTGAAAGTTGCTGTCGACTTCTATTATGAGATTATGAAAGCGGAGGAGTAATGGAAAACAAATCATCTACGGGCATTTGCCAAAGAGGCGCAACTGTAATGAGTCCTAGTACGAGAGAGATTTTCCTGAAATGCATTTTTGTTTGCGCTGTATAGCAGCTGGACTTTCATTACAACCAAGTGTGTCATCCAAAGAAAGTGGCTCATATCATTCGAATTAGGGAGGGTACTGTGATAATCCCGTGGTATTTTTCTTACTTTAACAGATAGTCTACACCTATGTGAGCAGATCACCATTATGAATTACGAAGATATGTCTTTTACCCAAGATCTTCACGGTACAGACAACCCAAGTATTCAAGTTCTTCAAGCTGACAAGCGCACCTAGTTCACGCACTGCCAGTATGATATTACACCGTCCAGACACATTAATGTAACTACCGTCTATGTTCGATAACGTGAAATAACCACTTACAGACGGCAGGCGACTGCAGTTGCATTAACTCCTCCCGCACAGGCCATGAAAGCCCAAAGGTACCGACTGGCCGCCGTGTCATCCTCAGCCCACAGACGTCACTGGATGCGGATATGGAGGGGCACGTGGGCAAGCACACCGCTCTCCCGGCCGTATGTCAGTTTCCGAGACTGGAGCCGCTACTTTTCAATCAAGTAGCTTCTCCGTTTGCCTCACAACGGCTGAGTGCACCCCGCTTGTCAACAGCGCTCGACAGACCTGATGGTCTCCCATCCAAGTGCTAGCCCAGCCCGACAGCGCTTAACTTCGGCGATCTGACGGGAACCGGTGTTACCACTGCGGCAAGTCCGTTGGCTGCAGTTGCGTTGGAGGGTATAAAAACCGTGTCGGGGGACGTGAAAAAACACTGCAGTCATTGTCGTAAAGCGATACGGAGGCGATCTATCTGACGTCCAAAAGAGCATTATCGTGGCTTTTGGGACAAGGGTAGAAGCATTTCCGGAACGGCTAAGTGTGTACACTGTTCGCGTGCCGCTGTGGATAAAGTAAACCGAGCATGGCAAAATGGCGCTATCGAAAACCGGCACCGAGGGAGCTGTGGTTCTCCACGGGCCGTAGACGGCAGGGACGAATGGTGTCTGCAGAAATGTGTACGAGCGAATAGACGTGCATCTGTTGAGCAACTTATCGACCAGGTGAACCAAGAGGCTACTAACAGTGTCTCCTCAACGACTGTTCAGCGGACGTGCTGCGAATGGGGCTCTGCACCAAGCGCTTGGTTCGTGCACTCATGCTAACTTCTGTTCATCGGCGACAAAGGCTGGAACTTGTGCGCTAGTACCGCAACTCGACTTACGCTGAGTGGCAAGAGGTGGCCCTTTCAGATGAATCGCGTTTTGTGCTCTATTGGGCTGTTAGGCCTTGGCTTTTACGGCTCTGCAACAATCGTCAGAAGTATCCAGGCAGAAGAAGGAAGCGTTACGGCCGGGGGAATGTTTTCTGGGTGATATCGTCATCCTGGAGAGCACAATGGTACAACACAAGTATGCATCGATCCCTGGCGATCACGTCTACGTCTACATACAGTTTGCTTTTCCTTGGTACGTTGACATCTACCAGCAGGACAATGCAACGAGTCACACAGCTCGCAGTGTACGTGCGCGGTTGTAAGAGCACCAGGATGAGTTTGCCGTACTTACCTGGCCACCAAACCCTCAGAATCTGTGGGACCCCTCAGTCAGGATCTTCAACTGTGAAACCTAGCGCAGCTGGCCATGGCATTGGAGTTGGTCGACATCCCTATAGTTACCTTTCAAAAATTGGTTCAAATGGCTCTGAGCACTATGGGACTTAACTGCTGTGGTCATCAGTCCTCCAGAACTTAGAACTACTTAAACCTAACTAACCTAAGGACATCACACACATCCATGCCCGAGGCAGGATTCGAACCTGTGACCGTAGCGGTCGCGCGGTTCCAGACTGTAGCGCCCGTAACCGCTTGGCCACTCCGGCCGGCAGTTACCTTTCAGAACCTCACAGATCCGCTTGCTGCACGTCATGCGTAGCAATAGTTGGTTATTCAGGCTTTTAACAGATGGCCACACCAATGTGACTGGACCGTGTACAAGCTCGTGAATTCCCTAGATTTCAGTCGGGCAGAGAAGTAGTTGACCCTGTTTGCAATAGTTGGTTCAATGTATGATGTACCCCATGATCTTTTTAATACGGTTCAGTAATGTTTTACCAATTGAAGCGTTTAGTAAACATTCGAATTAGTTTCGTGGCACAGTGGTATGCTTTCACGCTAGCTCAGTGTGTGTGCGTGTGTGTGTGGTCTGCGGTCTGGTCATCCCTGTAATAAACGAAACTAAGTGAAGTTTTCAGAGAGGAATTTTAAGAGGTGTCATGTGACATCTGCACAAACCAAATGACGAAAAATTATAACAAAATAGATACATCTACATCTACATGGTTACTCTGCAATTCACATTTAAATGCCTGGCAGAGGGTTTATCGAACCATTTTCATACTACTTCTCTACCATTCCACTCTCGAATGGAGAGTGGGAAAAAGGAACATCTAAATATTTCCGTTCGAGCTCTTATTTCTCTTATTTTATTACGGTGATCTTTTCTCCCTACGTAGGTGGGTGTCAACAAAATATTTTCGCATTCGGAAGAGAAAGTTGGTGATTAAAAGTTCGTGAATAGATCTCGCCGCAAAGTAAACCGCCTTTTTGTTTCAGTGACTGCCACCCCAACTCGCGAATCATATCAATGACACTCTCACCTCTATTGCGAGATAAAACGAAACGAGCTGCCCTTCTTTGGATTTTTTCGATGTCCTCCGTCAATCCTACCTGGTAAGAATCCCACACCGCGCAGGAATATTCCAGCAGAGGACGGACAAAAACAAAAAAACAAAAACATGTGTTGAAGTACCAGACTACAAATCCAAAAACCTCGGCTCTGATCCCCGGTCAATCTTAGGATTTTTATCTGTCACTCATCACTTCTTTCCCCTCTGGCAATTTTTGTTGATGTGAAAAATGGCAAGTCAAATCGTGGTTAAGAATCTATGCTAAACTGTGAGTCCCCCTATAGCTGACTTGGTAAGTTAGTTCGAAGATCAGAGGAAGACAATGGCGTGCCACCTCCAACAGGACCATGTCTAGTAAAGCTGCTTCTCCCACAGGTACACCTACGACGTAGAATGCGACGGGCAACTGTTTACCGCGAAAAGATGGAGTTTTATTGCTATAAGTATTCATACTGATACACTCAAGAAAAATTGAATTATAAATAGTTACTGTATCAGAGAAAGAGAGATTGAGAGAGAGAGAGAGAGAGAGAGAGAGAGAGAGGGAGGGAGAGACAGTGGTGGGAGAGGGGGGGGGGGGGGGGCAGAGAGAGAGAATTTTTCTGGCGCTGCAGCGAATGGAATAATTTTGAGTCCCGCATGAAGCAGATGCTATCAGACCTCGTAATGCCCGCCAGCGTGACAGTCGAGATCAATATGGGCATCACGCGCGATATTACCTCATTTGATCGATGCTTGGTCCTGTCTCCGAAGTGATTCAAGTACGTGTCCTTGTGTCAAGGGCAGGCCTCAGTGGCCGAGCGGTTCTAGGCGCTACAGTCTGGAACCGCAAGACCGCTACCGTAGCAGGTTCGAATCCTGCCACGGGCATGGATGTGTGTGATGTCCTTAGGTTAGTTAGGTTTAAGTAATTCTAAGTCCTAGGGGGCTGGTGACCTCAGACGTAAGTCCCATAGTGCTCAGAGCCATTTTTTGTGTGTCAGGGGTGTAACGTGAAAGAAATAAGGGAGGAAGATCAGAGTATAGCGTCTCGACGACGATGTACTCGTTAGGGATGGGATAGAAGTACGGATTGGAGATGGACAAGGAAGAAATAGGTATTGCTCTTTTAAAGGAACTATCCCGGCACTTGCCTTAAGCGATTTAGGTTCAAAAATGGTTCAAATGGCTCTGAGCAATATGGGACTCAATATCTCAGGTCAGAAGTCCCCTAGAACTTAGAACTACTTAAACCTAACTAACCTAAGGACATCACACACACCCATGCCCGAGGTAGGATTCGAACCTGTGACCGTAGCAGCCCCGCGGTTCCGGACTGCAGCGCCAGAACCGCACGACCACCGCGGCCGGCGATTTAGGTGTATTACGGATAATTTTAATCTGGTTGGCTTGACGAGGAGTTTGAACCACTATCCTTCCAAATGCGAATCCATTGCCTAGATCACTGCACTGCCTCGCTAGGTGGGTGCGACGCGACTACATGAATTAGGGAAAAACCACCGTAATTAGTGAAAACTGCCCAGAGCATCAGTGAATTATGGCTGGGATCGCCGTCGACTATGGACGGTTGCAAAAGCGAATAGACGGTCGGTTTAATGCTGCAGATAAACAACTGACAAGCAACCATGTCATACAGAACTACCTCCTCGATAGAGGCTGGAGAAGCCAAAGACGTGTACCTCTCTTCACCGCACATCACTGGCCACAAAAATTAGCACAGGAGCAGGCACACCGTTATTGGACGTTTAAAACGGGGAACAAGATCGTCTTGACCAGACGCGCAGTACACGTTCGTACATGCCTGTAGCAAGGTACGAACAAGCCGAAAACATTACGGAACGGTACATTATGTTTGCCAAGAGAGCATCGTTCAGCCAGATGGTGGAGACATTGTCGTGTGGAGATATTTTCCTGAGATTAAATAGAGCCACTGTTATGTCTGCCATCGCCACTCACCAGCGAAGGATACACGAACCTACAATCTCACCATATCAACCCTTTTATTCACCTGCAATATTCACTTGGTGTTCTGTGTCTTCAGCAAGACAGTGCCCCACCTTATCGCTTCTGGATTGTGCCAGAATGATTTGTGGAACACCACACTGATGTGAGGATGTTTCTGTGGCCCTGCATTACCTGACCGTAATCCTAATCAGGCAGGTGACGTTGTGTGATAAGTGGGTGCCTCTGATACAGCTCCGATGTAAACTCACGGTACAAATTATTTGACTCTCCCTTAAAAGAGGGCAGTAGTCGCTTTGGAGCGCTGTTGCTGGTCTAGTACTGGAACCAGGTAGTCCGTCAGGCAACTGCTGACGTCAGTCATGTCAGTGAAGGGGTCACAGTGATATACGGGCCTGCAACGAACTTGTGACGTCACACTAGTCGGCCTGTCCGCCACACTTTATGGACCCTCGGCTCCATGCGGGGGCCACGAGTAATCAATATTTACTGGAAAAGGTACCCAATAAAGGTCTTAATTTTCTCGTGCGCTATCTAGAACTTACATGCATTTAAACACACATTCAAGAATTATTTAGCTCGACTGAATCGGTTTATCGCTCCCTTCTGGAGACGGCTGTTGGCACTCGTAAGACCTGTAGTGCCACGTGCTCTGACGTACGCAACACTGCCTGCCTTTTTCGTGGGCCTTGGCAGTGAAGTGGTGTGTATATGCCAGTCGGTTGCATGAAAGCAGAGAAGTGAAATGGGTCAACGTAGAGACGTGACTGAACGGCAGAAAGAAGCTGTCGTATTCACAAAACTCTAAGAGCACACCGGGACTGAATTTTCCCGATTTGTTGGTGCATCAATGTGGACTGTCCAGTGTGTCTGCAAGACACAGGCTGGAGATGAGTGTCACGCCTTGTCCATGGCAATTCGTTTCAAATCCGACGGGGATTGATGTTTTCAGGGAATTAAGTTCCATTTCAAACAGTTTCCGAGAGAACATTGTTAAAGGAACTACATGAAATGGACGTTTGGTGTCGAGTACCACGTAAAAGGCCATTGCTGACAGCGGCACATGAAGCTGCGCGTCTTCGGTGGGCCACACCACACCGAAACTGGACAGTAGCTGATTGGAGGCATTATACTGTGGTTCGAAGAGTCACCGTTTCGTGCCTTTTCGAATGATACAAGGCGTCGAGTGTACTCATGGCCTACTGAGACGTTTAACCCGATGTGCGTGGAGAGTAGTTCTGTAATGTTGTGGTGGGATTTTCGTACCAAAACTTGGTTCCCCTCATTCTAGTTAACGTGAATATGAGGCAAGGTGCCTATTTTAACACTCTGGTCTTCTATGATGACAACAGGTATGTTCAGAGAACTCCTCGCTTACGTACCTTGTTTAACGAACACTCAGGAACACTATCGCACCTCGATGAGCTATTTAAATCACCCTATCTCAATCCCATGGAAATTATCTGGGACTATTTGGAACAGCTGGTGACACATAGCTATGAACATTCCCGCTATCTGGTTGCTTTCCGGCAGTAGTTCCCTATTTTTTCTACCTGATGCCGCCCTTTGCAACCCAGAATATCTTATGCTCGCTATATTTATTTATTAATTTTTTAGTTCTTTCGAAAAACTTTATTTTACTTTTTATTATCTGTAAGCCACGCTTTACCACAAGAGGGTTATCAAATGTAGAGTACTAGAAAATTAAATTGTTTCAAAGGATTTGGTAGCCTAACTAGAAACGTCTTTATGTCTTACTTAAATTCCTAGTGAGATCTTTTGCACTTGAACAACACTTTTCACGTGTAATATTTTTGGTGTGATGAAAGAAACAAGAAAAATTCAGAGCATCAATGAGACGGTTGAATTTCTTTTTTTTTTATCTACTCCTGGATGTTTGGTTTCAAACTAGCTAAAGCACATCTAAGGTCACTCTCCACATTCAGGTGACTGCAGTGTTTTGTTTCCATGGTATCAAGTGCCGAGAATCCGGTCTCACGTAAGTACGTAGATGAGAACTGTACGAGGACTATTAACATTTCCTTCACCGCTCCTAGGCCAAAATATTTTAGGAAGAGGAAATGTTGAGTGTCCTGTAGGGCTACAGGGTATGAGTACAAGTACAGGGGCCGTTGGGTGGTATCTATAGAAATGATTGTAGGAGTTGGAGGGAATAGTGGGACGACGGAACGCGAGTACAGTTTAGTGTGGGGGATCTATTGGGGCGAGGCTGAGAACTTGGCAGACACAGATGTGTGTATTCACGAGAACTAAGTGTGTGTAGCTTCAAGCCACAAAATTTGAACGAAAGCTTATTGTTCGCTTTCTCGGATGTGCGTCAGCTCTCAACTAGCAGCGAGTTCCTTTTAAATTAGTCGTTTCTCTGCTACTCTAAAGCCGAAAATTTAGTGATTACGGGTTTCCTCGTATTTTGAAGCTTACTTGCGTGTAGTCTTACACAAGACCACTAGCAGGAGTAGCATCTGAATAGCGTTTAATAACATCGACATTTCCGAATAATTACGGATTATGTGTTATAAGTGTACAAGGGTAGCTGTTGGCTTTAATTTCGTAAATTTCACTAATGTAGATCTTTTTCTTTTCATTATTAGAAAAGTCTGTGTTGTGGTCATTGAGGGAATTTGATAGACGATTTTGAGGTCCGTTAACAGGTCGAAGGTGCATTGACAGCTGTCAGTTGGCTTCATCTGCACGCCTCCAAAGGATTCAAGATTCAATATTCATGATAAACGGGTAATCATTGGACAAATACATTATACTAGAACTGACATGTGATTACATTTTCAAGCAAATTGGGTCCATAGATACTGTGAAATCAGTATCCAGAACAACCACCTCTGGCCTTAATAACGGCCTTGATACGCCTGGGCATTGAGTCAAACAGAGCTTGGATGGCGTGTACAGGTACAGCTGCCCATGCAGCTTCAACACGATACCACAGTTCATCAAGAGTAGTGACTGGCGTATTGTGACGAGCCAGTTGCTCGGCCACCATTGACCGTCTGTTTTCAGTTGGTGAGAGATCTGGAGAATGTGCTGGCCAGGGCAGCAGTCAAACATTTTCTGTATCCAGAAAGGCCCGAACAGGAACTGCAACATGCGGTCGTGCGTTATCCTACTTAAATGTAGAGTTTCGCAGGGATCGAATGAAGGGCAGAGCCACGTGTCGTAACACATCTGACAGGTTACATTGTCATGCCAATAAAACACTCATCGTCTCTGAACTGTTCCTCTGCTGTACGAAGTTCGGAAGTCTATAAAATGTGTTCACCAGCCATTACGGCGCCTTCCATGCCCACCAGCGGCGTACGTCGGCCCCACATAATGCCACCCCAAAACGGCAGGGAACCTCCACCTTGCTGCACTTTCTGGACAGTGTATCAAAGGCGTTCAGCCTGATAGGGTTGCCTCCAAACATGTCTCCGACGATTGTCTGGTTGAAGGCATATGTGACACTCATCGGTGAAGAGAACGTGATGCCATTCCTGAGCAGTCCATTCGGCATGTTGTTGGGTCCACCTGTACCGCGCTGCATGGTGTCGTGGTTGCAAAGATGGACCTCACCATGGACGTCGGGAGTGAAGTAGCGCATCATGCAGCCTATTGCGCACAGTTTGAGTTGTAACACAACGTCCTGTAGCTGCACAAAAAGCACTATCCAAGAAGGTGGCGTTGCTGTCCGGTTTCCTCGGAGCTATAATCCGTAGGTAGCGGTCATCCATTGCAGTGGTAGCCTTTGTGCCGCCTGAGCGAGGCCTGTCATCGACAGTTCCTGCTTCTCTGTATCTCCTCCATGTCCGAATAACATCGCTTTGGTTGACTCAGAGAGATCTGGACACTTCTCTTGTTGAGAGCCCTTCCTACCGCAAAGCGACAATGCGGACGCGATCGAACCGCGGTAATGACGTCTAGGCATTGTTGAACTACAGGCAACACTAACCGTGTTCACAAGGCTGCAATTTCTTGTTTAACGAAAACTCAGACATCCGATCGCACCTCGACTCGCCCGCTAAATAACCAGATCTTAATCCCGGAGAAAATATCTGTGACTGTATGGAACAATGAGTGAAAGTAGCAGCCAAGATTTTCACAGTTTGATAACACTGGAGGAACTAATCATCTGTGTATGGTTTCAGCTGGATGTGACACACATGTAGAAAATTGTGGATTCCCTATCTCGCCGAGTTACGGCCGTTATGAAGGGTAGATGTGGTATTCATACGGCATAAGCTTTACGTTTACTGGTGAGGGCTAATTATTTGTCTGTTGTGCTTACCGATAGCTCTGAGCGTCCGAAGCACAGATCATCGAGGAAACTGTTACTCCTGAGGCAGCCGACAATAATACACTCTACGAAAAAAAAAAAGAAATGCACAACGAGGGAGTTTTTCAATTTGGACACAAACTGATATTCATATATGTATCGACGGATTATGCAACATATTAAACTTTGGCGGCCAATCAGCCAGCAAGGATAGTAAAGAGGGGATATGTCAGCACCAGGATATAAAGTCTTTGCGAATTTCATACCGTGTACTAAGTTGGACAGTAACTATGCCTCGCAGACGGGCACGTGAACAATATATCCTGATGCCAGCAGTTGAGAGAGGACTTGTAGTTGGGCTCAAAGAAGCCGATTGTAGTAATCGGTGAATCGCTCGAGATTTGAACAGGAGCGATGCCACTGTTTGACGATGTTGGCAGAAATTGTTGATCCACTGCTGAACACAGCGTCACGAAGGAAGCGGTTCTAGAAAGACGACAGAACGTGAACACCGAGCGATCATCAGAAAGCCACGCAGAGCCTTGGAGTCATCATTCAACGATACGTAGTGGAACTGGTGCTTCAGTGAGCGTAAGGACCATTAATACTCACAGAAAGGAGGCAGAGATCACGGTGCCTCTTGTGTCGAGGTCCCGCGGTCGCGTTCTCGCTTCCCGAGCACGGGGTCCCGGGTTCGATTCCCGGCGGGGTCAGGGATTTTCACCTGCCTCGAGATGACTAGGTGTTTGTGTTGTCCACATCATTTCATAATCATTCATGAAAGTGGCGAGATTGGACTGAGCAAAGGTTGGGAATTTGTACGGGTGCTGATAACCGCGCAGTTGAGCGCCCCACAAACCAAACATCATCATCATCTTGTGCCGGCTACCATTGACCTCTGCACACCCACAAGTCCACTTGCACTGGTATCGCGCAAATTCGACCTGAAATCTCATTCTATGGTATAGAAGGCGGTGTTAAGGATAAAGCTCTGTCATTTATACCTGAGTACGCTTCTGCTGTCTGTCAAACATAGGAGATTGTCAAAGTTATATAGCTGTCTGTTTCACCCCTTTCTGTCTCAAAGTTAAATTCATTAAAGAAGATCATATTTCTCTCTGCGATAGCGATTTTTCTTTCTACTTGATAGTCTCTGTTACTCTCAATATGAATCCCAGATTGATTGTAGATAAAAATTTCGTAAGTGAATAAGTGTACTTTGAAGATGTTGTAAATATTCCCTGTCGTGTAAAGAGATACCTACAAGATGTACGTGTGGGAACTAAACACATAATTCTAATTTCTTTCTTTTGTGCAATGATCATTTTTTGCACAAGCGAGGAGTTGTTCCTTAATATTATCCCATAAGACACCAGTGAATGAAAATATGCAAAATATTTTAACTTACTGATTTCTACAGAGTGGTCAGAAACAGTCGGAGAAGACTCTAAAGATGTTGGCCGGCCGGAGTGGATGAGCGGTTCTAGGCGCTTCAGTCCGGAACCGCGCTACCGCTACCGTCGCAGGTTCGAATCCTGCCTCGGGCATGGATGTGTGTAGTGTCCTTAGGTTAGTCAGGTTGAAGTAGTTCTAAGTTCTAGGGGACTGATGACCTCAGATGTTAAGTGCCATAGTACTCAGAGCCATTTTCTGAGTGTGTTGCAGGGTAGGGTGTGCTGAGAAATAGGCATTCAGAAAAAAAAATCGACATGTTGAGCCATTTCCGAGTTAATTAGCATTGGAGTTAGCCTATCACACCGTTATGCCCGAAAATTCAAGCTGCCCGCCAGATACAATTAGTGTCAGTTGTTCTTATAGCGTAGATGATAGCGCACGACACTGCTCAGCCTTTGGCTCGGCTTCGATCCTTACTACTGCATCGCTCTCTTGTTCAGTTTTAGCAAATCAAACGAAGAATACGTATAGAGACACCGACTCTGGCGAGCAGCTTGAATTTGCTCGAGTAATGGCCTCATTGACTAACTTCAATGCTAATTAACTCGGTAACGGCACAACGGCTCGAATTGTTTTCTTAACAATTATTTCTCAGCAACCCTGCAACACCCTTACAAGCTTTTTAGGCTGTTTCTGACCACCACGTATACCCTCAAAGTCGGCAATTATTGTTATCGCAAAAATAGTAGAACCTAAAATTTTAGCAGGTCTGCTATATGGTTTTTATAGGCCTAATTTAAGTTTGCACCAGTGTGCACTCTTAAGAACTTATAATTTTCTATGCTGTTTATTATGTCTTGTTGGCATTCTGGATTAATAGGAAGGGGATGAGATTTTTTTGACTGTATAAAACTGGCTGAACTGCGTTTTTTCTAAGTCTAAGCTAGCCTATTGTGCAAAACCATTCTGTAACTTTCACAAAAGCTTCATTTATTATTTTTTTCTGTTGATGTTTCTTTATTGGCTTCACAACAATGCTTGTATCGTCTGTAAATAGGACTAATTCAGCCCCCTGATTCAAATAAAATGACAGAGTATTAAATCAGTAATGGGCCAATGATTGAACTCTTTGGGACTCCTACTGTAATTTCTCCCCATGTATATGACGCGACGTCCCTCTCTGTAGTACTCAAACAGCATATGCCAACTTTCTGCATTCTGTTTTTTAAATAAGAACAAAACCAGGCATTTGCTGAGTTATGGATTCTATAAAAGTTTAACTTCTCTGATACAATACTCGTATTATGATTGACACAATCAAATGCCTTCGATGAGTTACAGAAGATCCAAATTGGTGGTGTTTTATTATTTAACGATTTTATTATGTGCTCAGTAAATGTATAAACAGGTGACTCAGTAGAACTTACTGTGATAGGCTAAGTATCCCATTACTACGTGGATGGGTGACAATCATGGGGTACATTACATTCTCAAAAAATTTACAAAATTATGTAACAGGAGACAATGAGCACTAATTATTGACATCTAAGGAGTCAAGCTTTTTGTAGAGAGATCTAGCAATGACATATTTCGATCTTTCTGTGAAAATATTCTGGGTTAATGATGCATTACATATGTGACTAAGAAAATTACATATTCTAGGCCCATAAGTTCTTAGTGTCTTATTGGAGTTATTATTCAGCCCATATTGAGTTTCACTCTTTAGAGTCATGATGATCTTCCTTATTTCACATGGGAAAATTAGATTAATTTTTAATTCACTAAATGTCATCCATATTGTTTCTTCAGTGTACTGTCTTGCTTTCTCTTCTAAGGTACCAATTTTCTCCGCTGTTTTTAAAACGTAATTATTAAAAATATTTAGCAGAATTTTGTTTTACAATGCTGCCATTCCCTTCAACGGAAATAATGTCATGTGCTATGCACAAGATGTGTTTACGTCTGGAATTTTTTACAAATTTTCTTAATACTTTACAGTACCGTTTATAACAAGAAATTATTTCTGAGTTATTACAAGTTATGGTTATTTTGCACATGTCCTTTTTTTGTTATGAAGAGACAAGGACAAATGTAGTCATTGAAGGTTTCTTTAATCATTACATTCAATTTTTTTAATAAAATTGTTGTCCAACAACTCATTAAGAAATGTGATGAATTTGGAGTTGGCACTAGGGTGATTGTAAACTTCACCCCAGTCAATTTTTCTTTAAATTTTCTTTAATATCTTCAGTAGTTTTGTCATTAATCAGCCTCACCACTTTCTTAGAGTCTCTCCGAATTATCATTGACCTAAATTTTCGTGATGTGACAATCAGTTTATGTGTCTCTTGAACTTCTGCTTGAGGAATGAATACATTATCTATAAGCGTACAACTATATTGAGCGATTCAGGCACGAAAATTTATAATTGATACCAAGATATAAGTGGCTGAAAGCGCCACTATTTCCCATTTCCCGCCAGATTCCTTTAAGAAATTAACATTAATATCACCACAGATTAACAATTCTTTCCTTTTGTGTGACAGAGCACAATAATTCATCAAAATTTTTGTTGCCAGTTATCCAGTGAAGACCTGTATACTGTAATAGTCATATATACTACCTTTCCACGCAAGCACATACTTTTCTGTAATTTTACTTCCTGAGGAATTGTGCTTGGTTTATCCCAGCCGTCCCCCTTCGGCGAAACAAATTTGAGTTACCTCACACTCCCCCCTCTCCCCGCCCGATATCCACACCACAGCTCAGAACCTGGGTGCCCTCTTGTGTGTAATTCACTGCAGTTCGTTCGTTCTGCTAGAGGTAAATGTATCGGCAAATACGCAAACATTTGGTTGCGTCTAATTAAACAGTATATAGCTGTCACTGATTACTTTTCTCCTTTCTAAATAACATTTTCTGTCTTTCTGCAGCCAGAGTACCATTTCGAGCTGACCGAATGCGATATGGAGAAGGGCCGATGGAGGGTCCAGGTGCCAACTTCTGGAATGTGCCAGGACACACTGCCGAGTCCAGCCACAAGGATCAACGACTGTCGTAAGTATATGGTATCCTTTCCATTGCTCTGAATGGTGAACTTTTAGGGGGCATTGAGCCTTGACGTAGCTTCTATCAAACATTTGGTGAGAAATGGCACCAACATCGGTGATATTACAGCAGCAAAAAATTTAATGTAACTTTGTGATACATCTAACGCCACCTACTGATGAAATTTTCCCCTTACAGTGTTGAACAGCCTGTGTCAGTTGGACACTGATGCTGTTGTGGATTAGCAACAATATATCTGTATTGATTTTAATATGTGTGTTCCCCCACCGCTGCTACCATGTTGCAGTGTACTACTTGTATCATTTTCATTATATTCTATGTTTAGTACCACAGATGTGATGGAGAGGTTGTCTGAAAATAAATAAAATTATTTTGGCGATCAAGCCAAGTGTTTTACCATTTACACCTATGCTGAATTCGCCGCTCTTTTTATCACTAAAAAGCAGTTCGAAGCACTTGATGACATCTAATCGATTTCTTCATAACGAAAGCTCTTTGTTCATCATAATCTAAATCTATACATAACGGACACTATCGGCTACAACAAAAATTCCTTGAAATTATTCATTCTCTTTGCATACCAGTCATTGTACCATAAGTTGTCTCGTGTGATTCAAATCTTCACTTTTGCGTTCTTTAGGAATTATATCTAATGTTACTAACATTTACTAAGGAGTCAGAAACAACTCTTATTAGCTGTGAGATAACAGGCTTCGTCGATCGTTCTATCCTCATATCAATTCGGTTCAACCAACAGATTATACACATAATTTGAAAGTAAACTGAACCAGCCGCTCTGAGGGACTCCCGTTTTTATTATGATGCAATGAAACGTGTAGCAAATGGTCTTCACTAAAAAAAATTATATAATATATAAGTCGCATACAAATCATCATGACGTATGCCTTGGTTGACGCCAGAAGCCACAATCGCAACATAAGCTGTCTCAGCTGAAAAAGGCAGTGACTAGCGGATTCAGGCTGACAGCATCAAAAAGAGGTTGGCACGTGCTGTGTGTCTCTCTAGCTGGAACAGTATTTTCAAATGAAGTAATTTTATGGTACCAACACGGAAGACAGCTCTATTGGAATTTGAACCAGTCTGTATGTTTTTGTTTTAGCTGCCAGTTAAAGAAACTGATAAACATTAAATAAAGTTTTTGTTGTTATTCAATATTAAAATAAAGTGAAAAAGCAAGAGAAACCCCCAAATCTGTCTCTTTAGCCCAAAAGCAACAACTGAAACTTCATGGCCTGAGAGAGAATGTGATGTTATTCCAGTGGTTACGAAAACGAGTCAAATTTACAAAAGAATTGGCAGTATGAGTCCACTTACAAGTATGATGTTGCAAACCTTCTGGCTCAGATGAATTGACTGATTCGTTAGGGAAGGGTGTCATAAAACCGTTGCATTATCTCCTGAGGTAAGCGTTCCAGTAGATGGTCTTTGATTTCGAGGATACTGTCACTGAGATGCAGTTGACACTCGAGCTGGTCCCACACATGTTCTGTCAGGGACAGATTTCGAGATTTTGCTGCTCACATCAGTACCTGAATATCACGAATAAAGTTCTCAGAGACACGTGCCATGAGTGGACCAGCATTGCAGTGTTGGAAACTGGCATCAAGCTACTGACATTTGAGACGTAACAACGAGGAAGCAGGATGTCCGTGACGTACCATTCTGTAGCCATAGTTCCTTCAATAACTACCAGCAGTGACCTGGAATTATATACCATCGATCTCAGCACCATAACGCCATGAGTGCGGCGCATCTCTAAAGCATTGGAGGAATGGGAAATCTCGCCAGGTCGCAGCCATACTCATCGACGATGATCTTTCAGTGTAGTGCAGAAGCGCGATTCATCACTGGGACGCGTCATCAGCAGTCCATGTTCCCCAGTAGCGGCATCACTCCAAAAGCAGCCGGGAGGGGGAAAGAGCGTCTGCTCTATATCTAGAAAAAAGTGATCTCGAATCCTGCATGCCACATAGACAGACGTATCATTTCAGTACTAATAGGAAGGCGAAACATGCAATGGACAATGACTTGCAGCAAGTGTACCTAGAATCATTTGTCGTAAGATCTCAAACCTCTTTCGCCATTCACTGCGAAACAAGTGTCTACAGCTATATCTATACTCTGCAAACCACTTTGAAGTACATGGCAGGGGATACTTCCCATTATACCACTTATCAGGGCTTCTGTTCCATTCGTGGATGAATCGCGGGGTGAATGATTTCCTAAATGCCTCTCTGTGTATGCTGTAATTAGTCTAATCTTGTCTTCGCGATCCCTACTGGAGTGATGCATCGGGAATTGTAGGGTATTCGTAGAATTTATCACTTACAGCTTCTTACTGAAATTTTGTAAGGGGTCTTGCACGGAATAGTTTGCCACCATCTTCGAGTGTCTGTCAGTTTAGCGCTTTCAGCACCTCTGCGACGCTCTCTCTTGGGTCAGACAAACCTGTGACCCAGAATGAATTTTCACTCTGTAGCGGAATGTGTGCTGATCTGAAATTTATTGGGGGATTTAAGCCGTGTGCTGGAATGGGACTCGATCCTGAGACCTTTGCCTTTCGTAGGCAGGTGCTTTACCGACTGAGCTATTCAAATACTTACTGACGACGCGCCATCATAGCCTTAAGTCTATCAGCACCTCATCTACTGCCTTCCAAACGCCACGGAAATTCTCCTGCATGCCTTGTGGGACTAGTATTCCTGGAGGAAAGAATATTGTGCAGACGTGGGTTGGATAGCTCAGTTGGTGGAGCATTTGACCGCGAAAGGTAATGGTGTCAGCTTCGAGACCCGATCCGGCATGCAGTTTTGATCATCCAGGAAGCTTCAGATCCGCGCTCAGTCCACTGCAAGGTGAAAGCTCATTCTGGAAACAGTTCTCCAAGCTGGGGCTTAGCCATGCCTCCACAATATTCTTTCTTCCAGCGGTAATAGTCTCGTAAGGTGCGCGGGGGAATATCTGTGAAATTTGTAAGGACTTGAGGTACCGGTGGAAGTAAAGTTGCCTTTGTCAAGAACATACAGTATGAATTACGCTTATTCTGTTGCAGTATTTAAATTTTCTCATAAAACCCGAGCCGTGCGGGATTATCCGAGCGGTCTAAGGCGCTGCAGTCATACTGTGCGGCTTCTCCCGACGGAGGTTAGAGTCCTCCCTCGGGTATGGGTGTGTGTGTTTGTCCTTAGGATAATTTAGGTTAAGTAGTGTGTAAGATTAGGGACTGATGACCTTAGCAGTTAAGTCCCATAGGATTTCATACACATTTGAACGTAAAACCCGACTTCACGATTCAGGGCCCTAACGTAACAGCAAATGGCCGTCACAACACACGCAATTTTGGGGCTGACGTGTAAACGAAAACGACCTCATGTGACAGGGAAGAGTTCGTACAGAAATATTATCTTATAATGGCCTGATGTTTCAGGTTACAGAACCCTAACATGATAATGCCAGCTGTATTTTACTGTACTTCGAGATTTTAAGAAAGATGTCAGCTCAAGATTTCTCTAACACTTATATCGTCTGCCTTGTCCGAACGGTCATTTCTCATTTATCAACCTGTGTCACGCTGCCTGCTACAATTGCAATATGCTACGCGCTATCACAGCTTTGCTTCTATTAACACCTCACCTCTTACCTTCCAAACGCCACAGAAATTCTCCTGCACACCTTGCGGGACTAGCATTCCTGGAAGAAGGAATATTGCGGAGACGTGGCTTAGATAGCTCAGTGGGTAGAGCACTTTACCGCAAAAGGTAACGGTCTCAGGCTCGCTACCCAGTCTGGCGTGCAGTTTCAAAATCAGAGCTCACTCCACTGCACAGCGAAAACTCATTCTGGAAACAGATCTGCAAGTGTCGTGAGCGTTAGTCAGTGGCTGTTGGAGATATGGTTATTGATTGTGTTACAACATCCATGTTGATACATACTGTAAAACTGAATATAGCACTAGACTAATTTGAGACGACACTTTCACATGCATACTTACAATTCAAAGAATCTGCAGTAATTTATCCAAGAGGGGTAAATTTCCTGAAATTGCAGTTTGAGAATGTCCCAGCGGAAAAATGCTCCTATCGGAGCAAAAAACAGGTGAAAATTCTCCTGCTTAAAAAATTCCAACTGAAAAGTGGGGTACTAGGGCCTCATTCTACCTTCCTCTGCACCTTTAGAAATTTTTACAGAAGTTTTAGCATCCTGTTGTGTGCATAGTTCCACATAGTCAGCTTGTACACAAATTTCCCACTAGAGCGCGCCCCGCTAAGCACAACAGTGCAGGCGCAGCACTCGTCCGTCTCCGCACTACGAGATGGCGCTGCCATAGAGACGGACCAAATTCTGCTTCCGCCGATCCGTATATTAATATGTAATGAGAATGCTGCTAATGTAGAAACTTTTCTCCTCGTGGATCACACTCGCGTAGTGATATACTGTATGAATGCGCGAGGTATTATAACAAGTGTACAGACCTCTGATTAGTCAGTCTGCATTTGTCTGCAACAGTCTGTACGAGTTCTACATTTGTCTGTATCAGTCTGCGCAGAATAAGATTACCATATTCCTGTACATAGCCATGAAGATAAATGTATAGACACTTTTTTCAAGTATCAGAGATATATGGGAGAATAAGATTAACATACCAATACCAAAGGAACTTCATATTGTCAATTGTAAACAGCATCCAGAACCAATCTAAGTAATTTTTATACTTGTTATTATTTTAATAAATGTGTGTGAAGATTAACCAAGTTCTGTTTAAAGTTGGTCACCGTCAATCTGCTACTCTAAGTGTGCAAGTGGCATTTCTATCATCTGACCTAACGGCTAAAGATAAACACGCCATGATAAGACCACGGGACATATTGCTGACACTCGCCTACTTCTACTTCGTTAGAGCGACAAGTCAAATAATCTGATGGTGTGGGTACTGAAGGTCTTACAGTATGCTCACCACACATCCTAACATATTTGCGTTGTTTTTAATATATAACTGACCTCTCACTCCCACAAGCTCCCCTGACTATAACTTGGTCAGATCCAATAAACCATCTCTGAAAGTCACTCATACCCGTCCACTCCCAGTTGCCCATTCTCACTCAATCTTGCAGCACATATCATTCTCTTATCTCTTTATGTCTCCTTAACAGTCGCTGTCGCCTGTCTCACAGCCACTGTTTCCTACGTTCTTTCCTACTCCTGTCTCCTCTCACTATCACTGTCACCCCCTTTCTGTCTCTTACTGCTACTGTCTCATTCATTCCTTCCTGCTGTTGTTGTCTCTTCTCACTGTCACTAGTTCTCTCTTCCTCGTTGTCATTTTCATAGACTCTGACTCTCACCTGCTTCTACTTCCTCCTCGTCTGTATTCCTCTCTTACTGGTACAGTCTTCTTCACTCTTTTCCTAGCACTGTTCTGTCATTGACAACTACGTCCCACTTCCACTGTGTCTCTCTGTTTCTCTCACACTGCCATTGACTCCGTCGCCCTTTCTGTACCACAACTACTGTCTGCTATTGTCCAGTATTTACTGCTTTCCTGTCTCTTTCCCACTACCTCAATACCGTCCTCCCTCAGCATAAAAATGCGTGAATATGTTTGTATGCCAAAATTTTTGAGAAAAAGTTTTAAAGGCGCTGAGGAAGGTAGAATGAGGCAGCTGATACCCTACTACTCAGCCTCTTTGGTGCTCCAATAGGAGCATTTTTCAGATGGTTCTCTTGTTTTCCCCACCCCATCAGGACATGTCACTTTGAAAAGAACTTTATGACTCAATTAAATTTTTGTAGTGTGCTCATGTGAAACTGAAATAACGCAAAGATAATGTTACACCTCAGACCGAATTTTAGATATCCAAATATACACTCCTCAAAATGGAAAAAAGAACACACCGGTGTGTCAGACCCACCATACTTGCTCCGGACACTGCGAGAGGGCTGTACAAGCAATGATCACACGCACGGCACAGCGGACACACCACGAACCGCGGTGTTGGCCGTCGAATGGCAGCTGCGCAGCATTTGTGCACCGCCGCCGTCAGTGTCAGCCAGTTTGCCGTGGCATACGGAGCTCCATCGCAGTGTTTAACACTGGTAGCATGCCGCGACAGCGTGGACGTGAACCGTATGTGCAGTTGACGGACTTTGAGCGAGGGCGTATAGTGGGCATGCGGGAGGCCGGGTGGACGTACCGCCGAATTGCTCAACACGTGGGGCGTGAGGTCTCCACAGTACATCGATGTTGTCGCCAGTGGTCGGCGGAAGGTGCACGTGCCCGTCGACCTGGGACCGGACCGCAGCGACGCACGGATGCACGCCAAGACCGTAGGATCCTACGCAGTGCCGTAGGGGACCGCACCGCCACTTCCCAGCAAATTAGGAACACTGTTGCTCCTGGGGTATCGGCGAGGACCATTCGCAACCGTCTCCATGAAGCTGGGCTACGGTCCCGCACACCGTTAGGCCGTCTTCCGCTCACGCCCCAACATCGTGCAGCCCGCCTCCAGTGGTGTCGCGACAGGCGTGAATGGAGGGACGAATGGAGACGTGTCGTCTTCAGCGATGAGAGTCGCTTCTGCCTTGGTGCCCATGATGGTCGTATGCGTGTTTGGCGCCGTGCAGGTGAGCGCTACAATCAGGACTGCATACGACCGAGGCACACAGGGCCAACACCTGGCATCATGGTGAGGGGAGCGATCTCCTACACTGGCCGTACACCTCTGGTGATCGTCGAGGGGACACTGAATAGTGCACGGTACATCCAAACCGTCATCGAACCCATCGTTCTACCATTCCTAGACCGGCAAGGGAACTTGCTGTTCCAACAGGACAATGCACGTCCGCATGTATCCCGTGCCACCCAACGTGCTCTAGAAGGTGTAAGTCAACTACCCTGGCCAGCAAGATCTCCGGATCTGTCCCCCATTGAGCATGTTTGGGACTGGATGAAGCGTCGTCTCACGCGGTCTGCACGTCCAGCACGAACGCTGGTCCAACTGAGGCGCCAGGTGGAAATGACATGGCAAGCCGTTCCACAGGACTACATCCAGCATCTTTACGATCGTCTCCATGGGAGAATAGCAGCCAGCATTGCTGCGAAAGGTGGATATACACTGTACTAGTGCCGACATTGTGCATGCTCTGTTGCCTGTGTCTATGTGCCTGTGGTTCTGTCAGTGTGATCATGTGATGTATCTGACCCCAGGAATGTGTCAATAAAGTTTCCCCTTCCTGGGACAACGAATTCACGGTGTTCTTAATTAAATTTCCAGGAGTATATTTCCCTTGCTTCGGTAGTACAACATGGGGTTCCCAGACCCCTTCTGATGATAATGCACAACGTTTCCAGAATGAGATTTTCACTCTGCAGCGGAGTGGGCTCCGATATGAAACTTCCTAGCAGATTAAAACTGTGTGCCCGGACGAGACTCGAACTCGGGACCTTTGCCTTTCGCGGGCAAGTGCTCTACAAACTGAGCTACCGAAGCACGACTCACGCCCGGTCTCACAGCTTTACTTCTGCCAGTATCTCGTCTCCTACCTTCCAAACTTTACAGAAGCTCTCCTGCGAACCTTGCAGAACTAGCAGTCCTGAAAGAAAGGATACTGCGGAGACATGGCTTGGCCACAGCCTGGGGGATGTTTCCATAATGAGATTTTCACTCTGCAGCGGAGTGTGCGCTGATATGAAACTTCCTGGCAGATTAAAACTGTGTGCCCGACCGAGACTCGAACTCGGGACCTTTGCATTTCGTGGGCAAGTGCTCTACCATCTGAGCTACCGAAGCACGACTCACGCCCGCTCTCACAGCTTTACTTCTGCCTGTGTCTCGTCTCCTACCTTCCAAATTTCACAGAAGCTCTGTTCGGACCTTGCAGAACTAGCACTCCTGAATTCACCGAAAACTCGAGCCATTGTTCTCGTTTGTAGACAGTGCTACGAATTCTGCTTGTGTAATTTTTCTGATTTTTCTACCTGTGCTAAGATAGCAGGGTGTGCTTCGAGAAGTGAGGCAAATAACGTCCCTGACTACTGCAGAAAATATAAATTACGCCAACTCACCCTTGCAGAAAAGTGATGAACACCACAGCAGCTGTAAACTCAGATATTTTTCTGTTCTGGTAGTGCATTCAAACAAGCAACTGAGCGTCCTATTTTAGTTACAGAGATATTTATTTCAACTTCCAAATATCGTCGTTTTGTCGCGTAAAATTAGATATTGCAGCTGATATCGGTATTGGGATCTATTTCCCACAAAAGTGTGGGAAGTGTCTCAGGCCGGTTTCAGAAGTGTGCCGCGATATTTTTTAGGGTCTGTGTTCAAGTTTAACGGTATTCATAAAAAATTGAAGCAAACTGTTGTTCAGCAATCTTTTTGAAAGTGTATTTAGAGACACGTTCAATTGGATATAGTAACTGCAGAAGCAACCTGTGCTCAAAGACAAGGGTATTTCCTACAAAAGCGGGCGAAGTGTCTCGCGGTTGCTTTGACGAGTGTTCCACGATCTTTTTTTAGAGTCCATGTTCAAGTGCGGTGGTGATATTCCTCAGAATAAAACGTGTATTTACGGCGCAGCCGCGCGGGATTGGCCGGGCGGTCCCTGCGCTGCTGGACTGTGCAGCTGGTCCCGGCGGAGGTTCGAGTCCTCCCTCAGGCATGGGTGTGTGTGTTGGTCTTTAGGATAATTTAGTTTAAGTAGTGTGTAAGCTTAGGGACTGATGACCTTAGCAGTTAAGTCCCATAAGATTTCACACACATTTGAACATTTACGTCACAAATTGCTTAAATTGTCTCGTGTCTGCTGCATAGCTCTCTCTCTCTCTCTCTCTCTCTCTGTCTGTTTTTCTGTCTGTCTTTGTGCAGTGGTACGTTCAGTTCCTGTGACATCTTCTATATATGTATGTGACAGTGTTCAGCACATTAGTTATACATCAGGTTTAATAACTCCCGAAAGCAGTTCATGTTCAACGACAAAAGGTATCTGTGCCCCGGGGATAGGAAGGAGGAAGACTGTGGATATTTCAAACATGACAAGAAGTACGTGGCAGTGCCGTGAGCCCGATGAGTGGCATCTCTTCCAGCAGACACAGAGAGTCGTGGGTCTTGCCTCTTGGGCTTTGGAAGACTGACTGGACTTTTACAGAATGATACAGTTACAGCAGACACATTTAATAGCATGAGTTGGGAAGTGTAGCTTAGCCCTATCCTGCTGCATCTTCATTATTTGTTGAAGCATATTCGTCTTCACCAAATATCATTGCTTTCCAAACATCATGCAGGTGGCTATGGATACAGTCTTCAGCTGCATGATTACAACTAGTATACCAGTTAAACTCCCCCTACTCGTGCACAGACAGCTAATCCTCTGAACACAGTAAACAGCAGCTAGACACCGACTGAACGAATTCCCTCCAGTTCCCCGCCCTCGACCGCCATCTTGACTGTGTCACGGGAGGGTAGGTGGGGAGGGGGAGGACCAACAGCGCCCTATGGTGGTGGTGTTGTAAAGTAGGTCGGTTGGACTCTGGACCTCAAGGTGAACTCACTGGATGGAGCTACTGCCCATGACAACTCCAATTGTTTAAATGAACAATGTACGCAAAATAAAGACTTCTACATCTACATAGACACTCTGCCAATCACATTTAAGTGCCTGGCAGAAGGTTCATCGAACCACCTTCACAATTCTCTATTATTCCCATCTCATATAGTGCGTGGAAAGAACGAACACCTATATCTTTCTGTACGAGCTCTGATTTCCCTTATTTTATCGTGGTGGTGATTTCCCCCTATGTAGGTCGGTATCAACAAAATATTTTCGCATTCAGAGGAGAAAGTTGGAGATTGGAATTTAGTGAGAAGATACCGTCGCAACGAAACACGCCTTTCTTTTAATGATGTCCAGCCCAATTCCTGTATCATTTCTGTGACATTCTCTCCCATATTTCGCGATAATACAAAACGCGCTGCCCTTCTTTGAACTTTTTCGATGTACTCCATCAGTCCTATCTGGTAAGGATCGCACACAGCGCAGTGGTATTCTAAAAGACAGACAAGCATAGTGTAGGCAGTCTCCTTAGAAGATCTGTTATATTTTTTAAGTGTCCTGCCAATAAAACGCAGTCTTTGGTTAGCCTTCCCCACAACATTTTCTATGTATTCCTTCCAATTTAAGTTGTTTGTAATTGTAATACCTAGGTATTTAGTTGAACTTATGGCTTTTAGATTAGACTGATTTATCGTGTAACCGAAGTTTAACAAATTCCTTTTAGCACTCATGTGGATGACCTCACACTTTTCGTTATTTATGGCCAACTGCCAATTTTCGCACCATTCAGATATCTTTTCTAAATCGTTTTGCAATCTGTTTTGATCTTCGGATGACTTTATTAGTCGATAAACAACAGCGTCATCTGCAAACAACCTCAGACAGCTGCTCAGATTGTCACTCAAATCGTTTACATACATAAGGAACAGCAAAGGGCCTATAACACTACCTTGGGGAACACCAGAAATTACTTCTGTTTTACTCGATGACTTTCCGTCAATTACTACGAACTGTGACCTCTCTGACAGGAAATCACAAATACAGTCACATAACTGAGACGATATTTCATAAGCACGCAATTTCACTACAAGCCACTTGTGTGGTACAGTGTTAAAAGCCTTCCAGAGATCCAGAAATATGGAATCGATCTGAAATCAACTGTCAATAGCTCTCAACACTTCATGTGAATAAAGAGCTAGTTGTGTTTTACTGGAACAATGTTTTATAAATCCATGTCGACTATGTGTCAATAGACAGTTTGCTTCGAGGTAATTCATAATGTTCGAACACAATATATGTTCCAAACTCTTGCTGCATATCCACGTTAACGATTGTCTATGCTATCCAGCAGCCCAGCATATACTGCGTCCTTTCCCCACCAACTTCCAGATGCAGGAGGGAAGGGAGAGGAGGGGAGGGGACTTAGGTTAGTGGAGGTAGACCAATTGACCTGTTTTCCCACCAAAATTTGAACTTTCCACCATGATGTCAGTCTGATATTGCCACATACATGGATTCATCTAGGATCCGCAATCTTGAATAAATATGCGAACAATGCAGACAGGGGTGATACCCACATTGCTCTACTATTATCAACGTATGCATTACCACAATTATTCTAAACATTGCTTATATAAAAGTTTTCCATCCTTTTAATGTTAGTTCTCTGTACCACAGATTTGATCTTAAGAAGCTGTTAAAGCGGAACATGTAATCTGGAGGAATAACAAAAAGAATATGGTCGCAGACCTGCTGAACGACCATAAGTCATTGGGCACCAAGCTGAGAGGGGCGCCAGAGACACCAAATATGAACATTTCTGTACAGTCTGTGTGACTTATGACATCCTGGACGACTCGAAATAATGTCCTAGAACTTGTTAACGCCACTTCATTGAGTCCCATGAACACTTCCTCAATTTGCAAATTTTTATCAACAAATTTTAAGCACACGGATGTTTGTTCCTTCACTGATATTCCGGATGCTCCATCTACAACAAGAGAAAATTATTGTGACGCCTTAATAGATTTCAAAATATTTTGCTATACATCGCTGGATAATAAAGAGACAATTGCATTCAATATTTCGTGAGAAACCCACTCGTACGTAATTGGCTGCAGCCAAGATTTCAACTCAGGAGCATTTTCTCTTCCAGGCAGCAGTAACTGGCGAATATTAATTTGATGCTTGATGGCTGTGATCCCAAATTACTATCCCTTGATGATTAAAAAATAGGAGGGACGTTATAGTCTTTAAAACTGCCTAGCGAGCAGTCATGGAAGTACTATGAAGTGTACGTTTTTCGTGACATTGAAACGTCCAACAGCCTTTTGCCTCTAGAAAAATCCATTTCGAACAAATGCGTTACATGAATCCCCATCTGCAGAAGTAGCAGTTTCCGAAGTAAGCACTGTACTGGAGTCAATAGCGTTTTTGCACACACTGCAGAACACTTTGTCCAGTTCTTTGTTGTAATAAAACCAAGTAAATGTTTTTCTCCCTCTTTCATGTCATGACCTGCATGACGATTATTTGACACTTGCAGAAGCTGTATTTTCGGGTTCCTTATTTTTTAACAGGAATGCTTTTCACTACCGGTACCGGTAACGTAGGTTTTCAGTAATATCCTCCTGTTAATAAAATGGTTCAGATGGCTCTGAGCACTATGGGACTTAACAGCTGAGGTCATCAGTCCCCCAGAACTTAGAACTACTTAAACCTAACTAACCTAAGGACATCACACATATCTATAACCGAGGCAGGAATCGAACCTGCGACCGTAGCGGTCGCGCGGTTCCAGACTGAAGCGCCTAGAACCGCTCGGCCACTCTGGCCGGCTCCTGTTAAGACGCCGACACACATATAACGAATTTATCCATTGTGACCTTCAAACATAGTGTTCTAATTTGAAAGTATGTAAACAAGCAGTACTCAATGTTGTGTTTCAGCATTCAAGCTGTGTCCAGTAATCGTGCCACAGTTGAAAATTGCTAAAATTTCTGCTCAGCGGAGAGCTTTTGCTCCACACATCCAGTCGGTGGACCCTCTCCCTTGCACTAAATACTAACACGATAACAACCATTTTTCTGAAAATGAGAACTTCAGATCCCGCGTCCTTCCAAGTCATTTTCTCTCGGAGAGCAAACAAAAAGATAGCAATCCAGATTACATGGAAGCAACTTAACTGAAATCGTAAATCACGCCGCTCTTATCTGATCCAAAGAAACAAAAGAAGAAAAAAAATCAGCTATTGAGGTAGTCAGTCACAATCAGCTTCCATATGTTTCCGGTATTCTTTATCAGTGCTCAATATCGGCAAGAACTTCCTTTAAAGCAATTGTTGACTTATGGAAAGGGTGTATTGTTGTGTGTCACTTGAAGCGAATATCAAAGCAAGCCAAAAAGTAGGGATTCTATTCAAAATATACTACCATTATTAAATTTTGGTCTACCTTTGACTTGGCCAGACAGGCAAGGCAAGGGATGGTGTGTTCCTTCATTTCCTTGGCATAAGCAAATTTGAAACAAACAGTTATGTGCTAGTTGTTAGAAATTTTAACTTGCATCCCAATTTTTTAATTTCTTATTATTTTTTGATAATGGCAACTGACAAATAATTATTTTATTTTGTTTTTATCATATGAAAAATCTTGTGAGCGCGACGCACTCACAAGATTATTTATGTGGGTGCTCGAGCCTTGGAGCACACACATAGTTGGCGCACATGACTGTTATGGTATAAGACGTGGAACTCCCCCTCACTGATTTCCATCTCAGTAACAGAAATCAAATCGTAAACTACGACAATCAAAAGTCGCCGTTACTCAGTGTTTCTCAAGGTATTCCTCAACAATCAGGGCTTGTCTTTTACTATTTATAACATTTGTAAATAACCTACTATATAACATTCCACGTAAAAATGTAACTACGAAACGAAAAGTTATAATATTTGTAAATAACTTAATATATAACATACCATATAAAAACGTAACTACAAAACGAAAAGTGCTATAAGTTATCAAATACCTTGTTTAATACTAATGAATTACCTATTAATTATCAAAATACTGTGACCATTATTTGCAGTTTATTCAATGTTGGCATTCAGAGTACATCTCCTGCACACATTGGTGTGTAAATGTATTCTAAATTAACAGCCATACGGAATATGAATGTATACAGCTGTCACGCGTTTTTCATTTGTTGAATAAACCACACACTGTTTCTGAAAAAAATTGCGTAGTTCCTATTATGCTTTATTTCACTATCGTCTAAGATACGACATTCATTTATGGGGTAATTCTTCTGGGGCCAAAGAAGTTTATCTAGCAGAAGGTGCATGTCTGGCACTTAAGTAACTAAAATATTTTATAGGCCTCATTTCAGACAGTTAAATTTATTAACAATCACATCTATCTCCATAAACAGTTGGATCTCGCAAGAACAAGGAAACTGTAATTGGTGTAGTCTAAGACATAACCTCTCCAGCCCCCGAACATCTTCATCTGGCAGGGTATCATTGTACTGATGAAGATATTTGATAATGTCCTTGCCCCATAAAACATAGCAGAGAGGTTTAGAATTTACCCCAGGCAGTTGGTGTGGTGTCTGATGACAGGAGATATTCACTACCACCTCAGCTTTCATCACTGACAATATAATGGAAATATGAATTTATTACATTACAAAGTTTCTAACCAGCTGCCATGAGCTAGAAAGCCACCACGCGATAGTGTTAATGTTGCGAGTTACTTTGATAAGCTAGTATCTGGAATATTGTACACTCCTGGAGATGGAAAAAAGAACACATTGACACCGGTGTGTCAGACCCACCATACTTGCTCCGGACACTGCGAGAGGGCTGTACAAGCAATGATCACACGCACGGCACAGCGGACACACCAGGAACCGCGGTGTTGGCCGTCGAATGGCGCTAGCTGCGCAGCATTTGTGCACCGCCGCCGTCAGTGTCAGCCAGTTTGCCGTGGCATACGGAGCTCCATCGCAGTCTTTAACACTGGTAGCATGCCGCGACAGCGTGGACGTGAACCGTATGTGCAGTTGACGGACTTTGAGCGAGGGCGTATAGTGGGCATGCGGGAGGCCGGGTGGACGTACCGCCGAATTGCTCAACACGTGGGGCGTGAGGTCTCCACAGTACATCGATGTTGTCGCCAGTGGTCGGCGGAAGGTGCACGTGCCCGTCGACCTGGGACCGGACCGCAGCGACGCACGGATGCACGCCAAGACCGTAGGATCCTACGCAGTGCCGTAGGGGACCGCACCGCCACTTCCCAGCAAATTAGGAACACTGTTGCTCCTGGGGTATCGGCGAGGACCATTCGCAACCGTCTCCATGAAGCTGGGCTACGGTCCCGCACACCGTTAGGCCGTCTTCCGCTCACGCCCCAACATCGTGCAGCCCGCCTCCAGTGGTGTCGCGACAGGCGTGAATGGAGGGACGAATGGAGACGTGTCGTCTTCAGCGATGAGAGTCGCTTCTGCCTTGGTGCCCATGATGGTCGTATGTGTGTTTGGCGCCGTGCAGGTGAGCGCCACAATCAGGACTGCATACGACCGAGGCACACAGGGCCAACACCTGGCATCATGGTGTGGGGAGCGATCTCCTACACTGGCCGTACACCTCTTGTGATCGTCGAGGGGACACTGAATAGTGCACGGTACATCCAAACCGTCATCGAACCCATCGTTCTACCATTCCTAGACCGGCAAGGGAACTTGCTGTTCCAACAGGACAATGCACGTCCGCATGTATCCCGTGCCACCCAACGTGCTCTAGAAGGTGTAAGTCAACTACCCTGGCCAGCAAGATCTCCGGATCTGTCCCCCATTGAGCATGTTTGGGACTGGATGAAGCGTCGTCTCACGCGGTCTGCACGTCCAGCACGAACGCTGGTCCAACTGAGGCGCCAGGTGGAAATGGCATGGCAAGCCATTCCAAAGGACTGCATCCAGCGTCTCTACGATCGTCTCCATGGGAGAATAGCAGTCTGTATTGCTGCGAAAGGTGGATATACATTGTACTAGCTGTTGCCTGTGTCTATGTGCCTGTGGTTCTGTCAGTGTGATCATGTGATGTATCTGACCCCAGGAATGTGTCAATAAAGTTTCCCCTTCCTGGGACAATGAATTCACGGTGTTCTTATTTCAATTTCCGGAATGTATTTAATAACTGAGTTAACATCTTCCAATACAGACAATGTAGAGCAAGCAGACATTTACATTATGCTTTCCTCAATTTTATCCAAGAAATAAAATGTAGTTAAGAACCAAAAACTAGCATCTTCTCAATTCATGGTGGCCCTTAATATATCACAATGGAATTCTAGGTTAGCAATTTCGAACAGGGAAGTACTGGAAAAAGAAGTAGATAAACAAAATATCCCCATAGTGGCTCTATCTGAAACGTGGTTCAAACCACAAACGCCAGTTCATTTCAAAAGATATAGTTTAGTAAGGTCAGACAGACCAGACGGTAAATTAGGACCGATTTTATTAATTAAGAACATCATTAGTTACAACGTGATACATTTAAACATTCAAGTAGAAGGTACAGAAATACAAACATGTGGTGGTTCTTCTGTTTACTCAGCTTCATCCATCCTTCCTTATCTGTGGGAATTTTAACTCTCATCACAGTGCTTGGGGCAATGCTGTCAATGATCCAGAAGGTTGTCGCCTCTTCAACTGAGGAACTAGAGTCGGTCATTTTGAATGATGGCTCCCCAAGAATGTTACCTTCCCCTTGTAGACGACCATCTGCAGTGGACATGAGTCTTATGTCGCCAGACTTCCACAAAATTTCTAAGTGAGAGACCTTGAGGTATTCAATGGGATCAGACCATTACCCCATTAACGTAGTACTGATCTTCGACATACATTTGAAGAAGAGATGTCTCTCAGCAGTCGTGAAGACCATCAAGTTCTCGATAACTCAGAATTGCAAAAGGATCCAAATTATCTCTGACCCAAAAAGCATTCTTACTGCAACAGAGAATTGGAAACAGGGATAAGCATAGTAGTAAGCTTGTAATAGACGTAGCCCAAGATGTAACAAGTTTATTTTTCTCCTGTTGATTACAGCTCATATGTGTATTTTATGCAATGAATCTATGGACCAGGTGGCCAAGGACACTGCAATCTCTGGAACCTTCTTAAATATTCAGTTACCTTATTCGCACCTTTTGTATCACATAAAAATGAAAATGCTCCAAAATTCAAATATTAAAATGGATACAATCCCACTTACCAAGATTATCTTGATTTGCCAATACGTCTGTACACAAAAGAGCGATCCCTGTAATTACAAGAATGAGATTCAGTCATGGAACCTTACCTGCTCATTTATTCTGCCTTCAAAATGGTTCAAATGGCTCTGAGCACTATGGGACTTAACTGCTGAGGTCATCAGTCCCCTAGAACTTAGATCTATTTAAACCTAACTAACCTAAGGACATCACACACACCCATGCCCATGGCAGGATTCGAACCTGCGACTGTAGCGGCAGCGCGGTTCGAGACTGTAGCGCCTAAGACTGCTCGGCCACAGCGGCCGACTATTCTGCCTTCATTTTAGAACTTTGGACACCTGTGACTGCAACGTCTCAAATATGGGGGACGTTAATCATCTGATTTTTGCTTGCCAAAGTGTGGTCGACATGGAGAAAAATTCCTCTGAGCTGGGACAACTTCAGATTCCATTCCTTTCAATTATTGATACCCTACCAATAAGCAAAAATCAAAGGTGCTTTCGCAAAGTTCATTTTAAGGAGTAGTATGAAAAGTTGATCAACAGTATATACATACAGTGTAATGACCACTTTTCGTGTAGAATCGATAATAAGTGAAGTGTATTTTTTTAAGTGTCTGTGTTTACTAAAATACGGTATAGAAGATAGGCTTGTATCATAGTTATTGAACCTGTGCGTGGCTAAGGCGTGTTATACTGCTGAAAGCAAATATAATAAAATAGTGCAGAGATTCACACACACACACACACACACACACACACACATATATATATATATATATATATATATATATATATATATATATATATATATATATATATATATGCATGAATATGTCTTTCACATAGAACTGTTGAAAGTTACTAACACTACCTATGGTAGTGGATATTTTAAATTGCCTTTCTCTTAGACCAAAACTGCAGTTAATAATTTATGTGATTCTTTTGGAACAGACAATTGATTTGTGCACTGTAACATATAATCTGGCAATTAATTATGAAGGAACTTCCTAAAAATGTAAATACTGACGATGTGGAAAAGCTGTATTACATTAAATGCATTTCCTTCTAGGTATCTCCTGTGATGCTGGTTACTATTTTGACTTGGGGGATTTAAAATGCCGTATGTGTAGACCTGGTACCTTTTCCCTTGGTGGTGGTGTCCTCTTTGACCAATGGAATGAACTTCCTGTGGGTTTCTTTACACAAGTTGAGTCATTTAGATCTTCATTCACTTCAAATGGGAGATATAATGTTGAAGTTAACTGCAGCAGGTAAGTTATAATTGAATCTTACGTTACATTTAAGTTTTAACTTTTGTTTATTACAGACTCATTATTCTAACAGTAATTTGTCATTCATCCACGTGTCACAGCCCCAACTCTGAAGTGCTTTCTTGCAGTGACATTCCATCTATCAAGTACAAGGTGTTCTCACATCCCTAATGTTATTTAGTCTGTATATTGAGCAGAATGTAAAGTGTAATTCTGTCAGAGATGGCAAAGTACTTGGAAAATCCGTTGAATGAAATGGATAGTGTCTTGAGAAGAGGTAATACAATGTACATCAGCAAAAGTAAAACAAGGGTAATGAAGTCAGGTGAACTTTAGGAAGTTAGATTGGTAAATTAAACAGTGAAAATAATAGACAAGTTTTGATATTTGACCAACAAAATAACAGACATAAATGAGATATAAGATGCAGAATGACAATGTTTTGTGAAGAAGAGAAATATTTTTAAATCAAATATAAATTTGAATATTAGGAAGTTTTTTCTTATAAAAAAGTTTCCGTTTGGGGGCATTGCTACAGCGTATAACAGCTCTTTCATTCAGATGCAGTGCATGCAAGGGATTAGTGTGACATTTGTGTTTTCAAACGTGCTTGCAGTAAATGCTGAAATGTGGATTATGGTGACATTATTGCGTATTACGTCCAAACAGGACGCACGTGCTGTCATTTTTTCTTGTTTGCTGAAGGACAAACACTGCTAGACACCTATTAGAGAATGAAGAATGTGTATGGGGCAGCACATATGTCAATAACCACCATTGTGGAATTATGTGCCAAGTTCTGCAGCAAAGAATGCTCTTGCTTCAGAATAATAATAATAATAATAATAATAATAATAATAATAATAATAATAATAATAATAGTAATTTTATTGTCATTTGGCCATTACAGCAATAGACAATGCCAGGAATATCATACAATATAACTGTTAATTCAAAGAAAATAAGAGGCATGTTATTAATACAACAAAATTATATTACATTTGGAATAATAATGTCTATCTTGGATTGGTTGAGCAACTAGCCATACATATAGTTTTTGTTTGAATGCTTGTTCAGGTAGTTCCTGTACATATTGTGGAAGCTTATTAAATAATTTGTGCCCCATCAGTTCATAGCTGTTAAGTGACTTTGACAGTCTGTGGTAAGGAGTATAAATGCATCTGCTTCTTCTTGTGTTGTAGAAATGTATATTTTCTCTATGTTTTGCTTCTGGTAACTTCTTTTTCTGAGATGTAAAACATAGTAAATATATAGGTTTATTACAGTCATGAATTTTTGTTCACAGACCAATGGTTTGCAGTGTGCTTAATATGGAGAACCAGTAATTATCCTAATGGTTGTCTTTTGTAGTATTAGGATGTCATGCACTTAATTCAAGTTCCCCCAATACAATAATACCATATGTTAGGATACTGTGGAAAAATGCAAAATATGATGTTCTAACATAGTTTTGAGGTACACAGTCCATACATCGCCATAGCAAATACACCACTCTAGACAATTTACCAGTAATATATTGTTCAAGTTGAACCCAGGATAATTTTTCATCCATATATACCCCTAAAAACGTACCACAACTAGGATCATCTGATGGAGGCTTGTCTTTTAGACTAAAAACCATCTGCTGCGTTTTTTTATCATTCATTAGGAAGCCGTTTGCTTTAAACCAGTAGGATGCTTGACCCATTGTCTCTGCAACACAAGCTTTAAGGCTACTGAAATCATTACTGCAATGAAGGAAAGTTGTATCATCTGCATATAGTACTGTCATGGACTCAATGAATAATGGCGGGTCATTAATCATTATTAGGAACATAAAAGGCCATAGTACAGGTCCCTGTGGTGCCCCTATTTTAACTAATTCAATACTGGACTTTTCTTTACCTGCACAAACAGCTTGCTTGCCATCCTGTAGGTATGATTTTAATAGTTTAAGGCCATTACCTCAAATCCCATACTACTCCATTTTTTGGAGTATTTTATGCTCTACACAGTCAGAAACCTTACTTAGATAACAAAAGGTGACTTGAGCAAATCCTTTCTCCTCAAATGCTTGATGTATGTGTTTGACTACTTAGTGTATAGCATTAACTGTTGACAAGTTTTTCCTAAAACCATAGTATGATTCGCTAATTATTCCTGCATTTTCAAAGAACATGGATAACTGTTGGTATATTACACATTCAAACACTTTAGAGAGAGCTGGGACTATGGAAATTGGTCTGTAACAATATCTCCTTTTTTATATATTGGGACTATCCCACACACTTCTAGCTCACCAGGAAAATATCCCTATACATACACTTATTTATGCAGGATGTTAAAGGATACACAATACAATCTATTACTTTTTCTAGAATGTTACAAGAAATGTCATATATGTCTACAGTCTCAGATGATTTCAGTATTTTTATCTATATTTAGGGCAAGACTAGGTGGGAACTCAGAGGAGGTAGACATACTTGTATGTACTATTGGTTTAAAGACTTTTTTTTAAAGAATCTCAGATGAGCTAATGACAGGTTTGGTGAAAGCATTTCCTTCTTCTTATACTTATTTAATAAAGAAATCTTTGAATTTTTGAGGGTATATACTGATTTTTTTTTATTTCGTTCATCTTTAGTAACACCATTTATTAGTTTCCATGCAGCTTTGTATTTATTAGTGGAATTCTCAATACTGTTGAAGTTGTGTACTTTTTTGACTTCCACAATTGCTTTTTTTGGTACTTTATTCCTACATTGAACATAAGCTGATCTGGCATGCTCAGTCTTCAGATTTTTATGTATACTGTACAACAACATAATGTGGTTTTTCAGATGTTTTAGTTGTACAGTATACCATGGGTTTTGTTTATTTATGCCCTTCGCATTGGAGCTTTTGTCAATTATTTTGCATTTCTTTATCGGAATGCTGTCATTAAATTGTGCCAAAAATACTTTGAAAAACCTTTCAAATATTAGTTTTGATGACATATCTTTACATAGACTATAATTTGTGTCACCAGACCATTGGCCAAACCAGTCTTAGAAAACCTCTCAATTTCATCATATGTGACCGATCTAGCGATTACCATTTTTTGGATTGGCTTATCAATGTTACTCTTATCAGCACAGAACCTACTTATGTAATTTAATGATACAGAATCATGATCTGAGAATGGGAACACTGTCACGTCACATGATTCTTCTGGAGTATTGAAACTGACAAAGATATTGTCAAGTCATACTTCATCTATTGTGGGTCTATTATTGATAAAGTGCAGATTGTACTGTCTTAGAATATTTCTGAGCTCAGTCATACTATGTTTGGCTGTTGTTACATCAAAATCTGCATTCAAATCTCCACCTATTACAATGTCATAACGTATCCATTTTCTCTTTCTAAATACATCTAACAGCATGTCCAGTTTTTCTAAGGTTCCCCTTAGGTGATCTGTATAAGGCTATTATCACTAACTTAAAATTGTAACTAACTACACAAGTGGCTTCAAAATTCTGTTCATCACACAAATACTCTACATTCAACATGTTTATGGAGTGGCTGAGTGACTGGTTAGTATGCAATGCCACACCACCTCTTTTATGCATTTTTCTGCAGTAACCATTTACTATTTTCTAGTTATCAAATTTGATTCACTCTCTGTTGCCCAGTATTCACATAGACAAAAGATATCAAATTTGTTCTCTAGTCCAAAATTATTTACAACAAATTCATTGTCTTTTACTCCTTGAATGTTCAAGTAGCAAATTTTAAGTTCAGAATTGTTATTGTCTTTAAAACGAACAATTTGGTTAGGAGATATAATATCTTTGACACTACCTATTATATGGGCTTCTTCATCTGTGTTCCACTAAAAATCATATATACAGAGAGGAGGCAATGTTTTCCACTTACCCACAACACTTGATATTGCTTCTTCAGCTGTAGTTCTCTTCCCTTCTGTTGGTGGGGATGTAGCTGTTGCTGCTGGTGTAACTTCTGCTGCGGTTTGTGGCGGTGCTTCTAGAGCTGATTCTACTAATGCTTCTAATCTGATGATGCCAATGGCAACAACGGTGGTTCCCATTCTGATGCTGATGTAGGCATAATTTCTTGTAGAGATGTAGCCAGAGTTGTTTCTTCCTCATGTGCTGTGGTTCATTCTCCATCCGTTTTGTCATTGGCAATGAACCTATTGCCGGTAGTGCAGGTTTTTTGTACATGTCTACCCCTGCCACTTTTATTGCTTGGGGAATTTCTTTGGCCAGAAATTTCTTGTTTACCGGTAGCTGATTTCTATACAGTCCATGCCTTGTAAAATGCCCTCTGACAGAGCTGGTTGCTTCAGTGAAGATTGTGTGCACAAAACTGCTGCAGATCTTTCTGAGTTTTCGGTTTGTTGTAATGATTTCACTGTTTACACATGAGTTTTCAATTAAGTCATGTCGGTGAGGAATGCTTACAACAAATACATTCGTTTATGACATTTTTTCTAGTGATTCTTTCAGTGCTTTTAGAGCAAGGCTACTCTAGTTTTTATACCTACCGTTGTCTCCACGGATTACGACAAAGTTCATACCACCTTTTACTGCAGTTTCACAGTTTTTCTGAACTTCTCGTAAAGGAGCTCCAGGTTTTATAATTCCAGTGGCATTATAACTGACTGGAAATCGGACATGATTGTATCTAGTCCCTTACCATGACTCGTTGACAGAACGTCAATTTCTTCTTTTTCCTTCACTGTTTGTTTTTCTGTCTTCCATTCCTTGTTGTCACGTATTGTGTTAACACCATGTTTTTGTTTAAGAGAACATAGCGGTAGCGAGTTGCCACAAGCACTTTGTTGGTCGATAGACGTGTATGAGCAGTTTCCTGCAGCACTGACATTTTTTTCGTAGCTTTTGACTGTCTGAAATTAACGTCTCTTATCTGCTCATTAGAGTAACACGATAAACGTTCGTATTTAACACAGGGAGGGAGCATTTCAATAAACACACACTCCTGTGTGTTGTATGTCAACATACTGAATCAAACTTTTGAGCATTTCAGCATATTGTCTGGCTTTAGTAAAGTCGTTTCGGAGTTCTTCCCTCACACTACTTCGTGTCTTGCATTACACACTTCTGAGGCAGCTTCAGGGCCGTTACACTCAGTTCCGCTATCACTCGAATTTTTACTAAGATTTGCGCCCATGGAGCAACATGAATGATACATTTTATCATTTTTTCACATGGTAGACTATTTTTGATTACTGTTATTTACTGAGTGATTTACCAGTACTCCAAATGCGCCGCCATCTTGGAAATAACCAATGTAATGTACGTCCCCATATTGCAAATGTCGTAATGTAGAAGTTACACCAACTCAAGTGGAAGACACTCAAGCACCAACCCTAAAGTCCTGATCCCTCCCCAGGCAATTATCACGCCTTCAGTTCCTTAAAAAAGGTCTTGAAGTGTTGACAATTCCTGTCAGATGAGGATGCGCATCTGGCAGTTACTGACTTCTCCATGCAGAAGGACATGGTGTTTTGCCAAATGGGTATCTTCAACCTGGTGCATCAGTTGGATAGTTGCATCACTGCTCATGTTGACTTTGCCTGATTGGCATACTGATTCTGGACTGTATGGCCTTCAAATGGAAACTGTTTGATTGCCCCTTGAATGTAGACTGTCTAGGTAAGATAGTTTCTATGTTATGTTGCAGCATGTGGTTGTAGAGAGAGGTAACAGGAGAAGGATTTGGCATCAAAAGCTTTGTTTTTTATCACAGAAAACTCGCAATCCTTTCACAAATAACACACAAAAGTTTGAAACTTCATACAACTTTCTTATGGAATTCTTTACAAACATTTACATTCATCTTCTTAACATTGTCATAAATTATGTCTGTCATGTAGATAAGAACAAATCTGTCTTTTGAAACTGAATGATTATTTTATCCTGATGAATAAAAATAAAATAAATATATAGTTGCAAAAGCTGGATTTGTTCTTACAACATGGTGAACATAATTGAAGTAGCAGCTGAGGGAGAGTGGCTGCAAATATTAACAATATCATCATATATAGTCTCCATACACCTCCTTACAAAGAATCAAAACATATTTTTGCTGAATTAAATGCGTGTTGTACAGCAGAGGAATTGGTGGTTATTTTTGTTGTAACAAATTTTCTGTTTTTGGGTACAGGGCTAAAATGTAGGTATACTTTGGTCTGAGAAATCCACACACTAAGACCATGACTCTCTGTGACAAGATACAGAAAATAAAACTAAAGGGCAAGTAATGTATTTCTTCATATTGTTTAATTGTTTAATTGTTGCTAATTGTATGTTTATTATATGATCATGAGAAGTAGTTGAGAATGACTTTTTTTACAGGTTTGGATGGCAACCAAAAGGTGAATTTATTGCTTCACTTGGAGGGCCATGTGCAGCTACTCTCACCTACACAGTTCACCTTGTGAAACCAGGAAACATGACATATATCTACCAATACTCTGATAAAGATGTGATATTTGATTTTGAGGTAAATAACTTTCAACTTAAAACTGTATCATGAACCACAATATTTGCATTAAAAAATTATCCACAGATGAAGACAACTGTAGAAGTCGAGCTTAAAAAAGTTAAAAAAAATATTCATCAGAACAGTTTCGAAGCTAGGAAACCACAACCATCTAGCATTGTCCCTCTGGTAGATGAATCAAATGGTTGAAAATCCACATATAATACATAGAATATACAGTCAAATGGCTCCACAGAAGAGTTATGATTGAAATAAGTATTTACTTATACAAGTTTTACGTTCATTGATATATGATAATTATTCACTGTAATGACAGTCTAAAACAGAAACTGATCATAATAAAGTTCACAACTGTGCAGTTTCATATAATCAGTTATTTCATCCATAAGCTATTAAGAACCTATGTGACAAATTAGCCACAACTATGGTTCTGTCTCTCTACAGCAGCAATATTTCAGCAAATCTACCTACAAAAATTCTCTCTTTCCATTACATTTTGGTGGAAATGCAAGAGATCACATCTGAATTTTAAAAACTCAGAAAGTTTAAATGAGAGGTAAAATCAGAATTTCTGATGTTTATCCAGAAGCTAAATGATTTAGGGAAAAAAATTAACAATTTGTTTGAATGATTTTAAGTAAGTTATGAATGTTTTCTTAACTTTGATCGCTTTGCTGCCCTTAAGAAAGCACAAAATCACGTTTTTGCAGAACTCACTAAATCACAAAAAACCTACACTAAGCAAATTCTCTTCGGTCTAACTTCATACCCCATGAAAGGGAAGTAAATCTTATTAGATTACAATTCTGGTGTTGACTACCCAGTAAACAATGATTTTCCGCCAGCATTCCATCTTTAATGCTTCATAGAAAAAGTTATGTTTGATATAATGAAAGGTGTGGAAGGATTTGAAGAACTGGAACTGGAAAATATTTTAGAAGTGAATATATATCTATTCTACAGTATATATTCACTGGTTTTGCAGCTTCAGCAAGTAAAAAACGAATAATAGAACGTTGTTCACCTAATGTTAACATTTCAAGCGGGAATGTATTTTTGAAGTTATAAACAAAACAATCTTGATACATCAGCTGATCAGAGCTCATGCCAGTGATGCCAATTTAAAGCCATAAAAGTACCAAACTTGCTCTACTAATGGTTTTTTCCCAGACCAATTTGTCTCTTTAATTATTAAATGACCCTGTAGTAACCTCAGACTTTTTGCAGATAATGAAGTTGTGTATAATGAAGCAAATGAATTACTATCTGAAAGAAGCTGCATAAATATTCAGTCAGATGATAAGATTTCAAAGTGGTACAAAGATTGATAACTTGCTTTAAATGTTCAGAAATGTAAAACTGTGCATTTCACAAAATGAAAAAATGTAGTATCCTATGACTATTATATCAATGAGTCACTTCTGGAATTGGCTAACTCATACAAATACTTAGGTGTGACACATTGTATTGATGTGAAATGGAGTGATCACATGAGCTCCATTGTGGGTACAGCAGATGGTAGAGTTTGCTTTATTGGTAGAACACTGGAGAAGTGCAGTCAGTCTACAAAGGAGATTGCTTGCAAATCACTCATACTACCAGTTCTAGAATACTGGCAAGTGTGTGGAACCCCTACCAAATAGGTCTAACAGGAGATATTGAACATATACTGAGAAGAGCTGCATGATTGGTCACAGGATTGTTTGATCCATGGAGGAGTGTCACAGAAATACTAAAGGACCTGAAATGAAAAGCTCTTGAAGACAGACATAAGCTATCCCAAGAAAGTTTATTAACAATGTTTTAAGAACCAGGTTTAAATTGTGACTCTAGAATATACTAGAATTCCCTATGTATCACTCACTTAGGGATCATGAGGCTAAAATTAGAATAATTATTGCATCCACAGAAGCATCCACACAATCATTCTTCCCATGATTCATATGCAAATGGAATGGGGAGGAACCCTAATAACTGGTACAATGGGATGTACCCTATGCCGTACACCTCATGGCAATTTTGCAGAATATGTTGTTACTCATTCTATTGTTTGAAATCACACAAAACTGTTCAGCATATTATTGAAATGTATTCTATTTAGAACAGTAGTTCATTTCAAGTAACAGTTATTCAGTGTAAAAGGAATGATTCTTTAACTAAGTATCTTTGCACTGTTGTGTGTGCAAAAGTTGAAAATCAGTAGAAGTGTGGTTATGATTCTGAGACTTAAGTAATTTATTAAATGTGTAACGTGGCATGTCAGTTAACTTTTTACTTATTCATAAAACTTAATAGTAACTAAAATAAAGACTAGCAGTACAAATAAACAGTATTTCTATTTTAATTCATCCCATGTAGGCACAAAATGACCAGTGCCAATCAGTTGGTGACTCCAAAGAGTATCGATGGCCATCGTCCACAAGAGAAGGGGAATGGAAACAGCAAACTATCCAATTAAAAACTGGACAAAATGTCCTGCAGTGGAAAACCATTGGAATGGACATCCATCATGGGAAACCGGTATTGATTAAATCGATTGAAATCAGTGGTCAGTATAAAGCATAACTGATTTATTAATGCTTGAAATATCATTAATACTCTACTAGTATAACTTACACAATTTCTGACTTCTCTAGTATTATTGTGAGTGCATCATGAATTGATTTTCACAGAACCTGACGTGTTGATTTTATATGATTATAATACTATATATCTAGTATTTCAACAACTTTAATATTTGCACAGTCAGCTTAATGATGACAGATAACCGAAGACAATAACTACAAACAGACTTTACATTAGTATTAGCAGCAATGTAAGAAAGACGATAAGATCTTGATATTTTGTAATCAAGGTATTAGTATTTGACAATTAAACATATGAAAAAGACATGAATACAAATAAAATGTGATAAAGGGAATGTGTACCATTCATAACAATAGATTAACATGTGGTAGGCTTACTTGTGAGACACAAAGACGTGCCAGACCCAGATGTAATCTGTTTCCTGAATTATTAACCATTTGTCTCATAAATTGCCATCCTTAATTTTGGTTTTAGAGGGTTTTTTCAATTGTGTATAACTAAATGTGCAGCTGATTCTTCATCTTCACATCCAGAATTCAACACACCACCAACTAAAATACAAATGTACGCAGGACAAAGTTTTCACAGTCTACGCACAGATTGCGTGCAGTGTTTCTTCCATTAGGGTAAATAACCACTGGGGGTATGAGGAGACAGTGAGAAGGACAGTCTGACACAGAATTAAAGTAAAATTATGGTCAAATCTTTGGTGGGTGTTAGTACAGTATTTGTGGATCCTGAAACAGACAGAATGAACAAGGAAAAAAACTTAGGATTAAAGTGGAAAGACAAAACCTGTAGAGGAATAAGATGCAAATAATGAGAATGTAACAGACAAGGTTCAAACAACAGAGTAATTAATTTTGTTTTTATGTTACTGACTGATAAAAGATAAGCAGGTACATGGATAACCAAGATAAAAGAAAAACTTACTTGGTGGTGTAGCTAGTATGTTCCTAAGGGTATTTCACCAACTAAATCTATTACATTGCAAGAAATAAAAGAGTGAAAACAATTAAAATAATTTAAATTCCTTCATAAATACACTGTTTTGATTTACAGGAGTTGCATTTACATCATCATGCACACCATGTCGTGCAGGGACATACAGCCCAAGTGGTGCTCGTTCCTGTCTTGAATGTCCTGAAAACCACTACTCTACAAGTGAAGCAAGTACTTGCACACCATGTAATAACATAACTGAATATGCACCCAGAATGTCCTCTTCATGCCTCCGAAGGCAGCCATGTACACATAAAGATTATTATGAAACGAGGACTCCTTGTGACGCAAATAATCAGGTATGTGTAAAGTCTCTTTAGAAAAATTATCAAAATAGTTGAGAAATCTAATCCATGTTATACAGTGATTGAAAAAAACTTTTAGAATGAAAGCTGGGCATGAAGGAAAGTTATGCACACAGAAATCAATCATATTTATTGAAATGAGTGGAAGTTGTGCACTCATTTCAAGCAATACAAAACATGATGCTCAGACATAATTGTTTATAATGTTGTGTTTATAAATTGAGACTACTTCTCATTTCCTTAGACCATGTTATATCAACAAGATGCATTCCACTCACAGTAAGTAATACCAGATGTGGGGTCACAAATTACACAAGACCCAGGTTGTTGTGATTATTTAAATTTTTGATAGAGCAATATCTTGCTGCAACTGAAATATATTTCTGGTGGTTGTGAGGAAGGACAAGTACTGACATTTAATGAAGTGATGAATGGTGTATGGGCCTGTTTTAAGTAAGGATGACAGATTCAGCTTTCAACCCATACTCTTCCTCAGAAAAAGAAGTTTATTAACACGTGCATACACTCACTTGCACACATAGTTCTGATACATTTCATGTCTGAGTCACTGTTGTATAAGACAACAGTTGAGAAAACTGTATAGGCTTAGATGATTATTTTAATCAAATGCCTACACTTATGGCCTTTATTTACTTAGATAATCATTATAATCAGATCCATACACATATTTGAATTTGCAGGATTATGTTTCAGTATGAGTATCTTTAAGGATCCAGGAGAGTGGCAGGTTTCACATCCTTTTTACATGTTCTTGTAACTGAATTCTTTATACATATGCATTACATTCTGAGTAGAGCCAACTTCAAGGGCTTGTGTAGGGAAAGAGTAAATTTGATTTTTAGATGCATTGTACAATCTGAAATTACTAAAATGATATAAATATTTAATGTAACAATTGCATAGCAGTGTAACTGATTTGATGAGTGTAAAAACAACACTTCATCCCTGAATGTTACTGCAGGTATCCTTTGACAGGCAGCAATGAAATGAGTGAATATAGACCAAAAATGACTCATGAATGAGTGATGTTTTGGATAGCAATCTTTTTTTTTGTTTGAACAACAGAAAATACAGGATGGAGTGTAACAATATTATGAGAAGGAAAGTTGCTACTCGCCATATGGTGGAGATGCTGAGTCACTGATAGGCACCACAAAAAGACTCTCAAAATTAAAGCTTTCACCCATTAATGCTGTTATCAACACTTTTTCTGTTTGTTAATATCCGTTAGCTGTTAAACTAACACAAATGTCTATTAACCAGTTATGGTAAAGTATTATTAATTTAGCAGCTGTGATGTTAATAGCAGTTGAAATTATTGAAACTTCCTGTCAGATTAATCTGCCAGGAATTTTGATATCAACGCACACTCTGCTGCAGAGTGAAAATCTCATTCTGAAAACATCCCCCAGGCTGTGGCTAAGCCATGCCTCTGCAATATCCTTTCTTTCAGGAGTGCTGGTTCTGCATGGTTCCCAGGAGAGCTCCTGTAAAGTTTGGAAGGTAGGAGACGAGGTACTGGCAGAAGTAAAGCTGTGAGGACGGGGCGTGAGTCGTGCTTCGGTAGCTCAGTTGGTAGAGCACATGCCCATGAAAGGCAAAGGTCCTGAGTTCGAGTCTTGGTCTGGCACAGAGTTATAATCTTCCAGGAAGTTTCATATCAGCGCACACTCCACTACAGAGTGAAAATCTCATTCTGGAGTTGAAATTATTGTGGTAGTTTTCAGTCTGTAGACTGGTTTAATACAGCTCTCCACACAAGTGTATCCTGTCATCTCTGCATAAATAATATATCCTCATCAATTTAATCCAGCTTGCAGTAGTCAAGCATTGGCCTCCCTGTGCGACACTTACTTCCCTCACTTCCCTGCATAAGCAAATTGATAATTTTGCAGTGTCTCAAGATAGGGCCTATCAACCAATCATTTCTTTTAGTCAAGTAATGTCATAAATTTCTTCTTTTCCCAGTTTGATTCAGTCCCTCTTCATTAATCTTTAGCATTCTTCTGTAGCGTCACATTTCAAAAGCTTCTATTCTCTTTTTGTCTGCACGGTTTATTATTCTTGTTTCTCTTGTATACAAGAATGAACTCCAGAAAATACTTTCAAAAAGGCTTTCTAATGCTTAAATTAAAGTTTGTTATTTACAAATTTTATTTTTCAGAAATACTTTTCTTGCTATTGGCAGTGTGTATTTTACATCCTCTCTACTTCAACCATTGTCAAATGTTTTGCTGCCCACTTTAAGTGTCTCACTACATTGTCTCATTTAATTTGAATACATTCCATTACACTTGTTTTACTTTTGTTGATATTCCTCTTATATGGTAACCTATTTTCAAGGCATTATCCATTTTATTCAACTAATCTTGCCATTTCAGGCAGAATTACAGTGTCATTGGCAAACCTTTAACATTTAACTTTCTTAACTCTGAATTTTAATTCTCTAGCCAAATTTCTCTTTGGTTTCCTTTACAGCTTCATCAATAAGCAGACTGGACAATGTCAAGGATAGGGTACAAATTTGTCTCATTCGTTTCTCAACTACAGCTTCTCTTACATGTCCTTTGTCTCTTAAAACTGAAGTCTGCTACATGTAAAAGTTGTAGGTGGCCTTTTGCTCCTTGTATTTTAACCTTGCCATCTTCATGATTTAAGAGAGTGTGTTTCAGTCTACATTATCAAACCCTTTCTTTAAATCTACAAATGCTATTGATATTCATACACTTGCTTCTCTTTACTCCAAAACTCTCTTTAATTTTCCTGTAGGTGGTATCTACTTCTCCATAGTCATACATTTTTCAACAGCTTTGCAGTTCTTCTTTAGGCAGTTTGCACTTTCTGTCAATCTCATTTATTCTGCATGTTTAATTAAATTTTATTCTTTTATCAATCGAATTCAATATTTCATGTGATATCCAAAGGATAGTTACTGCATCTTGTCTTTTAGATCATCTGTTGCCTTCACCGTTTCATCTGTCAAACCTATGCATTCATATTCCAATGAATTCTATTCCTCTCTTCCAGTCAACTGTCATCTAAACCTTTCAAATCCTCAACAACCAATGCTTTTTTTTTTCAGTTTACCCAGGTTCCATCTCATTAACTTCGAAACTTTCTACAGTTTCTTCAGTTCTAATTTGTGGCACCTAAACAATAAATTATAGTTAGAGTCAACATTTGCCCTGGATGTATTTTGCAGTTTAAAATCTGGTTTTGAAATCCCTACGCTACCATGATATAACCTATTTTAAACTTGATGCCTCCAGATCTCTTCCCTTATAAAAATTTCTTTTATGATTCTTAAACTTGGTGTTAGCAACGACTGAATTGTGCTCCATGCAAAATTCGACCAGGCAAGTTACCCTTCTATTTTTTTCACCCAGTCCATGTTCTCTCTCTATTTTTTTTGTGCCTGCTGCATAATGGATATAGTTATGTGCCATACACGATGTTTAGGATTATTAATCTTATTACATTAATGTATCAATGACACATTTTGTGCCACTATTGCTCATCATCGATTACTTAAACATTTTTTTTGCTAGAAATACTGTTAACTGGATGACTGCTAATTTCTTTACTAGCTGTGTATTATTATTTGTATGCCTTGATGTCAGATACTAGTGGCTCAAAACACATTACTAGTAAATAGGGACCGATAAATGCGATTTCTACCTCAAAATACGAAATTTCTTAATAGACGCTGTTTCATAGTGAATCGCATCCAGATGGACTATTTATCATAAATAGTTTGAAATATCTTTATTTTCTGCGTACAATATCGAAAATGTAAGCAGTTAAATGGCGAAGCCCAATTTGGAATGATAATGTGCACAAGAATCTACTTGCAAAAAAGAGTAATCATGTATCAATGTACCAAGCCAGTTGTGGACGGCTGAATGGTCTAAGACACATGAAGCGTAATGCAACGTAGTATTCAGCCATGGGACCTAGCTTTTTATGGGAAAGAAACGAGTACGTTTGTTTGTTAGCTAAAGCTCAAAAGATAGTATAGTGCGGACAGTTTTAACGAGGCAAAGTATGCGGCGGATGTTTTGAATGTAGTTGTATCGAATACCCTTAGAAGTCGGGCCTGAAATACACCGCTAACAATACTCTGTTAACTTCAACAAGCAATTGCGAGGTAGACGTCCGCGAACGCTTTGTAGGCCTACTGGGGTTGCTTGTTGTTTCCTGTTTTGAAATAAATGAAGCGACTAATCCTGGTCCATCACGGATTCGACTACAACCCTTACAACACCAGAAGAGATCGGCGATCCCTATGAAAATGTGACAATTCTACTGTAGATTGGTTCCAAGTAGACTTGGACACTGTTTCTATGTTTCGATACTGTGTATCGATACGTGGAACTGTTTCAGTGTTTCGGTACGGCTGTGGTTCACTGTTTCGAAACAGTGGTGTTTCACTCCGCCCCTGTCTACGATAACCGGACTAGATTCGATCTCGAGCCAGACACAGAAACTGTATCGTTGTTTCAAAATAAGGCTGTTTCAGTCAACCTGTTCTTCGAACGGACTAATTGTATCGAAACAGAGATGTTTCATTCCGCTCTGTGTCGGACGAGATTCGGGCTCGGCACATGTACTGAAACACAACATACCACTTCACGAAACACTTTCAAGAGTGTTGCAATCTTTTTGACAAGCATTAGCATGAAGCTTAAGATATCTGAAAATAAAGCTTCGTTTCTAGCTGACTGTCCTATTCCGAAATGGCGTAACATCTGCTTTATAAACACTAACCAAACGATAAAACAACCCTTACTATTCACATTCAAAATAATAAGTATGTGAAAATCATTCAGTTAAATTACCCTTTTTATAACATAAGCTTCTCTGTACATGTACAGTAATCATATTAAGAAACGCAAGTAAGCCTACAACATGTTGAATAAAAAAAAGGTGTAGTGACAGTTATTAGACATATACATAAATTTGATGTATGTTTAATTGCAAGCAATCTGTTTGACATATCACTTATGGTGTAATGGTGAATGGCAAGGGCTAGGAAGCATGGTGAATTTATAGTAATGGTTCTAAACACCTTGTAAGTCAAAATTTTTCTGTTATATTTTGTTATTTATTCGAATTATTTGGCGTTATTTGTGAGTCTATAGTCACTGTGCCTATTATCCACAATGATTCCCTTTGTGTGCATGCAAATTAGCAGGATGGGTATATTAGCCATACTAACGGAATGTGGGAATCCCACAAACATATCCGTTGTTTCTGCAGTTTGCTCCCACCTCCAGTTCTGTTCGTTGTGGTTCTTCTGTCTTCACCTATGGCTGTCATCAGCCAATTGAAAAGTATGCAGGAAATACGAAACTGCCAAGACACCTAAGTGATAGTTTCATACTTTCTGCGACATGATTCGCGCCCTCGCACCTCATTTTATATGGACATACTTATATAGTAGACATTCAAGATGATAAAATGTGTAGGTTTATTAGATTACAAAACACAAAACTGTTTCACTGTTTCGAAACGGCGTATCGAAACATTACATTGTACTGTTTCATTTGTTTCGAAACAGTTACGTGTTTCAGTTTGCCCATCTTTAGTTCCAAGCGAAATGGAGGCGGGGTTTGTTTGCCTTCACAACCCCTTCCCTTGTGGATGTCAAAATTATGGTCTGTTTACGCTCGCAGCCATCTGCGACTATAACCTAAAGCGCCCGCTCTTTGCACTGTAGCGATTAGGAAACAAAATCTGTAATGTTTTCCGATGGGGCTGAAATTCTTCCCCTAACGGTGAAATCGATCTGTTGTAAGTTCGATTCTTCTTGTACGCGAAGTGCACTGTCAGTTCTATCTGTAGCGCTGTTATTCATGGGTCATAGCAACGACCTATATATACCTCCTTGGGTCATAGGGTTATTGCTGTCTCCTCCTACCGTCCTATAAGCCTTACCTCGGTCTTCAGCAAGGTCCTGGAATCCATTCTAACCCGCCGCATCCACCAGCACCTCCACCGGCACCGCTTCCTTCCCTCCACCCAATGTGGCTTTCGACCATCCTTCTCTGCCGATGACCTTCTCCTTCACCTCACTCACCTCCTCTCCGAACAACTCAACTCCCGTCGCTCCGCCATATTCCTCTCCCTTGACCTTGAACGCGCCTATGACCGAGTGTGGCATTCTGGTCTCCTCTTCAAGCTCCAAACCTTTGCTCTTCCTATTAACTACGTCCGTCTGATCGCCTCCTTCATTTCCCACCGCCCTTCCTATGTTACTATCCACAACACTGATTCCTACACCTTCTACCCCTCTGCCGGTGTGCCCCAAGGTTCCGTCCTTTCCCCTCTTCTTTACCTTCTTTATACGGCGGACATGCCTCCACCTGCACCCCCCCTTCACCTTCTCCAGTACGCCGATGACACCGCCTTCCTTGCCCTTGCCCCCACCCTGCAACGCTCCCAACACCTTCTCCAATCCCATCTTGACCGGTTCACCTCTTGGTGTAACCAGTGGTTGCTCAAGGTCAATCCTTCCAAGACCCAGGCAATCATTGTAGGCAAAACCACCCCTTCCTTCCGTCTCCTTGATTTCTATCTTACCATTTATGGCCGTCCTATTAACCTCACACCCACCCTCAAGTACCTTGGCGTCACCCTTGACCGTCGCCTCTCCTGGACCCCTCATCTCCGGACAATCCAAGCCAAGGCACGCTCCCGACTCCACCTCCTGAAGCTCCTTTCTGGCCGCACATGGGGTCTGGACCCCTCCACCGTCCTCCACAACTATAAATCTCTCATCCGCCCTATCCTCTGTTATGCCCATCCCGCCTGGATCTCTGCCCCGCCTACCTTTTACAAATCCCTTCAAATCCTTGAACGGCATGCACTCCGCCTCGCCTATCGCATCCGCCTCCCTTCCCCCACGCGGCTCCTCTATGACCTCATCCCCTTCCCACACCTCCTCCTCTTCCTCCAACGGATACGGATCCTCTACACCTCCCGCAAGCTTGATCCTCCCCACCCGCTTGTCTCTTCCATCCTCTCCCACCCCAACCCACTGCCACGCCTGTACTCCTGTATCCCACCTGCTCTCCATCTTCACACTCTCCACACCCTCTCCCAAGGTGGCTTCCGCCGACTCCCCCTCCCGGATGATGCCCTCCTCCCCTCCATCTACCCCTCCTACCAACTTTGAGCCTTGCCTTCCCCTCTCCTCTCATTTTCCTGTGGGCACCCTCTCTCCCTTCTCTCCCTCCCTCTCTCCCTCCTTCCATCCTTACCTCCCCTCCCCCTCTCCCTGGGCTTCCACCCCCCTCTTTTCGTTTTCTCCCCTCCTCCTCCCTGGCATCCTATCTCCCCCTCCCTCCTTCCCTCCCCCTGTTTTTTCCCTTGGCAGGCCCCCAGCTTTTCGGTGTGGACAGTGCCCCTGCAAGCGCCGAAGCCCATCTCCGCAGTGTCCGTGTCTTTCGTCCCGTCTGTGCCTCGAGTGTTTCTTCGTTTTCTGCTCCACCGTTCACCTGTGCTAGTGTTCTCTGTTCCGTGCTGTGCTGCCCGTCTTTTTAAAACTGAAACAGTGCTGCGTCGGTGAACGACTTCATTTCTTTTTATTCTCTGTTGTCTTCTGATTTTTGTCCTCCATGTCTGTGTTTTGAGATTATGTCTTCCTGTTTTTATCTCTTGTATGTTTCTTGTGGCCGAAGAGCGGCATATTAGGCCGCTGCCGGCCTACCTTTGTAGGTATAAAATGACAATAAAGGAAAAAAAAAATAGGGTTATGAATGCCCACAAAAGTTCGAAATCAGCTATCTTCAAATTGGGCGGTAAAAGACAAATTATGCTCAGAAACACCTTATATCGGAAACGCTTTCACATAACTGGCGGGAAAATGCTGCTGCTTTTCAACTATGTACATGTGAGCTTTATGTAAACATGAAGTGTCCAGTATCGTTGTAAGAAATGATCCACGGACAAATAAAGAACAACAGAACAGTCATTTTTGGAAGCTGAAATGCAGCCAAACGAAGAAAACAGAGGCCATTTCGAAAGAAAAAGGTGCTGAACTTTTTGCAAAAGCAAACTTTCCAGTCAAGAAGTTCCTTATCAGCACTTTTTAAACATTCAGTTTCAAAGAATTAATCATTTGTTTGTCGTCACTCATTAGCGTGACAACCTTTTAAATTTGTGCATCTGCTCAAAAAATGGTTCAAATGGCTCTGAGCACTATGGGACTTAACTTCTGAGGTCATCAGCCCACTATAACTTAGAACTACTTAAACCTAACTAACCTAAGGACGTCACACACATCCATGCTCGAGGCAGGATTCGAACCTGCGACCGTAGCAGTCGCGCGGTTCAGACTGAAGTGCCTAGAACCACTCGTCCACACCGGCCGGCTGCATCTACTCATTTACAAACAAAGAAAATAGAATCGAATTTTACAAAAAATAGATGCGAATTTTGCCAAAAAGAGATGCTACGTTTTGCCGTCCTTACTTGTAATATATTAATATAATAAGATTAATAATCTTAAACATTGTGACTTATTGTGGTGGATACATATATCCTATATTACAACATATTCATGGAAATCTAACTGGTAATATGGCAATGACTATTTCTTTCTTTTCCAACTACTGAATTCCAGTTTTTCATCGTAAATAAATTTTATCTCCCTTAACGATCTGAATAATTTCATTCATCTCAACTTACACTATTTCAATCTCTTCATCTGTGAAGCTGACGGGCCTACAAATGTGTACTAATGTGGTGGGTACGGGCTTTGTGTCTATCTGTCGTTTAATAATATGTTCATTATGCTGTTCATAGTAGCATACTCACATTACTATTTCCCTATTCATTATTATACTTATTTCATCTTTTATTAATACTTACCTGGCTGGTAGTTCTGTTCGTTCTTCTACCACACTTGACTAATTCCTGGAATATCTTACTTCAGCTTATCAGTTTCTTGTTCCAAACTACCCAATGTATTCATCTGATTAAGAGCACTAAAGGATGTTAACTGACATAGTAATTGATAACAAGAGATATTATTTGTGCATTACAGTTCAGTGTCAGTTTCAGCTATGAATCAGCTAATGACTAAAATGAAACCTTTAACAAGGCAAGACATTATATGAAAATGCTTGTCAAGCAGTGACAGGCTGTTCATAAAATGATTAAGCATACTTTGAGCAGAACCTCATTACATGCAAAATCTGAATTTGGGACAGAACCTTAGACAGTAAGAAGTATAACAAAAGCTGGAACAGAACCACAGATAGGAAAGATGTAGATGTGAGTGTACCAGAAAAAAAGAATGGTTGCACCCAACTAGGGGAAGGCACTGCTCACGACATAGTGTATTCATTAAAGATCAGTGGAGACCCTACCTTATTAATTTATCCATTTGCTGAAAAGCTTTTCATTCTTTCCCCAAAGCATTTGTTTCCAAAATTTAGAAATAGTTCAGGCTGCTATGGATGGGTTCTTAGATATCTTACTGGTGTTGTGTTCTTCAAACCAAATATTGTATTAAATTTTGTATAAGCTGGTTCATAAGTATTATCATGTGCAACTTATAGCACCCATGATATAAATACAAAGATTTATTTGTTTCTTCATTTAATCTTCTGGACTTTTCTCTTGTTTTTACCATAAGTAAATATCTTATCTTGAAATGGCTGATATTATATTTTGGTCAAGCCTCTTTCTTTCTAATGCCTTCTTTATTGTTTCTTTTACTATCTTAATCTTTCCATCCTGAGGATTTTCACTTAACATAGGAAATTCAATATCTTCCTCAAAGATCTCAGTGAGTTTTTGTACAAAAATTTGTTCACAAGGTGCAGGGCCAGTGGATTCATTCCACAGGTTATTAATTATTAGTAATAATTAATATATTGATAATTGTAATTAATATATTAATAATTATAATTAATAATGAATAATATTAAATATTAATTGTGTTCTCAAAATGCTATATATAGCTAGCGCATGCAGAATGTATTTTGGTTCAATATTTTCTACACAACCTATTGATTTACTTTATGACTCTTTAGCTCATATTCACCCTCAGAAATTATGCTAAAGGTTTTGTATTGTTGATTTTGTGCATTCCCAGACATTTCATAAATCTCTTTGAAAAAAATTGTGGCCCATTGTCTGATGAAACTGATTTTGGTGCCCCCATATTGTAAAAGTATTCTGTTTCTAATTTTTCAGCTATGGTTTTAGTATTGGCTCTTTCTATGAGATTAAGTTTAATATGTGTAGAAAATGTGTCTAAAACTACAAAAATATCTGTATAACCTCCATTAGGTGCTGGAAGGGTGCCTGGAAAATCCACAGAAATTAACACTCTTGACTCATTAGGAAGAATTGAATGCATTAGACCTCTACACTGTACTTCAGTAGTCTTCACCCTTTTTACATTTATCACACACATCCAGCCTCTTTTTAAGCATTTGCCACAAGTTGTTAAAAGTTACCATTACCTGAATCCTGGATACAGTTTTCCCAGTGCCATAGTAGCCATAACTTTCATGAAGGTAATCATTTCCTTTATCAACATGTTTTTCTGGAAAGCAGAGCTTCCACTCCAGTTTGCCTAAAGTTTTTACCCTGAACAATAATCCATGATGTGTTATGTACTGCTTTACTCTTGTTTCCTCATTTGAATTATAGTTTTTCTTAGCTATCCTCAAACTTGGATCCATATTCTGTTCCCTTTTCATCTGTTTATAAATTAATTTCCATTGTCTATGCAACTGCATAACCTCAAGAGGCAGTTGTAAATGCCATAAACAAGAAATGCATACTGTATATCAGCTGCAATGACTTTTCACTCGCACAGACAGAAACCAAATGTACCAGTGCCAGAGTGACAGGTAAAGTACACTGCGGCTGACAGAGGGCACCTTGGTCGTGCACAATTTCATGTGGCAACGCTGCCAGTGTCATAAGGAAATTTAATATAAGTTGTACATACAGATTACTAACAATGACAAAAGTAAAGCTCACGGCATAAACTCATGCAAGATATGACAGCAAAAACTACATATGTGGTTAGCTCCTTTCAGAGTCCAAAATATGTCATCAACAGCTTCTGTCAAAATGAAATGCTGTCGACATGGTGCATTGCTTAAATAACAGTCATGAATTTATTCATTACATTAATGACCTTACACTATCGAGTGACTGTATTTTGTTTTCCTCTGGTATCACTAGTTTATGTTCCTATTATAGAAACTTTAGAGTTGGTTCAGAATAATCTTATTTTCCACAGTAAAACAGATTTGTCATTGGTGAATGAACTTATTGACTTAGTAGGCCAATCTTGTTCATTTAATTATTTTTCCTTTCATGGACATATTTTTCATCAAGATGATGGCTTACCAATGAGCTCAAGCCTTTCTGGGATTCTGAGATTTTTATAAATACCTATTATTTGGAACGTGAACTCCTTGTGAAGCAGAATGAGCTTCTTAGTAAAAATGTACTGTACAGACATTATGTTGACAATATATTCATCAGTTTTAATGGGAGTAAGGATGAGGTGCTTAGGCTACAAGAAACTTTTAACTCTTTTCACCATAGTTTAAATTTCTCTGTTGAGGGTTCTCTTAACTTTTTGGATTTATGGGTAAGTGGTAATGGCCAGTGTTTAGAATATGACAGATTTTGTAATCCAACAACAACACATGTCATTATTGTTAAAAATTCTAATTATTCCCCATCACAGAAGAAAATGTTTTTGCATTCAGTATTCCACAGGTTAAAAATTTTACACTTGACCAGTCAGCCACTGATTGGGAAATAGCCACCATTGTACAGGTAGGGATTGCAAATGCATTTAGAGAAGCTGGTATCAAGAAAATTGGTGAAAAAATTCTGTCACAGACTCACGAAGGGACTGGAGTAAAGAACAAAGAAGTTAGATGTATGATGTATGTTGGCCCACCATTGTGACATTCACCTGCTTTATTTCTTTGTTGATTGTTCTAGGTGTTGACATACTGTGTTGCTATATTGGCTGAAAAATAGGGGGGTGGAAGTTGAACTCTGACTACATAAATGATGTAGCCAGCAGTTGCACAGTTGCATTTCACTTCCATCTTTACTTTCACTGTTCACCACCCCACAATATTACACAGTTAATATGGCCAGTGCACTATTGTTTAACTTTCAATAAGCCTCATTAATAGTTTGCAGGCACACATCAGCATACTGCTACAGTACTTTACCATTGAACATCTATGAGCAGTAAAAACATAACCACACAGTTCACAGTTGTTACAGAATAATATGATATGTTTTGAACAGACACTGTCGTTGTTTTGACACATGGGCTATTTGTATTACACTTATTTCACAGTTAAGTTGATGCATTGTTGTTGAATTAACCAATACGAGTTCCTCATCTGAAATCGGCCATGGACTGACTGTCTCGGGACCAAAAATTGGGCTTTTATATATCCTCAAAATAATAGCCACTGAAACTATACATTGTTCAAAGTTTATTTAACAGATATTACAATTGAAACACAACCCATTCAATTAACTGCATATATAGAAAAATTCTGTCTTTTTAACAGTTTCTTCTACTACTAGGGTTAAGCCAAATTATTTTTTTAAATGATGAAATTAACAGATATAGTTAAACAAACAATACTTTTGACAAATCTTTTAATTACTTTGGAACTAATTAAGTGCTGCCTTTGCTAACATGTTTTTGTATAGAGCCAAATAAATACTTTAAGAATGCTTTTACTAATTCTTCCAAATGTCTAAAATTAGTGCATAATTTATATTTCTTTATAAGTCAACAATAGAATTTAAGTTACAAAACTATTACTGATGTCACCCTATAACAAAAGATACTAAAAATAATCCATTCCTCATAAGAATAAACCTGATGTAAACATTACAGTATGTATTCTTCCGTATTTGCTGGAACCTCATTGGATTTTTTTCATGTGGGACTGCAGCCAAGCTAAGCTGCCTTGAGTACTGTCAAGTATGACAATAAGGGTACATTTAGTGTTGTGCGTTACTTGCACATCAAATTACCAATAATACGGGACAGCAATTTTACCAGCGCATTTAACTTGGACACAACTGGCGGGTCAGCTGGTACAACTAGCCTGCAGTGACATGGCCAGCTGCAGTTCATACATAAAAAGAGATGATTAGAGAAGCAATACAACTTTGAATGTCATTTAATTTTTAAGCAAAATGAAATAATACAATGCAAATCTCCCACAATATGCTCCTTAGACGACTAGGCGAAAACTGCAACACATTATCATTTTTAGCTAATGTGCTACTGTAATTAAAAACAAGAATGATGAAAATTCCTGACTTAACCACAAGGTAATTTTTCTGCATAAGCTGTGTAATGTAAGAGGGTATTGAAGGATTTCACAGTATAGTTAGATATTGAAGCCACCGAACGTATTGCTTACAATCAGTCGCCTGGTAATCTCTTAGCTCCCTCCTTATCTGAATCACAGAAATACATTTCAGTTTTGAAAGTGTCACCAGCTGTGTTGATAACAAGCCTATCAACAACAGAATCCACAAAGTTAATCAGGCACAGCATTTTCTCTTCTTTTATGACAAGCTGTTCCATATCCCACCAGTGTTCAGGAATGACATGTCAAGAAGCTGCATGCATTAGTTCCGGTATGCCTGATAGCTTAACAGTCTTGTTAGTTCTTAGGCCAAATCCCACAGCTTGGCTCCAGATCAGTTCTGTTGGGTTCATATTGTAATGGTACAGTAGCAAATGTAAAAATGCAGCACTTGTATGATGTGCTTGATGCTGTGAAAATGATTGTTTTCTTGTTTCTATGATACTTATCTACCTCTGTGGTATAAAACGATGAACATAGTGCAAATGAAGAGGATTTGGTTTTTCATTTTTGCCTTAAAAATTAAATTGTTATGGATTCTTAATTTAAACAACTTTTATCAACAGTCTTTCATAAAACATTGATAATTAAGAATTTGTATTTGAAATGGAAATAGGAATTTCACATCCAATATGTGATTAGAAACAAGAAGGTGTGCATTATTCATAAAAAATGAAGATGAGTTATTACAAGATGTAGATATTTCAAATTGAATGAGAAAAAGATGAATAGTGGGGAGATATAAACCATTGCATGAATAGCCATGTTTAGTTCCATTCCATTATGCTACCAACTGTGCTACAAGTTCGATGTGGGTTTGTGTATCAACAGCATTATATAGAATGCTGGAAAAATTTCAAAGTCGATTATCTTCATAAAATTACGAAAAACATTAAGAACAGCTATTTCTCGGCACTTTTTAATCATGTTCCATGCATGTGTTTCACTACAGAACAGAAAGCAGCCTCAGCCATTTTCATACTGTGCATTAACAGCACAACAATCAGAGCACAATCCTGCCGAGGCTGTGACTGTACACGATTTTTGAAATAAAAACTATGTAGCTAAAGCATCATTAAGAAAAACGTTGATGGCTCTTAATACATTTGAATATCTTAAAGTTTCATTTAACATAACTTAGTAATAATATATCTAATACACAAGTAGGGCCTACTTCCAAGAGCGTAACAACACCAGTATACGTGTGCTATGGCTTCTGACCAATCATTGTGTTTGTGTTTGTTTACATGAGGTTTATTCTTATGATGAACAGATTATAGGAATAGCCAAAATAAATTAGGAAATTGGTGGCATACACAAAACTAAGCACAAAACTAGATCTCGTGTTGTATTCTATAAAACTGAGAGCCAACCTTTCTCTTTTATGAAAGTGCAGATTATACTCATGTATGTTAATGGTAATTAGTTCAAAAATTAAAAAATGAATTTTAATGAGGCAGTTGGCAAAACAAGAGGGGAAGTAAATATATCCCAGCTTGCTTCGTCACACCATCTCTGAAGATTGGTAATGAGTTTAAAAAGCATAATGTGGTGATAAGTTTTAACAGTATTAACAAATTGAGGAATCTCCTTGAACATAATAAAGAGCAGCCTGTTAATAAGTTTTTAAGTTTTGCAGTTTGGGGGGAGGGGGGGGGGGGCAGGAGGTGGTCTATAAGATTAAGTGTGGAGCTCGTGACAAGTTTCACATCAGACAGACTGAGAAGGAGTTCAGAAACCAATGTAGGGAACACGGTTATCCTAGCTTAGCTGAGGGAGTTCATTTATGTTTGTGCAGTCATCTGCTTCATGGCATCGAAAACAATTTACAGATTCTTCATTATGAGAATAAAGGTGTTTATTTGGATATTTTGGAAGACCTAGCAATTTTTGTATATAGACAGCACTTCCATGATTGATTACTTAATGAGCAGATCAATGGAACAAGAGATTGGTTTTTTCATATTTCTGATAATTTTTACAGTTGCTATTGGAAGTAAAATTTTGCACACTTCGCAGCCGCTGATTGTAACACAAAATTCTGTGTGACATCTGCCACAATTTTGAGTTTATTTTTTAATATCAAGTAATTTTTGCTGTCATATTTTACATGGGTTTATACCTTGAGCTTTACCTTTATCATTGTTAGGAATCTGGATATACAGTTTATATTAAATTTCCTCATGACCCTGGTGGTTCCACCACATGACATTACGGCAGCCCAAAGTGCCATTCATTGGCCGCAGCAAACATTACCTGGTACATTTGGTTTCTGTCTGTGTGAGTGAAAAGTTATTGCACCTGATATACTGTATGCATATCTTGATGTACAGCATTTACAACTGCCTCTTGAGCTTGTGTAATTGCATATGATATGTACATTTTTGCCTATTTTGATATCTTCAATTTTTTATTATTTTTGTATATTTGTGAACCTGGCAACTGTGTATTAGCGTTTGTACTATGGGAACAGTTTGTAATCCAAGACTGTAATTACTGACAGGTCACCAGGTTATGAGCTGTGCCCGAAACATGTTGTGAATATGAAAATAAAAAAAAATAAAAATCTCCAAAAACAGCTACAAGATTTTTTCAGTGACTAAACAAGCATTTGTAGAGTCATCATTTTTATTATGTCTTTCCTTAAATTTTGAAAAGCTTTCTACTCTCCAACTCCAATTTACATTCTTCTTCAATGAAATGAAATGAGCGTATGGTATTGTTGGCCGGGAGGCCCCTATTCGGGGAAGTTTGGCCACTAAGTGCAAGTCTTATTTCTTTCAACGTCACATTGGGTGACTTGCATGCCGGTGGTGAGGATGAAATGATGATGAGGGCAACACAACACCCTGTCCCAGAGTGGAAGACCTGGTCCGGAATCGAACCCGGGCCCTCTTGCATAGGAGGCAAACACATTACTACCCACCTAAGCAGCTGGACTCTTCTTCAGTAAATTACCTGAAGATGGATGACTGATCCAATATAAATCTTTGATAGTATCCAAAAAAGGTCAAACATAGCTTTAACTTTTTTTTTTGTTTCAGCTGCTGAAAAATCAGCAACATCCCTCAGTTTTTCTGGATCAAGATGTATCCCATTTTTTGTTAATTATATGTCCCAAAAATGAAATTTCCATTTTTACACATTCAAACTTACTCACCTTTAATTTCATTCTCATTTTGCCAATAGCTTTCAACACTTTATCCAAAATTTTACAGATCTAAATCTAATCAGAACTTGCAAACAAAATATCATCAACATAAACAGTTGCTTTGTTAATCAATTCATTACTCAAAACTTTATCAAAAGTCCTAATGAACAGACATATTCCGATAACCACAAGCTACAACAAAAGAAGTAAAAACTTTATATCCATTGAAGTTTTATAAATTTTTGTGAGTACTGGCTGACCAATCACTTTATCTCAGAACTATTTAATTTAATTTGCTAGCATCTAGAATCAACTCTGACACCTCCATTCTTTTTCCAACAACTACCAAAACATTATTATATTTGCTGTTAGATCACTTAATTATGCCCCATTGAAGCATCTTCTCTGTTTCTTTCCTAACCACTTCTTTCTTGGAAAACAGAATAGTGAAAGGTTTCTGAAAAGTGGTTCATAGTCTTCACTCAAAATATTTTACTAATCCAGGATTATCTGAAAATAACTTTTATTGTTCTGCTTCAATGATTCTTTTAAATCACTCATTTGGTCAGATGTTATGCTTTTCATATTTTCTACTCTCTTATTTATCTCTACCTGTACTTGTTCTTCATCAGTCTTACATGTGTCACTTCTTAGGAACTTTCACAGTGGCGCCCACAATTCTTATTCCTGACACAAGAGTAATTATAGTTCAACCACTCTTTTTAACGAATTCAAAAAGTACTTCTGAGATTATATTTAATTCACTTCCACTACCCAGGAGACACTAAACAGGTACTCACTGGATATCAGCCTCAGTCATAGGATGCCATACTTCACTGTTACTTACTATTGTATCCCCCTCATGTAACAAATCCTCATTAATTTATTTTCTAGAAAAACATTGTCCTGCTCACTAAATCTACTTTCACTTACAGATAAGCAACAAGCAGGATAACTCTCTTCCCTACTTATTTCTTCACTAGTCTCGAACTCTTGCTCATTCTTGCCATGTTCACTTTCAACATTTATTATCTCTATACAGGGTGTTACAAAAAGGTACGGCCAAACTTTCAAGAAACATTCCTCACACACAAATAAAGAAAAGATATTATGTGGACATGTGTCCAGATACGCTTAATTTCCATGTTGGAGCTCATTTTAGTTTCATCAGTTTGTACTGTACTTCCTCGGTTCACCACCAGTTGGCCCAATTGAAGGAAGGTAATGTTGACTTCGGTGCTTGTATTGACATGTGACTCATTGCTCTACAGTTCTAGCATCAAGCACATCAGTACGTAGCATCAACAGGTTAGTGTTCATCACGAATGTGGTTTTGCAGTCAGTGCAATGTTTACAAATTTGGAGGTGGCAGATGCCCATTTGATGTTTGGATTAGCATGGGGCAATAGCCATGGTGCGGTACATTTGTACCGAGACAGATTTCCAGAACAAAGGTGTCCCGACAGGAAGAAGTTCGAAGCAACTGATTGGCGTCTTAGGGAGCACGGAACATTCCAACCTATGACTCGTGACTGGGGAAGAAGTAGAATGATGAAGACACCTGCAATGGATGAGGCAATTATTCATGCAGTTGACGATAACCCTAATGTCAGTCATAGAAGTTGCTGCTGTACAAGGTAACGTTGACCATGTCACTGTATGGAGAGTGCTACGGGAGAACCAGTTGTTTCCGTACCATGTACAGCATGTGCAGGCACTATCAGCAGCTGATTGGCCTCTACGGGTACACTTCTGCGAATGGTTCATCCAACAATGTGTCAATCCTCATTTCAGTGTAAATGTTCTATTTATGGATGAGGCTTCATTCCAACCTGATCAAATTGTAAATTTTCACAATCGACATGTGTGGGCTGACGAGAATCCGCACGCAATTATGCAATCACGTCATCAACACAGATTTTCTGTGAACGTTTGGGAAGGCATTGTTGGTGATGTCTTGATTGGGCCCCATGTTCTTCCACCAACGCTCATTGGAGCATGTTATCGTGATTTCATACTGGATACTCTACCTGTGCTGCTAGAACATGTGCCTTTACAAGTATGACACAACATGTGGTTCATGCATGATGGAGCTCCTGTACATTTCAGTCGAAGTGTTTGTACGCTTCTCAACAACAGATTCAGTGACCGATGGAGTGGTAGAGGTGGACCAATTCCATGGCCTCCACGCTCTCCTGACCTCAACCCTCTTGACTTTCATTTATAGGGTCATTTGAAAGCTCTTGTCTACGCAACCCCGGTACCAAATGTAGAGACTCTTCGTGCTCGTATTGTGGATGGCTGTGATACAATACGCCATTCTCCAGGGCTGCATCAGTGCATCAGAGATTCCATGTGATGGAGGGTGGATGCATGTATCCTCACTAACGGAGGACATTTTGAACATTTCCTGTAACAAAGTATTTGAAGTCATGCTGGTATATTCTGTTGCTGTGTGTTTCCTTTCCATGATTAATGTGATTTGAAGAGAAGTAATAAAATGAGCTCTAACATGGAAAGTAAGCATTTCCGCACAAATGTCCACGTAACATATTTTCTTTCTTTGTGTTTGAGGAATGTTTCCTGAAAGTTTGGCTGTACCTTTTTGTAACACCCTGTAGATATCACATTACTCTCAGTGTCAAACAAATTCAGATATTTCTTCTTTCTCTTCCTCTTCATTACTCTTACACTCTTTACTACTTTCATCAACACTTAAGCTATTATTTGAACCACTACTACTGTCACTGTCACTTCCTTCAAAAACTTGATCAGCTATTCTCGATCCTCACAATTTGACCATGAAGAATGACACTTAAATTACTTTGCTGTCTGCAGTTGTTTATATTTTTCATGACACTCTGTTACCCTATTTGATAATATTTCTTACACTGAACAATTAAACACTCTACTATTTTATCTATTTGCTTTATCATTTGATCTACTTCAATTTAATTGGATCACTCTATTGGGAACATTTCTATTTATTGTGGATTGTGGTTTATTTGTCTCATAATGTACATAATCATTGGATGCAGGTATAGTAGATACTTCAAATTTGTGGTAAAATTTCACCAGAAACAAAGAACAGTTGATGTTAACAAACAGCATAATAATAATAATAATAATAATACAATTTTGTTATATATACATACAATAAAATCTAACACTTAATTAGCCCTTGCTCAAATTATCATTTCATCCTCTATGAATTCTTCTGTTGTATTGTAGCATTTCTTCCACTGAATCTGCTGTAGTTATGTTTTTAAAATTTCTGACTTCATATTGAATATATTTTTGCCCCTTAACTTGTTATACAGGGTGAGTCAGGAGGAAAGGTACATGCTTTAATGGGTGATACTACTGGTGATTCTGAACAAAACACTTCTAATGAACATATGCCCTTTTCTTAACCATCTCCGGGTAAACCAATGTAAACAGCGAGGAATGGGAAGGTGCAGGTGACAGGAAATTAAGATACTGTTTTGTTATGGTTTGTTTAATTGTGTACATTTTCACAGAAGATGTTGAAACAGTCCACCATCAACTTCAGTACATGTTGCTGCTCTTGTAGACAGGTGTTGTGTCACCGATCAGAGCTCAGTTTTGCATTCCTTTACTTGGGCACAAGCATGTAAAATATTAGCAAGAAGTTCCTTTCTTGTGTCCACTCTGTGCTTGTAAACGTCACTCTTCAGCCACCCCTACAAACAATAATCCTATGGGGTAATATCAGGTGACCTTGGCAGCCAAGCAATGACTCCCCAGTGACTGATCCAATGACCAGGATACATTGTGTTGAGATACTGTGTCACTGGGCATACAGAATGTGTAGGAGCTCTGTCATGCTGAAAGTACATATGAGCTCATGTTGCCAAAGGGATATCCTCCACTTATTCTGGCAACACATTTTGAAGAATATCAAGATACCATGTCCCAGTAAGACGGTTATCTAAAACAACTGGACCGATGAGTTGGTCATCAATAATACCGCACCACACGTTGACTGAGAACAGTCATTGAAAATTCATTTCCACAGTAGTGTGCACATTTTCACTTGCCCATACCTGAAGAGTTGCACTTGTTGTTGATTCTGTTGAAGGTTAATGTTGACTCATCAGTGAACAGAATACATGGAATTAATCACTCATTGCCAATGATCCATTGACAAAATTCTTGCCAGACGGCAGCATCTCCTTCATGGAGATGTTGTACACACTGCCAATGAAAGGGATACAGAGTGTGCTCATGTACTGTGCGTATCACTCATGTTTGTGGAATACCAAGTTGGGCAGCAATTCTTCTAGAGCTAGTAGTAGGGTTGCGTTCCACTACTTGAAGAATGTTCTCAGCTGCATTAAAAGTTTTTTGTACAGGACGTTCAGAGACAAAATTTACTCTGGGAAGTGTGCCATGCTCACGCAATCCATGAAACACCCTGCTAAATACCCTGCTATTTTGCACTCTGAGGTTCAGAAATAATTGTTGGTATTCTCGCACAGCAGCTCTGGAGTTCCCATTGGACATACCATAGACAAACACCATGGCAGCATACTCTGCATGTGTAAAGATCCATGGTATTTTCATTACACAAAACTGTATTTGTTGTACACATAACAACACTATGGTACCATGCACTATGAGAAGTACTGTTGGACTGAGACTTGTGGTAAACAACTGCACCAAGCACAAGTGAATTGCATACTGACATGGTTAGCAAGGATGACACTACACGTTTCCTGTTCCAAGTTGTTTTCATTGGTTTACCCAGAAACGGTTAAGAAAAGGGCATATGTTTATTAGGAGTTTTTCGTTCAGAATCACCACCAGTATCACCCCCCAAAGCATGTACCTTTCCTCCTGACTCACCCTGTATATTGTCATCTCCATATACTGTGGAGCCCATGCATATAAATTCAAATGGTGTGTGGGTATCATAAAATTATTTTTATTTCTTGTGTTATATGTATGTTAAAATGATTCTCCTCAAATAATTTTTGTGTGCTGTGTAGGAAGGTCATAATTTTATAAATGTATATGGAGGGAAAAGTTAGGATTTGTACTTTCCGAAATATAGGCCGACAAGACTGTGTTTGCTGTGCAGTACACATGAATCACACAATATTCTTTTGCAATTTCAGCATTAATGATACACTACTTGAACTTCTTCAGAAAATTATCCCATATCCAATGACAGATTCAAAATAACTATTGAAAATGTAAAACTGCTTAGTTTATTTGACAGGAAATCAATATGTGTATTCCAGCATAAGTTTTTGTCCACATTTAGTCCCCAGAATTTGGCTATGTCAACTTCTTTCATAGGCTGATTGTTATGTTGTATTTTAAGCTCTACACATTTTGAAATGTACCGTATGGGCTTTTGCAATGTTCAGTTTCAACCCATTTAACTGGAACCAGTTTTCTAAGGTATCAAGTGTGCTTACAATGGAACTCAGAATTTTTTCTACATCATCATCTTCAATTAAAACAGAAGTATCATCTGCAGACAGCACTGATGGGTAAATCATTTATGTAGAATAGGAACAGAATTGGCCTCAAAATGGAGTCTTGAGGCACACCTTGTGATACTGTACTCCATTTAAAATAATAAGTCACTGCCTTTGAGGTGATAGTTGCCCTTTGTTTTCTATTAGCCAATTTAAAGCATTGTCCTTAATCCCATATTTGTATAATTTGTAGATAAGCAAGTCATAGTTCACAGAATTAAATACTTTTGTCAGATTGCAGTAGTTACCTGCAACTTTACTCCTCTGATCCAATGATTTGCCCGTCTTCTCAGTAAAGTTATTCACTGTGTCCAGAGTGTTTTTTTCTAGTTGAAATCCAAACTGGTCACTTATAATAATAATGTTTTTTACAATAAAGTTTTTGATCTTCCCTTGATCCTTTCTTGAACAAAGGTCTGACGTTGGCATACTTCAAAACATTGGGAATTGATGTTCAAAAGTGTGGTTGAATATTTTAGTCAGGTGCTATTTTGCCACACACTGTTTTAGTTGCTTTAATAGATATACCATCCCACCCAGCAGAGCTTTTACTTTTTAATGATAATAAAACATTTTACACATACTTTATCATGACTTTTTAAAAATTCATGAAATACTCAGCTCCTTGGTGGATTCAAAATGGATTTACTTTATTCTGACACTCTGCTACATCAGCATTTGACTTTGCCAAATTTATGAAGAATTCATTTAAATGCTCTGACATTTGAGCTGGGTTTACAATAAAGCTATCATCTACTTTTAATCCTAGATATTTCATTACTACTAACTCTAACAACTAACTCTGATTTAACAACAGACCACACTGCTTTTGTTTTAATTTTATGTTGTACAGTGAACTTCTTGTTTGCCACTTCTTTGGCTGCCCTCACAACTTTTTTATGTATAGCTTTATAATGATGAACATGCTCAGTAAAACATCTGTTTTATTATATTTCAGTTCATTGTGGAGTTTGCTTTTCCTGGCACTAGAAATTTTTGTACCCTGGGTTATCCATTTAAGTTTATCAGTCCTTTTTTGCATGTGGTTCTAAATGGAAAAGTTTAATTAAGTATTTCAAGAAAGCTACTTAACATTTTTTTGAGGTCACTGTTCCTCAGAATACAGCTGCTGCAAGGCCATTCAACCTCTCTTAATTTATTTCTAAATGTAATCGAATACTTTTCATTGATGTTCCTTATTTTATGGTCTTTGTTACACCAAATTTCTTTCTTAATTTTTGGTAGTTCAATAAATAATGCAGAGTGGTCAGAGATTCCTAATTCCATGCAAAATTAATGAACATCTTCTAATACATAATTTTTTGAAATATTACCAATACAGGTCTGTGCATTTACCCTAATCGCTTATATGAAGTTCATTTTGCAGCCAAAGTTTTTTTTATTAAGTCAGTAAATTTGAACACATCATTGCTTTCAACTATAACATTGATATTGAAGTCAGCAGCTATTACCATCCTTATCCTTTTTCCTTTACTTTGTTTTTCAAGCAGGCATTGAAATTCCACCAGGAAAGCTTCAATTTTAACTATCTCTGGCACTCTGTAAATAAAAACTACCATGACTTTTAGATCCCTCAACTTGATACAGCAGCTTTCAAATATAGACTGTTCATTCAAATGATTAATTTCATTTCTTATTTTATATCAGAATGAGTAAGTATGCAACAGCCTCCATGTGGTTTCTCTTGCCTACAGAAGTTTATGGCTACTTTTAAATTTTCAATTTTATTAAGAATTTTAATATTGTCAGATTTAAGCCATTGTCCATTGAGGCAAATAACTTTCATATTTCTACATTCAGACGAAATAATTTGTAATTCATCCACTTTAAGACTTTTGTTTGAAAAGTCAGCACTTAAACCATTTATACAAATCAAAAAACGTTTTGCATCACCTCAGTTGCCAGAACTCCTGAAAATAGACATTGACTGTGCATATTGTATCACAGAAACAATCCACTTGACTGTTCAGAGATGTCACTAAACACACCCAAAAATGTAAACAATCATGCATGAGCAGCACCTAATAGATGGAGGGGCTCCGACAGGCAATCAGTTCCAGTCATTCCACCAAGAAGGAGGTACACAGCTCATTATGTCTGGAATTCAACCATGCCTAGATGGTCAATACTGCAGTTTGATCACATCCACATTGTTACTTTGTGCCAGGATGGGATCCCAACAAGGGAAGTGTCCACGTGTCTCGGAGTGAAATAAAGCTATGTTGTTTGAACATGGATAAGAAACAGAGAGACAGGAACTGTCGATGACGTGCCTCACTCAGGCTGCACAAGGGCTACTACTGCAGTGGATGACCATTACCTATGGATTATGGCTCAGAGGAACCCTGACAGCAATGCCACTATGTTGAATAATGCTTTTCGTGCAGCCACAAGACGTCCTGTTACAACTCAAATGTGCACAAAAGACTGTATGATGCACAACTTCAGTCCCGACGTCCAAGATGTGGTCCATCTTTGCAACCACGACACCATGCAGTGCGGTAGAGATGGGCCCAGCAACATGCTGAATGGATGGCTCAGGATTGGCATCACATTCTCTACACCGATGAGTGTCACATATGTCTTCAACAAGTCTCAAAGACGTGTTTGGAGGCAACCCAAACAGGCTGAACACCCTAGATACACTTTCCAACCCATGTAGCAAGATAGAGCTTCCCTGGTGTTTTGTGGTGGCATTATGTGGGGTCGATGTACACTACTGGTGGTCATGGAAGGCTCCATAATGGCTGTACGGCATGTTAATGCTATCCTCCAACCGATAGTGCAACCATATCAGCAGCATATTGGTGAGGTATTTGTCTTCATAAACAAAATTCGCACTCCCATCATGCTCACCTTGTGAATGACTTCCTTCAGGATAACAACATCGCTTGACTAGAGTGGCCAGCAAGTTCTCCAGACATGAACCCTATCGAACGGGCCTGGGATAGATTGAAAATGGCTGTTTATGGATGACGTGACCCAGCAACTATTCTGAGGGATCTACACTGAATCACCATTGAGGAGTGGGGCAATCTGGACCAACAGCGCCTTGATGAACTTGTGGATAGTATGCCATGACAAATACAGGCATGCATCAATGCAAGAGGACATGCTACTGGGTATTAGAGGTACCAGTGTGTACAGCAATCTGGACCATCACCTCTAAAGGTTTCACTGTATGGTGGTAAAACATGCAATGTGTGGTTTTCCTGAGCAATAAAAAGGGCAGAAATGATGTTTATGTTGATCTCGATTCCAATTTTCTGTACAGGTTCCAGAACTCTCATAACCAAGGTGATGCAAAACTTTTTTTGGTGTGTGTATTCACATGCAATATGTAAGGACATTCTTTTCTGATTGTGGTCTCAAGCATACCCTTTCTTGGATGCTGTCTTACTCTTGGTGTTTTCATTACCAAACATGTTTTTCATCCCCATCATTTTTTATAAGTTTACCCTATTTTGCAGAATCGTTGCTCCCCTATTTCTATCACTGAAATTCCTCCTGCCATTTTAGTTCTATTCCCTCTCTGTCCATTCATTTCCCAACTATTTCTATAATTACCTTTACTACTCCTTCTACTAGCACTTGACCTACAAAAAGAAAAGAAAAAAGTCATGTGACTAGGGCCTCCCATCGGGTTGAACATTCGCCGAGTGCAAGTCTTTCTATTTGACGCCACTTCGGCATCTTGCACATTGATGGGTATGAAATGTTGATGATTAGGACAACACAACATCCAGTCCCTGAGTGGAGAAAATCTCCAACCCAGACGGGAATTGAACCCGAGCCCTTAGGATTGACATTCTGTTGCACTGACCACTCAGCTACCGGATGCGGACACTTGACCTACTCATTCAATTTACTTGGTAGCCTCCTCTGAATTGGTTCCTAGAGTTAAAATACCTCCCACTTACCTCAGACATGGATTTTACTCATTCTGTTTTCCTACATAGTTCAAAAAATCACTAATATTACTTCTGGGAGCAGGAAAAAGGATTCCCTAACTCTCTGTGGAAGTCTGTTTTTAAGACCCATGATTATAGACTCACTGCCTAACTCTCTTTTCAAGTACTTGGGTTCATTAGTTCAGTACCAACAAAAACATTTAACAGTACCTCTCCTTCAATCATACCTCTCACCTCCCCAAAATTCTCTCAAGATCTCTTGCTGTTCATCTTTAGGCAAGTACTCATCCAAAAAAATTATTAAATTCTTCCCATGATTTGCAAGATCCTGTCACCTCAACTGCCCATCTGTCAGAGTTAGACTTCAAATAACCTCTTACAGAAGGCAGAACACCTGAAGGAAAATCTGGAAAATATTTTGAGCAGATTTCCAGACCATGTTATAGTTTTGGATAGAGATTTTAATTTACCAGATATAAACTGGGAGACTCAAACGCTTATAATGGGTGGCAGGGACAAAGAATGAAGTGAAATTTTTTAAAGTGAATTATTTGAAAAGTACCTTGAGCAGTTAAACAGAGAAACCAAATTGTGGCAATAACATATTAGCCCTTCTGGTGACCAACAGACCCAAACTATTTGAAACAGTTAACATACAACAGGGAATCATCAGTCATAATGTGGTCACAGCATCGGTGATTTCAGCTGTAAATAGAAATATTAAAAAAAAAAGGTAGGAAGATTTTTATGTTTAGGAAAAGTGACGAAAAGCAGATTTCAGAGTACTTTATGGCTCAACACAAAAGTTTTATCTCAAGTACAGATAGTGTTGAGGATCAGTGGACAAAGTTCGAAACCATCGTGCAATATGCATTAGATGAGTATGTGCCAAGCAAGATTGTAAGAGATGGAAAAGAGCCACTGTGGTACAACAACTGAGTTAGAAAACTGCCACAGAAGCAAAGGGAACTTCACAGCAAACATAAACATAGCCAAAGCCTTGTAGACAAACAAAAATTACACGAAGCAAAATGTAGTGTGAGGAGTGCTATGTGAGGGGTGTTCAACCAATTCGAAAGTAAAGTTCTATGTACTGAGTAGACAGAAAATCCTAAGAAATTTTGGTCTTATGTCAAAGTGGTAGGTGGATCAAAACAAAATGTGCAGATCAAAATGGTATTGAAAGAGAGGATGACAGACTAAAGGCCGAAATACTAAATGTATTTTTCCAAAGCTGTTTCACAGAGGAAGACTGCACTGTAGTTACTTCTCTAGATTGTCACACCAATGACAAAATGGTAGATATTGAAATAGATGACAGAGGGATAGAAAAACAATTAAAAATGCTCAAAAGAGGAAAGGCCGCTGAACCTGATGGGATACCAGTTCGATTTTACACAGAGTATGTGAATGAACTTGACCCACTTCTTGCAGCAGTGTACCGTAGGTCTCTAGAAGAGCGTAGTGTTCGAAAAGATTGGAAAAGGGCACATGTCATCCCTGTTTTTAAGCAGGGACATTGAAGAGATGTGCAGAACTATGGACCTATATCCCTAACATCGAACAGTTGTAGAATTTTGGAACATTTATTATGTTAAAGTATAATGTCTTTTCTGGAAACTAGAAATTTACTCTGTAGGAATCAGCATGCATTTCAAAAAAGATGATCATGTGAAACCCAGCTTGCACTATTTGTCCTCGAGACTCAGAGGGCCATAGACATGGCTTCCCAGGTAGATGCTGTGTTTCTTGACTTCTGCAAGGTGTTTGATACAGTTCCCCGCAGTTGTTTGATGAACAAAATAAGAGCATATGGACTATCAGACCAATTGTGTGATTGGATTGAAGAGTTCCTAGATAACAGAATGCAGCATGTCATTCTCAATGGAGAGAAGTGTTCCGAAGTAAGAGTGATTTCAGGTGTGCCGCAGGGGAGTGCCGTAGGACTGTTGCTATTAAAAATATATATAAGTGACCTTGCGGATAACATCAGAAGTTCACTGAGGCTATTTGCAGATGATGCTGTAGTATATCGAGAGGTTGCAACAATGGAAAATTGTACTGAAATGCAGGAGGATCTGCAATGAATTGACACATGTTGCAGGGAATGGCAATTCAATCTCAATGTAGACAAGTGTAACTTCCTGTGAATACATAGAAGGAATGATCCTTTATCATTTAGCTACAATATAGCAGGTCGGCAACTGGAAGCAGTTAATTCCTTAAATTATCTGGGAGTAGGCATTAGGAGTGATTTAAAATGGCCATATAAATCTAATCATCAGTAAAGCAGATGCCAGACTGAGATTCATTGGAAGAATCCTAAGGAAATGCAGTCTGAAAACAAAGGAAGTAGGTTACAGTACACATGTTCTCCCACTGCTTGAATACTGCTCACCGGTGTGAGTTCTGTACCAGATAGGGTTGATAGAAGAGATTGAGAAGAAACAACGGAGAGCAGCCCACTTCATTACAGGATCATTTAGTAATTGCAAAAGCATTATGAAGATGATAGATAAACTCCAGTGGAAGACTCTGCAAGAGAGATGCTCAGTAGCATGGTACGGGCTTTTGTTGAAGTTTCGAGAGCATACCTTCACCAAGGAATCAAGCAGTATACTGCTCCTTCCTACATATATCTCAAAAAGAGACCATGAGGATAAAATCGGAGAGATTAGAGCCCACACGGAGGCATACTGACAATATTTCTTTCCACGAACAATACGAGATGGGAATAGAAGGGAGAACCGAAAGAGGTACTTAAGGTACCCTCCGCCACACACTGTCAGGTGGCTTGCGGAGTATGGATGTAGATGTAGATGTAGATGTAAATGATTAGGCCCAACTTTTTACAGAAACCAGAAACAGCATCCATACTGTTTTCATGCATTTGTCTAATTCTTTGATTTCTTGCATCACAACCTTTTCTAACAGTCTTTATTTTTAAATCTGTTTGCTGAAACACACCTCTAACTTGTTTTCAAAACAAACTTTTATAGGTTCTATTTTTTGTCTAAATTTTTGTATTCTATTTATTATGTCACTTTTATTACACATGTTCTTTTCCTGTACTTCTATTCTTGAATTTAATTTTCCCATAAAATTCACCATTACCAAAGAAAAGCAAACTTTTCTGACATTTCCTGTGCTTTTCTTCTCTCCCTATGCAAGTACTATTTAACGTTAATTGGATTCATCAACTCAGAACTGTGTGCTTTTTCATTCACGTTACAATGAGGAGTAGGTTAGGCCCTTAACATGTTGTCCATACTTACTTGTCATTTACTTCAGCATATAAAAATAAACCTAGCCCTGATTTAAACTCACTGTCATCATAAAGCTCATTTTAAGTTCCTTCAAACTTTATTAAGTTCACTCTAGCTGCTTACTACTTGTTGAACACACAGTTGTTTCCCCCTTTACTGCTTATTTTAGATGACCAGAATACCTAATCAAACACAACAGTAAAACCACTTGATGACAAGAACATGTTACCATGTTTTGCTTATCTATCAAAGAGAAGGTAACTGAAGAAATTGTTATTGATGTTTTTCAAAGAATTATTAAATAGTTACTTGAAAATAAACTCTACCTAAATTTTGAGAAAACAGCTTACATTCTGTACAATTAAGTAGGGTCATACCAACAAATTTTGTGGCAAACAAAAAGGGGTCAGAGAACAGCGTAGAATGTTTCAAAATCTAAGTGCATATATTTATGAAAATTTGAGCTGGAAGTAGCATATTACAGAGGTGCTGGAACAGTTCAGTTCACCTACTTTTGTTCTTTATATAATTTCTAGTCTTGGAAACAAATGAGTCAATCTTGTGAGATATTTTACACGTTTCCACTCAATAATGTGTTATGGAATAATTTCCTGGGGTACCGCATCACTTAGAAAGAAGGCATTAATTGCACAAAAGTGAGCAGTAAGAATAATATGTGCTGTTTAAACACAATTATTTTACAGGTGCTTCTTCAAGGAGCTAACCATTTTAATTGCACCATCACAGTTCACACATTTGCTAATGAAATTCATCATAAATAACGTATCAAAATTTGGGAAGAACAGTGATATCCATACCTACAGCAATAGGGGAAAAATGATCTTTATTACCCTTTACTAAAGTTGTCAGTCCAGTTTGCTTCAACAAAATTTTTAATCATTTTCCTAATAACATAAATGTCTCACAAGTACCAAAGCAAGTTTTAAATCTAAGCTAAAATCATTTCTCCTGGACAGCTCCTTATATTCAATACATAAATTTTTATCACAGAATTGCTAGCGTGCAAAGAAGTAAAGGACTAGGTTTTAAGTGTAACTGCATGAGTAAGACTAAAAAATATGTTCACTTAATGTTAAAATTAATCATGGATACATATTCAGTAAACTGACTCACTCCACATTATTTATATAAAAAAATCAGTCAAACAATCTATGGAACATGTGACTATCTAAATGATATTGCTGAACTGCCTTTTCAAATATGTTCATTTTAGTAATCTCTTTAATCTAATTAAGCAATTTAATGTACTGTTTTATTCCTTGACAGAAAATGTGGTTTTGAGTTTTATATTTATTCTTTCTTGGTAAATGCAAGTTAAGTCTAGATCTTGTTCTATTGTTATACTTAGAGTTGTTTGTGCAGCAATTATAAATGCCATATTTCATGCACATAACTGATTGGTAAATGTACTCACACAGTGCAGTTAAATTCCCAAATGTTTTGAACAGATCTTTGCAATGAGCTCAAATACTGTTATTGGTTACTGTTCTAGTGACCATTTTCAGAAGTTTGAAAGTTGTTTTTGTATTTTGTGCATTTGTGTCCCAGAAAAGAATTCCATAGCTAAGAATTGAGTGTACATGTGCATATTATGCAGATAAAAGACCCTGATTGTTACACGCTGATGACAGGACTCTAAGGGCAAAACGTGTTGACTACATTCTGTTTGCAAGTATCTTTGTGTGTTCACATTGCATCAGCTGAGAATCAATATTCATTCCCAGAAATTTTGTTTTTATTATACACTGTGTAGAGGTGCTGCCTACATTTAATTTATCAACATCATTTCCCTACTTTAGTCTTATTTATTTTTGTTCAGTGTTACTCCATTGTATAGTGACTTCCTTGAAGGTTTCATTTGCTTTCTTTGTGATGAGTTCTCTTGTAATACATACATGAAAATAATGTCTGCTAATCTGACAACCAGGAGCAATGCTATCTCACTAGAGCTAATTGACTGCACACTTCAACTAGAAAAGAGTGATTGCAGTCTTACAGACTTTTACATCGCAGCTATAGAACACATAATGCTAGTAAACACATGACATAGGCACTGCGTTAATGGGGTTTTCGTATGTTGTGCTTAATGATCTATGTTTCCATGATGGCCTGGTTTAGCTGCTCTACACTGTTAGCAACAACATACACAATACATTAATTTATTACCTTACAGAAACAATGAATAATAGATTCATACATTGATCTGGCAGAGCTATTCACAACATACGCTGAAGAGCCAAAGGAACTCGTACACCTACCTGATATTGTGTAGGTCCCCATAAGCATGCAGAAGTGGCACGACATGATGTGGCGTTGACTCGACTAATGTCTGAAGTAGGTCTGGAACTTACACCATGAATCCTGCAGGGCTGTCCATAAATCCATAAGAGTATGAAGGGATAGAGATCTCTTTTGAACAGCACGTTGCAAGGCATCCCAGATATCCTCAATACTGTTCATGTCTGGGGAGTTTGGTGGTCAGCGGAAGTGTTTAAACTTAGAAGAGTGTTCCTAGAGCCACTTTGTAGTAATTCTGGACATGTGGGGTGTGGCATTGTCCTGGTGAAATTGCCCAAGTCTATCGGAATGCACAATGGACATGACTGGATGCAGGTGATCAGACAGGATGCTTAGATGTGTCACTTGTCAGAGTCATATCTAGATGTATCAGGCTCCCATATCACTCCACCTGCACATGCTGCAAACCGTTACAGAGCCTTCACCAACATGAACAGTCAACTGCTGAAATCCAGGGTCCATGGACTCATGAGGCTGTCTCCACAACCATACACATCCATCCAATCAGTACAATTTGAAACAGGACTTGTCTGACCATGCAACATGTTTCCAGTCATCAACAGTCCAGTGTTGGTGTTGACGGGCCCAGGTGTGGCATAAAGCTTTGTGTCATGCAGTCAACAAGGGTCACGAATGGGCCTTTGGCTCTGAAAGCCTATATCAGTGATGTTTCGTTGAATGATTCACACCTGACACTTGTTGATGGCCCAGCACAGAAATCTGCAGCAATTCATGAAAGGGTTGCATGCATGTCATGCTGAATGATTCTCTTCAGTCTGTTCTTGCAGGATCTTTTTCCGGCCACAGTGATGTCAGAGATTTGATGTTTTATCGGATTCCTGATATTCATGGTACACCCATGAAATGGTCGTAAGGGAAAATCACCACTCCATTGCTACCTCAGAGATAATGTGTCCCATCGCTTATGCGCCAACTATAGCGCCATGTTCAAACTCACTTAAATCTTGCTAACCTGCCATTGTAGCAGCAGTAACTGAGCTACTAACTGCACCAGACACTTGTTGTCTTACATAGGCATTGCTGACTGCAGTGCTGTATTCTACCTGTTTACATATCTCTGTATTTGAATATGCATGCCTATACCAGTTTCTTTGGTGCTTCAGTATGCTTGGTTTTGTAACATTTATCATAATCATTTGCAGACTAATGTTCTTTATCTTAAGTTGATGCATTTACCCTTCTCCATAATTCTTGAAAATTTACATAATTCTAGGCCTACTTATTTATATTTCCATACAGATTTTGGATAGTGTACAAACAACAATGAAATAACCATAAAAATGAATTGTGTTGTAAATACTTTGTCACAATGTTTGGCAGTATAATCTTTTATGAACTTGTGGCATCTTTACAAGTCAGTGCTTACATATTGCGTGCTACATACAGTATCAACATGTAAAATATGCAAAAAATGCTTTCTCTGCTTGAAGGGAAATTTGCTATATACATGTCTTTGATTTACATATAAGAAGTAGGTATACCATGCTATATATAGCCTGCCCGGTTAGCCATGCGGCCTAACACACAGCTTTCCAGATTGCGAAGGAGTGCCTGGTCCCCAGCACGAATCCGCCGGGAGGACTTGTGTCGAGGTCCTGTGAGCCGGCCAGTATGTGGATGGTTTTTAGGTGGTTTTCCATCTACCTTGGTCAATGCATTCTGGTTTTCCTTATTCCGCCTCAACTACACTATGTCGGCGATTGATGCGCAAACAAGTTCTCCGTGTATGCGTACACCACCATTACTCTACCACACAAACGTACTCTGGAGGGGAGAGGGGTCCACAGGGGGCTGAACCTCACAATAAACCTGAAACAGTGGTTCAGTTTGGGGTGGCGGAGGGGTGAAGAGGACTATGGTAGTTGTTGTGGGGTTGTGGACCACTGCGAATGCAATGGGGACAGAGCCTCTTTGTCATTTCTAGGCCCCTGGTTAACATACAATACAATATAATAGAATGTTATATATGCAAATATTTAGACATTAGTGGTATCTTATATTCTTTAATTTGTTGCAAACAATGGAAAATAGATAAAGTTACCTTGCAATGCACATTGCTAATGTGCATGTGATATTCTATAAGAAAGTTTTTCTTGCAGTGCATTGTGTGTGTGTGTGTGTGTGTGTGTGTGTGTGTGTGTGTGTGTGTGTGTGTGGTGTGTGTGTGTTAAAATTTACCCCTGCCTCATAACAGGTAGGGCGAGTCAGTTCACATATCAGTCAAAGGCAATGGTTTACCAGTTTTAATAGAGTAATCCCTGCCATAGCAAAAAATCAAACATGCTGATGACTCCTGCACCTCTTATAGGTTCTGTGTTATTTTTCCCATCTTTTTTACTTTTATTTATTGCTAGTTGTGTAGTCTCAATACAATGTATGAAAGAATTATGTGTACTTACTAGTAAATTCACTCACTTCTTTCAGAAATTTTTAGTTCACAGAATTTTGTAATTTGTCTCATCTTGTGAAATTTGTTTAACTTGATTTGCTTTTCCTTTCAGACACAACATGTATACCAGTGGTTGCAGCCAAAGATTTGCCGTGATGATGTTATAAATGCTGTTCAGTTGCCTGAACCAAGGGAGAAACAAGCGTGTCCACCATGCAATCCTGGGATGGAGTATGTTAATGGTTCTACGTGTGAATTCTGTCCAAAAGAAATGTATTCAGATGGAAAAACAGGTTGCAAAAGATGTCCACCAAATACCACTCCAAATTATGGTTACCAAATACTCCATTGGACTGAAATGCCAAAAATGATGAGTGCAGCTTGCATCCAGCCAGATGGTAGTTTTCAGCAATGAATTATTACTGTTACTTATTTGCTGGATTTGCTATGTTTGTCTTACAGAGAACACAATTGTTATAATTTTTTACTGATGCATTATATATATGTGACATACAGAAGACAACAATTTATGTCTTTTAAAATGAGAATTTCTGGAGATAAGTATAATCTAAGGACCTGCTTGCCACAAGCCCTCAAACACATTGTGTTTTAGTGAACTGTATCTTTAGTGATCATATGAACCATTTGTTGTATGAGGTGCGCAAGTCAGGTTGGTGACCCATCACTGTCTGGGACATCTCCAAACACATCTTCATTGCTCATCAGGGCTCATTTCAAAGTGGGACTCATCACTGAAGACAACTGTACTTCAGTCAGTGAAATTTCAGGTTGAACATGTGTCTGGAGATGCCCCAGGCAGTGATGGCATACCAATCTGATTGTTGCCTGCCATACAGCCTCACAACTAGGAGTGATGGTCTGGGGTGCCATTTCCTTCCATAGCAAGACCCCTTTGGTTGTCATCAGTGGCACCCTTACAGCTCAGTGGTACATTGATGATATTCTAGGCCCCAATTTGTTGCCCTTCATGACAAACCATTCTGGAGATACATTTCAGCAAGAAAATGCCTGCATGCGCACAACACGAGTTTCTACCGCTTGTCTTCATGCTTACCAAACCTATTTAGACAGCAAGGTCATTGGATCTCTCCCCATGGAGCATTGTGGGCAGGGCCTTACAACCCGCTCAGGATTTTGATAATCTCACACACTAGTTGGACAGAATTTGGCATGATATTCCTTGGTAGAACATGCAACAGCTCTGTCAAAATAATGCCAAGCTGAATAACTCCATGGATAAGGGCCAGAGGTGGACCACCAGGTTACCTATGTGCTCATTTTGTAAAGCTCTTTCTCTTGAATAAACCATTCAATTTTTCTGAAATGGTAATCATTTGTTTATCTGTATATGCACATCACATCTACTTATTTCCATTGTATTTGCATAATTCCTTTTTGGTGTGTCTTTTTTTCTCTTTGTTCTTTTTTCTGTTGATGACATGATCATATATACACTTAAGCATATACAAATATTTAAACAGGAGGTTCTATGCTACAAGACATTCAGTGCAGAGCAAGTTACTGCATTAATATTCAATGCACGATAGTGATACAATCCTTTATGATACTTGTTCTCTGTAGTAGTGATAATGGTTTAAGTAGTAGCAAGTTAGCAAGCGTGTATGTGTGTGGGGGGGGGGGGGGGGGAGGGGGGGAGGGGGGGGTATGGAAACAGAGAGAGAGTGGTGAGAGGGGGGGGGGGGGGTAGGTTATGCAGATATAAAGTTAAAGGCACTTAATAAAATAGTGTTGTTGGGTAATTGATAGATGACCTTGCAGCAGTATTACTTGTCCTGATATAACTGAGCCAATGAGTGTGTTTGTGGTTCTTGACATGGAAATCACACCACCACTGAGGGAGGTGGAATTGTAGATACATCTACACCTACATCTACATCGGTACTCCATCAGCAACCTGATGGTAGATGGTGGACGGTACTTCTGGCACCACCAGCTGCTCCCTCTTTCTGTGCTCCACTTATGAACGATGCATGGGTCGACTGAATGTCAGTAAGACTCTTTATTAGCTCTAGTTTCTCAAATTTTCTCATTGAGGTCATTTGTGAGATGTTTGTGGAAGGAATTAATATATTGTCTGACTCTTCCTGGAAAGTACTCTCTCAAAATTTAGGTAGTAAACCTTTTCCTGGTGCACAATGTCTCTCTAATAGTGTCTACCACTGGAGTTTGCTGAGCATTTCTATAATAGTCTCATGCCAACTAAGTAAACCCATGTTGAAACATGCTGCCCTTCATTGGATCTTCTCTATCTCTTCTATCCCATTTGAAAACATTTTCAACCCTGCAGAAATGAAGTGTTGATGTGGGGATGATGGGAGAGGGTGTAGAAGTTCCTTCTATTACAGGTTTTGGACAAGAATTTCTAACATTTAGTTGTGACCAAGGTCATTCAAAAAGCTATCCAGTGACAAGATCAGTCAGGATTACAACCATAAGTATTGCTATGTGATATGCATTTATTTTTATTTCAGACATAATCACATAATATAATACCACACGTAACTGGTTTTAGCTATTCATTACCCAGTTAAGATTCTGTCTGTGACAGGCATATACAATCTGAAGATAGCCAACGTATGACCAAAATAGTTTATGATTGTTATCACATTATGTTATTGTGTCTGAAGTGAAAAGTAGTGCATAAAATAGCAATAATTTTTCTCCATAAACAAAAAATCATTTCTTCCATTGGCCATGTGAGTTAGATGCTTGAAATCTCAGGGAGAAGATATGTTAGACCTCATTTGAATGAAATGTATTGGCTGATGATAAAGTTCTGACATGCTGTACAACCTGAATGTACATTTTACATGATTTTCCACACAGTCTGAGATGACCACTTAGTTGATTCTCTGTTTTTTCCTCAAGATGTGCCACCTAAATGTGCAACATGTGGCAGACTTTCATGAGAGCTTGGACAGTAGTATTTTATTTAACATAAAATTCTGTCTAAAGACTGAACCATACATACATAAGGTAGGGGAACCACAGTGTAACTAAATAGTTTCTTTCTGAATATTGAAAGCTCTACTTTTTATTCAGCTCCCCTTAAAGGATTCTTCAATAAACAGTTAAAGACCAAATGATTGTGACTTTGAAATACAGGGTGTTCCAAAAAGGACCTTACAATTTTGAAAATTCATGTAAATTAATTCATAGTACCTACAGAGGTGATTGTAGTGTTAGTTTGTGGGCAAATACATCAAGTTTTGTCTGACATAGTTTGTTAGTGCCGAATCATATTGTAAGGAGTGTTAGTGGCAGTTGAGTTAAAGATACCTTCACTGGACCTGAGCATGCTAGATGTGTGTTTAGGTTTGAAGAACCGAAGTCGGTGATAACAATTCAGTGTAATTTCCTTACCAAGTATACTAAAGATCCTCCTAGAAGGCCTACAATTTATGAGTGGCATAAATGTTTTATAGAAACAGGGTGCTCAGTAAGATGTGGGAAATCATCAGGTCTTCCAAGCACATCTGACGACATCGTTGAGCGAGTGAGACAATGTTTTGTCAACAGCCTTACAAAATTGATCCATAGTGTATCTCACAAACTGCAAATCCCACATACATATGTTTGGCATGTATTGAGAAACTGTTTGCATTTGAAACCATTCAGATTGATTATCATACAGGCAGTAAAATACATTGATAAAATTCCTTGCAAGGACTTCTGTGTGGGTATGTGAAATCAATTACATGAGGATGAACATTTCTTGGACAAAATCATCTTTTCTGACAAGTCAAATTTTCACTTAAGTGGCAAGGTTAACACACAAAACTGTAGGATTTTGGGCAGTGAAAATCCACATAAAATATTGCAACATGTTTGTGGTAGCCCTATGCTGAACGGTCTTTGTGCGTTGAGCAAGAACAAAATGTACAGCCCCTTTTTTTCCATGAAATACCCATCAATGGGATAGTATACCTGAATATGTTGCAACACTTTTTGATACCAGAGATCGATGAGGATGACCAAGAATGAAATGTTTATTTCATGCAAGATGGTGCACCACCCCACTAACTGGCTGATGTCTGAGATTTTCTCTGTGACTGCTGTCCAGGTCAATAGTTCAGCCCTGATGCATCAACTGCATGACCACCATGTTCCCCCGATCCGACACCAATCAATTTTTTTTTTTTTTAATGGGAATTCATCAAGGATATAGTGTTTGTACCTCTTGTGCCAGATTCTCTTCCTGAACTTAGAGCAAAAATTTACACTGCCACTGAGCAAGTTACACCTGCAATGCTACAGCACCTTTGGGAAGAAATTGACTTAAGATATGCAGAATAACCAGTGGAAGCCACATGCGACATATTTAGTTTAAGGTAAAAAAACTTGATGTGTTTCCCTACAAAATAACACTAAACCCAGCTCTATATCTTCTTTCAATAAGTTTATATGAATTTTTAAAGTAGTAAATTCATTTTTGAAGCACCTTGTAGATGCATTTATTTAGACTATTAAGTGTAAATATAAATTCCAACAGAGTGGTCCAGTCAACAGCACTGTGTAACATACTGGAGTGGAGCATGCATGCATGCAGAGTTGTATTCAGTTTGGAAAATATAATATTATTTAGCTTTTGCACATGGATTGTAATTATGTGCTAGAAAAAAAATTAGTCTATTTGAAAGGAATTTCAGTTTGCTTTTGATATTCATTGAATATTAAAATTTATTGGCTTATTCTCAAAGTTACGGTGTCCCTTTTTGTTTTCCTAATCAATCCATTATTATGACACAGTTTTCCCTTATGCATATGATGTGTTTCATTTTTGTGAATATACACATTTATTTCGGTTTTTTTTTTCCCTCCTGCAGAAAAACATAGCTTCGTTATCTCCATATGAGAAACTATATTTTTGACAAAATACTTTATCAAGACATAATTATTTTCCATAACAGTACATTTCCTTCCTTTTACATCTTCTTTTGTTGCCTTTCAAGGTGATATGTAGCTCAATTCTACTATTGTAATAACATTAACGTTTCAGTTTTGATTTTCAGTTAGATATATTAATACCATATATGTAAAATTGTGCAACCAAAATCAGTAACATCTAGTCTACTTTAATAATATTTATAGATGTAGAGGTAGATGTAGGTATTTCATGTAATTATAGATCAGACAAATTGCCCCATTTAGTGTATTTATTTTAAAATATTTGTATTGTTCATCAGGTACCCGATGCAGCAATGGACTTGGATGGCAGTGTGCTGGATCATATATTCACTCTGCTCACAACCAAAACTATGGTGCATATTTGCTTCTTTCATTAAATGTTGCTGGTTTTAGAAGCCAAGGAGGATTCAGTTCTGACCATCATCTTGAAGTTGGAAGCATTTCATTCTCTTTTGAACTCATATGCAGAAGCAAATGTGAATTTGTTTTCATGCAGGTAGGCTTTTAATGTAAAAATTTACAAATTAATTAACAACAAAATATATGAACATGGCTATGAAACTATAACACTATATGCCTCATTCACCTGTCATTATCATTGTCTATAGAAAGTACAACATGCGCAAAAACTGTGTTCAGCGTGTGGCTGAGAGTGAACAATTAGTGACTCTTCAACACAAAGAAAGACTACCTAGAATCATGTTGTAAATAGCTGTGTGATGTTATCGAGTGACATTTTAGCAGTTTTCATGAGAAATGTGTCTTCTTACTTACAAACCTGGTTTATGAAAACTAATGGTATGACACACCATAATTCATATTACTTTATTTTAATTTAAGATCAAGGACTTTCATGGCCAGAGTTAATTTCCATAAAATTCTTGTGGGTAGTAGACCATGTCAGGTTGTAAAATGATGTACCAATGGTTCGGCCACAATTACTAGTGTTTTCTGTCAGGGTGTGTAGTGCTGTAATATGTATTTTGTCCTGATGAAAGTCACTTGTAGCAGTGACCAGTATGTTAGAGCATCATTTCTGACACAGTCTAAAACCTAGAAGGATTGGATGCAAAATTATTCTAATCCATCAGCCTATCCATGATGAAATAACTAATATTTATTACCATTTTCTTTTCAGGGTTCTGATTCGAAAGAACTCTCTGTAATTCAAAGGTGGACAGAATCGCAACCTAGACAAGACTTTGTGCTTGCCCTAATGCAAAATGATTCATACACATTTAGCTGGGCATTTCAAAAACTTCCACTAGATGAAGACAGTAATGAAGAAATGTTGGAAGATGATATTGCCAAAATTTATTCCATTAATGTGACAAATACTATTGATGGAGGAGCCTCAACTTGTTTGCCTTGTCATCAGGTAATTAAATACCATCTCCACAGTGTCAATTGTTCCAGTTGTCAATGGATCAAAAATTAATATTATTTTCATTTTTCTTAAATAACCATCTGTCTAGGCTGTTTCAGTACTTCTCGTGTACTCTGTATAGTCTGCACAGATTTTATTCTTTTAATGTAAAGAGATTCTTATGTTTTTTACAAATTGCAAAACCTTCTAAACTTTTCACACTAATTAAGGCCATAGAAGCCTAGTCTAACCAAAAAGTGATTCTGGTAGCTGGAGTCCAAGGTTTTTGTTAATCATGTCTTTTTCATTCTTGTTGTGATATTTCCATAGGAACTTTCATCCCATAACACATATTTCTTTATGTTTAACTGTGAAGTGAAACATCAGTTTTAACAGATTTAACTTTAAAAAAATTTTGATATAAGAAAATATTGTATTAAAAATTTTCACCCTTGTTTCACTTCCTAAAGGGCCGAATTTCCAAAAGCAGGGAAACATGATTTTTTAAAATTTCTAACACAGAAGCCAAATATAAATATTCATATATTTAGATTTGAAAATGTTATTATAATGAAACAATTTCATAAAACTTTACATCCCCTATTTCTCTCCCTTAGGGGGCTGCATTTCCAGAATCACTTGCAGCATGCTGTAGGTGAAAAATAGGTGGTTCTCTAATGCCTGACCTATTTGGTGTAATTTGCTGTTGTTAAGTCAGCCATATACCACTTTGATAACTGCAGGGGTAGTTTCTGTACATGGCCTGTCATTGTATTTGTCACACTTACAGCACAGATAGTTTGAAAATCAACACAGGTGTCCAAAACTAGTCAGCATCAAAAAATAAAAATTAGACACTTCACAGTGCAACTTATGACAGAACTACAACCATTTATATCAACTTAAAAATATATTTTTTTATTTCTGATGGACAAGTCAAATACCAGTTTTCATAGATGTAACTTTAAAAATGCTTTAATAGTTCTTTAATAATGAATTATTTAAAAAAAAAAAACTTTCAGCCACTATTTTAGCCACTTAATACTTGAATTTCTGAAAATGCTGAAACGAGTGTTGTTGTTGTTGTCTTCAGTCCTGAGACTGGTTTGATGCAGCTCTCCATGCTACTCTATCCTGTGCAAGCTTCTTCATCTCCCAGAACATACTGCAACCTACATCCTTCTGAATCTGCTTAGTGTATTCATGTCTTGGTCTCCCTCTACGATTTTTACCTTCCACGCTGCCCTCCAATGCTAAATTTGGGATCCCTCGATGCCTCAAAACATGTCCTACCAACCGATCTCTTCTTCTAGTCAAGTTGTGCCACAAACTTCTCTTCTCCCCAATCCTATTCAATACCTCCTCATTAGTTACGTGATCTATCCACCTTATCTTCAGTATTCTTCTGTAGCACCACATTTCGAAAGCTTCTATTCTCTTCTTGTCCAAACTAGTTATCGTCCATGTTTCACTTCCATACATGGCTACACTCCAAACAAATACTTTCAGAAACAACTTCCTGATACATAAATATATATTCGATGTTAACAAATTTCTCCTCTTCAGAAATGCTTTCCTTGCCATTGCCAGTCTACATTTTATATCCTCTCTACTTCAACCATCATCAGTTATTTTACTTCCTAAATAGCAAAACTCCTTTACTACTTTAAGTGTCTCATTTCCTAATCTAATTCTCTCAGCATCACCCGATTTAATTTGACTACCTTCCATTATCCTCGTTTTGCTTTTGTTGATGTTCATCTTATATCCTCCTTTCAAGACGCTGTCCATTCCGTTCAACTGCTCTTCCACGTCCTTTGCTGTCTCTGACAGAATTACAATGTCATCGGCGAACCTCAAAGTTTTTACTTCTTCTCCATGAATTTTAATACCTACTCCGAATTTTTCTTTTGTTTCCTTTACTGCTTGCTCAATATACAGATTGAATAACATCGGGGAGAGGCTACAACCCTGTCTCACTCCTTTCCCAACCACTGCTTCCCTTTCATGCCGCTCGACTCTTATGACTGCCATCTGGTTTCTGTACAAATTGTAAATAGCCTTTCGCTCCCTGTATTTTACCCCTGCCACCTTTAGAATTTGAAAGAGAGTGTTCCAGTCAACATTGTCAAAAGCTTTCTCTAAGTCTACAAATGGTAGAAACGTAGGTTTGCCTTTTCTTAATCTTTCTTCTAAGATAAGTCGTACAGTCAGTATTGCCTCACGTGTTCCAACATTTCTACGGAATCCAAACTGATCCTCCCCGAGGTCCGCATCTTCCAGTTTTTCCATTCGTCTGTAAAGAATTCATGTTAGTATTTTGCAGCTGTGACTTATTAAACTGATAGTTCGGTAATTTTCACATCTGTCAACACCTGCTTTCTTTGGGATTGGAATTATTATATTCTTCTAGAAGTCTGAGGGTATTTCGCCTGTCTCATACATCTTGCTCACCAGCTGGTAGAGTTTTGTCAGGACTGGCTCTCCCAAGGCCGTCAGTAGTTCTAATGGAATGTTGTCTACTCTGGGTGCCTTGTTTCGACTCAGGTCTTCCAGTGCTCTGACAAACTCTTCACGCAGTATCACATCTCCCATTTTGTCTTCATCTACATCCTCTTCCATTTCCATAATATTGTCTTCAAGTACATCGCCCTTGTATAAACCTTCTATATACTCCTTCCACCTTTCTGCCTTCCCTTCTTTGCTTAGAACTGGGTTGCCCTCTGAGCTCTTGATATTCATACACGTGGTTCTCTTCCTTCCAAAGGTCTCTCTAATTTTCCTGTAGGCAGTATCTATCTTACCCTTAGTGAGATAAGCTTCTACATCCTTACATTTGTCCTCTAGCCATCCCTGCTTAGCAATTTTGCACTTCCTGTCGATCTCATTTTTGAGACATTTGTATTCCTTTTTGCCTGCTTCATTTACTCCATTTTTATATTTTCTCCTTTCATCAATTAAATTCAATATTTCTTCTGTTACCCAAGGATTTCTAGCAGCCCTCGTCTTTTTACCTACTTTATCCTCTGCTGCCCTCATTACTTCATCCCTCAGAGCTAACCACTCTTCTTCTACTGTATTTCTTTCCCCTATTCCTGTCAATTGTTCCATTATGCTCTCCCTGAAACTCTGTACAACCTCTGGTTCTTTCAGTTTATCCAGGTCCCATCTCATTAAATTCCCACCTTTTTGCAGTTTCTTCAGTTTCAATCTACAGGTCATAACCAATAGATTGTGGTCAGAGTCCACATGTGCCCCTGGAAATGTCTTACAATTTAAAACCTGGTTCCTAAATCTCTGTCTTACCATTATATAATCTATCTGATACCTTTTAGTATCTCCAGGGTTCTTGAACCAAGTGTTAGCTATGATTAAGTTGTGCTCTGTGCAAAATTCTACCAGACGGCTTCCTCTTTCATTTCTTAGCCCCAATCCATATTCACCTACTATGTTTCCTTCTCTCCCTTTTCCTACACTCGAATTCAAGTCACCCATGACTATTAAATTTTCGTCTCCCTTCACTATCTGAATAATTTCTTTTATTTCATCATACATTTCTTCAATTTCTTCGTCATCTGCAGAGCTAGTTGGCATATAAACTTGTACTACTGTAGTAGGCGTGGGCTTCGTATCTATCTTGGCCACAATACTGCGTTCACTATGCTGTTTGTAGTAGCTTACCCGCATTCCTATTTTCCTATTCATTATTATACCTACTCCTGCATTACCCCTATTTGATTTTGTGTTTATAACCCTGTAGTCACCTGACCAGAAGTCTTGTTCCTCCTGCCACCGAACTTCACTAATTTCCACTATATCTAACTTTAACCTATCCATTTCCCTTTTTAAATTTTGTAACCTACCTGCCTGATTAAGGGATCTGACATTCCACACTCCGATCCGTAGAATGCCAGTTTTCTTTCTCCTGATAACGACATCCTCTTGAGTAGTCCCCGCCCGGAGATCAGAATGGGGTACTATTTTATCTCCGGAATATTTTACCCAAGAGGACGCCATCATCATTTAATCATACAGTAAAGCTGCATGTACTCGGGAAAAATTATGGCTGTAGTTTCCCCTTGCTTTCAGCCATTCGCAGTACCAGCACAGCAAGGCAAGGCAACATATTTTCAAAAAGTCTTTCATCCTCTATTTAACCCCTTTAGGAATGGAATTTCAAACTATCCCTTCTTAAACAATACCTACAGTATAAGATCCACACCCTCACCATATTTCAACCTTCTATCCTTAGTCATTTCGGATGGACGATGATTAGTCAGTGAATTAGTCTGGCTCTATTTCACGTCCTTGGGGGTTGAATTTCCAAAAACAATGTAACACATACTTCTTTCATTTCTAACTAAGAATCCAAATACCAATTTTCACAGATTTAGCTTTAAAAATCCTTTCACAATGAAATACTTTCATAAAACATTTTACCTCCTACTTCACACTATTAGGGGTTGAATTTTCAAAAACAGTGACACATGTATTTTTTATTTCTAACTGAGAAGCCAAATGCAAATTTTCGTAGACTTAGCTTTGAAAATTTGTTCATAATGAAATATTTCATAAAACATTTGCTCTCCTATTTCACCCCCTTAGAGGCTGAATTTCCAAAAACACTGAACCACCTATCTTTTTATTTGTTACCAAAAAGTCAAATACCAGTTTTCGTGTATGTAGCTTTAAAAATGCTTTAGCAGATCTTTAATAATGATTTATTTCCAAAAACCTTTCATGCACTATTTCACCTGGATAGGTGGTAAATTTCCAAAAATGTTGGAATATCTATTTCCTTATTTCTGACCAAGAATCCAAATGCCAATTCTTGTAAGTGTGGCTTCAAAATTGCCTTAATAGCAACGTACTTTCAAAAAGCATTTTATACCCTATTTTGTGTAGGTTAAAACCACTTTTTGATGAATTTCTCGGACTTCCTTAGATGAGGGTTTACCTTAAATAGGGTTCAGCTCCAATATGCTACTTAAGTGGCCCATAATCAGAATTTGGAGGTTTTTAGGTCATACAGTAGGACTCTTTCATCACGAATGCACATGACTTGTTCCTAGCAAATCTTAAAATTTATATTAGTGCCATAGACATTTCATTGACTCAGTAGGCACTTGTTTTAAAGTCACATGAAAAATTACCTACTGTTGTCTAAATTTACAGATAGCATACAGAAGAGGAAGAAATTGTTTATATTCAGAAGTTGTTTTACTGAATTACAGTAGTTTCATAGATAAATACAATTAAGTAAAAAGGAGAAAACCTTAAATAGTATCCTGTATTTCTTGAATAAAACAAAAAAATCAACAATTGTAATTTGTGTTTTCCTGCCACCATGACATACTGAGAACAGTCATCATTCTAGCTGGTTAATATTGGCTAGAATCAGCTCATATGCACTGAATGAGGAAACATAGTTTCTAAAAGCTGCAACAAAACTTAGTGCAGCTGGATGCTCCACTCATCACCACCATCACCATAAACATCATTCCTTGCTCAGCTTCTACTTGCTGTTTTTAGTTATTTATTAAAACACCCCACTATTATTTAAATCTACACAATGTTCAAAAATTGGGACATCATCATAACATCAAAATCCTGAAATGTTATGCTTGCTGGAATTTATAACTAGCAGAATTCAATTGTATAATCAGCATTGTATGAAAACTGTGTATAGCTTTGGTATCAGTGGAGTGTAAGAGCAGAGAATAGAATAAAACTGACAAAAGTTTCATGTAGATAAATGTTATTTTCATACCAGTTAGTTAGCTAAAATTAATTATCTGTGAAGATGGGTCAGGAGTTGTGGTTTGGTAACTCAGTCGGTAGTGCACTAACCTGTGAAAGGCGAAGGTCCTGACTTTGAATCTCAGTCTTGACACATGGTTTTAATCTGTCATGAAGTTTCATGTCAGTGACACTCCACTATAGAGTGAAAATTTCATTCTAAAATTAATTAAATAAACTTGAGTTCAAAAAACTATATTGCAGCTGAAGAAGATGAAGTCTATGACCTTACCACTGCAACAATAATGGGGAAAATGTTTCCAAAGGAAAAAATGGACTATGAATGGATACTTCAGCAAATGAAGAGTTACATCACCTTTTATCTTTTTGATGTAGATATTACAATGATAGGCTAAAATAAAATAGTAATTACCTTGCATTGTCTACATCATAATTCCAAAATTGATTGAGTGTCCTCCATCTCTATGTACATAAATGGAAGTTCTTAGTCACTTCTGTCTGTATGTTCAAGATAATCTTAGCAACTACAGTAAAGATTTTAATACAATTTAATTAGTAAGTGGACTGATTTATGAGGAAGGTTTGTGTGTCTAATTTATAAATATTTTGTCCTAATTGGATGAACTGTGATGAATTGAAGCCCCATGCATTGCAAAAATGATGTTTTTGCCATCTAGCAGAGATAGGCATAAGGCCGCCTGACTGCTGTACTATGTCAGCACAAGCATCACAGCTCGTTAATGAACTTCTCATTCCACATTCAAACTTTCCTTGAAATTTTATGTTGATACCAACAGCTTCTATAATGTTTCAAAGCAAAGTAATACTGGTAAAATGATGCAGGATTGAGGTTTGATTGCTTAGGATGAGGTTGTGATGTCCCCTAAAATATCCATTGAAGTGCTACACAGAATGATGTGACATTTGTGTGACAACAACAGCCCTTTAACTGGCTGCACTATTTTGTTTTCAATAGACTTCCATCAGATCTTACCAGTAATTGCAACAGGGACAAGATAAGAAGAAGTAATGGCATCTGTAGTTGCCATTTGGCGGTGAACTGTAGAACTCCTTGAAATCTTCCATGCACATTATATATTAGAGTCCTCCGCTGCATTTCCTGTCTGTATTGAAGGATAGTCCCACGAACTACTATAGGCATTTTGATATGATTTTCGCTACCACACTGCTTCACATATTCTCACTCTTGGTTTACAACTCCATGACCATTGCTCACACCATTGTTGATTATTTGCTCATTTGTTTTTGTGCCACTGCTGCCACTGTCTATTCACAGAGCAATGTGAGTTGTTTCCTTCAGCTATCTTCACCTTCATTATTATGATGATGTCTCTCACAGTGTGTGCCCCTGCTGTAGGATCATGAGGGTCCATTTGATCTTTTCTGCTCACTTGAAGATACCATTCTCATTGTTGCACAACCAGTTGTGATTTTTCATTGTGGGGTTTGTATATCTTCTGCTGCCTAACTTCTTCATGGATCAAGTCAGTGTTGTCCACTATGAACACGAAGTGGAGGTAATGGAACCAAATGAAATCATTATTACCACAACCTATTCTTCTATTTATCTCATCTTCTTTGTACATTTTATAAATTGGAGTCCCCCACTGTGGGTTTTCTCCATATGTTCAGACTAATCTTAGGAACTGCTGCAGAGATTCTGATGCACTTTTCACTAACAAATAGACTGATTTGGGCTAGAGAGGGTGGTGCGGTAGCTTGCTCCTTCCATCATTGCCATGACATGTCACTCCCAATGCACACTACATATGGAACACGTAAGATTGATGCCTCCTGAAAACTTTCCTGGGGCATGCTGCTTACATCATGTAAGTTATATGAAAGTGATGATGTTCAGTCAATGTTGCTCTCTGGACTTTTAATCATAACTCTATACAGTGGCCTGTAAATAAAATTACCACTGTACCAGACAAGTCATCTTTCCATACATACTCATTGCTTACATACTTATTGCTACCCATGTGAAGCCAGGTCATTTTGCTAGTCATTACCATTTATGGTTAGGATGTAAACTCTAAAATCAAATTTCATAATAAGTAATGCATATTCATTTGTCTTTTCTATGAGTCCTTAAATGTGGAGCCACTTATTTTGTTGGTAAGGCAGCATATTGTACATTGCTATTTATTCAACATGAGGTGTGAAATATTGTATATTTGTGTCATTCATTATCATTATTGTCATGTCTAGAGGGTTTCATGATCCAATTTTTGTGTACGTATCTTCTTAGCCATATTTATCAGTATTTTTTTTTTTTTTTTTGTATTTAACGATCAAATACAGTTTCAAATATTATTTTTTTTTTATTTTCATTCTTATTAGAGTGGCTTGTACAGTACATATGCATACATACAATTTTATTTTTGATTGACTTTTATATCTATTAATTGCAGGGAACTGAAGATCATGGGTGTATTCCATGCCCACCAGGTCACTACATTGACCCTAACACTACAGCATGTACTCACTGCCGTATTGGAAGCACAGTTACAGATCCATTAGCTTATGGTGAAGAATCATGTCAACCTTGTGGACCAGGTCTAACAAGTCTCGATGGAGTATCTTGTACTACCAACTGTGTCTTCAACATTGATGGACTGCAGTATGATCTCCGATCACTTTCAAAGTAATCTTTAAAAAATTACAGTGCTGAACATTACAGTGATTGTATTAACAAAATTGTGAAAACTAAAACAAAAATGTGAAAACTAAAACCTCATCATTATAGGATATATGACGTTTCATACATTTTGGACACAAAGCTATATGCAACAATCAAAGTAAATCAAGTAGCAACAATGTTTTTGTATACTGCTGAGTCTGTGTCAGACTATCTGTTTATGAGGAGAATTTTCTTTTTACAGAATCAAAGGTCATTTGTCATACTGAAAGTGCTATAACTTCCTATTTTGGCTTTCACCTTTCTGTAAACTTTTTCTTGCCATAGTAACTTCTATTCAATCCATTCATCTTTTCTACTGTCTACCTCATTTGCTTCTCATTGCAGAAACCCATTCCCAAGCTATTTATGCAGACTCTCCTCCAAGAACCTCTTCATACCATACTAACTGCTTCTCCTCTATAATATTACAAATCTTTATTTTCTTTTTTATATCTCAAAAACTATACATTTTAAGTTTCTCCAAAAGACTGTTGTGATTTACACACTCATATGCCTTAGACAAATCACAAAAAATCCCAGTAGGTGAAGTTTTGTCATTTGGATATTTTAATACACTGTCTGTAACATTACAGATGACAGTTTCAGTGGAGAGACTGTGTCTGTGTACCAGAAAAGTCATCTGTCCATACATACCTATAGCTAACATACTTATTGCTACCCTTGGGAAGCCAGGTCATGGCATGTTTAGTCTGTCTACAATGCTACCTTGAGAAAGCAATACATGGTTGAGTTCAGTAGTTATATCAGAAGAACATGCTTTTAATATTTTGTTTGCAATGTTATTAAGCCTTTGAGAATCTTTTATTTTAAGAGAGCTACTTCTTTTTCAGATTCAGGTAGAAGTAGATGGAGTGATCTCAAATTTCTGACTGTCACATATACTGCAATGCTTTTTTTTTTTCAACCAATTATATGAAGTTTCTCTGTTACATTCATAAGAGTGTTAAAGAGGCATTCTATATATTTGATATCATTGGCCATTTAGTTATTATCTTTAATTACTATATCATCCTATTGGAAAACAGCTATTAAGAGTAGGGAGAATTTAACTTAGAAATGAATTAAATTTGGAATTTATATACAGTGCTTCAAGTACTTCATTGCAGCTGATTCTTTGCACTTTCCTTCTGCATAGATCTGTTGTGAGCTCATTAACTATTCTAATCAGTTTCCTAGTTAACACTTGATTTAGAGCTGTCATTTTGGGTATTATGGCTTAGTGGCCACCATGGTCTGATAAACCATTTGAAACTGAGATGAAACCTGTGTTGACCAATCCTCATCTGCAAAAATTTTGTCTGTTCAAGTGCTACTGTCCTGCTCAACTCTGCTGGGAAGGTTTACAAGTGAGATTGTAAGAGTCAAATAAAATTTCTATCTCATCTTTTTGATCAGGTTCCGAACAACTGACTTATTGAAATAATCAGAAATTATTATTCGCCTTCTTTTGTCAGATAGGTGACATAATCATGTTTCAAATTTTTCTAAGAACTTCCTCTTAGCCCTGAACCAAAACACTCATTCAGTGCAAAGGCACAAAGAGAACTTGGGACACACAGTTCATCAGAAACTGACTTGCATGGACTTGTATTTACATGCAAATACTTGCCACCACCTTTCCCAGATAATGGGCATTCTCAGGACTTTGGTTCAGAGAGCACACGGCATTGCTGATGGAAGTGTTTTGTGGGATGAACTCCTACACTTAAAGGGAGTTTTTGAAGCAAAGTGGTACTTTCCACAACAGATACACAATGTACTATGCATAAAGCTAATAGTGGACTTTAGGAGTGAAGGACATGGCATGGAAAGATTCAAACCCATGGCTTTTGTCAGCTAAAATAGGTTGGATCCTCACTAAGTGCAAAATGAAAGTGATTTTTCACCATCCAGTGAACACAGAAACCATACTAGGTTCTGTCAGAGATGTCTTGATGCTCTGCAAATGTGGTGTTTCACACATCTTGCAGATGATACAAATGATCCATGAAAGATGCACACAACACCAAAGATACATCAGCTCTTACATACCAATACATCATTTGTGGCATGGCATTGCATTGACACCAGTCACTCTGTGGGGTATCGCAATGCCAAAACCATAGTTTCACCATCATATTTTTGTGGGTCAGTGATGAAAGCAGTAGAAATGTGTTTGGTGAAGAATTTAATTAACAGAGGTAGCAGTTTTATCCTGGACAAAGTATGGGACTCAGCAATTCCTTCAACAAACTCTCAGAGATGTCATTATAGTGCAACAACTAATGACGCACTTACATCCTGCCAAGACTTTATCAGCAAAGCACCGATTCAGTATGTGATCTTTGCCACTGAACTACATCTCTGGCACTTGTGCATCTTTGGCCTCATGTGCAGTGGAATAGTCTGCATGTTTAAAATACCATAGCAAACACTTAAGCTTCAGCCAGTCACCCCACTCAGAAGATGGCTGAAAGATATACAGGGGAAATATTAGGTGAAGGAACAGAGTTTCACTGGTTGCATGCCTGAAATCTAATGTATCATTCATTGTGCCACAAGCCTTGGAGATGTACATAACTGTGATTAGATTAGAGTAGATTCAGTTTTTGTTCCGTAGACCCAAAAATGAGATGATCCTCATGGGTGTGGAACATGTATTTAACATGCCTGTCCCTGAAAATACGACCCAATTCAAATCACTGGCAAACCTGCGCCCTCTGCATATCTTAGAAGTTTCTAAAGGGAGTATGTAAACCTCTTATATTCATATCCTAATAGTGGCCTCTTTGTGAGAGTTTGGTCCTACTCTATCTTTTCTGTACTTGTATAAAATTTTCTAAAATGGTGAAGTCAATTACTTGCACTAAAAAGGCTGCCTTTATACTCTCAGATATCTGTAACTTTCTTCATAAATACTGATGTTTTTCACTCAGTCTATTTATTACCTAAATGTCTTTCATTTGATTTCAGTACATATCTGGTGAAAGGCAGTCGTCTGTTCACTGCATCTGGTGCACAGTACTACCATTTGTTCAACATTAGTCTCTGTGGCCATACAAAAGCACAGTGTTCTAATAATGTATCCTATCAGACAGAGGGACAAGCAGCACATGTAAGTTTCACATGTCATTCACTTTACTATCTACAAATAACCTTTGCTGATTATTGTCTGCTTCTACAACAAACAAGTTTTATTAATCATAAATTATGTATAAATAAATCATAGAATGTAAATAGTTCCTGACTCTTCTGGAATTACACAAAACAGAAGATTTCTGGTGGTGGTTGCATTTTGGTCACTACAGGTACTCTGGAAGTTTGTTGACTGACTTACATGATAGTCGAGAAGAACACTGTCTGTGGGTTTGACTAGAAAGCACTTGAATACAAACCATAACTCATCCTCATATGCTGTCATTCTTTCACTGAAGACAAAACTGTCAATTGTGTGGTGAGTGAAGATAGTAGCATTAGGCAGACAGGTAAGTTTGTATGATAGCGAAATCTTGACTGCAGGTTACAACAAAGTCCACTTCACAGTCTAGGAGCCTATTGTCAACAGATACACCAGAAAGATTGCTGTAAACATTGGCTAGTGATAAGTAAGCCCATGGCAGTCCACATTATCTGCTTTGGGTGTTTTGCCACATTATCTGGTACCAGCAGACGTATCCTTCTGTGCCATACCTAACAGGTTTGCCAGGTGTATGCATAATTATACTGACTGAGCTATCAGTATGTCTGGTGGTAATACAAGAATTAGTGTATGCTGCAGAATTTAGTCCATTGAATAAGTGCAGCAATGGCCTGGTCATAGGATTTAGGGTTATTGCATCAAAATGGGACCAAGAAATCTCATTTTTACAAAGACTTTTATATTCCTTTATAATTCAACGAGATAGCCATCCTTGACCCCTTAAACTGATATAAAAAATGAAACTGAAAAATAATTAATTTCCTGCATTTGTAGGAACAATGATCCGTGATTAGAACTCCATTGGACCTCTCCCTCAAGAAAATGTGCATCACTTCCTTGATTCAGTACTGCAATATATAAAAATTGGTTCATAAGCTTATAGAGGCTTCAAAATCCACTCACTTTTTTCCAGGAATCTTAAACTGAAATTTTAATTTATGTCATTATTAAACATAGTCTTTAATGCTTATTTAGAAATTTCCTCATGCTGTGAATTTTTCATTGCCTGGCAATATGAATAATGGACAATATATCACATCTGACACTCTGAATTCAGCTTTGTTCTGATTGGGCAATTACTGATTGTGGAATACAATATCTTGTATTGGAGAAAATTATCTCTGGTGTTAGTTTTGGTCAAAGATGAAAAATTCATTTCCCTGATATAACTTGAATTCACAGTTTTTCTAAGTCTTTGTCTTAAAAGTGCATCAAATGGAACACCATTAATGTGAGTTTGTATGCTCCTGCACCTATTTGCGACAAGTGTGGGCACATTCAACACCATTCAGTAACCTGAATGTTGTTAAGCCCATTGACAGATGCTTCACCCTGTGGCCTGTTGGTGTCCAAATGAGTGGCTGCTACCTAGGGGGTGACCTAGTGGTGGAACTGGTCCACATAATTTCGAAATTGTGTAGTGCAATGTGATGATGATCATGTACACAAATTCCTATCTTCAGCTTGTTTCTCAGAACACCCTATACAACTCCTTGAAGTACGTCAGTGTCATATTGTTACACTCTATACATCATGTGATTCAAGAAGAAAGAACAAATTTCATTTCTTGACAACAGGCAAACTATGAAAGACAGAAACAATTGGACATGTCACTGGATGGAGGACTTTTCGAAGTTTTGACACAGCTGTACTGTTGTTTGTTGGTAGTAATATGGTAACCAAACCACAAGAGAAATCATTTTGTGTGTTGTAATTTGTGCAAAGTCAGTCCACTGTTCAAGTGCAATGTGCATTCCACTGTCAGTTCAGCAAGAAACTGCTCCTTCACAAGCAGACTAATGACTGACATACAAAATTTTGGAAGTTGTTTGCGTATGCAATGAGAAGAGCACTGTTCAGTCATGTATGTCTGATGAAAATGTTGAGCACATCCAAGCTGCATTCACATGGGGCCCTCAGAAGTCTACAAGATGGGCAGACTGGGAACTTCAACTTCCTCAAACAATGGTGTGGCATCTGCTGAAATGACACCTGCATATGAAGCATTATAAGTTGCAGTTACTGCAGCAATTGCATCCCATTGACCATAACAGAATATATAAATTTTGCATTTCAGTTCTCCAGGATATGGCAGAGGACACTGTTTTTGAACAACTCACTTTCTGGATGAATTGGCATTTCGTCTATGGGGTAAAGTAAACCATCATTAGAATTTGGGGCCACAAAATCCTGCTATCATCTTTGAATATGAAAGAGACTTTCCTGGCAGGACTGTCATAATTGGACATGCTGCAGTGTTGGTTGTTTCCAGATTTACAAAGATTGCAGTGATTTCATTTTTATGCATGATGGCACACTGCCTCACTTTCACCTTGAGGTGTAGCATTATCTTAACAACACCATCCTGCAATGTTGGATTGAAAGAGATGGACAACAAGATCTTGTTCACTGGTTTTGGCTTCCCAGGTCACCAGCTGTCACACTTTGTGATTTTCTTCCATCTCACCTATGACACCTACTCTTCAAGAGTTGAGAAATCGAATTGTTGCCTCTGTTGATTCAGTAAACAGGAAGCAGTTGATTTATGTGTGGAATAAATTGGACTATATTTTGATGTTTCTCAAGTAATGCATGGTTGGTTGGTTGGTTTGGGGAATGAGACCAGACAGCGAGGTCATCGGTCTCATCGGATTAGGGAAGGACGGGGAAGGAAGACAGCAGTGTCCTTTGAAAGGAACCATCCCGGCATTTGCCTGGAGCGATTTTAGGGAAATCACGGAAAACCTAAATCAGGATGGCCGGACGCGGGATTGAACCGTCGTCTTCCCGAATGCGAGTCCAGTGTCTAACCACCAAGCAATGCAAACATAAAACTTTGAAGCTTCCTCTATGCAGTGACATGCACAATATGTTTCTATCTTTCATAACTTGTCAGTAATAAACAACTGAAGTCAGTTCTTTCTTTTTGAACCACCGTGTATTATTAAGTATTGCAAGGAAAAATTTTCTGGATGATTCTAGGTTCTACATATAGAGTATAATAAACAATGTGTCTGAAAATGATGACCAGATGATAACATTTAACTTATTGACAGCATATTAGTAACTGATCACAAATGAGTTTAGCATTTAAGAGACATAAATAAACATCCATCATAAACTTTAATGGCAATCTTCAACATAAACAATGAAAAGACATACATATTAACCATGATTAACAAAAACCTAAACAAAGTGTCATTTTGTATAACATCTTTTTCATAGTACCCTCACATGGACACCATTATTTATAAATGGTTTTAACTAAATGATAGCATCTTCAGATAGCTTCATTAATTCAATCCTTAATTGCAATAATCTGAATAAAGGTTACGTATAGCTATGCATACACATGTGCAAGTGAAACTGAAATTCAGAATGTGGCATGAAATTATACTAATATTTCTAAAAATTTCCACAGATAGAAAAGATGACCAAAATGAATCCAAACCTCTAGCATATGGGGAACAGTGTACCACTGAGTGTCGATTACGATTTTTGAGAGATACTGTATATGTAGGCTCATCAGAACCCTCTATTCTGTGACTGGAAAGATCAGTGTAATGCGAAATCATTGATGAAGATTTGCCAAACAGTGTGGAAACATATGCCTTTTCAGTGCTAATGATAATGCCAAATACCAGAACTCAGTAAATCACATTTATTATTTCAAATTAGAAAGCTATAACCTAGCAATACCTCACTGCAGAACACAAAATAAAGGTGATGGTGTTGAAATTTACTTGAAAAAAAGTAAGCTTATAACAACTACAGAAGAAGTACTGTGGGTGAACAAAGTTTGATTTGACAAAAAGTTCAAAACTGCAATGCTCAAATTCCACATTTTGCTCTTTTCCTTTCTTTGTTATATGTGTATATATAGATTACTATGTGAAATTTTGATATTTTCCTGAAGTCACTTGATGGGGTTTAGAGTAAATTAACATCAGGTCATAGGAGTGTAAATCTTTCCTTACCCAGAAATCTGAACATCAACACTATCATAAAATGAATTGGTTTACAATGTCATTTTACAGATAGTGTCCTATCTTGTGATGGGGCAGAAGATCTATTTGAACTAATACACGCTAGAATAGTTAACAATACATGCAATAGTTCAGTAGATAATGTTATAACAAATTATGACCACATCATCTCAGTAGACATTATAAATGATCATTTCTAAGATCATTTAGGCCAGATTTTAATGCTAAAATGTAATACTAAATGCAAACCATGACAAATGTATGAGAATAAGAGAATACTATCTGCGAACAATATTACCATACTAAGAGATAGTATAAGTCAGAACTCTAGGGAATCAGTAATTAGTACTACTGGGGTCAAGAGAAATAGTGCATAATTTTTTGTTACAGGTGAAATCATTAATCTGTCGAACAACAATTGTTCCCAGTCAGTGGGCTGAAGAAGACCTTGTTTTGTCTACACAATCAGTGACACTGGGTGATGAGCTCGTTGGTGTTACTAGAAGTAACACATTTATGAATGTGGATTTCATTTATGAGTTTTCTGATGTTGGTTTTCAGGATGGGTTGCATTTTTATTATTCAACACCACTGTAAGTAATGACCGGATGATATTGCTTTGAACAACCAAATATTTATTTGATGTACAGTAAATGACAAAACTTTAAAACAATTTTCAGTGCTACTCGCTCTTGCCCCCAAGGACGGAAGACAGTAATTACCTTACTGTGTGCACCAGATGAGAAAGGAAGTGGAACAATAACTTTACCAAAGAAATGTCCTGATGGAACATGTGATGGCTGTAATTTCAGTTTCTTGTGGTCAAGTGCTGCAGCTTGCCCAGTGTGCACAGAAAAAGATTATAGGTAATGTTTATATCTGTATTTTATTCCTAAAAGTTTAAATATTTGAACCTGTTTTTGTTATGCACATAATAAATTCCACTTTCACATTTACAGAGCACAGAAGTCATAACCTGATCAAAAAGGAATGTCCACTTTTCATTGTAGTCCCATTTTGTATACTGAATGTTTTTCATTAGACGTATAATATGTCATTGCTGATAGAACATAATTATTTTTTTTTTATCCCCATACACATTTGAAGGATGTTTTCCACTTGAAACTGCTTACTTTTTAAAGGTTCCTGTAATAAACAGTACCTGTGGAAATGTATTTACATCTCAAAATAAGAATGAGATTGAGTACATTTACATCTACATCTACATTTATACTCCGCAAGCCACCCAATGGTGTGTGCCGGAGGGCACTTTACATGCCACTGTCATTACCTCCTTTTCCTGTTACAGTCGCATATGGTTTGCGGGAAGAACGACTGCCGGAAAGCCTCCGTGCGCTCTCGAACCTCTCTAATTTTACATTTTTGAACTCCTCAGGAGGTATAAGTAGGAGGAAGCAATATATTCGATACCTCATCCAGAAACACACCCTCTCGAAACCTGGACAGCAAGCTACACTGCGATGCAGAGTGCCTCTCTTGCAGAGTCAACCACTTGAGTTTGCTAAACATCTCCGTAACGCTATCATGCTTACCAAATAACCCTGTGATGAAACGCGCTGCTCTTCTTTGGATCTTCTCTGTCTCCTCTGTCAACCCGACCTGCTACGGATCCTACACTGATGAATAATACTCAAGTATAGGTCGAACGAGTGTTTTGTAAGCCATCTCCTTTCTTGATGGACTACATTTTCTAAGGACGCTCCCAATGAATCTCAACCTGGCATCCGCCTTACCAACAATTAATTTTATACGATCATTCCACTTCAAATCATTCCGCACGCATACTCCCAGTTATTTTACAGAAGTAACTGCTACCAGTGTTTGTTCCGCTATAATTTAATCATACAATAAAGGATCCTTCTTTCTATGTATTCACAACACATTACATTTGTCTATGTTAAGGGTCAGTTGCCACTCCATGCACCAAGTGCCTATACGCTGCAGATCTTCCTGCATTTCCATGCAACTTTCTAATGCTGCAACACCTAAGACATTCAGAAAGAGATTTTGAAATGTTTCTCTACTGGAAGTTTCAGTTCAGAATAATTGTGAATACTGATGTACCTGTGTGTCCTCCTCCAACACAATCATTCTACAACATTTGATGCAGATATATTTCATAAACAAAATCTAAATTTGTATCGCAATATTGGCTAATTTCTGTGGTTAAAAATTGCCTAGGGGAAGCTATACTATCAAAACAATGTACAGCAGCTTTGCCCACAAGGACAGTAATTTTGAATATTTGTGGTGGAGGCATTCTTTGAGCCTTCAGTGTATATTCTGTTTCTCTGTGCTTTCTAAAATATTGTGACTTTCACAAATAATGCTTTCCCACATGCAAGCTGTTTTGTGTTACTTCCTATTGCACCACTTTATGAGTGGTTGCTAATATATTGTAGTAGATATATTATTCCTGTATATAATCAGTGTAGAACTGAGATAATAATTTTTGCAATCTTCTGATTTAGTAGACATACCTGATACAACGGCTTAGTGTGGAGTATTTTCCACAATTAATGGTGGAGTCTGTGGATACACAAGTTTAGTCATGAGACTAGGTACATCATTAAAAATCTCTATCAGATCATACTGAATGCACTCTAAATGCACTCTTCAATCAACTGAACCAAGATATACAAAGATTATTCATCAATCCCAAGTACGCCTCTAATCAAGTTATTTGATCTATTGAGGTAGCTGTAAACATATATGAGTATTGCACTCTGATGACTGGCAAAGGTTAATGATTGTTGTTGAAATAATCCACAATAATTCCTGTAATTCACAGGTACCTGTTATGAGAATCTGTAGCTTAAAATCAAAACCAGCTCCAAAAAATTAGTTTGTCACTGCTGAAACTGTCTTCTTCCAGATTTTTAGTTATTTTTCGCTTTGTAAAAACATCTCTGCAACTCTGAGCTTATTTGATACTCAGGGATTTGTGCCTATTTAATTGTAACAATTTTTGATGAGATGAGGGTCAGCAACATCCACTGACAAATGGTAGGCCAGGTATGGTACAAATACGGTTAAGTCGATGTTAAAAGACTTAGGGAAAAAGTAGAAAGATGTACCCTCACTCTCACAGCAGTATTACAAAGGTAGTTATTTTCTCAATAAAAAGGAAAAACATAGTTACCTAATGATGAATGTCTCTACAATCCTACATTAACTGATAAATTATTATTTTTATAAATTTATATTTAGCCCATTTTGCAACTGAATGGTTGAGTTGGCTGCTTTTGCAACTGCATTGAGAGCCGTGATGTAAATGCAGGTGGTTGCAAAACCAGTCGAAAAAGTAATTCAGGTGCATGTCTGGCTAGGTTGGGAAGTACAGTAGATGAAAGAAGTATTTAAAAATAATGCAAAATGGAGAAGTTTAAATGAATATAATGCTGAAGTGTCATTTTGTTTTAAATCCTTAAAGAGATTTAAACCTTTACATAAAAATATGAAACTTGAAATATTACAAGGTACAGTAATAATCTTGTTGTTGTTCTGGTCTTCAGTCCTGAGACTGGTTTGATGCAGCTCTCCATGCCACTCTATCCTGTGCAAGCCTCTTCGTCTCCCAGTACCTACTGCAACCTACATTCTTCTGAATCTGCTTAGTGTATTCATCTCTTGGTCTCCCTCTACGATTTTTACCCTCCACGCTGCCCTCCAGTACTAAATTGGTGATCCCTCGATGCCTCAGAACATGTCCTACCAACCAATCCCTTCTTCTCATCAAGTTGTGCCACAAACTTCTCTTCTCCCCAATCCTATTCAATACCTCCTCGATAGTTATGTGATCTACCCATCTAACCTTCAGCATTCTTCTGTAGCACCACATTTCGAAAGCTTCTATTCTCTTCTTGTTCAACCTATTTATTGTCCATGTTTCACTTCCATACATGGCTACACTCCATACAAATACTTTCAGAAATGACTTCCTGACACTTAAATCTATACTCGATGTTAACAAATTTCTCTTCTTCAGAAACGCTTTCCTTGCCATTGCCAGTCTACATTTTATATCCTCTCTACTTCGACCATCATCAGTTATTTTGCTCCCCAAATAGCAAAACTCCTTTACTACTTTAAGTGTCTCATTTCCTAATCTAATTCCCTCAATATCACCCTACTTAATTTGACTACATTCCATTATCCTCTATTTGCTTTTGTTGATGTTCATCTTATACCTTCCTTTCAAGACATTGTCCATTCCATTCAACTGCCCTTCCAAGTCCTTTGCTGTCTCTGACAGAATTACAATGTCATCGGCGAACCTCAAAGTTTTTATTTCTTCTCCCTGGATTTTAATACCTACTCCGAATTTTTCTTTTGTTTCCTTTACTGCTTGCTCAATATACAGATTGAATAACATCAGGGAGAGGCTACAACCCTGTCTCACTACCTTCCCTTTCATGTCCCTCGACTCTTAGTCAGTCTTAATCATTCAATTCAGACTTAATGTTTGGGGAATCATCCTCATCTAAAAGCTCAAAGTCAACCTCTTCAACCTCACTGTTTTGATTTTTGCCTGTTTCCATGAGATCCTGCTGCTCAAAAGCTTCAGTGCAGATAACTTTTCCCCCTTTAGCCATGTCTCTCCCCAGTGAAGTGCTAGGAGCAGCTTGTCATCCACAATTTTACCTTTTCTCAGTGGGACCCCTTTTGGAATCTCATAAGGAAGAGTTTCTTATGAAATGTTTTCCTCTTTGGAAAGAGATTTCAGCCTTTTTTCTTTTTTAACTGGATGTCCCAAAAGCCAGAAACTCTGATGACATCATCGGCAAGTTTCCTCAAGTTTCTCACTTTGTAGTTATCTGTTCCCAGGGGCACTACTGTGGTAAATTTCTCCATTGTGCTGGGATAGAGTTTAGGATTTTCAATTACACTCACTCGGGAAAATTTTCTCTCCATGTTTCCAAAAACTCTGTTGTGGAGGTATAAACGAATGACCACGTACTAGAGCATCACACAGGGACCAATATATCAATGTCCCAATCATTGTCATATTCTTATTTTGCTCACCATATTTGTCTGAAAAGAGACATAATTTTGGTGACACCATCAAAATCAATGTGAAGCAGCTGATGACAAAGTGATGAAGCAATGTGGTTCAACCCCCTCACAAACTCATTCTCCAGCCAAATCTACAAGGTCACATTTTCTTTCATCTGAGTGCTTGTAGAGTAGCCTTGCCAAACTGTGAAGTTATATAAATACACCTGTCTTGAATAATGTCCCACCTGATTTGGGATATTTGGAAGAGCTAAATTCTTCTGGCAGTCATAACTTAAAAAAAGTTGACCATTGACGTCTTCCTTCAGTCTTTCATAAAAGACATCATCCTGAATTTTGTGAGCTGTGAGCTGATGTTACAAATTTTTCTTTTCAATTGATCGATCTTTCAAGGAAATCCTTTTTTGTAGGAACGAGCATGTGGAGCATGTGTAAATATAAGGCACTCTGGAGACAATATTAAAATTATTGCAGAATGTTGTCTCGTAGTAGTCATATGTTATGTCCAGATAACGATATTTCTGATAGAACATTTCACACATTACTTTCATATTTAACTCACTGGTCAAATATTGGTGATGAAATTTTTTCCTCTAGAATAATGACTTTTAATAGGCTTGAATTATTCACTGTACCTGACAACTGCAGTTTTCCTATCTGTTGATTGTTTCATCTGTCACTTCCCATTCTTTCACCAGTTGCAAGTGAGGAATCATTCATCATACTCTGACAGGTTTTCTTGAGTTTCCTTTTTCTTTATCTGTAAAATCCCCATGAAAGTCATTCCATCTTGTATTTTTGGGGGTACAAAGTTTGTAATTAGTTGCTTTCTTGATGCTTTGTCTCCTCTAAGTTCTCTTGATGCTTGTCTCCTCTAAGCTAATTTTTTCGAGGACATGAAGTGCTGACATGCTATCAATTCTAGTTGCTCTGCCAGTCTGGGTTACTTTCTTCACAAGACATTTCATGGGTCCACCATACATCCTGCATAGTGAGTTCCTTACATTTCAGCATTCCAGCAAGATGTTTACAGTTTGACATCCATGGGAACATTTTCAGTTAGTACCTAAAGATAGATGAGAAGTAAAGCCAATTGAAACCCAACAGATGCTAGTTGTATGTCAAAACAGAGCAATAAAAGCAGGAACATACAAAATACTCTCCAATACTGTCAACGTAAACATTGTAGTCACAGACTGCTCAAAACCATGACTTTTGTAAAGTGTAACATGTGACAAGGTGACATGGCCAGTTTTGCATCCATACTCTATGTTGACAGCCATGATTCCTTAAGACTGGGCCTCTTTTGCCACTGATTAGGATTTGGTTGGTTTTGCAACCCAACACATTGAAAACATGATAATCAATTGAAACCCTCAGCTGCTGACAGGTGTAGATGATATACCTCGATGGGGACAACTGAAAATGTGTGCCCTGACCGGGAATCGAACCCGGGATCTCCTGCTTACATGGCAGACGCTCTATCCATCTGAGCCACCAAGGACACAGATGAATAGCATGACTGCAGGGACTTATCCCTTGCACACTTCCTGTGAGACCCAACTGTCCATAATCTACATATGTAATGTTCCTAACAAATATTTGGCATGAGTAATGAGTGGATGGGCAAGTATCTGTTGGGAACATTACGTATGTAGATTGTGGACAGTTGGGAATGTGGATCTCATGGGAAGCATGCAAGGGATAAGACCCTGCAGCCACGCTATTCGTCTGTGTCCCCAGTGGTTCAGAGCATCTGCCATGAAAGCAGGAGATTCTGGGTTTGGGTCCTGGTTGGGGCACACATTTTCAGCTGTCCCTATCGAGGTATATCATCTACACCTGTCAGCAGCTGAGGGTTTCAATTGATTATCATTTATTCTAGAGAAGCTGTACAGTCATCAGTGGTATCTGTTCTTTCGAAAACAGTTACTATCTTCATATACATTGAAAACATGGCTGCCTTTGCACCCATGCATGATTTTCTCTCCTCATGTTAAATGTCTTAGAGTCATTTTTGCAGTCCGGTTGATACAGTAAAAAAATTGCTAAAGAAAAACCATACAAGATGACAGCTTGAACTCAATTCTTGTTTTTTAGTCAAATAGCCACCTTTGCACTTGGGTTGCTCAAATATTTATCATAATTTTGCCGCACTTTCTATTGCATTATGCTATTTTCATAATTCTACTTGCCCTTTGCCTAATTGTGTATTATAATTATTGCTTTTATTATTACCATTAATTGCAACTGCCATCTATTTTTCAGCAATTTTCCATCTCATTACATCCCTTTATCCTCTAATCCCACATTGCTACTGTCCCTAGTTTGTCTGATCTCTTTTATCTTTTCCAGCTTTGGGTCCTCAGGCACTTCCTAGTTACGAGGAGGACATAGGGTTGGAGACGGGAATTGGAGAATGAACTGAATGATGATTTAATTTAAGACACTAGATTCAACATGATGGATCTTTATTTCAGGGATAAGATCTTCATGAAAATAGATGAGATGGATTAACCACTCATTAAAATGGCATCAGTTATCGTAGAGATGTGACAGTTTCTTCTCTCTTTTTCTTTATTCCTTTTATATTTTCTCTTCTGGGAATGGCTGATAACAGCCCCTATTACACTTATTACAAAACAAATGACAATGAGATAACATACATTGGAATTTATATTTAATATGATACAAGAGTATCTAAATTTATTTGTTATACACTCCTGGAAATGGAAAAAAGAACACATTGACACCAGTGTGTCAGACCCACCATACTTGCTCCGGACACTGCGAGAGGGCTGTACAAGCAATGATCACACGCACGGCACAGCGGACACACCAGCAACCACAGTGTTGGCCGTCGAATGGCGCTAGCTGCGCAGCATTTGTGCACCGCCGCCGTCAGTGTCAGCCAGTTTGCCGTGGCATATGGAGCTCCATCACAGTCTTTAACACTGGTAGCATGCCGTGACAGCGTGGACGTGAACCGTATGTGCAGTTGACGGACTTTGAGCGAGGGTGTATAGTGGGCATGCGAGAGGCCGGGTGGACGTACCGCCGAATTGCTCAACACGTGGGGCGTGAGGTCTCCACAGTACATCGATGTTGTCGCCAGTGGTCGGCGGAAGGTGCACGTGCCCGTCGACCTGAGACCGGACCGTAGCGACGCACGGATGCACGCCAAGACCGTAGGATCCTACGCAGTGCCGTAGGGGACCGCACCGCCACTTCCCAGCAAATTAGGAACACTGTTGCTCCTGGGGTATCGGCGAGGACCATTCGCAACTGTCTCCATGAAGCTGGGCTACGGTCCCGCACACCGTTAGGCCGTCTTCCGCTCACGCCCTAACATCGTGCAGCCCGCCTCCAGTGGTGTCGCGACAGGCGTGAATGGAGGGTCGAATGGAGACGTGTCGTCTTCAGCTATGAGAGTCGCTTCTGCCTTGGTGCCAATGATGGTCGTATGCGTGTTTGGCGCCATGCAGGTGAGCGCCACAATCAGGACTGCATACGACCGAGGCACACAGGGCCAACACCCGGCATCATGGTGTGGGGAGCGATCTCCTACACTGGCCGTACACCTCTGGTGATCGTCGAGGGGACACTGAATAGTGCACGGTACATCCAAACCGTCATCGAACCCATCGTTCTACCATTCCTAGACCGGCAAGGGAACTTGCTGTTCCAACAGGACAATGCACGTCCGCATGTATCCTGTGCCATCCAACGTGCTCTAGAAGGTGTAAGTCAACTACCCTGGCCAGCAAGATCTCCGGATCTGTCCCCCATTGAGCATGTTTGGGACTGGATGAAGCGTCGTCTCAAGCAGTCTGCACGTCCAGCACGAACGCTGGTCCAACTGATGTGCCAGGTGGAAATGGTATGGCAAGCCGTTCCACAGGACTACATCCAGCATCTCTATGATCGTCTCCATGGGAGAATAGCAGCCTGCATTGCTGCGAAAGGTGGATATACACTGTACTAGTGCCGACATTGTGCATGCTCTGTTGCCTGTGTCTATGTGCCTGTGGTTCTGTCAGTGTGATCAAGTGATGTATCTGACCCCAGGAATGTGTCAATAAAGTTTCCCCTTCCTGGGACAATGAATTCACGGTGTTCTTATTTCAATTTCCAGGATTGTAGTACAATTTACAATTTCCAGGGTGACAGCCATAATATAATGTTTGAAACATAAGCTGATCTTGCACAGTGAATGTCATATGAAGGATGTCTCATCAAAATTGTATTTAGTTTTCAACAGACTGACGAGGAAACTTATTTTGTTCACATTCTGAAATACTGGTTTTTCATCCATTGATATTGATCCATATCATGCATACGTAATTGTGTCAGAAACAGGCATGTGAGCTTAAAATTTACTGACTTTTAATTGCATCCTCATGTTCAGTAATCGTGAGCTTGTTCTGTAGCAATTCAGCTGAACTGAACACTGAATGCTTTGTTTCTTTCATCATGATCTTCTCTGATAAACAGATGAGCTGGGTCAGACATCTTTTGAGGCACACAAACAATAATGCCTGTGCACAAAACATATTTTTTTTATTTATTTACCAAAAATATGGCAGTAGTTTACAGTGTCCATCTATCAAATAATATAAATAAATTTATCCATGACAAGCACTACAACATGATAAGCACACAGCTATTTGTGGTGTTTGCAAGAAGCACCATGTCACAAGTGTCCATATGGACACAAGGCATGAAGAGGTAGCAACAGTGGCCACAGTCACCTTTGACATGTACAGCACACTGAGTGAACTTGTGTAGTGAATGTGTCATCCTAAAAACAGATCTGTATCTCTGTAAGAAAAAGAGAGAAAAAGAATAATAAAATAAAGGCGAACTGTCAAGCTGTTGAACATTTGCAGCCATAAACAAGCATCTAAATGAAATTTACTGATCTTCTGCCTTATTTTTCTTCATTTACACCCAAGCACTGCAATGCTGACAAAAACCGAAAAATAAAAATGTGACACAGAATATGACAAACCCAAGGCCACAAGCATGCCAGTCTGACATAGTACACTTCTGGCTATCTCATAATTATGAAAGTCAGTACCATTTTGATATATTGTAAATTCATCTCACCCACTTTCTAGGCTGTAGGTCCAGTATGATGCATGACTTTAGGGTGAAATACCGGGTAGCTTAGATTATGTCACTGTTTAGTCCATTCTTCAAATCCTCAACCTCATACCATACCTTTGTTAGACTATATTAGTGCATGGCTTTTTGGCAACAGGAATTAGTCATTTCAACCACCTTACCTTTGTAAGAGTGACTAGGGGGATTACTGCTGTGAGAAGTAATACATGGTATAAGTCTTTCACTGAGTACATTATTTTGTACAGAGTGTATGTTATAAATCTTCCAGTGAGTACACTGTCTCAGTCTGTCTGTCACCAATTCAGTCCCATCCCTCCCACCCCCATCCCCCTAAAACACACACACACACACACACACACACAAACCCAAGGCCACAAGCATACCAGTCTGGATGCTGAGAGAGAGAGAGAGAGAGAGAGAGAGAGAGAGAGAGAGAGAGAGAGAGAGAGAGAGAGAGAGAGCTAACCTTCTCCAACCCATCCTTCCTCCCTCCTCAAGAAAGATCTAATAATTCTGTAAGCTAATAAGTTCTTCAAATTTTTATATCTGTACTGGAAGTACTAAGAATGTCACCTCCTGACAGTAAGTACTAGCCACATTAGCCATCTATACTGCCTCATAATTTTGTAATTTGCTCAAGTGAATTTTTCTTTTGATACAAAAGAAATATTATGTCTGATAAACTAATTTTCAGGATGGTAAAATCAGAGTGCATAAATGGTGTACAGTCAGTTCATTTTCTGCCACCTTCAGACTGCTTGATGCCATTGGACATGCCACTTACAAGAAGAGTCACATGTACTGCACAAATTCCTCTGCAGTTACAGGTAACATCATATTCATATCTATTTGTTTAAGATTATTTCTGTAGTATCACTGCAGTTTGTGTTGCAGCATATCTTAATCCTTTGACTGCTCAACATTTTAAGATGCATTGCTGTACCTTTTCCCAGGTGCTGTGGATGTCTTAGCACATAGCAGTCTGCCTTTCCCACAGTGCTGTAGATGTGTATACTTGTGCTACCCTCTCAGCCTGTGAGTGTTATAGATATATGTATAGACTCATAGCTGCTCTGGTACCTGCATGCTGTGGTTGTCTAAAATGCACAGCTATATTTCTGTCCCATTCACTCAGTAACTTTTCAGCATTCAGGTTGTTTAGTTGGAGAATTTGTGGGTTTTCCTAGTAGAGACTCATGTTCTAGTTTTCAGTTCCATTAATGTCTGTCACTATTCTTTAATATAGGATTTAGAGTACCTAGTGTTTACTTGTTTATGCAAGTGGAATACATTTCAGTTTTTCTAAGAAAATGACATAGGATCATGTTTGCACAGAGAATGATATCTTAAAAATTGTAGGAAAAAGAATGAGATTAATTTTTTCATATTCGAAACTGTGATGACTCTGCTACAAAATATTGAAGTAATAGTCCTTAACTACTCTATTCATTCAACATATAACAGAGAGTTTTTCAGAATTTCAAAGATCTGAAAGACCTTTTCAAACTCTTTGAGAAAGAGTATGCAATAGCAAAGCATTTTATTGAGAAAAAAAATATTTTTGTCTATTTACACACAGGTCTTATGATTTGACTCCTGTACACTAGCAACAAGTAATACTGTCATCTTTCATGGTATTTCTAATAAAAGATCTTGTTGTATTTATAGCAAATGAAACCAACTGATTTTATTTATAAATCAAAGCACATATCAAAGAATGTGTGAACTTTCAGTTGTTGCATTGGAAACACAGAATTTGACAAAACTTAGTGTACCTCGTTGGTGTTTGTCTTCTGATGGCTCATGCTACAAGCTAGCAATAACTGATCAAGAGATGTACTTTTCAATACTCCAGTTTTCAATGATGTCATGTTCCAGTAGTGTTTTGTGTTCCTTATAAAAAAAAATTTCCACTTCAGTGATAACTCTGCTAATAGCAGAGGAGAACATTATTCAACATAACACTCCAGTAAAGTTTGTCATACATCCAACAGTGTAATTTAGGTTATATCCACATTAAAAGCTTTCTAGTGAAAAAGTTACTGTATTTGAAAGGATTTTATCCTCTAAACTATTTATGAATGAAGTATATTTTGATACCAACAACTGATATTCTAGCCCAGACATGTTACTATGGCTTCACAGCCATGGAACCACACACAATGTGGTTTGTAAAAACAGGAGGAATGTGTCAAAACAACATGAGAAACTTAAGTGAGGGGAATATCAGTTTACATAAGTGGATATGATGCTTGTCAGTCAAGCTGTACAACATGAGAGAAACATGAGATAGCAATCGGTAGATGTGATGTACATTTACAGACCAACAGATGATTACACTTTCAGGAAAATGGATGATTTACTCAAGAGAAACAGTGTCACAAATTGAGCAAGTCAATAATAATGTCTTATCTACATCTAGCTCTTATGCAAGCAGTTGTTCAGCTTTCCATTGATTGATAGAGTTGGCGGCTGTCCTCCTGAGGGCTATCAGGTCAAATTCTGTCTGACTGGTGTGTTAGAGCGTCACAAACTGAGCTGGTTGGTGGGCCGTACACATAATTCTCCAAAAATTCTTGATTGAAGAGAGATCTGGCAACCTTGCTGACCAAGATGGGATTTGGCAAACATGAAGACAAGCAGTAGGAACTCTCATCATATGTGGATGTGCATTATCTTGATGACATGTAAACCTGGACTGGCTTGCCATGAAGGACAAGAAAAGGGGGTGTAGAATACCATTGGAATACCATTGTACTGTAAGGGTGACATGGATGGCAATCAAGGGAGTCTTGCTAAGAAAATATATGGTGCCCCAGATCATCACTCCTAGTTGTCAGTCGGTGTGGTGGGTGAGAGTCAGGTTAGTATCCCACTGCTGCTCGGGGAGTTTCCAGACATATCTGTACTGGTCATAGAGATTCATTTCAAAGCAGTACTCATCACTGAAGACAATTCTACTGTAGTCAATGAGATTACAGGCTGAAGATGTGTCTGGAGATGTCTTGGATAGCAGTGGGATACTAGCCTGACTGTTGCCCCCGATACGAGCCTGACAGCCAGGAGTGATGATCTGGGGTGACATTTCTTTTCATAGCAGGACTCTTCTGGCTATCATCCACAGCATCCTTACAGCACTGCAATATATCAGTGATATTCTACAATCTGTTTTCTTGCCCTTCATGGCAAGCCACCTGAGCTTACATTTCAGCAAGATAATGCCTTCTAGCAAATGACAACAATTCTTACTATTTGTCTTCATGCTTGCTACACCCTACCTTGGTTGGCAAGGTTGCCAGATCTCTAGCCCCCACACCCTCACCCTAACTGAGAACACTTGGAGCATTATGGGCAGGCCTGTCCAACGAGCTCGTGATCTTGATGAATAATGAACTGATTGAACAGAATTTGGCATGATATCCCTCAGAAGAACATCCAACAACTCCATCAATCAATGGCAAGCTGAATAAGTGCTTTCATAAGAGACAGAGGTAAACAAACACATTAGTGCTTATGAACTTAACTGGATCAATTGATCAGACTGAGAAATTGTACAGAAAGTTCATTTTTCACAACTTGAGCCTCTTTTTTAATTTCTCATAATCTCCATTGGGTGATAAGTAGTAGTAATCTTCCATCTTTCTTCGGTAAGAGAAACTACAAAAAGGCATTCTACAGAACAGCTACAATCTGACATAAGAAGATGCTCTGAGAATCCTCTGTTATTTAGTGGTATATATTTTATAAATGTTTTTGTGAAGAAAACTTCAAGACAAGTTTGCTGATGCATAGGTGTTCAGTTCACTTGAAACAGGGAGTATGTGAGCAAGGTAGATATCAATATAAGACAGGAAACTTACTATGAAAATAAAAAAAAAGTTTCGCATCACCTCAGTTCTGAGAGTTCTGGAACCTGTACAGAAAATTGGAATAGAGATCTACATAAACATCACTTCTGCCCTTTTTATTGCTCCTGAAAACGACATATTGCATGTTGTTCCACCATACAGTGAGATCTTCAGAGGTGGTGGTCCAGATTGCTGTACATACCGGTACCTCTAACACCCAGTCGCACGTCCTCTTGCATTGATGCATGCCTGTATTCATTGTGGCATACTATCCACAAGTTCATCAAGACACTGTTGGTCCAGATTGTGCCGCTCCTCAATGGTGATTCAGTGTAGATCCCTCGGAGTGGTTGGTGGGTCAAGTCGTCCATAAACAGCCCTTTTTAATCTATTCCAGGCATGTTCGATTGGGTTCATGTCTGGAGAACATGTTGGCCACTCTATTTGAGCGATGGCATTATCCTGAAGGAAGTCGTTCACAAGATGTACACAATGGGGGTGCGAATTGTGGTCTATGAAGACTATTGTCTCGCCGATATGCTGCTGACATGGTTCCTCTATTGGTTGGAGGATGGCATTCACGTATCATACAGCCATTACAGTGTCTTCTATGACCACCATCGGCATACATTGGCTCCACATTATGCCCCCCCACCCCCCTCCCCAAAACAGGAGGGAACCTCCACCTTGCTGCACTCACTGGACTGTGTGTCTCAGGCATTCAGCCTGACTGGGCTACCTCCAAACACGTCTCCAATGATTGTCTGGCTGAAGGCATATGCGACACTCATCGGTGAAGAGAACATGATGCCAATCCTGAGCAGTCCATTCAGCATGTTGTTGGGCCCATTGTACCGCGCTGCATGGTGTCATGGTTGCAAAGATGGACCTCGCCATGGATGTCAGGAGTGAGGTGGTACATCAGGCAGCCTATTGCGCACAGTTTGAGTCATAACACGACGTCCTGTGGCTACAAAAAAAGATTTATTCAACATTGTGGCGTAGCTGTCAGGGTTCCTCCAAGCCATTATCCGTAGGTAGTGGTCAACCACTACCCTTGGGTGACCTGATTGAGGCATGTCATCGACAGTTCCTGTCTCTGTGTATCTCCTCCATGTCCAAACAACATTACTTTGGTTCACTCCGAGATGCCTGGACACTTTCCTTGTGGAGAGCCCTTCCTGGCAAAAGTAACAATGCTGATGTGATTGAACCATGGTACTGACAGTCTAGGCATGGTTGAACTGCAGACAACATGAGCTGTGTACCTCCTTCTGGGTGGAATGACTGGAACTGATCGCTGTCGGACCACCTCCATCTAATAGGTGTTGCTCATGCATAGTTGTTTACATCCTTGAAAAGGTTTAGTGACATCTCTGAACAGTGAAAGGGACTGTGTCTGTGATACAATATCCACAGCCAACATCTATATTCAGGAGTTCTGGGAACCGGGGCGATGCAAAACTTTTTTTGATGTGTGTATAATATTTTGTACCCTGTTATATGACTTACCAACGAAACAAAAATTTCTGATATTCACCAACTGTAAAGAGAAAGTTACTCATGTGATCTATCTTAAAATATTATTTAAGAAAAAGCAAAAATGTACTTGAAAACAAACTAAATGCAGTTGGGCTTCTAACTTTGTCAAACTGACATGAAGCATCTAACCAGAAAAAGATGGAAAAGACATGTAGTGAACGTGAAAAGTATTGTCTTTTTCACACTCTCACTCCAAATAAAGTACTATGCTGATGTTTCAGGAAGGAAGATTGGGTTTATTGTCCTTTCAACATCGAGGTCTTTTGAGATGGAGCGCAAGCTCAGATTGTGTGGATGATGGGTAAGGAAAGTGGCTGTGCCCTTTCAAAGGAATCATCTTGGCATTTGTCAGCAGCAATTTAGGGAAACCACAGAAAAACCTAAATCTGGATGGCCGGACACAGGTTTGAGTTGTAATCCTCCTGAAACTGAGCCCAGTGTGCTAACCACTGTGCCACCTCACTCAGTGGATGTTTCAGGATACATAATATACATTTTGTGCATGAAAAAATGAAAACTTAGCATTCATTGTGCCAATTGAAGAAATACATGAAATGTATTCACAGTTACAAATATACACAGGCATCAGCCCTATAATGGAATGATGACAATGTGAAAACTTGTGCTGAACCAGGACACAAATCCAGATGTCCTGCTTATTGCAAGTGGTCACCTTACCATTAGGCTATCCAAGCATGACACACAGCCATATCCAAACTTTAATATGTTGTCAACCATGTGTCCACATCCTGCACTCATACATTCAAGATGTATATTCTTGTACAGGGAAGATGTTTTAGTTGAAATTTGTTTGCCCAGTGTTGGAAATACAATATTGCAATACTTGTGTTGTTCAGAATTATGATACAATATTCCTTTTGACATGCATACATGCCCAACAGAACATTGTACCATAATTCTGAATTACACAGGCACTGCAACATCACAGTTAAACAAAAACTGTCAGTAACTGTCTATTATAAATACAGAATTGTTTCTATGTCAATTGAAAGAATTCTCACACCTTAACTTTGTGGTTTTGGTACTACTTACTTTGTTTATGTCTATGAAAGTTGTTCATTCTCTTCCAGTAACTTTTATGATGCACAAACATTTTAGCTTTGAAGATAATCTATAGGTGAATTATTGTACTAGCAGAAAAAAGGAAATATTGAACATTCTGCATCATTTACATAATAGGTCATGCAGAAGTACAAAACATTAAACATTGTAGTCAGCAGTTCAGGAATAATCAGCACAGAGCAAAGCAGTCTGCTTTAGTAATTCAGTTCCAGACAGATGTCTAACCAACAAGAGCTTAAAAAGTCCCTTGGTAAGCCTCTAAATTGGATGGAAAAAGCTACAATTCGTCAGATTGTTTATGCAGCTTATGTATTACAGATAAATTACTATTTGCACACCCTATAATGAAGTGCTCAGTCTGTTGCAATCTTAGGAACAAATTGTACGTGAAGCTATCAAACAGGTCTCATCTACAAAAATGAACCAAACAATCTATTAATGTGAAACACAATGAACCTCAATCTGAGAAAGCAATATTACAAAGAGTTGGTGTACTTTGGTCAACGTGCAGTGTAACAGTATTCATTGCACTACAACACCACTCTAAAGTACGCTGTGATATGTTAATTTGTGTCTCTCAAAGGCAACATAGCAAACAGTGTAATTCACACTCTAGTTAACAGTAGCCTATAAGAAATGATCCAAGAATATTGCCATAGCTTTTGTCAAATTCAGTAATTTCTCAAACTGATATAGTGAGAAATACATGCAGAACAGCAGGTTTATGAGTAAGGAGCAAGGAAAGAATGAATGGAAAGCAACACTTCACTTTTGTCATATTTTAACATAGCCTACTAAAATCATACAGACAACTGGCAGTAAATAATTTTTTCTTAGTGAAATGAATTAACATGTTGCGGTTTTGCTATTACAGTAACTAGATTTGTGGAGAACCATAAAAGTCAAATATTACAGCCCGAATAATTTTTACAGTTTATTTAGTATGGCTTGGTGGTGCCAAAATTTGTGTAACTAGAGTCATTACCACAAGTAATCCAGAAATATTATACACAGAGCAAGATGGGCCACTCATTTAACACAATACTTGACAGTGGTCTGTAGGTTAGGCATTAATTGCAGGTAGGTGTATTAGACAATAAAGATTAGCACTCAAGACAGTGCTTTCTGCAGCAGTGAAATTTTCCTCATTTTTACAAAATTCAAAACAATGTTACAACAATATGTAGAATGGAATATTAATTTTCTGCTCTTGTTATAAGAAACTATGAACTATTAGATTTCATTTACTACCATAACATCTTAAATAATTCTTCATATCTTGCCTGCTGGGAGTGTAATAGGTTAGTTTTTATCATAGCCTGTGCTGTTGTCATTTATTGTGTCTGGGAAGAAAGGGATAGAGAGAGAGAGAGAGAGAGAGAGAATGTGTGTATTCAAAGACACTGATATGTAATAACATTTAATAATTATGTTTTAATATTTCTGTCATATGAGGTCAAATATAAATTGTACCTTGACATTTATTCTATCATTCAGACAACATGCTCTCTGAACCCCATCAAGAAGGAGAGGCTTCAGTGATATGGAATGAGGCAAGCTATGCTATGACTAGTGCCAATATAAGGGGCAGTCAAATATGACTAGTGCTAATATAAGGGATGGGTAAATGAAAACCAAATACCCATCACAATGGGCTCATGGAATGGTTACATTCAAAAGTAATCACCACACAAGTTAAGACATTTATCCCACTGGGAGATAAAATGTTCAATTCCTGTTTCATAGAATGCAGTCGGCTGCTGATGGATCCACAACTGCACTCACTCTTGCAATTCCTCATCCAATAGAAAGCAACAGCCAAGTGTGGCTTTCTTCAGGTCCCCAAAGACATGGAAATTACACAGTGAAAGAACTGGGCTGTACAGAAGTGCTGCAATGTTTCTCAACCCAATCACTGAAGCATAGTCTTCATCCAGTTGACAGAGTGGTGGTGGGCATCATCCTGCATCAGAATGTTTCTGTCTGACAGCATTCTAATAACCTGAGGACAAATAGCCAAGCCAACAGTGGAAACGACCCACACCTCCCCCACCACAGAAATCCAAAGCTGTTCACACAAGTTCCGGTAAGGTCACAATGACCTTCTTCTTCAACCGAAAGGTTCCACTGCTTGTCCAGTTTCTCAAGCGTGGATCCACAATCAGTGTCCAGTACTATGAAGATACTTTCCAGAAATGACAATATACCATAAAGGCAAAACACTCAGTAAAGCTGTTGTACAGAATTGTCCTGTTTCACAATAATTCCTGCCCACACACTGCCAATTGAACAAAGGTTAGACTTCAGTACTTTGCTTGGGAAACACTGCAGCATCCTATGTACAGCCCATATCTTTCACCACGAGATTTTCACATATTTGGTAACTTGAAGAAATACATGTGTTGAAATCAGTTTCAGTTGGACAAGGAAGAGCAAGAGTGGATGTGGTTGTGGACCTGTCAGTGGTCAACTGCATTCTATGAGACAAGAAATGATTGTCACGCCTTCCTGTGGAATAAATGTATTAACACCTGTGGTTATACTTTTGAATGGAACCATTCCATAGTCCCAGTGTGGCAGATGTTAAGCTTTCATTTCACTGCCCCTCATGTACTCACACTGATACCTTTGGGAATTTCATCTAGATTACATTCTATATGTCTAAAAACAAAGATGATGTAACTTACCAAATGAAAGCATTGGTAGGTTGATAGACACACAAACAAACACAAACACACACACAAAATTCAAGGTTTCGCAACCCACGGTTGGTTCATCAGAAAAGAGGGCAGGAGAGTGAAAGACGAAAGGATGTGGGTTTTAAGGGAGAGGGTAAGGAGTCATTTGTCTGCTTGTGTCTGTATATGTGTGGATGGATATGTGTGTGTGTGTGAGTGTATACCTGTCCTTTTTCCCCCCTAAGGTAAGTCTTTCCGCTCCCGGGATTGGAATGACTCCTTACCCTCTCCATTAAAACCCACATCCTTTCGTCTTTCCCTCTCCTTCCATCTTTCCTGCTGAAGCAACCGTGGGTTGCAAAACCTTGAATTTTGTGTGTGTGTTTGTTCTAGTGTCTATCAACGTACCAATGCTTTCATTTGGTAAGTTACATCATCTTCGTTTTTAGATATATTTTTCCCACATGGAATGTTTCCCTCTATTATATTTACTTTATATTTGGTTATCCATACATATATTAGGAGAAAATCAACTAGCGTGGTAAAAAAAAAGACACTTATCCTCCTCTTAAAATCTCCGTATCTCTAAATTATGCAAGTGAAATTTCCCTCAATAGGAGCAATGCAAACAAACCTATCCCAGCAGTTGTGATTACCAGACCCATAACTGAGGATAAAATTAACACATTTCGTAATTTCCTTGCTGACAGAGACTGGTTTGGCCATTGTAGTGTTGATGGACATTACACATCAAGTAATGACCTGCCAGCCAAAATAATATTTGATAGATTTTTTAATGCATTCTTGACCCTATTTAACTATAGTATTCCCATAAAGAAAATCAAAATAATGGACAGCAGCCACAAATCCAGATCTCAAAACAGACAAAATATATGGTACACTAAACAGCTGAAAGACCTAAAGAAACAAGTTTTGTTACTGTACAACATATACAATAGTATGAAGTCTGACTGTGCCAAATCAGCCTATGTGGAATGCAGGCATGAATACAAAAAAGCCATCCTGCAAGCCAAAAAAACCTACAATGCCAACAGCATACATAATTCCACCAATAAATGCAAAACCGCTTGGAAAGTAATTAACAGTGCTGCCACAGATACTAAAAAAGACAAAATTAATATCCCACCACAAACACTCAATGAGTTTTTTTATTAATTCAGTGAAAGAAATAGGAGATGCAATTATCAAACCAGACATTAGTCCATCAGAGTTACTTTCCCAAAATTGGGGTAGACAGTCACTAAATAAAAGCATGCTAACCTTCTCCGAAGTAACGCCTAGATATGTACAAGGGGTTCATAAAACAACTGAAATCATCTGATAGCTTAGGTATGTATGGCATATCATGCAACCTGCTAAAAAAAGTGTGTGATTGCATTCTGTACCCTTTAACCCATTGCATAAACAAGGGTTTACTTGAGGGATATTTTCCCGTTGAGTTAAAACTGTCTAAGGTCGTCCCAGTATACAAAAAGGGAGATACATACTCTCCATCTAGTTACAGGCCCATTTCAATAGTACCCACATTCTCCAAGGTAATAGAATGCATCATGTACCAACAATTATCATCTCACTTTGAGAATCTAGGAATAATTAATGCTACTCAATACGGGTTTAGGAAGAATCTGTCAACCATTGATGCAATCAACACGGTAGTCAGTTACATCCTCAAAGTTTTTGAGAACAAAGGCTTTGCTCAGGTCTCATTCTGTGATCTAAGCAAGGCCTTCGACTGTGTTGAGCACACACCACTACTAGAGAAACTTGAATTCTACGGCATCAAAGGAAACAGGCTTATCTCAACAACCGTAAACAGGTACTTTGTGTTGGTAAGGAAATGACAAACATAGAAAATGTTAAAGCAGGTGTGCCTCAGGGATCTGTACTGGGGCCCTTCTTGTTTCTGATAATGATCAATGACCTCCCCTCGTTTATTAGATCCACCACTGTATTGTATGCAGATGATATGACTTTTCTTCATAGCATTAACAGTCTTAATGATCTTAAAACCTGTGCTGACAATACACTCACTCATGCAGCATATTGGTTCAGAGCAAATGATTTCCTGCTAAATGAAAGTAAAACTCAGCAGATAATCTTCACTCTAAGAGACAAGCCACTATCTGGTGACCCTACTTCTGTTAAATTCCTGAGAGTTTATTTAGACGAAAAGTTATCCTGGGGCCATCATATAAACTATATTAGTAGTAATCTATCTAGAGTAATTTATTTATTAAGACAACTCAGAAATTGTGTACCTGAAACATACATCAGATCATCTTATTTTGCATTTTTCCAAAGTATAATATCCTATGGCATTATCTTGTGGGGTAACTGTAGTCATATACATGACATCCTATTATTGCAGAAGAAAGGCATTAGGATAATTACAAGTTCTTCACATAAGGCTCACTGCAAACCCTTATTTACTAAACAAAAAATTATGACTGTAATAAACCTCTATATATACAATGTCTTAATCTTTACGAAGAAGAACCTACAAGATGTGATACGTAGAGAAAATGTACATTGTTGCAACACAAGAAGAATCAAACACATATACAGACCTTACCACAGACTATCAAAATAAATAAATAGCTATGAAGTCACAGGGCACAAACTATTTAATAAGCTGCCACATGCCATACAGGATCTTCCTGAACATACATTCATTGAAAGACTGCATGAATGGTTTATTGCCCACCTGTTCTATGATATCAATGAATTCTTCAACAGTATGTACATTTATTGTAATATAAGCTAAATTATTTCAGTAGTCAATACCTTATCACAGTGTATTATAAATTGTAACTTCATTTGACATTGTCAATTGCTGTAATGGCCTCAAGACAATAAAATCTTTATTATTATTATTATTATTACTCAGCTGCTGTTTTTATCTTATAGTTTAAACAAAGAATTTATGTACCTGTACAGTAATACTATCATCTGTCTAAATACTGGCAAAGTCAAGAGCTGTTTAATACATTCATTATAGTTAAGCATATTTTCATCCACAGTTCAAAATATTCTGATGTATTATAAAAAGAGAGGCTGGTAACCTAATATTTTATCTTGTTTGTGAATATGTGAGGATTTTTCAGTTTACTGCCTGATGTCTGCTTGTTATTGAATTTTGTACAATAATATGAAATTCTTATGTATCGATCAATGATTTGAATTTAACATTATCTGCTTCACTGCTGCTGTCATTCGGGAGATGAATATCATTTACCTTACTCACTTTATTCAGTTCATATCCAGAATGCTCTGAATCGCCTTTGCTTTGTTCTTGGAATTTTGAATTTTTTGTGCATAGTATATAATTTTTCCCTTTTGATGACGAGATGAAGAAGTTTGTAGTACTGCTTATAATGCTTAAAGGGTCTTGGTTAGAAATAGTCCTTTGCGTTAAGTCATGCTCTCTCTTCCTGGTGCAAAATATTGTGAACCCAGATGTTGGCCACCCTTACTCTCAGCTTCCACTGTAATTGACTCTGATGCAGTGCAAAGGAAAACCAGATTTCATAGAGGTGAAGATTGGTTTCACTCAATTCACTGATCAACAGCCAATGGCTGTGCCAAGGTGGACACACCACTTCAACAAAGTTAAGCACCAAACATGTGGCCAGTACTTCTATGGGTGACTGTCCAGGTATGCTGTGCACTGTTGACAATTTTGCCTTTGCTTTAATGGTAGAGGGGACAGGAGGGTTGGTGGCAAAAAGTCCCCGGTCAACAGTCTTTTCACCAATGTCCTGGATTCAGTTCCAACCATCTCCATAGTGTCTCATGAAGTGAGGACATCTGACACTGTTGATGGTGATATGTTCATTGGATGGGAACGTTAAGCTTGGTAGCTCCTTGGTGCTCTTCAAGAGGAGAAGGCTATATGCCAGCACCATGCTTCACCCTCTGCCTTCTCTCCCCATCTCCAGCACAAACATGACACTACACTACAATACACTCCACTACACACACACACACACAGAGAGAGAGAGAGAGAGAGAGAGAGAGAGAGAGAGAGAGAGAGAGAGAGAGAGAGAGAGAGAGAGTGACAAAGTAGAATATGAAACTTCCTGGCAGATTAAAACTGTGTGCCTGATCGAGACTCGAACTCGGGACCTTTGCCTTTCGTGGGCAAGTGCTCTACCATCTGTGCTAGTTCTGTAAGGTTCGCAGGAGAGCTTCTGTAAAGTTTGGAAGGTAGGAGACGAGATACTGGCAGAAGTAAAGCTGTGAGACCGGCCGTGAGTCGTGCTTCGGTAGCTCAGATGGTAGAGCACTTGCCCGCGAAAGGCAAAAGTCCCGAGTTCGAGTCTCGGTCGGGCACACAGTTTTAATCTGCCAGGAAGTTTCATATCAGTGCACACTCCGCTGCAGAGTGAAAATCTCATTCTGGAAAGTAGAATGTATTTAACAAGATGGCACATTGATTGAACATGCAGCACATATTTGGTAAGAAACAAGTGGAAATTCTATCAATTGATAGTTGTTTTAATATTTTCATTGTTTCACTAAAACATTTCACATGAATTAAAGATTCCTCTAACATGACAAAACAGAGGCAGTGAATCATCTATAATGACCAAAATATAGATATAATATAAAATGTAGCAGAAAAAAGACTAGTAATAGATTCAACACCATGCACAAATGTAAATTTTGCTCTGTCTTTATTTGTTACAGGTTGTGATTGCAGTAACTATAGCTCTCGCTTTGTTTCTATGTGGTCTTATGATTTACTTCTGGAAGAAGACACAGAATCTGGAATATAAGTATATGAAACTAAAACAGTCATCAGGTGGCAGAGATGGTGACGGAGACAATGAACTTGCCCCAGCAGAAAGCTGTGCACTGGATGATGGCGAAGAGGAAGAAATACAGTTCACACAACCTCGAAGTCTTGGAATACTAAATCGTATTAGGAGCATGAAAATGATAGGTGGCATGGTAAGTTGTCTGACACACCCAGTTTCTCAAAATTAACTATCTGCATAACTGCTATTATGACAGTAAATATTAATAACACTATGAGATTAAAATAAATGATAATAGCACAGTTTATGGAAATATGTGACTGCCAGCATGGGATTGATATCAGCACAGCTGAATGTTGACCGTGTGTTTATATAAAGAGCTCTATGGCCAAATATAGGAACTGACTGGATGGTTGCCCCTTTATGAGGTGCTGCCTAGTGTTGGTAATACATCTGGACCAGGACAGGATGCTTTATCTGTTGCATCAGTGGCTGATTTTGGTGTCAAGGCTGGACATTCACAGATGTTAGGATGGATTTGATGGTCAGTGAGAGTGCCAACATTAGGGGACTAATAGAGCCCCTCAGGGAAATAGCCTGCAGATAAGAAATGAAGGCCAGAATGCTCTTGGCATGCTCACTCAAGACAGTCTCATCTGAGATATGGAGGTGACTCTATTCATGGGTGTTGAACTCTTTGGGTGCAACTGACTGCAAATAGTTGCCCATGTCAGCACAGATGATGGTTTCTGTATGAGTTCTGAGGCCATCGTTGGTTCTTTTAGGTGTTTGGCTGAATTGGTAAAGGCAACTAGCTTCAACCCCAAGGTGGAGGTGTGGCTTGCTATTTGCAGCAATATACCTAGAAACTGCCATGGTCTTTTGGTTTGGAGCAAGTGGAAGATATAAGTTAGAGTCACAGATAATTTTGTCTTGATTTCAGATGTGAATTTCTTGACCTTCACTATTAGGTGGAGTATTTTAGGGTCCCTGTCAGTAAACAGGCACATACTACACATAAGAAGTGGCTACTTGGATAGAAGAGTAGATGTGTTAAAGAAACTCCTCCTCAGGGTCAATGATGAATTGCTTGTCAAAACTGAATATAGATCAGACAACATTATTCTCAGAGAATAACTTTTGTCTTTACAGATTGAAAAGAGAAAATGTTAATGTGATATTAGTAACCTGCAGTTGCATCCATAGTAAGGTCCCAGATTTAGTATCACTTATTAAAGGTAATAATTTTCCCTCAAAATATTAGGAAGGTGAATGTGGATACAACCAGATGTAAATGTTAGTGAGACACTCATTTCAGATTGGAATATTTATACTGAAAGGAGGAGATAAACACAAATGAAGTGAATATTTACTGCTGTAACAAATTTGATAACACTTAGTGAGGTAATCATGGAATCCACATGTGAAATAATCAAGGGAAGGGTAACCATAAAAAGTAAATTAAACATGGTTATTATCTGTGATTGAAACCAGGACCTCCAAGGCCAAAGTTCTACCCACTAGACCATCATGGTCACTATTAATTACATTTTTATTCAAAAAGAAAAGAAACCACTCACCAAACTCAAACCAATCAGACAGTTGCAGAAAGGTGTGGTAATCACTGTCATTTGCTTGTCAGTGACATGGTAATTTCTGTCAGTCCTTCATAGTGAGCTGGATTCACATTACTCTTGCATTCATATCACAGCATTCATTTGATTTTGTCAGTTGCTATTTACTAGCACAAGTGAAAGGAAGAAAACAGACATAATTTCTCAACATGTGAATTTAGTTGCACATTGCCTGATTTACAATTCATTACTTATCGTGTGAATACTCTGTCTCTATTTTAATCAATTAATAAGTTAGACAATCAACTTTTACAACATTGATACACTTCTGTGAAACGTTTTTCTAGAACTCCAATCCTGTTCTCACCTAGTTGTAGACTCCTTTTCTTGGTTATACTGACATATTTCTTAATTTTCATGTGGTTTTGTCCAAGGCTCGTAGGGAAATTTTTAAAAACTGTAATTTCTCTCTTCCCCACCAACATACAGTTAATTTAACACTAGTTGCTCCCTTTTCAGCGGTTTCTGAAGGAGAAACCTGCCTCTAACAACCAACAACCATAGGAATGTACACAGACTCTGATGTCTGGCTTCAAGACAAGTGTCAGTAATGGCAGTAATCACTAATCACAAACAAATAATGATTCTTGAAATTGAGAATCATTCTCATCTCTTGTCACACTGCTCACCATTTTTGTGGATCTCACAACTTACCCACACAACTCACTACAGCAGTACATAACCACACATATTAACAGCTCCTTTGTATTTGAAGGTAACCTGGAGTATTACATTGTTCAAAAATGCATTACAGTGATTGCAATAGCACTTGAGAAGTGAAGGCTAAAATTGGCCAGTCGTGTAACATGCAAGAAATAAAAATACTAGCAAATCAAGCAGTAACAGCCAATATGGGACCATGTCTCTAACCTTTATTTATTTTGATACAATTTTGCCAAGTAAGTTTATTGTTTCAGTTTATTATTTTTACTCAATAAATGTCTTCAGACTGTTCATGAAGTTTACTTGTCTATTGGTGAGTTCTTCCAGGAGATAGGAGTGATCTTCTTTTTAGGACTCAGTAAACTATATAGGAGACATAATGTCATAATTTTGATTGCTATCAGATTGGGCTTCAGTTGATCTCAAACCGAAACCAAATTATATTTCCTGCCAGTCATGACAGTCCTTCCTTTTGCTTCTCTTTTTCAAAAGTTATCATAATTATTCTCTCCCATTTGACTTCAGGAGATGGTAGTATGCTGCAGCATCTACCATTGGCATTTTTATGTGTTTCTCTATCATCAACACTTTTGGATGGTACGTGTTCACAAATACTTTGATTGATAATCTCCTCAAACTGTGGAAGATACGTGGTGGAGATGAAAGTGAATGCATAGTTACTACTTCTTTGTGGTTAAGATATACAAACAAATCAGACACACATCCATGGGCACCCTCTGCCATCCTGTTTTCAGATCACCTAGAGGAAACCTTCCTACCCTCATAAACTCCCTATCCCCTTGTATGGTTCAGGTTTGTTTATGACATCTTCACAATCTGTACCCAGGGCCAAGCTACACAAGCCACTATTTCCTCATTCCTCCACAACCTCAGCACCTTCACTCCCACCTGCCTCACCTTGTATGCCTCAGTCCAGCATGCTACCTTCTTGCATGTTAACATCCACCTATCTGTTGACTCATTTATACCTCTGTTCATACCTAGTGCACTAACAATCAACAGTAACTGCATTTTGATACTTGCCATCCACCCATTTGTGCTCTGCAAACCACTGTGAAGTGCACTCAGAAAATATGTCCTACTGTACCAGTTTCAGGGTTTTTCCCATTCCATTCACATATGGAGCATGGGAAGAATGATTGCTTAATCACCTCCATGCATGCTGTAATTAATGTAATCTGATCCTCATGATCCTCATGGGGTCAATAAATAGGGCTTATAGTATATTCCTTGAATCATCATATAAAGCTGGTTCTTAAAACTTTGTAAGTAGAATTTCAAAGGATAGTTTATGTCTATCTTCAAGAGTCTGCCAGTTCACTTTCTTCAGCATCTCTGTGACACTCTTCCATGGATCAAACAAACCTGTGGCCATTTGTGCTGCCCTTCTCGGTATACTTTCAATATTATCTTTTAGTCAAATTTGGTATGGGTCTCACACACTTGATCAATATTCTAGGGTAGGTTAGGTACACAAGTGGTTTTTAAGCATTCTCCTTTGTAGACTGATTTCATTTCCTCATTACTCTACCAATTAACCGAAGTCTATGACTTGCTGTATCCACATCTGAACCTATGTGATTATTCCACTTTATATCTTTACAAAATGTTACAACAGGGGATTTCTATGAGTTCATCAAATACATCTGTAACTCTCTGATATTATAGTCATAGGATACTACATTTTTTTTTTTTATTTCTTTGCAGTGTATAATTTTACATTTATGGACATTTAAAGCACGCTGCCAATCTTTGCTCCACTCTAAAATCTTATCAAAATTTGACTAAATATTTATGCAGCTTCTTTCAGAGAGTACTTCATTGTAGATAACTGCATCATCTGCAGAAAGTCTGAGGTTACTATTAATATTGTCTGCAAGAGTTCAAACACACTTCCCTGATGCCCACTCAACATTATTTCTACATCTGTCGATGACTCTCGATCTGAGATAACTTGCTGTGTCGTCCCTACCAAGAATTTCCAATAAAGTCACAAATTTTGCTTGATATACTGTATGATTATGCTTTTGATAATTGGTATAGATGTAGTACTAATTCAAGTGCTTTCAGGAAATCAAGAAATAGTGCAGCTATCTGACTGCCTTGATCGAAAGCTTTCAGTATGTCTCATGAGAGAAGTGCGAGTTGGGTGTCACATGATTGATGTTTTCAGAATCCATGCTGACTGGCATGGAGGAGGTCATTCTGCTCGAGATATATAGTTATTTTTGAGCTCAGAATATGTTGTAAGATTCTATAACAAATTGATATCAATGGACATTGGATGGTAGTTTTGTGGATCACTTCTACCATCCTTGTTGTAAATGGGTGTGACCTGTGCTTTGTTCCAACTTCTGGGCACAGTTTTTTGTTTGAGGGGCCAGCTACAAGTTCTGTATAGATTCTGATAGGACTTCCCATGGGCTATGCAAGTGCAACTATTCTTTTAAACATGAGCCATAGTTCCACTACATGCTACTATCCTGTGCTAAAATTTTCAAAATATTTATTGAGATATGAGACTCCCGCTTTTTTTATCTACTTTACTGCACATATATATCCTTCTGTCTGTTTTATTGTCCTTTGTATTTTGTTACTCATTGTTGCCACAGCTTTGTCATGGTCACTGATACCAGTTTCAATGTGAAAATCCTCAGAGTTCAGGTCTGTTTATTGTCATTGGATCTATTATATTTCCTATCATGAGTGTGGTTCTGAACCAACTGTTCTAGGTTGTTTTCAGTGAAGGCATTTAGTAATGTTTTGCAGGATGTCTTTTGGCCCATCACTAAAAAAACTGTAATTTTCCCAATTGATCATTTTGTGACATAAGTCTCCACTGATGATCACAGAATTATTGGGGAATTTATGTACAAGCAAACTGATGGTTTCTCTAAAGTTTGGTTTGCATCAGGAGGTGAGTCTGGTGGCTGATAGAAGCATCCAATTACAATTTTCGCCATCTCGTGGTACTAGCTGTTTCCTAAACAATTCCTTCCACACAAAAAGTCTATCCTACAAAGTCTGGCCAGCTGTAGATGGTGCATCTGCAGTAATGAGCACTCCATTTACTGCCATTCTGAAGGTCTTACTAAAGTCTTTGGAGACAGGCATTATTCCTTAAACATAGACCACAAACAGACTTACTTTCACCGGCCGGGATGGTCGAGCGGTTCTAGGGGCTACAGTCTGGAACTGTGTGACCGCTACGGTCGCAGGTTCGAATCCTGCCTCGGGCATGGATGTGTGTGATGTCCTTAGGTTAGTTCAGTTTAAGTAGTTCTAAGTTCTAGGGGACTGATGTCCTCAGAAGTTAAGTCCCATAGCGCTCAGAGCCATTTGAACCATTTTTTGAACTTACTTTCCATGTTGACACATGACTCTAATCCTCCAACCAAACCAGGGACCAGATGCCAAGGAGCATCCCACTCATCACCCAGTACTATTCCAGACTGTAAAAACTTAATCATATCCTCTGTCAGGGCTTCGTTGCATAGATGGGAATTTTATCTACCCCATAATCCACAAGGCTTCAATTTCCACTAACCCGTACCTCATACCCACCTCCATCGCAATTCCATGACCGTAACTTCACTCATCCTTTACTCACACCCAACCCCACTCAGTCTGCCATATGCCTCATTCTGTTCCCCCCCTCCCCCTCCCCCATCCAAATCCACTCCTTCATGTCACTATGGATTGTGCACAACTCCATTTGCTTGTGGTCAAAATGAGCTCGGTGATGCTACATTTGTTCAGCCTTTCCCAACCACCCCCCCCCCCCCTCCTTGCTCTCTGCATTCCTTCTTCCATTACGCACTCCACCTGACATTTGGCCTCACCTTAGTTAAGATACAGCACTGGCACAGTGTAATCATTTGAGACAATATAGTCCTGCAAGTGTGTATATGTGCATGTGCATGTGTGTGTGTGTGTGTGTGTGTGTGTGTGTGTGTGTGTGTGTGTGAGCGTGCACACGCATGTGTGTACACTACAGTTCTGAAGTGACTCCACTATTTGATGAGTCATCACCATTACATCTTAAAATTATTTGTATGGCATTTTTTATTTATTCTGATCTATTATTTTTAAATAAATGTGATTAAGCTTACCATATTCATTATTGTTTCTGTTGTGCTGTTTCGATGTAGTGTTAAGTGATATAATTTAATTCTTCTTCCAGGGCGAATCTGGCAAATCATTTGAGACCATTCAACTGACAAAGTAAAGAAACCTCTAAAATATCTTTGGAACTGATCAATTAAGGGACCACAGTAAGTATAACAGAAATAGCATCATGCTCACTTTTGACAATGGTGAGGTCTGCTTTGCTTTATTCAGAAATGGATGATGTGTACCATTGTTATCCTCTGATTTACTTGCACACTGTTTGTACTAGGATCTATAGTTCATACAGACTACACTTATAAACATTTTAACACATTTAACAAACATAGGGTGACTTCTACTGTAACTGTCTACTAGTAACTAACTAAAGCCGTATCCCACTGTTAGATGAAAATTTTTATCATGCTGTAACCTGGCCATAAAAACATTGATAATGAAGTAATCATATTACTGAATCAAGCAGTAATTTACTGATTTGATGTTTGTTTCATACAGCCTTTGTGGAGTTTTAATTTTAATGGCCCACAGTGTATTAATTTTGCAATTTAATTTTGTAGTTTTTTTGCATGAAACATGTAATTACTTGCATAGCAAATAGTAGTACAATAGATACAACAGTATACCATCTAAATTTATTTTATAATAGATACTAAAGTATAAATTATTTTACATAATAATACACTAGATTTCAGTTTCTATGGTGGGCTATAGTAGCACTGCTTAATGAGCCATGATTTTACATATTTTTTGAATTTTTCACTGGTTAACAACTCGAGTTATAATATAATAATAATAATAATAATAATAATAAAAATAATAGCTTTATTCAACATCAAATGGTACACTGCACATGTACAAAGAAACAGTAATGATTAAAGTTATTTGTACAATACGCAAGACACATTATTCTGAATACGTCATTAATTTACAACAAAATTACAATAAGATGTTTACTGATTTCTATTCACATAATTTCACAAAGCATTTGTTGTTCTTCATATAAGTATGGTACTCTTCTAATGAGTAGAAAGGGTGTTTTACTAAAAATTTCTTAAGTTGATGTTTCAGTTTAATTGCAGGAAGAGCCATGACTGCACTAGGCAGTGCATTAGCTAATTTTATACCTGCGTACTGAGGCCCTTTTTCGTAAAGCGCTGTTCTGTGGCTGCCAATGTAAAATCTTTCTTTATTTCTAGTATTGTACTGGTGGAAATCTGAATAAGTGTTAAAAAACTTTTCTCCTTTAATGTATAGACTGTTTGAAGTTTTTTCTGTCTCCTGTTTACCATATGATAATTTTGTACTTGTCTAGTGTTATGTTCAGGAATTTCTGCCTCACAAAATCTATATTTCTTATCTTCTACAGCTAGTACTATTTTTTCAAACATACACATAGAATAATATTGTGAGAAGGAAAGTTTCTACTCACCATATAGTGGAGATGCTGAGTCAGACAGGCACAACAAAAAAACTTTCTCAATTAAATCTTTCAGCCATCGGCCTTTGTCGATGTGTCTATTGTTGACAAAGGCCAATGGCTGAAAGATTTAATTGAGAAAGTCTTTTTGTTGTGCCTATCTGTGACTCAGCATCTCTGCTATATGGTGAGTAGCATCTTTCCTTCTCACAATATTGTTACATTCCATCCTGGTTTTTCCATTGTTTGATATACCTAGAATAGATAGTCATTTGATATAAATAGAACAGATAGTCATAATTTTAAAGTCTATAAACAATCCATTACATGATGTTCTACCATCGCTTTTGCCTAATATTTTCAAACCTCTTTTCTGCAGTTTAAATACTCTGTCTTCATGAGTTTTGGAAGCTCAACCCTATAATACAGGACCATATGCAAGAAAGAGATGCCTTAAACAGACATACATCATCCTCATTGTTTGGGTGTTGACATATGGAGCTATTCTTCTTGAAACATATAAGCTAGATGTTAGTCTTGCACACACATTGCCAATTTCTTGTTTCTATAATAGTTTGTTGTCTGTGTACATATCTAAGAAATTGCACTCACTGCAGATTTTTACCCTATAATTTTACAAATCACCAACATTGAAGGAAATTATATTTGTTTTTTGTAAGATGACTTTTAGATTGTCATTCTCAAACTTTGACTTTGCCCTATTTATAAAGTTTTTTACTTCTATGCTGAGATTAAGCATATCATTTCCCCCAGCAAAGCCCTGAAGTGTCATCTGCATACAGTGTAATGAAGGTATCATTTTTAAATGCATTTGGGAAGTCTTTAACGTAGCATATAAAAAGGAAGGGACTAAATATCAATCTCCGAGGCACACTGAATTTAATATTTCTGATCCTTGATGTCTATCTTTTTAATGTTTCTCCCTTATTGTGTGTGGCTGCAGTACACTGTTCTCTGTTTTTCAAGTAGGATGTATTAAGATGCAAAAGTCTTCCACTGATACCATCTCTGACGAATTTTGACAGGAGAATCTCTTGATCAACCCTATCAAAAGCATTTTCATATATATCTATGAAAACTCCAGCTATTTGCATGCCTTCATTCATATTGTCAAGAACATTCAGCATAATCTGTAGTACTGCTGTCATGGTACTGCAACTACTCCTAAAATCATGCTGTAAAACTTCCAGGAGTTTGTGCTTATTATAATGCTCTAACATACAGTTTACAATTATTTTTTCAATTAACTTACTAAAAACAGAAGTTAAATCAAGTGGTCTGTAATTTTCTACTAGTTGTTTATTACCTGTTTTGTAGAGAGGTTTAACTATGGCTAATTTTAGTGTATCAGGAAACATTTCTTTTTTAAGACACTATTTATTAGATGCATCAAAGGCTATGCCAGATTATGTTGTCATTGTTTAAGTAAAGATGAAGAAATTCCATCTCAGACAGCAGAGTCTTTTGTTTTTACATCCTCTGACAAACTACGAAAAATCTTTGAGTTCAACTTCAGGGAGTCAATTAGGTTCACTCTTGACCTCATCATGATTTCCAACATGTACTTTATCTCTAGTACAAAAGACAGATTCTACAATATCTATGAAGTTGTTATTCAAAATGTCACTTATCTCCTGAGGATTAGTGACAATATTGTTATTAAATATATGTATTTTGATGCTATTTTTTTATTTTATTTTGTTGACTTTTTCATTTACTATGGACTAGCAGGTATTTGAGATACAATCCGAGTTCCAGTTTTGTATTTTTCTTCAGTCTTGTGACTTACTTATGGAATGGTACTTATGTTGTTTGTATTTATCCTTGTGCTTTTTGTTTTTTGTCTCTGTTTGTATCATATACATGTCTTCCACTTTTTTCTTCCAGTCCTCTAGTTAAATCATCAGATTCTAAGGGTCTTGACTGTAGTGCCTTATTCTTATTTATATTTATCTTTCTGATAGGAATAATTCTATTTAGATGAAAAGTATTGTATCTAGGAAGGCATCCCATTTATTATTTAGTCTTTGGGCTGATAATACTAAATGCCAAGTTCCATGACTAAGGCTCTCTCTCAGTTTGTCAATGTTGATATAAAAGATTTCTTTTGTAATCATAAATTTTCTTTGGTTTAACACAAAGATCTCCCTTTATCACTAATAGTTGGCCTAGATGGTCAGAGATGAGACCATTTACAACAGCAGATGTAATAATATTCTCACAGATGGTGAAAACATTTGGTTTCTTGGGAATCTTGTAAATTGTTAACATTAATATCCTCTAATAATATATCATTTATATGTTTTTGCTTGGAAATTAATTTAAATAAAACTGCATCAAGAGAATTCGGAAATAATTCAAAATTTGCCTTTGGTGCTCTGTACAACACTATGATAAGTAACATTAATAAGTAATTCAAATGCCAGAATTTTAATTGAATATGGACCAAATGTGAAACTAAAAATAATCTCAGCAAATGAACAGCCCATTGCGCATTTAGTAACCATTTACATTATTGTTGGAATCATTAGTAGTTTTTTATTTCAAAAATATGGGAACATATTTAATATTTGTGCACCCTCAGATCCCCTAAAAATTTAAATATTTATTATTTATGGTATCTTAATTGTAATGGCAAGCAGTGTAATGTTTTTGGAATCCCATTTTACATCAATATTTTCATTGCCATGTTTCATTGTTGGACACTGATTTAGAGGTAATAATCAATGTCGTAAATGATCACTATAGAAGTTTTTTCCCTCCTTCTAAAGTGGTAAGTGTGTGTGTTCTCTTTTTCAGGCTCCCTGTACATGTAAAGTTTGGAGCTCATATGGTGGCAGTCTAAGATGAAGAAGCAAACAGCTGCTGCAACACAGAGAACATCGTGGAACATATCCTTCCATAGCTACTAAGACAAAAGCTTACATTTTATAAGAATGTTGGAGGTCCCTCAAAAAATGACATAAATGAACTAAGAGGATTAAAATTATTGTACAACACAATTTGTGCAACAGAAATGTTATAGTATTTAATCATTGGAAGAGCTGTACCTTCTTTGTTTTACTTGTTAAAAGATAAGATTTATGATATATGTGTATTTCTTTTAATTAAATTTGCAAACTGTTTTCTACCAAAAATGGACCTCAAAGAGGAATGCTGTAATTTGTAATGGTGAATTGTTGTAATATTCAGATCAATTATCACTTGTCATGTGCATTGACAATGGAATATATAAAATTTATATTTGTATTCACGGTCAGTATAATATGATGACCCTCTTCAAAATAAGTAGCAAACATATCTTCTTTGTTTGCAAGTGTCATATTAATCTACAAAAAGTGACCTATTTTTTAAAGGTTGTCTATTGGAAAACATTACAGAAATGTGTTACAGAGAAATGTACTGTTTTTGTCACCACAGTTTTTTTTTAAATTAAATAAATGGCATATTAATCTACTGTGTTTACAGATCTGTCATGATGTGACTATCTGGTAGACTAATCATTACACTTCTTACAGACATATAATATTCAGGTAACAGTAGCTCTGAGGATTTATCATTTTTACTACATCTATAGCTGCAACATATTGTAATCAAATGTCATGAGATCATAGAACTTTTTGCATTGTTGAATTGATAATTACACAGCAAAATATGTTGGCAGTTGACTTACTATGACAGATAACATGCATTTGTAACAAATGATGTCAAGCTGCAGCAGTGTGCTGTGTTATAACAGATGGTGTAATTAAGATTGCTTTTGACCCACTGTTTGTCTTGTGTGCCCACCTGTACTGTGAAGAGTTTTAAAACAAATTCATTTGAGATGACTGGCTACTAAAAGGCTAAGTCTTCAAACAGTGATGGGTGCTACCATACACACAATACTGAAAAAAACATTAAACATTTTTGCAGACAATTTAAATGAGAGAAAATATCAAGGAGCTTCAGTACAAAAATTAACAATAAAAATATTTGAAGCTGAAGACTGAAGGTCTCACAGAGAGCCATTTCAAGTTTGTTCAAATTCTTAAACATACATCACAGGAAATTTGTTCTTTATGCTGCAGGCTCAGTAGCACTGACATTGTTCAGCAGCATCAGATATCAATGGATAAAATAAGCCTACTGCAAGGATATAGTGTGTCTGGCCAAATAAATTTGCAAATTTGAAAATATATATTTAGACAAAAACAATGTTATTAAGAAATTTGAAAACTGTATTTAATAAATGATTCCACAGTGCAAAAATGAGGTAGGATCATCCAGGAGCACATATGAGATCTGTTGACTTTCTTGGATGTAATGCAATGTTCTGGGGTACGGTTCACTGATGTAAGCTATTGCCTTTTCCTGGAGGTGTGGCACTGAATATCCAGCAGTTAGCAAATATCTGTCCTGATTGTAACACTTGACCATCAACTGAGGGTGGTCACTACGTAATTTTTTTCTGTCACATTGATTTTTCCCAGAGAAATTGAATTGAACAGCCAGCTAAACTTGCATGAGGGTTTCTTCAATTATTGCATTATCTTCTCACAAGATCCTACATTCACTTCACTTATCAGTTCACTTTCATACATACAGGGTGTTTCAAAAAGGTACGGCCAAACTTTCAGGAAACATTCCTCACACACAAAGAAGGAAACTATGTTATGTGGACATGTGTCCGGAAATGCTTACTTTCCATGTTAGAGCTCGTTTTATTAATTGTCTTCAAATCACATTAATCATGGAATGGAAACACACAACAACAGAATGTACAAGTGTGACTTCAAACACTTCAGATACAGCCAACACATTAGATTCAGAATCTAATAATGCAATACTTTCTACATTTCCCACTTTGGAATTAATAACTGGCTGAACTTTGTCAATAACTACCGTCTTTAATTCACTCTCTTCCAATAGATCTGCTTCACTGTCTTCCCTGCTCTCTCTATTCAATATATGAATACTATTTATTATCAATCCCCATTTTCTATATCAGCATCTTCCTTAAACCAATTCTTAGCCACTTCTCTTACATCCTGTTCACCCCTTAATTCTTCAATCTTCCTTGCCACTTTAAAATTTAAATTACCCCATTCCTTAGAAATTAACATTTTATGGACCTTACTGTAAGATGCCCTGTCATTAACATCATATTGTTTCCTGTTCCCCACCCAATCACTACAAATACTCTTATTCAGAACCATTAGTGCTACACTCTTCATTCATTTATCACTCCCAGTCACTGCACACAGTACACATGTTGTTTCATAACACTACACAGACTATCATTTTGTACATTGCAATTTCTCATTTTATAGCCTGACTCAGCATCCCTCTATAATGAGTGAGATGTTGAGCTCAGACAGACGATAAGGTGTTACTATTATATGCTGCATAGCTTTGGGAGTAATTTTTTCCAGAAAAGGAAAAAAAGAAGAAAAAGTATAGTTTGAAAGTGGTGTGGAATGCAAGACACCTCATTATTGTTATCATTATTATTTGTGTTACTTTTTTACCAAACACACAAATCAAAAATGGAATAGAGTAACAGAAAGTTCTCATGAATTAGGAAATTTTGTTAATGACTGTTTCTCTAGTACTCCAGAGAAGTTGCATCAAAAGCTTTCTAAAACACATGAGAGGCCCACAATGACTTAAACTAGAAGCACAATGACATTTCCCAGAACAGAAAGACAATACAACAATAATAATAACAACAATAATAATAACAGTCAGCACACCTAGATAAGTTCCCAGTGTCCATTCTGAAGTTGTGCATAGCCAGCACACATAGCTCCTTAACAAATATAATAAATGAATCCAGTTCAGTTCAGGTATTTTTCCAGATTAAGTAAAGCACTTATGAGTTGTGTCCATACAAAGGAAAGGAAGGCTAATGCAGAAAGATTGAAAACTATTGGCCAGTTTCATAGAGCCTGCATAATAAAAACTAATTTAATCAATCATCAAAATAAAGTTAATTACATGAATAAACATCACCTTTTAATCAAGTACAATACAATTTCATCCATTATAGAGTTCACAGCGCTTGACAAGTGTAACTGTTACAGGCATATTCATAGATTTGTCCAAGTCTTTTGACACTGTTGGCCATAAAATACTATTAAACAAACTGGAAGTATAGCTATAAGATCAATAACAAATGAGTGGTTCCAGTCTCTCCTGGAAAATGTAGAGCTAGTTCACACATCTGATGATGATTAATGTTTAGTGAAACAATTGTGAAACAAGAAACATATAAACACACATGTCCTTCAGGGTATCTTTTTGCTTATGACAGTAACACCACAATCACAGCTAGAATACCATAATTCATAATGGAGAAAGCAAATGAAACGCCCAAGGATGTTTACACGTGGCCAGTATATGAAAAATTTACATTAAACATAAAGAAAATCAATTGTGTGCTCTTCAGCAAAATAAGATAAAACGACAGAAGGAATTAGCATAGGTAATGAACCTATAGATTGTATAACAAACAAAAAATTTTTACGGATGAAAAATGAGAATCAATCCTAAAAACTTTTTGTTTGTTATACAATCTATAGGTTCATCATCTATGCTCGTCATGAGAATCCGTTAAATTGTCATTAACACACTATTCTTAGTGTTCCAGCAGTGATTTGTAAGAGCTAATGTCATGTTGTAACATATGACTAAAGGGCACTTATAGTTTTGGCGACTCTTGTGTTGCATGCTAATGTTACCAGATCGTTGAGTTTGGTCATAGCCAATCAGGTGGTAGTATAGAGTAGCCAATGAGAATTACTGAATCTAATAATTTCTTTTATCAGAATGCACAAACTGTTTTCAATATTGAGAGTGCCTGAATATCTTCTACTGACTCACTTATTATGAATTTTAAGATTTGCTTATTGAATTTTGTATTTCTTTGGAGACTAGAAAAAACTAGGTGTTCTGACAGACTGACCTGCAGCAAAGCTTGACGTCTAGGTTAGGATGGGGCGGGGTAATTTAGCTGCAAGCTGGTGAAACCAGTGAATCTCAACATAAGAATATGCTTGCTATAATAGTGTAGCCTGACATATACATTCATTATTGCAATTCTTAGACCTTATTTCCAATTTTGCTGAAAATTCTGACAATGTGTTTAATTCTAACTGGATAGAACAAAATACCAGATAACTTTATTTATGAACCATAGGAAATTATGAGTGAGATTGGCTTCCTGCATCTGACTCATGATCTGTAATGTTGGCTTACCATGAGTTATCGCACAAGCTATTACCAACAGCAGTACTCAACAGAAGAGCTGCCAACACCATAAGTGCACTTTTACCTGATGTACCATTCATAAACACACTCTTTTCTTACCAAAGGATTCTTTTCTGGGAATGAAAGGCACAAATCATTGACACAGTTTTCAAACAGTAGTAAAGTGCCATTAGAATAATATCTGAAAGTAGTAGTTGGGCTCATTGTATACAAGTATTCAAAAGAGTGGGTATCCTTACTATGCCAAATGACCACATCTATCAGTCTTTTGTGCATATCAGGGAAATCAGTTACTACCACACTAACAAGTATATACATAATCATGGAACAAAAGCCATATTTGACTTGTAATTATCAAGAAAAAACAAACAAAAATACTTAAAACAGCATTAAATCAGGGAATAAAACTGTTCAATAAATTGCCAATGAGATGAATAAGATTATTAATATACATCTGTTCAAAATTGCAGCTGAAGCATGCCTCATAAGTAATGTATACTATACAATCAAAGATTACTTCAAGGTCTCAGAGTAGGATTTTATAACAAAAGGGGACAATTACAACATCTTGTCACATAAAATATGTACGTTAAATATAGGTACCACATAATACTTTTACAAGCAAATATGTCAAGATCCTTAATGGAGTCTACCACTGAAACTGCATACTTTTGTAAAACACAAATGAACTATCAGTTTAATAATTCATAGTTGCAAATGCTAACACAAATTCTTTGCAAATGAATGGAAAATTGGTAGAAGCTTATCTCAGGGAAGATCTGTTTGGGCTCTGTGGAAATTTTGCAACACGCAAGGCAATACTGACCCTATGACTTATCTTAGAAAATAGGTTAAAGAAAGGCAAACCTATGTTTCCAGCATTTGTAGACTTAGAGAAAGTAGTGCAGCAAGGTAAACTGTACTAAACACAACTTGCTTTGGAGAGATCCTCAATGCAGCCTAAAACTGAAACTGCATATTTTTGTAAAACACAAATGAACTATCAGTCTAATAATTCGTAACTGCAAAATACTAACACAAATTCTTTGCAAACGAATGGAAAACTGGTAGAAGCTGATTTCAGGGAAGATCAGTTTGGACTCTGTGGAAATTTTGCAACATACAAGGCAATACTGACCCTATGAGCAAATATGTCAAGGTCTATAATGCATGATAGTAATGTCTTGGCATTCTCCTGAGCTCAAAATGTCAGTCATCAGGAAAGCAGGTGGGGCTGGGTGGAGGATGGGGGGTGGTGCATAGTGGGGGTTGGGGAGTTACTGGCACTGTTTATCAGACAGACTAAAGGGTGAATATGGAGATATGCATGTTCTGTGGTCCTGAAGTCACTGACAGTGTGCAGCGATACAGTGAAAAACCGTGCTTTTATTGTAGAAATTTGGTGCAACTTGCCTATGATCAACAGAACACTCTACAGTAGGGACCAACTGACCAGTGTAGTTGTAAAGACACTGACTTCATACGTGAAAGGATGGAGTAGGTTCTGCTCAGCCATCCATATTTTGGTTTTCCCACATTATTTCTGGCAAATAATGGAATGATTCCTTCTACAAAGACACTACTGACCACCTTGTCAACCCTAACACACACTTATACATTCTGTGCTTGTCTACTGCAGCTATTTAACAAGAAGAAGATGTGATAATATTTAGCAATATGAGATGTGCCAATAAGTATGCACAAATTAATGCAAAAATTTTCATGCCACATTTGCGTATTTATAACATTTATAATATGTGTAAATCACTGATGTAGACTCGTAGAACTTGAAAGAAGTAACAATAATGGTTTTGTATCTAAAATTTGCACTTCCTGCCATTGCAGCAAGGTAAACTGTACTAAACACAACTTGCTTTAGAGAGATCCTCAATGGAGTCTACCACTGAAACTGTATATTTTTGTAAAACACAAATGAACTATCAGTTTAATAATTCATAGTTGCAAATGCTAACACAAATTCTTTGCAAACGAATGGAAAATTGGTAGAAGCTGATCTCAGGGAAGATCTGTTTGGACTCCATGGAAATTTTGCAACACGCAAGGCAATACTGACCCTATGACTTATCTTAGAAAATAGGTCAGGGAAAGGCAAACCTATGTTTCTAGCATTTGTAGACTTAGAGAAAGCACTGCAGCAAGGTAAACTGTACTAAACACAACTTGCTTTGGAGAGATCCTCAATGCAGCCTACCACTGAAACTGCATATTTTTGTAAAACACAAATGAACTATTAGTTTAAAAATTCATAATTGCAAAATACTAACACAAATTCTTTGCAAACAAATGGAAAACTGGTAGAAGCTGAGCTCAGGGAAGATCAGTTTGGACTCTGTGGAAATTTTGCAACACGCAAGGCAATACTGACCCTATGAGTTATCTTAGAATATAGGTTTGGAAAAGGCAAACCTATGTTTCTAGCATTTATAGACTTAGAGAAAGCATTTGACAATGTTGATTGGAATACTATCCTTCTGAAGGTCACATGTGTAAAATACAGGGAGCAAAAGGCTATTTACAACATGTACAGAAACCAGAGGGCAGTTATAAGAATTGAGGTCATGAAAGGGAAGGAGTGATTGACAAGGGAGTGAGACAGGGTTGCAGCCTATCCCTGATGTTATTCAATCTGTATACCATTCAAGAAGTAAAGGAAACAAAAGAAAAATTTGGAGTAGGAATGAAAATCCATGGAGAAGAAATAAAAACTTTGTGGTTGGCTATAGCAAGGAAAGTGTTTCTGAAGAAGAGAAACTTGTTAACATCGTGTATAGATTTAAGTGTTAGGAAGTATTTTCTGAAAGTATGTGTATGGAGTGCAGCCATGTGTGGAAGTGAAACATGGACAATAAACACTGTAGACAAGAAGAGAATATAAGCTTTCAAAATGTGGTGCTACGGAAGAATGCTGAAAATTAAATAGGTAGATCACGTAACTAATGAGGAAGTAGTGAATAGAATTGGGGAGAAGAGGAATTTGTGGTACAACTTGACTAGAAGAATGGATTAGTTGGTGGGACACATTCTGAGGCATCAAGGGATCACCATTGCAGGGAAGTGTGAAGGGTAAAATCGTAGATGGAGATCAAGAGATGAATACATTAAGCGGATTCACAAGGATGTAGGTTGCAGTAGTTATTAGGAGGTTTAGAGGCTTGCACAGGATAGAGTAGCATGGAGAGCTGCATCAAACCAGTCTCCGGACTGAAGGCCACAACAACAACAATAACGACAAATACAAAATGCACCAAATACAGCAAGTTATTTTGGGAATCACTGAAATGAAGTTGGCAGCTGTTGAATTTACTTCTGTCAGCCAATCACAGCATAGGGCATGTGATCCTGTCAGCAAATCGAACTAGATCTCAGGGTATGTTACAGATCAGTACATTACTACAAACTGGTATTTTGCTTTCTCAGTTGTTAGTTTTCTCAACTTTTATCCAAACTTATACTTTCCAAACAAACTTAGACCTTGGGCTATGCTACAGATCAGTCTGTCACCACAACCAGTTATTTTTTGCAAAAACAACTATCAATATTTTTGACAAGCAATAATATAAATGGAGACTGTAACTGGCTAATGAGATCATTTCTCCTGTGATGTGATTGGCTGACAGAAGCAAATATAACAGCTGCCATGTCGAATTCAGTGATGACACTAACTTTCAAAATTTGGAGCTTTCATATTTACACTTTTGCAGTCTGAAAATATACAGTTTTGGTGACAGATTGCATTAAATATCTCTCCATGACAAGGCATTTTGTATACAGTTTGTTGTGCTGAAGTTTCAGGAAGTGTGACTTATCTATGTACAACATTTTCTGAGGTAAATTCTCTGCAGAACTACTAAATGTGGTGTAGTATACTTTTTTAATAAAAAGTAATTGGAGTTATAAAATGGGTGAAAACTTACAGTGTTTTATTTCCCCCAAAATTGATCTCATGTAGCCTAAAGATGATGGATAATACAGCCTTAAAATTTTATCATTGCAACGAGAACATGAGTTTTAATTTTAAGCTGGTTTGAATGTGATGATAACTACCATGTAGTTCATATGACATTTTGCAGCTGCCTACTGAAATCTTCATAAAACCAGGATTTTTTTTATCTTGAGCTTAAATTGTCCAGAGCCCAGCTTTATTCTGTAAGATACTTCAGTGTAATATTTTATTCAGTTTAGAGAGGGTCAGGTGGTGATCACTAGTCCATTTATTCTGGAATGAACCACTTGTAATGATACAAGTCGCTAATAACAGAATCCCAATCCAGTTTTTGCCAAGATGGTATGAAGTCCTGTAAATACATATAGAAAAGATACTGATAGGAAAGGGAGCAGCAAGAAAATACCAGAGAAGGGTAGGAAAGAATGTAGGAATTCAAATGAGGACAGGAATATTTTTAACTAACATTATGCTCAAGTACAACACAGACTCACAAAAGATACCAGTAGCTTCAAAAAATCAAGGAATGTAAACATTTCCAGTGTCAAGGAATACATTTTTCTGTGGCCTACAAATGAGATGCAACAAAAAGACAGTCACAAATAAAGCTTTTGGCCATTAAGGCCTTCATCAGCAATAAATGTAGGCACACATACACACACGCTCAAACACAACTCACACACATGACTGCAGTCTCAGGCAATTGAGACTCCAGTGCATTATAGGAGTCATGATTGGATAAAGGTAAGGAGGAGGCTGGAGGGGGGGGGGGGAGAGAAAGAGAGGAAGGGTAATATGGTGGGGTTGATGGACAGTGATGTCCTGCGGGTTAGACGGGTGACTAGGGAGAAGTGTGGAGGGGGGTGGGAAGTAGCAGAAAAGGAGAGAAGTAAAAAGACTGAATGTGATGGAGGAATGATGGCTATGTAGTGCTGGAACGGGAACAGGGAAGGGGCAGCATGGGTGAGGAAAGTGACTAACAAAGGTTGAGGACAGGAGGGTTACAAGAATGTAGAGTGTATTGCAGGGAAAATTCCCACCTGTACAATTCAGAAAAGCTGGTGTTGGTGGGAAGGATCCATATGGTACAGTTGTGAAGCAGTCATTGAAATGAAGGATGTCATGTTTGGCAGCATATTCAGTAACAGGGTGGTCCACTTGTTTCTTGGCCACAGTGTGTCGGTGGCCATTCATCCGGACAGAGAGCTTGTTGGTTGTCATGCCCACATAGAGTGCAGCACAATCATTGCAGCTGAGCTTGTATATCACATGACTCTTTTCACTGGTAGCCTTACCTTCAAAATGGTTCAAATGGCTCTGAGCACTATGGGACTTAACATCTGTGGTCATCAGTCCCCTAGAACTTAGAACTACTTAAACCTAACTGATCTAAGGACATCACACACATCCATGCCCGAGGCAGGATTCGAACCTGCAACCGTAGCGGTCACGCGGTTCCAGACTGAAGCGCCTAGAACCGCATGGCAGCCCTACCTTCAATGGGATAGGTTATGTTCATGACCAGACTGGAATAAAGCGAGAAACTGTAGCAGCCCCGGCAGACAGTGAACTCCTGACGATGATGGTGGAGATGCTAATTGAAAGTTTGAGGATTTTATTAGAACTGACACGGCTTGGAAAGTGAGAAAGTTTTATTAATGCTGTGAGTAGTGAACATTAGTTTTCACTGCAAATTCCTGACTGCATTTATTTCAGCTTCTGTGACTGGACTTATTTTTTAAATCAAAGGGTCAATGCAACAAATGTGGTGGTTTGCAGCTTGACTTTGGTAGTGCACCTGACATTTAGAAATACAACTATGTATTCAGAGGACTTATAAATAATGACTTCCTAACCTGCAGTTTAGAAGTTTACTGAACAACTATTTTGTGGAATCAACTTGGTAGCCACAGTTTCAGCTTTACCAATCTTTATCCACGTAGTCACATATGGTGGTCTCAAGTGGCATCAACAACTTGGCACAAAACTTTCATTCCATCTTGTCACATAGAATGAGTCCCTAAATGCCAGAATATGAAACAAAGATTCTTTCCTAACTTGTTGACAGCATTCAAGATCAACATATGTGACTACATGCATAAAAGTTGGTGAAGCTTTCAGCTGTGGCTATCAAGCTGATTCCACAAAATAAATGTTCAGTAAGCTTCTAGCATGTGAGACCCGATGTGCCTCTGCATGAATAATTAATTATAAATTAGATAATTACTTTTTATAGGACTTTGAAATGTGCTGTCGGATTTCTAAAAGTCAGCTGCACTAAAACCTAGAGGTCAGCCACTGCATTTGTCACACTGACCCCAAGACAAAGTCCAGTCACAAACAGGTATTCATGTCACTGAGGACAAAACATTCTCATCATACATGTGACTTAAAAATTTTGATGACATTGTAATCTTCTCATAATTTTCTCCTTCTGCTTTCCACAGTGCACATTTATTACCTGGTTAATGTTATACACATGAACAAATTAACGCTATAATTATAGTAAAACCTGATTTTTACATTTCCAGAGTTTATATTTTCCCACTATTTATGTTATTTTATGTTGGTCCCATCATTGCCCTATTCTCTCAATCATACTGCCTGACAAAAATGTGATGCTCCAAGAAGGGGCAGTGAAAACAAAGTAAAATTTCACTGTTTGGAAAGATATGTGATGTTACTTCCACACATACAAAAGCAAGTTAGTTTTAGAAAGAATTTGGTAGTATGAGGCCACTTATCAATCTACATCTACATATTCATAATTACTTTGACATGTTGCATTTTCTAAGTGTTCTGTCAATAAATCACAGTCTTTGGTTTGCTTTTTTCACAATGTTATCTATGTGGTCATCCCAATTTAAGTTACTCATAACTGTAATTCCTAAGTATTTAGTAGACCTCACAGACTTCAGATTTGTAAGATTTACTGTGTAACAAGAATTTAATGGATTCTTCTTAGTAATCATGTCGGTGACTTCACACTCTTCATTATTTAAAGTCAATTGACACTTTTGGCACCATGTAAACATCTTATATATCTACATCTACATCTACATCCATACTCCACAACCCACCTGACGGTGTGTGGCGGAGGGTACCCTGAGTACCTCTATCGGTTCGGCCATCTATTCCAGTATCATATTGTTCGTGGAAAGAAGGATTGTCAGTATGCTTCTGTGTGGGATCTAATCTCTCTGATTTTATCCTCATGGTCTCTTCGCGAGATATACGTAGGAGGGAGCAATATACTGCTTGACTCTTCGGTGAAGGTATGTTCTCGAAGCTTTAACAGAAGCCCGTACTGAGCTACTGAGCGTCTCTCCTGCAGAGTCTTTCGGTGTAGATCCCACACTGCTGAGCAGTATTCAAGCAGTGGGCGAACAAGCGTACTGTAACCTGCTTTCTTTGTTTTCGGATTGCATTTCCTTAGGATTCTTCCAATTAATCTCAGTCTGGCATCTGATTTACCGACGATCAACTTTATATGCTCATTCCATTTTAAAACACTCCTAATGCGTACTCCCAGATAATTTATGGAATTAACTGCTTCCAGTTGCTGACCTGCTATTTTGTAGCTAAATGATAAGGGATCTATCTTTCCATGTATTCGCAGCACATTACACTTGTCTACATTGAGATTCAATTGCCATTCCCTGCACCATGCATCAATTCGCTGCAGATCCTCCTACATTTCAGTACAATTTTCCATTGTTGCAACCTCTCGATATACCACAGCATCATCTGCAAAAAGCCTCAGTGAACTTCCGATGTCATCCACCAGGTCATTTATGTATATTGTGAATAGCAATGGTCTTATGACACTTCCCTGCGGTACACCTGAAATCACTCTTACTTCGGAAGACTTCTCTCCATTGAGAATGACATGCTGCGTTCTGTTATCTAGGAACTCCTCAATCCAATCACACAATTGGTCTGATAGTCTGTATGCTCTTACTTTGTTCATTAAACGACTGTGGAGAACTGTGTCAAACGCCTTGCAGAAGTCAAGAAACATGGCATCTACCAGTGAACCCGTATCTATGGCCCTCTGAGTCTCGTGGACGAATAGCGCAAGCTGGGTTTCACACGATCGTCTTTTTCGAAACCCATGCTGATTCCTACAGAGTAGATTTCTAGTCTCCAGAAAAGTCATTATACTCGAACATAATACATGTTCCAAAATTCTACAACTGATCGATGTTAGAGATATAGATATATAGTTCTACACATCTGTTCAATGTCCCCTCTTGAAAACGGGGATGACCTGTGCCCTTTTCCAATCCTTTGGAATGCTTCGCTCTTCTAGAGACCTACGGTACACTGCTGCAAGAAGGGCGGCAATTTCCTTCACGTACTCTGTGTAAAATTGAACTGGTATCCCATCAGGACCAGCGGCCTTTCCTCTTTTAGCGATTTTAATTGTTTCTCTATCCCTCTGTCGTCTATTTCGATATCTACCATTTTGTCAACTGTGCGACAATCTAGAGAAGGAAGTACAGTGCAGTTTTCCTCTGTGAAACAGCTTTGAAAGAAGACATTTAGTATTTCGGCCTTTAGTCTGTCATCCTCTGTTTCATTACCATTTTGGTCACAGAGTGTATGGACATTTTGTTTTGATCCACCTACCGCTTTGACATAGGACCAAAATTTCTTACGATTTTCTGCCAAGTCAGTACATAGAACTTTACTTTCGAATTCACTGAACGCCTCTCGCATAGCCCTCCTCACACTACATTTCACTTCACGTAATTTTTGTTTGTCTGCAAGGCTTTGGCTATGTTTATGTTTGTTGTGAAGTTCCCTTTGCTTCTGCAGCAGTTTTCTAACTCGGTTGTTGTACCACGGTGGCTCTTTTCCATCTCTTACGATCTTGCTTGGCACATACTCATCTAACGCATATTGTACGATGGTTTTGAACTTTGTCCACAGATCCTCAACACTATCTGTACTTGAGACAAAACTTTTATTTTGAGCCATCAGGTACTTTGTAATCTGTTTTTCTGTCACTTTTGCTAAACAGAAAAATCTTCCTACCTTTTTTAATATTTCTATTTATGGCTGAAATCATCAATGTAGTAACTGCTTTATGATCGCTGATTCCCTGTTCTGCATTAACTGATTCAAATAGTTCGGGTCTGTTTGTCACCAGAAGGTCTAATATGTTATCACCACGAGTCAGTTCTCTGTTTAACTGCTTAAGGTAGTTTTCAGATAAAGCACTTAAAAATATTTCACTGGATTCTTTGTCCCTGCCACATGTTATGAACGTTTGAGTCTCCCAGTCTATATCCGGCAAATTAAAATCTCCACCCAGAACTATAACATGGTGGGGAAATCTACTCGAAATATTTTCCAAATTATTCTTCAGGTGCTGAGCCACAACAGCTGCTGAGCCCGGGGGCCTATAGAGACATCCAATTATCATGTCTGAGCCTGGTTTAACTGTGACCTTCACCCAAATCATTTCACAATTCGGATCTCCGTCAATTTCCTTCGATACTCCTGCACTTCTTATCGCTATAAACACACCTCCCCCTTCACTGTCCAGCCTGTCTCTGCGGTATACATTCCAATCTGAGTTTAGATTTTCATTACCGTTTACGTCTGGTTTCAGCCAACTTTCTGTCCCTAGTACTATATGGGCGTTGTGACCGTTTATTAATGAGAGCAGTTCTGGGACCTTTCTTTAGACGCTCCTGCAGTTTACTATTAGCACATTAATATTGTTATTCCCTGTTGCATTTTGCCTACTACTACCTTGCCGCATCTCACGAGGCGTCTTGTCGGGCCTAGGGAGGGAATTTTCTAACCTAAAAAACCCCCATGTGCACACCACACATACTCTGCTACCCTTGTAGTCACTTCCGGCGTGTAGTGCACGCCTGACCTATTTAGGGGGACCCTACATTTCTCCACCCGATAGCGGAGGTCGAGAAATTTGCACCCCAGCTCTTCACAGAATCGTCTGAGCGTCTGGTTTAAGCCTTCCACTCAGCTCCAAACCAGAGGACCGCGATCGGTTCTGGTAACGATACTACAAATATTTAGCTCTGATACCACCCCATGAGTGAGGCTTTCTGCCTTCACCAATTCTGCCAACCGCCTGTACGAACTGAGGATGACCTCTGAACCCAGACGGCAGGAGTCATTGGTGCCGACATGAGCAACAATTTGCAGCCGCGTGCACCCAGTGCTCTCTATCGCCACCAGTAGGGCCTCCTCCACATCTCGGATGAGACCCCCCAGCAAGGAGACAGAGTGAACACTGGCCTGCTTCCCTGACCTTTTGGCTATTTCCCTAAGGGGCTCCATCACCCGCCTAACGTTGGAGCTCCCAATAACTAATAAACCCCTCCCCCCGTGTGCCTGCTTGGACCTTGCTGAAGGATCAGCCACATGTCCACTCACAGGCAGAGCGGGCGATGCCACATGGCCAGCCTCCACATTTACTCCCCGCCTCATGCACTGCGAACGCCACTGAACCCGCCACTCCCCTTGGGGAGAGGGTGGCCCAACCGCGCCCGGTACCCGTGAAGATGTGTCGACAGCAGGGACAGTGGGTGAAGCATGTAACACCTGGGGTGCGACGCACCAGACTCCCCACTGCCGCTACACTCCGAGACAGCAGCCTGAAGACGGCTGACCGCGGCCATCAACATGTTCAGCTGTTCGCGAACAGCGGCCAGCTCCTCCTGCGTCCGTACACAACAGTTACACATTCTATCCATCCTAAGGGATCAATTTACTGAAGAGAGTTAATCAACTTTTAACTAGACTGCTATTCACTAAAGGCAGCTGATTATTGACTAAACTGTGATTGCTAGCCACTTCTTGTAGAAAACAATGAAAATAGCACTACCTGTCTCTGGACTGTATTGAAAACAAACAGTAGCACTACTGGCACTAGCACTATGGCTGACTAAAGGGACTCTCTCTGACTGTATTCAAAACAAACACGAAATCTATGGAACACTATTAATAGCACTCGACAATTAAAGCTTCCTAAAGGTAAAACCACACGGAAGAAGATGTGACAAGTAAGAAAAATACAGTTAATACTTAAATTAACGTAGCTCACTGCACAGCAGGTGTGAAGCAGACGGACGACACTTTACAATCAGTTTTGATCATCTGATGCTTTTACTGGATGGGAATTGACAGCATCATCTGCAGACAATCTAAGAGGACTGCTAAAACTGTCTCCTAAATCATTTAGGCAGATCAGAAGCAGCAGAGAGTCTATAATACCTCTTTGGGGAGCAACAGATATTACTTCTGTTTTACTTGATGACTTTCCATCAGTTACTATGAACTATGACCTTCCAGACAGGAAATCACAAACCCAGTCACACAACAGAGATGATACTCCATAGGAATGCAACTTGATTAGAAGGACAGTTCAGAAACTTGGTCATTAGGTTCACTTTAAGCTGGAATACCTGAACAGCTGAAGGGGGTCAAGGGGAATGTTCAATAACCTGTCAGCGTTGGCCACTGACGTACAGTAAAAACTTGATTAACCTTCGCTGTTTAAACTGTCAGTTTCTGTTAACCATCACTGCTGTAGCAGCATTATAATACTGTAATAACAGAATGCTCTAAGGTGCAGTGACGCGTTCGCTTTGTTTATTTACTCTATTTTAGTGGGAAGTGAATGTACCCGCCCGCCTAGAATGGTACATAAAATATGACCTTCAGTTGACGTGCTAACACATCTCCCCCTTTTCTTGTCTCATTTCAATGAGACTCACTTGTGAGTCAACAGTCACCAATGGATCGGTTTCCAGTTGTGGCGAGAAGACTGTAATTGTTGGAGTGTATCTAACTGGCTGTGCCGTGTTATGTGTTTTCCACTTGAATAAGCTTTATTGACTAATATTTTACACTACCGTATTTAGTGCAGGTGTGTGTGATACAGTGACTTGATAAAATGTCTGGAAAGTGTAAATGTGTTGTTTTAGGACTTAATCAAAAACTTGGAATTATAAAACGCTTAACAAAGAGTGAAACTGCGACAAGAGTAGTGCTGATTTATGGTATTGGAAGAACAACAGTTAACGATATAAAACGTGAGGCTGATAAAATAGAACAACATGTGTCAACAATCCAGAGCATGGATGGAGATGTGCAAACAAGAAAGACAATTAAACCTGCAAAATATGATGAATTGGACACTGCAATGTACCAATGGTTTATACAAGCAAGACGTCAGGGGATTCCACTTTCAGGGCCCATAATAATGACCAAGCCTGTTGAAATGAACAACAAACTTGATGGAGACTTGTCTTTTAAAGCAAGTATCGGATGGCTCGACAAGTTTAAATTTCATCATGGCATTTGCCAACTTGATATCAGTGGAGAAGAACACAGCGTCGATAGCTCTGTAATTGCTAAGTTCTGGGAACAATTTAAAGAAAAAATGGCTGAATTGAATCTTGTTAGGGAGCAAGTTTACAATTGTGATGAAACTGGGCTTCATTTTAAGGCTTTACCACAAAAGACATTAGCATCACTCTCTGAAAAAGCTGCTCCAGGTTTCAAAGTACAAAATATTGCATTACTGCTATGGTTTGTGCAAATGCGACCAGCAATCATAGGCTACCCCTACTTGTGATTGGGAAATCAAGAAAACCTCGTGCATTCAAGAATTTGAATTGGAATGCTCTCCCTGCACAATACTATGCCTAGAAGAGTGCTTGGATGGATCAATCAATTTTTTCTGACTGGTTTCACAAACAATTTGTACCTCAAGTTAGAGCACATTCGGCTGAAAAAAAGTTGCCACAGAAAGCGCTATTGCTATTAGACAATGCTCCAACACACCCTACTTATGAAATGGGAAGTGATTACAGCAACATAACATGTCTCTTCCTTCCAGCAAACACAACTTCAGTTATACAGACCATGGATCAGGGAATCATCGAAAACATGAAGTGTCGTTATAGAAAAATATTTATTGAACGTTTGCTCTCATCTGATGAATCAACATCTGTAAAACAGTTTTGGAGGTCTTACAGTATTAAAGATGCCATTTTCAATGTTGCCAGTGCATGGAGTGATTTGTCAGTGTCAAATCTCAAGAACAGCTGGAATAAACTTTGGCCTCAACTTAGAGGTGAAGAATTGGAGGAACCTGAGCATGTGACTGTTGACGAGATGGTCAATTTGTGCAATTACAAATCAGCACAAATTTGACGTCAGAGGAAGTACCACAGTGGTTAGAATGTGACAAAGTGGACAGGAGTTTTAAAATTTTGAGTGATGACGAAATTGTTGCCAGTGTAAGTGCCACCAAAGAAGAAGAAGAAGGGGCTGATGAAGACAAGCGTTCAAACCTAGAAGAAAAACAAGCTATTAGCCATTCAGAAGCTGAAACAATACTGTCCAAGTGTATAGAATGGTTTGAAAGTCAAGAAGAGGCTAATGCAACGCAGGCACTACTGCTCCAAAAAATACAAAATATTGCCGCGGTGAAAGCTTGAACATCAAAAAGGCAGAAGAAATTGATTGACTATTTCCAAGCTAGATAAACTATTTCACTTGTAAGTTTATAGTACAGTACCGTACTGTACATTACGTATTTTGCAACTTTTGTAGCTACTGCACGGATGTTTTTATCATGTAATAAATAGTTTTATTTGCTATTACAATTGTGTTTAATTTGTTTTCGTCCGAAATATTATTATATTACTGTGAGAGTGATATGTGTCTATACATAAAATAATTGATCAAGGTTATATTTTGGAGGAATACAGTGTTTCTGTTATCTATCTATTCACTCAACCGTCACGACCACGGTCCTCAAGATGACGGTTAATTGAGTTTTCACTGTAATGTTAATAGCTGCGTTCACATCAACTTTTGTTTTTAGTTGGCAAAGTGAGCAAACATGGGGAAAAACTGTTGGTGGTGACACATTGACCTGCAGCTTAGCCAGAGGTATATGTTATCTTGGAAAACAACAGTCTGGCTGTGAGATGGCAAAGCCTATGAATGTGATACCAAAAAATCTGATTATGGTGATAGAGTGATCTGCAGCTTAGCCCACTTGCAAAAGCACCAATTACATCACGTTATAGTCACCATATTATCTATGGTATATGTTATATGTGTCCTGCTTTACTGATCAAAGCTGATCACTCATATCAAACATTCCTCTATATTCACTGAAGGCATATCGTTGATTTACAGAAAGAAGAAAAAGCTGCTCCAGGTTTCAAAGTAAAAAATATTGCATCACTGCTATGGTTTGTGCAAATGTGACCAGCAATCATAGACTACCCCTACTTGTGATTGGGAAATCAAGAAAACCTCTTGCATGCATTCGTGGTCATGGAACTGATGGAAAACGATAAAAGTAATGTAATGTAATGGTGGTTGCATCTGGTCTCCAAGCAGCTGAACTGGTCTCCAAGTAGCTGAATATAAACATTTCCAATCAGTTATCCATTCAGTTGGAGCAGAGGACCCAGTCCATTACATGTAAACATAACTCACCTCATTTGGAGCCACCACCAGCTTGCATAGTACCTTGTTGACAAACCTGGCTACATGACTACACAGGGGTCTACACCAAACCTGAACTCTACCATCAGTTCTTAACAACTGAAATCAGGACTCACCTGACTAGGTCACAGTTTTACAGTTGTCTGGGGTTCAACCAAAATGGTGGAGAGCCCAGGGAGTGGCACTGTAGGTGGTGTTGTGCTGTTAGCAAAGGCACTTGGTTGGTCATCTGCTGCTATTGTGCATTAACACTGTCTTAAGGGATATGTTTCTGCAGTTATTTCAAAAAGTGTTGCTTGTCTGTTAGTACTGACAACTCTAAACAAATACTGCTGCTCTCAGTCCATAAGTGAAGGCTGCCAGCCACTGCATTGTCCCGGATGAGAGGTAATGCACAAAATATGGTATCTCAGCACACTCTTCACACCGTGGATATCAGAATATTGAAATCCTAATGATTTTCAAAATTCTGTGTTCTATCCAACTACCATCCTGCCTTCAAACTCTGTTAATTCCTGTCATGTGCCACTAACATTTTGAAAACATTTTTACATGAATCACCTGAGTACAAATGACAGTTCCACTTTGCACTGCCCTTGTATATATTGTGTGTGCGATACTACAGCCACCATGAAGAGGAAAGTTGCTACTCACCATATAGTGGAGATGCTGAGACACAGATAGGCACAACAAAAAGACTGTACAAATAAAGATTTCAGCCATTAATGCCTTCATCAACAACAGACATAAACACACATGTATGCACATGGAAATGCAACTCACACACCCAACTGCAGTCTTAGATAACTGAAACCACTCTGGGAGCAGCAGCACCAGTGCCTGGTGGGAGTGGTGACTGGGTGGGTGTGAGGAGGAGGCTGGGGCGAGGAGGGGAAGGCATAGTATGTTGGGGTGGCGGACAGTGAAGTGCTGCAGGTTAGATGGATGGCTAGGGAGAAGTGGGGAGTAGGGGAGGGGGAGTAACAGAAAAGGATGCTACTTCTTTGGGATACATGAGTGTCACTTCCATTTTACTGAAATTATTTTTAAAGACTGGTCTCAGGTACTCCATTGCACTGTTCACTGAAGCTGATAACCCCAAGCCCTGGGAAGTCACTGATGTGTATACAAAACAATATAAGTCCCAAAATGCTATGCTGAGAGACGTCTATGTTAATATATTTGAGGTCTGACAGTCGTTTCATTAAAAATTTTATTTCATTTGAAGCCTGCACTGTGTCTCCTCTTTGTAGCCTGTTTTTAGCACATGACAGAAACCAGTCATTGGAAATGTCTCAGATTCATAACAATGATAGTTTTTAGTAGAATTTTATGATGTACAGTATCTTAAGCTATTGACAGGTCTAAAAATATGCCTCTAACACATTCATCCTTGCCTAGTGCATTATGTACCGCTTTTTTAAACTTTACTACTGCTTGTTCTGTACTTTTGTTACTCCAGAAACTGAACTGTGCTTCACTGGGGAGGTTTTATTTATTCAAGAAATCCATTAACCTGTCTTTCATAACAAAATCTATCACTTTAAGAATGATAACAGTAGAGAAATGCGTTTGTAGTTTCCTACATCTTCTGCAACAACTTTCTTTAGTAGAGGCGCAACTCTTGCCCATCTCTCATGACCTGGAAAGTCACGTGAGCTTAAACACACATTTACTACATCAGTTGATGGGGCTTACATACTGCCTATGCTTTCTTTAAGTACACAGACTAACACTTCACCTATACCTGATGACTCATTTTTTATATTTTTGCACTGATTTTTTTACTTCATACTCTGTTGCAGGTAACAACCTTCTACATGCCAGAATTTTTGTTGTAGTTCCTTTGCTACACATGATAAATATCCACTAGCATAATTTGCTTGTTTTACCAACCTGCCCCTGTCTTTTATCCATTAATTGTTGTGATTCTGCTTCTGTTTTCCTCTTTCTTGGTTTCCAACCTTCCCAATCCAATTGCTTTGCTTTTATTTTCAGAATTAAATACTGGTTTGTCAGTTATTGACATTTTTGCACAAGTAACACATTCCTATAAATATTTTTGTGTCTTTGGTAATAGTTTTGAAACTCTGGCTCCTTATGACTTCTCCTCATGGAACTGAAATATTTTAATGTCTGGGAGGAATTTGCAATTTAATACTTGAGTACAGTGTAGTTAATGAATTATCTTGTTATGTAAATATAAACACATCAAAAAAAAGTTTTGCATCACCCCGGTTCCCAGAACTCCTAAAGATATATATTGACTGTGGATATTGTATCACACACACAGTCCCTTTGACTGTTCAGGGATGACACTAAATCTACCCAAAGATGTAAAACAACTAAGTATGAGCAGTGCCTATTAGACAGAGGGGGTCTGACAGCTGATCAGTCCCAGTCATTCCACCTGGAAGGAAGTACACGGCTCATGTTGTCTTTAATTCAACCATGCCTAGACAGTCAATATCATGGTTCAATCATGTCAGCATTGTTACTTAGTGCCAGGAAGAGCTCTCAACAAGGGAAGTGTCCAGGAGTCTCGGAGTGAACCAAAGTGATGTTGATCAGACGTGGAGCAGATACAGAGAGACAGGAACTGTCAATGACATGCCTTGGTCAGGCCGCCCCAAGACTACTACTGCAGTGGATGACCACTACCTATAGGTTATGGCTTGGAGGAACCTGACAGCAATGCCACCATGCCGAATAATGCTTTTCATGCAGCCACAGGATGTAATGATACTACTCAAACTGTGTGCAATAGGCTGCATGATGGACAACTTCACTCCTGACGTCCATGGTGAGCTCCATCTTTGCAACCATAACACCGTGCAGTGCAGTACAGATGGGCCCAACAACATGCCAAATGGACTGCTCAGGATTGGCATCATGTTCTCTCCATCGATGAGTGTTGCATATGACTTCAACTAGACAATAATCGGAAATGTGTTTGGAGGCAACCCGGTCAGGCTGAACACCTTAGACACACTGTCCAGTGAGTGCACCAAGGTGGATATGTGATGCTGTTTTGGGGTGGCATTTAGTGCGGCCAACGTACGCCACTGGTGGTCATGGAAGATGCTATAACAGTTGTATGATATGTGAATGCCATCCTCTGACTGACAGTGCAATCATATGGCAGCATATTGTCGAGATATTCGTCTTCATGGATGACGATTTCTGCCCCAATCATGAACATCTTGTGAATGACTTCCTTCAGGATAACGACATCGCTCGACTAGAGTGGCCAGCATATTCTCCAGACATGAACCCTATTAAACATGCCTGTTATAGACTGAAAAGGGCTGTTTATAAATGACATGACCCACCAACCATTCTGACAGATCTACACTGAATTGCAATTGAGGAATTGAACAATCTGGACCAACAGTATCTTGATGAACTTCTGGATAGTATGCCACAACGAATTAAGAAAATTGTGCCTGGAAAACATTTTGAGTCCAATGAAAACAACATAGCAGCAATATATGAGTTTCTACAGACCTCAACAGGAAGTGCAAAATGGCTAAGCAGGGATGGCTAAAGTACAAATGTAAGGAGATAGAGGCATATCACACTAAGGGTAAGATAGATATTGCCTACAGGAAAATGAAAGAGACCTTTGGAGAAAAGAGAACCATTTTCATGAATATCAAGAGCTCAGATGGAGACCCAGTTCTAAGCAAAGAAGGGGAAGCTGAAAGGTGGAAGGAGTATATAGAGGGTCTATACAAGGGTGATGTACTTGACAACAATAGTATGGAAATGGGAACGCATGTAGATGAAGATGAAATAGGAGATATGATACTGCATGAAGAGTTTGACAGAGTACTGAAAGATCTAAGTGGAAACAGGCCCCGGGAGTGACAACATTCCATTAGAACTACTGATAGCCTTGGGAGAGCCACCCCTGACAAAACTCTACCATGTGGTGAGCAAGATGTATGAGACAGGCGAAATAACCTCAGTTTTAAGAAGAATATAATAATTCCAATCCCAAAGAAAACAGGTACTGACATATGTCGAAATTACTGAACTATCAGTTTAATAAGTCACAGATGCAAAAATACTAACACAATTTCTTTACAAACAAATGGAAAAATTGGTAGAAGCCAATATCGGGGAAGATCAGTTTGGATTCCATAGAAATGTTTGAACACGTGAGGGAATACTGACCCTATGACTTATCTTTGAAGATAGATTAAGGAAAGGCCAACCTACATTTCTAATATTTGTAGACTTAGAGAAAGCTTTTGACAATGTTAACAGGAATACTCTCTTTCAAATTCTGAATGTGGCAGGCATAAAATACATGGAGTGAAAGGCTATTTACAATTTGCACAGAAACCAGATGGCAGTTATAAGAGTCAAGTGGCATGAAATGGGAGCAGTGGTTGGGAAGGGAGTGAGACAGGGTTGTAGCCTATCCCTGATGTTATTCAATCTGTATATTGAGCAAGCAGTAAAAAAAACAAAAGAAAAATTTGGAGTAGGAATTTAAATCCATGGAGAAGAAATAAACACTTTGAGGTTTGCTAAATATATTATAATTCTGTCAGAGACAGCAAAGGACCTGGAAGAGCAGTTGAACAGAATGGACAGTGTCTTGAAAGGAGGATATAAGATGAACATCAACAAATGCAAAATGAGGAATGTAGTTGAATTAAACTGTGTGATGCTGAGGGAATTAGATTAGCACATGAGACACTTAAAGTAGTAAATGAGTTTTGCTATTTGGGGGGCAAAATAACTGATGATGGTCAAAGTAGACAGGATATAAAATGTAGACTGGCAATGGCAAGGAAAGCATTTATGAAGAAGAGAAATTTGTTAAAATTGAGTATAAATTTAAATGTCAGAAAATCGTTTCTGAAAGTATTTGTGGTGAGTGTAGCCATGTATGGAAGTGAAACATGGACAATAAATAGTTTAGACAAAAAGGAGAATAAAAGCTTTCAAAATGTGGTGCTACAGAAGAATGCTGAAGATCAGATGGGTAGACCACGTAACTAATGAGTAGGTATTGAACAGAATTGGGTATAAGAGAAATTTGTGGTACAACTTGACTAGAAGAAGGGATCGGTTGGTAGGACATGATCTGAGGCATCAACGTACCACCAAATGAGTATTGGAGGGCAGCGAGGAGGGTAAAAGTTGTCGAGTGAGGCCAAGAGATGAATACACAAAGCAGATTCAGAAGAATGTAGGTTGCAGTAGGTACAGGGAGATGAAGAAGCTTGTACGGGATAGAGTAGCATGGAGAGCTGCATCAAACCAGTCTGTGGACTGAAGAGCACAACAACAACATCCTTTCCTTCTGTACACTGCTGGAGATGAAAATAGCAGCACCACAAAGGTGGCATGCAACAAATGTCACCTCGAATCGAAGAGTACTACATGCTGAGATATGCAGATGATTAACATTTCAGCACAAATGCACAATGTAGGCTTCACATGGAGAAATAACATCTGAATTTTGGTTGTTTGTGAGAAAAAGGCAAATCATGCACCAGCAAACGTGGGAACTTGACAGATGCAGGATTGTAGCCAATCAAGACACTAGTTTATTGTTATGTAATATTGCTACTCATATTGGTAAGAAACCTCTGTATTTGTCACCCAAATATGGAACTGATGGGTTGAGAAGGGCCATATTCAGTGCAGTGCAACATCTTATCAGCAGCACAAGGCTACAGCCAGAAAGGACAGATAAATTGTCCACTCAGCCATGCAGCCATGTCATGTACCTCAAGTCTCAGAATGGGCTCAATGGCAGTGAGATAATTATCCACATGGACAGTGTGACAATATTACAGAACCACCGGCTGCCAGTATTGACACCATTGTTGTGTCTCACCTTCAAGAGGCACCAGAGAGAGAGTTACACTAATAATAGTGCACCCAACAACAACACTGGGTGCAAGAGTAGCACCACATCATATATTCAGACAAAACCCAGTTCTGTGTTCAGCATCACAGATGAAAATATCAATGTGTGGAAGCCTCAAGGTGAACAAACATTACCAGACTGCATTTTTCATTGTCACCAGTCATGATGATGTAGGGTGTCATTGGGTACACAAAATTATCACCACTGTTTTGTATAGCCATCAATTTGAACAGCAGCCATCACATTTCTGACTCATTAAGTTCAGTGATGCTACTCATCTTTGAGGTCTATGACATTATCTTCAAAAAGATAATGCAAACTACATATTAATTGTGCTGTCCTGATCTACCTTGACACTGAGAGTGTTTGACTGTTGCACTGGCTAGTACATTCTCCAAATCTCTGACTCATTGAAAACATCTGATCTAGAATTTCCGAGAGAATGGTACACCATCCTTTGCCAGCCAATATGAGTGATGAAGAATGGCAAAAAGCAGAAACAGCATGGAATGACATACCTGTATCTGTCATCTGAGCTCAGTTTCCCTCAATAACAGTCGGGATAAAGCCATCATTGCTGCCAGAGTTGGCAGGTCTGTGTACTAAATTTTGCACTCTGTATAGCCCCTAATCAGTTATGAATATAATTGTGAATTTTTCTGATATATTGTGTATGCACAATAAGTAATCTTTCATTATCTGCTATTCTTTCTGGTGTTGAAATGTTAATGATGAGCAGTATAATTGTTTAACTCCTCCAGTACCTGCAGTAACTAGATCCCAAGTACTATTCATTTATATACACAGTATGCCTATTTAAGTGGTGTTTAGTAATGCTTAGTGCATATGCATGATATGTAGGTTGCTGTTGATCTAAACAAATCAGAGGTTTATCCTTTTTGTATTTTAACCTCCAATATTTGGTGGAATAACACAATTATGTTGCACCTTAAGATAGGCTTGATGTAGTATTGGAGTTTGCCATAATTATTTAACAGTACTAATAATATATCAATAACAACAATAATAACAAAAGTAATAACAGCAGCCACTCAACAGAAATTCTTACTGCCTTACTATGGCGTTAATGGAAACTGCTGTCAAATAACTAACCTCAAAGTAGTAGTTCCTCTGCTGGTGTGTTCAGCTTGGAAACTAATGACAAATTAAACAATGTTCACCACCTCACCATGTCACAAAATTTGGAACAGTAGAACATGGCATTTCAAAAATTACTAGAAACAAGACCAGTGAAAACTTCAGAAATAATGTCTACATCTACATCTACATCCATACTCCGCAAGCCACCTGACGGTGTGTGGCAGAGGGTACCCTGAGTACCTCTATTCGTTCTCCCTTCTATTCCAGTCTCGTATTGTACGTGGAAAGAAGGATTGTCGGTATGCTTCTGTGTGGGCTCTAATCTCTCTGATTTTATCCTCATGGTCTCTTCGCTTGATGTCAGTATATTCTGAAAACTATTGCATAAAATAGAGTGATTAACCCTTTTTGTTCTGTCCCAGCTAGTGCACAATCACGTTCAATAACACATATTCCAATGACTGTTAGTGTTCTGGTGATAGTTGGTACACCATACAGCAGGATCCATTTATTGATATTCTGCTCACCACTTAGTATTTCTGTCTATGGACATAATGACAATGAAATACAAAAGTCAAATCTCATGTTACAAACTCCCTGTAAAACAATTAAATTAGCAGATGTCTGACATCATTTTGTGTCTGTGTGAAATATCAGTTTTGCATATAGCACAATAAGCAGTCTGATGTGGTCATACTTTATGAGCCACAACAGGTAGCACATTCTCTGTCCAAGTTCTAAATCTGTAGACACAAAAGTGGCACCTGAGACACAGAAATCAGCGGCATAGTTATTTCCTCATATCATATCAGCAGACTGACTTATTACTATATACATCCTGTTAAATGATGATTAACCTAACAATGGAGGCAGTCTAGAGTGGGTGAAGGATTTTGTCTTATGGTATTTCATTCAAATCATCTTGAGAAGATTTAGGATTGGATAATGACTTTTTTATGTGTTCTGACAATTTAGCTAGAATGAATTAAGATTAAAGTAGACTAAGATAACAGAGAGAGTGACATGGCAAATAATTCAAAAGGTAAGACTGATGATCTAAACAGGTTTGGCGGCAAAAATAAGTGACTACAAGAGAATACATGTGGCCATGGACCCAGTGGAGTTGGTTGTTGTCTGTTTCAGCATGTTTGTCTGATGCTACCAGAGTTCTGATGTGTAGGTCCATGACACACTTGCTGGCGCTCTGGTTTTATGTCAGGAAGGAGGTACCTCCCACCTCCACAACACCCATTCTTTGCAGGCCCTGGGCAGCAAATCCATCTGCAACCTCAAGAGTCAAGAGTACTGGCAGCGGCATGATGTTTGGAGGTGTCAATGTTGTGAGAGTCCCATGCTGTCAGACTGTAGCTGACTCATGCGTTGCAAGCTGTCTTGGCCCATGGAGCATGGTGCAACATGGTCTGTGCCCTGTCACATCCTCTACCCTCTCCCTCTGCCACCACCAATGCTGTGTGGCAGGCTGGTGGGGACAAGGAGCAGCAATTGTTACTCCCCAGTGACCTGACTAGGAACTGTGTGTAAGCTCCTTGACTATGCGATATGCTTTTTCTTGGTGGGACTACTCACTCTCCTATCATATGCTTCTTCCTTGGCCACTTTTTATAATACTCATGGAACCATTTCTGGAATGTGAGGACCACTACAGTTGCAAAACTGACATGGTTTCTTGTGCTCATGCCTGCAGTTGTGTGTGCTATGTACACCAGCAGGCTTCACAAAACATTGTTGTTAGCAAACTCCTTGGCTATGTACCCAAACTTCTGGCACTAGAAGCACTGAGGCATTTACTGTAGTGTTGGTGTGACCAAAATCTTGAAATTCAGGATTGTCTCTGTGTTGAAGATCTTCTTGTCTTTTATAATACCATGCAGGCCCAATAAAGAGGAAAACTGTTGGTCAGTTCCAATTTGTGCACTGACATAGTTTCACCACACTCTGAAAGCACTTCTGTTCAATTACTTTGGTGACCTCTGATGAGCTGACAAACAACGACAGGTAGCTAATCGTGACTTGCACTGTTTGCCCCCACTCTTCCAGCTTGGGTTGATGTAGTGCAACACCAGACAAGATGTCCCAGGTAACTTTGTCCCAGTCACCTGGAAGTCTCAAAAGAATTTGAGGGCTCAGAGAAAGCAATAGGGGGAGACTCTGCAGTAGCAGGTGAACACTCTCCCTCTGTGATTTACATGTGCTGACAAGCAAGTTCTTTTACTATTTTGTAAAATGCTAGGGTCTGTATCAGTGCTCCAACCATGTGTCCATCTTGCATGAAACCAGATAGGCAACTGACTTATTACTACACTGCATCCAAATCTCAAATAACTTGACTATTGATCACTGCATTGTGAACACAGGTTTTATGGTAACAGCATTCTTGTGAATATCACATGTCATTCTCACATCACACCAAAGTTGATGAGCAAACATTTTCAAGAAGCAGTTTGTGTTATACTGCTTGAGTATGTCTAATTACCCTATCAAAACACAGTAAAGAATATGAGTGGAACCTTTGATGAGCATCTTAACAAATTGCCACAGGAATGCAAGAAATCTCTCTCTTGCTTTCAAACAACTAAGAAATTTACAAAATTATTTCCTTCAAAAATAAAAGAAAAATTTGTGCAGTATATAGTTCTAACAAATCTCTACTAGTGTAACATAGTTCAGTATGGCACGGACAGTGACAGCTCTATATTACTTGAGCCACAGATGACTGCTTATGCAAAGTATGTATGAAACATTCAGTTGTTTGATCATATCAGTCCTACCTATGCTTAGTTACTCGATATGACTAGACATATTTCATCATGGGCATCCTCAATACTTCACCTAGCATAATCAATAGTTTTCATCATTCCATAATTAGATTACAAAACTGGATTCTCAAAGACATCTGGGCTGTATCTGTGCATAACACTATGTATCACTCCATTTCAGAGGAGCACAACAATCTCTACCTCATCCTAAACTATACTGCTTTCAAGGGAAGATTACAGTTTTATTCACATCTTCATAACTTTCCTTTTGGTAAATCTTCACTATCTTCCTTTTGTCCAACAGTAAAACAGTATATCCATCACATTAGCTGAATTATTCATGCTTTCCTTACCATTATTTAATTCTGTTCTCTTTCTTCCATCTTATTTGCTACCATTACCTTACTATTTATCACTCTTCTACTGGCCAATAAAATTTGTTCTCCATGTTTAATTCCTGCAGTACTACTACATTTCTGTTAGATGTCAGTACTCACATTTGGCATGGGCATAATGAGTAGATTGCTTAATACAATGTTAATAAGAATGAGATTACTGGGGCATAATATATTCATCATTAGGTCTATAATAATAATAATAGTAATAATAATAATAATAATAAACCCCGTGGAGGCCCAGGAAAAGAACAGGCCTCCGGTATGTTCTGCCAGTCGTAAAAGGCGACAAAAAGAACAAACCACTTATAGAGCTAACCCCCCCCCCCCCTTTTGGTGTGATTAGTTGGTTCAGGACAGAACTAACAAAGCCTCGGTCAAGCGCTGTCATGGTCGGGGATGACGCTTGTAACCTATGCCCGTCCACAATGGTAACAACACTGCTAGCCACATGGAAAATGATTTAAATCTAAATAGAGGTGTTTTGCAGGTTATACTTCCTGCAACCACCCTAGAAGGAAAACAAAGACAGAGGATGAGATGGTCAGATGAAGTTAACTGACACATCATGTTCTGTTATTACCAAGCAACAAACTTAGGTACCAACACAACTGGATACAGATCACAAGTATACACAACATTTATTACCAGATACCCAGAATTAAAATTTTTAACAGAACAATGACTGGCTGATCAGATCCGTGAAATAATCAAAAATAAAAGGATACCCAGTCCGAATTAGAAAACATCAAACAACAAGTACAACAAATACTGGAACAAAATAATGTGCAATCAGAAGAAGACAAAATACTGTAATGGACTCAAACAAACTAAGAACAACACGCATCAATTAAACAATCAGAGGAAAACAAAATCTTAATACAGCCACCAGAACAAGCACAAATAGAACACGTAGTGACACACATGTTATATATAGAAGAAAAATTTCAGCTGACATATAGAATACAAAGACACAAATACAGACATTAGACCATTCTTACATAGACCACCAAATAACCCACAAGTCGAAACAGCAATAACAACTATCAACACGATCATAGACAACAAAATAAATGAAAATACAACTATGGAAGAGTTACAACTACTGATTTATATAGGAGCACTCACTACACTAAATATAAAAACTAGGCAGAGATCAGAACCAACCAACACACAGAAGAAACCCACAAAACCAGCATGGCAACACAGGCTACAGATGAGAATAGAAAAACTTAGAAAAGACATTGGACAGCCAACAAAATTTATAAGAAATGAAATATCAGACAAAAAACAAAAAAGGGTAGGTAAAATCTCACAACAAGAAGCGACAGAGCAATTAGATGAAAAGAAGCAGAAATTACAAGCATTGGCCAGATGACGTAGAAGATACCAAAAAGTGAAAATAGAAGGAAACAAAACAAACATTCAATACAAACAAAAAGAAATTTTACCAGACAATAGATAACACATACATTAAAATAGACAATGCACCAAACATAACAGACATTGAACACTTCTGGAGCAATATATGGTCAAACCCGATACAACATAACAGACATGCACAGTGGATACAAGCAGAAACAGACACATACAAGATGATACCACAAATGCCTGAAGTGATAATTTTTCAACATGAAGTCACCCGAGCAATTAATGATACGCACAATTGGAAATCCCCTGGAAAAGTTAAAATAGCAAATTTCTGACTAAAGAAGTTTACCTCAACACATTCACATCTAACTAAATTATTTAACAATGATGTAAATAAAACAGAAAGAAACTTCCACATGGGAAAAATATATTAAAAACAAAGATTCCAAGACTTACCAAGCGGGAAAGCGCCGGCAGACAGGCACATGAACATGGTTACTACAGATATTGGAAATATACAAAGTAGATCCTAAATTGATACAGTTCCTAAACATAATAATGAAAAATTGGAAAACCACACTTAATATCCAAACAAATTCAAATAACATCACATCACAGCCAATACATGTGCCTGTCTGCCGGCGCTTTCCCGCTTGGTAAGTCTTGGAATCTTTGTTTTTAATATAAATTATTTAACAGTTACATTTCAGACCCATACACAGTTCCTGATACACTTACACAAGGAATAACTTATCTGAAACCTAAAGATCAAGCAGACACAGCAAACCCAGCAAAATATTGCCCCATAACATGCCTACCAACATTGTACAAAATATTAACTTCAGTCATTACACAGAAATTAATGACACATACAACACATAACAAAATTATAAATGAAGAACAAAAAGGCTGCTGCAAAGGAGCACGAGGATGTAAAGAGCAACTGATAATAGATGCAGAGGTGACATATCAAGCTAAAACTAAACAAAGGTCAGTACACTATACATACATTAATTACCAAAAAGTTTTCGATAGTGTACCCCACTCATGGTTACTACAGATATTGGAAATATACAAAGTAGATCCTAAATTGATACAGTTCCTAAACATAATAATGAAAAATTGGAAAACCACACTTAATATCCAAACAAATTCAAATAACATCACATCACAGCCAATACAGATTAAGCGTGGAATATACCAAGGAGACTCATTAAGGCATTTCTGGTTCTGCCTTGCTCTGAACCCACTATCCAACATGCTAAATAATACAAATTATGGATATAATATTACTGGAACATATCAACACAAAATCACACATTTGCTATACATGGATGATCTAAAACCACTGGCAGCAACATATCAACAACTCAACCTATTACTAAAGATTACAGAAGTACTCAGCAATGATATAAATATGGCTTTTGGAACAGACAAATGTAAGAAAAATAGCATAGTCAAGGGAAAACACACTAAACAAGAAGATTACATATTGGATAACCACAGCGACTGCCTAGAAGTGACAGAAAAAACAGATGCCTATAAATATCTAGGATACAGACAAAAAATAGGAATAGATAATACAAATATTAAAGAAGAACTAAAAGAAAAATACAGACAAAGACTAACAAAAATACTGAAAACAGAAACAAGACAAAAGCTATAAATACTTATGCTATACCAATGTTGACCTACTCATTTGGGGTAGTGAAATGGAGTAACACAGAACTAGAAGCACTCAATACACTTACATGATCACAATGCCACAAATATAGAATACATCACATATATTCAGCAACTGAAAGATTCACATTAAGCAGAAAGGAAGGAGGAAGGCGATTTATTGCATAAAAAACCTATATTATGGACAGGTAGACAATCTAAGAAAATTCCTTATAGAATGAGCAGAAACTAGCAAAATACACAAAGCAATCACTCATATAAATACATAGGCTACACCGTTGCAATTTAATAACCACTTCTACAACACTTTAGATCACATAACATCAACAGATGCAAAAAAAGTAAATTGGAAAAAGAAAACACTACATGGCAAGCACCCGTATCATCTAATACAGCACACATCGATCAAGACGCATCCAACACATGGCTAAGAAAAGGCAATATATACAGTGAGATGGAAGGATTCATGATTGCAATGCAGGATCAAACAATAAACACCAGATATTACAGCAAGCATGTTATTAAAGATCCCTGTACAAAAAGTTAAGATGTCACCTCAACAGATAAATGCGGACTTTGCAAACAACAAATAGAAACAGTAGATCACATCACAAGCAGATGTACAATACTAGCAAATACAGAATACCCCAGAAGACATGACAATGTAGCAAAAATAAAACATCAACAACTTGCCATACAACATAAACTAATAAAACAACACGTTCTCACATACAAGTAAGCACCACAAAATGTACTGGAGAATGATGAATACAAACTATACTGGAACAGAACCATTATAACAGATAAAACAACAGCACATAACAAACCTGACATCATACTCACAAATAAAAAGAATAAATTAACACAACTAATTGAAATATCCGTACCAATACAACAAATGTACAGAAGAAAACAGAAGAAAAATTTAAAAATACATCCAACTGGCTGAGGAAGTCAAGGACATGCGGCATCAGGATAAAGTTGACATTATACCAATTATACTATCAACTACAGGAGTCATACCACACAATATCCACCAGTACATCAACGCAATGTAGCTACATCCAAACATATATATACAACTACAGAAATGTATAACTATTGATACATGTTCAATTACCCAAAAGTTCCTAAATGCAATGTAACATATACTGTACAGTTAAAAGGAAGTCATACTTTGATCAAGGTCTGCGTCACTTTCAATTTTTAACCAGACATAATGTCTGAGAAAGAAAGGAAAGAAATAATAATAATGATAATAATAATAATAATAATAATAATAATAATTTTATTATTATTATCATTATTATAATTATTTTGTACTGTCCATGTTGTATGCATATTGTTGTTAAATCAGTAAGGATGTCTCGTAAGATGTAACAAAAGGCTTGAATGACCGAACTGTGCCACGTGAAATAAATGCGTAAAAAATTAAACTAGTCGGGCGATGTGGGGTATGCCACTTTGCATGCCAGTACAAGAAGAGGTGATGGTGAACTGTGTTAGGAAGTGATAAAAACCACAGAATCTTTACCAGATTCCATGATTAGTAAATAAAAATCAGTGGTACTAAATGGGACTGTAAAAGTTGCAGAACAAGAATAATGACACAGACCACTGTGTTACCTTAGGGTCATATTCCTCCTCTGTGTAATTTTTCCAGCCACAGAGATTTATTTGTTGATCATTTATTTCGCCTTTTCATAAACAATCTCTATAAATTGCAGACTTTCATTAATTGATTTTACACATAAGCAGTAATTTCACAGATTTTCTTTACTGATTTGAACTAAATTTCATTCAAATTTTTGATATTGTTTCCTTCCATACACCTAACTGCTTGGGACAGGATGATTGTATGGGTATAGGTTCAAGCTTCCTGACAGCTAGGTTATTAGCACTGTTACAAACTTTTTATTGGAAAAATTAGTAAAACTTATAAAATGTTTCTTGTTACTGTATTAAAATAATTAACATGTAGGTGTATAAACACAGAAACTAAAACTTTTTAATATAGATACCTGAACTCTAAAGAAAGTGAGAGCTAACAGTAACAATGATACACTTTAAAGACTCTGCCTGAGAACACAGGGAGTTCAGAGGCAGAAAAATCTGCTCATCACAGAAAATGAAGGGAAACACATTAACTAATTGTGGGGATGCTTTTTGTTAGCAATTAATATACCACATACTAAATGGTGGCAAAATGAGACTGATACTCATTCATCCATTTTGTTCTGTACGTATCATCAAGGAGAATATTTAAGGATGTGGAGCCAAAATAACACTGACATTGATAATAAGTACTATAGTCACACAAAGCCAAACAGTTACTCATAGGTGCAAACACTCCAACACACTGCTCCCCAGTATGCTGACCACAGAGGGGAATGGAGGAGACAAGTGAGAAGAAAAGTAACGTTGCAGCAGGATATGACTAAAGCATTACAACTGTTATGTCAATTGGCAAAATAGACTTCCTTACCTTGTCATGTTTCAACCAGTATAATATTAATATGAGTGGTGTTGCATATGATTTACGTTTAGCATTAGGAACAATATATCATCCATGCACCTGTACAAAAAGTTAAGATGTCACCTCATTCATCGCAGAGTGAGAGTTACTTTACTTTTTGCTTTCTTCTAAGTACTGAAAATGCTTCTGAACTATGGTGTGCTGCAAAAGAAATTCATTCCAACACTATTATAACACCTGCTACAATACAAACATGATGCACTTGTCTTCTTACAAGATTCCAACTTTCCTTGAGAGGACAGGTGGTCCAGATAATACCCAAATAAAACTTAAAACATATGTAAAAATCTGCTTCATATTCAATCAGGGAAATACACCATTTTTCAGAACTCAAGACAGTAAGTTGTGAAGCATGAATGTCTGACTATGATTCAGTAACTGAAACACTGAGTTAAGAGTTCTTTAAGAGGTTTGCAAGACTTCACATCACTTGAGACAGATTTCAAATTCTCAGACAGTTTTTGCTTTAGGCTGCTTCTGTACCTAACTGTTATATGATCAGCATAATACTCTGCTCAAGGACTTGTTTCTACATATTGGAATATGCAAGACTTTTATAAAATTTTATCACAAAAATAATAATATCCTCATGTGCACAGTCAAGCTATTTAATTAACTGCAAAGTTTGGATCATCTTACATATGCAGTCTTATTTATTTTTTAAATTCATATAGTCCCAACCAATGATTTGGATAAACAGATTTTAAACTGCAAAACTTCATAGATTTGGCTGTATCACAGTCAAGTGTTTTGGATATATCACAAGGTGTAAAATCTGATTGTGTATAGACTTACAGCATCATATCTCAGCATTAAATGCTTGTAAGTAAAGATTTTTATCTAAACAATAAGATGTGTAGTCCTGCTATCATATTACTGTTATCTAACATACTTCTTCAGCTATGAGATAAACATAAGAAGGATGAAAAGCTGAAAATAAATTATTTTGATAAAATCCTGGTTATAAAACTGAGTTGCAATGCCAGCCTCAGAGAAACAGTCCACTTGCAATACACGTAAGTCTTCCACTGTTTCCCATATTCTGCAACCTTCACCACACAGCTATCTCATATATACCTTCTCTGAACAGCACACTGGTGGGAAAGCTGAAGTGCTGATCATGCACCGGGGGCATCATAGTCAGAGCTACTAGATGTAATTACATAGGAGGATTTTAATAATGAATATTTTGCAGAAAAGAAGTTATCCTTGGAAAAATAGCTTTTCCTTCATCAACTGTATTGGATACTTGTTCATTATCTATTACTGCTAAATTAATATTTACATGACTACACTGATGTTTATCAAAGAACAGGAAATGTCACTATTTTACATGTGATAGCTGTAGCATGCACACATGACAACCTATGTACTGTGAGATCAACGTCAATTTTGACATAATCAACAAATTATAACTGACTCATGCATCATTTGGTAAGAGCTACATAACATATGCCATTGAAAATGAGTTCTATGGTCAAATACCAGTTTGGAATTAACAAGATGTCTTTTAACACATAAAAACTTACCTGCTGTAAGAATGGAAGCCAGTTTATAATGAATATTGATGTGTGCCATATATCCAACAGGAATCTTAATATTTGACCTTAGGTAATTTGTAAAATAAATGGTTAAAATGTGTTTTTAATTATCTTGTGAATTTGTACAGACTCCCAATTCCTTGCACTATATCTAGGGAAACGTGCTGCAGACTTTTGCATCAGAATACAGCACTTTACTAGAATGGCACTCAATAAAATAGGAGCTGACCACAGAAAGCTCATTTTTGTGGTAAAGAAAAGCTGTAGTGTGTTAATGCAGTATTGAAAACTTTGAAGAAAAAAAAGACCTCTAAGTAACTGGTTATCCTATAGATAAGGATTTTACAGTTGCCTCCAGTGCTTATACCAAATATGTGAATACATTCAACTGCAAGAACTTAATATCAAAGATGAAAACTTTATTTATTTATTTATTTATTTCTACATCTACATGACTACTCTGCAATTCACATTTAAGTGCTTGGCAGAGGGTTCATCGAACCACAATCATACTATCTCTCTACTATTCCACTCCCGAACAGTAAGCGGGAAAAACGAACACCTAAACCTTTCTGTTCGAGCTCTGATTTCTCTTATTTTATTTTGATGATCATTCCTACCTATGTAGGTTGGGCTCAACAAAATATTTTCGCATTCGGAAGAGAAAGTTGGTGACTGAAATTTCGTAAAAATGTCTCGCCGCGACGAAAAACGTCTATGCTGTAATGACTTCCATCCCAACTCATGTATCATATCTGCCACACTATCTCCCCTATAACGTGATAATACAAAATGAGCTGCCCTTTTTTGCACCCTTTCGATGTCCTCCGTCAATCCCACCTGATAAGGATCCCACACCGCGCAGCAATATTCTAACAGAGGACGAACAAGTGTAGTGTAAGCTGTCTCTTTAGTGGACTTGTTGCATCTTCTGTGTCCTGCCAATGAAACGCAACCTTTGGCTCGCCTTCCCAACAATATTATCTATGTGGTCCTTCCAACTGAAGTTGTTCGTAATTTTAACACCCAGGTACTTAGTTGAATTGACAGCCTTGAGAATTGTACTATTTATCGAGTAATTGAATTCCAATGGATTTCTTTCGGAACTCATGTGGATCATCTCACACTTTTCGTTATTTAGCGTCAACTGCCACCTGACACACCATACAGCAATCTTTTCTAAATCGCTTTGCAACTGATACTGGTCTTCGGATGACCTTACTAGACGGTAAATTACAGCATCATCTGCGAACAATCTAAGAGAACTGCTCAGATTGTCACCCAGGTCATTTATATAGATCAGGAACAGCAGAGGTCCCAGGATGCTTCCCTGGGGAACACCTGATATCACTTCAGTTTTACTTGATGATTTGCCGTCTATTACTACGAACTGCGACCTTCCTGACAGGAAATCACGAATCCAGTCGCACAACTGAGACGATACCCCATAGCTCCGCAGTTTGATTAGAAGTCGCTTGTGAGGAACGGTGTCAAAAGCTTTCCGGAAATCTAGAAATACGGAATCAACTTGAGATCCCCTGTTGATAGCGGCCATTACTTCGTGCAAATAAAGAGCTAGCTGCGTTGCACAAGAGCGATGTTTTCTGAAGCCATGCTGATTACGTGTCAATAGACCGTTCCCTTCGAGGTGATTCATAATGTTTGAATACAGTATATGCTCCAAAACCCTACTGCAAACCGACGTCAATGATATAGGTCTGTAGTTAAATGGATTACTCCTACTACCCTTCTTGAACACTGGTGCGACCTGCGCAATTTTCCAATCTGTAGGTACAGATCTATCGGTGAGCGAGCGGTTGTATATGAGTGCTAAGTAGGGAGCTATAGTATCAGCGTAATCTGAAAGGAACCTAATCGGTATACAATCTGGACCTGAAGACTTGCCCGTATCAAGCGATTTGAGTTGTTTCGCAACCCCTAAGGTATCTACTTCTAAGAAACTCATGCTAGCAGATGTTCATGTTTCAAATTCTGGAACATTCCATTCGTCTTCCCTGGTGAAGGAATTTCGGAAAACTGTGTTCAATAACTCCACTTTAGCGGTACAGTCGTCGATAACAGTACCATCGGCACTGGGCAGCGAAGGTATTGACTGCATCTTGCCGCTTGTGTACTTTACATATGACCTGAATTTCTTCGGATTTTCTACCAAAAAGAAATCAGATTAGGGCCATCAGGCCCTATCTTACATCGAACCAGTGTTCCATACATGCAGTATTTCACACATCAGAGTTACATCATGACAATAGTTTAAATGAGAATGTTAGCTTACTCTAGTGACAATATGAATAAAGAGTAGTGACTAAGACCTAATTAAGTAAATGCGCCAGTATTTTTACAACAGGTGCTATACATGCAGATTATGATAAAAGCAATAATAAAATGTAATGATAAACATGACTAAGACTTAATAAATTAAATGCTGGCAGTATTTTTACAGCAGGTGCTACACATACAGATTATGATAAAAGCAATAATAAGCAATAATAATAACAGTAAAAAAAAAATCAAATAATAATGACAAACATGAGAAGGATTGGCAATAGTAACGAAGGTTTGTGCAGATGTACATAATATCTTGGTGGGTAAAGTAGATGTTTACTAGTTTAGCATGTTTTGGGGAATGGGGATTTAAGGAGGGGGAAAGAGGGAAGTAATGAGGTGAAGTGCATTCATGTACAGAGGAAGGCACTACTGTTGCTTAAGTAGATACGTCATTAACTGTTTTTTGAAGCTGGACATGTTTTTAAGTTCTCTAACATAACGAGGGAGGTTATTCCAGAGTCGGGTTCCCGCTACTGTAAAGGACTTGGAGAAGGTGACTGAGTGATGCAGTGGAACGGAGAGGATTTTATTATAATGGGAATGTGTGTTTCTGTCATGTTGTTCCGACATGAGCATTAGGGACGAGGAGAGATATGAGGGACAGTTTACATTTATAAGGCAGTAGATGAGACAGAGTGTGTGGAAATTTCTGCGTTTGTCTGCACGCAGCCAGGACAATTTTGCATATGTTGGTGAAATGTGATCAAAAAGTCAAACGTCACAGATATATCGGACGCAAGCATTCATGACTAGTTCAAGACGTCGGGAATTTTCCTGAGAGAGGCCTTGTAGGATAATATCGCTGTAGTCAATGATTGGGAGTATAAGCGTTTGTACTAATTTCTTTTTCAGATCGAAAGGGAAGAGTTTTTTATATTTTTGTAGGACATGAAGGGATGCTGATGCTTTTTTGCACACTGCAGTTACGTGCTCTGTCCAATTTAGATTTTCATCTGTTATTACTCCCAAACTCTTTTCTGAGGGAGAGAAGTTAATATTTGTTCCATTTAGGATAAGAGATGGTAAGGATTCCTGATGTTTTGGGCTAATGAGCTTAGAGTGACAAACAAGTACCGCTTGTGTTTTAGATGGGTTTAGTTTTAGACCTATGTCCTGTGCCCATTTTGACAGTGCATCGAGGTCAGTATTGAAATTTTCAATAGCTTTCTTGAGATTGCTTGGTTTTGCACTTAGATACAACTGAAGGTCATCAGCATACATATGGTATTTGCAACAGGTCAGAACCGATGACACATCGTTGACATACAGAGAGAAGAGTATAGGACCTAATACAGAGCCTTGGGGAACGCCTGACACTACCTGCCGCCATTGTGATTTTATATTCCCAGATAGGACGCGTTGCTGATGAGACATCATGTATGAGCAAAACCATTGCACTGCACTTGGTGAGAAATTTAGACCGCTAAGTTTGGCCAGTAAGATGTCAACTTTTAGGCTTTTCGACCTGCAAATCAAAACTCATCTGTCTTTCTACATGTCTAGACTTTGCTTACTGTTCAGGTCACAGCATTTCAATTTCTTTTTGGGAAGGATTTCACATTTTCTACTTTCATTCTGTCCTGAATATTATGACAGTTTCCTAATAACTTTTTACAATGGAAAATGTCCCTTCTTAACTCACACTCTATCTTTAATTGCTGCTTCATTACTATGTTTGTCCAGAGTCAACTACTCAGTTAGCACTTTTACCTTTTGCACCACCCTTTTTTCCTTTCTCTATATCAAGTTTGTACACTACTGGCCATTAAAATTGCTTCACCAAGAAGAAATGCAGATTATAAATGGGTATTCATTAGACAAATGTATTATACTAGAACTGACATGTGATTACATTTTCTCGCAGTTTTGGTGCACAGATCCTGAGAAACCAGTACCCAGAACAACCACCTCTGGCTGTAATAATGGTTTTGATACGGCTGGGCATTGAATCAAACAGAGCTCAGATTGAGTGTACAGGTACAGCTGCCCATGCAGCTTCAACACAATACCACAGTTCATCAAGAGTAGTGACTGCCATATTGTGATGAGGCAGTTGCTCGGCCACCATTGACCAGACGTTTTCAAATGGTGAGAGATCTGGAGAATGTACTGGTCAGGGCAGCAGTCGAAGATTTTCTGTATGGAGAAAGGCCTGAACAGGACCTGCAACATGTGATCATGCATTATCCTGCTGAAATGTAAGGTTTCGCAGGGATCTAATGAAGGGTAAAGCCATGGGTCGTAACACATCTGAAATGTAACGTCCACTGTTCAAAGTACCGTCAATGCCAACAAGAGGTGACCAAGACGTGTAACCAATGGCATCCCATACCATCAAGCCGGGTGATACACCAGTATGGTGATGACAAATACATGCTTCCAATGTGCGTTCATCGTGATGTCGCCAAACACAGATTTGACCATCATGATGCTGTAAACAGAACCTGGATTCATCTGAAAAAATGACATTTTGCCATTTGTGCACCCAGGTTCATCATGGAGTACACCATTGCAGCTGCTCCTGTCTGCGATGCAGCGTCAAGGGTAACCACAGCCATGGTCTCCTAGTTGATAGTCCATGCTGTCGTTGAACTGTTCATGCAGATCGTTGTTGTCTTGCAAGCATCCCCATCTGTTGATTCAGGGATTGAGACACGGCTGCACAATCTGTTACAGCCATGCGGATAAGATGCCTTTCATCTTGACTGCTAGTGATACGAGGCCGTTGGGATCTGGCACAGCATTCTGCATTACCTTCCTGAACCCACCAATTCCATATTCTGCTAACAGTAATTGGATCTTGACCAATGTGACCAGCAATGTCACAATACGATAAACCGCAATTGCGATAGGCTACAATCCGACCTTTATCAAAGTTGGAAACGTAATGGTACGCATTTCTCCTCCTTACACAAGGCATCACAACGATGTTTCACCAAGCAATGCCAGTCAACTGCTGTTTGTGTATGAGAAATTGGTTGGAAACTTTCCTCATGTCAACATGTTGTAGGTGTCGCCACCAGCACCAACCTTGTGTGAATGCTCTGAAAAGCTAATCATTTGCATATCACAGGATCATCTTCCTGTCAGTTAAATTTTGTGTCTGTAGTGCATCATCTTCATGGTGTCGCAATTTTAATGGCTAGTAGTGTAAGTTTTGCTGTCATACCTCAGTGAATATTTTACAAAAAACAATCTACTCACTGAAACACAACATGGTTTCAAGAAAAAACACAGCACCATCACAGCAATCTCTGAATTTATACACAGTGTATATAACGTACTAGATGAATGAAATCTGGCAACAGGCGTATTCCTAAAACATTTGATTCAGTTAAACATGACCTGTTAATAAATAAACTTCAAACATATGGCTTGAAAGATTCATCAACAGTACTGCTAAACAACTAGCTATCAAATTGGAAGCAGTGCACACAGCTAACCTATCAAACTAATGACCAAGTTGTAATCTGCCAGTCTTATTGTCAACAGTAAATTAAGAAATCCCCAGGAGCCAATGGGGTCAATTCTTGGGCCCTTCCTCTTCTTAGTCTATTTGAATGATGTCACCCAGACACAAAACTCCAAAATAACGAGTTATGCAGATGATGCATCTCTGTTGTTTTTTGACAAAAATACCTGTGAACTCACATCTTCTGCAACAGATGGAGTAATAAATATAATTAAGTATTTCATTAACAACATCTAAATTTAAATGTCAACAAATTGCAAAATATATGGCATTAAAGCAATGAAGACTAACAGCTGAAATCTTAGGCCTATACTTACTCGTAGATGAAAACTGGTGATAGTCAAATCATATTAACTTTGTATTTGGGAAGGTTAGTAGTGGATTATATCTACTCAGTCATCTAGCAAAAATTGTTGCAAACCCCACTATCTAAACTACTTACTATGGAACAATGTATCCATTGCTAAATTTTGGTATTTAATTATATGGTGCTAGAGATATTAACATCAATAGATTAATGCTGCTGCAGAAGAAGGCAATGAGAATAATGCATGGTTTGGGTCATCATGATTTTTGTAGAAAGGATTTTGTGCTGTGTAAGTACCTTACCATATATCCATTCTATTTATATAAGGTGACTTTATTTTTTACATCATCACCAAAGGTCCTAGAAAATGCAATGACATACATGACCACAATACTAGAAATAAAATAACTCCTTTAGACGAAAAAGCTAATCTAAAAATAACAAACCAAATTTATACCAATTATCTGATTTGTTTGTATCTTAAAAGAAGTTCTCAAAATGGTGTATAACAACACTGTTGTTTCTTGACTCTATGCAAAAAATTTAATAAATTTATAAATTACATTCCTATCCATTCTGTTTCTCTGGGAAAATGAACCTATGTTCAAAAATTTATTACTGGCCAGAGTGGCCGTGCAGTTCTAGGCGCTACAGTCTGGAACCGAGCGACCGCTACGGTCGCAGGTTTGAATCCTGCCTCGGGCATGGATGTGTGTGATGTCCTTAGGTTAGTTAGGTTTAATTAGTTCTAAGTCCTAGGTGACTGATTACCTCAGAAGTTAAGTCACATAGTGCTCAGAGCCATTAGACCCATTTTTTCCCAAAAATTTATTGTTTGCTTTTCTGCAAGATACATTGTATTTTCAAAATCTATCTGTTTACCACTTCACATGTAAGCTCACCTGACAAAATACCAGTCACTCCCTTTAAACAATCACACTAGTCCTGATCATTCCATGGAATTTTCATGCTGTCATTTCCTCTCAATGGTGTGAGGCTTTTCCAAGAATTACATGTAGTTTTCATTCCCCATTAAACTGTAGGTCCTATTTCCCCAGCAAGATTACTGGTATATGTTAGGAGTAATCACATCACTGAAAAGGCATTCAATCAAAAGACTTGCAGCAGCCTGTTGAGCAACACAGAATTATCGTATTGGTATGGAGTATCCTGTATCACATCCCATGCAGAGACCTGAGAACTATGACACACATAATATCTCTGCTGCCTACAATAAACAGACCTTGTAACAAAAGTAAAAAGTCACTAGTGAAAATGTTAATCAAGATTGCCATTGCTCCATTCATTTTAATGTTTCATAAGTTTTGTGCCACATAAGTAACCAAAGTGAGAGGAAAGTGTTAAAGTGTTTCACCTGTGATCTTTGTACCAGAGTGAGGGGGGGAGCGGGAGGGGGAGGGGGAGGGGGAGAGAGAGAGAGAGAGAGAGAGAGAGAGAGAGAGAGAGAGAGAGAGAGAGAGAGAGAGAGAGAGAGAGAGATTTGGCTGTTGTTCATAATTTCTTAAAGAGGAAGCTGATGAACAGGGAAGCATCATAGCCATCTTCAATTAATGTACTGGACTGGGTGGTAGCCAGTCAAGGAATATTTTAGGAAATTAGTTTAAGAAAGTCCCCAGTCAAATCTTCACAAGTTTTCTCTGATCCCAGCTTCTGATGTGTCTACATGACACAAGTTGCTTGCCTTTCATAACAGAGACAGTTCTGTCCAGTTAAAGCTCCTGACAAGAGAGGCCTTAAGCCCTCTGCTGAGACTACTAGCAAATACACACCATTTGTTTTAGCCAACAGCGAGAAAGGGATACATGCTGCATGTGTGGACTCTGGAGGATTCTTCAGCACAGAAAACAGTTGCTTCACTCTCTTGTGATCCAGACCTCAAGCATTTTTTGTGCGAGGCAGAGCCCCCAGCTCTGAATTTCACAATAAGCCACTTTTCTTTATTTTTACATAATTTTCTGTTCCATCAAGTAATGGTAGCCCTGGATAAGCAGAATCCAACAACCTTTTCCCCTTTCCCTGCCCATGTACAGCACATACTGAAAGGATATATGACAATAGCCTACATACATTGCACTCTCTCCTCCCACTTTGATGTTGTTTTCATTCAAACTAGGACTCTTGCTTTTCCCTCTCTCTCTCCCTCTCACATTCTCTTTCTCTCTTTCTCCCCTTTTCTTGCCACAAGAAAAAATGTAACTCATAGGTACAAAATACATATTTACATATTGGTGACAACTAGAGTGAGATATAAGTAAAATCCAAGTAATAAAATGGCTTTATTAATACTTTTGTTTATATTTACAATAATACAGTCAAGAAATTCACATAACTAACTCCATTGAATTATAAACAGAAGAACATTAGAAACCACAGTATAATAGGTATCTTGATGTTTAAGCTGTGAATGGCTGCAAACTGAATACAAATTATCAACAAAGTGCTCAGTCGGGGAAAGAAAGAATGTACCATATAAAACAGTCATCAGCATATAGAAAATTATCCATAGATGGTAAGTTTTATAACTTAACCATAATCTTTTACACTTTAATGGAAGTACAAAAGTAGCACTTCCATTTTGCGCCGCACAACAAAAGACAGCGTCAGTGTGACATTTGTTGCAGAGTATTTATAACCCAGGGAATAATTGAAAACAGAAACTAGAATTAATATTCAATAAAAGTAAATTGCCATATAACACCTATATCATTTTTATTTCCAAAATTTAAATTCACCTAAACATCAAACTCATTTATTACTTAGGAACATGCACAGTTTGAATGCTACTCATGATTTAGATGTCATATTTGACCACTCCTTGAAAAACATTATTCAGTAAGGAATGCCATGTTTCAAACTGTTTAATGTAGCACTTGTTCTATCAAATTCTTCAGCTTCATTGCCATTCTCATCATGTTCAAATCATCCTGCTCCTACTGCTACTGCTGCAGCAGCAGCAGCAGCAGCAGCACCTGGACTCCCAGGCAGTGTTGGGGCATCTGAAACATAGGACACAAATTGCTGGAGTGGTCTGATAGTTCTAAAAACTTGGAATACAAGATATCCTTCCTGCATTAGTGTCACATTTTCAATTTTTTGCTGTGAAAACAATGTCCTATAGCCTTCCTCAATAGTAATATTAGTTGCAGCCCTAAATTTCTCTATCTTCAGTCTTTTCCCCACAGTGCTGGATACATGCGCGGCCACCCGCATTGCCACCCATGCCATCCCCACCAGTCAGCCCACATGCTATTCGTACGTTTCTTTCATCAGTCGACTTGACTGAATTGAGTTATTGAGTAGTTGTACTTTCTTATGTAGCGCATGCATCCTCATCACCTTATTTTATACATTTCTGTCTGGCACATAGATAGCTAAAATACACCTACAAGGAAAGTCACAGTTATTCTAGTGATCTCGATAGATTATTCCGTCAGGCATTTGTTTAAGAAAAGTTGTGAATATTCTACTGTTTTCTTGTACAGAGAACCATTGACACATAGCATTATAAATCTGTACTCTTTGCCAAATAGGAAGCTAGTTTACATTCAGAAGACTGAAGAATGAATAAGTAAAAAGTCCTAGTTGTAGGAAGTGCAAGTGTGAAGATTAGTAAAGAGTGAGAGTGATCAGTTAATTGTGAAGTATTAAAAATAGTAAATCATAATAATTTCTTAGTAAAAATATTGTTACAAACTTCGTAACATGAGATAGGTATGGGAAACTATTGATACGTATATCTCTGGTAATTGTGACTTTCGAGAAGATTCCTAAAAATGCATTGTTACTATATAGGCTCTCGATCAAATGCACTAGAAAGGAATTGAATCAACAATAAAAGTTCCACACATGCAAATTTCCAGATGACATCATCAATGGAAACTTGCCCCTATAATCTACGTCGTAAGGTACATATTGGCTTGTTAATTTTACAGTAGGTATTTGCTCACTCTCCATAAAAGTCTGGAAGCAAACATTCTGTCAGCAAATGTTCTCTAAACAACTGAGCCACATATATAATGGAAGCACAGTCACTGCCAGGTAGTCAGTTTGAAAGCTACAATCGATCCAATAACTTGGAAGTGATAAAAAGTGAACAACTGCGATTATTGGCTATTACCACAGACTTCAGTCAGTGTTGTTGTTAGTTATGTTAGAAATACGCCGAGTGTGACTATGTGTATTTTATGCTAAGCGTACTAGTGTTGCAATTTTCAGGGCGAATCAAGTGTTTATTCGAGAATTAAACTTTGCATGTGACTTGACTATTTGTTATTACAGTAAAAGTAAAGATACATCAAGATATTTTTAGTGCCCCCTACTTGAGGTTTTTCTGGTTCTGTCACTGGTTTCACAATTGTTCCCTACAAAAAAATTTTCCTTTGCACAGAGTCTACACAATCACAGCTTCAGAGATTCTTGGCAACTACTAAGCGGTAGTTGTCTGAGCAACAAAAGTCATTATAGGTGGGCAGAAAATGTGTCACAATTCTATAACACATTGAAATCAGTAATAATAGTTAGTTTGTGAGTACCTTTACTGTATGATTCGAGATGTTATTTGTAAATATCCTGAAAAAAGGAATGATTGGAAATATTTTGTGACATTTGGCACAGCATTCAAGGTGGTGACTAAATGTTCAATTCTGCCAATTGGTTTTGTAGCATCTTGTCCACCCTCCAATGCATTAAAGATAATAATAACAAATTCTCCACTGTATATGAAGTATCATTGTCACATGGCTCACATCGTTCTGAATAATGCAGGTATCATAATTACGGAAAAAATACATTATCCACATACATTAGCATATTACTGTACCATGTAATTACATCACTGTCCTCTTTTAATGCAGATACAAGAGATATTTATTATGATGATATAAACACAACTATCCACATCAAATACACACATCAAAAAAAAGTTTTGCATCACCTCAGTTCCGAGAGTTAGAGATCCTGTACAGAAAATTGGAATAGAGATCAACATAAAAATCATTTCTGCCCTTTTTATTGTTCATGAAAACCACACATTGCATGTTGTACCACCATACAGTAAAACCTTCAGAGGTGGTGGTCCAGATTGCTGTTCACACTGGTACCTCTAATACCCAGTAGCACATCCTCTTGCATTGATGCATGCCTGTATTCATCGTGCCATCCTATCCACAAGTTCATGAGAGCCCATCCTGGCACAAAGTAACAATGCAGACATGATCAAACAGCAGTACTGACCATCAAGGCATGGTTGAACTACAGACAACACAAGCAGTGTACCTCATTCCTGGAGGAATGACTGGAACTGATCAGCTGTTGGACTCCCTATGTCCAATAGGCACTGCTCACGCATGGTTATTTACATCTTTGGGTGCATTTAGTGACATCTGTCAATAGTCAAAGGGTCTGTGTCTGTGATACAATATCCACAGTCAACATCTATCTTCAGGAGTTCCAGGAACCGGGAAGATGCAAAACTTCTTTAGATGTGTGTATATCCTAAATAAATATATGTAAGTAGGTACCATATGAATCATTTTACCACTAATACCTTTATTATCCAAATTCAAAGCATCACTCATAACAAATTCTGTTTTCTGCAATAGGTGGCTGGTGAAAATAGGTGAAGCCCAAAACTAGTCAGCCAGTAAATAAAATGAAACTTTGGTTTTACACATTTAAAAATGTCTTATCTGCAGTGTTCAATAAATATATCAAGTGAATGAAAATAACTTACAGCATTCAAGCACTAGCTTTTAAATGGTCAAAAGCAACTCAGCTGCCCTTTCTAAGATGTTAGTATAAAATTTGTTCACTTACAAAAATTAAAGAATTGGTTAATATTAACAGTGTCACTGCTCAAATTAGACAGCCAGTCTTCTGTTAAACTACTTGATGCCACCTGCTCAGCATACACACCACATCTAATTGACATATTATGCTTTGCTATGGTGGCATCACAGGTATAACACACTGGTGGTGATTAATGGTGAAGGAGGGAGCTAAGGATTCTGAAAGTGTGCAACCGTGAGGTGAGCCTTGTCGATCTGTGTGATGAAGGATGCATGCAGTCAGGTTGACAAATGAAACATTTGTTCTCTCCCATTTACAGTCATTTTCTTTCACACATATTCCACTGTATCCAGCTAAACAATGACATTATGAGATGCAAGAAGATGGTAGCCTCCAATACAGTAATTTTCTTACAGGTCTATTTGACTGCGACATCTGCCATCTCATTATCATAAATGATTTTACTCAGCAACTTCTTTCCTCCAGGTACTGTCAAATTATTCCAACACATGTTGACCATCACTGAATTTTTGTATAGTGGCAAATAATATGAAATGACTGATGGGATGACCATGGGCTCACCTTTGTCACTATCTGTGGCCAATTTCTTCATGGATAATTTTGAAAGATATATATTAAACAGTGCTATCCTACACTTGCCCTATTTTATTTTTATGATTGTGCTGGTCATACTTCTTTGATTTGTACTCATGGAAAGGAAACATTGCAGAAATTCTTTGACCACATGATCAGCTTACATCTTAACAAAGTTTTCTGTGGAAATGAAGAAGGAAGGACACACCATTCATCCTTCCAAAATGCTGTGTTGGACACACTGAAAGTGCCAGAAACACATTCAATGAGAACCACTGTGTTAAGACAAAACTGGTATCAAATACATGAAAGAAAGCCAGCTCTCTCCAGAAAATGTAAATCCAAGTTTAGACGATCAGCACATGATATTTCTTCTGTTCTGAAGAGCAACACCAAGTAAAGTTGGACAATTCTAAAACAGATATGGGGCTATAATAGTCTTTCATTCACTTAATAAAACTGTAGAGATGTTACTCCCCAAGATTGGTAGTTCAACGGCCCAGGTGATTACAATATTTCGTGAGAAAGTGGCAGTAGCTACACAGGACAATCTAGTCAAAACATTTCCCAGAGTTGTAAAGAGCAGTGGTAGCACCCTGTCAAGTACAGGTATATGCTGTTGCTGAACACAGCATTATGAATAAATACATTTTTTTTTAGCAAACATGGATTCTAGTTTACACTTCAAATTAATGGGGGCTCAGTCATAATAGAGGCAGTGAAAATCAGAATGCGTGTCAACATTTTCAACACACTGGCTGACAAACACAGAGGCTGCATAGAAGTACACCCTATAATATACATAATGATGAAAACAACAATACTGTAATTAACATTACATTGTTGGCACCAATGTAATTTCTGGTGGCAGACTTATTTTCAAAAGATTTTCACAGAGAACTAAAGCAATAAGTGTGAACAGTTAACACAAAGTTAAGCACTCTCTGGATTGTAATGAAGCTTCATGTGGTCTGACATCATTAAGATGGACCATAATGTTCACTGGTCATTCAAATTACCATCTCAGTGTGTTCTACTACTGCTCATAGAAGTAATAATTCATTATGTGTGAAAACCACCCACAAGATTATTGTCTCCATACCACCCATATGCATAGACTTTTTGGAATGAAAACCTCAAATCCCCTTCCCCATGTGGCCTTGACTTATACTGAAGAGACATTTGAACCAAGGTGTAGGTAGCTTCAGTCCTTGCATGGTGTCACGTTTATGGTGACCCATCTATTAAATGGAGTATTAAGCTCAATCATGGGTATTTCACACCCATAAACAAGTTCTATAAAGGGTAAAATCTTTGTGATCTGAAGTTTTCTCGAAAGATAGGCTGCTTCCAAGGTTCCTGGGTGTACTGCTGGATCCAATCATCAAAGGTCCCTGTTATTTCAGTGAACAACCCTTCCAGCATCATCAGGTGGTGTTGATTCCATCGTAAACTTTTGACTATTGGATCTGACAGTACACACAAGAATCTTGGAAGCAACAAAATCTTTGATGTTCCAAAATAAGTAAGTTTTGTGTATAGTCATGAGACAAAAAGTGGTGGTAAGTTTCTATGGGATCAAACTGCTAAGGTCATCAGTCCCTAGGCTTACACATCTAAATTAACTTATGCTAAGGACAACACACACACCCATGCCCAATGGAGGACTCAAACCTTTAATGGGGGGAGCTGTGCAAACTGTGGCAAGTCACCTTAGACTGCATGGCTATCCCGTGTAGCAGGACAAAAAGTAATACAATATTTACAAACATTTTAGTTTATCATATTTTTCTGACACAGCTGAAGTATGAAAGAGGGGTGGGAGGGTTACTTTACCTATAGGTCCAATTAATACAGTTGCTGCATCCTGCCCCCCCCCCCCCCCCTCCCCAAATGAAGCAACTATTTGGTTGTGTTTTGTATGTGTGCACTTCTTTAGCTCATTTATCAGTGAATGAAATGTATGTTTCCTTCACTAACCACCAACTTATGATATTTTTCACTTCAGTTTTCAAAGTGCTGTGTAGTGTTGTTAACAACAATAAAAAAACATCTGCTATGTATGCTTAAGTGTCATTTTACTCACAAGAAGGTATAATTATTTCTTTAGTGTGTAAATATATTAAATTCAACTTTAAATTAGGAGACCAAGACAATCCACATGCAACTCTCACATTTGACATAAATTCCAGCCCATGCAATTTGGAGAACCAACAGAACTGGGAAATTAGCTTATTTTGTTTGGTGCCTCCTTTTCTGCATCAGATAACAAACATAAAGAAATGAACTGTTGATGAAATGTGAACTATGCAAAAACTGGGGTCCTTCTGCATCTCTTCATACTTGATGTCTCATCATACTTGATAGCATCTTCCAGTTCCTGATGACAGTCTGTGTCACAGGGCCAGAATCATGCTACAGTGGTTTGAGCAGCTCAGTAGTGAACTGACATTGATGTCTTGGTCACAAAATTCACTATACTGAATCTGATGTAACATATATGGGCTACCATTGGGTGACAGCTGTGTGCCCACAAACTGTTAACCCATAATTTACAGGAATTGCGTGAAAATTACATAGAAATATGGTGCCACATACCTTCAGAAAAACCTAGGACTTGTCAGAGTCATGCCATGGAGAATTTCAGTTGTATTGCTTTCCAAAAGTGGACTAACATACTATTAAACAGGTGGTCATAATGTTTGGGCATGTCACAGTATGTAATACAATATGTTAACACGCGGAAAAGAAATGCTTTTAAAATGGAATACAACCTGATCACTATAACTGATTCTAACCATTTGGTGGATTCTTTATGCATTTAACACAAATAAAAATCTGTTCAGCAGCTCCTATCCGTCAACTGTATAATGTCTTGTTGGCCACATTAGTGTTTTATCAAAAATGATATTTGAAGCATGCTCTTGAAAATATTCACTCCTTCTCTTCTGTATAATGAAGGAGTGTTCATTGACCTGAAAATCTATGAATTAGTAATCTGCAACAATTTCAGTTACTGATTCAGTGCAATAAGAAAGTAATGTAAAGCTGTTACTCAAAATAACTGAGATGTTATAATATAATACCAACAATTAAACTATAATGTGACCTTGAATGCTCATTTTACTCACTCCTATTTGGAATATTTCCTGAAAGTCTCAGCATAGATAGTGATGAACAGGGGAAGATATTTCACCAGCAAATTGTAGGTGCGGAAAGAAGGTATCAGGGTAAATGGAATACATAAATGCTATCTGGCATTTGGTACACAGTGGGGAAGATTCTTACTAAAGAAAGGATTTTAACATGCAGCACCTTTCCAAAAATATAGCTATTTTCACACAGACAGGTCAATATATGCATTTGGGGACATAAACTGAAACAAAATATGCTGCACCATTTTGTGAGATTACCACATTTTGCACCTTTTCCTTTTTATTCCTCAATCAGACACCTTCCCTTCAACCCCTCTCTTTTTATGTGATTTCTAATATACTGAACAATTTTTTTCTCTTTTTGAATGGGTATTAAATAGTTGTTTAATCAAAAACCAGCAATGATCAATAAATATAAATATATGATTTATGGAAAGCACCAGTTATTCTTCATACTCCCAACAACAATAGCCAACCTAAGCAACAATATTCAACCTGCAGCTGTAAAATCAAATTAAATTTAAACTATATTGCTGCAACAGTCTACCTAAATTCAGTTAGTGCTAGCATGAATTCAACAGTTCCTATCTGTCAACTGCATACTGCCTTGTTGGCCACGTTAGTGCTTTATCAAAATGGATTTTTCACAATGACCAGTAAATTAGAAACAAAATAGGTGAAATAGATGTATTCCTGATCCCAAACCCATGCCATCATTGTACATAGAATAGTAAGTGGTATTAACTAGAAAATAATTATTAAAATTCACTCACATCGACATAGGAAAATTAAAGTCATGCAAGAGACAGAGGCGGAAGCAGGAAGCAAACCAGTTTGTCACAAGTATGTAAGGTTGATGAAACTGCCTGTCAAGTAAAGATATGCTCCAGCACAGTCTATGAACTAGTCAAAAATGTACTCAAGATGGTGAATTTCAATTGAGGAACTACATGCTGCTACCACTTACCATCTACTGATGGAGAAACTGACTGTCTTCCGCCAACACCACTTCACAGAGTGCTGCCAATACCGGACTGGAACACAGAATCCAGAAACAGGACCTCTTGCAGTCCATGTTCCTGTTTAACGTTCAGGTGCCTTCAGTGCTCTGACATCTACCATGGACAGGGAGGTTATCAACTGACCACACAACTATGGACACCAGATACATCCTGGATGAGTCATCAATGACCATCAAAGAATTCAGAGTGGGACTGGGTACACTCCAGCAGCCAGAGTGAGTACAATTTCTTTGGTTATCATTTGGAAGAGTCTAGGCATATTAATGGGCATGCTATGTTCAAAGTATCTTTTGTGAAACCAATGGAACCTGTCAATTTACCAGAATTCAGAGGAAATTTTAAAGAGACACAAGTATAGCGAGTGTCACTGGGTTATGGTCAGGCAGAAGAAGTGGTTGAGGTTAGTTTCATACATTGTAAGTTGTATTTTTCTTGTTTGGAACATGTTGCTCTATTGTATGCATGTATTTTCAGAATAAATATAAATTAGTGGTAAATTACACAATAATGCTAGGTACCACATGAGCTACTATTAGTGATAGCATAACTGCTCTGACAGAGCAAATGTCACAATTGTCAAAGGAAAATTCTCTATAAACATTATACCATGATTAATTGAAGGTTCAACTAAAAGCTTTGTGGACTGAGCAAGAGTCACAGTCAGGTTTGAGTGAATTTAACTCTCTAGTAGCAATGTCCCATTTTTCAGTAGATTATTCAGTATCTAACGTAGTTACACTCTTCTCCAGCAAAACAACAGAGGACATAACAGTACTCATTAATGACATATTCGGTGTGGCCAGGATGAGTAATTAATCACATGAATCTACTCAGTAGATGGCCAATTTACATCTTACATGTGAAGCCCTGACATAGGTTATGTATCACAAAATGGTGGGTAAAGTAAATACATTTGAATAGCAACTGGAAGGTTTATGTCAAAGTTGTCTTAAGCAGAATAGTGCTAGATTTTATAGACAAAAGTTGAGTGGGCTGGCATAGAAGGTAAATGAGACTGTGAGGACTCTTTCACACAGTCTCTGTAAAGTAAATGTGTAAACATATGAGGCGAAATAGAATCCAGAAGCAGACCATGTCATACTCAGGGAGTCAGAAAACAGAGTACCCAGTGTGTTTTTATTAGGAATTCCTGCAGAATTTTTGCAAAGAGTTTGAAGAGAAAATCCAGAGGATTCAGTTACATCACTCTGTGTTGCTACACATTTGCAGGAAATAGATATTGCTACACAAGTGCACAATGATACATAAATTTTTGCTTCTGAAACGAATTGTTATTGTTGTGGGCATTTGAAGATGCAATGCAATTGGCCACAGTGTTACAGATGAGGGCATTTTGGCCACAAGGCAAATGATAGTGGAAATAGGAAGTAGGGTAACAGAAGCAAGCAATGGAAAATGTTAAACATAAACGGGGATGTTTTGCCATCAGAAAACATTCCCAATAATAATACTGCAGACACTAATGCAGAGACAGATTGTTGCCTGATGGGCTTTGTAAACAGTAAACAATGTAAATTTTTAGTTGATACTGATGTGTGTGTATCTGTGATTAGTCTAGACCTCATGGGTAAGAGAAGACAAGGACTCCAGTCTATAAATTACACTGAGTAGGAAATTATGATATAGTATCATTGGGGACAAAACAGCTTGTTTTCAGGGTTGTAACTGTAGGGTTTTGTGAGCATATAGAAGTGTTGCCAATTGTGGGACAAGGGTATTCTGCGATCCTTGGACTTGGCTTCCTAGATAGGTGTCATGAAAAAATTAATCTTTCACAGCACACAGTTGAACTTGGTAGGAACTTGTTTCTGATGAGCCAAATGGCTACAAATGTGTAGATGATACATGGTACACCAATTCCTAAGGTGTCACCAACTGAACTGTGTAAACATACACTATAGATAATTACACATGCTAAAGTACCTGCAGGTACAGGGAAGTTGGTTTGGGTATCTGTAGATGCCAATGTGCCAAAGCAGAGATTACATGTGGTTCACTCACTGTAGAAGAATGAAGTATTAGATGGACAGTGAATGGGAAGCCATGGTAACTTTGTTGTTATGATATTCAGATTTATTCAGCTCATATGGTCCATTACCAGCAACTCTCATCACACAACACTGCATACCAATAGATGATAATCCACCAGTCTATAGGAAACCATAGAGAATAATGAAACACCTCCAGCCATTAGTAGACAAATTTATAGATTAACAATTACTTGAGGGCATTATTGAGCATAGTGATAGCCAGTAGTCAGCAAATATCGTTATTGTACCAAAACAGTTAGGTTAAGGTACTCAATAATATTGATTTTGTAATGGCTTGTGTTACCTGAACACTTGAACCACAACACATGCAAATCTAACCCTGAACATCATGGATACATTAAAAAACCTACGAAGCTGAAAATATTTTTTGATGATTGATCTTAGAAATGGTTACCACCTACGATGTTTCCATAAGATAAAACCAAAACTGTTTTCATAGCACCAATATCAAACACTGCAGTTTGGATTGAAAAAATGCTCTGACTACATTTTAGTGCCTATTAGATGAGGTGCTTCATGGGTTAAAACAATAATCTGTATGGTATACTTTGATGGTGTAATTGTGTACATGAGAACTATAGAAGATAATGACAAATGTCTGGGTGAAGTATTTAGTAAACTGAGGGCAGCACATCTTATACGTATGAGGGGTACCAAAAAAAAGTAATTATTTTTTAAAAGCTATATAGTTTCAAATAGTTTACAAAACAACCTTATCCGCTTCAAAATACTCCCTATTAAAACTAATATATTTGTCCCACTGATGCTTCCATTGCTCAAAACAGTTTTTTGTAGTCATCTTTAGAAATGACTGACAAGTCCTCCTTCATTTTCTTCTTGAACTCTTAAATGTTCTCAAATAGGTGTCCTTTCATGTGTTAAAATAAGAAAAAATCGCACAGAGCCAGGTCAGATGTGTAAGGTGCATGGAGCAGTGAAAACACGCCACTTTTAGCCAACAACTATCTAACAGAGATGTCTGTGTGTGCATGTGTGTTGTCATGGTGAAAGGACCAGCCTCCTGTCTACCACAAATCGGTTCTCCAGGATAACCCACTAATCTCTGACAATTGATCAATTGTCTGTTGATGGTCTGTCAGCACAAGTTCTCAAATTTTTTCAATATTTTCACCAATTTCGGCAGCTGATGGATGTCCAGAATGAGGTTTGTTATCAATTGACATGTCACCATTCTTAAATCAAGCAAACCACTTGTACACTTGCTTTTTTCCCATAATATCATCTTGGTAAGCTGTTTTCAACATTAAAACAGTTTTGGCACCATTTTACCAAATAGAAAACAAAATTCCACAGCTACACATTGTTCACATAAACTTGCCATCATAAAAAATAAAACAAGGCCAAAACAGTGCTAACAAAAAAAAATCACAGAAGGTGAATAGAACAAGCCAGTCAACAATAGAGGTGGCACTGAACTGGCAATGAGTTGTCCTATACACAACTAACAGCAAAAATATGTATTACATGAGCTCCACCCAATTCCATGTTGCTCAGACATAAGTAAACTTTCTTGGGCATATTATCAGTCAAGCTGGAGTGAGGATAGGTCCTCAACTTACTTCTGCCATACATAATTTCCCAACACCACAAATTGCTAAATGTTACAGTGTAAAGTCAAGCATCAGCATGCCAGTCAGGAATGAGAGAGCAAAGAGGGCTGTGACAAGATTTCAGCTTATTGCACACTGACCAACCCCTTTCCAGGACAATAATGTGATAGCAATAGCGTCTATAGTAAGAGGATATAAGCGCATCACCTGACTGGTTGTGGCCTAGTTCTACAGCAGCGTGAAGCCTAGCAACTAGGACAGAAGCGTCACACGTTACTTTTGCTTGTACATTCTATGTAGCTCATTCTTGGAATTGTGATACTGAAGAACATTGATTATTTTGCATGTCACTCTTTGCTTGCAACACATTTATGTAATTCTCAAAGTTAAGTATTGTCATTTACTTTTCATAATAAAACTCATTAATATGATTTGCTTGATCTGAGAAAGCAGGTTTCCTAGACACCCCGTATTCGACAACTAGGCAGGATTCAGACAAAACATTACAATTATTTATCTGATTATTCAATTATTATCATAAGTTCATTAAGTGATTCACTGAAATTACCCAGCTGTTAGATAATTTGCTACAAAAAGGTGTCTGTTTACAGTAGACAGCACAGTCTCAAGAAGCAATCAAAAAGATATTAATATCAGGGTCTATATCAACATTCCCTGACTTTGAGCAAGAATTCATACTTGCATGTGATGCCTCCAATAATGTTTTGGGTGGAATTTTAAGTCAAAATGTTGATGAGAAACAAGTCCCATGGCATATGTCTCTTAGACAATTAAATAAGACTGAAAATAATTATTAGACAACTGAAAAAGAAATTTTAGCAGTTATTTACTGAATGTCTTATCTTTGCTGCTATTAGTATGGTTATAAATTCAAAGCAGTTATGGACCACACATCTTTAAAATGGTTATTAGTGTTGACAGATCCATGAAGTCAATTATTGAGATAGGCATTAAAAATAAGCAAGTTCAACTATGAAGTAATTCATAAGCCAGGAGTCAAACACACGAATGCAAATACCCTAAGCAGGTAGACAGCAGTTTTACAAGTGATACATGGAAGCCAGGCAGATTGGATAAATGCACAATCAGCTAACAGTGAGTTTCAACCTCAGTTTGAAATGTAAGAAGGCTTGCTTTGCATATCTACAGCGTGCAGACCTTGCACTGTAGTTCTTGCATTGCTGATAATTAAAGTATTACATCAAGCACATGACCACATCTTATCAGGTCATGGAGGAAAACGAAGATCTGACAGACATGTATCTCAAAGATTTTGGTGGAAAATGCACCAAAAAGTAATGTAGAAAAATATGTGAGAAACGGCATCCTGTGTGCACAAAGAGCAGATCTGAGACATCAGAAACATCAGTAACAAAGACTACCAGAATTGAAACACCATTTTCCATGCTGGGATTGGATGTTTTAGGACCTTTTAACAGAACACAAGTAATAAATGTATTGTTGCAATGTCAGATCATTATTCATGATATTTAGTTATTGTAGCCATCCCAAATCAGTAGGCAAGTATGTTTTCACAGGCCATGGTAATCAATTGGATACTGAAATTTGACATACCAGAATCATTATCACAGACCAGGGTGCTAATGTTGTATCCAAACTAATGAAACAGTTATGTGGCTTACTGAAAATGAAGAAGTTACTTACCATCCCGTTCCAGACTCAAACGAATGGATGGACTGAACAGGTTCACTGTACTTTATCTGAAATGTTAAGCAATTACATAAATTCATAGCACTGAGACTGGGACATATATTTAAGGTTTGTTGTCAGGGCATGTAATTCAAAAGTTCATACTGGAACTGGTTTCTCACTGTACGAGGTAGTATATGGGTGAAAAATGCCATCACATTTTGATGTAGTTCAACTCAAAATGGGTCCACAGGGCAAACCAGAGAAAATTCTGCAAAAAATTGAGACAGATTTGGCAAAGGATAAAACATGCCAACACAAAAGTTTTAGAGACACAAGAATGTATTGGGGAATGGACGAGTAATCTGCCACAATACAGAACCCATATACCCCAAAGAGCAAAATGAAAAAGTTTTCAACAAAATATCATGGACCTCACCAAGTTATTGAAATGACTTCACCAGTCAATATAAAATTACAATTGCAAACTGGATCTACTGTAGTCCATGTATATTGAATCAAACTGTTTAGGGGTGAAATTGATGCATTGCCACAGATTCCTTCAACTGTCATAGAAAAAAAGAATTTCCATGGAAAAATGGCCATCAGAGAAATGTAACTTATGCATTTAAGTCACAGAATTAGCGTAAATTTTATGTAAATGAACATAGGTTTTTTTTTTTTTTTTTTTTTTTTTTTTTTTTACGACCAAACTGAGGAAAAAATCTCCATGGCCACGAAATTTGTCAGGACATGAAATTACAACAGAACAGTAATAACAGATAAAATAAAATTTTTATGAATTCTCAAAAGATGAAAAGAAATTCAGTCAACAATATTACAGAGGAATCACCTTAATTTTTCAAGGAACTTCTCGACAGAGTAGAAGAAGTGACCCATGAGGAAATTCTTCAGTTTTGTTGTGAAAGCACGTGGATTACTGCTAAGATTTTTGAATTATTGTGTTATCTTATTGAAAATGGGTGGAGCAGAATACTGCACACCTTTCTGCACAATGGTCAAGGAAGTGCGACCCAAATTTCTGCAACATAATAACTGAGTGAAAGCCACTAGTTCTTGGGAATAAGGTGATATTGTTAACAAGAAGTGACAGTAATGAATATAAATCAGGCTAATGTCAGAATACCCAGACAAGAGGTTCATGAAGTTACACCAAACCACCCATTTCTGAGCCAAAAATACTCTTAAAGAATGGGAAGAGTTACCCCAGTAACATATGTCGTAAGTTAATGAAAATAAGCAAAGTAGACTACTTTTCATGTCGAAATATCACTTACTTCATGGAGGAGTATTTCAGATATCAGTCTCAGAAAGCCATTTTCCAAGAGAGTTATATGATTCTCAGTAAAAATAAATATAACAACAAAAATAACTAATTTTTGACAATATAATGTAATTGGATGGATAAAAAATCTAATCACGAAGTGGTGGCAGGAGAACACACACATAAAAGAAGTTTCATTTATGCAACCTTTTGGAGTCAGTGGCTCCTTCTTCCAGTGAAAGGGTTGAAGGGGAAGGAAGAGGGGTGAAGGAAAAGGACTGGAGAGGTTTAGGAAAAGTGATAAAGTTTGAAAAAGTCACGCAGAACACATGGCCAGGGGAGACTTACTGGACAGGATGAGAAGGAAAGGCTTTTCTTTTCATCCTGTCCAGTAAGTCTTCCCTGACCCAGGGTTCTGGGTGACATCCCTGAACTCTATCTCTTTTCTTAAACCTCTTCAGTCATTTTCCTTCACCCCTTTTCTTTCTCCTTCAACACTTCTGTTGGCTCTGAAAGCTTAAACAGGTGATACCTTTTTCTATGTGTGTGTTCTCCTGCCACTGCTTGGTGAGTAGATTTATTATCCATCCAGAAGAAGCTAAGTTTTTGTTTAAATCACCAACTATGCTCAGAAAATGATTGTTAAATACTGTACATATTTATGACTTATCAGCATCAGAAATGTTTATACTATGTACTGCCTTTATATCTTCAACCTTGTGCTACTGACCAGGCACATCCTTCATGGCTGAATGTATGGTTTTAATTTTATACTGTAAGTTAGCTATTTTATTTGCATTCCACATACTGTTTGCCTTCCTAATAACATTTTTAAGCACCTTAGAGTACCGTTTCTAATAGGCTACTAAAGCTCAGTTGTGACCACTTTTAACATTTTGATATAACTCCCACTCTGTTATACATGATATCCTTATCCCACTAGTCAACTACTCAAGTTGCCTTTTACTACTAGTACCCTGTTCTGAACGTTAAATGAAAGCAACTTTCAAAGAGCATGAGAAAATGTCTTAAGAGAAGCATTATTTTCATTGTCTATGTTGTCAAAACTATAAACATCCTGCCATTCTTGTCCCTTAACACAGAAGCTAGGAATAGGGCATCCTGGGATCCACATCCTTTTCAACACTCTGGTGCCTATGGGTGCTAACAACTTCCAGGGGTGGAGAGGAGATCAGCCAACCACACAACTACGGACACCGGGTACATTGCAGATGGGCCATGAAGAGTCATCATAGAATTCAGAGTGGGACCAAGTACATCACCAGCAGTCAGCTTGAGAGCCATTTTGTGCTGGGGAGTGCTCACACCTGCTCACCAGCAGTCTGCTGTGGTGGCTGTGTCACTGACATCTTCTCCTGGTTGTGGAAATCCTAGCTGAATCCAACATGCAGTTGAAAGAGCAGCTGACACTGGTATGAAAGAGTGATCACTTGTAAACATTCTGAATAAGTAACTGAACTCTTATAACATTTTAATAGCATTGTTGATACTTCACAGGCTCCCAAGAGCTGTCCTGACTTCATGCAGAGGTGTGTCTTCTCAGCCCTCTGTACTATGTTTTTTGTTTAAATGAACACTGGCTCACACCTGCAGAAATTGTTCTGTATATCACAGAAGGATATGAATCAGCATAAGTAGACATGGAGGAGTTGCTATTTTTATAAACAAAATCTTTTACACTGAATATGTAACACAAAAAGTTGTTCTGTTTTGTAAGGAAAATTGTTGCAGAAATATTTCCTAAACCAGAGTTAATGGTTATCTCCATTTATCACACTCAAACCTTTGATATGAATCAGTTTATTGGCCAAATGGAACTTCTAAATAAATATCTACTGGAAAAATATAGTCATCGCAAGATAAGATACATCAGTAATATTAATATTAACATCACACATAAAACATCAATTGTCACACATTTTCAAAAGCTTTTAAGATCAGACAGCTTGTATTGTGTGAATGGCAAGCCAACTCGATTTGATGCAGGTCTGTATAACATAATCCCCAATTTGATAAAAGATGAATATCAATATTAAGTGACAGATAGAATGATATCTAACAACCACAGCCTACAGATGATGGTCAGTTGTGAAAACTATCCTGTTCGACAACCCAAACACATTAAGAGACATTCAGAAAACATTACACGACTAAGACAACAATGATCATAACTCAAGTTTGACAGAGTAGTTCTATGTAATTGATACAACAATGATAATGCTTTTAGCTTATTTACTAAGATATTAATGAGCTTCAAAGCCGTTGCCCACAAGTAACTAAAAAGATGAAAATAGATGGTGCACCAAACAGAAAAAGCAGAACAGCTGGTTCACACATGACCTGCATAACCAGAGAAACATTATTGTTGCCCTACATAAAATGACTAAAACTGGTAACTTAGAATCAAAACAGAGGTTCAGAAAAGCCAGGAAGAAATACAAGACCAAAATACAGGCAGCAATTCAAAGAGCCAGCGATTCTTTCATTGATAATTCCAGTGACAAATGTAAAGCTGCCTGGAAGGTAATGAACACAACAGCAGTGAAACATAAAAACAGATGTGAAACTCCCAAATTGCCACAAATACTAAATGAATTCTTTGTAAGTAGCACTTAGTGTGATGCTCCTACTACCTCGACACTAGAGGATGCAACTTCAGGAAGTACTTTCCATAATGTACCTGACTCACATAACTTATCTTTTGAATGGAAACAGTTACCTGCCAAACTACATACAAAGTTCACAAAACTATGTAGCTCTCACAGTGAAAATCTTCATGGAATCTCTAAAACAACAAAATTATTAAACAATGGGAACTCCAGGTTGGAATATCAACAACATAAGGAAAAGACAGACTGATACTTATCATGAAAATGACACATTAAGCTGCAGATAGGCACGATTAAATGACACTTATGCACTAGTTTTTGGTAACAGATTTCACCAGAAAAAGAAAGAGAAACACATACCAATCATTCACACAAGTAAGTACACCTTATACACACATGATCAACAAGTCCAGTAGCTCAGAGCAGCTCTTTTCTAGATGAGATTAGATTAGATTATTTTTTCGTTCCATAGATCCATGTTGAGGAGATTCTTGTGGATGTGGAACATGTCTTTTTTTTCCTATTTTTTTTTAAGCTGAAATAACAATACTAATAGTATGAATACATACAATACATCAATTGTTTCTATTAAAAAATTAATCAATGGAGTAGAAGGAGTTGGCAACTAGTAAGTCTTTCAGGCTCCTTTTAAACTGATCATTAGTAGTAACTAAATTTTTTATGTTTGCTGGAAAATTATTGAAGATGAGTGTTCCTGAGTAGAGGACCCCTTTTCAAACTAAAGTAAGTGCTTTTAATTCCTTGTGCAGATAGCTTTTGTTCCTGATATTGTATGTATTAACTGAGCTGTTTGTTGGAAAAAGAGATATATTATTTAGGACAAATTTCATTAAGGATTAAATATACTGAGAGGCAGTAGTTAGTATGACCAGTTCTTTGAAGAGGTTTCTACAGGACGTCCGTGAATTTACTCCACAAATAATACATATTACACGTTTTCGGACTATGATAACTTTTTTTGACTTGAAGAGTTACCCCAAAATATTATACCATATGACATTATAGAATGAAAGTAGGCAAAGTATGCAAGCTTTTTCATTTTTATGTCACCTATGTCTGCTAACACTCAAATTGCAAATACAGATTTGTTAAGATGTTTCTGCAGTTCTGTGGTGTGCTCCTTCAAACTGAATTTATTATCAAGTTGTAATCCCAGGAATATAAGACTGTCAACCTCTTCTATCTGCACTTCGTCATATTTTATGCATATTCTGGGTGGAAACCTCTTACAGGTTCTGAATTGCATATAGTGAGTCTTTTAAAAGTTTAATGTCAGTGAGTTGGCTTTAAACCATTTATTAATATCCATGAAAAAATCATCAGCAGATCTTTCTAGAACTACACTTGACATACTATTTATTGCAATACTTGTGTCATCTGCAAACAAAACAAACTCTGCTTCTGGCAGTGTAACTGATGAGGGACCATTAATGTACACAAGAAAAAGCAATGGCCATAAGATGGATCCTTGTGGGACACCACATGTAATTTCTTCCCATTCTAGTGATGACTGATGACTTAATTCACTACTCATTTGCACTGACACCCTTTGTTTCCTGTTAGCGAGGAATGACTTCAACCATTTTGCAGCACTGCCCATGACACCACAGAATCCTAATTTATTTAAAACGATGTTGTAGTTGACACAATCACAAGCCTTAGACAAATCACAGAAAATGCCTGCTGCTTGTAATTTGTTATTTAATGAATTAAGTACATTTTCACTGTAGGTGTAAATAGCCTTCTCGAAATTAGAATCCTTCAGAAATCCACACTGTGTTCTTGATAATATGTTATTTGTGGTCAGATGGTTGAGATGTTGCCTGTCCATTACTTTTTCTAAAATTTTTGAGAATGCTGGCAAATGTGAAATTGGTCTGTAGTTTGATGGTATTTCTTGAATAGAGTCTTAACATCTGCATATATCAGCCAGTCAGGAAATGTCCCAGTTATAATTGACTGGTTACACAGGTAACTTAGAATTGTACTAAACGCACAAGAACATTCCTTAATTAACTGTAGACTGCTTTGTTTTTAAAGATTTTATTATGGAAGTTATTTCTTTTGGTGCAGTGAGTGACATACTCATGTACCTGAAGTTATTTGTAAAGGCTAGTTTCAGATATTCAATGGCATTATTTACTGATCCTGAGAATCCCATTCTATCAGTAACAGATATAAAGTACTTGTTAAATAGATTTGCCACATTATGCCCATAAGTTACTAATGTGTCCTCTACCCTTAAAGCTATTTGCCTCTGTTCCTTTCTGTTTCTACCAGTCTCCTCTTTCAGTATATCCCATATTGTTTTTATTTTGTTCCCTGACATTGCTATCTTCTTCTTGTAGTGCATTTGTTTAGATGTCTGAATTCCTTTTTGTCATATTTTACAGTGTTCCTTGTATTCAGCTAAATCATCAGCATTGGAGCTATTCTTGGTCAACAGATACATTTTCCTCTTTGTCTTACAGGAAATCTTTATTCTTAGTGTAATCCATGGTTTTCTAATAGACTTCTGTTTAATTTGAGATTGTTCATGAGTGTGTTATATTTTTCGTTAATGTCATGAGCACTATAAACATCTCTCCAGTTCATATCTTTGAGTAGTTTTCTAAAACACCCAATTTTTGGTTGATTGACTACTCTCCTGTACTCAGATTTAGCAATCTTGATAATCTGCTTAGAATTTACATCTAAAACAAGAAGCTGCATGTCATGATCTGATAGTCCATTTATTACAGGTTTTATGATATGATCTTTTTCCTTTGATTTGTCTATAAAAATGGTATCAGTGGCTGTCCTTGAGGATTTAGTGATCCTAGTTGGAAAGTTTACAGTGGGTGTTAGGTTGAAAGACAACATAACTAACTGCAGTAAATGTTTACTGGAGGATTCCATTACAAAATCTGTATTAAAGTCACCAGAAATCAAAATTTCTTTGTTTCTTCCTTCTTTTTCTGATGAAGACTGTGATCTCTAGTTAATGTGTAAGTTTCCTTTAATTGCCCCTGTCTGCAACTTAACGTGTCAACCTTTCAACAACACTACTGTTGCCCTTCTTCCTTTTCTGATCAATAATGCTTTTAAGACTGGAAACTTTTCTGAGGTTCTGAAGGTTACTATTGTTCTCCCAGTTTATAAGAAAGGTGATAAAAACAGACATGAGAGTTACTGTCCAATATCACTCATACCTATTATATTCAGGGCAATAGAATGCTGTTTTAAAATACAACTTTGCAGCTATTTTGAGGATTAAAATCTAATTTCCACTTCACTCTTTGGGTTTAGGCCAAGTTTGTCTACAGTAAATGGAGTATAAACTCTTATTACTGATATCCTTAATGGTTTTCAGAAAAATTCATTCAGTTCGGCCTTACTACTAGATATGAGTAAAGCATTTGACACTATGTCACATGTAATACTCATAAATAAGCTAGAGTGCTATGGTAATAAGAAAAACAAACTTGTGCTAATTAGATCATACTTGACTAATAGAACTCAGATGGTTGTGATACATAACTGTCAGTCCAATTCCCTACCAATTGTTACAGATGTACCACAAGACTCAGGCATTACATCTAAACATCATACACCATCTGTTTTAAGCAGGGTGCTGTGCAATTCAAGCAGAAACATTTTCATCAGAGTGACTGCTGACTGGTGTGTACAGTTGCATTCAGGCTCCAAACAATTGCTTAAGTGTGGTTCTTGATGTTTAGTTTAATAGTTTATCCATTAAATTTTGGGAGTTCAGCCACATAAAATTATATTTTCTGTGGTCTAAAACAATGGAACAAGTACTACAGCCTACTGTAACTTAAGTCAGCCCACTCAGTGGTGTAAAGGCTAACAAGCTAGCAGCAAGTGTTGCTGTTCTTCATTATCTGCCTGCAAAAACATGAAACAATTGTACCAGACACCTTGTGCCATCTGGAGAATGAAATTCTTAGAAGATTTTGAATTAAACACCTGATTTTCCCCAAAAGAAATGAATTTATAAATATTTCAGTCTTCCATATGAGAGAATTCGGCATTCACCTGTAACGCTGTGTGTATGTAAGCTAGTTATTCATCCTCTTAGAACTGGTACGAGGTGAACTGATCTCCACAGCGGACTCCTAGTCAGCCCACGGTTCGGAGCATAAATTGGCCAACTCAGCCTAAGTGCTGCAGCTGGGCCAGCTGCTGTAACCTGTAACTACAGGCACACCCAGGTGCAAATGCATCAGTGAAGGGTCAGATATGGGTACATTCCGGTACAGGGTATTTGGATGATGGTCGCTCACTTAAGAGGGTCACCAATGCACCAGCAATGGAGAAGTGTCACATAAGTTGCAAGATGGCTTCGTATAGCTCTTAGGAATTCAGCAAGAAATCAGAATTACACAATAAAACACATCTGAATACATTTGCAAATTTGAGAAAAATGAGCTGCATCCAAAGACACAACAATACATTCAATATCTTTAAAACTACAGAAGATAATATTTTACAGTATCTAAATATTTTCACAATGAATCTCTGAATTAACAACTTTTAAATGCTTCAATAAATTTCAGCAAACATTATATCAGATGATAGTATTGCATTATAGCTATGATCCCTGAAAGCTACTTACATGCTTATATTTCATTTCTTGATTTATTATGTTTTCTTCAGTATGCAAATGTTTGCCACAAGATCATATTCTCCATAATAACATGGCAAATTAATGCAGCACAAATACCTCATATCTTTTCATACTTGTGTATTTCTTTGAATATGTTACTATTTTTGCTAGATGTTTATTTAACTATTGATTACAACTGTTAATACAAAATCATTTATTTAGTGGTCAATTACATGTGGTAGCTGACACCACTGTTGAAAAGAGAACCAAAAGGCACTTCTATCAAGCAGATGTAAATAATTGTTTCAGGTGCCGTCATTTAATATGATCACTCTTGCACAAGAATACTAGCTTACTTATTTGTGAAAAGATCTTTCTTTGTAATTATTGTAAATGAACGGAGTGTGTGTGAATGCTTATAGCATTTCTCTTTGTAAATGTTGTTGAAATATATAACATTAGTGTGGGAAGTGGTCAATTTGAATTATGTATGTAGAACTTACGAACATGGCATTTTTGGTAAGGATTGCTTTCAAGGAGAAGCAGGCAGCAGCAGACCACCACTTAAGTCAAGTGGATAGAGATTTATTTTGTGGGGTAACTCAATTAAGTGATTCTAGAAACTTTTTTGGTTGTTCTTTTAGAAGACAGACCTGCTGGTGATATAGTGCATTTTTTGGTCAAATGGTTGATTGATTCTGGACAGTGAATGACCGCCACAATACACTAACTTTTTCTGATTGCAGTTTGGAACTGAGAATACATAGGGTATGAGTTTCTACATGTTATCTCAAATGTGTTAATTTGTAAATCATCATGTCTTGGATGACTAGTTAGCTTGGGGATTCTGCTACAATTTTCTCAATGCAACTTTACTGCATTTGATAAAGTTATTTTTTGCCTGTATTTTAATTGGCTATTGTAGGACACCTTTCCATTTATTTGAGATTTACTTTGGTGGACAAACATTATTTAATGGAATTCTCTATTGTCTACAACAATTACAGATGTTAGAACAGAAATATTTTTGTTAAATTAGTCATTTATCTTTTATTTAATATTCCTGTATATTTTATTAATTCACAGTTCTAGACTATCTGACTGCAGGATCACAGCTACAGATTATTATTTGCATTGAGTTAGCTGCTGGACATGAAAGCACATGTGTGTGGCTCAACACCATGACTACACTGAGCTATTCCTTTTACACAGAGCCATGCATTACGTAAGTACATAATGTGCAAGCAGCAACAGGTAAAGTCACAACTGGTTTGCTCATGTGGGATGCTGTTTAGGCAGCAATTACTCAGCAGTAAATTGTTAGGTAACATTGCAGATATTAAACTGATGTATTTTCCCAGTAGGTTATTCATTTTTAAAGTTCCATAGTCACATGTGTGTTTGTGTGTTGGTTTGTGTTTCCTTGGTTTTTGCTGTTAACTCATATATACTTCTTTACAGTTTTCATATTCAGGTACCAGATACCAAATTATTTTGTGAACTTTTCATGCTTGTTACCTGGGGCGTTCATAAGTTTCTGTGGATGTACTTAAAATTTCTTCACACTTCTGCTGGAAATTTGTTGCTGCTTAAAGTACAAACTGATGTTTAAATATTTTCTAGTATGTTTTTTATTGCAAAGTACTTGGTTTGATCTTCACAGCTCATAAACAAAATCAACAGTGTCATATGGTATGATGAAGCTGACAAGTAAAGATATGCCATATTCTCTCTGAACCACAGACTCAGTGAAAGAGAAAAGCTTGCATGCAGAAGGGAGCAAATGCTTCTATTATAAAGGAAGGACAAGAAGGATGTTGTAATCAATGATATAGGAATTTAACAGAGTGGGAAAGTTACCATATCAAGTGCAGTCACACAGTGTAAGGTGTGGTTCTGGCAGACAGCAATGTAAGTGTATCTAGTACTGCCAAACAAGATAAAATAGCATTTTTTAGTGCTTGAACTGGTGTTACAAAATTCATTTGTAATTTACAAGCATTTAGGCAGCAGCGAGACCATGCCAAAGTTACTGAATTCTGTTGCAGAGTACTCTGTAATGAAATACAAGAATAAATAACACTTCATAGAGCTTCAAGTCATCCCACAACCACTTCAGTTATCTGAGTAGCATTTAGAGAAAACAACACTACTCATGGGGAAGAAATTCAGTTGGAGCAAGAAATGCCATGTGCACTCATGTAGCCAGAGGAACTGATAAAATAAATAAATAATTTTTAACAAAAGTTGCATAAAGACACATTGAGCCATCTAAATTTCCAGTTGTTATTTTATTTGAGCAATCAGTTTCAGCACTACATTACACCAGCTTCACTTCCACTGACCAACATCTAGGAAGAATCCCATCTCTGGTACAATCAAAATAGCAACAAGCATTCAGTGACTGGCATCTGTATTTTTTTGACACAGCGATCCCTTCAATAATCACTCGTCAACAAGTGATGACTGAGAGGATCACTGCATCAAAAAAATTATGGGCACCAGTCATTGAATTTTGATTGTGCTGCAACTGGTTACTCAAATAAAATAACAGGAAATTTAGATGGTTGAAGATGTATTTTTTAATCATCATTTTTTACTGAACAGAAGTTGTCCTAAAACCATCTGTATAAAGATGAACTTACCTGATAAAGATAGGTATGACAAGAAACATAATGTCATTGAGCAAAATGCTTCCACATAAATTTTACTTTTGTAACAACACTTTTCCAGAAATATATAACTATGCCAATAGTCCAAATCAATTAAGCAAGCAATCACAGTGTCCCCTATTCACCAGTAGTGGTAGGAGATTTCTGTTAATATCCAATAGCCAAACATCTACTGTTAATCAGCCATAGTGTCGGTGTCCACAGATTACAAGACTTATTGTGAAGTAAACAAGGTCTACTGCAAAAGGTTCTGACTGTAGAGATTAATTAAATGGCAACACACAGACATATGATTTTTTTAATGTAATCACTGGCCCTGTTCTTAATATTCTTGCCTCACAGTATTATCATGTTCAATACCATTCTGCCACTTTTCATTCTCTTGCTGAGTTAAGGACTCCATAAACTTTTCTAAGTGTGTTATGAAGTTTATCCCTTTTCCTGTCAAGGTTTATGAATACCTTTGGAAAAAATAAAAGTTACCTGTTTTCACAATGAGGATTGCACTTCTGACAGCTTTTTAACATGAATTTCTTATACACAATCAGTTACACAACCCAGATGAAAGGTTATTTTGATACCCATAGAAGGCAGCCATACAGAAAGAGATCTGGTTGGGCAAGGCTACTGAGGATATTTCCCACCAGTTAGGAGATAGCTCAGTCTGTATGATATGCAATATCTGACACTGTCACATTTTTTAGAGAGAGGGGAAGGGGTGCGGGTTGGTAGGGGGAAGGAAGATTAGGATTTGATGTCCTATTATGTGACTTGGTCATTATAGATGGAGTCAAACCTCAGACAGCAGGACAGAATAGCAAACTGGCTGTGTCCATTTCAAAATAATTGTTTACACATATGATTAACCAGCTTGGAGAAACCACAGAAAACTTGAATATGGGTGGTCAGTTTGGCATCTGAAACCCACTCAAGATTCTGAGTTCTGTACCATTTCACTTGATAACTCATTTAAGTACTGAAGGGTGGGTACATTTACAAGGATTATATGATTGCATGAAGTTAGTCAAAACAAAAGTGTAGTACTTGTACAGAAAATATCTTTCCTCTACATGTTTCTCAATGTTCAAACATTTTACTAGTGGCTCTCACCTAATTAAAGTAAGTATTATTAATAGGCTGGTTGCAGAACAAGCCTATTCCAAATGAAGTGGTCTGACATTGCTCAGTAGGTTGCACCTCCCCAGACTGTGGCTTTAATACATTCAGTGCACTCAGTTCACCTGAAACATGACAAAAAGCAATATATTCACACCAAAAGTTAAAAAAGGAAAATATCTTGTAACATAAAAATAATATCTGATTCAAAAACATAATTTTTATTATCTCCAACAGCTTGTGACACAAACAATGTAAATGTTAGTCAAAAATTTTGCTAGTGATATTTACACACTGTAATGTAACATTAAATGGCATGTTAGACAAAAACCCAGCCTACACTGCTCCCAATGGTTTCCCAAAATAAGTGTGTCAAGGTAAGAAATGTACTAATTTCACTGGTAGAGTGGCAGTTGACTGACAATGATCTAGAAAAAGACAAACAAAAGGAAAAATAAAATTTTCTTCCATACAGACGACTTGCAATTGCTACTTCTAAAACAACTAATACCCAAGATGGAAATCACAAATAAGATCAAAATGAATAAAGATGAAGTTATGGAGTAGTAAAACATTGAAAGAAACTATGGACAATTTTTACGGAGAACTCATTTTCAGATATACACTTATCTCCAACAGAGTACCATTATTGATGTAAATAAAATAGAAAGAAACTTCCACATGGGAAAAATATATTAAAAACAAAGATTCCAAGACTTACCAAGCGGGAAAGCGCCAGTAGACAGGCACAATAAAATGCACACACACACAAAATTTCGAGCTTTCGCAACTGGTGGTTGCTTCGTCAGGAAAGAGGAAAGGAGTAGGAAAGATGAAAGGATGTGGGTTTTAAGGGAGAGGGTAAGGAGTCATTCCAATCCCGGGAGCAGAAAGACTTACCTTAGGGGGAAAAAAGGATAGGTATATACTCGCGCGCACACACACACACACACACACACACACACACACACACACACACACACACACACACACACACAGAGAGACACAGACAGACACAAGCAGACATATTTAAAGTCAAAGAGTTTGGGCAGAGATGTCAGTCGAGGCGGAAGTGCAGAGGCAAAGATGATGATGAATGATAGGTGAGGTATGAGTGGCGGCAACTTGAAATTAGTGGAGATTGAGGCCTGGTGGATAACGAGAAGAGAAGATATATTGAAGGGCAAGTTCCCATCTCCGGAGTTCGGATAGGTTGGTGTTCGTGGGAAGTATCCAGATAACCCGGACGGTATAACACTGTGCCAAGATGTGTTGGCCATGCACCAAGGCATGTTTAGCCACAGGGTGATCCTCATTACCAACAAACACTGTCTGCCTGTGTCCATTCATGTGAATGGACAGTTCATTGCTGGTCATTCGCACATAGAAAGCGTCACAGTGTAGGCAGGTCAGTTGGTAAATCACGTGGGTGCTTTCACACGTGGCTCTGCCTTTTATCGTGTACACCTTCTGGGTTACAGGACTGGAGTAGGTGGTGGCGGGAGGGTGCATAGGACAGGTTTTACACTGAGGGCAGTTACAAGGGCAGGAGCCAGATGGTAGGGAAGGTGGTTTGGGGATTTCATAGGGATGAACCAAGAAGTTACGAAGGTTAGGTGGACGGCGGAAAGACACTCTTGGTGGAGTGGGGAGGATTTCATGAAGAATGGATCTCATTTCGAGGTAGGATTTTAGGAAGTCGTATCCCTGCTGGACAGCCACATTCAGAGTCTGATCCAGTCCCGGGAAGTATCCTGTCACAAGTGGGGCACTTTTGGGGTTCTTCTGTGAGAGGTTCTGGGTTTGAGGGGATGAGGAAGTGGCTCTGGTTATTTGCTTCTGTACCAGGTTGGGAGGGTAGTTGCGGGATGCGATAGCTGTTTTCAGGTTGTTGGTGTAATGGTTCAGGGATTCAGGACTGGAGCAGATTCGTTTGCCACAAAGGCCTACGCTGTAGGGAAGGGACCATCTGATATGGAATGGGTGGCAGCAGTCATAATGGAGATACTGTTGCTTGTTGGTGGGTTTGATGTGGACGGATGTGTGAAGCTGGCCATTGAACAGATGGAGGTCAACGTCAAGGAAAGTGGCATGGGATTTGGAGTAGTACCAGGTGAATCTGATGGAACCAAAGGAGTTGAGGTTGGAGAGGAAATTCTGGAGTTGTTCTTCACTGTGAGTCCAGATCATGAAGATGTCATCAATAAATCTGTACCAAACTTTGGGTTGGCAGGCTTGGGTAACCAAGAAGGCTTCCTCTAAGTGACCCATAAATAGGCTGGCATACAATGGGGCCATCCTGGTACCCATGGCTGTTCCCTTTAATTGTTGGTATGTCTGGCCTTCAAAAGTGAAGAAGCTGTGGGTCAGGATGAAGGGTGGCAGGTGATCGGCGTGAAAGGAGGTGTTCCATTGCAGCGAGGCCCTGGACATGCGGGATATTTGTGTATAGGGAAGTGGCATCAATGGTTACAAGGATGGTTTCCGGGGGTAACAGACTGGGTAAGGATTCCAGGCATTCGAGAAAGTGGTTGGTGTCTTTGATGAAGGATAGGAGACTGCATGTAATGGGTTGAAGGTGTTGATCTACGTAGGCAGAGATATGTTCTGTGGGGGCTTGGTAACCAGCTACAATGGGTCGGCCGGGATTTTTGAGTTTGTGAATTTTAGGAAGTAGGTAGAAGGTGGGAGTGCGAGTTGTCGGTGGGGTCAGGAGTTTGATGGAGTCAGATGAAAGGTTTTGTAGGGGGCCTAAGATTCTGAGGATTCCTTGAAGCTCCGCCTGGACATCAGGAATGGGATTACCTTGGCAAACTTTGTATGCAGAGTTGTCTGAAAGCTGACGCAGTCCCTCAGCCACATACTCCCGACGATCAAGTACCATGGTCATGGAACCCTTGTCAGCCGGAAGAATGATGATGGATCGGTCAGCTTTCAGATCACGGATAGCCTGGGCTTCGGCTGTGGTGATGTTGGGAGTAGGATTAAGGTTTTTCATGAAAGGTTGAGAGGCAAGGCTGGAAGTGAGAAATTCCTGGAAGGTTTGGAGAGGGTGATTTTGAGGAAGAGGAGGTTGGTCCCACTGTGATGGAGGACGGAACTGTTCCAGGCAGGGTTTAATTTGGATAGTGTGTTGGGGAGTTGGATCATTAGGAGTGGGATAAGGATTATTTTTCTTCGTGGCAAAGTGATATTTCCAGCAGAGACTACGAGTGTAGGACAGTAAATCTTTGACAAGGGCAGTTTGGTTGAATCTGGGAGTGGAGCTGAAGGTGAGGCCTTTGGATAAGACAGAGGTTTCAGATTGGGAGAGAGGTTTGGAGTATAGGTTAACTACTGAATTGGGGTGTTGTGGTTCCAGATTGTGTTGACTAGAATTTTGAGGTGTTGGGGGGAGTGGAACTGGAAGTGGGAGATTGAGTAGATGGGAGAGACTGGGTCTGTGTACAATGAGAGGAGGTTGAGGTTCGTTGGAAAGGTTGTGGAGGGTGAGTGAGTTGCCTATCCGGAGGTGGGAAACCAGGAGATTGGATAGTTTTTTGAGGTGGAGGGTGGCATACTGTTCTAATTTGCGGTTGGCCTCTAGGGGATGCTATGAACAGCCGGTGTGGATGTGGGAGAGGAAAGATTGAGGACTTTGATTTGGGATAGGAGTTGGCGGGTGTGTTCATTGGCCAAGTCGATGTATAGGTGAAGGATTTTGATTCAGCACTATGATAGCATGTCTGATAGTCTGTATATTACAAATGATGCAGTGCTGTGATCAATCACTTTCTGTAAATTGTAATGGTTGATTTATTACTTATTTATCTAATCTGATGAGATTAGGGCCTTCAGGCTTGTAAGGGTACAGATGCTGATCCAGCATTCGATTGATCAAATCTGTCCCCTTACACTTCATAGTTACAGCACTGTGTCCCTCTTTGCTATGGCGACAGGCATTGCTATGAGGATTCCCTAAAGTTCTGGAAGGTGTGAGTTGGTCCCTACAGATTGGTTGGTGGGAGGCAGTGAGTCAGTTGCACATTAGTGATACTCAAAGCCATCACATGAGCAGGAGGTGAACATGTATGAGAGGATGATCATGGGATTTGTGTTAAAAATACTAATTTCATCTGTTATGAAATGTTTAACATTGAAAGGGTGACCATACATAAAAAGAAAGACAATTGCTAACTCATTGTATATCATGAGTGGTGAGTATATGCAAGTGTAGTGCGAGTGTGGTTAGAAACTGTCTTAAGGAGATTTTCAGACAAAGAACAAATAAAATTGAGTCTTTCATACAGAGTATCTAATTTATAATCCAAATCACTTTCATAACCTTTGAATGGGATTTTTTTTGTTAGTGTGAGTGGAGTAGGTAGGGAATGTGTCACAGGCTACATGGTTGAGACTGTAATTACCAATGCATGTACCAGACTGAAACATTTCCAGCAAACTGATATAAAAAAGGGGCAGCTTATATGTGGTGATGTGTGGCAACATTGACTGCAAGACCTTCATTTGTGATCATAAGAAGAACAAGAGAAGGAACTCTTTTCTAACGTTTCAGATATGACAGAATAGCCACTGCAAGAAACAAAAAAAGAATAAGAGGTCAGATTTCCTAATGAATAATTGATTAAGCAGATGCTGCATCATAATGATCAGCAACAGCAGAAGTGCAAAACACGTCACGAGTTGCAGCAGTCCATCAACCAAAAAATAGTGCAGTAGAAGCTGATTAACAGTGCAGTGGAAAGCACTCAGGAATAGCTGCTGCATAGGCTATGTAAAACTGTGCATGACAAAATGGTGAAATTTTAGAACTGTGAATTTTGGTAAATTTGGGTTAATGTTCAGAAAAATAGTAGTAAATTTCAAATAGTGTAAAGTGGAGCCAATATTGTGTGTAGAGCAAATCCAACACGAGAGTGTTTCAGATGAGGATGATTATCAGCCAAATGTAGAGGAACAGGAAAACTGGTTGCCAGGAGGTGAAATGGAACAAGAATGGAGGAAACTCCAATAGCTAACTCAACAAAATTATTCTTTGAAGACATGATGGAGTGGGAAAGCAGCTGGTGCACAAGCTGTAACCACACCTGAAATAGAAAGATGGGAAGCCGTGGGGGCAACCAAGGATAGTGGGTATGACATTTTCGAAGAAACACCAAAGCCAAGCAAAGGCACTGGTTTCGATTTTGAAATACTGATGAATTCAAAGAGTTAGATGAAAAATCAGATACATGATCAAAAGAAAAGGAATTGCCATTAAACAAAAAGTAACTACACAAATAGACAAAAATAAAAGGTCGAATCAGGAATTAAAGTATGAATATTAAGTGAACTTGAATCAGACTTTAAAGAACTTAAACAAGACCAGGGAAAATGATTTGCAAGGTTTGAGCCAAAGTTTAAAACATGGGAGGAAAAGAGAGATAATGAATTAAAGAAAGGGAAGGAAGAACAGGAGAAAGTAAACATGGAAATAAAATCACAATCGTGGAAACAGGAAACAGTGGTTCAACAAACAAGAGGACCACAGATGTAGGACAGCATAACTCTAGAAATAAACACGTCAGTGGTTTTGGCAAATATGAATGCACAAGAATGAGAGGGAACTCATAAACAAGTAGAACAGGTCGAGAACAAGGTGAAAATCACAGGGGAAGGTGGTAGCAGAAGTACAAAAATAACAACTTAATATTGAGCAACATATTGAGCAGGTTGTAACTGAGAGAATAAGTAGCAAAACAAACTTATTAAGTGGCTAAACTGCAGTAGTGACTAAAAGTGACCCTCAAGTTGAGTTCATAAACAGTTGTAAGTTCTACCCCAGAGGCAAGTTGCACCCCATTGTGTTTATAAGGAATTTTTGCCAAAATTATGGTTTTAAAGGACTAAAACTGATTGTGTCAATCAAATTGAGGGTGAAGCATACAACTGGGGTATGCATTTAGATAAAGAACATTTATTCTATGCAGAATCTGAGAAGATTTCCTAAATAAGTATTGATCCAAGAGGAAACAGGATGACATATTAGGCTCTGTATGCAGTCATCCATATAACAGGAGAATGGACAGAACTTACATTCAGTTGGTAAAAAAGAAATTAGAGAGGAATCAGTATCCTGATGCACCATATGAGACAAATGTGGTGCTATGGGTGATATGAAGGCTGCCACACAATATATGTAGTCATTCAATAAGAACCTTTTTTGACACCCTGGAGCAGGCCAGGGTTCCATTTGCACAGTTATAGTGGAAGGGCAGGCCACCAAAAGTGAACAGAGACCTTTTCAGTAGTGTAGTGCTGGAGCCTGGGACACACTACAAACAGGAGTGGTGGAACGAACAGAGAAGCAGTATAGGCCGAGGATGTGACTGTTACATATTCACATCTCACAACAAGTGAAGGACAGGTAGATGAGGGAAAGAAAGGTGTAGCCTGTAGGACAATAGTTACAACACATCGAGTCAGAAAGATGGAGCGAAATGTGCTGAGAAGGGAGGAATGGGAAACATGTCAACATTGCAGGAATGGCCCGACCTGAAGCAAACATGGTGCAGCTTCTAAATGCAGATGGAGAAAAAAAAGTATATAATAAACATTGAAGAACTAAGTGACAAACAAGAAGATCTACTAGAAGAAGTTGGAAGATTTTTTAGAAAAAGATAAGGTGGTCAGTTAAAGTATGTGGGCATGCAATTAAGTCTTTAGTCAGTTTGGAAAGCCAGCTGTGTGCTATAGCTAACAATACATATAGTGATCTATTGAAATCATATAACAACATATTGTGACTATTGATAAGAGGATTCAAAATAAAAGGAGCTGTTGGTGAATATGGGAAAACGGTAAAGTGTGAAATGATGTTGGAGATTGTGAATGGAGGAGATGTATGCAAGATCGATATAGTAATCATACCTGATTTGCAAGAGGAGAGGTCATATTGGTAAATGGAACACAAAGTAGGAATGTATTATGAAGAAAATTAGATGAAATATTATGATGGAGAAAATAGATGAAGGTAAGCATCAATGACAAAATGACAGTAGATAGAGAATGAGGTTTTTCCTGTACATACCAAGTAGCAGCCTGTGAAGATGCAATGGAAGAGGACAATTTTGCAAATGATAGCTGGAATGGTATAATTCCTGTGAGTACAGAAGCAGCAAGGTAGCTCACATTGGGAGAAGTCAGCAGCAAAATACATGGGATTAGGAATATTGATAGAAGAGCAGCTGAAAGGCTATCCATATCAATCAAAAGATACAGAAAAGTTTTTGGAAACAGACCAGGAATAATAAAAGGTCCATCATATCATATAAAAATAATGGCTCATAAGCCATATTTGAAGCCACCTTACCCAATGCCACATGAAAGAAGTAAGCAGTAGAGAGGGAATTGCAGAAGATGCTAGCAAATGAAGAAATAGAGAGCGCTCAAAGTCAATACAACAGATGTGGCTACAAAGGATGGGAGTGTAAGGCTTGTGCTGGATGCACAACAAGCCAACAACATATATGAACTGGAAAAGGTGTGACCAGTAAACATTGATAAACTGTTGTAGAAATTTAAAGGAGCAAAGATATTTACAAGTCTGGATTTGGCATGCAGATATCATCAAATACTGCTAGACCTGGAGTCAAGGCTATTTACAGCACTTTGGATGGGATAAGATGTTATCAATATAGAGTTTCGAAAATCAGGATTCAGAAAAAATTGGTCAAATCTGTGATCACTAGCCTCAGTACCTTAGAAACTTGGTTTCAGCTAAAAGGGTTGAATCTAAACATACCTAAAATTCACATGATGCAATTCAAAACCAGACAGTCAAAATGTGAACAGATGAAGATTTTTGACAACAACCAAGATATAGAAGAAGTTGATTCTGGCAAATTCTTAGCTCTAAATGTGGATAAAAATTTGAGCTGGCAGCCATACATTGGGTACCTAGGAAATAAATTAAGCAGATTTCCATTTTCAGTACAAATATTATCAATTGCGACTGACATGGACACAAGAAAAGCAGCATATAAAAGCTACTTTGAATCCTTTATTAGGTATGGTATTGTTTTTTGGGGTAACTTGACAAACATAGTGTGTATACTAAAAATGCAGAAAAAAATCTATTGAAATATGTGCACTGTAAATCATAAAGAACCATGTCATCCAATATATTATTATTTTTTTGTACACCAGACATGAATTATTTGAGGGAAACCATTTTGTTCATTCAGATGATACAAGAGACAAAGAAAATTTTATGCTCCCCACCCACCACCTCAAACCATGCCCAGGGATGTAAATACATGGGAATGAAAATTTATAATAAATTAAAAGGGAACAAGTTAATGCAGTTGAATTTAGGTTCACTTAAAAGAAAGCTATATGGGGCACTGACAATGAAATGTTATTACTCAGTAGATGAATTAATGAATTAATGCAGGACAAACTGGAAATCTGAGCTGGATACAATGCTTTATTTATTCAAAGTAATATCATTATAATGTCATTATTTGCTTTAGTGCTATTATTTATTACTGTAAAAATCATTGTAACTGTATTAATTTTTAACAAGTCTCCTGTTAGCAAACCAAATGGATTGCAAATGTATGCCATGAGACAATAAATCACAACTCCAGTTCCTGTCAGACTGAATATATCTGTGTGTGCTTTTATTAGAATGCTAGACCAAGTGCTAGGAGAAGATTTGCTGAAGAAAATTACAATCTATATAGACAATATGTCAGCAACCAGTGAAACGTGGGAGAACACTTAAGGACTCTGGATGAGGTATTAGAAAGATGTGAATGTACAGGCAATGGATTATTTTCAGAGGTCAGAATATGGAAGACCAGAAATACCTTTCCTGGGGGACATTATTGCGTGAGAAGGAATTAAACACAACACAGAGAAGCTGACAGCAATAAGAAATTTCCTGTTACCAAGAAATAGCTGAAAATTTTCATCAGTCTCTGTGGATTCTACCATTGAATCATAATAAATTAACAAACATTAAATATTGAAGCACTACATAGACTGGTGAAGAAAAGCAATACACTATCATGGACAGAAGAGCATGCCACAGATTTTGAAAAAATGCAACAAAAACTTTACAATGATCTGATACTAGCTCATCCAGGTTTCTCAAAGATGTTTTAGTTAGGATATGCATGTTGGATTATGTGCTAGGTGTCCATTTATATAAAAAAGACAAGGAAAAAGGGAAAGAAGTAACCATAAACATTGGTTCTGGTGGTTAACTGTTGAATGCACAAGAGCAAAAGTACTTGATCATGGAAAAGGAAGCATTGGCAGTAGTGTATAGTATCACCAATTTTAGATATTATTTGGTCAGAAAAAAATCTATTGTAATAACAGATCACAAGGCTTTGTCTTTCATGTTACCATGCAGACAGTGGTATAAAAGATTAATGAGGTGGATACTTGCTCTGCTAGGGCTTGTTTTTTATATCCAGTATGTGCCAGGAACTTCATGGACAATGCTAGATGCACTATATTGATTGATAGTAGGATTAGAAGAACATTCTGCACCTCCACTGCCAACAGAAACCAGCATTTGTCTCATAAAAGGAGTTATACACAAAGGGGCAATACACAGAGTAATAAAGAAGACCACAATAGAGCAAAACATGGACAAAAAGTTAGTGCTAATTTAAAGGAAGTGAAATCGTCCTGAGGAAGGAAGATCAAGGCATATTGTCTCTTGCACAATGGCATATTATGCCTTAGGAATAATGTAGATGAAAAAGGAATGGAAGGTGTGCATTCCAGAACAAAATATAAATGACATATATGGTATACACATCTCAGTTGTGGACATTTTGGTATTTGGAAATGTATGAAAAAGTTATCGCAAGACTGCTGATTTTTCAACATGGTAAGATGAATAAGGAAACTGTGAAAGTATTGAGAAATAATTTTAAAAAAAGGACTGCTCCAGCACAGCAGAAAGCATCTATGCAAGCAGTACTGCCAAAGGAAACCAAGGAAGCAGTTATGGTGGATCTCTTGCCCCCTCTCCCCCCCCTCCCCCAGAAATATATCAGTGAATGACATTTGTATTAGCGACAATAAAGGTATTCTCTTGATAGATATCTTTGTACTCTTTGAGGAAAGCAACAAAAAGCAAGATGGCAGAAAACTTAGCCAAAGACTACTTTCATAACATGTGCCTGCCAAAGTCCATAATCAGTGACAATGGGAGTAAGTCTGATAGTAAGGCATGGACTGATGTGTTGAAATGACTTGGTGTAGAACCAAAATACATATCCAGATATGGGTCTGTTTCTAACTCAGCAGAGAGGGTGATGATAGAAGTTAATAGATTATACAGAATATATCATGCAGTCTAATGAGAGAAATGAAAAACACGTGACTAGGACATGATGTGGGAAGAAAAAATCAAAAAGGCTGAACAAATGCTTATTAGGAGAGCTGAAGCATGAGAAGGACAATATTACAAGACTGTGCATGCTGCAGTGTTTGGAGACCTTGTGTTAGTATGTAACAGTGTTCAGTAGGAAAAGGATGATAAAGAGATAAAAAAGTTTAGCCACATATATAAGGGACCCTTTAAGGTTGCAACTTTGAAGAATCCACTTACTTTGGATCTTGAAGAGTGCAGGAGTGATAGGCTCCATGGTAATGAACACATTGAAAATGTACAGAAATAGTTTACCCAGGAACAGTCTCTTTTTGAAGAGGGGAAGAGCAGTGAAAACCATTAGAGTTAGAAATAAAGTGCTTAAGATTAGATTAGATTAGATTAGATTAATACTTGTTCCATAGATCATGAATACGACACTTCGTAATGATGTGGAACGTGTCAGGTTAATAAAAGATGTCTGTACAAGAAATTACATTACACAAAATATTGCATGACACTAATGATTAAGTTTTTTTTTTTTTTTTTTTTTTTTTTTTTTTTTTTTTTTTTTTTTTTACTTACTTTATATCTAAAAATTCAGCCAATGAGTAGAAGGAGTTGTCATCTAGAAATTCTTTTAATTTATTTTTAAATGTTAGTTGGCTATCTGTCAGGCTTTTGATGCTGTTTGGTAGGTGCCCAAAGACTTTTGTGGCAGCATAATTTACCCCTTTCTGTGCCAAAGTCAGATTTAACCCTGCATAGTGAAGATCATCCTTTCTCCTGGTGTTATAGGTATGCACACTGCTATTACTTTTGAATTGGGTTGGATTATTATCAACAAATTTCATAAGGGAATATATATACTGTGAGGTTACTGTGAGGATCCCTAGATCCTTAAATAGATGTCTGCAGGATGACCGTGGGTGGGCTCCAGCAATTATTCTGATTACACGTTTTTGTGCAATGAATACTTTTCTACTCAACGATGAATTACCCCAGAATATGATGCCATACGAAAGCAGTGAATGAAAGTAGGCATAGTAAGCTAATTTACTGAGATTCTTATCACCAAAATTTGCAATAACCCTAATAGCATACGTAGCTGAACTCAGACGTTTCAGCAGACCATCAATGTGTTGCTTCCAGTTTAACCTCTCATCAATGGACACACCTAAAAATTTTGAAAATTCTACCTTAGCTACAGACTTCTGTTCAAATTCTATATTTATTACTGGAGTTTTGCCATTTACTGTACGGAACTGTATATACTGTGTTTTATCAAAATTTAAAGAGAGTCCGTTTGCTGAGAACCACTTCATAATTTTGTGAAAAACATCATTTACAATTACATCACTTAGTTCTTGGTTTTTGGATGTTATTACTATACTTGTATCATCAGCAAAAAGAACTAACTTTGCATCTTCATCAATGTGGAATGGTAAGTCATTAATGTATATCAAGAACAGTAAAGGACCTAAGACCGAACCCTGTGGGACCCCGTGCTTGATAGCACCCCAGTTTGAGGAATCAGCTGTTTTAACATTACACGAACCACTTATTTCAACTTTCTGCATTCTTCCAGTTAAGTATGAATTAAACCATTTGTGCACTGCCCCACTCAAACCATAATGATTTAGCTTATCTAAAAGAATTCCATGATTTACACAATCAAAGGCCTTTGAGAGATCACAAAAAATACCAATGGGTGATGTCCGGTTATTCAGAGCATTTAATATTTGATCAGTGAAAGCATATATAGCATTTTCTGTTGAAAAGCCTTTCTGAAAACCAAACTGACATTTTGTTAGTACTTTATTTTTACAAATATGGGAGGCTACTCTTGAATACATTACTTTCTCAAAAATTTTTGATAGAGCTGTCAGAAGAGAGATTGGGCGGTAGTTGTTGACATCCGACATATCCCCCTTTTTATGCAATGGTTTTACAATGGCATATTTCAGTCTATCAGGGAAAACACCCTGCTCCAAAGAGCTATTACATACGTGGCTGAGAATTCTACTTATCTGTGGGGAACAAGCTTTAAGTACTTTGCTGGAAATGCCATCAATTCCGTAAGAGCTTTTACTTTTCAGTGAGTTTATTATTTTACTGATTTCAGAGGGAGAGGTTGGTGGAATTACAGCTGTTTCAAACTGTGCAGGTATGGCCTCTTCTATTAATAGCCTTGCCTCTTCTAGTGAAGATCTAGATCCTATTTTCTCCACAACATTTAAAAAATGATTATTCAAAATATTTTCAATTTCTGATTGTTTGTTAGTGCACTTGTCATTCAATTTTATTGCACTAAAGTCTTCCTGTGCTCTTGGTTGCCCTGTTTCCCTTTCAATAATATTCCAAATTGCTTTAATTTTATTATCAGAGTTACTGATCTCAGACATGATACACATGCTTCTGGACTTTTTAATAACTTTTCTTAGTACCGCACAATAGTTTTTATAATATTGAACAATTTCGGGGTCAGTACTCCATCTTGCTGTTAGATACAGTTCTCTTTTGCGGTTGCAAGATATTCTTATTCCTTTAGTTAGCCAAGGTTTTTTATATGTTTTCTTGGAATTATGTTTAACTATTTTCTTGGGAAAACAATTTTCAAATACCCTTAAAAATGTATTGTGAAATAAGTTATATTTCAAGTTTGCATCGGGTTCCTTATACACTTCATCCCAGTCTAGCTGCTGTAGGCTTTCCCTAAAGTTTGCAATATTTATATTGTTAATTGAACGCACTGCTTTGAAAGTCTGATTTATTATACTGCATGGAGCTATGTCATGTACTGTAACAAGCTGTGCACTATGATCTGAAAGACCATTCTCAACAGGATAAGCATTTATGTCCTTAAACTTATCTTGGTCTATAAAAAAGTTATCTATCAATGTACTGCTGTTCTTTGTTATCCGAGTAGGAAAATCAATGACGGAGCTCAAATTGAAAGAACTGAGTAATACTAAAAGGTCATTCTTCCTATTACACTCTTTCAGGGAATCAACATTGAAATCCCCACAAATGATAATTTGCTTCCCCCTGTCTGACAGATAGCACAACAAAGCATCCAAGTTTTCCAGAAATAGCTGGAAATTCCCTGAGGGGGACCTATACACTGTTACAATTATGAAAGTGCCATCCTTTAGTTTAAGTTCAGTGGCACATGCTTCCATATGTTGCTCTACACAAAATTTTTTAGTTTCTAAATTTTTTGCACTGTGGAAGCTTTTGACATATATGGCAACTCCTCCTCTCATCATATTATCTCTACTTACATGTGCAGCTAATTTGTACCCATTGATGCTAACCTTTTGCATATCAGTGACAATGTGATGCTCAGACAGGCATAGTACATCTATTACATTCTCAGTTTCTATATCTTCTAAACAAAGCAGAAGCTCATCAATTTTATTGTTCAATCCCCCAATATTTTGATGAAATATACTAACATTTTTCATTTTACTTTTGCAACTATCTTGAACTTTTTTGACATCTTTAGTACTTGCATGGCTGAGTTTCCCACTGGACACTGATCTTACACTAAAAAAGAGTTTCCACCATGAGATGTAGTTCCTCCCCCCTTTAAATTTCCTGCTATCAGCCCAGCCAGTTTACCCTTCCCTTTCCTGTTGAGGTGTAGGCCATGTCTAGTATAGTCCCACCTACAGAGTGAATCAACACGAACCACACCAATGTGTGACCCCGCATCAGATCCAAGTAGCCGTTCCAACTCCAAATTAACTCTCCTGACAGAAGAGGTCAAATGAGGTCGGTCGTGGCGCTCCAGAACCGACACAAACCCAACACTGGTATGATTCGATGCCGATGCAATATTTGCCAGGTCACACTCTATGCTGTACCCCGGATCTCTGTCAATACTGTTGCCCGGCCCACCCACAATAACCACGGTGTCTTCCTTAGTAAAACCTTTACATAGTGAACCTAAATCCTCTGTAACCTGCCCAAGTTCAGCACTAGGTTTGAAAAAACTTGTGACCTGGTAATCCAACCCTAATTCATCCTGCAAAGTATAATAGCTGTGGCTGTTAACTATAATTGGCACTGAAACATAGTCATAGTGAAATAATTCTTTCAGAAAGACAAGAAATATTAATTATGATTAAAAACAATAGCAGAAGTGCTCAATGTACGTTGTTATAATAGTGTGTTGTGAATATAAACTTATGTACTCAAGTGTTTAGAATGTTGCATTTTTAAGCACAGTTATGACAGCGTTCAGCGACAGGTGGGTGTAGCACTTGTGACACTTGCTAGTGTATGCAGGAGGTGTGAGCAACAATAATGTGTTAGCCATAGGAGCTGATGGCATGTATGGCATATTTTGTTTCAAATTGGGAGCCGGCAGTGGCTGTGAGCTGCATCTTATGCCAGAACCGCACAGCACAGCCAGACGACAAGGTGAGGATGAGGCAGATTACACATTGGACCAGACTTTAGGCACTAAGTGAAGGAGCTGGCTGGAGGGGGGCAGGACTACAGCAATTAACAGGGCACCGGCAGCGAGCAAGGTCACCAAATCTCCTCAGCTGAAAACAGCAGCTGTGCAGTTAGCTACAAACTGCTGAGTCATTGCGTGCCAACCCAAGGTGATTGAGGAGAATGAGTGTCTGGTGCTTCACATTGTTTGTGTGTGTGTGTGTGTGTGTGTGTGTGTGTGTGTGTGTGTGTGTGTGTTCGCACATGCATGGTTCCCTTTCATAACATTTGTTACCCCCCCCCCCCCTCCCCCCTTCTCCATGTGTGTACTGTACATTGCGAAGAAGTGTACACTTGCGCTATGTTGTTCTATTTCATATATGTGTTTTGCTTTCTTCACAGGTAACTGAAAAATTTTCTATTTTTGTTTAACTATGTTGTCATTTATGTTGATCAGGTTCCAGAGAAAAAAAGACAATTTTAAACATTCAGAATTATTATAATGTTTTTATTATGTTTTGTTCTAGCAAGACTGAAAATTTCAAAATGTTTTCAAACTGCCAAATTGTATCTCTGATGTTTATGGTTTTTTGAGACTTTGTTATGTTCATTGTCACTGATTGCTATGCTACAGTCATGAATTCACCTAAAAATGCAGTATTTTGCAATAAATATGAATGGTTTATACATTTGTTGATCTCATATATGACTTGTTTTTGAATTTCAAGATCTGTTTCAGGTCATTCTTTCTCAGCTTGAAAGTACATACATACATACATACATTAATCCTCGTTCCATAGATCATGAATACGACATTTCATAATGATGTGGAATGTGTCACTTTAACATACATTTTCTTTACACAAATTAATTAATAATTTTTTTTTACAGTTACTACTTCATATTTAAGAATTCATCTATTGAGCAGAAGGAGCTGTCATTCAGAAATTCTTTTAATTTGGTTTTAAACATTGGATGGCTATCTGTCAGACTTTTAATACTATTTGGCAAATGACCAAAGATTTTTGTGGCAGCTTAATTCACTCCTTTCAGTGCCAAAGTGAGATTTAATCCAGAATAGTGAATACCATCCTTTCTTCTAGTGTTGTAGCTGTGCACTTAAGAGTTATTTTTGAATTGGGATTCGTTATTATTTACAAATTTCATAACTAAATATATGTATTGTGAATGTACTGTGAATATCCCAAGCTCCTTAAATAAATGTCAGCAAGGTGATCTTGGGTGGGCTCCAGCTATTATTCTGATTACGTGCTTTTGTGCAATGAGTACTTTCTCTCTTAATGACAAATTGCCCCAAAATATGATGCCATATGAAAGCACTGAATGAAAATAAGCATAGTAGGCTAATTTACTGATATGTTTATCACCAAAATTTGCAATAACCCTAACAGCATAAGTAGCTGAACCTAAACGTTTCAGCAGATCATCAATGTGTTTCCTCCAATTCAATTTTTCATCAATGCAAACACACAGAAATTTTGAGTATTCTGCATTAGCAACAGACTTCTGGTCATAGTCTATATTTATCAATGGTGTTATGCCATTTACTGTACAGAATTGTATAAACTGTGTTTTTTCAAAATTTGGTGAGAGTCCATTTGCAGAGAACCACTTATTAATTTTCTGAAAGACATTATTTGCAATTTTCTCAGCTGATTCTTGATTCTTAGGAGTTATTACTATACTTGTATCATCATCAAAAAGAAGTACCTTTGCATCTTCATTAATATAGAGTGGTAAGTCGTTAATATACATTAAGAACAATAAGGGACCAAAGACTCAGCCCCATGAGACACCATTCTTGATACCACCCCAGTTAGAGGACTCTGCTGGTGATTGCAGACTATGTGTACTGTTAATTTCAACCTTCTGCATTCTTCCAATTTAGTATGAGTTAAACCATTTGTGCATTGTTCCACTCATACCACAAGAAGCTTATCAAGAAGAATTTCTTGATTCACACAATCAAAACCCTTTGAGACATCACAAAATATCCCAATGGATGATGTTTGGTTATTCAACGCATTTAATATTTGATAAGTGAAAGCATATATAGCATTTTCTGTTGAAAACCTTTCTGACAACCAAACTGACATTTTGTTAGTAATTCATTTTTACAAATATGTGATGCTACTCTTGAATACATTACTTTTTCAAGAATTTTGGATAAAGCTGTCAGAAGTGAGATTGGGTGGTAGCTGTCAGCATCAGATCGATCACTTTTTTTATGCAATGGTTTAACAATAGCATATCTCAGTCTATCTGGAAAAATGCCCTGTTTCAGTGAGATACTACACATGTGGCTGAGAATCCTACTTATTTGTCAGGAACAAACTTGTAGTACTTTATTGGAAATGCCATCAATTCCATGTGGGCTCACTGGACGCGCATTTGGGAGGACGTTGGTTCAACCCCACATCTGGTCATTGTGATTTAGGTTTTCCGTGATTTCCCTAAACCCCTCCAGGCAAATGCCAGCCTGGCTCCTTTGAAAGGGCACGACTGACTTCCTTCACTGCCCTTCCCTAATCCAATGAGACTGATATGCTATCAAGGAACAAATAAAACTGAGTGATCTATGCGAGTGTATTATTTAATTTTTTAGCCTAAATTGCTTCCATAACTTTTGTATGGGACTGTTTTGTGTTAGTGTGAATGAAGCAGATATGACCTGTGTCATAGGTTACATGGTTGAGAATGTCATTACCAATGCACATACCTTTGGAGTAAGTTTTGCCCTCAAGAAACTGACTACTCTACATGTCCAATATCATTAAAAATATCAAACAGCCAGACTGCAAGATTTCCAGCAAATTGTTATGAAAAGGGAGCAGCTTACAAGTTCCCTCTTACATTAGACCAGGGCTTCACACATACAGCTATTTTATTTCAGGGGCAACAATAATGTTTATATGACCACATAATAAATAATTACTGTTAACACAAGCACTGTAAGATACATCAGCTTTATTGAGAATTTTGTGCAATATTCATTTGTGTCTTGGTGCTTCTATACCATTAACAACTCACCTTTCCACCCCTCTGCATGTAAAATAGAACCATCACAATATATGATTCTTGACGAAGAATCAGCACTGTATAACAGAAGATCATTATTTTCCTAGACAGTGAAAACTCCATGCCAAACATCTTGCAAATTGGCAAACCACAGGTCATGTTACACAATCGATGTTTCTTCTTACATATCCACTTTGTCAATTACAGCCCACATTCTGCACCAGTACATAGAGCTATGTTAACATATATGTGGTGAATGTCTGATTATGAAGTGGGTATTTCCATGGCATCATCATATAATAAGCAAATGTTTAATTTTTTTCGATAAAAATCTCATTTATGACTTGTGTGAATCTGTTGTTCATAACTGTGTTACATGGTACCCCCCCATCCAACGGCACCCGTCACCACCAGTGAGTTTTGCTTCTGTGGTCTTTAAATTTCCTAACATACAAACATTGATTTTATACAGATGCAAAGTTTAGAGATAAATTACCTTGATGAGTGGCAGAGTAAACACATCTTCATATTTTACAGTCATTTTAATTCAGTTTTTGCCATTTAAGGTGGGGTACTACCCTTGTGATAAAAACATTATATAAAGTTTACAATGGCTTAAAATGCAAAAACCTTGAAATAGTTTAGACTATCAGGAACAAGTTCAAGAAGAAAATATCTCATAGTCACATCACAACAATGCACTACACCATGTAGATACATAAATAATCGAATAAATTGATTATAGCTACTCCAGATTTAAAGGAAATATAGTAACACAGACAGGAAAAAATTTAAAAATTTGAATCTGCAGTAGGCACATGCATGGGAAATGAAACTCTGAGGTAACATCAGTACCATTACCCCACATGTCCAACCACTTGGAACACTAAGGTGCACAAACACCAAACAAAACGCTGATTACTATGCGTGTGTATAAACTGCAAAGAACAACTGATGTATACCTTATGCAGCTTTCACATTAAACTTCTACTTGTCATTTGTTATGTCATGTATGTTCTCTGATACCTCCTCACCTGCATTAGTGTGAGCCAATGCTAACGCCAAGAAAGAAGTGATAAATGAGAGACAAAAATCCCACACTGACCGGGTATCAAACCCAAAACTTTTCACCATCTTCAGACCCCTATACCATGACAATGGGTGGTAGCAGTGAATGGAGCAAATGTTATAGCTCCGCAAACACCTTCTACTCAGTTGACATTTGTGGAGATACAAAAATGAGCAGTTGACTTTTATGTAGCTATAAAAGTAGTAGTTATGTTCAGGGAGTTATAAAAAGAGCAGCTGATGTTTGTAGAGTTACAACACCAACTCCTTTCACTGCCACTGCCTACCATTATGCATACGAGGGTCAGAAGATGGTCAATAACTGACCAAAACTGGTTACCACAAAATAAATGTTTTTTGAATTTGAGACTGTTTGTGTCATTTCTAAAGCACTTTTGCCAAACCACAGTTCTCCACAAGAAATGCTCTCAAAAATTACCAAAACCTTTGGATGAATAGTCTGGCATTTAACCACTGAAGCACACGAAAAACAAATTTTATTATTTCTATCCCCAAGTTTACAATATGCAAAGGGGGGAAGAAAAATGGTTCAGTCAATTTTACAATTTTATCATGCCTATTCCAATCATCAGTTACCCACATAGGATAGGAAGCATAATACGGGCAGTACCACCACCCCCCCCCCCCCCCCCAAAATCCCGCAAACACTCAAGAGTAAAAAGTGATTTTTTTCATATCTTCTTTTCTGCTACTATCTGCAGTATTCCTTATATTTGCACATGCTATTTATCTCTGCAGAATTTATGACATGTCATTTTAAAAATCAGAATTGCATAAAGTGAATAGAATTCTGGAAAAAACTGGTGACCATTGAAAGGTGTTTGTACTAATATTTACTTATAGACTATGCAATGCAACATCCCACATAACTGAAATGTTCAGATCCATACAGTAAAAAGTTTTTGTTTTTGCTTTCTGTTCCCAGACAGTTCCATAGATTACCCACAAACTGTAGATGTAAAGATAAAGATCTATGTTGAATTCACTTCAAAGTAATCCTTGTCATGGGCCATTCTCCAAAATGTGTAGTGGAAACAGAGGTATTTGTAAATTTCAGTTCATGTTTTTGGCAATATTCATTTGATCTACATAAAAACTCTGAAAAATTCAATTTTAAGGCACCTCTTGGCTTAAAACTATATACCTGGCTGCTGTTTAATGGTAGAACTCTCCACATAAGATGGGCACTTGGCATCTTTCTCTTGTATTATTGTATAGGTCTTTTGGAACTATGTAAATCTGCTTAAAAACTGTTATGAAAAAATCTAAGTTGTAAAGATAATGTATAAACTGCAACCAACATCTGAACCAGACTAGCTGAGTAATAAATCAGTATTGAGGAGCTAAGTCTCACCCTTAGTTATGGACACGACTCCCTGCAAATGTGGCTATAACATCGATTATGTCCTATGACGTAGTTTAGAATTAAACCCGGTATCTTTAGTGGATACCTTTATCTTGTGTTTCAGTTCACTTATTGAAAATACTAATTAATGTAATTTTGTAATATATTCTGAACAGATGAAATATTTCAATCATATTTCTTAATCTCAGTTCCACTCTTGAACAACAGACCAGAAAAATTTGCATTTTGTGATAAATGCAAAACAGATGCAAATTCTGCATCAAAATGTGAAAACGCTGTTTCATAGCAAATTGTATCCAGATGAGCTATTTATCACAGATAGTTTGAAATAGCTTTATTTTCTGCAAACAATACCAACAATGTAAGCAGTTACTGGCATTGTATACAGGCACGGATTTGTGGGTGGGTAAACCGGGGCATCTTCCCTGAGTGGCAATTTCAGGGGGCACCAAATTCATATTCTTGAAGGAAAATATCTTATTTCACAAAGCGCCTAGCATTCAGCATACATTAGCCTATCAATTATTTATATGATTTTGAAACATTTTTGAAAACATTCTAAGTTGATTTATGAATGAATCATAGTTGGTTGTTGCATGCATGCACAGTGTATGTGATGTCTCTGTCAGGGGAATCCCCACCACATCTAGAACTAAAAACTTTCATGCAGTCAAAAGGGGTCAGTGCTACACGAGCTCAATTGAATAAACCCAAAAGGGTGAATGTCAATCGCTGTTTGTTTATGTGGTTGACTGGGTTTGTGCATGATCAGGGTTGTTGCACTAGCGAAATCCATAGATTCAGAGTACCAGAGTGGAAATAAACGATTAGGCCTAACAGGTATAACTGGTAACAAACCTTACATATTAACTTCTTGGTGTATCCAAGGAAATGAAATTTTGGCAGAAATTTTTTTCCAGAGTGCTACACTCCAAAGGGCCAGTTGTACAGTTGATGTTCGATTCTTGGAATAGCACGGAAAACGCGTTATACAAACATGTAATAACACCTAACCATAGAATAAATGCGGAGTAAGTTAACCGGAAAATAAGTTTGACAATGGCAGTAATAATTATAGTATTAGTGATGACAAAATTGTTTGTTAGAATAAGGAAGAAGAAGAAACAGAAACATTACACATATTATATAGAAGAATATGATGATTCCAAATTTATATAGAAAATTCATGCTACTCCTTTTCGATCTCATGCTGAGAAACTGGAGCATATGAATGATATGTGAAACTATTTCCTAAAATAAAATTATTTACTTGTAGTAGGTCTAATTGGCATTTGATATTGGTACTTCATGAATTATATTCTGTCATGTTATTTATGAAAATCAGGTAGATAAAAATGGCCATTTGTGCAAAACAGTCTTGCTTATTTGGAGTGTGACAATTGTTGTGATGTTAAAAAGGCCTATATTTCATTTTATCTTGCAGACAGCGATAAAATAGATGTAGTCAGATCAAGAACCTCCACCAGTTTCGGGTACTATTCGTATTAACTGCATTTTCAGTATCAGACGATGACGTTTTGATTTTTCGTGTAGCAAAACATTTGACGGACTTTGATGAGGACACCGTGTAAAGCTATAGCAAAATCAGAGAAAAAAAATTCTGGGACCTAAGGACTGAAGAAATGTGTGCTGTCTTGCCTCTCTCTTGTCTGTATGGGTTTAAATTTCCTATATTTAAAAGCTATTAGGTTATAGGCAATAAAGAGTGCAAGTTTTCTGAATAGTTCTTTTTCTCCTGGTCCCAAATAATCCTACCCAGTATTAATTGTGAGTTTTTTTTACTGGGGATGGGATGTCAAACTGACTGTCTGGGCACAGGAGAGGCAAAGAATGACATTTTAATTTCCATTATCCTGAATATAGGTCTGATGGCTTCCATTACAAAATACTTGTATACCCATTTGAATTCCACAGTGCAATGTACAGTGACATGCAATAGAAGAATAGAGGGGGCAGGGCTGGGTGGGGGACACCACTATCTTTAGCCCATGCTCGGAAATGTTGTAGATCTGGGGCTGATTGTACATCATCTGGCGAAGCCCAATTTGGAAAGACAATTTGCGTAAGAACATACTTGGAAAATAAATTGTAAGAACGCAATGTTACATCAATGCGCTCAATGATCTGATGCCATGCCAATTGTGGATGGTTGTATGGTCTGTTAAAGATACACATCACATAATGCAATGTAATACTCAGCCATGGGACCTAGCATTTTATAAGAAAGAAACGCATACATTTGTTTGTTAGCTAAAGTTCAAAAGATAGTATAATGAGGATAGTTTTAACCTGTCGAATTGGTAGCAGATGTTTTGAACTGTAATTGCATCAAATACCACTAGAGGTTGAGTGTCAAATACATCCTTAACAATACTCTGCTCACTTCAAAAATGGTTCAAATGGCTCTGAGCACTATGGGACTCAACTTCTGAGGTCATCAGTCCCCTAGAACTTAGAACTACTTAAACCTAACTAACCTAAGGACATTACACACATCCATGCCTGAGGCAGGATTCGAACCTGCGACCGTAGCGGTCGCCCGGTTCCAGACTGTAGTGCCTAGGACCAGTCAGCCACTCTGCCCGGCTCTGCTCACTTCAACAATTAATTTCATGGTAGCCTTCCACAAATACTTCATGTTGTGCATTGCTAATTGTTTTTTATTTTTTATTTTGAATTAAGTAAAGCGCCTAATCCTGGCCTATCACAGATTTCGATTACGACCCTTACAATACCAGAAGAGATCAGCGATCCCTGTGACAATGTGTCAGTTCTGCTGTAGGCTGTGCTGGCCAGCAAAATGGAGGTGGGGTTTGTTTCCTCGCACTGCTCCATCCCCTCTGGCAGTCAAACTTCTAGTCTGTTTATGATCACGGCCATGTGCGACTATAGCTTATAGTGCTCACCCTTTGTGTTATAGCGTTTAGAAAACAAAATCTGAATGTTTTTTGACCGTGCCGAAATTTTGCCCTAACGTTAAAATCAAGTTGCCTTACATTCAGTTCTACATCAATGCTATGTGCCTTCTCAGTTCTATCTGGAGCATTGCCAAAATGGGTTGTAGGGTTATGAATGCTAATAAAGGGTCGAGATTAGTGGTCTATAGATTTTTTAATCTTCAAATTTGGCTGAAAAAACAAATAATGTCCAGAAACACCTCATATTGGAGATGCATTCACTTAACCGGTGGGAAAACACTGCTGCTTTTCAACAGAACAATCATTTTTGAAAGCTTAAATACAGCCAAGCAAAGAAAATTATGGCCATTTTGTAAGAAAAAGGTGTTGAAGTTTTTGTAAAAGCGAATATTCCAGTCAAAAAGTTCCTCATCAGCACTTTTTTTAACAGTCAATTTCAAAGAACTAATAATTTGTTCGTCTTCACTCATGAAGCATTGGGTGCTAATGACCACACAGTTGAGTGCCCAACAAAATCAATCATCATCATCATCATGTAGCACGACAGCCTTTTAAATTTATGCTATGCAAAGTACCCATGCGGTTTAAGGCATCATGTCACGCATTGCGCGGCCCCTCCCGTGGGAGGTTCAAGTCCTCCCTCGGGCATAGGTATGTGTGTGTGTTGTTCTTAGCATCAGTTAGTTTAAGTAGTGTGTAAGACTAGGGACCAATGACCTCAGCAGTTTGGTCCCTTAGGAATCCACAAAAAACAGAAAAAAATTGTGCGTCTAATAATTTACAGACAAAGAAAATAGATGCAAATATCGACAAAAATATACGTGAATTTTGCAAGAAACACACGTGAATTTTGCCAAAAGTGGATGCTATATTTTTTGGTTCCTATATTATGTTTCTTACATAACTTTTTTAAGTTACTCTTCCTAAATATAAGCTCTGTCTCGGAGAAAACTTATGATTTGTCAATGACACTCATGAAACACTTACATGTAGCAAATAACATAGGAATCCCTTTTCACCTGATGACACTGGCAATATACAGTTCATGAGACAATGAAAGCACAAAGAGCCACCTTGATTTACATGTCAACCACTGTCAATGAGTCACAGAGGTTGGCTGGAGCGGGATCTGAGGTAAATACATATCTCTTGTTAGTGTGTACTAGGTATGATAACTAGGATTGACACAGGGTGATTAAGGGGGAGGGTGGCTGGGTGGAGAGGAGGAGGATGCCTATGAACAGCCACAAAGGCATTGAGTGTTCCTCAAATCATTCTGACAGAATTCAGGAGTGATGGGGTGGTGCAGTGTGTTGCTGAATTGAGACATCACTGAAAGGGGTATTGCATATGGAAAATAGATTTCTGTATCACTTACTGAAAAGAGGTGATGACGGCCATCATGATTTAGGTTTTCTGTAATTTCCCTAAATCACTTCAGGCTTGTTTCTTTGAAAAAGCACGACCGACTTCCTTCCCCATCCCTCCCACTGGGACCAATGACCTCACTGTTTGGTCCCCTCCACTGAATTAACCAACCAACCAACCTAAACAGTATCCTATTACCAAGAAACATACATCACCTCAAGTAGTTTTCATTGTACTAATACAGTGGTTCCCATACTTTCTGAAACAGTCCAGAGTCCAATCAGCTGTTAGCTATAACCTCCCCCCCCCCCCCCCCCACATACATACACACACACACACACACACACACACACACCATCATCATCAACATTTGCAACTACCTATCTTTAGAACGAAACAGAATTTTCTTTGAACACTTTCATTTTTAACATAAATAAGAACATAAAAAAACATAAAAATAAGTGATATTTAGTTTTTGGGTCTTTTATTAAACCACAATCATGAACTAATGTGTCAGTTATACGATTGGTACTACTACTTTTCAACAATCTATTGATGAAGCAATTTTCAGTGGACTGTGAGTGTTACCTAAATGGGTTGGACAATAATATGGAAAATGCTAAAAGCACATTACCATGCTTAATACGAAGTACAAAAGCAGATGACATTCAAAACAGATGCCAGTCATCTCACAACGAATAAATAAAAGTACTGCATGGTTTTCAAGGGAATCTTTTACTATTCTTCCTACAAAATATTGGCAAGTTCATGTAACTATGGAGGTGGATAGTGATCATGTGCACTTCTCTCCACAACAGACTACAAATGGTCAATAATATTGAGATCTGGTGACTTGGTGACAAGGAGAGATGTGACAGATCATCCTCATGCTGACAAAACCATTCCTGGATGATGGGAGCTGTCTGAACAGGTGCCCTGTCACCTGCTGGACAAGAAACTTTGTACCATTGGATGTATCTGATCAGCCAAAATGGTCATGTAATCCTTGGCAGTAACGCGACCCTGCAGAGTAACCGTAACAAGATATGGCTTCTCAAATCATTCTGAACTCCTGCCATGTTTCACTCTCGGCAGCAAGCTGTCTGCATTGTAAGCTTAGGACAGCATACGCCAAGCATAAACTTCACCAGAAGTCAGAAACATTGTGAAACAACACTCACCCTACCAAATAACTTTCTTCCATTGCTCCATAGTCTGAGGTTTGCAGCTTTGGCACCTGTTACATGCATTTCCATCACTGATGAGTCATTTTGGAATTCTAACTCGCCCTGCAGTTCCCAGGTTATGGAGATTTCTATGTGTTGTTTTGGTGCTGGTACAAGTTTGCAAGTGCAACATTCAGTTCTGCAGTGATTTTTGTCTGTCACCTTCGCATTGTGACTTAGTGGATGATGTTTTTCTGCTTTGCCTGTATGCAAGGCTATACTTGGATATGGTGTCTCTTGAAACACCAAACATTTTAGCTATTTTGCTTCTGGAAGCACCAGCCATATAAGCACCAACAATTTGCCCATGTTTAAATTCACTTAGCTCTGACATAATGCACTCACAACTATAGGGCAGTTGTGTGCCCCACAAACTAAACATCATCATCACAACTATAGTCAAAATGACTTAAGAAGATTTCAAAACTCATAGTGTTGTTGCCAGCTTTCAACTGCCAGTTTTTGGAACACAACCTACAACCAGCTTAGAAATGGAAGTGATGCCACTTTCTGCAGGACCTGACCATCATTTTGCAGGACAATGCTCAAGCACATACAGTGCAAGCTGTTATTGATATGTTTGACTGATGGAGTTGCTAAGTGCTATACCACCTACTGCACTTCCCTGACTTAAGCCCTTGTCAGTTCAACTCAATTTCTAAACTGAAGGAAACACTTCACAGTATTTGCTTCAGAACTGCTACAAATTCTTCGGGCAATAGACCACACCACTCTAACTGTTAACACAACTGGCACTGCTAAGAGTATCCTATGACTTCCACATCACTGGCAACAGGTTGTACACAATGCTGGTGACTACTTTGAAGGTCAGTAAAACTTTGAAACATGTATCTATTCTGTATGACATGTAAATAAGTAGTTGCCACTATTAAAGTTCCAACCCTCATATATAATTCTGAACTAATGTATTTCAAGGTGAAGGCAACTAGTAACTAAGTGAAACAGTCATCAGTTCAAAGGTTGGTTGGAACACCACAGTGTTTTACTTGATTTGATACAATTAAAGTTTGTGCCCCTGTCTTAATTTTACCTACAGGCCAAAATGCACAGACACATGTTGGGCCTACAATATAGCATACAAATTTGAACCAAGGTGCAACTTATCATTTCACATACATACTTTTTTCATGGTAAATAATAAGAACCAAACAGTTGCATGATAAAGATTTATTGAAATCCTTGACTATGGTTTCGGTATGTCTAAATATACCTTCATCAGAAGCAAAAATGCACCTGAACAGGAAGACACCTTCATTAGCAAAAAGCTTAGCAACATAACTGAAATAAAGGAAAAAACAAACACTTATAGCTTTAAGTAACCATGAAAATTACCAAAGTATTAGAAGCATAAAAACTTTTAGTCACTTACTAAAATCACATCCTACAATGGAGATGCATAAAACAATTGTCTCAAAGGCAGCACCAGTAGTTACAATTAAAATATCACCTCCATCTGTACAGAATAATTATGAAGAGATGGCCGATGTGAATACAGCATACTATCAGTACTTAGCCTGTGAAGTAGGATGAAGAAGGTGTGGAAGCACTAGGGCAGACAGTTTCACTGAGAGACGGCACTTGTGGTATGCACAAGTCACTTGCGCACATTAAAACCTGGGATAGATACTCATGCGCATCAAAATTTTAAAGGTTGTGCTAATTCAAACCCTTTGTCTTAATAAATAAAACATATCAGAACCATTTAAAACACCTGCATACAATAGAAAATATGAACATCAATTTGCCTGTGTCCTAGTCAAGCAGGTGAAGCTTGCACTAAGGAACATACCCAATGAGAGAGGGCACTAGTATTACGCGCAACAAATCTCAGCAGAGGAGCTCCTCTGAGGATGTCCAGCACAGTCCTGGATGAAACATCAGGAACAGAGGAGTTTCTTGGCCCACGACCTCACATCCTAAAATGTGTACCAGCAGCTATATCATCCAGTCGTGAAGGCCTTCATTACACCACTGTGCTTTTGAGGAAAATACTGTTATTGAATAGAACTGTCACTCTGATGACAAATATTTCTATCATACTGAAATTTCATACAATTAAATTGAAAAAGTTCATAATTAAAAACTGTTTTTGAAGCAGGGATGGAAGCCTGAAATATCAGATGCAAATTTGGCAATTTTTGCCTCGGGGTCTATAAAATGCATAATGATGTAGCTGGCAATCATTACTTGCGTGCAAATACACTCCTGGAAATGGAAAAAAGAACACATTGACACCGGTGTGTCAGACCCACCATACTTGCTCCGGACACTGCGAGAGGGCTGTACAAGCAATGATCACACGCACGGCACAGCGGACACACCAGGAACCGCGGTGTTGGCCGTCGAATGGCACTAGCTGCGCAGCATTTGTGCACCGCCGCCGTCAGTGTCAGCCAGTTTGCCGTGGCATACGGAGCTCCATCGCAGTCTTTAACACTGGTAGCATGCCGCGACAGCGTGGACGTGAACCGTATGTGCAGTTGACGGACTTTGAGCGAGGGCGTATAGTGGGCATGCGGGAGGCCGGGTGGACGTACAGCCGAATTGCTCAACACGTGGGGCGTGAGGTCTCCACAGTACATCGATGTTGTCGCCAGTGGTCGGCGGAAGGTGCACGTGCCCGTCGACCTGGGACCGGACTGCAGCGACGCACGCATGCACGCCAAGACCGTAGGATCCTACGCAGTGCCGTAGGGGACTGCACCGCCACTTCCCAGCAAATTAGGGACACTGTTGCTCCTGGGGTATCGGCGAGGACCATTCGCAACCGTCTCCATGAAGCTGGGCTACGGTCCCGCACACCATTAGGCCGTCTTCCGCTCACGCCCCAACATTGTGCAGCCCGCCTCCAGTGGTGTCGCGACAGGCGTGAATGGAGGGACGAATGGAGACGTGTCGTCTTCAGCGATGAGAGTCGCTTCTGCCTTGGTGCCAATGATGGTCGTATGCGTGTTTGGCGTCGTGCAGGTGAGCACCACAATCAGGACTGCATACGACCGAGGCACACAGGGCCAACACCCGGCATCATGGTGTGGGGAGCGATCTCCTACACTGGCCGTACACCTCTGGTGATGGTCGAGGGGACACTGAATAGTGCAGGTACATCCAAACCGTCATCGAACCCATCGTTCTACCATTCCTAGACCGGCAAGGGAACTTACTGTTCCAACAGGACAATGCACATCCGCATGTATCCCGTGCCACCTAACGTGCTCTAGAAGGTGTAAGTCAACTACCCTGGCCAGCAATATCTCCGGATCTGTGCCCCATTGAGCATGTTTGGGACTGGATGAAGCGTCGTCTCATGCGGTCTACATGTCCAGCACGAACGCTGGTCCAACTGAGGCGCCAGGTCGAAGTGGCACGGCAAGCCATTCCACAGGACTACATCCAGCATCTCTATGATCAGCCCCATGGGAGAATAGCAGCCTGCATTGCTGCGAAAGGTGGATATACACTGTATTAGTGCCGACATTGTGCATGCTCTGTTGCCTGTGTCTATGTGCCTGTGGTTCTGTCAGTGTGATCATGTGATGTATCTGACCCCAGGAATGTGTCAATAAAGTTTCCCCTTCCTGGGACAACGAATTCACGGTGTTCTTATTTCAATTTCCAGGAGTGTAATTTCTCTCAACAGAGGTAAAACTGCAGTCTAAATAGCTAACATGGAAATTCAGTTCATAGGATGTACTTTTAAAAAGGATAATTTCATAATATATAACACCATCAACTCCACTCCAAAATGCAGGATAAGAGGAAAGTTTCAAAAGATTTATCTGCAGTGAACTTTTCGTTAAAGTCTCCCCCCCCCCCCCTCCCAACACCACCCCAAACACACACACATTTGAATATCCTGATGGAACATAACTAAAAGAGCAGAAAATAAAAATTTAATGAAAACATTTGCACTTACAATTTCCCTGCAGTGTGAAGAAATCAGCCATCTGTAAATTATGTCGTTTTGAAACAACTTCTGTATCAGGATTGACATATTCATCATCATCATCATCATCGTCAACATCATCAGCAGCAGCAGCATACAGACCCCCGCCATTGTCATCATACAGATCACCATCCCCATCATCATCATCATCACTAGTATCATTTTTATCGTAATCATATTCACTTCTATCACTTGAATACACAAAAATTTTTCTTGCAAAAGCAACATTCTTCTGAAAAGTGTAGTTCTGCTGTACTCTCATATAGTCTGCAATTCCACATAGGCGTGCAACCTGTTTTGGGTATTCTGTGTACTGTGATGTACTACACATTGCCTCTGTTGTGTTCTGTTCATTAGGTGGTTTTGTGGAATCCTGATGATTTTCTGATTCTGTTTCTCTGAGTGTTTGGTCAACCTTACGTTTTTTTATATCTGATTCCTCTAGTGTGTGATTTGGCAAAGAATCTGAATCTGATGAACGCTTTGCTTGCTCCTTTTTAATGGTGAGATCAGTAGATTTGTCTGTTTTGCATTCATAATCAGAACCTTGCAAAACTGCAGTATATGACAATCCATTTAACGAATGATTTGGAGGAGCACTTTGAAAATGCTTCTTATTACTCTGTAGTCTGCAATGAGTATGGGCACCTACTTTGGCTTTTTCACCACTTGTACTGCCCTCTATGTGCATTTTTAAAACAGGTAACCGGGTCTTCTTTTTCAAAGGTTCGGCTCCACAAGCATTATATTCTATGTCATCTAATGCTCTTTTCAGTGAACTCATGCACATTTCCTTCTGTAACTCTGCAGCATCTGAAAAGGCAAGGAATGACTTTCATTACACCTCTACTAAACATTATCTTTATTAATAGAAAAAAAGGAAAAACCAGTTTTCCACTTCTCATGATGATGGGCTAAAAAGCAGAAAACCAGTATGTGATTAAATTTAAATAGTTGCATAGTATCAGAAAAGTGTTTCCTCTTTGATATTACTGTTATGTTCTGTCAAGCACTAACATAAAAATTAGTTAATATTATCTGTACAACAACAACAACAAATACTAATAAAACTATTTGATATGTTTCACATACAGAGGAGTGAAATATACTCCCCGCACCCACCATAGTAGAGGGCATGCTGCAAATTAATGCCTCACATTTTCATATCATAATTCTAGAAGCTTTTTAAAAGAACAAATCTTATTAACATTCTACATCTTTATTCTTCATGTCTACATGTTTGTAGCACTCTACCACTAGAAGGTTCCAAACTGTAGTGCGAAAGATGGTGGTGTGTAACATCAATATGCTGGCAAATGAGAAACAGTGTGCTGTAATCAGGTTTTGAATTCAAAGAGTTCTTCCCCACATGGAGCACCCTCTCTTTTGGCATGACAATGCCAGAGCACACACAAGTGCTGCAACATTTGTAATAATCCAATGCCTTGAGTTCACTGTCACAGATCATCCACAATACAGTCCCTACTTGGCCCCATCTGATTTTCATCTATTTCCAAAACTTAAAAAACACCTCTGATGACTTCACTTTGATAGTTATGAAGTGGTAGAAGTACAAGTGAGGTTGTGGGTCCATCAACAAAGTCAAACATTCTACACTGATGGTATGTAACATTACTAATGGATATTCCACCAGCATCCCATATGAGCAAACAAATTGTGACTTTACCTGATTTTTTTCATGCCTTACGTAACCAGACTAAACATAGCTCTGTTTAAAATGAACAGCTTGGTAACATCGAAACGGTCAAGCTGTATATGTCTACATTCATGCCCAGCAGCTAACTCCCTACAAATAATAACCTGTAGCTGTAATTCTGCAGTGAAATAGTATATACATTGGATAGAATTGCGAATCAACAAAATAAAAATAAATATTAAAAAAAGATAAATGAATAATTTAATAAAAAGGGTTCTATTCTAACAACAGTAACTGATGTAGACATCATCAGAGAATTCTGTTGAATATTGTTTATTAAGAAAGTAAATCACAAATATAGGGAAAGCAGTCCTAAAATAACCAATTACAATACAGACAGAAAATAATCCTACCAGATGTAGAAACATTGTATTGAGAGTGTTACGAGAATGGTAGCAAAATTCCCAAGCCAAAGTGTCATCTAAGACAGCCAAAATAATTCAGAGTTCAATATGAAAATTTATATAACAACACACAATAGATGACGAGAAAAAACTCTGTTTATTCTCAATCCCATAGTGCAAGCTGATAAGTTAAAGGGTTCTGCACTGGACCACATCCAGACCTCAAGAAAGTTAGTGTCCCTTCAAAAATTTTAAAAGTATTGTAGCAGCTGTACACCACTAAGAATCTATCACTCACATGACCAAATATCACACTACACCCACAGACAGTTCTGCCTTCTTTAAGAACTTAATATAAAGTGTCCACAATCGCTCTTTTCAGTGCACCACTCTAAAAGTGTCTGTTTCCACTTTACTCCAGTTGTGTTCTGCCACTGCCTAATTCTTATTGGCTGAAGAACATCCCCACCAAAATACATAGTTTGAAAGTTCTACAGATGTTATTCTGACTCAACATGACCACTTTCTGCATTAAACTTATGCGTTACAGCAATATTTAAATAAAATAAATGCTATAAGCAGTTGGTCACAATTAGACCATTCACAATAAATATAAATACGATGGTGGTTTGAAAAGTTCTCTGAACGAAATAGACAAGAAGTACTTACATCACTGAAACTTCTTTTTTATTTTTCAATGCAGTCCCCTTGTAGACTAATGGACTTGGTCCAACGATGTTCCAGTGCCTTGACCCCATCTCAAAAATGAGTTTCCTTCAGGCCTGAAAAATAGTTGTCAATTCTGGCTATCAATTATTTGTTTGAAATCAATCTTCATCCAACCAAAAAAATTTTCTGTTTTGGGAAGATATGGAAGTCTGATGGAGTCATATCAGGTGAATAAGGCAGGCGTGGATACAATTCATACTTCAGGTCGTGTAATTTTGCCATGGCAATGGCACATGTGCGGGGGAACATTGTCTTGATGGAAGAAGACATTTTTCCTTGCTAAACATGGCCCTTTTTTGGATATCTTTCATTGCAATCTGTCCAGAAAGTTAGCATAGTATTCTCCAGTAATTGTTTGCCCAGAAGGGAGATAATCTATAAACGGAATCCCCTTCGCATCCCAGAACACTGACGCCATGACCTTTCCCATTGAATGAATTGTCTTTGCTTTCTTTGGTGGCAGAGAATCAGCAGGTTTCCACCTCTTTGACTTTTGTTTTGTCTTTGGGGCATAGCAGTGCACCCAAGTTTCATCTGTGGTCACAAACTGGTGCAAAAAAATCTTGTTCGTTTCTCCTAAAATGGACCAAACATTGTTCTGATATGTCCATTCTCATGCATTTTTGATCAAGCATCAAGAGTTGTGACACCCATTTTGCAGATACTTTTTTACTTATAACTCTTCAGTTAAAATGTGATATACCCTTTTAGATGATATCTGGCAAGTGCGAGCAATTACATGCACTTTCAATTAGCGATCCTCCATGACCATTTTGTGCACTTTTGCAACGATTTCTAGAGTAGTGGCACATCTTGGCCGACCACTGTGAGAATCATCATCTAAGATCTCACAATGAAATTTAAATTCATTTGTCCACTCGGCAATAGTTGAATGTGAAGGAGCAGAGTCATCCAGTGTATACTGGAAATCAGCATGAATGTCCTTTGCTTTCATGCCTTTCTTTACAAAGTACTTAATCACTGCTTGAATATCGATTTTTTCCATCTTCACAAATCACTACGTGGGACCAACAACAGACCCACGTCACTGCCACAGCTGTCTTCCAAGAGCACTGACGTAGCACATGCAATTGACCACTTCTTAAATAACCATTGTTTTGTATTATTGACTTAATTACATTTAAATAAAGTTATTGGTAAAATACTGCATTCAGTTGCTATGTTATTGTGGATGATACAATGTTTTGACAAACATTTGCATAATGAAAAGGATATAAAATGTAATTCACTAATAAATAAAATATATACAGCTACATTGTGTGCAGGGACAATAGCTATAGTGCAATGCTACCATCTGATATACACTGAAGTGCCAAAGAAACTGGTATAGGCATGCGTATTCAAATACAGAGATATGTAAAGAGGCGGAATACCGTGCTATGGTTGACAATGCGTAAATAAGACAACAAGTGTCTGACACCTTTGTTACATCGATTACTGCTGTATAATGACAGGTTATCAAGATTTAAGTTAACTTCAACATGGTGTTACAGTCCCCTCATGAGCAATTTGACACAGCATCTCCAAGGTATAGATGAAGTGGGGATTTTCCTGTACAACCATTTCACGTGTGTACCATGAATATCAGGAATCTGGTAAAACATCAAATCTCCAACATCGCTGTGACTGGAAAACGATCCTGCAAGAATGGGACCAATGATGACTGAAGAGAACTGTTCAAAGTCACAGAAGTGTGACCCTTTCACAGATTTCTGCAGATTTCAGTGTTGGGCAATCAAAAAGTGTCAGTGTGTGAACCATTCAACAAAACATCATTGCTATAGGCTTTTGGAACCGAAGGCCCACTTGTGTATCCTTGATGACAATATGACACAAAGCTTTATGCATCAGCTGGACTGTCAACACTGGCACTGGACTGTTGATAACTGGAAACATGTAGCCTGGATGGACGAGTCTCATTTCAAATTGTATCAAGCGGATGGACGTGTACGGGTATGGAGACAACCTCATGGATCCACAGACCCTGCATGTCAGCAGAGCACTGTTCAAGCTGGTGGAGGCTCTGTAATGGTGTGGGGCGTGCACAGCTGGACTTATATGGGACCCTTGATACGTCTAGATATGACTGTGACAGGTGACACATACATAAGCATCCTGTCTGATCACTTGCATCCTTTTATGTCCATTGTGCATTCTGACGAACTTGGGTAATTCCAGCAGGATAATGGGACACCCCATATGTCCAGAATTGCTATAGAGTGGCTCCAGAAACACTCTTCTGAGTTTAAATACATCTGATGGCCAACAAATTCTCCAGACATGAACATTATTGAGCATATCTGGGATGCCTTGCAACGTGCTGTTCAGAAGAAATCTCCACTCTCTCATACTCTTATGGATTTATGGACAGCCCCTCAGGATTCATGGTGTCAGTTCCCTCCAGCACTACTTCAGACATTAGTTGAGTCCATGCCATGTCACGCTGCAGTGCTTCTGCATGTTCGCGGGGCCTCTACATGACCTTACACAACTGTACCAGTTTATTTGCCTCTTCAGAGCATTTTTGGTGAAACTGCATGAAGCATTCAAAAGTTGTTAATTCTAAGGTACATTATGACAGTATTTAGTCACTATCAATTCTGTATTTTTCATGATATTGAAAATGTCATTGTTTCACTGAATGTGCCTCACTTTATAAAATTATCCATGCATTCATATTTGCTTTATTATGTAATTGTGATTTATGATAGTATTTCTAAGAGATGTAAGTGGCCATATTTTAGGTGGTCTGACACTCCACTTTTGTGGTGCATCATCTGTTTTTCAGCTAAATAAGCAACAACCATCTAAATTCTCTGCATTGGCAATTTTCTCATTTCCAGCAATGCTGATTGCCTGTACCAGGCCATACCAGTTGCTTTGCTGGACTGGCTGTGGTACACCCTCGGCCCTCTGGCTAGCATTCCACAGCACAAACAAATTCACATCAACCTATACCAATTCTAAGCAGCTGATTAAGTCACTACACACACATAAAGTTACCGGTATTGGCAAACTGGTCTCTTGTTGGGAGAAATGTGTTTCTCACCAGGGTGACTACATTGAGAAATAGATATGTCAACCTGAAGAATAAAGATGTAGAATGTTCATTTCAAGAACAAATTACAATAGTTGTTTAAATGGTTTTACTGTGACATTCTTTATGTTTCTTCAGCTTAAAAGGAAAATATGATTTCTTTTTTACTGGTGTGTTTTACCATACATCCAGTGATGATGGTCTATGACCAAAACTGGTAGATGATATTTAGGTTAAATAAAATAGCTGATGTTTAAAATGCACTTTCTAAAGTACTTAATTATCATTGGTTCTCAGTTGATGAAAACATTAAGTAACATAATATTGTGTTGAGAAATGAATATTAATACAGCTGATGACGGTGACATCAGTAGTAACTTCCTAAAGCTCCTGAACACTTTTAGCATGGTAGTCATCTGTTGCCTTATAATGGGAACTACCCCTGCAATTGCCTGGAATAATTTGGGGAAACCATGGCTAACCTGAATCAGGATGTCTGGATGAAGATTGGTGTCTCCACACTCCCAAATACAAGGCCACTCTGTTTAAAATGATGCTACTGTAGTGTACAACACTGTTTTATAAATAAGTTATTTAATAATGATAAAAGGCTACTGCCACATTCTTCATCATTTCTCACTCCCAGTCACTGTACACACTACACACATTGTTTCATGACACTAAACAACCTGTCATTTTGTGCACTGAAATTCTCCATTTTCTAGCCTGAAAAACTGAGACAGAATCCCTCTATAATATGTGAGATGTTGTGCTCAGAAAGAGGATAAGAAGTTAGTATTATACACTGCACAGCTTTGGGAGCAAGTTTATCCAGAAAAGGAAAAAAAGGGGAAAATATATAGTGAGAAAGTGTTGTGGTATGTTAGGTGTTGTTTCATTATTGTTGTTATTATTTGCAACTTTTCAAGCAAACATGCAAATTAAAAAGTGGAATAGAGTAACATAAAATTCTAATGGAATTAGCAAATTTTGTAAGTGGCTATTTCTCTGGTATTGCAGAGAAGCTGTATCAAAATCTTTCTAAAACATATGAGGGACCCACAATGAATTAAACTGGAAGCACAGTGACATTTTCCAGAACAGAAAGACAATACAGTAATTTTAAAAAAGTCAGCAGATGTAGACAAGATTCCTGTCTCAATTCTGAAGGTGTGCATAGACAGCATACGTACCCCATTAATGAAGATAATAAATAAGCCCTTTCAGCTCAGGTATTTTTCTATTTTTTGAGAGTAACTACAACACACACGAGTTGTGTCCTTACTAAAGAAAGGTAGGCGAGTGCAGAAAGACTGACAACTACTGGCCAGTTTCACTACTGCTGCATTCTCAAAAATAATTGAATTGGTCATCAAATACTGTCTAATGAGTTACATGAATAGACGTCACCTTTCTAATCAAGCACAGTACAATATCACCTGTTATGGAGTTAACAGGAGTGGTACTTTAAGCACTTGACAACCAGAACTATAATAGGCATATTCTTAGACTGGTCCAAGTCTTCACACATTATTGACCATAAAATACTAATGCAGAAACTAGAAGGATTAGGTATAAGAGTAATAACAAATGAGTGGTTCCAGTCTTACCTGGAAAATAGGGTGTACAATATAGAGCTTGTTCACGCATTTGATGATGATAAATGTTTAGTAAGACAATTGTCAGACAAGAAACACATAAACACATGTTCTTCGAGGTAGTGTATTTGGTCCAGTTCTGTTGTTATACATACCTATGACTTTCCTGGCAATATAAGACATGGAGAGAAAGCTCTTTTTGCTGATGACACTAACACAATAATCACTGCTGAAACACCATAACTCTGAATAGAAAGGCAAATGAAATGCTCTAGGATGCTTACAAGTGGCAACTATATAGAAAATTCACATTGAATACTAAGAAAAAAATTGTATGCTCTTCAGCACAAAGAGGGAAAACAACTGTGGGAACTAAAAATGGTTCAAATGGCTCTGAGCACTATGGGACTTAACACCTATGGTCATCAGTCCCCTAGAACTTAGAACTACTTAAACCCAACTAAGCTAAGGACATCACACACATCCATGCTCGAGGCAGGATTCGAACCTGCGACCGTAGTGGTCATGCGGTTCCAGACTGAAGCGCCTAGAACCGCACGGCCAGTTTTGGTTTGTAAGAGCTAATCTCATGTAATGATATACGGCTAAAGTGCAATTACAGTTTGGGCAACTCTTGTGTTGTGTTTTGATGTTGGCAGATCATTGAGGTTATTCATAGCCAATCAGGTGACAGTATACAGTATCCAGTGAGAATCTTGAAATCTAATGATTTCTTTTGGCAGAATACATGAATTGATTACACTTCTTTTTGATATAGAGTGTGCCAGAATAACTTTTACTGATCTGGTTATTATGAATTTTTAAGATTGCTTACTTAATTTTTATATTTCTTTGGTGACTAAACAAAAGTAGATGTTCTGACAGACTGACATGTAGCGAGGACTGATTCCTAAATTAGGATGGGTTGGTGCAATTTGGCTGTCAGCTGGTGGAGCCAGTGAATCTCAACATGAAAATAAATATGAAAGCACCAAATGCTGCAAGTTCTCTTGGGAAACACTGAAATGATGTTGGTGCCTGTTTAATTTACTTCTGTTAGCCAATCACAGCAGAGGACATGTAATCCTGTTAGCCAATCATACTAGACCTCAGGCTATGTTACAGATCAGTATGTCACTACAACCTGGTATTTTGCTTTCACATTCCTTGGTTTTGCCAGCTCTTATTCAAACTGTTACCTTCCAAGGTAACCTAGATCTAGGGCTAAGCTACAGTCACTACAACCAAACCAAGTGAGGTGGCGCAGTGGTTAGCACACTAGACATGAATTTGGGAGGATGACGGTTACATGCCATGTCTGGCCATCCTGATTTACATTTTCCGTGATTTCCCTAAATAGCTCCAGGTAAATGCTGAGACGGTTCCTTAAAAATGGCACGACCGAATTCCTTCCCCATCCTTCCCTAATCCGATGAGACTGGTGACTTTGCTGTCTGATCTCCTCCCTCAAAACAATGCAACTAGAACCATGTTCTTGCAAAAACAGTTAAATATTTGTGGCAAGCAATAATATAAATGTAGACTATGAGTGACTGATTAGATCATGCTCCTGTGCTGTGGCTGGTTGTCAAATGCAAATATAGCAGCTGTTACCTTGAATTCAGTGATGACACTTGCGAGGTAACAGGTGAGTTGTAGCGCCCTGAAAATATTCTAAGTTCGGAGTTGACATGGCCGCACGGGCTGCTTGGCAGGCTGGCTGCGTGGTGCCGAACATTAACTGGTCTCCAGGCCAACCACATGGTTTGGAATTCCTTGGTGATGTTATGTCAATGAAAGAGACTTATGAGCCAAGAGTGTCAAAGATGGCAGACTTTATGAAACCATCATGGCAGACATTTCACAGCTCATGTAGAAATTAATAATAGCCAGAGGAATCATGATACCTTAAGAAGAAACATGTACATTACAATTATTTGCATGATGATTCAGATGGTGTAATCAGATTTTAATATCTTTATTAGTTTAAAGTTTAGTATCTCACAATAAATTATACAAGTAACACAAAGCAATGATTTTCCAAAATCTAAACAGTTCATCCGATTTTGTCGATCAACATGTCTTTAGAAAGCTATTACTGTAAACCTAAATTGGTATAAATTACAGGTATGTAACTTGAATAGTACATGAGTTATTGGAGATCAAAGTGGCCAATTACTACTGATTGCGTCAGGCCATAAGTACTCCACAGTTACACACAGAAACGGTAGCAGCATGTTTATAAATATATTTATTCATCTATGCCTTTACTTTTGAATACATTGTGGGAGCAGGCAGTGGTCAATGTTATTACTAATCTGTGTAATAGTAACTATTAGCTATAACATGAGCAGTGATTTAGCACCAGAAGGAGGCTCCTGCTCATACAGCATTTTGGGCAGAAGATGACCACAGGCACGGTTGAAACCGGTTACCAGAATAAATAAATTTGTGATCAAGACTGATTTTAATAGTATCTATCTACACTCCTGGAAATGGAAAAAAGAACACATTGACACCGGTGTGTCAGACCCACCATGCTTGCTCCGGACACTGCGAGAGGGCTGTACAAGCAATGATCACACGCACGGCACAGCGGACACACCAGGAACCGTGGTGTTGGCCGTCGAATGGCGCTAGCTGCGCAGCATTTGTGCACTGCCGCCGTCAGTGTCAGCCAGTTTGCCGTGGCATACGGAGCTCCATCGCAGTCTTTAACACTGGTAGCATGCCGCGACAGCGTGGACGTGAACCGTATGTGCAGTTGACGGACTTTGAGCGAGGGCGTATAGTGGGCATGCGGGAGGCCAGGTGGACGTACCGCCGAATTGCTCAACACGTGGGGCGTGAGGTATCCACAGTACATCGATGTTGTCACCAGTGGTCGGCGGAAGGTGCACGTGCCCATCGACCTGGGACCGGACCGCAGCAACGCACGGATGCACGCCAAGACCGTAGGATCCTACGCAGTGCCGTAGGGGAAGGCACCACCACTTCCCAGCAGATTAGGGACACTGTTGCTCCTGGGGTATTGGCGAGGACCATTCGCAACCGTCTCCATGAAACTGGGCTACGGTCCCGCACACCATTAGGCCGTCTCCGCTCACGCCCCAACATCGTGCAGCCCGCCTCCAGTGGTGTCGCGACAGGCGTGAATGGAGGGACGAATGGATACGTGTTGTCTTCAGCGATGAGAGTCGCTTCTGCCTTGGTGCAAATGATGGTCGTATGCATGTTTGGCGCCGTGGAGGTGAGCGCCACAATCAGGACTGCATACGACCGAGGCACACAGGGCCAACACCCGGCATCATGGTGTGGGGAGCGATCTCCTACACAGGCCGTACACCTCTGGTGATGGTCGAGGGGACACTGAATAGTGCACGGTACATCCAAACCGTCATCGAACCCATCGTTCTACCATTCCTAGACCGGCAAGGGAACTTGCTGTTCCAACAGGACAATGCACGTCCGCATGTATCTCGTGCCACCCAACGTGCTCTAGAAGGTGTAAGTCAACTACCCTGGCCAGCAATATCTCCGGATCTGTCCCCCATTGAGCATGTTTGGGACTGGATGAAGCGTCGTCTCACGCGGTCTGCACGTCCAGCACGAACGCTGGTCCAACTGAGGCGCCAGGTGGAAATGGCATGGCAAGCCGTTCCACAGGACTACATCCAGCATCTCTACGATCGTCTCCATGGGAGAATAGCAGCCTGCATTGCTGCGAATGGTGGATAGACACTGTACTAGTGCCGACATTGTGCATGCTCTGTTGTCTGTGTCTATGTGCCTGTGGTTCTGTCAGTGTGATCATGTGATGTATCTGACCCCAGGAATGTGTCAATAAAGTTTCCCCTTCCTGGAACAGTGAATTCACGGTGTTCTTATTTCAATTTCCGGGAGTGTATGTCTTTGTTTATATCCGATATATACTATTCATGAAAAAATTGGTCTGTTATTTACTGTTTTCTAGAAAGCACAGACACATTAGGCTACTGGCTTACTTCTGTTCTATTTCTTTGAAATATGTTTATTTAATTTGTTTTTGTATTTAATAATGTGTGTTAGAGCATGTTTATGGTCCAGCCATAGGAATATTTATTTAATTTCAAGTTATTTAAAGGTAAATCCAGTATTTTGAATGTGTTTCAAAATGTTTGTGTGGTTGTGCTGTCTTGGAGACATGACAGGAGTGCTATCGCCAATCACAGCACTTGTTTCTAAGGGAGGCGACAACTGAGATGAATCGTTTGCTCCTATGCTGACATTCTTCTTTGACTAAGATGGCCCCCTTCTGTCTCACTTCCTGCAGCACAGGACAACAGTGAATGACCAGAATTACTCACAAACCTTGACCAGCCTTCACCAAGGGATCAACTCAAAATGACCGGGCAATTTCATCTATGGGGTTCATTATGCTTCACAACAATGCAAAGCCTCATATGGTCAACATAGTCACGGCACTACTGCAGAAATTCAAATGGGAGGTTCTCGGCCACTATCCATACAGTACGGACCTCTCTCCCTGTGATTACGCCATTTTTGGTCCCCTTAAAAAGGCTCCGAGGGGCAAACGATTCACCACGAACCACGATGTCTAGCTGTACATGCAGAACTGGTTAACATTGCAGACCCAGGAATTTTATGAGACAGCCATTCACCGCCTTGTGTCACTGTGGGACAAGTCTCTAAAAACAGCCAGGGTCAATATGTCTATCATACAGTTACTGGTTTCTGTAACTATGTCTCTGGCTCATTTCTTTTTGAACGCCCCTTATATACTAAACATGCCATAAGTATTGATAATGGGACAAGGTCTATACTACACTACTGGCCATTAAAATTGCTACACCAAGAAGAAATGCAGATGATAACGGGTATTCATTGGACAAATTTATTATACTAGAACTGACATGTGATTACATTTTCACACAATTTGGGTGCATAGATCCTGAGGAATCAGTACCCAGGACAACCACCTCTGGCCGTAATAATGGCCTTGATATGCCTGGGCATTGAGTCAAACAGAGCTTGGATGGCGTGTACAGGTACAGATGCCCATGCACCTTCAACACGATTCCACAGTTCATCAACATTAGTGGCAGGTGTATTGTGACGAGCCAGTTGCTCAGCCACCATTGACCAGACTTTTTCAATTGGTGAGAGATCTGGAGAATGTGCTGGCCAGGGCAGCAGTCAAACATTTTCTGTATCCAGAAAGGCCGATACAGGACCTGAAACATGCATTCGTGCATTATCCTGCTGAAATGTAGGGTTTCGCAGGGATCGAATGAGGGGAAAAGCCATGGGTCGTAACACATCTGAAATGTAACGTCCACTGTTCAAAGTGCTGTCAATGCGAACAAGAGGTGACTGAGACATGTAACCAATGGCACCCCATACCATCACGCTGGGTGGTACGCAAGTATGGCGATGACGAATACAAGCTTAAAATGTGCGTGCACTGCGATGTTGCCAAACACGGATGTGACCATCATGATGCTGTAAACATAGCTTGGATTCATGCACCCACGTTCATCGTTGAGTACACCATCGCAGGCGCTCCTGTCTGTGATGCAGTGGAAGGGTAACCACAACCATGGTCTCTGAGCTGATAGTCCCTGCTGCTGCAAACATCGACGAACTGTTCATGCAGATGGTTGTTGTCTTGCAAACATCCCCATCTGTTGACTCAGGGATTGAGATGTGGCTGCACGATCCACTACAGCCATGTGGATAAGATGCCTGTCATCTCAACTGCCAGTGATACGAGGCCGTTGGGATCCAGCACGGCATTCCGTATTACCCTCCTGCACCCACCGATTACATATTCTGCTAACAGTCATTGGATCTCGGCCAATGCAAGCAGCAATGTCATGATACAATAAACTGCAATTGCGATAGGCTACAGTCCGACCTTTATCAAAGTCGGAAACATGATGGTACGCATTTTTCCTAGTTACACGAGGCATCACAATAATGTTTCACTAGGCAATGCCGGCCTACTGCTGCTTGTGTATGAGAAATTGGTTAGAAACTTTCCTCATGTCAGCACGTTTTAGGTGTCACCACTGATACCAAACCCTGTACGAATGCTCTGAAAAGCTAATCATTTGCATATTACAGCATCATCTTCCTGTCGGTTAAATTTCACGTCTGTAGCACATCATCTTCATGGTGTACCAATTTTAATGGCCAGTAGTGTATTTGCAACATCAAGAAACATGGTGGTAGACTCAAAATTGTTTCCCGGCAAGGAAATACATAAGGAAACATGGACAGCACTAGACAGAAATATGATAAATCAGATTGATCATATACTAATTGGTGCAAGGCACAAGTCAGACTTACTGGATGTAAGGAGTTTAAGAGGTCCACATATAGACATGGATCACTACCCAGTTTGGGCACAGGTGAGGGTAAGAATACCTAACATACTAAAATTAACCAAGCCCATGGCACAGAAACATAACATCACAGCTTTAGAATCAGAGGAAGCAAGGGAACGATACCAGGAGAGAATAATTTAGAAACATGAAAACGCTGGAGAATGCAACAACATTGAATATCTATGGGAAATGATAAAAAAGACAGTCCAGGTAGCATCAAGCAAGATAATTTGGAACAGTGTAAGACAAACAAGAACCTCGTTATTCAATACCTAATGTGAAACAGTAACAAATGAAAAATGAAGCATATAGAAAGACATTACAACCACATTCTGCCAGGATGGCAACTGAAGAATATAAATAAAAATGGAGAAATGAAAAAGAACCCATCAAAGAGAAACAAAAAAGGGAGTGAATGAAGGCAAATATTGAAGAAATGGAGCTTCTGAGAAGTGCAAGTGAGGGAAGGAAATTTTATAGAGAGGTGAAAAAGGCACAGAAACCTTTCAGGGGTGGAACAAGTTCAATAAAAGATGATAAGGGCCAAATTATAAGCAAAGAGAATGAGATATGCAGGAGGTGGCGTCGCTACTTTAATAAACTTTTTAATCTCAGACCAGTTGCACCAAGGAATGGAACAGAAATACAGGAGGAAGAGGACCCAAATAACAGTGTTAACCCACATAACTCAGAAGATGTGAAAACTGCAATGAGGAAATTAAAGAACAACAAGGCAGTAGGAATGGATGACATTCCAGCAGAACTTTTCAAGCAAGGTGGCTCTGAATTGGAAATAAACATCCTGAAACTGGTTAATCTAATATAGGAAGAAGAGGAAATGCCTCAAATATGGAAAGGGAGGATTATATGCCACTTGTGAAGAAAGGAAACCAAATGGCATGTTGTAACTGCAGATGGATCACATTGCTTACTCTGAGATATAAAATCCTCTCTAACATACTGTACGACTGACTCCTTCCAATAATACAGAGGGAAACAGGGCCGTACCAATGTGGATATATCTCCAGTAAATCAACTATTGACAAGATATTTACCCTAAGACAGTTTCTGAAGAGAAGAAGAAGAAGAAGAAGAAGAAGAAGAAGAAGAAGAAGAAAGAACATGGGATCAGGATATATTATTATTTCACTGATTTTAAAGCAGGACACAGTGGTATAGACAGAGAGCAACTCGATCAGGTGAATTGGGCATTCCAAAAAGATTGATAAGGATGGCAAGAATGACAATGAGAGGAATACAAGGTAGCATAAAAACTGGAGGAACATTGTCCATAAGATGGAATATGGTAAGGGGATGTGCTGGTATGTCTCCTACTCAAGGCTGCTTTGGATGATGAGAGAAGCAAATATCTGAATAGGAGAATGATTTTTTATAAATCTGTGCAGGTAATGGCCTATGCAGATGACATCAACGTAGTAGCAAGAACTCTTATGGCAATTGAAGAGATATTCACTGCACTTGAACAGGCCCACAGGAATACAGGATTAAATATCAATAAGCAGAAAACAAAATACCTAGCTAAGGGGAAAGTGCACAGGGAGAACATGCCAGCCAAAAAAAAGATGGGTAGTTATACCTTTGAAAGAGTCAATCATTTCAAGTGCCTGGGTTCCATTGTAGCCAGTCTAAATGATACCTCCTATGAAATAAAGCAGAGACTAAGCTTATTTCATCTTAACAAAACTTCTATCTTCAAGGCTGTTGACTAGAACCACAAAACTAACCATCTATAAATCAGTGGCCAGACCAGTGCTTACATATGCCTCTGAAACCTGGGCACTGACAACAAAAGATGATGAATTGTTGGTTTCATTCAAGAAAAGGATGCTCAGGAGGATCATTGGCCCCATTTGCAGAAAGGAAAGACAGAGGGGGAGATAGAACCATGAGTTGTATGCCATCCACAAAGATCAGCCTGTTAGAAGAATTGTGAAGCCATCCAGGCTGAGGTGGGCTGAACAAGTGGCACAGACGAATGATACGGAAATACCAAAACAGATTTTACAAGGAAAGCCATGTGGACAGAGAGGATGTTGTCGACCAAAAACTAGATGGGTGAATGGAATCACAGAAGACCTTCAGAACATGGGCTACAGAAACTGGAAAATACTAGTAAGGGATCATGATAAATGGAAGGAGATAGTTGAAGAGGCCAAGGCTTGTCATGAGATGTAGTGCCACAGCATAAGAAGAAGAAGACGAAGAAGAAGAGATTGTCCATTTAGTCTGGAATGACCTGCTTGTAACAATATGAGAGCTTACAGTTGGTTAATAACAGAAACTCACAAACTCACCCCAGATTTTACCAAAATGAAATTTCAGGTTTGAATAATGTCACTGAGACTGTATCGGGTCTCATAAATGAATATAGAAAAGGTTCTGAAAGGAAAGGGAGTACTAACAGAATACAGAATACTGGAAAAGGACAGAAAGGAACATAGGAATCCAAATGTGGACATGAACATTTTTAATCAACATTATGCTGAAGTAGAACAAAAACTCATAAAAGATACCAGTAGGTTCCAAAAATCAAGGACTGTGAACATCTCCTGCATCACAGAATACATTTTTCTGTGGCCAACAATAAGTCACAAGTAACAAACATAATACACACACTAATCCCCAAAAACACAGAGTGTTTTGGTGGAATATCTACTAATGTAATACAATATTGTGCTCATTCACCAGACACACTTCTAACTTGGTAAACTAAACTATGGAAAATGGGATATTTCTTAAATGCCTGAAAAATAATAAAGTTGTATCCATTGAAGTCACAAAAGTCATTGATAGTGATATGCACAAATAGCTGGTGGTAGTATCACAGACCCAAGGTATGCAATACAGTGCATTAGCAGAGTTGTCATTTGTACTCAGGTGATTCATGTGAAAAGGTTCCCAACATGATTATTGGCACACAACAGGAACTAACACAGTTTGAAGGCAGAATGGTAGTTGGAGCTAGAAGCATAGGACACTCTATTTAAGAAATCATTAGGAATTCAATATTCTGAGATCCACAGTGTCAAGAGTATGCCAAAAATACCACATTTCATGTATTACCTCTCACCATGGACACCGCACTGGCTGGCAACCTTTACTTAACGTCTTAGAGCAGCGGCATTTGTGCAGAGTTCTCAGTGCTAACAGACAAGCAGTACTGTGTAAAATAACCACAGAAATAAATGTGGGACATATGACACACATATTCATTAGGATAGTGCGGCAAAATTTGGCGTTAATGGGCTATGGCAGCAGATGACTGACACGAGTGCCTTTGCTAAGAGCATGACATCACCTACAGCATCTCACCTTGGCTCTCTTCCATACTGTTTGGACCCTAAACAACTGAAAAATCATGGCCTAGTCAAGTCAGTCCCAATTTCCGTTGGTAAGAGCTGATTGTAGGGTTCGAGTGTAGTGCAAACCACACAAAGCCTTGCACCAAAGTTGTCAACAAGGCATTGTGCAAGCTGTTGGTGGCTCGATAATGGTGTGGGCTGTGTTTTCATGGAATTAAATTTGTTCTCTGGTCCAACTTAACTGATAATTCACTGGAAATGGTTACATTCAGCAACTTGGAGACCATTTTCAGGCATTCATGCACGTCATGTTGCCAAACAACAAAGTAATTTTAATGGATGACAATGTGCCATGTCAGTGGTCCACAATTGTTCATGTTTGAAGAACATTCTGGGCAATTTGAGCAAATGATTGGGCCACCCAGATTACCTGACATGAGTCCCGTTGAACATTTATGGGACATAATCAAGAGGTCAGTTCATGCACAAAATCCTCCAATGGCAACACTTTCATGATTATAGACAGCTATAGAAGCAGCATGGCTCAATATTTCTGTAAGGGATTTCCAATGACTTGTCAAGTCCATGCCACACTGCAAAAAGGAAGTCTGACATGATATTAGGAGGTATCCCATGCTTTTGTCACCTCATTGTACATTGGCAGTGATAAGAATAATCCTGAAACTTATAGGCCAATTACTCCTACATCTACCTTATTTATTGTGAGAAATGTCTTGAATGATAGTTTATAATATTTTACAGAAAAGGATAACATTGGTCTACTCTACAAGGCACAGCATGACCTTAGAAAATATATGTCTACAATCACCACAATAGCTAACTTCACAGCTAATGAAATTGATGCATTAGATAAACTAAGAAGAGTCTATAAATTTTTCCATAACCTTTCAATGGTATTCTGTTGTGTATGCCACAATATATTAACACAAAAACCAAACTGTTATGGGTGAAGCAGCTGACAGCATAAAACCACTTATGTAACTGAGAGAGCAAGTGAAAATAAAGTTTAAAATGAATGAAATGACTATAAATGTACACGCCAGTTTTCAGGTAGTAAAGTGTGGTGTACCTTAGCGATCAGTTCTGTGACCGCTTTTGTCCTTTTTATACATCAACAATATACCTTCAATGGATGTAGAGGAATGTTCTATATGAGTCGTTGGCTTTGATCAGTGACATATGAAACATGCAACATATGCCATAAAGAAAACGGTGACACTAATGTGAGGTTATTGGTGATTTTTCAAATGGTCTAAGCTACATATCAGTCTGTCACCACAATCAGGTTTTTTTTTTTAGTATCACATTTATTGGGTTCACCAACTCACAACCAAACTGTCACCTTCTGACCTAACCTATACATCTGGATAAGCTACAGATCAATGTGTCACCACAACCAGTTTTTTTCCCACATTTATTGGCTTCACCAACTAAAGACAAAACTGAATATATAAACCAAACAGTGATGTGACAGCAGCCATCAACATTACATCACTGGCCAAAGCTGAGAATTTATTGAACATTACTCTTGATCCTCTTCAGCTACACAGGCATTCCACCTTAAAGTGGACCTAATCAAGATATCTACATGGTGCAAAAAGTGGCAATTGACTCTAAATAATGGTGATGTCACCCATGTGAGTACTAAAAGGAATCCACTAAATTTTGGTTACATGATAAATCATTCAAATCTAAAGGTTGTATTCATCTAAATGCTTAGGAGTTACAATGATGAATAACTTAAATTGGAATGATCACAAAGATAATGTTGGGCAAAGAGCAAACCAAAGACTGTGATTTATTGGGAGAACACTTAGAAAATGCAACAATTCTACTAAAGTGACTGCTTACACTACACTTGTCCACCCTCTACTGGAGTACTGCTGTGCGAGATCCACATCAGACAGAATTGATGGAGGACATTGAAAAAGTAGGGGAGAGAGTGCCATGGATATGATACACAAATTAGGGTTTGCTGTATCCTGTTATTAGAGCACTTGACAACCTCACTGATGAGTGAGCATAAGGTCAGACTAGCGCGTGTGAGTGTGAGTACTCCAAGTGTAGTGTTGCCGCATATGTGTACATAAATCAACTGCCAATTGTATCGGTGCAGGCCACCCAGTAGAGGCCACCTGTGAGAAGCGTGCACACGGCACAGTCTCTGCCATGCCATCTACCAGTGACTCACGCCAACATACGCATGAAGCAGCACTAACTCACTCTCACAACGTTCTTTTAGTTTGTACTGTTCACATCAGTTTTTCTCTGTATAGCTTGTGTTTCACCTTCTGTATGATTCTTTTGTCTTGTTACATGTGGAGTCACAGGAGGTTTATTCCATTAGTGCTTAGAGGTTTATGATGAAAGCCATATTTGTGTTCCTTGGATCAGTTTTGAGTATTAATTGGTTACTATGTGATGGGTGATGAAGATGGGATGGTTTGTGCATGTGCAGTCTTTAACTGTGATTTCATCAGGTTTAGTCATTATGGACATCGTGCAACCAGCGCATAATGAACAGTGTACTTTGGCAGTGATCACTTTATCAGCTTCCATTAACAGGTAGGGTACCATTCCATCAGTTGACTCACCCACTTTTCCTCTGCATGATGATTCAGCTGAGGATTGGGAAGCTTATAGAAAAAGACTCAGACAGAATTTTTTGGCTTTCAGTGCAACAGACTCGAATTTGTGCAAAGCCTTATTTCTCTCACCAAACATGTATCAATTACTGTGTCAGGCTGGCCCTTTACAAGAACCAGCAGCTCTTACTTTTGATCAAATGTGCAGTTTATTGTACAACTACCATCACAAATGAACACATGTCATAACAGTGCACTTTGAATTCTACCAATGCCACAAGAAACCAAACCAGTCATAAGGGGCCTGGGCAGCCAAACTTCATGGCCTTAGGCATAAGTGTCAGGTCATTACTGATGCCCATAATGACTCTTATGTAGACCCTATGGTGGGCCACGCAATTATCTGGTTAGCTCTGGACACTGAAGTGTGCTAGAAGGTTTTACCTTGTGAAAACCCGCCATTGGCAGAAGTTTTGCAAATAGCACAATCTTTTGAAGTTTCTCAGGCAGCAGGTGACCAAATTGAGGCACTGGCACAATGTGGCAGTAGTGTCACAATATGTGCCCACTAGGACAACTGACAGTTTGCATGAGGAAATGGCAGTGGCAGTGGTAAACATGTAGGCCCAGTGTTAAGCAGACCAAGGCCAGCCCAAGCAGCCAAGACTGCCACAGTGGCAGCATCAGCGTCCTTTCTCCATTTTGTCCTTTCTGTTTTGTCCAGCTACTTGTAAGGTTTACCAGAAGAAAGGCCACACCACCTCCATGTATTGTTTGCAGAAGGCTGTTCAGGATATGGACACGATTGTGAACTTTGTGACACCAATGCTTGCAACTTCTCCCAAGTTATGCATCCAGTTAAGTATTTTTTGCCAAGTGCTCTGGCTACAGATTGACACAGGTGCTGCACAGACATTACTGGATTGTATAACCTATGTGAGTTTATGCTCACCACTGTTGACACTAGTCACATGGAAGTTGATCAGTAATAACAAACAGAACATTGCATTGTTGGGACAATTTACAGCATCTGTCTCGTAGAAATCAGTGGTTTGTTCCATTACATTATTGGTGGCAGTTGATGCCAGTGTTGAGAACTTGTTTCGGGTGGACGTATTTCAGGCATCTGGATATTGTATCACCAATGCAGTTCACCATGCGTCCAATCAGATATCGTATTCAAACTTGGAAACACTGAGTGAGCAGTTTTTGGACTTCTTTTGGAAGGTATATGGTGAGATATGAACTTTTCTGCTTATATTTCTTTTAAATCCACAGCTCAGCCTCATATTTGTCATGCATGTCCTATTCCTGTCACCCTGAAAGGTCAAGTGAAAGCAGATTTGGACAAACTTCAATCTCTAGGGGTGGTGTAACTTGGTACTGCTAGTGAATTGACTATGCCTGTCCTGGGTTGTATTAATCATCTGGATGATACTGTTGTCATGGGTTCCTCCATGGTTGATCACTTGACAAATTTGTGCACTTTAGTTTTCTGTCTTACAGTCAGCAGGTTTACAGTGTAACCTCATTTCATGAAATCTCAGCTTTTCCAACCTTTTATTGTTTATTTTGGTTCAAGATCTTGCAAGATGGGGTTTGCCCTCTGCAATACCACATCTCCACTGTTACATATATGCCTCACACCTCACCCACAAAGGAGCTTCAGACCTTCCTAGGGAAGACAGGCTACTACAATAAATTCCATCTGGGGGTGGTCACATTTGCCCACCTGTTTCATGTCTTTTACATGAGTATGTACCTTTTTACCGGAGCCCAGATTGCAAACATGTTTTTCAAATCCAGACTACTTTCAGCTCCTTGTTTAGCTATATTCTCTCCAGACTAGCATATAATTTTGGTAACTGACACCTCACAGTACAGCCTCAGTGCAATACTATCACACTGATATGTCAAAAGTTCTAAACACATGTTGCTTTTGTCTCTAAATCTCTCACTCTGGTCCAGCAGTGTTACACCCAGGTGGAAAAAGAGGCACTTGCCAAAGTCAATGCTCTCCACAAATTTCATGTTTTATTTATTTATTTATTTTTATGGCTACCAGTTTCCCCTTATTACTTACAGTAAACCCTTGTCTTCCTTGCTTAATTCCCACACTTCCTTGCGTGACAAGGCAGCACACCACCTACAATGCAGGCACTATTCTTGCCTTGCTACAATTACAAAATCCGTTTTTGACCTACATATAAACATGCCAACTCCCAGGGCGTCTCTGTCCCACTTGTCCGCTCCACGCCAGCCATGGGAACGCATTCGTCTGTCTTTGCGGGTCCTTTCTTTAATTCCTATTGGCTCTTGGTTGCGGATGCATTTTCCTGGTTTTCTTATATTCTCTCATGTGTGTCCACATTGGCTGGGGTCACAATTATTTTGCTTTTCAGGCTTTTTTTCTGTTGCCTTGTAAGTTAGTTTCCAATAATGCACCCCAGTTGATTGCCTTCTGTGGAGGCACCCCTATCCCATTAGTTCCCTCCTTCATGTGCGGTGACTCAAGGTTCCAGCTACCTGGCACCAAGTGTCAGCCTGTCTCTAGTTCTGGGTTCATTGCCACAGCCTGCTGTTCTGGTCAGGCCACCTCCACCAGCCCCCTAACCATCATCACCTAAGCCATCATCGTCAGTGGGTCCATCTCCATCTGCTCCACACTGGGACCTGCCTGCTTATGATGACACAGAGATGGTGATAGCAACCACCTCCCCAACGCTGACATCGGGTGCAGCTAGGACCCACCACCCTCAGGTGAGTCCGTGTCTCTGCAATTCTGGCCATATACTCTGGTGCCCACCCATCATATCATATCATTCCCGCCATGGCACTGGCTGCCACTATTCCAGTTCCAATGGATGTGTCTCTCGTTGGGCCACAGGCATCTTCTTCATTGCCTGGGCGCCCTCTTCACGCAAGGGAGAGGTGTGCTGTACCCTGCTACTGGTGTGTGTGAGTGTGAGTGCGCTGAGTGTAGTGCTGCCATGTGTGTTCACTTAAATCAATCACGAACTGTAGCAGCACAAGCCGTCCACTAGAGGATGCCTGTAGAAAGTGTGAACATAGAACGGTCTCAACTGCACCATCTACCAGTAACTCATGCCTGTATATACAGGAAGCAGTGCTCACTCAGTCTCATTACTTCCTTTTAGTTTGTACTGACCACATCAATTGTTCTTTGTATCAATTATATTGCACCATCTGTATGATTCTTTTGTCTTGTTATGTGTGGAGTCATGAGAGGCTTATTCCATTATTGTGCAGGTGTTTATGAATAAAGCCATATTTGTGTTACTTGGATCAGTTTCATTTATTACTTGGTTACTATAGGGACACAATCATTAAAACAAAGGAGCTTTTCATTGTGACAGAATGTTCTCATGAAATTTCAACCACCGTCTTTCTTCTTAAATTGTGAAAATTTTGTTGGTGCCACCTTACATAGGGAGAAATGACCATAATAATAAAATAAGAGAAGTCAGAGTTCACACAGAAAGATTTAAGTGTTTGTTTTATTGTGCACTATTCGAGAGTGAAACAGCAAGTAAATAACCAGAAGGTGATTTGATGAACCCTCTGCCAGGCACTTTACTGTGAGTTGCAGAGTAATCATGTAGATGTAGATGTAGATTGAGAAGTGTCCTCATGCTACCAAGTTCTTTGTAAATCTGACCTGATTTTGTAATCAAGGAAATAATTTCACATACCCTCCCAAACTGTGAGGTTTCATGTCATTTCCTCGTCTTTTTTTGGGTTCATTACTATTTTTGCCAGGCAATGTAATTGGGAGAATAGAGCATATGACGGGACCGACAGAAAATAACATAACTGATGTGAAAACATAAACTCTGGAAATGTAAAAACCACTTTTATTAGAATTATACTGTTAGCTTGTTTAAGTTTATAACATTAACAGGGTAGTAAAAGTGCACTGTAGAAAGGAGTATGAGGAAATGATAAGAAGATTACAATGTCCTCAAAATTTCTAAATCAGATGTATGAGGAAAATATTTTTCCATCACTCGCCTGAAAACCTATTTATGCCTGAACTTTTTTTAGGGTTTATGTGGCAAATGCAGTGGTTGGGATTTTAGTGCAGCTGGCTTTTCCATACATTTGGACATCCCATAAACAGTGATTATCTAACTTACAATTAATTATTCATCCGGAAGCACATGGGGGGGGGCCTCATGTACTAGAAGTTTACTGTACAATTATTTTATGGAATCAACTTGATAGTCACAGCTTAAAGCCTTACCAACTTTTATTCATATAGGGGGACTTGTTCTATGTGATGAGATGGAACAAAACTTCTTTGTTAACTTATTGATTCCATTCAAGACCAACATGTGTGACTATATGGGTAAAAACTGGGAATGCTGAAAATGTGGCTGTCAAGTTGATTTCACAAAATAATTGTTCGGTAAACTTCTTAACTGTAAGTTATGATGTCAATGTTTATAAGCCTCTGAACACATGGTTGGGTTTCCAAAAGTCAGTTGCACTAAAGTCTAAGATTCAGTCACCGCATTTGTTACATTAACCCTTTTCTTTTTTTTTTTTAAAAAAAAAGCCCAGTCATAGAAATTAAAATAAATGCATGCAGGAATTTGCAGTGAAAAATAACGTTCACTACTCACAGAATTTTAAATTTTTAACAAAACTGAGTTTACACAATCACTCTAACACTTACCATGAGTTAATAATGGTTTATCATCAAATTGATCAATGTCTGTGTGAGAGTTTAAATGAAATGGGTTAGCAGCTCACATTCATTTAAACCTCTAGGGAAATTTCAGAAAATAATCAAAGTCTGTTTACCGCAAGTATAATCTCAAATTGCAAACTAACTAAATGATGAGCACACATCATTCACAATAATAAGCACAGTAAAGTTTTAGAGTTCAGGCTAGATGACCTACCATAAAACATTCAAAGCCCACATGTTGAAAATATTTCAGAGTATTCACCAGCAACATACACAAATATCACAAGACTTCGATTCAACTCTTAGTAGTATTTTGACTTACTCAAAATACAACCTACTGCTGCATATACATACTGTCTGTTCCAGTTCTCAAACCCCACTGGCCCTGCACCTGGACCAATAGTGTCCCCCACAAAAAGGCTGCTCCTATTGAAACCCTCGCTTTGACGTGAGTCAAGTGCACACATTTCCAACTTTCACAACATACCAGTGCTTAAAAACTACAAATTTAATGTTATGTACATGTATTATATGTCAAACTGCATGTAAATTTCCTTAGCTTTCTATTTCTGTTCCTGGTTTTTCTATACATTAAATAGTTTCTTCAGAGATAATAATTTTGTCAAGGTAATCTCTGTTTCATGTTGTTCTGTTACTAATAAATGTAATCATTTAAAAACAAGTACATTCAATTACCTCTGTCCAACTCTACTTCCCGATGTTACTTTTAATGTTTTATTTATTATCTATACAAAAAATTCAGGTTTTTACACAAGAATGCACATACCAGTTTGTAATTCAAAATAGGTAACATTTATTTAAAAAATCTACTATGACACTCTGGTAGTGTTCAGTGAAACCTATCTGTAGACACTTTGTTTGTGGAAATTGCTTAAGCCATTGTTGAGACATTAACTTTGAAATTTCATTTACTAAACAAAACATTTAACATGAATAACTTAAAAACTATTTAGATTGAGGGTGAATTTTCCCCCTTACACTCATCTTCTTTTTGTCTTTGTAACCATGTTACTGGCTTGCCTGTAACAAGTTTTTTAGTCTTATTTTATATTTATTTTGGATATGCAGTTCAGTCATGGCAGCTAAGATGCCTGAGTTTACCCAACCAAGTGACCAGACCGAGGATGGCCTGTCAGCAATTGTCCTGTGGACTTGATAAGTCTTATACTCATAGTGTCTGCCAGTTACTGAGACTCAAAGGGAGCTGTCATCTACTGTTGACACCATGAGACTCCAGCGGTTCTTGAGCTTTGCCTGGTTCAGGATGACCCACCCTCCTGGCTGTTAAAACACTTGCTGGACCGGTTGCGTCTGCTCCTAATGTAACAACACAATGTGTGCACATGAACATGTCTGTTTTTAAACTTTCTTGTCACAGTTACAGGGATGTAACCACTGATGCTCTGAGTGTGGCAATGGCTGATATTCTTCTTGACACATGACAGAGGTGTAGATGTACTCCATGGTGCAGTTAGAATTTCCAATTGTTTAAACAGATGATTAGAGGAAGCCTGGTTACTACTTTTAGTTATTACTCTATGAGCCCTTGCCTGTAGTTTGAACACTGTGTCTATGTTTTGTATATGGGGCCCCACAAAAAATGATTCCATAACTAAAGATAGGATTATAAAGCCAGGATTCTGAGGGAGTAGGAATAGAATGCTGGTGAGAGCCAATATTAATTCCTAAAGGTTTTGTGTTTCCTTCACAATCTATGTTGTTTTCATCCACATTTAATTTTATAAAATTATTTTTCTCATTTAAGAGGAAATTAATCTTGTCTGTTTTCATTAGGTTCAACGTCAGTTTATTGGATGATGACAATTTCTAAAGTTCATTTATATTTTCATTTGAATTCTCTGCTATGGGTTCTGGTGTTTTATCTGTGATTGAAATGTTGCTGTCATCATCAAAATGAATTTTCCCCCATGTTTAACGCTGTCTGGGAAGTCACTGATGTACATAAAAAAACAAAATAGCTCCTAAGATACTGTGCTGAGAGACTTCTGTTTTAATTCACTTGGGATCTGATAAAAGTTTCATTAAAAAATTTACTTCCTTTGAAGCCTACACAACCTCTCCTGCTTGTATCCTGTTTTTTCAGATATGACCAGAACCAGTCATTGGAAATGTCTCTGATTCTTAATGATTCTAGTTTTTAGTAGAATTTTATGGTCAGCAGTATCTAAAGCTTTTGATAAGTCTAACAATTTATGTGTGACACGTTTATCCTTGTTTAGTGCATCATGTAACATGTCTTTTTAAACTTTGCTACAGCTGGTTATGTATTTTTATTACCCAAAAACTGAATTGTACTTCATTGAAGAGGTTTTATTTGCTCAAGTAATTCATTAGCCTATCTTGCATAGTGGAATCTATTATTTTTGAGAATGACAAAAGAAGAGAAACAGGTCAGTAGTTTTCTACATCTTCTGAATCATCTTTCTTTAGCAGAGGCACAACTTTTGCCTGTTTCTGATTCTCTGTAAAGTCATGGGACCTGAAAGACTCATTTATTATGTCAGTTAACAGGGCTTACATACTGTTTATGCTTTCTTTAAGTACACAACTGACACTTCATCTACATCTGATGACTCACTTTTTTAAAAAATTTGTACTTACATATGACTCAAATCAGCACAGCACTGTGCCAAAAAGGTACTTTTCACATGAGAGTTAAGCTTTATAACAAACTTCCTGAAAACATAAAAGCCATCACTGAGGTCAATACATTTGAAAAATCTCTAAAGTCATATTTACAGCATCACTGCTTTTACTCCATTGAAGAATATTTAAATTTATGAAATGTGTTATATAAATACTTATATGTAAAGTCAATTATTGTAACCTTAAATATGTATGCCATGAAATGACTTTCAGCCTGTATATTTAAAACTTGACATGTCCAATGTCTTATGCATAAGCTGCTATGTAAACAACAGGACCAATAAAAAATACAATACAATAGTGCTTTCCTTACTCTGTACTCTGTTGTAAATAACATCACTGTACTTGCCACATAAGTTTTTACTGGAACAACATTGGGTTTGGGAATTTTTGTTATAGTTCCTTTGCGATACATGATAAATATCCATTCACATCATTTGCTTGTTTTACCAATTTACCCCTGTCTGTAAATTATTGTGATTCTGTTTCCGTGTTTCTTGTTTTACAGCCTTCCAAATTGCTTTGTTTTCAGATGTTATTTGCAATTGAATATTTGAGCACAGTGTAGTTTATCAGTTGTCTTGTTAGGTAGATATACATGTCTTCTCACAAAAAAGTTACACTGATGTTTAAATACTGTTCTCGCTTATTAACTATAGTTTTAAATCAGTAAAGTTTTAGTACCTGTATTTTGACATTTTCATATTGCCTCTCTGCTCAAGCCATTTTCTATCAATTCTCTTCTTTGCTCAACAGGTTTTTACTGCATTTACTGTGATCAAAAGGCAACAGAGAAAGAACATACAAAAATGAATACTAGTAAAGAAGTATCGACACAACAAAGGTACTATACTGCAGGGTATATGAAGTGATGGCAGTGTTTTGTTTGCAAGTTTCACAAGAATTTTGCAGCAATATTTTTATTTTTTGATTGGAAAAGTGAGAACCTGTATCTTTTCCCCATCGAGATATATCAACACCTGTCAGCAGCTCAGGGTTTCAGTTAATTATCAAATATTATTATTGCTGATCAGCTTATGAAAGACACAAAATGACTGCTAAACTCTATACATGTCTTCTGGACAAAATGGATGGAGCAATACATGATAAAAGACCTGGATTATAAAACAAAACATATTAAGAATTGCTTCTGTACACAAACGTGTTTTGCCAGTGGAGAAAGGGTGGATTTAATGTATGAATCATTGTAACATCCTCTCTGTTTATCAGACCCCACACTCTCTATCTTCCACCATTTCACGCATTTAAAGAAAATTGTGGCTGGAAAATATTTTGAGTCCAATGGAGACATCATAGCAGTCATATATGAGTTTCCACAGACTTCCTGGTATCATATTCCATGGATGTAATCTCACTCAGAAAGTTTCAATAAAGAACTGTTAACTAAAAAGTGACTATCTGAAAAATAAGTGCAATTTTTGTATAAACTTGAGTGTTTCACCACAAGATTGAGAAATTTTCATCTAGCCCTCATACACTGAATGGTTGTACTTCCAATGAAAGCTATGGTGAGGCAGTATTGGAAAAGATTCAGAAAAAACTCCTAGATAGCTAGACAGCATGATGAAGATGCAGCCAGTTCCTGTTGTTCCACCCTTTTCCACTTTTTTCTCTGTATGGAAGATGCTGTTTCAAAGTTGACTTGTTTATAAGTATATTAGATGCAAATCAGAATAATGAACAGTTGTCAACCCATGTGAAATGTAGTGACACATACTTCTACATCTACATCTACATCCGTACTCCGCAAGCCACCTGACGGTGTGTGGTGAAGGTGTGAACTACTTTGTCCAATATAATTTATTTAATTTAGCAGAACACTTACTTCAACAGTTATTTTGTATTAATATCCAGTTTTGGCCCATGAACATTTTCAGATGGTGTTGTGCAGTGACGACATGGGTGTTGCTCGAATTTCGTGGGACAAGAATTTATTTACACACACAATTCACCTTTCCTTATTATCATATTTATATATGTATAAAGGAACATGACTTGTGTGTTGGAATATCAACACACTAACCTATGAAAGACTTCAAAAATCATCCAAGTATTTATTTGTGTAATATGAAAATAAAAAATAAAGAAACCCTTAGTCTCTGGTTCATGTTGTCTGCTTCCGTAGCCGACTGGTCAGTGTGTCCGACTCTCATTCAGAGAAGCCAGGTTCAATTCTTGGTACAGACATGGATTTTTCCTTGGTGGGAGAACTGGAACAGGAAGTACTCAGCCTCATGATGCAAATCAAAGAGCTACCTGACTAAGAGATAATGGCTCCATGGTCTGAAAATCAGCAACAGTTGGGAGAGCGGCATGCCCTTCCATACCACGTGTGATGCCACATAGCTTGAGCACAACATGGCAGCATGTTGATATTGTTTGGTCTTCAAGGCCTGATGTGTAGTTATGTTTTTATTTATGAGTGTAATTGTTCATTTCACTTTGAAAAATAAAAAAAAAGTATGTGTTTCCCACTTACCACCAAACTACAGTTAATGATTGACATAATGGAACACCAAAATATTACTTAAGATTAGTTAAAATGTTCATTGTTTTCTTGTTAGAATATATATTTTGCCAAGGTTTACTTCATAATATAGTATATGAAGAGAAGTGTACACACTACATGTTACGAAAAAACAGTGCGCTGTTCGTATTACATCTTATGTAGTTATTGGTAAGTTAATTTTCATTTATTTTTATTTTTGTGGCTCATATTCAATAGTTGCTGAGGAAAAGAATCTTTGAAGTATTGTAAGAAGTAGAAGAAGTGCACTTTCTTTAAGAGCAATGAAAAGAAGTGTATTCCACATAATTACAGAAAGATAACACTGATAGCGTTTGTGAATTCAAGGGGGGAGATCAAGTGGGGTCATGACCCATCCCACAGAACAGTTTACTGTAAGAATTTAATTTTTGCATATATTTTTCAGCTAACTTTTGAAAAATAATGTAGCATGGAAAATAAAGGTCTCAAAAATGGAAGGAAATTACAAATAATTTTTAAGACAGAATAGTGTTTAGTTACCTGCCTGAGAGCTAATCCACGTTGATGGGCTTGTGGCCTGATTAGCAGCAGGAAACATTCTTTCCAAGACAAGATAACAGTTCACAGACTGACTGTGTCTGCTGTCAATAGCAAATCCGACATTGTTTGAGAGTACACAGGTAGACTTAGCAAACCCACAACAGCAAATCTGCAGGGTATGTGGATGTTATCCTTCCTCTCCCCACCCTCTCCCCTCTCCACACAGAGATGCTGTTGATAAAATGTGTTTCAAAGTCACACTACATTACAAATATACTGTGACCCACTGCAGGATCGAATCCTAAACTTGAGCATGTGTGATAAGTTGTTGAATACATGTTTACCCTTGAATAAGATTCCTTTCTGTTACAACATTAAATCATTACAGTCTCTGCGCAGCTTCTTTTAAAGAAATATCCTCATTTCCATGGTCAGATTTTCCTGTCTCATTTTTGCTATGTTCCAAACAGTTCTTAACTTGTTGATAAAGAAGCTAATTACCTTTTCTATTGAAACTGAAAATATTTTGGTGTTCCGATGGTTTAATGTGATTTAAACCCTCTCATTGTAAGTGTGCCTTGACCTCATACAAAGCTATCTACTAGTTTTGTGTGACATTATGATGCCATTTGGAACTTGGGTTTCAGGAGCATTTGATCTAGGCATACAGGTTAATTTATTAGAGCCTCAGTTCTCAAAGTAGCATATGACTATGTTGAAAAGAATGCACTATATTCTTCATGTATATGAACCAGTACTACTGTGTGCATTTTTCTAGTCTGTATTTCATACATACTGCTTGAATTCTTCAATTTCTTTCTTATTTATTACCCATTTGAGTTTTCACATATTGTCAAGAAAAATCCATAATCAGGTCCAAATTCGAAGGCAGGGTCATCAATCAAATACAACCCTTAACACTGATAGAATGGTTGTTATTGATACCAAGGTACAGCCAGAACAGAATTGAACTCCTGAATACAGAGTCCAGCTATTTATACAAACTTTGAATATTCCAGGATGCTGGTATTTATACTAAGATCAAATATTCCAGAATGCTGGTATTTATACAAACACTGTATATTCCAGACTGCTGTTACTTGTACAAACATCAAATAGTCTAGAATGTTAGTACTTATACAAACATAGAATTTTTCAGAAAATACAAAAATTACAAATATAAAATATTTCAAGAACCTTTCATAAATGATAAATACTAAATAACAAATAACTGCTGGTGGTCACATTGTAACTGATGATCCACATCACACCAGCCAATAACTAAGCCACACTCTATGCACCAATGCTTGTGGCATTGCTCCCTCTCCTGGAGAAACAGTCACCCACTGTTTCAGAAGTTATAATTGGAGCCAACTGCAGCACCCTGGATCTGGATCTTTTCACTGGTCCTCTGTGTAGTGAAACTGGTATAGCCTAACATTCTGGTCATGTTGTTACATCCTCTTCACTATTATGAGCAGTGATCGTCTTTGAACCACCCACCACTGACCTGTGCCTCTGGGCTGTAGTAATGATTCAGATGAACATGGATGATAGCTATGCAATTTTGCCTCCTTGATGGAGGGTCATAATCCTTGACTTTATATGTGATGTCCAACAAGAGACAAAGGATACGGTACAGCTGAAAGTAGCACTTGCATAACTTTTCTGATAGTCCTATTCTCCACAATGCCAAGTCACTCAGGTTTATCGCACTGGCTGGTGATTGGTGTTATAGTGCTCTCTGCCTTTTCCTGAATGTCCAGGCTTCATGTTCAAGCCAGCTACCTTGCTTTTTTAGCCCTGATAATGAAGTGTTTCACATAGTCAATCTGAGTACTGACCAGCCAAAAAGGGAACAATGTATCCATTGTCACTTTGGTCTCATGACCATGGAGCAGGCAGTAATGTATCCCAATCTCCCTGTTTCACATCAGCACACATTCAGAGTTTATCTGCCAATGTCTTATTAAAGTTTTCTGTGAGGCTGTTTGTCTGTGGATGGTAGACAAGCTGTCATCCTGTGGGTTATGTCACAACTTGGAATTACCTCTGATAGCAGTCTCATGGCAATACTATTTATATCATGGATCACCAGATTAACAACATGACCTCAGAGATTATTAACTGTAAGACTTTGCAGGTTCAATGTCTCCATAAAACATTATCAATGTCTCCATAAGGTGTTGCTGCTAGTTCCCATTACTACAGTTGCAAACTGTATGAGGGTAGTTTGATTATATGAAATAGCAGAGAACTATAGAGCAGCTCTCAAGTACAAGATAGGAGGAAGTGCAGTATTGCTCATAATTTTTTAAATCTGTTTCTTGCAGATAAATTTCAGCTACTGGGTAGCATTATATCTAAGTCATGATGACTCATGATAAATATAATGGCACATGGTACCACTTACTACTGGAGGTAACAAACATCACTTTGTTATCCATAATGTCAACTGGTACCATGCCATGTGCTATTATATTTTTGATGAGTCATCATCACATGGATATGATGCATAGAAGATAGCTACAAGGTAGCTGAAATAAATCTGCAATAAACAGATTTAAAAAATTTACAACCGCTGCTGCCCTTTTTCCTATCTTGGCTCTCATTAATACTGTTGTGGGGCACACTGTTCCCAATGGAAATAAACCTGAAGCTCTAGAATAGCTCTGCTCTACAAATATGAATCTCCATTTTATCTTATTTCATTCTGTTTAGAAGCTGAGAAGTTCAGTAATGCATCACGTTGTTTCATTAACAACTGAAAATTATCTGGCGCAACACTACACATTGTGGGTATCACTGTAATTGTTACCTTTTCATGAATTTCTTTCTACTTCTGAATCAGACAATTCGAAATATTGGAAACTAAACACTAACCAAAACGGCCTTGCTGTGCTGGTACTGCGAACAGCTGAAAGCAAGGGGAAACTACAGCCATAATTTTTCCTATGTGGTTAAATGATGATGGCATCCTCTTGGGTAAAATATTCCGGAGGTAAAATAGTCCCCCATTTGGATCTCCTGGCAGGGACTACTCAGGAGGACGTTGTTATCAGGAGAAAAAGAAACGGGTATTCTATGGATCGGAGCGTGGATGCTGAGGGAATTAGATTAAGAAATGAGACACTTAAAGTAGTAAAGGAGTTTTGCTATTTGGGGAGCAAAATAACTGATGATGGTCAAAGTAGAGAGGATATAAAATATAGACTGGCAATGGCAAAGAAAGCATTTCTGAAGAAGAGAAATTTGTTGACATCAGGTATAGATTTAAATGTCTGGAAGTTATTTCTGAAAGTATTTGTGTGGAGTGTAGCCATGTATGGAAGCGAAATATGGACGATAAATAGTATAGACAAGGAGACAATAGAAGCATTCGAAATGTGGTGCTACAGAAGAATGCTGAAGATTAGATGGGTAGATCACATAACTAATGAGGAGGTATTGAATAGAACAGGGGAGAAGAGAAATTTGTGGCAAAACTTGACTAGAAGAAGTGACCGGTTTGTAGGACATGTTCTGAGGCATCAATGGATCACCAGTTTAGTATTGGAGGGTAGCAAGGTGGGTAAAAATCATAGAGGGGGACCAAGAGATGAATACACTAAGCAGATTCATAAGGATGTAGGCTGTAATATTGCTGCTCATATCAGTAAGGAACCTCTATATCTGTTACACAAACATGGAACTGATGGGTCTAGAAGGGCCATATTCAGTGCCATGCAAGATCACATCAGCCCCACATGACTAAAGCCTGAAAGGTCAGATAAATTGTCTGCTTAACCATACAGGATTGTACAGCATGTCACATACCTCAAGTCAAGGAATGGGCCCAATGGCAGTGAGATAAGTATACACATGGATAGTGTGATGATGTTACAGCATTGTGGACTACCAGTACTGCAACCAGTATTGCAGCTCTCCTACACAAGGCAGCATACAGAGAGGTACGTCAACAGTAGTGCACCCAACAACAACATTGGATGCAAGAGTGGCACCATAACACAATTTCAGACAAAACCTAGTCCTGTTTTCAGCATCACACATGGATATATCTATGTGTGGAAGTCTCGAGGTGAAAAAACATTGCCACACTGCATTTTTCATTGTCACCAGGCGTGATGGTATTGGGTGCCATTGGGTACATAAAATTATCACCACTGTTTTGTATAGCCAGCAATTTCGACAGCACCCATTATATTTATGACACGTTAAGGCTGGTGATGCTGCCCATATTCGAGGTCCACGACATTATCTTTTAAAAAGATAATGCGAACTGCACATTGCCCATGCTGTCCTGATATACCTCGATTCAGACGGTGTTTAACTGTTGCCTTGGCCAATACATTCTCCAGATCTCTAACTCATTGAAAACATCTGGTCTAGAGTTGCCAAGAGATTGGCACACCACCATTTGCCAGCCACTATGATTGATAAAGCAGAAGCAGCATGGAATGACATACCTGTATCTGTCATCCGAGCTCAGTTTGTCTCAATGACAGTCAGATTAGAGCCATCATTGCTGCCACAGGTGGCAGCTCTGCGTACAAAATTTTGCATTCTGTGTAACCACTAATCAACTCTGAATTTAATCATGCATTTTTCCTGCTATATTGTGTATGCAGGATAAGTAAACTTTCATTATCACCTCCAGTACCTGCAGTAACTATATACCAAACAGCGTTCATTTACGTGCACAGCATTCCTATTTCAATGGTGTTCAGTAACACATAGGGCATACACATGATATGTAGGTTGCCACTGATCTAAACAAATCAGAAGGTCATCCATTTTATATTTTAACCTCCCAATATTTGGTGAAATAATATCACTATGCTGCTGCAGTCATCCACTTTAAGACTGGTTTGATGTGGTGTGGGGAGTCAACACAATTATTTAATAATGATAATAATACATCAATAATAACAATAATAATAATAATAATAATAATAATAATAATACCCACTCAACAGAACTTCTTATTGTCTCACTAAGAAGTTAATGGAAACTGCTGTCAAATAACAAACCTCAAAGTAATAGTTCCTCTGCTGGTGTGTTCAGCTTGGAAAATAATGAAAAATTAAACAATGTGCACCACTTGATCATGCTGAAAACTTTGGAACAGTGGAATACGGCAGTTCAAAAATTACTGGGCACAAAACCAGTGAAAACTTTAGAAATAATGTTGGTGTATTCTGAAAACTCTTGCATAAAATGGTGTTTTAAACCCTTTTCATTTTATACCAACTAGTGCACATTCACATTCTATAGGCACATATTCCAATGAGTGTACTGTTCTGCTGGTAGTTGGCTAACCATAAAATGGGATCCATTTATCGATATTCCACCTGCCACATGGTATATGTGTCTGTGAACGGAATGACAATTAAACAAAAATGTCAAATCTATGTTACAGACTCCCTCTGAAATAGTAAAATTAGCAAATGTCTGATACCATTCTGTATCTGTGTGAAATATCAGTTTTGCATAGTACACAATAGGTAGTCTGATATCGTCATACTTCACCAACCACACCAGGTAGCACATTCTCTTTCCAAGTCTGCTGACACAAAGTGGCATCAGAGACACTGAAATTAGTGGCATAATTATTGCCTCAGATCATATCTGCGGACTGACTTGTTACTATATATATTTTGCTAAACAACGACTTAAGTTAATAATGGCAGTCTAGTGGGTGAAGGATTTTGTCTGATGATATTTCATTCATATCATCTTGAGGTGATTTGAGATTGGATAATGATTTTTATATGTTCTGACAATTTATTTAGATTGAAGTAAGATTAAACTGGGCTAAGGTAGCAGGGAGAATGAGATGACAAAAAATTCAAAAGGTAAGACTTACAGTCTAAACAGGTTTGGCAGCCAAAAGAAGGGACTATGAGGGCACACATGTCCAGTGACTCTGTGGTGCTGGTGGTTATCTGTTTCAGCAGATTTGTCTGATGCTACCTGACTTCTGATGTGTAGGTCTGTGAGACACTTTCTGTGTTGCTGGTGCTCTGGTTTTATGTCAGGAAGAAGATCCCTCCCACCTCTACAGCATTCATTCTTTGCAGGATACAGGCTGCAAGTCCATCTGCAATATCAAGAGTGCTGGAGGGCATTGATGATTGGCAGTGGAGTGATGATCGCAGGCGTCAATGTCGCTATGAGCCCTATGCTGTCGGCTTGTAGCTACATGCTGACTCATGAGATGGAAGCTTCTTGGCCAGTTGTGCAACATAGTCTGCACCCTATCCCGTACCCCGCTCCCTCTGCCACCTCTGCTGGGTGGCAGGCTGGTGGTGACAAAAAGCAAGGATCAGCAACTGTTACTCCCTAGTGGCTTGACTTGGAACTGCACATCAGCTCATTCCCTATGAGATACATCTTTTCTGTGTGAGACTACTCACCCTCCTATCTCATCCTTCTTCCTTGACCACATTTAAAGCTACTCATGGAACCATTTCTGGAATTCCTTGCAGCCTCTACATGAGGACCATTAAAGTTGCAGCATTTAGGCAATTTCTTGCAATCACGGCTGCAGTTGTGTGTATCATGTACACCAGCACACTTCACAAAATGTTGACTGTCAACACAGTCCTTGGGTATGTGCCCAAACTTCTGGCACTAGAAGCACTGAGGTCTTTCCTGTAGTGTCGATGTGATTGACACCTTGAAAATCAGGATTTTCTCTGTGTTGAAAATCCTCTCATGTCTTGTGATGCCAGGCAGGCTGAACAAGGACAACTATTCATAAGTTCTAATTTGTGCATCAATATAGTTTCACCACACCCTGAAAGCACTTCTGTTCAACTGTTTCGAAGGCCTCTGGTGTGCTGACAAACCATGGCAGGCAGAAAATCACATCTTGCACTATTTACTCACGATGAATGCAAATGTAAAATATGTATGTAACATTCAGTTGTTTGATCACATCAGTTCTACCTATACCTAGTTAGTCGATATCACTAACAGGTGACATTATTTTCGCATGCTTAGTCATGGGAATCCTCAGTAACTCACTTGCTATATTAAGTACTTATCATCATTCTACAACCAGAATACAAAATTGGATTCACAAAAGGATCTTGGCTGTATCTATGCATAACACTAAATCTTACACCATTTCAGAAATGACTGACTCAGGAAGAAAGTACACATAATCTCTACCTCATCCTAAACCACTCTGCATTCAACAGACGATTAAAGCTTTATCTGCATTGGCATAGCTTTCCTTTTGGTAAATCCCCACTGTTTTCCTTCCGTCCAGCATTGAAACAGTATATCTGTCACACTAGCTGAACAATTCATGCTATCCTTACCACAATTTAACTCTGTTTCCTTTCTTCCATCTTATTTGTTAACCTTGCCTTAGTACACTCCTGGAAATGGAAAAAAGAACACATTGACACCGGTGTGTCAGACCCACCATACTTGCTCCGGACACTGCGAGAGGGCTGTACAAGCAATGATCACACGCACGGCACAGCGGACCGGCAAGGGAACTTGCTGTTCCAACAGGACAATGCACGTCCGCATGTATCCCGTGCCACCCAACGTGCTCTAGAAGGTGTAAGTCAACTACCCTGGCCAGCAAGATCTCCGGATCTGTCCCCCATTGAGCATGTTTGGGACTGGATGAAGCGTCGTCTCACGCGGTCTGCACGTCCAGCACGAACGCTGGTCCAACTAAGGCGCCAGGTGGAAATGGCATGGCAAGCCATTCCACAGGACTACATCCAGCATCTCTACGATCGCCTCCATGGGAGAATAGCAGCCTGCATTGCTGCGAAAGGTGGATATACACTGTACTAGTGCCGACATTGTGCATGCTCTGTTGCCTGTGTCTATGTGCCTGTGGTTCTGTCAGTGTGATCATGTGATGTATCTGACCCCAGGAATGTGTCAATAAAGTTTCCCCTTCCTGGGACAATGAATTCACGGTGTTCTTATTTCAATTTCCAGGAGTGTAGTTGTAACATTTATAGATTTTAAAAAGACATTTGATTTGGTTGATATGGAAACACTAGATAAAGTGATCAGAAAATTTGGCATCAAATCTAAATTAGCAAACCTTATTCGTGAAATGCTCACAGACACCAAATCAAAAGTAAAGTTTTGGGGTGAAATATCGAAGACATTCAACGTAAAAACAGGTGTATGGCAAGGTGATGGCCTGTCTCCACTCCTCTGTAACTGCGTACTACAGGAAATAGTAAGAGAATGGAATCAAAATATAAAAGAACAGAAGCTATCACCAGTCAGACTGGGAACTAAAAACAAAGGTATTGAAATTCACTGTTTAGCATTTGCAGATGATTTTGCCATTCTTTCTGAAAACCTAACAAATGCTGGAATACAAACCAATCTCATAGAAGAAATAGCCAACAAAGCAGGTTTAAGAATATCATTAGAAAAAAGAAAATTTGTGACAAAATATAAAAATTGCTCCAAAATCCCTAGCAACAGATACTGGTCAGATAAAGAGGAGAAATAAATACAAATATCTGGGAGAAATTATACAAGAAAATGGCTTAGAAAAATTTCCTGTAGAAGAAAGAGTAAATAAAATGGAGAGAGCTTATGGAATAACTAGGAATGTCTACAACAAAAGGTGTCTGTCTAAAAGTTTGAAGATACAGCATTACAACACAGTAGTAAAACCAGAATGTCTTTAGCAAGTGAATGTTTAGTACTGAACTACAAATTACACAACCTTGAAGTCTTAGAAAGAAAAATCATTCAAAGTGCTTGGGCCACCAAAAAATAGAGGTATGGAAATTAAGAAGCAATGGAGAAGTTTATCGCAACATAGGAGACATAAATGAAACACTACAAAAGAGGCGACTGCTATTTTTTTCACACTTATACTGAATGAACAGCAACAGGTTAACCAAACAGAAAAAAAATCTTGGGGCTAAGAAGTCAACAATAGCCTGGCTTCAAGGAGCTAGGAAAGATATGGAAAGAAACGACATAAGTGGAAAAGACGAAAAAGAAAGAGAGATTTTCAAGAGGAAAGTGTTAAAAATGGAAGGATTCCAAGCCAAGAGCGAAAAGAAGACAGGGTCAAAATGGTCTGAGGACAGAAAAAGGATAAATAGTGAAAAGATGAAAGAATACTGGAGATGATGATGATGATGAGTGTAAGAAAGTGAGAAAAACCTTGGAATCCTTACCAGATTCCATGATTAGTAAATAATAATTAATGGCCCTAAATGAGACTAGAAAAGTTGCAGAGCAAGAGTAACAAAAAAAACCTCTATGTTACCTTAGGGTCATATTCGTGCTCTGTGTAATTTTTCAGACCACAATGATTTATTTCTTGATCATTTATTTCTCATTTTCATAAACAGTCTCTATAAACTCCAGAACTTCATTAACTGATTTTACTTAAAAGCAATAATTTCATTAACTGTCTTTGCTCTTTTTAACTGAATGTCATTCAAATTTTTCATACGTTTCCTTCTATACGACTAACTGTTTGGGACAGGATGACTGGGTGTAGGTTCAAGTTTCCTGACAGCTAGGTTATTAGCATTGATACAAAATGTTCCATAAATATAATGAAGGAGACTTTCAAGAACATGGAGAAAAAATAACATTAACATTGATGACTGATGCTATAGTCACATCTAGTCAAACTGTTATTCATAGGTACAAACACTCCACCACACTACTTCCCAGTATGTTGAACATGTACAGGAATAGAGGAGACAGGTGAGAAGAAAAGGAAGGTTGAAGCAGGATATGACTAAAGCATTTCAACTGTTGTGTCAATCGGCAAAATAAGATGTCCTTGTCTTGTACTGTTTCAACCAGTATGATCATAACATGAGTGGTGTTACATATGATTTACTTTCTGCATTAGGAATACTATATCATCTATGCCCCTGTCCAAAGAGTTCAGAAGCCACATCATTCATTGCAGAAAGGGAGTTATTTCACTCGTGTCTTCTTGTAAGTGCTTAATATGCCACCATACTGCTGTGAACTGTGAAAAAAATTCATCACAACTCTATTACAACACCTGCCACAAAGACAACATGGTGAACTTGTCCTCTCAGAAGATTGCAACCTTCCTTGAGAAGAGAGGAGCTACAGATAATGGCCAGAAAATACTTAACATATGGAAAGTCTGTATCATCTTCAACCATGACAGCATTTGACTTGTCAGACAGTTTTTGCTTTTAGCTGCTTCTGTACCTAACTATTATATCTTCAGCAGATAGACCTACAGCATAATACTCTGCTCTAGGATCTATTTGTTACACCTTGGAATTTGCAAGTTTTATAAAATATTATCACAAGAATAATAATATCCTCAACTGGACAGTCAAGCTGCTTAAGTCTGGCCCATCTTACATATGCAAACTTACTTATTTTTTAAATGCATATAGTCCCAACAAATGTTTAGGATGAACAGAGTTTTAACTACAAAATTTCATATATTTGGCTGTATCAGGAGCCTGTGTTTTGGATATATCACACAGTGTAAAATTCAGTTACATATAGACTTTTGGACATATATAGCTTGGACACAAAGCTTTTTGTCTAAACAATAAGATGTGTAGCTTTGCTATGATATTATTGTTACCTAACATACTCCTCCAATTGTGAGATACACAGAAGAAAGATGAAAAGTTGAAAATAAATTATTTTGATAAAACCCTGGTTGTAAGAGTGAAGTGCAGTACCAGCCTCGTAGAAACAGTCAAGTTGCAATACAAACATGTCTTCTGTATCCCATATTCTGCAACCTTCAAAATGTAGGCACTCCACATACACCTTCTCTGAAGAGCACACTGGTGGTGGAGAGGGGGTGCTGGTCGTGCACCAGGAGCACAGATGTTAGCCAGAACTATTATATGTGCTTACACAGGGTGATTTTAATAAGGAAAATTTAGCAGAAAAGAAGTTACTATTGGAAAAATAGCTTTACCTTTTCAAGTTATTAGATACTGGTTCATTATCTATTACTGCTAAATTAATGTTTACATGACTACACTGATGTTTGTCCAAGACCAGGAAATGTCACTGTTTAACATGCAATTGCTGTAACTAGCATGCACGATGAACTGTGTACTGTGAACTCAACATAAAAAATGACATCAAAGAGAATTTATAACTGACATGCATGTCATCTGATATAGAGCTATGTAACATATGACATTCACAATGGGCTTTGTGCCCAAATATCACTGTGGAAATTACATATTCTATATGCAGCTCAAGGCATTAACAAGATGTCTTTCAACAACTACAAGCTTACCTACTGTAAGAATAAAAGTTAGCTGACAATGAACATTACTGTTTGCCATGCATCCAACAGGAATATTTAGTATTCAGCCTTAAATAATTAGTAAAATAAATGGTTATAATGTGTTTTTAATTATCTTATGAATTTACATAGGCTCCCAATTAATCGCAATTGCTCTATATCAAAGGAAACTTCTGCAGACTTTTTCATCAGAATACAGAACCCCACTCTGAATTCTAGAAAGAAGACAGTATAAGTGGAAAATATATTGTGTCTTCTATTGTGGCTTCACAAATCTCACTTTATGAGGGGACTTCAAAAAGTAAGTTACACATTACTGTGGCAGGTAAAGAAACTTTTATTGAATACTGCATCAACCATGTCTGTGAAGCCTTGGTCAAATTGTTGAAACCATTTCTTTACGGCTGAACACAACACCGTATTTGGTCATATATTGTCAGAATTTCACCGTGAATCCATGAGAAATTTAAAAATTTTGCACACAAGAAGAATACTGTCCTGCATGCTTCAACTTTGGGGCACATTTCCATTTGCAGGGCAGTTAAGACTCCCACACTGTGATGCAGCTGATATCCATATTGCAGCAGAACTGTCTTTGCAGGAAACCCGAAACATGTACTCTCTTCGGGTAATGCGCCACTCTTGTTGAACAATGGTCTTTAGTGTGGGAAGACATGTGTAACTCAGTAACTCACTTTTTGAATTCCCTAAATAACTCGTACTTAGTTTTAGTACTAGCAACACACAAAACTTTGGAGTATACGTACTGGGAAGTGCATGTAAGAATGCCAAGATCTTGTAAGAGGCTGCTACAAGATATAAAGTTATCTACTTTGCAGAATCTTTTGGCACTTCAGTTTTCTAGGATAAATACTTTCTTTACTTCAGCTGTATTAACGCTAAAGATATCAGGGAGTGAAAGTATGCAAAATAAGCTATCACTTTTATGAGAAAAACCACAAAGTCCAAAAATCACAATGAAAATTGTTTGTGTGTTAATTTCATTTCAGATTGTTATCTTTCAGGGATTCCAAAAATTTTGCCATTGTGTATCATTCCACGCATGAGTGGTAATGTCTGTTTCTGTTGCCACAAGATAATTTCATTTTTTTAAAACTGCATAATGTGTGTCCTTCATGAGATCTAAATTACAATTTATTGTTTGCTGTGAACCAGTTTAATGCCTGCCACATGCACTGTATGACAGCCATTCCCTCACTGGAAGAAAATGCTGTTTGTAGATGTAGAAGTCTGCAAGCAGAGCCCTATTCATAGTTTAGCACATCTGTTTGGCTTTAGAGAAGTATCATATGGCCTTCTTGTTGACTTTACATCCACTGTTTTATTCAGTCAGATACAATGTATCTCCTCAACAGGATATCATAAAGTGTAGGAGGATAGCGCAGCAGCTGCCTTGCAAGTCCTCACTGGATTATCTGATGCCCTTGACATGCACTGCATCCCGGCAGAAAAATGTGATCTCTTTGCCAGGCCCCCCCTCCCCCTTTCCATTCAGACACTTGAAAATACTCAGTGTTCTGATTATGTTACTTTCAGATCCTTCATGTGTTCCAGTCACATCAGTTTCTTATTACATATGAAGTCCTGGAACCTTACTGGTTCTCTAAAATTGGATACATTTTACTTTGGTTGGAATTGTGTATTCACAAAAACAAACACATATCAGTGCACACTCCGCTGCAGAGTGAAAATCTCATTCTGGAAACATCCCCCAGGCTGTGGCTAAGCCATGTCTCCGCAATATCCTTTCTTTCAGAAGTGCTAGTTCTGCAAGTTTCGCAGGAGAGCTTCTGTAAAGTTTGGAAGGTAGGAGACGAGGTACTGGCAGAAGTAAAGCTGTGAGTACCAGGCATGAGTCGTGCTTCGGTAGCTCAGTGGTAGAGCACTTGCCCGCGAAAGGCAAACGTCCCGAGTTCGAGTCTCGGTCGGGCACACAGTTTTAATCTGCCAGGAAGTTTCATATCAGCACACACTCCGCTGCAGAGTGAAAATCTCATTCTGGAAACACACACCGTTTTTCAGTTACTAAAACTGCCTTCATCAATTTCTCCAGCACCCTAAGTTTCAACAGCAGTAAATGAGTTGTTCCAAGGGTAGAGGGTGAATAGAAAATTGAAAAGTCTTCTACATACAGCGAATATTGCGTAGAATTTCTGAGTTTGGAGTGTATACGGGTTATTGCAAATGCAAACAACATGAAAGTTGAAGCGAATCCCTGACAGATACCATTCTCTTGTGGAAATTTGTCTAAGAGATTGTTTCATCTCCTCAAAATTCATCTGTCTAGATTTTACTTCCTGTTCTGATCATGGCAATCATTGTATTTTTTGAGAATGATATCATATTTTCAACTTTCAGCTTATTCCAAACATACTGTCAGTTCCTAATTGCTTATTACAATGGAAAATGTCCCTTCTCAAATCACACTCAATCTATTATTGCTGCTTCAGTACTCCATCCTATCCAAAGTCAACAAACCCATTACCATTTTTACCTTCTGCACCACCTATTTGTCTATATCATGTTTGTTAATCTCATTTATAAATGTCTTTCCTATCCCTCCTGTTTCTCTGAGAAAAAAAAGCCTGCATTCAAAAAATTATTGCTTAATTTTCTGAAATCTACAGTGCATTTTCACTGATTTCAAACCCAACAGGAATTATTGTTGTCAGTGAATGCAGGTCCTTCTCAATATGTTTCCAAGTGAACACTAACACGGGAATTACATTAAATGAACTTCAGAGTTGTGTACTTAGGGAATGCTAATGCCCCACAGCCGTACGTAAAACAGCAGTCTTCAATGCACCAAGCTAAATACAAGTGGGACAACAGATGTCTGGATCCTGTAATGTGTTCCGATGAGTCACAGTTCTGCCTTTTTCCTAATGATGCACAGCATCAAAGCCACCGACGGCCCCATTTGACCTGCCATGCACAAATGGGTACATAAGGCTGAAGGTATTTCTGTGATGTTTTCAGGATCTTTTTTGTGCCATGTCTCCCACATTCTCATTCAGGTGATTGAACATACACCAGGATGTTTATTTCAGCATTCACAGGGACCAAGTGATGCCCTCTCTTTTGCATCTTTATGAGGAGCATATTGAGCACACTCCCGTTTTCCAGCCATATTTACAGGGTTGCCTTCTTACATTACTGGTTTCACAAACACTCTGACACCCAACAGCTTCTGAACTGGCCTGCTAAATCATGTAATTTTAAAATATATGGGACTATTCAGAACAATTGGTGAACTGTAGCACTCAACATTCCTGCACTTCCGTAGCTCCGCAGAATCTAATCAGTGAGTGGCTTCAGCTGGATTCCTTGGCAAACTGGGCACTTTATCAAGGACAGTGGTGGAGATGATACACAGCATAACAGTGATGTCCCCTGGGGACAATTAATTTTTTCCCAGAGTGCTTCTTCTTCTCCTTTGTCTCTATAAAAGCAATAAAAGGTACTTTTTGTGTTCTGGTAACAGCGATAGACATTCAGGTCTTATTATCCTACAAGCACACATCCAGTTTTCATGAATTTTCTAACGGCCCTTTCTAAATAATTCCTAAATGTACACAAAACTGTAATAAATTGCACTGAAGTCAAGACACTATACAGACAGCACAAAAGGTAACAAAAATTGTATTCAGTGAGCTCAATTGTGCCCCAGTACTGCTGGAAATGCCTCAAACATAACAAACACCTGAATATGCTTAATTTCTTGATGCAAAAAATTGTTTTAGTTAATTCACAAACCAGGTTGGGACCCCATGTAGAAGGGAGTGGTCATTACACACCCCAAATCACATTTCAGTGGAAACATCTATATTTTTTACATAAATCAATTGCCAAATTCCACAGCTAACTGTTGGAGAATAAAGCAGCATGAAAACAGTGTGTCCAAAAATGGCAAATTACAAGAAAAATTTCATATGTGGTGCTTTTCAATTGCTTGTGTGAGAGCCTGCCCACATTGATGGGCTTAAGACCTGACCAGTAACATATTAGTTATGTTTTTCTAGGCTGACTGTACCTGCCAACAACAACTATAATAACTAATCCAACAGAGTTGAGAAGCCGAAAGGTAGAACTGTCCAACCACAGAAAGTTGATTAAGGAAATCCAGAAAGGAAAATGGCCTCCTCTAAAGGAGGGGGAGGCACAGAAAGACTACTGTCCAGAAAATAGGTGGAAATTACTGAACGAAATAGGATTTCCCTAATTTATATGATCATATAGCCAAAGTCTTCAGATTTGTGTTCTCAGTCACACTTGTAAGTGAAATATTGATAACTTTGAAAGTACACTACCAATTTTATATTAGTAAATTATCATGTTATAAAAGTTGAGAGAGTTTGTTACAACTTTATTTCTAGCTGCATGACACATGTTCCTTCAGATTTTTAGGTGAACACTTTCCCAAAGCTGTATTTGTCTGAAATACAATTTCTTGGATGTTAAATTAAAATGATGTACTAAGCACAGGTAAATAAATTATTATTACTATTTTGAAACATTTTACTGTTATTAAAATCACATGCACCTGTAACACATGCGACAAGTGTGGGTGACCTCAAGTAAATTTGCAGAGACGAGGGGGGAGGGGAGGGGAGAGGGGAGGGTAGTAACAAAATCAAAATGTGATCCCATCCACACACTGGAGCCAATCCCTACTAGACCTGTGCCTATCACTGTTTGACTCTCCGGTCCTCAGACATTTCCTATTCTCTCTCCAGTTTGGGTTTGCAACACATACAAGAAAATTTTATTAACTATTCAACCTGCTTCCTTTTACAATATTTTTTTTCTCCTTTATAATTTTGTTTGCAGTTTTCTCGTGGCCCTGTTCCTGCTACATTATGTGGAAAAAATCTCTCATTAGTTCATTTCAGACACCAGCCATTTAACCAAGAGCATGTTAGACCTCTCGTTACTGCTACAGTGTTTAATCCTTGGAGAAAACTCAGCATTAAGGTCTAACATGCTGTAGATAGCATTTTTCCTCCCTTCTTGCCAAAACATAGTGATTATTTGTTGCCAGGTTCTTGGGCCAATTCATCTGGCACAAGCTCAGCACAAAAATGTTCGATGAAATTCAGGTAGCAGATTTGAGCAAGTGGACCATTCATTACTATGCTGATACTGAAAAGCAGTGATTACAAACCAATGATACAGCAAGGGAAGCATACCATTGTCTAAAATATTATCACAAATACTTCTGTACATTTTGTCACTGGCCACAATTAATGCCAAGTCGAAATCCAAAGAAACAACCCAGATGAAACCAAATCCTACCATCACCACTACCAAATTTCAGTTTTTCATTAACATACTCACTCAGACGAATACAATTCACTAGTACCATGTACACCCACACCTATCTGATTTCCACATCTAGCACATATTTATTGCCCTCAGTCAAATGACTCTTAGTTTTTCAACCACTCTAGATGACAATATACATGCGTGGTTTCGATCAATAGATTCTGACAAGGCAACCTCCCCATTGCACCCCCTCAAAAGTTGGCACAGTGGATAGGCCTTGAAAACTGAACACAGATCACTTGAGAAAACAGGAAGAAGTTGTGTGGAACTATGAAAAAAATAAGCAAAATATACAGACTGAGTAGTACATGCGTAAGATAGGCAACACCTAGGATAGTGTGAGCTCAGGAGCACCGTGGTCCTATGGTTAGCGTGACCAGCTGCGGAATGAGAAGTCCTTGGTTCCATTCTTCCCTCGAGTGAAAATTTATTATTTTATTTTCAGAGAATTATTTTGCAAAGCTGCACAGATACACAGAGCAGTGTTATTTTTGTGATCGTGTGACAATTATCAAAGTTCAGACACTCACACATAATCAACTTCACTCTCCAAAATTCCAGGACATGTTCAGATTACAATGTAATAGTAACTGTCTGTACCATACGCTCAAGAATGGGTCAGGGTTTTATTATTCTGTCTTTTATGTCTATCAGAGTGATAACCGAGTTAAGTATTTCTGACATTTACACTTCACAATATTAATGTTGGAAATGGACCTGTGTATGTAATTCAATGCAGATAAAATTGGAAATTAGTCTTGAGTGTCAAATCCTGGCCATGCCATGGAATTTTCATGCTGCCTTCCCCTCTCAATAATTTGAAGATTTGCCAGGAGTTACATGTAGTTTGGACTAAACTGGAGAGAGAGAGAGAGAGAGAGAGAGAGAGAGAGAGAGAGAGAGAGAGAGAGAGAGAGAGAGAGAGGGAGAGGGAGAGAGACAGGGGGGAGAGAGAGGGGGGGGGGGGAGCTGATGAAAAAAAAAGGAAGCATTTCATAAATACCTTCAATTAATGTACATACTGAAAGGATATGTGGCAATAGCCTGCATACATTGCACTCTCTCCTCCCACTTTGGTGTGGTTTTCATTCAAACTAAGAAGCATGTCCCCCCCGCCCCCTCTCTCTCTCCCTCCCCCCCCCCCCCCTCTCTCTCTCTCTCTCTCTCTCTCTCTCTCTCTCTCTCTCTCTCTCTCTCTCTCTCTCTCTCTCTCTCTGTGTGTGTGTGTGTGTGTGTGTGTGTGTGTGTGTGTTTTTTTCTTGCTAAAAAAAACATGCAACTCAGAGGCACAATATACATATTTACAAATTAGTGACAACTAAATTGAGATATAAGTAAAATCCAAATCATAAATTGGTTTTATTAATACTTTTGATTACATTTACAACAATACAAAAAAATACAGTCAAGAAATTCACATAACTAACATTATTAAATTATAAACAGTAGAACATTGGGAACCATAGTATGATAGGAAACTTAATGTTCAAACTGTGAACATCTGGAAACTGAATACAAATTATCAACTAAATGTTCAGTCAGGGAAATGAAAAAATGTAAAATATAAAACAATCAGTCAGCATACAGAAAATTATGCATGGACGGCAAGTTTTATAACTTAACCATAATCTTTTACACTTTAGTGAAAGTACAAAAGTAGCACCTCCACTGAGCACCACGCAACAAAAAGACAGTGTCGGTGCGATATCTGTTGCCGAGTATTTATAAGCCAGGGAATAATAAAATATAAAAACTAAAATTAAAATTCAATAAAAATAAATTGCGATATAACACATATATTCTTTTTCTTTCCACAATTTAAATTCGTATAAACATCAAACTGATTGATTACTTAGGAACATGCACATTTTACATAATACTCATAATTTAAGTGTCATGTTTGATTATTCCTTGAAAAAAAAAATTCACCAAGGAACCCCATGCTTCAAATTGTTTGATGCAGCACTTGCTCTATCAAATTCTTCAGCATCATTGCCATTCTCATCATGTTCGAATCCTGCTGCTACTGCTGCAGCTGCTGCAGCAGCAGCAGCAGCAGCACCAGAACCCCCAGGCAATGTTGGGTCATCTGAAACATAGGACATAAATAGCTAAAGTGGTCTGATAAATTCTACAAACTTGGAATCGAAGATATCGTTCCTGCATTCATCTCTCTTTTTCCATTTTTTACTGTGAAAACCTTGTTCCACAGCCTTCTTCAATAGTATTATTAGTTACAGCCATAGATCCCTCTATCTTTGGTCTGTTCCCCCAAGCCTTCCCTACAACAAAATTTTCCTTCGCACAGAATTCACACAGTCACAGCTTAGGAGATTCTTGGCAGCTACTAAGCAATAGTTGTTTGATCCTCAAAAGTCACTATAGGTGGGCACAAAATGTGTAATAATTCTATAAAAATTTGAAATCAGTAATATTAGTTTCCTTGTGAGTGTTTTTACTGTACAATTCAAAATGTCCTTAGTAAATGGCCTGAATGAATGGAAATATTTTGTGACATGTGACACAGCATTGAAGGTGGTGACTAAATGTTCATTTCTGCCAATTGGTTTTACAGCATTTAGTTCACCCTCCAATGCATTAAAGAGTGGCAGATTGTAAGAAAATATTAAAGATTGGCAGATTGTAAGAAAATGCAAAAGTCTACAGAGTAAAATGCCCCTATTGTCCATAATATTTTTTAAAAAAAATGAGTTAAAAATGAAAATAATGGAGTACTGACAGCAGAATAAAATTTTAGTTATACTTCAGTCAAACATAATCAACATAAAAAATACATTAAATTAGAATCTAAATGTTCTCAGAATGGCACGTGATGAAGATTTCAAATACAGAAGAAAAGATATTTTTAAATGTTTAACATCGAAGATGCTGTCAATTATTTGATGACTACTTTTATATAATACATGATACCTCCAATTTACTTTGTGATTGTATTAATATCACTGACTATATTCAGTGCGACACAGTTTTCCATCACATCACAGCTGTACAATAAATCTTCATTTCCTTTTTAGCACTATTTAAGAGAAAACATGTCTTTTCCTTCATAAGCCAACAGAGTCTACTTACACTAGTCTGTTATACACAGTCATAATTTTCAGTGTACACTGAAGGAAAGACCAGTGCCACCAGCAATCAGGCACTGAAATATATATTGTTATTTGTTAATGGTTTTACTGTATGATTCAACACATTTTTTGTAAATGGCCTCAATCATTTTATATACGAGGGTTGAATGAAAAGTAATGCCTCCACCTTCGTTAATTGGGTTTGGATGGGAAAATTTTAATAAATCAAATGTAGAAATAATCCTTAGAATGTGATCTTTAATTACCAATATTCACTTTTCCACATAATCACCAGGTAGTTGGACACATTTCTGCCAACGATGAACATATTTTCTGAAGCCGTCGCGGAAGAAGTCGACACACTGCTTCTGCAACCACAGTCTCTCAGTTCTCTCAACGTCATCATCAAAAGCGTAATGATGTCCCAGCAGATCGTCTTTCATTATTGGGAACAGATGGAAGTCAGACAGTGCTAAATCTAGACTCTATGGAGGACGCCGTACGGTGGTGAGATTCAGTCTCTAGTGGCATGTGAAGTGTGTGGTTTGGCACTATCACGCTGCAGGAAAACATTTCCCTTTTGTTTTCGGACCCTTGTTACCTGTTTCAGAGTTTGCAGCATAGTCATGTAACGCTCTGAGTTTATTGTTGTTCCACAATGAAGCAAAATCAACATGGATAACACCATCTGTGTCCTGGAACACTGTGGCCATGATTTTTTCAGCTGAGGTCTGTGTCTTGAATTTCTTTTTCTGGGATGAGTCTTTGTGTCAATATTCCATAGACTGACGTTTCGTCTCCGGGTCGTAATGGTGTACACATGTTTCGTCTTCTGTCACAACTGAATGGAGAAAGGTGTCACCTTCATTCTTGTAACGTGATAGGAGTTCCTGGCAAAGTCTGTGCATTTTCATTTCAGGAGTCAACATCCGGGGTACCCACCATGCACAGACCTTCCAATAGCCAAGCAAAGCAATAATGTCATCCAGACGTTCTTGTGAAATGCCGATTGTGCTTGCAATTTCTCTCTGAGTGGTACGACGATTGTCCTGAATCAATCTGTCCACATATTTTGCTTGTGAAACTCGCTGGTTGCTGTCGCAGGACGTCCAACGCTTTGTCTGCCATGCAGGCCAGATGTTCCCGCCTCAACGTCTTTAAGTTTACTCACCCAACTACGCACAGTACTCACATCAACACAATCAGCATAAACTGGTTTCATTCTCTGATGAATCTCCTTTGGGGGTGACACCTTCTGCTGTCAAGAATTCAATGACTGCATGTTGTTTAAATTGCATTGACCGACCGTCTGCGCAGGGTTCCATACTTCACACTATAACAACACAACCGTTCAATACTAAGACTTCCTGCCAAATGGAGCTGTAGGGAAGATCCTACGGAAGAAGCCAATATCTACCATGTACCAATGCTGTCAACTGTTGAAGAGTTACAAAGCTGGAGGCATTACATTTCAGTCAACCCTCGTATTTTGTAGCCTCATGTTTGATAAATGATTAAGGCAGGATGGAGTACAATTCAAATAATGATTGAGGTGCTATTGAAGATATTTAGGAATCATTTGTGGTCGCATATTTGGTGATTATTGCACAGGATGGAGTGCCTTTCATATGCTATGATTTTTAGCTGAAAAGGAAATTAAAATTTACTGTACAACTGTAATATGATGGAACACTGTGTTCACACTGAATTAAAATTCTTTGCATCAATCTCTGTCAAACTTATGATAACATTTATGATAAATAAGCCAGCATGACTCGCAACGTAATCCAATAGGAACAAATTCTCCATTGTATATGAAGTATCACTGTCACATGGATCATGTCATGCTGGATAATGCAGGTACCATAACTAAGGACAAATATATATTATGCACATATATTAACATAATACTGTAAGGGATAACTACCACAATGTCTTCTTTCAATGCAGATGTAAGATATTGTTAAGTGTAATGACATAAATACAAATAGCCACACCAAACACTTTCTGAACACTAGTAGCAGCTGCAGGGTAAGAGCACAAGAGCACGTGAACACCCTAACTTTTGATACCTTACAGATTTATTTGTTATATCTCTTTGACTGCTGTTAAGCATAACATAGATGTGGTGATCTGAAATACACGGCACTTAAATCTGCACTGCGCTACATTGATATTCCTCTAGACTCCATGAAACTTGGCATCAGAGTCATGAGCACACCTTCAATTGTGCTTGTTTTATTGAGCTTTTGGGCATGCATAACTGGAATTACGTAATTACATAATGGATTAAATACATATGGATACGATAAAGGATGCTCACAGTTCATGGCGTGAACAGCTAGCTCTCACTACTCAACCAGAAGTTTACATCAATGCCAGTAGGTGGAAGCACACTACAGCAGACTGTTATCCCCATTCGCGTTGCATAAATCCCACTGGTAGCACACTCCTCAGATACGCCAATTCACTCACTATCTTGTAAAATTAGATCAGACATCAGTATATTTTATAGTTATACTGATAGAAAACCATATTTTATGGGTTTATAGATGAATTGGAGCATCTTTAGTTTTGGATATAATCATACAGTAACCCATTTGGATTCCTACAGGAGGGTACACCAGATTTGTAGGTTTCTTTTGCCTGTAGTCAAGTGATCATGTTGGCTGAATTACTACATGAACTTAATCATTTTCACAAATGGCAGTTTACTGTGTGGGAATCAAATTGTGTGTGCAGCGTCGACATGAACTCTCTTGAATGTATTTTAAGTGCTAACAGGAAAGTAAATTACCAGGAAAAGTAAATTACCAGGAAAAGTTAGGCACAGAGGAACTAAGGCCTCCCTAACCACATCCATTGGTGGAAAAAGTGACAAAATCAAATAAATGCGACTACAAGCAATCATTTACCAAGTGCACACAAAGTGGAAGGAGTAAGAATGTCCAATTTTCAGCCGAGAAGTTAACTTGTCCAACACTGATGTCACGGATTTTGTAAATATGTGCAAAAAAATAAAAAGGCATGAAAATGCCCACTTACACAAAAATGCGAAAGAGAAAGCAGCGAAACCCTAAACTGCACTTAATTACGTACGAAACAACAAAATTTCATAAAACCTATTTTTCTTTCATCAGAAAAGTTGTGTATTATTATTATTATTGTTATTATTATTATTATTATTATTGGTGCAGTTGCATAGATTTGTCATAATCAAAACTGTTCTATAGCAGATGCTATCCAAAAATCTGTGAACACTTAAAATGTATACTCACTAGCTGCCACTGCTAAATATAAATACACAAGCAGTTACCATATGAACCATTTTATCACTGATGCCTTTATTATCCACACTTTAAGCAACAACTCATAATAATTTCTGTTCTCTGCAATAGGTGACTTGTGAAAATGGGCAAAGACTGAAACCAGTCAACCAGTAAATAAACAGCACCTTAGCTGTTAAACATTAAAAACGTATTTTCTTAAACATTAAATTATAATATTGAAGGGGGGAAAATAGCTTACGATATTTAAGCACTACCATTTAAGTGGCCAAAAGTAACTCAGTTGCCCTTTCTAAGATGCTGGGCATAAAATTTGTTCACTCACAAAAATTGAAGTGTTTAATACTGACAGAGTCACTGCTCAAATCACACAGTCAGTCTCCTATCAAACCACTTCATGCCACCTGCTAGGCGCACACACACCACATCCTATTAAGATATTATGCAATGCTATCGTGGCATCATATTATAGCACACAAGTGGTGGGTCTTGCTGAAGGAGGGAGCCGAGGGTTCTGAAACAGTGTCTAACACCGAGGTGAACCTTGTTGCATCTGCGGGACGAAGGATGCCAGTGGTCAGGTTAACAAATGAAGAGTTTATTCTCTCTCTCTTCCAGCCATTATCTTTTATATGTATTCCACTATGTCCATCTAAACAATGACATTACTAGATGCAAGAAGATGGCAGCCTCCAACACAGCAATTTTCTTACAGGTCTGTTTGGTATAATGAATGATTTTGCACACCAACTGCTATCCTTGAGGTACTGTCAAATTATTCTGACATGTTGTCCACCACTTAATTTTTGTATAGTGACAAATAATATGATATGGCTTATGGAATGGCCATGTTCTCACCTTTGTTACTAGCTGTGGTCAATTTCTTCATGGATAATTCTGAAGAATATGTATTAAACAATGCTCTCCTACACTTGTCCTATTTTGTTTTTATGATTATGCTGGTCATACATTTTTGATTTGGCCTCATGGACCACATGAACAGCTTATATCTTATAAAAGTTTTCTATGGAAATGGAGAAGGACGAACACACTTTTCATCCTTCCCAAATGCTGTGTTGAACACACTAAAAGAGTCAGAAACACATCTGATGAGAACCATCATGCTGCAAAAATAAAACACCTAACAACTGTGTTCAGATAAAACTGGTATCAAAAACATGAAAGCAAGCCAGCTCTCCCCAGAAAATGTAAATCTGAGTTTAGACAATCAACACATGATATTTCTTGTTTTTTTTTTTAAATGGTTTTAGGGCGCAAAACTGCTACAGTCATTAGTGCCGGGTCTGTGACTTAGGAAAAGGTAAAAAAAAAAAAAAAAAGAAACTGAAAACCAGCTGCAATAGGAACGAAACTCAAAAAATTGGAGAAACTAAAAACAGAAGGAAAGCTTAAATAACCACTATAGAAGTGTGTTGGTTGTACCCAAAAAGAGCTTCAAATGACTGACGTCATCTCATTGGCACTAATAAACTAGAGAACGCAATCGGCTGAGTGCGTGTCATCTGCTAAAATGGAAGATATATCAAGCAACAGCTGCAGATGGGCACGTAACGGAGTAAAATAGAGGGACTCAAGTAAAAGGTGTCTTACCATCCACAGCTGAGAGCAGTGGGGACAGAGTGGGGGAGGATCACCACTTAAAAGATGTTGATGGCTAAAAAGACAGTTCCCTATCCGGAGTCTAGTTAAAATTACCTCCTCCCGACGACACGTTTGGGAGGAAGAGGTCCAAGCACAGGGAAGAGCTTTCACGTCGCGCAATTTATTATTGGGAAGTGCCGACCAATGCGCGTGCCATAAAAGAGTAACACTACGACATAAAACACTCCATAGATCGGCGAAGGGAATCATCTGAATAGCTGGCTGAAGAAGAGAAACTGCAGCCTTGGCCGCTGTATCGGCTGCCTCAATTCCACAGATACCAACGTGTCCTGGGATCCAGAGGAACGCCACAGAGACAACCCGCAAGTGGAGACAGTCCTGAATCCGGTGGACCAGAGGGTGGACAGGGTAGAGAGCTTGGAGACTGAGGAGAGAGCTGAGAGAATCTGAACAGATAACATACTGTATCCGCTGATAGCGATGGATGTATTGGACAGCCTGGAGAACAGCGTAAAGCTCCGCAGTATAAACCGAACACTGGTCGGGAAGCCGAAATCGATTTGGGGTGTCGTCAACAATATAGGCACTCCCTACACCAAATGATGTTTTTTAGCCATCAGTGTAAATACACGTGGCTTCCTTCATTTGTGCACACAGAGCAGCAAATGCCCGATGATAAACAAGTGAAGGGGTACCATCCTTGGGAAACTGACAAAGGTCACGGAGCAGGCAGGTCCGGGGACAGAGACAAGGCGGTGCTGTACCCCAAGTTGTCAAGAAAGTTTTAGGAAAAAAGATGGAAAGAGAATGGAGCAGTTGACGAAAACGGACTCCCGGCGGTAGTAGGGAGGAAGGGCGGCCTGCATACCCTAAATCCAAGGAGGTGTCAAAAAAAATGTCATGGGCCGGATTAGCAGGCATGGAAGACAGATGGCTAGCATAACAACTCAGAAGGACAGCTCGCCGATTGGACAGCAGAGGTTCAGCAGGCTCAGCATAAAGGTTTTCCACAGGGCTGGTGTAAAAAGCTCCAGACACTAAACGTAATCCACGGTGGTGGATAGAGTCGAGACGCTGAAGAATAGACGGCCAAGCAGAGGAGTAAACTATGCTTCCATAGTCCAATTTCGAGTGCACTAAGGCGCGATAGAGGCGGACAAGGACCACTCGGTCCGCTCCCCAGGTGGTGCCATCCAGGACACGGAGGGTGTTGAGGGATCGCAGACAGCGAGCCGAGAGATGGGAAATGTGAGAGAACCAGCACAGTTTTCTGTCAAACATAAGACCCAATAATTTAGCGAAGTCCGAAAACGGAAGGTTGACAGGTCCTAGATGTAAGGAAGGTGGAAGAAACTCCGTACGACGCCAAAAATTAACACAAACGGTCTTACTGGGAGAAAAGCGGAAGCCTGTTTCGATGCTCCAAGAGAGGAGGCGATCGAGACATCCTTGAAGACACCGTTCAAGAAGGCTGGTCCATTGAGCTGTAGTAGATCACAAAATCATCTACAAAGAGGGAGCCCGAGACAGCAGGAAGGAGACAATCCATAACTGGATTTATTTCAATGGCAAACAGTACAACACTTAGCACGGAGCCCTGGGGTACCCCGTTTTCTTGGGAGAAAATATGGGAGAGAGTAATGTTCACCCGCACTCTAAATGTGCACTCTGCCATAAATTCGCGAAGAAAAAGGGGCAGCTGACCTCGAAAGCCCCAAGAGAACAGGTATCGTATGCTCTCTCCAGATAAAAAAATATTGCTACTGTTTGGCGTTTCGGAGAAAATTGTTCATGATACAAGTGGAGAGAGAAACAAGATGGTCAACTGCACAACTATGCTTTCGGAAACCGCATTGGGCAGGTGTTAAAAGACTGTAGGACTCCAGCCACCAAGCTAAACGGCAATTCACCATAAGCTCCAAAACCTTACATACACTACTCGTCAGAGAAATGGGGCGATAGCTAGAGGGTAGATGTTTGTCTTTTCCAGGTTTCGGAACAGGAACGACGATAGCTTCCCGCCATCGTCTGGAAAAAGTAATGTCAGTTCAAATTCGATTATAAATGCAAAGCAGGTAACGCAGACTATGGTATGATAAATGCAGCAACATTTGGATGTGGATACCATCCGGTCCTGGGGCGGAGGAGCGAGAAGAAGAGAGTGAATGTTGGAGTTCCCGCATGGAGAAAACAGTATTATAGCTTTCCTGATTTTGAGAGGAGAAAGCAAGAGGTTGCACTTTCGCTGCACGTTTCTTCAGGGAAACGCTGGCGGGTAATTTGAAGAGCTCGAAATCTCAGCAAAGCGTTGACCCAATGAGTTAGAAATTGCGACGGGGTCCACTAATGTATCATGCGCAACAGTGAGCCCAGAGACCGGGGAGAAACTAGGCGCGCCAGATAACCGTCGAATCTCACTCCAAACTTCCGAGGAGGGAGTGAAGGTGTTAAATGAGCTAGTAAAGAAGTCCGAGCTCGCCTTCTTGCTATCGCGGATGGTGCGACGGCATCACGCACGGAACTGCTTATAGCAGATACAGTTGGCCAAATTAGGATGGTGTCTGAAAACGCGAAGAGCATGTCGCCGCTCACGTATTGCGTCACGGCATGCCTTGTTCCACCAAGGAACTGGGGGGTTGCCAGGGCAATTCAGAGGTGCGAGGTATTGAACGTTCCGCAGCTGTAAGAATAACGTCTGCAATATGAGTGACCTCATCGTCGACGCTAGGAAAGTGACAGTCATCGAATGTCGCTTCTTCTGTTCTGAAGAGCAACACCAAGTAAAGTTGGACAATTCTTAAACAGACATGGGATTAATCTAGTCAAAACATTTCCCAGAGTTGTAAAGAGCAGTGGTGGCACCCCATCAAGTACAGGGATATGCTGTTGCTGAATGGAGCATTAGGAATAAGCACAAAATATTGTTAGTTCAAATATGGATTTTAGCTTACATTTCAAACAAATGGGGGACCCATTCACCACAGAAGCAGCAGAAATTGGAATGTGTGTTAACAATTTGAACAGAGATACAAAATTCACGCACAGCAGCGTGTCAAAGCAGGCACTTGACACAGAGTCTGCACTGGAGTACACCCTACAATATATGTCATGATAGAAACAACAATACTGCAAGTGACATTTCATTGTTGGCACCAATGTAATTTCTGATGGCAGAATTATTTTCCAAAGATCAGATTTCATGGAGAACTAAAGCAACAAGTGTGCACAATGAACACAAAGTTAAGCACTTTCTGGACTGTAGTGAAAGCTACATGGGGCCTGACATGCATAGTCTTTTTGGAAAGATATCCTCAAACCTCCTCCCCCCAGGTGGCCATGACCACTAGTGAGGAGACATTTTAACCAGGTATAGGAAGTTTGAATCTTTGTGTACAAAAAATTTTGATCGTATTCTTTAGTGAGTGTATGAGGTAAGGTTTATGGTGACCCATCCATCAAACAGAGCATTAAGCTTGATCATGGGTATGACACACCCAAAAACAAGCACAATGAAATAAAAAACAAAATCTTTGTGATCTAAGGCTGTCCCAATGTATATACTGCTTCCAAGGTTCCCTGGTGTACTGCTAAATCTAATCGTCAAAGATATATAATATTTCAGTGAGGAACTGTTCCGCCATCATCAGGTGATGATGATTCCATCATGGACTTTCAACAACTGGATATGACAGTACACTCAAAAACCTTGGAAGGAACAAAATATTTGCTGTTTCAATTAACCAAGTTTTATGTATTGTCATGTGACAAAAAGGAGTACAATAATTACAATGTTTTAGCTTATTGTTTCTCTGATACAGTTGAAGTTAGAAATTGGGGGGGGGGGGGGGGGGGGGGGGAAGGGGAGAGGTTACTTTACCCATAGCTCCAATTATTTCTTTGTTTTACCCCTCCAACTACAGCTACGAAACTGGTCCCCAAAATTAAACTAACAAACAGAAATTTTGCACAGTTGCATTTATTTTGCCTCAAAATAATATAAAAAGATGTTAGTAAAGTAGACACAATGTAACAAATGCAGAATGTAAGGAACTGCAACATACATAACAGTAAACAAAAATAATAGTTTTTTCCAACTTACAGGATATGTACACACATTCTGACAACTGGTTAATGTGCTCGGTATGGAGAGTGGCCACCTCTGACAGCAATACAGGCCTGATAAGGATGGAGCATGCTGTGAATGATGACATCAGTTTCATGTTGAGTCAATAATGCCCATTCTTACAGCAGAGCTGCTCGCAAGTCTAAAAGAATGGTTGGTGAATGCTTATGTGATGAAACCCATCTCCCTTTGGCATCCATGACGTGCTGTATTGGATTCAAATTGGGGAGTGAGCAGGCCACGCCATGCATACAGTACCTTCCGTTTACAAGAAAACATCAACCACCCATGCTCTATAAGTTCGAGCATCATCATTCATTAATACAAAGTCTGGGCCAACAGCATCCCACAACAATTGCACTTGAGGTCCTAAAATCTCATCACGATACCTGACACCAGTTTAACTTTGCCGATCCACATGTGCAATTTCATGAAGAGGTGTTCAAGTGGTCAATGTAATCTCTGCCCACATCATTCCTACTCAAATAAGTCTCTTTCCACAATGTTTGTGTCCCAAAATAGTGATCCACATCCCCTCCAGATACAAATCCACAAAGCAACACTGTCCAACCTAAATCGGGACTCATCTGTGAGAAAAATATTGGCCCACTGTTTGAACATCCAGGTGGCATGTTGATGACTCCACTCTAGACATTCCCTTCTGTGAAGATACATCAGAGCTACACACACACACACACACACACACACACACACACACACACACACAGCAGGTTTTCAACAGTAAAGACCACTCTGCCGAAACCTTCTGTATGTTTTTTGCCTCGATTCATGTCCACTGGTAGCTTCAAAATCAGATGCCAATTTGCCTCACAGTGCAACGGCGGTACTATTCTGCCCTTATAGCCAAATAATGGTCTTCTGTTTCTGATGTCACACATGGTTGGCCCTGCCCTCGTCTTCGGGATACAGTTTTGGTCTCTACAAACTGTCACCACATTCAAGAAATAACAGAATGAGTCACATTAAGCCACCGCTCCACATGATTTTGCGACTGTCCTGCTTCCATTCTTCCTATGGCCCTCCACCACAGAGAATCTGGTAGACATAATATTTGTGCATATTGCACCGTCTATGGTATGTGCACAGTGATTGTGGATGTGGGTCTACCTGGTAAACACTACATTGTCATGACTTCATTGTTGGTGTAGTTGTCCACTGACTGGAATGCCATGTTCCTTGCAGGACACAATTGTACGGACATCTGTAGACAGTTTGTATGACTATATCATGAATTAGACAATGGACCGGGCAATAGCAGTTTGTTGCTTTAATTTTTGACTCCAGTGTATTTTGTATATGTGCACTTCTTTAGCTTATTTATCAGTAAATTAAAGGTTTGTTTTTGTCACTGACCAATAACTTATGAACTCTTTCACTTCATGTTTCACAGTAATGTGCAATGTTTGTAACAACATCTAGGAAACATTTGCTGTGTGTGCTTAAGTGTCATTTTAATCTCAACCTGGTGTAAATTATTCCTTTAGTGTGCGCTTATATTATAATCAAATTTAAATTAGGAGTCCAAGACAATATACAAGCACCTCTCACATTGGACATAAAATTCAAAATCGCTTCAGGCAAATGCCGGGATGGTTCCTTTGAAAGGGCACGGCCGATTTCCTTCCCAATCCTTCCCTCACCCGAGCTTGCGCTCCATCCCTAATGACCTCGTTGTCGACGGGACGTTAAACACTGATTTCCTCCTCCTCCATAAAATTCAATATTGGCAGAGTAGCAGCTTATGACTAACGCTTTTTTGCTTTTTCTTCCACTCCCATTCAGTTTGTAGAACCAACAGACAGCAAACACAAAAAAATTGACTATCAATGAAATCCACGACAACTGTGGGCTATGAAAAAATTGACATCTATCTGCATACCTTCGTGCTTCTATCTGGGTAGACGGAATACATCAATGCTATCTGGAATCTGTTACACAGTGGGAAGTATTATTACTATTAAAGGACGGATTTTAATGTGCAACACCTTTCCAAAACTATAGCTATATCTCACAGATAGGTCAATATATGCATCTGGGAACATGAAAAGCAAACTAAATAAACACAGTTTGTTGCAACTTTTTTTATTTTTAATAGGTTCAACGGTTTTTTTTTCTCTTCCTAAACAGGATTTTAAGTATTTGTTCAATCAAAAGTCAACAATGGCCCAAAAGTTTGAAATATAATTTACGGGAAGCACCAGTAATCATTCATACTCCCAGCAACAATGATCAGCCTCAGTAATGACAGTCTACCTCAGTAACAATGATCAATCTGCAGCTGTGAAATAAAATAAAATTGATGCTGAAACAATTGAAACATAAATTCAGTTACAGCTAGCATGAATTTAATGGTTCCACTATCAACTGTGTATTGTCTTATTCGCTGTGTTAGTGTTTTACCACAAAAGATTGTTCACAACAAAATCGTGTGTGTGTGTGTGTGTGTGTGTGTGTGTGTGTGTGTGTGTGTGTGTGTGTGTTGGATTTTATGTGCACCCAAAGACGAGGTCATCAGCAGCCTTACACTTATCCAAAGAAACGAATGTGAAGATAAACTAAAATAACTAAAATTGTTGTACACTCACTCAAAATGACTGAACACTCACTATCTCACATGCACCAAAACTAATTAGGAGAGAAAGAATCTATACATGAAATTAAAACACGGAAAAGAAACACAGAAGAGCTAAAAGGAAGGACAGAGAAATGTGACTGGCTGACCACTTACGAAAAACTTGGGTGAGCCAGTCATTCTATTGACACATTAAAAACACCACTCTAAAATTTTGTTAAAAATGCTGGACAATCCACAAAAATTTAAAATTTTGACCACATCCCTTGGAACACTGCTCAAAATAGAGGTAAGATCTGTCGGCAAACCCGCCACAGTCTGCTGGTTGGCAAATAAAACATAGTTCAATAAAATGTGTCACTCAGTGATCTGCACACCACAAACACCACACATTCGAGGGTCCTCTTGCTGGAGTAAGAATTTATATGTCACGGGGCTGTGGCCTATGCAAAGGCGAATAAGAAGCACGTCGTCCTGTTGACGTGGTTGGAAGGAAGTGCGCCACAGCTGAGTTGTGGGCTTTACTACACAGAGCTTGTTGTCACTCACTTTCAGCCACCCGTCTTCCCATTGACGCATGACCTTGTACCTCCACAGCGAGGTGATAGCATGCAGGGAGATGGCACACTGAAATACCTGAGGATCACGACATGCCTCTTAGGCTGCTTGATCTGCCCTTTTGTCCCCACAATTCTCATGTGCCCACGTACCCAGCAAAAAGACACCTCCTTCTCCAGTTGTTGTAGTTGGAGGAGGGCATCCTGGATATTCTGGATGATTTTATCTGCTGAGTGCAAACGTTGGAGAGAGTAAAGGGTACTCAGAGAATCTGAACAGACGAGAAATTTGGCACTGGAAGAATGCCTCATCTGCTACAGTGCCCACAAGACTGCATGTAATTCCATGTCAAAGATAGTAAATTCCTAGGCAGTCAGATCCTGAGGACACAATCTGGGAAAACGATAGAGCAACCGAGTCCCTCTGCTTAGACCCATCCATAAAAAATAGCTACACAGTGGCCGTGCACATATAAAATTTCTGTAAATATCGAATTGAAAACAGAAGCAGGAGTCCAATCTCTCCTGTACTGTGCTACATCTAAAATGACACTGGGCCTCTGCAGTAACCAGGTCAGCAAACGGTTAAAACCCAGGATTTGGGGTTGTACTTGCTCCATGCCAAGTAACTCTAGCATCCCAAACGGCAGTAAGGCACGTGGCTCATTGAAGAAGTATGGTGTGCAGGTGAATTTGGAGCTGTGAGGATCTTACATGCCTTACATACCATGAGGAGTTGCCGCCAAATGGTAAGTGACGGTTCCCAGGCCTCAGCCCAGAGGCTGGGTACGTGACTGGTCCTATAAGCACCCATGGCCAGCGGAATCCCCTCATTGTGGACAGTGTCAATGATTTTCAAATATGAAGGCCTCACTGATCCATACACCATGCACCCATGGTACAGCCACGAACGCATGAAAGCCCTATAAAACTGGAGCAGACATGTCCTGTCAGTTCCCCAAGACCTGTGCCTTGAGGATTCTGGCTTTCAAGTGTCTCGGACGTGGCAACCACGGCAATTTTGTGTCAAAAATGAGGCCCAGAAACCAAAGTGAGCCTCTAGAATATAGGATGGTGTCCCCCATAGGCAAGTCAGGCAAATTAAAATAACCACGAGAAAGATTAAAATAAACACACACACACACACACACACACACACACACAATTATCTGCGGAAAACTGAAAACCCACCTTTGCAGATGACTCCTCCCACCTCCACACTATAAGTTGCAACTGACAATTTGCTGTTGTAACACTGGTGGAGGAAAAGAAAACAGTAAAATCACCCACAAATAAGGAGCACTTTCAGAACTCCTTACCGTAGATGTAATACCGTTTATAGCTATGACAAATAGGATAAGACTTAAAACACAGCCCTGAGGGAAACCATTCTCCTGCTCAAAACGATCTGACAGCAAGGTCCGAAATAACTGTTGAGACAAGAACCGTATGACGATGGGGAGGTGGCCACGAAAGCCCCCATTGATGCAGTTGTGCAAAAATACAGTGTCTCCACGTAGGAACGTATTCCCTACTGATGTCAAAGAATATACCAATACAGTGCTGGTTGTGTAGGAAAGACTGCTGAACAGCCGCCTCTAGCAGTGCCAGGATGTTGACAGTACAGCGAAATCTCTGGAATATATACTGAGAGGGGTTAAGGAGTTGTCTGGTCTCTAACACCCAGACCAGATGGTGGTTATCCATTCACTCCAGGGCCTTTCTTATGCAGCTGGTTAAGGCAATACTCCTGTAACTACTGGGAGATGAAAGATCCTTTCCTGGATTCAGAAGAGATATCAGAACTGTCTTCCTTAACGAGTTGGGGAAGTTGTCTGTCTGCCATATAAGATTAAAATATTTGAGAGTTCCTTCGATGCCAGTGGCAAATATCTAAGCCAGCAGCACCAGAATTGGTTGTGACCATGGAAGAAAATGAGGTGGCAAAGACGGGGTTTCATCGCCTTATATTCTTTTTTGGCTTTGGCATACGGGATCTGCTTGGTCACTTATTTCCTGTATTTTGCGTTCTTCAACAAAAACAGGGCAGTCTCAGCTCCAGGCTGGGTGGTTCCCAGAGCAGTTGATGCAGATCACTGGAGATGGGCAAACAGTTCCAGCTCATGAGCTGCTTTTCCACACTTTCTGCAGTCACTTCACCTCCACAACTCATGGTTGTATGGCCAAAATGCTGGCATTTATAGCATCACATACAGTTTGGTATGTAAGGTTGAAAATTAAGCCACAGGAACCCCATCATGTTATAGTTCTGGGTGGAGATTTTAATTTGCCGGATATAGACTGGGAGACTCAAACGTTCATAACGGGTGGCAGGGACAAAGAATCCAGTGAAATATTTTTAACCTTGAGCAGTTAAACAGAAAACCGACTCGTGGCGATAATATATTAGACCTTCTGGTGACAAACAGACCCGAACTATTTGAATCAGTTAATGCAGAACAGGGAATCAGCGATCATAAAGCGGTTACTGCGTCGATGATTTCAGCCGTAAATAGAAATATTAAAAAAGGTAGGAAGATTTTTCTGTTTAGCAAAAGTGACAAAAAGCAGATTACAGAGTACCTGACGGCTCAACACAAAAGTTTTGTCTCAAGTGCAGATAGTGTTGAGGATCAGTGGACAAAGTTCAAAACCATGGTACAATATGCGTTAGATGAGTATGTGCCAAGCAAGATCGTAAGAGATGGAAAAGAGCCACCGTGGTACAACAACAGAGTTAGAAAACTGCTGCGGAAGCAAAGGGAACTTCACAGCAAACATAAACATAGCCAAAGCCTTGCAGACAAACAAAAATTACGCGAAGCAAAATGTAGTGTGAGGAGGGCTATGCGAGAGGCTTTCAATGAATTCGAAAGTAACGTTCTATGTACTGACTTGGCAGAAAATCCTAAGAAATTTTGGTCCTATGTCAAAGCGGTGGGTGGATCAAAACAAAATGTCCAGACACTCTGTGACCAAAATGGTACTGAAACAGAGGATGACAGACTAAAGGCCGAATTACTAAATGTCTTCTTCCAAAGCTGTTTCACAGAGGAAGACTGCACTGTGCTTCCTTCTCTAGATTGTCGCACAGTTGACAAAATGGTAGATATCGAAGTAGACGACAGAGGGATAGAGAAACAATTAAAATCGCTCAAAAGAGGAAAGGCCGCTGGTCCTGATGGGATACCAGTTCGATTTTACACAGAATACGCGAAGGAACTTGCCCCCCTTCTTGCAGCGGTGTACCGTAGGTCTCTAGAAGAGCAAAGCGTTCCAAAGGATTGGAAAAGGGCACAGGTCATCCCCATTCTCAAGAAGGGACGTCGAACAGATGTTCAGAACTATAGACCTATATCTCTAACGTCGATCAGTTGTAGAATTTTGGAACACGTATTATGTTCGAGTATAATGTCTTTTCTGGAGACTAGAAATCTACTCTGTAGGAATCAGCATGGGTTTCGAAAAAGACGATCGTGTGAAACCCAGCTCGCGCTATTCGTCCACGAGACTCGGAGGGCCTTAGACACGGGTTCACAGGTAGATGCCGTGTTTCTTGACTTCCGCAAGGCGTTTGACACAGTTCCCCATAGTCGTTTAATGAACAAAGTAAGAGCATACGGACTATCAGATCAATTGTGTGATTGGATTGAGGAGTTCCTAGATAACAGAACGCAGCACGTCATTCTCAATGGAGAGAAGTCTTCCGAAGTAAGAGTGATTTCAGGTGTGCCGCAGGGGAGTGTCATAGGACCGTTGCTATTCACAATATACATAAATGACCTGGTGGATGACATCGGAAGTTCACTGAGGCTTTTTGCAGATGATGCTGTGGTGTATTGAGAGGTTGCAACAATGGAAAATTGTACTGAAATGCAGGAGGATCTGCAGCGAATTGACGCATGGTGCACGGAATGGCAATTGAATCTCAATGTAGCGAAGTGTAATGTGATGCGAATACATAGAAAGATAGGTCCCTTATCATTTAGCTACAAAATAGCAGGTCAGCAACTGGAAGCAGTTAATTCCATAAATTATCTGGGAGTACGCATTAGGAGTGATTTAAAATGGAATGATCATATAAAGTTGATCGTCGGTAAAGCAGATGCCAGACTGAGATTCATTGGAAGAATCCTAAGGAAATGCAATCCGACAACAAAGGAAGTAGGTTACAGTACGCTTGTTGGCCCAATGCTTGAATACTGCTCAGCAGTGTGGGATCCGCACCAGGTAGGGTTGATAGAAGAGATAGAGAAGATCCAACGGAGAGCAGCGCGCTTCGTTACAGGATCATTTAGTAATTGCGAAAGCGTTACGGAGATGATAGATAAACTCCAGTGGAAGACTCTGCAGGAGAGACGCTCAGTAGCTCGGTACGGGCTTTTGTTGAAGTTTCGAGAACATACCTTCACCGAAGAGTCAAGCAGTATATTGCTCCCTCCTACGTATATCTCGCGAAGAGACCATGAGGATAAAATCAGAGAGATTAGAGCCCACACAGAAGCATACCGACAATCCTTCTTTCCACGTACAATACGAGACTGGAATAGAAGGGAGAACCGATAGAGGTACTCAGGGTACCCTCCGCCACACACCGTCAGGTGGCTTGCGGAGTACGGATGTAGATGTAGATGTAGATGTAGATATGTTCCAGCAGTGTTGGAGAATTAAATGTGACAACGAAAGTGGCACTTTTCCGTGTTTCCATCAGTCCATCGCATTCTTTGTTCCACATCGACTATCTCCTGGGATGCCCATTCTTGTTTCAGTTCCACTATGCCCATGTCCATGATATCTTGGCACATGAAAATTCCCTTATTGGAGTTGAGAAAGGTGTCATATCAGCAATGATGTCATATTCACCCAGTTTCTGCGATGTCTTAAGAAGTTGCACCTGCTTTGACCTGTTAGTTTTGACCAACAATGAGCCATTACACGGTTGTTATATAGATTTTGAAGTGCCAGCAACACCTTGCAAACTCTTACGGATATAGAAGGGGGACACTTTCTCAAATGTCCCCTCCTTCCTCTTTATCACCAAAGACACTTTATTATTCACAACTCCATGAGCTCTGTTACTGAAGGCCGAAGTATTCTTAATATCAGGAGGACTAGCCTCTATCATTCTCTTGGATAAATGGGTGTTAATACTCCCAGGTGGTACACCCTTCCTGGTGGAAGGAGAAGATGATTTCGAGGGTTCCATCTCAGTCCCACAATTAGCTAGGGAAACAAGGGTCCATTCAGACAGGGCCGGCATGCTCCAGTATGCCGTATACAACTGAGGCGTCGCAGGTTCCCCAGTGGTTGCCCGCTAACGAGTGTTCCACCTCAACAGCCATGCATTCCATCACCGCACAGCAAACCTTGAGATTGAGGGGCTTTTAATACAGGTTTATTGTGTCCTCATGATCCAGGCGATCCCTGTTCCCTGAGAGAGACAACATTCCACTGCCACGCTGCACCATGCATAGAGCTTATGGTGACAGGGGACACTGGCAGCACTTACCTGAGCTGGGGAGCTCAGCAGTCCCCAGGTCACCAAGTGCTTACCCAGCAAATGAATGCCGAGGTCCTGAAGGCAAAAAATCATGTCGAAGGTTAAGAAGGAGAAATTGTGTGCATTTTCAGAAGAGTTCAAGACTCAATTTATTGAAGCTGATGGCATCATTCTGCAATGTGCCACCTGTGAAGTAAATATTGCAATTGATGATAGGCATCAAAGAAAGAGAATAAATCACCACATCCAGAGCAACAAACATTTAAAAAAAAAATTGAACTTCACAAGCTGGAATTGAAACAAACTACTCTGGTACACTCCTTCACTTCATGATCTGAAAAGCAGCAGTCACTGAATGGGTTAAGTGCAGATCTTGCCATGGTATTAATCCAGTCAGGATTCCAATCCATAAGGTAAACAATACTGCATTCAGACCATTTCATGGCAAGTACACACAAAGGTCAATATCAGATGAGAGAGCACTCTGACAAAGTTACAAACACCTAAATTATGACAACATTTTAGAGAAAAAGAAAGCAGTGGTTGGCAAACATGAATTGGGATTCATTTTAGGTGAAACTACTGATGAGCTGCAAACATATATTTTGAATATGTTGGTTTTTCCATTATCTGCTGAATTGGTAAAACCTATGCTTTTTAAAATGTACCAACTTGAGAATGGATGATAAAGTAATCATTCAATGATTCATGTACGAACCTGTGCCTAGGGGCATACATTACGAAAAAGTTAGGCTTGTGGTGACTGACCACTGCTTCTGGATTTCCAACAACTGAAGGGTATGTATCACAAACTCAACCTTGTGACATTTACTGCACATAGTCTACACCGTGTTTGAGAAAGTATTAGGGAAAATTACTGCATGATAAATGGCTTCATTGCTGCTGTGACAATCATTTTGGTAAGGGCTCCCAGTTGTCAAACTTTGCATCAACAAACCTTCCATAGTTTCCTGTCATCACAAAGACGGGGTACTGGTGTAAGGTGCACAGTTCTCTCGTGTGAAAACTTTGATAAAATGAAACACTTCATACGTGCCCTACACTTCGTGGATGCAGCAGCCATCATGCAGGCCCAACAAGTAGTAAACAACAAAGACCTAGAGTTGGAACTTTTTGGCAGTGTGTGGTTACAATATTTGACTGATGTAATTCAGAGTTTTGAAGAAGGTATGGAGGAGGAGGAGGAGGAGGAGGAGCAGGAGGAGCAGGAGGAGCAGTGGTAGAAGTTAATGAATGTACAGAGCACCCTTCACGGATATTCTAAAGACAAATTAAAATTAAATTTGAAGAACAATCCAGATGTGGAAACCTTTGCAACTTTGAGAACTTCCTTTGCAGGTACTGACAAGACAAGCTCCATTGGTTTCTGAAGATGATAAGCAGAGTTTCTCCACATATAATGAGCTACTGAGCTCGAAGTGCCAGTGACTTAGTGTCAAAAACATTGAAATAATGCATGTAATCCAGTACAACAGAACCCTGTGAATGAGACAAAGGAAGTTCATGCAGCTGGTTTAAACTTGAATAGAATAATTTCATCACCACCCTTTTTCACACCTTTCTGTATGTATTTTCAGAACCTTTTCTGTCCACAATTTGCACCTTAAAATCCTTTCACTGATTATTACTGTGAAATATGAACTTAAGCCCACCTGAGTTCATAAGGCAAGACTAGATAAATTGTCTTATAATTAAAATGCACCATCATTATGTCTTTCTAAACATAAGCAAGAATGTCGTGTTAATTTTTACTCAAAACATAGTGGCATAACGGTAAAGCGAAAGTTTAAAAATTTTATATGAAAGTAGTGATGTCTTTTGTGATGCAATATGCCAGTGTTTTATGACTCTACATAGCAACAGAACATTCATTTAATTTGCAAATTTTTCATAAAAAATATAGGGGAAAGCAAAGCCGTCCTCAGCACCACAGTGTTTTATTATGCATAGTCCTACTGAAATTGGTATGAACTTGTCTTCCTTCAGTCTTTGGACTGACTGACTGACTGACTGACTGACCCATTATACAGTGACCTACAGCAAGGGTGTCCATGCTGTAGTCTGTAGGGGTATGGGGTATAGACCTGGGCTATGGAGTATTTTTAATATTTTGGAAGACGAATGGTGACTCGTAAGTAACCATTAAAAAGTTCCAGTTCCGACCCTGTTAAAAATTTGCACACTGCAGACTTTTAAATAATTTTCTTGAAAGAAAAACACCTCACTATATTTCCTTTCCCTTAGAGATTTTTTTTTTGGGGGGGAGGGGGGGGAAGGGTGCTTGCCCCTGGGTATGAGCATCCTTGACCCACAGTTTAATGTGCATTCTGAACTACAGTGACATAACTTTTTTTTTTAAACATTGATTGCGGTGAAACAAATGATAAATGACAGATAAAAATCACAAGACTGACCAGGTATCAGACCTAAAACTTTGAATCAGTAGTCTTAGGCTTACCACTGTGTCATACAAAAAAACAAGTCATTTTATTTCTAACCCAGTTTTATAACGAGGAAAAATATTTGATCACATTTCTGCTGACAGAAAATAAAAACAATATTAAACATAAATTGAGAATTATTGTTTGACAAGTACTTCTACTACAATGAGTTTTCAGAGAGAGAGAGAGAGAGAGAGAGAGAGAGAGAGAGAGAGAGAGAATTAATTTGTTTTAGATACAGATGAAGTATTGTGTGAATATCATTTAAAATTTATTAGGTAAATGGTTAACATGTAGTTACATTTTGAAAGCAAAAGCAAGTAATCTTTAAAATTAGTTGATACATTCAGCATTACTGGGATGTCATCTACGGAACACAAAAATTTCAGCCAAGCTGGTGTCTCAAATGCACCAAACACCTTATTTGTGCCCTTAGTGCCAGAATGCACATCCAGACCCTTTAGGGACACTATCTATGCATTTGCAGGACACAGTAGACTGGTTCAATCAAAGCAATGACTTCCAGAACTTGAAAATTTCTCCATGAATACAATGCTCTTAGCCATAGACACAGGAATCATGGCCACTGCAACATCATTTGATGTGATGCATTGTTTATGATTGTGAAATATTATTGTTTGAAATTGTAAGGAAAGCTCAATCCAGCCAAAGTAATTTACATTTTGCAATTGTTTCTCTACATCACTCCTCACAATTGTCCAAACTATGGACTTCAATGAAGTCTCCTCAGTTTCCTGCTAATTCCCCTATCCAACTGATACAGTCAGTCTCAAGGAACCTCAAATTTGAAGGAAAATTTAACTCTAATAAAACTTGAAATGTACACTAGAGTGCTCAAAATAGGCAAAGTCTCCATCTTGGTATTGGGGACAGCTTTGTAGAAACATAGTCATATAAATCTGAGATTATGTCTCCAGGATTTCCGTAAATGGTGACTTTACCATTCAGTATCATTACCTCGAGGTTGAAACAGAGTATTAATTGTTGGATTAATGCTTCAAAATCTAAGTGACAGTGAAGTCTACCATCATCAAAGAGATATCATGGCCTTGGACCGGGAAGAGAGATCTGAATTGCCTCTTTTCATGAGTTAGTAGGGTTCTGTCAGTGTTAGTTCATTTAGAACCCTGACAGAATTTTCTACCTTAACTGGACTTCAAATTATCACACTCACATTCTTTTAATGTATATGATTGAATACCTGCCTGAAACCACAAAGAAACCAGTTTTCAAATGGGGAAAAGGCTACTTCACATCTGGTTGAAACGAAATCATATATGGTTCCATTAACTCCCTCCACACCAAAAATCCCTACTGGGTTACCTTTACAGATTGGATATCTGAAAATTATTTATCTCTTTAAGGAACTCTGGCTAAAACCTCTTCTTGCTTTGTTCAGCCATACCTCTTGCTTTTGATCCCTACAACACAAACAAATATGAGGTTTTCTACACAGTGTTGTGCATCACTCATGTTGCCAGCCTACCCTTGTCTGCTCAGCCACCATCCTCACTCCAATGTGGAAAAGAAAAACTAAATTAAACTCCTCCCAAACAGGCCTTGAAGACCCAAAGATACCGACCGGCCACCGTGTCATCCTCAGCCCACAGGCATCACTGGATGCGGATATGGAGGAGCATGTGGTCAGCACACTCCTCTCCCGGCTGTATGTCAGTTTCCGAGACCCAGAGCTGCTACTTCTCGATCAAGTAGCTCCTCAGTTTGCCTCACCCGGGCTGAGTGCACTCCACTTGCCTACAGCGCTTGGCAGACCGGATGGTCATGCATCCAAGTGCTAGTCCAGCCTGACAGTGCTTAACTTCGGTGATCTCGGTAGCGGGTGTTACCACTGCGGCAAGGCCGTTGGTCAATGTGGAAAAGGGTGTCTTCTAACATGGCCTGAAGATTTTAGAATAGATGCATCAATAGTGTAGTGAACCAGTCTAATTGTGTGAGCTAGATAACAATGGAAAGCCCCTTGGTTGAAAATTAGTTACCCGATTGCAGTACACACAAGCCATTTTTCACAACATCAGTTTCAATGACTTCCTTTTGGAGTTTATTCTGTCCTTCAGATGTATTTAGAAAATGAATGAAAATTACTGCCATCCACAAGAGCAGGAAAAGTGATAAGGACCAGTGTCTGACAATTGGACTACCATTTAACCACTAAGCCACATGTGGCAATATTTTCTGCATTTTATCTCCTTCACACCAGACTACATAACCCTCTACAATTTGATTCAGTAGTGACATGGGTTAATCGCCTGGCTATTATGCTGATGACTCACCCAACTTACGTACTGACCCAACTTACGTACTCAAATAATCTTCAACAACTATTATGTTGACTCATTAAAAACAGTTTTTGATGTATAAAAGCATTCGTCACCAAGGATAGTAAAATTTGTTACTGTTCTGCTAATGTCAAGAAAAATGGCAAACAAAAGCAGCAAGTAAGTGTACATATGCTAAATTTTGTGGGCCAGGCCATCTGTCACATGTGCATTGGTACAGGTGAAGTAGCCAGTTTCTGTATATGGTTCACACACATGCAGAGACAATATTCACTGCATAACTTAGTATGGGTAATCTTATTTATGACCTTTTTATTTCTTCCCAGCTGTGTATATTTTTGACTACAAGCAAGCAACCAGTGAGGTGTTTGTGTTTACATGGCAAAAACCACGTCGGAAAATCACATTACAGAGTATATTAGGACTTGTAATCATTCCATGAATGACGCAATGGAGAATTTGTAAATATGAAATGAAATGTGCAGGTACCTGCTTAACCTGATATTGCTGATTTTAGGACCAGATGATTAATTTACGCAACACTTCTGCAAAAATAATTTTTGAAATATGTCAAATTTGATTATTATGGTAGAAAGCTGTTCTGTGATGTATTAATTCTAATTGGGTATAAAATTTGTTGGGAAAATTAATGATATCTGCTGCCTTAAAGCTTCTAAATGATCCCAAGTGCTTTCAGCTTGCTACTTATCTGAGGTTTTCTGGAGCACTTTCAACAATTTTGTAGTGAGTATACCAGTGATCGTCACTCTTAACTTTGTAAATTGTATGTACTTTGTTGCCACCACATGTGAAACATGAAATACATGCAGGTATCATATTCTAAACTTCTATGACTCCACAAATAGAAGCAGTTTGTGGAACTCTGTATACTCAATGACAGTATGAGGTATCAGTATTTTAGGAAACCACTTAAAATTAAGAAGTTTCAGCTGAGGTAGATTGTGACTACAACCAGTACCAACAAAGTGTGGGGTTAAATAATGTAGAAAAGACATTAAACATTGGCAGATTTCCCAGAAGAATGAAGTACTTCCATAACAGTGCAAGTACCCAAAACTGAACTAAAGAATGAATGTAGCATATAGAAGGGGGAACTTACAATAAAAGTATAATTGCCTTAGTATTTACCCTGTTGCCCTAAACTGTATATAAGCTTGTCTGAAAGTTTGTCTGTTGCAAATGGTAATTTTGATCTGAATTCACATAATACCTCTGAATACTTTCTTTTCAGACTTCTTTTCACTCTACAAAAGTGATAGAAATCCAACAGAACCAGATGCAGGGAGTAAGATGGATGGATCTATTGCCATTTTGTTTGTGGCCGAAACCTATGCTACACTCCATGCACATAAGCATTTTTGTGGTTGAGAGGACAATCTAGGATTGTCACAATGTAAACAATTTTCTTTTTTTTTTTCACTGCCTGACATAATAATTTCGCACATCAATATGAGGGAAAAATAAAAGTTTTCAGGTTATAAATGATGGATACAAATTTCCTGAAATCACACTGAATCAGGTAAGGAACTGTTCTACAGTTAAAAATGAAGGAAGATTAATGTTTAACATACCACTGATGGCAAGGTCCTTAGAGATGGAGAACAAGATCAGATTGCACGCTGATAGCAAGGAAGAGCAGCCATATCCTTTACGAAACGAACCAGCCTGCGATTTACCTTACATGACTCAGGAAAAAATGAAAACCACAAATTTTCATGGCTAGATGGGGTTTGATTCCTAGTCTTTCTACATGCAAACATGTTCAGGAACTGTTGTCATGATCTTGTAACATAAAAGGTATGCTGACAAGCTATCAGCTGTATAAAATCAGTGAAACTGTGGATTTCTAAGTTTGGCTTGCCTGAGGAGGCCAAGGTTGGGCTGTAGCGAGCCCGTGGAGGATGAGCCAGTCATAGTGACCAGGGCCAGGTGGGCGCCAGCCATGGCGAGCAACTTGGGACACTCTGAAGCCAAGTTTTATCACAGTCTGGTGGAGTTCAGTGAAGTAGTTGGCTTAAGAACTAGCATGTGGAGGAATGTAAAGACACTGAGAACGGTGGCTTCAGCAGCATGGCAGACAATGGATATTCTTAAATATTTTGAAATTAAATAGTAATTCACACATTCGTCATATCCCAAAACCAACCACATCAGCATAATCATGGTCCTAAGGTGCATGTAATGACTCTTGAATATTATATATATAATAAAACTATCCTCCCCCCATGAACCATGGACCTTGCCGTTGGTGGGGAGGCTTGCGTGCCTCAGCGATACAGATGGCCGTACCGTAGGTGCAACCACAACGGAGGGGTATCTGTTGAGAGGCCAGACAAACGTGTGGTTCCTGAAGAGGGGCAGCAGCCTTTTCAGTAGTTGCAGGGGCAACAGTCTGGATGATTGACTGATCTGGCCTTGCAACATTAACCAAAACGGCCTTGCTGTGCTGGTACTGCGAACGGCTGAAAGCAAGGGGAAACTACAGCCGTAATTTTTCCCGAGGACATGCAGCTTTACTGTATGATTAAATGATGATGGCATCCTCTTGGGTAAAATATTCCGGAGGTAAAATAGTCCCCCATTCGGATCTCCGGGCGGGGACTACTCAGGAGGATGTCGTTATCAGGAGAAAGAAAACTGGCGTTCTACGGATCGGAGCGTGGAATGTCAGATCCCTTAATCGGGCAGGTAGGTTAGAAAATTTAAAAAGGGAAATGGATAGGTTAAAGTTAGATATAGTGGGAATTAGTGAAGTTCGGTGGCAGGAGGAACAAGACTTCTGGTCAGGTGACTACAGGGTTATAAACACAAAATCAAATAGGGGTAATGCAGGAGTAGGTTTAATAATGAATAGGAAAATAGGAATGCGGGTAAGCTACTACAAACAGCATAGTGAACGCATTATTGTGGCCAAGATAGATACGAAGCCCACACCTACTACAGTAGTACAAGTTTATATGCCAACTAGCTCTGCAGATGACGAAGAAATTGAAGAAATGTACGATGAAATAAAAGAAATTATTCAGATAGTGAAGGGAGACGAAAATTTAATAGTAATGGGTGACTGGAATTCGAGTGTAGGAAAAGGGAGAGAAGGAAACATAATAGGTGAATATGGATTGGGGCTAAGAAATGAAAGAGGAAGCCGCCTAATAGAATTTTGCACAGAGCACAACTTAATCATAGCTAACACTTGGTTTAAGAATCATGAAAGAAGGTTGTATACGTGGAAGAACCCTGGAGATACTAAAAGGTATCAGATAGATTATATAATGGTAAGACAGAGATTTAGGAACCAGGTTTTAAATTGTAAGACATTTCCAGGGGCAGATGTGGACTCTGACCACAATCTATTGGTTATGACCTGTAGATTAAAACTGAAGAAACTGCAAAAAGGTGGGAAATTAAGGAGATGGGACCTGGATAAACTGAAAGAACCAGAGGTTGTACAGAGTTTCAGAGAGAGCATAAGGGAACAATTGACAGGAATAGGGGAAAGAAGTACAGTAGAAGAAGAATGGGTAGCTCTGAGGGATGTAGTAGTGAAGGCAGCAGAGGATAAAGTAGGTACAAAGACGAGGGCTGCTAGAAATCCTTGGGTAACAGAAGAAATATTGAATTTAATTGATGAAAGGAGAAAATATAAAAATGCAGTAAATGAAGCAGGCAAAAAGGAATACAAACGTCTGAAAAATGAGATCGACAGGAAGTGCAAAATGGCTAAACAGGGATGGCTAGAGGACAAATGTAAGGATGTAGAAGCTTATCTCACTAGGGGTAAGATAGATACTGCCTACAGGAAAATTAAAGAGACCTTTGGAGAGAAGAGAACCACGTGTATGAATATCAAGAGCTCAGATGGCAGCCCAGTTCTAAGCAAAGAAGGGAAGGCAGAAAGGTGGAAGGAGTATATAGAAGGTTTATACAAGGGCGATGTACTTGAGGACAATATTATGGAAATAGAAGAGGATGTAGATGAAGACGAAATGGGAGATACGATACTGCGTGAAGAGTTTGACAGAGCACTGAAAGACCTGAGTCAAAACAAGGCCCCCGGAGTAGACAACATTCCATTAGAACTACTGACGGCCTTGGGAGAGCCAGTCATGACAAAACTCTACCAGCTGGTGAGCAAGATGTATGAGACAGGCGAAATACCCTCAGACTTCAAGAAGAATATAATAATTCCAATCCCAAAGAAAGCAGGTGTTGACAGATGTGATAATTACCGAACTATCAGTTTAATAAGCCACGGCTGCAAAATACTAACGCGAATTCTTTACAGACGAATGGAAAAACTGGTAGATGCAGACCTCGGGGAGGATCAGTTTGGATTCCGTCGAAATGTTGGAACACGTGAGGCAATACTGACCTTACGACTTATCTTAGAAGAAAGATTAAGAAAAGGCAAACCTACGTTTCTAGCATTTGTAGACTTAGAGAAAGCTTTTGACAATGTTGACTGGAATACTCTTTTTCAAATTCTAAAGGTGGCAGGGGTAAAATACAGGGAGCGAAAGGCTATTTATAATTTGTACAGAAACCAGATGGCAGTAATAAGAGTCGAGGGGCATGAAAGGGAAGCAGTGGTTGGGAAAGGAGTGAGACAGGGTTGTAGCCTCTCCCCGATGTTATTCAATCTGTATATTGAGCAAGCAGTAAAGGAAACAAAAGAAAAATTTGGAGTAGGTATTAAAACTCATGGAGACGAAGTAAAAACTTTGAGGTTCGCCGATGACATTGTAATTCTGTCAGAGACGGCAAAGGACTTGGAAGAGCAGTTGAACGGAATGGACAGTGTCTTGAAAGGAGGATATAAGATGAACATTAACAAAAGCAAAACGAGGATAATGGAATGTAGTCAAATTAAATCGGGTGATGCTGAGGGAATTAGATTAGGAAATGAGACACTTAAAGTAGTAAAGGAGTTTTTCTATTTAGGAAGTAAAATAACTGATGATGGTCGAAGTAGAGAGGATATAAAATGTAGACTGGCAATGGCAAGGAAAGCGTTTCTGAAGAAGAGAAATCTGTTAACATCGAATATAGATTTATGTATCAGGAAGTCGTTTCTGAAAGTATTTGTTTGGAGTGTAGCCATGTATGGAAGTGAAACATGGACGATAACTAGTTTGGACAAGAAGAGAATAGAAGCTTTCGAAATGTGGTGCTACAGAAGAATACTGAAGATAAGGTGGATAGATCACGTATCTAATGAGGAGGTATTGAATAGGATTGGGGAGAAGAGAAGTTTGTGGCACAACTTGACTAGAAGAAGGGATCGGTTGGTAGGACATGTTTTGAGGCATCAAGGGATCACAAATTTAGCATTGGAGGGCAGTGTGGAGGGTAAAAATCGTAGAGGGAGACCGAGAGATGAGTACACTAAGCAGATTCAGAAGGATGTAGGTTGCAGTAGGTACTGGGAGATGAAGCAGCTTGCGCAGGATAGAGTAGCATGGAGAGCTGCATCAAACCAGTCTCAGGACTGAAGACAACAACAACAACAACAACAATAAAACTATAGGAGTCACATTGTCACCATAGCTGAATGATAATGAACAAATCATTAAAAATTAATAACTTTTGAGCACTTCAAGTGATCTTAACAAACCAGTACTGAAGAACAGGTAAATGTGTCAGAGCATCACATGTTCCACACTTACACAGAAAATGAATGCAACATGAAATCCCTTGCACCTTTCCCTATGTAACAATGAATAGTTTATTATGTGATATGTTATTTAAGTAATGAAATGTTAATTTGACCTATAATAAAGACACTCATTTGAAAGTAATAACATGCACATAAAACCTAAAACCACCATTAAATGCAGCACAAAGAGAGACTTCTATTGAGTAGGTCATCTTTATTGTTTATCATGTATCAACAAAAATATATTTGTGATTCATATTGTGCAAGTGTGTGCAAATTTAATGTTTCAATTGACATATGACATTGCATATGGTCCGAGAGAGACCGGAAGGGAAATAAGCTTTTTTTAACATATACTGTATACTGTATTTGTGAACAGTGTAGATTCTAAATGGAGGTCCATATTAGATATTTTTTGTTTATAGTATGATTTGGTAATGTTTAATCAGTATCTGGGGAATCTGCTACCCTCTTTAAATATGCAATCATGCAATCTTTGGTGTATTTAATATATTATTTTTGTTATTATTATTATTATTATTTTGTGGTTAAATGCACATTTGTAGGACTGCCATTTTAATTGTCATTTTTATTAATATATTATTTTATTTCAACTTGTATTTTATCTGAATTCATACAAGTTTTGCAGCAGGTTTAGCTTCTGGTCATGAAAGCAGACTATGCATGGATCAACCTTACAATTTTTGCAAAAAAAAGCACAGATTCAAGTTTTAAGTGAAAACAATAGTGAAAAAAAATGAAATTAATACTGGTAATAAGTCTAAAGAGTGACTCTCTCTCTCTCTCTCTCTCTCTCTGTGTGTTTGTGTGTGTGTGTGTGTGTGTGTGTGTGTGTGTGTGTGTGTGTGTGTGTGGGTGGGTGGGTGGGTGGGCACGCGCGCTCAAAAGTGTCCATAAAATTTATAACAAATGATTTCGTGTGGTCATGTCAGACTGTATTACAGAAACATGCAAATGAGAAATTTAAAAGCATTTAAGGGACAAAGATGAGTTAACAAAAGGACTTAAAAATTAAATCAACAACTTAAAAAAGAAATACAGTTGTCCAAGTAAAAAGATGCAAATTTAAAGCAGAAGCTACCTCTTAAAGACCACTGTCATTCGAGCAATTCAGATGTATATAGTGATACATGGCACTGACCTACAAATAGTGTGTCACTAAATGGTGTGTGAAACAAAACAAGAAGTGTGAACATATCGTGTGTCACAGATATGTTCGCTGTTCTTGAGCTCAAAGAAAAATGCAGCGAAATGAACAATGATAAAACTGTTTTTCCTCGTCTAGAATTGAACAACAGAATGATAACATGACAAATGAACAATACCATTACTGGTACTACAAATATCTCCATGAAGAATGACCCAGACAGACAGACAAAAAATGTACATAAAAATGAAACACATGCTGGGAAGAAGAAAGAAACAAAAATTGATGTATATTGAGACAACCACACGAAGGGACTTTCTCAAGAACTTAAATGCATTAGTAATTCACTGGCAGTAACAGGTATGATAAGGCCAGGTGCCAATTTCAAAGAAGTGACAAGAAGTGTTGTGAAAAATGACCATCTGAAGTGGACAGTGTAGAGATTTTTGCTGCAGCAAATGACATTTACAAAAACAGAGCAATGAACTTGTTTAAACAGCTCGAGACTTAATACAAATATCATATTCGTAAACTTCGGCCACTAATATCAAATGCTAGGATGCTCACCTGTAAACAAAGAAATTCACAGAATAAATAAAAAACAAAAGCCCATGTAAGATGTTCAGTAATGTTAGAGCACTAGAAGTCAGCAAACTTGATACAGCATGTTTCTTCAGACTTGAATTTCACCAAAACAGTAAAGGATATTCCATGTTAGGAAAGTTGATAAGTGACGCAATTAAAACTAAGTTCCAAAAGATTGTGGTAGAACTGGAGTGGTATGAACCACATACAGAACCCACTACTGAACCAACAGAGGAACCAGCTCAACAAAATGCAACAGCAGTAGACCAGCCAGAATTGCAGATACAGTCACATCAGTAGCCAAGAGGAAGGATAGTGCTACCTCTTATTATTCTATCAGTAGCAGGGATGTGAGGAGGAGCAGCAATGAAGATTTTTTATGGACCATCACGCCCCAGCCAATGTCAATGAAACAGTAAATACAGATGCATTAAGTTGCTTACCTATCATTACTTATGACAGAATTTTACTTATGCATCTCAATGGGCAAACAGTCGGAAACAAAATAGATTAATTCCTGAACTCAAACACATGCTATTATTGTTGCACATTGTAGTAAGGGGTAGAAAAATGAACAATTTTATTAAAACTCGCTCGTACTGACACAGGCAAATTCAAGTCATGCCAGATACAGAGTCTGAAGCAGGAAGCAAGCCAGTATGTCACAAGTAGGACAGATCGACAACACTGTCTGCCCAATAAGGATATACAGAAAAACCAAGCAATGCGAGACAAGCATTTTAATTAGCATTCACTGTGTCTATTTCATAACAGCACATAGCAAGGGACCAGCGCAGTTGTTAACAGCCTGTTAAGTAAATATAGCAGAATAAAGAGGACATTCGATCATTATGAACCAAGCCTTGCATCATAGCCTCACGATAGCTCCCTTTAAATACTCCAGCTCTCGTCATGAGTTGATCATTGAGATTGAAGGCATTCACAGTAATAGCACAAGACTTCATTATTACAATACTGTAGTGAATCTATGACATAGATGTCCAGCACATTCTATGAACTAGCCATTAATATACTCAAGATGATGGTCTTCACTTGATGAACTTCATGCTGGTTGCCATCTACCATCTACTGATGGAAAAACTGTCTTCTGACAACACCACATCACAAAGTGCTGCAAGTACCAGACTTCACTGTGGAAGCCTGCAACAGGGGCTCTTTGGGTCCACATTCCAGTTCAACACTCCTTCAGGTGCTGACAGCTACCAGGGGTAGGGAGGAGATCACTGACCACCCAACTACCTGCACCAGCAACATTGTGGGTGGGTCATCAAGCGTTGAGTGGGACCGAGTACACTCCAGCAGCCAGCAAGAGAACCCCTTCAGACTGGGCACTGGCTGCGCCTGCTTGCATGTAGTCACCAGGGTTGCTGATGTCTTCTCTTGGGATGCAAACACTGAGCTGACTCTACAGAAGTCAGCTAGAATCCAACGTGCAGCTGGATGAGCAACAGCTGAGGCTGATGCAAATGGACAATGACTCTTAAACAGTGCGAACAAATAACTGAACTCCAATAATGTTTTACTAATGTTGTTGACACTTCTTAGATCCGAAACAGCTATCCTGACTCCACACAGAGATGTCTCTGCTTGGTCCTCTGTAAACTGGTGCCAGAAGCATGGTCTCCGTAGCTGTCATTAGTGGATTTGGCAGAAGTATTCGAACCCAACATCTGGAATTCAGAGGAATTGGTCTGCATATGTCACATCGCAGCAGTAACTGCAGTGCATTAAGTAAAAAAAGAGATTTTTTTACCTTTTTTGGTTATTATATGGCAAATTTTAGGCATGCTGATGGGGACACATGTCAAAAAAGCACCTTTAGTGATACGAAATTGTAAAAAGACATTTAGTACCAGTGAGATGTACTATTTGCAATTTAGCAGGTCATAGTGAACCAAGCAGTAAGTTCATATCAGTAACTTGTTCTACTTGTAGAAATAGTCATGCAGCATACAAGTGTTGCGAGTCTCTTGGATGCTGATAGGCAAAAGTAGTAGTTGAGTCTAGGTTCATACATTGTAAGTCGTATTTTTCTCATTTGGTATATGTTGCTCTGTTGGGAGCATATTTTCAGAATAAATATAAGTTAGTGGTAAATTACACGAAAATGCTAGGCACTAAGTGAACTACTTATTAGCGATAGCATAATCACTCTGACAGAGCAAGTGCTGCAGTTTTTACAGTAAAATGCTCAACAAAAGTTATGCCATGATGAATTGATGGTTCAATTAGAATCTTTTTGGTCTGAGCGAGAGTCACAGTCGGTTCGTATGAATTTAAGTCTCCAGTAGCAAAGCCCCAGTTTTCAATATATCCTTGAGCAACTAACCTAATCACACCCTTCCCCACCAAAACAACAGATGACATAACAGTGTTCATTAATGATGTATTGGATGTGGCCAGGATGAGTAATTGGTTGAGTAATTGGTCACATAACACTACTTTGTAGATGACCACTTTACATCTTATGGGTTCAGCCAAGACATACTTGATGTACTACAAAATGCTGGGCAAATACATTTCAACACTTAGTGGAAGGTTTACATCAAAGACACTGTAATCAGAATAGTGCTAGGTCTTTTAGAGAAAAGTTGGGTGGCATGACACAAAAGGCAAATGAGAAGGTGGACACTTTTTCAGATAAAATCCATAAAGTAAATGTGCACATATATGAGCTGACATGGAGTCCAAGCGGATCACATCACACTCAAGGAGGCAGAAAACAGAGCCTTCAATGTGTTTTTTCTAGGAATTCCTGCAGAGTTTTTGCAAAGAGTACTAACAGAACACCCAGAGGATTCAGCAACAACACACATTTACAGGAAATAGACATTGCTACCCAAGTACACAATGATAAGCAAATTTTTGTTTCTGGAAAGAAATCATTGTGGGAAAAAAGGGCATTAGAAGGCAAAATGCAATGAATCCTACTGTTACAGTTGTGGGCATTTCGTCCATTAGAAAATGAGTGTGGAAATAGGAAGCTGTGTAATGGAAAGACGCAACGGAAAATGTTAAACATGAACAAGCGTATTTTGCCTGTCAGAAAACATTCCCAGCAAAGAATATTGCAGACACTAATGTGTAGATGGATTGTTGTTTGATGAGCTTTGTAAATGGTAAACAACATACATTTTTAGTCGATATTGGTACAAATGTATCTGCAATCAGTATTAGACCTCACGGGTAGGGGAACACTAGTGACCTCCAGGTATAGCTTACATGGAGTGGGAAATAATGATTTGTTATTACTGGGGACAATGCAGCTTGTTTTTAGGACTGGAACTGTAGAGTTTCATGATCACGCGGAAGTGTTGCCAACTGTGGGGCAACTGTATTCTGTGATTCATGGACTTTACTTCGTGGGTAGGCATCATGCAAAAATTAATCTTTCTCAGTGCACAACTGAACTTCTTTCAAATGAGTCCAATGGCTGTAAATGTTTAGGTGTTGCATGGTAGACTGACTCCTAATGTGTCACCAACTGAACTGTGCATTGTTATATTGTTATTGTACCAAATAGGTCAGTTGATGGTACTCGAAAATATCAGTTTTGTTGTGATTACCATTACCTGAACACACAAAAAACAACAGATGTGTATCTGATCCTGAACATCATGGATACATTAGACAACCTAGAAAGGTATAAATGTTTTTCAGCGATTGATGTTAGAGATGGTTATCACCAACTGAAAGTGTTTCCTGCAGATAGAACCAAAACAGCTTCCACAGCATTTTCAGGTCGTTACCAATATCAAAGAATGCTGTTTGGATTGAAAAATGGTTTGGCTTCATTGCAGCACCTATTAGATGGGGTACTTCGTGGGTTAAACCCAATAATCTGTATGGTATATCTTGATTATATAATCATTTCAACGAGAACTATAGAAGATTATGTTAAACGTCTGGGTGAAGTATTTACACTTAACGTGGAGAAATGCCATTTTTCTCAGACACAAGTGGGCACATCATCAGACAAGACAGAGTGAGGACATATCCTCGACTTACTTCCATCGTACATGATTTTCCAATACCACATACTACTAAACATTACAGTTGTTTATCGGATTATGCAGTTATTATCATAAGTTTGTGAAGGGATTCCCTGAAATTACCCAGCTCTTAGATAATTTGCTAAAAAAGGTGTTTGTTTTCAGTAAACAACAGTGTCAAGAATCAGGTGCCAAGCTCAAGAAAATATTAATATCAGATCCTACATTAACATTCCTTGACTTTGCACAAGAATTCATACTTCCACAAGTTGCCTCCAACAATGCTTTGGGCTGTATTTTAAGACATAACGTTGATAAAAAAGATAATCTCACAGCAGATGCCTCCAGACAATTGAATAAGACAAACTATTTATTTCACAGTTGGAAAAAAAAAAGTTTGCGGTTATTTACAGACTCCCTTATTTTTGTCACTGTTAGTATGGTCAGAAATTCAAAATGGTTACACACCATGTGTCTTTTAAAATGGTCGTTAGGGTTGAAAGGTCCATAAAGTCATTAACGAAATAGGCATTAAAATCATGTGAGTTCAACTATGAAGTAAGCCAGGAGTGAAACACACGACTGCAGAGACCCTAAGTAGGAAAATAACAGTTTTACAAGTGGTAGATGGAAGCCACACAGATTGAATAAATGCACAATCACCTGACAGTGAGTATCAACTGTTTCAGCCGCAACCTCAGTTTGAAACACAAGAAGGCTTACTGTGCAGATTTACTAAGTGTGGTTCTTGCACTGTAGCTCTTGTATTACTGAGAATGGAAGTAATGCATCAAGCACACAACCATGTCTTATCATGTCACACTGAGGGAAAACAACAACTGACAGACATGTAGCCGAAAGATTTTGGTGGAGAACGCATTGCAGTGATGTAGAAGAATATGTAAGAAACAGCATCTCACATGTGCAAAGAGCAGATTCAAATCATCAGAAAGTTCAGTTACAGACACAACCACAAGCTGACAAACCATTTTCTATGCTAGGATTTGATATTTTCGAACATTTCAATATAACACAGGCAGGTAATGAATGTGTGCTTACGATGTAAGATCATTTCTCACGATATTTGGTTATGGTAGCCATCCCAGATCAGAAACGAGTAGCGCACCCCATGGTAAACAACTGGTTACTGAAATTTGGCATGCCAGAAACCATTATCACTGACCAGGGCACTAACTCTATATTGGACCTAATGAAACAGTTAAGAAGTTACTCAGTGCATGTAATTCAAAAGTTCATACTGGAACTGGCCTCTTGCTGTACGAGGTAGTATCTGGACGAAAAATGCCATCACATTTTGATGTAATTCAACCAAAACTGGGTCCACAGGGTGAATCAGTGAAAAATTTTGTGCAGAAGGTGAGAGAAATTTGGCAAAGGGTAAAGCATGCCAACACAAAAGCTTTAGAGAACCAGTAACATATTGGGCAATGAATGAGTAAACTGCCACAATACGGAACAGGACAGTGGGCGTTACTAGCTAATCCATATACCCCAAAGGGCAAAATGAAAAAGTTTTTAATGAAATATCGTGGACCTTACCAAGTTATCGAAATAACCTCATCAGTCAACATAAAATTACAGTTGTCAACTGGAATTCCTGTAGTCCATGTGAGCAGAGTCACACTGATTACAGGTGAGACTGATGCACTGCACACATTCCTTCAACTGTTGCAGAAAAAGAAGAATCTCCAAAGCAAAAGGAACATTAGGCAATGTACCTTACCTCATTAGGTCTAGGAAATAGCGTAAATTTCATGCAAATGTCCATATGGTATTTGTTAGTTACTTAGGTTAGTCTTAATTTTCTTTACTGGTCATGTTCTGTATTTATGTATTTGTATAAAGGAGGGAATGGTTGACAGCACTTCCTTCTCTCTCTGATGGCTTACGAAGATGTTATCCGCTAAACTTTTTCTGAGTCTAGTACTCCCATACTATTGCAGAGGAGGTGTGATATGGAATCAGCCTCTGTACAAAGTATGTTCTACTAATGAGTCACAGACGGACAATAGTGTTTACATTCAATATTTGGAAAATATGGAATGATGTACGAAGACTACAGGATAGGTTTACAGTGTTACAAAAAGGAGTAGACACAGAAGGATTATGGGAAGATATGCAGAATGAGTATCTGGGATTAAAACTCTCATATGAGAAATTGAAGACTCAGTTGCAACAGTTAACAGAAATGGCACAATGAACGGTAATTACTAAAAAACAAGGTTGGTGAGATGCAGGAGGGAAACTGTTTAAAACAATGTTTGGAACAGTGGATGATGAAAAATTTAAACAGCACAGCTGGCAATGTACAAGAGTTAGTGAGTTAGCAGAGGATACGAAAGCAAAAACAGATTGGCACACAACATGCATAGGAAACATGAGGAAGGGAATACTCAATGTTACTGAAACAGTACAGAACTTAACAATAAAATTAGAACAATATGCACAGAACACTGGGACTGTCTTAAACAGTGACCTAGAGAAAATAAAAACCTGGTTAAGCACACCAGATGTAACAGCTACATTGTTACAAACCTTAGCAACATAAGGATGAGGTCAAAACTTTGCATGAAGCAGTCCATCATGCTGCTCATGGACAACTGAGTGCAACGTTATTAAATCCACATTAAATTTAGATGATATTACAGAAAGCACAAAAAGACTTTCCAGAGGTACTACAACATGTCATGCCTATAACCAGTAAGAATATAGTTTTATTTATTCATGTATGTAATGTAAGAGTGCATACTGATCAAGCCAGGTTACATAATAAAATACAATTCACAGTAGTAGATATAACGCACAATACCAGTGTTACAATGTTCATCTATATCCCATTAAATGGATCGCAACTGCAAAATGGATACACATACAAACTCCAAAAATATTATTACTTTCTAGACAAAGAGATGCTAATGTCATTACGTCTGCAGTAGATTTAAAAGATTGGATTAGGCAAAATGTTTTTATTTGTCCAACAAGGGTTATACAAACGAACAATCTGTCAAGTGAAATGCAGTTGTTCTTAGGAAAAATGGAAGCAGTAGAGCGCAAGGAAAAAAGTTTTAGATCCACTGCCAAAATTCCAGAAAATTAGAGATAAATGGATTTCTTGCATAAACAGTAGTTATCACTTGCTATAAAAATTGTAAACCAACCAGGATAACGAAACTAGAATTGCAGGGCAATAGATCGTTAATTAATGGAACTAGATATGAAATAGGAGAAACACATTTTCACCTTCCATCTACCATCATGGACACAACAATGATTAAAGTGTTCTGACCAATGTTGTATTGTCCGGAGGAACCACCACACATATTACCTAAACAGAACCTAACTTTTATTAGCAATACCTTAGTTTCCACTTTGCTACAATACCTAGACGAATAATTAACTTCAGAAAAGGACACATTTCAGTCAGTCAAATAATACAACACGTGATACAATAGCGTGAGAAACATAGACAAAATACAATTATTTTCAGTGTATCAACGACAAGCATAATCTTGGTTCAAGTGTTCATTTGTGCAACTTACTTTTGTGTAAAGCGTAAGATATCTCATTCAAATGAGGCCACCATCCATCAGATACCTGTGGAATGGATACAAACTAGTAATAAGTAATGTAAGTGGAAAGTGTAAATAGTGTATGCAACCAAGACAGAATGACAAAGTAGATTAATTAAGCTAACTAAGATTCAGGACTTAGGTTGAGAAGCAACCCAGAAAACAGTTATAGAGTAACTTAAAAAAAAAAAAGAAATACAAGGCAGGCATACACTAATTAGTAATAAGTGAAATAAAAGGAAAATCCCTAACAATTTTTTCCAAAGAAGAGTGACATGTTGCAGCACAGACTAATAAGTGGCAGAATTTAGAATAAAAAATTTATTAAAACTCACTCATATCGACACAGGCAAACTCAAGTCATGCCAGAAACAGAGGCAGAAGCAGGAAGAAAGCCAGTATGTCGCAAGGTGGTCAGATTGACAACAATGTCTGCCGAACAAGGGTACTCATTCAGCAGAAATGAGACTGCGACAGAAAACCGAGCAAAGCAAGACATCCATATTTGTTAGCTCATAAGACACATAGCAAGAAACTGTATCTCTTTCAGAGCAGCAAATAGCAATGGACAACACAGCAGTTAAGTGAATATAGCAGAATAAGGACACATTCAGTCATTATGAACCAAGCCTTGCGTCATAGTCTCATCCTAGCTCCCTTTAAATACTCCGAGCCTCATCATGAGTTGATCGTTGGGATCTATATTATTGGCACCACAAGATAACACAGCAGTTAAGTGAATATAGCAGAATAAGGACACATTCAGTCATTATGAACCAAGCCCCACGTCACAGTCTCATCGTAGCTCTTTTTAAATACTTCGCGCCTCATCATGAGTTGATCATTGGGATCTATATTATTCACAATAATAGTACTCAATTCCATGATTACGAAACTGTAGTGAATCTATGTCCTAGATGCTCCAGCACCCTCTACAAACTAACTAAAGATGTGTTGAAAATGATGAGCTTCACCTGATGAACTTCATGCTGCTCACCGTCTACCATCTACTGATGGTGAAACTGACTCTCTTCTGACAACACTACATCCCAGAGGGCTGCCAATACCGGATATCACTCTGGAAGCCAGCAAAAGGGTGATTTCTTAGGATCCATGTTCCTCTTCAACACACAGGCACCTTCAGATGCTGACACCTACCAAAGGTAGGGAGGAGATCAACTGAACACAAGATCATCAACACCAGGTATATCACCATTGGATCATCAAAGGCCATCATAGAATTCAGAGTGAGATTTAGTACACCCCAGCAGCCAGCTCGAGAACCATTTCACACTGGACAGTGGCTGTGCCTGCTCACCAGCAGTCCACCATGGTGCCAGGGCTGCTGACATAATCTCCTGGGTATACAAACACTAAGTTGACATGACAAACGTCAGCTAGAATCCAATGTGCAGCTGAATGAGCAACAGCCGAGGTTGGTGTGAAGGTATGACGACTTGTAACCATTGTGAATAAATAACTGAACTCTAATGAAATTTTACTAGTGTCATTGATGCTTCACAGACTCCCAAGAGCTATCCTGTCTTCACACAGAGGTGTTTCCACTCAGCCCTCTATACCATGTTTTTTGTGCAAATGAACACTGGCTTACACCTTCAGAAACTAGTCTGCATATCCCAGAAGGATATGAATTAGCAATTTCACACTGTAAAAGCAAAAGCAGAAATGAAGGAGTTGATATTTTAATAAGCAAAAACTTTTACACTGAATACATAACACAAAAAGTTGATCAGTTTTGTAAGAAACAACTTTTTAAAATTGTTGCAAAAATATGTCCAAAACCAAAGTTGGTGCTTATTTCTATTTATCGCACCACAGTCTCTGATATGAGTCAGTTTATTGACCAAATGGAGATTCTAAATACATATCTGCTGGCAAAATATTGGCACCACAAGATAACATATGTCAGTGATATTAATATTGACATTACACATACAAACTCACTGTCACCATTTTTCAAAACCTGTTAAGATAAAACATCTTGTACTGTGGGAATGACAGGACTCAAGTGGGATGGAGTAGGCCTATATAATTGAGACAACAATGATAATGCTTTAAGCTTATTTATTTACATACTAACAAACTTAATTCAAATCTGTTGCCCACAAGTAACTAAAAAGGTGAAAATAGATGATGCACCAAACAGATAAAGCAGAACAACTGGTTCACACATGAGCTGCATAACTAGAGAAACATTGTTGTTGCCCTACATAAAATGGCTAAAACTGGTGACTTAGAATTGAAACACAGGTTCAAAGAAGCCATGATGAAATACAGGACCAAAATACAGACAGTAAAGAAGAAAGCTAATGACGATTTCATTGAAAATTCCAGCAACAAATGTAAAGCTGCCTCGAAGGCAATAAACACAATAGCTGGGACCCTTAAAAACAGACATGCAACTCCAATATTGCCAAAAATACTAAATGAATTCTTTGTAAACAGCACTAAGTGTGAAGCTCCTACTACTTCCACACAAATGATGCAACTTCTAGAAGTACTTCCCATAACATATCTGACTCAAATAACTTATCTTTCAAATGGAAATAGTTTACCTATCAAAGTATACACAAACCTACATTGCTCTTACAGTGAATTACCTACCAAACTATACACAAACCTACATAGCTCTTACAGTGAAGATCTCTATGGCACCTTAAACACAACAAAATTTTTAAATAATGGAAAATCCAGGTTGGAATATCGACAATGTAAGGAAAAGATAGATTGCTACTTACCATAAATATGACACGTTAGATTGCAGACAGGCACAATTAAAAGACACTTACACATTAGCTTTTGGCCACAGTTTTCATGAGAAAAAGAAATAGAAACACATGCCATTCATCCACATAAGCAGGCATTCCTCACACACACACACCCCTGACTGCCAACTCTGGCAGCTCAGATTGGCTCGCACGCCAGGATGTACACGCAGACGAGGAAAACAAATCACCCTGCTTTTCACGGATTTCCTGGTTAAAAATAATTTTTTTTGTGGGTGAAAATATGCCATACCCCAGGTGAAAGTACATTTCTTCCATGGCAAGTGACTATATACTTTCCCTCAGAGCTGTAAATCTTATTAATCCTTTGAGCGGTAAAAATTTTATAGACCGGTGTAGACCTTCGTGGCACGTTACAAAACAAAACTTTGCAAAAAAGCTTGTTTTGGAAGGATCTTTGATGTACACCAACATGTACACTGCATATTTTTGTATTACAAAAGTATAAATATGAATTTAACCAAATACAGCATGGTAGCTTCCGAGCACTTCTATTTTTCCATAGAAAAGCCAATGTGTGTGAGATTGCTCAAGAACTTACCTCACAACTTTTTTTTTTTGAAGGATAATCATACTTTTTGTTGTCATCACTGCATAATTTGTAATCTATGAAAGAACTAAAACAAATATGCAAAACTAACCTTGAAGTTAGTCAAAAACAAATATGTCAGTAAAATTTCTGGGTTTGAAATTTTTCTAAGTGAGTTGTCCTCACAGTGTTTTTGAGTGAGAATCAAACATTCTATGAGTTAAGAAATTCTTCACACATTCTCACATGTAACGCAAAATCCTCAAACCACCATTCACAATATTTCCCCTTGACCTATAGTTCTGTAAACACAAGGCTCATGAGAAAGACACTTAGGTCTTCATGTAACATTTGCGATGTCATGTTCATCAAAAGCAGTTTGTTGTTACAGCATATTGCACAGTCTCTGTCCTAAAGCCTTTGACACATTTTGCTGTTAGCAGACGCTTGTGTGTGCACTGTGTTTTCTCCGCAACAAAATTTTTATTTTAGTGTTATTGTCTCATTTAAGTTTTATAGTTGCAGTATTATTCTGCAGTTATGGGCTACAGCAAAATTCCTTGTTACAGTATCAGTTCTTATGATTCAAAATTATAAAAATGTAATAGACTTCTTAAAAATGCCTGTGTTTTTCCGAGATGAAAAAATTCCCAGATTTTTCTGTGATTTCCCAGTTGTCCTGGGGTATATACACCTTGCACGCACGACTGCCAACTCTGACCGCTCAGACCAGAGCTGGTCCAACCTGCCGGAGTTGGTGGTCATGTCTGATGAGGTGTGCTTGCTTGAGTGAGTGAGTGAGTGAGTGAGTGGGAGAAAGGTGTGCATTTCTTTTTCTGACGAAGGCTGTGGCCAAAAGACAATGTGTAACTGTCTTTTAATTCAGCCTGTCTGTAACTTAATATGCCGTCTTTACAACATTATGGTCGCCCCTGTTACCTCTATGATCAATAATACATTTAAGACAGGAAAATTTTCTCAGATCCTGAAGGCCACTATTGTTATCACAATTTGTAAGAAAAGAGATAAAAAGAGACCTGAAAGTTACAGTGCAATATTGCTCATACCTATAACATCCAAGGTAATAGAATGTTGTATTAAATTACAAATTTTCCACTATTTTGAGGATTAAATCTACTTTCCACTTTGCTCCTTGGATTTAGGCCAGGTTTGTCTACAATAAATGCAGTAGAAACTCTTGTTACTGATATTCTTGAAGGTTTTCAGAAAAATTCCTTCAGTTGTTCCTTACTACTACACCCGAGTAAAGTATTTGACACTATGTCACATGAAATACTAGTACGTGAGCTAGAGTGCTATGGTATCAAGAATAACACACTTTTACAAATTAGCTCATACTTCACTAACAGAATGCAGGTGGTTACAGTATATAACTATCAGCTCAATGCCCTACCAGTTGTTACAGGTGTACCACAAGGTTCGGTGCTTGCACCCTTCTTTTTTCTGGTGTACATGAATGACTTTCCTACTTCCTTGCCTCACAAGTCCATAATATAAGCCAATGACACTACCCTGATGACAGTGGATAATGACTAGGAGGAGGTGAGAAAGAAAAGAGCAATACTTGAAAAGTCCACCATAGGGCTCAACAATAAGCAGCTTATCCGACGCAATAGCAAGACAAACTATGTGCTTCTTCCTGCACACGCTAAATGAAGAAGTACAGGAATGTGACTCTATAATACTTCTCGGAATCCTCCTGAATCAAAAACTGACCTGGAAAAGCTACACTGAACAGTTATGCACCAAGTTATCTAGAGTAGCCTTTTTGTGAAGCAAATTAAAAACATTAGTCAGTAAACAATGACTACTATCTTATTACTATGCCTTATTTCTGTCTCATCTGCAATATGCAATAAAACTATGAGGCTATTCGTCTGCTCCTCAAACAGTGTTTCCTTGGCAGAAGAAAGCTATAATAGCAGTCACAGGAATTACAAGACAAAAATCATGTCAAACGCATTTTAAAGACCTACACATCTTGACTGTACCTTCACTTTATTTTAAAACATATCTTTTTCCACAAATAAATACTTTACCTTGCTGAACAGCTATTCTTTCTCACAAAACTAGAAACAGAAATAAGCTAGATGTAAAATTTACAAGGCTGTGAAAGATGCAAAGCAGTTTTATACACATAAGACTCAAGCTATATAACAAGCTACCACCGTTTACCTAAGGATACTTTCGAGAAGCATCTTCATAAATTGTAGCTGATAAGTGGGTTTACAGTGTTAAGGAATCTGAATGCTCACAGTAAATCTCATCATCCCCATATGTTGTTCAAACCTATCAATTACTTTAATTATTAAGCTAAGATGATAATAGAAATTCAATATTTTGTGTTTCTCAAATTGTTAAAGTGTATGAAAAAAGGTCAGATTTGTATAACATAGAGTGTGTCTAGCGTTTCTTATCAGTCCCAAGCACACCACATCAATCTGACAGTGCTGTGGAAATTTCTAGCAATAACATGGTAAAATTTTAAATGTGATGTAAAAGACTGTTACTTAAAACATTGTTACATTAAAATTGTCTGTCTAATAACAGACAAATAAATAAATATCTAACCAGTATTTCAAATTGAGCTGTGCATTGCTCAACTGTGAGTGTGTGAAGTGTATCACCACTCTTGTGTGTTGTAATTTGTTTTCTAGTTTAGATAATCTACACTAATGCAAAGTAAAAGCACACACACACACCAGTTAAGTTGCAACCTGTTGTCTTTCTTGTTAATAATTCAACAATATTTTCCCTCATTTTCTAAAAGGCTTAAGCTCCTCTGTAGGTGGCTCTCAAATTTACGCAGAGCCACTTCCTGCATTTTTTAATTGTCCAGCGGCATGGTGCCTTCATAGATGTCCAGCAAAACTGTGGAATGGATACTTGAGCAGTGTAGTCATTTATTTTGTTAATATGACCCACCCATCCTAGACATTGTTGTGATGTTCAATGACAGCAAGTTGACTGCGCAGTATCCAATTTGTCTACCTGAGCACCCATTTTGGCTACTTTATCCTGCACCTACTATGTTTGGCTGACGTCTTCAGGTAAGGTGGTGGTTGCAAAGCATCTATAAAAAGTAAGTGAGAGTGAGAGAGAGAGAGAGAGAGAGAGAGAGAGAGAGAGAGAGAGAGAGAGAGAGAGACGGAATGTGTGTGTGTGTGTGTGTGTGTGTAGAGAGAAAAATGATACAGAATGATCCCATGGCATGGCTGACGTGTTTGCTCTGCCTATCTGCCTATGTCCAATAAACATGTCTCTGGTGATAACAAGCTCCCTGTGCTTACCCCCAGGGTAAGTGGTTGCTGAATCCCGTACAATATGGGAGGAATGGTTGGGTGGCTGTATGATTAGGTTCAATTTGAGCTTCTTGATCTTGATCAAGGAAAGTAACATAAGCTCACGTAAGGTAAAAGAACATATGGGCACGCTATGATCTGCATGCACTGATGCAGCAGCTGTCTGTAAGTTGATGGTAAGGCATAAGACGAGATGAGGTGTTCATCAGTTTCACAATTCGTCATTCCTCCTTTAGCTCTCTCCTGCTGCGGCATTCCTTTTCGTAGAGTGTTTAGATACAGAATATGACTTCAGAAACTTTAAAATTTGTCTCCTGGAAACATACATACAACAGTCTTCCCTGTGCTTGACATTTCAATTCATCCATATGTTTCCTGAACTTCTTCATGCCCCACTGCAGTATGGGAGCCAACCTTGTGGTGCACTTGTGAGAACTCTCTTTCTTTCCTGTCTTTCCATAAGACAGGAGCAAGGTAGCATGGCCTGACTGCTTTGAAGCAGGCTCATTATTCCTGATCCCCTGCTTTGAATTTGAAGACATTGGTGAGGTGGTGTTACTAACCTTCTATTAGTCTACCTGTTTGGAGGATGCGTTATTCTCATTACCAATACAGTCTCCTTCTTACTGAGTTCATTCTAGGAGTATTCGTTGGTTGAATCAGAAGTGCAAATTTACAGTAGCATGTACAGGTGCAGGTCATAGTGCACTTATTACCTGTCAGTGTGAGTGCCAACAATGGACTACACTTTTTCATCTTAGCATACTAGATTTTGTGAGTAACCTTGATTTCCTTTCTCTTAATGAAGACATGATAATTTCAGCTTCAATCTGGATTGCTTCAGTGGTGGCTGTACTGCCTGTACCAAATGTCACCTGCCCTTTGCACACTAATCTGGGCATGTATATGGGAGATTCTAACAAATTAGATCCACTGCAATGTATTCTGGTGACTTCAGTGTATTAAATATAACAACAAAGCAGCAGTCTTTCCTAAGTTATTGTTTACTCCCTTCACAATGTTCTTGACACAAGTTACACCAACAGTTTCCTTTCTTGTTCTTGCTGTAACAATCTGTTACTGCAAATAAAGCAGTTTGTAGATCAGTAATATGTCATAGTCTCATAGAAGGTTTTTGCTTTTAAGCTTTCTTCTTTAGGCAGCTTTTATTTGTCTTGACCAGGAGTGTACTGTTATATTGCCTCTTCGATTTATTGACCTACCAAGTCTCGTTTATTCTTTATGACGCAAGAAAGGTGACAACTGTTCAAAAGTACATTCCTATCATTTAATCACAACAAATACATTCTTTTCCATTGGATGTTTTATTTTCTTTACAGTTGAGACTTCTTTGGTTAACCAGCCATGCAAAATCTCTCGATTGCTTAGGTGAGAATACTGCCCGATGAGCCACCCGAACCACTGTGAGCGTTACAGGAAGTAAATGTGGTATTCACCAACGTCCCATGAGCAGCTGAGTCAGTTCAGACAGGGTTCCACATATCTGAATTAGCCAAAAAAACTGAGGTGTAGCAGACGGTCTGTATGTTGCCAGTTATTGACAGCCTTATGAATCCAGGGTGTTAAGCCACGATGCCTGTTGCTGGTGACCTGAAATGACCCACAGTTTCTGAAGTATTCTCAGAGCAAAGACTGGTCAAGCTCCCTGTGCTGAATGACATAGATTTCTGTATGCATTACATCTAAACACCATGCACTACTACTATTTTAACAAGGGTGCTTTGCAATTCAAGCATAACGATTTCCATTGGAGAGAGAGTCGACTAATATGTTAGGTTACATTGGTGCTCAAAGAAATTGCTTATGTGCGGTTCTCGATGTTTTTGTAGTGTAATAATTTATCCATTAAATTTCGGGAGTTCAGCCATATAAAGCTGATTTCATGTGGTTTAAAACAATGGAACAAGTACTGTACAGTACTGTAGCTAAAGCCGGCTCTCTCTTAAGACAACCAGAATATATACGACCGAAATATTAGGAGGAGGAGGAGGAGGAGGAGGAGGAGGAGGAGGAGGAGGAGGAGGAGGGGAGGAAAGATAGAAAGAAAGTAAGAATTTTATGTGACTGCATTCCCAAAATTTAATGGATGACTTGCAAAAGTGCTTAGCAAGTTGTATGTAGTTTTTTTCCCCTCTAAATTCTTATAATGAAGAAACTGAATACTGTTTTCCTTGTTGCTTCTATTCTAATAATATACAGCCTTTGAGGTACAGGGAGTAGTTTATTACGGATTCTCAGCTCACTGAAGTAGGTTTCTTCATATGATTATTCTGATGGACTTCGTTAATAGAGTATAGCAGAGCCAGGCAGAAACATGGAGAGAGCATTTGAACACAATACACTGAAGCAAACATATCACATAAATATACCAAAATAATTCCAATCCCCAGTGATATATCGTTTAAAAGTGAATTACAGCAATAGCCATCAGTCAATGATTAACAGCAAACAACAGTGAAAGTTAAAGTTTCCCAGATTACATAGGAAATTATCATTACGTCAGGCACACATTTTTCACAGTTTCTATCACTCTGCAGAAACTGGCAACATCACAAACTCTTGAGTTCGCTATAAGCCCCATGGAAAATACACAACCCTTCACATCCATTGGTGCCTGTCTTTGCTCTCTGTTACTTTTGTGCAGAGTTGTTAAATGACATTAAAACCAGGTACACTACTCCTCAACAGTCAGTTGCTGCTGAGGCCTCAATGCACAGTCTGAACTGAACCTTCACCCAATGATGTATGGGGTAACTAACTAGCAGCAAGTGTTGCTGTTATTGATTATCTGGCCTAGAAAATGTGAAACAATCACACCAGACATCTACTGTCATCTGAAGAATGAAATTCACAGGAAGTTATGAACTAAGCACCCTCATTTTTTCCAAAAGAAATGAATTTTTAAAAATTTCAGTCTTCCATATCAGAGACTTCTGCATCCACCTATTAAGTTATGTGTATGTAGCTGAATTATTTGGCCACCTAGAACTGGTATAAGATGAACTGGTGTGTTTGGCTGAATGCTAGTGCCCTGGGGTTCAGGGTGGGGCTTGACCAGCTCAGCCAAAGCACTGAAGCTTGACCAGTTGCAGCAACTACTCCAGGTCAGCCCAGGTGCAAAAATGTCAGCGAAGGGCAGGATATGCGTAAATTCTGGTACAGGGAATTTGGATGACGGTCAATCACTTAAGAAAGCCAGAAAAGCTGATAGATGGCTTCTTACAGTTCTTAAGAATTCAACAATCAATAACAGTTACAGAAGTAAAAAACTAAACTCTGCCTGAACAGGTCATGAAGGCCGAATGGTACCAATCGGCCACCATATCATCCTCAGTCCACAGGCATCACTGGATGTGGATATGGAGGGGCATGTAGTCAGCACACTGCTCTCCCAGTCATATGTCCATTTACGAGACTGGAGCTGTTACTTCTCAATGAAGTAGCTCCTCAGTTTGCCTCGCATGGGCTGAATGCACCCTGCTTGCCAGCAGCACTCTGCAGACAGGATGGTCACCCATCCAAGTGCTATCCCAGCCTGACAGGGCTTAACTTTGCTGATCAGACGGGAACTGGTGTTACCACTGTGGCAAGGCCATTGGCACAGTTACATAATAAATCAAATCTGAATAAACCCGTAATTTCAGAAAAATGAGGTGCATCCATTGACACAACAATATTTTCAATACCTTTAAAAATACAGAAGTTAATATATTACAGTGATAAAATATTTTCATGATAACCCTCAGAATTAAAAACTTTTAAATGCTTAATGTGACTTCAACAAACATTATTTCAGATGATAGTACCGCACTGCACCTATTGTACCTGTCTGTATCAATTTTATTTCTTGATTTATTACATTTTTGATCTCTTTTCATTATGCACAGGTTTGTCAGAACATTGTATCCTCCACAATAACAAAGCAAAGGAATGCAGCATGAGTATCTCACAGATTGTCATACTTATGAATTTATTTGCATATGTTACTATTTGCGAGATGTTTATTGAACTATTGATTACAATCACTAAAAACCTGGCAATTTAAGAAGTGGTCAATCGTGTGTTACCTGACACCACTATTGAAATGATAACTGAAAGATGCTTCTATCAAGCAGACATAAATAATTGCTACAACAATATTTAATGACAATTTTTTGTCATTTAATATGAGCACACTTGGGCAAGAATACTAGCTTATTTATTTATGAACAAATCTTTATTTATTGTAAACGTTCAGGGTGTGACCGAATGTTTACAACATTTCTCTATTTAAATATTGTTGATTATGTATTACATTAGTGCAGGAAGCGGTCAAGTTGAGTCAAATCATTTCTGGAGAACTTAATAATGAAGCATTTTTGGTGGGGATGGCCTTCAGCCAATGGAGAAGCGGGCAGTGGCAGAACATCAATGGAGTCAAGTGGAGAGAGATTTTTTTTGGGTGGTGTGCTCAAGTAAGCAATTCCAGACACTTTTAAATTTTTCCTTTAAGATGGAAGACCTGCTGGTGATATAGTGTGTTTTTCAGTCGAGTGGGTGATTGATTCTGGGCTGTGAATGGCCACTACTACACACTAACTTTTTCCGATTGCATTGCGGAATCAAGAGTAGACAGAGTATGAGTTCCTACATGTTCTCTCACATGTATTAATTTTTAAATCATCATGAACTCTGAACTATTTTGAGCTGAGCATTTCATGTATTGTCATCATGAAATGGACTTAAGTTTTTAGGTGTGTTGGATGACTACTTAGCTTGGGGATTTTGCTACCATTATCGTAATGCTCTCAATGCAACTACTGCATTTGATAAAGTTACTTTTGTCTGTATTCTAATTGGCCATTGTAGCACCACTTTCCATTTACTTGAGCTGTACTTCAGTGGATAAACATTATTAAACACAATTCTCTGTCATCTACATAACTTACAGATACTACAATAGAATCAGTTTATTAATTTATCTTTTATTTAATTTTCCTGTGTATTTTATTAATTCATAATTTTAGCCAATGCACGGAGTATTTGACTACAGGATCACAGCTTGGCATGAAAGCACACATGCAGAGCTTGACTCAATGGTTACACTGATATATTCCCTTTAAACAAAGCCATGTAGAGCCCAATTACCTAATGTGCAAGTAACATCAAGTTAAAGTCATAACTGCTTTGCTCATGTGAGATGCTGTTTAGAGAGCAACTACTCAGCAGAAAACTGTTAAGTAACATTGCATATATAACCTGATGTCACCTATTAGTTACACATTTTTATATGTGTGAAATTTTTTAGTGCTCATCAGTTAAATAAATGTCAATAACTGTTGAGGAATTGCATTTATGAAGTGTGATGTTGCAATGATATGTCATTGAAAAACAGGTACAGTATGATTTGAACATTTTATAATTAATAAAATGTATTTTTCCACTCGGTTATTCTTTTTTAACGTTTCATAGCCACATCTAACCTGTAATGTAAAATATTCATATAAGAGAGTGGATTATTCCTTCACCATATAAAGGCATTTTTGGAACTAATGATTATAGTAGTATAACTGACTATGCTGCAAATTTGGCAACCTCAGTAACCTGTGTGGTTTTTTGTCATAGAATAGATGAAGTTCTTTAACATATTCGGAGTCCTCAGTTTTGCCCATGTGTGTGTGTGTGTGTGTGTGTGTGTGTGTGTGTGTGTGGAGGGGGGGGGAGGGGCGGCTATAAACAAAATCGACAGATTTGTAATGCATGACGAAACTGTCAAGTAAAGATATACAATATTCCCTCTGAAACACAGACTAGGTGAAAGAAAAAAGATTGTGTGCAGAAGGGGGAAAAATACTTGTATTACAAAGGAAGGACAAAAAGGATGTTGCAATTAATGATATAGAAATTTAACAGAGTGGGAAAATTATCAAGAAACCTGCATCACTTATTGTTGCAATCACACAATATAAGGTGTGGGTCAAGCAGGCAGCAATGTAAGTGTATCAAGTACCACCAAACAATGAGATAAAATAATATTTTTTTAATGCTTAAACTGGTGGTATGAAATTCATCTGTAATTTACAAGCAATTAGACAGCAGCAAGACAACTCTGAAATTTCTGATTTCTATTGCAGAGTACTATGTAATGAAATACAAAGGAAGTAACACTTCATAGAGCTTCAGGTCTTCTTCCCACTTGCCACAACCATTTCAGTTATCTGAGCACTATATACTGAAAACCATTTCACTCTGGGGAAGGAATTCAACCGAAACAGGAAATACCACACACACATGGAGAAAGAGGAACTCATAAGCAAAATGTAACGAAAATTAACATCATATTATTGTGCGAACTGCATACAAATAAATTTGACTTCTAGAACAAAACTTTTCCAGAAATAGATAACTATTTCAATAGTCCAAACAAATTAAGCAAGCAATTGCAGCATTCCCCCATTCCTGAGTAGTGACAGATTTTTTGCTAATATACAAAAGCCAAACATCTACTGTTAAACAGCCATAGTGTTGATGTCCACAGATTACAAGACTTAATGTGGGGCACATAACATCTACTGCAAAAGGGTTTGGTAGAAGAGAGACGTTAAATGCCAACACACAAACAGCCCTCTTCTTAATATTCTTGCCTCACAGTATTATCACGTGCAATGTCTTTGTGCTACTCTTTTCTCTTGTTCAAAGCTTATTATGAAGTTTATCCTTTTTCCTGTCAAGGTTTATGAAAATTTTTGGAACAAACAAAGGTTACCTGTTTTCACAATGAGGATTATACTTCTGACAGCTCTAACAAGAATTTCTTATACACAATCACTTACCCAACCTGGCTGAAAGGTTATTTTGGTCCCAATAGAAGGCAGCCATACAGAAATAGCTCTGGTTTGGCAAGGTTATTGGGGATAGCTCAGTCTGTGCAATATGCGATACCTGACACTGCCACATTTGAGAGAGAGAGAGAGAGAGAGAGAGAGAGAGAGAGAGAGAGAGAGAGAGAGAGAGAGAGAGAGAGAGGGGGGGGGGGAGGAGGAGGGGCTGAGGGTTGGTAGGGGGAAGGAAAATTAGGATTTGGTGTCCTATTACGTGACTGTCAGTATAGATGGAGTCCAAGCTCAGACTTGAGTACCGAACAGCCAATTGGCTGTGTCCATCTCAAAAGAAGTCTACACATATGCATTAATCAACTTGGGGAAACCACAGAAAACTTGAATCTGAATGGTCACTTTGGGATCTGAACTCCAACTCAAGATTCCAAGTTCTGTGTCATCTCACTTGGTGCCATATTTTAGATCTGAAAGGTGGAGACACTTACAATTTAAGTTATGTGTACAGTTGTCATAAGGCAGTTCTCTAAAATACTTGTTAGCTCTCTACTTGCAATGTATCATTAAAGCTTTGCAACAAAATAAAAGGATTATATGCTTGCATAGTCAAAAAAAAAAAAAAAGTGTAGTACTTATGCAGAAAATATCTTGCCTCTACAAGTTTCTCAATGCTCAAACATTTCACTGCTGGTTCTCTCCTAATTAAAGTAAGTATTAATAATAGGCTGCTTACAGAACAAGCCTATTCCAAATGTAGTTGTCTGACGTTGCTCAGTAGCTCGCACCTCCCCAGACTGGGGCTTTGATGCGTTCAGTGCACTAGGCTCACCTGAAACATGACAAAAAGCAATATGCTCACACCAGAAATTAGAACAGGATAATATATTTTAAAATAAAAATTATATCATGTCCGACAGCTTGCAACAAAAAGTAAGTAAATGCCAGTTGAAAAGTCTGCTGATGATATTTAACACAGCAATGTAACATTAAATGGCATGTTAGACAAAAATCCAGCCTATGCTGCCTCCCTATAATTCCCCAAAACAAGTGTGTCAAGGTAAGAAATGTACTAATTTCATTGAGAGGATTAACAATTGACTGACCATGATCTAGAAAAAGACAAATGGAAAAATAACATTTTCTTCCATACTGAGGACTGGCAAATTGCTACTTCAACAACAAATACTCAAGATAGAAATCACAAATAAGATGAAAATGAATAAAGATAAAGTTATGCAGTGGTAAAATGCTGAAACAAATTATGGAGAATTATGGAGAACTCATTTTCATGTAAATTTAACTTTTTTGATTTCTTAAAAACTCTCCAACAGAAAAACGTTATTGCTATTTGAAGAAAACAAAACTATTTTCTGCAATCCTCTTTGCAAAACTAAATTTGAATTTTATATTTAATGATCTGGTAATTTCAAATATAAAAAACACACGCCTCTGTTAACTATCTATTTTAGCTGTCTGTGACAATAAACAAACCAACAATCATATTGGAAAATTTGGACATTTAGCATTTATGTACTTTGTTACATTACACAGGGTCATTTCGCTAAATGGGGACAAGCTGCAAGAAACAATTCCTCACGGGATAAAGAACCAAAAAAAGGTCATATGTGCATATAATCAGAAATGTATTCTAAGTAATGTTTCGCCACTTGAAAGTGGAGATAAAAGACCTTTTACAGTGACCCCAGTATCAGCACCAAGCAGTTGCCTGCAACCATTGAGATATGCCAGACAAAGGTATGAAACATTCTCCACAACTGCCACCGTCCATACCACAACACGTAGAAGCTTTATTACTATGGAATCATCTCTGTGGCTCTTGTAACAATGGTATCAGTATCTGCAAAGATGGTGGGCAGATCTCCAGAGAGACCGATGGCTGCCCTAATATCAGTACACACACAGCCACAATATGCTGAACTGAACACAGCACGCCACAAACTTCACAGAATGGTGGGTCCTCCCACTGGAAGAGGAAGCCATGTGTGAAAGGGCTATGTCCGATGCGCATTCTGGTAAGCAAAACCTCCCTCCAGCGGCGAGGCTGACATGAAGTCTGCCAAGCCTTTTTGGTCGATTTGAGCAACCGCAGTTTGTTGTCTGTCACGTGCAACCATTCAGTCTCCCACTGACGCATGACGCATCTGTCAGAAAATGAGATAATGGCATGCAATGGGATGGGACATAGATAGACAGCACCATCTCAACATGCTTCCTTGGCAGCTTTGTCAGCCATGTCATTACCCTGTACCCCAATGTGGCCAGGTACCCAGCACAACATCACCACCTTACCACTGTGTTGGAGCCCCTGTAAGGAGTCATGGATGAGCTGAACCAGTGGGTCTACCAGATACATTTGGTGAAGTGCCTGCAGCGCACTAAGAGAGTAAGAACAGACAAGAAAACTCATACGGTGATGTCTGTGAAGCCTCTCCAGTGCCATCAGAATGCTGTATAACTCTGCATCATAGTTTGTAAATTGTTCTGGAAGACGCACTTTAAACACCCTATCAAGGAAAACAGCAGAACAACCGAGAGCAATCCTATGCTGGGATCCATCTGTATAAATAATGATAAATCTATGGTACATACTTAAAATAGACAAAAACAAAGTTGTATAAACCAAATCTGGGGTACAACTTTCTGTGTACTGTGTCAAGCTTAAAATCACTTTGGGCCTCTGACGACACCAAGGTGGCAGTGCATTCCATCCCTGGGCGTGTATTTTCATGCTCGAAAGATCCATATCTTTGAGACAATCTGTAGCATGTATACTAAATGGCTGAGTCACTTGGGGCCAATTCCTGAACAGTCGTTCGAAGGTTGGATCACTGAACCAAATGCCAATAACTGAGGTGACACTGAGATTTTCAGCACCTGTCAAGCCAAACGATACATCGCCGAATCCAGAGTGGTGGTTCACCAGCCTCTGCGCACAGACTCTGAACTGGGCTAGTCCGAAAGGCTCCAGTCGATATCCGAATGCCCTCGTGATGGACAGCATCTAACATCCGGAGGTAGGAAGGATGGGCCGATCCGTAGCCCACGCTGCCATAATCTAAGCGTGATCGAACAAATACCCTATAAAAATGCAGGAGGTGGGACCTGTCAGCTAGCCATGTTGAGAAGCCAGACTACCCAATGGAAAGAGGTGGAATGGAACCTGCCGAGAATGGAAGAGTGACCTGACCTGAAACATACATCGCGGGGCCTCTAAACACGAATGGAGAAGAAAGAGATATTTATGCAATAAAGGCTGAACAACTAAGTGACAAATAAGATCTACTTGAAGAAGATGTAGTAGTAAAAGGTAAGGTGGTCATTATTCTGATAACTGAAGTTAAAATATCTGGGCATGTAATTAAGTCTTCAGTATGTTCGGGAAGCCAGCAATGTGCTATAGCTAACAATGTACATATTGAGCTCTTGTAATCAGGTAGCAACATACTGAGCTTACCAGTTAGTGGATTCAAAATAAAATGAGTAGTTGGGGAATGTGGGAAAATGATAAACAGTCAAGTAATGTTGGAAGTTCAGAATGGAGGAGATGTAAATATGCTGGATACAGTAGTCATATTTAAATAGGATGGATGTAGAAGTCCTGCTAATTTACGAGCGGAAGTTACTACAGGGTCAGACTGGTTGACGGAGCATAAAGTAGAAATGGATTATAAGAAAATTAGGTGTGATTTCGTGATGGAGAAAAAGACAAAATGAAAACTTTCAATGAGAGTATATAGAGTATGAAGTCTTTCCCACACGTACTAAGTAACAACCTGTAAAGGTTTAATGAAAGAGGAAAATTTAGCAAACCATAGCCAGGAGAGTATAGTTCCTGTCAGTACAGAAGCAAAAAGTGAACTCACATGGGAAGAAGTCAGCAGCAAAATACATGGGATTAGGAATATTGACAGAAGAGCAGCTCAAACACTATCCAAATTAACCAAAAGATACTGAAAAGTTTTTGGAAATAGACCAGGAATAATAAAAGGTCCAGCATACTGTATAAAAATAAAGCCTCACAAGCTATATTTAAGCTGCCTTATCCAATACCACATGCCAGAAAAGAAGCAGTAGTGAGGGAATTACAGAAGATGCTAACAAATGAAGTAATAGAGAGAGCTGAATGTCAATACTACAGCCCAAAAGTTATTGTGGATAAGAAGAATGGGAGTGTAAGGCTTGTGTTGGATGCATGACAAGCCAACAGGGTATTTGAACAAGGGACATTGACAAACTGTTGCAGAAATTTAAAGAAGCAAAGATATTTACAAGTCTGGATATGACAGCTGGAGGTCATCAAATATAGCTAGACCCAGAGTCAAGACCATTTACAGCATTTCTGTATGGTGGGTGGGGGGAGATGTTATCAATATAGAGTGCTGCCTCTCAAACTGAATATACCTGTCTCTCCTTTTATTAGAACGCTAGACCAAGTGCTAGGAGAAGATTCGCTGAAGAAAATTACAATCTACATAGACGGCATGTTAGTACCCAATGCAACATAGGAGAACACTTAAGTACTCCGGAGGAGATATTAGAAAGATATAAACAAACAGGTGCCATGATTAATTTTCATAGGTCAGACTTTGGAAGACTGGAAATACCTATCCTGTGGCACATTAGTGGGCCAGAAGGAATAAAAGCTGATCTTGACAAGCTGACAGCAAGAAACAGGAAGCAGTTGAAAAGTTTTGTTGGTCTCTGTGGATTCTACCACTGATTCATTGGTGAGCAAACATTAAATAGTGGGACACACTGCATAGATTGTTGAAGGAAAGAAACATAGTCCTGCATAGAAGAGTGTACAGTAGATTTTGAAAAAACAAAACAAAAACTTTGTAATGCTCCAATACTTGCTCATCCAATATGTCAAAGATGTTTTACTTAGGGTGTGACATGTTGGATTATGGACTAGGGGTCCATTTATATCAAAAAGATGAGGAACAAGAAAAAGAAGTAATTAGAGTCATTGGTTTCGGTAGTTGGGTGTTGAATGCACAAGAACAGAAGTACTCAATAACGCAGAAGGAAGCATTTGCAGTAGTGTATGGTTTCACCATATTTGGATATTATTTAGCTGGACGAAAATCTACTGTAGTAATGGATCACAAGGCTTTGTATTTCATGATAACATGCAGACTATAGATTAATCAGGTGGATGCTTGCTCTGCAAGAATTTGATTTCAGCGTTCAATACAGGCAGGAATTTCGTGGAGAGTGCCAGATGCACTATGTCGAATGCTGGTAGGATCAGAAGAACATTCTGCACCTCCAATGCCAAAGGAAAACAGTATTTGTCTCACAAAAGGGGTTTCACACAAAGGGTCAGCATGCAGAATAATAAAGGTCACCAGAGGAGAGAAAACAAGAACAAAAAGTAATTGCTACTTAAAAGGAAATACAATAAACCTGGGGAAGACAAGATCGAGGCACATAACCTCTTGCGTGATGGTAACAATGTAGATGAAAAGATAAGGAGGGTGTCCATTCTGGAACAAATTATAAATGACGTCATATGGTATATCCATCTCAGTTGCGGACAGTTTGGTCCAAGGAAATGCACAGAAAGTTACAGTGAGATTGCTGGTTTTACAACATGACAAGATGGATAAGGAAACTGTTGACAAATTGAGAGATATGTCAGTAAAATGAAGACTACTACAGCACAGCACAAAGGGTCTTTGCATGCCGTACTGGAAAAGAAACACACAGAATGAACTGCAAGGGATCTTCTTGGCCCACTCCTGAAATCTAGTGGTCTAATTATATATCTACACACATCAAAAAATGTTTTGCTTCACCCCAGTTCCCACAACTCCTGAAGATAGACATTGACTGAATAAAGTATCACAGACACAGTCCCTTTCACTGTTCAGAGATGTCACTAAACCCGGCCAAAGATGAAAACAACTATGGATGAGCAGCGCCTATTAGATGGAATGGGTCTGACAGCCAATCAGTTCCAGTCATTCCATCAGGAAGGAGGTACACAGCTTGGTCTTTAGTTCAACCAGGCCTAAATGGTCAATACTGCAGTTCGATCGTGTCTGCATTGTTACTTTGTGCCAGGAAGTGCTCTCAACAAGGGAAGTGTCCAAATGTCTCCGAGTGAACCAAAGCGATGTTGTTCAGACATGGAGGAGATACAAAGAGACAGGAACTCTCAATGACATGCCTCGCTCAGGCCGTCCAAGGGCTACAACTGCAGTGGATGACTGCTACCTACGGATTATGGCTCGGAGGAACCCTGACAGAAATGCCACCATGTTTAATAATGCTTTTCGCGCAGTCACAGGACATCATGTTATGACTCAAACTGTGCGCAATAGGCTGCGTGATGCGTAACTTCACTCCCGAAGACCATGGCGAGGTCCATCTTTGCAACCACAACACTATGCAGTGCGGTCCAGATATGTCCAGCAACATGACGAATGCACCGCTCAGGATTGGCATCACGTTCTCTTGACCAATGAGTGCCGCATATGCCTTCAATCAGACAATCATCGGAAACGTGTTTGGACACAACCCAGTCAGGCTGATCACTTTAGACACACTGTCCAGCGAGTGCAGCAAGGTGGAGGTTCCCTGCTGTTTTGGGGTAGCATTACGGGGGCTAATGTATGCCGCTGGTGGTCATGGAAGGTACCGTAATGACTGTACAATACGTGAATGCCATCCTCCGACTGTTAGTGCAACCATATCGGCAGCATATTGGCGAGGCAATAGTCTTCACGGATGACAATTTGTGCCCCATTGTGCACATCTTGTGAATGACTTCCTTCACCACAACGACATCGCTTGACTAGACTGACCAGCATGTTCTCCAGACATGAACCCTATCGAACATGCCTGGGATAGATTGAAAAGTGCTGTTTATGGACGACGTGATCCACCAACCACTCTACGCTGAATCGCCCTTGAGAAGTGCGACAATCTGGACCAACAGTGCCTTGACGAACTTCTGGATAGTATGTCACAATGAATACAGGCAAGAGAACGTGCTACTGGGTATTACAGGTATAGGTGTGTACAGCAATCTGGACCACCACCTCTGAAGGTCTCACTGTATGGTGGTACAACATGCAATGTGTGGTTTTCATGAGTAATAAAAAGGGAGGAAATAATGTTTATGTTGATCTCTATTCCAGTTTTCTGTACAGGCTCTGGAACTCTCAGAACCGGAGTGATGCAAAACTTTTTTGATGTGTGTATTAGTGGCAATCTACTTATTCTCTTGATACATGTGTTTGTACTCTTTGAGGAAGGCAACGAGATGGCAGAAAAATTAGCACTACTTTCATATAGTGTGCATGCCAAAGTGCATAATCAGTGACAATGGGAATCAGTCCACTAGTAAGGTATGGATCGACGTGTTGTAGCAATATGGTTTAGAACCAACATACATATCCAGATATAGGCCTGGGATGTGGGAAGAAAACATTTAAAAGGCTGAAAACGCTTATCAGGAGAGCTGATGCACAAGAAAGTCAATATGACAAGATTGTGCATCCTATAGTGTACAGGGTTGGTGACCTTGTGTTAATATGTACCCACGTTCAATAGAAAAGGATGATAAATAGAAGAAAAAAAGTTTTGCCATGTATATAAGGGACCCTATGAGGTTTTCTCTTTGAAGCATCCAAGTACTTTGGATCTTAAAGAGTGCAGGAGTAGTAGCCTTATTGTAATGAACGCATTTAAAATGTGAAGAAATAGTTTCCCAAGGAACAGTCTCTTTCTAAAGAGAAAGAGGAGCAGAGCAGTGAAAACCATTAGCGTTATAAATAAAGTGTGACTGTAAACTGTAATTAGCAGTGACACATAGTTGTCATGAAATAACTCTTTTCAGAAAGACAAAGCTCTATGGACATACTAATTATGATTAAAAACAATACAGGAAGTGTTTAATGCATATTGTTACACTAGTGTATTGTGAATGCAAGCTTATGCAGCCAAATATTTAGACTGTTGTGTTTTAAAGCACAGTGATGTCAAGCAATAGGCAGGCATAGCACTTGTGACACTTGTTAGAGTGGGTGGCAGGTGGGAGCAACAATAACGTGTTAGCCCCAAGAGCTGACAGTTCGTACGGAATATTTTGTTTCACACTGGGAGCTGACGGTGTCTGTGTGCTGCGTCTGATGGCACAACGGCATGGCACAGCCGAACGACGTAAGGAAGTGACAAATTACACAGTGGATGAGACTTCAGGAGATAATTGAAGGAGCTGGCTGCTGAGGTGTTTTGTATTGTAACACAATGCCAACCCAAGGCGACCAAGCAGAGTGCAAGCAGAGAGAGAGAGAGAGTGTGTGTGTGTGTGTGTGTGTGTGTGTGTGTGTGTGTGTGTGTGTGTGTGTGTGTGTGCGCGCGCGCGCGCGCCCACCCGCTTCCTTTCATAACACTTGCTCCCTCCCTCCATGTTTACTATGCTTTGCAAAGACATACATACAAATGCACAAATATGGTCTTTTTATGTATTTGTCATGTTTTCTTTACAGCAAACCGGAAAATTTCCTATTTCTGTTTGTCTATGTTGCCGTTTATGTCAATCAGAGCCCATAGAAAGAAAAAAAACCATTTGGAATTCTGAGAATCACTTTAGTGTTTTGTATTGCATTCTGTTCTAGTAAGACCAAAAATTCAGAAAAGTTTTTGAACTGTCAAATCTCTCTCATGTTTATTGGTTTTTTAAAAATTTTTTACATTAAATATGACTGATTGTTATGATGCAATTAAGGCATTCGTCTACAAATAAAGTACTTTGCTAAGAATACAAACCGTTTATAGATTTGTCGATTTTATATGGTACAGAGCTGAGTAGAGGGTCTGAATCAGTGGCTGAGACGGTTCTGCAACCGTGTGGGCTGCAGATTCCTCGACTTGCGCCATAGGGTGGTGGGGTTTCGGGTTCTTCTGGATAGATCAGGAGTCCACTACACGCAGCAAGCGGCTACACGGGTAGCAGGGGCTGTGTGGCGTGGACTGGGCAGTTTTTTAGGTTAGATTGCGTCGGGCAAGTACAGAAAGGGCAACAGCTTCAAAGGGTGCGGGGCAAAGTCAGGACATGCGGGGACCAAGCAGCAATCGGTATTGTAATTATAAACTGTCGAAGCTGCATTGGTAAAGTACCGGAACTTCAAGCGCTGATAGAAAGCACCGAAGCTGAAATTGTTATAGGTACAGAAAGCTGGCTGAAGCCAGAGATAAATTCAGCCAAAATTTTTACAAAGGCACAGACGGTGTTTAGAAAGGATAGATTGCATGCAACCGGTGGTGGCGTGTTTGTCGCTGTTAGTAGTAGATTATCCTGTAGGAAGTAGAAGTGGATAGTTCCTGCGAAATATTATGGGTGGAGGTTACACTCAACAACCGAGCTAGGTTAATAATTGGCTCCTTTTACCGACATCCTGACTCAGCAGCATTAGTGGCATAACAGCTGCGAGAAAATTTGGAATACATTTCACATAAATTTTCTCAGCATATTATAGTCTTAGGTGGAGATTTCAATTTACCAGATATAGACTGGGATACTCAGATGTTTAGGACGGGTGGTAGGGACAGAGCATCGAGTGACATTATACCGAGTGTACTATCCGAAAATTACCTCGAGGAATTAAACAGAGAACCGACTCGTGGAGATAACATCTTGGACCTACTCATAACAAACAGACCCGAACTTTTCGACTCTGTAAGTGCAGAACAGGAAATCAGTGATCATAAGGCCGTTGCAGCATCCCTGAATATGGAAGTTAATAGGAATATAAAAAAAGGGAGGAAAATTTAGCAAGGGTAATACAAGGCAGATTTTAGACTACCTAACAGATCAAAACGAAAATTTCTGTTCCGACACTGACAATGTTGAGTGTTTATGGAAAAAGTTTAAGGCAATTGTAAAATGCATTTTAGACAGGTGCGTGCCGAGTAAAACTGTGAGGGACAGGAAAAACCCACCATGGTTCAACAACAAAGTTAGGGAACTACTGCGGAAGCAAAAAGAGCTTCACTCCAAGTTTAAACACAGCCAAAACCTCTCAGACAAACAGAACCTAAACGATGTCAAAGTTAGCGTAAGGAGGGCTATGCGTGGAGCGTTCAGTGAATTCGAAAGTAAAATTCTATGTACCGACTTGACAGAAAATCCTAGGAAGTTCTGGTCTTACGTTAAATCAGTAAGTGGCTCGAAACAGTGTATCCAGACACTCCAGGATGATGATGGCTTTGAAACAGAGGATGACAGGCGTAAAGCTGAAATACTAAACACCTTTTTCCAAAGCTGTTTCACAGAGGAAGACCGCACTGCAGTTCCTTCTCTAAACCCTCGCACAAATGAAAGAATGGCTGACATCGAAATAAGTGTCCAAGGAATAGAAAAGCAGCTGAAATCACTCAACAGAGGAAAGTCCACTGGACCTGATGGAATACCAATTCGATTCTACTCAGAGTACGCGAAAGAACTTGCCCCCCTTCTAACAGCCGTGTACCACAAGTCTCTAGAGGAACGGAAGGTTCCAAATGATTGGAAAAGAGCACAGGTAGTCCCAGTCTTCAAAAAGGGTCGTCGAGCAGATGAGCAAAACTATAGACCTATATCTCCGACGTCGATCTGTTTTAGAATTTTAGAACATGTTTTTTGCTCGAGTATCATGTCGTTTTTGGAAACCCAGAATCTACTCTGTAGGAATCAACATGGATTCCGGAAACAGCGATCGTGTGAGACCCAACTCACTTTATTTGTTCATGAGACCCAGAAATTATTAGATACAGGCTCCCAGGTAGATGCTATTTTCTTAGACTTCCGGAAGGTGTTCGATACAGTTCCGCACTGTCGCCTGATAAACAAAGTAAGAGCCTACGGAATATCAGACCAGCTGTGTGGCTGGATTGAAGAGTTTTTAGCAAACAGAACACAGCATGTTGTTATCAATGGAGAGACGTCTACAGACGTTAAAGTAACATCTGGCGTGCCACAGGGGAGTGTTATGGGACCATTGCTTTTCACAATATATATATATAAATGACCTAGTAGATAGTGTCAGAAGTTCCATACGGCTTTTCGCGGATGATGCTGTAGTATACAGAGAAGTTGCAGCATTAGAAAATTGTAGCGAAATGCAGGAAGATCTGCAGCGGATAGGCACTTGGTGTAGGGAGTGGCAACTGACCCTTAACATAGACAAATGTAATGTATTGCGAATACATAGAAAGAAGGATCCTTTATTGTATGATTATATGATAGCGGAACAAACACTGGTAGCAGTTACTTCTGTTAAATATCTGGGAGTATGCGTGCGGAACGATTTGAAATGGAATGATCATATAAAATTAATTGTTGGTAAGGCTGGTACCAGGTTGAGATTCATTGGGAGAGTCCTTAGAAAATGTAGTCCATCAACAAAGGAGGTGGCTTACAAAACACTCGTTCGACCTATACTTGAGTATTGCTAATCAGTGTGGGTTCCATACCAGATCGGGTTGATGGAGGAGATAGAGAAGATCCAAAGAAGAGTGGCGCGTTTCATCACAGGGTTATTTGGTAACCGTGATAGCATTACGGAGATGTTTAGCAAACTCAAGTGGCAGACTCTGCAAGAGAGGCGTTCTGCATCACGGTGTAGCTTGCTCGCCAGATTTCGAGAGGGTGCGATTCTGGATGAGGTATCGAGTATACTGCTTCCCCCTACTTATACCTCCCATGGAGATCACGAATGTAAAATTAGAGAGATTCGAGCGCGCAAGGAGGTTTTCAGACAGTCGTACTTCCCGCGAACCATACCCGACTGGAACAGAAAAGGGAGGTAATGACAGTGGCACGTAAAGTGCCCTCCGCCACACACCGTTGGGTGGCTTGCAGAGTATGAATGTAGATGTAGACTTGTTTTTAAATTTCAATATTTTTTGCACACTTCTTTTTCAGCTTGAAAGTATTCCATAAATACGAAACTGGACTCATGACATATCACACTGAAAAGAATGTACTGATTTTATTAAATATTGTCAAGTATTTCAAACTTTGTAAAAAATTTGTAAATTAGCAGGTATGGATGCATGTGGAGAGTGTATGAAACAAATCTATTGTTACTGAAGAGTGATACGATCTAAAGGTGGGGACAGTATTGCCATTTTTCATTAAATACAGTTAGTGGCGAGTTTCTTTTCCAGTAAAGAAGGGAATTTCTTTCTCTTTTAAAAATCACTGTTGCACACAGATTTTGAAAAATTAGTTTGAGATGTAGGGTAAAAATATCGATCCAGCATTTGAAAGATCGTATCTGCCCCCATACACATATTGACTACACACAGTGTGCCTCTTCGCTATGGCGCAAAGGCAGCGCTGACAGGGATGCCCCATAGTTTTGGAAGGTGTGAGTTGGCACCTAGAGATCGCTTGGCGAGAGGCAGTGAGTCAGTCACACTTGAGTCATACCTGGAGCCACCACATGAGCCCTACACAATTATGTATGAGAGTGCAACTATGGGAATTGTGTTAAAAATATTAATTTGTCAATTATGAAACATTTATTATTGAAAAGGTGACCATACAGAGGAAGAATGGCAATGGCTAACTCATTTTATATTGTGAATGATGAGTATATGCAAGTGTAGTGCAGGTGCAGTTAGAAACAGTTTTGTAGTTATTTGCTATCAAGGAACGAATAAAATTGAGTGTTCCATGAAATGTGCTATCTAATTTATAATCTAAACCACTTTCATAACTTTTGGCTGGGACCGATTTGTGTTAATGTGAATGGAGCAGATAGGGCATGTGTCTCAGGCTACATGGTTGAGAACGTAATTACTGACACATGTACCTTGGGAGTAATTTTCGCCTCAAGGAACTGGCTACTCTAGATGTCCATTGTATTTAATAATATCAGACAGCCAGACTGAAACGTTTCCAGCAAACTGATACAAAAAGGTGGCAGCTTACAGGCTCCCTCTTACATCGGACCAAGGCTTCACACATACAGTTCTTTTTTCTTTAATTACATCATAGGTACCTCAGAAGTAACAATAATGTGTATATAACCACACGGGTTGTTACTATATACCAGTTGCTAGCATAATAAATAATCTAGTTTTAACACACCTAAGATATAGCTGCTTTATTGAGAGCTAATGAGCAGCATCCCCCCCCCCCCCTTTCTCTCACTTTGCCACCTCACTGTATGTAAAATGGCAGCACCACAATATATGATGCACAGAATGATTCATCTATCGTTATCTGAAAACTGATCTCTCCAATTCTTGCTGAAGAACCAATACTGTATAACAGATGGTCATATTTCCTTGCACAGTACAAACTTCATGCCAGACATCTTGCAAATTGTCAAACCACATGTCATATTACACAATCAATGTTTCATCTTACATCTTCATTTTGTCAATTACAGCCCACTTTCTGCACCAATATACAAAGCTACGTTAACATGTGTGTGGTGAATATCTGGTTATGAATTGGATATTCCTGTTACATCATCTTATAACAAATGTAGCCATTGTGGCTTTCAATATTAAACTAATGCTCTTTACACACCATTTCTCCATATTTCCTTTGTGAAGTGAGCATACAGTTCCATTACGCTGTGTTTTAACCACTTTACTGAAACTCTTCCATTGCACTTTGATTTTGAGCAAGACAAGAACATGCAACACACAATAACTTCCACTTTGGAAAAAATGGCTTGCATGTTTTTCAAATGTTGTTTCAAGAAAATCTTTAACTTTTTGCAGTATAAAATCTCATTTATGACTTATGTGAATATGTTGGTCATAACTGTGTTATGCACCTTTTATGTTCACTGACTTTTGCTACTGTAACGAATTTAAAATTTGCTAACATACCAAGATTGATTTTATGCAGACGCAAAATTATACAGATAAATTACCTTGATGAGTAGCAGAATAAACACATCTCCATATTTTACAATCATTTTTATCCAGATTTAGCCATTCGAGCTGGGGCACTATCCTTGTGATAAAATCATCATATAAAGTTTACAATGTCTTAAAATGCAAAAACCTCAAAACAGATTTCACTATCAAGAACAAGCTTGAGCAGAAAGTACCCTATAGTAGCAAAACGATAACACAGTACAAAATGCAGGCACATAAATAATCAAATAAATTGATTATGACTACTCCCATATTCCTCAAACAGGTAAATACTTTATCAGATTTAAAGAAAATATAGCAGCACAGATAGCAAAAAATTAAAAAGTTCAAAATATCTGCAGTAGGCGCACACATGAGAAATGAAACACCGAGGTAACATCAGTACCATTATCCCCATGTCCAACCACTAGGCACACTAAGACACACAGACACAAGCTGTAGAAAACAACTAATGTATACCTTACACAGGCTTGATATTAAACCATGATTAATCATTTTTTCTGCAATATATGTTCTCCGTTACCTCTTTACCTGCATTTGTGTGAGCCCAACTCTAACATGAAGAAACAAGTGATAAATGACAGACAAAAATCCCACACTGACTGGTATGAAACACAAAATCTTTGACCATCTTCAGACCATCATGATTGAAGGCGGTGGTGGTGAATGGAGTGGGTTTTATAGCTCCACGAACATCAACTGCTCAGTTGATGTTTGTGAAGTTATACAAATGAGCAGCTGACTTTTGAGGAGCTACATCACCCACTCCGTTCACTGCCACTGCCTACTGTTATTGTATAAGGGTCTGAAGATGGTCAAAAACTAATCAAAACTGGTTACCACAAAATAATTTTTTTTGTGGTTGAGACTTTGTGTGCTCATTTTTAAAAGTAGTTTTTTTCCAAACAACAGTTCTCCATGAAAAATGTTCTCAAAAATTACCAAAATCTTTGGATGGATAGTCTGGCACTTAATCACTGAAGCACACAAAAAATTATGTTATTTATAGCCCCAATTTATAATATGCACAAAGAAAGTAACAGTGTTCAGTCAATTTTAACATGTTTATTCCCATGATCAATTAGCCACATGGAAAGCATAATAGGGGCAGTAAACCTCCCCTGCAAACACTCATGAGTAAAAAGTGATTTTTTTTCATATCTTTTCTGCTACTAACTGCAGTATTTTTTATATTTGCACCTCACTACAGAATTTATAACATGTCATTTTAAAAAAGAGAAATGCATAAAGTGAGTATGTTTCTGGAAAAAGCTGGTGACCACTGAAAGTTGTTTATACTGATATTTACTTATAGACTCACACAAATGCAACAACCGACGTAACTGAAATATTCAGATCCACAGAATTAAAATGTTTCTGTTCCCAGGCAGTTCCATAGATTACCCACAAATAGTACAGAAAAAGATGAAGATCTATGTTGATCTCTCTTCAAAGTAATTCTAGTGATAGGCCATTCTCCAAAATGCATAGTGGAAACAAAGAAATTTGTAAATTTTAGTTGACATTTTTGCTAATAGATTTTTTTTTGCTAATATCCAATTGGTCTACCTAAAAATTCTGAAAAATTCAGTTTTAAGAAACCTTTACGCTTAAAATTATATACCAGGCTGCTGTTTAATGATGGGAATCTCTGTGTACGGCCCACACAGGATACGGTGCGTGATGCGCAGTGTCTAGTTTTTGTCCAAAGCGCTGGGAAAGTTCATTCATTTGTTCGGAAGGGGAGGCCGACAGTGTCTGAAACCTTTTGGCAGGCCAGCGATGACAGATCTGAGGTGCACGCCCAGCAATCTTTCTCAAACAATTTTACACAACTATTCAGTAAAAAAATAATTTGTTGTTTACTTATAGCTTTATATGTCACGTTCATGATGACATGTCCATCATTTTGTTAATGGTCATAGTTATTCTGATATTTACGTGGAAGTAAGACACTGCGCGAAATTTGAAAAGCTTGCGATGAAAAATAGATGTCGCTATGATTTTGCGTTTGGTGCATATTGCATAATATGTTGCACAGTATTTATTTAGCTAACATACTGCATTTTTCTTTAGACTTGGGTGGAGGTCTCTATCTGTCACCAATCTCGAGAAAATTGATCTGATGTAGCACACTCGGTTGTGATCATGCCACACCAGTGATAAAGCTAGAGTGAAATATCCACACCATTCCTCATATTTCATTGACAGTCTGAGATATGAAAATGAGATTTATGATAGCACACAAAGAGGAGAGTATTTTGACATATGGTTATTTTGCGAAACTTTATTATCTACCGTGTTATTCCAGTAACTACAGACTTTTTCTATGAAAGAATGCAATTTCTAAGGGTGAAACGAGAAATGCCATAGTTTTTGGAACAACATAAATGAAGACAAGTTTATTTTGTACCGAGAATGTGTTTTTTATTAAGCTAATGACCTTACTTTTCCTCAGTTTCTCACTTAATAAACCTCTTTTTCACAATTCTTTCGCAACTATGTCTGCACAACATATTAGTGATGTGAGACAGTGTAAACTCCACTGTGTTTTGGCAAAAGAAGCAAATTTTAACATGACAACCACAGCAATGTGTGGGTTTTACTCAAAATTTGCCACACATGATGCTTCTCTGAGAGTTACAAATGGTTATCAAGCCAGGCAAAAATAAATCACTACATTTTTGGCGAAATTCTTTTTAGATATTAACCAAAGCAGAGGTGACAGTAGATCGTTTTGAATGGTCACCATGAAAGTGTGAGTTTGGAGGGGCACCCCTTAAATATTAATGTGAGCATAGGCTTCAGTTTAGAATGGCAGTTCCTCTCCAGCACTCGACATTTCCCCTACAGCACCTGTCCATAACTCCCATCACTACCACTCTTCCTATGCAGAACCTGATATCTGTGCATCTACCAGCCATGGTATTCTGCATGCACTATAAGACTGGCATGTGGCATCTCTCTCTTGTATTACAGTATAGGCTTTCGGGACTATGTCAATCTGCTTAAAAATGTTGTGAAAAGACTGGGTTATATGATAATGTATAAACTGCTAGCAATATCTGAACCAGACTAACTGAGTAATAAATCAATAGTGGACAGCTAAGCCTCACCCTTACCTTCCAGACAAGACTCGATGCAAATGTGGATACAACATCGGTTAAGTCCTACGAGGCAGTTTAGAATTAAACCCAGTGTTTTCAATGGATACCTTTAGTTAGTGCTTCAGTCCCCTTATTGAAAATAGAAACTAATTTAATTTGGTGATATATTCTGAACAGATGAAATATTTCAATCATGTCCCTTAATCTATGTTCCACTCTTGATCATTATATATTATGTTTCTTACATATCTTTTAAAAGCTATATTTCCTGAAGATAAGCTCTGTCTTGGAGAAAACTTATGATTTACCATTTACACTCATGAAACACATAATAGCACATAATGCAGCAACCTATTATCACCTGATGACAGTGGCAATATACAGTCTCCATCAGACAATGAAAGCACAGACAGCCATACTAATCTACAAGTCAACCACTGTCCAAGAGTCAAGGAAGTTGGTTGGAGCAGGCTCTACGGTGAATACATATCTCTTGATTGTGTGTACCATGTACGATCACTAGGATTGACACACAGTGCTTCACAGAGAGAGGGTGGTTGAGTGAGGAAGAGGAGGGAGGATGCATGCAAACACCCACATAGGTGTTGTGTGTTCCTCAAATCATTATGACAATTCAGGAGTGATGGGCTTGTGCACACTGTTGTTGAATTTATTGGTTCCCTACTTCACCACATGTACATATCCCTCACATAAGAACACTTCCACTATCTGCCGTAACAGTATCCTACTGTCAAGAGATATACATCAACTCAAATGGTTTTCAATTTACTGATATCTACAAAGGAAGATGATGGTTTAACACGCTGTCGATATCAAGGTCATTAGAGCTGGAGCACAAGCACAGATGGTTTCAAGGATGGAGAAAGAAACTGACCATACTCTTTTGATGAAACCATTCCAGCATTTACCTGAACTGATTTAGGGACATCACGTAAAATCTAAACCAGGATGGGTAGATCCAGATTTGAACCTTTGTCCTCCCGAGTGCCTGTCCAGTGTGATAATCACTGCGCCACCTTGCTTGGTAGTAATACCTAGCCATCAGCATGTATCATCAGTTCCATTGACTGCTGGTACAGGCACCATTTTTTCATGCTTCGATCATCCACTGGCAGTGTTTCTGTACTGATAATGAACACTGTGTCCTGCAAGTGTAATGACACACTTTGAGTGTGATGAATTCTAAACCACACAGTGGGATTGTGGTTCTGGATTGTACAATAGCTCACTGATGGTGATCTTCCACTAGTGAATCTGTTAGGGTACATTTACGCTGCACCCATGCTGCTAGCACCTTGCTATACACTTCCGGCACATCTCATGTCACTGCCAGCTGGTATCATTGTTACATTTACATTGCTACCACACTGCTCCCTGCCACCAGGAGTAATCCCCCTGCAGCTGTTCACATATAAAGCACAGCACTAGAAGAGTCAAATGCAGTGCCGCTGGAGTGATCCTGAAGCAGCCAATGGCAGCTCAAGCTTCAGGGCATACGGCAATGGTGACAGCGCAAAACACAAACCAGCTTGATATTATCGTCTGGCGAGGATCGTGGCGAGCAGCAATGGTGCATGTTAAATGGACTGGTAAGATGCAGTGGGACAAACGGTGAGCAGTGAGAAGCATAAATGCACCCTTAGTCATCTGCTCCATTGTGGATTGTTTACCTCCAATTAAAATTTGCAACAGTCGACTGATGGCAGTAATTTGCTGCTGCTCAAGCTCCTCACACCCTTGCCATAGTATCAGATGAAAAGTCCAATTCTTGCATGACCTAGGAGATCAAGTGCTCTATGCACTGGGCACCTATAATCTGTCCATGATCAAACACTTGACATCATGTTTTGATCACACTGCACTTGACTATCACACTAATTGCCAGGAAAAAGTATGATTGCACTCCAAACATGTGACACATAAAACTGTTCCTTTTGACAGGCTGACAAGAATGCTATGCTATAACATTGTAGCTATTGCACTTTCTCTTACAGAGTGTAACAGTATTGTCCACTTAGCTTAAAAATTCTACATATGTCTTTTCCTTGCTCGTCTCACAGAAGTTTGGTGAAAATTACAGATACTCGAAGTCCGATCATTCGCAATGAACCATCATGCAACACTGTGGAGCCGATAAACTTCATCTCACTTTAAAAGAGAAGAGTCCAACTACAGCTTGATCATGATCATCAGTAATGGACTGCATAGCTATTTGAGAGCAATCCTAATGACAATTTACTATCCGAACACTTTGCAACTTAGTGGCTGCTGCTTTTAGAATTCTGACAAGACCTGATTGATTGACCATCTAGAGAAACCAATTTCCGAAATTTTAAAATCACTAAACAGCTGAAGAATACGTGCCAAAATAAAAGCAAGGCATTGGCAACACAACAAATACCACCATTATTATAGTATTCTACTTGCCAACACTTATACATGATAGTCTAGCAAAAATTTCATAGCAAAACCCACTCACAAATTCTTGTTCCTCATGAATTTAGTGATTACTATTAAAAAAACTGGAAAAGTGTGAGTAGGACTCACACCCTGAGGGTTCCCTAAAGACTTAGTTGTGCATAATGATAATAATAATAATAATAATAATAATAATAATAATAATAATAATAATAATATTTCCATGTGGCTCTATGGCCTGGTGCATGTCTTTGTATTGGATGCCCTTTCGTGACTTGCATGTCACTAATGTACCTCAGTTACCCAACCAGGAAAAAGGAACCGTCAGTTTCACTTGGAATCTGAACCACCTGTTGTTTCTGGTAAATCCTCACACTGTTGACAAGAAAAACAAAGAGTGAAAAATTCGAAGTTCAATTGAGATTCAATTCTTTGGCTTCTCTGTTTCCAAGCACACACCATACTGCTAGATGACCAGGCCTGGTGTGTGTATATAGATAGATCATCTATAGATGTTGGTAAGCGAGTTTGTGAGTATCAAAATATGTGACACATATGGCCATATTTTTTATTGCAATGACTTTAAAAGCATAAATTGTTTAAATCACCAAGAGGCCACAGGCACGACTACTTGACATGAATTTCAACTCGATACCTCTATGCATTACTGACAAAAAGGGAAATTAACAATCCGACAAACTGCCCAGAGAACAAAGTGATACTGTAACAGTTGTGTTTTTTACCAACTGAGGTACTGAATACTAAAAAAAAGTCATTCTAATAACACTGTGGTCAGAAAATTTTGTATGATGATTGCCTTTCTCATATTTGCCATGTTAGTGGCATAGAGCACCAGTGAGCATACTAAATGACTGCAGAGATTAACAGTCAATGTACACATATATTCTTCATTAGCTAAGCCAGCTCCGCTACTTATGTAATTATCAATAGTGTTCATCTACACCAGTTTCAGAGAGGACTCTAGAAGGATACCTGAGGAGATGCACACTTCCACTACATACTGATGTAGTCACCAGCTCAGAAGTAATATGGGCTATTGAGAATGACTTAAGTGTTGAGATCAGTTTAACCAATAAATAATATATGTGAGCACTGTCTGTTAACTTCTGTAATCTATTGTCTTGCTTAGTACAATAATGCAGTCATCACACACAATTTACGAAAATAACTGTGGATATCTCTCTTGTTATGTAACACTGTTATGCACTTTATTATATTATCTGATTGAGGAATCACAAATCAATACATAATTTTACCACAGCTACTATCCCCTATTAGATCACACAGTGCTAATTTGCATTGGCTGCTTAGATGTGACAGTATTACTTTAGTGAGGAAAGTTTTTCCTTTAACACTGGGTGGATGTAGGAAAGGCATTTTACTCATAATCAGTATTAATACTGTGACAAATAACCAAATATTGCACACGGCTGCACTGCTCAGCCAAAATCTCATTTTGGATTATTCTACGCAATTCAGGCATTCACAGTTGTCCTCACATTCTTGGTCTCAAAATTCCTCCACACTTTCAGAATTTCTTAATAACTGAAGAATGTTTGATTCATCCCTACAAGGCACCATTTGAAAGGAAAAACAAAATGTTGGTCATAAACCTCACATTGTCACAGGTTGTCAGCAAAGCCTGAAATCAAATATATAATTCTGAACCAATGTAATTCTCAGCGAAGGCAACTAGTAACTAAGTGAAACAGTCATCAGTTCAAAGGTTGGTTGGAACACCACAGTGTTTTACTCCATTTGACACAATTAAAGTTTATGCCCTCGTCTTAATTTTACCTATAGGTTGACATGCACAGACACAAGTCAGATCTACAATATTGCATACAAATTCAAACTAAGATGCAACTTGTCATTTCACATATGTATATGCAGAGCATTGCCAGAAAAATTAGTCATGCTACATGCTAGAAAAACAAAACAAAACAAAAAAAGAATTGTGACTACGTAGTCTCATACCCATGAGTCAATTAGGCAAAGTCAAATGATGTACACCAGGTAGAACTGAATCAAGGTTCAAAATAATTTTCTCATTATTTTTATGATAGGGATGCATTTACTGCTCCACCATTACTGTCCACACAGTATTCCTTGCATTTCATGCAAAAGTTTATAGGTAGAAATTGACGCATCTTCTTCCACATGATCCAATGTCGTCTCTTCAAACTCTGCTGTGTGAACAATTCTTTGTTGATAACCATATCCAGTTCTCTTTGGCTCGAATGACACAGTTTCTAGTAAGTGTCTACAAACAGCAATTAATTTCTTGCAACTGGGAGTGTGCCCATTTCACACTGTTGTGAAAATTGATCTGTGCATTTATTCATTATTCTGAGCACTATAACGTGCTGTACCAAACATTGAAAGCATATCTATGAGTTGCTGCAACAATTAATACTCTCAGTAGTTCACTCTATCATAGACATATCACTTACAACTGTGTATTATTTTTCACGGTAGCATCACTGATGTCAATATGGCAGGCAATTGTTTGTTATGAAATATAAGCAGCTTACACGCACTGCTCACCCAAGAGCTATACTACCTGAAATATTCATTCCTAAACTTTGGTAACTGGTCTCAAAATACTTAGCGTAGCATACTCAACCATAAACACAACTTTAACCCTAAAGGTGAGGAGCATCCTGTGTCTGTCACTCGCATACTGAAATACATGCGGTACCGTACTAGCCCATATCAAATTCAAATAATCATAAGTAATTTTTCTGTGACTAATCACACTCCTACTTAGCATTACCGAGAGTTCCAATGAATAACCCCAGAAAATTCTATAAAAGTACATTCAGTGCATTTGATGTTAATAGCACTAATAAGCAAACTAAACAAACAACTGATCATCCCAAGGAAACACATTAATACTGTGCAACTCTGCCTCCAGTCTTGACAATGTCCTCAATTCAGCGAACAGGAGAGTTCGCGAATTTCTTCAGGTGTGGCAATATCCAGCTGAAACCATTCATCAATGATCAGATCCCTCAGCAGGAGAGTTCGCGAATTTCTTCAGGTGTGGCAATATCCAGCTGAAACCATTCATCAATGATCAGATCCCTCAGCATCCCAACTGTGAGAATGTTGCTTGCTACATTTTACCTGTTGTTCAAAACAGTAGTAGTTATATTACATGGGATTACGATCGGGTGATGTAGGGAGCCAGTCAAAGTGCAACAGAAAGGCCAAGTGTTCATCAACCCAGGAGAGAGAGAGAGGGGGGGGGAGAGGGAGTGTGGACTGAGTGTGCCCAAGTCACAGTATTTTTAAAATACCTCCAAAATATCACAGAACTAACTCTGCTCTAAACTACACATACTACCAACTGCATATCAAACACCTTCTTGGACTGTCAATGCACTTGATACCTCATATCGTACAAAAAGAGCCAGTATCGCAACTGTCAGACCACACCACAAGCCTCCAGCCAGATACTACCTACTTTCGGTAACGCAATGGTCTCATGCAAGGTATCTGACTCCAAATGTCCATCGCATGCAGTTACCTTTGCAACATTCACTCACAAACTGGTTGAGATGGACCTGCATTCACTTACAGTAGCAGTTCCTGCCGGGTTTGTAACTGATGTGCCATTCATCTCTACGGTCTTCATCAGTTCATACCTTTTTAAGACCACTATTCTTACACTGTATTGCATGGCTACAAGAGGTTCACCATTGCTCTAAGTCGGACTGTCTCCCTAGATACACCAAAAAATCTGGCAATTTGACTCACATTGTTATCATGAGCAAGTCGAAACACAATAGCTCCCTTCTGCAGTTGTCACGCATATGTGTTGACCCATCTTTCTGAGCTGATTTCATACAACCAAATGGCACATACACATTAATTCACCCCCATGATTTAAGTCAGCAGTGGAGGGTCATATGACCACCTGGTACCAGTTCTACAATATCCACAGCACTCCAATGTGACGAGTGCGCTCATTTGAAATGGTGTATAAAATTTTGTGCAGTAAGGTTATAACAACATCCCAATTTTGTAATTATAGAGAATGAACTGATAACATAGAAAGTTTTGTGGAAAAAGAATGTCATATTAGCAATTTTTAAAGCTAAATATCCATTGTGTATCTGACCAGGGGACTTCAAACTTCCAGTTAGGATGTTTGAAAGTAAACACAGCATCAACTTGAGCATGTATTTTGTTGCTTAACAACATGTTAAGTGGACAGCCAATTTAAATCCAGTCACGTATGGGATAAAGAAACTGCACATGGCAGACGTAAGAAAACAGAAGCAGTTAAAACAGTGACATCAGAAAAACCAATATCTAGTGAGTGCTTTGCAAATTGCTGTATGCATACAATTATGAACAATTGAAAGAGTTCATGCATCTGCTATTTACTGCTATCAAAAACATGCAAAAGTGAAATTTCCCAGAAACAGAGGTAGTTTTAAAACAAACGGTACAGGACGACGTGAAATAATGTGACATTGCTGAAAATCTCTCTCAGCAGCTGAACCTAAGCAATAAGTGTCCAGTGCACTGGAGCAATACTATCAACTGGCACATTCAAAGGGGTAAATGGGGGAGTGTGGAAACTTGCATAACAGCCGCACTAAGGCTGGCCAGTGCAACATCCTTGATCGTTACCGTGCCACGCGGATTTGATCTTGGTCTGGCTTACCTTCCTCTCTTGCAAACTAGCATGACGTGAATTATACTCTACGAGCAAGTCTACTGTAGCATTCAGTATTGACATAAAATACGAATTTTGAGAACAGGTAGTTGAATTACTTCTACATGTTCTAGAACACTGCATACCACATGTATGGCATGGGGCACACACCATGTGTTACAATAACCCCACAAGACTCCATGTGGGGGGAAAACAGAGAACTTTGAGCTACTAGCACAATAAATTCATTTATATCATGGCTCCTAAAAAGACACTCAATGAAGGACAGAATTCAAGGCCCCTTCAGCCATTTGCGCAATTGTTTCCTGTAACTGCAAAACCTGTATGGTGTTTTTGTAATTTGTTATTTTATCTCCTTGGAATGATGTGATATGTATAGTATATTCACTCGGGGACATGTAGATAAGTAGTTTCTTATAAATGATTCAGCACAGAATTATATTTCAGCAATTTGGAAGTAGCTGTCCCATTTCTGTATCAAATACTATTCATGGTCTTAGTTTCTCCATTACTTAATATTAATTTTAACAGGACATGGATACGGTCTGAAAGACATTTCATGCTCAAGTTCATTATATATATTTGTTTCTAAATCCTTTGTTACATAAAAACAATATTTCATAAAAATGCTACAGGAACAGTCACAGTAATATGCTTTTCTGTGATCAGTAGCTCTGTCCTATCAAACAATGTACAGAATTTGTATTATTATTGTTATTAATGATGTCCAATTCCATGACCACTTATGCTGGACATCTTAAAAATAATGAATACTCTGGGACATAAGACAATCTCATTCCATGCCAAGTTTTAGATTGTTACAGTTCCAGCAAAACTGCAAAACAGACTAGAATTTATTTGCACACAATGTAATACCAGGAACACCTTAAACTGCCCCCAAGAGCCAAATAATTTATTTCTGGGGGGTTGAATATATTTCTGACCAAATAAGTGTTTTTCAGAAATGTTAGTTTACTTACAGTGTTTATTTCATATCAATACAAAAACACATGGTAATTTAATAAAAATCTGCAGCTACAACTGAAGCAGAACATACTTTAACCACTCTTGAAACAAATGCAGCTACAACATAGATTTACCTACATGCATTAAAACAGTTAAGATATATGGTAGTTTCTGTTGTGTGTATTAAAAATATCTACATAATAACTAAAGCATTTTCTATCACAGATTAAAATTTTTAAATAGTTTGCCCCAAAAGATGAAAGGGATAACTAAAATACATTTATTTTTAAATGCAGCCAAATCCTATCTCTTAAATTTTGGATACAACATAATTAAACATTAGAGATCTCAAGAGTATGAATTAGTAATAAAAAGGGTGATCGTTAGTGCATAACACCTATGTCTCACCACGCAACATCATGCCTTCCATGAATGGACATTCACTTGGTTTTTCAGAAAGACGGAAAGGAAGACATGGAGATGTAACAGAGACGTGGCAGCATGGGCATGGTCTTAAGTCATTTGCATGTGTGTGTGGGGTTGTGGGCAGTGAAAACCGTGAAGAGACTACATTAACAGTGTATAATCATTTACATTAAACTAACTTGTTTCAAATATGTGCAAATACAAGAGAACTGTATGTAGTATATAACTCAATGAGATATGGTAGTTCATTTGTTAAGACACAATCTCAGAATCAGGAAGATGGTGGCTCGTGCTATCACCATACCGATTTATGTTTTCCTAAACCACTTCAGACAAATGCCATTATGATTCTTTCAACTAAACTGTGGCCAAATATTTTTCTTGTCCTCTTCTCATTAAAAAAGTGTGTATTTTTATCACTGTATATATGACATATGTTTTCTTTGTACTAAGCTGACATATCCCATATATTTGTAAAATGATCCTTAGATGTCTAAATTACTGACACCAGCATGAAAAATATTTTACAAGCAACGGTCAGACCATGGACATGGCACCAGAGGACAGCTGAGATGGATGCGGACAGTGCCCAAAGCACCAGCAGCAAGAGACGACAACTAGAGCTACCCCTGCTAGGCACAGACCACAGACGGAGCACCTGATGTGATGAGAAGCAACAACTGAGCACCTAGCACCATCCAGGCATAAATGCTGGACTTCATCCACCCAAGGACCTGTCTCAGGGAGCACCTGAAGAAGACAGTGGCTCATGCCATACAAATACCCGATGCGAACAACAAGCCTAAGACCCGATTATTCAACATGTCAACATAATAAGAGGCTCTCTTTAATTTGATATATGTAAGTCATGATTAAAAGAACAAAAACAAGAACTAACTTTGACTCCAAAACTCAGTTACTGTCTAGTCATTCACCTGAATCTGAGAAAAAGCATTCACATGCCAATTCATAGTATTTTTTTTATCTTTGGGGCTGTGGAAAATCAAGATGATCATCACATAATATTGGCTCATCTGAAAAATACCTTGAATATTTTGGGAATCAGGCTGGCAGCATATCTACAAGTAACAAACTGACCTGGTCTCTTCACATCAGTTACTGTAGAGAAGGGAATAGTGGCTGTAAGGTAGTGTGAGCCAATGACAATGGCTGTTGACAGAGATGTTCAGGGATGTAGGAAAACATAGTGCTATTAGAAACTGACTGTTGATTATCTGCAGAGCCTACATGAAAATTCATATCTGGAGTTGAAAATGTGGGAGACCAATGGCAATCATTATAAAGCATTGTGAAGGATGCTACAAAAAGACAGGTGGCAAGCAAGGTTGTGAGAGAGGGAAAGACCCATGTTTCAACAGCTACATTAGAAAGTTACAACAAAAGCAGATAGTTTTACCCAATGTTTAAACAAAGACAGAGTTTTGTTAAAAAACATAATCTGAATGAAGTTAAAATGGGAGTAAGAAGAGCAAGACTAGAAGTCAATGAATTAAAAGCTATATGAGGTTAGGGGGAGAAGAAGGGATAGGGATAGGGGACTGAAAAAGTAAGGGAATGAGAAAGGTTAGGGTTTTACATCCTATTAAGGAGATTGATCACACGTACAGATGTGACAAGGATGAAGAAGGAAATATGAGTAAGTACTATCCAGTAAATACTGCATTTTCAGTCTGGAACTGCATGACCGCTACGGTTGCAGGTTCGAATCCTGCCTCGGACATGGATGTGTGCGATGTCCTTAGGTTAGTTAAGTTTAAGTAGTTCTAAGTTCTAGGGGACTGATGACCACATATGTTAAGTCCCATAGTGCTCAGAGCCATTTGAAATACTGCGTTCCTTTAAAAAGAAAAGCGTTAAATACACTGTTGTTCTGTGGGAAAAAAAGAATGAGGCAATGAAATGTTGGGACTGCCTTGTGACTAAACACTAGGGTTTTCAAACAGAAATCAGCTTGTCACTCTCAATAGAAAGAAATCTTCAGATATGGAAGATGTTTTAGGTGCACTTCTACAGGACTATAGAGATGGGTTTGTTATTGCTTGTGGTATGCACTGATGAGCCGAAATATTATGCCCACTGCCCACTGAGAAACTAATCACCACCTCATGGCACTGGGGGCCCATGACACAATAAGGAAAGTATGTAAGTTGAGTACGGATGAAACGGAATCCTAATGATGATATGGGCTGCAAATGGAGAACATCGGACTCCACAACAGATGACCCCTACTTGTTCCATGCTGACCCAAGGACTCCAATAATTTAAATTGCAGTGGCCTTGGAATCATTGTGATTGGACCATGAATCAGTGGAAACACATTGCCTGATTGGATGAATCATGTTTCTTGTTACACCAGGTTGATGGTTATTTCCAGATATGCCATCACCAAGGCAAATGGCTGCTCTACTATTTGGTATTTCTTTTTCTGTTGACATACATCTGCGTCTCACTTACAGAACTAATTTTCCCAGTCAGTGTACCATGAAATTACACTATACACTCACAAATAATCAAGTTCGAGATAGCTGCTGAGAGGGAACTCTTGTCTTCATGGTGAACAGAATAGTTGTGTATGTCACGTGACCGAAATGCTGTCGGACCTAGCACTGATTGTCATGGTGACAGTCTAGCACTGGATGGACAGGACACAGAATATCAACACATTGGACTGTGTCGTATGATAGATGGCTTATGCATGGGATACTGCACTACCAATGTCTTGCAGCCACTAATCATCTTATATGTCACAATCAGTACCCATATTCACAGAAAAACCCCTGAGATAGCATCAATAGCTGTGGGCAATACGTTCACGACCAGAGTCAGCATTGAATACTATGTACTGTAACAGCACATAGCTGAGTCACAGTTCAGCAAATCACTTATAAACTTAATGCCCTACAACTGGTGAAGAGCCGTACCATCAACACCATATCCTTACTATGGAGTGTACAAGAAACCTCCCCATGTATGTCACCCAAGGCACACATTAGCAGAAAGAACTCAATTTGTTGGAATGGCACTATCTTGACAGATGGTAGTTGTGTACTCAAACAGGAGTGATTACAGAGGATGAAACATGTCTTTTGATACATCTGGTATTACCCCTCAGCAGCAGATAATTCAAGAATCTACTATTTCATCATATTTTCCCTCCACCTGTTTGCCTGGGTGCCTCCTGCAGGCCACCTGTACCCTAATAAACCAACTGTACTAGCCCCTCTCTCCTGCATTGTATGAAAGTGTTCTGAAGAACACTCCAGGGATGTAATGTCTATTCAACACATCAGTCCTACAGACAGCTTCAAGCAAAATGTGAAAGTCCTTGAGGCAACCCATCTCTTGAGTTATTGGCTGACCTATCATGGATCAGAATGGCTCTGCAACTGTTTTTGTTTTGTGTCTCACTGTCCTGATCAACCCGAGTGAAAGGAGTGTTACACACTATTAAGCAGGTGTGTGTAACGTAAGAGAAAATATTACTAACTTACAGCTAAATTTATATTTCTGATCGTCTTCAAAATTTTTCTTACTAGATATGGGCTGTGAGACAAGTTTTATTTCAGTAAACTTGCCATATATTACTTCTTTAACACAATGGTCATTTCCTTTCCGTGAAGAATATGGCAACAATATCCTTCACTCAACACTTCAAAATCAATTTTTACACATATATGTATCAAATATACTTTACAAATGAATGTTCTTATTTTCTGCAATTGAAGTGTCATCTTTTCTTGATGTGTTACATTGCTAGCAACTGAGTATCAAGCAAGCATAATATTGCAGTAGCACTAACAAATATTTTAATGAAATTGGAGGGAAGGAAGATAAGAGCTTAATACTCTGTTGAATATGAGTTTGTTAGAAATGGAGCATTTTCTGGGATTGGATCAGAATTGGGAAGGGAACCATCAACCTTGTGCTTTTCTACCAACTGTCCTAGCTAATGCTAGCAATGTTTAAACGTTTTACATCTTTATAAAAATGTTCCATTTCTTTCATGTTGGTCCTATGTATCTCAAAGGACATTTGTAAAGTTATACCAATGTGCTTGTGAGAAAAATATTGTTGTTCGAGAGATCTATCATTTTGAAGAGACATATTTTCGGTCATACTGAAGTATCATAAAATCAACCTGAAAAGTTCATAATTAGTAACTGCTTCTAAAGTAGGGATGGAAGTCTGAAACATCAGATACAAATTTGGCTGTTTTTTGCCTCAGGAATCCATAAAATGTATAGTAATATAGCAATCAATCATTACTGATGTGCAAATAATTTATCTCCACAGATGTAAAACTGCCGTCTAAATAGCTAACAAGGGAGTTGAATTCATGGTGTAAATCATATGATGTACTTTTAAGAAAGATATTTTCATAATCCAGTGTAAGAGGAAAGTTTTATCTATCACACACACACACACACACACACACACACACACACACACACACACACACTTGAACGTCCAAAACGGAACATGACTACAAGTGCAGAAAACAAAAATTCAATGAAAACATTTGCACTTACGATTTCGGTGCAGTTTGAAGAAATCAGCAATCTGTAAATTAAGTCGTTTTGAAACAACTTCTGCATCCGGGTCAACATCTTCATAATCATCATCGTCATCATCATCATTGTCAACATCATCATCATCATCGTCGTCGTCATACAGATCCCCATCATCGTCGTCATACAGATCACCATCATCGTCGTCATTATCACCAGTACCATTGTTATCATAATCATATTCAGATCCATCACTTGAATACACGAAAATTTTTCTTGCAAAAGCAACATTCTTCCGAAAAGTGTAATTCTGCTGTACTCTCATATAATCTGCAATTCCACACAAACGCGCAACCAATTTTGGAGATTCTGTGCGCTGTGATGTACTGCATGTTGCCTCTGATGTATTCTGTTCATTAGATGGTTTGGCAGAATCCTGACAATTTTCTGATTCTGTTTCTGTGGCTGTTTGGTCAACTTTACGCTTTTTTATGTCTGATTCCTCTGTTGTGTGATTTGGCAAGGAATCTGAATCTGCTGAACGCTTTGCTCGCTTCTTTTTAATGGCAAGATCACTAGATTCATCTGTTTTATGTTCATTATTGGAACCTTGTGAGGTTGCAGTACATGACAATCCATTTGATGAATGATTTGGAGGAGCTTTTTGAAAATGTTTCTTATTATTCTGTAATCTGCAGTGAGTACGGGCACCTACTTTGGCTTTTTTACCATTTGTGCTGCTCCGTATGTGCCTTTTTAAAACAGGTAACCGGGTCTTCTTTCTCAATGGTTCTGCTCCACAAGAATTATATTCTACATCATCCAATGCTCTTTTCAGTGAACTCATGCACATCTCCTTCTGTAAATCTGAAGTATCTGAAAAGGCAAGGAATAACTTTCATTACATCTCTGTTAAACATTATCTTATTTAATACATTAGATGAAATACTAGTTTTCCACTTCACATGTTGGATTAAAAAGCAGGAAACTGGTATGTGATTAAATTTAAATAGTTGCATTATATCAAAATGTGTTTCCTTTTTGATATTACTGTTACAGCCTGTCACGCACTAACAGAAAACTTAGTTGGTTGGTTGATTTGGGGTGATGGGGCCAAACAGTGATGACATCAGTCCTGTCGGATTAGGGAAGTATGGGGAAGGAAGTCGGCCGTGCCCTTTCAAAGGAACCATCCCGGCATTTGCCTAAAGCAATTTAGGGAAATCATGGAAAACCTAAATCAGGATGGCTGGATGCGAGTTTGAACCACCATCTTTCTGAACACCAGTTTGTGGTTCTGTCAACAAAGTAAAACACTCTACACTGGTGGTATGCGACGTTGCATGGTGGCTACTTCACTGGGTAGCTTTCCTAATCAGCAGCCCATATGGGCAAACCAACTGCAACTTTACCTGATTCTGTTCAAGCCTTAGGGTAACTAGGTTATGTACGTCTCTGTTTAAAATCAGTAGCTCAATAACATGATAGGGTCGAGCTGCATGTTTGCTTCCATTCTCAACAGCTAACTCCCAACAAATAAAAAACTGTAGCTGTGATCCTGCAGTCCAAAAGTCTATGCTTTGACTAGAATTGCAAATTAACAAAATAAACAGAATTTTAAATAAAAGATAAGTGAATAACTTAATAAAAAAAGAGTTCTATTCTAACATCAGAAACTGGTGTAGACATCATCAGTGAATTCTGATGAATAATGTTTATTAAGAAAGTACATCACAAATACACGGAAAGTGGTCTTAAAATAACCAGTAATAATACAGACAAAAAATAATCTTACCAGATGCAACAAAATTGTATTGAGAGTGTTATGAGTATGGTAGCAAAATTCCCAAGCTAAATTGTCATCCAAGACAGCCAAAAAACTAAATCCATTTCATGATCACAATACACGAAATATCTGCCAGCTCAAAATAATTGAGAGTTCAATATGACAATTTACACAATAACACGCAAGAGCTAACAAGTAAAAACTCATACTCCGTCTATTCTCAATTCCATAACGCAAGTTGATAAGTTAAAGGGTTCTGCACTGGAGCACATAACGACCTCACAAAAGTCAGGGTCCATTCAAAAATTAAAAGTATTGTAGCAGCTGTGCACTGCCCAGAATCTATCACCCACATGACCGAATATCACACTACATCCACAAGCAGGTCTACCTTCCTTAAGTACTTGATATAAAGTGTCCTCAATCACTCCTGTCAGTGCACCACTGTAACAGTGTCTGTCTCCAATTTACTCCAGTTGTGTTCTGCCACTGCCTAATTCTCATTGGCTGAAGGCCATCCCCACCAAAATACACAGTTTGAAAGCTCTACAGACATTATTCTGACTCAACATGACCACTTTCTGCATTAAACTTATACATTACAACAATATTGCAATAAAAGAAATGTTATAAACATTTGTCCACAATTAGACCATTCACAAATAATTAAATAAGGATTTTCTCATCAAAAAATAAGCCAGCATTCTTGCCCAAGTGCACTCATGTTAAATTACAAAAAATTGTTGGTAAATATTATTTAAACAATTATGTCTGCCAGATAGAAGTGTCTTAGCACTCTTTTCAATAGTGCTGTTAGCTAACACATGTGACTGACCACTTCTTAAATTATCATTGTTTTGCACTATCAACTTAATTATATTTAAATATAGTGATTGCTAAGATGCTGCATTCAGTTGCTATGTTATTGTGGATGATACAAAGTTCTGGAAAACATTCGCATAATGAAAAGGGATATAAAATGTAATTAATTAATAAATAAAATAGATACAGATACGTAGTGTGCCGGGATGATAGCTATAGCATGAAGTGTTTAAAAGTTAATAATTCTAAGGTTCATTATGACAATATTTAGACACTGTCAGTTATTATCTTTGGTATTTTTTATGATTTTGAAAACATTATTGTTTCACTGAATGTGCCTCACTTTCTAAAATCATCCATGCATTCATATTTGCTTTATTATTATTACTATTATTATTTACAGTTTATGGCCATTATCGGACCACTCTAGCCAACTTTATACAAAGAATATTTCAGTTTCCTGTCAGCCCAGTACTACTTCATTCTCTCAGATCTCATCCTTCTTTCTTCGTCGGAAATCACCCTTCCTATTGCCTGTTTGTTGATTCTTGTTTGCAGTCCGGTTTGTTTGTCTGTGAGTTTCCTGATTTTGTTAGTTTTGTTTCTTAGGTCTTCCAATGTAATCTGTAGCTCATCCACATCTTCCTTGATTTGTGTAATCCACTTAAGTTTGCACTTACTATTCCAGAATTTTTCTATTATTCTCCTGATGATCATGTTCTCTGATGTTCTGATTAGATGTCCAAAAAATGAAATGTGTTTCTTTCTGATTGTACTCATTACCAGTTCTATTTCCTTGTAGAGTGTTTCATTTGTAGCTACTCTCCAGTGTCCATTTTTCTGGTATGATTTGTTGATGCACATTCTGATGATTCTTCTCTCTATTTTGAGTACTTTGTCTATTTGTGCAGTGTTAGTAGTTTTGAAGATGGTTTCACTTGTGTGTGTTATTTCTGGTCGAGTGGCTGTTTTGTAGTGTTTTAATTTTGTTGCTATTGACAGGCTCGTTTTGTTGTGGGTGTTCTTGGTGATATATTGTGCTCTAGTCAATTTGTCAATGTTGTCTTTTCATTGAGGTTATATGTTATGATTTCTCCCAGATATTTAAATTTATCTACAATTTTGATTTCTTGGTTTCCTATGTCAATTTTGTTTATGAGTGGTGGGTCAGTTAACATGATAACTGTTTTTTCAAAGGATAATCCAAGACCAATTTTCTGTGCTATTTCTATAGTGAGATAATTTGTTGTTTGGTTTCCTGAATACTGTTGGACAAGAGAGCAAGGTCATCAGCAAATCCTAGACAATTTAAACTTATGTAGTCTTTGGGCCTTCCAATTCAGATGTTCTTTGGGTTAGTCTTGTACCATTCCCTCATTATGTATTCTAAAGCACAGTTGAACAGCAGGCATGCCAAGCAATCTCTGTCTTAAACCTGTTTTTACGATGAATGGTTCAGAGTGTTCACCCCTGAACCTGACTTTTGATGCAGTGTAGGTTAAGGTGATTTCTATAAATCTGATTAATTTTGGTTGGAGCCTGAAATTTCTTAAGGTTTTTAACACTGAAGGTCTATGGATGCAGACATATGCTTTTTTAAATGTCCACGAAGGTTATTACAAGAGGTTTATTTCGTTTCTTGTAATATGCTATGGCTAATTTTAAAGTGATGATCTGTTCTGCACAGTTCCTCCAAGGTCTGAGGCCTCCTTGGTATTGACCTAATTCTTCCTCTAGTTGTTCTTTGATCCTCTTGTACAGATTCTGGAGAAAATCTTGTATGTGCAGTCTAAGAGAGAGATACCACGGTAATTATCTGGGTTGCTTTAACATGTGACTGTTATTTATTATAGTACTTCTAAGAGTTGCAAGTAGCCATATTTTAGATGGGCTGACACTCCACCTTTTGTGATGCATCACCTGTTCTTCAGCTAAACAAGCAATGACCATCCAAATTGCATGCATTGGCAATTTTCACATTTCCGGCCATGCTAACTGCCTTTGTATCTGTGCCGGACGATACCAGATGCTTTGCTGGACTGGCTGCGGTGCACCCTGGGCCCTCTGGCTAGCACTCCACAGCACAAACAAATTCACATCAACTCGTACCAATTCTAAGCAGCTGATTAACTCACTACATACACATAAAGTTACAGGTATTGGCAAACTGGTCTCTTGTTGGGAGAAATGTGTTTGTCACTGAGGTGACTATGTTGAGAAATACATAAGTAGACCTGAAGAATAAGGATGTAGAATGTTCATTTCAAGAACGGGTTACAATAGTTGTTTGGGTGGTTTCACTGTGACATTCTTTATGCTTCTCCAGCTTAAAAGGAAAATGAGATTTGTTTTTAACTGACGTGTTTTGCCATACATCCAGTGATGATGCAAACCGGTAGAAGATGTAGGGTTCTCAATTGATGAAAACATTAAACATCATAATATTGGGTTGAGAAATGACTATACAGATGTTGAGGTTGACATTAGTAATAACTTCCTGAATACTTTTAGCATGGTACAAATGGGAACACTGCTTCAAGGCCATCAAAAAGTTCAGCATCAATCTTAGACCATGTACTTACAGATACTGATAGGGAAAATTGTATAGTATTTATAAAAGATGATGGCATTTCTGATCATTACTGACAGACAATAAGGCTAAAGAAAGGCTTGGTAAAACCTGCAAAATAGCAAAACTGTTTAAAACAGTGCTACCATAGTGTATAACACTGTTTTATAAATAAGTTATGTAATAATGATAACAGGATAATGCTACACTATTCATTTATTTCTCACCCCCCCCCCCCCCCCCAGTCAAAGCACACACTACACACATTATTTTATAACAGTAAACAGACTATAATTTTGTAATTTTGTACATTGCAACTTTTCATTTTCTACTGAGTCAGTACCCCTCTATAATGAGCTCAGAAAGAGGATAAGGTGTTAGTAGTATACACTGCATAGCTTTGGGAGTAGCTTTTTCCAGAAAAGGAAAAAAAGAAGCAAAATTTATAGTGAGAAAGTGTTGTGGAATGTTAGAGTTTCATTATTGTTGGTATTATTTGTAACTTTTCTCACAAACATGCAAATCAAAAATGGAATAGTGTAACACAAAATTCTCATGGAATTAGCAAATTTTGTAAATGACTATTTCTGTGGTATTCCAGAGAAGCTGCACCAAAATATTTCTAAAACGCATGAGGGACCCACAATGAATTAAACTGGAAGCACAATGATGTTTCTCAGAAGAGAGAGACAATACAGAAATTTTTAAGTCAGCAGATGTAGATAAGGTTGATGTCTCCATTCTGAAGTTGTGGTTAGCCAGCATACACACTCTCTTAACGAAGGTAATAAATGAGCCCCTTCAGCTCAGATATTTTTTCAGGGTAACTAAAGCACACACCAGTTGGGTCTTTACTAAAGAAATGTAAACTAGTACAGAAATACTGACAACTACTGGCCAGTTTCACTACTGCTTGCATTCTCAAAAATAACAGAATCAGTCATATACTGAATAATTAGTTACATGAATAAACATCACCTTTCTAATCAAGCATGGAACAATATCACCCGTTATGGAGTTTACGGAAGTGGCACTTTAAGCACTTGACAACCAGAACTGTAACATGCATATTCTTAGACTAGTCCAAGACTTCACACATTATTGAAAATAAAATACTATTAAACAAACTAAAAGGATTCGGTATAAGAGCAATAACAAATGAGTAGATCCAGTCTTACCTGGAAAACAGAGTGTAAAATATAGAGCTTGTTCTCACATCTGATAATGATAAAATGTTTAGTGAGCCAATTGTCAGACAAGAAACATACAAACACATGTGTTCAAGTAGTTTATTGGGTCCAATTCTGTTCTTACTATACACTGAAGAGCCAAAGAAACTGGTACACCTGCCTAATATCGTGTAGGGCCCCCCGCGAGTACACAGAAGTGCGGAAAACATGACGTGGCATGGACTCAACTAATGTCTAAAGTAGTGCTGGAGGGAACTGACACCATGAATCCTGCACGGCTGTCCATAAATCCGTAATCCGTAAGAGGGGGTGAAGATCTCTTCTAAACAGCACAATGCAAGACATCCCAAATATGCTCAATAATGTTCATATCTGGGGAGTTTGGTGGCCAGCAGAAGTGTTTAATCTCAGAAGAATGTTCCCGAAGCCACTCTGTAGCAAGTCTAGACGTGTGGGGTGTTCCACTGTCCTGCTGGAATTCTCAAAGTGTGTCGGAATGCACAATAGACATCAATGCATGCAGGTAATCAGAGAGGATAAACACACATATGTCACTTGTCAAGAGTCATATATAGATGTATCAGGGGTCCCATGTCATTCCAACTGCACACGTCCCACACCATTACAGAGCTTCCATCAGCTTGAAAGGTCCCCTGTTGACATGCAGGATCCATGGATTCATCAGCTTGTCTCCATACCCACACACATCCATCTGCTTGATACAATTTGAAATGAAACTCATCAGACCAGGCAACATGTTTCCAGTAATCAACAGTTCAATGTTGGTGTGGACAGGCCCAGCCAGGCGTAACACTTTGTATTGTGCAGTCATCATGGGTACACAGGTAGGCCTTCAGCTCCAAAAGCCCAAGTTGATGAAGTTTCATTGAATGGTTTGCACGCTGACACTTGCTGATGGCCAAGCAATGAACTCTGCTGCAATTTGTGGAAGGGTTGCACTTTTGTTACATTGAACAATTCTCTTCAGTTGCTGTTGGTCCCATTCTTGCAGGATCTTTTTCCAGCTGCAGCCATGTCATAGATTTGATGTTTTACCAGCTTCCCGATGTTCACGTACACTTGTGAAATGGTCATATGGGAAAATCCCCACTTCATCAACCTCTCAGAGACGCTGTGTCAAAGTGCTCATGCAGGGACTGTAACACCACATTCAAACTAACTTAAATTTTGATAACCTGCCATTGTAGCAGCAGTAACCGATCTAACAACTACACCAGACAATTGTTGTCTTACATAGGTGTTGTCGACCGCAGCATGGTATTCTGCCTCTTTACATCTCTCTGTATTTGAATATGCATGCCTATACCAATTTCTTTGGCACTTCAGCGTATATCAGTGATTTTCCAGACGGTATAAGATGTGGAGAGAAAATTCTTTTTGCTGATGACAGTAACACCATAATCAATGCTGAAACACTGTAGCTCCTAATAGAGAACTTAAATCAAATGCCCAAGGATGCTTACAAGTGGCCAGTATATAAAAAATTAAGAGTGAACATAAAGGAAACAAATTGCAAGCTTCACTGCACAAAAAAGGAAAAGAACTGTAGGGACAAGCATAGATGACATACCTCTAGATAATATAACACAGAAAAAGTTTTTAGTTTTCAGTTAAATTGTCATCAGCATACTATTGAGCTTAGTGTTCCAGCAGCAGTTTGTAAGAGCTGACATCTGGTGACATCTGGCTAAAGTGCACTAACAATTTTGAAAACTCTTGTGTTGTGTGCTGATGCTGGCAAATTGTTCAGGTTGGTCACAGCCAATTGGTGAGAATCACTGAATCTAATGATTTCTTTTGACAGAATACATGAATTGATTACATTTCCTTTTGATATAGTGTGTGCCACAATAACTTTTACTGGTCTGGCTATTATGAATTTTAAGATTGCTTACATATTTTTGTATTTCTTTGGGGACTAGAAAAAAAGTAGATGTTCTGACAGACTGACCTTAGCGAGGCCTGGTTCCTAAATTAGCATGGGGTGGGGCAATCTGGCTGTGAACTGGTGAAGCCAGTGAATCTCAGTGTGAAAATATGCTTGCCATAACCGCACAGCCTGATATGAACATCCGTCATTGCAAAAATCTACTTTTAGGCCTTATTTCCACTTTTGCTGAAAATTCTGACAATGTGGTTCATACTACTTGGATAGAACAAAATACCAGCTAACCATTTATGAACCATAGGAAATTATGAGAGATTCACTTCCTACATTTGACTCGATTTGTCACGTTAACTTCCCACGAGTTATCCCACAAACTGCTACCAACAGCAGCAAACAACAGAAAAGCTGCTGACACCATTAACTGCACTTTTACCTGAGGAACCATTCAGCCATGCATTCAGTTCTTTGCTAAGGATTCTTTTCTGTGGATCAAAGGTGCAAACTATGGACATCGTTTTCAAATCATAGAAAAGCAACATCAGAATAATAACTGAAAGCAGTAGTTGGGCTCATTGTAAACACTGTTCAAAAGACTTGGTATACTTACTGCACCAGATTAGTACATCTATCAGTCCTGGTTGCACATCAGGGAAAACATTACTTAGTAATGCACTAGCACTTCTATAAGTGATCAAAGAACAAGAGCCATATTGGACTTGCATTTATCAAGAAAAACAAAACAGCATTAAATCAGGGAGTTAAACTGTTTAATAAATTGCCCTGGGAGATGAGTTAGATTAACATACATATGTTCCAAAAGGCAGCTAAACATGCTTAATAAGTAATGCATATTACACAATCAAAGATTGCTTAAAGGTCTCAGATTAGGGTTTAGTAATGAAAAAGGACAAATATAATACACTGTCACATCAATAGCAAATATGCCATGATCAACAGTGCATGACAGTAATGTAGTGACATTCTCCTGAGCTCAACATCTTACTTACTCACTCAGGGAGGGAGGGTGGGAGAGGGAGAGGGAGAGGGAGAGGGAGAGAGAGAGAGAGAGAGAGAGAGAGAGAGAGTGTGTTTTGTTGACACTGTTTTTTTGGACGGGCTCAAGGGTGAACATAGAGATGTGGGTGTTCTATGGTCCTGAGGGCACCATGGTGCAACTTGCTTACAATCAAGGGAACACACTACTTTATGTGGCAACCAACCAGTGTAGTTGTAAAGACACTACCTTCTTACTTGGAAGTATGGGGTTATGATTCCTTCTACGGGACACTGTCAACCACCTGACCTACCCTAAAACGTACTTATATATGCTGTGTTTGTATACTGGAGCTATTTAGTGAAAAATGAGGTAATAATATTTATCAATATGAAATGTACCACTAAAATGCATAAATCTGATGCCAAAATTTTCATGACGAGCAATAATATAAATGCAGACTATGACTGGCTGATGTGACCATGTTTCCTGTGTTGTGATTGGTTAACAAACGCAAATCTAGCAGCTGCCATCTTGAATTCAGTGATGACACTAATGTGACATATTTGGAGCTTTTTGTTTTTATGCTTGTGTATTACAAAACTATGCAGTTTCAGTGATAGACTGCATTAAACATCACTCCACGACAGATTATTTGTAATACAGTTTGATGTGCGGAAATGGCAGGAAGCGCAAATTATCTATATAAAACCTTTTCCAAGGTAAATTCTCTGGAGACTACTAAAGGGGACCCAGTATTCCTTTTTTATAAAAAGTTATTGCAGTTACAAAATGGCTTAAAAATTGCAACTGATCTCTCCCCCCCCCCCCCAAAAAAAATAAATAAATAAAAATAAAAATTGATTCCATGTACCATAAAAATGATGTATAATGCAACCTTGAAATTTTAACAGTACAATGGGCACAAAAAGTTTTTATTTTAAGCTGGGTTTAATGTGCCCATAGTAGTTGTTAAGCTCATACAACATTTTGCAGCCCCCTACTGAAATCCTCATAAAAATAGGATTTTGTTTATCTTGAGCTTAAGTTGTCCATAGCCTAGTTTTTTCTGTAAGAAACATCAATGCTAAATCTTATTCAGACAAGAGATCGTCAGGTGGTGATCACAAGGGCATTCAGTCTGGAACGGCCCACTTGTAACAACAAGAAAGCTTACTGTTGGCTAATAAGAGAAACCCAATTCAGTTTTGACCAAAATGAAATTTCAGATTCGAGTAATATCTCCAAGACTGTATGTGACATATAAATATAAACACTCCCATAAATGCATACAGAAAATGTTCTGATAAAATTTTCTGATATGAAAGGGGGCAGTAATTGAATACCAGGGACAGGCAGGCAGGAATCCAAATGACAGGAATATTTTTAATCAACACTATGCTGAAGTAGAACAAAAATTCATAAAAGATACCAGTAGCTTCCACAAATCAAGGAATATGAACATTTTCGTTGTCAGAGAATACATTTTTCTGTGGCCAACAAATGAATCACCAGTATCAAACTTAAAACACACACAGATGCCCAAAAACACTCAGGATTTTTGTGGAAAACCTACTAATGTAGTTGTGCTCATGGTCAGTCAGACACATTTCCGATTTGATAAACTAAACTATGAAAAATGGGATATTTCTTAAATAACCGAAAAATAATAAGGTTGTGCCTATTTACACTGAGGTGACAAAAAGTCAAGTGATAGCAATATGCACAAATACAGATGGCGGTAGCATTGCATACACAAGGTTTAAAAGGGCATTGCATTGGTGGACCTGTCATTTGTACTCAGGTGATTCATGTGGAAATGCTTCCAACACGATTATTGGCACTCGAAAGAAGTGAACAGACTTTGAACATGGAATTGTAGCTGGTGCTAGATGCATGGCACACACCGTTTCAAAAATTGTTAGGGAATTCAATATTCTGAGATCCACAGTGTCAAGAGTGGGCTGAGAATGCCAAATTACAGGCATTACCTCTCACCATTGACAACACCGTGGTCGGTGGCCTTCATTTAATGACCGAGAGCAGTGGCATTTGTGTAGAGTTGCGAGTGCTAAAAGATAAGCAACACTGCTAGAAATAATCACAGAAATCAATGTGGGACATACGACAAATGTATCCATTAGGACAGTGCAGTGAAACTTGGTGTTAATGGGCTACGGCAGTGGACGACCAACCAAAGGCCTTTGCTAACAGCATAACATTGCCTACAATGGCTCCTCTGGGCTTGTGGCTGTATGAGCTGGACCTTAGGAAACTGTGGTCTAGTCAGGTGAATCCTGACTTCAGCTGATAAGAGTTGACTGTAGGATTTGAGTGTTAGGGGTAGACCCCGTGAAGCCATGGACCCAAATTGCCAACAAGGCTCTGTGGAAGCTGGTGGTGGCTCCATAATGGTGTGGACCATGTTTAAGTGTAATGGACTGGGTCCTCTGGTCCAAGTGAACCGATCACTGTCTGGAAATGGTTATGTTTTGCAACTTTGAGACCATTTGTAGCATTTCATGTTCCCAAACAAGGATAGAATTTTTATGGATGACAATGTGCCATGTCATCAGGCCACAAATGTTCACGACTGGTATGAAGAACAGGCCGGAAAATGTTTTGGCCACCCACATCCCCCAACATGAATGCCATCAAATATTTACAGGACATAACTGAGAGGTCAGTTTGTGCACAAAATCCTGCACCGGCAACACATTTGCAATGTTAGACAGCTATAGAGGCAGCACAGCTCAATATTTTCGCAGGGTACTTCAATGACTTGTCGAGTCCATGCCCCACAGCGCCGGAAGAAGGAAGTCCGACACGATATTAAGACGTAAACCACAATTTTTATCACCTCATTGTACACGGCCAGTGATAAGAATAATCTGGAAACTTACAGGCCAATTACTATTACATCTGTATTGTCTATTGTGGGAAATGTCTTGAATGATAGTACGTTAGATTTTACGTGAAATAACATTGGTCTACTCTACAAGACACAGTATGACCTTAGAAAACATACATCTACAATAACCACAACAGCTAACTTTATAGCTAAGGTAACTGATGCATTAAATAAGGTAAGAAGAGTGTCTCAAGTTTTCCCTAACCTTTCAATAGTATTCTGTCATGTATGTTACAATATAAAATAAACAAAATAAACTTTTACTGCATCATGGGCAAAGAGGCTATCAGCCTAAAATCATCTATGTGACTAAGAGCAATTGGATGCAAAATGAATGACATTACTTTAAATGTGCCCTCTCATTTATAGCTAGTGAAGTGTGGTGTACCTCAGTGATCAACTCCATGACACCTTTCCTCCTTTCTATATGTCAACTACATGCCTTCACTGTATACACAGGAATGTCTGATAAGAGTCGTCAGCTTCGACCAGTGACATAAGAAACACGAGAAAGATACTGTAAAAAATATGGTAGCTACAATATGATGTTGCTGGCGAATTTCCAAGTGGGCTAAGTAACAGATCATTCTGACACCACAATCAGGTTTTTTACTATCACATTTGTTGACTTCACAAACTAAAAACAAAACTGAATACATTATCCAAAAGGTTATGTGACTCCAGCCATCAACATTACATCACTGGCCAAAGCTGATGACTTGTTGAACATTTCTCTCTATCCTCTTCTCCCATATAGCCAATCCACCTCAAAGTGAACCTTCGTGAGTGGTTTTTTCAAACTGACTTACATAATTACAAACTGTTCATAAATAGCTTAAAGACTGTACTTCTTCCAAATAAGCTTTGTTTTAAAAAATATGTAGTATTTTAATTACGAAAAATATATCTTTTTTGGTCAGATTTCAACAAAATATGTAACTGTAACATCTGGATAGCTATTCCGCTAATAACACTGAGATGCCGGGCCGAGGGTTCATCCAACCACCTTCACAGTAATTCTCTATTAATCCACACAAGAACAGTGTGTGGGAAAAACCGAACACCTATATCCTGCCATGCAAGTTCTGATTCCCTTATTTTATTATTATGATTATTTCTCTCTATGTAGATCGGCATCAAAAAAATATTTTTGCATTCAGAGGAGAAAGTTGGTGATTGAAATTTTACAAGAAGATCACACTGCAATTGGAAACATCTTTGTTTTAATGATGGAAACCCCAAATCCTGTATTATGTCTGTGACACACACTTCTCTATTTCTCGATAATACAAAATATACTGCCCTTATTTCAACTTTCTCAATGTACTCCGTTGAACATGTATGGTAAGCATCCCACACTGCACAGCAGTACGCCAAAAAGAGAATGGAAAAGTGTTGTGTAGGCAGTCTCTAAAAAACAGTCTTTGGTTTGCCTTCCCAATACCATCTTCTGTGTTCTTTCCAATTTGCGTAGTTCGTAATTGTAATTCTTGGATATTTAGTTGAATTTCTGGCCTTTACATCTGGGTGACTTACCAGGTGACCGTAGTTTAATGTATACCTTTTAGCACTCACGTGAATGACCTCACAGGTTTCATTATTTGGGGTCAATTGCCAATTTTCGCACCATACAGATACCTTTTCTAAATCTATTTTCAATTTGATTTGATCTTCTGATGACTTTACTACATGATAAATAACAGCATCATCTGGAAGGAAACTAAGATGATAGCTCAGAGCCTGCAAAAATTTATCACTGCACAACAGATAGCCCTTCCTTCTCATCTTGAATGGTAAGTTTCCCCTGACCCACAGTTTTGGGGGACTTTCCCAAAATCTACACCTTTTCCTAGGCATCTCCAGTCCTTTTATTTCACCCCTCCTCCTTCCCCTTCAACCCTTCTGCCTGAAGAAGGAGCCACTGGCTCCGAAAGCTTGGTAATTACAACTTACAACCATTTTTTACTTGTGAGTTCTGCCGCCGCTTGGTGAGTAGATTTTTTATCTATCCAATTAAATAATTTTGTCAACAATTTGCTGTTTTCATTGTTAGATAGTTTAGTAGATATTTCATCATAAATATTGAGAGGCACGGAAAAATAGCCTTTCCTTAAAACTGAGTGCAAATTACTGAGACTATACTCATAGTGTTAGATACTAAGGGCACTTACTGACTTCCGACTAACTTTAAAACTAATTTCAAACTGTAAACATACCACAATGTTGTCTGCCCTGTACCCAAACTAGCTGTAACAGTGCTTATTTCACAGCATCAGTAAGTCAGAGAAGATTGTTGAGAAAATTTTGTACTGAGAATCACATAGCATTTATGTGTGGTTTCGAGATAAAATATTACATAACCTAAAAATATTATGCTGAATTACATAATGATTTAATTAGTTTAAATTTTAATTAAAATTTTAATAACTGAATAATTCAATGTGCATATTTTTTATTTTAATGGTCTGCTACATTACATTTTAATAAAATGGAGCCTTCGACAATAGCTGTTAACTCTGACCAAATGGTGTAGTATCAGGGAAAGCCGAAATCTGATCCAGTGAAGTGGAGGTAATATTCAGAAAAAGAAAAGGAATGTGACAAAGCTAGAAGACTGAAAGCTAAGGAAAATGTGGGTAAGCTTGAAGAAGAAAATAGAAGACAGATTCAAGAAAGAGTAAGGCTGCATAGGTAGATTCAAGAAAGAGAAAGGCTGCATAGGCATAAAAAGAAAAAAAGGTGCAGTTTGAATTGCACACACTTCTGCCTCATCTATTAGGACTTCTGCTCAGTCTTTTGGATGAGCAGCGTATAAAGCTAAAAATGTTTTCCAATTAGTCCCAGTAAGTAACTAGATTTCTTAAAAAAAATTGTAGTTGCCATTTTTGGACCTTCAATGCCTTCAGCCCCCAGCAAAACCAGCAAATTATCAACTTTGATGGATAATGTCAAATTAGCCAATCAGGAGTTGTTCTGCAGTGATGAAATTAGTGGGCACACACCTGGCAGACAGGATGTTAAGTTAGTCAAAAATCTCTTATCTGGAAAAAGATCCAATGTGCAGAAGAGATATTTTTAAGGTTGAATAACAAGTACATTGTTTTCGTTTATTTCAAAATAGTTTTCGACTTATTGAGCCATCTTCAGGAAACAAATGCCTAGTGTCTGAATGGGACACTAGTTCTAAGGTAACTGAATCTTAAGCAAAGATACAATCCACTTGCATAGTGTTTTGTGCATCAAACTTGTTTCTTAATGTTGAAATTACATTTTGCACAATGGACAATGTTAAGTACAATAAATAATTAAACTACTCGATATTAGAGTTTCAATTGTTATAATGCTAAATTTAGTGAGGTCTTGAGATTGGCTGAGAAACTGTTAAACTGAGCACTCTTCATTTATGTTGGGCAACAAACATTTTTTAACATTGTAACTGAATTTTAGGCAATGCACAGTATTATACACAATAATTAAACTACACAATCTTACAGTATTAAAGGTTATGATGGCATAGGTTTGTATGGAAGTGACAATGGTTAAGAGCTATGAAATTGAGCATTAATAACTTATGCTGTGCAAATGAACATTGTAAATTACATTTTTATACAATGAGCAACATTTACACAGTACAATTTTTATTGCTGAAGTCTAAGGGGTAAGCACGATAAAGAATAGGAAATTCTATTGCATTTTAATTCTTTGTTATAGTAAGTGTAATTGTGGCAGTTTGTGGGTACATGGCTGGTTGACTGCTTCACATGATGCAAGCAACCATACACACATCAGCAAACTGAAACAATGACACATACTGCTGTGGATGGGATTGGTGTCAATGTAAAGCATAGTGTTTGGATGGCTGTGAAATGTAGAAGAATTATTGTTTCATCAGCAGAAGATTCCCATGCTTACCTTAAGATGCATGTGAAAAGTATCTCAATATCTAATGCATCTCTGTCAGAAGTAAAGAAAGTTGGTATTTGTGCCCTGGAAGTTGAGAAACTAAGTGCAAGTACAAGGGTTCACTACAACCCAAGTCTACTCTGATTGTGGATTGTGAAGAAGAGTTTGGCAAAGTAAAAGTGGAGGAAGTGAATGCAGACTGTTTTAGTTTAAGTTGCTGCTGCAAGCTGCAAAGAGAATTTAAGGAATCTAAACTAATATAAATATGTTGGTGTGTGACAAGGTGCTGTGGATGAAGACTGTGACATGAAGATGTTTTCACAATCTTGAGAAAGCATTAAAACATTAATTAAACCAAAAGAAAATTATGTTTCTTATCCAGAATTAAGTAATATTATGGCTATGTTACCTATGCCAAATATTACAATAAAAGGAAGAAGGTTTTTTTATGAATCATGCAAAAATACTGATGTTTCATAAACATAGGCTTAATACAACTGTACTGCTCTCAGCAACTTTGTTTCTTCTAGAAAACTGAATTAATAATGTTAATGTCAAAAAGATTCTGAGTTACAGTTTAGAATGGAAACAAATCTGGAATTCATAACAATGATGTTCATTAACACCAATTACCATCTGTGCAATACCCGATGCACTATATTTACCTTTTAAACACTTTGTTAAATATTACAATTACTTGCTCTGCAATAAATAGTAAATCCATTTTCTACTTGTACCTCAGAATTTTATCATTAAGGTTGAAGATCTTAACTCCCTTACCCTGATGTGGTTTTAGAAGTCCATTTTAATTAACACCTGTTACACTACTTTCTTCACGGAAAAAAAGAAACATTATTTTCAGAAGATTATACACTTTTCTCATCAAAACTCAATTACAGAAGCCAGCTTACACAGGCAATTCCTATCAATAACCTTATTTTAAATTTATTTCTTTACAAGAAACTCAGCTTTTCAATTTTTGCAATGCGAATCATCTCTGACAGTGCAAACTTAAGCATTAAAACAGCAGCATACTATGGTTACTTCCATTCTTCGATAGCATATGGAATTATTTTCTGGGGAAATCAACCTCTTGCAAAGAAAATAAGCAATGCTCAGAAGTGTGTTGTAAGAGTGATGTGTGGTGTAGATGCAGTTGCAGAAGCCTATTCTGGAATCTGGGAATTCTTACAACTACTTCTCAACATATATATTAACTTGTGTGTTTCATAAGTAAAAACACTGATTTATACAAATGTAACAGTGAATACCATCAGTACAAAACAAGGAGGAAACATGATTTCCATACTGTAGGTAAAAAACTGAAGGTTGTGCAGATGGGTGTACATTACTCTGGTATAAAGATGTTTAATGCTCTTCCTCCAGATATTTGTGAAATAGCCAATAAATATACATTTAAAGAGCTTTTGGGGCAATTTCTTTTAGCCATGTCATTTTACAGTTTGGAAGAGTTTATGAAACACAGTGAGAAACTGTCTTAAAATAAAATAAGATGTATTATCACATAAACTGAACATTAAGCTGTACATGCATGTCACATAGTGTTAACTGCTTATATTTAACTCTCTGGGTTATATGACCTTTTCATATTTAATTTACTATGGGGCATGAAAGGGAAGCCGTGGTTGGGAAGGGAGTGAGGCAGGGTTGTAGCCTCTCCCCAATGTTATTCAATCTGTATATTGAGCAAGAGTAAAGGAAACAAAGGAAAAATTTGGAGTAGGTATTAAAATCCATGGAGAAGAAATAAAAACTTTGAGATTCGTCGATGACATTGTAATTCTATCAGACAGCAAAAGACCTGGAAGAGCAGCTGAACGGAATGGACAGTGTCTTGAGAGGAGGATATAAGATGAACATCAACAAAAGCAAAATGAAAGTAATGGAATGTAGTCTAATTAAGTCAGGTGATGTTGAGGGAATTAGATTAGGAAATGAGACACTTAAAGTAGTAAAGGAGTTTTGCTATTTGGGGAGCAAAATAATTGATGAGGATATGAAATGTAGACTGGCAATGGCAAGGAAAGCGTTTCTGAAGAAGAGAAATTTGTTAACATCAGGTATAGATTTAAGTGTCAGGAAGTCATTTCTGAAAGTATTTGTATGGAGTGTAGCCATGTATGGAAGTGAAAATGGACGATAAATAGTTTGGACAAGAAGAGAATAGGAGCTTTCAAAATGTGGTGCTACAGAAGAATTCTGAAGAGTAGATGGGTAGATCACATAACTAATGAGGAGGTATTGAACAGAATTGGGGAGAAGTTTGTGGCACAACTTGACAAGAAGAAAGGACCGGTTGGTAGGACATGTTCTGAGGCATCAAGGGTTCACAAATTTAGCATTGGAGGGTAACAATCATAGAGGGAGACCAAGAGATGAATACACTAACAGATTCAGAAGGACGTATGTTGCAGTAAGTACTGGGAGATGAAGAAGCTTGGACAGGATAGAGTAGCATGGAGAGTTGCAGCAAACCAGTCTCAGAACTGAAGACTACAACAACAACAACAACAACAACAACAACAAAACAACAACATGTTTTAAGCCTTGCAGTCTGTAGGCCTAAGGTTTCTCATTTCATCATATTGTGTTATGGATCATTGTAATAGTTACATAACTTTCTAATCTTTACTTGTAAACACAGTGTATACATACTTGTCATTGACAAAATAAAAATTGACACACACTACATCCATGTGAAATTCTCTCAGTTGGATCCATGGTGTAATAAATAAATAAATGTGAGAGTTTTGAGCTTTTTATGCTTGCAAATGTAATAATCATTACAATGGAATGCCAACATAAATGACAATTTAGTAATTCATGTAGACAATGCTTCACTCATAGCAAAAAGGAGACACTGAAGTGTAATTGGAACAGCAGCCTCTGAACAAATATTTCAGTGAGAATAACTTGTCTCTTGTTTGTAAATGCAAATTAGACAACATCCGTACATACAAATAAAACTGTACAAATTAATATATTTGCCTTACACCATATACACACAACTGCAAAAAATGAAAAAAATCATACATCTGAAAATAAACTGTACTGCTCAGTTAAATAACCATATACACGTTTCCAGTGCTTAAAGTAAACAATAAGTACGCTTAATAGTTTGGTGTGTTTTATCCAATTAAAGACCACAAGGAAAAGACTGCACAGAAAAGAAACCCACATTAAGAAATAAATTTAGATGTTACTTAGTTTCACTTTCTATACATAGGTTAAAAGACTATGCCTACATGCAAACTAGACAGCGGGAGAAATTAAGATATCTGGGCATCCATAAAACAAGAACTGTACACTTTCTAGTCAATGAAAGAAAGAATGGAATATCCTGGTGTTGCTCTTTCTAATATGTTCCAGGCACAATGATGCTGCAGACAGGCATGGAACCTAGGATTCCATGATTCAGTCTTTTACTGTATCGCCCCTTTCCCCAGATGTAACTTACTGTCACGTTTACTGTGTCACAGTTGCCCACTGCTCTTGATTATTCTTACTGAAGTGCAGGCATGGGGGGGGGGGGGGGGGGGGGGAGGAGGAGGAGGAGGAGGAGGAGGAGGAGGAGGAGGAGGAGGAGGAGGAGGGTTGTGTGTGGGGGGGGGGGGCAGGGGAGGCATCATATCCTGAATCCAGTCCCATGCCCCATTATGAAGACTATCACTTTGAAACACCCCCCCCCCCCCCCTCTCTTATCAGTATGGTTCAGTGCACAGCTGCAGAAGTGAACTTGCAAAAGTGGATTTAAACATGTTTCGATCTCAATAAGGATGTGTGCAAAATTTTGGATTGATTTTGTGTATACATTCTACAAGTTACTTAGTTTAATTTATATTTTTATGGGTGTTTGTGAAATTATGTATAAATATTAAAGAAATAGTGTTTGTTTTGACCACATAAATACAATGGAGAATTTATATGACTGGATGAAGGAATAAATAAATAAAGTCTTTACAGACATGTATTATGCACTTTTTTATTATTCGATTTCATACTGTTGAAACTTATACCTAACGTTTGATTACGGACATAACAATACGAAGGCAAAACATCGGCACACCCTGGGAAGCAGCCATGCACACTAACATCAAAACCTCAATACATTTACTCTTGGACGTTTCTCACTCACGATTATCGTTTGTGATATAAAAAAAGATTTGTATCAGTTTACGCGTTTTCCAGATACATGCAGCTAAGTAATGTAAATTTTCGGTAAAATTATGTACCGACTCTCATCTTGTATCTCTGATGGGGTTTCACAAAATGTAAATAAATATGAAGTAGAAAACACGTTCGCTGGTAAACATGTCTTCAAACTATACTATAAACGTCACTGACAAATGTCATTACCTCTATGCTAATCACGTAAACCAGCAGAATATGCACAAGTAAATACTCTGAACTAACGAACTCTACGCACAAGATGACAATTATTTGTACACTGGTTATAAACGGACTTGTGCTATGGTTTTTGACATATTAAATGTGTATTTTCTGAGGGGCCAGCCCGCCAATATACAAAACACATAGCTGTTAGAGTTAGAACACTAACCTTTGACATCCCCGCTTAGTTTGTTTGCCATTCTTTGTAATGTGCACACTTTATTTATCAACAAATAGTTACCACCACCTGAACCCTTATAAGAAAGTCCCACAACCAGTACACTACCCACCTATCCGACACCTGACTACTCCCATCATGTATACCGACATATTGAGTTTTGAGTCAGAGAGAAATAGCAGAACAACCAATAGAAACAAACAATCGTGAACAACGACCAGAATCTCGAGCTGCAGGGTTTATATCGATCTTATGTTGATAATATAAATTACTTTAAAGAAATAACGTAAAGCCAGGTTCACAAACACAACAAAAGTGTCGCACAGCTACTGGCATACAGCAGTTGCATACGCGATCTTTCAGTTTTTAGTGGCGCAACTTACGAAATGCATCCTTTGTCATGACACAAAATGTTCGACTTGGTTGTACTTTGTCACGCCACTTTCCTTCCACCACTGCTCCCTGGTGGCTGTATTTCGAAATACGGGCATTCTGTCACAGTTCGCTGTGGTTTCGTCTTATTACCGAAAAAAGTCAAAAGGGTGGCACCGAGCGAGGTGGCGCAGTGGTTAGCAAACTGGACTCGCATTCGGGAGGACGACAGTTCAAACCGCATCCAGTCATCCTGATTTAGGCTTACCGTAATATCCCTAAATCGCTTCAGGCAAATGCCAGGATGGTTAATTTGAAAGGGCATGGCTGACTTCCTTCCCTAATCCGATGGGACCAGTAACCTCAGTGTTTGGTCCCCTTCCTCAAATCAACCAACCAACTAAAAGAGTGGTCGGCAGGTACACTTTCGCAGCTTCTGGAACTAACAACAATATATGTTTATTTTTCTGTAGCTGTGTGTGTATGTGTGTGCACTTTTGTAAACCGACGATGTAGGCCTACCCAAATAAATGTAATAAGTTACCAAAAAAAACGAGTCGTACGAGCTTCGTGATCTGTGAGACCTACATTAACGAATACAATGAGATTCTAAGAAGAGTTATGTGCCTACAAATGATATTTAGGTGCCAGCTGTTGGTTAGTTTGCCATAGCAGACAGCACTTTCTTCTTTGAATGTTATTTCTTTTGTAAATGTGCTTTTGGTCCCTGATTTAGAACTGTGCGGAATATATTGTTGGTTATAACATTTGGGTTTCGTCTTCCTTTTATTTAACTCTTGTCACAGCTGTAATGCTGTAATCTGCACTATAACATTAATACCTACTCACTTGTTCTCAGTCGACACGATGTTGAAAGCTGTACAACTATGTAGAATTCGTGGCGTCCTATGTGAACGGTACCTGACGATGCCACTATAGAAAGCCACAAGCTGTAGCATCACATTGGTTGCGTGTGTGAATCTAGCTTGAGAGAGTGATATACAGAAGAGATCCAAAATTTTCGAAACCAGCGGAAGTTCTGCACTCGTTCATTCACTAAGTTATATGATCTGGATTTTCTATTAGTCTTTAGTTATCTACCTTAACTAAACAGAACTGATGGCGAGAAAGAATAATCTCCACACTTGTAAGATAACTTAATATATTTGCACTAAAGCACAAATTACAAACATGGTGGATTAGTGCCAAAACATATTGACAGCGAGCACTAGCACAATAAAACAAAGAAGTATATACAAAAGATAAAACACATGAGACATATTACTGCCGTCTATGTCCAGGTACTGGTGGCGAATGGTTCTTCCGGCCCATGTGATCACTGGAGCAATAGGTCGAGGATCTGTATGTGGTACGGTGTGGTCTGTAGCCCGAGGTCTGTGTGATCCATGAAGGTGGTGATTTTTAGTAGCCGCACTTACAGTCTCGTTGTTCTGTGCGTTGAGGTGAGAGGGTTCAGCTGCTCCATTTCATGATTTCTGTTCCAGTCTATCACGCAGTCATTTGGCAATTTGTGCTGCAATCGGAACGGACCTGTTTATGGTTGGCAGAGAGGGGATGCATGGTGTCATCCCATAGCCAGACGTGTATTGATATGACCAGATTCTTGTGTATGAAAACTGCTTTGTTGCCTTTATGTTGCGGAGGACTTATGTTGGTCCGTGACATTCTCTCTTTCAACTGTCTACCAAAACTGGGCGTGTGTTCCTCAGACGGTAGGATTGTAGGTTTGTCGGTCACTTTATAGGCAGGTAGGCATACTTGCTCGCCAGACATCACCTCTGCCAGTGAACAACCTAAGTCTTCCTTCCTGATCGAAGGCCTAACAATAATTAGATTGATTAGCGAACAACTGAGCCAGCTCAGAGTCTTCCTTTTGATCAGCTGCTATTTTCTCCCAGCAGACCGCCTTGATGCTGGCACAACTATGTGATGAATAATCAGCTGCAACATTATCCATGCGGCTTATGTGTTTAACGTCTGTGGGGTACTGTGCTATGAAGTTCGCTATGCGACATTGACAGGCCGATGCTAGGTCTGTTGTTTTAGAAAAGAACACTGTAAGAGGTGCATCATCTGTATGGATTGCGAAGTGCTTGCCGTACAGGTATTCTTTGAAGAACTTACCGCTTTGTCAATGGCTAGTAATTTACCATCTGTAGCGCTCAATTTATGCTTTGCTTCTGTCAAGAGGCGAGAAAAAAAGACAAAGGTTGTCAGTCATCATTTATCCTCTTTTGTAATGTCACGCCAATTGCCTTCTGGTTGGTGTCTACCATGATTGCCGGTTTGGTATAGTTTGTGAAGTTACGTGTGTGTGGGCGAGTTATTCATCCACCTAGATATGGCATTGAGGAGAAATGAATTGTTGCATGGCTGAATGAAGGTAGGCACAGGGCACGCTGTGGCCAGCATGGCTAGTTGACGGTTTCTGGGCAGCTACATGGAGAGACGATCGGCATCACTGGAAATGGGTTAATCCCAACGCTGGGAATTTGGATGGTTGTTGCTCACATAGCCTTTGTACAACAGTTAATGCTCCAGGATTATGGCAGAGTGTCAATCTTAAGGATGGCTGAGTTACAGCTCTCCGAACTTCGACAATAAGTCGCAGTTACACATAAAAACGAATCTGAACACACCTGCAATTTCAGGAAAATGATGCACATCCTATGACACAACAACATGTCAATATCTTTAAAACAACAGAAGCTAATATTTCACAGTAAATAATGAATTAATCAATGAACCTCTGAATTAACAACTTTTAAGTGCTTCTTGCGATTTTAACAAACAATATTTCAGATGACAGCATTGTACTACAGCTATCATCCCTGAAAGCTATGTATGTGTATCTATTTTATTTATTTATTTACGATGTCTTTTATATCTTTTTCATCATACAAATGTTTGTCAGAACATCGTATCCACCACAATTACACAGGAAATGAAGACAACATGAGTACCTAATACTTTGTCATACTTGTGTATTTATTTAATGAACAGTTTACTATTTTGCCAGTAACCTTATTTAAATGTTGATTCCAAATGCTATTAAAAACAGTGCTAATTTAAAAGTAGTCAGTCGCATGTGTTAACGGACACTACAATTTAACAGAGAACTGAAAGACATTTCCGTCAGGTACCGGTACGCCTAAATAATTGTTTAAACGATATGTAAGGACAATCTGTAGTCATTAAATTTGAGTGCATCTGAGCAACTTTTTATGAACAACCCCTCATTTGTAATTATTGTAAATGATCTGAACATAACAAAATGTTTATGACTCTTCTTTATTTAAATATTGTTGTAACGTATTAGTTTAGTTTAGGAATTGATCAAGATCATGTCTGTAGCAAGTAAGATTTATGTCTTTTTGGTGGAGATGGCCTTCACCCAGTGGAAAGGCGGGCAGTAGCGGAACACTACAGAAGTCAAATGGAAACTAGAACTTTCAGAGTGACGACCTCAAGGCAGCAATTTTGGACGCTTAAACGTCAGTTCTGGATGAAGACAGACCTGTATCAGTAACACGCGTCATTTGGCCGTCTAGGTAACTGACTCTGGGCGGTAAACGGCTATTACGGTACTTTAACTTCTGATGGGATTTATATTTGGAAAGGTTTCAAAGAGTAGGACTCTGACTTTTGCCGCTTGATCCATAGAACTGAGAATAGACGTGGTATGAGTTACTATATTGTTAATTTGTAAATCATCATATTGAACTCTGAACTGTTTTGAGGTGGTGAATATTTCGTGTATGGTGAACACTAAATGGACTTAGTTTTTGCGTTTGTTTGATGACCATTTAGTTTGGGGATTTTGCTATCATTCTAGTAACGCTCTCAACATAACTTTAGTGCATATGTTGAGGGTAGTTTATGTCTGTCTTCTACTTGAATATCGTAGGACCACTTCCCATTTATTCGACATGTCCTTTCTTAAATAAAATTAGGCATCATAATTCTCTGTCAACTACATCAATTACACACGTTAGAACAGAACTCTTGTTATTAAATTATTCATTTAACTTTTATTTTGTATTTCTGTGTATTTTATTAACTCGCATTTGTATTTGCTTGTGGTATCACAGCTACAGATTATTATTTCCAGCGAATTAGCTGTGGACCATGAAAGCAGATATGCAAGGCTCGCCCCTATGACTACATCGAGCTATTCTTATTATATAGAGCTGTGCATAGCTCCAGTACCTACAGTGCCAGTAACTGCAGGTAAAGGCACAACTGGTTTGCTCGTATGGGATACTGTTTACACGAACAACTGCTCAAGCAGTAATCGTTAGGTATCATCACATAGTGCATGATATGTATAAATTATAATGTACTAGCCTTCCGGGTATTCTTTGAAGAATTTAGCTGTTGCGTCAATGGCTAGTAATTCACGGTCTGTAGCGCTCCATTTGCGCTATGCTTTTGTCAAGAGACGGGAAAACACGACAAGGGTTGCCCATCACCATTGATCCTCTGTTGTAATGTCACACCGACTGCCTTCTGGCTAGCGTCTACCATGATTGCCAGTTTGGCATCGTGGATAGGATGGTGTAATAGGACAGACTCCTCCATAGCATCCTTAACATCCTTAAAGATCTTCAGTAGAACCTCGTTCCACGGTACCATCTTGTTCCCGGAGGCGAACTTTTGATTCAGAAGTGCAATCAAAGGAGCCTGTTTCGCAGCTGCCTATGGAAGGGCCGTCGGCAGAAATTAATCATTCCCAAGAATCTTCGTAATTTCTTCAAAATCCTCAGAAATGAGAAGTCACAGATGAGTTGTACTCTTTCAGGGTTTGGAGACAGACGTCTTGTGAAAACGATGAAACCAAGAAACGGTATGCCCTCTTTCCCAAACACGCACTTGTCTTTGTTGGTAACCACTCCGAATTCCTTAAGCCTCTGGAACCTTTGCCATGATTATGCGGCATTTTTAAGACCAAAAGACATAAAGTTGAAATGGAACAGATGGAGTAGTGATAGCAATCTTCTTCCTGTCGCCCTTTGCGACTGGAAGCTGTGCACACGCCTTGCTACAATTGATAACGCTGAAAACTCTTGCTCCTGCTGCATCGTTGTTGTCTGCCACTTGAGGTGGCGGATGTTTATCAGGAATAGTACGGGAATTTAGGACTCTATAAGCTCCACATACGTGTCAATTTCTGTACTTTTTTAGACTTCGTGGATAGGTGACACCCATTGACTGTCTGACAGAGACATGATGCCTTCAGAAATCTGTATGTCTATGTCATTCTTAGCTGTGGCGAGCTTTTCTGGTGTATGCCTGTCTGGGTGGGCCATTGCTGCAGGGACAGGTGAAGTCCGAATGTAGTGCTGAGCATTGTGCTTGCAAGCCATTCCTGATATCCTGATTTCTGTAATCTGTGGAAATTCTTGCAGTACGATGTCACATCTGCTGGAAACTTGCGCCAATTGAGCTACTTCTAGGAGTCGGTTATAAGAGAAGTCTGAAGCCAGCCGGAAGAAATGCAAAAATTCAGCTCCCAAAATCGGTTCCGTCACGTTTGCCACGTGAAATGGCCATGTAAATGTGTATTCTATTCCAAGGTCGAGTGTCAAAACTTCTTTCTCGTGATCTCAGTTCTGCTATTTGCGCCGTTAGAGTTATCGGAAACTTGGAACCGTCCCCTGTGAAACTTCCAGCTGGTAACAAACTGCAATCATGACCTGTGTCTACCAAAAACGTTGTTCCAGATGTGTTGTCCCTCACAAATAACCGACAAGAATTCTACTCCGTTGTATACGCAAGGCCAATCTGTTTTGTCAGTTGCCTCCAATCTGCCAGCTGCAGCGTTCCAAAACTGTAGTTTTCGAATCCCTCCATAAATGTTACGCATCGTCTTCTCATAGGCGTCTGAGTTGCTTATTAGTAAATGCCTTCCGTCGGTGTATAAACAGTCTTGTGCATCCCGTTACACGTCAGAGGTACCTGACCTGCTGATTGATCCTGATCGAATAGTAACCCGTGGAAATCTTCTCGTTGACATATCCGTAAGTTCCGCATTGCCTACGTACGGTAGCGATCGAATCCTGCCGGCCGGAGTGGCCGTGCGGTTCTAGGCGCTACAGTCTGGAGCCGAGCGACCGCTACGGTCGCAGGTTCGAATCCTGCCTCGGGCATGGATGTGTGTTATGTCCTTAGGTTAGTTAGGTTTAATTAGTTCTAAGTTCTAGGCGACTGATGACCTCAGAAGTTAAGTCACATAGTGCTCAGAGCCATTTTGATCGAATCCTGAACCCCTGCGTGCTAAATGCGGGAAACAAAGAACTAGTAGGGACTCGGGAGTCTGTGAAAAGATCTATGCGCGAAGCATACAACAGCTAGCACCGTCACACCTTAGTGAAACATCTGGCAGAGGACCCGAGGAAATTCTGATCTTATGTAAAATTGCTAAGCAGGTCTAAGGCTTCCATTCAGTCTCTTGTTGATCAGTCTGGCGTGGCAGTTGAAGAGAGCAAAACGAAGGTCGAAGTTTTAAATTTCACGTTTAAGAAGTCGTTCACACAGGAGAATCGCACAAACATAACATCATTTGACCTTCGGACAGACTCCTGTATGCACGTCACAATACAAAGCATCCCTGGCTTGGAGAAACAACTGAAACATTTGATTGTTAATAAATCACCAGGTCCGGATGGAATCCCAGTTCAATTTTACAAAGAGAACTCTACAGCACTGGCCCCTTTGTAGGTTGCATTTACCGTGAATATCTCGCCCAGGATAAAGTCCCAAGCGACTGCAAAAAGGAGCTAGTCACTCCATTATATAAGAAGGGTAAAAGAACAGACCCGGAAAATTACAGACCAATATCCCTAACTTCTGTTTGTTGCAGAATCCTTGAACATATTCTCAGTTCGAATATAATAAATTTCCTTGAGACTGAGAAGCTTATATCCACGAATGAGCATGGTTTTAGAAAGCATTGTTCGTGCGAAACTCAGTTTGCCCTTTCCTCACATGATGTACCGCGAACTATGGATAAAAGGCAACAATCAGATTCCATCTTTCTATATTTCCGGAATGCATTTGACACGATGCTGCACTGCACGCTGTTAACAAAGGTACAAGCATACGCAATAAGTTCGTAGAAACAGGGTGTTTCAAAAATGACCGATATATTTGAAACGGCAATACAAACTAAACGAGCAGCGATAGAAATACACCGTTTGTTGCAAAATGCTTGGGACAACAGAACATTTTCAGGCAGACAAACTTTCGAAATTACAGTAGTTACAATTGTCAACAACAGATGGCGCTGCGGTCTGGGAAACTCTATAGTACGATATTTTCCACATATCCACCATGCGTAGCAATAATATGGCTAGTCTCTGAATGAAATTACCCGAAACCTTTGACAACGTGTCTGGCGGAATTGCTTCACATGCAGATGAGATGTACTGCTTCAGCTGTTCAATTGTTTCTGGATTCTGGCGGTACAGCTGGTCTGTCAAGTGTACCCACAGAAAGAAGTCACAGGGGTTCATGTCTGGCGAATAGGGAGGCCAATCCACGCCGCCTCCTGTATGTTTCGGATAGCCCAAAGCAATCACACGATCATCGAAATATTCATTCAGGAAAGTAAAGACGTCGGCCATGCGATGTGGCCGGGCACCATCTTGCATAAACCACGAGGTGTTCGCAGTGTCGTCTAAGGCAGTTTGTACCGCCACAAATTCACGAAGAATGTCCAGATAGCGTGATGCAGTAATCGTTTCGGATCTGAAAAATGGGCCAATGATTCCTTTGGAAGAAATGGCGGCGCAGACCAGTACTTTTTGAGGATGCAGGGACGATGGGACTGCAACATGGGGCTTTTCGGTTCCCCATATGCGCCAGTTCTGTTTATTGACGAAGCCGTCCAGGTAAAAATAAGCTTCGTCAGTAAACCAAATGCTGCCCACATGCATATCGCCGTCATCAATCCTGTGCACTATATCGTTAGCGAATGTCTCTCGTGCAGCAATGGTAGCGGCGCTGAGGGGTTGCTGCGTTTGAATTTTGTGTGGATAGAGGTGTAAACTCTGGTGCATGAGACGATACGTGGACGTTGGCGTCATTTGGACCGCAGCTGCAACACGGCGAACGGAAACCCGAGGCCGCTGTTGGATCACCTGCTGCACTAGCTGCGCGTTGCCCTCTGTGGTTGCCGTACGCAGTCGCCCTACCTTTCCAGTATGTTCATCCGTCACATTCACAGTCCGTTGAAATTTATCGAACAGATCCTTTATTGTATCGCTTTTTGGTCCTTTGGTTACATTAAACCTCCGTTGAAAACTTCGTCTTGTAGCAACAACACTGTGTTCTAGGTGGTGGAATTCCAACACCAGAAAAATCCTCTGTTCTAAGGAATAAACCAGGTTGTCCACAGCACACTTGCACGCTGTGAACAGCACACGCTTACAGCAGAAAGACGACGTACAGAATGGTGCACCCACAGACTGTGGGTTCTTCTAGATCTTTCACATCACTTGCAGCGCCATCTGTTGTTGAAAATTGTAACTACTGTAATTTCGAAAGTTTGTCCACCTGAAAATGTACTGTTGTCCCAAGCATATTGCAACAAACGGTGTATTTCTATCGCTGCTCGTTTAGTTTTTATTGCCGTTTCACATATACCGGTCATTTTTTAAACACCCTGTATGTGAGTGACTCGGAGACTTCTTAAATAAAAGAACCCAGTATGTTGTACTCGACGGTGAGTTCTGATCAGAGACAGAGGTATCATCAGAAGTGCCCCAGGGAAGTGTGATAGGACCTCTGTTGTTCTCTATATACATAAATAATCTGGCGGACAGGGGGGCAGCAATTTGCGGTTGTTTGCTGATAATGCCGTGATGTACGGTAAGGTGTCGAAGCTGAATGACAACAGGAAGATACAAGACGACTTACACAAAAATTCCAGTTGGTGTGATGAATGACAGCTAGCTCTAAATGTGGAAAAATGTACGTTAATACGGATGAGTTGGAGAGACCAAACCTGTAATGTTCTGATAAAGTATTACTAGTGTATTGCTTGACGCAGTAAAGTCGTTTAAATATCTGGGCATAACGTTGCAAAGCGATATGAAATGGAACGAGCATGTGAGAAGCGTGGTGGGGGGGGGGGGGGGGGGGAGGGGGGCGAATGGTCGACTTCGCTTTATTGGGAGAATTTTAGCAAAGAGTGGTCCACCTACAATGTTGACCTCAATATAGGACGTTGGTGCGATCTATTCTTAAGTACTGCTTGAGTGTTTGGTATCTGTACCAGATCGGAAGACACCGAAGCATTTTAGAGGCGGGCTGTTAGATTTGTTACCGGTAGGTTCAAACAACACGTAAGTGTTACGCTTTAGGAACTCGAATGGGAAGGTGGCGTTCTTTTCGAGAAACACTATTGAAAAAATTTAGAGAACCAGCATTTGAAGCTAACTGCCGAACGATTCTACTGGTGCCAACGTGTAAGGACCACGAAGATAAGATACGAGAAATTGGGGCTCATACGGAGGCATAGGTAGTCGTTTTTCCCTCGTTCTGTTTGCGAATGGAACAGGAAAGGAAGTGACTAGTAGTGGTACAGGGTACCCTCCGCCCCGCACCGTACGGTGGCTTGCCTAGTATCTATGTAGAAGCAGTTGGACGATTTTTTGTCGACGACCACCTGCGACCTTCCAGGGTCGTCAAACTAGTTTGAAAAATTGCGTTGTCTGATGCACGCCAGAATCTTTACCACGGAGTTCGGTTCAAATGGCTCTGAGCACTATGGGACTTAACATCTGAGGTCATCAGCCCCCTAGAACTTAGAACTACTTAAACCTAACTAACCTAAGGACATCACACACATCCATGCCCGAGGCAGGATTCGAACCTGCGACCGTAGCGGTCGCGCGGTTCCAGACTGAAGCGCCTAGAACCGCTCGGCCACACCGGCCGGCCCACGGAGTTCGGACTAATGTATTTGTTTATCTGTGTTTTTCTTTTGTTTCTGGAGTAGCTGTTCTCTCGCATTTCAGAGCCGCCACCATGACTTGTAATTCTCTCACACATTTCGTCAGTAGTACTTTGTTTGGGGGCGTGGCTGGTATTATTCCTGAGTTGGGGCCATCTTGCCCAAATGCTCAGTTCTGTGCCTTCAACCATGCCAATTTGTTTGACAGCAACCTTTATGCTCTGAATATTCAATCATCTTCTCGGCTTTGTAGATGTGTGTGTGCTGCCAATATGGGGCTGATTGTTGGTGATAGCTGCCTAAGCCACAATAACCGAACGGAAGCCTCAGGAGACTGTTATTTAAGTACACAGAAGTAATACTGTGTGTTACTAACACGGGAACATTCCCAAGCGTCAATAAACGAGCTTGATGAACCTTGGCAGGCATGCAGAGAGGCCAAAGTAATGCAAATACATACTTTTTTGTTTGTGGCCAATTTCAATTTTAAGGGATAAAACACACCCAAAAGGTAATTTGGCATATTAGGTTTGGAGGAAATATCTTGAAAATGATGATATATAAAAAATATTGCCATACAAAAGTTGCTATGTAATAATTTGAAATTTTACAAAATAGCTCACTACTATTAATCAATTTTGAAAAATGAAGGATTTTGTTACCACATAAGTTAAATAAACTTTCAAACTACATACATTCATATGTCATACAGTTGCTTCCTGAGATACCATTTTTGGAAAATACGCTGTACACAATGTGGCATGAGTATAAGGAGCAATATCATAAGAAAAGATGGATATACCAACCATTGCTACCTTTACATCCGTGTTCTGTGTTTTTCTTTGTAGGACGAACGAGCCACACAACCACTCTACATGCACAGCAAGGGATGAAGACTGGAATATAGGAGTTAAAAAAAGGCACTGACCACTGCAATGCTGCATTTAGACTCTCTCCTATGTGCGGCATCTTTTTCAGAATGATATCCAACTTTTATTTGAGCCCTGGAGGCTCATTTCACAATCGATAGCTTTTAGCTGGCGTCACACCAGAGGGCGTAGATGACGTTCTTGTGCGGTTATCGCTGTCTCGCCTAGTCTTAAAAGCAGCCGCTAGATTCGCGTCCACAAAGAGAGAGGCCTCCGAAGTGTGTGGTGCAGGCAGTTGACGTGTAGTTTTCTCACAGTGTACAGCCAGGGACAGCAGCAATGGACACGCGGTGTGGATGGGCACGACGTCTTTAACGGGTCGTTGTTCGCTCTTCTTCGCCAGGACTGGGCACAAGGCAAAGGTCTGGATCGCTTATGCTGTGTGCAACTAGCTATTCAGCTCTGTGCACCGATTTCTCACTCCTCAAGCTGTGTGAACAGATTTTCGTGTTCATGTTCATTGAGTCATCATGCATGCCATATTACTTGGCTCTGTCGTTCTAGGACTAGTGTACTGCCTGTCTGCTCTGTGTCATTTTGAAGTAACTTGTCTTAATCTGCTGGCCAGCGTTCCCTCTCAAAAAAATTTGCCATGGTTAATAATGCGAGATGCTTTTAATAATTTCCATATCGAAACTCTGTCTCGGAATCTGGCGTAAAACCCAAAGAGATTCCGGTCATATATAAAGTACGCCAGTAGCAAGACGCTATCAATACCTTCACTGCACGATAACGACGGTGAACTCACTAATGACAGTGCCACTAAAGCAGAGCTATTAAACACGGTTTTCCGAAACTCCTTCGCCAAAGAAGACGAAGTAAATATTCATGAATTCCAATCAGGAACAACTGCGAAGATGAGAAACATACAAGTAGATATCCTCGGTGTAGCAAAGTAGCTTAAATCACTTAATAAAGGCAAGGCTTCCGGTCCAGATTGTATACCAGTCAGGTTCCTTTTAGAGTCTGCTGATTCAATAGCTCCATATTTAGCAAATACATACAACCGCTCGGTCACAGAAAGTTTCGTACCTAAAGACTAGAAAATTGCTCAAGTCACACCAATACCCAAAAAGGGAAATAGGAGTAAGCCACTGAATTACAGACCCATATCACTAACGTCGATGTAGAGTAGGGTTTTGGAACATATGCAGTATTCGAACATTATGAATTACCTCGAAGAAAACGTTTTATTGAGACATATCAGATGGATTCAGGAAACATCGTTCTTGTGAAACACAACTAGGTCTTTATACCCATGAAGTAATGAGTGCTATCGACAGGGACTGTCAAATTGACTCCATATTTTTGGATTTCCAGGAAGCTTTCGACACCGTTCCTCACAATCGTCTTCTAGCTAAATTGCGTGCCTATGGAATACCGCCTCAGTTGTGCGACTGGATTCGTGATTTCCTGTTAGAAAGGTCACAGTTCGTAGTAATAGACAGAAAGTCATCGAATAAAACAGAAGTAATATCCGGCGTTCCCCAAGGAAGTGTTATAGGTCCTCTATTGTTCCTGATCTATATTAACGGCATAGGAGACAATCTGAGTAGCCCTCTTAGATTATTTGCAGATGACCGTCTTGTAAAGTCATCAGATGACCAAAACGAATTGCAAAATCATTTAGATAATATGTCTGTATCGTGCTAAAAGTGCCAATTGACCATGAACAAAGAAAAATGTGAAGTTATTCACATGAGTACTAAAAGAAGTCTGCTAAATTTCGATTACGCAATAAGTCACACAAATCTGAAGGCTGTAAATTCAACTAAATACTTAGGCATTACAATTACAAATAACCTAAACTGGAACGATCACATAGATAATGTTGTGGGTAGAGCAAATCAAAGACTGCGATTCATTGGCAGAAAACGTAGGTGTAACAGATCTGCTAAAGAGACTGCTTGCACTACACTTGTCCGCCCTATTCTGGAGTATTGCTGTGCGGTGTGGGACTGACGGTTGTCATCCAAAAAGCTCACAGAAGGCTCGTTTTGTACTATCGCGAAATAGGGGAGACAGGGCCACAGACATGATACGTGAATTGGACTGGCAATCATTAAAACAAAGGCGTTTCTCGTTGCAATGGGATCTTCTCATGAAAGTTCAATCACCAGTTTTCTCCTACGATTGCGAAAACATTCTGTTGGCACCCACCAATAAAAATTTAAGTGCTCGTTTTACCCGAACGCCTTTCGAGAGTGGAACGGTAGAGAGACAGCTTGAAGGTGGTTCGATGAACTCTCTGCCAGGCACTTAATTGCGAATAGCAGAGTAATCAAGTAGATGTAGATGTTCTTATGGTTATGTAATGTGCCCAGTTGTCACGCATAGCTATATCAGGGGCCTACACCTTATCTACTTTTCAAAAAAAAAGGGGGAAAAAAGGTTCTTTTAAAATTCTTATGCAAGAGAACCAGCTGTTCTAAGTTTTAATATTTGTTTGCATGATGTTTTAATAGCTGGTGGGCTCTCTGGTGTGACAAATATGCAGCCATTTTAAGCATGTTGTGGGCTCCAGCTAGTGGTAAGACCCTACCGAATTGTTTGTTGTATTCCTTCCTGGAAGAAATTACAGATCCCTTTCAGTAGTTCTCTGTTAGAGAAGCTTATTTTCTAGGGCTTATTAACTTATTGGAAATGCTCTATAAGTGCTGTCATGGTTAAACGTAACTTCACTTATAGTATAGTCCAGTTAGATACTTATATTGGTTTCTTAACAGTACGTACTAAGTTGCTGGGAGACTGTTCCATATCGGTGGTTTCTTGTCGTGTGGGTCTGACTTACTTGCGGCCGTGTCACAGCTCTCGAGAATTTCTTAGCGCGGCTTGCTGTTTGTTTGCAGTTGCACGTCTTGGCCGTCTGTGCTCACGCTGGATCTCTTATGTTATCTGACTTGCACTTAGTGACGGATGAAGAAAAACCTCAAGGAGGGGGGCGCTAAAGACATTTTGAGGTGCCTTTACTAATACTGTAATAAAAAATAATCAAGTCACATGCAAAGTTTAGGAAAATTTTATTTAAACTGATTATACACATGTAGAAGACAATGCCATCTTATGATATAAAAAAGTTACTCATTCTTCAGTCTTAATATTTCTGCTTCTGAATGTAAACCAGCTTTTTCTTCGGCGAATAGTCCGTATTTATAACGCTGCGTATCGAAAGTTCTCTGTACAAGAAAACAGTAGAATATTCACGACTTTTCTCGAACAAATGCCAGACAGAATAGGGTATCGAGATCACTAATGGCAGCGACTTTTCTCGTAGATATGTGTTAGGTATCTATGTCTAGACAGAAACGTATAAAATACGATGACGCGGATGCGGGTGCTACATAGGAAAGTACAACTACTCGATAATTCGATTCAGTCGAGTCGACTGACGAAAGAATCGAACGAATAGCGCGCTGGATGACTGGCGTGGGCGGTACGGGTGGCAATGTTGGCGGACCCGCAAGGGGGGGGGGGGGGGGGGGGGGGGACGCACAGCGCGCCACCCATTATGTATTCGCCACTGCTTGCACTACAAATGAAATTTTGTTGTCAGCAAAGAGGCTTTTGATTAACTGGCTTTGCACAAGAGGTTTAATACATATTGTATCCTCATCCTAAGTTTATTGCAAATCTTTTGGTGTATGTTTTGAAGAAATTAATCTAGAACTGTTTTAATTATTTTAATTGGTTGGTTTATTTAATATAGTTTAATTTAAATTTTTTAAAAAGGCCAGCATTGTTAATATTTCTTTGAAGTTGTTTAGGCTATTGTTATTATTATTATTGTAATTTAATGGCTGTCTCATTCACCATTTTGAACGCCTTTAATGGCAAATTAAATCATTATGTATTCGCCACTGCTTGCACTACAAATGAAATTTTGTTGTCAGCAAAGAGGCTTTTGATTAACTGGCTTTGCACAAGAGGTTTAATACATATTGTATCCTCATCCTAAGTTTATTGCAAATCTTTTGGTGTATGTTTTGAAGAAATTAATCTAGAACTGTTTTAATTATTTTAATTGGTTGGTTTATTTAATATAGTTTAATTTAAATTTTTTAAAAAGGCCAGCATTGTTAATATTTCTTTGAAGTTGTTTAGGCTATTGTTATTATTATTATTGTAATTTAATGGCTGTCTCATTCACCATTTTGAACGCCTTTAATGGCAAATTAATTTCAGTTTTCCTGCATGGTTTTCAAAGGGGACCTGTTGTTATCAAAATATATGAAAGTAAATGTTGTTGTCCAAGGATCAATGATGTTAGTTAAATAGACCTTTCATGTCATTTCCCTGATCTTGGTAATTATGTATTTCATTTGTAGCAGAGCGTGGTTACGATCCATGGACATCTGGGCTATAGGCCTAGTATGCTTCCACCCTCTACGAACGCCTTTGCATTTGCTGATGATCAGCGTAAACGAAGTGAATGCGAACTAAATGCTCTTCTTATTGTAGTAGCAACTATCGTGGCACAGCTGTTAAATTATCAGTTAGTAAATCTTGTTGTGGTTGTGGTTCCCGGCGTTACTTAGTGCGTAAGTGTCCTGTTCAGTGAGGGCTAGGCCCAGCAGCTGATGCCAAAATAAGCGAGTGATCGTTTAAATGAGAAAGCCCCCGGGTTTTGTGCATCTATTCTCGCTTGTGATAAGACGCTTTTTCCTTATGTAAGTACCAAAATTAATAGAGAACCAATCTGAGGTCTGTTTGATTCCAGAAGTTCTGTTTCATAACTTGATTATGATTGATACCTCGAGTTTCGACATTTGTGTAAACTGGCTCCTCTTACACCTTCCCCCTGGAGATGACGTGTTGGCAGTGGGTTGGAGTTGCCTTTGGTAGGTGAGGTATGAGTGATCCTGTCCATTCTTGGTTTTTCCTGGCCAGTTAAATTGTCAGTTGTGAAGAAATTATCTGTCACCTCATTGCTTGGATGTGATTTTATCTAGAGTGCTGGATTAGTCCTCGATTTTGGCAGCAATACTTTTTCTTTGAGTTTTGTCCATCAGATAAAATAGGCTTCTGTTTCTGTTCCGCTAGTAGTGTCAACATTAATGCCTTGCAGACTGAATGGACGGAGGTGGATCTTAGTCATCTTAGTGAGCCTGAGGATATTCAGTTAAGGGATCTTTTGAGCGAGCTTCCCGATGTGCTAACTGATCAGTTGGGGTTGACCAACAAGATTCAATATAAAATTACTTTAGTGGATAATGTGCCAGTTCTCCAGGCTCCTCATCGTCTGTCACCACCTAAAATGACGATTTTAAAGCAGAAGATTGAGACCATGCTTCATGATGGAGTAATTACACCTTCAGCTTCTCCACACGCCTCCCCTATACTTTTGGTGGGAAGATCTTGGACCAGTTATTGATTATAGGGTCCTCAATTAAAAGGTCATATTAGAATCAGTTCCCCCTCTGGATTTACACAACTGTTTTACTTGGTTTGCAGAAGATTCCTATTTTCCTATTCTTGATTTAAATCCGGCTTGAGTGAGGATTTCAATTCCGTTACAGCCTTCTGTATAGGCTGGAATTTATATGACTTGGCCTATCCACTGGAGCTGCCAAGCTTTCACGGCTTCTAGATCATGTTTTGGAGGATTTAAAGTTCAACTGTGTTTATAATTACCTTGATTTGTTGTGTGTATTTGGTCCTTTGCTGAATACCTTTCGCATCTTCAACATGTCTTATTGAGGCTTCAGTCTGCTGGGTTGATGGTCAGAACTTCTAAGATGGCTCTCGCCGAGCAGCAAATTTCATTTTTGGGACATCTGGTTTCTAAAGATGGAATCAGGATCGATCAAGAACGTACTTCCGATCGTAAGAAGTTTCCTTCCCCTAACAACAAAAAGGGAGTCGCCCGATTTATCGGGATGGCCAACTACTTCTGGAAGTTTGTCGCTAATTTCACTCAGTTAGCCGTCCCTCTTAACAATCTTCTTAAGAAAGGAGGGGGTTTGTTTGGGGTGAATGCCAGCAGATTACATTTGAGGCGATTATGACCCCTCTAAATAACGTGCCAGTATTAACGACGATTCCCAATTTCGAAAAGACTTTCATTCTTGAGACCGACGTGTGTAATGCGGGCGTGGCTGCAGTCGTTTTACAGGAAAATGCAGATAAGAGATGATCTATGGCCTTTGCCTCGTGAAGATTGGCGGGATCCGAACTTAAGCATTCAGTGTATGAGTATGAGGCTCTGGCTGTTCTTTTTGCTCTTGAAAAGCTTAAATTTTATCTTGAACACAGAGAATTTGACATGCAGACTGACGACCAGGCTTAAGTTGTGTTTTTGGTTGCCCAAGAAAGACAGGCACGATTGCGATGTGAGTAATCTATATATCTGCCTTTCTTTTCAAGGTTCACTATATCAGGGGTTCAGATAACCAGGTGGCCGATGCGCTCAGCCCCATGTTTGAGGAGAGCGCCAATGAGTTTGTGGGGTGTTGTTCAGTTATCAGCTCTTCCATTTTTCACATCTTTCCTGAGACACCTCAATTGTTTTCTGATCTCAGGAATAGGTCCTATAAAAAAGGCGGTTGTTGGTGGGTGAGCAAGTTTCTTGAGAAAGGATACACTTTGTTGTGAAGTTGAAAAACTAGCTGAGCTCAAAATTTGTTTAGCTTTTGAACTCATGACATGTGTATTTTATTATTTTCATAGCTCCATATTAGGTGGGCATATGGGCTTTTATAGAACGCTTTCTAAGACCCATGCTCATATTACACGGCTGTCCTTGTATAAGAATATTCTCCAATTGGTTCAGGAGTGTGAATTTTGCAAAACGACGAAGCACAATTCCATCTCACGAAAGTCTTGTTGTACTCCAAATTGGAGCTAAGCCCTGTGGATAAAGTGTTCATTGATTATATAGGTCCCCTGCCTCAAACAAGAGCTGGGAACCGTTATGTATTAGTTGTCACGCATGCCTTTTCTCGTGTCTTTTGCCAAGTAGCGTTGTTACCTCCTCGCTAACTATTCGTTATTTAACTCAAATATTTTCCTGGTTCAGTCTGCCAAAGTCGATTGTTAGTGACAAACGAGAATTTAGGCTGTTTTGTTTTGGTAATGCCATTAAGCCAATCTGCCCTCCTTCTAGTACCCTCAACCTTTCTTTTCGGAGAGAGTTAATCGTAATCTTAAGGCCGCTTTAATTATTTACGCTAAAAATCAGACCAGATGGGACATGTCCATCCCTTGAATTAATACTGCCTTCAATTCAGCACAATATGAGGCTTCTAAGGCAGTTCCTGGTGCTCTGACGTTTTCTTATGCCCTTAATTGGATAATTTGTGGAGTGTAAACGATCTGTTGCCTGAGCAGATTACTCCTTGTCTCATTAAGGAAAACTGGAATAGAGCTAGGAAAGACATCGACCTAGACCATCGTCGTCAAGACAGACAGAGACCCTTTTGCAGCCGGGTTGGGGTAAGGTTTTTGTTCAGAATTTTAGCACAGGTAGTAAACACGGTAATGGTATTACCAGGAAGCTTGCTCTCACGTTTGTGGAATCCTGTGCAATTCTTAAGATCTAAAGTCCTGTTAATCTGCTAGACTGCAACCTGATCACTGGGAGAATCTTGAAGCTAAGAGTGAGCAAAATAAAAACTACACTCTCGGAAATGGAAAAAAGAACACATTGACACCGGTGTGTCAGACCCACCATACTTGCTCCGGACACTGTGAGAGGGCTGTACAAGCAATGATCACACTCACGGCACAGCGGACACACCAGGAACCGCGGTGTTGGCCGTCGAATGGCGCTAGCTGCGCAGCATTTGTGCACCGCCGCCGTCAGTGTCAGCCAGTTTGCCGTGGCATACGGAGCTCCATCGCAGTCTTTAACACTGGTAGCATGCCGCGACAGCGTGGACGTGAACCGTATGTGCAGTTGACGGACTTTGAGCGAGGGCATATAGTGGGCATGCGGGAGGCCGGGTGGACGTACCGCCGAATTGCTCAACACGTGGGGCGTGAGGTCTCCACAGTACATCGATGTTGTCGCCAGTGGTCGGCGGAAGGTGCACGTGCCCGTCGACCTGGGACCGGACCACAGCGACGCACGGATGCACGCCAAGACCGTAGGATCCTACGCAGTGCTGTAGGGGACCGCACCGCCACTTCCCAGCAAATTAGGGACACTGTTGCTCCTGGGGTATCGGCGAGGACCATTCGCAACCGTCTCCATGAAGCTGGGCTACGGTCCCGCACACCGTTAGGCCGTCTTCCGCTCACGCCCCAACATCGTGCAGCACGCCTCCGTGTCGTCTTCAGCGATGATAGTCGCTTCTGCCTTGGTGCCAATGATGGTCGTATGCGTGTTTGGCGCCGTGCAGGTGAGCGCCACAATCAGGACTGCATACGACCGTGGCACACAGGGCCAACACCCGGCATCATGGTGTGAGGAGCGATCTCCTACACTGGCCGTACACCTCTGGTCATCGTCGAGGGGACACTGAATAGTGCACGGTACATCCAAACCGTCATCGAACCCATCGTTCTACCATTCCTAGACCGGCAAGGGAACTTGCTGTTCCAACAGGACAATGCTCGTCCGCATGTATCCCGTGCCACCCAACGTGCTCTAGAAGGTGTAAGTCAACTACCCTGGCCAGCAAGATCTCCGGATCTGTCCCCCATTGAGCATGTTTGGGACTGGATGAAGCGTCGTCTCACGCGGTCTGCACGTCCAGCACGAACGCTGGTCCAACTGAGGCGCCAGGTGGAAATGGCATGGCAAGCCGTTCCACAGGACTACATCCAGCATCTCTACGATCGTCTTCATGGGAGAATAGCAGCCTGCATTGCTGCGAAAGGTGGATATACACTGTACTAGTGTCGACATTGTGCATGCTCTGTTGCCTGTGTCTATGTGCCTGTGGTTCTGTCAGTGTGATCATGTGATGTATCTGACCCCAGGAATGTGTCAATAAAGTTTCCCCTTCCTGGGACAATGAATTCACGGTGTTCTTATTTCAATTTCCAGGAGTGTAGCTAGTGATTCGTTTCTCTTATTCTATTCGATTAAAAAAAATGGATCGGGGTTTTGACTTTACTGGGGGAGGTTGAGCCATGGCGGCTCATTTCACTGTTGATGACTTTTACTGTGCGTCTCACCAGGGGCCGCGGATGACTTCCCTGTGCGGTTATCGCTGTCTCACATAGTCTTCAAAAGCGGCAGCTAAAGTCGCGTTTAGAGAGAGAGAGAGAGAGAGAGAGAGAGAGGCTCCGAAGAGCGCGGCACAGGCAGTTGACGAGTAGTTTTCTCATAATGTCGAGTCGGGGGCACCAGCAGTGTTTGAAGCAATGGACACGCGGTGCCGACGGGCACGACGTCTTTTCCAGGTCATCGTTCACTCTTCTTCGCCAGGACTGGGCAATCACGCCGTGGCTTTACACAAGGACTCGTTTTGGCCATCACCAAATAACACTCTTCCTGTTGCCACCACATTTTATTTAAAACTTCACACTCTTTCACTAGCAGTGAAGAATTTTGCAGTTATGTTGTCAACTACCCTATGAAGAAGTTGTTGCTTGAAATTTGTATACGAAACACTCACTCTGTCTGAAGGTTCCAATATGACTCTTGAATATTTTTGTAGGCGAATATTCGACTAGAGCAGCTTGAAGATTTACTCCAGGAGCGTCTTTCATTGCAGCTAATGCACCAATCCACCATTTTACTTTCGAAATAGATTTTATAGCATCAGATTTTCTAGACTGCAGGTACAAAGAAAGTGATTCCATTATTTCCAGACTGTACCTAAACACTAAAAGCTCCATGAGAAAATTCCATGAATTCATTTTCTGGAGGAATCCTCAAAAATGTGCCCTCCTTTGTGGATGCATTGGGGGATGACTTTCTGTTAGTAAAATACTAGATAAGAGAATTGTAACTTGACATTACGGCTGTCACGGTTCCACATGAGTATGTTACTCACTGAATATCAAATATTGTTCCTTTTTTTTAAATTCAAGTGACACCATAGCGATTTCTGTAATTCACTTGGGCTCTCAGGAAAGTGTGAATATAGAGAGGCCATGAAAGTCCTGAAATGTAGTAGGACAGACATTGTGTCTTTTACATCATGAACTGCAAGCTCCAGTTTATGATTCGACCAATGAATAATTACAATATTAGGGTTACGTTTACCACAAATGTATGTATCTGCTACTTTATAAAGTCCTTGTAGATTTGCAGCGCCATATGAAGTAAATCCGATTAACTGATCAGAAAAAATTCTGTAAAAATCCCATTACTAACGAAACAGCATAAAGTACTATTGGCAACTGCTTTGCCTGTTATTGACTCTATCTCTACTATCTCTTAAAAGCAGTTGCATGTTATGTAGTTGTAGACACATCGATTATAAATAATTAAACATGATTTATTGGATCAGTTAGTGATTTGGTCTATTAAAATGCTGAAAAGTCAGTGGGAATCAATCATATTGTGATACTAGAGATGAGTCGAAGCATGCTCCCTCATTGAGCCCATTCAGGTCTTGCAATTCACATAATTATGCGTTTACATATGAGTAGTTGTTGTTTCTGCTGTTGTCTTCAGTCCACAGACTGGTTTGATGCAGCTCCCCATGCTACTCTATCATGTGCGAGCCTCTTCATCTCCAAATAACTACAGCAACCTACATCCTTCTGAATCTGATTACTGTATTCATCTATTGGTCTCCCTTATTGATTGTTACCCCCACACTTCCCTCCAATACGAAGTTGGTGATCCCTTGATGTCTCACAATGTGTCCTATCAACCGATCCGTTCTTACAGGCAAGTTGTGTCACAAATTTCTAATCTTCCCAATTATATTCACTACGTACCTCGTTATTAGTTATGCGATCTACCTACCTGATGTTCAACATTTTTCTGTAGCACCACATTTCAAAAGCTTCTATTCTCTTCTTATCTGAACTGTTTATCATCCATGTTTCACTTCTATACATGGCTACACTCGTCACAAATACTTTGAGAAAAGATTTCCTAACACTTAAATCTAAATTCGACGTTAGTAAATTTCTCTTCTTCAGAAACGCATTCCTTATCATTTTCAAGCTACATTTTATATCCTCTGTACTGTGGCCATAATCAGTTATTTTGCAACCCCAAATAGCAAAACTCGTCTAATACTTTAAGTGTCTCATTTCCTAGTCTAATTCCCTCAGCATCACCCAATTTAATTCGACTATATTCCATTACCCTCGTTTTGCTTTTGTTCGTCTTATATCCCGCTTTCAAGACACTGTCCATTCTGTTCAACTGCTCTTCAAAGTCCTTTGCTGTCTCTGACAGAATTACAATGTCACTGGCAATCCTAAATGTTTTCATTTCATCTCCCTGAACTTTAATACCAACTCCAAATTTTTGTTCTGTTTCCTTCACTGCTTGCTCAATGGACAGATTGAAAACATTGGGGATAGGGTACAAACCTGGCTCACTCGCTTCTCAACCATTGTTTCCTTTTCATGCCCCTCGACTCTTATAACTACTGTCTGCTTTCTGTACAAATTGTAAGTAGCCTTTCGCTCCCTGTCTTTTACCCCTGCTGCCTTCAGAATTTCAAAGAGAGTATTCCAGTCAAAATTGTCCAAAGCCTTCTCCAAGTCTACAAATGCCATAAACAAAGGTTTGCCTTTCTTTAATCTATCTTCTAAGATTAGTTGTAGTGCCAGTATTGCCTTGCCTACCATTCTCCAGACTCAAAACTGATCATCACTGAGGTCGGTTTCTACCAGTCTTCCTGTTCTTCCACAAAGAATTCGTGTTAGTCTTTTGCAACCATGATTTGTTAAACTGATGGTTCGGTAACTTTCACACCTGTCAACAACTGCTCTCTTTGGAATTGGAATTACTACATCCTTCTCGAAGTCTGAGAGTATTTCGCCTGTCTCATACATCTTGCAAACCAGATGCAAGAGTTTCGTCATGGTTGGCTCTCCGAAGGCTATCAGTAGTTCTGACAGAGTATCATCTCCTCCCAGGGTCTTGTTTCGACGCAGATCTTTCAGAGCTCTGTCAAATTCTCCTTGTAGTATCATATCTCCCATCTCATCTTCATCTACCTCCACTTCCCTTTCTAATATTGCTTTCAAGAACAATTCCCTTTAATAGACATTCTACATACTCTTTCCACCTTTGAGCTTTCCCTTCTTTGCTTAGGACTGAGACTGATTTTCTATATGAGCTCTTGATATTCATACAGCGGCTTCTCCTTTCCCCAAATGTCTCTTTAATTTTCCTGTTGGCAGTATATATCTTTCCTTTACTGAAACAAGCTTCTAAATCCTAACATTTGTCTTCTAGCCATTCCTGCTTAGCCATTTTGCGCTTCCTGATAATCTCATGTTTTAAACGTTTGTGTTCCTTTTCGCCTGCTAAACTTGCTGCATTTTTATGTTTTCTCCTTTTGTATATTAAATTCAGTATCGCTTGTGTTATCCAAGAATTTCTACTAGGCTTTGTCTTTCTGTCTATTTGATCCTCTTCCGCCTTCACTATTTCATCTCTTAAAGCTACCAATTCGTCTTTACTGCATTCCATTCCCCTGTTCTTGTGAAGCGTTGCCTGATTCTCTCTCTGGAACCCTCTTTTTAACTTATCCGGGTCCCATCTCCTTAATTTCCTACCCTTTTCCAATTTCTTCAGTTGTAATCTACTGTTCATAACCAATAAATTGTGCTCAGAATCCTCATCTGCCCCTGGAAATGTCTTACAATTAAAAACCTGGTTCTTAAATCTCTCTCTTACCATTGTATAATCAATCCGAAACCTTCCGGTGTCTCCAGGTCTCTTCCACACATACAACCATCTTTTATGATTCTTAAACCAAAGCTGTGATTAAATTATGGTCTGCGAAAAACTCTACCAGGTGGCTTACTCTTCCATTCCTTTCCCCTAGTCCATATTCACCAACTGTATTTCCTTCTCTTCCTTTTTCAGCTCTAGAATTCCAGTCCCCCCCATCAGTATTAAATTTTCGTCTCCAGCAACTACCTGAATAATTACCTTTATCACTTCAAACATTTCTTCACTCATAAATATAGACAACACTGCCTATGGAGCGCAGCGATTTGGTGCTATATTTAGGTTAAAATCAATAGCCGAGATGTTGATTTTGACCTAAATATAGCACTAGATCGCTGCACTCCAGAGACAATGTTGTCTAAGTTTATTGCGATCTCGACTGTTGATTTTAACCCAAATTTCTTCAATCTCTTCATCACCTGTGGAGCTGGTTGGCATGTAACGTGTATAGCTGTGGTGGGTGTGGGCTCCATGTATCTTGGCTACAATAATGCGTTCACTATGCTGTTCGTAGTAGCTTACCCAAATTTCTATTTACTTATTCACTATTGATCCTGCTCCTCCATTACCCCTATTTGATTTCGTGTTTATAAGCCTGTATTCTCCTGACCAGAAGTACTGTTTCTCCTGCCACCGAATTTCACTAATTTCCACCACATCTAACTTCCATCAATCCATCTCCGTTTTTAAATTTTCTAACCTACTTGCCCAATTAAGTGATCCAACATGCCATGCTCTGATCTGTCGAATGCCAGTTTTGTTACTGCTGATGACGACATCATCCTGACTTGTTCCCATCCAGAGAGCCAAATGGGGGACTGTTTTACGTCTGGAATATTTTACTTAAGAGGACGCCATTATCATTTAACCATACAGATCTACATCTGCATGTCCACGAAGGAAATGATGGCTTTAGTTTCCCCTTACTTTCAGCCATTCACAGGACCAGCACAGCAAGGCCGTTTTGGTTGGTGTTACAGGGTCAGAGATGTAAATTGTCTACACTCTTGCTCCTGCAACTACTGAAAATAGTGTAGCCGCTCTTCAGGAACCACATGTTTGTCTGAACTCTCAACGGATACTCCACCATTGTAGTTGCACCTATAGTACAGTTATCTGTATTTCTAAGGCACGAAAGCCACTCCACTTACAGCAAGGCCCATACTTCGTGGGAGGGGAGTCATATGGGAGACACTGTTCTAAAAGCCTTAGTGCTTTCCTTCAGGATGCTTTACGCAGATAATGTAGTGTATTGACAAGAGTTAAGCCAAGAGCTACATTATGTGCTGTAGTCGAAAACCTAATAACAGAAACAAACAATCTGAAGAAAGATGATCATGTTGTCATCATCGCTGGCACCAATGGCGTTTACATAAAAGAGAGCAAGTCAGCACTTGTAGTTTACAGAAGGTTACTGCCAAAACTGTACAAAACAAACATCACCTTAATAAATGTACCAATGCGACATGACATCCCTCAGTGGTCGTGTGTTAACAGAGAAATTGAGCACTACAACTCAGAGCTACAGAAACTGTGTAATACAGTTTTAATCTGCCAGGAAGTTTCATATCAGCGTACACTCTGCTGAAGAGTGAAAATCTCATTCTGGAAACATCCCCCAGGCTGTGGCTAAGCCATGTCTCCGCAATATCCTTTCTTCCAGTAGTGCTAGTTCTGCAAGGTTCGCAGGAGAGCTTCTGTGAAGTTTGGGAAGTAGGAGACGAAGTACTGGCGGACGTAGAGCTGTGAGGATGGGCCCTGAGTCGTGCTCGGGTACCTAAGTGGGAGAGCACTTGCCCGCAAAAGGCAAAGGTCCCAAGTTCGAGTCTCGGTCTGGCACATAGTTTTAATCTGCCAGGAAGTTTCATATCAGCGCACACTCCGCTGCAGAGTGAAAATCTCACTCTGGGAACTGTGTAACAAATTAAATCACATGCATGTGGTGTCGTCTCATACATGTGAGATACACAGTTCTAAAATACGAGCAGTCACTTGTAATGTCTCTAAATTCTTTTCTTCCCACTTCCTGAAACCTTCAGAGAGGAATTTTTCGATTACTTCCTTTTCCTCTTCATTCAAAATAGATTAACATATTAAGTGATATTTGTTCTGCCATGATCACTAATTTTATAATGTAACTTTTTGCTCTTGTTTGCATTCAATCATTTAGTGAAATATAGCTCAAGGTGCATTTTACTGACTTTAAGAGCACTAAGATTTTGTATTTCGAATCTGGTTTCGTCTATACATCAGCGATGAGTGTAATGCACTCACGTTCACTGTACCTGAGAATCTGTAACATAAACATTACTTGAAGATGGAAGCTAAAGTTTGAACTGGAACACATCACTGTCATTACTTTCTGTAAATTTACATTTCTTGCCAGAGATTTATCCACAGCGACCAAAAATACGAGCAGATGAAATAAGATACCCAAATTATGTTAAAACTACAAATAAATATAAGTGGACTGCAGTAAAGCACAAAAACAAAGCGAGAAAGCGTCAAGAAAGTGACAAGCAAAGCACTGGAAATGACACACAAATATGTTTGCAGCACTTGATTCACTCTGCAAAACAATGAACATTGTAGGCGAAAATAAAAGCAACAGAATCTCCGATAAATTTCTAAACCGAAAGTTTCTAAGGACTAGAAAAACACAAAAAAGTTCTTACTGTAGGCTAACAGCCACAGAAAAGCCTTTCTGCTTCCCTTCAGGATGTCTTACACAGAGAATATTCTGTGTTCGCAAGAGTTAAACCCAGAAATACACTCATCCTCATACATTAAAGATAGTGCTGATACATGGTGAAACAACGCTCTGATGGGCGGTTTACGGGTTTAAATCACCTCGGCATGTTGGCGCTGGCAGCAGTCCACATATGCACTGGTGCATGTCGGAGTACTGTGCAGCGAGTAAGTGTGCAGACGTTTTCAGACGTGCTGATGGTGACTGTGTGTTGAAAATGGCTCAAAGAACACATATTGATGACGTTATGAGGGGTAGAATACTAGGGCGACTGGAGGCTGGTCAAACACAGCAGGTCGTAGCACGGGCCCTCCATGTGCCACAAAGTGTGATCTCAAGATTATGGTAACGATTCCAGCAGACAGGAAACGTGTCCAGGCGCTACAGTATGGGACGTCCACAGTGTACAACATCGCCATCACCGTCCGCAAACGGCCACAGATTACTGCAGGTAGCCTTGCTCGGGACCTTACCGCAGCCACTGGAACAGTTGTCTCCAGATACACAGTCTACATACGACTGAACAGACATGGCTTATTTGCCCGGAGACCTGCAAGGTGCATTGCACTGACCCCTGGTCACAGGAGAGCCGGTAAGCCTGGTGTCAACAACACAGTACATGGTCATTGGAACAGTGGTCACAGGTTATGCTCAGACGAGTCCAGGTATAGTCTGAGCAGTGATTCCTGCCGGGTTTTCATGTGGCGTGAACCAAGAACTAGATACCAGCCCCTTAATGTACTTGAAAGGGACCTGTATGGAGGTCGTGGTTTGATGGTGTGTGGTGGGATTATGATTGGTGCTCATACACCCCTGCATGTCTTTGACAGAGGAACTGTAACAGGTCAGTTGTATTGGGATGTCATTTTGCACCAGTATGTCCGCCTTTTCAGGGGTGCAGTGGGTCCCACAATCCTCCTGATGTATGATAATGCACGGCCCCACTGAGCTGCCATCGTGAAGGAGTACCTTGAAACAGAAGATATCAGGCGAATGGAGTGGCCTGCCTGTTCTCCAGACCTAAACCCCATCGATCACATCTGGGATGCTCTCGGTCAACGTATTGCTGCGCTTCTTCAAACCCCTACAACACTTCAGGAGCTCCAGCAGGCACTGGTGAAAGAATGGGAGGCTATATCCCAGCAGCTGCTCGACCACCAGATCCAATCCAGAGTATGCAATTTCTTGGAGCTAGCTGTTCCTTTACAGGGATATCATGTGGTAGCTTGCTCTTCCACCTGGTGATGCGGTTAGACTCTTGTGTTCCCTCTAGTTGTTGAGTCCTGATGATGAAGCTGTTTCTCGACTTCAGTCGACAGACTACAGCCTGACGATCATGCAGTGGATGTCGGTATTATAAGTTTGCTTAGCCCTCTCTTCATCAGTGGCAATAGCCCTTATAATAGTGGGGGGGGGAGGAGCTATTCCAACAATTGGGTACATTTTATCGACTGGAGTTGGCTTCATACATGCCAACATGATTCAGATGGTCTCATTGATTGCAGTATCAACCTGTTTGGTGTGAGTTGATGCACTCCACACAGGTGAAGCATACTCTGCAGTGGACACACGCAAAGGAAGAGCCGAAATTCTCAGGATGGGAGGACTTGCTCTCCAGGTGGTGGATGTGAGCTTCTTCAAGATGTTATTCCGTGAACTAACTTTCAGCCAGGTGTTATGAAAGCAGCAAGTTGACCATGTCTGCAAAAAAATTTCAGTCTATGTGTGTTAAGAAAATTATCACCGTAACCTAATTCTGAAATCCCATGGACTGTATATTTTGGATTAACATACACTCTCTTGTTTCGGGTCTAGTACTATGGAGTGGGACTTGCCACACAACTATGAAAAGGGTTTTCATAATGCAGAAGAGAACCTTGAGCATCATAGCAAAACTAACAAAAGTCAATATTTCACTGATCCATATATATGCTGGAAACCATTATGCTAGTGAAAAAAGATACTAAGGTCACAAATAGCAACATGGAAATTTACAACCATCATACAAGACACAAAAAAGACTTTCACATCGTTAACAGAAGATTAACCTTAACAGCAAAATGTCCCTCTGTCAATGGAGATGTTTTCCATAATTTGTTACCAATTAAAGTTATGACACTGTCAGGGAGTACATTTAAAAAGTAACTCAGTCACTGGCTTATCCAAAAATAGCTACATAACTCAGATTTAAAATGACTAACGATGTAATAAACAATCTTGTAGTACATTGTAATTCAGAACCATAAAAAAATTTATTGATTGTTGATAACGCTACATAAAATTACATGTTATGAGCAGATAGAAAAGAAATAAAGCTATTAACTTCTGCCAACTCATCCCACCAGACCATGCTCGTGTGTCGCTTCTACTCATATACAGCATAACGAAGAATTTTATTTGGAATTATTGATACTGGAAGAATATTACTTTGCAATTCCAGGGCCTAATGCCAATGTTGAATGGTTGTTCTCATTCACATACTCTCAATGGACAAAGGAGCACAATAAATTGCAAACTGACACAATCACAAAGATGTCGATTTAGTTGCGTAATTTAAAATTATCCTGTCAAGAGTTCTGCAAACCAATCTCCAAGAAAAATAGTACTCTTGATAAAGTGGGTTGAAAGGACAACTATTGATACTTAACTACAGATTATTATTATTCTGTCACAGAAGAATAGGGAACTGTTTATTATATTTAATGAGTTTTAGTTTATTTTGATATAATATTATCTAAGGAAGGATCCTGAGCAATTAAGAACACTGAGCACTTCGTTGCTGTCATAACTGATATATTTTATTGCTGTTTACTGTTTTATTCTGGTTTACGCTCATTTACAGTTTATCTTGCAAAAATCTGACTGTAACTGATTATTAATAAACTACTGACAATTTCAACTGTTTATTTCCATTTAATAAAGGTAGTTGGCTTGTATGGCTAAATGACAGACTAAATATAATGCCAAGTCTGGCTTTTCTGTTTTTGGACCTTGCAGCCAGACTCACAACACATTTATTCAGTCACGAAATTTATTATGAGCAATTCTTCTCACTGTGAGAGATATTCACAAGTACAGCACTTAGAGGAAACATTATCTGCATTACCCTTTAATGAATCTTACTTCAGCACAGACAGGGGTGAAATATACAACTATTAAATTCCTTGACAGTCTACCCATGAAAATAAAATATCTGAGAGACAGCAGAAATGTTTTCAAATGTAGATTAAAGAGCCCTCTCCATAACAACTCCTCCTATACAACAGAGGAAATCCTAAGTAGAGGTAATTAGTCACCAAAAAATTCTGTAAATAGCCAGCATGCTATTACATAAATACGAGTTTTTATTTAGTTGTATATAACTGCTGCTGTATTTGTTCTGTTGACATGTTCTACATTATAACATTTATTGTCAATTTATTCTTTAGGACAGCTTATTAGATCTGACTTTTTCTTTACATATTGATCTCTACCCTCATAATGAATTGTGCACTTCCTTGTGTATTTTCATACACGTCTTTTGCTGGGAATAACCACCTAGTGTCTTTTTCCTTTTGTCACAAAAGTATAGATTTGGCACGTCTCCATTATGTTTTGGAAATGTCTCATTCTCATGTTGTTTTGAATTGCTGCTTTACCAGATTTCTATCTAAATTTGTGTTTAGCTACACACGTCTTATGTTACTGACTCACAACCATGACGAACTTAATACATTATCACGAAGTTACACACCTTTACAGTGAAACAAAATTTAGTAGATTTCAGAATTTTTTTTTAGTTTTATGTATTCATATTTTCTTTCTTTGCTAAAGATATTTTATGTGACCATGAGTGACAACAGTGAGAGCTGCCAGAGGAAAGTGAGTAGTAGGATACATTGTGGGAGCTATATCAAATGGTTTCATGGGTTGTGGATGTTGTATGGAGACTCTGTGGAGGTCACTGAGGCCCTATTCTGGAATTTCAAAATTTTCAGCGAGAATAATTTAATAAAGGGGCAGGAAAGAAAGATCTGTGCGCTGCAGCTACATTTAAATCAGGCTGGGAGACAGCTAGTAATGATGAAGGAAGGCATTGGTGAGGGGGAGTGGTTGGGAACTGGCAGTTAGTAGGAAGGCTATAAGGATGACAACACTGTCTGAGTGTTTTGTTGTCTACCAGTGACACCTTCCAACTGTCAGAGCTGAGGGAGTAGGAAATATACAGCAGACTCTACTTGTGAATTGGTAGGATAGCAAAAGCACAAATGTTAATTAGAAGAGAGTGCTGCTACTAGGTGGTAGTCATGGCAAAGGTATAGACCATCAATTACAGAAGAAATTATGGAAAGAATATCACATCACCAGAATTTTTAAGCCAGATGCTGGGATGAATCATGTGATTGCGAATTTAAGGTTTACAAGGATTTTATGAAATTTGATCAGATGCAGACGGCAGGGAGCAGATTTCTCAACTGGTGACATCAACGTTTGCGTGGTTGCACTGCTCTAGCGCCTTGATCAGTGTGTCTTGGTTTTGCTGTATGGTGAGTCAACGTAGTGCTGGAAATTGCGCCAATTACTATTGACCAAGCAAATATTACACTGGTGGCAGTGGGCAGCAGTTATTATTGGCAGATGGGGCTACTCTAAACATGGTTTGCACCTGAACAAGAGTGGGAAAGGGTGGTTGATTGAATTCATCACTGAGAGTACAGCAGTTTGGTATGGGGCCACAGCCCTCTCTACTGTCTAAGTTGTTGAGGGAATGTTAAATCCTAAACTTCTTTTCTTCCTTCCTTGCAACAATGGATACTATGAAGTGTTAATGTTTAGACATTACTGATGTCATGTCACAGCACAACCTACCTACTTATCAATAAAAAAAGATTATAGCTTAGAGAGTAATTGCACTACATGTTTCACATAACATCTTGCTAACAAAATATGATGCAGCCATAGTATCAGCATACTGTTGCTATCACATTTTCTGGTATAGTACTGGAACAAACTGCTCAAAATTCGATTCAGTTATTTGTATAGTTTTTATATAGATAAATTTGTGGCGATGTTTATGAAAGGTTGTATTTAGTTTCTGAGACATTAATTTAAAATAAACAAAATTAAAGTAGCCAATTTATCACATATGGATCTTGCCTGTTGTCTTGAGGGAACTGTACATATTTCACATTCACGTGTGGTCTGTGTCATTCAAAAGTTAACAAAGTCAGCAGCCACTCAATACCTGCAAAGTGATCCTTTTTTATTCATACACAAGCATTTAAAGCAAACCGTAGAACTGTACTGACCACAATTTGTGTAGTTCACAAAGTGTAATATTTGTCAACACAGACTTTTTAAACTCATGTTATTGTTTCTGAAGGATAACCTACAAATCTGATGCATGACATAGAGCCTTTTGTTTCAAGTAGTCTAAGAAAAGCTGGACAGATAGAATATTGTGGACACAATGGCAAAATATTTTTCTCCTTGCACGGCGAAATTGATTGTTTATATATTTAGCCCACATTAAATATATTGCAATGAGAATAAAATGGTACAGTCTACTCTTCACAATAACTAGAATACTCCATCCAGTCATAACTTTGATTTTAACTATTTAAGTTGAAATCAATATTCCAAATAACAAAAGGATACAAAAATGTGGACTCTAAAATTTACAAATTTGGGACAAACTTTAATTCATCTGCTTACTTTTTCTGGGAAAACTATAGATTTTTATTTTACAAATATGAGAACAATCCCTACAAACATACAGTCACAACAAAAAGGAAAAAATACAAATAGTATCTCATAGGAACAGTGTTTTAAATTCCTTCAGTAACCATTTATCTGATGAGAGTACATTACTTATGTATAAGCACCAGCACTTGTAGTCATTCACGAACTTTTATTGTCATAGATTATAGATTTATTTAAGTCCTTAGCAAAAGTGTACAGCCTTATAAAAGAAAGTAGTCGTGAATGAAGCCCCTCAGTCACATGATCAGGATGGAAAGGCCTTCTTTGAAATAAGTTCAACTTACGCAGAGAACTGTAAAGAGAAAGCAACAGTATGACTCAACAAGTTTCTAGTAACTGGAACTTTACTTTTCTCCAAGTGGACATTGATTAATTTATCTTGATGACAAACTGAGAGCTATATAAGGTTCATCCCTCCCTTGAAACCTCCTTAAATTTCCTCATTTGCAACTTGGTGTGAAAACAAAGCACAATGATAAAATAAAGGTTAAGAAGACAGGAAGCACAAAATCCACTACTGTTACATGAGTGAGCACTTTGAAAATAGGTGAACATCCGATGTTAGCAGATGATGAAATCAACTTTCTTCCACAGAAAATTTGTCGTGGTGGTCCGTTGACGACCTGCGTGAATGCCACCATTTGAAATTCTTTTATGTGCGATGACAGCCAGTGCAAATTGGTCTTTAATGCGCTTGAACAGCTATGACTACATAGGAACTCCATGTTCAGTGGTTCCTCCGCTCAAAGGCATTTCGTCCACTTTCTGATTGGAATTATGTGCATACTGAAGTATCATGTAACAATATGCAGCACTGTGGCATGTTGTTCAGATGGGACATAAAGCAGTATTGTAGCCAGGGTAATTATTTTATCATATCCCACCCAGATTACGAATTCAAAATAAGGAAGCATTTCTTGGTATAAAGTACCTACTTCAGACAGTTAAAAAATATAGCCCTTTCATGCAATTGCATGGATTTACTCTCCGGGGGCTAAATCTTCATTTTTGTATTTAAAGCAGTTTTCTTTTAACTAGACAGATATAGTGAACAAAATTTCTTTTCAGGGTATTGGACAAAATAAAAAATTTTGTCTTTGGTTTTGAACTGCTAAGGAGTTATCTCCTGCTGAGGTTGAATCTTGCAAGTATTGGACATTGATACAACTTGTGCTCATCAGTTAGGCATAAGTATAATGCTATTAGTGTTGAGGCCAGGGTGAATGAAGTCATTGTGCGCTGTTTATAAGCCATAAGGCATAGCTAATGAAACTCATCCAAGCCTACAAGCCCTGACTATTTGTTAATTAAATTAATGAAGCTCAGAATGGACATTTGAAGAAATATGGATGTAATTGCATTTGCATGGATCAAAGACATGTGCAAAATTGTAATGACTTGGAATTAACAACATTATTGGTGCTAGACGATGTGATGTAGGAGTCCATTCATGCCTTCCTTATATGGGATAGAAAGCAAAATAGTCTGTCCAGACACAAAGACATTATGTACTGTTACAAGCTGAAGGGCATAGTGTACCATAAAGTTTATTTTTGCATGTAGTTTGATATTTCCATACAATTTTACTGAACAGTCAATGTTCTGTTTATGTACCTTGTCATTAGTCATGGCTTAAAGTTTTGGCTTTGTGATGAATATCTAGACATACGTTCATAATGTACAAATACAGACAACGACAAAATGGCATAAGTTTCCATGTACTAAACTGTTTAGAATGACAGAAATTTTAACTTGCTTTTGAATGCAGTTTAAAGACAAATACTGATAACTATCTTGAAAACAACACAATACAGTAGTTACATGTTACACAATCTGAATTAAAAGAACGTAATACTTTTGATAAAGAAATGCACATTTTTACGAAATGTGTCTTCTGTAGTGTTTCCAAGGCCAGTTACAAATATTTGTATTAACACCGATCTGCTTTTGGTTCGATTTTTGGCGGAAATCAGATGTACTGTGACACAGATGTTGTTTTTGGATGTCAACTATGTCAAAATATGCTAATGTATGTAATAGTTCCATTGTGTTGTATCTGTAGTTTGTCTCCACCCAGTTGAATATGGACTCCATACCAAGTCGCAACTGTACGGCATGTTTCGAATTAAAAAGTATCAGATTGCCAGGAAGATTTGAACACAGTCTCCACTGCTGGATCAATAGCATTTAACAAACAGAGGCATGATGACATTCCTGGAAAGCAACGATTCTACTGTTTATAAGCCAGTTGTTAGCTCTGTGGTAATTCCAGTTCTAATGATGATGTGGTAAAGGACTGAATTCACCAACATGTGAATTGTTGTCAAAAGAATTAATAAAAAGACAGAAGCACAATACAATTGAACAGCTCACAAAGGCGCACAGACACAAAGTTAGCAAAGTCAAAGATCATTACATCAAAGATGAATAATAGTGTTCTAGTTGTTGATGGTTGCTACAGATCCTTTTTGTAGAGTTGGCAGGGTCTCATTTTCAAATAAAGAAGGATACAGCGTGTACATGTCACAATGCTGTCACACTTGAGTTTATTGTTGTGCAAATAATGTCTTCCCTATTGCTGGAATATTAGTTTCTCTTTTGGGTGAAATCACTGTGGCAAACTCGGAACATTATGTGACCGTCTTGCTGAGTGTGACATCTGCTTGCAGCACTAGGTACTTAGTGGCCTGATGTCACAAGCTGTGCCCCTGAAAGCTCAGGATGTAGAATCAAGTCATTTTAAATGAATTGGATTCTTTCGACTAATGAAAAAAACTATCATGATAATGCGAATGCGTTTGACAGATATTCTCCAAGTGTCATTGGGCTGTGACTGGCCGAAAGCAGTTCGAGAGGTGGCCACTGGATGGTTACAGTTAGTTTCGAGTTACAAGAGGAATATCTTCTGGTGGCTCCAGGTTGTTTAGTAACTTTGCTCCAAAGGCCTGTCCATGTGCAAAGCATTTTGTGTTCAGTCTGGTAGCCTTCTGGTAGAAAACGAGTAGTAGGTTGGAAGCTAGCCTTTTAAGATGGTACATCTCGACCTTGTGGAAATGTAATAGGTCCTAGTGTAATATTTTTCCCTTTAGGGATTTTTCTGAATAGATGTCTACTATAAATGAATTCTAGGGAATCAAAAGTGGAAGGATCACACTATCCACTTATAACAATACCTTCAAAACGAATAAATTTTTCCACTTCCATACGAGGATCTGATCACAAGAACCAATAATTGTGAGTCACATACTATACTTCTTGCTGTAAATAACATGCACATATAACTTGGCTCACTTTAGATGGCAGGCAGAAAAGGTAGGAATTTGCATGCTATACTGTTACACAATGGTGAAACTAAGGGGTATGCCAGAATCCTAGCCAGTGGATACACTGCAGCGATTCCTTGCCAACTTTACCAGAGACAATGTTTCTTGAAAATAGATAATTTTCAGCATTTACGATGTTTGGGCATTTACTACATTGTATTATTAACATTGGCAATACATTGCAGAAAATTAGTACCAATCAACAACAAAATTTATGTTATCAAATTTGTCACGATATGCATATAATCAAAACATGTAAAAGAAACAGGAAGTTAATGTAGAAAGTGATAAGTGCCAGGAATAATTCAGAACTTTTTCAGTTAACATTTTGTATCACTGCTGCTCCAAGAATTGCAAATCACACATGGAAAACAGAAGCGTTTGACTTGGCTTAATTCATCATAACCAATGTTTTTGGAAAACCTGCAGCTGTGTCATTCATAATATAAATAATGAAACACTGCATCAGTTACATAATTTTTCATGCTTAGCACGAGGTGTTGAAACGTCCCCTTAGAAAAATTATACATGACTGTGCTTAAACTGACACACAATATTTTTTTTTAGCGCAACGCAATATTACTTTCAGTAATCCCTACAAGAGAATGACCCTGACTAAATTAACCTATACGTTTCACAAATCATTTACCTCACAAAAATCTTCGTTACTCGAACTACTGCAATATAGCGAGCGCCAGTACTGCCAGCTAAATAAAAGATTCAAACTACTGAAGGCACTAACTACTGCTAGGCATAGTTAGCAAATGAAAGATTTTGATAGAGAACAAACAATGTATTTACCTCAATAGTGTTCAAAAGTGATTTTATATATAGCAGTTCATGACATCCAGTCTTACAAATTTCAAAACTCCGCCATTTCTCTCCCCACATCCACCACTGCTGGCGGCTCACCTCCAACTGCACAACGCTACGCGCTGTTAACATTCAGCTGCCTAACACTACAATGGCGAGTATTACAACAATACCAACCAGCCACTGACTGCACACAGCACAGCTAGTGATTTTCATACAGAGCGCTACGTGGCGTTACCAATAAAAAAACCTAAATAGCCTACTTACAGTGTTTCGAGAATTTACTATTGTCATTAGCAAATATTTACATACCTGTAAATATTTTGTGTATTGTTTGACCTCTCTTGCATTTTCGTCATATTTTTGAGATTATAAGGTACTGTACCGCCGTCATTATGCAACCAACCATACACATATAAACCATCATTCATCCTGTTTGTGAAATTTCATACTATGTGTGCAGTTTTCTGCGCAATGGAGGAGGCACAGTACCTTATAATCTAAAAAAGACAGCACAGTACACTGCAAGAGTCAGAACAACACACATACAAACATCATACAAAATATTTGTGTAAATATTTGCACTTATTAATGAGAATAAATTCTCCAAATACATATTGGTAAGCATGAAAAAAATATGTTAAAATTACCCCACTCCATGATTAGCACAGAGGCACTGGTGCGGCAACTATAATACATCCTTATAACAGAAAAAAACTCTCTTGGTTGCAGAAGATAGGTTTATTTAATCTTCACATGTGATACGTTTCACTTGGCATCATCAGACAATCTTGGAAATTACAAATTGGTGTAAGTATAAATTGCTATTAAAGGCAATAATAAATTAATCAATTAAAAATAAGAAGAGTAAGACATATACTGATTGAACTATGGAGTGCGGGGCCATGTTTGTACTTCAGGGGTAGGCGAAGAGTATAAAATTTCAACTTATAAGAGTATTGCACCATAACTGAACTTGCCGATAAAAACTTCTGTTGATAGTAAACAAGGCGTCGAACATAATTAAGAGTACCATAGAACAGGTTATAATAATCAGATAGCCACTGTCAGTGCTTCATGACATCAGTGATAAAATTCTTCCTACTCGTAACCAAGGCGAAATATACGATTAAGATTGCCAAAGAACAGGGAGATAACAACCAAACAGCCACTGTCAATGCTTCTTTACACCATCTAGAAGCAACACGAAAAAAAGTAATGACAGCAGGAAAAAGAAAGTGGTACTTGGGGTGGGTTGGGGTGGGGGCGACGGTGACAGCGGCGACTAGCGCAGCTCATGCTGGTGAGGCATGCTTCAGCGAGGCCTGCTTTGGCGAAGAAGGCTTCGCCGCCCCGGTACTCACGCCTCGGTATACTGCATGGACGGTGGCGCTGTAAAGAAAGAATGACGAACACAGTTAAGTGCATCATTCCAGACAGCTGCTGCTCCTACAAGGAAAGAAAGAATACCGATTATCTGTGAGTAGTATGAGTACATGTATTACCTATTTCGCTCTGGCTCCTTGGCACCTTCCTCAGGTCAACCAGTACCTCCACATGCCGACGAAGGTCTTCCTCCATCTGTTCCACCCACTGTGTCATTTCGTCTTCACCTGAATTGAGGATGTCCATCTCACTCATATCACCCAAAACCACACATTAATTTTTTTGAATAACTAAAGCATAGACAATCATGAAAAATTACGACAATAATATTTTTTTAGAAAAGATACTTACAGGAGACATGCTTATCCCTGACACGTACCCCTTCCTGTTCCTCTTCTTCTAGCAGGAAATCGTCTACAACAATAACAAAGAGTATGCACCATATTACATATACGATGAAATTTTTGTCAAGCAGCTATATATTACATACACACAGTACTACAAAGAAGAAAAATATATATAAGCTACTTACAATGCTGTTGTTGCTGCTGTTGCTGCTTCTCAGCATCCAGCTGATCAATTACCCGCTGGACAAATACTGAAGCAATAGAACTATATGTATTTTATTACGAAGAGGAAGAAAAATTAGATACCTACGATGATATTGCCGCTGCTTCTGTTGATTATCAGCATCCAGGTCGTCAATTATTCGCTGGACAAACGCTGAAACAATAAGACTACATGTATTTAATACTACGAAATTCTTGGTGAAAATGTTACATTTATCAATTTTGGTTCCTCGAAGTCATCTACAAGAACCTGAGACACGTTTGTCACAACATATTACGTATACTACAAAGAGGAAGAAGAAAATGTATACCTACGACGACATAACTGCTGCTGTTGCTGCCGCTGTTGCATCTTCTGCTGCTGTTGTTGACGCTGGTGCATCTCAGCACTTTGTTTATCATGGATTCGGTGGATATACCCTAAAACAAAAGACGACATGTACTCAACACTATGGAATTATTAGTGAAAAAAGTTGCAGTTTTCAATTTGAATCTGTACTTACAATGTAATTCTCCATCCTCCTGTAAGTGTCTTTGCAGCTTGCCCCACTGGCACAGCAGGTGGCTGCTGCCGCTGAATGCTTCATGTTAGATCAGGGAAGAACTTAACTAACGATTAGTGCACAAGAGCGAGAACAAGATAATCGACCTCAGACAACGGCGCCGGCCAAAGGCAGAATGAGACTAGGAGTGGAGGGGTCAGGGTTTTTATATCTCCACTGATTCAGCGTCAGCTAATAGGAACATAGTATTCTGAGACGCCTGACTCACCATCATCGTTTGAGGTGCAGGTTCTGCGACCTGAAGTAACCACTCCAGGTGGCAAAGGACGCCGCCGCGGACAAAGGGGTCTGCCGACGCAGGCTGAGATGCCTGCCGGATGGTCACAAAAATGTGGCTTGCGTCTGCTGCCGGAACTCTTTGGGTGTCAGTAACATATTCATTTTTGCCAGATACAACATATCCGTCTCGAGGTATTCCTCCTCCAACATGTTGAACAGGTACGGTGCTTAGCAAGAGGAACATAAAATGTGCTTCGATACAGAAGAGTTTTGCGATAACATTATGGCATGCATACGTTTCTCTACCCGTTTGCTTGGCTCTTGACAATTAACCCTGAATGGACGTATTCTAGTATATTGAACTCGCAATGATGTCTCAGTCCCGTATGCTCTGGATGTTAGGTCTACGGCAGTTGTGTGTTTAAACAACTGGCATATGGCTCAAACGCACGAACACAGACTCCAACTTGGTGGCCCAGATATGTAAGACGCCACTGTGTTGACTGGCTTTACAAGTACCAAAAATAAAAGAGGGTTTCGTGTAAGTGGCGAAATGGAGAAAATAAAAAAAAGACGCGAGGGCTTTTTTAATTGTAATTACACCCTTTATTCCTCAACAAATATGTGATAACGACCATGTAGCGGGCGGGGAGTGGGGTGCGAAATGACACACGGCTGTAACAAAATGGATACACAGAACGTCTTCTCATCGACTACCCAATGCAGATTCTCCTATGTTATTTGTTGCACTATCGACTGCGATGTTTATTACAGTACACCAACAAATATCGGTGATGTCTTTCCAACACTTTCGTCCGTGGGAGCGCTTTTGATTATCACATAGTGCCGGACGCCTGTGCTTTAGAACACTTGTTTAAGAGAATCTTGATGGGGAGCAGCACCTTTCGGAAGTGCTATCTGAAAATACCTGTAGTATATTCTCCAATCTGATTGGCTGCAAGATTAAATGTCGAATAATTTCCTAGAAATGAGGAAAATAGAGACACCTAGCCTGTGTGAGTTTGGACATATCATAATTTTTCCGGATTTTATACACATGTAAACAATACTCGGAAATGTGTATGTGTTATAGTGTAAAGTTACTGTGGTCAGTGTTCAGGCATGTGCAAAGAAAATTACCATGTCCAGACGTAAGGGAGGTATGGATTTCACGTGAAAAATTATGTCCAGTCATGTATATATATATTTCCAGAACCAAAGCCGTTAGGAGGAAATACTTCCGATGCTTCGTTCATTGTCGAATGTCACCAGATTGTGACTGCAGTCGTAATATTTAATTATGATTAAAGTGATAAGTATGCGGCTGGTTTTTCATGACGACTCTGTCAGCTGTTCAGATGCATGGCGGAGGTAACCGGTGGCCAAAACGAATTGACATTTCCAGCTTAAGGTGTGAGCTGTTGCTAAGCCTCAAAAACCTGTTGGATGGGGTACATCCATGTCTCCCTCTAGGTGGATGATAGCAAACTAATACTCCATATGTGTTGGGCAGATTTTGTGATCATGTGCGATACCAGTACTCTCCATAGAAAATTGAAAACATTCAAAATGACGAGTGTTGGTGCTAGATGTATAGATAACATCCAAATTCCTTCCACTCCAATCATCCCTGGACTCTCTCCACCGTCAGGCGGTCTTCTCTGGCAGGCTGAGCCCAGCTGCTGACTTGGCGCAATCGCTAAGATGTGCATACATGGCAGCAACTAGTGCTGTGTGAGTCTTTGGCCTGGGGTACTGCATGTGGACTTTGGGTTCAAATGGCTCTAAGAACTATAGGACTTAACATCTGAGGTCATCAGTCCCCTACACTTAGAACTACTTAAACCTAACTAACCTAAGGACATCACACACACCCATGCCTGAGGCAGGATTCGAACCTGCTACCATAGCAGCAGCGCGGTTCCAGACTGAAGCGCCTAGAACTGCTCGGGCACAGTGGCCGGCTAGAATTTGGGACATGAATGCACAGGATATACCAGTGTTTTTCTATCTCTGAGATCTAACTGTGGCAACTACTACTACTATAGAATGGAACGTGGTTTAAGTGTGTGGTGTTTACTGCTTGTCAATAGAGTTCAATGGACTCTGTCTTGCAATGGAAAGGTGGGAGTGGTATTCTTCATTGTTACTATCCTATCATGTGGTAGACCCTTCCTCCTCATTCTTCGTCCTGGTGTAGCTGAGAGGACCAACTTAGGGTTTCTATAGTGCTTTAAAAATCCAATTGCAACATCAAATTCCTGATTGATCAGTTCATTGTTTCCGATAGTGATATTGCGATCACAAACACCAATCCAACGCCTCGACAGATTGTTTAAGGACAGAGCATGCAGTTCAGCTGAAATTCGAAATTGTGAGATAGCTCCAACGTAATTGACTTCCTATGAAATGACGTAATGGCGGCAGTACAAAGCAATAGAAGGCAGGGGGAAAATGCAGAAGGGTTTTGAAAAAAATCAGTTGCAGGATTGAATCCCGCCAAATATACCAGTATCCACGAAGATGGTGAAAGGAAAAACGGGCTGCACACAAAGGGTATTGCTTTAATTAATTAGTCAATCAATCTGATATAGCGAGGGAATGTTTGCAAGAAGTCCACAGCTGGGGGTTTATCAGGTATCCAACACTTTGTTCAAGAGAAAGGAGGGGTTAGTGTGGCACATGACAGACACTACCTACTTCTTCTCGGATGTCTTTGTTCCATTCGCTACAGGTTTCTATAGCAGTGAAAGTGTGAGAACAAAGGGATGCATCAACTACCAGTGGCAGGTCTACATGGGTCGGCGAGGGGAGAAGACGAGGAGGATGGAAGGGAGGAGGGGTGGGGAGGTCATATTGGTCTGTTGTGTCTTTGCATATGTTGGTTCACACAAGGAAAGAGGCAGGGAGTGAGTCTGGTATCAAATTTCAGAGGGATGCATTCACCTGACGCTTTATTTGCAGAGGATTTGCTCGGTGGTCACTGACCTTTGGCGTGTGTGGTGCAATGTGATTCACTCGGTTGTCAGCGACATGATCGGGACTTTTTTTTCGCCATATATGTTCAGCACAATGTGTGACAGAATAATTACGTGTGGTGAGTGTTTGATGACTGTATCCCATGAATGATCAGAATAAAATAGCGCCGCAATTGTTTAAATATACGTACTGTCTTGTCACACGTAAATTGTTTAAATGAACAGTATTCCACTAACTCAGTTTCCTGACAAATTCTTTAAATAAATAAATAAACTATATTACAAACATGTCTTGTATACCATAAATTGTTTAAATAAACAATATTTCACACATTGCTTTGTCTACCTAAAAATGTTTAAGCAATATTCCATACACTGCAATAGATTTCCTGCCAAATTCTCTCAATAAATAAATACACTATATTCTACACACTATTTTGTATCCTGAAAATTGTTTAAATAAACAATATCTCACACATTGCCTTTCTAAAAGAAATTTTTTAAACAGTATTCCATACACTACTGTATTCGATTTCCTGCCAAATATCCAATCATCTGAGCTTTCCTCCCACCAATTTCCATGTGGGGGAGGGGAGGTGGAGTGGAGGTGAGGGAATAGGGGGTGGAGGATTTCCAAGAGGGAGAGGGCAATTAACTCATAGATTTAATTAATTATTCAATTAATTTGATATCAAATACGTTCTTGTATCAGCGAGGAGGAGGAAGGGGTTGAGAGTTTCCCAGAGGAGTGGGGGATGAGGAGGGTCAGGAGTGGAGGTTTCTCAGAAGGACAGATTATCTCGAGGAGCTCATAAATCAACCCTCAGAGGATCATAAACCACTTAGTGGCGCAATAGGTTAAGGGGAGGTGGAGGAAGAGAGGTTACATGAAAAACTACTTAGCAGAACAATAGGTTAAGGTTATAAATCAATCAGCTGTCAAAATTTAATTACATTGATACCAATTTGATATCAAAAGTGCACTAGAACATACACTGCCATATTACTAGTGTTATCCCATATTACAGAGGCTGTAAACATTCGAGGAAATTATACAGGGGGTGACATGTCGTGGCATTGTATTTAGAAAGCAAATGTCCTCAAAGAAAAGGGGTGAAGTGTTCCAACACAGAGCAGAAAGTTTATATATAAGGGTATCAGAGCAACACTTCTCAGTTTTCTGATGTTGTAGAATACATGAACATCAACATTACTTATCAGTAACACAGCCTCTGCAAATGCTTCATTTTCTATACAGAAACAAGTGTTCAACACTCAGATTTAACAGAGATGCTTCTTTACCAGAGATGCTTCTCTTTCAGCTGTTATTCTTTGCATGGAAACAATGAATTACTGCAGTTGATTTTTTATAGTATATCACGGAATATCTTCTGTGAAATTTGTTTAGCTATTATTGGGCATTAAAATACGTAACATAGTTTTTCTATGACAGTATGGGGGCTTCCTATGTATGGAACTGACACTGAAAGCTAAACTTAATGCACCCAGCACATCATTTTTTTCCAAGCACATATTCTACATCCACATTTCTGATTTAGACACAAATTTTCAACCAAAATTAAAATAGACTGCGATAGATACACATTTAAACAACATTTACAAATATATTTGAAAGTTTCATTGTATTTAATTACAATAATTTCATAAAAAGAAAACAGTTTGTAGCATATTAGCATGATGAGCCATTGCCAAGATTGTGTTCTAAATTACACACTCGTTTTGCAATTAAGTCCTTCTAGCACGTTTATTGCAATATACAGTTTTCTTCATCCCAGTACTAGTTCAGAACGATGCGTTCCTGTGCATTGCTTTATTGAGAAAAATGTACAATGTCATGCCCTCTATTATTTCAGAAAAAAATTATTAAATATTCTACTACAATGAAAATCATTTGGAATGTGGTAAGAAAATGTAGTCCTAAGTAATGTCTTCAATTTTTCACTGTAACTTTGAATGAACTGACACAATAACTGGATTACTCATGAACGAGTGTGTAAAGATTAAATATATTGAGAAAGAGTACCGGCACCATGACACTTTCATGGAATAGGAGACTGAAAGAAGAGTAATAAATATTAGTTTGGAAGAAATTTATCAGAAACCTAAGGCTACCACACTTAGGGAACAGGATGATAGCTCCGCCGAGATCTACACAGCAATAGAGAAAACCGACAGGTACACCTTATGAACTTAAAAGTGTGTGTACACTCCATTTGATTTGATTTTTTAAATTAGTTCGATTTGCGTTCACTTGACTTTAAAACAAAAGGCGAAATATTATACTGATTTGTACACTGACAATTTCCGGTGTCAGTAACGCTGCAGTATGGAGTGTTGTGTCCACATTCGTTCCCTCACATGTCCACACATTTCAGTAAACAGAAATCAGCGAGCTCAGATGTGAAAAGGAAAGAGTTGTGCAGCAGGTACTATATTACACTGAGATGACAACAGATATTGGATAGCGATATGTACATATACATATGGCGGCATTATCACATATAGATGGTATAAAAGGGCAGTGCAATGGCGGAGCTGTCAATTTTACTCAGGTGATTTATGTGAAAAGGTTTCCAATATGATTATGGTCGCACAAAGCAAAGTAACTGACTTTGAATGTAGAATGGTAGTAGCAGCTAGACGCATGGGACATTTGGTTTCGAAAACAATTAGGGAATTCAGCATTCAGGGAATCACAGTGTCAAGAGAGTGCAAAGAATAACAAATTTTAGGCATTATCTCTCACCACAGAAGCGTAGTGGCCGACAACCTTCACTTAACGACCGAGAGCAACGGCCTTTGCATAATTGACAAGTAACACTGCATGAAATAACCACAGAAATCAGTATGGACATATGACAAACGTATCTGTTGTGACAATGTGGCGATATTTGGCGTTAATGGGCTACGGCAGTAGAGAAGTGACTGAGTGCCTTTGCTAACAGCACATCACCTACAGCGCCGCTCTTGGGCTCATTACCATACAGGTTGGGCCCTAGACAACCTGAAAAACATGGCCTATTCGGATGGGTCCCGATTTCAGTTGGTAAGAGCTGCTGGTTGGGTTTGAATATGGTGCAAACGCCACGAATCCATTGATTCAGGTTTTCAAAAAGGAACTTGCAAGCTGGTGGCGGGTCCAGAATGGAGTTGGCTGTGTTTATGTGGAATAGGCTAGGTTCTTTGACCCAGCTGAACCGATCGCTGATTGGAAATGGCTATGTTCGGCTACTTGGAGACCATCTGCAGCCATTCATGGACTTCATGTTCCCAAACAACGATGGAATTTTAATGGATGACACTGTGTCATGTCACCAGGCAGCAGTTGTTCGTGACTGATTTGAAGAACATTCTGTACAGTTCGGCTGTAGAGACAGCGTGGTTCAGTATTTCTGCAGGGGACTTCCAATGACTTATTGAGTGCATGGCACGTCGAGATGCTGCACTGCACCAGGCAAAAGGAGGTTCGACACGATGTCATGAGGTATCCCATGACTTTTATCACCTTGTATCACATGACATGCCGGGGGTGGAGGCATCATCATGGGGGTGGAGAAGAGAGTGAAACATCCTACTACCCCCATAGACTGACAGATCTCATTAGGATTAGTTCGGGAGCAGTCCAAGCGGTTTCAAATTGAAACTCAAGAGTTTCCCCATGGTTCACTCCTTCTATTCTGTTGAGGAGTTCCTTGAAAAATTAAGGCGATTCTTGTGTTATACTGGTCATTGCGTCTCTCAATCTTCTCCTTATTTTTGTAATATCCAACGGAGTAAAACTACGAACTATCAAAGATTCGCTAACGTTGTCTGGTAGAGAACTCAAAAAGATTTAAAGACATGTCTCTCTTCTCATACATGGGCAAACAGAAAGCGTCTGAGTGTTGACATCGACTATATGCCGTGATACCATTAAATATACATGTATTGGTTCCCTGGAGCAGACGACCAGTGATCGAAGTCGCTTCCACAGACCGCTGTAAAGTTTTGTTGCCTGTACTAGAGAAATACCGTATCGACTATCAGTCACAAGGAGAGTGTTCTTGTGTTGTTGTTTCATAAGCAGTTTGATACATTGTTTTTTGCTCTAACACATCGAAGTAGAGTATGACTACAGCTGTGTACACAGCCACACATTTCATACGGAGTGCAATGCTCTTAATACTCTAATGCACAACATACATGTCCAACACATGACATACATTTACCCTGCAAGTTTTCTATCCCACTAACTATGGTGACAAACTTTAAGATGATAAAACTACTTCCTTGTACACCAAAGAAAAATATAGATTCTTTGTGATGCATGCATAATATACTTTCTGGAGGTGTCTAGCGCCCAGTGCTCACATCCGGTTACAGTTCAGAAATCATGCAAAGCTCACATCAGTCATATGAAATGATCGCCAGCAATGGAAAGCGAATCTTATGAGGAAACAGGCAAATGCATAGCAGAGGTGTTTGACATGTGAAATTACACACCATGTTGCACAAACTCTGCAAACAGGGCAACTCACCAGCAAACGTACACACACAGGAGTTTGCAATGACTCATAAATCTCGGTCAGACACTTAGGGAAGGAGTCTGAAACATTTTACGTAAATCACTTGTGCTAACAATTTTGAAATGTTGTTCCATTGTTTGGTGTACATACCAAGAAGAAACAGAGAAATGGTCGTGTAACATAAACACTTTCCAAAGGCTAAATGGTTGTGCAGTTAAACACGCTATAATGCTACACCTGTGCGCTTTCCAAACTATTAGTTGAGTGGACTGCAACGCTGTTAATATTTCAAATTAAGAAACATATTTCCAGCGCACTACATACATCCACCCTACATGTTTCTCTCTGGTAAACTATGGTGACAAACTGTAATGTGATGAAACAACTATCTTGTACACCAAAGAAGACATCGATTTTTTTGTAACACAGACACGACATTGATTTCCGGAGGTGTATGACGCCTGCTATCTACGAAGTTCAAGCCCGATTACGGTTAGGAAATTATGATACGTTCCCATCAGTACTATAAAATTATTGTCGGCAGCCGAAAATGCATACGAAGAAACAATGATATCTTACAAGGAAATAAATACCACGATCAGAAGCCAGAGGAGATGTGACAGCCTTTTTGGAGTATACCTCTGCCCCTGGTAACCATCTTCTTGCACACAGAAATCCTGAATGCCTCCTCTTTCCAGTATTAAGGTGTGTATATGTAGTATCAGTCCACTCTCCTACTCCAGAACATGCAGTTTTATTGATTTCGCTCAGTACTCATTTCATGGTATTTTTTCTTTAATTTTATGTATTCTCAGTCACTTTCCGTAATTTTACTACTTTATCTAGATTTTACGTATTTGAAAGTATTTCCCTCAATTTTTACGTATTCTACATCAATTTTTTGTGACTATGCAAGGTTTTCCTCGAATTTTACCAGTTTTATGTCATCTCTCATCTTTTTTTTGACATTTTCCTGTATGTATATGGTGACATTGCTGACATACCCAAGTGCTGTTTGATTTTCTACGAGAATATTTGCTCTTCTTATACACCAACCTACTAAATAATCCTGACTTCCCCTCTCGCCAATGATCTACATCCATGCAATTTGGGTAGGACTATCATGAAAAATATACTTCGAACCTGTATGAGACACAATGAGTGGTGCAGATGATGAATGTACTGGAAACTCGAAATCTGTAAGCAATTCCATGTACTGCTCCAATCAATCAACTGGCCTGTTTGCAGACTTATGTAGTGCTGCACTTGATGGAAACATAAAGTCTGGAAAAAGTTCTATGTGTCCAATTGACTACCACTCAATCGTGCAGGGGTCTACAACAGGGATTTGATATGTGTACGGAGTTAATTTCTGTTGCTGCTCAGATTTTTTCCCCAAAAGTATATGCTCTTATTGCTTACCAGATGTGCTTCGTTATCTCTGTTTATACCCTCCAAATGTGAAATGTACCCACGATCCTATCAGGCCATTTACAAGCTTTCGGGTATTTATTTTTACTATCCCAGTAATACGTTATTCGTTAATTGACAGCGTGTCGACTGCAGGTAACATATTGTGCCATAAGAGTTTGCCTTCTCCACCAAGAGAGCGAGTTTCCCTGCCAGCGTCATTTATAGACGACCATTTAACAAATAATGCTTCTGAACCACAACCATCGAAAGCTGACGGCTCCACATACATACACACAGAGACTCTGCACACACACATTATCAACTACAAAGTCTCGATTTCAACCACTTGCACGTTATATCCGACAGTGATACAGCACTGCAAATAGTGAAATATTCTTCGTAAAATGGTTCTGCAGTGGGTAAAAGCCCATTTAAATTCATTCTGATAAAGAGCATAACATCTTAGACATAATATAGTTTCCAATACATACATCATCTGTAGGACCCGTTGAGCCTCATTTAGGTACAAAGCGACTGTTACTATACTTTTCACGATCGTTGTATCCAAAATGCATGGATGTGGATCTCAGAGTGTGCGCACGTCTTAGGATTTTTTAGTAGATGTGAATAAGATGCGCAAATATTCTCGTAGAAAATCAAACAACACATGGGTATGTCAGCAATATGACCACGTACATACGGAAAAAGTCAAAAAATATGAAAAATGGCATAAAATCGGTAAAATTCGAGGAAAACCTTGTATAATCACTAAAAAATGATGTGAAATACGTAAAAATTGAGGGAAGTACGATGAAATATATAAAATTGAGATTATCTAGTAAAATTTTGGAAATTGACTGAGAACTCATACAATTATAGAAAAAGTACTACTGAGCGAAATCAATAAAATTGCATGTTCTGGAGGAGGAGAGTGGACTGATGCTACATATACACATCTTAATAGTGGAAAGAGGAGGCATTCTAGAAACGTGATGTGGAGGCGAAATGTGAAATGACTATCTAATGCCCTGCACATAAGCAACTCAACCTGACATCGGACCATAACTCTGTGTGCAAGAGGAAGGTTAAACAGGGGCAATGGTAAACTGCAAAAAGGCTGTCACATCTCCTCTAGCTACTGATAATGGTGTTTATTTCCTCTTAAGTTGTCACTGTTTCTTGGTATGTGTTTTGGGCTGCCTACGATAATGTTTAGGACTGTTGTAAGCGTATCATAATTTCTGAACCGTAATCGAGATTGAACTTCGTAAACAGCATGCATCATACATCCCCAGAAACCTATGTAGTGTTTGTGTTACAAAGAATCGATGTTTCCTTTGGTGTGCAAAAAATAGTGGTTTTATCTTCTTATAAACTCCTGGAAATGGAAAAAAGAACACATTGACACGGGTGTGTCAGACCCACCATACTTGCTCCGGACACTGCGAGAGGGCTGTACAAGCAATGATCACACGCACGGCACAGCGGACACACCAGGAACCGCGGTGTTGGCCGTCGAATGGCGCTAGCTGCGCAGCATTTGTGCACCGCCGCCGTCAGTGTCAGCCAGTTTGCCGTGGCATACGGAGCTCCATCGCAGTGTTTAACAATGGTAGCATGCCGCGACAACGTGGACGTGAACCGTATGTGCAGTTGACGGACTTTGAGCGAGGGCGTATAGTGGGCATGCGGGAGGCCGGGTGGACGTACCGCCGAATTGCTCAACATGTGGGGCGTGAGGTCTCCACAGTACATCGATGTTGTCGCCAGTGGTCGGCGGAAGGTGCACGTGCCCGTCGACCTGGGACCGGACCGCAGCGACGCACGGATGCACGCCAAGACTGTAGGATCCTACGCAGTACCGTAGGGGACCGCACCGCCACTTCCCAGCAAATTAGGGACACTGTTGCTCCTGGGGTATCGGCGAGGACCATTCGCAACCGTCTCCATGAAGCTGGGCTACGGTCCCGCACACCGTTAGGCCGTCTTCCGCCCACGCCCCAACATCGTGCAGCCCGCCTCCAGTGGTGTCGCGACAGGCGTGAATGGAGGGACGAATGGAGACGTGTCGTCTTCAGCGATGAGAGTCGCTTCTGCCTTGGTGCCAATGATGGTCGTATGCGTGTTTGGCGTCGTGCAGGTGAGCGCCACAATCAGGACTGCATACGACCGTGGCACACAGGGCCAACACCCGGCATCATGGTGTGAGGAGCGATCTCCTACACTGGCCGTACGCCTCTGGTCATCGTCGAGGGGACACTGAATAGTGCACGGTACATCCAAACCGTCATCGAACCCATCGTTCTACCATTCCTAGACCGGCAAGGGAACTTGCTGTTCCAACAGGACAATGCTCGTCCGCATGTATCCTGTGCCACCCAACGTGCTCTAGAAGGTGTAAGTCAACTACCCTGGCCAGCAAGATCTCCGGATCTGTCCCCCATTGAGCATGTTTGGGACTGGATGAAGCGTCGTCTCACGCGGTCTGCACGTCCAGCACGAACGCTGGTCCAACTGAGGCGCCAGGTGGAAATGGCATGGCAAGCCGTTCCACAGGACTACATCCAGCATCTCTACGATCGTCTCCATGGGAGAATAGCAGCCTGCATTGCTGCGAAAGGTGGATATACACTGTACTAGTGCCGACATTGTGCATGCTCTGTTGCCTGTGTCTATGTGCCTGTGGTTCTGTCAGTGTGATCATGTGATGCATCTGACCCCAGGAATGTGTCAATAAAGTTTCCTCTTCCTGGGACAATGAATTCACGGTGTTCAATTTCCAGGAGTGTAGTTTGTCACCATAGTTGATCGGGGAGAAACTTGCTGAGAGGACGTATGTCATGTGCTGGAAATATGTTTCTTACATTGGAAAATTAACAATGTTGCATTTCACACAAGTAATAGGTCGTAAACCGCACAGCTCCAGCATTATAGCATGATTAAGCGCAGAACCGTTTAGCCTTTGGAATGTGTTTATGTTACACGATCATTTATCCGTTTTCCGTATCCTCTTGGTACGGACACCAAACAATGGAATAATATTTCAGAATTGTTAACACAAGTGATTTATGTTAAATGTTTCAATCTCCTTCCCTAAGTCGCTGACAGAGGTTTGTGAGTCACTGCAAACCCCTGTGTGCGTACATTTGCTTGACAGTTGTTCTGTAATTTCACATGTGAAACACTGCTGCTATTCAATTGTCTCTTTCCTTTTAAGATGCGTTTTCCATTGCTAGCGATCATTTCATATGACTGATGTGAGCTTTGCATGATTTCAGAACTGTAACCAGATGTGAGCACTGGGCACTAGACACCTCAGGAAAGCATATTGAGCATGCTTCACAAAGAATCTATGTTTTTCTTTGGTGTACAAGGAAGTAGTTTTATCATCTTAAAGTCTGTAACCATAGTTAATGGGACAGAAAACTTGCAGGGTAGATATATGTCGGATGTTGGACATATATGTCCGGCATTAGAGTATTAAGAGTGTTGTGTTGCACTCCACATGACTAATATTTCGGAAACCACATGGCTTAAACATTATAGTGTGTTTAAGTGCAGAACCATGTAGCCTTAGGAGTGTGTGTGTTTATATCAATTTTCTCTTGTGAATACCTTCTTGGTAATGGCTCCAGAATCTAGAACAAAACTTCAGAATAGATAGCACAGTTGAGTTATGTATAATGCTTCAAACTCCATCCGCCTGGAGCTCCTCGATGCAGAAACCACACATTTCTTATTAACCATCTGTTATATCACCACAACACACCCATATCTACTATATAGCGATAAGAGGTGCTAGCCTCCTTGACATGCACGTATCTGGAGAGATCTTGTGCACTTGGATGCACTCCGTGAGCAAAACTGGTGCAGAGCAGTCGTTGCTGAACAGCACTTACAGACTCATCTCCCTCTGTTCCTTCATGAGGCACGGAATGTAGTCGATATACTTCTGGTCAGTTGAAAATTAAATTGATGACAGTGTTACAGAGATGTTTGGTAAAAGATGATATGGAGAGATGTTTCAATATACAACTTTATCCTATGAACGCAAGAACACTCTGTGACTACAATCCACATTGGGAAAGATGGCCAATTGTAATCGCAAATTCTGACCTATGATCGAAGGGCTATAAATATGTAGGTAACCTAATTGCATAGGTATAGGACGTTGTCTGGTGTACTTTGGTGTATATGTCCGAGAATTAGCAATGAATGCACATACTGCACATTCATCTATGTTCATTCACAATCTGGTATACAGTATGCACAAAGTAGTGAAGGGGTGGTTTGGAGATGATACAGGGACTGGAAAGCATGCAGCCGTGTCATTGGGGGGGGGTTGAAATTACGGAAAAGCTGGAAGAAATGCTAAAATTGATCATACTATCAGCCGTGGTGCTTATTACAGCACATTGCCCATATCGATGATGTCTTCTCGATCCCATCCATCCACTGGAACGCTGCTTACTGCCACATAACGATTGACTGGAGGCCCTTGTTTGGGATGGACAGAGTCTTGGTGGGAGCATCACATTCCGAGGATGGCTAGCATCTAAACAGTGGTTGTGTACATGACTGCAATATGCGGAAACAATGCTCTTGGTCTCTTCGAAATGGAACACCACGACATCAGATACCCTGTCACTGTGGAAGAGGAGATTAACTGTAGAGCTTATCACCTTCAGACAGCTGTTTAGAAACGCCACAAAATACCGCATACTCTTCTGGTTTATATATTGCAATGTCTTCCACATTTTTGTCGATAAGAAACACCGCCTATTGCTTTTATTTACTGTGAGAACCGTATAGTTTATACCATGTAAAGTCCAGCTTTCTGTGAGAGCCAGTGGATCGAAACATCTTAATGTCGGTTTAGCACCTGACACAGATCTCGAAATCATGGCATAAAAACGAAATGTAGGTTATGTAAACGGCTGTAGTCATACACTGCTTCGATGTGTTACAGCAAAAAACGATGTATCAAACTGCTTATGAAAAGGCAACACAAGAACCCTCTCCTGGTGACTGATAATCGATTGGGTCTTCCTCCAGTACATGTGGCAGACTTTACACAGGTCTGTGGAAGCTACTTGGATCACTGGTCGTCTGCTCCAGTGGACCGATATATGTATGTTGTTGTTGTTGTGGTCTTCAGTCCAGAGACTGGTTTGATGCAGCGCTCCATGCTACTCTATCCTGTGCAAGCTTCTTCATCTCCCAGAACCCACTGCAACCCACATCCTTCTGAATCTGCTTAGTGTAGTCATCTCTTGGTCTCCCTCTACGATTCTTACCCTCTACGCTGCCCTCCAATACTAAATTGGTGATCCCTTGATGCCTCAAAACATGTCCTACCAACCGATCCCTTCTTCTGGTCAAGTTGTGCCACAAACTTCTCATCTCCCCAATCGTATTCAATACTTCCTCATTAGTTATTTGATCTACCCATCTAATCTTCAGCATTCTTCTGTAGCACCACATTTCGTAAGCTTCTATTCTCTTCTTGTCCAAACTATTTATCCTCCATGTTTCACTTTCATACATGGCTACACTCCATACAAATACTTTCAGAAACGACTCCCTGACACTTAAATCTATACTCGTTGTTAACAAATTTCTCTTCTTCAGAAACACTTTCCTTGCCATTGCCAGTCTACATTTTATATCCTCTCTACTTCGACCATCATCAGTTATTTTGCTCCCCAAATAGCAAAACTCCTTTACTACTTTAAGTGTCTCATTTCCTAATCTAATTCGCTCAGCATCACCCGACTTAATTCGACTACATTCCTTTATCCTCGTTTTGCTTTTGTTGATGTTCATCTTATATCCTCCTTTCAAGACACTATCCATTCCGTTCAACTGCTGTTTCAAGTCCTTTGCTGTCTCTGACAGAATTACGATGTCATCGGCGAACCTCAAAGTTTTTATTTCTTCTCCATGGATTTTAATACCTACTCCGAATTTTTCTTTTGTTTCCTTTACTGCTTGCTCAATATACAGATTGAATAACATCGGGGAGAGACTACAACCCTGTCTCACTCCCTTCCCAACCACTGCTTCCCTTTCATGTCCCTCGACTCTTATAACTGGCATCTGGTTTCTGTACAAATTGTAAATAGCCTTTCGCTCCCTGTATTTTACCCCTGCCACCTTCAGGATTTGAAAGAGAGTATTCCAGTCAACATTGTCAAAAGCTTTCTCTAAGTATACAAATGCTAGAATCGTAGGTTTGCCCTTCCTTAATGTAGCTTCTGAGATAAGTCGTAGGGTCAGTATTGCCTCACGTGTTCCGACATTTCTACGGAATCCAAACTGATCTTCCCCGAGGTCGGCTTCTACCAGTTTTTCCATTCGTCTGTAAAGAATTCGCGTTAGTAATTTGCAGCTGTGACTTATTAAACTGATGGTTCGGTAATTTTCACATCTGTCAATACCTGCTTTCTTTGGGATTGGAATTATTATATACTTCTTGAAGTCTGAGGGAATTTCGCCTGTCTCATACATCTTGCTCACCAGATGGTAGATTTTCGTCAGGACTTGCTCTCCCAAGGCCGTCAGTAGTTCCAATGGAATGTTGTCTACTCCGGGGGCCTTGTTTCGACTCAGGTCTTTCAGTGCTCTGTCAAACTCTACACCCATTATCATATCTCCCATTTCATCTTCATCTACATTCTCTTCCAATTCCATAATATTGTCCTCAAGTACATCGCCCTTGTATAGACCCTCTATATACTCCTTCCACCTCTCTGCTTTTCCTTCTTTGCTTAGAACTGCGTTTCCATCTAAGCTCTTGATATTCATGCAAGTAGTTCTCTTTTCTCCAAAGGTCTCTTTAATTTTCCTGTAGGCAGTATCTATCTTACCCCTGGTGAGATAAGCCTCTACATCCTTACATTTGTCCTTTAGCCATCCCTGCTTAGCCATTTTGCACTTCCTGTCGATCTCATTTTTGAGACGTCTGTATTCCTTTTTGTCTGCTTCATTTAATGCATTTTTATATTTTCTCCTTTCATCAATTAAATTCAATATTTCTTCTGTTACCCAAGGTTTTCTACTAGCCCTCGTCTCTTTACCTACTTGATCCTCTTCTGCTTTCACTACTTCATCCCTCAAAGCTACCCATTCTTCTTCTACTGTATTTCTTTCCCCTATTCCTGTCAATTGCTCCCTTATGCTCTCTTTGAAACTCTGTACAACCTCTGGTTCTTTTAGTTTATCCATGCCCATCTCCTTAAATTCCCACCTTTTTGCAGTTTCTTCAGTTTTAATCTACATTTCATAACCAATAGATTGTGGTCAGAGTCCACATCTGTCCCTGGAATTGTCTTACAATTTAAAACCTGGTTCCTAAATCTCTGTTTTAGCATTATATAATCTATCTGATACCTTTCAGTATCTCCAGGCTTTTTCCATGTATACAGCCTTCTTTTATGATTCTTGAACCAAGTGTTAGCTATCATTAAGTTGTGCTGTGTGGAAAATTCTACCAGGCGGCTTCCTGTTTTATTTCTTTTCCCCAGTCCATATTCACCTTCTACGTTTCCTTCTGTCCCTTTTCCTACTACCGAATTCCAGTCACCCATGACTATTAAATTTTCATCTCCCTTCACTATCTGAATAATTTCTTTTATTTGATCATACATTTCTTCAATTTCTTCGTCATCTGCAGAGCTAGTTGGCATATAAACTTGTACTACTGTAGTAGGTGTGGGCTTCGTATCTAACTTGGCCACAATAATGCGTTCACTATGCTGTTTGTAGTATCTTACCCGCATTCCTATTTTCCTATTTTGTTATTATTAAACCTACTCCTGCATTACCCCTATTTGATTTTGTATTTATAATCCTGTAGTCACTTGACCAGAAGTCTTGTTCCTCCTGGCACCTAACTTCACTAATTCCCACTATATCTAACTTTAACCTATCCATTTCCCTTTTTAAGTTTTCTAACCTACCTGCCCGATTAAGGGATCTGACATTCCACGCTCCGATCCGTAGAACGCCAGTTTTCTTTCTCCTGATAACGACATCCTCTTGGGTAGTCCCCGCCCGGAGATCCGAATGGAGGACTATTTTACCTCCTGAATATTTTACCCAAGAGGACGCCATCATAATTTAATCATACATAAAAGCTGCATGCCCTCGGGAAGAATTACGGCCGTAGTCTCCCCTTGCTGTCAGCCGTTCGCAGTACCAGCACAGCAAGGCCGTTTTGGTTATTGTTACAAGGCTAGATCAGTCAATCATCCAGACTGTTTCCCCTGCAACTACTGAAGAGGCTGCTGCCCCTCTTCAGGAACCACACGTTTGTCTGGCCTCTCAACATATACCCCTCCGATGTGGTTGCACCTACGGTACGGCTATCTGTATCGCTGAGGCACGCAAGCCTCCCCACCAACGGCAAGGTCCATGGTTCATGAGGGGGGGGGGGGGGGGATACATGTATATTCAATGGAAATACTGCATATGGTCGGTGTCAACACACAGACGGTATTTGTTTCCTGATATATCAGAAGAGAGAGACAGGGTAAAATCTTATTGAGTTCTCTACCAGGTGACGTTAGAGAAAGTTTTATGGTTCATAGTTTTATTTAGTTGTGTATTACAAAAATAACAAGGAGAAAAGAAAGAGAGAGAGAGTGTGCTGTCAATGAAGACTTGGACACCATTACACGTATTTCCAGCATGGTAATCACTGGAATACGATAAAGGAGATTAGGTCATGTGCAGGAGGGATATTTATAGTCAGACATTCGATATCGATGAAACATAGGCTTTATGCTTCTGAATTTCTTTGTGCACTCCACGTATACTGAGCATGGTTATGAATTTCCTTCTGTATGTTAGTGTGCTGTTTTTCTCATCGTGGTAGCTCTCTACCTAGTCAGTGACGGACAGAGGACAAGACAGCCTTCTAACTAATGGTACAGTGCCGTCAGAGGGTGGTTGAGCTTCGAGAGAACTAACAGGGGTTTATAATTTGGCAGGATACATCTCTTACTTGTCGAGATCAGGTGGATTCAAACGCTGTATATCGAATATTCGTGAGCATACGGCAGGTATGTGCTACTGTGACGAAAGCGGAGTTGAGATGTGAGCTGTTTACCGTTTCTTTTAAGTATTTTGGGCAAACATATTACAACCTCTCACACATATCTCGCAGAGTGACTGCATTGAGAAAATTACGGGCTACTACAATGATTTATACAATCAGCAGCAGAAGTTCCGTCTCTTTTTCTCGATAAATAAGTGAGTCTTACATGCCTGTAAGTGGATAGACCGTCATCTTAATAGGTAGACTAATTTTACATCTATATGCTTTCTTTGTAATCCGTCATACGGCGCGCGGTAGATTTCATCCTGTACCACTACTAGTCACTCCCCTACCTATTCCACTCACAAGTACAGAGAGTGGAAAAGAGAAGCTATACGTCTCCCTATGAGCGCTATTTCCTCGTACCTTATCTTTGTGGTCCTCATGCGAAAGTATGTTGGAGGTACTCAGCTTCAAATGTCAGTTCTAAACAGTGTTCCTCGAAAAGAACGTGTTCCCTCCAGGGATTCCCATTCGAGTTCTCGAGTCATCTGCCCACGAATTTGACAGGAGCCACTAGGAATGTTTCTATTGGGCTGTGTTCTGAAGGAAACTTAGGTTTGTAGACTCGCACATATTTGGGATGAGGCAGTCAGTAGCCAGGTATTTTGTTATTGCTCACTGTGTCAGATTTTCCGGAATATTTCGAAAACACACCCCAAAATGGTTCAAATGGCTCTGAGCACTACGGGACTTAACATCTGAGGTCATCAGTCCCCTAGAACTTAGAACTACTTAAACATAACTAACCTAAGGACATCACACACATCCATGCCCGAGGCACGATTCGAACCTGCGACCGTAGTAGTCGCGCGGTTCCGGACTGAAGCGCCTAGAACCGGTCGGCCACCTTGGCCGGCTAAACAAATCTCAGAACGTTTCGGTTTGCAAGGAGGGATGAGGGGAAGCATACTCTTGAACAACCTGGTATTTATCCCCAGCTATATTTAAGCTCCCAGTTCTTCTGAGAAGAATAGGACAAATTTTGTGAGTTTGGAATCTTTAAAAGGAGTGATACAGCCTTCACTTGCAGGTGGAGGTTTGGGACATGGCGGCTGCTGCTCACATGCAGCCTGGTTGCAGAGGCGTCGCAGGAGTGGAGAAGTGAGTGAAACATCCTAACGCCGCCACAGACCGACAGGTCTCAGCAGGATCATTTTGAGAGCAGTACGAGTATACTTGTATTCTAAGTGACTTACTTCCACCAGCGTGGCAAGGCAACCAAGAGACAGCATACAGTTAGCGTTGAATGTCTTCATCTCTCGGACGATTGTTACTACCCATTTTGGTATTGAAGGAGCAGCATACTTTGTTTGTGGGAAGCCTGCAGAGATGTCACATAAGTGTCTGTAACGGTTACCTGTAAAGTGTAATCCGACTGCAGGAAAAAATTACTCACCATGCAAAGGGACTCGCATGATCAAATTAATTAATTAGACTATGAATTTGAGATCAATGACGTGTCACCGGGCAGGTGGAAATGAGGGCCAGAGTACCACAGATATGAATTGAGAGCTGTAGCAGTAATGAGATGAGATCTGCTAACAGAATTTCAATCTCTCACCTACAGAGGGAGATATGATTGTTGTAATGAAATCAGCTATATTAGCGAATTTATAAAGTGATGCATAGCATAAATCTGATATTTACAACTTCTCTGTGCTGTTACCTTGATGGACTTCATATGTGACAAGACAAGCTATTTACTTTAAGAGAGAGTTCGAAAGTGAGTAGGCATTTTGTCACAAGTCAAAAATGAGTTTAATATTGCAGTCCTGTAATCAGGACATAACAGAATAGAAAATATACTTTTCTACCTGATAAGAAAATAATGGAAGATAAAGGAAATAGACCCTGAACCATAGCACTGTTCAAGATTTTCACAACAAATAACTATACTTTAGCAGTGTGGAAACGCGAGTATGATACGATTAAGTCCATCTTCGAAAATAACTTGTATAAAACGGAGAAATCTACACTACTGGCCATTAAAATTGCTACACCACGAAGATGACGTGCCACAGACGTGAAATTTAACTGACAGGAAGAAGATGCTGTGATATGCAAATGATTAGCTTTTCAGAGCATTCATACAAGGTTGGAGCCGGTGGCGACACCTACAACGTGCTGACATGAGGAAAGTTTCCAACCGATTTCGCATACACAAACAGCAGTTGACCAGAGTTGCCTGGTGAAACGTTGTTGTGATCCCTCGTGTAAGGAGTAGAAATACGTACCATCACGTTTCCGTTTTGATAAAGGTCGGATTGTAGCCTATCGCGGTTGCGGTTTATCGTACCGCGACATTGCTGCTCGCGTTAGTCGAGATCCAATGACTGTTAGCAGAATATGGAATCGGTGGGTTCAGGAGGGTAAAATGGTACTCCGTGCTGGATCCCAACGGCCTCGTATCACTAGCGGTCGAGATGACAGGCATCTTATCCGCATGGCTGTAACGGATCGTGCAGCCACGTCTCGATCTCTGAGCCAACAGATGGGGACGTTTGCAAGACAACAACCATCTGCACGAACAGTGCGACGACGTTTGCAGCAGTATGGACTATCAGCTCGGAGATCACGGCTGCGGTTACCCTTGACGCTGCATCACAGACAGGAGCGCCTGCGATGGTGTACTCAACGACGAACCTGGGTGCACGAATGGCAAAACGTCATTTTTTCGGATGAATCCAGGTTCTGTTTACAGTATCATGGTGGTCGCATCCGTGTTTGGCGACATCGCAGAGAACGCACATCGGAAGCGTGTATTCGTCATCGCCACACTGGCGTATCACCCGGCGTTATAGTTAATCGCCAGCTGGATACGGTTGCTGGCACTCTTAATATCTGCAGTGTCGCGTGCTGTGACGTGTACAGCATGGCCTGTCTTTCTCGTGTGCCTCGGTCGTGATTTTTTTTCTATTATATTGAACTGGGTACCTAGAAACGACAGAGAGGCTTTGTCCCCGCCGTGGCTCTCAGTAGTTAGCAACTCTATAGCAGGGTAGAGCAGTCCACTCAGCCCACCTCCGCCCCACATCAAACCCATTTATTTGTGGTTGTAAAGCAAAACTGGGTGAATTCATTTGCGTGATAAAGAAGCACAACTTTGTGTTTACTTAGAAAGCGCCATTATCTAAGAAGGTTTGCAGATGCAAAACTCGCTTTGAACACACCGCGTATTTTGTCTGAATAATGCTGCTTTCCCAGTTTATTACTTCACGAACAATGACTTTGAGACTATGTGTGGTAGTTTCCGCAAATCGCCGTACTGCACACCATCGTGTAACAAAAACAGTAGGATTCCCGCTGTTACCCAGCCATACTGGCCCGTATTTCTTGGCTTGCTAGTTTATCAGTGCATGGAGAACGTTTATAGTTTTCTTTTGGGCTAAAATATCGACATGTACAGCTATCCCGCAAACCACCGTGCGGTTCATGGCGGAGAGTACCACGTACTCAAGAATGGGTCGTACTAGCGGTATATATGTGGTCTCCTTTATAGATAAGCTACACATTCCTAAAATTCTCGCAATAAAACGAAGTCGAAGATTCGCCTTCCACACTGCAGTACTTACGTGCTCTTCCCATTTCATTTCACTTTGCAACGTTACGCCCAAATATCTAATCGGTGTGGCTGTGTCAGGCAGCACACTATTAATGCTGTATTCTAACGTTACGGGATTGTTTCACCTAATCATCTGCATTAACTTACTTTTTTTACATTTAGTGAAAGCTACCACTCATCACACCAACTAGAAGTTCTGTCTAAGTCATACTCTTCTTATATTCTCCTACAGTAACTCAAAGACGACACCTTCCCGTACAAGGCAGCATCATCAGCAAACAGCCATAAATTGCTGCTCACCATAACCGCCAGATCGCGTATGTAAACATAAAATAAGTGTGATCCTATCACACTTTTCTGGGGAACTCCTGACGATACCGTTGTCTCTGGTGAACACATGCCGTCGAGGACAACGTACTGGGTTCTATTACGCAAAAAGTCTTGGAGCCATTCACATATCTGGGAACCGAATCCGTATGCTTGATCGTCAACAGTCTGCAGTGAGGCGCCGTGTCAAATACTTTCTCGAAATCTAGGAATATGGGACCTGACTGTTGTCCTTCATCCATGGTTTGTTTATCATGTGAAAAAATGGCAAGCTAAGTTTCACATGACAGATTCTTTCTAAATACGTGGTGATTTGGGTACAAAAGCTTTTCTGTCTTAACGAAATTTATTATATTCAGACTCAGAACGTGTTGAAGAATTCTGCTGCAAACCAATGTTAAGGATATTGGTCTGTAATTGTGTGATTCTCTTCTATTACCTTTCTTATACGCAGAAGTCACCTGCGCTTTTTTCCACGCACGTGGCACTTTATGATGGGCGACAGATTCGCGATAAATGCAAGCTAAGTTAGGGGCCAACGCCGCAGTGTACTCTCGCACTCTCTGTAAAACCGATTTGGGATTCCATCTGGACCTGGCGACTTACTTGTTTTCAACTCTTTCAGTTGCTTCTCTATGCCAGGGATACCTGTTTTTCTATGTCCTCCATGTGGGAGAATGTGCGACAGTCAAACGACGGAATGTTTGTGCGGTCTTCCTGCGTGAATGATTTCTTAAACGTGAAATGTAAGACTTCGGCTTGCCACTTGGTGATTTTACGTATGACCGGAATGTACTCGGGTTCCAGGCAGGATCTTCCGCTAAAGGTGCCTCCACACTAGCGCGGCCAGCTTTTTGGCAATAATTTGTGGATCGTCGGGGGACATGTCTCAGTGGTAACAAAGACGTCATATTATCTCCTCCCTGGACCCTCCATGATCCTTCAATTAAAACTCTATTCTCTTCATGGTCAATGCCAGCAAGAGTGTACAAATTTGGAGAGTGGGTCCTTAGATAATTGTGCAACAAAATGACTGCCATCACTTGCACTTCGGGTTTTTCAGGAACCAAAAGCATTGGTTTTCTTAGAGCTCGAAACACTGAGCTTGATATACGGAAGGCGTTCTCGACTATCCGTCGGGCCCTACGCAAGTGATAATCAAAAATTCTGTGAGGAGCTACTTTGGCAAAGTCTCCAGAGTATGGCTTCATGAGGTTTCCACTTAGAACAGATGCACTATCACCTGTAAAGAAATAAGGTATTTGCATAGAACGCCCTGGCAGCGGTTCCGCTACCGGAAGTCCCAATGTGCTCCCAGTCATCATACTATGTAGCTTGCTCCCTTGCTTCATCCAAAATTCTTCCTTGGCATCCCACGTCAGCAAACATAAAGTTAAAATTCGCGTCCACTAATGCAAAAAGCACAATACTGAAGCTGGATTTATAACTGAAGTACTCTGTACCCGAGCTCATTTGAGCTTGCAAAGCTACATATTTCCTATCCAGAGCATCAACACAGTGAGGCACGTTCCAACGTGTTTCAAATATATTGCTTACTTCCTTCCAAGCTGCAGGTGTCGCGGGTAGCTGAAACAGAAATCATACTTAAATTTACTTTAACCATAGGGGGTGGGGGTTGAGTTTATACACTCCTGGAAATGGAAAAAAGAACACATTGACACCGGTGTGTCAGACCCACCATACTTGCTCCGGACACTGCGAGAGGGCTGTACAAGCAATGATCACACGCACGGCACAGCGGACACACCAGGAACCGCGGTGTTGGCCGTCGAATGGCGCTAGCTGCGCAGCATTTGTGCACCGCCGCCGTCAGTGTCAGCCAGTTTGCCGTGGCATACGGAGCTCCATCGCAGTGTTTAACACTGGTAACATGCCGCGACAACGTGGAAGTGAACCGTATGTGCAGTTGACGGACTTTGAGCGAGAGCGTATAGTGGGCATGCGGGAGGCCGGGTGGACGTACCGCCGAATTGCTCAACACGTGGGGCGTGAGGTCTCCACAGTACATCAATGTTGTCGCCAGTGGTCGGCGGAAGGTGCACGTGCCCGTCGACCTGGGACCGGACCGCAGCGACGCACGGATGCACGCAGTGCCGTAGGGGACCGCACCGCCACTTCCCAGCAAATTAGGGACACTGTTGCTCCTGGGGTATCGGCGAGGACCATTCGCAACCGTCTCCATGAAGCTGGGCTACGGTCCCGCACACCGTTAGGCCGTCTTCCGCTCACGCCCCAACATCGTGCAGCCCGCCTCCAGTGGGCTAATGGAGACGTGTCGTCTTCAGCGATGAGAGTCGCTTCTGCCTTGCTGCCAATGATGGTCGTATGCGTGCTTGGCGCCGTGCAGGTGAGCGCCACAATCAGGACTGCATACGACCGAGGCACACAGGGCCAACACCCGGCATCATGGTGTGGGGAGCGATCTCCTACACTGGCCGTACACCTCTGGTCATCGTCGAGGGGACACTGAATAGTGCACAGTACATCCAAACCGTCATCGAACCCATCGTTCTACCATTCCTAAACCGGCAAGGGAACTTGCTGTTCCAACAGGACAATGCACGTCCGCATGTATCGTGTGCCACCCAACGTGCTCTAGAAGGTGTAAGTCAACTACCCTGGCCAGCAAGATCTCCGGATCTGTCTCCCATTGAGCATGTTTGGGACTGGATGAAGCGTCGTCTCACGCGGTCTGCACGTCCAGCACGAACGCTAGTCCAACTGAGGCGCCAGGTGGAAATGGCATGGCAAGCCGTTCCACAGGACTACATCCAGCATCTCTACGATCGTCTCCATGGGAGAATAGCAGCCTGCATTGCCGTGAAAGGTGGATATACACTGTACTAGTGTGGATATTGTGCATGCTCTGTTGAATGTGTCTATGTGCCTGTGGTTCTGTCAGTGTGATCATGTGATGTATCTGACCCCAAGGAATGTGTCAATAAAGTTTCCCCTTCCTGGGACAATGAATTCACGGTGTTCTTATTTCAATTTCCAGGAGTGTATATTATATTTTAAAACAGGACTGATAATTGGTTTGGTGACTGGAAAACTACTACGTTATTGGTCTGAGGCGAACGACACGACTCAATATTTTTTAATTGGCTCCTATTTTCATGTTAGTCACGCAATACCAGTAATACATAATTAATATTATTTACTATTGATTATTACTTGTAATTTACAGGAGACGGATGAGATTATTAGAACTGAAGATGACATTGAGTCAGGACTCAACATTTCTAAAGACAGCTAACAAGAGCCAACAGGATCAACATCTACTCCCAGATCTACTAAGCATAAGCGAACTGATGCTAACGACTCAAAGATGAGGAGTGCGTTTGACATTTTACAAACTGCTGCAGAGAAATTATAGAAAGAGATGTGTAATATGTCCGACGAAATCGACGCCTTTTTTCCGTACGTCGCTGCAAAAGTGAAGAAATATTAGCCTGAAACGCAGAAATCGGTACAGCATGCCGTGTTTGACGTATTTTTGAAAGCCGATAAAAGGGTTTTTTGATTGGGCTGCTCCAAATTCTCAGCATTCCAACTGGCAAATCCCTCCAGAAAGTGTGTATCACCTCAAACATTCACACCAGTACGTTTTGCACACTTTGCAACCAGTACCTGCTCCCACACAATCACCATCTGATTCCTTGACACCTATCTCCTCTCAACCATCTCCTGCTGCATCAATAACTTCAGAACAGTTTTCGGATTTTGTATAACATAACTTCAGTTTAATGGATTTTGATAATTTTGTGTAAAATGCGTTTAATTTTGAACTTATAAAAATATTTTTAAAAATAAAAAACTTTCAAAATTAAAAGAGTTAAACAGCGGTGTTAATATGTTACCTTGACATATCCTTGTAACTCATGGATGAGTGCTGCACAGACTTGTGGTACTATTAGTGCAATAGATTGCTTAGAAATCCTGAAAGTATACTGCAGGCAAGTAAATTAATCTCCCGTGGCAAGAAATCCAAGTGTTACTGTTAACCTGGAAGAATTAATCAAGTTGTTGTGGTTTTCTGTCCTGAGACTGGTTTGATGCAGCTCTCCATGCTACTCTATCCTGTGCAAGCTTCTTCATCTCAAAGTACCTACTGCAACCTACATCGTTCTGTATCTATTTAGTGTAGTCATCTCTTGGTCTCCCTCTACGATTCTTACCCTCTACGCTGCCCTCCAATACTAAATTGGTGATTCCTTGATGCCTCAAAACAGTTCCTACCAACCGATCCCTTCTTCGAGTCAAGTTGTGCCACAAACTCCTCTTCTCCCCAATCCTATTCAATACCTCCTCATTAGTTATATGATCTACCCATCTAATCTTCAGAATTCTTCTGTAGCACCACATTTCGAAAGCTTCTATTCTCTTCGTATCCAAACTCGTTATCGTCCATGTTTCACTTCCATTCATGGTTACACTCCATACAAATACTTTCAGATACGACTTCCTGACACTTAAATCTATACCGATGTTAACAAATTTTTCTTCTTCAGAAACGCTTTCCTTGCCATTGCCAGTCTACATTTTATATCCTCTCTACTTCGACCATCATCAGTTATTTTGATCCCCAAATAGCAAAACTCCTTTACTACTTTAAGTGTCTCATTTCCTAATCTAATTCGCTCAGCATCACCCGACTTAATTCGACTACATTCCATTATCCTCGTTTTGCTTTTGTTGATGTTCATCTTATATCCTCCTTTCAAGACACTATCCATTCTGTTCAACTGTCCTTTGCTGTGTCTGACAAAATTACAATGTCATCGGCGAACCTCAAAGTTTTTATTTCTTCTCCATGAATTTTAATACCTACTCCGAATTTTTCTTTTGTTTCCTTTACTGCTTGCTCAATATACAGATTGAAAAGCATCGGGAAGAGGCTACAACCCTGTCTCACTCCCTTCCCAACCACTGCTTCCCTTTAATGTCCCTCGACTCTTATAACTGGCATCTGGTTTCTGTACAAATTGTAAATAGCCTTTTGCTCCCTGTATTTTACCCCTGCCACCTTCAGAATTTGAAAGAGAGTATTCCAGTCAACATTGTCAAAAGCTTTCTCTAATTCTACAAATGCTAGAAACGTAGGTTTGCCTTTCCTTAATCTAGCTTCTGAGATAAGTCGTAGGGTCAGTATTGCCTCACGTGTTCCACTATTTCTACGGAATACAAACTGATCTTCCCCGATGTCGGCTTCTACCAGTTTGTCTATTCGTCTGTAAAGAATTCGCGTTAGTATTTTGCATCCGTGACTTATTAAACTGATTGTTCGGTAATTTTCACATCTGTCAGCACAAGATTTCTTTGTGATTGGAATTAATCATATTGATTTTCTCTGTCTTTATTTCATGTATATAAACAGAAATAGTAGATCAGCCAATTTTTTTTTGTATCCGCACCCCAATACAGTGAATTATAAACAAGAACCAAACAAATTACGTACAACAAATATTAATGCTCACCTGTCTTGAGTGGAAATTGTCGTGCGGAAATTAGTGTCTTCTTTCGAAATGTGCAGACCAATCGTCTGCAGCAGATTTTCAAAGTCAGAAGTTGACATTCGACAGAAATTTTTATATTGACTACTTATTTATTGTTACTTTAAATCCACCATAAGTTCTGCATTATTTCTTTTTGTATAAAGTTCAGTGTGCAACCAACGTCGACGTTTCGTTTTATTTTTCGACAAACTTCTCATTAATAATGCCGCACCACTCATCACCATAATCCAGAGATTTTCCCGTTGCGTAGATATGTTTACAGCTTGGCTGCAAACTGTAGATCGCCATAGGTTCGTTGCAATCCACAATTCCAACGAACGAAAGGCGAGCGGCGCTCACAGCTCGGGGTTCGTGGCGCGCAAGTGTGAGCGCGGCTTAAGGTATGACGGTGGAAGCTGTATGCTTCGCGCATTGAACTTCTTACCGGCGCACGAATTTCTACTAACTTTTCCCTCTCGACATTTGCGCGTTCTTTTTGAACCGAGAGTTCTCCGTTTCCTCAGCATTTTCTGAATTGGATTATTAAACCACGGAGGGTCTTTTCCATCCTCAATCCACTTAATATAATTTCCGCCATAATATGGAATACGTGTACAATTAGTTCCAAAAGCGGAAGGCCATGAAAAGTCAGTAAATCCTTCTGAATGGAAGACGAAGAAACCAAACCCATAAGATTCAATTGTCAAATGTCGTATTTTCTGCTTTTTCACTGCACGGAAATAATGAGAACTTCATTATCACCTTATCTGTAAGCAGTAAGTTACACTGTGATATGTTAGGTTTAGGCTAACATCAAAAGTGATTGTTGCATACAGCTACAGTCAGGAACGATTTCCTCGGATAAACAAAACATCAAGCATTTTGTAACCATCCGTTTAGGAAAACATGGTATATGATTATGTTAATTATCCGAGCTTCCTCCTTATCGGCACTACTCTTTTCTAGATATTCTTGAAGTGGGTTTGACGTTCATCCGTACTACAAGCGTGTGGCTTCATCGGCATATCAATGTGAAATAGTATCGGTGCAGGATATAACGAGAGCACATCAAATGTTTTATAAATTTTTATAAAATTCAACAGGACGAGTTTATAATTACACACACATCAGTCGGATCACGGAGGAGACGGCGGATCGAATCAGCAGATCCCATAACAAACGTAAGTACTTTAATTACATATTGCTTGCCCCACTTGAAGCGGTAAACGAAACTCAGCAATTGTGCGTGTGCCATAAGATGTTAATTTGTTTTCTTGCTGTATCAACAGTGAGGATACAGAGTGTCTGTAAACGTTACCTACAGACGGGTAGGATCTAGTTCAAATAAGAGGTGGAGACTGAATGGCGAACAGCTATCAGAAAAAGCGAAGTGCTGTTAAGGAGTTTGTTGAGAAGCTGAAATCAGTCACGTTACTACCATGGAAAAAAAACATTACTAGACGGTTTATGTCAAAAAAACTATCGATTTAAAAACTCTGAAAAATGTTTATTGAATATCCAGAGAAAACTGTGGATAACGCTACCCACGAGTTACTCAGGTCTGTTTTTGCATCTGTTTGTAATAATACTTTCTCTTCCCCGCAGCCGACTATTGCTCATTTGGCATCAGTTTAGAACAACAAATAAATCAGTTAATACGAACAGCTGGAAATGAGTTGAAGAAATAACGACTGGTCACACGACTTGCTTCACGCAAATCTAAGGCAAATGCTTTGTATGATGTACTGAAAATTGAGGACAACGGTGAAATAACCCTAACATTTGACTTCCAGAAACACATTCCAATATCAATGTGCATATTATACACGCGAAATCTCTGTATATAATTTTACAATCTGTCATGGCCCATCATATTCACAGCAAAACAAGGAGAATAGATTTATAACACACATGAAAAGAAACCGACTTCGGGAAGGGATCCTGCGAAATTATGTCTTGACAGTACCACAGGTTAACGTCGAAAGCCATGAATGACATCCACACCACCAAACTGATGCCAGACAGCTATGGAGGGCAAAACAAACACCAGACGATGTTGGATATGCCGTGATATTGGCCGAAATAAGAAGCCAATGAAAATGTGAAACGAGTGAAGAACTTCTTAATGAACGAAGTGCCGCGCAGGATTAGCCGAGCGGTCTAGGGTGCTGCAGTCATGGACTGTGCGGCTGATCCCAACGGAGGTTCGAGCACTCCCTCGGGCATGGGTTTGTGTGTTTGTCCTTAGGAAAATTAAGGTTAAGTAGTGTGTAAGCTTAGGGACTGATGACCTTAGCAGTAAAGTCCCATAAGATTTCACACACACCATGACCGAAGTAAAATTCATGGTGGATTTCTTGTCAAAGAAATTCTCTACCCTCCTGAGAGATGAAAGAATAGGAAAAGTGTCTCCCGAACATTCCAGAACATATACATTTATTTCCTCTAGAAAATATACACTCGCAAACACATCAAGCAATACCTAGAACATAGTAAATTGCGCCGCTTTACTTTATCCTTAGTTTCTTGTCAAATGCCAAATAACATCGAAAATTATTTCTCTCGTCAAATAATTCTGATTTTTTACTGTTTAAATAATTTTCATTGTGCCACGTTTATCTTTTTATCTTCTTATTTATGAAAACTGTAGACTTTTTTTCTGTAAAACAAAAATACCTTCCAGCTTTTAGATGTCTCTCTTGTAGGTGAACACTAATAGGAAAAATGCCAGGACTCGTGCAACCTTTTCAGCGTGTCACAGAAACAAAGCAAACAACTGAATAAAGATTAAGAAGATACGAAAGCACAACATCTATTTCTATAAGAGGAGTGAGGTCGGCCAGAATAGGTTAACTTCCAATGTTAGGATACGCTGCCACAGTCCTTTACTTCTGAGCATGCGCAGTGTGCAGCGTACTCATAAATTTAGAACTCCACAATCGGCACAATCTATAGATAATTCACGTCATGACGCACTTGCGGCGTTGTTTGGTTGCTGATTTACATGAAGACGCGAAAGGCGCACCCGCTTCGAGTAGTCGATTTTGACAAGATAGTCACTCGTGCAAAATGCTTAAAATGGGTTGGGATTGCAAGAAATAAACATAGAAACGTTGCAGTAAATGGTGAAGTGGTCTACAGAATGGACGCTGCTGAAGGAAGAAGGACATGAAGACGAGAAAAGCTTATTTGTCCATGAAACCAAATGCTATCCGAATTGGAAGAGCCTTAAAGGAAGCGAAAGTGAGAGACACTGACATTCTGCTCATGAAGCATTTCGGACAGACTTGCGACGAAAACGAAAATCTTGCTTTCTATGAGGATGCAATCGTTTTTTAAAGATCTATGAATAATGGAGAGGAGGACTGAGATTTTGAAATTCATCCAGCGGATAAGGAGTTGTTTGTGTATTTCAGACGGAAGTGGACAGGACTTGCAAGATAATGACGTTTTAACTTCTCGCATACTTTTGTTTAATGACACATACTTTGCAGCCACAGTCAACTGTAGTCGTAAAATAGTTTTCTTTTCGCTTTTGTACAAGTATCAAGGTGTCTTTTTACTGTTATGCTATGATAATATATGCACATTCGTCTCTACAGAATCAAAATTCTACAGATCCGTGGGAACACGCGTAAAGCTCGGTGAATTGAAAGTATTCAAGGTAATAAATAATAAAATGGAAGCCAAATATTTCACAGATAGTCACACCTTAAGGAAACATAAACCTACTACGAAAAGGAATTTCCAATGTTTACCATACGAAGGAAGTAAGAAGTTTTTTGAGTTTAAAACAAATAACCAAATTTAAAAAAATATTCTGGTGCACTCACTGAATTTTGCTTCTGGACACCTAAAATAATGCATATTACACAACCAAAGATTACTCAGAGGACCCACAACAGTGGTTAATAATGAAAGAGAGCAACTACAACTCTTTGTCACCTTACGATAGGGTAATGCTTTTACAAGAAAATCATGTGCCAAACTCTGTAACGCATGATAGTAACGTCTTGTGAGCTTCATCAGCTCAACATCTCACTAATCATGGGAGGATGCTGAGTAAGTTTTTCTGGTGGACTAGAGGAGTCCGAGAGGTCTTAGGCGCTGCAGTCATGGACTGTGCGGCTGGTCCCGGCGGAGGTTCGAGTCCTCCCGCGGGCATGGATGTGTGTGTTTGTCCTTAGGATAATTTAGGTTAAGTAGTGTGTAAGCTTATAGACTGATGACCTGAGCAGTGAAGTCCCATAAGATTTCACACACATTTGAACATTTTATTTGACTAGAGGAGTACTTGAAGACGTGATTGGGGAATAGTGGCATGTTTACATTCCTGGAGTCAGTTTACCGGTCGACTGGAGTTAGTGCAAGGGGCACAGCAGCATGTATAATGTCTACATCTACATCTACATCCATACTCCGCAAGCCACCTGACGGTGTGTGGCGGAGGGTACCCTGAGTACCTCTATCGGTTCTCCCTTCTATTCCAGTCTCGTATTGTACGTGGAAAGAAGGATTGTCGGTATGCTTCTGTGTGGGCTCTAATCTCTCTGATTTTATCCTCATGGTCTCTTCGCGAGATATACGTAGGAGGGAGCAATATACTGCTTGACTCTTCGGTGAAGGTATGTTCTCGAAACTTTAACAAAAGCCCGTACCGAGCTACTGAGCGTCTCTCCTGCAGAGTCTTCCACTGGAGTTTATCTATCATCTCCGTAACGCTTTCGCAATTACTAAATGATCCTGTAACGAAGCGCGCTGCTCTCCGTTGGATCTTCTCTATCTCTTCTATCAACCCTACCTGGTGCGGATCCCACACTGCTGAGCAGTATTCAAGCATTGGACGAACAAGCGTACTGTAACCTACTTCCTTTGTTGTCGGATTGCATTTCCTTAAGATTCTTCCAATGAATCTCAGTCTGGCATCTGCTTTACCGACGATCAAATTTATATGATCATTCCATTTTAAATCACTCCTAATGAGTACTCCCAGATAATTTATGGAATTAACTACTTCCAGTTGCTGACCTGCTATTTTGTAGCTAAATGATAAGGGACCTATCTTTCTATGTATTCGCATCACATTACACTCGTCTACATTGAGATTCAATTGCCATTCCCTGCACCATGCGTCAATTCGCTGCAGATCATCCTGCATTTCAGTACAATTTTCCATTGTTGCAACCTCTCGATACACCACAGCATCATCTGCAAAAAGCCTCAGTGAACTTCCGATGTCATCCACCAGGTCATTTATGTATATTGTGAATAGCAACGGTCCTATGACACTCCCCTGCGGCACACCTGAAATCACTCTTACTTCGGAAGACTTCTCTCCATTGAGAATGACATGCTGAGTTCTGTTATCTAGGAACTCCTCAATCCAATCACACAATTGATCTGATAGTCCGTATGCTCTTACTTTGTTCATTAAACGACTGTGGGGAACTGTGTCAAACGCCTTGCGGAAGTCAAGAAACACGGCATCTACCTGTGAACCCGTGTCTAAGGCCCTCTGAGTCTCGTGGACGAATAGCGCGAGCTGGGTTTCACACGATCGTCTTTTTCGAAACCCATGCTGATTCCTACAGAGTAGATTTCTAGTCTCCAGAAAAGACATTATACTCGAACATAATACGTGTTCCAAAATTCTACAACTGATCGACGTTAGAGATATAGGTCTATAGTTCTGCACATCTGTTTGACGTCCCTTCTTGAAAACGGGGATGACCTGTGCCCTTTTCCAATCCTTTGGAACGCTTCGCTCTTCTAGAGACCTACGGTACACCGCTGCAAGAAGGGGGGCAAGTTCCTTCGCGTACTCTGTGTAAAATCGAACTGGTATTCCATCAGGACCAGCGGCCTTTCGTCTTTTGAGCGATTTTAATTGTTTCTCTATCCCTCTGTCGTCTATTTCGATATCTACCATTTTGTCAACTGTGCGACAATCTAGAGAAGGAACTACAGTGCAGTCTTCCTCTGTGAAACAGCTTTGGAAGAACACATTTAGTAATTCGGCCTTTAGTCTGTCATCCTCTGTTTCAGTACCATTTTGGTCACAGAGTGTCTGGACATTTTGTTTTGATCCACCTACCGCTTTGACATAGGACCAAAATTTCTTAGGATTTTCTGCCAAGTCAGTACATAGAACTTTACTTTCGAATTCATTGAAAGCCTCTCGCATAGCCCTCCTCACACTGCATTTCGCTTCGCGTAATTTTTGTTTGTCTGCAAGGCTTCGGCTATGTTTATGTTTGCTGTGAAGTTCCCTTTGCTTCCGCAGCAGTTTTCTAACTCGGTTGTTGTACCACGGTGGCTCTTTCCCATCTCTTACGATCCTGCTTGGCACATACTCATCTAACGCATATTGTACCATGGTTTTGAACTTTGTCCACTGATCCTCAACACTGTCTGTACTTGAGACAAAACTTTTGTGTTGAGCCACCAAGTACTCTGAAATCTGCTTTTTGTCACTTTTGCTAAACAGAAAAATCTTCCTACCTTTTTTAATATTTCTATTTACGGCTGAAATCATTGATGCAGTAACCGCTTTATGATCGCTGATTCCCTGTTCTGCATTAACTGATTCAAATAGTTCGGGTCTGTTTGTCACCAGAAGGTCTAATATGTTATCGCCACGAGTCGGTTTTCTGTTTAACTGCTCAAGGTAGTTTTCAGATAAAGCACTTAAAAATATTTCACTAGATTCTTTGTCCCTGCCACCCGTTATGAACGTCTGAGTCTCCCAGTCTATATCCGGCAAATTAAAATCTCCACCCAGAACTATAACATGGTGGGGAAATCTACTCGAAATATTTTCCAAATTATTCTTCAGGTGCTGAGCCACAACAGCTGCTGAGCCCGGGGGCCTATAGAGACATCCAATTACCATGTCTGAGCCTGCTTTAACCGTGACCTTCACCCAAATCATTTCACAATTCGAATCTCCGTCAATTTCCTTCGATACTATTGCACTTCTTATCGCTATAAACACGCCTCCCCCTTCACTGTCCAGCCTATCTCTGCGGTATACATTCCAATCCGAGTTTAGCATTTCATTACTGTTTACGTCTGGTTTCAGCCAACTTTCTGTTCCTAGTACTATATGGGCGTTGTGACCGTTTATTAATGAGAGCAGTTCTGGGACCTTTCTATAGACGCTCCTGCAGTTTACTATAAGCACATTAATATTGTTATTCCTTGTTGCATTTTGCCTACTGCCTTGCCGCGTCTCAGGAGGCGTCTTGTCGGGCCTAGGGAGGGAATTCTCTAACCTAAAAAAACCCCATGTGCACTCCACACGTACTCCGCTACCCTCGTAGCCGCTTCCGGCGTGTAGTGCACGCCTGACCTATTCAGGGGGACCCTACATTTCTCCACCCGATAGCGGAGGTCGAGAAATTTGCACCCCAGCTCTCCGCAGAATCGTCTGAGCCTCTGGTTTAAGCCTTCCACTCGGCTCCAAACCAGAGGACCGCGATCGGTTCTGGGAACGATACTACAAATAGTTAGCTCTGATTCCACCCCGCGAGCGAGGCTTTCCGCCTTCACCAACTCCGCCAGCCGCCTGTACGAACTTAGGATGACCTCTGAACCCAGACGGCAGGAGTCATTGGTGCCGACATGAGCAACAATTTGCAGTCGGGTGCACCCAGTGCTCTCTATCGCCGCCGGTAGGGCCTCCTCCACATCTCGGATGAGACCCCCCGGCAAGCAGACAGAGTGAACACTGGCCTTCTTCCCCGACCTTTCCGCTATTTCCCTAAGGGGCTCCATCACCCGCCTAACGTTGGAGCTCCCAATAACTAATAAACCCCTCCCCCCATGTGCCTGCTCGGACCTTGCTGAAGGAGCAGCCACATGTCCACTCACAGGCAGAGCGGGCGATGCCACACGGCCAGCCTCCACATTGACCCTCCGCCTCGTGCGCCGCGAACGCCGCTGAACCCGCCACTCCCCTTGGGGAGAGGGTGGCCCAACCGCGCCCGGTACCCGCGAAGATGTCTCGACAGCAGGGACAGTGGGTGAAGCATGTAACACCTGGGGTGTACCTTGCGACGCACCAGACTCCCCACTGCCGCTACACTCCGAGGCAGCAGCCTGAAGACGGCTGACCGCGGCCATCAACACGCTCAGCTGTTCGCGAAGAGTGGCCAGCTCCTCCTGCGTCCGTACACAGCAGCCACACATCCTATCCATCCTAAGAAGTCAATTTACTATAGAGTGTTAATAAACTTTTAAATAGACTGCTAATTCACTAAAGGCGGTTGATTATTGACTAAAGTGTGATTGCTAACCACTCCTTGTAGAAAACAAGGAAAATAGCACTACCTGTCTCTGGACTGTATTCAAAACAAACACTAGCACTACTAGCACTATGGCTGACTAAAGGGACTCTCTGACTGTATTCAAAACAAACACGAGATCTATGGAACACTTAATAGCACTCGACTATTAAAGCTTCCTAAAAGCAAAAACACGCAGAAGAAGAAGTGACAAGTAAGAAAAATACAGTTAATACTTAAATTAAGGTAGCTCGCTGCACAGCAGACGTGAAGCAGACGGCGGTTAGGGCGACACTGACACTACTGGCACTATGGCTGACTAAAGGGACTCACTCTGACTGTATTCAAAACAAACACGAGATCTATGGAACACTTAATAGCACTCGACTATTAAAGCTTCCTAAAAGCAAAAACACGCAGAAGAAGAAGTGACAAGTAAGAAAAATACAGTTAATACTTAAATTAAGGTAGCTCGCTGCACAGCAGACGTGAAGCAGACGGCGGTTAGGGCGAGTCATCAGCGAGTGTCCTCGATGTGTGCAACTGTGAAGAGTACAACTGTGTTTATTAAAAGAACACTGTACAACAGGGACCAACCGAATGAAGTGGTGGTGTTGTTAAGACACTGACCTTATATTTGGGAATATGGTATTTGCTCTGTCCAGATATGATACTAATCTTCGATATCGACTGTATTTGCTTCATGTAACTTCTGAGATATCCTACGTATAATGCAATATATGTTTTTCTATATTGTTGGTTCAAATGGTTCAAATGGCTCTGAGCACTATGGGACTCAACTGCTGTGGTCATCAGTGCCCTATAACTTAGAAGTACTTAAACCTAACTAACCTAAGGACATCACACACATCCATGCCCGAGGCAGGATTCGAACCTGCGACCGTAGCAGCCGCACGGTTCCGGACTGCGCGCCTAGAACCGCGAGACCACCGCGGCCAGCTATATTGTTGTGTTCAGCACACATGGAAATTATTGTTCTTATTTTCTGTAAAGTTATTTAATACGAATTAATTTGCGTATCTATCTTTTGAAACTATGTCCTTTCAGAGTACAAATAAATTAAAGTAGTGTGTGTGTAAATCTGATCCATGTATAGGACTCGTTGGATAATACTAAATGCAAAACCTGGAGGGAAGTCCCTCCGCAACGAAAATGAAAAAGGTGGTCTGTTGCGAAGTACCGCAAGGTATCTTTGTGGCACAGATACTTCAAACAATTAACACCTATCAAAGCAACCAATTATGGTTTCTGAGCGACCTTTGAATCTTAATTACACCCAGATTTTTTCACATTCTGAATCCATGATAACCTTGCTAGATATCATTGAAATTTTTACAGCAACAAATACGCCACCACCATTGGCGACTAAATTTTGCGATAAATATTCCAGTCTAAACTTCATATTTCCTATCTATTTACTTTAGGTTCTGACCACTGTTCCTAATACTATTTGGGCATTATAATCTTCAAGCGTCCGCCCCCGGTAGCTGAGTGGTCAGCGCTACAGAATGTCAATCCTATGGGCCTGGGTTCGATTCCCGACTCAGTCGGAGATTTTCCCCGCTCAGGAACTGGGTGTTGTGTTGTCCTAATCATCATCATTTCTTCCCCACCGACGCGCAAGTCGCCAAAGAGGCGTCAAATCGAAAGACTTAATACACGCCGAACGGTATACCCGACAGGAGGCTCTAGTCACACGACATTCACATTTATCTTCAAGCGATACTAATTCTGGGACCTTTCCTTGTGTGGTCCTGCAGTTTGCTAATACCATATTAAACTTTTCTATATCTTCTCTGCAAGGACAAGCATTCCCTGACAACACTGTGGCTGACGTATCTTCAGTTTGGGCAGGCAACTAGTCTGTGATAACGAGGGTGGATGGGTTTCTCCAACCTAAAAGATCTCCTTGTGCAGGCCACACGTAATAAACTACCTTAGTAGCCATCCTGCGTGTAGCGCACGCCAGACATATTAAGGGAACCCTACACATCTCCACCTGATTGCGGAGGCCTAGCAGTTTGCATCCGATATAGTAGACGAATCGTCTGAGCCTCTGGTTTAAACCTTTCACACTACTCCAAACCAGAGGACCGCGATCCACTCTGGGTACGTTGCTACAAAAATGAGCTTAGTCTGCACCCCACGCACGGTGCTAGTTCCCTTCACCAAATCAGAAAGGAACCGAGGACGGCCTAAGAACTCAAGTAGCAGGCGTTATTTATTTAGACATGTGACGCTACACTACTGGCGATTAAAATTGCTACAACAAGAAGAAATGCAGGTGATAAACGGGTATTCATTGGACCAATATATTATACTAGAAGTGACATGTGATTACATTTTCACTCAATTTGGGTGCTACTCAGAACAACCAACTCTGGCACTAATAACGGCCTTGATACGCCTGGGCAATGAGTCAACAGAGCTTGGATGGCGTGGACAGGTACAGCTGCCCATGCAGCTTCAACACGATACCACAGTACATCAATAGTAGTGACTGGTGTATTGTGACGAGCCAGTTGCTCGGCCACCATTGACCAGACGTTTTCAATTGGTGAGAGATCTGGAGAATGTGCTGGATAGGGCAGCAGTCGAACATTTTCTGTATCCAGAAAGGACCGTACAGGACATGTAACATGCGGTCGTGCATTATCCTGCTGAAATGTAGGGTTTCAAATTGGTTCAAATGGCTCTGAGCACTATGGGACTTAACTTCTGAGGTCATCAGTCCCCCAGAACTTAGAACTACTTAAACCTAACTAACCTAAGGACATCACACACATCCGTGCCCGATGCAGGATTCGAACCTGCGACCGTAGCAGAAGCGCGGTTCCAGAGTGAAGCGCCTAGAACCGCTCGGCCACCCTGGCCGGCATTTGTAGGGTTTCGCAGGGATCGAATGAATGGTAGAGCCACGGGTCGTAACACATCTGAAAGTACGTCCACTGTTCAAAGTGCCGTCAATGCGAACAAGAGGTGACCGAGACGTGTAACCAATGGCACCCCATACCATCACGCCGGGTGATACGCCAGTATGGCGAAAACTAATACAGGCGGATGCGACCATCATGATGCTGCAAACACAACCTGGATTCATCCGAAAAAGTGGCGGCGTTCCGTATCACCCTCCTGAATCCACCGATTCCATATTCTGCTAACAGTCATTGGATTTCGACCAACGCGAGCAGCAATGTCACGAACGATAAACCGCAATCGCGATAGGCTACAATCCGATCTTCATAGAAGTCGGACACGTGATGGTACGCATTTCTCCTCCTTACAAGAGGCATCACAACAACGTTTCACCAGGCAACGCCGGTCAACTGCTGTTTGTGTATGAGAAAGCGGTTGGAAACTTTCCTCATGTCAGCACGTTGTAGGTGTCGACACCGGCGCCAGCCTTGTGTGAATGCTCTGAAAAGCTAATCATTTGCATTTCACAGCCTCTTATTCCTGTCGGTTAAATTTCACGTCTGTGGCACGTCATCTTCGTGGTGTAGCAATTTTAATGGCCAGTAGTGTATTTGCAGCCGACCGCACTAGACAGCTGTCGGCACAGCCTCCTCCACATTTCGGACGAGGCCCTCTGGCAAACATACCCAACGCACACTGTTATTATTCCCCGTCCTTCTTGCTATTTCCCTTAGGGGCATCATTATCCGCCTAATGTTGGAACTCCCAATGGCTAGCATACCAACCATCTGAACCTGTCCGGACTGGGCAGGAAATCAGCAGCTAACACAACAGGAGAGGCATCCCGTGCTGGCTTAGAAGTATAGTCAACACTGGCTAGCACCTCGTACCTATTGCTAAGACATAAGGCAACAGCGTGGCCCGTTCCCTGTTTCGCCTTCTACCCAGTGACACTTGAACCCACCGCTGTCCGCCACTCACTCTCCAGAGAAGACAGACAGGTCAGATGTTGTGTATCGGATGACACAGTGACAACCAGGTCACCAGGGGACTGCAACGGTACCGGACGTTGCAGATCTCGTTACCAGCGCCCCAATCGCGCCGCAGCTTCGAGCAGTAGCCAGAAGCCTTGTCGACTGGCCAATGAAGCTTCCAATTGTTTAGGGACAGTAGTCAGCCCTCCTTGTGTCTGCTCACAACGAGCACAGCCCCTAGCCATTTCGTAATGTATAAAAACTTAATTATATTTCTTGTGGCGTTTCCATATTTTGGTACCGTCTCTGTGCAGTGTACTGATGTTCCTTCGCTGAGTAGGCAAAAATTGTGGCATTTGTAAAAGACGATACCTATACATAACTTGTCTTTGCACATCTTCAGCGTCTAATATTTTGCGTAAAGATAAATTATTTGAAAGATGTTTTCAAATGGACAGCTTCCGAGGCGTAAAGGAAGATCATTGGCACACTGAAAGACATTGCGATCTCTCTCCTGCGTAAAACCTGCTACTAGAATAATAGCTTTTCTGCAGTTACTGTGTCGTGTGAACTAGTGGCACAGGAGATGTTTGCAGTTTCTAGTCGCTACAGCAGTTTCTCGTCACTTACTGGCCGGCGTAAGTTTCACCGATTTCTGCAGCGTGGCTATCCATAAAAACGAACAAGTAGGTGACTTTTACTAGGAATCCGGGTATGCGTTTGTACAAGTGACATAGACTGGTTTTTAAACATCACTTGTATTTCTCACCGCATCCTGTACGTTGCGTCCACAAGTTCATATAACAGCGGCTACATTCCGCATATCAAAACATAATCTTTCTAATCATTGTAATGTCAAAAATATTACGAGACCTGACATTTACACGTAACCTAACACAAGTTTACGTACACAGCGCAGTACTTTCCTATCAGACTAAGCCCAATACGACGTGGATGTGTTCACAAGAACATGTCTGCTGCTATGGAATACCTCAGACCAGACATTTCAAGTAACTTCCATAATATGAATTTGACCCACACTACCCCAGCAGAAATAAAGTCCATCATAAAATATTTAAAATCAAAAACATCTTGTGGGTATGATGAAATATCAACAAAGTTAATTAAAGAATGTGATCCTGAGTTAAGTAACATATTAAGCTATCTGTGTAACCAGTCGTTTATCAGTGGAATATTTACTGAATGGTTGAAACATGCTGAAGTCAAGCCACTGTTTAAGAAGGAAGATAAAGAAATAACATCAAATTTCCGTCCAATTTCACTTTTGCCAACATTCTTAAAATTTTTAGAAAAAGTAATGTACAATCGGCTTTATAACCATCTTATCTCAAATAACATACTGTCAAAGTCACAGTTCGGATTTCTAAAGGATTCTGATATTGAGAAGGCTATCTACATTTACAGTGAATATGTGCTTAATTCATTAGACAAAAAATTGCAGGCAACTGGTATATTTTGTGATCTGTCAAAGGCATTTGACTGTATAAATCATAATATCCTTTTAAGTAAATTAGAATATTATAGTGTAACAGTAAATGCTGCAAAATGTTTCAAATCTTATATCTCTGGCAGGAAACAAAGGGTGTTATTAGGAAAGAGACTTGTATAAAGCTATCAGACATCATCCACCTGGGAACTAATTACATGTGGGGTCCCACAAGGTTTCATTTTGGGGCCCTTACTTTTTCTTGTGTATATCAATAACCTTTCATCAGTAACATACCAGATGCCAAGTTCGTTTTGTTTGCCGATGATACAAACATTGGAATAAATAGTAAATCAAGCGTAGTCGTAGAAAGATCAGCTATATAAATGACCTGGGTGACAATCTGAACAGTTCTCTTAGATTGTTCGCAGATGATGCTGTAATTTACCGTCTAGTAAGGTCATCCGAAGACCAGTATCAGTTGCAAAGCGATTTAGAAAAGATTGCTGTATGGTGTGTCAGGGGGCAGTTGACGCTAAATAACGAAAAGTGTGAGATGATCCACATGAGTTCCAAAAGAAATCCGTTGGAATTCGATTACTCGATAAATAGTACAATTCTCAAGGCTGTCAATTCAACTAAGTACCTGGGTGTTAAAATTACGAACAACTTCAGTTGGAAGGACCACATAGATAATATTGTCGGGAAGGCGAGCCAAAGGTTGCGTTTCATTGGCAGGACACTTAGAAGATGCAACAAGTCCACTAAAGAGACAGCTTACACTACACTCGTTCGTCCTCTGTTAGAATATTGCTGCGCGGTGTGGGATCCTTACCAGGTGGGATTGACGGAGGACATCGAAAGGGTGCAAAAAAGGGCAGCTCGTTTTGTATTATCACGTTACAGGGGAGAGAGTGTGGCAGGTATGACACACGAGTTGGGATGGAAGTCATTACAGCATAGACGTTTTTCGTCGCGGCGAGACCTTTTTACGAAATTTCAGTCACCAACTTTCTCTTCCGAATGCGAAAATATTTTGTTGAGCCCAACCTACATAGGTAGGAATGATCATCAAAATAAAATAAGAGAAATCAGAGCTCGAACAGAAAGGTTTAGGTGTTCGTTTTTCCCGCTCGCTGTTCGGGAGTGGAATAGTAGAGAGATAGTATGATTGTGGTTCGATGAACCCTCTGCCAAGCACTTAAATGTGAATTGCAGAGTAGTCATGTAGATGTAGATGTAGATGTAATAAAATTTTTGTGGACATTAATTACTGGTTCCTAGCCAATTCTTTGAAAAAACACACTACATGCAGTTCAGAACTTGTAAGGGGTGTTCCACGAGTATATGCCTAACATACAATTCTTGGGATTACAGCTTGATAATAAATTGAAGTGGGAGGAGCACACTACGGAACTGCTGAAGCATCTTAAGAAATCTCTATTTGCAATGCGAATTGTGTCAGACATAGGGGATATAAAAATGAAAAAGCTGGCATACTATGCTTGCTTTCAATCCATAATGTCATATCGGATTTATTATTATTATTATTTCCGCGCGGGATTAGCCGAGGGGTCTCAGGCGAAGCAGTCATGGACTGTGTGGCTGGTCCCGGCGGAGTCCTCCCTCGGCCATGGGTGTGTGTGTTTGTCCTTAGGATAATTTAGGTTAAGTAGTGTGTAAGCTTAGGGACTGATGACCTGATCAGATTTCACACACTTTTTTTTGATTATTTTTTGAGGCAATTTATCAAGCCAGGCTAAAGTTTTCCGGGCACAAAAACGTGCAGTAAGAATTAAATGTGGTGTGAACTCAAGAACATCCTGCAGAAGCCTGTTTAGGGAACTAGAGATACTAACTACTGCTTCCCAATATATTTATTCCTTAATGAAATTTGTCATTAAACATACATCACTTTTTCAAACCAACAGCTCAATTCATGGAATCAATACTAGAAATAAGAATAATCTTCACAAGGATTTAAAGTCACTTAGTCTTGTACAAAAAGGTGTGCATTATTCAGGAACACACATTATCAATTAAGTATTATAGTAGTTGTATTACACGTTTATTACCTTATAAATAAATAAACTTTTTTATTTTAAATTCAGTGCATTAGTATTTGCAAAATGATTCTTTCATATAGTGTTCATTTAAAAATGACGATCATTCCACTTGTGACCTGTGCAATGGTACATTAGCTTATATGTTTTAGTTGTAAATATTTGTCATGTGTTGTTGTTTTTCTGACATGTTCTACATCCTGGAGAACCTGCTCACTACGGATCAGTTCGAATAAAAATAAATCTAATCTAAATTTGGGCTATGACTTTTGGTTGACTTAGTCTCGTATGTGCTCTAAATTTTGAGTAACAGGTTACACTTCTTCGTGTACGTCCGGAAATTCTCATTTCTCAGTACAGGCGTCAGTTGCTTTAGTTTATATTGAAGTAAAAACGTGTTCATATCACTGTGGTGTTGTTAATAAACACACAGAGCTGGCCCGAAATCTCATCTCAACGCTATCGGTTTTACTTAATAACTAGTAGTAAGTATTGGGGATTTAGTGTCCACAGCGGCAGGCTTTATCCGATGTTGTTCTCACGTTCTAGCGTTCTACTCACTACACGATTTCCTTACAGCTACCAAAGTGGCACTGAACAGTCCTATTCGCACCTGTCATATAGGAACGGACAAGAAAATGTCTCCAAAATGCGTTGCCTTGCTCATGTTCTTGAATAAAACATCTATTGCGCTGAAGGCATCTTATTACGAGTTCAGTGAAAATGAAATAAAATAAAGAAGTCAAAAGCTGTAAACTGTGCACAGGGACGTCACAATATACAGGGTGCTCCGTAGGGGTGACAAAACAATTCTAAAACAATAATAGATGGATAAACAGAAATTTAAAGTAAATAGTCTGAGATGGGAGAGAGGAAGAAACTGAGAGGCTAAGTTTTCAACGTAGCAGTCATATTGGAAACCACCATCTTGAATGCAACTCGTAATTTTCAAATGAAAAGAAGGTCATGTTACATATTAGATAGATAGAGAATTACACGGGAAAAACCATAGTGGCTTTAATTTTAGCACAGCTTCATTCAGTCTCGAGTCATGCCATATTCTGTGCAGCCAAAATGCTCATTACTGATGAGCCCAGTTTCCTGCGACACGCAACGAGGACTCTGGACTCTTACTGAACGATGCCAGAACAGAAGCTGAAGTTGCTTCATCCGTAGCCATTTCTGATAGTACAGCTTTCGGACTGACTGCGATATAATCAGTTTCACGGAATTTCAATTTTCACCACCGCTCTGTGGGTAATGGGTGGTCTGTCTGGGAGGCGTTGGTTGAAATCTTTTGCGACAGCAGAGATACCCCTCTCTCCTAACTTCGGGATGATATTAATGCCTTCGGCGCATTTATTAAATCCACCAGCTTACACATCGCCTTTAAGTTAGGAACATCAGCCATAACTCGAGAACAGGTAAGGTTGTGATCAAAAGAAAGGCATCATTTTTTTCATGTGGTTCTTCATCTGTCTAATATGTCAAATAACCCCCTTTCCATTTGAAAATTACGAGTTGCACCCAAAATGACGGCATACAAAATGACTGCCATGTTGGTAATATGGCCTCACAGGCTTACCCCCTCTTCCATCTCATACTACTTGACTTTAAATTTATTTTTACCGAGTCGTTTTTGTTTTAGAACGTTGGTTTCGCACCCTGTAGATAGGTGGAGAGAAACTAACAACTGTGATCTGTAAGAACTGATGCGACAAGCAAGTGTTGTCCAGAAAATGAAAGGGAGAAGATTTCAATGGACAGAGTATGTGTCTTGCACGACGATTCAAAGCTGTGATTGTGGAAAGGTCCAAAGGCTCACGCCTGTCAGTAAAGCCGGAAGTAACAAATGACTGAAGTCGTAAAATACCTACAACAGCTCTCGGTCGAACGTACATGAATGGAAAAAGATCAGTTAGTAATGAGTGGAAGCAGTTGTGATATCTGTATCTTTTCGATGTTGCTGAGCAACAGTTATACAATAATTTTTAAATGAACACACCGCCATTTCACTGTATTGTTGTTTATTTAATTACGACCCAAATTTCACCCTTTTATGTCACTTTCAAGTGACTGAGTTTATGTCGTTAACATATGTATGACAGCAACATATATATGACAAAAACTCAATCACTTGAAGATGGCATAAAGGGCCGAAACCTGGCGCGTAATTAAATAAACAACAATAGAGTCAAGTGGCGCTGTGTTCATAAAAAAAGTATTTGTATCGGTTCGTCACTGACAGTGACCGCTGATAAAAAAAAAAAGAGTCACACTTTTTAAAGAATGGTTTAAACGTTAGGCTGCATGCTGTGTGGGGTTATCACAGAAAGTGAAAATAAAAAGAAAGACAATGCAGTGGTGACTGTACAGTTATGGCGAAGCCCGTGGCCCACAGAAGTATACTCACGTGTCGTCCGCATACTTTCCGCCAATTCAAACTAGCCGAGGCTAAACCTCTTGGATTCAAGGACTGCTAAGTGACGAAGGAGGCCATTCACAAACGCACGGACGTCAGTGCCTCTGCAGTGAAAGTTCTTCTCTTAATCATGAGAATTCGCTGAGTCTCGGAAGCCATGTTACCATTCTGCCCCACTTCGGTTTACTGAGCTCTAGTAGTTAACAGACATCTTGCTCAGAGCACAGAAGAGGCAAGTGTTTCTGGTTAGAATGATCTTTCAAGCTCGTTACATACAAGTCGCTTCCCGCGTTGCTCTTAGTTATTCTGGGGTGGACAAAGATCATCTCTTCAAGTTACTATGAACAAGGAAGGCACGCTCCTGGAGAGAAGAAGTAAATGTTGGAGACACTATCATCTATCGACTTAAAACAGCAAGAACTATAACACACACACACACACACACACACACACACACACACACACACACACACACACACACACACACACGCATTCATAAAAAAATGTGAGCACAGTAATGCGTTAAAGTGTGCACTAAACAGGCACAAATCTGTAAATTCCCTGATTATGTTTGCGCAAACACGTTCTCAACGGATTGATTTCGATCCTTATAGCTTCGTGAACGTACATTTTCCTACGCGTAAGATATTTTAATGAAAGCACACACATTTTGAGGACAAAGATATTGCTCTTCTGCCAAGAAATGTCTAAAAGCACACGACGGAAACAGCGGTTCTTTCCACGAAAGAGACGAAGAAAAAATGACCGAAACGAGACCAGATCCAGCGCTACCAACTTTTTGTTTCACCTTCATCTACTTTACACCTCACAGAAATCCTAGTAGGTCATGTACCTTTACCGAGCGAGGTGGCGCAGTGGCTAGCACATTGGACTCGCATTCGCGAGGGCGATGCTTCAATCCCGCATCCGGCCATCCTGATTTAGGTTTTCCGTGATTTCCCTAAATCGCGCCAGGCAAATGCCGGGATGGTTCCTTTGAAAGGGCACGGCCGACTTCCTTCCCTAATCCGATGAGACCGATGACCTCGCTGTATGGTCTCCTTCCCCAAACAACCCAACCCCTCATGTACCTTTATCCAAAACGTTTAATCATTTGGGGGTCGAGGCCAGGTTCCTCGCATGGCGAGTTTTTTTCTTGTTTATTCCTCATTTTATTCGTTATTGATCTCGTCACTGGGTCTGGGCTGACGTCACAGGACACCCCTTTCAGTTCATCGTTGAATACTTCGCTCAGGTTCTTTTTCTTCCCACACACACAGGGCAGCCAGCCCTTTGACCTAATACGCTGAGCTACCGTGCCGGCAAAAGCACTCTACCACAGGGCGCGCTGATTGATTAGAATACTTCAAAGTCTATTTTCTCGAGAATTTTCTGGAGCTGTGTGGGACTGCTTTGAAAAAACCTTCGCATACGATAAATATAAAAAATTGTAAAAGTCCGGTTGCCATGTTGTCCCCTTGTCTCTTGCTAATCAATCAACCATTCACGACAAACATATATTAAAATATCTCTACTGGAGCAATGTAGTTTCCACTTCATGCTCTGCAAAGAATAACTTCAGTTTACCCTGAGGCTAGAATGCTGTCTTCGCTACTGGGGATATCACAGGAGGATTCTATGTCACTTTCACAGTCACTTTCTGACTATACAAATCATTAACTCGTAACATACGAGGGAGAATATTATTCTATCCGCATACAGCCAACATACATGTTCATAAAGGTGTATACAGACGCAGTTCACAAGTGGAGTTGGAAGGGAATCTGTCTGGACGGACCCGTCAAGGTAATGGCAAACAGGCCGACAGGAGAAAAGACTGAACGGAAGAGGTCGGGAGGCTATCCGTCGTCCATTGAGAACAGTGTGTTGAGTTACTACAGTTGACAAATGAATATATGACGTCAATACATGATTGCTATAACAGAATCGCAATGCGAAAGCACCTGGCTTAGTGTATGCAAGCCGTTAAATCACACAGTAGAAGCTCATACCCTACAACTATCCTCGCCGCCAGTTAAAGACACAACAGTTACACCCATAAAGACAGCAAGTAGTCTTTGCAGTACCGCAGCTGAGCGAAACTGTCATTATGATGTTGTTGTGGTTTTCAGATCGAAGATTGCTTTGATGTGGTTGCTGTAAAGTATCCACGTCTTGGTCTCCCTCTCCAGTTTTAATCCTAGTACGACACTGGAAGACATTCAAAACATGGCTAACACTGTGGGGTTGCTGGTGACCGATTTAAGAATGTAGTAAATTAATGTATATTACATTATTAAGTTTTAATTTTGAAGTTATTTTTATGTTCATTGTTCTAGAGCAAGGGCTTTCCAACCTCTTAGCTTACTTGTCGCACATTGGAAGCAGACGAGTATTTTTGTGCCGCACATAATGTACTTAACAGTAAAAATAACCGCTGGGAAAAAAGAGGGGGGGGGATGTGGTCAGAGGCGTATATAGTTAATACTTTTAGGTAGTTTAAAATTTATTGATTTATGATTCTTTATTCTAAGAAAGCAAGATGAATTAACGTGACTTTTTATGTATGAGATATCATTAACAATTTCATACATAATTAATTACAAATCACAGAATTAATATGACATTTGACTTTGAATTCGATAAATTAATGTATCAGTATCGGGTTCGATCGAAATGGTTGAAGTTCTCAGATTGTTCTCAAGGCTTTCTTCAGAAATTGTGTTCTATATTTATTGTTTATGTGCATTACACTTGAAAATAACTGTTCACAACCGTATGTGCATATAAGATGACACATTAAACGCACGTCTGTGCACCAAGGGGTATTTATCTATGGGCAAGTACGATACGTAAAAGTCCAACAAAGATACTGTTAGCTCGCACAGGTTGACAGTAGTCCCAAGACGGTGGCTTCCGACATCCACCGTGAAGTACCGACCAGAGACAGCGAACAAGTCCTTGCGGCCTGGTAGTACAGTAAGACCACGTCATAAAGAACTTTCTCTACTCCGTGTGGAGTGGTAGGGGAATGAATATGATGACTGCTGCGGGATGGCGAAGGGCAAGGCAAGCAGCTTCCGCCATCAAGTGTAATACTAATGCATTTTGACTTGTACTGATCATTGGCTATGGTGAAAACTGTACAGGAAAGAAAAAAGTTTTCTTGAAGCCCATTATAGAGACATTCATGTTCATATGTGGTTCTTATTTGCAGCAATGGAGATGGTACCAAATTAAACCTGTCTTTACGGAATTACGGTACTCTCTGATAGTAAACATTGTAGTCCACATGAGGGTCTCTAACGTCTACCGACTTGCGGTGATCAGAACGACAGTGAAAGAGATTCTTCCTCACAATTGGGCAGTAATTTCGTTGCATGTCCATAAATTAATTTCATTATACGTCTTTAAATCTCTAGTTTTAACTGAAGTAGCCGTAAGATAACTGACCAACACGGGTGGCTGTGTTAGGAACGGGATGAATCAATGAGAGAATAGCATCGTGTGAAAGGGGTTTCAAATTGAAGATATTCAGTTTATCATAATTTAACATAAACGGAATGTTACGGAATTATTTTTACCCATCTTGTGATAAATGCTCATACCTTGGGCCGCACTGATACTTGCTTTTGGCCTCATGAGGCCCGCGATTTGTACACCCCTGATCTACAAGTCATATAAGTACTTTAAAAAATCGCCTATACGCTTATACATCGCTAATTTGGTTAACGTAGTTCCTTTGGTAACAATTACTGTAAACTGAAGCAATACATTAAGCTCTCCTCCTCTCAAATGAAAACTATTCTAATGCATACAGGTACGTACTTTTCCACTTTGAAAACGAATTGACACAAAATAGTTAAGCCTTCTGTGATAGTCTAGGCTCTGTCATATTTGCACTGCCACAGATTCCTTGTCAGTGTTCAGTACAATGACTCCGAGAACGAATTACACACTATGGTTGTCGCTTTCTGCCTTTGTTTCGTTGGCGGAAACACATTATCTACGCCTTGTTATTGGCACTTGGCTTCATCTGAAACAAATAAGCGGAAAACATTCTTTTCATGTGAAACATTACGTGCTTCACTTTTGACTCCTGGATAAAGGTTTACTAAATTTTAATTCCATGTTCTCTTATTAGCTGAGTGGAAATAGTTTATGAACCACTTCTAGCCATTCTTTCCAAAGCAATTTTCCTAGAAACTGGTTCTTCACTTTTATCATCACACTGTCATCGAAATTCGTCCTCGACATTATCAAATTCATTCATCTCTTTCGTCATCAACACTAGCTTCTTTGAAACTTCCTGGCAGATTAAAACTGTGTGCCCGACCGAGACTCGAACTCAGGACCTTCGCCTTTCGCGGGCAAGTGCTCTACCATCTAAACTACCGACGCACGACTCACGGCCGTTCCTCACAGCTTTACTTCTGCCTGTATCTCGTCTCCTACCTTCTAAACTTAACAGAAGCTCTTCTGCGAACCATGTAGAACTAGCACTCCTGAAAGAAAGGATACTGTGGAGACATGGCTTAGCCACAGCCTGGGGGATGTTTCTAGAATGAGATTTTTACTCTGCAGCGGAGTGTGCACTGATATGAAACTTCCTGGCAGATTAAGTTTGGAAGGTAGGAGACGATATACTGGCAGAAGTAAAGCTGTCAGGAACGGGCGTGAGTCGTGCTACAGGAGCCCAGGTGGTAGAGCACTTGCCCGCGAAGGGCAAAGATCCCGAGTTCGAGTCTCGGTCGGGCACACAGTTTTACTCTGCCAGGAAGTTTCATTTCAGCGCACACTCCGCTGCAGAGTGAAAATCTCATACTAGCTTCCTTATTGATCTCTAAAGTCACTGTAGTTTATATTGTCGGTTTCTGTATCATCGTTCAATATTTTCGTAGTTTTTACTACTGAAAGGCCACTACCTGAATACGCAATATTGATGGCTAAAAATATTATAAAATTAATAACAGATTGACAATAAGGGATCTCAAGACCTTGATCATTATTTTAACTACTATGAATGACATGTATTTTAAAATAAAGCAAGCTACCTTGTATACAATATTGTTGCACAAACCACAACGTTGGGTCGCTTGTGTCCCTAACAGAAAAATACTACACAACAAATTTTAAATTCGCTTACAGATGCTGGCACTTCATTAAATACACAAACACTGAAAGTAGACAGAAAAACAGCACACTAACAGCAAGTGACGCATTCGAAGTTAAGATAATAAAATGGCCGGGTGATGGACAACCCGACAGTGTGGTTGTAGGACTAACTGAGTTAACGTTAGCTACTGAGTTAATCATAGGCTGCTCCTGCTATCATGAGGACTGGCATAGTGTGGCATATGGCGTGACTAGGGTCTAGTGGTGTGATCAAGTGGTGTGCACGTAAAGAGGGCGAATGGTGGGGCAATGCGCAGTGGCGGGGAGCAGTGTACCACGTGACACTAAAGCCAACAACGTCATTCTGCCGCGTCCACTGGCCTGGGTGCGCTTTGATGACATCATTTTCGTAGTGCTACAGCCGAAACACAGCCCTCTGGTGACCCAGCTCAGCGTGCACCAACTTTCGCGTATACAACGTTTCTGCTTTGCAAAATTACAAATGCTGTTACTGTTTGTTGATTATTATTTACTCTTGATGCTAAAAGAATAATACTCTCAGTACTTTTGTTACCTCTAAATCACTTCAAACATTTGGCCCAAAAGAGTTTGATTAACAGTTTAACAACACATTGTACTGTTTCAACTTTTTATAAAAAGAAAAGGCATAACACTCTATCTAGATGATACCACAGTCTAATATATACAGTCGCGACACTGTAGCTGATTTTTGTTATACACCTCGACAACAGCGCCCAGAGAAGCTACGCTGCTGAACACGGTATTCAGTAAATGTAAACAGTATCGTTTATATTCATTTTTGAGATGGTTTTTACGAAAGGCAGCGTATGTAGCGCAATGAATTGCAGTTTTAAAATAGGAAGAAGACACCACATTTGTCATTCTTCAGGTTTCCTAAGGAGTGGTATGAAACATCACATTAGAGCGCTCTTTATTTACGATTTTTTTCTAAACCGTATTGAATTACTGAATTTGTTTTTCTTTTTTAGGAGCAAGAAATGGTTAATAAACAGTAGAGGACAGGACCTGCTGCGAAAAGATGTCATTTATTTCCACAATAACGTGAAGTTTTGTGCGTTACATTTCGCGTCATTGAAGACATTGGTATGGAATGCAGTTCCTACGTTATTTGACGTGCCGAATAAGCCGCAACTAGTGATGATGAAGAGAAAATTTCCATACAAGCGTGAAAGTGTTACCGCAAAAACAATAAAACTGTCTCCTGACGCAAAAGAAACAGCTACCACAAGTGTTACTACACGAGAGACACACATAAAATCACTAACAACGGAATGTGCAACACAGACATCTTTTGAAGGTGAAATGCTTAGACTACGTGAAATTATTCACGTGTTGGAAAATCGTGTGAAATGTAAAAACGTGCAAATCATTAGACGTCGTACAAAATTACTACGTGACAAGTAAAGTGCCCAACGCAAGAATAAACAGCAACCACAACGTCACAGGACACAAGTAGAAAAGGACAAGCTCATTTTAAAAAGTGTTGGTTCCAAGTACTCGAGATGCACTCGATTTATTGATAAGCCAAATTAGTATACCATTGAATGGAAAACGTGGGGCGAGATGGAACGATGAAACTAAATTATTTGCTCTTTTTGTTGTTGTGGTCTTCAGTCCTGAGACTGGTTTGATGCAACTCTCCATGCTACTCTATCCTGTACAAGCTCCTTTATCTCCCAGTACCACCTACAACCTACATCCTTCTGAATCTGCTTAGTGTATTCATCTCTTGGTCTCCCTCTGCGATTTTTACCCTCCACGCTGCCCTCCAGTACTAAATTGATGATCCCTTGATGCCTCAGAACATGTTCTACCAACCGATTCCTTCTTCTAGTCAAGTTGTGCCACAAACTTCTCTTCTCCCCAATCCTATTCAATACCTCATCGTTAGTTATGTGATTACCCATCTAATCTTCAGCATTCTTCTGTAGCACCACATTTCAAAATCTTCTATTCTCTTCTAGTCCAAACTATTTATCGTCCATGTTTCACTTCCATACATGGCTACACTCCATACAAATACTTTCAGAAACGACTTCCTGACACTGATGTTAACAAATTTCTCTTCTTCAGAAACGCTTGCCTTGCCATTGCCAGTCTACATTTTATATCCTCTCTACTTCGACCATCATCAGTTATTTTGCTCCGCAAATAGCAAAACTCCTTTACTACTTTAAGTGTCTCATTTCCTAATCTAACTCACCCAGCATCACCCGACTTAATTCGACTACATTCCATTATCCTCGTTTTGCTTTTGTTGATGTTCATCTTATATCCTCCTTTCAAGACACTAACCATTCCGTTCAACTGCTGTTTCAAGTTATTTGCTGCCTCTGACAGAATTACAATGTCATCGGCAAACCTCAAAGTTTTTATTTCTTCTCCATGGATTTTAATACCTACTCCGAATTTTTCTTTTGTTTCCTTTACTGCTTGCTCAATATACAGATTGAAAAGCATCGGGAAGAGGCTACAACCCTGCGTCAATCCCTTCCCAACCACTGCTTCCCTTTCATGTCCCTCGACTCTTATAACTGCCATCTGGTTTCTGTGCAAATTGTAAATAGCCTTTCGCTCCCTGTATTTTACCCCTGCCACCTTCAGAATTTGAAAGAGATTGTTCCAATCAACATTGTCAAAAGCTTTCTCTAAATCTACAAAATCTAGAAACGTACGTTTGCCTTTCCTTAATCTAGCTTCTAAGATAAGTCGTAGGGTCAGTATTGCCTCACGTGTTCCAATATTTCTACGGAATCCAAACTGATCTTCCCCGAGGTCGGTTTCTACAAATTTTTCCGTTCTCTGTAAAGAGTTCGCAATAGTATTTTGTAGCCGTGAGCTATTAAACTGATAGTTCGGTAATTTTCAAATCTGTCAACACTTGCTTTCTTTGGGATTGGAATTATTATATTCTTCCTGAAGTCTGAGGGTATTTCGCCTGCCTCATATATCTTGCTCACCAGCTGGTAGAGTTTTGTCAGGACTGGCTCTCCCAAGGCTGTCAGTAGTTGTAATGGAATGTTGTCTACTCCCGGGCCATTGTTTCGACTCAGGTCTTTCAGTGCTCTGTGTAAGTAGGCTGTTCAGGTTTTTTTTATTGGTAACGCCACATAGCACTCTGTATGAAAAATCACTGGCTGTGCTGTGTGCAGTCAGTGGCTGGTTGGCATTGGTGTAATACTCGCCATTGTAGTGTTGGGCAGCTGGATGTTAACAGCGCGTGGCGTTGCGCAGATGGAGGTGAGCCGCCAGCAGTGGTGGATGTGGGGAGAGAGATGGCGGAGTTTTGAATTTTGTTGTATGACTGGATGTCATGAACTGCTATATACATTATGACTTTTGAACACTATTGAGGTAAATACATTGTTTGTTCTCTATCAAAATCTTTCATTTGATAACTATGCCTATCAGTAGTTAGTGCCTTCCGTAGTTTGAATCTTTTATTTAGCTGGCAGTAGTTGCGCTCGCTGTATTGCAGTAGTTCGAGTAACCAAGATTTTAGTGAGGTAAGTGATTTGTGAAATGTATAGGTTAATGTTAGTCAGGGCCATTCTTTTGTAGGGATTATTGAAAGTCAGATTACGCTGCGCTAAAAGAATATTGTGTGTCAGTTTAAGCAGAATCATGCACAATTTTTCAAAGGGGACGTTTCAAGTGCTCTGAAAACTCTTCACCCAGTATCATATCTCCCATTTCATCTTCATCTACATCCTCTTCCATTTCCATAATATTGTCCTCAAGTACATCGCCCTTGTATAGACCCTCTATATACTCCTTCCACCTTTCTGCTTTTCCTTCTTTGCTTAGAACTGCGTTTCCATCTGAGCTCTTGATATTCATGCAAGTAGTTCTCTTTTCTCCAAAGGTCTCTTTAATTTTCCTGTAGGCAGTATCTATCTTATCCCTGGTGAGATAAGCCTCTACATCCTTAGATTTGTCCTCTAGCCATCCCTGCCTATCCATTTTGCACTTCCTGTCGATCTCATTTTTGAGACGTTTGTATTCTTTTTTGCCTGCTTCACTTACTGCATTTTTGTATTTTCTCCTTTCATCAATTAAATTCAGTATCTCTTCTGTTACCCGAGGATTTCTACTAGCCCTCGTCTTTTTACGTACTTGATCCTCTGCTGCCTTCACTACTTCATCCCTCAAAGCGACCCATTCTTCTGCTACTGTATTTCTTTCCCCCAGTCCTGTCAGTTTCTCCCTTATGCTCTCCTTGAAATTCTGTACAACCTCTGGTTCTTTCACTTTATCCAGTTCCCATCTCCTTAAATTCCCACCTTTTTGCAGTTTCTTCAGTTTTAATCTACATTTCATAACCAATAGATTGTGGTCAGAGTCCACATCTGTCCCTGGAAATGTCTTACAATTTAAAACCTGGTTCCTAAATCTCTGTTTTAGCATTATATAATCTATCTGATACCTTTCAGTATCTCCAGGCTTTTTCCATGTATACAACTTTGTTTTATGATTCTTGAACCAAGTGTTAGCTATGATTAAGTTGTGCTCTGTGCAAAATTCTACCCGGCGGCTTCCTCTTTCATTTCTTAGCCCCAATCCATATTCACCTACTACGTTTCCTTCTCTCCCTTTTCCTATACTCGAATTCCAGTCACCGATGACTATTAAATTGTCGTCTCCCTTCACTATCTGAATAATTTCTTATATTTCATCACACATTTCTTCAATTTCTTCGTCATCTGCATAGCTAGTTGGCATATAAACTTGTACTACTGTAGTAGGCGTGGGCTTCGTGTCTATCTTGGCCACAATAATGCGTTCACTATGCTATCTGTAGTAGCTTACCCGCACTCCTATTTTGTTATTATTAAACCTACTTCTGCATTACTCCTATTTGATTTTGTATTTATAACCCTGTATTCGCCCGACCAAAAGTCTTGTTCCTCCTGCCACCGAACTTCACTAATTCCCATTATATCTAACTTTAACCTATCCATTTTCCTTTTTAAATTTTCTAACCTCTCTGCCCGATTAAGGGATCTGAAATTCCACGCTCCGATCCGTAGAACGCCAGTTTTCTTTCTCCTGATAACGACCTCCTCTTGAGTAGTCCCCGCCCGGAGATCCGAATGGGGGACTATTTTACCTCCGGAGTATTTTACCCAAGATGATGCCATCATCATTTAACCATACAGTAAAGCTGCATGCCCTCGGGAAAAATTATGGCTGTAGTTTCCCCTTGCTTTCAGCCGTTCGCAGTACCATCACCGCAAGGCCGTTTTGGTTATTGTTACAAGGCCAGATCAGTCAATCATCCAGACTGTTTCCCCTGCAGCTACTGAAAAGGCTGCTGCCCCTCTTCAGGAACCACACGTTTGTCTGGCCTCTCAGCAGATACCCCTCCGTTGTGGTTGCACCTACGGCACGGCTATCTGTATCGCTGAGGCACACAATCCTCCCCACCAACGGCAAGGTCCATGGTTGATGGTTCATTGTTGTATTGTAGTGCTCAGGCATACAGTTTTTTATCACACTGTTTTAGCCTTCCATCAGTACGTACCTTACAAAGGTATGTGGAAGATGTACAATTAAATTGTGAGATAAATAATAACATATTTCATATTTTAAAGCAGAAAGTGCAGTAGTTACCAGGAACTGATATAATTGTTAATTTGTCTATGGATGAGATGTCACTAATGGAAAATTTGATATATGACAGCTCTAGGGATCCTGTTATTGGATTTGAAGACATCGGTTTCATACTTACATCTGTGGTTGCCAATACTGCATTAGTTATGATGATTAACGGCATCTTCTCTAAACAGCCAAAGGTCCAGTAGGAGCCACCCATCTGACGAGCATATTTTTTGAAGTTGTCAAAAAACTCACAGAGATTGGTTTGGTTGTAAAAACATGTGTGACTGACCAAGGCTCGAATTTTGTGGAGTGGAGGCACATACTGGGTATCACACCAGTTAATCCATGCTTAGTACACGAAGGGTGTAAGATCTACTTTTTTATGACACCCCACATTTGATAAAAAGCATACGTAATAATTTATTCAGGTATAACATTATCCACACAACAGATGAAGGATTGATTGGCACTGCTTCATGGAAGGACATTTGTCAGTTGTACTCAACTCATTGTGAAAGGAAGTACACGTTGGCCCCCAAGCTTACTAAAAGAGCTGTCCAACGGCCAGAATTGTCAAAAATGAAGGTAAGCATTGCAGCTCGTGTGTTGAGTCATACAGTAGCAGCAGGCATTGAGACATTTGTTACTTGTGGCATCATATCATCGTCTGCTACTGCTACTGCAGATTTTTGCCAAAAAGTAAACGATATTTTTGACATATTTAATGCATATAGTTTAAGGGCCTGTACCCTTCAGGAACTGCATTACAAGTGCCTCAAGACATCTGGAAATATTAAAGACACTGAAGCCATGGATACAGTGATGAAAATTTGTAGATGTTGATGGGAAAGATTTTTCAATTAGGATTAAGTGTGTTAAAGGACTTCTGGGTAACATAAGCGCTTTGAACATGTTTTCTGATGATGTTTTGGATGGAACCAAGTTATATTTATTAAGATGCAAAATTAATCAAGATCCACTGGAAAACTTTTTCTCAGTGATAAGGCATAAAGGTGGTTTTTGTAGCAACCCATCACAATGACAGTTTTGTGCTGCATTCAATAATTGTGCTTTAAGCAAATTAGTGAACACACACAATGTAGCTACTGAAACGTCCCCTTAGAAAAATTATAAATGACTGTGCTTAAACTGACACACAATATTTTTAACGCAACGCAATCTGACTTTTAATAATCCCTACAAAAGAATGGCCCTGACTAACAATAACCTATACCTTTCATGGCTTACTTACCTCACAAAAATCTTCGTTACTCAAACTACTGCAATACAGCGTGCGCCAATACTGTCAGCTAAGTGAAGATTCTAACTACTGAAGGCACTAACTACTGATAGGCATAGTTAGCGAATGAAAGATTTTGATAAAGAATAAACAATGTATTTACCTTAGTGTTCAAAAGTCATAATATATATCAGTTCATGACATCCAGTCTTACAAATTTACTGTCTCTGATGGACATGCGTCCAGATCATCCGCTTTCAAAACTCCGCCATCTCTCTTCCCACATCTACTACTGCTGGCGGATCACCTCCAACTGCGCAACGCTACGCGCTGTTAACATCCAACTGCCCAACTCTACAATAGCAAACAACAATGCAAATCAGCCACAGACTGCACACAGCAAAGCCAGTGATTTTCATACAGAGCGCTACGTGGCGTTACCAATAAAAAAAAAAAAACCTAAACAGCCTACTTACACTACCTCCAATTGTGAGGGGATCAACTGGGGTCAGACAATACTGGATATGAAAGCAGCGCCCAAATTACTTTTTTCACCACTGTTGGACGTCAGTGACACGTGTTCAGTGAGCAGACTCGGAGAGGCAAACAGAATGAGATACGTGTTTGGTTATGTATTTAACTGCTTACAATTCATGACTGTTATAAATGTAGGACAGTACTTGTAGATGGCAGCCAAGACTTAGACGCAAATGACAAAGTTTATTGTCATTTTAAAAGTTATGAAGGCAACTTTGGAAGCCTATTTATTTGTACAGAAGATGTCAAAGAATTTTTAACTCATTGTGAGAATAAGATGACTTCTACTTTTGACGAATATGCTCACATAAGTAACTTTGGTGCTTTCTTTGTGAACATGTTGATGGACATCCCCAATTTTCCACCTGGGTGCTGTGCTGAATTCAAGCTGCTGTTAATAAGACTGTTTGTGAAAGTGAGTCTCTTTTACATTATTAAATTCAGGAATCAAGACTTAGACTGTAGGAGCAAGAGAAGAAATAAAAATGTGATGAAGCTGGCTCATTTGGGTTGCTAAAGTGTTATGACTGACTCATTCATTTAATTTTATTTTCTTTAAATGTATCAATGGGATATAATTAAGTTTTAAAATAATCATGCTTTTTATTGAGATAACCTGATACCACAAAGAATAAGATGGAAATTATAGTTTTGGAAGGAGGCTTACTGCAAAGCATAACGAAATGAAAAGTGATGTGTCGTTTCGTTTTTGCACAAGGAAGACCATCCATATACTTCATATGTGGGATATACAGTGTGTATTCTCTTACTTTCAGTGGAATAAGTGCGAGTGTATGCTACTTCTTAATTATTTCTTCAAGAATGTGTTGCAGCTTATGTCACTTCATTCAGTAGTTCGTGCTCTGTTTACTTACATTTCACAATCATTTATGTCTCTCGCTGTTCTCCTAACACTTGTGACGCAAAAATATACTAACTATTTGTAAATTACGTACAAAACGAATTAAAAGCAAACATTATTTTTACGTCGCATCTGCCGTCAGAGGAAGGCGAGCTTTCTGGCCGCTAGGGGCTCTAGTGACACTTGAACTGTCAAATGGTAACAACTTTCACAGCAGTAAGTGTCGCGACTGTATATATTAGACTGTGATGATACTCATACATAATTGTTTTATACTTTGTTTATTAAATAGTGTCGTTCAGTCTTGCCATTAAATTTCTTGTCACACACAGCTAATAGCAAACAATGTTTTGTACTTTACTGCAGCATGTTTTAAGACAGTCAGTGTACTACAATTCAGTTGCTCTTTCTCTCTCTCTCTCTCTCTCTCTCTCTCTCTCTCTCTCTCACACACACACACACACACACACACACACAGAGAGAGAGAGAGAGAGAGAGAGAGAGAGAGAGTGTGTGTGTGTGTGTGTGTGTGAGAGAGAGAGAGAGAGAGAGAGAGAGAGAGAGAGAGAGAGAGAGAGAGAAGGAGAAGCTGTGAATATATGTTCACACATAATTCGTTTAGATTTAAGTACAAGAGAACTGTAATTTATAATGTACTTCAAATTCGATTAAAAATGCAGTTTGGGTGTTACCTGTTGGTAATGTTGCTACAAAATGATGAAAAATGAAAATGGTCAATCAAATCTGCAGTCTTCCTTCTCACAAATGCTTCACTGTCTTCAAAGAATATAGCCTATAACGATTTTCGAGGTTACAGTTAAGCAGGAACCCAATAGCACATCTTAAATTTCTGTGAGTGAAATGAACAGCAGTCATATTTATTAAGAAAACAGAATTTCATTCTCTATATGTATCTTGCTCCTGACTGACCATCTTCATTGGCCATCATTCATCGTGATGTTACCAACATCAACATGTCTTGTAAAAACTGACAACACCTGAACTGCACTTTCACCTCAAATTCTGTTTAGCCACAAAAATTCAGGACACACACACACACACACACACACACACACACACACACACACACACACACACACACACACACACACACACACCTGTGTTCATAAATATTTGTTTTCTACCTCACTACATCAAAACTGATGTGATGTATTGAACTTCAGATTATGCATCACCACAAATACCACAACATACAAACTGTTTTCATCTCAAAAATATTAACTGAACAATTCCCAAAAAGTGTACAGCTCAGACATGTGCACAAACCTTAAAGTAAATCTTCTGTCATCCTGTAGCAGATGTTTCAAAATTAATAGCTAAAACTTGTCATAAGAGGCACTAATATTTGCGTATTCACTTACTGAATAAATTCTGTGTTTCAAATTCAGTCTCCCCGTTACCCAGCTTCTATCTTCTCTCTCTCTCCCTCTCGCACACGCACACACACACCCACACACCCACCCACACACACACACACACACACACACACACACACACACAAAGAAAAAGACAAAAAGATGAGTTTTGCCGATGATATGGTAATATGGGGCGATAAAGAGGTATACAGTTACAACTTGATGCGTGGAAGGAATTATAAAAAGGTATGGGTTAAAAATAAATAAAGATAAGAGTGAAGTAATGGTATTTGAAAGAGACGAAGGGATCAACGGAAATATTACTTTGAATGGAGAATCCCTCAAAGTGGCAGACTTATTTAGGGAGTGAAATATCTAGTGATGGAAGAATAACCAACGAAATTTTTAGGAGGTTACAGAAGGGAGGCAATTTCTACCAAACAATAAAACACCTGATTTGGAATAAGGAAGTTTCAGAAACTGCAACATTTTTCGAAAAGCTTCTGAAAATTTCATAGCATTTGCTCATATACTTTTTGAGAAGTGGCTTCCAATAATGCAAAAAATGTGAAACCTAGAAAATGCAGTTTCAAGATTTAGTTCATGTATTTCAGCATGTAAAAGGCTTAAGTGTATTTTAAGATTCTCGATACTTGCACTCTTCACCCTCCACGTTTCTCTTTCCTTCCCTTTTAATGTTTCTGGCCTATCAGACAGTGCTCTTCTCTGATACCTGTTAGTTATAATTAAATTGCAGCTACTCACGTAGATTCAGCGTGGGCTATAATTATTGCATAGCAGCGAGAGTTATTAGACATTCTAATGCGTTAATGCGGAACTGATTTACCCTGGAAAAAGGTTACTTCATGGGCACATGCTTCAGGATCAGTTACAGCGACCTCTTCAGTAACTTCCTATGAGATACACCTTTCTCTTCCATCGACGACAATAAACTCACCTGTGTTTTCGAATTTCGTTACCATTTTTTTTCAAACCATTTAATGACACCGGGTCTCTCCTCAGACCATTCAATCGGCGAGACCCTCTCAATGAAACACAGTAATTGCTGCCGTTCACATGAAACAGTTTCACTAGCAGCGCACGTTCTCTCTTCTCGACAGCCATACTGTTCACTCATGTTGCGGCTTGTCGAATCATAGCGTGCATGTCATACCGTCAGACAAACAGTGTACAGCGCCAGATTAGCACCTTATGGCCACAATTGGAACTAATTTGTTAGGTAGCGTAAATCGGTACCTCATTACCACATTAGCATATCTACCAAGTTTCACTGCCATACGATAACTGCAACCCACATCGGACTTCTGTGAGTACCTACACTGAGGTGACAAAAGTCATGGAACAGCGATATGCACATATAGAGATGGTGGTAGTATCGTGTAAACAAGGTATAAAAGGACAGTGCATTAGTGGAGCTATCAGTTTTACTCAAGCTATTCATGTGAAAAGGTTTGCGGCGTGATTGTCGCCGTGCGACGGGAGTTAACAGACTTTAAACTCGGGACGGTGGTTGGAGTTAGACGCATCGGAGGTTCCATGCCGGAAATATTTAGCGAATTCAATATTCCACGTCCCACAGCGTCAAGAGTGTACTGATAATACCACATTTCAGGCATTACCTCTCACCACGGAGAACGCAATGGCCGACGGGCTTCACTTAATGACCAGGAGTTATCATTGCACATAGACAAGCAACACTGTGTGAAAATACTGTCGAAATCAATCTGGGTCTTACAACGAACGTATCCGCTAGGACAGAGCGGCTAAATTTGGGGTTAATGGGCTAGGGTAGCAGACGACCAACGCGAGTGCCTTTGCTAACGCTACGACATCGCCTGCAGCGTCACTCCTGGGTTACTGTCCATATTGCTTGGACCCTAGATGACTGAAATCCGTAGCCTAGTTATATGAATCCCGATTTCTTGTGGTAAGAGCTGGTGGTAGGATTTGAGCGTGGCTAAGACCGCACGAAGCCATGAAACCCGGTTTTGAACAAGGGACTGTGCGAGCTGGTGGTGGCTCCATAACCGTGTGGTCTATGTTTACATGGAATGGACTGGGTCCTCTGGTGCAGCTGAACCGATCATTGACTGGAAATGGTTATTTCGGCTACTTGAAGACCATTTTCAGTAATTCATTGACTTAATGTTCCCAAAAAACGATAGAATTTTAATTGGTGACAGTGGTCCATGTCACCACTCTGCAGCTGTTCGCGATTGGTTTGAAGGACATTCAGAGTAATTCGAGCGAATGACATAGCCACCCAGACCGTCCGACATGAATCTCATGGAACAGTTCGTGCACAAAATCCTGATCCGGCAACACTTTCGCAATTATGGACGGCTATAGAGGCAGCATGGCTCACTATCTCTGTAGAGCTTACGACGACTTGTGGAGTCCATACCACGTCGAGCTGCAAAATGGTTCAAATGGCTCTGAGCACTATGGGACTTAACTGCTGAGGTCATCAGTCCCCTAGAACTTAGAACTACTTAAACCTAACTAACCTAAGGACATCACACACATCCATGCCCGAGGCAGGATTCGAACCTGCGACCGTAGCGGTCGCGTGGTTCCAGACTGTAGCGTCTAGAACCGCTCGGCCACCCCAGCCGGCGTCGAGCTGCACCTCGCCGGGTAAAAGTAGGCCGGACACGATATTAGGAGGTATCCGTTGACTTTCGTCGCAACGGCCTTGCCGCAGTGGATACACCGGTTCCCGTCAGATCGCCGAAGTTAAGCGCTGTTGGGAGTGGCCGGCACTTGGATGGGTGACCATCCGGGCCGCCATGCGCTGTTGCCATTTTTCGGGGTGCACTTTGCCTCGTGTTGCCAATTGAGGAGCTACTCGACCGAATAGTAGCGGCTCCGGTTAAAGAAACTATCGAAACGATCAGGTGAGCGGTGTGCTGACGACACGCCCCTCCTATCCGCATCCTTACCTGAGGATGAGACGGCGGTCGAATGGTCCCGATGGGCCACTTGTGGCGTGAAGACGGAGTTGCTTTGCTTGACTTTCGTCACTTGTGTATATAACTACGCGGCAGATGGTGTAGAATGCTTTTGCAGTAAACACACCTGGACTTACACTAGGTCTCTTCAGCACCTCAGTGCAGCGATTATTTTCCTTATTGATATACAGGGTGAATAAAAATACGCGCAATCGGACTTCGCAACGCCATTGCTCACATACTACCAATAGAAAAATGTCTCTTACAAAATTTCGTTCTGCGCCTATTTCCGTCAGTCAATCGACGTCAAAGATTTTGCAATCCGGCAACACTGTAATGACATGTACGGCAACTGCCTCTGTCAGCTTGTCGGTGCAGTACTATGCAGTTGGTGCAGTGGACAGTGTTTTGGGTTAGCATGCTGCTGGAGGTCAGGCGAATTTGTTTTTATTTGCTAAATGTAGTCTCCGTGGTACGGAATCTGGCGTCTTAATCCTCATACAGCGATTACAGTGGGTCTTCTACAAAACATTTGCACTTACATACTACGAACACAGAAATGGAAGTACAATCGTTTTCATTGGTCAGCTTTTAAAGAAGCCTTTTGCACATCGTGGACGCGAATTGTTTTGCACCACTGCATCTACTAGATTCCAAACCTGTTTTCTGTGTACCCTCCCCCAAGGATCCGGTCGATCAGTATCAATTATTATTCTTCCCACGTTCAGGTCCATTACATTGCGTTAGGAATGTAACAGTAAATGTCGGATGCGTGTGGCTTTGGTGTATACTACAGTTTTATATGACAAATAAAAAGTGATATGCCTCAGCCCAGAATCGAACCTTTGACCGCCTGCATGCTAACCCAGAACGCCAGCTACTGCATCACCAGCACAGCGCTAGTCGTGTGTACTGGAAGAGGTTGTTACCGTACATGTCATTACAGTGTTGCCAGGTTGCCAATCTTTAACGTTCATTTACTGCCGGAAATATGCTTAGGATGAATTTTTGTGACAGTCATTTTTGCATTGCTAGTATGTGAGGAATCACGCCGCGAAGTCCTAGTGCGCGAATTTGTCTTCACACTATGTAAGACTGCATCATAGATACTTTTTTTAGTACCTTAAGTCCACAGAATGTCGTTACTTGAGCAGCTAAGCCGACTTAAATGATATGGGCTACGTTCAAATTCTGTAAGGACACTTTCTCATTATATCAGAGGGGTTCTGATAGTGAGTGCCTATGCGAAAAGGCTTCATTTCTTGTGCTGTACTTAACACCAAATGTCTTTCGGGCACAGATGGTGTTGGTGTTTGGTCCGTGTAGAAATTGTGAAAATAACCTGCCCAGCCAACACGCCTCAGTGTCTACTGTGGCATTACAGTATTTAATAAGTTATTTGTAAAAAAAGTATTGTATACCAGGAGTATATCTAATGATTGTCTGTAAATAGAAGTCTGTAAATATATGTGTATACGAATTAGCTTATTTTAAATTGGTCTTAACTTGTAAATACTTTGACATGGCCTATATCCTTGTAAAAAGAGATCTGCGGATGAATAAAGCTACTACTACTACTAGCTGTTTGAGTATTTCCTAACAATTATCCCATAAAATATGTGAAGAGAATCAGTTTCTTTAAGAGTAAGCGTGTCTTTTCCTCCTAGCGGTTTTTCATTCTCAAGCACTTCACCTTTATTCTCCTTCAGAAAGCCACGAAACCTACCACCAAACCTCTATTGTATGTGACGAACAGATTTCAACTTTTCTATTGAAGTAGTGTATGTTTTTACATGTGTTACAGGATTGGAAAAAGCCAAGGTAGTTTGTATACTTAAAGCAAGAATCGTCCTCAGATCTGTAGAAAACCCTCAGAACTCTTGAAGTCTCCATGCCCTCACATCAGTCACTGTAATTCTAGAACGTGCTACTACGTACATTTCTTGCCACAGTTTCTCATTGTCTTTATTCTTAGATTTTTCTTGGTACATGTTGGTGGCAATATCTAACCACAATTTCTACACCTACAAATTCATCTGAATCTGTGCGAATTACACATGCAACACCATATAAAGGTGTGTGCCCCCTCTACATGTAGGTTGCATCTACAGAAACAAAACACACATCAGTAGCGCCTGTGGTAGAGTCACTGTCACGGAGTCTATACCAACATCTATAAAATTTTTGTTTACCTCCACCAGTTTTTCCACTGCTTTCTTCATTGAAACTTTGGCAGTATCACATACAACATCTGAAATTTCTTTATCCATTTTGTAAAAACCTTACTCATGGTGGACGAATGTTCAGTAAATCATACAATGAATTACCTCCTTTCCTATCCTGATCAAGCCATCTCAAAGCAAATGATAATTTGAAACTGCATTCATATGTACCAGTGCTATGTTTTAGGAGGAGGGACACGAAGATTCATAGCCACATGAACTACAAATTAATTCACACTGCTCTATCTTCCACAAAAATTACGCATGCCATATCTTCACAGGTACCACACACTCATGAAAGCTTCTAAGGTGACAGACAAGTTGTAAATGAATAAGCGTAAATCCAGTAACATCCATACCACCATCACTCACGCTCTTGTTCAAAATTTTGGTCACCATTGTTGATGCTGAAGTCGAGATGTTATGTTTTTCACTTCTAACTGCTTTTTATAAACCGATTTCCTGGAAACCTACATTTCTTTAGACAGTTTTGCTCCCTCCTGTTACTGAACTGTGTAAAAGCGGCGTCGAGTTGGGAGATGTGTAGTATTTCCGAAAACATAACGTAAGATTCTCTTGAATTGGCCTCTGAATGGCGTAAGTTGGCCCCATCAGTCACACACAGTCAGACACACTAAAGGATGCCGCTGTACCTCCCACGTCAAGTAATGTACTCCTTAAACAACGCATCTCTCTCTCTCTCTCTCTCTCTCTCTCTCTCTCTTTCGAAATAACTGAGGAATTGTGTATTTTTACGAAAGATCTATTTCTGTCTTTTCTTTTCCCACACACACACGGACATACATCGCATAATGTTCCACCTGTGTAAATACTGTACTGCCTCATCATTATATTTTATCTCCCATGTGTGCACACAATATTTCCACATCTACCTCATCATCATCAACTTTCTGATTTGTAGCTATCCGTCTGTTGTCCTCGTAGGCCCCAACGGTACTGACCGACCGCCGTGTCGTCCTCAGACGATAGACGTCACTGGACGCGGATATGGAAGGGCAAGTGGTCAGCACACCGCTCTCCCAGGCGTTGGCAGTTTTCGTGACCGGAGCCGCTGCTTCCCAGTCACGTAGCTCCTCAACAGGTCTCACGGGGGCTGAGTGCACCCCGCTTGCCAACAGCGCTCGGCAGTTCAGCACGGTCGCACATGCAAGTGCTAGCCAAGCCCGACAGCGCTTAACCTCGGTGATCTGACAGGAACCGGTGTTACCACTGCGGCAAGGCCGTCGGCACTCCCCGATTTATACATCTCTGCAATTGCTGTATTGCCTTATTATTAAATTTCATCTCACTTGTCTGGAACGACTTGTTCAAAAAAGTAGAAACTATAAACGAGCTTCATGGTTAGTGAAACACGTTGCAGTGTACTGACCATATTTGAGCATGAGCAGTGTATGGCAGCAGCGCTAACAGCAGGCGAGAATGTGATGTTGTCACTGTAATACACTCCTGGAAATGGAAAAAAGAACACATGGACACCGGTGTGTCAGACCCACCATACTTGCTCCGGACACTGCGGGAGGGCTGTACAAGCACTGATCACACGCACGGCACAGCGGACTCACCAGGAACCGCGGTGTTGGCCGTCGAATGGCGCTAGCTGCGCAGCATTTGTGCACTGCCGCCGTCAGTGTCAGCCAGTTTGCCGTGGCATACGGAGCTCCATCGCAGTCTTTAACACTGGTAGCATGCCGCGACAGCGTGGACGTGAACCGTATGTGCAGTTGACGGACTTTAAGCGAGGGCGTATAGTGGGCATGAAGGAGGCCGGGTGGACGTACCGCCGATTTGCTCAACACGTGGGGCGTGAGGTCTCCACAGTACATCGATGTTGTCGCCAGTGGTCGGCAGAAGGTGCACGTGCCCGTCGACCTGGGACCGGACCGCAGCGACGCACGGATGCACGCCAAGACCGTAGGATCCTACGCAGTACCGTAGGGGACCGCACCGCCACTTCCCAGCAAATTAGGGACACTGTTGCTCCTGGGGTATCGGCGAGGACCATTCGCAACCGTCTCCATGAAGCTGGGCTACGGTCCCGCACACCGTTAGGCCGTCTTCCGCTCACGCCCCAACATCGTGCAGCCCGCCTCCAGTGGGCTAATGGAGACGTGTCGTCTTCAGCGATGAGAGTCGCTTCTGCCTTGCTGCCAATGATGGTCGTATGCGTGCTTGGCGCCTTGCAGGTGAGCGCCACAATCAGGACTGCATACGACCGAGGCACACAGGGCCAACACCCGGCATCATGGTGTGGGGAGCGATCTCCTACACTGGCCGTACACCTCTGGTGATCGTCGAGGGGACACTGAATAGTGCACGGTACATCCAAACCGTCATCGAACCCATCGTTCTACCATTCCTAGACCGGCAAGGGAACTTGCTGTTCCAACAGGACAATGCACGTCCGCATGTATCCCGTGCCACCCAACGTGCTCTAGAAGGTGTAAGTCAACTACCCTGGCCAGCAAGATCTCCGGATCTGTCCCCCATTGAGCATGTTTGGGACTGGATGAAGCGTCGTCTCACGCGGTCTGCACGTCCAGCACGAACGCTGGTCCAACTGAGGCGCCAGGTGGAAATGGCATGGCAAGCCGTTCCACAGGACTACATCCAGCATCTCTACGATCGTCTCCATGGGAGAATAGCAGCCTGCATTGCTGCAAAAGGTGGATATACACTGTACCAGTGCCGACATTGTGCATGCTCTGTTGCCTATGTCTATGTGCCTGTGGTTCTGTCAGTGTGATCATGTGATGTATCTGACCCCAGGAATGTGTCAATAAACTTTCCCCTTCCTGGGACAGTGAATTCACGGTGATCTTATTTCAATTTCCAGGAGTGTATATTTTCAAGTGTTACACTTGATTCTGCAGGTACGTGTGCGGTCAAAGCTCTGTCCCTATTATATATGGAAATAATTCGTTCGCTTTCTAAGAGCTGAAGAAAATTGTTGTAAAATATAGCTCTTATACAGAACAGTCTGCACATGTAAGTCATTTATATCAGCTTACCTCTAATTAGTCAGCTCTTCAGAGCCGTCGTCGGCAGTATAAAGTTTCCATTAAATTTGCAAACATGTTTTTCCACATGCAAATAAAAAATGGTTGCGTCATCAGCTCCAATGTGATGCACTTACTTGGTGCTTCTATCGCTAATGACACCGTCATGGGAGAAGACACTGATGCGGAGCTGTATGTTGAATGGAGAGTGATCAACTCTCCCATATGTTCTGGGATCTCCTGTATTATCGCATTTTTTTTATCTTTCCAGCTCCCTTACTGTCTCTCTGTTTCTCCCGTATATTTCGTCAGTGATCACTTTTATAAATAATAATGCAACGAAGTAGTGTCGATAGTTCAAATTACCTGACCGATAGATTTCGAAAAGTTTTCGTATACTAATCAAAACTACTGTTCGTGCTTTCACAGAAAGAAGACGATTTGGCTAAAGGAAATGTGAAAAGAGACATATTACTTACAACAAGCTTTCTTAAGGAATAAACATACTGAGAGACATTAGTTATTATATCCAATTTTTCGAAAATTTTCCACTCTAAAAACTTTCTCTTGGTTTGTGAAGTTACCCCAAAATATGATACCATATAACGTAATAGAGTAAATGTAAGCATAGTATTTCAGCTTATTTAAAATACTTATATCTCAACTGTCACCCATTCCAAGAAAGTGCGATGCAGTTGTACAGTTGCAATTTATTGCGGATACATCCCCCTTAACACTCCCTTAGAATCACAGTCAGATGCTGACCATTTCCCTTGAAACCTTGCTCAAATGCTGGTCGCCTTAGCTGAAGGTTGACCCAAGGTACAGTATTTAAGGACTGAAATCTGGTTCGCCATGTTGCCATAAAATAATACCCCACTCACAGAATTGCCCAGTTATACAGTACTAAATACATAAGTGTATATGTGTGTTGTGACGGCGCCAACTTACACAGTTCATGTGACAGACTGCTTCATTTTAATACTATACTGATGTTGGCTGGAGATGGTAGGAGGAATGCAAGTGGAATCAGAGGGAGAGTTGGTACAAAGCAAAACTGGGCTAGTTCCGCATCTTGGACTTTCAAATTTACTACCACTGCCATCTGCCATTTTTTAAATTTATCACCGCCACCATCCTGCATTTTTAATTTTATCACCACTGCCATCTTCCATTTTTAAATTTCTCACCAGTGCCGTCCTGCATTTTTTAAATTTCCGACCACCGCAACCTAGCATTTTTAAATTTTCCGCCACCGACATCTAAATTTTTTACGCTTTCCGTCACCGCCGTCTTGGAATTTTTAGTGACTGCAGTGCCAACTAGCTGCGGAAGCTTGAAGTGTGAGCCAAAGAATACTTCGAAACACTACAATTGCCTAAATACATGGAAATGCGCTTCATATAAATTGATACTGTTATACCGGAGCAAGTAAATATTAGGTAGGAAGCTAGTATATTTGGGCTGTGTGCTCACACTAGGGTGCACACAAGCTGTGTTGGTTGTAGCAGAGGCATTTGGACTCTAGACTTGGAATAATTGCAGTGACAAAAACAAGCCATGCAACTATGCTTCGGAACGGATTGCAGTAGTGTTCAACTTAGAGATTTTCGTGACTGTCACAGTTGAACTTAAACTTAGAGACTCCCGCCTGGTCGCTGGACTCGGAAATTTTCTTGAGAGATGAACTTTGTTAGGTAACAGACTCAAATGTTGTGCTGATTTCAGAAAAGACGTCTGGGCTCCGACACAACCAAACACTGAAATTCAGTTTCTTGTAATAAAAAACTTTTCCGGGAATTAGGATGATTACATTGTTCCTGTTGACATGGCCCAGGAGCTTGTGCACTTCATTATAGGAACACTGGGGAATATGAACTTAGACGATAAGATGCATTAGTTAATTGTGGCCATGCTAATTTTAGCAACCATGATGAATAGAATAATTACTTGTACTTTACTGCTGCCAGTCACATTTAGTTATTGTATGTTTCATTTAACATCTTAAACGTATGTATATCTTCAGGACGGCAAAACCATAAGTGAATAGCTGACATACTAAATGTGTATCACTTGAGTATCGCAACATAACAGCTGATGCAAACCTATCTGCATACCACACAGGATGTGGAATGAATTACGAAATGCAACGAGACATAGCTCCATGTCAGCAGAAGCCAACACTGGATGCCGATGTCTGGCCACACATTACCCACACCCCTCCCCTGAAATACCCCAATAGCATTACAGCATACTCCAGCAGCATAGCAATTGAAAGACGTACTCTATGTTAATTTAGATCAAGACTTTTGTCTTCAACTAACATATATCTGTATGCATAAACGCCTGATGATGAGCAAAATATGCTTTAATCGTTTAGCAATATGGCAGATTAAACATAAAATAAATGATTATGACTGGTGGCACAAAAATACAAATAATTATACGATATATTATGCTCCGATCTGTGACTGAATCATAAAATTTATGCCGTGATACGAAATCTATGCTGCTTAAGCAACCAGGACACAAATTTTCATACTCTTCATAAAAATTTTATGTTATTTTATACTAACAGTGTTTCGGTTAAAGATTTTTTCTAACATTACCGATTCCAAGACGTTATTCTCGCCTTGTGGTGAAACGAAGAATATACAACCACAAAAGAACAGAATGCTAATTCGAAATACACCACAACAAAGATCAAAGAAATTAAGTGATGATATTAGTTATTTATACAGCACCGTTTAATAGATTACAGGTGTCCTAGTCAAACATAAAGAGTGAGCCTGGTCTCCACTAAAAATTCCAGAGGTTGTTCAGATATGTTTCTGAATATTTTGGTAGAAGGGACCCGTGGTTTGTGGTGTTTCGTTATAGAGTGATAATGTAATTATGATCTCTTAGCTATGTTAGATTATTTTGTATTTAGTTAACTGCTTTCTTAGACCTACTCTCTATGTATATACGTATAATAGGTCGTGTTTTAACATTTTTTGAAGCTGCTGCGTGTTTTGATTGATTTTAAAGTTATTTGCCAGCATAACAATAGGAATAATAAGATTAATGATAGTGATAATGATAATAATAATAACGATGGTGAGGTCAATATTTATGATAATAATAATTAAGCAATAATTGAGAAAAAAAGGAAAAACACACACACACACACACACACACACACATATATATATATATATATATATATATATATATATATATATATATATACAGGGTGTTTAAAAAATGACCGGTATATTTGAAACGGCAATATAAACTAAACGAGCAGCGATAGAAATACACCGTTTGTTGCAATATGCTTGGGACAACAGTACATTTTCAGGCAGACAAACTTTCGAAATTACAGTGGTTACAATTGTCAACAACAGATGGCGCTACAGTCTGGGAAACTCTATAGTACGCAGGAGAGCTTCTGTAAAGTTTGGAAGGTAGGAGACGGATACTGGCAGAAGTAAAGCTGTGAGTAGCGGGCGTGAGTCGTGCTTCGGTAGCTCAGATGGTAGAGCACTTGCCCGCGAAAGGCAAAGGTCCCGAGTTCGAGTCTTGGTCGGGCACACAGTTTTAATCTACCAGGAAGTTTCATATCAGCGCACACTCCGCTGCAGAGTGAAAATCTCATTCTATAGTACGATATTTTCCACATATCCACCATGCGTAGCAATAATATGGCGTAGTCTCTGAATGAAATTATCCGAAACCTTTGACAACGTGTCTGGCGGAATGGCTTCACATGCAGATGAGATTACTGCTTCAGCTGTTCAATTGTTTCTGGATTCTGGCGGTACACCTGGTCTTTCAAGTGTCCCCACAGAAAGAAGTCACAGGGGTTCATGTCTGGCGAATAGGGAGGCCAATCCACGCCGCCTCCTGTATGTTTCGGATAGCCCAAAGCAATCACACGATCATCGAAATATTCATTCAGGAAATTAAAGACGTCGGCCATGCGATGTGGCCGGGCACCATCTTGCATAAACCACGAGGTGTTCGCAGTGTCGTCTAAGGCAGTTTGTACCGCCACAAATTCACGAAGAATGTCCAGATAGCGTGATGCAGTAATCGTTTCGGATCTGAAAAATGGGCTAATGATTCCTTTGGAAGAAATGGCGGCGCAGACCAGTACTTTTTGAGGATGCAGGGACGATGGGACTGCAACATGGGGCTTTTCGGTTCCCCATATGCGCTAGTTCTGTTTATTGACGAAGCCGTCCAGGTAAAAATAAGCTTCGTCAGTAAACCAAATGCTGCCCACATGCATATCGCCATCATCAATCCTGTGCACTATATCGTTAGCGAATGTCTCTCGTGTAGCAATTGTAGCAGCGCTGAGGGGTTGCCGCGTTTGAATTTTGTATGGATAGAGGTGTAAATTCTGGCGCATGAGATGATACGTGGACGTTGGCTGCAACACGGCGAACGGAAACCCGAGGCCGCTGTTGGATCACCTGCTGCACTAGCTGCGCGTTGCCCTCTGTGGTTGCCGTACGCGGTCGCCCTACCTTTCCAGCACGTTCATCCGTCACGTTCCCAGTCTGTTGAAATTTTTCGAACAGATCCTTTATTGTATCGCCTTTCGGTCCTTTGGTTACATTAAACCTCCGTTGAAAACTTCGTCTTGTTGCAACAACACTGTGCTCTAGGCGGTGGAATTCCGACGCCAGAAAAATCCTCTATTTAAGGAATAAACCATGTTGTCCACAGCACACTTGTACGTTGTGAACAGCACACGCTTACAACAGAAAGACGACTTACAGAATGGCGCACCCACAGACTGCGTTGTCTTCTATATCTTTCACATCACTTGCAGCGCCATCTGTTGTTGAAAATTGTTACTACTGTAATTTCGAAAGTTTGTCCGCCTGAAAATGTACTGTTGTCCCAAGCATATTGCAACAAACGGTGTATTTCTATCACTGCTCGTTTAGTTTTTATTGCCGTTTAAAAATATGCCGGTCATTTTTGAAACGCCCTGTATATATACAAAGGCGAATATGCTCTGGTGTGGCATCAGTTGTTACATCAGTTATGTTTCTTTCTGCGACAGTTTGCCCACGACAGTGAAATAGCAGTTAAATAGCCAGTAATATGCAATCACCACACAGTACAACACAAAACGCCGAGTAATGCAACAACCCTCTGGCACATGCAAAGGTACTGTGATGTGCTTACCATCTCTGCTTGAACAGCTCAGCATAGCGTCAATGTGTCACTCTTCCACTGCATTAAGTGAACTCACATACGAGATGCATATCGGCCAACTCTTCAACGGCAAAGCTAGCCGTACTGTTGTGTATCACTGTTAACGTACAGTTAACACTTCGGAAAAGCAAACCCGTTGGTCCAAATTCTTTTGCCTACACCAGCACAGTAGTCATGCGATATTGCACTGCCCGCGTTATTCCGAATAACGATGCGATGTTCGAATTGCACTATGACGACTACAGCTATTATGAAATACATGAAATGTATTCGCAGTTGCGAATATGGACAACCATCGGCTGTATAATGGAATGATGACAATGAAAATTTGTACCGGAGCGTCACTCGTATCCGAATTTCCCACTTATCACGAGTGGTCAACTTAGCATTTGGCTATCCGGGTGCGACTCAGTGTTAGACCCAAACTTCCATATGTCGCCAACCACGTGTCTACACTCTATACAGGTACATACATTATGTACATTCCTGTACAGGGGAGACATTTTACTTGAAAGTCGGATGCCCGGTGTCGGCGGATAAATTCGATATTGCAGTGCCTGTGTTATTACGGATTACGATGCAATGTTCCTTCAGACAAGATAGACAAGATGTAGACGCACGACTGGCGACATCTGAATGTTTTGGTGAGGCTGTACTTCGTGTTCGGATAGCTAAATGGTAAGGTAACCGCTCGAGATAAGCGGGAAACCCAGATTCCGCATAAATTTTCGTTGTCGTCATTCCATTATACAGTTGATCATTGTCCATATTCGCAACTGTGAATACATTTCATGTACTTCTTAATAGATGTGCTCGCCGCAGTACCTGTTGCTTCGGATATGCGTGCATGTCTGAAGGAACACTGCATCGCAGTTTGGAATAAAACAGGCACTCCGATATCGTATTTTTATTTATTCTCTACCTGGTCAATGAAAGGAAAGAAAGAGCTTGCATGAAGGAACTGAAATTTATTCCCAGAAATGGGAATCCCCAAATGACATCGTAAATGACCAAACACAGTTGCCTAAAAAAAATTTTCTAAGGAATTTCCATAATTTGCTCACACAACTACACGCTAAATGCAGTCATGTAAAAACATAATCCAGTGTGATCCCATCCAACTCATATGGTAGTTCTACATCACGTAAGTCTGTTATTCTCAATTTGTTGTTTGTAAATATCACTCCAACTGTGAGTAAAATACGTTATAAAAGTCCTTCAATATAAAATGTACTATTTTATTTCTATAATATTCAATATAGTTTAGTTAAACGGTCGCTACTGCACTTATCTAATAATCACACAGAGCACTCAGCACATTCATGCTAAACAATTTCAATTTTTTTCTTTTCAGTTATTCAGAAGTTTAAACTACAAATAACATTTTCAGAACCGCTGAGTAAAATTTAACTTTGATCATAGGTATAATTTTCCAATGCAGACAAAAGATGTCAGTCGGCAACATGACAGATACTGCATTGTTTAGGTGAAGATAAAAGCGAAAAAGTGTTTTTGCAGCAGCGTAGGAGATACTGCTACATAGCAGACCTCCGCTGAGGATGCAGCTGCGTGCGATGGAACCAGTGCCAAGAAGGGAGTAGCTGCGACGCCGACGAACGCAGGGGTAGCCGCACAGGCCGACCAACTAATCCCAATCTCGGCCGCAGTCGCTACTGAGACGCCGGAGATGACAGAAGAGATCGTAAGAGTCGAAGAAGAACGGGAAGTCTGCGATGCGGGTACCCAGACACCACGTCGGCCAGTCGCCAAGACGACAGGAGCCGCGAAATATCGACTAGAAGATCAGGAAACTCGGCTCACGGTCCTGGTCCATCTCTACAGACGACTGGCGCAACGAAGCCGTTGACATTTTGCGCCTAATGCAGAGCTACGTCAAACAAGACAGAGATCTGAAGCATTCCTAAACGGTAGACCTTGCTCACTCTCCCACCAGTCCGGCCGTTATTGCTGGCCTTTGGTCATCACACGATCGATCTCATAAAAACTTTCGATTCGCTGAGGAAAACAACTCACTTACCACTTAGACCTCCCACCAAATCTCGTTGTGCTTAAAATCATCAAAATACTGTGGATGACAGACGGGCAAAGCTCTGTGGTGCCTCCCAAGTATCATATATGGATAGAAACAGCCTCATATAAAACGCAAAACTGGGAATAACAACAAGCAGAGCAGAAAGTAAGTACACATAGCAAAAATGCAACTCGCGAGGTGCAGTAACTAAACAAAACTATTAATTTTGCGCAGGTCAGCTTCTGCATCTAAACTGCTCTCGATGTTTTAACGATGTACTTACTGAAGATTCAAATAAGTATTACACCAACTAAAAATGGGTGCAAGCCTGAAATGTTTATTGGCAAAAATAAAAATACATAAAAAAGTTCTTAGTTGCCATATTTCTTAAAATGATGGTGTCATTTCAATTTGTTATCCATTTGGATGCCCTGAAACTTCTCACGTGCAGCCTCATCCATGTACGGCGGTTTATATCAACGTCTAGTAAGTCGTTTTTATTTATCTGGAATCGCATAACATGGATTTTGCATGATTAAGGCTTCAGCTGTTGGATGAGAACCAGTTTTAAGACATTTCCATTACTTTTGTGATTGTGCATGGTGTGGTGTTTGTGGCATAGCAAAAATTACAGTTCCTAAGTTCTACAATGTCCTTAATAAATCATTTATGTAGACCAAGAACTAGAGTGGGCCAAGTACCGAGCATTGCGACACACCGTATTTAATATTTCCATACTATTATTACTGCCATATCTTTTGCTAATGTGAATCTCTGTTTTCTGTTGTTGTGATATGATTCCATCCATGTAAGTGGACGAGACTTAATGCTACACCATTTTAGTTTCCACATCAAAATTTTATGATCTACACAATCAATGGCCTTGGCAAGAGCATAGAAAATGCGAACAGGGAGTTTTTAGTTGTTTAAGTACTGTGAAGAAAAGGAAATGAAATTAAGGCATTGGAGTAATAATCTGGTATGTCCACTTATGGCTGAAAATGAGATTTGACATCCATTTATAGTTTGAAAATTGCTCTATAGTATTTTGCAAAAGTGAAACCTGTCCATGTCACCAACAGAGAATAATGTAGGGAATGGGCTTGATGACGCCTGGTATTTGAGCAAGATCCTGATATGTCCAGGGCTTGCATTGTTCTTGCACCAAACAGTAGTCAGATTTTAGGATCTGAAATACATGCAAAAAGGTCGCTGTGGTTAATGTTACAAAGATCTGTTTTCAGACTTCTTATTGCATACAAAAAAGCTATTTCAGCGTAACATTACAATTGATGAGAAGTTTACTGTTTCAAAGTTCAGGTTCTAGCTCATGATTCTATCATTCAAAAAACCTCAGCTACACTGACCTTTTCTGAGGAAAAACTTTATAAAGTGCCTGTGCCAGCGAAATCTCAAAAATATAAAAATGTCATGAGGCTTACCAAGAAGCGTGTGCCAGCTTCAGACATGCAGTTGTTTTAATAATGTGGCCTGTGAAAGGTTGATTGGTTTTTGGGGGTTGAAGGGACCAGACTACAAAGGCCATCGGTTCCCCTGTGAAATGGATATGGGTGCTGTTCATCAGAAAGAGAAGCACAGCCAACTTCTTATTAACGTTCCACAACTATGCCTTTTATTATGATGTCCATTTTTTCTATTCTACAACTCCTCATCATGTTCAGTAACCTGTAAACTGCTAATAGTTGTTATTTCTTTAATTACTTGTTTATATTTTGACACCATGTTCAAAAAAGCAAAGTTGTTGGCGCCAGAGCTAGACAAGTACCAGCTTTATAAAATTCAGTAAATATCGTAATAAATCTATCTTTGGTTGTGTAATAAGCTATTGTGGTGTTTTTGTGGCCTAAAAACTATCGTTTGATCAAAAAGTCAGTATAAATTTGAAAACTGAATAAACCACGGAATAATGTAGATAGAGAGGTACAAATTGACACACATGCTTGGAATGACATGGGGTTTTATTAGAACCAAAAAAATACAAACGTTCAAAAAGTGTCTGACAGATGGCGCTTCATCTGGCCAGAATAGAAATAATTAGCATAAAAAAGTAAGACAAAGCGAAGATGATGTTCTATACAGGAAATGCTCAATATGTCCACCATCATTTGTTAACAATAGCTGTAGCCGAGGAATAATGTTGTGAACAGCTCTATAAAGCATTTCCGGTGTTATTGTGAGGCATTGGCGTCGGATGTTGTCTTTAAGGATCCCTAGAGATATACTTGCGACTTCAGGTAACCCCAAAGCCAATAATCGCACGGCCAGAGGTCTGGGGACCTGGGAGGCCAAGCATGACGAAAGTGGCGCCTGAGCACACGATCATCACCAAACGACGCGCACAAAAGATCTTTCACGCGCCTAACAACATGGGGTGGAGCGCCATCCTGCATAAACATCGTACTCTCCAGCAGGTGTTTATCAGCCAGGCTGGGGATGATGCGATTCTGTAACATATCGGTGTACCTCTCACCTGTCACGGTAGCAGTTTTGCTGTCCAGCGCCATCTGTCAGACATTTTGTGAACTTAGTTTTTTCTTGTTACAAGCATGAGTGTCAATTTTTACCTCTCTATCTACATTATTACGTGGTTTATTAAGTTTTCAAATTTATACTGAGTTTTTGATCACCCTGTATTTGGGAAAATACAAGACTGAAAAATAAAGTTTTCCAATTTAGGGACAGTTTTTTTGAGTTTCACTGAAAAGTGTAAGTGACTTATCAGGTTATTGCACCAATGACTTCAGGTACCCCATACAATCAATGTTACAATTTTATCCTAGATGGAAAATTGAGAGTTCATGATCTGCGTAAGTTTAATTAATTAAATCAAATCTGCATATCAGAATAAATCAAAAGTGACCAGCAAGAATGGTTTGACCCTTTTCATCACCCAACTCACACTAAAATTCGCACAAGTGTTGCACTGGTAAACGATTGACCGGTATAAATTGGCAAATTTTTTAAGTACCTACTCTCAGTCTTATCAACAAGGTTAACTAAATGATTCACTGTGTCATCATCTTAAATGAGGGTAAGAAACAAACAGGCATCTTTGCCAATCAAAAACAAGAAAGCAGAACACATATATCAACACACGGTCACCCACAGGGAAACCACCTGATTTAGTCACACTTAATGCTATTACTGAAGGCTATTTTTGATATAGCAATTCTCTAATTACAGTATGATTTCTATTAGCAAACATCATCAGAAGTGTCATAAAAAAGCAAAAATAGAGCCAGCTACACTAAACATTCGATCTTTTAAAGAGGCAAGATTTCTTTTTTTTTAATGCAGTAGTAGTAGGGTACTCTACCCTCGTTCAAAAGTTGGTACCCTGATTAATTTCTTTTTAAATGAAAATGCAGGAGATTGAAGTACAGTCCATTGACGCCAATTTCATACACTGATGAGAACATATTGCCCACAAAAATATTCTGTGGTGTGTGTATTGTAAGACCTTCGGTACACACACCATCAGATTATTTGACTTGTCGCTCTAACGAAGTAGGCGAGTGTCAACAATATGTCTCGTGGTCTTATCGTGGAGTGTTTATCTTCTGCCGTTAGGTCAGATGACAGAAATGCCACTTGCACGCTTAGAGTAGCAGATTGACGGTGACCAACTTTAAACAGAACTTGAATAATTTTCACACACATTTATTAAAATAATAACAAGCATAAACATTACGTAACTTGATTCTGGATGCTATTTACAACTGACAATCTGAAGTTCCTTTGGTCTTAGTACGTTAATCTTATTGTCACATATCTCTGATACTTGACAAAGTGTCTATACATTTATCTTCATGGCTATGTACAGGAATATGATAATCTTCTTAGGTGCAGACTGAAACTTGACTATAGACTGGTACAGACTAATGTAGACTGGTACAGACTGGTGCACACAATTTCAGACTGACTAATCGGAGGTCTGTACACTCGTTATAATACCTCGCGCGTTCAGGTATTACTGCGCGAGTGTGATCCGCGAGGAGAAAAGGTTCTACGGTAGCTGCAATCTCATTGGCTCCGTTACATATTAATACGCGGATCGGCGGAAGCAGAGTTTGGTCCATCTCAAAGGCAACGCCATCTCGTAGTGCGGAGACGGATGAGCGCTGCGCCTGCGCTGTTGTGCTTATCGGGGCGCGCTCTAGTGGGAAAGTTGTGTATGCGCTGACTACGCGGAACTATCTACACAACATATTCACACATGATAAATTGTTTGTAAACCCCCTTTATTCATTATGTAAATCAATATCCGATCAAATTTACCTCCAGTTGTAATGATTATTGACCAATGATGTGTAATATTATTATAATCAAAACGAGCATCCCATGACTGTACTTGTTACATGAAATAGAGAAATCTATATGAGCATGTGCACAACAGTGTCATTCTGATCTTATATTGTGAATGATATCCATAAAGAGAACAGGTAAAATGTCATGCAAAATCAATCATGTCACCTAATCAAAATAAATATTTTTGTTTGTATTAAGAGTTTAGTGTGCACCAGAATCTAATTGTAAACATTCGATATTCATGCATGATCAAACACAATAAAAATTAATTGTATTACTTGGACTATGGTGATCATTTGTAGACGAGCTGAAAACGTTAAACACCAAAGAAAAAATGAAAAGAACTATCATAACATTATTTATAGTACTAGAATTCACTATAGTGTTCATTAACATTATTTATAATACTAGAATTCATTATAGCATTATTGTAAATACATATGTAAGTTGGTGCACATGAGTGAGACATATAAGATTCAAAAGCATGACATACAAGTCCACAGCTCGTGGTCGTGCGGTAGCGTTCTGGCTTCCCACGCCCGGGTTCCCGGGTTCGATTCCCGGCGAGGTCAGGGATTTTCTCTGCCTCGTGATGACTGGGTGTTGTGTGATGTCCGTAGGTTAGTTAGGTTTAAGTAGTTCTGAATTCTAGGGAACTTATGACCATAGATGTTAAGTCCCGTAGCGCTCAGAGCCATTACATACATGTTCAAAACTTAATGTATATATAAATCATGAGTCCACTGAAAGAAATCAGAAAGTTAATAAAACATACATAACATGAGAATGAAATTTTAGCTTCACCTGTGAACTGTGTTGTATTCACATTGTCACACAAGTTACGTAGTTGGCGATGTCACACGAGTTTGTTGTGGAATCATGTGGTTTTATCTGGTGAGCAGGCCATGGATTTGTGATTACTTGTCCGTACATAGGCTATTTCTTAGATTTAGGTTTATCATTGGTTGCAGTCATCTGGTAGTCCTCCTTCCTTCATAGCAGGGACTGTCAGGAGAAGGCATGCTTAGTGACCTAGTGGCTGTGAGTGTCCACATAATGATAGGAAACCACTTTTATTCCACACCTCTGTTTTGGCTCTCAGTTTTCTTATGATTTCGGCCAGGGTAAAAGTTTATCTGCAGTTCTTCTAGGAGTTGACGTTAGATATACTCTTTGGCCTGCTGAGGTTTGCTTCTCAACTGCATGTTGACAGTGAGATGTGAATGACTCCGTCAAGAGCAGAACTCAGATCAGTTGTGGAGCAACATCACACATGTGTGATGTTGCTATTAATAGCTTTTGGTTGGTACTGAAATGCTGAGCAATACCGTTTTATACAGTTGATAGCGTTGAGATGTTCCCCGGAAGAGAAAAAAATGGTATTGTAGAAATTGTCTCTTAGTACAGTATTGTGATGTGCTACAAATGGTTCAAATGGCTCTGAGCACTATGGGACTTAACTGCTGAGGTCATCAGTCCCCTAGAACTTAGAACTACTTAAAACTAACTAACCTAAGGACAGCACACACATCCATGCTCGAGGCAGGATTCGAACCTGAGGTGCTACAGGCTGGCCATTGTACTGTCCTCTGAAGCGGAAAAAGATATGTGTGTTCACTTGCCTAGAATTATCCTTTAGTACACACAGGGCTGCAGTGCAGAATTCATTCACTGTCTTGATACAAAGAGCCAATTAGTCACATAATGTGTCGTCACTGTTGTAGCAAGGAGTTGCTCGTGTTGACAGTATATAAGGATTTGTGCCTACTGGTTAGGCATCCCCCATGTTTTGAGGGGTGAAGCACGCCTCAGCTGTATAGTGCTTCATCCTTTAATGTCTTTGGGCCAACCCACTCACCTGCTTGACGCCAGGATGCTCGCCCATTTTCTCCACTTGACAGTGAAGGACATTGAGCCACCAGTACGTGGATCAGTTAACTGCTGCTGCTTCTGCATTGCCCCTACCTGGGCAGTTATCTCAGTTGTCACACTGTCACATGTGCATGGCCATCTTGCCCCATGTGGTTGTGTCACTGGCTTGTGCCGCATTCACGCTCGTGTCGACCTGCACAGTTATCAAAAGTACAGGGTGACGCAGTTAAAAGTAGCCTGCCTCTCCTTTGAATGGGAATGCAATATTTTGACTTCTGAAATAGAGTAAACAGCTACAACAATGGACAGTTTTATGCAATAATTGACTGTTAGCATTCTTCTGTCAACATTTCAGTTTATTTCCCCAGAGAAGTTGGACTTTTCTCTTTGCAGTCTGAAAAATTAAAGAACTGAAACTATGGAATCATATGTGAAAACAGGTTCCATAAAGGAAACTCGCGGAATTTTCGCTGTCAGATATCTTAATACAGAACTAGCAGCAAAGAGAGAGATACAGAGTCAGTATGAAAACTGGGGCACCTGTGGATTTGTGCAAAATGTAAAACGACAACGAATTCCTCCAGTTCACACACCAGAAGTCTGCAGACATTCGCTCAAGACTTATTCAGAGTCCAAAGAAATTTACATATAAGTTGGCCCAACACATGTATGTAGAAGGAGTTGCCAGCGGATATTGAAAAGTCTTAATATGAAGCTGTGCCACGTGACAGTTGTGCAGCAATTAGAGGAGGATGACAGTCAGAAACTTATAGGTAACTCAACATGGCCTTTTAATAACATCAACGATGCTTCGTTGGACCTTTCCATTACATCATGAGTGATGAAGCATGGTTTGATCTTTCTGCTCATGTGAATTCACAGAACACGAGATACTGGACAACGGAGAACCCTAACATTGTGTGTCAGCACCCACCCCATGATGAAAAATCAGCGTTTGGTGGGGTGTAACAGGAACACAGATATTGGATTGATATTTTTGACAATATCTACATCTACATCTACATCTACATCCGTACTCCGCAAGCCACCTGACGGTGTGTGGCGGAGGGTACCCTGAGTACCTCTATCGGTTCTCCCTTCTATTCCAGTCTCGTATTGTACGTGGAAAGAAGGATTGTCGGTATGCTTCTGTGTGGGCTCTAATCTCTCTGATTTTATCCTCATGGTCTCTTCGCGAGATATACGTAGGAGGGAGCAATATACTGCTTGACTCTTCGGTGAAGGTATGTTCTCGAAACTTCAACAAAAGCCCGTACCGAGCTACTGAGCGTCTCTCCTGCAGAGTCTTCCACTGGAGTTTATCTATCATCTCCGTAACGCTTTCGCAATTACTAAATGATCCTGTAACGAAGCGCGCTGCTCTCCGTTGGATCTTCTCTATCTCTTCTATCAACCCTACCTGGTGCGGATCCCACACTGCTGAGCAGTATTCAAGCATTGGGCGAACAAGCGTACTGTAACCTACTTCCTTTGTTGTCGGATTGCATTTCCTTAGGATTCTTCCAATGAATCTCAGTCTGGCATCTGCTTTACCGACGATCAACTTTATATGATCATTCCATTTTAAATCACTCCTAATGCGTACTCCCAGATAATTTATGGAATTAACTGCTTCCAGTTGCTGACCTGCTATTTTGTAGCTAAATGATAAGGGACCTATCTTTCTATGTATTCGCATCACATTACACTTCGCTACATTGAGATTCAATTGCCATTCCGTGCACCATGCGTCAATTCGCTGCAGATCCTCCTGCATTTCAGTACAATTTTCCATTGTTGCAACCTCTCGATACACCACAGCATCATCTGCAAAAAGCCTCAGTGAACTTCCGATGTCATCCACCAGGTCATTTATGTATATTGTGAATAGCAACGGTCCTATGACACTCCCCTGCGGCACACCTGAAATCACTCTTACTTCGGAAGACTTCTCTCCATTGAGAATGACGTGCTGCGTTCTGTTATCTAGGAACTCCTCAATCCAATCACACAATTGATCTGATAGTCCGTATGCTCTTACTTTGTTCATTAAACGACTATGGGGAACTGTGTCAAACGCCTTGCGGAAGTCAAGAAACACGGCATCTACCTGTGAACCCGTGTCTAAGGCCCTCTGAGTCTCGTGGACGAATAGCGCGAGCTGGGTTTCACACGATCGTCTTTTTCGAAACCCATGCTGATTCCTACAGAGTAGATTTCTAGTCTCCAGAAAAGACATTATACTCGAACATAATACGTGTTCCAAAATTCTACAACTGATCGACGTTAGAGATATAGGTCTATAGTTCTGCACATCTGTTCGACGTCCCTTCTTGAGAACGGGGATGACCTGTGCCCTTTTCCAATCCTTTGGAACGCTTCGCTCTTCTAGAGACCTACGGTACACCGCTGCAAGAAGGGGGGCAAGTTCCTTCGCGTACTCTGTGTAAAATCGAACTGGTATCCCATCAGGACCAGCGGCCTTTCCTCTTTTGAGCGATTTTAATTGTTTCTCTATCCCTCTGTCGTCTACTTCGATATCTACCATTTTGTCAACTGTGCGACAATCTAGAGAAGGAAGCACAGTGCAGTCTTCCTCTGTGAAACAGCTTTGGAAGAAGACATTTAGTAATTCGGCCTTTACTCTGTCATCCTCTGTTTCAGTACCATTTTGGTCACAGAGTGTCTGGACATTTTGTTTTGATCCACCTACCGCTTTGACATAGGACCAAAATTTCTTAGGATTTTCTGCCAAGTCAGTACATAGAACGTTACTTTCGAATTCATTGAAAGCCTCTCGCATAGCCCTCCTCACACTACATTTCGCTTCGCGTAATTTTTGTTTGACTGCAAGGCTTTGGCTATGTTTATGTTTGCTGTGAAGTTCCCTTTGCTTCCGCAGCAGTTTTCTAACTCGGTTGTTGTACCACGGTGGCTCTTTTCCATCTCTTACGATCTTGCTTGGCACATACTCATCTAACGCATATTGTACCATGGTTTTGAACTTTGTCCACTGATCCTCAACACTATCTGCACTTGAGACAAAACTTTTGTGTTGAGCCGTCAGGTACTCTGTAATCTGCTTTTTGTCACTTTTGCTAAACAGAAAAATCTTCCTACCTTTTTTAATATTTCTATTTACGGCTGAAATCATCGACGCAGTAACCGCTTTATGATCGCTGATTCCCTGTTCTGCATTAACTGATTCAAATAGTTCGGGTCTGTTTGTCACCAGAAGGTCTAATATATTATCGCCACGAGTCGGTTTTCTGTTTAACTGCTCAAGGTAGTTTTCAGATAAAGCACTTAAAAATATTTCACTGGATTCTTTGTCCCTGCCACCCGTTATGAACGTTTGAGTCTCCCAGTCTATATCCGGCAAATTAAAATCTCCACCCAGAACTATAACATGGTGGGGAAATCTACTCGAAATATTTTCCAAATTATTCTTCAGGTGCTGAGCCACAATACCCTCAACACTGTTGCATGTATGGAAATTTTTGGTACATTTTGTGCTCAACTCACTGAATATGAAAGATAATATTGCTTCTTCCATCAAGATGGTGCAACATGCCATACATATAAGGTAGCCCTCGAATGTGTTCATGAAGTCTTCACTGAGGATCGCACTGTCAGCAAACATTTATGGCCACCACGTGCGCCTGATGTAACAACATGTAATTTTTTACCTGTGGGAGCTTGGAGAGCAAGATCTATGAAATAAAGCCACAGACGATAACAGGAACTGAAAGACATCAGCCGTGTAGTTGCCGCCACTGGTATCCGAACTTTACGCCGGCTGTATCTGAATATGATTAGATACTGTATACACAGCTGTGTACTGATGTTGCGGGGGGTAACTTCCAGCATCGACTAAAAATAAATTTTTCACTTTATTTTCATTGTAAATGAATGGTAAGTCCATTTCAGCTCTTTGTTCCTGTAATTTCACTACATTTCCTTTACATTTACATGGCCTACTGTTACCTGTGCCATCCTCTATATACACTCCTGGAAATTGAAATAAGAACACCGTGAATTCATTGTCCCAAGAAGGGGAAACTTTATTGACACATTCCTGGGGTCAGATACATCACATGATCACACTGACAGAACAACAGGCACATAGACACAGGCAACAGAGCATGCACAATGTCGGCACTAGTACAGTGTATATCCAACTTTCGCAGCAATGCAGGCTGCTATTCTCCCATGGAGACGATCGTAGAGATGCTGGATGTAGTCCTGTGGAACGGCTTGCCATGCCATTTCCACCTGGCGCCTCAGTTGGACCAGCGTTCGTGCTGGACGTGCAGACCGCGTGAGACGACGCTTCATCCAGTCCCAAACATGCTCAATGGGGGACAGATCCGGAGATCTTGCTGGCCAGGGTAGTTGACTTACACCTTCTAGAGCACGTTGGGTGGCACGGGATACATGCGGACGTGCATTGTCCTGTTGGAACAGCAAGTTCCCTTGCCGGTCTAGGAATTGTAGAACGATGGGTTAGATGACGATTTGGATGTACCGTGCACTATTCAATGTCCCCTCGACGATCACCAGAGGTGTACGGCCAGTGTAGGAGATCGCTCCCCACACCATGATGCCGGGTGTTGGCCCTGTGTGCCTCGGTCGTATGCAGTCCTGATTGTGGCGCTCACCTGCAAGGCGCCAAGCACGCATACGACCATCATTGGCAGCAAGGCAGAAGCGATTCTCATCGCTGAAGACGACACGTCTCCATTCGTCCCTCCATTCACGCCTGTCGCGACACCACTGGAGGCGGGCTGCACGATGTTGGGGCGTGAGCGGAAGACGGCCTAACGGTGTGCGGGACCGTAGCCCAGCTTCATGGAGACGGTTGCGAATGGTCCTCGCCGATACCCCAGGAGCAACAGTGTCCCTAATTTGCTGGGAAGTGGCGGTGCGGTCCCCTACGGTACTGCGTAGGCTCCTACGGTCTTGTCGTGCATCCGTGCGTCGTTGCGGTCCGGTCCCAGGTCGACGGGCACGTGCACCTTCCGCCGACCACTGGCGACAACATCGATGTACTGTGAAGACCTCACGCAGCACGTGTTGAGCAATTCGGCCTGCCGCATGCCCACTATACGCCCTTGCTCAAAGTCCGTCTACTGCACATACGGTTCACGTCCACGCTGTCGCGGTATGCTACCAGTGTTAAAGACTGCGCTGGAGCTCCGTATGCCACGGCAAACTGGCTGACACTGACGGAGGCGGTGCACAAATGCTGCGCAGCTAGCGCCATTCGACGGCCAACACCGCGGTTCCTGGTGTGTCCGCTGTGCCGTGCGTGTGATCATTGCTTGTACAGCCCTCTCGCAGTGTCCGGAGCAAGTATGGTGTGTGTGACACACCGGTGTCAACGTGTTCTTTTTTCCATTTCCAGGAGTGTATATGAGGAACATTCAGTAAGTAATGCAACATATATTTATCTCGGCCAATTTCGGTTCAAAAATGCTGAATTTGTTATCGGACATCGTGGGATATTCTTGCTTCAGTATCTATAGTTTCCTGAAGTTCCGATAGGTGGTGGCGCTATACGTAGCCATGACGTCTAACGGAGGTGTGCTCCAAGCAGAGAGCTGTCATGGAGTTACTTTTGGTGGAAAACCAGTCCATCACAGATATTCATAGGCACTTGCAAAATATCCGCAGAGAACAAAAACATAGTGAATCGGTGGGCGAGGTGTCTGTCATCATTGCAACAAGGCGGCGCAAACTTTTCCAGTCTGTGGCCGCATGCCGGCTGGCCGCACACAGCAGTGATTCTTGCGGCGTTGGAACGTGCGGACACTCTCATTCGAGGTGATCGACAGATCACAATCAGACACCTCACACCACAACTTTACGCCTCTGTTTGTAGTGCTTGTCCACCTGTTGGGGTACTCAAAGGTGTGTGGCTGCCAGGTTCCCCCAGAGAAGATCATAAAGAGCAACAAAGGACCATCAGTGAGGAACTGCTTGCGTGTTACAAGGCTCATCACGACAATTTTTCGTCGAAAATCGTCACAGGCGATGAATCATAGATTCACCACTACGGACCGGAAACAAAATGGTAATCGGCTGGTAAAATCATGGCGACGTTCTTCTGGGACTCTGAAGGGGTTATTCTGTTTCACGTCCTCCCTCATCGTGCAACGCTCAATTCGGAAGTGTATTGCGCTGCGCTAAGGACATTGAAGAAACTACTTCAGCGTGTTCGTGACCATAAAAATGCAAACGACCTTCTCCTTCTCCAGAACAACACAAGGCCTCACACAAGTCTGTGCAACTGACAGGGGCTCACAAAACTTTGCACTTTTCTTCCCCATCCACCGTACAGTCCAAATCTCGCACCTTCCGACTTCCATATACTTGGCTCAATGAAGGATACACTCCGCGGGAAATGTGATGTGGGTGATGGGCAGGTTACTGATGCAGCAAGAGTTGGCTCTGACGACGACCAGCAGAGTGGTACAATGTGGACACACAGGCCCATCCAGCAAGGTGGCGTCAGGTCATTGCATTGAATTGATATTATGTTGAAAAATCGGGTTCTGCAGGCAAAAGAGTGGGAAATAATATGGTGTATTGAAATCCTGAATAAAACCAACCTGCTTTCAGAAAAATAAAGTATTCCATTATTGACTGAACGCCCCTCATGCATTAAGACCGTATCTTAATACACATACCTACAACAAATACACAGGATTACATACTTCATTGTCACTGTTTTAATTTTATAACTTTACATTTAAATTTCTCATATTCGGAACTTGATATAGGTTTTATAGGTTAGTAACTTCACAACTTTGATCTCTAATCGCAAATCAATCGTTATGACATTACACAAGTTTTTCTTAGTAACGTAAAACAACCATAATTATTTGCTTATTTACAGTATTTTATCATGAAAAGAACGAATAAACAATCATCATCGGATTAGTAGCTACTTTATTTTGTTAATTGATATGCACTGTCATCGCCTTCTTCCTTTCATGCAAACGTTAGCTTATAAATGTGTGCTTAGCATCATGCTAGCAATGCATTCGTTAGTATCAACACCTCTAAACTAATAAATAATTAATAAGAAAAACCATCACCAGTGCTGAACTCAACACTGCAACCATGCATTCCAATTTCCCTTTCTATTTTCTTCTTTTCTTTCTCCTTGTTCTACATTTTCTCCGTCATTAGAAACATCTATTACTTATATCTTTTGATTGGCTTATTCCTTTCATCATTGATCTTTTCCCTCTGTTATGATGACCGCACCATGTTCACTTCCTGTGAACAGTAACTCAAGGAAAACACAAAAAAATACCACATCATATTTGATTACACCTCAGACGTGCCGGATAAAAAACCCAGCACATCTATATGCAGCACATACATACCTTTGCACTGGTAGACACACATGTTCTCATTTACTCTCTCTTCTTAATGTTAATTGCCTCTTAGTTATTCCTCTTAGCATAAGCATTTCATGCCTATGATTATCCAATCTCTATTTTATGTTGTTCCTTTTCTTTATCTCCTTTTCTCTGGATCTCCAAATGAAAATATAATTAACATATACTATTGAAAAGTTCTCATATTTAAATTAATGCTCATTTCAGTAATACCGCTGTTGACAGGTGTTTATCTACATCAAATATGTGTGCCTCATATTTCCTTGATCCTCAGTCTTCCTTTCTGTACTTAGTAAGACAAGGCAACTTCTTTACCATCCCATTATCCGTATCTTCCGTGTGCCTTAAAAAAAATGGTTCAAATGGGTCTAAGCACTATGGGATTTAACATATGATGTCATCGGACCCCTAGACTTAAAACTACTGAAATCTAACTAACCTAAGGACATCACGCACATCCATGCCCGAGGCAGGATTCGAACCTGCGACCGCAGCAGGCGCGTGGTTCCAGACTGAAGCGCCTAGAACAGCTCGGCCACTTAAACAAAAATATAAAAAAAAGTCCCTAACAAACTATATCATTATATCTCTTTCTGTCTCTCTCACAAAACAAAAAATGGTGCCAATGCTACATTGGCATGATTTAGCCAGCTTTCCTTACATATAACAATTTGAGCTTTAGTCTTTTCTGTTAGCGCTTGGAGCTCTGGTACTTTCCCAACACAGCTACGACAACTTACAACTACATCAATTTTTGCTAGGTCTGCCTTCCTGTGTTTGTCATGTAACGTTGTAGACTGTTGTCCTTTCCTTAGCTTCCCATAGCCACTAACGTAAAAAAACGCCTAGTCTCATCCAACAGCCCCTGTTAACAGTGTAGCCGCTCCCTGTGTGTAGTGGACCCCAGACGTATTAAGCAGAACCCAAAAACCTACCACACTGTAGCGAGAGTCAGGAATCTGCAGCCTACACGGTCGCAGAACCGTCTGAGCCTCTGGCTGAGACCTTCCACTCGGCTCTGTACTAAAGGACCACAGTCGGTTCAGTAGATGATGCTACAAACAGCGGAGGAGGAAATGGACAGAGAAAGCAAAGAGGATGAGGTGGACAGAGATGGGGGAAGGGGGCAGGAGATAGACAGGGAGTGGGGAGAAGGAGGTGGACAGAGAGAGGGAAGAGGAGGGGATTGACTTAGAGGGGTTGAGGAGGTAACTTAGAGGGGGAGGGGGGAACAAGAGATGGACTCAGAGTGGTAAAGGGCGTGATGGACAGAGAGAGGGGGCAACAAATGGACAAAGACAAGCAACGAGGAAGTGGGCAGAGGGGTGAGGAACAGATGGCCATATGGAGAAGGAGGAGATGGACTAATGAGACATTGGAATACATACATACCTGGCCTATGCTGAGTAGTCAGCTGGTAATAAATAGGCTGGTAAGTTTTACTTCCAAATAACAGAAGTAAAATATAAGGGGTAGTCAAATGAAAACGAGGCAGATGGAAAAAAGTAAGGAAACTGTTAATTATTTCAATAGTAATCACCATAATTGTTAATAATTTTACTCCACTGTAGGACTGGATAGTCAATGCCCTCGTGGAAAGATGTTTGCCTTGGCGAGCCCACATGTTGCCAATGTTGTCTCAAATACGGTGCATAAGTTTCGTTGGGAAGCCCTTAGTCACTTTCCTTACAGTCATTATCCCGCCCCAAGCAATTTACGTATTTTTGGAGCCCCAAGGAAAGGCTTTCGTGTTTGCTTCAGACGAAAAGGTACACGCCTGGGTACAGTCATGGTTATGTTACCCAACTGCAAACATTTATCCAGGAAGGCATTGACCGTCTTGTCTCACAGTGGAGTAAATGTATTAACAGTTATGGCGATTACTTTTGAAATAATAAACATTTTGCTTAATTCCTTTCCATCTGTCTCGATTTCATTTGTCTGCCTCTTATACTTGAGTAACTTGTGTTATTTGTTTAGAAAAGATAATTTGTGATATGATGGATTTGTTGTGTTATTTAGCATAAGAACTAAGCATGACAGCCACGTTTCAATTCTACAGAGTCACGTTTTAAGCATGTCCCCCCCCCTTCCGCACACACACACACACACACATACACTTATATGCACTGAAGAGCCGAGCGGTTCTAGGCGCTACGGTCGCAGGTTCGAATCCTGCCTCGAGCATGGATGTGTGTGATGTCATTAGGTTAGTTAGGTTTAAGCAGTTCTAAGTTCTAGGGGACTGATGACCTCAGAAGTTAAGTCCCATAGTGCTCAGAGCCATTTGAACTATGTTTTTGCACTGAAGAGCCAAGGAAACTGTAACACCTGCCTAACATCGTGTAGGGCCCACGAGAGCACGCAAAAGTGTCGCAACATGACGTGGCATGGAATCGACTAATGTCTGAAGTAGTGCTGGAGGGAATCGACAGGAATCCTACACGGCTGTCCATAAATCCGATAGAGTATGAGGGGATGAAGATGTCTTCTGAACAGCACGTTACTAGGCATCCCAGATATGCTCAATAATGATCCTGTCTGGGGAAGTTGATGGACACTGTAAGTGTTTACACTCAGAAGAGTGTTCCCGGAGCCACTCTGCGGCAATTCTGGACGTGTGGCGTGTCGCATTCTGCTGCTGGAATTGCCTAAGTCCGTCGGAATGCACACTGGACATGAATGGATGCAGGTGATCATACAGGATGCTTACATACGAATCACCTGTCAGAGTCGTATCTAGACGTATCAGGGGCCCCATATGACTCCAACTGCACACGCCTCGCACCATTACAGAGCCTCCAACAGCTTGAACAGTCCCCTACTTAAATGCAGGGTCCATGGATTCATGAAGTTGTCTCCATACCCGTACACCTCCGTCCGCTCGATACAATTTGAAATGAGACTCGTCCGACCAAGCAAGATGTTTCCAGTCATCAACAGTCCAATGTCGGTGTTGACAGGCCCAGGCGAGGCGTAAAGCTTTGTGTCGTGCAATCATCAAGGGTACACGAGTGGGCCTTCGGCTCCGAAAGCCCATATCGATCATGTTTCGTTGAAGGATAAGGGCGCTGACACTTGTTGATGGCCCAGCATTGAAGTCTCAAGCAATTTTCGGAAGGGTTGCACTTCTGTCACGTTGAACGATTCTCTTCAATCGTCGTTTGCCCCGTGTTTGCAGGATCTTTTCCCGGCCGCAGCGATGTAGGAGGTTTGATGTTCTACCAGATTCCAGATATTCACGGTCCAATTGTGAAATGGTCGTACAGGAAAATCCCCACTTCATCGCTATCTCGATGATGTTGTGTCCTATCACTCATGCGCCAACTACACTCCTGGAAACTGAAATAAGAACAGCGTGAATTCATTGTCCCAGGAAGGGGAAACATTATTGACACATTCCTGAGGTCAGATACATCACACGATCACACTGACAGAACCACAGGCACATAGACACAGGCAACAGAGCATGCACAATGTCGGCACTAGTAAAGTGTATATCCAACTTTCGCAGCAATGCAGGCTGATATTCTCCCATGGAGACGATCGCAGAGATGCTGGATGTAGTCCTGTGGAACGGCTTGCCATGCCATTTCCACCTGGCGCCTCAGTTGGACCAGCGTTCGTGCTGGACGTGCAGACCGCGTAAGACGACGCTTCATCCAGTCCCAAACATGCTCAATGGGGGACAGATCCGGAGATCTTGCTGGCCAGGGTAGTTGACTTACACATTCTAGAGCACGTTGGGTGGCACACGATACATGCGGACGTGCATTGTCCTGTTGGAACAGCAAGTTCCCTTGCTGGTCTAGGAATGGTAGAACGATGGGTTCGATGACGGTTTGGATGTACCGTGCACTATTCAGTGTCCCCTCGACGATCACCAGAGGTGTACGGCCAGTGTAGGAGATCGCTCCCCACACCATGATGCCGGGTGTTGGCCCTGTGTGCCTCGGTCGTATGCAGTCCTGATTGTGGCGCTCACCTGCACGACGCCAAACACGCATACGACCATCATTGGCAGCAAGGCAGAAGCGACTCTCATCGCTGAAGACGACACGTCTCCATTCGTCCCTCCATTCACGCCTGTCGCGGCACCACTGGAGGCGGGCTGCACGATGTTGGGGCGTGAGCGGTAGACGGCCTAACGGTGTGCGGGACCGTAGCCCAGCTTCATGGAGACGGTTGCGAATGGTCCTCGCCGATACCCCAGGAGCAACAGTGTCCCTAATTTGCTGGGAAGTGGCGGTGCGGTCCCCCACGGCACTGCGTAGGATCCTACGGTCTTGGCGTGCATCCGTGTGTCACTGCGGTCCGGTCCCAGGTCGACGGGCACGTGCACCTTCCGCCGACCACTGGCGACAACATCGATGTACTGTGGAGACCTCAAGCCCCACGTGTTGAGCAATTCGGAGGTACGTCCACCCGGCCTCCCGCATGCCCACTATACGCCCTCGCTCAAAGTCCGTCTACTGCACATACGGTTCACGTCCACGCTGTCGCGGCATGCTACCAGTGTTAAAGACTGCGATGGAGCTCCGTATGCCACGGCAAACTGGCTGACACTGACGGCGGCGGTGCACAAATGCTGCGCAGCTAGCGCCATTCGACGGCCAACACCGCGGTTCCTGGTGTGTCCGCTGTGCCGTGCGTGTGATCATTGCTTGTACAGCCCTCTCGCAGTGTCCGGAGCAAGTATGGTGTGTGTGACACACCGGTGTCAATGTGTACTTTTTTCCATTTCCAGGAGTGTATAACACCACGTTCAAACTCACTTAAATCTTCATAACCTGCCATTGTAGCAGCATAACCGTTGGCACTTTATTGCATAAGAAATGGGTAGTCTCCTTTTGTATAATGAGATCTCCTCAAATGATGTATTTACTACTTCATTTATTGTCTGAATTTATTATAACTGTGGCTATTGCTTCTCCAAAGTGGAGGCTATGAATCTACGGGGAGCACAGATTGTGTTCACTGGCATCGTTAATGTCAGTTAGGTTACTGGCTGATTCAACCCTAACAATAACTTTCACTAAAACTGAATGACTGCGCGTAACTTGGCCGAGGAGATGCTTGATGATCTATTGTTGCTGGTCTGTTGTTGCTTTTTGTTTACAGAGGCCAGATACTATTGATTGAAGTTACTGAGGGAGGAACGCCTCTTCTGAACCTTAGGAACACCAAATATTTATTCTCGCTGTGTCTTAATCGTCGATCGCTTCATTCTTCACTGTAAAACTCTCAAGTTAAGAAATGTGCACCCACACAAACCCCATGATCAAATGACGCACTCATTACCTCATCTTTGGTAGATTCAGAGGTCTTGAGGTTAGTGTCTGCGGCTTTCGTCCTTTACACTTTCAAGAAAAGGAGTTGCTGGTTAGATCTCGTAGGTAACCGCTGTTTATTCCGTTGATATTAACACGTGCATGATACCACTCACACACAGTTCATAACTAAATGTAAATTAAGTACACTGACGGAAAAAGAAATCGCAACACCAGAAAATAATTAATACTGAGTAATGAAATTTCGGGAATACATTTATATAGGCAATATATTTAAGGGATTAACATCGCAAGATAAGTGATTGATATAAGCGCGAGATAAACCATTGCAAATGTGAAGTGCTGGTACACTAATAACCAGCGTAAAAGCCAGAATGTTACATGCAGGCATGCAGACGTGCATGTATTGAGTTGTACAGGTGCTGGATGTCAGTTCGTGGGACAGAGTTCCGTACCTGTTGCACTTCGTCGATCAATACAGCGACAGTTAAGGCGTGGCCACACAGAACGCGGTCTGCCCGCGCGGTCTGCGTGTAGGGCGTGTCATTGAAATGCGTGTTATTGCATCGTGTCTGTCACACAGACGAAAGTGCAGGCACGTCTGTCGTATCGGTGATCGAGCAGTATACTCAGTAGAAATCATGCAAGCAGAAACACCTGTACTATACAGGCGATGCACATTAGAAAAACATTTCGAAGAAGGCCGAAGCATGGAAGTGTATAGCTGCTAAACAGGTTAAAAATAGTAAATATTAATGAAAAAATTTTAATTTTCACACGTGCAATAAGTTAGATAAAATGAAGTGCAGTATAATATTAAGTACTGGCAATCAGTTAGGGCATAGTAAATCTTGAAGCTCCTGAAAGATATAACAGCAAGTATGCAAGCAAATATGTGATCAAAACGGAAAGCAACACATAGAAAAGCGAACTTCATATTTGACATGTCGCATGCACACGAAAATTAATTATCTAGCCTCACATGGGATTTCTGATGTCAAAAAGAGTTACACTCCTGGAAATTGAAATAAGAACACCGTGAATTCATTGTCCCAGGAAGGGGGTTCGATGACGGTTTGGATGTACTGTGCACTATTCAGTGTCCCCTCGACGATCACCAGAGGTGTACGGCCAGTGTAGGAGATCGCTCCCCACACCATGATGCCGGGTGTTGGCCCTGTGTGCCTCGGTCGTATGCAGTCCTGATTGTGGCGCTCACCTACACGGCGCCAAACACGCATACGACCATCATTGGCAGCAAGGCAGAAGCGACTCTCATCGCTGAAGACGACACGTCTCCATTCGTCCCTCCATTCACGCCTGTCGCGACACCACTGGAGACGGGCTGCACGATGTTGAGGCGTGAGCGGAAGACGGCCTAACGGTGTGCGGGACCGTAGCCCAGCTTCATGGAGACGGTTGCGAATGGTCCTCGCCGATACCCCAGGAGCAACAGTGTCCCTAATTTGCTGGGAAGTGGCGGTGCGGTCCCCTACAGCACTGCGTAGGATCCTACGGTCTTGGCGTGCATCCGTGCGTCGCTGCGGTCCGGTCCCAGGTCGACGGGCACGTGCACCTTCCACCGACCACTGGCGACAACATCGATGTACTGTGGAGACCTCACGCCCCATGTGTTGAGCAATTCGGCGGTACGTCCACCCGGCCTCCCGCATGCCCACTATACGCCCTCGCTCAAAGTCCGTCAACTGCACATACGGTTCACGTCCACGTTGTCGCGGCATGCTACCAGTGTTAAAGACTGCGATGGAGCTCCGTATGCCACGGCAAACTGGCTGACACTGACGGCGGCGGTGCACAAATGCTGCGCAGCTAGCGCCATTCGACGGCCAACACCGTGGTTCCTGGTGTGTCCGCTGTGCCATGCGTGTGATCATTGCTTGTACAGCCCTCTCGCAGTGTCCGGAGCAAGAATGGTGGGTCTGACACACCGGTGTCAATGTGTTCTTTTTTCCATTTCCAAGAGTGTATTTCCATGCATGTTTCTAACAATAACGACCGAAGATGTTAGTTAGTCCATATACTTACATAATAAATATAAAGCAACACATCCTATCTTACAAGAAATTGTATGCTTAACATTTTCAATTAGTAAAGAGTTTGCCAACTCATTAGAATCGATCAAAGCCTGAGGGCCCTATGAAACCCCTTTCAAATTTTATATTGCGGCTGAGTCAGCCTCCCTGTTAACTACAATCTGTCGTAGATCCCTCTAACAAAAATCTCAGTAAAGAGTTTACCAACTCATTAGAATCTAACAAAGCCTGAGGGCCCGATGGAATCCCTATCAAATTTTATATTGCGTTTGAGTCAGAGTCACTGTTAACTATAATCTTTCGTAGAACCCTCTAGCAGGTTCGAATCCTGCCTCGGCATGGTGTGTGATGTCCTTAGGTTAGTTAGGTTTAAGTAGTTCTAAGTTCTAGAAGACTGATGACATTAGAAGTTAAGTCCCATAGTGCTCAGAGCCATTTGAACCCTTTGAACCATTAACTTAGTTCCACACCTATAGCTGTTATCAAAATTACTGTATGGGGAATCAAGTGAATTTTGTGACTAGACTGAGGAGTTTTTGCTAGCGAAGATGCAGCAAGCTATCATGGGTGGAGAGCCATCAAGAGATGTTGACGTAAATTCGGGTGTACACCACGAAGTGTGTTGAGACCCTTGCTGTTCATATTGTGTATTTGTGAGCTTACGAACAATACTAATAGAAGCCTCAGATTTTTGCAGATAGCGTAATTATATGTTGTGAGGAATTCTCTGAAAGAAGCTGCGTAAGTATTCATTGACATATTGGTAAAACTTCAATGTGGTGCACACACTGATAACTTGCTTTAAATGTTCACAAATATAAAATTGTGTCAAATGTTTTTTTATTCCAGTTTTTGATCACAATATGAATTCTTACTTTGTAGTGTTATGAAGTTGAACGATCACATAGACCCAGTCGTGGGTAGGGCAGGGCAGATATAAGATTTCTGTTAATTGGTGGAATACTGGAGAAATGCCATCAGTTTACAAACGCGATAGCTTACAAATCAGTCATCTGACCCACCCTAGACTATTGCTCCGGTCATACCAGTCTGGACTAACAGGGGATATTGAACATATGCAGAGAAGGGTAGCACGAATGGTCACAGGTTTGTTTGACCGGAGAGAGAGTGTAACTGAGATGTTGGAAGAATTAAACTGGCAGATACATGAAGATACACACAATCTAGCCCGAGAAACCCTACTTACAAAGAATCATGAACCTGCTTTAAATGATGACTCTAGGAATATACTAAAAATACTACAACCCCCTACGTATCGCTCCCATGTGGATCGTGTGGACAAGGTTAGGCTAATTACAACTCGCACAGAAGTATTTAAACAATCGTTTTTCCCGCGCTCCATATGTGAATTGAATGGGGGAAAGCCCTTACAACTGGTACAACAGCACATACCCACTTCCATACACTTCACAGCGGTTTGCTGAGTGTAGGTGTAGATATACAATTACGTCTAGATGCACAAAAAAAGGAATTAGATCTTGGATGTAGTTTCGCAGAGGTGTCGCTTGGTTCTCGTACCTTTAAATGTATTCGTTTATTCAAATGTAATACTGTAGCAGCATACGAAACTACCCATCACTTAAAATGAAACATAGCAGTTGACTGCGTAAAGGGAATTCCTCTGTGGCTATGACAAGCTCAGCTTGATAAGTGTTGACACAGTTCAGACAATTTGTTATGTAGTTGTGCAAAACGTGCCATTTTGTGGGGGATACCTGCTTCCTTGTCTTGAAAACGGTAGAATGCTCTACCTGAAGTGAAAATGAGGCTGTTCTGGTTTTGTTCGTATTTGCCAGGCATATAGAGAAACACCATTTACAACATGATCAACGATAAATAAGCTACTGTGGTTTTCAAAGTGTTTTGACTTTTATTGCTTTAGTATTGAGGCTAATTTCGCATTAGGTGTTATTTGATAGAAATATCTGTTTGATGAATTCTTTCAGAGAGCTTCTTTGGCCAGATTTTAGAAAAAGGTAAACTGGGAAATATTTAACCTGAAGAACTCACAGAAATTTGTCTTCGTTTAATAAGTGACGATTGATAAGTGTCGTGAACGAAATTTTTGTCAAGCCTTATCTTAAAGGTAGGCCATGTTTCAACTTTTCCATTATGCACCTGTTAGAGTGGTATGTCTCGCTCAGGCAGCACGCTCGGCGTCATCACGCACAAATAAAGTACCTTATATTATATTTGCTTCATACTGCACTGAGCTATGTCTTCCGTTCCAACTTTAAAAACAATTTCGATGTATTAGGTACGTTTAGTTGGCAGCAACATATCACTTAAAAAGAACGAAACGTAAAATAGCCATGGACCACGTTGTTCACTTAAAGCCCTTCAAAATGTTTGCTAGGTAGTACTTGGAAAGTAGATATCACAGTAACTATGACCAACATCGTCAAAATAGACACTTTATCATCAAGTTATAATGTTAACTATAAGATCTGCAAATATCAACTTTTTGTGCCAATCAGTTTCATCAGAATCTAATGACAAGTACAGGGTGACACAGAAAAAAACGAACATTCCTACTAGCCAATAAAACTAGAAGCGATGAAGGAAAGAAATTAAATTCATAGTAATTGAAACCTTACAAATTTTCCATTTACGAATCATTGATGGCATTTCTCTTTTTTTAAAAATTGCGTCCTTTAGATGGCGGCTGCAACATCTCAGCCGGGATACTGTGAATTATATCTCGAATTCTCTGTTTTAACTCATCCAGGGTTCTTGGTCAAGTCGTGTAGACTTTGCTCTTGATGTAGTCCCGCAAGAAAAAATCACAAATGGATAAATCTGGCGATGTAGAGGGCCAGGGAAAGTTACCGAATCGTGAGAGCACACGGTTGTCAAATAATTATCACACATATACCATTCATTGATTGCCGAGCAGTGTGTGATGTCACTCCGTCATGTTGAAACCAGGCTTCTTGAACGTTTGGAAAGTTGTTCAATGCAGGTGTATCGAAAGTTCGTAACATCTCCACGTAACGATCGGCATTGACAGTTATTGTGTTTCCCTGTTCATTTGCGATAAAATACGGCCCGATAACCCATCTGATGAAACACCACACAATACTGTCAATTTACCGGCGTGTAAAGGGCGGTCATGACCGTCATTAGGATTTGTGTTTGCCCAGTAACGGTAGTTCTGTTCATTCACATAACCTGTGAGATGCAAATGTGCCTCATCTGACAACCACAATTGGTTTATAAATTCATTGTCATTGTTTATTTTTGTTATCATTTGTGACAGAATCCTAATAGTAACCGGTAATAGTTTTCCTTAAATTGTTGCACCATCTGTACTTTGTACGGATGAAATTTTTAATGAAGATGAAGAATTCTGCGAACACTCTCCCGGGACATTCCAACTACTGCTGCTTGCTTACGAATTGAACGCCGTGGGCTCCTTAAGACAGACTCGCGTACAACATCAATGTTCGCTGGAGAGCGCACACTTATTGGTCGTCCTGTTGATTTCTTCTTGAGTCTCTTCAGAGTTATTAATCCATCATTTTATCACGTGTTTTGACGGAACGGCATCATGACGTCCTAAATTATAAAAACGTCGAAACTCCCTCTGCGCCGCTACCAAACTACACTACTGGCCATTAAAATTGCAACACCACGTAGATGACGTGCTACAGACGCGAAATTTAACCGACAGGAAGAAGATTCAGTGAAACGGAAATGATTAGCTTTTCAGGGCATTCACACAAGGTTGGCGCCGGTGGCGACACATACAACGTGCTGACATGAGGAAAGTTTCCAACCGATTTCTCATACACAAACAGTAGTTGACCGGCGTTGGCTGGTGAAACGTTGTTGTGATGCCTCGTGTAAGGAGTAGAAATACGTACCATCACGTTTCCGACTTTGATAAAGGTCGGCTTGCAGCCTATCGCGATTGCGGTTTATCGTATCGCGACATTTCTGCTCGCGTTGGTCGAGATCCAATGGCTGTTAGCAGAATATGTAATCGGTGGGTTCAGGAGGGTAATACGGAACGCCGTGCTGGATCCCAACGGCCTCGTATCACTAGCAGTCGAGATGACAGGCATCTTATCCGCATGGCCATAACGGATCGTGCAGCCACGTCTCGATCCCTGAGTCAACAGATGGGGACGTTTGCAGGACAACAACCATCTTCACGAACAGTTCGAGGACGTTTGCAGCAGTATGGACTATCAGCTCGGAGGCCATGGCTGCGGTTACCCTTGAGGCTGCATCACAGACAGGAGGGCCTGCGATGGTGTACTCGACGACGAACCTGGGTGCACGAATGGCAAAACGTCATTCTTTCGGATGAATCCAGGTTCCGTTTACAGCATCATGGTGGTCGCATCCGTGTTTGTCGACATCGCGGTGAACGCACATAGGAAGCGTGTATTCGTTATCGCCATACTGGCGTGTCACCCGGCCTGATGGTATGGGGTGTCATTGGTTACACGTCTCGGTCACCTTGAAAGGTCTCTGTTAGATTCCTTTCATGTTAATTTCTTAAATCTGTTGTCATTTACGACATAGACTCCACTTCTAAATTTACTGTGGTGTTTCTGACTCTATCTGGGAGGAGACTGAGCAATGGACCGTGTTACTTTTACACATAATCAAAAACGATCTGTCACACTACTACACTTTAAAACACACTTTATATGTAACTACATCTACATCTACATCTACATGACTACTCTGCAATTCACATTTAAGTGCTTGGCAGAGGGTTCATCGAACCACAATCATACTATCTCTCTACTATTCCACTCCCGAACAGCGAGCGGGAAAAACGAACACCTAAACCTTTCTGTTCGAGCTCTGATTTCTCTTATTTTATTTTGATGATCATTCCTACCTATGTAGGTTGGGCTCAACAAAATATTTTCGCATTCGGAAGAGAAAGTTGGTGACTGAAATTTCGTAAAAAGATCTCGCCGCGACGAAAAACGTCTTTGCTGTAATGACTTCCATCCCAATTCGCGTATCATATCTGCCACACTCTCTCCCATATTACGTGATAATACAAAACGAGCTGCCATTTTTTGCACCCTTTCGATGTCCACCGTCAATCCCACCTGGTAAGGATCCCACACTGCGCAGCAATATTCTAACAGAGGACGAACGAGTGTAGTGTAAGCTGTCTCTTTAGTGGACTTGTTGCATCTTCTAAGTGTCCTGCCAATGAAACGCAACCTTTGGCTCGCCTTCCCGACAATATTATCTATGTGGTCCTCTAAACATTCATGGTGGTGCCTGTTTGTACTATATCGTGTCTCCCTATCACTTTCGCGCAACGACGCTCTGAACGTGTTTTTTAGGGAATTAACTAGTTTGAACCTGGGACCTGTTGCTGGTAAGGAGACACCAGACCACACATGACATGTAGAATTCAGAAGAGTTCAGTGAGACTAGCGATGATATAACCAAATACTTAATGATCTCAGCGTCAGCTCCACTACACTCCCTGTAAAAGAATCTTAATACTAACTAAATTTAGTGGAAAGGGTTCAAGGCTTTCCTATTTTTAGTTACCTGGTAAAATAACGTTGAAAAAGCAGTTAAGTGTACCATTGGAAATTTTATTCTACTCACAAAACATCGTTTATAAATTGCACTATTGATAAAAGGAAATGTTTTAATACAGGATGGTAAAAACCAACTGCGTTCAACAAAAATGTGAACGAATATTCCCTGAATTGGTTTCCAAGTTCTACAATCGATCGAAGGATGACCAATGCCATATCACATCTATAATCTAGGTTTAATTTAAGTTTCACAAAAGAGAAAACTATCAAAATGGTCCACAGTGACCCTCAATTATCTTTAATTACTTATTTAACCTGTCGTAAATTACAGTGGCTGATGTGGCTTCTCAATAACTATAAAATAGAAAAATCATCGCGTTTCAGATCTTTACTTCAAGTGGCAAATGTGAACACCATGAGTTTTAATTAACGATCGACACTAGTATTACGCAAGGAAGGGGGTGTAACAGATGAGACTTCTGCAGTTCTGAGTGAAGCTTTATGCGCTCAAATATGCGGCATCGCGTGCGTTCATTACCTTGTCGGTGTTTAGGCAGAAACAGGGCGACAGCGGCCAGCGCAGCAGCCATCCAGCTCGCCGTCTCGGAACCAACTCTTCTAACTTCTCCTTACTACAATTTACCGAAGTTGGTTTAAAAGAACTATCTGGCTATGTTTTCATCTGACCAGTCAGGGTCTCAATGTTAACCTTAAGCTCCGCCTACAAAAATTCTGTCTATCCAATGAGAAACGTTATACTTTTCGTGGTGGGGCAATGTTTTTAATGTTTGCAACGTAACAGAGACGCTAAAAAGTCTCACGCTAAAACCTGCAGCTAGTGTGGTCCTTTTAGCGTTATCGTAAGATCTATACTGCTCTTCTGGAGGCCTCTATCTTTTTAACATGGTCTGGAGGATTGTCCTAATGTAACAGACACGCGAAAAAGTCTCACGCTAAAACTTGCGGGTGGTAGTGGCCCTGTTTGTGTTATCGTAAGATCTATACTGCTTTTCTGGAGGGCTCTAGCTTTTAACATGGGCTGGGGGTGATCCTTGACGTACCTGAGACGCGAAAAAGCCTCACGCTAAAACGTACGGGTTGTATAGTTGTACAGGTAGGCTCGCGGCGTGGGTGCCCAGCCCCTCCCTTATCTAGCTTAACACGGTTCTGCTCTCGGCTTCTGTCCTCGTTTCTCCCCTCGGAACTGCGTCTGCCTCACGGTGGGAAGGTACGACATGCATTTAGGCATTCTTGTGTTAGTCTGTGGTATTCCATTTGCTCACTCGTTACTCGTATTACTTTGGTTAATTTAATGTCCCGATTTATTCGGAGCTATGTGACATACTACTGGATTTGCTTATCATGTCAGGGTTTTCATCTAAGGTGTTGGATTTGCCTGACACCTTACAGTCCTTCCAACTGAAGTTGTTCGTAATTTTAACACCCAGGTACTTAGTTGAATTGACAGCCTTGAGAATTGTACTATTTATCGAGTAATCGAATTCCAACGGATTTCTTTTGGAACTCATGTGGATCATCTCACACTTTTCGTTATTTAGCGTCAACTGGCACCTGACACACCATACAGCAATCTTTTCTAAATCGCTTTGCAACTGATACTGGTCTTCGGATGACCTTACTAGACAGTAAATTACAGCATCATCTGCGAACAATCTAAGAGAACTGCTCAGATTGTCACCCAGGTCATTTACATAGATCAGGAACAGCAGAGGTCCCAGGACGCTTCCCTGGGGAACTCATGTCACAACGTCTCATACGGAACCTCAGTCCGCTTTCTTTTATATACTGTATATGATAACATATTGTCTTCCCCAGTCCCTTCTGTCTGAAAGAATGAATGAGCAAATGTATTTCTAGTTGCATGCTTGATGGTAGCAGACAATCCTGTCTGCTCGAGAACAGTAGGATCAACGTCAGAAGAGGTAGCTACGCTTTCTAGAAGCAAAGAGGTTTCTATTCTTAGTATGGTTCTGTCCGTCCCTTGTCATGTCGGTATAGGAAGCTGCCTCTCTGGTCACTTCCTTTTGTATGTGTGAAGCACCCTCATTAGGGGCCCAGGTCAGTCTGTCCGCGGCGAGCGTCTGAAGTGGTAAGATCTCTGGATAAGCGCGTGTCTGCTAAGTCAGTAGGACAATGGATTTCTTAAGTTCAGCCTAACTGAAAATTTAATCACCGTTATTTCAGGTTTAGATCTAAAATATCTAATGTTATCTTAAATTTCAACGCAGTGTAATTCGAGTGTGAAGTTCAGAATGTCTTTCAGTAGTTGCTTTGTCACTACTTTGTGAGTAAAGTGGAACCACGTGTGGATGACCCGTAACTCTAACTAAGTCTGTAAGGTGTCAGGCAAATCCAACACCTTACATGAAAACCCTGACATGATAAGCAAATCCAGTAGTATGTCACATATCTCCGAATAAATCGGGACATTAAATTAACGAAAGTAATACGAGTAACGAGTGAGCAAATGGAATACCACAGACTAACACAAGAATGCCTAAATGCATGTCGTACCTTCCCACCGTGAGGCAGACGCAGTTCCTAGGGGAGCAACGAGGACAGAAACCGAGAGCAGAACCGTGTTAAGCTAGAAGGCCCTACGATAAGGGAGGACGGGCCAGACTACCTGTACGACTACCACCCGCACGTTTTAGCGAGAGACTGTTTCGCGTCTCAGGTACGTCAAGGATCACCCCCAGCCCATGTTAAAAGCTAGAGCCCTCCAGAAAAGCAGTATAGATCTTACGATAACACAAACAGGGCCACTACCACCCGCAAGTTTTAGCGTGAGACTTTTTCGCGTGTCTGTTACATTAGGACAATCCTCCAGACCATGTTAAAAAGATAGAGGCCTCCAGAAGAGCAGTATAGATCTTACGATAACGCTAAAAGGACCACACTAGCTGCAGGTTTTAGCGTGAGACTTTTTAGCGTCTCTGTTACGTTGCAAACATTAAAAACATTGCCCCACCACGAAAAGTATAACGTTTCTCATTGGATAGACAGAATTTTTGTAGGCGGAGCTTAAGGTTAACATTGAGACCCTGACTGGTCAGATGAAAACATAGCCAGATAGTTCTTTTAAACCAACTTCGGTAAATTGTAGTAAGGAGAAGTTAGAAGAGTTGGTTCCGAGACGGCGAGCTGGATGGCTGCTGCGCTGGCCGCTGTCGCCCTGTTTCTGCCTAAACACCGACAAGGTAATGAACGCACGCGATGCCGCATATTTGAGCGCATAAAGCTTCACTCAGAACTGCAGAAGTCTCATCTGTTACACCCCCTTCCTTGCGTAATACTAGTGTCGATCGTTAATTAAAACTCATGGTGTTCATATTTGCCACTTGAAGTAAAGATCTGAAACGCGATGATTTTTCTATTTTATAGTTATTGAGAAGCCACATCAGCCACTGTAATTTACGACAGGTTAAATAAGTAATTAAAGATAATTGAGGGTCACTGTGGACCATTTTGATAGTTTTCTCTTTTGTGAAACTTAAATTAAACCTAGATTATAGATGTGATATGGCATTGGTCATCCTTCGATCGATTGTAGAACTTGGAAACCCATTCAGGGAATATTCGTTCACATTTTTGTTGAACGCAGTTGGTTTTTACCATCCTGTATTAAAACATTTCCTTTTATCAATAGTGCAATTTATAAACGATGTTTTGTGAGTAGAATAAAATTTCCAATGGTACACTTAACTGCTTTTTCAACGTTATTTTACCAGGTAACTAAAAATAGGAAAGCCTTGAACCCTTTCCACTAAATTTAGTTAGTATTAAGATTCTTTTACAGGGAGTGTAGTGGAGCTGACGCTGAGATCATTAAGTATTTGGTTATATCATCGCTAGTCTCACTGAACTCTTCTGAATTCTACATGTCATGTGTGGTCTGGTGTCTCCTTACCAGCAACAGGTCCCAGGTTCAAACTAGTTAATTCCCTAAAAAACACGCTCAGAGCGTCGTTGCGCGAAAGTGGTAGGGAGACACGATATAAGAACAAACAGACACCACCATGAATGCTTAGAAGTCCATCAATCTTAAATGCGAATGTGCGTGAGATTATAAAGTCTCGTCTTGACAATATTTTTCAATAGAGCAACTTTTCTTTATGTTCAACCCACGTGGGGTGTGCTTTGTGAGACCAGTACCACGTGCTTATATAGTTGTTTGACCCATCAGGTTAATAGTAAGACGATAGTAACCAGTTCGAGGTTTTTCTTTTGGAATTTGTGTTTCGATGTAATTTATTTTAATTATTAAAATTATTGTGGCGTTACACTCTTTGTGTAAACCAAGTTGACAACGTGAAGCATGTAATGTAATCATCAAAGTAGCCCTCAGCTATTCTTTTTGGGAAGATTTCACAGAGAGAGAGTATGAATTTAGTATACCAGTGTGTGGTAATTTCATGACGGACAGGATTGCGCTACGAACGTAACTTCTTTGGATGAAAATTGAATCGGTTGGTTGTGGTTAATTTCCTCTTGCATATGTTTCAACGTTCTTCGTGTGTTTTTTTATGTATGCAGTGTTGTATGCAGTCTCCCAATTTTGGCTCCATATTTGATGTGTTCCATAAGATTACAAACTCACATTTTCACAATCCTAAATGAGGCACCAGTTTAGTTATGAATCAAGTTTAGTATGCTGAAATTTTAATGGAACAATGATCAATATTAACATAAATGTCCAAATATAAGCTGATTTATTTCTTTTTATTTAAATTGTCTTTATATATATATATATATATATATATATATATATATATATATATATATATATATTCCTGGAAATGGAAAAACGAACACATTGACACCGGTGTGTCAGACCCACCATTCTTGCTCCGGACACTGCGAGAGGGCTGTACAAGCAATGATCACACGCACGGCACAGCGGACACACCAGGAACCGCGGTGTTGGCCGTCGAATGGCGCTAGCTGCGCAGCATTTGTGCACCGCCGCCGTCAGTGTCAGCCAGTTTGCCATGGCATACGGAGCTCCAACGCAGTCTTTAACACTGGTAGCATGCTGCGACAGCGTGGACGTGAACCGTATGTGCAGTTGACGGACTTTAAGCGAGGGCGTATAGTGGGCATGAAGGAGGCCGGGTGGACGTACCGCCGATTTGCTCAACACGTGGGACGTGAGGTCTCCACAGTACATCGATGTTGTCGCCAGTGGTCGGCGGAAGGTGCACGTGCCCGTCGACCTGGGACCGGACCGCAGCGACGCACGGATGCACGCCAAGACCGTAGGATCCTACGCAGTGCCGTAGGGGACCGCACCGCCACTTCCCAGCAAATTAGGAACACTGTTGCTCCTGGGGTATCGGCGAGGACCATTCGCAACCGTCTCCATGAAGCTGGGCTACGGTCCCGCACACCGTTAAGCCGTCTTCCGCTCACACCCCAACATCGTGCAGCCCGCCTCCAGTGGTGTCGCGACAGGCGTGAATGGAGGGACGAATGGAGACGTGTCGTCTTCAGCGATGAGAGTCGCTTCTGCCTTGGTGCCAATGATGGTCGTATGCGTGTTTGGCGCCGTGCAGATGAGCGCCACAATCAGGACTGCATACGACTGAGGCACACAGGGCCAACACCCGGCATCATGGTGTGGGGAGCGATCTCCTACACTGGCCGTACACCTCTGGTGATCGTCGAGGGGACACTGAATAGTGCACGGTACATCCAAACCGTCATCGAACCCATCGTTCTACAATTCCTAGACCGGCAAGGGAACTTGCTGTTCCAACAGGACAATGCACGTCCGCATGTATCGTGTGCCACCCAACGTGCTCTAGAAGCTGTAAGTCAACTACCCTGGCCAGCAAAATCTCCGGATCTGCTCCCATTGAGCATGTTTGGGACTGGAGGAAGTGTCGTCTCACGCGGTCTGCACGTCCAGCACGAAGGCTGGTCCAACTGAGGCGCCAGGTGGAAATGGCATGGCAAGCCGTTCCACAGGACTACATCCAGCATCTCTACGATCGTCTCCATGGGAGAATATCAGCCTGCATTGCTGCGAAAGGTTTATATACACTGAACTAGTGCCGACATTGTGCATGCTGTGTTGCCTGTGTCTATGTGCCTGTGGTTCTGTCAGTGTGATCATGTGATGTATCTGACCCCAGGAATGTGTCAATAAAGTTTCCCCTTCCTGGGACAATGAATTCACGGTGTTCTTATTTCAATTTCCAGGACTGTATATATATATATATATATATATATATATATATATATATATATATATATATATATACCACCGGTTATCGTGAGATGACTACTAAAAGATTATAATTAATGTTAGTCTGGTTGGGAATTTGGTAAGCTAGATTGGATACCTGGTGAAACAGTTGCTCAGTAATGCAAGGTTAACTTCCCCAGATAGCTCACAGCTTTTAACTCGCTTTTATTGTGTTGAATATCAACACCGTATTCAGAACAAATTAATGCATCAACATTACGACCTCTTGTTCGCATTGACGGCACTTTGAACAGTGGACATTACATTTGAGATGAGCCGGCCGCGGTGGTCTCGCGGTTCTAGGCGCGCAGTCCGGAACCGTGAGACTGCTACGGTCGCAGGTTCGAATCCTGCCTCGGGCATGGATGTGTGTGATGTCCTTAGGTTAGTTAGGTTTAAGTAGTTCTAAGTTCTAGGGGACTAATGACCACAGCAGTTGAGTCCCATAGTGCTCAGAGCCATTTGAACCATTTTGAACATTTGAGATGTGTTACGACCCGCGGCTCTACCCTTCATTCGATCCATGCGAAACCATACATTTCAGCAGGATAATGCACGACCGCATCTTGCAGGTCCTGTTCGGGCCTTTCTAGATACAGAAAATGTTCCATTGCTGCCCTGGCAACCACATTCTCCAGATCTCGCACCAACTGAAAACATCTGGTCAATGGTGGCCGAGCAACTGGCTCGTCACAATGCGCCAGTCACTACTCTTGCTGAACTGTGGTATCGTGTTGAAGCTGCATGGGCAGCTGCACCTGTACACGCCATCCAAGCTCTGTTTGACTCAATGCCCAGGCGTATCAAGGCCGTTATTACGGCCAGAGGTGGTTGTTCAGGGTACTGATTTCTCAGGATTTATGCACCCAAATTGCGTGAAAATGTAATCACATGTCAGTTCTAGTATAATATATTTGTCCAATGAATACCCGTTTATCATCTGCATTTCTTCTTGGTGTAGTAATTTTAATGGTCAGTAGTGTATCATTGTTTTAATAAAACATTTTTATGGCTAACGCACGCTGTTGTCCATTTCACTGATCCGTGATTACTGAAATGGCGGTCTGTTTACTCGCTAACTGTCACGAACTCGCAGTGATACCACCTGCTTTCAAACATTCTCATTATTCTGTGTCACTCTGTATTTTATAGTTAGGAAAACACACAAAACCGAAAGAAGTGTTATATAAGTTTTTAAAAGAAAATAAGAATCTCTAACGAAAAACTGACTACAGGAGTTGACGTAGTTTTTCTCCATTTACATACAGTATTTTTTACAACAAGAAATTCGGAAAACTCCTTTTTTTGTGTACCACCTATCATCCACCGCTTCATGTGCGACGACCCTCGCCTCTGAAAGACGCTGTCAACCGCCGCGGCACGAAATACACCGCCAGACCGCTTCCTGTCTGCCCAAACCTTTAATGCTGTTTGTGGATGTCGCTAGAGTTGGCGTCCGATGATGTCCCGTATGTGCTCAGAATGGTGATTGAGCAGGCCGAGGCAACATGTCGACACTCTGTAGAGCATGTTGGGTTACAATAGCAGAATGTGAAAAACACCCCATAGAGTGCTGTTCGTGTACGGCAGCACAACATATCGAGTCACCAGATTTTGCAGCCAGGATGCGTGGGATAACCACAAGGGTGCTCCTGCTATCATACGGAATAGCACTCCAGACCATAAGCCCAGGTGTAGCTCCCGTGTGTCTAGCATGCACATAGGTTGGTTGCAGGTGCTCAACCGGCCATCTTCTATCAACACACGGCCAACACCGGCACCAAAGCAGGACCGACTTTCCTCAGAAAACACAACAGGCCTCCACCTCGCCCTCCAATGAGCTCTCGCTTGACACCACTGAAGTCACAAATGGCGATGGTGTGGGGTCAGTGGAATGCACGCTACACGGCGTCTGGCTCAGAGCTGTCCTTCAAGTAACCGATTTTTAGCAGTTCGTTGTGTCAGTGTGCTACCAATTACTGCCCAAATTCCTGCTACAGATGCAGCATGATAAGAAAGAGCCATACGTCGAACACGATGGTCTTCCCTGTGGGTAACGCCAGATGGCCGTCTGGAGCCGATCAAGTTGCGACCGTATGATCTCGTAAATACCGCTACCAGCAGTCATGTACCGTGGCTAATTTCCTGTCAAATCTTTCTACAATATTGCAGAAGGAACATCTAGCCTCTAGCCCTATTACACAACATCGTTCAACTCAGTGAAGTGTTGATGTGGCGTCTTTGTCGCTTTGAAGGAATTCTTGACTAACATTTACTCACTACGCCCAATCTCTAGATTAACTAACGCTCACGACTTTTTTTTTTCTTTATTGTATTTCAGTTCGCCATCAGTACGGGCTGGCAGCAGCATATACGCTGCTCTTCAGCCGAAAGGCGTAAAACATACAATAGAAGACATTTAAAAATAACATAAAGGAGAAAACATGGTTACATAGATACAAAGAAAGGGGGGAACATTATGGAAGACAATAGACAAAAAGGGGCGACTGAAAATGGAGATAAAAACCTTAAAAAAGTTGTGCATAAAAAAAACCACACACAGGGACAATTAAAAGAACACAAGGCAAAGGATAAACACAGCACAAAAGTATCGACGGATGGCGTAGCACATAACAATCACTGACAGGAACACCATGTAAAAGTCCAGCACACAATTAAAATCACACCTCTCAACGCACAGGAGAACAGCACCAAAAACAACACAGACAGAGCACACTGATGACGATGAGTGAAACAGAGGATCTTCCAGGTGCAAGGAGATGAGGGAGAAGGATGAAGAGAAGGAGGGTAAAAGAGTGGGGGAGACGGGCGGGGGACGTGCCAAAGAGGGCCGGGGAGGGAAGAACATGGTAGGGAAAGAGGCGAGGATGGGGTGCAGGGACTCAGGAGGGGGGAGGAGGAAAATCCGCTCTGGGAGAAGGAAAGGAGAGGAAAATGGGGCCCCTGGGGAGGAGGGGAGTAAGGCCAGGATACAGTTGGAAAGAAGCGTATATGTCACGGTGAAGTCCAACATCTGGGAGGGGGAGGTGGTGGAAATTTCCCTAATGCAGGAGATGGAGGGTGTGGAGGTGGAGGAGAGAGGGAGGGATACAGCGATAGAGGTGCGGCAACAGGCGGGGGGGGGGGGGGGGGGGGAATCAAGCCTGTGGACAGTGTAAAGGATGCAGAGATGTTGGAGGAAAAGGAGGATGTGAGGGAAGGGGATGAGGTCGTACAGGAGCCATGTGGGGGAAGGAAAGCGGATACAGAAGGCAAGACGGAGTGCATGGCGTTCAGGGATTTGGAGGGCCCTGTAAAAGCGGGTGGGTGCGGAGATCTGGGCAACGCTGGCATAACAGAGAATAGGACGGATGAGGAATTTGTAGGTGTGGAGGATGGTGGAAGGATGCAATCCCCATGTCCAGCCAGACAGGAGTTTCAGGAGACGAAGGCGGGAATGGGCTTTCTGCTGGATGGTCAGGAGGTGAAGGGTCCAGATGAGGTGACAGTCGAAGGTGAGGCCAAGGTATCTCAGGGTGGGGATGAGCTGGATGGGACGACCATAAAGGGTGAGGTAGAAATCATGGAGATGGAAGGACGCTCACGACCGTTACAGCCCATATTTAAAGCAAACTTGATTTGCACCGTGATAGTGGCACTACTAGCGCCACACTTATGCGACTGTGCGAAATCTGAATATACATCATTTTTCATATGTAGAAATACGTCTACCAACTTTCGTTTATGTCGCACAACTCCTTCTTTGTGTAGCGATTCTTTTTCCGTCAGTGTATATCTCTAACCAAAACAATCTTTATTATATTGCAAAGATTCGTTAGTTCAGGAGGAACTTATCTTCAGAATGACTTGAAGGGTGTGAGAGTGAGAAATCTGTCTCTACACTACCCATCTGTAGTTTGTTGGACACTGTCGCAACATTTTCTCTCATTAAACGAATCTGTAATTGCTCGCACTGCATGAACTTCGAAAACAGCTGTCAATTTTTAAAGACAGTGCGAAGCCATCGGGTGTAAAAGTGATTTCGGAAGTACCTAAGGTAGCGTTATAATGTCGTTTCTGTTCACAATACCTCCGAATCATCTGGTGAATAATGTGGGAGGCTACATGAGCCTGTTCACGTCTGTTGCTGTTGTCTCAAGACAATAAAATTCGTGAAGTGCAGAGGATAGACACTTGGTGCACTGACCAGTAGCCCTCAACATAAATAATTATCGTATAGCTCATAAACAGGTTACTAGTCCATTAGCGATACATCACCGGAAACTATCACAGCCGTAAAATATCGGGATTAAACGTCTGGTGTAGAACAGGCAGACATTAGACTAAGATTCATTGGAAGAATCCTAAGGAAATGTAGCTGAATCACGAAAACCTACTCGTATATTATAGAATCCTAGTTCTATCGATTGTCGAGTTCTGCTCGTACGTTTGGGGCTCTTACCAGATAGTATTAGGAGGAGAGGTAGAGAAAATCCAACGATGAGCCACACGTCTCGTAACAGATTAGTTTTCAAAATGTGAGATACCTACATAGATGCTCATCAGACTAAAGTTGTAGACACAACAAAAAGGCGTAGAGTATAACGGAAAGATTTACTGTTGAAACTCCGAGGAAATACGTTCCAAGAAGAGTCAGGCAACAAGTCACTTCCTCAAAAGTATATCTCACGAAACGACCACAACGAGAAAATCAAAGGTAATGGCGTTCGTTTACAGAATAACAACGCTGAACCATAGGAACAGGGGGCCTAAAATAAATTACTGCTCAACGCCGTCGTACAGCGTATATATGGCTGTGCCTACACTACATCTTTATTTTCATTATATCTCCACGCAGCAAACTACATTTTGGTGTGTGGCGGAAGGTGCCTTGTGCATCACTACGACTTTAATGCGGCATAATCAGTAACTTCAATTCTAAACTATGCTGAAGTTATTTAAATAACATATAACACAAAGCACTAGCGCAAGTTAAACATTGAAGGATAAGAAAATAACTACTACAGATCAACAGCCCCTTCTATTGAAATATTACCACAGAAACAACAAACTTGGACACAGTGCACTGTAAAAATACGAAGAAAATCATTACAGTTTAATACCCTGTACCGAAATTACTTTATTTAAATATGACATTTTGCCAGTCGCAAATACACGATGCATTACCATTTAACCCTTTCAGACACTCTGGCTACAATAGCGTAAATTGAATTTTACTGTGCCTTAGCTGCAACAGAAGTACTTTTTTCACAGCGGAAATCTGAGGTACACATTAGTCAATGTTCAGCCCTTTCATCATGATCTAGTGCTGTCAACTGTTTGGTATCACTATGAAAATATCAGCAAGCCAATGATGCAGTGCGCAGCAGCTCGTGACCACCAGAAGGCACGGATTGGTTGTTTCGCAATATTTCACTGTATAAATGAATATTGTTATTGTTATTTTGGGTGGAAATTATTGAATGACCATTTTACTTTTTATTACAATAGATAATGTTTTGTAATTAGTTTTAGTCTATAAAACAAGTCAAGTGTATAAAGTATGTTTTGAAAATGGGTACATAATTTTGAATAAATCTTGCATCTGAAATCATTAAAAAATCGCTTAAGAGCATTACCACATAGACAGAAATCCTCCTTCCTCCAGAAAAAATTCGTGTCTGAATGGGTTAACTGACTTTACCAATACATTGTGAACTTAGAAAAATGACTTTTTTCTCACTTTTGTATTTCCGATATCATTTATCATTTCCTGAAAATTCATACTGACTCTCATGCCTGATTCTGTGGCTAGTACTCTAGGATTGACCAGCCGTTCTTAATTTTCTTTTGTCCACTGGTAGTTCTTAATCCGTTTTAAAACAGCTGAGCACTTTGTTGCTGGAGTAGAGTTACAAATCGTGAGTGCTGTGTACACATCAGAATAGACATCACCATTTTTTTTAAAACTAATATTCTACAGAGAAATAGACGAGAGGACAACTTGTCAGTATCTTCTTTCTTCGTATACAACAGATAGCTTTTAAAATGTATATATTCTTCACCAAAGTTGTTGTTTATATTAGAATTATAGATGGCTCTAAGTTTCTCTACGGCATCATAAATTTGAACAGCTTCTGCAGGGTGACAAGTATTGAACTATATGAAATAAAATCGTCTTAACTGAGCTGGCATAAGCTATCGCCAGCACACTGGTCGGCAAAGAGGTTGCAAGAATATGGATAATAAGCGCTGAGTCAAACTCGCCTATCAGGAGAGGCCAAAGACAGACTCACAAGCAAAACGTAGCCAATGCCCTCTCAACCGCCAGCACTTAGGTGGCCGGCGCAGACCGGAGGGCCCAGTCAGTCACCCAGTCAATCACAGTCAGTCAGCGCAGGTCGCAGTCGCAGTCCGCTCAGTTACTATTCTAATTGGCATCTGTCAGTTCACGTCACCGGCTACGAGAGTGTAGTGTTTACAGTACGATTTGTACTTCACCAGCCGTGAGGCTAATGTGGACTATTATGGAAGAGCTTGTACTACAACAATTTTCTTGAAGATAAGTAGCTTCTTGTTCTTATGAATAAAGAACGTTGTTAATACATGTATGCAATTGTGTTGGAGGGAGAGGATACCGGCCACCAGACAACATCCTCTCCCTTGCTTCCCCTGGTACAAGAGTCTATAGTGTCAACGACGACACAAGAATAACTTCTGAACGGTTTGCGTTAGTATGTTCAAACTGCGCGGTTGGCGACAGGGCATTTTGGGAATTAGTATACACTGTATGGTTTGGTTTAGCAACGAAGCCCACCTTCATCTGGATGGCTTCATCAATAAGCAAAATTGGCGCATTTTGGGGACTGACAATCCGCATTCCGCGATCGAGAAGTCTCTTCACCCTCAATGGGTGACTGTGTGGTGTGCAATGTTCAGTCACGGAATAATCGATTCGACATTCCTTGATGGCACGCTGACTACCGAAGGGTACGTGAAGGTTTTGGAAGATGATTTCATCCCCATTATTCAAATTTATCCGGATTTTGAAAAGATGTGACTCATGCAAGACGGAGCTCGACTCCATCGAAGCAGGAGAGTGTTTGATGCCCTGGGGGATGACTTTGAGGACCGCATTCTGGCTTTGTGGTACCCAGAGACCATTGGCATGGACTTCGATTGGCCGCCATATTCTCCGGATCTGAACACGAGGGACTCTTTTTTGTGGGACTATTTATTTTCATTTACACGTCAAGTTCCGTAGGACCAAATTGAGGAGCAAGTCTCCAAGGTTATGGAACGTGTCAGTACATGAAATTACAACATAAAAGTAATAACAGATAAAAATAAAATGTTTATGAACCTGAAAAAAGTCAAGCCATTAAGTTTAAGTAAACGCAATCAACAATACAAGAATCAGCTTCATTTTTCAAGAAACTCCTCTACAGAATAGGAGTGACCCATGAGGAGACTCTTCAGTTTCGATTTGCTACTGCTAAGATTTTTGAATTCGAGTGGTAGCTTATTGAAAATGGATGCAGCAGTATACTACACACCTTTCTGCAGTAGAGTCCGATCCAAATGTAGGTTTGATTTCTGCCGTGTATAAACTGAGTGAAAGCTGCTTATTCTTGGAAATAAGCTAATACTGTTAACAAGAAATGATAGTAAGGAATATATATATATTGAGAGGCCAATGTCAAAATACCTAGGCTCGTGAACAGGGGTCGACAAGAGGTTCCGTGAACTTACACCACTTATTGACCGAACCGCCCGTTTCTGAGCCAAAAATATCCTTTTAGAATGGGTAGAGTTACCCCAAAATACACTCCTGGAAATGCAAAGATGAACACATTGACACCGGTGTGTCACACACACCATACTTGCTCCGGACACTGCGAGAGGGCTGTACAAACAATGATCACACGCACGGCACAGCGGACACACCAGGAACCGCGGTGTTGGCCGTCGAATGGCGCTAGCTGCGCAGCATTTGTGCACCGCCGCCGTCAGTGTCAGCCAGTTTGCCGTGGCATACGGAGCTCCATCAAAGTCTTTAACACTGGTAGCATGCCGCGACAGCGTGGACGTGAACCGTATGTGCAGTTGACGGACTTTGAGCGAGGGCGTATAGTGGGCATGCGGGAGGCCGGGTGGACGTACCGCCGAACTGCTCAACACGTGGGGCGTGAGGTCTCCACAGTACATCGATGTCGTCGCCACTGGTCGGCGGAAGGTGCACGTGCCCGTCGACCTGGGACCGGACCACAGCGACGCACGGATGCACGCCAAGACCGTAGGATCCTACGAAGTGCCGTAGGGGACCGCACCGCCACTTCCCAGCAAATTAGGGACACTGTTGCTCCTGGGGTATCGGCGAGGACCATTCGCAACCGTCTCCGTGAAGCTGGGCTACGGTCCCACACCGTTAGGCCGTCTTCCGCTCACGCCCCAACATCGTGCAGCCCGCCTCCAGTGGTGTCGCAACAGGCGTGAATGGAGGGACGAATGGAGACGTGTCGTCTTCAGCGATGAGAGTCGCTTCTTCCTTGGTGCCAATGAAGGTCGTATGCGTGTTTAGCGCCGTGCAGGTGAGCGCCACAATCAGGACTGCATACGACCGAGGCAAGCAGGGCCAACACCTGGCATCATGGTGTTGGGAGCGATCTCCTACACTGGCCGTACACCTCTGGTGATCGTCGAGGGGACACTGAATAGTGCACGGTACATCCAAACCGTCAGCGAACCCATCGTTCTACCATTCCTAGACCGGCAAGGGAACTTGCTGTTCCAACAGGACAATGCACGTCCGCATGTATCCCGTGCCACCCAACGTGCTCTAGAAGGTGTAAGTCAACTACCCTGGCCAGCAAGATCTCCGGATCTGTCCCCCATTGAGCATGTTTGGGACTGGATGAAGCGTCGTCTCACGCGGTCTGCACGTCCAGCACGAACGCTGGTCCAACTGAGGCGCCAGGTGGAAATGGCATGGCAAGCCGTTCCACAGGACTACATCCAGCATCTCTACGATCGTCTCCATGGGAGAATAGCAGCCTGCATTGCTGCGAAAGGTGGATATACACTGTACTAGTGCCGACATTGTGCATGCTCTGTTGCCAGTGTCTATGTGCCTGTGGTTCTGTCAGTGTGATCATGTGATGTATCTGACCCCAGGAATGTGTCAATAAAGTTTCCCCTTCCTGGGACAATGAATTCACGGTGTTCTTATTTCAATTTCCAGGAGTGTATGATACCATACGACATAAGCAAATGAAAATGAGCAAAGTAGACTAATTTTCATGTCGAACGATCACTCACTTCAGATACCGTTCGAATAGTAAAAATGGCAGCATTAAGTCTTTGTACAAGATCCTGAATGTGGCCTTTCACGACAGTTTACTATCTATCTGAACACCTAGTAATTTGAACTGTTTAGTTTCATTAATCATATGCCCATTCTGTGAAATTAAAACGTCAGATTTTGTTGAATTGTGTGTTAGAAAATGTAAAAACAGAGTCTTACTGTGATTTAGCATTAGTTCATTTTCTACAAGCCATGAACGTAGGTCATGAACTGCACTATTTGTAACCTTTACTACCAAGCTAGTGTCACCAGCAAACAGAAATATTTTAGTTAGCTGTAATACTAGAGGGCATATCATTTATATAAATAAGGAACATGAGTGCCGCTAGCACACTAATCCCTGGGGCATCTCTCCCCCTCACCCCCCCCCCCTACCTCCCGCCCACTTGACCGTACCCCACTCAGGCCCCACATCAGAGCCATCCTCAACACTGTGAAAATGACCTTTTGCTGTCTGTTGCTAAAGTAAGGTGTGAGCCAATTGTGAGCTACTCCCCGTATTCCGTAATGGTCCAACTTCTGGAGCAATATTTTGTGATCAACACAATCAAACGCCTTGGTTAAACTAAAAAAAATATGTCTAGCGTTCGAAACCCATTCAGTGCCTCACAGAAAAAACAGAATATAGCACTTTCAGTTGTTAAACGACTTCTACAACCGAACTGTACATTTGATAGCAAATCGTGTGATATAAAATGATCAATTATCCTTACATACACAGTCGTTTCAATAAATTTAGCTAACTGATGGCATAGAAATAGGTCTAAAATTATCTACATTATCCCTTTCTCCCTTTTTATAAAGTGACTTGACTACCGATTACTTTAATAGTTCAGGAAACTGGCCATTCTTAACGGAAAAATTACAAATGTGGCTAAATACAGGGCTAACATGTGCAGCACAGTACTTTAATATTCTGCTAGCCACTCCATCATATCCATGAGAGTCCTTAGTCTTCAGTGATTTAATTATTTACTCAATCTCCCCCTTGTCTGCATCACAGAGAGGTATTTCAGACATCAATCTCGGAAATGCATTTGCCAAGAAAGTTATATGATACCCTGTAGAAACTAAATTTTTATTTAATTCACGAGCAATACTCAGGAAATGATTGTTATATTCTGTACATATATCTGATTTATCAGTAATAGAAAATTTTTACTACGAACTGACTTTGTATCGTCGACCTTGTGCTGCTGACAAGATACTTCCTTCACAACTGACCATATGCTTTTATCATGTGAATTAGCTATTCTATTTGCGTACCACATACTCTTTGCTTTCCTAGTAACATTTTCAAGCACGTTACAGTACTGTTTGTAATTTGATACTTTAGCTTGATTGTGACTACTACTAACATTTTGATATAATTCCCGCTTTATTCTACATGATATCCTTATCCCACTAGTCAGCCACCCAGTCTGCCTTTTAGTACTAGTACCCCATTTAGAACGTGCTAATGGAAAGCAACTCTGAAAGAGCATGAGGAATGCATTAACGAAAGCATTACATTTGCCATCTATGTTATCGGCTCTATAAACATCCTGCCACTCTTGTTCCTTGACGAGGTTCAAAAAACACTCTATTGCTCTTGGACTAACTTTCCTACATAGTTTGTAATTATGTGACATTTGTTTCAGTACAAAAGTCTTTTAGTGTTGAAATTTGTACATCATGGTCTGAAAGGCCATGATAATTTCCTCATTCACCAAAACCTTCTGAAACAAATTTTGGCTGCAAAGCCACGGAGATTCGACGGCATATCGCAATGAGGACATAGAAAAAGCAGCATTTTTGTAATGATTAATACTATTCTAAACCAAATACTCCAGTGCCTGGGCATTGGTTTTCCAAAAAATGGGTCACTTTTGAGAACAGGAAAATCATCTGCTTTAAAGTGCGTAGATTCTTGACATCTTGCCGGAACTCCGTAAGTTAGAACTTCTGTATTCTGTTTACACTTTAGAACTCTTAATTCCGTCTGCGCTTACAGAGCTGCACTGTTCATTGTCACTATTTTGAACCACAAATTCACCTGAATGTTTAGAGCCACACGGTTCACTTTCACTTTTGCCACTAAAATATGAGTCCAGTCGCGGTATCTTCTGTAAAAGTTTATTATACCTCCTTCTTTCTTCTTCAGCTTTCTTTCGGTATGCAGCACCATTTAACCTAGACCGGCTATCCTTAACGCTACTGTGAACTGAAGAAAAAAATCTGCGCTGTAGAGTGTGGAGACTGAACATACAGTAAACTTGGCGACCATCCGCCCCAATGTGGCAAAAAAAAAGGAAAAAGTTGGAGTTTTACAACTAATTGAAGGCAGTTTGTTTATTGCCATACCCGTTTTGCTTCTTTTACGTGTGAAGGATCTTCAGTGGCGAATTCCAGTACTGTTAACTCATGCGTGTGGCCCTGGAGCAGTATTCGTTAGTTTTCATGCTCCAGCCAGTCGATTTCTGGCGTTTTTTCACCCACATTTGTCACAGTACCCATGAATTCAGAAGGCTTTGTTGTCCACTGCAGTGGACTATGGTTAGATTTCGGGCAGGACGATACGAGCGCCATTCGACAACTGGATCGTTGTCGATCCAGTTGTCGAATGGCGCTCGTTGCAAGCGACTGCTGGAGAAAGCTCACACTTTCAGAGAAGGACTAGTCAATTTGTTTGAGGCAAGCACATTATTTATGATGTTAATTGATGCTTCTGTCGATGCTTGGTAGAACATTATTTATGATACAACATTATTTATGGTAGAAACCATTTACTTTATTTTATTATTTACTGTAACTATATATTTTCAAAAATAATGCTAATCATATTTTTCGTATAAACTGAAAAATGTGGTTCAACACTATGTACAAACAAGTGTGATCTACACTGAAACAAACTTTTGCCTTCTCATACAGTTCTCTGGCGCTAGAAAAGTCATTGGAACATTCCCCTGGCTCCAAAATTGCAATGAAGACTTCGTTTTATGATGTAGTATCAGCACTACATTGTGATACCGCTGAATTGGGTGATGCAAGGACTGTGGGGGATAGATGTGATAGTGTTTTATCGTTTATTATCACAAGTTTAATCTGTCCAAACACTGTGCCCGCTGCATTTTTAACTGAGTTTGTTTTCTACTTGGAATGTCTTGAACGAGTGTGCACAACTCAAAAATAAATTACCATATTGTCGAGCTCGCGCTTCTCTCTCGCACTACTGTCTCTACTGTGTTGATAATTTGTAGCTGCAGCTACATCTCCATTTACTTCTTTTCGTTTTGGCTTTTCCGCCGGATTCAATTATACTTCCTCCTCTCGATTCACATCGTCAGGAACTTGTTCCCCTGACTCTTCCAAATTTGATGATACAATCCTGGAAATGGAAAAAAGAACACATTGACACCGGTGTGTCAGACCCACCATACTTGCTCCGGACACTGCGAGAGGGCTGTACAAGCAATGATCACACGCACGGCACAGCGGACACACCAGGAACCGCGGTGTTGGCCGTCGAATGGCGCTAGCTGCGCAGCATTTGTGCACCGCCGCCGTCAGTGTCACCCAGTTTGCCGTGGCATACGGAGCTCCATAGCAGTCTTTAACACTGGTAGCATGCCGCGACAGCGTGGACGTGAATCGTATGTGCAGTTGACGGACTTTGAGCGAGGGCGTATAGTGGGCATGCGGGAGGCCGGGTGGACGTACCGCCGAATTGCTCAACACGTGGGGCGTGAGGTCTCCACAGTACATCGATGTTGTCGCCAGTGGTCGGCGGAAGGTGCACGTGCCCGTCGACCTGGGACCGGATCGCAGCGACGCACGGATGCACGCCAAGACCGTAGGATCCTACGCAGTGCCGTAGGGGACCGCACCGCCACTTCCCAGCAAATTAGGGACACTGTTGCTCCTGGGGTATCGGTGAGGACCATTCGCAACCGTCTCCATGAAGATGGGCTACGGTCCCGCACACCGTTAGGGCGTCTTCCGCTCACGCCCCAACATCGTTCAGCCCGCCTCCAGTGGTGTCGCGACAGACGTGTCGTCTTCAGCGATGAGAGTCGCTTCTGCCTTGGTGCCAATGATGGTCGTATGCGTGTTTGGCGCCGTGCAGGTGAGCGCCACAATCAGGACTGCATACGACCGAGGCACACAGGGCCAACACCCGGCATCATGGTGTGGGGAGCGATCTCCTACACTGGCCGTACACCTCTGGTGATCGTCGAGGGGACACTGAATAGTGGACGGTACATCCAAACCGTCAGCGAACCCATCGTTCTACCATTCCTAGACCGGCAAGGGAACTTGCTGTTCCAACAGGACAATGCACGTCCGCATGTATCGTGTGCCACCCAACGTGCTCTAGAAGGTGTAAGTCAACTACCCTGGCCAGCAAGATCTCCGGATCTGTCCCCCATTGAGCATGTTTGGGACTGGATGAAGCGTCGTCTCACGCGGTCTGCACGTCCAGCACGAAGGCTGGTCCAACTGAGGCGCCAGGTGGAAATGGCATGGCAAGCCGTTCCACAGGACTACATCCAGCATCTCTACGATCGTCTCCATGGGAGAACAGCAGCCTGCATTGCTGCGAAAGGTGGATATACACTGTACTAGTGCCGACATTGTGCATGCTCTGTTGCCTGTGTCTATGTGCCTGTAGTTCTGTCAGTGTGATCATGTGATGTATCTGACCCCAGGAATGTGTCAATAAAGTTTCCCCTTCCTGGGACAATGAATTCACGGTGTTCTTATTTCAATTTCCAGGGGTGTATATTATGTGCCGACAGTGTGTCAGAAATACACTCCAAGTGACATGCCCATAGCCAATTCTGATACTTATTGGCTGGACCTGTGCTTCCTGTTATGAATTTTAGGTATTTGCTGTCGAGGTCTCATAGATTCTTCCGTTTTGCTCGAACAGCCTCAAGTGTCAGTCAAGCTGTATGCAAATTATTTTATTTCATATGATTCATTTGTTACTAAGAAATAGCACATTTTGTTCCAGATATTTGGCCACTGGTGATTCGCACCATGCCAACGCTTTTTAATTCTGCATGGGAAGGACAAATGTCTCCAGCTTAGTCAAATATGTGTGTCAAGAATTGTACAGCATTTTACAACACTGTATTTACCTCAACCAACAGAGGAAATCTGGAAGGAAATTGAGATGGGATTGATGTAACGGCGGCAGTTCCGGAACTACACTGTCAGCATAGGTGGGAAGTGTCCTAAAAACAGGGGCTCAAATTATTTTTCTTACGAACTCTTGTTTTCAATTGGCCTGATCACAATTACAACTCCGTGGTTATTGACGTGGATAGCTATGGCAGACACTGTGACAGCACATGTTTTGAAAACTGCATTTTTTGGCGAATTCATGAGAGGAAAATGTATTCTGCCTCCGAAACCATTGCCGGACACAAAAGTGCCCGTCCCTTATGTGGTAACAAGTGATGAAGCGTTTGAATTATAAACTTGTCTGATGACCCCTTTCTCCAAATCATCGGCCTTGGAAGATCGTTCAAAAGCAGTTTGCAATAAACAAATATGCGGGAGCCGTGGAAAATGCCTTCGTTATACTCGCTTGAGAGTGATGAGTTGTGAGTTCTTTTTATTTATTTATTTATTTATTTTTTAGAGCTTGCTGAACCAGTTGTCAAAGCGGCGTATTTGTAGCTTAAATTGTACTTCAATGACATCATGCATTGCATTGTACACTACAGTATTCATATGATACTATATCACGCAAACGCACATTTATTTATTAACAAAGTAAACACCTGTTCGATATACACTTGCGTTAATTTTCTTCCCCGTTACCGCTTTTTTCATCACATTTTTTATAATCACAGTGCCAGGTACAGCACAAAAATACATTTACATGCACCAGCTCAATCAGTCTTTCTGTTTCTGCCGCCGTCTTGTGCACACTTGCCCGCCACGGACTTTGTACAAAAATCTCAACCTGCCCGCAGCACGCGACAGGCAAGGGCGATCTAGCGCTGATCCCGCCTTGCTGTTTGACCGGAGCGATATAGCGTGCAACACACAGGTCGCGGCAGGTGCCCGCGCAAGATGCGTCCTCCCTGTCTGACAGAGCTTAATGCGCTTGGACATGAAAGACTTTATGGAAATAGACTAGCAGCAAAAGACGAGTTTAATGACAGATGTAAGTATTTGTTAAGTCTGCCAACAAATTAATGTCTGAATGCTGATGAAATGAACATTAAAATTATACTTACAAAAATATCTGTGGCAACATTTTGTCGCTTTCAGAATTTTGCTGCCCTGTGTAGCTGCACATGTTGCATCTGCCTAAATACAGCCCTGAACGTAGGAATGAATCATCACTGTTATTCACTCTTCATTAAAAGTTAAATAGCGATGTCACATGGCAGCCCACATTTATCGTGCTTTCATATGCTTCTGTGTTGTATCGAAACTCACACAAACGTGTCAAGGGAATAGCAGGACATTTCGAAGATGTTGCTAGTATACACAGCAAGGAGTTATCTTACTACGCATACATGCGGTAGTATAAAGGAGCCCTCTATTCGAAGCGAGCTTATCTGCCTGCCGAAGTGATTGTAAAGTGATACCGGATGCGCCCTACTTACCTCAACATTTACAGTACAGTCTGGATTACTGGCGAACAGAGAACGTCCGCGGCAAGACGCTCTCCGCCTCTGTTATGAGCATCCAGGCTATTGACGGAAATGCATTTGTATCTCCAGTTCTCGCCAGGGCCTTTATTACTATGCCGTCACTCCCTTCAGCTGGGTCTCGGCTCATGTGGGCGGTCGTCAGCTTTGTAGAGTGTGGGGAAGGGGAGGGGAAAGAAGCTTTGTGTGCGAGCACACACTTGCACAACTATACAGGGGATGGACAAAAATATGGAATGTAAATTCCTAACTGCAGATGCTAGCCAAGTGTGAAATTTTGCGTTGTTGTATCTGACCACGAACGGCACGTGATGCTATTTCCTCAATACGTTGCAAGAGTCAATCGTGGTTAGAAGAGCGTTCTGTCTAGCTGTAGATGCATTATGTCGGAGCTCAGTGCATTCGAACGTGAATAAATTGTTGGTGTTAGTATGACGGGTGCTTCCGTAACCAAATAGCCAAAGTGCTTTCTGTTCCAAGAAGCACTGTATCGAAGATTTATATCGCATACAGTAAAAGTAGTAAAACATCATCCATTAAGTCACAACGCGGGCGAAAGTTTGTGTTAAGTGATTGTGAGAGACGGTCATTGAATTACGAAAATTAAGAGAGCGACAGCTGCAAAAGCCACTGCAGAACTGAATGTCGCACTCGCGAATCATGCCAACACTAAAACAATACGAAGCGAGTTCCATAAGCAGAAATTGCAGGGAAAGCTGGAATTCCAAACCTACTCATCAGCGATGCGAAAACTGTTACATGACCACGTGGTGCCGACACCATAAAACCTGGACAATGGAGCAATGGAATAATGTCATTCTGTCGGATGAGTCTTGTATCACAATGTTTTCAACTTCTGGCCGAGTTTACGTCCCAAGAGTGAAACATGGCGGGGTTTCCGTGATGATTTGCGTAGTCATACTGTGGTATTGCGTTGGCCCATTGGGTACTCTTCAAGGTCGCATTACCGCCATATAACATGTAACCATTTTGGTTGATTAGGATCATATTATGGTACAGTGTTTGTTCCACATTGACGATGCTGTGTTGCAAGACGACAGGGTCGCTGTTCACACAGCTCGTATCGTACAGGCCTGGCTTCGTGAGCATGAGAATGAATTTTCGCATCTCCCCTGGCCACCTCTGTCACCAGATCTGAGTATTACAGAGAATTTGTGGTCTACTTTGGAGAGAAGGGTGCATGATCGCTATCCACCTCTATCACCGTTACCTGACCTTGCCACTATTTTGCAGAAAGAATGGTATAAGGGTCCTTGAAAACAGTACAGGACCTTTGTTTACCCATGCCAAGACCGACTGGAAGCTGTTTTGAACGCCGCCGTATTAAACATGGGCATGTGTACATTTTAGGTATTTCCATATTTTTGTCCTCCCTCTGTATGTCTGATGTAAGTAGTCACATTACAGCTTTTAGTGTGGTGTTCTAGTCGTTAGCATAGCTGTCTCTAGATTACGGGACCCTGGGCTCGATTCTAGGAAGGTCTGAGATTTTCTTCACTCTGGGCTTAGTGTTTGTGTTGTCCTAATCATTTCATTTCATCTTCATCTACACGCAAGTCGCCCAAGTGATGTCAAATAGAAAGACTTGAACCAGGCGCCCAAACAACACCAGGAGCGTCTTCCGGCCAGTAATGCCGTGCCATCATTTTATTTTTACGTAGTGTGATAATCAGTGGTCACCATATAGTCAACGTTCGTTTCAATAACAAAATTACACAAAATAACAAACAGAGATTGTCGTAATTACTGTTCAGGGACACAGAAATGCCGACAGGCAAAAAAAGTTCGTGTTTCCGTAGGGAGAGAAATGGGCGACGCATCGAACAGCTTCCTGCACCACACGAGAGCGAAAGAGCTTCCCGAGGATCTACATAAACTCCCTAAGCGAGTCGAAAGCTTCTATTCAGTCACTCGTCGATCAGTCTAAAGCCGAAATTCAGGCGAACGGCTGCTCGAAAATGCACCTCGCCACGCAAGTAGGCCGTTGGGGGCAATTTTATGCTATGGTCGACATTCACTTGCGATCCGTGGTACAAGTGATAGTGATAGAAGGTACCGTGACAGCTGTGGACTACGAAGACGCTGTAATCTTTTAGACTTTCCCGGTGATTCTTTGTCATCTTGTTGACATCGTGTGTTCTGCCGGTGCTCCGCGTCTTCCCAGTACGACATTTCGACACCGCAACTCGACGTCTTCATCAAATGTCCTCTGAGACTGGCTACCTGGCGTTTTTTAAAATTTTCTTGAAGAAGTAAAGCCGCTTCACGTCCGCATAATATGGTGACCATCTTAAAAGATCTACTCTGCGTTTGTTAGCATTTACATCGAGTATATCACAAGAGCGGGGTCTGTGATGTTTTCCGTACGTTTGGGTAAGATTACTCACAAATACGGGCCTATTTGGTGACAGAAAGTGGTCGAAAGTCGTTTGAAGAAGAACGGTTTTAAGGGCAGAGGGGGAGAAAGTGCCATGGCAGGCGCCAAGGGAAAAAAACATCTGCGACAGCCTGGACGGGTAGTAAGGACAGTAGCGGATTTCTTGTTATCTCGGACAAATCATGCAAGGGTAGGTAGAGTTAGTAATGGGTATTATGCAGTTCGATATCGTGTCATAGCCATATGTTCCTCATAATAAAGTCAGTCCGAAACTACGCAACAACGCAGTACACTGCTGTATGGTCCCCTTTGCTACATTGGGTCGTCGGTCTCCGTGCGTAGCAGTAGGCCTCGGTTGTCTATTTCGTGGTACAGCCGTTGGCTGCGCCAGTGTTGGGTGTGTTCCCGTTGGCTGCGTTTGCTTCTGCTACCTTTTTCTTGAGAAGGGCCATGAACTCGTCTGCTTTCGCCTGGAGTTTATGTGTAGCCGTCTTGTCAGGGGCCACTCCAGTGGCTGCTTGCATTTCTGAGTTGCCAAGGGAGTGGTCGTCTGTTTGGCGGTGTCTTTTCCTGCCTTCCGCGCCGCAGGTGGTGCGGTAACATTAGCAGGTGCCATTTCTTCCTTACGGGGGTCGCGTGCAAGTGCAGTAACAGCTGTCGCAGGTGGCCACAGGCCTCCTTAGCAATTCCGGCAGCAAAAGCAGCACTCTCTGCCGCCATGTCGGCTTTGAGAGCCGCGATAACCTCGCCGATTACATTCCGCATCACAGCGCGTATGTCATCGGACGTCTTTGCTGTTTCTGTTAGGGAATGGGCAGCTTTTCCCTGCCTTTCCTCCGCGGCTGGTTCCTCCCACCAGTGGTGGAAATTTGCTTTTTCCTTTTGACTGGAGGTCTTGGGGACCGCGGCTGTTCATTAGTGGAAGAAAATGAAACGCCTACAGCCGTTCTTACGATCTTATTTAGTGTGTAGCTACCAGCTTCGCTGCTTCAATGCGCCATCTTTAGGCCTTAATTGATGCTGAAGGGGCTATCACAATCCATATATACGCTGTATCAGTGGCCAATATAACTGGTTTACGCAGGCTATCTTTATCTGTGATGTCAGCACCCCAACCATCAACTGCAAACTCATAAAATCGTAAGGACTCTGTAGGAGTTTTGCTATGAATCTGGCTGCGACTCGTGAAGGGTGGGCAGCGTCGCCAGTAGAGATGGGTCGTTCGCGAACTAACGAGTCCAAAGGAACGGTGCACCAAGATGAACGGAACGAGCGAGGAATGAATTCTAGGGAACGGTCTTTCATGGTTCGCTTATGTCGCGGGTTTCTACTTACAGTTCCCGAGAAATGGAAACGGTCGGTCTCGTTCCAGCCTCGGTCCCGTTCCCTCTGTCTCGGTCTCGGTCTCGCTCGGCCGGACTCGTCCTTCTTCGCGCGGCCACTCGCAGTTCCACTGCCGACTGCTCATAGATAGTTCAGTATAGAGTCGGTAGTTTCGTTCGCTTCGCACGCCCATTCTAGATCTGTTTCAAACCTTTTTTGCACTCTGACGTTCTGGTTCTTTTCGTATTCTAACAGCTTCCACGACCGGTAATTAAAATGTATTGTATAATTACGTAAATTACATAAAAATTACGTGGTGTGTAATACATACATCTTTTCATGTAACAAAACAGTGTATCAGCTTACTTCAGCAGAAGAAATACTTGTAAAAAGGCAAGATTATTTGTTGTTACACATGCAAAGGACGTCGGCACAGCACACACGAGTGGTCATTTTCCGTCTTTTTTTGATCCAAGGTAAAAGAGCATGTTCATTGCTACGGAAGGCAGATGGACTTACAACCGAATGAAGCCCGCGCTTCGTAATCGAGTGTATGGTGTCACATTTTGTAAAAAGAATATAGTTCCTACAATATGATTTCAGAGGTACAGGGTGGCGCACGAAAAATCGGCCCTGAGTACTAGATTCCTTATTGTCGGTTACCAATAGTCATCTATTGTTTCGAAGATGTTTGCATTCGCTTATTTGTTATTTCTTCTCTGCCTAATTATCTAATTTATCTATTCTGCTCGTAGCGGTCAACAACTCGTGGGTAATTGGCGAGCAGTCTGTACTCGGGGCCGGTTTTTCGTGCGCCATCTTATTTCCCTCGATCAGCCATATAACGCTATAGTTAGCTAAACGAGATTTCTTACATAATCATGAAAATCACAAGTGTGTGAGAATTCTGTTATGAACAAAAACTGTGTACTCCAAGGGGGAGGCAAGTGCCCCTCTTGGCGCCTTCCATCTTCAGTCACCTATGCTACTAATTTTCAGTTTTTCATAAGAACGGTGAACGAATAAAAATGAACGGTTCCCAAAAAAGAGCGATCACCAGTGAACTAGTTCCCAAGGATGAACGACTTCGCCCATCTCTAGTCGCCAGTCGGCTAGGTGTCCCCCCCCCCCCCCCCCCCCCCCTCGCCCGCCACCCAAGTCACCAGAGTCTTCTGACGTTTGCACGGCGACGATGAGAAGCAGCGACCTCTTCTTGTTCGTCCGGTTGCGCAGTTTGACTACCGTTATCACGTAATCCTTCACGTCGCAGCCCTTCCTGGACTGCTGCTTCGTCGAGCCTCCTGAGGAGCGTCTTGGTGAGCTTCTCCCGCTGCTTTGCCGGCGGTGTATGCTTCATCTGGGGCATGGGGATGATGTGGGCAAACACGGCGCCTCTAAGCGCCCTTAATCGATCATATTCACTGTTTCTAGCACGTTAGTGGTGTCTGAGTCCACGGATTCGACGGCGACTTCATGCTTGCAGCACTGTCCATCCTATGCCTTTGCGCACTGGATGCACGAAGGAGGGACAGGCATACGATCTAATTCTTGCTGCTTCTTTTTCTGTGATCTAACAGCAATGTCAGTGAGATGCACGACTGATGATTCCTTGATTGCACCAGTCTTCTTCTGACCACTTCGACCTTTGCCCATGTTGTATCGCAGAAACACGACAGTCTGCTATCGTTGTAAAATAGACGTACGACAATTTGATTTGTGTCGTGTGACAGCACAAACACTTCATTACCGCTCTTTGTCAGCCTCAGTAGCGTAGCATAGCGCAGAACAGCAAAAATACGCTGACCTGGCTGGCTCACACTGAACTTGGCTGCATGGCTTGTTTTTTTCCTTGCGTTTTTCATACCTACCTCGGAAGGAGGAGGGCGGGCTGTTTGAAGGCTTACTATGCCCTTTTTAGCCCGACGTGGGTAAATTACATTTATATTTATTTGTTCCATTTCTCTTGCTGCGGGATGGGAGTGCGATACTTTCTTGTGGGTTCTCTTTTGGTTTCTTGGCCTTTTTGGTCTTTGAAAGGGGGGGGGGGGGATTTTGTTTTCTCCCAGTTGGGAATGTTGGAAGATTGTGAGGGACAGCTCTGGAATTCGCCTCACGGCCGAGGAATGCGCTCCCTGCAACTGTGCACTGCTGCTGAAGTTACGCAGCCTCTTGTGGCTGCGACCGTCGTCCAGAGTTCCGTATTAGGTCTGCTCCCGCGAGGCGCGATCCCTCAGGTCTGAGGTTATTGATGTTGTTCCCTATCTCGTCCGTATCCTTAGTGGTCGTTTCCCGCGACAGTGGCCGCCGCCTGGTGCTCTGTAATGTGGCCTGATCATCATTTACGCCTGCAGATGTCGGTGGTTCATTACTGGAGCTGGGAATTTTTTCCGGTGCTTTCATAGCAACTGAAATGTCGGATTCCAAGCAGTGCTGAGTTAGTATCCCGCTTTCCAACTGATAATGTTTTCCTCCATCTTGATTTCAATTGATTCATTGATGAGAATATCTCGTAATCTGTGGGTTTGAGCCAGGATCCTGGTTTTATCATAATCCATAGCGTGTTTAAGCTTCGGGCAGTGTTCTGCCATTGCTGGTTTTGTTGCCTGCCCTGGCCTGTGACTCTTTGGTGTTCGTTAAATTTTATATCCATTGTTCATATATAACACTTACTGCATTGACAAGGTATGTGGTATATACTGCGCTTTCTTAACCCCAGATCATCATTGACCTTTCCGAGAAGAGCCCTGTTTTTGTTGAATGGGTGGAACTCACACTTTATTTCGCGTTTCTTCGAGAGTTTGCTGATCTTAGCAGAGTAAGAAAGGAAAAAAAGAAGACTGACACCACTTAAACAGGCTCGCTTCCCCACTTTACCCAAATTACAGTTAATTTTGCGCGACGTCATCTAAGCCAAATTCCACCTCTATGCCGTCTAATGTGCACCAAGTGTATCACATTGCTCAGTTCTTACTGCGTCTGAGTTGCTAGTTACAAAAGGAGGCGTCGAGGTGCGACTGCAACTCTCGTTTACAATTTATGTACCGGTAGTGGAACAAAAATTTTGTGCTCCGGCTGCCTGCCTCCGTCGTCCAAGAGGAAAGTGCCTGTCAGATGGCCTACATGTAACACAGAAATCTCCGTCAACAACCACCCCTCAAGCGCAACGCTGGCGTCAAACTTCCTCTCCCACAAGAATTTAGACAAATACGAAGCATGTTATTCTGTGTTGCTTACCTGATCGACCGATTCAGGAGAAGATGATGTAAGCTCCTGAAATTTCTGCTGCTAGCGTTCTTCCGCCCCGGGCCAGACTCTAAAACAGCGCTGACTGATGCCTATTCCTCCGGCCTCCGCAACTGAAACTGAAGTTTTGTCTTAGCTCCACCCGTCTGTATTGTCCGTCCATGCGTTGAGAGAAGGGCTGGACTGTCTGTGTGGCCGAGCGCAAACAGAACAATTACCCCCGCTGCCTACGAGGTCCGCGGTTGCGACCCACGCTGCGTCTGAAACGACTGCACCGCTCCTAGGTGCATGCCTGGCTGATGCTGCTCTGCTGGCCACCTTCCAGGCAGACAATCACTTTCTAATTCGTCTTTCACAACAGAGTGAACCAAGACGCTCGCCAGAAAGCTACCCCTGAGTAACACATGTACTGTTGGAACCTTACCTGCAAGATAAAGCTGTGAAAAGAAGTTACTGCAGAACCATTACACCTGAACCCCACAGCCACTCATTTATTGATAGAATAAAAATTGAAACTAAAAGGGAAACTAGCTGCATAACTAGAGTTTGCTATCCAGCAATATGGAATTGAAATGCGAGGGGGTGACCAAGATTAAGCCTCCACCTCGCAAGCGTACACACGCACAATAACACAATTCTTTAATTTCAGCACTTCACCTCACATACATTCAGTACCAACCGGCACGACACTTATTCCAGTATCAAGTGAACCAACGCAGCAGCAGAACATCCAGCCGTAACAAACGATAGTTAAAATCGCTTCTTGTTTCTACATCCGAGAACGTTCACGTGACTAGATGGTGTGTCCTTCATCTACATCTACTACAACTACTCTGCAATTCACATTTAAGTGTTTGGCAGAGGGTTCATCGAACCACAATCATACTATCTCTCTACCATTCCACTCCCTAACAGCGCGCGGGAAAAACGAACACTTAAACCTTTCTGTTCGAGCTCTGATTTCTCGTATTTTATTTTGATGATCATTCCTACCTATGTAGGTTGGGCTCAACAAAATATTTTCACATTCGGAAGAGAAAGTTGGTGACTGAAATTTCGTAAAAAGATCTCGCCGCGACGAAAAACGTCTTTGCTGTAATGACTTCCATCCCAATTCGCGTATCATATCTGCCACACTCTCTCCCCTATTACGTGATAATACAAAACGAGCTGCCATTTTTTGCACCCTTTCGATGTCCACCGTCAATCCCACCTGGTAAGGATCCCACACTGCGCAGCAATATTCTAACAGAGGACGAACGAGTGTAGTGTAAGCTGTCTCTTTAGTGGACTTGTTGCATCTGCTAAGTGTCCTGCCAATGAAACGCAACCTTTGGCTCGCCTTCCCGACAATATTATCTATGTGGTCCTTCCAACTGAAGTTGTTCGTAATTTTAACACCCAGGTACTTAGTTGAATTGACAGCCTTGAGAATTGTACTATTTATCGAGTAATCGAATTCCAAAGGATTTCTTTTGGAACTCATGTGGATCACCTCACACTTTTCGTTATTTAGCGTCAACTGCCACCTGCCACACCATACAGCAACCTTTTCTATATCGCTTTGCAACTGATACTGGTCTTCGGATGACCTTACTAGACGGTAAATTACAGCATCAACTGCGAACAACCTAAGAGAACTGCTCAGATTGTCACCCTGGTCATTTATATAGATGAGGAACAGCAGAGGTCCCAGGACGCTTCCCTGGGGAACACCTGATATCACATCAATTTTACTCGATGATTTGCCAACTATTACTACGAACTGCGACCTTCCCTGCAAGAAATCACGAATACAGTCGCACAACTGAGACGATACCCCATAGGTCTGCAGCTTGATTAGAAGTCTCTTGTGAGGAACGGTGTCAAAAACTTTCCGGAAATCTAGAAACACGGAATCAACTTGAGATCCCCTGTCGATAGTGGCCATTACTTCATGCGAATAAAGAGCTAGCTGCGTTGCACAAGAGCGATGTTTTCTGAAACCATGCCGATTACGTATCAATAGATCGTTTCCTTCGAGGTGATTCATAATGTTTGAATAGAGTATATGCTCCAAAACCCTACTACAAACCGACGTCAATGATATAGGTCTGTAGTTAGATGGATTACTCCTACTACCCTTCTTAAACACTGGTGCGACCTGCGCAATTTTCCAATCTGTTGGTACAGATTTATCGGTGAGCGAGCGGTTGTATATGATTGCTAAGTAGGGAGCTATTGTATCAGCGTAATCTGAAAGGAACCTAATTGGTATACAATCTGGACCTGAATACTTGCCCGTATCAAGCGATTTGAGTTGCTTTGCAACCCCTAAGGTATCTACTTCTAAGAACTCATGCTAGCAGCTGTTCGTGTTTCAAATTCTGGAATATTCCATTCGTCTTCCTTGGTGAAGGAATTTCGGAAAACTGCGTTCAATAACTCCCTTTAGCGGCACAGTCGTCGGTAACAGTACCATCGACACTGCGCAGCGAAGGTATTGACTGCGTCTTGCCGCTTATGTACTTTACATACGACCAGAATTTCTTCGGATTTTCTACCAAATTTCGAGACAATGTTTCGTTGAGGAACCTATTATGGCATCTGGCATTGAAGTCCGTGCCAAATTTCGCGCGTCTGTAAATTTTAGCCAATCTTTGGGATTTCGCGTTCTTCTGAACTTCGCATGCTTTTTCCGTTGCCTCCTTGAGTCATGGTGTAAAACACTGTTTCCAAATTGTATTGGCAGCGCCCACATCACGCACGGGACAGGAACCCTTGCACATTACCTTTACATGTAGCTCATACAACGTCACATAAGCGTGACTGTGAAACATAAACACCTTATTTAAGTCTAACACTTAGTACGAGATAATTATAACTTTGATAATTGCATTCAGCGCATCTAAATCAATAAGGTACGGCTACTTTCATTTTCGTAAAAATAAACTGTGAAAATTTGCTTATCAATACGAGAACCTGACACCCGTGAGAATATATGATAGGACAAGCAAGAAAGTTCCAATGAACATGACTAACCACCTGAGCTGTTGCGAATTTATAGGTACAAGCCGCCATTGATTTCACTATGAAATATACACTGAAAAGCCAAAGACACTGATACACCTTCGTAATATCGGTCGGCCTCTGTGACCGAGCGGTTCTAGGAGCTTAAGTCCGGGACCGCGCTACTGCGACGGTCGCAGGTTCGAATCCTGCCTCGGGCATGGATGTGTATGATGTCCTTAGGTTAGTTAGGTTTAAGTAGTTCTAAGTCTAGGGGACTGATGACCTCAGATGTTAAGTCCCATAGTGCTTAGAGCCATTTGAACCATTTGAACCTAATATCGTGTCGGGCCCCCGCGAGCACACAGAAGTGCCGCAACACCACGTAGCATGGACTCTACTAATGTCTGAAGTAGTGCTGGAGGGAATTGACACCATTAATCCGTAAGAGGGGGTGGAGATCTCTTCTGAACAGCGCGTTGCAAGACATGCCAGATATGTTCAACGATGTTCATGTCTGGGGAGTTTGGTGGACACTGGAAGTGTTTAAACTCAGAAGAGTGTTCCTGGAGTCACTCTGTGGGAATCCTGGACGTATGGGGTGTCGCATTGTCCTGCTGGAATTGCCAAAGTCCGTCGGAATGCACAGTGGACATGAATGGATGCAGGTGATCAGACAGGATGCTTACGTACGAGTCACCAGTCAGAGTCGTGTCTATACGCGTATCACGGGTCCCATGTGACTGCAACTTCAAACGCCCCGCACCATTACAGAGCCTCCACCAGCTTGAACAGTCCCTTGCTGGCATTCAGGGTCCATGGATTCATGAGGTTATCTCCACATCCATACACGTCCATCCGCTCTATACAATTTGAAACGAGACTCGTCCGACCAGACAACACTTTTCCAGTCATCAGAAGTCCAGTGTTGGCCTTGACGGGCCCATGCGAGGTGGTGTAAAGCTTTGTATTGTGCAGTCATCAAGGGTACACGAGTGGGCCTTCGTCTCCAGAAGCCATTATCGATAATGTTTCGTTGAATGGTTCGCGCGCTGACACTTGTTGATGGCCTAACACTGAAATCTGCAGCAATTCGAGGAACGGTTGTACTTTTGTGACGTTGAACGATTCTCTTGAGTCATCGTTGGACCCGTTCTTGCAGGATCTTTTTCCGGCCGAAGCGATGTCGGTGATTTGATATTTTAAAGGATTCCTGATATTCACGGTACTCTCGGGATATGGTCGTACGGGAAAATCCCCATTTCATCGCTACCTCGGAGGTGCTGCGTCCCATCGTTCGTGCGCCGACTGTGACACCACGTTCAAACTCACTTAAATCCTCATAACCTGCTATTGTAGCAGCAGTAACTGATCTAACAACTGCGCCAGACGCTCGTTGTCTTATATAAGCTTGCCGTGTTCTGCCTGTTTACGTATCTCTATGTTTGAATACGCATGCCTAAACCGCTTTCTTTGGCACTTCAGTGCATATAATTAGTATAAATGTTTTTTCAATGTAAACTCGTCGATTAAGTTCTCATTTCACTGGATTCATAGTTCATCCATGATATTCTTGAATAAGAATTACGATACTGCTGTAGCTCTTGCAAGTTACAATTTACGTTACATTCTTAACTGGTAAAGGAGGTATTCGACATGCCGCCTTCGTATTTGGATGAAATATTGCGCTCTTCCCTGTAGTGACTTTCGAATTCTTTCAAATACCCCTAGATAATCTCGTAAATCTTGACAGGCTCTACAACTCGCTGCTCCAATTCTTTAACCGAATCAACGGGAGTGCTGTACATTGACATGTACCCAAGAAGAAAAATCCAGAGGGTTGAAGTCAGGTGATTTTGCTGACCAAGATACGGCCCTGCTCGACCATACTGGCACGATAGATGTTGTCTTGCAACAGCAGCAAAATTTGCCAGTGTCCCGTCATGCAACTACCACATTCCCTAACCACAGGCCATGGTTAAGATCTGACCCCAATTGTTTTACAACTTAATACAAAAGTTTACATCTCAAATATCTCTAAAGAGTGGTCAGAGACAGTCTGGGTAGTTTTTAAGGGTGTTACAGACTAGGTTGTGCTCAGACAAAAGAAAAAAATCGAAACGTTGCGCCGTTTCCGACTTAATTACCATTGAAATTAGCAAATCAGGCCGCTGTACGTGCAAATTAAGCGGTCCGCCAGATACAATTTAGCATCGGTTGTTCACATAACGTAGGTGATAGCACACGAGACTGCTCAGTTGTGGTTCTGGTTCGATCTTACTACCGTCCCATGTCCAATTTTTGTATCACTCTCTTGTTCGGTTTTAAGAAACCAAACGAAAAACACGTTTAGCGATACCTTTTCTAGTGGGCCGCAAAATTAGCAACGACCTGATTGATTAACTTCAATGCTAATTAACTCGAAAATGGCACAAAGTACCGAATTTTTTTCTTAACAATTATTTACCAGTACAGCCTACCCTGCAACACCCTTACGAGATTATAGACTGCTTCTGATCACCTTGCATATTAGTAGACGACTAGCCCGGGGCATGGAACCCGAACGCAGTTACAGGTTGCCTATCTAATGGTTTCCAGGGATAACAAAAATTAGATTTTCAGTGTTTCATATAAACAGCGACAGAATTTTCTTAAAAAATTAAAACACTGGCACAATCTACTCATTAAGAGATATAGTCTAATGTGAAAGATTCAAAACAATAAGACGAGCATTACGGTTATAATTTGTGTTTTAGGATGATCCAAAAAACCGAAATTTGAGATTTCATATCTCCACAAGGCTTACTTTGTGCATTTATGTATAGAAGTAACACACATAAACTTTTATCAAAAAATATTTACCGTCAGCTTATAAAAAAGCTTTTGAAGAAGTAGGGAGCTCATTTCGATGTTTGGATATAATCTGAAGAAGAAACTGTTTCTGCTCCTGATCCTTCGTCAATATTTCATTGTACTTTTTGATCAGGCTGACAGCACGTTCTGAGCGAAGTTCTATGAATACTGGTTGATAGGTCATTCTGTAGAAGATAACTGTAGGATGCATGCTAACTTCATTCTTCCTCCTTCAATCAATACATCGAAAAAGCAAGTGTCTGTCCTGTCACAGAATTCTCTAATTTCAGGTCTTCCAACTTTTCCAACTGATTCATTATCTTGAGTCGACGAGGAGTACCAGATATTCGTGGGCGTTGCATATTTTTCACCATGAGTTCCTTTGTCTCTGTTTCTACTCTATCATCAAAGAAGGGTAGGGGAAACAAGTGCTCAGAAAGAAGCCAAAGATGCCTGCAAAGGGCCTTAATATGCTTTATTAGATACAGTTTTGTTGGGGTAATTCTTGAGGAGAGTAGTAACTCTGATATCATTATAAGTATTTATGATACTAGTACCACTCTGATGTAAACAAGACTGACAAATAAAACCAAATCAGTTATATTCTGGACTCCCTGTTGTGTTAGTTTAAACTGAGATTGGAAGAGAAATATTTTCAGTGGATAAATGTCTCTCGCCATCTAACGAGCATGATGCGTTGGACCAGGAGCTCTAAATGATTCGCTAGTAAGTCTTCCACCAACAGCATTTGACAAGTAGTGTAGCATTTCATGCCACAATTTTTTCATTACTGGATTCTTGAACAATTCGTCTGGTAGAAGCAGCAAAAATACAGGAAAGCAGACCTGATAACATAATTTCCGGAACATTATGACAGCAAGCAATCCACGCTAACGCTGTACTGAAAGTTTCTTGGACCTTTGTATACGCTCTTTTGTGAAGCCCTGTGTTACTGGCTGTAGTATCGAACACAAGTCTTTCGACTTTTGAAAACAGATTCCGCTCTTTAATTAAAGTTATGCAAGCGTTAGCCTAAGATTCGCCAGTTCCTCGGTTTATTTTTGGAACGCCTAGAAGATTTTCTTGTTCATTTACAGTAACAGGGACAGTGGTTCGGTCAACCTGTTTCTTTCGATCAATGATATCTGAAAGCATTTTGCCATCCTTATGTAAAAGACGAGGACCATCCAAATTTTTACCTTTTTCTTCCTCTTCTCCAACTGCTTGCCCTGTTTCCCTTCTCGACCTTTTGATCGAACTTCTAGAGATAGTTAAATCAGAAACATTGTGACCTAACGCATTTGCAGTGGCTCCAGTTACAAATTCTGCTCCGCGATCTGGAAGACTGACTCCATCCAAAGCACTAACAACTTTAGGCGACTCAAATATTTTTACATTTGGTGGTTTGGAGCGAACATCTGCAGCAGTTGATGTTGAAGGTGTACTGAATGATTTGGATGGTCGATATTCTGCTTTGTCATCACTTTCAGCAGATGATGAACATGATGACGGCGAAGTAGAAGCAAGGATGATTGCAGCTCCTTTTGACCGAGCGGTTCTAGGCGCTTCAGTCCGGAACCGCGCTGCTGCTATGGTCGCAGGTTCGAATGCTGCCTCGGGCATGAATGTTTATGATGTTCAAATGTGTGTGAAATCTTATGAGACTTAACTGCTATGGTCACCAGTCCCTAAGCTTACACACTACTGAACGTAAAGTATCCGAAGGACAAACACACACACCCATGCCCGAGGGAGGACTCGAACCTCCGCCGGGACAGGCCGCACAGTCCATGACTGCAGCGCCTTAGACCGCTCGGCGTGTGTGATGTCCTTAGGTTAGTTAGGTTTAAGTAGTTCTAAGTCTAGGGGACTGATGACCTCAGATGTTAAGTCCTATAGTGCATAGAGCCATTTGAACCATTTGCAGCTCCTTTCATGTATAAATTAATTTCTTCTTAATATCGAGCTCGCTTTTTTATATCTTTATCCTCTCGCTCCCTCTTCTTTGTTTCTTTTGCTGCTATCTTCAGACCAGCTCCTGCCATACTACAAGAAAAGACATCTCCTCTTTGCTTTTGAAGAAACCGCGTGTCCTTTTCATTTATAATCTGTTTTATTGCATTTCTCGTAGCAATATAACTTGTTCAGAATTTTTTGAATCCGTTTGGTTCCATTATTTTAACTTCTGTCTGTCTATTTCTGCTTTCCTTCAAGTTTAGATATCGCTCATGTAGCTTAGATAGCTTCCTAACACATGAATCTGTTCACTGTGGTGGATCCTTGCAAGCTTCCCAATTGAAACTGCCGTTTCACAGATCAGTTTATAATCATCTCAGAGTGTCTTGTATCCCTCTAAGGAGTGGAATTGGACACTTCTGAGCATGTCTAATGCACGAGGTAATCCTGCTGTTGACAAGTGAGATACTGACTTTCCAAGGAGCCAGTTGGCGGGAGAACATCTCACACAAGTAGCAGTAGCAGCCATATTGAATTATTCATCCGCCTGAAATAAAAAAAAAGGTATGAGCGACCTCTACATATCATTTCATTAAGCTCAAATCTTACAGAGCAATTATACTACACATTGGGACAAAAATGAGGTATGTGGAGCAAAGATTGGAACAATTTCAATTTCTACTATACTATTGTGGACCACATTACTGTGTGTATGTCTCGTGGCAGCTTAACTTTCCGCAAGCGAATACCAGATTATATTAATCCAGTATCTGACAATGACAGCACTTTTTAATTTGCAACAAACTTAACACACAATTTCAAATTTTTATGAAACTTTTCTCGCTGACTCCACCAACAAAATGATGAAAGGAAAAAAGCTTATCCTTACTACATCTCGCCTTTCATGCAGTAGAACTGCCTCATCAGGTGTCACGTTTTAATTTATTACTTCTTCACTACTAACTCTATTCGCAACACACATTGCAGACAGTATTTACATATACATTCTGTTAAGTAAGAACATGGTAATCAGTAGAAAAATGTATTTGACAACAAACTGAAACATATGCATATATCAACGAAAGAAAAATGCAGTTACAATTAATAACACGTCCGGTCACCCGCAGCGTCGATAATTGCTTGGCATCTCTGAGGCATGCTTGAAAGCAAATTTTCCGCGTATTCACGTGGAAGAGACCTATAAAAGCGAAGAATTTACGTTGACAGCTGTTTCAAAGTGAATTTTGCTTGCACTTGACGCAATATGTAGAGCGGGTTTCCCGAAGAAAGGTTAACAATCATTTTTTCTACTTTTGGATTCACTTTACCGATTGGGTCACGTTCATCAAAGTCATCTACGTTTCTGACCTATTTATAGGATTCTACCCTCTTCTGTAAAAATGGCTTTGATTTCTCCTTTCATTTAGAGGCCGCGGCATTGCTCATTTTCGGACATTTGGGATGGCTACAGAGAAATACAGCCCTAAAACGCGACACATAAGCTGCACTCCTGTCTCTTCTTGTGTATCTCAGTCAAGAATTCAAAATAAACTAATGCTTTATGGACATTGCATGAAGGATAAAGGTTTCCTCTACAGGACTGTGAAGGGACTGAGGCGTTAACTTTTACCATTTGTGAGTAATGCCGACCACGCTATTACTTAAGACTGTATCACTGACTGTAGCTACAAGTTTAATCATTGCGCGATACATGGGCCAGGAGATATAACGTGATATGCGTTGAGATGAGTGAAAAACTACCTCAAAACGCAGTGAAAATTACACAGAATACATTCATTCACTCTTTGGAAATGAAAGCACTTGGCGATTTGCAACAAATTTTAAACACAATTGAAAAATGTTTTCCTCGTTTATATGATTAATGTCAAATATTTAACACATAAACTAATTTGTAAACTAATTAAAAGTCTGGAACTGTTTTATACAAGAGAGTGCGAATCTTGTATACAGCTCATTTGCAAACCCATTTCTACTGGAACGTTTTTGCTTGCAGATGTGTATGTATTGTAGCACACCTACACCCGTGTCACACTTTACCAGTAATTATGGTGCATCCTATATGTATCTGCAGTATAAGTGTAGATATATACTTTAAGTAATGCTACCTGACAATAATTCCATAGTACTAGCACGAATGCAGCGACTGATACCAGTGAAAGAAATAACCTGCGATTCACGCAGAGCTGTTTACAAACCAAGCGCGCAGCGCCTGCGAACAGCTTCTACCCCACCAGATGGATCTTGTCTGACTACTGGACACTTCTATGACTGGACAGCTTGGTTGGGCTACAGGTGGGGGGGGGGGGGGGGGGGGGGCGGAAGGAGGGGGGCGGCAGCAGAGTAGAAGCAGAGAAGAGCGCCAAGCGGCAGTCGACCGTCAACTGCCGCAGGGAAAGTGGTGCCGTGTGCAACGCGCGTTGCTTCGCCAAACCATCGTTGGTGCTGGAACTTATCTTCGAAAAGTAAGACTTTTAAAAGCTTTGTCACTATGTCATTTTAGACTGATATCTCTTCTCTGAGCTCTCGGTGAGCAGCGACATAGCACTGCTCAAGCTAGGAAGTAGAAAATGTACTTCTTGACACAGTTACAACAGCTGGTCAGGTGAGGATGTGATACCTAGTGTACACTCGTATTTGCATATATCAGAAGAAATTATTGTAAATCTGTAAGTCGAAGCCTGTAGGAGAAGAAATTGAGAAGTGAGTTAGAGGTACGCAACGGTGAAGGCATTACCCCAAAATAATGTGAAAACGATTTTCTCAACGCAGTGAGAGAGTTATAATCTCTTCTCGTAAGTCGTCTCCAAACTGTGAGAGAGTTACAAATTCTACTGCTAAGTCGTACACAGTTCTCTTGCACTTGTGTTCTATTGACCAATAACGTTTCAACAATCTTTGAAATGAAAGGGTGAATTTCATCTGACGGGCGTTACGTTCTTCTTTCTTGCCGTTCTTTCGGGACCACTATTTAAAACGAAACAAAAAGAAAAAAAATAAAGGAAACCTCGGATGATTCACTTTTAAAATTGTCACATACTTGCGCACAGGTTGTTTTGTATATAAAATGCGTTATATTTTCTCCTATTACAGAAGTTTCCAAACGTCTTATGGGATACTTTTAGCACCTATTTTCTTGTTGCAACGCATGAAAACTGAAAATGCAGGTTGCCAGCAATCGTCAAAAGGGAGAAAAATATGTTGTCTTTGACCCAAATGAAATTGTTAAGTTCGCCCCATAAAATGTTAATGGATCTTACTGTTCACTGCTGAAGCGTAGAAAGACCTAATCTCTATTCGTCACTGGATGACTCTAATTTTATCTCAAAATCCCTACGGTAGGAACACCTAAGGAAATGAATAATGTTCATGGAATCCACCCAAATTATCTATTTCTGGTTGTTCTAAGGACATTTACTGTAGATGTTTATGTGTTGTTCTGGGGATATCAGGTAGTTCAGGCAGCTATGCATTACTGTGATTCCTACACGAGGCAAAGAAAGCTGTAAGCATTGTTGCTGCCGGTCTTTGTTGACGGTCGTTGCCCCGTGTTGATCCAACTAGAAGTGGATCCTACACTATATGCCAGCATATTCTTGGGAAAAATTTATAATATTCTCATTCATTGACAAGTATAACTCAATTTAATAGAAAACTACTATTCGCTTTCCCTATTACTTCACCAATATGATAGTTCCACTCCGTTACTCCTATTATTATGTCATGAATTCCTACAGTTATCACTCATTAATAGTCTAGTTAAATGCTACCTATTCATTAGATTTCCTGAAGTAGAAAAATGGTATAGGTAAGGGGCGCAGGAAACATTGTGTATGTTAGCATTGTCACTCGAACGACGAGGAAGAATGAAGACAAGCCAATGGCATGCTACGTGCTAACACGTGTACTACACACATCCACTGAAATATATTTCAGGTATACTTTTAGTGTACTGCACACGTCCATTGCAATACATTTCATGTATGTTTTTATTATGTTCCTTTTTGCTTGGGCGTAGTGTCTTTCATCAGCTTACTGAAAATCAGTCTAGTTAACAGCGATTTATGGAAGTGTATCTTATAGGAAAAATGTGGTTATAGATGCACTACTTCGAATAGCTTAGGAAATAACACTAAAAATAGTAGATGCGTTTTGTTATTAGAGCATCAAAATAAATTAAAAACGCCTGAGTAGAGAGGGTATAAAAATCAGACTGGAAAAAACTTATCTGAAACAGAAAAATTTGTTCACATTGAATATTTTAAATGTTAGGAAGTCTTTTGTAAAGTCATTTTTTTTAATGTAGCCTTGTACGGAAGTGAAACGTGGGCGATTAACAGTTCAAACTAGAAGAGAATAGAACCTTCTGAAATGCGGTGCAACAGGAGAAAGCTGAAGATTATGTGGATAGCATAGATAACAACTAATGAGGAAGAGACGGAACGAAAAGATTTTGGCGCTACGTTACTAAAAGAAGAGATCGGTTGATAAAACACATTCTGAGACACATCCTCAGGCATGACGGAATGGACAACATGACAATTTTGTGTGTTGGGGGGGGGGGGGGGGGGTCGGCGGAGGGGGAGGGGGATTTTAGTGAGAGTCCAAGGTTCGGTTACTGTAAAGCACGTTCGAATGGATGTATGTTGCGCTGGTTATGCGGAGATGAAGAGGCCTTTACAGGATAGACCAGTGTGTAGAGCTGTATCAAAACCAGTCTTCGGACTGAAGTTCACAGCAACAACACCGCGACACAAAAGGAAAGAGACCGCAGTTACTATTACGGAACTATTTGCAGTGGCGTTTTAGTGCGTGACCGTTTTCCGTACTTTTACTGTGTTCTTGTGCTGCGACAAGCTTCATAAAAACTCACGATCTTAGTAGCAATGATCGATCAATTTACGACAGACACATTTTAGCGCTCACCAAAACTACAAAACGCTAGAGCCTATGCGCAGACTCGGAAAGTCAGGTCAAAGTAGTTCCATACTCAGAGAATGATTATATCGCTGTAACAGGCAAGGTACTAGTGGAGATGGTTTGGCATTACCTTCTTCCGACCTGTTATGAAGTTTAAAGTATGTACCTGTGTCGTGTGAATGACTGTCACGTGTGCTTGTGCAGTGTAATGTTTGGGGTTGTGGTGTTACGGATGAAGGGAAGGGAGAGGGTGAAACCCGGTGCAGGCACATAGTGTACTCCTCTCAAATAAGACGAAGGGGGCCGCTGCGCTTAGCGTCCGCATCTGACTGACGGATCGCCATCGACCGTGATACATACCCTCAGTTTATGAGACACTGCGGGGAGATTTGGAATTTAATGCAGGACATTGGCGTAAAGACTGGTGATCAGGAACTTCACGCCACCATCTCTCCTCCCCTTGCCGGCCAGATATTGACAATGAAAGTTTTCCACCACCAGGATTCAAAGCGGTGTATCTCCGAATAGAGCGCCATCGCATATGTGTGCGAAGGGGGTACTGTCGAAAAAAAGGACGCAGAAATGTTTTGAAGCACGGAGGGAACGAACGCAGGCGTAGGTCGACTACAGTAGGTCTTACTTTGACGGCGACCATCGCAAACAGTGGTTTGCAAGTAGCTTATACAAATTTGCAGCATCAATCTCATTTCCTTCGTGTGAGACATCGTAAACAATTTTTTACGGCGGTTAGCAAGAATATGTCTGCAGTAAACTGCCTGTTGACAGCGAACTGATTAATTTTTACAAGACTTGTCACAGCCTAAGGTCGTAGTTCAAGGTCGAAAAGCAGTCGCTTACTAAAACACCACGACGAATAGTTTCTTAGTATTTTTGCATTGTGGTGCTCCGCAGCCTCAATATTTTTAAACACATCAGCTGCTGCATAACAGCAGCTACATACAGCAGCTGACGGTGTGTATAAGCATGTCCCTCATTAGTAATATGAACTGTTACCTCTATCTTGTGTCGAAGTATTACACATGCAGTGCCGTTTGTAAGTCACAAAGTATTTTGTGACCAAGATACGTGAACTACATTGCAAGAATCCGGTGTTTTCCAACTAACCGTCGCTCTACGAGGGCTTCCCAGGCTGACAAGGTAACTTGTTCCTTTCCCTGGCCTGCCATATCAAGAGCTGCAGCGAGTGCCCATGAAACTAGCAATCGTCTAAGGGAACCAACTGTGCACATGAAAGAATCGCCTGTTATCCTATTAAATTTAATCGTGGCCGTAATTGCTAGCTTCTGGTAAAAGAACTCGTCGCAATCAATGTAAAAAGGTTCCTCTTACAGCTACCAAATGATATTCATAAATCTGGCAAGACATAATTTATTCAATAAAACAATAACTGAAATTAATGATTTGACAGTGAAACCTAAATGAATAACACAATGATGCAGAGTCGCCACTAACGGAAGTTAGTGGACAATTTATATCCCAATGTCGGTCATTAAACAACTGGCACTACGTTACAGTTTATAAATTGTCACTGTAGTACAAAAAAAGGACAGAAAGTCTGCAATCGGGAAGTTATGGAAAAGCCGCGCGGGATTAGCCGAGAGGTCTGGGGCGCTGCAGTCGTGGACTGCGCGGCTAGTTCCGGCGGAGGTTCGAGTCCTCCTTCGGGCATGGGTGTGTGTGTGTTTGTCCTTAGGATAGTTTAGGTTAAGTAGACCCGGTACCCTCATATGAATACAGATAGAATAAAAATACTTGTGCTGCGACTCTCAACTTTCACGCTACATAGATGCTAAGAATCGCCACGAATTTAACCATTCTAAAAAAAAGATCCCTCTCCAAAGTATTCCACGCTTCTGCGTCAATGTCTCGCATTGCAATGCCGCCTTACCACCGTTTGATAGCGCGTGGCGACCGACGGCGCGCCTCTGAGCTCCGCCTGCGTATTGCATAAGGCGTGGGCAGCATTCTCCATACTGTGGCGGTGCTTGCAGACTCCGTGCTCCATCGTAGCGGACGCCGTTCCGAAAGGAAAACTTCGAGACTCAAAACACGAAAGGCCAAGTCACTTGCCGTGCCGGAATAAGACTTCTAGTCCTCGTCTCTCTGGCTCCTCGTCTCAACTCGAGCAGTGCTGACGTCTCTCCCTCGTAAGGCAGCCCCGAGATGCTCTACCAATTGCTCCAAATTATCACGAAATTTTGCCTCCCGCCAAACTGTTGACTGTGGACCAACCAATCACCAACTTCTGTACGAACCAGTGGCCAGCTGGCCCGATTCCCAATGTGTTTCTGTAGTTCGCCTTGCTCTTAAGATTTCTGGAAACAGGAACGGAAAATTTTAAGGGTCTACCTTCCCACGGAGGACTCTGAGTCTGTATTCTGCGGAGTATTCTCGAGACGATATTGTTTTGCCTAGCAAGTGGTGTAGCGCAGACTTCCAGCAAAATGTTCGTTTGTTCTTTAGTTCAGCTGTTACCCACTCGATTTTCACAGTGGCTGAGGCGATGATTCGCCGCCCCTACCCTTGAGCTCAGGTACACTATTGTGCGAAATGTGATTCGGCAAAATCGGGAAGACAGGTCCACATTTGTTTCTGCTATCAGAAACTTCGCCATGGTCTCGTGAGCATCAGATACTTCGTGTCTTGCCAGGAGGTCGGCTACTGAAAGGATGTTACGAAGGCCCACTGCGAGTTCAGAGGCCCCCACACGCAGCTCCAGAAACTGCTCCCACATGCGGAAATGTTAAAAAAATGGTTCAAATGGCTCTGAGAACTATGGGACTCAACTTCTGAGGTCATCAGACCCCTAGAACTTAGAACTACTTAAACCTAACTAACCTAGGGACATCACACACATCCAAGCCCGAGGCAGAATTCGAACCTGCGACCGCGTCGGTCTCGCGGATCCAGACTGTAGTCCCTAGAACCGCTCGGACCTCCGGCCGGCCCGGAAATGTTAGATATAAAAAAAATGTAGTACTGAAAACAGGTTAAAGCAGGTTGCATTCAAGATAAAACTGACTATAGCACCCATCGAATCTCATAACCACTCACGTTTCATGTCCTCATTAAAACTGGAATGCAAGATTGTATTATTTACATGTGATGCGGTTCTACGTTGATTGAAAATGTGAGGAAAAGACCAAGACGAGAACGACGCCTTGCAACATGAGTGAACTGATGAATGGATACTACAGTTCATAAAATAAGGAAGATGACGTTCCTCATAGCTGAAAACTGTGGTACTTGTTGCTTTCAATGTCAGGACTAATTTGATGCAGTTTCACCATAAAAATAAATAGCCCTAAATAAATATATACACAGAGCACCTGCCCGGCATGTTACAAGGATGAGGAAGGAAATCGGCTGTGCCCTTTCAAAGGAACATCTTGGCATTTGCCAGCAGCGGTTTAGGGAATTTCTTCACATCGACATAACTAAACAGGATGAACATTAATAAAACCGACAAACTGCAAGGATGGAATTCTGACTTAAAATAGAGGGGAAAAGGTTCTCTCAGAACATGTGTCCAGAAGTGAACGGTGTGCGTGCAACGACAACAAATCGTTCTGGAATATAGTACAGAGCTACATCGCATCCACGTCACAACAGATGTTAAACGTGGCCTTCATGTGATGCAGTGCACGCGTTCACACGTCGCATCATGGACTGCCACACTCTTTCCCACGTTCTCGCCTCTCTCCGAGTAACGTGACAGGTGCCATGAACACGCTGTTGAAGAGCCTACACATCAAGAACTGGTTCAGCATACACAACGCTTTTTAGATGCCCCCAGAGGTAAAACTTCAGAAGGTTGAAGTCCAGTGATCTAGCAGGCCATGCTACAGGGGCCTCCGCGTCCTATGCAACGTCCGGGGAAGACGCTGTTGAGGTGTCGACGAACTGTAATGCGGAAGTGAGGTGGCCCTCCGGCATGCAGAAACCCTATAACCTGTCGTATTGCCAGAGGCACATTGTCAGACAGCCCAGGCAGCGTATTCTGCAGGTTCAAATGGCTCTGAGCACTATGGGACTTAACATCTGTGGTCATCAGAACCCTAGAACTTAGAACTACTTAAACCTAACTAACCTAAGGACATCACACACAGCCATGACCGAGGCAGGATTCGAACCTGCGACAGTAGCGGTCACGCGGTTCCAAACTGAAGCGTCTAGAACCGCACACCGGGAGGCACGATTATGCGGATTGATGATGCCAGTTCTGGTAAAGGTTGCTTCGTCGGTAAAGAGGACTGATGACAGAGATCCCGTAATTATGACGGTCTGGTGCAAAAACATCGACAAAATCCTCCTTGCAGAGGGAAATTCGCTGCTGATAATTCTTGCAGTCATTGCAGGTGATAGGGATAGTAGCGGTTGTTATGCACGATACAATTAATCGTACTCTGGCTTACACCGTGTTCCTGGTGTACGCACAGTCCGCTACCTCCCTGCACATTCATCTGTCTGAAAGGACCCATGATCACACAAACGCCCGAAAAGGACCTGTAATGTTGTGTGACGTGGTTGGTGTCTGTGAGGGTCGTGTTTGGCTGTAGCCATGCTGCCTCTCGACTGTATCCATTCTCTTGGCCGTACACAAACGCCATCCTGGCTTGTTCCCGACATGAATACCGGACCATTCTGCTGCTTAAGTTCGTTGCGTCAATCACACAGCCTGCAACACACAAGGAACACACGGCACATGGTCAGAGGAACTTTCGTGCTTCAGCACCATCTACCGTGGCAACGACGCATATCCGGACACATTTTAATAGAACCTTTTTTTCCTCCATTTCCAGTCAATAATCCGTCGCTGCAGTTTGTCGAATGTATGTATGTTCACCCTGTATATATTTGAACCTGCTTACTACATTCTATCCTTGGTCTCCCTCTATAATTTTTGCCCCCAACGCTTCCCCCATCCCCAAATTAACTACTCCTTGATGCCTCATGTCCTGTCAACCGATCCCTTCTTTCAGTCCAGCTGTGCCATAAATCTCTTTCCTTCCCAGTTTGATTCAGACTCTTCTTGAGTTACTCGAGCTCCCCATATAATCTTCAGCATCCTTTTGTAACACCACGTTTCAAAAACTCCTTTTCTCTTTTTGGCTGAACTGTTTATGGTCCACGTCTCTCTCCAGACAGTGGTAAGAACGCAATAGGATATTCCCCTTAATAAAGTACGTGTTGTGCTGGACGGTGTACAACAGCATGAGAGCGAGCAGGCCGTGTAGGCTGACAGACTTACTGAACCGTTGCATCTGTGCGTCTGTAGTTAATATGCGAGTAAAAAAAATTCGCAAATTTGCAGTAGCTAACAGGAGACTTTGCTCATCAAACTGTGGACTACTGCATTTGAGGGAATGGGAGCAGGAGAGTAAAAGAGAGAGAGAAATAGCTCGATAATGCAAGATGGCTCGCTGGTCGTTTTCGGTGGTCTGGAGGCTGTAGATTCTATCTTTGCGACACAGTGGTCAGAGTGGTGGACTGACAATGAACAGTCAGGTACGATGTCCGAAATTTTCCTTGGAGGGAGGCCGAATTGGTGTCTGTGTAGCCTCGTGGACAAAACTGGCGACCTGCGTGGAAGGCAAGCAGCGCCTCCTGCTTTTACAGCTCAGTTGAGCGTATTACTCTCCAGTGGTGTCGTCCTCTGAGGTCTAATGTAGAAGGTGTTATCGGTCGATTGCTAATCTGTAGTGCTACGGAGTTCACTTTGTAGCTTCTGTAGGCTGTGGAAGACATTTCAGTTAATGCAAAATATGTTATGGTGTCACAGTACAAATGGGCGGTTTACATTATCAGTCACTGGCGGTCCATACGTTCGGTAAATACTCGAAACCATTCGGGAAATATGGATCACAGACGCGTTCAGGAAGGTAGCATGTATGTTGAGACTAGAGGAAAACATGGTTCGTTTATGTAACAACACAGTAGAGTACGTTAACACTACGCAGTGAGTATGGCAGCAGGGACACATGCCATGGGCGCTCTTTTCCACGGGGGAATATTTTTGCTACAGGCGATAGAAATGAGGAATGGCATGAGAAGGCGAAGAGGGAGGGAGAAGTAGATGCGGGAAGAAGAAGAAACAGAAAATCGAGAGCATGGACTGCAGGTCAATAAAACATGTGTGAAAGGAAATCATGAAGAGATTTGTCTGGATTGTGTTGAGGAACATTCCCATACAGACACCCATTTCCCAGGTACAGAGACACCTGTTTTGTGTTTTCAGCTAGTAAATGGAGCCACACTCGTTATGCCAAATGAACCACCGGAAGGAGAGTGTAAAGAGAATATTTTGCGTTTGTTGCTACCTTTGCTATGGCTTTGGCTTGGTAATCAATGATACACTGAAGAAGAAATTGTGTTACTGGTATAAGCAATGCGACTTGGAATGTGTATTGTTCAGTGTTCTGAATTATTCAAATGTGTACCTTTTACTTCGCGGTAAAGTTGTGTCTATCTTAAACAGGACAAACTGCGATGAGGGTTAAACAAAAATGAGATGATATTACGAAACTCGATACGCAAATTGCGAATCTAAATTGACTTCAGCTGTACTATTTTTGGAGAAAAATGAAAATTTCTCCCGGTCCGGGACTCGAAAGCGGATTTCCCGCTTTTACTCAAGCGGTCGCCTTAATCACTTCTGCGATCCCAGCACTCCTCCAGGACCGACCGAAACTTCCAAATGTCACACTTGCTCTCATCTCGTAAGGTTTGCACACGCTCTATGTGATTCCCGACAGAGACGGGTATTCTATATGATTATCATATAACCCACCAAGACATATAATACTTATTATGTAATTTTACAGTATCTGTGTTGACAATATACGTCAAACAATGTTCCTTCACACATGCATGCATGTCTGAAGCAACAGACATAGTATGATGATTCAGAGCTGTTCATTAAATATTACGAAAGTTGATTCGCATATTGCCAATCTAAGCTGACTTCAGCTGTGCTAAATTAACGGAAAAAAATCGCAACATCAAGGAGTTGTGCGACATAAACGAAAGTTGATAGACGTATTTTCACATATGAAAGATGATGCCTATTCAAACTTCTCATCAGTCGCAAAAGAGTGGCGCTAATAGTGCCACTATCTGAGGATGCAGATCAGGTTTGCTTTCAGTACACGCTGTAACGGCCGTGAGCGTTAGTTACCTTTGAAATTGGACGTCGTGAGTTGATTTTAGTCAAGAATGCCTTTAAGGCGACAAAGACACCTCAACACATCACTGAGTTTGAACGAGTTCGTGTAACAGGGATACAAGGAGATGGATATTTCTTCTGCGATATTGGAGAAAGACCTGACATAAATGTAGCCACAGTAAATGATTCCTGGCAGTAGTGGTCAAGAGAATGTACGGTCGGAAGAAGACGGAGTTACGGATGGTCAGCTGGCACTATCGAGAGGGAAGACTATCGTGTTCTGATTATGGCTCTGGCGCATCGTACTGCATCTGCAGCAGCAATTTGAGCAGCAGTTGGCACCACAGTGACACAACAGTAAAAGTCGGTTACTTCAAAGAGAGAACCGAGCCTGTCGCCCCGCAGCGAGCATTCCACTACCCCAAACCACCGCCTTTAGCTACTTCAGTGGTATTCAGCGAGAGCGCATTGGAGGCAGGGTGGAGTTCTGTTGTGTTTTCTGCTTGTTCTGTCTCGGTGCCAGTGGTGGCCATGTGTTGCGTAGAAAGAGGCCAGTTGAGGGCATGCAACAAGCTTGTCTGCTTGCTAGACACACTGAACCTACACCTGGAGTGGCCTGGGGTGCGATGACAACAGGAGCACTCTCGTGCACCCTGACTGCAAATTTGTACGTCAATCTGGTGGGTCGACCAGTTGTGCTGCAATTCTTGAACAGCATTCCAAGGGGTGTTTTCCAACAGGATAACGCTCGCCCGCATACCGCTGTTGTACCCAACGTGCTTACAGAGTGTCGAAATAATGCCTTTACCTACTCACTCGCCAGATCTGTCGCCAATCGAGCACATATTGGACATCATCTGACGACAACTCCAGATTTATCTACAAACAGTGTTAACCATCCCTGTATTGATCGCCCAAGTGCAACAGGCGTGGAACTCCATCCCACAAACTGACACCCGACACCTGTACAACATTATGCATGCACGTTTGCATGCTTGAATTCAACAATTTGATGGCTACATCGGTTCTCAATTTACCAGCATTTCACATTTGCAATGGCTTATCTCTCGCGTACGTTAACCCGTGATCTTGCTATGTTAACCACCTCAATGTTACCTAGACAAATGTATTCCCGATATTTCATTACTCTGATGGTGCTGCGATTTTTTTTCCGTCAGTGTACTTATTGGTGCACATGAAAATTTGTGCGTGATTGAGACTCGAACTCGGACATGCATGTAAGTCTGAAGAAACATTGTTTAACGTGAATTGTCAACACAGACCTTGTACAATTACATAATAAAAATAAGATGATGTCGGACAGGGGGTGCAAAAAAATTTAAGTTTACCCTGGACGGCAGACCATGTATTAACACGACCAACGACTGACGCCAGACAATACACTTAAAAGATAAGTCCTTATTTTTCTTTTCTAGACAGCGAGCATGCTCGTACAGTGATTTGGGTAGAACTAGGAACGAGTTATCATTTATTGAGTACTTGCTTCAGTAATCCCCATCTGGTCGATTCAGTTTAGGTTTTTCGTCTTCTATCAAAATTTGAGGATATCAGGGATAAACTATATGAAGTGAAAGTTTGTTCACAACTTTTACAAAACCCAGACCGCAGTTTTAGGAGTCGAAAGACGTGAAACGGAAGTAGTAGCTGAGAAGGGAGTGAGACAGGGTTATAGCCTATCCTATATTATTCTGTGTGTACATTGAGCAATAAGTGACAGAAACAAAACCTACTTTTAGAAAGGGAGTAAGAAGTTCAGGGAGAAAAAAATAAAAACTTTGTGGTTTGCATGTGCCAATGGATTTCCGTAAGATACGGCAAAAGACTTGGAAGAGAAGCTGAAGGGAAACGACAGTGTCTTGAAACCGGGTTGTAACATGAACGTCAACAGAAGTATAATAAAGATAATGAAATTTAGTGTAACTAAATCAGGCGAAGCTGAAGGTATTAAATTAGGAAATGATATACTAAAAGTAATATACGAGCTTTGCTATTTGGATGGTAAAATAACTAACAGTGGCCTAAAGAGATACGATGTAAAATGAAGACTGGCAATGGAAAGAAAAGTATTTCTGAAAAGAACAGTGTATTAACATCGATTATAAATTTAAGTGTTAGGAAGTCGTTTGTGAAGGCAATGTGATGTAATGTAGCCGTGGAAAGAGGAGAAATGTGGGCGATAAACAGCTCATAAAAGAAGAAAACAGAAGTTTTTTTGAAATGTGGCATTACAAAGTGATGCCGAAAATCAGATGAGTAGCTCGAATAATTAATGAAAAGATACTGAATCGACTAATAGGAAAAAGAAATTTGTGGCAGAACCTGACTAAAAGTAGGGATCGGTTGATAGGGCACATTGTGAGGAATCATCTACATGATAATGAAGGGAAGTGGGACTGGGGAAAGAGAGAGGGGGGGGGGGGGGGCAGCATCAATGAAATGGACTGATACGGAGTTGCACTTGAGCCTGTGAGACTGTTATGTCTTTTGGAGATTATCCTTAGATGCATTGCATCTGAATGGCATTATTATCACTCAACGATTTTCCCTTCAGCATTTTTATAGCTTTGAGATCTGCATCTGTTCAATGTTAAGGCGCGTCCCCGCTGGCTGTGACATTCTAGCCTGAGCCACATTTTCGTGAACAACAATCCATGTGAACGAAGCGTTGTGGTAAATACTATAGCGTCACTGGAAAGCATAGGAGCTCACGCCTCATATCAAATCTGTTTAACGTTCAGTTCTGAGTATGTCTCCAACATGCCAAGAACGCGGTGTGTGATCAAATTATAAGAGAGTGAAAGTCGGCAGTTATTGGAATTGTATGCAGTTGAGTCAAATGTTTTATTATGCAAATATAGAACATTACAGAGACAGGGACGTTAAAACGACAACGGCAAAGTGAATTTCTAATCCCTAGCACTTCTTGGTCTAAAAATGCGTGTAAGGTGATTCATTAAATTTATAAGAAACTTATGAACAAGTGCTACAATTTGAATGGAGTGGATTACTAGTCGTTTCCCAAAGAAGTGATGCCTGCCATATGTAACATTACATACAAATTTCACAAGCTACCGCCAGCGGAAGAGTTGGTTTAGAAATTTAAGATCTTTGGTAGTTATTGTTAGTAGTTGAGAAGAATAGCTGATAACAAGCGCGCAGGATCCATCATTTATGGGACTTACTTGCCGAAAGTCTTCTGGTTGCACTGAATGAATCCGTTCATTCCCCCGTTTGTTCAGCAAAGGTCACGCAATAGAATTTGATAAGTGAAAAGTTCATATGTATGCACAATTTGTTTAAGTGGCTCGTTGATAGCCTTGCAAGTATCAGGCATGAATTTTTTAGACAAAATTAAAATTCTAGCCTTTTCAAAGTATCACGAGGTAGAATACGGAGTGGCCGATTGGTTCTAGGCGCTACAGTCTGGAACTGTGAGACCGCTACGGTCGCAGGTTCGAATCCTGCCTCGGACGTGGATGTGTGTGATGTCCTTAGGTTAGTTAGGTTTAAGTAGTTCTAAGTTCTAGGGGACTGATGACCTCAGCAGTTAAGTCCCAAGTGCTCAGAGCCATTTGAACCATTTTGCGGCTGAATAGCGTACAACCATAGGAAATTTTGTTTTTGCAACTTGCACAAGATTATCAAAAGTGATTTTCACATACTTCTAGTAAGTTATTAAAACCATATAGGCATGTATTGCTGAATCAACTAAATTACATGGTCTTGATATCTGTAACGGGAGTATGGGCATTATCCGACAATGAGGGATATTGTTCTCGTAAGTAAAGAAACCGCCCATTGTCGTTATCCTAATTTAATGATCATTATTTAAACAAACTGCCCACTTGGGCTGTGTTTCGTTCATAGAGAACATAATTAATAGCAATAACTGTCATAATAATTACCATAGTTTATGGCCAAGATGATGTGCTAGTGGCTTCATGTTTAATCAGGTGTCTAATGCTTTTAGGGTAAAGTGATAAGTGCCATTTTTAACGATGGTAATTTATGACCCAAGAAAATGACGTCTTCCCGCCACCAGTGCCCCCGCTGTGCTGTATTGGTCGTTCCTCTACCACTGCCCCCAGGCTCCTTTGATCCCTCAGATTGGCATTCTTAATGTGAACCTCGTTCGAGCAACACTGCCACCGCCATGGAACGTACTCAGTTTCCAGCACGGTAATGCGTCCCAGTGCTACATGCTGATTTCCTTTAAAAAGAATAAGGTTATAGAACTGAACACCACAGTACACTAAAAAATACGCTATTGTAATATAAGGTTCCTGCAACTAACATCACAATGCACAACCTGCAATCATGTGTAAAAAAATGTCAAACTAACGTCACACTGCACCGAAAAAACAAAAAAAAAATACGCTCCTGCTACTACAATATTACAAAAAATAACATTGGGGTGGGTTAGCTATGCACTTTATTTTTCTTCATACACTGACACTGTGCTCGAGCGATGGTTGCTGGTGCGCAGGGCATGAGCTGAGCCTGCAGTGGCGGCACATTGCTGGACAGTGGTGGGCAGGTGGGGGGCCGGGAGAATGCTGCAGGTGCCGACTGGCGCAGGTGGGACCTTCACTCCTCCTCCTCCACGCTCGCCTATAAACAGCACTCAGCCCCCGCTTTACGATCAACACCTTATTCAAAGAGCGTACAGACATGCAACTGGTTTAGTGCAGTTACTAGCAAATACAGAAACGGGAGTGCCCCCCCTCTCTACCAGCGGATGAGTCGCACGTTTTGTATGAAAATAATAACAAAACGTATGAGAAAACCACTTATTTTTCATTCGAACCTTTTTTTACAACCTTTACATCACAGGTCCATCAACTTGGATCTCCATGCAATTGAAAATGCTTATCACAATAACTGTATGGGGAGATAAACTCATCTCTCTGAAATACTGGCGGTAGCTTGTGAAATTTGTATGTAATGTTACATACGGCAGGCATCAGTTCTTTGGGAAACAACTAGTAATCCACCCCATTCAAATTGAACCACTTGTTCATAAGTTTCTTATAAATTTAATGAATCATCTTACACGCATTTTTAGATTTAAGCCATTTGAATATCTAATATGCATCAGTACTGTCTGTCTTGCCGAATCTGTAGTCTTCTCTCTGCACCATCGTCATGCATTCTGGTATAATTTGTTCCAAAATATGCAGAACGGTCGAACTTAGCAGGTTCCCCGAAAACACCAATGTGTTGCAATCCTCATTCTCCATTAACAGAGTCTTAATGGTTGACTTCAGTGTGCTCAAAGAAGCTCCGGTGCTGAGAACTTGCAATATACACTCTTCGCCTGCGTTTAAATTAACGACTAATACCATAAATATCTTCTTGTCGCATTTAGCATCCAATATCATGTCCTTATTCATCGTATGTCATACGATGAACTGACTGTGACGCTTTCTGTGTGTTTCACCTCATATACCTGAGACTAAAGATGACAGACACATAGTTTTTCGCTTTTTCAGTGTTTCATACACTGCAACGAATGTTGTATGTATTAACGGCGGTTTAAAATAGCTCTGTATCAGTCAAGTAAGAACTCTTAAAGGGAGAAGATGCTGAACCGCGCATTTCAGCCCAGCTCAGCTCCTCTATGCAACCAACAAGTAAATACACTACTGGCCACTAAAATTGCTACACCAAGAAGAAATGCAGATGATAAACGGGTATTCATTGGACAAATATATTATACTAGAACTGACATGTGATTACATTTTCTCGCAATTTGGGTGCTTAGATCCTCAGAAATCTGTACCCAGAACAACCAACTCTGGCCCTAATAACGGCCTTGATACGCCTGAGCATTGAGTCAAACAGAGCTTGGATGGCGTGTACAGGTACGGCTGCCCATACAGCTTCAACACAATACCACAGTTCATCAAAAATAGTGTCTAGCGTATTGTGACGAGGCAGTTGCTCGCCCACCATTGACCAGAAGTTTTCAATTGGTGAGAGATCTGGAGAATGTGCTGGCCAGGGCAGCAGTCGAACATTTTCTGTATCCAGAAAGTCCCGTAGTGGACCTGTAACATGCGGTCGTGCATTATCCTGCTGAAATGTAGGGTTTCGCAGGGAACGAAAGAAGGGTAGAGCCACGGGTCGTAACACATCTGAAATGTAACGTCCACTGTTCAAAGTGCCGTCAGTGCGAACGAGAGGTGAACGAGACGTGTAACCAATGGCACCCCATACCATCACGCCGGGTGATACGCCAGTATGCTGATGACGAATACACGCTTCCAATGTGCGTTCACCGCGATGTCGCCAAACACGGATGCGACCATCATGATGCTGTAAACAGAACATGCATTCATCCGAAAAAATGAAGTTTTGCCATTCGTGCACCCAGGTTCGTCGCTGAGTACACCATCGCAAGCGCTCCTGTCTGTGATGCAGCGTCAAGGGTAACCGGAGCCATGGTCTCCGAGCAGATAGTCCATGATGCTGCAAACGTCGTCGAACTGTTCGAGCAGATGGTTGTTGTCTTGCAAACGTCCCCATCTGTTGACTCAGGGATCGAGACGTGGCTGCACGACCCGTTACATCCATGCGGATAAAATGCCTGTCATCTCGACTGCTAGTGATACGAGGCCGTTGGTCTCCAGCACGGCGTTCCGTATTAGCCTCCTGAACCCACCTATTCTATATTCTGCTAACAGTCATTGGATCTCGACCAACGCGAGCAGAAATGTCGTGATACGATAAACCGCAATCGCGATGGGCTACAATCCGACCTTTAGCAAAGTCGTAAACGTGATGGTACGCGTTTCTCCTCCTCACACGAGGCATCCAACAACGTTTCACCAGGCAACATCGATCAACTGCTTATTGTGTTTGAGAAATCGGTTGGAAACTTTCCTCATGTCAGCACGTTGTAGGTGTCGCCACCGGCGCCAAGCTTGTGTGAATGCTCTGAAAAGCTAATCATTTGCATATCACAGCATCTTCTTCCTGTCGGTTAAATTTCGCGTCTGTAGCACGTTATCTTCGTGGTGTGGCAATTTTAGTGGCCAGTAGTGTATTAGTCGTGGTGGAGTTACTAAAAAAAAAGTGACCATATGTGAATCTTCCTGTAGTTGAGGCGGAATAATAGGATCTTAGAAATGTGTTATATAACGTCATCTACAGTTTGAACATCGGCGCCAGCATACATGTCAGTGTGGGGGTGATTTCAGATCGTGAGTTTTACCCAGCGCTGGTTTTCGGAAATACTCCATGTAATGATCTCAAAGAAATATAATATCGCTAGATGAGTGGATCTTTTGTGTGCAACTTCGATGCAGATTACCGCCATGTTCAATGGATTTGGTCAAGTGCTCCTAGGTGACGATATGGGTACCTCAGGGGACTTCCCAGACACATTAAAAAATTTTAGCGGAAAGGAGTGCTCGCATCTACAAGGACGGACATTTAAGAACTTAATATACGTCAGTTACGCAATCCAGCGTGCTCTAGATAAGCGGCTAAGCTTACAACAACATGTGTACAGATTTTACGAGAAAATGTGGACCAATTTCATGGAGTTGGCGCATCAAACTCCCAAACAGTTGTAAGAAATCATCGCTCAACTGTATGAAGCATGCTGTGCACCGATACATGGAAGTATGTATGAGTCAACCATGCCTGATGTGAGTATCAAACTATGATCGTTTTAAAGAATGTACGTTTATCTTCTCATTTGTAAGAATTTATAAATGGTTAAAACTGTTTCAGCGATATATATTTTCTCTCTATAAAATACATGCATGCTAGTGCAAAACTGCAGTCATCACAAAAGCTGAGTGGACCAAATATCTTCGTCATAAGGACTTTGCAGTAACCGATTGGTCCTGTAATGATGCTGATGCCAAGGAAAATAAGAAGAAAGGGTCATACCTTCCTAATTTCATATACGCTTTAATTATTGGTCCTTTTGGCTGTGGAAAAACTAATTTGCTTAATACACCCTGAAGGAGTCCACTTCGAGCATGTGTATATATTTTCAAAAATATTATTTCAGCCCATCATGAGCTATTGCAGGAGATTCTGCTTGGCATCGAGGGGTAACATATCAAGCGTTCAGCGAAAGCACCGATGTTCTCCCACCTGAAAAAGTCAAACCAAACACTGTCTTTATACTTGTCGACGTTGCAGTGGAGACCAGGATGAAGCCCAAAAATATTTTTGCTTTGGCTGCCATACGAAAGTCAGTGTCTTTCATCTGAGCCAGACATACTCAAGGATCACAAAGCAACTGATTAGGGATAACGCGAACCTTACTATCGGTTTCATACAGTACAATCTAAACTTAGACTAGGTTTACCAATCTCGCGGTGGAACCGACACGTCATGCAATAGATTCATCACAACATGTGGCGACAGCTGGAATAACTCGCCGTATGGTTTTCTGGTTATCATCTGCATCTAAGTGGATACTCTGCAAATTATACTTAAGTGCCTGGAAAAGGCTTCATCAAACCCCCTTCACAATAATCCTCTGTTATTCCACTCTCGAACAGCGCGTTGAAGAAACGAACACCTATATCCTTCCATGCGAACTGTTGATTTCTCTTCGTTTATTATGACGATAGTTTCTTCTTATGTAGGTCGGCGTCAACACAATATTTTCGCATTCGGAGGAGAAGGGTTGTGACTGAAATTTCGTGAGAAGATCCCGCCGCAGCGAGAGACGCCTTTATTTTAATGATTTCCACCCCAAATTCTGTATCATGACCGTGACACTCTCCCCCTATTTCTCGATAGCAAAAAACGTGCTGCTCTTTTTTGAACTTTCTCGAAATCTCGAAATACTACGTTAATCCTACCCGGTAGGGATCCCACACAGCGCAGCAGTACTTCAAAAGAGGACGGACAAGCGTAGTGTACGCAGTCTCTTTAGTAGATCTATTACATCTTCTAAGTGTTGTGTCAATAAATAGCAGTCTTTGGTTCGCTTTCACCACAACATTTTCTATTTTGTTCTTTCCAGTTTATGTTGTTCGTAATGGTAATTCCTGGGTGTTTCGTTGAATACACGACCTTTAGATTTGATTGATATATCGTGCAACCGGATTCTTTTTTAGCAGTCGTGTGGATGATCTCACACTTTTCATTATGTGAGGTCAACTGCCAATTTTCGCACTATACAGACTTCTTTTCTAAATTGTTTTGCAATTTGTTTTGATCTTCTAATGACTTTACACGACGAAAAACGACAGCATCATCCGCAAACAACGTAAGACGGCTATTCAAATTGTCTCCTAAATCGTTTGTGTAGACAAGGAACGGCAGAGGGCCTATAACCACTTCTGTTTTACTCGATAACTTTCCGTCTATTACTACGAACTGTGACCTCTCTGACTAGAAATCACGAATCCAATCACATAACTGAGGCGATATTCCATAAGCACACAATTTGATTACAAGTTGCTTGTGAGGTTCCATGTCGAAATCTTTCTGAAAACTTAGAAATACGGAATCAATTTGAAGTCCGTTGTCAATAGCACTCAACACTTCGCGTGAGTGTGATTTCCCTAAATCGCTTCAGGCAAATGCCGGGATGGTTCCTTTGAAAGGGCACGGCCGATTTCCTTCCCAATCCTTCCCTAACCCGAGCCTTGCGCTCCGTCTCTAATGACCTCGTTGTCGACGGGACGTTAAACACTAACCACCACCACCACTTCGCGTGAGTAGAGAGCTAGTTGTGTTTCACAAGAACGACGTTTTCTAAGTCTGTGTTGACTGTGTGTCAATAGACAGTTCTATTCGAGATAATTCATAATGTTCTAACACAATATATGTTCGAAAATGCTCCTGCATATCGACGTTAATGATATGGGCCTGTAATTTAGAAGATTACTCCTATTGCCCTTCTTGAATACTGGTGTGACCTGAGCAAGTTTCCCGTTTCTGAATATGGATCTTCCTTCAAGCGAGCGCGGTTGTATATGAAAGGAGAAAACTAGCAAATTGAATGACGGCGATTACAGACGAAATTTACGGGATGTTCTGCTTAAAAGATAGTGTACCAATATGCATCAGTGTATAGTTTGCTATGAACAGGTTCACAGGGATGTCATGCAATCATTCCAAAGGTGTGATGCACAGACCGGACATCCATCTATACGTCGACACAAAAATTGAAACTGTTAAAAGCTCTATTGAAAGAAATCATCGAAACTCTTCATCATGCTGTGAAAATGCAAGCGTGGGAGGGGAGGGGGGGCGAGGGAGGTGGCATCAAAACAGTAACTGCAAAGGCCCATGAAATTCAAGCGACATTAGAAGAGATGAAATAAACTCCCCCTGTAAATATTGAGAAAAGAAATGCACAGGAAGAATGAGTCGCGTAAGGCGTAACACTCCCATTATTCCGGGGGTGATTGCACGTATCGACAAGCGGTGTTCGGCGAATCATAGCCGACTATGGGGCACGCACCTTGGTACATGCACAATAATCACAACGTTTATATTGACCGAGATAATGAGGCAAGTACATGTTTTTTAAATGGGACGCTATACTTTTTTACCATCATTCGAACGCTCTGAAAAGACGCATGTTGCAATTGTGATTCAAACTTCTCTTAAAAGACGCTGGGAAATATTGTACGATTGAAGGTCGAGGCGGTCGAAAGCGACTGCAAACTGTAAACACGCCTCGAGCGACCCGCGGGCAGAGTTGCCGTGCTCTATGCAGCATGCACGGCCTACGCTACCTAGGTCAATCCTCAAAAAATGGCTCAAATGGCTCTGAGCACTATGGGACTTAACATCTGAGGTCATCAGTCCCCTAGAACTTAGAACTACTTAAACCTAACTAACGTAAGGACATCACACACATCCATGTCCGAGGCAGGATTCGAACATGCGACCGTAGCAGTCCGGCGGTTCCGGACTGAGTGCCTGAACCGCTAGACCACCGCGGCCAGCGGTAAATCCTCATCCGCCCTCTTTTAAGCAAAGTTTGAATCACAATAGCAACATGCGATACATCACTATACGCATCTTTTACAAAGCGTTCGAATGATAGTAAAAAAGTATAGCGTCCCATTTAAAAAACATATACTTGCCTCATTATCTCGGACAATATAAACGTGATTATTGTGCATGTACCAACGCATGTGCCCCAGGGCAATCGCACCCGGATTAAAGGGGGTGTTACGTCTTGGGCGACTCGCCCTATATATATAGTATCCCATAGTCAGCTTAGTATGCGGCAATAAGTCGAGAAAACACAAATTCATTGAGGAGCCTAAGACTATACACCGTACATTACAGTTGCTGAAAGTAGGACAATTGGAGCGGTATAATACTCTTTCAGAGACATTTAGCCCAGTAACCGAAAGTCTTAAAAGGCTGCTACATGTGGAGGATGGAGGCAGAAGAAGGGGAGGAGGAGAGGAGGAAGAAGACAGATATATTATTATCGATACATTAACCGTCACAAAATAGATAGAACATAAGGAGTCGCCTGTACACGTTGGCAAAGCATCCTATACACTTAGGTATTTGATACACATTGGAGAGAGAGAGTTTGGACGAGCATCCATTTTAGTGGATCTAACATTCTTAAAAATTTCGAATCCTAGCATGTATCTCCTCAAAGAGATATGATTGTATGCTGAAATATTACGTATGACTAACATTCATAAGCTCAGCAACACCCCAGGTGGATGAATAAAAAGCGTAAATAGCAAGAAATACGCGAATGTTATTGGACCTGCATTAGAAAGTGAATGTGATGCATGTAAAAGCATCGACATCGAGAATAATGGAATGAACAAGTGACCTATGAAATACGTATCACGACCCTAATGAAACCGTAGAATGATTATGAGTGGTCAAAGCATCGTCCACCGCAGGGAGTACAGCGCACATGAACGAAATTATATCAATCATCTCAGAGCTCAAAGAAAGCCGCACTATTGGATAATTATGGAAATGGTTGGCTAAGAGCTCTATGAAGCAGCGCAAAAGACATTTGAGCACAGATGTGTGTGTTATTATATGTGGTTGGGATGATTTGTGGCAGGCAGATCTGATGTACATGAGACAATATTCATCAGTAAGCAAAGGTTGCATGTACATTTTAATGATTATAGATACATTTTGAAGTTCTCCTGGACACTACGTGTGAAGGTGAAGACTGGTAACAAAGTTGTAACAGACGTCTTTGAACAACTGCTGCAGACATGGATGAATCGCTGGCCTTACTATCTTCAAACTGATCATGGAGGTGAATTCTATAATCGCTGTGCAATATTCTCTCATAAATAACTGCAAAGTATAACTGCTCTCGACATAATACCATTAAATTGTGCTCTATAGATATCCATGATAATGAGCTTCTAATGCAATATACAATCACATTAAAATGCTGGATCAATACAGAAATAAATTTAATGTAGGCGGTTCATAGCATGTTTCAAAATTCAAGAGAGCATTTGAGAAATTGTACGTACTGAACTGGTCAGTGGAGATATTTTCAGTTTCCAAAGTATGACACACAAACCCAAGGGCTTATATCTATAAGATGGTGAAGGTGAAGAAATTGCCGGCATTTTCTACACAAAGGAACTACACAGAAGCTCTAAACCGGACATGTTTCTCATGGAACCTGTTTTAAGATGTCGAGGGAGCAGGCCATTAGTGAAATGGTTGGGCTTCCCTTTGAAGCAAAATAGCAGAGTGGACGCTAAAGATATGGTACATAAAAATAAGCGCAAACCTTCCAAGCATACAGTATCATAATGAGTGTCATAGTACGTACATGGTAAAGGTAGTAATCTCAACAGTCAGCCAGTCGAATTGCATATACCGGGCTATCATTATTGTGGACTTGAAACAAAATTACAAAAGCATCTGGCACACAGTAATAACGGAGTATGTGCTAGATGAGGCACGCAAGGAGCCTAATTTAACCTGTTCTGCAAATAAAAGTTCAGTAGAACACCATGTTGCAGATCGAATTTTAGTCGATAAAGCTAAACAAATACATGGAAGAAGGGATATATGCATAGGTCAATGCATTGATGCTTTCACAGTTCAAAGTGGTTCAAATGACTCTGACCTCTATGGGACTTAACATCTGAGGTCATCAGTCCCGTAGAACTTAGGCCTACTCAAACCTAACTAACGTAAGGACATCACACACATCCATTCCCGAGGCAGGATTCGAACCTGCGACCGTAGCAGTCGCGTGATTCCGGACTGAAGCGCCTAGAGCCTCTCGGCCACAGCGGCCGGCTTTCACAGTTGATAAGGCAATTGAGTGCTGGGTAAATTTGAGACAGGTTATGAATGATATTTGATGGCTGCTTAGGAACGTGAAGAAATCTGTGGAATGTTTCATCGCTGTTGGCAACTAAAAGTGTTCTGAAGTGGGAAGGAGTACGAAAAATATAGGTTAAAACTCCCTGGATTGCAGCATTACCTAAGCCACTGGATGGAATTATTCCATTTTTAATTCCAACCCTGTGTGGCTTATAAGTGATCGGGTCTCGGGCTGCCAGTGCTGCCACCATAGCACGGGCTTCGACTCTTCACCAGTAAAAAAAAGGTTATAGCTGTACTACTCGACAGACCACTTAAAAAAAGAGATCTAATTAAATTCGTCAAAAAATCTCACATCCAGCACTTTTGTGGGGTATTTATGAGAGATAAACTCCGGAAGATGATGTGGAAATGGCTCTGAGAACTATGGGACTAATATCTTAGGTCATCAGTCCCCTAGAACTTAGAACTACTTAAACCTAACTAACCTAAGGACATCACACACATCCATGCCCGAGGCGGGATTCGAACCTGCGACCATAGCAGTCCCGCAGTTCCGGACTGCAGCGCCTAGAAGTGCATGACCACCGCGGCCGGCAGATGATGTGGAAAAGTCGATAATGTGGCATTGTGAACCTCAGTGTTGCAGGGTGATCTGGAACTCACCGGGTTGCTGATGTTAAGAAGAATGAAAATAATGTGTTCTACTTTGACTGATACGGTGATTCATGTCTGCAAGAAGTTTTGTGCCATAACTTTACCAACAGCAACTATGTTCACTACAATTTCTGACATTATTAAGTCTTCGAGTCATATCTCTGTGAGCATTTCTGTCCAATGTTTTTCCTGAAGAATGCATAAAAACAAAGTGCTTGTACTTCAGTGCGGCAGTAGATATCCAGATGTTATGTCATACACCTTAACTTTGAAAAAATGATCCTTGGTGTTAAAAGTGAATTACTTTCCACTAACTGACCTAAGCAAGGAAGAATAAAGTATTGCGTTGATCAGTCTTTAAATGTACAGGACCGCTACTTGATTTCTCAAGGATTCAAGTCTTATAGACAATATAAGATAAAGTTTATAACTCAGCAAAACTTGTGAATATATTACCGTTAAACACAATACCTGTCGAGTGTAATATTGCAGCGAATTGATACTCGAACAACCAACAAATACATAATAACTATGGGCTCTACCCTGCAGCAGGACCAAGATACAAGATTTTAATGGTTCCACAGAACCTGATATATCGTGTAGTGACTGTTCAGACATTAGACCATCTCGAGATGAATATTCTAGATCAGCATGGAAAATTAGCTTATTTTCGTGTTGAGGAGATAGTTGTATGTGTCTACCTGATCCAATATGGGTATGAAATATAAATATGACCCTCATAGTCGTCTGTACATGACTTCACAATGGAAGCACAGTGAGATAACATCAGAGAATTTAAAGTTTCTCAAAGCGAAAAGTTTGAAATTATGTAATGGCGTCACTCAGTATAACAGCTCCAATTCAATATAGTGAATCAATCATCTGTCGGGAATATCTTTCCCATAAACCGTTCACTTCAGCGACGTTTAATAGTAACGATGAAATACTAATGTTGATTCAACACCAGGATACCCTGACACTTAGGCTAGGCGCAAATTGAGACGCGTATAGCGCGTGTGGCGCGACGCAGCGCAGCGTGCGTTTTTGTAACATCACAGGTTCAAATGGGACCGCGCAAATTGCGACGCGACGCGACACGCGCCTGCGCCAGGTCGCGCGGCGTTCTGTTTCTCGCACCGTGGGAAATTTGAGGCGGGGAGCGGAAAAGTAGTCCGGCCATATGCTCACATCGGAGCAGTGCATATAAGCAGTGGTAGTATTGCCCATACGATAAATTTTGCCTTACTGTGTACTAAATTTCATTGCCTTTGGGTAGTGTTTCGTTTTTCGCCATTTAAACGCTCCATCTTTCTTCGTTAGTGCATTATACTTTTCTGTTATTTATATCTGTATAGTTTTGTTTTGTTTTTCTTCTGTCAAGAAAAATGCATACTTCAGTAACTGATGAGCCATTGGCAGCTGGAATTGTATCATATGCCTCCGCGATGTTTTCATATCGCGAGAAGGGACAGAGGGTAGTGAATAAGGAATATTATAAAATCAAGTGATTAAGAATCAGGGTAGGAAAGTAAAACAAGGTTATCTTCTCGCTGCCTAATATGCTGGCGTATCTGTACGATCTGTTCCAAGAATTTAGAAAGGTATAATCTCCACAGGTGTGATCGCTTTGTGCTCCTGCCAAAAAGCGTCCAAGATCTGAAGTATAGAAGTCTAACTGTGATTACTTTGATATGGATGTAATAATGTAATACGACACACTGTACTACATGCACGTGAACATCACATTTCAAGCTAGTAACAGTCGAAAAGCAGTCACAAATAACAATGTTTTAACTGGTTCGCCGTGATGAGAAAAAGCATTTCAATTGTTGCATGCGCATCATCAGCATTAATAAACTAATTATACAACAGGCTACAAAAATGAAGAAAATGGTCGGTATTATTACGAAAATAGGAATATCCTAAAAGAGTGTTATGGTTACATATATTTAATTTGTTGAAGTGTACTGCTGACAAAGGCAGATAGATCTACTTTCATGACAATGTTTTTCGAACTCCAACTCACAAGGCGCACATAGCTAGCTTGTGCATTCCTGTCGCGCGCATTAACCTCCGCTGCTGACAATACACTGACCATTGTGTTGTGCGACAGATCAGTTGTTTATTTTTCTCAATAACAACTATTTTATTCGCGATCACACATTGTCAGTTTCGGCAAGCCGTAGGTGAGTAACCAGTATCTGGCATGTGCCTATCATTCCGTCTGACGGAACGCTCGTCATTATTTTAATATTGCTCAGATCAAGACAAGGAATAAAATCCTTTGGTAAGTTTCCATTCCAGTTGCTCACTGTCAAAATACGACGGGTTACGTGGATTCCACCAAAATTCCAACGAAATTGGCAATCTATTATTGTGTGAGTTGTTAATCGTTTCTCATTCGAAGAAGCATCACCGTTTGTGAGTAACGGCCACATTTCTCTTGGTGAATGGTTTAATTGTACTTCCATTGTCACAGCGTAATTTGCCGAACTCATCTCACAGCAACTATTGAGACAGAATTCCGAAACGGAGTGCCTCAATAAACAAGTAATTGGCAATCACAGAGCTCAATAGCTTACGAAAAACCTCATAGTGTCGGTTTGCAGTAACATAAAAGAAGAAATTTCATGTTTATTTTCGTACTAGGGAGCTCTTGTTTCGCTATCTGTCGATAACTCTTAAAAATTACAGTCACTGGAGTAATATAAATTAAAAAGGGAAGTATAAGTACTGATATATCACCTTAGATAAGAAAGTCCCGTGTGTTTAAGAATTGACAGAACACTGTCCTCCTTGTGTGCTATCATTCGCAAAACTTTCGTTTCGATGTCTCGAGCGGTTTAGGAGATATGAGAGATGTTGCGAGTATTTCATTCTCGCGGGCGTGAGATCGGAAGTGAGCGTGCTACATGGGATCCATTTTCTCGAGATCGAAGGCAGATAGAGACCTCCTCCCAAATCTAAACAAAAATTCAGCATATTAGCTAAATTTCACACGCAGCAACATATGGTGTAAAACGCACCAAACGCAAAATCATAGCGACCCCTAATTTTCGTTGCAAACTTTTTGAGTTTTGCGTAGTGTCTTACTAAAACGTGTACATCACAATAAGAATGGTCATTAGCGAGTTGATGGGCACTTCGTCACGAAGCTGACATATAACGCTACAAGTAAGACAAAAATCAAGTGTTTTCAGTGAATAGTTTCTGTAAAATCGTTTGAGAAAGATAACAGGTTGCGCGCGTTTCGGCTCTGTGAGCGCAGAGCGTCGCCAGTCGGCGCGTGCGAAGTACGGTGTACGCGTCGCAATATGCGCTGCACCCGCGCGACTCGTGCGGCACGTGCGCGTCGCGCTGTAGTGTCGTGTCACGTCACACGCGCTATACGCGTCTCAATTTGTGCCCAGCCTTACGCGCAGCAGTTTTGTTTATGCAGGAGGGTTGTTTTTACGCTAGGCACAAATTGAGGCGCGTATAGCGCGTGTGGCGCGGCGCAGCGCAGCCCGCAGTTTTGTAACTTCACAGGTTCAAATGGGACCGCGCAAATTGGGACGCGACGCGACGGGGACGCGACAGGCGCCTGCGGCAGGTCGCGCGGCGTTGTGGTTGAGGCACAGTTTCTCGCGCCACGCGAGCACCGCGGCAGGGGTGAATCGGGGAGCAGGAAGGCACTCCTGCCATATGCTCACTTCGGCACGGCGCATATGGCCACTGGAAGTATTGCCCATCCGAAAAATACAGCCTTACAGTATGCTGAATTTTATTGCCACTGAGTAGTTTTTCGTTTTCGTTAGTACATAATAGTTTTCAGTTACACATACCTGTATAGTTTTTGTTTCGTTTATTCTTTTGTCAAGAACGATGCGCAGTTCAATAACTAGTGAGCCATTAGCCACTGGGACTGTATCTTCTGCCTCCACAATGTTTTCAGATCTTAAGAAAGGACAGATGATTCATCGTAGGGGTAGTGAATAAGGAAGAACGGAATATTATAAAACCATATAATCTAGAAGCAAGGCAGGAAAGTAAAACAAGGTTATCTACTTCATCTACATCTACATTTATACTCTACAAGCTACCCAACGGTGTGTGGCGGAGGGCACTTAACGTGCCACTGTCATTACCTCCCTTTCCTGTTCCAGTCGCGTATGGTTCGCGGGAAGAACGACTGCCGGAAAGCCTCTGTGCGCGCTCGAATCTCTCTAATTTTACATTCGTGATCTCCTCGGGAGGTATAAGTAGGGAGAAGCAATATATTCGATACCTCATCCAGAAACGCACCCTCTCGAAACCTGGACAGCAAGCTACACCGCGATGCAGAGCGCCTCTCTTGCAGAGTCTGCCACTTGAGTTTGCTAATCATCTCCGTAACGCTATCACGCTTACAAAATAACCCTGTGACGAAACGCGCCGCTCTTCTTTGGATCTTCTCTATCTCCTCCGTCAACCCGACCTGGTACGGATCCCACACTGATGAGCAATACTCAAGTATAGGTCGAACGAGTGTTTTGTAAGCCACCTCCTTTGTTGATGGACTACATTTTCTAAGGACTCTCCCAATGAACCTCAGCCTGGCACCCGCCTTACCAACAATTAATTTTATATGAGCATTCCACTTCAAATCGTTCAGCACGCATACTCCCAGATATTTTACGGAAGTAACTGCTACCAGTGTTTGTTCCGCAATCATATAATCATACAATAAAGGATCCTTCTTTCTATGTATTCACAATGCATTACATTTGTCTATGTTAAGGGTCAGTTGCCACTCCCTGCACCAACTGCCTATCCGCTGCAGATTTTCCTGCATTTCGCTGCAATTTTCTAATGCTGCAACTTCTCTGTGTACTACAGCATCATCCGCGAAAAGTCGCATGGAACTTCCGACACTATCTACTAGGTTATTTATATATATTGTGAAAAGCAATGGTCCCAAAACACTCCCCTGTGTCACGCCAGAGGATACTTTAACGTCTGTAGACGTCTCTCCATTGAGAACAACATGCTGTGTTCTGTTTGCTAAAAACTCTTCCATCCAGCCACACAGCTGGTCTGATATTCCGTAGGCTCTTACTTTGTTTATCAGGCGACAGTGCGGAGCTGTATCGAACGCCTTCCGGAAGTCTAGGAAAATAGCATCTACCTGGGAGCCTGTATCTAATATTTTCTGGGTCTCATGAACAAAAAAACGGAGTTGGGTCTCACACGATGACTGTTTCCGGAATCCATGTTGATTCCTACAGAGTAGATTCTGGGTTTCCAGAAATGACATGATACGCGAGCAAAATTAATAATTTCTGGGTCTCATGAACAAAAACACGGAATTGGGTCTCACACGATGACTGTTTCCGGAATCCATGTTGATTCCTACAGAGTAGATTCTGGGTTTCCAGAAATAACATGATACGCGAGCAAAAAACATGTTTTAAAATTCTACAACAGATCGATATCAGAGATAAAGGCCTATAGTTTTGCGCATCTGCTCGACGACCCTTCTTGAAAACTGGGACTACCTGTGCTCCTTTCCAATCATTTGGATCCTTCCGTTCCTCTAGAGACTTGCGGTATACGGCTGTTAGAAGGGGGCAAGTTCTTTCGCGGTCAGTGGACTTCCCTCTGTTGAGTGATTTCAGCTGCTTTTCTATTCCTTGGACACTTATTTCGATGTCAGCCATTTTTTCGTTTGTGCGATGATTTAGAGAAGGAACTGCAGTGCGGTCTTCCTCTGTGAAACAGCTTTGGAAAAAGGTGTTTAGTATTTCAGCTTTAAGCGTGTCATCCTCTGTTTCAATGACATCATCATCCAGAGTGTCTGAATATGCTGTTTCGAGTCACTTACTGATTTAACGTAAGACCAGAACTTCCTAGGATTTTCTGTCAAGTCGGTACATAGAATTTTACTTTCGAATTCACTGAACGCTTCACACATAGCCCTCCTTACGCTAACTTTTGACATCGTTTAGCTTCTGTTTGTCTGAGAGGTTTTGGCTGCGTTTAAACTTGCAGTGAAGCTCTCTTCGCTTTCGCAGTAGTTTCCTAACTTTGTTGTTGAACCACGGTGGGTTTTTCCCGTCCCTCACAGTTTTACTCGGCACGTACCTGTCTAAAACGCATTTTACGATTGCCTTGAACTTTTTCCATAAACACTCGACATTGTCAGTGTCGGAACATATATTTTCGTTGTGATCTGTTACGTAATCTGAAATGTGCCTTCTATTATTATTGCTGAACAGATAAACCTTCCTCCCTTTTTTTATTCCTATTTACTTCCATATTCAGGGATGCTGCAACGGCCTTCTGATCACTGATTTTCTGTTCTGCGCTTACAGAGTCGAAAAGTTCGGGTCTGTTTGTCATCAGTAGGTCCAAGATGTTATCTCCACGAGTCGGTTCTTTGTTTAATTGCTCGAAGTAATTTTCGGATAGTGCACTCAGTATAATGTCACTCGGTGCTGTGTCCCTACCGCACGCCCTAAACATCTGAGTGTCCCAGTCTATATCTGGTAAATTGAAATCTCCACCTGAGAAAATTTATGTGAAATGTATTCCAGATTTTCTCTCACTTGTTCTACTACTAATGCTGCTGAGTCGGGAGGTCGGTAAAAGGAGCCAATTATTAACCTAGCTCGGTTGTTGAGTGTAACCTCCACTCATAATAATTCACAGGAACTATACACTTCTACTTCACTACAGGATAAACTACTACTAACAGCGACAAACACGCCACCACCGGTGTCATGCAATCTATCCTTTCTAAACACCATCTGTGGCTTTGTAAAAATTTCGCCAGAATTTATCTCTGGCTTCAGCCAGCTTTCCGTGCCTATAGCGATTTCAGCTTCGGTGCTTTCTATCAGCGCTTGAAGTTCCGGTACTTCACCAACGCAGCTTCGACAGTTTACAATTATAATACCGATTGCTGCTTGGTGCACGCATGTTCTGACTTTGCCCCGCACCCTTTGAAGCTGTTGCCCTTTCTGTAATTGCCCGAGGCCATCTAACCTAAGAAAACGCCCAGTCTACGCCACACAACACCTGCTGCCCTTGTAGCCGCCTGTTATGCTGACATATCTCTACGATATATTGTAAGAAGTCCAAAAGGCGTAGTTTCCACAGGTGCGACCCCTTTGTGGTCGTGGTGAAAAGCGTTCAAGGCTTCTCGACAGTTTCTAGCTTGCAGTGGAAATGTAATGTCAACGTATACATAGTATAATGCCTCTTATCACATCCATATCAAATGGTTCAAATGGCTCTGAGCACTATGGGACCCAACTGCTGTGGTCATTAGTCCCCTAGAACTTAGAACTACTTAAACCTAACTAACCTAAGGACATCACACACATCCATGCCCGAGGCAGGATTCGAACCTGCGACCGTAGCAGTCGCACGGTTCCGGACTGCGCGCCTAGAACCGCGAGACCACCGCGGCCGGCCATCCATATCCAAGTAATGATAGTGAAACTTATGTACTTCCATAAGTTTCACTATCATTACTTGGATATGGATGTAATAAGAGACAGTATACTACGTGTATGTAGATATCACATTTCCACTGCAAGCTAGAAAGAGAGGAGATGCCCTCACGAATAACAACGTTGCATACACGTTATCAGCATTAATAAACGAATTATACAAGTGAAGAAATGGGCGGTATTATTCCGAAAGTATGAGTATCCCGAGAGAGCATGGTGATTTGACATATTTAGTTTCTTGAAATGTGTTTCTGACAAAGTCAGATCTACTTTCATGACAATTTTTTTCGAACTACGTGAACTCTTCTGCTCACAAGGCACGCCTGCCCAGCTACCGCATTCCTGACGCGCGCATTATTCTCAGCTGCTGGCAATACACCGACCATTGTGTTGTGTGAAAACTCAAATGTTTACTTTTCTCAATAACAACTATTTTGTTCGCGAATCACACACTATCAGGTTGGCATGCCGTAGGTGAGTAAGCAGCATATAGCGTGTGCCTGGCATTCCGCCTGAAGAGAATTCTCGTTATTATTTTAACACTGCTCAGATGAAGAAAAGGAATAAAATCCTTTGGTAAGTTTCCATTCCAGTCGTTCTTAAGTTTGTGGACAGATAGAGACCTCCTCCTAAGTTAGCTAAGTTTCATATGGAGCAACATATGGTGTAATACCTACCAAACGCAAAAGCATAGCGTTCCCTATTTTTCATTGCATACTTTGCGACTTTAGCTTAGTGTTTTCCGAAAACGCTTATATCACATAAAGTACGATCATTAGCGAGATAATGGGCACTGACATATAATGCTACAAGCCAGGGAAAAATCAAATATTTTTATTGAATGGTTTCCGTAAAATCGTTCGAGAAAGATTACAGGGTGCGCGCGCTACGATTCTGTCAGCGCAGAGCGTCGCCAAGCGGCGCGTGCAAAGTATGTGTACGCGTCTCGATATGCACTGGACCACCACGGCACATGCGGAACGTGTGCGTCGCGCTGTAGTGTCATGTCACATCACACGTGCTAAACTTATCTTAATTTGCGCTTAGCCTTAACGAATGATGGAGAGCCTACATCGACTTCACAGCTAACACATAATGCACTCGCCTTGATGTTTCAGGAAATAAGATATGAACTGAAAGAATCGAAATCGACTGTACTCGCAACGTAAGTGTCATATCAACCCTTAAGACATAAATTTCCACATGAACTTCTGACAAGAATTGTCTGCAAAATGCAGTACGATTCACAGAGGGACCGATAACTGAACATGACTGCTGTAGTGTGTTCTTACCGCTCAAGATCTTTACGGTATTCTTTGAAGATATGAAATGCGTGATTATACACTTGAAACGAGAACTAATTTTACTGAGAAGCACGATGGATAACAACTTTTATGTTCAGGGACAGCCAATTCCAGAAGAAAACAAAATAGTGATGGAGAAGGTCATCTGGAAAATGCAGCACATCACAGTATCGTGTGAAGAGCATCTACTATTCCTGGGGCCATTGAAATTCTGTGTTATGCTGCCGTTATCTTTCTGTTCATGAGAACTATATGAATATCCAGCTCCCCAGACAACTGAACATCACTCTTAGGTAGTTTAAACAAGTGTCCAGGTACGAACTCTAAAGTTCATTATATTGGCACTGCTGACAAACGGAAAGGAAACTTGAAGAAAGATTCGAGAGTATTCTCCAATCGCAAACTAACAAACGCTAATACCTTTCCAACTGGAGAATACTACTCATACTATGACTTCAACTGAAGTGGAATAATACAGCGTACATCTATTCGAAGTTTCATCCCTCCAGTTATGATATATATTATATATCCATAATCAGATGAGGGATCCGAATGCCTACTGAGCCCCCATAAGTTTAAGGAACTAGGCCCGATCGTTGTTATAGACACATTGAAGCAGAATGAGCTCACCAAGACGGACCTGTTGATTTTCATATAGAATTTGAGTCCATCAGACAATTTCCCCAAAGAAACTTCCACATTCCCATTATTGTTACTTGATAGGGGGTGAATTATTGTCCGATGACTGGAACAGTGCAGTGAATGGTAGAAATTAACGATCAATACGTTACATTAGCGAAGTTTCATGATGGAGTCTCAGAGTGTGAATATTATTGCTGACACTCAAGGGTTCATGGATGAATCTTGGAAGTGTGTGTATGAAGACCGGCATTTCTAGCTTTTAGGAACTCTTGACGTTTGATAGCAACATTCTCCATGACTATCCAGGCTCATAAACCATTCAGGAGTATTGTTGGCGTGAATTACCATTCAAAGGACTGGAATGAACCTGGCTTGTCTCTGGAACATGTGCTGACGACGTTTCGGGATTTTGATCATATTGACAGTGTAGTTTACGTCATAGACAGTGACAAAGTGTTTTGGAGGAAGAAAATTTTCAAGTACACTTCAGTACGTCATCTTGACTCATTTGACTCATATGGATGTCCAGCGACCCACAAACTCAAGAAGATGTGTGGAGAAGAAGATGAACAGAATAATGCTTTTATTTCTGCTTCAAATAATGTGAAGATACTTTTCAATTGTGTGATCAATAAATGATTTTTTAAAACTAAATTATGCACATGATGTATTTTCCTTACCAATTGATTTTTCAATGCTGAGTATGCAAATTCTCCCACATACGTTCCCTGTGTTTGCCTTCTAGAATTGGAGACAGGGTTTCTGACAGTTCCCGAATACCTTTTTGAAATCGGTATTGGTCATCTGCTCTGCTCTCCCACTCTCCTACATGAGGTGCTCGATGTGCTTAAGGCCATACAATCGTTAGCTTAAGTACGTTACAGCTTTTGTTGTTATGGCTGTGCTTCTTATTCTTTGCATCCATTGCATCAGACCGGCGCTATGACCAGTGGCTGGCTGGGCTGTTGGCCCACATTTGTTTACAGCACTGTGGCTGAGGCTCCAGTATCTGTTTATACTGTGTCGTGTTCTCTTAACCTGGCTGAGATACATGTAGACTGTGACGGTACAAGCCACTACTTTCTGTACGATGCGAGGAGCCTGTGTATCTTTAAAGAGAGAGAGAGCCCTTATCCGTCATATCAGAGCTCAGTAGACAGTGCATTCGTTATCACATGAACAATAAAGGGCTTATGTTAACAACAAGACACACACGTGTCTAAATATGTAGAAACTCCAGGCAGTGAGAACCCTTCTCAGCCTGTTTCGATACTGATGCTGCCTGCTGGTTAGAACTGTGCTGTACTGTCTTATCTGTTGGACTCTACATCAGAAAACGGTATTGAAATTTAATGCAGTACTCTTACGTGGTGGATGTTTATTATATATGGCAGTATTCGCTCCGGCATACGTTAATGTTTGTCATATAATGCACAGAACTCTACTGTACCAGCTGCTATAAAATTTATTATATAGTGCACAAGACTTTTACTGTGGAGCGTCGTCCACCCACTGTGGCAGACTCAGATGTGTCATCTCTTCCAGGTGTGTTTGTCGGGTACAGAAATTTATTACATCATCCAGAACCGTGCTGGGGCTGTAGTAATTTCTACTCTTTGAAGCAGTATACTGCGTCATTTTGGACGCCTTGCAACAATAGATCTGGTCAGTTTGGAGGTTTGTATGCCTGCCTTACATGTTACATTAGCTGTAATCTTGTTCCAACCTGGTAGAGGTGTTCAAAAATGGTTCAAATGGCTCTGAAGACTATGGGACTTAACATCTATGGTCATCAGTCCCCTAGAACTTAGAACTACGTAAACCTAACTAACCTAAGGACATTACACAACACCCAGTCATCACGAGGCAGAGAAAATCCCTGACCCCGCCAGGAATCGAACCCGGGAGGTAGGGGTGTCAACCTGTCATGGGCATGGGCATTCTGATTGGTGGAGGGAAAAAAATGTGGTGGCAGCGTTCTCATCTCTGATTGGTTGAAAATACTGTGGCACGTGGGCTGCATCAGTCTGATCCGGTGCTAGCTGCCTGCCTCGTCCCACGAGCACTCTGTTAACAGGCGGTGCTGTGGGACTGCAAGTCAGTTGTGATCAGACAGAGAACCACTTCAAGAATGAAGCGACAACAGTCAAAGTGTTCCTCATCATCTAATGGAGATGGAGGCAAGCGAGCTCGCATTGATAGCGGTACGTATCGTGAATATAGTTTGTGTTCCACTGTACTCATCTATTGCTGTATAGCCTAAATCTAATTATGATTTTCTGTTGTTGTGTATGGCAGTATCACCATTAAAGGGAAGTGACACGATCGACTCCTTGTATGCCACTTGCCCTGAGCGGATGGCGAACTGGTTCGGACCTGCGGCTCTGGAGCTGTTAACTGGACATTTTTGTGGTGAGTGCACATGTTTGTGATGTACGATTATCTAACGTATTCCTTCTTTGTGTGAGTGGACATCTTGGTGTGTGTGTGTGTGAGTGTGTGTGTGTGTGTGTGTGTGTGTGTGTGTGTGTGCGCGCGCGCATGTGATTACTACCATGATTACCTGATGTGCTTCATGTTCTTTTTTGTACAGTTTTCCAGTGATTTTGCCCGCATCTCGTGGTCGTGCGGTAGCTTTCTCGCTTCCCGCGCCTTGGTTCCCGGGTGCGATTCCCGGCCGGGTCAGGGATTTTCTCTGCCTCGTGATGGCTGGGTGTTGTGTGATGTCCTTAGGTTAGTTAGGTTTAAGTAGTTCTAAGTTCTAGGGGACTGATGACCATAGATGTTAAGTCCCACAGTGCTCAGAGCCATTTGAACCTTTTTTTTTTTCAGTGATGTTGTGGGGGCAAATGTGATCTATGTTCAGCTTGGCACTACTGCTTGCTGACGCCTGGTGTGTAGACAGCCCGCTAATTCAGCAACAACATGGTGAGTGCGAACGTTACCTTTCTCTGAGTGTTTTTTTCTTATACATGGTACGTTTACGGTACTGTTTTTTCTTCTCGAGTGTGTGAATACTACTGCACATTTCTGATTCTGCTTTGAAAAATTTTTCAATGGTGTTGCTTGGACGAATACAGCTCAGGTAGAACCCAACCCTCCTGTGCACTTACTCGCCCACAAACTGACATACGGGCTGCAGTCAGTCCTGTATTTTCACAATATGGTGAGTGTTAACGTAATCTTTCTTCTGAGGGCTTCATTTTTTATCATGCATGGTACTTATGTTGTACAGCCCATGACGCCATCTTCGACTCTAAGTTTCCAGTGCTTGACTCAGCTCGTGAATGAGCATATACATACACTAATCAGCCACAACCTTATGTCACCGACCTGCTATCGATATAAAATCCAACCAGGTGATGGCAGCGCCACCTGGTGAGAAATTACTGCTAGTGAGACGCACACACAGTGCATGCAGTATTACTGAGCGTGCTGTCCTTGTGTAAAATGGAGAAGGCGCACGATCTATCTGACTTTGGCCGAGGACAGATTCTGATGCCCTGGAGCCTCAGCACGAGCGTGTGGGAAACTTCATGACTTGTCAGGTGTTCAAGGAGTGCTGTGGTGTGTGTCTTCAACATGTGACGAAACCAAGGTGAAACCATGTCCAAATGTTATGGAATTTGGCGGCCAACCCTCACTACATAAGTCGGACGTCGTAGACTGGGCAGACTGGTAAAACTGGACAGGCAGAGAACTTTGGCGAAACTAACATCACATATTAATGCTGGACAGAGAACAAGTGCGTCTGAGCACACAATGCTCTTAAAACTCCTAACGATGGACCTCCGTAGCCGACGACCCATGCAAGTGCCAATGTTAACACCATGACATCGGCAACTACGACTGGACGAATGCACAGTGTCAGAGTGTTGATTGGCCTAATGAATCCCGATACCTTCTTCATCATGCCGATGGGAAGGCGCGAATCCGTCGTCTTTCACGGGAACAGCTCCTTCACATCTGTACCGTGGGACGGAGACAAGCTGGTGGCGGCTCCATTGTGCTCTGGGGAACATTTACCTGGGCATCCATGGGTCCAGCGAAACTCGTGCAAGCCACAATGGCGGTCAAGGAGTACTGTACACTGGTTTGCAGACCACGTACATTACTTTGTGATGATCATGATTACCAACAGCTGTGACATTTTTCAATAAGAAAATGCGCCATGTCACAAGGCCACAAGCGTGATGGAGTGGTTTGAGGAACACAGTGGCGAGTTCCAAATGATGTGCTGGCTCCCCAACTCGCCAGATCTGAACCCAATCTAACACATCTGAGATGTGAGTGAATATTGCGCTAGAGCTCATCGTTCCCCTCCCTAGAATTTATGGGAATTAGACGACTTGTATGTACAGATGTGGCGCCATCTCCCTCCACCGACCTACCAAGGCCTCATTGCTTCCATACTATGATGTGTTGCTGCTGTTATCCATGCTAGAGGTGGACATATCAGCTATTAGGTAGGTGCTCATAATGTCCTAGCAGATCTGTTTATGTTGTGATATATACATTTCTTCTTCTACAGTTATAATTAGTACTACTACTACTACTACTACTAGTAGTAGTAGTAGTAGTACATCCGCATGCGTTGCTTACGAATTCTCCTTCTTTCTAGATGCAATCGATACTCAGAATGACGTTCCATTACAGACCAAGGCGGCATTTTCGTCCGTTGCCTCGCACGAATGTACATCAGTAATCAATGAATGAATTTCTATGTAATACTAGTTGTTCATTATTATTCTACAGCCAGTCCGACTGGAATGAATTGATTGTCGAATGTTCTTCTTGTTTCTGTGTGCTATCGATAACAGTGAAGAAAATGGAGGAAAATGGGTCGAGCTGTCTCAGCCCATGACCCCATTCTCATCCATCAGCTCACAGGACTGAAGCTACTCAATGACAGTTGAGCAGATATATTAGTAATGCTTCTTCTGCAGTAACTTTTTTTATTATACTTACATGCAGTGTTTATGACCTGTTTCTTTGTTCTTGATAATAATAATAATAACGATGATCATGATCATGATCTTGCGCTGTCTTTTAGAGACGGCCCACAGACAGACGAAAATGATGTAAGTGCCATATATGATGCAGATCAGTGTATGAGTAGGTAATTCAAAACATTACTGTAATTTGATGTTTTCCATTCCCTGCATCATTGCACATACATCATACTTATCATTGTCTTTGTTTCTTGCAGAATACCTGAGGGTGCTGTCTGGAGGCAGACTTCAGTCAACAAGAACAACGCTGCCTCCTAACCCACTGTTAAATCACCAGGTACCGCCACCATCATAATGTAGAGGGCCTTTATGGCTACACTCTGCGCGTGGGGTCCATCTACGTCCCTGTTACTACGTCTGGGACCGTCATGACCACAGTCCCCGTGTGCAGGGCTGTCGTGGCTTCAGTTACCACCGTTGGGGCTGTCACGGCTGCAGTCCCCATGTGTGGGGCCGTCTACAACAGATCTGGGGCATCTGGAACTGTGTGCCGGGTCGTCTACAGCGCCATAACCTCACCCAGGGCCGTCATGGCGTCACTTCACGCCCATAACGCCATCTAGTTATAGTCACTAGTCACCAGCCGCCTGGTAGCAGCTCCCTCACTCCTCCTATAGGACTAGGACTGGACCAAGTCAGTCGCAAACCTGCATTACACTATGTTCTGAGTGCAAGCGCATTTAGGTAGTGGTTCTCGTAGGCTCACATGGACAATTCTGCTGTTGGATACATAGACCCTAACCTCTTCCTTAAATGTGCATACCAATTCTAGAAAGTGGGCTCCCTAAATTCATAAGAGATCTGTGTTATCCTGCCATAAAATGCAGCAATGTACTATGCTACGAATTAACATACCCCCCCAACAAGATGAGCCGGCCGCTGTTCTTGGCACTTCAGTCCGGAACCACGTGGGTGCTACGGTCGCAGGTTCGAATCCTGCCTCGGGCATGGATGTGTGAAGTCCTTAGGTTGCGTTTAAGTAGTTCTAAGTCTAGCGGACTGATGACCTCAGATGTTAAGTCTGACAGTGCTTAGAGCCATTTGAACCAAACAAGATGGTGCTATTGAGGAGAAAATTACCATTATATTTGGGGAGGGGGGGAATGGCGTGATAGTGTGGAGATACCGAGGTTTTCTGTGATTTCATCTCGAGCGTTATTCTAGCTCATTTTTATGAAATGCAGGGAAGATTGTCTGGTAACGTGCTCAGCGATATGTGTTACTTAGATGTCTACACCCATGTCTTTGAATCATTAAATGGTGGGTCGAGCTATCTCAAACTTCCGAAGAATATAGGACATAAAAGGCATATATCAGTGTTAAGAATCTCGTTGACAAATTCTGCCCCACATGGTCAGTACTGGCTTGTGAAAGAAATTATGACTGTGATGATCATCCTGAACGTCCCAACACATACGGAACTGACCATGTTTGTGGGCTTTTTAACGTTAATGGCATCTCATTCCCCGTAATTCTGTAGGATATATCTAAATTCTAGAGAGAGAACCCGTGTTATTCAGTTCATGCTTATATCGTGCAGAAAGAGGAAAGCAAGTCAGACGAAGAGCTCACTGTGTGAGAAAAAGAAAAAGAAGTGAGCCACAAAGTTGTCGGACCCTTCTACCTTTCCAAAGTAGGCGGTCGGTGTGAGAAACATATAGATTTGCTGTTATTCTCCAAGGGCAACAAACAGCAGTGTGTATGGCTCAAGAACATGTCTCGCTTACTTTATACTCAAAAGAGTAAACATAATGCTTCATGTCATTATTGCTCTAGATGCCTCAGCTCTTTTACTATGAATGAGGATACAGAGAAGCGTCTGACTGATTGATCCACCCAGGAACCAGCAAGTGTGCAAATACCAAATGAGAAAGATAAGTTCCTCAAGTTTAAGAATTTCCACCACCAAGAGCATTGACCCTTTGTAGTATACACTAATTTCAAATGCCTGTTCGCTCCTGCGGTGCACTGTGATGGAGAGCCCACTGCCTCTCATACAACTGTCACAGAGTGTCATGTACCATATGCAGCTGTGTATCAGGTTGTATGCTTGTATGATTCAAGCAAAAATCGTTTCATATCACATGCTGAGGAAAATCGTGCGACATAGTTGCTCACTGAGCTTGCGAAACTTACATGACGGGTTGATCGCGTTATGGCACCAACATTCCCATGACTAAATCACGAGATGATGATTCCTTGTATGAGAAAGCTGTCAAATACCGTATTTGTGGACTGCCGTTAGACAGAAATGTAGGGGCTAATGTCATCTAATGGGCAAGTTCTGCAGTGCAGCACACAATACATGAAACCTAAAGTACCAAGTCCCACAACACATACCCATCTTTTTCCACAATTAGAGCATGTATGATGCCCACGTCATCATTGAGCACTTGGGTGATTTCGGATTACGCGATGATCATGTTAGTGTCCTGGCCGAGAGAGATACATTTCGTTCTCCAAGCAGATGACACTGAACATCACCTTACGGTTCCTGGACTCACCTCGATTTATGCATGCACCACTTTAGAAACTAGCCCAGAGATTGCGTCAGGAAGACATGTATCTCACTAGAGCTGCATTTCGTAATGATGCAAAGTTTCAGCTCGCTACGAAGAAGGAGGTCTTTCCTTATGAATACCTGCATTCTGTGGAGAGGCTCAACAAAGCCACATTGCGCGACATATCTGCATTCACGAGTAACCTCACAGGAAATGCCATAACGGGTGCAGAGTGTGAGAATGCAGTGAACGTTTGGCAACAATTCAACATTTCTGATTTAGGGAAGTATGTAAAGCTGTGTTTGGACACAAATGTATGAATACTGGTGGATATTTTCGAGAAATTTAGGAGTGTATGCATGACAACATACAAAGTGGATCCGGCATTTTATTACACCACACCGGGGCTTTCCTGGGATCCAATGTTGAAAAGGACGTATGCTGAAATTGAATTATTAACTGATGTCAACATGCTGTTATTATTTTAATGTGGGATTCACACGTCCATAGGCACACCAAGCTGAATAGTCTGCAGATGGGTAGACAGTTCAGAGCATCTGTAGATGAGAGTTACATCAGGCACTTAAGTGTGAATTGCAGAATAACCATGTAGATGTGGATGTACCTTGATGTCAACAACTTATACAGATACAGCATGCAACAATATCTACCTGTCGGATAGTTTCAGTGGCTATTCAGTGGCGACATCCTCAGATTAGGTGAATTCATGGGTTTGGCAGCTGATTCTGGCGAAAGATATATCGTAGAGGTAGGCATGGCACATCCTTCTAGATTGCATGACACGCACAGCCATTTGTCTCTGTGTCCCGAGTGCCTTGTCCCACACAACGATTCCATCCCCAAACTGATGACAATGCTGGAGGGGAAAACAAACACAAATAACGCAGTGTAGAAACCTCCAGCGAGTGCATTTGTTTGGTAATGGTACTGCTTAGAATCATCTACGGCATCTCCTGCATAAAACTTATGTTGGTATGTGTATATTGGTCTTTTCCAAATTCTACGGCTGGTCCCGGCGGAGTTTCGAGTCCTCCCTCGGGCATGGGTGTGTGTGTTTGTCCTTAGGATAATTTAGGTTAAGTAGTATGTAAGCTTAGGGACTGGTGACCTAAGTAGTTATGTCCCATAAGGTTTCACACACATTTGAACATTTCGACAAATCCAAATTCTACATTTGCCGATTTCACTCTGACTTTGCGAAGAAGAAATTCTATGATCCAAAGTTACTTTATATAGATATTGACAGTTTCATCTACTGGATGAAAGGCTGCGATCCATATCTCGAAGAATCCGACACGTCTGGATATGCAGCCAATAATCCTTAATGTATTATACCTGAAAACAAGGTAGTTGGTAGTGGTAAGTTCCTATGGGACCAAACTGCTGAGGTCATCGGTCCCTAGGCTTACACATTACTTAATCAAACTTATACTAACTTACGCTAAGGACAACACACAAACCCATTCCCGACGTAGGACTCGAACCTCCGACGGAGGGAACCCTGCGAACCGTGTCAGGACGCCTGAGCCGCGCGGCTACCCCGCGCGGCAGAAACCAGGTTATCGGCCTGATGAAGGCCAAAGGCGAATGGTTAGCAGACAGTGGAGTTTGTGGGTCTTAGTTACAAAATGCATGTGTACCATAAAGAACAGGTGCAAATCAAAGGCAGGCTAAGGGTGTGCGTCGTGCAGCCTCCATGGCTCTCACAATTGATGATTACTTGAAGTGCCTCCTACCTGAAGAGGATTTCTCTCCACATATGGCGTGAGAAGCGAGTATTCGATCATGAGACCATGAGGTGCACACTATCTCGCAACTTGAAATTGGTCTGTCATGTCATCATGAAAGTGGGCTCGAGATTCTCCCATGTTTCCACTATTTGCTTGAATGACTGAGTGTGTGAATGGGGTATTTATTTGTAAATAGATAGTGTGTGTGTATGTGTGTGTGTGTGTGTGTGTGTGTGTGTGTGTGTGTGTAACTGTTGCATGAATCGTTTGTCATAGTTAAATAAATAGGCATATAATTTGTGTTGTGCCCTTGAAGAGCGTATTTAGACTTAACTTCATATTCATTTCCCTGTTGTTTTCTCTTTGCGTTCTGCCCAAACTTTCCTCATTCGTCTGCTTTGTTTCTGCTTCCGTTCTTCGGCCCACTTTAGGTCCTGTGTTCTCTTCGGTTTCTCTTTTTTCCTGTTCGCCCAGTGTCCCTTCATCCTGTGGCTGTGTTCTTGTCGTCTCTGTTCGATCCATTGTGTTCGTTTGTTGTGTGGTGTCTCTTGTAGTTTGTTTCTTCTGATCAGGGTTCTAAGGAGTGTTTCGTTTTGTATCGTCTCCTGTGTGATGTTAAGTTGTTCCATGTCATTTCTTACTTCATTCATCCATTTGTTGTTTTTCCTTGTGCTAACCCAGTCCAAGATCTGACTCGTTATCCTGTGTGGTGCCATTCCGGTGAAGTGTCTGTAAAACTGTAGTATTCGTTTCTTGATTTTGTCTGTTATTTTCTCTGTGTGTTCGTATAGTTCTTCAGCTGGCCTCTTCATCCAAACCCCGTCATTTTGCGTCGCCCCGAATATTTTCCTGAATACTCTCGGTTCTGTCTTCTCTATCTGTTTCATTCGTGTCTGTCCTGGTACTAATGTGGTCTTGGCTGCGTATAGTGCTTCTCGTAGCACCACCGTCTCGTAGTATCTTAGCTTGGCCTTTCGTGAAATAGCGTTCTTATTGTAGTGATTCCAAGTCAGTTTGTAGGCCTTTTCTAGTTTCGCTTTTTTCTCTTCCTTAGGTACCTTATTTCTTCCTGTAACCTGTATTGTTTCTCATAGGTACTTGAAATTTTCTGTTCTGCGTATTGTCCCATATTTTGTGTGTAGTGATGTGTGTTTTCTCGTATGCTATCTGTAGTCCGGCCTTGGCTGCGATTTCGTGTAGTTCCTCCATAGCTCTTATTGTTTCTGTTTCTCGTACCGTTACGATGGCTAATTCGTCTGCGAACGCTAGGCGCTTGACTCTTACTTTTCCTGACAGGGCTCCTTTCTGCGTCTTTTCTGATTCCTTCACTATTTTGTCCAGTACTATGTTGAACAGTAATGGCTAGAGGCCGTCGCCCTGCCTGACTCCTATTCTGATTTCAAATAGTTCTGAGAGCTCACTTCACTTTAGATGTCGTGTTTGTTCGTGTTTGCTGAATTATGGTCAGTGTCTTTCTATACCCAGCCTGGTATTTGCCAATCAGGGGCTCTGTTTGCTTCTTTAATCTATTTACCAGTGCCTTAGAAAGTATCTTATATGTGACAGGTAGCAGTGAGATGCCCCTATAGTTGTTTGGGTTTGACTTACCCCTTCCTTGTGTAGAGGATGTATCAGTGCTGTGCGCCATTCTTTCGGTATCTCTTCTGTTTCCCATATCTGCTTCATGATGTTATGTATGTGTTCTGTGAGATCCGGGTCTTGTAGCTTCCAGAATTCTGCGATGACTCCATTCTCTCCTGGTCCTCTATTGTTCTTAAGATTCTTGATAATTTCTCTTACTTTGTCTATCAATAGCGGTTCGCTATCTGCGTTTGGTTCGGGTTCCTCTGTGTCCAGTTTGTCTGTTGGTGATTCTGGGTTTAGGAGTTTCTTGAAGTACTTCGCTAGGAGGTTACAGTTGTTCTTGGTATTGATCTTTATTGTGCCGTCCGATCTCCTAAAGCAGGGGTTAGTGCTTGATATTTCATCATGTTTTCTCTGAACGTCCTGTAGAAATTCCTCGTGTTGTTCCTTGTGACGTCTGCTTCTATCTCTTCTAGTTTCTTTTTGTCGTAGTTTCGTTTTTCTTTACGGATCATTTTACTTGTCTTTTTCTGTGTTTTGAGAAATTCTTGCCAGTTTTCTGGTATCTTGTTGCTATTGAACTTCTTCCATGTGTTGATTCGTCTTTCGATTGCTAGGTCACGTGTGTGGTTCTACCAGCGGTGTTTCCTGGTTCTCGGTGCTACTACTAAGCCGGCCGGTGTGGCAGAGTGGTTCTAGGCGCTACAGTCTGGAACTGTGCAACTGCTACGGTCGCAGGTTCGAATCCTGCCTCGGGCGTGGATGTGTGTGATGTCCTTACGATAGTTAGGTTTAAGTAGTTCTAAGTCCTAGGGGACTGATGACCTCAGAAGTTAAGTCACATAGTGCTCAGAGCCATTTGAACCATTTGAGCTACTGCTAATTCCATCACTTCCTGAAGATTTCCTGATAGCTGTTCCCAGTTTTGCGTGGTTCCTATCTTAATTTTCTCCAGTATTTTCTCTTGGTTGAGTGTTAGGTATTCTGGGTCTGGTCTAATGATCTTAATTTTCTGTTGTTTCCTCTTAGGGATTAGGGGTGTCTTTATCTACAGTAGGTGGTGATCCGAGTCAAAGACGCCCTTTCATGTGTTGTTGTTCTGGATTTACCTCTGTGCTTGTCTTTTTATTATGACGTGGTCGATCTGTAATTCTCTCTTGCCATTTGGGAGTCTCATGTGGTTAATTTTTGTATGGGTTTCTTGAAGTTCGTTGACATGACTTTGAGGTCATGGGTCTTGCAGAATTCTATCAGGCGCCCCTGGTTAGGTTTGTGTCACGGTGTGGTGTGTATTTTCCTGTACTGTGTCTGTATTTTTGTTCTTTTCCTAGTTTTGCCTTGAAGTCTCAAAGAATAATTTTAGTTCTGTGTGTAGGTATTTTCTTGATTATCTGCACCATTACTGTCCAAAAGTCCTCAATGGCGTCTGGGTCCTTCCTGTTGTGGTCATTTGTTGGTGCGTGTGCGTTTATGATCGTGTATGCCCTGTTTGCCGACTTAATTGTCAGTGTGCTGATTCTTTCGTTAGGTGATGTGAAGTCCATTACTGCGTCTGTGATCGTCCTGTGTACTGCGAATCCTGTGCCATAGAGCCTGAGGTTCTTCCTTTTTTACCGATGGTTTTACCTGGTATATTCTGTAGTTCCCTGTGGTAAAATGGTCTTCATCTGGGAATCTTGTTTCTTCTAGTGCGCAAATTTTGATTTTGAACCTGTCTAAAGTATCTGTGAGCTGTTTCATCTTCCCCGTCTCGAGTAGTGTGTTCACATTGAGTGTTGCAATGTAGTTTTTCTGTTTTATCTTGAGGGAGCTTCAGAAGCTCCGATCCTTCTCATGATGTCCCTGAACCACCGGAATCCGGTGCTCACGACCGTTTCAGTCTACTGACTGGGGCCGGGTATAGTGAGACTTTCCTCGTTGCTCCATCATGATGTTTAGTGGTTGGATTTTTGGCGTGTTGCCGAGAACAACCTGTTTTTCCAGATCAGGAGATAGGCTGAGGCTGTTATTAACACGTGATACAGACGGCTTTTGTAGCCGCCCATTATGGGAACCGACGCTACTGATAGTTTTGGTCCGTCCCGAGTATTTTATTTCCTCGGTCCACCTATATCTTGGAGGCATTCCCCCATCCGCCACCTGGGGAGGCGCCTGGTTGTGGGTCTATCAACCGCCCCGGGATTTACTTAACTGTTACAATGTGACAACTGTGTGGTCTGATACTCTCTTTTCTACACCAAGGCGATAAATACAGCACAAAGGATCTGTAACATTGTATCAAGAAAAATATTATATCTGATATTGTGAAAGATGGCAACTGAATTACTAAAAAATACCTCAAATATCTCTAAAGATATGATTGCCATGGGAGACATAGTTTCTAGTCATATGAACTGTATTTAAGAAAACAAAAAACAATAAAATGTGTCACTAGTCAGCACTATGTATCTCTGTAACTTCTAGTCATTAAGAAAACGAATTTTATCTCCTTACTTTATAGTCGTAGCTTTGTATCTCTCTCTCTCTCTCTCTGCCTAAACAAAATTATTGTATATACATGAATAAACCAGAAAGAAATGTTATATTTACAACTCTCTATCTTTTCATTTACAAAAAATCTATCATATATTTTGGATACTACCACTGAATGTAAAAATACAGCCCGCATCTCATGGTCGTGCGGTAGCGTTCTCGCTTCCCACGCCCGGGTTCCAGGGTTCGATTCCCGGCGGGGTCGGGGATTGTCTCTGCCTCGTGATGGCTGGGTGTTGTGTGATGTCCTTAGGTTAGTTAGGTTTAAGTAGTTCTAAGTTCTAGGGGACTGATGACCATAGATGTTAAGTCCCATAGTGCTCAGAGCCATTTTTTGTAAAAATACATAACTGTTATGTAGCTTAGAGTCAATTGGTAATGAAGGCACACACATTTATTCATAGTGAACGTACATACACTACTGACTGAGCTACAAGAGCACTGCGTCTTTACTTGAAAATAAAAAGTATGAAGAAGTTTTCACAGGTCATTTATTTTCGCTTTTAATTTCGGACAACAGTGTGGGGAAGATAAACATATGTAAGTATGCATCTATTTCTGTGCCTATATAAGGCTACGAACAGCAGAGTGAACGTATTATTGTAGCCAAAATAGACACGAAGTCCACCCTACCACAGTTGTTCAAGTATATATTCGAAGTAGCTGCGCAGATGACGAAGAGATTGATGAAATATATGATGAGATAAAAGAAATTATTCAGATAATGAAGGGAGGCGAAAATTTAATTGTCATGCGTGACGGGAATTTGATAGTAGGAAAAGGAAGAGAAGGAAACGTAGTAGGTGAATATGGGCTGGCTGTAAGGAATGAAAGAGGAAGCCACCTCGTAGAATTCTGCACAGAGCTTAACTTAATCACTTGGTTTAAGAATCATGAAAGAAGGCTGTGTACGTGAAAGAGACTGGGAGAAACCGGAAGGGTTCAGATTGATTGTATAACAGTTAGACGGAGATTTAGGAACCGGGTTTTAAATTGTAAGACATTTTCAGGGGCAGATGAGGACACTGACCACAATTTATTGGTTGTGAACTGTAGATTAAAACTGAAGAAACTGCAGAAATGTAGGAATTTAAGGAGATGGGACCTTGTTAAACTGAAAGAACTAGAGGTGGTAGAGAGTTCTAGAGGGAGTGTCAGGGAACGAATGACAAGAACAGGGGAAAGGAATACAGTAGAAGAAGAATGGGTAGCTTTGAGAAATGAAATAGTGAAGGCAGCAAAGGATCAGGTAGATAGAAAGACGAGGGATAGTAGAAATCCTTGAGTAAAACAAGGGATATTGGATTTAATTGATGAAAGGAGAAGATAAAAAAATGCAGTACATGAAGCAGGAGAAAAGGAATACAAACCTCTCAAAAATGAGATCGACGAAAGTGAAAGACGGCTAAGTGGGAACGGTTAGAGGACAAATGTAACGATGTAAAAGCATATATCAGTAGGGGTAAGATAGATGCTGCCAACAGAATAATTAAAGAGACCTTTGGAGAAAAGAGAATCACGTGTATGAATATCAAGAGCTCGGATGGTAAACCAGTCCTAAGCATAGAAGGGAAAGCCGAAAGATGTGACGAGTATATAGAGGATCTATACAAGAGTGATGCACTTGAGGACAATATTATGGAAATGGAAGCGAACGTAGATGAAGATAAGAGGGGAGGTATGATACTGCGTGAAGAATTTGACAGAGCACTGAAAGACCTAAGTAGAAACAAGGCCCCGGGAGTACACAACATTCTGTTAGAACTGCAGAAAGCCTTGGGAGAGCCAGCCATGACCACACCCTTCCATCTGGTGGGCAAGATGTATCAGACAGGTGAAATACCTTCAGACTTCAAGAAGAATATAATAATCTCAGTTCCAAAGCAAGCAGATGTTGATAAATGTGAAAATTACCGAACTATCAGTTTAATAAGTCTGGTTGCAAAATACTAACACAAATGGAAAACCTAGTAGAAGCCGACCTTGAGGAAGATCAGTTTGGATTCCGTATAAATACAGGAACACGCGAAGCAGTGCTGACGCTAAGACTTATCTTAGAAGCTAGGTTAAGGAAAGGCAATCCTACGCTTATAGCATTGTAGACTTACTGAAAGCTTTTGACAATGTTGACTGGAATAGTCTGTTTCAAATTTTGAAGGTGGCAGGGGTAAAATACAGGGAGCGAAAGGCTATTTACAATTTGTACAGAAACCAGATGGCAGTTATATGAGTCGAGGGACATGAAAGGGAAGCAGTGGTTGGGAAGGGAGTGAGACAGGTTTGTAGTCTCTCCCCGATGTTATTCAATCTGTACATTAAACAAGCAGTAAAGGAAACCAGAGAAAAATTTGGAGTAGGAATTAAAGTCCAGGGAGAAGAAATAAAAACATTGAGGTTTGTCGATGACTTCGTAATTCTGTCAGAGACAGCAAAGGACTTGGAAGAACAGCTGAACGGAATGAACAGTGTCTTCAAAGGAGGATATAAGATGAAGATCAACAAATGAAAAACGAGTTTAATGGAGTGCAGTCGAATTAAATCAGGAGATGCTGAGGGATTTAGATTAAGAAATGAGACAATTAAGCCGGCCGCGGTGGTCTCGCGGTTCTAGGCGCGCAGTCCGGAACCGTGCGACTGCTACGGTCGCAGGTTCGAATCCTGCCTCGGGCATGGATGTGTGTGATGTCCTTAGGTTAGTTAGGTTTAAGTAGTTCTAAGTTCTAGGGGACTAATGACCACAGCAGTTGAGTCCCACAGTGCTCAGAGCCATTTTTTGAGACAATTAAAGTAGTAGATGAGTTTTGTTAATTGGGCAGCAAAAGAACTGAGGATGGTAAAAGTAGAGAGGATATAAAATGTAGACTGGCGATGGCACGGTGGATTGTAGTCGAATTAATCAGGAGATGCTGAGGGAATTAGATTAAGAAATGAGACAAAGTAGTAGATGAGTTTTGTTAATTGGGCAGCAAAATAACTGAGGATGGTAAAAGTAGAGGGGATATAAAATGTAGACTGGAGATGGCACGGTGGATTGTAGTCGAATTAATTAGGAGATGCTGAGGGAATTAGATTAGGAAATGAGACAATTAAAGTAGTGGATGAGTTTTGTTAATTGGGCAGCAAAATAACTGAGGATGGTAAAAGTAGAGAGGATATAAAATGTAGACTGGCGATGGCACGGAAAACGTTTCCGAAGAAGAGAAATTTGTTGACATCGAATATAGATTTGAGTGTCAGGAAGTCTTTTCTGGAAGTATTTGTAAGAAGTGTAGCCATGTACGGATATGAAACGTGGACGATAAACAGTTTAGACAAGAAGAGAATAGGAGCTTTTGAAATGTGGTGCTACAGAAGAATGCTGAAGATCAGATTAGTAGATCATGTAACAAATGAGGAGGTACTGAATAGAATTGGGGAGAAGAAGAGTTTGTGGCACAACTTGACTAGAAGAAGGGATCGGTTGGCAGGACACGTTCTGAGGCATCAAGGGATCACCAATTTAGTACTGGAGGGAAGCGTGGAGGGTAAAAATCGTAGAGGAAGACCAAGAGATAAATACACTAAGTACGTTCATAAGGATGTAAGTTGCAGTAGCTACGCGGAGATGAAGTTTGCACAGGATAGAGTGGCATGGTGAGCTGCATCAAACCAGTTTTTGGACTGAAGACCATACAACAACAACATATCAGGTAGTGTTGACACACCATACATGCTCCGTACAGCTCCACTACACATATCAAAGTTTTTTGTGAATACGTTCTCAGAAGTTTTGAAAAATTTTGCAACATTCATAAACATAATCCCACCAACCAGCACGGTCATTCACAGCCCACTGAATTACTGAAGTGGCACATACCAAGTTTCTGAATCTCGCTTCCTGTAAATGGATGTATTCTAACCTATGCTAACCTGTGATATTGTTAATAGTTTTCAGATGGTCACAGACACACACTGAGTGACAACCCAGTAACACAAGGGGTGCAGATTTATCGTTGAACAGAGAAGCTACCTTTCAGAAAGCCTCACATAAAGTGCCACCACACATATGCTGAAAGCATGACATAATTGCAGCTACACTTTCGATTTCCAAACACTATTAGAGTATTGAACTCATGACCTGATGACATGCACGCAACTATATGTTTGCTACCAAGCACATTTAGATTGTAATTAAACGTGGATAGAAACACTTTAACACTTCCGTTATGCCACTGTAACCGCACGGATGGTCATGAAGATGTAGGTGATAGTGGCAATTCACGATCATAGAAGAACATTTCGTCTATGTTGTCTGGTTATATACCACCAGCGGACCACTCCTGCTGCAGCATCTGAGGTTCACAGCTGGACGAAACAGGCATAAATCAGGTTGGTCAACTGCATTACCATCAGGAGTCTGATGCACTGTAGGAGAAAGAAAAAAATACTACTAAAATAGTAGATAGGAGTAACAATAATGAACAACGGATAGAGTAATTAATACCTACATTTGAATGAAATAGTTTTCTTCGTTTTATTCTGCTCAGTGGTGGTGGATGATCTCTGACACTTCATGGCGGTGGCAGTGTTGCTCGAATGAGGTTCACATGAAGAATGACAATCTTCAGTATGCGAAGGTTCAGGGGGACGTGGATACAGAACGACAAATAGCAGCACAGTGGCACAGTTGGGCCAGGAAGGCGTCATTTTTTGGGTCATACAGAAGAATGCTGAAGATTAGATGGGTTGATCACATAATTAATGAGAAGGTATTGAGTAGAATTGGGGAGAAGAGGAGCTTGTGGCACAACTTGACTAGAAGAAGGGATCGGTTGGTAGGACATGTTCTGAGACATCGAGGGATCACCAATTTAGTATTGGAGGGCAGCGTGGAGGGTAAAAATCGAAGAGGGAGACCAAGAGATGAAGGGATTCAGAAGGATGTAGGTTGATGCAGGTACTGGGAGATGAAGAAGCTTGCACAGGATAGAGTAGCATGGACAGCTGCATCAAACCAGTCTCAGGACTGAAGACCACAACAACAACAAATTACCTTCATTAAAATTATCACTTCATCACTTTCAGCTAAAATCATTGAACACGTGGGTAAACATGAAGCCAATTGGCCGTCGTTTTAACCATAAATTATGGTATTATCATGACGGTTATTGCTCATTAAGTATCTCCTAATATACAAAACATGTGCCCAAGTGAACAGTCTGTTTACATAAGTGTCATTAATTTAGGCTAGAACAACAGGACAATTCTTTACTTAAGAGAACAGTGACCCCCATTGTCGAAGAATGCCTATACTCCCGTTACCGACGTCCTATTGTGCGCCAAAACTGTAGCAAAATACGAATTCACTATAGCGTTACTTCCTGTGAGGACCTCGTTCATGACTGGTTTTTTTCTATTAGTCCCGCCATGTGTTCGCAGAAACATTAGCCACACACCCCACGATTGGAGTGGCCACACCTGTAAATGCACAAACGCTTTTGTATTCACAACTCGTGAGTACGTAGCTTTAGTCATTGTGGACCTGGACCTTCTCACCATAGCTAAATGCGCCTCCAAATGCCACAATATCGCCTTAATCCAACAACTGGATTTTTATATATTTCAGATGTTTTTGATTGTAGTGAATTGTCTCATATTTTAATTTTTTTACGTTGTGCTTCGGAGGAGCATATGGGGTATCAGTCCAACACTGACCTAAGAAGGTGTGGGAAACTGCCTAAAAATAATGCTACCGACACTGACCTATGTATTAAAACAATAGCTTTGACTTCAGTGCAGGTATGCGAATGGGGCATGGCTCACCTCCCTATTTTGGACGTTTGGACCCTACACACAAGCCGGCCGGTGTAGCCGAACGGTTCTAGGCGCTACAGTCTGGAACCGCCCGACCGCTACGGTCGCAGGTTCGAATCCTGCCTCGGGCATGGGTGTGTGTGATGTTCTTAGGTTAGTTAAGTTTAAGTAGTTCTAAGCTCTAGGGGACTGATGACCTCAGAAGTTAAGTCCTATGGTGTTCAGAGCCATTTTTGAACCTACACACAACGCTATAGAAACATATAATTATAGCTGAGCACGTAAATCGTCATGTTATGTAATATGCATAAGGACTAACATGAGAAATCGGTCTACAAAACAAAGAGAAATCGCCCTCTACCAGAATTTTGACGAGTACAACATCCATACGGCACAGCGGCTAGCAAGACTAGGCCTCTTCACTGGACGCTGGACCTTCAAAACCGGCATTTGTCACCAATTTCGCAGGAATTAAATCTACCTATGTACTCCGCAAGCTACCTTACATTGCGTGACGGAGGGTACTTTGCACGTCATTGTCAGTTCCCCCTTTCCTGCTCCAGAAACGAGTGTCCCACGAAAAGAAAGATTGCGTAGGCCCTATCTCTCTAATTTTGCTGTCATGATCTTTTCGCGAGGTATATGAAGGAGGAAGCGTTATATCATTCGACTCTTCCAGTAAAGTAGGCTCTCAGAATTTCAACTTACACACTACTTAACGTAAATTATCCTGAAGACAGACACACACACAACCATGCCTGAGGGAGAGCTCGAACCTTCTCCGGGACCAGCCACACAGTCCATGACTGCAGCAACTCATACCGCTCGGCTAATCCTGCTCGGCACGCAATTCACAAATGTTACCTTCTCATGAGGAAATTAACATATATTTTTTCAGTGGTTTATTTCTTATTTCTCTTCTGAGTGACTTTAAAAAGGTTGCCCAAAAATTTCATTGTCCTGCGATCACTCCTTTTCATTGGGGCTAAAGTTTAGTTATAAGCGCGATGTATTTCTATTAAGTAGATAATTTCTGATACTGTACTTCATTCAAGTCCAGAAACTACAAGTCATTGGTAAACGCTACACAAACTTCCATGCGTTGTTTTTATACTGTAACACAATCACTCTTTTTTCTTAAACATCGTTTTTGCGGAAACTGTTGATCTGATAAAGCACAAACTCCGGAGAAATTAGTTTTACATATTGCTGAACGATTCTAGTAACAGATTATATTACTTTAAATTATCATATTTTTAATATGCTGTCGCGTCACCTTATGCGTCACGCACGGACAGGCAGCGCGTGCCTGACCCAGAAGAGGTGGTGAGAGGATGGCAGGGAAGTCGCGCTCCCTCCAGCACCAGGTGCTAACCTGCACCCGTCGCTAGGTATCCAAAGCAGTTGCTTTCGTACGATAGGGTGTCCACTCGTCCCAGTTTCCTAGGACAGTCCCGCTTCTTTCCAACATATCCCGATATCCCGAACGTCGTTTTAGGGGCGCACAAATATTCTGCTGTTTTTTATCCCCTTGGGGCTAAATATTTTACGATACCAAATGTTTGATTGGCAGTTAATGACTGCGCATTGCGCAAGTGTATACGCTAGGAAGAGCCACTTCTGCAACAGTGAGTTTACTTTTATCTCCGGTAATGGAGGACCTACAGTATGCACGTTATGAAAATAAAACTTCACTGTTGACAGGGTGAAAAGTCTGACGTGAATCACGCTAAGACGAAGAAACATCGCACGAGTGTTCAAACGAAAGTGCCCCTCTTGATGAAATACAGACAAGTGGAAAGTATGATGACAGTGCAGCAGAATAATTGAAAAAAAAAATTGGCATCATCTGAGGCTATGATGTGAAGGTAAACGTCTGTGTTCATTAAATCTTCTCAATACAATATTTTGTCCCGTTGTCTGGTCTTGCGGTAGCGTTCTCGCTTCCCGTGCACGGGGTTCCGGGTTCGATTCCTGGCGAGGTCAGGGATTTTCTCTGCCTCGTGATGACTGGGTGTTCTGTGTTCATCATCATTGACTCGCAAGTCGCCGAAGTGGCGTCAACTAAAAAGGACTTGCAATACGGCGGCCGAACTTCCCCGTTTTGGGCCTCCCGGCCACCAGTGCCATACGATCACTTCACTTCATTCCTTTGTCCCGTTTTTTCTTTCTTTAATTCTTCCAGGTCTTGTTTATAATATATTTTAAACGTTCCGTGTTTTTAATAAAAATCTACATCTACGTGATTACTCTGCTGTTCACAATAAAGTGCCTGGCAGAGATTTCAATGAACCACCTTCAAGCTGTCTCTCTACCGTTCCACTCTCGAACGCCACGCGGGAAAAACGAGCACTTATATTTTTCTGTGCCTGATTTCTCTTATTTTATCGTGACGGTTATTTCTCCCTATGTAGGTGGGTGCCAACAGAATGTTATCGCAATCGGAGGAGAAAACTGGTGATTGAAATTTCATGAGAAGATCCCGTCGCAGCGAAAAACGCCTTTGTTTTAATGATTGCCACTCCAATTCACGTATCATGTCTGTGACACTATCTCCCCTATTCCACGACAATAAAAAACGAGCCGACCTTCTTTGTACTTTGTCGATGTCGTCCGTCAGTCCCACCTGAAGCAGATCCCACACCGCACAGTAATACTCTAGGATAGGGCGGACAAGCGTGTTGTAAGCAGTCTGTTTAGTAGACCTGTTGCACCTTCTAAGTGCATGAATCGCAGTCTTTGGTTTGCTGTACCCACAATATTATCTATGTGATCGTTCCAGTTTAGGTTATTTGTAATTATAATCCCTAAGTATTTAGCTGAATTTACAGCCTTCAGATTTGTGTGACTTATTGAGTAATCGAAATTTAGCTGATTTCTTTTAATACTCACGTGAATAACTTCACACTTTTCTTTATTCAGGGTCAATTGCCACTTTTCGCACCATACAAATATCTTATCTAAATCATTTTGCAAGTAGTTTTGATCATCTGATGACTTCACAAGGCGGTAAATGACAGCATCATCTGCAAACAGTCTAAGACGGTTACTCAGATTGTCTCCTATGTCGTTAATATAGATCATGAACAATAGAGGGCCTAGAACACTTTCTTGGGGAACGCCAGATATTACTTTTGTTCTGCTCGATGACTTTCCGTGTATTACTACGAACTGTGACCTTTCAGGAATCCAATCGCACAACTGAGGCGATACTCCGTAGGCACGCAGTTTGTTTAGCAGACGTTTGTGAGGAGCGGTGTCGAAAGCCTTTTGGAAATGTAAAAATATGGATTCAATTTGACATCTCCTGTCGATCGCACTCATTACTTCATGAGTATAAAGTGCTAGTTGTGTTCCGCAAGAACGATAGTTTCTGAATGCGTGCTGACTATGTGTCGGTAAATCGTTGTCTTCGAGGTTCTTCATAATGTTCGAATACAGTATATGTTCCAAAACCCTCCTGCAAATAGACGTTAGTGATATAGTCCTGTAATTCAGCGGGTTACTCCCACTTCCCTTTTTGGGTATTGGTCTGACTTGAGCAATTTTCTAGTCTTTAGGTACGGATCTTTCTATGAGCGAGTGGTTGTATATAATTGCTAAATATGGAGCTATTTTATCGGAGCTATTTTATCAGCATACTTTGAGAGGAACCTGATTGGTATACAATCTGTACCAGAGGCCTTGCCTTTATTAAATGATTTAAGCTGCTTTGTTACACGGAGGATATCTACTTCTATGTTTCTCATCTTGGCAGTTGTTCTAGATTGGAATTCAGGAATATTTACTTCGTCTTCTTTGGTGAAGGAGTTCCGGAAAACCGTGTTTAATAACTCTGCTTTAGTGGCACTGTCCTCAGCGACTTCACCGTTGTTATCGCGCAGTGAAGGTATTGATTGCGTCTTGCCACTGGTTGCTTTGTATGTGACCAGAGTCTCTTTGGGTTTTCTGCCAGATTTCGAGACAGGATTTCATTGTGGAAATTATTAAAAGCATCTCGCATTGCAGTACGCGCTACATATCGAACTTATGTAAAACTTTGCCAATCTTGGGAATTTTGCGTTCTTTTAAATTTGGCAATGAAATAGATACTGTACCCCACAAGCTACCAGTGCTAAGGGGGGAAATCCAGGAGGCGAACCTAAAAGCGCGATCTGATGATGGTGAACCAATAGGAACCACGCAAACCCTCTTTCCGTGGCTCCTACTGTCTGCAGTTTCATCCCTGGAATTGCCTGGCTGGGTCGTCCGGGCGGAGCCGCTGAACGCAGATGTTACCTAAGCAACGGGCGCCCGGGGTCCGGATCAATACCACCTGCCCGGATCCGGCCAGCGATTGGCTACAATCCGCGCCGCGGAAGAAATTCCTGGAAGAGGGCGAGGCGCTCGCTTGTACTCTGCCAGGGACGCATTTACGGATATTTCAGCCCCCACGCGGCTCGCCCCGGGTTTCCAGCTCACGTCGCAGACCAATGAAACTTCATCTTTTTCCAGTTTGGCTTCTATGTAATACAGCCGACGTATGCTAAATTCATGTGATTTTGACTTTTAAACTTTTTAAAATACTCGAAGAAAAGATGGCTTAAATTGTTTACTGTTACAGAAACAACCCATGCCTGTTTGATCACTCACCAAAAGTATTTTGGATATTTATATAAAAAATGCAATTCTTGCTAATAGTGTCCGTGAACATTAATACACTAAATTTGAAACACTCGAATGACATGACGTGCCTGTGGCCAAAAATAGCAAAGTTACTCCTCATTGCTCGTCTACTGGCACAGCCAATCTCATTGTCGTATTTTGTTTTTCCGTTCTTACTCGTCTTAACATTAGTAAATAATCATCGTCCGTCGTGGACGTAATAGAACACTACCACTGTTGAAACTGAAGGTAATTTATAATGAACTAGCTGCAGTGCCCGCCATTGTCCAGGATGTTTAACGTTCCTACCATAAGGCGCTAGCGTGTGTTATGTATGTAACCTGATTTATAATGGTAAAACCACTTTTTTGGCTAAGTGTCGTAAATGACATGGCCTCGCGGCAGATGTCCTGATATTCTACTTTGTGGCAGCGAGCTTAATATCTACCACACAAAGTAATTGGCACTGTGCCTTGTTGATACTCATAGCGAATGCAAGCCGCATGGAAAACTGCAATTGCTTTAAATCGAAGGATATATTAGGATCACTGGATGTCAACAGAATGCAACGAATAAAAACATCTTCAACTGCGGCATTCATAAAAATCAGATTCTAGGTACAGCAGTGCGATGTAGTGACGTTTGATGGTACTATCTCCAAGACAGAATTCTGGAGACATTCTGGAAACATCCCCCAGGCTGTGGCTAAGCCGTGTCTCCGCAATATCCTTTCTTTCAGGAGTGCTAGTTCTGCAAGGTTCGCAGAAGAGCTTCTGTAAAGTTTGGAAGATAGGAGACGAGGTACTGGCAGAAATAAAGCTGTGAGGACTGGGAGTGAGTCGTGCTTGTGTAGCTCAGTGGTGCCGGCACGGTAGCTCCGCGTATCCGGTCAGACGGTTCCGTACCCTCTGTGATAAAAAAAAAAAAAAAACTGAGTTAATGGATCATCAACGAACTTAAAGGGATGTTTTACGACGTCCGTCCGAGCAGATATAACGAACTAAAGCAAACAAAATAAGATTTAAAAAAATAAATAAAAGTGGTTGAGCACTTACCCGCGAAAGGCGAAGGTCCCGAGTTCGAGTCTCGGTCCGGCACACAGTTTTAATCTGCCAGGAAGTTTCATCTCCAAGACAGGTACTGTAGCAGTAATCTATTCTCGCTATAGGAATTACAGTTCGTTTTTTAGGTATCTGATTTTTCATTAATTTTTTTTATTGTTTCATAGGGATGTAGAAATCTGAAGTAAATCGATCACGAAGTAAATTGGTAAAGTACTTTTCGAGATGTTTGGTAACCATGTTTCTCCTTTATACATAGTGTACATTAAAAAGGTATATGTCCTATGTCCGCCCAAATGTTCAGCAGGGAATAGTGTAGAAATTTAAAGTAAATCGGCCAAGAACTTTTAGAAGTTTTTGGTAACAATCATTTCCCTTTATATGTTACGTACATAAACTGTATGTTCCAAATCAGATTATGAAATCTTATGTACACAGTGATCTCCTTCTTCTTGTCTTGAAAATAAAGTGTGCAAAATTTCAACAAGATATGAATAAAACTGTAGAGATGTATGAATTATAAACAAAAAGCGCGAAGCAACGGACATTTTTCCTTATATGTGCAGATCAAATGCAGCCAGTAGCTTTTATAGGCATTTATGGTGACATTTCAAGATAGATCTTCAGATGTTTGCATTTATTTACGTATTGTGAACATTGTTTCTTTACTAATAGCGTTGCAGAGTTTAGCAACAGAAATTTTTGAAGATGGACATTGTAAAACTTCGTAAGTTAAGAAACAATGTTTATGACTGATAAATAAAGGTAAACATTTGAAGATGGGGTGAACAAAAAATGTATATATTCTCAAAATGTGTGGTTCAAGGCATAATTTGTTGCCGTAGCGTGGCGTGTCGTGAAAGGGATGATATTCATATCAGTGGTTACTGAAGCATCCCCAACTCTCTTGTGGTTCCCTTTTTAGGTACTCCACGTTGACGTTTGCTCGTAGATACGTATCGTCGGTAGGTTTTCCGGCTTTACTTCCCGAAGTGACAGCTACGACTCTCGGATGAGGTGCGGACCTTGTGTTTTGCTATTACTGCGAGTCTTGTAAATATCGCTTTCATTTAGTAATTTGTGCGGCTAAACCTCTCCTCTTTTATGATTAAGACAGCCTGAGTCACCTTTTGGAGGGAGTGGAGACGTCAAAGAGTCACAAAAGTTCATATTAAGCAGTCCGTAAAACAAGTAAACGTTCATTTCAGTTCGCGTGTTAGTTAATGCCTACGCTTTCCGCTAGATGGTGCTGACTTACTGCTGAATAGCTTTGGTTCCGTAAAACCTTCACTGATTAGTACTAGATAAATGAAATAAGTACAACAGTCTTGTATTTCCTTTCACTCTATATTCAAGGATTAAGATGGTGATGGATGATGGTCTATTTAAAAGGTTCCTAGCCTGGAGGAATCTAAATAGTCCGCAAATGCCGATATGCACGCGCTCTATGTCCAGATTCGCAACTAACGGCACACGACACTTTCAAAAGTTCACACGTCAATATCTGAATACCGATACCTCTGAATTCACTCGTATCAGCAGATAATTTGAGTTTCCGTATTCTATATGTCCGTAAAGTTCCAGTCTAGCACTAAAGTCCTAAAATACTCCGTTGCTACCAACAGTCAGAGATCGTACACTACATCACTTTTAATCCCCGTAATATTCTAACAGTTTATCGTGAATCTTAACATGATAAAGTCCAATCTAATTATTGTCTCGCTGACTGACACGGGTTCCCCGCCCTTTAACGAAACAATCAAGGAAAAGAGGCGGCAATAATTACGATCAGGCCTTTTTATAGGTTTTTCATCACAAGAGTTTAACGTCACTGCCTTCTCCATGACGGAGCTTCCGTGGCTTTGCTGTACTTAGACGTTAAACTGCTTGCTGATACACTATAATTTTGATCTGCAATTACCGAACTCTGATTCTACACTATTTTCCCCTCTAAAAATTCTATTCTTAATTTTAAATTATTTTTTCTGTAGCTTTTATCACATAAACTGAACCGAGGTGTTTCATTACCCATCAACATTAACGTCACAGACGCTACAGTGTATTTATTTATTATTGGGTCGTGCCCATGGAGCCATCTCACTAGTGGAAATAAGATGCGAACGCGTGTTTGATGCAATTTCCTTGTCAGTAACTACGATACAAATGTAAGTACAGCACAATATCCAGTTACCGATCGGAGAAAATCTCCGACCACGCCGGGTATTGTATCCGCCGCCTTTTGGTTAGCAATCTGTTTCGTTGGCCCTGACGGACGATGCTACAGTTTTGACTTTATGGGCTACGAGCGCTGCTGTCGCGTCACGTGACGAAACGGCCAGCGCTCTTCTCCCTTCCTATGTAGACGCGAGGATGAGTACCTTGCCTTTTTCGGCGTAAATAATATTAACAATCGACGCCTGTACGGCGTTGGGTGGGAACGAGGCTGTTGTTATTTCTGTTTTGCCGGTGCTCAACGCTCCTAAGCCCAGAAGACTGCTGGATTACAATTTCATACAAGTTGATGCTATATAGCCATTACGTGCTTACAGCAGGCCTTATACAATAGACTTCGGCGTGAACATCAGACACCCATCGCTTGAGGCAGCTATGGGTGAACCGCGTGTCCGATTCACATGCTTACTTAACCGCGCTGTTTACCTCGTCACGTGACGCGACAGCGACGCTCGTAGCACATGAACTCAAATTTCCAGCGTCGTGCGCATCGGTAACTGCCGGGTCAGTGCGCTGCATAGCTAACCGAAGGGGTCCGGGTTCGATTCCCAGCCGGGCTGGAGATTTTCTTTCAGGGTGTATACGACCCGGGAGATCCGGGGAAAACCCGGGAATTTTTTCATCCGGGAGAAAACCGGGAAAAACCCGGGAATTTTTTAGAATTCCAGGAGTTTTTCATTGTTTTAGTTTTCAGCTAAATTTTTGTGATTTTGACTGGTAAGAACCAACTCTCTAACATAGGATATTACTGTATCCCGCTATTGCAGAATAATACTGCAGCAACAAAACATGAACAAGAGAAAAAAACAAACAAAATAAAACTTAAGCTGCAAAGTAAATGCGCCGTATAGAACAACAAAACACAGTGCTCATACAAGCGTCCGCCAACAGCAGGGGACATGAGAGAAGCCTCCACAAAGGACGTGTCCTGACAACTAAGCCTTACACATCCGGGCGTCCCCTGGGCGTCTAGGTATACCTAGACGGCTGATTCTCTCACACCAGAAGCAAACATGCGAGTAAATAAACGGTTCTTATCAGAGCCAACTTTAACTATCATATCTACAAATATTGAAGGCATATCATCAGCCAAAGAACATCTGTTATCCAACCTATGCCGTGACAAAAAATGCAACGTCCTGTGTATACAAGAGACGCATAGAGATGAGCGACAGAGACGACCAAAAATACCGGGCATCAAACTAGCTGCAGAAACACCGCACTCTCAGTATGGAAGTGCCATATTTGTAACACCAGGGCTTCAGATAATCAGTGCTCGCTGCAACGTAGAAAATAACATCGAAGTCATCCCAGTGGAGGTGAGTAACTGCGTGGTTACCTCTGTGTATAAGCCCCCTTCGGCTGCATTTTCCTTCACACCACCCAGAAACTTCCATAACAGCAAGACGTCTGTAGTAATCGGTGACTTTAACAGCCATAGTCATTTGTGGGGATACTCTGAAGATGACGAAAATGGGGAGGCTGAATCCTGCCAGTTGTCTGTTATACATGACAGCAAGCTACCCCCTTCCTTCAGGCCGGCCGCGGTGGTCATGCGGTTCTAGGTGCTGCAGTCCGGAACTGCGGGATTGCTACGGTCGCAGGTTCGAATCCTGCCTCGAGCATGGATGTGTGTGATGTCCTTAGGTTAGTTAGGTTTAAGTAGTTCTAAGTTCTAGGTGACTGATGACCTAAGATGTTAAGTCCCATAGTGCTCAGAGCCATTTGAACCATTGGAACCCTTCCTTCAACAGTGGCAGATGGCAACGTGGATTTAACCCTGACTACCTCTTTGTGAGTGAAGACATCACAAAGCTTCGCTCCAAATCAGTGTGCTGCCCATACCAAAGACGCAACACAGGCCACTACTGTGTCAAGTTCTTCCAGCAATAAGGCCACAGGAGGTGAATTTCAAACGGAGATACAATTTCAAGAAAGCTGACTGGAAAAACTTTTGCTAAGATGCTGGACAAGGAGATTAAGTCTGTGCGACCTATTCCTGAAGAGTATGGCAGCTTTGTTCAAACTGTCAAACATTGCTTCCGGGCATCAATTCCAAGAGGGTGTAGGACAAAGTATCTGCAGGGTGTGACACCTGAAACAGCTGCTCTGCTCGACGAATACTATCGACTAGATGAAGAAAACCTCTGTAGCGAGGAAACTTATCTGGCTGCGTAAAATACTCTCTCCTCAATCTCTGAGGCGAAGAGAGAACAGTGGATTAAACTGATGACAGAATGTGAGATGAGTAGAAGTAGTCAAAAGGCCTGGAGATTGTTACGACACCTTAACAATGATCCCTCCCAACCCAATACGTATACAAATGTGAAGGCAGACCAGATCGCACACCAGCTTTTGAAAAATGGTAAACCTGACCATACCAGTAAAATCGGGAGACGAACCCTGGAAAGGGAGCCCGAACAAGAGGGAAACATTCTGTCTCAACCATTCAGTTGGAATGAGCTCGACTCAGCTCTAACTAAATGCAAAGTCGGAAAAGCAGCAGGGGTAGATGACATAAGAAGTGAACAGATCAAGAACTTTTGTCCAGGCGCAAAGTGCTGGCTACTCGAGCTAATGAATAATTGTGTCAAGAGCGGCAAGATACCAAAATGTTGGCGGAAAGCAAAAATTATAGCTATACATAAACCAGGGAAAGACCGGGATGACCCCAAAAACTATAGGCTAATCTCCCTCCTATGCCACCTGTATAAGGTTTTGGAAAGGCTGATCCTCCAAAGAATTACAGATATGATAGAACCATTACTGATCCCTCAACAGGCAGGATTCAGACAAGGGAAGAGCTGCACAGCACAGGTGTTGAATTTGACACAGCATATAGAGGACGGCTTCCAAAGGCGGTAGATAACAGGAGCGGTGTTTATAGATCTTTCAGGCGCCTACGACACTATCAACCACAGACTCTTGTTGCTGAAGCTATACTACCTCACCAAGGAATACAAACTAACCTGTCTAATTAGAAATCGTCTGCAGAACCGAAGATATTTTTTGGAACATCAAGGACAAAGAAGCAGATGGAGGCAGCAGAAAACTGGGTCGCCACAGGGCAGTGTACTGGCACCCGCCCTCTTCAATATAAACACTAACGACCAGAAGGAACACAAAGCTTCATATATGCAGATGACCGAGTAATCACAGCACAAGATCACAGCTTTGAGAGGGTGGAACAAGCTAGCTGATGCTCTGAAAGAATTAACTGCCTATTACAGGGACAATCAATTGAAACCAAACCCTTCTAAGACCCAGACCTCCGAAACAGACAGGCTAGTAGAACCTTGCAGATAGATTGGGAACGAACCTCTTTAGAACACTGCAAGACTCCAAAATACCTCGGAGTCACTCTGGACCGTGTTCTTACATATAAGGAACACTGCTTAAAAACAAAGCAAAAAGTGGCTGCCAGGAACAATGTGGTTAGGAAGCTGACTGGAACAACATGGGGAGCACAGCCAGACACAGTGAGCACATCCGCATTAGCCCTCTGCTACTCTGCAGCTGAGTACACTTGCCCAGTATGGTGCAGATCTACACATACAAAGAAAGTTGATGTTGCTCTGAATGAGACATGTCGTATCACTACGGGTTGTCTAAGAGCCACACCTGTGGAAAAACTGTACTGCTTATCCGGCATAGCCCCCCCCCCCCCCCCCCCCCGGACATTCGAAGAGATACAGCAGCACAGAGTGAAATGAAGAAGGCATTAACATCCGAAGCCCGCCCGCTACATGACCACCAACCGGCACAGCAAAGACTTGTGTCTAGAAAGAGCTTCCTTCACAGCACAGAACCACTCGCTGACACTCCACATCAACACCGGGAGAAGAGATGGCAGGCCAGATGCCAGCATCTGGAGGAGTGGCTGATCCCGCAAGAAGTTCTTCCCCCGGGCCACACAGAGAAATGGTCCACATGGAAATCACTCAATCGCCTGCGTTCTTCTGTCACAAGATCCAAGAGTAATCTGGAGAGGTGGGGCTTCCAGGTGGACTCTCTCCAGTGTGACTGCGGAGCTGCGTGCAGACATCAACACATCTACTACAATGCACATTACCTCCATCTGTGTGCACCATGGAGGACCTCATAAACGCTACACAAAGTGCACTGGACGTTGCAAATTTTTGGGCATCCTCTGTATAGATTAAAATTACCTTATGTTTGACAACACAATCTGTGTCTAATCATTTATTTCATTCTTGACTATTTTAATTTATAAACCATAATGTATGTATGTAGTAATGTATCTAATATTGTTCTTTTAGTTTGCTTCTGACACGATAAATAAAAATAAAATAAACAGCAAAGTGTGTCAAAGGCTTTAGGAAGACTATGCAATGCTTCCTAACAACAAATTGCCTCCGATAACCGTGACGTGACAACTGTTTAAATTAGATTCGTTTGAGCAGTGGCGGGCGGACTCTTGCGCATGCGCAGTTGAGTCACGTATGAGTAGTACGTTCTTTCGCTTCTGGTTACAGAAGTATGGCTGGGCGCCACTACTTAATATTGCTCCTGTTCGGAAATATAGTAAATATGGCGCTGATGCCCAGAACAGTCTGAGTTGTGGTGGGGAGATGGATCGTCTGCACGTGACCTGTGTTTACGTTCAGTGATTTGGTTGTTTCCTCTTACTTTATTGCTCTCGCGTTAAATGATAACAAACGGATTTTTGCGGCCGGGAGTTATCAAATGAATTAAAATACGTTCACATAATTACGGAAGGCTAAAATATGTTATTATTTTTACATTTTATTTCCACCTTCCTGACAGTCAAGCATTAATGGCCTTGCAGAACAATGAAGTTATTTTTGTCGGTTTGCTAAAGAGATTTGGCTTTCATTAATCTTTTCTGTTTTATTTGAAACGAAGTGTTTAATTTCACACTATTGGCTAGTTTCAACTGTTCGCTGCATTCCAAGTGCACGCATGGCACTGTGCCATAATAGAGAACCAAACATGAGATAATACAGTACTTGTACTCCAAGAAAATTTACATACGAATCTGGACATATGAATGTGCATTTTAAGCCGAATTATGCATTTTAGCATGGTTCAAGAAATTCCGATGCTCTTGAAGTATCCTCTGGTGTCTTGTTTCTTTTATGACATAATGTAAAATCTTTTAATGTTTTACACGTACGAACATATGGTCTTCCTGCGTCATCGTAGCTGCGTAAGCGCGGTGACGCCTATTATCTGGGGCTCTCTTCCAACTGCTGAGTTGAACCTATTGCTAACAGGTCGCAGGAAAATATTGCGAATGGTGGTTTGAAAAGGGTTACATTCAAACCAAATTTCCTTTTACGCAAGATGAACTATGTGCGAGAATGTACGATGAATTACTTAAATCACAAAACGTTTAACTCTCATTTAAAAATCAACTCTTTGAGGACGACCATTTAGAAGAATTTCGAGCCCAGAAGATCAAACATTTACGTCGTATTTAAAAATTTTACTGGCACATTTATGTGCTGTACCTTGAAGTGTAACACGAGCGAAAAAGATCAACATTATATGAAGAAGCTTAGCTTCTCTTCCAGCTTACTAGAGACCAATATTGTATGTGAATGCTATGTATATTAATTTAAACCATTAATTTTTCTTATTTGTGTGTTCGTGCTACTATGCCCGTGCTGTCATCAGCTGGTGAGATTACGTGACAATGAGCTATGACTGGCTTACAAAAGCGCCTCGCAATATCGATTGCCATGCTTCGGAAAGTGACATGCGGTGTTTGGTGGAATTCAAGTTTATACCTTCGTAGTACGGAAGTATGCAGTGTACATGTTGCTGCACATCAAAGGTCTTTCAAAACGTTGGTATATAAAAACATAAACATTCAAAGAATTGATGGATTTTACAGGGCCGAGGAAGAGTATGCCATCACTTAACACGGAAAAAGTGTATTTTCACCCAGGAGAAAGTGTATTTTTAACCGGGAAATCCGGGATTTTTTTTTCCTTGTCCACGTATACACCCTGTCCTTACTTGGGGCTGGTGTTGTGTTGTCTTTACATTGTTGGATCCTTAGTGGCAACGAAATAGCCTCAATATGTTAGAATACTCTTTGTACCCGCATTTTGTTTATTAGGCGACGGTATGTGCATCTGGGAGACGCTCCACTCCACGTACGCCGAAGAATGAAGTACCGACAAGATAGCATTACATTCTGGCACTGATGGCGATGTACGGGTGCGATGAACCTCGAGAGAGGTCCGATTTGACACCATTTAAATTTTATTGATAATCGTGCCTAGAATCCTGGCAGTTACAATATAGATACACTAAGTTACAACAATTCGCTATAGCCGCAGTTCATAGCTTCTTTATTTTTTATTCCATGGTCGGTTCCGGTATAATAGTTGAATTTCCTATTGATTACCTACATAAGACTAAATATCGGCAACGGTTGATACATTAGCTGTAAAAGCTCCCGTAAAAATTCAAAAATGTTCAAATGTCTGTGAAATTTTATGGGATTTAAGTGCTAAGGTCATCAGTCCCTAAGCTTACACACTACTTAACCTAAGTTATCCTAAGGACAAACACACACACACCCATGCCCGAGGGAGGACTCGAACATCCTCCGGGATCCGCCGCACTGTCCATTACTGCAGCGCCTTAGACCGCCCGTAAAAATTAATGTACCAGTTTTTACTTATGTACGTTTACATCTTATGCAGGTAATCATTTAAAAATGGAATTGTTATCATTAAATTAAAAGTTTGAGATACACTTGCAATAGATCCTTGTAAGTTAGGGTTTTGCCGACCGATGTGGCCGAGCGCTTCTAGGCGCTTCAGTCTGGAACCGCGCGACCGCTACGGTCGCAGGTTTGAATCCTGCCTCGGGTATGGATGTGTGTGATGTCCTTAGGTTAGTTAGGTTTAAGTAGTTCTAAGTTCCAGGGGACTGATGACATCAGATGTTAAGTCCCATAGTGCTCAGAGCCACCACCACTATGGGGTTTTATAAAGGACTAAACCTAACACCTGTTAACTTTCCTGAAGAGGTACTCGCAAGTGAGATCACCGTTATTAGTAACAACACGGCAAACTTTTGGAGAGGGTGCGCCAGTCATTTCATCGTCAGTGCCATATACGAAACTATATTGAAGACAAAAATTTCGAGTATTATCTATAAAAATTTTGACTTGTTTTTTATTTTCCTTTAGACGACCTCTTACTTATTATCTGCTAAGGTGTTAGCAAAAACTGAAACACACTGCCGTTCGATTGCTTATTGAAAACATTGCATTTTACGGTAACTCAAGTCGAGTGCCTCGCTGTAGTGCTGCTATTGAATTCCAGTTTATTACATTAACAGATGAATAACCTTATCGTAAACCTAGAGCAGCTGATTTAATAGCCAAGCGTTTCCCAGCGACACCACAGAAAAATATCGTCTAACGTAACCACCCTTGGATACGTATCTTAAGCTTTTCCAGCTTTGGCAGCAATTGGCTTGAGTTAACAGGTGAAAAGCAAAATTTCGTATATGTTCTTTGCACAGAATCCTGTAGCACATCCAAAATATTGTGCTTTTCATTTACTATTATGTTGTGCTACCAAGAAGCGACGCAGTAATCAGCTAGCTTGAGTCATAATTTGTGTTATTTAGCGAAACATATGCAGGAATACGCATAGATGTGCCGGTCGAGAAGACTGGTTGTCATTTTAGAGCCATATCTCCACAACGATACGTTTCCGACTTATCTTCTACCGACTTATGTTCTTCGGCAAACTTTGTGGAATTCGTACTCCCCTTTCGCCTTGTCACCTTTCTCTAATCGTGTATACACTGCACAAGCTAATGTACGAACATGGTAGAGTGTACTTCGCCACTCCCTGCCCCATTATTTTTGCGTTTTGACCGAGGGAAAAATTACTGTATGTATTCCCCTAGTCGCTCTAATCTCTCATCTGATTCTCGTGATCCTTGTGGGAGATATATGATCAAAGCTGTCGAATTATTTGACAGTGTTCCTCAAATACCGATTCTCTAAATTTCCTTACAGTGCTTCCTGAGAAAACTCGACTTTCTTCTAACGATTCCTACTTGCGCACCTCGGTCACGGTCCTGTAGATCTCGACGTATTGGGCCAGGCCCACTAGACAATCCCAAAACACGGATACGGAGCTTATGAGAGAAACTTCTTTTAAACTGTAGAACTGGCACTCTGGGTCACATTTTCATTTATTTAGAGAGATAACCGGGTTTGGCTTTTAGCCAGAGTTTACGACCACGCGTCCTCTGCGTCGCTGCTGTTTTCGTATGATGTCTGTAAAACTGAAGCCGATGATCTGTTCAAATAAACTAATATGTGATGTGGACTGCCATTTCCACAGTTTATTTAGGTAACAGAGGCACCAGTCTCCTCCACACGCCAAAGCGACCTCATTTTAAGAAACTTATTTTCCTCGATGAATGTCGGTTGTTTTGCCGACACATTTTGAAAGTTGTAAGGTTCATTCAGGTATTAGGAAAGAGTGTGTATCAACCTTCGTTGATTGTATTCTATGATTTACTTCCTATTTGTTGCTTTAATGGTGTCTGAAAAGTGTAATTACATTAAATGTTGTGCTTTGTCTATATAGCAGGCCGTCCCGTGAAGTTTCAGCGCGATTACATTTTTTGCAAAAGCTTGTAAAACCAGTTGATATGTTTCTCATTTATTCTGCGTCGACGTAGCGTTGTCCTTGAAGTCACTGCGAGTGCGGGTAGCTGCACACAATGCTCTTGTTTTCCGTTGTGAAGTACGTTCTCATATATGCAAACTGGAAATAGTACTTTAGTTTTCGAGACCCATGATCTGGTTTAATAACTACTCAACGCCTTCACTGATCCTGCTATACTGCCCGAGTTGGAGGAAACAGATTCTGCCTCCACTTGCGTTTTCAGCTATGCTCTAGAAGTCCTGTTCACTCGCGCTCACAGCGTGGCAGTGGCCTTATGTTAGAAAGAGTAACGATTACTGATAGTTATAAAATAATAATAATTGAAAAATTATATTGGATGTATTTATTGTTACAGGAGGAGATCCGCAAGGCAGTAGAACATGTCGTAAAACAGGGATACATTAAAAAAAGGATACATACTAATGTCCCTTTGGCAGATCCTAAGTGAAATTTTGTTCATGGGTCTACGTGTACATGAATACTCTACAGGCCACTTGATATTGTGTGATGGAGGGTATTAGTGGTACCACTGTCTTCCCCCCTTACAGGTTCCACTCGTTAATTGCACGTTGGAAGAATGACTGTCGATAAAGCTCGGTATGAGCACTAATTTTTCTAATTTTGTCGTCTTGATCACTCCGCGAGACGCATGTGAGAGGAAGTAGTATGCTGCCCGACTGGGAATTTCAACAACAAACTTCTCTTCGACGCACAATGCCTCTCATGTAACGTCAGCCGCTGGCGTTGCTTGAGCATCTCCTTAACACTGCCGCGGTGACTGAACGCTCCTAGAAGAAACGCGTCCCTCTTCGTTGGATCTTCTCTGTCTCATCTATTAATGCTACTCGGCACTAATGAACATTACTCAACAATTGTCCGAACAAGTGTTTCTTTAAGCCACTTCTTTCGTGGATATATTACATTTCCTTACGGTTTTCGTTATCAGTTTCATCTTAGCATCTGCCGTTCACATTATTTGTTTTATGTGATGGAATAAGTAAACCAATCTTAAAAAATTTTCATTTAAAAGGCAATAACAAACTGTTCACAAAAAAACGTAAATATACTGTCCACAGAAGTGCATGTGATAATTGTTATTCTATTGTAGCCAGGCATCAAAAAACAAAATCAGTTTAGAACACTTTTTTACATGATGAGGTGCAGAAGGATTAGAAGGAACTGGTCGTCAATAAATGCTTTAGGCTCCTATAAAAGTGATCTTTATTGGTAGTTAAACTTTTTGTGACTATTGGTAAGATATTGAAAATGAGTGTTCCTGAATAATGGACACATTTCTGAACCCAAGTGAGTGACTACAATTTTCTGTGCAGAATATTCTTGTTTGACTCTATGCACTCAGCTGTTGGTTTTAAAAAGAACATACTACTTATGACAAAACGAGTCATAGCAAACTTTCTCTCTTTTTTTATTGATGTAAAGTAAAATTAAAGTTTCCATCAACCTGAAGGTTGATTTGAACGCTCAGTTACTTTACTAGCAGTGGTTCTATCGGGAGTGTTAAGACCTTGTTTTCCTCCGGCATTTGAAGCGACTTACCCCACCAGTGACAAGCGAAAGTATACTTTATCGAGTACTCATAACCACTGTGCGACTGGGCATTTTTCACATTAATTAATAATTGTGGGCCTTGAAAGCAGCGATAAATAATATAATTCATTTCTCTTCATTTTTTACCGTTCCCCGGATATCTGCCACTTCTTTGACGCAGTAACAGAAAAAAATAACTGCTGCAATAGTAATACATAACGGCGATCGGTTAAAACACGAAGTAAGTTGTTGACATCGAAGAAATATATGACGGTAGAGGCGCTGAACTTATGTACGAGATTTTCTTTTCTGTGACCTCGAACGAGGTAGCGCGTTGCTTACGGCACCTAACTCGTACGCGAGAGAGACGTGGGTCAGATCTGTGTAGAGCCTTCCGGATGTACGGTGCGTCTTCCGTAGCTTTCTAAAATCACTTGAGATTGAAAGCCAGTCTAAACGCGTAAGCAAATCCACTCCGGATCTACTTCCCCATCCTTCTGCATTCCGAGCTTTTTCTCCATTTTCAAATACCTCTCCGTTTATAGGAGTACAGAGGTGCATTTTAATCTACGATCACTTTTTTACTTCTTAGTTAGCGAAAAAAAATTGTTGTATGGGGAACTAACTGCAATACGCTCAAATTGAATGTTAGTAAACTATTGAAACCTGAGGAGAAAAGGAACATGACCGAGTAAGAATGTAAATTGCACTTCAGAATAAGATCCAAAAGTTGTGAAGGGACCGTCAGCTTTCTACCAGAAAGCGATCTCCAGCACCGGATATACCTGATGATGAAAACTCACCAGAAACTCGAAAAGAAAATGTAAGTTCAGTCACGAGAAACTTTTCCTTTGTCTTACACTGAGGTGACAAAATCATGGGATACCTCCTAATATCGTGTCGGACCTCCTTCTGTCCGGCATAGTGTTATGGACTCAACAAGTCATTGGAAGTCTCCTGTAGGAATACAGAGCGCAAGAACAGACTTCTCGACTACATCCCATAAATGCTCATGTCGGGCGACCTGGATGGCCAGATAATTCGCTCTAATTGTCCAGAATGTTCTTCAAATTAGTCGCGAACAGTTGCGGACCGGTGACAGGGCGCATCGTTGGTTGGGGACATGACGTTCATGAATGGCTGAAAATGGTCTCCAAGTACCCGAACATAAGGATTTCCAGTCAACGATCGATTCAGTTGTACTAGAGGACCCAGTCCATTCCATGTAAACAGATCCCACACCACTATGGATCCATCATCACCTTGCATAGTGTCTTGTTGAAAACTTGGACCCAAGGCTTCGTGGGGTCTGCGCCACACTCGAACCTTACCATCAGCTCTTACCAACTAAAATCGGGACTCATCTGGCCAGGCCACGGTCTCCAGTAGTATAGCGTCCAACAGATATGGTCACGAGCCCAGGAGTAGCGGTGCAGGCGATACCGTGCTGTTAGCAAAGAACTCGCGTCGGTCGTCGGCTGTCATAAGCGATTAACGCCAAATTTCGCCACCCTGTCCTAACGGATACGTTCTTCACACGTCCCAGAATGCTACAGAAGAATGCTGAAGATTAGATGGGTAGATCACATAACTAATGAGGAGGTTATTGAATAGAATTGGGGATAAGAGAAATTTGTGGCACAACTTGACTAGAAGAAGGAATCGCTTGGTAGGACATATTCTGAGACATCAAGGGATCACCAATTTAGTACTGGAGGGCGGCGTAGAGGGTAAAAATCGTAGAGGGAGACCAAGAGATGAATACACTAAATAGATTCAGAAGGATGTAGGTTGCAATAGGTACTGGGACATGAAGAAGCTTGCACAGAATAGAGTAGCATGAAGAGCTGCATCAAACCACTCTCTGGGCCGGCCGGGTGGCCGAGCGGTTCTAGGCGCTACAGTTTGGAACCGCGCGACCGCTACTGTCGCAGGTTCGAATCCTGCCTCGGGCATGGATGTGTGTGATGTCCTTTGGTTAGTTAGGTTTAAGTAGTTCTAAGTTGTAGGGGACTGATGACCTCAGAAGTTAGCGTCATTGCCAGAAGATACCATAATTGTGTCTACAAAATTTTTGTACGTACAGAAGAAAAAAAACGTCGGCATGTTGCACAATGCCTGTGCACTTCTCTGGAATCAGCTTCTTGGTTAATTCAACGCCTTCAGCAATTGTAGAGCTGTATAGTTCGTCATCTCTATTGGCTGACCAGGAGTCAACCAAAAGAAGAGCTTTAATTTTTTCTTGTATATTAGCCGCATTACTGTTGTAGGAAGACTTTTAAATCCCTCTACGTCATATTAGCAGGTTTCCTAGCAAACGCATTGATACTCAGTAAATTTATATTCATATATGCAGGAAAATGGCTGGTGGGCTCCGATACAAGGACATACAAATGGGGTAGCAGCGTACCATCCACCACAATCCCAGGCATTATCATATAAGAGTGTGTGTGGTTGCCGCTATGGATCCATCCGCACCAAAGATATGCATGCTTCCCAGGGCCATTTCTACCATTAGGCAAGACGAAGCGGCCGCCTAGAGTGGTAAAATTTTAGGGGCGTCAGAGGGCGAGAAAATTGATTTAAAAGCAAACAACGAAAAAATTGAGCAAAAAAAGAGGATAAAAATGGAAAAGAAGAAAAATCAAAACATTGAATTGATTTTAGAAACAAACGGAACAGTCAGTCTTTACCTACTTTGACGAGAGTGAACACATTGTCTCAGTTTACCTCAAAACTAAAGCAGCCGCTACTGAGTACGAAGCGGCAACAAGCATGACCTTAATCCATCTTCTGTTGAGCGCTGGAGTGGGGCGCGCGCACTGGCCTGGGATCGTGTTGCCATTTGATACCATACCTCCTTTAGTTCCTATTTTTGTTTTTGTCTCTGTAGATTATTTGTGAAGCGCCTATTGTGTTGAGTGGTTCTGTTGACGTTTTTAGTTCTACTGTTATCTCCTGTGGATAACCGATCACGTATTCACTAGCTAGGTTTTGTACTTCTGTTTCAACATATGTAAACAAAGTAAATGGTAAGCGCAGTTCATCATACCCATTCATCAAAATGAGCTGGTGTCTGTCTGTAAGCCTGTCTCTGAGTGTCTGAGAGTCGCAGCACGAGAAAAGAACTGCATTGTCTTTTCTCTAATTAGTTGTCGTTTCCTTAAAGTTTAACGTGTGTGCAAATAATAACTAGGAAGAGAGTGTCACGACTTGTTTATCGACGGGACATAATTGTAGAAACTGTGTGCCTTGTTCTTGCAAGCTGTTCTCTTAGTATAGTTTACACATTAGAGCCTACTGTAATCTGTATGTTGCTTGTTTCACTGTGCTGACGCTTGCATTGACACAAGTAATGTGCGAAAGGATATTTTCTGCTTTAAAGCATGTAGAGACTAAGCTTCGTGCACTGTTAGAACAAGAACTCTTACAAGCGTTCGTAATCTTGAACATTGAAACAGATATTACTAATAACATCCATGTTAGGTTTCATGATAAAGTTATGAATGAGTTTGCCACGTCATCCAAAAATTTGATGAAGTTGGTGATTGATTAGTCAAGTTTCAATAACATTCAGCAGTTGCGATAACATCGTAGAAACAAATTCTGTATGGTTTATAACTTGATCATTAAATTACAAATTACATTACAGTTTTAATAAAAATAAGAACATTAGAATGTGTAAGAATTCTTCGCTGTGTGTGGCCGGAGCCCTAATTGCGTACCTCTTTTTCATCGAACAATTATAATTCTGAAATGCGCTGAAACGTAGGAAAACCGTATTTGACTTAGGATTTAGCGACCACAGTGAGCAACTTAGAGTCCCTAATTTACGGCTGCTGACTCCAGGGAAGGGAAAGAGCCAGTAACTATTAACAAACACAACATCCCTGCCTCATCTGGATTAGAATCGGGACTCATCTCGGACGAACGATCAGAAGCCTGTCGCTTAGACCACTGCGCCACCGGGGCAGCCGATAAGGTTGTAAAACTCTCCATAGAAAATGCAAAAATCACAAGAACGTGGATGTTGAAGCCGGCAGCTGTGGCCGAGCGGCTCTAGGCGCTTCAGTCTGGAACCGAGCTACCGCTACGATCGCAGGTTCGAATCCTGCCTCGTGCTGGGATGTGTGTGATGTCCTTAGGTTAGTTAGGTTTAAGTAGTTCTAAGTTCTAGGGGACTGATTACCTCAGATGTTAAGTCCCATAGTGCTCAGAGCCATTTTTTAGATGTTGAGAAAGATTAGATTTATTTCTCATTCTGAAGATATTTCATTTAAAACAGAAAAAAATAACACCATGAATATCCAGATGACCTAGTTTGATGCTTCGGCACGTTTCTCATCAGTATCGAATAATTTATAAATTCAAGGAAAAATCATTCGCACCAGAAAATCTTTCCACACCTTTATTAGTCCATTTACTTGCAATTAAATAAAATAAGTAACTGATGCCAGATTTGGTTGCACAGGTATATTCAGTTGAAATGGCTCTAAGCACTATGGGACTTAACATCTGAGCTCATCAGTCCCCTGGACGTAGACCTACTTAAACCTAACTAACCTAAGGACATCACACACATCCATGCCCGAGACAGGATTCGAACATGCGACCGTAGCAGCAGCGCGGTTGAATACCGGCATCCTCTTCAATCAAACGCTTGCTAACTTTGTGGGCTATTTTACGACGTAAAATCCTGTTCTTAGATTTACATTTCTTTTCCCGCGAGTTGGAAGCTTTGAGCTGCACTGAACCGTGAGGGTCTATTCTCTTCTTTATTGTCGGTGCGCGAAGTGTCAACGTGCGGTCATGTATTAATGCGTTTTCTTGTTCGTTGAGTTGGGGGAGGGGACAAGCAGAGGTGATCGGTCCCGTCGGGTTAGTGAAGGGTGGGGAAGGAAGTCGACCGTGCCCTTTCAGAGGAACAATCCCGGCTTTTGCCTAAAGCGATTTAAGGAAATCACAAATAACCTAAAGCAGGATGGCTGGAAGCGAGTTTGAACCGTCGTCCTCCCGAATGCGACTCCAGTGTGGAAACCACTGCTCCACCTCCCTTGGTGCGTTTTCTTTCGCTATAAAATAATCACGTGATTCACGATTTACCATATCCTGCAGAATATTTGGGTTTTGACGAGTGACGTGGTTTTAGCCTGCTTTCAAAGTTTTGTAACACCGTCTTGCTCTTTATTTTCCTTTTCCATGCCAACACGTTGTAATTTTGAGGCTTGGTGTCATATCAGTTGCTAATCCAGGAGGACACAGACGAGAGGATCAATATTTCTATCTTTTCCCGTTGTTGCTTTGTCCATATCTTGTACGAATCAGCCAGATATCCTTCCGGAAACGTCGTTCGTTTTCTTGGAGACGATGGCTGATAAGATGAACATCTGGTCCCCTGGAAATCCACCAATGATGACATTGCTTCAGCCGTCACTGCCATGGCAATATCACTTACTTCATCTGATGCCACGTCATCTATTAAAAGTGTAGTAACCTCTGTTTTTATTGTTCTCGGGTCTCCAGCCGGGTGCAGTTGTTTTCAAACCACGATATTTCGACAGCGTTCCTTGCCGTCATCTTCAGGTGATACCTGCAGACTGACCGTCTCCGCTGAATCTCCACCCCTTTATACTCTGATCGCTCCCCACCCCTTCCCCCGTGTCCTACCGCACGCGGCGCTGCTTGAGGGGTGGTGGGGAGAGCGGGCTGCTGGCTGCTGGATACGAACTGTGGACCATCAGATGTCCTGTGGCCTTCGTCGGGCGCGGAAGTCGCTTTGGGTCGGCGCTGTGCTTTTAGTTGGCTGAGTGCTGGATCCCAGGCTTTGCTGTGGTTGAACCCGGCGTCTCTGTTGATCAGCCCATCAGCTACACGTATTTCAATCGCCTCCTTCAGAACACAGTCCCAAAAAGACGAGGTCTGCCGTAAAACTTCCGTTTTCGCGTACTCCATAGTATCTCCAGTATCCATGTAACGTTCCGCAACCGCAGATTTTGTAGGCTGCTTCAGTTCGGTGTGCCTTCTGTGTTCCTAACATCTTTCTGCTATAACAGCATACTATTCTGTAAAGTGTTGCTGTATTTGTATATAAATAACACGTTCTACTCCTGCAGCTACGTCTTCTGAAATACCAAAGTACTCCACCAACAGTTTTACAATTATTATCTGTCTCATTGTCTAGGGTGAAAAACTTACTAACTCTGTAAACACACTTCCACACCACAACGATGATCTGATCTACTCTAACAGCAAACACCATCTGACGTATTGTGACCACTGCGTTAGGGAGGGGAAATCTATTACGGTCCCACCTATTCCTCCCCCTCCTGTCAGTACCGTTGCAGCATACCAGATTAAATTTTATAGAGAGTTTTTTTTTTCTAGTCAGTAACAAAGGAAAAAATATTTTTTTCTTTTCTCTGCGACAACTAACTTGACATTCCCTTGTGTGTGGGAGGTTTAGGATAGCGATACGGGAGGTGAAGGTGACTAAATATATCCTGGAAAAGGATGTAGAGTGTTTGGAGATGAAAAGTAGGATTCGCTGATACAGGCGTCGTAACAAACCAAGGGTCTGATGATCACGGGGACAATGGGATGGTGGGATTCACATTTACGAAAGGAAGAGGACATCGGATAAAAGCTCTAGGTTTCTGAGGAACTGCAGGAAGTTTATTTGCTGTATATTATGCTGCTGAGAGAAGGTAGTCGGACACGGAAAGCGAGAGGGGTGCATGTAGTTGCAGGGAACGTTAAAGTTATGGAGGAGCGGAGGACCACGTATATCCATATCTATACACATACTCCACAAGTCGCCGTATGGTGTGTGGTGGAGGGCACTTTGTGCACCGGTTTCTCTCATGTTATATTCATGGTATTTACGCGAGATACACATAAAGGAAGCAATATATTGGCTGACTCTTTTAGAAAAGTACGATCTCTGAACTTTAACAGTAAACCACACCATAATTCAGAACGTCTCTCTTGTAGCGTGTGCCACTGGAATTGGCTGCGCATCTCCGCGACGCTTTCGCACTTGCTAAATGAACCTTGCAACTAAATGTGCTGCTCTTCTTCGGGAGTGCTGCTCTTCTTCGTAACTTCTGTACTTTCTCTGTCAATCCTATCTAGCACACATCTCAAATTGATGAGCGGAACAAAGATACTGGCCGAACGAGTGTTTTGTAAGCTACTTCCTTTGTTGGTGAACCTCATTTGGTTCAAATGGCTCTGAGCACTATGGGACTTAACTTCTAAGGTCATCAGTCCCATAGAACTTAGAACTACTTAAACCTAAGAACATCACACAGCCGAGCGGTTCTAGGCGCTACAGTCTGGAAGCGCGCGATCGCTACGGTCGCAGGTTCGAATCCTGCCTCGGGCATGGATGTGTGTGATGTCCTTAGGTTACTTAGGTTTAAGTATTTCTAAGTTCTAGGGGACTGATGACCTCAGAAGTTAAATCCGTTCTGCACAACCATCATTTTGCACGACAATGCGAGGGCGCATACACCGCAAGCTGTGGCTGGTCTGTTCGATCGATGGGACTCGGAAGTACTGTACCATCCGCCATACTCCCCGGACTTGGCCTTGTGACTTTGATTTGAATACGAAGATGAAGGAACCACTTTGTGGCATTCGCTTCAGAACTGTTCCAGAGATTCGACAGGCAGTAGAGCGCTCCATTCGCACCATCAACAGAACAGACTCTGCTAACGGTACATTACTCCTTTCACGCCGCTGGCAACGGGTTCTACACAACACTGGTGACTACTTTGAAGGACAGTAACAGGTGGAGACATGTAACTCTTTTGTATCCATTGTGAATAAATAGTTGCCACTACTTAAGTTCCAATCCTCGTATACTGTGCCCTTGAAGCACGTCCGAAGTTACTTTTACGTCTGAAGACTTCTGTCCGTTGAGAATATGTGTTGTGTTGTGGTTGCTACAAACCCACAGTCCAATCACTGAATTCACAGCTGGTCTGATATTCCGTACGCTCGCGTTTTGTTTATGAGGTTATAACATTTCAGCTCCTCAACACCAAATTAAAACGTTCCACTTCAATTTGTTTGCACTTATAGCGATCCCAGCTTCCTCAACCAAATTAAAACGTTGCATTAAGAGGTGTCTGCTTCGTGCAAAAGGTCTTGAGTTCATATTGACGACAACAAGTAATTCTTCATTACAGACGTTTATTTACAAACAGAACTGACAGACTTCACAGACTCCACAACTGACTCTCCGAGCTAACCGCACTGCATATCCGAACTGGCAACTGACAACTCCTAGGTGTATTAATATCTTTCCAAACAATGAGAGTCTTTGACAATGTTTTGTTTACAATACGATAGCAATTCACGACTTAAAACTAAATTAGACATTACAGAATCTTAGTACAGATTAAAGTGAGTAAAAGGATCAGTACATATAAATTCTTACAAGCATAATTTCCAAATAGATTTTATAACATTTTTCTACCAGCTTCTGGATAACCTTCACCAGATTTGTACCGATGTTTCCAGAAATATCTTGACATTTGATTCTGGATATTTCCTGAGTGATTTAGAACAACTATTTATATATAAAATGATTTAAATCGTGTTTCAAAACGTAAATAAATCTTTTTAGCAATATTTCTTGATACAAATCGTCTTTCGAAATTAGGTTATGAAACAGTTTTCACAAGTTTTCGTATTTTTGCGATCATAATATAGAATTTCTCCATAGAAAGTTCCAGAAGTGTGCATTAAACGTTCATTTACATACTTTCTCTTTAGCTGGTGAGTTTTTAAAAGTATCTTGTCCATATTATACGAAATAATTTAGCTCAAAACTGATAATTTATACAATTAATCAGAGCTACAGCAAACAGTGAGTCTTTCTTTTACAAAATGAAATATAATTACAAAATTGAATGAAAATAGGTTACTAACACTAATATATATTTACATTAATTCTATTTTTGTTCTTTCTGTGCAAAATGTCCTAATATTGACACAGTACAATATTTAAAGATCACCAAAGTCTCCCTTTACATTTTGCATATCTGTATCGACATCCCCTAAAAGTCTACAGTGTCGAATACTTCAATATGTCCCAATATGTCCTGTAATGTTACAAGGTGGAAATGCTACAGTTATCGTCCTCTTCTGTCTCAGCTGCTGTATATAGGGCGTTTAAACAGTGTCCCATTTTGTTACAGGAAATAGTACCGATCAAAACTAGGAAAAAATTCTATAAACATATGTCCAGAAAAAAAAATGTTGAAATATACACAGTCCACTAAAAAGTTTCGAAACTGGTTTTATTACTGGCGTATAAGCGACGACAGCTTAGTAAATGCGATGACACCTTGAATTTCCAAATGTACACAACAAATGTGCAACGATTTGAACGTATCCAAATAAAGTGTTGAAGACATTCTCCAGAATATTTTAAAGAAGAAAAAAAATGGGTGCAATGTTTGAAGTTAGTCCCGCACATATTGACTCTCAAACAAAAAATAACGACCCATGAGGGCCTGCAGAGACTTCAATGAACGAAAAACGTGAACAATTTTTTTTTGGAAAAATCATCGCAGATGACGAGACTTCGTGTTATCGATGCGGACCTACTACAAAACTACAAAGTGCTCAACGAATTTCTGCTGGTACGTCAAGAGCGAACAATGTGCGAATGCGACGCAAGGGTTGAACAACATTCCAAAGTGAGATTTCTACGACAGTTTCACGTGGTTGTCTGAACGTTCTTAGCGTTTTACTAAAGTAAGGGGAGACTATGTAGAACATTTGAAACATTAAAAGCACATTTTTAAGTTTCGCGTCCATTTTTATTAACTCAGTCTCGAATATTATGGGCTGAGGGGTTCTACGACGACCATCTCTCTGTTGAAACTGCTTTATGTACTCAATGTTGTTACTACTCATTCTTACATCTCCTTCGGCTATCTTTAAAGAATCAAGAACACACCTGGTTGCCATCGGATTATGTCACATGCAATTTGTTGCACATAAGTTACCCATAATTTGGCTCTGTTAATTATTTCGATAAAGTGTGTCTGTCACCCACAATTCATGCCCACACAATAATACTAAAGCGACCACACTCCACGATAGCTTGAGCATTTGTGTCTGCCGGTCGCTGTGGCCGAGCGGTTGTAGGCGCTTCAGTCCGGAACCGCGCTGCTGCTACGGTCGCAGGTTCGAATTCTGCCTTGGGCATGGATGTGTGTGATGTCCTTAGGTTAGTCAGGTTTAAATAGTTCTAAGTCTAGGGGACTAATGACCTTAGATGCTAAGCCCGATAGTGCTTAGAGCCATTTGAACTCGTTGTTATTGTGGTAATTTATTACCCACTCTGTGTGAATCCTGTCTCAGCAGAAAATAAAATGCAAGATGAGAACTTGTGGATTTTCAGCGCGCCGCCTTAGAATCCAGAACTGCGATCTGGCGCGGTGGTCTTTTGGCCTAGGTGCTGGATTACTCTGTAAGTGATATGGATAAAGTAACTGCTCGTGTGGAATTGACTGTGCAAGAGCGTGGTTTATTTTTTTCAGCAGCTCCTATCCTTACCACATTTATATAAGGGTAGTCTTCGACTCGTCGCAACATTCACTCCCCCATATCCGGCGAGCGAACTGTGCGAAATATACTGGGGTATCTTGTCCTTGCTGCAAATGATCACGTGTCCGGATGTCAGATGTAACGCGGCGTTGTGGATGTCTATCGGCATACACGACACGTACCTGTCGATTAACGCCGTTGACTTAAACCATAACACAATGCATGTAGGTTGATTCTTACAAAGAAGAAGACAGCAACCAGCAACTATTAATACTGCTATTTATTTAAGTAAATAGCGCCGTAACCGGTTTATAACTGACTTGTTCATCATCAGACGGCTGTTCACGATATTTGCAAGATACGCTTTACATAATCGCCACAGTGGAAGAATAAAAATCAAAAACCGACGGTAATGCAAAGTGTCTCTGCAAATATCGTGAACAGCTGTCTGATATTAAACGTAAAGGCCAATAGGAGAGCCATGTACGACATTACCAAATTGACACACACAGAAATCACTTAAAACTGACAGGATAATTAACATATTCCAAAATGCAACAACAGAAGGAGCGTAAAAGAAGTGAAGATTTGAACACAGATGAACAAGCGAATACTTCTGATAATGCCAAAGATATGAAACAAATAAGAATATAAATTCTTCAAAATCCGCTAGCAGCAAAGAACTTATAAACACAGATTCAGCTAAGCTGTTCACCTCAGACATTGCTTGAACCGTTTACATTTAAGATTTCTTAATTCTGTTTTCATCCGAATGAATTGTGAGAATTCCTTGCCCAGTGACGTATAGTATCGTCTCATAGTTATACCATCTTTGCTTCTTCAAACAGAACTATAGTAATGCCTGCTGCTAGTATCAAGGTTCCACGAGAGACAAATGCAACAACGTTCCACTCCTTAAAATACGATTAGTAGTTTCGGAGAAGTTACAGTACTTCGAACTTAGGGTTTATTTCGTTTAAACATGAAAACTGATTTCTCTCTTATGCGGAAGTTGACGTTGTTGTGCTAACATGTCGCGCCTAGCTGATGGGGAGCTGCAGATTGACAGAGCTAAGAGAATCTCCTTACAGAAGCCGACCAGTGAAGAAAAGCTTAGTTTCATACTGATACTAGTAGCACTTGCCAACAAGTGGCAGGACCGACATACCAATTGGAAGGCAAAGGACGTAGTATCTGAAGATGATTCACCAGTTCACTATCGTAACAGTTCTCCTCTTCTTTCTGCCAGAGCATTGAAAGAAAGTGCATGTCAAAAACCGAACGGCTTTATAAAACAGGGAAATGAGGAATAAAAACTGTTAAATAATGATTTCGTGTCGTGAATTTAATGTCAAGTTACACTCTTACATTGCTAAATTACACCAGCCACATCAACAAAAAAGAAATCACAGATGGATGTGGTAGTAAAAAGTTCCTTGAAATTGCATTTATGTTATCAGGTGTTCGAAATGCCCACCATCTACTGCAGTATATTTTTGCAGTCACATGTGCAATCAATTCTGGGCAGACTGAGGAGGTTCCTTCGGTATCATTGCACATGTTGCAGCAGTGTCATGTCTTGAATCCTCTTGGGTCATCGGAATTTGTGCATAGACATAATCTTTGTATTTACCCCAGAGAAAAAGCTCAGTGGCGTCAAATCTGGTGAACGTACAGGCCACCTGACAACGCCTTCATACCTATTTAGAGAACAGGAAAGAGCTAGGTGAGCGCTGCCCTAGCCACAAGCGAGTAGTGAGCCGGGCACCTATCGTGCTGGTAGCACATTCATCTACTTATTTCGAGTGGTGCTTCCGACAGGAGAGTCAGTGTCACTTTGATAAGGAGTCATGAGTATCTCTTAGAATTACGATACTGTCAGCAGAAATTACTATAGTTTCATTTGATAAAGCGAAGTTTATACCGATATCTCTGTAGTTATTATAGCTATGAGAAGAGACTATAGGTCGTTTTGAGACAACTTTCCCACAATTTACCTGAATGAAAACACAAGGACGGTATTTTAAATGGTTCCGGAAATATTTGAGGTGAATCACCCTGAAGTTTGTAATTGCTTTGTAATAATAACGAAGGAAACTGTCAGCTGTACCAGGAGGCGAAATCACTGAGATAGAAGGCTCGTTGGAATGAATGAAGGGATGGGACTAAAACAACAGGCACCGGACTTGAAGGTACCGACAGAGTTTCGGCATACCGAATGCGTAAGAGTAGTTCACAAGCATTTAAGGCGCGTGGAAGCGGAAGTACATAAAAATACTTGCAGATGTGGTTGCGGATGTAGATAGCATCTTTCCGGGGCCATAACGCAGCGGTGCGAAGCGCGACGCTGTTGACCTTCGTCCGCTGTCGGGAAGTCCAGCGGCGCCACAGTTGTCACGATTAGCATTTCAGCGGTGCAGGCTGTGTGTCCTGGCTTGAGAGTCTGTGTTGTGCACTACGATCTGCGATGCTCATTGCAGAACGAAATTTTGATATCTTATCCCGTATAAATATTTCTAAATCTCTGCTCACGACAAACATTTCCACCAGAAACACTTAGATGACACAGTCCTAACTTGGTCACTCCTAATGCTTCACAAACCGTTCGAGGAATGAAATAAGGGTATCTGACGATTAATTATAGTTTCTTCTTTATCTTTGGATGCGTACTGCTTGGTTTATATTTACATCCATATGATTCAACATATTCCTATCCATTGTTGTGTATGGACGGGGTTCAGTTTGTAGTCCTGTCCATTTCTTAAAGTCCTGCAACTACATTACCTATTGGCAACCACACCTTCACACTTCCATTTTTCTTACAGGAGAAACTGCATTGCTTGATACTTTGGATTTTGCACGAGGTGACCCAAAAAAGCAGCTTTATACTACTATTTATTATAACATCCTCTTATTTTTACTTACTTGTTGCTCGTTGTATCCATGAGATCTCCAGCAGTCGACGATAAATCCACATCTCAAATGCTGCTAACTTTCTGATGGTGGATAGCTTGAACGTCCATCCTGTATGAAATCCTTGAGGAAACCGCCTGATGCCGTTCTTTGGTGGCCCTCGATAAATTTTACTCTCGACTTTAAGTTAGCAAAAACACGACTGATAGTTTTATCTTCATGCACGTTGTTTGAGATGTATCTTTCGTAATTCTGCCTGTAAACGATAAAAGTACACTATGTGATCAAAAGTATCCGGACACCTGGCTGAAAATGATTTACAAGTTCTTGGCGACCTCCATCGGTGATGCTGGAATTCAACATGATATTGGCCTACCCTTAGCCTTGATGACAGCGTCGACTCTCGCAGGAATACGTTCAATCAGGTGCCGGAAGGTTTCTTGGGGAATGGCAGCCCATTATTCAGGGAGTGCTGCACTGAGGAGAGGTAGCGATGTCGGTCGGTGAGGCCTAGCACGAAGTCGGCGTTCCAAAACATGCCAAAGGTGTTCTATAGGATTCAGGTCGGGACTTTGTGCAGGCCAGTCCATTACAAGGATGTTATTGTCGTGTAACCACTCCGCCACAGGCCGTGCGTTATCAACAAGTGCTCGATCGTGTTGAAAGATGGAATCGCCATCTCCGAATTGTTCTTCAACAGTGGGAAGCAAAAAGGTGCTTAAAACATCAATGTAGGCCTGTGATGTCATGCTGTTACGCAGAACAGCAAAGGGTGCAGCCCCTCCATAAGAAACACGACCACACCATAAAACCACCGCCTTCGAATTTTACTGTTGGCACTACACACGCTGGCAGATGACGTTCACCAGGCATTCGCCATATCCACACCCTGCCATCTGATCGCCACATTGTGTACCGTGATTCGTCACTCCACACAACGTTTTTTTCTGTTCAATCGTTCAATGTTTACACTCCCTACACCAAGCGAGGCGTTGTTTGGCATTTACTGGCCTGACATGTCGCTTATGACCAGCCGCTCGACCATGAAAACCAATTTTTCTCATCTCCCGAATAACTATCATAGTACTTGCAGTATATCCTGATGCAGTTTGGAGATCCTGTTTGATGATCTGGATATATGTCTGCCTCTTACACATTACGACCCTCTTCAACGGTCGTCGGTCTCTGTCAGTCAACAGACCATGTCGGCCTGTATGCTTTTGTGCTATACGTGTCCCTTCACGTTTCCACTTCGCTATCACATCGGAAACAGTGGACCTATGAATGTTTACGTGTGTGGAAATCTCGTGTGCAGACGTACGATACAAGTGACACCGAATCACTTGAAAACGTTTGACGTCCGTGAGTTCCGTGGGGCGCCCCATTCTGCCCTCTCACAATGTCTAATGACTACTCAGGTCACTGATATTGAGTACCGGACGGTAGCTGGCAACACAATGCACTTAATATGAAAAACGTATGTTTTTGGGGGTGTCCAGATACTTTTCATCACATAATGTACCATGGGTTATGAAAAATTATGGGCATTAAATAAATGTGTGTGTGTGTGTGTGTGTATGTATGTGTGTGTGTGTGTGTGTGTGTGTGTGTGTGTGCAAAAGGTGAAGTATGCCCTGAAGAATCTCACAAAGCTTCAAATTTACGTGGTGCAGTACATTTACACATGCGAGGCCCTGGTGACCGTCTTACTTGCTGCATGTGGAATACCAGGCAGCTTCTTGCTAATAAGACACATCAGAGGACTCAAGAAGAGGACAGCCTTTTGTGCGTATAACGCAAACTACATAAAAAAACAATAAATCAGCTGTGATTAGTGTAAAGTGCTATGGACGTTATGGTATTAATGCCTTATTGCGAAATCTGATCTTCCAATTTCCCAACGACTTTCAACGCAGACTGAAAATTTCAGTCGCTGTATGAGTGACCAGTATGGATGTTCCAGTCTTCAACGAAGTGAGCACTTTATGAAAATTTTTAACAAACTAAGTCGCATTGTCGGACCGGGACTCGAACCTACGAGGGTCAGTCAAAAAGTAATGCCTCCTATTTTTTTTTCTACGTTTAATTGTCAGGAAATTTAAATGCAATTACATAGGTTGAAAACCACAACATTGAGGATCATTTTGTCATTTTTCAATGTAATCTCCGCCCATCTCTACAGTTTTGGTCCATCTTTGAACAAGGGCATGTATCCCAGCACGGTAAAAATCACAGCTCTGCTTCCTAAGCCATTGACGCACGGATGTTTTGACGGCCTCCTCATCTTCAAAATGAATCCCACGATGAGCTTCTTTTAGTGGCCCGAACAGATGGAAGTCTGATGGTGCCAGGTCAGGGCTGTATGGGGGATGAGGCAAAACTTCCCATCCAATTTTGACAATCTCGTCAGAGCTGTGACGACTGGTGTGTGGTCTTGCATTGTCATACAAAAGAAGAACATCTGCCATTGATTTTGTTGGGCGAACTCGCTGAAGACGTGCTTTAAGTTTTTTGAGGGTTGTGACGTATTGAACAGAATTTATTGTGCATCCCTGCTCCAAAAAATCAACCAGAATCACACCCTCTGTATCCCAGAAAACTGTTGCCATAACTTTCCCTGCCGATCGCAAAGTTTTGAATTTTTTCTTCCTCGGCGAGCTTGTGTGACGCCACTCCATTGACTGCCTCTTTGATTCGGGTTCAAAAAAATGCACCCATGTTTCGTCCCCGGTCACAATTTTTTTCAGAAACTCATCTCCCTCCAAACGGAAGCGCTGCAAGTGTTGGGAGGCTATTGTTTTCCTTGCCTCTTTATTCTGATCGGTTAACATTCTTGGAACCCACCGTGCACAAACTTTTAAGTACCCCAATTGTTTAATAATCGTGATCACACTGCCTTTACTAAGAGAAATAATGCGACACACTTCATCTGCAGTCACCACGAATGATGTCATCAACTTGCTGAATGTTGTGTGGAGTCACTGCACTCACCGGCCTGCCGCTCCGCTTTTCGTCAGTCAACAGTGTTTGCCTTTCAGCTTCCTTACAACGACGAACCCATCGTCTAACAATGCTGACATCCACTGTCACAACACCATACACCTTCTTCAGTCTTTCATGAATGCGTATGGGCGTTTCACCTTCTGCATTCAAGAATTCAATCACACAACGCTGTCTCAAACGAACATCGATGTCGGCCATCTTACAAACTTCTGCTGTGCTGCCACCTGTTGACACAGAAAGTTACTACTGCAGTGGATTGCAGAAGAAGGTTTGAGGAATGGCGCCAAATTCAAATTTTTCACTTAAGTTAATTTTTTTAAGTAGCAAAAATGGGAGGCATTACTTTTTGACCGACCCTCGTAGAATTGACTTCGGCGCGAGATGTTCTCACCGACTAAACTATCCAGACAGGAATATATACTGCCTCATAGCTCCAGTCTGACAGCACCTCATACCTACTGTAATAGACATTTTACGCGAAGCACAAAAAATTAAGAGAAAAGAGTTGTATATTTTAAATTAAATTTTTTCTGTGGTTGCTGATTTACGGAAAGTCGAATGAGAATGAAGAGTGCGTAGTCCTATGTTACATTTATGTTTTCATGTGTGAATATCGGAATGGCGTTAGGGAGAAGTTCGAGCCCGACGTGAGAACGTCCACAATATCTGCCTCAACCCCCAGTATGGAAATCCTTACCGACAAATGAAATGTGACTAAGTGCGTTACATTTGTGCTATTCCAAATTACATTACAGAAAGAGCCTGTGAACAGTGATGTTTGCCATGAGAATGGCATTCAGTATGGTTATTGGAAAACAATTACAGATAGCGCTGACGAGATATACTCTCATTAATTATTCCTCTCAGGGAGTGTTGATACTGCAGAATTTTTGCATTTTATATTGGAATGAGCAGCTTATAACACGAAGGCTGTAAACATTACACAACATCTATGGTAATTAGTTTCCTGTGATTCCCCGCCGGCCGCGGTGGCCGAGCGGTTCTAGGCGCTTCAGTCCGGAACCGCGCGACTGCTACGGTCGCATGTTCGAATCCTGCCTCTGGCATGGATGTGTGTGATGTGCATAGGTTAGTTAGGTTTAAGTAGTTCTAAGTTGTAGGGGACTGATGACGTCAGATGTTAAGTCCCGTAGTGCTCAGAGCCATTTGAACCATTTTTTTGTGATTTCCCTAGATTGCTGATGTCGAAAATGAAAATGGAGAGGATAATTTCTTTAACAGAACACGCTAGGTTGCCTCTGTCTTCCTCCTTGTTCAGCTCAGGAAGTACATTGTTTCCAAAGATGTAAATGTCGATGGAAATTACACTCTCGAGACCTTCAATTTTCTTATCAGGGCTTTTGAGTGCCCTTTTTTCAGAAATATTTTTGTTACTTACCGAGAAGTGTAGCCTAATTCATTGTTATTTAAATTATCCACACTGCCGAAGAGCAGTTGTCGTGTGACATTCAATTCAGCCAGAAGTTACTCACAGACGAAGAGTAATGTCTAGAGTAGGTTCTCCAACGCTCATACTATCAGAGATACGTCACATACTTCCCTATTTCTAATGGCTATGCTGCTCCGTCAGAAGCTGACGATCCGTATTTAGAAAGAGAAACAGGGCTACAGCTTATAGAGATACCCACTTGTGTGTCATATTGAGTTATGCCACCAAATTATGCTCATTTTAAGATCATAAAATAGTTGGTCGTGGCTTTCGTGCCACTACACACTGGGTACGCATTTCGCATTTAACTTCTTGTGGTGCTCGAAGCATGATTCATTTTCCTCCAGCGTCTCAAGAGTTTAATCTTCCACGTCGGATTGAGGTGACACAACAATCTAGTGATGGAAAAACCGTAATAGTCCACACGCTGTTCAGTCAGTGAGTCAGTTGTTGGTCTTACACGAACCCAGAATTTCTGCTTAACCAGTTTTGTAAGACGGCATTATACTGCTTTTTATGGTAAGGAAGCAATTCTACGCAGATATTACGAGCTGCTATTATACATAAAGGCGCCAGAAAATGAATGTTTTGAGGAAAACATGATTTCATCTTCCGCTTGCAATTGGGAAACCAGAAGCGATTACTAGGACCTGCAGCCCGTTGTGGTTCGCCGCAGAGCGTCTCATTTCCTGATTTCGGACAGGCAGTTACTGTCTGCTTCGCCACACGTCCGTTAATGGCTGTTTTTCAATTGGAAAACAGACAAAGTGCGTATCTCATTGTCTTATGATCTCGTATTAGTCGCAGCACATTTAGAAATAGACAGACGATTCATTTTTGAAAAGTTAATTGCCTTAAATCATGGACTTCGACACTAAAGGCTGATGAATGAAAGTTTTATTAAGACGGATGGTGTTTTTTGTGAATAGGGACCATAAAGCACAAAAAGGCCTCTCTGCCACGTAGAAATACAGAAAACGAAGAAAGGTAACTATGGTCTACAGAAAGATATCGCTGCACCAAATCGCTCTATAAGCACGTGGTTTTAGCAATCAATTCTTCTTTCATTTCTGACGGTGGATGTTTTGGACAGCGTCATACTACATTTGCGACTCTTTTGTTCCGTAATCAATGAGTCACACCAGCCTACAACCCTTGTGAGGGAACTACGATTCTTTGTTGTTTTCGTCCTCAGCAGTGCTTATCGTTGAACCGAAACTTCCAAGAGTTCGCCAGTTTACTGAGGTAGACTAAGGTGCATTGATAGGTTGCGTAGCCGGTCGCTGTGGCCGAGCGGTTCTAGGCGCTTCAGTCCGGAACCGTGCTGCTGCTACGGTCGCAGGTTCGAATCCTGCCTCGGACATGGATGTGTGTGATGTCCTTAGGTTAGTTAGGTTTAAGTAGTTCTAAGTCTAGGGGACTGATGACCTCAGATGATAAGTCCCATAGTGCTTAGCCCATAGGTTGCGTGATGATGCTATTGCTTTATAGTTTTACTACTTCTCTTCGAGGCAAATTGTCTCGAAGATTTCTGTCCGTTCTGGGAGACGGATACCTAGTCGCATAGCCGCACCATCTACACCCGAATCCCTTCACAGTTAAGGATGCTGGGAAGGACAGGACTCGCAAGTGTCAAGTGTGGATTTCAAATCCCCGTCCCGCCATTCACATTTATGTTTCCCAAGATTTCTCTAAATCTCTTAAAGCCAAATGCCACGATGTGTGCTTTCGATTGGACACGACTAATTTCCTCAGGTATCCTTTTCCATCTCGAGCATGAGGTCAGTCGCTAAAGACCTCACTGACGATTGGATGTTAAACTCTAATATTACTTGTCTTTTACAAGTAGATGACTCATGCCCAGCTACCGTTTTCCGTACAGTCTCCCCAGGTTACTCGGGGATAATTCCGCCTGTAAGCTTTAATGGATCCAACTCATTTACTGTCCACCATCTAGACCCTTTTGAAACTTCGTTCCATGTCCCAGTGTCTACCCAAAAAATTGACAGCCTCTCTGTGGAAGCATATATGGAGCGTTAATGCCTGTTTCATATCTTGATGTTGCACCTGTGCTCACATTAGGGAAAATAGGTTACAGTATCAGTCATTGCAGTCGGAATAGTACCTCAGCTGGACAATGACTTAAACATAAATCACGGTGGTTTTACTGGGAAGTGAACACAATTCCTCTCTACTATGACAGCAAACAACGTCCCTAATACGAGTCTCAGAAACTGCACCACTTGGCTGTGTGCGTCACATGTGGCCGCCTCTGTTGCAGTCAGCATGCAGTTTTTTTGCATTTTCTTCTGAAGACGATAATTTGCATATCTGTAGAACTCATGGTGAGTGCTTTTTTGCTGCTCATTTTGCGAAACATCCAATGTGGCGAGATGTTACACTTCATGCTATAAAAGGGTAAGTCAGCGAGCGTTGTGAGCACTGTGGGAAGATCGCATTCCTCTTGGGACAAGGTCTAACTAGAAATGTGTCTTTGGCATTCCTCCAACATAGTAGAAGTGCACCTATAGTCACCTGCTATAACTGAGTTATACCTAAGGTTTTTGAGAGAAAAATTCTGTACTTTCGCATGTAACCGAATTTGATGAAAAACATGTGTCTTCATGGCTCGCTTTTTACCTGACTGGAAAAATTTAAAGGGTTTTTAATATATCGTTTCACAACTCAGCACCAGAGTGATTCGTGCTGTGCGTGTGAAAGTGGCATTGAAAACTAAACCAGGAGTTCTGTTTTTGAAGATATTCGAAGTATGTCATGGAATTTCAGGTCTCGGCCAACGTCTCTGCCAGAATCGACCAGGCTATCTAATAAATTATTCCCATTAATTTTTCACTCATTTTCTATGATAAGAGAAACTGAATTATTTATTGGTAGCGTAAACTACCTTACACCGTATACCCCACCCAACACAGCACTGACTTCGCCGTTCATATACCGCAGCTGGCATCGGCGGTCAGTGCTACTAGCCGAGGAGATCTGTAACTGTCTGCAGCAAAATCACAACCTGAATGCAACGCACAGGCCAGACGCGATGGCGCCAGCAACTCGCAGTGCCATCTCCAGTATGAGATTTTTGCGCAGAGATGTAAACCCTCATGTATTGCTGTGGAGGGACTGAGAAGGGGAATAAAAACTATAAACACTTTTCAGTAATAATCCTTTAAATACGACTTAACTTCGAAACGTTCACTTGCTTCATTTTCGAGCTTTTGTGAAATGTGGAACCTTCGAGCTCGATCTAGTGTCAAAAATATATAATCATGCTCATAAATTAAGGATAATTGCAGAATGGGATGCCACACAACGTGGCACTACACAAAACTGGCGCTAATAGCATAGGCACATAGGGAACACACACGACACATACCTGTAAGTCCACAGTATTGGTGGTAAGTTGAGAAAACCGTCCCGAAACACGTGCGCTACAAAACGCCACTGTTTCCTGCGCATGTACCCCGACATCAATATGGGACACGCTCACCATGCACACATACACAGGCCGCACAGCGGGTTGGCATACTCTGGATCAGATCGTCGAGCAGCTGCGGGGGTATAGGTCGTGAAGTGTCGTAGCGGTTTGAAGACGTGCAGTGATACGTCGATCGAGAGCATCCCAGACGAGCTCGATGGGGCTTAGGTCTGGAGAACAGGCAGGCCACTCGATTCGCCTGATATCTTCTGTTTCAAGGTACTCCTCCACGGTGGCAGCTTAGTGGGGCCGTGCGTTATCATCCATCAGGAGGAAGGTGGAGCCCACTGCACCCCTGAAAAGGCGGACATACTGGTGCAAAATGACGTCCAGATACAACTGACCTGTTACAGTTCCTCTGTAAAAGACAAGCAGGGGTGTACGTGCACCAATCATAATCCCACCCCACACCATCAAACCACGACCTCCATACAGGTCCCTATCAAGAACATTAAGGGGCTGGTATCTGGTTCCTGGTTCACGCCAGATGAAAACCCGGTGAGAATCACTGTTCAGACTATACCTGGACTCGTCCGTGAACATAACCTGGGACCTATGTTCCAATGTCCATGTACTGTGTTCTCGACACTAGGCTTTACGGGCTCTCCTGTGACCGGGGGTCAGTGGAATGCACCTTGCAGGTCTCTGGGCGAAGAAACCGAGTCTGTTCAGTCGTCTGTAGACGGTGTGTCTGGAGACAACTGTTCCAGTGGCTGCGGTAAGGTCCCGAGCAAGGCTACCTGCAGTACTCCGTGGCCGTCTGCAGGCACTGATGGTGAGATATCGGTCTTCTTGTGGTGTCGTACACTATGGACGTCCCGTACTGTAGCGCCTGGACACGTTGCCTGTCTGCTGGAATCGTTGCCATAATCTTGAGATCACACTCTGTGGCACACGGAGGGCCCGTGCTACGACCTGCTGTGTTGGACCCGCCTCCAGTCTCCCTAGTATTCTACCTTTCATAACGTCATCACTATGTGTTCTTTGAGTCATTTTCAACACACATTGGCCCGCCAGTGTGGCCGGGCGGTTCTAGGTGCTTCAGTCTGGAACCGCGAGACCGCCACGGCCGCAGGTTCGAATCCTGCCTCGGGCATGGATGAGTGTAATGTCATTAGGTTAGTTAGGTTTAAGTAGTTCTAAGTTCTAGGGGACTGATAACCTCAGATGTTAAGTCCCATAGTGATCAGAGCCAAGCCAACACACAGTCACCATTAGCATGTCTGAAAACGTCTGCACACTTACTCGCTGCACAGTACTCTGACATGCACCAACACACCTCTGCGTTTGTGGACTGCTGCCAGCGCCACCGTGCGACGACCGCAGGTCAAATGCACCGCATGGTCATACCCCGAGGTGATCTAAACCCGCAAACCGCCCACCAGAGCGTTGTTTCATCATGTATCAGCATTATCCTTAATTTATGAGCATGAGTGTAGTTCGGAACAAAGAAAAATCGTAAGGAAAAACTTGCGAGTAGAAGAGAAACGACTACAAGGAAATCTGCGTTTATGTTGAAAATATAAGTTAGTTCAGTCTACAAGGTGGTTAGTCCTTATTTTAGAATACTTGTTTGAGGAAATAGTTCTTATAAGTGATATGTTTTCGTGCTGATTTCTGTCACGATATGTACTTGTTTCAGAGAAACAAGTGTAGCCAGCTATTATTTCCAGAAGCTTTTTAAACACTTTCCTACGATTTACACTGCCTAGGAACGAACTTTAAATGTAAACGAAAATAATTGTTTTAAACAATTGATGTCCTTCAACGAGAATTTGAATTATTAAATCAGACGTTTTGTTTAAGGCGCTTCTGTACGGATTCCATAAATACGAGTTAATGTTTGTTTATCGGGCTTGCAGTGAACTTATCGCCACTAGCAACAAGTGTTTTACGTTTATGGCACTCATTTATGAATTTTATTAGACAATGTGATATGTAAGCACCTATGCTAGTACAGTTGAGTCATTTTCAGATCTTTCTATTTTACTTGCATGTTTGTGAAAGTGCCAAGTGCCAAAACTTAACTCTTTGGTATGACAACCTTATTTACAGTGACTTGTGTCCTCACTTTCGTGAGCTTAGATTTGTATTTTGTTCTGTGTTCTCACCATGATACATCGAAACGCGTAATGACGAATAAATTAATTTGCAACCAAGGCATTTCCAAAATCCTGTGCCAGATCTGAATGGTCGCTTGCCTCAATCGTGGAAGAATTTCCCAGTTGAGCGAGGAAAATCATTTGGTTCATTATGAATTTCATCCTATGTCATCTCTTGTAAATTATTCTTATAATCGTTTGCCCTGAAATCATTAATTCATTTAACTGATTTCCACAGAGGAGTATGTATAGTGTAAGGCATCAACTGATTTCCTAACTAGCTGTGCGTCATGATCAGAGATAGCATTTGTTACTGGGTATACAGTTATTTTCTTGCTTTGACCTTAAATGAAACGCTTGCACTTATGAAGTATTGCTGGCGTATCGGTATACTCGTGTCTGTTCCTGCAAATGATGACGCACGAACGCAAGTGAAATAATGATTTTAGATGAAAAACGTACTTAATTTTCGATGCAGTTTCAAAGCACTTTTCTTTAAAAATGCCCATCTACTTATGCTGTAACCTCTCTTTTGGAATCAAAACATATTCCAGTCAAAAATTTCTTTTGAAGTGCGAAAAAAAGGAAGTCATAAGGTCCCTCACTGGGTGTGCAGGTTGGATGGTCCATCAATAATTCGTACTTCATACGCCTCAGTTTTCTGAGCGCTTAAGTATTATTTTTCCAATCCTCTCCTTTTCTCGCACATTTTTCATGTGGCTAGCCCAGAAGACGTGGTATTCGCCAGTTACAGTTTTATACTTTGCAAGGTGATCGAGAGTGACTTTGAGTCGAAGAAAACACTGACCGCTAGTTAGCCAATAGATGAAAGTGATTTTCCTCTGTTTGGTACAGACCAACCGGATATCCCTACTGTTTTGATTGCTCTTTTTGTTTTGGCGTGAAGAGGTGGGTCCACATCTCATACAGATCCATCTCGAACAAAGTTTTCTGACAGTGAATTCTAGATGTAAAATCTACGGTACCCTTTCTTTTGATATGCCTATGACGTCACCTATTTCATAAACTGATCGCTCAGTACCGTTATGTACTTTTCTCGATGTTTTCATCTGTGAGTACTGCTTTGGGACTTCCTGCACGTGAATCATATTCAAGAATAGAATGACCACGTTTAATTTAGCCGAACATTTTTAACTGCTTCAGATGAAGGAGCAGCCTCATTATAAACCTTAACCAATTCAGAACCAACATATTTTCGTGATAATACGTCCCAAAAATGTGAGTACGTTATTAAAATAATCCATCACAATTAAACATAAACAACACGGCTGGTTTAAAAAGCCGCATATATAGAACTATTTCTATCACAAGTTGACACTTAACAAGTACCAAAATAGCAAAAGAAACTTCAGTGGTGTCGACTTCATTTCTGTGTCAGGAGAAGAACTTTTTACATTGCCCTCATATTGTGCTCATCAGTAAATCTGTGCCATCTTTCCCGCTTCTGCTATAACATTCTAACTGCCGCGATTACGTGAATTACTTTTGCGTTGTAATTCAAAGTAAGTAAGGTGTTTAAAAGAAAAGAAGAAAGATAACTCGCTACAGAGTCTTCGACGATTACTTGTAACTTCTTTACAGCACTGTTAATGACAGAAATCGGTATTTTGTATAGTAATTACTTGCTGCAATAGTAACTTCTGTATTATAGTAACGTGAAGTAAAATGTCACTAGATGCATTCTTAACCTAATAGACTGCTTCGGTGCGATTTCACATTCATCCTGTTGATTACTGGAAGACAGTGACGGGGCATTTGTCAGCTGACATTGCACTTCACAACAGTTCAGGTTAAGGATCCATTAAACTACTGCAGTTATAAATGTGATGCAGTTGTGAGAAGGTAGTCGTTTGCCAACAAACAACAAAAGGAGTTCGATGTGGAAACATAAGTTCTTAGTGTAAAAAAAAAAAAAACATTAAAAGACGAACACCATGCAGCCGGCAGTTGTTAGAGTAGTGCCAAGTTAACATTAATGCAATTTTCGCAATAGAACAATGGTAAGAGTGTGAAGCACAAAGATAACTATGTAATTTTTTTGTTATACGTTCTGATATGTTTCACACCCACGAGAATCATCTCATTTTTGGATCCATGGAACGAAAACTGAATGTAGTCGAATATAACTATCAAGAACTTTTCTGCCTCTTCCAGTAGCAAGAGATTAGTTTACGAGGTCGTCATTTAAAGCCATATTCGAAGACATTTGACTATCCTGCTTTTCGACATATGCTTATTATTGATTGCACTGTAAAATATGTTGGCATAGTCCTTATTATTCCTCTTCTCAAGCTTTTATGGGTAAAGACCATTACAGCCGTGTTGTCGCCATTCTGTGTTAAACCGTAATTTGCCTTTGCTCGGTAGTATAACTTTGAGGATATTATGGACACGTAAGTCGCCGAAGTGGTGTCTAATATGACTAGCATCTGGCCGTTAAGCCACATGAAAAGATTGATGATGGTGTGTTCTCTCTAGGTATTTAAAGTCCATTATCCAGAGATTATCGTTCGCAGCGGTACCACGCTTCATTAATGTCATTTCGTAACTCTTGTAGCGCCTCGCCTGCTTTATAGATAGTGGCGTCATTGGGAAATCAATCTCTATTTGTCATGTAATGGGTAGTTTCAGATTTGCAATATAAACATTAAAAGAGGAAGGAGATTACAATTGCACCTTGCGTGAATGCCAAGACAGCTATTCGTAATACTGTAACTTTTTTCACAGAGAAAACATTTTTCTTTAAGAGAAAAGACTGTTCATATTTATGTGTGTGTATGGATCCCTCATATCAGACTGCTTTCCCACGAGCGAAGTACCTACCCTGCTATTGTACCCGCCATTATTAGAACAGAAGATGTGATACGATTCATACTGATCCTCTACGGATCTCGTATTGATAAATGCGGAAGGGAGGTCTGATGCGAAATGGTTCCACAATAATTCCAACATAAGCACACGTCACACAAATTAGTTAACCCCGCGAGACATCACACTAATCCACATCTACATTTACATCTATACACCGTAAGCCACTTTACGGTGTGTGGCGGATGATCCTCTGGTAACACCATCATGTACTCTTCTCCTCGTTGCATTCGCGAACAGAGCGCAGGAAAACGACTATCGACAAACTTCTGTACACTATCTGCTCAAAAGTATACAGCCGCTCCTATGTTATTCGAAATTGGCTACTAGATGTCTTGAGAGCTGGACCCGCGAGTATAAAAGGAGTTTCGGATTATTTCTTGTCAGTAGAGAAGCAGTAACGGCAGTAAGTTCAATGACTTCGAAAGAGGTTAGCCATTGGATGTCACTTGGGTACCAAATTCCTGTGGAACATTGCAACCCTTCTATAGGTGCCTGGGTCGATTGTTGATGATGTGGAGCAGCCACAGCCAAAACAAGGTCAGGCAGACAGATGCCGTCGAGCTTCGTGGATGGTGGTTGTAAAAAGTCGCATGATATCAGGGTAAGGAGTTCCAAAGTGCTAAATGTGATCCAGCTAGCACAGCGACTGTGCGTTGGAAGTTAAAAAGAATGGTGTACAATGGGCAGGTAGCTCCTCATAAGCTACACAATGTCTGTACTTAATGGTAAGCGACTCTTGAGGTGGTGTAAAGAACGCCTCCACTGGACAGTGGACGACTCGAAACGAGCCATTGGGGGCGTCTGCTTCTCCTACAATTTTTTATGTGGTTATTCCATCTTAGATTATTCTGTATAATGGATACTCTTAGATATTTTATAGACGTTAGTATTTCTAGAGATTTTTCTCCAACGCATAATCGAATAGTATCGGGTCTCTTCGCCATCTTAAGAGGCTAACTCACATTTATTTACGTCCAAGGTTAACAGCCAGTCCCTGTACCAACCATCGATCCTCTGCAGGTGTTCCTGCATATCGTTTCTTCTGTCGTTGCAGCCTTCCTGCAGACAACAGCATCACATACGGAAAAATGGTTCAAATGGCTCTGAGCACTATGGGACTTAACAGCTGTGGTCATCAGTCCCCTAGAACTTAGAACTACTTAAACCTAACTAACCTAAGGACATCACACACATCCATGCCCGAGGCAGGATTCGAACCTTCGACCGTAGCGGTCACGCGGTTCCAGACTGAAGCGCCTAGAACCGCACGACATACGGAAAGCCTCATGGAACTTACGACATTATCCCCTAGATCATTTACATATATTGTAAACAACAGTGGCTCTATAACATTTCCTTAGGATACTCCAGAAATTATGTTTATATCTGTCAAGTTCATCTCGTCAAGGATAAAGAAGTGAGTAGCATCTCCTAGGAAGATCTGAATACAGTCACATATCTAGTCAGACATTCGGTAAGTTCGTATCTTGTTCACTAAACAACAGTGAAGAACTGTATCTAATGGCTTCTGAAAGACAAGGAATAAAGCAGCAACCATTAAAAATGAAACCCTCAGCTGTTATGCGGAAATGAGGTGAAATGATACTTGATGGGCAGTATTAATGATATGGCTATGTGGATTGCTCTCGATCAGTCTTTAATGCAACGGTAACAGCAGACAGCCAAAAGTTGGTAAGCATTTTTTTCAATACGCCTTCCTCATTTGGGTTATTCCACTTCGTGTGCCGGCCAGCGCTGCTATGTGTATCTGTTACCGCTGTGAAGTATCGCTACTCAGTCGCTGCTGAATTTCTGATCATTCTTCGTGTATAGTGTCTCTGCTAACACATAATGAGTTATTGCACTTCGCTAATTTCGGGCCGCTGTATCGAATGGACACATAAAGTTATTATTTCACGCCTAAAAATGGCGTAATACACGAAAACCACGCTTGACAGTGGGAATTATTTCGCGAAAATTGTCGTGGAGAAAACAAAGAAAGGAAAAAGCGTGACTGGCAGCAACAGATGTTATTGTATAAAAATCAAAACCATTGTTTTTACAGTCACATTCATAGACCATTTCTAATGGGTAAAACAATACAAAAAATACATTTTGTTTGTAACGTCGGTTCTCGTAGCCGTTGGGTGTCCTTGAAGCACAAGATAAGTAGTATTTGTTATCGTTGACTCCATATACACACCCGGAAAAATGCACTTAACGACTCTTGCAAGACGCAGTGGTATATTTCAGGAACGCTTTGCTGACTTCATTGAGAAATACCAGCACTTCCTCTTGACGATTCGTAATCATTTAGTTGGGATCCAACTGATTAGCGTGAAACACTCGACCGTACTCGTTGCATACGCTTAGCTGCCGATTTATTTGGTGAATGAGAACAAGCCGTATCGGTTGTGCTGCGGAGGCTGTCCTCTTGTTAGAATATGTGCTGCGTCATCCAAGTCGTTCACCAAAGATGTCGATAATCTGTTTTCACCCGGGTGAAAAGAAACTACGTCCCATCTAAGTGACTGTCAACTTGCATCAAAGCGTTACTCGGTACCGCTACATCGGGTTTACGCCCTGCTTTGTTGATAGCACAGCCGTTCTCACGAAACAAGTCCAAAGATTTAACATTCTCCCAAAACACAGAAGTGCCGAAAAGGTGCTGTACGCATAGCGATTGCCAAGGATAGAGAAGCTTTGTGGCAGGAGAGTCCGTTCCAACGATGTATGTTAAACCGCGGACGAACGTTTCATACCAAATGAGGGCGAGCATGCGGGACACCTGAACCCGCAAGAAAGTGGCGCATTCCATAATATATTTTTCGAATCCGAGGATGACCTACAGAGGGCAGTGTATAATCTGCATACAGCAGCAACAATGTACAACATGGAGATCTCCCTCAATAAAACCAAAGTCATGATCTTCATCGGAAAAGATCAAAACAAACCAAAATTTCAATAGACAACACTACCCTCGATTAAGTATCAACATTCTTATACCTAGGGTACAACCTCAGCTACATTCAAGAAAATTCAATGCAGCATAAAATCACAAACCTTACAATCAAAGGACTAATAAACAGTATCATCAGACCACCTTTTGGCACACCATACAATATCCTGGTCAAAACTACTCTCATGCGTGGCGACGAAGCTTGGACACTCTGTACAGGCGACGAGAGGGGACGAGTTCATGAGAAGAACAGTTGCCTACACACTATGGGACAGGAAAAGATCTGATACCTTTAAGAGCTACAAAGTGAAACCAATTCTCAACACAGTACAGAGCTATAGAAGCACTTGGAAAGACTATGCCGGCCGCTGGTGGCCGAGCGGTTCTAGGAGCTTCAGTCTGGAACCGCGCGACGCTACGGTCGCCGGTTCGAATCCTGCCTCGGACATGGATGTGTGTGATGTCCTTAGGTAAGTTAGGTTTAAGTAGTTCTAAGTTCTAGGGGACTGATGACCTGAGATGTTAAGTCCCATAGTGCTCAGAGCCATTTGAACCATTTGAACCAAAGACTATGTGGTACGGTTAAAGAGTTGTCGGATCCCCCGAAAAATCCTCAAATACCAACCCAACACTAATACTGGATAAAAAGAAGAAGATGTCAATACTCTGAAGCAACAGATAGTGCATTAGATGGAAATAAGGCAAGGTAGCATTTAAACAAACTATCAGAGACATTTATTTATTTGTCAAATAATATTAAAACTGGTACTCTCTTAAACCAACTACGAGCTGTTAGATCACGGCAGTCATAGCGATACTTACAACTGGAGTGGCAGTTTATCATCATACAAGTACACCGTCGTCATCTGACTCGCACTTTTGCCACTCGTCTTAGAAATCTGAGTTACGAGAGAGTCCAGTCATCTTACAAGTTTCTCGACAGTAAACTGTTGTAAGAAACATTTAACCATAAACTGTTTTTCTTGCAGTCTCTAAACTGTTTCTGTTAACCAACAAACAATTAGTTGAGCACAAGGAAATCATGAAGGTGCTACGCTTCTCGTTAAGAACGTTTACCTCTACCTATTTGCGTTTGTTGTTCATGTATGACATTCAGCTGCTTTACCGAAGGAAACAGAAACTACGACGGTACTGGGCACTACGCATTGAAGTTTGAATAGTTTGGCTCCAGCACCCCCCCCCCCCCCCTCCCGCCGTGCTATGACACTAAAATTTACATGTGTTACACTCAGCTCAATTGAGCGGCCCAAAGATGTGGCTGGTCTCAATGTTTGGCTACGTTTTTCGTCATAGGGTGCCAGTTCACACTTGACGTAAACTCAATTTTTAAGCTGAAATGAAATATAAAGGAACAATGCAGGCAAGTATTGCGGTGAAATTTAAAATATTGAGTCACACTGATTTATAATTTAAGTAAGTAGTTTATTTTTCTTCACTATACCCATTAAAGACTTAAAATGCAGTCTGATGGGCTTTTACGTAAGAGCGGCCGTTAATAACTGGCGCGGCCGTTAATAACTGACGCTACAACAGTTCACTGAAAAAATTCGTATGTCGCGATCACGACACTCGACAGTCTGTTCACAGTTCGCAAAAAAAACACTGTGGTCTGCTGTCCTAATCCACTATATTGCGCTCAACTTGATCGTTCCCGAACGTGGCTACCAACCAAATACTACTCCCAGACGGACGGCACGTCCGCCTCTTAGCCTCGCTCAAACTCAACTCCCCTGTGATCAAAAATGGCCGCCCCATGCACCCTCGAAACTACTGCCTAACTCAAAACAATGTTTGACAGAAAAAATTACAAAGATTCTAAAACTAAACACAAAAACACTTATGATACATTGAAAAATATGGAAAATTTCCGGGCAGTAACAATTTAAAGTCCAATTTTCTGTATCTGCCACCGTTTTTCCACAAATACTGTCTTGTGGCGTGATTTTGCTTTTCCCGTATTTTTGATACTTAACATAAACAAACAAATAAAAATACATAATTAATTGACGGCCGGAGTGGCACTGACAAAGTTTCATTGTTCCGTCGCTCTACGAGAACCACGTCTTGTAACCTCCTGACTGTGAACTCCGCAGCAAGAATACTGCTACATGTATCCCAGCCGCGTGACAGCTACGGTCGCAGGTTCGAATTCTGCCTCGGGCACGGATGTGTGTGATGTCCTTAGGTTAGTTAGGTTTAAGTAGTTCTAAGTTCTAGGGGACTGATGACCTCAGAAATTAAGTCCCATAGTGCTCAGAGCCATTTGAACCATTTTGAAACATACTTAATTACTCATCTATCTCTTTAAACTTTAGAATGCTGCAGGTAGTTTCGTCTCTTTAAATGTATTTATTACCAAAAACACAATCTCTCTCAGCTGAATCCCATATTACGATCACGAATTCAAAAATGGTACTAATTCAGCTAAATCGGGTATGACTGCTCGATGCAGCTGTACTAGCCGCATCCGTAGACACTTTGTTCATATTAATAGGCCAAAGCATTGCCGAAATATTAAGTTTTGAACTTTCATAAGTTTACAACTTCAAAGACAACAATAACTTTTAAACTATTACATATTTTTGTGGCGCGTCTAGATAATTTAGCTTTACATATTTTTCTGTCCATGAATGCCAACTGCCGGCCGGGGTGGCCGAGCGGTTCTAGGCGCTTCAGTCTGGAACCGCGCGACCGCTACGGTCGCAGGTTCGAATTCTGCCTCGGGCACGGATGTGTGTGAAGTTCTTAGGTTAGTTAGGTTTAAGTGGTTCTAAGTTCTAGAGGACCGGTGACCTTAGAAGTTATGTCCCATAGTGCTCAGAGCCATTTGAACCATTTGAATGCCAACTCGCACCTCCGTGTCATTCTTATTTTTGTTTTATCAATTTTTTCCTGGCATATTAATTTCTCCAAGCGCCAAACACGCCCATACGCGCCCCTGCCGAGAGTCCGTTCGGGTTTTTCCAAGGCCGCGTAGACGCTAGCCGCTCGCCACGGCCCCGTAGCAACCGCCAGCAACGTGCTCTGCTGTGAGAAACTGCTGCTGTAAACTCCCGCTACAGCTTGTACGCTTACCAAATTCATCAGCTATTGCTGTAAGTTTATTATTAACTTTGCGGTAATATCCCACGTCGGCCTTCGCCTGAGATTCAGCATGACAACTGGAATCCGACATCGCAGCATCCACTGGACGTGTTGTACCGAGGCAAACTGTACAAAAGACTTCGGCAGAGTGGCCTTTGCTGTCAGAGACTTGCTGTATTTGTATCTCAGACGAGTCTTCACAGAAGTAAACGTCGCGTGGAGTAGTCAACATGCCATCTGGATGGTCGAACAATGGGTCCCAATTTGATCTGGAGAGTGATTCTCCATGGATTCGCACTTGGAGGGAACGTGAAACAGAATTTTGGGACCCAAACATTGTGGAAAGAGAGCGATATTGAGGAGGATCCTTAATGGTGTGATAAGGGATTGTGATGACCACTCGAACAGCTATTCATGAAATTGTACGGTGAATCGGCATGGTTTAACTATTGTCAGGCAAGGTGACGAGATCATGGGACATCATGTGCAGTTGTTGTGAGGTACTGTGGGCCCATACTTCGTGTTGATGGACGATAATGCTCAACATTATAGATCAACGGTGGTTGATGTTTGCCAGCCGCTGTGGCCGAGCGATTCTAGACGCTTCAGTCCGGAACCGCGCTGCTGCTACCGTCGCAGGTTCGAATGCTGCCTCGGGCATGGATGCGTGTGATATCCTTAGGTTAGTTAGGTTTAAGTAGTTCTAAGTCTAGGGAACTGATGACCTCACATTTTAAGTCCCATAGACATAGTGCTTAGAGGCATTTGGTTGACGCTTTCTTTGAAACGGAAAATATCGCATGGATGGCATGACCTGCTCGCTCTGCCGATTAGAATCCCACAGAGCATGTTTGGGATGCACTAGGGAGACGGGCTGCATCACGTCAGCATCCACCAACCGCTCTCCAAGACTTACGAGCAGCTCTGCAGGAAGAAAGGGCGTTATTGCCTCGACATGAGATTTATGACTTTATTCGCGGCATGCCCCTCCGTTTTCAGGCCTGTATTGCTGCCAGAGATGATCAAGCCCCATACTGAGCACAATAACGAGTTGTTGGAATGTGTGTGCAAATCCGTTAAGCTGGAAAAAACGACGAACATTTTTATCTCTCGTTATGCATGTTGTAGTTGTTTATGTTCTGTATTCTATACATTGTTTCTACTTTACTGTCACCTATTTATACTGTTTTGTGACAAAATAAACGCAATCTTGCAACATTTCTGGTTGTTGCTTTAATTTTGAACATCAGTGTAGATTATTTCAAAAACGAATGTTTCGGTACTGGTAGCTGAAGTAAATTAATTAAAGACGATCGCCATATTAATGTTACTCAAAATTTCTCTGAACCAATAACAGGTCCCATTAATCTAAACTCCTATTTACGGGGTTGGACAGCAATATTGTGACCGTGGATATATTCCAGACCTGCAAGACGGGTGGTGATAGCAAAAGGCGATATGGTATTTGGATTGGACATGCAAAATATTATATGATGAACACTGGAATCCTGATAAAAACTATATATATTCTTAAGAAAATTTCGATCCACAAACTGTGATGACAGAAACGCACAGAATTTCGTTGAGCATTGGCGGGTTTTACTACGAATGGAGAATTCACTTGTATACTCCAGTATCGTTTACTTCGGTGATAGCGACCACAGTGGTGCGTGGACCCAGCATCGGAAGAAGAGTTTCACGTTTTTCGGAGAATGTCGTACAATAGGTCCGCATCTTAACACTGCCTGTCTAGAAGTCAGCTCTTATTCGGCCACGAAAACCGTTGGCCTTCCTTCAGCGGTTAGCTTCAGAGAAGCCCGTGGAAAGGCTTCTCCCATATTATGAAACCAGTTTGTCTTGTAGGCATGCTCTTTCCCTAGGAACGACAGAAAATTGGTTTCTATTAATTATTCTGGCGTGGTCGATTTTGCACGAGTCCTGTGACAGACATTATCTTTGTGTTGATGGCTGCCCTCCCACTTCCTGTTACAAGAATCGGCCATTTGAAAAAAACGTCGCGACACGAAACGAAATGTACACAGTAGTGTTCCTTTGATATCTCTCTAGCTCACGTCACTGACCGTTTTAAAACTGTATCTATACATACACAATACAGCCTCATTAGCGTACGGCCGTCTGCGTGGTAACTACAGTTTGTACTATTTTCTTTTTAATGTGTCGGTTGTACATGCTTTAGCGTTACCATAAAATGCTGTGCTAAAATCTGCCACTCTTTTTTGAAGGGAATCTGTAGTACAGAAAACAATACGGTGTCATCTGCAAAACGAAAGTGGTTCAAAACTGATCCATTAATACGTATTTATTCATACAGGACAGATTTTTCCCGTCTTCAAGAAGGGTCGTTGAATAGACGCTCGAAATAGTTGGTCTATATTCCTGACGTCGGTATGTTGTAGAGTTTTAGAACATGGGTTGTGAAAAGAACGATCGAGTGAAACCCAACTCACTTCGTTCGTCCACGAGACACAGAAAGCAGTTTCTACCGGTGCCTAGGCTGATGTCGTGTTCCTTGATTCCCAGAACGCGTTCTGCACTGCCGTGTGACTGACTGGAGGTCTCCTGACGGAAAAGTACGTTCTGCACACTAATAAAGTGTTTTAAATGGGTCTGAGCACTATGGGACTTAACATCTGAGGTCATCAGTCCCCCAGAACCTATAACAACTTAAACCTAACTAACCTAAGGACATCACATACATCCATGCGACCGTAGCGGTCGCGCGGTTCCAGACTGAAGCGCCTAGAACCGCTCGGCCACACCGGCCGGCGAAGTGTTTTAGAATCATTATTTTTTACAATGTGCATAAATGACCTAGAGGATAACGTCGGAAGTTCCATGAGGCTTCCAGCAGATAATATTGTTGTATATACAGGAGACGCAACGCTAATTGCGAGGTGCAGGTAGACCTGCAGAGGATCAGTACTTGGTGCAAGGTAATTGACACTTCACCCTCAACATAAACAAATGTAAAGTATTGCGCATAAATCAGCAGAAAGACCTATTATTGTATTATTACACGACTGCAAAAGTTTAAATGGGAGCAGTCACATCCATTAAATGTCAAAGAGTATGACTACGGAGCAATTTAAAATGTAACGACCAAATAAAGCTAATCGCAGGTAAGGCAGATATCAGACTAGGATTAAGTGGAAGACTCCTCAGGAAGTGTAGTCTACGACAAAGAAGATAGCGTACAAAGCTCTCGTTCGATCAATACCTGAATATTGCTCGTCAGTCTGTGATACGTACTAGATAGAACTGGCAGAGAAAGTAGAGAAGATCCAACGAAGAGCAGCATGTTTCGCTCCATGTTCATTCAGTAAACAAAAGCGCGATTTAGTAGTTCGTCCAACTCCTGTGGTAGACACTGGAAGAGAGGTGTGATTTTCTCTTAAAATACAGAGACCGTACGTTCCACGGGGACTTAGTAACAATCGTTATTCCCGCGGGCCATTCGGGCTTGGTATAGGAAAGAGTAGTACACTCCGTCACGCGCCGTGAAGTGGCTTCCGGAGTGCAGATCCAGAAATGTACATGCTTCATTTTCCGGTTTTAAGGACTGGGAACCTGCTCTAAGGCTACTGAGAATAGTTCCGGAGGCACAAATCCTCTTACCTGACTCCTCTTTGAGTTCTGAATTTCTCATTATCCTGGTGAAGTCTAACGGTAACTGTAGGATAATCATATATGTTCTTCAGTATACTAATATAGTTTAAATCAGTCCCGTTTTTCTCAAAGGTGGGCACAACAGGCTGTTTTGAAATTGAGTTAAAAGATTTCTCAAAACATATTAATGCCAGACAATGAGGTAATTGATACTCATTGATCCGTTCTATAATTTCGTTACACTTTCCAAATGGTCGACTGCTGTATACCCGTTTTTATAGCGACCTGAATCCTCTGTTCAATTAAAATGTAATGTTATTTCTGTGTGGCTATTGGTAACTTTAGAGGATACTTTGTTCATATTAACAGGAAGCCAACAGATCTATAGTTCTTCATGTTTGTGAAATGGGGTAATTACATAGTTTACTGTATATCACTACTGTGGCGGATGGATGAGTATAACAGCTCCTATATGTAAAAACTCTCCGTTTGGACAGGCGTCTGAAGGCCCAACGGCAGCGACCGACCGCCGTGTCATCATCAGCCAGTAGCAGTCACAAGCTGTGGATATGGAGGGGATGTAGTCAGCATACCGCTCTTCCGGCCATTGTCAGCTTTCGTGACCGGAGCCACAATTTCTCAATCAAGTAACTCCTCAATTGGGCCTCACAAGGGCTGAGTGCATCCCACTTGCCAACAATGCTTGGCGGGGCCAGACGGTCACACATCCAAGTGCTAGCTTAACCTGACTGTGCTTAACTTCGGTGATCCGACAGGAACCAGTTTTACCAATGGGGCAAGGCCGTTGGCCCTTCTATGTAAGCAATTTGTTAAATAAGCCACGTTTATCGAGTAGTGGCAAAAAAAATGTACCAAGTGTTAGCCACCGGTCACTTTGTTACGGAAGTACTCTGCCAGATCAAAGGTGTTCTGACACCCAGCCGGAATTCGCAGCTAGATATCACGAGAAGAGGACCTGCACGTGTAAAAGGAGTCAGGCATATGATATCGTCATTAGAGAAGCAGTAACAGTCGAATGGGTCACTCAGGGGAGCTCAGTAACTTCGAACGTCACCTGAGTAGTAAATCCATTAAGGACATTTCACCCCTTCCAAAGGTGTCCAAGTCGGCTCTTGAACTGACTGTGAAGTGGATCGCGAAAGAACAATCACAGCTAACTCAAGCCCAGGCAGACCTCATGTATCTACTGATATGGGCCGTCGAGCATTGCGGAGGGTGGTTGTAAAAAAATGGTATGACGCAGGCGGAAGAAATTACTCATGAGTTCCGATGTGCTACCAGCAACCCAGTTAGCATAGTGACTGTTGGTATGTAGTTAAAAATGGTCGAGCAGCTCCTCTTGAGCCACAGTTCCTGTCGCCAGTGGTAGGAGTGATGAATCACGCTGTACTCTGTGGTAATCCAACGGAAATGTTTGGGTTTGGCGAATGCCTAGAGAACGTGCGGTGTTACGATTTTAAGGTGTTTTTCTCGGTTAGGATGTGGTCCCATACCTGTGCTTAAGAAAACGCTAAATGCGGGAGGATATGAACACATTTTACAGCATTTTCTTCTGTGAACACTATAGGAACAGTTCGGAGACGATGATTGTATTAGCATGACAATGCACGCTGTCACAAAACAGCATCTGTGAAACAGTGGTCTGTTGACAATAACAATCCAAAAATGGACTGGCCTGCCCAGTGTCCCAACATGAACTCAATGGGACTCTTTGGAATAAGATAGAACGTTGATTTCTCTCAAAACCCCAGCGTCCAACATCGCTACCTTCTCTGACTAAGAATGGGCTACCGTTCTTCCACAGACATTGAAAGTGTTGCCAGCAGCGTTCAAGCTGTCATAAAGGCGGAAGATAGATACATCTTACATAAATGTCCGCTAATAGGTCTCCGGATGCTTTTGATCAGATAGAGTAAGAGCCCAGAGTGAGCATGAAACTTTTTTTCGGCTTTCGACAATGTGGCTACCGAGATTACTTTTGCAGACTTTCGAGGCCAACTTTAGCTGGTAAGGTCTGAAATATGTTCCGCTATCATTTTCACGTAACCAGGTGTATGCTTCAATCTACTTGCTGTAGGTGGAATAAATTGAATAGCAATAATATCTACGTCTGTATCTGCATACATACTGGCTAAAACACCTAATGCGGTGCAGCGGAGGGTACTTTGTGTATCTCTGTCACTCCCCTTCCTCTTCTGGTTACGAATGGTCTTCGAGAAGAACGATAGTGCGAGCTCGTATCGCTTTTATTTTACCCTTATGATCTTTTCGCGAGATACATGCAAGAGAAAGGACTATATTAGTTGACTTCTGTAAGCGCACGCTCTAGGAATTATAAAAGTAAACCACACCGTGATACTCAACTCCTCTGTTGTCGCGTCTGCCACTGGAGTTGGCTGAACATCTTCGTCACACTTTTTGCGTTTACTAAACGAACCTGTATCGAGACACGCCGTTCTTCTTTGTATCTTCTCTATTTCCTCTATCAATCCGTTCTGCTACGGATCTCAGACTGACGAACAATATTAAAGTATGGCCCGAACGAGAGTTTTGTAAGCTAACTTCTGTGTGGCTGGGCTATACTTCCTCAGGATAATTCCAATGAATCTCAGTCTGGAATCTGCGTTACCTAAGATTACTTTTATGTGGTCGTTCCACTTTAAATTGCTCTATTCCCTTGTTCATAGATATATTATGACACAGGGCTTCCAGTGATTGTCCTGCACTCGTGTCATCATACAATAAATGGTTCCTTCTGCTTGTTAATGCACAGTGCGTTGTATTTGCTTATGTTAAGAGGTGTAGGACGTCAAACGGGCCGACCTGGATTAGGAGATGCACTACAGTGCATTTTAATTTCCACTGTCTATACTTTTACAAATAAATTCATATAGCTTTGTCGTCATGACCAGGAAGGACTCAGGATTCAATGGTTCCAATGGCTCTGAGCACTATGGGACTTAACATCTATGGTCATCAGTCCCCGAGAACTTAGAACTACTTAAACCTAACTAACCCAAGGACATCACACACATCCATGCCCGAGGCAGGACTCGAAACTGCGACCGTAGCAGTCGCGCGGCACCGGACTGAGCGCCTAGAACCGCTAGACCACCGCGGCCGGCCTCAGGATTCACACTCATAGTAGCCGAAGTTCAATAACATAACAAAATAATTTTTTTACATGTGAAATTTCATCATTTTTTCACTTACTATTGATTGCATTTGTTGCTATAGGTACCCTTTTCTTCATAAGTAAGAGAGATTCTTCGATAAATTTTTCACAGTATACAAACCATACTTACGACTGTGTGAAACTCTAGATGAAACAATGAATGAGCTGTTACATTTTAAACTTCATGTTTAAGAAAAAAACTCAAATTTCATACATACTTATCTCAATTTATAGCACACTTTTTAATAGATTTGGAAAATTCTAGAGTTTCATACACCTTGCAATGAGGAGTTTGTCTTTAATAAGCAGTGCAAAATTAATCGAAAATTCTCTCTTACTTATGAAGAAAAGTGTACCTTTAGCAACAAATGCAGCCAATAGTAAGTGAAAAAGTGATGAAATTTCACTTGTAAAAAAAAAATTATTTTCTTATGTTTTTAAACTTCCACTGCTATGAGTGTGAATCCTGAATCCCTCCTGGTCATGCTGGCAAAGTTTTATGAATTTATTTGTAAAAGTATAGACAGTGGAAATTAAAATGTCGTGTGGTGCCACTCCTCCAAAGCGGCCCGGCTTACGCCCTACCCCTCTTTAGTGTTAACTACCAGTACTTGCACCAAATGTCGATCCTTTGCATGTATTCTTGATATTTGGTAAAATTTTCAAGCTTTGCTACTTGTCTATATACAACAGCCTTATCTGCGGAAAGCCTCACGAAACTTCTGAAGTTCTCCACTAGGTCATACTAGGTCATTTATATACACACATCAAAAAAGTTTTGCATCACCCCGGTTCCCAGAACTCCTTAAGATAGACTTTGACTGTGGATATTGTATCACAGACACAGTGCTTTTGACTGTTCAGAGATGTCACTAAACCCGCCCAAAGATGTAAACGACCATGCATGAGCAGCGCCCATTAGACGGAGGGGGTCCGACAGCCGATCAGTTCCAGTCATTCCACCAGGAAGGAGGTACACGGCTCGTGTTGTCTGTAGTTCAACCATGCCGAGACAGTCAATACCGAGGTTCGATGGCGTCTGCGTTGTTACTTTGTGCCAGGAAGGGCTCTCAACAAGGGAAGTGTCCAGGCGTCTCGGAGTGAACCAATGCGATGTTGTTCGGGCTTGGAGGAGATACAGAAAGACAGGAACTGTCGATGACATGCCACGCTCAGGCCGCCCAATGGCTACTACTGCAGTGGATGACCGCTACCTACAGATTACAGCACTGAGCAACCCTGACAACAACGCCGCCATGTTGAATAATGCTTTTCGTGCAGCCACAGGACGTCGTGTTACGACTCAAACTGTGCGCAATAGTCTGCACGATGCTCAACTTCACTCCCGACGTCCATGGCGAGGTCCACCTTTGGAGTCACGATACCATACAGCGCGGTACAGATGGGCACAGCAAGATGCCGAATGGGCCGCTCAGGATTGGCATCACGTTCTCTTCACCGATGAGTATCGCATATGCCTTTAACCAGACAATCGTTGGAGACGTGTTTGGAGGCAACCCTGTCAGGCTGAACGCCATAGACACACCGTGAAGCGAGTGCACCAAGATGGAGGTTACCTGATGTTTTGGGGTGGTATTATGTGGGGTCGATGATGATGATGATGATGATGATGATGATGATGATGTTTGGTTTGTGGGACGCTCAACGGCGCGGTTATCAGCGTCCATACAAATTCCCAACTTTTGCTCAGTCCAGTCTCCCCACTTTCACGAATGATGATGAAATAGTGAGGGCAACACAAACACTCAGTCATCTCGAGGCAGGTAAAAATCCCTGGTCCACAGGTCGTGGTCGTGCGCTAGCGTTCTCGCTTCCCGCGTCCGGGTTCCCGGGTTCGATTCCCGGCGGGGTCAGGGATTTTCTCTGCCTCGTGATGACTGGGTGTTGTGTGATGTCCTTAGGTTAGTTAGGTTTAAGTAGTTCTAAGTTCTAGGGGACTGATGACCATAGCTGTTGAGTCCCATAGTGCTCAGAGCCATTTGAACCAAAAATCCCTGACGCGCCGGGAATCGAACCCGGGACCCCGATGTGAGGTTGACGTATGCTGCTGTTGGTCATGGAAGGCCCCGTAACGGCTGTGCGATATGTGCGTGGATGCCATCCTCCGACCGATAGGGCAACCATATCGGTAGCATATTGGCGAGACATTCATCTTCATTGAAGACAATTCGCACCCCCATTGCTAATATGTTGTGAATGACTTCCTTCAGGATAAAGACATCGCTCGGCTAGAATGGCCAGCATTTCCTCCAGGCATGAACCCTATCGAACATGCCTGGGATAGATTGAAAATGGCTGATTGTGGACGACGTGATCCACCAAACACTCTGAGGGATCTACGCCGAATCGACGTTGAGAGTGGGACAATCTGGACCAACAGTGCCTTGATGAGCTTGTGGATATTATGCCACGACGAATACAGGTATTCAACAATGCAAGAGGACGTGCTACTGGGTATGGGAGATACTCGATGTGTACAGCAATCTCGACCACCACCTCTGAAGGTCTCACTGTATGGTGATAAAACATGCAATGTGTGGTTTTCATGAACAGTAAAAAGGGCGGAAATGGTGTTTATATTGATCTCTATTCCAATTTTCTGTACATGTTTCGGAACTCTCGGAATCGAGGTGAGGAAAAACTTTTTTTGATGTGCGTACATTGTGAAGAAGTATAGCCATATAACACACTCTTTTTGTACGCCCGAAGCTACTTTTATGTCAGAGAATTTCTCTCAGTTGAAACTAATATGCTGTGTTCTGTTTCGCAGGAACTCTTGAATCCAATCACACAGTTGGTCTGATATTCCGTATGCCCGTATTTTGTTCATTAGGCAGCAGTGCGGAACTGTATAGAATGCCTTCCGGAAGACAGGGAACATTGTATAAACCTGGGCGTCGGTAGATACTGCTTTCTGGGTCTCGTAAAGTAACAGAGCGAGCTGGGTTACACACGATCATGGTTGCAGAATCCGTGTCGATTCCTTGAAAGGAGATTTTTGGTTTCCAGAAATATAAAATGCGAGCACAAAAAGTGTTCAAAACAGACCGATGTTAGACATATAGACGTGTAGTTTTGTGCGACATTTCGATGAACCTTCTTGAAGCTGAGAATGATTGTGCTGTTTTTTTCCAATCACCAGAAACGCTCCTCTCATCCAGCGACTTCGATACACTGCTGCTCTAAGAGGTGCAAAATCTTTAGCCTACTATATGTAGAACCGTATACGTATCCCATCAGATGCAATCTGCGCAGGAAGAAATAATTATGACTGTAAAGAAATGAGATGGAGATAGGTAGAGGTGTATCTGAGAGAACTGATGAATATGACTAAACGTGTTTCCCCACTGGGCGGATCCCAAACCGATTGAACAGCTTGTAAAGGCAAACAGGAAAGAGTGCCTAACGGTTCCTAAGCGACGCCACAAAATGAGAAGTAAAAGGCGCAACGCATACACTGCCGCAGCCGTCGACCCCAATCCAGTGAGAGCGCAGTCGCTATGCTTCCGCGAAGTTAGCCATGTTCTGCATTCGGTAACTTGCGCCTCACTATTTTGAGCCACGAATTGTGTTACGGTATCCCGTATTTCATTCTCAGGTTATCACAAAGTCTTGTACTCATTTATAAAATACAGGGTGATTTAAAATAAAGAACAGTTTTCAGGTGTTTTTACAGGCAAACTATAAAAGACAGAAACACATTGCGCATGTCACTGGACAGATGGAAATTCAAAGTTTTGTCACAGCTGCTTTGTTGTCTGTTTGTAGCAACATGACGACTACACCACAAGAGAAATCATTTTATGTGATGGAATTTGCGCGAAGGCAATCTATTGTCCAAGTGCAATGTGCATTCGGCCGACAATTTAGCAAGAAGCCGCATCTGCACCAGCAGATTTACGACAGGCACTCAGAAGTCTTGGAATTTGATTGCATGCGCGAAGGGAAGAGCACTGGTCCGCCACGCACGTCTGATCAAAATGTCGAGCATATCTGAGATGCGTTCAGACACGACGCTCTCGACAGTCCTCAACACGGGCAGGCGAGGAACTTGCACTTCCTCAAACAACTGTGTGGCGTTTCTGAAACGACGCTTGCGTACGAAGCCTTACAACTTGCAGTTACTGCAGCAATTGCGTTCCGGCGACCGTAAAATAAGGTACAAATTTTGCATTTCAGTTCTGCAGGCTATGACAGAAGGCACCTTTTTCCGGACGATATCTTTTCAGACGAATCGACGTTTCATCTATCAGGTAAAGATGTAAGAATTTGGGAATCACAAACTCATGGCATCGTCGTTGAACATGAAAGAGACGCACAGAAAATGAATGGGTTTTGTGCCACTTCTGTTCACAAAGTTTATGGACCTTTCTTTTTTGCGGAGGGAACTGTGACTGAAATGTCTTGCCAGGACTTGCTGCAAAATTGGTTGTTTCCTCAACTTCACGAAGAGTCCAATGAATTCATTTTTATGCATGGCGGCTCCCGGCCTTACTTTCACCTTTAGGTGTGGTGCTATCTTAACAACACCATCCCATAACATTGAATTAAGTGGTGTCCAGCAAGATCTTGTTGTATGTTGTTGGCCTCACAGGTTACCAGATCTCACACTTGGCGTTTTTTTCTGTGGGGTTAATTGTCCCACCTATGGCAGCTACTCTTCAGGATATGAGAAATCGAATTGTTGAAGCAGTTGAGTCAATAAACAGGGATCTGTTGATTCGTGAGTGGAATGAAGTGGACTACCGTTTCGATGCTTCTCGAGCAACGCATCGTGCTCATGTTGAATGTATGGTATAATGTCCGTGCGAACATAAAACTTCGAACCTCCCTGTATCCAGTGACATGATCAGTGTGTTTCTATCTTTCTCAGTTTTGCTGTAATAAACAACTGATATCTGTTCTTTCTTTTTGAATCACTCTGTACAAGGCCTGGACAAGACAAGCACACGTGACTAAAAACTAGTTCGCATCCCCACGGAAAGTAACGCTAATACCTTGTAACACCTTGTAATACCTTGATAGTGGCCTCAGTTCGGCGAGTAAAAAGTGAGTCCATTAGGTATACTGAAGCCGCTTATTGATGGTGAGATGCCGTAGACATGCCAAAAATGTAGAATGCTACGTTTCACCCGCTCTTCCAAATAGTCTCATACATTTTCTATGAGATTAAGATCGGGTGATTTAGTGGAACAGCAGAGATTGGGTAGGGTGCCTCACTGTTCGTGAAGCCAGGGACGTATGCCTGCAGCCCTGTGCACATGGCTGTGGTCCTCTCGGAAGACGCAAACATCCACGGCGTGTGGATCACGGAGATGTAAAAGAATGGGCAACACTTGGTCGCTGAGAATGTAGAAGTAAACATCCTTGTCCATGATCACGCTAACTCGTGTGGGTGGGTCAAGTCATGCTGCGAGAAACATTCACAAAATATCAAACATTCGATCTGAACTATACCTTCCACACACTGCGGATTTAACTCCTCAGTAACTTCGGTGCAATCGACGCCTTGCATCGTTTAGAAGGAGACAAAATTGCGACTCATCAGCTCCTCCAGCCAGTTGCTGTCCAGTGTATGTGTTGTTCGGCCCGCTGAACATTTGCAGCTTATGTGACATGTTGTGTGGCAGCCGGCTCAAAATAACCATTGCATGCAGGTACCTTTGCAAAGTTCGCTCGGGAAATGGTTATGATGGATCTGCCTTTACTGACAACAGCTGTTCCCGTCAGGTTTGAGACTCATAGTCACTGACTAGGCATGACACTCGTCTCCATCCCCTGTCAGAACTGTTCTTACACCGCGGTACATGGCTACGAGTGGTACACTACTCCTTGTAGATACGTTGGACAGTCTGCGTTAACACATCAACAAATCGGGCTAATTCATTCACGGTTAGGTCATGGGCACATCCAAACTCCATCTTACTGCGCTGATTCCATATGATCTCACTGAAATGACTTACAGCTCCTTGGTACCAGTTCTAAACCATCTAAAGCGATCTAGGGCGATTAGTGTGCTGTATTAAGGGCGTGAATAATATTTTGTCCGGCGAGATTAATATTATCCGCCACTTACTATGAAAAGAGGTCACCTCTGAAATCCAGACAGCTTGAAACTTCCTGCGGATTATGCATCAGTGGAATGGGGTATTTCAGACACAAAGGATACATTACAGTTAATTGTGAGGTGTTTTGTTGGCATAATGGACTCTTAAATTGTTTCCTCTATATAGACCTAATGGTGTCATAATATTAAAACTTGGTGATTGTATCAACCAAGATAGATGTGTTGTTTCATCTTCATGACCATCAAAAGAATCTTGCGCGTTTTCAGTCGTGTGGCGGGTTGGGGGAGAGGGGGTGGGATGGATTACTGTCTTGAAAGATGTTATCTCTTACTGCAAATAATATATGAGTCTTTGAATGAACATGATAACCAGAAATGATGTCATCGGTCTTAAATCATAGCCGGCCTGTGTGACCGTGCGGTTCTAGGCGCTTCAGTCTGGAACCGCGTGACCGCTACGGTCACAGGTTCGAATCCTGCCCCGGGAATGGATATGTGTGATGTCCTTAGGTTAGTTAGGTTTAAGTAGTTCTAAGTTCTAGGGGACTGATGACCACAGATGTTAAGTCCCATAGTTCTCAGAGCCATTTGAACAATTTTTGTCTTAAATCATTTTTACTATTTTTCACGGATGGAAGAAGGTATTCTGTATTTATAGCGTTCCATAAGTATTCTCCATACCAAGGGGGCAATAGGGAGAGATGTAAAAGTTTCCATTGGTTTCTTGCCTAGGGTTCACGCACCCTACATTATTAAGGCCTATTATTTGCATTCGTTTGGATTACAAAATCTTTAGAAAGCACTTCTACCATGAATGTTTTATTATGTTATTCCTTTCGCATTGTTTTTCTTCACATTGTATCTCTTACACGCACTAAGGTCAGTATCCACATGGAAGAAGGTATTCTGTATTTATATCCTTCCATACTTATTCTCCATACCAGTGTCCACCAGTTTCCATCCATAAAATTCAGTTTTTATTAAGCTAGTGTATTTTGAAGAAGGAAATTTACGCACGAACACTGCACGCTGTCGTGTCTCTAGATCCAAAGCCGTAGAATCTAGGTAAACCTACTGGATTGGCAACTGCTGTTAGAGATACATCAATACACGTGCATCGCCCGTTTACTATCGTCCGTTACGTTTCTAGCGGATAACAGGCTCTAGAAACAGTCTGTTCCATTTGTATAATAATTAAAATTCATCCTCCTTTTTCTTCGGACCTTTGACACAACAATACAAAGCTTAATTCAGCTGAAGTTTGGATATTTCAGCTTCCTCAACAACTGCAATTTCCTTTTAAATTATGCAGATACTTATGCTCTTTAAACATAATTTACTCAATAATATTCGTTGTCTAAAAAGATTGAGGAAATGGACATTAATTTATTAACACTTAACGGTGCCGGTCTTGTACGTAACTGCTGTTACCTGTGGACTGGCTAAGATATACGTAGTTGGAATTCCGATTTTTTTTAAGGCTTATTGGACTTTCAACTTTTAAGTATACATATTTTGGCACTGCTAGTGCTAAATCTTAATCCATAGATGACACTTCACTGTAATATAATTATCACAGAAAAAATTAAAAAGGAGGTCTTGTATTCTAATACATACCCTGGTAAGCAAAAAGTTTTCTTTCTGTTTAACTTTCTTTTTAGAGGCAATTTAAATCTGAAGAAACATCATACTCGTCAAGGACTCTTTATATCATTTGACCCAGACGATCCCCTCTTCACTGCATAATTTGAACGCAATTAGCCACTGTCCGGAAACAGATGGAAACTTCACGTACGTTGTCAGAATGCAGGGTGTTGCCCTGCTGCCCCGGGCTGCAGCGGCGTTGAGGCACGTGCGGCGAAAGTTGTGGCACCTCTGGTGCCTCTAGCGTCGCTCGGAATCCCCGATGACGCAGCACTTTCCCACACGCCTGACCAGGCTGAGTGGCGAACAATAGCGAGATCAAGAGTTTCTGGGCGGAAGGCGAAAGTTGCCACAGACCCACAGCAATCTCATTACGGTTCAGAAAAGATTGGGAAAAGTATGGAAGAGGAGGGTATGATGTCTTGTCCGAAAGAACAGACACCACACACACACACACACACACACACACAGAAAGAGAGAGAGAGAGAGAGAGAGATCAACAGTAATGTGAGACAGCCATTTATTCTTTCTTTTAGTGCAGATGCACATCAAACCCGATCTCATGTGGGAATCCAAAATGGTGAGTGGGAGTTTCATAGGTAGGTGACGCTGCGGTGATAGTGAGTTGCAAGAGGGTAGTTTGGATCAGATAGTAAGCGTATTCCAATTGCAGAGGTGGTTAAGGCGACCGTACGTGATAATCGGGAGATCCGGCATCGAGTCCCAGTCTGGCACAAGTTTTCACCTATTACCATTGATTAAGTTCAATGCTCAAATGCAGCTAACGTCATTGAAAACCTCTGAATACTGTGTTATTTTCAGTGAACCATCCCGCCACTTCCTGTAAACAATTTAGCGAAACCTAATTCTGGATGGTCGGTTGCGAAAGTGAACCGCCATCCTCCTGGATGCATCTCCAATGGCTTAGTCACTGTGTCATCACGCTCGGTAATAGATGTGAAGTCTTGCCCATTGCCAAGTGTACATCCGAGTCAGAACGGGACATCCTTATCAGTTTGGAATGGATATGATATACATAAAAGCTCCGAACAGGTGCGGAGGGCGGGTATGCTGTTCATTAGGTGGCCGGTCGGTACTGTTCGGCCTTCAAGGCCTGTTCTGATGGTGTATGTTTTTCGTTTGAGTGCCACCACTAGGCGGGTGATGGAACCCCTCAGGCAGGTCGAGAAAGATGACTAGAGGTAACCACTCTGTATTTATGCCGGGTTTTGGTCTGAGATGTGGAGTCAGCTCTGTCAGCGAATACTGAAGGCAACGTATAAGGGGCGTTCAAAAAGAAACGAGTCGGAGGCATAATTACAGAAACCAGTACCTGTATGTTAGAAGTATTGACACTGGCTGTTGAGACACCTGTCCCACTGTGACACAAGGTGGTGAATGGCTACCTCATAAAATTCCCAATACTGCGATGTTAACCTGTTCCACACGTACAGCTGGACGTCGTCGTCCGAGGTGAATCGTTTGCGCCTCAGAGCCTTTTTAGGAGTGACCAAAAATGGCGTAATCACAGGTAGAGAGGTCCGGACTGTATGGAGGGTCGCTGAGAACTTCCCATTTGAATTTCTGCAGGAGTGCTGCGACTGTGTTGGCCATATGAGGCTTTGCATTGTCATGGAGCAGAATGACCCCACAGCTGAGATTGCGTGGTCGTTTTGATTTGATCACTTGGCGAAGGGTGGTCAAGGTTTGCGAGTCAAAGAAGAACGTCATCATAACCTCTCCTGCACTCGTGTGGACAACGACGTCCAGCTGTATGTGCGGAACTGGTTAACATCGCAGCCCCGGAAATATTATGAGACAGCCATTCACCGCCTTGAGTTACAGTGGGACAAGTGCCTCAACAGCCAGGGTCAATACTTCTAACATACAGCTACTGATTTCTGTAATTATGCCTCCCGCTCGTTTCTTTTTGAACGCCCCTTGTATGCAGCTGGCTGCATGTAGTGGTTCATATTGGTTCGAATAACGCCTACCGTCTGAATACACCCTATGTTCCTCAGGGGGCAACCTGAATTAGGGAAGACAGTGTGGCTCAAACGTGCCATGGAAGCTACGTTGCAGGATCACTCCCAGAACTGTTAGCGGTCATCTGATTTTGAACTGAATTAGATTTATCAGAGCGTCAGACGATTCAGCGACGATGCACATTTCACGACCTCCGCTATGAGGAGAGGACGTAGGTCCGCACTGAATAGAACATGACGTGCACGTTTTGGTTTTGGGTGATATGGAACCCACTCCAAAGGCCCGATAAATTGTATAGTGCAATCAGAAAGCAGACGATACCAGCCCCATTAATTTCAAAGGGAAGCACTCTTCATTTGAGAGGGGGTAAATAAAATGTCAGCCAGTATAGCGTTAGTTAATTACAGGAGCGTCCATGAGAGTGTCTCAAAACTAGTCTCGCCTGTAGTGTTAATTCTGCCCATACAGTACTAGTAACAGATGTGAAAAGCGGAGAAATATGTCCTCTATTTGTAACGACAAAATGGTAAACTGTAATCTTCCTTCTTTCTTCTTCTTTATTGTTCTAGTAACGCATCTCAAGATGCAGCCGAATGAATTTGGAGCCACTAGGTATAAATAAACAGAAATGTAGACTACGCTGATACTAGATTAATTTCACCCAATTTATATTAATACGTTCTGGTACAAATAAAATGATTAATAGTAACAATCTGATTCCAATAGAGATGTTTTTGCATGGACGTAAGACGTAAAACGATCCTTGCCACACTGGCCAAATGCCTTTATTCTGAATGTTCCTTCCAGATTATCACTGCACTGAAGCTACACTACTGCTGAGTAAAAGATCTATTCTTAAATCAAAGGGTTGTGGCAAAGCCATTCTCCTCTGTACCATTTGTTCCAGCCCAGATGTTATAGCAAGGCAACGTATGCGCGATAATCTGTGTGGAGTTTTGAAATACAGATTCGCAATCATCTGGACTTCAAACACCATTGTAGTAGCTTGTACCTCCCAGTTTCGCCTTAATGACGGGGGATGTCATGCCACGAAATGGGATATACGAGACACCAAAGCGTTGAGGAACCATTTTGATCCATATCTTCTCAGCTAGCGTGTAGATATCACGGCGATTGACTGGAGCTAGGTCCACCTCGCCCAATGGCATCTACTATGCATGCAACAGGACAGGGGTCAGGAGACAGAGAGGGGAGGGGCAAGGAGATACACAAGCTCTCTCATGACTTTGGCGTGTTCCAGGAACCTTTTCGATACAGTTCAGGAGCGATGTGGCTGCTCATCATCTTACTGAAGTCTAGATCGCCTATGAGCTGCAGTTGATGAAGGAAAAAATTAATTCAGCCCCTCAGCACGTTCCTGTATCGCACGTCGCTAAGAGATGATGGCAGAGCTATCAGGGTCCTCATTTAATTCCACATAAAGATCCCCACATGAGAATACAGCCACCGCTCAATTTTGTTGTGCCCTCTTGGCAACTGGAATGCATCGTTTCACTTTTTTTTTTCGACTTACCCGTACCTTTCCATCGACGTGTGAAACTCACTCCCCTCAGCCATGTTTTTTTTCTAGCTTCGACTGTCCATAGACTGTGTTCCTTTGTCCATAACAAAATCCGTGCCCTGTGTTTTGCGGTGAGCACAGGCTCATGCACAGGGACTGTGCCTAATGCACCTCATTGCGAGACGATAGTTCTGCACAGTATGGGTGCTTTCATTGTCCAGTGTTGAACTGCAAAGTTCTAGATACCCGTGGTACACACGTGAAATAGTGGTATGTGTCACTGTTCGATTCCAGGGAAGGTACCTTTACAGATTTAGTAGGACACCCATGACTGGGCGCAACCCTTTACTTTGATGCCATATGTCATCCTGAGCTTCTGTTCGAGTTTTACGCCGGCTACAAGTACAAGATCTGAAGACATTCCAGTCACCCATTCATCGTGGCGACAGTAGCGCTCACTCTTCAGCAAAACGTCGATGGATTGGGGCTTAGAGGCGGGATCTGAGGTGTTTGGGGATAGGTTAGATGGTAGAGCACCAGCCGCGAAAGGGAGTGATCCGGGTTCCAGACCGAGTGGGGAACATAGTTTCAATCTATTAGTCTTTTTATGTCAGCACACACTTCTCTACAAACGGAAGTTAGTTTCTCGTGCAATTTTATTCAGGAAATATTTCCTTAAACCGTCTCTCAGTGAAACAGAAACTGTCTTAATCTCTAAAAAGGGTCTCTATACCTCTGTCGAATTCCTCACAAGGGTGATATGCACTCATAAGACAAAAATTTATGACCACCTGCCGAATAGCGTTTTGGTCCACCTCTGGAAAGCCTTACAGAAGCAGTTCTCCTTGTCATGGATTCGACAAGTCCTTGATAGGTTTGTGGAGCAATGTGACCCCAGATGTCTACAAAACAGGCCACGCGATCTCCGTAAATTTCGCGCTGTTGGTTCGTGGATGCGGAGATGGCGTCGGATAGCGTCCCAGATGTGTTCCATAGGGTTCAAGTCAAGCATTTTTGGTGTCGAAGAGATCAACGTGAGTTAACTATCATGCTACTCAAACAACTGTAGCATGATTCTGGCCTTCCTGACACTGTATGAAGATGCCAAAACTGTCGGGGAAGACATCAAGCATGACTGGATACAGGTGTTCGTCTAGTCCACAGATATCATGATGCCTAGCACAGGTGCCATGGAAGCCCAGGTGAATGCCCCCTGTGGTATAATTCTGCCCCATCGGCTTCCGTGCGTGCCGCAGTACATGTTTCGAGCATCTGTTAGCCTGAATGACCTAGACACGATCGTCGAACTGGTGTAAAAAGAAACGTGTTTCATCCGACCAGGCGACACGTTTCCATTGATCCACGTTCCAGTCTCGATGATTCGGTTGCAGTTGCAGTTGTAAATACGATGTCATTGAGTTAACATGGGAATACTTAGCGAGCTCCATGTTCAACATTTTACGATGAATTGTGTGCTCCAGCTACGCCAGCACTGTACTCTGTCGTCAGGTCTGCGACAGATCGTCGCATATCGTGCTTTACAGATTGGACAAGCAACCGACCTCCACGTTTGTGATGGGACGTGGACGCCTCAACACCATTTCGCGCACTCGTAGCTTCACCGTCCTTCGACCACATAGATGCTCATAACAGAAGCACGTGAACAGCTACAGACGTTCATTCCCAGGTGTCGAGCCATAACAATCTGCTCTGCCGCCCCGCAATATCTGTATTGGCTCTTCAGCAAAACTTAGGATGACCACTGTTTTACATACTTTCCTTACCACGTCACGTGCTTGCAGCACCACCAGGAGACATTCAGTCCCGCGGTGGGCAGTGGTCATAGTGTTTTGGCTCATCAGTGTACTTTGCCCACATTGTAGCTTTAGTACACCAAACGTTACGGCTGTGCCTCAAGGTATTGATTTAGTATGTTTCGGTAGCTGCTCATTTTGTTTACTGTTGGATGTTTTGAGCCTTATTTTGATCTTCAAATTCTTGCTAAAAGATCTTGAATACTTCAGGGCTCTTTTCGGTCCATTTGGTGGAACTTAGGTTTGAGCACCAGAATCTTCGCGTAATTGACAGGTGGGACCTTTTGATACGATTCCGCGACATATGTTTGGACCTGGTCGGCAACAGAGGAACGAGGAAGCTATGCCCTAATGTTAAGTTGGTGTATAGACGTCTAGTCACTGGAGGGAAATCACACTGCGGTCCAACTTGTAGCGCCAGGCAATGGGCCCACCCGAGATGTCGACTACTGGCTTGGCTGAGGCAGCTCATGATGCTGCCGACTTGACATAGTGCCCTAAAGAAAGCACCGTATTTGTCTGACGCAGGTCGCTAGGTTTTCAGCTGCTATGTTGTACGCGGAACCGGGATTCACGTGGAGAGACGATGCGGTGCTACTCCTGTGTCCAGTATTTTCATTGAGGACACCACTTGCAGCTCGCCTCTCTCTGCTGCTTCGTCTAGGGAAGCTGTAACAATGGTTGCTATGCAGAAAGTGAATACTTGACTTGTTTCGCTGCAAACAAGCCCATTTGCGATTCTATATTCGCGTGACAACTGTAGAATCCAGATCCAGATCAACGCCAGCAGCAATATAGCGAAATTATAAACCGCAATCTCGGTAAGATGCAGGTAGACGTTTCTCCTTCATACACGGGCATAACACAACCTTTTCCCAACCAAACAACATGCAAATATGATTTCGAAATGAGAAACTCGCTGCCTAACGTTTTCTTATACGAATACGCAGATTGAAGGTGGCGTTGCTTCCACCTACTTTTCGCGGTTGTGCTAAAATAATTATCATTTATACGAGTATACATTATACAACCCGAATAAATAGTGTACTGGAATGAAATTTTCACTCTGCAGCGAGCAAGTTCTCCACCGACTCAGCTATCCCAGCACGACTGATCACCCATCCTCGCAGCTTTACTTCCTGTGGTATTGTTCATAGATCACAGTGCCACAACAAGGTCGACAACGTATACCGATACCACAGACATTAGCAATGTCTTGCTGCAATCTGCTACGACGAATGGGAGGGGCTCTTGAAGCCACTCCAATTGTCTTAGCACTTTAGCACCGTCGCACAGAGGTCGACATAGAGCGGAGCATGGGCTCGCTCTGCCCAGTTCCTGACCTCCGATGAAGCAGTCACCATCATCTAGTTATGAGGCCTGTGATATTCAAGTCTAATATTGAACCGTACGTTTGCAGATATTGAACTTGCACTCTACTGTGTGCAATAAGTGATGCTTTATAGTTCAGAGACAGTTGTATATATTCGACACATTCCTGTGGCAATGGATTGTATAAAGTTAAGTAAATCTTTTTGTCATTCTTGCAATAAGGTGAACTAATGTTTCATATGTTGTTGCTGCGATCATCCATCTCCCAGAGCAATCAAAAACCCACAGTTATGACCCGGCGATTGTAATTCCGTCAGGTCATAACACTTCCTCCAGTACCTCATATTCTGCCTTTCAAACATCACAGGAGCTCTGCTGCGAATCTCGGAAGAAGTTTCATATCAGCGTACACTTCGTTGCAGAGTGCTAATTTCATTTTGGAAAACATTCCCCAGTCTGTAGCGAAGGCATGTCTCCGCAATATCCTCTCTTCCAGAAGTGCTAGTCGTGCAAGTTTCGCAGGAGAGCTTCTCTGAAGTTTGGAAGGTAGGAGATGGGGTACTGGCGGAAGTAAAGCTGTGAGGTGTCGTGAGTCGCGTTTGGGCAGCTCAGTCGGTAGAGCACTTGCCTGCGAAGGGCACATGTCCTGAGTTCGAGTCTCGGTCTGGTACACAGTTTCAATCTGGCAGGAAGTTTCGTGTAGTCCACTTCCTCAGAATTTAACGTTTGTTGCATGCTGCCTTCATAGTGTTGCAAATTTAACCCCCGGCAGTATAATATCGGCCCTACAGAAGTACTTTTATTAATCTTAACAAAGGTCGCTCCAGTAACTTATGAGGAGCTGCTTTCTGTCTTTCTGTGTGTACTGCTAGCTTGATACATTAAGAATGACCCAACATTTACGCACCTCAAGGCGCAAGTCTAGAAAAATGTACTCGAGATAGAATCAACTCTGGTTTAAATCTTCATCCCAGTTCCAAATTAGAGGATCGTATTCGTTTCTAGGTTCGATGCTACAAATCTAGAGTTGTGCTTCCACGTCGCTTGCGGACCTTCACATCCGCCGCAGAAACAAGTCGACGAGGCCTCTGAACCCAGGCAACAGTCGTCATTGGTTCCTACATGAACTACGGGTTGGAGCTGGATGCATCGCGCGCGTTCAAGAGCCTCCTCAACCTCGACCGAGAACACGCGTCAAACATACACACACGTGAGAGTGATCAGTTAACCACGACGCTGGGAAAACTCGATATCGAACGATATCTGAGTTTTCTGTTAGAACCTGACGTTTTTCTGACGTGATTGGAACGACCTGTTCTGCTGTAGGTTGTCGAAATCATTGGGTGCATGACACAAAAAAGACAAGGAAAAAGAAATGAACTCAAAGAGGAATGTAGCACATGGATCAAGAAAACCACCAAGTCAGTGACAGCTTGTGTCGTATACGTAACACCGCAGTTCGCTTGCCCGCGATGTGAATGGGGAAGCAGGAAGCAGTTACGATTCTTCACGGTAGTAAAAACAGTTGGAATTAATCACCTCATCCATCGTATAGTACATAAGACTTAATTATTTAATTATTCAGATGCTATATTCCGCATTACGACTACATTTCTTGTAGACTGGAAAATCTGTGTACAGATTGAGAACGATTTTTGATTCTCCTAAGCGAAACATGATACTCATTGTCAATCATTCTGAAACACACAATACAAAAATGAAAAAGTTCTCAGCAGATCTTAAAAAAAATGTACACAGATGGCGTAAATTAGATACTCAACAGTAGTTGCGTAATGTGATTACGTAGATTTTTCCGCCTCAGATTTACCCTCGCGATAACCTAACTTCTGTGCCGACGAGGCGTCAAACCTCAACCTTCACTTTCCCCACTTTCTTGCATCAGGTTTGAACTTGATTGTCTTTTTCTCTGCAGCTTACTGGCTTGTGAAGCCTCTCAAATGTCCTGAACAGAACTAAAGATTACTGATACTCTCCACTCCAAGAGTATGCGGCCGGTTTTTATCGTCATGATGACCAATATTTTGACTGTCCAACTGGCCGCCACCTTGAGGTGAGATTGCAGATGCACAGTCACACGGGAAAAGTAACATCAGATACGCCGGCTCCTTTATACTCCGAGAACAGGTCGCTGCGTGTGCGGGAGAAACGAAAGGGCTGCGCTCTGTTAAGCGAACAATTGCTTCGCCGCCGGCGGTAGAGACTAAAAAAAGCGATGAATATCAAATTCAGATGCAGCTGGTCGAAAACCAGTCCGTTGTTGTTGTATATCTGATAAAATAAGGTGCCACATTTAGCTTAAGGATATTTATCTCTATTAATAATGTCATCTGATAACATAGTTCCAGTAACGGAAAGCCGGGACAATAACTTGCGGCTCTTTAAATGACATATTATGCCCTTCATTGAGACAATGTCCAACGACGGCATATTTTTCAGACTGGAACAAACGTGTGTGACGTTGATGTTCCACACAACGATCATGAACAGTACGAATAGTCTGTCCAATATAAGCCCTCCTCAACCCGAAATCAACTTTAACAGTCAAGAAGGTCTTCAGTTTTGGCCAAAGGCAGCAGTTTCGGCGTTCTGGCGTGATTATGCACCTACAATCTCACCTTAAGATGGCGGCCAGTTAGATCGTCGAAATATCGGGTCTTCTGGACGATGAAATCCAACCCCATGCCCTTGAAGAGCATCAGTATGTGGTGACTTCAATATTAATTTTGTATATGGTTGTGCAAGAAAAAGGATATTTGTAGATCTCCTAAACTCACGTGACTTGATCCAGATTGTGTTTTTTCCAACTAGGGTGCAGGGGAACAGTAGCACAGCCATAGACAACATTTTTATTCATTCTTCATTACTAGATGGGCATTCTATTAGTAAAAGGGTGAATGGCCTTTCAGACCATGATGCACAAATTTTAACACTAAAAGGCTCAACAAACTCAAATAAATGTTACATATAATTAGAAACTATGCAGGAAAGCTAATCCGATAACAATAGAGAGATTTTTAAACATCGTTAAGCAACAAGAGTGGCAGGATGTTTATAGTGCCGATTACATACGGAGGATAGGCAAAATAATGTGAACACCTGTACTTACTTGGGAATGGTTTATTAATAACTCCTGTAGTGACGAGAGAGGCGGAAATATGCTCCGGAGTCTGCGCTCCAATACCGCCCAAAAGGGTTCGATAATGTTAAAGTGCAGGGACTGTGCCGGCCAGGGGGACGCTGCAGATTAGTTGCATGCTTCTCATATCACGACTGTACTGTCCTGAGTGTGTGAATGGGCGCATTGTCGTCCTGAAATATGGCATCGTTGTTGGGGAACAATGCCTCGCGGAGTGGCTGGGCGGTTTGAGACGCCATGTCACGGATTGCGCGGCTCCCCCCGCCAGAGCTTCAAGTCCTCCCTCGGACATTGGTGTGGGTGTCGTTCTTAGCGTAAGTCAGTTTAGGCAGTGTGTAAGTCTAGGGACCGATGACCTGATCAGTTTGGTCCCTTAGGAATTCACACACATTTGTACATTTTTGGGGGGGAACAACATTTGAATCATGGGGTGCACCTGATCATCTAAAATGTTCACATCATCGTTGGCTGTAATACGGCCTTTGAGAGTAATGATGGGACCAGCAGAATACCATGTTATGGCTGCCCACACCATCACACTTCCACCTCCATGCTTAACCGTTGCAATTAAGCAATCAGGATTGTAGGCTACTTTTGGCATTCTCGAGACGTAAACCCGGTCCGACGTTGGAAATAACGAAAAAGTTGACTCGTCGGACCATATGATGTGTTTCCACTGATCAACCGGCCAGGATTTATGCTCCTGACACCATGTTTTATGCTTCTTTGCGTTGGTTGTCGTCACTAATGGTTTCGAAATAGCAGCTCGTCCATGAATATTCGCTTTATGGAGTTCTCGGCGGACAGTGTCGATAGAGACGTGATCTCGAAGATGCCTATTGATGTCTGCAGTCACTTTAGCCGCCGTAGTTTAGTGTTGTTTTTAGACAATTCGTGTTACCGTACGACGATCTCTGTCATTTAGTTTTGATTTGCGTCCACTATTACGTTTACACGATGATGTCTTTCCATGTTTTGTGTAGGTTTTCATGTCTGTTGAAACAGTGCTCTTGAAACATTCAGTAAGTTGGCTGTCTTGGTTACTGATGCTCCAGATAATCGGGCCCCCATTGAGAAAGTAATTTGTTGAAGAGTAGCCTCCCATATTTGTAAAAATAAAGTACTAACAAAATGTCAGTTTGGTTTCCATAAAGGCTTTTCAACAGAAAATGCTATATACACTTTCACTGATGAAATATTAAATGCTCTGAATAACCGGACATCACCCATTGGTATTTTTTGTGATCTCTCAAAGGCCTTTGATTGTGTAAATCATGGAATTATTTTAGATAAGCTAAATCATAATGGTTTGAGTGGGGCAGCGCACAAATGGTTTAATTCATACTTAACTGGAAGAATGCAGAAAGTTGAAATAAGTGGTCCATGTAATGTTAAAACAACAGCTGATTCCTCAGACTGGGGGCTATCAAGTACGGGGTCCCACAGGGTTCGGTCTTATGTCCTTTACTGTTCTTGATATACATTAATGACTTACCATTCCACATTGATGAAGATGCAAAGTTAGTTCTTTTTGCTGATGATACAAGTATAGTAATAACATCGAAAAACCAATAACTAAGCGATGTAATTGTAAATGATGTTTTTCACAAAATTATTAAGTGGTTCTCAGCAAACGGACTCTCTTTAAATTTTGATAAAACACAGTATATATAGTAAATGGCACAACTCCAGTAATAAATATAGACTTTGAACAGATATCTGTAGCTAAGGTAGAATTTTCAAAATTTTTAGGTGTGTCCATTGATGAGAGGTTAAACTGGAAGCAACACATTGATGGTCTGCTGAAACGTCTGAGTTCAGCTACGTATGCTATTAGGGTTATTGCAAATTTTTGTGATAAGAATCTCAGTAAATTAGCTTACTATGCCCACTTTCATTCACTGCTTTCGTATGGCATCATATTCTGGGGTAATTCATCGTTGAGTAGAAAAGTATTCATTGCTCAAAAACGTGTAATCAGAATAATTGCTGGAGCCCATCCACGGTCATCCTGCAGACATCTATTTAAGGATCTAGGGATCCTCACAGTAACCTCACAGTATATATATTCACTTATGAAATTTGTTGTTAATAATCCAACCCAGTTCAAAAGTAATAGTAGTGAGCATAGCTATAACACCAGGAGAAAGGATGATCTTCACTATGCAGGGTTAAATCTGACTTTGGCACAGAAAGGGGTAAATTATTCTACCACAAAAGTCTTTGGTCACCTACCAAACAGTATCAAAAGCCTGACAGATAGCCAACTAACATTTAAAAATAAATTAAAAGAATTTCTAGATGACAACTCCTTCTACTCATTGGCTGAATTTTTAGATATAAATTAAGGGAAAAAAAACAACTTAAACATTAGTGTCATGCAATATTTTGTGTAATGTAATATCTTGTACAGACATCTGTTATTAACCTGATACGTTCCACATCATTACGAAGTGTCGTATTCATGATCTATGGAACAAGTATTAGTCTAATCTAATCTAGTTCCACAATCTGTCCTCTTTGGAACTCTCTTACATCTTTCATTGCACATCGACCTCGGCCTCTGAATGCAAATACGAAGTGTGCACTACTCCTTAACAACCTGCACTGACGCGTAATCCATGCTGACCACGCACAGTCCAGCGCGGCACATGCTTTACCTGCGTTGTTCACTATCAAACATTAACATCCCATTACTACCACTGTTCACATTATTTTGCATATTCCCTGTAGATGAAAAATATAATGCTTTCCTTAACAGATTTCTCATGATCTTTGAGAGTTGCTTTCCATTAGAACATTCGAAACAGGATCCTAGCTGTAAAAGGCAGCCTGGGTGGCTGACTAATGAGATAAGGATATCATGTGGAACAAATCGGGAATTATGTTAAATGTTAGAAGTAGTCACAATCAAGCTACAGTAGGCCATTACAAACAGTATTGTAAGGTGCTTGAAAATGTTATTAGGAAGGCAGAGAGTATGTGGTACGCAAATAGAACAGCGCATTCACAGGATAAAATTAAAGCCATATGGTCAGTTGTGAAGGAAGTGTCTGGTCAGCAGCACAAGGTCGATGACATAGTTCGTAGTAAAAATATTTCTGTTACTGATAACTCAGATATATGTATAGCATTTAACAATCATTTTCTGAGCGTGAGCTAAATAAAAACTTCGCTTGCCGGCCGTTGTGGCCGAGCGGTACTAAGCGCTTCAGTCTGGAACCGCGCTGCTGCTACGGTCGCAGGTTCGATACCTGCCTCGGGCATGGATGTGTATGATGTCCTTGCGTTAGTTAGGTTTAAGTAGTTCTAAGTCTAGGGGACTGATGACCTCAGATGTTAAGTCCCATAGTGCTCAGAGCCATTTGAACCATTTGAACCAAAAATTTCGTTTCTACAGGGAATCATATAACTCTCTTGGGAAATGCGTTCCCGATACTGATGTCTGAAATACTCCTCTGTGATACTGACAAGGTGGAGATTGAGTCAATAATTAAATCGCTGAAATTAAGGAGTTAACTAAGGCGTTTGATTGTGTTGATCACAAAGTCTTGCTCCAGAAGTTGGACCATTATGGAATACGGGAAGTAGCTCACCTAAAAGGTCATTATTCACAGTGTTGAGAATAGCGGTGATGTGGGGCTGAGTGGGGCACGGTCAAATGAGGGGTGCCCGAGGGATCAGTGTTGCGGGCGCTCCTGTTCCTTTTTAATATAAATGATATGCCCTCCAGTACTACAGGTAATTCTAAAACATTTCTGTTTGATGATGACATTAGCTTGGTAGTAAAGGATGTTGTATGCAACATTGACTCTGTTTCAAATAGTGCAGTTCATGTCATAAAAATTTTGGAAATTTGTGGTAAGTTCTATTGGACCAAACTGCTGAGGTCATCGGTCCCTAGGCTTACACACTACTTAATGTAACTTAAACTAACTTACACTAAGGACAACACACACATCCGTGCCCAGGGGAGGACTCGAACCTCCGATGGGGGCAGCCGCGCGAACCGTGGCAAGACCCCCTGACCGCACGGCCGGGCGGCCATGTCATGAGTTCATTGCTTGTAGTAAATGAACTAATACTAAATCACAGTAAGACTCAGTTTTTACAGTTTCTGACACACAATTCAAAGTTTTAATTTTACAGAATGGGCTTGCGATTAGTGACACTAAACAGTTCAAATTTCTAGGTGTTCAGATAGGTAGTAAACTGTCGTGGAAAGCCCGCGTACAGGATCTTGTTTAAAGACTTAATGTTGCCATTTTTTTCTGTTCGAACGGTACCTGAAGTAAGTGATCGTTCGACACGAAAATTAGTCTACTTTGCTTATTTTCATTCGCTTATGTCATATGCTATTATATTTTGGTGTGATTCTTCCCGTTCTCAATAGATATACTCTACTGTCGTTTCTTGATTACAATATCTGCTTATTCCCAAGAATTAGCAGCTTTCATTCAGTTAATACGAGGCAGAAATTCAATCTGCATTTTGATCGGACTTCCTTAACTCTTGTGCAGAAATGTGTGCAGTATACTGCTGCATCCATTTTCAATAAGCTACCACAGGTATTCAAAAACCTTAGCAGGAATCCACGCGCTTTCAAACCGAAACGGAAGTGTGTCCTCATGGGTCACTCCTCCTATTTGTCGAGGACTTCTTGAAAAATTAACCTGATTCCTATGTTATATTGTTGATAGCTTTTACTTAAACTTATGACTTGACTTTTTTGGGTTCGTAAACATTTTATTTTATGTGTTATTAGTTTCTTGTTGTAATTTCATGTACTTACCTGTTACGTTACGTTGGAGATGTGATTCTTAATTTGGTCCTATGGAACTAGACGTGTAAATAAATAAATAAAAAGTAGTTGCTTAATCTTCAGTTCTGTTCAAGACATCTGACAGGCTTCACAAATCAGTAATCTGCCGAAAAAAGACAATTATGTTCATACCTGATACAAGAAAGAGGGGAAAAATGAAGGTTGAGATTTGACGATTCATTGGCACAGATGTTAGGTTATCTCGAGGCTAAATCAATACCTTCATAACCACGCCGGAGAAAATATTAGGCATCTGTAGGAGACGTAAAACCAATACCGTATAACACTGGCTGTAGCCTTGATAATGGTCTCATTTTCACGAGGTTGGGATTCCACAAGTTTCTTCAGGGATGCCATATCCGCCTGAAGCCACTTATTGATGATTAGATCGCGTAAAAATACCAAAATTTAGACTGCTTCGTTTCACCAGATGTTCCAAATATTCTCATACATTTTCTGGTATAAAGCTCTGGTGATTCAAAGGGTCAGTTGAGATGTGTAAGGTGACTAAATGTTCGTCGGAACAGGAACGGCTGTTGCCATTTGAAGGTAAGGGCCCAAACCATGGTACCAAAAACGCCCCCAACGCGTCACAAAACAAAACCACCTCTGCCCTGAACTTCATCGTCCACACCACACGCTTGTGATGATCTGGAGATGGGAAGACAAGTTTCCATAATCAGTATGCACAACTTTAATTTAAATTTGTGCCCATTAAGTAAATCTGCAGTTGTCATAAGTGATAAATTCTATTAGCAACAAATTTTCTGATTTGGAAAAACAACAGTTTTCAGTGAATGAAGGAATAGTTACAGCTAGTGAAATTCGAGCCAAAATACAAATTCTTGAACACAGCGAAAACACATACGGAAAGTACGTTGTGACAGAAGTGACTGCGTTTTGGAGAACTGATGGTGACTGGTGTTCATTATTACTAATAAGAAGAAGGCCTGAAGTGTACTGATTTTACTCACAATAGTTTGCAGGTGTGAAAATGGATTTTGGGCTAGTGCGCCCAGAAACGTTGGGAAAACTGAAGTGAGGAACTGAACAAATTTTCAGAATGATTTATAATATCCATTACTTGAGACTAAATTGAATATAAAGTAGATTTTGTGAAATAAGCAATTCCCATCATTGTATTTACTCGTTATTTTTGGGTTCAAAGACGCATGAATATTATTGGTCTGAACATTAATAACTTGTTCTTTACCTTTGGTCATTTTAAAAGTAAGGGTTTTCAAAGCATTTTTATCAAACTTAAGTTTAGGAGTAATGCCTGACATTTATTTTTGTTCAGGGATAATGCGCCCAGAAACATTGGGAAATGATTTTTTAGGTGTATTTACACCCTGCAATTAGCGTGTACCAGATGATCTCGTTACGTGCTTCGAATGTCTAATGGTGATGTTCTTGCGCCAGTACTGATCTCTGTAGCATGTGACCTGTATTCGTAAAGCATAGTCGATTTTTCATCCCGTAATGAGAGCGTTTTTCTAGATGGTATGGCTGATCACGTGCTGTTAATGTAATATCTGGCCACGCAATTTATATAGAAATCGACTCAGTGGGTGGCAGCGATGGTCTCTTTGTAGCGGGTAGTTACGCTTGCGGATGCCGTGACTCGAAACGTCGCATGAGGATGGCAGTCGGTTTGCTACAGGAAATAAATACCCAGCGTGGGGGATGAATCAGCAATTTGTATCGCACCACTGAAGTCCACTTTATCCTGATATCCGAAAACAACTGCTATTTCACTTTCTGGACCTGGAAGTTTTGTTGGGAACTTTGGTTGTGTGTGTTGTGTAAGAGGATTCTGCATTTTTGTAGCTGTACTGATCTGAGCTCACGTTACTGGTAGTCGTAACATAGGCTGTCTGCTGTGTTTTGTGGCATCGACTTAGCCTCGACTTGGGTATTGACAGGGTACGTGGTTTGCGCCAGTGACTTGCCTAGTTTGTGGCAGGAGATGACGCAAACATTGACGTCTAACATTAACCAAATGCGCGAAGATCTCGTGCCTTGCCCATCGTACACCCTATTTTCATCGTGATGGCCGATAAAGATCTGACATCAAAGTCACGCGTCAGGTATAAATACCTTATTAATGCCAGCTTCAGCCCCTATGCACTCCATACGGCTGTTTCGTAATTTTTCTTTGGTAAATGTCTGACTGGGCGCTGTTCCATATCCACGGTGGATCAACAGAGAAATTGAAGACACTTCTTTTCTGGTGTTTTGTTAAGAGTTTATTTACTAATCCATATTCAGGGACTTCCTTACCTTATGTCTCTCACTCTCGTATCTATTTACTCACACTCAATTTTTATCATTGATTAGCCGTGTGAGCAAATAGTAAGAAACAGTTGTTCATCCAAAGTAACGAGTGAAGATTCAGACGAAGAGTAACGCTAAAAACAAAGGTTTTTGGGCTCAGAATAAGCTGACACAAGCTCTTGTTTACGCCATGTCATAGAATTGTATACGTGTTTGACGTATGTTAAAGTTACTAGCTGTCAACCAGTTTCGTTCCAAGGCATTAGTTGATTGGCACTCATTTCTTGAGAATATATTCGTGCCAGTTGTCGACTAGCCTTATAAAGTACATTTATAGTCGGTGAGAAGGGAAATCAACCGCCAACTGTAGCCAGAACGGAGACGTGGTGTAACGTCCTTAATGTCCTATGAAGAAGTAGGGGAGCGTTGTTTCGTTGAAATAGATGCCTAAGAGTGTGGTCTAAGAAGGATACGACCTTGGTCGGGGCTACGGTTTCCCAAAATTATCTGCGGTTGCTGGCAATCACAACAATATGTAACAGTCGAGTTCGATAATGGTATCCTAGACACAGCTTGTCATTATTCTTGCCACTCGAATAATATATGATACTCTATAAAGTGCATTATCTGAATTACAGGCAAGCAAGAGCTTTCGGGTAAGGCGAGAATTCACCAAGTTGTACGTCAATTATTGCATCCATGTGCTTATTCGGTTGTAGCCTGACTCATTTATCGTCCGGAGTCGTGATCTAAGATGTGGTATGCAATTTTTTTTTCGATGAACTACAAGCCTTGTGCTGGAGGATTCTGTCGGTGGTTATTGAGGTTGGTCACTACTACCGCTAGAAGCTCTTACTGGCCTCAGAAAGTTATGAGGTAAAAAAGCGTGTAAGCTATAATTAGTATTGTTATGACGGTTTTGACCCACTTCTGCACACTTCTTACCCTGCCAGGGAGAACTCTACTCCTCACTCCCCTCCTAAATGGTTCGTGCTCACTTGTTTAAAGTGAAAATGTCAGTAAATTTGAAAATTGGCCAATGTCAGTAAGTAAAAATCGATGGAAACTGTTATATTTAAATTTCATAAGTGCCTTACGACAAAATTCTGGGAAGAAAATTCCAATATTTCCTTGAAAATTGGAAACTACCCCAATTACGTGAATGTTGACATTTTCAGCAAACTCCACTGATGAAATCCTCTAGGGATATCAGCCGAGTAAACTGGTCTAAGTGCGGTGACGTTACGATACGTTTCTTACTGGTCATTTTCTGGCGAGATGTCAGAGTCCTATGCGGTAGTTGTACTTATGTTCGGGTCTGCATCCGCTGGAGTGGCACGCAGTGGACCAGTCGGACGCGTTCGCTAGGGGAGTCCCAAAGTTTCCTCTCCTTCTCCTCTTAAATGGTTTGCTCTCTGTTGTCGTGAAGCAGAAAAGCCCAAGGTCACTTCTCGTTTCAGGGAAACCAGATTTCTATTGGTGATAACGCCACGTGGGAAAAATACCGGGTGACGTCCTCAACCTTCGAGGCCTGTATTTCACTGGTGCAAAAAATCGTCAGCATGTTTCAACTGTACTACGCCTTATTCCTAACTCTCCAGAATCTAATGTGCTTCTTATGTTCCTCTTTATTACTCTGCGTGATTCGAAATACTACTCATCAGAACTCCTGTGCAGGTTCAGGTGACAAACGCTTGGCAGCTGATTCATTCGAAAGACATGATTCATAGCTGGTTTGTAGGGCTCTATTCCAAACACCAAGCAGCCCAGAATACATGAAAAGTTTGAAGAGTTACTTTCATACCACCCTTGAATGCGAGAGTCGGTATAAACTAAGTACCGAAAGGCAATTTCAATCTATCAGTGAGTTTCTGTCAGCTTCGCGATCTTTTACACTACTGCTGCATCAGATTTTGAGCCCTGTGCGTTTTTTAAGCTTGCTGGTGAAAAAATTAATTACTCACCGTGTAGAAGGTAGTGTTAGCCATCCGTAGCTGGCGTGAAACGTAAAGGAGATAGGGAAGAAATACTTTTATTAATTTAATGGCTCTGAGCACTATGCGACTTAACTTCTGATGTCATCAGTCGCCTAGAACTTACAACTAATTAAACCGAACTAACCTAAGGACATCACACACATCCATGCCCGAGGCAGGATTCGAACCTGCGACCGTAGCGGTCGCTCGGCTCCAGACTGTAGCGCCTAGAACCGCACGGCCACTCCAGCTGGCTTACTTTTATTAGCCATTGGGCATATCGGAGGGTATTCTATGAAGGAAGTGGCGTACGTCGTGGTTTATTCATCGCGTACCATCTTACAGTTTTAACTGTAGCAGGAATTGACGTCTACTGGGCGTTTATGTCAGTGATGAAACTAAAAGACGACCACAGAGAACTGGGACAGTTGATGTGTGCCCCTGTAGTGAGTGGGGAAAGTTTTGCTACGAGGCACGCACTGAGGCAGGATCGGCAGCTGTGGTGTCAGCGCTCCAGACTGCTAATGGAAGGGGTTCGAGTTCGATTCCCACCGGGTCGGAGATTTTCTCCACTCGAAGACTGGGTATTGTGTTGTCCTTATTTTCGTATCATCGTCATTGCACGCAAAGGCGCGTCCATGGTGTTGCATAAATTTTTTTTAAGCATGTGTAACTTCGTACCAGGTACGCCCTAGACTGATGTATCTTCTGAATTCTCAACCCACAAAACTCTCGTATGGTCTTTCCGTTGTTTGAGATGGTTGTATGGGCACATACCGAAAGCCAATAAATTAAAAAAATATATTGCGGCAGAACATCGGCGCTGATCCTTCTTAGCACACTTTCGAGTGAACACAACAATCTGGAAGCACTTGCATTGCATAGACACTTAAGCAAAGTTGGACACAAGTAACCCTTCCTGATTCCAGCCAAAAAATTCTCCCTGTCACAGTGAGCGACGTGATATTAATAGTGGTCCTTAGAAGAGTGAGTATGTGTTATTTGGTGAGATTAATCAATTTTCATCGAACATTTGAATGATGTAATTTACCACTTATTTATTTATTTTTAATATTGGCATACAGAGGATTGAGTACAAGGCCGCGTACAATATCGAAGAGACTTCATGATGATGATTCCTTTGGTTAAGGTGACAAATTCTTTGTACCAGGGTCGCTACTGAAAATCTCCGTGGCCACCTTAAATAACGCTATAGAATAAGGGGCGGTGTCCACGAAAGCTGGCCAAACTATGCAAATTCACGTGCAACGAGTGATTGCAAAATGATGTCTCCTATTTCCAAAGCCTCGTCCAGTCCATGTTATACGACATTAAGATGAAGGTGATCAATTTTTTGTTCGATGAAATTATAACTACATTTTGAGCATTCGTTAGTGCTCAGAAACAACCAGCTACATGTTTCAAAAATAAGTGCCTGCTCCAAAAGTATTAACTCATGAGCAGTTGATTAGATAAACCATTTCTCTTTGATGACGTCGGTGACGCTTCGTGACACCGTCTCCATTAGACATCGAAGGCATTGGAGGGCCACCCTGATCCATGACCAGTCAACCGTTGCACATCACTCACACAGATTGGTGATTGTAGCTAAATCCAAAGCAAGCACATCTCGCTCAGTGGCGTCACAGACGTAAGTTGAGGTCATGTGACCAGGGAGGGAGGGAGGGGACGGCACGCAAGCACCTTCACATGTGTGGAGTTTTCCTTCAACCATTCAGGCACGATTTTCTCCCACCACAGGCAGGATGGTATGGCAGCTCACTGAATTTATGAGTGATTTTCTGTCCAGTGGCCCGTATGACCTTTGTTGCAGTCCGTGATGGTTTATGGCTACTTCTGTCCCCAACGCGTTGTTGTCCACCCAGTTAGGCAGTTAACTCTTGAGGCGGTGGTTTCCACAAATACAGGTACGCGCGGTCCGTCTTGGAGACTGTGGCACGAGAAAAGCGCAGCTCCTACAAACCTCCGAAATGGAATGTTCAGTACTTTGAGCCGTGGTCAAATGCGCTGATATTTAGCGTCTTCAAATCCTTCACTCTAGTGCAGAGGATCAATGGTCGAAAGAGTGACACTTGATCGCGAATAGAAATAAATTTAACGTATTGCCCATAAATAGACGAAGAGATCCACTTCTTCTTTATTACGCTATTAACGACAGATTACTAGAAAAAGTAACTACCATAAAGTACCTAGGAGTCACTAAGAGCGACCTAAAATTGAATGACCACTTAAAGCAAATAGTATGGAAAGAAGCTGCCAAGCTGAGATACATTTAAGGAATCTTAGGGAAATATAAATCTTGAACGAAATAAGTGGTTAAAAAAAAAACCACTTGTTCGACCGATTCGTATTATTCGTCAATCAGAGACCCTTCATAAGTTGGATTAATAAGAGTTATAGAGAAGAGCGATGCGTTTCGTCATAGAATCACGTCGTCACGAGAGAGCGTTACGGAGGTGCTCAAAAAACTCCTGTGTCGCATTCCACACGAGAGGTGTTCTGTATGGGGGAGAGGTTCATCGTTGAAATTTCGAGAGTATACGTTCCTGGAAGGGTAGCGAACATTTTATTTCTTCCCATATACGTCTCGTGAAATGGCTACGACGAGAAAATCAGAGACATTACAACCCATAAGGAGTTTTATCACCAGTCGTTCTTGCCACGCACCATTCGTGAATGGAACAGTAAAGGAGGGAAAAGACTACGGTAGCAGAAGTACCCTCCGCCACACACCATCAGGTAGCTTGCGGAGTATAGACGTGGATGTACTGTCACGTCATGAGCCAGAATAGGATCTGCCCATATCACAGTCGCTCCACACCGAACATTTCCATTCTGCAACTCACTATTTACTTCTTATTCAATTTTTCGTAAGGTCACAAGATAGACTGGAGCTTACAGTCGCGTCCCGAGCGTGGGAGTTAATGCCAGAACACACAGCCACTGACAAAGTTTCATTGTTCCGTCGCTCTACGAGAACCACGTCTTGGAACCTCCTGACTGTGAAGTCCGCAGCAAGAATACTGCTACATGTATCGCAGCCGCGTGACCGCTACGGTCGCAGGTTCGAATCCTGCCTCGGGCATGGATGTGTGTGATGTCCTTAGGTTAGTTAGGTTTAAGTAGTTCTAAGTTCTAGGGGACTGATGACCACAGATGTTAAGTCCCATAGTGCTCAGAGCCATTTCAACCATTTTTTGTATCCCAGCTTACCGAATTTCGTCCGCGAGACTTTTACTGGATAGGTAAGCGATGATTGAACGTGGTCTACACTTTGAAACGGCACACAGGTTCCAGCTGATTGACTGTCTGGCTCATCTGGACGGGTACAACTGAGAATCTTTCAATTAAGAATCCTCTTCGACTGATCTGACTGCCCCGACTACTCTCTCGAGGACACAATCCTCCATTTTTCTCAATATTTCGTCTTCGACCCGTATATCTTCTCTTTGTGTCCTAATCCCTTAATTGCCTTCTCATGACGTGTATTCACCAGCGCGAGCGCCCTCTCTCTCTTTCTACCAATTCTCTCTTCCTCTTTCATTTCTTACCCATTTATTTGTTAAGGACCTAGGCACAAGATTCATGTTAGTGTACTGTCTGTTACAAGAGAAAATTTAATTTCTACTGCCATTTTGTTCGCACGCTTCGGTCACTTACGATCTGGCTCGACCAGATGGATTGATATCGCACTTCTTACTCATCCTTCGCTCTACTTTCACCTGGCATACCGAACTATTCCATTCCCTATGAGCGCGCTGTCTCGGACACAGTAGTTACTTTCTGATTCAATTGCTCACGGATGTAGCTGCTGTTCGTGCATGAATAAAACCGGACGTGGGCATTAAAAATCTTTGTTCCCGAGCTGCAACTGAGAATCTAGTGGGATGCAAATGAAACACGAGATGACGACAGACGACCTTCCGTGAGGATCAAAGGTTTGTTCCTACAGCATTGCTTGTGAGGCGGACCGTATGTGCGGAGTGGCTGAGGTCACGGACAGCAGCGGCCAAGGACGCTAACTGAGGTTTGGCGAAGCAGTGTGTGAAGACTTTGCCAGCGCAGCACCTGTGTCACATCTACATCTACATCTGCATGACTGCTCTGTAATTAACACTCTAGTGCTCGGCAGAGGGTCCCTGGACCATTCGTCGACCATTCCACTGTCGAATAGCATGTGGGAAAAATGAACGCCAAAATTTTCCGTGTGTGCTCTGATTTCTCTTATTTTGTTAGCGTGTTCAGTTCACCTTATGGAGGTGGGAGCCAACAAAATATTTTCTCAAAAGGAGAAGAAATTTGATGATTGAAAGTTTGCGAAAAGATCTCACCGATTTTAATGATCGCCACCCCCAGTCGCTTATCATACCCGTGACACCTTCTTCCTATTTTGTAGAGCGAAAACGAGCGGCCCTTATTTGAAATTTTCCGGTACGCTCCGTCAGTTTTACAAGTATTTGGTAAGGATCACATACCATGTAGAAGCACTCCCGAAGAGGACGGAGAAGCGTAGTGTAGGCAGTCGTATTGGTAGGTTTGTTGCACTTCTAAGTGTTCTGCCAATAAAACGCAGTCTTTCTTTCACCATACCCACAATATTTTCTGTGTGATGCTTCCAATTGAAGTTGTTTTTTAACTGTAATCGCTAAGTCTTTAGTTGAATCTACAGTCATTAAGTTATGTTATTTGTTGCGTAACCGAAATTTAGCGGGATTTTTTCAGTACTCATGTGGAGGACCTCACACTTTTTATTATTTTGTGACGATTACCTCTTTCCACCCCATACAGAAGTCTTCTCTAAATCATTCTGCAATGCGTTTTGACCCTCTGATGAGTTTACTAGACAGTAAACGACAGCATCATCTGCAAACTATCCAAGAAGCTGCTTAGATTGTCTCGCATATAGACGACTAATTTGTTCTCACTAAATGACTACCAATAAATTACTAAGAACTGTGTCCTTTCTCATAGGGAGCCACGAGTTTAATCGCACTACTGAGACAATACCCGACAACGGTGTACACACTCGTTTACTTAGAAACAGAACCACGATTTGGCTTTCTATTTTTCACAGGTGCTAACTGCTGGATGTAGTTACATCCATATTAAGCGCATGGAAAATGTCCTGCTGAGACTAGGACAGTTACAAATCGTTTTTATTCTTTACTGAGTAACAGGTTTCTTACGAGACTCTAAGTGTCTATTCGGTACTCTTTATTGCGTTTCGTTACTCGCACGTTTTCTTAGTAGCACGGATTTATTGCCTGACTGGGACCGACTTTGTAGCTTTTTATTCCAATTCGTTACACCCAAATTGGTTTCTGTAGCCGCTACAGTTCTTTCCTGCCTTGCACGTGCCTGACCACCGAGCACAGGAGGCGTAATGTACCTAAACTAGCAGAGTAATCGGCGTTGCCCAGGTATGGATCTTCGTCAATTTTCTATTAGTCTCTTCCTTCCCACTCTCTCTGTCCCTCCCTCTTCCCCTCTCTCTATTCACTTCCTTCTTCCCCCTCTCTTTGCCCATCTCCTCCTCCCTCCTCTCACAGTCTATCTCCCCCTCCTCCTCTTCCTCTCTTTCTGTCCATTCTGTCCATTTCCTCCTCGTTCCTTTCTCTGTGCGTCTCCTCCTTTTTCCTTTGTCAGGTCCATATCCTCCATCCCGTCTCTCTATCCATTCCTTCTTTCCCCCTCTCACTGTCAGTCCCCTCCTCTTTCCTTTCTCCATCCATCTCCTCCTCCACCTCTATCTCCTCCTCACTCGCTCTAACTCAAAATCGTTCTTCCTCCTCTCGTTATCCATCACCTCCTGCCACCTACCTGTGTCCATTTCCTCGTTATTCTCTCTTTCTGCTCGTCTCCTCCTCACCCCTTCTCTCTCCACGTAATCACCCCTACCCCAAAAGCAGTCTGCTGGTTCTGATCCCATCGATCCAAAGGCTTAAGAGGAGCTGTTTACCTGTGCTTTGCCCGCATCATATCTTTCACATATACGAGGGTCTACGGAAAGTAATGCTGCTGAATTTTTTATGTGAAACCTCTTAAAGATTTTTACATAAAACGAACATTATTAACATTCTATATCTTTATTCTTCATGTTTACATATTTGCATCCCTCTGCCCTTAGAGGACTCTGAATAGTAGCGTGTAGTTTGGCGGTGTGTAACGTGACTACGCCAGTACGTGAGAAACAACGTGCTGTAATCTAGACTCGAAATCAAATAGTTCATCCGTAGATGGAACATCCTCACCTTTACCATGACAGAGCTGCGATGTCTGCAAGAATCCGACACCTTGGGTTCACTGTCATTGATCATCCTCCATACTGTCGCGACTTGGTCCCATCCAACTTTCATCTGTTTCCAAAACCTAAAGAAAACCTTCGAGGGCTTCACTTTGATAGTGGTGACGCGGTGCATGCAGATATGAGGTTGTTGCACCGTCAGAAAAGTCAAACATTCTACAGCGATGGTATCAACAAATTGGTCTCTCAGTCTCAGAAATGCGTTCGTCATCAGGGTGACTATGTTGAGAAATAAACACAAGGATGTAGACATGAAGAATCCATATGTAGAATGTTAGTGAATTTGATTTTATTTAAAAAGCTTTAAGAGATTTCACATAAAAAAATCGGAGGAATTAGTTTTCAGCACGCCCTCATATTTAACATATTTCACACGTATTAGTACCCGATGGTTGTAATTAAGGTCCAGCTACTCACACAGGTGTGATGTGGGCTGTAATTATCGTATGGGTTAGTGAAACTTGGTAGACATTCTGATGCGTTAATGAAGGACCGATTTACTCTGGAAAAAATTATTTCCAATTTTGGCCACCAGCTGCAAATCTAGCACTGTGAGTGCAAGAAAGACATATATAAATGTTTCCATATGTAATGAAAGGAACAGGACGTGGACAGGAAAGAGCAAACAGGTGAGAAGGGCATAATGTTGATTTTATTACTAACTGCTGCTTACACAATTTTTTTCAATATGAGCACCGGAGGCGTCGACAAGATGCTGTAGAGCGCCAAATTTGCACCTGGTGGTCAAAATTGGAGTTGATTTTTTTCCAGCTTATATCGGTTCCGCAATAACACATTAGCATATCTACCAAGTTTCGTTGACACTTGATAATTACAGCCTACAGTGGATCTCTGTAACTAGCTTTACTTTAAGTAGACCACCCAGTACACACACATCACATGTATCTCTAGCGAATGTCGTCCTGCAGTTTCGGTTTCAAACAGCTCAGTATTTGTTACGTCATATCTCCAGAAGTATGTGCCGTACAATGATATAATTTTACTGCTACATTAAATGGTATATGTGAATACTATCTGCAAAATGTGTCGCGAATGCAGTTTGTAGTAAAGGGTAATAAATTAGGACGTCATACCTGATGCGCCAGTTTCACTACTTGAACGGCGAAAATGTAGTTAGCGACAAATTTTCTTCCTTTCATTATTTTTTGGAGGTTGTCAGCGAGGAAAAGTGCCTTAAAGATTTGAAGTTATGTGTAAAGCATGTTGCAAGTTACTATGTGCCCTTTTCTCAAATACTGGATGAATAAAATCTAGATATTCACGCGTCGTGTGGTACACCACTTTTTCACTCCTACCCTACACCCACACGTCATTACGAGCGTGAATCTACATTATGCTCTATTAGCATGTTGTTATTTGCTTCCAAAAGAATGGCGCGATCGGTGAGGAAGGATATACAGCAAATACGTTTGAAAATATTGTTAACACGGTGTAAATCAACAGTTAGTGAGTAGAGCAGATGAAGTAATTACAAACGATCCTTCTAATTGAGCACTGCACATAATCTCGCATTCTCTGATTAATATTAATCCTCTTTAAATAGTAATTATGACAAGTTAAGCATACAGACTAGTTTCCAGTTACTACCGTCGACAGTTCGCTCTCGTTGATTCTACTGCGGACACTGACAGATCCCCGTGAGATGAGTCAAAGATGTTCCACCCAAAACGTCTGGCACTGTTTCTAATATTTCGTAAATTACAGGATAAAACAAACAGATAAAGTAACACTGCTACTCAAATAAAATTACATTATGATTACTTCATCGTCATGGTTGCTATTTAAATAAGTAATCATATACAAACCTCCAGCAATGCTCTGCCATAGTACACATCCATACATATTATAAAAATGTACGTACGTATGTATGTATGTGTATATGTATGTTTATATATATATATGTATGTTCAACATCTCCTCCTAAATACTGAACCGATTCCAACGAAACTCATCACAAATATCACTTACCGTCTGGAAAGAATCGTTGTGGGGGTAACCCAACTACCTATCACAGGAGTGGCTTAACCACAGGCCGGGGGGAGTGAAAATGTCATTCTGGAAGCATCCTCCAGGCTGTGGCTAAGCCATGTCTCCGCGATATCCTTTCTTCCTGGAGTGCTAGTTCTGCAAGGTTCTCAGGAGAGCTTCTGTGAAGTTTGGAATGTAAGAGACGAGTTACTGGCGGAAGTAAAGCTGTGAGGACGAGTCCTCAGTTGTACTTGGGTAGCTCAGATGCTAGAGCACTTGCCCGCGAAAGGCAAAGTTTCCGAGTTCGAGTCTACAGTTTTAATTTGCCAGGACGTTTCAATATTTTGCATATAGGAGCACACAAACCTCCTGCACTTGACCTCAAATCATCGCGCCTCTATCCACTACACTGTGCTCTACTTGTGTGACATATCATATTTTTTATGTTATACTCTCCTGAATGCTTTAATCGCCGATATGTTATTAACTGACATTTAATTATAACAAACTAAACGTTTTGATTAATCTTCAACGTACCACTGCCTTAAAACGGTATACATTTTTTTCGCAAGTTATGATATAAAAATTCCTTAACCGCCAATATCATGAAACTACATCTGCATATTATTACAAAAAATCGTACGGATAATGATATATATATAAAAGTTGTAACATAAAACCCACGAAGTATAGGTTTCAAATGAAAACGTCGAAATCCAGTATGGCGTCTGCCAAATACTGCTTGTGATGTAGCGAGTATTCTCGCCTCTTACTGGTTCAACGTTTCGTAGCACGTTGGCGACATATCGCAGAACTTATTTCGTGTTTCACTCCTTCACAATGTGAAGTAACAGGAAGTGACGTCACAAAAATCATAAAGCTCTACGTCCATTACAGCTTTTACGTGCTGTATGAGGACGTCCTGAGACATACGTATGTGTCTAGCTCTTTTCCCATTGCCGTATATATTCTTAACACAAATACATCTTTGTTACCAGATATTGATACGGCAGATGCTTTCTCTGGTAATGCCAGTAAAGAGCGATGATCGTGGATATGATTTACCGTTATCTTGTGACGCTCTGAGCTCTCCAGATTTATCTGGGGGTTTTATAGTGTCAGTTGCTCTTATCTTGTATAAACCGTGTACCGCACTGCACGACAACGTCGATACCGTTGACTCTGTTACAGGGAGCATGTGACCCTGTCAACGCAAAGCAGCTCGCGATTACATTCCCACATACATCGGAAGAAATTATCACTATGATAAAATAGGATGGATCATAGCTTTCACGGAATGATTTGGATATTCGTTTTTCTCACGTGCTATTCGAGAACTGAGCGGAAGAGAAATAGTCTGAAAGTGATTCTTTGAAAGCTCTGCTAAGCACTGAAGTGCGAATTGCAGAGTACTCCTGTAATCACCAGTTCTATTTACCATTCATCGAAGACCTGATAATGAAGCAGAGACGTAGACAACGAATAAGTAAGAATATGAGGCTGGAATGACATTGTGCTGCTTGAAGCTAAAACAGTGTCTCTTCATAGAGCACTATCCACAATTGAAGAACGATTGCAAGAGTATGGAATGAAAATCAACACACAGGAAACCGACACGATGAGAGTACGTGACAAAGAAGGTATGAAAGTGGAACGGGTTGTACAGTACAGCTATTTGAGTAACATGTTAACTTGTTACTGGATGAGCGAAAAAAAATTACGAATTGCAATGGTAAAGTAAGCTTTCCAGAAAAACAAACGATTACTATACACCGAAATGGTGTCGGAGTTAAGGAAGAAGTTGGTTGAATGCTACGTGTAGCGTGCTTTTCTGTACGGCTGTGAAAACTGGTTACTGAAGAAGTGTGTGTGAGAGAAAATTGAAGCATTCGAGACATGGGTTTCTACATCTACATCCATACTCCGCAAGCCACCTGACGGTGTGTGGCGGAGGGTACCCTGAGTACCTCTATCGGTTCTCCCTTCTATTCCAGTTTCGTATTGTACGTGGAAAGAAGGATTGTCGGTATGCTTCTGTGTGGGCTCTAATCTCTCTGATTTTATCCTCATGGTCTCTTCTCGAGATATACGTAGGAGGGAGCAATATACTGCTTGACTCTTCGGTGAAGGTATGTTCTCGAAACTTTAACAAAAGCCCGTACCGAGCTACTGAGCGTCTCTCCTGCAGAGTCTTCCACTGGAGTTTATCTATCATCTCCGTAACGCTTTCGCGATTACTAAATGATCCTGTAACGAAGCGCACTGCTCTCCGTTGGATCTTCTCTATCTCTTCTATCAACCCTATCTGGTGCGGATCCCACACTGCTGAGCAGCATTCAAGCAGTGGGCGAACAAGCGTACTGTAACCTACTTTCTTTGTTTTCGGACTGCATTTCCCCAGGATTCTTCCAATGAATCTCAGTCTGGCATCTGCGTTACCGACTATCAACTTTATATGATCATTCTATTTTAAATCACTCCTAATGCGCACTCCCAGATAATTTATGGAATTAACTGCTTCCAGTTGCTGACCTGCTATTTTGTAGCTAACTGATAAGGGACCTATCTTTCTATGTATTCGCAGCACATTACACGTGTCTACATTGAGATTCAATTGCCATTCCGTGCACCATGCGTCAATTCGCTGCAGATCCTCCTGCATTTCAGTACAATTTTCCATTGTTGCAACCTCTCGATACACCACAGCATCATCTGCAAAAAGCCCCAGTGAACTTCCGATGTCATCCACCAGGTCATTTATGTATATTGTGAATAGCAACGGTCCTATGACACTACCCTGCGGCACACCTGAAATCACTCTTACTTCGGAAGGCTTCTCTCCATTGAGAATGACATGCTGCGTTTTGTTATCTAGGAACTCCTCAATCCAATCACACAATTGATCTGATAGTCCATATGCTCTTACTTTGTTCATTAAACGACTGTGGGGAACTGTGTCAAACGCCTTGCGGAAGTCAAGAAACACGACATCTACCTGTGAACCCGTGTCTAAGGCCGTCTGAGTCTCGTGGACGAATAGCGCGAGCTGGGTTTCACACGACCGCCTTTTTCGAAATCCATACTGATTCCTACAGAGTAGATTTCTAGTCTCCAGAAGAGGCATTATACTCGAACATAATACGTGTTCCAAAATTCTACAACTGATCGACGTTAGAGATATAGGTCTATAGTTCTGCACATCTGTTCGACGTCCCTTCTTGAAAACGGGGATGACCTCTGCCCTTTTCCAATCCTTTGGAACGCTTCGCTCTTCTAGGGACCTACTGTACACCGCTGCAAGAAGGGGGGCAAGTTCCTTTGCGTACTCTGTGTAAAATCAAACTGGTATCCCATCAGGACCAGCGGCCTTTCCTCCATTGAGCGATCTTAATTGTTTCTCTATCCCTCTGTCGTCTATTTCGATATCTACCATTTTGTCTACTGTGCGACAATCTAGAGAAGAAAGCACAGTGCAGTCTTCCTCTGTGAAACAGCTCTGGAAGAAGATATTTAGTATTTCGGCCTTTAGTCTGTCATCCTCTGTTTCAGTACCATTTTGGTCACAGAGTGTCTGGACATTTTGTTTTGATCCACCTACCGCTTTGACATAGGACCAAAATCTCTTAGGATTTTCCGCCAAGTCACTACATAGAACTTCACTTTCGAATTCATTGAAAGCCTCTCGCATAGCCCTCCTCACACTACATTTCGCTTCGCGTAATTTTTGTTTGTCTGCAAGGCTTTGGCTATGTTTATGTTTGCTGTGAAGTTCCCTTTGCTTCCGCAGCAGTTTTCTAACTCGGTTGTTGTACCACGGTGGCTCTTTTCCATCTCTTACGATCTTGCTTGGCACATACTCATCTAACGCATATTGTACGATGGTTTTGAACTTTGTCCACTGATCCTCAACACTATCTGTACTTGAGACAAAACTTTGGTGTTGAGCCGTCTGGTACTCTGTAATCTGCTTTTTGTCACTTTTGCTAAACAGAAAAATCTTCCTACCTTTTTTAATATTTGTATTTACCGCTGAAATCATCGATGCAGTAACCGCTTTATGATCGCTGATTCCCTGTTCAGCATTAACTGATTCAAATAGTTCGGGTCTGTTTGTCACCAGAAGGTCTAATATGTTCTCGCCACGAGTCGGTTCTCTGTTTAACTGCTCAAGGTAGTTTTCAGATAAAGCACTTAAAAATATTTCACTGGATTCTTTGTCCCTGCCACCTGTTATGAACGTTTGAGTCTCCCAGTCTATATCCGGCAAATTAAAATCTCCACCCAGAACTATAACATGGTGGGGAAATCTACTCGAAATATTTTCCAAATTATTCTTCAGGTGCTGAGCCACAACAGCTGCTGAGCCCGGGGGCCTATAGAGACATCCAATTACCATGTCTGAGCCTGCTTTAACCGTGACCTTCACCCAAATCATTTCACAATTCGGATCTCAGTCAATTTCCTTAGATACTATTGCACTTCTTATCGCTATAAACACGCCTCCGCTTCACTGTCCAGCCTGTCTCTGCGGTATACATTCCAATCTGAGTTTAGGATTTCATTACTGTTTAAATGTGGTTTCAGCCAACTTTCTGACCCAAGTACTATATGGGCGTTGTGACCGTTTATTAATGAGAGCAGTTCTGGGACCTTTATATAGACGCTCCTGCAGTTTACTATTAGCACATTAATATTGCTATTCCTTGTTGCATTTTGCTTACTCCTACCTTGCCGCGTCTCAGGAGGCGTCTTGTCGGGCCTAGGGAGGGAATTCTCTAACCTAAAAAACCCCCATGTGCACTCCACACGTACTCCGCTACCCTTGTAGCCCCTTCCGGCGTGTAGTGCACGCCTGACCTATTCAGGGGGATCCTACATTTCTCCACCCGATAGCGGAGGTCGAGAAATTTGCACCCCAGCTCTCCGCAGAATCGTCTGAGCCTCTGGTTTAAACCTTCCACTCGGCTCCAAACCAGAGGACCGCGATCGGTTTTGGGAACGATACTACAAATAGTTAGCTCTGATTCCACCCCGCGAGCGAGGCTTTCCGCCTTCACCAATTCCGCCAACCGCCTGTACGAACTGAGGATCACCTCTGAACCCAGACGGCAGGAGTCATTGGTGCCGACATGAGCAACAATTTGCAGTCGGGTGCACTCAGTGCTCTCTATCGCGCCGGTAGGGCCTCCTCCACATCTTGGATGAGACCCCCCGGCAAGCAGACAGAGTGAACACTGGCCTTCTTCCCCGACCTTTCCGCTATTTCCCTAAGGGGCTCCATCACCCGCCTAACGTTGGAGCTCCCAATAACTAATAAACCCCTCCCCCCATGTGCCTGCTCGGACCTTGCTGAAGGAGCAGCCACATGTCCACTCACAGGCAGAGCGGGCGATGCCACACGGCCAGCCTCCACATTGACCCTCCGCCTCGTGCGCCGCGAACGCCGCTGAACCCGCCACTCCCCTTGGGGAGAGGGTGGCCCAACCGCGCCCGGTACCCGCGAAGATGTCTCGACAGCAGGGACAGTGGGTGAAGCGTGTAACACCTGGGGTGTACCTTGCGACGCACCAGACTCCCCACTGCCGCTACACTCCGAGGCAGCAGCCTGAAGACGGCTGACCGCGGCCATCAACACGCTCAGCTGTTGGCGAACAGTGGCCAGCTCCTCCTGCGTCCGTACACAGCAGTCACACATCCTTTCCATCCTAAGGAATCAATTTACTGAAGAGACTTAATCAACTTTTAACTAGACTGCTAATTCACTAAAGGCGGCTGACTGACTAAACTGTGATTGCTAACCACTTCTTGTAGAAAACAATGAAAATAGCACTACCTGTCTCTGGACTGTATTGAAAACAAACACTAGCACTACTGGCACTATGGTTGACTAAAGGGACTCTCTCTGACTGTATTCAAAACAAACACGAGATCTATGGAACACTATTACTAGCACTAGACAATTAAAGCTTCCTAAAAGCAAAAACACACGGAAGAAGAAGTGACAAGTAATAGAAATACAGTTAATATTTAAATTAACGTAGCTCGCTGCACAGCAGACGTGAAGCAGACGGCGGTTAGGACGACACTTGGAGGACAGTGGAGGAAATAAGATGGGTGGATAAAGTGAAGGACAGTGAAGTAATCGAAAAGGTATAGGAGCAGAGAACTCTCCTAAAACAGGTTAAGAAAAGGAGCGCAATTTGGCTGTTGCCTATACTGCAAGGGAAATAAATTGTAACAACAAGTATCGAACGTAGAGGCGAAGGACAGAAGAAAATAGTAGGGAGAAGCAGAAAAATGCTGGATGAAGCGAAAAGAGGAAGATACTAGAAAATGAAGCAGCTGGTCTCGAACAGGATCAGATAGAGACAGCAATGGTGCTTGTAGCCTGCCATTAGGCAGAACGCCTTGTGATGATGAAACATGGCGATTGATGTAGGTAAGGAAGTGGATTTACGTAAAACACGAGCAGCCGAATGCCTTCATTTTGTTTTTCTCTAGGCCGTCACATATAATCTCGATGTTTTTAGGTACGCCCAGTGGAAAAAAAGTTAGAGCTACCGCTTCTTCTGTTATACGTCTCCTATTTATAAGGTGGTCTTAGTACTGTACAAGTACCAAAAACAAAGCAAAATTTACTCATTATGACGGAGCACAAAATATAAGTAAAGCGCAAGCAATAACCATGCAGGTCGTAGGTTAAAAACGCAGAAGTCATCAATCATCAAAATGGAGACGTCACCCTATGATTTTTTTCTCTTCATTTAGGAAAATGTTGACCACAAATTGCAGCTGCATATGAAGCTCTAGTCTTCCTGTTCGTCCTGCCAACGCAATTCACTAATTCCTGGCATATCTAACTTCAACCTATCCGTTTCTCTTTTAAAATTTTCTAACATCCCTACTTGGTTAAGGGATCCAACATTCCACCCTCCGAGCCTCCGAATGGTTGTTCCTAATGACATTCTCTAGTGTAGTCCCTGCCTGGAGATCTGAATGGGCGGCTATTTCACCTCCGGAATCTTTTACCCAAGAGGATGCTCTCATCGATAAGCCATAGGGTCAACTTTTATGCCCTTGAGAAAAGCAGCTGCTGTAATTTCTCCTTGCTTTCAGCCGTTTATTTTTTTTATATCTCACATATTATCTGTTTTGGCGTTTCCAATATAAGATCATTCCGCGCTTCAGCATCCGACACTGTTTATATTGATGTGACTTCTGAAATTTTCCCGGCGTATTTGTTCTTCTAATAATTTCCGGGTATGCAGCCGGATCCCGTCGACATTCTGCCACGATATTTCGGCCCAGAGACGTCCGGCCATCATCAGGTGAGTACACAACTACTGAAGAGCCCAGGTGCAGTCGCGGTATTTATACCGATTCTCGCGCACGTGTTGACATGCGCGGCATAGCCGAGTTGTACGTGCTGCCCTCGGTGGTGAAAGTAAAAGATCATCTAGTCATTTAGTATCGAATGACGCTGTCTATTCCGCTGTGAATGTATAATTTTAATAACAGGATTCCAAGTTTTATCCAGTTGAAAGCCGTTGTCACGATTTATAAGATTATCGGCAAGACGTATTTCCACTGATTCCTTGATTACGGAATCCCAAAATCCGGAAACCGGAGCTAAAATTTTTGTTCCATTGTATTCCATTGAATGTCCCAATGAAATACAGTGCTCTGCTACTGCCGATTTTGACGGTTGCCGCAGACGGGTGTATCTTTCATGTTCTGTACATCGTTCATGGACAGTTCTTGTCGTCTGGCCAATATATGCAGAGCCACATTCACAGGGAATTTTGTAGACGCCTGCTTTCTTCAGTTGTAAATCGTCTTTAACGGATCCAACCAGGGCCCGGTTCTTTGCTGGTGGACGGAAGATAACCTTGATTTTATTCTTCTTCAGTAATCGGCCTATTTTCGACGACACATTCCCGGCGTATGGAAGAAACGCAGTTGATTTAAAGTCGTCATCAGCGTCCTCAGTGCGCTGCTTCTTGTTATGACAGTTGCGCATGGCCTTTCTTATTTGGCGTGAAGTGTAGCCATTCTCTTTAAAAACCTTCTCCAAGTGTTCTAATTCTGCGTGGAGGTTTTCATCGTCCGATATTACATGCGCTCGATGTATTAAGGTACTGAGAACGCCGACTGTTTGTGCTGGGTGGTGGCAGCTAGACGCCTGGAGATACAGATCTGTGTGAGTCGGTTTCCTGTACACAGAATGTCCTAATGACCCATCATTTTTACGGCATACTAGCACGTCTAGAAATGGTAAAGTGCCATCTTTTTCAATCTCCATCGTGAATTTGATGTTCTCATGTAAAGAGTTTAAATGATGAAGGAATTTCTCCAGTTCCTGTCTGCCATGAGGCCATACAACAAAAGTATCATCTACGTACCGCCAGAAGACCGTAGGCTTTAAGACAGCAGACTCAAGTGCTTTCTCCTCAAAGTCCTCCATAAAGAGATTAGCTACCACAGGGGACAAAGGGCTCCCCATGGCGACGCCGTCTGTTTGTTCAAAGAATTCGTCATTGAATAGAAAGTACGTTGAGGAGAGTATATGTTCAAACAAGGCCGTCATTTCTGCACTGAATAAGTTGCCAATAAGATGTAACGATTCCATTAAAGGCACTTTGGTAAATAGTGAGACCACATCAAAGCTGACTAATAAATCCGAACTGCTAAGCTTAACTTCCTTCAAGCGACTGACAAAATCCTCGGAATTACGTATATGGTGGCAACACTTACCCACATACGGCTTTAGTAGTGAGGCCAGATATTTTGCTGTAGAATAGGTGGCAGCACCAATATTACTCACTATTAATCGTAGTGGGGCACCATCCTTGTGTATCTTGGGAAGACCGTAGAGTCTTGGTGGTACTGCATTGTGTGGTCTCAATCTCTTGATAATTTGTTCAGGTAGAGAACAGTCGTTCAAAAGGGTAGCAGTTTTCCTTGATATTCGGCTTGTTGGGTCCTTTTCAATTCTGCGGTACGTGGAATCATTTAGCTGACAATATATCTTCTCGTTGTAGGCTTCCCTTGTCAGAAGAACTGTGGCGTTACCCTTATCCGCAGGCAGTACGACTGTGCTAGTATCTTCTCTGAGGCTGCGGAGAGCAGCTCTTTCAGCTGGCGAGATGTTACTCCGTTGTGGCGCACATTTCAACAACGTTCGGCAAGATTCACGTCGAATTTCGTCTGCATTATCCGCAGGGAGACGTCTAATAGCTTCCTCAATGGAACTGATGAAATCCGTTAAAGGCAGTGAAACAGGAGTAGGGGCGAAGTTTAAACCTTTCGCAAGCACTGACATCGTCGCATCGTCAAACGATTTCTCCGTAAGGTTCACCACGGATCGTCCAGAGATAGCTTCTTGCGGCTTTCGTGTTACGAGTTGGCTAAACTTCGCACTTTGCCTGTTCGTACTGTTCCTGTGAGCCCAGTCTGCCTTGGCCCAAGATACACCGTCAATCCAGTCCCAGCTAAGGGAAGAACATCTTGCTGCAATCTTCAGATGTAAATAATATAAATTCCTGGCAACAGTGTCTAACTCACGACGCGTATAACGGATTCGTTCTCTTAATAAAGCCAGACTCGCCTTGCGTTTTATATTGTTGGCGGCCACACTATTAATAAAATGAACAACTCTGGCGAAAGTTGGAATCAAGTTATTGTTTCTACATTTCAGTAAGAAATTTAGTGAACACAGCAACCTGGCTCTTTTCTCGCGTAATTTATCCAGTACGTGGATATCCTGAACCATCTCCTCCCCGTAAAGGTATTTGATGTGACTTCTGAAATTTTCCCGGCGTATTTGTTCTTCTAATAATTTCCGGGTATGCAGCCGGATCCCGTCGACATTCTGCCACGATATTTCGGCCCAGAGACGTCCGGCCATCATCAGGTGAGTACACAACTACTGAAGAGCCCAGGTGCAGTCGCGGTATTTATACCGATTCTCGCGCACGTGTTGACATGCGCGGCATAGCCGAGTTGTACGTGCTGCCCTCGGTGGTGAAAGTAAAAGATCATCTAGTCATTTAGTATCGAATGACGCTGTCTATTCCGCTGTGAATGTATAATTTTAATAACAGGATTCCAAGTTTTATCCAGTTGAAAGCCGTTGTCACGATTTATAAGATTATCGGCAAGACGTATTTCCACTGATTCCTTGATTACGGAATCCCAAAATCCGGAAACCGGAGCTAAAATTTTTGTTCCATTGTATTCCATTGAATGTCCCAATGAAATACAGTGCTCTGCTACTGCCGATTTTGACGGTTGCCGCAGACGGGTGTATCTTTCATGTTCTGTACATCGTTCATGGACAGTTCTTGTCGTCTGGCCAATATATGCAGAGCCACATTCACAGGGAATTTTGTAGACGCCTGCTTTCTTCAGTTGTAAATCGTCTTTAACGGATCCAACCAGGGCCCGGTTCTTTGCTGGTGGACGGAAGATAACCTTGATTTTATTCTGGTTATTCAAGGTTATCTTCCGTCCACCAGCAAAGAACCGGGCCCTGGTTGGATCCGTTAAAGACGATTTACAACTGAAGAAAGCAGGCGTCTACAAAATTCCCTGTGAATGTGGCTCTGCATATATTGGCCAGACGACAAGAACTGTCCATGAACGATGTACAGAACATGAAAGATACACCCGTCTGCGGCAACCGTCAAAATCGGCAGTAGCAGAGCACTGTATTTCATTGGGACATTCAATGGAATACAATGGAACAAAAATTTTAGCTCCGGTTTCCGGATTTTGGGATTCCGTAATCAAGGAATCAGTGGAAATACGTCTTGCCGATAATCTTATAAATCGTGACAACGGCTTTCAACTGGATAAAACTTGGAATCCTGTTATTAAAATTATACATTCACAGCGGAATAGACAGCGTCATTCGATACTAAATGACTAGATGATCTTTTACTTTCACCACCGAGGGCAGCACGTACAACTCGGCTATGCCGCGCATGTCAACACGTGCGCGAGAATCGGTATAAATACCGCGACTGCACCTGGGCTCTTCAGTAGTTGTGTACTCACCTGATGATGGCCGGACGTCTCTGGGCCGAAATATCGTGGCAGAATGTCGACGGGATCCGGCTGCATACCCGGAAATTATTAGAAGAACAAATACGCCGGGAAAATTTCAGAAGTCACATCAAATACCTTTACGGGGAGGAGATGGTTCAGGATATCCACGTACTGGATAAATTACGCGAGAAAAGAGCCAGGTTGCTGTGTTCACTAAATTTCTTACTGAAATGTAGAAACAATAACTTGATTCCAACTTTCGCCAGAGTTGTTCATTTTATTAATAGTGTGGCCGCCAACAATATAAAACGCAAGGCGAGTCTGGCTTTATTAAGAGAACGAATCCGTTATACGCGTCGTGAGTTAGACACTGTTGCCAGGAATTTATATTATTTACATCTGAAGATTGCAGCAAGATGTTCTTCCCTTAGCTGGGACTGGATTGACGGTGTATCTTGGGCCAAGGCAGACTGGGCTCACAGGAACAGTACGAACAGGCAAAGTGCGAAGTTTAGCCAACTCGTAACACGAAAGCCGCAAGAAGCTATCTCTGGACGATCCGTGGTGAACCTTACGGAGAAATCGTTTGACGATGCGACGATGTCAGTGCTTGCGAAAGGTTTAAACTTCGCCCCTACTCCTGTTTCACTGCCTTTAACGGATTTCATCAGTTCCATTGAGGAAGCTATTAGACGTCTCCCTGCGGATAATGCAGACGAAATTCGACGTGAATCTTGCCGAACGTTGTTGAAATGTGCGCCACAACGGAGTAACATCTCGCCAGCTGAAAGAGCTGCTCTCCGCAGCCTCAGAGAAGATACTAGCACAGTCGTACTGCCTGCGGATAAGGGTAACGCCACAGTTCTTCTGACAAGGGAAGCCTACAACGAGAAGATATATTGTCAGCTAAATGATTCCACGTACCGCAGAATTGAAAAGGACCCAACAAGCCGAATATCAAGGAAAACTGCTACCCTTTTGAACGACTGTTCTCTACCTGAACAAATTATCAAGAGATTGAGACCACACAATGCAGTACCACCAAGACTCTACGGTCTTCCCAAGATACACAAGGATGGTGCCCCACTACGATTAATAGTGAGTAATATTGGTGCTGCCACCTATTCTACAGCAAAATATCTGGCCTCACTACTAAAGCCGTATGTGGGTAAGTGTTGCCACCATATACGTAATTCCGAGGATTTTGTCAGTCGCTTGAAGGAAGTTAAGCTTAGCAGTTCGGATTTATTAGTCAGCTTTGATGTGGTCTCACTATTTACCAAAGTGCCTTTAATGGAATCGTTACATCTTATTGGCAACTTATTCAGTGCAGAAATGACGGCCTTGTTTGAACATATACTCTCCTCAACGTACTTTCTATTCAATGACGAATTCTTTGAACAAACAGACGGCGTCGCCATGGGGAGCCCTTTGTCCCCTGTGGTAGCTAATCTCTTTATGGAGGACTTTGAGGAGAAAGCACTTGAGTCTGCTGTCTTAAAGCCTACGGTCTTCTGGCGGTACGTAGATGATACTTTTGTTGTATGGCCTCATGGCAGACAGGAACTGGAGAAATTCCTTCATCATTTAAACTCTTTACATGAGAACATCAAATTCACGATGGAGATTGAAAAAGATGGCACTTTACCATTTCTAGACGTGCTAGTATGCCGTAAAAATGATGGGTCATTAGGACATTCTGTGTACAGGAAACCGACTCACACAGATCTGTATCTCCAGGCGTCTAGCTGCCACCACCCAGCACAAACAGTCGGCGTTCTCAGTACCTTAATACATCGAGCGCATGTAATATCGGACGATGAAAACCTCCACGCAGAATTAGAACACTTGGAGAAGGTTTTTAAAGAGAATGGCTACACTTCACGCCAAATAAGAAAGGCCATGCGCAACTGTCATAACAAGAAGCAGCGCACTGAGGACGCTGATGACGACTTTAAATCAACTGCGTTTCTTCCATACGCCGGGAATGTGTCGTCGAAAATAGGCCGATTACTGAAGAAGAATAAAATCAAGGTTATCTTCCGTCCACCAGCAAAGAACCGGGCCCTGGTTGGATCCGTTAAAGACGATTTACAACTGAAGAAAGCAGGCGTCTACAAAATTCCCTGTGAATGTGGCTCTGCATATATTGGCCAGACGACAAGAACTGTCCATGAACGATGTACAGAACATGAAAGATACACCCGTCTGCGGCAACCGTCAAAATCGGCAGTAGCAGAGCACTGTATTTCATTGGGACATTCAATGGAATACAATGGAACAAAAATTTTAGCTCCGGTTTCCGGATTTTGGGATTCCGTAATCAAGGAATCAGTGGAAATACGTCTTGCCGATAATCTTATAAATCGTGACAACGGCTTTCAACTGGATAAAACTTGGAATCCTGTTATTAAAATTATACATTCACAGCGGAATAGACAGCGTCATTCGATACTAAATGACTAGATGATCTTTTACTTTCACCACCGAGGGCAGCACGTACAACTCGGCTATGCCGCGCATGTCAACACGTGCGCGAGAATCGGTATAAATACCGCGACTGCACCTGGGCTCTTCAGTAGTTGTGTACTCACCTGATGATGGCCGGACGTCTCTGGGCCGAAATATCGTGGCAGAATGTCGACGGGATCCGGCTGCATACCCGGAAATTATTAGAAGAACTGTTTATATTGATATACACTGTATGAAATGACGTACAGTATGATCTTACAATAGAAAATGTCGAAATGGGTAATGTATGAAATATGAAGTAATTGCGATATAGATTGAACTTAGTAATAAAAAGTGCCGAAGTGTTCGCTGCCTCTTACACAAACTTTGGCTCCTCTCGATATGCTCCGACAATAGAGCGGGGACTTTAACGTTTGCAATCACTCAAACCGTTTATGTACAGAACTAAATGTAAGAAATCAATTTTAAAAATCATTCATCTGCGGTGGGATGTGAAAGTTCGCGAGAGTTCACAGAACAACACATTTCTACTGAAAGATATCTGCATCTACATCCACATCTGCATCTATACTACGGAAGCCACCTTACGGTGTGTGGCGGAGGGGACTGTGTGTGCCTCTGTCACTTTCCCCTTTCCTTGTTCCAGTCACATGTGGTTCGCGGGAAGAGGGGTCGCTGCTAAGCCTCCGTGTGGACTTGAATCTCTCTAATTTTTCTTCATCATCTTTTCGCGAGATAAACATTGGAGGAAGCAATATATTCGTTGGCTCGTCTAGCAACGTACACACCCGGAATTTTAACAGTCGATCATGCCGTGATGTAGAATGCTTCTCCTGTGCGTCAGTCATTGGTGTTGACAGCATCTCGAGGACGCTTTCGCCCTTACTAAATGAGTCTGTGCTCTTCTTTGGATCTTCCCTATTTCCTCTACCGATTATATCTGGAGCGGATCCCAGACTGGGGAGCAATATTCAAGTATTGGTCGAACTAGTGCGTTGCAAAGCAACTTCTTTGTTCACGGAATACATTTCCTGAGGATTCTTCCAATGAATCTCAGTCTGGCATCTGCCGACTAATTTTATGTGGCCATTCCACTTCAAACCGCTCCGTGCGAATATAGTTGGATGTTTTTTTGGAAATAATTGCTTCCAGTGATTGTTCTGCAATCGTGTAATCATACAGTAAATGATATTTCTTTCTGTGTATTCACAATACGTCACATTCGTTCGTGCTGAGGGTCAACTGCCACCCCCTGCACCAAACGTCGATCCTCTGTAGATCTTCCTGAATTTCGCTACAATTTCTCAACGTTACTACTTCTCTATGCACAACAGCATCATCCGCTAAAAGCCTCATGGAACTTCCGACCTTATCTACTAGTTCATATATATATATATATATATATATATATATATATATATATATATATATATATTGTGAAAAGTACTGCTCTCATAACACTCCCTTGGGGCCCGAAGTTATTTTTACATCTGAACACTTCTCTCCGTTCAGAATGACATGCTGTGTTCTGTTTGCTAGAAACTCTTCAATCCAGTCACACAGTCGGCCTGATACTCCGCATGCTCGTGTTTTGCTCATTAGGCGGCAGTGCAGAATTATGTCGAACAGCTTCCAGAAGGCATGGAACACTGCATCTATCTGGGATCATGTATCTACCTCTTTCTGGGTCTCGCGGGTGAACAGAGTGCCTGGATTTCACACGATCATTGTTTCGGTACCCATATTGATTCCTATAGATAAGATTTTCGGTGTCCAGAAATACCATAAAGAACAAAAATGATCGCGGTAACCAAAGAATTGAACCACGGACTACTATTAGATTGAGCCCAGGAAGAAATTCTGTTTCTCTCGACCTGATTTAGATTTTCTTCGATGCCCTTCATATATTTTTCGCGAATGGAGGGATAGTTCCTCTGAAACAAGAACAACCAATTGCTGCCCGTATCGCTCTGCTATTCATCTAACGCTGATTAACTGTATGTGAGCAGAGTATAACAGAAAAATTATTTCAGCCGAGAACGAGACAACTACCTTGTGAGTGCGTCGCAATCTGCCGACCTCTTGTTCAAGTCATGCTATTGTGGACAGACTACAAACATTCGCATGCGGCTTAGGTCTCCGTAATGTGTGTAAAAAATATTCCAATGTGCGTCATTAATATTCTGAATCTTGCAGCATATTAAAGTCTCACCACCAATTGGTTTGCCGTTCGACGTGATGATAGGCGTTGATTTCTCGATAGACGCAGCTATAAAACGATATCTTCTTTGAAAGCAGCTTAAACAAAGATCTAGGTTCCAGGGTTCATCCAGATGAAAAAAAGTGCTCGCTGTTAACTAAATCTATCACCAATCGTATTTCCGTAGCCTACTATATTACCAAGTCCAGGAATTTTCTCGTTAGCGTAATCCATGCAATTGACAGTCAACGTACAATATTGAAGTCCACAGGTATGTAGAAGACAGTTGTACCGTTGATTCATGTGTGTTGTTTGTCCGATATAGACCTTATCAGATGATCTTACCAACAATAACCAATGATAATATGCCTAACAAGAAATTCGACATTGAAATAAAGTTTCTTTCTTTGTGCGTCTGTATAACTGATACCCTTGATCATTATTTGACGAAGAAGAAAGATAGCCAGTTTATACCGTACAACAGGTATTAGCGCACATATCGATTGACAGGATTTTCTGTGTCCGATAAGCCTAACTGCCGATAAGAATATGAAGTGAACTCAGAGCCAGTGGTGCATCACTGTCTGTTGTTCGGATTAGCAGCTGAGCTTCCCTCATCTGCGTAAATTTGCGTGATCTGAGCGAATCATACATGTCGTTTCGTTAATAACAAATGGTTCAAATGGTTCTGAGCACTGTGGGACTTAACTTATGAGGTCATCAGTCCCATAGAACATAGAACTACTTAAATCTAACTAACCTAAGGACATCACACACATCCATGCCCGAGGCAGGTTTCCAACCTGCGACCGTTGCGGCCGCGCGGCGTTAATAACACAAATCGCCTCAACCCTTCAGCTTTCACTTGCGAGCTACGAAAGCTCTGACGTGCAACAATTAAACGTTAAATTGTGGAATCTGAAATGTTTATCTCAGTTATTAACAGTGTTGAGACTTGCCAGTATTGCTGTGCTTGTTTATTTGCTTATTGCATTATTCCGTAAATTAGTGGATCGCAATAATGAAACAAAGGTAGAAAATTACTAAACTTTAACGCAGCCGTTATAAGGTGACGACTGTACTCAATTTAATGTGAACGAATTGTAAGAATCGTACTTCTATATTTATCTCTACAGCTACACTCCGCAAGCCACCTTATGACCGCTACGGTCGCAGGTTCGAATCCTGCCTCGGGCATGGATGTGTGTGATGTCCTTAGGTTAGTTAGGTTTAAGTAGTTCTAAGTTCTAGGGGGCTGATGACCTCAGAAGTTAAGTCCCATAGTGCTCAGAGCCAACTCTTGTTAACACTATCTTTTTCCCATTTCCCTATCCTATTTACGAATGTCACGTGGAACATAGAATTGTCGTTAAACCTTCGTATGGGCTGTAATTTCTCTAATTTTCTCGTGGTCATTTGGTGAGACGTATGTGGGAATTAATAATTTGCTCAGCCCTCCCCCGAAACGTACACTGTCGGAATTTTAACAATAAACCCTTCGGTGATGCACCACACCTCTCTTGTAGCGTCTGCCGTTGAAATTTGTTCAGCACTTCCGCGACGGTCTCGCGTCAACCGGAGGATTCCGTGACGTTTTTGCTGATAATTTCTCTGAAACAATTATCTACTATTACTGTTCACTTAAATTTGCAACTCATTTTATATCCATAATAATTACCAGTAGCTATTGCGGCAGCATAAGTGTTAATAGTGGAGAAAAAACTGAATTAATATTGGTTATGTTTAACGCTTGATGTTAAGCGGTGTGCAAACTCTGTTTTGCTTCGTAGAATATGACCGAGAACTGTATAAATGGAAGAAAGACTTAAACAAAGTAATAAATAAGCGCCAAAATGAAACTCGCAAAACTATGAAAGAAAAACTGTACGACAAATATAATGCACAGGGTGGCAACAAAGGAACAACATTCTTTAGAGGAGTTTTCTTGCGATATGGACCACGTAGAGCTGCTCGTGAGAGGTAATGTCCCTGTTACCGAAGATCTGCGAGAATGGACCCTCCGAATCGCAATTGCGATGAACATCGCTGATTTCATGTCTTCTACGACCTGATTAAGCAGGGTCAAGAAATCATTCAGTATAGGTGGTCGAAAAACAATGATGTTAATAGGTAGTCGCAAAACAACTATGTTTACTCCAAGTGAAAGTGTAGAGGTGATGCCATTAATTCGTAGCTGACTTGAAGACGAATTTTGTTGTTATCCCGACATCTGTTGTGTCTAACGCCTCGTGAAAGAACTGCGAGCAAACCATAAATTTTCATTTCGAGGTGAAAAAGACAGAATCTGATGTGCAATCCATTAATAGTATGACCCATTCATATAAAACAATGATAGTGATAAGCATGAGTGCAATTACTGTTCCTGGAGCTTTATGTGAGGCTGCCGAGAAATGTGCTAAAACTGAAAGTCAAGGCAGCAGGAATTGGTTGCTCCGTCGTTCTTTTTTGACTGTGTACTTGTTTCCATTATGACTGTTCACTTCAACATGAGTGTTTTACACACATTTGAAATAGTTTTCCTAAGTTCCATCTAATAGAAGTTAGCATATACGAGAGGCTTCAGAAAGTTAGTTACACATGTCGTCCCACGCTATGACCATTCCGCAACAAGAGAGGTCATGTCAGAAGAGAGTACATGTTCTGGGTTTTGTGCAGAGATAGTTCTGCTGAGACAGATAACTGGTGCATAACAGTGTGGTGAGGAAATGGCGCGGCAATTGGGAACGTACTGCAATGTTGAATTACGCGGGACAGTACGATTCTTTTGGGGCAAACGTCAATTTGCACACATATTCATCATGAAATTCTGGCGATAATGGGCGAAATGAATTGTTACGTCCAGCCGTAGTGAAATAGTGCCAACAATTTGACCAAGGCACAGACGTGGATGCTGCTGATGGGGAACGAAGATTGTCGACATCGACCACAGAGGGCATTGCGCAGGCAACCGGGGTATTGATTCGCGGCAGGCATAGATTTTCTGAGTATGAGGACCATCGCTCAGCGGTTCTGTAATGGCTCCGTGACCAAGGAGCGGATTTCTATTGTTGAGAACTTGAATGGGCTGTAGAACTTTCTGACTCTTGTTTCAGAGGGTTGGCGACTAACACTGTACCCCGTTCAGTTAGGTCTGTGTCTGTGAAAAATAGAAGTCGTGGATCATGTTCAGAAAATTACTGTGTTTATTCAAATTAGTCTCCGCCTGAATCAAAACGCAGCTTAAGTCGTTTTAATAGTGCTTTGGAAAAGTCATTTTTTGGAGTTGCATTTAGTACTGCAGTACAATTTTCTTGGGTGTCCTTAACTGCGTCATAACGGTGTCTTTTCAATGCCAACTTCAATGCAGGGAACAACCAAAAGACGACTGGGGCCAAATCCGGCGAATACGGTGGGTGATCCAGTATTGTGACCCATTTGCCGGCCAAGAACTCGTGCACAATCTTCGCTTTGTTGCCTGAGCTGTCGTCATGGAGGAGCAACCGAGGATTTGCCTCTCGAGATTCGGGTCGAATTCAACTAATTCTCGCCCACCAACGCTGGGGAACTCAGAAAACTTGATGTTACCTCAATTCTCCATTGCCACATTCCGACGAGTGTCAGACACTTACTGTCACATTTGCGCATTGGCTTTCTACACAGCTGTTTTTGAAAATTCAAAGATTGTAACGGCGCAACTTGTCGCGAGATAGCATTGTAGCTCGGAATTTCACACAACTGGTCCTAACGGAACTGGGACACAATATGTGTGTTGAAAAAAAGTGTCATTTTGTTCTGTCACTTTGATGTGCAGTGCTAAAAATTACTTGGCCTGCTATAATAAAGTGTAATAGTGTAACCCATCGTATTTCCACACAGAGCAAATCGTAGCTAGCCTATATTTATGTCGTTTAAAACAGAAGATCATTTTAGCTAGACTGCGCACTGGGCACTGTCGTTTTAGCTATCGCCATTTGTTAAGTGGTGATCCCTCACCACTTTGTCCTCATTGTCATCAGTCTTTGACGGTTCGCCATTTCCTGACCGAATGCCCTTTTTTAATCACTTACGCTGTAATGTATGTTTGCGTCTTCAGTTATCGGCGGTTTTAGTGAACGATGCGCTGGCCGTCGACCGCGTTTTACTTTTTATCCGTCGTTGCAATATGGGAAGGACATTTGAAGGGCTTATTTCAATAGTGGTACAAGTCCATTTTTGTTCATATTGAGATACAGAGTCCTAAAGTTAAATGAGCGCTGAAAAATCTGCAGTTGAGATACCAGAAATGTTCAAGCATATGGCTTCTTTCTAGATATGAACCTTTCTTTCTGTTTGCTTGGATCCTTAATTCCAGAAGCATTATAGGCAGAAAAGTGGAGGTAATGGACTTGTACCACTATTGAAATAAGCCCTTCATTTAATCTTTAGTTCGGGACCTCTGTTGTCTCTACGGCGTATCTTGTGGACCTTTCTCCAAGAGGAAGTCCTTGTTCCTAGCTCTCGTTCCTTCCATCGATTTGGCTTAACAAGTAGTCGCTCTTAACTCCTTATTCGTCTTAGTGTTCTAAGGTTCTGAAATGGGCGCGTATGACCTTAGTTGTTTTTTGCGCCCTAAAACAAAACAAATTAGGTCTTACCCATGGAATATATTTCCTATCATCATTTGCCGGCCGTTGTAGCCGAGCGGCTCTAGGCGCTGAAGTCCGGAACCGCGCTGCAGCTACGGCCGCAGATTCGAATCCTGCCTCGGGCATGGATGTGTGTGATGTCCTTCGGTTAGTTAGGTTTAAGTAGTTCTAAGTTCTAGGGGACTGATGACTTCAGACGTTAAGTCCCATAGCGCTCAGAGCCATTGGAACCATTTGCATCCTATCATGATTTACGACGTAATATTTGGGAAAAAAGTCTTTTGTTTGGCTGTATAAGGAATGGAAGTGGAAACTACATCTACATACTTTCTGACTGCACAATTTGTTTGAATTTTTACTCTATCTATCCACGTCAAATACGTGCTTTTTTCCGCTACAACAAATAGATATTATGTTTAGATCATTTTGGAACTGCTTAAACTTCCTCACTGTACTGATTCCACTTGCCAACGATTCTCGGTCCCTCTGAGGAGGAACTTGCTGTGGGAAGAGCCGCACACGCACATTCCCCTCTCGCGTGGACGACTTCCCCTGCGGTAGGGTCTTTCTGAGGGAGCTGCAGAAATTGGCTCCTTTGTTATGAGCCCTCACCAGTCGGCTAGGGTCGCTAGAAAACTGCATTATTTCTCCCCGCCCCTGTCACAAACAGGGCAAAGAAAAGGGGACTTCAAATTGCTACAGGGGAAGTGCTGGAAGGGAGCTGTCACGAGGTGCACGTATATTCAGATGATAGAACACTGTCTCGCATTCGATGCAAGTGCCTTCTTTGGCAGTTTTTCTCCCATTCCTAATACAAAAAAATGCACCGTTATACCTGGACGCAGTTCAAGAAACTTACACATTTCGCTGTCTCAACGTAACGCGTTAACAGAGTTTTTGTTGTTTCGATTTCACCTCTCGTCGACAGCAGCACCAATAAAAACGGGTATAAAGGGTTAATTAAGCATTACGGATGAGAAAATGCACGGCACTGGTGTAACATTCAACAGTATGCTGCAGAATACAATATACTGTGGATTGTTATATCACTGTAATGTGTTTTTTGATTCATAATGCCTGAAATATTCTGCCAAGAACTGGCGTGACAGTAAGTTAGTGCGGTTACTTAAGCAGTTAAAATATTGTTTGGAGATTATGCTTTGAGTAAAATATATTTCTTTCTTTTTTCTCCTCACCCATACACGTTACAGTGTAATTTCATCATCATCATCATCATCAGTGGGTGGCTCTTTATTTTACTTTCAGGCAATAAGAACTACAATGAGTTGGAATTGTGGTCATGATATTAATTTAAAAAAGGTAGTGTACCTGAACAGCATGTCTCGTTGTTCGTGTGCACTAGAGGCCATATTTCAAAACACTTTGTCATCTACAAGCACGATATCGAATTCTCTAAAGTACTGTGCTTTATATTGAACGAAAACTTTAGGCATAAAATGGAACCATTGTTGCTTGATGACAAATAAATGGTAGCGTGAGATAGACAACATCAACAAAATGAAAAGTAATCCTACATCGGTAGTTTCATTTTAGGTACGGCCAATACTAAAATTCTTTGTCCTTCTGGATTCCATCCGTCACCAAAGATTAACGAATCATTTATGTCGGTGTGTTTAGGTGGTTAATCTGTATATTTAACAAACGTCAGGTGAGATGAGGTACTGGGTTCATATTTAGAAAGAGGGGGGGAGGGGGGGTTGCAATACCTGTCCGGCAATTGTGAATTAGATTATCTGTAAACTCCATAAACCGATGATGATGGTAATGATAATGACTGTGGATTTAGGACACGCAACAGCACGGCTGTTGGCTACCTCCCCAAAACTTTTCAAACGATTATCGGAGCAGTTTCTTCAACAAAGTCACAGTGGAGTCTCTATAGCATCCTTCAGCAACTGAGGAAGAGCGCTGTGTGTAATGACTTTGATGTCGATGGGTCATTAATTTTCAACTTTCTGATATATCTCGTTACTGTCTTAAGCGAAATACAACAGAAATTTTCGGAAAAAAAAACATTGCTTCTGACAGCATTCTACCAACGGAATGCGACTGAGAAGTTGTGAAAGTCGGACGGTTGGACAAAGAGAAAGAAACTGGCAGTGGCTTGTTGGAGCAATCTCATATGAAGTTATTGAAGGAAATCACGAACTGCCTAAATCAGAAAGGCTGGAGGGTGTGGTGGTGGTGGTGGTTAGTGTTTAACGTCCCGTCGACAACGAGGTCATTAGAGACGGAGCGCAAGCTCGGGTTAGGGAAGGATTGGGAAGAAAATCGGCCGTGACCTTTCAAAGGAACCATCCCGGCATTTGCCTGAAGTGATTTAGGGAAATCACGGAAAACCTAAATCAGGATGGCCGGAGACGGGATTGAACCGTCGTCCTCCCGAATGCGAGTCCAGTGTGCTAACCACTGCGCCACCTCGCTCGGTCTGGAGGGTGTTTGGAGCTCGCTCCATCCGAAGACGAGTCCTATTGACATCTACAGTTCCATACATACTCTGCAAACGACTGTGAAGCACGTAGTAGAGGTCACACACCTCGACTTCAGAAACACTGATGGAATCGCACCTGTACTATTATTCGTTCCTATTTCTGTTCCACTTTCAAACAAGAGACTCCGTATGACTCTAATTTTTCTTATCTCCGTGGTCCTTACGCAAAATTTATCTTGGTGGCAATAAGATCTTATTGAAGTCAGCTTCAAATGGGGGTTCCCCAAATTTTCTATATAGCGTTCCTCGATAAGAACGACGCCTACCCTCCAGGGATTACCATTTGAGTTCCCGAAGCATTTCCGCAACTCTTGCGCGTTGTTCGAACCTACCGGTAACAAATCTAGCAGCCCGCCTCTGAATTGCTTCGATGTCTTCCTTTAGTCCGGTCTGGTGCGGATCCCAAATAATCGAGCAGTACTAAAGAATAGGTCGCACTAGCGTCCTACATACTGTCTACTCTACAGATGAACCACACTTTCCTAAAATTCTCCCAATAAACCGAAGTCGAGCATTCGCCTTGCTTCGATGTCTTCCTTTAGTCCGATCTGGTGCGGATCCCAAATAATGGAGCAGTACTCAAGAATAGGTCGCACTAGCGTCCTATACAGGTCTACTTTACAGATGAACCACATTCTGCCAGAATTCTCCTAACAAACTGAAGTCGACCATTCGCCTTCCGCACCACAAGTGTCACCTGCTCAATCCATTTCACATCGCTATGCAACGTTACGCCCAGATATTTAACCGATGTGACTGTGTGAAGCAGCACACCACTAATGCAGTATTCGAACATTGTGGGTTTGTTTTTCCTACTCATCCATATCAACTCATGTTTTATCCCCTAGAACCAGCTGCCATTCATCACATCAACTAGAAATTTTGTCAATTCCTCTATGACAAAAAGACAGGGGAAATCCGTTTTAATCCCGAAAGGACAAGTTAATCATTACTCTTGGTAGAACATTTGAGCTTTCTGTGATTAAATAAAGCTTATAGCGCTGAAAGGGGATTCCAAAATAAACATAGAGCAACAGTATTATTTGACAGAGTATATTAACAATTGTTACGGGTCTTATAGGCCATTATGCGAAATGATGGTCAGCCTAGCATAGACCTTGTAAGATGTATGAGGTACGCATGCCACGATATCAGAGACCACGGTTGCGATTGATTATGACAGCAGTTTCCGCGATGTACTCCACAGTTTAGTTGTGCGCTGGAGTCTCAGGTTTGATGGACTGAGTGCAGCAAATAACGAAGACCACGACGATTTCAGTACATTTATTCAGTATTGATAAAATACAAGACAAGGCTCGCAGTGGCCTATCCATATTCAGCAAGACGTCCAAGGTCTTAGTTCATCTGACTGGTCCCGCCATAGCGGTTGGGCGTCAGCCAGTTATCTCTGTACTATCTGGATAGAGCTCTGGTTTCTGAGCACAGAACTGTCACGTGCCTGCTGATTCCTGTGCGTTGCGTCGTACGTCATATTGTAGTTGGGCATTAAATTTCGTTCGGGTTGTGCGCAGTTGAGAATTATTAACCCATTTCAGATTATAAATATTATGTCATAAACTATAACAGTAAGTGAAGCAGGGCATTGTCAGACCAACAAGATACTGCAGTAATTCGTTAGAAGAATCACGTATAACCAGAGTAATTGCTTCCTTTACGTATGCTACGAATTTTGCAGTTTCGCTCATGGTCTTTTTCTACAAATTGTAACAGAAAATTCAGTGCACCAGAAATACATCGTGTGCTTTGTATCTTTACGGTATGTATCCCGCAGGAATTACAACACAAGTCCCAAAATGTGTCACCTTGATCATGTATCTGTGTTGCCAAAATAGACCATGTAGCATCCAAAAGTGGAGATAATTTCCCTGAAAACTCGAACTATAGGACCTGTCGCAATTGCAGCACGAATCTTTATGCTGTGGACAGTTCATCACTTCAGATACCAAGTTACCAGTATGTAAAAATGTTTTTTGTATGAAATTGAGATGTAGATGCCATTCTATATTTTAAGATCAGTTTGTATGTACACTACGGGGCATTAAAATTGTTACACCACGAAGGTGACGTGCTACAGACGTGAAATTTAACCGACAGGAAGAAAATGCTGTGGTATGCAAATGATTAACTTTTCAGAGCATTCACACAAGGTTGGAGCCGGTGGCGACACCTACAACGTGCTGACATGAGGAAAGTTTCCAACCGATTTCTTATACACAAACAGCAGTTGACCGGCGTTGCCTGGTGAAAAGTTGTTGTGATGCCTCGTGTAAGGAGGAGAAATACGTACCATCACGTTTCCGACTTTGATAAAGGTCGGGTTGTAGCCTATCGCGGTTGCAGTTTATCGTATCACGACACTGCTACTCGCGTTGGTCGAGATCCAATGACTGTTAGCAGAATATGGAATCGCCGGGCTCAGGAGGGTAATACGGAAGGCCGTGCTGGATCCCAATGGCCTCGTATCACTAGCAGTCGAGATAAAAGGCATCTTATCCGCGTGGCTGTAACGGATCACGAAGATATGTCTCGGTCCCTGAGACAACAGATGGGGACGTTTGCAAGACAACAACCATCTGCACGAACAGTTCGACGACCTTTGCAGCAGCATGGACTATCAGCTCGGAGACCATGGCAGCGGTTACCCTTGACGCTGCATCACAGACAGGAGCGCCTGCGATAGTGTACTCAACGACGAACCTGGGTGCACGAACGGCAAAACGTCATTTTTTCGGATGAATCCAGGTTCTGTTTACATAATCATGATGGTCGCATCTATGTTTTTACGACATCGCGGTGAACGCACTTTGGAAGCGCGTATTCGTCATCATCATACTGGCGTATCACCGGGCGTGATGGTATGGGGTGCCATTGGTTACACGTCTCGGTCACCTCTTGTTCGCATTGACGGCACTTTGAACAGTGGACGTTACATTTCAGATGTGTTACGACTCGTGGCTCTACCCTTCATTCGATCCCTGCGAAATCCTACATTTCAGCAGGATAATGCACGACAGCATGTTGCAGGTCCTGTACAGGTCTTTCTGGATACAGAAAATGTTCGACTGCTGCCCTGGTCAGCACATTCTCCAGATCTCTCACCAATTGAAATCGTCTGGTCAATAGTGGCCGAGCAACTGGCTCGTCACAATACGCCAGTCACTAGTCTTGATGAACTGTGGTATCGTGTTGAAGCTGCATGGGCAGCTGTACCTGTACACGCCATCCAAGCTCTGTTTGACTCAATACTCAGGCGTATCGAGGCCGTTATTATGGCCAGAGGTGGTTGTTCTGGGTACTGATTTCTCAGGATCTATGCACCCAAATTGCGTGAAAATGTAATCACATGTCATTTCTAGTATAATATATTTGCCCAATGAATACTCGTTTATCAACTGCATTTCTTCTTGGAGTAGCAATTTTAATGGCCTGTAGTGTAATAATCACATACACGTAATATTTGTTAGTAGCGACGTGGCTGAATAATCAGTGTCACTTTCGTTCGAGAGCCGTCTGCATTGTTTACAACACTCGGTTTTGCATAATACGCGTATTTAAAAGTTGGATGACATAGTACCTAATGTACTGATTTTTGCTATATTCCATGGGGCTCTTTTGGACAAATTTGGAATGTTTGAGTAAATCATAAGTGAAATGAAGCAGAATAAATTTTCTTATTTTCCTATCAACGCTTGGAACACAGGATATTTTTAAAATGATACAGCTAATTATCACCAGCTTTTTTCCACTATTGTTCAAACAGTCGATCAAGATCTACAGAAATCTGGCATGTGCTGTATAATAGGTTCATGTGAGCGCAGAATCAGAAAGTATTTTCTTTTGCATTGTGGTGTCACTTCATGGCGGCCGTATTGTATTGGGCAAGACGCGAAGTATGAAGCTCTTTGGCTGGCACTCTTATACTGTTGGAGTTCGACATTGCTTCACTGAACTTTGTAAAGCCAGAGATAGGCCGTTGCAGAAGTATAAGAAATGTCAATTCTGATTAGAATTAGTGACGAATTCTTGAAATTCACAATGATGACAAAAATATAGTTTAAGAATATGTACAATACAGTTCCTAGAATATCTGCTGCGCCAATCCAAAGTTCAGCCCAACAGAAAAATTTCGGTCCTGATGACTTCCTGCTCAATGAATTCGTCAGCTGCTTGGCTCAACGGTTGTGGGGCTAACAGAGGAGTAACAAAGAGCTACGCTGTGGTGCAGAACATCACGAATGTATAACAAATCATTGTAAGGCAGTGTGATTTGTGACTTGTATGCTTAAGTAAATATAGCTCTTTTTGGTATAGACATATGTCTATACTTGATAGAATGTGTTATTGTCGTGCTTGTGTGGCCTTTGCGCTGCGCTAACGTCTAAAGTGTTGGTTAGCCGGATACACCGGTGCTGGACAAGTAATATAAACTTACCGCAACCTTTTCTGGAAGGATAAAATGTGATGTGGGCATATTTATAATGTGGGTAACGTTTCTATGATAATCTCTAGGACCGTTAATTCATGCGGAAAGTACGTATTTGGTTATGAATCAATCCTCGGAGACCACGATCACCTATTCAGGAAGACTGTCTCTCCTGATGAATCTTCCATTAAGATATCGTGCCATGGTTCACTGTAGAAAGTGCCATGAAATATACGGAGGAGCATGATAAGGAGTTCATGGTACTTTGTCTGGCCGCAATATTCCTCAAACGCAACACAATTATAGATCTGTGAGATCTGCTCAGTGATAATACTCAACGTGTGGATATTACGACTCGCCGACTCCAACAGCTGTGGGAAACATTGTGCACAATATGTATCAAAATACCCATGAACCGGCCGGCCGAAGTGACCGAGTGGTTGTAGGCGCTTCAATCTGGAACCGCGCGACCGCTACGGTCGCAGGTTCGAATCCTGCCTCCGGTATGGATGTGTGTGATGTCCTTAGGTTAGTTAGGTTTAAATAGTTCTAAGTTCTAGGGGACTGATGACCTCAGATGTTAAGTCCCACAGTTCTCTGAGCCATTTGAACCATTTGAACCCATGGACCTATATAAACAGTTGGTAGTATTACTTACGCCTTGTACGATTCGTTTAGCTGCGATGTGTGCTGAAGAAAACCGGTACTTGAAATGCAAGCAGGGTGACCTCAATAACGTGAGTCAACAGTGTATATGGACTAAATTTCCTTCATTTTGAATGACTGTATACTGTTGCCGTCGTTAGTCATTAGCGCCCACTGCAGGGCAAACAACTCCCAACTGCTGCGGCGATCTCTCGCGTTGCAGATCCTCGACAAGCTCGTATCTCAGTCCACATTCTTATGGTCTCAATGTTTACATCCACTCTTTTTTTCTGGAAGTAGTCGATAATTCTTATTGTATCGTACCAAGTTTCCAGGACACAATTTTCTCTGTTGTTGTTTTTTTTCTTCTAATTCGTCAGTGGCTCCTCACTTTTATGTTTGGGAGACTTACGTGTACGCTAGGAATATTAGTCGAAAGTCTTGTGTCGGTGTCATGAAGCGTTTTCATGAAGAACTACAGCTGTCAATCGCTGGTTCACTGAGTGTAAGACAATAAATACAAAGGTCCAAGGTTCAGTCCTCACTCTGTCCCAGTTTTTATTTGTAACAGTTATCTCTTTTTTCACCCCTGGAAATGATTTGCAAATGTGAAAAATGCTAAGCTGTATCGTGGGTCGGAGCTCACGCTGAATTGAATGTCCCCCTATAACCATCAGGGTGAGTCAGTTCAAAGGTCAGACAAAGGTAAAGACATACAGTCTCCAACTGGACCATGCCTAGTAAAGCATTCTGGTGTTCAAATCAATCTTCGGGTTGATGACAGATTTATTTTTAAGTGTGTTAACGCTACTTTGGACATACGATGTATAAGCAGGACCAATGGGAAGTGCCTTGCCTAGAAAATAGTAATAACAATAAGGTCATAGCAAGAAGTTTAACAGTGGACTGTATTCAGCTCAGAATATTATATATTTCAAGAGGCTTAGCTGCAACTACCCAGTACAGTCCCAATTAAAGAAATTATTGTTTGTGCTGTTTCTAGGAAACTGACATGGATTTGCTGAGGTACACTCTACAAAACACTTCTTCTGTTGGTGGAGAAGCCGAGACTGCACGAGGAATTGCAGACAGCATTAGCAACATGTGAGTACTCTGGACAGATTTTGATGTGTCAGCACACATACGTGCAATTGTAAATCTGATTTTCCCTAATAATGGTAATTATTTTGTGAGAATACTTACAATGTTAATTTAGCGTCAGAAAGAGATTTTTGTTCCATTTGCCTAAGTATTTCCTATCAGAAATCATGAGCGTATAACGAAGGTACTAGGATCGACCGTTGATAATGCATACAAAGTATAAAGCACCTGATCTAGTGACAGTCGTTTGTTAGAGAGGTATACCGCAAGTGTTGCTTGTATTCTGGCACAGACGCCGTGTTCTAGTAAAGGATTAGTGCTATCCCATCGTTCGGTGTAACTTATTTAAATAGAAAATTTTATCTAGAGGATTTTTTGAAGTCAACATTCGATGATAGTCTTCATTCCTAACATAGCAACAATAAGTTATTAGCAACGTAAATAAGAAAGAGATGCCAAACACAGGAGTTGAAAAGAATGAATCAAAAACAGAGAGGCATCACACCTACTGTTCAAACAATTTCGGAAACGCAGGCGGGTGATGTCTTCGACAATCGCCTACATTTCGACAGGCGAACATTACATCATTTTCAAGCTAAAAATGAGCCGAGAGAGCGCGGTGCAAGGAAACTTAAGTCCTCGGTTGGTAACACGCCCAAATTCTGCTTGGAATCCTGCGCTCTCCCCAAACCTGCTCTCTCACTGGTCAAATAATAGAGGCAATGCTACTTACTCGACCGTTAATAATGAATTTGCAGTGCTTTATCCATCTTCAGCAATTGTAAGTATGTTTGTTGAAAAGATCAGCAACCAGCTGCAGAAAAGGAATTTTATTTCTTCACTCGTTTCAGGCACCAAGTGCCCTTCTTCAGGAGACTGTACAAAAAATATATCACAGAGAAGTACAAGCCACATAAGAATATTAGAAAATTTAAAAAGGAAAAGCTTAAAAATTTAACGACAAAAAGAGGGTACATACTTAGAATTATAGCATTATTAGCGAGCGTCAAAAAATAAACAGTTGTGTGCAGCATAGTACAGTAGTCCTATGAAAATACAAGAACAATATGCGTTAATGTAGAAAGAGCTATGGAGTGCTTGTACATGGATTATAGCACATGTACAAATATAAGGACACCAAACAACAAGTTCAGACATTACGCAAGAACTGGAGCTAATCAACTAACGACATGCATATCTACAGGTGGTCTTAGAGTGGGGGATAATGTAAAAAAAAAGTAATAAATAAAAACTTACGCAGCTATAGCTGCCATAAAATATAGACGAATATGTCAGTGCCCGTAACCACCGTGTTAACTAATGTATAAAATCCTACATGTTAATGATAATTAAAATAAGCTAATGCAAACTATATGTGGCACTACGAATGGGAAGTTTAGGGACTAATTGCCGAAACAGATACAGTGACGTCAGCAGCGTGCTAGCAGGGAATCTGTCGGTGAAAACAAAGTGTGAAGTGTATCATGGGGCCGGAAGCTGTAACTGGAGTAAGTGGAGAAACAATTCTCCATTAGCAGCTAATATGAAGGTTCAGGAAATGACTAAAAAGGAAAGGAATCGTGCGCAAAGTTGTATGCTTCTACACTCCTGGAAATTGAAATAAGAACACCGTGAATTCATTGTCCCAGGAAGGGGAAACTTTATTGACACATTCCTGGGGTCAGATACATCACATGATCACACTGACAGAACCACAGGCACATAGACACAGGCAACAGAGCATGCACAATGTCGGCACTAGTACAGTGTATATCCACCTTTCGCAGCAATGCAGGTTGCTATTCTCCCATGGAGACGATCGTAGAGATGCTGGATGTAGTCCTGTGGAACGGCTTGCCATGCCATTTCCACCTGGCGCCTCAGTTGGACCAGCGTTCGTGCTGGACGTGCAGACCGCGTGAGACGACGCTTCATCCAGTCCCAAACATGCTCAATGGGGGACAGATCCGGAGATCTTGCTGGCCAGGGTAGTTGACTTACACCTTCTAGAGCACGTTGGGTGGCACGGGATACATGCGGACGTGCATTGTCCTGTTGGAACAGCAAGTTCCCTTGCCGGTCTAGGAATGGTAGAACGATGGGTTCGATGACGGTTTGGATGTACCGTGCACTATTCAGTGCCCCTCGACGATCACCAGAGGTGTACGGCCAGTGTAGGAGATCGCTCCCCACACCATGATGCCGGGTGTTGGCCCTGTGTGCCTCGGTCGTATGCAGTCCTGATTGTGGCGCTCACCTGCACGGCGCCAAACACGCTTACGACCATCATTGGCACCAAGGCAGAAGCGACTCTCATCGCTGAAGACGACACGTCTCCATTCGTCCCTCCATTCACACCTGTCGCGACACCACTGGAGGCGGGCTGCACGATGTTGGGGCGTGAGCGGAAGACGGCCTAACGGTGTGCGGGACCGTAGCCCAGCTTCATGGAGACGGTTGCGAATGGTCCTCGCCGATACCCCAGGAGCAACAGTGTCCCTAATTTGCTGGGAAGTGGCGGTGCGGTCCCCTACGGCACTGCGTAGGATCCTACGGTCTTGGCGTGCATCCGTGCGTCGCTGCGGTCCGGTCACAGGTCGACGGGCACGTGCACCTTCCGCCGACCACTGGCGACAACATCGATGTACTGTGGAGACCTCACGCCCCACGTGTTGAGCAATTCGGCGGTACGTCCACCTGGCCTCCCGCAAGCCCACTATACGCCCTCGCTCAAAGTCCGTCAACTGCACATACGGTTCACGTCCACGCTGTCGCGGCATGCTACCAGTGTTAAAGACTGCGATGGAGCTCCGTATGCCACGGCAAACTGGCTGACACTGACGGCGGCGGTGCACAAATGCTGCGCAGCTAGCGCCATTCGACGGCCAACACCGCGGTTCTTGGTGTGTCCGCTGTGCCGTGCGTGTAATCATTGCTTGTACAGCCCTCTCGCAGTGTCCGGAGCAAGTATGGTGGGTCTGACACACCGGTGTCAATGTGTTCTTTTTTCTATTTCCAGGAGTGTATTACTGTGAAACAACTAATACCATAAGATATGCTACGTTGGAAATACTATTGGTGAAACAATTGTAACTAGCGTCATTATACTAATTGTGTGGTAAGTTTTAAAACACGTCGCTGAACTGGTGTAGAGAGGTCAGTGTGCTCACAGTAAATACTCCTGCTCGAACAACGCGCGAGACGCACCATGGGACGAAAATCAATAAATCTACATCTACATCTGAACTCTGAAAACGACCGTGACGTACATGGCAAAAGGTACTTCCCATTGTACTAGTTATTAGGGTTTCTTCCTGTTCCATTCACGTATGGAGCGCGGGGAGAATGATTGTTTGAATGCCTTTGTGCGTGTAGTAATTATTCTAATCTTATCCTCACGATCCCTATGTAAGCGATACGTAGGGAATTGTAGCGTATCCCTAGAGTAAATGGTGTAAGCAGAGAAGCAGTTCCTAATCAGCATCCAAAATGAAAGTTCAAAAATAGCTATAGAAGAAAAAGACGAAGGCATAGTTCTAAATGTCCGTTATAATGAAATAACTGGTTCAGGAATGCGTACAAAATTGTACTGAAGTAATAGTAACTAGCGACATTCATAGTAATTGTGTGAAAGAAGTACAACAGGTTTGACTGAGTGACGTTCAATGATTAAAAGTACTTGTTAATCGAAAATGTTACCTGTAAGTATAAAGTGAAACACCAGTAATTACAAAAATTGGATGCCTATGGCTCGTTGCTTATATATGGCTAACCACCTGTGGCAAAAATGAATCATCATTTGTTAGTTGTAGACGGTTTAGTGTCTGTAACAATAAATACATAACTACCAGGCAATTTAAGTGGCTATCCACCTGCAGCTAAAAATGAATCGCCATTTATAACTCGAGATGACTAACAACTTGTAACTATAGATCTATTTATTGAAAAAAGCTGTGTTAAAGAGATAAACACTAACTACATGTAACAAACTTACCAAACAGTAAACAGCTGACTAACTATAGCTGTGAACACCTGTTTAAATGTAACTGTATGTTACTAACTAACAGCAACTAAATACAACAGTATATGGCCAAGTTATACTGCTTGAAATACTATAAATGACTTCCTGGCTGTAAATAGCAAATTAGTGGCGATCTGATTACAACAGCTATCTGCGAAGTATTGAAACTAACGTACTGATTGAAGCCTACCGACTGCAGCCTACTGAATACAACTTCAGTCAAATAATTGTAGCACTGACTGTGACCTACCGAATGTCAATGTTTGTTGCTGGATTCCTGCAACTAATTATCTGTTCCTAGGGGAGAGAATGCATTTATATGTCATAGACTGATTATAAAGCATTGCAGTCGAAGTTGACAAGTATAAGAAAAAAAACATGTGGGGGGCAGGGGCGGGGATATTAGGAGAGGGAAGATTTTAAATAAACAGAAAAGTGGGGAAGAAAGAAAGAACCTAAACGATATATGCTACGTAAAACTGTGTGAGCAAAACTTGGACACATGGACGTGAGGTTGGGGGATACCTGAGGGGGGGGGGGGGGGGGGCGCAAAGAGTTGTTGGGGTGGGATGGTGGAGGCGAGGACGAGATGTGATATAAAAGAAATTGGCTCATAACTGCTACTTTCTTATGAATGATAAGGTGTAGCTGTTAGATAATTAGTTGATACCTCACTATAACCACTCTCTGCAGACTATTGTAAATAACATACTAATTGTAACTTACTGAAAATAGCCATTAATTATAACTGCAATCAAATGATTGTAGCTCTGATTATGACTTACTGAATTATAATGTTGTACCTATGAAAGCTGATATATTTCTATAACTAATTATCTGCATATAAGGAAGAATATAAAGTATATATCAGAAAGCAATTATGAACCACTCTGATCATAATGGACTAATTGAGAGAAAATATGGAGGGAGGTTCAGGGAAGTAGGTGTGGGGAATAGGAGGGAAAACATAACATCTAGGTGGGAGGGGAAACTTTATGTGAATAAATAGGGGAAATAATAACATTAATGCATGTAATGTCTGCACTTAATGATTTACAAAAGACAGTTATACGTCAAAAGATTAAGCTGCAGTTTCAGACCAATGTTACTGTTTAGTAAGTATTACAAATTTAAAGTAATAAATCAAGGATCTCCTATGTGCATAGATATACGAGATGCGACAATAAAGTAATGAGACCTATTTTCTTTGCAAGATGTAGCAACACTGCAGGCTTGCGTAGGCACAATATCTTTTACCTAGGTCTATAAGCTGCTTCTAGTCCAAGTGGCACAGCGATGCAACTGCTCAGTCATGAGTTGTGCTGTAATAAGTTAACATGTGTTTGTGTCTGTCGTCACGGAAATGGAACCACATAATATTGCGCAATGGTATGCCATTTCTTTTTGCGTTAAATTGGGTGAAAACGAGACGACAACTTACAGTAAACTTCAGAAGGCTTTTGGAGAGGAGGTTATGTCAAGAGCTCACCTTTTTCTTTGGCATAAAATGTTTAGTGAAAGCAGAACGAATGTTGAATATGAAGACCGCAGTGGACGATCATGAACCTCATGGCCGGATGTGAACTTGACCATGGTGTGTGAACTTGTACGATTTGATCGAAGGTTATCCGTGAAAATTATTGCAGAAGAACTGAACATCAATCGAGAAAGGGTTCGTCTAGTAATAACTGAAGATTCTGCATCACGATAATGCACCATCCCATATTGCTCTGTCAGTACAGCAACGCTTAACCTCAAAACAAATTTCAGTACTACCACAGCCACCTTATTCACCAGATAACGCTCTGTGCAACTTTTTTCTATTTCCATTGTTCAAAATGGCGGTCAAGGGATACCATCTTCAAACAACACAAGATGTCCAAAAAGCTGTGACGATGGTCTTAGAGGATATTACAGAAGATGAGTTCCAGAAATGTTAAAACCAATGGCAGAAGCGCTAGAAAAAGTGAGTGCAATCAGAAGGGAACTAATTTGAAGGAGACAACACTAAACTTGACTAAAACTATAACCAACTTTTTTTTCCCACATCAGTCTCATTACTTTATTGTCCACCTCGTACAATCGAAAAAATGTTTTTTAAATAATTGTGTTCATTTAATAAATTACAGTCATGTAGCCTAAATAGTTTTTGTATTTATATTTCTTCTATGAGGTTCATTTTTGTGCTTCTATATTAACAAAATGTAAAATGCTTAAGTTATCAATAGTCAGAACTCTGTGTCTTTCATTAATGAGGTGCTGAGCAAAAGTTGATCTACATGGATTTTGTCATTTTCAAAGTTCATTTGATAAATTCTGTATTTATTTAATTCATTACTTATCGATTGCTCATTGTGAACAAGTAATTGACTGGGCTGTAACACCATATATTTAAGCACATTGGCAATTTGATAACAGAGGACAGCAAGAAAAGGAACAGCTATATAATTTGGTTTCTCAATTTGTATTGAATTAGCATCATAGCCATTGTCAGTTGCCACATATTCCAAATACTGCAACTCTCTCAGAACAGCACCATTAGGGAGTGGAATTTGAAGCAATCTATCAATCACAGAGTTAAAACAGGTAGTTTTATGACTTTCTGGATGACAGTACTATCAGTAGTAGTGGGTTTCCTAAATATATCAAAGGAAATGATCTTGATGGACAAATGGAAGTTATTAATACTACCTACATCATCTAGTAATTCATAGGTAAAATTGATATTATTACGTAGACTCTTTACAGTTTCCTGAACATTTCGAATATCAGCAGGCAGCCCTTGGTACATAAGGAACATATAATCAGAATATCGTTTGTATAACATGATATTTTTGTCAGTGTTAAGGAACTCATTAATATTTATTTTCTTGGATGTTAATAAAAATATCGGCCATACAGGCTCCTAAATAACTGCGCAGAGGTAGTCCATGTTCTTGTTTATACAGTTTACTATTGAAAGAGAAAAAATTGTATTCAAGTGCAGTGTGCAATAAACAAACAAATCCCACTAATTGTTCATTATTGAGAATGTTTTCTGTTTTAAATTTATTATCAATAAATTGGATCGTTTCTGCAAGAGGTATATCAATATGTTGTTGTTGTTGTGGTCTTCAGTCCTGAGACTGGTTTGATGCAGCTCTCCATGCTACTCTATCCTGTGCAAGCTTCTTCATCTCCCAGTACCTACTGCAACCTACATCCTTCTGAATCTCTTTAGTGTATTCATCTCTAGGTCTCCCTGTTCGATTTTTACCGTCCACGCTGCCCTCCAATGCTAAATTTGTGATCCCTTGATGCCTCAGAACATGTCCTACCAACCGGTCCTTCTTCTTGTCAAGTTGTGCAACAAACTCCTCTTCTCCCCAATACTATTCAATACCTCCTCATTAGTTATGTGATCTACCCATCTAATCTTCAGCATTCTTCTGTAGCCCCACATTTCGAAACCTTCTATTCTCTTCTTGTCCATACTAGTTATCGTCCATGTTTTCCATACATGGCTAGGCTCCATACAAATACTTTCAGAAAAGACTTCCTGACACTTAAATCTATACTTGATGTTAACAAATTTCTCTTCTTCAGAAACGATTTCCTTGCCGTTGCCAGTCTACGTTTGATATCCTCGCTACTTCAGCCATCATCAGTTATTTCACTCCCCAAATAGCAAAACTCCTTTACTACTTTAAGTGTCTCATTTCCTAATCTAATTCCCTCATCACCACCCGACTTAATTCGACTACATTTCATTATCCTCGTTTTGCTTTTGTTGATGTTCATCTTATACCCTCAGTTCATGACACTGTCCATTCCGTTCAACTGCTCTTCCAAGTCCTTTGCTGTCACTGACAGAATTACAATGTCATCGGCGAACCTCAAAGTTTATATTTCTTCTCCATGGATTTTAATACCAACTCTTTTGTTTCCTACACTGCTTGCTCAATATACAGATGAATAACATCGGGGATAGGCAACAAACCTGCCTCACTCCCTTTCCAACCATTGCTTCCCTTTCGTGCCCCTCGACTAATATAACTGCCATCTGGTTTCTATACAAATTGTAAATAGCCTTTCGCACCCTGTATTTCACCCCTGCCCCCTTCAGAATTTGAAAGGAGCATTCCAGTCAACGTTGTCAAAAGCTTTCTCTAAGTCTAAAAATGCTAGAAACGTAGGTTTGCTCTTTCCCTAATCTAGCTTCTAAGATAAGTCGTAGGGTCAGTATTGCCTCACGTGTTCCAATATTTGTACAGAATCCAAACTGGTCTTCCCCGAGGTCAGCTTCTACCAGTTTTTCCATTCGTCTGTAGAGAATACGCGTTAGCATTTTGCATCCGTGACTTATTAAACTGATTGTTCGGTAATTTTCACATCTGTCAGCACCTGCTTTCCTTGGGATCGAAATTATTATATTCTTCTTGAAATCTGAGGGTATTTCGCCAGTTTCATACATCCTGCTCACCAGATGGTAGAGTTTTGTCAGGACTGGCTCTTCCTAGGCCATCAGTAGTTCTAATGAAATGTTGTCTACTCCCGGGGCCTTATTTCGACTCAGGTCTTTCAGTGCTCTGTCAAACTCTTCATGCAGTATCGTATCTCCCATTTCATCTTTATCTACATCCTCTTCCATTTCCATAATATTGTCCTCAAGTACATTGCCCTTGTATAGACCCTCTATATACTCCCTCCACCTTTCTGCTTTCCCTTCTTTGCTTAGAACTGGGTTTCCATCTGACCTCTTGATATTCATACAAGTGGTTCTCTTTTCTCCAAAGGTCTCTTTAATTTTCCTGTAGGGAGTGTCTATCCTACCCCTAGTGTGATAAGCCTCTACATCCTTACATTTGTCCTCTAGCCATCCCTACTGAGCCATTTTGCACTTACTGTCGATCTCGTTTTTGAGACGTTTGTATTCATTTTTGCCTGCTTCATTCACTGCATCAATTATATTCAGTATTTCTTCTGTTACCCAAGGATTTCTACTAGCCCTCGTCTTTTTACCTACTAGGTCCTCTGCTGCCTTCACTACTTCATCTCTCAAAGCTACCCATTCTTCTTCTACTGTATTTCTTTCCCCCATTCCTGTCAATTGTTCCCTTATGCTCTTCATGAAACTCTGTACAACCTCTGGTTCTTTCAGTTTATCCAGGTCCCATCTCCATTAATTCCCACCTTTTTGCCATGTATACAACCTTCTTTCATGATTCTTGAACCAAGTGTTAGCTATGATTAAGTTGTGCTCTATGAAAAATTCTATCACGCGGCTTTCTCTTTCATTTCTTAGCCCCAATCCATATTCACCTACTACGTTTCCTTCTCTCCCTTTTCCTACTACCGAATTCCAGTCACCCATGACTATTAAATTTTCGTCTCCCTTCACTATCTGAATAATTTCTTTTATTTCATCATACATTTCTTCAATTTCTTCATCTGCAGAGCTAGTTGGCATATAAACTTGTACTACTGTAGTAGGCGTAGCTTCGTGTCTATCTTGGACACAATAATGCGTTCACTATGCTGTTTGTAGTAGCTTACCCGCGCTCCTATTTTTTTAATTCATTATTAAACCGGCTCCTGCATTACCCCTATTTGACTTTGTATTCACCTGACCAAAAGTCTTGTTCCTGCTGCCACCGAACTTCACTAATTCCTACTATATCTAACTGTAACCTATCCATTTTCCTTTTTAAATTTTCTAACCTACCTGCCCAATTAAGTGATCTGACATTCCACGCTCCGATCCGTAGAACGCCAGTTTTCTTTCTCCTGATAACGACGTCCTCTTGAGTAGTCCCCGCCCGGAGATCCGAATGGGGGACTATTTTACCTCCGGAATATTTTACCCAAGAGGACGCCGTCATCATTTAATCATACAGTAAATCTGCATGCCCTCGGGAAAAATTATGGCCATAGTTTCCCCTTGCTTTCAACCGTTCGCAGTACCAACACAGCAAGGCCGTTTTGATGAGTGTTACAAGGCTAGATCAGTCAATCATCCAGACTGTTGCCCCTGCAACTACTGAACAGGCTGCTGCCCCTCTTCAGGAACCACACGTTTGTCTCTCAACAGATACCCCTCCGTTGTGGTTGCACTTACGGTACGGCTGTCTGTATCGCTGAGGGACGCAAGCCCCCCCAACAAAGGCAAGGTCCATGGTTCTTGGGGGGGGGGGGGGTGGGGGGGGGGGTATATCTATATATAGATTTTCAATATCAAATGATACGAAGACAGAGTTAGGCCATCTAGTGTTACCAAGAGCAACAATAAATTTTATACAATTTTTCATTGTATACATGTTTTGTTATTTATAAATTTTGTTTAATTAAACTTTTAATTTTTTTACACTGCTGATAAGCAGCTGTGCCTTCTGAATTAACTATTGGTCTAAATGGCCAATATTGTTTATGAATCTTAACTTGTGCTCTGAGTGAAGGAGTACCAGGATTCATATAAATAAGCTTGCACTTATCTTTGGGCTGAAATACGCGCTCACTAGTGTTAAGTGCTTCCCTAATTTTTTCTATTACAAGCATCTGCTAGATTAGTGTTTGCTAGTTTAATGCTGTTAGCGTCAAAAAATTATTTATTCTGTATGCCTTTGTCTGTTTTGATCACTATTGCATCATTACTTTTAAGTTTCTTATTAGTGGCATTCAGATTCCTCCCATTAGCAGAGGTAAACTTAGTTATAGAGACCACATTTCTGTCGACAATATCACTCATTTCACATGCTACTTTAGATTCTTCTTTCATATCTATTTTAAAGCGAGTCAAGCCCTAACTTTACACTAGAAATTAGTTTTGCAAGATTATTTTGTTTGAGTGATGGTTTGCTATCATGTTGCAGCAAAGCAATTCAGTCTTATTAATAGTTTTACTATAAAATAAGAAGTTCAATGTAGGTACGAAGACACAGCCTCGTTTCACTTCTTAGATCTAAGGTGCATTAACTTTTTAACATGTCTCTTTTTAATAAACTCTTTTTGTTTCTGTTGCATTCATCAGTTTGAGTAAAAACACTGTCTAGTTGCAGATTATGTAATGTCCTAGTGATATCTCTGTATAAACCTTAATTCTTTTACTATGAATAAACATTTTATCCTTCTGACTAACTTATTTTGTTTGTCATTAATATGTAGAATATTATAGATTACTTGATATGCTAATTATATCCAATTACATTATTGTCTATGTTTTATGGCAACTATAGTTGCTTAAGTGTTTGTTTTATTAATTTTTCTTCCTTTCACTCCCATTCAGAGACTAACTTGTATATATGCATGTTATTGCCCTACTAGCTCCAGTTCCTGGATGATGTCTTCACTCATTCTTGTTGTTCTCATACTATATCTATACATGTACTATGATCCATATTTAGGCACCCACAAACTTTTCCTACATCAATGCATTTTAATGTTGTATTAAATATTGTTCTTGTATTTTACTGATCTACAGTACTATGCCGCATACACCTACTTATTTTTGACATTCGCTAATAATGCGATGATTCCAAACATGTACCATCTATTTGACTTTAAATTTTTATCTATCTTGTACTTATTTGTGGACTATTTTTCTTTAAAGTCTTCTGAAGAAGGGCACTATAAGCCTGAAACCAGTAAAGAAATAAAATTTATTTTATGCAGATGGTTGCTCATTTTTACAATAAATTAATTTTTATAACTATGAGATATCTATTTTTCTCGTAATGTCCTTGGGCGCAAAACTTTTTTAAATTACTTTGACTTCTAATGTTTTTGTTATTTGACGTTGCTTCTCTGCCGCAGAGTATAAGTTGTATATTATTTGTGTACTTCTACTGTGGATATATAAGCATTGCCTCTCACCTATTATAAAAAACAAGAAATATCTGTATGTCCATTATATTGTGCATTAATATTTGGATTTCAGATATACTTGATGATGGCCTAATATAAAGTCCGAAACTGGTCGTATAAACTTAATAAAGTTCCAAAATAAGAAACTGGAGCAGCTTTTCACTACTTGAACAACAGTGGTGGAATCAACATAATCCATATTGGAGGAACTAATAAATTAATATTCTCTATGGATAACTTCTGATGTTGGTTATCTTATGTTATGTTCGGGAACGTTAGAAGGTAGGATGTGTGTTGTGTCTCTGCATAAGCCATATTATGGTTCTTGGTCCACGTAGACCTGCCTACCGAGGATTTAATTTTCCTTGAATATCAGTGGAGACAGCACCCGGCGTAATCCCAAAAGTTGTTTGGACATCTCACATGCCACTAGAAAACCCATATTCACATAATACTTAATGGTCCCAAAGGGGTGATAAGAACAGTGAGTTCCATTTTTATATGAGTGTGAAAATAATTTGAATGACGAGTTGGGTGTCAGTGAGAGAAACAGGCAACTTTCAAATGACCTTGGGTGTTTTATTACAGCTGATGCATTTGTGACTGTCACATTCAAGGGCACTGGCGACACTTGTTGACCAGTCCACCTCCTACCCCCATGCATGTAGGCTAGGGGAAGGTCAGCCAATCTGATTGAAGCTCCCTCCCACCCCCTTACTTTTCTCTCATTCAGTGCGGAAGATCTGTGCTCTGCATTGAGGAGACCACATACAACTTTTGCTCGGGATTTAAAGAGATGACATTATTGTTGGTCGATTATTGTGCTGCCTTTCAGTGTTAGCTGAGTAGTGTAATATTTTGTGAACACACCAAGGTGGTGTGTAAATATGTCAATGAAGCATGTTTTACATGTGCAAATACACCAACGAATGGTGTATGAAAAGTGTAAATACGCCAACGAATGGTATATGATGTGTGCATATCCCACTTAAAATGTGTAATTAAAGGCACATGGATACTCAGACACTTCCATAGGTAACATATGTAACAACTATCAGAATTACGTGCATATCTTGCTGAGCAGTGCATTATATAGTGAATAACGTGTGACAATATGGAAATACAGGATAATCAAACTTTCGCATGGGGAAGTATTTACCATATGGTTGCCTGACATTATAGGAATGATGTTCAGACTGTGTACTGCAGGATTTGCGTTGCTAATAGTGTTAGTGTCTTGAGTTGCCATTAAACACCAGTACTGGTACGGTGAAGTGGGGTTTAAACACAAACATCAGTATACGTTACAACTACAGACAGTCTCCACGAATTTGGAAAAGGTGAGCAGCGCTTTTCTCATAAAGCTGTTGTATACAAAGAAAAGCAATAGTGCCACAGCTCTTCACAAGTATGGACAAATTAAAGGAATATGCAGAGGTTCTCTTTCCATACCGGGATTAATGAACATGATTGGGAAGTTCATATTAACTGGCGGTTTTCGAACTGCTCCTGAGAGAGGCCAATTGCCGATTGCACTACAAGCTGTTGAAGAGGTTATTGTTACCATGGCTGAAAATTCTGGGCACAGTGTGCGGTCTTCAAGCAGTGCACGAACTGTGTCATGACAACTGAGGTAGGGAGGTTCAAAAAAATGGTTCAAATGGCTCTGAGCACTATGGGACTCAACATCTTAGGGCATCAGTCCCCTAGAACTTAGAACTACTTAAACCTAACTAACCTAAGGACATCACACACACCCATGCCAGAGGCAGGATTCGAACCTGCGACCGTAGCAGGTAGGGAGGTAGCCAGTGCCGTACCTGAAGCGTTTCAGACAACAGTAGAGAGCACTCTCTTGTGTGGTTCCAGGCTGTTATGGATGCAGATGGCTGTCACACTGAGCAATGTTTGTACCGTTGTACGTAAATATGATACACAATTAACAAATGTTACCTTCTCATGTGGAAACTAAAATGTGTGTCTGTAACGATTTATTCGTTATTTCTCTTACACATATCGTTACAAATGTTTCATTGTCCTTGATTTTCATTAGGGTCATCTCAAGTAACGAAAGTTCATGCACAACAACATTGTACACCTAGAATGCATTAACACAATGAATGACATGTGTAAATATGGCACCTGAATTGCTTAATGAATGACGTATATTCGAACATTTTCGATATCATTACATACATATCAGTTAACGCTGCAATGCCAGCTCCAGCATGCTGAGATAGTGCAAATACATAGATTAAAATCCAAATGTGTTTCTGTCTGACGTTAATATAGCAAATTAATTTTTAGCCCTCCAATAAAATGAGCGCCAGTACTTGTCAGTAAGTATTTACCCCACCCTAATTATTATTATGCATGTGTTCCACATGCAGATGTACACATCACAGCAGCAACAACAGTCCATAAGTGCGTATTCACAGACTTTTACGTCGATACATGATATTTTATTAGGACTCCCAACAGATCAAGAGGAATATCATCAGTAAAATGTTTCCCACCTTCATACATATGTGTAATAGATCTGAATGCTAGAAGACAAGTACACACACGCAGCATAATCAGCTTACCTCAGACCCCCACTGCATTGAACTTGTGGCAATACAATACAATAACTTTATAAGGTAAATGGACAGGAGGTCCCAGTTATATTATTGTTGCAATCGATCTATGTATGTAAATAAAATTAAGAAACGGCCAACAAGTGCTGGTACCTGTCGCGCCTTGAAGTAATAACTTGTTGTGTGTCTTTAGTAGCTGTACCACGTTAATACATACATATGACTAATGGATTAGAATGTGAGAAAGAGAGAAGTACGAAGTTAAGTTACGACGTGGGTTAGAACTTGTAACAATAGAATAAAATGTCAGTAAATATTAACACTTATTGCAAAAAGAGGCGTGGTACCAGCTCTCTGGCGATGTCACAGCAATCTTGCTGCTATCTTGCTCCAACACTGCCCACCGGCAAACAATGGCCTTGGCAAGTATGGTGAATCACATTTGATACATCTGACGCATGTGTCAGCAGCTGTATTTCTTCCGGCAGGTTCAGTACTGTACGCCAGAGTGAAGGAAAAATATCAGTTAACGTAAACTGACAAAATTCCTGAATTACTCGTTTTAAATAATGCACTCGTGGGATACTTACGTAATTTTTTTGTTAAATAATGCGCTGGCATAATCGTTCATCGTCATATTTACAGAGTAACAATTATTCTACTATATGAAAAAACCGCAAATTAGTTACAAACTAGGCGGTGCACACACTTTATTCGACATGTAAACGTCATTACATATATTCGGATTTAGGTTATGACAAGTTCGATATACGTGCCATCATTGGCGATTATGTGGCGCAGATGAATATCGAAAATCTGCATGACCTGCTGAAATGTCGGAACATCGATGCTGTCGATAACCTCCTGAATGGCTGTTTTCAGCTCAGCAATGGTTTTGGTGTTATTGCTGTTCACATTGTCTTTAATATAGCCCCACAAAAAGGAGTTGCATTTGTTCAGACCTGGAGAATATGGCGCCGGCTAATTGAGGCCCTTGCCAGTGGCTTCTGAGTACAGCCAGAATGCGGTCCCCAAAGTGCTACTCTAAGACATCAATTACTCTCATGCTTCGATAGGATCAAACTCTGTCTTGCATGAACCACATCTTGACGAAATCAGGTTCACTTTGGACAATGGGGATGAAATCATCTTCAAAAATTTTCACACACCGTTCATAAAGAAATATCACACCAGTTATTCCGTGACTGGACATTACACACCCCACAGTCACCTGTTGAGGGTGAAGAGACTTACCGATAGCGAAATGTGGGTTCTGAGTCCCCGAAATGAGCCAATTTTGCTTACTGACGAGCCCATCCAAATGAAAGTGGGTTCATCATTAAACCAAACCATGCAAGTGCATACCAATTCCCATCATAACCTGCAGCCAACAGTGCATTTTGATCGTCCTAACGCAAACCATTCAGAAGTTATGAAATTATTATGATTTTATTTCATATAGTTCAATAACTGTCACCCTGTATATACACACTGCATGGTGAGCAACATGCACTCAGCACATGGCGGTATGGTGTGATACCTGATGCATGCGCGGGGTGATAAGGCCACTGCACCTATCTTATCCCACTTCAACTTCACATTGAGAAAAATTCTACTGCTGGATGTCAATAAAAAAATATGGTGATCTTCTGTACAGGCTCCCCCTCCTTTCTGATAAAACATATCTTTTAATATTACCTCTAGCAAAAAATGTAATTTTATAAACAAATGCAGTACCTACTTTTCGAATAATGTAGCACTGACGTAGTTGCAGCAAACAGCAGTACGAATAGATTTTCATGTGCTAGTTGTTTACTTGCTCCCACGGCGATAGCAACCACATTACAATAGTTTTGCATCGATGTATGAGAAAACATTTCCTCTTGTATCGAAACAGCAGAAGATGTAGCTAGCGAATTTCCCATCTTAAGAGGCTGATTCCTACAGAAACCCGGGCTCCCGCGTTCGATTGCCGGCGGGGTCAGGTATTTTCTCTGACTCGTGATGACTGGGTGTTGTGTGCTGTCCTTAGGTTAGTTAGGTTTAAGTAGTTCTAAGTTCTATGGGACTGATGACCATAGATGTTAAGTCCCATAGAGCTCAGAGCCATTTGAACCATTTTGGAACCTACAGAAATATTCAGAATACCACAATTATTCTTATGCTATCCCACTGTTTACAACATAGGATGTGTTCAGCAGAAGGTGTACCCAGCTATGTGATAGCGGAAACCGTATCACGTAAACTACACAGGATCAAAGTTAATAGATGTGTTAACAGAAAGCCTTCCCTTCTCCCATCTAGTCCCTCCCCCAATCGAACTCGTACTCTCGTTCTGTTTCACACCTCTTTGCAAAGTTACATCAAAGAATTTCATCAATGTGACTGCAAACGCTGTATTTGGATTTCTTTCCTACTCACCTGCATTTACAGCAAACACCAATTCTATCTAAATCATCTTATTTTCTTCTACAGTCTCTCAGCAGATCATTTATGTATATAGAAAACAAGAGCCGTCATCTCCTAAGAATCTATATGCCGCCCTTCACCTATGGATCATGCCAATTTTTGCACGAGCGAGTTTTATTATTATGCTTGACCTGAGAGAGAATTATGCAGCAACGGAAGACAAGGACGGGAGTCACCTGCATTGGGCGAGAGACATATTTGGATAAAATGCAAACAAAATAAGGAATGTGTTTCAAAAAACTTTTCCTGCTGAGATAATTAATCGTATTATATTCAAGGTCACTACCCTTCTCATTTCGTCCTCCTCAGTTAAGCAATGTCATCATACTCTCAGCCAAACACTATGGTTTTTACATGCATATATAAACCACACAGTTCATTAATCTAGTTAGTCTTCGAAACAATACTGACGTTCATGAATATGTTTTATTTAACTGCCTGCTGGGCTAAATGCGTTAGTGTTGGGCTAGCGGCATAAAAAGAGTTTGCAGTAGTTTCAGAAATGGAAAATGTAGAGTGGTGACGATGTATTCATTAAATCAAGTGGAGTGAAACAGTATATGTGAGACTCTAGTAGACACTGATAGCCATTTAACCACAAAATAAAATCCAAACAACCTGGACATCAACATTTTTTCCTCAAGCAGCGATGTCAACAACAGACTAGCAGCAGAGTACTTCTCTCCATTTCATTTATATCAACGTGTAATATATGTTTAAAAAAAATTAAAAAAATATTTGTAACATTGAAAGTGTACGAAATTCAGTGTACAACAAAATTAATAGTGTGTTTCAAGTAATCGGCAGTGTTGGAAAGGCTCATGATGACGTGGTCGTATATGTATTGCGTAATAAACTTCGTGACTGCATGGAACTGGACAAATGCATTGATGCAACTGAGCAAACTAAGATACATGTAAAGTTAAAGGTATATAAAAGACAGTTATTCTTGAAGAATTGGTGCATTGCGAATTGTGAGGACAATCGTCAAATGTCTATTTGTTAATCATGTAGATGTGTAAAAAATTTATATTGTCTTTAAGAAGAAAATATCAGTAACGTATATGATCATTGTGTGACGAAGCTGTAATAAATAAATATTTTTCTACAAGTTGTAATATTTGTTTGTTATTATTATTGTGATTCCCGTGGGGTAAGGAATGATAGGGCTTTATTTTTTCACAGTACATGTAATAATAATAATTGAATGAGGCTCAATATAGCTGAAACTTCTAGGATGTTCTCCTTAAAAGGTAGTGCACTAATTCGCATTTGTAACTCTAATCATTTATATACCTGCTGATGGTGTGTATGTGTGCAAAGTTACATTGGCAACTGACCATTTCTTTTGTCAGGCAAATGTATAAAAACATAAATGAGAGAACCAAAAGGAAGCAAATGAATAGAAAAAACAAAATTAGAAGTCCTTATCAAAATGAACGTCTGATCAAATATATCCGTACTGTACCTTCATGTCGCTGCCCAAGCCTACACCATATTTCCAGCGCCTTCTCTGACAAATGTCAAAATATTACTTTTCATCTCAGTCGAAGTCCCTCTGTCTTAAGTAAAAACCTCTGACTAAGAATTATTGATAATAATTTTCCTGTACTGGCGTCTACTTCTCTCGCGGGAAAGCCCCTGCCATCTGGGGTAGGGTTCCAAAGCGAGTCCACCCGCGTTACATCCGAAATAGCTTGTGGAGAGGCATTCGTTCACATTCGGTCTTGAAGCGAATACACTAGCATCATATTTGGAACAGTATTCGAATGTAGGCTCGCCTGTGTTCGATTTGGAAGCAAATCCACCTGCATCTCATCCCAAGTAGTATTCAGAGTGGATTTGCCTGTAGTAGGTCCGAGTGCAAGGGAAGTGAGGCTCCCCCATGACAGAAGTAGGCACAGGAATACAATAACTGTAAGCACAGATAATATTTTTTTCTTTTTTTGTTTTGGTAGGCGTTTGGACATATGCAATCTACTGGCCGTCACGAAGTTTATTGTGCAATATGTATGCAGAATTTCTAACACTGTCGGTTAATTGACACACACTGTCAGTTGTGTTGTTTACTGAGTCACACACTCTGGATATTAGACATACTTTATGTTGTAAGACATACACTATGTTCTGATATACGAGGTGTGTCCACAAAGTAAGTTCCGTTTGGTTGTATAAAACAAGCATGTACAGATACAGAAAAAATATTTATTGTACAAAAATCAACAATTGTTAAACTACTTTTCTACACAGCTTTCGAAATTTTGTAGGCATGTGCCACAGCGTGGCACAAGTTTTTGTATGCCTTCTTCATAAAAGGTTGCCGCCTGTGTATTCGACCATGTGGTAACATGTTCTTTAAGCTCGTCATCATCATTGAAGTGTTGACCACCAAGGACAGATTTTAGGTGCAACAAGAGATGAAAGTCGCTAGCAGCGAGTTCCGGGCTGTACGGAAGATGATCAAACGCGCCCCAGTGAAATTCCCATAAGAGTTGTTCGGTCACCTTGGCCGTGTGAGGCCGGACATTAACTTGGAAAAAAAACACCTTTTGACTGTAATCCTCGGCCTTTGTTTTATATTGAGCGGCGCAATTTCTTAATGGTCTCGCAGTAACCATGTGCATTCATAGTTTGGCCTCGTGGTAAAAAATCAATCAGCAAAATGCCTTTTCTGTCCCAAAAAATGGTGCACATAACATTTCGAGGTGTCAAATGGTTCAAATGGCTCTAAGCACTATAGGACTTAACATCTGAGGTCATCAGTCCCTTAGACTTAGAACTACTTAAACCTAACTAACCTAAAGACATCACACACATCCATGCCTGAGGCAGGATTCCAACCTGCGATCTTAGAAGCAGCGCGGTTCCGGACTGAAGCGCCTAGAACCGCTCGTACACAGCGGCCTGCTTTTCGAGGTGTCAAGATTTGCATAGGCTTAACCTTCGTTGGGGTTGAAGTGTGCTTCCGTTCCGTTGATTGCCGTTTTGTTTTAGGGGTGTCGTGCGATACCCAAGTTTCATCCCCCGTGACTCTTAGAGAAAGAAAACCATCGCCTTCTTCATTGTAGCATGTCAAAAACTGAAGTGCACTGCCCATCCGTTGTTTTTTGTGTTGTTCAGTAAGTACCCAAAGGGTACCCAACATGAACAAAGATTTCGAAATTTCAGTTTTTAGTAAAAATTTCATGAAGTAGTGATCGTGAGTTTTGCGGAACTTCCATAGCAAGGGCACTAAGAGAAAACTTACAGTTGCGCTTAATTTTCTCTGTAATTGTATGAATCAGTTCATGAGCAACCACAGATGGGCGTCCACTTCGTTCTTCACCGTGCACTTGATCACGTCCTCCACTGGACAGTCTGACCCATCTTGTAACCATTGAATCACTCATAGCATTTTGTCCGCAAACCGTGCAGATAGCCGGCCTTTGTGGCCGAGCGGTTCTAGGCGCCTCAGTCCGGAGCCATGCGGCTGCTACGGTGGCAGGTTCGAATCCTGCCTCGGGCATGATGTCCTTAGGTTAGTTAGGTTCAAGTAGTTCTAAGACTACGGGACTGATGACCTCAGATGTTAAGTCCTATAGTGCTTAGAGTCATTTGAACCATTTGAACCTTGCAGATTTTCCGAAGAATTTCGTTTGGTTTAACTTTCTTTACATGTAGAAAACGAATCACAGATCTGATTTCACACGCGGCGGCATGTTGAATTGCAGCTGACATTTTAAAGAAGCACACGTCGGCAGCAGTGATCTGAAAATGGCGTACGTGTCTTCTCCTCGAGTCAGAATAGCCGGCGGGGTGGCCAAGCAGTTCTAGGCACTACAGTCTGGAACTGCGCGACCGCTACGGTCGCAGGTTCGAATCCTGCCTCCGGAATGGATGTGTGTGATGTCCTTAGCTTAGTTAGGTTTAAGTAGTTCTAAGTTCTATGGGACGGATGACCTCAGAAGTTAAGTCCCATAGTGCTCAGAGCCATTTGAACCATTTTTGAGTCAGAGTAACTGCCACGCATGCTCGGAACTGCGCGGATAGAAATAGAAACGGAACTTACTTTATGGACGACCCTCGTAAAAGACGGAAACATGCCCACTGCTGCTGCTGAGTTCGCCACTCAGGTAAAAAATGTTGATATCCAGGTTTTATGGATTGCATTCTGTGGTTAAATGGCTTTCAATATTTGCTAGATTCTCACATAAGCTGTTCCATTTCACTTGATTTAATTGAACAAATCGTCATTGCTCTACATTTTCCAGTTCTATAACTACTCCAAACTCTTTTTTATGGCGCTAGCCCTTCAGTAACACGTTGAGATCGGCTAGCGGTTAAGTAAAACGTATACATGAACATCAGAATTGTTTCGTAGACTTATTAGATTAATGAACTGTGAGGCTTATAAGTGCATGTGAAAACAACAGTGATTGGCTGAGAGCATGATGATTGCTTAGCTGAGGAGGAGGAGGTGGGAAGTGTAGTGACCTTGAATGTAATACGATTAATTATCTCAGTGGGTAAAGTTCTCTGAAACACATTCATCACTTAGTCTGCATTTTATTCAAAGCTGTCTCTCGTCCAGTGCATGTGACTCCTATCCTTGGTATCGGTTGCTGCAGAATTCTCTCTCAGTCCGTGCGAGAATGTGCATGAACCACAAATGAGGTGCGGCATACAGATTCCTAGGAGAGGACTGCTCCTTTCTGTGTATACATAAAGGATCTGCTGAGCAAATGTAGGAGAACAGAAGAAAGATGATTTAGATAGAATTTGTGTTTCTTGTAAATGCAGATGAGTAGGAATAAAAAATCCAACGCAGCATTAGTCAGTCACGGTGATTAAATACTTCGGCATAACCTTGCACAGCAATTGAAATAGAGCGAGTGCATAAGGTCGGTGGTAGGGAAGGCGAATGTTCGACTTCGGTTTACTGGGAACGCGTAGCTCATCTATAAAGTAGACAACGTACAGAATACTCGTGTGACTCTCTCTTGTGTAGCACTCGAGTGTTTCGGATTCCCACCAACCTGGATTAAAGAGAGATGTTGAAGCTATACAGAGGTGTGATGCATTATGCATTTTAGTTGACGTATTTAACATGTTATATGCCAAGTGCTGGCTTTGTCACAAAATAACTGCCTGGTTACCTATGTCATGAAGTGAGGTGTGCATACATATACAGTGTGTTGTGCGTTGTGTGTTATCCGATAATAACGTCAGTTTTTACAAATTATTCAGAGCAATTTGCCTGATAACAAGGGGTCCGTCGACTAACAATTTCCACTAATTTGTAGACTATACTATGACGTAATTATTTTACAGTGTCGAAGTTTCTTACCTGGCTATTTTTTAACTTGGCTTCTCACTGCAGCAAGTGACAGAACTCACGTAATAGGAATAATCTGTTACCAGAAACAACCACAACCTAGTCCTCTCAGTTCAGAACACGTATCTAGAATGTGTTCATGAAAAAATAATACATTGCCCCACTTAACATAGGTAGAGGTGTTCAAATATATTCCATTTGTTATGCATTTTAGGTGTCGTCGTATTTACACATGTCATATGATATTTGTTGGAGTATTTACGAATGCCATAAGCCATTCGTTGGCGTATTTACACAGCGTGTCAGCATGTTCGCAGAATAATACACTGCTCAGCTACCACTGTAAGGCATCGCCTTAATAGTCATATAATAACATCATTTCGGCAATTCAGAGCAAAAATTGCCTGTGGTCTTCTCACTGCAGAGCACAGAACTCGAATGATCCCCGCTGGACGAGATCAAAACAGGGGGAGAGATGGAGCTTGACTCCGACTGGCTGACCTACCCCTCCCGTCTGGACACGTGACGCTAATGGCCTTGAATATGACATTCACAATTTCATCAGCTGTAATATGACTCCAAAGGTCAATTGAAGGTTGTCCCGTTTTCTCACTGAAACCCTACGGTAATAGCTCGGATAGTAGTTGTTGAACAGTAGCTGAAACAGAGAAATGACAGTTTTAGTTCCGTAATTTAAGCTTCGCTCCGAGAATAGTCTTCTGGCATGTTGTAATAGCCATGTTACATTTACTGCAGGCCCAGTCGACATCGTCGTCACTATATTACGTTGCTGGAGGCAAAAACGGCGGAGCTCCTGCGCAGTTTCTTGAAGGAAGATTAGTGTTTAACACCCAGTTTACAACGAGGCCACTAAAGAGAGAGCGCAAGCTAGGATTGGAGAAGGATGGGGAAGGATATCTGGCGTGTCCTTTCTAAAGCAACTCTCTCAGTATTTGATTTAAGCAATGTGGGAAAACCATGGAAAACCTCGAATTAGATGTCTGGCAGAGTGTATGAATCGCCGACCTCAAGAGTAACGAGTCCAGTGTCTTTCCGCTGTGCTACCTCGTTCGGTCTGCAAGAAAAAAAGACACGCAGAAATGTTTTGGGCAGTGGCATAAGCCCATCAGACATGTGATCCCAATATGTAGGCGACCATTGCTATTTGAAGCACAATGGGCCAAAAATAAGTCACTTTCTGGGTACCGTATATTCCAATAAAACCGCCTCGATATATCCATTGCACAAAGTCTCTTTCATAATATTCGCTCGGAAACTGGTTTACATGGACCTGCGTTCACTGACAGTACTAATTCCTGTAGGGCTTGAAACCAGTTGTCACTGAAAAGGGGTGACGCTCGTCTCTACTGTTCGAGTCGTTTGGAATATTTTTAAAGCCATTGTTCCTACGCCGTATTTCTAGTCTGTGAGTGGTAAACTATTCCTTGTAGATACGTTGGAGAGTTTGCATGATACACAAAAAATCGGCCATCTTCATTTGCGGTGTGCTTATGGGTACGTCGAAAGACTTTTGTTTCTGCCATTCAATCACGTCTTGACCTCGACCCATCTTATTGTGTTGATTCCCTACAGCCCACAGACACACTTCGTCACTATCATTAAGCAGTAAAGGGAAACCTGGTGTCAGTTCCACACCATCTACTCCGCCAAAGAGGCCAGTGGGCTCTTTTGCGGGGGGACTAATATTTTGTCAAATAATTACACAAACTTCCATGTGCTTTCTTATTAGCACATTTCGGTGACTGCAAGAACACGTTTGTAGTACACTGATCAGCCAGAAAATTATGACCACCGATCTAATATCGATATAAAGCCGTCAAGACGATAGCAGCGTCGCCTTGCGAGGAATGAATGTTCGGCAGACACACGCACGGGGCATGTAGTGTCAGTCAGCGTGCCCTACGTGTGTAGAATGGGGAAGGCGCGCGATCCATCTGAGTTTGGCCGATAGCTGATTGTGATGGCCCGGAGGCTCCGCATGAGCATTTCGGAAGCTGCACGACTTGTCGGGTCTTGAAGGAGCACTGTAGCGAGTGTCTTCAGCATGTGGCGAAACCAAGGAGAATCCACAGTCAGACGTCGTGGGGTTTGGCGGCCATCCCTCATTACGTTAGTCGATCGTCATAGACTGGGCAGACTGGTAAAACAGGACAGGCGGCGAACTGTGGCGGAACTAACATCAGCCTTTAGTGCTGGGCAGAGTACAAGTGTGTCTGAACACACAGTGCACCGAACACTCCTAAAGAATGACCTCCGCAGCCGACGATCCATTCATGTGACAATTTTAACATCAAGACACCGGCAGCTACGACTGAAAGGGACACGTGACTGTAGGCGCAGGGGCAGAGCATTGCGTGGTCTCATGAGTCCCGATTCGATACCTTCTTCATCATGCCGATGGGAGGGCGCAAATACGTCGTCTTCCAGGGGCACAGTTCCTTGACACCTGTAGTGCGGTGCGGAGACAAACTGGCAGGTGCTCTACTACGCTCTGGGAGACATTCACGTGGGGGGAAACATTCACGTGGGCATCTATGAGTCCAGTGTATCTCATGCAAGACAATGATGGCCAAGGAGTACTGTACACTGGCTGCAGACCACATACACCCCTTCATGACGATCATGTTCCCAATTGCTGTGACATTTTTCAGCAAGATAATGCGCCATGTCACAAGGCCAGGAGTGTGGTGGAGTGATTCGAGGAACACAGTGGCGAGTTCGAGTTGATGTGCTGACCCTCCAACTCGCCAGATCTGCACCTGATCGAAGACGTGTGGGATATGATTGATCGTGGCGTCAGAACTCAGCGCCCCCCTCCGTGGAATTTACGGGAATTAGGTGACTTGTATGTGCAGATGCGGTGCCAACTCCCTCCAGCGATCTATTAAGGCCTCGTTGTTTCCATGCCACTAGGCGTCTCCGCTGTTATCCTTGCCAAAAGTGGACATTCCGGCTATTAGGTAGGCGGTCTTAATGTTCTGCTCGATCATTGTAACTGACTTGTTTACTTCTACTGGGTTGACAGGTATTCATGAAAGATGTCACAGCATAAAGACAAAGATTATGAAGAGTGAAAAACAATCACGTACTAACACGCAACCGTAAATGTTTCATTACAGATGCGAGCAGTCTCGTTTCTTTTGTGTGGAAGCAGAACTGTTCCAGAAAAGGACGAGCTGTGGACTTTATATAGGAATCAGTGCCCTTGTAGAGCACTTGCTCGCGAAAGGCAAAGTTACCGAGTTCGAGTCTGGGTCCGGCCTGCCAGGTAGTTTCATATTAGCGCACACTGGAGAGTGAAAATCTCATTCTGGAAATATCCCCCAGGCTGTGGCTAAGCCACGTCTCCACAATATCCTTTCTTTCAGGAGTGCTAGTCCTGCGAGGTTCGCAGGAGAGCTTCTGTAAAGTTTGGAAGGTAGGAGACGAGGTACTGGCGGAAGGAAAGCTGTAAGGACGGGGCGAGAGTCGTGATAGGGTAGCTCAGTTGGTAGAGCACTTGCCCGAGACAGGCAAAGGTCCTGAGTTCGTGTCTCGGTCCGGCACACAGTTTTAATCTGCGAGGAAGTTTCATATCAGTGCACACTCCGCTGCAGAATGAAAATCCCATTCTAGTGCCTTGTTGACAAACTGGATGCAGAGCCTGATGTGGTCTTTGATGCCCTCCCAATCTGTCATAGGCGTATACCGACTTTTAGCAGGGTTCGTTAGTCCGAGTGACTTTCTTCATAGACTCTGTCATATAGAGGTGGTTCTCCCGCGCCCACACTAATATCTTTGCTCTGCTCCGTACGGTGAGCAGATGTACGCTTATGGAGTAATGGCATCTGTCCCCCATAGCGAGAGGGTGTTTTTAGATGCAATGGCTGCTTACCGGTTGCTGTTGTCCTGTAATGAATTGGCATGTGATTTGCTACACTGTTTCTAGTTTATACGCAGTTCGACCCCTGATCTCAGCATGTTGCCTACAAGAACATGCGTAAGACACTACATTCAGACCGCTGTCAAATTCGCTGATATCACGCGCCTTGTCCATTTTCTGCTCTACTGTCACACCAATGACCAGTACAAAGTCACTTCTTATTATGATCACGTGACACGGTGAAAGATTCCGTTTGTCATGTCGACTGGTACACACTCTCTCCAACACAGTAGTTATCTTCAATTCACTTGCTCGTGAGTTTACATTTTGATATACACACATCATAAAAGTTTTGTATCACCCCGGTTCCGAGAGTTCCGGAACCTGTACAGAAAATTGGAATAGAGATCAACATAAACATCATATCCGCCCTTTTTATTTCTTATGAAAACCACACATTGCATGTTGTACCACAGTATAGCGAGACCTTCGGAGGTGGTGGTCCAGATTCCTGTGCACACTGGTACCTCTAATACCCAGTAGCTCGTCCTCTTGCATTGATGCATGCCTGTATTCGTCGTAGCATACTATCCACAAGTTCATCAAGGCACTGTTGGTCCAGATTGTCCCATTCCTCAGCGGCGATTCGGCGTAGATCCCTCAGAGTGGTTGGTGGGTCACGTAGTCCATAAACAGCCCTTTTCAATCTATCCCAGACATATTCGATAGGGTTTATGTATGGAGAACATACTGGTCACTCTAGTTGAGCAATGTCGTTATCCTGAAGGAAGTCATTCCCAAGATTTGCACTATTGGGGGTGGGGCGAATTGTCGTCCATGAAGACGAATGCCTCGCCAATATGCTGCCCATATGGTTGCACTATCGGTCGGAGGATGGCATTCACGTATCGTACAGCCATTACGGCGCCTTCCATGACCACCAGCGGCGTAAGTTAGCCCCACATAATGCCACTCCAAAACAGTAGGGTACCTCCATCTTGCTGCACTTGTTGGACAGTGTGTCCAAGGCGTTCAGCCTTACTGGATTGCCTCCAAACACGTCTCCGACGACTGCCTGGTTGACGACATATGCGACACTCATCGGTGAAGAGAACGTGATGCCAATCCTGAGCGGTCCATTCGGCATGTTGTTGGGCCCATCTGTACCGTGCTGCACGGTGTCGTGGTTTCAAAGATGGATCTCGCCATGGACTTCGGGAGTGAAGTTGCGCATCATGCAGCTTATTGCGCACAGTTTGAGTCGTAACACGACGTCCTGTTGGTGCACGAAAAGCATTATTCAACATGGTGGCGTTGCTGTCAGGGTTCCTCCGAGCCATAATCTGTAGGTAGCAGTCATCCACTGCAGTAATAGCCCTTGGGAGGCCTGAGCGAGGCATGTCATCGACAGTTCCTGTCTCTCTCTATTTCTCCTCCATGTCTGAACAACATCGCTTTGGTTCACTCCGAGATGCCTGGATACTTCCCTTGTTGAGAGCCCTTCCTGGCACAAAGTAACATTGCGGACGCGATTGAACCGCAGTGTTGACCATCTAGGCATGTTTGAACTACAGACAACACGAGCCGTGTATCTCTTTTATGCTGGAATTACTGGAACTGATCGTCTGCCGGACCCGCTCCGTCTAATAGTCGCTGGTTGTTTACTTCTTTGAGGGGGTTTAGTGTCATATCTGAACAGTCAGAGGGACTGTGTCTGTGTTACAATGTCAACAGCCAACATCTATCTTCAGGAGTTTTGTGAACTGGGCTGATGCAAAAATTTTTTTGATGTGTGTAGTTTGCCACTGTCACCAAACGTTCCTTTGGTGGTGACGATTTAGTGAATCTACCAACTACGTCATTGCAAATAACAGCTTTTTGAGATATACAATCGTTACCTTTAATATTTGCCAGTGCTGTTAAGTTGGTAACATAACGGGAACGCCTATTCTTCAAGTCTCAAGCTAAACATTAAAAAATAAACAGAAAATTCCCTGTTATAAGAACATAATTCCTGAAACTTGTGCTTTGACTTACCTGTAATGCATAGACATATTGTTTTGTATTCCCTTAGTATGGCAATGTCTCTTAAAACGTTTTGAGATGCTAGTATATCTCCGATCGTTAGGTCGTTGTGCCCATGTACTGTCATGTTTGAACATCCCATGAAAAAAAAAAATTCTCAGTCGCATCCGTAGCATTGGTCAAGTTTACGAGGGCTAACTTGAACTGCTGTATGAATGGTTATAAAAAAATTCAAAGTTAACGCGAAAATTTAGTTTGATCATCGAACTAGTGGCACAAAAACTCAGCTTACTGGGTAGCGTGAGAGAGGATTGTTACGTTAACAAGAAGACCACTGCCGCGGAAGTGGTTGCTGAATTTAATATGCGTCTGCGAATAGAATGTCGACGAAACCAGTGCAATGGAAACTGCTTAAACAATGCTAGGTATTTAAAAAAATTGCAAGATATAGTGCTGGTCAAAACCTGCAAAAAGCTCCCTCAAGGTATTTCCGGAACAAATATTTCGTTCTTGTAATGAACTATCCTGGCATTTTCATTTTAGGGAAACTATGGAAACCCAAAATCTGGATGGTCGGAGGTGGTATATGAACTGGCTTTCCCACGAATGTGTATCCAGTGTCTTACCACTTCATTACGTCGCTGGGTGATTCCTCTTGGTACCGTTCTCTTTCTCCAAATATGACAGAACTTTGTCTTCTGGAACGATAACTTAGCTAACAAACGATTCTACCTACTTACAAGGGGAAGGCCTCAGACACGGCCAACGGATTCGGCTCAAATTTGGCAGGTCGCTTGTGTACAACCTAAAACGAAGGAATCTAAGTTACTTTGGGTCAACACCCCCGCGTTTTTGAGAAAATCACCCCTAAAGGTTGTGAAGAGCAATCGACTCAAAATTGGAGGGATCGATAGATAATTGTAAATAGATCTGTTTTCATCATCGGGTATGGGGTCCGCAAACTTTTCCAGAAATCGAGGAAAGAAACTTATATAACTGTCGCTTCTGTACCCATTTTTTTTTCACTTTTCATTCTCCGCCCTGAGGGGACAGAGCGGGCTGTTTTAGGGCTTGCTATTTGCCCTTTTCAGCCATGGATTTATACAATTTATTTTTTAACTACTTTTACATTTGTCTTGCTACATAGTGCAAGTTTCCTTTTGGTCATTAACAATTACAAAGATCTTTAGATATTTTAAACAATTACACAGGTTTTTACATATTTTAACATTTACAGTGGGATTTTAACATTTACAATGATATTTTAGCAGTTTTTGTGATATTTTAACAATTACAATGATATTTTGGTAATTTCATTGATATTTTAGCAGTTTCGGTGATATTTTAAACAATTTCTGTTAATATTACATTACAGTTTCTATTTTTTACGGTTGGTTTTACAATGCATTTGTTCTTGTCGTTAATAGTTAATAATTACAGATATCTTGTAAGTACTTATTCTACTATACATATGCATTTGTTTTACATTTCTTATTTGGTGTACAGAGCGAGGGAGGGGGAGTAGAGGGAGTTGGGTTGGCGGGGGAGTGGGAGTAGAGGGAGTTGTGTTAGGTGTATTTTGGTGGTTCTTTGTGGGCCATGTTCTTGTGTACTTGGTGGTGTTAGTGTTTTATTCTTGGGTCCTTTCGTCTAGGTGTGGGGGGATGGTGGTGTTTGTTGTTAGGATTGGGGCGAGATCGGGGCACGTCTTCGCTGTGTTGTGGGCGATTGTGTGGGAGGGTGTTGTGTACTTGAATTTGGGTTTCCTTTTGGTTCTGTGGTTGACTGCGATTAGGTCCTCCATGTCCGGTCTTTTGTTTAGGATGTGGTTTCCGTATCTGGCTCTCATTTTGGCCAGCCTTGTTTGTAGTGGCTTTATTCTGGTTGTCTCATATACTTCATTGCTTGGTGTTAGAAACGGTAGCCTTGCGATACTTCGTATTAGTCTGCGTTCTGTGCTGAACAGTCTTTTTGCAATCGATGCATGTATGCCTCCCAGGGGGCTGCAGCATACTCTAGAACTGGACGAATGAAAGTTTTGTAGGTATGTAGTGCTGTTTGAGTATTGCAGCCATGGAAGCGTCCTTGCACTTGTCGTGTTAGGTTTTGTCTGAGTCGGGTTTTGTTAAGGAGGTACGTCAGGTGGGTTTTCCAGTTGAGATGTTTGTCTAGGTGTACTCCGAGGTATCTAGCTGTGTCGTTTAGTTGTAGAGGGCTATTCCAGAGGGTTAGTCGGATGTCATGTTCGTTCTGTTGTTTCTTTTTTGTTAAGTGTCTGTGTCTGAAGAGGACTGTCTGTGTCTTGGTTGGGTTTGGTCGTATCCTCCATTTTGCCATCCAGGTTTCTAGGCGGTGGACGTATGTGGTCGTTTTTCGTTGCAGTGTCGTTGTGCGTAGTTCTGTACATCAGTAAGCCGTGTCATCTGCGTATAGTCCCATTTCTTCGTGTGGAGTCGTTACAGTAGGTATTTCAGCAGTGTAAAGTGTGTACAGTAGTGGGGACAAGATGCCACCTCGGGGGACGCCAGCTTGTGGGGTAAAGGCTTCTGACACCTGATTGGCGACGTGCACCCTACAGGTCCGGTTGGTGATGGTAAACGCTATTCGGCGACTGCGCTGATAGCGCACCGGCCAAGTTAACTGGCTGGGTCTCGAAGAACCCGGGTTCGAATCTCGAAAGATAGGACAAAACAAACAATAACTAGTTATTACAACATAAACAGACCAGCTAATTACTACAAACTACATACAGTACTCGTCATATGTTACTTACGGAAGGGCACTGTATTCATTCACAAAACGTATTTCATTCGGTGCGTTAACGATGGACTTCTATAAGGCTCGTGCTGGACACCTTCACTCTTCCAGGTTTACAACTATGATATGACGAAGAGGCAACCGGGACAACGTAACTCTCTGCGCGTGCATTCTGTCCCGTGCCTCGCTGTAAACAAGCGTCGCGCCGTTGGCTATCTGTGATCCCTCGTGAGGAATTCGCAGCATTCTTACTCAGAGTTGATTTCAAGTGACAAGGCTTAAAAGTTTAATACTTTACTAACTCACGGCGTTTGGGAAATTAATTTGCCTACCTTATTATTATTATTCCTTATTGATATACTTACCTTATTAACCCTCCCCCATATCAATTGAGATAAGGAAAGATACAAATGAAAAGAATAACATCCGCTAGGTTTCTTCGAGAATCGAACCCGGGTTCTCCCATTCCGAGCCAGTTACCTTGGCCATTGCGCTATGGGCGCTGCCGGCGAAAAGCTTTTTGCATGTCGGTACAGAAGCGGCAGTTGTAAAAGTTTCTTACCCCCATTTCTGGAAAAGTATGCGTTTTCGGACCTCATACCTGATGATGAAAAATCCTCTACTTACAATTATCTATCGATACCGTCAATTTTGTGTTGATTGCTCGTCGTAACTTTTACGGGTGATTTTCTCCAAAACGAAGGGGTTTTGACCCAAAATATCTTAGATTCCTTCATTTTAGGTTGTACACAAGTGACCTGCCAAATTTGAGCCGAATCGGTTGGCCGTGTCTGAGGCTTCCCCTTGTTAGATGTGCTGTCTCTCTCTCTCCCTCTATCTTTATATTCTTTCTCTCGTTCATTGTCGGACGTATTCAAACTATATCAAACGTACTAAAAATTCCAAGCAAGGTATGTCTAGAGTCACGGAAGGTAAATGGCTAGAATCACGGAGCGATACATCTGACATTCGCCCGATAAACGTCCATGGTAGGCATATACACAAACGTTTGCGACAACCACAAGAATGACCCGAATTCGCAAATATTCAGAGGATGAGAAGAGCAATGTAACAGCAGCAACTGATTAAAACCCCATACATATGTTGTATTCATAGACCCAATAGCAGAAAGTAAAACCAGGTGCTGTTCACAACAAATTTTATAGCAAATCCAACAAAGGAGCAGAAGTAGCAGAGAGAAACCGACACCAGACAACATATTGAATTGAATCTACTACGAGCAGTCTATCACTAACTAACTGTCCACCTTCCTAAGATGGATATGGGAGCATGTGAAACGGCGAAGGAAATTGAAACGAAAGGAGAAGGAGGGAAGATTAGGGTTTAGCCTCCTGTCGATGACGAGGTCACTAAAGATTACACACAAGCTTGTATTGGGGAAAGTAGGGGAAGAAAGTTGACCGTAATCTTTGAAAGGATCCATCTCGGCATTCACCTTAAGAGATTTAGTGAAGTTTCGGAAAACGTAAATCTGGATGACTGGACGAGGTTTTGAACTGCTGTCCTCCAGTACGTCTTAGCGTGCGCCACCTCTCTCGGTTAAAATTAAACCAGTTATAAAGATAAGTAATGATTGGTTGTTGCGTTTCAATAAGACCCAAAGAGAGAGTATCATCGCAGATATGTGATTAGCTCGGTGAATATTTGGCTAACATACCCATTATGTTATACTGGATGACGAATGTTCCACAGAAACGATGTAACATTAGGGCTCTCCTTTAAAGCGTAATAGGACTTGTAATTCTCGCAGTATACATTTACTTGACAGGATCAGCAGCACAATAAGACCGCTCGCTGACCATGCTGTTGTCTACAGGAATGAATCGTCATTGTGCGACTGTAAGGAAATTCGGAAAGTCTTGCACAGAATTTACATTTGGTGTAAATAGTAGCTCTCTCTAAATGTTTATACATGCAAGGTAAGTCTATAACAGGGAAAGAACTCAATACTACCCTATTACGAAATTAGTGGTGAACTTCTTGAGTACATACCATAGTATAAGTATTTATGCCAAGAAGTAATATGAAATGGAGCGAACGTGTAAACTCAGTATTCGAGAAAGCGAATGGCAGAATTAAATTTGTTGGAAGAATTTTGAGAAAGTGCAGTTCATCTGTAAAGGAAATCGCATACAGGACGCTAGAGCGACGAATTCTAGAATATTTTTCAAATTTCTGGAGTTATTATGAAGTAGGCATGACAACAGACATGAACGAATTCAGAGACACGATACTAGGTTTGTAACAGGTAGGTGTAACCCATACGAAAGTATGCTCGGGCAACTTAATGGAAATTCTTGGAAGGAATGTGACGAAATTCTTGCGAAACCTGATTAGATATAAGGGGCAGTCAAATGAAAACCGAACGCCCACCACAAATGGACCATGGAATGGTTTCATTCAAAAGTAATCACCGCACGCGTCAAGACACTTATCTTACTGGGAGACGAGACGATCAATCCATCTTTGGTACAACGCGGTTGGCAACTGACGGATCCACAACCGCATCCTTTCTTGGACTTCATCGTCCGACTGAAACCGACGTTCACGCATGTCTTTCTTCAGGTCGTCAAATATGTGAAAATCACACGGTGAAAGATCCTGGCTGTACGGAGGATGTTGCAGTATTTCCCAACCAAATCGCTGAAGCGTAGCCTACGCCCGATTAGCAGTTTGCGGCGGACGTTATCGTGCAACAGGATGATTCTGTCTGACAGCATTCCGACAGCCGAAGTGCAAACTGCAAAATCAACACTGGCAACATGCCACATCTCCCTCGCTAAAGAAACCCAGATCTGTTCTCATAAGTTCTGGTAACATCATGACGACCTTCTTTTTCGAATTCAGGGACACTCTGCTCATCGAATTCCTCAAGCCTGGAAACACAATCGATGTGCAGCGCTATGAAGACACTTCGCAGAAACAGCGAAGCGCAATGACGTTAAAACGTCCAGGAATGCTATCGGGCGGAATCACCTTACTGCACGATACGCTCGCCCCCACACTGCCAATCGGACGAAGGGAGCGCTTCAACGATTTGGTTGGGAAACTCTGCTACATTCTCTGTACATCCATCACTGGGTGATTTTCATATGTTTGACGACCTGAAGAAAGCCATGACAGGACGTCGGCTTCAGCCGGACGAGGATGTGCAAGAGTAAGTGTTGTTGTGGATCCGCCAGCAGTCGACGGCGTTCTACGAAACTGGAATTGACTGTCTCGTGTCCCAGTGGGATAAATGTCTTAACGCGTATAGTGATTACTTTTGAATGGAATTATTCTATGGTCCCGTTCTGGCGGTTGTTCGGTTTTCAGCTGATTGCCCCTTATATACTGTATTTGAAGGGGACTGTGCGACCGTTCTGTTGTCACCATCGTATATGTCGTGAGGGGTTCATGAGATAAGAGAGATAACAGCGTGTAATGAGACATAGTCATATTTCCCTCACTCAGTACATTAATGGAATAAGACACAAAATCGCTAAGATTCGTCCCAAGTACCCTCTGCTGTGCACTATACAATGGTTTGGAGACTAGACGGACCGATTTTGCTAAATGAGGACGAACTGCAGGAAACGTCTCCAAAATAGTTTCCAGTAGTTTGTTTCCATTTAGCAAAATCACCCTATATATGTTCAAATGTGTGTGAAATCTTATGGGACTTAACTGCTAAGGTCATCAGTCCCTAAGCTTACACACTACTTAACCTAAATTATCCTAAGGACAAACACACACACCCATGCCCGAGGGAGGACTCGAACCTTCGCCGGGACTCGCCCTATATATGTATAAGAAGACTTTATGTATTGTTGGTACATTGTCCTACACATCTTGCCAGATTGGATTTACTTGGATTATTCTTTCTCGGTTTCGCGAACTCTGCAGGCGATAGTCAAGAGTTATTGTAAGATGCTGTTTTTATAGTAGTAGATGACTTTTGATGTTGGGACACTTCCCTCTGTAACGCGGAAAAAGAAAATAAAAATCGGACCAAGGTGAAAATAACAGGAAAGGACAACTGATTTTTAAGGGAAACTAATGTCAAAGGAAAAATAGTGTTTCCGGGCGGAGGTTCGAGTTCTTCATCGGCCATGGGAGTGAGTGTTTGTCCTTAGGATAATTTAGGATAAGTATTGTGTAAGCTTAGGGACTGATGACCTTAGCAGTTAAGTCCCATAAGATTTCACACACATTTCAACATTTGAAAACAGGTTGGTTTTATTCAGGGTTCCAGTACACCGTATTATATCCCGCTGTTTTGTCTGAAAACCCCATTTTTCAACAGAATCGGCACTACGCCACCTTACTAGGAGGGCCTGTATGCCCGCATGGTACCACTCTACTGATCGACTCCCCATCATCCACATACTGCTTCCTGCGGAGTATATCCTTCATTGGGACAAATAGATGGAAGTCGGGAGGCGCGAGATATGGGGTATAGTGTGGATCAGGAAGAACAGTCCAATGGAGTCTTGTGAACTGCTTTCGGCTGCGCTTACTGGTGTCAGCACTACCAACAGAGACGTCCAGTTGTGCAGCGAGGTGCCGGCCGTGGTGGGCGTGCGCTCCTAGGCGCGGAACCGTGGGAGTGCTACGGTCGCAGGTTCGAATCCTGCCTCGGGCATGGATGTGTGTGATGTCTTTAGGTTAGTTAGGTTTAAGTAGTTCTAAGTTCTAGGGGACTGATGACCTAAGATGTTAAGTCCCATAGTTCTCAGAGCCATTTTTTTGTGCAGCGAGGTGTTTGATTGTGATCAGTCAATCACCTCGAATGAAAGTGTCCATACGTTCCAACATTGCAAGAATCACTGCCGTGTGCGGCCGGCCAGCACGCGCGAGATGGGACAGTTTTGCGCGACCTTGGTGCGGTGATGACAGATGCCTCGCCCAATGACTCGCCGTGCTTTTGTTCACCACCAGGTCTCCGTAGAGATTCTGCAAGAGCCCATGACTATCTGCGATAATCTGGTGTTTCACTAAAATAAACTCAATGGCAGCTCTTAGCTTGGAAAGCTTCTCCGATACAGACGCCATTTTGAAGGCTGCGTATAGAGCCGCCAGCAATTGGAACTTCATGAAAATACGGGGGCTGAAGAGGAAATACCCCACGATGTCCCACAATAAATTCTGCATTTTTTCAACCAAAACTGGCCGAGAAAAAATGGGTTGAATCACTTACGTAGCGCCCCTCGTGTATCTGTGTGCCAGACTAGAATTCTAAACCTACAGAGTAGAAAATTAATTCTGGAAAAATATTTCAATTTTTAAATCAATCAAACATTTCATCGGCGTACAGCTGTAAATTTAGGTCAAGATTAAACTGTAGATATAAACATACAGAGAATTTAAAAACACTTTTGGGCGTAAAATTAAATTTAGACTGAGACTTATGAAGGAGATTTATTGCCTAAAATTGGGAAGGAGATTTATTGCACATACGATCACACAGAGATAAAGAGAAGAGACTGAAAGTACGTGACAATATAAGTATATGACCGCCACAGTCCCAATGCGAATGCTTGGTGTGTGACGCTGAAGAGAAAATTCGCAGTGGACGCGCCAGAACGAATCACCGCGGTTCCGCCGGATGACGCCCATGAATGTGGGTGATTTGCTGACGTCCTGTAAACAGCTCACAGAGAAATTTGCACCCAGAAAAGGTCGAGGAAATGTTCATTAATCCCCTGGTCCAAACTGAGTAACTTGCCAGTCAGGTATAGTCGAGGGCTCTTACAACGTGCTTTAATTTATAATAACTACTGATGAAGAGATCGTAGTGATCGTGACTTCCTTTGTGTTTCTTGCGATCACGAAAGTTTCACTTATCGCCGATTTTCAGAAACTGCAATCGAAAACACAGAAGAAAATTACAAACAAGGAATTTAAAAATCGTATTATTGACCGAAATAAAAATTTAAATTGCTGTCGTAATCTACGCATTAAGAGGTATAATCTTATGTTAAAGGTTTAACACAGCAAGACAAATATTACAACAAAGCAGTGTATATATCTTGAGGCAGCGTAACTCGTGGCGCGCAAATTACGCAGACCATGTTCATCCAGTACTTGAGAATGATAGCATTTTGCTACTTCCAACAAGCTTTAAACATAATGTCAAACCTTTAAGAATTTTTTTGTCCTTGACACCAGCTATAAAATTATGAAATGAAAAATGTTTATCGCTCGTTACATTTTCGTTGTACATGTAGTGAAACTTCAACGTCAGGAATGACGTTACACTGGGTGACTTGCATATCGATGATGATGAAATGATAAGGACAACAAAACACCCAGTCTCCGAATAGAGAAAATCTCCTACCTGGCCGGGAATGGAACCTGGGCCTACTGGACGGCAGTCAGTAGCGCTGACAGTTCAGTTAAGGCGGCAGACCTAATCCAGCTGATATTACGCTATAAACACCGAGATCCCTGAAAAATTGTCCAGACTAAACTCATCCAGCGTTTGATAATAAAAGGAGCACTTAGCGACTTCCAACAAACTTCAAAGTCAATTTCAGATCGTGCTGAACTTTGTCTCGCTTATATACTTAACATCAAATATTTAACGCTTTAACTCGTTTGTAAAGTAATAGACGTTTGAAGCTGTTTTATACAATGGAGTTCGATTGTTTAAGAAACTAGGGTTTGAGATTTACTGGTCTCTTCTACTTGGCGATGAATACTTCAAAATAAACAGGAAATAAAATTATGTCCATACCCGTGGATCAGCGTATGGTGCGTGTAATGTACATACTAGTTAAAAGGCCAGAAGTATGCATGCATATAACTGACATAAACTGTAGATAGCTACTCCTCCCACTCGTTGTGCTACAAGATGCATATCCTGTATAGTTAGAAAACTGCATATCATTGTCAGTATTGCCAAATGGAAGATATTTTAGAATTTGAAAATTGTATATTAGGATAGATGGACTTTAAAAGGATGGAGTGTATGTCATAAAATAATTTAAGTCTTAAAAATCGAAAAGAGTTTAAGGGGACCACACCCTGCCTATCTAACCCATGTTAATTTAGGCAAGTATTTGACCCATTTCTGAAAAAACTATTTGATGCAGAACCTTAATATTTTTACTGTATGTTACGTGATGCTGATAGAGTCAACTGTACTAAAATCTTTTTTATCGATTTTATAGTTTTCAAGAAATTCTTTTTTAAATTTATTAACAAAAAACATTAAGTTTTTTCTGCAGAAAATATGTTTGTGAACTTCCGAAAGGGGAAATAGTAATGAATGTAGTAACAGAGGTGGCTTTTTATGTTATGAAGAGTCTCCGAAAATTTCATTCATTTATCTGTGATAGTTTCTGATATAATGGGGCATATGTACTGAAAATTTTAGTTTGCGGGAAATTGACTTTAAAGAAAAAACTTTTGAAATTTGTTACTTACAGTTAATGAAAACTGTCTTGCTGCATATGATGGCCCTTCTTTGCCCTCTAGCAAGTCTTCCAGTTTCTTTTTCACCTTCTTGGATGTTTGTCTTGCTTTCTTGGCCATATTAGATGCAGACCTGTCTGCATCGGATATCCTCATTTTAACGCATTGTTGCAGCTGAGTGATCAAATTTTCACCAGGATTAATTCCCAGCTTTTTCAGTTCTCAACACTTTCCAATATTACCACAATTGAATGTAATAACAGCATCATGAACTTCTATTTAAATTGTATGCATGCGTGTAAATACAGTTTTAGGGAGGCGGTTCCAAATTATGCTTTGAAACATTCATTTGGGTTCTGTGTTTGCCCAAGCAGACATTACCTTAGAAGGACAGGATAAGCCAAGTCTCTGAAAATAGGTTTAATTGATGTAATAACAGCAGCAGGAAGAGAATGGTGGTGAGAATAAGATTCTCCAGTTGCCTGAGCCCTATTGTATTTGCACCACGAATTTTCTCCTAATGGACACAATCCATGACATGGCTTATCATCAGTAGAGGACTTATGGAAGAATATGGCCCAAACATCTCTCTTCATTGCCTCCAGATTTTCTTGATTTCTCCTAATTGCCTGCCCATAGTATCCCTGCAAGTTTTCTATTTCAGTTTTAGTTAACCGACCCTGTCCCGTCAACAATTTTCCGTCTTCTAATATTTTTCCTGTCACATCAAAAGTTCGTTTTGTCAGCCAAACGTTTTTCAACATGGACTACACATTCTATTTTGCTAATAACGGCATCTCCATATGGCTTAGAGTTTACCACATTGTTGTATGCCTTACTGTCACCATCGCCCAAATATTTGGTGTACCGTACGCCTCTTGTTTCTACGGAGCGATGAAATATTTGTTGTACTCCATGAACTTCCATACCACCACTTGCTCCTCTAAAATTAGCCACACAGTTGTGTTCTTTATGTTCATTGACTTTACAATATTTGCAATATTTAGACATTATCTCCACATCTAACGTGTCTACACTCGTGGCTGTCACTATTCCATTCAGAGAAGTATGTCCACTTTTCTGCCAACTTCCATCAAGTGCAACTGCAATATCCGAACATCCATTATTTTCTTCCACTGATTCCCTAGCAGCCTGTTTCATGCTTTCCTGACTGACCTCACATACAGCTTTCTCTAATATTGCAGTCAGTTTTTCAAATTTATTTGGTGGTTGATGTAAGATCTTCACTGAACAAAATGTTCTCCCTGCAGCCATGCCCTTGCCAGTGGATCGTAAGGCATAAACTAATCTAGTATTGATTTCATAAGGGCCACTTGCATCTGGTTTTGAAGAACTCATAAATGAAATCACAGCTGAGCATTTACTGCAAATTAAATCAAAAGCAATTTGCTAGACCTTTTCTCCCACTGGCACTCTCACACTCTGCGACTCACCAGTGTCTACATTGTACAAATTTGGAAATTACATCTGATAATCTTCTCAAATTTATAATAATGTTACTGCACCCCTTGTCGCTTACAGTAAATTCGTTGTAACTCTCTTGAAATGGTGAGAGCCTCTTTGATGATGCACTTGTTGAAGAATTACAATTAGAAAGATTTCTGAACTTGTTTCCTCTAAATCGTCGTTTCTTGAAAATGCCTTTACGTTTCCTCATCTTCAATAAACACAACAAAACACACGTAAATAGCACTGCAAACGTAGGTATAGCTACTCGCAATCACACTTGAACAAACTAACCGCGTGTTTGAAAGCGTGTTGTTTACAAAAATGGTTCAAATGGCTCTGAGCACTATGGGACTCAACTGCTGTGGTCACCAGTCCCCTAGAACTTAGAACTACGTAAAACTAACTAACCTAAGGACATTACACACATCCATGCCCGAGGCAGAATTCGAACCTGCGACCGTAGCAGTCGCCCGGTTCCGGACTGCGCGCCTAGAACCGCGAGACCACCGCGGCCGGCGTTGTTTACAAACAGCAGAAACAAAAGAATACCGACCGTCGCATTCCAAGGATAACCAACACACTCGGGAGTAAAAAAAAATCCCTAACGTGCAATGTAGAGGATATAAAGATAAAATATATGCAGGAAAGTGGGTGACAGAAAAGTGCGCGTGGCACATAAACACACGTGGTAGGAAAATGCTCTTTAAATGCTCGAAAAAAAAATTATTCAGCAAAATCCTTATCAAAGTACTTAAATGAAGCCTTAATCTATCGAAATATGATGAAAACCGAAAATCGATTTTTTTCGACCTGAACCATGGTGTGGTCTCTTTAAGATGACAGTCCATAACACGATTTTTCATATTAGGACAGACTATATATCACAAATGAAAGAAAAGTAACATTTAGGCATTGAAACAACTAGACGCAGTGCAATAAGCATATGTGTTGTTGTTGTTGTCTTCAGTCCTGAGACTGGTTTGATGCAGCTCTCCGTGCTACTCTATCCTGTGCAAGCTTCTTCATCTCCCAGTACCTACTGCAACCTACATCCTTCTGAATCTGCTTAGTGTACTCATCTCTCGGTCTCCCTCTACGATTTTTACCCTCCACGCTGCCCTCCAATGCTAAATTTATGATCCCTTGATGCCTCAAAACATGTCCTACCAACCGATCCCTTCTTCTAGTCAAGTTGTGCCACAAACTTCTCTTCTCCCCAATCCTATTCAATACCTCCTCATAAGTTACGTGATCTATCCACCTTATCTTCAGTATCCTTCTGTAGCACCACATTTCGAAAGCTTCTATTCTCTTCTTGTCCAAACTAGTTATCGTCCATGTTTCACTTCCATACATGGCTACACTCCATACAAATACTTTCAGAAATGACTTCCTGATACATAAATCTATATTCGATGTTAACAAATTTCTCTTCTTCAGAAACGCTTTCCTTGCCAATGCCAATCTACATTTTATATCCTCTCTACTTCGACCATCATCAGTTATTTTACTTCCTAAATAGCAAAACTCTTTTACTACTTTAAGTGTCTCATTTCCTAATCTAATTCCCTCAGCATCACCCGATTTAATTTGACTACATTCCATTATCCTCGTTTTGCTTTTGTTGATGTTCATCTGATATCCTCCTTTCAAGACACTGTCATTCCGTTCAACTGCTCTTCCAAGTCCTTTGCTGTCTCTGACAGAATTACAATGTCATCGGCGAATCTCAAAGTTTTTATTTCTTCTCCATGGATTTTAATACCTACTCCGAACTTTTCTTTTGTTTCCTTTACTGCTTGCTCAATATACAGATTGAATAACATCGGGGACAGGCTACAACCCTGTCTCACTCCTTTCCTAACCACTGCTTCCCTTTCATGCCCCTCGACTCTTATGACTGCCGTCTGGTTTTTGTACAAATTGTAAATAGCCTTTCACTCCCTGTATTTTACCCCTGCCACCTTTAGAATTTGAAAAAGAGTATTCCAGTCAACATTGTCAAAAGCTTTCTCTAAGTCTACAAATGCTAGAAACGTAGGTTTGCCGTTTCTTAATCATTCTTCTAAGATAAGTCGTAAGGTCAGTATTGCCTCACGTGTTCGAACATTTCTACGGAATCCAAACTGATCTTCCCCGAGGTCGCCTTCTACTAGTTTTTCCATTCGCCTGTAAAGAATTCGCGTTAGTATTTTGCAGCTGTGACTTATTAAACTGATAGTTCGGTAATTTTCACATCTGTCAGCACCTGCTTTCTTTGGGATTGGAATTATTATATTCTTCTTGAAGTCTGAGGGTATTTCGCCTGTCTCATACATCTTGCTCACCAGCTGGTAGAGTTTTGTCATGACTGGCTCTCCCAAGGCCGTCAGTAGTTCTAATGGAATGTTGTCTACTCCGGGGGCCTTGTTTCGACTCAGGTCTTTCAGTGCTCTGTCAAACTCTTCACGCAGTATCGTATCTCCCATTTCATCTTCATCTACATCCTCTTCCATTTCCATAATATTGTCCTCAAGTACATCGCCCTTGTATAAACCTTCTATATACTCCTTCCACCTTTCTGCCTTCCCTTCTTTGCTTAGAACTGGGTTGCCATCTGAGTTCTTGATATTCATGCATGTGGTTCTCCTTTCTCCAAAGGTCTCTTTAATTTTCCTGTAGGCAATATCTACCTTACCCCTAGTGAGATAAGCTTCTACATCCTTACATTTGTCCTCTAGCCATCCCTGCTTAGCCATTTTGCACTTCCTGTCGATCTCATTTTTGAGACGTTTGTATTCCTTTTTGCCTGCTTCGTTTACTGCATTTTTATATTCTCTCCTTTCATCAATTAAATTCAATATTTCTTCTGTTACCCAAGGATTTCTAGCAGCCCTCGTCTTTTTACCTACTTTATCCTCTGCTGCCTTCACTACTTCATCTCTCAAAGCTACCCATTCTTCTTCTACTGTATTTCTTTCCCCTATTCCTGTCAATTGTTCCCTTATGCTCTCCCTGAAACTCTATACAATCTCTGGTTCTTTCAGTTTATCCAGGTCCCATCTCCTTAATTTCCCACATTTTTGCAGTTTCTTCAGTTTTAATCTACAGGTCATAACCAATAGATTGTGGTCAGAGTCCACATCTGCCCCTGGAAATGTCTTACAACTTAAAACCTGGTTCCTAAATCTCTGTCTTACCATTATATAATCTATCTGATACCTTTTAGTATCTCCAGGGTTCTTCCATGTATACAACCTTCTTTCATGATTCTTAAACCAAGTGTTAGCTATGATTAAGTTGTGCCCTGTGCAAAATTCTACTAGGCGGCTTCCTCTTTCATTTCTTAGCCCCAATCCTTATTCACCTACTATGTTTCCTTCTCTCCCTTTTCCTACACTCGATTTCCAGTCGCCCATGACTATTAAATTTTCGTCTCCCTTCACTATCTGAATAATTTATTTTATTTCATCGTACTTTTCCTCAATTTCTTTGTCATCTGCAGAGCTAGTTGGCATATAAACTTGTACTACTGTAGTAGGTGTGGGCTTCGTATCTATCTTGGCCACAATAATGCGTTCACTATGCTGTTTGTAGTATCTTACCCGCATTCCTATTTTCCTATTCATTATTAAACCTACTCCTGCATTACCCCTATTTGATTTTGTGTTTATAACCCTGTAGTCACCTGACCAGAAGTCTTGTTCCTCCTGCCACCGAACTTCACTAATTCCCACTATATCTAACTCTAACCTATCCATTTCCCTTTTTAAATTTTCTAACCTACCTGCCCGATTAAGGGATCTGACATTCCACGCTCCGATCCGTAGAACGCCAGTTTTCTTTCTCCTGATAACGACATCCTCTTGAGTAGTCCCCGCCCGGAGATCCGAATGGGGGACTATTTTACCTCCGGAATATTTTACCCAAGAGGACGCCATCATCATTTAATCATACAGTAAAGCTGCATGTCCTCGGGAAAAATTACGGCTGTAGTTTCCCCTTGCTTTCAGCCGTTCGCAGTACCAGCACAGCAAGGCCGTTTTGGTTAATGTTGCAAGGCCAGATCAATCAATCATCCAGACTGTTGCCCCTGCAACTACTGAAAAGGCTGCTGCCCCTCTTCAGGAACCACACGTTTGTCTGGCCTCTCAACAGATACCCCTCCGTTGTGGTTGCACCTACGGTACGGCCATCTGTATCGCTGAGGCACGCAAGCCTCCCCACCAACGGCAAGGTCCATGGTTCATGGGGGGAAGAAGCATATGTAAGAGGGCATATTGTACGAGGGTATTGCAACAATTTTTTCCGGAAGCAGATTGGTTTTATTCAGGTTTTCAATACACCACATTATCACCCACTCTTTTGACTACAAAACCCTATTTTTCCGCATAATGTCTGTTCAATGAGACGTCTTACTGCCACCTTACTGGGAGCCAAAGTCTTGCTGCATCAGTAATCTCCCCATCATCCAATTACTGGTTTCTGAGGAGTGCACCCTCCATTGGGCCGAACAGATGGAAGTCGGAAGGTGGGAGACCTGGGCTGTAGGGTAGACGAGGAAGAACGACGCAGCACTCTTTGTGAGCTCCTTTCGGTTCCGCAGACGTGTGTAGAGGTTTGAATTGTCACGGAGAAGAAGAAATTCGTTTGCATATTTGTGGTGACGGTCACGCCGAAATCGTTTCTTCAGTTTCCTGAGGGTAGCACAGTACACTTCAGAGTTGATCGTTGCACCATGATGGAGAACGTCAAACAGAATAACCCTTCAGAGTTTCAGGAGATCGTCGCCATGAGTTTACCGGCTGAGCGTACGGCTATGGACCTTTTTTTCGGGGGACAGGTAGTGTGTTGCCACTCCATGGACTGCTGTTTTTCTTCGTGCGTGACGATATTCGGCAAAAAATTGTCACAATTATCCTTATAGCGAGCAGGTAATTACGCACAGTTGGTTCTTCATTGTTCTTTTTATTGTCTTCTGTTCAAAAATGTTCAGATGTGTGTGAAATCCTATGGGACTTAACTGCTAAGTTCATCAGTCCTTAAGCTTACACCCTACTTAAACTAAATTATCCTAAGGACAAACACATACACCCATGCCCGAGGGAGGTCTCGAACCTCCGCCGGGACCAGCCGCACAGTTCAGGACTCCAGCGCCTAAGACCGATCGGCTAATCCAGCGCGGATAAGTTGTCTTCTGTGAGGCGTCGAGTAACCCAGTGGGCACAGACATCTTTGAGTGCAGCAACTGGTGGTCGAGTGTGTCAGCACTACCAACAGACACGTCCAGTTGAACAGTGAGGTGCTTGAGTGTGAACCGTCGAACACGTTGAATGAGAGTGTCCCCACGTTCCATCATTGCAAGAGTCACAGCTGTATGCGGCCGGTCGGCATGCTGGAGATCGGACAGGCTTGCGCGACCAACGACTTGCCGTGCTTTTGTTAACTGCCAGGTCTCCTCAGACATTCCGCAATAGTCCATGAATATCTGCGATGCTCTGGTGTTCCGCCAGAGAAACTGAACGGCACCTCTCTGCTTGCAACGCTCCTCCGCGACAGAGGCCATTTTGAAGGTTGCGTATAGCGCCGTCACCTGCAGAAACTTCAAGAAACTACAGGTCCCGAGGCGGGAATATTCTACGATGTCGCCGAATAAATTCCGAATTTTTTCAACCGAAATTTGCCGAGAAAAAGTGTGTTACAATACTTATTGAAAGCTTCTCGTAGAACGTTATGGCCGGCCGCTGTGACCGAGCGGTTCTAGGAGCTTCAGTCCGGAACCGCGCTTCTGCCACGGTCGCAGGTTCGAATCCTGCATCGGGAATGGATGTGTGTGATGTCCTTACGTTAGTTAGATTTACATAGTTCTAAGTCTAGGGGACTGATGACCTCAGATGTTAAGTCCCATAGTGCTTAGAGCTATTTGAAGAACGTTATGTCGAGCATTGGTGGTACTTTTTTCCGGGCAGCAGGATGCTTATGTTTTCTGGTCAGTGCCAATCAAACGGTAGTGTATGGAATGCCGGTGCGACGTGCGACTGTACGAGCGCTGACTTCCCGGTACATACACGAACCCGCTACAGTCTCCATTTCTTCCTGAACTGTCACAGCATCATTACGCCTTGTGCTCGGTCGGCCACTAAGGGGTCTATCGTTTAAACAACCCGTGGCTTCGAACTTCGAAATCATTCTCGCCACAGCTGAATTTGTCAACGGACCTTTACCCGTTCGAATCCCCTTCCTATGACGATAGGATCGTAATGCTGAACTAGCTAATTTCCCATTCTGATAATACAGCTTCACTAAAAGAGCCTTTTCAGGTAACGTCAACATGCTGCGACTGCTGGCGCATCTGATGCTCTCTGTCATTACAGCTCCTTTTCTACACGATTGTCATGCGCAGTAACTGACGTTTTGCCGTCCAGCGCCATCTGTCGGACATTTTGTGAACTTATTTTTGTTCTAATAAAACCTCATGTCATTCCAAGCATGTGTGTCAATTTTTACCTCTCTATCTACATTATTCCATGGTTTATTAAGTTTTCAAATTTATACTGACTTTTTGATCACCCAATATATTGAGAAATAATTATGAAGACACGAAGAATAAAGATGTAGAATGTTAATGAAGTTGGTTTTATTTTAAAAAAAATATTAATTTACACATAAAAAATAGGAAGGCATTACTTTTCAGCACGCTTTCGTATTTATACTTGAGTATTTCGATGACACCACCACGTACATCTATCAGAACATAAAGTTCAAACGTGTTAACTACATTGGCGAGCATCACGAGGGACTGGCTGATCGATGGAACCCAAGCTGTACTCAATGCGAGTATGTGAATGGACCAGGTGAATGGACATCACAGGAGAAGCAAAAATTTCAGTCTTTCAGAAGAAGCACGAGGGGCTTTCAATAAGTAATGCAAAACTTTTTTTCTTGGCAAATTCCAGCTGAAAAATTTGGAATTTGTTCGGCGGCATGGGTGAATATTACCGCTTCAGCTTCCATAGTTTCTTGAAGTAAAAAAAAAGAAAAATTCGGAAATGCTGAAGAATCAGAGACTCTCGCACTCTGTGAACAAAAAAGGGATGCACAAATGACGACTGTCAAATGTTAATAGGCATTTGTGCGTCTGTAAAAAGATCAATGCGGGAAGCGTACTTCCGCCTTCATATCTTAGCACAAGATCTTTCCGAGAAACCGAGAAAATTCTGGTTCCACGTAAGCTTTCAAACAGTTACACTGTAGTCGCTCGGTGAACGTATCTCCAGTATTAATTGATAAAGCAATTAACGATGAATGATATTGAAGATATTCCTGCCCCTTCAGGGTCACGAAGAATTCCGGCTTCCCGATGAGTTAGGAAAAACAAAACACGATGTGACCTAGACGTTTAGTGAATGCTTTAAATGTCATTTGTCTTCTACTCATTGAGTCGGGTGTACTGTAGATATCCGAGACCGCCGGCAGTTAAACACAAGGCAGTCGACTCGAAGGTTACCAATATGACGATCACAACTTCGCAATGAAGCTCAACTTATCTTTGGTAATACTTTACCCGCAACCACACACACACACACACACACACACACACACAATCTCTCTATCTCTCTCTCTCTCTCTCTCTCTCTCTCTCTCACACACACACACACATGCACACTACCTCGCCGCACGCCACTGCCCATCGCATCATCTTAGTCACCCACTGCCACGTTCACTCGTGCCGGTGCAGCGACAAATTATACACGCTCCAGTCACATTTATGTGACCACTGCCTGTGCGCGACATCAACGTGAAGTAACCACTCACAGACGGCAGGTCTATTAGTGGAGGCTATATAAAGCGTATCGGGGGAACGCGGAAAACAGTGCAAGCGTTGTAATGCAGAATGGAGTGACTTATCTGACGTCCAAAACGACATGGTGATTGGCTTTCAAGACAAGGGTGGAAGCATTTCAAAAACTGCTGAGTCTGTAAACTGTTCGCATGCCGCCGTTGTTGAAGTATACAGTGCAGGGCAAAATGTATCTATCCAGATCCGGTCCCAAGACAACAGTGGTGCACCACGTGACGGGTGAACGATGGCTCCGGAGATGTGTATTGGCGAATAGACGTGCAACTGTTGAGCTGCTGACAGCTCATATGAACCAAGGAACTACCAAAATTGTCTCGTCAACGACCGTTCAGCGAATATTGCTGTTAATCGGCCTCCGCAGCAGGTTCCTACACTACTGGCCATTAAAATTGCAACACCACGAAGATGACGTGCTACAGACGCGAAATTTAACCGACAGGAACAAGATGCAGTGATATGCAAATGATTAGCTTTTCAGAGCATTCACACAAGGTTAGCGCCGGTGGCGACACCTACAACGTGCTAACACGAGGAAAGTTTCCAACCGATTTCTCATACACAAACAGTAGTTGAGCGGCGTCGCCTGATGAAACGTTGTTGTGATGCCTCGTGTAATGAGGAGAAATGCGTACCATCACGTTTCCGTCTTTGATAAATGTCGGATTGTAGCCTATCGCGGTTGCGGTTTATCGTATCGCGACATTGCTGCTCGAGTTGGTCGAGATCCAATGACAGTTAGCACAATATGGAATCGGTGGGTTCAGGAGCGTAATACGGAACGCCGTGCTGGATCCCAACGGCCTCGTATCACTAGCAGTCGAGATGACAGGCATTTTATCCGCAAGGCTGTAACGGATCCTGCAGCCACGTCTCGATCCCTGAGTCAACAGCTAGGGACTTTTGCAAGACAACAACCATCTGCACGAACAGTTCGACGACGTTTGCAGCAGCATGGACTGTCAGCTCGGAGACCGTGGCTGCGGTTACCCTTGACGCTGCATCACAGACAGGATGATGTACTCAACGATGAACCTGGGTGCACTAATGACAAAACGTCATTTTTTCGGATGAATCCAGGTTCTGTTTACAGCATCATGATGGTCGCATCCGTGTTTGGCGTCATCGTGGTGAACGCACGTTGGAAGCGTGTATTCGTCATCGCCATACTCGCGTATCATCCGGCGTGATGGTATGGGGTGCCATTGGTTACACGTCTCGGTCACCTCTTGTTCGCATTGATGGCACTTTGAACAGTGGACGTTACATTTCAGAGGTGTTACGACCTGTGGCTCTACCCTTCATCCGCACATTCTCCAGATCTCTCACCAACTGAAAACGCCTGGTCAATTGTGGCCGAGCAACTGGCTCGTCACAATACGTCAGTCACAACTCTTGATGAACGGTGGTATCGTGTTGAAGCAGCATGGGCAACTGTACTTGTACACGCCATCCAAGCTCTGTTTGACACAATGCCCAGGCGTGTCAAGGCCGTTATTACGGCCAGAGGTGGTTGTTCTGGGTACTGTTTTCTCAGGATCTATGCACCCAAATTGCGTGAAAATGTAATCACATGTCGTTTCTAGTATAATATATTTGTCCAATGAATACCCGTTTATCATCTGCATTTCTTCTTGGTGTAGCAAGTTTAATGTCCAGTAGTGTAGTTCATGCAACCATGCCGACTGCTGTTCATCGGCGAAGAAGGCTGAAATTTGCACGCCAGTACCACAACTGGACGTCCACCTTTGTGGCGACAGGCGGCCTTTTCACATGAATCACGTTTTATGCTCCATCGGACACGGAGCCGTTGGTATGTGCAGTATTAGACGTCTGAAAATAAGTACCCTGCAACCATCGTCGGAAAGTTACAGGTCGGAGGAGGGAGCATTATATTCTGAAAAATGTGATTGTGGCATTCCTCGGATGATCTCGTCATTCTGGAAGGCGTAATTGATAAACAAAAGTATGTATCTATCATTTGGGGCCATGTCCACCCTCACGTGCAGTTTGTTTTTCCTCGGTGCGATGCCACCTATCAGCAGGACAATGCAACGAGTTACATAGCTCGCAATGAACGTTCATGGTTCAAAGCGCACCAGGGTGATATTACTTAAAGGGTTAATTATCAGAACCCAGTACGTTGTCCTCAACGGCGAATGTTCATCAGAGAGTAGGGTACCGTCAGGAGTGCCCCAGGGAAGTATGATACGACCGCTGTCATTCTGTGTAAACGTAGATAATCTGACTGACAGGGTGTGCACCAATCTGCGGCTGTTTGCTCATGACGTTGTGGCGTAAGGCAAGGTATCGAAGTTGAGTGACTGTAGGAAGATACTTAGAAAAAATTCTAGTTAGTGCCATGGATGGCAACTAGCTGTAAAGGTATAAAAATATAAGTTAATGCAGATGAGCAGGAAAAACAATCCCATAATGTTCGAATGCAGCTATAGTTGTGTGCTGCTTGACAGTCACGCCGATTAAATATCTAGGCGTAATGTTGACAAGTGATATGAAATGGAACGAGCACGTAAGGACAGTAGCAGGGAAGGTGAATGGTCGACTTCGATTTGTTGGGAGAATTCTGGTAAAGTGTATCTCATCTATAAAGGAGACCACGTATAGAACACTAGTGCGACCTATTCTTGACTACTAATCGAGTGTTTGGAATCGTCGACAAGTCGTTATCCAACGAATTTAGAAGTGTGCTGCTAGATTTATTATCTGTAGGTTCGACCAACACCCGAGTATTACATAGGAGGATCGTGAACTCAAATGGAATCCATGGCTGGCAGACGACGTTCTTTCCGCGAAACACTGTCGAGAAATGTCGAAATAAGTTCGTTGACTGCGAATTCCTTGACATCAGCTGTATTAGATATAGGTCTACTACCCCTAAGTGGCATATGAAAATTTGCCGGACCTGGTCTCGAACCTGGTCCTCCCGCTTACCGCGAACGGTCGCCCTTAATTTCCACATGTCACCCTGTCTAAATCATTACGTCGTAGTTCTTTCAGTCATGCATATAACTACTGAGAAAATTTAGAGAACTTGCACTTGAAGCTGACTGCAGAACAATTCTACTGCAGAAAGCGTACATATCGCGTAAGGATCACGAAGTGTGAGAAAATAGGGCTTGTATGTAGGAAAATAGACAGTTATTTTTCAAAAAATGGTTCAAATGGCTCTGAGCACTATGGGACTTAACTTCTAAGGTCATCAGTCCCCTAGAACTTAGAACTACTTAAACCTAACTAACCTAAGGACATCACACACATCCATGCCCGAGGCAGGATTCGAACCTGCGACCGTAGCAGTCGCACGTTTCCAGACTGCAGCGCCTAGAACCGCTCGGTCGCTCCGGCCGGCTAGTTATTTTTCCCTCGCTTTATTTGCAAGTGGAACAGGAAAGAAAATGACAAGTACAAGGTATCCTTAACCGCGCAGTCCGCAGCTCGTGGTCTCGCGGTCGCGTTATCGCTTCCCGAGCGCGGGGTCCCGGCTTTGATTCCCGGCGGGGTCAGGGATTTTCACCTGCCTCGAGGTAACTGGGTGTTTGTGTTGTCCTCATCATTTCATATATCATTCATGAAAGTGGCGAGATTGGGCTGAGCGAAGGTTGGGAATTTGTATGGGCGCTGATAACCGCGCAGTTGAGTGCCCCACAAACCAAACATCATCATCATCTTAACCGTGCACCAAACGGTTGCTTACAGATTATTTATTACATATATACTGTGCAAGTCACAGTACAGCGCACGGCAGTAGGTGCTTCGAAACTAATGCTAGTCATTTCCTTTCCTGTTACACTTGTAAATGGAGCGAATAAAAAATTATTACCTGTATGTCTCTGTACAACTCCTTGTCTCCCTCATTTTGTCTTTGCGTTCTTGTGTAGCTGATCGTAGCGTTAGAATCGTTCCGCATTCACAAAATCTGTTTCGCTAAAGTTCTTCAATAGCGTTTCGCAAATAGACAGACTTCTTTCCTCCAGGAATTCCGAACTAAAGTCACTGAGAATTTTCGTAACACTGCCAAACAGATTGAACCTATCGACAACAAATCCAGCAGCACGCCTCTGAATTCCTTCATGTCTTCTTTTAATGAGATCTGGTCGTTTTACACGTCCTGGTGGGAAGCCTAAAAACCCTCGAGCAGTAAGTAGCCTACTCAGGAATCGGTCGGACTAGGGTGCTATACTCAGTCTCTTTATAGATACGCTAAATTTTCCCAGAACTCTGTCAATAAACTGCTGTCAGTCATTCATCTCCATACAACTGAGGATGCGCTTGTTTCGCAATGCTATGCCCCGATATTCAATTGACCTGGCAGACAAGCAGCATACCTTTAATACTGTCTTCGAATATTGCAATAATGTTTCTTCCTCTCGTTCGCTGTAACTTACATTTACCCATATTTAAAACAAGACACCAGTCATCGCACCAGATGAAAATCCTGCCCAAGTAAACCTCAATCCTCCTACGGTCACCATGCTGTACAGTCTAGCGTCATCAGCAATCACTCTCAGATTCGTGACCACCCTATGCAACATAACTTTTAAGTAAATGGAGAACATGTAAGGCACCCTAGGATCAAATGTTGTTTCTGAATAATGATTTTTTTTATGTGCTGTAATTTTGTATGGTATCGTACTACTGATTTACTTTACGGCATTAGTGGATAGCCTCGCTCCCATGGTACACGTATCTCAGTAACAAAGTTCTGACCCACTTACCTACATGACACATGTCCTAAGAGATTTCTATTCTCACTCTTCTTCCTAACCTGATGCACGTTAAAGTGGTGAGAAATGTTTCTTGAAATCACAAGCAGTTTATATCAAACACTGAATTTATTGTACTTGCATTTTGAGAAAACCGTCCGTATGATGCCTAACGTCCATGCACACCACGACAGCATGTGAATATAAAATTATCATTGTTGCCGCTCGTCTGGTTGGCCGTGCGGCCTAACGCACGGCTTTCCGGACAGAAAGGAACGCCTGGTCCCCGGCACGAATCCTCCCGGCGGATTTGTGTCGAGGTCCGGTGAACCGGCCAGTCTTTGGATGGTTTTTAGGCAGTTTTCAATCCGCCTCGGCGAATGCGGGCTGATTCCCCTTATTCCGCCTCAGCTACACTATGTCGGTGATTGCTGCGCAAACAAATTCTCCACGTACGCGTACACCACCATTACTCTACCACGCAAACATAGGTGCTACACTCGTCTGGTGTGAGACGTTCCCTGGGGGGGGGGGGGGGGGGTCCACCGGAGGCCGAACCGCACAATAACCCTAGGTTCGGTGTGGGGCGGCGGTGGGGTGAAGTGGACTGCGGCAGTCGTCGTGGGGTTGTGGACCACTGCAACTGCGGCGGGGACGGAGCCTCTCCGTCGTTTCTAGGTCCCCGGTTAACATAACATAACATCACTGTTGTCGCCTACTTTCCGCATTTCGGCGCTCAACTGCGCACTTCGCTCTCATCTGTGGCCTCTACGGTTGTCACGCTCAGACCAGACACTGCCGCGCGCCAGATCGACAGCCACCAAAACGAAACATATCTCGGATTATGAGTCATGCACGCGCTACCTATGGGCTTCGGTCCGGCACAGATCAGTAAGGGGCACATTCGAAACGTAGGAACGGTATCGATATCTGTAAACCTATAAAAAGGAGCGTCGTTGAAATTCTGTGTGCAATGGAATTTGAAATCATCTTATTTACTGATGTATTAGGCTCATTAAACACAGTGTTGTCTAGTAGCTAAAGCTGGTAGCAATAGGGAATAAGTCAATACTGATGAAGGACATACGATTTCTATCGATTCAACTAGCCCTGTCAGCCACTTCACAGAGAGCCTTCTTGGAGTGCACATATGGAAGTCTGTTAATTACTTGGTTTATAGATAATTTGCACGATTCCTATGGAAATGATCAACGAGTTCGTTACGGACTTTTCAAATCTTCCCATTATCTTTTGTTTTCTTTGATCTGCGACTTACAAAATGGAATTCCTTAGAATATAGTAAGAAGAAAACCTGATGGACCTACATAGACCAAAATGCATTGTGTGACACAACAGAGCACGAATGTTTGTGACGCAAGTCGCTAATATGATACTTCAAGTGTATTCGGTATAATGCATCCAGAACTGTGAATTAAAATAAACTAAAAGTGAAAGTTTTGGCTTATAACAGAGGTACTCTCAAACCTTTTTTTTATTCGTGATCGTGGGTATGACATACATCTGTGACACCCTTTTAATTAGGCCATGTAGAACTAGCTTCTTTCTGCTTTTGTGCTGATTTGTTTGTCTTGGTTTACTCGTGTGTGTGTGTGTGTGTGTGTTCCAAAGCACCGCATCAAAAAACTGAATCGGTCGGTACAGAAAGGAGCTACGTCACTTTTTGGCGATTTTCACTTTTTTACATAAATGTATTAAACCGACCAAGGCGCATCTTACTCTCATGAAACGAACTATGTTTGTCATCTTCCTGTGGGAATAACACGAGGTCGATTTGCTATGTGCTGAGGAGAAAGGAATTAAGTCAGTGACTTAGTTCCTTTCTCCGTCGCACGTCGAGTCAGCGAGCTTGCACTACCCCACCTCCAAACTAGGTGGCGTTGGCTTGTAGCATGCAGGCGCAGAAAGTGTAACAAAACACTAACTTGGCGCCAACTTCGTGATGTGTCATGGTTATTGTTCATTGTTCTTGTAAGTTATTGAAAGCCATCTTTCGAAATATCTCGCAAACGAAAGCGAAATGAAAGTGAGCACAAGAGGAAGATAATCAAGGAGGCTAGAGTCACGGGTTGCCATATAATGACTATAGTGGGAAAGCAGTTCCTGAAAAATCTATCAGTGCTGATTGCAGGTAAGGTATCAGCACTGACATTTACCCATTCAACAAGTTCAGTTTAATATACATTCCATAGCATGTGCTACATGCTTTGCGATTACTTAATAAATTACAGGTGCCGTATGGAAAGTTTCCAACGTATCAGTGAGGATAATCGCATCGCGATACATTCAAACATTTTAAGCATGGAAAAATAGTCAGGATATATATTTACACGGGGTTAATTACGAAAAGAAGCCCAAGAAAAGAAGTCAGTGACATGGATAGCATTAAGAAACAACATTCCTTTGTTTACCATGCCATTGTCTGTTGTAGAAGAGTTAGTGTCTGCAAACGTGCTTTTCTCAGTCTTCATGTGGTATCACAGAAACGTGTTTTTCGTATTTGTCTGTACTAGTGAAAGGTCAAATTCCAAATGACATGCGTGGAACAAATCCATGCACAATCAAAGTGTAATGAATTTGATAGATACCAACATCAACCTCTCAAAGAAACTCACTACGCTGGGAAAGAAATGAAATACCGAGATGCACGCTTCGATCTGAAAACCATGCACGAAATGTTCCTTACGAAGTAATCAGAAGTAAATGTGAAATACGACTTCTATAGGAAACATTTTCGTGAAAATTACAATTTTCCTTTCGGTCGTCCACAGATTGATGTATGTGGCAAATGTGGGGAACTCCAGGCTAAGTTAAAAAGTGGACATGCCTCCGACAGTAGTAAAAGAGTTGCACAACTTGAGTAGGATATTCATAAGCGGCGCAACAGGACATTTTATAAATTTATTAAAATAACTGAGCAAGAATGTATGGGCAGGGATGACATTGTTGGACAAACTTTCCACTTCATGCAGAACTTGGCTCTGCCAAACATCCCAATGCAGGAAATATTCTATTTACTTCAGCTGTGGGTTAACAGTTTCCGCATTAATGGTATAAAGTCCAGGAATTCCACGATGTACTTGTATCATGAAGGTGAAGCGAAAAAGGGAGCTAATGAGGTCTGTTTATTCCTGTACCACTACACTGAAAACTATGTAGCGAAGAATGTTATAGAAGTACACCTGTTCTTCGACGGAGCACCTGGTCAAAATAAAAATAATACCGTAGTGAGGATGCGCCACGAAAAATTTTAAAAAAATCACTCACATATTACCCGAAAGAGGTCACTCGTTTCTCTCTTGCGACCGTTTGTTTGGAACACTGAAGAGACAAATACGGAAATATGACCGAGTTTACACCCCTAAAGAGTATGTGAAACTCCTAGAAAACAGTATTTCTGAAGTTCCCGTCGTTTTAGTGGAAACTGAAGACATAATAGACTTTGACACGTGGCAGCCTCGTCATTACACACACACACACACACACACACAAACCGTGAAGTCTAGGGAAACGGCACATCTCAAGTCTCTTCGTCAAGAAAAATAGATTTTTTTCTGTGGCAATGTTCAAAGAATTCAGTTATGAAGCATCGAAAACGGGAGTTGTGATTGCCTACTCTTTCATAAACAGCTGTGCCAGTCACTCCTTTAATGTGGCAAACACCAAACTTGCTTCGTTTGAAATTGGGTTGCAAAGGCTACGTGGTGGGAAAAAGGTTGGAATCAATGAAAAGAAAATTGAAGATATTCATAAACTGGTTAAGTACAGCCATGGAGAAGACTCTGAGATTTTTTATAAGGAGATATCGAAATGGCCGACTATAAATGCTAATTCACTATGGTAAATTATGAACTATCCACAACTTTGAATTCTATGAAGTAGTTGTTATCGTGTTCAGCTAAAGATAATTAGTTAATCAATAAATTTGAGTTTTAGACCAGAAATGTGCAATTTTGAATGTTTCATACACACGAAAAGTACTAAATTCACTTGTTGACTGGAGAAAGCAATTATGTTATAAAATTTTAATTTTTTTCAGAAGATACCTTTTAGAGCACATGAAAATTATTTTCATTCACAGTATGTATGATCAGCGTGCAACAAATACCGAAAATTTGAACGTAATGTGTCAAACAGTTCCGCGCGGGATTAGCCGAGCGGTTAAGGCGCTGCAGTCATGGACTGTGCGGCTGGTCCCGGCGAAGGTGCGAGTCCTCTCTCGGCCATGTGTGTGTGTGTGTTTGTCCTTACGATACTTTAGGTTAAGTAGTGTGTAAGCTTAGAGGACTGATGACCTTAGCAGTTAAGTCCCATAAGATTTCACACACATTTTAACATTTTTGTCTCTCCTGAAAAGAAAGAAAATGTGACATATTTCATTTCTCCACCGACTGATAATTACTAAAGATAAAGTTATCTTCTCATTTATAGAATTTAAAATTCAAATAAGTTACTTTTTGGCGATTTTCTCTTTTTTACATAAATGTATTAAACAGACCAAGATGCATCTTATTGTCATGAAACGAACTATGTTTGGCATCTTCCTGTGGGAATAACACGAGGTCGATTTGCTAAGTGCTGATGAAACGCGAGATTGAATGTCACATGGGGATGTTCCGGACACGTGAAGCGGCCAGGAAAGTATGTAAGCGGAGCAGAGAGGAATGGGAAATCATTCTAGCGACGTTAAGAGCCGAAAATGGGGAAATACGCCGACGTAAGTGACTTTGACAAATGGCAGATTGTTATGGTCTGGCGCCTGGTAACGTGCGTGTCAGAAACGGCTAAGATTGTCGGCTGTTCACGTGCTACTTTCGCGAGAATCTATGGAATGTGTTTGAATGACAGTGAAACCCGAGTGGATGACAAGGCGTGGGAGTCCATTCCTCATCAGAGAACGTGGAGGTCGGAGGCTTACCCTCTCTGTAAAGTAGGATACGCAGCGATCTGCGGCAGTTCTGAGAAGAGAGCACACTGCTTGTGCGGGCACGAGTGTTTCAGAGCACACCGTCCATCGCACGTTTTGAAAATGGGGCTCCGTACGTGTTCCCATGTTGACACTTCTGACATCGTCAGTTACAAATGCAGTGGGCACAGGGTCCTCGAGACTGGGCCGTGGATCAATGTAATCGTGTCACCTGGCTGAATGAAACACGTTTCATGTTACACAAGGTCGACAGTCGTATCCGGATACATTGCCATTCAGACGACCAGCTGCTCGGAACATGCACACAGGCCAGTCAGTAATGACAGTGTTATATTGTGAGGGCATTCACCTGGGCTTTCATGGTATCTTAGTAATCGAAGGGGCAACAGAATAAATGATGATCGTATTAAAATAAGGCAAATAAGAGCTCGCACGGATAGATTTAAGTTTTTGTTTTCCCACGTGGTGTTCGATGAACCCTCTGCCAGACACTTAATTGTGAACTATAGAGTAGTCATGTAGATGTAGACGACATCCGTGAACTACGTGAACATTATTGTGGACCACCTACATTCCTTCATACTTGTCTTGCCCGAAGGCGATGGCATCTTGCAGTAGAATTGTCCGTGTCACGAAGCCAGATTGGTGCTACAGTGGTTTCAGGAGCATGATAGTCACATCACGTTATTTTCTCGGCCACCGAGTCCACCTGATCGGAATCCGATGGAATACATCTAGGCCACTATCGGGCGCCAGTTCGCCACCGACACGCCACAACATGCGGGAACTGCGAGACAGCGTATTCAACTGGTCGCACACACCTCCAGAAACCTATGAAGGACTCATGGAATCCACGCCATGTAGATTCACTGCTGCGCTGCGGTTCAAAGATGAACCAACACGATATTAAGCAAGTGGTATTAAGGTTTTGGCTCATCATTGTATTTCATGATGATCGAGTACGCTTATACATTTATGCAACATCGTTTCATCGACCGAGGTGGCACAGTGGTTAGGATACAAGACTCGTGATCTGGAAGAGAGGGATTCGAATCTAAGTCCGGCCATCCTGATTCCAGTTGCTTTCGTGAATCACCTCCAGCGAAGGCATGGGTGATTCTTAAAACGGACAATATCCACTTCCTACCCTCATCTTTCTACAGCTGAGGTAGTGCTTCATCTGTAAAAACGTTCTCGTGGATGAGACAGTACACATTAGTCTTCCTTTCTTTTTAGTTTTTAATTTGATACATTCCATATTGTGTATAGCGATAAATAAAAACTACAGAGAGCAAAATTTGCGTCTTGGAAATACCAACAATAACGCTTCAGTCACTATCAGCAAGATAGGGCACTGCTCGATGATTTTCTTCAGATATTTTCGCGAGTTTGTGACATATATTTTCCCTTTCAATAGCAAAACATACCAAAATAGCTTTACTGTATTTCACGGATGCTCTGATTGAGGAATCGGAAGTATTAATATCCCAGAACAACGGTGCCACTTTGCTTGGAAGTTGAGTCTCATTCTATAGTTATGGTTTTTTATGTATATTACAGAAGTGAAAATTAAAAAGAAATAGGGACAAATTTTAACACTAACAGATAATGCTCTTATTTAATGATCTCTATGTCGACTGGTCAGCTAATATCGTTATCATAACCACAACTTACGGAAACGACGATAACGAAACGAAGGAACATTAAACTCGGTTGCCAATATCTCTTGTCTCTCTCTCACACACCCCCGTACATTCTGCGTTTTTTCCTCCAGAGAGAGGAATAAAGTTGTGTGATTCAAGTCTGTTTCATAAAGGTGGACGAGGTACTGACTAGGAATTAGTCAGTCGAAATGGCAACATTGCGTTGTTTACTTCTTGAGACAATGCAGACGCCAGCTCTGTCTGTGTCCTGCGCGGTTCTTCTGGAAAAAACTGTTAGACTTCAAAAACAATCCACGCCACCAACACAATACTACCACTATACTGTTCTTTTTCCTTAGTTTGAAACAAAATACCAACCCTTCTTGTATTACGAAGTTTGTGTGGTTGACGTATTTTGTAGAAATGAGTATGCTACTATCAGTTAAAAAGTGGGACCCTTGTATGCTTTGTACACGTGTAATTACATGAAAACAATTGTGTAAACATCTGTGTTGCAGGTCATGCAGATACTCATTGTCTGTAATGGACTTCCTACCTCAGGAAACCCTTAATGACACGCATGTGGAAATGGAATGGCCATGTGAAGTAAGAGAATACTGGGTGGACATAAGCGGACTCGTCATTTTCGTTCGTTTCCTATTCGATTACGTTTCAGTCTTCATAGTTGCTTTGGGTCAGTATCACTGCAAAAACTTAATCAAAACTTACCTTCAAAATGTACTTACACTAAGAAATTATTGTTGTCCTTTTCTGTACATACATGTTTTCAGAAATTTTTGCTTTTTTTAGTTCATTTGTGAAGCTGAAGCCTGGTATGACAGTTTAAGAGTACGATTGTCAAGAATGGCACAAGATCTGGAGGATGGTGCGTGGTTATGAGAATTCTCTAAGAAAACCTGAGGCCACGCAATACTCAACACACTGGACTCGCTTTCGAAACAAGAAGGGATCAAATCCTCACCTGACCAGCCAGTTTCGGGTCCTTAGAGTTACCATAAATCAATTAAGGCGATTACAGGAACCTAGAACACAGCCATGGCCAATTGCTTTACCGATCCTTGTCGAAGAAGAGATTGTGCTTTGTTTCTTATGATCACAATATCGATGAACGTTAGGCGCCAACCTTCCTCCCTTCCTTTTGCTGTAAAGGCTGTTGTCTTTGCAACACCAAACCAGATGAGCGAGAACGCCGCTATTGGCAGCTATGTAGGCGTTGCTGTACGTAAAAAACACCTGAATTCGTTTGAGCGTTACAGTTCATAATCAAAACCAATATTAAAAATTCTCTTTGATGTTCAGATATTTATACCATTATTCAGTGTAATAAATGCAATATTACTGTTAATGTGAAGACGTTTGTGCATAATAACTACCGATTTGCAGAGCGAGTTCTACTTACAGCAGTCAACCTTATTTTTTCTTTCTTCCTGTTATTCCGCTTGCTGTGCTTTTTCATATTTTCCCAACTGCCTTATCGTCAGGTTGCTACAGGCGAGTAGTAGGGGGAGCAGAATGCAGCAAAGTCGCCTACAAAGAATGAGCATTGAACAAGGAACTTCAGCGTTCATGATATATTATTAATGTCTAGACCAAACATACACTTAAAGCAGATTACTAAACTAAACTCCGCCCGAACAGGCTGGGAAGGCAAAACAGTACCGACCGGCCACCGTGTCATCCTCAGTCCGCAGGTGTCACCGAAAGCGGATTTGGAGGGCCATGTGGTGAGCACACCGCTCTCCCGGCCGTATGTGTTTCCGAGACCGGAGCCGCTACTTCTCAATCAAGTAGCTTCTCAGTTTGCCTCACAAGGGCTGAGTGTACCCCGCTTGCCAATAGCGCTCGGCAGGCCGTATGGTCACCCATCCAAGGGCTAGCTCAGCCCGACAGTGCTTAACTTCGGTGTTATCACTGCGGCAAGGCCGTTTGCTCAAACAGATTAATGCGGACGAATATTCTATTGCTGTTATGGAGGACTCAAAACAACAACGGCATACGGCATTAACAGCATGAACTGACGAGAGCAGGTCACTGTAGTTGTCTCGGAGGATAGAACAAACGTATTTTTCTTTTCCTACTGACTAGGAAAAAAAAACTCATTGTTAAGTTGTAGCTGCTATGCTTCAACGGTCTTGGTAAGAAAAGGAGAAATTGGTGGGGTGGTAATAGGTTTTCCCCGTCTACCAAAACCCTCCATTTACACATCACTATACAAGCAGCGCAGAGGCCAGACTATGTCAGATGGGTCTGTGTCTGCTGTTAGAGTAGGCTACACTATCTTTCTGGTGTAGAAGTGTACTCACAGAGGTATTAAGTTTTTCACTCTGGACAATGAAACTGGCAATGTGACACTGTTGATATAATATTTTGGTATTATAGAAGATGTAACTATAGGAGAAGAATGAGTTGTATGTGAACATATAAGGCAGCAGTTAACAGAAAAGGATGCTGTAATCCGCGTGCACTGGCCGCGCAGTTTACGGCGCCATGTCACGGATTACGCGGCCCTTCCCGCCGGAGATTCGAATCCTCCTCGGGCATGGGCGTGTGTGTTGTTCTTAGCATAAGTTAGTTTAAGTAATGTGTAAGTCTAGGAGCCGATGACCTCAGCAGTTTGGTCCCTTAAAAATTCACACATACTGGAACATTTTTGAAGACCCTTTAATATCAGAGGTTGCTACACTTTAATAGATGAAGAGGAATCAGATAAAAAAGCATCATATGAAGAGCTATCGGATGAAGAAAATGATACTGACAGCGGTGTGAGGGCTCTAGCAATTTCACCAGAGTCGGTTTTCCAGGGAAGCAGCGGTTCATCTTATCAGCCGTCACCTCGAATAAAACGGAGTTTCCGCAAGGATATCTGACTCACGTGTACATGGAATGGACAAAACAACCAAGGGAAAAAGATGGAAATGTTGATTCTCCCCGTCTGTGTCGTCCTGGATTAGCCATTGACAAGACACCGCACCTGAGAATTACAGAAGTGTTGGCACAGAAAAAGAAAATAAAGTGTTAGACTGTGTCACAGAACTTTGAAAACAGGCTAAAACAACGCCATTATGGAAACACAAAAAATCTGCAGGATATGATAAATTGTGAATTACGCGATCACTTTATAGCAAAAGACGTAAGAAAACGCACCGATCGAGGTGGCGCAGTGGTTAGCACACTGGACTCGCATTCGGGAGGACGACGGTTCCATCCTGCGTCCGGTCATCCTGATTTAGGTCCTCCGTGATTTCCCCTAAACTGCCTTAAATTTAAATTCATATTTGGTTTTCCCATGTTAACTGTAAAAGTATTTGACATGCATCATAGACATATGCTCAATAAAGACTACAAATCATCATCATCAGCAGCAGCAGCAACCAATTCAATCATTAAATGATGTGGCCTCTTCGAGTCGTGGATTCAGGTAGGCTTTCAGCAGTTTTCTCCAAGTGGGACGGTCTTGGGCAGTTCTCTGCCAGGTGTTACCAGCGATCTTCTTGATGTCTTTGTCCCATCTGTCGGGTGATCTTCCTCTAGGCATTAATAGTAATGTACTTTAGTACTAATACCAATTGGTATATTCATATAACATTAACACTAATTAATATACAATAACAAGTCAATAAACAACGCTTGAACTGCTATTATTTAACAATATGGTGTCTGAGTGCCTCGCAATGATAAACTTTTTATTGACCTTCAACGAGAAAGACATTATGGTGATCCAGTAACAATTTCATTGGAGTCTCTTCTTTTTCTTGTACCTTTGTCCAGCGTTTTATCAGGGTCGGCATGGTTATGGTCGGATTTGACATGGTTAATTTAAGGGGTGTCCGGATCTCCTTCTTGTCGCCACCCCGATGGATGAGAGGATGATGATGAAGACAACACAACACCCAGTCCCTGAGCGGAGAAAATCTCTGACCCAGCCGGGAATCGAATCGGGGCCGCGTTGCATGGCATTCCGTCACACTGACCCCTCAGCAATCGAGGCGGACAATCACATTGGAGTCTAAGATTATATATTGCAGAGTTCTTTTAAATGACATTACCTAGTTCTCTCAAGCAATGATGACGAATTATTTTGATGTAACAACACATTTTTTTCCAATATATCCTGTGAGGCTTTTCACAGCTTTTCATCTGATAGTCTATATGTTCTTCCTGTGGCAGTTGTGGAATTTAATTTACAAAGTATTAAGCTTTTGTTGTATAGTCAATTTATCTGTATTACTTGTTTATGATGAAGAAAGAGCTAGTCCGCTAGGATTAGTAACTAAACTGTTTTCTTCTTGCTTTTCATTTCTCAAGCCTTCTCTACCATTTGTTGTCATAGGCACAAGTTACAAGTCCTGTAATCTGTTTGAAAGGATGCAATCAGCATTGAATTTTATGAATATCAGAATCCTTAAAGTCAGTTAAAAATTTGATTTACATTTGCCTTTGCTCATATGAATAAATTCATTATACTTCTGAAACCCTGTGACTGCTATGGCTTCATAATATCTTTTTGCAAAGGTTCTTTTTATGACGTATGATCATCATTTGTCGTATAGAAACAACTGACTGATGACATATTTGCTTTACCCTGCTCAGACCATTGGAAGGAAGGTAATACTTTATCATGTTGTTCTGAATATTCATGTAAACCATTGTATTAGGTGCATTTATTAAGCCACTGGGTTCATCCTGTAAGAACATCCTCACTTGACACAGTGGAAAAATGCACCAGTGTCATTATTTCAAATGCTGAATCACCCATAAAACTTTGAAAGGCACGTGTTGGCTTATGACAAATTGCAATATTCCACTGTGTTGGTACTTGTCGGTTCCAATATGTGCCATTCAATGTTTTATTGGGTGATTAAGCATTCAGATCATGAAGCTAACACTCTTACCCCACTTTATTACCTGAATACATACTTAGTGGGCTGCACATATATGCAGGACCTGGTCCTCTTTCCCATTCCAATCCTTTGCTAATTTTGTTTCAACATTTCATCTCTACTGAAATGAATTTTTGTCAATAGAAGTACATGTTTTTGTTTTATTAGAGAGAGTGGTTGTAATTAAGGACACACAGAAGAGAAATAACGAATAAACCATTCAAAGAAACTCATTTTAATTTCTAGATGAGAGGCTAACAGTTGTTAAATTCGTACCACGTTTACGTTCCAGGTTACAAACGTTGCTCAGTGTGACAATCATCTGCATCTACGACAATCTGTAACCACACTGAAGATAGTGTTTCACAATAATTGTTCACAGCACTTTTCGAACGATGAATCATGGAATGTTCAGCTGTCGTGACATGTTTTGTGCACTGCTTGAAGACAACACATTGCGTCCAGCATTCTCAGCCATGGCAACAGTAACTTCTTCAACAATTTGTGGTGCAATTGGCCGTCGGCCTCTTTCAGGAGCAGTTCCCAAATCGCCAATTAATTTGAAATTCGGAATCATGTTCTTCAACCCTGGTGTCGAAAGAAGACCTCTCCATTTCCGTTTAATACGTCGATAATCGTGAAGATCAGCAAAACTATGGCTGTTATTTTGATAAAACAGATTTACGAGTAAAGCGCTGCTCACCTTGTCCAGACCCTGTTGACTGTCTACAATTGTAGGGCACTCTGATGCTTTAGTTTCAAATCTACATCATTGTACCTATGCCGGCACTTAACTCCAAATCGTGGCACTAACACTACTAACTACGCAAATACTGAACATCATTCCTATAAAGTTGGCCACTATATGGTAAATAGTTTTCTGCCTACACTGGTTCAAGTAGTGAAAGTTTCATTATAACCACACTGAATATTGGAAGTAGATGTTTTCTACTGTTCTATAAATATGAGCAACAACTAAATTATAACTTATATTAAATGGAAAAGATGTAATATTCCTTACATTATTGGTCTTAATTGTTATATGGCACTGTCAAATACAATTTAAAACGATAAACTGAAGTATACTTAATTACTACCCAGTAATAATATTTTAACAAACGTCTTATGAAACAGTCAGCTAACCATGTATAATTGTCAATGCAAACTGGAAATAAATAAATAAAAATAAAATAAAATTTAATTGATATGTTCCCACTGGAATACCATCATGAAATTAGGGACTCATATTAGCAGGTATTTTGTATGACTGACATACACTTTGTTCCAACACAAAAAGAAATCCGATATGTAATTTTCAGAATTTAAAAAAGGTTGGCTTGGGAAAATTTAGAATTTTAATGAATTATGTCGAGTAGCAGATATTTTAAAGCTTATAAGAAACTTAATAAAACAGTACAATTTCCAGATATGTTTGACAAATAGCTCTTGAGATATGGCCATTTTAAAGTTACAAGCCATGAAAAAACTTGGACAATTTCGGAAATTTTAACAAATAGTTACTCTAATGCGAAGCATCCAAAATATTTAATTTTAGATTTTATGTTATTTTGATAGGTAGAATAAAATGACAGAAAATTACAAAATTCTAATTCTATAAGTACCAAATTTATATTTTTATTGCTTGAGTTTTCATGGCATGACCCAGCGATCAAAATATAGTTGCTGCACAGTGCCTTTTTGGCATACTGTAGACGCGTTTCGTGCAGTGATGTAATTGTTATTTTCTCTTCTTTGTGGGAAGAAGCTCCATAGTTCGTCTTTTAGGTATTATGTTTCTAATAAGAATCGTTGACAAGTGAGTGAAAGTGCAATTTCTGTTGGTGGAAACTATTTCTAGCCCGTTTGTGTGCTGTACGTTCTTAATGCTACAATGCATGGTGATGCAGATATACGTCACTCTCTTTCCATCGTGATTATAAATCAGCAGTACTTTTTTCGAGGCTCTATCCTCACAATGATGTGTTGTTGGATCACACCAGTTTCGTTTGTTGCTTCCATTATTGGCAATTCTCACAGTGGCAGTCTCCTACACAGTGTTATTTTGGGTGGTGACAGAGAACGATCGTAGTGCTGTGTGCAGAGTATTTGAGTCATAAATAATCATTGTTTTAACTGACAGTAAGCACTAAAATAAGTATTTTCATAGCCTAATTTCTATAGTTTATCCACAAACATGTTACAAGTAAAATTACAAAAAATGTAAGCCTTTAATTGTGTGATTCAAATATGAATCATAGTGTGTAACAGCATCTTAACATTATGCTTCAAATCAGGTTATCCATGAGCTTTCAAAATTGTGATTATTTGATATCAAAAACAAAGCCTAGCTGTCCAAAATAGAAGTGTCACATAATTTTTACGACAGATTTTTTTTCGTTTTGAAGTCGAGTACCTTTTTTGTGATAGGCCACAAGCATTGTGTGTTTACATGATGAATAAGAAAGTTCCACATTCTTACCATATCAGATGTCTGTATTTTACATATTTCAGACAGGATGAAAGAAAAGGTTAAAACCTGAAGATATACCATCGTTACTTGTCAGTATTGCTAGTGACAGTGAACATGATATGGACAGTGATATTGATAGTAATGAAGTTGTTGGAAGAGATCCTCCTAGACGCAATGATGTAGATATACATGATAATGAATCAGAGCTTTCTTCCTCTTTCCCGGATGCTCATTCAGATGTGTCACCTACACAGCAAGAATACCTAGAAAATTTACTTGGTAACAGTGCTGCTGTTGATCTGATCATTGATAGCTTACTAACTGGACTGATAGACGTGGGAGAAACTTGTACTGAAATGGCCAGAGAGAAGACCACTTCAGAAGGACGAATTTTGCAAGCATCACAGAGCAGTAGTACAACTGAATCTCAGCCATCTGAAAATAACTCACAAGTAACCTACTGCAGCCAAGTCATATGAGCATTCCAGAACAACAAAAAATGTTTTCTGGCACTACTGGAAATCCAACAGTAGTTCAACTTTTGAGGTATTTTTTTGGGGAAGAACTTGTACAGAGAATACTGCTTGAGTCTATTCAGTACAGTGTTTCCAAAAATTCGAGCAAACCTTTTGAACTCAGTGAAAATGTTGTTAATGTGTCAGGATTGGCGAGGAAGGGAAAGCAGTGGGCACCCGTTGAGGAGAAAATTCAAACATATTTTAAATGCATTGATGTTTAATGCCATAAAAAGGAAAGGCAGGCTTAGAGAGACCGCCGAAACTGAATGGGCTGCTGCCCAAGAGAGGAGGAGAGGAGAGTGGTCGAGTCGGAAGCAGCCTAACAGTAGAGAGTGGACGGCGTGTTCGCTCCCGGCAGCTGGCCGCGGTTCCACCCCCATGTGACCATCTCCCACCCTCAATATTGGACAGCCATGTTGTAGACGCGCAGTTCGGTAGCCTTACCTCGTCAGCAACGCGTGAGTTTAGCTGCTGATGGTTCAACCGTGAGTTTCAAAGTTGTTCTGTCCGGTTTTGTGCAATGTGACTGATATGCTGCAACTAGCCGCCTGGAAGAAGGCATTGATGGACATCAAGTGAAAAATAAAAATCAAATTTTATTCATTCAGTATCGGCCCGCACTGTACAATAATTTGCACATATTAATTCAGTTAATCTAGAAATGATACTGAAGAAATTGTGTCTTAAGTAATTTGAAAAAAAAGAGCAACACTACATTACAATAACAGTGCATATCAGATATTAGAAAAAGGTTCTGAAGGGTATGACTAACTTTACAAACTGCGTCGTCTGCCGTATGAAATTGGAAAGAAATTTGTTACAGTTCCAATGGAAGAATCGTTGTCTACTGACGAAAAAATGTGTTCCACGAAAGCACGAAGCACGGCACCATATGAAACAATATATGCCTCAGAAACCCCATAAATGGGAATATAAGTTGTTTGTACTCAGTGGTGTACCTGGCTTTGCTTATACATTTGAAATATGCGCTGGTACATAGAATGAAGCAAAAACCAGACTTACAGGTGAGCCGGATTTTGCAGCAAGTGCAATGTGGTGATTAGGTTGTGCAGACACATTCCAAAAGGTGTGAATCACAAATTATATTTCGGTAATTAGTATGCGAGTTTCGCTCTTGTGTCTTATTTCACAAGTAACGGAATTACTAGCTTGGGAACTATACAAAGAAACAGAATACCAGAGAGCAAGCTACTGACTGAAGAAAAACCGAAGAAAGTAGACAGACGATACTCTATTGAGTATTGCACCACCTATGAGAAGACAGAAATAACGAATGTCCTAAGGAAAGACAACAAGTGTGTGACCTTGCTCTCCTCGTTCATTGGAACACAACTGGAGAGAACAACAGAAAGATTTTATAGACGAGAAGAAGCACAGGAAACTGTAAAATATACCGCAGTCATACAGGAATATAATCGACATATGGGCAGAGTTGACCTACTAGACTTTACTGGGCAGACAAAATATTTATGCCTACGAGGAAGTGGCACATAAAGCTTTTTTTAATCTTATAACTGACATAACAATCATCAATGCCTGGTTATGGTAACTCCATCATTCTTTCTGCATTCAGACTTGAACTTTCAGGAACATTGTGTGCAATTGGATTTTCCACAATATCAAAATGAGGAAGACCATATCCTGATGTACAAAAGCAATATGGTACTGAAAAAAAAGTAGAGGACCTTCAGCTTTAATTCCTCCTGCTGATGTGAGAAACGATATGATAACCATTTCCCAACCTGGAATTCAGTAAGAGTACGCTGTAAACTACCAAAATGTGTGAAACAAACCTATGTAGTAAGTTCAAAGTGTACTGTTGCTCTTTGATTTAATAAGGACACAAACTGTTTTTTTTTTTTTCATTTCCATGCCAACTAATGTTAGTAAAGACTGATATCATGACAATGAGTTTTCCCTAATTTTCTGTAACATTTTCTTTTGTATAAAGTCTTATGTATTGTAATTTAAAGAAAACACATTAATTTTAAAACATTTTCTCTATTTATACTCTGTTTATGTTAATAATTGACAAAATGAATAATCATATTTGCATAACAGTGACTGATTCAAATATGCATCACTTGGGATTGCACACGGTGTTTATATATCACACATGAGTAGTACAATTTAACATCGGACCATGAATTCTTTGTGCAAGACGAAGGTTAACAGGGGCGATGGTAAACTGCAATAAGACTGTTACATCTCATCTGGCTAGTGACCATGGTTGTTTATTTCCTCATAATACGTCACTGTTTCTTCGTATGCATTTTCAATTGCCAACGATCATTTTAAAGGGCTGTTGTGAACATATCATAATTTCCGAACCGTAATCGGACTTGAACTTCGTAAACAGCAGGCGTATACACCTCCGGAAACCTGTGTGTTGCTTATGTTACAAGGAATCGAAGTTTTATTTGGTGTGCAAGGTGGTTGTTTTATCACCTTACAGTTTGTCATCAGAGTTTATCAGAGAGAAACTTGTAGGGAGAATGTTTGTCATGCGCTGGAAGTATATTTCTTACATTGGAATATTAACTGCGTTGCATTCCACATGACTAATAGGTCGGAAACCGCATAGCTCTGTCATTATAGCGTGTATAAGTGCAGAACCATGTACTCCTTGGAACTGTTCATGCTCTACGATCATTTCTCTCTTTCCAATGCCTTCGTGGTATGGACACCAAACACTGGATCAATACTTCAGAATTGTTAGTACAAGTGATTAATCTAAAATGTTTCAAACTCCTTTTCTAAGTCAGTGACAGGGGTTTCTAAGGTACTGCAAACCCAGTGTGCACATTTGGTTGACAGTTGTTGTGTATCGAAGAGACTGTGCTCTTTTTATGGAGTCAGTGCAGTGTCGTATCCAATTTCACACGTCGACAGCAGCTGCTATGCATTTGTCTATTTCCTCATAAAATGCAGCTGTTTAATGCATTTTCCGTTGATGACGATCATTTTATAGGACTGACGCGAGCATAACATTACTTCCGAACTGTAATTTGTTGTAAAGAGTGGGCGCTATACACCTCCAGAAAGCTGTATAGTGCATGTGTCGCAAAGAATCTGGGATATTTCTTGGGTGTAGAAGGTAGTAGCTTTATCATCTTTAAAGTTTCTCATCATAGTGAGTGAGGTAGAAAATTTGTGGAATGTATGTATGTGAGATTTTGGAAATATATTTCCACATTAGTAATATATTGGAAAACCCCACTGCTATGACATTATAGTTTCTTTAAGTGCAGAGCTCTGTGGACTTATGAATGTGTGTTTATGTTTTAAGTAAGATAAGTGATTTACATAAAGCATTTCAAACTCCATCTGTCTGTAGCCCCATCATGCAGAAACCACATGTTTCTTCTTCCTGTTAACAGTCAGTTATATCACACAACACTGTCAAATGTTTCGGGCTCTTATCTATTATACACCAATAAGGAGAGCTAACTTCCTCAGTAAGCATGCTTCTAGAGAGATCATGTGTACTTGGATGGGTGCCGTGAATAAGATTGGTACAGAATAGTCTTCGCTGAAAAGTAGTTATGATACTGGGATGACAATACTGGTCTGTATCACTAGCATCTGTCGGTTGTGCCAGTATGGAACATGTATTGTACCCTTTCGAAAGAAGAATGTCTGAGTATAATCGTTGCCTCTTCTGGTTTCCATATGTTGCAATGTCTCCCACATTTTGTCAATAAGAAACGTCGCCTCTGTCCTTTTTTTCTACCACCCTGTGTGTGTTGTGGGAGCAGCTTACCTTACTCTGGGCGATGTCCAGCTTTCTGTGATAGCCAATGGATCAAAACGTTTTAATGTCAGTTTATCACCTGACACAGACTTCAAAGTCATAGTAGAAAAGAAAGCAAAATGTATGGTGCTGTACACAGCTGTCGTTATACACTGCTTGGCTATGTTAGAGCGAAAAAAAAAAAAATAGGTAACTGCTTACGAAGCCATAACTCAAGAAACCTCTATTGCAAATAATAGTCAGTAGGATATGGTCTTCGTCCACCACAAGCAATGAAACTTTACACAGGTCTATGGGAGCGACTCTGATCACTTGCCACCTGCTCCAATGAATCAATACATGTACATTTAATGGGATCACAATGTATGCTCGATGCTGACACGCAGACTGTATTTGTTTTCGATATATCAGAAGAGTGAGACATGGTAAAAATTCCATCAAGTTCTCTACCAGTCTATGTTAGCAAAGTGCTATTATACTGCATGGTATGGAGTTTAAACGTTGGATTGCAATAGTTCGTAGTTTTTCTCTGTTGGATGGTACAAAGTAATATATATATATATACTCCTGGAAATGGAAAAAAGAACAAATTGACACCGGTGTGTCAGACCCACCATACTTGCTCCGGACACTGCGAGAGGGCTGTACAAGCAATGATCACACGCACGGCACAGCGGACACACCAGGAACCGCGGTGTTGGCCGTCGAATGGCGCTAGCTGCGCAGCATTTGTGCACCGCCGCCGTCAGTGTCAGCCAGTTTGCCGTGGCATACGGAGCTCCATCGCAGTCTTTAACACTGGTAGCATGCCACGACAGCGTGGACGTGAACCGTATGTGCAGTTGACGGACTTTGAGCGAGGGCGTATAGTGGGCATGCGGGATGCCGGGTGGACGTACCGCCGAATTACTCAACACGTGGGGCGTGAGGTCTCCACAGTACATCGATGTTGTCGCCAGTGGTCGGCGGAAGGTGCACGTGCCCGTCGTCCTGGGACCGGACCGCAGCGACGCACGGATGCTCGCCAAGACCGTAGGATACTACGCAGTGCCGTAGGGGACCGCACCGCCACTTCCTAGCAAATTAGGGACACCGTTGCTCCTGGGGTATCCGCGAGGACCATTCGCAACCGTCTCCATGAAGCTGGGCTACGGTCCCGCACACCTTAGGTCGTCTTCCGCTCACGCCCCAACATCGTGCAGCCCGCCTCCAGTGGTGTCGCGACAGGCGTGAATGGAGGGACGAATGGAGACGTGTCGTCTTCAGCGATGAGAGTCGCTTCTGCCTTGGTGCCAATCATGGTCGTATGCGTGTTTGGCGCCGTGCAGGTGAGCGCCACAATCAGGACTGCATACGACCGAGGCACACAGGGCCAACACCCGGCATCATGGTGTGGGGAGCGATATCCTACACTGGCCGTACACCTCTGGTGATCGTCGAGGGGACACTGAATAGTGCACGGTACATCCAAACCGTCATCGAACCCATCGTTCTACCATTCCTAGACTGGCAAGGGAACTTGCTGTTCTAACAGGACAATGCACGTCCGCATGTATCCCGTGCCACCCAACGTGCTCTAGAAGGTGTAAGTCAACTACCCTGGCCAGCAAGATCTCCGGATCTGTCCCCCATTGAGCATGTTTGGGACAGGATGAAGCGTCGTCTCACGCGGTCTGCACGTCCAGAACGAACACTGGTCCAACTGAGGCGCCAGGTGGAAATGGCATGGCAAGCCGTTCCACAGGAGTACATCCAGCATCTCCACGATCGTCTCCATGGGAGAATAGCAGCCTGCATTGCTGCGAAAGGTGGATATACACTGTACTAGTGCCGACATTGTGCATGCTCTGTTGCCTGTGTCCATGTGCCTGTGGTTCTGTCAGTGTGATCATTTGATGTATCTGACCCCAGGAATGTGTCAATAAAGTTTCCCCTTCCTGGGACAATGAATTCACGGTGTTCTTATTTCAATTTCCAGGTGTATATATATATATATATATATATATATATATATATATATATATATATATATATATATATATATATATATGTATGTATGTATGGGTGAGAGATGTGAACGCACCCTGAGAGACACAGATCTCCTTCAGAGTGCAGTACCTCTATGAAGTTTAGAAACGCCGTCCCATCGCTTTAACTCAGCTCACCCTGTTTCTCCACAGGATACAGGATGCAAATGTGGTAGATATAGCGCTCTCTGACTTCCGCTCAATTCCGACTTAAATTGGAACTATCATATGGACAGGAAGGGGGGGGGGGGCAGAGACAGAGGAACAGTTACAAAATTCAGAGAGACTGTCTAAAACCATGCCGGAGTTTTGCTTTATGAAGTCCTTAGCAAATGGGTTCGAAACAGGTGACTCATTCCAGATATTAGAGTGCCACAAATATGATTCACCAGTGGCTGTAAACATTAAAAGATATGTTCATAGGATCCAACGCAAGTGTGTGGTTGAATGGAGAGACTTGATTCCAAATTGCATACAGCATTTCTGCCAGAAAGCATGACACCATAGATCTGAAAAGCCAGTGTGTTGGTCATAGGATTTTGTACATTTCTTATGACTTCATCGAGAGTTGTATTTTTTTAAGTGATTCCCCATGTAGAATACCATCTACTGTATGTGATCATTCTCAAACAACCACCATCCTCTCTATACTATAGCCCTGTTGATGTATCGCAGAACCTCTGTTACGCTGTCTGCATGTCATCGAGGTATAATGCCAAACAAATTTGTTTGTAAACGTGAGAAATATCTAGCAGCGGCATGAGGGAGTTGCAAATGTCGGCTTACTACCGTGTTCCTTAGACGAATTGCTTTCAAAATTCGGTGAGAAGGGTGATTTTATTAGAGCTTACACTGCTGGCGACGTGCGCCCGCACCTTGGGGCTGTTAGTACGCATCCCAGCTATCCATTGTCGCAGTATTGGTGTGGAATATCACTTCAGTTGGTAGCAATACCATACTTCAATTTGTAAAGCATGTATAGTTTTTAACATGGATATAATTAGCGATATTTGTGTGTGTCTGTAGAACCATAACCGCTTTTATGTAGGGCGACAGTAACATAGTCATTGCGATCATGTTTTTAATAACTGGTCGTTTATAAGACGATTACACCTCTCTTCCTAAGACACACTGATAACACTCACAAAAAAAAGAATGGCGCATGTCCATCCATCCAAGATTTTTCGCTCAATATTGTTTTGTTCCACCAACATTTAGCTATTAGCGAAGTATTACACTTAGTAGCGGACGTGTGATAGATTCGCTGTGATCAGCTAGGGTATAAAGTAACTGTGGTCAGTGTTCCGACATGTACAAAGGAAACGGCTATGTCCAGTCGTAAGGGATGTATGGATTTGACGTGGAAAACTGGGATTTCAGGGCATCAATAGCCGTAATGGGGATGAAAAATTTTATGTGGGAAGTTATGTCCAGTCCTAAGAAGGCTGTACATTTACGTGGGTAAGTGATATTTCCAGGGCCACAGATATCAGGAGGAGGTGTTTCCGATACTTTGTTGATTGTCGAATGTCATCAGATTGGGGCTGCAATCGTAATATTTTATTGTAATTACACTGATAAATATGTGGCTGGTTTCCTAGGACGACTCTGCCTGCTCTCAGAGTGCATGGCAGAAGTAGGTGGTGAACAGAACAAATGTACATTTCTGACTTAAAGTGCGAGCCATCTCTAAGCCTCACGAAGCTGTCAGGTAGCGAATGGAGATGCATCTGACCTCACAGTATCGCCCTCAGGGCAGGTGAATAGCGAACTAATACTCGATATGTGTTGAGCAGCCTTCACGAACGCGTGTGTTGCGAGTAATCTCCGATTTTTAAGTGGATATTTGAGAAGATTCAATGTGACAAGCGTTGGCGCTGGACGTATTGATAACATCGGAATTCCTACCACTCCGGTCATGCTGTACACCGTTCATGGCCGAACGATCCTCTCCAGCGAGCCGGGCCTGGCTGCAGGCCTGACGCAATCGCTGAGGTGCGCGTCCTCTGTGGCGTGTGGACATCGGGACAAGAGCGCACGGGATGTACAAGTGTTTCAGCAATCTCCGAGATCTAACAGTGACGATTACAACGTGGTTTAAGTGTGTGGTATGTATTGACTCTCAATACATCGCAATGGACTCTTCTTGCAGTGACATTTGTTGTTGTTACTGTCCTATCACGTTATAGACCATTTCCTCCTTCATTTTTCGTCCTGGTGTGGTGGAGAAAACCAACTTAGGAATGCTATAGTGGTTTATAAAACACACTTAGAAGACCTGCAGTGGTCAGGAATTCCACAACTGTGGCGGCATAATTTGAAATTTCAACTATCATTTTAAAGAGCGCCGCGTCCAATCGTGACGCCATATTGCTGATCAGTTTATTGTGTGTTTTGTCATGTCTCCCGCAAATTGTTTTTGAAATTATCACTACCCCTTCCATTCGTGAAGTTAAGAAGCACGAAGGTAAAGCAAGAGAAATTAGGAATCTTATGGAGGCTTTTAGACGTCGTTCTTCTGTCACTCTTTTTGCAAGTGTAACAGGAAAGGAAATGACTAGTAGTAAGTATTACGTGGTACCCTCCGCCGTGCACCGTACGGTGGCTTGCAGAGTATGGATGTACATGTAGTTGTAGATGTAGTTTATTCTTGCCGATTATCTTCTACAGCTTAGTGGTTGTAGGGCAAGAGTTCAGGAAATTTTAATCCCTTTTGAATTTGTAATGAATATTTCACGTGGATTGTCTTGCGCTGTCTGCAACGCTCTCGCCAATTCGTTTGCTTCGCCGTTAGCATCCAGTTCGCCTTATGTTGGTTATACATTATCTGATCAAAAGTATACGGACACCTGGGCAGCGCTCTCGCGAATTCTTTTGCTTTGCCGTCGACATCTAGTTCGCCTTATGTAGGTTATACATTATCTGATCAAAAGTATACGGACACCTGTTAGTGAAAGTAAATGTACGTGTGTCCGCCTGCCGCCTTCATGACGGATTGAAATCTGCTGCGGAAACTTTCAGTGAGATGTTTGAATGTTGGTGGAGGAATAGCAGCTCATTCTTCCTCAAAAGATTAAACCAGAGAAGGTAGTGTTGTTGAATGCTGGTGTATAGAACGTATTCGACATTGTAACCCACCCCAAAGGTGTTTCTTTCGGTTCAGGTCAGGACTCTGGGTAGGCCAGTCCACCTCAGGAAAGTTATTGTCCACAAACCATTGCCTCACAGATGCTGCTTCATGACGGGATGCATTGTCATCCCGATACAGTCATCTTCTGCGAACTATTCCTCAATTGTACGCATTCACAATACTGTAAAACTTGTTCATACACTTTCGCATTTAGTATTTCCTTAAGCACAATAATAGGGTGACATCGTAACCGTGAAAAGTACGCCCATAGCCTGACACCACTTCCTCTGTACCGTACTTCACTGTTGACACTACACATGATTGAAGGTAACATTCTCCAAGCATTCACCAAACCCAAACACTTCCATCGGTTTGACGCAGGGTATAGCATGATTCATCACTCCAAATCACACGTTTCCAATTATCTGCTGTCCATTGGTCTCCCTCTATACACCACCTCAGCGGTCGCTTGGTATTGTCTGCAGGAATATGTGGCTTATGAGGAGGTGCTTGGCTATTTTACCCCATTATTTTTAACTCCTTACACACAGTCATGTTGATAGGTGGACTGCTGGTAGCTCTTTGGAGCTCACGAGTGATTCCTTCCACAGACTTCAAGTGATTTTTTACAACCAATGTCCACAATGATCGACGGTTCCTATCCATCAGTACATGAGGTCTGTCTAGTTTTGCTTTCCGCTTGACAGTCACGTCATCGACAGTGGATTCGGGCAGATTAGTAGAGTTCACATGTCCTTGAAGGATTTGTTACTTGGGTGACGCCAGTAACTAGTACACATTCGAAGTCACTGAGGTCCCCTGACCGACCCATTCTGATATTACTGATTCTCTGCTGACAACACAATGCTCGCTATCTCCTCTTATACTGACCGGTCTGCTTCACGTGATGTGTAGTGGTCAGTTTCATATTATACAGAGGTTATTCCATGTCAATTAATCCAATTTGAGAAAATGTTCTAGCTGATAGTCTCAGATTTGGCTGAAATTTAGCACACCAATGCTACCAAGTGTGGAACACTCATGTGTAAAATTTTAAGTTCCCTGCCAATTAGTTCCAGAATTAAGGCTTGTAAAAGAAGGTGGCATAACCCGGAAATTGCAATCCACATCTGGCAATCTATCTTCAGACCCAACTTCAGGTCTTAATAACTTTGGAACTATTCCGCACAGTCCAATGAAATTTTTACAACCCAGTAACATCCACTTAGAGAACACACTCTATGAATCAAAACGCCAACAACATATTGCTGAGGGAAAATAAAAAATTCCAAAATGTGATTAAAAAAATGTAATACGTTAAAAGGTTCATATTGTAGGTGCCCTCTATGCCAAATATAATTCACTCAAAAAGGGTATAAATTTTTTGTGGTAAGCTTAATGTGGCCTAAACACACACAGAACTCATCTTGCCCATATCAGTCACACAAACAGAGTTACATGCACACAAAAATACAAAAATTTGAAAAATTACCTGAAAAACGTGGATTTTCGAAGTGTGATATCCAAGCCAAATTTCAAACACTGCATAAATAGACCATAACATAATATGTGGCAAAATTTCAACTTGTTATTGCAAGTCATTTGTGTACAATAAAAGTTGACAGAGATGTATTTGGTTACGTTTCTTTTAACAGAATTTAGCAAGTAATAGTGATGATGCAGACAGCTTGTTTCAGGTAGAGGTGCAGCAATTGTTGGGATCCATTAGGCAACAGAAAGTTAAAGAATGGTAGTTTTCATGGACAGAATGAGTCATTGTTAGGCAGGAACAACAAAGGAAACAAGCAACAATTACAGATTACTCATGTTTTTAAGAGTCTATTTCAGACTGGTACTGTTGTGGAAAGTCAGTATGGAGGCAGAAGAGTATACTAGTGGTGCTTTTGTTCAAACAAGTTGCAGTATTGGTAGAGCACAAGCATCTGAATGTCATAAAACAACATATCTAACAAAATGTGGCATTCACTTTGTACTGTATGATCTGTATGAATCGGACCAAGATTTGTTGCTATGGAGATCCGGGATACACCCTGTGGGCACAAGAGTACAGTTACAGGAAACTTTATTGTTTGTTATAATCATATGAAAGTGTTTCTTTCCTACAAAGAAGTTGTTTTGATCCATTTCGAATTCATAAGAAGACAGTGAAGTGTAGCCTCAGAGAAATTGATATAAAATCAGTATTGAAAGTGAATCAGCGCATGGGACTTAACATGCAACCAGCACAAAAGTTATGTTCCAGGTGTGTTACACTGCTAAAAAATGAAGACTATTCTGGTAATATACATGACAGTGACAAAGAGTATCACCCACCTACAACCACAGCGGATGATAAATTAAATACTTCGGTGACTGCTCTTGGTTTGTCTCCCATGTAAACACTCAAAGTTGGGAAAAGAGACAGTCACAGCTATGGTAGAAGAAAACTAAAAGAAGCTCAAATGAAATTAAAACACAAAATAGCTGACACACTAATGGTGGTAGAGGAAGAACTATCTGCTCCAAAGGAACATAAATCATGCCAGAAATGCTCTGATTTGGACAAAATTGTGCTTGATTTGAAAGAAAAATGTGCCATATCCACACGCCAGAAAAAAACAGCTATTCTTACCCTTGCACCTCCCATGTGGTCTATTGACTACACTGCAAAGGAATTCAATGTTCCTACATATATGGTAAAGCAAGCTAGGAAAATAAAAGCAAGCCAAGGAGTGCTCCCACAACTTCAGCAGGCTCAGGGTAAGCAATTGAGTTCAGAAATAAAGGTGCTAGTATTGGAGTTTTATGAAAATAATGACTCCAGCCGAATAATGCCTGGAGAAAAGACTATGTAACGGTGAAAATGAGAAATGTACATGTACAGATGCAAAAAAGACTGTTGCTATGCAACATATCAGAACTATATGTAGAAGTGAAGGAAAAGTATCCCAGTGCCAAAGTAGGTTTATCATCTTCTTTTCAATCTTCGGCCAAAATGGGTTGTGCCTGTAAGTGCAAGGGCCCACACAATGTTTGTGTATGTGAGACCCATCAAAATGCTAAGCTGATGTTTGCTGCTATAAAGGATTATGGTCTGTATTACAAAGGTGCAATTAAGCTGCTAGTGTGTGACATCAGTTCTTACCAGTGTATGATACACAGGTGTGGAAAGTGGCCTGGTAAGGCAAATCTTGCAGAACACATGAATAACAAACTGTATGGTGAACTCCTTATGGATGACGATGAACTTGTTTCTTATAAACAATAGACACATATGAATCGCACAAGTCTTGAAACAAAGCAAAGTACAGTGGAAGATTTTGTTGAAATGTCCTGTCAAAAAACGGACAAACAGGCCACACACAGCTTCACAGCAACAGCACAATCGGCTTATCTCCAGTTTTGTAAGGATAATTTGACACAAGGTGAAATTATAGTAATACTAGACTTTTCTGAAAATTATGCATTTATAGTTCAAGATGCCATCCAAAGATATCATTGGGACAACAGTCAAGCAACTCTCCAGCCATTTGTGATTTACTATAGAGGTGAATCAGGTGATGTGTCTGTCATGAACCTGTGCGTTTTTAGTGACTGTTTAATTCATGATGCCATTGCAGTTCATGCCCACATTCGCACTGTCATAACATATGTGATAAACAAGCTGCCTCACATACATTTTGCGAAATACTTCAGTGATGGGGCAGCTAGTCAGTACAAAAACTGTAAAAATCTCAAAAATTTATTCATGCATTACCGTGATTTTCAGATTCACGCAGAATGGAGTTTTTTTTGCAACAAGTCATGGTAAAAATGTATGTGATGTTATTGGTGCTACCATTAAGCGCATGGCATCACGAGCTAGTGTGCAGCACCCTATAGATGGTCACACTCTAACACCTCTTCAATTATTTACCTGGGTACAGAAAAATATCTCTGGCATACAATCGTTCGATGTTTCGAAAGATGAGGTGAAATCAGTCGAAGAGTTGCTAAAAAGCAGACTAGAACATGTTAAAACTGTTGCAGGCACAAGAAGCCATCATCACTTCTCTCCAACGGACTCAGACATTGTGCAGATGAGTAGACTGTCCGGTTATAACTATAGGTTCATGCACAACATATGGCTTCACAGTGTGTCTGACTCAGAATTTAGAAGCAAAAGCAGCAACATACAACCAGCTTGCTATGTTATTCCTGTTTATGATGACAAATGGTTCTTAGGATGTGTTGCCGAGTGCTGTGAAGCAGAAGGTGATGTATTTGTGAACTTCATGGCACCAGCAGGACCAGCAAGATCATTTCATTGGCTGCGTTTGGCAGACAGGTGTTGGATGCCTTTTGAACATATTCTTATGACAGTTCCAGTTCCTACCACAGTGTCAGGAAGACAGTGCAATTTGCCACTCAATGTACAGAGTACAGCTGCTAAAGTGTGGGAGACCTTCTGTTCGAATCACAGTCTACTGGCTTTTAGTAGTTAAGGTCCAGTAAACATTAATGATAGGTTGTGTTAATCTGTCTATATGTTGTTGTTTAGTGATTAAACAGTTGTGGGAGAGGATAAGAAGAGGCAGAACAGTTTACGATATGTTTTTACAAAATTGTGTTGTGGAACAATGGCCACATCACCAAATACATCTGTCAATATCCATTGTACACAAATGTTTGCAATAACATGCTGAAATTTTGAGATATATGTCATTATGGTCTACTTATGCTATGTGTGAAATTTGGCTTCGATACCACTTGTCCCTTTTGTGGTACCACACTTCGAAAATCCATGTTTTTCAGGTAATTTTTCAAATTGTTGTATTTTCGTGTGCATGTAACTCAGTTTTTGTGATTGATATGGGCTTGATGAGTTCTGTGTGTGTTTAGGCCACATTAAGCTTACCACAAAAAAATTTATACCGTTTTTGAGTGAATTATATTTGGCATAGAGGGCACCTACTATATGTACCTTTTAACGTATTACATTTTTTAATCACATTTTGGAATTTTTTATTTTCCCTCAGTAATATGTTGTTGATATTTTGATTCATAGAGTGTGTTCTCTAAGTGGATGTTACTGGGTTGTAAAAATTTCATTGGACTGTGAGGAATAGTTCCAAAGTTATTAAGACCTGAAGTTGGGTCTGAAGATGGATTGCCAGATGCGGGTTGCAATTTCCGGCTTATGCCACCTTCTTTCACTAGTCATAATTCTGGAACTAATTGGCAGGGGAAACTAATAGTTTGTACATGAGTGTTCCACACATGGTAGAATTAGTGTACTGAATTTCAGTTAAATCTGAGACTATGAGCTGGAGCTCCTGGTTGAACTGACATAGAATGACCCCCAAGGGTGTCCACATATGTTTGATGAAATAATGTATATTCGCTTGGATGAGATGCTAGCGTCTAAGTCATTGTCTGCGTTTGTTATTGTGAAGTTCAAGAATGTGTGGTCACTTGTTGCAAGTCCGTGTCAGACCTTGTGGTTTTCAGTGTGCTGACTAACTTGCAATTGTGATAGTTATATTTGTTGCTGTACCTGTGCAAGTGCCGAAAATAGGGCGTGTTAAGTGTTCTATTCATGAAGTGAAACCCGAGTTCTAATACGGCTTTCTGGAGATAGAATCCACGTTCGTCAGTTTTGCAGGACGATCGTACAAACATAGTACCGTTTTATCATCATACAGACTCCACTATGGAGTCCAAAGTAATAATCATCTCTGGCGTTGAAAGGCATCTCGAAGAGTTAAAAAAAAATAAGTCGCCACGTCTAGATGGAATCCTAATTCGGTTTTACAGAGTGTACTTTTTGGCACTTGCCCCTTATTTAGCCTACACTAATAGCGAATTTCTCGCAAGAACTGAAAAAAAGGCGCCAAGTCCAGATGGAATCACAATTCGGTTTTGGCATTGTCGCCTTATTTATCGCAAATTTCTCGCCCAGCACAAGGTCCCAAGCTACTAGAAAAAAGTGCAGCTGACTCCCGTATATAAGAAGAGTAAAAGAATAGACCTACAAAATTACAGAACAATAACCTGAACGTCGGTTTGCTACAGAAATTTTCACCACATTCTAAGTTGGAATATATCTCCTCAAGACAGAGAAACTCCTGCCTACTAATGGTATGATCTGTGTGAACTTACTATACTAATGCCGTTTATGGTACAGTGTATGTCACCAACGAGATCACTCATGACGTCATCGGTGAGTCATGGGTTTTCCACACCCCTCCCACGTCTCCTGTCTGCCAAAGGCAAATTTCTCTGTGCATAAAGTGGCAGAAATTCAAATCTTCGTGGGAAATTCAAAATTTTGGTGTGAAATTAAGCAAATAGCCCAGTTGCACTGGTTTGTTTCCTATGGAAGGAGGGTTGTTGTTATCCTAAGTATAAATTTGTGAGAAATTCAAAACGTTGCATTTTTGTACTGGAATACTGGTCTTGCCTGTATGAAATCACAATCTGAGACTTGGAATATGAACACCAATCAAGCTATGACGTCAGAATCCAAGATGTCTGACCGGAATACAATATGGCGACTGTGGCCTGATGCAGCTCTGTGATGTCACAATCGAGCTAAGACCTGTCAGGCTATTTATAACAGTGTAGAATTCATCCCCAGAGCTGTAATACTGACCCTGACTCTATGACGTCAGAATTGTGCTAAGAGCTGTTGGAGGTATTTTTATAACAGTGTGGGATTCAGGCCCAGACTTGAGATACTGGCTCAGTCTTACTGTAAACTACTATTCACTCAGAGGTGTATGGCCACTACATACTGTAAGTTTAGATGTACCTCCATTTAAATAAACATTAGTGAGGGAAGCTGAGCAGCTCCTGCCGCCCTCCAGTAACTGAATGGCACCGAGCCATAATGTCAGCCATTAGGTTAGGGGCCACAGCACACCAGGGCAGCCCACATCTTATGTGCTACTTGCTCTGCAGAGCTTTCACTAAGTCTACTACTCTCCCCATCTTTCTGACATTAAGGTATAGGTGGTCATATTTCAACAGTTTTAGTGCATCCCTCCATACAGAAAGGATATATGCAACACAGATGTGTCTACCTGTTGTAAAAAGAAACTGAACACTCTCTGCACATGTCTTTGGCTATAACAAGAGAATAACAAAGTGTAGATGTGTTCATTCTTACAGAAAGAACACATACAAGGCAAATGAAATTGCACATTGTAAACAGTTATATGGGCATATGACAAGGTAGAATGAAAGAAAACGAATTACTAGAGTATCTTACAAAAAGCAATACCACATATTAGACTATTTCATTTGTTTCATGTAATAATATGTTTGCTCTGAACATAGAAAACAAAATAATATGAAAAAAATTACAGATACTGTGATTTCTTTAAAAAAATATTGAAATACTTCACGTAATTTTCATCATAGATAAACGACAGTTCATCTTTAAAGATGTTGCATTCACAGCATACAGAGATGATACCAGAATAATAGGGACATTCTCAGCAAATACTGCATCACCGAGGTCTTTCAAGGATGTGAGGTGCGTTAAAACATGGAGGAGTGCAAAGTGGTTAACACATTTCTGCCATGGAATTCACTGGGATGACCCTGGTATACCCTATATGGTGACGTCACTTCGATTATTCTACCAGATAGATACCATGATCTACATGAAGGGGAAGGGGAAGATGACATGTACGCGTAGAATCTTCAAGTTTGCTGCTATTCAAGACCTGGAATTCTACGACTGTCACGCTCTCCATTGACTCAGGAAGATGTATGAAAATAGTGGTGTGTCTGCTTATGAAAATGTAAAATTACTTTTGAGTTGCATGATAAATAAATGAATTTTTACTTCATAACATGTCTGTACTTTTTTTACTGATTTGATCGTGCTCACACTTTCATAGTATGTAAGTTTGCCCAGATAACACGTCTGTAGTTTTCTTCAAGCACAGGAGATATGATTTTAGACATGTTTGCTATATACCTTGGAAGCGTGCACAGTTGTGTGTCATCTGCTCCCACATGAAATATGTGCTGTGTGGTATGGAATATTCCATGCAACCATACATATATTTTGTTATTCTCCAACTTAAACTTCACTTCGTTAATAGCACTTATCTTCAGAAAAACTAATGTCATTTGTGTCGTGCACATCCTTTATATACACAGTTGTGATAGGGATTCTGTTAATAAAAACACCAAAGACATATGATAACTTTTTGCTTTCATTCAGTTAACAAACATACAATTTGATTTTTGAGTTTACAATTTAGTTTTTGAGATATAATTAAGTTCTTGCGATTTCAGTTTAGTTCTTGAGGTACACATCAGTTCTTGAGGTACAGTTGAGTTCTTGAGGTACAGTTCACTTCTTGAGTCACAGTTTGACTCCGATATTTCAGTGCAGAGATACTTTTAACTTACACGCTTTTGCTAATAACTAGTAAAAAAAATAACCTCTCAACAGTAACACTGGTTGAAAATGTATTTACAATTTTCTAATAATACTGGATGAGAATATTTACAATTTTCCAGATATATTAATTTACGCTGAAAACTAATGCAGAGATTCATTTTTACTACAACTAAATTACACAGTCTGAATAACACAGGTTTTACGATAATTCTGATGGAGTGTAAACTATATACACTTAAAAACTAATCAATCTTGGACAGCTAGTGGCAGGTGAAACTTAAAAACAATCATAGTTATATGGCGCCCATGGTGCAAAGATACATTCACATGTGTGTACACAGTACAGATACGGTGTGTATGAATAAATAAATATTTAGATGATGTATATTTGTTTATAATTTTTTACATTTTTAAACTTTTTAATTTTTAATGCTTTTTTCACAGCACACAAACCTATGGTGAGCATGTATATATTTACAAATATGTGTATAGTGCACATTCCTCACACTCGTAAATAAATAAATATTTACACCACACACATACACTCTCTCTCTCTCTCTCTCTCTCTCTCTCTCTCTATCTTGCTCACTCATTCTCTCTTTTACTCAATGACCCTTTTAGTGTCATAAGGCTACAGGTCAATTTTAAACTGCAGCACAGTGCACACGTTGCGTCCTTTCGATCGAACACTAGTTTGCCATACCGTATGTGCCGGCTGTGGTGCAGCACCGCAAACAACGCTGTACAGGCACTGCAAAAAGTGTTCGATAGAAAAGGCTCTCGATGCCATACAACATACACCTTTAGCCCACCTCTGTGTGGCATCTTCCAGTGTGCGCTGTGCATAAATTTTTGATTACACACCTACAACCTCCATAATTGGCAATCCATTCGCCTCGTCTTTCATAAGGCCGATAACCTTTTTGTTCTGGGGAACAATACCATAAGGATTATCGGCCACGTTTGAGGATGTGTCGAACTCACTACTGTGGTAACTCATTACTTCATATGGATCTGTATCCATATAAAGTAACTTTGGACCTTCAAAATGAGTTTTCGCAAACTCATAATGATAGTGATACATCTGAAGTTTGAATAGGTCTAGTATGCACATCCCCACATAAATAGGTTTCGTAAACTCTACTACAGCCTTCGCCACCTCCACAGCAACAAAGTTCTCATTGAATATGACGACCGCTTCAAATTTGTTCTGGCAATGCATTTTCTTACGCCATAACACCCATCCCATTCGGCTGTAAACAAAATTTCACGCCACTCCCTCAAATTCTCCATTGTTTTGCGGAAAATTGAATTATTCACTAATTTATAAAAATCTCTCTGAAAATGACACATCGCAGAAACTGTGTCTAGTATTCAAATCAACACACTCCTTCAGCTAGAGGGACTGCTTGCACAAGATAGCCTGCATGAATCTAACCAACTCCATTCCCAAGCTGAGGCACTGCTGGAGATTACGGTAGTAAATAGTACTTCTCTGCTTATTCCCATGGATTGTCATCAATTCTGGGGTGGAGCCTTCTCACGGAATTAATTGCTCCAGGCACAGCAGCAAATCGGCATGTGAGTCATGCAGACTAATATGCAGACTAACAGGGTATGTGAGCTGTGGCTCCACCACATATCCCGCATCAAAATCAGCCACCATACCCCCTTGATTTCTCCACCTAATCCCGTGCATTCGTGTTTGGGCACCCATCGAAACTCACCAATCGCCAGTCATTGTTGTCTAGTGTGCCTGTATAACATATGTACATGATGTAACTCGAATCAGGGGATGCATTGAACCTGTCACCCATCCATCGGTTATTTGCCTTTGCATGCCTATGGACACAATGCCAAAGTCCGCTACAGATTCATCACTTAAAGGAAAGAAGCATGTTGGGATCGGTCAATAATTCAACGCTGCACTTCGCGTTTTGAGCATTGCGTCCCAAGACAAGCTAGGTGGCATGTAATGAAAGGCAGGATCCATTGAATATGTGGTCATGCATAGATTCCAGAATTTCTCGAAAACATCCACAAGCATACGCACGTCTGAGTCCATGAAAAGCCGTTCATACTCTCCTAATGTGGTGATATTGAATTTCTTGCCAGACACTCACGGCATGCTCATACTCTGCATCCACTATGGCAGCGCCTCTAAGGTTGTTGGAGAATGCAGTTATGTTAGGTAGCATGGTTTCATTGAGTTTTGACATACTATCCGGATACTTGTATGGAAAAACCCCCTTTCTAATTACAAGTTGAAACTTTTTGTCATCAGGAAATGCAGCTCAAGTGATGTGCGTATGCTCCCAAGGCAGAGTTTCAATGAGTTTCTGGAGTGGCACCTGCATAAAACGTAGTGTATCAAGGAAGCGAAGCGTAATTCTCGGCGTCATTCGTTTGGAGAATGAAATATATTTCTCGACGCTCTCATTCAGGTCACTGACCTGATTTTTCTCTATGCCGAAATCAGCCAAGTGCCCAACAAGAAAGTGAGTGTCATACTAGCTTACATTATTATGTGCCTTGGTAACTGATGCTTCAAATTGCACATATTGCGAGCTGTGCCACGGAACTTCCCCATAAGATATAGTAATCCCTACAAGGAGTTTCCCCTTTCCAGTCTAACGGCAGCCGATAAATATGGCCGTCAACCGCGTTATTGTACAGATCTTTACTCTCCTTCGATTTTCTCATGCGAACGTTGTCGTTATAAAGCTCATCAACGCTGCGCAGGATTAGCCGAGCAGTCTAAGGCGCTTCAGTCATGGACTGTGCGGCTGATCCCGGCGGAGGTTCGAGTCCTCCCTCGGGCATGGGTGTGTGTGTTTGTCCTTAGGATAATTTAGGTTAAGTAGTGTGTAAGCTTAGGGACTGATGACCTTAGCAGTTAAGTCTCATAGGATTTCACACACATTTGAACATTTTCAGCTTATCAGCCTCCCATGAAAGTTTTTCGATCTCAGAGAGAAGCCAAACTTCAGGATTATCCCCAACATAAGATTTGTGGCGGTTAAGACTTGAATCATAGGATGATACAATTTGGTTCAAAATGGCTCTGAGCACCATGGGACTTAACATCTGAGGTCATCAGTCCCCTAGAACTTAGAACTACTTAAAGCTAACTAACCTAAGGACATCACACACATCCATGCCCGTGGCAGGGTTCGAACCTGCGACCGTAGCGGTCACGCGGTTCCAGACTGAAGCGCCTATAACCGCACTGCCACACCAGCCGAATACAATTTGGTATGCTGCCGTATATGGTACATGTCTTCCTCTGAAGGTAGTATGTGAATCTGTAGAGTCACCTTAACAGTGAGTCACAGGAGCGTGGAGGCATTCAAAGTCGGTGTACACCACAAATGGGTATCACTCCTGATGGTCAGCATTTTTAAACTTTATGAATTTGTTTTGCTCAGTAGGCAGAGTAACACATACCGGGTCCTTGGAAGCACGATCCTCTAGATGCACTGTTAATAACTTGTCTGAGGAAAAATAATTCAGACATTTTAAGCAAATACACTTTTTGCACACTTGTTTACTCATCTGGGAGGAAAGGAGTGGAGATATGTCTTCAATTCAAACATAATGATAATTGCCTGTCTCCTTATTTTTCTCATCAGGGAACAGCAGCATGTTTACGTTCAGCTTACACTCACCGGTAAATATAGAGAAATGGAGGGGTCAGACGACTGTATGCTTGTTCTCCTTAGCTGACTTGGGTTTCTCCGGGCCATAAACTTGATCTGATATTATGGTATTCTGAGCCTCACGTTTAGGTATCTCCTGGGTCTTGATAGAGAACTCGATACCATCAAAGCTATACCCTCCGTGGATAGTCTTTTTATGCATGTGGTATCTGCCTGTATGCTCTCGATCTACACTGTAATTTCTCTCACAAGCCAGGGTTGACCATGCAAAACATGTCTGATTCTTTTAATTTTTGACATTAATGCACACGTGCTGGGCTGCTATATCTTTAGGTAGGTCTATATAGCTAGCCCCTCCATTTACTGGATCATAGACATTTCAATGTGTGTCCAGCTTTAGTATTCGGCTGAGTACTTTATTTAATCCCCTAACTTCCGTCGAGTCAGTATAGCTCTCAATATGGACTCACAAAACCACTCAGCGATTAATGTGCTCTTTGTTATCACGCCATTATCCCCTCAAAGATAATGAAGACTTGTCTCATCAACGCTAGAGGGAACTTTGGAGGGTCCTACAGTTCAATGCACAGTACTGCACTGCATTTAATGGGGGATATCACAGATCATTAACAGCCTTGAGGAGCTCCGTTTGCACAGCAGGAAGACACTCTCTTAGAAACCCAGGAAGGTCGTGGTACCCTCCTTCCAGATTTTTGATTCTAGTGAACGAGATTCGCTCCTCACCGAAAATTCTAACTGCTGTATGGTCTCACTGATCTGATACCCTTCACTAAAAGGATGAGAGAGGGCACTGCCGCTAACCACAGGATAGTCAGTATTATTACTCCTATATCTAGACAATGACTGCGTCCACCCTGTTGGCGAAGGTGGGTGCATTGAGGTGTTGACGGGTATGCGTCGAAGTACCTTACAAGATCGGCTAGGATAAGAAGGTGGCAGAGGAGGAGACGCTGAAGTATCGGTCCAGTGCAAGCAGCCTGGCTGTGGCTGTGGCTGCTGCTGCTGCAGCAGCATTGACCCACTTGCAACACGGGTGGGAGCCTGTTGTTCAACGATTCGTGAACGGCAGAGTGGTGCTGGGGAGGCAGTGGCACGGGGGATGGCACCGGCAACAACAGTGGCTTCTTGCGTGGCAACTAGCGGCACCCTTGCTGATGAGGCATGTCTCAATGGACCCCGCTTTGACGAAGCAGGGAACTGCACAACAGTATACTGTGGTAATTGTTCCCCTGATCCAGAAGAAAAAGACAACGTTCCAAACATCGCCTACTGCTGCAAGGAAAGAAAGAACACCGGTTATTATTGTTTGTAATTAGAATGAATGCATGTATATAAATTACCTATTTCGCTCTTGCTCACTGGCATCTCCCTCGGCTTATCCAACACCCCCTCATACTGATGAAGGTCTCTCTGCATCTGCTCCACCCAATGTGGCATTTTGTCTTCACCTGAATTGAGGAAGAGCCATCTGTCCATCTTACAGATATTACTTGTAACATAGTGATTTAATAAAATATATATATATATATATACACACAAAAACGACAAGAAAAAAACTATTTTTTTGAGTAGGCGCTTACAGGAGATGTGCAATGGCTTCTGCTTATCCTCAACAAATACCACTTCATGTTCCTCTTCTTCTGCCAGGAATCATCTACAACAACATCAAAGAATATGCACCATATACGATGAAATTTTTGACAAACAGCAGAGTACTATGTATACATAGTACTACAAAGAAGAAAAACACGTTGAACATAATCGTATACTCAACCAATAATACCGCATGTATTCAACAGTACGAAATTCTTAGTGGAAGAAAAAGTTACAGTTTCCAATTTGAATCTGTACTTGCCAAGTAATTCCCATTCCTGCGACTGCTCTGGACGTTTGTCACCACTGACGACTGCCACTGCTGTTGCCTGATGCCGCTGCAGAACTCTTCATTTTGGCACAGCGATGACGATAACGAAGCAGTCAGCCTAATAATGCATGAGGAAGGAAGAAAATCGAGATGATCCAACCACAAACGGTAGCAGAATGAGGCTGGTGGTGTAGGGAGTAACATTAATATAGACTCAAGCTCTGCCCACTATTATGGTGGGAACTAGTCAGATTACAGTATTAGGAGATACCTTGGTCAACACGTTTGTACAGTTTGGTTCACACACACACAAACAGGAAATAGCCCCTTGAAAGGACACTGCCACAAACAAAGGGAACTGTGGCTGTGGGGTGAACTGGCTGCCAGACGGTAGCAAAAAAATGAGCGCAGTTTATTCTGAGACACCACTGTCTGCTGGTTTGGACAGGTAGGGTGAAATTCCCCACTAATACCATGGGATGGCTGGTGGTCCTTCACGGGCGGACTCTTGCCCGACTCAGATACTGGTGCGTGGTGCAGCTTGGTGATCATCAGATACGTTCAGAGCGATCCTTGATAGTGTAATTACACATGGCGAGTCCTTCATTACGGTATTCCTTACACGATCAGAATAAAAAAGCGCCGCAGTTGTTTAAATATTCTACACACTGCAATCAATTTCCTGCCAGTCCATCAATATTTCGAGAATGGGGCTGCCCAAATACAGAACTCTATGGAGAGCTATGCTGGAATCTCTTTGTTGGAAATCAGAGAACTGGGCCTATATAGGCTTCAGGGTTCAGTCATCAAACTATTTAGCAGTTGAGGTGACCTGCGTTATCTCGCCACTATTACCCCACTTCTGTACAATGACACAGCCTCTGTAGGTGTAACCCGTTGTGTTTTGGTTGTAAAGTGAGGTGCTGCTGGCTGTGTATGTCAGTTTTATAGTGTATGCATATCCTACTTCAAATGAAGGCTTATCACGATCATTTCAGCACGAAAATCGGCTAGATGGTCGCTTGATCCTCAATCCTAAACTCAAGATGGTCTAATGTGTGAACAGTCACTGGAAGGTAAATTGCGTTACTTGGTGTCTCCACAATTTTATGTCCCTGACTCACTGTAGGGAAGAACCCGTATATGCTATGGATCAGTATGTCGTTCAGAGAGGAATTGCACTCGACTCGAATTCTGATAACTTGTAGTATAGTTACTGAATGAGTTCACTCGTAAATTTTTTTCTGTACTTTTTGCAAAATAGGGTCCTTTGAGAAACCTAGTAACAATCTGATTGAATTTGCTTCTGTAAAGTCTATTACGTGCTTAGTCGTTCTTACTTCAGCTTAAGTGTGCTGACTATCACACATAACTCGAAACCGGACACTTGCTTGTGTTAAACATTTGTTTTAAATCGTCAGTGTCATATACACTACGAGGTACTTGCACAACTTCACCACTTCCCAAATGTAGATTACAGTTTGATTCAGTGAAGTTTCGAATTGTGTTGTACGTTCCTAAACGTATGAGCACAATATCCAACCTCCTTTGCCTAGTTCGATTGGTGGGAACTAATTTACAGTTAAGGGAAGAGGATCTAGATGAAGATGATATGGGAGATATGATACTGCGTGAAGAGGTTGACCGAGCACTGAAAGATCTAAGTCGAAACAAAGCCCCGGGAGTTGACAACATTCCATTAGAACTATTGATAGCCTTGGGAGAGCCAGCCCTGACAAAACTCATTAGAACTACTGATAGCCTTGGGAGAGCCAGCCCTGACAAAACTCTACCATCTGGTGAGCAAGATGTATGAGACAGGCGAAATACCCTCAGACTTTAAGAATAATGTAATAATTCCAATCTCAAAGAAAGTAGGTGTTGACAGATGTAAAAATTATCGAGCTATCAGTTTAATAAGCCACGGCTGCAAAATACTAAAACGAATTCTTTACAGACGAATGGAAAAACTGGTAAAAGCCGATCCCGGTGAAGATCAGTTTGGATTCCGTAGAAATGTTGGAACACGTGAGGCAATACTGACCTTACGACTTATCTTAGAAAATAGATTAAGGAAAGGCAAACCTACATTTCTAGCATTTGTTGACTCAGAGAAAGCTTTTGACAATGTTGACTGTAATACTCTCTTTCAAATTCTGAAGGTGGCAAGGGTTAAATACAGGCAGCGAAAGGCTATTTACAATTTGTACAGAAACCAGATGCCAGTTATAAGAGTCGAGGGACATGAAAGGGAAGCAGTGGTTGGGAAGGGAGTGAGACAGGGTTGTAGCCTCTCCCCGATGTTATTCAATCTGTATATTGAGCAAGCAGTAAAGGAAACAAAAGAAAAGTTCGGAGTAGGTATTAAAAGCCATTTAGAAGAAATAAAAACTTTAAGGTACACTGATGACACTGTAATTCTGTCAGAGACAGCAAAGGACTTGGAAGAGCAGTTGAACGGAATGGACAGTGTCTTGAAAGGAGGATATAAGATGAACATCAACAAAAGCAAAACGAGGATAATGGAATGTAGTCTAATTAAATCGGGTGATGCTTAGGGAATTAGATTAGGAAATGAGACGCTTAAATTTGTAAATGAGTTTTGCTATTTGGGGAGCAAAATAACTGATGATGGTCGAAGTAGAGAGGATATAAAATGTAGACTGGCAATGGCAAGGAAAGTGTTGCCGAAGAAGAGAAATTTGTTAACATCGAGTATAGATTTAAGTGTCAGGAAGTCATTTCTGAAAGTATTTGTATGAAGTGTAGCCATGTATGGAAGTGGAACGTGGACGATAAATAGTTGAGACAAGAAGAGAATAGAAGCTTTAGAAATGTGGTGCTACAGAAGAATGCTGAAGATTAGATGGTGGATCACATAACTAATGAGAAGGGATTGAATAGAATTAAGGAGAAGAGAAATTTGTGCCACAATTTGACTAGATGAAGGGATCGGTTGGTAGGACATATTCGGAGGCATCAAGGGATGACGAATTTGTCATTGGAGGGCAACGTGGAGGGTAAAAATCGTAGAGGGAGACCAAGAGATGAGTACACTAAACAGATTCAGAAAGATGTAGGTTGCAGTGGGTACTGGGAGACGAAGAAGCTTGCACAGGATAGAGTAGCATGGAGAGCTGCATCAAACCAGTCTCTGGACTGAAGACCACAACAACAATTGAAGATCGGCCATTTAAAGTCAAAGTGTATGACATCACTTCTTAAGCTCAAATGGCAAATTGGTGGGTGTGATTACCAATTTTAATGTCTTCTCTGTAGCTGTCAGAATGAACGTGAGTCATAGGTGTACGCAGAAATATGTACTGAACCATATGTAGCGTTGAAAATTGCAAAATATGGTTAGCGACAAAATAACGGCATAATTATTTTGTTGGCTGCAAATCGCTCAACGAGGCGAAGTAAAAACACTATTTTTGGTTCTTCTTCTAACATATGCAACCCAATTACGTCCAAATCCTTTCACAACATTTTAATTTAAAATGTCAAATTCAGTAGGTTTCCACATATTCTTGGTTAATGATTCCACATAACATATTTAAGCAGATCGATATTTGTATGTAGTCTGTCAGCCAGTACAGCCAGCAGTATTTTTTAATAAACAATCGCCCACAGATTCCATAAATGTATTGTGCCTTTTGGCTACGTCAAGTTGCACCGGTGCGTTTTCCACATTTTTCACTGTTCTGGCGATAGCTGCCACACTGCTAGCTGGGGAACCAACCACTGATATCCCAGCCAAGGCTGAAATTACGAATGGATGGAATCCACCTGATGTGCTTGGCAGTGGTATGACTCTGGGCGTTTTAATCAGCTTTTCTTTTGAGGCTGTCTTAGCTGCAGTCAGTGACGAGCAGTATTCATAACCTGATTGAAATGTAAAAACATAACCAATTTAAGTTTTGCTTCCATTGCTTCATCTACTAAAAGTGAAGTGATAGCTGACCAGTACCGATATCCTTCTAGAACGTATTTCCTTGGCTCAGTCAGCTAATTTCTGTCTGCAGCGTGACACGCTTGGAGATCCTTGTTTGTCATTGTGTCGCTGTGTTGTAAAGTATGCAGGCCTCGTCTGAAAGAGTGAATCTCTTGTCACCACACATGACTCGTTTATCAAGCTTAGTTCCAGATCCACAGAAGTTATATGTAGCGATATGAAGTTCATCTGGCACATTATCCGCCCGGGTTCCCGGGTTCGACTCCCGGCGTGGTCAGGGATTTTCTCTGTCTCGTGATGGCTGGGTGTTGTGTGTTGTCCTTAGGTTAGTTAGGTTTAAGTAGTTCTAAGTTCTAGGGGACTGATGACCATAGCTGTTAAGTCCCATAGTGCTCAGAGCCATTTGAACCATTTGGCACATTATCGAAGATCCACTACTTCTGATGATATGTTTCCAATCACCCATGTTATGATACTATACTGTCTGAGGTTATCATGGGTTGTTATGTAGCAAATCAGTGTCATCTAGCAAACTGTTTCGTGATGCATGGAATCCTAACGATTTAAGAATAGCCTTTTTCCCATCCCACTTTATGACATCATGCTCTACTAGGAAGACATCTGGTTTACTGCTCCTCTGTAATTTTTCTGTGTAAAACTACCAGCAGTTTCAGTACCACTCTATTTTTTATGTCTTAAGTTAAAAAGTTTGTTCATTGCACCTTGGAAACTGTACATTTTTCTGTCGACGAGTTTGGGAGACATGATTTCTCACATGTTGCCTTGTGTTTTGAAATAGATAAAAAATTAGCTGCATAAAATTTTTGTTTGCGTGGATCTATCATTTTAATAAGACAGTAAACGGTATTTAGAAACTCATTATTATGTATGTCAGTCGGCTCGGTTTTTATTGTCCTATTGACAGAGGGGTTGTATGTGCTGATCATTTGTGGGAGCGTGTCAGTGCATTTGTCCATTTAAATGAACCATGAAGTTTAAAATGCATCCACATTTTCCCCTTTATTGTTCACTTTAAACGCTTCAAAATTCATGCTTTCATCTGAGGGAATGTTGAGTAGTGATGTATTCCATACCGTTCCATTACCGTCTTGAAATATTTATTATAGATATCACCACCATGATCTGTTTGTAGATTTTGTGGGATATGGTCGATTCCTGTCTGTAATTGTTGTCCAAACACGCTTGCAACAACCCTCCCCATCTTTGTTTTCACAGGTAGAGCTTAAGCAAATTCCGAGTACGTACCAGCGACCATTAAAATGTATTTGAAACCGTTATTCTCTCTTGAATATTGTCTCATATTTACGATATAAGCCTGCCTTAAGCCATCCATACTTCGAATTATAACTTGGTTATGTGAGAAAGTGCTGTGTGTCGATTTATTGAGTTCTTGAACATCTGTCTCCATGGTTATTATTCGATGATACATCTTTCTCTAAGCTCGGAGATTATTTCTTTAATTTCATTCGAATGTGCTGTATTCCCAGCTGCAGACGATGCTATGAGCAAACATAATCGTTCAACTACTTCGTTGCGGACGTTGTAACAGATGTATTGGGACGATCTGCAGTTAATTCTCTTATTCTGAATGTTGATAATGCCACTGCAAGGTTCGTCTGTAAATTCATGTTTAGTAATGTTTTTGTATTTCAAGCTATTGGTATATAGGTAGCAAGTGTACACAGTATCTACTTTAATGAATCCTGCTTTATTTACCATATTCTACGTCCCAACAAAAGAGCACAACACAGGCTCATTTTCACAGCTAGACAGTATTACAAAGAAGATACAAAATATAATCAAACAAAAGATGTAACACACAATATAATCTGTGACTTCTTGGTGGTTGACTATCGCATTCACTAAATTAGCCTCTTCCCCATTTTGTCACCCTGGAAACCTCGAGCACCCGGACCTGAGGGTAGATGCACTTGATATATCTGCCAGACCGGGTGTGAGGGGCTGGAGGGGAAGGGCTATCCAGCATGAGAGGCTGAGGAGCATTGCCCGGGGATCCAGGGGGAGGGAAGGGGGTTGTTGTAACTTGGTAAACGCTAGCTTCAGTTGTCAACTGAGACTGTGGCATGTTTTTCATTTATATCAACTATGATGGTCATGGTGTTATGGGACGTCACAGTGAATGGTCCTAAATAAATAGAAACCAATGGGGGCCTGACAGCGTTGTCCCTCATCCATACCTGAGGGCAAGTGAAGAGATCTTTGGGGAAAAAGAATGGTCGAGAACCGTGCCACAGTGGGGGAGGAAGGTATAGTACGCTCACTGTAACCTGCACCTGACGCAGAAATAGGCAATACTTGCTCATTCCCCAGTCACTCAAAGGGGATGAAGCAAAAAATTCACCAAGCACTTTCAATGCTTCACCGCAGACTAATTGCTCTGAATAATACCCAATACCCTCCTACAACACACTACAGAGTCCCAACAAAACCACAGGTAAGGCAATTGTCCACACCATACTGTGCATGACAAGGCACCCTACAGATTATGGTGTGTACGTTCTACCATCCCATCGCTACAGGGATGGTTGCTTGTAGTTTTCAGGTGTTTTGCAATTTGTCATGCATAGCAGTTCATTAAATAATTGGGAATCAAATTGACGGCCTCTGTCAGATGTAATTGCTGTAGGAATACCGAACCGAGTAAACCATGTGGAGATGATAGCTCGAGGAATGGTGGAGGCGTAAATAGTAGACACTGGGCACACCTGTGGCCACCTCGTAACCCTGTCAGTTAAGGTGACAACATAATGAAAGAAAGGAAGGGGTCCTTTGGCGTCACCATGAATGTGGGCAAAACGACCTGTAGGGTACACGGAAGAGGCCGTGTGGCGACCAATTTTGTTTTTCTGGCATGGTATGCAATTACCTGTCCAGCGCTGGCAATCTCTCGACTTTCCCAGCCACACCACTGTGGAGGCCACAAACTTAGCAAAAACGATAACATCAGAATGCGATAAGGCGCGCAAAACATCAACGATGGTGCATCGCCAAAGTAGTGGAATAAACTGCCACAAAACATTCTGAGACATGTCACACCATAAACGGGACTGGGAACGCTGTACTGGCACACATTCAATTTTTCAGACTAGTGGATGCAGGATCGAGCTGACACTGTTATAAAAATGCATCAGAATCTTTGTCTTCTGCGATACCTGTCCAATCGCCACACATCAAAGATGCACAGCTGCGTGATAAGCAATCCACAGCAGTGTTGTGAGACCCAGAGACGTGGTTGAAATCAGTAGAGTATTGGTCAATAAATTCCGCATAACAGATTTGACGTTGGGAGTTCAATTCAGACACCCACTGAAAAAATGAAGTTAAGTATTTGTGGTCTGCGTAAATTCTGAATTCCATTCCTTCAAGGTACTGTCAAAAATGTTTGATAGAGTGATGTAAAGCAAGAAGCTCTCTGTGAAACGCGTTCCAGTTTTTTACGGTGTATATCGAACTTTTGAAAAGAAAGCCAGTGGCTGCCACACTCTTGGTACTAATTACTGGAGTACAGCACCCACAGCTGACTGGCTGACATCAACAAAAAGAGCCGTCTGTTCATTGGGAACGAGGTGAACCAATAAGACAGCCTTCACTAAAGACAGTTTCATGGACATGAAAGCCTCCTCAGCCAGACATGTTCAGGGGACTTTTAACACTGGAAGTGTGTTTGCTATTTAGCAGATCATTGATAGGATCTATAATATCTGCAAACTTTGGCAGGTCTCACCGGTGATAGCTGTCCGTACATGCACACCTGCGTAACTCTTTGAATGTGATGGGAAGGGGCATTTGCAAAATATCTAAGGAGTAGGAGAAACACCATTTCTTGATACTAGGTAACGCAAGAATTGAGCTTTGTCTTAGCACATAAACACTTGTCCTCGTTAAGTTTGACACGGTATGCGTCAAGACGAGAGGAAACAGCGTTCAAATGGTAACTATGGTCACTCATATTACCACAAAGAACGAACACGTCGTCAAAATAGCGAAAATGTGGCTTAAATCATGTGAAATCTCGTCCATAAAACGCTGCCACGTCTGAGCGATATTACGAAGCCCAAAAGGCATGATGTTGTGTTGAAATAACCCGAAAGCCGTCTGATGGCAGTTTCGTGTTTGTCTGTCTCTGCCACTGGAAATTGTGCAAAGGCCTTAGCGCAGTATGACGCTGAACACAGCGGCACCTATCAAACTGCTCGAGAAATCCAATACTTTCGGTACCGGGTACCAGTGTGGTATAGTGCGGGAGTTCAGTCCCCTACAGTCATTACACAAATACCAAGACTTATCTTTTTTGAGAACCATTTGTAAGGGGGCGGCCCATGCACTGTTAGAGCGAGACGCTGTCCCGTCTGTAGCATTGCTTCGAAAGCGGCTTTAGCCGCCCTTAACTTCTCCGGAGGTAGTCGGCGATGTGGAAAGCGACAGGCTGTCCCGGTGTAGTATGAATGTGGTGGACAGCAGAATGTTATTGCTAGCTCTGTGCCCATACCGGGTCCATAATCACAGGGAATTTTTGAAGCAACTGCTATGCAATGTCATTGGCCGGTTGGGCAGCGTCAGTGGGCGCCGTCGTTAAACCTCATATATCAGCCTTAGCCGCATAAAGAGCCTTCTCCATGCTGGCGATGTGATGCTTGAGTATATACTTGCTGCCGGTTAGGCCTCTTACAGATTCTTGTTCTGTGATGAGAAGTAATCTCCTTCTGTAGTGAGGAGCACTGCTATTCAAGTGAAGCCCACTCCATATAGTCATGCAGAAGGTGTCACATAGTCTTGTTGCGTGACGCTGTGACAACAGTGTCGTCTATTGTCCGTTGAGATCTATTTGTTCCGGCGGGCATTCAACTTCCACGCAACGTGGTGCCAGATACTAGTTTCGTAATCCGTGGACAGATGACAATTTACGTACGTATTTATATATTTAAAAAATGAAAAACAGTTTTGGCAAAAGTACCAGGAAAACTGGGGAACTTTTCCAACTGTGTTAAAATCATTGAAAACAATTTAAACATCAGCGTTAAACACTTTAATGCAACGATAGTTACAGAGAAAGTGATAGAGGGAGGTACACACAAAATAAAAATCTACAAAGTTAAAAGTTGAAAGAATAGTTTAACATTCTTAACAAAAAAGAAAAACTTGCCTTGGTTTTGATTGTAAGGATTATTAATTATGTATACAGTGTCTTTTACATTCAGTAATTTCTCATTTGGCACATCTGGGAAATAACGTTCCCCTTGCCCGTTGTACGAAGATACAACACTTGACCTCCTTGTCTCCATAGTATGAAATAAGGTTAGCAACAACACGCTTGAAACTTTATTTGTCAGGAATTTTACTATAACAAACATTCCAAGTTTTGGTTTTGTAAGACCCTGTGCAATGCTGGCATTAATTTCGTTATGTTCACGAATGGATGAATTACTGTTCTCTTCACAGAAAAAAGCGATATCAAGAGGATCAACTAATTCCCGACTATCTAGTTCTTCCATAGGATCTGCATCTTTTTTGGGTTTAGAGTCAGATGTGTCATGTAAAGAAAAAGAACAGTGAGATTCATCGCTGCTGTGATGACTATTCGTCTGAGCATCCTTCCTTCTACCAGTCGCCTCAGTCTGTTTCGTTACAGAGGTACTCGGAAGAGACTGGTGGTTCATGAAGTGTGCTTCGTTAACAGCTTCTCCTGGTGCTACATCAATTCTCTTCGTTTTCCACTTCAGTGGACTATGATTATTACTTCTGTGACAGACTTGAAGGTAATTCATGAATGACTCACTAATTCTTGTAGGTGTGACAATACCATCAGCTCTCTCTGCATCTTGAACCCTGATATGATGTTCGATTTCACTTTCTCTCCTTCATCCAAATCAATGAGAAGTCCTGCCAACCGTTTGAGAAATGCACTTTTCTCGAGCATCTTGGAACTAGATGAGTTTTTCATCGTACAAAATGTCAGTATGGCTCTGCATTTCCTTTTACAGGGAACAAAGACTGACACATCTAGATTCTAGAGGGTTACACAGATAAGTGGATGCTGGGGGCGAGAACACAAAGCGAATGTAATGAGTTCTGCATGCCTTGATAACTCTTACATTCCCCTAGTAAACATTTGGGGCCAGATAGGTTTCCTGCCCACGGCGGAAGGACATGGAAAAACCGCTTTTCAAAATGCAGAGCATTAAATCATCCACTTGCTATACTGCCATATTTTGTTCCTTTCGGTCCTCCTAAAATCCATGTGTCCCATAACTGCTTTGAATGATAAATCCCGATAGGAGGAAGTTTATTTTGTTTTGAACTCTGCTCCGAGGAATATTGAATTCTTTTGCTGGTTTTCCACTGCTCATTTGCTTGTTAATCACTCCTGAGACAGCTATCTGTAGCGTAGAGTCATTATAATTTTGGTACCTGCGTGCTCCCAATTTGGGTCTAATGAGTCTTGACATTTAACGACTTGTACAGAGCTGCAGAAATTATTGATTGAAAAAAAAAGGGTGAAAGAGGTAAGGGAAAGGCAAAATTAGAGGTTGGAAAAGTTTTAGCGCGCTTCCTGGTGCAACATTGTTCTCGCCATAGGTGCATTTCACCCTTACTCCATTGGCTTTCTTGTACACCACCATCATACGTAATACTTGAGCATATTTTTCAATACCTTTTAGTTAATAACTGCCTAGTTTTGTAGTTTTTCAGAATATTAGGTTCACTAAACCTGCTGTACTTTGGAATTCTCTGTCTCCAGTCTTTACTGCATTTTAGTTAAACACATAGATTGGGTACATTGCGATATGCAGTTTCCTATCTTACACTGTAAGTGCTATGTATATGACTATAGCAGCAATATTTAATCAAATTATCAATAGCATCTCCTTTCTCTCCCTTCTCTTTAAGCTTCAAGAACTGTTTAAGAGATTCTGTGACAGGTATAAATGTGTCTCTGATCCCTTTCGAAATGCCCTAACTGAACTTTCTCTCAAATAGCCATACGTGCTCCAATGACTTTATGTATTGTTGACATGTTGTTACATACTAAACATACTTTGGAATGGTATACAACTTACATACACTCCCCTTTACCTTATTTTCAATTAAATCAAGCTGCACAGTTACCTTACTTGTCGTCTTTCCAGTTATGTCAACCATTGCAGTTAATTCCCTGATTAATTTCAGAATGGTGTGACAATAGGTATTTAAGTCTTTGATACTTTTGTTGAGTTCTTCTAATATAGTAGTATCACTTAATTTTTGCGTCAACATACAGCCGAAATTTCTGCTTACCCCTCTCATATTGATTTTGGGCAGATGATCTTGCAAACTTATCAGTACTGTAGAGTATAATGACATAATTACTATCCTGTTTCACTATGCACACACACACACACACACACTTCTTTTAGAAACATCCTGAAAGCTCTGACAGTATTTTGTTTTATTGATTACTACAAAGCTGTGCTGTGAATGATCCCAGCAATCACTACATAAAAATCTTTGAAAGTCATGTCAGTTCAATCAAGTGTCTGGTAAATGTGTTTTAATTTCATATTATCCTTTTTGTGGGCAATGAAACGGTTTGCATTACCTATTTTTAGATGCAGCCTGCATTGCTGCGAAAGGTGAATATACACTGTACTAGTGCCGACATTGTGCATGCTCTGTTGCCTGTGTCTATGTGCCTGTGGTTCTGTCAGTGTGATCATGTGATGTATCTGACCCTAGGAATGTGTCAATAAAGTTTCCCCTTCCTGGGACAATGAATTCATCGTGTTCTTATTTCAATTTCCAGGAGTGTATAGATTGAATAACATCGGGGAGAGGCTACAACCCTGTCGCACTCCCTTCCCAACCACTGCTTCCCTATCATGCCCCTCGACTCTTATAACTGCCATCTGGTTGCTAGACAAATTGTAAATAGCCTTTCGCTCCCTCTATTTTACCCCTGCCACCTTCAGAATTTGAAAGAAAGTATTCCAGTCAACATTGTCAAAAGCTTTCTCTAAGTCTACAAATGCTAGAAACGTAGGTTTGCCTTTCCTTAATCTAGCTTCTAAGATAAGTCATTGGGTCAGTATTGCCTCATGTGTTCCAATATTGCTACGGAATCCAAACTGATCTTCTCCTAGGCTGGCTTTTACTAGCTTTTCTATTCGTCTGTAAAGAATTCGTGTTAGTATTTTGCAGTCTTGGCATATTAAACTGATAGTTCGGTAATTTTCACATCTGTCAACACCTGCTTTCTTTGGGATTGGAATTATTATATTCTTCTTGAAATCTGAGGGTACTTCGCCTGTCTCATACATCTTACTCACCAGATGGTAGAGTTTTGTCAGGACGGGCTCTCCCAAGGCTGTTAGTAGTTCCAATGGAATGTTGTCTACTCCCGGCGCCTTGTTTCGACTCAGGTCTTTCAGTGCTCTGTCAAACTCTTCACGCAGTATCGTATCTCCCATTTCATCTTCATCTACATCCTCTTCCGTTTCCATAATATTGTCCTCAAGTATATCGCCCTTGTATAGACCCTCTATATACTTCTTCACCTTTCTGCTTCCCCTCCTTTGCTTAGAACTGGGTTTCCATCTGACCTCTTAATATTCATACAAGTGGTTCTCTTTTCTCCAAAGGTCTCTTTAATTTTCCTGTAGGCAGTATCCATCTCACCCCTGCTGAGATAAGCCTCTACATCCTTACATTTGTCCTCTAGCCATCCCTGCTTAGCCATTTTGCACTTCCTGTCGATCTCATTTTTGAGACGTTTGTATTCCTTTTTGCCTGCTTCATTTACTGCATTTTTATATTTTCTCCTTTCATCAATTAAATTCAATATTTCTTTTGTTACCCAAGGATTTCTACTAGCCCTCGTCTTTTTACCTACTTGATCCTCTGCTGCCTTAACTACTTCATCTCTCAAAGCTACCCATTCTTCTTCTGCTGTATTTCTTTCCCCCATTCTTGTGAATTGTCCCCTTATGCTCTCCCTGAAACTCTGTACATCCTTATGTTCAGTGTTTACTTTTAACGTTTTTACGTATAATGTTTATGTTTAATGTGTCTATGATCAATATTTATGTTTAATGTTCTTATGTCTGACATTTCAATATCTATAAAATTCTGATCTTTTCTCTGTATTTTCCATTATCCATTTTTCTTGTCATATATATTTGTTTTAAAACCAAATTTATCATTATTCCAACATTTACTACACAATTCTTTAAAATAGTCAAATTTTAACTCACCTCCAACAAATTCATGATAAATATGACTTAAATTTTATCGTCTTGGCTGAAAATATTTTAAAAATTTTGATTACTTCTAACTCATTGCTTTGGTATTTTTTAATAAATTTGATTCAAGTAAAAACAATCTATTCCTTTACGTCTGCCTCTAGGAAAATATTCTCCAACTATATCTTGATTTTCAAGAATGAAGTCTGTAAAAACTTCCACTGAATTTCCTTCACATTCATTGACATGCGACAATACTGAGCCTTCTTGTATAGGATTCAGAGATTGCAGTGAAAGTTCCTGTAAGTTGATCCATGACATTTTGTAGAATCTCTAAACGTAAGGCTGCCAACTCAGTCTCTGGTCGAGTACTTGCAATATGGCAAAATTTTTGTATGTTAAATTCTGGAAGGTCTGTTCTTGCATGTGAGTCGATTGCGTTCCGTTAAATTTTTTTCGTTCGTGAGAAGTCATTAGCATTGATCTTGTGATCACAAAGTATCCCTGTAGAGGTTGTTTGAGCATTTCGAGTAAAGATGGCTGCAATGGCTATTGAGTTGCCATACAGCCTGCGCCACTCTGTACAGTTACTTATTTACCACAATAACGCGGATTTTCAAAAATCACTACTGGGTTGAATTCACGATCAGAGAGCATTCCAGCGCTAACACGTTTACACCCACTTGAATTCATGGCGAAAGGTGGATTGGTAGTTACCCCTGCTGTTACCACACTGATCGTGCATTGCAAACTGAAATCATTACTTATAGACAGTATATCACGCCGCAATACACGAAGTAAGTGTGTGATCGATGTATTGCAGCTGTATTTGAGGGTCACGAACCTAATGTTAGAATCTCTGCCAGGATAGTAGATTGTGTGTGTGTCTGGAATGAATATGTTACCACAAATCTCTGTAGAATCAACAGCTAAATCAGTTGCGGTACACCGATCTTATGACTTAAATCCTTTTTTATGTGGATAAATTAGTGAACTAAATAGTGAATAGCAGACTGTAGGGTGAAAATATATGCCAGTAGTAAGCAGGTTCAGACAAACATCCTCTGTCTAGACACCTAACTATAAATAGGGTGAAAGCCAAGCTGAGAAATTATGACACATCAGAGTTTCCAGTCACAGGAATGCTTGTCAGGTTACTTACACACTAATAGCAGTATGGTATTGAACTTGACAGCTACTCACAGCCAGATATGACAGCCATTGCTGCGACAGGAGTGATGTCACATTACATCTAGCACACTGGATGGCTTTATGTGGCATTTGCAACTGACCAGTGTGTGTGGCTGGCAGTGTGTCAGTGATTGGGGTTGGGGAGGCTCTTACTGTAATGTCATACACTGTGTTAGCAGCAGACTTTTTTCAGCTTGCCTGTGGTTGGCTGGGAAGCCCACTGTTGTGGCAGTGCAGTGGTAATGCCATGGCAGTGTCAGTGATGATGACACAAACTAGTCATTCAGCTATGATTTCCCAACTGGAGCTCCCAGTGGCCAGTGATGGCTGTGGCCTGGCCAGTGTTTGGTGGTGGGGGCAGTCCCAAACTCCAAGTGATGCCAATACTCACAGCATCCACAACCTGGTTGTTGACACTGTGGCCTGGCACCAGTCAGTTATCATGGGGCAGTGAAGCCTATGATGTAGAGACAGAAGCCCTCTCCCTTCCCACACCAGTATTTGTTTAAATAAAAACCCATCCAAACTTAGAGCATGCAGTGATCATACAAGTGTGGATGAATAGTAGCTTGTAGTAGGACTGAGCCAGTATCTCAAGTCTGGTCCAGAATTTCTCACTGTTATAAATACAGGTCAACAAGTTTTAGCAAGTTTCTGATTCAATGGAGTCAAGGCCAGTATTACTGCTGTGGGACAGAATTCTGCACTGTTATAAATAACCTGACAGGTCTGAACTGGATTGTGGCATCATAAAATGGTGACAGTATGTCTCATGTTGCCCTCTTGTATTCCAGATCAAACATCTTGCATTCTGATGTCCTAGTTAGGCAGTGCTCACATTCCAAGTCTCAGACTGACTTTGATGTCATAGAGGCATGGCTAGTATGTCAGCATCACAATGCATAATTTTCAGTTTTACATTTCCCACTTTGAATTTCTTGCCATTTTATACTTAGGACAATAACAACCCTACTTCCATAGGAAACACACCAGCGCAGTTGGGCTACCTATTGAATTTCATACGAAAATTTTCAATTTCCTATCAAAATTTGAATTCCCTCTATTTTATGAATAGTGCAATTGGCCTTTGCCAAATGAGGGAAGTGGGGAGGGATGGGCAAAACTCATGACTCATTCATTACATCATCGACTATATCATCAGTAACACACTCTGCACCAAAAACAGCATTATTATACTACTTGCAGAGTCATCTGATCCCATATAGAGCACTTGCAGAAACCTACCAAGGAATTATCGAATCCATGCAGCTATATCCCATTTCAGGGAAGGACCAACATGATATTAAGCAGGTGGTCATAATGTTTATAATTCATTTTCTTGTGAATCGGGTGGAGAAATGTAGGGTCCCCCTGAATAGGTCAGGCGTGCACTACACGCCGGAAGCGGCTACGAGGGTAGCGGAGTACGTGTGGAGTGCACATGGGGTTTTTTTAGGTTAGAGAATTCCCTCCCTAGGCCCGACAAGACGCCTCCTGAGACGCGGCAAGGCAGGAGTAGGCAAAATGCAACAAGGAATAACAATATTAATGTGCTAATAGTAAACTGCAGGAGCGTCTATAGAAAGGTCCCAGAACTGCTCTCATTAATAAACGGTCACAACGCCCATATAGTACTAGGAACAGAAAGTTGGCTGAAACCAGACGTAAACAGTAATGAAATCCTAAACTCTGATTGGAATGTATACCGCAGAGATAGGCTGGACAGTGAAGGGGGAGGCGTGTTTATAGCGATAAGAAGTGCAATAGTATCGAAGGAAATTGACGGAGATTCGAATTGTGAAATGATTTGGGTGAAGGTCACGGTTAAAGCAGGCTCAGACATGCTAATTGGATGTCTCTATAGGCCCCCGGGCTCAGCAGCTGTTGTGGCTCAGCACCTGAAGAATAATTTGGAAAATACTTCGAGTAGATTTCCCCACCATGTTATAGTTCTGGGTGGAGATTTTAATTTGCCGGATATAGACTGGGAGACTCAAACGTTCATAACGGGTGGCAGGGACAAAGAATCCAGTGAAATATTTTTAAGTGCTTTATCTGAAAACTACCTTGAGCAGTTAAACAGAAAACCGACTCGTGGCGATAATATATTAGACCTTCTGGTGACAAACAGACCCGAACTATTTGAATCAGTTAATGCAGAACAGGGAATCAGCGACCATAAAGCGGTTACTGCGTCGATGATTTCAGCCGTAAATAGAAATATTAAAAAAGGTAGGAAGATTTTTCTGTTTAGCAAAAGTGACAAAAAGCAGATTACAGAGTACCTGACGGCTCAACACAAAAGTTTTGTCTCAAGTGCAGATAGTGTTGAGGATCAGTGGACAAAGTTCAAAACCATGGTACAATATGCGTTAGATGAGTATGTGCCAAGCAAGATCGTAAGAGATGGAAAAGAGCCACCGTGGTACAACAACCGAGTTAGAAAACTGCTGCGGAAGCAAAGGGAACTTCACAGCAAACATAAACATAGCCAAAGCCTTGCAGACAAACAAAAATTACGCGAAGCGAAATGTAGTGTGAGGAGGGCTATGCGAGAGGCTTTCAATGAATTCGAAAGTAAAGTTCTATGTACTGACTTGGCAGAAAATCCTAAGAAATTTTGGTCCTATGTCAAAGCGGTAGGTGGATCAAAACAAAATGTCCAGACACTCTGTGACCAAAATGGTACTGAAACAGAGGATGACAGACTAAAGGCCGAATTACTAAATGTCTTCTTCCAAAGCTGTTTCACAGAGGAAGACTGCACTGTGCTTCCTTCTCTAGATTGTCGCACAGTTGACAAAATGGTAGATACCGAAGTAGACGACAGAGGGATAGAGAAACAATTAAAATCGCTCAAAAGAGGAAAGGCCGCTGGTCCTGATGGGATACCAGTTCGATTTTACACAGAGTACGCGAAGGAACTTGCCCCCCTTCTTGCAGCGGTGTACCGTAGGTCTCTAGAAGAGCGAAGCGTTCCAAAGGATTGGAAAAGGGCACAGGTCATCCCCGTTCTCAAGAAGGGACGTCGAACAGATGTGCAGAACTATAGACCTATATCTCTAACGTCGATCAGTTGTAGAATTTTGGAACACGTATTATGTTCGAGTATAATGTCTTTTCTGGAGACTAGAAATCTACTCTGTAGGAATCAGCATGGGTTTCGAAAAAGACGATCGTGTGAAACCCAGCTCGCGCTATTCGTCCACGAGACTCAGAGGGCCTTAGACACGGGTTCACAGGTAGATGCCGTGTTTCTTGACTTCCGCAAGGCGTTTGACACAGTTCCCCACAGTCGTTTAATGAACAAAGTAAGAGCATACGGACTATCAGATCAATTGTGTGATTGGATTGAGGAGTTCCTAGATAACAGAACGCAGCACGTCATTCTCAATGGAGAGAAGTCTTCCGAAGTAAGAGTGATTTCAGGTGTGCCGCAGGGGAGTGTCATAGGACCGTTGCTATTCACAATATACATAAATGACCTAGTGGATGACATCGGAAGTTCACTGAGGCTTTTTGCAGATGATGCTGTGGTGTATCGAGAGGTTGCAACAATGGAAAATTGTACTGAAATGCAGGAGGATCTGCAGCGAATTGACGCATGGTGCACGGAATGGCAATTGAATCTCAATGTAGCGAAGTGTAATGTGATGCGAATACATAGAAAGATAGGTCCCTTATCATTTAGCTCCCTCCTACGTATATCTCGCGAAGAGACCATGAGGATAAAATCAGAGAGATTAGAGCCCACACAGAAGCATACCGACAATCCTTCTTTCCACGTACAATACGAGACTGGAATAGAAGGGAGAACCGATAGAGGTACTCAGGGTACCCTCCGCCACACACCGTCAGGTGGCTTGCGGAGTACGGATGTAGATGTAGATGTAGATGTAGAATGTAGTTCATCTCCATACACAAATAAAACTGAATACTAGGACTAAAAATATTCGTCCTTACACATTTTTAATCCTTCTCATTGCTAATACTATTTCACTGTTAACTGCTGCCTCATCTCAATAGATACTTTTTCCACCCATCTCATTTATCATTTCCTCATGTTGTCACCTCCTGACATGTTAAGAATATTGCAGCTATGGAGCAGTCATCAAGTTTTAGCCACTGACAATATCAAGGCATCAACTATACTGGTTCTTCATGGTGCCCTTTGTAAAATGGCTGGCTTCATATCAACAGGGTGCTGCTGTCACTATGCACAATGAATTTGCACTATGATACATTGCCAACAATACGTGATCCTACAAGTAGCAAAAGCCTATTAAAAATCAGGATTCAACTCTGAATAGCAACTGCAATAATGACAATTAACATATAAGTCTGAGAATGAAACTGTTTACTGCAGCTTCCTGAATCACAGTGCTATAGTCACAGCTATGTTAGTCTCACGGACTGCTTGATGAACATTTTCGTACTTTCCATCCTATCGGCTATACCTTCACTTCACCTATGTGATCAAATGCACTTTAAGTTTATTGTGTGGTTGCCATATCTATGAATGCAGCCCTAGAAAGCATCCACGCTCCTGTCTCCAGCTGTCATGGAGACCAAAAATTTCCCACTATGATGAGTGGTTTTTGTTTTCTCTTCCACATCAATGGGCTGATGATCTCAATCTCCAAAGTTTACCCAGTGCTATTCTTGGCTGTTCCTTAGGTCATAGCACTTGTTCAGTGTCTATCACTAGTAGTAAATGCAATGCAAATGGAAATGGGTAAACATTCCTTTACTAAAAGCATTTTTCAAATGTAAGGGTGGTGTGAAGTCCACACGCTTTTCTTGCCATCCTCAAATTAGAAGTGGTAAGCTGAACCCTCCTGAAATTTAAAAAACTAACTCGATCTTTCAGTGATGAGAAAGTGGGGAGAGATGGGCAAAACCCATGACTCTTCAAGAAAGGAAGGAAATTAGGATTTGACCTCCTGTTGACAATAATGTCGATAGAAAAAAGGTGTAAGCATAAGTATGGAACTGAAGGAAATTGACTGCGTATTTATAAAAAGACTCATCATGGTATTAGTCTTAAATGATCCATGGAAAACTTAAATGCAGATGGCTACACATGTACTTTAGTTGCACTCTTCCTGAACGTTAGCCTTGTAACACATTTCTCTGTTGCGTGTAGTAACAGAACTGGTCATCCAAAAGCATGTTAACTTTTTAAAAAATTATGATTTAAATTTAGCCATCCTATGTTATTTACATATCACAGCACACAAGCTTTCTCATAATTTGAATATGGGAACTAAAAAAAACACATATGCCCGAAGTAAGCATGGGATTCAGACATGAACATCTTGCAGATATCTCTTTCAGCCTAACTGTACATGTTTTCTTTGATGAAATTTGATATTAGTAATCCATTGCTGTTTGAGAAGAATAGAGATATTCCCAAATATAGTGCTGGTCACCACTTCCACTGAATCTAACTTTTAAGACAGAAAGGGGTGAAATACACAGCTACTATTATCATACTCTTTTTATAATCTGCTCATGGAAAAAGAATCTTACAGACAGTAGAAGTGTTTTCAAATGTAGATTCAAGTTGTTTCTCCTTAACAACTCTTATACCACTGAGGAGTTCTTGAACAGTAAATACTCACAAATCTTTAAATGGCCAGCATGTTGACATATAACTATATTTTAATTATCTCTACAATATTTTGTTCTATTGACATGTTCCACATCATAATGTTTTTTGTGAATATAATCTATAGAACTGAGAAGAATTCTATTTGATATTTGAACCTTTGTAGTGATTACACGGTCTGGATCTACTGGGGCTGAGCAAATGAATGTGAACAACCTAGTGTAAATGCCCCACGTTTGAAGCTTCCATCCTCACTCACCTGTAACCTATTGACTTATGCCTGTTATTTTCCTCTTTTGCTGTAACATTTTTTGAATTGTGTGTTGATGATCTACTCATCATGAAAGCTGTTGTAGTTTTTCAATGAACTCAGATTCTTACTGTGTAGTTCTTTGTGCATCCATGACAACAATCAAAATTCTACCATGTGAATGTCGTGTATAAAGTTCCTGGGAAGACTTTGTTAATCATAATGGAATGATAAGTAAATATACTGATGGAGATAGGAGAATATCAAAAAGAATGCTTATCTCTCTGAAGACCACTATCGCGAATAGTTATGCTCAGCTTTATACATGTCCAGAGAACCCGACATCTATGCACTATGCACTGAGAACTGCATAAGCAAAATGTACATGAAGCTCCCACTGAGAGACATCTTGCAAACTAGGCAAACAGAAGGAAAGATGCTTCAGTGATGGAAAGGCAATACAACCTGAATGACTGACAAAACCATGTTGTGTGGTTCACTGAGTCTACTTCATTCCATTTCCTAATGGAGAAGTTTGTGTCTTGAGAACACCAGGATACATGTACAATCAAGACTGTCTTATCCATCTGTGAAATATTATGGAGGTTATGCAGTGGTTTTGTCAGTAATGTTGTTGTTTTCAGTAGATTGTGCAGAGACGCAGAAAAGTAAAGTAGCTAGTAAAGTAAATGGAACTATTTTAGGTGGTGTGTATATTCAGTGACATAACCATTGCTCCAAACAAGGAGTATGACACACATATCAAGATATGTCTGTGATTCTTTTGAAGCACATGAGTTTCAAATAAATCTTTCCCTCCCTGCATAACCAAAAGCTTTGAGTAAAATTTAGCACCATTGTGCTCTCTACTGGAAAATGTAGTTAACAGTCCATTACCATTCGCCATTATCTGGTACAAACTGAACTGAGGGAAGTTCAGACTGATTTTCAGAAAAATTTTGGAACATGTGGAAACTTACTCTATCGACAATGTCAGAAGATGTTGAAGAAAGACAAATTCATACTCATAGCATTTGGAGATTTTGAAAAAAAACTTTCAACAATATTTATTGAAATACACTCTTTGAAGCTTTGAAATGTGTAGAGATAAAATACATGCAATAAAGGCTAACTACAACTGCTACAGAAAACGGAATGCAGTTACAGCTGTCGTACATAGAAAAGGATACCAGAAGCAGTAGTTCAGAAGGTAGTGAGACAGGTGTTGTTCAATATTTATGCAGAGTAAGTAATATAGGTAACCAAGACAAAATTTGCAAAGGTATTAAAACTTTAAGGTTTGCTCATGACAGTGCAATTCTGTCAGAGTTGACAAAGGACTTGGATCAATTGACAAGAATGCAGAGTATCTTGCAAAGAAATTGCAAACCCAACATCAATAAACTTAAAACAATGATAACAGAATATAAACAAATTAAACCAGATTATGCTGAGGAAGTTAGATTAGCAAATAGACAGCAAAACAAGTATATGAGTTTTGATATTTCAAGAACAACATAACTGTTAATGGCAAAAAAAAGGAGATATGAAATGGAGACTGGCAATAGTAAGAAAACCATTTTTGAAAGTCAGGAACTTGTTAACATCAAATAAAACTGTAGGCCTAAGTGTTAGAAAGTATGTTCTGACAGTGTTTGTGTGGAGTCTAGTCTTATATGGAAATGAAACATAGGCAATAAGCAGTACAGACAAGAGGAGTGGAGAAGCTTCAAACTTGTAGCATTACAGAAGATTGCTGAAGGTTTAATTGCAGATCAATTCACTAACAATGAGGTACTGTATTGAGTTAGGGAAAAAATAAATTTATGACACGACTTTACTAAGAGATAGGATATAGGTGATAGGACACATCCTGGGGTATCAAGGAATAGTTAATTTGGTAGCAAAAGGGAGTGTGGAGGGCAAACTTGTAGAGGAGGTCCGAGGTTTGACAGTAGGAGGATGGTTCAAGTTGAGGGTTGCAGTAATTATGCAGACATAAAGATAATGGAACAGGATAGACATGCATGGAGATCTGCATGAAACCAGCCTTCAGACTGAAGATCACAACAGTAATGTCATCCCTCAGAGAGTTGCAGCAGTTTTCGTAATATGTCATTCAAAACTGTTCACATTTTATATGTTCTGTTTCCCAGGAGAATAAATGTTGTTTCATGTTTGATGAGTGTTAATACAAATTTTTCAATCCCTATAAGAATGCTCTACAGATAAACTTCTAAGTAATTCCCAGAATGATTGTTCACCTGCAGTGAAGTGTGTGCTGATTTGAAACTTTTCAGTGGATTACAACTGCACCTACATCTACACAAATACTGTGCAAGTCACCACGTTGTGTGTGGTAGGGGGTACCCTGTACCACTAATAGTAATTTCTTGTTCCACTCACAAATAGACCAAGGGAAAAACAACTGTCTATATGGCTCCATAGAAGCTGTGATTTCTTGAATCATATCTTTGTAGTTCTTAGACAAAGCATATGTTGATGGCAGTAGAATCATTCCACAATCAGCTTCAAATGAAAAATCTGTAAATTTTCTCAGTAATGTCCCTCCAAAAGAGCATTGGCTTCCCACCAGGGGTTCCCATATCAGTGCCCAAAGCAGCTCCATAACACCTCTGCGTTGTTTGAACCTACTGGTAACAAATCAAGCAGCCTGACTTGCTTCCTTTAATCTGATTTTGCACAGATCCTAATGACTTGAGCAGTATTCAGGAATAATTCAGAATAGCATCCTACCTGCTGTCTCCTATACAAATGAACTACAATTTACTAAAATTCTGTTATTAAACTTAAGCTGACCATACACTTTCTTTACCACAATCCTTGCATATTCATTCCATTACATATTTCTTTGCTATGTTATGCTCAGATATTTAAAGGGTGTGACTGTATCAAGCAAGGAACTACTAACACTGTATCCATGCATTATATGTTTGTTTTTCTTACTCATCTACGTTAATTTACATTTCTAAATTTGGAGCTACCTGCCTAAATCATCTAGTATCCTCCTGCAATTACTTAGCTTCAACACCTTCCCATACAGCTCACCATCATCAATAAACTACTGCAGATTACTGTCCACCCTATGCACTAGATTATTTACTTATTTAGAAAATAATAGTGGTCCCATCATGCTTCCCTGAGGAATGCCTGATGAAACCCTTATCTGTGATGAACACTCACAATTGAGGGAAATGTATTGGGTTCTGTTACTTAAGAAGTCTTTGAGCCTCTCACATGTCTGGGAATCTAGTCCATAAGCTTGTACATTTGTTAACAGTATGTAGCCAGGCACCATGTCAAATGCTTTCTGGAAATCTAGAAACATTGAATCTAGCTGTTGCCCATTATCCATTGTTCACATTATATTGTGTGAGGAAAGGGCAAGATGAATTTCACATGATTGATGCTTTCTAAAACTGTGCGGATTTGTAGACACAAGCTTCTCATTCTCAAGATAATTTGTTGTATTCCACATGAGAATATATTCAAGGATTCTGCAGCAAACTGATGTTAAATATACTCTCTCTCCCCTCCTGAACAGGCCATGAAGGCCCAATGGTGCTGAGCGGCCGCCGTGTTATGTCAGCCCATAGGCGTCACTGGATGTGGATATGGAGGGGCACATGGTCAGCACAGCACTCTCCCAGCCATGTGTCAGTTTGTGAGCCACTACTTCTCAATCAAGGAGCTCCTCAGTTTGTCTCACAAGGGCTGAGTGCGCCCCACTTGCCAACAGCACTCGGCAGGCTGGATGGTCACCCATCCAAGTGCTAACCCAGCCAGACAGTGCTTAACGTCGGTGATCTGATGGGAACCAGTGTTACCACTGTGGCAAGACCGTTGGCCGATGTTAAGTATATTGGTCTGTAATTTTGTGGGTTTATTTTTTTACCCTTCTTATATATAGTACTCACCTTAAATTTTTTTTCCAATCACAAAGGGGCTTTGCACTGAGTGAGGGGTTCATTATAAATGAAAAGAAGATACTGGACTGGTGCTGTAAAGTATTCATTGTAAAACAGAAGTGTTTTCAGCACTTTCAGTTGTTTGTCTACGACAGGAATGCTTGTTACTACACCATCCATCCAGGAGTTTGTTCCATGGTGAGACTATGGTATGATGAGTTCATAAATGTGAGGTTTAAAACTTTGGCTTTCATTATGTTATCTTCAACTGCCACACCATAATGGTCAACAAGTGACCAGGTGGAAGTCTTAGACCCATTTAATGATTGTATATATGGCCAGAATTTTCTCTGCTTCTCAGCAAGCTCTTTTGCTAAGATATGACAGTGATAGCTGTTGTATGCTTAACACAAATATCCTTTCACATATGTACAAATCTCAACTAATGTTTGTCTGTCATCATTTATGAGTTCTCTTTTGAACCATTTTCTGAATTTCATTCTTAAACAATGGTAGGTCTTTTCTGTCCTTAATCCACTTACTAGATGCGAAGTTCTCCAGATCATGATTTACAATCTGCTTAAACTTTGCCCATAATTCATTTACAACCATCTCACTGGAACTAAGTGACGTTAATTCATTATCTACATGAGATGCAAACAACTGCTTATCTGCTCTTTGTAGCATGAACGCCCTCCTAGCCTTCTAGATTGATTTATTAACTTTTGCAGCCATAGTTGCTATAATGACATCATGTTCACTAATCTCCACCTCCATTGTTATGGTGTTGATAAGGTCCAGCCTGTTTATATCTGCTAGGTCTAAGATATTTACATTGTTGTGGGCTGACAAACTAGCTGCTTAAGATAGTTTTCAGTTGGTATTTTATAGTTGCCTCAACTAGTATTGCATAATCTGGATATTTTCACACTAATGATCATAGACTTTCTTTGAATGACTTTAGAACTGTCACAGTGGAATAGTGTGCCTGATAAAAACATCCATCAATGAACTTGATTTCCCCTAGACATGTTATATGTGACCAGATAACTTCACTATCATCTTCAACTTCAATGGACACACTACTTTTGTTAATGGCAATGAATACTCCCACTCATATGGTCTTTCCAATATGTGTTCCATGACTTACTAAATATCTCAAAGCTTTCTACTTCAGCTTCAGCCAGCTTTCAGTCCTAAGAATAATCTGAGTGCAAGAACTTTCCTGGGGGGGGGGCAATAAATTCAGAATCTTTGCGATGAATACTTTGACAGTTCACCAATACAATTTTGACACTTGGAGTGCCTTTTCTCTGAATGAGGTCTGACTTCTCTTTCTGTGTAACAACTGGTGGGGGTTCATTAGAGTACCTCTAACTACTGCCTAGCCTAAAAAATACCCGTGTACACTCCACACATACTCTGCTACCCAAGTAACTGTTTCCTTGTAGTGCACCTCTGACATATCAAGGGGAGTCCTACAGGTCACCATCTGGTAGCGCTGGTCTAGAAATCTGCAGCAATGACGGTCACTGAGTCAATGAAACCTTTGCTTAAAACTCTACACTCAGCTCCAAACCAAAAGGCACCTATCAACTATGAAACAATGCTGCAAATTGCGAGCTTCGCTTACATCCCACCTGCGAGGCCAGCAGCCTTCACCACCTCCGCCAGCTACATGTATGAACTGAGGACAACATTGGAACCCATGCAACTGGCCATAATTGGTGCTGACATGAGCCAGAATGTGGAGATGACTGCACCCTATATGCCTGATAGCCACTCCCACATCTCAGATGAGGTCCTCCGCAGACATACCGAGTGAACATTGGCTTTCTCTCCAGCCCTGAACACTGTCTTCCATAGTGGCTTCATAATGTGCTTAACATTGTAACTTCTGATCGTTTAGTTTAGTGTGATTGTAACTTATTTCTGAGCGGAAGTGAACAGTAGTTAATTATTTAGTGGTTTTTAGTAATGCTATTTTTTTTGCAAGAATTTCTGTATTTTTCGATCCTTTGTCTTGGGTGAGTTTACTTTCTAGTGTAGTTTTCTGCTGCAGAAATCGCTAGTGCCACTTTATTTACTTGTTTCCATGACCCTTGTGAATAGTAAATACTCAGTAGAACTCAAGTCTCAGATTGTCAGAGTTTAATCTTGCATTTTGTAAGTGTATATTCAATTAGTCAGTAGCACAGTAGTTACTCAGCTGTTTGTTTTGAGACTAGTGACCATTGTAATTAGCATGGTTAGCCACTGAGTTCAGTGCCAATTATCATCTGTGACACATCTCTAGTGCATCAAGATATGTATTTAGCTTTTCCTGTCTCTTCTTAATAGTATATACTTGTTTTATTGCGGCCATGTTTTGGTATTTATAAGGTTGAGTCTCACTTTTGTTTGTTAGCTATAAGTGTAAATTCAGGCAGTCTGTAACTCAGCTGTCATTTCTTCTGTACAGCCAGCTACATAGTTCACTGAGGTATCAGCATACCTTTGTTACACATCAGAAGGGTAACAAGTTGCTTATCTAGGTTTCTGCCAACTTTTACTGTTTACTCTTCAGTTATTCTTGCTAGGATGGGTAGGATGTGCTGAGAGTGGACACAGGAGGAGCTGCCCACAATTCATGAACAGTTGAATGTGGTTTTGGCTGTGATCAATCACCTTTGGGCTGCTGCATCAGGGTGTAGTAGTGAGTAGATTCTGGAGTGTCACATAGAAGACTCTACTACCAAGGCACATTCTGGTGTACCCAATGTGGTGGACCTGCAGGGTGAGTGGCGATTGGTAATGCATTCATGTTGCTTGAGACAGAGGACCAATGTAAAGGCTGGCCATATGACCTTGCCTATTGATCCCGTGAGTGAACAGGTGGCCGTTGCTTCAGCAGGGTCTGAGTGGGAACACATAGGCAGGAATTTGCTAGTTACTGGGAGCTCCGGTGTTAGGCGCATTATGGAGCCCCTTAGGAAGAAGCATTCCAGGCTGGAAAGAAAGCCAATGTGCACTTGATATGTCTACTGGGGGGCCTCATCCGAGATGTGGAGATGGCCTTGCCAGTGTACAGGGTGCTGTCGTCTGCAAGTTGTGACTTAATGTCAGTACCAATTATCCCTGTCGCATGTATTCTGAAGCCATCCTCAGTTCTTACAGGCAGCTGGCAGAGGTGGTGAAGACTGTTGACCTTGCATGCTGGGTGCGAGTAGAGCTCACAATCTGCAGCATCATTCCCAGAGTTGATCCGGATCCTTCGGTTTCGAGCTGAGTAGATGGTCTCAACCAAAGGGTTTGTCATCTCTGTGACAGTCTTGGCTGCAGGTTTATGGACTTGCATTATCGGTCAGATGGAGGTTTGTATGACTCCCCTTGATAGATCAGGGGTGCACTGCACAAAGGAAGCAGCTACTCTGGTAGCAGAGTCCTTGTGGAGTCCACATGGGGTCATTTTAGGCTAGGTGGTAGTTTGAGGTACTCTCATGAACACTCAGCAGTCCAAATGCATATAGGGAAATGAGACCACATTCAGAGTAAAAACAGTTCAACTGTAAAAAGTTTATTAGTAAATTGTTGAAGTATTTGTAACAAAGTTCCCTGATTTGCTGTCCTCCAGGAAAGTTCTCAACCTCAAATTAGTCTTGGGATTGAGAGCTGACTAAAACGTGAAGTAAAAAGCCCTGAAATATTTAGCAAGTCTTGGAAAGTGTATCAGAAAGACAGATTAAACACCATAGGAGGGGGAGTGTTCATTGTAGTTGACAAAAATATTTTCGCTACTGTGGTTGAAACTGAGTGTGATAGTGAAGTTATCTTTTTGTGTGTAACAGGTCTAGGTGAAACCAAGTTAATTGTTGGGTGTTTTTACCAACCACCTTACTCTGCTGTGGCAGTTATAGAGTCATTCAAAGAAAGTCTATAGTCAGTTGTGCATAAATAGCAATATGATACAATACCAGGTGGTGGTGACTGTAATCTACCAAGTATAGACTGGGACTTGTATGGATTCATTGCAGGGCGGACAGACAGACAGTCTTGTGAAGTACCTTTGAACATGAAAACTGTCTTGAGCAGATAGTTTGGCAGCCCACATGCAATGGAAATATCTTGGACCTTGTAGCTACGGGCACGCTGGACCTTATCGATGGCATCAGTATAGACACAGAGATTAGTGATCATGATGTCATCATAGCGACTATGGTCATGGAAGTTAACAAATCAGTGAAGAGGGCTAGGTGAGTCTTTCTGTTAGAAAGAGCAGATAAGCAATGTTAGCATCTCACTTAGACAATGAACTGGAAATATGTAGTTCCATAATGATGGCCATTGAGGAATTATGGGCAAAGTTTCAACAGACTGTAAACAGTGCTCTGGACAAGTATATGCATTGTAAGTGGATTAAGGATGGAAAAGACCCACTATGGTTTGATAATGAAATTTGGAAAATGCAGAGGAAGAAAAGGCTGTTGCACTCTCAGTTCAAAAGAGGATGCATAAATGATGGCAGGCAAAGATTAGTAAAGATTCATGCACCTGTGGAAAGATCTATGCGTGAAGCATACAACAGCTACCATGGTGATACGTTGGCTGAAGGTGGGGCGGAGAACCAAAAACGTTCTAGTCTTACGTAAAATCTTTAAGGAAGTCTAAGCCTTCCATCCAGTCACTCATTGAGAAGTCTGATTTGGCAGTAAAAGATAGCAAAAGAAATCCTGTAGTTTTGAATTCCATATTTAAGAAATTGTTTATGCAGAAGAATTGTACACACATTCTGTTGTTTGACCATGTCACAGAATCCCTTATGGACAACTTAGTAGTAAGCATCCCTGGCTTAGATAAACAACTGAAAAGTTGAAAACATATGTCACCAGGTCTGGATGGAATCCCAGTTTGGTGTTACAGACAGTACTCTACAACATTGGCCCCTTACTTAGTTTGCATTTGCTGTAAATCTCTCAACCAATGCAAAGTGCCAAGTGACTGGAAAAAGTCCAGGAGACTCCTATATACAAGAATGGTGAAACAACAGACCCACAAAATTAGAGACCAAGAACCTTAACATCGGTTTTCTAGAGCAATTGAATGTGATAAATTTCATAGAGACCAAAAAGCCTTTGTCAATGAATCAGTATGGCTTTGGGAAGCATCACTCATGTGACACCCATCTTTCTCTTTTCTGACATGATATACTGCAAACCATGGATGACAGGCAACAGGCAGATTCCATGTTTCTAAATTCCCGAAAAGTATTTGACACTGTACCCCATGGCAGACTTGACGAAGGTGCATACGGAATAGGCTTCCAGATATTTGACTGGCCTGATGTCTGCTTAAGTAGTAGGACCCAGTGTGTTGTCCTCGACGGCAAGTGTTCATCGGAGACAAGGGTAACATCAGGAGTGCCCCGGGGAAGTGTGATAGTACCGCTGCTATTTTCTATATGCATAAATGATCTGGTAGGTAGAGTGGGAGGATAACATAGACAAAATTTGTAGTTGGTGTGATGAATGGTAGCTGACTCTTAGAGTAAAAAAATGTAAGTAGGAAAAACAAACCCGTATGATTCAGATATAACATTAGTAATGTCCTGCTTGACACAGTCAAGTTGTTTAAATATTGGGACGTAACACTGTGAAATGATAGGAAATGCAATGAGCATGTGAGGATTGTGGTGGGGAAAGTGAATGGTTGACTTTGGCTTATTGGGTGAATTTTAGAAAAGCATTGTTCATCTGTAAAGGAGATGGCATATAAGATGCTAGTGCAACCTATTCTTGAGTCTGCTTGAGTGTTTGGGATCTGCACCGGCTCACATTAAACAAAGACAATGAAGCAATTCAGAGACAAATTGCTAGATTTGTTAGTGGTAGATTTGATTAGCATGAAAGTGTTATGGATATGCTTTGGGAGCTAAAGTGGGAATCCCTGGAGAGAGAAAGACATTCATTTCATAGAACATTGTTGTGAAAGTTTGGAGAATGATCCTATTGCTGCCAACATACATTTCACTTAGGGAACATAAAGATAAGATATGAGAAATAAGGGCTCATATCGATGTACGTAGACAGTTGTTTTTCCCTCACTCTCTGCGATTGGAACAGAAAAGAAAACTGGTAAAATGTACCCACTGTCCTGCACCATAAAGTGGCTTGCAGAGAATGTATGTAGATGTAGATGTAGCATTGTCTTACCCACATGTGAATGCTCAGACCCTGCTGAAAGAACAGCCCACCTGCTCACTCACAGGGCAAATAAAACTGTGTGCCACAGTGGGATTCAAACTTTTAAATTCATTCCTTGCTTAACGTAATAATTTGAAGAATGTGTTGGTGTTGTTTAAGTTTTGCATCATTGTTTGCACAACACTGTAATTAATTGTATTTCTCACAGCAAAAGAAAAAGAATAATTTGGTTAAGCACTTGTTTATGAACAGCAAAGATCCCAGGCTCAAACCCCAGTCTCACATACAGTTTTAATCTGCTATGATGTTTCCTAAATAATTTGGTGTGGCACTGTCTCTCTCTTGCTTCCCATGCCCCGGTTTTTCGTAGAAGTGTAGCATGCAAATGTATAAGGCTAAGGTGCTGTCATGTCATATTTGTGTCATCTAAATCTGATATTTTGTTGACAGACACTCAAATCATTGCTGATGTGGAATAAAATTGAAACAACTCCACACCATTTTTTGATTAGCTTCGCCAATGGTTTGGTACCTGGAGCATGTAATCTTATAGGAGCATTTAATTTTAAAGTGCACTGATCTGATTATTTCACTTAAAGCAATGAGTATCATCATCAGAGTGCAGCTTATTGAACTGATTATTGCTTCACATCATAATCTCACTGCTAGTGGAACTTATTAATCATATATTCAGACAGAATATTTCTTTGGCTATACCAGTTTTGACTTATCAGGCATTATCAATATCCCATGAAATGATTCTTATTCTGTATACAATGCTGCTTTAAGTTTTAATCCTTATGTACGAAGTCTCATATCTTAATCTTTCTATGACTGGACAGCCAGTACTGGTATTTCATCCAATAAATCTTGTGTTGGCTTATATTCGAAACTTGTGTCACTGAATTAAGACATGTCGTATGGAGTTAAGAGACATCATATAGAGCTTTGTCAGTGATTCACCATGCGGTCACAGTTTCATTCATGAACATGCCCTCAGATGCATTTTTGTACAACATTTGTGAGTGGTAGAGTGGTAGTGGAGCTCAGCATCCCAAATCTTCATTCCTGGTGCTGCTTTTGCTTTGTTTTTCAGGAAGTTTATGTTTACCTAGCAATCTTGTGACCCTTTCAACAATCTGATTTTCCTGCTTCATGGAGTCCTGCCCCTGTGTCTGTTTTATCTTGTTCAAAGAAATTATTACATTTCGAATTATGAGATAATAGTAGTTATCAGTGCCTAACTTAATGACAAGAAAAGAAGGTCCTGAGGCTCATTAAGGGCAAATGTGGTGTTATTATGGGAGGCAATGTATTTGATACTGATGGAGTAGATCCTCAAGATTTCTTCAAAATAAAAAGGAAATTGAAGTCTCAAAATGACCTTGCATGAATTACTTTATTGTCATGGAGAAGAATGCTCTGTAAACAGCAATCTTCGCTTTATAATTGCTTGCACCATTTTGATCTGTGTATCTTCTGACACTATGCGTTTGTCCTAAACAATTCAGATACTTGTAAAGCACAGTATTTAATATAAGACATAACATCCAAATGTTCCCAAAATATCTTATTTAAGGTTATTACATCTAATCTAAGACATTTCCAGGGGCAGATGTGGACTCTGACCACAATATATTGGTTATGACCTGTAGATTAAAACTAAAGAAACTGCAAAAAGGTGGGAATTTAAGGAGATGGGACCTGGATAAACTAAAAGAACCAGAGGTTGTACAGAGTTTCAGGGAGAGCATAAGAGAGCAATTGACACGAATGGGGGAAAGAAATACGGTAGGAGAAGAATGGGTAGCTTTGAGGGATGAAGTAGTGAAGGCAGCAGAGGATCAAGTAGGTAAAAAGATGAAGGCTGGTAGAAATCCTTGGGTAACAGAAGAAATGTTGAATTTAATTGATGAAAGGAGAAAATATAAAAATGCAGTAAATGAAGTAGGCAAAAAGGAATACAGACGTCTCAAAAATGAGATCGACAGGAAGTGCAAAATGGCTAAGCAGGGATGGCTAGAGGACAAATGTAAGGATGTAGAGGCTTATCTCACTAGGGGTAAGATAGATACTGCCTACAGGAAAATTAAAGAGACCTTTGGAGATAAGAGTACCACTTGTATGAATATCAAGAGCTCACATGGAAACCCAGTTCTAAGCAAAGAAGGGAAAGCAGAAAGGTTGAAGGAGTATATAGAGGGTCTATACAAAGGCAATGTACTTGAGGACAATATTATGGAAATGGAAGAGGATGTAGATGAAGATGAAATGGGAGATATGATACTGCGTGAAGAGTTTGACAGAGCACTGAAAGACCTGAGTCGAAACAAGGCCCCAGGAATAGACAACATTCCATTAGAACTACTGACGGTCTTGGGAGAGCCATTCCTGACAAAACTCTACCATCTGGTGAGCAAGATGTATGAGACAGGCGAAATACCCTCAGACTTCAAGAAGAGTATAATAATTCCAATCCCAAAGAAAGCAGGTGTTGACAGATGTGAAAATTACCGAACAATCAGTCTAATAAGCCACAGCTGCAAAATACTAACGCGAATTCTTTACAGACGAATGGAAAAACTAGTAGAAGCCGACCTCGGGGAAGATCAGTTTGGATTCTGTAGGAATATTGGAACACGAGAGGCAATACTGACCCTACGACTTATCTTAGAAGCTAGATTAAGGAAAGGCAAACCTACCTTTCTAGCATTTGTAGAATTAGAGAAAGCTTTTGACAATGTTGATTGGAATACTCTGTTTCAAATTCTGAAGTTAGCAGGGGTAAAATACAGGGAGCGAAATACTATTTACAATTTGTACAGAAACCAGATGGCAGTTATAAGAGTCGAGGGACATGAAAGGGAAGCTGTGGTTGGGAAGGGAGTGAGACAGGGTTGCAGTCTCTCCCCAATGTTATTCAATCTGTATATTGAGCAAGCAGTGAAGGAAACAAAAGAAAAATTCGGAGTAGGTATTAAAATCCATGGAGAAGAAATAAAAATGTTGAGGTTCGCCGATGACATCGTAATTCTGTCAGAGACAGCAAAGGACTTGGAAGAGCAGTTGAACGGAATGGATAGTGTCTTGAAAGGAGGATATAAGATGAACATCAACAAAAGCAAAACGAGGATAATGGAATGTAGTCGAATTAAGTCGGGTGATGCTGAGGGAATTAGGTTAGGAAATGAGACAATTAAAGTAGTAAAGGAGTTTTGCTATTTGGGGAGCAAAGTAACTGATGATGGTCGAAGTAGAGAGGATATAAAATGTAGACTGGCAATGGCAAGGAAAGCGTTTCTGAAGAAGAGAAATTTGTTAACATCGAGTATAGATTTAAGTGTCAGGAAGTCATTTCTGAAAGTATTATTATGGAGTGTAGCCATGTATGGAAGTGAAACATGGACGATAACTAGTTTGGACAAGAAGAGAATAGAAGCTTTCGAAATGTGGTGCTACAGAAGAATGCTGAAGATTAGATGGGTAGATCACATAACTAATGAGGAAGTATTGAATAGGATTGGAGAGAAGAGAAGTTTGTGGCACAACTTAACCAGAAGAAGGGATCGGTTGGTAGGACATGTTTTGAGGCATCAAGGGATCACCAATTTAGTATTAGAGGGCAGTGTGGAGGGTAAAAATCGTAGAGGGAGACCAAGAGATGAATACACTAAGCAGATTCAGAAGGATGTAGGTTGCAGTAGGTACTGGGAGATGAAGAAGCTTGCACAAGATAGAGTAGCATGGAGAGCTGCATCAAACCAGTCTCACGACTGAAGACCACAACAACAACACATCTAATGTAGATCTTATTCTGCACCATCACTTTCAAAGCAGGTGCTCTGGGAGAAAATACACAAATCCAACATTTCTATCATTTATGAAATGCATCCTGGGAGTCAGTTTATGTTAAGATGTTTCATACCCTCTGCAGCTCCACCTGAATCTCATCCACTGCGTCAAATCTTCACTCATTCAATTTGCTTTTCATGGAAATATGACAATGGTAATATGCTCACTAACAAATAACCAAAACAACTCAGTTTGTAGCCATTTGACACATTGATTAAAGAATGGTGTATAGGCAACCATGTAGTGCTGTTTCAGTGTAGTCATGACCATTTGAAAGCAGAATTCAAATTTTAGGAACTTTTGGACGCTAACTCATATCTTGATGATAATGAGGTTGTGGCTTATTCCCTCCTCCATTCTCATCTTATAACCAGTAATTAAGAAATAAACACAGATGGGAAAATATTGTTGTTCATCCACAGAAATAGTCATGGTCCAATAAATGTCTGCTTGAGTGCACAGCCTGTGTTCCGCAATGCAGCATCACAGCTTCCACAACATGTCAGTACTGTCAAATTTATGTTAACCAGCACTCATACGTAGTACCTACCAATACTGGAAGTAGCCTAGCTTCCTAATTACACATCTTTGCATGTGGAAAAGAGGAGAAAATTTGTATAAGCTTTTCCAACATTGAATTGCAACATTTGAACCAGGTACTTAATAATGAGTGGCTCGTCCCTTCTCCTTTATGAGTAGCCATAATGACATATCAACAGCATTCCATTGCTTTGCCTAATCAGGCTGTATGCAGTGTAGGTTTGTTATTGCTGAAATACAGAAGATGGGGAATATAATGAGCAAATGTAAACCACAAATTCAAAATAGAACTGATTTATGGAGAGTTTATGTTCCACTTAAGATTGTAAAAACATGCTGTACATTCTCTGAGCAATTATTGCATAGGAAATATGTGATGACTAGATATGCTATAATTTTGAAAGATGTTATTTTCATATGAGAAAAACTGCATTTTTGGTTGGTTTCAAGGAAGGACGGAATCTTAATGTACTATCATCACCGATCTCACTATAGATGGAGTGATAACTCAACTGGATGAGGATGGAAAATGACTGATAAACTGTGGCCTTATTGAAGGAACTATCGAAGCATTCACCAAAAATGATTTTTTTGAGTCTATGAAAGAACTCTTTGAAAATGGCCATACAGGTACTGGAACTGTTTTCCTCTCAAATGTAAGTCTATTGTCTTAGTAGGATGTACTTGGTCCACATTGGGATAATTAGGATGGTAAAATGTGTGTGGCTGCTCTAGTTCTCAGACATGCCATTTTAACATGTGTAATAAGTCATATTGACCCAGCCCCTTGCCTCAATCATTCCAGCCATCCAGTTTTTCATAGTACAATAGAATCACTATTATTGAATTTAACTTTGCTATTCTAATTTTAATGCCATTACATTAATCCACCACTGTTTCACTCATACCTTGGTAACCAAAAAAGTGTTTTGAACAACTACCTTTGCTTGCATGCGGAACTATAATACTTGCATATTTATTACAGTTTCTGTCCAGATTGGTAGTAAATTTTGTGATATACTGACATAATCCAACTTGAAGATATCATGTCTTCAAGTAATGTTAAGACAACATTCATTTCATGAAAACTGTTAAAAGCCTTTTCACTCTTTTTCTGTGAAAACTAACACAGAGAACTATTTTATATTTTTGTGGGTGTTTTTTTAATTAATGCTCCCCACATCTGTTGATCCTCTAATTTCTGTAGGGTGCTCTAAAATTCTTGTTACAAACTTCTGGGACTTGTAGATGGGATGGAGTAGACAATATGTTTAACTGGAATCAATGTCCAGAAATGTACCTGCTGTAACTACCAAATTTGTGTGTGTGCCACTTCACAGTTTGCACATGGTTTTTGTGCTTAATTCAGCTACTAGAGGCCACCTGGCTTGCCAGTATGACAGCAGTTGCATACACAACCTGCTGGCTTCACCCCCTATTAGAACTAATGACTATATAGGCTGGAGTGCAAGGCTCTGCCAGCCTCTTATGTGTTGTCTGTTGTATGTCCTTTGTCATTCATGTACTTTTGCTATATCATGTAATAGAGTTACAGTGTTCTTGGGTAGAACACTTTGGATGTAAGTATGGTATTTGACTCAGTGTGTTCCACTTCAGTCAAGGGTCCTTTGAGTTTTAATTTACATGGCAGCAGTGTTTAAATTCCTTCTCTAGCAACAGCAGGTTCTAACAGTTGCTGTTTCCAGTTTAACGAGAAAATTGGCACGATGTGCAGCCCTACCAATAGCATATGTGCCACTGTTCCCTGCATACGATGTTGCAGCAGATGACTTGGATGCTTACAAAAAACACCTGTGACAACATTTCCAGGCAATGTGGTAACAGACATAAACTTGTGCGAGGCTCTTTTGTTTTGTGTGGATATCACCCCATGTATATCAGTTGTTGTGTCAGTTCTCCCCCTTACAAGAATCTCCAAGTCTTTGATTTGATCACATGTGTGAATTACTTTATACCTATCGGTGTCAATGGACTTGTGTTATTGTTGCTCATGTGGAGTTTTACTGTTTAAAAAAGCAGCTAAAACAGCCGTACAGGGCATGGGCAGCAGAACTACATGGACTTAGTCATCATTGTGATTTTGTGACAAGTGTTCTAAGGAATCCTATATAGATCAAGTGGTTTGAGATGCAGTCCTATATCTTGCTCCTGATGGGGAAGTTCAAGAGTGAGCTCTAAAGTGTGAAAATCCTATGCTTACAGAAGTATTAAACATAGTTATTTGAGGTTTCGTGGGCTGCAGGTAGTTTGATAGGAGCCTGGTCCAAAGTATCAGAAATCACTGTCTCTATCCCTCCCAACCTTCAGTCAGTTTTGCAAGCGAACAGAGAAGCTATTGCGGCATCCCAAAAGATGTCACAGCATCTTATAGGTAATTGTTGTTTGCAGAATCAATGGTCTGTATCACAACAGCAACAGCCTTGTACTCTACTGCCTTCATGCCCATACAAGTGCCAAGCATTTGGCAATTTCGAATCAGTGCCATAAAAAACAGATTCATTGCTTCTGGGCATAACTCTCTTCTGAACCTGAGTGAGGATGAAATGAACATGGATGTGGACAGTGTGTTGGCAGTGACAGTGTCTCCACGCAAGTTATACTCTGAAGTGCGTGCGTTTAACAAACCAATCACAATGCAGGTGGACAAGGGTGCAGCAGCAACGTTGGAGAATTCTGAAACTTATGTGGATTGGGTTCTGCCCCTCCAGCTTCAGTGTTACAGAGGCTGGTGAGTGATAACAAACAACAGGATCCTGTTCTTGGACAGTTTTCTGCACCTGTGATTAAAAGGCTGTGGATCATTCATTAATCTTCTTAGTTATGGACAATGCTTACACTGAAAATTTGATTGGTTTGGGTGCTTTTAAACATTTTGGATTCACCAGCAATGATGAAGTGCATTTGGTTTCTGATCAAGTTACATATCAACAGTTAGATGGTCTCTGGGCTGAATTTTCCTCTTTATTTTCTCCAGGACTGGGATGTCTGACAATATCAGGGTCATATTACAATAAAACAGGATCCCACCCCATTTTTTCTGGGTCTGCCCAGTACTGGTAATGTTACAGGATTAAGTAAATGCAGGAGTAGATCTCTTTAATTCCATGATGTTATTTGACCTATTTTTTTTTCCAGTGAATGGTCAACACCACTGGTGATAGTAAAAAAACCTACAGATAAATTACGCATCTTCGGTGGTTTTAAAAAGTCAATTAATTCACAGTCAATCATTGATACCTATCCTTTGCACACCCTGACAAGCTGTTAGCATTATTGTGGGAGAGGGGGGGGGGGGGCATTATTTTGCTGGTAGATAATAATAATAATGGCATGTGACGAGGGCCTCCCATCAGGTAGACCGGTCGGTAGATGAGGAATTTAAATACCTTTTAGTTATCAATACGCCATTTAGGCTTTATCAACACCAGCATTTGCCTTTTGATGTGGCAAGTGTACCAGCTACTTATCAACACTTTCTGGAACAAGTTATTGCTTCAGTTCCAGACTGCATCAACAATTTAGATAACACAGTAGTGTCTGGTGACTCTACAGAGGAACATTTGCAGAACCTTCATGCTCTGTTTTCTGTTTTACAGTCTGCAGGGTTAAATAGCAGTTTGGACAAGACACAGTTTCATCAACCATCTGTTATTAATTTTGGGCTTTGAAGTGTCACATGCTGGCATTAAACCATTGCACCAGCACATTGCTGCTACTGCCACATTGCCACACCTCTCGTCTATCAAGGCATGACAGGCAAAACTGCATACTATCACAAATTCATACTGGACATTGCTACTGAGGCACAACCACTCCATGCATTATCACATAAAGAAATAGCACACGTTGCTGTAGCCTTCCCAAAGTGTGCCACCTATCAGGCAGAACCCCCTCCCCTCCCCCCCCCCCCCCCCCCCTCTTCTGTGCATCTTTGTCACTGTGGCCAGCTCTACAGTGCCCTTGGGAATAAATTCATGTTCATTTTGTGGGACCTTTCCAGAATTTCTACCAGCTTGTTGTAACTGATACATATTCTAGGTTTCCATATATGGTACATTGCCTGTCTGTTTCTGTGGTGGCAACAATTTCAGCTCTGTCAAAAATGTTTGGAATGGAAGGTTTTCCATATATGTTGGTTACAGGCAATGGCCCTGAGTGTATATTCCAGGAATTTGAAAATTTTTGTAAAAAAAATGGTGTTCACCATGGCATGGCTCCTCCTTTCCACCTTGAATCAAACAGGGAAGTAGAATGACTAGTATGGACATTTAAGACTCAAACAGAAATATAAATTACGGATGTATCATTGGCTCTTGACTAGTTGCTCAGTTCTTGTAAGTTTACCCCTGTTGGAGATAGTAGTCCAGCAGAGTTGTTGCAGAGCCATCACCCTCAAATCTGCTACATGTACTTCAACTGATGCCAGGACATCTGCCGACACTAGCACCACAATGCTCCCAGCCTGGCATGGCTGTTTTGGGCTTGTGGTTTTGGTCACTAACCGAGATGGTTGCTGGCAGTCATCAAAAGTCACCCTGGCCAATGCCTCTGCATTGTCTTCACTGCTGAGGGGAGGATATCATAATTTTGATCAGCTATGACTTTGTTCTCTGTCTGCCCGGCCATCTCTTACCTCACTGCTGATGTCCTCGCCTTCCCCATCACCACTGCCAATGCCTTCAAAACTGTCTCCTCTGCTGTGGGTGCCCCCTTCTGCTGTCAGTGGCCAAGGTGGGACTCGAGCTCCCATGCTGTTGAAGCCGACACCTCCGCTGCTGCCGCCTCCATCACAACTTACACTGCCTGTTCAACTGCCTTTGCCGTGGCCTCCTTCACTGGGATTTTACTCATATGTGGAAATTGAATACATGATGACATCACCTGTCCTGCCATATTGTTTCTCACAGGAGTGTGGGTACTGCACCTGTCTGCATTTGTGCCACTTCTGGCCTTAAGCACTAGTGGCAGTGTGTTGCATGACTCAACAACAGGCATTGACAACAGAAGAAATGGATATGAGCATGGTGTTCACTTCTTTAGAAAGGAAGAGGAGTACTGTAACTACCAAAGTTGTGTGCAGCCAGCCCCTGTTAGAACTAATGACTGTATAGGCCAGAGTGCAAGAATCTGCCAGCCTCTTGTGTGTTGTGTCATATGTATTTTGTCTACCGTGTGCTTATGCTTTTTCATGTAATAAAGTTACTGTATTGATTCCATGCTACAGCCGTTTAAAAATATATTTGCTTCATAGGTATGCAACAGGGTAATTATTGTGGGAGGGGGGGGGGCTGTTTACATTGGATTGGTTGATGTCATTTGACATGTGTCCCATTTCTGACCTGGTTTGAGCCTCATTCACATGTCTGTGAGTCTTTGATCAACATGGTTGGGCACACATTTGCAGAAGACACTGACACAATCCACTGGATCTCATGTTAATGGAAGAGCTGCTCTTTGCCTTTATCAATATTAAGTTTCCTTGCTGTTTCTTTGGTTATTAAGGAGTAGAATTGTAAAACATGATGTACTGGGTCATACCTAATAAATTACTTGTAAAAGTGCCCGCGTCACCAACATGCTGTCAAATGGCATGTTTCCAGACATGAGTTTCAGTTAAAAATGGAATCTGCTCAGTCCCCTCTACAAGTCCTAGAACATTGTAAGGGGAATTTTAAAGCACTTCTTAAAATACTGAGTTACTGCTGTCAAATATTGCATGAAGAGGAAAAAACTTAAATTTAATATCAGCTTTTATTTCAGTGTTGAGGGTGACTAATGAGCAAATTTGGTAGCCGTTAAATCACTTTACAGATTATTTTAAGCACAGTAAACATAATTCAGTAGATACTGGATTATTGTTGTGGAGGGCAACAATGGGAGCATAAACCAAAATGATTGCCTGTAGATCAGTAACTTATCTTGTTTTTAGATGAATCCCAACCCTAACATTATTTGCAGTTATGGCTTCATACATTTGAGACTATATTACATTTCAGACCATGTTGCAGAATGTATGTCAGAGCAGTGTTATGGGTGAATTACAAAGTGGTAATGTAGGTTACAATTGTTGTTAATGGAAAGTACACACAATGTCAGTCACTGATGGAGAAAACTTGCAGCGACTGATCTCATCTTAGCAGAGCACTCTTCCAATAATGTGTAAGGCAACATCCAACAACATATAGCTGTCAATATTAAAGCCTTCTCTGTAGCATGATAAATATGGTTTCTCCACTGGTCATTTACTCACTGACTATTGTTGACATTATATATGGGACATGTTTACTCCTATAGGACAACCTTAACCATGGACACAAATTGAGATATCTTGATACGAAAGACCATAACCTCCCATTTGATTTATCTTTATTTGAATGAGATGATATTTTTAAGCCTTTACTGCAGAGTGTGTTCCCTTTTAATAACAAATAAATGTCTTTTTTCCAGTAATATGGATACATTTGTGCAAATTTGTAATTACTCATTTCTGCAGTGTATTTCTGTTTCTCACACTGGAGCTGCATGTGTTTAACAGTATCGTTACTTATAGTAATACTATTAAACCAATACAAAGCAACAATGTTCATGAAAGCAATTTCATATGAGAGGCATGGAATGACATATGTGTGAGTACTTTGTCTTTATTATAATTTGCACATAATTGATTAAATTTACATAGGGTAATTTTTCACAGGATTGGTGCTGAATACAATTGCTTTCCTAACATTGCGGTCACCCAGTCTGGTTACAAACAGTATGTCCATTTACCTGCAGGCACTTGCTCTGTCTGACAATGGTGTACTGGTGTTTAGCACTGCGGTGAATGTGCTCCGTAAGCACTGTGAACCATTTAACATGCTAATTGTGGTAAGTACTTCAATAATAGTCATTCATAAACACATAAGCCTACCATCTATGCACCACAATATGATGCTTACTCACTTAAAAATCATAGTTGTGAGTGTGTAATTCCTTAGAGTATATTTTCTGACACTACTTCTTAATAAAAGGAAAATGGATGATATATTAGTTACTAATGAGATATATAATACTTATTTAAAAGTAAAAGCTGTCGTATCAAGTTAATAAACAATAAGGCATGCTACTGTAGGATGTAGGAACTGAAAAATTGAAGACACGCATATACCAAGTTACGTGATATGCAAGAATGGTGGGCTGCTATTCACAAACTGAGGAATGAACTCACAGACACTAAAATGAGTGCCAGAAACTAAATAATAATAAAGTTTATCAATAAATTGATACCTATCCATTAACAAAAGTAGAACAAATAACTGTATGTATACCATTTTAACACATTATACATTGGTGTCTGTTGACACAGATGAAATGTTGACTGACATCAATCATTTTGTCATTATTCTGCACTTTCTTATAAATGAACTCACATTTAAAAACTTAATTAATAATATCTATGAGCATTTGTTTAGCAATTTTTTGCTTACAGACTGCTTGATGGACCTCTAGTGATAGAAAGTGATATAAATTCACAAGATTTCTGTATCATCGTGTCATGTGCTACTTATCATGGTGAACATATTTGCTTGCATAATCCGTATTGTATTTATCTTACTCAGCAATGGCCTAGGTTCTGCGAACACAGTCATTGTATTTAGCAGTTTTCATCAATGACTTACCCTCAATAAAATAATTTACATAAAGGTGCTAGCTTTGCAAATAAACTCTATAGAGAAATTTCATGATTTAAGATATATACAACTTTGTATCTCAGACTCACTTTAGAAAAATGTAGCAGTCCCAGTCAAGATACCAGTGGATGACAAGATATAATTCTTCATTCATCCAGCAAGTTCACTAGGTGCCAAAGTTAGGCACGGCCCAGAAGGACACATTCACAAGGGACAGGTCACATGGCAAAATAATGTGGCAGATTTAAGGGCTGCTGCAGACCACAACATCCTCCCTTGTCAACCAGCCAGAGACTACAGCAAGATCTCTCATGCATATATTGAAGACAACCCTGTGCAGCATGGTTCTCTCCTAGACAGTAATTTGGACATTTTTACCAACTGAAAAGATTTGGAGAGTGCATGGATTTGCCTTCCTGGCTAATGCAGTATGGTTTTCATTCACCATTCAATTTACAATTGTGTTTTCAGTGAACAAAGTAACAACATGTAAGAACACTGAGAGCATGGATTATAATTGAGTGTTTTACAGTCAAACCTACAATTCCTGTTTTCCAGCAGTGATGTATGAGTTTTTCAACAAGCATTCAGAGTACTGTATTAACTAACAGGTATCTACCACAGAGTTCTTGATTTGTGTGTTCCGGAAGAGTCAAGAAGTATTGGTTTTTGTGATTTGATTGTAAATAAGTTGTACTGAGTAAAGTCTGGGTTGTTGAAGAAACACTGTTAAAACAGTGGCAATGAGTAATTTTTTGGAATTGCAGCACACTTCATTCCAGAGGAGGACTTGTCAGGCCATTTTTCTGAGTGTTCCAACCATAATGAATGTCAGTTTGTCAAGCCCTGTAAATGACAGCTTGAACTGTAGCCCAACTCCTACAGTTGCTGATGAATTAGGCATATCTACAATCACTTCCAGAAATTATGGCTTTTCAGCCATTCAGTGGAGCTCAAGACTTCATTTCCAGGCAAGTGACATTAAGTGCCCTGAGTGACATAGTGTCTTTTGTTTTCTGTAAACCAACAGCTCTATTATCTTGTACAATTATTCGCCTCTTGATCTGACCCATCAGTGTTGCCCATCACCACTTTTCACTTGCTTTGAAGTGAACATTTTTTGCAAAATGCATATGATGGACACTCGCTTAGAGTTCCTGCAACATTCTAAGGCAACCTAAGACAGTTATGCATCATGGATCGCAGACCTGCAAGATCTCAGTAGGAAATGTAAGTTTGCACGTCCTTGTAGCCTGCTACATGCAAAATCATTAATACGTGACTTATATTTGCACTGGACAGTTAAATGTGTGCTCTAGTGTTAAGACAATCATATTTTAGTTGAAATTTTGTGTACTGCTAGGGCATTAGAGATTTCTCAAGCAGCTCAGGCTACCATTTACAGAGACTGAAATCATCTTTATCAGCAAATGTGGTATGATCTAGCCTGTCTGATTGTGAAATTACAGGAATAGTGTGAATTCCAGGTGACAGTGGAGTGGCTCCCACTCAATCAGATGGGAATCAAACCCAACATCATAATAATTTTTCCACCCAGCCTCGGCAAAATTTATGCAGGCTACCCAGTCGGCCTCATCATTCTTCTCAATGTGCTATATATAGTTATCCATATTACATCTGTGAACAGTGTTTTAGCCAGTTTCACATAGAATGTGTCTGTCAGAACCAGCTGCACCATAACCAGTCAAGTGCTACCATGAAAATAAATGACATCACAGTCAATGGTAGTACAATGCTGGCTTACTCTGTCAGCAACATTTCATGGTATTCTCATTTTACTCCTATTTGATACTGGACTCAGTTTCAATTACTGATCAGCAAGCTTATCTCTGTTTAGAGTATCCACCCTTAAAATCAGTAGCAACTAAGCTGTTCACTTTTGCTCATCATGAAATTCCTATAACAGGTCAGGTAGTTCTGGAATTAACATATAAGCAGGTAACCAGAACCCTTCCTTTCTTTGTAGCAGCAGAACCCTCTGTGGAGAATATTTGGAACCTGGGTGTGTACTCTATCCAACACTTGGTACAAGCAATCCACAGTACTGTTCCAGATGCATAACTGGAGTTATTGTCTACAATATGCTCTCTTGTTTATTACAGGACAGGGACTGGCTACTAATTTTTTTTAATCACATTACACTCAGAGGACCGAAATTGTTCAGAGTCTGCCTGATACCTTTAGGCTTGTTGGATCAGGTTAAAGTAGAACTGGACTGCTTCAAAGAGTTAAAATTACTGTCCCTGATTCCTAATAACAGATGAGTGTCACTTTTAGTCATTGCTCACAAACTAGGTGGTGTGTTACTCCCTTGTGAGAACTTCAGAAAAAAAGTAAATGTGTAGCTGGTTGAGGACTTCTACCCACTTCTGTGTCGTGATGAATTATTTCAGAACTGGCAGGGAGTCAGTGCTTCTGCAAGATCGATATTTCAGATGCTTGTTTTCGACATCCTTTGGATGAGGCTTCCAAAGCCATTTTGGTATTAAATATTCCTTTAGGTCTCTATCAGTATAACAGGTTACCTTTTGCTTTCCTTGCAGACCAACAATTATCCATAAATTTCTAGGACATATAATTGCCAACATTCCACAGTGCTTAAATTATCTGGGTGATATATGAGGGCATGCTGAAAAGTAAAGCCTCCAAATTTTTTATGTGAAATCTCTTAAAGGTTTTTAAATAAAACAAAAACATTACTAACATTCTACATCTTTATTCTTCATTCTTACATAACTGCAGTTCTCTGCCTCTAGAGGGCTCCAAATTATAGTGTATAACACAGAGGTGTGTAATGTAACTATGTCAGTGTCTGACAAACAACATGCTGTAATTGGGTTTCAAATTCAAAGAATTCATCCATATGAGGTGCACCCTTTCCTTCAGTATGATAATGTCAGACAACACGAGTGCTATGACATCTGCAACAATCTAGCACCTTAGGTTCACTGTCATTGATTATCCACCCCTACATTCTACATCTTTATTCTTCATTCTTACTTAACTGCAGTTCTCTGCCTCTAGAGGGCTCCAAATTATAGTGTATAACACAGAGGTGTGTAATGTAACTATGTCAGTGTCTGACAAACAACATGCTGTAATTGGGTTTCAAATTCAAAGAATTCATCCATATGAGGTGCACCCTTTCCTTCAGTATGATAATGACAGACAACACGAGTGCTATGACATCTGCAACAATCTAGCATTGATTATCCACCCCTACAGTCCTGACTCAGCCCCTTCTGATTTTCTTCTGCTTCCAAAATGTAAAGAACTCCTTCAAGGACTTCACTTTGATAGTGATGAACAGGTCCAAGCAGAGGTGAGATTATAGCTCCATCAAAAAAGTCAAACTATGTACAGTGACTGTGTCAACAAGCTGGTCTTCTGTTAGGACAAATATGTTCATCCCTACAGTGACTATGTTGAGAAACAAATATGTAGACATGAAGAATAAAGATGTTGAATGTTAGTGATATTCGTTTTATTTAAAAATATTTGAGAGTTTCCACATAAAAAGTTCAGAGGCATTCCTTTTTAGCATGCTCCCATAGTAGTCACAGGAAGCTGGGTTAAAATGTAACATCTGAAAATGCTTCCCCTTTCAGCCTTCTATTGACCATATAGGATATACTCTTAGCTGGGGATGACCTTAAACTGACATCAGAGAATGTGACAACTATTTGCATTGTTCCTATACTGAAGAAAGTAAATGATCTATAAGTTTTTGTGACCAGCATTACATATTATAACAGATTTATTTCCAAAATTAGAATGATAGCTCAACTGTTGAATTGACTGCAGAAAAAAAAGGTCCCTTTCCCGTGGTCCACAGATTGTCAGCAAGAATTTCTTCAATTAAAGGAATGTTTCCAAACTGCTTCTTGCCTCACATTGTATCAATATCATCCACCTCTAGAACTGGCCACAGATGCATCGCCCTATGATGACAAGGCCATTCTGTCTTCTAAGAACCTAAATGGTGTAGAACAACATGTTGTGTTTACCTCTAAGATGCTCACCACAGCACAAGAATATTATTACTAGATGGAGATGGTGGCACTGACAACTATCTTTGGTATCCAAAAATTATGCATTTCCCTGTATAGTAACTAATTCCAAGCTTGTCACAGATCATCAATCATTGTGATCCGTGTTTGACCCTGAGATACCAGAGTGGACATCTCAGATGTTACAGTGCTGGGCTTTTTTCTTATAAACTTACCAGTATTCCATTCATTATTGTACACAGTCAAGCATGTGACTGCAAATGCGCTGTCATGGTTCCCTATGTGTCCCAGTGAGGAATCTGATTAACAAGAGACTGTTTGCTTTCACATTGATTCACAGTCATTATTGGCATATGTATCCTTCCATGATTCATTTGATATAGGAATATATCTGGCAAGGTCAGTATATGCAGCATGGAAGGATACATTTGCCAATGCCAGGTAATGCAGGAGACACCCATACCAGATTTAAGGTTCGCCACAGAGCACCAACGGCTCACTTGTCAGCTAGAGAATGTTTACAGCAGTCTCCTTGGTGTATCTACTGACAGCTACCCTGTTATATGTGGTTTTCTTGTGGACTGTATTTTATACTTTGTTACTGACTGATAACATTTGGATAATGCATGGATTTGCCTGCTGCGTAATGTGGGACTGTCTTCGCTCACCCTTCAAATGGCCACTGGATTTTCAGTGAACAAACAGATAGCATATGGGCTCACTGAGAGCATGATTTATATCAGTGTTTCCCAGTCAAACACCCACACTGTGTTCTCCAGCTCTGCTGTGTGTTATTCAACAAATACTCACAGTACTGTACTGATCATGAGGTAGACACATACAGAATTCTTTTCTTTAGTGTATTCCACAAGAGTCAAGAACTTTTAATTTCTATAACTTCATAGTTAATAAGTTGCACTTAATAAAATCTGAGTTGTTGAAGAAGCAGACTTACAACAAAAATGTTACCAACTGATGCCAGTGATAATTATTGTTACAGAGAGCTGAAACCAATGTTATTTGTTGTTACGGAGTAAGACTGTTTTCTACTATTTATACAGTTACACATGAAGAGTACCACGATTTGATTATTTTGTTATTGTGGCATACATGTTACTGTTAATTTTAACAATATTTGAAACCAATGCATGTTTGTTGCTCCATTTCACCATTATTGATCTTCATACTGAGGTTACCAATGCTTTAAAGACTTTTCCAATAACTGCAGATGTACAGAATGTGATGCATGTTAGGATATCAGTAAGAAAGTAATGTGTTGAAAGCAAATGAGCAGACAAAATAGTTGTTGCAGTTGTAAATTATACAAGAGACTAGTCACACCGATGCCTCTTTAAATACACTGGTATTCAAAACTTAAAGATGACGGTAACTGTCACACAATATGTCACTGCCAAGTAACGTAGCTCACTGAATCTTGAGCGTACATAGAAATAAGTACTACAGGAGGGAACTGAGAGAAATAATGTAATGAGACAAACAGAAATGACACTTTTATGCAAACACAGTAATTATACTGAAGTCCCCATTATTCATGAAGGTCCTCTGAACATAACAAAGGGTGGGACATGCTTCTTAATAGTGTGTGTGATCACCATGGATGGCAGTGCATGGTTTTCAATGTGCTCTCAAGCTGGTGCAAGGTTGGTAAGGAGTTCTTATGCTTGGTATTCCATTCCTGCATCAGCACAGTTGACAACTGCTGGATGCTCATTGGTGCATGTGGTCATGCTGCAGTATGTCTTTTCAATGCATACCACATGTTCTTGATGGGATTTAAGTAACAGGAGTGGGCGGACCAGTCCATTCACAGAATATCCCCTTGCTCCAAGAGCTCCTCCACCTGCATAGTTCAATGTGGCTGGGCATTGTTATCCATAAAAATGAAATCAGAGCCAAATGCATTCCTGTAAATATGCATGTGGCAGAGTATGGTGACCAGTAAGTGTACTGTTTTCAAAGATTTGGAGGTCAGTATGCCCATCCATCATTATGCCTCCCTACATCATAACATCTGGACCACCAATACACTCATGTTTGATAGCGTCTCTGGCTGCTTTAGATGTTCCCACCTCTTGCCATATGAGGTGAGGGTATTTACAGCATTGTCAAACATGATATATTATCTAAGTATCATTAGGTTGTATGTTTACAAATGGTCCTCCTGTGTGTTCTGCACCTTTTGAAATGCTCCCTACATCATAACATCTGGACCACCAATACACTCATGTTTGATAGCGTCTCTGGCTGCTTTAGATGTTCCCACCTCTTGCCATATGAGGTGAGGGTATTTACAGCATTGTCAAACATCATATATTATCTAAGTATCATTAGGTTGTATGTTTACAAATGGTCCTCCTGTGTGTTCTGCGCCTTTTGAAATGCTGGTTTTGTATGACTTTATTTCACTGATGCACAATGAGTATGTTGGTTATCTGATGTTTCTGCCAGAAATTCGTTTTCAGTAGGCAGTACTTAGCTGTTTTGTGATTTTCCACTTACTATTTATGAGTGAGAGATCGACTGTGATGTGTGCTTTTGTACTGTCCTACAATTTTTTGTGTTCATCATATCAAGTTTTCTTTAAATTCTTCATTGTCTTTTTGGAATATGTTCATTAATTTTTAATTTTTTCCCACTAATTCAACTAATTTGACCCATTGTTTTGTATTTTTATCATTTTGTTGGTCACAAAGATATGTAGCATTTCAAGAAAATGAGCAACCAAAAATGACTTCCCAATGAATATGCCATAGTATGCCATAGTCCATAGAATAACATTCCTCTGCTGCATAGAATCTTATTGTTAAGTCAAGGACCCATTCCGCTGTGAAAAGAGAGGTGACTGGTGATGAGTGACAGTACATTAATGTCAGTGAAACAAAGCGTATGATCAAGGTGTGCCTCATACCAGTCATCTTAATGTGGCGAATTCACCCTGATGGATATCCGAATAGGGTACTATCCACTAAAAGATGGCATCATAATCCAGTGAGTTGTCTTCTGTTGAAGATACTAAAGTGATGAAGCTTTAAATATTATGTGTTGTGTTTGGACTCTGTCCTAAGCATTTAGGTTGGAGGTCGTAATGTGTTCCAGAGTGCACGACTACCTTTTTTAGTCCAGTGATTATCTATGTATGTTTTTCAACTTCACTCTATTAGATCTTTCTCAAATAAAATTTAAATTTTTAACTTTTCTCCTTTTTCTTTTTGATTTTAATCCAATTTTGTATGGGGATCGGCTGTATGCCTTTCGTGTCTCTTCAGTTGTCAGTTACCTAAGCAAGGGAAACCATGTGGCACTTGTCTATGAATTGTGTAAACATCATTCTGTGTGTTATCGGTTTTTAACCATTTATGTATCACATTTTCTCAGGCATAAATTGGGTACCAGCCCAGAATTTGGCTAAATGAGTTTGGGAAACTGCCTAAAAACCACTTTCAGGCTGGTCAGTGTATCAGCCAGCCTCATTAATCTGCCTTGTAGATTCACTCCAGGTCTGGGAAATTCCAATTTTTATCATACTTTTAAAACAAATGTATCCTTTCTCACAACATTTATCTCTCAAGGATATTAGAACAAGTGCTAAATATGGATATGTCATGTGCTCAAAAAACTCATCACTGCCATCATTTATCATCATCATCATTGACTTTTCTTTATGTATTGCCCCTTTGTACCAAATAAGTCTCATATGATTTTATAATTGGTGCTAAGTAACTTACTATGATATGCCCAAATAAAACTATGAGCCTCATCAAGACAATTTGTGTGTTTACCTCTCAGTACCACATGCATAATATTTGGTGAGCTGTCTTTCCTCATAATATTGTTTGAAACAACATTTCAGAGAAATAAAAATAGAAAAAAACTTATCTTCACAAGTTATAGACTTACAGTTGCAAACCTAACAAGAGTGTGTTCCAGATGCTCAAAAGTTTCATGGATCTTTTGACTGTTAGATTCCAGTCAGTGAATTTTTAAAAATGTTTAATTATTTATTCATCCTTTGGTCACTGTTTAGAGCAATATTGGATGCATCAGTGTACATTTAGAATTTCAGCTACAGTGCAAATTACAATTTTTGCACATTTATTATTATTTTACAATAGATTTACACGTATGTTTAAAAAAACTAATGAAAACATAGGCAAAACAATTAATATTAATTTAATTTATTGCTTATAGGAAACCAATTCCACTTTCTGCTGTAATTAGTGAGATATATGGAAAAATCAAGTTTACTTTTCTTTGACACAGTGTATGTAACATAGTTCTCAAGCTACTGCTTTAGTACTGTAGAATCTTTCTAATTCTTTTGGACTGCTCTAAAAATATTGTTTTACACTGTGCAAACATGCTGTTTTCAAGTACTTTCTTAGTTTTGTTTTGAAAACTGGTATTGCTTTTATATTTTTAAACTGCTCAGTAATCTGTTGTATAATAAGCACTCTGATTTAGTAGGGTCTTTATCAACTAGTTGGGTGCTGTAATTGTGTAATTCTCTGTTTAGCATTGGTGTACAATTTAATGTGGGACACAAGATAGTTTCAAATATATACATAGATGGTATGGTCATTATCCTACATTCTTTAATATTCTTTAAATTTTATTTTACAAGACTCTCTTGGTGATAGGTTTACTGTACATCTAATTGCTTTTTTTTTCCAGTTTCAGCAGTATGTTCATATGCTCATTTGCTGCCCTATGCCATATTATGCAGTATGATATATGTAGATAAATTAGTTCATAGTACATCTCTCACAGTGTAGCTACATCAGCTGTGTGGAACTTTTTCTTTATTAAAAATACACTGCTGCTTATTTTTGACCTGATATTTGTATATGATTTTCCTTTCATAAGTCTGACTATTTTCAATCCCATGAACTTGCATTGTCAACATCTCCTAGCATTGTGCTCCTAAGTCTTATATTTAGTTTCTTTTCACTTGTTGTTATCTTTTCTAGTATTTCCATAGAGATGATTTCTTTACATTCACAAATCTTTTCTTTACATTTACAAATCAATTGTTTTCACTTAAATATTTATTTTCCCTTTCTATGTCCATGATACTTCTTGTTTATAAATCATTTGTTGAGCTACTACTTTCAATGAGGGATGCATCATCTGCATACATGATTACATGTTCTTCCACTGATGCTGTGATCTCATTTACATACAATAAAATTAGTGGACCAAATATTGAGCTTTGTGCTATCCCATACTTTACCATTTGAAAATCAGAGTAAAAGGTCTCCATTTTATTATTTACATTGTGTCTTAATTCTACACTTTATTCTCTGTTTTCTGTAAATTATTTTATTGACTGTCTTTATTCCCCCTGATGCCAAATGTATGCAGTTTGCTTAACAGAGTAGTATGACATAGACAGTCAAAGACTTTGAGGGACATTTTACCCATGTTCATAATCATGTAATAACAAGAACTGGCTAATCTAATAAAGTAAGATATATGTAAAAGCTTTTAATGGCATTCTCTCATGTACTTCTCCCATTAATAATGTTTGTCTTATCTTCAGTGGCATTGGAACAGAAAGGTGGATTCTTAGGACACATTTTGCAAATATTCAGAAGTATTAGTATTAAAACCACTGTAAGTTACTGTTAATTACTTTTCAGAACTAAGAAAACATATTATGTAGAGAATTGTGTAAAAATATGCTGAATTTAAATGATAAAAATTGAAATATATCATCATGATGCAATAAAAAAAATACCTGAAAGATTCTGAGAAAAAGAACTTGTCAGAACACTGTCAGCAGATGCACAAAATATCAGGAAAAGTTTGCCTAGACTGATGAGCTGCAGTCACATGTTGGTGCATATTTATGGCAGGGTACAAATATGTGAAAATTCACATGAAGTGATGCACCACTCCTGCCAACAAGGCACTAGTGGTGGAGTTATTCAAGTGTGAGGCATTCTTATACGAGATAACATGTAACTCATGACAGGTCTACCATTACCTCTCAGTAATGTAAAATAGAGGAACCCACTGTCTGTGCATCAAACAGTTCACTTGTAGCAACCTTCAAGTGCTCAGTATGTTCCACAAGGCAATACATTACCCAGTTGCTCCTGAATTGTTTTGAAATTGTTTGAGAAATACTTCTTGTTGCCTCCCCCCCCCCCCCCCCCCCCCTTCCTCCTGGCAAGCTTTCTCCTGTCACCTTGCCTTTGGTTTCATTAAGCCTTTGCGGGGCACCACTGAGTGAGATACATGCACCTTCAACCCATCGAGGCAAATCCCTATTGTGTGTAGTGGCTGAACTGTAATGAATCACAGTGGCTTCCCACTTTCATCATGTCTCTCCATATCTTTGGTATCATCAGGACAATTAGGAGTACTATGCACCCGTAGGTAGGGGAATCTAATTCAATTGTTCATAAGCTTATATTCAAAAGAAATTGTTGACTGATGACATTTCTGAAAATGTCCTCTGTTTACCATATGATTCTTCATGTATTATTTATGTGTCAGTTTTATTGCTCATTTGTTTTATGTGGCCATCTCTCTTGCATGAAGAGTTGAAATGCAGGTTAAAGGAAGTTGAAAGGCAAAAAAGGAAAATACAGTATTGGTACTCTGTAAAAAAGAAGTACAATGTAAATGTTTCATATCGGATGAGGTTATGTGTTAGATATAGTGGTATTATTTTTGTACGCATCAGTATTGCACACCTACAGAAATAAACAGACTCAATATATTTTCACTAAATGTATGGTATCATCATTTTATAACGTTTTTTATTCTTTCAGGAACACAGATGGCTTTGTATATGCCACAGAATAACATCAGGTCTTTTCTTTCATTATTCAGCATGGCTTGTTGTTGCACTTACCTTTGAAAGGCTGTTAATGATCCGATGGCCTATGCATTCATATTCTATCTGCAGAATTCGACCTGCAATTTTTGTTACCACTCTTGTTGGACTTGTGGTATTTTTGCTGAATCTTGCCAGGTTAAAGACCCAAGGTTTGTTTGGATATTAAATGTGTTTCTTAGTCCTGTGATATGAAGCAGAATATGTTTGTTCATACATCTGTATGTGTAGTGGCCAATAAAATAATATCTCTGCTGCACCTGTGTTTAAGAATAGGATTAATTGCTGCATGCCACAGACAGGACATGTTGAGTTGCAGGCAGTCACAACAAAAAACTGCTATACAGATGAGTTTTCAGCCAAGAGGCCTTCTTCTAAAATAGAAAAGACACACACATCCATGCAAGTCAACTCTTACACCCACATGACAACTGTCTCTGAGCACCGAAGCCAATGGACAGAGACAGTGGTCACGTGTGTGTGAGTTTTCTTGTGTGAATGTTTGTGTCTTCTTTTTAAAGGAAGGCATTTTGGACAAAAGTTCACAAATACAGCAGTATTTTTGTTGTGCCTGTCAGCGACTCAACATTTCCTTTACATGTTGACTATCACTTCATCCTTTTCATAATATTATTTTTATTTCATCCTGGATTTTCAATTGTTTGATTGTACTTATAGTTACACATGATTTATCATTATTGTTTTGTATTAAAATTTGTGAAAACAATATGACGTTTATATGATACTTTAGTTGTGCCTAACATTTACATTTTACTGACAATCTCTGTTCAATGTGACCATGATATAATAAGAAGTAGCAAACATTCCTTTGTACAATAAAACAAGGCAATGCACTTCTGTTATTCACTCACACAGAACTAAGTAGTTGAACACATTGCTTAGAATGTAACACACTGTAGAGTGTGTTTGTGCCAACCATTATATAAAGGAACATTCATTTTGACATGGTGCTGTTTTAACTGGCACTGCAGTTGACTGAAATATCATGCTTGGATTATTCAAACCATAATAATGTCATGCTACTGCTAATAACACTTTCAGTGTCATCTGTTGGTCATTATATGGCTGCACTTTGACACGGGCACTAGCTGAAATAGTCTCATGTCAGAGATACAACACAGCATGGTTCTCCATCCAAGCCCCACAAACCATCACCAAAGGAGTACCACCTTCATTACCCAATATCATACTTGACTGGAACAACTTAACCACATCCTTTGCCTGGGCTTCAGATACTCATTATTGTGGCTATAAAGGAGTAACACCCTTCCCAAAATGATTCTCATTTCTCCCAAAGTGATATTTCACCTCACCCATTCTAGAAAATGTTTATGCCATATCTACTCCCAACTCTTCACCAGTTGGGTCATATCCCTGTGGAATACACGACGCAGCATTCATCAAATACACACCATGCTTGACTTCAGTGGCTGTTTTACAACCCATTCCACCTGGATCGTTTCTCACCCCACTCACCCCTCCCCCCCACCCCCACTCCCCTCCCAGCACTCATAGCAACCACCAGCATCACTGAATTATGCGGTCTCCACTACTCCCTGCTCCACACTCAACTCCACTCTTGTTTCCATGCCTCCCACTTCACTCCATTTATTCAAAATTCACTCCTTCCTCTCCACAGTGTCCCTCTTACTTTCTTTTATCTAAATCTTCTCCTGACACACTCCTCTACTTAATCCTGTGCCACACACAACTTCCCTTGCCCACACCAGGATGAGCTCACCAGTGTCATTTACTCTGTGCCATTACCTTTACTCTATGTGTAATTTATATTTCACCAAGAACTTTCCAGTGTAATATTAAATACGATCTAGGATTTTGAATAATTTCAGAGAACTGGGGTCCATTGCCTGTGGAAAATGATTGAATGATGTCTTCTTCCTTTTACTCAGCATCTATGTGCAATTTTCTAAGTAATCTGGATATATTTATCACATGAGAATGACCATAGAGAGTGAAACCAGCTAATTGTGTTAGATGTATATACTTTAGTCTGATAAATGCAGCCCAATAAAGGGAATATAGTGTTACTTAATGATTTAGAGTACATATTGTCAAAAGTGATACTGCTCCTATTGCTGCTCCCGATGTCGTTCTGGTAACTTGGTTTACAGATTAGTTTACATTTATGCATAAGTAACATAAGTTTCTTGTGTTTTGAGAACCCACTGAAGGAAAGAAAAGTGAAAAATCATAAATTCCTCTTCAAACGTTTACTCATGCAAAAAGATCATCCACTGATACTATTTTATTTTATTTTTATTTTATTTAGTCCTTCAAATCCTATATGTATAGAATATATACAAGGATATTGGGCATGGTTAGGTATTTACAAGATAAAAATACAGTTTGTATTGCAATGCTAAGGACTAGATAGTCAGGTAATTTAGCACAGATTCTTAAATACAACAAACATCACAGGCAACATACAAAGTAGAATATTAATAATGCATCTTTATTTTTGTTGTTTGGCTTTTATATATTCTGTCAGACTGTAAAAGCAATGATCAATTAAATATGCCTTTACTTCAGCCTTAAAACTACAGAGTTTACCTATTGATTTAATATGTTTATGTAGATTATTGAAAATCTTTATCCCAGTATGTAGTGTGCCTTTTTGGCACAATGATGTTCTCACCTGTTTCACGTGAAGGTCAGATTTTTGCCTTGTATTGTGTGCATGTATATCTTCATTTTTTAATAAGATATCAGTGTGTCTTTCAATATATTGTTTGATGAAAACTGATGTTTCGTAGATAAAAATGCAAGGAAGAGGAAGAACTGACAGTTTTTTGAATATGGGTCTGCACGATTTCGTATTGTTTACCCCTTCAATAATTCTTAGTATTCTCTTTTGCGTCCTGAAACGTTTAATATTTGTTGTTGTATTGTCCCAGAAGATTATGCCATATTTAATTACAGAATGCAAATAGGAGTAGTATACATTTAACAGGCTGGCTTTGCTGCAACAGGTTTGTAAGATCCGTATCATGTAACAGGTTTTTCTTAGTTTTCTTTGCAAATATTCAATATATACCTCCCATTTTGTGTTGTTCTGGAGCCAGAGTCACAGAAATTTAGTGCTGTTAACACTTTCAAGAACTCTGTCCCTAAGCTCTATTTCTATGTTTGGGTGGTGTCTTCCTTTTACATTATAGAAGTTCAGTGCTACTGTCTTTTCTTTCTTTATAATTAGCTTGTTGTAGCTGAAGCACTGTTCTACGCTGTTCATTGTTTGTATAGCGGAGTCTTTTAGTTTTTCTTCTGTTTTACCACTAATAAGGAAGCTTGTATCGTCTGCAAATTGGAGGGTAGTTTGGCAATGCTTCTTGTACATAAGATCATTGACATAGAGGACAAAACAGAATGGGTCCTAATACTGATCCTTGAGGGACACCATATTTCACATTTTCATATCCTGAATAGAAGTAGCTGATTTTGTTATGGTCAGTATATTGCACTTCAACCATCTGTTTGCGACCACATAGGTATGTCTTGAGCCACTCATTGGATATACCTCTACTTCCTAACTGGTCAAGCTTCTGCAGTAGGGCATTATGGTCAATGATGTCAAAAGCTTTAGATAAATCAAGACATATGCCTGTCACAAACTCACTTGCATCCAGTTTAGCATAGATTTCATTAAGAAATTCAAATATTGCACTTTCAGTTGAATAGCCTTTCCTGAAGCCATGCTGCGAAGGAGATAGAATTTTATTTTTATTTAGGAAATCATACAATCTCTCATAAAAAACTTTTTCTAAAATTTTAGGAAATACAGGCAGTAGGGCTATTGGTCTATAATTTGAAACACATTCTGGAGTTCCTTTTTGGAACAGTGGTTTCAGCTTTGCTGTTTTCAAGCATTAAGAGAAGGTTCGTGATGCCAGTGAGCTGTTGCACAAATGTGTCAAGGGTTCAGCTAAGGCAAGACAGCATTTTTTTAATAATTTATTCTGGTATTCCATCAATTCCACATGAGTACCCCATTTTCAAGGTTTTTATAACTGATAAAATTTCTTCAGAATTTGTGGGTGAAAAGAACAAAGATGTAGACACATTTCTCACACTATTGCATGATGGAGGTGATATTTTGTTGTGTTCTTCCAGTGCACTCACCAACTGTTCACTTACATTTGCAAAATATTTGTTGAAGGTCCCTGCAATTTCTGTTGGGCAAGAAATCATTTGTCCTTCATAACATAAGTTCATATTTTTATATTGTTTAGTTTCACTTGTTGTTTGATTTTTTATAACTTCCCATATAGCTTTAGATTTGTTTTTTGAATTTTCAATGTATTTGTCATTTGCCATTGTTTTAGCTTTTCTTACAACATTTTTGAGGATCCTCTTGTAATTATTCAGGTACAAATGAAATTCAGGAGGTATGTTCTGTGACTTTGCTATAGTGTGTAATCTTCTTTTCTCTGCACAAGATATTCTAATACCTGTTGTAATCCATTTGTTCTTTTTAAACTTAGGTTGACATTTTTGCTTTTTTAATGGAAATGCAGCTTCAAAGTATGACATGAAGATTTCCATGAATTTTTCAAACTTTTTGTTAGTATTTTCACAAGTATACACTTCATACCAAGTTTCTTCACTTAGTCTCAGTACAAAAAGGTTTATTTGTTTGTTAGTGAATTTCCTTGCTTTTTTTACGAGTTCCTCTTTCTCAGTCGTTTCACTTGGGGTGTGCAAAGCAGTAAACTGTGCATAGTGATCACTGAAGCCAGTATTAAGATTTCTGGCACAGAAATTGTGATTTACATTTGTGTTTATCAATATCTGATCAATTGTTGAGCTAGTTGTTGGCGTAACTCTTGTAGGAGAGTCAATGGTGGTTTTTATGTTACATGTTTCCAGCAGGGTCATCAAGCTTTGCTGGTCTTTTGACATTTCTTGAAAATCTAAATTAAAATCGACACATATGATCCCGGTTTTGTTGAAGTTTTTTATAGTATTTAAAGCTGCTTGTAGTTGGTGACAGAAATCATTTAAGTTCTCATCAGAGCTCCTATATACACAGATGATTATTAATTTTAACGCAGAGAGTTCAACTGCGGATACTTAAAAAAAATTCTCTTTAGCTAACAGTTCCATGGGTTATATGTTACAATAATCAATGCCACTTTTAACAAATATACATAACTCTCCATGACGGGATGTAAATCTACAAAATGATGAGGAAAGATTGAAGTCTGCAAGTTTTGTGACTGACATTGCATCTTTAGGCAGCCAGTGTTCATTTATACACACTACAGAAACGATTTTTATCTCATCAGTACATAAAATTTCAACTTCACTTAATTTGTTTAGCAATGATTGGACATTTTGATGAATCGGCATGAAATTAAAGGGTTTGTTAGGCTTTGGCATATTTAATTGATCACTTACCTTTACCTTGTCAATAAAAAATCATTCAGGTGTGCTGGAAGTACTGCTTTTCTTTTCCCGACTGCACCTATTCTTCTATTATCATCTGCAGCAGAATTTTCTTCTGTGTCTGGCTCCCCTGGTTGTTGTTTAGCTGTTGCTCTTACTGTTGATAATATTGCTGCTGGTGATAGAGTTGGGTGTCTAATTGGTAGAGCTGTTATTGCATTCCCTGTGCCTGGATATTGGAGGCACCTAGTTCCTGACTAACTGATGGCTGCAGCAACTCTCATTGGAAGAAGTTAAAATAAGCCCTCCTAATGTTGAAAAGAAATTGAAACTGTTTCACATGGCCCTGCAGGAACTTTTTATTGGGTTCTATATTGGATACATTATTCAGCTAGCACGTTTTGTATGTGTATTATACCACTAAGTATGACTGTGGTGGTCTGGTGGGTGGACCACTGGACTTCAGCACTGGAGATCTTTGGTTCAATTCTAGTGAGGGGCGTGGATTTTTTATTGTTCCAGTCCCTTCAGGAAATCCCCAGGTCCACTCAGACTGCTGACAAAATGAGTATGGAAGCTTTCCCAGTGCAAAAGGCTGACTGGGCGTGGGGGCCCCTTCCCCTCATAGTGCCATGAAAACAAAAAGACTGCTCCCTGCCTGTAGTGATGGCAATAGCCCAGTCACAAGTTTGTGCCGCAGACTTCACCTTCACTTGTACTAAACACTTATGCTATAGACAGCCACACAAATGAAAGAGTTTAACATCCAATTGATATCAAGATCAGCATAGGCAGAACACAGGCTCAGACTAAGAGGAGCATCCCAGCACTTTCCTACAATACTTCCAGATGACCTAAATCAGATTGACCAGATATGGATTGAAAACCACTTACTTTGAATATAAATCCTGTTTCTTAACTAATGTCTTACTTCATTAGTTGAAATATGTCACGTCACTTAGTTGATGAAAGACAATAAGAAATCACATCCCTTCAGGAGAAGGGTACAGAACAACAACTCAACATTATAGATCAACATCCCTATTATTTGTCTGAAACATTTTTGAAGTCCATTATTATGATATTCCTGAAAAAAAGAACTGCTTCTTTCCAATAATCAGCAAGGATTTTTAATGAATCACTGTCAGAAACACAGCTCACTCTCTTCACACGATATCATGCAAATTAGAATATAGATTAACAGATATGTTTCAGTTTACTGGTATTAAAGTCAAATGTGAATTATGTTAACACAGGACATAACAGGGGCTGTATTGGCAACAGAATGTAGATTAGCAGAGTAGAGAATGTAATTTCCCAACACTCCCTTTGGAAGTGGGACATCAGAAAGCAACTAATAATGGCACACCAACCTCCACCATGCAGTGAATAGTCATTTATAGGAGAGATAAGATGCCAATACACCAAATAAATCCAAATGTAGTATAGTTCTAGAGAATGCATACAAGCAAAATTATTTTCTTGGTGAGATCAAGAAAACGTAAGCTTGTAAGATTATTATACAATTTATTCTGTCTTTAAGTGGTGATAAATCATTTATCATTATTAGGGGAAGGTGGGGTAAAGTGGCCACTCTAAGTGAAATTGAATTTTCATGAAACCATGGCTATTAACAGAAGCTTGTTGCGTATACCAAGTATTTATAGCTAAGGTATTGCATTTGTATTGTATTTATTTATTTATCCTGTGGATCACATATTGTACAAAGTACACATGATATAGGACAAGTCATTTTTCTTAACAAATATGTAGTTTGGAGAAAAAAATAGGCAATGGACTGCCATTTAAAAAAATGTACACAAAATTGTTCATTGATGAATATAGTAATTTCACATACAGAGAATACAAACAATTTACATGGGGAACTAAGAAACATGGAGGCAATGTAGTGCTACTTTAAATTTACACAAATAATCACTGAGATTACAGAATAGTAAAAATGTCAACTGGAAACACAACAGAAGGACAATGTCATTTAAAAACTACATTAAACTTGAAATTAACATTGAGATTTCACAGACAATTAAGTTTTAATACTAATAGAATGTGTACTTGTACATTCATAAAGTGAGTTGAAAAATTTTGGGAAGTGAAACTGAAACATAGTTGTGTATAGTAGAAATTAGGTTATTATTTTGCATACAGAATGTTTTACTCTAATCACAGTATTTTACAAAGGAACTTTATAATTTTTCATTTCCAGGAATTCTTGTACTGAATAGAATCAATGCTTTGTCAGAAATGCCTTTAGTTTATTTTTAAATATTGGATCTGGAGCAGTTTTTATTTGTTCTGGAATTTTATTGTGTAATATGACACCCAGATGAGTTATATATTTTTGGTATGATGATGTCCTTGAAAAAATTTGATGGACATTAGATTGCCCTCTGGTATAATCGTGTATATCATTGTTTTGGATTAATTTGCCTGTTCTTGAGAGGTATTCCCTGGTGAATAGGATTGTTTCTTGAATGAATAGTGATGGGATGCTTAGAACATTAAGTTTTATAAATTGACATTTACAGGATTCCAGCTTTTTGAGGCCACAGATTATCCTCAGTGCTCTTTTTTGTAGTTTAAATATATTTGTGCTGTGAGTTGAATTTCCCCAAAAGATGATTCCATAGCGGAGCAATGAGTGGAACTGCGCATGGTATGCTTGCATTAGTGTGGATTTACTTGTAGTAGATTTTAGTATTCTTAGTCCATAGCACAATGATGAGAGTTTCTTTGATAAGTTGTTTATAGGTGTGTCCCATTTTAAATTTTGTTGGACCCATAGACCCAAAAATTTTGTTGCATTTACATTTTCAATTTTATCATTATACCTTACTTGGATAGTTTTTGACTGGATGTGAGAATTTGATGGAAGTTGATACATACAGTTTTCCCACTATTAACAATTAGGCCATTTTTGTTAACCCACTCAGAAAGTTTTTTCATAGAGTTATCAGATATTGTCTGAAGGGATTCAGGGCTAGATCCAATCAACACTATGCTTGTATCATGAGCAAACAGGATAGTTTTTTTTGGGCTCATACGTTCAACAAGATCATCTATGTAAATGAGGAAAAGTAATGGCCCTAGAACAGAACCCTGGGGAACAGCATATCTTATTGTTCTTTCCTCCGAGAGGAAAACTGTGTTATTTATTTTATTATGTACACTAATATTGTATTGAAGTGATACCTTCTGTCTGTGGTTTTGTAGGTAAGAGCATAGCCAGTTGTGAGCCATATGGGGAGCACACACCTTTAATGTGAGGTCAGGTACTTCATCATAGCCACTAGAGATTTTATTGCGTAACAATTTTATTATGTTCATAATTTCATCAGGGTTTGTTTCATAAACAAACATTGTAGCATTAGTGCTGTTTGATGTATTGGTGGAATTGAAGAATGATACCTTGCAGTTTGCCTGAATGATATCTTCTGCTAGTGAGGTGAAATATTCATTGAACTTGTTTACAACTGTGTATGGATCTGTGACCTTAGAGTCATTAAGTGTTGGAGAAATGTTTTTCTTTTTAGGTGTTGAACTACAAGTTTCTTTTTTAATAACTTTCCACATAGCTTTCATTTTGTTTGAAGAGTTTCTTATGAAATTGTCATTCTATAAAAGTTTTGCCTGTCTAATCACTCTAAGATAAGTTTTTTTGTAGGCTTTACAATAGTCAGAAAATTCTTCAGTGACTATGTATTTTTTGGAGCAATATTGGAGAAATCTGTTTCTCTCACAAGAAATTTTGATTCCTTTTTTTATCCACGACTTTCTATTTTGATTGAAGTTTTTGTTTCAAAAGGAAATGCTGTATTAAAGTAATAAAGGAAGGTGTTATGGAAGCTTAAGAACATATTATCAACAGTTGTTTGCATGTAAACACTGTCCCAATTTTCCTTAGCTAATAGGAAGTTAAAAATCGTAATATTGCAATCTGAAAAGTTTATTCTTTGAAATACTTTTTTGGGGCTGATTTTACAATTTTCCATGTCAACACTCAGTTGCTGAGCATCATGGTCAGTGTATCCTATGCTCAGTACTTCACCAGTGAATTTGTAACAAGTATCAGTTATGAAGATTTGATCAGTTATTGAATCAGTATGCTCTGTTGATCTTGTTGGAGAGTGTATTGTGGGGATCATATTAAAGGATTTGGTCATGTTTAACAAATCAAGTTTAGCATTACTGTTTTTTGATAAATGAATGTTAAGATCGCCACAAAGTATTTGTCTCATATTTAATGAGCTGATGCTATTTAGCAGAACTTCTAATTTGGTCATAAAATTTGGAATATTTCTACTTGGTGCTCTGTATACATTTATAATTATATAGTTTAGTTCAGGCAGCTTAACCATAGAAAGCTCAAATTCCTTATCTTCAGATAATGCAATCTGTTCATTTAGGCCTACCTCACTGAATTTTATCTGGTCCTTAACAAATATAGCAGTACCGCCATGTGTGGAGAAATTTCTACAATAGAAGCTTGTTGATGAGTACCTTGGAATAGAGGTTGACTGAATTTCTTCTTTAGACAGTCAGTGTTTGGTAATACATATTACATCTGGATTTATTTGAGACTGAAGTAACACTTCCAGCATTTGAACTTATTTCTGAATGACTGGACATTATGGTGTAATACAAGAAATTATGTACTTTGTGACTTTTCAGTTAAGGGTTTAATTAATTTCTTTTCTAAAGGTATTTCTGACACAGCACTTACCCTAAAAAATTGGCTGAGATTTTATTTTTGTGTGTGGCTTCTTGCACGCAGTTTTCAGTAGCAGAGATGGTTTTGAGTGGTTGACACAGGTAAAAGTATGTGTTGTAAGATGTATAAACGTTTTTGTGAATGCTTCCATAATGGCCAGTTTTACCTACATAATGGAATAAATTGGCCAGTCCTTTGCCACCATTCCCACATAGACTGTTAAGTTTAAAAACATGGGTAGGCTTATAGATTTTATTTCACCATTGACTATTATTAAAAGAACACTAATATGAAAGAGAAGGAAATTTGTTGCAATACATTGCTTTCATAAAAAGATGAACAAATGAGTAGTATTAATTATTCCTAATGATGTAAATAGAGAAGTCAGTGACTAACTGTGGGTTACTATTTCAGTCTAATTCGGTCACAATTTGTCCACTCAGGAGCAATATTATGTCATGTACAGACTCGCAAGTGAAGTTGTCATCATCCTCATCACATCCAACCCACAGTTCATGAGCTCAGCATTTATAACTCCTACATCTTATCCATACTTCATTTTCTTTATATCCAAAAAATGCTACCTTGCAGTAAAAGCAATCTGTGTCACTGTCCTCATCAGTGGATTTTTCTTCTTCCATTTCTTCTTGAAAAAGTTTCTTTTTAGCAGAAACTTTTTCAACATTTGGTCCCACTTTTAGCTTTTTTCCCTTGTTTTGTGTTGCCTTGTAGGATATCAGCCTTATCTGTTTGGTTTTCTTTGAACTTCCTTTTTTCCTTAAAAGTTCTTTATCTTTCTTTAGTTAGCTTCAGCCAACACATTTTTATAAGGGTTTGAAGTGATTATGGCAGTCTTTCCTTTCTTCCTCCTAGTTTGTATTTGATTCACACATTGTTTCTTAGGCCGAGGTTTTACATCCTTTGGGCTTATGTAGAACCCACATGTTGCATACTCAGTGGGACATTCTTCAATGATCAGGGGAACCTTCTCTTGGAGAAGGCTTATCACCTATAATCTGAAGGCAGCCTGCACTTGAAGACAGCTCTTAAGTTGGTCCCATAATTGAACCAGTAGGCCTCTTTGAAGAAGACACAGTGGCCCGGTGACCAGAGGGACCAGCATTGCAAGAAGACTCAGCATTTTCACAGTAAAAAGAACCAATATTTGAACAAGGCAAAGGAAGTAGCTGCAGTAGAGATTGCAATTGTAAACACATTAGGATCTAGAGGAAAAATTGCACACTTTTGCTATCATTGGAGTGGCTGAATGAGTGCACTTACTTGAAACAGTGTAATAATTATTTCTGGACTATTGTGAAGAAATTTTTCACAAGCTTGTATGTGAAAGGTTTCAAAAGGAGACATAAATGCCACACACAATGGTTGAAGTTTGTGGCTACAGTGTGCGGGCAAGTACACAACAGTTGTATAACTTTCTCTGGCATTATAAATAAAACCTATGTTCCTAGTATGGTTGGAGTGAACATCTAAGATTAGTAGAACTGGCTGCTGAGAAGTTGATGTTGCATATTTTAAAAACTGTTTTCTTCACATCCAACCACTAGGGTAGCATGTAAATTCAATTTCTGGTGGGGCCCCATTTTTAAGTTCAACCTTCACTCTTCACATAAAGACAATTACAAAAGGGAAATGAAATTTCCTTCTGAAGACATGCACACTACAAAAGTCAACAGCAAAAAGTGTCTCCAACTTATTGTCTTCCTTTGAGTTCAGACACTTTGCTGTTCTTGGACTGAACTGTCAGAAGACCAGCTTCCTTCAATATTAATACAATGTGCAGGATGAAATCATTTATCTTACAATGTTTTAAGGATATAAGAAAACTTGTGTACGGTCATCTTGTCAGATGCTTGTGCTCTAGCCACAGTGGAAGATTCTGCTTACTAAGATTAATATTAGGATGGCTTTCTCTAAAGCACACCATCCAGACTTTGTCTGCCATTTCAGATTCTTTGTTGGAACAATGTCGTATTTTGTTACGCTCTGTCAACTGGATTGCTAATTCATTGTAATTCCATAAAATTGCTTTTCCATTTCAAAAATGTAATTAGGGATTTCTTGCTCTTGTTCTTCGCTGAACACTGCCCTTAAGCTGCCCATAACATTTTTACTGCTATTTTCATCTCTGTTTTTCCTTAGAACTCTTCATTTTAGTGTATTACTTAGGATATTGAATTGTTTTTCGCCTGCCAAAAAAGGCATGTTATCATTCTCTACTTCTTCAATTGGGTTTCTCATCACAACAGGGTCCCATGTTTGTTGCTCTGTTTACAAGATGTATTTTCGTGGTATCTTGAAGCTCTTGCAAACCCTTGCAGAAGAGCAGAATAACAGATATTAGTTTTGAGTATAAAATGATTTGTAATGATTTAATTTTGGTTGTTATACTATGCGTAAAATATGGAATTAGCTAAAACTTTTTGGATAAACAGATATAAAATGAATTGTCAGGAATAATGACCATCTGTGGGGAAAAGTGGCCACTTTGACCACTTTTCCCAACTTGTAGCATGACCAGTTTTCCCGATTGGCTATATCAGTGGTTCACACATGAAACAATAGAACCAAAGGAAATGAGAATGACATATTTGTAAACTAAAGGACATTGTGTGGGCTGTGGTATCACAAAACCTATTGCCTTACATAACAGTGAAGCAGTTAAAGTAATATGAGTGACTTACCTTACATCAAATGATTGAAAAACTTAAACATTTTCACAGAAAAATAACAGAGCAAGCTTCCTTTGTCAGTGTCACAGACAACACTAATGGTGCCTCGAACCTAGTCTGGTCACTTCTCGGTAGGAAGCAACATTGTTGAAAACATCATATAAGCAGTGGTCACTTTTCCCAATCTGGCAACTTTATCCTTCTTTCCTTTGTTATTATTATTATTATTATTGCTGTCCCATTGTGTTACATACACGGTGTCCCAGGAGGAGTGATCAATATTGAGGGAATTGCAGGAATGAACATCTTCATCTTCAATACCGTGAAACAGATCTCTTCTATTGTAAGCTTTGTGCTTTTGATAATTTGGGAGGAGGTAGTTTCACATTTTATGCAGAGCAAATGTGTTTCACTCTTAAGGTATGTACTTTAGATCCATGTTTACTAGACTTTTTGCTTCAAATGCTTGTTGCTGTAATTTCCTCGAATATTGACCATTCCTCCTGGGACACCCTGTATACTCACAGATGTATTGATCATAATTTTTTTGCATTAATATTTGTTAAAATGTGTAATTTTTATATCAGTCATGTATGCAATAAAAGCACCATGCATCTGTTTGTTTAATTAAATAATAGCATCCAATAATAATAATTCCTTTTCATGTTCTGAGTATACAATCTACAAATGTGGTCCACAGGCATGTTAAAATTTGTATAATAATTTGTTTAAGTGTGTGATACATAAGATTTTATGTACATGAAAATAATCAATATATATAAAGTAACTTGTGGCTTTGTTGGTATCTGGTGTTTTAGGCTTTGAACAAGATGCTGTGTATGAGTATGCATCATGTAGCAAAGTTGGGAGGTCAGAAAACTGGAGTAATTCCACGTACTTGTTTATCTCCATTTCGACTTGGATTCCAACATTTCTGATTGTTGTCGGCAATGCATGCATTGTTTATCACCTACATCAGTCAGCTAATCAACGATCAAAACTGAGTGGTAAGTTTTATGCACATCTTTAGCTATGATTTAATTATTATGACCATCTCATGGATAGTGAAGTTATTAAATGGGTAGGAATACCAAGAACTGGAGGTGAACATTCTAATTGTCACAGATACATAATCCTGGTTTATGCCTGTCTGCTTCTTATACATCATTCTGTGCAATTCTGTGTTGTGAATACCATACTAGATATTTCATTAAAAATTCTCAACAACAGTTGTGTCTCATTTCAGAACTATATTATACACATACTGTTGTTAGTCCAGGGGCTGAAAAATTAATGCTTTAAAATTAGTCACCTTGCTTTGGAATAGAAGAGGTGCCTTGAGCAACATTGTTCATTATTGTTAAGTGTGCATTTTGGGATGATGGAACAAAGGTATCTCATGTCAGTTTGGATCTAAGCTACATTTCATTCAGTAATATCACTGAAATTTACCAAAGCCAAAAAGGTTCTGTAATATAGTGTAAGAGACAGGCAACAGCACAGCCACAATGAACCAAAATTTATTCTTCTCCCAAATACAAGCAAACAACAGTTGAGAACATATACACAAACATAGAAACAGTCCAGGTAAGAAATAGTCCAGGTACCGCTACAAGCAGTTGTTGAGTACATATGAACACAATATGAGAGCAAGTGCCTGCTGCACTGTGCTTATAAAGGGGAGACTGTGCAGCAGATGCCATGCATAAGTCGTGTGGCCCTCTGCAAGTGGCCTCTGGTGGCTGGCTCATGCAGATGGCATTAGTGGAATATTTAAAATGAAGTGTGCTGGTGGCCTGGTGCTGTGGTACATACAGCGTTATAGCACCCCTTCCACCTTGGGAAAAGAACACTCGACCAATGTGCTCATCAGACTGACCGCTGAAACACCCGTGGCCTTTTCTGTGGATGTTGCAGTTGATGAAGGCAGTGGTGGAAGGAGATTCTGAATTGAACCAATAAGCAGAGGTGGAAGTGGTGCATCCGAACACATGTGTGGCAGCTGCTCACCCATGAAGTAACATAAGAGAGAACCAGTGACAAATGCAATGGTAGTATTTAGATGCCTGATCCCTTGAAGTTGTGGGACTATGCCAGAGGTGAAGGCACCACCATTTGGTTGGGGGCACTGGGGACATCAGTGTTGAAGGACCCGAAGGCACCAACCTAGTGGCTGGCAGGCAGCAGGCAGCAGGGAGCTGGGCTCCAGAGGAGAGGCTGGAGGTGGTGACATACTCAAGAAGGAGGGTCTGCCCCCACAACAGGGATGCCCCTCAAGGTCAGGACAGTTGCAAAGGGAGAAGGCAGAGGTGGTGGTAGTGGAACTGCAGCCCTTGCTGTGGTGTGAGGATGCAGTTGGTCATGGTGATGCACCACCAGCCCATCACTGGTGTGCACCATGCAGAGCCGGTGGCCTCAGCAGCTGTGGACAGTGACTGGGATCCACATCAATTGGCAGCTGAATGCCGGAGCCCAGACTATGGAGCCAGAAGTAAGCCACAGTGAGGGTCAGACCAGCAGGCATTGGTGGATTGGTGTGAGCAGATGCAAGAGGGTGCATTGCTAGTGACCATGCATCATACTGGCTGGACTCTGATCCCCCACTAGCATAAACCTGTAGGAACTCAAGAAGTCTGTCAAGGCACTGTCCTTGGAGGAGTCTGTGACGTACTTCTGCATTTGAACATTGAACATATGGACGAGATACGGAAATCCTTCCATACAGAAAATTTTGGAGAGTGCCCAAATCATAGCCACAGCTGATGTTGAAGGAAACATATGGAAATTTAGTTCAAGCATTGAGAGCCAATAGCCAGTAAGAACATAGGAATGGTCCCATCAAATCAACATGGATCATTCCCACAGATACTGTTGTGGGGGCCATGGAGAGAGCACTGCCTTTGACATCACCTGTTGGGCAGCACACTGAGAGCAGGCCACAACTAGATGTAAAATATCACCTTCAGTGCCACGTCAAAATATATGCTGATGGGCCAATAACTTTGTATGTGAGACCCCCCCCCCCCCCCCCCTTCCCATGTCCCTGATGTAGGAGCAGAAGAACATCCTGCTGTAGGGCAGGCAGGATCTCAACCATAGTTGACAGCCTGTACGTAGCTAAGAGAACAACACCATTAAGTACTAAAGGGTTGGATGGAGGAAAAATAGTTATGCAAAGGATCAGAAGCCCTGCTTGGAGGCCTGTTGAGCTGAACATGCTGAATGAGATGAACAGCTTAATGTAAAACCAGATAGGCGGCGATAGCAGCTGAAATCCCGGAACCTGTAACAGCAAACCCTTCCACTGCATATTGTGACTTATCACCTAAATGACAACAAAGGATTTCATCCTGATCAATAATAGGATATTTCCCATCAGAATCTGGAACAGTGCATCAGTGCTTTGTGGTAGGCCAAAAATGCATTTCATAGTTGTAGCAAGACAGAAACAAGGCTTACCACTATAGGCAAAGTGTGAACTGATGCCTGATGAGCAGGAACAGAGGCCATGACAGTGATGTCACACCAAGCTTCAGTATGAGCACCAGCAGCACAAGATACCTCAAAAGATTGAGCAGTATTTAACACTTCAGCCAAAAATGTATTTTAACTTTGTAATGCATGTTGATGAAACCTCCTTCTCAGGAGCCAACCAAATAATGGTGTCATGTACCATAGAATCAGCATAGGAATCATGATGAGCATTGGTAACAAACTGACATTTGCAGATGATGCCATGGAGTTGGACTGCCCAACCCAGTGGGACTGGTGGGCCTGTTTAAGACAAAAGTACAATTCTACAGATGCTGCAGTGGTGTGCATGCATTTATGGTGATAATTTTACAATAACTTACAGATTTTTCCAAACGAAAGTGATGCAGGTTCCTCGAGTAGGGCTAACTGGCACAACAACTGGTAGATTTGAGGAGAAATCATAGAAAGAAACAAATACCTTCACTTGTTTGCATCAGTTATGTGAAAAGTGGTAGCCAATGTGGTTGACAAGTTCATGAGAGCAACCATAAGAGCCTGCTTGTGCTTGACCAGAGATTGGAGCATTGCTTCCTCGGACAGAAGAACCAAGGGAACAACCAAGACTAAGTACATGGAAGTGAGCAGCATACTCGTTGCCAGTTGTATCATACAGTACAACACAAACAGCAGCATGACCACAATGAACCAAAGTTTATCCTTCTTCCACATACAAGCAAACAACAGTTGAGAACATAGACACAAATATTGAAACAATCCAGATACTGATACAAGCAATTGCTGACAATTAAGTATGAACACAATATGAGACCGAGTGTCTGCTGCACTGTACTTATAAAGAAGACGGCTCTAGTAGAAGGCACGGCAGATGTCATGCCATGTGCGAAAGTCATGTGGCCCACAACATGCAGCCTTGGGTGGGCAGACCATGCAGATCTGTTGGCAAAATATTTGAAATGTTTCACAGCAGCAGCCTGAGGCCATGGTGCATATCTGAATATGACAGACAGGATTATAGCAAATTCATCACAAAAGATGTGGCAAATATATTTTACAATGTTTAAAATGTGGCCTTCATGCATTTCCTGCTGCTAGGAGCACCTCCAAAACTAGATTGTGCTTTACACAACTGACAATTCAGAAAGCTTTGAAATGAAATGCTCTTCATTCTCTTTCTCTGTCTGCTACTTGCACTAGCACAAAGTTCAGAACTTTGAATGCGAAATTTTTAATAATTCTCTACTTTCTCCCAAATTTTGTTTTTCATATGTTGATATATGTTATGTGATAATGTTAATCAAGTGCCTACTCCATCTGCAGAATGGTTACATCTGTATATTTCTTTTTATTGTGTTGTGTGTGTATTGTTCAAATGGATTAACTAAAATACAGTGTTGTCATAAAATATCCAGTTTATAACCAATGGAAATCAATCCTAAGTATATGAACATTTGAATAAAGTCTATAGTTTCATTAACATCTGTTAAAAAAATGAGAGGTAGAATTCAATGTGATATGCTTCTCTTAACATTGATGTAAGTGAAAGATTTTCCAAAACAGCAACTGCAGACAAAACCTTGAAAAAATACATCATATGGTATTAATTAGTTGGAAATTAAACGGGTGTTAAATATGCAGGAGAGCTTCTGTAAAGTTTGGAAGGTAGGAGACAAGGTACTGGCAGAAGTATAGCTGTGAGGTTGGAGCGTGAGTCGGGCTTGGGTAGCTCAGTTGGTAGAGAACTTGCCCGCAAAAGGCAGAGGTCCGGAGTTCGAGTCTCGGTCTGGCACACAGTTTCAATCTGTCGGGAAGTTTCATATCAGCACACACTCTGCTGCAGAGTGAAAATCTCATTCTGGCTTGTATATTGTATTAACTAAATAAAACACTTTTTTAGCCATTTCCCATAAAAAAAATTATTACTGTATGATCTACTTTTTGAGTTGTAAGCCCATTTCCTATTACATAACTCATTCCAAAGATGAAGATCAAGCAAAGATAAACATGTCAACTTTTTGAATCTGTATATTTGTGCCTCAAGCTGTAAAAGTTATCTCTGTTTACACTTTTGACAAATTAGATATGGATTTGCAGAATAGAATAGAGCAGCATATACAAAATTTATTAGTACAGTATTTACAATAACTATGGTACTGTACAAATTAATGACCTTAGAAGTCATTCTCATTGCTGAGATTTTCCAAGGTAAATACCACCTTAACAGCAAACATGGCTTTGCCTCCATGTAACTCCAAAATCAATGATATTGGATGGGTAGTAGCATTCCACTGACTGCAAACATCTATCTAGTGTAAACTGGAATAAATCCAGAAAGTGAAACAATGGCTACATATTGCAGTTCACATGTGATCTAGCCCATTGTACACATTAATGGTACATGGCAGGAGGTATTGCATCTGTACTCGGGCTCGTTCACTACCAATTTTCATGTGCGTCATCTACAAAGGGGGCTGGTAGTGAATGCTTGCATTTGCGCCCTTAATACGGAGTCATATGTTGGCTAGCCTTTGAACAGCAGTGAATTGAATACACATTCTCTATACCTCACCCTTGTGAAAATGAGGTACACTATATAAGTTCAGATTCAAACTCATTTATTCAAAAGAAACACTAACTTTGTAGCCATGCATTTTTTTAAGTTCACAAATAAATCTGATCTGGATGAATAATAATCTGTATAGTTCATACACATGGTTTATTTTCTCATACCTGCACACTTTCACACCGTTCCTTCACATACACTGGTGTCCATGCTTACACTTGCGGCACTTTGCCACTCTGAACTTACCACCACAATGGACAATGTCGAAAGACCTCCTCTTCCAGCTCATATCCCCCATCCTGAGTCAGGTCATGTGACACTACATTAATCAAAAAAATCCCTAAACATGGCCACAATTTGTTTACAATTTTTATAAGATTTAAATAATTAAATGTAAATACATTATATAAATTTACACACATTTATCACCATGATTTTATAATTTGTTGAAATTAAAAGAAAAACAAAACACCATGCAACAGAACTACAATGCTCATCAAAACACTAAACAAGTATTTTGCCATCTATTTAGCACTGTACTATTTTCACTCTGCATTTAATACATAATTTTATTCTTAAGCATGGAAAATTAAAATCAGTACTAATTTATGACATGCTATCAGATTACATAATTAGGAATAACTCCATGTTTTGGCACAACTTCAACCCTCTTCCTTCATTTACTGGCATCTTTGCACAAAATATGAAACATACACATATTTGTCTGCCACTACAAAGACAGAAACTGAATGGTGTCTTCATTATAAAATAACGACTTACTTTGCAGTTGTTCTAAACATCTTTATAACTTAATTCCACTATGAGACATTTCGATTGAAGTACACCAGCTCAACATATTATTCCTGCTGCTGTGCTTTAAATTATGAACCTTACAGTATGTGTGTTGGTAGTTTCCTGGCATACAGATCATTGTCATGAATATATCTGCAGACAATACTTCTGGACATCAATAAGACAAAAGGGGCAACAATTTTTACACTCTGCTTGTTGTATGCAACATGCTACTTTCTTTTAGCACTTAGAAAAATACATTAAGTAGAAGATTTGCTACAGTCTACAGATTATAATTGGGTGCAGTCAGATCAAACTTGTAACAACTGTGTGTCATTTTCCTGTGTATAATATTCTGTCTGCATTCCACAACAGTTCTATTTCTACACCTACATCTGTACTCTGCAAACCACTGTGAAGTTCATGGCAGAGTATGCATCCCATTTTACCAGTTATAAGTTTTTTCCTCTTTCCAGTCATGTATAGAGCATGTGAAGAATGACTGGTGTGTGCTATAATTGATCCAATATTGTTTTCACAATCCCTATGGGAGTGATATGTAATGGGTTTGTATATTCCTAAAGCCACCATTTAAAGCTTGTTCTTGAAACTTTGTAAGGATTCTGTCTCAGGATAGTTTATGTCCAACTTCAAGTGTGTGCCAGTTATTTCAAAATATCTGTAACATACTCCTCTGGGTCATACAAACCTGTGATCATTCATGCTGCCCTTCTTTATATATGTTCAGTATCCAGTATTTGGTAGGAGTCCAAGACATTTGAGCAATATTCTAGGATGGGTAACATGAGTGATTTGTAAGCCAAGTCCTTTGTAAACTGATTGCATTGCTCTAGTATTCTATCCATAAATCAAAGTCTGGTGCCCAATTTACACTTAAGTGAGCGTAAGTGATCATTCCATTTCATGTCCGAACCCAGGTATTTGTGTGAATTTACTAATTTCGCCTGTGACTCATAGATACTGCAGTCATAGGTTACTATTTTCTTTCATTTTGTGAAGTGCACATTTTGATATTTCTGAACATTTGAAGCAAGTTGCCAATCTGAGCACTAACTGTAATCTTATTAAGACCAGATTAAATGTTTGTGCAGCTTCATTCAGTCTGTGCTTTATTGTAGGTAATGACATCATCTTAGAAAAATCGAAAGTTAGTATTAATATTGTCCACAAGGTCATGAATAAACAGCATGAACAACAATGGGCCCAACTCACATCTCTGTGATACACCCAAAGTTATGTCTACATTTGTCAATGACTCTCCATCCAATGTTACTTGCTGCACCCTCTCTACAAAGAATTCTCAATAAAGTCACAAATTTCACTTGATACCCCATGTGATCATACTTTTGATAATACTAATAAGTTTCGGTTTGATAATGAGAAATGCTTTTTGGAAACAGAAATACTGTATCTACCTGATGGCCTTGATGTCTTGATTTCATTTATTTATTTATTTTATTTATTTCGTATTCCATTAATCCGTATTGTGATAAATCACAAGGATGTGGAATGAGTCATGATTACATACAACAGATATAATACACATATATAAAATGACAAAAATGTACCATAAGATTATGAATAAGTTTGTAGGTTAAAATCAAATCAAAGGTATAGCTCAAGTAATATAAAACAATACCTAAAAAGGAAATATAGTACATTTTCCAAATTAAACAAATAATACACATATATAAAATGACAAAAATGTACCATAAGATTATGAATAAGTTTGTAGGTTAAAATCAAATCAAAGGTATAGCTCAAGTAATATAAAACAATACCTAAAAAGGAAATATAGTACATTTTCCAAATTAAACAGTTAATGTGATCTATAGCAAACAAATTTTTATCAGTATAAAAAATCATTGCTTTATCTGTAGATACTCATCAAGAGAATAGAAGGAATTTACCATTAGGTATTCTCTCAATTTACATTTAAAAGTAGGTAAGACATTAATGTGATCTTTAATACTTGATGGAAGGGAGTTGAAAATTTTTGTGGCTGAATAATGAACACCTTTCTGAACAAGACTTAAATGTTTCAGATCCCTGTGTAGATCATTTTTAGACCTAGTATTATGATCATGACATTCACTATTAGTTTTAAAAAGAGATAGGTTGTTAGAAACAAAAATCATCAAAGAAAATATGAATTGAGAGGTAAGTGTTAATATTTGTAACTTATGAAACAGACTTCTGCAAGAATATCTTGGATGAACACCACTCATGATTCTAACAGCTCTCTTCTGTGCAGTAAATATTTTTTTGGCTAAAGGCTTGTTGCCCCAAAATATTATGCCATACGACATGATAGAATGAAAATAACCAAAGTAGGCAGCTTTAGTAGCGTCCTCATCACCAATGGGGGTGATTACACGCAGAGCATAAGTTGCCACACTGAGCCTTCTATGTAGGTCTAAGATATGCTCAGACCAGTTCAGCTTGCCATCAATTAGAATGCCCAAGAACTTAGATGATTCACAGTGTAGTATATTTTGGTTACCACAGTTTAAGTGGCATACTTCATTTTCTTGTTGAGATGTGTGAAATTGCATATACTGAGTTTTCTGAATGTTTAGAGTTAGTCCGTTGCACTTAAACCAGTGTAGGATGTCAACGAGTACAGCATTACATTTATTTTCTAGGTCACTGTTAGTTCGACTTTCAAGCAGAATAGTGGTGTCATCGGCAAAAAGAGTAAATTTACACTCGGTGTCTGTGCAAAGTGGGAGATCATTGATGAAGATAAGGAAAAGCAAAGGTCCTAGGATGGACCCCTGAGGCACACCACACTTTAATGTGCCCCAATCACAAGAAATGGGACTATCATTGGCACCATTAATTATCACCTTCTGTTTTCTGTTTTGCAGATATGATTCTATCCATCTACCAATGCTACCTCGCAAGCCATAAAAATTAGCCTTATGTAAGAGAATGTTGTGGTCCACACAGTCAAAGGCCTTAGACAAGTCACAAAAAATTCCAATAGGTGACATTTTATTATTTATTGACTCTAAAATTTCATTTGTGAGAGAAAAAATAGCCTGCTCAGTTGATCTACCTTTTTGGAAACCAAACTGGTTTCTGTTGAGTATGTTGTGGCTGTTAAGATGTTCTACAATTCTTGTATACATTAGTTTCTCTAATACTTTTGAGAAACTACTTAGTAGTGATATTGGACGGTAGTTAGATAAATTAGTTTTGTCACCCTTCTTGAAAAGTGGTTTCACAATGGCAAGCTTTAATCTCTCTGGGACAACACCTTGCTGGATAGACTCATTAAAAATGTGACACAGGACTTGACATATGTGGTCACTACAATGCTTCAGTATTTTTGGTGAAATGTTGTCAATACCAGTGGAATTTTTATTTTTTAAGGCCTTGATGGTATTTTTAACTTCAGTAATAGTAACTGGGGCAATACAAATTGGGTCATACGTGTTAGGGTTAGCTCTGTGTAATAAATGCGTAGCAGCATTTAAGGAACCGTTACAACCTACTTGTTCTGCTGCAGTTATGAAGTGATTGTTGAATATGTTGGAAACTGTTACAGGATTATGAATAACCTCATCCTTATAGCTTATCTCTGTGGTATTAACATTCTTGTTACTCTTGCCACACTCTCTCTTTATAACATTCCAAACTGCTTTTATTTTGTTCTCAGATTTATCAATTTCAGACTTAATATACAAGCTCTTGGATTTGTTTATCAACCTTTTTAAAATTTTACAATATAACTTATAATGAGACCTTTCAAGGGGATCATTTGATACTCTTAGTGAGGCATGTAACTCCCTCTTAGTCCTGCAAGAAATTTTTATACCTACAGTAATCCATGGTTTACTGGAAGAAACCTCATTGTTCTTTCTGACAGTTTTTTTTGGGAAAGCCATTTCAAATACAGATATAAATTCATTTAAAAAAAGGTTAAATTTATCATTAACATCTGATGTGCTGTACACTGGCTCCCAATCTATCTGCGACAAATAGTCGTTAAAGGCAGACACAGTTTCAGTGTTTATACATCTATAGGACCTATAGGTGTGGGAGATTTTATTGCACAAACTGATGTTATTTACTTTCAGAAGTTGTCCATCATGGTCAGACAGGCCATAAATTACTTTGCTCACACTAGCACTGTTGACTCTATTCTTGTCAATGAAAATATTATCTAGAAGGCTCTTGCAATTTTCTGTAACTCTAGTGGGCCAGGTAACCATCGCAGCCAAGTTGTAAGAATTCATTAAGTGGTCCAGGTCAGTTTTGAGGTTGTTATCAGTTAAGAAGTTGACATTAAAGTCACCTACAATTATTAAATTTCTAGTTTTAGAGAACAATTTGGTCAAAAGAGATTCTAACTTATTCATAAAGATGCAAAACTTCCCTGCTGGAGCTCTGTAAATTGCAAGCACAGTAAGTAACATGTCCTTTGCAGAAATTTCAGTCCCGCAAACTTCAAAATGTTGATCTACACAATACTTACTTAGATCTAAAGATTTATAAATGATTTTACTGTCTATATAAATTACAGCACCACCTTTCTCCTTACTTGTTCTGCAGTAATGAGTAGCTAGATCATACCCATCAAGCTGCAGACCATCAATTCCAACTGTTACATGATGCTCAGTAAGGCATAAAACATGAGGACAGTCAACAGTGTCCATGTCCCCTAAATTTACAGATAAAAACTCTAATTTACTTTTGAGACTTCTGATATTTTGATGAAGAATAATAAGATTCTTATAGCTATCTCTACTGTCCTTCAGCTGGTCTGCTTGTCCATTAACACCGTTTGTCCCCGTTGCACTCAAAACTGTGTTGGATACATTAAGACCTATGTCGCAGCTGGAGATTTGTTCACTAGATGTCCTTGGCGAGGTCGGGTGGGTGCTGGCCATAAAAAATCACTGTTTCTTTTTGGAATTCTTCTTTCTCTCGTAGAAAATCAGGGATTACCTTTTATCCTTGGAGATACTGCATCGGAATTATTTTCCAGTCCTTGAGGTTCTTTGGGTGGAACTTCATCATATGGTATTAATATGTCATTGGCAGTGACAGGGTGAGACACAGCTATACATCTGTTTCTTGTATTCACATTGGTTCCCTGTCTATCTTGGCATGAATTGGTTTCTACAGTACCGGTACAAAATCTGACCTTTCTTGCAGAGCTGGTTGTAAGTGTTTTTACTACATCACACTGTTTCCATGGGTTTGATACTGATGAAGCAATGTTCCTGCACAGTCTGAGCTTTCCTGTTTTGTTCAGGTGTAGTGCATGATTAGTGTAATCAGGCCTTTGCAAGAATAAATTGACATCAATTACTTTCACATTAACAAAATTAGATGACAAATTCATTATATATTCATTAAATTTGTACACTGTTTCGTTGACTTCTGGCTTGTCATAACAGTAGGGAACGGTACATAACAATAGCTTTGTATGATCAAGTGCTGCAGTCAACTTTTCTAAGTCTGGAATAAAGTTGTTTTTCTTACGAATGTCATTTATTCCTGCAAGGATAATAACTGCATCGTCCAAATTGAAATCACTAGTAAGATCTGATGCCCCTTCAACTACACCACTGAGGCATGCATTTGGTTTAACAACAGATGATGTGTAGTACTTGGGTTTCAAAAATTCATTTAGCAATGATGCACAGTTTCGGCCATGACTGTCCGATAGTAATAAAATCTTATTCGTTGGCTGACTCTCAATTGGTCTTTTTGTCGAATTTTTAGGAACATTGTCTCGTCCTACCACCTGAGTAGATTTCTCTCTTTCATCAATTTTATCACTTAAGGCACTAAAACGGTTGCTTGTATTCAGATGATATAACTGCTGAGAAACGAGATGTTTTGGTATCTTCTTGGGCTGGTGACAATTTGTGCTCTCGTCTTGGGATTCACTTTTGTTCTGTTGACTTCTGGCAGACAATGTGACATTTTCAGCTTTCAGTCTTTGCAGTTCTTCTAACAACACGGAAATTATTTCTTCCTTGCTGTCTATAGTGCCCACTTTTACGCAATTATCACATTTCCATATCTCTTGTTTTGAGTCCACCTTTGCACAGTTATAATGATAAACAATTTTACACTTAAAGCACATAATACCTTTAATGACTTTCTTTCTGCATGAGCATAGTTTGCTGTTTGTTATTTCTTGAAGCGCAATTTCGTGGCTGTATGATGAAGTTGATGCTAAGCAAACACTGAGTTTCTCATTTTTTACTACCACCTTCATAATTAAATAACAAGAGATGCACTTCCCATCACTAAATACGTCGAACTTCTTACACTTCACACAAACTTCGGATTGTTTGCTTTTATTTGCGGAACTCATGCTGTTCTGTTTACCGATCGTCAACATGGTTTCTTTTTCACAGTTTATAGATGCATCACAGTTTTTTTCAGATACTTTTAACACAATATAACACGTAATACTTAACTGGTCACAATACCAACCGACATTTCTGCAAAATGCACACTTTTCTTCATTAAATTTACATTTATTACTGGAACTAACACACTCGCGAATTTCATTCATTTCAGTCATCATATGGGCAAAGTACAAGTTGGGGTTCATGTAACTGATATTTCCAAAATCCTTTCTGGTTGGCACAGAGGGGGTCATTGTGTTCAATGTACCTCATTATGTTTGGGCTTGGAATATGTTCTAAGATTCTATAACAAATGGATATCATGGATATTGGACAGTAATTTCATCGATCACTTCTGCTACCCTTCTTGCAGATAGGTATTCACTTGAAACTGATTTTATTGGATATTCACTGGAATTCATGGTAATTCATTGGAAAGAGTTATATGTTGTCATTCACTAGCATGCTACCTATTCATTCTTTTATAACTTTAACTTGAGGGGCCATTAAACCAGATACTACACATTGGCACAGTTAGTACCTCACTTGCTTTTGGAATGCATTTAACTTTTGTTATTTTATCTTAGCATCTAGATTAGTTCATATTTGTTATATGTCTTTTAATGTTAGAAATTCCTTTTTTTTCTTAACTTATTATACATGGTAGCTTCCCCACTCTTAAAACTGTATGTTGTAGGATAAGCAGCATGTTAACAAAGTAATCACATAAACTTTTATTTGATATTGTGACATTTTGCGAGTAAACAGTTGCAACTATTCAGTTATCATGCTGATAATCCCCTCCAGATGAACAATTATAGGACATACTGTAAAATTTTAACTAAAGTCATTAAAATATCTAAAAGTACAGGATGATCAAAAAGACAGTATAAATTTGAAAACTTAATAAACCACGGAATAATGTAGATAGAGAGGTAAAAATTGACACACGTGCTTGGAATGTCATGGGGTTTTATTAGAACCAAAAAAACAAAGTTCACAAAATGTCTGACAGATGGCACTGGACAGCAAAACATCAGTGACTGTGCATGACAATTGTGTATAAAAGGAGCTGTAATGAGAGAGAGAATCAGATGTGCCAACAGTCGCAGCATGTTGATGTTACCTCAATAGGTGCTTCTAGTGAAGCTATATTATCAGAATGGGGAATGTGCTGGTTCAGCAATACAATCCTATCGCTATAGGAAAGGGATTCAAATGGGTAAAGGTCCGCTAACAAATGCAGTTTCTTCGAGTAAGTGCGTAATTCTGGTTTTGTAACTGCTACCATGACGGGTGAGAGGTACGTTGATATGTTACAGAATCACATCATCCCCTGCCTGGCTGATAAACACCTGCTGGAACGTACCATGTTTATGCAGGTTGGTGCTCCACCCCATATTGCTAGATGTGTGGAAGATCTCTTGCACATGTCGTTTGGTGATGATCGTGTGCTCAACCGCCACTTTCATCATGCTTGGCCTCCCAGGTCCCCAGACCTCAGTCCGTGCGATTATTGGCTTTTGGGGTTACCTGAAGTCACAGCTGTATCGTGATTGAAAGACAACATCCGACGCCAATGCCTCCAGACATGGTTTACAGGCTGTTCACAGAATGATGGTGGACATATTGAGCATTTCCTGTAAGGAACATCATCTTTGCTTTGTCTTACTTTGTTATGCTAATTATTCCTATTCTGATCAGATGAAGCGCCATCCGTCGGACATTTTTTGAACTTTGGTATTTTTTTCGTTCTAATAAAACCTCATGTGATTCCAAGCATGTGTGTCAGTTTATACCTCTCTATCTACATTATTTCGTGATTTATTCAGTTTTCAAATTTATACTGACTTTTTGATCATCCGGTATGTGAATAGAATCTGAAATTAATTGTTCAAATAATAAAATCAGAACGATTTGGATTGTAATAAGGAGGGAAACAGGTACTGCACCATCTGACAACGTAATAACTGTTGTCCTAAAACTCAATGATTTGGAAATAACTGATAGTAAACAGATAGCAGACACATTTAACAACCAATTTCTAACTGTCACTTCTAAAATAGATTGCAGTGGCGATCTAAGGGAAGCTGCAGATATTCTGAAACTTAACCTCCCACAAAGTTTTAGTGATATAAATGTACCACCCATAACTGTTAATGAAATTTTAAAAAATAATTCACTCGTTGAAATGTAAAGGATCTTCAGGTATGGATAACATCTCTAGTAAACTGTTGAAGGCCTGCAGAATTATGTAAGTGTAGTACTTGCTCACATTTGCAACCCATCTCTTTATGAGTGAGTTGTTCCAGATAGAATGAAATATGCCATTGTGAGACCTCTTTTCAAGTCTGGCAATGCTACAGATGTCAAAAATTATCACCCTGCCTTTCTCTTAACAACGTTTTCAAAGATTCTTGAAAAGGCAGTGTATAACAGGATAGCAGCACATCTTGATAAACTTAATATTATTAACGATAAACAGTTTGACTTTCAAAAAGGGATTTCTACGGAGCATGCCATATACTCACTCACAAATGATGTCTTGGAGTCTATTAATAGTAATAAGTCACCAGTTAGTGTCTTCTGTGATCTTTCCAAGGCCTTTGATTGTGTAAACCACAAGATACTGTTGGAGAAGGCCTATCATTATGGAATCAATGGGCCTATAGATAACTGGCTAAAATCATATCTTGAAGACAGGAAACAAAAGGTGGTTCTAAATGGTGGCAACAAAGGATCTTCCAATTTAGTGTATTTGGAATGGGGCAAAATACAGCATGGAGTTCCCCACGGGTCTGTCCTTGGACCCTTGCTGTTTTTAATATATGTTAATGATTTACCCCTGTCCATTAATAAAAAATGTGAATTCACAATGTTTGCTGATGATACAAGCATTGTAGTAGATGGTAAGTCTACTGCTGATCTGGACACTAATGTTAGTGATATACTCAGAGAAGTTATAGCTTGGTTTTCAATTAATTCTCTTTCAGTTAATAATAAAAAACTAATTTTATACAGTTCTATACAGTTCCACACAAAAATAAAACTCCCGAAAATACAGCAATTGTTCATGACAACCAGGAACTAGAACAGGTGCACTCCACTAAATTCCTAGGGATTCACACTGACAGTAGGCTCAACTGGGAACAGCATGTGTCCCTTTAATCTTCTGGGGTAATTCACCAGGAAAAAAAAAAAGTTAGGTATACTGGCTACAACGTGTCATTACATATACTCTCTGATGAATGTTGTTAATAAAGACTATGCTCAGTATGAAACATATTGTTCATACCATAACTACAATACTAGAGGTAAAGCTGATCTACATGTTGAACTAAAAAAATCATCACTTGTACAGAAGGGAGTAAAGCATGCTGATTTAAAGACTTTTAATGCATTGCCTAATGTACAAGATAAAATGGAACACTGTTCAAAGGTACCTACATTAAAAAAAATACCTGCTTGACCATTACTGTACTCCTTATATGAATTCTTTTCCAGAAATAATACACTCCCTTAATAATAGATGTTCTTAATCTCTTAGTTATTAGATGGATGATACAATATTATGTTAATGATATAGTGTTGGTGTTAATGTTATAGTTATAATGTTACAGAGTGAACTGCTATACTAGTTAAATGACAGCTTGTAAATGAGAAAAAGTGATACTTATTAATATCTATATCATTGTATTATATTTCTATTCTGTAGCATTAATTGTATTCGTACAATTGTATTCACACGTTCCACATCCAGGCAAATCGCTCGCATGTACAGATCCATTGAATATGCATACCAAATAAAATTTTATAAAATTAAGCTTGCCAAGCATTCTATAGTATAAGGTCTTTGACTTTACTAATGAAACTATAAATTAAATGAAGATAATTTGTTTCAGAAACAAATTACAGTCCAGGTCCAGATACATGTAAACTTACAAAGCTGCTGATAATGGTTTCTACAGTTTATGTTGTACTTCTGTTGCCAATTGGAATAGTTGGCAGTATTGATCTCTACTGGAGAGTGCACAGACCATCACAAAGCTACACTGTGGAATACATAAAATGGTACAGTAGTAAATGTCTAGCTCCTTATCTGTTTCCTAAATATGTATGGTTATAAAAATACTGAAAACATCCATATTACAAAAAACAGCATGTTGTGATGGGGCAACATTGCCTATTCTTATGCGAAGTTTGCTTTTTGTTGTGACAGCATCGAGATATTCTCTTAAGTTATGCATTACTTATTAATAAAGAGACTTAGACCAAAACAAAGGGATATCCACATTAATACCATTTGTAGATTTTAGGTAAGCTTTTGAAGATGTTGACCGAAACACACCCTTTGAAGTTCTGATGGTACCAAAGATGAAATATGGTTAGCCAAAGAATATCTACAACTAGTGCAGATACCAGACTGCAGTTATAGGACTAAAAAGACATGAAACAGAAACAAGATAAGTTTGTAGCCTATCCCTGATGTTATTCAGTCTGTAATTGAGGAATCTATAAAGGAAGTCATGGAGAAATTTGAAAGGTAATTAATGTTCAGAGAGAAGAAATGAAAGTTTTAAGGCTTGCTGATAACATTGTAATTCTGTCAGAGATGGTGACATCTTCGAAGATCAGTTGAACAGAATGAATACCATCTAGAAAAGAGGTTATAAATGTGCATCATCAAAACTAAAACAAGGGTAATGCAATATAGATCAATTATCAGTTACACTGAGGTAAGAAAAGTCATGGGATAACCCCCCTTTTTTTCTATCGTTTTCCATGGATCCCTTGGAGAGGAGTCTCTGGGATGTGGAAAGAGTCAAGACCTCCTTTTGCCTGGTAAAGTGCAGCAACATGATGTGGCACAGAATCAACAAGCTGTTGCAAGTCCCGTGAAGAAACATCAAGTCATGCTACCTCTGTAGCTATTCATAATTGCAAAAGTGTTGCCAATGCAGGGTGTTGTGCACGGACTGACCCTTCAATTATGTCCCATAAATTTTGTTCAATGGCATTCATATCAGATAATCAAGGAGGCCAGGTCATTTGCTTGAATGGTCCAGAATGGTCTTCAAACCAATTGTGAGCAATTGTTGCTGGTGACATAGTACACTGTCATCCATAAAAATTCCATCAATGTTTGGGGACAGGAAGTCCATTAATGGCTGCAAATGGTCTCCAGGTTGCTGAACATGACCATTTACAGTCAATAATCAGTTCAGTTGGATCAGAGGACCCAGTATATTCCACGTAAACACAGCCAAAATCATTATGGAACAACCACCAGCTTCCACTGTGCCTTGTTGACAACTTTGGTCCGTGGCTTCTTGGGGTCTGTGGCACACTCATAGCCTACCATAGCTCTTACCTGTTGAAATCAGGACTTATCTGACCACGCCACAGGTTTTTGGTCGTCCAGGGTTCAACTGATATGATCATGAGCCCAGCCACTGCCGTTGATGTTAACAAAGGCACTCGTGTCAGTTGTCTGCTGCCATAGCCCATTAATGCAAATTTCACCACATTGTCCTACTGGATATGTTCATCATAAGTCCCACATTGATTTCTGTGGTTATTTCATGTAATGTTGCTTGTCTGTTAGCACTGACAATTTTATGGAAACACTGCTGCTTGTGGTTGTTAAGTGAAGGCCATCAGCCACTGCATTGTCAAGGGTGAGAGGTAATGCCTAAAATGTAGTATTTTTGGCATACTCTCTATTCTGTGAATCTCATAATATGGAATTCCTTAACGATTTTTAAAATGAATTGTTCCGTGCATCTAGCTCCACCTATCATTCCATGTTCAAAGACTGTTAATTCTGATTTTGCGATCATAATTATTTCAGAAACATTCTTACATGAATCACCTGGTTACAAATGACAGGTTTGTCAATGCACTGCCGTCTGTATATGTACATACCACTATCCCATGACTTTTGTCACCTCATTCTACATCAGATCATGCTGATGGAATTAGATTTGGAAATGAGGCAGTAATAGCAGTAGATGAGGTTGGTTATTTGTGCGGCAAAGTAACTGACAATGTATAATGTAGGAAGCAAATTAAATGAAGACTGGCAGTAGCAAGAAAGATATTTCTGAAACAATGAAACATTTTAGCATCTGATGTAAATTTAAGTGTATTAACATGGAGGTTGAGAAGGCAGTAATGTTGGAGGGAACATTGCAGTAGTGCCAGATGAGTCTATCAATAGATTGTCTTTCACTAGGAATGGTCTGCATGCCAATAAGTATGGGAAGGAAATGACAAATTTTATAGGTGAGAATGTAGTGTAGGGTGTTGGGATTACTCATGAGAAAACCCCTCTAGTAATTGTTGTTGAAGCTGCATTTCTTTCTGGTTAAAATTGGATCATAGGTATTCCTCTTTAAGAGAAGTCTCTCTCTACTTTCCAAAAAAGGTCAATATCAAAGCAATGAAGGAATTAGCATACAACACCAAAATATAAGGGGTTTCAACAATAGGGAAATGATAAACTACTACTCATCACATAGAAGAGGCAATGAGTTGTGGACAGGTACAGTGAAAGACTGCTAAAGTATAGCTAAAATATTTGAGCTTTCCAGCAAAGTCCTTTTTTCAAAGTAGAAAATGTACACCCATTCACACAAGTGCAAATCACACACACATGGCCCAAGTGTTCAGAGACATTGGTCATGTGTGTGTATTGTGCTTGTATGAATGTGTGTGTGTGTGTGTGTTTTCCACTTCACAAAAAGGACTGTGTCCAAAAGTCCAAATATTTTAATTATATTTTAGCAGTCTTTTTCACTGTGTCTATCCACAATTTAATGCCTCGTCTCTGTAGTGAGTAGCAGTCTATCCTTTTCATATAGTTGTTATTCCATACTGGAAATTCCGTTGCAAAATGTATGGCTACTATAAATTACTCATTGATTCTCAGAATTCCAGGTTTCATGAAGTATTACATCTAGGAATATGATTGATGCATGAATGGAACAATAAAATCCCAAGAGTTTGCATTGTACCTACCAGTTGGTGTTACAAGTGTAGAGCCAAAGAAACTGGAACACCTGCCTAATATTGTGTAAGACCACCACGAGCATGCAGAAGTGCCGCAATGTGACGTGGCATGTGCTCGATTAATGTCTGAAGTAGTGCTGGAGGGAACTGACACCATGAATCCTGCAGGGCTGTCCATAAATCCATAAGAAAAAGAGAGGGTGGAGATCTCTTCTGAACAGCACATTGCAAGGCATCCCAGATATGCTCAATAATGTTCATGTCTGGGGACTTTGGTGGCCAGCAGAAGCCATATCAGTCCAACTGCACATGACCCACACCATTACAGAGCCTTCATCAGCTTGAATAGTCCCATGCTGACATGCATGCACACCATTACAGAGCCTTCATCAGCTTGAATAGTCCCATGCTGACATGTAGGGTCAATAGATTCATGAGGTTGTCTCCATATCGATACACATCCATCTGCTCAATACAATTTGGAACAAGACTTGTCTGACCAGGCAACATGTTTCCAGTAATCAAAAGTCCAATGTTAATGTTGATGGGCCCAGGTGAGGTGTAAATATTTGTGTTGTGCATTCATAAAGGGTAAATGAGTGGGCCTTTGGGTCCGAAAACCCATATCAATGATGTTTCGTTGAATGGTTTGCACACTGACACTTTTTGGTGGGCCAGCACTGAAATCTGCAGCAATTTGTGGAAGGGTTGCAATGCTGTCACCTCGAATGATTATCTTCAGTTGTCGTTGGTCTCGTCCCGACCACAGTGATGTCAGAGATTTGATGTTTTACTGGATTCCTGATATTCACGGTGCACTCATGAAATAGTTGAATGGGAAAATCCTCACTTCATCGCTACCTCAGAGATGCTGTCTCCCATCGCTAGTTCGCCGACTATAACACCACCTTTATACTCACTTAAATGTTGATAACCTGCCATTGTAGCAGCAGCAACCAATCTAACAACTGCACCAGACACTTGTTGTCTTATATTGGTCTTGCCAACAACAGTGCCGTATTCTGTCTGTTTACACATTTGAATAAGCATGCCTATACCAGTTTCTTTGTCGCTCAGTGTAGTTTTCAAAGTCATTTGTTAGTAACAATATGAGCTTCTTCCCAAGAACTGGTCACTTTCAATCATTTAACCCTAGGATCCACTCTACATTTGCGTTGCATCTCTCTGACTCTTGTGCAGAAAGGCATGCAGTATTCTGCTGCATCTATTTTCAATTAGCTACCACAAGAATTAAAAGCTCTAAACGGTAATCCTTCCACTTTCAAGTCTAAACAGAAGAATTTCCTCTTGGTTCACACCTGTGTTAAATTCTTGATTATAAGCTTGTCATCAACATAGGACTCTTGTAAGTCTTATTAACATTTCTGATATTAATTACATCTGCAGATTCATTCCATGACCATGGAGATTTGTTCTTCACTTTGGTCCTACATAACTAGATGTATAAAATAAAAATAAAATAAAAACAAGTTCTCAACTAACTGGTCTCAAATCTCACTCATGGTGTATAATTTGGTATTGAGGTACATGCATGATGTGGGAAAAGCACATTTTTCTGCAAATGTAGGACAACATCTGTCATGTGACCATGCGCTGAGATGGGTAGGGCAGCAGGTGCTGTGCCTTGGCCTCAAGCATCACTTTATCTCAGTTCTCTAATATTTTTGCCCAGGGTCATGTCAAAAGTGAAGTGCACAACAGTTTCATTGATAAAATTGAAGAACTGGAGAAGCAAATTGTACTGTGCTCTCAAGTTTAATGGATGATCTAAAGATCTTTGAAAGAACAGATGGCTGCAGCATTGGATCCAAATCCAAGGACAGCGTATGAAGTCTTTCTTTAGCAAGTACAAATGTATCTAAATTATAAGATGTTCTATGCCCAAGCAGTATTATATTACTTGTTAAGGGTATTGAGTAAAATAAGAGTCCAGTTAGATAGGGACCTGATTGAAAAGTTTACCTTTCAAATAAGTGATACTAACTAGGTGGTATCTGATGCTGAAGTCAGTGGCAGCTCATAACCACACATTCACAATGATCTCACAAATGGGTCATTTTCAATGCAATGTGTAAGGTAATTTTGCTTCCATATTGAGTACTTTAATCCATGTCAGTTTTTGTTACTAATTATGATACACCCTGCACCCACATGTTGCACTTGTGCTCCTCTCTTCTCAGCTTGTCACCTCCAGCAGCCAGTTAGGTCACTTCGGCATTATGCCAGTCCTGCTCATTATGTAAGTTGAAAGGACACTTAAACTGTCAGTATGTTGGATGTCCTGAGAACAATTTCAAAGATGATGGCATCATTGTGGTGAGACATCAGTAACAAATAAAAATAATGGACAAAAACAAGTCCCCAGAAAAAGCTATCTAAAGAAGATTTCCCCAAATTATGATGTAGGCATTATGATGTATGTGATACCAAAACTCATATAACATGCTGAACACTCTGTTTCTGCAGTCACAGTCCAATATAAATTATATAAACTGATTGTCCAAAACTGTTTACTAATACCTAAACTAAGGATCATTGCCAAGAGGACATTAACATAATGTAACTGATGCCATGGTCATTCATTAGAAATCAAAAGATGCTGAGAAAATTGTGGTACAGAATGAGGTGTCATCATTCACAGTATTCTGAACAACAAAATGAGAGGATTTCCAAAGAAACTCATGTATCAGGTAATTTACCTTAAATTGTTGAGTGTAGGTGTAGTTCTGTGAAGGTATGAACTGCAGACTTATTATACTTCTTTGGTTTTACTGTTACTGTATACAATGTAATATAATTAAAATCTGTATCAAGTGCTTACTACGGCTCAGATGTTGGTCTCAAACAAGGGAAGCATTAGTGAGACAAAGTTGCATTAATAGATGTGTTTGGATTTAATTTGACAGAGATGTGTGTAAACTTGCACTGTGTACATGGTCCCGCCCAACTGTGTGAAAGGAATGATACTGAACATCTGTAGTCAGTTTTAGAATGGTAATCTGGGGTTCTGTGCAAAATTGCCACAATATTCACTGGTGGAAACAAGCAGTTTAATGCATGACAAATGCTATAAAAATGTTGAAGGAATTAAAAAGTATTATGGATGTATTCCATGTTGTATCACACCATTCTGATTCGCTAAAATGGTCTAATTGTGTTTGTGTTGTTTTCCTCATTCTTTGATAACCATTCAGTACTGATGTACAAAAAATCCTGTGAAACTGTATAACACTAAATGTAAATGTTTTCTATTTTCAGGAAGAAGCAGTCCCTGCTGCTCAAATGGCTACGTGGTCTTTTCTTTTTTATATATTCATGTAATTTTGCAATAAACTTTTTTGTTTACTGCATGTCTGGAAATAATTTTAGACATGCAGTGAAGGCAGTTACTGAAAAATGGTTGTCATCTTTTTGTTATAAATACATTTGTGATGTTAAGAAAAGTATTCATGCAGAAGCACCTCAAAAAAATACTATATCTCATGATGTGGAAATTAACAGAAGACAAAAAGTTTCATCTACTGCAAGCACTGTAACATTAATAGCACATGATGTTGAATCATAGACTATTAAAAGATTAACACCAGTTCAATATTTATACAGATTTGACATTATATTAAGACAAACAACAAGGAATAATCATTTAATAAAACCATTTTATAAAATCTCCAGTATTATTTTCATCAATGTTTCTCTTTTTCCCTTCTTCTTTTGGCGCCTCTCTTCCACAATGGCACAGGGTTGGCATGGTTATTTACAGATTTGGCATGGTGAATGTAAGAGGTGTCCAGATACCCTTCCTTTTGCAACCCTGTCACCCTCTAGGGATGGAATATGTGTACCTCAACTGTCTACATGCAGCGTTATTCATGTGAAAGTGAGTGATAGTTTTCTAAATGTTAGAAAATTGTGTAACTGAGGCTGGAGTTGGGTACCAGCCTAGTATTCACGTAAGGGAATGTGGGAAACCACCTTAAAAGCACATCCAGACTGGTCAGCATCCTCATCATTAATCCTCCTGGGGCATTTGATCTGGGACTATTACATCACTTTTATCAAAAAACTCAGGAAACCATTTTGAAACAAATGATATGTTGAACTGGAGTAAGAATGAATTTACCTCAGACTGCAATTAAATGATCATCAATTTTATTATAACATGATCAGCTTCAAGGCTTCTAGCCTCATCTTTAGATGTATTAGATACATATAGATCAAATCAATGTAGGTATGTTTACCTTAGGACCATCTCTTGCTATCATCAATTGTCCTGTTGTTACATTCAGTTTCAAATGATTCATACAATACCACTCACAAAGTGCTCAGATACACACTCCATACATAACTTTGATGTATATAAGCCTATAAAACTCAAAATCAATCATATTATAATAAAAACAGAAATATATTAATTGCAGCCTTTGGCAAACTCATTCATAGCCTTAATTTATCATACGTTATGATTTCAAGATTCCAATAACAATGGAAAGTGTAAATAAAAGATATGTCCTTACAAAAAGCTTTCTGAGTATTGGTGTTTCTTTTCACCTAACTCAATGTAATATAGTTCAGTTATGCACTGTACAGAGATATAACTCTTTGACGTGAGAACCCCATCCTAATTAGTGTATGTATCTCAGTTATGTTAAGAAACAATTCAACATCATAAAATTCTGGAGATAATAAATTATTCCAGTAATTAGTAATGTATCATTGCTGTTAAAAGCACAAAAAGCAGTTCCAGATAACCACAACAGCATCTATGTATTTTCAATTATTAGCAGTTCCAGATTACTTTATGTGATAGTGTTATGTACCTCCAAAAAAGAAGACATGTACTATTACCATAACTGTTCCTGTGGATGTAATTGTGAATTTTTTTGTCAATACAAAACTACTTTATTGTAGAACATAAGAGTTGTGATCAAAAAGTAATGGGACATTTGGTTTTTCTTAAATAATCTTTATTTATTTGTCAATATCAACATTTTCCCCATGAAATTAATCCCCCAGAGATATAATACACAAGTGCCAGCACTTTTTCCAATCTTGACGGCTCTTCTGGAACTCGGTTTTCATTATGGTGTTCAGCTCCTTCAGCAGTTGTGTTTTTATCTCATCAGTGGTGGCAAAATGATGTCCTTTCATGGTTCTCTTCAGTCTCAGGAATAGAAAGAAGTCACAGGGGGCAATTTCCAGTGAGTATGATAGCTGAGGCTACACATTGGTTTTATTTTTTGTCAAAAAATCATGAACAAGCATTGAGGTGTGAGTGGGAGCTTTATTGTGATGCAATTTACACAAGTGATTTTGCCGCAGTTCTGGTCATTTTTGTTGGGTTGCTTCAAGAAAATGGCGCATAACTTCCAGGTAGTATTCCTTATTGATTGCATAATCCATTATTGCAGGAATCCATTACACACTGTCCCATTGCAATAAAATAAAACAGTGAGAAGAACCTCGACATGTGATCAAACTTGGCTAAATTTTTGGTCTTGTCTCTTCAGAAAATTTCCATTGGGACAACTGGGCCTTGGTTTTAACATCATACCCATATATTTCAATGTTTCATCACCTGTTATAACCTTCTTTACAAGTTCTCAATCGTTGTCGATGTTATTCAGCAATTACTGAATATTGTCTATGTAATGTTGTTTTTGGTCCAAATTCACAAATTTTAGGACAAACTTTGCTGCTACATGTTTCATGCCCCAAACGTCTGAAACAATTTCTTGACATGAGCAGAAGGATATGCCAGCATCATTAGCAATGTCTCTGATGGTGATTTGGTGTCTTTCCAGGACCAGTTTGTTTATTTCTTCCATATTGTCATCAGTAATTGATGTGTTAGGGTGTCCAGGGCAGTAGTCATCTTCAGTGTCTTCTCAACCCTCACTGAAATGTTTGTACCACTTGCAAACTCTTGTCTTACACATAGCAGATTAGCCAAAAGCCACAGCCAACAAATTCAAATGCAGTATTTCTTGTTATTCCATTTATCAACCAAAATTAAATGCAAATTCTTTGATCCATCTTTTTTGAAAGTAAGAGTTCACTGAGCTCTCAAAAACACTTATAACATTTTTACTGTCCAGTATAAACTAATATTCAAAACATTTGAAAATGCAAACATACATCAAGAAGATGTGTACCAACAAGATTTTTAAAAAAATTGAAAAATGGGCGTATAAATTCCAGAAAATTAAACATTTCCCATTACTTTTTAATCAAACCTCACACACATGTTCAGTACAGTACATAATATTATAATGTATTACCCATTTTGCAGAACTATTTTTTGTTAATTTCTTTACATTTATCACCTTGTCTGTTACACCAAAAAATAAGTATTTAAAATGAAAATCAGTTTTTATCTTTGTAGTTTTAATATATTATACCATGCTATAAATGTAATGCTAAGCACTACTGAGAGCAGAAAATACATTTATACGAAAGGTTACACATTCTTCTACTGAAGGAAACACATTACTCATGATAGGTTAAGCTGACCTAAATATGATACAAAATCACATAATTTTTTGTATGCATTAAACAAAAAGAGTACCTGTTAGGCAAAAATTTTGTGTTAGAAAGTATAAAATACTTTAAAATGATACTGTATTTAATTATTTAAAGCAAGAAATGCGACTAGAAAAAACAAAAATGTTGTGTAAGTTTCTGGACTGATAAGCCGAAGTGGCCTTGTGGTTCTAGGCGCTGCAGTCTGGAACCGCGAGACCGCTACGGTCGCAGGTTTGAATCCTGCCTCAGGCATGGATGTGTGTGATGTCCTTAGGTTAGTTAGGTTGAACTAGTTCTAAGTTCTAGGGGACTAATGACCTCAGAAGTTGAGTCCCATAGTGCTCAGAGCCATTTGAACCATTTTTTTGGACTGAAAATCTTAAATATGTTACAGCTGGTCTGGAATATGATACACATGTTATAGTATTATGTACACTGAAAACAGAAGATTGAGGTCTTAAAAATGCCACAGTGAATCCAAAACATGATACATATGTATAAGTGTGATTTTTTTTGGGGGGGGGGGGGGGGATTTGTAGGATATTTATGGTATGAATCTACATCAGAGTGAACTATAAAAATTCTTTACTTGTTTTTTCTGTTTTTATTAATATAAAGTCAACCAGCTGTGGTGGGGAACTATTTACAATTATAATTAATATATTGGTACTAATAAAAAATGAGAGATGCACAACAGAGAATCACAGTACTTTTGTTCCCATGAATATCAAGATAACTATTAGACAGAAAGCAGCTTCCTCATTTGATATTTCCCACCCTAGTAGCAATATGAGGAATTGGACATTTGCCTATCACATTACTCTTACTAATAACAGAAGTGTATTTATCGTTTCATTAAAAACTATTTTGTCATCGTCCCAGAATACTTCAAAATAACGTACATCATCCAGGCTGTCATCACTCTTCAAAAAGATATCAGAATTAGCTTTCTCAGTTTCTTTTCTCTTTCCACAACTTTATTCACAGGAATAGCCGTCTGGGTGTTTTGGTTTTGCCCTACTCCCTTTTCTTCTGACATTTTTCTTTTATCCTTATGATGTAATTATCTTTTACAGTGGGTCTATCCAGTTACACTTGATGACAGGTTTGTCAGTTTTGTTTATTCTCTGAAGGAATATATACTCAAAACTTTCTGAAAATTCACTGCAGAAAAGAGAGGTTACTGTATGTCTTCTAGTACCATTAGCTCAACTTCACCTCCATCCAACATGGTATCTGAAATGTTGTGACCTGGCTCAGTGGCATTTATGGGCTTGTGGCGGTTATCGACTGCAAGAGTCGACCGCCTCATCTTTGAGAACAAACTTCTTTGAAAACTGTCGATCTCAGTGTGTTCCGAACTCTGTATTTGAGCGGATGTGCTTGTACTAACATCATCAAAATAAAGTTAATTCATTATGAGGGAATACTTAATGTTGGGTTTGATATTACCATACGTAACATCTCGATCCCCGTACTGGTGACCCCAATGCTCACGAATGCCTCTTACGACCACAGAAATGTGAACTGGAACATCACCACGTACAAACAGTGCAGCAACCCTTTGTTAGATTTCTACGTCCATCGACTTCGCATCGCTCCGCATCTGGATGAAGTGTACACAAAGTGTAATTAGTGTGTTAATTCCTGATTCTTGTGTGAATTGTGGTTTTCTTTGTAACTTTGGTCACCTTCTCACACATCGGCAATGCGACTGACATGCACACGCGGCGGTAATTTCACTTCCGGACAGGGCAGTGCTCCTTAGCCAATTAATTTGGACAATTTTGACTTGCTTTTGTGTGATAATTATTACAGTAACATTCGTCAGTGCAGTGCTTCGACATTGGACAATCATGCCAAACAATGGACTGCAACAAACGGGGACAATGTTGCAAATCCCAGTTCGCACGAACTCCAAACTACAGCTAAATCACATGCCTGGTCGAATTAACAAATGCGCATCATGGCTACCGCGTCTTGCAAACCATGTGCAAATTTGTTCGCCTCAGTTTCCGCACAGCCCGTCTTCCAGAGTTCGAATGTTCGTGCCAACTTTTCTGCCGCTTCTCCGTGCTTGTCCCTCATTTGCAGCATTCAACTACCAACATTTCTCTCGGACCAACTTCCAATGTGGTTCATGGTGGCGGAGTATATATTCTCCTCTTATGGCATCACTGACAAAAGTGAAAAATACCTCGTACTCTTCAGGCACCTAAAGGACTCTCATTGTATAATTACAGGCATTATCTGTGACAATTTGAGTGACAAGTACACCAGAGCGAAAGCCGCTTTAATTAAGCGCCTGTCACCAACTGCTGGGTCACTGACCTCGACCCAGTCAAAACATATAGCTGCACGACATACGATCCCACAATGGCTACCGCACCCGCATCTTGTCAACAACTCGCAGACACTACGCACGCTTACCGCCCGGCCGTTCACTACTCCATCGTGCCCGCAACTTGTTCACCCACCCCAGAAGACGATTTCAGCTGTATCAATGCTTCATACAGCAGTGAGCGTGTTCTCACTCTGCCACCACCGAGCACTGAGTTTTACATTCTCTATTGCACACACGATCTCTTCTACTCGAACTGTTACGTCAATACTGTGCCGCCGACCTTGTCTTGTATGCCAGGTTACCCTTTGATGACACAGATTCTGATTTTGACCCCATCCTACTCAGTGATACACAGCAGACTGCTTCATGACATACATTTTTGCCTGAACAACAGCAACAGCTACATGAGCAAATTGCGACATACAACTTGTTGTTACAAGATAACTTACACATGCTGCAGCCGACACGGACCAAGCACGACATACAACGAGATGCTCTGCCTCTTCCTCCTCTGACTGCTGACGATCCTTCGCCGTTACTACCAGCTACTACTAAAACCGTGACGCTCATGCTATATGGATCTATGTCCCAGATGTCACAACTGTCGTCATCACGCCGCCTAAAGTGGAAATTCTACGTTACTGATGTGATACAAGCAACTTATTTACACCGCTGCCACCTTTCCTTGGTAGTTCCAGACACTTCATTTCTGTACCACCGCATAACCAGCCGCATTCCAGTGCCACTTGCTTTGCCACCCTCTTCACTACCTCCACAATGTATGACCAACACATTTGCCATTTCTGCTTTGACAAGTGAGCATCTTTCAACTCCGACACATGACCGCGTAGCAGTTTCGCGCAAGCAGCTTGCAGCCTTACAGCGTGACTGCAGCACTGACAGCAACAGCACACACGCAGCTCCAGTTCCATTGAACCGTGTTGCGTCTGTGCCACGGACCAGTAGTTCATCTGCTGATTCAACTTCTTCACGTTCACATTACGTCTCATCTCCTTCCTGCTCCGACCATGGTTTCGCCGCTACGCCCGCCTTTCACCACCTCTCGCCGTCGCCATGCCTCATGCACAGGGCTCACGGCCATGCCCCCCAGCGTTTGATCACAGCTGTTTTGCACATCAAAACAACGGCACTGTCAACTCCACTCGGAACATCCTGCCATCTACCACTGCAACACACTCACTGTCCATGGACTCTGAGGTGACACTTCCGTCTACACCGAAGTCGTCCGCTGCCAATGTCAGTCATGCTGCGATATCAAGTGCCTCTATAACTCTGTAATTATTGCGAGTGTTGCTCATCTGACATAGTTTACGCAACCTGTTAAGCCACAGCATTCTTGCTCCTTTATGTCACACGGCGAATAACAAACTGTTACCAGACACATTGCAGTTACTGCGCCACTCACCTGCAAATACTTTGACAATACATTGCATTGCATCTTTGACACACTCCGCCTGTTTGATCGGATCAAAACCTCACTGTGCCGCACGTCCTCGGCACGACGATGTTCTCCCCAATGACACGCCGCTGCCTTCTGCTTCCACCGTGCCACCAGCAGCATGGCACGGTCAACCTGTGGATGCCTTCTGCGCCTCCTTCCCTCCACTGGTCACGCCTACCAAGACATCAAGAAACGGTCCGATCGCGCCTCGCACTAGCGCCTGCCATGACACGATCGGTCATGCGCACCTGCGCCATCAGCTGGCCGGGTGCACACATGCCTCTCATCATCCTTACCGTTCTCCGCACTACCGGCGGGGGTCTCTGTGGTGGTTATCGACTGCAAGAGTCGACCGCCTCATCTTTGAGAACGAACTTCTTTGAAAACTGTTGATCTCAGTGTGTTCCGAACTCTTTATTCGAATGGATGTGTTTGTTCTGACATGATCAAAAAATAGTTAATTCATTATAAACGAGCAGTTACTTAATGTTGGGTTTGATATTACAGTACATATCATCTCGATCCCCATGGACTCATTCACCTCTTTTATGGCCAAAACATAGTCTTCATATTTCTTATATGAAAGAGCCATAGTACTCCTGCTACAACCTAACATGTTTCAATTCAATATTGTAGGCATAAAATAAATTTAATGTCACTAGGGCCCTATTTCACAACAATCCACTCTACATTGTAAATGTCACAATGTAACTAATACATAGCCATAAAACAGATTCTGGAGGAATATTACACACAATTAATTTTTTGCCAACTAATACATGGATAAGACCACATGCGTCCTCCATCAGAATCTGGCACACAACTAACAATGTAAAAGCTTATAACATGCTATGTTTCCTGGTGTACTAATGTGAAAAACAGCAACAAATACAGCACAACCATTGCATTATTGCCAATAGCAACAAGAAACACACATTTCAATGTATAGAACTCAATGATCAAAAAATTTAGTATAGCGCTTTTAAGAATCAACAGTATCATGTTTTGGAGCAGAGTGTATCATACTAAAGGATTATATTGACTGATTAGACATATCATTCTATAATAAACATGATAATAATAAATACTCCAGCAGACAGAGTAAATTTTCTGTTTTTTAACTCAAACTTCATAGATACAAAGTCAATATTTTCATAAATGTGGCTAGTGTTCTAGAACTGCATGCACTTTTACTTTCAGTGTAGAAGTGCTGTTTGTCATAATTTATTTTTATGTCAAAAGTGGAGCGTATAATGGAAAAACAAATTATGACCAACTATTCTTGAACACTGTCAGCATAAATAACAGCAAGAACATTTGCGACAGGTGTGGTCTCCTTATCAATAACATGAGTGTATCATTTTTAAGAAAATTTTATCTGTACCAGTTCTGGCACCCTTGCTGTACAAATTACAAATCAGAAACAAATTACTTGGTATGATAAGTAGCAAAATATTCAACACACTGTCGCAAATTACATTTTTTGGGTATCTGCTGATCTCTTACAGTTTATCACAACACATCTTCTTTGGGGTTCCTGTATATTCACAATAAGGTGGCTGATTCCATCAAACCAGAGCTCATCTGCTACAGAACTGGAGTGTACAATTTACCCAGTTTATTTTGGTTGCATCACTTATCTCCTCAAGTATACCTGCACAATTTCTCTTCAAAAATGCAGGTACTCATTTTATCACCATGAGTGCACGACTTGTCCAGAACTGTTGTCAGCCATGGTGGCAGTTGTGGTGATAGTGGAGCTAGTATCAGCACTGGCAAATGAAGTAGGCCTACATCATTTTTCGAGTTTGATGTTTGTACATCCTGTGTTTAAGATAATCTCTCTTCTCCGTCTAATGTTCCAATTTCAGCATCAGTAAGATATTGTCTTTGATGAAAATTGCCAAGAATTCCTCCTTATTCATCTACATCTACATCATACTCTGCAAGTCACCTAATGATGTGTGGTGGAGGGTTCTTCTGATGCCACTAACTAGTTCCCCTACCTTGTTCCCCTTGCAAATGGCATGTGGGAAGAATAATTGTTGGTAAACCTCTATATTTTCTCTGCTTTCTTGAATTTTCTTGTCATAGCCATTGTGCAGGATGTATGTGAGATGAAGTAACATCTTGTCTGACTCTTTCCAGAAATATCAATTGAAAACCACTCTGTGATGCACAATGTCTTTCTAGTAATTTACTGCCAGTGGAGTTTGCTGAGCATCTCAATAACGTTCTTGTGCCAACTAAATGATCCCATGGCAAAATGCACTGCTGTTTGTCAGATATTCTCTCTCTCTCTCTCTCTCTCTCTCTCTCTCTCTCTCTCTCTCTCTCACTCTCTCTCTCTCTCTCTCTCTCACTTCCACATGGGAAAAATATATTAAAAACAAACATTCCAAGACTTACCAAGCGGGAAAGTGCCGGCAGACAGGCACATGCCTGTCTGCCGACGCTTTCCCGCTTGGTAAGTCTTGGAATCTTTGTTTTTAATATATATATATATATATATATATATATATATTTCTGTGTGTGTGTGTTTTGTTCATTGTGCCTGTCTGCTGGCGCTTTCCAGCTTGGTAAGTCTTGGTATCTTTGTTTTTAATATATATATGCTTTTCCTAAAGTTTGTTTTATGTGGTCAATCCACTTAAGATCACTCTGCATATTTATTCCTAGATATTTGATGGTAGATAATGTTTCCAGCAGTTTCTCATCAACAGTGTAGTTGTACCTAATTCATCCTCAGAGTCTTCATCATTCAAGATATTTGTACCCAGAATTCCAATAAACATGTCTTGCACATTGTGTTCATCTCCAAATAGTGCATCCATACCTTTCTTAACACTAGTTGTAGAATCTCAATCAAACCTCTAAAAGAAAATGCAATGGGTTCATGTTTAATAATAATAATAATAATAATAAAAGAAATGTACAACAGGAGTAGGCCTAATAGAATAGCACGTACAAATTCTTAAAGTGCTGTCATTAGTGCTCAGTGCTACTTTCATATAATGCTAAAGATGTTGCATGTGTCCCTGCAATACATACAATGTTGCATAAATTTAAATAAATATCATGTTATTGTTGGTTTATTAATGAACTATTTATGATTTTTGAAGATGCATGGTTAAATATATTAATTGTTATAAGGACATTAAACCCATAGTGAGGAGATTCAGGCTGTAGAAAAATATTTAAATTGGATGGCCTAATGTTGCCAGTAATGGACTGCTTCTCACAACTGCTGATACAAAAATGAAAGAATGGGTGTTCAGAAATTGTTAAATAAGCATGACTAGATTATGGAAGTTCATGGTTGTCCAAAAAGTCAGTAAAAGTCTTGCCCTGTTGCGTGTAACATTAATGGAATGATGGGCAATGTTTGCTAGAGAAAGGAAAGACATTAGAGCTAGTGTCCCACTGATGTTGAGGTCATTAGAGATTAGGTGCTATCTCAAATTGGAAAAAAACATAGGAAGGAAATTAGCTTTGAACCATCTCAGCATTACCTTCAAGTGATTAAAAAACAATGGAAAACATAAATAGGGCATTTTGGACGGAGATTTGTTTCCAATCATCACAAATGTAAGTTGAGTGGCTTAATTATTGTATCACTTGGTTCATTTAATTAAAACTCAAAAACATAAATACATTTTGGAATAACTGTGTAGACTGAGAAAACTGTTTGAAGTAATGTTGCCAATAGAAATGCTCAAAGTAGTAAGCAGTAGTCCTATCTTTGAGAAATCATAATTATGTCCCTTCTGCAGGGAGGAAGGAAGGATTGGTTTGTGGTTAGGATGATTAGGATGATCAGAGGCAAAGAGATGGAGCAAAACAAGGTGAAAAATGAAAAGTAAAAAGAAGAGTAAAAATAATAATAAAGTTAAGTAATATGAGAGGGAGGGGAAAAGGTAAAATTATAAATATTATCTCCTGCAGATCTTTCTTACTTCACAACTGCAATCATCTTCTGTGAAATTTCTTGGAAACAACTACAATTTGTGAAATTTCTGTTTAACCATTATTACTATAAGGCTCTGGCCCAAGACCCCTACTGTCATCAGGACTGTACCAAGGTGAGTGCAGTGATGAGGATCTGCTCACACCTGAGATGACATATTTATTCTTCAGAAATAAAGAATGACCTTCCCAGAGCACTGACAGTTCAGTCGAGCCTGTGAGTGCAGACCCTGTCAGCTGTGATAGGCATGTGCCTGTCAGGCAGTACTTCTGCATAGTGGATGGCTCATATGTGATAGCTCTTATGTCTTGGAGGGTCAGTGCCCCCCACCCACCCCCTCCCCCAGTGTTGTAACCAGTGCAGCCCATGCTGGATGACGGGGAGATGATCTCCAAAATGCTCTTGCCAATGTCAAGGACATGCACCCAGGAACTGGGCCTCCATCCCAGCCTGGTGTACTTGTTGCTTTCAGAGTTCAACACATGGCCTTAAATTAGGAGACAGAGGCTGACAGCATCAGTGTTAGCTGCAGAAATGGGGCAAGCAGAAACAATGGCTCCCCCTCATGATGGCTGATGGTGAACAGCTTCTTGAACCAATTTGTCAAGCCTCCATTGTGGCAGAAGGTTGGTGGTGGTCTCTCCAGCCATCAGTGATGACCCAGTGCTGGAATGGGCAGTGGCAGAGTCTCTCCAGCAAGGCAGCTCCATAAATGATCATAGATAATTAGGTGTGCAGAGGGTCAACTGACAATAGACATCACCAACATCCACACTCCCCACCACCACCACGCCCTGGTCCACCTGCTCCACAAGACATTGCAACTGAGATCATTGATTAAGCAAGGCTGGAACTTCTTATGTGCTCTGCTGCAGTGGGAGTAGCAATGACCATCATGAGTACCAGTTTCCCAGTTTGGCCAGCCCTACTGGTGCCTTCAGACATTTGGAAATTCATCTTTCAGATGCTCTTTCCTGCTGCATCAGTGGCTGAATAGTTACTGTTGAAATTTATCTGAGCCTTCTTGCGGCACTCTGCTCAGCATGATGGCATCTTTCTGTTGCCATGAGACTATTGTACCTCATTTGTGGACTTGAGCACTTGGTCAGTTACATGTGTCACGCCCATGTTCACCTCAACCTGTTCAACATTTTTCCCTAGCCTGCAGTCTGCTGGTCATTGAGTCAGGCAACTTAGTTTCTGGTATTGTCAGTGAAGAACTTAAACAGTTTTTTACTGTTCACCTGGGAGATTATTCCGGGGCACAACAGTATCTCTCAAATGGTCCAGAGAATGAAATGCTTTAAATGAAAGAGCTCAACAATTATTCTGTGGAATGTTTTAGTGTTCATTTCACATGTTGTTTACACAATGTCTTCATTTTCATTGTTTGGAAACATTCTAAGGATGGTAACTTGTTATTTATGTGGCCTTATCAAAGTTCAAATTGGTAGGCTTTCATGAAATTGAAGCATGACAAAAGTCTTATTTTATGCAATAAATTCTTATCATAGATTAATTTAATTCCTTTTTGACTCTGACTATGTGAGAATATATAAGCAGAAACAGCAAATCTTATTCCATGACATTTTAGGCAAACTGCCAGATGTCTGTAAGTCACTGTCATGATATTTCAGAACAGAATATTCCAGATGAATACTGGAAAAAGTGCACTGAGCTCCCCTATTTAAGATCTCATATGCATGATGTACCCAGTTGTCAATGTGTATGTGTTGTTTGAATGTATGTGCTCCTGCTACCAGACAGTGTGATGCCTGGAGCATGCTCCATGGCGAAAACTTGCGTCATTGATATCAGATCAGTTGTCTTCAGATGGTAAAATTACAGAATAATGTCAGCTATGCAGAGCATGAAATTACTGTATAATAGAATTAGATACAGTACCTAACTGGAAATCATAATCCCAAGTAATAAGGGCCTCAGATCGTTGTATTTTCATTACTGTATTGATAATGGTGTTCCTCAAATTTGATGCAGTCTGGAATTCCTTTGTGATGGTGTGGATAGATGTCTGCCTATTACACATTATGACCCTCTTCAACTGTTGACCGTCTCTGTCAGTCAACAGATGAGGTCAGCCTGTACACTTTTGTGTGGCACGTGTCCCTTCATGTTTCCACTTCACTATCACATTGGAAGCAGTGGACCTAGGGATGTTTAGGAGTGTGGAAATACCACATACAAACCTATGACACAAGTGACACTCAATAACTTGGCCATGTTTGAAGTCCATGAGTTCCACAGAGTGCCCCATTCTGCTCTCCCACAAATTCTAATGACTTCTGAGGTCGCTGATATGGAGTACCTGCCAGCAAAATGCACCTAAAATGAAGAACGTCAACTACGCAGAGCATGAAGTTACTGTATGATAGGATTAGATAAAGTTTCTAACTCGAAATCATAATACCAAATAATAAGGGCCTCCGATCATTGTATTCCCATTTATTGCATTGATAATGGAATTCCTGAAATGTGAAGAATGGGCCATAATTTTTGTTGTATTGTATTTCAGTACTTTCCTGGGACTTGCTTAATGGTTGACATGGGTCAAGATGAACTTGTTCCACAATAAGGGTATTATCAGGCAGTCTGCAAAAATTAAATGACTTGTGACACAGGCAATGCCAGAAGTCTTTACTCAATGATCCATTATCAACTTGGCAGGAAAATCTGTGATTGCTGCTTTGTGCTAATGCTGGCAGCAGAGCTTAACTTTGGTCTTAAATCTGTTTCACCACCTCTAATGGACTTTATCAGCTCAGTCAAAGAGGTTGTATGCCCTTTTCCAACAGATGGTGCAGAGGTATTTTTGAGGAGTCTTGTCATGAGTTGCTGAAGCTGCACCAACACAGGGCAACATTTCACTTATGGAAAAGGCAGTCCTGCATAACTTTGGAGCAGACGCAGATATGGTATCACTCAAAGTGGAAAAAAATAATGCTACCATGCTCATGCCATGGAAGCACTGTATTAATAAGATCAATGTTCTATTATGTTACTCAGTGGACCACAAGACTGATAAGGATCCTACTAGCCATGTGATGAAAAAAATAGTAGAATTTTTGACTTAACAGTTCCCTACCAAAAGAGGTTGTCAAGAGACAGAGAGAGATCACAATGTTTAGTTCCATCTAGGTTGTCTGTACTGCCTTAGATCCATAAAGGTTTGGCTTTAAGATCCATTGTGCGTAATGTTTTAGCAGCCCATGATGCTGTTGGTAACTGCTTGGCATCTTTACTGAAACACATTGTAGGTAAATGTCCATATTATAAAAGAAATTCTACTGATTTTATCAAAAGACTCAAGACACTTAAATTGTAAAGTTTTGATGTCATTTCCCTTTTTACAGTGGTGCCTCCAGTGGCCTCACTATACATTGCCCACAACAGATTTGCAGCTGACATACAAACATTGTTCGAGTGCATTCTCTCTGCACAATGAGTTTTTTGAACAATCTGATGATGTTGCCATGGATGGGAGGGGAGGGGGGTGGGAGGGAGGGTGCTTTGTCTCCCCTGTTGGCCAACATTTTTGTGGAAGCAATGCAAGGAAGCAAGTGTTATGTGGGTCAAGCGATGTGCACTTTTCATGAATGCATTGTGGAACATCAGTGGCATACTGACTGTCTCCAAGCCAGCAAGTCTGCTATTGCCAAACACTGTATTTCCACTGGCTATTTGATGAAATACAATAAACAACAATTGTGGCTTAAAATTAAAACTGCTGGAACTCCATTATCAATGAATCAGTGGAAATATGATAGTCTGAAGAAGTTTTCAATGGGTATGGAGCTGCGAAATAGATACTGCATGTAATATTGTTATAGAAAAATGTTGTGCTCTGTGCATTTGGCACTTTACTGTGCAAAGATGAGCATTCCAAAATCGATGAGATGAGGTTCCTTCACAAATGCCACTGTGAGTAGCACACTGACTTGCAGGAGGAATTCATGCACTGCAGCGATACTTCTGCAACAACAACGGGGTATATCATGCATGCACAAGTGAGGTCTTAAATAAAGGAGCTTGGTGTACTATCACCAGTACGCAACTGAAGATGACTGTAAAACTCTGCACCAAACTAATATGGCACCAACTTACAGACTCCTGGCAGTCGGTCTGAAATTTCATGGAACAATCTATACACAATGAGAGTTTTAAATTTCACAAAGAAATGCTATATTTCTGCCATGTATTACTAGTGATAATAGTTGCAATTCTTTGGCATTTAATCATTTACAGTATGGTATTTGATACACTTTGTTTTTACATAAACATGTACAAATATTAAAAACCTAATTATACTACATGTATATTACACAGTTTACTTTCTCCCTCATGGAGATGTGTTTTTACACCATCTCAGTCACACCACTTTGCACAAACATCACGCACTATGCTTATTTCTGTGTAAACCCTTTTAAATAGTCTGCTGTGTACTTTAAGATAAGTGAACAAAAATGAGCAGTAGAAATATTTCCATACAAAACACACCATTTATACTGCCTACTATTTGTCTCAATATGTAATTTTTTTAAATGACGATGTTCACATTGAAGAAATATCACTCTATATTAAAAAGTCTCTCACTTTTTATACTATTTAGACAGGGTAAGATTGTACACACTTTTAATTTACACTGCCTGACAAAAAAGTGAAGCACCCAGAAGGGGAGTAGGAAATGAAACTTCATGGGTTGAGAGAGTTTGTGATATTATTTCAGTTATTACAAAATCGAGTCAGTTTGCAAAGAAGTTGGCAGTGTAAGCTCAATTATCAGTATGATGTTGTACGCCTCTGGCCTGGGTGTCTGGGCTGATTCGCTTGGAACGGGTCTCATAGAGCCATCGTATCCCGTCCTGAAGTCAGCTGGTCCATAACTGTTGAAACTGTTCCTTTATATGCTGGATACTGGCACTTGAATAGAGTTGAAATCTGAGATGATTAGATGCATGTTCCTTTGGGGACAGATCTGGGGATCTCGCTGGCTATGAGAGTACCTCAACATCATGCAGATCATTCTTTTTTTTTTTTTTTAACGTGACGGCTTGATTCGGTGACCATTTCTAAATTGAAATTGAAACAAATCAGCTGTCAGTCACTATTATTTTTAGCCTTATTGACCAGGTTTCAACAGTTCTATGAGTGCCTTTATCAGAACGAAAACAATTAAAATGGCCTATAAGACTGTCACAAATTTATAGGAAAGGACACTTTTTATATAAAAAGTGTAAGTACTGACTAACAATAAAAGACAGAAGCAGTACTTCGATGGCACATATAAAATAATTAACAGCCCAAAAGGACTTTAGTCACAAAATATATGAAAAGGAAAGCCTGAAGGCGAGCCACTATGGGCTGCTCGTAACTGTACAGCCACAGGCTGCAACAGACTGAGGCGCACTCTTTCATTGTTTGTCAGTACTTACACTTAAAAAAAATTTGTATTTAGATTTATGCCTTTTAGTCTTTATAAACTTTCTTCAAATTAAAAAAAGTACCAAACGAAAAATATTAGAAATATTTTACGCAGAAAAACAAATAAATTTAGTAAGCAAAAAAGGGTTTTAGCTTTGTAATTGTATGGGTAATTGGGAAATATCTGAAGAAACAAAACTTCCACCTAAAGCAGTATATTTTAATAAATTAAATGATTTTGATGTTGGTGAAGAAGATTATAAACATGCACAACTACTTTGGGAAAAATTTAATTTGGAATATTTTGGTGAATGTCAGGATTTATATCTTAAAACACAGTTATCACAATTATTAGCTGGTGTTTTTAAAAATTTTACAAAGACTGGTAAAAATACTTGATTTAGTTCCATCTTCATGTTGTAAAGCATGTGATTTCTCTTTGGATGCTGTTCTAAGATAACTAAACAACCAATTCAATTATTACACATTTACCATACGATTTTAATGATTGAAAAAGGAATAACAGGTGGTACATACATGTCAATGTTGTAAAAGATGTGTTAAACTTAATAGTAAATATACAACAACTTTTGATAAAAATGTGATATCATTATTTAACTTCTTTAGATGCAAATAATTTAAATGTTTATGCTATGAATCCATAATTACCATATTGACGATTTAAATGGGATGAGTGAGTCTCTAGAAATTAAAGTAAAAAAAAATTTAAAATCTTAAAATTTAAACCATCTGATTGATTAAAATTGATTTAAAAACTTGAAATATCTCAAAAAACGCAGACAAAGAAGCCTTCATATCACACACGAACAAAATCGAAATGGCATTCCATTTAACCAAAAACATCTACAACAAAAGATCAGCATTGTTCATTGCAAACTTAAGGCATTACTGCAATGTTATCTGTCCGGAGGTGTTTTAAGCTTCTGCATTTCTAGTAAGGAACAAAAATGGCCTAATCAAAAAACTGAACGCCAAGAAAATGAAGATTTCGAGAAAGATCTTAGGTCCCTCCAAAGACAATGGGGAATATAGAAGACGCCATAATCATGAACTTTATTACCACATAGAGAAGGTAACCGATACCATCTGGAAAAGAAGGATTATGTTTTATGGACATAAACCTGAGTGGGCCCTGGAAGACTCGCCAATCATATGACTACCTACTTTCAGGAGAAGAAAACAAAATGGGCCTGTTTCACAGAGGTAGAGAAAGATCTTAAAGGAGTGAGGATCACCCATGATGACATCTTGGATCATGTCCCACTCAAGGAGAAACTCGTGGCGTGGAAGAATTTCCCAGAAAAGCCAAAACTAAAGACAGTAAAGGTTTGGACCCAGGAGAGGGAGGAGCAACACGGAGAACGAATGTGGAAGTGGGCAAAGCGGTCCAAAGATTGTCTATACAAAATGAATGAATGAATGGATATATAGATTTAAATACAGAAAAGAGTGTAAAAGTAAAAAAATTATTTTGAAAAAGATATCTACAAACTGATAAATAATGCTGTTTTCAAAAAAACTATGAAAAGTATAAGAAACACAATAGATATGAAATTAGACTCAAATAGCGAAAAATATAATAAATTAATAAGAAAACTCTATTTACATATAGAACAGTATGTAACAAAAATTTACTTGATACCGACACGAATGAAAATAAATTTCGTTTAATAAACCTATTTATTTTGGAATGGCTCTACTTGATTTACTGAAGGAATTTCATTTTCACTGCAATGCTATGTAACTCCAAAATATAAAGATAATATTGAACTTTGTTATCAAGATAGTGATAGTTACTTCTGTACTATAGAAAATGAAGATTTTTATGAAGATTCAAGCTCAATGAGTGATTATTTTTAGAAAGTCAGTGTGCAGAAAATGATGTTTACAATTTATTTAAATTTAATAGACAAGTATTGGGAAAAATTAAAGATAAATGCAAAGAAAAATTATATGAAGAATTTTTAAGTTTAAGAGCAATAGTGTATGTTTATAAAGTTGATGATTAGGAAGAGAAAAAGTTAAAATGAGTAAATAAATTTGTTATTAACGATAAAAATACGTTTAAAAGATTATAAAGATTGAAACTATATGTTCTTTCATTTCAACGCTATATTCCCAACCACCATAATTTTCTTTGAAACTCATAACATCAATAGAGTCTGAAAATATTTTTATCATGATTCTAAATGTGTATGTGATAAATAACATTTTCATAGCTTTATCAAATAGCACTTTTGAGCTTTCTTTTAATATATATTTTATGTTATAATTTTCTAACTGTTGTAAAGTGTTAAAAAATTGATTTACATAGAATTAATATTTTTATTATTGTTATGTCTTAGAACAAACTTTTTACACCTATTGTACCTGCTGTTCTTGTATTTTTACAAAAACAATTTAAATCTTCAAATTTTTGACAATTTATACAGTTCTTTCGAATTTGTGTCAGATAAATAAGAATCATCTTTGTTTATTTTTTCCAATTATAATCATATCTTTGGATGTTGTTCACTTGGAAATCGTTTGAAACGTTTTATGATTTTGAATGTATATTGTCTATGATATTCATTTAAACAAGGTCTACCCATTATTGTCTAGCTGTCTCTAGTATATCCCTGCGAATTAATGTTATCTACTGATTTCTCAAGTAGAGCAGTTCTTACGAATCTTAGACAAATAACTTCCATTTATATAGCAAACAGTTATTAGAAAATAATAAAAACTGAAAAATGTGTTTATATTCCTTTAACTTAAAAAGCATTTTAGAAAAAGTTAGAAAAATAAAAAAAGTAAAGAATAAAATAATTAAAACATAAATTCATCAGTGCAAACAAAAATGAGAAAAATTTTGTATTTTAAAAATTAAATTTCAAAATATTTAAATTTTTCTTACAAGTACAAATATAAATGTTTTATCCCACCACTGAGCGTATTTACATGCAGTACTGTAGGTGTCATCAGTGTTAACATAATAATAATAATAATATAAACTTTGACATGACAAACGTTATAAGTAATATAGTAATCCAAGATGGATAAAGTACATATTTGTTAAAATGTCAGTAACATGAAGAAGTTTCCTGATAGATTATTTACAAGATAAGTGAACTACATACTTCAGTGAATGACAAATAAATAATGAAACAGATAATTAACAATAAGTACATGAAACGATAATAAAATGGTTGCACAGTGTGGGATATGTGTAGTTTTGAGTTAATTTATAGTTCATTCTCATAAGGAAAATGGGTCATTTGTCACATACACGAGGAACTGTTGAGTGGAGTAAATTACTTTACTTTTTATCCACCTCAAAAGACTGATTTTAAATTTATTTACTGGCACTGTGTAGGCATTTTCAGGTAATTTGTTGAAGTAGACAGAACCAAGATATTTGTAACTCTTATGTGTCTTTGCAAGCCTAGCATATAAGGCATATTAATTGTATGTCAGTTTCTTATTTTATGGTCATGAACTGTTCTCCTTAAGTGAAATTTACTCAGATTCTCTTTAAAGAAGACAAGGCAGTTGTAAATACACAGGCCAGGCACTGTCATTATATTTAGTTTCTTAAAATAATCTTGACATGATTCATAGGGGCTAAGTTCTGTTACGCAACCCATGGCTCTCTTTTGCCATTTAAACACTAATTTTGATCCTATGGAATTGCCCCATAATAGTAATCCATAACTCAGGTGTGAATGGAAGAATGCAAAATATGCATATAATAGAAGTTCTTTATTGACACTGCTCCTCAGCTGGTACAGCCGAGGCAAGTGCCAGTTTGCCACGTATCTTACCTGTTGGGCATCAAAGCTGACCATTTCATCTATATGAAATCCTAAAATTTTACTATTTTGTTATCACGACTGGGAGCATTCAGGTTGAATACAATAGCTTCAGTTTTACAATCAGTCTTCTACAGTACATTTGGCTCAAACTAAGAAGTGCACCTCTCCATTGCCACTGCCATGCTCTGTTGCACATTTTCAAGTTGTTATCACATGTGATGAGTGTTGTGTCATCAGCATAAAGCACTGAATCACATGATACAACTGCAGGTAAATCGTTTATACACTCCTGGAAATTGAAATAAGAACACCGTGAATTCATTGTCCCAGGAAGGGGAAACTTTATTGACAGATTCCTGGGGTCAGGTACATCACATGATCACACTGACAGAACCACAGGCACATAGACACAGGCAACACAGCATGCACAATGTCGGCACTAGTACAGTGTATATCCACCTTTCGCAGCAATGCAGGCTGCTAATCTCCCATGGAGTCGATTGTAGAGATGCTGGATGTACTCCTGTGGAACGGCTTGCCATACCATTTCCACCTGGCGCCTCAGTTGGACCAGCGTTCGTGCTGGACCTGCAGACCGCGTGAGACGACGCTTCATCCAGTCCCAAACATGCTCAATGGGGGACAGATCCGGAGATCTTGCTGGCCAGGGTAGTTGACTTACACCTTCTAGAGCACGTTGGGTGGCACGGGATACATGTGGACGTGCATTGTCCTGTTGGAACAGCAAGTTCCCTTGCCGGTCTAGGAATGGTAGAACGATGTGTTCGATGACGGTTTGGATGTACCGTGCACTATTCAGCGTCCCCTCGACGATCACCAGACGTGTATGCCCAGTGTAGGAGATCGCTCCCCACACCATGATGCCGGGTGTTGGCCCTGTGTGCCTCGGTTGTATGCAGTCCTGATTGTGGCGCTCACCTGCACGGCGCCAAACACGCATACGACCATGATTGGCACCAAGGCAGAAGCGACTCTCATCGCTTAAGACGACACGTCTCCATTCGTCCCTCCATTCACGCCTGTCGCGACACCAATGGAGGCGGGCTGCACGATGTTGGGGCGTGAGCGGAAGACGACCTAAGGTGTGCGGGACCGTAGCCCAGCTTCATGGAGACGGTTGCGAATCGTCCTCGCCGATACCCCAGGAGCAACAGTGTCCCTAATTTGCTGGGAAGTGGCGGTGCGGTCCCCTACGGCACTGTGTAGGATCCTACGGTCTTGGCGTGCATCCGTGTGTCGCTGCGGTCCGGTCCCATGTCGACGGGCACATGCACCTTCCGCCGACCACTGGCGACAACATCGATGTACTGTGGAGACCTCACGCACCACGTGTTGAGCAATTCGGCGGTACGTCCACCCGGCCTCCCGCATGCCCACTATACGCCCTCGCTCAAAGTCCGTCAACTGCACATACGGTTCACGTCCACACTGTCGCGGCATGCTACCAGTGTTAAATACTGCGATGGAGCTCCGTATGCCACGGCAAACTGGCTGACACTGACAGCGGCGGTGCACAAATGCTGCGCAGCTAGCGCCATTCGACGGCCAACACCGCGGTTCCTGGTGTGTCCGCTGTGCCGTGCGTGTGATCATTGCTTGTACAGCCCTCTCGCAGTGTCCGGAGCAAGTATGGTGGGTCTGACACACCGGTGTCAATGTGTTTTTTTTTCCATTTCCAGGAGTGTATAAATAATGAAAAGTAAAGTTCCAAGAACAGATCCTTGAGATACACCCTTTACAACTTGGAGACTTCTGACATTTGATTATTTACCTTAACTAACTGTTTTCTATTGTCCAAGAATGACTGCATTAGGCATAGGCCTTCTCTCTCACTCCGTAGTTGTAGAGTTTTTTATGAGAATGTTGGGGGAGTCCATATCAAAAGCTTTCCTGGGGTCTAACAGTGTTGCACAGATAATATCTTTATTTTCAAAATAATTTTATATTTTTGCTACCATACTCTCAACTGCTTTGACTGGAAAGGCTGGATCTGAAACCATACTGTGCGGAGGTGAGTATATTATTATGTTCAAAAGATTGATATTATGGGTATAAGTGATATTGGCCGATAGTAATCTGGTTATGCTATGATGCTTGTTTTTTAAGGAAGGTCCGTTTGACCATAAGTACACAACGAAAGGTTCTTTCAAAAAAGTAAATTTATTTTCAGAAAGTATATACTTCACTCTACTTTTCGACATAGTTGCCAAGTTTGTTGAAACACTTGTCATACCTCTCAACCAATTTTAAAATACCCTCTTCATAAAAATTGCCACCTGCTCCATTAACCAAGGGTTCACAGTCGTTTTTACGTCGTCGTCATCATTGTAACGGTTGCCACTGAGATGGTGTCTGAGGTGGAGGAACAGATGGTAATCACTCAGCGCAAGATCAGGGAAGTAGGGTGGGTGGTCTAAAACTTCCAGCCAAAACTGTCCAATAAATCGTGGGCCTGACCTGCATTTTGAGGTCTTACATTGTCATGGAGAAGGGCAATTCCCTTTGTCAGCATGCCGCATCTTTTGTTTTGAATCGCTCTGCGTAGTTTTCTCAGGGTTGATAGTGGTTCCTCAATGCATGAAGTCGACCAACAAAACACCATGCCTATCCCAAAACACCGACGCTATGATTTTGCACTGGAACAATGTCTATTTGACACTGATGGGAAAATATTATTTTGTAAACTGTGTGAAGTTAAAGTTAGTGCAGAAAAGCGCTTTGATGTGCAACGACACTGTAATACCGCTAAACACAGCAGCTGTGTGAAACGAAGTGCTGAAAATGACAGCAGGCAAACGCCGTTATTTGAACAGACAAGTCAATCGTCAACCATGCTATCATTCTGCAAGGATTTGTGTGAGATGATGGTGTCCTGCAATATCCTTTTGGAAAAGCCGAAGAATCCACTCTTCAGACGGTTCTTGGAGAAGTACACAGTACATCCAGTTCCAGATGAATCTACATTGAGAAAGAACTATTAATCCGTATGCTACAAAGATGTGCTCAGCAAAATACGAATTATTATTGCTGAGCAAAAGATCTGGCTGTAGATAGATGAAACTGCGGATATTAGTGGGCGATATATTGCAAATGTTGTTGGTGTTCTAAAAGTTGATGGCCCTGGAGATAAGTTTCTACTATCGTGTGAAACTCTCGACAGAGTAAACGATTGCTATGTTGTTTGACAACTCTTTGAAGCTACTGTGGCCAGATGGTGTAAAAGGGACAACGTTTTGCTGCTTGTAACAGCTGGTGCTTCATATATGGCTAAAGCAGCCAAAAGGCTTCAGATTCTCTACCCTAGTACGGCGTACGCCACTTGCCTTGCACATGCGTTGCACAGAGTTGCCGAAAAGGTGCGATCAAATTACCCTGACGTGGACATATTAATTTCCTAAGGCCAGAAAATCTATGGGAAGGCTCCGCTACGGGTGCAGAAATTCAAGGAACAAGCACCTTCAACGCCCATGCACCTAAACCTGTTCCTACACGAAGGGGTTCCTGGCTTATTGCTGCTGAGTATTACTGCACCAACTATACCAAAATAAAGACTACCTTCTGTGAGCTTGATAGCGACGAACCAAGTGCTTCAAAATTGCGAAAGTAGTTTTTACAGATACATTGTCTCGAAACTTGGCATACATAAACGCCCATTTTTCAGTGATATCAAAAGCCATCAAACGACTGGAACCTGCTGGCACTCAGCTATGTGATGCCCTGAGTATTGTGCAATATGTGCAGAGTGAGTTGGGTTGAGCTTGTGGTCATGTGGTTGACAAAGTGAAAACCAAATTGCAAAGTGTTCTCCAACAGAATCCCAGATATTCTACTCTGTGCAAAATTAGTGACAGTCTTCGAGGGAATGCCGCAACATTTGAAGATACTGAAACAAACCTGAACTTCAGGGACCTGGATGCCTTCAAATACGCTCTAGTGACGCCTTGCGAAGTGGAGAGGAGCTTTTCCAGGTACAAAACTATCCTCAGCGACAACCGTAGATCTTTGAAAACGGAAAACCTGAAAATGCACGTTGTGATCCAGAGCAACTTGGCAGATACTGAAGATTGACATATGGTATTAAATAATGTGAAACGATTTAAATACTATGTAGAAATAAAAACATTGTTTTACTATTTCGATAGCTGATATTTTCACCGTACTTTGTGTTTAGAAAATAAAACATTCAGACATTCAAAAGATAGGTGCAAATTAGCCACAAACCCTACAGAAAGAAAGAACTATACTTACCACATTTTGAGAAGTGGAGTTTGTATTACTTTACGATGAATAAAAAATTAAATAAACAAACAAGAATGCTTTAAATAAACTTCTATTAAGTCATATTTTATTTTTTAAGGTCATAATTATGTAAGTTTTAGGTCATAAATGCTTGCATATTTCACTGATTTTTAGGTAATTAAAATCCGGGACCCTACTGATAACAAGGAGAATAAGAGGTTACTTATGGAATAAGACGAGGAACAAGATTGGAAGCACGAAAAGTGACAGGGGGAACTTGCTAAAGGAATAGAAACATGATTACAGGAATTTACTGAGGCGATAAAGATAAAAGTATATCAGAATGCTAAAGACACAAAGGAACACCAGAAAACCAATGAGGCTTTTCAGACAAAACAGACAGAAATTAACAAGAAAGTCTGAGATGCTTTAGAGACCCCATGAACAAGCAACTACGAAAATGTCAGAACAGATAAAAGAACTTCAGGAAGTAGAACAAAGAGTTAATGAAATAGAATGTAAGGTCAAGCAAGTGGTGAAGAATGCAAAAATAGGACCTGACGCGACGTCCCATTTCCGATTTCCAGTGCAGCTGAAGTACGCGAACTGTTGAAGTTTAAAGAAGTGGAGGGAAACGTCAACAGGACCCACAAGCAGTAGGAGGAAATAGTTACCAAGGAACTTAGACATCTCACACTGAAAGTGTTACAAGCCTTCAAGGAAACGGGCTACCTGTGCAGTGGGAACCAGCGCGAGGCGGCTTGACCCAAAGCGCAAAATATCCCGTTATTATCTAATGGGGTAGCACACACAGGCAGCCGGGTGGCAGTGCCGACCGACGCAGCCCTGCGCTGCCCTCGAGCCGGTACGAACGATATATCCTTGGCCAGCTTTTGGCGCGCCAGTTGCCGACGCGTTGTGCTGACAGATGTGAAGTGCACCCCCTGCAGTCTTTCTGAAACTATTTTACAGAAAATAATCGAAGAAAATTGACTTTCGCATTACTGGTAGCATTGTATGTCAGCTACATGGTAAAATTGGCCAAAATTTACATATTAACCATGCTTAAGGTGATATTCGCAATTAAGTACGACAGAATTCGAAAAGATTGCAATAACAAATAGAAGTCGCTATGATTTCTTGTTTGGTGCATATTACAGCATACGTATCTGCAACTGGAAGCTAACTACGATTCTGAATTGTTCTTGAGGCTCTGGAAGAGGTCTCCATCTGTCTCCAATCTCGAGAAAATGCAATTTATGTTGCATGTTTACTAGCGAACACATGCGCGCTAGAATGAAATATTCACAAATATTGCTATATGGTTAACATACGAACATTCTTATCTACTGCGATATAGCAGCAGCTATGTTTTCTTCTTCTTTTTTTCAATGCAGGACTGTCTTTTTTTGAAAGAGTCTTAGACAGCTATTCAAAAGAGTATTTGCTAGTACGAAAATAAACCTGAAATTTATTCTCTTACGTTAGTGCAAATCGATACAATGAGGACATAGCCATCACTCATAAATGATGGTCCTTCTTCAAATGAGAAAACAATAATAACCCGCCAATTCTGCTGCAACTGTGGCAGAATCCCATAGTCCATCGTATTTCTCATAGTGAACGACTACTCTGGGAACTTACCAAAGGATTTTCTCCCTATTCTTCACCTGAGAAGCATGAAAAATTTCACACCAAGTAATATACTATCTTTTTGTTGCTGTCACCAGTCACAGTGAATTGGTGAACTTCTTCGCCTTAATTGTCTTCTGATGTGTTAAAGACACATTATACACTGAAGAGCCAAAGAAACTGGTACACCTACCTAATATCGTTTAAGGGCCTCCGCGAGCACGCAGAAGTGGCGTGACATGACATGTCATGGACTCAATAATTGTCTGAAGTAGTGCTGCATGGAACTCACACTATGAATCCGTCGGGGCTATTCATAAATCCGTACGAGTGCGAGGGGTTGGAGATCTCTTCTGAACAGCATCCCAGATATGGTCAATAACGTGCATGTCTCTGGAGTTTGGTGTCCAACGGAAATGTCTAAACTCAGAAAAACGTTCCTGGAGCCACAATGTAGCATTTCTGAACGTATGGGGTTTTGCATTCTGGCTGGAATTACTCAAGTCCGTCGGGATGTACAATGGACATGAACGGATTCAGGTGATCAGACAGGATGTTTATGTATGTGTCACCTGTCAGAATCGTATCAGGAGTCCCATATCAGTCCAACTGCACACCTCCCACACCATTACAGAGCCTCCACGAACTTGACCAGTCCTTTGCTAACATGCAAGGTCAGTGGATTCATGAAGTCGTCTGCAACCTATACACGTTCATTCGCTCCATACAATTTCAAAACAAAACTCGTTCGATCAGGCAACATTTTTCCGGTCATCGACAGTCCAGTGTCGGTGTTGATGGGCCCAGGCGAGGCATAAAACTTTTTGCCGTGCAGTCATCAAGTGTACACGAGTGGGCCTTCAGCACCGAAGGCCCATATCGGCGATTTTTCGTTGAATGGTTCGCACAGTGACACTTGTTGATGGTCCAGCACTGAAACCTGCAGCCATTTGCAGAAGGGGTTGCACTTCTGTCACTTCGAACGATTCTTTTCAGTCGACGTTGGTCCTGTTCTTGTAGGATCTTTTTCTGGCCGCAGCGGTGTCGGAGACTGACTTTTTACCGGATTCCTGATATACACGGCACACTCGTGAAATGGTCATACGGAAAATCCCACTTCAGCGCTACCTCGGAGATGCTGTGTCCCATTGCTCATGCACCGACTATAACACCACGTTGACACTCACTTAAATCTTGATAACCTGCCATTATAGCAGCAGTAACCGATCTAACAACTGCGTCAGACACATGTTGTCTCATATAGACGTTGACGACCCCGGCGCCGTATCCTGCCTGTTAACATTTCTCTCTATTTTAATACGCATGCCTACACCTGTTTCTTTAGCATTTCAGTGTGTATGTTTATAATCTATTTTAACTGTAATGAGCACTCTCAAGCGGTTCATAAAGTAATAACTATGATATTTTTGTAACCTTGCTGCCCACAGATACACATGCACCAATTTGTTATTTCTAAAGGAACAATTCTGCATTTTTGCAACAGAATAGTACTGACCCAATAAAACTCTTCCGTAACTCTGAAGCTGTGAATACTGTACATTGGCGACTTGCAGAACATTTTCAAGTATTCGTCAAAGTCAATATCACTAATGAATTAAAAGGTATTTGTATCAGGAAATTTCACTCTCTCACTCCATACGGAAGATGGTATACTACTTGCAGTACTTTATCAAGTGTAAAATATAACTGAGATATAGTAAGAAAATCCATTGGTAAGTTTCAGTTCCAGCTACTCGTTATTAAAGATATACTGGGCTACAGGATTCCTCTGAAACTGCAACAAAATTGGCCATTTATTTTCATCTAAGTTTTTATTAAGAGAAGTGTCATCAGTGATGAGTTCTAAGTAATGCATACACTTATTTAAGTGTCACGTTAAAGTTTGATTTTTTTGCCGAAACAGTAGTATAAAATGCACAAACTGACTTTGCAATATCTGTTGAGGATGAATCTTGGAACAGTGTCCTATTAAACAAGAAATAGGGGCCAGAGAGATCAATACCTCACGAAAACCTCTATGTGTCGGTTTGCTGTAACATAAGAGAAAAAAATTTCACCTTTATTTTCATACCAGCAAATTCTCTTTACACTGCTTATCAACGCTTTTTCAAAATCACAGTACTGCATTGAAAAACAAAAAAAAAACATGAATTGTACGATCGGTCGGATCGACGTAGATAAGGCAGTTCTGGATGTTAACAATGGCAAAATACCCCCTCCCCACAGTTGTGTGTTATCCTCTGTGATATCTTGAACAGTTTAGGAGATATAAGATATGTTATGAATATTTCATTCTCGTGTGTATGTTGTTAGAAGTGAATATGAAATATAAATTCCGTTTTCTCTCAAGTCTAAAGGAAAATTCTGTATCTTAGCTTAATTTCACTTGCGGGAATATTTGTTGTAAAGTACACCAAATTCAGAATCATAGCGACCCATATTTTTCGTTGAAATTTTTTCGATTTTCGGACAGCATCTTACTTAAATTCTAATAAATATGACCGTTAGCGAGATAGTGGGCACTTCACCAGGAAGCTAAAATAAAAAGTTGTACGTAAAGTAAGAATCAAATTTTTTTATGAAGGGATTGAAAACATTAATAGTGGTCCTTGAAGTAACAAAGACGCGAAAAAGTCTCACGCTAAAACTTGCAGCTAGCGTTGTACTAGTGGTTAACTGGCGACGTGGGTGTCCAGTCTGTCCCTTATCGTAAGGCCTTCTAGCTTAACACCGTTCTGCTCTCGGCTTCTGTTCTCATTTCTTCCCTCGGAACTGCGCCTGTCTCACGGTGGAAAGGTATGACATGCATTTAGGCATTCTTGTGTTAGTCTGTGGTATTCCATTTGCTCACTCGTTACTCGTATTAATTTGGTTAATTTAATGTCACGATTTATTCGGAGCTATGTGACATACTACTGGATTTGCTTATCATTTCAGGGTTTTCATGGAAGGTGTTGGATTTGCCTGACACCTTACAAGACTAATTAATTAAATTGATCATGAAAGTCACTTTGCATGGCGAGTAGTATTTTTTGAGCAGTAGGATTCAACCTCCCAAGTGGGACAACTGGGAATCCATGGAGGGAGCACGATATCTTTTCGAGGAACACTATTGAGAAATGATATCTGAAGCTGACCACCTAGGGATTCCACAACCCACAACATACACTTCACGTAAGGAGCGCACCATTAAAAAACACGATCCTAACGCCTATCTTACCATCACTCTGCATAAGAAGCTGCCTTTAGTTTACAGGCACACACGGTCGATGGTAGAGTTATGCTTTCAGGCAGAAATGCTATCCACAATGCTGTCCGCAATTTGGAATCAAGTCTATCCATTCAACCACATAGTTGCATTGGATCCTGTATAGACGTCTTTTAATGATTACAGACACTGGTGAATCATATTTGTGCCACTCTCGTATGTCGAAACGAGTCACCCTTTTTTTCCGAGCCTGTCTGCTAAGGATCCCATACACCAAGAAATCCAGCGCAGTTTTTAGACATTCCCTGTGCATCTTGTAAGAGCTCCTAAGTCTGTGCCCCGCTCTCCTTGCAGCTTAGTCCATGTCATCGTCCCAGTTTAAGTCTGTTCTGTACGGAAGTCAAAAAAATGGCTCTGAGCACTATACGACTTAACTTCTGAGGTCATCAGTCGCCTAAAACTTAGAACTAATTAAACCTAACTAACCTAAGGACATCACACACATCCATGTCCGAAGCAGGATTCGAACCTGCGACCGTAGCGGTCGCTCGGTTCCAGACTGTAGTGCCTAGAACCGCACGGTCACTCCGGCCGGCTACGGAAGTTAAAGAGCGCTATATCTAAGACCTTCTGCATCCTGTGGGAAAACAGGACGAGCTGTGTTAATGCGACAGGAGCGCGTTTTGACCACTCGGTGGAAATGGGAACATGGTGTCATAGCTCCGCCAACAGTGTACTGTTTGCAAGGCCAGCGCCAAACGAACGTCCCCCCACAACACGAGGTAGTAGAAGAGATAGTACGAGCAGTTACGGAGTTGTTCCTTGTTGGGAAAATTAGGAAGGCTACACATCATACATGGCATGGAGGAAGCACAAAGATTTTGCGACACATTTCCAAACTACATACAGGTAGTCCAAAGGAGATCTCTGTCTCTTCTAGCTTCCCGGGTTCGATTCCCGGCGGGGTCGGGGATTTTCTGTGCCACGTGATGACTGGATGTTGTGTGATGTCCTTAGGTTAGTTAGGTTCTAGGGGACTGATGACCATAGATGTTAAGTCCCATAGTGCTCAGAGCCATTTGAACAATTTGAATCTCTGTTTCTCAGGGTGCATTCATGTCTGTCACCCAAACATACGTCACACTTCTTTTAAATATACAGGTATTGGTTTATTGAAGCAAGTGGTTCGTGATCGCTTTCACACACCGGTATACAGTTTCATCACCTGTAGTGTAGGATGGCCATTGCCAACAGACTATCAGTCACACAAGAGGGTTCCTGTATTGTTCCTTCATAAGCAGTTTAATACATTGTTCTTTCGGTTGTCACATATTCAACCAGTGTACACCGCCATAAACTTTCTTTTTTCTACCATGAGTTAGAGATCCGTGTGAGCTGCTGCTAAACCGACATTAACATGCTTTGATCCAACATCGCATTGCTAAAACTATACAGCTACCGCAGCAGAGGCTGGTAGAAATAAAACACAGACGTAATGTTTCTCATTGACAAAAATGTGGAAGACATCGCAACATATGGAAACTGGAAGAGTTTGTGGCATTGTAGAGGGCTTCCAACGACTGTTCGAAGGTTATTGGCTGTACACTTAATCTCATCTTTCCATCGACAGGGTAGCGGATGCCTCGGTGCTCCATTTCGAAAAGCAGTGTTACTTCATTTTGGAGTCGTGTACATGATTACTGTTCCAGTGTTGACCATCGCAGGAAGGTGCTGTTACATCATGTGTGAGGTAGCACAAATAAAACGAGGTACTGTTATATTATTGGTGAAAAAAACATGTGTAGTGTATCGCAGCATATGGAAACAGTATGAGTCTGTAGCAATGAAGATGAACTCTACATTTAATCCAATGTTCCACAGCGACGAGTAGCAGATATCCCTTGTACTGTCAAGGTACCCTCCATCTCAACAGAGTCGTGTCAGTCAATCATTATCCAGTAATCAACAGCATACCTGGTGGACAGTTGGGATTGGAAAGACGACATTGATATGGAGCGATGTACTGTAATACACACTGCTGTTGATAGCAAGATGAAATTTAGCAATTTTTCCCAGAAGTCGGAGAGAGCAATATCCTCCACATTCTGCAATCTGTGTAGAAACAGAGTGAGCTGAGTTAATGCTATAGGAGCGTGTTCTGACCACTCTGTGGAAGTGGGAACATGTTCTTGTAGCTCCACCATCTGTGTACTACGTGTAAGGTCAAAACAAAATGAAGCCTGCTCGTGCAACATGACGGCAGTATCAACAGTGAAGGTGGTGTTCCTTGCTGGGAAAATTAGGAATACTCAACACTGAAGCAGATCCGTGTCTCTCAGGATCCATTCGCGTCTAGCACCCAAACATTCTACCATCGTTATTCTGTACAATCCAGCAGAGAAAAATTACGAACTATAAAAGCTCCGTAAATTTCATCCAATAGATTCTTACTCCATCTCTCTCTTCTGATACATTGGAAAGGAATACCCTCTACATGCTGGCATCGAGCATATGTGGCGATCCTATTAAATATAGGTATTTATCCATTGGAGCAGGTGGCCAGTGATTGACATCACTTGCACTAACCGGCGTAAAGTTTCATCGCCTGTACTGTACAAGAACCTTCTCCCACATGTTTTCAGTCGTGGGAGAGGGACCCTGTTTTGTTGTTTGATACACTGCTTTTTCTGTCTTTGTACACTGCCATAAAATTTTTTCCTGCCACGACTTCGACGTCTGTGTCAGATTCTAAACTGACATTAACACGTTTGGCGTTTCCTTCCTACTACTAACAATTCCAGGTGATAGCAACATCTCAACAAATCTTTGACATCAGCCCTGGTGGTGTATTATTCTGAAGGCCAGAAGCAACTACATGACAACAGAGATGCATATCTCAGAACTTATTTCATCTTTTCAATGATTTTGAATGCAAATATTTTGTCCTGTTGGTGTGTACTCAAATATTTTTTTGTGATTATAAGAGTCACAAATGTGCCACTTACTTGTTGTTACTTTAGTAAATTTTATATTATATAAATAATTTCTGTGAAGTTAATTTTACATTTACATTAGTCGTTGTTCCAGGTGAAGTGGAGAACATGAATATATGTTATTGATGGTCAGGATTATAGGATATGGGAATACTAAAAATCAATGTTGACCAGCCTATTTATTACTATGATCAATAGTTATATTTTATCCTTGATAAAGTTCATCTCTGCTATCATGTGAAATCCAGACCATGCCCACTTTCCAAGATATTTAGGCCGTTCTTCGACGTCCGACTCGTCAGTCGGTGAGACTCAGCACAACCAGGAGCACCTCCAAAGATGTCCAACATAGCTTTGGACGAAACATCAGGGATAGAAGAGTCCAACGCTACGGCCATACAACCCGAAAGAATTCTCAGCAGCTATTTAATGGAGTAGTTGAGGTGAAATCCATAAGGCGAAGAGTTTTAGATACATCAAGGGAGTAATTTATAAGATTTCTTTGTGCATGTTTGGTAGTGATCCTCTTGAGCACTGTTCTAAATAGCTCATTTACTTTAAGATAAGTGGTAGACATTTCTATGCATGCTTCCTCCAGGAGCAGCTCAGTTAACTTACATGTAATGCCATGATCAATAACATTCCATAGTAGTAATGCAAAACGTGTTCTGAGAAAATTTGCTAGTGCAGGTAGCATACATTCAGGGGCAAACTTGATTGATTTATGACCTCCTCCCATCCCCTTAGCCTATCGTTCTGGCAAGTTGCTTATGACGCCATAAGGACTGCTTTATGTCCCCATGGAAATAATCCATTCTTCAGAAAAAAAACCACCATCCTTCCCCTCATCCTCTCCCACACCTCTGTGAAATCCTCAACCCCTTCCTCTTTCTCTTACCGATACAAGCACACTTTCAGGCCTAAATTATTTGAATAGTGGCCTCACACTTCATCGATTTGAATGACTAATTAAATAAATTGATCAGTTAGTTAATGCCTCCCTCTCTGGGAAATCGCACTGCCCCCCTTCCCAACAAATACTGCCCTTCCCTCCCTCCACCTGGACATTGGCGGCAAGAAATGTACTTGTGACGCAGTTGCGACATAAGACCAGAAGCACCATACATCCCTTACTAGCTGCATCGCCAGTGGGGCTGTGAGGCATGCAAATGCAATGAAACCACTGTTAGGGCTCACTGACAGATCCATGCACTGGACTCTCGCTACTGCAGGATCCACCAGAGTGCACAGTACCCCAAACAAAAGCATCAGGTGCCAAGTTGACATCAGACTCACATCCCGCCTCACTCTCTCTCTCTCTCGCCCTCTCTGTCTGTCTCTCTCTCGTTCCATCTCCCTGTCTCATGATTCCTGTTTGTGTGAACCAATGTATGTGAGCATGCACACAGACCAAGATGTCCCTCCACCCCCCAACCACCCATCATGCAGATTTGGCTGTCGCTAGTAGTCAATACATCCCTTTGTTCTCACTCTTTCACTGCTATGGGGAACTGTAGCAGTTAGAAAAAGACATTCAAGAAGAAATAGATAGAGTCTGTGCCACTCTAACCCCACCTTTGGCCTGAACAAAGTAGTGGATCCTTGGTAAACCCGCAGCTTTGGATCTCTTAGAAATATTTCCTCACTTCATCAGATTGATTTATACCCCTTCTGTGTGGCCATATTTTCCTTGAATCCTATTAGTGGATTCTAGGACTTGTATATTTGGTGAGATACGATCCTAAAACTCCCCAGTTTCTAAACCCTACTCTTCACCCTTTCAAATTTTTTTCTATCCTTGCTTCCTACTGGTACATACTGGCACAGTTAGGTCATTTGGTGGGAAGTCCAATACGGTGGAGGTAGCTGAAAACATCAGATTTCAGTTCAGTGGCATGCTATGTTCTTAAACAATCTGTGAGAGGAGTTGGACAGATGTGTGCTTACAATACCACTATTAGAAACAATAAATTGATCAATCGGACATATGACATGGTGATTGGCTTTTTAAAGCACAATGGATATCCTACATTGCTTCTCTCTGCTACATTCAGAAGGAGGGTGAAGCGCCTGTTTCATGGTAGAATAAATACAGCGACAAATGCGACTGCAAGGCAGAGACGACAGTGATGTACAGAGAGGCACTAACATGATGCACTTGAACCACGATCCAATATATAGTAGTAGTAGTAGTTGTCATGGCTAGATGTTGGAGGTCACTGAAACACTCACATATCCCACTCACTCACGCTCCAATGTCCACACCCAGCGTGCCTGCCCCTTCATACACTGGTAGTACCAACGCTCAGAGGTTGGTGAAAACTGCCACCTTCACTACAGCTGCAGTCATGGACAATACCGGAGTTCATTTTCTTCAAAGTTTTTCGTATATTTACTGTTTGCTTTAACACATCTTTTACAACATTCCATGTACCACCTCTTGTTCTTTCTCAATCATTTAAATCATATGATAAATGTGTAATAATTGAACTGGTTGCTTAGTTATTTCAAAATACCACCAAAAGAGGTATCAGATGCTTTACAGCACCAAGATGGATCTAAATCAAGTTTTTGTACACGTTGTTCTAAATTAAAAAAAAGAAAAGTTACAATGAAACATTTGTTTTGGATATAAATTCTGATAGTCACCAAGATATTCTAAATTAAATTTTTCTTGAAGTAATATTGCATCTTAATAATCCTTATCACCAGTATCAGAATCATTTAATTTATTAAAATATTCTGTTTTAGATGGAAGTTTTGTTTCCTTAATTTTTTTTCCAAATTATCCATGCAATCATAAAGATAAAAAGCTTTTTTACTTATTACTGTGATTTGTTGTATGAAAAAAGCTTTCTAATATTTTTTGTTTGCTCCATTTTTAAACTTGAAGACTATAAAGGCTAAAATGTATAAATCCAAACGTATCAAAAAATATCATTTTAAGATTTTTGTTTGTCTATCAAAATTAATATTTTTCATTTAGTTCTTTGGTATTAAATCTACTTCTTTTTCATAATAATCAAGTTCTTTTACATATATATCAGAATCATTCTTTTATAAATTATGGTACAAAGCTAGAATTTTTTTTTACGATGACAAATTTTTTGTGGCATGTGATTTTCCAACTAATGAACAAATTTTAGTTTTATTGTCTCTAGACTGTTCTTCCCTAGTTAATGGCTCCATTTCTTCAATTTGGGAATAAATTTCACCAATGTATCGAGATCCTTTTTTCCTGGATTAAACGAATTTTCTATTTGAATTTGGTCTTGCGTATATTTGTGTTTCTTTCTGGGAACAATTTACATATTTTATTTAACAATAACCACTCAATTTATGTTTCTGATATTTCATACTACAAGATGCTTCATTTGATTTAAATTCTATTCTATTTACTTTAAATTGCTAAGTTTGTATCTATCTTTTAATATTTCTTTGTGTAATCCATCAGGAAAATCATTCTCTGTTAGTATTGAGTATCTGTTAATATTTAATATTTTTGAGTTATATGAAATATTTTAATAATTTTTTAATTTGCTTGACAAATATCCATCTTTAATCGTTCATCACTATTCGTTCACAGTCAGCATAAGTACCAAAACATACTTTTTGTCTATATTTATAGCTTTTAATTCTTCATAATCACCTTTTCGGTTGTTCTATTTTTAATGGCTTATTAATTAAACAATTGTTTATGTAGTCATCATAAAATGTAATAAACCTTTCGTTTCTTTATTTTTTAAGAGTTGATGTGAAACAGGTATAGATAAATCTTTCATTCAACAGTAGACTGAATTATTTCCTTCTACAAAATATTAAAAAATAGTAATTTTTCTATGTACTTTTAATACATTTTGGTGTGTATACTGGTATACTTGATATATTTTATCAGAAGAAAAATATTAATATATATTAATCTTAGCCTCAATTTTTGAAATCTCACCAACCGTAATTGGTTTCAGAATCTTTAAGTTCATAAGCAATACTGAGTCCTATATTTTTATATATATTAATTTTCTTTGGATTTCCATTTATAAGATATGTTGAGGACTTTGTAAGTTAGTAAAAAAAATTTTGATCATTATATTTGATATAAATACATTTTTTCTTGTAATTTAATATAAGAAGAAATTTGTCAAGACTAAAGATTTTAAAATTATTTTCCCAGATAGACATAATAAAGTAATAACAAAGTAATTAATGCATACATTTTTATTATTTTCAAGATGAGTAGTGGAAATTAAAGTAGAAAAAATAAAAAGTATGACATGCTTCTTATTCTGAAATTATTAAATTAAGACATTCGTTTTTAAAAACAAATAATTTTTTATTTCTAAAAAGATTAATAAATTTTTATTTTAAACATACATTAAATTACATATCTTAAGTTCTAACTACTCTTGTTTTTATATTTTTAAATAAACGTTTATTTAAATTTTTTTATTTATAAATACAATCAAATTCTCCTATGTTTAAAATATTTTGTGCTAAAATTAATATTTTGTGAATATGTAATTTCAAAATACAAAGTACAGTAAAAGAATTTATTGCGAATCCAATAACGAATTTAAGTCTATTTCGCCAAGAAGATGTAGTAAATGTATTGATTTATAAATGTTTCAGATTCTTGGAGAAACATACATAAAAAAATTTATTGAAAGTTATTAGTTTTCTATCTAAAATACACTAACATATCCAATGAGATTGAATATTTTAATTTAATAATTTCAGAATAAGAAGCACATCTTACTTTTTATTTTTCATTATTTTCTACTTTAATTTCAACTATTCATCTTAAAAATAATGAAAAATGTGTCCATTAATTACTTTGTTATTAGTTTATTATGTCTACCTGGGAAAATAATTTTAAAATCTTTACTTTTAACAAATTTTTTCACAATATCCAGTACCAAATATTTACAAATGATAATATTACCTAAAACTTGAACCTCATTAATTAATTTGAATAAATTGGAGCTCTTGACATTGTATACCTTCTTAATACACAATTCATTGATAGATAGAAAAATTATCTCAAAGTGTGATAACTGAACTATGTTAATACAATTAATTTATTCCTAAATTAACTGCTGCAGCACCACCACAATTAATATCTGTCAAATTATTATAGTCTCCAGTAACATTTATTTTTAAATCATGAATAACTTTCACATAAATTTGAAAACTTAAAGTTCCTGGATCATAATTATAGAAAACCAAATGTTATAGTACGTTTAAGGCAATGAGCATTAATGGTTTTTTGATGAGAATGTTTTTGATTTTCTACAACCATTTCAAAATCTGAATAAAATTTATATTTATATATTTTTTCATCTAAAGGTATAATTTTTGTTATAGTATTGGCAACAGTTTTTTGATTAGCTTCAATTATCTGATCACTAAGAAACTAAAGTTTTTCCCGTAGTACCTTTTATATTCATTTATAATTTAACGCCATTTTCAGTAACAACTTTACATAAAGTTTTATTTTCTTTAACGGGAAATTTGGTTTTGTTGTATGAATAAAGTTTTTTAGGTTGTTTCAACTGTATTGACCAATAGGGGTAATAATAGTTACTCCATCACTGTATAATTTATTATCTTTTGTAGTAAATAAAAGTTGGATGAAAACCCATTACTCTAACATTCTATAACTTCCTCTTATAAGAACATATAATCTTTTTTTTGAGAACTGATGACTTACTTTTTAATAAGAAATTGAAGAATCTGAAAGTCGATCTGACAATCTATAGGAGGGAAATAAAATGTCGAATAACAGTTTTTGATGATATGAAGTTAAAATAAAGTTTAAACTCTTTTAAACATCATGAATGTTAAACATAAACGATAAACAACATTTCTAATGTTTTAAAAACCAAAAATATTTTTAACAGCATAATTCTTAAATATATATAAATAAAAAATGCCTTTTATCATTATAAAATGTTTAAAAAATATCACCCAGAGGTTTTTAAAATGCTAAACGAAAGTGGAATGTAACAGAACAATTAAGAGAGGAATTTAAAGAATCGAAAAACAACGAACAACTGATTTTGAAAAATATGAAAAACGAAATCAAACTCTTACTGGTGAAAATTATTAATGTGTTAAAAAAAATTAAGAAAATAAGGAAGTAGAGACAAATATTTCCTTATCATCAACAACAGCATTAATGATGTACTGACAATCAAATAATGTACATGGTTTATACGATAACTATAAACAAGAGGTAATGATAAAAAAAGTAGAATGATCATGAGAAAGAATCAAATATTGTTGGGTGGTGTGGCCTATTTGTTCTAAGCACTTCAGTCTGGAACCACACGACCACTCCTTTCAAAGGTTCCAATCCGGCCTCGGGCAGGGATGTGTGTGATGTCCTTAGGTTAAATAGGTTTAAGTAGTTCTAAGTTCTAGAGGAGTGATGACCTCAGCTGTTAAGTCCTATAGTGCTCAGAGCCATTAGAACCAATCAAATATTAAAAAGATAAACGGAGTGAAAGATTACTGGAACATACCAATTATAATGGAAAAATAGTTTTCATATTAAAACCTGTTGGTAGATTTAAATTTTTTGGTGTAATGCAAGCAAAATAAGATGGTTGTATATTGACAATTGGTGATAAAACAGATCAAGGTACAAATGATTAAATGGATCTTTTGACTAAAAGAAGGAACTATAAAAGATTTGATGATGTTGAATTATCAAATCGAGTGAAGATATTATTTCATTAAGTTGCATTATATGCTGACAATAATCCAAATAGAATAAAATCAAGTAATGTTAATAAATAAAAGTAACAATTGACATCCATTTTCAACAAAATTACTAATAGTTTTCTTCAGAAAAAAAAATTTATCAAGATTTTATTAATAAATTTGTCGGAATCTAATTTAACAGATTCTGAATATTTCTGCCAGTTAATCGATAGAATAGGACTAATTCATTGAGAAGAATTAGCTGCAAATGAAAATTATTATAATCAAAAAGTTAGGATTACAAAGTGTTACCAATAAATTTATGATTTTGCAATTAAAAATACAAAAGATATACCTTATTTAATTAGATGTTTTAATAATTTACTTCACACAATTTTGGTAATCAGATAATTTTTTTATGGTATTAGTCAACAATTCAATTAATAAATTACCTACTGATAAGTATCTTACTAGTTATAATTACTGTAGTTCAGGAACAATAATAGGAAAAAAGGTTAGATAGAGATGATAAAGGAATAAATTGATTTCATTGAGATTATAAATCACATGGAATTTTGTCCAGTCATAATACAGGTATAGAAAAAGACATGAACCATATGAAGTACTGCAGTTATCTGCAAATGATAAAATATATGCCAATGATGCTTCAACTTGAAAATTAATAGCAGAAGCAATTAGAGAAATATCAGTTGGAAAATGAGAACTGAGAATGAGCCTTAATGTAGTGATCAAGGATAATAAATGTTTTTAGTTGGAATCAATAATATATTTTTATAATTTTTAAATCGAAACTTTATAAAATAGTAAGCTAAATAAAATTTTTTAATGTGTTTATCAAATCTGAAAAATTATAATGAAATTCAGTGAAATGCATTATCAATTTTTACACAAATTCATACAAAATATTGATCCAAATTTACAAGTTATTTTCCAGTTGTTAATACTTTGGTACTAAGTGGTAAAAAAAACCATTCCAATAATACTAAAGAATGAAAAAGTTAATTAGCACCGTTATTTTTAACTGTTAACAAAAGTGTAAATCAAATAAAACTGGCAGTAATTTGCTTATAATATTTGGCATTCCAATAATCAAAACATTATTAATCGTATTATAAAAGAAAAAACAGTTTCCATATTAAGAAAACATGAACTTGGGATTATACCATTACAATTAGCTACATTACCATACATAGCTGCTGCTAGTAGAGTAGCTGGTACTGTAGCAAAAACAATAATAAATAAAGACAAAAAGGTAAAGAACTTGAAAAACAAGAAAGACAAAATTTAGTTATGGAAAAGAAGGAATTTCGAATAAAAAAGGTTTAAAAGTAATAAGCGCATAAGAAATAGAAAATCTTGCTAAGGGGCTCATTTATTGCATAATAAGTAACTAATAATTTAAAAAATCAATATTGTTTAGTTTAATTTATATATATTTTATACTGTTGGTACCATTTCGATTTGTTATTATATAGCAAATAATGACATATTATTTATCATTAATTTGATGGAAATATACCAAAATAATTAATAGATTCAAAGCATTCAAATTTTTTTTAAATTCATTCCTGGTCATTTATATTTAGTTGTGTTATATCTATTATGAAATAATTATTTATTTCAAGACATTAAAATTTGATATAGGGACATGTTTTGGAAACAAAATAAAAATCATAATTAAGCATTAGTGAAATTTTTAGATTAAAAAATTAATAAAAAACATATTTCAGGAGTGTTTTAGTCGATTATTAATACAAAAGTCAATAAACATGAAACTTAGAGAAATAGAATAAAAATTCATTCCAAAAGTAACAAATATGAATAATAAAAAGTAACAAACAGAATAGGTCTGGAAACAGAAAACTTAACTTACACAGTCAAGCCTAATTGGCCAGCATTTCAATTATCACCCATTTCCTAAGGAAATTTGTTACACTTTACAATTTCTTAATAAATTTGCTATTAGACTTACCTCATATCAGCCTCACCTTATACAGAGATTTTTAGATATTACTGTAATGATACTGTTTTTCAGTATTTTTATTTTTTCCTGATGTAGACAACATTTTCATAAGTAGTAGGGAATGGTAGGTTATTTATTTAAAATCCTTTTTCAGCAGAAACTACTAAATGCTTCATTTATAGGTAAAGTGAAATTTTTTTCTCATTTCTACAAATTAGAGAACTTCACTCTGGTATGAAATCTTTCAAAACACTGAGGAACACAAAGGACTGTGTTATGTGGTCTACAGTAGTATCTGGTCTCTTTCCTCACTACCTTTTCCTGCAACATTCCCTTGCGTCTTCTAGCTGGGTTTGTTTTCTGTTGGTTGCCATTTCTCATCAAAATGATGTGCTGTGAGTCTGTTTGCACTTGTAAGTCCAGATGCTGAATTTGTGTGTTTATTTAGATCAGCTCCTCCTTTTTGAACCAATTGCTTTGCTAATTTACTGTAAAAATTTGCTAATGCACACTTTTTTGGTATTTTGATGTTGTAACTAATGTTGGCATTCACAAGTGCCCTCATAAAATAGTGGAAGAATATGTTTATCCACTATTTTAGTCTTTCGCTGGAAGGGATAGTAACTCATCAACTGGTCGCCTCTGTCAACACCTGTTCCAGACAATTTGCAGTTAAGTATGTCTGCCTATACTACTTCAACATATCCACTCTTGGATTTTACACTGACATGTGAAGCAGTCATTTTATGCCGTGATGACAACATGTGTCCATCACATTTGTCTTTCCATTTCAAGCAGAAAAGGTATTCTTTGCAACGAAATTTCATTTCTCCTTCTTTAGTTTTTGATTTATTATGATTGTAGTAAAACGTATCCTGTTCTTCACAACATTTCCAACTCCCAGTGTATTTTTTCATAGTTCTTGAAGGACTACAGGATTTGTTTAAAATCGGTCCACGTATACCACATGTCCTTTTATCAACTAAGAGGAACATAGCCTCAGCAGCAGGGATTTGACAGAATTGTCAAGATTTCCTTTTCCTCCAATATAAATTGCACATGTAATCTGTTTGAGCATTACTTACAACATCCAGTTTTATGCCATATTTCTCTGGTCTGTCTTTCATATAAACAAGGAATCCAATTCTTCCTGGAAAAGGACATTTTGCTTCATCCAGTCGGATTACGTGATACATGAAATACTTTTCTGCATCTTTCTGTGAAAAAGTCCCAAATAGGTCTTATTTTATGCAGTGAGTCATGGTAAGTTTCGTGTTGATGTATCCATGGTGCATTATTGTTCACATGCAGCATCCTTAATATGGCTGTGAAGCAATTGGTCTTCAGACCAATAATCCATACATTTAGGTTTCTTTACATTACGCATATGCAAAATCAATTGAAAAAATTGATATTCTTCATGTATCGTCACTGCTCTCTATTTCATCCATAAATATTTTGGTTTGATTCTGTTTTGACAGTGAAGCTCAGAAATAATATCAGTAGCATATATGTTTGTCTCTGACTTTACTTGTAGAAACATGCTGTGATCAATAAATTGCATCAAACAGTCGGAATTCACTCATCTCTTCAAATACAGGTGATTCATGGAGTGTATCAAAATGACACCATTCACTATGCAGGGCAGGCTGTTGAACTGAATGACAAACCTGATTAACCGTGCATTAGCTTCCTCATACTCACTGCCATCGTTTCTATCAGCAGCACAGTTTTCACTCTCCATCTCACGTGAGTCATCGTTGTCTCCTAAAAGTCGCCGATGTCGTGAGAACCACCGTCAAGGTCTGAGTAAATTGTTCAAGAGTTCTTCAAAGTCTAAGTTTGAGAGGCGATGTCTGTTAGCCATATTCACTACTTATATGTTTTTACCCATGGGCAGGATACACACAATAGCACAACACAGTAGAACACATAGAACAAAAGAACCTCCAACAATTTTCCGAGCGCGAGTGCAGATCACATAACACTGGCACCTTTCACGAGACACTGGTGCGCAATAGTCCTCGACAATGCCCTTACAACAAGAAAATCAAGTAGTCTCGCCACTTACAAATGTAAAACACGCTTTTAAATCACAAATAAATAAGTTAAAAACTTAGAACGTATTACATATATCCATCGCATTTATCGTTTAAACATTGTGAATATATCTAGCATGTCCATCAGGTAAAATGAGTTAAACAATTTCGGAAAGAATTAGAAACAATGTTTCAAACAGCAAAGATTTATCTTTCTTTCAAAGATAAAAGATTAGGGGAAGTGTGAGATTCTAAAAATATTTAGAAATAGAATTGAAAAACATTGTTATTAAAGCCGAATATACGAGCATTCTATCACAATATGATAACTATGTTACTAAACAAAATACAGAAAAATAATTAAAAAGATTTCAGCAAATTTTAGTAAAGGGAATACAATCGCTGGTAGTGCTACAGAACATTATCATAGAAAGTTCAATAACATTAATTTAACTTTAATTATGCTTTAGATGAAATTAATTGATCAAAAGCTAATTTTAATGGGAAACAAATATTTGAATTTTCCTTTGTAACTGCAAATCAACAAAAAACTTTAATTTTGAGTATATATTTACCCTTAAAGAAGGAACTGTTACTGATAAAAATTAAGATAATAATATATCACTTATTTTTCCGATATTTCGTTACGTGTGTTTCATAATCTTTAACAAATAACCACTGCTAACAAATTGATAAAAATATTTCATAACTCGAATTTTCTAACTGTACAATTAAAAAATAATGTTAAAACTTTTCCAAGGGATGTGAAAATAGATTTATTTGGTGCAATTTAATCTTTAATAAGTGAATAACCTCAATCACCCTTCACACAGTCATATGACGTGTCTGAAATAACTGAAACACAACATCGAAATAGAACAACTGCAAAAAATGGAAGACATGGAATTGAAGGAATTTCTTAAATTTGTAAAACTAAAAAATTTAAATTTGCAAAAATATTTGTAGGTCATGGTTTGCAACATAATAATATTAGTGAGGAAACAATTATCCAATTACATATACCAATAAAAGAAATTGTAAATGAATAAATCTTATTTCTTCTGGTGTATATTATTTGTGGCAAGCTTCTTTAGTAGAAACGTATGTATGTAATTCGAAAAGAATTTCGCAAACAAACGAAGGATATTGATATTTATTAACTATAAAAGTTTCTTTTTTAATTATTTTTGGGCTTTTCCAACCAAAACTAAAAATAGTAAAAATAAATCAGAAACTACTGAAAAAATTATAAAACAATAATCTCTAGGACATTTTCAAGTAGATACCGATAATGAATTTTGTAACAGCGATTTTCAAGAAATTAGGAAAAAATGTAAAACAGTCATTGAACCATTTAATAGAATGTAAAATGAACAAATGGGGAAAAATTTTACTCACAATGCAATTTTAATCAGATTGATTTATTTTCTATATTAATTGATGAATATAATAATACAAAACACTGAACAATAAGTATGAAACCAGAGGTATAAGTAAATAAAATGTAAAAATATATTGATAAACAAAATTTGAAGATACAAACCATACATATAAAACAGGTGATAAAGTAAGAGTAAGTAAACTAAAATAAATTTTTTAAAAAGGCAACACAGCTAACTGGTCCATGGAAATTTTAGAAATTCAAAGAGTTCTTTATTCTAATCCAATCACATATAAATTAAAATCTTTAGAGGGAGAAGAAGTGAAAGGAAATTTTTATGAACAAGAACCGCAAAAACAAAATATCCAGATGTATATGTTTTCGAAAAAGTTATAAAAAATGGAGAGAGATTAAAGTTTTTGTTAAATAGCTAAGTTTTAATACTTTTCATAATAGTTATGTATCTAAAAATGATGTTGTAATATAGCTTTTACTAAATTGTAATGGTTGTAAGTAAAAAAATTTGAAAACCACCAATTTTATTCTTTGTGAACAAGGAAAGGAAAAATAATTTAAATATTCATAATAAATATGTAGGAATTAATATAATTATTGGTGATGGTTTGTTCATTCTCATCATGCTCAGTTATATACGAATCTTAAAATCTTTCAGACTGATGGTTCAGATTATGCTACATTTGATGGAAAATGCTGCAAAATTATCTGATTTTTAGCCATAAAAAATAGGAATTATTTTTAATCAAGAATACAACATCCATGAACTTCATTGCTGGCTTTATTAATTTTAACTTTGTCTCTTTCTGATTAAATTTATTTGTAGTGAATATACTTACTAATGGTAAAAGAAAATGTAAAGAAAGCGAAGCACTGTAGCCATTAGAAATATTCGAAGATTTTTTAAAAATATTATAAAGAAGTAAAATTGGAAGGAGATTTGAATGCTGTTATTAATTTAGTTCAACTTCAAATAATGCTGTTCTTTTTTGGTCAGATAAAAATAATGCTGGACTCAAAATATAAGATACATTGCCAAATGAAGGAAAAATTGTTTTTGAAAATATGATAATTAGAATACCTATTGTTAAACAAGATTTTGATTGTGAACTTGAATTACGACAATAAGGATTTTAAAAACCATAAAATATCAACATCTTTGTTTGAATTACAGACTATAGAAATCGCTGCAGTGTGTCATACAAATTTAAAATGGATAAACCAAAACATTATAATTTAGCAGAGTTTCATGTCTTTTTTTGTTTTTCTTTTTTTTTCAATCAAACAAAATTTAATCAACTACTTGACCCTTCCAAATCTGATAATGTTAAATTACAAAAACAGTATTTAAAAATGGGAGGAATGTAATTTTTCCTCAAGAAATGTGAAATTTAGATAGACCAAATAGTTTTTTAATATTTGACATTCCATTTCGCGATTTTAAATAAGTAACACAATTAAAAGGATATACTGATGAAAATATATATAATTTCATTACAAATTATTCTACTTGTGTTGTAAATATGACTGGAAGAAGAATATTATACCAAGGCAACAGCCCACTATGGAATTATGTGCTCATTTCAATGCAAAATTCCTAATGATACTTTAGTTTATACAATTTTTATGGAGAAAACAGATAAAGTTGTGATATTCAAATTATAATATTAATCAAAAATTCTAAATAAATTCATTAGAGAGACAAAAAATGAAAATGTGTGTATACTTTTAAATTTGAAAATTTATTAGAAAAATTTAAAATAAAAGCAAAAATTGATAAAAGTTTATTGGAGAGAATAAATATCTAAAACATGTTCATATTTTTAAACTTTTTTCAAGTGTTGGCCTTTTGTTGAGTCAAAAATTTTGAATTAACTGATTTTCAGTTATTTTCATATTCAGTTCACTGTTTTAAACATGACTGGATGGCTGTGTGATTCCTATGTTTATATTGAGTTAAATTTTATGATCATTTTGATGTTTTATTTATTGTTATATTTAGTTTAATTTTTGATTTTACAATATCATTTATTTTTGTTTATAAAGTTAAGTTTTTATTTTAGTTTTGTTGAAATAAATATACCGCTTATTTTAAATTGATTTGGCATTCTGTTGATTGCAGATAGAAAATAGGGCCAGACACAGAATGTATCCTGGTTGCCCCTTTTTATTACTACTCTGATGTGGTACTACCATTACTGCCATTGAGGTTGTTGATGAAAACTCAGCATGAGCTGCACTGGTGCCAGTATTAACTGCTGCTGGGCTGAGATGATGTGACCACAAATCACAGATTTCATCATCCTTCTGATAAGTTGTCACGAATACTTATAAGATCAAAGTGAGACTCTGAAGAGTTGGCAGGCCAAAAACAAGAAAAACATGAACGTACATGGAGTCTACAGTAGCATAACCAAGTAGACTTTCGAATCAGAATTCCCATACATAATATGAATACAAGTGCCTCTCTGAATTTTGTTACCTTGGAAAGGCACCGCACATTATCTTTTCTAAGCAATCCCAGGAATGGCCTAATGCTCTTCCAGTCATGTATCTGGAAGTCCATTCTCTGCTTTCCATCATAAATGTATAAACGTATGCACCAATGGGATACCAGTATGTGTAGATGGGAGACTAGCATTGCCTTGTTCCCACATCCAGACTTATTTCTCGGAAATGCTGGAAATTTTGTTGGGTTCACACAAGGGCGAAGTTTGGACATTTTCAGACAGATGAGTGGCTATATATTTGGGTTTTGGAAATGTGTCTGGAGATCATACCTGCAGCGTAACAGGAAATGGACAGCTGAGGACTCCACTCGTAGTTTCCTAGCAAAGATGTGTTCTCACACCTCTGCCAGTCTTTCTGCATACTGCTATTAAAGATACCAGTACACCACTCGTTGTCTGCGGAAGCTGAGACCGGAGGGTCTCATGCAACTGTCCATGCAGTCCACTAGCATAAGACCCTGCACTCTAAGTGACTGGCAGCTCTTTCAGAACAAGCGAAAGTTACTCCTGTTTTCGCCTCAGCAAAACGAAGTTTAGCTGGTCAAGACCAGAAGCATTTAATGGAAAAAATTGTTACCAGAATGAAATGTTACATTAGGTACAGAGGGGTAAATTGCTTTTTCTTGTGTACATTAATGATCTCTCATCAGTTACACTGCCAGAAGCAGAGTTCGTTTTGTTTGCAGATGACACAAGTATTGCAATAAATAGTATGTCGAGTGTAGCTCTAGAAAGATCTGCTAATGATATTTTCATGGATATTAATAAAAGTTTGAAAGCCAACTTACTGACATTACACTTCAAAAAGACTCACTATTTGCAATTTAGAACCTGTAAGAGGTTTCCACCCAGCATATGCATAAAGTACCAAGAAGAGCAGCTAGAAGAGGTTGACAGTCTTAAGTTTCTGGGATTACAACTTGATAATAAATTCAGTTGGGAGGAGCACACCACAGAAGTGCAGAAACGCCTTAACAAATCTGTATTTGCAATTCGAGTGTTAACAGGCAAAGGCGACATAAAAGTAAAAAAGCTTGCACACTTTGCCTACCTTCATTCCATAATGTCATATGGTATAATATTTTGGGACGTCTTGTAGAAACCTGTTCAAAGAACTGGGTATACTAACTACTGTCTCTCAGTATATTTACTCCTTAATGAAATTTGTCCTAAATAATATATCTCTTTTTCCAAAAAACAGCTCAGTTTCGTACATACAATACTATGAACAAAAACGATCTGCACAAGGACTTAAAAGCACTTACTTTAGTTCAAAAAGGGGTCCACTACACAGGAAAACTCATCTTCAATAATTTGCCAGCAAACATAAAAAAGTTAGTTACAAATAAAGATCAGTTTAAAAGGAGCCTGAAAGACTTACTAGTGGCCAACTCCTTCTACTAGATAGAAGAATTTTTTAATAGAAACAAATGATGTGTTGTATACATTCGTACTACTAGTATTGTTATTTCAGCTTTTAAACAAGTGACATGTTCCACATCCACGAGGATCTCCTCAGTATGGATCTATGGAACGAAAAACTAATCTAATCTAATTACCTACATTGCTACACCCGACTTCCGAGCACATATGTAACCAGTGTGCAATACAGATGGAAACTTGACAAATAAAACTGAATCGGAAAGCAAAAGAAGTAAGAGAGTCTTGTATGCAAATTCTGTATGGAATAAGGATAAAATATGAGGAGAAAGGGCAGAAAAAGGCCACCACCTCACAATTCAAAATGACACCGATCCTTTGACAGTATTATTATGTAGGCATAATTTTGTCGTATGTTTTGCAAATTCATTTCCTTAATTGTAATAGTACTTTAAACCATTTGATTTTTATATTATCGTTTGAAATTGATTACTGATTGACTCTTATCAACTAAATTGTTTATTGTTTGGTTGTATAAACTTTAGTCTTTAGGTATCGAGAAACAAATAAATCACATTTTGTTAATTTAAGCATACAGAGACATTGCTGTTATTCCACCAGAGATTTTATTTTCGCTTTAATGAGTACTTAGTATGCAATGTGCAGGTTATCTGCATAATTAGAAGATTATGTAAGTAATTTGACAAAAGAAATTTTTGGCACTTTAATTGATCACCACAGTTATCCCACACAATCCAAATGAGTCTTAATGTTGCTGCTGGATTTATTTTCGAATTTACATGGATATCGAAACATATTTGTATATTTTTTGTATATTCAATGTATTATTTGTTCTCCGCACAGTTACAGCAGCTCTTTATATAGCACACTTCCACACTGATATTTGATTTACGATAATTTTTTGCAAGTGATACACATTCACTTTACTACTCTGTGTTTTTGGCACTGTTTCTACGATAACCACATACTAAAGACAGAGCAAAAAGCAAGTAGAGTTCTTAAGGTAATTTTCCTGTGAATGGGTGGAAAAACATTAAGAATTTCCATAAAGTTTATGAGGGTCTAACTACATAATGTGAACTCAGAATACAAAGAAATTTTAGGAAAATGAAAGCGTTTCAAGGATGAAGGTTTTGATACAAGAATAAACAGAATAGCTTTGATATAAACTTAATCACATAAACATTTATGACGGTCAGTAATTTAAAATCTTCTCTACCAGTCTACGTTTGGAATCTATAGACTTATTAACTACTTTTGGTAGATGCTTAAAGCTTTGTGCACACATTTATGACATTGTTATCTAAAAAGTACACTACAATCAAATGATTTCAATCAATAGTCTTATATTATAAATACATAAATTAGACAATCGAAATTAAGGTAATTTTTTATAATCAATAAGGGAATATTTTCCTCCTGGTGATAGTAAGCTGGTGTCTGTAGTATACTTTTCTCCAAATGGTAGCCTGAAATATCAAAAAATTTCAGATCTCAAACTCAAATAATTTTTTTGTATAAAATAAACATATCAGAAAATTTGATTCTTGGGAAATTCAGTTTAAAGGCACATTTCATCTGACTACAATCAAATGATTTCAAACAATAGTTTTATATTATAAATACATAAATTAGACAATCGAAATTAAGGTAATTTTTTATAATTAATAAGGGAATATTTTCCTCCTGGTGATAGTAAGCTAGTGTCTGTAGTATACTTTTCTCCAAATGGTAGCCTGAAATATAAAAAAATATCAGACCTCAAACTCAAATAATTTTTTTGCATAAAATAAACATATCAGAAAATTTGATTCTTGGGAAATTCAGTTAAAAGGCTCATTTCATCTGATACTCACCTCTGTTTTTCTTAAAACCCTCCAGTTTCATAATATTCTTGGTCTCTGTGTCCCTCATCTCCTCTCTTCCTTTTCTTGCTCCTCTTTGCTATTCTGGCCTCTTTAGTTGCCTCAAGAACCCATTTTTCGCCTTTGGCTGCTGTCAAGTAATCAGCTGCCATCGGTGCTTGTCTCATATTGAAACCAGGAGTTAGCCCCAGCAACTCTAAAACATCATATCTGCTAACTGCCCCATCATTAAAGCAAAGCACTGCATCTAACACACCTAATCTCATGGTACTGAAACGAACAACCTCAGTTTTAAACAGGCATTCCAATGTCACATGGTTGAAACATTCATTACTATTATGTGTCTTTCCATGTAAGCACCATTACAATAATTTAGTGTCACTTAGGTCCCTGTATATGGGCTTAATTGCTTCCAATACCTCTAATGGAAAGCAGCGATGGTGTGCATAAGTCTCACCATTTGGTATTGCTTTTTTGTATCCACACCATATGTCTACACCACTATCGCAGAGAGCTTGCTGTGGGTGGTCACCTGTAGAAGCTTTATGGAAAAAGGTATCCCATACTGCTTTCTTTATGGCCTCAATTGTGACTCTATTCCTTCTCATGGCTAAACCATAATAGAGCTGCAGTTTGTCCAATTCTTCCTTAGTAAGATGACACCAACCACCAATTGGTTTCCCATCACTGAGCTTTTTACCCTTCATTAGCTTACATAAACGTGTGCCCATTCTCTTTTCGACATGACCAACACACTCTAACTTTTCAATTTTTACAGTTCTTCAATGAGGCATATTTTCAAACCCTTTGAAGTCTGTCGGCAAGGTACTTCACATACTGTACACCATAATTCTCTTCTGACCTTTGATCTATTCTTAGAACTTCCTCTGATTCCATTCCACCACTGTAACCAGAAAGATTCTGAAGACAAACATGATCCTGGTTATTTCGTTTGCAACCATGGCAGTACTATGTAATACATTCTATCTCAATCACCTTTCCATTTTCTAGGGGTGTTGCGCTGATAACACCATTCAATGATAGGTGACCATGCTTCTCCCATGTCCCATCAACGGCTGCAGTTATATCAGCGTCACCTGCATTCCATAACACAGCTTCTTCTACTGCTTTCTTCATTGACACAGCACTCACTTGAACAAGACTTCCATGAAGTAACTGTGTGTACTTCTCAAGTCTTGTAGGTGTGTCCAAATTCATGATAGCACAAAATATTTGAGTTGCCTTTCTACCCTTCCCAGTACACCTCATTCAATATGAAAGTCTGATATTTGTGTTATAAACTCTTCCTTTGCACAATCTAGAAGAACACCCAGTTTTAGTTACCCCACAGAAATCACAAAACACTTGTAACTTACTAGCCACACCTTTCCTACCTTCAAACTCTTTGACCATTTTAATACCACCTTTTCCACAAAGCTCACACACAGCAGCATTCTTTAGAAGCGGACATAAAACACTCAATTCAACAACTATGGGAACACTTTCCTGTACAGTGTTTTGATGATATTTTGTAGAAATCCTTGGTTGAATGAAAACAGTGAACAAGCAGTAAAATCTCGACATAAAACATGGAGTACATGGTAACCAGTCAGAAAATGCACATGAAATGTTCCTGATAGCTAGAAAAGAAGCTTCAGAATTAATTAGACAGGGAGAAAGACAATATGAGAACACTCAACTCCATGGAAATGAAGAGTTCCAATAAAAAAAGAGAAAGAAAACAGGAGTTTTTACAAAACATTTAAAAGAAAGGAAAAAACGATATTATCCCCAAAACTGCAGCTTGAAGAAAGAAAATGGGCACTTTATACTTACCAAGCAAGAAAACTGTAGAGCTCTTTGCAAACATTTTTAAAAATCTCCTAAGTCGCCCAGAGCTCACAGAATTGGTTTCCACTACAAAATCCCCTATAAAGAATCTGACGAAGGTGGAGCTGTTGTAGAACTCCTGCAATTAGATGTCTCATAAGTATAAAAAGAAATTACATTGCTCACACAAAACATTTGGCAGATGGAGAAGATTCCAGATGACTGGAAAAGTGCAGTGACACCCACTACATAATAATGGAGAAAGAATGGATGTTAATAATTACATAATTATTTCTAGTCTTCCTTCCATATAAAGAATTCTGTATCAGTGTGTCCTGGACAACGCTCAACAACAACTTGACCAGCGACTGTCAAGGATGTTTCAGACAAAATAGATTTTCTCCAAAACAAATGTTAATTCAAAATCGAATCTTCAAGAGTCAAAAAATTGACGACAAGAAAGCAGTTTGTAACTTCATAGATTTTAAAAATTCTTGTAGACCAGTGGATCATAAACCTCTCTTCCACATTCTCAGAGAACAAGATGTGGTCTTCAAAACCACTGCAGTTATTAGTGAAACACTGTATGGTGCAAAATCTAAGGTAAAATTCAGCGGATAAATCTTGGAATATGTTCAAACAAAAAAATTGAAATGGGAGTGAGACAAGGTAAAGAAATCTCTCCATTACTTTCTAACTATGCCTCAGGGAGAGTAATCCAAGAATGGCAAGAAACTAAAATAACAGGTAAAAATTGACAAACAAATCAAGTTTGGAAAATTAGTATTATGATAGAGTGCATAGCTTTTACAGACGACCTAGCGATTCTATGTCTGGACATTGAAACAACACAAAAACAAACAGAAATTCGTAAAGAAACTGCAGAAAGGGTAAGGCTCCAAATATCGTTAGAAAAAAGGATAAACAAATACATCTCCATAAACAATCTGGAACCCAAAATGCTAAAATCGTAAATATTGGAAAATCGAGAGAGTTTCACAGTTATAAAATATAAGATTAAAAGAAAACTGGCCTGGAAAAGATTGGTTGAGAAATTCGTTGTCACAAAGTGGAAACAGTTTTGAGGCTGGCAAGAGACATGTATAATAACAAAATCTTTCTCAAAATACACAGAGTGTCTTTATGTGGTTGAGATACTAATTTTAGATAGAAACAGACAGACAGAATAAATTCAAGAAAGAGATTGAAAAGTAATTATGAAAATGTTAGGTCCCATTTACTCTGAAGAAAGAACATTCAGACTAAGAGCAAATAAAGAAATTTAAAAGTATGCCTACATGTATTCTGTGGGGACATTAAAAAATGAAGTTAGCCAGGTGACTAGCCAAGTTGTAGAGTTCTACAAAACTCTCAGTAAAGCAAAAATTGAAACAACAAAACAGATCGTTTGAGTAAAAAAAAAAGCCTGAATGAAGCAGACATAACACAACACGATATACAAGACAGGAAAGTACTTAGGCAGAAAACTGACCACTGGGCAGTCTGCTTCGCAGAAAACCCAAGAAGACAGGAACAACTTGGCCTGATGCGTGGAAAAGCGGCCGTTCTGAGAGAATGAAAGTAACATGGTCGCAAATGAAAGCTGAAACAAGTGCTAAAAATGTCCCATGTCGTACACCACATAGACCAGTAGGGTACAAACGTGAATAATAACGATAATAATAATAGTTTGTTTACATACATCACCATTATCATTACTCACCACTACGACTGTGAACACAATGTGCAGATTATGACATGCCGGTATGTAAATAGGGGGAATGATGTTTCTTTCTGCGGTTTCCACCTACTATCAAGAAAGTAAATTCACCAGTTATATTTGTCCCGTGGCGAGTCTTTCGCCTTCTGTCTTGCCTTAATTAATTTCCTGTGGCTTGTTAGTTCTACTTATGGAGAGGCGAATTATGTTTGATTTTTTTTGTTAGTAACATTTATGTAAGCTTGTGAATGAGCGCCTTTACATGGCTGGAACTTTTTTCTCCATAGCTTCAGGCCAAATTTACAACCATGTGGGCTAGCAACTAAAATGTATCCTGTGTTCAAAATAGCATAATTTTCTAGACTCTCTGCCATTTCAGATACTCGAAGATTTGATGCTACTTTATGCCCTAATATTTAGCTGAGTAATATGAAATGGTTATATGCAAAAATATGGGGACTTTTAGCAAAATTTTGATCCACTATATAACGCGCCTGTTTAGGATGCACGCTTGTTCCAAGCTTGTGCACATCAACAAACTACTTTGAGGGAAGCTTGGTAAACATTTAAAATAAATAGGCACTGTGGACAAAATTGTGTCGCAATTGTGTAATGATACACAGAAAACCAGAGTGGAACCCAAACATCTAACTAAAACTCCTGTACCAACTGGTAATAAGTGAAATGTGGTTTAATAATACTGCTAGTATTTTAATTCATACTTCCTCACTTGATGCTTGAGTTATGTTTATAATATAGGTACAAACAAATGTCGCCTGTCTTTAGCAACTGAACATTTGGAATTACAACCAATGTGTTTTTGAAATACCTAACCTAACCTAGTTAATTTACAGAGATATGCTTGGTTAGCCATTTTGCCCATCGCATTGGTGCACTTACATTTTGCAAATTTTGTGATGATTTTTATGTTTATACGTTTTATAGCTATCAATATATCCCATAATGTAGTCTAGGTATATAATGACTCACTTGGTATAGTTATCTTACCATTAATCTTTATCACAGCTTCTACCAAAGTCTAACATAACAGTCGCGACACTTCACCTCGATTTTGTTGCCTTCAGCGCCAGCAGCGCCCCAAGCGGCCGGTAGGTTGAACTGTGAGTTCGGCGCGATCGCGAAAGTGAATAGTGATTTTTTTTTTTATTCAATGATTTGTACCATCGGAAGCGTTTGTAGCGCAATAAATTGCAGCAGCAACAGGAAGCAGACACCACAGGTTTTTAGGTTTTCTGAGGATCCTGAGAGGTAAATATCATCATGTTACTATACTGTATTGTCAGGATTCACTTGCAAAATGTATGTGTATAAATGATGACTGTTTCGTTTTAGGAGTACACCCCTTCCCTGACACCCTTAGTAAGGCCAATCACTTTGCCTCCTACCTGTCTGATGTCTTTTCCATCCCCGATGATCCCCATTTCGATTACTCCCTCTTCCCGGATGTCCGCGATCGAACTGACACCTCTGTCCCTCCCCTCGCACCTAGTTTCCAGTCCTTGGACAACATTACACACATGGAACTCAATGCCCCAATCACTACACAGGATCTCATTGCTACACTCCGCACAAAACGCAACACCGCTCCTGGTCACGATCGTGTCACCTATCGTCACCTTCGTGAAGCTCCTGCCTCTTTCCTCTCCAGGCTCTATATGTAGTCCTGTCCACCGGTTACTACCCCGACCTGTGGAAAACCTCCCGTATCCTGATGTTCCTTAAACCTGGCAAACCGCCGTCTACCGTCTCTTCCTACCGTCTCATCAGCCTTACCTCGGTCTTCAGCAAGGTCCTGGAATCTATCCTCTCCCGCCGCATCCACCAGCATCTCCGCCAGCATCGCCTCCCTCCGGTTTCCCAGTGTGGCTTTCGGCCGTCCTTCTCTTCCGACAACCTTCTCCTTCACCTCACTCATCTCGACCGCGTATGGCATTCCGGTCTCCTCTTCAAGCTCCAAACCTTCGCCCTTCCCATTAACTACGTCCATCTGATTGGCTCCTTTCTCTCCCACCGTCCTTCCTACGTCACCATCCATAACACGGATTCCTACACCTTTTTTTCCCTCCACCGGTGTGCCCCAAGGCTCTGTCCTCTCCCCCCTTCTGTACCTTTTATATACGGCGGACATGCCGCCGCCGTCACCCCTATCCACCTTCTCCAGTTTGCCGATGACACCTCCTTCCTTGCCCCTGCCCCCACCATGCAGCGCTCCCAAAACCTTCTCCAATCCCATCTTGACTGGTTCACCGCTTGGTGCAACCAGCGGTTGCTCAAGGTCAATCCCTCCAAAACCCAGGCGATCATTGTAGGCAAAACCACCCCTTCCTTCTGCCTCCTTGATTTCTATCTCACCATCTATGGCTGTCCTATCGCCCTCACTGCCACCCTCAAGTACCTTGGCGTCACCCTCGACCGTCGCCTCTCCTGGACCCCCCATCTCAGGACAATCCAAGCCAAGGCACACTCCTGACTCCGCCTCCTCAAGCTCCTTACGGGCCGTACGTGGGGTCTGGACCCCTCCACCATCCTCCACACCTATACATCCCTCATCCGCCCTATCCCCTGCTACGCCCATCCAGCCTGGAACTCCGCCCCCACTACCTTTTATAAATCCCTTCAAATCCTTGAACGCCATGCTCTCCGCCTCGCCTATCGCATCTCATTTCTTTCCCCCACCTCCTCCTTTTCCTTGAAAGGATACGGATCCTGTACACCTCCCGCAAACTCGGCCCTCCTCACCCGCTTGTCTCGCCCATCCTCTCCCAACCCCGCCCGCTGCCGCACCTGTATTCCCACGTCACACCCGGTCTCCATTTCTCCACCCTCCTTACCCTCTCCCAAGGTGGCTTCTGGAAGCTCCCCCTCCCTGCTGATGTCCTCCTCCCCTCCATCTACCCCTCCTATCATATTTTAATCCTACCCTCCCTCTTGGCACCCTCCCTCTCTTCTTTTTCCTTTTCCCCCGTCCCCTTCCTCCACCGCTCTTCCCCTGGGCTCCCCCCTTCTCCTGTCCCCCTGTCTACCCTACACATGGCATCGCTTCTCCCCTCTCCTTCTCCCTCTCCCACCCCCCCCTCCTCCTCTCTTGGCAGGTCCCCGAACTCGTACACAGTTAGTGAACATTCGCGCGCCGGAGATCACCACCTCGTGTTTCTGTATGTGCTGTCGTTTGTGCTTAAGTGGTTCAGTGTTATTCGTTTTGTGCACCTACGTTCACATGTGACAACTTTCGTCTATGTATCTGTCCCGGTGCCTGAACAATTTTTATCTTGGACTCTACGCCCGTGAACGGCTCCATGTATTTTAAAAAGTGTTTGTCTCCGTTTATATGTCCACCATCTATTCATCTCACATTGCGATCATTTCTGTTTTGTATGTTTCTCTGCGGCCGAAGAGCGGCGTAGTATGCTGCTGCAGGTCTGCCTGTAAACAGGATTAAAATAACAATAAAGAAAAAAAATTTAGGAGTAGAAAATGGCTAGTTAATAGCAGACGAGAAGACCTTATGTAGAAAGACCCATTTTACCTGTATAATAATATTAGTTTTTGTTCGCTACATTTCGAACGAAACCAGTTCATGAACGCAGACAATAACAAACTCGTGTGGAACGCAGTACCCATACAGTTTGACATTCCAAATAAGCCACCTCAGCTGACGATGAAGAGGAAACTGCCACAAAGATTCGACAGTCAATCTAAAGCTGTAAAACAGTCCTATAACAGAGAAGCAGCCAGTTCAACTCTCCGTGTATCAGTGCCAGATTCGTGTGAATTATCAACACAGACCTACTTTGACGATGAAGTGGTTAGATTAAGTGCAGCTGTTCGTGTCTTATAAAAGTGTCAGAATGTGCAGATCGCTAGAGTTAGAGCGAAACTATTATAGGACAAGGAAAATGCCTACAGACAGATTGTTTGAAAATTATTCAAATATTTGGTTTTTCGTGAAATGTAGTGTAATCAGCTCATTATAATGTTTTCAGTATATTTCTCCCACTATTTGGCAGTTGCTTGTCCCACTTAGAATAATATAAAGATGAAGGTTGTACTTGTGGCAGCAAACACAGTAGGCCTGCAGAACGGTCAACGAGCTGTCGATCGCTTTTGCATGTAGAAGTACATTTCTGTGCTTCTTACATGTGAATCTGTCTGTTTATATTATTTTGATATCAACATGGTAAGCTGCAATTCTCTCCAATGTCGCAAGTGTTTCTTCACGAATGTGTTGTAGCTTGCCACTCTATTCATGGTTTTTGTCCATACTTGCGCTTGTTTTAGAATCATTTTTAGAAACACATATGCCCTCTGATACTACACAAACTCTTGGAGGCAAGAAAATATCTCAAATAATTCGGAAATGGATGCAAACAAACACTATGCTTACGACACGTCTGACGTTCGCCTTACCTGCCGCTTGGAGCGCTAGTGTCGCTCCATCTTTCAAACGGCAACAACGGCAGTAAGTGTCGCGACTGTTATGTTAGACTGTGGCTTCTACTGTATGCTCTCTTCATCACTCATCTGTGAGGTTCAGATTTATTCTTTCTCCCATTCCCTTCTTAGCCTTCTCTCCATATCATTACTGATTTGTATAATGAATGGCGCCCAGTCTCATCATTTTCGTGTGTTATTTCGATGCTTACATTACTGTACCCACATTTTAGATTTGTGGTGGTATATATGTATCTTATTTTTGTCAGTTGACCCCATAAGATATCATACATGTAACAATTTAGTTAGCACTGTCTATATTACCATTAACTTTATCAGTGTTGTCACTATTTTATTCCTTGTTCATTCATTTTACGTATGTACCATTGCCTGATTGCCTAAAAACGTAACATATTGTCATATGCTTGAGAGTTATTTAGCATATTGACATATCACAATTTGTTCATATTCTATAACATTCATTAAGTAAGTACTGTTAGTGTTCGGTCTAGTCAGTCCTGATTTTCTATATTATCACTGATAACAGATATAGTGGGAATAGTGGGAATTAGTGAAGTTCGGTGGCAGGAGGAACAAGACTTCTGGTCAGGTGATTACAGGGTTATAAACACAATATCAAATAGGGGTTATGCAGGAGTAGGTTTAATAATGAATAGGAAAATAGGAATGCGGGTAAGCTACTACAAACAGCATAGTGAACGCATTATTGTGGCCAAGATAGATACGAAGCCCACACCTACTACAGTAGTACAAGTTTATATGCCAACTAGCTCTGCAGATGACGAAGAAATTGAAGAAATGTACGATGAAATAAAAGAAAATATTCAGATAGTGAAGGGAGACGAAAATTTAATTGTAATGGGTGACTGGAATTCGAGTGTAGGAAAAGGGAGAGAAGGAAACATAGTAGGTGAATATGGATTGGGGCTAAGAAATGAAAGAGGAAGCTGTCTAGTAGAATTTTGTACAGAGCACATCTTAGTCATAGGTAACACTTGGTTTAAGAATCATGAAAGAAGGTTGTATACGTGGAAGAACCCTGGAGATACTAAAAGGTATCAGATAGATTATATAATGGTAAGACAGAGATTTAGGAACCAGGTTTTAAGTTGTAAGACATTTCCAGGGGCAGATGTGGACTCTGACCACAATCTATTGGTTATGACCTGTAGATTAAAACTGAAGAAACTGCAAAAATGTGGGAAATTAAGGAGATGGGACCTGGATAAACTGAAAGAACCAGAGGTTGTACAGAGTTTCAGGGAGAGCATAGGGGAACAATTGACAGGAATAGGGGAAAGAAATACAGTAGAAGAAGGATGGGTAGCTCTGAGGGATGAAGTAGTGAAGGCAGCAGAGGATAAAGTAGGTAAAAAGACGAGGGCTGCTAGAAATCCTTGGGTAACAGAAGAAATATTGAATTTAATTGATGAAAGGAGAAAATATAAAAATGCAGTAAATGAAGCAGGCAAAAAGGAATACAAACGTCTCAAAAATGAGATCGACAGGAAGTGCAAAATGGCTAAACAGGGATGGCTAGAGGACAAATGTAAGGATGTAGAGGCTTATCTCACTAGGGGTAAGATAGATACTGCCTACAGGAAAATTAAAGAGACCTTTGGAGAGAAGAGAACCACGTGTATGAGTATCAAGAGCTCAGATGGCAACCCAGTTCTAAGCAAAGAAGGGAAGGCAGAAAGGTGGAAGGAGTGTATAGAAGGTTTATACAAGGGTGATGTACTTGAGGACAATATTATGGAAATGGAAGAGGATGTAGATGAAGACGAAATGGGTGATACGATACTGCGTGAAGAGTTTGACAGAGCACTGAAAGACCTGAGTCGAAACAAGGCCCCCAGAGTAGACAACATTCCATTAGAACTACTGACGGCCTTGGTAGAGCCAGTCATGACAAAACTCTACCAGCTGGTGAGCAAGATGTATGAGACAGGCGAAATACCCTCAGACTGCAAGAAGAATATAATAATTCCAACCCAAAGAAAGCAGGTGCTGACAGATGTGAAAATTACCGAACTATCAGTTTAATAAGCCACGGCTGCAAAATACTAACGCGAATTCTTTACAGACGAATGGAAAAACTGGTAGATGCAGACCTCAGGGAGGATCAGTTTGGATTCCGTCGAAATGTTGGAACACGTGAGGCAATACTGACCTTACGACTTATCTTAGAAGAAAGATTAAGAAAAGGCAAACCTACGTTTCTAGCATTTGTAGACTTAGAGAAAGCTTTTGACAATGTTGACTGGAATACTCTTTTTCAAATTCTAAAGGTGGCAGGGGTAAAATACAGGGAGCGAAAGGCTATTTACAATTTGTACAGAAACCAGATGGCAGTCATAAGAGTTGAGGGGCATGAAAGGGAAGCAGTGGTTGGGAAAGGAGTGAGACAGGGTTGTAGCCTCTCCCCGATGTTATTCAATCTGTATATTGAGCAAACAGTAAAGGAAACAAAAGAAAAATTTGGAGTAGGTATTAAAATTCATGGAGACGAAGTAAAAACCTTGAGGTACGCCGATGACATTGTAATGCTGTCAGAGACGGCAAAGGACTTGGAAGAGCAGTTGAACGGAATGGACAGTGTCTTGAAAGGAGGATATAAGATGAACATCAACAAAAGCAAAACGAGGATAATGGAATGTAGTCCAATTAAATCGGGTTATGCTGAGGGAATTAGATTAGGAAATGAGACACTTAAAGTAGTAAAGGAGTTTTGCTATTTATGAAGTAAAATAACTGATGATGGTCGAAGTAGAGAGGATATAAAATGTAGACTGGCAATGGCAAGGAAAGCGTTTATGAAGAAGAGAAATTTGTTAACATCGAATATAGATTTAAGTGTCAGGAAGTCATTTCTGAAAATATTTGTTTGGAGTGTAGCCATGTATGGAAGTGAAACATGGACGATAACTAGTTTGGACAAGAAGAGAATAGAAGCTTTCGAAATGTGGTGCTACAGAAGAATACTGAAGATAAGATGGATAGATCACGTAACTAATGAGGAGGTATTGAATAGGGTTGGGGAGAAGAGAAGTTTGTGGCACAACTTGACTAGAAGAAGGGATCGGTTGGTAGGACATGTTTTGAGGCGTCAGGGGATCGCAAATTTAGCGTTGGAGGGCAGTGTGGAGGGTAAAAATCGTAGAGGGAGACCGAGAGATGAGTACACTAAGCAGATTCAGAAGGATGTAGGTTGCAGTAGGTACTGGGAGATGAAGAAGCTTGCACAGGATAGAGTAGCATGGAGAGCTGCATCAAACCAGTCTCAGGACTGAAGACCACAACAACAACAACATCAGTTTACTTGGTTGTACACCTTTGGCGTCTGCGTTGCACTATGCTCCCAAGCCTCCGCACAGTAGTGGTTGTTGTTCCTACCGTGTGGCTGCTCAGCAGCAGACAATGTCAGTAATGTGTTTGTTCCCAGCTTCTCATTACTTAGCCCCACTGATGTGGATGTTACATTTTTATGGTCAGTTTGGTTACTGCACCGTCCTCTTTTTTCTAGTTCTGCAAACATGTAGTGACTGAAGATCTTGCACTGACTGACCCAACTAGATGTTACATGTTGCAAATATAATAAGTAAGTCACCTTATTTGGGCACTCTGCCCTTTTGGTTTTTACACATATGTTGCATTATATTTCTTATTTCCTTTCCTTTGTATGATACACGTTTATGCATGTGGAGATGGGATTTTAGTGTCTCAAAACCAGTCGTGGTTTGAATAAGTATTAGTACAACTCAAGCAGATCTCTCTAAATCAATTATCATACCTTACAGTTGCGCATGTCCTACATAGGAAATCTCATTCTTCATCTTTTCGAAAGTACATGTGTTTTTATACTAGTGAGTTATTATTTCCATGGTTCAAAAATGCTACACAATCTTACACAATTCTAAATGATATTAATAATTTAAAGTTAAAACCGCAGTTTGTAACTTCATCGATTTTAAAAAGGCTTGTGGACCAGTGGACCATAAGTCTCTTTTCTACATTCTCAGAGAACAAGATGAGGTCTTCAAAACCACTGCAGTTATTAGTGAAACACTGCATGATACAAAATCTAAGGTAAATTTCAGCGGAAAATCTTGGAATATGTTCAAATTAAAAAATTGCATGTGCCACGTGTTCCCATCATCTCAGCTGCCGTCGCTGCCACTGCAGCAGTCATCTCATCACTGTCTTTCGTCGCCATTGCTGTCATCACCACCATCTCCACTGCCGCAGTCTGCTTGCTTTCAGCACAGCCTCCATCTTTGGCTTCACCAGCACTGCCGTTGCCAATACCACCTCCATCATCGTCATCTGCTGTCTTCATATCACATCTGACATCGCTGTCCTCACCTCCACCATCTTTGCGATGCTCGCCACCAGTGATTATCATCGACTTCTGTACACTTGCTTCCATTGACCCACAACGGACACTCCAACCACCTCTGTCACTTACAGCCCTTCTGCTCCCACAATCACTACATGGAACAAAACTATGCCCCACACCATACTTTCACTGCCCCTTCAACACAGTTTCTTCTCCATCCACACTCACATCAAGGTAGTCGAAACACTCCAGAATGGTCATCATTAGTTGTTTCAAAAAATGCGGAAAACTCAATGGAGAGGTAGCCACATCAAACGAGAGGTACAACAAAAGGAGTGTTAATCACAAGAAGCCATTTGGAATCCTCAGGCATCAGGACCTGTAAATGGCCATCAGATAAATCAGTTTTCGAGAAAAACTGCCCCCTTGTAAGTGTAACTAGTAATTCGTACAGATGGACAAAGGGTTGGTGTCGATGATAGATTGTGCATTAACTGAAACTTTAAAGCCACCACAGGGGCGAAGTTGAGCAGTTGTCACAAGACATCCCAAGGCGAGGGCCACAGCAATGTGTGCACGGGTCACTGAGGCAGCCATTCCACACAAAGCCATTTCACAGACAGCGAAGTGGTGTCCTCAGCTTTGCGGGACCCAGTGACGCCGAATGAGAGGAACAGGGGCACTGTAGTTGGAAACAATAAATCACTTGGAAAGCTCGGATGAGTCTTAATAGGATGCCTTCCACCTATTACAACTACATTTGGTGAACAAATAGCGGATGTCAACTGTCCAGTATGACGTTCAAGCCCACTGCCTGCCTTACATTCACAAGATGTGGTGGGTTTTGACCAGTTTTCTTTTCTGTATTGGACCTTTCTTGTCTTTGTGTGTTTTTGAGTATGGCTCATTCCAGGCCATTTTAGATGTTTTTATATTATTATTTTTTATATTTTTTCTCAGAATAAGTATTAGTGTATTTGGGGCAGTAAGATTTTTTTTTCGTGGCATTTAATTACTTTTGTATTGGCTTGAGTATGATGTCACTGCGTATGATGATACTGAGGTGTAGGGAGTCGGGTTATTCTTGTACTTAAATGTTTTGTTTTGAGACTAACTGGGAACGAATGCAACACTATGGCAGAGTCAGGGATGCGAGGTGTGTCAGAACCAGAAGCGGCACGGATTTTGTTAGAAAAAGTAGAACAATTGACAGCAGAAAATACGCAGTTGAGAAATGAATTAACATCCAGAAGTGAGCAGGAAACCACATCTGATCAGTCATTGTTGCCTATGGTGCAGAAGATTAATCCAGCTGCAGCAAGTTTGATTATTCCCTTTTCTTCCAAGGCATCTGAGGTTGTGCGTTCGTTTGTGGAGCACTTGGAGACTTCAGCGGTGATGAATGGCTGGTCTGAGGAGCAGTTGTTATTTACTGCCAAGATTAGATTAACAGGCGAAGTAATTTAATATGTACGACGGTCTTCTGTGCATGGAAACGAAGTTAGGGCCAAGGGTAGTAGTGCCAGCAAAGTTGAGGGATGAGGCTTTAAAGGAAGCACATGATCATGTGTTATCTGATCATGGAGGGTGTAGAGCGATGAATAGGAGAGTGGCGGAGAGGTATTGGTGGAGAGGTAGGAAACCAGATGTGGACTGGTATGTCAAGAATAGTATACTATGTGCTCAGAGAGCAGATTTGAGCCAGAAACAGATACAGCTACAATGATTGCTGGAAGCAACGTGTCCATTCTCTATGCTGGGGATCGATGTCTTAGGACCTTTCAGGTGAACACCATCAGGGAACCGATTCTGAAAATAATAGACCATTCTTTGAGGTACATGGAGACAGTAGCTATGCAAAATCAACAGGCAACAATGGTCTCGCGTCAGTAAACAACTCGATTTTGAAGTTTGGTGTACCGGAGACAATAATAACTTACCAAGGGACCAACTTCATGTCGGATTTAAAGAAGGAACTGTGTGAATTGTTGAACATAAAGAAGTTGAGGACGAGTGCATTGCATCCACAGGCGAACTGAAGGACAGAATGGGCACACAGAACGACTGGGAAGATGCTGAGTTTTTATGTGGATTCTCATCACCATCAGTGGGACGAGTATTTGAAGCATATTTTTTTCGTGTACAAGGCAAATGTCCATACAAATACCAGTTTGTCTCTTTATGAGGTAGTGTACAGGCGAAAAATGCCCTCACCGTTTGATTCGGTGAGGTTACAGAAAGGAAAGACCGGTGAATCTGTACGTGAGTTCACAAGGACAATTTGGGATGTTTGGAAACAGGTACAAAAGATGAACACAAAGGCTTTGGAAAGGTAGGAAGGCGCAGTAAAGGGGAAAGGAAGTTTACTACAGTATAGAGTGGGGCAATGGGTAATGCTGTCCAGCCCCTATACGCAAAAAAGGGAAACCGAAGAAGTTCCTCATGAGGTATCAAGGGCCATACTAAGTTGTTGAAACCACATCCCCCGTTAATGTTAAGCTTCAGTTGCCAATTAGAACAACAATAGTACACATTGGGCGGTTTCAGCCATTTAAGGGTTGTCCAGAAGGGACTCCAGGCGTGTCACAGGAAGGATAATGGAAGAAAGAGAGAGTGAAGACAGGTGCTAAGCACAGAGAAAACCAGGGAGATAGAGTACAGCACGAAGTACTGTATGTTTTGCGATAATAAAGTAGTAGAGTATTTGAAAATTTTTGTTTTGGTGTCATGTATCACTGGGTTTGCATAGAGTAATTAGGAATTGTATTTTCATATGTTATTTTCGAATATAGCCTGCTGCAGACAGCAGTCCTTTTGAAGAGGGAGAAAAGGTGATGGTCAGCTCTTGCCTCAGGTCACTGAAAGGGGGAGTGTTGGTGGTGATTCATCTCTTCATCATTGGGGTGGACGCCTTATGGGTGCAGCACCTGGATGTGGGTGTGCTATACTCAAGGCAGGAAGATGTGGTGGTGTTAACCAGACTTCTGCAAGGAGTAGCTGACAGTGTGTGGGATGTGCAAGGAGTAATAACAAATCTGCAGGTGGCACTGCATCATGCATTGCAAGGCCAGATAAGTACTGACTTGTTACCGTAGGACCAATATTTACGAGGGTTACGCAAGGTGCAGAAGGAACTACCGTCAGGGTTATATTCAATAATGGAGCTCAGCATGAGTGTATATTTTGGTCCAGTTCCCGGTTATGGGGAAGAACACGAGGTTTCAGTGCTACACGGTCCACCCATATCCAGTGAAGTGCGCTGCGTTGAGCTAATTTGTGGAAGTGAAAAGTAAAAGGGTAATGCTGATTTCAGCAACTAAGAACCGGTACGCCGAGATGGCAAGGAAGGAATTACAAAGTTACCATAGAGGGAAGATAACGATATGTCCAACCAGTGCGTTAAGTATCAATCTGGACACATGCACGGTGCAGTTATTTTTAGGCAGAGGGAAAGAAATAGACTGTCCCAGGGACACCATGGGGCCAAAATTGAGCTTACATTCAGGATGCATCGTGCACCATAGAATCAATATAGAAATCATGAGGAGCAATAGTAACAAAATGACGTTTGGTGCTGTTAATGACAACAACAGACTTCTAAACATGCTTCAATGACATGTGTATGTACGTGGTGATAATTTGACAACTTACACTTGAACAAAAGTGATGCAGGCTCCTGGAGTGGAACTAAGTGGCACAACAACTGGTAGATCCAAGGAGAAATCTGAGAAAGGAACAAAGCCTTACACATCTCTGCATCACTGACATCAAAAACTAGGAAGTGTTGTCAAAGCTGCTTCTCATAAGTCTCACTGACATCACATCATTGTAAGGGGGAAAGGATGGCGAGTACACTGACAGGTTGAAGCCTGCATAATCAGTGAGGCTGACAGGTTCATGACAGCAACCATAAGAGCGTTTTTTTCTGGGGTTCTTGCTTCTACTACTCAGATCATATACTTCTTTTTATACAAAAAATTATGATACTGCTTGAATAAGACTCTGTTAAATTTTCTATATTTAATTTTCTTTTGTAAAAAAAAAGTACTAACGTCCGTTCTTTGACACGAGACTGCATTCTGCAGGTCAAAGCAAAGCACAAGAACAGCCTTCTGCTTTGTGTGCTCATCTCTTAATTTTCTCTTTGTTTCTTTTTCTTTAATATGCTACCAGTAATATTTATCCAAATATCCAGTGAGTCTGTTGTATGTGTTTGTCGCTTTATATTCTTCTCATATGTTGCACCAGTCAGACATTCTGTCATTGAATCCTAGATTTAATAATTTGACAAATATATACCTGTACATACTACAGTTGACAGATGTTTTACAAATCTCGTCAGCAACCGTGAAATGTACAGATGTGTTAACTTCTTCTGAACACATATCTTACCAAAACGAGATCGTTTAAAAAAAAAGATTAACTTCAATCACATTTTCTTGCAGTTCGAACTGGGGAACAGTGAGACTCTATAACTGGGAAAAAATTTATATCTTCCTACACATATTCTTTTTTAGCCTCATAGAGATCCTGGAACTATTATGACTGAAACCTCTATCGTCATGTGGTGACATGTTACTGATAAGACCCATTTTTTAACAAGATATTACATTGTTTTTTGTGAAATACAAAGTATTCCTAGAAAATATTCCTTATAGAGCTGTATTTTTACTCATTGATATATTTTTACACTAAATTACATGTGTGTCATTGCATTATTCTTCATTCTTGTATGTGCAGTTGTACTCTGTTCAGTAGAATTGAGCAAAAATTGGTATTTCTCTTTAAGACATAATGAATAATTGTGTAATAGTTTTATCCCATCACTTCTTTCAATTTTTACACTACAGTTGATTTGCACATTTCATGCAATCTTTTGGCGTTTTGCTGATTTTGGACGGAATGCTTTTACCTTTCTGACTCGTGTAGGATTTATCACCTTTATAATGTGTTTCCCTTACCATTGATTTCCATGACTGCTTGTCACCAATATGATATCTTTTCCCTGTATGTCTATTTTTGTCTCATTGAGTTTGAGTCCCGCAACAAAGCAAAACAAATTAATTTCGTAGCATGCATTTACATTTGGAACTTATCCTAAAAGCACATGCATATCTACATCTACTTCTACATGATTACTCTGCAATTCACATTTAAGTGTTTGGCAGAGGGTTCATCGAACCACAATAATACTATCTCCCTACCATTCCACTCCCGAACAGCGCGGGAAAAACGAACACCTAAACCTTTCTGTTCGAGCTCTGATTTATCTTATTTTATTTTGATGATCATTCCTACCTATGTAGGTTGGGCTCAACAAAATATTTTCGCATTCGGAAGAGAAAGTTGGTGACTGAAATTCCGTAAATAGATCTCGCCGCGACGAAAAACGTATTTGCTGTAATGACTTCCATCCCAACTCGCGTATCATATCTGCCACACTCTCTCCCCTATTACGTGATAATACAAAACGAGCTGCCCTTTTTTGCACCCTTTCGATGTCCTCCGTCAATCCCACCTGGTAAGGATCCCACACCGCACAGCAATATTCTAACAGAGGACGAACGAGTGTAGTGTAAGCTGTCTTTTTAGTGGACATGTTGCATCTTCTAAGTGTCCTGCCAATAAAACGCAACCTTTGGCTCGCCTTCCCCATTATATTATCTATGTGGTCCTTCCAACTGAAGTTGTTCGTAATTTTTACACCCAGGTACTTAGTTGAATTGACAGCCTTGAGAACTGTACTATTTGTCGAGTAATCGAATTTTAACGGATTTCTTTTGGAACTCATGTGGATCACCTCACACTTTTCGTTATTTAACGTCAACTGCCACCTGCCACACCATACAGCAATCTTTTCTAAATCGCTTTGCAACTATTACTGGTCTTCGGATGACCTTACTAGACCGTAAATTACAGCATCATCTGCGAAAAAGCTAAGAGAACTGCTCAGATTGTCACCCAGGTCATTTATATAGATCAGGAATAGCAGATGTTCCAGGGCGCTTCTCTGGGGAACACCTGATATCACTTCAGTTTTACTCGATGATTTGCCGTCTATTACTACGAACTGCGACCTTCCTGACAGGAAATCACGAATCCAGTCGAACAACTGAGACGATACCCCATAGGCCCGCAACTTGATTAGAAGTCGCTTGTGAGAAACAGTGTCAAAAGCTTTCCGGAAACCTAAAAATACGGAATCAACTTGAGATCCCCTGTCGATAGCGTCCATTACTTCGTGGGAATAAAAAGCTAGCTGCGTTGCACAAGAACGATGTTTTTTGAAACCATGCTGATTATGTATCAATAGATGTTCCCTTCGAGGTGATTCATAATGTTTGAATACAGTATATGCTCCAAAACCCTACTGCAAACCGACGTCAATGATATAGGTCTGTAGTTAAATGGATTACTCCTACTATCCTTCTTAAACACTGGTGCGACCTGCGCAATTTTCCAATCTGTAGGTACAGATCTATTGGTGAGCGACCGGTTGTATATGATTGCTAAGAAGGGAGCTATTGTATCAGCGTAATCTGAAAGGAACCTAATCGGTATACAATCTGGACTTGAAGACTTGCCCGTATCAAGCGATTTAAGTTGCTTCGCAACCCCTAAGGTATCTACTTCTAAGAAACTGATGCAAGCAGCTGTTCGTGATTCAAATTTTGGAATATTCCATTCGTCTTCCCTGGTGAAGGAATTTCGGAAAACTGCGTTCAATAATTCCGCTTTAGCGGCACAGTCGTCGGTAACAGTACCATCGGCATTGCGCAGTGAAGGTATTGACTGCGTCTTACCGCTTGTGTACGTTACATACGACCAGAATTTCTTCGGATTTTCTACCAAATTTCGAGACAATGTTTCGTTGTGGAATCTATTAATGGGATCTCGCATTGAAGTGCGTGCCAAATTTCACGCTTCTGTAACTTTTAGCCAATCTTCGGTATTTCGCGTTCTTCTGAACTTCGCATGCCTATTCCGTTGCCTCTGCAACAGCGTTTGGACCTGTTTTGTGTACCACGGGGGATCAGTTCCATCTCTTACCAATTTATGAGGTATGAATATCTCAATTGCTGTTGCTACTATATCTTTGAATTTTAGCCACATCTCGTATACATTTGCATAGTCAGTTCGGAAGGAATGGAGATTGTCTCTTTGGAAGGCTTCTAGTGACACTTTATCCGCTTTTTTAAATAACATTATTTTGCGGTTGTTTCTGGTGGATTTGGAAGAAACGGTATTGAGCCTAGCTACAGCGACCTTGTAATCACTAATCCCTGTATCAGTCATGATGCTCTCTATTACCTCTGGATTGTTTGTGTCAAAGAGGTCAAGTGTGTTTTCGCAACCATTTACAATTCGCGTGGGTTCGTGGACTAACTGCTCGAAATAATTTTCAGAGAAAGCATTTAGGACAATCTCGGAAGATGTTTTCTGCCTACCACCGGTTTTGAACAAGTATTTTTGCCAACATATCGAGGGAAGGTTGAAGTCCCCACCAACTATAACCGTATGAGTAGGGTATTTATTTATTACGAGGCTCAAATTTTCTCTGAACTGCTCAGCAACTATATCATCAGAGTCTGGGGGTCGGTAGAAGGAGCCAATTATCAACATAGTTTGGCTATTAAGTGTAAACTCCCTCCATACCAATTCGCACGGTGTACCTACTTCGACTTTACTACAAGATAAAGCACTACTGACAGACACAAACACTCCACCACCAATTCTGCCTAATCTATCTTTCCTGAACACCGTCTGAGAATTAGTAAAAATTTCTGCCGGACTTATTTCAGGCTTTAGCCAGCTTTCTGTACCTATAACAATTTCAGCTTCTGTGCTTTCTATTAGCGCTTGAAGCTCAGGGACTTTCCCATCACAACTACAACAATTTACAACTACAATTCCGACTGTTCCTTGATTCAAGCACGTCCTGTATTTGCCATGCACCCTTTGAGATTGCAGCCCACCCTGTACTTTCCCGAGGCCTTCTAACCTAAAAAAACGGCCCAGTCCATCCCACACAGCCTCCGCTACCTGTGTAGCTGCCAGCTGAGTGTAGTGAACTCCTGACCTGTTCAGCAGAACCCAAAACCCCACCGCCCTATGGCGCAAGTCAAGGAATCTGTAGCCAACATGGTTGCAAAACCGCCTGAGCCTCTGATTCAGACCTTCCACCCGGCTCTGCACCAAAGGTCCGCTGTCGGTTCTGTTAATGATGCTGCAGATGGTGAGCTCTGCCTTCATCTCGTAAGCAAGAGTGCCAGCCTTCACCAAATCAAATAGGCGCCGGAATCCAGAGAGAATTTCCTCATATCCAAAGCGACACACGTCATTAGTGCTGACATGTGCCACCACCTGCAGCTGGCTGCACCCTGTGCTCTTCATGGCATCCGAAAGGACCCTTTCCACATCAGGAATGACTCCACTCGGAATGCACACGGAGTGCACACTGGATTTCTTCCCCTCTTTAGCCGCCATATCCCTATGGGGCCCCATTACGCGCCTCACATTGGGGCTCCCAACTACCAATAAGCCGACCCCCTGCGATTGCCCGGACCTTGAAGGCTGTGAATCATCCTCTGAAACAGGGCAGCAGCTGCAGCTGGCTCAGCCAGAGTTAGTACCTGAAACCTGTGTGTCAGTTTATGACCATAAAATAAGAAGTGGGCATACAACTAATATGCCATATGCTAGGCTTGTAAAGATACATAACAGTTACAAATATCTTGGTCCTGTCTATTTCAACAAATTACCTGAAAATGCCTACACAATGTTAGTAAATAATGCCAGTCTTTTAAGGTGGATGAAAAGGAAAGTAATTTATTCTACTCAAGAGTTCCTTGAGTATGTGACAAATGACCCACTTTCCTTATGAGATTGAACTGTAAATTAATTGCAAACTATACATATGCCACACTGTGCAACTACTTTATTACTATTTCATGTACTTATTGTTAATTATCTGTTTGATTACTTATTTGTCATTCACTGAAGTATGTCGTTCATTTATCTTGTAAATGACCTGTCAGGATACACTTTGTTGTTATTGACATTTGCATTAATATGTTTTGTATCCACCTTAGAATATTGTATTGTAGTTAATGGCATTTGTCCAAGTTTATATTATTATTGTTGTTATTATTATTTTGTTAACACTGACGACACCAAAATGTAAAATTGCCCAAAGGTGAGATAAAGCATTTGTATTTGTAGATAACTTACAGCACAAGCAAACAGTGGAAGTTGCCACTCAGGATGCAGACTCAAATGGCAAATTGCACACCTCTGTCGTGCCATCAGCAAAGTATGTAGAGAACAGGAAGAGACAGAACTAAATACTTAAAAACTACGCAGACTGTGGAGGTTTTAGCAGACCAAGCCACCAACAGCTCTCGATCAGTATGGAACCAAACAATACAAATTGTTCCACAAGCCATCAACCTTCTGCAATATGTCACATGTGGAACACTTTCATCATCAGGCTGCTTTATTAGAAGACTTAGCCACACTGGATTCCAGCATGCCAGAACAATTCCAAACATTTCCGCTCATACTGCACCATATCACTCGATCATCCGAGCTGCATGGTGGGTGCTCTGGATTTATTATTGCACTGGCTGTAACTGCACAGCCAAGTGAAAGGTGCACCAAGTTTATTATTGTGCCATGATTGTGTCAAGAATTTTCAACATCTGAATCCCGAGAAATGACTTCCTTTCAACAATGTGGTCAGCAACATGCCAATGAGACCAAGAATCATTCCAAAATTTCCAGCATTCCAGCTGAGCCAACCACAAACTTGGTTTCAAATTGTCGAATAAGTTGTATAAAATTGTGGAGTAACAGAAGATACTCAGAATTTCGTAGCTGTGCTGAACAATTTAGCAGAACATTCTCAACTCATTACCAATATTATTGCCTTGCCTCTCCACCTACATCAGACAAGTTTGCTAAGACGAAAAGGCCTTACTGTTATGTTGTTAGCAGACATCTGAACATCAAATATGCCAGGTTCTGTACAAAGAGGAAATAACGAGCAGATCACCTTCACAGCTATGGTGGGACCTTCGGCAAGCTGTAGGATCTGAAATCTTTTCTACTGATACCTTGTGGAGAATATGGCACTCAGACTTCCAAGTTCATTGCAGGCCGTGACTATTTCAAGGGAACAGGAACCCATAGAGGTGAAATAAGACTTGACCAATAGAATCAGTGTACCACTGCAGTTACATTCGGAACCATATTCTAACAAAACAAAATGTTATGCAGTCAGCCATGTTTGTACAGCAAGAAGGGTGCAGTTCCAGTGTAATACAGACAGCTACAAACGTGTCCAAGGCCAGTCATGTTAGCCGTGAAGAATCATGAGAACCACACAGAGAGCATGGGATGACAGTTAGCAGAGATAGTACGGAAGTAGCTGACCTCCCACGAATGAAGCGAGTTCCCTCGAGGCCATTGGCCTTGTGGCTGGGCCACAACGACACAGCATGAACCAGTGACTTACCTCTGTGCCAAATATGTTGGTTATAAAATGTAAACTTTCACAGCCGGAAATATCACAACTAATAAAATGTTCAGCGCTATTACGCCGTGGTCAAATGGATTTCATCTTAAAACCTAATGTTTCACCCCCATCTATGGAGGAAATTTTCAAGGAGAAGCGTCGCTTCTTGGAGTGTCTGATTCACACACAGGCTCGCTACTGACTACAGCAAAATTTAGCTTTGTTGTTCTTCCCTGCAGTGGCGTGATGTCACTTTTTGAACACGCAAATGCAACTGGCCATTGTCAACTACCATTGTCCGTCGTTGCTATCGCTCCATGGTGAAAGAATACTACTCTGTTCTTCAGCACCAGAATCCAGATGTCATTTAATTTCACGCCCCATTCCTCCTGTTATCAGCAGCTCGTGGTCTTGGAATAGCGTTCTCGCTTCCTGTGCACGGGGTCCCGGGTTCGATTCCCGGCGGGTTCGGGTATTTTTCCTGCCTCGAGATGACTGGGAGTTGTTGTGTCGTCTTCATCATCGTCATTCATCCCCATTACGATCGGAGGAAGGCAATGGCAAACCAACCTCCGCTAGGATCTTGCCTAATCGGCGGTGCGGGTCTCCCGCATCGTTCCCTATGCTCCGCGGACTATGGGACCTCATTCATTTTCATTTCTTTCTTACTGACATTCCTGGGGTGTTTCACAAGTTCTATGGCCTCTCTGTATAACTTTTCATGGTATCCACATGTGGCTGCCAGTACTTGAGTCCTGTTGTTGTTGTTGTTGTTGTTGTGGTCTTCTGTCCTGAGACTGGTTTGATGCAGCTCTCCATGCTACTCTATCCTGTGCAAGCTTCTTCATCTCCCAGAACCCACTGCAACCCACATCCTTCTCAATCTGCTTGTAGTCATCTCTTGGTCTCCCTCTACGATTTTTACCCTCTACGCTGCCCTCCAATACTAAATTGGTGAACCCTTGATGCCTCAGAACATGCCCTACCAACCGATCTCTTCTTCTGGTCAAGTTGTGCCACAAACTTCTCTTCTACCTAATCCTATTCAATACTTCCTCATTAGTCATGTGATCTACCCATCTAATTTTCAGCATTCTTCTGTAGCACCACATTTCGAAGGCTTCTATTCTCTTCTTGTCCAAACTATTTATCGTCCATGTTTCACTTCCATACATGACTACACTCCATACAAATACTTTCAGAAATGACTTCCTGACACTTAAGTCTATACATGATGTCAACAAATTTCTCTTCTTCAGAAACGCTTTCCTTGCCATTGCCAGTCTACATTTTATATCCTCTCTACTTCGACCATCATCAGTTATTTTGCTCCCCAAATAGCAAAACTCCTTTACTACTTTAAGTGTCTCATTTCCTAATCTAATTCCTTCTGCATCACCCGACTTAATTCGACTACATTCCATTATCCTCGTTTTGCTTTTGTTGATGTTCATTTTATATCCTTCTTTCAAGACACTATCCATTCCGTTCAACTACTCTTCCATGTCCTTTGCTGTCTCTGACAGAATTACGATGTCATCGGCGAACCTCAAGGTTTTTATTTCTTCTCCATGGATTTTAATACCTACTCCGAATTTTTCTTTTGTTTCCTTTACTGCTTGCTCAATATACAGATTGAATAACATCGGGGAGAGACTACAACCCTGTCTCACTCCCTTCCCAACCACTGTTTCCCTTTCGTGTTCCTCGACTCTTATAACTGCCATCTGGTTTCTGTACAAATTGTAAATAGCCTTTCGCTCCTATATTTTACCCCTGCCACCTTCATAATTTGAAAGAGAGTATTCCAGTCAACATTGTCACTTGAGTCCTATCAAAATGAATCTGGTGGTCTCCTGGCTGTGAACCTCTCCTCTTCTGCAATTGTCCTTGAGCTCCTTTGATCATTATTTGACCGTTCTTCCTGTAGTACCCAGGTACACCTCCCCCAACTACAAGAAATCCTATTATAAATTCCTGCTTTTTCCAACGGTTGGTGAGTATCCTTGGGAGATTTTAGGTGATCTGGTGTCTTCCGGGTGGGTTTGTAAATTACCAAGATGTTCCGCTTTTTCAAGAATTTTTTATGCGGTCAGTAACGTCCTTATTGAAAGGTGGGAAAATTTCCGATTTCATCAGCGCTTGAGCATCGCTATGACTTCTACGCAGTGGTCTTAACTCTCTTTTCGGCTATGTGAACGAATAATCATTCTTTGGCAATGTTTTGGTGAGATGTAATTCTGCTTCAAGCAGTTCTGGTTCCCAAGTTTTCCTCCTTGTATCCGCCAAAGCTTTTATGGAACATCGCTTCGGTTGTGCGTGATGCTTCGAATCCCAGTTTAGGTAACTAAGTAAAGACCACACTGACAAAGTTGTTAGAACAGTTATGTGGTTGGTAAAGAAGTCCTCTGTCGAACAGAGCTTTCAGAAAAGTCAGTTCATTTCAACTGCGCTACCACCAAGACCTTATGGATTTCCAATTGTGCACACCGATCATGTTCCTCTAAGGCCTATAGAGAGTTTAACTGCGTCGCCCACCTATTCGATTGCCAAGTTCTTGACAACATTATTACGACCGTTTGTGGGCTTATATGATTCGTATGTCAAGAATTCGGGAATTCGGCACATTTTATCAGTAAATTAAACGCCATAGTAGTACAATTGTTGGACAAAAAATGGTTCAAATGGCTCTGAGCACTATGAGACCTAACTAACCTAAGGACATTATACACATCCGTGCCGGAGGCAGAATTTGAACCTGCGACCGAAGCAGCAGCGCGGTTCCTGACTGAAGCGCCTAGAACCGCTCGGCCACAAGGGCCAGTTGGAGGACATACTAGTTAGTTTTTATGTAGTATCACTATTCACTATTGTTCCGCTCAGTGAAGTGCTGCAACAGGTGAATCGGATTTTTCTTCCAGATGTTGCAGAACTGTTTAAATATTGCCTCACAACCACGTATTTCAAATGGAACGGTAGAGTTCTATGAACAGATTGATGTTGTCGCTATGGGGAGCCATTAAGCCAATTTATAGCGAACTTCTTTATGGGAGAATTTGAGGAGCAGGTAATGGAAACTGCGAACAAAAACCGAATAAGTTGTTCCGATGATACATTTTCTTTGTGGTGGTATGGCAAGGAGGAACTGGGTCGTTTTCACAATCATCTCAACGGAATCAATCCGAAGATTCAGTTTACCATGGAGGAGGAGGAGGCAGGTGGAAGATTAAATTTTTTTGATGTGCTAGTTTTTAAGAGAGAAGATGGTAGCGTTGGCCACACGGTTTACCGAAAACACACGCACACAATTAACAAGACTTTAGCGGCACCTGGATTTCATAACTTCTGTTAATTACGTCACTTCCCTTGTTTCGCTGTTGCTAAAGACTTGTCACAAATTATTAGCTAAACCAGGATTTGAACCACCACCCACAACAAAAGCGAAGCAGCATAAAAACGTTGGTGGGTAGAACAAGAAAAATATGCTAACCAGAGCTGCTTGATGCGGAATTAAAACATCTCACCGATGTTATTCGGTTAATAGTTATTCGGTTAACAGTTATTCGTTCGCTGAGGGAAATGAGCTGCGTAGGAATCATAACGATGCTCAAGCGCTGGTGAAATCGAAGTTTTCCTGTCTTTCATTTAGGATGTTACTGCCTGCTTAGGAAAAACCTTGATAAATCATAACATCGCGGTAATCTACAAACCCACCCGGAAGATACAAGAGCACCTAAAATCGGCCAAGGATGCTGTCCAACCACTGGAAAAGCAGGATTTTATTGGATTCCTTGTAGGTGTGGGGAGGTGTACATGGGTTCTACAGGAGGAACAGTCAGAAACCGACCAGAGGTGCACAAGGGCAATTGCAAAAGAGGGGAAATTGACACATCAGCTGTTATGGAACATACTTTGCAGTCAGGAGACCACCAGATTCATTTTGATAGGACTCAAGTACTGGCAGTAAAAAGCGGATACCGCGAAAGAGTATAGAGAGAGGCCACAGACATTGTAAAACGTCCCAGGACTTTCAATAGGAAGGAGGAGGGCGTGAAATTTAATAACATCTGGATTCTGGTGCTGAAGAAGATTTTACTAGTCTTCCACCGTGGGATGATGGCAACAGCGGACGACGGCAGTTAACAATAGCCAACTGCACTCACATATCCTAAACATGTGACGTCACGCCACTGCAGAGAAGCACGCGAAAGCGTAATTTTGCTGTAGTCAGTAGCGAGCCAAGGTGTGAATCGGACATTCGAAGAAGCTACGACTCTCCTTGAAAAAGTCCTCCGCAGATGGGAATGAACGTTGGGTTTTAAGGTGAAATCCATTCGACCACAGCTTAATTGCCCAGAATATTTTATTAATTGTACATATGTTGGTATCAAGAGAAGTTTGGCGAAACGGTGCGCCATCTGATATAAGAGCACTGGACGGCATAAAGCATGACGCATACGAGACACGATGTGCAGATGCTTAAAAAACCCTACACTTTCTCAGCCTATGGACTCCAGAATTTTAGTGTGGGTTCATGTGTCATGTGGTCAGCTCCTGCTTGTCAGCGGACTGGCAGTTAGAACAGTGCCATTGGTGCAATCTAGTTCTGACAACAAGTCATAGGAAACTTTTCTACAAGTTATTAATAACACACTGTTTATCACTTGACAGTGGATTTCAGACTTCGGAACAAATACGACTGGAACGTTGTGATAGCAGATGCATCAGTGTTAATACTGCGAGCAGATTTTCTCGACCATAACAAACTGTTGCTAGACTTAGCTATGGGGAATGATTAGTTGTACTGTTATGGAACAATCGGTGCAGACATCCAAGGCATAGACACTGTAAGGGGAAAAATTGACAAAATCCTGAACCTCATAAATACAATGAAACAAGATAACCTAAGATAGCAACAATGTACATGAAATGTAGCAATACAAGCTATTATTAGATCAGGAGAATACATAACTATGAGAAAATATAAAACATAGACAAGAACAATTGGATATTATATGCACAAGGACTGGCGACTTGCAGCAGCACGGACAGCAGCCATAAACAGCCCTGGTGCCAACTACTGACAAAAAAATATTCAAATGTGTGTGAAATCTTATGGGATTTAACTGATAAGGTCAACTGTCCCTAAGCTTACACACTACTTAACCTAAATTATACTAAGGACAAACACACACACCCATGTCCGAGGGAGGACTCGAACCTCCGCCGGGACCAGCCGCACAGTCCATGACTGCAGTGCCCAAGACCACTCGGCTAATCCCGCGCAGCAACTACTGACACACCAAGTCAGCTGTTGTGGAACACACAGGTTAGTGCAATGATGAGTGAAAGTGGTTGACCCAGACATAGAGATAGAAAATGACATATATCAAATGAAAGTAGCATCTTCAAAGCATTTGATTGCATCAGGCATGGGATGCAACATTACATTCCAATATTCCAAGGTTCCCCAGCCTATGGCAAAACATGTAGACTGACACTGGACTCCAGATAATTGCCTAAATGTGTTCAAAAAGTGAAAATGCATATTGAAAAATTCAAGCTCCATCCCATAAATATCAAGGTTCTTTGCAAGTGTTTGTACACAATCAACTAAAACAATATGACTATGTAATGTTGGGCCATTATTCCAACACAATACTCAGGCCCACTCAAGGGCTATCCAAGTCAGTAACACAGTGGACATCAGCCTACATGGAAGCCCATCAACAGTTTCAGTACATTAGCTGAATTTTGCAAGATGGGGCTCGAACTCCCAAGTGGCAAGAGTCGTTGTCTGTGTCTGCTTCCCAGGAAGGGTTAAGGGATTCACACCATGCACAGACACCGCTGACTGCTCCAGAACACATCTCTACTGCTACACCAGCTAATGAGATACAGTTATGCTATGTACATTGCTACAGACCAACAATGCACATGGTGGATACTGCAAGATGGGTACACAGCACAAGATCTACAAGACTCATTGACTATGTCTGTCTTGCAGGGTGAGTTAGAGGATTCACTCCATGTACAGCAGCAGCGGACTGCCCAAGACCACACCCCCTACTTCTACACCATTTGATATGACACAGTCACACTACGGGCATGGACACAGACCACCAACGCACTTGGAGGACTACATTGTCAATTCAAAAATTATTATTCACAGGGCAAATACCTGTCCATAGGCTGTGTTTCATTTTTCTCAGACTACTAAATTAATTACAGTCCAGTCGATGTTGTTATATGTGATCCGACATTGCAGTGGTTGTTTTTAACAAAAACCATCCAATGTTCCTTCAGACATGCAGTGACTTTCAATTAAAATGTCCTACCTTATACAAGAATTACATAATGTTTGTACGAGTATAGGTTGTGATGCAAGAACAACTATATTTGGAAGATTGGGTCTGGACATGAGACATGGATGTATAAAGAAAATGGCTAGGGCAACTGCTCACAAAAAGTGGGAAATCTGGGTATGAGTCATGGTCTGGCACAAATTTTGATTGTCGTCATTCCCTTACATAGCTAACCATTGTTCATATTCGCAACTGTGTATACATTCATGTCCTTATATATGTTTCAATTATATATTGTGCTATTATCATATTAACTGGACTGAAGCACTGCCAGTATGTTATATAATATATTGTATTGTGTGTTTTGGTGCATTTTATGTTTGGTGTCTCAATATAGTGTGTTACAGCACACCACGAGAACACTACATATACATATATATACTCCTGGAAATGGCAGAAAGAACACATTGACACCGGTGTGTCAGACCCACCATACTTGCTCCGGACACTGCGAGAGGGCTGTACAAGCAATGATCACACGCACGGGACAGCGGACACACCAGGAACCGCAGTGTTGGCCGTCGAATGGCGCTAGCTGAGCAGCAGTTGTGCACCGCCGCCGTCAGTGTCAGCCAGTTTGCCGTGGCATACGGAGCTCCATCGCAGTCTTTAACACTGGTAGCATGCCGTGACAGTGTGGACGTGAACCGTATGTGCAGTTGACGGACTTAGAGCAAGGGCGTATAGTGGGCATGCGGGAGGCAGGGTGGACGTACCGCCGAATTGCTCAACACGTGGGGCGTGAGGTCTCCACAGTACATCGATGTTGTCGCCAGTGGTGGGCGGAAGGTGCACGTGCCCGTCGACCTGGGACCGGACCGCAGCGACGCACGGATGCACGCCAAGACCGTAGGATCCTACGCAGTGTCGTAGGGGACCGCACCGCCACTTCCCAGCAAATTAAGGACACTGTTGCTCCTGGGGTATCGGCGAGGACCATTCGCAACCGTCTCCATGAAGCTGGGCTACGGTCCCGCACACCGTTAGGCCGTCTTCCGCTCACACCCCAACATCATGCAGCCCGTCTCCAGTGGTGTCGCGACAGGCGTGAATGGAGGGACGAATGGAGACGTGTCGTCTTAAGCGATGAGAGTCGCTTCTGCCTTGGTGCCAATGATGGTCGTATGCGTGTTTGGCGCCGTGCAGGTGAGCGCCACAATCAGGACTGCATACGACCGAGGCACACAGGGCCAACACCCAGCGTCATGGTGTGGGGATCTATCTCCTACACTGGCCGTACACCTCTGGTGATCGTCGAGGGGATACTGAATAGTGCACGGTACATCCAAACCATCATCGAACCCATCGTTCTACCATTCCTAGACCAGCAAGGGAACTTGCTGTTCCAACAGGACAATGCACGTCCGCATGTATCCCGTGCCACCCAACGTGCTCTAGAAGGTGTAAGTCAACTGGCCTGGCCAACTAGAGCTCCGGATCTGTCCCCCATTGAGGATGTTTGGGACTGGATGAAGCGTCGTCTCACGCGGTCTGCAGGTCCAGCACGAACGCTGGTCCAACTGAGGCGCCATGTGGAAATGGCATGGCAAGCCGTTCCACAGGACTACATCCAGCATCTCTACGATCGTCTCCATGGGAGAATAGCAGCCTGCATTGGTGCGAAAGGTGGATATACACTGTACTAGTGCCGACATTGTGCATGCTCTGTTGCCTGTGTCTATGTGCCTGTGGTTCTGTCAGTGTGATCATGTGATGTTTCTGACCCCAGGAATGTGTCAATAAAGTTTCCCCTTCCTGGGACAATGAATTCACGGTGTTCTTATTTCAATTTCCAGGAGTGTATATTCACCATTCCATTACCCTAGTGTTCTGCAATGGAAGGAAGTTGGGGGGGGGGGGCAGAGAGGGGGGATTGGAGCTATGGTAATGCAACGTGTTTGTATTTGTGTCTTGTGTTACCTGAAGCAATATTCAATAAAGTAGGTATTGTTCATTAAACAGTGTGTTCAACCATGGTTATTTCCGATACACTGTAGTGAAGAATAAGGTCATTTATGTTAAATCAGTCGGAATATCCATAACAACCTCATTAACTGACACCTCAACCTTGTATGATGTATTATTAGTAAGTACACTAGCATTATCAGCAAAGATGATGAATTTACAAAACTCTAGAAATAGGCACTGGTAGGTCATTAAGAAAGATTAGGGACCTAGAACTGAGCCCTGAGACACTCCATGTGTGATGGTACCCCATTCTGATGATGCTCAAATGGTTCAAATGGTTCTGAGCACTATGGGACTTAACATCTGAGGTAATCAGTGCCCTAGAACTTAGAACTACTTAAACCTAACTAACCTAAGGACATCACACACTTTCATGCCAAGGCAGGATTCGAACTTGCGACCGTAGCAGTCACATGGTTCCAGACTGAAGCACCTAGAACTGCTCGGCCACTGCAGCTGGCTTAATGATGCTGAAATACCTTCTTGACAATAAGGTATTCTGACGAATACATACTTTTGTTTACTAATAAAGCTGATCTATTATTGTATTAACTGTAGCTACCTTACATGTTAACAAGGCCTTTGTATAAAAATGTATTGGAAAACTGATAATAAACATTCTGATCATTCTGAGCCAATACAAATTTCTTCTTTCTGTTAGAAAGGTATGATTCAAGCCACTTCCCTGCTGCATCAGTTATACCAAGGTGTGTAGTGATGTAGATTTCTGTAAAACTATTTGATGACTGACAAAATCAAACGCTCTTGTTAGGTCGCAAAATATTCCAACGACCTTTATTCTTTTGTTGATGGACATCAAAACATTGGCAGCAAACAAAAATATTGCATCTTCTGCTTATAATCCTTTCTGAAGTCGAAAGTGACTTTCGCTAATGATATTATGTTCACTAAGGTGCTTAATAATTCTGAACTGCATTACTTTCTCTATGATATTAGAAAAACTTGAGAATGGTGAAAATGGTCAACAGTTAATAGTATTTGCATTAGTCCTTTTCTTATACGGTGGCTTTACATCTGCGTACTTCAGCCTTTCAGGAGATATTCCTTGTATAAGTAATGTGCCGAAAATAGGGCTAAGGTTTTACTTATGGTACATGACAATGGCAGTTTAATAACTTACAACATATGTTGTCGACTCCAAATAGTTATTCCAATAGAGGTTTAAGTTTTTAGAGACTTAATGATTCTTTCAGTATCCTGTATAGTGAATTTGGTACTTGGATCTGCTGTACTGTGCTAGGTACAGTGGCGTGTAGAAAATTTATGGCTTGATGTATGAAGCATCATGATCCTGTTTGTTCTCTTACTGTTACATTTTTTTGTCTGATACATCAGAAACCACTCTTGTATCAGTAACAATATTTTTATTTACATATTTTCTCTACAAACAACACTTTCCCCTGTTTCCTTTTTATGAAATTCCAGATACTTTCTACTTTATTGTCTGCGTTGTCTGCATTAGGAACATGTTCTCCGGACGCCAGCATTGCTTTTTTAAGAATTCTAATGTACAGTTTGTATCATCTAACTTTACTGGGATAATTTTATCTCTTGGCTGCTGAATAAAGCTCTGGTTTTGTACTACAAGAAATTCTGATTCACTTACTAGTGCAAAGCCTATAACCTGATATAAAAACTTTTTCTCACACTATTTTTGGGAAATATTTCTTCATGCAGACTTGTTACCTCATTAATATTAGTGTTAAATTTGGAGTTAACACCAACAGCAGCATACACATGCGACCAGCCCATAAGCTGTAGTTGATGACTGAGGTTTACCATGCTGTGTTTGTTTATAATCCTCAAGTTCTTCCACATGAAATTTGCTTTTCTCTTGACTTGGTTTATCGTGAAGAGCTATTCCTCTTTCACAGAGCCCATTTGTAATATTTTTGACAGTTAAATTATTATATCTATCCTTACCTACATATATGTTTTAAAACACTGGCTATTACTCTAACTCGAGAGTATGGGAAGCTATGTTGCACCAAATTGCTACACAGCAAATGGGATCATGTTATTTTGAAATATCCAAGAGCAAAATTCTTATAAAACTGTATGAGAGACAAATGGAAACCGACTACACATTCCAAGTTGTGTGACACAAATAATTGATGTGGTAAAGTAATTAAAATTATGTCATCATATATTTCTGTAAATTATAAGTGCATATGATTTGTTCACATTGCTCTTAGAGGATTTACAACTGGAGATGAATGAAGCTGATGGAAGGAAGCTGTTAAACTAGAGTGCAATGGTATAAGAATTGGTATTAGTATCTGGAAATTTCAGTGTGAACCTTTTCCTACCCCACTTTATTTGAAACATGGGTTTAATCTGAAATAGTTTAAAACATAATGAGGACTGAATAAAGTAGGAGAATGGAGGGTAAGATGACTGCAGTAATCTTTCAATTTCTTTTCATCTTCCTGGTTTTGACCTGATACCTAGATCGATACTTTAGAGCAACCATTATAGTTTTTCAAGTAATGATTTTCTAGTTTTTCTAAGTGTTACATTTACAGAGATTTTTTAACGTTTTTAAACCGATATCCAATTTCTCATGTTACCCTCCTTCATGGTAAGGATGACGTAAGCAGGAGCGGAAGTTGGCGATGCAAACATCATTTAATAAATATAAAAAATCATTTTATTTTAAGCTCAGAAGTCACATACATACTCGTCTGCTTTGCTCTTCACTTCTGTAGATGTGAGCCCGGGACAAGCAGGATGGGCTCATTTATGACAGCAAGAAGATGCAACTAAGTCTCTGATTTACCGTAGTCATTGCAGATTTCACAATGTTTTTCTCCAATGAAATTATGATCATCGACATCTTCAGTGTAGTTCATTGATATCGAGGAATCTAGAGAATCTTTGAATAAAGCTCTTTATTACATCTATTTTTTCTCCTCACGTTAGCCTTCTTTTTGGCATTCTGTTCAGTTTTTTTTTCTTTTGGTTTTCTTATTTCTACTTCTCTTTGGGTGTTTTCTCAGCTTGTTTATTTTCTAAAGTTCTTTTGACAGGGCTGCTTCTGATGTGCGATGAGGATAACTTTTTCCTGTGTTTCCTTCGTTTTGGAGTAGCATGAGGTAAAGGAGGCATGGCAAAGAAGGATATGGTTGTACACAATGGTACAGAGATTGCAGTTTCATCAGCATTAACTGCAGGAGCATAAGATGCCCCATCTAGGCTTTCTGTGGTGTCATCTGCATTACATTCAGAGGTAATACGTGTTCCAGTTACTTCTGTTTTGTCCAGGCTAATCACTGAGACATTATGTGGTCTCTCTGTTGTCATCGATGGCTCTAATTTTTGACCCCATTCGTTACTCTCATGTTTAGTTCTTTTCTCACAAGTCCCTATTCTAGTTTCATGAGAATCAACCCTGGTCTCTAAATGTTTAAACTTACGATTACTTTTTGCTACCTCCTCGTTTGTTGCTTCTATTTTATCAGCAAGTAATTTTTGCCCTTCCTTTAATTCATTTGAATCCTTTTTTAATTCTTTTTCTCCTGTTCTAACTTTTCTTCTAACATTTCTTTTAATTGTTTTTGCCCAGATACTAACGCTATTAATATTTCAACCATACTTTTATTATTATCTTGTGTAGACGACATATCAACTGATGCAGTTCCATGGCTTAATCTACTTGTTGATTCACCAGCAATGCCGGTGTCAGAGTCATCACCTCTGACATCGCCATTCAACTTATTGAACTTATCATTGACATTCATGTCATCTACATCAGAATCCACCTCTCCAATTGCTACTATTTGAAATTATGTTTCCTTGGAAAACTTCAGTTTCTGCATCAGATGATTCTGGTAAATAGCTATTATCAATTTGATTTTGTATGCTTTCGGCATTTATCATTAAATTTAATTTTTCCTGTACTTTATCCATTACTGACTTTAGGTTAATATGCTCTTTACTTATATTACTAACTTCATCTGGCATGCCCTGTAATTGGCTTGCCTCTTCAATTTATTTACCCTGTACTTCTAAGATTGTGCCGCATTTCACTCTCCCCCAACATTTTGTTATTAAAGAAAGTATTACGAAACAATTCAACAATATTTTTTAAAAAATCCATAGGGTTGTCAATACTAGCTTTCTCTCGCTAGCTGTTGAGTGATTAGCGTATATGCTATCTTCTTCTCCGGCGCGTTTCTCCTGCTCGCTACATTGTTTTTGTCTGTAGGGTGTCTTCAACTGCCCTAATGAACCACAGACGCTTGCTGCGGTTGGATTGCAGCTGGTGGAGGCGACAGGTGTTGCTTCCATGTCATCCGCCTCGCCTGCTGTATGCTGTGCTGGTAACTGCTCCCTGAAGCGTAGTTTCTCGTAGCAGTGAAACAAAACGTAATCCTTTTAGACCGTGCACCCACTTATGACAATACACTTCGATTTTGTATTTTTGGGTTTTCACTTTCAACTGTGTGACGCGGATCAATTAGCAGCATTTATAAATTTCGTTGCCTAACAGTTCAAAGAAACTTAAAATAGTTCTAACACGATATAATTTCACAATTCACACATGGTCGCTTTCTATCTTTTTCACTGTTCATACACTATTGATTCAGGCGTTTTATGATAATCATTAGAGTCCAGTGTTCTCACTATAATCTTGAAAGAAATAAAAGTAAGGCCGGCCGCGGTGGCCGAGCGATTCTAGGCGCTGCAATCCGGAACCGCGCGACTGCTACGGTCATAGATTCGAATCCTGCCTCAGGTATGGATGGGTGTGATGTCCTTAGGTTAGTTAGGTTTAAGTAGTTGTAAGTTCTAGGCGACTGATGACCTCAGATGTTAAGTCCCATAGTGCTCAGAACCAAATAAAAGTAAAAATAAACAAAAATCACAGCTACCCCTGCCTGGCGCCGTCGCTTTTATCCTACCATAAAAAAATTCTCCAAAGGCAATAGTATTCACAGTGATACAATTTTGTTATTTTTATTTTTCATCTTTTTTATTCTTATTTCTAACTACATGATTATAATTAACAAAGGCATACAAATGAAAGTCATACAAAATATGATGTTACAAAGAAATGTTATTCAAAGTACAAACAAAATAACATTTGTATATTTTTTGTGCTACTTCAGCAGAAGACTCTTTCTTCATGATATGGTGCAACTGGATTTTTCTTGTCCACTACCATTGGTGTTTTCTATCTCCAACAATGATATATGAAAATATTTACAGCAGTCTCACACTGCTTTGCTAATGCCTCAATGTGCAACTTTCCAAGAATCAGCCAATGGCTTTCCTTCCTCACTGCTTACAGTTCATGACATTCTGTTTTCAATGTGATGCTGTGCAGAGCATCAAACTGAACCTGGCACTCCCCATTTAGGCGAGGGGTTTCCTTAAAACACCGTGTAAATTATATGCAAAGAGCATACAGTACCTCCGTGTTCGTCTGAGGACGTTACAAGCATTTTGCACGTACCACCAGTAATCAAGCTCCACTTTCTCCCCTTCACTAAAGGCATAGTAAATGGTCATTCCCTTGAACCATTTAAGCAGTTGATATTTTATGGGGGGAAAGTAATAGTCATTCGGACGGAGGAAGATCAGATGGCAGGTGTGACACTGAGTAATAAGCTAAGATCTTCTGTGTCAGTCACCAAACGCTTTGTGACAACACACACTTGAAGCGATGTTTATCTGTGTCCAGGAGGTGACAGTCAGGGCAAAGTGAGGTATCCAAATTCGATAACGTGGAGCTGGTGTCTCATAGCATATCTTTTGTTGGTGACATGATACCACATTGTACACACGGTAAATGGCAGAAAGTGTTGGTGTATTATTTTCCACAGTCATTGCCAATGAACAGCTGGGTGCTTGGATTCTACCATATTAAGCAGAACTGCTAATGGAAGAGTGGTGTAAAAATCTTTTGCCTTCTGCAGGAGGATTGTGGGGAGACCGGAGATCACATAGTTTTATTCGAGAATGATACATGGGAGAGCTGTATAGTGAGATGTGCTTCCGACACTGGTGGGAAAAGAGAGACTGGCGTCAGAATCTCCACTAGACAACCGATGAGGGAGTCATGTTAACTAGTCCATCGTTTCCATGTGTTACTCATATAGGGAGCAGCTCACAGTGCCTACACATTAACCATTCCCAGTCCGCCACCTCGCAGGGAGAGGGTGAGAGTGTTATAACATACATTCAATACGTGTCCTGTGGATAGGAAATAACTAAAGGCCACCTGGAGTCTGTGACCTTTCACAGCTAGTAGGAGGAGTGCCTGTGCCACTGAGATTTGACACCAAATGGAGGTTCAGGTATTTCACAAGTTGCAGCTGTTTCAAGTCCCCGAGCACGTTCTGGTGCGTCGTCATATATATGATCTGTGGTAAACATCGATAGTTTTCCGTCGCTGTACCAAACACATCCTTCATAAATGTGACTCCCAACTGGTCTGAGGCCTCAGACTGTGCCTTATATCCAATGCCACCAACTTGTTGGTTTTCAGAAGACTTCTCACTGCACATCTGCACTGCACAATCCAGTTTAGGACCAAGTGAAATTTATCAGTGGAACAAACCAGCATTGGCTGGTCACCGGCATACGCCCCATAATCGATCGTGGTTTCCACAGGGTGACGCCAGATATACTGTGGCTGAGACTCCCGAGAAATGGCGTAACTGCGATTGCATAAAGATAGGTAGAGAGGGGGCAACCTTGTAGTAGAGACCTCTTAATGAGTATTGGGCTCACTATTCATCTTTTGACCTGGACCTGAGAGCTGACTGCCGCCAAAAGGCACCACAGAATGTTGATGAGACCCTGGGGAAATCCTATACGGTCCATCACCTATAGTAGGAAGTTATGGTGCACTCTACCAAAGGCTGAACTCGAAACAAAGGAGATGCTTGCTGCTCTCAGGCCACATGCTGAGGCTATCACTATTAAATCCCTGCAGTCGCTGGTGGCCATTTCTATGAAGGCTTCTCCCATGTGTGACGTCTGTTGTGGGTGAGGATCATTGTCATTGTCATCCTTATGTGGCCTGCCAAAAATTCTGGCTAAGTTCTTGTAGTTGGCGTTCAACGATGTGTGTGGCCAACAGTCATTAAGCAGTTACCTTCCCACTGGGTTGTGTACTGGTGTAAGAAGTCCTTCAACTAAAGTAGGCAGTAGAGTCCAGTCCAAGGAAATGAGTTTGTGGAAAACTGTAGCCCATCAGGGTATCTGAAGTCATAAAAGGTCCAGTAAAGCTCAATTGGTTATTCATCAGGACCAGGAGACTTACTGAATGTACCATTATTCAGGTCTCCCCCACCTCTATAGGCAAGACTTCCTCTGTTAATGCCATCACTGTTTCCATGTCAATAGTGCATGTAGTCTGTTGTAATGCTTCTGCAGTGGCCTCATCTCCTATGGTTCTTTTCTGGTAAAGATGAGTAAAATGAAGCCAAGAGCCTTGCCACATTGGTAACGCCAATTCCCGTCAGATCCCCGAAGTTAAACGCTGTCAGGCTGGCGAGAACTTGGATGGGTGACTATCCAGTCTGTCGAGAGCTGTTGGCAAGCGGGGTGCACTTAGTCCTCGTGAGGCAAACTGAGGAGCTACTTGATTGAGAAGTAGTGGCTCCGATCTTGTAAAGTGACATATGGCTGGGACAGTGATGTGCTGACCTCATGCCCCTCCATATCCGCATCTGGTGACGCCTGTGGGCTGAGGATGACATGGCGGCCGGTTGGTACTGTTGTGGCTTATAAGGCCTGTTCGGATGGAGAAGATTTTTGATTAAAATGATCATACAGGTCTTTCACTATGGTTGCTTGGCTTGTACAAGGGTGCACATCTCACATCATAAGGCATGTAATTAACCATTGGTTATGTCAGCACTTGTCCATTGCTATGTGGTGCATGGTGGGTACCCCTGTGACTGTTTGGTTTTATCACTGATAACAGACTATAGTGCAATCTAATTGGTACTTTGTCAAAGATAGTATGTCAGCCTTGATTTGATGTCGTTCTCATAGACTGTCTGGCGATGGAGAGAGAGTGTTGAAGTCCCCAAGCACTGCATAATGAAAGACCAGGGTCTGTTGTGTCACGCAACTGTGTCCTACCCAAACTGCATAAGTGTTTTGCGTATTGCTGGTTCAGCGAATAGGAACTACCACACCAAAGTCAAGGGGTATCGGAAGTGACATCATTAACAGCTGGCCCATGTTGTAGCGACTTGCTAATGGTAGTCCAGGTCCTGGAGGTGAGTTACATTCATCTTCAAGAAGCTGTTACTATGCCAGACTTGTTGGAGGTGGAAATGTATCATGAATATATATGTGCTGTGATCAGAAAAGGCTAGAGGCTGTTATATATGATATCCAGCAGCCACCACTGCCTGTGTAAGCCCTTGTGACACATATATGATATCCAGTCTGTTAGTGCAATGACTGGTAAAACGCGTGTGTCCAGAGTAGTTCCTGTGTGCCTTTTCCCAAGTGTTGCACAAGTGAAGATTATGAATCACCATATGCAGTTCCGGACAAGGCATTTAATGTGGGATTTAGTCCTTGTACTGAAGTATGCAATTAAAATCGCCAGCGAACACACTGTGTTCATACTGTCCTAAGAGAAGGGGGTACATGTCTGGAGAGGAGAACCTGGCCTGGTCAGACGTCTGGTGGCTTCCGATAGTGCATAAACATTAACGAATTGGGTATCAAGTGCTGCGATTGCTAATTCTCGAGTAGAGGGGAGATACATGATGTTGGTGGCTTTGATACCGTCACACATTAAGATCTCCATTCTTGACTTCCTGCACATCTACTGTCACTGATTCCTGTGACCATTGCCACCTGTTGGTGTTGCTTTTATTCTTGTTACACATGTTGAATGCTGTAAATTTAATTTAAAATAGCATTAAAATGATTTAAGAATTGTTTGGATAAAGTGAAAACTTCTGTGTTTTGTCCACCTAGCAAATTCACCAACTTACCTGAAGTGGCCATAATTAATCTAAACCTATTAACAACATTGTGTTTTAAATTCTGAAGAAGACACTCCTAGCAGTGTTGAAACCACGTTACTTTGTTATAAATAGTGACCAAGGGTTGTTTTTATTTCAATTGTAACTGTTTACGGTCTCTGAACGTGCAGCCATGTACAAAATTTATTGTTACACAATATAGCATAAGAAATCATTAAAAACAATACTTTTTCAAAATTTTAAAATATAAAATACATGACTAGTTACAATACTTTCAAAAGTTGGGCTCACACCCTCCCTGCATCACCCAGTATTGTAAGGATTAAATTGTCTTTGGAGATTTCTATATACATTAATGAAACAACACTGTCTATGGTTTAAGAAAAACCTAAACCAGGTTGGAAAAACTTACCACATGTGGTTCAGATGCTATTTCAATGCACATATGTGTCAAGATGAAATATTGTTTCTCAGGGCTAAATGATGGCAGTTAGCTTTAGTTCACATTGTAGCACATGTAGAGCACTACCTGTTAGCAAAGCAAGTCCTTCTAGTGCTGCTCTCTCTAATCAGTCTCATTAGATTAATGATTCGTCGTCTTAGACTGATCATCTTAACTGTCCATTCACCTACATGTGCTAATTATTGAACTTGCCAACTGTCACCAGGCTTGGTTACAATTATAAACAGTAACTTGCATTTCAAGCAAAAGAAAATATCGTTTGGCTTTTGCCTTGGCAATACTGTTTGTTCTGCGAGCCCTAAAACTCTTATGTGGAGCTTCAATTTTGTACGTTATCGTTCCCTGTCTCCCAGGCATTCAGTCATAGTAAAAGAGTTTGGAAAAAGTATTGAAGTGCTGTGCTTATTGAGCCATCGTTACCAGAATGTTTCCAGTCTTGTATTAAAGGGTACATGTTTATAAAAAGGTACCATTAAAGACGTATTGCGTTACTACTGTTTCTTTCTTTCTTTTTTTTTTTTTTTTTTTTTTGAATTTTTACGTGGCAGAGATACGACTACGTCGTGCAAAAACTAATAAGCTACAAATTTCCCCTTCCATAAAAATGCACTCTAATTTCTCGACATACAAGCTGCACTAACAATGTGTACAGTACCTACAATGATTTATCCCGCTGCTGCAGGGTACTAGTAAACGTGGCAGCCATACGATCTTCAGCTAGGTAAGAGGTGTCGACTTAATATGAAATCCCTGATTTGTTTCTATACACAACACTGCAATTTTCGTTTTAAAAGCGAGTATAGTGCCAAAAATATGCCCAAGTACATTCTCTGGTGACATTACACGGTGTCGTTTGTGTGTGGCTACTGCATAAAGGGGCCTGCACACTCATAGTATTTATTGACAATATTGGATCCTCAAACCTTAAATATATTGAAGTGACTCAATTATCTTACTAAGAATCGCGATTTTACAAGATTAAGATATCGAACACGCGAGAGATAGCATGTGCCACAATTTAACAACAATAGGTGATAAAACATGAAATAAAGGAATGAGTAAAAAGGAAGCGACGTGTCGTATGTTAATTTATAGACTCAAATCACAATCATGAACAATTTTCATAAACAATAAACGTGTCCCGCATTTTGCTACAAATTATTTTTGTTGATACGACATGAAACAGAGAAAGAAAATGCGGTACTGGTAGATTTAATCATTATGGGAGCTTGCAAACGTTCAATGTTTAGTAGCAAAAAATCTGTTTGACGAAGCTTCGATATATCGAAGTGACTCTCACGCCATCCACAATATTGTCGGTTGGCAACGCGATTTCATTTGAGTTCGTGATCGAGAATCGACGGTTGGCGTGTACGTGCTGCCATCTCATAGACAAGTGGAGAAACACTAGCTCTGTTGAGGTGCTGTAAGTAATTCTTCATTTATTTAAACCGTAGGTACCATATTTCACACCTGTTGAAATTAAGATAAAAATTTAAATGGATAAGGAAAGGTATTCCACGGCCACGATAATAAAAACTTAACAAATCCAGTTGTAGTATATTTACTCTCGTTATCAGCCAGTAGTCTTGCTACCTACAAATCACGGAACTTCGTGCTGGGCCTGTGGATGCGGGTGGAAAAATTGAAGTTGTTCACGTGTTTAAAGTTGAGATAGAGTAACATGTGTTTGTGGTATGTTTTAACTCCGCCTGCAGTTTTTGTAGAGTGAGATGGACTACTCTGCAGATGCTGTTGCCGGTCCCAAGTCCGGAGAAAGGAGGAGGGTTGGCACTATTAAAAAGCCGTAAAAATTTGCGTTCTAATATCTAGCGGGTCTCCCCCGATGAACCATGGACCTTGCCGTCGGTGGGGAGGCTTGTGTGCCTCAGCGATACAGATGGCCGTGGGTATATGTTGAGAGGCCAGACAAACGTGTGGTTCCTGAAGAGGGGCAGCAGTATGGATGATTGACTGATCTGGCCTTGCAACATTAACCAAAACGGCCTTGCTGTGCTGGTACTGCAAACGGCTGAAAGCAAGGGGAAACTACAGCCGTAATTTTTCCCGAGGACATGCAGCTTTACTGTATGATTAAATGATGATGGCATCCTCTTGGGTAAAATATTCCGGAGGTAAAATAGTCCCCCATTCGGATCTCCGGGCGGGGACTACTCAGGAGGATGTCGTTATCAGGGGAAAGAAAACTGGCGTTCTAAGGATCGGAGCGTGGAATGTCAGATCCCTTAATCAGGCAGGTAGGTCAGAAAATTTGAAAAGGGAAATGGATAGGTTAAAGTTAGATATCGTGGGAATTAGTGAAGTTCGGTGGCAGGAGGAACAAGACTTCTGGTCAGGTGACTACAGGGTTATAAACACAAAATCAAATAGGGGTAATGCAGGAGTAGGTTTAATAATGAATAGGAAAATAGGAATGCGGGTAAGCTACTACAAACAGCATAGTGAACGCATTATTGTGGCCAAGATAGATACGAAGCCCACGCCTACTACAGTAGTACAAGTTTATATGCCAACTAGCTCTGCAGATGATGAAGAAATTGAAGAAATGTACGATGAAATAAAAGAAATTATTCAGATAGTGAAGGGAGACGAAAATTTAATAGTAATGGGTGACTGGAATTCGAGTGTAGGAAAAGGGAGAGAAGGAAACATAGTAGGTGAATATGGATTGGGGCTAAGAAATGAAAGAGGAAGCCGCCTAATAGAATTTTGCACAGAGCACAACTTAATCATAGCTAACACTTGGTTTAAGAATCATGAAAGAAGGTTGTATACGTGGAAGAACCATGGAGATACTAAAAGGTATCAGATAGATTATATAATGGTAAGACAGAGATTTAGGAACCAGGTTTTAAGTTTTAAGACATTTCCAGGGGCAGATGTGGACTCTGACCACAATCTATTGGTTATGACCTGTAGATTAAAACTGAAGAAACTGCAAAAATGTGGGAAATTAAGGAGATGGGACCTGGATAAACTGAAAGAACCAGAGGTTGTACAGAGTTTCAGAGAGAGCATAAGGGAACAATTGACAGGAATAGGGGAAAGAAATACAGTAGAAGAAGAATGGGTAGCTCTGAGGGATGTAGTAGTGAAGGCAGCAGAGGATAAAGTAGGTACAAAGACGAGGGCTGCTAGAAATCCTTGGGTAACAGAAGAAATATTGAATTTAATTGATGAAAGGAGAAAATATAAAAATGCAGTAAATGAAGCAGGCAAAAAGGAATACAAGCATCTCAAAAATGAGATCGACAGGAAGTGCAAAATGGCTAAACAGGGATGGCTAGAGGACAAATGTAAGGATGTAGAAGCTTATCTCACTAGGGGTAAGATAGATACTGCCTACAGGAAAATTAAAGAGACCTTTGGAGAGAAGAGAACCATGTGTATGAATATCAAGAGCTCAGATGGCAGCCCAGTTCTAAGCAAAGAAGGGAAGGCAGAAAGGTGGAAGGAGTATATAGAAGGTTTATACAAGGGCGATGTACTTGAGGACAATATTATGGAAATAGAAGAGGATGTAGATGAAGACGAAATGGGAGATACGATACTGTGTGAAGAGTTTGACAGAGCACTGAAAGACCTGAGTCGAAACAAGGCCCCCGGAGTAGACAACATTCCATTAGAACTACTGACGGCCTTGGGAGAGCCAGTCATGACAAAACTCTACCAGCTGGTGAGCAAGATGTATGAGACAGGTGAAATACCCTCAGACTTCAAGAAGAATATAATAATTCCAACCCAAAGAAAGCAGGTGCTGACAGATGTGAAAATTACCGAACTATCAGTTTAATAAGCCACGGCTGCAAAATACTAACGCGAATTCTTTACAGACGAATGGAAAAACTGGTAGATGCAGACCTCGGGGAGGATCAGTTTGGATTCCGTCGAAATGTTGGAACACGTGAGGCAATACTGACCTTACAACTTATCTTAGAAGAAAGATTAATAAAAGGTAAACCTACGTTTCTAGCATTTGTAGACTTAGAGAAAGCTTTTGACAATGTTGACTGGAATACTCTTTTTCAAATTCTAAAGGTGGCAGGGGTAAAATACAGGGAGCGAAAGGCTATTTATAATTTGTACAGAAACCAGATGGCAGTAATAAGAGTCGAGGGGCATGAAAGGGAAGCAGTGGTTGGGAAAGGAGTGAGACAGGGTTGTAGCCTCTCCCCGATGTTATTCAATCTGTATATTGAGCAAGCAGTAAAGGAAACAAAAGAAAAATTTGGAGTAGGTATTAAAATTCATGGAGACGAAGTAAAAACCTTGAGGTTCGCCGATGACATTGTAATTCTGTCAGAGACGGCAAAGGACTTGGAAGAGCAGTTGAATGGAATGGACAGTGTCTTGAAAGGAGGATATAAGATGAACATTAACAAAAGCAAAACGAGGATAATGGAATGTAGTCCAATTAAATCGGGTGATGCTGGGGGAATTAGATTAGGAAATGAGACACTTAAAGTAGTAAAGGAGTTTTGCTATTTAGGAAGTAAAATAACTGATGATGGTCGAAGTAGAGAGGATATAAAATGTAGACTGGCAATGGCAAGGAAAGCGTTCCTGAAGAAGAGAAATTTGTTAACATCGAATATAGATTTATGTATCAGGAAGTCGTTTCTGAAAGTATTTGTTTGGAGTGTAGCCATGTATGGAAGTGAAACATGGACGATAACTAGTTTGGACAAGAAGAGAATAGAAGCTTTCGAAATGTGGTGTTACAGAAGAATACTGAAGATAAGGTGGATAGATCACGTAACTAATGAGGAGGTATTGAAATGGATTGGGGAGAAGAGAAGTTTGTGGCACAACTTGACTAGAAGAAGGGATCGGTTGGTAGGACATGTTTTGAGGCATCAAGGGATCACAAATTTAGCATTGGAGGGCAGCGTGGAGGGTAAAAATCGTAGAGGGAGACCGAGAGATGAGTACACTAAGCAGAGTCAGAAGGATGTAGGTTGCAGTAGGTACTGGGAGATGAAGCAGCTTGCACAGGATAGAGTAGCATGGAGAGCTGCAGATAGGGGTAATGCAGGAGTAAGTCAAATAATGATTAAGAAAAAAGATAAAGATATATGTGGCGTCTGTTCTTTCAGAAATAAGACACCACATACCACTAATATAATTAACGTGTTATTGACCAATAACACTTCCAGTGCAGATGCACACCATGCTTGAACTCTTACGGGAATCGGTGAAACTCCATGACCGATGAGGATAATGGGCACGAGTACTAACATCAGTAGAGTGTGAATAAGTTGAGAATTTGCATCTGATGGAGGGTGTGCAAGGGTAGTCTGTGCAGTTGCAATGACTGCTGTGTCTTCATGGCTTAGTGGTCAGAGCACCTGTCTGGTGAGCAGGAAACCTGGGTTCAAATTCCAGGCTGGCACAAGCTTTCAATTTTCCCCATTGATGTAAATCAACACCCACTAGCAGCTAAATGTCATTAATTCTATGTCAAATTGAAGTTAGTGGGGAGGGGGGGGGGAGGGGAAGGATAGGGAAGGGATGGGATTCCTGATGTCAGCTCCATTGGAACATTATGCAGAATCAGCGAAGACAAATGAAAATGTGTACCGTACCAGGACTTGAACCCAGGATCTCCTTCTTACAAGGCAGGTGCATTAACCACTGTGCCATCCTCAGCATCCCTCACAGCTGAATCACATTCCCATAGAGTGCCACTTATTCGCAGTCCTTGTCCATTTTCTCCATGCTCGCTACTCTGACATTGCCACAGGAGGTTGGGCGTACTTGTGCATCTGCACTGAAGAAGGTTGATCCAGTGCCCATCTAGACAATCAATTATATGAATGTACTGTGTCTGTCCTTTTGGACATGTGTTTAGCTGAATTTAAAGATGAGATCACAAATATGATAGCACAACGTAATTTGCAGAGCAGCACTACATATAGATCATCTTCCTGCCAGAATGTGATGACACACAACATGATCAGATTAACCTTCACTAAATCGCAGGTTAGCTCTTTCTTCTGCAGACTGCTTCAGTTGACAAAAAGAGAAAATGTAAAAATGCAGTGAGTGAAGCAGGCAAAATGAAATATAGACATCTGAAAGATGAGATTCACAGAAGTGCAAAAATGTGAAGCAGGAATGGTAGAGGATAAATGCAAGACTGTAGAAGCATACATAACCAGAGAAAAGACAAGTACTGCCTTGAGAAAAATTAGAGAGACCTCATACCATGAGTTCAGGCAGCAAATCAACACAACACAAAGAAGTGAAAGCTAAAAGTTGGGATGAAAAAAGAAAAAAAAAGGCAGACCTACATTTATTGTGTTTGTAGATTAAGATATAACTTTTGTTGATTTGGACTGGACTACACTTTTTGAAGTTTTAAAAGTAGCAGGGATAAAACACAAGAAGTGAAAGGTTATTTATAATTTACATGGAAACCAGACTGCAAGTATGAGACTTGAAGGAAATGAAAGGGAAGCAGTATCAGAGATGGGAGTGAGACAGGAAGTAGCTTATCCCTGATGTTATTCAGTCTGTACTTGAGCAAGCTGTCGAAGATAGTGACATCTCATTTAAGATGTTTTTAACAGTAAACCAATGTAAGAATGGAAAGTAACATACTAGGATCTGATTCCCACCTCATTTATTATTCTGTTAAATAATTTTAAACACCATAGCTTAAAAAATTTCACTTCAGCCCTCAATTGGTAGAAATCAACAAAGTAACCTATGTGGTGCCAGGCCAGTAGTAGTAATTTCTTTATGATGCTACTCAGTCAAACTGACAACAGTGAGTGTTTGTCTCGGGCTGAGAAAAAGGCATCATCTTTCTAGGCAAACTCAAGTACAGCTCCCAGTTAATTCTTAAACCTTTTTCCTGTTCAGAATGAGATTTTCACTCTGCAGTGGAGTGTGCACTGATATGAAACTTCTTGACAGATTAAAACTGTGTGCCAGACCGAGACTTGAACTCAGGACCTTTGCCTTTCGCGGGCAAGTGCTCTACCAACTGAGCTACCCAAGCATGACTCACGACCCATCCTCACAGCTTCAATTTTGCCTGTACCTCGTCTCCTACCTTCCCGAGGCAAAGGTCCCGATTTCGAGTCTCATTCTGGCACACAGTTTTAATCTGTCAGAAAGTTTCTCTTTCTTGTCCTCCTTTTTCTGTGCTGGAGCCCTAAGTGGGGACCAGTTTCATCGTGGTCTCAGTACAGTCCTGTATACCTACATTACTTGAATGATGAGTTCAATGATGATGGTGTTCATCTTTATTTCTTGTAAAAATATGTAAATGTTCAAGGCTGAAGCATATTGTTTCACAGATATAGCCACACGGCAGTGGAAAGACATTGTTTTGCTTAAAAAAATGTAAGTGGTGGAAGAGAGAGGGATTTGTTTCATTATTTTCATTATTCACTTTGGCATAATGATTATGAGACTAATGCCTCCAAATTTCTTATGTGAAAACTCTTAAAGCCTTTTCCAATAACAAAAATGTTATTAACACTCTGCATATATATTCTTCATGTCTACATAGTCACCCTGGCAATGAACACATTTCTCCCAATGAGAAATACCATCACTGTAGAATGTTGGTTTTGTTGACAGTGCCATGACCTCACCTCTGCTTGCACCACTTCATTGCTATCAAAGTGAAGTCCTTAAAGATGTCCTTTAAGTTTTGGGAACAGATGAAGATCAGATGGGGCCAAGTCAGTACTGTATGGAGAATGATCAGTGACAGTGAACACAAGGTATTGGATTGCTGATGTCACAGTGCTTGTATATGGTCTTGCATTCTCATACTGATGGGTAGGGTGCTCCATGTGTGGACAAACTCTCTGAATTCAAAATGTGATTACATCACACTATTTCTCATGCAGTTACATTAGATACTGCCACATTACATGCTACAATTTGGAGCCATTAATAGGCAGTTGGCTGAATATTTAACATGTAGAATGTTAATGACATTTGTTTTATTCAAAAAGCATTAAGGGTTTTCACAAAAATCTCTGAGGCAGTATAGGATTACCAAATGTACAAGGCACATTTTATTGATTTTATGTCAGAGACTTTCCTGAGAATACCAACAGCTTAGTACAATCTGCTCAATCTGATTAATTACTTTTCTTTAAGTATGTCCCATAGTAAAGTAACATCTGTCCACACTACAAGGAATTTTGAGGTTACTTTTTGGTGTTTGTAGACATTTTCCATCCTGATGTTACCTATTACTGGTGTTAACTTTTGTGATTAGACCAAGTTTGTTAACTGTTTTTTCTTTATTTTGTTACAGCTTGTTTTTATTTAACCAATTTACCAGGGTGTAGTTTGTATCAACAGAGTTTTGAGTTGATGAAAACAGTGTATTAGTATCATCAGCAAATATTACCGGCAGACTTTTATGAATGGTTAGGGCAGATTATTGCCAGATATACTAAACAAATTTGCACCAAGTGTGAAAAATTTAGGAATACTTTGTCTTACTATGTGCTCCTTTGACTGAATGCTTTCACCATAATTTTTAGGTGGTTATAGTATTGTGGACTCTGGACTCTCGTATGATCTGAACCAGTTGGTATGTTTTCCCCCAATTCCTTACAGCCATAGTGTCTCAAAAAGTAATGCATGGTTGAAACAATCAATGACCTTTGTCAGATCAAGGAACACATTCGTTTAATGATTTGCTTCATTGAGTGCACTATAGAATTAACTTCAAATGAATAAAAAGACCCATTTATCGATATGCTTCTCCAAATTCCAAGACTCTAAAAGCAATAACTTTCCAGGAAGCCCTTCATGACGGTTATTGTGCATGCACTTCACCTACTGGCAGTAGTTCACATGGCTTGCTTGTACTGGGACAGAGCATTTAATTTAAAGTGCACTAGTGCAGGAATTAGTTGTCAAAAATTAAAAGAATTGTTGCAAATTATTAACAACAGTCCTTTATTATGTTTGAAACATAGTTAATCACTCAAAATGAACTTTGAGTGTTTGCTTTAAATCATCGAAACAAAGACCTACAGTACGGGCTCTTCCTGTGAGTTTCCAATAGTTTCCAATAGTTCTGTTACAAGAGACAGCTTCACATCTGTATGTGTTTCTTCATTTGCTTTTTCAGTGTCTTCATAAACAATAATGCATTATGCACTAAATATTTAGTAGTTTTCTAAATATTTTTACACATTGCTTGAAACATATTTTCCTTTCCATGAGAACAACTTGTAGTTCCTGATTTCTTCTGACTCACTCACTTCCTGACAAAGGTCTTAACAATACATTGTGGTGTAGTGTGGAACACAACACAACCAAGAATGTAGTACAACTTTATTAGGCTGTGGCATGTACTCCAACCACTGTAATGTACACTGAACACAATAAGACAAGGTAAATGTATGCAAGCAGTTACAACATGATAACTGCGTGTGAGCATAGCATGGCAGGATTTAAATAGGCACTCGCCCATGGTGGCTCTATCAGATGTCCACAGTATTGCTCTTATGTGACACTCTCTCGCTAATGACAACACAGTGCTAATGCGTGTGGCTTTCAAGTGTGCATGCATTACTTCATTCCTCTTCCCTTGGGAAAGAGCTCAGACTTATGAGATGTCCATTGCATCTCTCTTCACAAGGCTCTGACTGAGATGATGTACTATTACTGGGGCATATGGTCACAAGTACTTGGGGCGGGCAGCATTGCAGTCCGCCTTCTCATGTCAAACCATGTGGTAGGATGGGTGATATCAGTGGAAGCTCCGTATCCACATCAGGTCCAAAGCCTGGTGTTGTTGATACCCTCGCAGTTGGTGGTTAAGGCGGAGAAGACAGCTCTGGTGTGGACAGCAGCTGCATCGGTACTGGTAGTGGTGTCGGCAAAGCAGCGCTAGGCTCATCCACCAGTGACGGGGGCCCCCTCGTATTTTGTAAGAGGGACCCAGCCACATCAGGTGATCCAGCGAGTGACACAGACTGGCGGGGTGACTTTGGCATCTTGGCTGGGGTTGTCCAGGGGCAACTGGTCATAATGACATGCACAGAGTCCCTCATCCATACAGACATCGCAGAAACAGTGGCTGCGGTATTGGGAGATGATGGCAGAAATCCATTTTGGATGAGGACCAAACCCGCATACTAAGACAGCCACCTCGGGCCAAGAGTGGGATGACGGTTGCACGGGTTGTCTTACCTGGCCGGGCCGCAGGAGATTAAGGCTTGTCTGGTGTTTATACCCATGGAACAGTTTGATGGGGCTGTTGTCATCATATGGTTGGAACCGATAGGAAGGTGGAAGTTAATCCAAGGCAACATGGGCTGGGGACTGAGTCATATACTTTTTCATTTGTCTTTTGGATGTTCTAACTAATCTTTCGGACTCAACACTGGACTGCAGGTCGAAAATATGGCGAATGCCAAGGGCATTGCGGATAGTGGATAGGCCAGCTATAACTTGGCTCCCTCACATTCGGCAGCTTAGACAAACATACTGGCGGCATCTTAATGATCTTCGTTGCTTGAATCACACCAGCTGGGGTGCTGATTGGTCTACCCTTCTATGACTGTATCAGGCATTGATTCAGTCCCATCTCAATTATGGGAGCCTGTCTTATAGTTGTTCATCGCTTTCCGCATTGCAGTTGCTTGATCCCATAGTTCAGTGCGGTATCCGACTTGCAACTGGAGCTTTCCGCACAAGCCCTGTATACAGCCTACTTGCGGAGGCTGGTGTCCCTCCACTGTAGATCTGGCACTGCCAACTACTGGCCGCTTATGCTTCACATATTTTTAGCTTAACTGGACATACAAATTACCATCTCCGACTCCCCAACTCAGTCGTCCATCTTCCAGATCGGTGGCCCCGGTCACGGTGTATGATTACGGTTTGCATCCAGTCTCTTCTCTGTGGGCTTGAGTTTTTCCCTCTCCTACCTATTTTCTGGGACCATGTATGTATATCCCATGGTGTGTGCCCCACCCATCTTCAGCTGGATTTGGCACAAGGCTCGAAAGACTCAGACACTCCTGAGACCCTCCGCTGATGCTTTCTTTCCATCCTTGCTGCGTTTCACAGCTCTGACGTAGTCTTTGCTGACAGTTCAATGGTTGCTGGTCGAGTTGGTTATGATTTTACTCTTGAGGATCAATCTGAACAATGCTCATTGCTGGATGGCTATTGTGTTTTCACTGCAGAGCTGGTTGCCATTTCTTGTGACCTAGAGTATATCTGCTCCTGCTCAGGTGAGTCCTTTGTTATCTGTAGTGACTCCATGAGCAGTTTAGGAGCTATTGACCAGTGTTTTCCTCACTCTTGTCTGGTGATGGCTATCCAGGAGTCCATCCATACTCGTGCCCGTTGCAGCCACTCCATGGTTTTTGTGTGGACCCCGGGTCTTGTCGGCATCCGGGGCAATGAATGTGTTGACAGGCTGGCCAAACAGGCTGTCATTGAACCAACCCTCAAGGTTGGCCACACCTGGCTGACGCACAGCCATTTATTGCACCCTGAGAACCCACCTCCATGTCACTGCGGGTCGGCATTGACAGTGGTCCACATCTTGTTAGACTGTCCACTTTCAGCTGCACTCAGACAGACATTTGCACTGCCTGATACACTCTCTGGTCTTTTAATGGATGACTCTGCAATGGCAGGCTTAGTTTTTAGTTTTATTTGAGCAGGGGGCTTTTATTACTCAATCTGAGGGTTTGTCTCCTTTTTTTTGTTGAGTCTGGCCTTTGGCCTACGATTTTAGCTTGGGACTTTTAATGTGTCTCTTGGTGGTTGGCTTTTCCTTTTTTGTTTACATGGTCAGCCAACCACTGTACAACTCTATGTGCCTTTAATTCCTTTTTTTCTGGACTTTGTGTCTTTCTTGTTCTGTGTCGTCCCTTGTTACCTTCGTTGCTTGTTTTTATTCCTTGTGGGTTTTCATGGTTGTGGATACAGAGACTGATGACCTTTACAGTCTGGTCCCTTCAACCCGCAAAACCAACTAACCATAGGCCAGCCATGTTGTATTCAATGTATCACTTTCCATAAAATCAGGTCAGTTGCCCTAACCTGTGTGACCCAAGTGCCAGTGATTGGAAAACCATCAATATTGTGTTCAACGCATTCATCAGCGCCCAATATTGAAGGCAATGCACTGCTTTGTCTGCCAGCAACGCTGAGGGGCTAAAAAGTGAAACTAATGGCTTGCGATCCATGATGAGATCGAATTTTGCACCAGACAGGAAAACATGAGATTTCTTTAAGGTATAAACAATGATAAGTGCTTCTTTCTCTATATTTTTTTCACTAAATGTTGACCCGGTTGATAGGTTATGAGGTAATGTGCACATTGTAATACAGACCTCAGTTTCAAAAACACCGTTTCACTTGCCTGCAACCAGGGGGAAGATGTTTCCTTATGCAGCATGGCATGTAACGGTTGTGCAGTTGATGCCACCCCCAGTAAAACTGATGATGATGATGATGATAATGATGATAACAAGCAAAATTACCTCTGGAGTTCTTTGATTTACATAGGGCGCGGAAGAGCCACAATGGCAGAGACATTCTAATGACGGGGTGTGATACCAGTACTAAAGACCTCAAACACAAGGTAAAAAAAATAGAAGGCTGAAAGAAGCGACGCGTTTTCAAATTGCATTTCAATCCAGCAGCCTGTAACACCAAAAAGAACATACCTAAGTTGGTGAGATGTTCAGCAGTGGAGGAGCCAGACACCACAATATCCTCAAGATAGCTGGTGCAACCAGACACAGATCATGTGGGTTGCTCGAGAAACTGTTGGAAAATCTCCAGGGCACTGGCCATGCCAAATGATAACTGTAGGTATTGATACAAGCTGAAAGGCATGTTAACCACCAAGAGCTATTGAGAATCAGCATCAAGGTAAGCTGCATACATGCACCAGAGAGGTCAATCTTGGAAAAATAATGATCACCATCAAGCTTAGCAAAAAGTTCGTCAGTGCATGGTAAGAGATATGAGTCAATGAGAGACTGAGCATTGACAGAAACTTTAAAATTGCTGCAAAGGTGTAACCGCCCTGACAATGACTAAGGTGGTAGCCCATTCACTGGATGTGATCAGTGGACAAACCCAGACACTGTGAGGCAGTAGACCTCTGCCTTAACTAAACCACGGAGTGCAAGCGGCACTAGGCAAGCCAGAAAGAAACAAGGTTTGGCTGATGGTTTCATGGTGATGTGGTCCTTGAAATTATTGGCACAACCGAAACCCACAGAAAACAAGGTGGAAAATTCAGAACATAAGGAGTCAAGTTGTGTATAAGGCACTTGATCAGAGACAAGATTAACTTCATTGGAAATATTAAACCCAAAAAGCTTAAAGATATCCAAACCAAACAAATTTTCAGTGCATGCATTGTTCACCACCAGAAAAGTCAGCAGACAAACAACAGGTTTATTTGTGACTAGGGCGGGGAAACAATATCGGAAGGGAATACTTCTATTATTGTAGGTGACTAATGTATGCTATAATGGTGCTCAAGATGGTACGTTTGCAAATTCAGTAATGACACAGCAGCACCAGTGATTCCTTGCATGTATAATAGAAATCTTATTGGGTGCAATGAAGGTTGCTGATACATAATTTACATCCATTCAGTGTCTGCAATAGGCTGCTGGAATTTTGAATTACAAACAGGAACAGTGTGGCCGATTTTGTTGCACTGGTGGCAAATGGCCCACCACTTAGAACAATCTGGCCTATCATGAATGGCAAAACACAATGGAAAAGAGGGAAGTTTGGACCACTTGCGATTTTGCTCATTCCCAAGCTTGCTGTGCTGCTGCTGTGGCCGTGGCTGCCACATTGAGGTGGGCTGCCTGCCGTGATGTTTTTATTGCGTGTGAACTACTGCCACAATATTGGCCCCCTGTGAGTCTACCGACAAATGGCACATGGAAGTGGGTTGAACTTCTGCAACCTCGCACTATGATTAAATTTGAGTACCCGCAACCCTAGAATCGTGAAACAATTGTACAATAGTCAGAATGCCAGAGAGAGAGGTGTTCTCACATTGAAAGGCCCACTCACAAAGCTAACAATTGGGAGCAAACCGAATGATTGCATCACAAACCATTTGGTCAGCATACAACTCCTTATATACATCAGTGACAAAGTTACAATGGAGGCTTTAACCATGGACCTCAGCTACCCAAGTCTTATAGGAATGCTTCAGTTTCTTGCAACAGAGACAGAACTCAACTCGAGTGGCAATTACTTGCATCTATTTACAGTGGTATTTGGAAAGAAAGCTGCACATATTAGCAAAAGAGTGTGAATATGAATCCTGCAGGGGGCCAGTTGGAAAAGGAGTTGATATATGTGACATGATTATCAAGACAAAAAGAAAGCATGGCATAAGGTAACATCAGTCAATTCAAATTCATGAAAATGCCGCCGCAACTATTTTTTGTAAGCCATTTTTTGACATACTCATAGCAAGCTGGAAATGGTAGGAGATAAATGATGGTTAGTGTCAGGTGATGTAGACTAAGACAGACCCAAACTGGCCAAAACAGAGGCAAGTGTTTGCAATACCTGGGTTTGATTGCGTTGTGCTGTGGCAGACACTTCCTGCGGTTGACTGAGATGCTGTAGTAAGAACACCTTGCTGATCAACCAGCCAGTGGAAAAACTCGTGTGTGTGTGTGTGTGGAGGGGGGGGGGGGGGGGGGGGGGGGAGGGAGCGCTCTCGCATTACTTCACATTTCAAATATATGACTTCACTTAGCTGAGAAAATAGTAAACAAATCATAGAGCAATACAGCAATACACTCTTACCTGCAATACTGTGAATAGTGTGTAAATGGTTGGATTATTGCCACTTGAGATGCTCAGTGCCACATGAGTAGGCATTTAAGTTGTTGGCTTGAGAGGTTATAACAAGGTAATATACTGCTTCCTTTACAACTGGAATATGTTTGATAGAATAGAAATGGACCTTTAGTTATTAACATGACTACTGTCAGTTATTTTGAACAGCATACTTCAGCTACTTTGAAATTTTTGAAGATATGACCTGTTGATGAAGAGTAGCTTCTTATATCTGGCAGGTAATCAGCCACATGTCGTCCATGTTAGAAGATAATCAGCAATATTACCCCAAACACAGGGTTGATTGGTTGGTTTCTGTGTTGTAATACTTCTGATTTCACTAGCTGTGACAAGGTGAAGAAAAAATTAACTTGGAAACAGAACTATATCTGGACAATGACTGGGCACAGGAAGAGTGGTAAAAGAAGAAAATTTGTCATCAATATTTATGAAGTGATTGTTGAATATTGCACATAATTATTTATGGTCAGAGATAACACAGTCTTCGTCTTTGATGCATATTATTTTATTGAGTGACTCTTGCCTTTCTCACCAATTGTCTCATTGATGACTTTCCACATGGCTTTGAATGTATTACTGGAGTCTGCCAGTTGTACATACTCTTGGCGTCACAATGAAATTATTTGGAATATTTTTTATATTGTTTTAAATCATTATCAAATAACTTGCTGTCACTTGTTTCATTGTAAGCAAATAGCAGTCTTCTTTTGTACAAGAGGTTTATATTTATTATAAGATATTTTGCAATATGCTTGGCATTGATCTAAATTATATTTGAAGTGCTACATAATATCATAACTACAGAATGCTCAAATTCATCAAGCTTACTGTCCACATCATTAGCACAATAGATGCCCCCTCTAGTCAGCCTTATGAAGAACATGCGTGAAAGTGACTATATTGTTTTTTCAATCGTTTATATACCAGTGCATGATGGAAAATTTCTTTCTGTTTGGTTATACTTAGCACTGTTGTACTCAATATCAAACAGTTGTGATCTGAAATACCATTATAAATTAGGTATACTCTGTAACAGGTGACCTGCTGTTACCAAAAAAATAAATAAATCATCAATTGTAAAAGTGCTAGTTGTTCGTGTAGGTTTATTGTTCATTTTCTACATGTTACTACCATTTTATCGTTCAGTATTTCTTGCCAAACAGCCGCTTCTGTATATTAAAGTCTCCACATAGCTAAATATTGGGGTATTTTGAATTGTCTAGTTTTACACTTACGTCTAGTGTTGACATAAATATTGAAATGTAACCAGTAGATGACATCAAGAAAAGGAAAATCTCACAGTAGCCCAGAGACAGATAGCTCCATTGAAACTTTCTAAAGCATGTACTCCAATTACAATGAGGTAATAAGCTGCACACAAAATGTAATGTATTTAACTAGTTAACATTGGTAATGCATTTGTAACAACATGATACATTTGATTCATGCCATGAAGTTGTCATTATAACAGTCACATTTGCTTAGGAAGGTCAAAACTTTATCTGTAAGTTTTCTCTCTGAGTGACTTACTTTGAGGCTGAAGCAAGAAAACTTTACTACCTGGTATACCGAAATACATAATTATAACATTTACTTGATGAATGAAACATACATTATGGGTTCAATGAACAGTCAGAGAAAGTTTTCAGCTTCCTATGGAAATTGTGGAAAAAAAAAAAACAGGAGAGCTTGTCTTGCCTTCCATTACCATAGTTGCTTAATGAGAACCTGGTAAATAATCATGTCCTCCACTTATCTAAAATTCCCAACTAGTTGACATTATCTTGAATAAAAAGGAGTTCAATAGCATCAAAAATTGTTCTTCTCTTATTACTTATTTACCAGTAAAATGAAACATTCTCTAATATTTCATAATAATTATACTGAAATGTTTTCGTCATACAGAGAAACAATGGAGGAGTATATTCCATAGATAACATCTTGGTGTAAAATATGATGCCTTAAGTGACATGGCATCATTGGCATAGATGCAATATCTGATTGCAGAGAGCATCAGTACATAATTAGCTTCTATTGACTTCCACCTTCAGTTTGACAGGTAGTGATGTGAAAAGACATATGTGAAAACTGTTCAGATATACTGAACCCACAGAGTAATGAATATGTTGTGGCAGTTGACTGTTTGTGCTAAACTATGACCCAAAACAAAGATTTATTGCTGTTTATGATTAGCCACCTTCACCATTAAACTATCTGAGCATGCCTATAGGCCTGACTCAAACTTTCATTGTTGTCAACAATATTTCTGAAAATTAATGCAACAGGAACTTCATGGCAGATTAAAACTGTGTTCTGGACTGGGACTCAAACCTCAGACCTTTTCCTTTTCACAGGCATGTGCTCTACTGACTGAGCTATCCAAGCACAACTCATGACCAGCTTCACAGCTCCACTTCTGCCAAGGGATAGCTCAGTCAGTAAAGTACTTTTTTGCCAAAGACAAAGGTCCCAGTTTTGAGTCTCAGTCCGGCACAGTTTTAGTCTGCAAGGAGATTCAGATCAGTGAACACTCTGCTGGAGAGTGAAAATTCATTCTGCTAATATGACAGGTTCTTGCACAGGGTATGTGGGAATGGCACTGCTAGGGAAACAGAGGTGGTAGGGGACCAATGCTCACCCTGACACAAGGGATACATATGAAATGAACCTAAAGTAATAAAATGAATGTTGGTGTCAGAAGACATTGTCATATACCCTAGTGTTTAGGGCAACCAAAGCAGAAAATCTAGGCTTGAGTAGGGATCTGCCACAAATTTTGATTTAGCACTGCATATTCATTGCATTGTGGGTTTGACATACCTGAAAGGTTTCCAAAGACACCATTTCATGTCACTGTATCTTTGTTGCTCTTATCCCCACTGATATATTAATTTAATTTAATTCATTTGAGATACACCCCATGTTACAGAGAAAGCCTCTGGAATTATTGCTCACAAATCATAAGTGAAATATTACTGACAATTAGTATGAGGCAAGCCTTTAAGAATACACATTCAAACTAATGGCTCATATGACATCTCACTGAAAAGCTTAATATCACGATTTGATTCCCACTGTAGCCTAAATATTCAGTTATCACAACACATTTATTAAAGAACTTTTTATTAGTGACTCGGTCTTAAAATACAGCCTGCTTACAATTTTCAAACTCACTCATAAATATATGTCAGCAAAACATCAATTACTGCACAGAAAAACCGATACCCCTATAGCAGCTGCAATAACTTGTGCAAAATGAGATACACTAGAGATGTATTTTAAGTTTCATCAGTTGCTGCAAGAAAGACATAATCAATACCATGAAAATCTTTTCCCTCATACTTAAACCACATTTAAGTATGGCACAGGAGATTGACCACTAATGGATGACATATTGTAGAATGCTAGAATGGTAAAGAGGGACTCCAGTGAAACATAAAGCAAGTACAAGTGGATGTGCAGATAAAAAAAATAGACCTCAAGTATTCCAAGAAAAGAAGCATTTGGTTAGAGGTCTAAAAGTTACTGCAGTGAACAGATTTTGTTCTTATACCACTTGTTCCCCAAAAGGATTAACTGGTGCTTTGGATATGCAAGCATGTCCCTAATCCTGTTTTTCCCCCTCTGTCAGATGTCAGTTCTTGTAACTTGTTTTGCCACTGGGGGTAAGGCTTGTCAGATATATGTTATTCTCAGTAAAGCCACCATTTTGCCCTATTGGTCATTGTAAATGGTGAATACCTCAGGTGCTTAGCGTTCATTTGCTTGTTGAGCCCACATTTACTGGTCTGTGAACTTGTAGTCACTGCCATTTGCCCTTCCTTACTGATTGTAAATAGAGACTTATTCTTTCTACGAGAAACTCTGCCAGAGTTGTTGGAACATGTTCCGCTCAACGTGCGACAAAAAATGTGGTAACAACACAATGATGCACCTGCACGTTTCACACATGCAGTGTGAATGCATGTGGATGAAACCTTTGGTGAGATATGGATAGGATGCAGTGTGCCAATGGCATGGCTTGCACATTCCTCCAACTTGATGCCCACAGATTGTTTTTCTTCTGAGGCCACCTGAAATATGTTGTCAATGAAACATCCATTGAGACTGATGAAGAGCTGATAGCACACATTATGGCAGCCTCTGATGCAATTTCCATTTTGCCAGGAGTATTTGAAAGAGCACGACAGTCATTCCAGCGTCGTCGTATGGCTTGCATTCAGGCTGGAGTGAGTAGTTTTGAACACTTTTTGTACTTGTTTTCAAATAAAGGTTATAAAACTTCACCCCTACTTCTGATTTACCTTGATGCCACAAATACATTGAAATTGTTGCCCTGCAGACCTGCTACCATGAAGTCTCTGATGACATATTGTGTGCCAACCCTCTTGGCAGCGTGCGACTCTGTTTGATGATGCCATGTATATAAGCAAACTTGCTCTTCTCCCTGTCTCTGTCCATCTCCTCCCCCCACCCCCCTTTCTATTACACTCGATCACTACCCTTCTATGCCTTGCCCAAGACTTCTACATTCCTCCTCCTCACCTTCTCTCTGGCCATTTGTGCTTCCCCTGTCTCTGACCACATCTTCCTCCTCCTCCTCCTCCTCCTCTCTCTCTCTCTCTCTCTCTCTCTCTCTCTCTCTCTCTCTCTCTCTCTCTCTCTCTATCCATATGCATCTCCTCTTGTCCTGCTCTTCCTCTCTCACTATCCACCTCCTGCTCCCTACTGATCTCCTCCAGCTCCCTTTCCTTACCCATCTCCTCCAATCCATCTCTTTATCCTTCCCCTCCTTCCCCCTCTGCCCATTACCTCCCACCCTCTGCCTTCCAAAAAAAAGAACAATTTACCTTGTTCACACAGTCAAATACCTTAGATCACAGAAGAGAGCGGCCAGTGCTGTTTTGTTATTTAATGCTTGTAAATGTGTAAATGGCACTCTCAGGAGAGTAGTTCTTGTGAGATCAAAACTACTGAGGATATTATTGTTTCTAATGTGTTCTAGGATACATCACCAGCTCAAAAGTTTTAGAAAATTGTCAGCAGTGAAACAAATCAGTAGTCATTGGCATCTCTCCTGGCACCTTTCTTATAGCAGTGTTTAATAATTGCATATTTCAGTTTCTCCATTGGAAACACCTTCAAATCCAGAGTAGCTTTCATTTATGAGGGACTATATAATTTCCTTGATTGCATAAGGAGAAGTTGGTGATTAGTCATATGACTGAATTTTATCAGAGTTGCATTTTCATTGTACTGCTGTGCTTCTTCTCTTGCACTGTTTGTCCTTATATTTTCTACTACATTTAAGAAATGATTATGAAATGCATTTGCTACATGTGACTCATCATTTATAGCCCTTTCAATTTAAGTCAGTAGTGATGTTATCCTGTTCTTTTAGTCATCTTCCAGGTGTGGCTATGTACACAAAAGTGAAATACAGTCCCAGGCCTGAGGTATTCCTGCCTCTCGTAAGAGGCGACTAAAAGGAGTCTCACATGTTTCAGGCTTTATGTGATGGTCCCATGTAGGGTTTGACATCAATTTTTCAAAATTTTCCTGAAGATCGAGACAATTGGTGAAGGGTGCCTTACATGGTGCATCGTGCATTGAGATCTTCAGCACACTTTCTTGTCATCACATTGCAGTCCTACCCGTTCTCCATCTCCTGAATGAGGACACCTTCCTGGATGCATTTTCCACCATGCACTATGCAGTGTCACTTTCTGTGCCAACGATGACCATGGTCTTCTTTGCACCTCATATCCAGCATGGCAGCCAGTCTGTTGTGGTGGGGCTGCCATGTATCCTGTTGGTTATAGCCCCCTGACAACACAGTGATCGCTCTGCTGATGCCTGTGCTTAACTCCCCACCTATGCCTAGGAGTAGATGCCCGTCACCCTGTGCCATTGGGACTCCTGGCAATGGCCATCCTTCCAGGTAGCATTTGCTGCGGCTGGGTGACACCCGTGTGCAGGGACCCTGGTCAGAGTGGGTGGCATCAGGGCGAATGACACGCCATGAAGCATAGTACACAATCTCTTACTGGTGGTCCACTGCCAGCAGTCTCTAAGCAGGCAAAGTCTAACTTTAATGTTAAGACCCCAAGTCATTCCCCTTCCTGGCCACACCATGGGAGGAATGCCAGGCTAAGGATGGCAATGAAGTTTATTCGCCCCAGTACCTCATATGTATGAGAGTTGATGGGGAATGTTTCATGTCCATGAAGCCTCAGATTTTTGTGGAGTATTTGGATTACAAGACTGGGCAGGTGGACAGCTTATCCAAAATGAGCTCTGGGTCAGTTCTGATAAAAATAGCAATCTCTGTCCAGTCCCAGGCATTACTCGATTGCGGCAAGTTGAGGGATGTTTCTGTTACCATCACACATTGTAAGAATTTCAGTATGGTCCAGGGCATTATATTCCACAAGGACCTTTTGCAGTATAGTGATGAGTTGTGTGCCAATTTAGAGTGGCATCTGGTGTGTCCATTGGAGTCAGAGGGATAACGAGGTTGCCACTGGTGCCTTCATCTTGGCTTTTGTGGGTGACACATTGCCCGTGAAGGTAAAGGTGATTGTCTACCACTGTGACGTCAAGCCATATATCCCTTCCCCGATGCAGTTTTAAGTGCTGGAAGTTTGGCCACATGTCTTCCCATTGTACCTCCAGCCCCACCTGTCGAAATTGTGGACGTCTGTTGCATCCCAATACTCGGTGTGCCCTGCCTCTTATCTGCATCAACTGCAGAGAGGGTCATTTACCTTGCTCGCCAGACTGCAGGATTTTAAAGAAAGAGAGGAAAACCATGGAATATAAGACCCTTGACTGACTGACCTTCACTGAGATTAATAGGAAATTTGAGCGCCCACATCCTGTGGCTATGACCTCCTCATATGCCGCCACTACGAGAATAGTTGTAGTCCCATCAGTTCCATGAATTACAGTCGGCTCTCAGAGCCAGAAGGTTACTCCTGCTCCATTGATGGTGGGAGGCACTTCCCCCCCGTTGCTCCCCACCTTGGGAGCACTGCACTCGCAACCATCGGGGACACTAGTCCCCACTTCTTAGCCAGAGAAGCGTAAGTCTTCTTTGGCTCCTCTCACCAGGAAGGGATTCCCTGGGTTTCTCCCTTCCCAGATTTCTGCTAATGGGAACGATGATGCCCACGAGCGGCTGAAGAGCCCAAAAGCAGCTGGTCGTCGTTCTTCACGCTTATCCTCAGTCCTGGAGACTTATTTAGTGAAGTCCTCCCAGCAAGGGAAACCCAAGGAACAGCGCGAGCAATAGAAAAAGAAGACCCCTAAGAACAAGAAACTTGCAGTGGCACCCACACCACCACTATCTACAAGCTCTGCATCTGAGGATGGGGTGGAGATTCTGGCGTCTGCTGAGGACCTGGATCTCACCTGATCCTAAGACACAATGGATATAGACTGCTCAGGAAAAAGTCAGTGGCAGCATGTGATCCTGAGGCATAAACTGCCTCATTCAATGTTCCATGTCTTCCCAGGCTCATGATGATGTCATCCTCCAGTGGAGTTGCAGCGGTTTTTTCCACCGCCTGGCTGAGCTATGGCAACTGCTAAGCTTTACACCGACTTTCTGCATTGCCCTCCAGAAAACCTGGTTTCTGGCAATGTAGAACCCTGCCCTCCAAGGCTATAAGGGATATTACAGGAACCATAGCGACTATAATCAAGTGTCAGGTGGAGTTTGCGTTTATGTCCTAAACTCAGTCTGTAGTGAAACTGTGCCCCTTCAAACCCCTCTTGAAGCTGTGGCTGTCAGAAAACGGACGACATAGGAAATAACTGTCTGCAATGTGTATCTTCCTCCAGATGGTACAGTACCCCTGAATGTATTAGCTGCACTGATTGATTAACTCCCTAAACCTTTCCTATTTTTGGGAGATTTTAACGCCCATAACCCCTTTTGGGGAGACACCGTGCTTACTGGCCGAGGCAAAGATGTCGAAACTTCACTGTGTCAGTTCGACCTCTGCCTCTTAAACACTGTGGCTGCCACACATTTCAGTGTGGCGCGAGGTAGTTACCCGGCCATTGATATAGCAATTTGCAGCCCAGGAAGTCTCCCATTTTTCCACTAGAGATAACATGGCGACGTGTGTGGTAGTGACCACCTCCCCATCTTCGTGTCACTGCCCTGGCGTCACGGCCACGGACACCTGCCCAGATGGGGTTTAAATAAGCCGGACAGAATCTTTCACGTCTGCTGTCACTGTTGACTCTGCCCCACATGGTAACACCGATATGATGATAGAGCAGGTGGCTACCATAATCGTTTCTGCTGCAGAAAACGCGATCCCTCATTCCTTAGGGTGCCCCTGGTGAAAGACACGAAAGACAATCCCTTAGTGGTCGCCAAAAGTCGCTGAGACAATTACAGAGTATCGGCGAGCTCTACAGTGACATAAGCGACCCCCTTCCCTAGAGCATCTGATAGCCTTAAAGCAGCTCAATGCTCGTGTACACCAGCTTATCAAACGAAGGAAACCGGAGTGTTGGGAGAGGTATGTGTCGACCACTGGGTGCCATACGTCACCTTCCCAATTCTGGATGAAGATCAGACGTCTTTTTTGGGTACCAGACTCCAACAGGTGTCCCTGTCGTTACTATCAATGGCAACGCAAACCGGATTGCCGAGCACTTTGCTGAGCACTATGCTCGAGCCTCTGCAATGGAGAAATACCCCCAGCTTTTCGCACCCTCAAACGGCAGATGGAAAGGAAAGTCCTCTCGTTCACTACACGCCACGTGAACCCTATAATGCCCCATTTATGGAGTGGGAGCTCCACAGCGCAGTTGTGCATTGTCCCAACACTGCTCCTGGGCCAGATCGGATCCACAGTCAGATGATTAAACATCTTTCGTCTGACTGCAAGCACCATCTCCTCGTGACCTTCCAGATCTGGTGCGATAGCGTCTTTCCATCACAACGGCGGTAGAGTACTATCTTTCCGGTGCTCAATCACGTCAAAACCCGCTTGATTTCGATAGCTATCGGCCCATCAGCCTTACCAACGTTCTTTGAAAGCTGCTGGAGCGTATGTTGTGTTGGCGGTTGGGTTGGGTCCTGGAGTCATTTGGCCTACTGGCTCCATGTCAGCGCGGCTTCCGCCAGAGGCGCTCTACCACTGAGAATCTTGTGTCCCTCGAGTCTGCCATGTGAACAGCCTTTTCCAGACGCCAACACCTTGTTGCCGTATTTTTTGATCTACACGAAGCATATGACACCAACAGGTGTCGACATATCCTTACCACATTATACGGGTGGGGTCTCTGAGGCCCACTCACGATTTTTATCCAGAATTTCCTGATGATCCATACTTCCCACGTCCAAGTTGGTGCCTCCCATAGTTCCCCCCATATCCAGGAGAATGGGGTCCCGCAGGGCTCTCTATTGAGTGTGACACTATTTTTAGTGGCTGTAGCTGTAGGGCCGTTTGTCTCACCCTCTCTGTATGCAGGCGACTTCTGCATTTCATACTGCTCCACCAGTACTGGTGTTGCTGAGCGGTGCCTACAGGGAGCCATCCATAAGGTGCAGTCAGGGGCTCTCGCCCACGGCTTCCAGTTTTGGGCCGCTAAGTCGTGTGTCGCCACTGTACCGTTCATCTGATCCAGAACCAGAACTTTACCTTCATAATGATCCACTCACTGTAGTGGAGACATATCAATTCTTAGTACTGGTTTTCGAGGCCCAATTGACTTGGCTACCACACCTTTGTCAGCTTAAGTGGAGGTGCTGGCAACACTTCAATGCCCTCCGCTGCCTGAGCAACACCAACTGGGGTGCAGATTGCTCTACTCTGCTGCAGCTCTACAAAGCCCTTGTTCAATCCCGCTTTGACTATGGGAATCTGTTTGCCTAGCGATGGGAGCTTTTAGAATGAGTCCTGTGACCAGTGTCGTGATTGAGGCCGGAGTCCCTCCATTGCAGATCCAATGTGCACAACTGCTCGCCAGTTATGTTGCACACATTCATAGTTCTCCTGCGCATCCGAATTACCATCTCCTTTTTTGTCCCTTGGCACTTCATCTCCTGCATCGGCGGCCCAGTCAGGGCTAAAGATTGTGATTCACATGTGATCCCTTCTGTCTGAACTGGAGTCCTTCCCTTTACCACCTCCTATCCAGATCCATCCGCATACACCTCCATGTTGTACACATAGGCCGCATATTTTTCTGGACCTTTCGCATGACCCTAAGGACTCAGTTACTCCTGCCGCTATCTGCTGTTACTTCCTCTCGAATCTTGACATGTTCTGGGGCTCTGAAGTGGTTTACACTGCCAGCTCAATGGCTGATGATCATGTTGGCTTTGCCTACGTCCACAGAGTCTATTTTGAACAGCATTCCTTGCCTGATGGCTGCAGTGTATTCGCTGCAGAGCTAGTGGCAATCTGTTGGCCACTCCAGTATATCCGTTCATGCCCCGGGGAATCGTTTCTTCTGTGTACTGACTCCTTGAGCAGCCTACAAGCTATTGACGAGTGCTACCCTCGTCATCCTTTGGTAGCGTCCATCCTGGAGCCTATCTATGCCCTGGACTGGTCCTGTCATTCAGTGGTGTTTGTGTGGACACCAGGACATGTCAGCATCCCAGGCAATGAACTTGCCAACAGGTTGGCCAAACAGGCTATGTGGAAACAGTTTCTGGTGCTGGGCATCTCTAAACCTGACCCGCGTTCTGAGTTGTGTCATAGGGTTTTTCAGCTTTGGTAACCGGAATGGCCTAACAGTACACACAACAAACTGCATGTCATTAAGGACACAGTAAATCTGTACTAGTCTTCTATGGGGGCCTCTCGCAGGGAATCATTTGTCCTCGGCTGGCACCGCATAGGCCATGCTTGGGCAACCCATGGTTACCTCCTATACCATGAAGACCCGCCTCAATGTTGGTGCAGTGCCTGGTTGACAATTGCCTGTATTCTGGTGCACTGTCCCCCTTTGACTGCCCAGTGACGAAATTTTGGGTTACCGGACTCATTGCCTCTAATTGTGTCTGACAATGCCTCATTGGTTGATTTAGTTTTATGTTTTATTTGTGAGGTTGGGTTTTATCATTTGATCTCAGTTTTAGCTCATGTCCTTTGTCCCTCTGTGTACTGCACCCTAGTGCTTCTAGGGTGGGGGTTTTAATGTGTTGCAGAGTGGCTGGCTTCTCCTTTTTTATTCTCATGGTCAGTCAGCCATGGTAACCTGCTTTGTTGTTTTAATCTCTTCATCCCATTTCTTGTGTTTCTGTGGTTTTCTTGACCTCTTTTGTCCATTTACATCGTTCTTGTGATTTTTCCTTTCATTCCATTTTGAGTTGTAAGTCTCGTTCATTTTAATCCAACCAGCAACCATTACCTGCTTCAGCAAATGCATGAATGTCATTTACTATATAACTTATGAAAAAATAAAGATTTCTTTTGAAATGTGTCCTATGTTTAGTAGCAAAAATGATTTGAAAATTATGTTAAGCAATTGAATCCTGTGCTTTCATCTAAAAGTGTCACATTTTTAATGTGTCATTGTGTATGTGCTTATATGTGCTAATTAAGAAACAGCTAGAATGAGGAGGATTTTGAAGGGGTAGGATAAGGGTAGAATGGCCAGCTATGTGCATCAACTGTACTACTCTTCACCAGCCTCCCTAGTAACAAATGAGTTCTCAGGTGCTGAAGAAAAATATGCAGAAAGTCCTCTGTATTTGAAAGCTCTGGGCATGCTGCAGCCTCCATGGTACAGTGCTGTGGTGCAACACTGTGTGACATATGGAACGGATTGTTTGGTTTAAGTGCCTGGATCATCAGGATGGTAGAAACCTCTATAAAAAAATCTCAACCGCAATGTGTGCCACATGCTGATGAAGTGGATGACTGCTAAAGGCTATATAGTTATTAGTGGGCAGACTCTGGGAACCTGTCACACTTCAGTTGTGTGTGGCTTACCTGAGTCAGTGGTACTCAGGGTGGACTTTTACACCCCCAACTACTTGTGGGAACGCCATGACATCCATGATTTCCCAAAATACCACTTCAAGTGATTTGGGTGGCAATATAAACAATGTCCAACAAAGAGAGCTGGGTAGGGTAGTCCTCCTGTGAAGGAGTCCTCCCAACTGAAAGCTCTGTATCACGACAGGGCATGTCCATTGTGTCAAAATATCTTTTCATCATAAGAAGAGAGTAAATTATATCCATATCCATAGCAGCCTTGAAAGTCTGGCTGGGACCCTAAAACCTCTTAAGCAACCATGCACTGGATTATTGCTGATGGAAACAATGACACATAGAAAGTTACCAACCCCCTTAAGTGAAAACAGTTGGATGAATTCTCCATTGTAGTGGAACAGTGCCGTATCCTTAACTTCAGTCAAAGGTTAGTATCATGCAGTGACATCATGACTGTAGAATCTACAGAGCCTAAGGAGGGTTGGGATGGTGAAGGGGTCATTGAAATCTGAAATTTAATGTATCAGGAAACTGAAACATTAGAAAAGTGGAATAATTTACTGTGACATTTGATTTGCCAATTTTGGCAGATTGCACCAAAGATGAATTTATAAGACTGAAAGTAAGACCATATATCCCCAATTATACGAGGTGTTTCAATCACCTAAAAGACAGCAATTATTCTTGCAATTATGGACTGAGACCAGAAATAATGGACAGCACCGTCATAAGTGTCAGCACTTGCTCCCACACCCTCTCCTCCCACTAACTGGAATCTGGATTACATAGTTTTTATTCATATATTGAGTGGTAACTATCAATCCTCTGGGATATAATAAGTTTTTTGTGTCACCTATAAAATATTGTTCTTATGGCACATGCCTTGAAACTTACCAACTCATTTACATGAAAATAAAATTGGCAGCGATGGAATTTTTCAGATGCTCAGGGGCAATACTGGCACCAAAACAGAAAATAAGAGAGTGAAGGCTTAAATACTGAATTCAGGCATCTGAAATTGTTTCACCGTGGAATATCACAACATAGTTTCTTCTTTGAGTTATTTCTTAAATGGTGAAATGGAAGCTGCTGAGATAAGTGATTGCAGAACACTAAATCAACTAGAACTGCACAACAATGGGAAGGGAATGGACTGGATGATGTACCTGTAAGATTCTACAGTAATTATGTGAAATAAATTTGCCACCTTCTAGCATTATTTTTTTATGGGACACTAGAGCAACAAAGGGTCCCTAGAATTTGGAAAAATGCACAGGTCATTCCAGTTTTCAAGATATCATTAGCCAGACACATATAATTATAGGCCCTTATCATTAATTTTGATCTATTGTAGAGTTAGGGAACATGTTTTTTGCTCACACACCATGATGTTTTTGAAGAAGAAAAGTCTTCTATAGGAACTGACATGGACTCTGCAAACTTGAATCTTGCAAGATGTACTCACATTGAATACTGTGTATCAGCAAAGCCAGATGATGAGCCTTACACTCATTGGAATCTCAACATAGCCAGATTTTGATGAGTACAACATTCACCAAAATGCTGTCAACTTGCTGGAAATCAGAGGCTGATGACCACAGCAGTTTGGTCCCATAAGACCTTACCATACTGGGAATCAAAGAGCTTTTCATCAGATGTGTAGGTAATTTTGGGACTGTCCCAGATAAGTGTGTTGTAGGGCTCCTTCTATTTGCAGTTTATATTAATGATCTACTGAATAATGTTGAAAGGCTCCATGAGGCTATTGCAAATGATGCTGTTGCCTGTAGAACAGTTGGAATGCCATAGGATTGTAATGAAATGCAGGAAGATCTACAGAGAACCAGTGAGTGGTGCAGAGACTGGCAGTTGAAATTAATGTAAATGACTGTAGCATACTGCACACAAACAAGTGAATAGATCACATACTATTGTATCACATTATTGGTGACAAATCACTGGAAACAGTAACTACAGTAAAATACTTATGAGTAACCATCCAGAGGGATCTAAGTGGAATGAGCACATAAAACAAAGAGTAGGAAAAGTACATGTCATACTGAAATTTGTTGGAAAGATCTTAATGAAATTTAATTCATTTGTTATTTTGTTATTTATTCAGCATCCATTTTATTGTATACAATGATACAGGAGTTGTCATGTTACATTATATGAGTTTGTAATTATACAGTAAATTAATAACATAGACCTACAGTGGTAAAACATATATAAATATTTATCTCATGCAGCGTATAGTAGAGAATAACAAAACAAACAATAATTAATTATTTATAGTGCATACTATTTTCATACATTTCTTTTTCAGATATGACTTATCATTATCACTGACCACTATAGTAGAGAATAACAGAACAAACAATAATTAATTAATTATAGTATGTACAGGCAGACTATTTTCATACATTTGTTCCAATGTGAATTATCATTATCATTGACCACTATGTCACTATGTTCTGGAAATCCATGAACTCTGTAACACTGTAAAAACATTCTCTTAATAACATTTTTAAGCTCATTTTTAAAAAGTGTAACACTTTTCTGTCTGTTTGATGCTTAATGGAAGAGCACTAAAAAGGATATTAGGGTGATATATTGCACTTTTGTGATATTGGGCCATTTTGTGTGTTTCTCTGTGGAAATAATTCCTGTGTCTTGTTGGGTAGTCATGGCACTCACTATTTAAAGAAGAAAATTGGGGGTGAGATCTGAAAAAGCAAATGCTTTCCTAGATATATAAAGATGGAAGTGACATTATTTTAAATTATTTGAAAATTTCCCTGCAGGGCTCTCTTGGAGCAACCCCTTTCATTATTCTTAATGCTCATTTTTGAATAATGAATGACCTATTTGCCAGACTTGAATTACCCCAAAATAAGACACCATGGCCATAACATCTTGGTAGATGAATTTTGCAGTGTCTGTGTGTTTATGGGTTGCATTTTTGCTTATGACTTGTCAAGGCAATGGCAGCATGGCATCTCTCGCCGCAATTGCCACAAGTGTATCTGGCTGCTGAGGCAGGGGCAGTGGTAGCATTGTGAAGCTTTTTCTGCTTTAATCTGTCTAACAAGCCTTCATCATGCTTTGACACTCCAGATGATATATCATCACGCCACTCTGGTCTCATGCTACCCCGTGCCTTCCATCTGCTTGTGTCGATTCCAAAGCTCTCCATATCTCGTTTACAGGAGTCTTTGAACCTCAGTACAGGACGTCCTACTGGTCTTTTGGCTATAGACATCTCTCCAAGCATCACCTCACGTGGTAATCTGCCAGGATCCATACGGTGGATGCATCCCAGCCAGCGGAGTCGTCTTCAAGACTATGCATAAGAGCATAATAATCACATATTACTGTTTTTTCACTGCAGCAGTTTTTCAGCATTCTGAGTATATAGCAGCATTTACTTAGCTTTTTATTGAGCATTTTAATATGTTTATACCACTTTAGATGCTCGTCTAACCAGATACCTAAAAATGTTGTGTTTGATGTTTGTAAAATCTTCTGTTCACCAAGTTTCAAAACTATATTGGGCTTTACTTTATTCAATATGTGGCTGAAATTCTTCCATACTGTTTTTTTTCCCCTCTTTTACAAATAAACAGTTACCTCTAAACCATTTCCCTGTTTCTTCTTTTGTTATTTCTACTTTGTGTTGCAAGTCAGTCTCATTTTGAGCGTTAATAAAAAAGTCTTGTATCATCTACATACAGTACAGCATTAGCTAGTGTTAAATAGTTTGGTAGGTCATTTATGAAAATCAAGAACAAGAGGGGTCCCAGCACAGAACCTTGTGGCACGCCATTACTAACTTTCTTATATTCTGAAAAGTAAGAGGTTCCTTTGTGAACTATTTCTACTTTCTGGTATCTGTCTGACAGGTATGATTTAAAGCAGCTGTGAAAGGTACCACGTACACCATAGCAATATAGTGTCTCAAGCAATAATTCATTATCAATAACATCAAATGCCTTTCATAAATCTAAAAACACCCCACAGTTTACTTTGTTATGATCGATAGAGATCAGGAGAAGTCTTAGGAAATTATATACAGCTGTTTCAGTTGACCTATTTTTTCTGAAGCCATTTGGTCACTGACTAATATTCTACTCGTGTTCAGGAAAGCAGAGAGTCTTTCATGCATTATTCTTTCAATAACGTTTGAGAAGCAAGATATCAAGGATATGGGTCTGAAGTTTTTTACATTATGAGGATCACCATTTTTATATAATGGTTTTATTATTGACAGCTTTAGTTCTTTAGGGAAAGTGCCAGTGCTGAAAGAGGCATTAATTATGCCTACAAGGGGACAAACAATATTTATGCTGTGTTTAAGTACTTTATCTGGAATGCTGTCAGTGCCACAAGACAATTTATTTTTTAGTTTGTTGATTGCATTCTGTACTTCTTGTACGCTTACAAGGTATAAGAAAATAGTTTTAGGATTTGTGGAGATGTTACGTTTAATCTTTGTTTGTCTTTTGGTTTTTTTGAGGCTTTGTACAATACTTGCATAATGAAGGTTGAATATATTGGCAATACGTTAAGGCTCACTTATAGTTTTGTCCTCACTTTTAATAACAAAGCTGCTGTCTTTTACTTTACTTCTGTCTACAGTTGTATTTATCAAATTCCAAACTGATTTCATTTTCTTGTTACCCTAGCTTCTACTGAAGTATGAGTTATAATGGAACTTTTTTGGTGCATTAATGACTTTCCTGTACAATTTTTTGTAACAGGTGACATACTGTTTCAGAGCTGGATTTAGCCTGGCTGATTTACTTAGCTTTCTAAGTCACTCTCCAGAATTCCCTATCATGTGTGTTACCCAAGTATTAAGCTTGCTTTTTATTTTAATTTTCTTAAGAGGGAATGCAATTTCATAGTTATGTTTATAACAAGTTAAAAATGACTCAAATTTAATATCCACAGTGTCAAGTTTGTCTAAATGCCAGTCTGAGTTTTTTAATAAATAATTAAATACCCTAATATTTTCCTCATTGATACATCTTAAGTTGATATATTTCTCACGTATTCTAGAATTTGTGCCCAGTACATTACTTATATAGAGTTTTATTGCTTTGTGGTCCTAGAACCCTGTGTCAGTTACTTCAGTAACATGATCTAGCTTTTGCAAGTCAAAAAATATTTGATCTATTATTGTTTCAGGGTGTTTTCCATATCTAGTGCATTCACAGACAGATTGTGCTAAATTTTGTGAATATAACGAATTGTTTAGATGTGATACTTTTTGACAGTTCATTTTAAAGTTGACATTGAAATCACCAAGTACAATAATGCTCTCTTTAAAAAGGTCTTAATTCACTAATAAGTCTTTCAACACAGTCTAAGAACGTCATAAAGTTCCCTGATGGGGAATGATATATGCACACAATAATTATTTTTGGTTCTATAAGTTTTCACATACTGTATTCAAACTCTTTTTTCAATGTGTTTTATCTTACTGAATTTAATTTCATTACATTCAATTCCTTGCTTCACATACATACATGTTCCTCCCCCTTTAAAATTCTCTCTACAAGAGCTACTGATTATTTTGAACTGTACAAGCTTGGTTTTCTTATACCCAGTGCTCACTTATACATAAAACTGAAATATCCTTTAATTGATCCATCAAAAGCATATCTAGTTCAGCAATCTTACTAATTAGACCCTGGACATTTTGATATGATATAGCTAATGATATGTTGTCTTTTGAATCCCTCACACTGCTCATCTTGTTGTTTGGTAGCTGCCTGTCTTGAATAAAAAATCCTTCAAATGGCCTGGTGGAGACACTCTTCCTTTACTCAAGGGGCAGGTGGATTCTAAAGCTTCTGGAGGTGTAGTAGATACTGTCGTTGCTGATACTGCCGGTATAGCCTGTTCCATTTCTGATGACAATTTTTGTATTGCAGAAGATATTATGGACTGGTCTATCAGAGGCAGAACAGCAAAAGGTTCACTGTTAATGCATCTGTTTAATGAGTGAAGTAAGTTTTGACTTTTCCATCCTAGTAGTGTTTTTTCCTTGCTGTTAAGATGTAGACCATGCTGTGTGAAATGTTCTCTCTCCAGGGAACCTATAGACAGGAAATGTGAATTCTGGGATGCTTTGCAGATCTTCTCGAACTGTTGATTGGCCTTAGTGATCTCTTTATTCACGATAGAAGCATTCATAAGGTTGTGCCTATGTGCAATTCCAACAACAATAATTTGCTGGTATTCTTCTTGCAGTGCTCAAAGTTTTTTTCAAATTTTTGGTTGGCATTGGATAACTCGTTCATATACACATCATTAGCGCCCCCAATTTTGACTGTGTATTGACTCGAACTGGAGAATTTCCCATCATTTATGTTTCGTGTGATTTCCGCCATGGGTGCCCTTGGTTTTACAATGGAAGAAGCATTTACACAATAATCATCGCATAAGATTTCAGCAAGGCCACATCCATGGCTATCAGTGTGTATAGCCACATTATATCTGGGAGCTTACAAAGTTATTTGAACCTGTTTATGTACACAGTTCACAGTACCTTTAGGTGTTATTGTCTTCTTCACATCCTGCATACTTAACATTGTGGTCACTTGCTCATGTAAGTTTGTACTGCTTTCAGTATATGTTTCAGTCTTCCATGCACTTATTTCCATTTCACATGCACTGAGATGACTGTTTACTACTGTATGGAATGTGTTTTCACATGGTTTATGATGCATAACATAGTCACAGTTGTTTGTTTTAACATATTCACAGTTGTTATTGTCTTTCATATTGTTGTAATTACTATGAAGGGTTTTCATCATATTTTTTAATATATCTGAATACCATTCACACATTTCCATATCAGGTTGCAGAGAAGTCCAAACACTTTCATTTTGTCGCTCGGTAAACATTTTGACTGCTGCCTGATGACCGTTGCACGACAACACACCATACTCGCAAATAGAGTTATTAAAGATACTAATGCCGAAACATTCTGTATGGTACCATTTTGGAATGTAGAACAAATTCTGATCCCTTTATGAACAATTCCACTGCTCAATATACAGTTCATAAGTACTTCTATACGAGATGCCATCTTGCTATGTTCCACGAACAAAAGAAGTGGCTCACACAACACTCATTTGGTCAATTGCTGAATACTGTTCCCCAGTCTTGGACTCTTACCAAATAGGATTAATGGAAGAGATCAAGAAGATCCTACCAAGACCCAAACATTTCATCAGGAGATTGATTACTCAGCACAAGAAGGTTAAAGCGATGTTCAACAAACTCCAGAGACAGATTTTATGAAAGAGGCATTGTGCATCACAAGGAGGTGCTCTGTTGAAATTTTTAGAGCATAAGTTCAAAGAAGAGTTGAGCAACATACTTCTCCCTCTGATGTATGTTTCATGAAATGATCATGAAGAGCAAATCAGAGAAGTGAGACATCATAAGCAGCTTTAACAGCAATCATAATTCATGCGCACCATTCTTGATCAGAACAGGAATGAAGGAGAAACAGTGGTACCACAAGAACATTCCACCACAAACTGTCAGGCAGCTTGTGGAGTATAGACATAGATGAAGGTGTAGATAGAGGATGCAGCATGTTACCTTGGATGGTCAGTCATGGACAGATGTAGAAGTAACTGTAGGTTCACCCTAGGTAGGTGTGTTGAGACTCGTGCTGTTCATGTTGTATATTAATGACATGACAGACAATTTTAAAAGTAACCTCTGACTTCTTCAGATGATGTAATTATCTGTAATGAGGTACTATTATGGAAAAGCCATGCACATTCTGTCAGATGTTGATAAGATTTCCAAGTGATGCAGTGATACAAAACTTGAGTTCCATATTGAGAAATGTAATATTATACACTTCCCAAAATGTATAAACATTTCTGGCTATAATGTCATAATGTCAGTGACACACAGCTGGAGTCTGTAAAGCATACAAATACAATAACAGTCTGTACAGGATATGCAATGTAATGATTACTTAGGCTCAGTCATAGGTAAAGCAGATGGTAGATCTCAATAAAAGTAAAGTCACATGGTGTGGTTGGTTGAAAGACTCCAAAGGACACATTGAGCCACATAATTGGGCATGTTGTTCCCCAATGCAGCCACTGAATCCAGTGGATGGATCAGTGTCAGTAGCATCACATGTCCTCAATTCATGGGACACTGTGGAGAGGTTTCGAATTTAATCCAGGACACTGCTGCTACAACTGCTGATAAGGGACTTTTCACCAACACCCCTTTGCCATATTGGCAAAAGGGCTACACCGGCATTGCTTAAATTCAGTGATCTGAGGATAATCTCTGTTAATTTTTAGGATGCTAGTACAACCTACACAGTTCTGCCAAGGAATTTGCTTACCCAATAATTATTTAACTCATCCTAGATCATTGCTCAAGTGTGTGGGAACCATACCACACAGGACTAAGTGGGGATTTTAAATGTGTACAAAGAAGGATCACAGGTTTATTTGACCCAGGGGAGAGTGTCACTAAGATGCTGAAAAGTGTGATCTGGAAGACATTTATAAGCAGATGCCAGTATTAATGTGAAAGCATATAACATGGACAACAACATGGAATCATCACGAGTTATGAACAGTCAAGCAGAAATGCAAAAAGTAGTCAAGCCTATGGGGTGCACTGTAGTATTTGACCATGAACAGCACCTGTGCAATATCATCAGTACATTGCAAGTACCAGTTATGGTTAGGTCAGTGTTCTGTGCAGTTGTGAGTGCATTATGTTGGAGCTAAGTGTAGTTGAGAGTTGGCAAATTGTTGGTACTCATATGGTAGGGGCTTTTGCATGCAAGGTAGCCAAAGTGTTTGGTGTTTCAGGAGTCACCATATCAAAGATATATATCACCTACTGGGAAAGTGGAAAAATATTACTATCTAAGTCACAACACAGATGAAAGTCCTTGTTGAATGATCATGACAGACAGTTACTGAAGAGCACTGTGATGAAAAATAAGAGAAAGACAGCTGTAAAAGGCACTGCAGAACTGAATGTTGCATTCATGAGCCCTGTCAGCACCAAAAAAAACCAAAGGCAGCTCCATAAGCTGAAAATTGCAGGGCGACCTGGAATTCCAATATCTCTCATCAGTGGTGCAAAATCCCATAAAAGGAAAACATGGTGCTGAAGCCATAAAACTTGGGCTATGGAGTAATGCAAGAATGTTATTTGGTAGGATGAGTCTTGCTGCATAGTGTTTCCAAAAACAGGATGAATTTATGTCCCAAGAGTGAAATATAATGGGGATTTGGTGATGATTTGGGCAGCAATATCATGGTATTCCGAGAGCTACATGGTTACACTGCAAGGTTGCCTTACTGTCAAGGACTGTGAGACTATTTTGACTGATCAGGTTTATCCCATGGTACAATGTTTGTTCCCCAGTGGTGATTCTGTGTTTGGTGTTTTCCTGGGAAACGCAAGCTGTGTATATTGTTAAGACAGTGCTCTGCAACCCCAGATTTCTCAGGCTGCATCAAATGTGTGTGGCAATGGTGCTCAGTACGAGTACATTTGTATTACATAGCAAGCTGTCTGGCCAACATATGATTTCTGATAGTATCAAGGGGTTTTATAAACACCAGGCTTCCTCAATCCTGTGTCACCTTTAACCTAGCCAAGGAATGCTCTGATCTTGGCTGATGGACAAAACACATTTTTCATATCATGTCCTTTTAAAATTCTACCTATTTTTGAAGATATGCACCCAGAATATGGTCGAAAGATCACCAATGTACTTGCATCTTCTCACAGTTCTGAGACAGGTCTAAACTCAAAGGCATGATGGATCTGTTTGTCTTTGTTGCCATTGTACGTGAACACAAGCTAAAAGTGATGCAGCTCTTGTGTAAAACTCTCTGCATCTGAGATGGCATACACCCTGTTGCCAGTGTCTCCAGGCCCCAGTGCATTGTTACAAAGGATGGCAACTTGTTGCATGTAGATACATGTACATCTACATGACTCCACTGCCGTTCACACCATGTGAGGTGGCACAGTGGTTAGCGTGCTGGACCCACATTTGGGAGGACGACAGTTCAAACCTGTTTTTGGCTATCCTGATCTAGGTTTTCCAAAATTTCCCTAAATTGCTTCATGGAAATGCTGGGATGGTTCCCTGGAAAGGACATGACCAGTTCCTTCCTTAATCCACTTGGACCGATGATGTTGCTGTTGAGTCCCTCTGGCAAATTAACTAACCAACAACAACAGCAGTTCACACTTAAGTGCCTGGCAGAAGGTTCATCAAATCACTCTCACAATATTTCTCAACCATTCCACTTTCTAACACTGCACAGGAAAGGTAAACACTTAAATCTTTCCATGTGAGCTCTAATTACCCTTATATTATTACAATGATTATTTCTCCCTATGTAGGTAGAGGTCAACAAAACGTTTTCACACACCGAGGAGAGCGTTGCAGATTAAAATTTTCTGAAAAGATCTCACTGCAATTGAAAATGCCTTTCTTGTAATGATTGCCACCCCAACTTGCATATCATATACATGACAGTCTCTCCGCTATTTTGTGATAATACAAAATGACCTGCTCTTCTCTGAACTTTTTCAGTGCCCTCTATCAGTTCTCTTGGGTAAGGATTCAAATAGTTCAAATGGCGCTGAGCACTATGGGACTTAACTTAGAACTACTTAAACCTAACTAACCTAAGGACATCACACATATCCATGCCCAAGGCAGGATTCGAACTTGCAAGCGTAGCGGTCGTGCGGTTCCAGACTGTAGTGCCTAGAACCACCCTGCCACTCTGGCCGGCTGGGTAAGTATCTCAAAGTGCCCAGCAGTACTCTAGAGGAGGAGGGACTACCACAATGTAGGCAGTTTGTATAGTAGACCTGTTGCATGTTCTCAGTGCTCTGGCAGTAAAATGGAGCTGTTGGTTTGCCTTCCCCACAACATTATCTATGTGATAATTCAAATTTAGGTTGGTCATAATTGCCATTACAAGGTATTTCATTGAATTGGCAGCCTTTAGATTTGTGCAATTTATTGTGTAACAAAAATTTAATGGATTCCTTTTAGTACTCATGTGGATTACCTCATCCTTTTCCTTATTTCAGGTCGATTATCACATTTTGCACTAAACAGATATCTTGTTTAAATCATTTTGGAATTGGTTTTGACTTTCTAATGACTTTACTAGATTGTAAATGATAGCATAATCTGCTCAGATGGCCTCCTAAATAGTTTATATAGGTCAGGAACAGCAGACGGCCTATAACACTTCCTTGGAAAATGCCTGATAATCACTTTGGTTTTCCTCAATGACTTTCCATATGTTACTGTGAACTGAGACCTTTCTCCATAGGTAGACAATTTAAGGCTTTCAGAAATCGAGAAATATGGAATCAGTTTGAGATCCCAGGTTGATAGCACTCATTACTTCATGAGAATAAAGAGCTAGTTACATTTCACAAGAAGAATATTTTTTGCTCATTTTCCTTGAGGTAATTCATAATGTTTGGACATAGTTTATAATGTTACTCATGGGGTTCTTGCTCCTTCTCCTTACATCATGCATCCCTTTCAATATAAACAATTACAATGCAGTAATAAGTTCCACCAGACTCCAGGCAATGTACAGCCATTAACTTTCAATGTGGCTCACTATCATCAGTAGCTGGTGGCCATAAATCATCATTCTACAGACCAACAACTCAACAGAATTATGTTTATATCAAAAGCTTATACCAGCAGTGAGACACATTAGTGAAGAACTTAATAAAAGGTAAGCTGAAGGTGGATCTGTTGGTTGAAATCCCAAAGGATAGTAATATCAATCAAAATAGATTGATTTCAACTATGATAGAAATCCCTTTTAGTTTTCAGAAACCTTCAATGATGCAAATGGTGGCCACATACAGATTGCTCATGAAATAACTTCAGTATCTATCAGTAGTGCAAAATTTTGGAGTTACTTAGTGCAGACAATGCATTTATACCCAGCAGCATATGCTAAATAATAGAGAACATCAATAAACTCTTGAGAACCTTATCTACCTCTGAATGAATTAAAGGCACTTATGTGAGATCTCGTCACTAACTAAACAGGCTCTCAAATCGGAGTTCAAAGATTTACAAATCATCACACATACCCAGAATTATTCTAAGTGCACAAAAGTAGCATTTGTGGCATACACGTCGCCCATAACATTACTGACTCCAGATGAAACCAAGATGAAATTCCTGGGCAAAACCTCCAGACTTAAGACAACAGGCCAAAAGACCTCAAGCTCTGCCATACACACTTATTTAAAGGTTCAGTCACATGGTCACTCCTTGCTTCAGTGCAGATACTTTCATCCTGACCATGATTTTGTAATTTTCACAAAAATTTGAAATAAATACTAGTGATAAAACATATGGAAAAGGCAAAGGTCCCGAGTTCGAGTCTCGGTCGGGCACACAGTTTTAATCTGCCAGGAAGTTTCATATCAGCGCACACTCCGCTGCAGAGTGAAAATCTCATTCTGGAAACATCCCCCTGGCTGTGGCTAAGCCATGTCTCCACAGTATCCTTTCTTTCAGGAGTGCTAGTTCTGCATGTTTCGCAGAAGAGCTTCTGTAAAGTTTGGAAGGTAGGAGACGGATACTGGCAGAAGTAAAGCTGTGAGTACCGGGCGTGAGTCGTGCTTCGGTAGCTCAGTTGGTAGAGCACTTGCCCGCGAAAGGCAAAGGTCCCGAGTTCGAGTCTCGCTCGGGCACACAGTTTTAATTTGCCAGGAAGTTTCATATCAGCGCACACTCCGCTGCAGAGTGAAAATCTCATTCTGGAAATTAATTCATACTTTCCCACCTGCACAAATACCCATCAAAGTATATTAACCTAATCCTAAACTAATTGATTTCCATAATTCTAAAATTGAACATTACATTTAACATTCATACAACGTAGTGTACCTCCCACTACTCATGTCACAACAATGCACCAAGCTTAACTTTCATGGTTTATTTTCTATGCCCCTGTTTCTTATTTTCTGCTTTAATGTAAATGAACACATAAAAAAATTTACTCATCAAAGGGTTCTGAAGTCATCTAGAACCTCGGTTCAGGGGAGACTTACCAGATAGGATGAGAAGGAAAGACTGATTGTTGGGGACTGCATCAGATGAGATTTGAAAACCTGAGAGCTTAAAGGTAGAAGACAGGATAACATGCAACACAGACATTACTACTAAAACATCATGCGCAAGTTAATAAGAGTGAAAAGCTAAGTGCACTGTATGTAAGAGAGGTAGGAAGGGAGGTGGGGGTAGCAACAAATAGACAAGTCAGAAAATAAAAGATGTAGAAAATTGAAATGGAGTGAAGGAAGGAGTAGTTACTGTGAATAAATGCTGAGATGGAAGGAATTAACATAAATTAAGACCAGGTGGGTGGTGAGAACCAAGAATTTCCCTCTCTATTGGCTTCTTACATCCTCTAGTTGCAGTCTTCATTTTAAATGCAGTTACAGTCAGCTGCACTATATCTTGTATATCTGCTTGTTATCTGTTGCCAGAATGACTCAGATACTGCCCACACCCTACATCTACAATCCAATAGTGCATCATTTTCTTCATTTCCCACTTTGATATTAATAACTGTTGAACTTTATCGATAACTACCTTCTTAAATTTAGTCTCTTCCAACAGATCAACTTCTTCCCTGCTCTCTATATCCAGTACATGAACACTTTTATACATATCCCCACATTAAATATCTACATCTTCTTTAAACAAATCATTAACCACTTCCCATATATCCTGTTAACCTTTTAATTCTCCAGTTTTCCTTGTCACTTTAAATAAACTTTCCCGTTTATCAGGAGTTAATAATATTTGGATCACAGCATAAGATACCCAGTAATTGACAACACTCTCAGCTTCCTCTTTTTCTACCCATTCACAACTAATATTCTTATCCAGACCCATCTCACCACCTTCCATGAAAATATACCTCAATTTCTCCCTCATGGCAAAACTAAACAACATTTTAATTACTGCAGTTAACCTCAATATCATTCACTATTACCACACACAACATTATCAGGTGCACCCATTGGTAGAGGCCGCAATTACATATACATTACAGAGCGAGGTGGCAAAGTGGTTAATACATTGGGCTTAGATTCAGGAAAACTATGGTTCAAAGCAGCATCCAGCCATCTTCATTTAGATTTTCTGTAATTTCCCTAAATTGCTTCAGGCAAAAGCCAGGATAGTTCCTTTGAAAGGGCACAGCCAACTTCTTTCCCCATCCATCCCTAATCCATTGGGGCCGAAAACCTTGCTGTCTGGTCCCTTCCCCCAAATCAACCAACTATATACATCATTAGCTACTGCTTCATCACCATGTGCACCCACTGGTACAGGTAAATTATCAATAACAGCACAGCTCCACTTTGAGCAGGCTCACATACATTAATATTCAAAGAACTCCAGTCATTATTCATCAGTATGTCCACACACATAATCTGTTTACCAATCAATGTCAATATAATTTGCTTTGCCACTCATTTCCATATCAACACCTGTTTCTGCTTCTGGCAGAGCCACTGCCTCTATTTCAAATACCTCAGTAATCTTCACTGAAGCAAAACCCAGACTATTTTCTTCATTGTCTTTCAGTTCAATCATTTCATCTTTAGAAAACAATTCTAAAAAAAAAAATCTTGTTCTAGTCACTGTAGTTAAAGAACCTTCTTACATATTCTCATTACCTTTAATGGCATCCATGTTGCATATAGTCACTTTTCTCCTCTGTTTCTCACTGTAACTCTGCTGCCTATTGTAACACTGTCTGGCAATATTCTTTGTATAATCATCAGCCCCCCGTGGACATTGAGAGAGGTGTCAATTAGATTTCCCACTGTCTGCCATGAGAATTTGCACCCTGTGCACTCTGTTGTCTTGGCACTTGCCTTCCTTCCTCTTGTCATATCTTCTCCCATCCCTATGATTTCCATTGAAATTATATTGTAACTATCCCTGTCATGATTTCCATTTCTATACCTCTGCTCAGCAAATTTTGGTCTGTAAAGCAGAGCGCTATCCATGTTTTCTACAGAATTCAAAATTTTCTCTACAGGATCAGTAAGGCTGTGGATGAGTTCCCACTGCAATGATTCTGGAAGTTTCCTTTTTAATGCAAAAGGCCAGTGTGGCCGTGTGGTTCTAGGCACTTCAGTTTGGAACCACGTGACCACTACAGTCGCAGGTTCGAATCCTGCCTTGGGCATGGATGTGTGTGATGTCCTTAGGTTAGTTAGGTTTAAGTAGTTCTAAGTTCTAGGGGACTGATGACCACAGATGTTAAGTCCCATAGTGCTCAGAGCCATTTAATGCAAAAATTTCTGTAAGAACTAAAGGCCCATCCAAATGTATTAATTTATTTAATTCTCTTGCACAAAATTCCCTCATACTGTCTTTACCACTCATGTGTCCTGGCCCACTCAAAGTTCATTTTGTAATTGTACCTGTTTATCTTCTTCCCAGTATTTATTTAAGAACACCATTTCAGAGCTCCTGAAGTCAACAAATTGCTCTGCACACTGATTACCTCATGTTTGAGCTCCCCCTTTGGACTGCCTCTTTACAAATTTAATTTTAGCCATCTCACTCATGCTAGAAAAAAATTATCTTTACATGTAGTCAACAAGTGCACTGCTACCTACCCTCTCCACTGAATGGTTTTGTACACAATCCTTGACCCATGGGATGCCTCATCATTAAATTCTACATCTACATCCATACTCTGCAAGCCACCTGACAGTGTGTGGCGGAGGGTACCTTGAGTACCTCCATAGGTTCTCCCATCTATTTCAGTCTCGTATTGTTCGTGGAAAGAAGGATTGTCGGTATGCCTCTGTGTGAGCTCTAATCTTTCTGATTTTATCCTCATGGTCTTTTTGTGAGATATACATAGGAGGGAGCAATATACTGCTTGACTCCTCATCGAAGGTATGTTCTCGAAACTTCAACAAAAGCCCGTACCGAGCTACTGAGCATCTCTCCTGCAGAGTCTTCCACTGGAGTTTATCTATCATCTCTGTAATGCATTCACAATTACTAAATAAACCTGTAACGAAGCACACTGCTCTCTGTTGGATCTTCTCTATCTCTTCTATCAACCCTATCTGGTACGGATCGCACACTGCTGAGTAGTATTCAAGCAGTGGTCTAACAAGCGTACTGTAACCTACTTCCTTTGTTTTCAGATTGCATTTCCTTAGGATTCTTCCAATGAATCTCAGTCTGGCATCTGCTTTACCGAAGATCAACTTTATATGATCATTCAATTTTAAATCACTCCTAATGCATACTCCCAGATAATTTATGGAATTAACTGCTTCCAGTTGCTGACCTGCTATATTGTAGCTAAATGATATGAGATCTTTCTTTCTATGTATTCACACCACATTACACTTGTCTATATTGAGATTCAATTGCCATTGCCTGCACCATGTGTCAATTCGTTGCAGATCCAACTGCATTTCAGTACAATTTTCCATTGTTAAAACCTCTCGATATACTACAGCATCATCCTCAAAAAGGCTCAGTGAACTTTTGATGTAATCCACAAGGTCGTTCATGTATATTGTGAATAGCAATGGTCCTACAACACTCCCCTGCGGCACACCTGAAATCACTCTTACTTCGGAAGACTTCTTTCCATTGAGAATGACATGCTGCATTCTGTTATCTACGAACTCTTCAATCCAATCACACAATTAGTGTGATAGTCCATTTGCTCATACTTTGTTCATTAAACGACTGTGGGGAACTGTATCAAATGCCTTGTGGAAGTCAAGAAACATGTGTCTATGGCCCTCTGAGTCTCGTGGACAAATAGCACGAGCTGGGTTTCACACCATCGTCTTTTTTGAAACCCATGCTGATTTCTCCATGCTAGATTTCTAGTTTCTAGAAAAGTCATTATACTCAAACATAATACGTGTTCCAAAATTCTACAACTGATTGATGTTAGAGATATAGATCTATAGTCCTGCACATCTGTTCAATGTCCCTTCTTGAAAACAGGGATGACTTGTGCCCTTTTCCAATCCTTTGGAATGCTATGCTCCTCTAGAATCCTGTGGTACACCGCTGCAAGAAGGGGGGGGGGGGGGGGGGCAAGTTCCTTTTGTACTCTGTGTAAAATCGAACTGGTATCCCATCAGGTCCAGCGGCCTTTCCTCTCTTGAGTGATTTTAATTAGTTCTCTATCCCTCTGTCATCTATTTCGATATCTACCATTTTGTCATCTGTGTGACAATCTAGAGAAGGAACTACAGTGCAATCTTCCTCTGTGAAACAGCTTTGGAAAAAAAAAATTAGTATTTAGGCATTTAGTCTGTCATCCTCTGTTTCAGTACCACTTTGGTCACAGAGTGTCGGGACATTTTGTTTTGATCCACCTGCCGCTTTGACATAAGACCAAAATTTATTAGGATTTTCTGCCAAGTCAGTACATAGAACTTTACTTTCGAATTCATTGAACGCCTTTTGCATGGCCCTCCTCACATTACATTTCGCTTCACATAATTTTTGTTTGTCTGCAAGGTGTTGGCTATGTTTTGTTTGCTGTGAAGTTCCCTTTGCTTTTGCAGCAGTTTTTTAACATTGTTGTTGTATCACAGTGGCTCTTTTCCATCTCTTACGATCTTGCTTGGCACAGACTCATCTAACGCATATTGTACGATGGTTTTGAACTTTGTCCACTGATTCTCAACACTGTGTTCTTAAAACAAAACTTTTGTGTTGAGCCATCAGGTACCCTGAAATCTGCTTTTTGTCACTTTTGCTAAACAGAAAAATCTTCCTACCTTTTTTAATATTTCTATTTACGGCTGAAATCATTGAAGCAGTAACCGCTTTATGATCGCTGATTCCCTGTTCTGCATTAACTGTTTCAAATAGTTTGGGTCTGTTTGTCACCAGAAGGGCTAATATGTTATTGTCATGAGTCGGTTCTCTGTTTAACTGCTCAAGGTAGTTTTCAGATAAAGCACTTAAAAAAGTTTCCCTGTATTCTTTGTCCCTGCCACCCATTATGAACGTTTGAGTCTCCCAGTCTGTATCCGGCAAATGAAAATCTCCACCCAGAACTATAACATGGTGGGGAAATTTACTCGAAATATTTACCAAATTATCCTTCAGGTGCTCAGCCACAACAGCTGCTGAGCCAGGGGGCCTATAGAGACATCCAGTTACCATGTCTGAGCCTGCTTTAACCGTGACCTTCACCCAAATCATTTCATAATTCGGATCTCCGTCAATTTCTTCGGTACTATTGCACTTCTTATCGCTATAAACACACCTCCCCCTTCACTCTTCAGCCTGTCTCTGTGGTATACATTCCAATCTGAGTTTAGAATTTCATTACTGTTTTCATCTGGTTTCAGCCAACTTTCTGCCCCTAGTACTATGTGGGCATTGTGGTCGTTTAGTAATGAGAGCAGTTCTCTGACCTTTCTATAGACGCTCCTGCAATTTACTATTAGCACATTAATATTGTTATTTCCTGTTGCATTTTGCCTACTTCTACCTTGCTGCATCTCAGGAGGCATCTCGTCGGGCCTAGGAAGGAAATTCTGTAACCTAAAAGATCCACATGTGCACTCCACATGTACTCCGCTACCCTTGTAGCCGCTTCCTGCATGTAGTGCACGCCTGACCTATTCAGGGGCACCCTACATTTCTCCACCCGATAGCGGAGATCGAGAAATTTGCACCCCAGATCTCTGTAGAATCGTCTGAGCCTCTGATTTAAGCCTCCTACTCAGCTCCAAACCAGAGGACTGCGATCGGTTCTGGGAATGATACTACAAATAGTTAGCTCAGATTCCACCCTGCGAGCGAGGCTTTCTGCCTTCACCAACTCCGCCAACTGCCTGTACGAACTGAGGGTGGCCTCTGAACCCAGACAGCAGGAGTCATTGGTACCGACATGAGCAACAATTTGCAGTCGGGTGCACCCAGTGCTCTCTATCGCTGCCGGCAGGGCCTCCTCCACATCTCAAATGAGACCCCCCAGCAAGCAGACAGAGTGAACACTGGCCTTCTTCCCCGACCTTTCCACTATTTCCCTAATGGGCTCCATCACCCGCCTAACGTTGGAGTTCCCAATCACTAATAAACCCCTACACCCATGTGCCTGCTCGGACCTTGCTGAAGGAGCGGCCACATGTCCACTCACAGGCAGAGCAGATGATACCACACGGCCAGCCTCCACATTGACCCTCTGCCTCGTGTGCCATAAATGCTGCTGAACCCGCCACTTCCCTTGGGGAGAGGGTGGCCCAACCGCGCCCGGTACCCGTGAAGATGTCTCGACAGCAGGGGCAGTGGGTGTAGCATGTAACACCTGGGGTGTACCATGTGACACACCAGACTCCCCACTGCCACTACACTCTGAGGCAGCAGCCTGAAGACAGCTGACCGCGCCCATCAACACGTTCAGCTGTTCGCGAACAGTGGCCAGCTCCTCCTGCATCCGTACAGAGCAGTCACACATCCTATCCATCCTAAGAAATCAATTTACTATAGAGAGTTAATCAACTTTTAACTAGACTGCTAATTCACTAAAGGCAGCTGATAGTTGACTAAACTGTCAAACTGTCTGTGGACTGTACTGAAAACAAACACTAGCACTACTGGCACTATGGCTGACTAAAGGGACTCTCTCTGACTCTATTCAAAACAAACACAAAATCTATGGAACATTATTACTAGCATTCGACAATTAAAGCTTCCTAAAAGCAAAAGCTCATGGAAGAAGAAGTGACAAGTAAGAAAAATACAGTTAATACTTAAATTAACATAGCTCGCTGCACAGCAGACGTGACACAGATGGCAGTTACGATGACTTGTCCCACAGCTACATTACTTACTGATTCCTTCAATTCATATATCTGTTTCTCTCTCTTGCTAAAATTTCCTTCTAGCTTTTCACCCATACTCTTATAACAATCAGCAATGCCTAAAGTAAGTTATCTACATTTTTTTGTAATTTATAATTTATATACTTCTCTTCTTGTGCCTCAGGATGATCTTCCACAGTTCCCACCTTTGGTACCAATCCCTTTTTGACCATCAATGCTAAGATTAACTCCATCAACCATTTTAACATTATTTTCTACTTTATTTGTAAGCTTAGTGAATTTAATACCTAGCTGATCAAACTTCCCGTTCGCTGCACTTATCATCAAGCTCTGATTCCATTTCCCATAATTTTGTATCAATATTCCCAACTATTTCAGTTTTTATACTCCCAAATTTTACTCTCCATTTTTGAGTCTGCTTTGTCAACTATCTCCCCATTTATGGATCTGTCTTTTCTAATTTCTTAATTAATGTTTTAAAAAATGCGTTCAGATCACTTCTTCGCATGACCCTATTTTTTCTCTTCTCTTTGGTATGATAACACTACTAATATCACTTCATCACATTGCAAAGTATTAGTTTCATCAGCCATGGCTGATGATCAGGAAACAGATTTACAATGCAGCTACTGACTGTACTTAACTTGCATTTTGCAGCTGATATACACCACCTGTGCTGCTCTGTGTCTGGTCCAGTGCCAGTGCAATACCGCAGGCAACATGGACTGCTGTCTGCCTCATATGATGCTGTGTGAAGCCACCATTTCTCCTGTTTAGTACCAATGTGATGCCACCCATGTGTGATGCTTTGTGAAGATACTGCTTCTGCTGCCCAGTTCCAATGTGATGCTGCCTGTGTCTTACACTGTGAAGACGCTGCCTCTACAGGTTTATGACTTTACCCATGAGAACTCCTGTACTGACAATGTATGGTGTAGCCATCATCTGTCACTGCTGTTACTAACAAGCACTATGAGGTCTATTGTCTGCACTAACTGTGCTGTTACTGTTCCTGCTTTGGACATACCCAAGCTATAAAGAAACTTGTGAGCCCACATGGTAATTGCTCACTACTATGGCTTGGATACTGGGACAACCAGTCCTGAAATAATTTACAATAGAATGGAAATGCAGTCTAGTCTAGGACAGACAAACCCAATTACAACATTACTCATGGTGTTCTGGCTCCTACTCACATTCTGTATGCCTTTATACACAAACAATTATGATGCAATAGTGAGCCCCATTGGAGTCTGGCTAATGTGCAGCCATTATCTTTGAGTGTGGCTCACTATCATCCTATCATCAATAGTGGGTGGCTGTATGTTGATGCTCTGTAGCCCAACAACTCAACATAATAATGTTTATATCAAAAACAGATACTAGCAGCTACTGAATCAACCATGGATATACTTATTGTTCCAGGGCAGCCCAAAGAGCTACAATGCCAAGAAGAATCATTTCTCAGCTTTTAGTGAGATCAAATTATTGTTTTTTTTATTGAAAGTAATCTTTATTAAAATGATAATACATTGGTACATCTCCAATTAATGTAAATTCTTGTGTAATACTATGACCCTTCATCCAACAAGAAACATTCTCAGCTTGACAAACTCTCCCATTTGAGGAAACAGCACCTGCAGAGCATCACTCTGATGCATAAATTCATCAAAGTCTTTATTGGCAAATTCAGAAATATGGAAGATCTTATGCACAATCTCATCTCTCTCATTGAAACTTTCAAGACAAGCCATTGCAACAGAAATACACCTGACAATAACATCAGTTATCCAAACATTACCATGTCCTAAAACACTTGTATGAAATACACTGAAAGATAACTTACACCCTACAAAAACACCATCACCTAATAATAAACTTACTTATGCATTATTTCAACAGTTTTAAACCAATCTCAAACATATGGACCACTACATTTGGCATTTGAGTCAAGACAATGACTTGATCTATTTTATTAATTAAAGCCATAATTAAATATACATTGAAAGTTATGGGAATATGACAGAAGGAAACCAATGCCGATAAGATCATTTGTGTCTCTGTTGATGATTCCACACTTATGTAACTATTTACGTAAATAAATTGTTTATAGCATTATCCTCTTTAATCCGGTGTATTATAAGAGTGATTTTTGTGATGGGTTCAGTAGTTACAATTTATTATAAACAATTTTGATAATAACGTTAATAACTTTGCTGCCACTGGTTTCTTTCTAGCATACTTGTAAGGAATTTTATGTATCTTTAGTAAAATTATATTAGTGATGATATCTAAAGTCTCAGGCCCCTCAGTCTTAGCTCATCTTATGAGCATCCTGCCAGGACACACCTCTTTCCATGTGGGAAAACCCCAGTGACCACTGGGCCTTGTGACTTGCTAGTCACTTTTCCTGCACTCAGCTCACCTTTCACAGTCCATCTGACAGCTGGCTGCCCCAACATACATTTGCCCCAACCCACAGCTGACCTGTCAGATGCAGTTCACCCTGTTGTAATGGTACAAGTGTGTGTTCCAAAATCCTACTACAAATATTGGCCTATAATTTGTGAGGTTACTGTACTTCCTTTCTTGAGTATTGGCATGACCTGTGCAACCTTCCAGTCTTTAGGTACGGATCTTTCATCAAAGGAGTAGTTGTATCTGTTTGTTAAGTATGGAGCTATATACCAGCATACTCTGAAATGAATCTAATTGGTATACAACCTGGACAATAAAACTTGCCTTTATCAAGTGGTTTGTGCTGCTTTGGTACACTGAGGACATCTAGGTCTAGGTTACTCATGTTGGCAGCAATTCTTGATTCAAATCCTAGAATATTTGCTTTGTCTTATTTGCTGAAGAAATTTCAGAAAACCACAATTAGTAACTCTGGTTAGTGACACTGTCATCAGTAACATTACCATCACTATCACACACTGCAGATACTGATTATGTCATACTACTGTTACATTTCAGATACAAACAGAATGTATTTGGACTTTCTGTTAGATTTCAAGACAGAGTTTCATTGTGGAAACTCTTAAAGTCTTCCCTCGTGCATTGAAGTTTGCTCTAAATTTTGAATTGCTTTAAAACTTCTCCACTCATGGTGATTTCACTTTCGTTTAAATTTGGCATACTTCTTTTGTTGCTTTTGCGATCATGTTCTGACCTGTATTGCAGACCATACTGGTGAGAAGTCAGTTCCATCTGTTATTAACTTATTTGGTATAAATCTTGCCATTGCTGTCAGTACTGTTTCTTTGAATTTGAATCACTTGTGCTCTATACTTTCATAGTTAGTTCAGAATTATTGGAGGCCCTCTCTTAAGAAGACATCAAGCAATTTTTTATAAAAATATATCTATTCTGCATTATTTTCATTGTGTTTGGATGTTATGGCATTCAGTCCCATTACAACTACTATGTGGTCAGCTGTATCTGTCATAATGTTCTCTATTTTATCATGATTACTTGTTCCTAAGAGGTTGAATATATTTTGCAACCATTTACCCTTTGAGTTGGCTTCTGCAGTAGTTGTTCAAAATAAGTTTCAGAGAAAGCATTTAGTATGAATCAGACAGTGTTTTATACCTAAATCTGATTTTAAATGTGTATTTTTGCCAACATATTGAGGGCAGATTAATGTCACCACCAAGTGTAATTGTATGAGGGGGGTGCCTATTTCAAATGAGACTCAGGTCTTCTTTGAATTCTGCAGTAACTATATCATCTGAGTTTGGAGGTTGGCAAAAGGAACAAATTATTAATTTATTCTGGTTGTCAAGTACATCATCTACCCATACTAACTCTCATGCCCTATCTACTTCACTGTCAGTGCAAGACAGACTACTTCTAATAGCAACAATCGTGACACCTCAGCTGTATTTAAGCTATCTTTTCTCAACAACATAGGGTCCTATGCAAAATTTTCAGCTGAACTTGTATCCAGCTTTAGTCAGGTGTCAGTACCTATAACAATTTATGATTCAGTGCTTTCTATCAGTGCATGCAGCTCTGATTGTTTCCCAACACAGCTACAAAAATTCAAGACTATAATACATATGGCTCCTATGTTAACTCCTGTCCTGTGTATGACCTACACCTTTAGAGACTAAAATGTTATTTGTTGTTTCCTGAGACCTTTTAACTCAGTCCATACCACTTCACACACCAATCTGTGTACATCCGATTTGATGGATACTGTGTCCAAGTGTCCAATTGTCCTTTCTGTAGACCACTACATTTAGAAACGGATGCTTTTCATCTCTTTCAGCATCCATCATGAACCTTATGCTGAGATGAAGGCAATCAAAATGATCCAGGAAACAATTCAGAGCACACGTTCCATGTGGCCATACCATAAATGTATTGTTGATGTACCTTCAAAATCACAAAGGTTTTACAAATTCTGTCCTCAGCACCCTGTCTTCAAAATCTTCCATAAATAAATTGGTCACTTGGGGATAGAAATGGGGACCTTTATCTGGTTGCTTGATCTGGCTGCACAACACCTTAGAAAAATTTCAGCATCAGATGTACTGAGAACCAGTGGCTAATATACCCAGTTTATTGAACAGTCTTCTCCAAGGTGACCGTAAAATGTTATGATAAATGATGCATGTTACACTTGAGCTACCCCAACATATGATATCGGTTGATATTGTAGGGTAAAAGCCATCAAAATATACCAAAATTTTTCTTTTTACTTTACTTCTGACTGACAATCCTCACATTGTAAACAAAGAGGTGTTAAGTATTTCAGCATTTATTTTATGGAGGTTGTGGTGTACAGCTTTAATGAATGCAATACACTGCTGTTTACAGAATAGTTTATTAGAAACAATCAATTTTGGACTGTGATGTGCACAAGTATACCACTCAATAAAGTATCAGTGAGGTTAAATTGACATTATGTTGTGTATATACATCCAATATCAATGATGGAACAATGTACACCTGACAACTGTTGTTCCAATTAAGCTAATGCACAGCTGAGATGGTTTTTAGGCCTGATGATGGTCTGACCCCAGACCATGATGATCTAATCCTAGGCCTAAATTGATCATTGCTTCTAAAATAAACTGTTACAGTTGTGTATTGCAAAATGCAGATCTTAACATCTCAGCTGTTCTCTTGTTTACTCCTGCCATAAGAATTAGTTGCATTCCCGAATTAGTTGCATTGTTTAAGTCCAAAGTATTTACCAATTTCAACCTCTTCTATCTACATGTGCCCATATTTGTGTTGATTGGAATCCAGTTGAAGCTCACAACTAAGTACAATGAGTTTATTCACAATTTAATGAGAATTAACTGGCAATAATCAATTGTTAATATCCATGAAAGTATCAGTAGCAGCTTATTATGAAACCACATTTCATTTGTTGTTTAGTTAAATGTTCCATATCATGTATAAAGAAAAACAAATTAGGATATGATAACAAGACTTTTGAAAAAATTTTAATACACATAACTAAAAGTAGGGCCCCATGAATGGAAACTTTAGGACCAACAGGTAATTAGCACACATTCAAATGAAGATGTTTCCTTCATAGATTACTCTTTTCGATTGATACTCTTCATTTCCCTGTTAATATATGACATTTCCAGTACTTTGCTTTCTTCACCCATTTAATTTTTCCAGTCAATTCTAACCTACTTCTTGAATGTTTCAGTTCTGTCTCTTTCTCTCTTCTTCGCATTCCAGCTTTCACAGGTGTCAGAATAACACTCTACATGAAGCATTTAAACATCCCTTTTCTTAACTCCAACTCCAATTTTCTGTATAAGAAGTGTTTCTTTTCTGGAAAACTTGCTTTGCCATTACAATTCCTGATCTCATTTCTCTCTAATTTGTCAAGTTATCAGTTAGCATTCTTTCAAATATCTGTACTGTGCACTATGTCCAATTTGACATTGACTTTCATACTGTCTTAGTCACATAATCTCAGACATTTAGTTTCCTTTTTCTTGACTTGTAATTCTGCCTGGATAGCATTTTCTGAAGAGACATTGCTTTATCTGCAAGCAGTACCATGTCCAAACATTTTTGATGTAGTTGATCCTCATGCCTTCTATGCTTACTCCTTTCTTCTGTACTTCCTGTGCCTGTATTATCAACTCTTTGCTATAAGTGATAGACAACAATCATTTCTTACACCTATTCCCATGTCAAATCAGTCTCACATAACATTTTTTAGTCTCATGGTTGATTTCTGCCTTGCATATAACTTCTTAATTAGTCTCCTGTCCTTCCCATTCTCCTTTCTCAGTTTAGGATTTCCATCATCTTGTCCCATTTCACTCATGACGGAACTGGCCATAGGCCATTCTCTGATACAGGTGCAACCTGGAACAGTGAAAGAAGGATGAAAATAAAGGAACACCTACTTTGGCTTAGGGGCAACACTCAATAGTTTTTTAGAAAACGATTGTCAAGCTATTGACATGACTTGATCAGTACATTCACACATCGTGAAACCAAGGGAGTTACTGTTGAAGTGGCTAAGAGCACAGTTTTGAAATTTTGTGCCTTGTATTCAAATCCAGTCTCGCATTTTCTTTTCTTTTTGTTGTCGCAAAAGTATGTTACATCAATGTTTTGTGACATTGTAAACTACAATGGAATTACTGACAAAAGAAATAAGTGTTTCAGATCGAATTAAAAATAGATTGTATCACCGCAAATCTTAATTAATCTTACATAATTATCAGTAACTGAAAATTAAAAACATATAAATTCTAGTATTTCAATTTTTTCTTTGTATTTTACTTTCACGCTTCAGGTGAACCAGTGCATTCATAAAAACATTCAAAGCATAAAAATTCAGAGCACCAAGAGTGATGTGTAAGGGCACATATACCACAGTAACTTTTTTTTACTGTCATTAGGAAAACAACCTCATGATCTGGAATATAATTCCATGGTTAATCATGCATATGAAAATATTTTCTCAAAAGCTGGAGCCTGTAATTGGTTACAGATTTGGTTATGTATTTCAGTTGAATTGCTTCTTCTTGTGATTTGCCTTTGCTGTGTGATGAGAGGAGGGCACTTATATAATCAGCAAATGTATTCTTCACCTGTAAGTAAAAGTATACCCTGCAGGATTTATATAAAAGCATACATTTCAAAGGAATTACTTTTAATGAACATGTTGGTATTATGGTTTCATTGACAAACAGTGCATCAATCATGTACAGAGACAGTTCCATTTTTATGCAAGGTTGCAAAACTTTGTTCAGAAACTGATGATAGGTTTCCTTTGTGAGCATTCTAGATTTTGTAGCTGTTGTGTGCGCATTCTGATGTCATTCCATTAATTGATGTAGGTCTTGATGGATTTGAGAATCAAGTTTGTCACTAATGTCTTGAAGAGAAACAAAAACTGTTGGAGCATTTTTCTGGAAGGTGTTATGGCCTACATAATTTGTGTCCAGTGTGATGATAAAATCTATTTTTAATAGAATTTGAAATCCTTAGTTCTTTTGTGATTTATTCCATAGCATTTCATGATGTCATAAAAATACTGATGTGACATACAAGGTTGGACCAAAAAAAAACTGGAATAACATTGCTGTGGACTGAGCTTGTGTAGTACAATTTCTGCTGCTAGGCATGTCTACTGCACCTCATTGCCTGTTCAGTGCTGCCCGTGTTGTCAGCTTGGCTTGTTCTATTCATCTGCAGTGGTTTGTTTTTGCCAGTGCTGTTTTCTTCTTGTTTTCTTTTTTATGACGATAAGTTTAAGGGAACAACATGCAGCTGTGAAATTTTGTCTCCTACTCGATAAAAATACTGCCGAAACTGTTTTAATGTTGTAAACAGTGTACATAGATGATGGCATGGGTATGGGAGAAACTGAAGTGTATGAGTTGTTTGCTTGATTTAAAAATGGCAACGTGTTGATTGATGACAAACCTTGTTCTGGACCTCCATCAACTGCCCGAATAAACGAAAATATTGAAAAAAATTGAGAGCTTGTGCTCACAGACCATCAACAGACAGTTGATCAACTGTCAGAGATTAGTGGTTCAGTGAATTTTAATGGAATATTTGGAGCAGACAGGAGACTGGCTCTTCCACCACTACAATGCACCTGCACACACAGCCATCTCTGTTAGACAGTTTTTGACTAGAATTAGAATGGCTCTGCTGCCCCACACACCTTACTTGCCTGACTGGCCTCTGTGCAACTTTTTCTTATTTACACACATGAAAAGGGGCATGAAAGGACACTGATTTGACAAGAAGTCAAGGAAAAAATGAGGGGCTGTTGACATTTCAAAAGATGGCTACAAAAACTGTTTCGAACAGTGGAAGCACGAGTGGCACATATGTATTTGTTACAATGGGAAGTATTTTGAAGGGACTAGTGTTGTTTTGTAAATGCTTTGAAAATATGTAGCTTTTAAAAAATAATTTCCTTTTTTTTGGGGGGGGGGGGGAGGGGGCTGTACCTTCTCCTACTTTGGTGACGACAAAGAGAAAAGAAAACATAAGACTGGATTTGAACACATGATGCAAAATGTTGAATCTGCTCTACCAATACACTTGGTTTTACACTGCATGAGTAGTCCGATGAAGTCATGTTGAAACTATGACCATCTTTTTCTTTGAAGCTATTGTGTGTTGGCACCTAACCCAAAATAGATGTCCATTTATTTTCACCCTTCTATCACCCAGCTGAGTTTCAACTGTATCAGAGTGTGATCAATGGTCAGTAACCCTTGTAAGTTGAAGCACAGGCTGATTCCTTTTCCTTTTTACATATATCTTTTACCAATATTTCAAATTAGTCCAATAGTATTTCCTGTACCTTTCCTGTTCTTTTTTAAAACCAAATTACTCTATTCTTGTTATCTTCCTCTATACATACCATTTAATAACCTCAGCACTATTTTGGCTATGTGAGAGATTATACTGATTGTTCTGTGTTCTGTGCCTTTCTTGGTGCATGAGTTTTCAGTGATTGAAAACATCCCTGTCCTGATAAATTCTTCTTGCCAAGTACCCCTTCCAAACATAATATTACACAAATCTGTTATTTCTGCTGTGCCCTTTTCATCCATACACTGAAATAATTCTATAGGATGACCATTTAGTCCAGTAGATGCACCTCTCTTCAGTTCCTTTATTGCTTTTTCTTCTTCAGAGTTCAAAACTGAAGCTCCTTTATCATCTACTTCTGTCTCATCTTCCATTTTGATGGTTATATGTGGTTTCTCCTTTGCTCTGTACACTTATTCCATATGGCCTTCCTTTTCTTTCTTGCTTTTTCCTTGTACAGTACTTACCATTTTCATTCTCAGTTTCTGTTTCCCTATAGTTCTGTTTCCCTATAGTTCTCAAGTAATTTTCCATAACTTTCTATAAAATAGGTCATATTCCCCTTTTCTCCCCAGGCTTTCTATATCATCACAATCTTTTAACTGCTCCTCCATCACTTTATCTACCTCCCTTCTCAGCTGATTAGGTAGTCTTTTTGTACATTGACTTTCTATTCTCATCTCCTTTGTTTTTATATTTTCTCCTTTCATTCATTTTCTTTACCATCATGCACCTTGAAAATTGCAAAGCAGGGTCTAATCATCTTTATGTTGAGGCTAAATATTATAAATGGGGTAAAATTTGTTCATTTGTATAGATTACCCTCTATACAGGCTGAATTAACTGATAATTTATAATCCATTTTCTGAGAGGTACATGTCATGTCACACATTTTTTAGTAGCCATGTCCTGTGTCTGGAACCATATGTTCTTCTCAGAAGCGACGCAGATAGAAATGAGAGATTTGAGTATAATACTGTTGCTGTTACCGTGTTTGTGAATATGTACCAAAATAAATGTGCCCTAGGGCCTCTGAAAAAGTAGTTAGAGACATTTAAAAAACTTAAATAACACATGTAAAAGGGATGATATTGAATTTACTTTAAAACTTGATACTGAAAACTGACACTCACCAACCTTTCTCTGCCTGTAATTCTGAAAATTTCTTCAGATGATATAACCTGTAATTTTCTATTTTCAATTATGGCATAGTTGTGAAGTCCATAGTAGGGTACAGGATGCAGAGGATGGTAGGTAAGCTTCAGAAGGGAGATGGAGAAATAAGAGTGAAATTCGTTGAACTTGAGTAATATACCTTGTATGCAGAATACAGAAAGGACTTACCCTGGAGTCAGGGGTAAATACTGACTGCCAGTCTTCAATTTCAGTCAAATTACTAAAGGATCAGGGAATGGGAGAGGTGATGGTTCATGTACTTGGGGCTGGTGGCTTGTTCCAGTGAGCAAAGTCAGAGGCAGACAATGGGAGCCATATGCTCTGTACAACGACTGTGACTCAAGAGAGGAAAACAGCTGTGCTGTGCCCTCAAAGACCCTCCAGTACCCATACATGACACATTTCCGATGTTCCCTGTTGGGTAACATGATGGTGTAATTACGTCAGTATATTCAGTAGAGAGCTGAAGGCATCCCTTGTCAATGGCATTTACTAGAATGAACTGCTTTTATCCTGAAGGAGAGGGTGGTTTGCCATTTTGACACTGGTGGCATCATTGTGAGAAGGTAATTGAAAGACTCAATAGAAAATGAAGTTTTAAATAAAATTTTGTGTAAAATTCCAAATATTCTCAGACTGGCTGTTCACCCTGTAAGTCTTTCCACCTTCTATAAGAAGTGGTGGCTTACAGTGGCTACTAAAGGGTGCCAGACATGCCCTTAAAAAAATTGGTTGCCCAGATAGTGGCTAAGAGACTGTAGGACGGCTTTGTTCCAATTAATGTCTGTAGTGTTGTCGTGAAAAGAGGATTTACTTACACTTAAACTTCTCAAATGTGTCAAATAACTGAATGACAAGAAATGCCAAATGTTCACTTTATGTGCAAAAGTACATTGTCTATAGTAAATCAGATTATGTAAATCAGATCTTTCAGTAGCTGAATAATGCTCATGTTCATATTTTGCAGTCTTTGAATGTCACAGGAAATTTGTAGAAAGATTTAACAGTATTATTTTGATCTTAGTATAATACGACAAAATACAAAAACACACGATCAAAACTTGGATTTGTTTTTTCTTACATGTCTCTATGAAGAAACATGAAACACCCACTCCCTATTTGAATAGTTTGGAAGAGATCTGATTCCAGTTCAATATGAGCATAACAGTTATTATTCACTAACAATGTAAGTATTCTCCAGAATGGACAGAATTTTGTTAAACCTGCATATTTATATCAAAGTACAGAAGAACAAAGTACTTTCTGCTGAAATTCTCTCATACATATATTAAGAAGTGTATTTTCCTTCAAAATAGCAGAAAAATTCCATAACTGACTTCAGCTACACAAATTTGAAGATAAATGAAGTAATGTTACATCTATTGAGTAATGTAGAAATAATTTGGTGTTGTCTACTTTTTAAGTTTAGTTAATACAATTGCACATATGTAGATTATACTGTTTGGATATAGCAATACTAAAATGCCACCTTGTGAATAAAATAAGTAGATCCCATCTGAAGGAACCTGTCTTGATAGCTGTGCGAGTTGAAGTGTTGCTTCCAGGACAAGGAGGCGCACTGATGTTTGAACAAATCTACCCAGCAGGTTAACAATGACAGGTGGTGTGCTGCCCAGCCTGGATGTGGTCCCTAGGCCATTTAGTATATTCCACTAGGTGAATATGAGGTTGGTAACCAAGTAGCACCTCAGTTACACATTTTGCAACCATTTAGAAAAATTTGGCTTTCTTTCACATGAATAACACTGCATGCAGACAGTTGAGGAACATGCCTTTCATCTTGGGGGAGCAACAGGATGATGATAAGAAGGGCATCCAGTAGTCCCTTCAATTAACTGTGCCAAATCCATTAACAACCATGCACACCCTGCACTGATGCAGGAAAAAAGCAGAAGAAAAGTAGGAGGAGGTCCTATCTTAAGGAAGAGTGTGGCTGTGTAGTGAAATACCTCAAGGTTCTAAGTTATTAAATTAATTGGGGGGGGGGGGGGGGGGAGTAAAAAGTGGATCACAGCATAAACATTATACAGATAAATAGGGCTAACTGCTTACTGGTTAGGCAAAGGAGCATAAAAGGAAAACTTACTTCCACTTGCAGAGATTCAGAGAAGGCACACACAAGTAGACACTACTACAAGAGTGACATGTTGCCTCAATGATCATGGATGTTAAAAGTGAGTTTGAAAAACCAGTACTGCTGGAAGGGTTTAGCATGAACTTCCCTTCCTTGGCAATGCAGATCAACAATACAGGTATTGTGTTCATGTCTCTTCAGCAGCATAAGAAACCACGTCACCAAAAGATTTCCATACTAGTCCTGATCTGTTGTGGGTCCCCGTCAGTCCTCTCACAATGCTTAATCAGTAAGGCTGTCCTTGCACAGGACCTGAAAACACACGTATACAAGGAGCTGGTGATGTTATAGTGTGGAATTCCATATTCCATTGCACTGCAGACCATGAAATACAGGATCTAGCATGTTAGATTTTTGCCTCATGGAGAGTAACATGGCGTATGAGATATGACATTGTTTTACATCACAAGCAGAACACTGGAACTGCCATGTTGTATGACACCAAACATCATATTTTGTGGATTTTCTCACTTGGTTAGTATGTGCTATGAATATAAGCCATTTCATAGCATCAGGAAACTGAGGATCTCAACAATTCATCATTTTAGCTATGATTCATTATAATAAAATGACTCGAAACTACATATTGGTAGGTAATGGCTTTCTGTAGTTGTTGTTTTTAGTGTTATAGCTTGTGTGCTATAAAAGACTATTGTTTCAATGTTACTGCACAATGATGATGTATCAAATGTGGGTCTTTTTTGGTAAAATTTGTGTATTAAATATCAAATAATGATATTTGTAGATACAGTCTTTCCACAGTGTATGTCATGTATGGAGGCCCAGGAGCCAGTTTGAAACTATCACACAGTTGATAATGCCATGAGCTGTGGGAGAGAAAAGCAGCTTCCAAAAGATTCTAGGTCTTTATTATTCATTTAATGTATTTAATTGAACATCTTCCCCATAACACAAACTTTAAGCAAAAGTGAAATAAAGGATCTTAACTTTTATGTAACAGAAGACAAAGCCCCATTTGTGAACCAATTGTAGGCAGCATAGCATGGTTACAGCAAACCCAAGATTCAAAAGGTGATTGCCATTCATCTTAGGAATCCATCATCTGTGTAGAAACCATAACAATGACAAGGATTTTCTTACAAATGAAGTGGAGTGTGGTAAGGAGTATGGCAGTTTAGACTTCAGATACCATTTCAACAAGTAGGTGTGGGAAGAGTATACACTGGACACAAGGACAGGGAAGCTTTACCAAAGAATAAGCAAGAGAAACTGTTTGGTTAGAGATTGTAACAGTCACAACTCTTAAAGACATGTACATAGTTTTAATAGTTTACTTGTAATGCTTTGTAGGAAAAAGCAGAAACAGATGTTTCCAGGCAGGAACAATCAACAAATAAAAATTGTAAAAGGTATCACTGTAGAAGAACCTACATTGAGGAAACCATGACATACTCATTCAATTCCAAAGGAAGTCAAGCACACACATAAAAACCTGAAGGAACTTCTCAAGAGTCAAAACAGGCAATCCTCAACCACAGAAAATAATATAAAAGTAATTCTACATCATAGCCACTTCAAGAGAATTATAGTATTGACATAAAAATTCTGCATCATGGCTGTATAATGTAAACTTCTGTATATAAAAAATGGCACTTTGTTGTATAAGTTCTTGCCATTTAACTTATGCAATAAATGAGTGAGAGTACCTTTGAATACTTGAAATCCTGCTGCTTTACACTTTTGGAATGGTTCCTCATAAGATAACAGAATGTCTTCATACAAAGCTCATTAATATGCACTACCACATAACTCTTTACATGACACCTGCATCTACATCTATATATACATACTCTGCAAGCCACCATATGATGTGTGACAGAGGGTACCATGAACCATTATTAATCATTTCCTCTCCTATTCCACTTGCTAATGGAGCAAGGGGAAGACTACTGTCTATATGGTTACATATGAGCTTTAATTTCTTTTATCTTGCTTTGCAGTTCTTATGCAAAAATAAGTTAGTGGCAGTAGAACCATTCTGCAGTCAGGTGCAAATGCCTATTCTGTAAACTTTTGCAATAGTGTTTCATGATAATGATATCATCTTCAATTCAGGGTTTATCATTTGAGTTCACATAGCATCTCTGTAATACTCAGGTGCTGATCAAACTTACTGGTAACAAATTTAGCAGGACACTTCTGAATTGCTTCGTTTAACCTGACCCAGTGGGGATCCAAGCACTTGAGCAATACTCAAGAATGTGTTGCACAAGTGTTCTATGCACAGTCTCCTTTGTAAATGAACCACACATTCCTAAAACTCTTCCAATAAGCTGAAGTCAACCATTCGCCTTTCTTGTGGACTGATTTAGTTTTGTGTCACTTTGCAATATTATGCATGGATATTTAATCAACGTGACATTGTCAAGCTGCACACCACTTTCTCTACATTTAGAAGAAGCCACTATTCATCATGCCAAATAGAAATTCTAAATCATTTTGTAACTTCCTACAGTTTCTCAACAACAATATTTTCTTGTATACTACAGTGTCATCAGAAGTCACTAAAAGATTGCTGACCTCCCTATCTGTCAGGTCATTTATGTGTATAAAGAACAAGAGTGGTCCTATCACATATTCCTTGGTAATTCTTGATGATACCTGTGCCTCTAATGAACACCCACCACTGAGGATGATGTACTGGGTTCTGTTATTTAAGAAGCCATTGAGCCGCTAACGTAACTGGAAGCCTATTCCATATATTCAGACCACCATTAATAATCTGAATTGTGGTACCATGTCAAACTCTTTCTGGAAACCTACGTATGTGGAATCTGCCTGTTGCCTATCATCCATGTGTTGCAAGATATTGTGCAAGAAAAGGGCAAGCTGAAATTTGCAAGAGCAATGGTTTCTAAATTCATGCTGATTTGTGGACAGAAGCTTTTATGTCTGAAGGAGATTTATTATATTGAAGCTTGAAATATATTCAAGAATAATGCTACACGTGAATGTTAAGGATATGGATCTATAATTTTGCAGGTAATTTCTTTTACCCTTCTTCTATACGGGAGTCACCTGCACTTTCTTTCATTTTCTTGCAACTTTGTGTTGGGTGAGAGATTTGCTATAAATGCAAGGCATCTGGGTGGATTACACATGGAAAATTCCTCGAAAAAATCATAAATTTTTAAACCAATACATTGACATTTATAAATTCTTAGCTAACAAAGAACTACAATTTAAATTTTATGCATTTCAGTTTCACAGCTTCTTTGTATCATCAAACAAGGTGACTTGGGACACTTTTTGTACTCATTTGACTTTTTCTCATTAATTGTGAAATGTATGAAAAGAAAATGTATAACAAAATGTAGATCTGTGTAAGTAGACTAAATTTTTGTACCTTATGCTATCTTAAATTTTGCTGCCTTTTGTTTTTATTGCTTTTGTTGGTGTACTAGTTCCCCCACAGGATGCGGTGACTTGGGTCACCTATTCATTTTATCCATAATACTATATTCACCTGTAATCTTACACATATGTAGGCGAGCTAATTGGCTACCTAGAATTAGTACAAGGTGAGGTGAATTTGTTTGCAAAGCCGTGCAGCCCCAGGACCGATAGAACAACATAGCCAGGAGGTCTGCCATGGCCACTCCAGGTGAGCCATGTGCAATAGCAAAGGGCCAGGTGTGGGGAAAAATGCAACACTGGAAATTTGGACAGCTGTTACTTGTGCATCCTTTGTGCAGGAGATGCTCCAGGAAATGCGGTAGTGTCCGGAAATTTTAAAGATAGCTAATTTACAGCTCTTTGAGTTTCATACATTAGCACAAATCTGAATACATCTGTGATCTATGAAAAATCAGGCTCATTCAAAGACATAGTATTTCAATATCTTTAAAACTGCAGAAGTTAATATTTCACAGTGAATCAACATTTACACAGTGAACTTCTGAATTAACAACTTTTAATTTTGCGGAGATATGGCTTAGCCACAGCCTGGGGGATGTTTCCAGAATGAGATTTTCACTCTGCAGTGGAGTGTGCCCTGATATGAAACTTCCTGGCAGATTAAAATTGTGTGCCAGACCGAGACTCGAACTCGGGACCTTTGCCTTTCACGGGCAAGTGCTCTACCACTTTATGCTCTACCATCTGCAAGTGCTCTACCACTGTATTTAAATGCTTATTGCAAGTGCTATTCAAAAACTGTGCTCATTTAAAAGTGGTCGGTCAGATGCATTACCACTTTTGTAAAAGAAAGCCAAAAGACACTTCTGACAAGCAGTCCTATATAAGCATATAAAGCATATTTAATGAAAGTTCATTATCATTTAATGTGAGCATATTTGCACAAGAATGCTTACTTATTTTCATGGTGACAGTTATTGAACTAGATGAATAAATACAACATAACTTCTGAACAGTTTGCGTTCGGACATTCAAACTGTATGATTGGCCATGGGGCATGGTGGGAATTAGTATGTGCTTGCACGCTGGTTTAGCAATGCAACCCACTTTCATTTCTATAGGTTCACCAATAAGCAAAACTGGCACAACTGGGGGACTGAAATTCCGCATTTCACAATTGAGAAATCTCTCCACCCTCATCGGGTGACTGTATGGTGTGCAGTTTCAACTCATGGAGTAATTGGTGTGATATTCCTTAATGGCACAATGACTTCCCAATGGTACGTGAAGATGATTTCATCCCCATTATCCAAAGCGACCCCGATTTTGACAAGATGTGGTTCATGCAAGATGGCTCGACCCCATTGAAGCAGGAGAGTGTTTGATGCCCTGGAGGAGCACTTAGGGGTCTGCATTCTGGCTCTGGGGTAGCCAGAGGCCATTGGCATGGGTCTTAATTCACCACCATACACTCTAGATGTAAACATATGCAACTCCTTTTTATGGAACTATATTAAAGACAAGGTGTACGGCAATAACCCCGAAACCATTGCTGAGATGAAAACAGCCATTCACATGGTAATTGATAGCATCAATGTTCCGACACTTCAGTGGGTCATGCAGAATTCCACTATTGATCTGCACCACATCATCGCCAATGATGGCAAGCGTATCAAACATGTCATAACCTAAGCCTGAATATCTGTAGTGATATGTTGAAAAAGTGTGTGCACGCCATGTTTGTGACTAGTTTACATTTTTTTTTTCATATACTTCAATAATTATCAGCCTGTATATATGAACCAACTATTACTTTTATTTAATGAAAATGGTCTGCATGTAGCCTAATATATTATCTTAGTGGATGCAAGTGGTCAAAATGATTCAGATCATGTTTGTAGCATGTTAGAGCAATGTATCTTTGGTGGTAATGGCCTTCAGCTAATGGAAAGCCAGACAGTACTGGAACACTACAGGAGTCAAGTGGAGACTAAAAATTTCTGAGAGGAGTGCTGAAGGGAGTGATTCTGGACACTTGGTATCGAGCGCTGGAAGGAGGCAGACTGCCTGTGTGTGATTCAGTGGTGTGGATTATTTATTCTGGGTGGCGAACAGCCACTGCAATACTCTCTGCAATACTCTAACTTTTGAAGGGACTCTAACTCACAAGAATGTGCTCTGCTTATGTTACAGAACTGAGGACAGACAGTGTGTGGGTTACTTTTCTTTGTGTTGGTTATGTTAATTTGCGAATCATCATGTTGAACTCTAAACTGTTTTCAACTAATGAATATTTTGTATACTGTGATAACAAAATTGACGTAATTCTCATGACTCCTTGATGACTGTTTAGTTTGGGGATTTTGCTGCCATTCTCGTAACACTCCCAATGTATCTTTACTGCATTTGATAAGGGTATTTTCTCTCTGTATTTTAACTAAATATTATAGGACCACTTCCCATGTATTTGAGATGTCCGTTCTTGAATAAACATTATTCAACATTATTCTCCGTTGTCTGCATCAATTACAGACATTAGACTATTCTTATTAAATTATTAATTTAACTTTTATTTTGTATTTCTGTGTATTTTATTAACCTGCAATTCTAGGCAGTGCATAGGCTATTTGGCTGCTGGATCACAGCTACTGTGCGGCATGAAAGCAAAATGTGCATGGCTAGATCCAATGACTATAGCAAGCTATTCTTTTTAAACAGAGCCAGGCATAGCTCCAGTATCTAAAGTATGAGTAACTGTAGGTAAAGGCGCAACTGTTTGCTCATCTGGGATGCTGTTTAGAAATGTAAGTATTCAAGCAGTAATGGTTAGGTAGCATAGGTTAGGTAGCATGGATGACCTGGATACAAAGAAAGTTTCTTTGTGTGTAACAGAAATGTTTCTGTTTTTTAAGGTTGGATAAGCAAAATTAAGTATTATTAAAATAACCTTTTTTAACTTGAAGATCATCAACAACATTGTTTTAGTCATAATTAATGATTTCTTCAGGAGGGAAGTCATATAAATTTTGTTGAATTTCAGAAATATAATGGTGTATCATTCCTTGGGTGTTCCTAGCATGCACTCCTTTCATATTTGTACATATTCAGATTAAATTTGCATGTTTCTTTTTTAGGAATGGTACACTGCAGTACCATTCTGTGAAATTGTTGCTAAATTTTTTCAATCTTATTCCTTGTCTATCCAGATATTGTTTCACAAGCATTTTAACATTTGGTAAAGTAAACGGAAAAGCCAACCCACTTGCAGCTACCATTTTTTTCTGCAATGTCTTCCTCAATAAAGCTGACAGAAGTATGTCCACCAGCTGTCTTGGGTAGAGAATCATCTGATGATGATACCCATTTATGAATAAAATCTTGGAGATGCTATATTTATCAGCTGCTTTTCTTACAGACACAATTTTACCTCAACATCAGCCCCAGCTTCAAGATTCTCTCTTGTATATTGTTGATAAGGTCTATCATCACCTATCTTAATGTACTTTCTGATGTTACTTTTTTCGTTCTTCAGTCAAAATACTGGTTTGATGCAGCTCTGCATGTCATTCTATCTTGTGCAAGCCTCTTAATCTCTGAATAACTACTGCAAACTACATCATTTTGCACTAGTTTACTGTATTTGTCTCATTGTCTTCCTGTACAACTTTCACCACCACCACCACTTTCCCCCCTCCACACTTACCTCCAATACCAAACTGGGGATCCCTTGATGTCTCACAATGTGTCCCATCAACCAATCCCTTCTTTTAGCCAATGTATGTTACAAATAGCTTCTCTTGCCAAATCTATTCCATACCTCTTCACTAGTTACATGACCTACACATCTAATTTTCAGAATTCTTCTGTAACACCCCATTTCAAAAGCTTCTATTTTCTTCTTGTCTGAGCTGTTTATTATCCACATTTCACTTCTATACAAGGCTACATTCCAGACAAATACCTTCAGAAAATACTTCATAACATTAAACCTATATCAGATGTTATCAAATTTCCCTTCTTCAGAAACACTTTTCTTGTCATTGACAGTCTACATTTTATATCCTCTCTATTTCAGACATCATCTGCTGAAATAGCAAAACGCATGTACTACTTTTAGAGTCTTATTTCCTAATCTAATTACCTCAACATCACCTAATTTAGCTTGACTACATTCCATTACCATAATTTTGCTTTTGTCAATGTTCATTATATATTCTGCTTTCAAGACTACATTCAGCAGCTCTTTGAAGTCCTTTGTAGTCCTTGACAGCCTTATAATGTCACCGAGTGAGGTGACGCAGTGGTTAGACACTGGACACACATTCGGAAGGATGAAGGTTCAATCCCGCGTCCGGCCATCCTGATGTAGGTTTTCCGTGATTTTCCTAATTCTCTCCAGGCGAATGCCGGGATGGTTCCTCTGAAAGGGCAATGCCAACTTCCTTCCCCATCCTTCCCTACTGCGATGAGACCGATGACCATGCTGTCTGGTCTTCTTCCCAGAACCAACCAACCGTATAATGTCATTGGCAAACCTCAAAGTTTTTATTTTTTCTCTCTGAACTTCAATATCTTCTCCAAATTTTTCTTTGGTTTCCTTAATTGCTTGCTCAATGTACAGACTGGATAATATCAGGGATAGGCTATGACCCTGTCTCACTCCTGTCTCAACCAGTGCTTCCCTTTCAGCCCTGTCAACAGTAGGACAGGTTGTAAATAACATTTTCCTCCCAGTATTTTACCCATTCTACCTTCAGAATTTCAAAGGGCGCATTCCAATCGTCCTTGTAACAGCTTTCTCCAAATCTGCAGAACTTATAAATGTAGGTTTTCCTTCCCTTAGCCTATCTTCTAAGATAAGTTGTAGGGTCATTATTTCCTCATGTGCTTGTACGTTTGTCTGGAATCCAAAGTGATATTCCCCAAGGTTGGTTTCTATCAGTTTTCCATTCTTCTGTAAATAATTCATATTAGTATTTTGCAATAATGACTTATTAACTGATGTTTCAATAATGTTTACATTGATGAGAGATTACTTTCTTTGGAACTTGAATTGTTACATTGTTCTTGAAGTCTGAGGATATTTCACCTGTCTTATATGCTGGGCATATGAAACCATAGAAAATATTTTGTATAGATACTTACAGGAATATTATCTTGAAAAAATAAATAGTTTGAAAACATAAAAAGAGAATATAGCTTTTGTAACCTGAGCAAGAAAGAGCTGAATATATTTTCCTGTAGATATGCACAGTAATATTTTCTTGAAAATATAGTATTCAACCAAATATTTTGAAAAGTATAAGTATGGTAATATCAGATATAAATCTATCCTAATGTACAGTGGTGGCTCATGAGTATACATACTGGGTGTTCTAAAAAATTTTAGATTCACATAAATTTGAGAGTGTGAAATTAATAGCACCTGCTGTATAACAGTTATGCTTATAAACAAATTTATACAACTACAGCTGCTGCCAACAACAGCAACATTACTACTACTACTACTACTACTACTACTACTACTAATAATAATAATAATAATAATAATAATAATATGCATAACCTACTACTACTACTAATAATAATAATAATATGCATAACTTATCTGACAGAAGAAAGAATTGTTTTGTGGAATTTTGTTGTTTTGTACAGAAGTATAGTTTACGGAAATAACAAAATACTGTGTAAGCGTTCACAACACTCCATTTTGCAACCTATGACACATATTAGTTCATGAATTTACTTCCTGGCTGAAAATCAGATATTATTATGCTGCACCTGCATAGCAATTTGTGCTAACTGTACACTTCCCTTGTTAAATGTTCACTTGTAGTCACACTTATTTGATTTCATCACTCTGTCAATCAAAGGATCTGTTCTTGGAGGCCTAGTTCCTTTGCAGCTAACTTTTCCTGGTAATTTACTTTTCTGTTCCCAGAGGGAGATTTTCACTCTGCAGCCGAGTGTGCACTGATATGAAACTTCCTTGCAGATTAAAGCTGTGTCCTGGATCGTAACTCAAACACAGGTCCTTTGCCTTTTGTGAGCAAGTTCTCTACCAACCGAGCTACCCAAACCCTCACAGCTTTACTATTCTGTTAGCATTTAAAATAGATTCAACATAGTTCATGTTTCCACTGCACATAAAAGCCAATTCCTGCACAGTAAACAACCAACTCCAAACAAAAAGTGCTGTTTGTGGAAATGATTAAATTCAAGTAATAATGTCTATCAATATGGTCCAGTGACTAGATGGTGACTGTGGCACTGAATCCATAATGGCCTAAAGCACACCACTGTTGACCCCGCATTTAAGCAAATATCAGAGAAACCAGTGACAGAGCTTTACATGAATTATCATGTATACAATGGTGACCTGCAGCATGGATAAACCTGACTCACCATAATATCAACAGATTTCAGAAGCATGAATAAATGCTACAATCTCACAATTGACTGTGATGTGCTTTAGGCCCATATGATTCTTACAAGGGAAAACCCCATCACACTCCCCCTCTCCTCCCACCCTTCCCCCCTACCCCTCAGATATAGTGGTAAGATGGCCCAGTGCATAGCCCATCAAAAACTGAACACAGATCGAGCATTAAAACAGGAAAAAACTGTACTGAACTGTAAAAAAAAGCAAAACAGGAACAGTGAATGGTCCAAGCTTAACAAGTCTAATATGGACCAAAAGTGAACAGCTGCAATGTTGTGGTTATGTGGTCATGGTGACAGATTGTTTGACTAGTCAGCCATGTTCAGAACTCCCTTGAGGCAACAGATATTTTTTTTTTTTTTTTTGCACAACATTGTGAACTGTCCATCCGCTCATTGAAATTTTTGTTCTCTTTCTATAGTCTTGGCAGTTTTCATACTATACATTGGTTATAAAATATGTTTGATGTGGTTTGACTACATTACCATAGTAAGGAAGTGTGATGAATTATGAGATCAGGCAAGATACCACATAGACATCTCACAACAACATGTAAATGAGTGTGAACTATGTTACAAGAAAGGAATTCAAGACTCAAAACTTCCAAAATGGAACAAAACTTCAAAAACGTTAAAAACATATGTTTTGGCAGAGCACAGAGGAACTGTGTAATTGTCAAACTGTTGTGTTCATTTGTTGCAGCTTATGTGACCAACTATTATGTTTTCATCATTTCCTTGGAAACAATCACATTCACATTCATTCAAACACCTAAATTGGGCAAGGAGGCATATCTGAGGCTACAAATTAGATGTGTTGGTACTGTCACTAATGTCATGTATAACACACCAGAAATGTTTACCAGTGGAGGAGTCAGTCATCAAAAGTTCGTAATTCCCATTTCGAAGACACTTACTTCTGGCTGCTAATAGAGTAGTTGTGCAGAATCAACTATCATTATAGGTCCCTTCTGTACACCTCGCTGTTAGAAATGGATGTTACACCATGACATAGACCCCAATTTGAATACAGAAAAAAAAAGGAGAAGAAGAAGAAGAAGTCAGATGGCAGGCGAGAGCTCTGAACATGGTTCGCCCACTTGGCAGGCGAACACCATAACCACTTGTTTTTATTTTTTAATCTCATTTTGTTTGCAATGGCTTGTTCCATTTGATCAGGGCAGACATCCCATGATGTCCATTCAAGTTCATCATTGATCCATTCACTCAGTTTTTTTATTACTTAGGGCAGCTAACCCTCTGACTGAACATACTGAGCTATCGTGCAGGCATAACCATGATGCCTCTGCCCTAAACAGTTCTTCTATACTGCTCTTCTGGTCCTTGGACCATTCACTGTTTCTATTTTGCTTTTTTTTCACAGTTCAGTACACCTTCTTCCCATTTTCATACTTGATCTGTGTACAGTTTTTGATAGGCTGTCGACTGGGCTCTCTTACCATAAAATTTGAGGGGAGTGCCACGGAGACTTTCCATTGTCAGCACCTCAAATGATTCACTGTATGATAAAATTCATAACTTAATGTACTGTAACTCATTCAGAAACCCTCAAAATACTTTTACTGTCAGTACAACTTTAACATATACTGATGTCTGATCTAATTTTATTACTCTATATAGTGAGTGAATTAGCATATCTGAGGAGTGTACTGTCATCTAGCAGGATTTATGCCAAGTGAAACAGGGATAAAACTGATGCAAATTTCTAGTAGAGTGGACAGGGATAGCTGTGCAAATCGTAAACTGTGCGTGTTGTTCATCAAATCCTTATACATTTGGCTCGTAAGGCAATTATGTCACGAGAGCCGCACACGAGCAGAAGCTGCTTAAGATGTGCACAACTGAAGGTGTTCTCAAGACCCTGTTGCCAAGTTTCATGGAGTCTAGAGGAGCAGTAGTGCAGTATATTTAACTGTCATATGTTTCAGACTGCAGCATCTATGTTGCGTTTAATGGCATTCAATGAAAAATAACCAGTAAATCTGCAAGGTGTCAAAAGTTAGGGTGTTCACATGCTCTTGTGCTCTTACACAGCAGCCACCACTGGTAATGGAACGTAACTTAGCCTCTTCGTCTAACATAAAAACAATAAGCTAATAATGCCAAAGACTAAAATGTGTGTTATGAATACTGTGATATCCAACATGTTCATTTAATGCTCTTTTATGCATATAGCAGTTATAGTACTCTTTAGTTAAGCCTAATGTAATGTGTCTCCTCAGCAAAAAACATGTTCCAAGTCACCCCAAGTTCACACTGAATTTTAAAATCAAAATATTCAATACAGAATATGAGTCTAAATTTTTTCCTTTGTTTGATGATCATATATATATAAGTGAGATAATGATTTAAAAATTAATGGTGTTTATGCTGTTAAATCATAACAACCAGCAATCACTCCTATTTCACCACTTTTTTATTTCTTATTTTTCTTTACTTTATTTTTTCCCAAATTTTCTGATCATTTTCAAATATTTTAAACTAATACTTACCTTGAAACTCAGGACCTTTGCCTTTCGCGGGCAAGTGCTCCACCGAGTTCGAGTCTCGGTCGGGCACACAGTTTTAATCTGCCAGGAAGTTTCGTATCAGCGTACACTCCGCTGCAGAGTGAAAATCTCATTCTGGAAACATCCCCCAGGCTGTAGCTAAGCCATGTCTCGTCAATATCCTTTCTTTCAGGAGTGCTAGTTCTGCAAGGTTCGCAGGAGAGCTTCTGTAAAGTTTGGAAGGTAGGAGACAGATACTGGCAGAAGTAAAGCTGTGAGTACCGGGCGTGAGTCGTGCTTCGGTAGCTCAGATGGTAGAGCACTTGCCGCGAAAGGCAAAGGTCCCGAGTTCGAGTCTCGGTCAGGCACTCAGTTTTAATCTGCCAGGAAGTTTCATATCAGTGCACACTCTGCTGCAGAGGGAAAATCTCATTCTGAATACTTACCTTGATAATAAACTGTATCTTTTAGTTTGGGGACATCAACTGACCATTTAGTAAAAAGCTGTGAAACATAATTATGGCTACCCATTGTTGCCAACACAATACAATACAAAACAAAACAGTGCCAAAATGTCCAGAGTCACCCTGCTGTCCCAATTCACCCTGCTTAACAGTACTACAGATGCAGTCTCTCAGAAGTAAACTAAGTTCATTCTCATTAAGATCATTAATTTTTATGGCCACTTGAAACAGAATATAAAAGCCAGCTACACAAGTTCACTCACCTATCTGAGTTCTTACAACTGGTTTCTTGATATCAGTTATTAGATACTGCTTCCTACAATCTTACCACTAATTATTAAAAGCTACAGACATTTTAATTACCAATGGAGAAAGTCTTAACACAAAAAGAGTAGAATAAAAGTATTCAGGTAAAAAAGTGGGAAGTTAATTAGTTGAAACACCATCAATTCAGAAGACTGTTCACTTATGCGTTGACTTAACATATGTGACAGAAAAGAAATTAAACTCATGTTGTACTGGAAACTGACTGCACAGAACTAAAAACTTACTCAACTGACCTTTACTCCTTGCTGTAGGTAATGGTGGAAGAGAATTCACTTAATAAAATTCAGTACAACTGCACTTTCATCTCTAACAGTTGATGGTGTAGGCATGCTCCTTAGCAAATTCCATGTTCCAACCAAACATATATCTTTCTATAGTGCTCAATACTGCCTGTTGCTTCAGAAACTCGGCATTGGACTTTGATGTGTCACAGGTAGAAATCAACATAACATGGCTTTTATGCAATGCAGATGGTTACTCAGACCTGTGGTGTGACAATGTTATCCTCCACCTACATCAACATCACTACATATAACATATTTAACCTTTCATAAAACACATTATATCTATAAGCATTGTGTTCACCAGTCACAAATGAAACCCATCACTTATTCTCAGTCATGCGTGGACAGGAGGACTGAAAAATAGTATGCAAAAAGAAACCAGGTAACCACAAAGGGAAGAGAGAGAGAGAGAGGGGGGAGAGAGAGAGAGAGGGAGAGAGAGAGAGAGAGAGAGAGAGAGAGAGAGAGAGAGAGAGAGAGAGAGAAATCAACTATTATATAAAAGTGCGAAAGTGGAGGGAAAGAATTCAATGAGTTAGTTCCACAATACGGTAGGTTTCACAATGTCCTAATGGTTCTGGTGACAGCAGATGCTAATCGTACTATGATGATTGTGTAGGTATCCACAGGCCTAACACTGCCCACTTGTGATAGTAATCTGATAAAAATAAATGAGATTGAGACAGTTAATGGTTTGTGGCTTTCATTCTGAAGTCTAGATGCCAGTATAGCACCTCTACATGACTTTGCAACAAGGATTCGCTCTCACCAAGATTTAAAGTTGCAAGCCATTTCCTCTACACACAGACAATTTCAATCCCACCTGAGACTTGGTTTTCTGAGAAGAGAGGGGTGTGGGGGTGTGGCATAAACTCTACAAATCCCCATGTCTATTCAATGGACTGGAAACCATGTTGATAGGGGCCCATGGAAATTATCCTGGATAGGACAAAGGAAAGAAGAGAGAAAGAATTGTGGCATGAAATCAGAACAGAAGAAAGTGCCATAATGAGCTCGGACTCTTTGTTGCTGTTAATCCATATCTTGCAGGCTGCAAGGTTCTGGAGATTAGTAGAAAATGCCCCATCTCGTGGATTTCTACAATAAGAGGCGAGAAACAGTTGCAACGCAGGATCCCTGGTGTGTCCGGTGCGAAGTTTGGCATCTGCTGCTTGAAAGTTCTGACAATAACTTCCGCTTCGCCATTTCATTATGAATGGAATGGTGCACTGGTTAGATGCTGTATGCCATTGCATTCATAGAATTTATCAAATTTATTTGACGTGAACTGAGGCCCTGTAATAATCTTAACAAATAACAAGCAAAAAATATACATTTACAAATACTTCCTCATATTCCTTGCTTCAGTCACCAAACAAGAATGAAAAATGGATGTAATAAATTACCTTAAAGGTAACACTTAAGACCACACATCTGTAAATAATGCTGTTCATAGCAGTGTCCTTCCTACTGTTCCTCACATTCATTAAGACAAACACTGTAGCTTATGTAATGCAATAAAGTTTTACAAGTATCATTTAAATGTTGTACCTACAAAATTAGGAGTGTTAATGATTCAAAATGGACCTCTTTCTAATGCCGGCATCACAGAGTAATGAATGTAGCCAGTAATCCCTGCACATTTTCCATTTAAAACCATAATTTCCTAGCCTGAGAGCCCCTGTTGTCTGTTGTTAATCAGGAGTTAAAGGGTACTTACCCAATCATGATGTGGAGTGGTGTGACGTGCATTGGGCGATGGGGTGATGGCAGCAGTGCATATGTGGGTGGCATGGTTGTATGCAGATGGCACACATGTAGAGGCAGCATGGACCTGGTGGTGGCTGTAGGCTGCAACAGAAGTGAGGCAGAAACACTCCCACATTGAAACAAGGTAGCTGCACTGATGAATGGATGGCAAATGGACTGCCCTGCTACAGGTGGCAGCAAGATGGTGCTTCCCGAGTGAGGGTTGCATGAGGCTACTTGTCAAGATCACAGAAGCATTATGAACCAAAATGATCTGCATGGTCCATGCATGTGGAGAACTTTGTGTTCTGAGTTGATGGAAGGTGACATGAAAGTTCTTGCTAGGGCAGGCTATCAGATGTGACAGTCAAACAGGTACCAGCACCATACGTGTATCATGTGCAGCTGCATGGTACAGCTCAGTGCACTTAGGATGGGAGTCTGCTGACACTGGTGGCAGGCAGTGGGTGATGCAGTAGATCCGTCCCTAGGCACTGCAGAATGTGCAGATGCAGTGCATCTCAGACTACATGGCAAAATGTGACCACAACTTCCAGCCTGTAACAGTAATGACTCTTGTAAATGCCCACAAAGCACTAAAAGTAAACCAAAAATTTTATAGTCACCCTTCAGACCGAATTGTGGGTTAAAGCCTGTTTTTGACAGAATTTGTATAGGATGTGGAGCAGATTGTGTTAGCATCATGAAGATGATAGCTGAATGAGAGAGTTAAATTCATTGTACTTGGGATATATCTGTGGTATGAGGAATAAAGACTCACACTGGAGACAGATGTAAAGGTATACTGCTAGTGTAGGAGTCTGGCCAAAAATAATAAATGAGGAACTCTAGAGGTGGTGGTTCATGTTAAGGTGGCTGGTGGCTTGTCCCAGTGAACCAAGCCAGTGATAAATGATGAGAACCATCCTCTCTGTATGACTACTTGGAGTCAAGAGGGATAAGCAAATATGCTCTGCTCTCCAAGACCCTCCAGTGACGACACGCATGACTTGTTTCCTGCATTCTATATTGGTTAATGAGATGTCATGGGTACGCCAGGTTATTCCACAGAGGGCTGAAACTGTCACTTGTCAGTAGGACTGCTTCTATCCTGAAGGACACGGTGGTTTGACATGAAGGCAATGGTGACACTATGCTGCTGGGAGGATACTTTAAAGACTCATGGAAAACAAAGTTCAAAGTAAAATTTTGTACCCACCCAAATATTCTTGGACTTGATTATTGGTTTAAAGTCAAACTATCAAAATCTTATATATCAAAACCACACACACACACACACACACACACACACACACACACACACACACACACACACACAGACACAGACAAGGAAAACTCTAATTTCTGAAAGTTGTAACATATATGGAAAACATCTAAAATAACACAGCACAAAAAATATGGTTGGCTAATTACTGTATTAAACACTGGATGAACCAGTGACTGTAAATACCATTTTGAACAGGTTGTTTCAGCAACCACTGAACATACAGTGTGCAACATACTGAAGATTGTGGTGCATTGGAACAAATTATGTCTGTTGTCTGATTCTGAGGTCATACTTGGACCTACCCACAGACTAGCAGAGAAGGTTGAGAAGACCAGCCTTCGTCATGAAATGTCAATGATGCTCACAGTCTGTATCATTGTCCCCAGAGAAGATCACGGCTTCCTGAATGTGAGTCAAGTGGAGGGTCTGAACAAGATATTTTGAAAGTTCTGTGACAAGCTAGGCTATGACTTCCTGGACTTGTACTGGAGTGTTGGAAACTTTATGGTTCCCCTAGTTTGGCCAGTTATGCACTGTCAGTAAAAGACTGCTACCTTGGTACTTGACTATGTGTGGACTGCTGTAGGAGACCCAGAGTACTAGAGTAGCATGCAAACAAGTATCATCCACATTTGAGAGTACTAAAATCCTATAGATCAGTTGCTAAAGTATTCCCAAGCAAGTGCCACAGCCTGAAGCAATGGAGTTCATGTAGTACTAGGTAAGGAGAACTAATTAAAACTTGAACTTCATAACAGTAAGATATTTTTAGGAGAGGGCTACACTAGGAGAAACACTGGCAGTGTTCTGTCGCTGTAGACAAGAACTCAAATTCATCAAGACAGAAACCAAAGCTTCATGCAGGATTGATAAGGCAAGACCTGGTATCAACAGTAGGCTTAAACTTATAACTGATTCATTTTATTGACTATCAGATTGATCCATACTTGTAACCAAAATGTTTATAGAAAATCTCATTTCACTACTGTGTATCCTAAATAATGGAAGGTGTAAGGTCGTCCACATGATTACTAAAAGGAAACAGTTAAATTCTGATTACACAATAAATCATAAAAATCTAAAGGCTGTCAATTTAACTAAATACCTAGGAATTACAATTACAAACTACTTAAATTGGAATGATCAATAGATAATATTTTGGGGATGGCTAACCAAAGACTGTGTTTTATTGGCAGAACACTTAGAAGATGCAACAGGTCTGCAAATGCGACTACATACACAACACTTGTCTGTCCTCTGCTAGAGTATTGCTATGCAGTATGGGATCCTTACCTGATAATATTAACAGAGCTCATTGAAAAAGTTCTGAGAAAGGCAGCTTGTTTTGCATTATCACGATATAGGGGAAAGAGAGTCATGGATATGCTATGCAAGTAGGCATTTTTCATTGTGGTGAGCTTTTGTCATAATATTTCACTCTCAAGCATTCTCCTCACAATGGGAAAATGTTCTGTTAAGGCCAGCCTATATAGGGAGAAATTATTGTCATAAAAAATTAGATAAACCAGAACTTGTATGGAAAGATTTAAGAGTTCATTACTCCCATGCATTGTTTGAGAGTGGAGTTGTAGAGAAATAGTCTGAAGGTGGTTTGATTAACCTTGTGTCAGCCACTAAAGTATGAATTGCAGAGCAGTTGTGTAGATGTAGATATATGTTACCCCACCAGACTCTCATCATCTGCAGAGACTTTAATCATTCACCAATCAATTGGAATGGTTACTGTTTATAAATGATGTTTGTGACCAGGCAGAACAATACTAAATACTGTCCCTGAAACTATCTAGAACAGGTAGTACCAAAGCCCACTCATGATGGAAATATACTACATACACTTGCACCAAATAGGCCTGATGTATTTGAGGCTGTCCATGTTGAACCTGGTATTCATGACCACGAGATGGATGTGGCAACAACGGTTACCAAAGTACAAAGGACAACTAAAACATGTAGAAATATTCACATGTTCGGTGAACTAGATAAAGAGCAAGTAGTGTCATAATAACAGGCATTTATATCTTGACAAGAGCATGAAAAAATCTCTGGTTTAACTTCACAAGAATAGTTGACTATGCACTAGATAGAAATATACCTAGTAGACATGCCATGGGATACCATCACTTTAACACACTGTCTGCTCCATGAACGGTGTTTCATCACCTGATTGGTGGCCATACAATATGTGTAAAACAAAATAAAGGCTTCAGCTGGAGATATTCTAAATTCTTGGGTGTCAAGAGGGCAGTGTATCAAGCCATCAAAGACTACCATAACAGAATCTTGCCAAAAGATCTCTCACAACCAAAAGAAATTCTGGTCAGACGTAAAGGCTACTAGTGGTGCAAAAGTTAGTGTCTAGACACTTGTGAACAACATGGAGACTGAAATTGAGGGTAGCAAATCAAGTGCAGGAATACTAAACTCTATTTGAAAATGTTCCTTTACCAACAAACATCCAGTAGTATTTCTTCAGTTTAATTCTGACCCCACTGCATAGATGAATGATGTACACTGAATTGGGTATAAGCATACATATTAAAATACAGAGATATATAAACCCCCCCCTCCCCCCATGAATCATGGACCTTGCCGTTGGTGGGGAGGCTTGTGTGCCTCAATGATACAGATAGCCGTACTGTAGGTACAACCACAACGGAGGGGTATCTGTTGTGAGGCCAGACAAACGTGTGGTTCCTGAAGAGGGGCAGCAGCCTTTTCAATAGCTGCAGGGGCAACAGTCTGGATGATTGACTGATCTGGCCTTGTAACACTAACCAAAATGGCCTTGCTGTTCTGGTACTGCGAACGGCTGAAAGCAAGGGAAGACTACAGCCGTAATTTTTCCTGAGCCCATGAAGCTTTACTGTATGATTAAATGATAATAGCGTCCTCTTGGGTAAAATATTCCGGAGGTAAAATAGTCCCCCATTTGGATCTCCGGGTGGGGACTACTCAAGAGGACATTGTTAACAGGAGAAAGAAAACTGGTGTTCTTCGGATCGGAGCGTGGAATGTCAGATCCCTTAATCGGACAGGTAAGTTAGAAAATTTAAAAAGGGAAATGGATAGGTTAAAGTTAGATATAGTGCAAATTAGTGAAGTTCAGTGGCAGGAGGAACAAGACTTCTGGACAGGTGAATACAGGGTTATAAATACAAAATCAAGTAGGGGTAATGCAGGAGTAGGTTTAATAATGAATAAAAAAATAGGAGTGCAGGTAAGCTACTACAAACATCATAGTGAACGTATTATAATGGCCAAGATAGACATGAAGCCCATGCCTACTACAGTAGTACAAGTTTATATGCCAACTAGCTCTGCAGATGACAAAGAAATTGAGGAAGAAATTGAAGAAATGTATGCTGAGATAAAAGAAATTATTCAGGTAGTGAATGGAGACGAAAATTTAATAGTCATGGGTGACTGGAATTTGACAATAGGAAAAGGGAGAGAAGGAAACATAGTAGGTGAATATGGATTGGGGCTAAGAAATCAAAGAGGAAGCCGTCTGGTAGAATTTTGCACAGAGCATAACTTAATCATGGCTAACAATTGCTTCAAGAATCATAAAAGAAGGTTGTATACATGGAAGAATCCTGGAAATACTAAAAGGTATCAGATAGATTATATAAAGGTAAGACAGAGATATAGGAACCAGGTTTAAAATCGTAGGACATTTCCAGGGGCAGACGTGGACTTTGAACACAATCTATTGGTTAAGAACTGTAGATTAAAACTGAAGAAATTGCAAAAAGGTGTGAATTTAAGGAGATGGGACTTAGATAAACTGACTAAATCAGAGATTTTACAGAGTTTCAGGGACAGCATAAGGGAACAATTGACAGGAATGGGGGAAAGAAATACAGTAGAAGACGAATGGGTAGCTCTGAAGGATCAAGTAGTGAAGGCAGCAGAGGATCAAGTAGGTAAAAAGACGAGGGCTAGTAGAAATCATTGGGTAGCAGAAGAAATATTGAATTTAATTGATGAAAGGAGTAAATATAAAAATGCAGTAAATGAATCACTTAAAAAAGGAATACAAACGTCTCAAAAATGAGATTGACAGGAAGTGCAAAATGGCTAAGCAGGCATGGCTAGAGGACAAACATAAGGATGTAGAGGTTTATCTCACTGGGGGTAAGGTAGATACTGCCTACAGGAAAATTAAAGAGACCTTTTGAGAAAGGAGAACCACTTGCATGAATATCAAGAGCTTTGATGGAAACCCAGTTCTAAGCAAAGAGGGGAAAGCAGAAAGGTGGAAGGAGTATATGGAGGATCTATACAAGGGTGATGTACTTGAGGACAATATTATGGAAATGGAAGAGGATGTAGATGAAGATGAAATGGGAGATATGATATTGCGTGAAGAGTTTGACAGAGCACTGAAAGACCTGAGGTGAAACAAGGCCGCCCCTGGAGTAGACAGCATTCCATTAGAACTGCTGACAACCTTGGGAGAGCCAGTCCTGACAAAACTCTACCATCTGGTGAGCAAGATATATGAGACAGGTGAAATACCCTCAGACTTCAAGAAGAATATAATAATCCCAATCCCAAAGAAAGCAGGTGTTGACAGATGTGAAAATTACCGAACTATCAGTTTAATAAGTCACAGCTGCAAAATACTAACCTGAATTCTTGGCAGACGAATGGAAAAACTGATGGAAGCCAACCTTGGGGAAGATCAGTTTGGATTCCGTAGAAATGTTGGAACCTGTGAGGCAATACTGACCCTATGACTTATCTTAGAAGAAAGATTAAGGAAAGGTAAACCTACGTTTTTAGCATTTGTAGACTTAGAGACAGCTTTTGACAATGTTGATTGGAATACTCTGTTTCAAATTCTGAAGGTGGCAGGGATAAAATACAGAGAGCGAAAGCCTATTTACAATTTGTACAGAAAGCCGATGGCAGTTATAAGAGTCGAGTGGCATGAATGGGAAGCAGTGGTTGGGAAGGGAGTGAGACAGAGTTGTAGCCTATCCCCGATGTTATTCAATCTGTATGTTGAGCAAGCAATAAAGGAAACAAAAGAAAAGTTGGGAGTAGGTATTAAAATCCATGGAGAAGAAATAAAAACTTTGAGGTTCGCCGATGACATTCTAATTCTGTCAGAGGCAGCAAAGGACTTGGAAGAGCAGTTGAATGGAATGGACAGTGTCTTGAAAAGAGGGCATAAGATGAACATCAACAAAAACAAAACGAAGATAATGGAATATAGTTGAATTAAGTCGGGTGATGCTGAGGGAATTAGATTAGGAAATGAGACACTTAAAGTAGTAAAGGAGTTTTGCTATTTGGGGAACAAAATAACTTATGATGGTCGAAGTAGAGAGGATAAAAAATGTAGACTGGCAATGTCAAGGGAAGCGTTTCTGAAGAAGAGAAATTTGTTAATATCGAGTATTGATTCAAGTGTCAGGAAGTCGTTTCTCAAAGTATTTGTGTGGAGTGTAGCCAGGAATGGAAGTGAAATGTGGACGATAAATAGCTTAGACAAGAAGAGAATAGAAGCTTTTGGAATGTGGTGCTACAGAAGAATGTTGAAGATTAGATGGATTGATCACATAACTATTGAGGAGGTATTGAATAGAATTGGGGAGAAGAGGAGCTTGTGGCACAACTTGACTAGAAGAAGGAATCGGTTGGTAGGACATGTTCTGAGACAGCAAGGGATCATCAATTTAGTACTGGAGGGCAGCGTGGAGGGTAAAAATCGTAGAGGGAGACCAGGAGATGAATACACTAAACAGATTCAGAAGGATGTAGGTTGCAGTAGGTACTGGGAGATGAAGAAGCTTGCACAGGATAGAGTAGCATGGAGAGCTGCATCAAACCAGTCTCAGGACTGAAGACCACAACAACAATACAACATATAAACAGGCAGAATATGGCGCTGTGGTTGGCAAAACCTATATAAGACAACAAGTGTCTGGCATAGTTGTTAGCTCAGTTACTGCTGCTCTAATGGCAAGTTATCAAGTTTTAAGTGAGTTTCAATGTGGTTATAGTTGTCGCATGATTGATGGGGCACAGCGTACTGAGGTAGAGATGAAGTGAGGACGACCATTTCATGAGTGCACTGTGAATATCAGGAATCCAGAAAAACATCAAATCTCTGACATCATTGTGGTCGGAAAAAGATCGTGCAAGTAGGGAACCAATGACGACTGAGGAGAATTGTTCAACGTGACAGAAGTGCAAGCCTTCTACAAATTGATGCAGGTTTCAATGCTGAGCCATCAAAATGTGTCAGTGTGCAAACCATTCAATTAAAAATTTGGGTTTTCAGAGCCCAAGGCCCACTCATGTACCCTTGATGCCTGCACAACACAAAGGTTTACGCCTGACCTGGGCACTGACATTGAACTGTTGATAAATGGAAACATGTTGCCTGGTGAGATGAGTCTCCTTGCAGATGGTAATCAGCAGGGAACTATTAAAGCTGGTGGAAGTTCTGTAAAGGTGTGTTGCATGTGCAGTTGGAGTGATATGGGACCTCTGATACATGTAGACATGACTCTGACAGGTGTCACATACGTAAGCATCCTGCCTGATCACTTTCATCCATTTGTGTCCGTTGTGTATTCTGACAGACTTGGGCAATTTCAACACAACAATGCGACACCCTACACGTTCAGAATTACAACAGAGTGACCCTACGAATACTCTTCTGAATTGAAACACTTTCACTGGCCACCAAACTCCCAAGGCATGAGCATTACCGAGCGAGGTGGCACAGTGGTTAGCACACTGAACTCGCATTCGGGAGGATGATGGTTCAATCCCGTCTCCGGCCATCCTGATTTAGGTTTCCCGTGATTTTCCTAAATTGTTTCAGGCAAATGCCGGGATGGTTCCCTTGAAAGGGTACGGCCGATTTCCTTCCCAATCCTTCCCTACCCCGAGCTTGCGCTCCGTCTCTAATGACCTCGTTGTCGACGGGACGTTAAACACTAACCACCACCGCATGAACATTATTGAGCATATCTGGGATGCCTTGCAATGTGCTGTTCAGAAGAGATCTCCATCCCCTCATACTCTTATGGATTTATGGATAGTCCTGTGGGGTTCCTGGTGTCAGTTCCCACCAGCACTACTTCAGACATTGGTCAAGTCCACGCCATGTCATGTTGTGGCTCTTTTACATGCTTGTGAGAGCCCTGCATGATATTAGGCAGGTGTACCAGTTCCTTTGGCTCATCAGTGTAGATATTAGTGGTGTAGAGATGCAGCTGAAATAAATAAAATTAATTTTATAATGATTTTCAGCTAAGTTAGCCTCTGTTTTAACAATAATATACCATAGTTTTCTCAAACAAAAAGCAGTGCCCAATAGTTGGAGGACAGCACAGGTCACACCCAGTGAAAGAACGTAGAAGTAGTGATCCACAAAACTACCATCCAGTATCCTTCACTCCCATTTGTTGTAAAACTTTACAATATGATGTAGATGTAGATATTATGAGCTCAAGCATAATGAGGACTCTTTAACAGAGTGACCTCCTCCACATAAACCAGTATGAGTTCCAAAAACATCAGTCCTGCAAAACCCAAGATGAACTTTTCTCACAGGACATGCTGAAGGCTGTGAATCAAGTCCATCAGGTAGATGCAGTATTTCTTGACTTCTAAAAAGCATTTGACTCAGTACTACTCCAAAAATTACTAATAAAAATGCTACTGCATGGGGCTATCAAGCAAAATTCCTGACTGTATAGATTTATTGGTAGGAAGGACACATGTTATTTTGTATGGAGCACATAAAGAAATGTAAAAGTAACATGAGGTGTGTTAGTGCCCATGGTATTCATGTCGTTTATTTGATGAACTTGCAGATAATATTAATTGTAATTGCAGATTTTGCACAGATGTTGCTGTTATCTGTAATGAATTACTATCTGAAAATAGCCACACAAATATTCATCTTGATTAGATTTCAAAGTAGTGTAGAGGCTGATAACTTACATTTCACAAAATGAAAGAAATATAGTATTCTGTGACTACAATATCATTGAGGCACAACTGGAATCAATAAACTCAAACATTTACTTGTTTGTAGAGATATAACATGGAATGATCATGTATTCTCATTCATAGGTACAGTACATAACAGTTCTCAGTTTGTGGGTGGGACAGTATGAAAATGAAATTGGTGTACACATGAGGTTGCTCACAAAACACTCGTGCAACCCATCCTAGAATATTGCTGAAGTGTGTGGATTTGTACCATATAGGACTAACAGGGAATACTGAATGTATACAAAGAAGGGCATCACAAATGATAACAGGTTTGTTCGACTCATGGGGAGCATCAAGGAGATCTTGAAAGAAATAAAAGTAAGGCCGTCACGGTGGCCGAGCGGTTCTAGGCGCTGCAATCCGGAACCGCGCAACTGCTACGGTCATAGATTTGAATCCTGCCTCAGGTATGGATGGGTGTGATGTCCTTAGGTTAGTTAGGTTTAAGTAGTTGTAAGTTCTAGGGGACTGATGACCTCAGATGTTAAGTCCCATAGTGCTCAGAACCAAATAAAAGTAAAAATAAACAAAAATCACAGCTACCCCTGCCTGGTGCCGTCGCTTTTATCCTACCATAAAAAAGTGAACTATCCCTCTTCAGGCGTTGACCAAAAATTCTCCAAAGGCAATAGTATTCACAGTGATACAATTTTGTTATTTTTATTTTTTATCTTTTTATTTTTATTTCTAACTACATGATTATAATTAACAAAGGCATACAAATGAAAGTCATACAGAATATGATGTTACAAAGAAATGTTATTCAAAGGACAAACAAAATAACATTTGTATATTGCTTGTGCTACTTCAGCAGAAGAATCTTTCTTCATGATATGGTGCAACTGGATTTTTCTTATGCACTACCATTGGTGTTTTCTATCTCCAACAATGATATATGAAAATATTTACAGCAGTCTCACACTGCTTTGCTAATGCCTCAATGAGCAACTTCCCAAGAACCAGCCAATGGCTTTCCTTCCTCACTGCTTACAGTTCATGACATTCTGTTTTCAATGTGATGCTGTGCAGAGCATCAAACTGAACCTGGCACTCCCCATTTAGGCGGGGGGTTTACTTAAAACAACGTGTAAATTATATGCAAAGAGCATACAGTACCTCCGTGTGCATCTGAGGACGTTACGAGCATTTTGCACGTACCACCAGTAATCAAGCTCCACTTTCTCCCCTTCACTAAAGGCATAGTCAATGGTCATTCCCTTGAACCATTTAAGCAGATGATATTTTATGGGGGGAAAGTAATAGTCATTCGGACGGAGGAAGATCAGATGGCAGGTGTGACACTGAGTAATAAGCTAAGATCTTCTGTGTCAGTTACCAAACGCTTTGTGACAACACACACTTTAAGCGATGTTTATCTGTGTCCAGGAGGTGACAGTCAGGGCAAAGTGAGGTATCCAAATTCGATAACGTGGAGCTGGTGTCTCACAGCATATCTTTTGTTGGTGACATGATACCACCTTGTACAAACGGTAAATGGCAGAAAGTGTTGGTGTATTATTTTCCACAGTCATTGCCAATGAACAGCTGGGTGCTTGGATTCTACCATATTAAGCAGAACTGCTAATGGAAGAGTGGTGTAAAAATCTTTTGCCTTCTGCAGGAGGATTGTGGGGAGATCAGAGATCACATAGTTTTATTCGAGAATGATACATGGGAGAGCTGTATAGTGAGATGTGCTTCCGACACTGGTGGGAAAAGAGAGACTGGCATCAGAATCTCCACTAGACAACCGATGAGGGAGTCATGTTAACTAGTCCACCGTTTCCATATATTACTCATATAGGGGGCAGCTCACAGTGCCTACACATTAACCATTCCCAGTCCGCCATCTCACAGGGAGAGGGTGAGAGTGTTATAACATATATTAAATATGTGTCCTGTGGATAGGAAATAACTAAAGGCCACCTGTTGTCTGTGACCTTTCACAGCCAGTAGGAGGAGTGCCTGTGCCACTGAGATTTGGCACTAAATGGAGGTACAGGTCTTTCACAAGTTGCAGCTGTTTCAAGTCCCTGAGCACGTTCTGGTGCGTCGTCATATATATGATCTGTGGTAAACATCGATAGTTTTCCGTCGCTGTACCAAACACATCCTTCATAAATGTGACTCCCAACTGGTCTGAGGCCTCAGACTGTGCCTTATATCCAATGCCGCCAACTTGTTGGTATTCAGAAGACTTCTCACAGCACATCTGCACTGGACAATCCACTTAAGGACCACGTGAAATTTATCAATGGAACAAACCAGCATTGGCAGGTCACCGGCATACGCCCCATAATCGATCGTGATTCCCACAGGGTGACGCCAGATATCCTGTGGCTGAGACTCCCGAGAAATGGCTTAACTGTGATTGCATAAATATAGGTAGAGAATGGGCAACCTTGTAGTAGAGACCTCTTAATGAGTATTGGGCTCACTGTCCATCTTTTGACCTGGACCTGAGAGCTGACTGCCACCAAAAGGCACCACAGAATGTTGATGAGACCCTGGGGAAATTCTATACTGTCCATCACTTATAGTAGGAAGTTATGGTGCACTCTATCAAAGGCTGAACTCCAAACAAAGGAGATGATTGCTGCTCTCAGGCCACATGCTGAGGCTATCATTATTAAATTCCTGCAGTCGCTGGTGGTCATTTCTATGAAGGCTTCTCCCATGTGTGACGTCTGTTGTGGGTGAGGATCATTGTCATTGTCATCCTTATGTGGCCTGCCAAAAATCCTGGCTAAGTTCTTGTAGTTGGCGCTCAATGATGTGTGTGGCCAATAGTCATTGAGCAGTTACCTTCCCACTGGGTTGTGTACTGGTGTAAGAAGTCCTTCAACTAAAGTAGGCAGTAGAGTCCAGTCCAAGGAAATGAGTTTGTGGAAAACTGTAGCCCATCAGGGTATCTGAAGTCATAAAAGGTCCAGTAAAGCTCAGTTGGTTATCCATCAGGACCAGGAGACTTACTGAATGTACCATTATTCAGGTCTCCCCCACCTCTACAGGCAAGACTTCCTCTGTTAATGCCATCACTGTTTCCATGTCAATAGTGCATGTCGCCTGTTGTAATGCTTCTGCAGTGATCTCATCTCTTATGGTTCTTTTCTGGTAAAGATGACTAAAATGAAGCCAACAGCCTTGCCGCATCGGTAACGCCAGTTCCCATCAGATCCCCGAAGTTAAATGCTGTCAGGCTGGCGAGAACTTGGATGGGTGACTATCCAGTCTGCCGAGAGCTGTTGGCAAGCGGGGTGCACTCAGTCCTTGTGAGGCAAACTGAGGAGCTACTTGATTGAGAAGTAGTAGCTCCGATCTTGTAAAGTGACATATGGCTGGGAGAGTGGTGTGCTGACATCCACATCTAGTGACGCCTGTGGGCTGAGGATGACACGGCGGCCAGTTGGTACTGTTGTGGCTGATAAGGCCTGTTCGGACTGAGAAGATTTTTGACTAAAATGATTATACAGGTCTTTCACTATGGATTGTACAAGGGTACACATCTCACATCATAATGCATGTAATTAACCATTGGTTATGTCAGCACTTGTCCATTGCTATGTGGTGCATGGTGGGTACCCCTGTGACTGTTTGGTTTTATCACTGAGAACAGACTATAGTGCAATCTAATTGGTACTTTGTCAAAGATAGTATGTGAGCCTTGATTTGATGTCGTTCTCATAGACTGTCTGGCGATGGAGGGAGAGTGTTGAAGTCCCCAAGCACTGCATAATGAAAGACCAGGGTCTGTTGTGTCACGCAACTGTGTCCTATCCAAACTGCATAAGTGTCTTGCGTATTGCTGGTTCGGCGAGGAGGAACTACCACACCAAAGTCAAGGGGTATCGGAAGTGACATCATTAACAGCTGGCCCATGTTGTGGCGACTTGCTTATGGTATTCCAGGTCCTGGAGGTGAGTTACATTCATCTTCAATGTTGCTGTTACTATGCCAGACTTGTTGGAGGTGGAAATGTATCATGAAGATATAGGTGCTGTGATCAGAAAAGGCTAGAGGCTGTTATATATGATATCCAGTCGGTTTGTGCAATGACTGGTAAAACGCGTGTGTCCAGAGTAGTTCCTGTGTGCCTTTTCCCAAGTGTCGCACAAGTGAAGATTATGAATCACCATACGCAGTTCCGGACAAGGCATTTAATGTGGGATTTGGTCCTTGTACTGAAGTATGCAATTAAAATCGCCAGCGAACACACTGTGTTCATACTGTCCTAAGAGAAGGGGGTACCTGTCTGGAGAGGAGAACCTGGACTGGTCAGACGTCTGGTGGCTTCCGATAGTGCATAAACATTAACGAATTGGGTATCAAGTGCTGCGATTGCTAATTCTCGAGTAGAGGGGAGATACATGATGTTGGTGGCTTTGATACCATCACACATTAAGATCTCTGTAGGACTACCAGGTGTCACGTAGCATACACTGTGCAAGCATAGTCAACTGGGGTGGCCGAGCGGATCTAGGCGCTACAGTCTGGAACTGCACAACCGCTACGGTCGCAGGTTCGAATCCTGCCTCAGGCATGGATGTGTGTGATGTCCTTAGGTTAGTTAGGTTTAAGTAGTTCTACGTTCTAGAGGACTGATATCCTTAGAAGTAAGGCCCAGTAACTCTCAGGAGTTAGATCTTGAGAAGAGAGATAACCATATTGATAATCCCCATAGTCAAGCAATAAGCGTGTTGTTGAGGTGGTTGGGTGGGGTTATTCAAGGTGATGATGGAGAGAAGTGGACCTCACGAGTGGCATCACACTCCGCTGACCATGGTACTCCTGTTTTTGTTCAGACTGGATCGTCCAGTAGCACCTCAGTGGGCCCTGGATAGTGTCCAGCCTGTCTCGACAACTTGAACCACGCTATTATATTTAAACGTACTTACTTCTTCCATGTATTTCTTGGCATAACACTGCATTGTAGCTTGTGGCAGACTGTAGCCTTTCAAAGTTGCGTACACTGCCACACCATTCTTGACTTCCTGCACATCTACTGTCATTGATTCCTGTGACCATTGCCAACTGTTGGTCTTCCTTTTATTCTTGTTACCCATGTTGAATACTGTAAATTTAATTTAAAATAGCATTAAAATGATTTATGAATTGTTTGGATAAAGTGACGAGTTCTGTGTTTTGTCCACCTAGCAAATTCACCAACTTACCTGAAGTGGCCATAATTAATCTAAACCTATTAACAACTCTGTGTTTTAAATTCTGAAGAAGACACTCCTAGCAGTGTTGAAACCACGTTACTTTGTTAAAAATAGTGACCAAGAGCTGTTTTTCTTTCAATTGTAACTATTTACGGTCTCTGAACGTGCAGCCATGTACAAAATTTTACTGTTACACAATATAGCATAAGAAATCATTAAAAACAATACTTTTTCAAAATTTTAAAATATAAAATACATGACTAGTTACAATACTTTCAAAAGTTGGGCTCGCACCCTCCCACCAAAACCCAGTATTGTAAGGGTTAAATTGTCTTTGGAGATTTCTATATGCATTAAAGAAACAACACTGTCTATGGTTTAAGAAAAACCTAAACCAGGTTGGAAAAACTTAACACATGTGGTTCAGATGCTATTTCAATGCACATATGTGTCAAGATGAATGATTGTTTCTCAGGGCTAAATGATGGCGGTTAGCTTTAGTTCACATTGTAGCACATGTAGAGCGCTACCTGTTAGCAAAGCAAGTGCTTCTAGTGCTGCTCTCTCTAATCAGTCTCATTAGATTAATGATTCGTCGTCTTAGACTCATCATCTTAACTGCCCATTCACCTACATGTGCTAATTATTGAACTTGCCAACTGTCAACAGGCTTGGCTACAATTATAACCAGTAACTTGTATTTCAAGCAAAAGAAAATATCGTTTGGCTATTGCCTTGACAATACTGTTTGTTCTGCGAGCCCTAAAACTCTTATGTGGAGCTTCAATTTTGTACGTTATCTTTCCCTGTCTCCCAGGCATTCAGTCATAGTAAAAGAGTTTGGAAAAAGTATTGAAGTGCTGTGCTTATTGAGCCATCGTTACCAGAATGTTTCCAGTCTTGTATTAAAGGGTACATGTTTATAAAAAGGTACCATTAAAGACGTATTGCGTTACTACTGTTTCTTTCTTTCTTTCTTTTTTTTTGGATTTTTACGTGGCAGAGACACGACTACGAAATGCAAAAACTAATAAGCTGCAAATTTCGCCTTCCATAAAAATGCACTCTAATTTCTCGACATACAAGCTGCACTAGCAATGTGTACAGTACCTACAATGATTTATCCCGCTGCTGTAGAGTACTAGCAAACGTGGCAGCCATACGATCTTCAGCTAGGTAAGAGATGTCGACTTAATATGAAATCCATGATTTGTTTCTATACACAACACTGCAATTTTCGTTTTAAAAGCGAGTATAGTGCCAAAAATATGCCCAAGTACATTCTCTGGTGACATTACACGGTGTCGTTTGTGTGTGGCTACTGCATAAAGGGGCCTGCACACTCATAGTATTTATTGACAATATTGGCTCCTCAAACCTTAAATATATTGAAGTGACTCAATTATCTTACTAAGAATCGCGATTTTACAAGATTAAGATATCAAACACGCGAGAGATAGCATGTGCCACAATTTAACAACAATAGGTGATAAAACATGAAATAAAGGAATGAGTAAAAAGGAAGCGACGTGTCGTATGTTAATTTATAGACTCAAATCACAATCATGAACAATTTTCATAAACAATAAACGTGTCCAGCATTTTGATATAAATTATTTTTGTTGATACGACATGAAACAGAGAAAGAAAATGCGGTACTGGTAGATTTAATCATTATGGGAGCTTGCAAACGTTCAATGTTTAGTAGCAAAAAATCAGTTTGACGAAGCTTCGATATATCGAAGTGACTCTCACGCCATCCACAATATTGTCGGTTGGCAACGCGATTTCATTTGAGTTCGTGATCGAGAATCGACGGTTGGCGTGTACGTGCTGCCATCTCATAGACAAGTGGAGAAACACTAGCTCTGTTGAGATGCTGTAAGTAATTCTTCATTTATTTAAACCGTAGGTACCATATTTCACACCTGTTGAAATTAAGATGAAAAGTTAAATGGATAAGGAAAGGTATTCCAGTGCCACGGTAATAAAAACTTAACAAATCCAGTTGTAGTATATTTACTCTCGTTATCAGCCAGTAGTCTTGCTACCTAGAAATCACGGAACTTCGTGCTGGGCCTGTGGATGAGGGTTGAAAAATTGAAGCTGATTCTGTGTTTAAAGTTGTGATAGAGTAACATGTGTTTGTGGCATGTTTTAACTCCGCCTGCAGTTTTTGTAGAGTGAGATGGATTGCTCTGCAGATGCTGTTGCCGGTCCCAAGCCCGGAGAAAGGAGGAGGGTTGGCACTATTAAAAAGCCGTAAAAATTTGCATTCTAATACCTAGCGGGTATGTCTGAGGGCCAGGGTGGCAGTTGTGGCAATAAGGTCGGTTGAAATACTGTATTTCCACTCATTGAATTATTACCCCAGTGAAAACGTTTGCAAATAAGTGACTGCCTAGCGCCTCAGTAAATATCGTATTTATCTCGTTCATTGGAGGTGCTTGCCAAATCTCTTAAATGGAAACTCAAACGGTTCTGGGCCAAACTATTACTGTAAAGTAACACTTTTCGTGGTTAAGCGCAATTATTTATAATAGTCGTTATAAAAGTTTAGGAGTCCACAGCTGCCCGCCTCCATCCTTGTGACAGCAGGTCCTGCTATTACTTCTGGGACAAATGTGGTTGCTGTGTTCCTGCCTGTAGAGAGATTAATTTGACAGGGCGAAATGCCAGGTTACAATAGAGGGGGGAAAAAATCACGGAAGAAGTGGAATCGTTTCGTGAATTCAGAACATTTCATCCAAACAAAACATTCCATTGATACGAAAGTTTGAATTAATGTTCTTACTTGGGCTTTAAATTTGCTGTACCGTATGGAATAAGTGTAAAAACATATTTTGGCATGGTGCTGAGAATCCTAACATAAGCTGCTGCAAAGTCCACACGCATTCCTGTTTACGAACACTATTTCTAACCTATCTGTTACGTGCACAAATGTCTCGGCTACATTTTCAGTGACATGATGCAGAAAGAAAAGTGCTAATGCCAGCCATACTGGAGAAAATTATACTAATCACTTAGGCTAACCTCGTCTGAAGATAAGTTTGTTTTCTAGTTTGAGTATATTAGGGCCTGTTGTTATTAACTACCTGACCCACACAACTACTTCCATTTCTGGAAAAATTTTCAGTTCTGAGCCGAAAGTAACGTTGTTGTTAACAATAATAGTAGAAAGTTTTAATAGCCCTCGTGATTTTCCAGCTATATTTCGCACTCAGACTCCAGGCTCGTATACATGTGCATCATCATCTGGGAGAGAACATCCCATAAGTGTAGATTTAAGGTAACACTTAGAGTACCTGTATTCACAGTTGAAAAGTGTTATAACCTAAGCGTAGGTGTTCAAGCTGTGTGTATAAACTAAATTCATTGTGTGATCCGAAAAGGATGATAAATAATTGTTAAATGTGTTGTGAGTCACTTGTCCAGCATAATGAAAATTCCATTTGTCTCTTGACTGTGGTAAAATACCATAGGCTACCCCAGAATCATCTTATATATTGTTATTGGTAATAACTAGGTTATGTGGAGAGGTGGATATGTTAAGGTTGATTATATGCTAGTTGGTACAACTGTGTTGAGGTAGATTAGATCCCTGAGAAAACAGTGTGGTACAGATCTTCCAGTTAAAGAGTTCACAATTTGAATATGATAGCTTAAGAGTTGTAGTGCCTACTTGAGCAGATAAACAAGAAGTTTAACTGTGCACATTACTGTAGTATTGAAGAAAATGTCCTCCTGGGTTATACACTAGACATAGTGTAAAACAGCTACCAGATGAATAAGTAAGCATAACATTTTGCAGGTGAAATTACCTTGTTGAACTGCTGCAGAAGTAGAGTGAAGTATACATTTGGATTGACAGTTTCAGATAAGTTGCTTCATTCCATTTCACCATACAGAAATTTCTAAGTAATAGGCCCACTGCTATGGAGCCCCTGCCAAGTCCTGTAAACATTCTCTCGTTTTGTAGTATTTTGCTACTGATGTTATATTGTAGCAGAATCCAACACACTTTTGTCTACAAAGCTGAAATGCTCAGTGGGGAAATGGTACTTGTTTATTTTTAAAATCAATGTCATTATGAGTAAAATTGATAACCAAACATCTTGCAGAAGCCTCTTCGGGGACCTAGGGATTCTTACACTTCTAAGTGACTATTTTTTATTGGATCTTCGCAATTCAAAGAAGAAGAAGAAGAAAAGGCAGACTCTTTACAGTGTCAGCAACAAGAATGTACAAAGGTAAATAGTGCAGCAAATCTACTACATGAAACTTTAACAGTTGTATACCAAAATGTGCAGGGACTAGAAAGTAAATTAGCTGAAATAGAACTTCTATTAACTGACTGTCTATAAGACATTAACACACTATTCATAAGTGAGCACTGGGTGAAAGAAATGCAAGCATCTAGCATAATTATTCCAAATTTTGAAATTATTAGCAAATTTTGTAGAATCAACCATAAGGGGGGTGGGATATGTATTTATGTTAGGACAGGGGTAGAATCAAAAGAAATTAAATGTAAACTAAAAGGCATAGAAAAAGATTTTGAATACAGTATATGTGAGCTAACCAAATTAAAAATTACTATTGTGTGTGTGTACTGATCACCACTGGGCAACTTTGCCATTTCTATGGAAAACCATGAGGGACTACTGAATGAACTTAAACATAATGTAATTGTTCTTGGTGATTTTAGTGTTAACTTTGAGAATGATTGTAGTAAACAACAGCAACTGTGCAATCTGTTTTTGTGTCATAATATGATGGCAACTGTAAATGAAGTTACCAGATGCAGAAATATGTCTGAAACATTCAAATGTGGTATCCTGGTAGCATAAACTTGGCTCTTGATGAAATCACAAGCAGAAAAGTCCAGGTGAGCGAGGTCGGGGGAGTGAGCAGCCCACAGGCAACTTGCAGTTCTTCGTATCCACCTGTTAGGAAAGATCTCGTTCAGGTAGTACCTGACACTGTTTGCATAGTGGGGTGGTGCCCCATCTTGTTGATACATGACAGGGGCAAGGATACCATCTTGCTGCAACTGTGGCTCCAAGAACAATTGCAGGACATCCAGGTAGGTTGCTCTGGTAATTGTCTTTCCAGCAAACATAAACAGCCCATAGATCCTATCATTCATGAGACCAAGCCACACATTGATGTTGGGAGAGTCCCTTTGCCACTCAGTGCATTCATGGAGTTGCTTCTCTGACCAGATCCGGCAATTGTGTTTGTTGATGACACCACAGATATGAAATGTTGCCTCGTCGTTGAACATAACGTAAACGATGTTCCAGAATTGTGATTCTTTCGGCAATTTTTGGCATTGTGATGTCTGTTCATGGTTCCTGTAAGAGAAATAATCCACATGTATGTTTTCCGCAAAATGGATACTTACTTTGAGTACCCTGTAGGCCTACTCCCTAGTGGTATAACAAGAGTGAATGTAGGATAAACTAAACAATTCACAATTACAAGACTAGAATTAGCAACAATTTTTGAGTAGACTTTGTAATGAGAATAGAGTTTCATATTTTGGTGCAAAAGTGTATAACAAGTTGCCACCATATTGTAGGTGGGAAACCTATTGTCCCAGATATTTAAAAACAAAGTTAAAGAATATTCCATTGGTCACTTCTACAGCTCATCAGAATATTTATACTTGAAAAACTAAAATCTGCGTAACTCTTAAGACAGGGTGTTCCACATAAAACTTTTACACCTCATGCCTGAGATTCAAGAACTAGTAAAGTAACTAATAAAGAATAGATAATAGCAATGTTAAAAAACATGTAGGTACCTGTTCATAAGGGAAGCTGAAAATGGTGACCATGGGCATCCAGGCATCACTGACTCTGTATGACGAAATTAGCAGCAACACACTGTAGTTCTGTGGGTTTGATGTTAATTACTTCAGTAATGTTCTGTTTAAGATTGTCTATTGTGTGGGGATTGTCAGCTTATACTTTGATTTTTAGTGTTCCCCATAAATAAAAATCAGACCTTGGGGGGCAGAGGCCTTTATTGACAAATCTGTGTTCAAGAAACATGTTGGTGATGTTGCCATTTGGTTGAATTTGTGAGCAGTTGCTCCATCTTGTTGGAGTCATGCATATAGCTTGTCAGCATCTGTTAATTGTGCATAGAAAGTGTGGAAGATCCTTGGATATCTAGCACTGTTCAAGGTGTAGTTGATGAATTAGTGGTCAGTAATACACAAGTCAGACAACACACACCAAACTCCTATCTTCTCTAAGTGGAGAGGCTCTTCATGGACAATATGTGGGTCGTCCTGCAACCAGTATATGCAATTTTGGGAGTTTACATGACCTGACAAACAAAACCAGGCCTCATACAACATGCAGTAAAGTAATTGTTAGCAATTGATGTTAACAGCCAGTTAGAATAATGAACTGTTTTTTTCCTGATACTGAAAATTCAACTCATGCGCCACACTCACATTATGGGCTTTTAATTCCATATTTTTTAGTACATGATGACACCATGTGTGAGATCCAACAACCTGCTGTGATAACCTCCATACAGACTTAAAGGGATGTCTTGTAGAGTGTGTGTGTGTGTGTGTGTGTGTGTGTGTGTGTGTGTGTGTGTGTGTGTGTGTGTGTGTGTGTGTGTGTGTAAACTCTGTCTACAGTTTCTGGGCTCTTCACTGCAAAGTGCCCATTCCCCTGCACATTCTGAATGGATTCAACAGCCCTCCATTTCTTGTACAGATCTTGAATAGTGCTGGTCATGGGGAGTTTCCTACCAGGATACATTGATTGAAACATTTGTGTACATTGCTTCATGGAGCCTGTTTTTATTTAACACTCCACAATATCAATTCACTGCTGTAATGCAAACTGCCCTATTTCTGCAACAACATGAGCTTTTCACAACTGATGATGAACACACAGCTACACTCAACTTTCTGATAAAATGTAGCCAACTTTTGACACTGTCGCCTGTTCACAAGTGTATGTGTGGTGGGCTTGAATTAACCCAGTGGCCTGATTGGATAACTTCAGCGAAAATTAACAGGGAAATGGTGCAGTTTATTGAATTTTTTTCAACTTTTGTTTCTCAGCACAATCTACCCTGCAACATCCTTAAAAACATTTCAGACTGTTTCTGACCACCCTGTATAAAGCATTATAGAAGTAATTACCACAATTATTAGTTTGAATAGATTAGCATTGGTCACGTTCTGTTGTTAGTACAGTTTGTAATATGATTTATGTATTTGTTCACCTACGGATCACCTTATAGTGCTATAGGATGAAATGAAAATAAATCCCTCAGAAATACAGATAACCACAGAATATATAAGTATGCTTTTATGAGGATATCATGGGTGTTCAGCCATAACCTTGAGGAAGAAACCCCACCGGCATTTGCCTGAAATAATTTATGAAAAGTAAAGTTCGGAATTGCTAGACAGATAAAGTTCCATCCTCACAAACATGAGGTCAGTGTCTTAACAGCTGCACTTCCTCATTCAGTTGGTCCCTATTGACAATATTTTTTAATGTGTGCACAGTTTGCTGCAGATAACCTATAATATGAAAAATTGCTTTATTGCAACCGCAATGCAGAGGCCAGAGTAACCTGTGGTTCCTGAAGAGAGGTGGCAGCTTTTGAGTAGTTGTTAGGGCAACAGTCTGCATGATTCACTGATCTGGCCTTCTAATGTTACTCAACATGGTCTTGCTGCACTGGTACTACAAATGGCTGAAAGCATGGGTGAACAATAGCTGTGACTTTTTTCTCCCAAGAGCATACTGCTGCACTGTATGGTTAAACTGTGATGGCATCCTATCAGGTAAGGTAGTCTAGAGGTAAAGTAGCCCCATTCAGATCTCTGGATGAGGTCTACTCAGGTGGATGTCGTCAGGCACAACAAAACTTATATTTCATGGGTCAGAATGTGAAATGTTAAATCTGTCAGTTGGTAGATAGGTTAGAGAATTGATAGGTCAATGCCAGATATAGTCAGAATTAGTGAAATGCAGTAGCAGGAAGAACATGACTTCTCGTCAGGTCAGTAAAAGGCTGTCAACTCAAAATCAGATAGGGGTAATGCAGGAGTAAGTCAAATAATGATTAAGAAAAAAGATAAAGATATATGTGGCATCTGTTCTTTCAGAAATAAGACACCACACACCACTAACATAATTAACGTGTTATTGACCAATAACACTTCCAGTGCAGATGCACACCATGCTTGAACTCTTACGGGAATCGGTGAAACTCCATGACCGATGAGGATAATGGGCACGAGTACTAACATCAGTAGAGTGTGAATAAGTTGAGAATTTGCATCTGATGGAGGGTGTGCAAGGGTAGTCTGTGCAGTTGTAATGACTGCTGTGTCTTCATGGCTTAGTGGTCAGAGCACCTGTCTGGTGAGCAGGAAACCTGGGTTCTAATTCCAGGCTGGCACAAACTTTCAATTTTGCCCATTGATGTAAATCAACACCCACTAGCAGCTGAATGTCATTAATTCTATGTCAAATTGAAGTTAGTTGGGAGGGGGGGGGGGGGGGGGGAAGGTGAAGGGAAGGGATGGGATGGGATTCCTGATGTCAGCTGCATTGGAACATTATGCAGAATGAGCGAAAACAAATGAAAATGTGTACCGTACCAGGACTTGAACCCAGGATCTCCTTCTTACAAGGCAGGTGCATTAACCACTGTGCCATCCTCAGCATCCCTCACAGCTGAATCACATTCCCATAGAGTGCCACTTATTCGCAGTCCTTGTCCATTTTCTCCATGCTCGCTACTCTGACATTGCCACAGGAGGTTGGGCGTACTTGTGCATCTGCACTGAAGAAGGTTGATCCAGTGCCCATCTAGACAATCAATTATATGAATGTACTGTGTCTGTCCTTTTGGACATGTGTTTAGCTGAATTTAAAGATGAGATCACAAATATGATAGCACAACACAATTTGCAGATCAGCACTACATATAGATCCTCTTCCTGCCAGAATGTGATGACACACAACATGATCAGATTAACCTTCACTAAATTGCAGGTTAGCTCTTTCTTCTGCAGACTGCTTCAGTTGACAAAAAGAGAAAATGTAAAAATGCAGTGAGTGAAGCAGGCAAAATGAAATATAGACATCTGAAAGATGAGATTCACAGAAGTGCAAAAATGTGAAGCAGGAATGGTAGAGGATAAATGCAAGACTGTAGAAGCATACATAACCAGAGAAAAGACTGGTACTGCCTATAGAAAAATTAGAGAGACCTTATACCATGAGTTCAGGCAGAAAATCAACACTACACAAAGAAGTGAAAGCTAAAAGGTGGGATGAAAAATGAAAAGAAAGGCAAACCTATATTTATTGTGTTTGTAGATTTAGATATAACTTTTGTTGATTTGGACTGGACTACACTTTTTGAAGTTTTAAAAGTAGCAGGGATAAAACACAAGAAGTGAAAGGTTATTTATAATTTACATGGAAACCAGACTGCAAGTATGAGACTTGAAGGAAATGAAAGGGAAGCAGTATCAGAGATAGGAGTGAGACAGGGAGTAGCTTATCCCTGATGTTATTCAGTCTGTACTTGAGCAAGCTGTCGAAGATAGTGACATCTCATTTAAGATGTTTTTAACAGTAAACCAATGTAAGAATGGAAAGTAACATGCACCATCTTCCTAGGCAAACTCAAGTACAGCTCCCAGTTAATTTCCTAAACCTTTTTCCTGTTCGGAATGAGATTTTCACTCTGCAGTGGAGTGTGCACTGATATGAAACTTCTTGACAGATTAAAACTGTGTGCCAGACCAAGACTTGAACTCAGGACCTTTGCCTTTCACGGGCAAGTGCTCTACCAATTGAGCTACCCAAGCACGACTCACGACCCATCCTCACAGCTTCAATTCTGCCTGTACCTCGTCTCCTACCTTCCCAAGGTGAAGGTCCCGATTTCGAGTCTCATTCTGGCACACAGTTTTAATCTGTCAGAAAGTTTCTCTTTCTTGTCCTCCTTTTTCTGTGCTGGAGCCCTAACTGGGGACCAGTTTCATCGTGGTCTCAGTACAGTCCTGTATACCTACATTACTTGAATGATGAGTTCAATGATGATGGTGTTCATCTTTATTTTTTGTAAAAATATGTAAATGTTCAAGGCTGAAGCATATTGTTTCACAGATATAGCCACACGGCAGTGGAAAGACATTGTTTTGCTTAAAAAAATGTAAGTGGTGGAAGAGAGAGGGATTTGTTTCATTATTTTCATTATTCACTTTGGCATAGTGATTATGAGACTAATGCCTCCAAATTTCTTATGTGAAAACTCTTAAAGCCTTTTCCAATAACAAAAATGTTATTAACACTCTGCATATATATTCTTCATGTCAACATAGTCACCCTGGCAATGAACACATTTCTCCCAATGAGAAATACCATCACTGTAGAATGTTTGTTTTGTTGACAGTGCCATGACCTCACCTCTGCTTGCACCACTTCATTGTTATCAAAGTGAAGTCCTTAAAGATGTCCTTTAAGTTTTGGGAACAGATGAAGATCAGATGGGGCCAAGTCAGTACTGTATGGAGAATGATCAGTGACAGTGAACACAAGGTATTGGATTGCTGATGTCACAGTGCTTGTATATGGTCTTGCATTGTCATACTGATGGGTAGGGTGCTCCATGTGTGGACAAACTCTCTGAATTCAAAATGTGATTACGTCACACTATTTCTCATGCAGTTACATTAGATACTGCCACATTACATGCTACAATTTGGAGCCATTAATAGGCAGTTGGCTGAATATTTAACATGTAGAATGTTAATGACATTTGTTTTATTCAAAAAGCATTAAGGGTTTTCACAAAAATCTCTGAGGCAGTATAGGATTACCAAATGTACAAGGCACATTTTATTGATTTTATGTCAGAGACTTTCCTGAGAATACCAACAGCTTAGTACAATCTGCTCAATCTGATTAATTACTTTTCTTTAAGTATGTCCCATAGTAAAGTAACATATGTCCACACTACAAGGAATTTTGAGGCTACTTTTTGGTGTTTGTAGACATTTTCCATCCTGATGTTACCTATTACTGGTGTTAACTTTTGTGATTAGACCAAGTTTGTTAACTGTTTTTTCTTTATTTTGTTACAGCTTGTTTTTATTTAACCAATTTACCAGGGTGTAGTTTGTATCAACAGAGTTTTGAGTTGATGAAAACAGTGTATTAGTATCATCAGCAAATATTACCGGCAGACTTTTATGAATGGTTAGGGCAGATTATTGCCAGATATAATAAACAAATTTGCACCAAGTGTGAAAAATTTAGGAATACCTTGTCTTACTATGTGCTCCTTTGACTGAATGCTTTCACCATAATTTTTAGGTGGTTATAGTATTGTGGACTCTGGACTCTCGTATGATCTGAACCAGTTGGTATGTTTCCCCCCAAATTCCTTACAGCCATAGTGTCTCAAAAAGTAATGCATGGTTGAAACAATCAATGGCCTTTGTCAGATCGAGTAACACATTTGTTTAATGATTTGCTTCATTGAGTTCACTGTAGAATTAACTTCAAATGAATAAAAAGACCCATTTATCGATATGCTTCTCCAAATTCCAAGACTGTAAAAGCAATAACTTTCCAGGAAGCCCTTCATGACGGTTATTGTGCATGCACTTCACCTGTAGTTCACGTGGCTTGCTTGTACTGGGACAGAGCATTTAATTTACAGTGCACTAGTGCAGGAATTAGTTGTCAAAAATTAAAAGAATTGTTGCAAATTATTAACAACAGTCCTTTATTATGTTTGAAGCATAGTTAATCACTCAAAATGAACTTTGAGTGTTTTAAAGCAATCATCGAAACAAAGACCTACAATACAGGCTCTTCCTGTGAGTTTCCAATAGTTCTGTTACAAGAGACAGCTTCACATCTGTATGTGTTTCTTCATTTGCTTTTTCAGTGTCTTCATAAACAATAAATGCATTATGCACTAAATATTTAGTAGTTTTCTAAATATTTTTACACATTGCTTGAAACATATTTTCCTTTCCATGAGAACAACTTGTAGTTCCTGATTTCTTCCAACTCACTCACTTCCTGACAAAGGTCTTAACAATACATTGTGGTGTAGTGTGGAACACAACACAATCAAGAATGTAGTACAACTTTATTAGGCTGTGGCATGTACTCCAATCACTGTAATGTAAACTGAACACAATAAGACAAGGTAAATATATGCAAGCAGTTACAACATGATAACTGCGTGTGAGCATAGCATGGCAGGATTTAAATAGGCACTCGCCCATGGTGGCTCTATCAGATGTCCACAGTATTGCTCTTATGCGACACTCTCTCGCTAATGACATTACAGTGCTAATGCATGTGGCTTTCAAGTGTGCATGCATTACTTCATTCTTCTTCCCTTGGGGAAGAGCTCAGACTTATCAGATGTCCATCGCATCTCCCTTCACAAGGCTCTGACTGAGATGATGTACTATTACTGGGGCATATAGTCACAAGTACTTGGGGCGGGCAGCATTGCAGTCTGCCTTCTCATGTCAACCCTTGTGGTAGGATGGGTGACATCAGTGCAAGCTTCGTATCCACATCAGGTCCAAAGCCTGGTGTTGTTGATGCCCTCGCAGTTGGTGATTAAGGCAGAGAAGACAGCTCTGGTGTGGACAGCAGCTGCATCGGTACTGGTAGCGGTGTCGGCAAAGCAGCGCTAGGCTCATCCACCAGTGACGGGGGCCCCCTCGTATTTTGTAACAGGGATCCAGCCACATCAGGAGATCCAGCAAGTGACAGAGACTGGCGGGGTGACTTTGCCATCTTGGCTGGGGTTGTCCAGGCGCAACTGGTCGTAATGACATGCACAGAGTCCCTCATCCATACAGACATTGCAGAAACAGTGGCTGCAGCATTAGGAGATGATGGCAGAAATCCATTTTGGATGAGGACCAAACCCGCATACTAAGACAGCCACCTCGGGCCAAGAATGGGATGACGGTTGCACGGGTTGTCTTACCTGGCCAGGCCGCAGGAGATGAAGGTTTGTCTGGTGTTTATACCCATGGAGCAGTTTGATGGGCCTGTTGTCATCATACTGTTTGAACCGATAGGAAGGTGGAAGTTAATCCAAGGCAACATGGGCTGGGGACTGAGTCACATACTTTTTCATTTGTCTTTTGGTTGTTCTAACTAATCTTTTGGACTCACCACTGGACTGCAGGTGGAAGGGTGGGGCAAAAATATGGCGAATGCCAAGGGCATTTTAGATAGTGGATAGGCCAGCTATAACTTGGCTCCCTCACATTCCGCAGCTTAGACAAACATACTGGCGGCATCTTAATGATCTTCGTTGCTTGAATCACACCAGCTGGGGTGCTGATTGGTCTACCCTTCTATGACTGTATCAGGCATTGATTCAGTCCCATCTCATTTATGGGAGCCTGGCTTATAGTTGGTCATCGCTTTCCGCATTGCAGTTGCTTGATGCCATAGTTCAGTGCGGGATCCGACTCGCAACTGGAGCTTTCCGCACAAGCCCTGTAAACAGCCTACTTGCGGAGGCTGGTGTCCCTCCATTGTAGATCCGCCACTGGCAACTACTAGCCGCTTATGCTTCACATGTTTTTAGCTTAACTGGACATACAAATTACCGTCTCCTGCTCCCCAACTCAGTCGTCCATCTTCCAGATTGGTGGCCCCTGTCACGGTGTATGATTGCGGTTTGCATCCAGTCTCTTCTCTGTGGGCTTGAGTTTTTTCCTCTCCCGCCTCTTTTCTGGGCCCATGTATGTATACCCCATGGTGTGTGCCCCACCGATCTTCAGCTGGATTTGGCACAAGGCCCAAAAGACTCAGACCCTCCGCTGATGCTTTCCTTCCATCCTTGCCGCGTTTCACAGCTCTGACGTAGTCTTTGCTGACAGTTCAATGGTTGCTGGTCGAGTTGGTTATGATTTTACTCTTGAGGATCAATCTGAACAACGCTCATTTCTGGATGGCTATTGTGTTTTCACTGCAGAGCTGGTTGCCATTTCTTGCGACCTAGAGTATATCTGCTCCTGCTCAGGTGAGTCCTTTGTTATCTGTAGTGACTCCATGAGCAGTTTAGGAACTATCGACCAGTGTTTTCCTCACTCTTGTCTGATGATGGCTATCCAGGAGTCCATCCATACTTGTGCCCATTGCAGCCACTCCATGGTTTTTGTGTGGACCCCGGGTCTTGTCGGCATCCGGGGTAATGAATGTGTTGACAGGCTGGCCAAACAGGCTGTCATTGAACCAACCCTCGAGACTGGCCTTTCGGAATGTGATCTCCTGTAACTATTGTGGCAGAAAGTCCTTCGTACCCGGGGTGATGAATGGCGCACTGTGCCTTAACCCAACAAACTTCGGGTCATCAAGGAGACTACAGGTGTGTAGTGCTCCTCCGTGCGAGCCTCTCACAAAGACTCCGTTTTTCTGTGCCGGCTATGCATTGGCCACACCCGGCTGACGCACGGTCATTTATTGCACCCTGAGAACCCACCTCTATGTCACTGTGGGTCGGCATTGACAGTGGTCCACATCTTGTTAGACTGTCCACTTTCAGCTGCACTCAGACGTTTGCACTGCTCGATACACTCTCTGGTCTCTTAATGGATGACTCTGCAATGGCAGGCTTACTTTTGAGTTTTATTTGAGCAGGGGGCTTTTATTACTCAATTTGAGGGTTTGTCTCCTTTTTTGTTGAGTCTGGCCTTTGGCCTACGATTTCAGCTTGGGGTTTTTAATGTGTCTCTTGGTGGTTGGCTTTTCCTTTTTTGTTTACATGGTCAGCCAACCACTGTACAACTCTATGTGCCTTTAATTCCTTTTTTTCTGGACTTTGTGTCTTTCTTGTTCTGTGTCGTCCCTTGTTACCTCCGTTGCTTGTTTTTATTCCTTGTGGGTTTTCATGGTTGTGGATACAGAGACTGATGACCTTTGCAGTCTGGTCCCTTCAACCCCCAAAACCAACTAACCATAGGCCAGCCATGTTGTATTCAATGTATGGATACAGAGTAACTCCTTGCAATCAAAAAAGAGGTCCTGACCAGCTGAAATATGGGGGAGCACCTCAGCATTCAGATGTTTAGCTGTGGGGTGGAAGTGAATCTCATCGCACCAAGAGAGGAACAGCGCCCAATAGTGAAGGCAATGCACTGCTTTGTCTGCCAGCAACACTGAGGGGCTAAAAAGTGAAACTAATGGCTTGCGATCCATGATGAGATCGAATTTTGCACCAGGCAGGAAAACATGAGACTTCTTTAAGGTATAAACAATGGTAAGTGCTTCTTTCCCTATATATGAATATCGAGCTGGAGCCAAATTGTCTTCAATCAGTGTGCAACAGGCCACTCACTCATGAGAATATTTATGAGCTAACACCATACCCACGACTCTCTGAAATGCATCTGTTGGCAGCACTAAATGTTGACCCGGTTGATAGGTTATGAGGTAATGTGCACATTGTAATATAGACCTCAGTTTCAAAAACACCGTTTCACTTGCCTGCAACCAGTGGGAAGATGTTTCCTTATGCAGCATGGCATGTAACGGTTGTGCAGTTGATGCCACTCCCAGTAAAACTGATGATGATGACGATGATAATGATGATAACAAGCAATCTTACCTCTGGAGTTCTTTGATTTACATAGGGCACAGAAGAACCACAATGGCAGAGACATTCTAATGATGGGGTGTGATACTAGTACTAAAGACCTCAAATACAAGATAAAAAAATAGACGGCTGAAAGAAGCGACGCTTTTTCAAATTGCATTTCAATCCAGCAGCCTGTAACACCAAAAAGAGCATACCTAAGTTGGTGAGATGTTCAGCAGTGGAGGAGCCAGACACCACAATATCCTCAAGAAAGCTGGCGCAACCAGACACAGATCATGTGAGTTGTTCGAGAAACTGTTGGAAAATCGCCAGGGCACTGGCCATGCCAAATGATAACTGCAGGTATTGATACAAGCTGGAAGGCATATTAACCACCAAGAGCCATTGAGAATTAGCATCAAGGGAAAGCTGCATACATGCACCAGAGAGGTCAATCTTGGGAAAATAATGATCACCATCAAGTTTAGCAAAAAGTTTGTCAGTGCATGGTGAGAGATATGGGTCAATGAGAGACTGAGCATTGACAGAAACTTTAAAATTGCTGCAAAGGTGTAACCGCCCTGACGGCTTCTTGACAATGACTAAGGTGGTAGCCCATTCACTGGATGTGATCAGTGGACAAACCCAGACACTGTAAGGCAGTAGACCTCTGCCTTAACTGAACCACGGAGTGCAAGCGGCACTAGGCAAGCCAGAAAGAAACAAGGTTTGGCTGAAGGTTTCATGGTGATGTGGTCCTTGAAATTATTGGCACAACCGAAACCCACAGAAAACAGGGTGGGAAATTCAGAACATAAGGAGTCAAGTTGTGTACAAGGCACTTGATCAGAGACAAGATTAACTTCATTGGAAATATTAAACCCAAAAAGCTTAAAGATATCCAAACCAAACAAATTTTCAGTGCATGCATTGTTCACCACCAGAAAAGTCAGCAGGCAAACAACAGGTTTATTTGTGACTAGGGCGGGGAAACAATATCGGAAGGGAATACTTCTATTATTGTAGGTGACTAATGTATGCTATAATGGTGCTCAAGATGGTACGTTTGCAAATTCAGTAATGACACAGCAGCACCAGTGATTCCTTGCATGTATAATAGAAATCTTATTGGGTGCAATGAAGGTTGCTGATACATAATTTACATCCATTCAGTGTCTGCAATAGGCTGCTGGAATTTTGAATTACAAACAGGAACAGTGTGGCCGATTTTGTTGCACTGGTGGCAAATGGCCCACCACTTAGAACAATCTGGCCTATCATGAATGGCAAAACACAATGGAAAAGAGGGAAGTTTGGACCACTCGCGATTTTGCTCATTCCCAAGCTTGCTGTGCTGCTGCTGTGGCCGTGGCTGCCGCATTGAGTTGGGCTGCCTGCCATGATGTTTTTATTGCGTGTAAACTACTGCCACAATATTGGCCCCCTGTGAGCCTACCGACAAATGGCACATGGAAGTGGGTTGAACTTCTGCAACCTCGCACTATGATTAAATTTGAGTACCTGCAACCCTAGAATCGTGAAACAATTGTACAATAGTCAGAATGCCAGAGAGGGAGGTGTTCTCACATTGAAAGGCCCACTCACAAAGCTAACAATTGGGGCAAACCGAATGATTGCATCACAAACCATTTGGTCAGCATACAACTCCTTATATACATCAGTGACAAAGTTACAATGGAGGCTTTAACCATGGACCTCAGCTGCCCAAGTCTTACAGGAATGTTTCAGTTTCTTGCAACAGAGACAGAACTCAACTCGAGTGGCATTTACTTGCATCTATTTACAGTAGTATTTGGAAAGAAAGTTGCACATATTAGCAAAAGAGTGTGAATATGAATCCTGCAGGGGGCCAGTTGGCAAAGGAATTGATATATGTGACATGATTATCAAGACAAAAAGAAAGCATGGCATAAGGTAACATCAGTTAATTCAAATTCATGAAAATGCCACCGCAACTACTTTTGGTAAGCCATTTTTCGACATACTCATAGCAAGCCGGAAATGGTAGGAGATAAATGATGGGTAGTGTCAGGTGATGTAGACTAAGACAGACCCAAACTGGCCAAAACAGAGGCAAGTGTTTGCAATACCTGGGTTTGATTGCGTTGTGCTGTGGCAGAGACTTCCTGCTGTTGACTGAGATGCTGTAGTAAGAACCCCTTGCTGATCAACCAGCCAGTGGAAAAACTCGTGTGCGAGGGGGGGGGGGCGCTCTCGCATTACTTCACATTTCAAATATATGACTTCACTTAGCTGAGAAAATAGTAAACAAATCATAGAGCAATACAGCAATACACTCTTACCTGCAATACTGTGAATGGTGTGTAAATGGTTGGATTATTGCCAGTAGAGATGCTCAGTGCCACACGAGTAGGCATTTAAGTTGTAGGCTTGAGAGGTTATAACAAGGTCATATACTGCTTCCTTTACAACTGGAATATGTTTGATAGAATAGAAATGGACCTTTAGTTATTAACATGACTACTGTCAGCTATTTTGAACAGCATACTTCAGCTACTTTGAAATTTTTGAAGATATGACCTGTTGATGAAGAGTAGCTTCTTATATCTGGCAGGTAATCAGCCACATGTCATCCATGTTAGAAGATAATCAGCAATATTACCCCAAACACAGGGTTGATTGGTTGGTTTCTGTGTTGTAATACTTCTGATTTCACTAGCTGTGACAAGGTGAATAAAAAATTAACTTGGAAACAGAACTATATCTGGACAATGACTGGGCACAGGAAGAGTGGTAAAAGAACAACATTTGTCATGAATATTTATGAAGTGATTGTTGAATATTTCACATAATTATTTATGATCAGAGATAACACAGTCTTCGTTTTTGATGCATATTATTGAGTGACTCTTGCCTTTCTCACCAATTGTCTCATTGATGACTTTCCACATGGCTTTGAATGTATTACTGGAGTTGACTATAGTCTGCCAGTTGTACATACTCTTGGCTTCACAATGAAATTATTTGGAATATTTTTTATATTGTTTTAAATCATTATCAAATAACTTGCTGTCACTTGTTTCATAATATGCTTGGCATTGATCTAAATTATATTTGAAGTGCTACATAATATCATACCTACAGAATGCTCAAATTCATCAAGCTTATTGACCACATCATTAGCACAATAGCTGCCCCCTCTAGTCAGCTTTATGAAGAACATGCGTGAAAGTGACTATATTGTTTTTTCGATTGTTTATATACCAGTGCATGATGGAAAATTTCTTTCTGTTTGGTTATACCTAGCACTGTTGTACTCAATATCAAACAGTTGTGATCTGAAATACCATTATAAATTAGGTATACTCTGTAACAGGTGACCTGCTGTTACCAAATAAATAAATAAATCATCAATTGCAGAAGTGCTAGTTGTTTGTGTGGGTTTATTGTTCATGTTCTACATGTTACTACCATTTTATCGTTCAGTATTTATGCCAAACAGCCGCTTCTGTATATTAAAGTCTCCACATAGCAAAATATTGGGGTATTTTGAATTGTCTAGTTTTACACTTATATCTAGTGTTGACATAAATATTGAAATGTAACCAGTAGGATGACATCAAGAAAAGGAAAATCTCACAGTAGCCCAGAGACAGATAGCTCCATTGAAACTTTCTAAAGCACATACTCCAATTACATTGAGGTAATAAGCTGCACACACAATGTAATGTATTTAACTAGTTAACATTGGTAATGCATTTGCAACAACATGATACATTTGATGCATGCCATGAAGTTGTCATTATAACAGTCACATTTGCTTAGGAAGGTCAAAACTTTATCTGTAAGTCTTCTCCCTGAGTGACTTATTTTGAGGCTGAAGCAAGAAAACTTTACTACCTGATATACCAAAATACCTAATTATAACATTTACTAGATGAATGAAACATTCATTATGGGTTGAATGAGCAGTCAGAGAAAGTTTTCAGCTTCCTATAGAAATTGTGAAAAAAAAAAAAACCAACAGGAGAGCTTGTCTTGCCTTCCATTACCATAGTTGGCTTAATGAGAACCTGGTAAATAATCATGACCTCCACTTATCTAAAATTCCCAAGTAGTTGACATTATCTTGAATAAAAAGGAGTTCAGTAGCATCAAAAATTGTTCTTCTCTTATAACTTATTTACCAGTAAAATGAAACATTCTCTAATATTTCATAATAACTATACAGAAATGTTTTCTTCATACAGAGAAACAATGGAGGAGTATATTCCATAGTTAACATCTTGATGTAAAATGTGATGCCTTAAGTGACATGGCATCACTGGCATAGATGCAATACCTGATTGCAGAGAGCATCAGTACATAATTAGCTTCTATTGACTTCCACCTTCAGTTTGACAGGTAGTGATGTGGAAAGACATATGTGAAAACCGTTCAGATATACTGAACCTGCAGAGTAATGAATATGTTGTGGCAGTTGACAGTTTGTGCTCAACTATGACCCAAAACATAGATTTATTGCTGTTTATGAGTAGCCACCTTCACCATTAAACTATCTGAGCATGGGTTAACACACTGGACTCGCATTGAGGAGGACGACGGTTCAGTCCCATCTCCGGCCATCCTGATTTAGGTTTTCCGTGATTTCCCTAAATCGCTCCAGGCAAATGCCCGGATGGTTCCTTTGAAAGGGCACGGCCGATTTCCTTCCCAACCCTTCCCTAACCCGAGCTTGCACTCCGTCTCTAATGACCTCATTGTCGATGGGACGTTAAACACTAACCACCACCACCACCACTATCTGATCATGCCTGTAGGCCTGACTCAAACTTTCATTGTTGTCAACAATATTTCTGAAAATTAATGCAACTGGGACTCAAACCTGAGACCTTTTCCTTTTCACAGGCATGTGCTCTACTGACTGAGCTATCCAAGCACAACTCATGACCAGCTTCACAGCTCCACTTCTGCCAGGGGATAGCTCAGTCAGTAAAGTACTTTTTTGCCAAAGACAAAGGTCCCAGTTTTGAGTCTCAGTCCGGCACAGTTTTAGTCTGCAAGGAGTTTTAGATCAGTGAACACTCTGCTGGAGAGTGAAAATTCGTTCTGCTAATATGACAGGTTCTTGCACAGGGTATGTGGGAATGGCACTGCTAGGGAAACAGAGGTGGTAGGGGACCAATGCTCACCCTGACACAAGGGATACATATGAAATGAACCTAAAGTAATAAAATGAATGTTGGTGTCAGAAGACATTGTCATATACCCTAGTGTTTAGGGCAACCAAAGCAGAAAATCTAGGCTTGAGTAGGGATCTGCCACAAATTTTGATTTAGCACTGCATATTCATTGCATTGTGGGTTTGACATACCTGAAAGGTTTCCAAAGACACCATTTCATGTCACTGTATCTTTGTTGCTCTTATCCCCACTGATATATTAATTTAATTTAATTCAATTCATTTGAGATACACCCCATGTTACAGAGTAAGCCTCTGGAATTATTGCTCACAAATCATAAGTGAAATATTACTGACAATTAGTATGAGTCAAGCCTTTAAGCATACACATTTAAACTAATGGCTCATATGACATCTCGCTGAAAAGCTTAATATCACGATTTGATTCCCACTGTAGCCTAAATATTCAGTTATCACAACACATTTATTAAAGAACTTTTTATTAGTGACTCGGTCTTAAAATACAGCCTGCTTACAATTTTCAAACTCACTCATAAATATATGTCAGCAAAACATCAATTACTGCACAGAAAAACCGACACCCCTATAGCAGCTGCAATAACTTGTGCAAAATGAGATACACTAGAGATGTATTTTAAGTTTCATCAGTTGCTGCAAGAAAGACATAATCAATACCATGAAAATCTTTTCCCTCATACTTAAACCACATTTAAGTATGGCACAGGAGATTGACCACTAATGGATGACATATTGTAGAATGCTAGAATGGTAAAGAGGGACTCCAGTGAAACATAAAGCAAGTACAAGTGGATGTGCAGATAAAAAAAATAGACCTCAAGTATTCCAAGAAAAGAAGCATTTGGTTAGAGGTCTAAAAGTTACTGCAGTGAACAGATTTTGTTCTTGTACCACTTGTTCCCCAAAAGGATTAACTGGTGCTTTGGATATGCAAGCATGTCCCTAATCCTGTTTTTCCCCCTCTGTCAGATGTCAGTTCTTGTAACTTGTTTTGCCACTGAGGGTAAGGCTTGTCAGATATATGTTATTCTCAGTAAAGCCACCATTTTGCCCTATTGGTCATTGTAAATGGTGAATACCTCAGGTGCTTAGCGTTCATTTGCTTGTTGAGCCCACATTTACTGGTCTGTGAACTTGTAGTCACTGCCATTTTCCCTTCCTTACTGAATGTAAATAGAGACTTATTCTTTCTACGAGAAACTCTGCCAGAGTTGTTGGAACATGTTCCGCTCAACGTGCGACAACAAATGTGGTAACAACACAATGGTGCACCTGCACATTTCACACATGCAGTGTGAGTGCATGTGGATGAAACCTTTGGTGAGATGTGGATAGGATGCAGTGTGCCAATGGCATGGCTTGCACATTCCTCCAACTTGGTGCCCACTGATTTTTTCTTCTGAGGCCACCTGAAATATGTTGTCTATGAAACACCCATTGAGACTGATGAACAGCTAATAGCACACATTATGGCAGCCTCTGATGCAATTTCCATTTTGCCAGGAGTATTTGAAAGAGCACGACAGTCGTATGGTTTGCATTCAGGCTGGAGTGTGTAGTTTTGAGCACTTTTTGTAACTGTTTTCAAATAAAGGTTATAAAACTTCACCCCTACTTCTGATTTACCTTGATGCCACAAATACATTGAAATTGTTGCCCTGCAGACCTGCTACCATGAAGTCTCTGATGACATCATATTGTGTGCCAACCCTCTTGGCAGCGTACGACTCTGTTTGATGATGCCATGTATATAAGCAAACATGCTCTTCTCCCTGTCTCTGTCCATCTCCTCCCCCACCCCCCTATCCATCTCTTTATCCTTCCCCTCCTTCCCCCTCTGCCCATTACCTCCCACCCTCTGCCTTCCAAAAAAAAAAAGAACAATTTACCTTGTTCACACAGTCAAATACCTTAGATCACAGAAGAGAGCAGCCAGTGCTGTTTTGTTATTTAATGCTTGTAAATGTGTAAATGGCACTCTCAGGAGAGTAGTTCTTGTGATATCAAAACTAATGAGGATATTATTGTTGTGTTCTAGGATACATCACCAACTCAAAAGTTTTAGAAAAACTCAGCAGTGAAACAAATCAGTAGTCATTGACATCTCTCCTGGCACCTTTCTTATAGCAGTGTTTAATAATTACATATTTCAGTTTCTCCATTGGAAACACCTTCAAATCCAGAGTAGCTTTCATTTATGAGGGACTATATAATTTCCTTGATTGCATAAGGAGAAGTTGGTGATTAGTCATATGACTGAATTTTATCAGAGTTGCATTTTCATTGTACTGCTGTGCTTCTTCTCTTGCACTGTTTGTCCTTATATTTTCTATTACATTTAAGAAATGATTATGAAATGCATTTGCTACATGTGACTCATCATTTATAGCCCTTTCAATTTAAGTCAGTAGTGATGTTATCCTGTTCTTTTAGTCATCTTGCCAGGTGTGGCCATGTACACAAAGTGAAATACAGTCCCAGGCCCGAGGTAATCCTGCCCCTCGTAAGAGGCGACTAAAAGGAGTCTCACATGTTTCAGGCTTTATGTGATGGTCCCATGTAGGGTTTGACATCAATTTTTCAAAATTTTCCTGAAGATCGAGACAATTGGTGAAGGGTGCCTTACATGGTGCATCATGCATTGAGATCTTCAGCCCACTTTCTTGTCATCACATTGCAGTCCTACCCGTTCTCCATCTCTGGAATGAGGACACCTTCCTGGATGCATATTCCACCATGCACTATGCAGTGTCACTTTCTGTGCCAACAATGACCATGGTCTTCTTTGAACCTCATATCCAGCATGGCAGCCAGTCTGTTATGGTGGGGCTGCCATGTACCCTGTTGGTTATAGCCCCCTGACAACACAGGGATCGCTCTGCTGATGCCGGTGCCGTTAACTCCACACGTATGCCTAGGAGGAGATGCCCGTCACCCTGTGGCATTGGCACTCCTGGCAATGGCCATCCTTCCAGGCAGCATTTCCTGCGGCTGGGTGACACCCGTGTGCAGGGACCCTGGTCAGAGTGGGTGGCATCAGGGCAGATGACACGCCATGAAACATAGTACACAATCTCTTACTGGTGGTCCACTGCCAACAGTCTCTAAGCAGGCAAAGTCTAACTTGAATGTTAAGACCCCAAGTCAGTCCCCTCCCTGGCCACATCCTTGGGAGGAACGCCAGGCTAAGGATGGCAATGATGTTTATTCGCCCCAGTACCTCATATGTATGAGAGTTGATGGGAAATCTTTCATGTCCATGAAGCCTTAGTTTTTTGTGGAGTATTTGGGGTATAAGACTGGGCAGGTGGACAGCTTGACCAAAATGAGCTCTGGGTCAGTTCTGATAAAAACAGCAACCTCTGTCCAGGCATTACTTGATTACAGCAAGTTGAGGGGTGTTTCTGTTACTATCACACCTTGTAAGAACTTCAGTATGGTCCAGGGCATTATATTCCACAGGGACCTTTTGCAGTATGGTGATGAGTTGCGTGCCAATTTAGAGTGGCATCTGGTGTGTCCATTGGAGTCAGAGGGATAACCAGGTTGCCACCGGTGCCTTCATCTTGGCTTTTGTTGGTGACACATTGCCTGTGAAGGTAAAGGTGATTGTCTACCACTGTGACGTCAAGCCATATATCCCTTCCCCGATGCAGTTTTAAGTGCTGGAAGTTTGGCCACATGTCTTCCCTTGTACTTCCAGCCCCACCTGTCGAAATTGTGGACGTCTGTTGCATCCCAATACTCGGTGTGCCCTGCCTCTCTTCTGCGTCAACTGCAGAGAGGGTCATTTACCTTGCTCGCCAGACTGCAGGATTTTAAAGAAAGAGAGGAAAATCATGGAATATAAGACCCTCGACTGACTGACCTACACTGAGATTAATAGGAAATTTGAGCGCCCACATCCTATGGCTATGACCTCCTCATATGCCGCCACTACGAGAATAGTTGTAGCCCCATCAGTTCCATGAATTACAGTTGGCCCTCAGAGCCAGAAGGTTACTCCTGCTCCATTGATGGTGGGAGGCACTTCCCCCCTGTTGCTCCCCACCTTGGGAGCACTGCACTCGCAACCATCGGGGACACTAGTCCCCACTTCCTAGCCAGAGAAGCGTAAGTCTTCTTTGGCTCCTCTCACCAGGAAGGGGTTCCCTGGGTCTCTCCCTTCCCAGATTTCTGCTAATGGGAACGATGATGCCCGCGAGCGGCTGAAGAGCCCAAAAGCAGCTGGTCGTCGGACTTCACGCTTATCCTCAGTCCTGGAGACAGATTTAGTGAAGTCCTCCCAGCAAGGGAAACCCAAGGAACAGCGCGAGCAATAGAAAAAGAAGACCCCTAAGAACAAGAAACTTGCAGTGGCACCCACACCACCACTACATACAAGCTCTGCATCTGAGGATGGGGTGGAGATTCTGGCGTCTGCTGAGGACCTGGATCTCACCGGACCCTCAGACACAATAGATATAGACTGCTCGGGAAAAAAGTCCGTGGCAGCATGTGATCCTGAGGCATAAACTGCCTCATTGAATGTTCCATGTCTTCCCAGTCTCATGATGATGTCATCCTCCAGTGGAGTTGCCGCGGTTTTTTCCACCGCCTGGCTGAGCTATGGCAACTGCTAAGCTTTACACCTGCTTTCTGCATTGCCCTCCAGAAAACCTGGTTTCTGGCAATGTAGACCCCTGCCCTCTAAGGCTATAAGGGATATTACAGGAATCATAGCGACTATAATCAAGTGTCAGGTGGAGTTTTCGTTTATGTCCTAAACTCAGTCTGTAGTGAAACTGTGCCCCTTCAAACCCCTCTTGAAGCTGTGGCTGTCAGAAAACGGACGACATAGGAAATAACTGTCTGCAATGTGTATCTTCCTCCAGATGGTACAGTACCCCTGAATGTATTAGCTGCACTGATTGATTAACTGCCTAAACCTTTCCTATTTTTGGGAGATTTTAACACCCATAACCCCTATTGGGGAGACACCGTGCTTACTGGCCGAGGCAAAGATGTCGAAACTTCACTGTGTCAGTTCGACCTCTGCCTCTTAAATACTGTGGCTGCTACACATTTCAGTGTGGCGCGAGGTAGTTACCCGGCCATTGATATAGCAATTTGCAGCCCAGGAAGTCTCCCATTTATCCACTAGAGATAACATGACGACATGTGTGGTAGTGACCACCTCCCCATCTTCGTGTCACTGCCCTGGCGTCACGGCCACAGACACCTGCCCAGATGGGGTTTAAATAAGCCGGACAGAATCTTTCATGTCTGCTGTCACTGTTGACTCTGCCCCACATGGTAACACCGATATGATGATTGAGCAGGTGGCTACCATAATCGTTTCTGCTGCAGAAAACGCGATCCCTCGTTCCTTAGGGTGCCCTCGGTGAAAGACACGAAAGACAATTCCTTAGTGGTCGCCAGAAGTCGCTGAGGCAATTACAGAGCATCGGCGAGCTCTACAGCGACATAAGCGACCCCCTTCCCTAGAGCATATCAAACGAAGGAAACAGGAGTGTTGGGAGAGGTATGTGTCGACCACTGGGTGCCATACGTCACCTTCCCAATTCTGGATGAAGATCAGACGTCTTTTTTAGGTAACAGACTCCAACAGGTGTCCCTGTCGTTACCATCAATGGCAACGCAAACCCGATTGCCGAGCACTTTGCTGAGCACTATGCTCGAGCCTCTGCAATGGAGAACTACCCCCAGCTTTTTGCACCCTGAAACGGCGGATGGAAAGGAAAGTCCTCTCGTTCACTACATGCCACGGTGAACCCTATAATGCCCCATTTACGGAGTGGGAGCTCCACAGCACAGTTATGCATTGTCCCAACACTGCTCTTGGGCCAGATCAGATCCACAGTCAGATGATTAAACATCTTTCATCTGACTGCAAGCACCATCTCCTCATGACCTTCCAGATCTGGTGCGATAGCGTCTTTCCATCAGAATGGCAGTAGAGTACCATCTTTCCAGTGCTCAATCACGGCAAAACCCGCTTGATGTGGATAGCTATCGGCCCATCAGCCTTACCAACGTTCTTTGTAAGCTGCTGGAGCGTATGTTGTGTTGGCGGTTGGGTTGGGTCCTGGAGTCATTCTGCCTACTGGCTCCACGTCAGTGCGGCTTCCACCAGGGGCGCTCTACCACTGACAATCTTGTGTCCCTCGAGTCTGCCATCTGAACAGCCTTTTCCAGACACCAACACCTTGTTGCCATAATTTTTGATCTACACAAAACATATGACACCAACTGGCGTTGACATATCCTTACCACATTATACGGGTGGGGTCTCTGAGGCCCACTCCCGATTTTTATCCAGAATTTCCTGTTGATCCATACTTCCCGTGTCCAAGTTGGTGCCTCCCATAGATCCCCCCCCATATCCAGGAGAATGGGGTCCCGCACGGCTCTCTATTGAGTGTGTCACTATTTTTTGTGGACATTAATGGTCTAGCAGTAGCTGTAGGGCCGTTTGTCTCACCCTCTCTGTATGCAGGCGACTTCTGTATTTCATACTGCTCCACCAGTACTGGTGTTGCTGAGCGGTGCCTACAGGGAGCCATCCATAAGGTGCAGTCAGGGGCTCTCGCCCACGGCTTCCAGTTTTGGGCCGCTAAGTCGTGTGTCGCCACTGTACCGTTCATCTGATCCAGAACCAGAACTTTACCTTCATAATGATCCACTCACTGTAGTGGAGACATATCAATTCTTAGTACTGGTTTTCGAGGCCCAATTGACTTGGCTACCTCACCTTTGTCAGCTTAAGTGGAGGTGCTGGCAACACTTCAATGCCCTCCACTGCCTGAGCAACACCAACTGGGGTGCAGATTGCTCTACTCTGCTGCAGCTCTACAAAGCCCTTGTTCAATCCCGCTTTGACTATGGGAGTCTGTTTGCCTAGCGACGGGAGCTTTTAGAATGAGTCCTGTTACCAGTGTCGTGATTGAGGCCGGAGTCCCTCCATTGCAGATCCAACGTGCACAACTGCTCGTCAGATATGTTGCACACATCCATAGTTCTCCTGAGCAACCGAATTACCATCTCCTTTTTCCTCCCTTGGCGCTTCATCTCCTGCATCGGCGGCCCAGGTCAGGGCTAACGATTGTGGTTCACATGTGATCTCTTCTGTCTGAACTGGAGTCCTTCCCTTTACCACCTCCTATCCAGATCCATCCGCATACACCTCCATGGTGCACACCTAGGCCGCATATTTTTCTGGACCTTTCGCATGACCCTAAGGACTCAGTTACTCCTGCCGCTCTCCGCTGTCACTTCCTCTCGAATCTTGACATGTTCTGGGGCTCTGAAGTGGTTTACACTGCCAGCTCAATGGCTGATGATCATGTTGGCTTTGCCTACGTCCACAGAGTCTATTTTGAACAGCATTCCTTGCCTGATGGCTGCAGTGTATTCGCTGCAGAGCTAGTGGCAATCTCTTGGCCACTCCAGTATATCCGTTCATGCCCCGGGGAATCGTTTCTTCTGTGTACTGACTCCTTGAGCAGCCTACAAGCTATTGACCAGTGCTACCCTCGTCATCCTTTGGTAGAGTGCATCCTGGAGCCTGTCTATGCCCTGGACTGGCCCTCTCATTCAGTGGTGTTTGTGTGGACTCCAGGACATGTCAGCATCCCAGGCAATGAACTTGCCGACAGGTTGGCCAAACAGGCTACGTGGAAACATCTTCTGGTGGTGGGCATCTCTAAACCTGACTTGTGCCATAGGGTTTTCAGCTTTGGTAACCAGAATGGCCTAACAGTACACAAAACAAACTGCATGTCATTAAGGAGACAGCGAATCTGTGGCCTAACAGTACACACAACAAACTGCATGTCATTAAGGAGACAGTGAATCTGTATAAGTCTTCTATGGGGGCCTCTCGCAGGGAATCAGTTGTCCACGGCTGGCACCGCATTGGCCACGCTTGGGCAACCCATGGTTACCTCCTATACCACGAAGACCTGCCTGAATGTTGGTGCAGTGCCTGGTTGACAATTGCCTGTATTCTGGTGCACTGTCCCACTTTGACTGCCCAGTGACGAAATCTTGGGTTACCGGACTCATTGCCTCTAATTGTGTCTGAGAATGCCTCATTGGTTGATTTAGTTTTATGTTTTATTCGTGAGGGTGGGTTTTATCATTTGATCTAAGTTTTAGCTCATGTTCTTTGTCCCTCTGTGTACTGCACCCTAGTACTTCTAGGGTGGAGGTTTTAATGTGTTGCAGAGTGGCTGGCTTCTCCTTTTTTATTCTCATGGTCAGTCAGCCATGGTAACCTGCTTTGTTGTTTTAATCTCTTCATCCCATTTCTTGTGTTTCTGTGGTTTTCTTGACCTCTTTTGTCCATTTACATCGTTCTTGTGATTTTTCCTTTCATTCCATTTTGAGTTGTAAGTCTCGTTCATTTTATTCTCACACTTGTGGCACTGTTTTATTCAGAACAAGGAACTGATGACCTCATAGTTTGGTCCCGTCCCCCCTCTTTTAATCCAACCAGCCAACCATTACCTGCTTCAGCAAATGAATGAATGTCATTTACTATATAACTTATGAAAAATAAAGATTTCTTTTGAAATGTGTCCTATGTTTAGTGGCAAAAATGATTTCAAAATTATGTTAAGCAATTGAATCCTGTGCTTTAATCTAAAAGTGTCACATTTTTAATGTGTCATTGTGTATGTGCTTATATGTGCTAATTAAGAAACAGCTAGAATGAGGAGGATTCTGAAGGGATAGGATCAGGGTAGAATGGCCAGCTATGTGCATCAACTGTACTACTCTTCACCAGCCTCCCTAGTAACAAATGAGTTCTCAGGTGCTGAAGAAAAATATGCAGAAAGTCCTCTGTATTTGAAAGCTCTGGGCATGCTTCAGTCTCCATGGTACAGACAGTGCTTTGGTGCAACACTGTGTGTCATAAGGAAGGGATTGTTTGGTTTAAGTGCCTGGATCATCAGGATGGTAGAAACCTCTATAAAAAAATCTCAACCTCATTGTGTGCCACATGCTGATGAAGTGGATGACTGTTAACACTATATAGTTGTTAGTGGGCAGACTGTGGGGAACCTGTCACACTTCAGTTGTGTGTGGCTTACCTGAGTCAGTGGTACTCAGGGTGGACTTTTAACCCCCAACTACTTGTGGGAACGCCATGACATCCATGATTTCCCAAAATACCACTTCAAGTGATTTGGGTGGCAATATAAACAATGTCCAACAAAGAGAGCTGGGTAGGGTAGTCCTCCTGTGAAGGAGTCCTCCCAACTGAAAGCTCTGTATCACAATAGGGCATGTCCAGTGCGTCAAAATATCTTTTCTTTGTAAGAAGAGAGTAATGTATATCCATATCCATAGCAGCCTTGAAAGTCTGGCTGGGACCCTAAAATCTCTTAAGCAACCATGCACTGGATTATTGCTGATAGAAACAATGACACATAGAAAGTTACCAACCCCCTTAAGTGAAAACAGTTGGATGAATTCTCCATCGTAGTGGGACAGTGCCGTATCCTTAACTTCAGTCAAAGGTTAGTATCATGCAGTGACATCATGGCTGTAGAATTTACAGAGCTTAAGGAGGGTTGGGATGGTGAAGGGGTTATTGAAATCTGAAATTTAATGTACCAGGAAACTGAAACATTAGAGAAGTGGAATAATTTACTGTGACATTTGATTTGCCAATTTTGGCAGATTGCACCACAGATGAATTTATAAGACTGAAAGTAAGACCATATATCCCCAACTATACGAGGTGTTTCAATCACCTAAAAGACAGCAATTATTCTTGCAATTATGGACTGAGACCAGAAATAATGGACAGCACAGTCATAAGTGTCAGCACTTGCTCCCACACCCTCTCCTCCCACTAACTGGAATCTGGATTACATAGTTTTTATTCATATATTGAGTGGTAACTATCAGTCCTCTGGGATATAATAAGATTTTTGTGTCACCTATAAAATATTGTTCTTATGGAACATGCCTTGAAACTTACCAACTCATTTACATGAAAATAAAATTGGCAGCTTTAAATGCGAACATTTTTAGGTTAGGCTTTACCGTGACTGTTATTGACATTAAATGAAACAATAAGTTTACTGTTACCAGTCACTGTTTATTTGTTTCCACGACGCGTTTCAAAGGTTTAAACCTCCATCATCAGGTGGATATACATCAGTTAATATGGCATTTGTGTGTTTGTGTTGTGTTACGATTTCTTTGGAGGAAGTTGTGACACTGTCTAGTGGAGAAAACAAAACAGTATTTCAGAACTTGGCCTGTTTTGACAAAAATTGAACTTGTATCTAGCAGTGAACATAAATTAAGCAAGATAAAGTACCTCCAGTGGTCACAGGATCCTTTCACAGTCGTAACACATCACATGAACACTATCATATTGTATAAACAAATATGGCGTCATAATCTATTAGGTGCATGGATCGTACAGCAAAAGAGAAAACGTTCTCACAAAGTCCAGAGAATATACGTCCTAACGACATTATTACAGAAAACTTTTTTGAATGATTTGGAGGTGTTGAATACATTTGTTGGAGTAAATACTTCAGGCAGTAAGTAAATATGATTTTGACAGCTTAAAATAGCATAAAGTTCATACTCATTTATACAATAAGGTGAGGTGTTAGAAACTTTAAGTACGATAATCATATTGGCTACAGTGATAAAATAAAATAAAATAATACACAATTGACCATTCTTATAGGGGTTCATAGGTAGATATGAAAGGCTGGAGGCAGAGGTGAAGGAATATAAAGAGAACATGAGAGGGAGGGAGAGGGTGGAGAGAGAGATTGTATGACAGCAAACTTTACAAGGCAAAGGATCTTAAGATTATATCTGTTGCATGTATTAACTGTCTAAAGGTTGTGGTAATACATTGGTAAATGCTTAAAAAGTGCACATGGATGTGCATTTGTATCAGCAGTTGTATACATAGTTTCAAGCTGACAAGGGGTACAAACTGTTGGTGTGATTGTATATCTGTAAATGAAGTCAATCTCCTGTACACTCAGGGCTGTTATGGTAACATAAATAAATATTAGTGGTAATTCTTAGGGTCTGTGTGTGTGTGTGTGTGTGTTTAGCAATTTTTAATGATGTAGGCAGTTGTTGAAAATGGAGATGATACTACTGTAAATATTGTCATTTTTGTCATTTAAGATGCATTCAGGTTGTTTAGTTTGATGTTTGTATATTTGGAGTGTTTCAAGGATGTCTAGTTTTCTGCCTTTTGGTTGGATGTGTAGGATGCTGATACTTGTGTTGTTAACATGGTGTTTTGTTTCATGCAGGTGGGTGGCAATAGCTGATGTGTGGTATTTTTTGTTTTTTAGTGCTGCCATGTGTTCTTTGAACCTAATCTCAAATGATCTCCCTGTCTGGCCTATGTAGAAGCAGTCACAGTCTAAACATTTAATTTTGTATACGCCTGTGTGATGCAGAGGGTTTTGTGTGCTGATGTTGTGGGGTAATTTCTGTCCGATCCTGTTGTCTGTTGTGAAGGATATGCTTATGCCTTTCCGTTTGAAGACATTGGCTATCTGATAGGAAATCTTACCTAGAAAGGGGATTGTGTGGAAGATGATATTTTCTTTTTGTTTTTTGTGTTGTGATTTCTTTGCCATTATTGAGTGTTTTAGGGTGTCTACTATGGAGCTGTTATAACCATTTGCAATAGCTGTTTGTTTTATTATTTGAATTTCTTGATCACTTTTGTCTCCAGAGAGTGGTAGTTGGATAGCTCTATTGATCATGTACCGGAATGCTGCCATTTTGTGGGCTGTGGGGTGACAGGAGGAGTTGTGGATTGTAGTATGTGTTGTGGTAGGCTTCCGGTAAATTTCAAACTCATGTCTGTTATTCCTTATTTTAACTGTAAGGTCTAAGAAATTTATACTGTCATCTGTTTGGTGTTCAACTGTGAATTTTATGTTTTCATGGGAGCTGTTGAATAACTGGTTCAACTCACTGATGTCATCTTTAGTGCCTTTGATTAAAATGATGGTGTCATCCACATATCTGTAGTAGTAGATGATATTTTTGAGGAGGTGGTGATCAGAATTCAGGATTTTGTCTTCTAAGTTACTTATAAATATTTCAGCTAGCAACCCAGAAAGATTCGAGCCCATTGCCAGGCCATCTGTTTGTATGTAGATTTTATGGTTGAATTTAAAGTAGTTGTGTGAAAGTGTGAATTCGAGCAGGTCCATTAGCTCAGTAATGTGAGTTGAAGGGATTTTTTATGTTTTTGTAGGTTGGCATTGATTATCTGTAGTGTGGGATCTATTGGCACAGAGGAATAAAGGTTTTGTATGTCAAATGAGGCAAGTGTGGCTCCGTCAGGTACTTCTATGTCTTTGACATGTTGTATGAATTCTGTTGTGTTTTTAAGTGTTCTCTCATTATTGAATGTGTATGCTTCTTTGAGAATTTTGAAGAGCATTTTGTTGAGTTTGAATGTTGGGCTGTTCCTGCAGTTCACTATAGGTCTTATGGGGGTACCATTTTTGTGTAGCTTGGGTTGTGACCGAAGGCAAGGTGCTTGTGGGCTCATTGTTACAATATTTCTTGCTTCTTGGATGGTGAGTAGAAAGTTGATGTTGTTTGAGATGTGTTTAATCTCTTTTTGAATTCTGGCTGTTGGATCTTTATGTATCTCTGTTATGTGGTTGGTTTGGAAGAAGTCTAAAGTTTTTTCTACATATGTTGCTCTGTTCATTACAACAGTTGTGTTACCCTTGTCAGCTTTTACAATTATTGCATTATTCATGTTTAATTTCATCTTAATGGTACGTGTAAGGATTTCTTCTCTTTTCTTGTATGCTGGGAATGGTTTTGCAATTTCCTTCTCAATAATTTCATTAATTTTGTGGCAGGCTGCTATTCTGTCATTTTGCTTCTTAAGGGCGATGGTTGAGATCTGTGTGGCACTAGTGATGAGCTTTTCTTGGTTCCTTGGGTCCAGTGGAGCTTGAACATTGTGTTTTAAACCTTTGCAGAGTAGTGTTTCTTCTTCTGCAGTGAATATTATGTCTGTGTTGTTGAGGAAAGGTGTGTAGAATGTGTGTTTCCTTTGGCTGTTTTGGTTCAGTTTGGGAGGTAACTGTTGATTTATAAGACTGGCTAGTTTTTTCTTCTGTGTGGTTTTTGTTTTCTGTACAATGAACTCGATGTACTTTCTGACTTTTTCGGTTATGGAATCGTAGTCTAGTCTATGAAGCAACTTTCCCAACTGTAATTCTGCATTATAAAGCTGCGTGTTGAACATTTGTTTTTTAATATAAAGTTCTTTCAGTTCGTTTTTCACCCAGAATTTCCGTGCGTTTATCAGTGTTTTCTTTGCAGTTGTCGTGTTTATTTTGACGTCAATCTTTACATAATTTGGAATGACGTTATTTCTGAGACAATTTCTATTGAAGTGAATATGCTGTGTTGTCATTGCGAGCTTTTCTGCGCTGTTTTTGTACTCGAAAATAGCCTTGATTGCCTGACTGGGCAGATTAACTTTAAATGCGAACATTTTTAGGTTAGGCTTTACCGTGACTGTTATTGACATTAAATGAAACAATAAGTTTACTGTTACCAGTCACTGTTTATTTGTTTCCACGACGCGTTTCAAAGGTTTAAACCTCCATCATCAGGTGGATATACATCAGTTAATACGGCATTTGTGTGTTTGTGTTGTGTTACGATTTCTTTGGAGGAAGTTGTGACACTGTCTAGTGGAGAAAACAAAACAGTATTTCAGAACTTGGCCTGTTTTGACAAAAATTGAACTTGTATCTAGCAGTGAACATAAATTAAGCAAGATAAAGTACCTCCAGTGGTCACAGGATCCTTTCACAGTCGTAACACATCACATGAACACTATCATATTGTATAAACAAATATGGCGTCATAATCTATTAGGTGCATGGATCGTACAGCAAAAGAGAAAACGTTCTCACAAAGTCCAGAGAATATACGTCCTAACGACATTATTACAGAAAACTTTTTTGAATGATTTGGAGGTGTTGAATACATTTGTTGGAGTAAATACTTCAGGCAGTAAGTAAATACGATTTTGACAGCTTAAAATAGCATAAAGTTCATACTCATTTATACAATAAGGTGAGGTGTTAGAAACTTTAAGTACGATAATCATATTGGCTACAGTGATAAAATAAAATAAAATAATACACAATTGACCATTCTTATAGGGGTTCATAGGTAGATATGAAAGGCTGGAGGCAGAGGTGAAGGAATATAAAGAGAACATGAGAGGGAGGGAGAGGGTGGAGAGAGAGATTGTATGACAGCAAACTTTACAAGGCAAAGGATCTTAAGATTATATCTGTTGCATGTATTAACTGTCTAAAGGTTGTGGTAATACATTGGTAAATGCTTAAAAAGTGCACATGGATGTGCATTTGTATCAGCAGCATTCCGGTACATGATCAATAGAGCTATCCAACTACCACTCTCTGGAGACAAAAGTGATCAAGAAATTCAAATAATAAAACAAACAGCTATTGCAAATGGTTATAACAGCTCCATAGTAGACACCCTAAAACACTCAATAATGGCAAAGAAATCACAACACAAAAAACAAAAAGAAAATATCATCTTCCACACAATCCCCTTTCTAGGTAAGATTTCCTATCAGATAGCCAATGTCTTCAAACGGAAAGGCATAAGCATATCCTTCACAACAGACAACAGGATCGGACAGAAATTACCCCACAACATCAGCACACAAAACCCTCTGCATCACACAGGCGTATACAAAATTAAATGTTTAGACTGTGACTGCTTCTACATAGGCCAGACAGGGAGATCATTTGAGATTAGGTTCAAAGAACACATGGCAGCACTAAAAAACAAAAAATACCACACATCAGCTATTGCCACCCACCTGCATGAAACAAAACACCATGTTAACAACACAAGTATCAGCATCCTACACATCCAACCAAAAGGCAGAAAACTAGACATCCTTGAAACACTCCAAATATACAAACATCAAACTAAACAACCTGAATGCATCTTAAATGACAAAAATGACAATATTTACAGTAGTATCATCTCCATTTTCAACAACTGCCTACATCATTAAAAATTGCTAAACACACACACACACACACACAGACCCTAAGAATTACCACTAATATTTATTTATGTTACCATAACAGCCCTGAGTGTACAGGAGATTGACTTCATTTACAGATATACAATCACACCAACAGTTTGTACCCCTTGTCAGCTTGAAACTATGTATACAACTGCTGATACAAATGCACATCCATGTGCACTTTTTAAGCATTTACCAATGTATTACCACAACCTTTAGACAGTTAATACATGCAACAGATATAATCTTAAGATCCTTTGCCTTGTAAAGTTTGCTGTCATACAATCTCTCTCTCCACCCTCTCCCTCCCTCTCATGTTCTCTTTATATTCCTTCACCTCTGCCTCCAGCCTTTCATATCTACCTATGAACCCCTATAAGAATGGTCAATTGTGTATTATTTTATTTTATTTTATCACTGTAGCCAATATGATTATCGTACTTAAAGTTTCTAACACCTCACCTTATTGTATAAATGAGTATGAACTTTATGCTATTTTAAGCTGTCAAAATCGTATTTACTTACTGCCTGAAGTATTTACTCCAACAAATGTATTCAACACCTCCAAATCATTCAAAAAAGTTTTCTGTAATAATGTCGTTAGGACGTATATTCTCTGGACTTTGTGAGAACGTTTTCTCTTTTGCTGTACGATCCATGCACCTAATAGATTATGACGCCATATTTGTTTATACAATATGATAGTGTTCATGTGATGTGTTACGACTGTGAAAGGATCCTGTGACCACTGGAGGTACTTTATCTTGCTTAATTTATGTTCACTGCTAGATACAAGTTCAATTTTTGTCAAAACAGGCCAAGTTCTGAAATACTGTTTTGTTTTCTCCACTAGACAGTGTCACAACTTCCTCCAAAGAAATCGTAACACAACACAAACACACAAATGCCGTATTAACTGATGTATATCCACCTGATGATGGAGGTTTAAACCTTTGAAACGCGTCGTGGAAACAAATAAACAGTGACTGGTAACAGTAAACTTATTGTTTCATTTAAAATTGGCAGCGTTAGAATTTTCCAGATGCTCAGGGGCAATACTGAATTCAGTCATCTGAAATTGTTTCATCGTAGAATATCACAACATAGTTTCTTCTTTGAGTTATTTCTTAGATGGTGAAATGGAAGCTGCTGAGATAAGTGATTGCAGAACACTAAATCAACTAGAACTGCACAACAATGGGAAGGGAACTGGACTGGATGATGTACCTGTAAAATTCTACAGTAATTATGTGAAATAAATTTGCCCCCTTCTAGCATTATTTTTTTATGGGACACTAGAGCAACAAAGGGTTCTTAGAATTTGGAAAAATGCACAGGTCATTCCAGTTTTCAAGATATCGTTGGCCAGACACATATAATTATAGGCCCTTATCATTAATTTTGATGTATTGTAGAGTTAGGGAACATGTTTTTTGCTCACACACCATGATGTTTTTGAAGAAGAAAAGTCTTCTATAGGAACTGACATGAACTCTGCAAACTAGAATCTTGCAAAATTCAGCTTGCTTGTTCATCCATGATGTACTCACATTGAATACTGTGTATCAGCAAAGCCAGATGATGAGCCTTACACTCATTGCAATCTCAACATAGCCAGATATTGATGAGTACGACATTCACCAAAATGCTGTCAACTTGCTGGAAATCAGAGGCTGATGACCTCAACAGTTTGGTCCCATAAGACCTTACCATACTGGGAATCAAAGAGCTTTTCATCAGATGTGTTGGTAATTTTGGGACTGTCCCAGATAAGTGTGTTGTAGGGCTCCTTCTATTTGCAGTTTATATTAATGATCTACTGAATAATGTTGAAGGCTCCATGAGGCTGTTGCAAATGATGCTGTTGCCTGTAAAACAGTTGCAATGCCATAGGATTGTAATGAAATGCAGGAAGATCTACAGAGAACCAGTGAGTGGTGCAGAGACTGGCAGTTGAAATTAATGTAAATGACTGTAGCATACTGCACACAAACAAGTGAATAGATCACATACTATTGTATCACATTATTGGTGACAAATCACTGGAAACAGTAACTACAGTAAAATACTTATGAGTAACCATCCAGAGGGATCTAAGTGGAATGAGCACATAAAACAAAGAGTAGGAAAAGTACATGTCATACTGAAATTTGTTGGAAAGATCTTAATGAAATTTAATTCATTTGTTATTTTGTTATTTATTCAGCATCCATTTTATCGTATACAATGATACAGTAGTTGTCATGTTACATTATATTAGTTTGTAATTATACAGTAAATTAATAACATAGACCTACAGTGGTAAAACATATATAAATATTTATCTCATGCAGCGTATAGTAGAGAATAACAAAACAAACAATAATTAATTATTTATAGTGCATACTATTTTCATACATTTGGTTTTCAGATATGACTTATCATTATCATTGACCACTATAGTAGAGAATAACAGAACAAACAATAATTAATTAATTATAGTATGTACAGGCAGACTGTTTTCATGAATTTGTTCCAATATGAATTATCATTATCATTGACCACTATGTCACTATGTTCTTGAAATCCATGTACTCTGTAACACTGTAAAAACATTCTCTTAATAACATTTTTAAGCTCATTTTTAAAAAAATGTAAAACTTTTCTGTCTGTTTGATGCTTAATGGAAGAGCACTAAAAAGGATTTTAGGATGATATATTGCACTTTTGTGATATTGGGCCATTTTGTGTGTTTCTCTGTGGAAATCATTCCTGTGTCTTGTTGGGTAGTCATGGCACTCACTATTTAAAGAAGAAAATTGGGGGTGAGATTTGGAAAAGCAAATACTTTCCTAGATATATAAGGATGGAAGTGACATTATTTTAAATTCTTTGAAAATTTCCCTGCAGGGCTCTCTTGGAGCAACCCCTTTCATTATTCTTAATGCTCATTTTTGAATAATGAATGACCTATTTGCCAGACTTGAATTACCCCAAAATAGACACCATGGCCATGACATCTTGGTATATGATTGTTGTAGTGTCTGTGTGTTTATGGGTTGCATTTTTGCTTATGACTTGTCAAGCCAATGGCAGCACGGCATCTCAGGCCGCAATTGCCACAAGTGTATCTGGCTGCTGAGGCAGGGGCAGTGGTAGCATTGTGAAGCTTTTTCTGCTTTAATCTGTCTAACAAGCCTTCATCATGCTTTGACACTCCAGATGATATATCATCACGCCACTCTGGTCTCATGCTACCCCGTGACTTCCATCTGCTTGTGTCCATTCCAAAGCTCTCCATATCTCGTTTACAGGAGTCTTTGAACCTCAGTACAGGATGTCCTACAGGTCTTTTGGCTATAGACATCTCTCCAAGCATCACCTCACGTGGCAATCTGTCAGGATCCATACGGTGGATGCATCCCAGCCAGCGGAGTCGCCTTGAAGACTATGCATAAGAGCATAATAAGCACATATTACTGTTTTTTCACTGCAGCAGTTTTTCAGCATTCTGAGTATATAGCAGCATTTACTTAGCTTTTTATTGAGCATTTTAATATGTTTATACCACTTTAGATGCTCGTCTAACCAGATACCTAAAAATGTTGTGTTTGATGTTTGTAAAATCTTCTGTTCACCAAGTTTCAAAACTATATTGGGCTTTACTTTATTCAATATGTGGCTGAAATTCTTCCATACTGTTTTTTTTTCCTCTTTTACAAATAAACAGTTACCTCTAAACCATTTCCTTGTTTCTTCTTTTGTTATTTCTACTTTGTGTTGCAAGTCAGTCTCATTTTGAGCTTTAATAAAAAGACTTGTATCATCTACATACAGTACAGCATTAGCTAGTGTTAAATAGTTTGGTAGGTCATTTATGAAAATCAAGAACAAGAGGGGTCCCAGCACAGAACCTTGTGGCATGCCATTACTAACTTTCTTATATTCTGAAAAGTAAGAGGTTCCTTTGTGAACTATTTCTACTTTCTGGTATCTGTCTGACAGGTATGATTTAAACCAGCTGTGAAAGGTACCACGTACACCATAGCAATATAGTGTCTCAAGCAATAATTCATTATCAATAACATCAAATGCCTTTCATAAATCTAAAAACACCCCACAGTTTACTTTGTTATGATCGATAGAGATCAGGAGAAGTTTTAGGAAATTATATACAGCTGTTTCAGTTGACCTATTTTTTCTGAAGCCATTTGGTCACTGACTAATATTCTACTCGTGTTCAGGAAAGCGGAGAGTCTTTCATGCATTGTTCTTTCAATAATGTTTGAGAAGCAAGATATCAAGGATATGGGTCTGAAGTTTTTTACATCATGAGGATCACCATTTTTATATGATGGTTTTATTATTGACAGCTTTAGTTCTTTAGGGAAATTGCCAGTGCTGAAAGAGGCATTAATTATGTCTACAAGGGGACGAACAATATTTATGCTGTGTGTAAGTACTTTATCTGGAATGCTATCAGTGCCACAAGACAATTTATTTTTTAGTTTGTTGATTGCATTCTGTACTTCTTGTACACTTACAGGGTATAAGAAAATAGTTTTAGTATTTGTGGAGATGTTATGTTTAATCTTTGTTTGTCTTTGGGTTGCATAATGAAGGTTGAATATATTGGCAATACGTAAAGGCTCACTTATAGTTTTGTCCTCACTTTTAATAACAAAGCTGCTGTCTCTTACTTTACTTCTGCCTACAGTTGTATTTATCAAATTCCAAACTGATTTCATTTTCTTGTTACCCTAGCTTCTACTGAAGTATGAGTCATTATGGAACTTTTTTGCTGCATTAATGACTTTCCTGTTCAACTTTTTGTAACAGGTGACATACTGTTTCAGAGCTGGATTTAGTCTGGCTGATTTACTTAGCTTTCTAAGTCACTCTCCAGAATTCCCTATCATGTGTGTTACCCAAGTATTAGGCTTGCTTTTTATTTTAATTTTCTTAAGAGGGAATGCAGTTTCATAGTTATGTTTATAACAAGTTAAAAATGACTCAAATTTAATATCCACGGTGTCAAGTTTGTCTAAATGCCAGTCTGAGTTTTTTATTAAATAATTAAAAACCCTAATATTTTCCTCATTGATACATCTTCAGTTGATATATTTCTCACGTATTCTAGAATTTGTGCCCAGTACATTATTTATATAGAGTTTTATTGCTTTGTGGTCCAAGAACCCTGTGTCAGTTACTTCAATAACATGATCTAGCTTTTGCAAGTCAAAAAATATTTGATGTATTATCGATTCAGAGTGTTTTCCATATCTAGTGAATTCACAGACAGATTGTGCTAAATTTTGTGAATATAATGAATTGTTTAGTTGTGATACTTTTTGAGAGTTCATTTTAAAGTTGACATTGAAATCACCAAGTACAATAATGCTCTTGTTAAAAAGGTCTTAATTCACTAATAAGTCTTTCAACACAGTCTAAGAACGTCATAAAGTTCCCTGATGGGGAATGATATATGCACACAATAATTATTTTTGGTTCTATAAGTTTTCACATATTGTATTCAAACTCTTTTTTCAATGTGTTTTATCTTACTGAATTTAATTTCATTACATTCAATTCCTTGCTTCACATACATACATGTTCCTCCCCCTTTAAAATTCTCTCTACAAGAGCTACTGATTATTTTGAACTGTACAAGCTTGGTTTTCTTATACCCAGTGCTCACTTATACATAAAACTGAAATATCCTTTAACTGATCCATCAAAAGCACATCTAGTTCAGCAGTCTTACTAATTAGGCCCTGGACATTTTGATATAATGTAGCTAATGATATGTTGTCTTTTGAATCCCTCACACTGCTCACCTTGTTGTTTGGTTGCTGCCTGTCTTGAATAAAAATCATTCAAATGGCCTGGTGGAGACACTCTTCTTTTACTCAAGGGCAGTTGGCTTCTAAAGCTTCTGGAGGTTTAGTAGATACTGTCATTGCTGATACTGCTGGTATAGCCTGTTCCGTTTCTGATGACAATTTTTGTATTGCAGAAGATATTATGGACTGGTCTATCAGAGGCAGAACAGCAAAAGGTTCACTGTTGATGCATCTGTTTAATGAGTGAAGTAAGTTTTGACTTTTCCATCCTAGTAGTGTTTTTTCCTTGCTGTAAAGATGTAGACCGTGCTGTGTGAAATGTTCTCTCTCCAGGGAACCTATAGACAGGAAATGTGAATTCTGGGATGCTTTGCAGATCTTCTCAAACTGTCGATTGGCCTTAGTGATCTCTTTATTCACGATAGAAGCATTCATAAGGTCGTGCCTATGTGGAATTCCAACAACAATAATTTGCTGGTATTCTTCTTGCAGTGCTCAAAGTTTTTTTCAAATTTTTGGTTGGCATTGGATAACTCGTTCATATACACATCATTAGCGCCCCCCATTTTGACTGTGTATTGACTCGAACTGGAGAATTTCCCATCATTTATGTTTCGTGTGATTTCCGCCATGGGTGCCCTTGGTTTTACAATGGAAGAAGCATTTACACAATAATCATCGCATAAGATTTCAGCAAGGCCACATCCATGGCTATCAGTGTGTATAGCCACATTATATCTGGGAGCTTACAAAGTTATTTGAACCTGTTTATGTACACAGTTCACAGTACCTTTAGGTGTTATTGTCTTCTTCACATCCTGCATACTTAACATTGTGGTCACTTGCGCATGTATGTTTGTACTGCTTTCAGTATATGTTTCAGTCTTCCATGCACTTATTTCCATTTCACATGCACTGAGATGACTGTTTACTACTGTATGGAATGTGTTTTCACATGGTTTATGATGCATAACATAGTCACAGTTGTTTGTATTAACATATTCACAGTTGTTATTGTCTTTCATATTGTTGTAATTACTATGAAGGGTTTTCATCATATTTTTTAATATATCTGAATACCATTCACACATTTCCATATCAGGTTGCAGAGAAGTCCAAACACTTTCATTTTGTCGCTCGGTAAACATTTTGACTGCCGCCTGATGACCGTTGCACGACAACACACCATACTCGCAAATAGAGTTATTAAAGATACTAATGCCGAAACATTCTGTATGGTACCATTTTGGAATGTAGAACAAATTCTGATCCCTTTATGAACAATTCCACTGCTCAATATACAGTTCATAAGTACTTCTATACGAGATGCCATCTTGCTATGTTCCACGAACAAAAGAAGTGGCTCACACAACACTCATTTGGTCAATTGCTGAATACTGTTCCCCAGTCTTGGACTCTTACCAAATAGGATTAATGGAAGAGATCAAGAAGATCCTACCAAGACCCAAACATTTCATCAGGAGATTGATTACTCAGCACAAGAAGGTTAAAGCGATGTTCAACAAACTCCAGAGACAGATTTTATGAAAGAGGCATTGTGCATCACAAGGAGGTGCTCTGTTGAAATTTTTAGAGCATAAGTTCAAAGAAGAGTTGAGCAACATACTTCTCCCTCTGATGTATGTTTCATGAAATGATCATGAAGAGCAAATCAGAGAAGTGAGACATCATAAGCAGCTTTAACAGCAATCATAATTCATGCGCACCATTCTTGATCAGAACAGGAATGAAGGAGAAACAGTGGTACCAGAAGAACATTCCACCACAAACTGTCAGGCAGCTTGTGGAGTATAGACATAGATGAAGGTGTAGATAGAGGATGCAGCATGTTACCTTGGATGGTCAGTCATGGACAGATGTAGAAGTAACTGTAGGTTCACCCTAGGTAGGTGTGTTGAGACTCGTGCTGTTCATGTTGTATATTAATGACATGACAGACAATTTTAAAAGTAACCTCTGACTTCTTCAGATGATGTAATTATCTGTAATGAGGTACTATTATGGAAAAGCCATGCACATTCTGTCAGATGTTGATAAGATTTCCAAGTGATGCAGTGATACAAAACTTGAGTTCCATATTGAGAAATGTAATATTATACACTTCCCAAAATGTATAAACATTTCTGGCTATAATGTCATAATGTCAGTGACACACAGCTGGAGTCTGTAAAGCATACAAATACAATAACAGTCTGTACAGGATATGCAATGTAATGATTACTTAGGCTCAGTCATAGGTAAAGCAGATGGTAGATCTCAATAAAAGTAAAGTCACATGGTGTGGTTGGTTGAAAGACTCCAAAGGACACATTGAGCCACATAATTGGGCATGTTGTTCCCCAATGCAGCCACTGAATCCAGTGGATGGATCAGTGTCAGTAGCATCACATGTCCTCAATTCATGGGACACTGTGGAGAGGTTTGGAATTTAATCCAGGACACTGCTGCAACAACTGCTGATAAGGGACTTTTCACCAACACCCCTTTGCCATATTGGCAAAAGGGCTACACTGGCATTGCTTAAATTCAGTGATCTGAGGATAATCTCTGTTAATTTGTAGGATGCTAGTACAACCTACACAGTTCTGCCAAGGAATTTGCTTACCCAATAATTATTTAACTCATCCTAGATCATTGCTCAAGTGTGTGGGAACCATACCACACAGGACTAAGTGGGGATATTAAATGTGTACAAAGAAGGATCACAGGTTTATTTGACCCAGGGGAGAGTGTCACTAAGATGCTGAAAAGTGTGATCTGGAAGACATTTATAAGCAGATGCCAGTATTAATGTGAAAGCATATAACATGGACAACAACATGGAATCATCACGAGTTATGAACAGTCAAGCAGAAATGCAAAAAGTAGTCAAGCCTATGGGGTGCACTGTAGTATTTGACCATGAACAGCACCTGTGCAATATCATCAGTACATTGCAAGTACCAGTTATGGTTAGGTTAGTGTTCTGTGCAGTTGTGAGTGCATTATGTTGGAGCTAAGTGTAGTTGAGTGTTGGCAAATTGTTGGTACTCATATGGTAGGGGCTTTTGCATGCAAGGTAGCCAAAGTGTTTGGTGTTTCAGGAGTCACCATATCAAAGATATATATCACTTACTGGGAAAGTGGAAAAATATTAGTATCTAAGTCACAACACAGATGAAAGTCCTTGTTGAATGATCATGACAGACAGTTACTGAAGAGCACTGTGATGAAAAATAAGAGAAAGACAGCTGTAAAAGGCACTGCAGAACTGAATGTTGCATTCATGAGCCCTGTCAGCACCAAAAAAAACCAAAGGCAGCTCCATAAGCTGAAAATTGCAGGGCGACCTGGAATTCCAATATCTCTCATCAGTGATGCAAAATCCCATAAAAGGAAAACATGGTGCTGAAGCCATAAAACTTGGGCTATGGAGTAATGGAAGAATGTTATTTGGTAGGATGAGTCTTGCTGCATAGTGTTTCCAAAAACAGGATGAATTTATGTCCCAAGAGTGAAATATAATGGGGATTTGGTGATGATTTGGGCACAATATCATGGTATTCCGAGAGCTACATGGTTACACTGCAAGGTTGCCTTACTGTCAAGGACTGTGAGACTATTTTGACTGATCAGGTTTATCCCATGGTACAATGTTTGTTCCCCAGTGGTGATTCTGTGTTTGGTGTTTTCCTGGGAAACGCAAGCTGTGTATATTGTTAAGACAGTGCTCTGCAACCCCAGATTTCTCAGGCTGCATCAAATGTGTGTGGCAATGGTGCTCAGTACGAGTACATTTGTATTACATAGCAAGCTGTCTGGCCAACATATGATTTCTGATAGTAGCAAGGGGTTTTATAAACACCAGGCTTCCTCAATCCTGTGTCACCTTTAACCTAGCCAAGGAATGCTCTGATCTTGGCTGATGGACAAAACACATTTTTCATATCATGTCCTTTTAAAATTCTACCTATTTTTGAAGATATGCACCCAGAATATGGTTGAAAGATCACCAATGTACTTGCATCTTCTCACAGTTCTGAGACAGGTCTAAACTCAAAGGCATGATGGATCTGTTTGTCTTTGTTGCCATTGTACGTGAACACAAGCTAAAAGTGATGCAACTCTTGTGTAAATCTCTCTGCATCTGAGATGGCATACACCCTGTTGCCAGTGTCTCCAGGCCCCAGTGCATTGTTACAAAGGATGGCAACTTGTTGCATGTAGATACATGTACATCTACATGACTCCACTGCCGTTCACACCATGTGAGGTGGCACAGTGGTTAGCGTGCTGGACCCACATTTGGGAGGACGACAGTTCAAACCTGTTTTTGGCTATCCTGATCTAGGTTTTCCAAAATTTCCCTAAATTGCTTCATGGAAATGCTGGGATGGTTCCCTGGAAAGGACATGACCAGTTCCTTCCTTAATCCACTTGGACCGATGATGTTGCTGTTGAGTCCCTCTGGCAAATTAACTAACCAACAACAACAGCAGTTCACACTTAAGTGCCTGGCAGAAGGTTCATCAAATCACTCTCACAATATTTCTCAACCATTCCACTTTCTAACACTGCACAGGAAAGGTAAACACTTAAATCTTTCCATGTGAGCTCTAATTACCCTTATATTATTACAATGATTATTTCTCCCTATGTAGGTAGAGGTCAACAAAACGTTTTCACACACCGAGGAGAGCGTTGTAGATTAAAATTTTCTGAAAAGATCTCACTGCAATTGAAAATGCCTTTCTTGTAATGATTGCCACCCCAACTTGCACATCATATACATGACAGTCTCTCCGCTATTTTGTGATAATACAAAATGACCTGCTCTTCTCTGAACTTTTTCAGTGCCCTCTATCAGTTCTCTTGGGTAAGGATTCAAATAGTTCAAATGGTGCTGAGCACTATGGGACTTAACTTAGAACTACTTAAACCTAACTAACCTAAGGACATCACACATATCCATGCCCAAGGCAGGATTCGATCTTGCAAGCGTAGCGGTCGTGCGGTTCCAGACTGTAGTGCCTAGAACCACTCTGCCATTCTGGCCGGCTGGGTAAGTATCTCAGAGTGCCCAGCAGTACTCTAGAGGAGGAGGGACTACCACAATGTAGGCAGTTTGTATAGTAGACCTGTTGCATGTTCTCAGTGCTCTGGCAGTAAAATGGAGCTGTTGGTTTGCCTTCCACACAACATTATCTATGTGATAATTCAAATTTAGGTTGGTCATAATTGCCATTACAAGGCATTTCATTGAATTGGCAGCCTTTAGATTTGTGCAATTTATTGTGTAACAAAAATTTAATGGATTCCTTTTAGTACTCATGTGGATTACCTCATCCTTTTCATTATTTCAGGTCAATTATCACATTTTGCACTAAACAGATATCTTGTTTAAATCATTTTGGAATTGGTTTTGACTTTCTAATGACTTTACTAGATTGTAAATGATAGCATAATCTGCTCAGATGGCCTCCTAAATAGTTTATATAGGTCAGGAACAGCAGACGGCCTATAACACTTCCTTGGAAAATGCCTGATAATCACTTTGGTTTTCCTCAATGACTTTCCATATGTTACTATGAACTGAGACCTTTCTCCATAGGTAGACAATTTAAGGCTTTCAGAAATCGAGAAATATGGAATCAGTTTGAGATCCCAGGTTGATAGCACTCATTACTTCATGAGAATAAAGAGCTAGTTACATTTCACAAGAAGAATATTTTTTGCTCATTTTCCTTGAGGTAATTCATAATGTTTGGACATAGTTTATAATGTTACTCATGGGGTTCTTGCTCCTTCTCCTTACATCATGCATCCCTTTCAATATAAACAATTACAATGCAGTAATAAGTTCCACCAGACTCCAGGCAATGTACAGCCATTAACTTTCAATGTGGCTCACTATCATCAGTAGCTGGTGGCCATAAATCATCATTCTACAGACCAACAACTCAACAGAATTATGTTTATATCAAAAGCTTATACCAGCAGGGAGACACATTAGTGAAGAACTTAATAAAAGGTAAGCTGAAGGTGGATCTGTTGGTTGAAATCCCAAAGGATAGTAATATCATTCAAAATAGATTGATTTCAACTATGATAGAAATCCCTTTTAGTTTTCAGAAACCTTCAATGATGCAAATGGTGGCCATTTACAGATTGCTCATGAAATAACTTCAGTACCTATCAGTAGTGCAAAATTTTGGAATTACTTAGTGCAGACAATGCATTTATACCCAGCAGCATATGCTAAATAATAGAGAACATCAATAAACTCTTGAGAACCTTATCTACCTCTGAATGAATTAAAGGCACTTATGTGAGATCTCGTCACTAACTAAACAGGCTCTCAAATCGGAGTTCAAAGATTTACAAATCATCACACATACCCAGAATTATTCTAAGTACACAAAAGTAGCATTTGTGGCATACACGTCGCCCATAACATTACTGACTCCAGATGAAACCAAGATGAAATTCCTGGGCAAAACCTCCAGACTTAAGACAACAGGCCAAACGACCTCAAGCTCTGCCATACACACTTATTTAAAGGTTCAGTCACATGGTCACTCCTTGCTTCAGTGCAGATACTTTCATCCTGACCATGATTTGTAATTTTCACAAAAATTTGAGATAAATACTAGTGATAAAACATATGGAAAAGGCAAAGGTCCCGAGTTCGAGTCTCGGTCGGGCACACAGTTTTAATCTGCCAGGAAGTTTCATATCAGTGCACACTCCGCTGCAGAGTGAAAATCTCATTCTGGAAACATCCCCCTGGCTGTGGCTAAGCCATGTCTCCGCAATATCCTTTCTTTCAGGAGTGCTAGTTCTGCAAGGTTCGCAGAAGGCTTCTGTAAAGTTTGGAAGGTAGGAGACGGATACTGGCAGAAGTAAAGCTGTGAGTACCGGGCGTGAGTCGTGCTTCGGTAGCTCAGTTGGTAGAGCACTTGCCCGCGAAAGGCAAAGGTCCCGAGTTCGAGTCTCGCTCGGGCACACAGTTTTAATTTGCCAGGAAGTTTCATATCAGCGCACACTCCGCTGCAGAGTGAAAATCTCATTCTGGAAATTAATTCATACTTTCCCACCTGCACAAATACCCATCAAAGTATATTAACCTAATCCTAAACTAATTGATTTCCATAATTCTAAAATTGAACATTACATTTAACATTCATACAACGTAGTGTACCTCCCACTACTCATGTCACAACAATGCACCAAGCTTAACTTTCATGGTTTATTTTCTATGCCCCTGTTTCTTATTTTCTGCTTTAATGTAAATGGACAAATAAAAAAATTTACTCATCAAAGGGTTCTGAAGTCATCTAGAACCTCGGTTCAGGGGAGACTTACCAGATAGGATGAGAAGGAAAGACTGATTGTTGGGGACTGCATCAGATGAGATTTGAAAACCTGAGAGCTTAAAGGTAGAAGACAGGATAACATGCAACACAGACATTACTACTAAAACATCATGCGCAAGTTAATAAGAGTGAAAAGCTAAGTGCACTGTATGTAAGAGAGGTAGGAAGGGAGGTGGGGGTAGCAACAAATAGACAAGTCAGAAAATAAAAGATGTAGAAAATTGAAATGGAGTGAAGGAAGGAGTAGTTACTGTGAATAAATGCTGAGATGGAAGGAATTAACATAAATTAAGACCAGGTGGGTGGTGAGAACCAAGAATTTCCCTCTCTATTGGCTTCTTACATCCTCTAGTTGCAGTCTTCATTTTAAATGCAGTTACAGTCAGCTGCACTATATCTTGTATATCTGCTTGTTATCTGTTGCCAGAATGACTCAGATACTGCCCACACCCTACATCTACAATCCAATAGTGCATCATTTTCTTCATTTCCCACTTTGATATTAATAACTGTTGAACTTTATCGATAACTACCTTCTTAAATTTAGTCTCTTCCAACAGATCAACTTCTTCCCTGCTCTCTATATCCAGTACATGAACACTTTTATACATATCCCCACATTAAATATCTACATCTTCTTTAAACAAATCATTAACCACTTCCCATATATCCTGTTAACCTTTTAATTCTCCAGTTTTCCTTGTCACTTTAAATAAACTTTCCCGTTTATCAGGAGTTAATAATATTTGGATCTCAGCATAAGATACCCAGTAATTGACAACACTCTCAGCTTCCTCTTTTTCTACCCATTCACAACTAATATTCTTATCCAGACCCATCTCACCACCTTCCATAAAAATATACCTCAATTTCTCCCTCATGGCAAAACTAAACAACATTTTAATTACTGCAGTTAACCTCAATATCATTCACTATTACCACACACAACATTATCAGGTGCACCCATTGGTAGAGGCCGCAATTACATATACATTACAGAGCGAGGTGGCAAAGTGGTTAATACATTGGGCTTAGATTCAGGAAAACTATGGTTCAAAGCAGCATCCAGCCATCTTCATTTAGATTTTCTGTAATTTCCCTAAATTGCTTCAGGCAAAAGCCAGGATAGTTCCTTTGAAAGGGCACAGCCAACTTCTTTCCCCATCCATACCTAATCCATTGGGGCCGAAAACCTTGCTGTCTGGTCCCTTCCCCCAAATCAACCAACTATATACATCATTAGCTACTGCTTCATCACCATGTGCACCCACTGGTACAGGTAAATTATCAATAACAGCACAGCTCCACTTTGAGCAGGCTCACATACATTAATATTCAAAGAACTCCAGTCATTATTCATCAGTATGTCCACACACATAATCTGTTTACCAACAATGTCAATATAATTTGCTTTGCCACTCATTTCCATATCAACACCTGTTTCTGCTTCTGACAGAGCCACTGCCTCTATTTCAAATACCTCAGTAATCTTCACTGAAGCAAAACCCAGACTATTTTCTTCATTGTCTTTCAGTTCAATCATTTCATCTTTAGAAAACAATTCTAAAAAAAAAATCTTGTTCTAGTCACTGTAGTTAAAGAACCCTCTTACATATTCTCATTACCTTTAATGGCATCCATGTTGCATATATTCACTTTTCTCCTCTGTTTCTCACTGTAACTCTGCTGCCTATTGTAACACTGTCTGGCAATATTCTTTGTATAATCATCAGCCCCCCGTGGACATTGAGTGAGGTGTCAATTAGATTTCCCACTGTCTGCCATGAGAATTTGCACCCAGTGCACTCTGTTGTCTTGGCACTTGCCTTCCTTCCTCTTGTCATATCTTCTCCCATCCCTATGATTTCCATTGAAATTATATTGTAACTATCCCTGTCATGATTTCCATTTCTATACCTCTGCTCAGCAAATTTTGGTCTGTAAAGCAGAGCGCTATCCATGTTTTCTACAGAATTCAAAATTTTCTCTACAGGATCAGTAAGGCTGTGGATGAGTTCCCACTGCAATGATTCTGGAAGTTTCCTTTTTAATGCAAAAGGCCAGTGTGGTCGTGTGGTTCTAGGCGCTTCAGTTTGGAACCACGTGACCACTACAGTCGCAGGTTCGAATCCTGCCTTGGGCATGGATGTGTGTGATGTCCTTAGGTTAGTTAGGTTTAAGTAGTTCTAAGTTCTAGGGGACTGATGACCACAGATGTTAAGTCCCATAGTGCTCAGAGCCATTTAATGCAAAAATTTGTGTAAGAACTAAAGGCCTATCCAAATGTATTAATTTATTTAATTCTCTTGCACAAAATTCCCTCATACTGTCTTTACCACTCATGTGTCCTGGCCCACTCAAAGTTCATTTTGTAATTGTACCTGTTTATCTTCTTCCCAGTATTTATTTAAGAACACCATTTCAGAGCTCCTGAAGTCAACAAATTGCTCTGCACACTGATTACCTCATGTTTGAGCTCCCCCTTTGGACTGCCTCTTTACAAATTTAATTTTAGCCATCTCACTCATGCTAGAAAAAAATTATCTTTACATGTAGTCAACAAGTGCACTGCTACCTACCCTCTCCACTGAATGGTTTTGTACACAATCCTTGACCCATGGGATGCCTCATCATTAAATTCTACATCTACATCCATACTCCGCAAGCCACCTGACAGTGTGTGGAGGAGGGTACCTTGAGTACCTCCATAGGTTCTCCCATCTATTTCAGTCTCGTATTGTTTGTGGAAAGAAGGATTGTCGGTATGCCTCTGTGTGAGCTCTAATCTTTCTGATTTTATCCTCATGGTCTTTTTGTGAGATATACATAGGAGGGAGCAATATACTGCTTGACTCCTCATCGAAGGTATGTTCTCGAAACTTCAACAAAAGCCCGTACCGAGCTACTGAGCATCTCTCCAGCAGAGTCTTCCACTGGAGTTTATCTATCATCTCTGTAATGCGTTCGCAATTACTAAATAAACCTGTAACGAAGCACACTGCTCTCTGTTGGATCTTCTCTATCTCTTCTATCAACCCTATCTGGTATGGATCGCACACTGCTGAGTAGTATTCAAGCAGTGGTCTAACAAGCGTACTGTAACCTACTTCCTTTGTTTTCAGATTGCATTTCCTTAGGATTCTTCCAATGAATCTCAGTCTGGCATCTGCTTTACCGAAGATCAACTTTATATGATCATTCAATTTTAAATCACTCCTAATGCATACTCCCAGATAATTTATGGAATTAACTGCTTCCAGTTGCTGACCTGCTATATTGTAGCTAAATGATATGAGATCTTTCTTTCTATGTATTCACACCACATTACACTTGTCTATATTGAGATTCAATTGCCATTGCCTGCAGATCCAACTGCATTTCAATACAATTTTCCATTGTTAAAACCTCTCGATATACTACAGCATCATCCTCAAAAAGGCTCAGTGAACTTTTGATGTAATCCACAAGGTCGTTCATGTATATTGTGAATAGCAATGGTCCTACAACACTCCCCTGCGGCACACCTGAAATCACTCTTACTTCGGAAGACTTCTTTCCATTGAGAATGACATGCTGCATTCTGTTATCTAGGAACTCTTCAATCCAATCACACAATTAGTGTGATAGTCCATTTGCTCATACTTTGTTCATTAAACGACTGTGGGGAACTGTATCAAATGCCTTGTGGAAGTCAAGAAACGTGTGTCTATGGCCCTCTGAGTCTCGTGGACAAATAGCACGAGCTGGGTTTCACACCATCGTCTTTTTTGAAACCCATGCTGATTTCTCCATGCTAGATTTCTAGTTTCTAGAAAAGTCATTATACTCAAACATAATACGTGTTCCAAAATTCTACAACTGATCGATGTTAGAGATATAGATCTATAGTCCTGCACATCTGTTCAATGTCCCTTCTTGATACAGGGATGACTTGTGCCCTTTTCCAATCCTTTGGAACGCTATGCTCCTCTAGAATCCTGTGGTACACCGCTGCAAGAAGGGGAGGGGGGGGGGGGGGGGGCAAGTTCCTTTTGTACTCTGTGTAAAATCGAACTGGTATCCCATCAGGTCCAGCGGCCTTTCCTCTCTTGAGCGATTTTAATTAGTTCTCTATCCCTCTGTCATCTATTTCAATATCTACCATTTTGTCATCTGTGTGACAATCTAGAGAAGGAACTACAGTGCAATCTTCCTCTGTGAAACAGCTTTGGAAAAAAAAATTTAGTATTTAGGCCTTTAGTCTGTCATCCTCTGTTTCAGTACCACTTTGGTCACAGAGTGTCGGGACATTTTGTTTTGATCCACCTGCCGCTTTGACACAAGACCAAAATTTATTAGGATTTTCTGCCAAGTCAGTACATAGAACTTTACTTTCGAATTCATTGAACGCCTTTTGCATGGCCCTCCTCACATTACATTTCGCTTCACATAATTTTTGTTTGTCTGCAAGGTGTTGGCTATGTTTTGTTTGCTGTGAAGTTCCCTTTGCTTTTGCAGCAGTTTTTTAACATTGTTGTTGTATCACAGTGGCTCTTTTCCATCTCTTACGATCTTGCTTGGCACAGACTCATCTAACGCATATTGTACGATGGTTTTGAACTTTGTCCACTGATTCTCAACACTGTGTTCTTAAAACAAAACTTTTGTGTTGAGCCATCAGGTACCCTGAAATCTGCTTTTTGTCACTTTTGCTAAACAGAAAAATCTTCCTACCTTTTTTAATATTTCTATTTACGGCTGAAATCATTGAAGCAGTAACCGCTTTATGATCGCTGATTCCCTGTTCTGCATTAACTGTTTCAAATAGTTTGGGTCTGTTTGTCACCAGAAGGTCTAATATGTTATCGTCATGAGTCGGTTCTCTGTTTAACTGCTCAAAGTAGTTTTCAGATAAAGCACTTAAAAAAGTTTCACTGTATTCTTTGTCCCTGCCACCCATTATGAACGTTTGAGTCTCCCAGTCTGTATCCGGCAAATGAAAATCTCCACCCAGAACTATAACATGGTGGGGAAATTTACTCGAAATATTTACCAAATTATCCTTCAGGTGCTCAGCCACAACAGCTGCTGAGCCAGGGGGCCTATAGAGACATCCAGTTACCATGTCTGAGCCTGCTTTAACCGTGACCTTCACCCAAATCATTTCATAATTCGGATCTCCGTCAATTTCTTCGGTACTATTGCACTTCTTATCGCTATAAACACACCTCCCCCTTCACTCTTCAGCCTGTCTCTGTGGTATACATTCCAATCTGAGTTTAGAATTTCATTACTGTTTTCATCTGGCTTCAGCCAACTTTCTGTCCCTAGTACTATGTGGGCATTGTGGTCGTTTAGTAATGAGAGCAGTTCTCTGACCTTTCTATAGATGCTCCTGCAATTTACTATTAGCACATTAATATTGTTATTTCCTGTTGCATTTTGCCTACTTCTACCTTGCTACATCTCAGGAGGCATCTCGTCGGGCCTAGGAAGGGAATTCTGTAACCTAAAAGATCCACATGTGCACTCCACATGTACTCCGCTACCCTTGTAGCCACTTCCTGCATGTAGTGCACGCCTGACCTATTCAGGGGGACCCTACATTTCTCCACCCGATAGCGGAGATCGAGAAATTTGCACCCCAGATCTCTGCAGAATCGTCTGAGCCTCTGATTTAAGCCTCCTACTCAGCTCCAAACCAGAGGACTGTGATCGGTTCTGGGAATGATACTACAAATAGTTAGCTCAGATTCCACCCTGCGAGCGAGGCTTTCTGCCTTCACCAACTCCGCCAACTGCCTGTACGAACTGAGGGTGGCCTCTGAACCCAGACAGCATGAGTCATTGGTACCGACATGAGCAACAATTTGCAGTCGGGTGCACCCAGTGCTCTCTATCGTTGCCGGCAGGGCCTCCTCCACATCTCAAATGTGACCCCCCAGCAAGCAGACAGAGTGAACACTGGCCTTCTTCCCCGACCTTTCCACTATTTCCCTAATGGGCTCCATCACCCGCCTAACGTTGGAGTTTCCAATCACTAATAAACCCCTACACCCATGTGCCTGCTCGGACCTTGCTGAAGGAGCGGCCACATGTCCACTCACAGGCAGAGCAGATGATACCACACGGCCAGCCTCCACATTGACCCTCTGCCTCGTGCGCCATAAATGCTGCTGAACCCGCCACTTCCCTTGGGGAGAGGGTGGCCCAACCGCGCCCGGTACCCGTGAAGATGTCTCGACAGCAGGGGCAGTGGGTGTAGCATGTAACACCTGGGGTGTACCATGTGACACACCAGACTCCCCACTGCCACTACATTCTGAGGCAGCAGCCTGAAGACAGCTGACCACGCCCATCAACACGTTTAGCTGTTCGCGAACAGTGGCCAGCTCCTCCTGCATCTGTACAGAGCAGTCACACATCCTATCCATCCTAAGAAATCAATTTACTATAGAGAGTTAATCAACTTTTAACTAGACTGCTAATTCACTAAAGGCAGCTGATAGTTGACTAAACTGTCAAACTGTCTGTGGACTGTACTGAAAACAAACACTAGCACTACTGGCACTATGGCTGACTAAAGGGACTCTCTCTGACTCTATTCAAAACAAACACAAAATCTATGGAACATTATTACTAGCATTCGACAATTAAAGCTTCCTAAAAGCAAAAGCTCATGGAAGAAGAAGTGACAAGTAAGAAAAATACAGTTAATACTTAAATTAACATAGCTCGCTGCACAGAGCAGACGTGACACAGATGGCAGTTACGATGACTTGTCCCACAGCTACATTACTTACTGATTCCTTCAATTCATATATCTGTTTCTCTCTCTTGCTAAAATTTCCTTCTAGCTTTTCACCTATACTCTTATAACAATCAGCAATGCCTACAGTAAGTTATCTACATTTTTTTGTAATTTATAATTTATATACTTCTCTTCTTGTGCCTCAGGATGATCTTCCACAGTTCCCACCTTTGGTACCAATCCCTTTTTGACCATCAATGCTAAGATTAACTCCATCAACCATTTTAACATTATTTTCTACTTTATTTGTAAGCTTAGTGAATTTAATACCTAGCTGATCAAACTTCCCGTTCGCTGCACTTATCATCAAGCTCTGATTCCATTTCCCATAATTTTGTATCAATATTCCCAACTATTTCAGTTTTTATACTCCCAAATTTTACTCTCCATTTTTGAGTCTGCTTTGTCAACTATCTCCCCATTTATGGATCTGTCTTTTCTAATTTCTTAATTAATGTTTTAAAAAATGCGTTCAGATCACTTCTTCGCATGACCCTATTTTTTCTCTTCTCTTTGGTATGATAACACTACTAATATCACTTCATCACATTGCAAAGTATTAGTTTCATCAGCCATGGCTGATGATCAGGAAACAGATTTACAATGCAGCTACTGACTGTACTTAACTTGCATTTTGCAGCTGATATACACCACCTGTGCTGCTCTGTGTCTGGTCCAGTGCCAGTGCAATACCGCAGGCAACATGGACTGCTGTCTGCCTCATATGATGCTGTGTGAAGCCACCATTTCTCCTGTTTAGTACCAATGTGATGCCACCCATGTGTGATGCTTTGTGAAGATACTGCTTCTGCTGCCCAGTTCCAATGTGATGCTGCCTGTGTCTTACACTGTGAAGACGCTGCCTCTACAGGTTTATGACTTTACCCATGAGAACTCCTGTACTGACAATGTATGGTGTAGCCATCATCTGTCACTGCTGTTACTAACAAGCACTATGAGGTCTATTGTCTGCACTAACTGTGCTGTTACTGTTCCTGCTTTGGACATACCCAAGCTATAAAGAAACTTGTGAGACCACATGGTAATTGCTCACTACTATGGCTTGGATACTGGGACAACCAGTCCTGAAATAATTTACAATAGAATGGAAATGCAGTCTAGTCTAGGACAGACAAACCCAATTACAACATTACTCATGGTGTTCTGGCTCCTACTCACATTCTGTATGCCTTTATACACAAACAATTATGATGCAATAGTGAGCCCCATTGGAGTCTGGCTAATGTGCAGCCATTATCTTAGAGTGTGGCTCACTATCATCCTATCATCAATAGTGGGTGGCTGTATGTTGATGCTCTGTAGCCCAACAACTCAACATAATAATGTTTATATCAAAAACAGATACTAGCAGCTACTGAATCAACCATGGATATACTTATTGTTCCAGGGCAGCCCAAAGAGCTACAATGCCAAGAAGAATCATTTCTCAGCTTTTAGTGAGATCAAAGTATTGTTTTTTTATTGAAAGTAATCATTATTAAAATGATAATACATTGGTACATCTCCAATTAATGTAAATTCTTGTGTAATACTATGACCCTTCATCCAACAAGAAACATTCTCAGCTTGACAAACTCTCCCATTTGAGGAAACAGCACCTGCAGAGCATCACTCTGATGCATAAATTCATCAAAGTCTTTATTGGCAAATTCAGAAATATGGAAGATCTTATGCACAATCTCATCTCTCTCATTGAAACTTTCAAGACAAGCCATTGCAACAGAAATACACCTGACAATAACATCAGTTATCCAAACATTACCATGTCCTAAAACACTTGTATGAAATACACTGAAAGATAACTTACACCCTACAAAAACACCATCACCTAATAATAAACTTACTTATGCATTATTTCAACAGTTTTAAACCAATCTCAAACATATGGACCACTACATTTGGCATTTGAGTCAAGACTATGACTTGATCTATTTTATTAATCAAAGCCATAATTAAATATACATTGAAAGTTATGGGAATATGACAGAAGGAAACCAATGCCGATAAGATCATTTGTGTCTCTGTTGATGATTCCACACTTATGTAACTATTTACGTAAATAAATTGTTTATAGCATTATCCTCTTTAATCCGGTGTATTATAAGAGTGATTTTTGTGATGGGTTCAGTAGTTACAATTTATTATAAACAATTTTGATAATAACGTTAATAACTTTGCTGCCACTGGTTTCTTTCTAGCATACTTGTAAGGAATTTTATGTATCTTTAGTAAAATTATATTAGTGATGATATCTAAAGTCTCAGGCCCCTCAGTCTTAGCTCATCTTATGAGCATCCTGCCAGGACACACCTCTTTCCATGTGGGAAAACCCCAGTGACCACTGGGCCTTGTGACTTGCTAGTCACTTTTCCTGCACTCAGCTCACCTTTCACAGTCCATCTGACAGCTGGCTGCCCCAACATACATTTGCCCCAACCCACAGCTGACCTGTCAGATGCAGTTCACCCTGTTGTAATGGTACAAGTGTGTGTTCCAAAATCCTACTACATATATTGGCCTATAATTTGTGAGGTTACTGTACTTCCTTTCTTGAGTATTGGCATGACCTGTGCAACCTTCCAGTCTTTAGGTACGGATCTTTCATCAAAGGAGTAGTTGTATCTGTTTGTTAAGTATGGAGCTATATACCAGCATACTCTGAAAGGAATCTAATTGGTATACAACCTGGACAATAAAACTTGCCTTTATCAAGTGGTTTGTGCTGCTTTGGTACACTGAGGACATCTAGGTCTAGGTTACTCATGTTGGCAGCAATTCTTGATTCAAATCCTAGAATATTTGCTTTGTCTTATTTGCTGAAGAAATTTCAGAAAACCACAATTAGTAACTCTGGTTAGTGACACTGTCATCAGTAACATTACCATCACTATCACACACTGCAGATACTGATTATGTCATACTACTGTTACATTTCAGATACAAACAGAATGTCTTTGGACTTTCTGTTAGATTTCAAGACAGAGTTTCATTGTGGAAACTCTTAAAGTCTTCCCTCGTGCATTGAAGTTTGCCCTAAATTTTGAATTGCTTTAAAACTTCTCCACTCATGGTGATTTCACTTTCGTTTAAATTTGGCATACTTCTTTTGTTGCTTTTGCGATCATGTTCTGACCTGTATTGCAGACCATACTGGTGAGAAGTCAGTTCCATCTGTTATTAACTTATTTGGTATAAATCTTGCCATTGCTGTCAGTACTGTTTCTTTGAATTTGAATCACTTGTGGTCTATACTTTCATAGTTAGTTCAGAATTATTGGAGGCCCTCTCTTAAGAAGACATCAAGCAATTTTTTATAAAAATATATCTATTCTGCTTTATTTTCATTGGGTTTGGATGTTATGGCATTCAGTCCCATTACAACTACTATGTGGTCAGCTGTATCTGTCATAATGTTCTCTATTTTATCATGATTACTTGTTCCTAAGAGGTTGAATTTTTTTTGCAACCATTTACCCTTTGAGTTGGCTTCTGCAGTAGTTGTTCAAAATAAGTTTCAGAGAAAGCATTTAGTATGAATCAGACAGTGTTTTATACCTAAATCTGATTTTAAATGTGTATTTTTGCCAACATATTGAAGGCAGATTAATGTCACCACCAAGTGTAATTGTATGAGGGGGGTGCCTATTTCAAATGAGACTCAGGTCTTCTTTGAATTCTGCAGTAACTATATCATCTGAGTTTGGAGGTTGGCAAAAGGAACAAATTATTAATTTATTCTGGTTGTCAAGTACATCATCTACCCATACTAACTCTCATGCCCTATCTACTTCACTGTCAGTGCAAGACAGACTACTTCTAATAGCAACAATCGTGACACCTCAGCTGTATTTAAGCTATCTTTTCTCAACAACATAGGGTCCTATGCAAAATTTTCAGCTGAACTTGTATCCAGCTTTAGTCAGGTGTCAGTACCTATAACAATTTTTGATTCAGTGCTTTCTATCAGTGCATGGAGCTCTGATTGTTTCCCAACACAGCTACAAAAATTCAAGACTATAATACATATGGCTCCTATGTTAACTCCTGTCCTGTGTATGACCTACACCTTTAGAGACTAAAATGTTATTTGTTGTTTCCTGAGACCTTTTAACTCAGTCCATACCACTTCACACACCAATCTGTGTACATCCGATTTGATGGATACTGTGTCCAAGTGTCCAATTGTCCTTTCTGTAGACCACTACATTTAGAAACGGATGCTTTTCATCTCTTTCAGCATCCATCATGAACCTTATGCTGAGATGAAGGCAATCAAAATGATCCAGGAAACAATTCAGAGCACGCGTTCCATGTGGCCATACCATAAATGTATTGTTGATGTACCTTCAAAATCACAAAGGTTTTACAAATTCTGTCCTCAGCACCCTGTCTTCAAAATCTTCCATAAATAAATTGGTCACTGGGGGATAGAAATGGGGACCTTTATCTGGTTGCTTGATCTGGCTGCACAACACCTTAGAAAAATTTCAGCATCAGATGTACTGAGAACCAGTGGCTAATATACCCAGTTTATTGAACAGTCTTCTCCAAGGTGACCATAAAATGTTATGATAAATGATGCATGTTACACTTGAGCTACCCCAACATATGATATCGGTTGATATTGTAGGGTAAAAGCCATCAAAATATACCAAAATTTTTCTTTCTACTTTACCTCTGACTGACAATCCTCACATTGTAAACAAAGATGTGTTAAGTATTTCAGCATTTATTTTATGGAGGTTGTGGTGTACAGCTTTAATGAATGCAATACACTGCTGTTTACAGAATAGTTTATTAGAAACAATCAATTTTGGACTGTGATGTGCACAAGTATACCACTCAATAAAGTATCAGTGAGGTTAAATTGACATTATGTTGTGTATATACATCCAATATCAATGATGGAACAATGTACACCTGACAACTGTTGTTCCAATTAAGCTAATGCACAGCTGAGATGGTTTTTAGGCCTGATGATGGTCTGACCCCAGACCATGATGGTCTAATCCTAGGCCAAAATTGATCACTGCTTCTAAAATAAACTGTTACAGTTGTGTATTGCAAAATTCAGTTCTTAATATCTCAGCTGTTCTCTTGTTTACTCCTGCCATAAGAATTAGTTGCATTTCCGAATTAGTTGCATTGTTTAAGTCCAAAGTATTTACCAATTTCAACCTCTTCTATCTACATGTGCCCATATTTGTGTTGATTGGAATCCAGTTGAAGCTCACAACTAAGTACAATGAGTTTATTCACAATTTAATGAGAATTAACTGGCAATAATCAATTGTTAATATCCATGAAAGTATCAGTAGCAGCTTATTATGAAACCACATTTCATTTGTTGTTTAGTTAAATGTTCCATATCATGTATAAAGAAAAACAAATTAGGATATGATAACAAGACTTTTGAAAAAATTTTAATACACATAACTAAAAGTAGGGCCCCATGAATGGAAACTTTAGGACCAACAGGTAATTAGCACACATTCAAATGAAGATGTTTCCTTCATAGATTACTCTTTTCGATTGATACTCTTCATTTCCCTGTTAATATATGACATTTCCAGTACTTTGCTTTCTTCACCCATTTAATTTTTCCAGTCAATTCTAACCTACTTCTTGAATGTTTCAGTTCTGTCTCTTTCTCTCTTCTTCGCATTCCAGCTTTCACAGGTGTCAGAATAACACTCTACATGAAGCATTTAAACATCCCTTTTCTTAACTCCAACTCCAATTTTCTGTATAAGAAGTGTTTCTTTTCTGGAAAACTTGCTTTGCCATTACAATTCCTGATCTCATTTCTCTCTAATTTGTCAAGTTATCAGTTGGCATTCTTTCAAATATCTGTAATGTGCACTATGTCCAATTTGACATTGACTTTCATACTGTCTTAGTCACATAATCTCAGACATTTAGTTTCCTTTTTCTTGACTTGTAATTCTGCCTGGATAGCATTTTCTGAAGAGACATTGCTTTATCTGCAAGCAGTACCATGTCCAAACATTTTTGATGTAGCTGATCCTCATGCCTTCTATGCTTACTCCTTTCTTCTGTACTTCCTGTGCCTGTATTATCAACTCTTTGCTATAAGTGATAGACAACAATCATTTCTTACACCTATTCCCATGTCAAATCAGTCTCACATAACATTTTTTAGTCTCATGGTTGATTTCTGCCTTGCATATAACTTCTTAATTAGTCTCCTGTCCTTCCCATTCTCCTTTCTCAGTTTAGGATTTCCATCATCTTGTCCCATTTCACTCATGACGGAACTGGCCATAGGCCATTCTCTGATACAGGTGAAACCTGGAACAGTGAAAGAAGGATGAAAATAAAGGAACACCTACTTTGGCTTAGGGGCAACACTCAATAGTTTTTTAGAAAACGATTGTCAAGCTATTGACATGACTTGATCAGTACATTCACACATCGTGAAACCAAGGGAGTTACTGTTGAAGTGGCTAAGAGCACAGTTTTGAAATTTTGTGCCTTGTGTTCAAATCCAGTCTCGCATTTTCTTTTCTTTTTGTTGTCGCAGAAGTATGTTACATCAATGTTTTGTGACATTGTAAACTACAATGGAATTACTGACAAAAGAAATAAGTGTTTCAGATCGAATTAAAAATAGATTGTATCACTGCAAATCTTAATTAATCTTACATAATTATCAGTAACTGAAAATTAAAAACATATAAATTCTAGTATTTCAATTTTTTCTTTGTATTTTACTTTCACGCTTCAGGTGAACCAGTGCATTCATAAAAACATTCAAAGCATAAAAATTCAGAGCACCAAGAGTGATGTGTAAGGGCACATATACCACAGTAACTTTTTTTTACTGTCATTAGGAAAACAACCTCATGATCTGGAATATAATTCCATGGTTAATCATGCATATGAAAATATTTTCTCAAAAGCTGGAGCCTGTAATTGGTTACAGATTTGGTTATGTATTTCAGTTGAATTGCTTCTTCTTGTGATTTGCCTTTGCTGTGTGATGAGAGGAGGGCACTTATATAATCAGCAAATGTATTCTTCACCTGTAAGTAAAAGTATACCCTGCAGGATTTATATAAAAGCATACATTTCAAAGGAATTACTTTTAATGAACATGTTGGTATTATGGTTTCATTGACAAACAGTGCATCAATCATGTACAGAGACAGTTCCATTTTTATGCAAGGTTGCAAAACTTTGTTCAGAAACTGATGATAGGTTTCCTTTGTGAGCATTCTAGATTTTGTAGCTGTTGTGTGCGCATTCTGATGTCATTCCATTAATTGATGTAGGTCTTGATGGATTTGAGAATCAAGTTTGTCACTAACGTCTTGAAGAGAAACAAAAACTGTTGGAGCATTTTTCTGGAAGGTGTTATGGCCTACATAATTTGTGTCCAGTGTGATGATAAAATCTATTTTTAATAGAATTTGAAATCCTTAGTTCTTTTGTGATTCATTCCATAGCATTTCATGATGTCATAAAAATACTGATGTGACATACAAGGTTGGACCAAAAAAAAACTGGAATAACATTGCTGTGGACTGAGCTTGTGTAGTACAATTTCTGCTGCTAGGCATGTCTACTGCACCTCATTGCCTGTTCAGTGCTGCCCGTGTTGTCAGCTTGGCTTGTTCTATTCATCTGCAGTGGTTTGTTTTTGCCAGTGCTGTTTTCTTCTTGTTTTCTTTTTTATGATGATAAGTTTAAGGGAACAACATGCAGCTGTGAAATTTTGTCTCCTACTCGATAAAAATACTGCCGAAACTGTTTTAATGTTGTAAACAGTGTACATAGATGATGACATGGGTATGGGAGAAACTGAAGTGTATGAGTTGTTTGCTTGATTTAAAAATGGCAACGTGTTGATTGATGACAAACCTTGTTCTGGACCTCCATCAACTGCCAGAATAAACGAAAATATTGAAAAAAATTGAGTGCTTGTGCTCACAGACCATCAACAGACAGTTGATCAACTGTCAGAGATTAGTGGTTCAGTGAATTTTAATGGAATATTTGGGGCAGACAGGAGACTGGCTCTTCCACCACTATAATGCACCTGCACACACAGCCATCTCTGTTAGACAGTTTTTGACTAGAATTAGAATGGCTCTGCTGCCCCACACACCTTACTTGCCTGACTGGCCTCTGTGCAACTTTTTCTTATTTCCACACATGAAAAGGGGCATGAAAGGACACTGATTTGACAAGAAGTCAAGGAAAAAATGAGGGGCTGTTGACATTTCAAAAGATGGCTACAAAAACTGTTTCGAACAGTGGAAGCACGAGTGGCACATATGTATTTGTTACAATGGGAAGTATTTTGAAGGGACTAGTGTTGTTTTGTAAATGCTTTGAAAATATGTAGCTTTTAAAAAATAATTTCCTTTTTTTTTGGGGGGGGGGGGGGGGGGGGGAGGGGGCTGTACCTTCTCCTACTTTGGTGACGACAAAGAGAAAAGAAAACATAAGACTGGATTTGAACACATGATGCAAAATGTTGAATCTGCTCTACCAATACACTTGGTTTTACACTGCATGAGTAGTCCGATGAAGTCATGTTGAAACTATGACCATCTTTTTCTTTGAAGCTATTGTGTGTTGGCACCTAACCCAAAATAGATGTCCATTTATTTTCACCCTTCTATCACCCAGCTGAGTTTCAACTGTATCAGAGTGTGATCAATGGTCAGTAACCCTTGTAAGTTGAAGCACAGGCTGATTCCTTTTCCTTTTTACATATATCTTTTACCAATATTTCAAATTAGTCCAATAGTATTTCCTGTACCTTTCCTGTTCTTTTTTAAAACCAAATTACTCTATTCTTGTTATCTTCCTCTATACATACCATTTAATAACCTCAGCACTATTTTGGCTATGTGAGAGATTATACTGATTGTTCTGTGTTCTGTGCCTTTCTTGGTGCATGAGTTTTCAGTGATTGAAAACATCCCTGTCCTGATAAATTCTTCTTGCCAAGTACTCCTTCCAAACATAATATTACACAAATCTGTTATTTCTGCTGTGCCCTTTTTATCCATACACTGAAATAATTCTATAGGATGACCATTTAGTCAGTAGATGCACCTCTCTTCAGTTCCTTTATTGCTTTTTCTTCTTCAGAGTTCAAAACTGAAGCTCCTTTATCATCTACTTCTGTCTCATCTTCCATTTTGATGGTTATATGTGGTTTCTCCTTTGCTCTGTACACTTATTCCATATGGCCTTCCTTTTCTTTCTTGCTTTTTCCTTGTACAGTACTTACCATTTTCATTCTCAGTTTCTGTTTCCCTATAGTTCTGTTTCCCTATAGTTCTCAAGTAATTTTCCATAACTTTCTATAAAATAGGTCATATTCCCCTTTTCTCCCCAGGCTTTCTATATCATCACAATCTTTTAACTGCTCCTCCATCACTTTATCTACCTCCCTTCTCAGCTGATTAGGTAGTCTTTTTGTACATTGACTTTCTATTCTCATCTCCTTTGTTTTTATATTTTCTCCTTTCATTCATTTTCTTTACCATCATGCACCTTGAAAATTGCAAAGCAGGGTCTAATCATCTTTATGTTGAGGCTAAATATTATAAATGGGGTAAAATTTGTTCATTTGTATAGATTACCCTCTATACAGGCTGAATTTATAATCCATTTTCTGAGAGGTACATGTCGTGTCACACATTTTTTAGTAGCCATGTCCTGTGTCTGGAACCATATGTTCTTCTCAGAAGCGACGCAGATAGACTTCAGATGATATAACCTGTAATTTTCTATTTTCAATTATGGCATAGTTGTGAAGTCCATAGTAGGGTACAGGATGCAGAGGATGGTAGGTAAGCTTCAGAAGGGAGATGGAGAAATAAGAGTGAAATTCGTTGAACTTGAGTAATATACCTTGTATGCAGAATACAGAAAGGACTTAACCTGGAGCCAGGGGTAAATACTGACTGCCAGTCTTCAATTTCAGTCAAATTACTAAAGGATCAAGGAATGGGAGAGGTGATGGTTCATGTACTTGGGGCTGGTGGCTTGTTCCAGTGAGCAAAGTCAGAGGCAGACAATGGGAGCCATATGCTCTGTACAACGACTGTGACTCAAGAGAGGAAAACAGCTGTGCTGTGCCCTCAAAGACCCTCCAGTACCCATACATGACACATTTCCGATGTTCCCTGTTGGGTAACATGATGGTGTAATTACGTCAGTATATTCAGTAGAGAGCTGAAGGCATCCCTTGTCAATGGCTTTTACTAGAATGAACTGCTTTTATCCTGAAGGAGAGGGTGGTTTGCCATTTTGACACTGGTGGCATCATTGTGAGAAGGTAATTGAAAGACTCAATAGAAAATGAAGTTTTAAATAAAATTTTGTGTAAAATTCCAAATATTCTCAGACTGGCTGTTCACCCTGTAAGTCTTTCCACCTTCTATAAGAAGTGATGGCTTAAAGTGGCTACTAAAGGGTGCCAGACATGCCCTTAAAAAAATTGGTTGCCCAGATAGTGGCTAAGAGACTGTAGGAGGGCTTTGTTCCAATTAATGTCTGTAGTGTTGTCATGGAAAGAGGATTTACTTACACTTAAACTTCTCAAATGTGTCAAATAACTGAATGACAAGAAATGCCAAATGTTCACTTTATGTGCAAAAGTACATTGTCTATAGTAAATCAGATTATGTAAATCAGATCTTTCAGTAGCTGAATAATGCTCATGTTCATATTTTGCAGTCTTTGAATGTCACAGGAAATTTGTACAAAGATTTAACAGTATTATTTTGATCTTAGTATAATACGACAAAATACAAAAACACACGATCAAAACTTGGATTTGTTTTTTCTTACATGTCTCTATGAAGAAACATGAAACACCCACTCCCTATTTGAATAGTTTGGAAGAGATCTGATTCCAGTTCAATATGAGCATAACAGTTATTATTCGCTAACAATGTAAGTATTCTCCAGAATGGACAGAATTTTGTTAAACCTGCATATTTATATCAAAGTACAGAAGAACAAAGTACTTTCTGCTGAAATTCTCTCATACATATATTAAGAAGTGTATTTTCCTTCAAAATAGCAGAAAAATTCCATAACTGACTTCAGCTACACAAATTTGAAGATAAATGAAGTAATGTAACATCTATTGAGTAATGTAGAAATAATTTTGTGTTGTCTACTTTTTAAGTTTAGTTAATACAATTGCACATATGTAGATTATACTGTTTGGATATAGCAATACTAAAATGCCAACTTGTGAATAAAATAAGTAGATCCCATCTGAAGGAACCTGTCTTGATAGCTGTGCGAGTTGAAGTGTTGCTTCCAGGACAAGGAGGCGCACTGATGTTTGAACAAATCTACCCAGCAGATTAACAATGACAGGTGGTGTGCTGCCCAGCCTGGATGTGGTCCCTAGGCCATTTAGTATATTCCACTAGGTGAATATGAGGTTGGTAACCAAGTAGCACCTCAGTTACACATTTTGCAACCATTTAGAAAAATTTGGCTTTCTTTCACATGAATATCACTGCATGCAGACAGTTGAGGAACATGCCTTTCATCTTGGGGGAGCAACAGGCTGATGATAAGAAGGGCATCCAGTAGTCCCTTAAATTAACTGTGCCAAATCCATTAACAACCATGCACACCCTGCACTGATGCAGGAAAAAAGCAGAAGAAAAGTAGGAGGAGGTCCTATCTTAAGGAAGAGTGTGGCTGTGTAGTGAAATACCTCAAGGTTCTAAGTTATTAAATTAATTGGGGGGGGGGGGGGAGTAAAAAGTGGATCACAGCATAAACATTATACAGATAAATAGGGCTAACTGCTTACTGGTTAGGCAAAGGAGCATAAAAGGAAAACTTACTTCCACTTGCAGAGATTCAGAGAAGGCACACACAAGTAGACACTACTACAAGAGTTACATGTTGCCTCAATGATCATGGATGTTAAAAGTGAGTTTGAAAAACCAGTACTGCTGGAAGGGTTTAGCATGAACTTCCCTTCCTTGGCAATGCAGATCAACAATACAGGTATTGTGTTCATGTCTCTTCAGCAGCGTAAGAAACCATGTCACCAAAAGATTTCCATACTAGTCCTGATCTGTTGTGGGTCCCCGTCAGTCCTCTCACAATGCTTAATCAGTAAGGCTGTCCTTGCACAGGACCTGAAAACACACGTATACAAGGAGCTGGTGATGTTATAGTGTGGAATTCCATATTCCATTGCACTGCAGACCATGAAATACAGGATCTAGCATGTTAGATTTTTGCCTCATAGAGAGTAACATGGCGTGTGAGATATGACATTGTTTTACATCACAAGCAGAACACTGGAACTGCCATGTTGTATGACACCAAACATCATATTTTGTGGATTTTCTCACGTGGTTAGTATGTGCTATGAATATAAGCCATTTCATAGCATCAGTAAACTGAGGATCTCAACAATTCATCATTTTAGCTATGATTCATTATAATAAAATGACTCGAAACTACATATTGGTAGGTAATGGCTTTCTGTAGTTGTTGTTTTTAGTGTTATAGCTTGTGTGCTATAAAAGACTATTGTTTCAATGTTACTGCACAATGATGATGTATCAAATGTGGGTCTTTTTTGGTAAAATTTGTGTATTAAATATCAAATAATGATATTTGTAGATACAGTCTTTCCACAGTGTATGTCATGTATGGAGGCCCAGGAGCCAGTTTGAAACTATCACACAGTTGATAATGCCATGAGCTGTGGGAGAGAAAAGCAGCTTCCAAAAGATTCTAGGTCTTTATTATTCATTTAATGTATTTAATTGAACATCTTCCCCATAACACAAACTTTAAGCAAAAGTGAAATAAAGGATCTTAACTTTTATGTAACAGAAGACAAAGCCCCATTTGTGAACCAATTGTAAACAGCAGAGAACATAAATAAGGCAGCATAGCATGGTTACAGCAAACCCAAGATTCAAAAGGTGATTGCCATTCATCTTAGGAATCCATCATCTGTGTAGAAACCATAACAATGACAAGGATTTTCTTACAAATGAAGTGGAGTGTGGTAAGGAGTATGGCAGTTTAGACTTCAGATACCATTTCAACAAGTAGGTGTGGGAAGAGTATACACTGGACACAAGGACAGGGAAGCTTTACCAAAGAATAAGCAAGAGAAACTGTTTGGTTAGAGATTGTAACAGTCACAACTCTTAAAGACATGTACATAGTTTTAATAGTTTACTTGTAATGCTTTGTAGGAAAAAGCAGAAACAGATGTTTCCAGGCAGGAACAATCAACAAATAAAAATTGTAAAAGGTATCACTGTAGAAGAACCTACATTGAGGAAACCATGACATACTCATTCAATTCCAAAGGAAGTCAAGCACACACATAAAAACCTGAAGGAACTTCTCAAGAGTCAAAACAGGCAATCCTCAACCACAGAAAATAATATAAAAGTAATTCTACATCATAGCCACTTCAAGAGAATTATAGTATTGACATAAAAATTCTGCATCATGGCTGTATAATGTAAACTTCTGTATATAAAAAATGGCACTTTGTTGTATAAGTTCTTGCCATTTAACTTATGCAATAAATGAGTGAGAGTACCTTTGAATACTTGAAAGCCTGCTGCTTTACACTTTTGGAATGGTTCCTCATAAGATAACAGAATGTCTTCATACAAAGCTCATTAATATGCACTACCACATAACTCTTTACATGACACCTGCATCTACATCTATATATACATACTCTGCAAGCCACCATATGATGTGTGACAGAGGGTACCATGAACCATTATTAATCATTTCCTCTCCTATTCCACTTGCTAATGGAGCAAGGGGAAGACTACTGTCTATATGGTTACATATGAGCTTTAATTTCTTTTATCTTGCTTTGCAGTTCTTATGCAAAAATAAGTTAGTGGCAGTAGAACCATTCTGCAGTCAGGTGCAAATGCCTATTCTGTAAACTTTTGCAATAGTGTTTCATGATAATGATATCATCTTCAATTCAGGGTTTATCATTTGAGTTCACATAGCATCTCTGTAATACTCAGGTGCTGATCAAACTTACTGGTAACAAATTTAGCAGGACACTTCTGAATTGCTTCGTTTAACCTGACCCAGTGGGGATCCAAGCACTTGAGCAATACTCAAGAATGTGTTGCACAAGTGTTCTATGCACAGTCTCCTTTGTAAATGAACCACACATTCCTAAAACTCTTCCAATAAGCTGAAGTCAACCATTCGCCTTTCTTGTGGACTGATTTAGTTTTGTGTCACTTTGCAATATTATGCATGGATATTTAATCAACGTGACATTGTCAAGCTGCACACCACTTTCTCTACATTTAGAAGAAGCCACTATTCATCATGCCAAATAGAAATTCTAAATCATTTTGTAACTTCCTACAGTTTCTCAACAACAATATTTTCTTGTATACTACAGTGTCATCAGAAGTCACTAAAAGATTGCTGACCTCCCTATCTGTCAGGTCATTTATGTGTATAAAGAACAAGAGTGGTCCTATCACATATTCCTTGGTAATTCTTGATGATACCTGTGCCTCTAATGAACACCCACCACTGAGGATGATGTACTGGGTTCTGTTATTTAAGAAGCCATTGAGCCGCTAACGTAACTGGAAGCCTATTCCATATATTCAGACCACCATTAATAATCTGAATTGTGGTACCATGTCAAACTCTTTCTGGAAACCTACGTATGTGGAATCTGCCTGTTGCCTATCATCCATGTGTTGCAAGATATTGTGCAAGAAAAGGGCAAGCTGAAATTTGCAGGAGCAATGGTTTCTAAATTCATGCTGATTTGTGGACAGAAGCTTTTATGTCTGAAGGAGATTTATTATATTGAAGCTTGAAATATATTCAAGAATAATGCTACACGTGAATGTTAAGGATATGGATCTATAATTTTGCAGGTAATTTCTTTTACCCTTCTTCTATACGGGAGTCACCTGCACTTTCTTTCATTTTCTTGCAACTTTGTGTTGGGTGAGAGATTTGCTATAAATGCAAGGCATCTGGGTGGATTACACATGGAAAATTCCTCGAAAAAATCATAAATTTTTAAACCAATACATTGACATTTATAAATTCTTAGCTAACAAAGAACTACAATTTAAATTTTATGCATTTCAGTTTCACAGCTTCTTTGTATCATCAAACAAGGTGACTTGGGACACTTTTTGTACTCATTTGACTTTTTCTCATTAATTGTGAAATGTATGAAAAGAAAATGTATAACAAAATGTAGATCTGTGTAAGTAGACTAAATTTTTGTACCTTATGCTATCTTAAATTTTGCTGCCTTTTGTTTTTATTGCTTTTGTTGGTGTACTAGTTCCCCCACAGGATGCGGTGACTTGGGTCACCTATTCATTTTATCCATAATACTATATTCACCTGTAATCTTACACATATGTAGGCGAGCTAATTGGCTACCTAGAATTAGTACAAGGTGAGGTGAATTTGTTTGCAAAGCCATGCAGCCCCAGGACCGATAGAACAACATAGGCAGGTGGTCTGCCATGGCCACTCCAGGTGAGCCATGTGCAATAGCAAAGGGCCAGGTGTGGGGAAAAATGCAACACTGGAAATTTGGACAGCTGTTACTTGTGCATCCTTTGTGCAGGAGATGCTCCAGGAAATGCGGTAGTGTCCGGAAATTTTAAAGATAGCTAATTTACAGCTCTTTGAGTTTCATACATTAGCACAAATCTGAATACATCTGTGATCTATGAAAAATCAGGCTCATTCAAAGACATAGTATATCAATATCTTTAAAACTGCAGAAGTTAATATTTCACAGTGAATCAACATTTACACAGTGAACTTCTGAATTAACAACTTTTAATTTTGCGGAGATATGGCTTAGCCACAGCCTGGGGGATGTTTCCAGAATGAGATTTTCACTCTGCAGTGGAGTGTGCCCTGATATGAAACTTCCTGGCAGATTAAAATTGTGTGCCAGACCGAGACTCGAACTCGGGACCTTTGCCTTTCACGGGCAAGTGCTCTACCACTTTATGCTCTACCATTTGCAAGTGCTCTACCACTGTATTTAAATGCTTATTGCAAGTGCTATTCAAAAACTGTGCTCATTTAAAAGTGGTCGGTCAGATGCATTACCACTTTTGTAAAAGAAAGCCAAAAGACACTTCTGACAAGCAGTCCTATATAAGCATATAAAGCATATTTAATGAAAGTTCATTATCATTTAATGTGAGCATATTTGCACAAGAATGCTTACTTATTTTCATGGTGACAGTTATTGAACTAGATGAATAAATACAACATAACTTCTGAACAGTTTGCGTTCGGACATTCAAACTGTATGATTGGCCATGGGGCATGGTGGGAATTAGTATGTGCTTGCACGCTGGTTTAGCAATACAACCCACTTTCATTTCTATAGGTTCACCAATAAGCAAAACTGGCACAACTGGGGGACTGAAATTCGTGGTACGTGAAGATGATTTCATCCCCATTATCCAAAGCGACCCCGATTTTGACAAGATGTGGTTCATGCAAGATGGCTCGACCCCATTGAAGCAGGAGAGTGTTTGATGCCCTGGAGGAGCACTTAGGGGTTTGCATTCTGGCTCACGAGTAGCCAGAGGCCATTGGCATGGGTCTTAATTCACCACCATACACTCTAGATGTAAACATATGCAACTCCTTTTTATGGAACTATATTAAAGACAAGGTGTACGGCAATAACCCCAAAACCTTTGCTGAGATGAAAACAGCCATTCACATGGTAATTGATAGCATCAATGTTCCGACACTTCAGTGGGTCATGCAGAATTCCACTATTGATCTGCACCACATCATTGCCAATGATGGCAAGCGTATCAAACATGTCATAACCTAAGCCTGAATATCTGTAGTGATATGTTGAAAAAGTGTGTGCACGCCATGTTTGTGACTAGTTTACATTTTTTTTCACATACTTCAATAATTATCAGCCTGTATATATGAACCAACTATTACTTTTATTTAATGAAAATGGTCTGCATGTAGCCTAATATATTATCTTAGTGGATGCAAGTGGTCAAAATGATTCAGATCATGTTTGTAGCATGTTAGAGCAATGTATCTTTGGTGGTAATGGCCTTCAGCTAATGGAAAGCCAGACAGTACTGGAACACTACAGGAGTCAAGTGGAGACTAAAAATTTCTGAGAGGAGTGCTGAAGGGAGTGATTCTGGACACTTGGTATCGAGCGCTGGAAGGAGGCAGACTGCCTGTGTGTGATTCAGTAGTGTGGATTATTTATTCTGGGTGGCGAACAGCCACTGCAATACTCTCTGCAATACTCTAACTTTTGAAGGGACTCTAACTCACAAGAATGTGCTCTCCATTGTCTGCATCAATTACAGACATTAGACTATTCTTATTAAATTATTAATTTAACTTTTATTTTGTATTTCTGTGTATTTTATTAACCTGCAATTCTAGGCGGTGCATAGGCTATTTGGCTGCTGGATCACAGCTACTGTGCGGCATGAAAGCAAAATGTGCACGGCTAGATCCAATGACTATAGCAAGCTATTCTTTTTAAACAGAGCCAGGCATAGCTCCAGTATCTAAAGTATGAGTAACTGCAGGTAAAGGCGCAACTGTTTGCTCATCTGGGATGCTGTTTAGAAATGTAAGTATTCAAGCAGTAATGGTTAGGTAGCATAGGTTAGGTAGCATGGATGACCTGGATACAAAGAAAGTTTCTTTGTGTGTAACAGAAATGTTTCTGTTTTTTAAGGTTGGATAAGCAAAATTAAGTATTATTAAAATAACCTTTTTTAACTTGAAGATCATCAACAACATTGTTTTAGTCATAATTAATGATTTCTTCAGGAGGGAAGTCATATAAATTTTGTTGAATTTCAGAAATATAATGGTGTATCATTCCTTGGGTGTTCCTAGCATGCACTCCTTTCATATTTGTACATATTCAGATTAAATTTGCATGTTTCTTTTTTAGGAATGGTACACTGCAGTACCATTCTGTGAAATTGTTGCTAAATTTTTTCAATCTTATTCCTTGTCTATCCAGATATTGTTTCACAAGCATTTTAACATTTGGTAAAGTAAACGGAAAAGCCAACCCACTTGCAGCTACCATTTTTTTCTGCAATGTCTTCCTCAATAAAGCTGACAGAAATATGTCCACCAGCTGTCTTGGGTAGAGAATCATCTGATGATGATACCCATTTATGAATAAAATCTTGGAGATGCTATATTTATCAGCTGCTTTTCTTACACATCAGCCCCAGCTTCAAGATTCTCTCTTGTATATTGTTGATAAGGTCTATCATCACCTATCTTAATGTACTTTCTGATGTTACTTTTTTGGTTCTTCAGTCAAAATACTGGTTTGATGCAGCTCTGCATGTCATTCTATCTTGTGCAAGCCTCTTAATCTCTGAATAACTACTGCAAACTACATCATTTTGCACTAGTTTACTGTATTTGTCTCATTGTCTTCCTGTACAACTTTCACCACCACCACCACTTTCCCCCCTCCACACTTACCTCCAATACCAAACTGGGGATCCCTTGATGTCTCACAATGTGTCCCATCAACCAATCCCTTCTTTTAGCCAATGTATGTTACAAATAGCTTCTCTTGCCAAATCTATTCCATACCTCTTCACTAGTTACATGACCTACACATCTAATTTTCAGAATTCTTCTGTAACACCCCATTTCAAAAGCTTCTATTTTCTTCTTGTCTGAGCTGTTTATTATCCACATTTCACTTCTATACAAGGCTACATTCCAGACAAATACCTTCAGAAAATACTTCGTAACATTAAACCTATATCAGATGTTATCAAATTTCCCTTCTTCAGAAGAAACACTTTTCTTGTCATTGACAGTCTACATTTTATATCCTCTCTATTTCAGACATCATCTGCTGAAATAGCAAAACGCATGTACTACTTTTAGAGTCTTATCTCCTAATCTAATTACCTCAACATCACCTAATTTAGCTTGACTACATTCCATTACCATAATTTTGCTTTTGTCAATGTTCATTATATATTCTGCTTTCAAGACTACATTCAGCAGCTCTTTGAAGTCCTTTGTAGTCCTTAACAGCCTTATAATGTCACCGAGTGAGGTGACGCAGTGGTTAGACACTGGACACACATTCGGAAGGACGAAGGTTCAATCCCGCGTCCGGCCATCCTGATGTAGGTTTTCCGTGATTTTCCTAATTCTCTCCAGGCGAATGCCGGGATGGTTCCTCTGAAAGGGCAATGCCAACTTCCTTCCCCATCCTTCCCTACTGCGATGAGACCGATGACCATGCTGTCTGGTCTTCTTCCCAGAACCAACCAACCGTATAATGTCATTGGCAAACCTCAAAGGTTTTATTTTTTCTCTCTGAACTTCAATTTCTTCTCCAAATTTTTCTTTGGTTTCCTTAATTGCTTGCTCAATGTACAGACTGGATAATATCAGGGATAGGCTATGACCCTGTCTCACTCCTGTCTCAACCAGTGCTTCCCTTTCAGCCCTGTCAACAGTAGGACAGGTTGTAAATAACATTTTCCTCCCAGTATTTTACCCATTCTACCTTCAGAATTTCAAAGGGTGCATTCCAATCGTCCTTGTAACAGCTTTCTCCAAATCTGCAGAACTTATAAATGTAGGTTTTCCTTCCCTTAGCCTATCTTCTAAGATAAGTTGTAGGGTCATTATTTCCTCATGTGCTTGTACGTTTGTCTGGAATCCAAAGTGATATTCCCCAAGGTTGGTTTCTATCAGTTTTTCCATTCTTCTGTAAATAATTCATATTAGTATTTTGCAATAATGACTTATTAACTGATGTTTCAATAATGTTTACATTGATGAGAGATTACTTTCTTTGGAACTTGAATTGTTACATTGTTCTTGAAGTCTGAGGATATTTCACCTGTCTTATATGCTGGGCATATGAAACCATAGAAAATATTTTGTATAGATACTTACAGGAATATTATCTTGAAAAAATAAATAGTTTGAAAACATAAAAAGAGAATATAGCTTTTGTAACCTGAGCAAGAAAGAGCTGAATATATTTTCCTGTAGATATGCACAGTAATATTTTCTTGAAAATATAGTATTCAACCAAATATTTTGAAAAGTATAAGTATGGTAATATCAGATATAAATCTATCCTAATGTACAGTGGTGGCTCATGAGTATACATACTGGGTGTTCTAAAAAATTTTAGATTCACATAAATTTGAGACTGTGAAATTAATAGCACCTGCTGTATAACAGTTATGCTTATAAACAAATTTATACAACTACAGCTGCTGCCAACAACAGCAACATTACTACTACTACTACTACTACTACTACTAATAATAATAATAATAATAATAATAATATGCATAACCTACTACTACTACTACTACTACTAATAATAATAATAATAATAATAATATGCATAACTTATCTGACAGAAGAAAGAATTGTTTTGTGGAATTTTGTTGTTTTGTACAGAAGTATAGTTTACGGAAATATCAAAATACTGTGTAAGCATTCACAACACTCCATTTTGCAACCTATGACACATATTAGTTCATGAATTTACTTCCTGGCTGAAAATCAGATATTATTATGCTGCACCTGCATAGCAATTTGTGCTAACTGTACACTTCCCTTGTTAAATGTTCACTTGTAGTCACACTTATTTGATTTCATCACTCTGTCAATCAAAGGATCTGTTCTTGGAGGCCTAGTTCCTTTGCAGCTAACTTTTCCTGGTAATTTACTTTTCTGTTCCCAGAGGGAGATTTTCACTCTGCAGCCGAGTGTGCACTGATATGAAACTTACTTGCAGATTAAAGCTGTGTCCTGGATCGTAACTCAAACACAGGTCCTTTGCCTTTTGTGAGCAAGTTCTCTACCAACCGAGCTACCCAAACCCTCACAGCTTTACTATTCTGTTAGCAGTTAAAATAGATTCAACATAGTTCATGTTTCCACTGCACATAAAAGCCAATTCCTGCACAGTAAACAACCAACTCCAAACAAAAAGTGCTGTTTGTGGAAATGATTAAATTCAAGTAATAATGTCTATCAATATGGTCCAGTGACTAGATAGTGACTGTGGCACTGACATCCATAATGGCCTAAAGCACACCACTGTTGACCCCGCATTTAAGCAAATATCAGAGAAACCAGTGATAGAGCTTTACATGAATTATCATGTATGCAATGGTGGCCTGCAGCATGGATAAACCTGACTCACCATAATATCAACAGATTTCAGAAGCATGAATAAATGCTACAATCTCACAATTGACTGTGATGTGCTTTAGGCCCATATGATTCTTACAAGGGAAAACCGCATCACACTCCCCCCTCTCCTCCCACCCTTCTCCCCTACCCCTCAGATATAGTGGTAAGATGGCCCAGTGCATAGCCCATCAAAAACTGAACACAGATCGAGCATTAAAACAGGAAAAAACTGTACTGAACTGTAAAAAAAAGCAAAACAGGAACAGTGAATGGTCCAAGCTTAACAAGTCTAATATGGACCAAAAGTGAACAGCTGCAATGTTGTGGTTATGTGGTCATGGTGACAGATTGTTTGACTAGTCAGCCATGTTCAGAACTCCCTTGAGGCAACAGATATTTTTTTTTTTTTTTTTTTTGCACAACATTGTGAACTGTCCATCCGCTCATTGAAATTTTTGTTCTCTTTCTATAGTCTTGGCAGTTTTCATACTATACATTGGTTATAAAATATGTTTGATGTGGTTTGACTACATTACCATAGTAAGGAAGTGTGATGAATTATGAGATCAGGCAAGATACCACATAGACATCTCACAACAACATGTAAATGAGTGTGAACTATGTTACAAGAAAGGAATTCAAGACTCAAAACTTCCAAAATGGAACAAAACTTCAAAAACGTTAAAAACATATGTTTTGGCAGAGCACAGAGGAACTGTGTAATTGTCAAACTGTTGTGTTCATTTGTTGCAGCTTATGTGACCAACTATTATGTTTTCATCATTTCCTTGGAAACAATCACATTCACATTCATTCAAACACCTAAGTTGGGCAAGGAGGCATATCTGAGGCTACAAATTAGATGTGTTGGTACTGTCACTAATGTCATGTATAACACACCAGAAATGTTTACCAGTGGAGGAGTCAGTCATCAAAAGTTCGTAATTCCCATTTCGAAGACACTTACTTCTGGCTGCTAATAGAGTAGTTGTGCAGAATCAACTATCATTATAGGTCCCTTCTGTACACCTCGCTGTTAGAAATGGATGTTACACCATGACATAGACCCCAATTTGAATACAGAAAAAAAGGAGAAGAAGAAGAAGAAGTCAGATGGCAGGTGAGAGCTCTGAACATGGCTCGCCCACTTGGCAGGCGAACACCATAACCACTTGTTTTTATTTTTTAATCTCATTTTGTTTGCAATGGCTTGTTCCATTTGATCAGGGCAGACATCCCATGATGTCCATTCAAGTTCATCATTGATCCATTCACTCAGTTTTTTTATTACAGAGGGCAGCTAACCCTCTGACTGAACATACTGAGCTAGCGTGCAGGCATAACCATGATGCCTCTGCCCTAAACAGTTCTTCTATACTGCTCTTCTGGTCCTTGGACCATTCACTGTTTCTATTTTGCTTTTTTTCACAATTCAGTACACCTTCTTCCCATTTTCATACTTGATCTGTGTACAGTTTTTGATAGGCTGTCGACTGGGCTCTCTTACCATAAAATTTGAGGGGAGTGCCACGGAGACTTTCCATTGTCAGCACCTCAAATGATTCACTGTATGATAAAATTCATAACTTAATGTACTGTAACTCATTCAGAAACCCTCAAAATACTTTTACTGTCAGTACAACTTTAACATATACTGATGTCTGATCTAATTTTATTACTCTATATAGTGAGTGAATTAGCATATCTGAGGAGTGTACTGTCATCTAGCAGGATTTATGCCAAGTGAAACAGGGATAAAACTGTTGCAAATTTCTAGTAGAGTGGACAGGGATAGCTGTGCAAATCGTAAACTGTGCGTGTTGTTCATCAAATCCTTATGCATTTGGCTCGTAAGGCAATTACGTCACGAGAGCCGCACACGAGCAGAAGCTGCTTAAGATGTGCACAACTGAAGGTGTTCTCAAGACCCTGTTGCCAAGTTTCATGGAGTGTAGAGGAGCAGTAGTGCAGTATATTTAACTGTCATATGTTTCAGACTGCAGCATCTATGTTGCGTTTAATGGCATTCAATGAAAAATAAACAGTAAATCTGCAAGGTGTCAAAAGTTAAGGTGTTCACATGCTCTTGTGCTCTTACACAGCAGCCACCACTGGTAATGGAACGTAACTTAGCCTCTTCGTCTAACATAAAAACAATAAGCTAATAATGCCAAAGACTAAAATGCGTGTTATGAATACTGTGATATCCAACATGTTCATTTAATGCTCTTTTATGCATATAGCAGTTATAGTACTCTTTAGTTAAGCCTAATGTAATGTGTCTCCTCAGCAAAAAACATGTTCCAAGTCACCCCAAGTTCACACTGAATTTTAAAATCAAAATATTCAATACAGAATATGAGTCTAAATTTTTTCCTTTGTTTGATGATCATATATATATAAGTGAGATAATGATTTAAAAATTAATGGTGTTTATGCTGTTAAATCATAACAACCAGCAATCACTCCTATTTCACCACTTTTTTATTTCTTATTTTACTTTACTTTATTTTTTCCCAAATTTTCTGATCATTTTCAAATATTTTAAACTAATACTTACCTTGAAACTCAGGACCTTTGCCTTTCGCGGGCAAGTGCTCCACCGAGTTCGAGTCTCGGTCGGGCACACAGTTTTAATCTGCCAGGAAGTTTCGTATCAGCGCACACTCCGCTGCAGAGTAAAAATCTCATTTTGGAAACATCCCCCAGGCTGTGGCCAAGCCATGTCTCGTCAATATCCTTTCTTTCAGGAGTGCTAGTTCTGCAAGGTTCGCAGGAGAGCTTCTGTAAAGTTTGGAAGGTAGGAGACGGATACTGGCAGAAGTAAAGCTGTGAGTACCAGGCATGAGTCGAGCTTCGGTAGCTCAGATGGTAGAGCACTTGCCCGTGAAAGGCAAAGATCCCGAGTTCGAGTCTTGGTCGGGCACACAGTTTTAATCTGCCAGGAAGTTTCATATCAGCGCACACTCCACTGCAAAGTGAAAATCTCATTCCGGAAACATCCCCCAGGCTGTGGCTAAGCCATGTCTCCGCAATATCCTTTCTTTCAGGAGTGCTAGTTCTGCAAGGTTCGCAGGAGAGCTTCTGTAAAGTTTGGAAGGTAGGAGACAGATACTGGCAGAAGTAAAGCTGTGAGTACCGGGCGTGAGTCGTGCTTCGGTAGCTCAGATGGTAGAGCACTTGCCGCGAAAGGCAAAGGTCCCGAGTTCGAGTCTCGGTCGGGCACACAGTTTTAATCTGCCAGGAAGTTTCATATCAGTGCACACTCTGCTGCAGAGGGAAAATCTCATTCTGAATACTTACCTTGATAATAAACTGTATCTTTTAGTTTGGGGACATCAACTGACCATTTAGTAAAAAGCTGTGAAACATAATTATGGCTACCCATTGTTGCCAACACAATACAATACAAAACAAAACAGTGCCAAAATGTCCAGAGTCACCCTGCTGTCCCAATTCACCCTGCTTAACAGTACTACAGATGCAGTCTCTCAGAAGCAAACTAAGTTCATTCTCATTAAGATCATTAATTTTTATGGCCACTTGAAACAGAATATACAAGCCAGCTACACAAGTTCACTCACCTATCTGAGTTCTTACAACTGGTTTCTTGATATCAGTTATTAGATACTGCTTCCTACAATCTTACCACTAATTATTAAAAGCTACAGACATTTTAATTACCAATGGAGAAAGTCTTAACACAAAAAGAGTAGAATAAAAGTATTCAGGTAAAAAAGTGGGAAGTTAATTAGTTGAAACACCATCAATTCAGAAGACTGTTCACTTATGCGTTGACTTAACATATGTGACAGAAAAGAAATTAAACTCATGTTGTACTGGAAACTGACTGCACAGAACTAAAAACTTACTCAACTGACCTTTATCCTTGCTGTAGGTAATGGTGGAAGAGAATTCACTTAATAAAATTCAGTACAACTGCACTTTCATCTCTAACAGTTGATGGTGTAGGCATGCTCCTTAGCAAATTCCATGTTCCAACCAAACATATATCTTTCTATAGTGCTCAATACTGCCTGTTGCTTCAGAAACTCGGCATTGGACTTTGATGTGTCACAGGTAGAAATCAACATAACATGGCTTTTATGCAATGCAGATGGTTACTCAGACCTGTGGTGTGACAATGTTAACCTCCACCTACATCAACATCACTACATATAACATATTTAACCTTTCATAAAACACATTATATCTATAAGCATTGTGTTCACCAGTCACAAATGAAACCCATCACTTATTCTCAGTCATGCGTGGACAGGAGGACTGAAAAATAGTATGCAAAAAGAAACCAGGTAACCACAAAGGGAAGAGAGAGAGAGGGGGGGGGAGAGAGAGAGAGAGAGAGAGAGAGAGAGAGAGAGAGAGAGAGAGAGAGAGAGAGAGAAATCAACTATTATATAAAAGTGCGAAAGTGGAGGGAAAGAATTCAATGAGTTAGTTCCACAATACGGTAGGTTTCACAATGTCCTTATGGTTCTGGTGACAGCAGATGCTAATCGTACTATGATGATTGTGTAGGTATCCACAGGCCAAACACTGCCCACTTGTGATAGTAATCTGATAAAAATAAATGAGATTGAGACACTTAATGGTTTGTGGCTTTCATTCTGAAGTCTAGATGCCAGTATAGCACCTCTACATGACTTTGCAACAAGGATTCGCTCTCACCAAGATTTAAAGTTGCAAGCCATTTCCTCTACACACAGACAATTTCAATCCCACCTGAGACTTGGTTTTCTGAGAAGAGAGGGGTGTGGGGGTGTGGCATAAACTCTACAAATCCCCATGTCTATTCAATGGACTAGAAACCATGTTGATAGGGGCCCATGGAAATTATCCTGGATAGGACAAAGGAAAGAAGAGAGAAAGAATTGTGGCATGAAATCAGAACAGAAGAAAGTGCCATAATGAGCTCGGACTCTTTGTTGCTGTTAATCCATATCTTGCAGGCTGCAAGGTTCTGGAGATTAGTAGAAAATGCCCCATCTCGTGGATTTCTACAATAAGAGGCGAGAAACAGTTGCAACGCATGATCCCTGGTGTGTCCAGTGCGAAGTTTGGCATCTGCTGCTTGAAAGTTCTGACAATAACTTCCGCTTCGCCATTTCATTATGAATGGAATGGTGCACTGGTTAGATGCTGTATGCCATTGCATTCATAGAATTTATCAAATTTATTTGACGTGAACTGAGGCCCTGTAATAATCTTAACAAATAACAAGCAAAAAATATACATTTACAAATACTTCCTCATATTCCTTGCTTCAGTCACCAACCAAGAATGAAAAATGGATGTAATAAATTACCTTAAAGGTAACACTTAAGACCACACATCTGTAAATAATGCTGTTCATAGCAGTGTCCTTCCTACTGTTCCTCACATTCATTAAGACAAACAGTGTGGCTTATGTAATGCAATAAAGTTTTACAAGTATCATTTAAATGTTGTACCTACAAAATTAGGAGTGTTAATGATTCAAAATGGACCTCTTTCTAATGCCGGCATCACAGAGTAATGAATGTAGCCAGTAATCCCTGCACATTTTCCATTTAAAACCATAATTTCCTAGCCTGAGAGCCCCTGTTGTCTGTTGTTAATCAGGAGTTAAAGGGTACTTACCCAATCATGATGTGGAGTGGTGTGACGTGCATTGGGCGATGGGGTGATGGCAGCAGTGCATATGTGGGTGGCATGGTTGTATGCAGATGGCACACGTGTAGAGGCAGCATGGACCTGGTGGTGGCTGTAGGCTGCAACAGAAGTGAGGCAGAAACACTCCCACATTGAAACAAGGTAGCTGCACAGATGAATGGATGGCAAATGGACTGCCCTGCTACAGGTGGCAGCAAGATGGTGCTTCCCGAGTGAGGGTTGCATGAGGCTACTTGTCAAGATCACAGAAGCATTATGAACCAAAATGATCTGCATGGTCCATGCATGTGGAGAACTTTGTGTTCTGAGTTGATGGAAGGTGACATGAAAGTTCTTGCTAGGGCAGGCTATCAGATGTGACAGTCAAACAGGTACCAGCACCATACGTGTATCATGTGCAGCTGCATGGTACAGCTCAGTGCACTTAGGATGGGAGTCTGCTGACACTGGTGGCAGGCAGTGGGTGATGCAGTAGATCCGTCCCTAGGCACTGCAGAATGTGCAGATGCAGTGCATCTCAGACTACATGGCAAAATGTGACCACAACTTCCAGCCTGTAACAGTAATGACTCTTGTAAATGCCCACAAAGCACTAAAAGTAAACCAAAAATTTTATAGTCACCCTTCAGACTGAATTGTGGGTTAAAGCCTGTTTTTGACAGAATTTGTATAGGATGTGGAGCAGATTGTGTTAGCATCATGAAGATGATAGCTGAATGAGAGAGTTAAATTCATTGTACTTGGGATATATCTGTGGTATGAGGAATAAAGACTCACACTGGAGACAGATGTAAAGGTATACTGCTAGTGTAGGAGTCTGGCCAAAAATAATAAATGAGGAACTCTAGAGGTGGTGGTTCATGTTAAGGTGGCTGGTGGCTTGTCCCAGTGAACCGAGCCAGTGATAAATGATGAGAACCATCCTCTCTGTATGACTACTTGGAGTCAAGAGGGATAAGCAAATATGCTCTGCTCTCCAAGACCCTCCAGTGACGACACGCATGACTTGTTTCCTGCATTCTATATTGGTTAATGAGATGTCATGGGTACGCCAGGTTATTCCACAGAGGGCTGAAACTGTCGCTTGTCAGTAGGACTGCTTCTATCCTGAAGGACACGGTGGTTTGACATGAAGGCAATGGTGACACTATGCTGCTGGGAGGATACTTTAAAGACTCATGGAAAACAAAGTTCAAAGTAAAATTTTGTACCCACCCAAATATTCTTGGACTTGATTATTGGTTTAAAGTCAAACTATCAAAATCTTATATATCAAAACCACACACACACGCACACACATACACACACACACACACACACACACACACACACACACACACACACACACACAGACAAGGAAAACTCTAATTTCTGAAAGTTGTAACATATATGGAAAACATCTAAAATAACACAGCACAAAAAATATGGTTGGCTAATTACTGTATTAAACACTGGATGAACCAGTGACTGTAAATACCATTTTGAACAGGTTGTTTCAGCAACCACTGAACATACAGTGTGCAACATACTGAAGATTGTGGTGCATTGGAACAAATTATGTCTGTTGTCTGATTCTGAGGTCATACTTGGACCTACCCACAGACTAGCAGAGAAGGTTGAGAAGACCAGCCTTCGTCATGAAATGTCAATGATGCTCACAGTCTGTATCATTGTCCCCAGAGAAGATCACGGCTTCCTGAATGTGAGTCAAGTGGAGGGTCTGAACAAGATATTTTGAAAGTTCTGTGACAAGCTAGGCTATGACTTCCTGGACTTGTACTGGAGTGTTGGAAACTTTATGGTTCCCCTAGTTTGGCCAGTTATGCACTGTCAGTAAAAGACTGCTACCTTGGTACTTGACTATGTGTGGACTGCTGTAGGAGACCCAGAGTACTAGAGTAGCATGCAAACAAGTATCATCCACATTTGAGAGTACTAAAATCCTATTGATCAATTGCTAAAGTATTCCCAAGCAAGTGCCACAGCCTGAAGCAATGGAGTTCATGTAGTACTAGGTAAGGAGAACTAATTAAAACTTGAACTTCATAACAGTAAGATATTTTTAGGAGAGGGCTACACTAGGAGAAACACTGGCAGTGTTCTGTCTCTGTAGACAAGAACTCAAATTCATCAAGACAGAAACCAAAGCTTCATGCAGGATTGATAAGGCAAGACCTGGTATCAACAGTAGGCTTAAACTTATAACTGATTCATTTTATTGACTATCAGATTGATCCATACTTGTAACCAAAATGTTTATAGAAAATCTCATTTCACTACTGTGTATCCTAAATAATGGAAGGTGTAAGGTCGTCCACATGATTACTAAAAGGAAACAGTTAAATTCTGATTACACAATAAATCATAAAAATCTAAAGGCTGTCAATTTAACTAAATACCTAGGAATTACAATTTCAAACTACTTAAATTGGAATGATCAATAGATAATACTTTGGGGATGGCTAACCAAAGACTGTGTTTTATTGGCAGAACACTTAGAAGATGCAACAGGTCTGCAAATGAGACTACATACACAACACTTGTCTGTCCTCTGCTAGAGTATTGCAATGCAGTATGGGATCCTTACCTGATAAGATTAACAGAGCTCATTGAAAAAGTTCTGAGAAAGGCAGCTTGTTTTGCATTATCACGATATAGGGGAAAGAGAGTCATGGATATGCTATGCAAGTAGGCATTTTTCATTGTGGTGAGCTTTTGTCATAATATTTCACTCTCAAGCATTCTCCTCACAATGGGAAAATGTTCTGTTAAGGCCAGCCTATAAAGGGAGAAATTATTGTCATAAAAAATTAGATAAACCCGAGCTTGTATGGAAAGATTTAAGAGTTCATTACTCCCATGCATTGTTTGAGAGTGGAGTTGTAGAGAAATAGTCTGAAGGTGGTTTGATTAACCTTGTGTCAGCCACTAAAGTATGAATTGCAGAGCAGTTGTGTAGATGTAGATATATGTTACCCCACCAGACTGTCATCATCTGCAGAGACTTTAATCATTCACCAATCAATTGGAATGGTTACTGTTTATAAATGATGTTTGTGACCAGGCAGAACAATACTAAATACTGTCCCTGAAACTATCTAGAACAGGTAGTACCAAAGCCCACTCATGATGGAAATATACTACATACACTTGCACCAAATAGGCCTGATGTATTTGAGGCTGTCCATGTTGAACCTGGTATTCATGACCACGAGATGGATTTGGCAACAACGGTTACCAAAGTACAAAGGACAACTAAAACATGTAGAAATATTCACATGTTCGGTGAACTAGATAAAGAGCAAGTAGTGTCATAATAACAGGCATTTATATCTTGACAAGAGCATGAAAAAATCTCTGGTTGAACTTCACAAGAATAGTTGACTATGCACTAGATAGAAATATACCTAGTAGACATGCCATGGGATACCATCACTTTAACACACTGTCTGTTCCATGAACAGTGTTTCATCACCTAATTGGTGGCCATACAATATGTGTAAAACAAAATAAAGGCTTCAGCTGGAGATATTCTAAATTCTTGGGTGTCAAGAGGGCAGTGTATCAAGCCATCAAAGACTACCATAACAGAATCTTGCCAAAAGATCTCTCACAACCAAAAGAAATTCTGGTCAGACGTAAAGGCTACTAGTGGTGCAAAAGTTAGTGTCTAGACACTTGTGAACAACATGGAGACTGAAATTGAGGGTAGCAAATCAAGTGCAGGAATACTAAACTCTATTTGAAAATGTTCCTTTACCAACAAACATCCAGTAGTATTTCTTCAGTTTAATTCTGACCCCACTGCATAGATGAATGATGTACACTGAATTGGGTATAAGCATACATATTAAAATACATTAAAATACAGAGATATATAAACACCACCCCCCCCCCCCCCCCCATGAATCATGGACCTTGCCGTTGGTGGGGAGGCTTGTGTGCCTCAATGATACAGATAGCCGTACTGTAGGTACAACCACAACGGAGGGGTATCTGTTGTGAGGCCAGACAAACGTGTGGTTCCTGAAGAGGGGCAGCAGCCTTTTCAGTAGCTGCAGGGGCAACAGTCTGGATGATTGACTGATCTGGCCTTGTAACACTAACCAAAATGGCCTTGCTGTTCTGGTACTGCGAACGGCTGAAAGCAAGGGAAGACTACAGCCGTAATTTTTCCCGAGGGCATGAAGCTTTACTGTATGATTAAATGATGATGGCGTCCTCTTGGGTAAAATATTCCGAATGTAAAATAGTCCCCCATTTGGATCTCCATGCAGGGACTACTCAAGAGGACATTGTTAGCAGGAGAAAGAAAACTGGTGTTCTATGGATCGGAGTGTGGGATGTCAGATCCCTTAATCGGGCAGGTAAGTTAGAAAATTTAAAAAGGGAAATGGATAGGTTAAAGTTAGATATAGTGCAAATTAGTGAAGTTCAGTGGCAGGAGGAACAAGACTTCTGGACAGGTGAATACAGGGTTATAAATACAAAATCAAGTAGGGGTAATGCAGGAGTAGGTTTAATAATGAATAAAAAAAATAGGAGTGCAGGTAAGCTACTACAAACAGCATAGTGAACGTATTATAGTGGCCAAGATAGACATGAAGCCCATGCCTACTACAGTAGTACAAGTTTATATGCCAACTAGCTCTGCAGATGATGAAGAAATGTATGCTGAGATAAAAGAAATTATTCAGGTAGTGAATGGAGACGAAAATTTAATAGTCATGGGTGACTGGAATTTGACAATAGGAAAAGGGAGAGAAGGAAACATAGTAGGTGAATATGGATTGGGGCTAAGAAATCAAAGAGGAAGCCGTCTGGTAGAATTTTGCACAGAGCATAACTTAATCATGGCTAACAATTGCTTCAAGAATCATAAAAGAAGGTTGTATACATGGAAGAATCCTGGAAATACTAAAAGGTATCAGATAGATTATATAATGGTAAGACAGAGATTTAGGAACCAGGTTTAAAATCGTAGGACATTTCCAGGGGCAGATCTGGACTTTGAACACAATCTATTGGTTAAGAACTGTAGATTAAAACTGAAGAAATTGCAAAAAGGTGTGAATTTAAGGAGATGGGACTTAGATAAACTGACTAAATCAGAGATTTTACAGAGTTTCAGGGACAGCATAAGGGAACAATTGACAGGAATGGGGGAAAGAAATACAGTAGAAGACGAATGGGTAGCTCTGAGGGATCAAGTAGTGAAGGCAGCAGAGGATCAAGTAGGTAAAAAGACGAGGGCTAGTAGAAATCCTTGGGTAGCAGAAGAAATATTGAATTTAATTGATGAAAGGAGTAAATATAAAAATGCAGTAAATGAAGCACTTAAAAAAGAAATACAAATGTCTCAAAAATGAGATCGACAGGAAGTGCAAAATGGCTATGCAGGCATGGCTAGAGGACAAACATAAGGATGTAGAGGTTTATCTCACTGGGGGTAAGATAGATACTGCCTACAGGAAAATTAAAGAGACCTTTTGAGAAAGGAGAACCACTTGCATGAATATCAAGAGCTTTGATGGAAACCCAGTTCTAAGCAAAGAGGGGAAAGCAGAAAGGTGGAAGGAGTATATGGAGGATCTATACAAGGGTGATGTACTTGAGGACAATATTATGGAAATGGAAGAGGATGTAGATGAAGATGAAATGGGAGATATGATATTGCGTGAAGAGTTTGACAGAGCACTGAAAGACCTGAGGTGAAACAAGGCCGCCCCTGGAGTAGACAGCATTCCATTAGAACTGCTGACAACCTTGGGAGAGCCAGTCCTGACAAAACTCTACCATCTGGTGAGCAAGATATATGAGACAGGCGAAATACCCTCAGACTTCAAGAAGAATATAATAATCCCAATCCCAAAGAAAGCAGGTGTTGACAGATGTGAAAATTACCGAACTATCAGTTTAATAAGTCACAGCTGCAAAATACTAACCTGAATTCTTGGCAGACGAATGGAAAAACTGATGGAAGCCAACCTTGGGGAAGATCAGTTTGGATTCCGTAGAAATGTTGGAACCTGTGAGGCAATACTGACCCTATGACTTATCTTAGAAGAAAGATTAAGGAAAGGTAAACCTACGTTTTTAGCATTTGTAGACTTAGAGACAGCTTTTGACAATGTTGATTGGAATACTCTGTTTCAAATTCTGAAGGTGGCAGGGATAAAATACAGAGAGCGAAAGCCTATTTACAATTTGTACAGAAAGCCGATGGCAGTTATAAGAGTCGAGTGGCATGAATGGGAAGCAGTGGTTGGGAAGGGAGTGAGACAGAGTTGTAGCCTATCCCCGATGTTATTCAATCTGTATGTTGAGCAAGCAATAAAGGAAACAAAAGAAAAGTTGGGAGTAGGTATTAAAATCCATGGAGAAGAAATAAAAACTTTGAGGTTCGCCGATGACATTCTAATTCTGTCAGAGGCAGCAAAGGACTTGGAAGAGCAGTTGAATGGAATGGACAGTGTCTTGAAAAGAGGGCATAAGATGAACATCAACAAAAACAAAACGAAGATAATGGAATATAGTTGAATTAAGTCGGGTGATGCTGAGGGAATTAGATTAGGAAATGAGACACTTAAAGTAGTAAAGGAGTTTTGCTATTTGGGGAACAAAATAACTTATGATGGTCGAAGTAGAGAGGATAAAAAATGTAGACTGGCAATGTCAAGGGAAGCGTTTCTGAAGAAGAGAAATTTGTTAATATCGAGTATTGATTCAAGTGTCAGGAAGTCGTTTCTCAAAGTATTTGTGTGGAGTGTAGCCAGGAATGGAAGTGAAATGTGGACGATAAATAGCTTAGACAAGAAGAGAATAGAAGCTTTTGGAATGTGGTGCTACAGAAGAATGTTGAAGATTAGATGGATTGATCACATAACTAATGAGGAGGTATTGAATAGAGTTGGGGAGAAGAGGAGCTTGTGGCACAACTTGACTAGAAGAAGGAATCGGTTGGTAGGACATGTTCTGAGACAGCAAGGGATCATCAATTTAGTACTGGAGGGCAGCGTGGAGGGTAAAAATCGTAGAGGGAGACCAGGAGATGAATACACTAAACAGATTCAGAAGGATGTAGGTTGCAGTAGGTACTGGGAGATGAAGAAGCTTGCACAGGATAGAGTAGCATGGAGAGCTGCATCAAACCAGTCTCAGGACTGAAGACCACAACAACAATACAACATATAAACAGGCAGAATATGGCGCTGTGGTTGGCAAAACCTATATAAGACAACAAGTGTCTGGCATAGTTGTTAGCTCAGTTACTGCTGCTCTAATGGCAAGTTATCAAGTTTTAAGTGAGTTTCAATGTGGTTATAGTTGTCGCATGATTGATGGGGCACAGCGTACTGAGGTAGAGATGAAGTGAGGACGACCATTTCATGACTGCACTGTGAATATCAGGAATCCAGAAAAACATCAAATCTCTGACATCATTGTGGTCGGAAAAAGATCGTGCAAGTAGGGAACCAATGACGACTGAGGAGAATTGTTCAACGTGACAGAAGTGCAAGCCTTCTACAAATTGATGCAGGTTTCAATGCTGAGCCATCAAAATGTGTCAGTGTGCAAACCATTCAATTAAAAATTTGGGTTTTCAGAGCCCAAGGCCCACTCATGTACCCTTGATGCCTGCACAACACAAAGGTTTACGCCTGACCTGGGCACTGACATTGAACTGTTGATAAATGGAAACATGTTGCCTGGTGAGATGAGTCTCCTTGCAGATGGTAATCAGCAGGGAACTATTAAAGCTGGTGGAAGTTCTGTAAAGGTGTGTTGCATGTGCAGTTGGAGTGATATGGGACCTCTGATACATGTAGACATGACTCTGACAGGTGTCACATACGTAAGCATCCTGCCTGATCACTTTCATCCATTTGTGTCCGTTGTGTATTCTGACAGACTTGGGCAATTTCAACACAACAATGCGACACCCTACACGTTCAGAATTACAACAGAGTGACCCTACGAATACTCTTCTGAATTGAAACACTTTCACTGGCCACCAAACTCCCAAGGCATGAGCATTACCGAGCGAGGTGGCACAGTGGTTAGCACACTGAACTCGCATTCGGGAGGATGATGGTTCAATCCCGTCTCCGGCCATCCTGATTTAGGTTTCCCGTGATTTTCCTAAATTGTTTCAGGCAAATGCCGGGATGGTTCCCTTGAAAGGGTACGGCCGATTTCCTTCCCAATCCTTCCCTACCCCGAGCTTGCGCTCCGTCTCTAATGACCTCATTGTCGACGGGACGTTAAACACTAACCACCACCGCATGAACATTATTGAGCATATCTGGGATGCCTTGCAATGTGCTGTTCAGAAGAGATCTCCATCCCCTCATACTCTTATGGATTTATGGATAGTCCTGTGGGGTTCCTGGTGTCAGTTCCCACCAGCACTACTTCAGACATTGGTCAAGTCCACGCCATGTCATGTTGTGGCTCTTTTACATGCTTGTGAGAGCCCTGCATGATATTAGGCAGGTGTATCAGTTCCTTTGGCTCATCAGTGTAGATATTAGTGGTGTAGAGATGCAGCTGAAATAAATAAAATTCATTTTATAATGATTTTCAGCTAAGTTAGCCTCTGTTTTAACAATAATATACCATAGTTTTCTCAAACAAAAAGCAGTGCCCAATAGTTGGAGGACAGCACAGGTCACACCCAGCGAAAGAACGTAGAAGTAGTGATCCACAAAACTACCATCCAGTATCCTTCACTCCCATTTGTTGTAAAACTTTACAATATGATGTAGATGTAGATATTATGAGCTCAAGCATAATGAGGACTCTTTAACAGAGTGACCTCCTCCACATAAACCAGTATGAGTTCCAAAAACATCAGTCCTGCAAAACCCAAGATGAACTTTTCTCACAGGACATGCTGAAGGCTGTGAATCAAGTCCATCAGGTAGATTCAGTATTTCTTGACTTCTAAAAAGCATTTGACTCAGTACTACTCCAAAAATTACTAATAAAAATGCTACTGCATGGGGCTATCAAGCAAAATTCCTGACTGTATAGATTTATTGGTAGGAAGGACACATGTTATTTTGTATGGAGCACATAAAGAAATCTAAAAGTAACATGAGGTGTGTTAGTGCCCATGGTATTCATGTCGTTTATTTGATGAACTTGCAGATAATATTAATTGTAATTGCAGATTTTGCACAGATGTTGCTGTTATCTGTAATGAATTACTATCTGAAAATAGCCACACAAATATTCATCTTGATTAGATTTCAAAGTAGTGTAGAGGCTGATAACTTACATTTCACAAAATGAAAGAAATATAGTATTCTGTGACTACAATATCATTGAGGCACAACTGGAATCAATAAACTCAAACATTTACTTGTTTGTAGAGATATAACATGGAATGATCATGTATTCTCATTCATAGGTACAGTACATAACAGTTCTCAGTTTGTGGGTGGGACAGTATGAAAATGAAATTGGTGTACACATGAGGTTGCTCACAAAACACTCGTGCAACCCATCCTAGAATATTGCTGAAGTGTGTGGATTTGTACCATATAGGACTAACAGGGAATACTGAATGTATACAAAGAAGGGCATCACAAATGATAACAGGTTTGTTCGACTCATGGGGAGCATCAAGGAGATCTTGAAAGAAATAAAAGTAAGGCCGTCACGGAGGCCGAGCGGTTCTAGGCGCTGCAATCCGGAACCGCGCAACTGCTACGGCCATAGATTTGAATCCAGCCTCAGGTATGGATGGGTGTGATGTCCTTAGGTTAGTTAGGTTTAAGTAGTTGTAAGTTCTAGGGGACTGATGACCTCAGATGTTAAGTCCCATAGTGCTCAGAACCAAATAAAAGTAAAAATAAACAAAAATCACAGCTACCCTGCCTGGTGCCGTCGCTTTTATCCTACCATAAAAAAGTGAACTATCCCTCTTCAGGCGTTGACCAAAAATTCTCCAAAGACAATAGTATTCACAGTGATACAATTTTGTTATTTTTATTTTTTATCTTTTTATTTTTATTTCTAACTACATGATTATAATTAACAAAGGCATACAAATGAAAGTCATACAGAATATGATGTTACAAAGAAATGTTATTCAAAGGACAAACAAAATAACATTTGTATATTGCTTGTGCTACTTCAGCAGAAGAATCTTTCTTCATGATATGGTGCAACTGGATTTTTCTTATGCACTACCATTGGTGTTTTCTATCTCCAACAATGATATATGAAAATATTTACAGCAGTCTCACACTGCTTTGCTAATGCCTCAATGAGCAACTTCCCAAGAACCAGCCAATGGCTTTCCTTCCTCACTGCTTACAGTTCATGACATTCTGTTTCCAATGTGATGCTGTGCAGAGCATCAAACTGAACCTGGCACTCCCCATTTAGGCGGGGGGTTTACTTAAAACAACGTGTAAATTATATGCAAAGAGCATACAGTACCTCCGTGTGCGTCTGAGGACGTTACAAGCATTTTGCACGTACCACCAGTAATCAAGCTCCACTTTCTCCCCTTCACTAAAGGCATAGTCAATGGTCATTCCCTTGAACCGTTTAAGCAGATGATATTTTATGGGGGGAAAGTAATAGTCATTCGGACGGAGGAAGATCAGATGGCAGGTGTGACACTGAGTAATAAGCTAAGATCTTCTGTGTCAGTTACCAAACGTTTTGTGACAACACACACTTTAAGCGATGTTTTTCTGTGTCCAGGAGGTGACAGTCAGGGCAAAGTGAGGTATCCAAATTCGATAACGTGGAGCTGGTGTCTCACAGCATATCTTTTGTTGGTGACATGATACCACCTTGTACAAACGGTAAATGGCAGAAAGTGTTGGTGTATTATTTTCCACAGTCATTGCCAATGAACAGCTGGGTGCTTGGATTCTACCATATTAAGCAGAACTGCTAATGGAAGAGTGGTGTAAAAATCTTTTGCCTTCTGCAGGAGGATTGTGGGGAGATCAGAGATCACATAGTTTTATTCGAGAATGATACATGGGAGAGCTGTATAGTGAGATGTGCTTCCGACACTGGTGGGAAAAGAGAGACTGGCATCAGAATCTCCACTAGACAACCGATGAGGGAGTCATGTTAACTAGTCCACCGTTTCCATATATTACTCATATAGGGGGCAGCTCACAGTGCCTACACATTAACCGTTCCCAGTCCGCCATCTCACAGGGAGAGGGTGAGAGTGTTATAACATATATTAAATATGTGTCCTGTGGATAGGAAATAACTAAAGGCCACCTGTAGTCTGTGACCTTTCACAGCCAGTAGGAGGAGTGCCTGTGCCACTGAGATTTGGCACTAAATGGAGGTACAGGTCTTTCACAAGTTGCAGCTGTTTCAAGTCCCTGAGCACGTTCTGGTGCGTCGTCATATATATGATCTGTGGTAAACATCGATAGTTTTCCGTCGCTGTACCAAACACATCCTTCATAAATGTGACTCCCAACTGGTCTGAGGCCTCAGACTGTGCCTTATATCCAATGCCGCCAACTTGTTGGTATTCAGAAGACTTCTCACAGCACATCTGCACTGGACAATCCACTTAAGGACCACGTGAAATTTATCAATGGAACAAACCAGCATTGGCAGGTCACCGGCATACGCCCCATAATCGATCGTGATTCCCACAGGGTGACGCCAGATATCCTGTGGCTGAGACTCCCGAGAAATGGCTTAACTGCGATTGCATAAATATAGGTAGAGAATGGGCAACCTTGTAGTAGAGACCTCTTAATGAGTATTGGGCTCACTGTCCATCTTTTGACCTGGACCTGAGAGCTGACTGCCACCAAAAGGCACCACAGAATGTTGATGAGACCCTGGGGAAATTCTATACTGTCCATCACTTATAGTAGGAAGTTATGGTGCACTCTATCAAAGGCTGAACTCCAAACAAAGGAGATGATTGCTGCTCTCAGGCCACATGCTGAGGCTATCATTATTAAATTCCTGCAGTCGCTGGTGGTCATTTCTATGAAGGCTTCTCCCATGTGTGACGTCTGTTGTGGGTGAGGATCATTGTCATTGTCATCCTTATGTGGCCTGCCAAAAATCCTGGCTAAGTTCTTGTAGTTGGCGTTCAATGATGTGTGTGGCCAATAGTCATTGAGCAGTTACCATCCCACTGGGTTGTGTACTGGTGTAAGAAGTCCTTCAACTAAAGTAGGCAGTAGAGTCCAGTCCAAGGAAATGAGTTTGTGGAAAACTGTAGCCCATCAGGGTATCTGAAGTCATAAAAGGTCCAGTAAAGCTCAGTTGGTTATCCATCAGGACCAGGAGACTTACTGAATGTACCATTATTCAGGTCTCCCCCACCTCTACAGGCAAGACTTCCTCTGTTAATGCCATCACTGTTTCCATGTCAATAGTGCATGTCGCCTGTTGTAATGCTTCTGCAGTGGTCTCATCTCTTATGGTTCTTTTCTGGTAAAGATGACTAAAATGAAGCCAACAGCCTTGCCGCATCGGTAACGCCAGTTCCCATCAGATCCCCGAAGTTAAATGCTGTCAGGCTGGCGAGAACTTGGATGGGTGACTATCCAGTCTGCCGAGAGCTGTTGGCAAGCGGGGTGCACTCAGTCCTTGTGAGGCAAACTGAGGAGCTACTTGATTGAGAAGTAGTAGCTCCAATCTTGTAAAGTGACATATGGCTGGGAGAGTGGTGTGCTGACATCCACATCTAGTGACGCCTGTGGGCTGAGGATGACACGGCGGCCAGTTGGTACTGTTGTGGCTTATAAGGCCTGTTCGGACTGAGAAGATTTTTGACTAAAATGATTATACAGGTCTTTCACTATGGATTGTACAAGGGTACTCATCTCACATCATAATGCATGTAATTAACCATTGGTTATGTCAGCACTTGTCCATTGCTATGTGGTGCATGGTGGGTACCCCTGTGACTGTTTGGTTTTATCACTGAGAACAGACTATAGTGCAATCTAATTGGTACTTTGTCAAAGATAGTATGTGAGCCTTGATTTGATGTCGTTCTCATAGACTGTCTGGCGATGGAGGGAGAGTGTTGAAGTCCCCAAGCACTGCATAATGAAAGACCAGGGTCTGTTGTGTCACGCAACTGTGTCCTATCCAAACTGCATAAGTGTCTTGCGTATTGCTGGTTCGGCGAGGAGGAACTACCACACCAAAGTCAAGGGGTATCGGAAGTGTCATCATTAACAGCTGGCCCATGTTGTGGCGACTTGCTTATGGTAGTCCAGGTCCTGGAGGTGAGTTACATTCATCTTCAATGTTGCTGTTACTATGCCAGACTTGTTAAGGTGGAAATGTATCATGAAGATATAGGTGCTGTGATCAGAAAAGGCTAGAGGCTGTTATATATGATATCCAGTCGGTTTGTGCAATGACTGGTAAAATGTGTGTGTCCAGAGTAGTTCCTATGTGCCTTTTCCCAAGTGTCGCACAAGTGAAGATTATGAATCACCATACGCAGTTCCGGACAAGGCATTTAATGTGGGATTTGGTCCTTGTACTGAAGTATGCAATTAAAATCGCCAGCGAACACACTGTGTTCATACTGTCCTAAGAGAAGGGGGTACCTGTCTGGAGAGGAGAACCTGGACTGATCAGACGTCTGGTGGCTTCCGATAGTGCATAAACATTAACGAATTGGGTATCACGTGCTGCGATTGCTAATTCTCGAGTAGAGGGGAGATACATGATGTTGGTGGCTTTGATACCGTCACACATTAAGATCTCTGTAGGACTACCAGGTGTCACGTAGCATACACTGTGCAAGCATAGTCAACTGGGGTGGCCGAGCGGATCTAGGCGCTACAGTCTGGAACTGCAGAACCGCTACGGTCGCAGGTTCGAATCCTGCCTCAGGCATGGATGTGTGTGATGTCCTTAGGTTAGTTAGGTTTAAGTAGTTCTACGTTCTAGAGGACTGATATCCTTAGAAGTAAGGCCCAGTAACTCTCAGGAGTTAGATCTTGAGAAGAGAGATAACCATATTGATAATCACCATAGTCAAGCAATAAGCGTGTTGTTGAGGTGGTTGGGTGGGGTTATTCAAGGTGATGATGGAGAGAAGTGGACCTCACGAGTGGCATCACACTCCGCTGACCATGGTACTCCTGTTTTTGTTCAGACTGGATCGTCCAGTAGCACCTCAGTGGGCCCTGGATAGTGTCCAGCCTGTCTCGACAACTTGAACCACGCTATTATATTTAAACGTACTTACTTCTTCCATGTATTTCTTGGCATAACACTGCATTGTAGCTTGTGGCAGACTGTAGCCTTTCAAAGTTGCATACACTGCCACACCATTCTTGACTTCCTGCACATCTACTGTCATTGATTCCTGTGACCATTGCCAACTGTTGGTCTTCCTTTTTATTCTTGTTACCCATGTTGAATACTGTAAATTTAATTTAAAATAGCATTAAAATGATTTATGAATTGTTTGGATAAAGTGACGAGTTCTGTGTTTTGTCCACCTAGCAAATTCACCAACTTACCTGAAGTGGCCATAATTAATCTAAACCTATTAATAACACTGTGTTTTAAATTCTGAAGAAGACACTCCTAGCAGTGTTGAAACCAAGTTACTTTGTTAAAAATAGTGACCAAGAGCTGTTTTTCTTTCAATTGTAACTATTTACGGTCTCTGAACGTGCAGCCATGTACAAAATTTTACTGTTATACAATATAGCATAAGAAATCATTAAAAACAATACTTTTTCAAAATTTTAAAATATAAAATACATGACTAGTTACAATACTTTCAAAAGTTGGGCTCGCACCCTCCCACCAAAACCCAGTATTGTAAGGGTTAAATTGTCTGTGGAGATTTCTATATGCATTAAAGAAACAACACTGTCTATGGTTTAAGAAAAACCTAAACCAGGTTGGAAAAACTTAACACATGTGGTTCAGATGCTATTTCAATGCACATATGTGTCAAGATGAATGATTGTTTCTCAGGGCTAAATGATGGCGGTTAGCTTTAGTTCACATTGTAGCACATGTAGAGCGCTACCTGTTAGCAAAGCAAGTCCTTCTAGTGCTGCTCTCTCTAATCAGTCTCATTAGATTAATGATTCGTCGTCTTAGACTCATCATCTTAACTGCCCATTCACCTACATGTGCTAATTATTGAACTTGCCAACTGTCAACAGCCTTGGCTACAATTATAACCAGTAACTTGTATTTCAAGCAAAAGAAAATATCGTTTGGCTATTGCCTTGACAATACTGTTTGTTCTGCGAGCCCTAAAACTCTTATGTGGAGCTTCAATTTTGTACGTTATCTTTCCCTGTCTCCCAGGCATTCAGTCATAGTAAAAGAATTTGGAAAAAGTATTGAAGTGCTGTGCTTATTGAGCCATCGTTACCAGAATGTTTCCAGTCTTGTATTAAAGGGTACATGTTTATAAAAAGGTACCATTAAAGACGTATTGCGTTACTACTGTTTCTTTCTTTCTTTCTTTTTTTTTGGATTTTTACGTGGCAGAGACACGACTACGAAATGCAAAAACTAATAAGCTGCAAATTCCGCCTTCCATAAAAATGCACTCTAATTTCTCGACATACAAGCTGCACTAGCAATGTGTACAGTACCTACAATGATTTATCCCGCTGCTGTAGAGTACTAGCAAACGTGGCAGCCATACGATCTTCAGCTAGGTAAGAGATGTCGACTTAATATGAAATCCATGATTTGTTTCTATACACAACACTGCAATTTTCGTTTTAAAAGCGAGTATAGTGCCAAAAATATGCCCAAGTACATTCTCTGGTGACATTACACGGTGTCGTTTGTGTGTGGCTACTGCATAAAGGGGCCTGCACACTCATAGTATTTATTGACAATATTGGCTCCTCAAACCTTAAATATATTGAAGTGACTCAATTATCTTACTAAGAATCTCGATTTTACAAGATTAAGATATCAAACACGCGAGAGATAGCATGTGCCACAATTTAACAACAATAGGTGATAAAACATGAAATAAAGGAATGAGTAAAAAGGAAGCGACGTGTCGTATGTTAATTTATAGACTCAAATCACAATCATGAACAATTTTCATAAACAATAAACGTGTCCAGCATTTTGATATAAATTATTTTTGTTGATACGACATGAAACAGAGAAAGAAAATGCGCTACTGGTAGATTTAATCATTATGGGAGCTTGCAAACGTTCAATGTTTAGTAGCAAAAAATCAGTTTGACGAAGCTTCGATATATCGAAGTGACTCTCACGCCATCCACAATATTGTCGGTTGGCAACGCGATTTCATTTGAGTTCGTGATCGAGAATCGACGGTTGGCGTGTACGTGCTGCCATCTCATAGACAAGTGGAGAAACACTAGCTCTGTTGAGATGCTGTAAGTAATTCTTCATTTATTTAAACCGTAGGTACCATATTTCACACCTGTTGAAATTAAGATGAAAAGTTAAATGGATAAGGAAAGGTATTCCAGGGCCACGGTAATAAAAACTTAACAAATCCAGTTGTAGTATATTTACTCTCGTTATCAGCCAGTAGTCTTGCTACCTAGAAATCACGGAACTTCGTGCTGGGCCTGTGGATGAGGGTTGAAAAATTGAAGCTGATTCTGTGTTTAAAGTTGTGATAGAGTAACATGTGTTTGTGGCATGTTTTAACTCCGCCTGCAGTTTTTGTAGAGTGAGATGGATTGCTCTGCAGATGCTGTTGCCGGTCCCAAGCCCGGAGAAAGGAGGAGGGTTGGCACTATTAAAAAGCCGTAAAAATTTGCATTCTAATACGTAGCGGGTATGTCTGAGGGCCAGGGTGGCAGTTGTGGCAATAAGGTCGGTTGAAATACTGTATTTCCACTCATTGAATTATTACCCCAGTGAAAACGTTTGCAAATAAGTGACTGCCTAGCGCCTCAGTAAATATCGTATTTATCTCGTTCATTGGAGGTGCTTGCCAAATCTCTTAAATGGAAACTCAAACGGTTCTGGGCCAAACTATTACTGTAAAGTAACACTTTTCGTGGTTAAGCGCAATTATTTATAATAGTCGTTATAAAAGTTTAGGAGTCCACAGCTGCCCGCCTCCATCCTTGTGACAGCAGGTCCTGCTATTACTTCTGGGACAAATGTGGTTGCTGTGTTCCTGCCTGTAGAGAGATTAATTTGACAGGGCGAAATGCCAGGTTACAATAGAGGGGGGAAAAAATCACGGAAGAAGTGGAATCGTTTCGTGAATTCAGAACATTTCATCCAAACAAAACATTCCATTGATACGAAAGTTTGAATTAATGTTCTTACTTGGGCTTTAAATTTGCTGTACCGTATGGAATAAGTATAAAAACATATTTTGGCATGGTGCTGAGAATCCTAACATAAGCTGCTGCAAAGTCCACACGCATTCCTGTTTACGAACACTATTTCTAACCTATCTGTTACGTGCACAAATGTCTCGGCTACATTTTCAGTGACATGATGCAGAAAGAAAAGTGCTAATGCCAGCCATACTGGAGAAAATTATACTAATCACTTAGGCTAACCTCGTCTGAAGATAAGTTTGTTTTCTAGTTTGAGTATATTAGGGCCTGTTGTTATTAACTACCTGACCCACACAACTACTTCCATTTCTGGAAAAATTTTCAGTTCTGAGCCGAAAGTAACGTTGTTGTTAACAATAATAGTAGAAAGTTTTAATAGCCCTCGTGATTTTCCAGCTATATTTCGCACTCAGACTCCAGGCTCGTATACATGTGCATCATCATCTGGGAGAGAACATCCCATAAGTGTAGATTTAAGGTAACACTTAGAGTACCTGTATTCACAGTTGAAAAGTGTTATAACCTAAGCGTAGGTGTTCAAGCTGTGTGTATAAACTAAATTCATTGTGTGATCCGAAAAGGATGATAAATAATTGTTAAATGTGTTGTGAGTCACTTGTCCAGCATAATGAAAATTCCATTTGTCTCTTGACTGTGGTAAAATACCATAGGCTACCCCAGAATCATCTTATATATAGTTATTGGTAATAACTAGGTTATGTGGAGAGGTGGATGTGTTAAGGTTGATTATATGCTAGTTGGTACAACTGTGTTGAGGTAGATTAGATCCCTGAGAAAACAGTGTGGTACAGATCTTCCAGTTAAAGAGTTCACAATTTGAATATGATAGCTTAAGAGTTGTAGTGCCTACTTGAGCAGATAAACAAGAAGTTTAACTGTGCACATTACTGTAGTATTGAAGAAAATGTCCTCCTGGGTTATACACTAGACATACTGTAAAACAGCTGCCAGATGAATAAGTAAGCATAAAATTTTGCAGGTGAAATTACCTTGTTGAACTGCTGCAGAAGTAGAGTGAAGTATACATTTGGATTGACAGTTTCAGATAAGTTGCTTCATTCCATTTCACCATACAGAAATTTCTAAGTAATAGGCCCACTGCTATGGAGCCCCTGCCAAGTCCTGTAAACATTCTCTCGTTTTGTAGTATTTTGCTACTGATGTTATATTGTAGCAGAATCCAACACACTTTTGTCTACAAAGCTGAAATGCTCAGTGGGGAAATGGTACTTGTTTATTTTTAAAATCAATGTCATTATGAGTAAAATTGATAACCAAACATCTTGCAGAAGCCTCTTCGGGGACCTAGGGATTCTTACACTTCTAAGTGACTATTTTTTATTGGATCTTCGCAATTCAAAGAAGAAGAAGAAGAAAAGGCAGACTCTTTACAGTGTCAGCAACAAGAATGTACAAAGGTAAATAGTGCAGCAAATCTACTACATGAAACTTTAACAGTTGTATACCAAAATGTGCAGGGACTAGAAAGTAAATTAGTTGAAATAGAACTTCTATTAACTGACTGTCTATAAGACATTAACACACTATTCATAAGTGAGCACTGGGTGAAAGAAATGCAAGCATCTAGCATAATTATTCCAAATTTTGAAATTATTAGCAAATTTTGTAGAATCAACCATAAGGGGGGTGGGATATGTATTTATGTTAGGACAGGGGTAGAATCAAAAGAAATTAAATGTAAACTAAAAGGCATAGAAAAAGATTTTGAATACAGTATATGTGAGCTAACCAAATTAAAAATTACTATTGTGTGTGTGTACTGATCACCACTGGGCAACTTTGCCATTTCTATGGAAAACCATGAGGGACTACTGAATGAACTTAAACATAATGTAATTGTTCTTGGTGATTTTAGTGTTAACTTTGAGAATGATTGTAGTAAACAACAGCAACTGTGCAATCTGTTTTTGTGTCATAATATGATGGCAACTGTAAATGAAGTTACCAGATGCAGAAATATGTCTGAAACATTCAAATGTGGTATCCTGGTAGCATAAACTTGGCTCTTGATGAAATCACAAGCAGAAAAGTCCAGGTGAGCGAGGTCGGGGGAGCGAGCAGCCCACAGGCAACTTGCAGTTCTTCGTATCCACCTGTTAGGAAAGATCTCGTTCAGGTAGTACCTGACACTGTTTGCATAGTGGGGTGGTGCCCCATCTTGTTGATACATGACAGGGGCAAGGATACCATCTTGCTGCAACTGTGGCTCCAAGAACAATTGCAGGACATCCAGGTAGGTTGCTCTGGTAATTGTCTTTCCAGCAAACATAAACAGCCCATAGATCCTATCATTCATGAGACCAAGCCACACATTGATGTTGGGAGAGTCCCTTTGCCACTCAGTGCATTCATGGAGTTGCTTCTCTGACCAGATCCGGCAATTGTGTTTGTTGATGACACCACAGATATGAAATGTTGCCTCGTCGTTGAACATAACGTAAACGATGTTCCAGAATTGTGATTCTTTCGGCAATTTTTGGCATTGTGATGTCTGTTCATGGTTCCTGTAAGAGAAATAATCCACATGTATGTTTTCCGCAAAATGGATACTTACTTTGAGTACCCTGTAGGCCTACTCCCTAGTGGTATAACAAGAGTGAATGTAGGATAAACTAAACAATTCACAATGACAAGACTAGAATTAGCAACAATTTTTGAGTAGACTTTGTAATGAGAATAGAGTTTCATATTTTGGTGCAAAAGTGTATAACAAGTTGCCACCATATTGTAGGTGGGAAACCTATTGTCCCAGATATTTAAAAACAAAGTTAAAGAATATTCCATTGGTCACTTCTACAGCTCATCAGAATATTTATACTTGAAAAACTAAAATCTGCGTAACTCTTAAGACAGGGTGTTCCACATAAAACTTTTACACCTCATGCCTGAGATTCAAGAACTAGTAAAGTAACTAATAAAGAATAGATAATAGCAATGTTAAAAAACATGTAGGTACCTGTTCATAAGGGAAGCTGAAAATGGTGACCATGGGCATCCAGGCATCACTGACTCTGTATGACGAAATTAGCAGCAACACACTGTAGTTCTGTGGGTTTGATGTTAATTACTTCAGTAATGTTCTGTTTAAGATTGTCTATTGTGTGGGGATTGTCAGCTTATACTTTGATTTTTAGTGTTCCCCATAAATAAAAATCACATGATCCTAAGTTCAGAGACCTTGGGGGGCAGATGCCTTTATTGACGAATCTGTGTTCAAGAAACATGTTGGTGATGTTGCCATTTGGTTGAATTTGTGAGCAGTTGCTCCATCTTGTTGGAGTCATGCATATAGCTTGTCAGCATCTGTTAATTGTGCATAGAAAGTGTGGAAGATCCTTGGATATCTAGCACTGTTCAAGGTGTAGTTGATGAATTAGTGGTCAGTAATACACAAGTCAGACAACACACACCAAACTCCTATCTTCTCTAAGTGGAGAGGCTCTTCATGGACAATATGTGGGTCGTCCTGCAACCAGTATATGCAATTTTGGGAGTTTACATGACCTGACAAACAAAACCAGGCCTCATACAACATGCAGTAAAGTAATTGTTAGCAATTGATGTTAACAGCCAGTTAGAATAATGAACTGTTTTTTTCCTGATACTCAAAATTCAACTCATGCGCCACACTCACATTATGGGCTTTTAATTCCATATCTTTTAGTACATGATGACACCATGTGTGAGATCCAACAACCTGCTGTGATAACCTCCATACAGACTTAAAGGGATGTCTTGTAGTGTGTGTGTGTGTGTGTGTGTGTGTGTGTGTGTGTGTGTGTGTGTGTGTGTGTGTAAACTCTGTCTACAGTTTCTGGGCTCTTCACTGCAAAGTGCCCATTCCCCTGCACATTCTGAGTGGATTCAACAGCCCTCCATTTCTTGTACAGATCTTGAATAGTGCTCGCCATGGGGAGTTTCCTACCAGGATATATCAATTGAAACATTTCTGTACATTGCTTCATGGAGCCTGTTTTTATTTAACACTCCACAATATCAATTCACTGTTGTAATGCAAACTGCCCTATTTCTGCAACAACATGAGCTTTTCACAACTGATGATGAACACACAGCTACACTCAACTTTCTGATAAAATGTAGCCAACTTTTGACACAGTGTCGTCTGTTCACAAGTGTATATCTGGTGGGCTTGAATTAACCCAGTAGCCTGATTGGATAACTTCAGCGAAAATTAACAGGGAAATGGTGCAGTGTATTGAATTTTTTTCAACATTTGTTTCTCAGCACAATCTACCCTGCAACATCCTTAAAAACATTTCAGACTGTTTCTGACCACCCTGTATAAAGCATTATAGAAGTAATTACCACAATTATTAGTTTGAATAGATTAGCATTAGTCATGTTTTGTTGTTAGTACAGTTTATAATGTGATTTATGCATTTGTTCGTCCAGGGATCACCTTACAGTGCTATATGATGAAATGAAAATAAATACCTCAGAAATACAGATAACCACAGAATATATAAGTATGCTTTTATGAGGATATCATGGGTGTTCGGCCATAACCTTGAGGAAGAAACCCCACTGGCATTTGCCTGAAATAATTTATGAAAAGTAAAGTTTGGAATTGCTAGACAGATAAAGTTCCATCCTCACAAACATGAGGTCAGTGTCTTAACAGCTGCACTTCCTCATTCAGTTGGTCCCTATTGACAATATTTTTTAATGTATGCACAGTTTGCTGCAGATAACCTATAATATGAAAAATTGCTTTATTGCAACCACAATGCAGAGGCCAGAGTAACCTGTGGTTCCTGAAGAGAGGCAGCAGCTTTTGAGTAATTGTTACAGCAACAGTCTGCATGATTCACTGATCTGGCCTTCTAATGTTACTCAACATGGTCTTGCTGCACTGGTACTACAAATGGCTGAAAGCATGGGTGAACAATAGCTGTGACTTTTTTCTCCCAAGAGCATACTGCTGCACTGTATGGTTAAACTGTGATGGCATCCTATCAGGTAAAGTAGTCTAGAGGTAAAGTAGCCCCATTCAGATCTCTGGATGAGGTCTTACTCAGGAGGATGTCGTCAGGCACAACAAAACTTATATTTCATGAGTCAGAATGTGAAATGTTAAATATGTCAGTTGGTAGATAGGTTAGAGAATTTATAGGTTGATGCCAGATATAGTCAGAATTAGTGAAATGCAGTAGCAGGAAGAACATGACTTCTCATCAGGTCAGTAAAAGGCTGTCAACTCAAAATCAAATAGGGGTAATGCAGGAGTAAGTCAAATAATGATTAAGAAAAAAGATAAAGATATATGTGGCGTATGTTCTTTCAGAAATAAGACACCACACACCACACACCACTAACATAATTAACATGTTATTGACCAATAATACTTCCAGTGCAGATGCACACCATTCTTGAACTCTCACTGGAATCGGTGAAACTCCATGACCGATGAGGATAATGGGCAGGAGTACTAACATCAGCAGAGTGTGAATAAGTTGAGAATTTGGGTCTGATGGAGGGTGTGCCAGGGTAGTCTGTGCAGTTGCAATGACTGCTGTGTCTTCATGGGTTAGTGGTCAGAGCACCTGTCTGGTGAGCAGGAAACCTGGGTTCAAATTCCAGGCTGGCACAAACTTTCAATTTTCCCCATTGATGTAAATCAACACCCACTAGCAGCTGAATGTCATTAATTCTATGTCAAATTGAAGTTAGTTGGGAGGTGGGGGGGGGGGGGGGAAGGTGAAGGGAAGGGATGGGATTCCTGATGTCAGCTGCATTGGAACATTATGCAGAATGAGCGAAAACAAATGAAAATGTGTACCGTACCAGGACTTAAACCCAGGATCTCCTTCTTACAAGGCAGGTGCATTAACCACTGTGCCATCCTCAGCATCCCTCACAGCTGAATCACATTCCCATAGAGTGCCACTTATTCGCAGTCCTTGTCCATTTTCTCCATGCTCGCTACTCTGACATTGCCACAGGAGGTTGGGCGTACTTGTGCATCTGCACTGAAGAAGGTTGATCCAGTGCCCATCTAGACAATCAATTATATGAATGTACTGTGTCTGTCCTTTTGGACATGTGTTTAGCTGAATTTAAAGATGAGATCACAAATATGATAGCACAACACAATTTGCAGATCAGCACTACATATAGATCCTCTTCCTGCCAGAATGTGATGACACACAACATGATCAGATTAACCTTCACTAAATTGCAGGTTAGCTCTTTCTTCTGCAGACTGCTTCAGTTGACAAAAAGAGAAAATGTAAAAATGCAGTGAGTGAAGCAGGCAAAATGAAATATAGGCATCTGAAAGATGAGATTCACAGAAGTGCAAAAATGTGAAGCAGGAATGGTAGAGGATAAATGCAAGACTGTAGAAGCATACATAACCAGAGAAAAGACTGGTACTGCCTATAGAAATATTAGAGAGACCTTATACCATGAGTTCAGGCAGAAAATCAACACTACACAAAGAAGTGAAAGCTAAAAGGTGGGATGAAAAACGAAAAGAAAGGCAAACCTATATTTATTGTGTTTGTAGATTTAGATATAACTTTTGTTGATTTGGACTGGACTACACTTTTTGAAGTTTTAAAAGTAGCAGGGATAAAACACAAGAAGTGAAAGGTTATTTATAATTTACATGGAAACCAGACTGCAAGTATGAGACTTGAAGGAAATAAAAGGGAAGCAGTATCAGAGATAGGAGTGAGACAGGGAGTAGCTTATCCCTGATGTTATTCAGTCTGTACTTGAGCAAGCTGTCGAAGATAGTGACATCTCATTTAAGATGTTTTTAACAGTAAACCAATGTAAGAATGGAAAGTAACATGCACCATCTTCCTAGGCAAACTCAAGTACAGCTCCCAGTTAATTTCCTAAACCTTTTTCCTGTTCAGAATGAGATTTTCACTCTGCAGTGGAGTGTGCACTGATATGAAACTTCTTGACAGATTAAAACTGTGTGCCAGACCAAGACTTGAACTCAGGACCTTTGCCTTTCACGGGCAAGTGCTCTACCAACTGAGCTACCCAAGCACGACTCACGACCCATCCTCACAGCTTCAATTCTGCCTGTACCTCGTCTCCTACCTTCCCAAGGTGAAGGTCCCGATTTCGAGTCTCATTCTGGCACACAGTTTTAATCTGTCAGAAAGTTTCTCTTTCTTGTCCTCCTTTTTCTGTGCTGGAGCCCTAACTGGGGACCAGTTTCATCGTGGTCTCAGTACAGTCCTGTATACCTACATTACTTGAATGATGAGTTCAATGATGATGGTGTTCATCTTTATTTTTTGTAAAAATATGTAAATGTTCAAGGCTGAAGCATATTGTTTCACAGATATAGCCACACAGCAGTGGAAAGACATTGTTTTGCTTAAAAAAATATAAGTGGTGGAAGAGAGAGGGATTTGTTTCATTATTTTCATTATTCACTTTGGCATAATGATTATGAGACTAATGCCTCCAAATTTCTTATGTGAAAACTCTTAAAGCCTTTTTCAATAACAAAAACGTTATTAACACTCTGCATATATATTCTTCATGTCTACATAGTCACCCTGGCAATGAACACATTTCTCCCAATGAGAAATACCATCACTGTAGAATGTTTGTTTTGTTGACAGTGCCATGACCTCACCTCTGCTTGCACCACTTCATTGCTATCAAAGTGAAGTCCTTAAAGATGTCCTTTAAGTTTTGGGAACAGATGAAGATCAGATGGGGCCAAGTCAGTACTGTATGGAGAATGATCAGTGACAGTGAACACAAGGTATTGGATTGCTGATGTCACAGTGCTTGTATATGGTCTTGCATTGTCATACTGATGGGTAGGGTGCTCCATGTGTGGACAAACTCTCTGAATTCAAAATGTGATTACGTCACACTATTTCTCATGCAGTTACATTAGATACTGCCACATTACATGCTACAATTTGGAGCCATTAATAGGCAGTTGGCTGAATATTTAACATGTAGAATGTTAATGACATTTGTTTTATTCAAAAAGCATTAAGGGTTTTCACAAAAATCTCTGAGGCAGTATAGGATTACCAAATGTACAAGGCACATTTTATTGATTTTATGTCAGAGACTTTCCTGAGAATACCAACAGCTTAGTACAATCTGCTCAATCTGATTAATTACTTTTCTTTAAGTATGTCCCATAGTAAAGTAACATCTGTCCACACTACAAGGAATTTTGAGGCTACTTTTTGGTGTTTGTAGACATTTTCCATCCTGATGTTACCTATTACTGGTGTTAACTTTTGTGATTAGACCAAGTTTGTTAACTGTTTTTTCTTTATTTTGTTACAGCTTGTTTTTATTTAACCAATTTACCAGGGTGTAGTTTGTATCAACAGAGTTTTGAGTTGATGAAAACAGTGTATTAGTATCATCAGCAAATATTACCGGCAGACTTTTATGAATGGTTAGGGCAGATTATTGCCAGATATAATAAACAAATTTGCACCAAGTGTGAAAAATTTAGGAATACCTTGTCTTACTATGTGCTCCTTTGACTGAATGCTTTCACCATAATTTTTAGGTGGTTATAGTATTGTGGACTCTGGACTCTCGTATGATCTGAACCAGTTGGTATGTTTCCCCCCAAATTCCTTACAGCCATAGTGTCTCAAAAAGTAATGCATGGTTGAAACAATCAATGGCCTTTGTCAGATCGAGTAACGCATTTGTTTAATGATTTGCTTCATTGAGTTCACTGTAGAATTAACTTCAAATGAATAAAAAGACCCATTTATCGATATGCTTCTCCAAATTCCAAGACTGTAAAAGCAATAACTTTCCAGGAAGCCCTTCATGACGGTTATTGTGCATGCACTTCACCTGTAGTTCACATGGCTTGCTTGTACTGGGACAGAGCATTTAATTTAAAGTGCACTAGTGCAGGAATTAGTTGTCAAAAATTAAAAGAATTGTTGCAAATTATTAACAACAGTCCTTTATTATGTTTGAAGCATAGTTAATCACTCAAAATGAACTTTGAGTGTTTTAAAGCAATCATCGAAACAAAGACCTACAATACAGGCTCTTCCTGTGAGTTTCCAATAGTTCTGTTACAAGAGACAGCTTCACATCTGTATGTGTTTCTTCATTTGCTTTTTCAGTGTCTTCATAAACAATAAATGCATTATGCACTAAATATTTAGTAGTTTTCTAAATATTTTTACACATTGCTTGAAACATATTTTCCTTTCCATGAGAACAACTTGTAGTTCCTGATTTCTTCCAACTCACTCACTTCCTGACAAAGGTCTTAACAATACATTGTGGTGTAGTGTGGAACACAACACAATCAAGAATGTAGTACAACTTTATTAGGCTGTGGCATGTACTCCAACCACTGTAATGTAAACTGAACACAATAAGACAAGGTAAATATATGCAAGCAGTTACAACATGATAACTGCGTGTGAGCATAGCATGGCAGGATTTAAATAGGCACTCGCCCATGGTGGCTCTATCAGATGTCCACAGTATTGCTCTTATGCGACACTCTCTCGCTAATGACATTACAGTGCTAATGCATGTGGCTTTCAAGTGTGCATGCATTACTTCATTCCTCTTCCCTTGGGGAAGAGCTCAGACTTATGAGATGTCCATCACATCTCCCTTCACAAGGCTCTGACTGAGATGATGTACTATTACTGGGGCATATAGTCACAAGTACTTGGGGCGGGCAGCATTGCAGTCTGCCTTCTCATGTCAACCCTTGTGGTAGGATGGGTGACATCAGTGTAAGCTTCGTATCCACATCAGGTCCAAAGCCTGGTGTTGTTGATGCCCTCGCAGTTGGTGATTAAGGCGGAGAAGACAGCTCTGGTGTGGACAGCAGCTGCATCGGTACTGGTAGCGGTGTCGGCAAAGCAGCGCTAGGCTCATCCACCAGTGACGGGGGCCCCCTCGTATTTTGTAACAGGGATCCAGCCACATCAGGAGATCCAGCAAGTGACAGAGACTGGCGGGGTGACTTTGCCATCTTGGCTGGGGTTGTCCAGGCGCAACTGGTCGTAATGACATGCACAGAGTCCCTCATCCATACAGACATTGCAGAAACAGTGGCTGCAGCATTAGGAGATAATGGCAGAAATCCATTTTGGATGAGGACCAAACCCGCATACTAAGACAGCCACCTCGGGCCAAGAATGGGATGACGGTTGCACGGGTTGGCTTACCTGGCCAGGCCGCAGGAGATGAAGGTTTGTCTGGTGTTTATACCCATGGAGCAGTTTGATGGGGCTGTTGTCATCATACTGTTTGAACCAATAGGAAGGTGGAAGTTAATCCAAGGCAACATGGGCTGGGGACTGAGTCACATACTTTTTCATTTGTCTTTTGGTTGTTCTAACTAATCTTTCGGACTCACCACTGGACTGCAGGTGGAAGGGTGGGGCAAAAATATGGCGAATGCCAAGGGAATTTTAGATAGTGGATAGGCCAGTTATAACTTGGCTCCCTCACATTCCGCAGCTTAGACAAACATACTGGCGGCATCTTAATGATCTTCGTTGCTTGAATCACACCAGCTGGGGTGCTGATTGGTCTACCCTTCTATGACTGTATCAGGCATTGATTCAGTCCCATCTCATTTATGGGAGCCTGGCTTATAGTTGGTCATCGCTTTCCGCATTGCAGTTGCTTGATGCCATAGTTCAGTGCGGGATCCGACTCGCAACTGGAGCTTTCCGCACAAGCCCTGTAAACAGCCTACTTGCGGAGGCTGGTGTCCCTCCATTGTAGATCCGCGACTGGCAACTACTAGCCGCTTATGCTTCACATGTTTTTAGCTTAACTGAACATACAAATTACCGTCTCCTGCTCCCCAACTCAGTCGTCCATCTTCCAGATTGGTGGCCCCTGTCACGGTGTATGATTGCGGTTTGCATCCAGTCTCTTCTCTGTGGGCTTGAGTTTTTCCCTCTCCCACCTCTTTTCTGGGCCCATGTATGTATACCCCATGGTGTGTGCCCCACCGATCTTCAGCTGGATTTGGCACAAGGCCCAAAAGACTCAGACCCTCCGCTGATGCTTTCCTTCCATCCTTGCCGCATTTCACAGCTCTGACGTAGTCTTTGCTGACAGTTCAATGGTTGCTGGTCGAGTTGGTTATGATTTTACTCTTGAGGATCAATCTGAACAACCCTCATTTCTGGATGGCTATTGTGTTTTCACTGCAGAGCTGGTTGCCATTTCTTGCGACCTAGAGTATATCTGCTCCTGCTCAGGTGAGTCCTTTGTTATCTGTAGTGACTCCATGAGCAGTTTAGGAACTATCGACCAGTGTTTTCCTCACTCTTGTCTGATGATGGCTATCCAGGAGTCCATCCATACTTGTGCCCATTGCAGCCACTCCATGGTTTTTGTGTGGACCCCGGGTCTTGTCGGCATCCGGGGTAATGAATCTGTTGACAGGCTGGCCAAACAGGCTGTCATTGAACCAACCCTCGAGACTGGCCTTTCGGAATGTGATCTCCTGTAACTATTGTGGCAGAAAGTCCTTCGTACCCGGGGTGATGAATGGCGCACTGTGCCTTAACCCAACAAACTTCGGGTCATCAAGGAGACTACAGGTGTGTAGTGCTCCTCCATGCGAGCCTCTCACAAAGACTCCGTTTTTCTGTGCCGGCTATGCATTGGCCACACCCGGCTGACACACGGTCATTTATTGCACCCTGAGAACCCACCTCTATGTCGCTGTGGGTCGGCATTGACAGTGGTCCACATCTTGTTAGACTGTCCACTTTCAGCTGCACTCAGACGTTTGCACTGCTCGATACACTCTCTGGTCTCTTAATGGATGACTCTGCAATGGCAGGCTTACTTTTGAGTTTTATTTGAGCAGGGGGCTTTTATTACTCAATTTGAGGGTTTGTCTCCTTTTTTGTTGAGTCTGGCCTTTGGCCTACGATTTCAGCTTGGGGTTTTTAATGTGTCTCTTGGTGGTTGGCTTTTCCTTTTTTGTTTACATGGTCAGCCAACCACTGTACAACTCTATGTGCCTTTAATTCCTTTTTTTCTGGACTTTGTGTCTTTCTTGTTTTGTGTCGTCCCTTGTTACCTCCGTTGCTTGCTTTTATTCCTTGTGGGTTTTCATGGTTGTGGATACAGAGACTGATGACCTTTGCAGTCTGGTCCCTTCAACTCCCCAAACCAACCAACCATAGGTCAGCCATGTTGTATGCAATGTATCACTTTCCATAAAATCAGGTCAGTTGCCCTACCCTGTGTGACCCAAGTGCCAGTGATTGGAAAACCATCAATATTGTGTTCAACGCATTCATCAGAGTGGATACAGAGTAACTCCTTGCGATCAAAAAAGAGGTCCTGACCAGCTGAAATATGGGGGAGCACCTCAGCATTCAGATGTTTAGCTGTGGGGTGGAAGTGAATCTCATTGCACCAAGAGAGGAACAGCGCCCAATAGTGAAGGCAATGCACTGCTTTGTCTGCCAGCAACACTGAGGGGCTAAAAAGTGAAACTAATGGCTTGCGATCCATGATGAGATCGAATTTTGCACCAGGCAGGAAAACATGAGACTTCTTTAAGGTATAAACAATGGTAAGTGCTTCTTTCCCTATATATGAATATCGAGCTGGAGCCAAATTGTCTTCAATCAGTGTGCAACAGGCCACTCACTCATGAGAATATTTATGAGCTAACACCATACCCACGACTCTCTGAAATGCATCTGTTGGCAGCACTAAATGTTGACCCGGTTGATAGGTTATGAGGTAATGTGCACATTGTAATATAGACCTCAGTTTCAAAAACACCGTTTCACTTGCCTGCAACCAGTGGGTAGATGTTTCCTTATGCAGCATGGCATGTAACGGTTGTGCAGTTGATGCCACTCCCAGTAAAACTGATGATGATGACGATGATAATGATGATAACAAGCAATCTTACCTCTGGAGTTCTTTGATTTACATAGGGCACGGAAGAACCACAATGGCAGAGACATTCTAATGATGGGGTGTGATACTAGTACTAAAGACCTCAAATACAAGATAAAAAAATAGACGGCTGAAAGAAGCGACGCTTTTTCAAATTGCATTTCAATCCAGCAGCCTGTAACACCAAAAAGAGCATACCTAAGTTGGTGAGATGTTCAGCAGTGGAGGAGCCAGACACCACAATATCCTCAAGAAAGCTGGCGCAACCAGACACAGATCATGTGAGTTGTTCGAGAAACTGTTGGAAAATCGCCAGGGCACTGGCCATGCCAAATGATAACTGGAGGTATTGATACAAGCTGGAAGACATGGTAACCACCAAGAGCCATTGAGAATTAGCATCAAGGGAAAGCTGCATACATGCACCAGAGAGGTCAATCTTGGGAAAATAATGATCACCATCAAGTTTAGCAAAAAGTTTGTCAATGCATGGTAAGAGATATGGGTCAATGAGAGACTGAGCAGTGACAGAAACTTTAAAATTGCTGCAAAGGTGTAACCGCCCTGACGGCTTCTTGACAATGACTAAGGTGGTAGCCCATTCACTGGATGTGATCAGTGGACAAACCCAGACACTGTGAGGCAGTAGACCTCTGCCTTAACTGAACCACAGAGTGCAAGCGGCACTAGGCAAGCCAGAAAGAAACAAGGTTTGGCTGAAGGTTTCATGGTGATGTGGTCCTTGAAATTATTGGCACAACCGAAACCCACAGAAAACAGGGTGGGAAATTCAGAACATAAGGAGTCAAGTTGTGTATAAGGCACTTGATCAGAGACAAGATTAACTTCATTGGAAATATTAAACCCAAAAAGCTTAAAGATATCCAAACCAAACAAATTTTCAGTGCATGCATTGTTCACCACCAGAAAAGTCAGCAGGCAAACAACAGGTTTATTTGTGACTAGGGCGGGGAAACAATATCGGAAGGGAATACTTCTATTATTGTAGGTGACTAATGTATGCTATAATGGTGCTCAAGATGGTACGTTTGCAAATTCAGTAATGACACAGCAGCACCAGTGATTCCTTGCATGTATAATAGAAATCTTATTGGGTGCAATGAAGGTTGCTGATACATAATTTACATCCATTCAGTGTCTGCAATAGGCTGCTGGAATTTTGAATTACAAACAGGAACAGTGTGGCCGATTTTGTTGCACTGGTGGCAAATGGCCCACCACTTAGAACAATCTGGCCTATCATGAATGGCAAAACACAATGGAAAAGAGGGAAGTTTGGACCACTCGCGATTTTGCTCATTCCCAAGCTTGCTGTGCTGCTGCTGTGGCCGTGGCTGCCGCATTGAATTGGGCTGCCTGCCATGATGTTTTTATTGCGTGTAAACTACTGCCACAATATTGGCCCCCTGTGAGCCTACCGACAAATGGCACATGGAAGTGGGTTGAACTTCTGCAACCTCGCACTATGATTAAATTTGAGTACCCGCAACCCTAGAATCGTGAAACAATTGTACAATAGTCAGAATGCCAGAGAGGGAGGTGTTCTCACATTGAAAGGCCCACTCACAAAGCTAACAATTGGGGCAAACCGAATGATTGCATCACAAACCATTTGGTCAGCATACAACTCCTTATATACATCAGTGACAAAGTTACAATGGAGGCTTTAACCATGGACCTCAGCTGCCCAAGTCTTACAGGAATGTTTCAGTTTCTTGCAACAGAGACAGAACTCAACTCGAGTGGCATTTACTTGCATCTATTTACAGTGGTATTTGGAAAGAAAGTTGCACATATTAGCAAAAGAGTGTGAATATGAATCCTGCAGGGGGCCAGTTGCCAAAGGAATTGATATATGTGACATGATTATCAAGACAAAAAGAAAGCATGACATAAGGTAACATCAGTTAATTCAAATTCATGAAAATGCCACCGCAACTACTTTTGGTAAGCCATTTTTCGACATACTCATAGCAAGCCGGAAATGGTAGGAGATAAATGATGGGTAGTGTCAGGTGATGTAGACTAAGACAGACCCAAACTGGCCAAAACAGAGGCAAGTGTTTGCAATACCTGGGTTTGATTGCGTTGTGCTGTGGCAGAGACTTCCTGCTGTTGACTGAGATGCTGTAGTAAGAACCCCTTGCTGATCAACCAGCCAGTGGAAAAACTCGTGTGCGAGGGGGGGGGGGGGGGGCACTCTCGCATTACTTCACATTTCAAATATATGACTTCACTTAGCTGAGAAAATAGTAAACAAATCATAGAGCAATACAGCAATACACTCTTACCTGCAATACTGTGAATGGTGTGTAAATGGTTGGATTATTGCCAGTAGAGATGCTCAGTGCCACACGAGTAGGCATTTAAGTTGTAGGCTTGAGAGGTTATAACAAGGTCATATACTGCTTCCTTTACAACTGGAATATGTTTGATAGAATAGAAATGGACCTTTAGTTATTAACATGACTACTGTCAGCTATTTTGAACAGCATACTTCAGCTACTTTGAAATTTTTGAAGATATGACCTGTTGATGAAGAGTAGCTTCTTATATCTGGCAGGTAATCAGCCACATGTCATCCATGTTAGAAGATAATCAGCAATATTACCCCAAACACAGGGTTGATTGGTTGGTTTCTGTGTTGTAATACTTCTGATTTCACTAGCTGTGACAAGGTGAATAAAAAATTAACTTGGAAACAGAACTATATCTGGACAATGACTGGGCACAGGAAGAGTGGTAAAAGAACAACATTTGTCATGAATATTTATGAAGTGATTGTTGAATATTTCACATAATTATTTATGATCAGAGATAACACAGTCTTCGTTTTTGATGCATATTATTGAGTGACTCTTGCCTTTCTCACCAATTGTCTCATTGATGACTTTCCACATGGCTTTGAATGTATTACTGGAGTTGACTATAGTCTGCCAGTTGTACATACTCTTGGCTTCACAATGAAATTATTTGGAATATTTTTTATATTGTTTTAAATCATTATCAAATAACTTGCTGTCACTTGTTTCATAATATGCTTGGCATTGATCTAAATTATATTTGAAGTGCTACATAATATCATACCTACAGAATGCTCAAATTCATCAAGCTTATTGACCACATCATTAGCACAATAGCTGCCCCCTCTAGTCAGCTTTATGAAGAACATGCGTGAAAGTGACTATATTGTTTTTTCGATTGTTTATATACCAGTGCATGATGGAAAATTTCTTTCTGTTTGGTTATACCTAGCACTGTTGTACTCAATATCAAACAGTTGTGATCTGAAATACCATTATAAATTAGGTATACTCTGTAACAGGTGACCTGCTGTTACCAAAAAAATAAATAAATCATCAATTGCAGAAGTGCTAGTTGTTTGTGTGGGTTTATTGTTCATGTTCTACATGTTACTACCATTTTATCGTTCAGTATTTATGCCAAACAGCCGCTTCTGTATATTAAAGTCTCCACATAGCAAAATATTTGGGTATTTTGAACTGTCTAGTTTTACACTTATGTCTAGTGTTGACATAAATATTGAAATGTAACCAGTAGGATGACATCAAGAAAAGGAAAATCTCACAGTAGCCCAGAGACAGATAGCTCCATTGAAACTTTCTAAAGCACATACTCCAATTACATTGAGGTAATAAGCTGCACACAAAATGTAATGTATTTAACTAGTTAACATTGGTAATGCATTTGCAACAACATGATACATTTGATGCATGCCATGAAGTTGTCATTATAACAGTCACATTTGCTTAGGAAGGTCAAAACTTTATCTGTAAGTTTTCTCCCTGAGTGACTTATTTTGAGGCTGAAGCAAGAAAACTTTACTACCTGATATACCAAAATACCTAATTATAACATTTACTAGATGAATGAAACATTCATTATGGCTTGAATGAGCAGTCAGAGAAAGTTTTCAGCTTCCTATAGAAATTGTGAAGAAAAAAAAAAAAAAAAAACAACAGGAGAGCTTGTCTTGCCTTCCATTACCATAGTTGGCCTAATGAGAACCTGGTAAATAATCATGTCCTCCACTTATCTAAAATTCCCAAGTAGTTGACATTATCTTGAATAAAAAGGAGTTCAGTAGCATCAAAAATTGTTCTTCTCTTATAACTTATTTACCAGTAAAATGAAACATTCTCTAATATTTCATAATAACTATACAGAAATGTTTTCTTCATACAGAGAAACAATGGAGGAGTATATTCCATAGTTAACATCTTGATGTAAAATATGATGCCTTAAGTGACATGGCATCACTGGCATAGATGCAATACCTGATTGCAGAGAGCATCAGTACATAATTAGCTTCTATTGACTTCCACCTTCAGTTTGACAGGTAGTGATGTGGAAAGACATATGTGAAAACTGTTCAGATATACTGAACCTGCAGAGTAATGAATATGTTGTGGCAGTTGACAGTTTGTGCTCAACTATGACCCAAAACATAGATTTATTGCTGTTTATGAGTAGCCACCTTCACCATTAAACTATCTGAGCATGGGTTAACACACTGGACTCGCATTGAGGAGGACGACGGTTCAGTCCCATCTCCGGCCATCCTGATTTAGGTTTTCCGTGATTTCCCTAAATCGCTCCAGGCAAATGCCCGGATGGTTCCTTTGAAAGGGCATGGCCGATTTCCTTCCCAACCCTTCCCTAACCCGAGCTTGCACTCCGTCTCTAATGACCTCATTGTCGACGGGACGTTAAACACTAACCACCACCACCACCACTATCTGAGCATGCCTGTAGGCCTGACTCAAACTTTCATTGTTGTCAACAATATTTCTGAAAATTAATGCAACTGGGACTCAAACCTGAGACCTTTTCCTTTTCACAGGCATGTGCTCTACTGACTGAGCTATCCAAGCACAACTCATGACCAGCTTCACAGCTCCACTTCTGCCAGGGGATAGCTCAGTCAGTAAAGTACTTTTTTGCCAAAGACAAAGGTCCCAGTTTTGAGTCTCAGTCCGGCACAGTTTTAGTCTGCAAGGAGTTTCAGATCAGTGAACACTCTGCTGGAGAGTGAAAATTCATTCTGCTAATATGACAGGTTCTTGCACAGGGTATGTGGGAATGGCACTGCTAGGGAAACAGAGGTGGTAGGGGACCAATGCTCACCCTGACACAAGGGATACATATGAAATGAACCTAAAGTAATAAAATGAATGTTGGTGTCAGAAGACATTGTCATATACCCTAGTGTTTAGGGCAACCAAAGCAGAAAATCTAGGCTTGAGTAGGGATCTGCCACAAATTTTGATTTAGCACTGCATATTCATTGCATTGTGGGTTTGACATACCTGAAAGGTTTCCAAAGACACCATTTCATGTCACTGTATCTTTGTTGCTCTTATCCCCACTGATATATTAATTTAATTTAATTTAATTCATTTGAGATACACCCCATGTTACACAGTAAGCCTCTGGAATTATTGCTCACAAATCATAAGTGAAATATTACTGACAATTAGTATGAGTCAAGCCTTTAAGCATACACATTTAAACTAATGGCTCATATGACATCTCACTGAAAAGCTTAATATCACGATTTGTTTCCCACTGTAGCCTAAATATTCAGTTATCACAACACATTTATTAAAGAACTTTTTATTAGTGACTCGGTCTTAAAATACAGCCTGCTTACAATTTTCAAACTCACTCATAAATATATGTCAGCAAAACATCAATTACTGCACAGAAAAACCGACACCCCTATAGCAGCTGCAATAACTTGTGCAAAATGAGATACACTAGAGATGTATTTTAAGTTTCATCAGTTGCTGCAAGAAAGACATAATCAATACCATGAAAATCTTTTCCCTCATACTTAAACCACATTTAAGTATGGCACAGGAGATTGACCACTAATGGATGACATATTGTAGAATGCTAGAATGGTAAAGAGGGACTCCAGTGAAACATAAAGCAAGTGAAGTGGATGTGCAGATAAAAAAAATAGACCTCAAGTATTCCAAGAAAAGAAGCATTTGGTTAGAGGTCTAAAAGTTACTGCAGTGAACAGATTTTGTTCTTGTACCACTTGTTCCCCAAAAGGATTAACTGGTGCTTTGGATATGCAAGCATGTCCCTAATCCTGTTTTTCCCCCTCTGTCAGATGTCAGTTCTTGTAACTTGTTTTGCCACTGAGGGTAAGGCTTGTCAGATATATGTTATTCTCAGTAAAGCCACCATTTTGCCCTATTGGTCATTGTAAATGGTGAATACCTCAGGTGCTTAGTGTTCATTTGCTTGTTGAGCCCACATTTACTGGTCTGTGAACTTGTAGTCACTGCCATTTTCCCTTCCTTACTGAATGTAAATAGAGACTTATTCTTTCCACGAGAAACTCTGCCAGAGTTGTTGGAACATGTTCCGCTCAACGTGCGACAACAAATGTGGTAACAACACAATGGTGCACCTGCACATTTCACACATGCAGTGTGAGTGCATGTGGATGAAACCTTTGGTGAGATGTGGATAGGATGCAGTGTGCCAATGGCATGGATGCACATTCCTCCAACTTGATGCCCACTGATTTTTTCTTCTGAGGCCACCTGAAATATGTTGTCTATGAAACACCCATTGAGACTGATGAAGAGCTGATAGCACACATTATGGCAGCCTCTGATGCAATTTCCATTTTGCCAGGAGTATTTGAAAGAGCACGACAGTCGTATGGTTTGCATTCAGGCTGGAGTGTGTAGTTTTGAGCACTTTTTGTAACTGTTTTCAAATAAAGGTTATAAAACTTCACCCCTACTTCTGATTTACCTTGATGCCACAAATACATTGAAATTGTTGCCCTGCAGACCTGCTACCATGAAGTCTCTGATGACATCATATTGTGTGCCAACCCTCTTGGCAGCGTACGACTCTGTTTGATGATGCCATGTATATAAGCAAACATACTCTTCTCCCTGTCTCTGTCCATCTCCTCCCCCCACCCCCCCCCACCCCCCCACCCCCCTTTCTATTACACTCGATCACTACCCTTCTATGCCTTGCCCAAGACTTCTACATTCCTCCCCCTCACCTTCTCTCTGGCCATTTGTGCTTCCCCTGTCTCAGTCCACATCTTCCTCCTCTCTCTCTCTCTCTCTCTCTCTCTCTCTCTCTCTCTCTCTCTCTCTCTCTCTCTCTCTCTCTCTCTCTCTCTCTCTCTATCCATATGCATCTCCTCTTGTCCTGCTCTTCCTCTCTCACTATCCACCTCCTGCTCCCTACTGATCTCCTCCAGCTCCCTTTCCTTATCCATCTCCTCCAATCCATCTCTTTATCCTTCCCCTCCTTCCCCCTCTGCCCATTACCTCCCACCCTCTGCCTTCCAAAAAAAAAGAACAATTTACCTTGTTCACACAGTCAAATACCTTAGATCACAAAAGAGAGCAGCCAGTGCTGTTTTGTTATTTAATGCTTGTAAATGTGTAAATGGCACTCTCAGGAGAGTAGTTCTTGTGATATCAAAACTAATGAGGATATTATTGTTGTGTTCTAGGATACATCACCAACTAAAAAGTTTTAGAAAAACTCAGCAGTGAAACAAATCAGTAGTCATTGACATCTCTCCTGGCACCTTTCTTATAGCAGTGTTTAATAATTGCATATTTCAGTTTCTCCATTGGAAACACCTTCAAATCCAGAGTAGCTTTCATTTATGAGGGACTATATAATTTCCTTGATTGCATAAGGAGAAGTTGGTGATTAGTCATATGACTGAATTTTATCAGAGTTGCATTTTCATTGTACTGCTGTGCTTCTTCTCTTGCACTGTTTGTCCTTATATTTTCTATTACATTTAAGAAATGATTATGAAATGCATTTGCTACATGTGACTCATCATTTATAGCCCTTTCAATTTAAGTCAGTAGTGATGTTATCCTGTTCTTTTAGTCATCTTGCCAGGTGTGGCCATGTACACAAAGTGAAATACAGTCCCAGGCCCGAGGTAATCCTGCCCCTCGTAAGAGGCGACTAAAAGGAGTCTCACATGTTTCAGGCTTTATGTGATGGTCCCATGTAGGGTTTGACATCAATTTTTCAAAATTTTCCTGAAGATCGAGACAATTGGTGAAGGGTGCCTTACATGGTGCATCATGCATTGAGATCTTCAGCCCACTTTCTTGTCATCACATTGCAGTCCTACCCGTTCTCCATCTCTTGAATGAGGACACCTTCCTGGATGCATTTTCCACCATGCACTATGCAGTGTCACTTTCTGTGCCAACAATGACCATGGTCTTCTTTGCACCTCATATCCAGCATGGCAGCCAGTCTGTTATGGTGGGGCTGCCATGTACCCTGTTGGTTATAGCCCCCTGACAACACAGGGATCGCTCTGCTGATGCCGGTGCCGTTAACTCCACACGTATGCCTAGGAGGAGATGCCCGTCACCCTGTGGCATTGGCACTCCTGGCAATGGCCATCCTTCCAGGTAGCATTTGCTGCGGCTGGGTGACACCCGTGTGCAGGGACCCTGGTCAGAGTGGGTGGCATCAGGGCAGATGACACGCCATGAAACATAGTACACGATCTCTTACTGGTGGTCCACTGCCAACAGTCTCTAAGCAGGTAAAGTCTAACTTGAATGTTAAGACCCCAAGTCAGTCCCCTCCCTGGCCACATCCTTGGGAGGAATGCCAGGCTAAGGATGGCAATGATGTTTATTCGCCCCAGTACCTCATATGTATGAGAGTTGATGGGAAATCTTTCATGTCCATGAAGCCTTAGTTTTTTGTGGAGTATTTGGGGTATAAGACTGGGCAGGTGGACAGCTTGACCAAAATGAGCTCTGGGTCAGTTCTGATAAAAACAGCAACCTCTGTCCAGGCATTACTTGATTACAGCAAGTTGAGGGGTGTTTCTGTTACTATCACACCTTGTAAGAACTTCAGTATGGTCCAGGGCATTATATTCCACAGGGACCTTTTGCAGTATGGTGATGAGTTGCGTGCCAATTTAGAGTGGCATCTGGTGTGTCCATTGGAGTCAGAGGGATAACCAGGTTGCCACCGGTGCCTTCATCTTGGCTTTTGTTGGTGACACATTGCCTGTGAAGGTAAAGGTGATTGTCTACCACTGTGACGTCAAGCCATATATCCCTTCCCCGATGCAGTTTTAAGTGCTGGAAGTTTGGCCACATGTCTTCCCTTGTACTTCCAGCCCCACCTGTCGAAATTGTGGACGTCTGTTGCATCCCAATACTCGGTGTGCCCTGCCTCTCTTCTGCGTCAACTGCAGAGAGGGTCATTTACCTTGCTCGCCAGACTGCAGGATTTTAAAGAAAGAGAGGAAAATCATGGAATATAAGACCCTCGACTGACTGACCTACACTGAGATTAATAGGAAATTTGAGCGCCCACATCCTATGGCTATGACCTCCTCATATGCCGCCACTACGAGAATAGTTGTAGCCCCATCAGTTCCATGAATTACAGTTGGCTCTCAGAGCCAGAAGGCTACTCCTGCCCCATTGATGGTGGGAGGCACTTCCCCCCTGTTGCTCCCCACCTTGGGAGCACTGCACTCGCAACCATCGGGGACACTAGTCCCCACTTCCTAGCCAGAGAAGCGTAAGTCTTCATTGGCTCCTCTCACCAGGAAGGGGTTCCCTGGGTCTCTCCCTTCCCAGATTTCTGCTAATGGGAACGATGATGCCCACGAGCGGCTGAAGAGCCCAAAAGCAGCTGGTCGTCGGACTTCACGCTTATCCTCAGTCCTGGAGACAGATTTAGTGAAGTCCTCCCAGCAAGGGAAACCCAAGGAACAGCGCGAGCAATAGAAAAAGAAGACCCCTAAGAACAAGAAACTTGCAGTGGCACCCACACCACCACTACATACAAGCTCTGCATCTGAGGATGGGGTGGAGATTCTGGCGTCTGCTGAGGACCTGGATCTCACCGGACCCTCAGACACAATGGATATAGACTGCTCGGGAAAAAAGTCCGTGGCAGCATGTGATCCTGAGGCATAAACTGCCTCATTGAATGTTCTATGTCTTCCCAGTCTCATGATGATGTCATCCTCCAGTGGAGTTGCGGCGGTTTTTTCCACCGCCTGGCTGAGCTATGGCAACTGCTAAGCTTTACACCTGCTTTCTGCATTGCCCTCCAGAAAACCTGGTTTCTGGCAATGTAGACTCCTGCCCTCTAAGGCTATAAGGGATATTACAGGAACCATAGCGACTATAATCAAGTGTCAGGTGGAGTTTTCGTTTATGTCCTAAACTCAGTCTGTAGTGAAACTGTGCCCCTTCAAACCCCTCTTGAAGCTGTGGCTGTCAGAAAACGGACGACATAGGAAATAACTGCCTGCAATGTGTATCTTCCTCCAGATGGTACAGTACCCCTGAATGTATTAGCTGCACTGATTGATTAACTCCCTAAACCTTTCCTATTTTTGGGAGATTTTAACGCCCATAACCCCTTTTGGGGAGACACCGTGCTTACTGGCCGAGGCAAAGATGTCGAAACTTCACTGTGTCAGTTCGACCTCTGCCTCTTAAATACTGTGGCTGCTACACATTTCAGTGTGGCGCGAGGTAGTTACCCGGCCATTGATATAGCAATTTGCAGCCCAGGAAGTCTCCCATTTATCCACTAGAGATAACATGACGACATGTGTGGTAGTGACCACCTCCCCATCTTCGTGTCACTGCCCTGGCGTCACGGCCACAGACACCTGCCCAGATGGGGTTTAAATAAGCCGGACAGAATCTTTCATGTCTGCTGTCACTGTTGACTCTGCCCCACATGGTAACACCGATATGATGATTGAGCAGGTGGCTACCATAATCGTTTCTGCTGCAGAAAACGCGATCCCTCGTTCCTTAGGGTGCCCTCGGTGAAAGACACGAAAGACAATTCCTTAGTGGTCGCCAGAAGTCGCTGAGGCAATTACAGAGCATCGGCGAGCTCTACAGCGACATAAGCGACCCCCTTCCCTAGAGCATATCAAACGAAGGAAACAGGAGTGTTGGGAGAGGTATGTGTCGACCACTGGGTGCCATACGTCACCTTCCCAATTCTGGATGAAGATCAGACGTCTTTTTTAGGTAACAGACTCCAACAGGTGTCCCTGTCGTTACCATCAATGGCAACGCAAACCCGATTGCCGAGCACTTTGCTGAGCACTATGCTCGAGCCTCTGCAATGGAGAACTACCCCCAGCTTTTTGCACCCTGAAACGGCGGATGGAAAGGAAAGTCCTCTCGTTCACTACACGCCACGGTGAACCCTATAATGCCCCATTTACGGAGTGGGAGCTCCACAGCACAGTTATGCATTGTCCCAACACTGCTCTTGGGCCAGATCAGATCCACAGTCAGATGATTAAACATCTTTCATCTGACTGCAAGCACTATCTCCTCATGACCTTCCAGATCTGGTGCGATAGCGTCTTTCCATCACAATGGCAGTAGAGTACCATCTTTCCAGTGCTCAGTCACGGCAAAACCCGCTTGATGTGGATAGCTATCGGCCCATCAGCCTTACCAACGTTCTTTGTAAGCTGCTGGAGCGTATGTTGTGTTGGCGGTTGGGTTGGGTCCTGGAGTCATTCTGCCTACTGGCTCCACGTCAGTGCGGCTTCCACCAGGGGCGCTCTACCACTAACAATCTTGTGTCCCTCGAGTCTGCCATCTGAACAGCCTTTTCCAGACACCAACACCTTGTTGCCATAATTTTTGATCTACACAAAACATATGACACCAACTGGCGTTGCATATCCTTACCACATTATACGGGTGGGGTCTCTGAGGCCCACTCCCGATTTTTATCCAGAATTTCCTGTTGATCCATACTTCCCGTGTCCAAGTTGGTGCCTCCCATAGTTCCCCCCTCCCCCCCCCCCCCATATCCAGGAGAATGGGGTCCCGCAGGGCTCTCTATTGAGTGTGTCACTATTTTTAGTGGACATTAATGGTCTAGCAGTAGCTGTAGGGCCGTTTGTCTCACCCTCTCTCTATGCAGGCGACTTCTGCATTTCATACTGCTCCACCAGTACTGGTGTTGCTGAGCGGTGCCTACAGGGAGCCATCCATAAGGTGCAGTCAGGGGCTCTCGCCCACGGCTTCCAGTTTTGGGCCGCTAAGTCGTGTGTCGCCACTGTACCGTTCATCTGATCCAGAACCAGAACTTTACCTTCATAATGATCCACTCACTGTAGTGGAGACATATCAATTCTTAGTACTGGTTTTCGAGGCCCAATTGACTTGGCTACCACACCTTTGTCAGCTTAAGTGGAGGTGCTGGCAACACTTCAATGCCCTCCGCTGCCTGAGCAACACCAACTGGGGTGCAGATTGCTCTACTCTGCTGCAGCTCTACAAAGCCCTTGTTCAATCCCGCTTTGACTATGGGAGTCTGTTTGCCTAGCGACAGGAGCTTTTAGAATGAGTCCTGTGACCAGTGTCATGATTGAGGCCGGAGTCCCTCCATTGCAGATCCAACGTGCACAACTGCTCGTCAGATATGTTGCACACATTCATAGTTCTCCTGAGCAACCGAATTACCATCTCCTTTTTCCTCCCTTGGCGCTTCATCTCCTGCATCGGCGGCCCAGGTCAGGGCTAACGATTGTGGTTCACATGTGATCTCTTCTGTCTGAACTGGAGTCCTTCCCTTTACCACCTCCTATTCAGATCCATCCGCATACACCTCCATGGTGCACACCTAGGCCGCATATTTTTCTGGACCTTTCGCATGACCCTAAGGACTCAGTTACTTCTGCCGCTCTCCGCTGTCACTTCCTCTCCAATCTTTACATGTTCTGGGGCTCTGAAGTGGTTTACACTGCCAGCTCAATGGCTGATGATCATGTTGGCTTTGCCTACGTCCACAGAGTCTATTTTGAACAGCATTCCTTGCCTGATGGCTGCAGTGTATTCGCTGCAGAGCTAGTGGCAATCTGTTGGCCACTCCAGTATATCCGTTCATGCCCCGGGGAATCGTTTCTTCTGTGTACTGACTCCTTGAGCAGCCTACAAGCTATTGACCAGTGCTACCCTCGTCATCCTTTGGTAGAGTGCATCCTGGAGCCTGTCTATGCCCTGGACTGGCCCTCTCATTCAGTGGTGTTTGTGTGGACTCCAGGACATGTCAGCATCCCAGGCAATGAACTTGCCGACAGGTTGGCCAAACAGGCTACGTGGAAACATCTTCTGGTGTTGGGCATCTCTAAACCTGACTTGTGCCATAGGGTTTTCAGCTTTGGTAACCGGAATGGCCTAACAGTACACACAACGAACTGCATGTCATTAAGGAGACAGTGAATCTGTGGCCTAACAGTACACACAACAAACTGCATGTCATTAAGGAGACAGTGAATCTGTATAAGTCTTCTATGGGGGCCTCTCGCAGGGAATCAGTTGTCCACGGCCGGCACCGCATTGGCCACGCTTGGGCAACCCATGGTTACCTCCTATACCACGAAGACCTGCCTGAATGTTGGTGCAGTGCCTGGTTGACAATTGCCTGTATTCTGGTGCACTGTCCCACTTTGACTGCCCAGTGACGAAATCTTGGGTTACCGGACTCATTGCCTCTAATTGTGTCTGAGAATGCCTCATTGGTTGATTTAGTTTTATGTTTTATTCGTGAGGGTGGGTTTTATCATTTGATCTAAGTTTTAGCTCATGTTCTTTGTCCCTCTGTGTACTGCACCCTAGTGCTTCTAGGGTGGAGGTTTTAATGTGTTGCAGAGTGGCTGGCTTCTCCTTTTTTATTCTCATGGTCAGTCAGCCATGGTAACCTGCTTTGTTGTTTCAATCTCTTCATCCCATTTCTTGTGTTTCTGTGGTTTTCTTGACCTCTTTTGTCCATTTACATCGTTCTTGTGATTTTTCCTTTCATTCCATTTTGAGTTGTAAGTCTCGTTCATTTTATTCTCACACTTGTGGCACTGTTTTATTCAGAACAAGGAACTGATGACCTCATAGTTTGGTCCCGTTCCCCCTCTTTTAATCCAACCAGCCAACCATTACTTGCTTCAGCAAATGAATGAATGTCATTTACTATATAACTTATGAAAAAATAAAGATTTCTTTTGAAATGTGTCCTATGTTTAGTGGCAAAAATGATTTCAAAATTATGTTAAGCAATTGAATCCTGTGCTTTAATCTAAAAGTGTCACATTTTTAATGTGTCATTGTGTATGTGCTTATATGTGCTAATTAAGAAACAGCTAGAATGAGGAGGATTCTGAAGGGATAGGATAAGGGTAGAATGGCCAGCTATGTGCATCAACTGTACTACTCTTCACCAGCCTCCCTAGTAACAAATGAGTTCTCAGGTGCTGAAGAAAAATATGCAGAAAGTCCTCTGTATTTGAAAGCTCTGGGCATGCTTCAGTCTCCATGGTACAGACAGTGCTTTGGTGCAACACTGTGTGTCATAAGGAAGGGATTGTTTGGTTTAAGTGCCTGGATCATCAGGATGGTAGAAACCTCTATAAAAAAATCTCAACCTCATTGTGTGCCACATGCTGATGAAGTGGATGACTGTTAACACTATATAGTTGTTAGTGGGCAGACTGTGGGGAACCTGTCACACTTCAGTTGTGTGTGGCTTACCTGAGTCAGTGGTACTCAGGGTGGACTTTTACACCCCCAACTACTTGTGGGAACGCCATGACATCCATGATTTCCCAAAATACCACTTCAAGTGATTTGGGTGGCAATATAAACAATGTCCAACAAAGAGAGCTGGGTAGGGTAGTCCTCCTGTGAAGGAGTCCTCCCAACTGAAAGCTCTGTATCACAATAGGGCATGTCCAGTGCGTCAAAATATCTTTTCTTCGTAAGAAGAGAGTAATGTATATCCATATCCATAGCAGCCTTGAAAGTCTGGCTGGGACCCTAAAATCTCTTAAGCAACCATGCACTGGATTATTGCTGATAGAAACAATGACACATAGAAAGTTACCAACCCCCTTAAGTGAAAACAGTTGGATGAATTCTCCATCGTAGTGGGACAGTGCCGTATCCTTAACTTCAGTCAAAGGTTAGTATCATGCAGTGATATCATGGCTGTAGAATTTACAGAGCTTAAGGAGGGTTGGGATGGTGAAGGGGTTATTGAAATCTGAAATTTAATGTACCAGAAAACTGAAACATTAGAGAAGTGGAATAATTTACTGTGACATTTGATTTGCCAATTTTGGCAGATTGCACCACAGATGAATTTATAAGACTGAAAGTAAGACCATATATCCCCAACTATACGAGGTGTTTCAATCACCTAAAAGACAGCAATTATTCTTGCAATTATGGACTGAGACCAGAAATAATGGACAGCACAGTCATAAGTGTCAGCACTTGGTCCCACACCCTCTCCTCCCACTAACTGGAATCTGGATTACATAGTTTTTATTCATATATTGAGTGGTAACTATCAGTCCTCTGGGATATAATAAGTTTTTTGTGTCACCTATAAAATATTGTTCTTATGGCACATGCCTTGAAAATACCAACTCATTTACATGAAAATAAAATTGGCAGCGTTAGAATTTTCCAGATGCTCAGGGGCAATACTGAATTCAGTCATCTGAAATTGTTTCATCGTGGAATATCACAACATAGTTTCTTCTTTGAGTTATTTCTTAGATAGTGAAATGGAAGCTGCTGAGATAAGTGATTGCAGAACACTAAATCAACTAGAACTGCACAACAATGGGAAGGGAACTGGACTGGATGATGTACCTGTAAAATTCTACAGTAATTATGTGAAATAAATTTGCCCCCTTCTAGCATTATTTTTTTATGGGACACTAGAGCAACAAAGGGTTCTTAGAATTTGGAAAAATGCACAGGTCATTCCAGTTTTCAAGATATCGTTGGCCAGACACATATAATTATAGGCCCTTATCATTAATTTTGATGTATTGTAGAGTTAGGGAACATGTTTTTTGCTCACACACCATGATGTTTTTGAAGAAGAAAAGTCTTCTATAGGAACTGACATGAACTCTGCAAACTAGAATCTTGCAAAATTCAGCTTGCTTGTTCATCCATGATGTACTCACATTGAATACTGTGTATCAGCAAAGCCAGATGATGAGCCTTACACTCATTGCAATCTCAACATAGCCAGATATTGATGAGTACGACATTCACCAAAATGCTGTCAACTTGCTGGAAATCAGAGGCTGATGACCTCAGCAGTTTGGTCCCATAAGACCTTACCATACTGGGAATCAAAGAGCTTTTCATCAGATGTGTTGGTAATTTTGGGACTGTCCCAGATAAGTGTGTTGTAGGGCTCCTTCTATTTGCAGTTTATATTAATGATCTACTGAATAATGTTGAAGGCTCCATGAGGCTGTTGCAAATGATGCTGTTGCCTGTAAAACAGTTGCAATGCCATAGGATTGTAATGAAATGCAGGAAGATCTACAGAGAACCAGTGAGTGGTGCAGAGACTGGCAGTTGAAATTAATGTAAATGACTGTAGCATACTGCACACAAACAAGTGAATAGATCACATACTATTGTATCACATTATTGGTGACAAATCACTGGAAACAGTAACTACAGTAAAATACTTATGAGTAACCATCCAGAGGGATCTAAGTGGAATGAGCACATAAAACAAAGAGTAGGAAAAGTACATGTCATACTGAAATTTGTTGGAAAGATCTTAATGAAATTTAATTCATTTGTTATTTTGTTATTTATTCAGCATCCATTTTATCATATACAATGATACAGTAGTTGTCATGTTACATTATATGAGTTTGTAATTATACAGTAAATTAATAACATAGACCTACAGTGGTAAAACATATATAAATATTTATCTCATGCAGCGTATAGTAGAGAATAACAAAACAAACAATAATTAATTATTTATAGTGCATACTATTTTCATACATTTGGTTTTCAGATATGACTTATCATTATCATTGACCACTATAGTAGAGAATAACAGAACAAACAATAATTAATTAATTATAGTATGTACAGGCAGACTGTTTTCATGAATTTGTTCCAATATGAATTATCATTATCATTGACCACTATGTCACTATGTTCTTGAAATCCATGTACTCTGTAACACTGTAAAAACATTCTCTTAATAACATTTTTAAGCTCATTTTTAAAAAAATGTAAAACTTTTCTGTCTGTTTGATGCTTAATGGAAGAGCACTAAAAAGGATTTTAGGATGATATATTGCACTTTTGTGATATTGGGCCATTTTGTGTGTTTCTCTGTGGAAATCATTCCTGTGTCTTGTTGGGTAGTCATGGCACTCACTATTTAAAGAAGAAAATTGGGGGTGAGATTTGAAAAAGCAAATACTTTCCTAGATATATAAGGATGGAAGTGACATTATTTTAAATTCTTTGAAAATTTCCCTGCAGGGCTCTCTTGGAGCAACCCCTTTCATTATTCTTAATGCTCATCTTTGAATAATGAATGACCTATTTGCCAGACTTGAATTACCCCAAAATAGACACCATGGCCATGACATCTTGGTATATGATTGTTGTAGTGTCTGTGTGTTTATGGGTTGCATTTTTGCTTATGACTAGTCAAGCCAATGGCAGCACGGCATCTCAGGCCGCAATTGCCACAAGTGTATCTGGCTGCTGAGGCAGGGGCAGTGGTAGCATTGTGAAGCTTTTTCTGCTTTAATCTGTCTAACAAGCCTTCATCATGCTTTGACACTCCAGATGATATATCATCACGCCACTCTGGTCTCATGCTACCCCGTGACTTCCATCTGCTTGTGTCAATTCCAAAGCTCTCCATATCTCGTTTACAGGAGTCTTTGAACCTCAGTACAGGACGTCCTACAGGTCTTTTGGCTATAGACATCTCTCCAAGCATCACCTCACGTGGCAATCTGTCAGGATCCATACGGTGAATGCATCCCAGCCAGCGGAGTCGCCTTGAAGACTATGCATAAGAGCATAATAAGCACATATTACTGTTTTTTCACTGCAGCAGTTTTTCAGCATTCTGAGTATATAGCAGCATTTACTTAGCTTTTTATTGAGCATTTTAATATGTTTATACCACTTTAGATGCTCGTCTAACCAGATACCTAAAAATGTTGTGTTTGATGTTTGTAAAATCTTCTGTTCACCAAGTTTCAAAACTATATTGGGCTTTACTTTATTCAATATGTGGCTGAAATTCTCCCATACTGTTTTTTTTTCCTCTTTTACAAATAAACAGTTACCTCTAGACCATTTCCTTGTTTCTTCTTTTGTTAGTTCTACTTTGTGTTGCAAGTCAGTCTCATTTTGAGCTTTAATAAAAAGACTTGTATCATCTACATACAGTACAGCATTAGCTAGTGTTAAATAGTTTGGTAGGTCATTTATGAAAATCAAGAACTAGAGGGGTCCCAGCACAGAACCTTGTGGCACGCCATTACTAACTTTCTTATATTCTGAAAAGTAAGAGGTTCCTTTGTGAACTATTTCTACTTTCTGGTATCTGTCTGACAGGTATGATTTAAACCAGCTGTGAAAGGTACCACGTACACCATAGCAATATAGTGTCTCAAGCAATAATTCATTATCAATAACATCAAATGCCTTTCATAAATCTAAAAACACCCCACAGTTTACTTTGTTATGATCGATAGAGATCAGGAGAAGTTTTAGGAAATTATATACAGCTGTTTCAGTTGACCTATTTTTTCTGAAGCCATTTGGTCACTGACTAATATTCTACTCGTGTTCAGGAAAGCGGAGAGTCTTTCATGCATTGTTCTTTCAATAATGTTTGAGAAGCAAGATATCAAGGATATGGGTCTGAAGTTTTTTACATCATGAGGATCACCATTTTTATATGATGGTTTTATTATTGACAGCTTTAGTTCTTTAGGGAAACTGCCAGTGCTGAAAGAGGCATTAATTATGTCTACAAGGGGACGAACAATATTTATGCTGTGTGTAAGTACTTTATCTGGAATGCTATCAGTGCCACAAGACAATTTATTTTTTAGTTTGTTGATTGCATTCTGTACTTCTTGTACACTTACAGGGTATAAGAAAATAGTTTTAGTATTTGTGGAGATGTTATGTTTAATCTTTGTTTGTCTTTGGGTTGCATAATGAAGGTTGAATATATTGGCAATACGTAAAGGCTCACTTATAGTTTTGTCCTCACTTTTAATAACAAAGCTGCTGTCTCTTACTTTACTTCTGCCTACAGTTGTATTTATCAAATTCCAAACTGATTTCATTTTCTTGTTACCCTAGCTTCTACTGAAGTATGAGTCATTATGGAACTTTTTTGCTGCATTAATGACTTTCCTGTTCAACTTTTTGTAACAGGTGACATACTGTTTCAGAGCTGGATTTAGTCTGGCTGATTTACTTAGCTTTCTAAGTCACTCTCCAGAATTCCCTATCATGTGTGTTACCCAAGTATTAGGCTTGCTTTTTATTTTAATTTTCTTAAGAGGGAATGCAGTTTCATAGTTATGTTTATAACAAGTTAAAAATGACTCAAATTTAATATCCACGGTGTCAAGTTTGTCTAAATGCCAGTCTGAGTTTTTTATTAAATAATTAAAAACCCTAATATTTTCCTCATTGATACATCTTCAGTTGATATATTTCTCACGTATTCTAGAATTTGTGCCCAGTACATTATTTATATAGAGTTTTATTGCTTTGTGGTCCAAGAACCCTGTGTCAGTTACTTCAATAACATGATCTAGCTTTTGCAAGTCAAAAAATATTTGATGTATTATCGCTTCAGAGTGTTTTCCATATCTAGTGAATTCACAGACAGATTGTGCTAAATTTTGTGAATATAATGAATTGTTTAGTTGTGATACTTTTTGAGAGTTCATTTTAAAGTTGACATTGAAATCACCAAGTACAATAATGCTCTTGTTAAAAAGGTCTTAATTCACTAATAAGTCTTTCAACACAGTCTAAGAACGTCATAAAGTTCCCTGATGGGGAATGATATATGCACACAATAATTATTTTTGGTTCTATAAGTTTTCACATATTGTATTCAAACTCTTTTTTCAATGTGTTTTATCTTACTGAATTTAATTTCATTACATTCAATTCCTTGCTTCACATACATACATGTTCCTCCCCCTTTAAAATTCTCTCTACAAGAGCTACTGATTATTTTGAACTGTACAAGCTTGGTTTTCTTATACCCAGTGCTCACTTATACATAAAACTGAAATATCCTTTAACTGATCCATCAAAAGCACATCTAGTTCAGCAGTCTTACTAATTAGGCCCTGGACATTTTGATATAATGTAGCTAATGATATGTTGTCTTTTGAATCCCTCACACTGCTCACCTTGTTGTTTGGTTGCTGCCTGTCTTGAATAAAAATCATTCAAATGGCCTGGTGGAGACACTCTTCTTTTACTCAAGGGCAGTTGGCTTCTAAAGCTTCTGGAGGTTTAGTAGATACTGTCATTGCTGATACTGCTGGTATAGCCTGTTCCGTTTCTGATGACAATTTTTGTATTGCAGAAGATATTATGGACTGGTCTATCAGAGGCAGAACAGCAAAAGGTTCACTGTTGATGCATCTGTTTAATGAGTGAAGTAAGTTTTGACTTTTCCATCCTAGTAGTGTTTTTTCCTTGCTGTAAAGATGTAGACCGTGCTGTGTGAAATGTTCTCTCTCCAGGGAACCTATAGACAGGAAATGTGAATTCTGGGATGCTTTGCAGATCTTCTCAAACTGTCGATTGGCCTTAGTGATCTCTTTATTCACGATAGAAGCATTCATAAGGTCGTGCCTATGTGGAATTCCAACAACAATAATTTGCTGGTATTCTTCTTGCAGTGCTCAAAGTTTTTTTCAAATTTTTGGTTGGCATTGGATAACTCGTTCATATACACATCATTAGCGCCCCCCATTTTGACTGTGTATTGACTCGAACTGGAGAATTTCCCATCATTTATGTTTCGTGTGATTTCCGCCATGGGTGCCCTTGGTTTTACAATGGAAGAAGCATTTACACAATAATCATCGCATAAGATTTCAGCAAGGCCACATCCATGGCTATCAGTGTGTATAGCCACATTATATCTGGGAGCTTACAAAGTTATTTGAACCTGTTTATGTACACAGTTCACAGTACCTTTAGGTGTTATTGTCTTCTTCACATCCTGCATACTTAACATTGTGGTCACTTGCGCATGTATGTTTGTACTGCTTTCAGTATATGTTTCAGTCTTCCATGCACTTATTTCCATTTCACATGCACTGAGATGACTGTTTACTACTGTATGGAATGTGTTTTCACATGGTTTATGATGCATAACATAGTCACAGTTGTTTGTATTAACATATTCACAGTTGTTATTGTCTTTCATATTGTTGTAATTACTATGAAGGGTTTTCATCATATTTTTTAATATATCTGAATACCATTCACACATTTCCATATCAGGTTGCAGAGAAGTCCAAACACTTTCATTTTGTCGCTCGGTAAACATTTTGACTGCCGCCTGATGACCGTTGCACGACAACACACCATACTCGCAAATAGAGTTATTAAAGATACTAATGCCGAAACATTCTGTATGGTACCATTTTGGAATGTAGAACAAATTCTGATCCCTTTATGAACAATTCCACTGCTCAATATACAGTTCATAAGTACTTCTATACGAGATGCCATCTTGCTATGTTCCACGAACAAAAGAAGTGGCTCACACAACACTCATTTGGTCAATTGCTGAATACTGTTCCCCAGTCTTGGACTCTTACCAAATAGGATTAATGGAAGAGATCAAGAAGATCCTACCAAGACCCAAACATTTCATCAGGAGATTGATTACTCAGCACAAGAAGGTTAAAGCGATGTTCAACAAACTCCAGAGACAGATTTTATGAAAGAGGCATTGTGCATCACAAGGAGGTGCTCTGTTGAAATTTTTAGAGCATAAGTTCAAAGAAGAGTTGAGCAACATACTTCTCCCTCTGATGTATGTTTCATGAAATGATCATGAAGAGCAAATCAGAGAAGTGAGACATCATAAGCAGCTTTAACAGCAATCATAATTCATGCGCACCATTCTTGATCAGAACAGGAATGAAGGAGAAACAGTGGTACCAGAAGAACATTCCACCACAAACTGTCAGGCAGCTTGTGGAGTATAGACATAGATGAAGGTGTAGATAGAGGATGCAGCATGTTACCTTGGATGGTCAGTCATGGACAGATGTAGAAGTAACTGTAGGTTCACCCTAGGTAGGTGTGTTGAGACTCGTGCTGTTCATGTTGTATATTAATGACATGACAGACAATTTTAAAAGTAACCTCTGACTTCTTCAGATGATGTAATTATCTGTAATGAGGTACTATTATGGAAAAGCCATGCACATTCTGTCAGATGTTGATAAGATTTCCAAGTGATGCAGTGATACAAAACTTGAGTTCCATATTGAGAAATGTAATATTATACACTTCCCAAAATGTATAAACATTTCTGGCTATAATGTCATAATGTCAGTGACACACAGCTGGAGTCTGTAAAGCATACAAATACAATAACAGTCTGTACAGGATATGCAATGTAATGATTACTTAGGCTCAGTCATAGGTAAAGCAGATGGTAGATCTCAATAAAAGTAAAGTCACATGGTGTGGTTGGTTGAAAGACTCCAAAGGACACATTGAGCCACATAATTGGGCATGTTGTTCCCCAATGCAGCCACTGAATCCAGTGGATGGATCAGTGTCAGTAGCATCACATGTCCTCAATTCATGGGACACTGTGGAGAGGTTTGGAATTTAATCCAGGACACTGCTGCAACAACTGCTGATAAGGGACTTTTCACCAACACCCCTTTGCCATATTGGCAAAAGGGCTACACTGGCATTGCTTAAATTCAGTGATCTGAGGATAATCTCTGTTAATTTGTAGGATGCTAGTACAACCTACACAGTTCTGCCAAGGAATTTGCTTACCCAATAATTATTTAACTGATCCTAGATCATTGCTCAAGTGTGTGGGAACCATACCACACAGGACTAAGTGGGGATATTAAATGTGTACAAAGAAGGATCACAGGTTTATTTGACCCAGGGGAGAGTGTCACTAAGATGCTGAAAAGTGTGATCTGGAAGACATTTATAAGCAGATGCCAGTATTAATGTGAAAGCATATAACATGGACAACAACATGGAATCATCACGAGTTATGAACAGTCAAGCAGAAATGCAAAAAGTAGTCAAGCCTATGGGGTGCACTGTAGTATTTGACCATGAACAGCACCTGTGCAATATCATCAGTACATTGCAAGTACCAGTTATGGTTAGGTTAGTGTTCTGTGCAGTTGTGAGTGCATTATGTTGGAGCTAAGTGTAGTTGAGTGTTGGCAAATTGTTGGTACTCATATGGTAGGGGCTTTTGCATGCAAGGTAGCCAAAGTGTTTGGTGTTTCAGGAGTCACCATATCAAAGATATATATCACTTACTGGGAAAGTGGAAAAATATTAGTATCTAAGTCACAACACAGATGAAAGTCCTTGTTGAATGATCATGACAGACAGTTACTGAAGAGCACTGTGATGAAAAATAAGAGAAAGACAGCTGTAAAAGGCACTGCAGAACTGAATGTTGCATTCATGAGCCCTGTCAGCACCAAAAAAAACCAAAGGCAGCTCCATAAGCTGAAAATTGCAGGGCGACCTGGAATTCCAATATCTCTCATCAGTGATGCAAAATCCCATAAAAGGAAAACATGGTGCTGAAGCCATAAAACTTGGGCTATGGAGTAATGGAAGAATGTTATTTGGTAGGATGAGTCTTGCTGCATAGTGTTTCCAAAAACAGGATGAATTTATGTCCCAAGAGTGAAATATAATGGGGATTTGGTGATGATTTGGGCACAATATCATGGTATTCCGAGAGCTACATGGTTACACTGCAAGGTTGCCTTACTGTCAAGGACTGTGAGACTATTTTGACTGATCAGGTTTATCCCATGGTACAATGTTTGTTCCCCAGTGGTGATTCTGTGTTTGGTGTTTTCCTGGGAAACGCAAGCTGTGTATATTGTTAAGACAGTGCTCTGCAACCCCAGATTTCTCAGGCTGCATCAAATGTGTGTGGCAATGGTGCTCAGTACGAGTACATTTGTATTACATAGCAAGCTGTCTGGCCAACATATGATTTCTGATAGTAGCAAGGGGTTTTATAAACACCAGGCTTCCTCAATCCTGTGTCACCTTTAACCTAGCCAAGGAATGCTCTGATCTTGGCTGATGGACAAAACACATTTTTCATATCATGTCCTTTTAAAATTCTACCTATTTTTGAAGATATGCACCCAGAATATGGTTGAAAGATCACCAATGTACTTGCATCTTCTCACAGTTCTGAGACAGGTCTAAACTCAAAGGCATGATGGATCTGTTTGTCTTTGTTGCCATTGTATGTGAACACAAGCTAAAAGTGATGCAACTCTTGCGTAAATCTCTCTGCATCTGAGATGGCATACACCCTGTTGCCAGTGTCTCCAGGCCCCAGTGCATTGTTACAAAGGATGGCAACTTGTTGCATGTAGATACATGTACATCTACATGACTCCACTGCCGTTCACACCATGTGAGGTGGCACAGTGGTTAGCGTGCTGGACCCACATTTGGGAGGACGACAGTTCAAACCTGTTTTTGGCTATCCTGATCTAGGTTTTCCAAAATTTCCCTAAATTGCTTCATGGAAATGCTGGGATGGTTCCCTTGAAAGGACATGACCAGTTCCTTCCTTAATCCACTTGGACCGATGATGTTGCTGTTGAGTCCCTCTGGCAAATTAACTAACCAACAACAACAGCAGTTCACACTTAAGTGCCTGGCAGAAGGTTCATCAAATCACTCTCACAATATTTCTCAACCATTCCACTTTCTAACACTGCACAGGAAAGGTAAACACTTAAATCTTTCCATGTGAGCTCTAATTACCCTTATATTATTACAATGATTATTTCTCCCTATGTAGGTAGAGGTCAACAAAACGTTTTCACACACTGAGGAGAGCGTTGCAGATTAAAATTTTCTGAAAAGATCTCACTGCAATTGAAAATGCCTTTCTTGTAATGATTGCCACCCCAACTTGCATATCATATGCATGACAGTCTCTCCGCTATTTTGTGATAATACAAAATGACCTGCTCTTCTCTGAACTTTTTCAGTGCCCTCTATCAGTTCTCTTGGGTAAGGATTCAAATAGTTCAAATGGCGCTGAGCACTATGGGACTTAACTTAGAACTACTTAAACCTAACTAACCTAAGGACATCACACATATCCATGCCCAAGGCAGGATTCGAACTTGCAAGCGTAGCGGTCGTGCGGTTCCAGACTGTAGTGCCTAGAACCACTCTGCCACTCTGGCCGGCTGGGTAAGTATCTCAGAGTGCCCAGCAGTACTCTAGAGGAGGAGGGACTACCACAATGTAGGCAGTTTGTATAGTAGACCTGTTGCATGTTCTCAGTGCTCTGGCAGTAAAATGGAGCTGTTGGTTTGCCTTCCCCACAACATTATCTATGTGATAATTCAAATTTAGGTTGGTCATAATTGCCATTACAAGGTATTTCATTGAATTGGCAGCCTTTAGATTTGTGCAATTTATTGTGTAACAAAAATTTAATGGATTCCTTTTAGTACTCATGTGGATTACCTCATCCTTTTCCTTATTTCAGGTCAATTATCACATTTTGCACTAAACAGATATCTTGTTTAAATCATTTTGGAATTGGTTTTGACTTTCTAATGACTTTACTAGATTGTAAATGATAGCATAATCTGCTCAGATGGCCTCCTAAATAGTTTATATAGGTCAGGAACAGCAGACGGCCTATAACACTTCCTTGGAAAATGCCTGATAATCACTTTGGTTTTCCTCAATGACTTTCCATATGTTACTATGAACTGAGACCTTTCTCCATAGGTAGACAATTTAAGGCTTTCAGAAATCGAGAAATATGGAATCAGTTTGAGATCCCAGGTTGATAGCACTCATTACTTCATGAGAATAAAGAGCTAGTTACATTTCACAAGAAGAATATTTTTTGCTCATTTTCCTTGAGGTAATTCATAATGTTTGGACATAGTTTATAATGTTACTCATGGGGTTCTTGCTCCTTCTCCTTACATCATGCATCCCTTTCAATATAAACAATTACAATGCAGTAATAAGTTCCACCAGACTCCAGGCAATGTACAGCCATTAACTTTCAATGTGGCTCACTATCATCAGTAGCTGGTGGCCATAAATCATCATTCTACAGACCAACAACTCAACAGAATTATGTTTATATCAAAAGCTTATACCAGCAGTGAGACACATTAGTGAAGAACTTAATAAAAGGTAAGCTGAAGGTGGATCTGTTGGTTGAAATCCCAAAGGATAGTAATATCATTCAAAATAGATTGATTTCAACTATGATAGAAATCCCTTTTAGTTTTCAGAAACCTTCAATGATGCAAATGGTGGCCACATACAGATTGCTCATGAAATAACTTCAGTATCTATCAGTAGTGCAAAATTTTGGAATTACTTAGTGCAGATAATGCATTTATACCCAGCAGCATATGCTAAATAATAGAGAACATCAATAAACTCTTGAGAACCTTATCTACCTCTGAATGAATTAAAGGCACTTATGTGAGATCTCGTCACTAACTAAACAGGCTCTCAAATCGGAGTTCAAAGATTTACAAATCATCACACATACCCAGAATTATTCTAAGTGCACAAAAGTAGCATTTGTGGCATACACGTCGCCCATAACATTACTGACTCCAGATGAAACCAAGATGAAATTCCTGGGCAAAACCTCCAGACTTAAGACAACAGGCCAAAAGACCTCAAGCTCTGCCATACACACTTATTTAAAGGTTCAGTCACATGGTCACTCCTTGCTTCAGTGCAGATACTTTCATCCTGACCATGATTTGTAATTTTCACAAAAATTTGAGATAAATACTAGTGATAAAACATATGGAAAAGGCAAAGGTCCCGAGTTCGAGTCTCGGTCGGGCACACAGTTTTAATCTGCCAGGAAGTTTCATATCAGCGCACACTCCGCTGCAGAGTGAAAATCTCATTCTGGAAACATCCCCCTGGCTGTGGCTAAGCCATGTCTCCACAGTATCCTTTCTTTCAGGAGTGCTAGTTCTGCATGTTTCGCAGAAGAGCTTCTGTAAAGTTTGGAAGGTAGGAGACGGATACTGGCAGAAGTAAAGCTGTGAGTACTGGGCGTGAGTCGTGCTTCGGTAGCTCAGTTGGTAGAGCACTTGCCCGCGAAAGGCAAAGGTCCCGAGTTCGAGTCTCGCTTGGGCACACAGTTTTAATTTGCCAGGAAGTTTCATATCAGCGCACACTCCGCTGCAGAGTGAAAATCTCATTCTGGAAATTAATTCATACTTTCCCACCTGCACAAATACCCATCAAAGTATATTAACCTAATCCTAAACTAATTGATTTCCATAATTCTAAAATTGAACATTACATTTAACATTCATACAACGTAGTGTACCTCCCACTACTCATGTCACAACAATGCACCAAGCTTAACTTTCATGGTTTATTTTCTATGCCCCTGTTTCTTATTTTCTGCTTTAATGTAAATGGACACATAAAAAAATTTACTCATCAAAGGGTTCTGAAGTCATCTAGAACCTCGGTTCAGGGGAGACTTACCAGATAGGATGAGAAGGAAAGACTGATTGTTGGGGACTGCATCAGATGAGATTTGAAAACCTGAGAGCTTAAAGGTAGAAGACAGGATAACATGCAACACAGACATTACTACTAAAACATCATGCGCGAGTTAATAAGAGTGAAAAGCTAAGTGCACTGTATGTAAGAGAGGTAGGAAGGGAGGTGGGGGTAGCAACAAATAGACAAGTCAGAAAATAAAAGATGTAGAAAATTGAAATGGAGTGAAGGAAGGAGTAGTTACTGTGAATAAATGCTGAGATGGAAGGAATTAACATAAATTAAGACCAGGTGGGTGGTGAGAACCAAGAATTTCCCTCTCTATTGGCTTCTTACATCCTCTAGTTGCAGTCTTCATTTTAAATGCAGTTACAGTCAGCTGCACTATATCTTGTATATCTGCTTGTTATCTGTTGCCAGAATGATTCAGATACTGCCCACACCCTACATCTACAATCCAATAGTGCATCATTTTCTTCATTTCCCACTTTGATATTAATAACTGTTGAACTTTCTCGATAACTACCCTCTTAAATTTAGTCTCTTCCAACAGATCAACTTCTTCCCTGCTCTCTATATCCAGTACATGAACACTTTTATACATATCCCCACATTAAATATCTACATCTTCTTTAAACAAATCATTAACCACTTCCCATATATCCTGTTAACCTTTTAATTCTCCAGTTTTCCTTGTCACTTTAAATAAACTTTCCCGTTTATCAGGAGTTAATAATTTTTGGATCTCAGCATAACATACCCAGTAATTGACAACACTCTCAGCTTCCTCTTTTTCTACCCATTCACAACTAATATTCTTATCCAGACCCATCTCACCACCTTCCATAAAAATATACCTCAATTTCTCCCTCATGGCAAAACTAAACAACATTTTAATTACTGCAGTTAACCTCAATATCATTCACTATTACCACACACAACATTATCAGGTGCACCCATTGGTAGAGGCCGCAATTACATATACATTACAGAGCGAGGTGGCAAAGTGGTTAATTCATTGGGCTTAGATTCAGGAAAACTATGGTTCAAAGCAGCATCCAGCCATCTTCATTTAGATTTTCTGTAATTTCCCTAAATTGCTTCAGGCAAAAGCCAGGATAGTTCCTTTGAAAGGGCACAGCCAACTTCTTTCCCCATCCATCCCTAATCCATTGGGGCCGAAAACCTTGCTGTCTGGTCCCTTCCCCCAAATCAACCAACTATATACATCATTAGCTACTGCTTCATCACCATGTGCACCCACTGGTACAGGTAAATTATCAATAACAGCACAGCTCCACTTTGAGCAGGCTCACATACATTAATATTCAAAGAACTCCAGTCATTATTCATCAGTATGTCCACACACATAATCTGTTTACCAACAATGTCAATATAATTTGCTTTGCCACTCATTTCCATATCAACACCTGTTTCTGCTTCTGGCAGAGCCACTGCCTCTATTTCAAATACCTCAGTAATCTTCACTGAAGCAAAACCCAGACTATTTTCTTCATTGTCTTTCAGTTCAATCATTTCATCTTTAGAAAACAATTCTAAAAAAAAAATCTTGTTCTAGTCACTGTAGTTAAAGAACCTTCTTACATATTCTCATTACCTTTAATGGCATCCATGTTGCATATAGTCACTTTTCTCCTCTGTTTCTCACTGTAACTCTGCTGCCTATTGTAACACTGTCTGGCAATATTCTTTGTATAATCATCAGCCCCCCGTGGACATTGAGTGAGGTGTCAATTAGATTTCCCACTGTCTGTCATGAGAATTTGCACCCTGTGCACTCTGTTGTCTTGGCACTTGCCTTCCTTCCTCTTGTCATATCTTCTCCCATCCCTATGATTTCCATTGAAATTATATTGTAACTATCCCTGTCATGATTTCCATTTCTATACCTCTGCTCAGCAAATTTTGGTCTGTAAAGCAGAGCGCTATCCACGTTTTCTACAGAATTCAAAATTTTCTCTACAGGATCAGTAAGGCTGTGCATGAGTTCCCACTGCAATGATTGTGGAAGCTTCCTTTTTAATGCAAAAGGCCAGTGTGGCAGTGCGGTTCTAGGCACTTCAGTTTGGAACCATGTGACCGCTACGGTCGCAGGTTCGAATCCTGCCTAGGGCATGGGTGTGTGTGATGTCCTTGGGTTAGTTAGGTATAAGTAGTTCAAAGTTCTAGGGGACTGATGACCACAGATGTTAAGTCCCATAGTGCTCAGAGCCATTTAATGCAAAAATTTCTGTAAGAACTAAAGGCCTATCCAAATGTATTAATTTATTTAATTCTCTTGCACAAAATTCCCTCATACTGTCTTTACCACTCATGTGTCCTGGCCCACTCAAAGTTCATTTTGTAATTGTACCTGTTCATCTTCTTCCCAGTATTTATTTAAGAACACCATTTCAGAGCTCCTGAAGTCAACAAATTGCTCTGCACACTGATTACCTCATGTTTGAGCTCCCCCTTTGGACTGCCTCTTTACAAATTTAATTTTAGCCATCTCACTCATGCTAGAAAAAAATTATCTTTACATGTAGTCAACAAGTGCACTGCTACCTACCCTCTCCACTGAATGGTTTTGTACACAATCCTTGACCCATGGGATGCCTCATCATTAAATTCTACATCTACATCCATACTCCGCAAGCCACCTGACAGTGTGTGGCGGAGGGTACCTTGAGTACCTCCATAGGTTCTCCCATCTATTTCAGTCTCGTATTGTTCGTGGAAAGAAGGATTGTCGGTATGCCTCTGTGTGAGCTCTAATCTTTCTGATTTTATCCTCATGGTCTTTTTGTGAGATATACATAGGAGGGAGCAATATACTGCTTGACTCCTCATCGAAGGTATGTTCTCGAAACTTCAACAAAAGCCCGTACCGAGCTACTGAGCATCTCTCCAGCAGAGTCTTCCACTGGAGTTTATCTATCATCTCTGTAATGCGTTCGCAATTACTAAATAAACCTGTAATGAAGCACACTGCTCTCTGTTGGATCTTCTCTATCTCTTCTATCAACCCTATCTGGTACGGATCGCACACTGCTGAGTAGTATTCAAGCAGTGGTCTAACAAGCGTACTGTAACCTACTTCCTTTGTTTTCAGATTGCATTTCCTTAGGATTCTTCCAATGAATCTCAGTCTGGCATCTGCTTTACCGAAGATCAACTTTATATGATCATTCAATTTTAAATCACTCCTAATGCATACTCCCAGATAATTTATGGAATTAACTGCTTCCAGTTGCTGACCTGCTATATTGTAGCTAAATGATATGAGATCTTTCTTTCTATGTATTCACACCACATTACACTTGTCTATATTGAGATTCAATTGCCATTGCCTGCACCATGTGTCAATTCGTTGCAGATCCAACTGCATTTCAGTACAACTTTCCATTGTTAAAACCTCTCGATATACTACAGCATCATCCTCAAAAAGGCTCAGTGAACTTTTGATGTAATCCACAAGGTCGTTCATGTATATTGTGAATAGCAATGGTCCTACAACACTCCCCTGCAGCACACCTGAAATCACTCTTACTTCGGAAGACTTCTTTCCATTGAGAATGACATGCTGCATTCTGTTATCTAGGAACTCTTCAATCCAATCACACAATTAGTGTGATAGTCCATTTGCTCATACTTTGTTCATTAAACGACTGTGGGGAACTGTATCAAATGCCTTGTGGAAGTCAAGAAACATGTGTCTATGGCCCTCTGAGTCTCGTGGACAAATAGCACGAGCTGGGTTTCACACCATCGTCTTTTTTGAAACCCATGCTGATTTCTCCAAACTAGATTTCTAGTTTCTAGAAAAGTCATTATACTCGAACATAATACGTGTTCCAAAATTCTACAACTGATCGATGTTAGACATATAGATCTATAGTCCTGCACATCTGTTCAATGCCCCTTCTTGAAAACAGGGATGACTTGTGCCCTTTTCCAATCCTTTGGAACGCTATGCTCCTCTAGAATCCTGTGGTACACCGCTGCAAGAAGGGGGGGCAAGTTCCTTTTGTACTCTGTGTAAAATCGAACTGGTATCCCATCAGGTCCAGCGGCCTTTCCTCTCTTGAGCGATTTTAATTAGTTCTCTATCCCTCTGTCATCTATTTCGATATCTACCATTTTGTCATCTGTGTGACAATCTAGAGAAGGAACTACAGTGCAATCTTCCTCTGTGAAACAGCTTTGGAAAAAAAAAAATTTAGTATTTAGGCCTTTAGTCTGTCATCCTCTGTTTCAGTACCACTTTGGTCACAGAGTGTCGGGACATTTTGTTTTGATCCACCTGCCGCTTTGACATAAGACCAAAATTTATTAGGATTTTCTGCCAAGTCAGTACATAGAACTTTACTTTCGAATTCATTGAACACCTTTTGCATGGCCCTCCTCACATTACATTTCGCTTCACATAATTTTTGTTTGTCTGCAAGGTGTTGGCTATGTTTTGTTTGCTGTGAAGTTCCCTTTGCTTTTGCAGCAGTTTTTTAACATTGTTGTTGTATCACAGTGGCTCTTTTCCATCTCTTACGATCTTGCTTGGCACAGACTCATCTAACGCATATTGTACGATGGTTTTGAACTTTGTCCACTGATTCTCAACACTGTGTTCTTAAAACAAAACTTTTGTGTTGAGCCATCAGGTACCCTGAAATCTGCTTTTTGTCACTTTTGCTAAACAGAAAAATCTTCCTACCTTTTTTAATATTTCTATTTACGGCTGAAATCATTGAAGCAGTAACCGCTTTATGATCGCTGATTCCCTGTTCTGCATTAACTGTTTCAAATAGTTTGGGTCTGTTTGTCACCAGAAGGTCTAATATGTTATCGTCATGAGTCGGTTCTCTGTTTAACTGCTCAAGGTAGTTTTCAGATAAAGCACTTAAAAAAGTTTCACTGTATTCTTTGTCCCTGCCACCCATTATGAACGTTTGAGTCTCCCAGTCTGTATCCGGCAAATGAAAATCTCCACCCAGAACTATAACATGGTGGGGAAATTTACTCGAAATATTTACCAAATTATCCTTTAGGTGCTCAGCCACAACAGCTGCTGAGCCAGGGGGGCTATAGAGACATCCAGTTACCATGTCTGAGCCTGCTTTAACCGTGACCTTCACCCAAATCATTTCATAATTCGGATCTCCGTCAATTTCTTCGCTACTATTGCACTTCTTATCGCTATAAACACACCTCCCCCTTCACTCTTCAGCCTGTTTCTGTGGTATACATTCCAATCTGAGTTTAGAATTTCATTACTGTTTACATCTGGTTTCAGCCAACTTTCTGTCCCTAGTACTATGTGGGAATTGTGGTCGTTTAGTAATGAGAGCAGTTCTCTGACCTTTCTATAGATGCTCCTGCAATTTACTATTAGCACATTAATATTGTTATTTCCTGTTGCATTTTGCCTACTTCTACCTTGCTGCATCTCAGGAGGCATCTCGTCGGGCCTAGGAAGGGAATTCTGTAACCTAAAAGATCCACATGTGCACTCCATATGTACTCCGCTACCCTTGTAGCCGCTTCCTGCATGTAGTGCACGCCTGACCCATTCAGGGGGACCCTACATTTCTCCACCCGATAGCGGAGATCGAGAAATTTGCACCCCAGATCTCTGCAGAATCGTCTGAGCCTCTGATTTAAGCCTCCTACTCAGCTCCAAACCAGAGGACTGCGATCGGTTCTGGGAATGATACTACAAATAGTTAGCTCAGATTCCACCCTGCGAGCGAGGCTTTCTGCCTTCACCAACTCCGCCAACTGCCTGTACGAACTGAGGGTGGCCTCTGAACCCAGACAGCAGGAGTCATTGGTACTGACATGAGCAACAATTTGCAGTCGGGTGCACCCAGTGCTCTCTATCGCTGCCGGCAGGGCCTCCTCCACATCTCAAATGAGACCCCCCAGCAAGCAGACAGAGTGAACACTGGCCTTCTTCCCCGACCCTTCCACTATTTCCCTAATGGGCTCCATCACCCGCCTAACGTTGGAGTTCCCAATCACTAATAAACCCCTACACCCATGTGCCTGCTCGGACCTTGCTGAAGGAGCGGCCACATGTCCACTCACAGGCAGAGCAGATGATACCACACGGCCAGCCTCCACATTGACCCTCTGCCTCGTGCGCCATAAATGCTGCTGAACCCGCCACTTCCCTTGGGGAGAGGGTGGCCCAACCGCGCCCGGTACCCGTGAAGATGTCTCGACAGCAGGGGCAGTGGGTGTAGCATGTAACACCTGGGGTGTACCATGTGACACACCAGACTCCCCACTGCCACTACACTCTGAGGCAGCAGCCTGAAGACAGCTGACCGCGCCCATCAACACGTTCAGCTGTTCGCGAACAGTGGCCAGCTCCTCCTGCATCCGTACAGAGCAGTCACACATCCTATCCATCCTAAGAAATCAATTTACTATAGAGAGTTAATCAACTTTTAACTGGACTGCTAATTCACTAAAGGCAGCTGATAGTTGACTAAACTGTCAAACTGTCTGTGGACTGTACTGAAAACAAACACTAGCACTACTGGCACTATGGCTGACTAAAGGGACTCTCTCTGACTCTATTCAAAACAAACACAAAATCTATGGAACATTATTACTAGCATTCGACAATTAAAGCTTCCTAAAAGCAAAAGCTCATGGAAGAAGAAGTGACAAGTAAGAAAAATACAGTTAATACTTAAATTAACATAGCTCGCTGCACAGCAGACGTGACACAGATGGCAGTTAAGATGACTTGTCCCACAGCTACATTACTTACTGATTCCTTCAATTCATATATCTGTTTCTCTCTCTTGCTAAAATTTCCTTCTAGCTTTTCACCTATACTCTTATAACAATCAGCAATGCCTACAGTAAGTTATCTACATTTTTTTGTAACTTATAATTTATATACTTCTCTTCTTGTGCCTCAGGATGATCTTCCACAGTTCCCACCTTTGGTACCAATCCCTTTTTGACCATCAATGCTAAGATTAACTCCATCAACCATTTTAACATTATTTTCTACTTTATTTGTAAGCTTAGTGAATTTAATACCTAGCTGATCAAACTTCCCGTTCGCTGCACTTATCATCAAGCTCTGATTCCATTTCCCATAATTTTGTATCAATATTCCCAACTATTTCAGTTTTTATACTCCCAAATTTTACTCTCCATTTTTGAGTCTGCTTTGTCAACTATCTCCCCATTTATGGATCTGTCTTTTCTAATTTCTTAATTAATGTTTTAAAAAATGCGTTCAGATCACTTCTTCGCATGACCCTATTTTTTCTCTTCTCTTTGGTATGATAACACTACTAATATCACTTCATCACATTGCAAAGTATTAGTTTCATCAGCCATGGCTGATGATCAGGAAACAGATTTACAATGCAGCTACTGTCTGTACTTAACTTGCATTTTGCAGCTGATATACACCACCTGTGCTGCTCTGTGTCTGGTCCAGTGCCAGTGCAATACCGCAGGCAACATGGACTGCTGTCTGCCTCATATGATGCTGTGTGAAGCCACCATTTCTCCTGTTTAGTACCAATGTGATGCCACCCATGTGTGATGCTTTGTGAAGATACTGCTTCTGCTGCCCAGTTCCAATGTGATGCTGCCTGTGTCTTACACTGTGAAGACGCTGCCTCTACAGGTTTATGACTTTACCCATGAGAACTCCTGTACTGACAATGTATGGTGTAGCCATCATCTGTCACTGCTGTTACTAACAAGCACTATGAGGTCTATTGTCTGCACTAACTGTGCTGTTACTGTTCCTGCTTTGGACATACCCAAGCTATAAAGAAACTTGTGAGACCACATGGTAATTGCTCACTACTATGGCTTGGATACTGGGACAACCAGTCCTGAAATAATTTACAATAGAATGGAAATGCAGTCTAGTCTAGGACAGACAAACCCAATTACAACATTACTCATGGTGTTCTGGCTCCTACTCACATTCTGTATGCCTTTATACACAAACAATTATGATGCAATAGTGAGCCCCATTGGAGTCTGGCTAATGTGCAGCCATTATCTTTGAGTGTGGCTCACTATCATCCTATCATCAATAGTGGGTGGCTGTATGTTGATGCTCTGTAGCCCAACAACTCAACATAATAATGTTTATATCAAAAACAGATACTAGCAGCTACTGAATCAACCATGGATATACTTATTGTTCCAGGGCAGCCCAAAGAGCTACAATGCCAAGAAGAATCATTTCTCAGCTTTTAGTGAGATCAAATTATTGTTTTTTTATTGAAAGTAATCTTTATTAAAATGATAATACATTGGTACATCTCCAATTAATGTAAATTCTTGTGTAATACTATGACCCTTCATCCAACAAGAAACATTCTCAGCTTGACAAACTCTCCCATTTGAGGAAACAGCACCTGCAGAGCATCACTCTGATGCATAAATTCATCAAAGTCTTTATTGGCAAATTCAGAAATATGGAAGATCTCATGCACAATCTCATCTCTCTCATTGAAACTTTCAAGACAAGCCATTGCAACAGAAATACACCTGACAATAACATCAGTTATCCAAACATTACCATGTCCTAAAACACTTGTATGAAATACACTGAAAGATAACTTACACCCTACAAAAACACCATCACCTAATAATAAACTTACTTATGCATTATTTCAACAGTTTTAAACCAATCTCAAACATATGGACCACTACATTTGGCATTTGAGTCAAGACAATGACTTGATCCATTTTATTAATCAAAGCCATAATTAAATATACATTGAAAGTTATGGGAATATGACAGAAGGAAACCAATGCCGATAAGATCATTTGTGTCTCTGTTGATGATTCCACACTTATGGAACTATTTACGTAAATAAATTGTTTATAGCATTATCCTCTTTAATCCGGTGTATTATAAGAGTGATTTTTGTGATGGGTTCAGTAGTTACAATTTATTATAAACAATTTTGATAATAATGTTAATAACTTTGCTGCCACTGGTTTCTTTCTAGCATACTTGTAAGGAATTTTATGTATCTTTAGTAAAATTATATTAGTGATGATATCTAAAGTCTCAGGCCCCTCAGTCTTAGCTCATCTTATGAGCATCCTGCCAGGACACACCTCTTTCCATGTGGGAAAACCCCAGTGACCACTGGGCCTTGTGACTTGCTAGTCACTTTTCTTGCACTCAGCTCACTTTTCACAGTCCATCTGACAGCTGGCTGCCCCAACATACATTTGCCCCAACCCACAGCTGACCTGTCAGATGCAGTTCACCCTGTTGTAATGGTACAAGTGTGTGTTCCAAAATCCTACTACATATATTGGCCTATAATTTGTGAGGTTACTGTACTTCCTTTCTTGAGTATTGGCATGACCTGTGCAACCTTCCAGTCTTTAGGTACGGATCTTTCATCAAAGGAGTAGTTGTATCTGTTTGTTAAGTATGGAGCTATATACCAGCATACTCTGAAAGGAATCTAATTGGTATACAACCTGGACAATAAAACTTGCCTTTATCAAGTGGTTTGTGCTGCTTTGGTACACTGAGGACATCTAGGTCTAGGTTACTCATGTTGGCAGCAATTCTTGATTCAAATCCTAGAATATTTGCTTTGTCTTATTTGCTGAAGAAATTTCAGAAAACCAAAATTAGTAACTCTGGTTAGTGACACTGTCATCAGTAACATTACCATCACTATCACACACTGCAGATACTGATTATGTCACACTACTGTTACATTTCAGATACAAACAGAATGTCTTTGGACTTTCTGTTAGATTTCAAGACAGAGTTTCATTGTGGAAACTCTTAAAGTCTTCCCTCGTGCATTGAAGTTTGCTCTAAATTTTGAATTGCTTTAAAACTTCTCCACTCATGGTGATTTCACTTTCTTTTAAATTTGGCATACTTCTTTTGTTGCTTTTGCGATCATGTTCTGACCTGTATTGCAGACCATACTGGTGAGAAGTCAGTTCCATCTGTTATTAACTTATTTGGTATAAATCTTGCCATTGCTGTCAGTACTGTTTCTTTGAATTTGAATCACTTGTGGTCTATGCTTTCATAGTTAGTTCAGAATTATTGGAGGCCCTCTCTTAAGAAGACATCAAGCAATTTTTTAAAAAAATATATCTATTCTGCATTATTTTCATTGGGTTTGGATGTTATGGCATTCAGTCCCATTACAACTACTATGTGGTCAGCTGTATCTGTCATAATGTTCTCTATTTTATCATGATTACTTGTTCCTAAGAGGTTGAATATATTTTGCAACCATTTACCCTTTGAGTTGGCTTCTGCAGTAGTTGTTCAAAATAAGTTTCAGAGAAAGCATTTAGTATGAATCAGACAGTGTTTTATACCTAAATCTGATTTTAAATGTGTATTTTTGCCAACATATTGAGGGCAGATTAATGTCACCACCAAGTGTAATTGTATGAGGGGGGTGCCTATTTCAAATGAGACTCAGGTCTTCTTTGAATTCTGCAGTAACTATATCATCTGAGTTTGGAGGTTGGCAAAAGGAACAAATTATTAATTTATTCTGGTTGTCAAGTACATCATCTACCCATACTAACTCTCATGCCCTATCTACTTCACTGTCAGTGCAAGACAGACTACTTCTAATAGCAACAATCGTGACACCTCAGCTGTATTTAAGCTATCTTTTCTCAACAACATAGGGTCCTATGCAAAATTTTCAGCTGAACTTGTATCCAGCTTTAGTCAGGTGTCAGTACCTATAACAATTTTTGATTCAGTGCTTTCTATCAGTGCATGCAGCTCTGATTGTTTCCCAACACAGCTACAAAAATTCAAGACTATAATACATATGGCTCCTATGTTAACTCCTGTCCTGTGTATGACCTACACCTTTAGAGACTAAAATGTTATTTGTTGTTTCCTGAGACCTTTTAACTCAGTCCATACCACTTCACACACCAATCTGTGTACATCCGATTTGATGGATACTGTGTCCAAGTGTCCAATTGTCCTTTCTGTAGACCACTACATTTAGAAACGGATGCTTTTCATCTCTTTCAGCATCCATCATGAACCTTATGCTGAGATGAAGGCAATCAAAATAATCCAGGAAACAATTCAGAGCACGCGTTCCATGTGGCCATACCATAAATGTATTGTTGATGTACCTTCAAAATCACAAAGGTTTTACAAATTCTGTCCTCAGCACCCTGTCTTCAAAATCTTCCATAAATAAATTGGTCACTGGGGGATAGAAATGGGGACCTTTATCTGGTTGCTTGATCTGGCTGCACAACACCTTAGAAAAATTTCAGCATCAGATGTACTGAGAACCAGTGGCTAATATACCCAGTTTATTGAACAGTCTTCTCCAAGGTGACCATAAAATGTTATGATAAATGATGCATGTTACACTTGAGCTACCCCAACATATGATATCGGTTGATATTGCAGGGTAAAAGCCATCAAAATATACCAAAATTTTTCTTTTTACTTTACCTCTGACTAAAAATCCTCACATTGTAAACAAAGATGTGTTAAATATTTCAGCATTTATTTTATGGAGGTTGTGGTGTACAGCTTTAATGAATGCAATACACTGCTGTTTACAGAATAGTTTATTAGAAACAATCAATTTTGGACTGTGATGTGCACAAGTATACCACTCAATAAAGTATCAGTGAGGTTAAATTGACATTATGTTGTGTATATACATCCAATATCAATGATGGAACAATGTACACCTGACAACTGTTGTTCCAATTAAGCTAATGCACAGCTGAGATGGTTTTTAGGCCTGATGATGGTCTGACCCCAGACCATGATGGTCTAATCCTAGGCCAAAATTGATCATTGCTTCTAAAATAAACTGTTACAGTTGTGTATTGCAAAATGCAGTTCTTAACATCTCAGCTGTTCTCTTGTTTACTCCTGCCATAAGAATTAGTTGCATTCCCGAATTAGTTGCATTGTTTAAGTCCAAAGTATTTACCAATTTCAACCTCTTCTATCTACATGTGCCCATATTTGTGTTGATTGGAATCCAGTTGAAGCTCACAACTAAGTACAATGAGTTTATTCACAATTTAATGAGAATTAACTGGCAATAATCAATTGTTAATATCCATGAAAGTATCAGTAGCAGCTTATTATGAAACCACATTTCATTTGTTGTTTAGTTAAATGTTCCATATCATGTATAAAGAAAAACAAATTAGGATATGATAACAAGACTTTTGAAAAAATTTTAATACACATAACTAAAAGTAGGGCCCCATGAATGGAAACTTTAGGACCAACAGGTAATTAGCACACATTCAAATGAAGATGTTTCCTTCATAGATTACTCTTTTCGATTGATACTCTTCATTTCCCTGTTAATATATGACATTTCCAGTACTTTGCTTTCTTCACCCATTTAATTTTTCCAGTCAATTCTAACCTACTTCTTGAATGTTTCAGTTCTGTCTCTTTCTCTCTTCTTCGCATTCCAGCTTTCACAGGTGTCAGAATAACACTCTACATGAAGCATTTAAACATCCCTTTTCTTAACTCCAACTCCAATTTTCTGTATAAGAAGTGTTTCTTTTCTGGAAAACTTGCTTTGCCATTACAATTCCTGATCTCATTTCTCTCTAATTTGTCAAGTTATCAGTTAGCATTCTTTCAAATATCTGTAATGTGCACTATGTCCAATTTGACATTGACTTTCATACTGTCTTAGTCACATAATCTCAGACATTTAGTTTCCTTTTTCTTGACTTGTAATTCTGCCTGGATAGCATTTTCTGAAGAGACATTGCTTTATCTGCAAGCAGTACCATGTCCAAACATTTTTGATGTAGCTGATCCTCATGCCTTCTATGCTTACTCCTTTCTTCTGTACTTCCTGTGCCTGTATTATCAACTCTTTGCTATAAGTGATAGACAACAATAATTTCTTACACCTATTCCCATGTCAAATCAGTCTCACATAACATTTTTTAGTCTCATGGTTGATTTCTGCCTTGCATATAACTTCTTAATTAGTCTCCTGTCCTTCCCATTCTCCTTTCTCAGTTTAGGATTTCCATCATCTTGTCCCATTTCACTCATGACGGAACTGGCCATAGGCCATTCTCTGATACAGGTGAAACCTGGAACAGTGAAAGAAGGATGAAAATAAAGGAACACCTACTTTGGCTTAGGGGCAACACTCAATAGTTTTTTAGAAAATGATTGTCAAGCTATTGACATGACTTGATCAGTACATTCACACATCGTGAAACCAAGGGAGTTACTGTTGAAGTGGCTAAGAGCACAGTTTTGAAATTTTGTGCCTTGTGTTCAAATCCAGTCTCGCATTTTCTTTTCTTTTTGTTGTCGCAGAAGTATGTTACATCAATGTTTTGTGACATTGTAAACTACAATGGAATTACTGACAAAAGAAATAAGTGTTTCAGATCGAATTAAAAATAGATTGTATCACCGCAAATCTTAATTAATCTTACATAATTATCAGTAACTGAAAATTAAAAACATATAAATTCTAGTATTTCAATTTTTTCTTTGTATTTTACTTTCACGCTTCAGGTGAACCAGTGCATTCATAAAAACATTCAAAGCATAAAAATTCAGAGCACCAAGAGTGATGTGTAAGGGCACATATACCACAGTAACTTTTTTTTACTGTCATTAGGAAAACAACCTCATGATCTGGAATATAATTCCATGGTTAATCATGCATATGAAAATATTTTCTCAAAAGCTGGAGCCTGTAATTGGTTACAGATTTGGTTATGTATTTCAGTTGAATTGCTTCTTCTTGTGATTTGCCTTTGCTGTGTGATGAGAGGAGGGCACTTATATAATCAGCAAATGTATTCTTCACCTGTAAGTAAAAGTATACCCTGCAGGATTTATATAAAAGCATACATTTCAAAGGAATTACTTTTAATGAACATGTTGGTATTATGGTTTCATTGACAAACAGTGCATCAATCATGTACAGAGACAGTTCCATTTTTATGCAAGGTTGCAAAACTTTGTTCAGAAACTGATGATAGGTTTCCTTTGTGAGCATTCTAGATTTTGTAGCTGTTGTGTGCGCATTCTGATGTCATTCCATTAATTGATGTAGGTCTTGATGGATTTGAGAATCAAGTTTGTCACTAACGTCTTGAAGAGAAACAAAAACTGTTGGAGCATTTTTCTGGAAGGTGTTATGGCCTACATAATTTGTGTCCAGTGTGATGATAAAATCTATTTTTAATAGAATTTGAAATCCTTAGTTCTTTTGTGATTCATTCCATAGCATTTCATGATGTCATAAAAATACTGATGTGACATACAAGGTTGGACCAAAAAAAAACTGGAATAACATTGCTGTGGACTGAGCTTGTGTAGTACAATTTCTGCTGCTAGGCATGTCTACTGCACCTCATTGCCTGTTCAGTGCTGCCCGTGTTGTCAGCTTGGCTTGTTCTATTCATCTGCAGTGGTTTGTTTTTGCCAGTGCTGTTTTCTTCTTGTTTTCTTTTTTATGATGATAAGTTTAAGGGAACAACATGCAGCTGTGAAATTTTGTCTCCTACTCGATAAAAATACTGCCGAAACTGTTTTAATGTTGTAAACAGTGTACATAGATGATGACATGGGTATGGGAGAAACTGAAGTGTATGAGTTGTTTGCTTGATTTAAAAATGGCAACGTGTTGATTGATGACAAACCTTGTTCTGGACCTCCATCAACTGCCCGAATAAACAAAAATATTGAAAAAAATTGAGAGCTTGTGCTCACAGACCATCAACAGACAGTTGATCAACTGTCAGAGATTAGTGGTTCAGTGAATTTTAATGGAATATTTGGGGCAGACAGGAGACTGGCTCTTCCACCACTACAATGCACCTGCACACACAGCCATCTCTGTTAGACAGTTTTTGACTAGAATTAGAATGGCTCTGCTGCCCCACACACCTTACTTGCCTGACTGGCCTCTGTGCAACTTTTTCTTATTTCCACACATGAAAAGGGGCATGAAAGGACACTGATTTGACAAGAAGTCAAGGAAAAAATGAGGGGCTGTTGACATTTCAAAAGATGGCTACAAAAACTGTTTCGAACAGTGGAAGCACGAGTGGCACATATGTATTTGTTACAATGGGAAGTATTTTGAAGGGACTAGTGTTGTTTTGTAAATGCTTTGAAAATATGTAGCTTTTAAAAAATAATTTCCTTTTTTTGGGGGGGGGGGGGGGGTGAGGGGGCTGTACCTTCTCCTACTTTGGTGACGACAAAGAGAAAAGAAAACATAAGACTGGATTTGAACACATGATGCAAAATGTTGAATCTGCTTCCATAACTTTCTATAAAATAGGTCATATTCCCCTTTTCTCCCCAGGCTTTCTATATCATCACAATCTTTTAACTGCTCCTCCATCACTTTATCTACCTCCCTTCTCAGCTGATTAGGTAGTCTTTTTGTACATTGACTTTCTATTCTCATCTCCTTTGTTTTTATATTTTCTCCTTTCATTCATTTTCTTTACCATCATGCACCTTGAAAATTGCAAAGCAGGGTCTAATCATCTTTATGTTGAGGCTAAATATTATAAATGGGGTAAAATTTGTTCATTTGTATAGATTACCCTCTATACAGGCTGAATTAACTGATAATTTATAATCCATTTTCTGAGAGGTACATGTCGTGTCACACATTTTTTAGTAGCCATGTCCTGTGTCTGGAACCATATGTTCTTCTCAGAAGCGACGCAGATAGAAACGAGAGATTTGAGTATAATACTGTTGCTGTTACTGTGTTTGTGAATATGTACCAAAATAAATGTGCCCTAGGGCCTCTGAAAAAGTAGTTAGAGACATTTAAAAAACTTAAATAACACATGTAAAAGGGATGATATTGAATTTACTTTAAAAACTTGATACTGAAAACTGACACTCACCAACCTTTCTCTGCCTGTAATTCTGAAAATTTCTTCAGATGATATAACCTGTAATTTTCTATTTTCAATTATGGCATAGTTGTGAAGTCCATAGTAGGGTACAGGATGCAGAGGATGGTAGGTAAGCTTCAGAAGGGAGATGGAGAAATAAGAGTGAAATTCGTTGAACTTGAGTAATATACCTTGTATGCAGAATACAGAAAGGACTTAACCTGGAGCCAGGGGTAAATACTGACTGCCAGTCTTCAATTTCAGTCAAATTACTAAAGGATCAGGGAATGGGAGAGGTGATGGTTCATGTACTTGGGGCTGGTGGCTTGTTCCAGTGAGCAAAGTCAGAGGCAGACAATGGAAGCCATATGCTCTGTACAACGACTGTGACTCAAGAGAGGAAAACAGCTGTGCTGTGCCCTCAAAGACCCTCCAGTACCCATACATGACACATTTCCGATGTTCCCTGTTGGGTAACATGATGGTGTAATTACGTCAGTATATTCAGTAGAGAGCTGAAGGCATCCCTTGTCAATGGCTTTTACTAGAATGAACTGCTTTTATCCTGAAGGAGAGGGTGGTTTGCCATTTTGACACTGGTGGCATCATTGTGAGAAGGTAATTGAAAGACTCAATAGAAAATGAAGTTTTAAATAAAATTTTGTGTAAAATTCCAAATATTCTCAGACTGGCTGTTCACCCTGTAAGTCTTTCCACCTTCTATAAGAAGTGGTGGCTTACAGTGGCTACTAAAGGGTGCCAGACATGCCCTTAAAAAAATTGGTTGCCCAGATAGTGGCTAAGAGACTGTAGGAGGGCTTTGTTCCAATTAATGTCTGTAGTGTTGTCGTGGAAAGAGGATTTACTTACACTTAAACTTCTCAAATGTGTCAAATAACTGAATGACAAGAAATGCCAAATGTTCACTTTATGTGCAAAAGTACATTGTCTATAGTAAATCAGATTATGTAAATCAGATCTTTCAGTAGCTGAATAATGCTCGTGTTCATGTTTTGCAGTCTTTGAATGTCACAGGAAATTTGTAAAAAGATTTAACAGTATTATTTTGATCTTAGTATAATACGACAAAATACAAAAACACACGATCAAAACTTGGATTTGTTTTTTCTTACATGTCTCTATGAAGAAACATGAAACACTCACTCCCTATTTGAATAGTTTGGAAGAGATCTGATTCCAGTTCAATATGAGCATAACAGTTATTATTCACTAACAATGTAAGTATTCTCCAGAATGGACAGAATTTTGTTAAACCTGCATATTTATATCAAAGTACAGAAGAACAAAGTACTTTCTGCTGAAATTCTCTCATACATATATTAAGAAGTGTATTTTCCTTCAAAATAGCAGAAAAATTCCATAACTGACTTCAGCTACACAAATTTGAAGATAAATGAAGTAATGTAACATCTATTGAGTAATGTAGAAATAATTTGGTGTTGTCTACTTTTTAAGTTTAGTTAATACAATTGCACATATGTAGATTATACTGTTTGGATATAGCAATACTAAAATGCCAACTTGTGAATAAAATAAGTAGAACCCATCTGAAGGAACCTGTCTTGATAGCTGTGCGAGTTGAAGTGTTGCTTCCAGGACAAGGAGGCGCACTGATGTTTGAACAAATCTACCCAGCAGATTAACAATGACAGGTGGTGTGCTGCCCAGCCTGGATGTGGTCCCTAGGCCATTTAGTATATTCCACTAGGTGAATATGAGGTTGGTAACCAAGTAGCACCTCAGTTACACATTTTGCAACCATTTAGAAAAATTTGGCTTTCTTTCACATGAATATCACTGCATGCAGACAGTTGAGGAACATGCCTTTCATCTTGGGGGAGCAACAGGATGATGATAAGAAGGGCATCCAGTAGTCCCTTAAATTAACTGTGCCAAATCCATTAACAACCATGCACACCCTGCACTGATGCAGGAAAAAAGCAGAAGAAAAGTAGGAGGAGGTCCTATCTTAAGGAAGAGTGTGGCTGTGTAGTGAAATACCTCAAGGTTCTAAGTTATTAAATTAATTGGGGGGGGGGGGGGGGGAGTAAAAAGTGGATCACAGCATAAACATTATACAGATAAATAGGGCTAACTGCTTACTGGTTAGGCAAAGGAGCATAAAAGGAAAACTTACTTCCACTTGCAGAGATTCAGAGAAGGCACACACAAGTAGACACTACTACAAGAGTGACATGTTGCCTCAATGATCATGGATGTTAAAAGTGAGTTTGAAAAACCAGTACTGCTGGAAGGGTTTAGCATGAACTTCCCTTCCTTGGCAATGCAGATCAACAATACAGGTATTGTGTTCATGTCTCTTCAGCAGCGTAAGAAACCTTGTCACCAAAAGATTCCCATACTAGTCCTGATCTGTTGTGGGTCCCCGTCAGTCCTCTCACAATGCTTAATCAGTAAGGCTGTCCTTGCACAGGACCTAAAAACACACGTATACAAGGAGCTGGTGATGTTATAGTGTGGAATTCCATATTCCATTGCACTGCAGACCATGAAATACAGGATCTAGCATGTTAGATTTTTGCCTCATGGAGAGTAACATGGCGTGTGAGATATGACATTGTTTTACATCACAAGCAGAAAACTGGAACTGCCATGTTGTATGACACCAAACATCATATTTTGTGGATTTTCTCACATGGTTAGTATGTGCTATGAATATAAGCCATTTCATAGCATCAGCAAACTGAGGATCTCAACAATTCATCATTTTAGCTATGATTCATTATAATAAAATGACTCGAAACTACATATTGGTAGGTAATGGCTTTCTGTAGTTGTTGTTTTTAGTGTTATAGCTTGTGTGCTATAAAAGACTATTGTTTCAATGTTACTGCACAATGATGATGTATCAAATGTGGGTCTTTTTTGGTAAAATTTGTGTATTAAATATCAAATAATGATATTTGTAGATACAGTCTTTCCACAGTGTATGTCATGTATGGAGGCCCAGGAGCCAGTTTGAAACTATCACACAGTTGATAATGCCATGAGCTGTGGGAGAGAAAAGCAGCTTCCAAAAGATTCTAGGTCTTTATTATTCATTTAATGTATTTAATTGAACATCTTCCCCATAACACAAACTTTAAGCAAAAGTGAAATAAAGGATCTTAACTTTTATGTAACACAAGACAAAGCCCCATTTGTGAACCAATTGTAAACAGCAGAGAACATAAATAAGGCAGCATAGCATGGTTACAGCAAACCCAAGATTCAAAAGGTGATTGCCATTCATCTTAGGAATCCGTCATCTGTGTAGAAACCATAACAATGACAAGGATTTTCTTACAAATGAAGTGGAGTGTGGTAAGGAGTATGGCAGTTTAGACTTCAGATACCATTTCAACAAGTAGGTGTGGGAAGAGTATACACTGGACACAAGGACAGGGAAGCTTTACCAAAGAATAAGCAAGAGAAACTGTTTGGTTAGAGATTGTAACAGTCACAACTCTTAAAGACATGTACATAGTTTTAATAGTTTACTTGTAATGCTTTGTAGGAAAAAGCAGAAACAGATGTTTCCAGGCAGGAACAATCAACAAATAAAAATTGTAAAAGGTATCACTGTAGAAGAACCTACATTGAGGAAACCATGACATACTCATTCAATTCCAAAGGAAGTCGAGTACACACATAAAAACCTGAAGGAACTTCTCAAGAGTCAAAACAGGCAATCCTCAACCACAGAAAATAATATAAAAGTAATTCTACATCATAGCCACTTCAAGAGAATTATAGTATTGACATAAAAATTCTGCATCATGGCTGTATAATGTAAACTTCTGTATATAAAAAATGGCACTTTGTTGTATAAGTTCTTGCCATTTAACTTATGCAATAAATGAGTGAGAGTACCTTTGAATACTTGAAAGCCTGCTGCTTTACACTTTTGGAATGGTTCCTCATAAGATAACAGAATGTCTTCATACAAAGCTCATTAATATGCACTACCACATAACTCTTTACATGACACCTGCATCTACATCTATATATACATACTCTGCAAGCCACCATATGATGTGTGACAGAGGGTACCATGAACCATTATTAATCATTTCCTCTCCTATTCCACTTGCTAATGGAGCAAGGGGAAGACTACTGTCTATATGGTTACATATGAGCTTTAATTTCTTTTATCTTGCTTTGCAGTTCTTATGCAAAAATAAGTTAGTGGCAGTAGAACCATTCTGCAGTCAGGTGCAAATGCCTATTCTGTAAACTTTTGCAATAGTGTTTCATGATAATGATATCATCTTCAATTCAGGGTTTATCATTTGAGTTCACATAGCATCTCTGTAATACTCAGGTGCTGATCAAACTTACTGGTAACAAATTTAGCAGGACACTTCTGAATTGCTTCGTTTAACCTGACCCAGTGGGGATCCAAGCACTTGAGCAATACTCAAGAATGTGTTGCACAAGTGTTCTATGCACAGTCTCCTTTGTAAATGAACCACACATTCCTAAAACTCTTCCAATAAGCTGAAGTCAACCATTCGCCTTTCTTGTGGACTGATTTAGTTTTGTGTCACTTTGCAATATTATGCATGGATATTTAATCAACGTGACATTGTCAAGCTGCACACCACTTTCTCTACATTTAGAAGAAGCCACTATTCATCATGCCAAATAGAAATTCTAAATCATTTTGTAACTTCCTACAGTTTCTCAACAACAATATTTTCTTGTATACTACAGTGTCATCAGAAGTCACTAAAAGATTGCTGACCTCCCTATCTGTCAGGTCATTTATGTGTATAAAGAACAAGAGTGGTCCTATCACATATTCCTTGGTAATTCTTGATGATACCTGTGCCTCTAATGAACACCCACCACTGAGGATGATGTACTGGGTTCTGTTATTTAAGAAGCCATTGAGCCGCTAACGTAACTGGAAGCCTATTCCATATATTCAGACCACCATTAATAATCTGAATTGTGGTACCATGTCAAACTCTTTCTGGAAACCTACGTATGTGGAATCTGCCTGTTGCCTATCATCCATGTGTTGCAAGATATTGTGCAAGAAAAGGGCAAGCTGAAATTTGCAGGAGCAATGGTTTCTAAATTCATGCTGATTTGTGGACAGAAGCTTTTATGTCTGAAGGAGATTTATTATATTGAAGCTTGAAATATATTCAAGAATAATGCTACACGTGAATGTTAAGGATATGGATCTATAATTTTGCAGGTAATTTCTTTTACCCTTCTTCTATACGGGAGTCACCTGCACTTTCTTTCATTTTCTTGCAACTTTGTGTTGGGTGAGAGATTTGCTATAAATGCAAGGCATCTGGGTGGATTACACATGGAAAATTCCTCGAAAAAATCATAAATTTTTAAACCAATACATTGACATTTATAAATTCTTAGCTAACAAAGAACTACAATTTAAATTTTATGCATTTCAGTTTCACAGCTTCTTTGTATCATCAAACAAGGTGACTTGGGACACTTTTTGTACTCATTTGACTTTTTCTCATTAATTGTGAAATGTATGAAAAGAAAATGTATAACAAAATGTAGATCTGTGTAAGTAGACTAAATTTTTGTACCTTATGCTATCTTAAATTTTGCTGCCTTTTGTTTTTATTGCTTTTGTTGGTGTACTAGTTCCCCCACAGGATGCGGTGACTTGGGTCACCTATTCATTTTATCCATAATACTATATTCACCTGTAATCTTACACATATGTAGGCGAGCTAATTGGCTACCTAGAATTAGTACAAGGTGAGGTGAATTTGTTTGCAAAGCCGTGCAGCCCCAGGACCGATAGAACAACATAGGCAGGTGGTCTGCCATGGCCACTCCAGGTGAGCCATGTGCAATAGCAAAGGGCCAGGTGTGGGGAAAAATGCAACACTGGAAATTTGGACAGCTGTTACTTGTGCATCCTTTGTGCAGGAGATGCTCCAGGAAATGCGGTAGTGTCCGGAAATTTTAAAGATAGCTAATTTACAGCTCTTTGAGTTTCATACATTAGCACAAATCTGAATACATCTGTGATCTATGAAAAATCAGGCTCATTCAAAGACATAGTATATCAATATCTTTAAAACTGCAGAAGTTAATATTTCACAGTGAATCAACATTTACACAGTGAACTTCTGAATTAACAACTTTTAATTTTGCGGAGATATGGCTTAGCCACAGCCTGGGGGATGTTTCCAGAATGAGATTTTCACTCTGCAGTGGAGTGTGCCCTGATATGAAACTTCCTGGCAGATTAAAATTGTGTGCCAGACTGAGACTCGAACTCGGGACCTTTGCCTTTCACGGGCAAGTGCTCTACCACTTTATGCTCTACCATCTGCAAGTGCTCTACCACTGTATTTAAATGCTTATTGCAAGTGCTATTCAAAAACTGTGCTCATTTAAAAGTGGTCGGTCAGATGCATTATCACTTTTGTAAAAGAAAGCCAAAAGACACTTCTGACAAGCAGTCCTATATAAGCATATAAAGCATATTTAATGAAAGTTCATTATCATTTAATGTGAGCATATTTGCACAAGAATGCTTACTTATTTTCATGGTGACAGTTATTGAACTAGATGAATAAATACAACATAACTTCTGAACAGTTTGCGTTCGGACATTCAAACTGTATGATTGGCCATGGGGCATGGTGGGAATTAGTATGTGCTTGCACGCTGGTTTAGCAATGCAATCCACTTTCATTTCTATAGGTTCACCAATAAGCAAAACTGGCACAACTGGGGGACTGAAATTCCGCATTTCACAATTGAGAAATCTCTCCACCCTCATCGGGTGACTGTATGGTGTGCAGTTTCAACTCATGGAGTAATTGGTGTGATATTCCTTAATGGCACAATGACTTCCCAATGGTACGTGAAGATGATTTCATCCCCATTATCCAAAGCGACCCCGATTTTGACAAGATGTGGTTCATGCAAGATGGCTCGACCCCATTGAAGCAGGAGAGTGTTTGATGCCCTGGAGGAGCACTTAGGGGTCTGCATTCTGGCTCTGGGGTAGCCAGAGGCCATTGGCATGGGTCTTAATTCACCACCATACACTCTAGATGTAAACATATGCAACTCCTTTTTATGGAACTATATTAAAGACAAGGTGTATGGCAATAACCCCAAAACCATTGCTGAGATGAAAACAGCCATTCACATGGTAATTGATAGCATCAATGTTCCGACACTTCAGTGGGTCATGCAGAATTCCACTATTGATCTGCACCACATCATCGCCAATGATGGCAAGCGTATCAAACATGTCATAACCTAAGCCTGAATATCTGTAGTGATATGTTGAAAAAGTGTGTGCACGCCATGTTTGTGACTAGTTTACATTTTTTTTCATATACTTCAATAATTATCAGCCTGTATATATGAACCAACTATTACTTTTATTTAATGAAAATGGTCTGCATGTAGCCTAATATATTATCTTAGTGGATGCAAGTGGTCAAAATGATTCAGATCATGTTTGTAGCATGTTAGAGCAATGTATCTTTGGTGGTAATGGCCTTCAGCTAATGGAAAGCCAGACAGTACTGGAACACTACAGGAGTCAAGTGGAGACTAAAAATTTCTGAGAGGAGTGCTGAAGGGAGTGATTCTGGACACTTGGTATCGAGCGCTGGAAGGAGGCAGACTGCCTGTGTGTGATTCAGTGGTGTGGATTATTTATTCTGGGTGGCGAACAGCCACTGCAATACTCTCTGCAATACTCTAACTTTTGAAGGGACTCTAACTCACAAGAATGTGCTCTGCTTATGTTACAGAACTGAGGACAGACAGTGTATGGGTTACTTTTCTTTGTGTTGGTTATGTTAATTTGCGAATCATCATGTTGAACTCTAAACTGTTTTCAACTAATGAATATTTTGTATACTGTGATCACAAAATTGACATAATTCTCATGACTCCTTGATGACTGTTTAGTTTGGGGATTTTGCTGCCATTCTCGTAACACTCCCAATGTATCTTTACTGCATTTGATAAGGGTATTTTCTCTCTGTATTTTAACTAAATATTATAGGACCACTTCCCATGTATTTGAGATGTCCGTTCTTGAATAAACATTATTCAACATTATTCTCCATTGTCTGCATCAATTACAGACATTAGACTATTCTTATTAAATTATTAATTTAACTTTTATTTTGTATTTCTGTGTATTTTATTAACCTGCAATTCTAGGCAGTGCATAAGCTATTTGGCTGCTGGATCACAGCTACTGTGCGGCATGAAAGCAAAATGTGCACGGCTAGATCCAATGACTATAGCAAGCTATTCTTTTTAAACAGAGCCAGGCATAGCTCCAGTATCTGAAGTATGAGTAACTGCAGGTAAAGGCGCAACTGTTTGCTCATCTGGGATGCTGTTTAGAAATGTAAGTATTCAAGCAGTAATGGTTAGGTAGCATAGGTTAGGTAGCATGGATGACCTGGATACAAAGAAAGTTTCTTTGTGTGTAACAGAAATGTTTCTGTTTTTTAAGGTTGGATAAGCAAAATTAAGTATTATTAAAATAACCTTTTTTTAACTTGAAGATCATCAACAACATTGTTTTAGTCATAATTAATGATTTCTTCAGGAGGGAAGTCATATAAATTTTGTTGAATTTCGGAAATATAATGGTGTATCATTCCTTGGGTGTTTCTAGCATGCACTCCTTTCATATTTGTACATATTCAGATTAAATTTGCATGTGTCTTTTTAGGAATGGTACACTGCAGTACCATTCTGTGAAATTGTTGCTAAATTTTTTCAATCTTATTCCTTGTCTATCCAGATATTGTTTCACAAGCATTTTAACATTTGGTAAAGTAAACGGAAAAGCCAACCCACTTGCAGCTACCATTTTTTTCTGCAATGTCTTCCTCAATAAAGCTGACAGAAATATGTCCACCAGCTGTCTTGGGTAGAGAATCATCTGATGATGATACCCATTTATGAATAAAATCTTGGAGATGCTATATTTATCAGCTGCTTTTCTTACACATCAGCCCCAGCTTCAAGATTCTCTCTTGTATATTGTTAATAAGGTCTATCATCACCTTTCTTAATGTACTTTCTGATGTTACTTTTTTGGTTCTTCAGTCAAAATACTGGTTTGATGCAGCTCTCCATGTCATTCTATCTTGTGCAAGCCTCTTAATCTCTGAATAACTACTGCAAACTACATCATTTTGCACTAGTTTACTGTATTTGTCTCATTGTCTTCCTGTACAACTTTCACCACCACCACCACTTTCCCCCCTCCACACTTACCTCCAATACCAAACTGGGGATCCCTTGATGTCTCACAATGTGTCCCATCAACCAATCCCTTCTTTTAGCCAATGTATGTTACAAATAGCTTCTCTTGCCAAATCTATTCCATACCTCTTCACTAGTTACATGACCTACACATCTAATTGTCAGAATTCTTCTGTAACACCCCATTTCAAAAGCTTCTATTTTCTTCTTGTCTGAGCTGTTTATTATCCACATTTCACTTCTATACAAGGCTACATTCCAGACAAATACCTTCAGAAAATACTTCGTAACATTAAACCTATATCAGATGTTATCAAATTTCCCTTCTTCAGAAACACTTTTCTTGTCATTGACAGTCTACATTTTATATCCTCTCTATTTCAGACATCATCTGCTGAAATAGCAAAACGCATGTACTACTTTTAGAGTCGTATTTCCTAATCTAATTACCTCAACATCACCTAATTTAGCTTGACTACATTCCATCACCATAATTTTGCTTTTGTTAATGTTCATTATATATTCTGCTTTCAAGACTACATTCAGCAGCTCTTTGAAGTCCTTTGTAGTCCTTGACAGCCTTATAATGTCACCGAGTGAGGTGACGCAGTGGTTAGACACTGGACACACATTCGGAAGGACGAAGGTTCAATCCCGCGTCCGGCCATCCTGATGTAGGTTTTCCGTGATTTTCCTAATTCTCTCCAGGCGAATGCCGGGATGGTTCCTCTGAAAGGGCAAAGCCAACTTCCTTCCCCATCCTTCCCTACTGTGATGAGACCGATGACCATGCTGTCTGGTCTTCTTCCCAGAACCAACCAACCGTATAATGTCATTGGCAAACCTCAAAGTTTTTATTTTTTCTCTCTGAACTTCAATTTCTTCTCCAAATTTTTCTTTGGTTTCCTTAATTGCTTGCTCAATGTACAGACTGGATAATATCAGGGATAGGCTATGACCCTGTCTCACTCCTGTCTCAACCAGTGCTTCCCTTTCAGCCCTGTCAACAGTAGGACAGGTTGTAAATAACATTTTCCTCCCAGTATTTTACCCATTCTACCTTCAGAATTTCAAAGGGTGCATTCCAATCGTCCTTGTAACAGCTTTCTCCAAATCTGCAGAACTTATAAATGTAGGTTTTCCTTCCCTTAGCCTATCTTCTAAGATAAGTTGTAGGGTCATTATTTCCTCATGTGCTTGTACGTTTGTCTGGAATCCAAAGTGATCTTCCCCAAGGTTGGTTTCTATCAGTTTTTCCATTCTTCTGTAAATAATTCATATTAGTATTTTGCAATAATGACTTATTAACTGATATTTCAATAATGTTTACATTGATGAGAGATTACTTTCTTTGGAACTTGAATTGTTACATTGTTCTTGAAGTCTGAGGATATTTCACCTGTCTTACATGCTGGGCATATGAAACCATAGAAAATATTTTGTATAGATACTTACAGGAATATTATCTTGAAAAAATAAATAGTTTGAAAACATAAAAAGAGAATATAGCTTTTGTAACCTGAGCAAGAAAGAGCTGAATATATTTTCCTGTAGATATGCACAGTAATATTTTCTTGAAAATATAGTATTCAACCAAATATTTTGAAAAGTATAAGTACGGTAATATCAGATATAAATCTATCCTAATGTACAGTGGTGGCTCATGAGTATACATACTGGGTGTTCTAAAAAATTTTAGATTCACATAAATTTGAGAGTGTGAAATTAATAGCACCTGCTGTATAACAGTTATGCTTATAAACAAATTTATACAACTACAGCTGCTGCCAACAACAGCAACATTACTACTACTACTACTACTACTACTACTACTAATAATAATAATAATAATAATAATATGCATAACCTACTACTACTACTACTACTACTACTACTACTACTACTACTACTACTAATAATAATAATAATATGCATAACTTATCTGACAGAAGAAAGAATTGTTTTGTGGAATTTTGTTGTTTTGTACAGAAGTATAGTTTATGGAAATAACAAAATACTGTGTAAGCATTCACAACACTCCATTTTGCAACCTATGACACATATTAGTTCATGAATTTACTTCCTGGCTGAAAATCAGATATTATTATGCTGCACCTGCATAGCAATTTGTGCTAACTGTACACTTCCCTTGTTAAATGTTCACTTGTATTCACACTTATTTGATTTCATCACTCTGTCAATCAAAGGATCTGTTCTTGGAGGCCTAGTTCCTTTGCAGCTAACTTTTCCTGGTAATTTACTTTTCTGTTCCCAGAGGGAGATTTTCACTCTGCAGTCGAGTGTGCACTGATATGAAACTTCCTTGCAGATTAAAGCTGTGTCCTGGATCGTAACTCAAACACAGGTCCTTTGCCTTTTGTGAGCAAGTTCTCTACCAACCAAGCTACCCAAACCCTCACAGCTTTACTATTCTGTTAGCATTTAAAATAGATTCAACATAGTTCATGTTTCCACTGCACATAAAAGCCAATTCCTGCACAGTAAACAACCAACTCCAAACAAAAAGTGCTGTTTGTGGAAATGATTAAATTCAAGTAATAATGTCTATCAATATGGTCCAGTGACTAGATAGTGACTGTGGCACTGACATCCATAATGGCCTAAAGCACACCACTGTTGACCCCGCATTTAAGCAAATATCAGAGAAACCAGTGATAGAGCTTTACATGAATTATCATGTATGCAATGGTGGCCTGCAGCATGGATAAACCTGACTCACCATAATATCAACAGATTTCAGAAGCATGAATAAATGCTACAATCTCACAATTGACTGTGATGTGCTTTAGGCCCATATGATTCTTACAAGGGAAAACCCCATCACACTCCCCCCTCTCCTCCCACCCTTCCCCCCTACCCCTCAGATATAGTGGTAAGATGGCCCAGTGCATAGCCCATCAAAAACTGAACACAGATCGAGCATTAAAACAGGAAAAAACTGTACTGAACTGTAAAAAAAAAGCAAAACAGGAACAGTGAATGGTCCAAGCTTAACAAGTCTAATATGGACCAAAGGTGAACAGCTGCAATGTTGTGGTTATGTGGTCATGGTGACAGATTGTTTGACTAGTCAGCCATGTTCAGAACTCCCTTGAGGCAACAGATATTTTTTTTTTTTTTGCACAACATTGTGAACTGTCCATCCGCTCATTGAAATTTTTGTTCTCTTTCTATAGTCTTGGCAGTTTTCATACTATACATTGGTTATAAAATATGTTTGATGTGGTTTGACTACATTACCATAGTAAGGAAGTGTGATGAATTATGAGATCAGGCAAGATACCACATAGACATCTCACAACAACATGTAAATGAGTGTGAACTATGTTACAAGAAAGGAATTCAAGACTCAAAACTTCCAAAATGGAACAAAACTTCAAAAACGTTAAAAACATATGTTTTGGCAGAGCACAGAGGAACTGTGTAATTGTCAAACTGTTGTGTTCATTTGTTGCAGCTTATGTGACCAACTATTATGTTTTCATCATTTCCTTGGAAACAATCACATTCACATTCATTCAAACACCTAAATTGGGCAAGGAGGCATATCTGAGGCTACAAATTAGATGTGTTGGTACTGTCACTAATGTCATGTATAACACACCAGAAATGTTTACCAGTGGAGGAGTCAGTCATCAAAAGTTCGTAATTCCCATTTCGAAGACACTTACTTCTGGCTGCTAATAGAGTAGTTGTGCAGAATCAACTATCATTATAGGTCCCTTCTGTACACCTCGCTGTTAGAAATGGATGTTACACCATGACATAGATCCCAATTTGAATACAGAAAAAGAAGGAGAAGAAGAAGAAGAAGTCAGATGGCAGGCGAGAGCTCTGAACATGGCTCGCCCACTTGGCAGGCGAACACCATAACCACTTGTTTTTATTTTTTAATCTCATTTTGTTTGCAATGGCTTGTTCCATTTGATCAGGGCAGACATCCCATGATGTCCATTCAAGTTCATCATTGATCCATTCACTCAGTTTTTTTATTACAGAGGGCAGCTAACCCTCTGACTGAACATACTGAGCTAGCGTGCAGGCATAACCATGATGCCTCTGCCCTAAACAGTTCTTCTATACTGCTCTTCTGGTCCTTGGACCATTCACTGTTTCTATTTTGCTTTTTTTTCACAGTTCAGTACACCTTCTTCCCATTTTCATACTTGATCTGTGTACAGTTTTTGATAGGCTGTCGACTGGGCTCTCTTACCATAAAATTTGAGGGGAGTGCCACGGAGACTTTCCATTGTCAGCACCTCAAATGATTCACTTTATGATAAAATTCATAACTTAATGTACTGTAACTCATTCAGAAACCCTCAAAATACTTTTACTGTCAGTACAACTTTAACATATACTGATGTCTGATCTAATTTTATTACTCTATATAGTGAGTGAATTAGCATATCTGAGGAGTGTACTGTCATCTAGCAGGATTTATGCCAAGTGATACAGGGATAAAACTGATGCAAATTTCTAGTAGAGTGGACAGGGATAGCTGTGCAAATCGTAAACTGTGCGTGTTGTTCATCAAATCCTTATGCATTTGGCTCGTAAGGCAATTACGTCACGAGAGCCGCACACAAGCAGAAGCTGCTTAAGATGTGCACAACTGAAGGTGTTCTCAAGACCCTGTTGCCAAGTTTCATGGAGTGTAGAGGAGCAGTAGTGCAGTATATTTAACTGTCATATGTTTCAGACTGCAGCATCTATGTTGCGTTTAATGGCATTCAATGAAAAATAACCAGTAAATCTGCAAGGTGTCAAAAGTTAGGGTGTTCACATGCTCTTGTGCTCTTACACAGCAGCCACCACTGGTAATGGAACGTAACTTAGCCTCTTCGTCTAACATAAAAACAATAAGCTAATAATGCCAAAGACTAAAATGCGTGTTATGAATACTGTGATATCCAACATGTTCATTTAATGCTCTTTTATGCATATAGCAGTTATAGTACTCTTTAGTTAAGCCTAATGTAATGTGTCTCCTCAGCGAAAAACATGTTCCAAGTCACCCCAAGTTCACACTGAATTTTAAAATCAAAATATTCAATACAGAATATGAGTCTAAATTTTTTCCTTTGTTTGATGATCGTATATATATAAGTGAGATAATGATTTAAAAATTAATGGTGTTTATGCTGTTAAATCATAACAACCAGCAATCACTCCTATTTCACCACTTTTTTATTTATTATTTTTCTTTACTTTATTTTTTCCCAAATTTTCTGATCATTTTCAAATATTTTAAACTAATACTTACCTTGAAACTCAGGACCTTTGCCTTTCACGGGCAAGTGCTCCACCAAGTTCGAGTCTCGGTCGGGCACACAGTTTTAATCTGCCAGGAAGTTTCGTATCAGTGCACACTCCGCTGCAGAGTGAAAATCTCATTCTGGAAACATCCCCCAGGCTGTAGCTAAGCCATGTCTCGTCAATATCCTTTCTTTCAGGAGTGCTAGTTCTGCAAGGTTCGCAGGAGAGCTTCTGTAAAGTTTGGAAGGTAGGAGACGGATACTGGCAGAAGTAAAGCTGTGAGTACCGGGCATGAGTCGAGCTTCGGTAGCTCAGATGGTAGAGCACTTGCCCGTGAAAGGCAAAGATCCCGAGTTCGAGTCTTGGTCGGGCACACAGTTTTAATCTGCCAGGAAGTTTCATATCAGCGCACACTCCACTGCAAAGTGAAAATCTCATTCCGGAAACATCCCCCAGGCTGTGGCTAAGCCATGTCTCCGCAATATCCTTTCTTTCAGGAGTGCTAGTTCTGCAAGGTTCGCAGGAGAGCTTCTGTAAAGTTTGGAAGGTAGGAGACAGATACTGGCAGAAGTAAAGCTGTGAGTACCGGGCGTGAGTCGTGCTTCGGTAGCTCAGATGGTAGAGCACTTGCCGCGAAAGGCAAAGGTCCCGAGTTCGAGTCTCGGTCGGGCACACAGTTTTAATCTGCCAGGAAGTTTCATATCAGTGCACACTCTGCTGCAGAGGGAAAATCTCATTCTGAATACTTACCTTGATAATAAACTGTATCTTTTAGTTTGGGGACATCAACTGACCATTTAGTAAAAAGCTGTGAAACATAATTATGGCTACCCATTGTTGCCAACACAATACAATACAAAACAAAACAGTGCCAAAATGTCCAGAGTCACCCTGCTGTCCCAATTCACCCTGCTTAACAGTACTACAGATGCAGTCTCTCAGAAGCAAACTAAGTTCATTCTCATTAAGATCATTAATTTTTATGGCCACTTGAAACAGAATATACAAGCCAGCTACACAAGTTCACTCACCTATCTGAGTTCTTACAACTGGTTTCTTGATATCAGTTATTAGATACTGCTTCCTACAATCTTACCACTAATTATTAAAAGCTACAGACATTTTAATTACCAATGGAGAAAGTCTTAACACAAAAAGAGTAGAATAAAAGTATTCAGGTAAAAAAGTGGGAAGTTAATTAGTTGAAACACCATCAATTCAGAAGACTGTTCACTTATGCGTTGACTTAACATATGTGACAGAAAAGAAATTAAACTCATGTTGTACTGGAAACTGACTGCACAGAACTAAAAACTTACTCAACTGACCTTTACTCCTTGCTGTAGGTAATGGTGGAAGAGAATTCACTTAATAAAATTCAGTACAACTGCACTTTCATCTCTAACAGTTGATGGTGTAGGCATGCTCCTTAGCAAATTCCATGTTCCAACCAAACATATATCTTTCTATAGTGCTCAAAACTGCCTGTTGCTTCAGAAACTCGGCATTGGACTTTGATGTGTCACAGGTAGAAATCAACATAACATGGCTTTTATGCAATGCAGATGGTTACTCAGACCTGTGGTGTGACAATGTTAACCTCCACCTACATCAACATCACTACATATAACATATTTAACCTTTCATAAAACACATTATATCTATAAGCATTGTGTTCACCAGTCACAAATGAAACCCATCACTTATTCTCAGTCATGCGTGGACAGGAGGACTGAAAAATAGTATGCAAAAAGAAACCAGGTAACCACAAAGGGAAGAGAGAGAGAGGGGGAGAGAGAGAGAGAGAGAGAGAGAGAGAGAGAGAGAGAGAGAGAGAGAGAGAGAGAGAGAGAAATCAACTATTATATAAAAGTGCGAAAGTGGAGGGAAAGAATTCAATGAGTTAGTTCCACAATACGGTAGGTTTCACAATGTCCTTATGGTTCTGGTGACAGCAGATGCTAATCGTACTATGATGATTGTGTAGGTATCCACAGGCCTAACACTGCCCACTTGTGATAGTAATCTGATAAAAATAAATGAGATTGAGACACTTAATGGTTTGTGGCTTTCATTCTGAAGTCTAGATGCCAGTATAGCACCTATACATGACTTTGCAACAAGGATTCGCTCTCACCAAGATTTAAAGTTGCAAGCCATTTCCTCTACACACAGACAATTTCAATCCCACCTGAGACTTGGTTTTCTGAGAAGAGAGGGGTGTGGGGGTGTGGCATAAACTCTACAAATCCCCATGTCTATTCAATGGACTGGAAACCATGTTGATAGGGGCCCATGGAAATTATCCTGGATAGGACAAAGGAAAGAAGAGAGAAAGAATTGTGGCATGAAATCAGAACAGAAGAAAGTGCCATAATGAGCTCTGACTCTTTGTTGCTGTTAATCCATATCTTGCAGGCTGCAAGGTTCTGGAGATTAGTAGAAAATAATGATCCGGTGATGCCCCATCTCGTGGATTTCTACAATAAGAGGCAAGAAACAGTTGCAACGCATGATCCCTGGTGTGTCCGGTGCGAAGTTTGGCATCTGCTGCTTGAAAGTTCTGACAATAACTTCCGCTTCGCCATTTCATTATGAATGGAATGGTGCACTGGTTAGATGCTGTATGCCATTGCATTCATAGAATTTATCAAATTTATTTGACGTGAACTGAGGCCCTGTAATAATCTTAACAAATAACAAGCAAAAAATATACATTTACAAATACTTCCTCATATTCCTTGCTTCAGTCACCAGCCAAGAATGAAAAATGGATGTAATAAATTACCTTAAAGGTAACACTTAAGACCACACATCTGTAAATAATGCTGTTCATAGCAGTGTCCTTCCTACTGTTCCTCACATTCATTAAGACAAACACTGTGGCTTATGTAATGCAATAAAGTTTTACAAGTATCATTTAAATGTTGTACCTACAAAATTAGGAGTGTTAATGATTCAAAATGGACCTCTTTCTAATGCCGGCATCTCAGAGTAATGAATGTAGCCAGTAATCCCTGCACATTTTCCATTTAAAACCATAATTTCCTAGCCTGAGAGCCCCTGTTGGCTGTTGTTAATCAGGTTAAAGGGTACTTACCCAATCATGATGTGGAGTGGTGTGACGTGCATTGGGCGATGGGGTGATGGCAGCAGTGCATATGTGGGTGGCATGGTTGTATGCAGATGGCACACATGTAGAGGCAGCATGGACCTGGTGGTGGCTGTAGGCTGCAACAGAAGTGAGGCAGAAACACTCCCACATTGAAACAAGGTAGCTGCACTGATGAATGGATGGCAAATGGACTGCCCTGCTACAGGTGGCAGCAAGATGGTGCTTCCCGAGTGAGGGTTGCATGAGGCTACTTGTCAAGATCACAGAAGCATTATGAACCAAAATGATCTGCATGGTCCATGCATGTGGAGAACTTTGTGTTCTGAGTTGATGGAAGGTGACATGAAAGTTCTTGCTAGGGCAGGCTATCAGATGTGACAGTCAAACAGGTACCAGCACCATACATGTATCATGTGCAGCTGCATGGTACAGCTCAGTGCACTTAGGATGGGAGTCTGCTGACACTGGCGGCAGGCAGTGGGTGATGCAGTAGATCCGTCCCTAGGCACTGCAGAATGTGCAGATGCAGTGCATCTCAGACTACATGGCAAAATGTGACCACAACTTCCAGCCTGTAACAGTAATGACTCTTGTAAATGCCCACAAAGCACTAAAAGTAAACCAAAAATTTTATAGTCACCCTTCAGACTGAATTGTGGGTTAAAGCCTGTTTTTGACAGAATTTGTATAGGATGTGGAGCAGATTGTGTTAGCATCATGAAGATGATAGCTGAATGAGAGAGTTAAATTCATTGTACTGGGGATATATCTGTGGTATGAGGAATAAAGACTCACACTGGAGACAGATGTAAAGGTATACTGCTAGTGTAGGAGTCTGGCCAAAAATAATAAATGAGGAACTCTAGAGGTGGTGGTTCATGTTAAGGTGGCTGGTGGCTTGTCCCAGTGAACCGAGCCAGTGATAAATGATGAGAACCATCCTCTCTGTATGACTACTTGGAGTCAAGAGGGATAAGCAAATATGCTCTGCTCTCCAAGACCCTCCAGTGACGACACGCATGACTTGTTTCCTGCATTCTATATTGGTTAATGAGATGTCATGGGTACGCCAGGTTATTCCACAGAGGGCTGAAACTGTCGCTTGTCAGTAGGACTGCTTCTATCCTGAAGGACACGGTGGTTTGACATGAAGGCAATGGTGACACTATGCTGCTGGGAGGATACTTTAAAGACTCATGGAAAACAAAGTTCAAAGTAAAATTTTGTACCCACCCAAATATTCTTGGACTTGATTATTGGTTTAAAGTCAAACTATCAAAATCTTATATATCAAAACCACACACACACACACACACACACACACACACACACACACACACACACACACACACACACACACACACAGACAAGGAAAACTCTAATTTCTGAAAGTTGTAACATATATGGAAAACATCTAAAATAACACAGCACAAAAAATATGGTTGGCTAATTACTGTATTAAACACTGGATGAACCAGTGACTGTAAATACCATTTCGAACAGGTTGTTTCAGCAACCACTGAACATACAGTGTGCAACATACTGAAGATTGTGGTGCATTGGAACAAATTATGTCTGTTGTCTGATTCTGAGGTCATACTTGGACCTACCCACAGACTAGCAGAGAAGGTTGAGAAGACCAGCCTTCGTCATGAAATGTCAATGATGCTCACAGTCTGTATCATTGTCCCCAGAGAAGATCACGGCTTCCTGAATGTGAGTCAAGTGGAGGGTCTGAACAAGATATTTTGAAAGTTCTGTGACAAGCTAGTCTATGACTTCCGGACTTGTACTGGAGTGTTGGAAACTTTATGGTTCCCCTAGTTTGGCCAGTTATGCACTGTCAGTAAAAGACTGCTACCTTGGTACTTGACTATGTGTGGACTGCTGTAGGAGACCCAGAGTACTAGAGTAGCATGCAAACAAGTATCATCCACATTTGAGAGTACTAAAATCCTATAGATCAATTGCTAAAGTATTCCCAAGCAAGTGCCACAGCCTGAAGCAATGGAGTTCATGTAGTACTAGGTAAGGAGAACTAATTAAAACTTGAACTTCATAACAGTAAGATATTTTTAGGAGAGGGCTACACTAGGAGAAACACTGGCAGTGTTCTGTCTCTGTAGACAAGAACTCAAATTCATCAAGACAGAAACCAAAGCTTCATGCAGGATTGATAAGGCAAGACCTGGTATCAACAGTAGGCTTAAACTTATAACTGATTCATTTTATTGACTATCAGATTGATCCATACTTGTAACCAAAATGTTTATAGAAAATCTCATTTCACTACTGTGTATCCTAAATAATGGAAGGTGTAAGGTCGTCCACATGATTACTAAAAGGAAACAGTTAAATTCTGATTACACAATAAATCATAAAAATCTAAAGGCTGTCAATTTAACTAAATACCTAGGAATTACAATTACAAACTACTTAAATTGGAATGATCAATAGATAATATTTTGGGGATGGCTAACCAAAGACTGTGTTTTATTGGCAGAACACTTAGAAGATGCAACAGGTCTGCAAATGAGACTACATACACAACACTTGTTTGTCCTCTGCTAGAGTATTGCTATGCAGTATGGGATCCTTACCTGATAAGATTAACAGAGCTCATTGAAAAAGTTCTGAGAAAGGCAGCTTGTTTTGCATTATCACGATATAGGGGAAAGAGAGTCATGGATATGCTATGCAAGTAGGCATTTTTCATTGTGGTGAGCTTTTGTCATAATATTTCACTCTCAAGCATTCTCCTCACAATGGGAAAATGTTCTGTTAAGGCCAGCCTGTATAGGGAGAAATTATTGTCATAAAAAATTAGATAAACCAGAGCTTGTATGGAAAGATTTAAGAGTTCATTACTCCCATGCATTGTTTGAGAGTGGAGTTGTAGAGAAATAGTCTGAAGGTGGTTTGATTAACCTTGTGTCAGCCACTAAAGTATGAATTGCAGAGCAGTTGTGTAGATGTAGATATATGCTACCCCACCAGACTGTCATCATCTGCAGAGACTTTAATCATTCACCAATCAATTGGAATGGTTACTGTTTATAAATGATGTTTGTGACCAGGCAGAACAATACTAAATACTGTCCCTGAAACTATCTAGAACAGGTAGTACCAAAGCCCACTCAGGATGGAAATATACTACATACACTTGCACCAAATAGGCCTGATGTATTTGAGGCTGTCCATGTTGAACCTGGTATTCATGACCACGAGATGGATGTGGCAACAACGGTTACCAAAGTACAAAGGACAACTAAAACATGTAGAAATATTCACATGTTCGGTGAACTAGATAAAGAGCAAGTAGTGTCATAATAACAGGCATTTATATCTTGACAAGAGCATGAAAAAATCTCTGGTTGAACTTCACAAGAATAGTTGACTATGCACTAGATAGAAATATACCTAGTAGACATGCCATGGGATACCATCACTTTAACACACTGTCTGTTCCATGAACAGTGTTTCATCACCTGATTGGTGGCCATACAATATGTGTAAAACAAAATAAAGGCTTCAGCTGGAGATATTCTAAATTCTTGGGTGTCAAGAGGGCAGTGTATCAAGCCATCAAAGACTACCATAACAGAATCTTGCCAAAAGATCTCTCACAACCAAAAGAAATTCTGGTCAGACGTAAAGGCTACTAGTGGTGCAAAAGTTAGTGTCTAGACACTTGTGAACAACATGGAGACTGAAATTGAGGGTAGCAAATCAAGTGCAGGAATACTAAACTCTATTTGAAAATGTTCCTTTACCAACAAACATCCAGTAGTATTTCTTCAGTTTAATTCTGACCCCAGTGCATAGATGAATGATGTACACTGAATTGGGTATAAGCATACATATTAAAATACAGAGATATATAAACACCCTCCCCCCCCCCATGAATCATGGACCTTGCCGTTGGTGGGGAGGCTTGTGTGCCTCAATGATACAGATAGCCGTACTGTAGGTACAACCACAACGGAGGGGTATCTGTTGTGAGGCCAGACAAACGTGTGGTTCCTGAAGAGGGGCAGCAGCCTTTTCAGTAGCTGCAGGGGCAACAGTCTGGATGATTGACTGATCTGGCCTTGTAACACTAACCAAAATGGCCTTGCTGTTCTGGTACTGCGAACGGCTGAAAGCAAGGGAAGACTACAGCCGTAATTTTTCCTGAGCCCATGAAGCTTTACTGTATGATTAAATGATAATAGCGTCCTCTTGGGTAAAATATTCTGGAGGTAAAATAGTCCCCCATTTGGATCTCCGGGTGGGGACTACTCAAGAGGACATTGTTAACAGGAGAAAGAAAACTGGTGTTCTTCGGATCGGAGCGTGGAATGTCAGATCCCTTAATCGGACAGGTAAGTTAGAAAATTTAAAAAGGGAAATGGATAGGTTAAAGTTAGATATAGTGCAAATTAGTGAAGTTCAGTGGCAGGAGGAACAAGACTTCTGGACAGGTGAATACAGGGTTATAAATACAAAATCAAGTAGGGGTAATGCAGGAGTAGGTTTAATAATGAATAAAAAAATAGGAGTGCAGGTAAGCTACTACAAACATCATAGTGAACGTATTATAATGGCCAAGATAGACATGAAGCCCATGCCTACTACAGTAGTACAAGTTTATATGCCAACTAGCTCTGCAGATGATGAAGAAATGTATGCTGAGATAAAAGAAATTATTCAGGTAGTGAATGGAGACGAAAATTTAATAGTCATGGGTGACTGGAATTTGACAATAGGAAAAGGGAGAGAAGGAAACATAGTAGGTGAATATGGATTGGGGCTAAGAAATCAAAGAGGAAGCCGTCTGGTAGAATTTTGCACAGAGCATAACTTAATCATGGCTAACAATTGCTTCAAGAATCATAAAAGAAGGTTGTATACATGGAAGAATCCTGGAAATACTAAAAGGTATCAGATAGATTATATAATGGTAAGACAGAGATTTAGGAACCAGGTTTAAAATCGTAGGACATTTCCAGGGGCAGATGTGGACTTTGAACACAATCTATTGGTTAAGAACTGTAGATTAAAACTGAAGAAATTGCAAAAAGGTGTGAATTTAAGGAGATGGGACTTAGATAAACTGACTAAATCAGAGATTTTACAGAGTTTCAGGGACAGCATAAGGGGACAATTGACAGGAATGGGGGAAAGAAATACAGTAGAAGACGAATGGGTAGCTCTGAGGGATCAAGTAGTGAAGGCAGCAGAGGATCAAGTAGGTAAAAAGACGAGGGCTAGTAGAAATCCTTGGGTAGCAGAAGAAATATTGAATTTAATTGATGAAAGGAGTAAATATAAAAATGCAGTAAATGAATCACTTAAAAAAGGAATACAAACGTCTCAAAAATGAGATCGACAGGAAGTGCAAAATGGCTAAGCAGGCATGGCTAGAGGACAAACATAAGTATGTAGAGGTTTATCTCACTGGGGGTAAGATAGATACTGCCTACAGGAAAATTAAAGAGACCTTTTGAGAAAGGAGAACCACTTGCATGAATATCAAGAGCTTTGATGGAAACCCAGTTCTAAGCAAAGAGGGGAAAGCAGAAAGGTGGAAGGAGTATATGGAGGATCTATACAAGGGTGATGTACTTGAGGACAATATTATGGAAATGGAAGAGGATGTAGATGAAGATGAAATGGGAGATATGATATTGCGTGAAGAGTTTGACAGAGCACTGAAAGACCTGAGGTGAAACAAGGCCGCCCCTGGAGTAGACAGCATTCCATTAGAACTGCTGACAACCTTGGGAGAGCCAGTCCTGACAAAACTCTACCATCTGGTGAGCAAGATATATGAGACAGGCGAAATACCCTCAGACTTCAAGAAGAATATAATAATCCCAATCCCAAAGAAAGCAGGTGTTGACAGATGTGAAAATTACCGAACTATCAGTTTAATAAGTCACAGCTGCAAAATACTAACCTGAATTCTTGGCAGACGAATGGAAAAACTGATGGAAGCCAACCTTGGGGAAGATCAGTTTGGATTCCGTAGAAATGTTGGAACCTGTGAGGCAATACTGACCCTATGACTTATCTTAGAAGAAAGATTAAGGAAAGGTAAACCTACGTTTTTAGCATTTGTAGACTTAGAGACAGCTTTTGACAATGTTGATTGGAATACTCTGTTTCAAATTCTGAAGGTGGCAGGGATAAAATACAGAGAGCGAAAGCCTATTTACAATTTGTACAGAAAGCCGATGGCAGTTATAAGAGTCGAGGGGCATGAATGGGAAGCAGTTGTTGGGAAGGGAGTGAGACTGAGTTGTAGCCTATCCCTGATGTTATTCAATCTGTATGTTGAGCAAGCAATAAAGGAAACAAAAGAAAAGTTGGGAGTAGGTATTAAAATCCATGGAGAAGAAATAAAAACTTTGAGGTTCGCCGATGACATTCTAATTCTGTCAGAGGCAGCAAAGGACTTGGAAGAGCAGTTGAATGGAATGGACAGTGTCTTGAAAAGAGGGCATAAGATGAACATCAACAAAAACAAAACGAAGATAATGGAATATAGTTGAATTAAGTCGGGTGATGCTGAGGGAATTAGATTAGGAAATGAGACACTTAAAGTAGTAAAGGAGTTTTGCTATTTGGGGAACAAAATAACTTATGATGGTCGAAGTAGAGAGGATAAAAAATGTAGACTGGCAATGTCAAGGGAAGCGTTTCTGAAGAAGAGAAATTTGTTAATATCGAGTATTGATTCAAGTGTCAGGAAGTCGTTTCTCAAAGTATTTGTGTGGAGTGTAGCCAGGAATGGAAGTGAAATGTGGACGATAAATAGCTTAGACAAGAAGAGAATAGAAGCTTTTGGAATGTGGTGCTACAGAAGAATGTTGAAGATTAGATGGATTGATCACATAACTAATGAGGAGGTATTGAATAGAATTGGGGAGAAGAGGAGCTTGTGGCACAACTTGACTAGAAGAAGGAATCGGTTGGTAGGACATGTTCTGAGACAGCAAGGGATCATCAATTTAGTACTGGAGGGCAGCGTGGAGGGTAAAAATCGTAGAGGGAGACCAGGAGATGAATACACTAAACAGATTCAGAAGGATGTAGGTTGCAGTAGGTACTGGGAGATGAAGAAGCTTGCACAGGATAGAGTAGCATGGAGAGCTGCATCAAACCAGTCTCAGGACTGAAGACCACAACAACAATACAACATATAAACAGGCAGAATATGGCGCTGTGGTTGGCAAAACCTATATAAGACAACAAGTGTCTGGCATAGTTGTTAGCTCAGTTACTGCTGCTCTAATGGCAAGTTATCAAGTTTTAAGTGAGTTTCAATGTGGTTATAGTTGTCGCATGATTGATGGGGCACAGCGTACTGAGGTAGAGATGAAGTGAGGACGACCATTTCATGAGTGCACTGTGAATATCAGGAATCCAGAAAAACATCAAATCTCTGACATCATTGTGGTCGGAAAAAGATCGTGCAAGTAGGGAACCAATGACGACTGAGGAGAATTGTTCAACGTGACAGAAGTGCAAGCCTTCTACAAATTGATGCAGGTTTCAATGCTGAGCCATCAAAATGTGTCAGTGTGCAAACCATTCAATTAAAAATTTGGGTTTTCAGAGCCCAAGGCCCACTCATGTACCCTTGATGCCTGCACAACACAAAGGTTTACGCCTGACCTGGGCACTGACATTGAACTGTTGATAAATGGAAACATGTTGCCTGGTGAGATGAGTCTCCTTGCAGATGGTAATCAGCAGGGAACTATTAAAGCTGGTGGAAGTTCTGTAAAGGTGTGTTGCATGTGCAGTTGGAGTGATATGGGACCTCTGATACATGTAGACATGACTCTGACAGGTGTCACATACGTAAGCATCCTGCCTGATCACTTTCATCCATTTGTGTCCGTTGTGTATTCTGACAGACTTGGGCAATTTCAACACAACAATGCGACACCCTACACGTTCAGAATTACAACAGAGTGACCCTACGAATACTCTTCTGAATTGAAACACTTTCACTGGCCACCAAACTCCCAAGGCATGAGCATTACCGAGCGAGGTGGCACAGTGGTTAGCACACTGAACTCGCATTCGGGAGGATGATGGTTCAATCCCGTCTCCGGCCATCCTGATTTAGGTTTCCCGTGATTTTCCTAAATTGTTTCAGGCAAATGCCGGGATGGTTCCCTTGAAAGGGTACGGCCGATTTCCTTCCCAATCCTTCCCTACCCCGAGCTTGCGCTCCGTCTCTAATGACCTCGTTGTCGACGGGACGTTAAACACTAACCACCACCGCATGAACATTATTGAGCATATCTGGGATGCCTTGCAATGTGCTGTTCAGAAGAGATCTCCATCCCCTCATACTCTTATGGATTTATGGATAGTCCTGTGGGGTTCCTGGTGTCAGTTCCCACCAGCACTACTTCAGACATTGGTCAAGTCCACGCCATGTCATGTTGTGGCTCTTTTACATGCTTGTGAGAGCCCTGCATGATATTAGGCAGGTGTACCAGTTCCTTTGGCTCATCAGTGTAGATATTAGTGGTATAGAGATGCAGCTGAAATAAATAAAATTCATTTTATAATGATTTTCAGCTAAGTTAGCCTCTGTTTTAACAATAATATACCATAGTTTTCTCAAACAAAAAGCAGTGCCCAATAGTTGGAGGACAGCACAGGTCACACCCAGTGAAAGAACGTAGAAGTAGTGATCCACAAAACTACCATCCAGTATCCTTCACTCCCATTTGTTGTAAAACTTTACAATATGATGTAGATGTAGATATTATGAGCTCAAGCATAATGAGGACTCTTTAACAGAGTGACCTCCTCCACATAAACCAGTATGAGTTCCAAAAACATCAGTCCTGCAAAACCCAAGATGAACTTTTCTCACAGGACATGCTGAAGGCTGTGAATCAAGTCCATCAGGTAGATTCAGTATTTCTTGACTTCTAAAAAGCATTTGACTCAGTACTACTCCAAAAATTACTAATAAAAATGCTACTGCATGGGGCTATCAAGCAAAATTCCTGACTGTATAGATTTATTGGTAGGAAGGACACATGTTATTTTGTATGGAGCACATAAAGAAATGTAAAAGTAACATGAGGTGTGTTAGTGCCCATGGTATTCATGTCGTTTATTTAATGAACTTGCAGATAATATTAATTGTAATTGCAGATTTTGCACAGATGTTGCTGTTATCTGTAATGAATTACTATCTGAAAATAGCCACACAAATATTCATCTTGATTAGATTTCAAAGTAGTGTAGAGGCTGATAACTTACATTTCACAAAATGAAAAAAATATAGTATTCTGTGACTACAATATCATTGAGGCACAACTGGAATCAATAAACTCAAACATTTACTTGTTTGTAGAGATATAACATGGAATGATCATGTATTCTCATTCATAGGTACAGTACATAACAGTTCTCAGTTTGTGGGTGGGACAGTATGAAAATGAAATTGGTGTACACATGAGGTTGCTCACAAAACACTCGTGCAACCCATCCTAGAATATTGCTGAAGTGTGTGGATTTGTACCATATAGGACTAACAGGGAATACTGAATGTATACAAAGAAGGGCATCACAAATGATAACAGGTTTGTTCGACTCATGGGGAGCATCAAGGAGATCTTGAAAGAAATAAAAGTAAGGCCGTCACGGAGGCCGAGCGGTTCTAGGCGCTGCAATCCGGAACCGCGCAACTGCTACGGTCATAGATTTGAATCCTGCCTCAGGTATGGATGGGTGTGATGTCCTTAGGTTAGTTAGGTTTAAGTAGTTGTAAGTTCTAGGGGACTGATGACCTCAGATGTTAAGTCCCATATTGCTCAGAACCAAATAAAAGTAAAAATAAACAAAAATCACAGCTACCCCTGCCTGGTGCCGTCGCTTTTATCCTACCATAAAAAAGTGAACTATCCCTCTTCAGGCGTTGACCAAAGATTCTCCAAAGGCAATAGTATTCACAGTGATACAATTTTGTTATTTTTATTTTTTATCTTTTTATTTTTATTTCTAACTACATGATTATAATTAACAAAGGCATACAAATGAAAGTCATACAGAATATGATGTTACAAAGAAATGTTATTCAAAGGACAAACAAAATAACATTTGTATATTGCTTGTGCTACTTCAGCAGAAGAATCTTTCTTCATGATATGGTGCAACTGGATTTTTCTTATGCACTACCATTGGTGTTTTCTATCTCCAACAATGATATATGAAAATATTTACAGCAGTCTCACACTGCTTTGCTAATGCCTCAATGAGCAACTTCCCAAGAACCAGCCAATGGCTTTCCTTCCTCACTGCTTACAGTTCATGACATTCTGTTTTCAATGTGATGCTGTGCAGAGCATCAAACTGAACCTGGCATTCGCCATTTAGGCGGGGGGTTTACTTAAAACAACGTGTAAATTATATGCAAAGAGCATACAGTACCTCCGTGTGCGTCTGAGGACGTTACAAGCATTTTGCACGTACCACCAGTAATCAAGCTCCACTTTCTCCCCTTCACTAAAGGCATAGTCAATGGTCATTCCCTTGAACCATTTAAGCAGATGATATTTTATGGGGGGAAAGTAATAGTCATTCGGACGGAGGAAGATCAGATGGCAGGTGTGACACTGAGTAATAAGCTAAGATCTTCTGTGTCAGTTACCAAACGCTTTGTGACAACACACACTTTAAGTGATGTTTATCTGTGTCCAGGAGGTGACAGTCAGGGCAAAGTGAGGTATCCAAATTCGATAACGTGGAGCTGGTGTCTCACAGCATATCTTTTGTTGGTGACATGATACCACCTTGTACAAACGGTAAATGGCAGAAAGTGTTGGTGTATTATTTTCCACAGTCATTGCCAATGAACAGCTGGGTGCTTGGATTCTACCATATTAAGCAGAACTGCTAATGGAAGAGTGGTGTAAAAATCTTTTGCCTTCTGCAGGAGGATTGTGGGGAGATCAGAGATCACATAGTTTTATTCGAGAATGATACATGGGAGAGCTGTATAGTGAGATGTGCTTCCGACACTGGTGGGAAAAGAGAGACTGGCATCAGAATCTCCACTAGACAACCGATGAGGGAGTCATGTTAACTAGTCCACCGTTTCTATATATTACTCATATAGGGGGCAGCTCACAGTGCCTACACATTAACCGTTCCCAGTCCGCCATCTCACAGGGAGAGGGTGAGAGTGTTATAACATATATTAAATATGTGTCCTGTGGATAGGAAATAACTAAAGGCCACCTGTAGTCTGTGACCTTTCACAGCCAGTAGGAGGAGTGCCTGTGCCACTGAGATTTGGCACTAAATGGAGGTACAGGTCTTTCACAAGTTGCAGCTGTTTCAAGTCCCTGAGCACGTTCTGGTGCGTCGTCATATATATGATCTGTGGTAAACATCGATAGTTTTCCGTCGCTGTACCAAACACATCCTTCATAAATGTGACTCCCAACTGGTCTGAGGCCTCAGACTGTGCCTTATATCCAATGCCGCCAACTTGTTGGTATTCAGAAGACTTCTCACAGCACATCTGCACTGGACAATCCACTTAAGGACCACGTGAAATTTATCAATGGAACAAACCAGCATTGGCAGGTCACCGGCATACGCCCCATAATCGATCGTGATTCCCACAGGGTGACGCCAGATATCCTGTGGCTGAGACTCCCGAGAAATGGCTTAACTGCGATTGCATAAATATAGGTAGAGAATGGGCAACCTTGTAGTAGAGACCTCTTAATGAGTATTGGGCTCACTGTCCATCTTTTGACCTGGACCTGAGAGCTGACTGCCACCAAAAGGCACCACAGAATGTTGATGAGACCCTGGGGAAATTCTATACTGTCCATCACTTATAGTAGGAAGTTATGGTGCACTCTATCAAAGGCTGAACTCCAAACAAAGGAGATGATTGCTGCTCTCAGGCCACATGCTGAGGCTATCATTATTAAATTCCTGCAGTCGCTGGTGGTCATTTCTATGAAGGCTTCTCCCATGTGTGACGTCTGTTGTGGGTGAGGATCATTGTCATTGTCATCCTTATGTGGCCTGCCAAAAATCCTGGCTAAGTTCTTGTAGTTGGCGTTCAATGATGTGTGTGGCCAATAGTCATTGAGCAGTTACCTTCCCACTGGGTTGTGTACTGGTGTAAGAAGTCCTTCAACTAAAGTAGGCAGTAGAGTCCAGTCCAAGGAAATGAGTTTGTGGAAAACTGTAGCCCATCAGGGTATCTGAAGTCATAAAAGGTCCAGTAAAGCTCAGTTGGTTATCCATCAGGACCAGGAGACTTACTGAATGTACCATTATTCAGGTCTCCCCCACCTCTACAGGCAAGACTTCCTCTGTTAATGCCATCACTGTTTCCATGTCAATAGTGCATGTCGCCTGTTGTAATGCTTCTGCAGTGGTCTCATCTCTTATGGTTCTTTTCTGGTAAAGATGACTAAAATGCCGCATCGGTAACGCCAGTTCCCATCAGATCCCCGAAGTTAAATGCTGTCAGGCTGGCGAGAACTTGGATGGGTGACTATCCAGTCTGCCGAGAGCTGTTGGCAAGCGGGGTGCACTCAGTCCTTGTGAGGCAAACTGAGGAGCTACTTGATTGAGAAGTAGTAGCTCCAATCTTGTAAAGTGACATATGGCTGGGAGAGTGGTGTGCTGACATCCACATCTAGTGACGCCTGTGGGCTGAGGATGACACGGCGGCCAGTTGGTACTGTTGTGGCTTATAAGGCCTGTTCGGACTGAGAAGATTTTTGACTAAAATGATTATACAGGTGTTTCACTATGGATTGTACAAGGGTACACATCTCACATCATAATGCATGTAATTAACCATTGGTTATGTCAGCACTTGTCCATTGCTATGTGGTGCATGGTGGGTACCCCTGTGACTGTTTGGTTTTATCACTGAGAACAGACTATAGTGCAATCTAATTGGTACTTTGTCAAAGATAGTATGTGAGCCTTGATTTGATGTCGTTCTCATAGACTGTCTGGCGATGGAGGGAGAGTGTTGAAGTCCCCAAGCACTGCATAATGAAAGACCAGGGTCTGTTGTGTCACGCAACTGTGTCCTATCCAAACTGCATAAGTGTCTTGCGTATTGCTGGTTCGGCGAGGAGGAACTACCACACCAAAGTCAAGGGGTATCGGAAGTGACATCATTAACAGCTGGCCCATGTTGTGGCGACTTGCTTATGGTAGTCCAGGTCCTGGAGGTGAGTTACATTCATCTTCAATGTTGCTGTTACTATGCCAGACTTGTTGGAGGTGGAAATGTATCATGAAGATATAGGTGCTGTGATCAGAAAAGGCTAGAGGCTGTTGTATATGATATCCAGTCAGTTTGTGCAATGACTGGTAAAATGCGTGTGTCCAGAGTAGTTCCTGTGTGCCTTTTCCCAAGTGTTGCACAAGTGAAGATTATGAATCACCATATGCAGTTCCTGACAAGGCATTTAATGTGGGATTTGGTCCTTGTACTGAAGTATGCAATTAAAATCGCCAGCGAACACACTGTGTTCATACTGTCCTAAGAGAAGGGGGTACCTGTCTGGAGAGGAGAACCTGGACTGGTCAGACATCTGGTGGCTTCCGATAGTGCATAAACATTAACGAATTGGGTATCAAGTGCTGCGATTGCTAATTCTCGAGTAGAGGGGAGATACATGATGTTGGTGGCTTTGATACCGTCACACATTAAGATCTCTGTAGGACTACCAGGTGTCACGTAGCATACACTGTGCAAGCATAGTCAACTGGGGTGGCCGAGCGGATCTAGGCGCTACAGTCTGGAACTGCAGAACCGCTACGGTCGCAGGTTCGAATCCTGCCTCAGGCATGGATGTGTGTGATGTCCTTAGGTTAGTTAGGTTTAAGTAGTTCTACGTTCTAGAGGACTGATATCCTTAGAAGTAAGGCCCAGTAACTCTCAGGAGTTAGATCTTGAGAAGAGAGATAACCATATTGATAATCACCATAGTCAAGCAATAAGCGTGTTGTTGAGGTGGTTGGGTGGGGTTATTCAAGGTGATGATGGAGAGAAGTGGACCTCACGAGTGGCATCACACTCCACTGACCATGGTACTCCTGTTTTTGTTCAGACTGGATCGTCCAGTAGCACCTCAGTGGGCCCTGGATAGTGTCCAGCCTGTCTCGACAACTTGAACCACGCTATTATATTTAAACGTACTTACTTCTTCCATGTATTTCTTGGCATAACACTGCATTGTAGCTTGTGGCAGACTGTAGCCTTTCAAAGTTGCATACACTGCCACACCATTCTTGACTTCCTGCACATCTACTGTCATTGATTCCTGTGACCATTGCCAACTGTTGGTCTTCCTTTTTATTCTTGTTACCCATGTTGAATACTGTAAATTTAATTTAAAATAGCATTAAAATAATTTATGAATTGTTTGGATAAAGTGACGAGTTCTGTGTTTTGTCCACCTAGCAAATTCACCAACTTACCTGAAGTGGCCATAATTAATCTAAACCTATTAATAACACTGTGTTTTAAATTCTGAAGAAGACACTCCTAGCAGTGTTGAAACCAAGTTACTTTGTTAAAAATAGTGACCAAGAGCTGTTTTTCTTTCAATTGTAACTATTTACGGTCTCTGAACGTGCAGCCATGTACAAAATTTTACTGTTACACAATATAGCATAAGAAATCATTAAAAACAATACTTTTTCAAAATTTTAAAATATAAAATACATGACTTTCAAAAGTTGGGCTCGCACCCTCCCACCAAAACCCAGTATTGTAAGGGTTAAATTGTCTTTGGAGATTTCTATATGCATTAAAGAAACAACACTGTCTATGGTTTAAGAAAAACCTAAACCAGGTTGGAAAAACTTAACACATGTGGTTCAGATGCTATTTCAATGCACATATGTGTCAAGATGAATGATTGTTTCTCAGGGCTAAATGATGGCGGTTAGCTTTAGTTCACATTGTAGCACATGTAGAGCGCTACCTGTTAGCAAAGCAAGTCCTTCTAGTGCTGCTCTCTCTAATCAGTCTCATTAGATTAATGATTCGTCATCTTAGACTCATCATCTTAACTGCCCATTCTCCTACATGTGCTAATTATTGAACTTGCCAACTGTCAACAGGCTTGGCTACAATTATAACCAGTAACTTGTATTTCAAGCAAAAGAAAATATCGTTTGGCTATTGCCTTGACAATACTGTTTGTTCTGCGAGCCCTAAAACTCTTATGTGGAGCTTCAATTTTGTACGTTATCTTTCCCTGTCTCCCAGGCATTCAGTCATAGTAAAAGAGTTTGGAAAAAGTATTGAAGTGCTGTGCTTATTGAGCCATCGTTACCAGAATGTTTCCAGTCTTGTATTAAAGGGTACATGTTTATAAAAAGGTACCATTAAAGACGTATTGCGTTACTACTGTTTCTTTCTTTCTTTTTTTTTTTTTTTTTTTTTTTGGATTTTTACGTGGCAGAGACATGACTACAAAATGCAAAAACTAATAAGCTGCAAATTTCGCCTTCCATAAAAATGCACTCTAATTTCTCGACATACAAGCTGCACTAGCAATGTGTACAGTACCTACAATGATTTATCCCACTGCTGTAGAGTACTAGCAAACGTGGCAGCCATACGATCTTCAGCTAGGTAAGAGATGTCGACTTAATATGAAATCCATGATTTGTTTCTATACACAACACTGCAATTTTCGTTTTAAAAGCGAGTATAGTGCCAAAAATATGCCCAAGTACATTCTCTGGTGACATTACACGGTGTCGTTTGAGTGTGGCTACTGCATAAAGGGGCCTGCACACTCATAGTATTTATTGACAATATTGGCTCCTCAAACCTTAAATATATTGAGGTGACTCAATTATCTTACTAACAATCGCGATTTTACAAGATTAAGATATCAAACACGCGAGAGATAGCATGTGCCACAATTTAACAACAATAGGTGATAAAACATGAAATAAAGGAATGAGTAAAAAGGAAGCGACGTGTCGTATGTTAATTTATAGACTCAAATCACAATCATGAACAATTTTCATAAACAATAAACGTGTCCAGCATTTTGATATAAATTATTTTTGTTGATACGACATGAAACAGAGAAAGAAAATGCGGTACTGGTAGATTTAATCATTATGGGAGCTTGCAAACGTTCAATGTTTAGTAGCAAAAAATCAGTTTGACGAAGCTTCAATATATCGAAGTGACTCTCACGCCATCCACAATATTGTCGGTTGGCAACGCGATTTCATTTGAGTTCACGATCGAGAATCGACGGTTGACGTGTACGTGCTGCCATCTCATAGACAAGTGGAGAAACACTAGCTCTGTTGAGATGCTGTAAGTAATTCTTCATTTATTTAAACCGTAGGTACCATATTTCACACCTGTTGAAATTAAGATGAAAAGTTAAATGGATAAGGAAAGGTATTCCAGGGCCACGATAATAAAAACTTAACAAATCCAGTTGTAGTATATTTACTCTCGTTATCAGCCAGTAGTCTTGCTACCTACAAATCACGGAACTTCGTGCTGGGTGTGTACCCTCGTCTAAATTCCCACTATGGCGCGACAGCAACGTATCCTGTTTAACAACATCCGTTCCCTTCCTGTCAACAAGAATCTCCTTATGCATACCCTCACCACCCACCGCGTGGATGCCTTCCTCCTAAACGAAACATTTCTCCAGCCCCACCATACTGTCCATACCTCGCCCTACCTCCTTCACCGCTCTGACAACCCCCTCCCGATAGCGCGTGGCGGAGTTGCCATTGGCTACCATCGCCAGATCCCTGTTCGGCTCCAACCCCTCCTTCCCAACCCCACGGAACACCTGATCCTTAGTCTATTCTTCCCCGGCCTCACCGTTACCTGCGCCACCATCTATGTCCGCCCCTCTGCCCCTATTCCTTTTGACTTCCTTTCCCACATCGACCGTACCTTCTCCTCCTACGTGATTGCCGCAGATCTCAATATCCATAGTCGCTCCGCCACACAGTTATTGCGGTGGCGTCGGTTCCTCGCCACCATCCAAGGAGATGTCCTTCCTCTTCCCCAACACACCCGCCCTGAATCCAATACCACACCCGATGTCGTCCTAGCCTCCCCCAACCTCCTTGGCTGCATAGCGGTGGACGTCCTCGACCCTATTGGCAGTGACCATCTCCCTGTCCTTCTTACCATATCAGACGGTCGTCGCCCCCGTCCCGATCCTCGCCTTGACCCTCCCCCCAAGTATGTCCATGATTACTCCCGTGCCGACTGGAATGCATACTGGGATACCCTTACTACCCGAGTCGATAGCCACCCCCTCACGTACCACCGCCCACATGACATAACCCATGCCGCATCCTTTCTCCAGCAGACCTTGTCTGAGGCCGTGGAGGCCCACATCCCTACCGTCGCCATCCACCCGCACCGTCCCACTTTACCCCCACAGGCCGTCCTCCTCCTTCGAGAATCCCGTCGTCTCTACCGTGCCTTCCTCCACACGTGTGACCGGGACACACTACAACGCCACCGGCAACTCCAGAGACACATCCGGAACTTGCTCGCGGCTACAAAACGCCGGGACTGGCGACAGACATGCACCCGTCTTAATGCTACCCTACCTATTAACTCGTCCAAATACTGGTCAGCCTTCCGCCGCCTTACTGGATCAAAACCCCCCCCTTACTATCCTCTCCTTCATAATGACAATCCCTTTCCTGACAACCTTAGTAAGGCCAACCATTTTGCCTCCTACCTCACCGATGTCTTTACCATCCCTGACGATCCCCAGTTCGATTATTCCCTCTTCCCCGATGTCCGCGATCGAACTGACACCTCTATCCCTCCACTAGCTCCTGGCTTCCAGTACTTGGACAACATTACACACACTGAACTCAATAACCCTATAACTACTCAAGACATCATCGATATACTCCGCACCAAACGCAACACTGCTCCTGGTCACGACCGTGTTACTTACCGTCACCTCCGTGAAGCTCCCGCCCCCTTCCTCTCCACCCTGGCCAGGCTGTACAATGTGGTCTTGTCCACCGGCTTCTACCCCGACCTGTGGAAAACCTCCCGGATCCTGATGTTCCTCAAACCCGATAAACCACCTTCTGCTGTCTCCTCCTACCGTCCTATAAGCCTTACCTCGGTCTTCAGCAAGGTCCTGGAATCCATTCTAACCCGCCGCATCCACCAGCATCTCCACCGGCACCGCTTCCTTCCCTCCACCCAATGTGGCTTTCGACCATCCTTCTCTGCCGATGACCTTCTCCTTCACCTCACTCACCTCCTCTCCGAACAACTCAACTCCCGTCGCTCCGCCATATTCCTCTCCCTTGACCTCGAACGCGCCTATGACCGTGTGTGGCATTCTGGTCTCCTCTTCAAGCTCCAAACCTTTGCTCTTCCTATTAACTACGTCCGTCTGATCGCCTCCTTCATTTCCCACCGCCCTTCCTATGTCACTATCCACAACACTGATTCCTACACCTTCTACCCCTCTGCCGGTGTGCCCCAAGGTTCCGTCCTTTCCCCTCTTCTTTACCTTCTTTATACGGCGGACATGCCTCCACCTGCACCCCCCCTTCACCTTCTCCAGTACGCCGATGACACCGCCTTCCTTGCCCTTGCCCCCACCCTGCAACGCTCCCAACACCTTCTCCAATCCCATCTTGACCGGTTCACCTCTTGGTGTAACCAGTGGTTGCTCAAGGTCAATCCTTCCAAGACCCAGGCAATCATCGTAGGCAAAACCACCCCTTCCTTCCGTCTCCTTGATTTCTATCTTACCATTTATGGCCGTCCTATTAACCTCACACCCACCCTCAAGTACCTTGGTGTCACCCTTGACCGTCGCCTCTCCTGGACCCCTCATCTCCGGACAATCCAAGCCAAGGCACGCTCCCGACTCCACCTCCTGAAGCTCCTTTCTGGCCGCACATGGGGTCTGGACCCCTCCACCGTCCTCCACACCTATAAATCTCTCATCCGCCCTATCCTCTGTTATGCCCATCCCGCCTGGATCTCTGCCCCGCCTACCTTTTACAAATCCCTTCAAATCCTTGAACGGCATGCACTCCGCCTCGCCTATCGCATCCGCCTCCCTTCCCCCACGCGGCTCCTCTATGACCTCATCCCCTTCCCACACCTCCTCCTCTTCCTCCAACGGATACGGATCCTCTACACCTCCTGCAAGCTTGATCCTCCCCACCCGCTTGTCTCTTCCATCCTCTCCCACCCCAACCCACTGCCGCGCCTGTACTCCTGTATCCCACCTGCTCTCCATCTTCACACTCTCCACACCCTCTCCCAAGGTGGCTTCCGCCGACTCCCCCTCCCGGATGATGCCCTCCTCCCCTCCATCTACCCCTCCTACCAACTTTGAGCCTTGTCTTCCCCTCTCCTCTCATTTTCCTGTGGGCACCCTCTCTCCCTTCTCTCCCTCCCTCTCTCCCTCCTTCCATCCTTACCTCCCCTCCCCCTCTCCCTGGGCTTCCACCCCCCTCTTTTCGTTTTCTCCCCTCCTCCTCCCTGGCATCCTATCTCCCTCTCCCTCCTTCCCTCCCCCTGTTTTTTCCCTTGGCAGGCCCCCAGCTTTTCGGTGTGGACAGTGCCCCTGCAAGCGCCGAAGCCCATCTCCGCAGTGTCCGTGTCTTTCGTCCCGTCTGTGCCTCGAGTGTTTCTTCGTTTTCTGCTCCACCGTTCACCTGTGCTAGTGTTCTCTGTTCCGTGCTGTGCTGCCCGTTTTTTTTTAAAACTGAAACAGTGCTGCGTCGGTGAACGACTTCAATTCTTTTTATTCTCTGTTGTCTTCTGATTTTTGTCCTCCATGTCTGTGTTTTGAGATTATGTCTTCCTGTTTTTATCTCTTGTATGTTTCTTGTGGCCGAAGAGCGGCATATTAGGCCGCTGCCGGCCTACCTTTGTAGGTATAAAATGACAATAAAGGAAAAAAAAAAAAAAAAGCTGGGCCTGTGGATGAGGGTTGAAAAATTGAAGCTGATTCCGTGTTTAAAGTTGTGATAGAGTAACATGTGTTTGTGGCATGTTTTAACTCCGCCTGCAGTTTTTGTAGAGTGAGATGGATTGCTCTGCAGATGCTGTTGCCGGTCCCAAGCCCGGAGAAAGGAGGAGGGTTGGCACTATTAAAAAGCCGTAAAAATTTGCATTCTAATACCTAGCGGGTATGTCTGAGGGCCAGGGTGGCAGTTGTGGCAATAAGGTCGGTTGAAATACTGTATTTCCACTCATTGAATTATTACCCCAGTGAAAACGTTTGCAAATAAGTGACTGCCTAGCGCCTCAGTAAATATCGTATTTATCTCGTTCATTGGAGGTGCTTGCCAAATCTCTTAAATGGAAACTCAAACAGTTCTGGGCCAAACTATTACTGTAAAGTAACACTTTTCGTGGTTAAGCGCAATTATTTATAATAGTCGTTATAAAAGTTTAGGAGTCCACAGCTGCCCGCCTCCATCCTTGTGACAGCAGGTCCTGCTATTACTTCTGGGACAAATGTGGTTGCTGTGTTCCTGCCTGTAGAGAGATTAATTTGACAGGGCGAAATGCCAGGTTACAATAGAGGGGGGAAAAAATCACGGAAGAAGTGGAATCGTTTCGTGAATTCAGAACATTTCATCCAAACAAAACATTCCATTGATACGAAAGTTTGAATTAATGTTCTTACTTGGGCTTTAAATTTGCTGTACCGTATGGAATAAGTATAAAAACATATTTTGGCATGGTGCTGAGAATCCTAACATAAGCTGCTGCAAAGTCCACACGCATTCCTGTTTACGAACACTATTTCTAACCTATCTGTTACGTGCACAAATGTCTCGGCTACATTTTCAGTGACATGATGCAGAAAGAAAAGTGCTAATGCCAGCAAAACTGGAGAAAATTATACTAATCACTTAGGCTAACCTCGTCTGAAGATAAGTTTGTTTTCTAGTTTGAGTATATTAGGGCCTGTTGTTATTAACTACCTGACCCACACAACTACTTCCATTTCTGGAAAAATGTTCAGTTCTGAGCCGAAAGTAACGTTGTTGTTAACAATAATAGTAGAAAGTTTTAATAGCCCTCGTGATTTTCCAGCTATATTTCGCACTCAGACTCCAGGCTCGTATACATGTGCATCATCATCTGGGAGAGAACATCCCATAGGTGTAGATTTAAGGTAACACTTAGAGTACCTGTATTCACAGTTGAAAAGTGTTATAACCTAAGCGTAGGTGTTCAAGCTGTGTGTATAAACTAAATTCATTGTGTGATCCGAAAAGGATGATAAATAATTGTTAAATGTGTTGTGAGTCACTTTTCCAGCATAATGAAAATTCCATTTGTCTCTTGACTGTGGTAAAATACCATAGGCTACCCCAGAATCATCTGATATATAGTTATTGGTAATAACTAGGTTATGTGGAGAGGTGGATATGTTAAGGTTGATTATATGCTAGTTGGTACAACTGTGTTGAGGTAGATTAGATCCCTGAGAAAACAGTGTGGTACAGATCTTCCAGTTAAAGAGTTCACAATTTGAATATGATAGCTTAAGAGTTGTAGTGCCTACTTGAGCAGATAAACAAGAAGTTTAACTGTGCACATTACTGTAGTATTGAAGAAAATGTCCTCCTGGGTTATACACTAGACATACTGTAAAACAGCTGCCAGATGAATAAGTAAGCATAAAATTTTGCAGGTGAAATTACCTTGTTGAACTGCTGCAGAAGTAGAGTGAAGTATACATTTGGATTGACAGTTTCAGATAAGTTGCTTCATTCCATTTCACCATACAGAAATTTCTAAGTAATAGGCCCACTGCTATGGAGCCCCTGCCAAGTCCTGTAAACATTCTCTCGTTTTGTAGTAATTTTGCTACTGCTGTTATATTGGAGCAGAATCCAACACACTTTTGTCTACAAAACTGAAATACTCAGTGGGGAAATGGTACTTGTGTATTTTTAAAATCAATGTCATTATGAGTAAAATTGATAACCAAACATCTTGCAGAAGCCTCTTCGGGGACCTAGGGACTCTTACACTTCTAAGTGACTATTTTTTATTGGATCTTCGCAATTCAAAGAAGAAGAAGAAGAAAAGGCAGACTCTTTACAGTGTCAGCAACAAGAATGTACAAAGGTAAATAGTGCAGCAAATCTACTACATGAAACTTTAACAGTTGTATACCAAAATGTGCAGGGACTAGAAAGTAAATTAGCTGAAATAGAACTTCTATTAACTGACTGTCTATAAGACATTAACACACTATTCATAAGTGAGCACTGGGTGAAAGAAATGCAAGCATCTAGCATAATTATTCCAAATTTTGAAATTATTAGCAAATTTTGTAGAATCAACCATAAGGGGGGTGGGATATGTATTTATGTTAGGACAGGGGTAGAATCAAAAGAAATTAAATGTAAACTAAAAGGCATAGAAAAAGATTTTGAATACAGTATATGTGAGCTAACCAAATTAAAAATTACTATTGTGTGTGTGTACTGATCACCACTGGGCAACTTTGCCATTTCTATGGAAAACCATGAGGGACTACTGAATGAACTTAAACATAATGTAATTGTTCTTGGTGATTTTAGTGTTAACTTTGAGAATGATTGTAGTAAACAACAGCAACTGTGCAATCTGTTTTTGTGTCATAATATGATGGCAACTGTAAATGAAGTTACCAGATGCAGAAATATGTCTGAAACATTCAAATGTGGTATCCTGGTAGCATAAACTTGGCTCTTGATGAAATCACAAGCAGAAAAGTCCAGGTGAGCGAGGTCGGGGGAGCGAGCAGCCCACAGGCAACTTGCAGTTCTTCGTATCCACCTGTTAGGAAAGATCTCGTTCAGGTAGTACCTGACACTGTTTGCATAGTGGGGTGGTGCCCCATCTTGTTGATACATGACAGGGGCAAGGATACCATCTTGCTGCAACTGTGGCTCCAAGAACAATTGCAGGACATCCAGGTAGGTTGCTCTGGTAATTGTCTTTCCAGCAAACATAAACAGCCCATAGATCCTATCATTCATGAGACCAAGCCACACATTGATGTTGGGAGAGTCCCTTTGCCACTCAGTGCATTCATGGAGTTGCTTCTCTGACCAGATCCGGCAATTGTGTTTGTTGATGACACCACAGATATGAAATGTTGCCTCGTCGTTGAACATAACGTAAACGATGTTCCAGAATTGTGATTCTTTCGGCAATTTTTGGCATTGTGATGTCTGTTCATGGTTCCTGTAAGAGAAATAATCCACATGTATGTTTTCCGCAAAATGGATACTTACTTTGAGTACCCTGTAGGCCTACTCCCTAGTGGTATAACAAGAGTGAATGTAGGATAAACTAAACAATTCACAATGACAAGACTAGAATTAGCAACAATTTTTGAGTAGACTTTGTAATGAGAATAGAGTTTCATATTTTGGTGCAAAAGTGTATAACAAGTTGCCACCATATTGTAGGTGGGAAACCTATTGTCCCAGATATTTAAAAACAAAGTTAAAGAATATTCCATTGGTCACTTCTACAGCTCATCAGAATATTTATACTTGAAAAACTAAAATCTGCGTAACTCTTAAGACAGGGTGTTCCACATAAAACTTTTACACCTCATGCCTGAGATTCAAGAACTAGTAAAGTAACTAATAAAGAATAGATAATAGCAATGTTAAAAAACATGTAGGTACCTGTTCATAAGGGAAGCTGAAAATGGTGACCATGGGCATCCAGGCATCACTGACTCTGTATGACGAAATTAGCAGCAACACACTGTAGTTCTGTGGGTTTGATGTTAATTACTTCAGTAATGTTCTGTTTAAGATTGTCTATTGTGTGGGGATTGTCAGCTTATACTTTGATTTTTAGTGTTCCCCATAAATAAAAATCACATGATCCTAAGTTCAGAGACCTTGGGGGGCAGAGGCCTTTATTGACAAATCTGTGTTCAAGAAACATGTTGGTGATGTTGCCATTTGGTTGAATTTGTGAGCAGTTGCTCCATCTTGTTGGAGTCATGCATATAGCTTGTCAGCATCTGTTAATTGTGCATAGAAAGTGTGGAAGATCCTTGGATATCTAGCACTGTTCAAGGTGTAGTTGATGAATTAGTGGTCAGTAATACACAAGTCAGACAACACACACCAAACTCCTATCTTCTCTAAGTGGAGAGGCTCTTCATGGACAATATGTGGGTCGTCCTGCAACCAGTATATGCAATTTTGGGAGTTTACATGACCTGACAAACAAAACCAGGCCTCATACAACATGCAGTAAAGTAATTGTTAGCAATTGATGTTAACAGCCAGTTAGAATAATGAACTGTTTTTTTCCTGATACTCAAAATTCAACTCATGCACCACACTCACATTATGGGCTTTTAATTCCATATCTTTTAGTACATGATGACACCATGTGTGAGATCCAACAACCTGCTGTGATAACCTCCTTACAGACTTAAAGGGATGTCTTGTAGTGTGTGTGTGTGTGTGTGTGTGTGTGTGTGTGTGTGTGTGTGTGTAAACTCTGTCTACAGTTTCTGGGCTCTTCACTGCAAAGTGCCCATTCCCCTGCACATTCTGAATGGATTCAACAGCCCTCCATTTCTTGTACAGATCTTGAATAGTGCTGGTCATGGGGAGTTTCCTACCAGGATACATTGATTGAAACATTTCTGTACATTGCTTCATGGAGCCTGTTTTTATTTAACACTCCACAATATCAATTCACTGCTGTAATGCAAACTGCCCTATTTCTGCAACAACATGAGCTTTTCACAACTGATGATGAACACACAGCTACACTCAACTTTCTGATAAAATGTAGCCAACTTTTGACACAGTGTCGCCTGTTCACAAGTGTATGTGTGGTGGGCTTGAATTAACCCAGTGGCCTGATTGGATAACTTCAGCGAAAATTAACAGGGAAATGGTGCAGTTTATTGAATTTTTTTCAACATTTGTTTCTCAGCACAATCTACCCTGCAACATCCTTAAAAACATTTCAGACTGTTTCTGACCACCCTGTATAAAGCATTATAGAAGTAATTACCACAATTATTAGTTTGAATAGATTAGCATTGGTCACGTTCTGTTGTTAGTACAGTTTGTAATATGATTTATGTATTTGTTCACCTACGGATCACCTTATAGTGCTATAGGATGAAATGAAAATAAATCCCTCAGAAATACAGATAACCACAGAATATATAAGTATGCTTTTATGAGGATATCATGGGTGTTCGGCCATAACCTTGAGGAAGAAACCCCACTGGCATTTGCCTGAAATAATTTATGAAAAGTAAAGTTCGGAATTGCTAGACAGATAAAGTTCCATCCTCACAAACATGAGGTCAGTGTCTTAACAGCTGCACTTCCTCATTCAGTTGGTCCCTATTGACAATATTTTTTAATGTGTGCACAGTTTGCTGCAGATAACCTATAATATGAAAAATTGCTTTATTGCAACCGCAATGCAGAGGCCAGAGTAACCTGTGGTTCCTGAAGAGAGGCGGCAGCTTTTGAGTAGTTGTTAGGGCAACAGTCTGCATGATTCACTGATCTGGCCTTCTAATGTTACTCAACATGGTCTTGCTGCACTGGTACTACAAATGGCTGAAAGCATGGGTGAACAATAGCTGTGACTTTTTTCTCCCAAGAGCATACTGCTGCACTGTATGGTTAAACTGTGATGGCATCCTATCAGGTAAAGTAGTCTAGAGGTAAAGTAGCCCCATTCAGATCTCTGGATGAGGTCTACTCAGGTGTATGTCGTCAGGCACAACAAAACTTATATTTCATGGGTCAGAATGTGAAATGTTAAATCTGTCAGTTGGTAGATAGGTTAGAGAATTGATAGGTCGATGCAAGATATAGTCAGAATTAGTGAAATGCAGTAGCAGGAAGAACATGACTTCTCGTCAGGTCAGTAAAAGGCTGTCAACTCAAAATCAGATAGGGGTAATGCAGGAGTAAGTCAAATAATGATTAAGAAAAAAGATAAAGATATATGTGGCATCTGTTCTTTCAGAAATAAGACACCACACACCACTAACATAATTAACGTGTTATTGACCAATAACACTTCCAGTGCAGATGCACACCATGCTTGAACTCTTACGGGAATCGGTGAAACTCCATCACCGATGAGGATAATGGGCACGAGTACTAACATCAGTAGAGTGTGAATAAGTTGAGAATTTGCATCTGATGGAGGGTGTGCAAGGGTAGTCTGTGCAGTTGCAATGACTGCTGTGTCTTCATGGCTTAGTGATCAGAGCACCTGTCTGGTGAGCAGGAAACCTGGGTTCAAATTCCAGGCTGGCACAAACTTTCAATTTTCCCCATTGATGTAAATCAACACCCACTAGCAGCTGAATGTCATTAATTCTATGTCAAATTGAAGTTAGTTGGGAGGTGGGGGGGGGGGGGGGGGGGGGAAGGTGAAGGGAAGGGATGGGATGGGATTCCTGATGTCAGCTGCATTGGAACATTATGCAGAATGAGCGAAAACAAATGAAAATGTGTACCGTACCAGGACTTGAACCCAGGATCTCCTTCTTACAAGGCAGGTGCATTAACCACTGTGCCATCCTCAGCATCCCTCACAGCTGAATCACATTCCCATAGAGTGCCACTTATTCGCAGTCCTTGTCCATTTTCTCCATGCTCGCTACTCTGACATTGCCACAGGAGGTTGGGCGTACTTGTGCATCTGCACTGAAGAAGGTTGATCCAGTGCCCATCTAGACAATCAATTATATGAATGTACTGTGTCTGTCCTTTTGGACATGTGTTTAGCTGAATTTAAAGATGAGATCACAAATATGATAGCACAACACAATTTGCAGATCAGCACTACATATAGATCCTCTTCCTGCCAGAATGTGATGACACACAACATGATCAGATTAACCTTCACTAAATTGCAGGTTAGCTCTTTCTTCTGCAGACTGCTTCAGTTGACAAAAAGAGAAAATGTAAAAATGCAGTGAGTGAAGCAGGCAAAATGAAATATAGGCATCTGAAAGATGAGATTCACAGAAGTGCAAAAATGTTAAGCAGGAATGGTAGAGGATAAATGCAAGACTGTAGAAGCATACATAACCAGAGAAAAGACTGGTACTGCCTATAGAAAAATTAGAGAGACCTTATACCATGAGTTCAGGCAGAAAATCAACACTACACAAAGAAGTGAAAGCTAAAAGGTGGGATGAAAAACGAAAAGAAAGGCAAACCTATATTTATTGTGTTTGTAGATTTAGATATAACTTTTGTTGATTTGGACTGGACTACACTTTTTGAAGTTTTAAAAGTAGCAGGGATAAAACACAAGAAGTGAAAGGTTATTTATAATTTACATGGAAACCAGACTGCAAGTATGAGACTTGAAGGAAATGAAAGGGAAGCAGTATCAGAGATAGGAGTGAGACAGGGAGTAGCTTATCCCTGATGTTATTCAGTCTGTACTTGAGCAAGCTGTCGAAGATAGTGACATCTCATTTAAGATGTTTTTAACAGTAAACCAATGTAAGAATGGAAAGTAACATGCACCATCTTCCTAGGCAAACTCAAGTACAGCTCCCAGTTAATTTCCTAAACCTTTTTCCTGTTCAGAATGAGATTTTCACTCTGCAGTGGAGTGTGCACTGATATGAAACTTCTTGACAGATTAAAACTGTGTGCCAGACCAAGACTTGAACTCAGGACCTTTGCCTTTCACGGGCAAGTGCTCTACCAACTGAGCTACCCAATCACGACTCACGACCCATCCTCACAGCTTCAATTCTGCCTGTACCTCGTCTCCTACCTTCCCAAGGTGAAGGTCCCGATTTCGAGTCTCATTCTGGCACACAGTTTTAATCTGTCAGAAAGTTTCTCTTTCTTGTCCTCCTTTTTCTGTGCTGGAGCCCTAACTGGGGACCAGTTTCATCGTGGTCTCAGTACAGTCCTGTATACCTACATTACTTGAATGATGAGTTCAATGATGATGGTGTTCATCTTTATTTTTTGTAAAAATATGTAAATGTTCAAGGCTGAAGCATATTGTTTCACAGATATAGCCACACGGCAGTGGAAAGACATTGTTTTGCTTAAAAAAATGTAAGTGGTGGAAGAGAGAGGGATTTGTTTCATTATTTTCATTATTCACTTTTGGCATAATGATTATGAGACTAATGCCTCCAAATTTCTTATGTGAAAACTCTTAAAGCCTTTTTCAATAACAAAAACGTTATTAACACTCTGCATATATATTCTTCATGTCTACATAGTCACCCTGACAATGAACACATTTCTCCCAATGAGAAATACCATCACTGTAGAATGTTTGTTTTGTTGACAGTGCCATGACCTCACCTCTGCTTGCACCACTTCATTGCTATCAAAGTGAAGTCCTTAAAGATGTCCTTTAAGTTTTGGGAACAGATGAAGATCAGATGGGGCCAAGTCAGTACTGTATGGAGAATGATCAGTGACAGTGAACACAAGGTATTGGATTGCTGATGTCACAGTGCTTGTATATGGTCTTGCATTGTCATACTGATGGGTAGGGTGCTCCATGTGTGGACAAACTCTCTGAATTCAAAATGTGATTACCTCACACTATTTCTCATGCAGTTACATTAGATACTGCCACATTACATGCTACAATTTGGAGCCATTAATAGGCAGTTGGCTGAATATTTAACATGTAGAATGTTAATGACATTTGTTTTATTCAAAAAGCATTAAGGGTTTTCACAAAAATCTCTGAGGCAGTATAGGATTACCAAATGTACAAGGCACATTTTATTGATTTTATGTCAGAGACTTTCCTGAGAATACCAACAGCTTAGTACAATCTGCTCAATCTGATTAATTACTTTTCTTTAAGTATGTCCCATAGTAAAGTAACATCTGTCCACACTACAAGGAATTTTGAGGCTACTTTTTGGTGTTTGTAGACATTTTCCATCCTGATGTTACCTATTACTGGTGTTAACTTTTGTGATTAGACCAAGTTTGTTAACTGTTTTTTCTTTATTTTGTTACAGCTTGTTTTTATTTAACCAATTTACCAGGGTGTAGTTTGTATCAACAGAGTTTTGAGTTGATGAAAACAGTGTATTAGTATCATCAGCAAATATTACCGGCAGACTTTTATGAATGGTTAGGGCAGATTATTGCCAGATACAATAAACAAATTTGCACCAAGTGTGAAAAATTTAGGAATACCTTGTCTTACTATGTGCTCCTTTGACTGAATGCTTTCACCATAATTTTTAGGTGGTTATAGTATTGTGGACTCTGGACTCTCGTATGATCTGAACCAGTTGGTATGTTTCCCCCCAAATTCCTTACAGCCATAGTGTCTCAAAAAGTAATGCATGGTTGAAACAATCAATGGCCTTTGTCAGATCGAGTAACGCATTTGTTTAATGATTTGCTTCATTGAGTTCACTGTAGAATTAACTTCAAATGAATAAAAAGACCCATTTATCGATATGCTTCTCCAAATTCCAAGACTGTAAAAGCAATAACTTTCCAGGAAGCCCTTCATGACGGTTATTGTGCATGCACTTCACCTGTAGTTCACATGGCTTGCTTGTACTGGGACAGAGCATTTAATTTAAAGTGCACTAGTGCAGGAATTAGTTGTCAAAAATTAAAAGAATTGTTGCAAATTATTAACAACAGTCCTTTATTATGTTTGAAGCATAGTTAATCACTCAAAATGAACTTTGAGTGTTTTAAAGCAATCATCAAAACAAAGACCTACAATACAGGCTCTTCCTGTGAGTTTCCAATAGTTCTGTTACAAGAGACAGCTTCACATCTGTATGTGTTTCTTCATTTGCTTTTTCAGTGTCTTCATAAACAATAAATGCATTATGCACTAAATATTTAGTAGTTTTCTAAATATTTTTACACATTGCTTGAAACATATTTTCCTTTCCATGAGAACAACTTGTAGTTCCTGATTTCTTCCAACTCACTCACTTCCTGACAAAGGTCTTAACAATACATTGTGGTGTAGTGTGGAACACAACACAATCAAGAATGTAGTACAACTTTATTAGGCTGTGGCATGTACTCCAACCACTGTAATGTAAACTGAACACAATAAGACAAGGTAAATATATGCAAGCAGTTACAACATGATAACTGCGTGTGAGCATAGCATGGCAGGATTTAAATAGGCACTCGCCCATGGTGGCTCTATCAGATGTCCACAGTATTGCTCTTATGCGACACTCTCTCGCTAATGACATTACAGTGCTAATGCATGTGGCTTTCAAGTGTGCATGCATTACTTCATTCCTCTTCCCTTGGGGAAGAGCTCAGACTTATGAGATGTCCATCGCATCTCCCTTCACAAGGCTCTGACTGAGATGATGTACTATTACTGGGGCATATAGTCACAAGTACTTGGGGTGGGCAGCATTGCAGTCTGCCTTCTCATGTCAACCCTTGTGGTAGGATGGGTGACATCTGTGTAAGCTTCGTATCCACATCAGGTCCAAAGCCTGGTGTTGTTGATGCCCTCGCAGTTGGTGATTAAGGCAGAGAAGACAGCTCTGGTGTGGACAGCAGCTGCATCGGTACTGGTAGCGGTGTCGGCAAAGTAGCGCTAGGCCCATCCACCAGTGACGGGGGCCCCCTCGTATTTTGTAACAGGGATCCAGCCACATCAGGAGATCCAGCAAGTGACACAGACTGGCGGGGTGACTTTGCCATCTTGGCTGGGGTTGTCCAGGCGCAACTGGTCGTAATGACATGCACAGAGTCCCTCATCCATACAGACATCGCAGAACCAGTGGCTGCAGCATTAGGAGATGATGGCAGAAATCCATTTTGGATGAGGACCAAACCCGCATACTAAGACAGCCACCTCGGGCCAAGAATGGGATGACGGTTGCACGGGTTGGCTTACCTGGCCAGGCCGCAGGAGATGAAGGTTTGTCTGGTGTTTATACCCATGGAGCAGTTTGATGGGGCTGTTGTCATCATACTGTTTGAACCGATAGGAAGGTGGAAGTTAATCCAAGGCAACATGGGCTGGGGACTGAGTCACATACTTTTTCATTTGTCTTTTGGTTGTTCTAACTAATCTTTCGGACTCACCACTGGACTGCAGGTGGAAGGGTGGGGCAAAAATATGGCGAATGCCAAGGGCATTTTAGATAGTGGATAGGCCAGCTATAACTTGGCTCCCTCACATTCCGCAGCTTAGACAAACATACTGGCGGCATCTTAATGATCTTCGTTGCTTGAATCACACCAGCTGGGGTGCTGATTGGTCTACCCTTCTATGACTGTATCAGGCATTGATTCAGTCCCATCTCATTTATGGGAGCCTGGCTTATAGTTGGTCATCGCTTTCCGCATTGCAGTTGCTTGATGCCATAGTTCAGTGCGGGATCCGACTCGGAACTGGAGCTTTCCGCACAAGCCCTGTAAACAGCCTACTTGCGGAGGCTGGTGTCCCTCCATTGTAGATCCGCGACTGGCAACTACTAGCCGCTTATGCTTCACATGTTTTTAGCTTAACTGGACATACAAATTACCGTCTCCTGCTCCCCAACTCAGTCGTCCATCTTCCAGATTGGTGGCCCCTGTCACGGTGTATGATTGCGGTTTGCATCCAGTCTCTTCTCTGTGGGCTTGAGTTTTTCCCTCTCCCACCTCTTTTCTGGGCCCATGTATGTATACCCCATGGTGTGTGCCCCACTGATCTTCAGCTGGATTTGGCACAAGGCCCAAAAGACTCAGACCCTCCGCTGATGCTTTCCTTCCATCCTTGCCGCGTTTCACAGCTCTGACGTAGTCTTTGCTGACAGTTCAATGGTTGCTGGTCGAGTTGGTTATGATTTTACTCTTGAGGATCAATCTGAACAACGCTCATTTCTGGATGGCTATTGTGTTTTCACTGCAGAGCTGGTTGCCATTTCTTGTGACCTAGAGTATATCTGCTGCTGCTCAGGTGAGTCCTTTGTTATCTGTAGTGACTCCATGAGCAGTTTAGGAACTATCGACCAGTGTTTTCCTCACTCTTGTCTGATGATGGCTATCCAGGAGTCCATCCATACTTGTGCCCATTGCAGCCACTCCATGGTTTTTGTGTGGACCCCGGGTCTTGTCGGCATCCGGGGTAATGAATGTGTTGACAGGCTGGCCAAACAGGCTGTCATTGAACCAACCCTCGAGACTGGCCTTTCGGAATGTGATCTCCTGTAAGTATTGTGGCAGAAAGTCCTTCGTACCCGGGGTGATGAATGGCGCACTGTGCCTTAACCAACAAACTTCGGGTCATCAAGGAGACTACAGGTGTGTAGTGCTCCTCCGTGCGAGCCTCTCACAAAGACTCCGTTTTTCTGTGCCGGCTATGCATTGGCCACACCCGGCTGACGCACGGTCATTTATTGCACCCTGAGAACCCACCTCTATGTCGCTGTGGGTCGGCATTGACAGTGGTCCACATCTTGTTAGACTGTCCACTTTCAGCTGCACTCAGACGTTTGCACTGCTCGATACACTCTCTGGTCTCTTAATGGATGACTCTGCAATGGCAGGCTTACTTTTGAGTTTTATTTGAGCAGGGGGCTTTTATTACTCAATTTGAGGGTTTGTCTCCTTTTTTGTTGAGTCTGGCCTTTGGCCTACGATTTCAGCTTGGGGTTTTTAATGTGTCTCTTGGTGGTTGGCTTTTCCTTTTTTGTTTACATGGTCAGCCAACCACTGTACAACTCTATGTGCCTTTAATTCCTTTTTTTCTGGACTTTGTGTCTTTCTTGTTCTGTGTCGTCCCTTGTTACCTCCGTTGCTTGTTTTTATTCCTTGTGGGTTTTCATGGTTGTGGATACAGAGACTGATGACCTTTGCAGTCTGGTCCCTTCAACCCCCAAAACCAACTAACCATAGGCCATCCATGTTGTATGTATTCAATGTATCACTTTCCATAAAATCAGGTCAGTTGCCCTACCCTGTGTGACCCAAGTGCCAGTGATTGGAAAACCATCAATATTGTGTTCAACGCATTCATCAGAGTGGATACAGAGTAACTCCTTGCGATCAAAAAAGAGGTCCTGACCAGCTGAAATATGGGGGAGCACCTCAGCATTCAGATGTTTAGCTGTGGGGTGGAAGTAAATCTCATTGCACCAAGAGAGGAACAGCGCCCAATAGTGAAGGCAATGCACTGCTTTGTCTGCCAGCAACACTGAGGGGCTAAAAAGTGAAACTAATGGCTTGCGATCCATGATGAGATCGAATTTTGCACCAGGCAGGAAAACATGAGACTTCTTTAAGGTATAAACAATGGTAAGTGCTTCTTTCCCTATATATGAATATCGAGCTGGAGCCAAATTGTCTTCAATCAGTGTGCAACAGGCCACTCACTCATGAGAATATTTATGAGCTAACACCATACCCACGACTCTCTGAAATGCATCTGTTGGCAGCACTAAATGTTGACCCGGTTGATAGGTTATGAGGTAATGTGCACATTGTAATATAGACCTCAGTTTCAAAAACACCGTTTCACTTGCCTGCAACCAGTGGGAAGATGTTTCCTTATGCAGCATGGCATGTAACGGTTGTGCAGTTGATGCCACTCCCAGTAAAACTGATGATGATGACGATGATAATGATGATAACAAGCAATCTTACCTCTGGAGTTCTTTGATTTACATAGGGCACGGAAGAACCACAATGGCAGAGACATTCTAATGATGGGGTGTGATACTAGTACTAAAGACCTCAAATACAAGATAAAAAAATAGACGGCTGAAAGAAGCGACGCTTTTTCAAATTGCATTTCAATCCAGCAGCCTGTAACACCAAAAAGAGCATACCTAAGTTGGTGAGATGTTCAGCAGTGGAGGAGCCAGACACCACAATATCCTCAAGAAAGCTGGCGCAACCAGACACAGATCATGTGAGTTGTTCGAGAAACTGTTGGAAAATCGCCAGGGCACTGGCCATGCCAAATGATAACTGGAGGTATTGATACAAGCTGGAAGACATGGTAACCACCAAGAGCCATTGAGAATTAGCATCAAGGGAAAGCTGCATACATGCACCAGAGAGGTCAATCTTGGGAAAATAATGATCACCATCAAGTTTAGCAAAAAGTTTGTCAGTGCATGGTAAGAGATATGGGTCAATGAGAGACTGAGCATTGACAGAAACTTTAAAATTGCTGCAAAGGTGTAACCGCCCTGACGGCTTCTTGACAATGACTAAGGTGGTAGCCCATTCACTGGATGTGATCAGTGGACAAACCCAGACACTGTGAGGCAGTAGACCTCTGCCTTAACTGAACCACGGAGTGTAAGCGGCACTAGGCAAGCCAGAAAGAAACAAGGTTTGGCTGAAGGTTTCATGGTGATGTGGTCCTTGAAATTATTGGCACAACCGAAACCCACAGAAAACAGGGTGGGAAATTCAGAACATAAGGAGTCAAGTTGTGTATAAGGCACTTGATCAGAGACAAGATTAACTTCATTGGAAATATTAAACCCAAAATTTGCAAATTCAGTAATGACACAGCAGCACCAGTGATTCCTTGCATGTGAAATAGAAATCTTATTGGGTGCAATGAAGGTTGCTGATACATATTTTACATCCATTCAGTGTCTGCAATAGGCTGCTGGAATTTTGAATTACAAACAGGAACAGTGTGGCCGATTTTGTTGCACTGGTGGCAAATGGCCCACCACTTAGAACAATCTGGCCTATCATGAATGGCAAAACACAATGGAAAAGAGGGAAGTTTGGACCACTCGCGATTTTGCTCATTCCCAAGCTTGCTGTGCTGCTGCTGTGGCCGTGGCTGCCGCATTGAATTGGGCTGCCTGCCATGATGTTTTTATTGCGTGTAAACTACTGCCACAATATTGGCCCCCTGTGAGCCTACCGACAAATGGCACATGGAAGTGGGTTGAACTTCTGCAACCTCGCACTATGATTAAATTTGAGTACCCGCAACCCTAGAATCGTGAAACAATTGTACAATAGTCAGAATGCCAGAGAGGGAGGTGTTCTCACATTGAAAGGCCTACTCACAAAGCTAACAATTGGGGCAAACCGAATGATTGCATCACAAACCATTTGATCAGCATACAACTCCTTATATACATCAGTGACAAAGTTACAATGGAGGCTTGAACCATGGACCTCAGCTGCCCAAGTCTTACAGGAATGTTTCAGTTTCTTGCAACAGAGACAGAACTCAACTCGAGTGGCATTTACTTGCATCTATTTACAGTGGTATTTGGAAAGAAAGTTGCACATATTAGCAAAAGAGTGTGAATATGAATCCTGCAGGGGGCCAGTTGGCAAAGGAATTGATATATGTGACATGATTATCAAGACAAAAAGAAAGCATGGCATAAGGTAACATCAGTTAATTCAAATTCATGAAAATGCCACCGCAACTACTTTTGGTAAGCCATTTTTCGACATACTCATAGCAAGCCGGAAATGGTAGGAGATAAATGATGGGTAGTGTCAGGTGATGTAGACTAAGACAGACCCAAACTGGCCAAAACAGAGGCAAGTGTTTGCAATACCTGGGTTTGATTGCGTTGTGCTGTGGCAGACACTTCCTGCTGTTGACTGAGATGCTGTAGTAAGAACCCCTTGCTGATCAACCAGCCAGTGGAAAAACTCGTGTGTGTGTGGGGGGGGGGGGGGGGGGGGGGGGGGTCGCTCTCGCATTACTTCACATTTCAAATATATGACTTCACTTAGCTGAGAAAATAGTAAACAAATCATAGAGCAATACAGCAATACACTCTTACCTGCAATACTGTGAATGGTGTGTAAATGGTTGGATTATTGCCAGTAGAGATGCTCAGTACCACACGAGTAGGCATTTAAGTTGTAGGCTTGAGAGGTTATAACAAGGTCATATACTGCTTCCTTTACAACTGGAATATGTTTGATAGAATAGAAATGGACCTTTAGTTATTAACATGACTACTGTCAGCTATTTTGAACAGCATACTTCAGCTACTTTGAAATTTTTGAAGATATGACCTGTTGATGAAGAGTAGCTTCTTATATCTGGCAGGTAATCAGCCACATGTCATCCATGTTAGAAGATAATCAGCAATATTACCCCAAACACAGGGTTGATTGGTTGGTTTCTGTGTTGTAATACTTCTGATTTCACTAGCTGTGACAAGGTGAATAAAAAATTAACTTGGAAACAGAACTATATCTGGACAATGACTGGGCACAGGAAGAGTGGTAAAAGAAGAAAATTTGTCATGAATATTTATGAAGTGATTGTTGAATATTTCACATAATTATTTATGATCAGAGATAACACAGTCTTCGTTTTTGATGCATATTATTGAGTGACTCTTGCCTTTCTCACCAATTGTCTCATTGATGACTTTCCACATGGCTTTGAATGTATTACTGGAGTTGACTATAGTCTGCCAGTTGTACATACTCTTGGCTTCATAATGAAATTATTTGGAATATTTTTTATATTGTTTTAAATCATTATCAAATAACTTGCTGTCACTTGTTTCATAATATGCTTGGCATTGATCTAAATTATATTTGAAGTGCTACATAATATCATACCTACAGAATGCTCAAATTCATCAAGCTTATTGACCACATCATTAGCACAATAGCTGCCCCCTCTAGTCAGCTTTATGAAGAACATGCGTGAAAGTGACTATATTGTTTTTTCGATTGTTTATATACCAGTGCATGATGGAAAATTTCTTTCTGTTTGGTTATACCTAGCACTGTTGTACTCAATATCAAACAGTTGTGATCTGAAATACCATTATAAATTAGGTATACTCTGTAACAGGTGACCTGCTGTTACCAAATAAATAAATAAATCATCAATTGCAGAAGTGCTAGTTGTTTGTGTGGGTTTATTGTTCATGTTCTACATGTTACTACCATTTTATCGTTCAGTATTTATGCCAAACAGCCGCTTCTGTATATTAAAGTCTCCACATAGCAAAATATTTGGGTATTTTGAACTGTCTAGTTTTACACTTATGTCTAGTGTTGACATAAATATTGAAATGTAACCAGTAGGATGACATCAAGAAAAGGAAAATCTCACAGTAGCCCAGAGACAGATAGCTCCATTGAAACTTTCTAAAGCACATACTCCAATTACATTGAGGTAATAAGCTGCACACAAAATGTAATGTATTTAACTAGTTAACATTGGTAATGCATTTGCAACAACATGATACATTTGATGCATGCCATGAAGTTGTCATTATAACAGTCACATTTGCTTAGGAAGGTCAAAACTTTATCTGTAAGTTTTCTCCCTGAGTGACTTATTTTGAGGCTGAAGCAAGAAAACTTTACTACCTGATATACCAAAATACCTAATTATAACATTTACTAGATGAATGAAACATTCATTACAGGTTGAATGAGCAGTCAGAGAAAGTTTTCAGCTTCCTATAGAAATTGTGAAAAAAACAACAACAGGAGAGCTTGTCTTGCCTTCCATTACCATAGTTGGCTTAATGAGAACCTGGTAAATAATCATGTCCTCCACTTATCTAAAATTCCCAAGTAGTTGACATTATCTTGAATAAAAAGGAGTTCAGTAGCATCAAAAATTGTTCTTCTCTTATAACTTATTTACCAGTAAAATGAAACATTCTCTAATATTTCATAATAACTATACAGAAATGTTTTCTTCATACAGAGAAACAATGGAGGAGTATATTCCATAGTTAACATCTTGATGTAAAATATGATGCCTTAAGTGACATGGCATCACTGGCATAGATGCAATACCTGATTGCAGAGAGCATCAGTACATAATTAGCTTCTATTGACTTCCACCTTCAGTTTGACAGGTAGTGATGTGGAAAGACATATGTGAAAACTGTTCAGATATACTGAACCTGCAGAGTAATGAATATGTTGTGGCAGTTGACAGTTTGTGCTCAACTATGACCCAAAACATAGATTTATTGCTGTTTATGAGTAGCCACCTTCACCATTAAACTATCTGAGCATGGGTTAACACACTGGACTCGCATTGAGGAGGACGACGGTTCAGTCCCATCTCCGGCCATCCTGATTTAGGTTTTCCGTGATTTCCCTAAATCGCTCCAGGCAAATGCCCGGATGGTTCCTTTGAAAGGGCACGGCCGATTTCCTTCCCAACCCTTCCCTAACCCGAGCTTGCACTCCGTCTCTAATGACCTCATTGTCGACGGGACGTTAAACACTAACCACCACCACCACCACTATCTGAGCATGCCTGTAGGCCTGACTCAAACTTTCATTGTTGTCAACAATATTTCTGAAAATTAATGCAACTGGGACTCAAACCTGAGACCTTTTCCTTTTCACAGGCATGTGCTCTACTGACTGAGCTATCCAAGCACAACTCATGACCAGCTTCACAGCTCCACTTCTGCCAGGGGATAGCTCAGTCAGTAAAGTACTTTTTTGCCAAAGACAAAGGTCCCAGTTTTGAGTCTCAGTCCGGCACAGTTTTAGTCTGCAAGGAGTTTCAGATCAGTGAACACTCTGCTGGAGAGTGAAAATTCATTCTGCTAATATGACAGGTTCTTGCACAGGGTATGTGGGAATGGCACTGCTAGGGAAACAGAGGTGGTAGGGGACCAATGCTCACCCTGACACAAGGGATACATATGAAATGAACCTAAAGTAATAAAATGAATGTTGGTGTCAGAAGACATTGTCATATACCCTAGTGTTTAGGGCAACCAAAGCAGAAAATCTAGGCTTGAGTAGGGATCTGCCACAAATTTTGATTTAGCACTGCATATTCATTGCATTGTGGGTTTGACATACCTGAAAGGTTTCCAAAGACACCATTTCATGTCACTGTATCTTTGTTGCTCTTATCCCCACTGATATATTAATTTAATTTAATTTAATTCATTTGAGATACACCCCATGTTACACAGTAAGCCTCTGGAATTATTGCTCACAAATCATAAGTGAAATATTACTGACAATTAGTATGAGTCAAGCCTTTAAGCATACACATTTAAACTAATGGCTCATATGACATCTCACTGAAAAGCTTAATATCACGATTTGATTCCCACTGTAGCCTAAATATTCAGTTATCACAACACATTTATTAAAGAACTTTTTATTAGTGACTCGGTCTTAAAATACAGCCTGCTTACAATTTTCAAACTCACTCATAAATATATGTCAGCAAAACATCAATTACTGCACAGAAAAACCGACACCCCTATAGCAGCTGCAATAACTTGTGCAAAATGAGATACACTAGAGATGTATTTTAAGTTTCATCAGTTGCTGCAAGAAAGACATAATCAATACCATGAAAATCTTTTCCCTCATACTTAAACCACATTTAAGTATGGCACAGGAGATTGACCACTAATGGATGACATATTGTAGAATGCTAGAATGGTAAAGAGGGACTCCAGTGAAACATAAAGCAAGTACAAGTGGATGTGCAGATAAAAAAAATAGACCTCAAGTATTCCAAGAAAAGAAGCATTTGGTTAGAGGTCTAAAAGTTACTGCAGTGAACAGATTTTGTTCTTGTACCACTTGTTCCCCAAAAGGATTAACTGGTGCTTTGGATATGCAAGCATGTCCCTAATCCTGTTTTTCCCCCTCTGTCAGATGTCAGTTCTTGTAACTTGTTTTGCCACTGGGGGTAAGGCTTGTCAGATATATGTTATTCTCAGTAAAGCCACCATTTTGCCCTATTGGTCATTGTAAATGGTGAATACCTCAGGTGCTTAGCGTTCATTTGCTTGTTGAGCCCACATTTACTGGTCTGTGAACTTGTAGTCACTGCCATTTTCCCTTCCTTACTGAATGTAAATAGAGACTTATTCTTTCCACGAGAAACTCTGCCAGAGTTGTTGGAACATGTTCCGCTCAACGTGCGACAACAAATGTGGTAACAACACAATGGTGCACCTGCACATTTCACACATGCAGTGTGAGTGCATGTGGATGAAACCTTTGGTGAGATGTGGATAGGATGCAGTGTGCCAATGGCATGGCTTGCACATTCCTCCAACTTGATGCCCACTGATTTTTTCTTCTGAGGCCACCTGAAATATGTTGTCTATGAAACACCCATTGAGACTGATGAAGAGCTGATAGCACACATTATGGCAGCCTCTGATGCAATTTCCATTTTGCCAGGAGTATTTGAAAGAGCACGACAGTCGTATGGTTTGCATTCAGGCTGGAGTGTGTAGTTTTGAGCACTTTTTGTAACTGTTTTCAAATAAAGGTTATAAAACTTCACCCCTACTTCTGATTTACCTTGATGCCACAAATACATTGAAATTGTTGCCCTGCAGACCTGCTACCATGAAGTCTCTGATGACATCATATTGTGTGCCAACCCTCTTGGCAGCGTACGACTCTGTTTGATGATGCCATGTATATAAGCAAACATGCTCTTCTCCCTGTCTCTGTCCATCTCCTCCCCCCCCCCCCCCCACCCCCCTTTCTAGTACACTCGATCACTACCCTTCTATGCCTTGCCCAAGACTTCTACATTCCTCCCCCTCACCTTCTCTCTGGCCATTTGTGCTTCCCCTGTCTCTGTCCACATCTTCCTCCTCTCTCTCTCTCTCTCTCTCTCTCTCTCTCTCTCTCTCTATCCATATGCATCTCCTCTTGTCCTGCTCTTCCTCTCTCACTATCCACCTCCTGCTCCCTACTGATCTCCTCCAGCTCCCTTTCCTTATCCATCTCCTCCAATCCATCTCTTTATCCTTCCCCTCCTTCCCCCTCTGCCCATTACCTCCCACCCTCTGCCTTCCAAAAAAAAAGAACAATTTACCTTGTTCACACAGTCAAATACCTTAGATCACAGAAGAGAGCAGCCAGTGCTGTTTTGTTATTTAATGCTTGTAAATGTGTAAATGGCACTCTCAGGAGAGTAGTTCTTGTGATATCAAAACTAATGAGGATATTATTGTTGTGTTCTAGGATACATCACCAACTCAAAAGTTTTAGAAAAACTCAGCAGTGAAACAAATCAGTAGTCATTGACATCTCTCCTGGCACCTTTCTTATAGCAGTGTTTAATAATTGCATATTTCAGTTTCTCCATTGGAAACACCTTCAAATCCAGAGTAGCTTTCATTTATGAGGGACTATATAATTTCCTTGATTGCATAAGGAGAAGTTGGTGATTAGTCATATGACTGAATTTTATCAGAGTTGCATTTTCATTGTACTGCTGTGCTTCTTCTCTTGCACTGTTTGTCCTTATATTTTCTATTACATTTAAGAAATGATTATGAAATGCATTTGCTACATGTGACTCATCATTTATAGCCCTTTCAATTTAAGTCAGTAGTGATGTTATCCTGTTCTTTTAGTCATCTTGCCAGGTGTGGCCATGTACACAAAGTGAAATACAGTCCCAGGCCCGAGGTAATCCTGCCCCTCGTAAGAGGCGACTAAAAGGAGTCTCACATGTTTCAGGCTTTATGTGATGGTCCCATGTAGGGTTTGACATCAATTTTTCAAAATTTTCCTGAAGATCGAGACAATTGGTGAAGGGTGCCTTACATGGTGCATCATGCATTGAGATCTTCAGCCCACTTTCTTGTCATCACATTGCAGTCCTACCCGTTCTCCATCTCTTGAATGAGGACACCTTCCTGGATGCATTTTCCACCATGCACTATGCAGTGTCACTTTCTGTGCCAACAATGACCATGGTCTTCTTTGCACCTCATATCCAGCATGGCAGCCAGTCTGTTATGGTGGGGCTGCCATGTACCCTGTTGGTTATAGCCCCCTGACAACACAGGGATCGCTCTGCTGATGCCGGTGCCGTTAACTCCACACGTATGCCTAGGAGGAGATGCCCGTCACCCTGTGGCATTGGCACTCCTGGCAATAGCCATCCTTCCAGGTAGCATTTGCTGCGGCTGGGTGACACCCGTGTGCAGAGACCCTGGTCAGAGTGGGTGGCATCAGGGCAGATGACACGCCATGAAACATAGTACACGATCTCTTACTGGTGGTCCACTGCCAACAGTCTCTAAGCAGGCAAAGTCTAACTTGAATGTTAAGACCCCAAGTCAGTCCCCTCCCTGGCCACATCCTTGGGAGGAACGCCAGGCTAAGGATGGCAATGATGTTTATTCGCCCCAGTACCTCATATGTATGAGAGTTGATGGGAAATCTTTCATGTCCATGAAGCCTTAGTTTTTAGTGGAGTATTTGGGGTATAAGACTGGGCAGGTGGACAGCTTGACCAAAATGAGCTCTGGGTCAGTTCTGATAAAAACAGCAACCTCTGTCCAGGCATTACTTGATTACAGCAAGTTGAGGGGTGTTTCTGTTACTATCACACCTTGTAAGAACTTCAGTATGGTCCAGGGCATTATATTCCACAGGGACCTTTTGCAGTATGGTGATGAGTTGCGTGCCAATTTAGAGTGGCATCTGGTGTGTCCATTGGAGTCAGAGGGATAACCAGGTTGCCACCGGTGCCTTCATCTTGGCTTTTGTTGGTGACACATTGCCTGTGAAGGTAAAGGTGATTGTCTACCACTGTGACGTCAAGCCATATATCCCTTCCCCGATGCAGTTTTAAGTGCTGGAAGTTTGGCCACATGTCTTCCCTTGTACTTCCAGCCCCACCTGTCGAAATTGTGGACGTCTGTTGCATCCCAATACTCGGTGTGCCCTGCCTCTCTTCTGCGTCAACTGCAGAGAGGGTCATTTACCTTGCTCGCCAGACTGCAGGATTTTAAAGAAAGAGAGGAAAATCATGGAATATAAGACCCTCGACTGACTGACCTACACTGAGATTAATAGGAAATTTGAGCGCCCACATCCTATGGCTATGACCTCCTCATTTGCCGCCACTACGAGAATAGTTGTAGCCCCATCAGTTCCATGAATTACAGTTGGATCTCAGAGCCAGAAGGCTACTCCTGCCCCACTGATGGTGGGAGGCACTTCCCCCCTGTTGCTCCCCACCTTGGGAGCACTGCACTCGCAACCATCGGGGACACTAGTCCCCACTTCCTAGCCAGAGAAGCGTAAGTCTTCTTTGGCTCCTCTCACCAGGAAGGGGTTCCCTGGGTCTCTCCCTTCCCAGATTTCTGCTAATGGGAACGATGATGCCCACGAGCGGCTGAAGAGCCCAAAAGCAGCTGGTCGTCGGGCTTCACGCTTATCCTCAGTCCTGGAGACAGATTTAGTGAAGTCCTCCCAGCAAGGGAAACCCAAGGAACAGCGCGAGCAATAGAAAAAGAAGACCCCTAAGAACAAGAAACTTGCAGTGGCACCCACACCACCACTACATACAAGCTCTGCATCTGAGGATGGGGTGGAGATTCTGGCGTCTGCTGAGGACCTGGATCTCACCGGACCCTCAGACACAATGGATATAGACTGCTCGGGAAAAAAGTCCGTGGCAGCATGTGATCCTGAGGCATAAACTGCCTCATTGAATGTTCCATGTCTTCCCAGTCTCATGATGATGTCATCCTCCAGTGGAGTTGCGGCGGTTTTTTCCACCGCCTGGCTGAGCTATGGCAACTGCTAAGCTTTACACCTGCTTTCTGCATTGCCCTCCAGAAAACCTGGTTTCTGGCAATGTAGACTCCTGCCCTCTAAGGCTATAAGGGATATTACAGGAACCATAGCGACTATAATCAAGTGTCAGGTGGAGTTTTCGTTTATGTCCTAAACTCAGTCTGTAGTGAAACTGTGCCCCTTCAAACCCCTCTTGAAGCTGTGGCTGTCAGAAAACGGACGACATAGGAAATAACTGTCTGCAATGTGTATTTTCCTCCAGATGGTACAGTACCCCTGAATGTATTAGCTGCACTGATTGATTAACTCCCTAAACCTTTCCTATTTTTGGGAGATTTTAACGCCCACAACCCCTTTTGGGGAGACACCGTGCTTACTGGCCGAGGCAAAGATGTCGAAACTTCACTGTGTCAGTTCGACCTCTGCCTCTTAAATACTGTGGCTGCTACACATTTCAGTGTGGCGCGAGGTAGTTACCCGGCCATTGATATAGCAATTTGCAGCCCAGGAAGTCTCCCATTTATCCACTAGAGATAACATGACGACATGTGTGGTAGTGACCACCTCCCCATCTTCGTGTCACTGCCCTGGCGTCACGGCCACAGACACCTGCCCAGATGGGGTTTAAATAAGCCGGACAGAATCTTTCATGTCTGCTGTCACTGCTGACTCTGCCCCACATGGTAACACCGATATGATGATTGAGCAGGTGGCTACCATAATCGTTTCTGCTGCAGAAAACGCGATCCCTCGTTCCTTAGGGTGCCCTCGGTGAAAGACACGAAAGACAATCCCTTAGTGGTCGCCAGAAGTCGCTAAGGCAATTACAGAGCATCGGCGAGCTCTACAGCGACATAAGCGACCCCCTTCCCTAGAGCATATCAAACGAAGGAAACAGGAGTGTTGGGAGAGGTATGTGTCGACCACTGGGTGCCATACGTCACCTTCCCAATTCTGGATGAAGATCAGACGTCTTTTTTAGGTAACAGACTCCAACAGGTGTCCCTGTCGTTACCATCAATGGCAACGCAAACCCGATTGCCGAGCACTTTGCTGAGCACTATGCTCGAGCCTCTGCAATGGAGAACTACCCCCAGCTTTTTGCACCCTGAAACGGCGGATGGAAAGGAAAGTCCTCTCGTTCACTACACGCCACGGTGAACCCTATAATGCCCCATTTACGGAGTGGGAGCTCCACAGCACAGTTATGCATTGTCCCAACACTGCTCTTGGGCCAGATCAGATCCACAGTCAGATGATTAAACATCTTTCATCTGACTGCAAGCACCATCTCCTCATGACCTTCCAGATCTGGTGTGATAGCGTCTTTCCATCACAATGGCAGTAGAGTACCATCTTTCCAGTGCTCAATCACGGCAAAACCCGCTTGATGTGGATAGCTATCGGCCCATCAGCCTTTCCAACGTTCTTTGTAAGCTGCTGGAGTGTATGTTGTGTTGGCAGTTGGGTTGGGTCCTGGAGTCATTCTGCCTACTGGCTCCACGTCAGTGCGGCTTCCACCAGGGGCGCTCTACCACTGACAATCTTGTGTCCCTCGAGTCTGCCATCTGAACAGCCTTTTCCAGACACCAACACCTTGTTGCCATAATTTTTGATCTACACAAAACATATGACACCAACTGGCATTGACATATCCTTACCACATTATACGGGTGGGGTCTCTGAGGCCCACTCCCGATTTTTATCCAGAATTTCCTGTTGATCGATACTTCCCGTGTCCAAGTTGGTGCCTCCCCTAGTTCCCCCCCCCCCCCCATATCCAGGAGAATGGGGTCCCGCAGGGCTCTCTATTGAGTGTGTCACTATTTTTAGTGGACATTAATGGTCTAGCAGTAGCTGTAGGGCCGTTTGTCTCACCCTCTCTGTATGCAGGCGACTTCTGTATTTCATACTGCTCCACCAGTACTGGTGTTGCTGAGCGGTGCCTACAGGGAGCCATCCATAAGGTGCAGTCAGGGGCTCTCGCCCACGGCTTCCAGTTTTGGGCCGCTAAGTCGTGTGTCGCCACTGTACCGTTCATCTGATCCAGAACCAGAACTTTACCTTCATAATGATCCACTCACTGTAGTGGAGACATATCAATTCTTAGTACTGGTTTTCGAGGCCCAATTGACTTGGCTACCACACCTTTGTCAGCTTAAGTGGAGGTGCTGGCAACACTTCAATGCCCTCCGCTGCCTGAGCAACACCAACTGGGGTGCAGATTGCTCTACTCTGCTGCAGCTCTACAAAGCCCTTGTTCAATCCCGCTTTGACTATGGGAGTCTGTTTGCCTAGCGACGGGAGCTTTTAGAATGAGTCCTGTGACCAGTGTCGTGATTGAGGCCGGAGTCCCTCCATTGCAGATCCAACGTGCACAACTGCTTGTCAGATATGTTGCACACATTCATAGTTCTCCTGAGCAACCGAATTACCATCTCCTTTTTCCTCCCTTGGCGCTTCATCTCCTGCATCGGCGGCCCAGGTCAGGGCTAACGATTGTGGTTCACATGTGATCTCTTCTGTCTGAACTGGAGTCCTTCCCTTTACCACCTCCTATCCAGATCCATCCGCATACACCTCCATGGTGCACACCTAGGCCGCATATTTTTCTGGACCTTTCACATGACCCTAAGGACTCAGTTACTCCTGCCGCTCTCCGCTGTCACTTCCTCTCGAATCTTGACATGTTCTGGGGCTCTGAAGTGGTCTACACTGCCAGCTCAATGGCTGATGATCATGTTGGCTTTGCCTACATCCACAGAGTCTATTTTGAACAGCATTCCTTGCCTGATGGCTGCAGTGTATTCGCTGCAGAGCTAGTGGCAATCTGTTGGCCACTCCAGTATATCCGTTCATGCCCCGGGGAATCGTTTCTTCTGTGTACTGACTCCTTGAGCAGCCTACAAGCTATTGACCAGTGCTACCCTCGTCATCCTTTGGTAGAGTGCATCCTGGAGCCTGTCTATGCCCTGGACTGGCCCTCTCATTCAGTGGTGTTTGTGTGGACTCCAGGACATGTCAGCATCCCAGGCAATGAACTTGCCAACAGGTTGGCCAAACAGGCTACGTGGAAACATCTTCTGGTGGTGGGCATCTCTAAACCTGACTTGTGCCATAGGGTTTTCAGCTTTGGTAACCGGAATGGCCTAACAGTACACACAACAAACTGCATGTCATTAAGGAGACAGTGAATCTGTGGCCTAACAGTACACACAACAAACTGCATGTCATTAAGGAGACAGTGAATCTGTATAAGTCTTCTATGGGGGCCTCTCGCAGGGAATCAGTTGTCCACGGCCGGCACTGCATTGGCCACGCTTGGGCAACCCATGGTTACCTCCTATACCACGAAGACCTGCCTGAATGTTGGTGCAGTGCCTGGTTGACAATTGCCTGTATTCTGGTGCACTGTCCCACTTTGACTGTCCAGTGACGAAATCTTGGGTTACCGGACTCATTGCCTCTAATTGTATCTGAGAATGCCTCATTGGTTGATTTAGTTTTATGTTTTATTCGTGAGGGTGGGTTTTATCATTTGATCTAAGTTTTAGCTCATGTTCTTTGTCCCTCTGTGTACTGCACCCTAGTGCTTCTAGGGTGGAGGTTTTAATGTGTTGCAGAGTGGCTGGCTTCTCTTTTTTTATTCTCATGGTCAGTCAGCCATGGTAACCTGCTTTGTTGTTTCAATCTCTTCATCCCATTTCTTGTGTTTCTGTGGTTTTCTTGACCTCTTTTGTCCATTTACATCGTTCTTGTGATTTTTCCTTTCATTCCATTTTGAGTTGTAAGTCTCGTTCATTTTATTCTCACACTTGTGGCACTGTTTTATTCAGAACAAGGAACTGATGACCTCATAGTTTGGTCCCGTTCCCCCTCTTTTAATCCAACCAGCCAACCATTACCTGCTTCAGCAAATGAATGAATGTCATTTACTATATAACTTATGAAAAAATAAAGATTTCTTTTGAAATGTGTCCTATGTTTAGTGGCAAAAATGATTTCAAAATTATGTTAAGCAATTGAATCCTGTGCTTTAATCTAAAAGTGTCACATTTTTAATGTGTCATTGTGTATGTGCTTATATGTGCTAATTAAGAAACAGCTAGAATGAGGAGGATTCTGAAGGGATAGGATAAGGGTAGAATGGCCAGCTATGTGCATCAACTGTACTACTCTTCACCAGCCTCCCTAGTAACAAATGAGTTCTCAGGTGCTGAAGAAAAATATGCAGAAAGTCCTCTGTATTTGAAAGCTCTGGGCATGCTTCAGTCTCCATGGTACAGACAGTGCTTTGGTGCAACACTGTGTGTCATAAGGAACGGATTGTTTGGTTTAAGTGCCTGGATCATCAGGATGGTAGAAACCTCTATAAAAAAAATCTCAACCTCATTGTGTGCCACATGCTGATGAAGTGGATGACTGTTAACACTATATAGTTGTTAGTGGGCAGACTGTGGGGAACCTGTCACACTTCAGTTGTGTGTGGCTTACCTGAGTCAGTGGTACTCAGGGTGGACTTTTACACCCCCAACTACTTGTGGGAACGCCATGACATCCATGATTTCCCAAAATACCACTTCAAGTGATTTGGGTGGCAATATAAACAATGTCCAACAAAGAGAGCTGGGTAGGGTAGTCCTCCTGTGAAGGAGTCCTCCCAACTGAAAGCTCTGTATCACAATAGGGCATGTCCAGTGCGTCAAAATATCTTTTCTTCGTAAGAAGAGAGTAATGTATATCCATATCCATAGCAGCCTTGAAAGTCTGGCTGGGACCCTAAAATCTCTTAAGCAACCATGCACTGGATTATTGCTGATAGAAACAATGACACATAGAAAGTTACCAACCCCCTTAAGTGAAAACAGTTGGATGAATTCTCCATCGTAGTGGGACAGTGCCGTATCCTTAACTTCAGTCAAAGGTTAGTATCATGCAGTGACATCATGGCTGTAGAATTTACAGAGCTTAAGGAGGGTTGGGATGGTGAAGGGGTTATTGAAATCTGAAATTTAATGTACCAGGAAACTGAAACATTAGAGAAGTGGAATAATTTACTGTGACATTTGATTTGCCAATTTTGGCAGATTGCACCACAGATGAATTTATAAGACTGAAAGTAAGACCATATATCCCCAACTATACGAGGTGTTTCAATCACCTAAAAGACAGCAATTATTCTTGCAATTATGGACTGAGACCAGAAATAATGGACAGCACAGTCATAAGTGTCAGCACTTGCTCCCACACCCTCTCCTCCCACTAACTGGAATCTGGATTACATAGTTTTTATTCATATATTGAGTGGTAACTATCAGTCCTCTGGGATATAATAAGTTTTTTGTGTCACCTATAAAATATTGTTCTTATGGCACATGCCTTGAAACTTACCAACTCATTTACATGAAAATAAAATTGGCAGCGTTAGAATTTTCCAGATGCTCAGGGGCAATACTGAATTCAGTCATCTGAAATTGTTTCATCGTGGAATATCACAACATAGTTTCTTCTTTGAGTTATTTCTTAGATGGTGAAATGGAAGCTGCTGAGATAAGTGATTGCAGAACACTAAATCAACTAGAACTGCACAACAATGGGAAGGGAACTGGACTGGATGATGTACCTGTAAAATTCTACAGTAATTATGTGAAATAAATTTGCCCCCTTCTAGCATTATTTTTTTATGGGACACTAGAGCAACAAAGGGTTCTTAGAATTTGGAAAAATGCACAGGTCATTCCAGTTTTCAAGATATCGTTGGCCAGACACATATAATTATAGGCCCTTATCATTAATTTTGATGTATTGTAGAGTTAGGGAACATGTTTTTTGCTCACACACCATGATGTTTTTGAAGAAGAAAAGTCTTCTATAGGATCTGACATGAACTCTGCAAACTAGAATCTTGCAAAATTCAGCTTGCTTGTTCATCCATGATGTACTCACATTGAATACTGTGTATCAGCAAAGCCAGATGATGAGCCTTACACTCATTGCAATCTCAACATAGCCAGATATTGATGAGTATGACATTCACCAAAATGCTGTCAACTTGCTGGAAATCAGAGGCTGATGACCTCAGCAGTTTGGTCCCATAAGACCTTACCATACTGGGAATCAAAGAGCTTTTCATCAGATGTGTTGGTAATTTTGGGACTGTCCCAGATAAGTGTGTTGTAGGGCTCCTTCTATTTGCAGTTTATATTAATGATCTACTGAATAATGTTGAAGGCTCCGTGAGGCTGTTGCAAATGATGCTGTTGCCTGTAAAACAGTTGCAATGCCATAGGATTGTAATGAAATGCAGGAAGATCTACAGAGAACCAGTGAGTGGTGCAGAGACTGGCAGTTGAAATTAATGTAAATGACTGTAGCATACTGCACACAAACAAGTGAATAGATCACATACTATTGTATCACATTATTGGTGACAAATCACTGGAAACAGTAACTACAGTAAAATACTTATGAGTAACCATCCAGAGGGATCTAAGTGGAATGAGCACATAAAACAAAGAGTAGGAAAAGTACATGTCATACTGAAATTTGTTGGAAAGATCTTAATGAAATTTAATTCATTTGTTATTTTGTTATTTATTCAGCATCCATTTTATCGTATACAATGATACAGTAGTTGTCATGTTACATTATATGAGTTTGTAATTATACAGTAAATTAATAACATAGACCTACAGTGGTAAAACATATATAAATATTTATCTCATGCAGCGTATAGTAGAGAATAACAAAACAAACAATAATTAATTATTTATAGTGCATACTATTTTCATACATTTGGTTTTCAGATATGACATATCATTATCATTGACCACTATAGTAGAGAATAACAGAACAAACAATAATTAATTAATTATAGTATGTACAGGCAGACTGTTTTCATGAATTTGTTCCAATATGAATTATCATTATCATTGACCATTATGTCACTATGTTCTTGAAATCCATGTACTCTGTAACACTGTAAAAACATTCTCTTAATAACATTTTTAAGCTCATTTTAAAAAAATGTAAAACTTTTCTGTCTGTTTGATGCTTAATGGAAGAGCACTAAAAAGGATTTTAGGATGATATATTGCACTTTTGTGATATTGGGCCATTTTGTGTGTTTCTCTGTGGAAATCATTCCTGTGTCTTGTTGGGTAGTCATGGCACTCACTATTTAAAGAAGAAAATTGGGGGTGAGATTTGAAAAAGCAAATACTTTCCTAGATATATAAGGATGGAAGTGACATTATTTTAAATTCTTTGAAAATTTCCCTGCAGGGCTCTCTTGGAGCAACCCCTTTCATTATTCTTAATGCTCATTTTTGAATAATGAATGACCTATTTGCCAGACTTGAATTACCCCAAAATAGACACCATGGCCATGACATCTTGGTATATGATTGTTGTAGTGTGTGTGTGTTTATGGGTTGCATTTTTGCTTATGACTTGTCAAGCCAATGGCAGCACGGCATCTCAGGCCGCAATTGCCACAAGTGTATCTGGCTGCTGAGGCAGGGGCAGTGGTAGCATTGTGAAGCTTTTTCTGCTTTAATCTGTCTAACAAGCCTTCATCATGCTTTGACACTCCAGATGATATATCATCACGCCACTCTGGTCTCATGCTACCCCATGCCTTCCATCTGCTTGTGTCAATTCCAAAGCTCTCCATATCTCGTTTACAGGAGTCTTTGAACCTCAGTACAGGACGTCCTACAGGTCTTTTGGCTATAGACATCTCTCCAAGCATCACCTCACGTGGCAATCTGTCAGGATCCATACGGTGGATGCATCCCAGCCAGCGGAGTCACCTTGAAGACTATGCATAAGAGCATAATAAGCACATATTACTGTTTTTTCACTGCAGCAGTTTTTCAGCATTCTGAGTATATAGCAGCATTTACTTAGCTTTTTATTGAGCATTTTAATATGTTTATACCACTTTAGATGCTCGTCTAACCAGATACCTAAAAATGTTGTGTTTGATGTTTGTAAAATCTTCTGTTCACCAAGTTTCAAAACTATATTGGGCTTTACTTTATTCAATATGTGGCTGAAATTCTTCCATACTGTTTTTTTTCCTCTTTTACAAATAAACAGTTACCTCTAAACCATTTCTTTGTTTCTTCTTTTGTTATTTCTACTTTGTGTTGCAAGTCAGTCTCATTTTGTGCTTTAATAAAAAGACTTGTATCATCTACATACAGTACAGCATTAGCTAGTGTTAAATAGTTTGGTAGGTCATTTATGAAAATCAAGAACAAGAGGGGTCCCAGCACAGAACCTTGTGGCACGCCATTACTAACTTTCTTATATTCTGAAAAGTAAGAGGTTCCTTTGTGAACTATTTCTACTTTCTGGTATCTGTCTGACAGGTATGATTTAAACCAGCTGTGAAAGGTACCACGTACACCATAGCAATATAGTGTCTCAAGCAATAATTCATTATCAATAACATCAAATGCCTTTCATAAATCTAAAAACACCCCACAGTTTACTTTGTTATGATCGATAGAGATCAGGAGAAGTTTTAGGAAATTATATACAGCTGTTTCAGTTGACCTATTTTTTCAGAAGCCATTTGGTCACTGACTAATATTCTACTCGTGTTCAGGAAAGCGGAGAGTCTTTCATGCATTGTTCTTTCAATAATGTTTGAGAAGCAAGATATCAAGGATATGGGTCTGAAGTTTTTACATCATGAGGATCACCATTTTTATATGATGGTTTTATTATTGACAGCTTTAGTTCTTTAGGGAAATTGCCAGTGCTGAAAGAGGCATTAATTATGTCTACAAGGGGACGAACAATATTTATGCTGTGTGTAAGTACTTTATCTGGAATGCTATCAGTGCCACAAGACAATTTATTTTTTAGTTTGTTGATTGCATTCTGTACTTCTTGTACACTTACAGGGTATAAGAAAATAGTTTTAGTATTTGTGGAGATGTTATGTTTAATCTTTGTTTGTCTTTGGGTTGCATAATGAAGGTTGAATATATTGGCAATACGTAAAGGCTCACTTATAGTTTTGTCCTCACTTTTAATAACAAAGCTGCTGTCTCTTACTTTACTTCTGCCTACAGTTGTATTTATCAAATTCCAAACTGATTTCATTTTCTTGTTACCCCAGCTTCTACTGAAGTATGAGTCATTATGGAACTTTTTTGCTGCATTAATGACTTTCCTGTTCAACTTTTTGTAACAGGTGACATACTGTTTCAGAGCTGGATTTAGTCTGGCTGATTTACTTAGCTTTCTAAGTCACTCTCCAGAATTCCCTATCATGTGTGTTACCCAAGTATTAGGCTTGCTTTTTATTTTAATTTTCTTAAGAGGGAATGCAGTTTCATAGTTATGTTTATAACAAGTTAAAAATGACTCAAATTTAATATCCATGGTGTCAAGTTTGTCTAAATGCCAGTCTGAGTTTTTTATTAAATAATTAAAAACCCTAATATTTTCCTCATTGATACATCTTCAGTTGATATATTTCTCACGTATTCTAGAATTTGTGCCCAGTACATTATTTATATAGAGTTTTATTGCTTTGTGGTCCAAGAACCCTGTGTCAGTTACTTCAATAACATGATCTAGCTTTTGCAAGTCAAAAATATTTGATGTATTATCGCTTCAGAGTGTTTTCCATATCTAGTGAATTCACAGACAGATTGTGCTAAATTTTGTGAATATAACGAATTGTTTAGTTGTGATACTTTTTGAGAGTTCATTTTAAAGTTGACATTGAAATCACCAAGTACAATAATGCTCTTGTTAAAAAGGTCTTAATTCACTAATAAGTCTTTCAACACAGTCTAAGAACGTCATAAAGTTCCCTGATGGGGAATGATATATGCACACAATAATTATTTTTGGTTCTATAAGTTTTCACATACTGTATTCAAACTCTTTTTTCAATGTGTTTTATCTTACTGAATTTAATTTCATTACATTCAATTCCTTGCTTCACATACATACATGTTCCTCCCCCTTTAAAATTCTCTCTACAAGAGCTACTGATTATTTTGAACTGTACAAGCTTGGTTTTCTTATACCCAGTGCTCACTTATACATAAAACTGAAATATCCTTTAACTGATCCATCAAAAGCACATCTAGTTCAGCAGTCTTACTAATTAGACCCTGGACATATTGATATAATGTAGCTAATGATATGTTCTCTTTTGAATCCCTCACACTGCTCACCTTGTTGTTTGGTTGCTGCCTGTCTTGAATAAAAATCATTCAAATGGCCTGGTGGAGACACTCTTCTTTTACTCAAGGGGCAGTTGGCTTCTAAAGCTTCTGGAGGTTTAGTAGATACTGTCATTGCTGATACTGCTGGTATAGCCTGTTCCGTTTCTGATGACAATTTTTGTATTGCAGAAGATATTATGGACTGGTCTATCAGAGGCAGAACAGCAAAAGGTTCACTGTTGATGCATCTGTTTAATGAGTGAAGTAAGTTTTGACTTTTCCATCCTAGTAGTGTTTTTTCCTTGCTGTAAAGATGTAGACCGTGCTGTGTGAAATGTTCTCTCTCCAGGGAACCTATAGACAGGAAATGTGAATTCTGGGATGCTTTGCAGATCTTCTCGAACTGTCGATTGGCCTTAGTGATCTCTTTATTCACGATAGCAGCATTCATAAGGTCGTGCCTATGTGGAATTCCAACAACAATAATTTGCTGGTATTCTTCTTGCAGTGCTCAAAGTTTTTTTCAAATTTTTGGTTGGCATTGGATAACTCGTTCATATACACATCATTAGCGCCCCCAATTTTGACTGTGTATTGACTCGAACTGGAGAATTTCCCATCATTTATGTTTCGTGTGATTTCCGCCATGGGTGCCCTTGGTTTTACAATGGAAGAAGCATTTACACAATAATCATCGCATAAGATTTCAGCAAGGCCACATCCATGGCTATCAGTGTGTATAGCCACATTATATCTGGGAGCTTACAAAGTTATTTGAACCTGTTTATGTACACAGTTCACAGTACCTTTAGGTGTTATTGTCTTCTTCACATCCTGCATACTTAACATTGTGGTCACTTGCGCATGTATGTTTGTAATGCTTTCAGTATATGTTTCAGTCTTCCATGCACTTATTTCCATTTCACATGCACTGAGATGACTGTTTACTACTGTATGGAATGTGTTTTCACATGGTTTATGATGCATAACATAGTCACAGTTGTTTGTATTAACATATTCACAGTTGTTATTGTCTTTCATATTGTTGTAATTACTATGAAGGGTTTTCATCATATTTTTTTAATATATCTGAATACCATTCACACATTTCCATATCAGGTTGCAGAGAAGTCCAAACACTTTCATTTTGTCGCTCGGTAAACATTTTGACTGCCGCCTGATGACCGTTGCACGACAACACACCATACTCGCAAATAGAGTTATTAAAGATACTAATGCCGAAACATTCTGTATGGTACCATTTTGGAATGTAGAACAAATTCTGATCCCTTTATGAACAATTCCACTGCTCAATATACAGTTCATAAGTACTTCTATACGAGATGCCATCTTGCTATGTTCCACGAACAAAAGAAGTGGCTCACACAACACTCATTTGGTCAATTGCTGAATACTGTTCCCCAGTCTTGGACTCTTACCAAATAGGATTAATGGAAGAGATCAAGAAGATCCTACCAAGACCCAAACATTTCATCAGGAGATTGATTACTCAGCACAAGAAGGTTAAAGCGATGTTCAACAAACTCCAGAGACAGATTTTATGAAAGAGGCATTGTGCATCACAAGGAGGTGCTCTGTTGAAATTTTTAGAGCATAAGTTCAAAGAAGAGTTGAGCAACATACTTCTCCCTCTGATGTATGTTTCATGAAATGATCATGAAGAGCAAATCAGAGAAGTGAGACATCATAAGCAGCTTTAACAGCAATCATAATTCATGCGCACCATTCTTCATCAGAACAGGAATGAAGGAGAAACAGTGGTACCAGAAGAACATTCCACCACAAACTGTCAGGCAGCTTGTGGAGTATAGACATAGATGAAGGTGTAGATAGAGGATGCAGCATGTTACCTTGGATGGTCAGTCATGGACAGATGTAGAAGTAACTGTAGGTTCACCCTAGGTAGGTGTGTTGAGACTCGTGCTGTTCATGTTGTATATTAATGACATGACAGACAATTTTAAAAGTAACCTCTGACTTCTTCAGATGATGTAATTATCTGTAATGAGGTACTATTATGGAAAAGCCATGCACATTCTGTCAGATGTTGATAAGATTTCCAAGTGATGCAGTGATACAAAACTTGAGTTCCATATTGAGAAATGTAATATTATACACTTCCCAAAATGTATAAACATTTCTGGCTATAATGTCATAATGTCAGTGACACACAGCTGGAGTCTGTAAAGCATACAAATACAATAACAGTCTGTACAGGATATGCAATGTAATGATTACTTAGGCTCAGTCATAGGTAAAGCAGATGGTAGATCTCAATAAAAGTAAAGTCACATGGTGTGGTTGGTTGAAAGACTCCAAAGGACACATTGAGCCACATAATTGGGCATGTTGTTCCCCAATGCAGCCACTGAATCCAGTGGATGGATCAGTGTCAGTAGCATCACATGTCCTCAATTCATGGGACACTGTGGAGAGGTTTGGAATTTAATCCAGGACACTGCTGCAACAACTGCTGATAAGGGACTTTTCACCAACACCCCTTTGCCATATTGGCAAAAGGGCTACACTGGCATTGCTTAAATTCAGTGATCTGAGGATAATCTCTGTTAATTTGTAGGATGCTAGTACAACCTACACAGTTCTGCCAAGGAATTTGCTTACCCAATAATTATTTAACTCATCCTAGATCATTGCTCAAGTGTGTGGGAACCATACCACACAGGACTAAGTGGGGATATTAAATGTGTACAAAGAAGGATCACAGGTTTATTTGACCCAGGGGAGAGTGTCACTAAGATGCTGAAAAGTGTGATCTGGAAGACATTTATAAGCAGATGCCAGTATTAATGTGAAAGCATATAACATGGACAACAACATGGAATCATCACGAGTTATGAACAGTCAAGCAGAAATGCAAAAAGTAGTCAAGCCTATGGGGTGCACTGTAGTATTTGACCATGAACAGCACCTGTGCAATATCATCAGTACATTGCAAGTACCAGTTATGGTTAGGTTAGTGTTCTGTGCAGTTGTGAGTGCATTATGTTGGAGCTAAGTGTAGTTGAGTGTTGGCAAATTGTTGGTACTCATATGGTAGGGGCTTTTGCATGCAAGGTAGCCAAAGTGTTTGGTGTTTCAGGAGTCACCATATCAAAGATATATATATCACTTACTGGGAAAGTGGAAAAATATTACTATCTAAGTCACAACACAGATGAAAGTCCTTGTTGAATGATCATGACAGACAGTTACTGAAGAGCACTGTGATGAAAAATAAGAGAAAGACAGCTGTAAAAGGCACTGCAGAACTGAATGTTGCATTCATGAGCCCTGTCAGCACCAAAAAAAACCAAAGGCAGCTCCATAAGCTGAAAATTGCAGGGCGACCTGGAATTCCAATATCTCTCATCAGTGATGCAAAATCCCATAAAAGGAAAACATGGTGCTGAAGCCATAAAACTTGGGCTATGGAGTAATGGAAGAATGTTATTTGGTAGGATGAGTCTTGCTGCATAGTGTTTCCAAAAACAGGATGAATTTATGTCCCAAGAGTGAAATATAATGGGGATTTGGTGATGATTTGGGCAGCAATATCATGGTATTCCGAGAGCTACATGGTTACACTGCAAGGTTGCCTTACTGTCAAGGACTGTGAGACTATTTTGACTGATCAGGTTTATCCCATGGTACAATGTTTGTTCCCCAGTGGTGATTCTGTGTTTGGTGTTTTCCTGGGAAACGCAAGCTGTGTATATTGTTAAGACAGTGCTCTGCAACCCCAGATTTCTCAGGCTGCATCAAATGTGTGTGGCAATGGTGCTCAGTACGAGTACATTTGTATTACATAGCAAGCTGTCTGGCCAACATATGATTTCTGATAGTATCAAGGGGTTTTATAAACACCAGGCTTCCTCAATCCTGTGTCACCTTTAACCTAGCCAAGGAATGCTCTGATCTTGGCTGATGGACAAAACACATTTTTCATATCATGTCCTTTTAAAATTCTACCTATTTTTGAAGATATGCACCCAGAATATGGTCGAAAGATCACCAATGTACTTGCATCTTCTCACAGTTCTGAGACAGGTCTAAACTCAAAGGCATGATGGATCTGTTTGTCTTTGTTGCCATTGTACGTGAACACAAGCTAAAAGTGATGCAGCTCTTGTGTAAATCTCTCTGCATCTGAGATGGCATACACCCTGTTGCCAGTGTCTCCAGGCCCCAGTGCATTGTTACAAAGGATGGCAACTTGTTGCATGTAGATACATGTACATCTACATGACTCCACTGCCGTTCACACCATGTGAGGTGGCACAGTGGTTAGCGTGCTGGACCCACATTTGGGAGGACGACAGTTCAAACCTGTTTTTGGCTATCCTGATCTAGGTTTTCCAAAATTTCCCTAAATTGCTTCATGGAAATGCTGGGATGGTTCCCTTGAAAGGACATGACCAGTTCCTTCCTTAATCCACTTGGACCGATGATGTTGCTGTTAAGTCCCTCTGGCAAATTAACTAACCAACAACAACAGCAGTTCACACTTAAGTGCCTGGCAGAAGGTTCATCAAATCACTCTCACAATATTTCTCAACCATTCCACTTTCTAACACTGCACAGGAAAGGTAAACACTTAAATCTTTCCATGTGAGCTCTAATTACCCTTATATTATTACAATGATTATTTCTCCCTATGTAGGTAGAGGTCAACAAAACGTTTTCACACACTGAGGAGAGCGTTGCAGATTAAAATTTTCTGAAAAGATCTCACTGCAATTGAAAATGCCTTTCTTGTAATGATTGCCACCCCAACTTGCATATCATATGCATGACAGTCTCTCCGCTATTTTGTGATAATACAAAATGACCTGCTCTTCTCTGAACTTTTTCAGTGCCCTCTATCAGTTCTCTTGGGTAAGGATTCAAATAGTTCAAATGGCGCTGAGCACTATGGGACTTAACTTAGAACTACTTAAACCTAACTAACCTAAGGACATCACACATATCCATGCCCAAGGCAGGATTCGAACTTGCAAGCGTAGCGGTCGTGCGGTTCCAGACTGTAGTGCCTAGAACCACTCTGCCACTCTGGCCGGCTGGGTAAGTATCTCAGAGTGCCCAGCAGTACTCTAGAGGAGGAGGGACTACCACAATGTAGGCAGTTTGTATAGTAGACCTGTTGCATGTTCTCAGTGCTCTGGCAGTAAAATGGAGCTGTTGGTTTGCCTTCCACACAACATTATCTATGTGATAATTCAAATTTAGGTTGGTCATAATTGCCATTACAAGGCATTTCATTGAATTGGCAGCCTTTAGATTTGTGCAATTTATTGTGTAACAAAAATTTAATGGATTCCTTTTAGTACTCATGTGGATTACCTCATCCTTTTCATTATTTCAGGTCAATTATCACATTTTGCACTAAACAGATATCTTGTTTACATCATTTTGGAATTGGTTTTGACTTTTTAATTACTTTGCTAGATTGTAAATGGCAGCATAATCTGCTCAGATGGCCTCCTAAATAGTTTATATAGGTCAGGAACAGCAGAGGGCCTATAACACTTCCTTGGAAAATGCCTGATAATCACTTTGGTTTTCCTCAGTGACTTTCCATATGTTACTATGAACTGAGACCTTTCTCCATAGGTAGACAATTTAAGGCTTTCAGAAATCGAGAAATATGGAATCAGTTTGAGATCCCAGGTTGATAGCACTCATTACTTCATGAGAATAAAGAGCTAGTTACATTTCACAAGAAGAATATTTTTTGCTCATTTTCCTTGAGGTAATTCATAATGTTTGGACATAGTTTATAATGTTACTCATGGGGTTCTTGCTCCTTCTCCTTACATCATGCATCCCTTTCAATATAAACAATTACAATGCAGTAATAAGTTCCACCAGACTCCAGGCAATGTACAGCCATTAACTTTCAATGTGGCTCACTATCATCAGTAGCTGGTGGCCATAAATCATCATTCTACAGACCAACAACTCAACAGAATTATGTTTATATCAAAAGCTTATACCAGCAGTGAGACACATTAGTGAAGAACTTAATAAAAGGTGAGCTGAAGGTGGATCTGTTGGTTGAAATCCCAAAGGATAGTAATATCATTCAAAATAGATTGATTTCAACTATGATAGAAATCCCTTTTAGTTTTCAGAAACCTTCAATGATGCAAATGGTGGCCACATACAGATTGCTCATGAAATAACTTCAGTATCTATCAGTAGTGCAAAATTTTGGAATTACTTAGTGCAGACAATGCATTTATACCCAGCAGCATATGCTAAATAATAGAGAACATCAATAAACTCTTGAGAACCTTATCTACCTCTGAATGAATTAAAGGCACTTATGTGAGATCTCGTCACTAACTAAACAGGCTCTCAAATCGGAGTTCAAAGATTTACAAATCATCACACATACCCAGAATTATTCTAAGTGCACAAAAGTAGCATTTGTGGCATACACGTCGCCCATAACATTACTGACTCCAGATGAAACCAAGATGAAATTCCTGGGCAAAACCTCCAGACGTAAGACAACAGGCCAAAAGACCTCAAGCTCTGCCATACACACTTATTTAAAGGTTCAGTCACATGGTCACTCCTTGCTTCAGTGCAGATACTTTCATCCTGACCATGATTTGTAATTTTCACAAAAATTTGAGATAAATACTAGTGATAAAACATATGGAAAAGGCAAAGGTCCCAGTCGGGCACACAGTTTTAATCTGCCAGTAAGTTTCATATCAGTGCACACTCCGCTGCAGAATGAAAATCTCATTCTGGAAACATCCCCCTGGCTGTGGCTAAGCCATGTCTCCACAGTATCCTTTCTTTCAGGAGTGCTAGTTCTGCATGTTTCGCAGAAGAGCTTCTGTAAAGTTTGGAAGGTAGGAGACGGATACTGGCAGAAGTAAAGCTGTGAGTACCGGGCGTGAGTCGTGCTTCGGTAGCTCAGTTGGTAGAGCACTTGCCCGCGAAAGGCAAAGGTCCCGAGTTCGAGTCTCGGTCGGGCACACAGTTTTAATTTGCCAGGAAGTTTCATATCAGCGCACACTCCGCTGCAGAGTGAAAATCTCATTCTGGAAATTAATTCATACTTTCCCACCTGCACAAATACCCATCAAAGTATATTAACCTAATCCTAAACTAATTGATTTCCATAATTCTAAAATTGAACATTATATTTAACATTCATACAACGTAGTGTACCTCCCACTACTCATGTCACAACAATGCACCAAGCTTAACTTTCATGGTTTATTTTCTATGCCCCTGTTTCTTATTTTCTGCTTAAATGTAAATGGACACATAAAAAAATTTACTCATCAAAGGGTTCTGAAGTCATCTAGAACCTCGGTTCAGGGGAGACTTACCAGATAGGATGAGAAGGAAAGACTGATTGTTGGGGACTGCATCAGATGAGATTTGAAAACCTGAGAGCTTAAAGGTAGAAGACAGGATAACATGCAACACAGACATTACTACTAAAACATCATGCGCGAGTTAATAAGAGTGAAAAGCTAAGTGCACTGTATGTAAGAGAGGTAGGAAGGGAGGTGGGGGTAGCAACAAATAGACAAGTCAGGAAATAAAAGATGTAGAAAATTGAAATGGAGTGAAGGAAGGAGTAGTTACTGTGAATAAATGCTGAGATGGAAGGAATTAACATAAATTAAGACCAGGTGGGTGGTGAGAACTAAGAATTTCCCTCTCTATTGGCTTCTTACATCCTCTAGATGCAGTCTTCATTTTAAATGCAGTTACAGTCAGCTGCACTATATCTTGTATATCTGCTTGTTATCTGTTGCCAGAATGATTCAGATACTGCCCACACCCTACATCTACAATCCAATAGTGCATCATTTTCTTCATTTCCCACTTTGATATTAATAACTGTTGAACTTTCTCGATAACTACCTTCTTAAATTTAGTCTCTTCCAACAGATCAACTTCTTCCCTGCTCTCTATATCCAGTACATGAACACTTTTATACATATCCCCACATTAAATACCTACATCTTCTTTAAACAAATCATTAACCACTTCCCGTATATCCTGTTAACCTTTTAATTCTCCAGTTTTCCTTGTCACTTTAAATAAACTTTCCCGTTTATCAGGAGTTAATAATTTTTGGATCTCAGCATAACATACCCAGTAATTGACAACACTCTCAGCTTCCTCTTTTTCTACCCATTCACAACTAATATTCTTATCCAGACCCATCTCACCACCTTCCATAAAAATATACCTCAAATTCTCCCTCATGGCAAAACTAAACAACATTTTAATTACTGCAGTTAACCTCAATATCATTCACTATTACCACACACAACATTATCAGGTGCACCCATTGGTAGAGGCCGCAATTACATATACATTACAGAGCGAGGTGGCAAAGTGGTTAATACATTGGGCTTAGATGCAGGAAAACTATGGTTCAAAGCAGCTTCCAGCCATCTTCATTTAGATTTTCTGTAATTTCCCTAAATTGCTTCAGGCAAAAGCCAGGATACATCCTTTGAAAGGGCACAGCCAACTTCTTTCCCCATCCATCCCTAATCCATTGGGGCCGAAAACCTTGCTGTCTGGTCCCTTCCCACAAATCAACCAACTATATACATCATTAGCTACTGCTTCATCACCATGTGCACCCACTGGTACAGGTAAATTATCAATAACAGCACAGCTCCACTTTGAGCAGGCTCACATACATTAATATTCAAAGAACTCCAGTCATTATTCATCAGTATGTCCACACACATAATCTGTTTACCAACAATGTCAATATAATTTGCTTTGCCACTCATTTCCATATCAACACCTGTTTCTGCTTCTGGCAGAGCCACTGCCTCTATTTCAAATACCTCAGTAATCTTCACTGAAGCAAAACCCAGACTATTTTCTTCATTGTCTATCAGTTCAATCATTTCATCTTTAGAAAACAATTCTAAAAAAAAATCTTGTTCTAGTCACTGTAGTTAAAGAACCTTCTTACATATTCTCATTACCTTTAATGGCATCCATGTTGCATATAGTTACTTTTCTCCTCTGTTTCTCACTGTAACTCTGCTGCCTATTGTAACACTGTCTGGCAATATTCTTTGTATAATCATCAGCCCCCCGTGGACATTGAGTGAGGTGTCAATTAGATTTCCCACTGTCTGCCATGAGAATTTGCACCCAGTGCACTCTGTTGTCTTGGCACTTGCCTTCCTTCCTCTTGTCATATCTTCTCCCATCCCTATGATTTCCATTGAAATTATATTGTAACTATCCCTGTCATGATTTCCATTTCTATACCTCTGCTCAGCAAATTTTGGTCTGTAAAGCAGAGCACTATCCATGTTTTCTACAGAATTCAAAATTTTCTCTACAGGATCAGTAAGGCTGTGGATGAGTTCCCACTGCAATGATTCTGGAAGTTTCCTTTTTAATGCAAAAGGCCAGTGTGGCCGTGTGGTTCTAGGCGCTTCAGTTTGGAACCACGTGACCACTACAGTCGCAGGTTCGAATCCTGCCTTGGGCATGGATGTGTGTGATGTCCTTAGGTTAGTTAGGTTTAAGTAGTTCTAAGTTCTAGGGGACTGATGACCACAGATGTTAAGTCCCATAGTGCTCAGAGCCATTTAATGCAAAAATTTCTGTAAGAACTAAAGGCCTATCCAAATGTATTAATTTATTTAATTCTCTTGCACAAAATTCCCTCATACTGTCTTTACCACTCATGTGTCCTGGCCCACTCAAAGTTCATTTTGTAATTGTACCTGTTTATCTTCTTCCCAGTATTTATTTAAGAACACCATTTCAGAGCTCCTGAAGTCAACAAATTGCTCTGCACACTGATTACCTCATGTTTGAGCTCCCCCTTTGGACTGCCTCTTTACAAATTTAATTTTAGCCATCTCACTCATGCTAGAAAAAAATTATCTTTACATGTAGTCAACAAGTGCACTGCTACCTACCCTCTCCACTGAATGGTTTTGTACACAATCCTTGACCCATGGGATGCCTCATCATTAAATTCTACATCTACATCCATACTCTGCAAGCCACCTGACAGTGTGTGGCGGAGGGTACCTTGAGTACCTCCATAGGTTCTCCCATCTATTTCAGTCTCGTATTGTTCGTGGAAAGAAGGATTGTCGGTATGCCTCTGTGTGAGCTCTAATCTTTCTGATTTTATCCTCATGGTCTTTTTGTGAGATATACATAGGAGGGAGCAATATACTGCTTGACTCCTCATCGAAGGTATGTTCTCGAAACTTCAACAAAAGCCCGTACCGAGCTACTGAGCATCTCTCCTGCAGAGTCTTCCACTGGAGTTTATCTATCATCTCTGTAATGCATTCACAATTACTAAATAAACCTGTAACGAAGCACACTGCTCTCTGTGGGATCTTCTCTATCTCTTCTATCAACCCTATCTGGTACGGATCGCACACTGCTGAGTAGTATTCAAGCAGTGGTCTAACAAGCGTACTGTAACCTACTTCCTTTGTTTTCAGATTGCATTTCCTTAGGATTCTTCCAATGAATCTTAGTCTGGCATCTGCTTTACCGAAGATCAACTTTATATGATCATTCAATTTTAAATCACTCCTAATGCATACTCCCAGATAATTTATGGAATTAACTGCTTCCAGTTGCTGACCTGCTATATTGTAGCTAAATGATATGAGATCTTTCTTTCTATGTATTCACACCACATTACACTTGTCTATATTGAGATTCAATTGCCATTGCCTGCACCATGTGTCAATTCGTTGCAGATCCAACTGCATTTCAGTACAATTTTCCATTGTTAAAACCTCTCGCTATACTACAGCATCATCCTCAAAAAGGCTCAGTGAACTTTTGATGTAATCCACAAGGTCGTTCATGTATATTGTGAATAGCAATGGTCCTACAACACTCCCCTGTGGCACACCTGAAATCACTCTTACTTCGGAAGACTTCTTTCCATTGAGAATGACATGCTGCATTCTGTTATCTACGAACTCTTCAATCCAATCACACAATTAGTGTGATAGTCCATTTGCTCATACTTTGTTCATTAAACGACTGTGGGGAACTGTATCAAATGCCTTGTGGAAGTCAAGAAACATGTGTCTATGGCCCTCTGAGTCTCGTGGACAAATAGCACGAGCTGGGTTTCACACCATCGTCTTTTTTGAAACCCATGCTGATTTCTCCATGCTAGATTTCTAGTTTCTAGAAAAGTCATTATACTCAAACATAACACGTGTTCCAAAATTCTACAACTGATCGATGTTAGAGATATAGATCTATAGTCCTGCACATCTGTTCAATGTCCCTTCTTGAAAACAGGGATGACTTGTGCCCTTTTCCAATCCTTTGGAACGCTATGCTCCTCTAGAATCCTGTGGTACACCGCTGCAAGAAGGGGGGGCAAGTTCCTTTTGTACTTTGTGTAAAATTGAACTGGTATCCCATCAGGTCCAGCGGCCTTTCCTCTCTTGAGCGATTTTAATTAGTTCTCTATCCCTCTGTCATCTATTTTGATATCTACCATTTTGTCATCTGTGTGACAATCTAGAGAAGGAACTACAGTGCAATCTTCCTCTGTGAAACAGCTTTGGAAAAAAAAAATTAGTATTTAGGCCTTTAGTCTGTCATCCTCTGTTTCAGTACCACTTTGGTCACAGAGTGTCGGGACATTTTGTTTTGATCCACTTGCCGCTTTGACATAAGACCAAAATTTATTAGGATTTTCTGCCAAGTCAGTACATAGAACTTTACTTTCGAATTCATTGAACGCCTTTTGCATGGCCCTCCTCACATTACATTTCGCTTCACATAATTTTTGTTTGTCTGCAAGGTGTTGGCTATGTTTTGTTTGCTGTGAAGTTCCCTTTGCTTTTGCAGCAGTTTTTTAACATTGTTGTTGTATCACAGTGGCTCTTTTCCATCTCTTACGATCTTGCTTGGCACAGACTCATCTAACGCATATTGTACGATGGTTTTGAACTTTGTCCACTGATTCTCAACACTGTGTTCTTAAAACAAAACTTTTGTGTTGAGCCATCAGGTACCCTGAAATCTGCTTTTTGTCACTTTTGCTAAACAGAAAAATCTTCCTACCTTTTTTAATATTTCTATTTACAGCTGAAATCATTGAAGCAGTAACCGCTTTATGATCGCTGATTCCCTGTTCTGCATTAACTGTTTCAAATAGTTTGGGTCTGTTTGTCACCAGAAGGTCTAATATGTTATTGTCATGAGTCGGTTCTCTGTTTAACTGCTCAAGGTAGTTTTCAGATAAAGCACTTAAAAAAGTTTCACTGTATTCTTTGTCCCTGCCACCCATTATGAACGTTTGAGTCTCCCAGTCTGTATCCGGCAAATGAAAATCTCCACCCAGAACTATAACATGGTGGGGAAATTTACTCGAAATATTTACCAAATTATCCTTCAGGTGCTCAGCCACAACAGCTGCTGAGCCAGGGGGCCTATAGAGACATCAGGTTACCATGTCTGAGCCTGCTTTAACCGTGACCTTCACCCAAATCATTTCATAATTCGGATCTCCGTCAATTTCTTCGGTACTATTGCACTTCTTATCGCTATAAACACACCTCCCCCTTCACTCTTCAGCCTGTCTCTGTGGTATACATTCCAATCTGAGTTTAGAATTTCATTACTGTTTACATCTGGTTTCAGCCAACTTTCTGTCCCTAGTACTATGTGGGCATTGTGGTCGTTTAGTAATGAGAGCAGTTCTCTGACCTTTCTATAGATGCTCCTGCAATTTACTATTAGCACATTAATATTGTTATTTCCTGTTGCATTTTGCCTACTTCTACCTTGCTGCATCTCAGGAGGCATCTCGTCGGGCCTAGGAAGGGGATTCTGTAACCTAAAAGATCCACATGTGCACTCCACATGTACTCCGCTACCCTTGTAGCCGCTTCCTGCATGTAGTGCACGCCTGACCTATTCAGGGGGACCCTACATTTCTCCACCCGATAGCGGAGATCGAGAAATTTGCACCCCAGATCTCTGCAGAATCGTCTGAGCCTCTGATTTAAGCCTCCTACTCAGCTCCAAACCAGAGGACTGCGATCGGTTCTGGGAATGATACTACAAATAGTTAGCTCAGATTCCACCCTGCGAGCGAGGCTATCTGCCTTCACCAACTCCGCCAACTGCCTGTACAAACTGAGGGTGGCCTCTGAACCCAGACAGCAGGAGTCATTGGTACCGACATGAGCAACAATTTGCAGTCGGGTGCACCCAGTGCTCTCTATCGCTGCCGGCAGGGCCTCCTCCACATCTCAAATGAGACCCCCCAGCAAGCAGACAGAGTGAACACTGGCCTTCTTCCCCGACCTTTCCACTATTTCCCTAATGGGCTCCATCACCCGCCTAACGTTGGAGTTCCCAATCACTAATAAACCCCTACACCCATGTGCCTGCTCGGACCTTGCTGAAGGAGCGGCCACATGTCCACTCACAGGCAGAGCAGATGATACCACACAGCCAGCCTCCACATTGACCCTCTGCCTCGTGCGCCATAAATGCTGCTGAACCCGCCACTTCCCTTGGGGAGAGGGTGGCCCAACCGCGCCCGGTACCCGTGAAGATGTCTCGACAGCAGGGGCAGTTGGTGTAGCATGTAACACCTGGGGTGTACCATGTGACACACCAGACTCCCCACTGCCACTACACTCTGAGGCAGCAGCCTGAAGACAGCTGACCGCGCCCATCAACACATTCAGCTGTTCGCGAACAGTGGCCAGCTCCTTCTGCATCCGTACAGAGCAGTCACACATCCTATCCATCCTAAGAAATCAATTTACTATAGAGAGTTAATCAACTTTTAACTAGACTGGTAATTCACTAAAGGCAGCTGATAGTTGACTAAACTGTCAAACTGTCTGTGGACTGTACTGAAAACAAACACTAGCACTACTGGCACTATGGCTGACTAAAGGGACTCTCTCTGACTCTATTCAAAACAAACACAAAATCTATGGAACATTATTACTAGCATTCGACAATTAAAGCTTCCTAAAAGCAAAAGCTCATGGAAGAAGAAGTGACAAGTAAGAAAAATACAGTTAATACTTAAATTAACATAGCTCGCTGCACAGCAGACGTGACATAGATGGCAGTTAAGATGACTTGTCCCACAGCTACATTACTTACTGATTCCTTCAATTCATATATCTGTTTCTCTCTCTTGCTAAAATTTCCTTCTAGCTTTTCACCTATACTCTTATAACAATCAGCAATGCCTACAGTAAGTTATCTACATTTTTTTGTAATTTATAATTTATATACTTCTCTTCTTGTGCCTCAGGATGATCTTCCACAGTTCCCACCTTTGGTACCAATCCCTTTTTGACCATCAATGCTAAGATTAACTCCATCAACCATTTTAACATTATTTTCTACTTTATTTGTAAGCTTAGTGAATTTAATACCTAGCTGATCAAACTTCCCGTTCGCTGCACTTATCATCAAGCTCTGATTCCATTTCCCATAATTTTGTATCAATATTCCCAACTATTTCAGTTTTTATACACCCAAATTTTACTCTCCATTTTTGAGTCTGCTTTGTCAACTATCTCCCCATTTATGGATCTGTCTTTTCTAATTTCTTAATTAATGTTTTAAAAAATGCGTTCAGATCACTTCTTCGCATGACCCTATTTTTTCTCTTCTCTTTGGTATGATAACACTACTAATATCACTTCATCACATTGCAAAGTATTAGTTTCATCAGCCATGGCTGATGATCAGGAAACAGATTTACAATGCAGCTACTGACTGTACTTAACTTGCATTTTGCAGCTGATATACACCACCTGTGCTGCTCTGTGTCTGGTCCAGTGCCAGTGCAATACCGCAGGCAACATGGACTGCTGTCTGCCTCATATGATGCTGTGTGAAGCCACCATTTCTCCTGTTTAGTACCAATGTGATGCCACCCATGTGTGATGCTTTGTGAAGATACTGCTTCTGCTGCCCAGTTCCAATGTGATGCTGCCTGTGTCTTACACTGTGAAGACGCTGCCTCTACAGGTTTATGACTTTACCCATGAGAACTCCTGTACTGACAATGTATGGTGTAGCCATCATCTGTCACTGCTGTTACTAACAAGCACTATGAGGTCTATTGTCTGCACTAACTGTGCTGTTACTGTTCCTGCTTTGGATATACCCAAGCTATAAAGAAACTTGTGAGCCCACATGGTAATTGCTCACTACTATGGCTTGGATACTGGGACAACCAGTCCTGAAATAATTTACAATAGAATGGAAATGCAGTCTAGTCTAGGACAGACAAACCCAATTACAACATTACTCATGGTGTTCTGGCTCCTACTCACATTCTGTATGCCTTTATACACAAACAATTATGATGCAATAGTGAGCCCCATTGGAGTCTGGCTAATGTGCAGCCATTATCTTTGAGTGTGGCTCACTATCATCCTATCATCAATAGTGGGTGGCTGTATGTTGATGCTCTGTAGCCCAACAACTCAACATAATAATGTTTATATCAAAAACAGATACTAGCAGCTACTGAATCAACCATGGATATACTTATTGTTCCAGGGCAGCCCAAAGAGCTACAATGCCAAGAAGAATCATTTCTCAGCTTTTAGTGAGATCAAATTATTGTTTTTTTTATTGAAAGTAATCTTTATTAAAATGATAATACATTGGTACATCTCCAATTAATGTAAATTCTTGTGTAATACTATGACCCTTCATCCAACAAGAAACATTCTCAGCTTGACAAACTCTCCCATTTGAGGAAACAGCACCTGCAGAGCATCACTCTGATGCATAAATTCATCAAAGTCTTTATTGGCAAATTCAGAAATATGGAAGATCTTATGCACAATCTCATCTCTCTCATTGAAACTTTCAAGACAAGCCATTGCAACAGAAATACACCTGACAATAACATCAGTTATCCAAACATTACCATGTCCTAAAACACTTGTATGAAATACACTGAAAGATAACTTACACCCTACAAAAACACCATCACCTAATAATAAACTTACTTATGCATTATTTCAACAGTTTTAAACCAATCTCAAACATATGGACCACTACATTTGGCATTTGAGTCAAGACAATGACTTGATCTATTTTATTAATCAAAGCCATAATTAAATATACATTGAAAGTTATGGGAATATGACAGAAGGAAACCAATGCCGATAAGATCATTTGTGTCTCTGTTGATGATTCCACACTTATGGAACTATTTACGTAAATAAATTGTTTATAGCATTATCCTCTTTAATCCGGTGTATTATAAGAGTGATTTTTGTGATGGGTTCAGTAGTTACAATTTATTATAAACAATTTTGATAATAACGTTAATAACTTTGCTGCCACTGGTTTCTTTCTAGCATACTTGTAAGGAATTTTATGTATCTTTAGTAAAATTATATTAGTGATGATATCTAAAGTCTCAGGCCCCTCAGTCTTAGCTCATCTTATGAGCATCCTGCCAGGACACACCTCTTTCCATGTGGGAAAACCCCAGTGACCACTGGGCCTTGTGACTTGCTAGTCACTTTTCTTGCACTCAGCTCACTTTTCACAGTCCATCTGACAGCTGGCTGCCCCAACATACATTTGCCCCAACCCACAGCTGACCTGTCAGATGCAGTTCACCCTGTTGTAATGGTACAAGTGTGTGTTCCAAAATCCTACTACATATATTGGCCTATAATTTGTGAGGTTACTGTACTTCCTTTCTTGAGTATTGGCATGACCTGTGCAACCTTCCAGTCTTTAGGTACGGATCTTTCATCAAAGGAGTAGTTGTATCTGTTTGTTAAGTATGGAGCTATATACCAGCATACTCTGAAAGGAATCTAATTGGTATACAACCTGGACAATAAAACTTGCCTTTATCAAGTGGTTTGTGCTGTTTTGGTACACTGAGGACATCTAGGTCTAGGTTACTCATGTTGCCAGCAATTCTTGATTCAAATCCCAGAATATTTGCTTTGTCTTATTTGCTGAAGAAATTTCAGAAAACCAAAATTAGTAACTCTGGTCAGTGACACTGTCATCAGTAACATTACCATCACTATCACACACTGCAGATACTGATTATGTCATACTACTGTTACATTTCAGATACAAACAGAATGTCTTTGGACTTTCTGTTAGATTTCAAGACGGAGTTTCATTGTGGAAACTCTTAAAGTCTTCCCTCGTGCATTGAAGTTTGCTCTAAATTTTGAATTGCTTTAAAACTTCTCCACTCATGGTGATTTCACTTTCGTTTAAATTTGGCATACTTCTTTTGTTGCTTTTGCGATCATGTTCTGACCTGTATTGCAGACCATACTGGTGAGAAGTCAGTTCCATCTGTTATTAACTTATTTGGTATAAATCTTGCCATTGCTGTCAGTACTGTTTCTTTGAATTTGAATCACTTGTGGTCTATACTTTCATAGTTAGTTCAGAATTATTGGAGGCCCTCTCTTAAGAAGACATCAAGCAATTTTTTATAAAAATATATCTATTCTGCATTATTTTCATTGGGTTTGGATGTTATGGCATTCAGTCCCATTACAACTACTATGTGGTCAGCTGTATCTGTCATAATGTTCTCTATTTTATCATGATTACTTGTTCCTAAGAGGTTGAATATATTTTGCAACCATTTACCTTTTGAGTAGGCTTCTGCAGTAGTTGTTCAAAATAAGTTTCAGAGAAAGCATTTAGTATGAATCAGACAGTGTTTTATACCTAAATCTGATTTTAAATGTGTATTTTTGCCAACATATTGAGGGCAGATTAATGTCACCACCAAGTGTAATTGTATGAGGGGGGTGCCTATTTCAAATGAGACTCAGGTCTTCTTTGAATTCTGCAGTAACTATATCATCTGAGTTTGGAGGTTGGCAAAAGGAACAAATTATTAATTTATTCTGGTTGTCAAGTACATCATCTACCCATACTAACTCTCATGCCCTATCTACTTCACTGTCAGTGCAAGACAGACTACTTCTGATAGCAACAATCGTGACACCTCAGCTGTATTTAAGCTATCTTTTCTCAACAACATAGGGTCCTATGCAAAATTTTCAGCTGAACTTGTATCCAGCTTTAGTCAGGTGTCAGTACCTATAACAATTTTTGATTCAGTGCTTTCTATCAGTGCATGCAGCTCTGATTGTTTCCCAACACAGCTACAAAAATTCAAGACTATAATACATATGGCTCCTATGTTAACTCCTGTCCTGTGTATGACCTACACCTTTAGAGACTAAAATGTTATTTGTTGTTTCCTGAGACCTTTTAACTCGGTCCATACCACTTCACACACCAATCTGTGTACATCCGATTTGATGGATACTGTGTCCAAGTGTCCAATTGTCCTTTCTGTAGACCACTACATTTAGAAACGGATGCTTTTCATCTCTTTCAGCATCCATCATGAACCTTATGCTGAGATGAAGGCAATCAAAATGATCCAGGAAACAATTCAGAGCACGCGTTCCATGTGGCCATACCATAAATGTATTGTTGATGTACCTTCAAAATCACAAAGGTTTTACAAATTCTGTCCTCAGCACCCTGTCTTCAAAATCATCCATAAATAAATTGGTCACTGGGGGATAGAAATGGGGACCTTTATCTGGTTGCTTGATCTGGCTGCACAACACCTTAGAAAAATTTCAGCATTAGATGTACTGAGAACCAGTGGCTAATATACCCAGTTTATTGAACAGTCTTCTCCAAGGTGACCATAAAATGTTATGATAAATGATGCATGTTACACTTGAGCTACCCCAACATATGATATCGGTTGATATTGTAGGGTAAAAGCCATCAAAATATACCAAAATTTTTCTTTTTACTTTACCTCTGACTGACAATCCTCACATTGTAAACAAAGATGTGTTAAGTATTTCAGCATTTATTTTATGGAGGTTGTGGTGTACAACTTTAATTAATGCAATACACTGCTGTTTACAGAATAGTTTATTAGAAACAATCAATTTTGGACTGTGATGTGCACAAGTATACCACTCAATAAAGTATCAGTGAGGTTAAATTGACATTATGTTGTGTATATACATCCAATATCAATGATGGAACAATGTACACCTGACAACTGTTGTTCCAATTAAGCTAATGCACAGCTGAGATGGTTTTTAGGCCTGATGATGGTCTGACCCCAGACCATGATGGTCTAATCCTAGGCCAAAATTGATCATTGCTTCTAAAATAAACTGTTACAGTTGTGTATTGCAAAATGCAGTTCTTAACATCTCAGATGTTCTCTTGTTTACTCCTGCCATAAGAATTAGTTGCATTCCCGAATTAGTTGCATTGTTTAAGTCCAAAGTATTTACCAATTTCAACCTCTTCTATCTACATGTGCCCATATTTGTGTTGATTGGAATCCAGTTGAAGCTCACAACTAAGTACAATGAGTTTATTCACAATTTAATGAGAATTAACTGGCAATAATCAATTGTTAATATCCATGAAAGTATCAGTAGCAGCTTATTATGAAACCACATTTCATTTGTTGTTTAGTTAAATGTTCCATATCATGTATAAAGAAAAACAAATTAGGATATGATAACAAGACTTTTGAAAAAATTTTAATACACATAACTAAAAGTAGGGCCCCATGAATGGAAACTTTAGGACCAACAGGTAATTAGCACACATTCAAATGAAGATGTTTCCTTCATAGATTACTCTTTTCGATTGATACTCTTCATTTCCCTGTTAATATATGACATTTCCAGTACTTTGCTTTCTTCACCCATTTAATTTTTCCAGTCAATTCTAACCTACTTCTTGAATGTTTCAGTTCTGTCTCTTTCTCTCTTCTTCGCATTCCAGCTTTCACAGGTGTCAGAATAACACACTACATGAAGCATTTAAACATCCCTTTTCTTAACTCCAACTCCAATTTTCTGTATAAGAAGTGTTTCTTTTCTGGAAAACTTGCTTTGCCATTACAATTCCTGATCTCATTTCTCTCTAATTTGTCAAGTTATCAGTTAGCATTCTTTCAAATATCTGTACTGTGCACTATGTCCAATTTGACATTGACTTTCATACTGTCTTAGTCACATAATCTCAGACATTTAGTTTCCTTTTTCTTGACTTGTAATTCTACCTGGATAGCATTTTCTGAAGAGACATTGCTTTATCTGCAAGCAGTACCATGTCCAAACATTTTTGATGTAGCTGATCCTCATGCCTTCTATGCTTACTCCTTTCTTCTGTACTTCCTGTGCCTGTATTATCAACTCTTTGCTATAAGTGATAGACAACAATCATTTCTTACACCTATTCCCATGTCAAATCAGTCTCACATAACATTTTTTAGTCTCATGGTTGATTTCTGCCTTGCATATAACTTCTTAATTAGTCTCCTGTCCTTCCCATTCTCCTTTCTCAGTTTAGGATTTCCATCATCTTGTCCCATTTCACTCATGACGGAACTGGCCATAGGCCATTCTCTGATACAGGTGAAACCTGGAACAGTGAAAGAAGGATGAAAATAAAGGAACACCTACTTTGGCTTAGGGGCAACACTCAATAGTTTTTTAGAAAATGATTGTCAAGCTATTGACATGACTTGATCAGTACATTCACACATCGTGAAACCAAGGGAGTTACTGTTGAAGTGGCTAAGAGCACAGTTTTGAAATTTTGTGCCTTGTGTTCAAATCCAGTCTCGCATTTTCTTTTCTTTTTGTTGTCGCAGAAGTATGTTACATCAATGTTTTGTGACATTGTAAACTACAATGGAATTACTGACAAAAGAAATAAGTGTTTCAGATCGAATTAAAAATAGATTGTATCACCGCAAATCTTAATTAATCTTACATAATTATCAGTAACTGAAAATTAAAAACATATAAATTCTAGTATTTCAATTTTTTCTTTGTTTTTTACTTTCACGCTTCAGGTGAACCAGTGCATTCATAAAAACATTCAAAGCATAAAAATTCAGAGCACCAAGAGTGATGTGTAAGGGCACATATACCACAGTAACTTTTTTTTACTGTCATTTGGAAAACAACCTCATGATCTGGAATATAATTCCATGGTTAATCATGCATATGAAAATATTTTCTCAAAAGCTGGAGCCTGTAATTGGTTACAGATTTGGTTATGTATTTCAGTTGAATTGCTTCTTCTTGTGATTTGCCTTTGCTGTGTGATGAGAGGAGGGCACTTATATAATCAGCAAATGTATTCTTCACCTGTAAGTAAAAGTATACCCTGCAGGATTTATATAAAAGCATACATTTCAAAGGAATTACTTTTAATGAACATGTTGGTATTATGGTTTCATTGACAAACAGTGCATCAATCATGTACAGAGACAGTTCCATTTTTATGCAAGGTTGCAAAACTTTGTTCAGAAACTGATGATAGGTTTCCTTTGTGAGCATTCTAGATTTTGTAGCTGTTGTGTGCGCATTCTGATGTCATTCCATTAATTGATGTAGGTCTTGATGGATTTGAGAATCAAGTTTGTCACTAACGTCTTGAAGAGAAACAAAAACTGTTGGAGCATTTTTCTGGAAGGTGTTATGGCCTACATAATTTGTGTCCAGTGTGATGATAAAATCTATTTTTAATAGAATTTGAAATCCTTAGTTCTTTTGTGATTCATTCCATAGCATTTCATGATGTCATAAAAATACTGATGTGACATACAAGGTTGGACCAAAAAAAAACTGGAATAACATTGCTGTGGACTGAGCTTGTGTAGTACAATTTCTGCTGCTAGGCATGTCTACTGCACCTCATTGCCTGTTCAGTGCTGCCCGTGTTGTCAGCTTGGCTTGTTCTATTCATCTGCAGTGGTTTGTTTTTGCCAGTGCTGTTTTCTTCTTGTTTTCTTTTTTATGATGATAAGTTTAAGGGAACAACATGCAGCTGTGAAATTTTGTCTCCTACTCGATGAAAATACTGCCGAAACTGTTTTAATGTTGTAAACAGTGTACATAGATGATGACATGGGTATGGGAGAAACTGAAGTGTATGAGTTGTTTGCTTGATTTAAAAATGGCAACGTGTTGATTGATGACAAACCTTGTTCTGGACCTCCATCAACTGCCCGAATAAACGAAAATATTGAAAAAAATTGAGTGCTTGTGCTCACAGACCATCAACAGACAGTTGATCAACTGTCAGAGATTAGTGGTTCAGTGAATTTTAATGGAATATTTGGGGCAGACAGGAGACTGGCTCTTCCACCACTACAATGCACCTGCACACACAGCCATCTCTGTTAGACAGTTTTTGACTAGAATTAGAATGGCTCTGCTGCCCCACACACCTTACTTGCCTGACTGGCCTCTGTGCAACTTTTTCTTATTTCCACACATGAAAAGGGGCATGAAAGGACACTGATTTGACAAGAAGTCAAGGAAAAAATGAGGGGCTGTTGACATTTCAAAAGATGGCTACAAAAACTGTTTCGAACAGTGGAAGCACGAGTGACACATATCTATTTGTTACAATGGGAAGTATTTTGAAGGGACTAGTGTTGTTTTGTAAATGCTTTGAAAATATGTAGCTTTTAAAAAATAATTTCCTTTTTTTTTGGGGGGGGGGGGGGGGGGGGAGGGGGCTGTACCTTCTCCTACTTTGGTGACGACAAAGAGAAAAGAAAACATAAGACTGGATTTGAACACATGATGCAAAATGTTGAATCTGCTCTACCAATACACTTGGTTTTACACTGCATGAGTAGTCCGATGAAGTCATGTTGAAACTATGACCATCTTTTTCTTTGAAGCTATTGTGTGTTGGCACCTAACCCAAAATAGATGTCCATTTATTTTCACCCTTCTATCACCCAGCTGAGTTTCAACTGTATCAGAGTGTGATCAATGGTCAGTAACCCTTGTAAGTTGAAGCACAGGCTGATTCATTTTCCTTTTTACATATATCTTTTACCAATATTTCAAATTAGTCCAATAGTATTTCCTGTACCTTTCCTGTTCTTTTTTAAAACCAAATTACTCTATTCTTGTTATCTTCCTCTATACATACCATTTAATAACCTCAGCACTATTTTGGCTATGTGAGAGATTATACTGATTGTTCTGTGTTCTCTGCCTTTCTTGGTGCATGAGTTTTCAGTGATTGAAAACATCCCTGTCCTGATAAATTCTTCTTGCCAAGTACCCCTTCCAAACATAATATTACACAAATCTGTTATTTCTGCTGTGCCCTTTTCATCCATACACTGAAATAATTCTATAGGATGACCATTTAGTCCAGTAGATGCATCTCTCTTCAGTTCCTTTATTGCTTTATCTTCTTCAGAGTTCAAAACTGAAGCTCCTTTATCATCTACTTCTGTTTCATCTTCCATTTTGATGGTTATATGTGGTTTCTCCTTTGCTCTGTACACTTATTCCATATGGCCTTCCTTTTCTTTCTTGCTTTTTCCTTGTACAGTACTTACCATTTTCATTCTCAGTTTCTGCTTCCCTATAGTTCTGTTTCCCTATAGTTCTCAAGTAATTTTCCATAACTTTCTATAAAATAGGTCATATTCCCCTTTTCTCCCCAGGCTTTCTATATCATCACAATCTTTTAACTGTTCCTCCATCACTTTATCTACCTCCCTTCTCAGCTGATTAGGTAGTCTTTTTGTACATTGACTTTCTATTCTCATCTCCTTTGTTTTTATATTTTCTCCTTTCATTCATTTTCTTTACCATCATGCACCTTGAAAATTGCAAAGCAGGGTCTAATCATCTTTATGTTGAGGCTAAATATTATAAATGGGGTAAAATTTGTTCATTTGTATAGATTACCCTCTATACAGGCTGAATTAACTGATAATTTATAATCCATTTTCTGAGAGGTACATGTCGTGTCACACATTTTTTAGTAGCCATGTCCTGTGTCTGGAACCATATGTTCTTCTCAGAAGCGACGCAGATAGACACGAGAGATTTGAGTATAATACTGTTGCTGTTACTGTGTTTGTGAATATGTACCAAAATAAATGTGCCCTAGGGCCTCTGAAAAAGTAGTTAGAGACATTTAAAAAACTTAAATAACACATGTAAAAGGGATGATATTGAATTTACTTTAAAAACTTGATACTGAAAACTGACACTCACCAACCTTTCTCTGCCGGTAATTCTGAAAATTTCTTCAGATGATATAACCTGTAATTTTCTATTTTCAATTATGGCATAGTTGTGAAGTCCATAGTAGGGTACAGGATGCAGAGGATGGTAGGTAAGCTTCAGAAGGGAGATGGAGAAATAAGAGTGAAATTCGTTGAACTTGAGTAATATACCTTGTATGCAGAATACAGAAAGGACTTAACCTGGAGCCAGGGGTAAATACTGACTGCCAGTCTTCAATTTCAGTCAAATTACTAAAGGATCAGGGAATGGGAGAGGTGATGGTTCATGTACTTGGGGCTGGTGGCTTGTTCCAGTGAGCAAAGTCAGAGGCAGACAATGGGAGCCATATGCTCTGTACAACGACTGTGACTCAAGAGAGGAAAACAGCTGTGCTGTGCCCTCAAAGACCCTCCAGTACCCATACATGACACATTTCCGATGTTCCCTGTTGGGTAACATGATGGTGTAATTACGTCAGTATATTCAGTAGAGAGCTGAAGGCATCCCTTGTCAATGGCTTTTACTAGAATGAACTGCTTTTATCCTGAAGGAGAGGGTGGTTTGCCATTTTAACACTGGTGGCATCATTGTGAGAAGGTAATTGAAAGACTCAATAGAAAATGAAGTTTTAAATAAAATTTTGTGTAAAATTCCAAATATTCTCAGACTGGCTGTTCACCCTGTAAGTCTTTCCACCTTCTATAAGAAGTGGTGGCTTACAGTGGCTACTAAAGGGTGCCAGACATGCCCTTAAAAAAATTGGTTGCCCAGATAGTGGCTAAGAGACTGTAGGAGGGCTTTGTTCCAATTAATGTCTGTAGTGTTGTCGTGGAAAGAGGATTTACTTACACTTAAACTTCTCAAATGTGTCAAATAACTGAATGACAAGAAATGCCAAATGTTCACTTTATGTGCAAAAGTACATTGTCTATAGTAAATCAGATTATGTAAATCAGATCTTTCAGTGGCTGAATAATGCTCATGTTCATATTTTGCAGTCTTTGAATGTCACAGGAAATTTGTAAAAAGGTTTAACAGTATTATTTTGATCTTAGTATAATACGACAAAATACAAAAACACACGATCAAAACTTGGATTTGTTTTTTCTTACATGTCTCTATGAAGAAACATGAAACACCCACTCCCTATTTGAATAGTTTGGAAGAGATCTGATTCCAGTTCAATATGAGCATAACAGTTATTATTCACTAACAATGTAAGTATTCTCCAGAATGGACAGAATTTTGTTAAACCTGCATATTTATATCAAAGTACAGAAGAACAAAGTACTTTCTGCTGAAATTCTCTCATACATATATTAAGAAGTGTATTTTCCTTCAAAATAGCAGAAAAATTCCATAACTGACTTCAGCTACACAAATTTGAAGATAAATGAAGTAATGTAACATCTATTGAGTAATGTAGAAATAATTTGGTGTTGTCTACTTTTTAAGTTTAGTTAATACAATTGCACATATGTAGATTATACTGTTTGGATATAGCAATACTAAAATGCCAACTTGTGAATAAAATAAGTAGATCCCATCTGAAGGAACCTGTCTTGATAGCTGTGCGAGTTGAAGTGTTGCTTCCAGGACAAGGAGGCGCACTGATGTTTGAACAAATCTACCCAGCAGATTAACAATGACAGGTGGTGTGCTGCCCAGCCTGGATGTGGTCCCTAGGCCATTTAGTATATTCCACTAGGTGAATATGAGGTTGGTAACCAAGTAGCACCTCAGTTACACATTTTGCAACCATTTAGAAAAATTTGGCTTTCTTTCACATGAATATCACTGCATGCAGACAGTTGAGGAACATGCCTTTCATCTTGGGGGAGCAACAGGATGATGATAAGAAGGGCATCCAGTAGTCCCTTAAATGAACTGTGCCAAATCCATTAACAACCATGCACACCCTGCACTGATGCAGGAAAAAAGCAGAAGAAAAGTAGGAGGAGGTCCTATCTTAAGGAAGAGTGTGGCTGTGTAGTGAAATACCTCAAGGTTCTAAGTTATTAAATTAATTGGGGGGGGGGGGGGGGGGAGTAAAAAGTGGATCACAGCATAAACATTATACAGATAAATAGGGCTAACTGCTTACTGGTTAGGCAAAGGAGCATAAAAGGAAAACTTACTTCCACTTGCAGAGATTCAGAGAAGGCACACACAAGTAGACACTACTACAAGAGTGACATGTTGCCTCAATGATCATGGATGTTAAAAGTGAGTTTGAAAAACCAGTACTGCTGGAAGGGTTTAGCATGAACTTCCCTTCCTTGGCAATGCAGATCAACAATACAGGTATTGTGTTCATGTCTCTTCAGCAGCGTAAGAAACCATGTCACCAAAAGATTTCCATACTAGTCCTGATCTGTTGTGGGTCCCCGTCAGTCCTCTCACAATGCTTAATCAGTAAGGCTGTCCTTGCACAGGACCTGAAAACACACGTATACAAGGAGCTGGTGATGTTATAGTGTGGAATTCCATATTCCATTGCACTGCAGACCATGAAATACAGGATCTAGCATGTTAGATTTTTGCCTCATGGAGAGTAACATGGCGTGTGAGATATGACATTGTTTTACATCACAAGCAGAACACTGGAACTGCCATGTTGTATGACACCAAACATCATATTTTGTGGATTTTCTCACTTGGTTAGTATGTGCTATGAATATAAGCCATTTCATAGCATCAGCAAACTGAGGATCTCAACAATTCATCATTTTAGCTATGATTCATTATAATAAAATGACTCGAAACTACATATTGGTAGGTAATGGCTTTCTGTAGTTGTTGTTTTTAGTGTTATAGCTTGTGTGCTATAAAAGACTATTGTTTCAATGTTACTGCACAATGATGATGTATCAAATGTGGGTCTTTTTTGGTAAAATTTGTGTATTAAATATCAAATAATGATATTTGTAGATACAGTCTTTCCACAGTGTATGTCATGTATGGAGGCCCAGGAGCCAGTTTGAAACTATCACACAGTTGATAATGCCATGAGCTGTGGGAGAGAAAAGCAGCTTCCAAAAGATTCTAGGTCTTTATTATTCATTTAATGTATTTAATTGAACATCTTCCCCATAACACAAACTTTAAGCAAAAGTGAAATAAAGGATCTTAACTTTTATGTAACAGAAGACAAAGCCCCATTTGTGAACCAATTGTAAACAGCAGAGAACATAAATAAGGCAGCATAGCATGGTTACAGCAAACCCAAGATTCAAAAGGTGATTGCCATTCATCTTCGGAATCCATCATCTGTGTAGAAACCATAACAATGACAAGGATTTTCTTACAAATGAAGTGGAGTGTGGTAAGGAGTATGGCAGTTTAGACTTCAGATACCATTTCAACAAGTAGGTGTGGGAAGAGTATACACTGGACACAAGGACAGGGAAGCTTTACCAAAGAATAAGCAAGAGAAACTGTTTGGTTAGAGATTGTAACAGTCACAACTCTTAAAGACATGTACATAGTTTTAATAGTTTACTTGTAATGCTTTGTAGGAAAAAGCAGAAACAGATGTTTCCAGGCAGGAACAATCAACAAATAAAAATTGTAAAAGGTATCACTGTAGAAGAACCTACATTGAGGAAACCATGACATACTCATTCAATTCCAAAGGAAGTCGAGTACACACATAAAAACCTGAAGGAACTTCTCAAGAGTCAAAACAGGCAATCCTCAACCACAGAAAATAATATAAAAGTAATTCTACATCATAGCCACTTCAAGAGAATTATAGTATTGACATAAAAATTCTGCATCATGGCTGTATAATGTAAACTTCTGTATATAAAAAATGGCACTTTGTTGTATAAGTTCTTGCCATTTAACTTATGCAATAAATGAGTGAGAGTACCTTTGAATACTTGAAAGCCTGCTGCTTTACACTTTTGGAATGGTTCCTCATAAGATAACAGAATGTCTTCATACAAAGCTCATTAATATGCACTACCACATAACTCTTTACATGACACCTGCATCTACATCTATATATACATACTCTGCAAGCCACCATATGATGTGTGACAGAGGGTACCATGAACCATTATTAATCATTTCCTCTCCTATTCCACTTGCTAATGGAGCAAGGGGAAGACTACTGTCTATATGGTTACATATGAGCTTTAATTTCTTTTATCTTGCTTTGCAGTTCTTATGCAAAAATAAGTTAGTGGCAGTAGAACCATTCTGTAGTCAGGTGCAAATGCCTATTCTGTAAACTTTTGCAATAGTGTTTCATGATAATGATATCATCTTCAATTCAGGGTTTATCATTTGAGTTCACATAGCATCTCTGTAATACTCAGGTGCTGATCAAACTTACTGGTAACAAATTTAGCAGGACACTTCTGAATTGCTTCGTTTAACCTGACCCAGTGGGGATCCAAGCACTTGAGCAATACTCAAGAATGTGTTGCACAAGTGTTCTATGCACAGTCTCCTTTGTAAATGAACCACACATTCCTAAAACTCTTCCAATAAGCTGAAGTCAACCATTCGCCTTTCTTGTGGACTGATTTAGTTTTGTGTCACTTTGCAATATTATGCATGGATATTTAATCAACGTGACATTGTCAAGCTGCACACCACTTTCTCTACATTTAGAAGAAGCCACTATTCATCATGCCAAATAGAAATTCTAAATCATTTTGTAACTTCCTACAGTTTCTCAACAACAATATTTTCTTGTATACTACAGTGTCATCAGAAGTCACTAAAAGATTGCTGACCTCCCTATCTGTCAGGTCATTTATGTGTATAAAGAACAAGAGTGGTCCTATCACATATTCCTTGGTAATTCTTGATGATACCTGTGCCTCTAATGAACACCCACCACTGAGGATGATGTACTGGGTTCTGTTATTTAAGAAGCCATTGAGCCGCTAACGTAACTGGAAGCCTATTCCATATATTCAGACCACCATTAATAATCTGAATTGTGGTACCATGTCAAACTCTTTCTGGAAACCTACGTATGTGGAATCTGCCTGTTGCCTATCATCCATGTGTTGCAAGATATTGTGCAAGAAAAGGGCAAGCTGAAATTTGCAGGAGCAATGGTTTCTAAATTCATGCTGATTTGTGGACAGAAGCTTTTATGTCTGAAGGAGATTTATTATATTGAAGCTTGAAATATATTCAAGAATAATGCTACACGTGAATGTTAAGGATATGGATCTATAATTTTGCAGGTAATTTCTTTTACCCTTCTTCTATACGGGAGTCACCTGCACTTTCTTTCATTTTCTTGCAACTTTGTGTTGGGTGAGAGATTTGCTATAAATGCAAGGCATCTGGGTGGATTACACATGGAAAATTCCTCGAAAAAATCATAAATTTTTAAACCAATACATTGACATTTATAAATTCTTAGCTAACAAAGAACTACAATTTAAATTTTATGCATTTCAGTTTCACAGCTTCTTTGTATCATCAAACAAGGTGACTTGGGACACTTTTTGTACTCATTTGACTTTTTCTCATTAATTGTGAAATGTATGAAAAGAAAATGTATAACAAAATGTAGATCTGTGTAAGTAGACTAAATTTTTGTACCTTATGCTATCTTAAATTTTGCTGCCTTTTGTTTTTATTGCTTTTGTTGGTGTACTAGTTCCCCCACAGGATGCGGTGACTTGGGTCACCTATTCATTTTATCCATAATACTATATTCACCTGTAATCTTACACATATGTAGGCGAGCTAATTGGCTACCTAGAATTAGTACAAGGTGAGGTGAATTTGTTTGCAAAGCCGTGCAGCCCCAGGACCGATAGAACAACATAGCCAGGAGGTCTGCCATGGCCACTCCAGGTGAGCCATGTGCAATAGCAAAGGGCCAGGTGTGGGGAAAAATGCAACACTGGAAATTTGGACAGCTGTTACTTGTGCATCCTTTGTGCAGGAGATGCTCCAGGAAATGCGGTAGTGTCCGGAAATTTTAAAGATAGCTAATTTACAGCTCTTTGAGTTTCATACATTAGCACAAATCTGAATACATCTGTGATCTATGAAAAATCAGGCTCATTCAAAGACATAGTATTTCAATATCTTTAAAACTGCAGAAGTTAATATTTCACAGTGAATCAACATTTACACAGTGAACTTCTGAATTAACAACTTTTAATTTTGCGGAGATATGGCTTAGCCACAGCCTGGGGGATGTTTCCAGAATGAGATTTTCACTCTGCAGTGGAGTGTGCCCTGATATGAAACTTCCTGGCAGATTAAAATTGTGTGCCAGACCGAGACTCGAACTCGGGATCTTTGCCTTTCACGGGCAAGTGCTCTACCACTTTATGCTCTACCATCTGCAAGTGCTCTACCACTGTATTTAAATGCTTATTGCAAGTGCTATTCAAAAACTGTGCTCATTTAAAAGTGGTCGGTCAGATGCATTACCACTTTTGTAAAAGAAAGCCAAAAGACACTTCTGACAAGCAGTCCTATATAAGCATATAAAGCATATTTAATGAAAGTTCATTATCATTTAATGTGAGCATATTTGCACAAGAATGCTTACTTATTTTCATGGTGACAGTTATTGAACTAGATGAATAAATACAACATAACTTCTGAACAGTTTGCGTTCGGACATTGTATGATTGGCCATGGGGCATGGTGGGAATTAGTATGTGCTTGCACGCTGGTTTAGCAATGCAACCCACTTTCATTTCTATAGGTTCACCAATAAGCAAAACTGGCACAACTGGGGGACTGAAATTCCGCATTTCACAATTGAGAAATCTCTCCACCCTCATCGGGTGACTGTATGGTGTGCAGTTTCAACTCATGGAGTAATTGGTGTGATATTCCTTAATGGCACAATGACTTCCCAATGGTACGTGAAGATGATTTCATCCCCATTATCCAAAGCGACCCCGATTTTGACAAGATGTGGTTCATGCAAGATGGCTCGACCCCATTGAAGCAGGAGAGTGTTTGATGCCCTGGAGGAGCACTTAGGGGTCTGCATTCTGGCTCTGGGGTAGCCAGAGGCCATTGGCATGGGTCTTAATTCACCACCATACACTCTAGATGTAAACATATGCAACTCCTTTTTATGGAACTATATTAAAGACAAGGTGTACGGCAATAACCCCAAAACCATTGCTGAGATGAAAACAGCCATTCACATGGTAATTGATAGCATCAATGTTCCGACACTTCAGTGGGTCATGCAGAATTCCACTATTGATCTGCACCACATCATCGCCAATGATGGCAAGCGTATCAAACATGTCATAACCTAAGCCTGAATATCTGTAGTGATATGTTGAAAAAGTGTGTGCACGCCATGTTTGTGACTAGTTTACATTTTTTTTCATATACTTCAATAATTATCAGCCTGTATATATGAACCAACTATTACTTTTATTTAATGAAAATTGTCTGCATGTAGCCTAATATATTATCTTAGTGGATGCAAGTGGTCAAAATGATTCAGATCATGTTTGTAGCATGTTAGAGCAATGTATCTTTGGTGGTAATGGCCTTCAGCTAATGGAAAGCCAGACAGTACTGGAACACTACAGGAGTCAAGTGGAGACTAAAAATTTCTGAGAGGAGTGCTGAAGGGAGTGATTCTGGACACTTGGTATCGAGCGCTGGAAGGAGGCAGACTGCCTGTGTGTGATTCAGTGGTGTGGATTATTTATTCTGGGTGGCGAACAGCCACTGCAATACTCTCTGCAATACTCTAACTTTTGAAGGGACTCTAACTCACAAGAATGTGCTCTGCTTATGTTACAGAACTGAGGACAGACAGTGTATGGGTTACTTTTCTTTGTGTTGGTTATGTTAATTTGCGAATCATCATGTTGAACTCTAAACTGTTTTCAACTAATGAATATTTTGTATACTGTGATCACAAAATTGATGTAATTCTCATGACTCCTTGATGACTGTTTAGTTTGGGGATTTTGCTGCCATTCTCGTAACACTCCCAATGTATCTTTACTGCATTTGATAAGGGTATTTTCTCTCTGTATTTTAACTAAATATTATAGGACCACTTCCCATGTATTTGAGATGTCCGTTCTTGAATAAACATTATTCAACATTATTCTCCGTTGTCTGCATCAATTACAGACATTAGACTATTCTTATTAAATTATTAATTTAACTTTTATTTTGTATTTCTGTGTATTTTATTAACCTGCAATTCTAGGCAGTGCATAAGCTATTTGGCTGCTGGATCACAGCTACTGTGCAGCATGAAAGCAAAATGTGCACGGCTAGATCCAATGACTATAGCAAGCTATTCTTTTTAAACAGAGCCAGGCATAGCTCCAGTATCTGAAGTATGAGTAACTGCAGGTAAAGGCGCAACTGTTTGCTCATCTGGGATGCTGTTTAGAAATGTAAGTATTCAAGCAGTAATGGTTAGGTAGCATAGGTTAGGTAGCATGGATGACCTGGATACAAAGAAAGTTTCTTTGTGTGTAACAGAAATGTTTCTGTTTTTTAAGGTTGGATAAGCAAAATTAAGTATTATTAAAATAACCTTTTTTTAACTTGAAGATCATCAACAACATTGTTTTAGTCATAATTAATGATTTCTTCAGGAGGGAAGTCATATAAATTTTGTTGAATTTCGGAAATATAATGGTGTATCATTCCTTGGGTGTTTCTAGCATGCACTCCTTTCATATTTGTACATATTCAGATTAAATTTGCATGTGTCTTTTTAGGAATGGTACACTGCAGTACCATTCTGTGAAATTGTTGCTAAATTTTTTCAATCTTATTCCTTGTCTATCCAGATATTGTTTCACAAGCATTTTAACATTTGGTAAAGTAAACGGAAAAGCCAACCCACTTGCAGCTACCATTTTTTTCTGCAATGTCTTCCTCAATAAAGCTGACAGAAATATGTCCACCAGCTGTCTTGGGTAGAGAATCATCTGATGATGATACCCATTTATGAATAAAATCTTGGGGATGCTATATTTATCAGCTGCTTTTCTTACAGACACAATTTTACCTCAACATCAGCCCCAGCTTCAAGATTCTCTCTTGTATATTGTTGATAATGTCTATCATCACCTATCTTAATGTACTTTCTGATGTTACTTTTTTGGTTCTTCAGTCAAAATACTGGTTTGATGCAGCTCTCCATGTCATTCTATCTTGTGCAAGCCTCTTAATCTCTGAATAACTTCTGCAAACTACATCATTTTGCACTAGTTTACTGTATTTGTCTCATTGTCTTCCTGTACAACTTTCACCACCACCACCACTTTCCCCCCTCCACACTTACCTCCAATACCAAACTGGGGATCCCTTGATGTCTCACAATGTGTCCCATCAACCAATCCCTTCTTTTAGCCAATGTATGTTACAAATAGCTTCTCTTGCCAAATCTATTCCATACCTCTTCACTAGTTACATGACCTACACATCTAATTTTCAGAATTCTTCTGTAACACCCCATTTCAAAAGCTTCTATTTTCTTCTTGTCTGAGCTGTTTATTATCCACATTTCACTTCTATACAAGGCTACATTCCAGACAAATACCTTCAGAAAATACTTCGTAACATTAAACCTATATCAGATGTTATCAAATTTCCCTTCTTCAGAAGAAACACTTTTCTTGTCATTGACAGTCTACATTTTATATCCTCTCTATTTCAGACATCATCTGCTGAAATAGCAAAACGCATGTACTACTTTTAGAGTCTTATCTCCTAATCTAATTACCTCAACATCACCTAATTTAGCTTGACTACATTCCATTACCATAATTTTGCTTTTGTCAATGTTCATTATATATTCTGCTTTCAAGACTACATTCAGCAGCTCTTTGAAGTCCTTTGTAGTCCTTAACAGCCTTATAATGTCACCGAGTGAGGTGACGCAGTGGTTAGACACTGGACACACATTCGGAAGGACGAAGGTTCAATCCCGCGTCCGGCCATCCTGATGTAGGTTTTCCGTGATTTTCCTAATTCTCTCCAGGCGAATGCCGGGATGGTTCCTCTGAAAGGGCAATGCCAACTTCCTTCCCCATCCTTCCCTACTGCGATGAGACCGATGACCATGCTGTCTGGTCTTCTTCCCAGAACCAACCAACCGTATAATGTCATTGGCAAACCTCAAAGGTTTTATTTTTTCTCTCTGAACTTCAATTTCTTCTCCAAATTTTTCTTTGGTTTCCTTAATTGCTTGCTCAATGTACAGACTGGATAATATCAGGGATAGGCTATGACCCTGTCTCACTCCTGTCTCAACCAGTGCTTCCCTTTCAGCCCTGTCAACAGTAGGACAGGTTGTAAATAACATTTTCCTCCCAGTATTTCACCCATTCTACCTTCAGAATTTCAAAGGGTGCATTCCAATCGTCCTTGTAACAGCTTTCTCCAAATCTGCAGAACTTATAAATGTAGGTTTTCCTTCCCTTAGCCTATCTTCTAAGATAAGTTGTAGGGTCATTATTTCCTCATGTGCTTGTACGTTTGTCTGGAATCCAAAGTGATCTTCCCCAAGATTGGTTTCTATCAGTTTTTCCATTCTTCTGTAAATAATTCATATTAGTATTTTGCAATAATGACTTATTAACTGATGTTTCAATAATGTTTACATTGATGAGAGATTACTTTCTTTGGAACTTGAATTGTTACATTGTTCTTGAAGTCTGAGGATATTTCACCTGTCTTATATGCTGGGCATATGAAACCATAGAAAATATTTTGTATAGATACTTACAGGAATATTATCTTGAAAAAATAAATAGTTTGAAAACATAAAAAGAGAATATAGCTTTTGTAACCTGAGCAAGAAAGAGCTGAATATATTTTCCTGTAGATATGCACAGTAATATTTTCTTGAAAATATAGTATTCAACCAAATATTTTGAAAAGTATAAGTACGGTAATATCGGATATAAATCCATCCTAATGTACAGTGGTGGCTCATGAGTATACATACTGGGTGTTCTAAAAAATTTTAGATTCACATAAATTTGAGAGTGTGAAATTAATAGCACCTGCTGTATAACAGTTATGCTTATAAACAAATTTATACAACTACAGCTGCTGCCAACAACAGCAACATTACTACTACTACTACTACTACTACTACTAATAATAATAATAATAATAATAATAATAATAATAATATGCAGAACCTACTACTACTACTACTACTAATAATAATAATAATAATAATAATAATAATAATATGCATAACCTACTACTACTACTACTACTAATAATAATAATAATAATAATAATAATAATATGCATAACTTATCTGACAGAAGAAAGAATTGTTTTGTGGAATTTTGTTGTTTTGTACAGAAGTATAGTTTACGGAAATAACAAAATACTGTGTAAGCATTCACAACACTCCATTTTGCAACCTATGACACATATTAGTTCATGAATTTACTTCCTGGCTGAAAATCAGATATTATTATGCTGCACCTGCATAGCAATTTGTGCTAACTGTACACTTCCCTTGTTAAATGTTCACTTGTAGTCACACTTATTCGATTTCATCACTCTGTCAATCAAAGGATCTGTTCTTGGAGGCCTAGTTCCTTTGCAGCTAACTTTTCCTGGTAATTTACTTTTCTGTTCCCAGAGGGAGATTTTCACTCTGCAGTAGAGTGTGCACTGATATGAAACTTCCTTGCAGATTAAAGCTGTGTCCTGGATCGTAACTCAAACACAGGTCCTTTGCCTTTTGTGAGCAAGTTCTCTACCAACCAAGCTACCCAAACCCTCACAGCTTTACTATTCTGTTAGCATTTAAAATAGATTCAACATAGTTCATGTTTCCACTGCACATAAAAGCCAATTCCTGCACAGTAAACAACCAACTCCAAACAAAAAGTGCTGTTTGTGGAAATGATTAAATTCAAGTAATAATGTCTATCAACATGGTCCAGTGACTAGATAGTGACTGTGGCACTGACATCCATAATGGCCTAAAGCACACCACTGTTGACCCCGCATTTAAGCAAATATCAGAGAAACCAGTGATAGAGCTTTACATGAATTATCATGTATGCAATGGTGGCCTGCAGCATGGATAAACCTGACTCACCATAATATCAACAGATTTCAGAAGCATGAATAAATGCTACAATCTCACAATTGACTGTGATGTGCTTTAGGCCCATATGATTCTTACAAGGGAAAACCCCATCACACTCCCCCCTCTCCTCCCACCCTTCCCCCCTACCCCTCAGATATAGTGGTAAGATGGCCCAGTGCATAGCCCATCAAAAACTGAACACAGATCGAGCATTAAAACAGGAAAAAACTGTACTGAATTGTAAAAAAAAGCAAAACAGGAACAGTGAATGGTCCAAGCTTAACAAGTCTAATATGGACCAAAAGTGAACAGCTGCAATGTTGTGGTTATGTGGTCATGGTGACAGATTGTTTGACTAGTCAGCCATGTTCAGAACTCCCTTGAGGCAACAGATATTTTTTTTTTTTTTTTTTTTTTTGCACAACATTGTGAACTGTCCATCCGCTCATTGAAATTTTTGTTCTCTTTCTATAGTCTTGGCAGTTTTCATTCTATACATTGGTTATAAAATATGTTTGATGTGGTTTGACTACATTACCATAGTAAGGAAGTGTGATGCATTATGAGATCAGGCAAGATACCACATAGACATCTCACAACAACATGTAAATGAGTGTGAACTATGTTACAAGAAAGGAATTCAAGACTCAAAACTTCCAAAATGGAACAAAACTTAAAAAACGTTAAAAACATATGTTTTGGCAGAGCACAGAGGAACTGTGTAATTGTCAAACTGTTGTGTTCATTTGTTGCAGCTTATGTGACCAACTATTATGTTTTCATCATTTCCTTGGAAACAATCACATTCACATTCATTCAAACAACTAAATTGGGCAAGGAGGCATATCTGAGGCTACAAATTAGATGTGTTGGTACTGTCACTAATGTCATGTATAACACACCAGAAATGTTTACCAGTGGAGGAGTCAGTCATCAAAAGTTCGTAATTCCCATTTCGAAGACACTTACTTCTGGCTGCTAATAGAGTAGTTGTGCAGAATCAACTATCATTATAGGTCCCTTCTGTACACCTCGCTGTTAGAAATGGATGTTACACCATGACACAGACCCCAATTTGAATACAGAAAAAAAAGGAGAAGAAGAAGAAGAAGTCAGATGGCAGGCGAGGGCTCTGAACATGGCTCGCCCACTTGGCAGGCGAACACCATAACCACTTGTTTTTATTTTTTAATCTCATTTTGTTTGCAATGGCTTGTTCCATTTGATCAGGGCAGACATCCCATGATGTCCATTCAAGTTCATCATTGATCCATTCACTCAGTTTTTTTATTACAGAGGGCAGCTAACCCTCTGACTGAACATACTGAGCTAGCGTGCAGGCATAACCATGATGCCTCTGCCCTAAACAGTTCTTCTATACTGCTCTTCTGGTCCTTGGACCATTCACTGTTTCTATTTTGCTTTTTTTTTCACAGTTCAGTACACCTTCTTCCCATTTTCATACTTGATCTGTGTACAGTTTTTGATAGGCTATCGACTGGGCTCTCTTACCATAAAATTTGAGGGGAGTGCCACGGAGACTTTCCATTGTCAGCACCTCAAATGATTCACTGTATGATAAAATTCATAACTTAATGTACTGTAACTCATTCAGAAACCCTCAAAATACTTTTACTGTCAGTACAACTTTAACATATACTGATGTCTGATCTAATTTTATTACTCTATATAGTGAGTGAATTAGCATATCTGAGGAGTGTACTGTCATCTAGCAGGATTTATGCCAAGTGAAACAGGGATAAAACTGATGCAAATTTCTAGTAGAGTGGACAGGGATAGCTGTGCAAATCGTAAACTGTGCGTGTTGTTCATCAAATCCTTATGCATTTGGCTCGTAAGGCAATTACGTCACGAGAGCCGCACACGAGCAGAAGCTGCTTAAGATGTGCACAACTGAAGGTGTTCTCAAGACCCTGTTGCCAAGTTTCATGGAGTGTAGAGGAGCAGTAGTGCAGTATATTTAACTGTCATATGTTTCAGACTGCAGCATCTATGTTGCGTTTAATGGCATTCAATGAAAAATAACCAGTAAATCTGCAAGGTGTCAAAAGTTAGGGTGTTCACATGCTCTTGTGCTCTTACACAGCAGCCACCACTGGTAATGGAACGTAACTTAGCCTCTTCGTCTAACATAAAAACAATAAGCTAATAATGCCAAAGACTAAAATGCGTGTTATGAATACTGTGATATCCAACATGTTCATTTAATGCTCTTTTATGCATATAGCAGTTATAGTACTCTTTAGTTAAGCCTAATGTAATGTGTCTCCTCAGCAAAAAACATGTTCCAAGTCACCCCAAGTTCACACTGAATTTTAAAATCAAAATATTCAATACAGAATATGAGTCTAAATTTTTCTCCTTTGTTTGATGATCATATATATATAAGCGAGATAATGATTTAAAAATTAATGGTGTTTATGCTGTTAAATCATAACAACCAGCAATCACTCCTATTTCACCACTTTTTTATTTCTTATTTTACTTTACTTTATTTTTTCCCAAATTTTCTGATCATTTTCAAATATTTTAAACTAATACTTACCTTGAAACTCAGGACCTTTGCCTTTCGCGGGCAAGTGCTCCACCGAGTTCGAGTCTCGATCGGGCACACAGTTTTAATCTGCCAGGAAGTTTCGTATCAGCGCACACTCCGCTGCAGAGTGAAAATCTCATTCTGGAAACATCCCCCAGGCTGTAGCTAAGCCATGTCTCGTCAATATCCTTTCTTTCAGGAGTGCTAGTTCTGCAAGGTTCGCAGGAGAGCTTCTGTAAAGTTTGGAAGGTAGGAGACAGATACTGGCAGAAGTAAAGCTGTGAGTACCGGGCGTGAGTCGTGCTTCGGTAGCTCAGATGGTAGAGCACTTGCCGCGAAAGGCAAAGGTCCCGAGTTCGAGTCTCGGTCGGGCACACAGTTTCAATCTGCCAGGAAGTTTCATATCAGCGCACACTCTGCTGCAGAGGGAAAATCTCATTCTGAATACTTACCTTGATAATAAACTGTATCTTTTAGTTTGGGGACATCAACTGACCATTTAGTAAAAAGCTGTGAAACATAATTATGGCTACCCATTGTTGCCAACACAATACAATACAAAACAAAACAGTGCCAAAATGTCCAGAGTCACCCTGCTGTCCCAATTCACCCTGCTTAACAGTACTACAGATGCAGTCTCTCAGAAGCAAACTAAGTTCATTCTCATTAAGATCATTAATTTTTATGGCCACTTGAAACAGAATATACAAGCCAGCTACACAAGTTCACTCACCTATCTGAGTTCTTACAACTGGTTTCTTGATATCAGTTATTAGATACTGCTTCCTACAATCTTACCACTAATTATTAAAAGCTACAGACATTTTAATTACCAATGGAGAAAGTCTTAACACAAAAAGAGTAGAATAAAAGTATTCAGGTAAAAAAGTGGGAAGTTAATTAGTTGAAACACCATCAATTCAGAAGACTGTTCACTTATGCGTTGACTTAACATATGTGACAGAAAAGAAATTAAACTCATGTTGTACTGGAAACTGACTGCACAGAACTAAAAACTTACTCAACTGACCTTTACTCCTTGCTGTAGGTAATGGTGGAAGAGAATTCACTTAATAAAATTCAGTACAACTGCACTTTCATCTCTAACAGTTGATGGTGTAGGCATGCTCCTTAGCAAATTCCATGTTCCAACCAAACATATATCTTTCTATAGTGCTCAAAACTGCCTGTTGCTTCAGAAACTCGGCATTGGACTTTGATGTGTCACAGGTAGAAATCAACATAACATGGCTTTTATGCAATGCAGATGGTTACTCAGACCTGTGGTGTGACAATGTTAACCTCCACCTACATCAACATCACTACATATAACATATTTAACCTTTCATAAAACACATTATATCTATAAGCATTGTGTTCACCAGTCACAAATGAAACCCATCACTTATTCTCAGTCATGCGTGGACAGGAGGACTGAAAAATAGTATGCAAAAAGAAACCAGGTAACCACAAAGGGAAGAGAGAGAGGGGGAGAGAGAGAGAGAGAGAGAGAGAGAGAGAGAGAGAGAGAGAGAGAGAGATAGAAATCAACTATTATATAAAAGTGCGAAAGTGGAGGGAAAGAATTCAATGAGTTAGTTCCACAATACGGTAGGTTTCACAATGTCCTAATGGTTCTGGTGGCAGCAGATGCTAATCGTACTATGATGATTGTGTAGGTATCCACAGGCCTAACACTGCCCACTTGTGATAGTAATCTGATAAAAATAAATGAGATTGAGACACTTAATGGTTTGTGGCTTTCATTCTGAAGTCTAGATGCCAGTATAGCACCTCTACATGACTTTGCAACAAGGATTCGCTCTCACCAAGATTTAAAGTTGCAAGCCATTTCCTCTACACACAGACAATTTCAATCCCACCTGAGACTTGGTTTTCTGAGAAGAGAGGGGTGTGGGGGTGTGGCATAAACTCTACAAATCCCCATGTCTATTCAACGGACTGGAAACCATGTTGATAGGGGCCCATGGAAATTATCCTGGATAGGACAAAGGAAAGAAGAGAGAAAGAATTGTGGCATGAAATCAGAACAGAAGAAAGTGCCATAATGAGCTCGGACTCTTTGTTGCTGTTAATCCATATCTTGCAGGCTGCAAGGTTCTGGAGATTAGTAGAAAATAATGATCCGGTGATGCCCCATCTCGTGGATTTCTACAATAAGAGGCGAGAAACAGTTGCCACGCATGATCCCTGGTGCGTCCGGTGCGAAGTTTGGCATCTGCTGCTTGAAAGTTCTGACAATAACTTCCGCTTCGCCATTTCATTATGAATGGAATGGTGCACTGGTTAGATGCTGTATGCCATTGCATTCATAGAATTTATCAAATTTATTTGACGTGAACTGAGGCCCTGTAATAATCTTAACAAATAACAAGCAAAAAATATACATTTACAAATACTTCCTCATATTCCTTGCTTCAGTCACCAACCAAGAATGAAAAATGGATGTAATAAATTACCTTAAAGGTAACACTTAAGACCACACATCTGTAAATAATGCTGTTCATAGCAGTGTCCTTCCTACTGTTCCTCACATTCATTAAGACAAACAGTGTGGCTTATGTAATGCAATAAAGTTTTACAAGTATCATTTAAATGTTGTACCTACAAAATTAGGAGTGTTAATGATTCAAAATGGACCTCTTTCTAATGCCGGCATCACAGAGTAATGAATGTAGCCAGTAATCCCTGCACATTTTCCATTTAAAACCATAATTTCCTAGCCTGAGAGCCCCTGTTGACTGTTGTTAATCAGGAGTTAAAGGGTACTTACCCAATCATGATGTGGAGTGGTGTGACGTGCATTGGGCGATGGGGTGATGGCAGCAGTGCATATGTGGGTGGCATGGTTGTATGCAGGTGGCACACATGTAGAGGCAGCATGGACCTGGTGGTGGCTGTAGGCTGCAACAGAAGTGAGGCAGAAACACTCCCACATTGAAACAAGGTAGCTGCACTGATGAATGGATGGCAAATGGACTGCCCTGCTACAGGTGGCAGCAAGATGGTGCTTCCCGAGTGAGGGTTGCATGAGGCTACTTGTCAAGATCACAGAAGCATTATGAACCAAAATGATCTGCATGGTCCATGCATGTGGAGAACTTTGTGTTCTGAGTTGATGGAAGGTGACATGAAAGTTCTTGCTAGGGCAGGCTATCAGATGTGACAGTCAAACAGGTACCAGCACCATACGTGTATCATGTGCAGCTGCATGGTACAGCTCAGTGCACTTAGGATGGGAGTCTGCTGACACTGGTGGCAGGCAGTGGGTGATGCAGTAGATCCGTCCCTAGGCACTGCAGAATGTGCAGATGCAGTGCATCTCAGACTACATGGTAAAATGTGACCACAACTTCCAGCCTGTAACAGTAATGACTCTTGTAAATGACCACAAAGCACTAAAAGTAAACCAAAAATTTTATAGTCACCCTTCAGACTGAATTGTGGGTTAAAGCCTGTTTTTGACAGAATTTGTATAGGATGTGGAGCAGATTGTGTTAGCATCATGAAGATGATAGCTGAATGAGAGAGTTAAATTCATTGTACTTGGGATATATCTGTGGTATGAGGAATAAAGACTCACACTGGAGACAGATGTAAAGGTATACTGCTAGTGTAGGAGTCTGGCCAAAAATAATAAATGAGGAACTCTAGAGGTGGTGGTTCATGTTAAGGTGGCTGGTGGCTTGTCCCAGTGAACCGAGCCAGTGATAAATGATGAGAACCATCCTCTCTGTATGACTACTTGGAGTCAAGAGGGATAAGCAAATATGCTCTGCTCTCCAAGACCCTCCAGTGACGACACGCATGACTTGTTTCCTGCATTCTATATTGGTTAATGAGATGTCATGGGTACGCCAGGTTATTCCACAGAGGGCTGAAACTGTCGCTTGTCAGTAGGACTGCTTCTATCCTGAAGGACACGGTGGTTTGACATGAAGGCAATGGTGACACTATGCTGCTGGGAGGATACTTTAAAGACTCATGGAAAACAAAGTTCAAAGTAAAATTTTGTACCCACCCAAATATTCTTGGACTTGATTATTGGTTTAAAGTCAAACTATCAAAATCTTATATATCAAAACCACACACACACACACACACACACACACACACACACACACACACACACACACACACACACAGACACAGACAAGGAAAACTCTAATTTCTGAAAGTTGTAACATATATGGAAAACATCTAAAATAACACAGCACAAAAAATATGGTTGGCTAATTACTGTATTAAACACTGGATGAACCAGTGACTGTAAATACCATTTTGAACAGGTTGTTTCAGCAACCACTGAACATACAGTGTGCAACATACTGAAGATTGTGGTGCATTGGAACAAATTATGTCTGTTGTCTGATTCTGAGGTCATACTTGGACCTACCCACAGACTAGCAGAGAAGGTTGAGAAGACCAACCTTCGTCATGAAATGTCAATGATGCTCACAGTCTGTATCATTGTCCCCAGAGAAGATCATGGCTTCCTGAATGTGAGTCAAGTGGAGGGTCTGAACAAGATATTTTGAAAGTTCTGTGACAAGCTAGGCTATGACTTCCTGGACTTGTACTGGAGTGTTGGAAAATTTATGGTTCCCCTAGTTTGGCCAGTTATGCACTGTCAGTAAAAGACTGCTACCTTGGTACTTGACTATGTGTGGACTGCTGTAGGAGACCCAGAGTACTAGAGTAGCATGCAAACAAGTATCATCCACATTTGAGAGTACTAAAATCCTATAGATCAATTGCTAAAGTATTCCCAAGCAAGTGCCACAGCCTGAAGCAATGGAGTTCATGTAGTACTAGGTAAGGAGAACTAATTAAAACTTGAACTTCATAACAGTAAGATATTTTTAGGAGAGGGCTACACTAGGAGAAACACTGGCAGTGTTCTGTCTCTGTAGACAAGAACTCAAATTCATCAAGACAGAAACCAAAGCTTCATGCAGGATTGATAAGGCAAGACCTGGTATCAACAGTAGGCTTAAACTTATAACTGATTCATTTTATTGACTATCAGATTGATCCATACTTGTAACCAAAATGTTTATAGAAAATCTCATTTCACTACTGTGTATCCTAAATAATGGAAGGTGTAAGGTCGTCCACATGATTACTAAAAGGAAACAGTTAAATTCTGATTACACAATAAATCATAAAAATCTAAAGGCTGTCAATTTAACTAAATACCTAGGAATTACAATTACAAACTACTTAAATTGGAATGATCAATAGATAATATTTTGGGGATGGCTAACCAAAGACTGTGTTTTATTGGCAGAACACTTAGAAGATGCAACAGGTCTGCAAATGAGACTACATAGACAACACTTGTTTGTCCTCTGCTAGAGTATTGCTATGCAGTATGGGATCCTTACCTGATAAGATTAACAGAGCTCAATGAAAAAGTTCTGAGAAAGGCAGCTTGTTTTGCATTATCACGATATAGGGGAAAGAGAGTCATGGATATGCTATGCAAGTAGGCATTTTTCATTGTGGTGAGCTTTTGTCATAATATTTCACTCTCAAGCATACTCCTCACAATGGGAAAATGTTCTGTTAAGGCCAGCCTATATAGGGAGAAATTATTGTCATAAAAATTAGATAAACCAGAGCTTGTATGGAAAGATTTAAGAGTTCATTACTCCCATGCATTGTTTGAGAGTGGAGTTGTAGAGAAATAGTCTGAAGGTGGTTTGATTAACCTTGTGTCAGCCACTAAAGTATGAACTGCAGAGCAGTTGTGTAGATGTAGATATATGTTACCCCACCAGACTGTCATCATCTGCAGAGACTTTAATCATTCACCAATCAATTGGAATGGTTACTGTTTATAAATGATGTTTGTGACCAGGCAGAACAATACTAAATACTGTCCCTGAAACTATCTAGAACAGGTAGTACCAAAGCCCACTCATGATGGAAATATACTACATGCACTTGCACCAAATAGGCCTGATGTATTTGAGGCTGTCCATGTTGAACCTGGTATTCATGACCACGAGATGGATGTGGCAACAACGGTTACCAAAGTACAAAGGACAACTAAAACATGTAGAAATATTCACATGTTCGGTGAACTAGATAAAGAGCAAGTAGTGTCATAATAACAGGCATTTATATCTTGACAAGAGCATGAAAAAATCTCTGGTTTAACTTCACAAGAATAGTTGACTATGCACTAGATAGAAATATACCTAGTAGACATGCCATGGGATACCATCACTTTAACACACTGTCTGCTCCATGAACAGTGTTTCATCACCTGATTGGTGGCCATACAATATGTGTAAAACAAAATAAAGGCTTCAGCTGGAGATATTCTAAATTCTTGGGTGTCAAGAGGGCAGTGTATCAAGCCATCAAAGACTACCATAGCAGAATCTTGCCAAAAGATCTCTCACAACCAAAAGAAATTCTGGTCAGACGTAAAGGCTACTAGTGGTGCAAAAGTTAGTGTCTAGACACTTGTGAACAACATGGAGACTGAAATTGAGGGTAGCAAATCAAGTGCAGGAATACTAAACTCTATTTGAAAATGTTCCTTTACCAACAAACATCCAGTAGTATTTCTTCAGTTTAATTCTGACCCCAGTGCATAGATGAATGATGTACACTGAATTGGGTATAAGCATACATATTAAAATACAGAGATATATAAACACCCCCCCCCCCCCCCCCATGAATCATGGACCTTGCCGTTGGTGGGGAGGCTTGTGTGCCTCAATGATACAGATAGCCGTACTGTAGGTACAACCACAACGGAGGGGTATCTGTTCTGAGGCCAGACAAACGTGTGGTTCCTGAAGAGGGGCAGCAGCCTTTTCAGTAGTTGCAGGGGCAACAGTCTGGATGATTGACTGATCTGGCCTTGTAACACTAACCAAAATGGCCTTGCTGTTCTGGTACTGCAAACGGCTGAAAGCAAGGGAAGACTACAGCCGTAATTTTTCCTGAGCCCATGAAGCTTTACTGTATGATTAAATGATAATAGCGTCCTCTTGGGTAAAATATTCCGGAGGTAAAATAGTCCCCCATTTGGATCTCCGGGTGGGGACTACTCAAGAGGACATTGTTAACAGGAGAAAGAAAACTGGTGTTCTTCGGATCGGAGCGTGGAATGTCAGATCCCTTAATCGGACAGGTAAGTTAGAAAATTTAAAAAGGGAAATGGATAGGTTAAAGTTAGATATAGTGCAAATTAGTGAAGTTCAGTGGCAGGAGGAACAAGACTTCTGGACAGGTGAATACAGGGTTATAAATACAAAATCAAGTAGGGGTAATGCAGGAGTAGGTTTAATAATGAATAAAAAAATATGAGTGCAGGTAAGCTACTACAAACATCATAGTGAACGTATTATAATGGCCAAGATAGACATGAAGCCCATGCCTACTACAGTAGTACAAGTTTATATGCCAACTAGCTCTGCAGATGAAGAAGAAATTGAAGAAATGTATGCTGAGATAAAAGAAATTATTCAGGTAGTGAATGGAGACAAAAATTTAATAGTCATGGGTGACTGGAATTTGACAATAGGAAAAGGGAGAGAAGGAAACATAGTAGGTGAATATGGATTGGGGCTAAGAAATCAAAGAGGAAGCCGTCTGGTAGAATTTTGCACAGAGCATAACTTAATCATGGCTAACAATTGCTTCAAGAATCATAAAAGAAGGTTGTATACATGGAAGAATCCTGGAAATACTAAAAGGTATCAGATAGATTATATAATGGTAAGACAGAGATTTAGGAACCAGGTTTAAAATCGTAGGACATTTCCAGGGGCAGATGTGGACTTTGAACACAATCTATTGGTTAAGAACTGTAGATTAAAACTGAAGAAATTGCAAAAAGGTGTGAATTTAAGGAGATGGGACTTAGATAAACTGACTAAATCAGAGATTTTACAGAGTTTCAGGGACAGCATAAGGGGACAATTGACAGGAATGGGGGAAAGAAATACAGTAGAAGACGAATGGGTAGCTCTGAGGGATCAAGTAGTGAAGGCAGCAGAGGATCAAGTAGGTAAAAAGACGAGGGCTAGTAGAAATCCTTGGGTAGCAGAAGAAATATTGAATTTAATTGATGAAAGGAGTAAATATAAAAATGCAGTAAATGAATCACTTAAAAAAGGAATACAAACGTCTCAAAAATGAGATCGACAGGAAGTGCAAAATGGCTAAGCAGGCATGGCTAGAGGACAAACATAAGTATGTAGAGGTTTATCTCACTGGGGGTAAGATAGATACTGCCTACAGGAAAATTAAAGAGACCTTTTGAGAAAGGAGAACCACTTGCATGAATATCAAGAGCTTTGATGGAAACCCAGTTCTAAGCAAAGAGGGGAAAGCAGAAAGGTGGAAGGAGTATATGGAGGATCTATACAAGGGTGATGTACTTGAGGACAATATTATGGAAATGGAAGAGGATGTAGATGAAGATGAAATGGGAGATATGATATTGCGTGAAGAGTTTGACAGAGCACTGAAAGACCTGAGGCGAAACAAGGCCGCCCCTGGAGTAGACAGCATTCCATTAGAACTGCTGACAACCTTGGGAGAGCCAGTCCTGACAAAACTCTACCATCTGGTGAGCAAGATATATGAGACAGGCGAAATACCCTCAGACTTCAAGAAGAATATAATAATCCCAATCCCAAAGAAAGCAGGTGTTGACAGATGTGAAAATTACCGAACTATCAGTTTAATAAGTCACAGCTGCAAAATACTAACCTGAATTCTTGGCAGACGAATGGAAAAACTGATGGAAGCCAACCTTGGGGAAGATCAGTTTGGATTCCGTAGAAATGTTGGAACCTGTGAGGCAATACTGACCCTATGACTTATCTTAGAAGAAAGATTAAGGAAAGGTAAACCTACGTTTTTAGCATTTGTAGACTTAGAGACAGCTTTTGACAATGTTGATTGGAATACTCTGTTTCAAATTCTGAAGGTGGCAGGGATAAAATACAGAGAGCGAAAGCCTATTTACAATTTGTACAGAAAGCCGATGGCAGTTATAAGAGTCGAGGGGCATGAATGGGAAGCAGTTGTTGGGAAGGGAGTGAGACTGAGTTGTAGCCTATCCCTGATGTTATTCAATCTGTATGTTGAGCAAGCAATAAAGGAAACAAAAGAAAAGTTGGGAGTAGGTATTAAAATCCATGGAGAAGAAATAAAAACTTTGAGGTTCGCCGATGACATTCTAATTCTGTCAGAGGCAGCAAAGGACTTGGAAGAGCAGTTGAATGGAATGGACAGTGTCTTGAAAAGAGGGCATAAGATGAACATCAACAAAAACAAAACGAAGATAATGGAATATAGTTGAATTAAGTCGGGTGATGCTGAGGGAATTAGATTAGGAAATGAGACACTTAAAGTAGTAAAGGAGTTTTTCTATTTGGGGAACAAAATAACTTATGATGGTCGAAGTAGAGAGGATAAAAAATGTAGACTGGCAATGTCAAGGGAAGCGTTTCTGAAGAAGAGAAATTTGTTAATATCGAGTATTGATTCAAGTGTCAGGAAGTCGTTTCTCAAAGTATTTGTGTGGAGTGTAGCCAGGAATGGAAGTGAAATGTGGACGATAAATAGCTTAGACAAGAAGAGAATAGAAGCTTTTGGAATGTGGTGCTACAGAAGAATGTTGAAGATTAGATGGATTGATCACATAACTAATGAGGAGGTATTGAATAGAATTGGGGAGAATAGGAGCTTGTGGCACAACTTGACTAGAAGAAGGAATCGGTTGGTAGGACATGTTCTGAGACAGCAAGGGATCATCAATTTAGTACTGGAGGGCAGCGTGGAGGGTAAAAATCGTAGAGGGAGACCAGGAGATGAATACACTAAACAGATTCAGAAGGATGTAGGTTGCAGTAGGTACTGGGAGATGAAGAAGCTTGCACAGGATAGAGTAGCATGGAGAGCTGCATCAAACCAGTCTCAGGACTGAAGACCACAACAACAATACAACATATAAACAGGCAGAATATGGCGCTGTGGTTGGCAAAACCTATATAAGACAACAAGTGTCTGGCATAGTTGTTAGCTCAGTTACTGCTGCTCTAATGGCAAGTTATCACGTTTTAAGTGAGTTTCAATGTGGTTATAGTTGTCGCATGATTGATGGGGCACAGCGTACTGAGGTAGAGATGAAGTGAGGACGACCATTTCATGAGTGCACTGTGAATATCAGGAATCCAGAAAAACATCAAATCTCTGACATCATTGTGGTCGGAAAAAGATCGTGCAAGTAGGGAACCAATGACGACTGAGGAGAATTGTTCAACGTGACAGAAGTGCAAGCCTTCTACAAATTGATGCAGGTTTCAATGCTGAGCCATCAAAATGTGTCAGTGTGCAAACCATTCAATTAAAAATTTGGGTTTTCAGAGCCCAAGGCCCACTCATGTACCCTTGATGCCTGCACAACACAAAGCTTTACGCCTGACCTGGGCACTGACATTGAACTGTTGATAAATGGAAACATGTTGCCTGGTGAGATGAGTCTCCTTGCAGATGGTAATCAGCAGGGAACTATTAAAGCTGGTGGAAGTTCTGTAAAGGTGTGTTGCATGTGCAGTTGGAGTGATATGGGACCTCTGATACATGTAGACATGACTCTGACAGGTGTCACATACGTAAGCATCCTGCCTGATCACTTTCATCCATTTGTGTCCGTTGTGTATTCTGACAGACTTGGGCAATTTCAACACAGCAATGCGACACCCTACACGTTCAGAATTACAACAGAGTGACCCTACGAATACTCTTCTGAATTGAAACACTTTCACTGGCCACCAAACTCCCAAGGCATGAGCATTACCGAGCGAGGTGGCACAGTGGTTAGCACACTGAACTCGCATTCGGGAGGATGATGGTTCAATCCCGTCTCCGGCCATCCTGATTTAGGTTTCCCATGATTTTCCTAAATTGTTTCAGGCAAATGCCGGGATGGTTCCCTTGAAAGGGTACGGCCGATTTCCTTCCCAATCCTTCCCTACCCCGAGCTTGCGCTCCGTCTCTAATGACCTCGTTGTCGACGGGACGTTAAACACTAACCACCACTGCATGAACATTATTGAGCATATCTGGGATGCCTTGCAATGTGCTGTTCAGAAGAGATCTCCATCCCCTCATACTCTTATGGATTTATGGATAGTCCTGTGGGGTTCCTGGTGTCAGTTCCCACCAGCACTACTTCAGACATTGGTCAAGTCCACGCCATGTCATGTTGTGGCTCTTTTACATGCTTGTGAGAGCCCTGCATGATATTAGGCAGGTGTACCAGTTCCTTTGGCTCATCAGTGTAGGTATTAGTGGTGTAGAGATGCAGCTGAAATAAATAAAATTCATTTTATAATGATTTTCAGCTAAGTTAGCCTCTGTTTTAACAATAGTATACCATAGTTTTCTCAAACAAAAAGCAGTGCCCAATAGTTGGACGACAGCACAGGTCACACCCAGTGAAAGAACGTAGAAGTAGTGATCCACAAAACTACCATCCAGTATCCTTCACTCCCATTTGTTGTAAAACTTTACAATATGATGTAGATGTAGATATTATGAGCTCAAGCATAATGAGGACTCTTTAACAGAGTGACCTCCTCCACATAAACCAGTATGAGTTCCAAAAACATCAGTCCTGCAAAACCCAAGATGAACTTTTCTCACAGGACATGCTGAAGGCTGTGAATCAAGTCCATCAGGTAGATTCAGTATTTCTTGACTTCTAAAAAGCATTTGACTCAGTACTACTCCAAAAATTACTAATAAAAATGCTACTGCATGGGGCTATCAAGCAAAATTCCTGACTGTATAGATTTATTGGTAGGAAGGACACATGTTATTTTGTATGGAGCACATAAAGAAATGTAAAAGTAACATGAGGTGTGTTAGTGCCCATGGTATTCATGTCGTTTATTTAATGAACTTGCAGATAATATTAATTGTAATTGCAGATTTTGCACAGATGTTGCTGTTATCTGTAATGAATTACTATCTGAAAATAGCCACACAAATATTCATCTTGATTAGATTTCAAAGTAGTGTAGAGGCTGATAACTTACATTTCACAAAATGAAAAAAATATAGTATTTTGTGACTACAATATCATTGAGGCACAACTGGAATCAATAAACTCAAACATTTACTTGTTTGTAGAGATATAACATGGAATGATCATGTATTCTCATTCATAGGTACAGTACATAACAGTTCTCAGTTTGTGGGTGGGACAGTATGAAAATGAAATTGGTGTACACATGAGGTTGCTCACAAAACACTCGTGCAACCCATCCTAGAATATTGCTGAAGTGTGTGGATTTGTACCATATAGGACTAACAGGGAATACTGAATGTATACAAAGAAGGGCATCACAAATGATAACAGGTTTGTTCGACTCATGGGGAGCATCAAGGAGATCTTGAAAGAAATAAAAGTAAGGCCGTCACGGAGGCCGAGCGGTTCTAGGTGCTGCAATCCGGAACCGCGCAACTGCTACGGTCATAGATTTGAATCCTGCCTCAGGTATGGATGGGTGTGATGTCCTTAGGTTAGTTAGGTTTAAGTAGTTGTAAGTTCTAGGGGACTGATGACCTCAGATGTTAAGTCCCATAGTGCTCAGAACCAAATAAAAGTAAAAATAAACAAAAATCACAGCTACCCCTGCCTGGTGCCGTCGCTTTTATCCTACCATAAAAAAGTGAACTATCCCTCTTCAGGCGTTGACCAAAAATTCTCCAAAGGCAATAGTATTCACAGTGATACAATTTTGATATTTTTATTTTTTATCTTTTTATTTTTATTTCTAACTACATGATTATAATTAACAAAGGCATACAAATGAAAGTCATACAGAATATGATGTTACAAAGAAATGTTATTCAAAGGACAAACAAAATAACATTTGTATATTGCTTGTGCTACTTCAGCAGAAGAATCTTTCTTCATGATATGGTGCAACTGGATTTTTCTTATGCACTACCATTGGTGTTTTCTATCTCCAACAATGATATATGAAAATATTTACAGCAGTCTCACACTGCTTTGCTAATGCCTCAATGAGCAACTTCCCAAGAACCAGCCAATGGCTTTCCTTCCTCACTGCTTACAGTTCATGACATTCTGTTTTCAATGTGATGCTGTGCAGAGCATCAAACTGAACCTGGCACTCCCCATTTAGGCGGGGGGTTTACTTAAAACAACGTGTAAATTATATGCAAAGAGCATACAGTACCTCCGTGTGCGTCTGAGGACGTTACAAGCATTTTGCACGTACCACCAGTAATCAAGCTCCACTTTCTCCCCTTCACTAAAGGCATAGTCAATGGTCATTCCCTTGAACCATTTAAGCAGATGATATTTTATGGGGGGAAAGTAATAGTCATTCGGACGGAGGAAGATCAGATGGCAGGTGTGACACTGAGTAATAAGCTAAGATCTTCTGTGTCAGTTACCAAACGCTTTGTGACAACACACACTTTAAGCGATGTTTATCTGTGTCCAGGAGGTGACAGTCAGGGCAAAGTGAGGTATCCAAATTCGATAACGTGGAGCTGGTGTCTCACAGCATATCTTTTGTTGGTGACATGATACCACCTTGTACAAACGGTAAATGGCAGAAAGTGTTGGTGTATTATTTTCCACAGTCATTGCCAATGAACAGCTGGGTGCTTGGATTCTACCATATTAAGCAGAACTGCTAATGGAAGAGTGGTGTAAAAATCTTTTGCCTTCTGCAGGAGGATTGTGGGGAGATCAGAGATCACATAGTTTTATTCGAGAATGATACATGGGAGAGCTGTATAGTGAGATGTGCTTCCGACACTGGTGGGAAAAGAGAGACTGGCATCAGAATCTCCACTAGACAACCGATGAGGGAGTCATGTTAACTAGTCCACCGTTTCCATATATTACTCATATAGGGGGCAGCTCACAGTGCCTACACATTAACCATTCCTAGTCCGCCATCTCACAGGGAGAGGGTGAGAGTGTTATAACATATATTAAATATGTGTCCTGTGGATAGGAAATAACTAAAGGCCACCTGTAGTCTGTGACCTTTCACAGCCAGTAGGAGGAGTGCCTGTGCCACTGAGATTTGGCACTAAATGGAGGTACAGGTCTTTCACAAGTTGCAGCTGTTTCAAGTCCCTGAGCACGTTCTGGTGCGTCGTCATATATATGATCTGTGGTAAACATCGATAGTTTTCCGTCGCTGTACCAAACACATCCTTCATAAATGTGACTCCCAACTGGTCTGAGGCCTCAGACTGCGCCTTATATCCAATGCCGCCAACTTGTTGGTATTCAGAAGACTTCTCACAGCACATCTGCACTGGACAATCCACTTAAGGAGCACGTGAAATTTATCAATGGAACAAACCAGCATTGGCAGGTCACCGGCATACGCCCCATAATCGATCGTGATTCCCACAGGGTGACGCCAGATATCCTGTGGCTGAGACTCCCGAGAAATGGCTTAACTGCGATTGCATAAATATAGGTAGAGAATGGGCAACCTTGTAGTAGAGACCTCGTAATGAGTATTGGGCTCACTGTCCATCTTTTGACCTGGACCTGAGAGCTGACTGCCACCAAAAGGCACCACAGAATGTTGATGAGACCCTGGGGAAATTCTATACTGTCCATCACTTATAGTAGGAAGTTATGGTGCACTCTATCAAAGGCTGAACTCCAAACAAAGGAGATGATTGCTGCTCTCAGGCCACATGCTGAGGCTATCATTATTAAATTCCTGCAGTCGCTGGTGGTCATTTCTTATGAAGGCTTCTCCCATGTGTGACGTCTGTTGTGGGTGAGGATCATTGTCATTGTCATCCTTATGTGGCCTGCCAAAAATCCTGGCTAAGTTCTTGTAGTTGGCGTTCAATGATGTGTGTGGCCAATAGTCATTGAGCAGTTACCTTCCCACTGGGTTGTGTACTGGTGTAAGAAGTCCTTCAACTAAAGTAGGCAGTAGAGTCCAGTCCAAGGAAATGAGTTTGTGGAAAACTGTAGCCCATCAGGGTATCTGAAGTCATAAAAGGTCCAGTAAAGCTCAGTTGGTTATCCATCAGGACCAGGAGACTTACTGAATGTACCATTATTCAGGTCTCCCCCACCTCTACAGGCAAGACTTCCTCTGTTAATGCCATCACTGTTTCCATGTCAATAGTGCATGTCGCCTGTTGTAATGCTTCTGCAGTGGCCTCATCTCTTATGGTTCTTTTCTGGTAAAGATGACTAAAATGAAGCCAACAGCCTTGCCGCATTGGTAACGCCAGTTCCCATCAGATCCCCGAAGTTAAATGCTGTCAGGCTGGCGAGAACTTGGATGGGTGACTATCCAGTCTTCCGAGAGCTGTTGGCAAGCGGGGTGCACTCAGTCCTTGTGAGGCAAACTGAGGAGCTACTTGATTGAGAAGTAGTAGCTCCGATCTTGTAAAGTGACATATGGCTGGGAGAGTGGTGTGCTGACATCCACATCTAGTGACGCCTGTGGGCTGAGGATGACATGGCGGCCAGTTGGTACTGTTGTGGCTTATAAGGCCTGTTCGGACTGAAAAGATTTTTGACTAAAATGATTATACAGGTCTTTCACTATGGATTGTACAAGGGTACACATCTCACATCATAATGCATGTAATTAACCATTGGTTATGTCAGCACTTGTCCATTGCTATGTGGTGCATGGTGGGTACCCCTGTGACTGTTTGGTTTTATCACTGAGAACAGACTATAGTGCAATCTAATTGGTACTTTGTCAAAGATAGTATGTGAGCCTTGATTTGATGTCGTTCTCATAGACTGTCTGGCGATGGAGGGAGAGTGTTGAAGTCCCCAAGCACTGCATAATGAAAGACCAGGGTCTGTTGTGTCACGCAACTGTGTCCTATCCAAACTGCATAAGTGTCTTGCGTATTGCTGGTTCGGCGAGGAGGAACTACCACACCAAAGTCAAGGGGTATCGGAAGTGACATCATTAACAGCTGGCCCATGTTGTGGCGACTTGCTTATGGTAGTCCAGGTCCTGGAGGTGAGTTACATTCATCTTCAATGTTGCTGTTACTATGCCAGACTTGTTGGAGGTGGAAATGTATCATGAAGATATAGGTGCTGTGATCAGAAAAGGCTAGAGGCTGTTATATATGATATCCAGTCAGTTTGTGCAATGACTGGTAAAATGCGTGTGTCCAGAGTAGTTCCTGTGTGCCTTTTCCCAAGTGTCGCACAAGTGAAGATTATGAATCACCATACGCAGTTCCGGACAAGGCATTTAATGTGGGATTTGGTCCTTGTACTGAAGTATGCAATTAAAATCGCCAGCGAACACACTGTGTTCATACTGTCCTAAGAGAAGGGGGTACCTGTCTGGAGAGGAGAACCTGGACTGGTCAGACGTCTGGTGGCTTCCGATAGTGCATAAACATTAACGAATTGGGTATCAAGTGCTGCGATTGCTAATTCTCGAGTAGAGGGGAGATACATGATATTGGTGGCTTTGATACCGTCACACATTAAGATCTCCTTGACGGTGACTGCAGGACTACCAGGTGTCACGTAGCATACACTGTGCAAGCATAGTCAACTGGGGTGGCCGAGCGGATATAGGCGCTACAGTCTGGAACTGCACAACCGCTACGGTCGCAGGTTCGAATCCTGCCTCAGGCATGGATGTGTGTGATGTCCTTAGGTTAGTTAGGTTTAAGTAGTTCTACGTCCTAGGGGACTGATATCCTTAGAAGTAAGGCCCAGTAACTCTCAGGAGTTAGATCTTGAGAAGAGAGATAACCATATTGATAATCACCATAGTCAAGCAATAAGCGTGTTGTTGAGGTGGTTGGATGGGGTTATTCAAGGTGATGATGGAGAGAAGTGGACCTCACGAGTGGCATCACACTCCACTGACCATGGTACTCCTGTTTTTGTTCAGACTGGATCGTCCAGTAGCACCTCAGTGGGCCCTGGATAGTGTCCAGCCTGTCTCGACAACTTGAACCACGCTATTATATTTAAACGTACTTACTTCTTCCATGTATTTCTTGGCATAACACTGCATTGTAGTTTGTGGCAGACTGTAGCCTTTCAAAGTTGCATACACTGCCACACCATTCTTGACTTCCTGCACATCTACTGTCATTGATTCCTGTGACCATTGCCACCTGTTTGTCTTCCTTTTATTCTTGTTACCCATGTTGAATACTGTAAATTTAATTTAAAATAGCATTAAAATGATTTATGAATTGTTTGGATAAAGTGACGAGTTCTGTGTTTTGTCCGCCTAGCAAATTCACCAACTTACCTGAAGTGGCCATAATTAATCTAAACCTATTAATAACACTGTGTTTTAAATTCTGAAGAAGACACTCCTAGCAGTGTTGAAACCACGTTACTTTGTTAAAAATAGTGACCAAGAGCTGTTTTTCTTTCAATTGTAACTATTTACGGTCTCTGAACGTGCAGCCATGTACAAAATTTTACTGTTACACAATATAGCATAAGAAATCATTAAAAACAATACTTTTTCAAAATTTTAAAATATAAAATACATGACTAGTTACAATACTTTCAAAAGTTGGGCTCGCACCCTCCCACCAAAACCCAGTATTGTAAGGGTTAAATTGTCTTTGGAGATTTCTATATGCATTAAAGAAACAACACTGTCTATGGTTTAAGAAAAACCTAAACCAGGTTGGAAAAACTTAACACATGTGGTTCAGATGCTATTTCAATGCACATATGTGTCAAGATGAATGATTGTTTCTCAGGGCTAAATGATGGCGGTTAGCTTTAGTTCACATTGTAGCACATGTAGAGCGCTACCTGTTAGCAAAGCAAGTCCTTCTAGTGCTGCTCTCTCTAATCAGTCTCATTAGATTAATGATTCGTCGTCCTAGACTCATCATCTTAACTGCCCATTCACCTACATGTGCTAATTATTGAACTTGCCAACTGTCAACAGCCTTGGCTACAATTATAACCAGTAACTTGTATTTCAAGCAAAAGAAAATATCGTTTGGCTATTGCCTTGACAATACTGTTTGTTCTGCGAGCCCTAAAACTCTTATGTGGAGCTTCAATTTTGTACGTTATCTTTCCCTGTCTCCCAGGCATTCAGTCATAGTAAAAGAGTTTGGAAAAAGTATTGAAGTGCTGTGCTTATTGAGCCATCGTTACCAGAATGTTTCCAGTCTTGTATTAAAGGGTACATGTTTATAAAAAGGTACCATTAAAGACGTATTGCGTTACTACTGTTTCTTTCTTTCTTTTTTTTTTTTTTTTTTTTGGATTTTTACGTGGCAGAGACACGACTACGAAATGCAAAAACTAATAAGCTGCAAATTTCGCCTTCCATAAAAATGCACTCTAATTTCTCGACATACAAGCTGCACTAGCAATGTGTACAGTACCTGCAATGATTTATCCCGCTGCTGTAGAGTACTAGCAAACGTGGCAGCCATACGGTCTTCAGCTAGGTAAGAGATGTCGACTTAATATGAAATCCATGATTTGTTTCTATACACAACACTGCAATTTTCGTTTTAAAAGCGAGTATAGTGCCAAAAATATGCCCAAGTACATTCTCTGGTGACATTACACGGTGTCGTTTGTGTGTGGCTACTGCATAAAGGGGCCTGCACACTCATAGTATTTATTGACAATATTGGCCCCTCAAACCTTAAATATATTGAAGTGACTCAATTATCTTACTAAGAATCGCGATTTTACAAGATTAAGATATCAAACACGCGAGAGATAGCATGTGCCACAATTTAACAACAATAGGTGATAAAACATGAAATAAAGGAATGAGTAAAAAGGAAGCGACGTGTCGTATGTTAATTTATAGACTCAAATCACAATCATGAACAATTTTCATAAACAATAAACGTGTCTTTTTTTTTCCTTTATTGTGATTTTAATACCTGTGACAAACAGGTAGGCCGGCAGCGGACCAAGTATTCCGCTCTTCGGCCTCAGAGTATACACAGAACAGAGATGAGGGAGATATAAAAACAATCAAGACGGCGGGGTACAAACAGTAGACAAAACAGAGTTAAAACGGAGTCGGTCACGTGCGTAGCACAATGGATAAAAGCGGAGAAACACGGTGCACAAACGCAGACGGCAGATGGCCACACGTGAACCAGCGGAGCACAAACGACGAAACACAAACACACTGCAGGAGAGTCGAGGCACAAACACATGCGATGGTCTTCGGCGTAGGACGATGAAAGTAACTGATGGAAGACAGCAGAGTCGTGGCCTGCCAAGGGGAAAAGGTGTGGGGAAGAGGAGAGAGAGGGGGAGGGGAAGATGCCAGTGGAGGAGAGGGATGGAGGAGAAGGGGGAGGGTAGGGGGAGTGGAAGCCCAAGGAGAAAGGGGAGGGGAGGGAGGGAGAGAAGGGAGAGAGGGTGCCCACAGGAAAAGGAGAGGAGAGGGAAGGTAAGGCTCAAAGTTGGTAGGAGGGGTAGATGGAGGGGAGGAGGGCATCATCAGGGAGGGGGAGTTGACGGAAGCCACCGAGGGAGAGGGTGTGGAGGGTGTAAAGATGGAGAGCAGGTGGGATATAGGAATGCAGGCGCGGCAGCGGGTTGGGGTGGGAGAGGATGGGAGAGACAAGAGGGTGTGGAGGATCAAGCTTGCGGGAGGTGTAGAGGATCCGTAACCGTTCGAGGAAAAGGAGGAGGTGCGGGAAGGGAATCAGGTCATAGAGGATCCGCGTGGGGGAAGGGAGACGGATGCGATAGGCGAGGCGGAGCGCATGGCGTTCTAGGATCTGAATGGACTTGTAGAAGGTAGGAGGGGCAGAGATCCAGGCGGGATGAGCATAGCAAAGGATAGGACGGATGAGGGACTTGTAGGTGTAGAGGATGGTGGAAGGGTCCAGACCCCATGTACGGCCAGAAAGGAGCTTAAGGAGGCGGAGGCGGGAGCGTGCCTTGGCTTGGATCGTCCGGAGATGTGGGGTCCAGGAGAGGCGACGGTCGAGGGTGACACCAAGGTACTTGAGAGTAGGTGTGAGGGTGATGGGACGGCCATAAATAGTAAGATAGAAATCAAGGAGACGGAAGGAACGAGTGGTTTTGCCTACAATGATCGCCTGGGTCTTGGAAGGATTGACCTTGAGCAACCACTGGTTACACCAAGTGGTGAACCGGTCAAGATAGGATTGGAGAAGGTGCTGGGAGCGTTGCAGGGTGGGAGCGAGGGCAAGGAAGGCAGTGTCATCGGCGTACTGGAGAAGGTGTAGGGGAGGTGCAGGTGGAGGCATGTCTGCCGTGTAAAGGAGGTAGAGAAGAGGGGAAAGGACGGAACCTTGGGGCACACCGGCGGAGGGGTAGAAGGTGTAGGAATCAGTGTTGTGGATGGTGACATAGGAAGGACGGTGGGAAAGGAAGGAAGCGACCAGACGGACATAGTTGAGAGGAAGAGCAAAGGTTTGGAGCTTGAAAAGGAGACCGGAATGCCACACACGGTCATAGGCGCGTTCGAGGTCGAGGGAAAGGAAGATGGCGGAACGACGGGAATTGAGTTGTTCGGAGAGGAGGTGAGTGAGGTGAAGGAGGAGGTCATCGGCTGAGAAGGACGGCCGAAAGCCACATTGGGTAGGGGGGAGGAGGCGGTGTTGGTGAAGGTGCTTGTGTAGGCGGCGGGTAAGAATGGATTCCAGGACCTTGCTGAAGACCGAGGTAAGGCTGATGGGACGGTAGGAGGAGACAGCGGAAGGCGGTTTGTCGGGCTTGAGGAACATCAGGATCCGGGAGGTTTTCCACAGGTCGGGGTAGTAGCCGGTGGACAGGACCACATTGTAGAGCCTGGCCAATGTGGAGAGGAAGGAGGCAGGAGCTTCACGGAGGTGACGGTAAGTAACACGATCATGACCGGGAGCAGTGTTGCGTTTAGGGCGAAGTGTAGCAATGATATCTTGAGTGGTGATCGGGGTATTTAGTTCTGTGTGTGTGATGTTGTCCAAGTACTGGAAGCCAGGAGCAAGCGGGGGGACAGAGGTATCAGTTCGATCACGGACATCAGGAAAGAGGGAATAATCGAACTGGGGATCGTCAGGGATGGTAAGGATATCGGAGAGGTAGGAGGCGAAATGGTTGGCCTTACTAAGGGCATCAGGGAAGGGGTGGTCATCATGAAGGAGAGGGTAGTAGGGAGAGGGTTTAGATCCGGTAAGGCGGCGGAAGGCTGACCAGTACTTGGACGAGTTGATAGGTAAGGTGGCATTAAGACGGGTGCATGTCTGTCGCCAGTCCCGGCGTTTCTTTGCCGTGAGTAAGTTCCTGATGTGTCGCTGTAGTTGCCGGTGGCGTCGTAGTGTGTCCTGGTCACGTGTGTGAAGGAAGGCACGGTAGAGCCGGCGGGATTCACGCAGGAGAAGGACGGCCTGTGGGGGTAAGGTGGGGCGGTGCGGATGGATGGCAATGGTAGGGACGTGGGCCTCCACGGCCTCAGACAAGGTCTGCTGGAGAAAGGAGGCAGCACGGGTAACGTCATCAGGTTGGTGGTAGGTGAGGGGGTGGCTATCGACCTGGAGAGCAAGGGAGTCCCGGTAGGCATTCCAGTTGGCACGGGAGTAGTCATGGACATATTTCGGGGGAGGGTCATGGCGCGGGTCGGGACGGGGGCGACGACCGTCTGATACAGTGAGGAGGACAGGGAGATGGTCACTGCCAATGGGATCAAGGACGTCCACCGCTATGCGGCCAAGCAGGGTGGGGGAGGCTAGGACGACATCGGGAGTGGTATTGGATTCAGGGCGGGTGTGTTGGGGAATTGGAAGGACGTCGCCTTGGAGGGTGGCAAGGAACCGATGCCACCGCCGTAACTGGGCGGCAGAACGACTATGGATGTTAAGGTCGGCGGCGATCACGTAGGAGGAGAAGGTACGGTCGATGTGGGAAAGGAAGTCGAAAGGAATAGGTGCAGCGGGGCGGACATAGATGGTGGCACAGGTAAGGGTAAGGCCGGGGAAGAAGAGACTAAGGATCAAGTGTTCTGTGGGGTCAGGAAGGAGGGGTTGGAGCCGGACAGGGATCTGGCGGTGGTGGCCAATGGCAACTCCGCCACGCGCTATCTGGAGTGGATTGTCAGACCGGTGAAGGAGGTAGGGCGAGGTGTGGACGGTGTGGTGGGGCTGAAGAAAGGTTTCGTTCAGAAGGAAGGCATCCACACGGTGGGTCGTAAGGGTATGCATAAGGAGGTGCTTGTTGGTGGGGAGGGAGCGGATGTTATTGAACAGGATACGGTGCTGTCGTGCCATAATGGGAATTTAAACGAGGGTGTCGAGACGGGAGAAGGTGAAATGGGCCTGGTTGTGGGAATAGGTGGCGTAGGTGTTGAGGTGGAACACGGAACGGGCAGCGAGGGAAATCTGGTGGAGGGTGTGGGGACGCTGAAAGGGATGGACGTTCTGGAGCACTATTGTGACGAACCTGATGATGTCCTCTGCGGTGGGGGGAGGACGGAGGGAATTGCCAGGAGGGGTGGGGTCATCCAAAGGGCGGAGAGGAACAGTGAGTTCAGGAGCGGATGGAGGAGGTCGAGCCTTGCATTTCTGGGAGTAGGTAGGGTGTTGGAGGTTGCAGGTATTGCAGGAGGGAGGAGACTGAAGGTTGGGGCACTGCCGGAGGAAGTGCGCTTGCTTACAATGCGGGCAGACTGGGGCCTCGCGGCACTCTGATGTTGGGTGTGCGTTATAACGCAGACACCTCTGGCAGCGAATGGATTGTGGTGGGGAGCGGGAGGGGTCAACCTTATACCGGCGGTGGAAGAGGAGGGCACCCTCCTTAAGGAGATGGTCGATGGAGGGAGCGTGTTCGGAGAAAACTCGCATAAGGCGAGTGGGGCCCGCAGAGTTGAAAATGCGGCGAACAGCTCGCACCTCCAGGTACGGGTGGGCCTTCAACTCCGCCAGCACCTCTTCCTCCGTGATCGTCGGGCTAAGCCGAGTGATCACGGCGGTGAGGGTCGGCGGGCGACGTGGGGGTTGGGGTTGACGGGGGGAGGAAGGGGAAGGAGCAGGGGCAAGGGAGGCATTAGGTCCAAATCGGGTGAGAGGAATTCGGGAGAGGATGTCGGAGTGTAGGGTAGGGCTTGGGGAGGTGATCAAGACAGAGTCCCTACGGGGGGTAAGAAGGGAGATGGGGGCTGCAGGGAAGTATTGGCGGAGGAGCAAGGTCAGGTTGCGGGCCTCCAGGAGAGAGGGATCAGGACGGGAGAGGAGATACTTGTAGGAGGGGGAGGTAGAAGAGGAAGTAGAGGGGGCTGGAGGGGAGACATCCATGGCATCTAGGGGTGGGGGAGGGGGAAGATGCTGGGACTTCTTGGGTGCAGAGGAGGCGGGGGTGCCACTGGGACGCTTAACAGCGGGGACAGGATGGGAGGAGGTGTGGGGCACAGGAGTGACGGGGAGATGACGGGAAGCGGCAGGTCCCGGTGTCGGTGCTGGTGCTGGTGCTGCTGTTGGTGCTGCTGTTGGTGCTGCTGCTGGTTGTGGCGCTGCTGCAGGTGGTGGTGCTGGCGCCGGCGATGGTGCGGCATGGGTCGTAGCCCGACGAGACACAACCCTGGCAGGGGCCGCATGAGTGGTGTGGGGGAGTGGGGGAAAGGGGTCGTGTGTGGAGGCTTGGGGAGAAGGAGCAGGGGATGGGGCGACAAAGGGAGCTGGGGTGGGAAGGGTGAGGAGGGGCGGGATATAGTAGGACGGGGGCGACTGAGCACACCAAGTAAGAGTAGTGGCAGCGAGGGAGGGCGTCGTATAGACGATGGCGGTGGTAGTGGCGGTGGTGGTGGGGGTGGTCATGATGGCAGTAAGGAAAACTGGAAACACAGAAAAGAAGAATGGGGACAGACAAGGGACAAAGTCAGGAACAGATTACAGATGACAGATGAGAGACGTCGAGGAGCGAAAGGATGAAGGCAAAGACGAAGACGAGAATAGCGACGACAACGAAAGCAGGAGAGGAAGACGAAGCACTGGGTCCTGGCGGCGGCGGCGGCGGCGGCGGCGGCGGCGGCGGGGGCCGGAAGCTGCGGTGGCGGCGGCGGCGGCGGCGGCGGCGGGGGCCGGAAGCTGCGGCGGCGGCGGCGGCGGCGGCGGCTGGGTCCGGAAGCTGCGGCTGGGTCCGGCGACGACTGCTACTGCAAAACTGGCGGCACTGGAAACTGCTGCTGCTGCTGCTGCTGCTGCTGGCGGTTCCGGAACTGCGACTGCGACTGCGACTGCGACTTCTGCGAAGCCCTAACACTTCGATACGTAGCAGTACTCTGCAAGGTATCGAAGGGCGGAACTCTTCCGAGGTCCGCCGAAGAATGTATAAACGTGTCCAGCATTTTGATATAAATTATTTTTGTTGATACGACATGAAACAGAGAAAGAAAATGCGGTACTGGTAGATTTAATCATTATGGGAGCTTGCAAACGTTCAATGTTTAGTAGCAAAAAATCAGTTTGACGAAGCTTCAATATATCGAAGTGACTCTCACGCCATCCACAATATTGTCGGTTGGCAACGCGATTTCATTTGAGTTCACGATCGAGAATCGACGGTTGACGTGTACGTGCTGCCATCTCATAGACAAGTGGAGAAACACTAGCTCTGTTGAGATGCTGTAAGTAATTCTTCATTTATTTAAACCGTAGGTACGATATTTCACACCTGTTGAAATTAAGATGAAAAGTTAAATGGATAAGGAAAGGTATTCCAGGGCCACGATAATAAAAACTTAACAAATCCAGTTGTAGTATATTTACTCTCGTTATCAGCCAGTAGTCTTGCTACCTAGAAATCACGGAACTTCGTGCTGGGCCTGTGGATGAGGGTTGAAAAGTTGAAGCTGATTCTGTGTTTAAAGTTGTGATAGAGTAACATGTGTTTGTGGCATGTTTTAACTCCGCCTGCAGTTTTTGTAGAGTGAGATGGATTGCTCTGCAGATGCTGTTGCCGGTCCCAAGCCCGGAGAAAGGAGGAGGGTTGGCACTATTAAAAAGCCGTAAAAATTTGCATTCTAATACGTAGCGGGTATGTCTGAGGGCCAGGGTGGCAGTTGTGGCAATAAGGTCGGTTGAAATACTGTATTTCCACTCATTGAATTATTACCCCAGTGAAAACGTTTGCAAATAAGTGACTGCCTAGCGCCTCAGTAAATATCGTATTTATCTCGTTCATTGGAGGTGCTTGCCAAATCTCTTAAATGGAAACTCAAACGGTTCTGGGCCAAACTATTACTGTAAAGTAACACTTTTCGTGGTTAAGCGCAATTATTTATAATAGTCGTTATAAAAGTTTAGGAGTCCACAGCTGCCCGCCTCCATCCTTGTGACAGCAGGTCCTGCTATTACTTCTGGGACAAATGTGGTTGCTGTGTTCCTGCCTGTAGAGAGATTAATTTGACAGGGCGAAATGCCAGGTTACAATAGAGGGGGGAAAAAATCACGGAAGAAGTGGAATCGTTTCGTGAATTCAGAACATTTCATCCAAACAAAACATTCCATTGATACGAAAGTTTGAATTAATGTTCTTACTTGGGCTTTAAATTTGCTGTACCGTATGGAATAAGTATAAAAACATATTTTGGCATGGTGCTGAGAATCCTAACATAAGCTGCTGCAAAGTCCACACGCATTCCTGTTTATGAACACTATTTCTAACCTATCTGTTACGTGCACAAATGTCTCGGCTACATTTTCAGTGACATGATGCAGAAAGAAAAGTGCTAATGCCAGCCATACTGGAGAAAATTATACTAATCACTTAGGCTAACCTCGTCTGAAGATAAGTTTGTTTTCTAGTTTGAGTATATTAGGGCCTGTTGTTATTAACTACCTGACCCACACAACTACTTCCATTTCTGGAAAAATGTTCAGTTCTGAGCCGAAAGTAACGTTGTTGTTAACAATAATAGTAGAAAGTTTTAATAGCCCTCGTGATTTTCCAGCTATATTTCGCACTCAGACTCCAGGCTCGTATACATGTGCATCATCATCTGGGAGAGAACATCCCATAGGTGTAGATTTAAGGTAACACTTAGAGTACCTGTATTCACAGTTGAAAAGTGTTATAACCTAAGCGTAGGTGTTCAAGCTGTGTGTATAAACTAAATTCATTGTGTGATCCGAAAAGGATGATAAATAATTGTTAAATGTGTTGTGAGTCACTTGTCCAGCATAATGAAAATTCCATTTGTCTCTTGACTGTGGTAAAATACCATAGGCTACCCCAGAATCATCTGATATATAGTTATTGGTAATAACTAGGTTATGTGGAGAGGTGGATATGTTAAGGTTGATTATATGCTAGTTGGTACAACTGTGTTGAGGTAGATTAGATCCCTGAGAAAACAGTGTGGTACAGATCTTCCAGTTAAAGAGTTCACAATTTGAATATGATAGCTTAAGAGTTGTAGTGCCTACTTGAGCAGATAAACAAGAAGTTTAACTGTGCACATTACTGTAGTATTGAAGAAAATGTCCTCCTGGGTTATACACTAGACATACTGTAAAACAGCTGCCAGATGAATAAGTAAGCATAAAATTTTGCAGGTGAAATTACCTTGTTGAACTGCTGCAGAAGTAGAGTGAAGTATACATTTGGATTGACAGTTTCAGATAAGTTGCTTCATTCCATTTCACCATACAGAAATTTCTAAGTAATAGGCCCACTGCTATGGAGCCCCTGCCAAGTCCTGTAAACATTCTCTCGTTTTGTAGTAATTTTGCTACTGCTGTTATATTGGAGCAGAATCCAACACACTTTTGTCTACAAAACTGAAATGCTCAGTGGGGAAATGGTACTTGTGTATTTTTAAAATCAATGTCATTATGAGTAAAATTGATAACCAAACATCTTGCAGAAGCCTCTTCGGGGACCTAGGGATTCTTACACTTCTAAGTGACTATTTTTTATTGGATCTTCGCAATTCAAAGAAGAAGAAGAAGAAAAGGCAGACTCTTTACAGTGTCAGCAACAAGAATGTACAAAGGTAAATAGTGCAGCAAATCTACTACATGAAACTTTAACAGTTGTATACCAAAATGTGCAGGGACTAGAAAGTAAATTAGCTGAAATAGAACTTCTATTAACTGACTGTCTATAAGACATTAACACACTATTCATAAGTGAGCACTGGGTGAAAGAAATGCAAGCATCTAGCATAATTATTCCAAATTTTGAAATTATTAGCAAATTTTGTAGAATCAACCATAAGGGGGGTGGGATATGTATTTATGTTAGGACAGGGGTAGAATCAAAAGAAATTAAATGTAAACTAAAAGGCATAGAAAAAGATTTTGAATACAGTATATGTGAGCTAACCAAATTAAAAATTACTATTGTGTGTGTGTACTGATCACCACTGGGCAACTTTGCCATTTCTATGGAAAACCATGAGGGACTACTGAATGAACTTAAACATAATGTAATTGTTCTTGGTGATTTTAGTGTTAACTTTGAGAATGATTGTAGTAAACAACAGCAACTGTGCAATCTGTTTTTGTGTCATAATATGATGGCAACTGTAAATGAAGTTACCAGATGCAGAAATATGTCTGAAACATTCAAATGTGGTATCCTGGTAGCATAAACTTGGCTCTTGATGAAATCACAAGCAGAAAAGTCCAGGTGAGCGAGGTCGGGGGAGCGAGCAGCCCACAGGCAACTTGCAGTTCTTCGTATCCACCTGTTAGGAAAGATCTCGTTCAGGTAGTACCTGACACTGTTTGCATAGTGGGGTGGTGCCCCATCTTGTTGATACATGACAGGGGCAAGGATACCATCTTGCTGCAACTGTGGCTCCAAGAACAATTGCAGGACATCCAGGTAGGTTGCTCTGGTAATTGTCTTTCCAGCAAACATAAACAGCCCATAGATCCTATCATTCATGAGACCAAGCCACACATTGATGTTGGGAGAGTCCCTTTGCCACTCAGTGCATTCATGGAGTTGCTTCTCTGACCAGATCCGGCAATTGTGTTTGTTGATGACACCACAGATATGAAATGTTGCCTCGTCGTTGAACATAACGTAAACGATGTTCCAGAATTGTGATTCTTTCGGCAATTTTTGGCATTGTGATGTCTGTTCATGGTTCCTGTAAGAGAAATAATCCACATGTATGTTTTCCGCAAAATGGATACTTACTTTGAGTACCCTGTAGGCCTACTCCCTAGTGGTATAACAAGAGTGAATGTAGGATAAACTAAACAATTCACAATGACAAGACTAGAATTAGCAACAATTTTTGAGTAGACTTTGTAATGAGAATAGAGTTTCATATTTTGGTGCAAAAGTGTATAACAAGTTGCCACCATATTGTAGGTGGGAAACCTATTGTCCCAGATATTTAAAAACAAAGTTAAAGAATATTCCATTGGTCACTTCTACAGCTCATCAGAATATTTATACTTGAAAAACTAAAATCTGCGTAACTCTTAAGACAGGGTGTTCCACATAAAACTTTTACACCTCATGCCTGAGATTCAAGAACTAGTAAAGTAACTAATAAAGAATAGATAATAGCAATGTTAAAAAACATGTAGGTACCTGTTCATAAGGGAAGCTGAAAATGGTGACCATGGGCATCCAGGCATCACTGACTCTGTATGACGAAATTAGCAGCAACACACTGTAGTTCTGTGGGTTTGATGTTAATTACTTCAGTAATGTTCTGTTTAAGATTGTCTATTGTGTGGGGATTGTCAGCTTATACTTTGATTTTTAGTGTTCCCCATAAATAAAAATCACATGATCCTAAGTTCAGAGACCTTGGGGGGCAGATGCCTTTATTGACAAATCTGTGTTCAAGAAACATGTTGGTGATGTTGCCATTTGGTTGAATTTGTGAGCAGTTGCTCCATCTTGTTGGAGTCATGCATATAGCTTGTCAGCATCTGTTAATTGTGCATAGAAAGTGTGGAAGATCCTTGGATATCTAGCACTGTTCAAGGTGTAGTTGATGAATTAGTGGTCAGTAATACACAAGTCAGACAACACACACCAAACTCCTATCTTCTCTAAGTGGAGAGGCTCTTCATGGACAATATGTGGGTCGTCCTGCAACCAGTATATGCAATTTTGGGAGTTTACATGACCGGACAAACAAAACCAGGCCTCATACAACATGCAGTAAAGTAATTGTTAGCAATTGATGTTAACAGCCAGTTAGAATAATGAACTGTTTTTTTCCTGATACTGAAAATTCAACTCGTGCGCCACACTCACATTATGGGCTTTTAATTCCATATCTTTTAGTACATGATGACACCATGTGTGAGATCCAACAACCTGCTGTGATAACCTCCTTACAGACTTAAAGGGATGTCTTGTAGTGTGTGTGTGTGTGTGTGTGTAAACTCTGTCTACAGTTTCTGGGCTCTTCACTGCAAAGTGCCCATTCCCCTGCACATTCTGAGTGGATTCAACAGCCCTCCATTTCTTGTACAGATCTTGAATAGTGCTGGTCATGGGGAGTTTCCTACCAGGATACATCGATTGAAACATTTCTGTACATTGCTTCATGGAGCCTGTTTTTATTTAACACTCCACAATATCAATTCACTGCTGTAATGCAAACTGCCCTATTTCTGCAACAACATGAGCTTTTCACAACTGATGATGAACACACAGCTACACTCAACTTTCTGATAAAATGTAGCCAACTTTTGACACAGTGTCGCCTGTTTACAAGTGTATGTGTGGTGGGCTTGAATTAACCCAGTGGCCTGATTGGATAACTTCAGCGAAAATTAACAGGGAAATGGTGCAGTTTATTGAATTTTTTTCAACTTTTGTTTCTCAGCACAATCTACCCTGCAACATCCTTAAAAACATTTCAGACTGTTTCTGACCACCCTGTATAAAGCATTATAGAAGTAATTACCACAATTATTAGTTTGAATAGATTAGCATTGGTCACGTTCTGTTGTTAGTACAGTTTGTAATATGATTTATGTATTTGTTCACCTACGGATCACCTTATAGTGCTATAGGATGAAATGAAAATAAATCCCTCAGAAATACAGATAACCACAGAATATATAAGTATGCTTTTATGAGGATATCATGGGTGTTCGGCCATAACCTTGAGGAAGAAACCCCACTGGCATTTGCCTGAAATAATTTATGAAAAGTAAAGTTCGGAATTGCTAGACAGATAAAGTTCCATCCTCACAAACATGAGGTCAGTGTCTTAACAGCTGCACTTCCTCATTCAGTTGGTCCCTATTGACAATATTTTTTAATGTATGCACAGTTTGCTGCAGATAACCTATAATATGAAAAATTGCTTTATTGCAACCGCAATGCAGAGGCCAGAGTAACCTGTGGTTCCTGAAGAGAGGCGGCAGCTTTTGAGTAGTTGTTAGGGCAACAGTCTGCATGATTCACTGATCTGGCCTTCTAATGTTACTCAACATGGTCTTGCTGCACTGGTACTACAAATGGCTGAAAGCATGGGTGAACAATAGCTGTGACTTTTTTCTCCCAAGAGCATACTGCTGCACTGTATGGTTAAACTGTGATGGCATCCTATCAGGTAAAGTAGTCTAGAGGTAAAGTAGCCCCATTCAGATCTCTGGATGAGGTCTACTCAGGTGGATGTCGTCAGGCACAACAAAACTTATATTTCATGGGTCAGAATGTGAAATGTTAAATCTGTCAGTTGGTAGATAGGTTAGAGAATTGATAGGTTGATGCCAGATATAGTCAGAATTAGTGAAATGCAGTAGCAGGAAGAACATGACTTCTCGTCAGGTCAGTAAAAGGCTGTCAACTCAAAATCAGATAGGGGTAATGCAGGAGTAAGTCAAATAATGATTAAGAAAAAAGATAAAGATATATGTGGCATCTGTTCTTTCAGAAATAAGACACTACACACCACTAACATAATTAACGTGTTATTGACCAATAATACTTCCAGTGCAGATGCACACCATGCTTGAACTCTTACGGGAATCGGTGAAACTCCATGACCGATGAGGATAATGGGCACGAGTACTAACATCAGTAGAGTGTGAATAAGTTGAGAATTTGCATCTGATGGAGGGTGTGCAAGGGTAGTCTGTGCAGTTGTAATGACTGCTGTGTCTTCATGGCTTAGTGGTCAGAGCACCTGTCTGGTGAGCAGGAAACCTGGGTTCTAATTCCAGGCTGGCACAAACTTTCAATTTTGCCCATTGATGTAAATCAACACCCACTAGCAGCTGAATGTCATTAATTCTATGTCAAATTGAAGTTAGTTGGGAGGTGGGGGGGGGGGGGGGGGGGAAGGTGAAGGGAAGGGATGGGATGGGATTCCTGATGTCAGCTGCATTGGAACATTATGCAGAATGAGCGAAAACAAATGAAAATGTGTACCGTACCAGGACTTGAACCCAGGATCTCCTTCTTACAAGGCAGGTGCATTAACCACTGTGCCATCCTCAGCATCCCTCACAGCTGAATCACATTCCCATAGAGTGCCACTTATTCGCAGTCCTTGTCCATTTTCTCCATGCTCGCTACTCTGACATTGCCACAGGAGGTTGGGCGTACTTGTGCATCTGCACTGAAGAAGGTTGATCCAGTGCCCATCTAGACAATCAATTATATGAATGTACTGTGTCTGTCCTTTTGGACATGTGTTTAGCTGAATTTAAAGATGAGATCACAAATATGATAGCACAACACAATTTGCAGATCAGCACTACATATAGATCCTCTTCCTGCCAGAATGTGATGACACACAACATGATCAGATTAACCTTCACTAAATTGCAGGTTAGCTCTTTCTTCTGCAGACTGCTTCAGTTGACAAAAAGAGAAAATGTAAAAATGCAGTGAGTGAAGCAGGCAAAATGAAATATAGGCATCTGAAAGATGAGATTCACAGAAGTGCAAAAATGTGAAGCAGGAATGGTAGAGGATAAATGCAAGACTGTAGAAGCATACATAACCAGAGAAAAGACTGGTACTGCCTATAGAAAAATTAGAGAGACCTTATACCATGAGTTCAGGCAGAAAATCAACACTACACAAAGAAGTGAAAGCTAAAAGGTGGGATGAAAAACGAAAAGAAAGGCAAACCTATATTTATTGTGTTTGTAGATTTAGATATAACTTTTGTTGATTTGGACTGGACTACACTTTTTGAAGTTTTAAAAGTAGCAGGGATAAAACACAAGAAGTGAAAGGTTATTTATAATTTACATGGAAACCAGACTGCAAGTATGAGACTTGAAGGAAATGAAAGGGAAGCAGTATCAGAGATAGGAGTGAGACAGGGAGTAGCTTATCCCTGATGTTATTCAGTCTGTACTTGAGCAAGCTGTCGAAGATAGTGACATCTCATTTAAGATGTTTTTAACAGTAAACCAATGTAAGAATGGAAAGTAACATGCACCATCTTCCTAGGCAAACTCAAGTACAGCTCCCAGTTAATTTCCTAAACCTTTTTCCTGTTCAGAATGAGATTTTCACTCTGCAGTGGAGTGTGCACTTATATGAAACTTCTTGACAGATTAAAACTGTGTGCCAGACCAAGACTTGAACTCAGGACCTTTGCCTTTCACGGGCAAGTGCTCTACCAACTGAGCTACCCAAGCACGACTCACGACCCATCCTCACAGCTTCAATTCTGCCTGTACCTCGTCTCCTACCTTCCCAAGGTGAAGGTCCCGATTTCGAGTCTCATTCTGGCACACAGTTTTAATCTGTCAGAAAGTTTCTCTTTCTTGTCCTCCTTTTTCTGTGCTGGAGCCCTAAGTGGGGACCAGTTTCATCGTGGTCTCAGTACAGTCCTGTATACCTACATTACTTGAATGATGAGTTCAATGATGATGGTGTTCATCTTTATTTTTTGTAAAAATATGTAAATGTTCAAGGCTGAAGCATATTGTTTCACAGATATAGCCACACGGCAGTGGAAAGACATTGTTTTGCTTAAAAAAATGTAAGTGGTGGAAGAGAGAGGGATTTGTTTCATTATTTTCATTATTCACTTTGGCATAATGATTATGAGACTAATGCCTCCAAATTTCTTATGTGAAAACTCTTAAAGCCTTTTTCAATAACAAAAACGTTATTAACACTCTGCATATATATTCTTCATGTCTACATAGTCACCCTGACAATGAACACATTTCTCCCAATGAGAAATACCATCACTGTAGAATGTTTGTTTTGTTGACAGTGCCATGACCTCACCTCTGCTTGCACCACTTCATTGCTATCAAAGTGAAGTCCTTAAAGATGTCCTTTAAGTTTTGGGAACAGATGAAGATCAGATGGGGCCAAGTCAGTACTGTATGGAGAATGATCAGTGACAGTGAACACAAGGTATTGGATTGCTGATATCACAGTGCTTGTATATGGTCTTGCATTGTCATACTGATGGGTAGGGTGTTCCATGTGTGGACAAACTCTCTGAATTCAAAATGTGATTACGTCAAACTATTTCTCATGCAGTTACATTAGATACTGCCACATTACATGCTACAATTTGGAGCCATTAATAGGCAGTTGGCTGAATATTTAACATGTAGAATGTTAATGACATTTGTTTTATTCAAAAAGCATTAAGGGTTTTCACAAAAATCTCTGAGGCAGTATAGGATTACCAAATGTACAAGGCACATTTTATTGATTTTATGTCAGAGACTTTCCTGAGAATACCAACAGCTTAGTACAATCTGCTCAATCTGATTAATTACTTTTCTTTAAGTATGTCCCATAGTAAAGTAACATCTGTCCACACTACAAGGAATTTTGAGGTTACTTTTTGGTGTTTGTAGACATTTTCCATCCTGATGTTACCTATTACTGGTGTTAACTTTTGTGATTAGACCAAGTTTGTTAACTGTTTTTTCTTTATTTTGTTACAGCTTGTTTTTATTTAACCAATTTACCAGGGTGTAGTTTGCATCAACAGAGTTTTGAGTTCATGAAAACAGTGTATTAGTATCATCAGCAAATATTACCGGCAGACTTTTATGAATGGTTAGGGCAGATTATTGCCAGATATAATAAACAAATTTGCACCAAGTGTGAAAAATTTAGGAATACCTTGTCTTACTATGTGCTCCTTTGACTAAATGCTTTCACCATAATTTTTAGGTGGTTATAGTATTGTGGACTCTGGACTCTCGTATGATCTGAACCAGTTGGTATGTTTCCCCCCAAATTCCTTACAGCCATAGTGTCTCAAAAAGTAATGCATGGTTGAAACAATCAATGGCCTTTGTCAGATCGAGTAACACATTTGTTTAATGATTTGCTTCATTGAGTTCACTGTAGAATTAACTTCAAATGAATAAAAAGACCCATTTATCGATATGCTTCTCCAAATTCCAAGACTGTAAAAGCAATAACTTTCCAGGAAGCCCTTCATGACGGTTATTGTGCATGCACTTCACCTGTAGTTCACATGGCTTGCTTGTACTGGGACAGAGCATTTAATTTAAAGTGCACTAGTGCAGGAATTAGTTGTCAAAAATTAAAAGAATTGTTGCAAATTATTAACAACAGTCCTTTATTATGTTTGAAGCATAGTTAATCACTCAAAATGAACTTAGAGTGTTTTAAAGCAATCATCGAAACAAAGACCTACAATACAGGCTCTTCCTGTGAGTTTCCAATAGTTCTGTTACAAGAGACAGCTTCACATCTGTATGTGTTTCTTCATTTGCTTTTTCAGTGTCTTCATAAACAATAAATGCATTATGCACTAAATATTTAGTAGTTTTCTAAATATTTTTACACATTGCTTGAAACATATTTTCCTTTCCATGAGAACAACTTGTAGTTCCTGATTTCTTCCAACTCACTCACTTCCTGACAAAGGTCTTAACAATACATTGTGGTGTAGTGTGGAACACAACACAATCAAGAATGTAGTACAACTTTATTAGGCTGTGGCATGTACTCCAACCACTGTAATGTAAACTGAACACAATAAGACAAGGTAAATATATGCAAGCAGTTACAACATGATAACTGCGTGTGAGCATAGCATGGCAGGATTTAAATAGGCACTCGCCCATGGTGGCTCTATCAGATGTCCACAGTATTGCTCTTATGCGACACTCTCTCGCTAATGACATTACAGTGCTAATGCATGTGGCTTTCAAGTGTGCATGCATTACTTCATTCCTCTTCCCTTGGGGAAGAGCTCAGACTTATGAGATGTCCATCGCATCTCCCTTCACAAGGCTCTGACTGAGATGATGTACTATTACTGGGGCATATAGTCACAAGTACTTGGGGCAGGCAGCATTGCAGTCTGCCTTCTCATGTCAACCCTTGTGGTAGGATGGGTGACATCTGTGTAAGCTTCGTATCCACATCAGGTCCAAAGCCTGGTGTTGTTGATGCCCTCGCAGTTGGTGATTAAGGCGGAGAAGAAAGCTCTGGTGTGGACAGCAGCTGCATCGGTACTGGTAGCGGTGTCGGCAAAGCAGCGCTAGGCTCATCCACCAGTGACGGGAGCCCCCTCGTATTTTGTAACAGGGATCCAGCCACATCAGGAGATCCAGCAAGGGACAGAGACTGGTGGGGTGACTTTGCCATCTTGGCTGGGGTTGTCCAGGCGCAACTGGTCGTAATGACATGCACAGAGTCCCTCATCTATACAGACATTGCAGAAACAGTGGCTGCAGCATTAGGAGATGATGGCAGAAATCCATTTTGGATGAGGACCAAACCCGCATACTAAGACAGCCACCTCGGGCCAAGAATGGGATGACGGTTGCACGGGTTGGCTTACCTGGCCAGGCCGCAGGAGATGAAGGTTTGTCTGGTGTTTATACCCATGGAGCAGTTTGATGGGGCTGTTGTCATCATACTGTTTGAACCGATAGGAAGGTGGAAGTTAATCCAAGGCAACATGGGCTGGGGACTGAGTCACATACTTTTTCATTTGTCTTTTGGTTGTTCTAACTAATCTTTCGGACTCACCACTGGACTGCAGGTGGAAGGGTGGGGCAAAAATATGGCGAATGCCAAGGGCATTTTAGATAGTGGATAGGCCAGCTATAACTTGGCTCCCTCACATTCCGCAGCTTAGGCAAACATACTGGCGGCATCTTAATGATCTTCGTTGCTTGAATCACGCCAGCTGGGGTGCTGATTGGTCTACCCTTCTATGACTGTATCAGGCATTGATTCAGTCCCATCTCATTTATGGGAGCCTGGCTTATAGTTGGTCATCGCTTTCCGCATTGCAGTTGCTTGATGCCATAGTTCAGTGCGGGATCCGACTCGGAACTGGAGCTTTCCGCACAAGCCCTGTAAACAGCCTACTTGCGGAGGCTGGTGTCCCTCCATTGTAGATCCGCGACTGGCAACTACTAGCCGCTTATGCTTCACATGTTTTTAGCTTAACTGGACATACAAATTATCGTCTCCTGCTCCCCAACTCAGTCGTCCATCTTCCAGATTGGTGGCCCCTGTCACGGTGTATGATTGCGGTTTGCATCCAGACTCTTCTCTGTGGGCTTGAGTTTTTCCCTCTCCCACCTCTTTTCTGGGCCCATGTATGTATACCCCATGGTGTGTGCCCCACTGATCTTCAGCTGGATTTGGCACAAGGCCCAAAAGACTCAGACCCTCCGCTGATGCTTTCCTTCCATCCTTGCCGCGTTTCACAGCTCTGACGTAGTCTTTGCTGACAGTTCAATGGTTGCTGGTCGAGTTGGTTATGATTTTACTCTTGAGGATCAATCTGAACAACGCTCATTTCTGGATGGCTATTGTGTTTTCACTGCAGAGCTGGTTGCCATTTCTTGCGACCTAGAGTATATCTGCTGCTGCTCAGGTGAGTCCTTTGTTATCTGTAGTGACTCCATGAGCAGTTTAGGAACTATCGACCAGTGTTTTCCTCACTCTTGTCTGATGATGGCTATCCAGGAGTCCATCCATACTTGTGCCCATTGCAGCCACTCCATGGTTTTTGTGTGGACCCCGGGTCTTGTCGGCATCCGGGGTAATGAATGTGTTGACAGGCTGGCCAAACAGGCTGTCATTGAACCAACCCTCGAGACTGGCCTTTCGGAATGTGATCTCCTGTAAGTATTGTGGCAGAAAGTCCTTCGTACCCGGGGTGATGAATGGCGCACTGTGCCTTAACCCAACAAACTTCGGGTCATCAAGGAGACTACAGGTGTGTAGTACTCCTCCGTGCGAGCCTCTCACAAAGACTCCATTTTTCTGTGCCGGCTATGCATTGGCCACACCCGGCTGACGCACGGTCATTTATTGCACCCTGAGAACCCACCTCTATGTCGCTGTGGGTCGGCATTGACAGTGGTCCACATCTTGTTAGACTGTCCACTTTCAGCTGCACTCAGACGTTTGCATTGCTCGATACACTCTCTGGTCTCTTAATGGATGACTCTGCAATGGCAGGCTTACTTTTGAGTTTTATTTGAGCAGGGGGCTTTTATTACTCAATTTGAGGGTTTGTCTCCTTTTTTGTTGAGTCTGGCCTTTGGCCTACGATTTCAGCTTGGGGTTTTTAATGTGTCTCTTGGTGGTTGGCTTTTCCTTTTTTGTTTACATGGTCAGCCAACCACTGTACAACTCTATGTGCCTTTAATTCCTTTTTTTCTGGACTTTGTGTCTTTCTTGTTCTGTGTCGTCCTTGTTACCTCCGTTGCTTGTTTTTATTCCTTGTGGGTTTTCATGGTTGTGGATACAGAGACTGATGACCTTTGCAGTCTGGTCCCTTCAACCCCCAAAACCAACTAACCATAGGCCAGCCATGTTGTATGTATTCAATGTATCACTTTCCATAAAATCAGGTCAGTTGCCCTACCCTGTGTGACCCAAGTGCCAGTGATAGGAAAACCATCAATATTGTGTTCAACGCATTCATCAGAGTGGATACAGAGTAACTCCTTGCGATCAAAAAAGAGGTCCTGACCAGCTGAAATATGGGGGAGCACCTCAGCATTCAGATGTTTAGCTGTGGGGTGGAAGTGAATCTCATTGCACCAAGAGAGGAACAGCGCCCAATAGTGAAGGCAATGCACTGCTTTGTCTGCCAGCAACACTGAGGGGCTAAAAAGTGAAACTAATGGCTTGCGATCCATGATGAGATCGAATTTTGCACCAGGCAGGAAAACATGAGACTTCTTTAAGGTATAAACAATGGTAAGTGCTTCTTTCCCTATATATGAATATCGAGCTGGAGCCAAATTGTCTTCAATCAGTGTGCAACAGGCCACTCACTCATGAGAATATTTATGAGCTAACACCATACCCACGACTCTCTGAAATGCATCTGTTGGCAGCACTAAATGTTGACCCGGTTGATAGGTTATGAGGTAATGTGCACATTGTAATATAGACCTCAGTTTCAAAAACACCGTTTCACTTGCCTGCAACCAGTGGGAAGATGTTTCCTTATGCAGCATGGCATGTAACGGTTGTGCAGTTGATGCCACTCCCAGTAAAACTGATGATGATGACGATGATAATGATGATAACAAGCAATCTTACCTCTGGAGTTCTTTGATTTACATAGGGCACGGAAGAACCACAATGGCAGAGACATTCTAATGATGGGGTGTGATACTAGTACTAAAGACCTCAAATACAAGATAAAAAAATAGACGGCTGAAAGAAGCGACGCTTTTTCAAATTGCATTTCAATCCAGCAGCCTGTAACACCAAAAAGAGCATACCTAAGTTGGTGAGATGTTCAGCAGTGGAGGAGCCAGACACCACAATATCCTCAAGAAAGCTGGCGCAACCAGACACAGATCATGTGAGTTGTTCGAGAAACTGTTGGAAAATCGCCAGGGCACTGGCCATGCCAAATAATAACTGGAGGTATTGATACAAGCTGGAAGACATGGTAACCACCAAGAGCCATTGAGAATTAGCATCAAGGGAAAGCTGCATACATGCACCAGAGAGGTCAATCTTGGGAAAATAATGATCACCATCAAGTTTAGCAAAAAGTTTGTCAGTGCATGGTAAGAGATATGGGTCAATGAGAGACTGAGCATTGACAGAAACTTTAAAATTGCTGCAAAGGTGTAACCGCCCTGACGGCTTCTTGACAATGACTAAGGTGGTAGCCCATTCACTGGATGTGATCAGTGGACAAACCCAGACACTGTGAGGCAGTAGACCTCTGCCTTAACTGAACCACGGAGTGCAAGCGGCACTAGGCAAACCAGAAAGAAACAAGGTTTGGCTGAAGGTTTCATGGTGATGTGGTCCTTGAAATTATTGGCACAACCGAAACCCACAGAAAACAGGGTGGGAAATTCAGAACATAAGGAGTCAAGTTGTGTACAAGGCACTTGATCAGAGACAAGATTAACTTCATTGGAAATATTAAACCCAAAAAGCTTAAAGATATCCAAACCAAACAAATTTTCAGTGCATGCATTGTTCACCACCAGAAAAGTCAGCAGGCAAACAACAGGTTTATTTGTGACTAGGGCGGGGAAACAATATCGGAAGGGAATACTTCTATTATTGTAGGTGACTAATGTATGCTATAATGGTGCTCAAGATGGTACGTTTGCAAATTCAGTAATGACACAGCAGCACCAGTGATTCCTTGCATGTATAATAGAAATCTTATTGGGTGCAATGAAGGTTGCTGATACATAATTTACATCCATTCAGTGTCTGCAATAGGCTGCTGGAATTTTGAATTACAAACAGGAACAGTGTGGCCGATTTTGTTGCACTGGTGGCAAATGGCCCACCACTTAGAACAATCTGGCCTATCATGAATGGCAAAACACAATGGAAAAGAGGGAAGTTTGGACCACTCGCGATTTTGCTCATTCCCAAGCTTGCTGTGCTGCTGCTGTGGCCGTGGCTGCCGCATTGAGTTGGGCTGCCTGCCATGATGTTTTTATTGCGTGTGAACTACTGCCACAATATTGGCCCCCTGTGAGTCTACCGACAAATGGCACATGGAAGTGGGTTGAACTTCTGCAACCTCGCACTATGATTAAATTTGAGTACCTGCAACCCTAGAATCGTGAAACAATTGTACAATAGTCAGAATGCCAGAGAGGGAGGTGTTCTCACATTGAAAGGCCCACTCACAAAGCTAACAATTGGGGCAAACCGAATGATTGCATCACAAACCATTTGGTCAGCATACAACTCCTTATATACATCAGTGACAAAGTTACAATGGAGGCTTTAACCATGGACCTCAGCTGCCCAAGTCTTACAGGAATGTTTCAGTTTCTTGCAACAGAGACATAACTCAACTCGAGTGGCATTTACTTGCATCTATTTACAGTGGTATTTGGAAAGAAAGTTGCACATATTAGCAAAAGAGTGTGAATATGAATCCTGCAGGGGGCCAGTTGGCAAAGGAATTGATATATGTGACATGATTATCAAGACAAAAAGAAAGCATGGCATAAGGTAACATCAGTTAATTCAAATTCATGAAAATGCCACCGCAACTACTTTTGGTAAGCCATTTTTCGACATACTCATAGCAAGCCGGAAATGGTAGGAGATAAATGATGGGTAGTGTCAGGTGATGTAGACTAAGACAGACCCAAACTGGCCAAAACAGAGGCAAGTGTTTGCAATACCTGGGTTTGATTGCGTTGTGCTGTGGCAGACACTTCCTGCTGTTGACTGAGATGCTGTAGTAAGAACACCTTGCTGATCAACCAGCCAGTGGAAAAACTCGTGTGTGTGTGTGTGTGTGTGTGTGTGTGTGTGTGTGTGTGTGTGTGTGTGTGTGTGTGTGTGTGTGTGTGTGTGTGTGTGTAAGGGGGGGGGGGGGCGTGCTCTCGCATTACTTCACATTTCAAATATATGACTTCACTTAGCTGAGAAAATAGTAAACAAATCATAGAGCAATACAGCAATACACTCTTACCTGCAATACTGTGAATGGTGTGTAAATGGTTGGATTATTGCCAGTAGAGATGCTCAGTGCCACACGAGTAGGCATTTAAGTTGTATGCTTGAGAGGTTATAAAAAGGTCATATACTGCTTCCTTTACAACTGGAATATGTTTGATAGAATAGAAATGGACCTTTAGTTATTAACATGACTACTGTCAGCTATTTTGAACAGCATACTTCAGCTACTTTGAAATTTTTGAAGATATGACCTGTTGATGAAGAGTAGCTTCTTATATCTGACAGGTAATCAGCCACATGTCATCCATGTTAGAAGATAATCAGCAATATTACCCCAAACACAGGGTTGATTAGTTGGTTTCTGTGTTGTAAAACTTCTGATTTCACTAGCTGTGACAAGGTGAATAAAAAATTAACTTGGAAACAGAACTATATCTGGACAATGACTGGGCACAGGAAGAGTGGTAAAAGAAGAAAATTTGTCATGAATGTTTATGAAGTGATTGTTGAATATTTCACATAATTATTTATGATCAGAGATAACACAGTCTTCGTTTTTGATGCATATTATTGAGTGACTCTTGCCTTTCTCACCAATTGTCTCATTGATGACTTTCCACATGGCTTTGAATGTATTACTGGAGTTGACTATAGTCTGCCAGTTGTACATACTCTTGGCTTCACAATGAAATTATTAGGAATATTTTTTATATTGTTTTAAATCATTATCAAATAACTTGCTGTCACTTGTTTCATAATATGCTTGGCATTGATCTAAATTATATTTGAAGTGCTACATAATATCATACCTACAGAATGCTCAAATTCATCAAGCTTATTGACCACATCATTAGCACAATAGCTGCCCCCTCTAGTCAGCCTTATGAAGAACATGCGTGAAAGTGACTATATTGTTTTTTCGATTGTTTATATACCAGTGCATGATGGAAAATTTCTTTCTGTTTGGTTATACCTAGCGCTGTTGTACTCAATATCAAACAGTTGTGATCTGAAATACCATTATAAATTAGGTATACTCTGTAACAGGTGACCTGCTGTTACCAAATAAATAAATAAATCATCAATTGCAGAAGTGCTAGTTGTTTGTGTGGGTTTATTGTTCATGTTCTACATGTTACTACCATTTTATCGTTCAGTATTTATGCCAAACAGCCGCTTCTGTATATTAAAGTCTCCACATAGCTAAATATTGGGGTATTGTCTAGTTTTACACTTATGTCTAGTGTTGACATAAATATTGAAATGTAACCAGTAGGATGACATCAAGAAAAGGAAAATCTCACAGTAGCCCAGAGACAGATAGCTCCATTGAAACTTTCTAAAGCACATACTCCAATTACATTTAGGTAATAAGCTGCACACAAAATGTAATGTATTTAACTAGTTAACATTGGTAATGCATTTGCAACAACATGATACATTTGATGCATGCCATGAAGTTGTCATTATAACAGTCACATTTGCTTAGGAAGGTCAAAACTTTATCTGTAAGTTTTCTCCCTGAGTGACTTATTTTGAGGCTGAAGCAAGAAAACTTTACTACCTGATATACCAAAATACCTAATTATAACATTTACTAGATGAATGAAACATTCATTACAGGTTGAATGAGCAGTCAGAGAAAGTTTTCAGCTTCCTATAGAAATTGTGAAAAAAACAACAACAGGAGAGCTTGTCTTGCCTTCCATTACCATAGTTGGCTTAATGAGAACCTGGTAAATAATCATGTCCTCCACTTATCTAAAATTCCCAAGTAGTTGACATTATCTTGAATAAAAAGGAGTTCAGTAGCATCAAAAATTGTTCTTCTCTTATAACTTATTTACCAGTAAAATGAAACATTCTCTAATATTTCATAATAACTATACAGAAATGTTTTCTTCATACAGAGAAACAATGGAGGAGTATATTCCATAGTTAACATCTTGATGTAAAATGTGATGCCTTAAGTGACATGGCATCACTGGCATAGATGCAATACCTGATTGCAGAGAGCATCAGTACATAATTAGCTTCTATTGACTTCCACCTTCAGTTTGACAGGTAGTGATGTGGAAAGACATATGTGAAAACTGTTCAGATATACTGAACCTGCAGAGTAATGAATATGTTGTGGCAGTTGACAGTTTGTGCTCAACTATGACCCAAAACATAGATTTATTGCTGTTTATGAGTAGCCACCTTCACCATTAAACTATCTGAGCATGGGTTAACACACTGGACTCGCATTGAGGAGGACGACGGTTCAGTCCCATCTCCGGCCATCCTGATTTAGGTTTTCCGTGATTTCCCTAAATCGCTCCAGGCAAATGCCCGGATGGTTCCTTTGAAAGGGCACGGCCGATTTCCTTCCCAACCCTTCCCTAACCCGAGCTTGCACTCCGTCTCTAATGACCTCATTGTCGACGGGACGTTAAACACTAACCACCACCACCACCACCACTATCTGAGCATGCCTGTAGGCCTGACTCAAACTTTCATTGTTGTCAACAATATTTCTGAAAATTAATGCAACTGGGACTCAAACCTGAGACCTTTTCCTTTTCACAGGCATGTGCTCTACTGACTGAGCTATCCAAGCACAACTCATGACCAGCTTCACAGCTCCACTTCTGCCAGGGGATAGCTCAGTCAGTAAAGTACTTTTTTGCCAAAGACAAAGGTCCCAGTTTTGAGTCTCAGTCCGGCACAGTTTTAGTCTGCAAGGAGTTTCAGATCAGTGAACACTCTGCTGGAGAGTGAAAATTCATTCTGCTAATATGACAGGTTCTTGCACAGGGTATGTGGGAATGGTACTGCTAGGGAAACAGAGGTGGTAGGGGACCAATGCTCACCCTGACACAAGGGATACATATGAAATGAACCTAAAGTAATAAAATGAATGTTAGTGTCAGAAGACATTGTCATATACCCTAGTGTTTAGGGCAACCAAAGCAGAAAATCTAGGCTTTAGTAGGGATCTGCCACAAATTTTGATTTAGCACTGCATATTCATTGCATTGTGGGTTTGACATACCTGAAAGGTTTCCAAAGACACCATTTCATGTCACTGTATCTTTGTTGCTCTTATCCCCACTGATATATTAATTTAATTTAATTCAATTCATTTGAGATACACCCCATGTTACAGAGTCAGCCTCTGGAATTATTGCTCACAAATCATAAGTGAAATATTACTGACAATTAGTATGAGTCAAGCCTTTAAGCATACACATTTAAACTAATGGCTCATATGACATCTCACTGAAAAGCTTAATATCACGATTTGATTCCCACTGTAGCCTAAATATTCAGTTATCACAACACATTTATTAAAGAACTTTTTATTAGTGACTCGGTCTTAAAATACAGCCTGCTTACAATTTTCAAACTCACTCATAAATATATGTCAGCAAAACATCAATTACTGCACAGAAAAACCGACACCCCTATAGCAGCTGCAATAACTTGTGCAAAATGAGATACACTAGAGATGTATTTTAAGTTTCATCAGTTGCTGCAAGAAAGACATAATCAATACCATGAAAATCTTTTCCCTCATACTTAAACCACATTTAAGTATGGCACAGGAGATTGACCACTAATGGATGACATATTGTAGAATGCTAGAATGGTAAAGAGGGACTCCAGTGAAACATAAAGCAAGTACAAGTGGATGTGCAGATAAAAAAAATAGACCTCAAGTATTCCAAGAAAAGAAGCATTTGGTTAGAGGTCTAAAAGTTACTGCAGTGAACAGATTTTGTTCTTGTACCACTTGTTCCCCAAAAGGATTAACTGGTGCTTTGGATATGCAAGCATGTCCCTAATCCTGTTTTTCCCCCTCTGTCAGATGTCAGTTCTTGTAACTTGTTTTGCCACTGGGGGTAAGGCTTGTCAGATATATGTTATTCTCAGTAAAGCCACCATTTTGCCCTATTGGTCATTGTAAATGGTGAATACCTCAGGTGCTTAGTGTTCATTTGCTTGTTGAGCCCACATTTACTGGTCTGTGAACTTGTAGTCACTGCCATTTTCCCTTCCTTACTGAATGTAAATAGAGACTTATTCTTTCCACGAGAAACTCTGCCAGAGTTGTTGGAACATGTTCCGCTCAACGTGCCACAACAAATGTGGTAACAACACAATGGTGCACCTGCACATTTCACACATGCAGTGTGAGTGCATGTGGATGAAACCTTTGGTGAGATGTGGATAGGATGCAGTGTGCCAATGGCATGGATGCACATTCCTCCAACTTGATGCCCACTGATTTTTTCTTCTGAGGCCACCTGAAATATGTTGTCTATGAAACACCCATTGAGACTGATGAAGAGCTGATAGCACACATTATGGCAGCCTCTGATGCAATTTCCATTTTGCCAGGAGTATTTGAAAGAGCACGACAGTCGTATGGTTTGCGTTCAGGCTGGAGTGTGTAGTTTTGAGCACTTTTTGTAACTGTTTTCAAATAAAGGTTATAAAACTTCACCCCTACTTCTGATTTACCTTGATGCCACAAATACATTGAAATTGTTGCCCTGCAGACCTGCTACCATGAAGTCTCTGATGACATCATATTGTGTGCCAACCCTCTTGGCAGCGTACGACTCTGTTTGATGATGCCATGTATATAAGCAATCATGCTCTTCTCCCTGTCTCTGTCCATCTCCTCCCCCCACAACCCCCCCACCCCCCTTTCTATTACACTCGATCACTACCCTTCTATGCCTTGCCCAAGACTTCTTCATTCCTCCCCCTCACCTTCTCTCTGGCCATTTGTGCTTCCCCTGTCTCTGTCCACATCTTCCTCCTCTCTCTCTCTCTCTCTCTCTCTCTCTCTCTCTCTCTCTCTCTCTCTCTCTATCCATATGCATCTCCTCTTGTCCTGCTCTTCCTCTCTCACTATCCACCTCCTGCTCCCTACTGATCTCCTCCAGCTCCCTTTCCTTATCCATCTCCTCCAATCCATCTCCTTATCCTTCCCCTCCTTCCCCCTCTGCCCATTACCTCCCACCCTCTGCCTTCCAAAAAAAAAGAACAATTTACCTTGTTCACACAGTCAAATACCTTAGATCACAGAAGAGAGCAGCCAGTGCTGTTTTGTTATTTAATGCTTGTAAATGTGTAAATGGCACTCTCAGGAGAGTAGTTCTTGTGATATCAAAACTAATGAGGATATTATTGTTGTGTTCTAGGATACATCACCAACTCAAAAGTTTTAGAAAAACTCAGCAGTGAAACAAATCAGTAGTCATTAACATCTCTCCTGGCACCTTTCTTATAGCAGTGTTTAATAATTACATATTTCAGTTTCTCCATTGGAAACACCTTCAAATCCAGAGTAGCTTTCATTTATGAGGGACTATATAATTTCCTTGATTGCATAAGGAGAAGTTCGTGATTAGTCATATGACTGAATTTTATCAGAGTTGCATTTTCATTGTACTGCTGTGCTTCTTCTCTTGCACTGTTTGTCCTTATATTTTCTATTACATTTAAGAAATGATTATGAAATGCATTTGCTACATGTGACTCATCATTTATAGCCCTTCCAATTTAAGTCAATAGTGAAGTTATCCTGTTCTTTTAGTCATCTTGCCAGGTGTGGCCATGTACACAAAGTGAAATACAGTCCCAGGCCCGAGGTAATCCTGCCCCTCGTAAGAGGCGACTAAAAGGAGTCTCACATGTTTCAGGCTTTATGTGATGGTCCCATGTAGGGTTTGACATCAATTTTTCAAAATTTTCCAGAAGATCGAGACAATTGGTGAAGGGTGCCTTACATGGTGCATCATGCATTGAGATCTTCAGCCCACTTTCTTGTCATCACATTGCAGTCCTACCCGTTCTCCATCTCTTGAATGAGGACACCTTCCTGGATGCATTTTCCACCATGCACTATGCAGTGTCACTTTCTGTGCCAACAATGACCATGGTCTTCTTTGCACCTCATATCCAGCATGGCAGCCAGTCTGTTATGGTGGGGCTGCCATGTACCCTGTTGGTTATAGCCCCCTGACAACACAGGGATCGCTCTGCTGATGCCGGTGCCGTTAACTCCACACGTATGCCTAGGAGGAGATGCCCGTCACCCTGTGGCATTGGCACTCCTGGCAATGGCCATCCTTCCAGGTAGCATTTGCTGCGGCTGGGTGACACCCGTGTGCAGGGACCCTGGTCAGAGTGGGTGGCATCAGGGCAGATGACACGCCATGAAACATAGTACACGATCTCTTACTGGTGGTCCACTGCCAACAGTCTCTAAGCAGGCAAAGTCTAACTTTAATGTTAAGACCCCAAGTCAGTCCCCTCCCTGGCCACATCCTTGGGAGGAACGCCAGGCTAAGGATGGCAATGATGTTTATTCGCCCCAGTACCTCATATGTATGAGAGTTGATGGGAAATCTTTCATGTCCATGAAGCCTTAGTTTTTAGTGGAGTATTTGGGGTATAAGACTGGGCAGGTGGACAGCTTGTCCAAAATGAGCTCTGGGTCAGTTCTGATAAAAACAGCAACCTCTGTCCAGGCATTACTTGATTACAGCAAGTTGAGGGGTGTTTCTGTTACTATCACACCTTGTAAGAACTTCAGTATGGTACAGGGCATTATATTCCACAGGGACCTTTTGCAGTATGGTGATGAGTTGCGTGCCAATTTAGAGTGGCATCTGGTGTGTCCATTGGAGTCAGAGGGATAACCAGGTTGCCACCGGTGCCTTCATCTTGGCTTTTGTTGGTGACACATTGCCTGTGAAGGTAAAGGTGATTGTCTACCACTGTGACGTCAAGCCATATATCCCTTCCCCGATGCAGTTTTAAGTGCTGGAAGTTTGGCCACATGTCTTCCCTTGTACTTCCAGCCCCACCTGTCGAAATTGTGGACGTCTGTTGCATCCCAATACTCGGTGTGCCCTGCCTCTCTTCTGCGTCAACTGCAGAGAGGGTCATTTACCTTGCTCGCCAGACTGCAGGATTTTAAAGAAAGAGAGGAAAATCATGGAATATAAGACCCTCGACTGACTGACCTACACTGAGATTAATAGGAAATTTGAGCGCCCACATCCTATGGCTATGACCTCCTCATATGCCGCCACTACGAGAATAGTTGTAGCCCCATCAGTTCCATGAATTACAGTTGGCTCTCAGAGCCAGAAGGCTACTCCTGCCCCATTGATGGTGGGAGGCACTTCCCCCCTGTTGCTCCCCACCTTGGGAGCACTGCACTCGCAACCATCGGGGACACTAGTCCCCACTTCCTAGCCAGAGAAGCGTAAGTCTTCTTTGGCTCCTCTCACCAGGAAGGGGTTCCCTGGGTCTCTCCCTTCCCAGATTTCTGCTAATGGGAACGATGATGCCCACGAGCGGCTGAAGAGCCCAAAAGCAGCTGGTCGTCGGGCTTCACGCTTATCCTCAGTCCTGGAGACAGATTTAGTGAAGTCCTCCCAGCAAGGGAAACCCAAGGAACAGCGCGAGCAATAGAAAAAGAAGACCCCTAAGAACAAGAAACTTGCAGTGGCACCCACACCACCACTACATACAAGCTCTGCATCTGAGGATGGGGTGGAGATTCTGGCGTCTGCTGAGGACCTGGATCTCACCGGACCCTCAGACACAATGGATATAGACTGCTCGGGAAAAAAGTCCGTGGCAGCATGTGATCCTGAGGCATAAACTGCCTCATTGAATGTTCCATGTCTTCCCAGTCTCATGATGATGTCATCCTCCAGTGGAGTTGCGGCGGTTTTTTCCACCGCCTGGCTGAGCTATGGCAACTGCTAAGCTTTACACCTGCTTTCTGCATTGCCCTCCAGAAAACCTGGTTTCTGGCAATGTAGACTCCTGCCCTCTAAGGCTATAAGGGATATTACAGGAACCATAGCGACTATAATCAAGTGTCAGGTGGAGTTTTCGTTTATGTCCTAAACTCAGTCTGTAGTGAAACTGTGCCCCTTCAAACCCCTCTTGAAGCTGTGGCTGTCAGAAAACGGACGACATAGGAAATAACTGTCTGCAATGTGTATCTTCCTCCAGATGGTACAGTACCCCTGAATGTATTAGCTGCACTGATTGATTAACTGCCTAAACCTTTCCTATTTTTGGGAGATTTTAACGCCCATAACCCCTTTTGGGGAGACACCGTGCTTACTGGTCGAGGCAAAGATGTCGAAACTTCACTGTGTCAGTTCGACCTCTGCCTCTTAAATACTGTGGCTGCTACACATTTCAGTGTGGCGCGAGGTAGTTACCCGGCCATTGATATAGCAATTTGCAGCCCAGGAAGTCTCCCATTTATCCACTAGAGATAACATGACGACATGTGTGGTAGTGACCACCTCCCCATCTTCGTGTCACTGCCCTGGCGTCACGGCCACAGACACCTGCCCAGATGGGGTTTAAATAAGCCGGACAGAATCTTTCATGTCTGCTGTCACTGTTGACTCTGCCTCAATATGATGATTGAGCAGGTGGCTACCATAATCGTTTCTGCTGCAGAAAACGTGATCCCTCGTTCCTTAGGGTGCCCTCGGTGAAAGACACGAAAGACAATCCCTTAGTGGTCGCCAGAAGTCGCTGAGGCAATTACAGAGCATCAGCGAGCTCTACAGCGACATAAGCGACCCCCTTCCCTAGAGCATATCAAACGAAGGAAACAGGAGTGTTGGGAGAGGTATGTGTCGACCACTGGGTGCCATACGTCACCTTCCCAATTCTGGATGAAGATCAGACGTCTTTTTTAGGTAACAGACTCCAACAGGTGTCCCTGTCGTTACCATCAATGGCAACGCAAACCCGATTGCCGAGCACTTTGCTGAGCACTATGCTCGAGCCTCTGCAATGGAGAACTACCCCCAGCTTTTTGCACTCTGAAACGGCGGATGGAAAGGAAAGTCCTCTCGTTCACTACACGCCACGGTGAACCCTATAATGCCCCATTTACGGAGTGGGAGCTCCACAGCACAGTTATGCATTGTCCCAACACTGCTCTTGGGCCAGATCAGAGCCACAGTCAGATGATTAAACATCTTTCATCTGACTGCAAGCACCATCTCCTCATGACCTTCCAGATGTGGTGCGATAGCGTCTTTCCATCACAATGGCAGTAGAGTACCATCTTTCCAGTGCTCAATCACGGCAAAACCCGCTTGATGTGGATAGCTATCGGCCCATCAGCCTTACCAACGTTCTTTGTAAGCTGCTGGAGTGTATGTTGTGTTGGCGGTTGGGTTGGGTCCTGGAGTCATTCTGCCTACTGGCTCCACGTCAGTGCGGCTTCCACCAGGGGCGCTCTACCACTGACAATCTTGTGTCCCTCGAGTCTGCCATCTGAACAGCCTTTTCCAGACACCAACACCTTGTTGCCATAATTTTTGATCTACACAAAACATATGACACCAACTGGCGTTGACATATCCTTACCACATTATACGGGTGGGGTCTCTGAGGCCCACTCCCGATTTTCATCCAGAATTTCCTGTTGATCGATACTTCCCGTGTCCAAGTTGGTGCCTCCCATAGTTCTCCCCCCCCCCCCCCCCCCATATCCAGGAGAATGGGGTCCTGCAGGGCTCTCTATTGAGTGTGTCACTATTTTTAGTGGACATTAATGGTCTAGCAGTAGCTGTAGGGCCGTTTGTCTCACCCTCTCTGTATGCAGGCGACTTCTGCATTTCATACTGCTCCACCAGTACTGGTGTTGCTGAGCGGTGCCTACAGGGAGCCATCCATAAGGTGCAGTCAGGGGCTCTCGCCCACGGCTTCCAGTTTTGGGCCGCTAAGTCGTGTGTCGCCACTGTACCGTTCATCTGATCCAGAACCAGAACTTTACCTTCATAATGATCCACTCACTGTAGTGGAGACATATCAATTCTTAGTACTGGTTTTCGAGGCCCAATTGACTTGGCTACCACACCTTTGTCAGCTTAAGTGGAGGTGCTGGCAACACTTCAATGCCCTCCGCTGCCTGAGCAACACCAACTGGGGTGCAGATTGCTCTACTCTGCTGCAGCTCTACAAAGCCCTTGTTCAATCCCGCTTTGACTATGGGAATCTGTTTGCCTAGCGACGGGAGCTTTTAGAATGAGTCCTGTGACCAGTGTCGTGATTGAGGCCGGAGTCCCTCCATTGCAGATCCAACGTGCACAACTGCTCGTCAGATATGTTGCACACATTCATAGTTCTCCTGAGCAACCGAATTACCATCTCCTTTTTCCTCCCTTGGCGCTTCATCTCCTGCATCGGCGGCCCAGGTCAGGGCTAACGATTGTGGTTCACATGTGATCTCTTCTGTCTGAACTGGAGTCCTTCCCTTTACCACCTCCTATCCAGATCCATCCGCATACACCTCCATGGTGCACACCTAGGCCGCATATTTTTCTGGACCTTTCGCATGACCCTAAGGACTCAGTTACTCCTGCCGCTCTCCGCTGTCACTTCCTCTCGAATCTTGACATGTTCTGGGGCTCTGAAGTGGTTTACACTGCCAGCTCAATGGCTGATGATCATGTTGGCTTTGCCTACGTCCACAGAGTCTATTTTGAACAGCATTCCTTGCCTGATGGCTGCAGTGTATTCGCTGCAGAGCTAGTGGCAATCTCTTGGCCACTCCAGTATATCCGTTCAAGCCTCGGGGAATCGTTTCTTCTGTGTACTGACTCCTTGAGCAGCCTACAAGCTATTGACCAGTGCTACCCTCGTCATCCTTTGGTAGAGTGCATCCTGGAGCCTGTCTATGCCCTGGACTGGCCCTCTCATTCAGTGGTTTTTTGTGTGGACTCCAGGACATGTCAGCATCCCAGGCAATGAACTTGCCGACAGGTTGGCCAAACAGGCTACGTGGAAACATCTTCTGGTGGTGGGCATCTCTAAACCTGACTTGTGCCATAGGGTTTTCAGCTTTGGTAACCGGAATGGCCTAACAGTACACACAACAAACTGCATGTCATTAAGGAGACAGTGAATCTGTGGCCTAACAGTACACACAACAAACTGCATGTCATTAAGGAGACAGTGAATCTGTATAAGTCTTCTATGGGGGCCTCTCGCAGGGAATCAGTTGTCCACGGCCGGCACCGCATTGGCCATGCTTGGGCAACCCATGATTACCTCCTATAACACGAAGACCTGCCTGAATGTTGGTGCAGTGCCTGGTTGACAATTGCCTGTATTCTGGTGCACTGTCCCACTTTGACTGCCCAGTGAAGAAATCTTGGGTTACCAGACTCATTGCCTCTAATTGTGTCTGAGAATGCCTCATTGGTTGATTTAGTTTTATGTTTTATTCGTGATGGTGGGTTTTATCATTTGATCTAAGTTTTAGCTCATGTTCTTTGTCCCTCTGTGTACTGCATCCTAGTGCTTCTAGGGTGGAGGTTTTAATGTGTTGCAGAGTGGCTGGCTTCTCCTTTTTTATTCTCATGGTCAGTCAGCCATGCAGTGACATCATGGCTGTAGAATTTACAGAGCTTAAGGAGGGTTGGGATGGTGAAGGGGTTATTGAAATCTGAAATTTAATGTACCAGGAAACTGAAACATTAGAGAAGTGGAATAATTTACTGTGACATTTGATTTGCCAATTTTGGCAGATTGCACCACAGATGAATTTATAAGACTGAAAGTAAGACCATATATCCCCAACTATACGAGGTGTTTCAATCACCTAAAAGACAGCAATTGTTCTTGCAATTATGGACTGAGACCAGAAATAATGGACAGCACAGTCATAAGTGTCAGCACTTGCTCCCACACCCTCTCCTCCCACTAACTGGAATCTGGATTACATAGTTTTTATTCATATATTGAGTGGTAACTATCAGTCCTCTGGGATATAATAAGTTTTTTGTGTCACCTATAAAATATTGTTCTTATGGCACATGCCTTGAAACTTACCAACTCATTTACATGAAAATAAAATTGGCAGCGTTAGAATTTTCCAGATGCTCAGGGGCAATACTGAATTCAATCATCTGAAATTGTTTCATCGTGGAATATCACAACATAGTTTCTTCTTTGTGTTATTTCTTAGATGGTGAAATGGAAGCTGCTGAGATAAGTGATTGCAGAACACTAAATCAACTAGAACTGCACAACAATGGGAAGGGAACTGGACTGGATGATGTACCTGTAAAATTCTACAGTAATTATGTGAAATAAACTTGCCCCCTTCTAGCATTATTTTTTTATGGGACACTAGAGCAACAAAGGGTTCTTAGAATTTGGAAAAATGCACAGGTCATTCCAGTTTTCAAGATATCGTTGGCCAGACACATATAATTATAGGCCCTTATCATTAATTTTGATGTATTGTAGAGTTAGGGAACATGTTTTTTGCTCACACACCATGATGTTTTTGAAGAAGAAAAGTCTTCTATAGGAACTGACATGAACTCTGCAAACTAGAATCTTGCAAAATTCAGCTTGCTTGTTCATCCATGATGTACTCACATTGAATACTGTGTATCAGCAAAGCCAGATGATGAGCCTTACACTCATTGCAATCTCAACATAGCCAGATATTGATGAGTATGACATTCACCAAAATGCTGTCAACTTGCTGGAAATCAGAGGCTGATGACCTCAGCAGTTTGGTCCCATAAGACCTTACCATACTGGGAATCAAAGAGCTTTTCATCAGATGTGTTGGTAATTTTGGGACTGTCCCAGATAAGTGTGTTGTAGGGCTCCTTCTATTTGCAGTTTATATTAATGATCTACTGAATAATGTTGAAGGCTCCGTGAGGCTGTTGCAAATGATGCTGTTGCCTGTAAAACAGTTGCAATGCCATAGGATTGTAATGAAATGCAGGAAGATCTACAGAGAACCAGTGAGTGGTGCAGAGACTGGCAGTTGAAATTAATGTAAATGACACTAGCATACTGCACACAAACAAGTGAATAGATCACATACTATTGTATCACATTATTGGTGACAAATCACTGGAAACAGTAACTACAGTAAAATACTTATGAGTAACCATCCAGAGGGATCTAAGTGGAATGAGCACATAAAACAAAGAGTAGGAAACGTACATGTCATACTGAAATTTGTTGGAAAGATCTTAATGAAATTTAATTCATTTGTTATTTTGTTATTTATTCAGCATCCATTTTATCGTATACAATGATACAGTAGTTGTCATGTTACATTATATGAGTTTGTAATTATACAGTAAATTAATAACATAGACCTACAGTGGTAAAACATATATAAATATTTATCTCATGCAGCGTATAGTAGAGAATAACAAAACAAACAATAATTAATTATTTATAGTGCATACTATTTTCATACATTTGGTTTTCAGATATGACTTATCATTATCATTGACCACTATAGTAGAGAATAAGAGAACAAACAATAATTAATTAATTATAGTATGTACAGGCAGACTGTTTTCATGAGTTTGTTCCAATATGAATTATCATTATCATTGACCACTATGTCACTATGTTCTTGAAATCCATGTACTCTGTAACACTGTAAAAACATTCTCTTAATAACATTTTTAAGCTCATTTTAAAAAAATGTAAAACTTTTCTGTCTGTTTGATGCTTAATGGAAGAGCACTAAAAAGGATTTTAGGATGATATATTGCACTTTTGTGATATTGGGCCATTTTGTGTGTTTCTCTGTGGAAATCATTCCTGTGTCTTGTTGGGTAGTCATGGCACTCACTATTTAAAGAAGAAAATTGGGGGTGAGATTTGAAAAAGCAAATACTTTCCTAGATATATAAGGATGGAAGTGACATTATTTTAAATTCTTTGAAAATTTCCCTGCAGGGCTCTCTTGGAGCAACCCCTTTCATTATTCTTAATGCTCATTTTTGAATAATGAATGACCTATTTGCCAGACTTGAATTACCCCAAAATAGACACCATGGCCATGACATCTTGGTATATGATTGTTGTAGTGTCTGTGTGTTTATGGGTTGCATTTTTGCTTATGACTTGTCAAGCCAATGGCAGCACGGCATCTCAGGCCGCAATTGCCACAAGTGTATCTGGCTGCTGAGGCAGGGGCAGTGGTAGCATTGTGAAGCTTTTTCTGCTTTAATCTGTCTAACAAGCCTTCATCATGCTTTGACACTCCAGATGATATATCATCACGCCACTCTGGTCTCATGCTACCCCGTGCCTTCCATCTGCTTGTGTCAATTCCAAAGCTCTCCATATCTCGTTTACAGGAGTCTTTGAACCTCAGTACAGGACGTCCTACAGGTCTTTTGGCTATAGACATCTCTCCAAGCATCACCTCACGTGGCAATCTGTCAGGATCCATATGGTGGATGCATCCCAGCCAGCGGAGTCGCCTTGAAGACTATGCATAAGAGCATAATAAGCACATATTACTGTTTTTTCACTGCAGCAGTTTTTCAGCATTCTGAGTATATAGCAGCATTTACTTAGCTTTTTATTGAGCATTTTAATATGTTTATACCACTTTAGATGCTTGTCTAACCAGATACCTAAAAATGTTGTGTTTGATGTTTGTAAAATCTTCTGTTCACCAAGTTTCAAAACTATATTGGGCTTTACTTTATTCAATATGTGGCTGAAATTCTTCCATACTGTTTTTTTTCCTCTTTTACAAATAAACAGTTACCTCTAAACCATTTCCTTGTTTCTTCTTTTGTTAGTTCTACTTTGTGTTGCAAGTCAGTCTCATTTTGAGCTTTAATAAAAAGACTTGTATCATCTACATACAGTACAGCATTAGCTAGTGTTAAATAGTTTGGTAGGTCATTTATGAAAATCAAGAACAAGAGGGGTCCCAGCACAGAACCTTGTGGCACGCCATTACTAACTTTCTTATATTCTGAAAAGTAAGAGGTTCCTTTGTGAACTATTTCTACTTTCTGGTATCTGTCTGACAGGTATGATTTAAACCAGCTGTGAAAGGTACCATGTACACCATAGCAATATAGTGTCTCAAGCAATAATTCATTATCAATAACATCAAATGCCTTTCATAAATCTAAAAACACCCCACAGTTTACTTTGTTATGATCGATAGAGATCAGGAGAAGTTTTAGGAAATTATATACAGCTGTTTCAGTTGACCTATTTTTTCTGAAGCCATTTGGTCACTGACTAATATTCTACTCATGTTCAGGAAAGCGGAGAGTCTTTCATGCATTGTTCTTTCAATAATGTTTGAGAAGCAAGATATCAAGGATATGGGTCTGAAGTTTTTTACATCATGAGGATCACCATTTTTATATGATGGTTTTATTATTGACAGCTTTAGTTCTTTAGGGAAATTGCCAGTGCTGAAAGAGGCATTAATTATGTCTACAAGGGGACGAACAATATTTATGCTGTGTGTAAGTACTTTATCTGGAATGCTATCAGTGCCACAAGACAATTTATTTTTTAGTTTGTTGATTGCATTCTGTACTTCTTGTACACTTACAGGGTATAAGAAAATAGTTTTAGTATTTGTGGAGATGTTATGTTTAATCTTTGTTTGTCTTTGGGTTGCATAATGAAGGTTGAATATATTGGCAATACGTAAAGGCTCACTTATAGTTTTGTCCTCACTTTTAATAACAAAGCTGCTGTCTCTTACTTTACTTCTGCCTACAGTTGTATTTATCAAATTCCAAACTGATTTCATTTTCTTGTTACCCTAGCTTCTACTGAAGTATGAGTCATTATGGAACTTTTTTGCTGCATTAATGACTTTCCTGTTCAACTTTTTGTAACAGGTGACATACTGTTTCAGAGCTGGATTTAGTCTGGCTGATTTACTTAGCTTTCTAAGTCACTCTCCAGAATTCCCTATCATGTGTGTTACCCAAGTATTAGGCTTGCTTCTTATTTTAATTTTCTTAAGAGGGAATGCAGTTTCATAGCTATGTTTATAACAAGTTAAAAATGACTCAAATTTAATATCCACGGTGTCAAGTTTGTCTAAATGCCAGTCTGAGTTTTTTATTAAATAATTAAAAACCCTAATATTTTCCTCATTGATACATCTTCAGTTGATATATTTCTCACGTATTCTAGAATTTGTGCCCAGTACATTATTTATATAGAGTTTTATTGCTTTGTGGTCCAAGAACCCTGTGTCAGTTACTTCAATAACATGATCTAGCTTTTGCAAGTCAAAAATATTTGATGTATTATCGCTTCAGAGTGTTTTCCATATCTAGTGAATTCACAGACAGATTGTGCTAAATTTTGTGAATATAACGAATTGTTTAGTTGTGATACTTTTTGAGAGTTCATTTTAAAGTTGACATTGAAATCACCAAGTACAATAATGCTCTCTTTAAAAAGGTCTTAATTCACTAATAAGTCTTTCAACACAGTCTAAGAACGTCATAAAGTTCCCTGATGGGGAATGATATATGCACACAATAATTATTTTTGGTTCTATAAGTTTTCACATACTGTATTCAAACTCTTTTTTCAATGTGTTTTATCTTACTGAATTTAATTTCATTACATTCAATTCCTTGCTTCACATACATACATGTTCCTCCCCCTTTAAAATTCTCTCTACAAGAGCTACTGATTATTTTGAACTGTACAAGCTTGGTTTTCTTATACCCAGTGCTCACTTATACATAAAACTGAAATATCCTTTAACTGATCCATCAAAAGCACATCTAGTTCAGCAGTCTTACTAATTAGACCCTGGACATATTGATATAATGTAGCTAATGATATGTTGTCTTTTGAATCCCTCACACTGCTCACCTTGTTGTTTGGTTGCTGCCTGTCTTGAATAAAAATCATTCAAATGGCCCGGTGGAGACACTCTTCTTTTACTCAAGGGGCAGTTGGCTTCTAAAGCTTCTGGAGGTTTAGTAGATACTGTCATTGCTGATACTGCTGGTATAGCCTGTTCCGTTTCTGATGACAATTTTTGTATTGCAGAAGATATTATGGACTGGTCTATCAGAGGCAGAACAGCAAAAGGTTCACTGTTGATGCATCTGTTTAATGAGTGAAGTAAGTTTTGACTTTTCCATCCTAGTAGTGTTTTTTCCTTGCTGTAAAGATGTAGACCGTGCTGTGTGAAATGTTCTCTCTCCAGGGAACCTATAGACAGGAAATGTGAATTCTGGGATGCTTTGCAGATCTTCTCGAACTGTCGATTGGCCTTAGTGATCTCTTTTTTCACGATAGAAGCATTCATAAGGTCGTGCCTATGTGGAATTCCAACAACAATAATTTGCTGGTATTCTTCTTGCAGTGCTCAAAGTTTTTTTTCAAATTTTTGGTTGGCATTGGATAACTCGTTCATATACACATCATTAGCGCCCCCAATTTTGACTGTGTATTGACTCGAACTGGAGAATTTCCCATCATTTATGTTTCGTGTGATTTCCGCCATGGGTGCCCTTGGTTTTACAATGGAAGAAGCACTTACACAATAATCATCGCATAAGATTTCAGCAAGGCCACATCCATGGCTATCAGTGTGTATAGCCACATTATATCTGGGAGCTTACAAAGTTATTTGAACCTGTTTATGTACACAGTTCACAGTACCTTTAGGTGTTATTGTCTTCTTCACATCCTGCATACTTAACATTGTGGTCACTTGCGCATGTATGTTTGTACTGCTTTCAGTATATGTTTCAGTCTTCCATGCACTTATTTCCATTTCACATGCACTGAGATGACTGTTTACTACTGTATGGAATGTGTTTTCACATGGTTTATGATGCATAACATAGTCACAGTTGTTTGTATTAACATATTCACAGTTGTTATTGTCTTTCATATTGTTGTAATTACTATGAAGGGTTTTCATCATATTTTTTAATATATCTGAATACCATTCACACATTTCCATATCAGGTTGCAGAGAAGTCCAAACACTTTCATTTTGTCGCTCGGTAAACATTTTGACTGCCGCCTGATGACCGTTGCACGACAACACACCATACTCGCAAATAGAGTTATTAAAGATACTAATGCCGAAACATTCTGTATGGTACCATTTTGGAATGTAGAACAAATTCTGATCCCTTTATGAACAATTCCACTGCTCAATATACAGTTCATAAGTACTTCTATACGAGATGCCATCTTGCTATGTTCCACGAACAAAAGAAGTGGCTCACACAACACTCATTTGGTCAATTGCTGAATACTGTTCCCCAGTCTTGGACTCTTACCAAATAGGATTAATGGAAGAGATCAAGAAGATCCTACCAAGACCCAAACATTTCATCAGGAGATTGATTACTCAGCACAAGAAGGTTAAAGCGATGTTCAACAAACTCCAGAGACAGATTTTATGAAAGAGGCATTGTGCATCACAAGGAGGTGCTCTGTTGAAATTTTTAGAGCATTAGTTCATAGAAGAGTTGAGCAACATACTTCTCCCTCTGATGTATGTTTCATGAAATGATCATGAAGAGCAAATCAGAGAAGTGAGACATCATAAGCAGCTTTAACAGCAATCATAATTCATGCGCACCATTCTTGATCAGAACATGAATGAAGGAGAAACAGTGGTACCAGAAGAACATTCCACCACAAACTGTCAGGCAGCTTGTGGAGTATAGACATAGATGAAGGTGTAGATAGAGGATGCAGCATGTTACCTTGGATGGTCAGTCATGGACAGATGTAGAAGTAACTGTAGGTTCACCCTAGGTAGGTGTGTTGAGACTCGTGCTGTTCATGTTGTATATTAATGACATGACAGACAATTTTAAAAGTAACCTCTGACTTCTTCAGATGATGTAATTATCTGTAATGAGGTACTATTATGGAAAAGCCATGCACATTCTGTCAGATGTTGATAAGATTTCCAAGTGATGCAGTGATACAAAACTTGAGTTCCATATTGAGAAATGTAATATTATACACTTCCCAAAATGTATAAACATTTCTGGCTATAATGTCATAATGTCAGTGACACACAGCTGGAGTCTGTAAAGCATACAAATACAATAACAGTCTGTACAGGATATGCAATGTAATGATTACTTAGGCTCAGTCATAGGTAAAGCAGATGGTAGATCTCAATAAAAGTAAAGTCACATGGTGTGGTTGGTTGAAAGACTCCAAAGGACACATTGAGCCACATAATTGGGCATGTTGTTCCCCAATGCAGCCACTGAATCCAGTGGATGGATCAGTGTCAGTAGCATCACATGTCCTCAATTCATGGGACACTGTGGAGAGGTTTGGAATTTAATCCAGGACACTGCTGCAACAACTGCTGATAAGGGACTTTTCACCAACACCCCTTTGCCATATTGGCAAAAGGGCTACACTGGCATTGCTTAAATTCAGTGATCTGAGGATAATCTCTGTTAATTTGTAGGATGCTAGTACAACCTACACAGTTCTGCCAAGGAATTTGCTTACCCAATAATTATTTAACTCATCCTAGATCATTGCTCAAGTGTGTGGGAACCATACCACACAGGACTAAGTGGGGATATTAAATGTGTACAAAGAAGGATCACAGGTTTATTTGACCCAGGGGAGAGTGTCACTAAGATGCTGAAAAGTGTGATCTGGAAGACATTTATAAGCAGATGCCAGTATTAATGTGAAAGCATATAACATGGACAACAACATGGAATCATCACGAGTTATGAACAGTCAAGCAGAAATGCAAAAAGTAGTCAAGCCTATGGGGTGCACTGTAGTATTTGACCATGAACAGCACCTGTGCAATATCATCAGTACATTGCAAGTACCAGTTATGGTTAGGTTAGTGTTCTGTGCAGTTGTGAGTGCATTATGTTGGAGCTAAGTGTAGTTGAGTGTTGGCAAATTGTTGGTACTCATATGGTAGGGGCATTTGCATGCAAGGTAGCCAAAGTGTTTGGTGTTTCAGGAGTCACCATATCAAAGATATATATCACTTACTGGGAAAGTGGAAAAATATTACTATCTAAGTCACAACACAGATGAAAGTCCTTGTTGAATGATCATGACAGACAGTTACTGAAGAGCACTGTGATGAAAAATAAGAGAAAGACAGCTGTAAAAGGCACTGCAGAACTGAATGTTGCATTCATGAGCCCTGTCAGCACCAAAAAAAACCAAAGGCAGCTCCATAAGCTGAAAATTGCAGGGCGACCTGGAATTCCAATATCTCTCATCAGTGATGCAAAATCCCATAAAAGGAAAACATGGTGCTGAAGCCATAAAACTTGGGCTATGGAGTAATGGAAGAATGTTATTTGGTAGGATGAGTCTTGCTGCATAGTGTTTCCAAAAACAGGATGAATTTATGTCCCAAGAGTGAAATATAATGGGGATTTGGTGATGATTTGGGCAGCAGTATCATGGTATTCCGAGAGCTACATGGTTACACTGCAAGGTTGCCTTACTGTCAAGGACTGTGAGACTATTTTGACTGATCAGGTTTATCCCATGGTACAATGTTTGTTCCCCAGTGGTGATTCTGTGTTTGGTGTTTTCCTGGGAAACGCAAGCTGTGTATATTGTTAAGACAGTGCTCTGCAACCCCAGATTTCTCAGGCTGCATCAAATGTGTGTGGCAATGGTGGTCAGTACGAGTACATTTGTATTACATAGCAAGCTGTCTGGCCAACATATGATTTCTGATAGTATCAAGGGGTTTTATAAACACCAGGCTTCCTCAATCCTGTGTCACCTTTAACCTAGCCAAGGAATGCTCTGATCTTGGCTGATGGACAAAACACATTTTTCATATCATGTCCTTTTAAAATTCTACCTATTTTTGAAGATATGCACCCAGAATATGGTCGAAAGATCACCAATGTACTTGCATCTTCTCACAGTTCTGAGACAGGTCTAAACTCAAAGGCATGATGGATCTGTTTGTCTTTGTTGCCATTGTACGTGAACACAAGCTAAAAGTGATGCAGCTCTTGTGTAAATCTCTCTGCATCTGAGATGGCATACACCCTGTTGCCAGTGTCTCCAGGCCCCAGTGCATTGTTACAAAGGATGGCAACTTGTTGCATGTAGATACATGTACATCTACATGACTCCACTGCCATTCACACCATGTGAGGTGGCACAGTGGTTAGCGTGCTGGACCCACATTTGGGAGGACGACAGTTCAAACCTGTTTTTGGCTATCCTGATCTAGGTTTTCCAAAATTTCCCTAAATTGCTTCATGGAAATGCTGGGATGGTTCCCTGGAAAGGACATGACCAGTTCCTTCCTTAATCCACTTGGACTGATGATGTTGCTGTTGAGTCCCTCTGGCAAATTAACTAACCAACAACAACAGCAGTTCACACTTAAGTGCCTGGCAGAAGGTTCATCAAATCACTCTCACAATATTTCTCAACCATTCCACTTTCTAACACTTAAATCTTTCCATGTGAGCTCTAATTACCCTTATATTATTACAATGATTATTTCTCCCTATGTAGGTAGAGGTCAACAAAACGTTTTCACACACCGAGGAGAGCGTTGCAGATTAAAATTTTCTGAAAAGATCTCACTGCAATTGAAAATGCCTTTCTTGTAATGATTGCCACCCCATCTTGCATATCATATACATGACAGTCTCTCCGCTATTTTGTGATAATACAAAATGACCTGCTCTTCTCTGAACTTTTTCAGTGCCCTCTATCAGTTCTCTTGGGTAAGGATTCAAATAGTTCAAATGGCGCTGAGCACTATGGGACTTAACTTAGAACTACTTAAACCTAACTAACCTAAGGACATCACACATATCCATGCCCAAGGCAGGATTCGAACTTGCAAGCGTAGCGGTCGTGCGGTTCCAGACTGTAGTGCCTAGAACCACTCTGCCACTCTGGCCGGCTGGGTAAGTATCTCAGAGTGCCCAGCAGTACTCTAGAGGAGGAGGGACTACCACAATGTAGGCAGTTTGTATAGTAGACCTGTTGCATGTTCTCAGTGCTCTGGCAGTAAAATGGAGCTGTTGGTTTGCCTTCCCCACAACATTATCTATGTAATAATTCAAATTTAGGTTGGTCATAATTGCCATTACAAGGTATTTCATTGAATTGGCAGCCTTTAGATTTGTGCAATTTATTGTGTAACAAAAATTTAATGGATTCCTTTTAGTACTCATGTGGATTACCTCATCCTTTTCATTATTTCAGGTCAATTATCACATTTTGCACTAAACAGATATCTTGTTTAAATCATTTTGGAATTGGTTTTGACTTTCTAATGACTTTACTAGATTGTAAATGATAGCATAATCTGCTCAGATGGCCTCCTAAATAGTTTATATAGGTCAGGAACAGCAGACGGCCTATAACACTTCCTTGGAAAATGCCTGATAATCACTTTGGTTTTCCTCAATGACTTTCCATATGTTACTATGAACTGAGACCTTTCTCCATAGGTAGACAATTTAAGGCTTTCAGAAATCGAGAAATATGGAATCAGTTTGAGATCCCAGGTTGATAGCACTCATTACTTCATGAGAATAAAGAGCTAGTTACATTTCACAAGAAGAATATTTTTTGCTCATTTTCCTTGAGGTAATTCATAATGTTTGGACATAGTTTATAATGTTACTCATGGGGTTCTTGCTCCTTCTCCTTACATCATGCATCCCTTTCAATATAAACAATTACAATGCAGTAATAAGTTCCACCAGACTCCAGGCAATGTACAGCCATTAACTTTCAATGTGGCTCACTATCATCAGTAGCTGGTGGCCATAAATCATCATTCTACAGACCAACAACTCAACAGAATTATGTTTATATCAAAAGCTTATACCAGCAGTGAGACACATTAGTGAAGAACTTAATAAAAGGTAAGCTGAAGGTGGATCTGTTGGTTGAAATCCCAAAGGATAGTAATATCATTCAAAATAGATTGATTTCAACTATGATAGAAATCCCTTTTAGTTTTCAGAAACCTTCAATGATGCAAATGGTGGCCACATACAGATTGCTCATGAAATAACTTCAGTATCTATCAGTAGTGCAAAATTTTGGAATTACTTAGTGCAGACAATGCATTTATACCCAGCAGCATATGCTAAATAATAGAGAACATCAATAAACTCTTGAGAACCTTATCTACCTCTGAATGAATTAAAGGCACTTATGTGAGATCTCGTCACTAACTAAACAGGCTCTCAAATCGGAGTTCAAAGATTTACAAATCATCACACATACCCAGAATTATTCTAAGTGCACAAAAGTAGCATTTGTGGCATACACGTCGCCCATAACATTACTGACTCCAGATGAAACCAAGATGAAATTCCTGGGCAAAACCTCCAGACTTAAGACAACAGGCCAAAAGACCTCAAGCTCTGCCATACACTCTTATTTAAAGGTTCAGTCACATGTTCACTCCTTGCTTCAGTGCAGATACTTTCATCCTGACCATGATTTGTAATTTTCACAAAAATTTGAGTTAAATACTAGTGATAAAACATATGGAAAATATCTGCAATCAGTTTGTGACCTCATAATAAAATTACTTATACATTTTTTCAACAATTTTAAACAAATCTCAAACATATAAAGCACCAAAACTATAATTAAATACACATCCAAAGTAATTGGAATATTAAAGGTGGAAACCGATGCTGATAAGGTCATTTGTGTCTCTGTCAAGAATTCCATAGTTAAGGCACTATTTATGTAAATAAACTCAGTTGTTTATAACATTTTTCTTCATTTATTTAATTAAAAAAATTATATGTTCATTATATTGCTGGCTCATCCTCTTTCATATGGTGTATCAAAAGTGTGACTTCTATGGTGGGTTCAGTTGTTACAGTTTATTATAAACATTAATGTTAATAACTTTTCAACAATTGCAATTTCAGATATGGATTTACATTCAGTGAGCTCATCCTGTTGCTACAGTTCCAGAGCTGTCATTGGTTCCCTTCTAACATGTGTCTAAGACATTTTACATATCTTCAGCTAGATTCTTGGGTCCAAGCCCATCTTGGGGTGATTGTACATCTTCCACACTAGTCAGGGTACAACCAGCATCACTGGGCCACCTATGACCAGCCAAGCTATATCCTTTCAAAATATTCAAACAAAAGCCCCTATGAGTGAATGCTCAAAAAATTGACCCAGGACTCCCCAGTGGTAAGACTATAGAAACCCTTCCTTGGTTCACCATATGTCTAGTGTATTTAGATGTCAAATGAAACTTATGAAGAGAATAAGACAACACTTCAATATGGACATATTCTCATGACCTTGACAATAAACAAATCATTTAAAATTTTGACAGGGCTTATTGATATCTCACAAGTTACCCATGATACAAATTGACAATATAAACAAATTAATTCATAATTTCCCATCTGCACAAATACTCATCAAAGTATATTAACCTAATCCTGAATTAATTGATTTCCATAATTCTAAAATTGAACATTACATTTAACAGTCATACAACGTAGTGTACCTCCCACTACTCATGTCACACCAATGCACCAAGCTTAACCTTCATGGTTTATTTTCTATGCCGCTGTTGCTTATTTTCTGCTTTAATGTAAATGGACACATAAAAAAATTTACTCACCAAAGGGTCCAGAAGTCATCCAGAACCTCGGTTCAGGGGAGACTTACCAGATAGGATGAGAAGGAAAGACTGATTGTTGGGGACTGCATCAGATGAGATTTGAAAACCTGAGAGCTTAAAGGTAGAAGATAGGATAACATGCAACACAGAGATTACTACTAAAACATCATGCACGAGTTAATAAGAGTGAAAAGCTAAGTGCACTGTATGTAAGAGAGGTGGGAAGGGAGGTGGGGGTAGCGACAAATAGACAAGTCAGAAAATAAAAGATGTAAAAAATTGAAATGGAGTGAAGGAAGGAGTAGTTACTGTGAATAAATGCTGAGACAGATGGAATTAACATAAATTAAGACCAGGTGGGTGGTGAGAACCAACGACATCTTGTAGCACTAGTTCCTGTCTACAGAGTTCTGACAAACTGGCGTCTGCATGAAAAATCCAGATGGCACATGTGGTGAAACAGGCACCGAGGTCATGAATGTCATGTTGTAAAGCATGCTCTAAAACAGAGTAATGTGTGTTGCTGGTATTCACTCTCTGCCTATGCCAATTCATCCTGACTGGTAACTGGGTGGGAATCATGTTGATGTAGAAGGCCGGACAGTGTTTACATAACATAGGAAGTCATGGCCTCCTATCAAAGGGAGAGCCACCTGTTAAATGACACATGTCATATAACAGTTGTTCTGTAAACACTGTTGAGCCTCTTTTACTTTCTGACTTGTCTATTTTTGCCCCCACTCTGTTGTGACAGTGCCACAACATTTAACAGTGCCGCCACGACAGTACGCGCAAACGGCGATAGAAGTGCTCCGCAGCTCGGCAGAGCGCGGGAGGGTCACCTAGCTATGAACAGCGCCGGCCTCATGTCACGGCACGTCAGTCGAATAAGAGATACTGAGTTGTTATCATGTAACCAGCTATTGTTTCTAAGTGAGTGTGTTTGAATATCCACGCAATTATTGGTGATTAAAGGTTATAACACTTTTTGGCGACGAGGTCGGATATTTTCACTGCATTGTGGATTTGTGTGTTCGTGACAGGCAGACATGGAACAGCTTATGCAAGCGCTCATTGAACAACAAACACAGCTGACGGCTGCTATTCAGGCACAGCAAACACAGCTGACAGCTGCTATTCAGGCGTTGTTGATGACGCTTACTCATCGTCTGTCTTCCTCTTCTCTGCCTCCATTCCCTCCTTACGACGAGGACGCTGAAGACTGGGAGGATTATGAGAAGTGTTTGCGGTAACACTTCTTAGCTTTCGGCGTTGTCGATGCTCCTATGTGTAAGTCGTTATTTCTATCTTGGATTTCCCCACGGATCTATCAGCTGCTATCTCAGTTAGCCCCTCTGCGGGAACCTGCCTCTCTGTCCTTTCAAGAAATGTGTGACTTATTGTCTAACTATTACCAAAAAAACACCCACATCGTTGCCGCCTGCGTGGCGTTCTACTGGTGTCGTAAACAGCCCCATCAATCTTACTGGGCTTGGGCGGCGGAACTACACGGTCTGAGTAGGAAATGTCAGTTTGTCACGGACACTCACCATGAGCCCTATGCTGATTCAATGGTTAGGGATGCTATTCTACGGCTTGCTCCTGATAAAGAAGTTCGGCAACGTGTCCTACAACTGCTAAACCCGTTGTCGTCGGAAGTTCTAAGCATCGCTGAATCCTTTGAAGTGTCTCACGCTGCTGGCGCGCAAATAGACGCATGGTGTGATGTAGGCACTGTACAGTCAACTTTTGACACGGACAATTTGCCTGTTTCACAGAAGAACGAAGATGTGGCGGCGGTTCACTCACGTAAACAACGTCTTAATGGGCCGCAACGCTCGCAGTGAAAACAGCAACCACAGAAGCGGGTTAGTTCCGCACTTCCTTCTTGTCTACGTTATTTCGTACAGCATGACAGGGACGCGTGTCCAAAACGTTGAGCCATGTGTAATTCATGTAGGAAAAAAGGCCACATTGCTTCTGTGAATCAGTCGCCTAAAGTTCCTGTCGACGAGGACGAGGCATCGGACATGGATGTTAACTGTGTGCTTTCTCAAACTAATAAGTTGTTTGTTACTGTTCGTATTCTGGAAAAAGACATTCGCATGCAAGTGGACACTGGCTCAGCAGTAACTCTCATTAATTCTCGCACGTATTTGCAGTTGGGCTCCCCTCCCTTGTCTCCAGTTACGCGAAATCTGAGAACTTATAATAAACAGAAAATTCCTATCATTGGCCAGTTTGATGCTTCCACTGCCTACAAGTCTGTCGTTAGCCCCCTCACGTTTTACATGGTGGATCATGCGGGCACTGGAAACCTGTTCGGTTATGATGCTTTCCAGTTGTTCGGGTTCTCCATTGATGATGTGCACCTCATATCTGAGGATATTCGGTATCAACAGCTGGATGGATTGTGTTCTGAATTTTCGTTCGTGTTCTCTGCTGGTCTGGGTCGTGCCAAGGATTTTGAAGCCCACATTACTCTTAAACCTACAGCTTGCCCTAAGTTTTCCGGGCATGCCCTATTCCGGTGGCGTTGTGTGCACCTGTCAAGGCTGAGATAGACAAGTTAACAGCTTCAGGGATTCTCCTTCCTATTACCTCCAGTGAAAGGGCATCGCCAATCGTGGTGGTTTCTAAACCAAATGGGAGTCTGCGATTGTGTGGTGATTTTAAAGCCACTGTCAACGCTCAGAGCCTCATTGACACTTATCCTCTTCCCCATACTGAGGAGTTATTTTCCAAGCTCGCTGGGGGCCAGTTCTTTTCCAAACTTGACTTATCGGAGGCGTACCATCAGTTGCCGTTGGATGCTTCTTCCAAGGAATTTCTCGTCATCAACACTCCTTGTGGGCTGTATCAGTACCAGCAGCTACCATTTGGCATCGCTAGCGCGCCGGCCATTTTTCAGCGGTCTTTGGAACAGCTGACGGCTTCCGTTTCCGGCTGCATAAACTATCTGGATGACATTGTTGTCATGGGGGCCTCCACTGAGGAGCACCTTTGCAATTTGCGTTCACTGTTTTGGGTTTTGCATTTGGCTGGGTTGAGGTGCAGTCTGGACAAGCCACAGTTCTTCCAACCCTCCATTGTGTATCTTGGTTTCCACTTGTCCCGTGAGGGTATACGTCCTCAACGTCAGCACGTTGCGGCCATTAACACTCTATCCCGGCCATCTACGGTCAAAGAACATCAGGCGTTTCTAGGCAAGATTGCTTATTATCACAATTTCATTCTATCCGCGGCGGCGGTAGCTCATCGTTGGGCCTTATGCTTGTCTCGTTTTCACTATGAGATTCACTATCGCCCCACAGCCCAGCACGCCAACGCTGATGCATTGTCGCGATTGCCGATGGGCCCCGACCCGGTTTTCGATCGTGATGAACTCCTCTGTTTCCACACTGATGAGGAAGAACGTCGTGCGGTCGAGGGTTTTCCACTTACAGGTTCTCAGGTCACGTCAGCTACTGCGTGGGACCCGGTCCTGCGTCAGGTGATCGGTTTTGTTCAACGGGGTTGGCCAGACAGGACCAAGGGCCATTCATTGGATCCCCTTCGCAACTACCATGCCTTGCGCCTTCGTCTGTCTATTCGTGATGGTGTTGTTCTTCTGGCCACGGATGACGCATCCATGGGTCGTGGTGGCAGCCTCTCTTCGCAAAGATGTTCTCAAACTGTTGCATGAAGGCCATTGAGGTATTTCTCGGAATAAGTCCCTAGCCCACAGGCAATTTTATTGGCCCGGTATTGATTCAGACATCACCCACATGGTTGCTGCGTGTGGTCAGTGTGCTCAACAACTGGCGGCACCTCGTACAATGCCCTCTCTGTGGACTGATCCAGCGCAGCCACGGGAACAGGTGCATGCTGACGTTGCCGGCCCCTTCCTCGGTCCTTATTGGTACTGTTGATTGACGCCTTCTTGAAGTTTCCGTTTGTTGTTCAATGTCCGTCACCCACCAGTGCAGTGACGACGCTGGCTTTGTCTAAAATCTTTGCGCTAGAAGGTCTTCCATCCATGATCGTCACGGACAATGGCCCTCAGTTCTCTTCACAGGCCTTCTGTGATTTTGGTACTGGACAATGGATTCATCATGTTACAGCACCGCCCTTCCATCCACAATCGAATGGGGAGATCGAGCGCCTTGTCTGCACTTTCAAAAGGCAGATGAAAAAATTTCTTAGTGATTTTTCCAATGATGACGCTCTGCTGCAATTTCTGAGTTCTTATCGCTTCATGCCTCATGCACGAGCTTCCGTCCTGGACATTTTCGACCATACTCTCGTGTCTCTCCATGGGATCTTTTCGGGACCTCACAAGAGGCCATTGATGTCTCCGCACTGTCCATGTCTCCAAGGAAGTGAGTGTTTTTTTTTTTTTTCAAAGGGGGGAAAAGTGTTGTGACAGTGCCACAATATTTAACAGCGCCGCCATGAATGTACAAGCAAACCGCGATAGAGGCGCTCCACAACTTGGCTGAGCGCAGGAGCGCCACCTAGTTACGAACGGTGCCGGCCATATGTCACAGGACAGCAGTCGAATAAGAGATACTGAGTTGTTATCATGTAACCAGCTATTGTTTCTAAGTGAGTTTGTTTGAATATCCATGCAATTATTGGTGATTAAAGGTTTTATAACACACCCCTCCCCCCCCCCCCCCCCTGCCACCTCTGTTACATACTAGGCACTTAGCTTTTCACTTTTATTAACTCATGCACGAATGTTTAGTAGTAATCTCTGTCTTGCATATTACATTGTCTTCCACCTTTTTTAGCTCTTACATTTTCAAATCAGCCTTTCCTTCTCATCCCATACAATAAGTCTTCTAAACTGTTCCCCTTTCCCTAAACCTCTCCAATCCTTTTCCTTCACCCTCTTCCTTCCCCTTCAACTCTTCCACTAGAAGAAGGAGCCACTGGCTCCAAAAGCTTGTGAAAGTTAAATCCTTTTGTGTGGGTGTTCCCCTGCCACCACTTGGTGAGTAGATTCTTTTTTATCTGACCATTTACATTATTTTATAAATTGATTATTTTCGTTTTCATTTTCCACATTCCAACATTTCTCCACGTAAATGTGTTCATATATATGCACACATCTAAAACCACTAAAACATTCTCTTTACCTCACATCTGACGATAATTGTATCCTTCTATAAACAAATTTCTCTATGTGTCCACACATACCAATAATAAATCACTTTATTTTTTAATCACTTATACAGTACGTCCGAGCATATCTTCTCATGAATAGTAAAATTGATATAGTCCTCATATGATTGGAACTTCTATCATCAATTCCACTGATATAAGCTGTGTAAATCGTGGTACACAACATATGTACATTATACGGAACCCATTTAACAATTAAAAACCTTCAAAATTTCTTATAATTATACAAACATGGTAAGTAAATAAATATATGCAGTATACTTGAGCACACTGCCTTCTCATATTTTTAGTCCAGCTGTAAATTTGCTATCATCTGTTTATCTCTGGGTTCTCTTCAGAACTTTACTCTTTTTCCACAATCCCCATCATGAAACTCCAGAACTCTATCTTTTTCATTTATGCTGCAACCACACTTGTCAAGAAAATCCATTCTGAGAATATTGTTTTGAGCAAGGCTAGGCACAACAAAGCAACCTATCTCAAAACACTGATCCCTAATATAAAAATTTAACAGAATTTCCCTCTCTATTGGCTTCTTACATCCCCTAGTTGCAGTCTTCATTTTAAATGCAGTTACAGTCAGCTTGTCTATCTGCTTCTTATCTGTTGCCAGAATGATTCAGATATTGCTCACACACTACATCTACAATCCAATAGTGCATCATTTTCTTCATTTCCCACTTTGATATTAATAACTGTTAAACTTTCTCGATAACTACCCTCTTAAATTTAGTCTCTTCCAACAAATCAACTTCTTCCCTGCTCTCTATATCCAGTACATGAACACTTTTATACATATCCCCACGTTAAATATCTACATCTTCTTTAAACAAATCATTAACCACTTAACATATATCCTGTTAACCTTTTAATTCTCCAGTTTTCCTTGTCACTTTAAATAAACTTTCCCGTTTATCAGGAGTTAATAATTTATGGATCTCAGCATAACATACCCAGTAATTGACAACACTCTCAGGTTCCTATTTTTCTACCCATTCACTACTAATATTCTTATCCAGACCCATCTCACCACCTTCCATAAAAATATACCCCAATTTCTCCCTCATGGCAAAACTAAACAACATTTTAATTACTGCAGTTAACCTCAGTATCATTCACTATTACCACACACAACATTATCAGGTGCACCCATTGGTAGAGGCCGCAAAAACATATACATTACAGAGCGAGGTGGCACAGTGGTTAATACATTGGACTTAGATTCAGGAAAACTATGGTTAAAACCCGCATCCAGCCATCTTCATTTAGATTTTCTGTAATTTCCCTAAATTGCTTCAGGCAAAAGCCAGGATAGTTCCTTTGAAAGGGCACAGCCAACTTCCTTCCCCATCCATCCCTAATCCATTGGGGCCAATAACCTCGCTGTCTGGTCCCTTCCCCCAAATCAACCAACCATATACATCATTAGCTACTGCTTCATCACCATGTGCACCCACTGGTACAGGTAAATTATCAATAACAGCACAGCTCCACTTTGAGCAGGCTCACATACATTAATATTCAAAGAAATCCAGTCATTACTCATCAGTATGTCTACACAAATAATCTGTTTACCAACAACGTCAATATACACTCCTGGAAATTGAAATAAGAACACCGTGAATTCATTGTCCCAGGAAGGGGAAACTTTATTGACACATTCCTGGGGTAAGATACATCACATGATCACACTGACAGAACCACAGGCACATAGACACAGGCAACAGAGCATGCACAATGTCGGCACTAGTACAGTGTATATCCACCTTTCGCACCAATGCAGGCTGCTATTCTCCCATGGAGATGATCGTAGAGATGCTGGATGTAGTCCTGTGGAACGGCTTGCCATGCCATTTCCACCTGGCGCCTCAGTTGGACCAGCGTTCGTGCTGGATGTGCAGACCGCGTGAGACGACGCTTCATCCAGTCCCAAACATGCTCAATGGGGGACAGATCCGGAGATCTTGCTGGCCAGGGTAGTTGACTTACACCTTCTAGAGCACCTTGGGTGGCACGGGATACATGCGGACGTGAATTGTCCTGTTGGAACAGCAAGTTCCCTTGCCGGTCTAGGAATGGTAGAACGATGGGTTCGATGACGGTTTGGATGTACCGTGCACTATTCAGTGTCCCCTCGACGATCACCAGAGGTGTACGGCCAGTGTAGGAGATCGTTCCCCACACCATGATGCCGGGTGTTGGCCCTGTGTGCCTCGGTCGTATGCAGTCCTGATTGTGGCGCTCACCTGCACGGCGCCAAACACGCATATGACCATCATTGGCACCAAGGCAGAAGCGATTCTCATCGCTGAAGACGACACGTCTCCATTCGTCCCTCCATTCACACCTGTCGCGACACCACTGGAGGCGATCTGCACGATGTTGGGGCGTGAGCGGAAGACGGCCTTACGGTGTGCGGGACCATAGCCCAGCTTCATGGAGATGGTTGCGAATGGTCCTCGCCGATACCCCAGGAGCAACAGTGTCCCTAATTTGCTGGGAAGTGGCGGTGCTGTCCCCTACAGCACTGCGTAGGATCCTACGGTCTTGGCGTGCATCCGTGTGTCGCTGCGGTCCGGTCCCAGGTCGACAGGCACGTGCACCTTCCGCCGACCACTGGCGACAACATCGATGTACTGTGGAGACCTCACGCCCCACGTGTTGAGCAATTCGGCGGTACGTCCACCCGGCCTCCCGCATGCCCACTATACGCCCTCGCTCCAAGTCGTCAACTGAACATACGGTTCACGCCCATGCAGTCGCGGCATGCTACCAATGTTAAAGACTGCGATGGAGCTCCGTATGCCACGGCAAACTGGCTCACACTGACGGCGGCGGTGCACAAATGCTGCGCAGCTAGCGCCATTCGACGGCCAACACCGCGGTTCCTGGTGTGTCCGCTGTGCCGTGCGTGTGATCATTGCTTGTACAGCCCTCTCGCAGTGTCCGGAGCAAGTATGGTGGGTCTGACACACCGGTGTCAATGTGTTCTTTTTTCCATTTCCATGAGTGTAATTTGCTTTGCCACTCAAATCCATATCAACACCTGTTTCTGCTTCTGGGAGAGCCACTGCCTCTATATCAAATACCTCAGTAATCTTCACTGAAGCAAAACCCAGACTATTTTCTTCATTGTCTTTCAGTTCAATCATTTCATCTTTAGAAAACAATTCTAAAACAAATCTTGTTCTAGTCACTGTAGTTAAAGAACCTTCTTGCATATTCTCATTACCTTTAATGGCATCCATGTTGCATATAGTCACTTTTCTCCTCTGTTTCTCACTGTAAATCTGCTGCGTATTGTAACACTGTCTGGCCCTATTCTTTGCATAATAATTAGCCCCCCATGGACATTGAGTGAGGTGTGAATTAGATTTCCCACTGTCTGCCATGACAATTTGTACCCTGTGCACTCTGTTGTCTTGGCACTTGCCTTCCTTCCTCTTGTCATATCTTCTCCCATTCCTATGATTTCCATTGAAATTATATTGTAACTATCCCTGTCATGATTTCCATTTCTATACCTCTGCTCAGCAAATTTTGGTCTGTAAAGCAGAGCCCTATCCATGTTTTCTACAGAATTCAAAATTTTATCTACAGGATCAGTAAGGCTGTGCATGAGTTCCCACTGCAATGATTGTGGAAGCTTCCTTTTTAATGCAAAAGGCCAGTGTGGCAGTGCGGTTCTAGGCACTTCAGTTTGGAACCATGTGACCGCTACGGTCGCAGGTTCGAATCCTGCCTAGGGCATGGGTGTGTGTGATGTCCTTGGGTTAGTTAGGTATAAGTAGTTCAAAGTTCTAGGGGACTGATGACCACAGATGTTAAGTCCCATAGTGCTCAGAGCCATTTAATGCAAAAATTTCTGTAAGAACTAAAGGCCTATCCAAATGTATTAATTTATTTAATTCTCTTGCACAAAATTCCCTCATACTGTCTTTACCACTCATGTGTCCTGGCCCACTCAAAGTTCATTTTGTAATTGTACCTGTTTATCTTCTTCCCAGTATTTATTTAAGAACACCATTTCAGAGCTCCTGAAGTCAACAAATTGCTCTGCACACTGATTACCTCATGTTTGAGCTCCCCCTTTGGACTGGCTCTTTACAAATTTAATTTTAGCCATCTCACTCATGCTAGAAAAAAATTATCTTTACATGTAGTCAACAACCTACCCTCTCCACTGAATGGTTTTGTACACAATCCTTGACCCATGGGATGCCCCATCATTAAATTCTACATCTACATCCATACTCCGCAAGCCACCTGACGGTGTGTGGCGGAGGGTACCTTGAGTACCTCTATAGGTTCTCCCTTCTATTTCAGTCTCGTATTGTTCATGGAAAGAAGGATCGTTGGTATGCCTCTGTGTGAGCACTAATCTTTCTGATTTTATCCTCATGGTCTTCTTGCGAGATATACATAGGAGGGAGCAATATGCTGCTTGACTCCTCATCGAAGGTATGTTCTCGAAACTTCAACAAAAGCCCGTACCGAGCTACTGAGCGTCTCTCCTGCAGAGTCTTCCACTGGAGTTTATCTGTCATCTTCGTAACGCTTTCGCGATTACTGAATGATCCTGTAACGAAGCACACTGCTCTCCGTTGGATCTTCTCTATCTCTTCTATCAACCCTATCTGATACGGATCTCACACTGCTGAGCAGTATTCAAGCAGTGGGCTAAGAAGCGTTCTGTAACCTACTTCCTTTGTTTTCGGATTGCATTTCCTTAGGATTCTTCCAATGAATCTCAGTCTGGCATCTGCTTTACCGATGATCAACTTTATATGATCATTCCATTTTAAATCACTCCTAATGCGTACTCCCAGATAATTTATGGAATTAACTGCTTCCAGTTGCTGACCTGCTATATTGAACCTAAATGATATGGGATCTTTCTTTCTATGTATTCACAGCCCATTACACTTGTCTACATTGCGATTCAATTGCCATTCCCTGCACCATGCGTGAATTCGCTGCAGATCCAACTGCATTTCAGTACAATTTTCCATTGTTAAAACCTCTTGATATTCCACAGCATCATCCGCAAAAAGCCTCAGTGAACTTCCAATGTAATCCAACAAGGTTGTTGATGTATTTTGTGAATAGGAATGGTCCTACAACACTCCCCTGCGGTACACCTGAAATCACTCTTACTTCGGAAGACTTCTCTCCATTGAGAATGACATGCTGCATTCTGTTATCTAGGAACTCTTCAATCCAATCACATAATTGGTCTGATAGTCCATTTGCTCATACTTTGTTCATTAAACGACTGTGGGGAACTGTATCAAATGCCTTGTGGAAGTCAAGAAACACGGCATCTACCTGTGTCTATGGCCCTCTGAGTCTCGTGGACAAATAGCACGAGCTGGGTTTCACACAATCGTCTTTTTCAAAACCCATGCTGATTTCTACAGGCTAGATTTCTAGTTTCCAGAAAAGTCATTATACTTGAACATAATACGTGTTCCGAAATTCTACAACTGATCGATGTTAGAGATATAGATCTATAGTTCTGCATATCTGTTCAATGTCCCTTCTTGAAAACGGGGATGACCTGTGACCTTTTCCAATCCTTTGGAACGCTATGCTCCTCTAGAGACCTGTGGTACACCGCTGCAAGAAGGGGGGCAAGTTCCTTTTTATACTCTGTGTAAAATCGAACTGGTCCAGTGGCCTTTCCTCTCTTGAGCGATTTTAATTAGTTCTCTATCCCTCTGTCATCTGTTTCGATATCTACCATTTTGTCATCTGTGCAACAATCTGGAGAAGGAACTACAGTGCAATGTTCCTCTGTGAAACAGCTTGGAAAAAAACATTTAGTATTTAGTCCTTTAGTCTGTCATCCTCTGTTTCAGTACCACTTTGGTCACAGAGTGTCGGGACATTTTGTTTTGATCCACCTACCACTTTGACATAAGACCAAAATTTATTAGGATTTTCTGCCAAGTCAGTACATAGAACTTTACTTTCGAATTCATTGAACACCTCTTGCATGGCCCTCCTCACATTACATTTCGCTTCGCATAACTTTTGTTTGTCTGCAAGGCGTTGGCTATGTTTTGTTTGCTGTGAAGTTCCGTTTGCTTTTGCAGCAGTTTTCTAACGTGGTTGTTGTATCACGGTGGCTCTTTTCCATCTCTTATGATCTTGCTTGGCACATACTCATCTAACGCATATTGTACGATGGTTTTGAACTTTGTCCACTGATTCTCAACACTACGTGTTCTTAAAACAGAACTATTGTGTTGAGCCATCAGGTACCCTGAAATCTGCTTTTTGTCACTTTTGTTAAACAGAAAAATCTTCCTACCTTTTTTAATATTTCTATTTACAGCTGAAATCATCGAAGCAGTAACTGCTTTATGATCGCTGATTCCCTGTTCTGCATTAACTGTTTCAAATAGTTGGGGTCTGTTTGTCACCAGAAGGTCTAATATGTTATCGTCATGAGTTGGCTCTCTGTTTAACTGCTCAAAATAGTTTTCAGATAAAGCACTTAAAGAAGTTTCACTGTATTCTTTGTCCCTGCCACCCATTATGAACATTTGAGTCTCCCAGTCTATATCCGGCAAATTAAAATCTCCACCCAGAACTATAACATGGTGGGGAAATCTACTCGAAATATTTTACAAATTATCCTTCAGGTGCTCAGGCACAACAGCTGCTGAGCCAGGGGGCCTATAGAGACATCCAATTACCATGTCTGAGGCTGCTTTAAGTGCGACCTTCACCCAAATTATTTCACATTTCGGATCTCCGTCACTTTCCTTCGATACTATTGCACTTCTTATCGCTATAAACACACCTCCCCCTTCACTCTCCAGCCTGTCTCTGCAGTATACATTCCAATCCGAGTTTAGAGTTTCATTACTGTTTACATCTGGTTTCAGCCAACTTTCTGTCCCTAGTACTATGTGGGCATTGTTTATTAATGAGAGCAGTTCTCTGACCTTTCTATAGATGCTCCTGCAATTTACTATTAGCACATTAATATTGTTATTTCCTGTTGCATTTTGCCTACTCTTACCTTGCCGCGTCTCAGGAGGCGTCTCGTCGGGCCTATGAAGGGAATTCTCTAACCTAAAAAACCCACATGTGCACTCCACATGTACTCCGCTACCCTTGTAGCCACTTCCTGCATGTAGTGCACGCCTGACCTATTCAGGGGGACCCTACATTTCTCCACCTGATAGCGGAGTTCAAGAAATTTGTACCCCAGATCTCTGCAGAATCGTCTGAGCCTCTGATTTAAGCCTCCTACTCGGCTCCAAACCAGAGGACTGCGATTGGTTCTGGGAATGATACTACAAATATTTAGCTCAGATTCCACCCTGCGAGCGAGGCTTTCTGTCTTCACCAACTCCGCCAACTGCCTGTACGAACTGAGGGTGACCTCTGAACCCAGACAGCAGGAGTCATTGGTGCCAACATGAGCAACAATTTGCAGTCGGGTGCACCCAGTGCTCTCTATCGCTGCTGGCAGGGCCTCCTCCACATCTCAAATGAGACCCCCCAGCAAGCAGACAGAGTGAACACTGGCCTTCTTCCCCGACCTTTCCACTATTTCCCTAATGGGCTCCATCACCCGCCTAACGTTGGGGTTCCCAATCACTAATAAACCCCTACCCCCATATGCCTGCTCGGACCTTGCTGAAGGAGCGGCCACATGTCCACTCACAGCCAGAGCAGATGATGCCACACGGCCAGCCTCTACATTGACCCTCCGCCTCGTGTGCCGCGAACGCCGCTGATCCCGCCACTCCCCTTGGGGAGAGGGTGGCCCAACCGTGCCTGGTACCCATGAAGATGTCTCGACAGGAGGGGCAGTGGGTGTAGCATGTAACACCTGGGGTGTACCATGTGACGCACCAGACTCCCCACTGCCACTACACTCTGAGGCAGCAGCCTGAAGACAGCTGACCGCACCCCTCAAGACGTTCAGCTGTTGGCGAACAGTGGCCAGCTCCTCTTGCGTCCGTACAGAGCAGTCACACATACTATCTATCCTAAGAAATCAATTTACTGTAGAGAGTTAATCAACTTTTAACTAGACTGCTTATTCACTAAAGGCAGCTGATAGTTGACTAAACTGTCAAACTGTCTGTGGACTGTACTGAAAACAAACACTAGCACTACTGGCACTATGGCTGACTAAAGGGACTCTCTGTGACTGTGTTCAAAACAAACATGAAATCTATGGAACACTATTACTAGCACTCGACAATTAAAGCTTCCTAAAAGCAAAAACACACGGAAGAAGAAGTGAAAAGTAAAAAAAAATAAGTTAATACTTAAATTAACGTAGCTTGCTGCACGGCAGACGTGAAGCAGGCAGCAGTTATGATGACACTGACACTACTGGCACTATGGCTGACAAAAAGGGACTGTCTCTCACTGTATTCAAAACAAACACGAAATCTATGGAACATTACTACTAGCATTTGACAATTAAAGCTTCCTAAAAGCAAAAACACATGGATGAAGAAGTGACAAGTAAGAAAAATACAGTTAATACTTAAATTAACATAGCTCGCTGCACAGCAGACGTGACGCAGACGGCAGTTACGATGACTTGTCCAACTGCTACATTACTTATTGATTCCTTCAATTCATGTATCTGTTTCTCTCTCTTGCTAAAATTACCTTCTAGCTTTTCACCTATACTTTTATAACATTCAGCAATGCCTACAGTAAGTTATCTACATTTTTTTGTAATTTATAATTTATATACTTCTCTTCTTGTGCCTCAGGATGATCTTCCACAGTTCCCACCTTTGGTACCACTCCCTTTTTGACCATCAATGCTAAGATTAACTCCATCAACCATTTTAACATCATTTTCTACTTTATTTGTAAGCTCAGTGAATTTAATACCTAGCTGATCAAACTTCCCGTTCAAGCTCTGATTCCATTTCCCCTAATTTTGTATCAATATTCAGTTTTTATACTCCCAAATTTATCTCCATTTTTGAGTCTGCTTTGTCAACTATCTCCCCATTTATGAATCTGTCTTTTCTAATTTCTTAATTAATGTTTTAAAAAATACGTTCAGATCACTTCTTCGCATGATCCTATTTTTTCTCTTCTCTTTGGCATGATAACACTACTAGTATCACTTCCTCACATTGCAAAGTATTAATTTCATCAGCCATGGCTGATGATCAGGAAACAGATTTACAATGCAGCTACTGACTGTACTTAACTTGCATTTTGCAGCTGACATACACCACCTGTGCTGCTCTGTGTCTGTGTCTGGTCCAGTGCCAGTGCAATACCGCAGGCAACATGGACTGCTATCTGCCTCATATGATGCTGTGTGAAGCCACCATTTCTCCTGTTTAGTACCAATGTGATGCCACCCATGTGTGATGCTTCTGCTGCCCAGTTCCAATGTGATGCTGCCTGTGTCTTACACTGTGAAGACACTGCCTCTACTGGTTTATGACTTTACCCATGAGAACTGCTGTACCGACAATGTATGGTGTAGCCATCATCTGTCACTGCTGTTACTAACAAGCACTATGAGGTCTATTGTCTGCACTAATTGTGCTGTTACTGTTCCTGCTTTGGACATACCCATGCTATAAAGAAACTTGTGAGCCCACATGGTAATTGCTCACTACTATGGCTTGGATACAGGGACAACCAGTCCTGAAATAATTCACAATAGAATGGAAATGCAGTCTAGTCCAGGACAGACAAACCCAATTACAACATTACTCATGGGGTTCTTGCTCTTACTCACATTCTGTATCCCTTTATACACAAACAATTATGATGCAATAGTGAGCCCCATTGGAGTCTGGCTAATGTGCGGCCATTATCTTTGAGTGTGGCTCACTATCATCCTATCATCAATAGTGGGTGGCTGTATGTTGATGCTCTGTAGCCCAACAACTCAACATAATAATGTTTATATCAAAAACAGATACTAGCAGCTACTGAATCAACCATGGATATACTTATTGTTCCAGGGCAGCCCAAAGAGCTACAATGCCAAGAAGAATCATTTCTCAGGTTTTAGTGAGATCAAAGTATTGTTTTTTTATTGAAAGTAATCTTTATTAAAATGATAATACATTGGTACATCTCCAATTAATGTAAATTCTTGTGTAATACTATGACCCTTCATCCAACAAGAAACATTCTCAGCTTGACAAACTCTCCCATTTGAGGAAACAGCACCTGCAGAGCATCACTCTGATGCATAAATTCATCAAAGTCTTTATTGGCAAATTCAGAAATGTGGAAGATCTTATGCACAATCTCATCTCTCTCATTGAAACTTTCAAGACAAGCCATTGCAACAGAAATACACCTGACAATAACATCAGTTATCCAAACATTACCATGTCCTAAAACACTTGTATGAAATACACTGAAAGATAACTTACACCCTACAAAAATACCATCACCTAATAATAAACTTACTTATGCATTATTTCAACAGTTTTAAACACATCTCAAACATATGGACCACTACATTTGGCATTTGAGTCAAGACAATGACTTGATCTATTTTATTAATCAAAGCCATAATTAAATATACATTGAAAGTTATGGGAATATGACAGAAGGAAACCGATGCTGATAAGATCATTTGTGTCTCTGTTGAGGATTCCACACTTATGGAACTATTTACATAAATAAATTGTTTATAGCATTATCCTCTTTAATCCAGTGTATTATAAGAGTGATTTTTGTGATGGGTTCAGTAGCTACAATTTATTATAAACAATTGTGATAATAACGTTAATAACTTTGCTGCCACTGGTTTGTTTCTAGCATACTTGTAAGGAATTTTATGTATCTTTACTAAAATTATATTAGTGATGATATCTAAAGGCACAGGCCCCTAAGTCTTAACTCATTTCATGACCATCCTGCCAGGACACACCTCTTTCCATCTGGGAAAACCCCAGTGACCACTAGGCCTTGTGGCTTGCTAGTCACTTTTCCTGCACTCAGCTCACCTTTCACAGTCCATCTGACAGCTGGCTGCCCCAACATACATTTGCCCCAGCCCACAGCTGACCTGTCAGATGCAGTTCACCCTGTTGTAATGGTACAAGTGTGTGTTCCAAAATCCTACTACATATGTGGGCCTGTAATTTGTGAGGTTGCTGTACTTCCTTTCTTGAGTATTGGCATGACCTGTGCAACCTTCCAGTCTTTAGGTACGGATCTTTCATCAAAGGAGTAGTTGTATCTGTTTGTTAAGTATGGAGCTATATACCAGCATACTCTGAAAGGAATCTAATTGGTATACAACCTGGACAATAAAACTTGCCTTTATCAAGTGGTTTGTGCTGCTTTGGTACACTGAGGACAGCTAGGTCTGAGTTACTCATGTTGGCAGCAATTCTTGATTCAAATCCTAGAATATTTGCTCTGTCTTATTTGGTGAAGAAATTTCAGAAAACCATAATTAGTAACTCTGGTTAGTGACACTGTCATCAGTAATATTACCATCACTATCATACACTGCAGATACTGATTATGTCATACTACTGTTACATTTCACATACAAACAGAATGTCTTTGGACTTTCTGTTAAATTTCAAGACAGAGTTTCATTGTGGAAACTCTTAAAGTCTTCCCTCTTGCATTGAAGTTTGCTCTAAATTTTGAATTGCTTTAAAACTTCACCACTCATGGTGATTTCACTTTCGTTTAAATTTGGCATACTTCTTTTGTTGCTTTTGCGATCATGTTCTGACCTGTATTGCAGACCATAGTGGTGAGAAGTCAGGTCCATCTCTTATTAACTTATTTGGTATAAATCTTGCCATTGCTGTCAGTACTGTTTCTTTGAATTTGAGTCACATGTGCTCTATACTTTCATAGTTAGTTCAGAATTAATGGAGGCTGTCTCTTAAGAAGACATCAAGCACTTTTTTTAAAAAAAATATATCTATTCTAATTAATGATGATGTAAATAAAATAGAAAGAAACTTCCACGTGGGAAAAATATATTAAAAACAAAGATTCCAAGACTTACCAAGCGGGAAAACGCCGGCAGACAGGCACAAGAACAAAACACACAAACACACACACACAGAATTACTAGCTTTCGCAACCAATGGTTGCTTCTTCAGGAAGGAGAGGGAAAGACGAAAGGATGTAGGTTTTAAGGGAGAGGGTAAGGAGTCATTCCAATCCCGGGAGTGGAAAGACTTCCCTTAGGGGGAAAAAAAAGGACAGGGGTACACTCGCGCACACACACACACGCACACATATCCATCCACACATACACAGACACAAGCAGACATCCTTTCGTCTTTCCCTTTCCTTCCTGAAGAAGCAACCATCGGTTGCGAAAGCTAGTAATTCTGTGTGTGTGTTTGTGTGTTTTGTTCTTGTGCCTGTCTGCCGGCGTTTTCCCACTTGGTAAGTCTTGGAATCTTTGTTTTTAATATATCTATTCTGCATTATTTTCATTGGGTTTGGATGTTATGGCATTCAGTCCCACTACAACTACTCTGTGGTCAGTAATCCCTGTATCTGTCATAATGTTCTCTATTTGATCACGAGGGTGAATATATTTTGCAACCATTTACCCTTTGTGTGGGCTTCTGAAGCAGTTGTTCAAAATAAGATTCAGAGAAAGCATTTAGTATGAATCAGACAGTGTTTTATACCTAAATCTGATTTTAAATGTGTATTTTTGCCAACATATGGTGGGCAGATTAATGTCACCACAAAGTGTAATTGTATGAGGGGGGTGCCTATTTCAAATGAGACTCAGGTCTTCTTTGAATTCTGCAGTAACTATATCATCTGAGTTTGGAGGTTGGTAAAAGGAACAAATTATTAATTTATTCTGGTTGTCAAGCACATCCTCTACCCATACTAACTCTAATGCACTACCTACTTCACTGTCAGTGCAAGACAGACTATTTCTAATAGCAACAAACATGACACCTCAGCTGTATTTAAGCTATCTTTTCTCAACAACTTAGGGTCCTATGCAAAATTTTCAGCTGAACTTGTATCCAGCTTTAGTCAGGTGTCAGTAACTATAACAATTTTTGATTCAGTGCTTTGTATCAGTGCACGCAGCTCTGATTGTTTCCCAACACAGCTACAAAAATTCAAGACTATAATACATATGGCTCCTATGTTAACTCCTGTCCTGTGTATGACCTGCACCTTTAGAGACTAAAATGTTATTTGTTGTTTCCTGAGACCTTTTAACTCGGTCCATACCACTTCGCACACCAGTCTGTGTACATCCGTTTTTGATGGATACTGTGTCCAAGTGTCCCATTGTCCTTTCTGTAGACCACTACATTTAGAAATGGACGCTTTTAATCTCTTTCAGCATCCATCATGAACCTTATGCTGAGATGAAGGCAATCAAAATGACCCAGGAAACAATTCAGAGCACGCGTTCCATGTGGACATACCATAAATGTATTGTTGATGTACCTCCAAAATCAGACAGGTTTTACAAATTCTGTCCTCAGCACTCTGTCTTCAAAATCTTCCATAGATAAATTGGTCACTGGGGGATAGAAATGGGGACCTTTATCTGGTTGCTTGATCTGGCTGCACAACACCTTAGAAAAATTTCAGCATCAGATGTACTGAGAACCAGTGGCTAATATACCCAGTTTATTGAACAGTCTTCTCCAAGGTGACCATAAAATGTTATGATAAATGATGCATGTTACACTTGAGCTACCCCAACGTATGATATCGGTTGATATTGTGGGGTAAAAGCCATCAAAATATACCAAAATTTTTCTTTTTGCTTTACCTCTGACTGACAATTCTCACATTGTAAACAAAGATGTGTTAAGCACAGCTGAGATGGTTTTTAGGCCTGATGATGGTCTGACCCCAGACCATGATGGTCTAATCCTAGGCCAAAATTGATCATTGCTTCTAAAATAAACTGTTACAGTTGTGTATTGCAAAATGCAGTTCTTAACATGTGAGCCGTTCTCTTGTTTACTCCTGCCATTAGAATTAGTTGCATTCCCAAATTAGTTGCATTGTTTAAGTCCAAAGTATTTACCAATTTCAACCTCTTCTATCTACATGTGTCCATATTTATGTTGATTGGAATCCAGTTGAAGCTCAGAACTAAGTACAATGAGTTTATTCACAATTTAATGGGAATTAACTGGCAATAATCAGTGGTTAATATCCATGAAAGTATCAGAAGAAGCTCATTATGAAACCACATTTCATTTGTTGTTTATATAAATGTTCCATATCATGTATAAAGAAAAACAAATTAGGATTTGATAACAATACTGTTGAAAAAATTTTAATACACATAACTGAAAGTAGGGCCCCATGAATTGAAACTTTAGGAGCAACAGGTAATTAGCAAACATTCAAATGAAGATGTTTCCTTCATAGATTACTCTTTTCTATTGATACTCTTCATTTCCCTGTTAATATATGACATTTGCTGTTCTTCACCCATTTAATTTTTCCAGTCCATTCTAACCTACTTCTTGAATGTTTCAGTTCTGTCTCTTTCTCTCTTCTTCGTATTCCACCTTTCACAGGTGTCAGAATAACACTCTACATGAAGCATTTAAACATCCCTTTTCTTAACTCCAACTCCAATTTTCTGTATAAGAAGTGTTTCTTTTCTGGAAAACTTGCTTTGCCATTACAATTCTTGATCTCATTTCTCTCTAATTTGTCAAGTTATCAGTTAGCATTCTTTCAAATATCTGCACTGTGCACTATGTCCAATTTGACATTGACTTTCATACTGTCTTAGTCACATAATCTCAGACATTTAGTTTCCTTTTTCTTGACTTGTAATTCTGCCTGGATAGCATTTTCTGAAGAGACATTGCTTTATCTGCAAGCAGTACCATGTCCAATCATTTTTGATGTAGCTGATCCTCATGCCTTCTATGCTTACTCCTTTCTTCTGTACTACCTGTGCCTGTATTATCAACTCTTTGCTATAAGTGATAGACAACAATCATTTCTTACACCTATTCCCATGTCAAATCAGTCTCACATAACATTTTTTAGTCTCATGGTTGATTTCTGCCTTGCATATAACTTCTTAATTAGTCTCCTTTCTTCCCATTCTGCTTTCTCAGTTTAGGATTTCCATCATTTTGTCCCATTTCACTCATGACGGAACCTGCCATAGGCCATTCTCTGATACAGGTGAAACCTGGAACAGTGAAAGAAGGATGAAAATAAAGGAACACCTACTTTGGCTTAGGGACAACACTCAATAGTTTTTTAGAAAACTATTGTCAAGCTTTTGACATGACTTGTTCAGTCCATTCACACATAGTGAAACCAAGGGAGTTGCTGTTGAAGTGGCTAAGAGCACAGTTTTGAAATCTTGTGCCTTTTCTTTTCTTTTTGTTGTCGCAGAAGTATGTTACATCAATATTTTGTGACATTGTAAAATACAACGGAATTACTGACAAAAGAAATAAGTGTTACAGATCGAATTAAAAATAGATTGTATCACCACAAATCTTAATTAATCTTACATAATTAACAGTAACTGATAATTAAAAGCATATAAATTCTAGTATTTCAATTTTTTCTTTGTATTTTACTTTCACACTTCAGGTGAACCAGTGCATTCATAAAAACATTCAAAGCATAAAAATTCAGAGCACCAAGAGTGATGTGTAAGGGCACATATACCACAGTAACTTTTTTTTACTGTCATTAGGAAAACAACCTCATGATCTGGAATATAATTCCATGGTTAATCATGCATATGAAAATATTTTCTCAAAAGCTGGAGCCTGTAATTGGTTACAGATTTGGTTATGTATTTCAGTTGAATTGCTTCTTCTTGTGATTTGCCTTTGCTGTGTGATGAGAGGAGGGCACTTATATAATCAGCAAATGTATTCTTCATCTGTAAGTAAAAGTATACCCTGCAGGATTTATATAAAAGCATACATTTCAAAGGAATTACTTTTAATGAACATGTTGGTATTATGGAGCATTTTTCTGGAAGGTGTTATGGCCTACATAATTTGTGTCCAGTGTGATGATAAAATCTATTTTTAATAGAATTTGAAATCCTTAGTTCTTTTGTGATTCATTCCATAGCATTTCATGATGTCATAAAAATACTGATGTGACATACAAGGTTGGACCAAAAAAAAACTGGAATAACATTGCTGTGGACTGAGCTTGTGTAGTACAATTTCTGCTGCTAGGCATGTCTACTGCACCTCATTGCCTGTTCAGTGCTGCCCGTGTTGTCAGCTTGGCTTGTTCTATTCATCTGCAGTGGTTTGTTTTTGCCAGTGCTGTTTTCTTCTTGTTTTCTTTTTTATGATGATAAGTTTAAGGGAACAACATGCAGCTGTGAAATTTTGTCTCCTACTCGATAAAAATACTGCCGAAACTGTTTTAATGTTGTAAACAGTGTACATAGATGATGACATGGGTATGGGAGAAACTGAAGTGTATGAGTTGTTTGCTTGATTTAAAAATGGCAACGTGTTGATTGATGACAAACCTTGTTCTGGACCTCCATCAACTGCCCGAATAACCGAAAATATTGAAAAAAATTGAGAGCATGTGCTCACAGACCATCAACAGACAGTTGATCAACTGTCAGAGATTAGTGGTTCAGCGAATTTTAATGGAATATTTGGGGCAGACAGGAGACTGGCTCTTCCACCACTACAATGCACCTGCACACACAGCCATCTCTGTTAGAGAGTTTTTGACTAGAAATAGCATGGCTCTGCTTCCCCACACACCTTACTTGCCTGACTGGCCTCTGTGCAACTTTTTCTTATTTCCACACATGAAAAGGGGCATGAAAGGACACTGATTTGACAAGAAGTCAAGGAAAAAATGAGGGGCTGTTGACATTTCAAAAGATGGCTACAAAAACTGTTTCGAACAGTGGAAGGACCAGAGGCACATATGTATTTGTTACAATGAGGAGTATTTTGAAGGGGTTATGGTTGTTCTGTAAATGCTTTGAAAATATGAAGCTTTTAAAAAATAATTCCCTTTTTTTTTGGGGGGGGGGGGGGGGGTTGGCTGTACCTTCTCCTACTTTGGTGACGACAAAGGGAAATGAAAATGTAAGACTGGATTTGACCACATGATGCAAAATGTTGAAACTGCTCTACCAATACACTTGGTTTTACACTGCATGAGTAGTCCGATGAAGTCATGTTGAAACTTTGAAGCTATTGTGTGTTGGCACCTAACCCAAAATAGATGTCCATTTATTTTCACCCTTCTATCACCCAGCTGAGTTTCAACTGTATCAGAGTGTGATCAATGGTCAGTAACCCTTGTAAGTTGAAGCACAGGCTGATTCCTTTTCCTTTTTACATATATCTTTTACCAATATTTCAAATTAGTCCAATAATATCTCCTGTACCTTTCCTGTTTTTTTTAAAACCAAATTACTCTATTCTTGTTATCTTCCTCTATACATACCATTTAATAACCTCAGCACTATTTTGGCTATGTGAGAGATTATACTGATTGTTCTGTGTTCTGTGCCTTTCTTGGTGCATGAGTTTTCAATGATTGAAAACATCCCTGTCCTGACAAAGTCTTCTCGCCAAGTACCCCTTCCAAACATAATATTACACAAATCTGTTATTTCTGCTGTGCCCTTTTCATCCATACACTGAAATAATACTTTAGGATGGCCATTTAGTCCAGTAGATGCATCTCTCTTCAGTTCCTTTATTGCTTTTTCTTCTTCAGAGTTCAAAACTGAAGCTCCTTTATCATCTGCTTCTGTCTCATCTTCCATTTTGATGGTTATATGTGGTTTCTCCTTTGCTCTGTACACTTATTCCATATGGCCTTCCTTTTCTTTCTTGCTTTTTCCTTGTACAGTACTTACCATTTTCATTGTCATTTTCTATTTCCCTATAGTTCATTGCCAATGTATCTCAAGTAATTTTCCATAACTTCTTATAAAATAGGTCATATTCCCCTTTTCTCCCCAGGCTTTCTATATCATCACAATCTTTTAACTGCTGCTCCATCACTTTATCTACCTCCCTTCTCAGCTGATTAGGTAGTCTTTTTGTACATTGACTTTCTATTCGCATCTCCTTTGTTTTTATATTTTCTCATTTCATTTATTTTCTTTACCATCATGCACCTTGAAAATTGCAAAACAGGGACTAATCATCTTTAAGTTGAGGCTAAATATTATCAATAGGGTAAAATTTGTTCATTTGTATAGATTACCCTCTATACAGGCTGAATTAAGTGATAATTTATAATCCATTTTCTGAGAGGTACATGTCGTGTCACACATTTTTTAGTAGCCATGTCCTGTGTGTGGAACCATATGTTCTTCTCAAAACTGACGCAGATAGAAACGAGAGATTTGAGTATAATACTTTTGCTGTTACTGTGTTTGTCATACTTACTTTCTCAACACATACCAGTATAAATGGTAAAGATATAAATGGATATAAAGATATAAATGGTAAAGATATATTGTCCATTTCATTCCTCTCATTAAACCTAACAGACTGAATATGTACCAAAATAAATGTGCCCTAGGGCCTCTGAAAAAGTAGTTAGAGACATTTAAAAAACTTAAATAACACATGTAAAAGGGATGATATTGAATTTACTTTAAAAACTTGATACTGAAAACTGACACTCACCAACCTTTCTCCACCTGTAATTCTGAAAATTTCTTCAGATGATATAACCTGTAATTTTCTATTTTCAATTATGGCATAGTTGTGAAGTCCATAGTAGGGTACAGGATGCAGAGGATGGTAGGTAAGCTTCAGAAGGGAGATGGAGAAATAAGAGTGAAATTCATTGAACTTGAGTAATATACCTTGTATGCAGAATACAGAAAGGACTTACCCTGGAGCCAGGGGTAAAGACTGACTGCCAGTCTTCAATTTCAGTCAAATTACTAAAGGATCAGGGAATGGGAGAGGTGATGGTTCATGTACTTGGGGCTGGTGGCTTGTTCCAGTGAGCAAAGTCAGAGGCAGACAATGGGAGCCATATGCTCTGTACAACGACTGTGACTCAAGACGGGAAAACAGCTGTACTGTGCCCTCAAAGACCCTCCAGTACCCATACATGACTGATTTCCGATGTTCCCTGTTGGGTAACATGATGGTGTAATTATGTCAGCATATTCAGTAGAGAGCTAAAGGCATCCCTTGTCAATGGCTTTTACTAGAATGAACTGCTTCTATCCTGAAGGAGAGGGTGGTTTGCCATTTTGACACTGGTGGCATCATTGTGAGAAGTTAATGGAAAGACTCAATAGAAAATGAAGTTTTAAATAAAATTTTGTGTAAAATTCCAAATATTCTCAGACTGGCTGTTCACCCTGTAAGTCTGTCCACCTTCCATAAGAAGTGGTGGCTTACAGTGGCTACTAAAGGGTGCCAGACATGCCCTTAAAAAAATTGGTTGCCCAGATAGTGGCTAAGAGACTGTAGGAGGGCTTTGTTCCAATTAATGTCTGTAGTGTTGTCATGGAAAGAGGATTTACTTACACTTAAACTTCTCAAATGTGTCAAATAACTGAATGACAAGAAACGCCAAATGTTCATTTTATGTGCAAAAATACATTGTCTATAGTAAATCAGATTATGTAAATCAGATCTTTCAGTGGCTGAATAATGCTCATTTTCATATTTTGCAGTCTTTGAATGTCATGGGAAATTTGTAAATAGATTTAACAGTATTATTTTGATCTTAGTATAATACCACAAAATACAAAAACACACGATCAAAACTTGGATTTGTTTGTTCTTGTTCCTGTCTCTATGAAGAAACATGAAACACCCACTCCCTATTTGAATAGTTTGGAAGAGATCTGATTCCAGTTCAATATGAGCATAACAGTTATCATTCACTAACAATGTAAGTATTCTCCAGAACGGACAGAATTTTGTTAAAACTGCATATTTATATCAAAGTACAGAAGAACAAAGTACTTTCTGCTGAAATTCTCTCATACATATATTAAGAAGTGTATTTTCCTTCAAAATAGCAGAAAAATTCCATAACTGACTTCAACTATACAAATTTGAAGATGAAGGAAGTAATGTTACATCTATTGAGTAATGTAGAAAAAATTTGGTGCTGTCTACTTTTTAAGTTTAGTTAATACAATTGCACATATGTAGATTATACTGTTTGGATATAGCAATAATAAAGTGGCAACTTGTGAATAAAATAAGTAGATCCCATCTGAAGGAACCTATCTTGATAGCTGTGCGAGTTGAAGTGTTGCTTCCAGGACAAGGAGGCGCACTGATGCTTGAACAAATCTACCCAGGAGATTAACAATGAGATGTGGTGTGCTGCCCAGCCTGTATGTGGTCCCTAGGCCATTTAGTATATCCCACTAGGTGAATATGAGGTTGGTAACCAAGTAGCACCTCAGTTACACATTTTGCAACCATTTAGAAAAATTTGGCTTTCTTTCACATGAATAACACTGCATGCAGACAGTTGAGGAACACACCTTCCATCTTCGGGGAGCAACAGGACGGTGATAAGAAGGGCATCCAGTATTCCCTTAAATTAACTGTGCCAAATCCATTAACAACCATGCACACCCTGCACTGATGCAGGAAAAAAGCAGAAGAAAAGTAGGAGGAGGTCCTATCTTAAGGAAGAGTGTGGCTGTGTAGTGAAATACCTCAAGGTTCTAAGTTATAAAATTAATTGGGGGGGGGGGGGAGTAAAAAATAGATCACAGCATAAACATTATACAGATAAATAGGGCTAACTGCTTACTGGTTAGGCAAAGGAGCATAAAAGGAAAACATACTTCCACTTGCACAGCTTCAGGGAGGGCACACACACGTAGACACTACAACAAGAGAAACATGTTGCCTCAATGATCATGGATGTTAAAAGTGAGTTTGAAAAACCAGTACTGCTGGAAGGGTTTAGCATGAACTTCCCTTCCTTGGCAATGCTGATCAACAATACAGATATTGTGTTCATGCCTCTTCAGCAGCGTAAGAAACCATGTCACCAAAAGATTTCCATACTAGTCCTGATCTGTTGTGGGTCCCCGTCAGTCCTCTCACAATGCTTAATCAGTAAGGCTGTCCTTGCACAGGACCTGAAAACGCACGTATACAAGGAGCTGGTGATGTTATAGCATGGAATTCCATATTCCATTGCACTGCAGACCATGAAATAAAGGATCTGGCATGTTAGATTTTTGCCTCATGGAGAGGAACATGGCCTGTGAGATATGACATTGTTTTACATCACAAGCAGAACACTGGAACTGCCATGTTGTATGACACTAAACATCATATTTTGTGGATTTTCTCTCTTGTTTAGTATGTGCTATGAATATAAGACATTTCAAAGCATCAGCAAAACTGAGGATCTCAACAATTCATCATTTTAGCTATGATTCATGATAATAAAATGACACGAAACTAAATATTGGTAGGTAATGGCTTTCTGTAGTTGTTGTTTTTAGTGTTATAGCTTGTGTGCTATAAAAGACTATTGTTTCAATGTTACTGCACAATGATGATGTATCAAATGTGGGTCTTTTTTGGTAAAATTTGTGTATTAAATATCAAATAATGATATTTGTAGATACAGTCTTTCCACAGTGTATGTCATGTATGGAGGCCCAGGAGCCAGTTTGAAACTGTCACACAGTTGATAATGCCATGAGCTGTGGGCTGTGAAGAGAAAAGTAGCTTTCCAAAATATTCTAGGCCTTTATTATTCATTTAATGTATTTAATTTAATATCTTCCCCATAACACAAACTTTAAGCAAAAGTGAAATAAAGGATCTTAACTATTATGTAACAGAAGACAAAGCCCCATTTGTGAACCAATTGTAAACAGCAGAGAACATAAATAAGGCAGCATAGCATGGTTACAGCAAACCCAAGATTCAAAAGGTGATTGCCATTCATCTTAGGAATCCATCATCTGTGTAGAAACCATAACAATGACAAGGATTTTGTTACAAATGAAGTGGAGTGTGGTAAGGAGTATGGCAGTTTAGACTTCAGATACCATTTCAACAAGTAGGTGTGGGAAGAGTATACACTGGACACAAGGACAGGGAAGCTTTGCCAAAGAATAAGCAAGAGAAACTGTTTGGTTAGAGATTGTAATGGTCACAACTCTTAAAGACATGTACTTAGTTTTAATAGTTTACTTGTAATGCTTTGTAGGAAAAAGCAGAAACAGATGTTTCCAGGCAGGAACAATCAACAAATAAAAAATGTAAAAGGTATCACTGTAGAAGAACCTACATTGAGGAAACCATGACATACTCATTCAATTCCAAAGGAAGTCGAGTACACACATAAAAACCTGAAGGAACTTCTCAAGAGTCAAAACAGGCAATCCTCAACCACAGAAAATAATATAAAAGTAATTCTACATCATAGCCACTTCAAGAGAATTATAGTATTGACATAAAAATTCTGTATCATGGCTGTAAATGTAAACTTCCGTATATAAAAAATGGCACTTTGTTGTGTAAGTTCTTGCCATTTAACTTATGCAATAAATGAGTGAGAGTACCTTTGAATACCTGAAAGCCTGCTGCTTTACACTTTTGGAATGGTTCCTCATAAGATAACAGAACGTCTTCATACAAAGCTCATTAATATGCACTACCACATAACTCTTTACATGACACCTGCATCTACATCTATATATACATACTCTGCAAGCCACCATATGATGTGTGACAGAGGGTACCATGAACCATTATTAATCATTTCCTCTCCTATTCCACTTGCTAATGGAGCAAGGGGAAGACTACTGTCTATATGGTTACATATGAGCTTTAATTTCTTTTATCTTGCTTTGCAGTTCTTATGCAAAAATAAGTTTGTGGATGTAGAACCATTCTGCAGTCAGGTGTGAATGCCTATTCTGTAAACTTTTGCAATAGTGTTTCATGATAATGATGTCATCTTCAATTCACGGTTTATCATTTGAGTTCACATAGCATCTCTGTAATACTCAGATGCTGATCAAAATTACTGGTAACAAATTTAGCAGGACACTTCTGAATTGCTTCCTTTAACCTGACCCAGTGGGGATCCAAGCACTTGAGCAATACTCAAGAATGTGTTGCACAAGTGTTCTATGCCCAGTCTCCTTTGTAAATGAACCACACATTCCTAAAACTCTTCCAATAAGCTGAAGTCAACCATTCGCCTTTCTTGTGGACTGATTTAGTTTTGTGTCACTTTGCAATATTATGCATGGACATTTAATCAACATGACCTTGTCAAGCTGCACACCACTTTCTCTACATTTAGAAGAAGCCACCATTCATCATGCCAAATATAAATTCTAAATCATTTTGTAACTTCCTACAGTTACTCAACAACAATATTATCTTGTATACTACAGTGTCATCAGAAGTCACTAAAAGATTGCTGATCTCCCTGTCTGTCAGGTCATTTATGTGTATAAAGAACAAGAGTCGTCCTATCACATATTTCTTGGTAGTTCTTGATGATACCTGTGCCTCTAATGAACACCCACCACTGAGGATAATGTACAGGGTTCTGTTATTTAAGAAGTCATTGAGCTGATAACGTAACTGGGAGCCTATTCCATATATTCAGACCACCATTAATAATCTGAATTGTGGTACCACGTCAAACTCTTTCTGAAAACCTACGTATGTGGAATCTGCCTGTTGCGTATCATCCATGTGTTGCAGGATATTGTGCAAGAAAAGGGCAAGCTGAAATTTGCAGGAGCAATGGTTTCTAAATTCATGCTGATTTGTGCACAGAAGCTTTTATGTCTGAAGGAGATTTATTATATTGAAGCTTGAAATATATTCAAGAATAATGCTGCATGTGAATGCTAAGGACATGGATCTATAATTTTGCAGGTCATTTCTTTTACCCTTCTTCTATACAGGAGTCACCTGCACTTTCTTTCATTTTCTTGCAACTTTGTGTTGGGTGAGAGATTTGCTATAAATGCAAGGCATCTGGGTGGATTACACATGGAAAATTCCTCTAAAAAATCATTAATTTTTAAACCAAAACTTTGACATTTATAAATTCTTAGCTAACAAAGAACTACAATTTAAATTTTATGCATTTCAGATTCACAGCTTCTTTGCATCATCAAACAAGGTGACTTGGGACACTTTTTGTACTCATTTGACTTTTTCTCATTAATTGTACAATGTATGAAAAGAAAATGTATAACAAAATGTAGAGCTGTGTAAGTAGACTAAATTTTTGTACCTTATGCTATCTTAAATTTTGCTGCCTTTTGTTTTTATTGCTTTTGTTGGTGTACTAGGCCCTTCACAGGATGCGGTGACTTGGGTCACCTATTCATTTTATCCATAATACTATATTCACCTGTAATGTTACATGTATGTAGGCGAGCTAATTGGCTACCTAGAATTAGTACAAGGTGAGGTGAATTAGTTTGCAAAGCCGTGCAGCCCCAGGACCGAAAGAACAACATAGCCAGGTGGTCTGCCATGGCCACTCCAGGTGAGCCATGTGCATTAGCAAAGGGCCAGGTGTGGGGAAAAATGCAAAACTGGAAATTTGGATGGCTGTTACTTGTGTATCCTTTGTGCAGGAGATGCTCCAGGAAATGCCATAGTGTCCAGAAATTTTAAAGATAGCTAATTTACAGCTCTTTGAGTTTCATACATTAGCACAAATCTGAATACATCTGTGATCTATGAAAAATCAGGCTCATTCAAAGACATAGTATTTCAATATCTTTAAAACTGCAGAAGTTAATATTTCACAGTGAATAAACATTTACACAGTGCACTTCTGAATTAAAAACTTTGAATTTTGCGGAGCTATGGCTTAGCCGCAGCCTGGGGGATGTTTCCTGAATGAGATTTTAACTCTGCAGTGGAGTGTGCCCTGATATGAAACTTCCTGGCAGATTAAAATTGTGTGCCAGACCGAGACTCAAACTTGGGACCTTTGCCTTTCATAGGCAAGTGCTCTACTATCTGCAAGTGCTCTACCACTTTATTTATATGCTTATTGCAAGTGCTATTCAAAAACTGTGCTCATTTAAAAGTGGTCGGTCAGATGCATTACCACCTTTGTAAAAGAAAGCCAAAAGACACTTCTGACAAGCACTCCTATATAAGTGTATAAAGCATATTTAATGAAAGTTCATTATCATTTAATGTGAGCATATTTGCACAAGAATGCTTACTTATTTTCATGGTGACAATTATTGAACTAGATGAAATAAAATCATCATAACTTCTGAACAGTTTGCGTTCAGACATTCAAACTGTATGATTGGCCATGCGGCATGGTGGGAATTAGTATGTGCTTGCATGGTCTGGTTTAGCAATGCAACCCACTTTCATTTCTATAGGTTCACCAATAACCAAAATTGGTACAACTGGGGGACTGAAATTCCGCATTTCGCAATTGAGAAATCTCTCCACCCTCATCGGGTGACTGTGTGGTGTGCAGTTTCAACTCATGGAGTAATTGGTGTGATATTCCTTAATGGCACAATGACTTCCCAATGGTACGTGAAGATGATTTCATCCCCATTATCCAAAGCGACCCCGATTTTGATAAGATGTGGCTCATGCAAGATGGCTCGACCCCATTGAAGCAGGAGAGTGTTTGATGCCCTGGAGGAGCACTTAGGGGTCTGCATTCTGGCTCTGGGGTAGCCAGAGGCCATTGGCATGGGTCTTAATTCACCACCATACACTCTAGATGTAAACATATGCAACTCCTTTTTATGGAACTATATTAAAGACAAGGTGTACGGCAATAACCTCAAAAACCATTGCTGAGATGAAAACAGCCATTCACATGGTAATTAATAGCATCAATGTTCCGACACTTCAGTGGGTCATGCAGAATTCCACTACTGATCTGCACCACATCATCGCCAATGATGGCAGGCATATCAAACATGTCATAACCTAAGCCTGAATATCTGTAGTGATATGTTGAAAAAGTGTGTGCATGCCATGTTTGTGACTAGTTTAAATTTTTTTTCATATACTTCAATAATTATCAGCCTGTATTTATGAACCAACTATTACTTTTATTTAATGTAAATGGTCTGCATGTAGCCTAATATATTATTTTAGTGGAGGCAAGTGGTCAAAATGATCCAAATCATGTTTGTAGCAGGTTAGAGCAATGTATCTTTGGTGGTAATGGCCTTCAGCTAATGGAAAGCCAGACAGTACTGGAACACTACGAGAGACAAGTGGAGACTAAAAATTCCTGAGAGGAGTGCTGAAGGGAGTGATTCTGGACACTTGGTATCGAGCACTGGAAGGAGGCAGACTGCCTGTGTGTGATTCAGTGGTGTGGATGATTTATTCTGGCTGGCGAACAGCCACTACAATATTCTAACTTTTGAAAGGACTCTAACTCAAAAGAATGTGCTCTGCTTATGTTACAGAACCGAGGACAGACAGAGTATGGGTTACTTTTCTTTGTGTTGGTTATGTTAATTTGCGAATCATCATGTTGAACTCTAAACTAATGAATATTTTGTATACTGTGATCACAAAATTGACTTCATTCTCATAAGTCCTTGATGACTGTTTAGTTTGGGGATTTTGCTGCCATTCTCGTAACACTCCCAATGTAACTTTACTGCATTTGATAAGGGTATTTTCTATCTGTATTTTAACTAAATATTATAGGACCACTTCCCATGTATTTGAGATGTTCTTTCTTGAATAAACATTATTCAACATTATTCTCCATTGTCTGCATCAATTACAGACATTAGACTATTCTTATTAAATTATTAATTTAACTTTTATTTTGAATTTCTGTGTATTTTATTAACCTGCAATTCTAGGCAGTGCATAGGCTATTTGGCTGCTGGATGACAGCTACTGTGGGGCATGAAAGCAAAATGTGCACGGCTAGATCCAGTGACTATATCAAGCTATTCTTTTAAAACAGAGCCAGGCATAGCCCCAGTATCTAAAGTATGAGTAACTGCAGGTAAACACGCAACTGTTTGCTCATCTGGGATGCTGTTTAGAAACGTAAGTATTCAAGCAGTAATGGTTAGGTACCATTGCACACACTATCAGAAATGAATGACCTGGATACAGAGAAAGTTTCTTTATGTGTAACAGAAATGTTTCTGCTTTTTAAGGTTGGATAAGCAAAATTAAGTATTATTAAAATAACCTTTTTTTAACTTGAAGATCATCAGCAACATTGTTTTAGTCATAATTAATGATTTCTTCAGGAGGGAAGTCATATAAATTTTGTTGAATTTCAGAAATATGTATCATTCCTTGGTTGTTTCTAGCATGCACTCCTTTCATATTTTTGCATATTCAGATTAAATTTGCATGTGTCTTTTTAGGAATGGTACACTGCTGTACAATTCTGTGAAATTGTTACTAAATTTTTTCAATCTTATTCCTTGTCTATCCAGCTATTGCGTCACAAGTATTTTAACATTTGGTAAAGTAAACAGAAAAGCCAACCCACTTGCAGCTAGCATTTTTTTTCTGTTATGTCTTCCTCAATAAAGCTAACAGAAATATGTCCACCAGCTGTCTTGGATAGAGAATCATCTGATGATGATACCCATTTCTGAATAAAATCTTGGAGATGCTATATTTATCAGCTGCTTTTCTTACAGACAAAATTTTATCTCAACATCAGCCCCAGCTTCAAGATTCTGTCTTGTATATTGTTGATAAGGTCTACCATCACCTTTCTTAATGTACTTTCTGATGTTACTTTTTTGGTTCTTCAGTCAAAATACTGGTTTTATGCAGCTCTCCATGCTATTCTATCCTGTGCAAGCCTCTTAATCTCTGAATAACTACTGCAAACTACATCATTTTGCACTAGTTTACTGTATTTGTCTCATTGTCTTCCTGTACAACTTTCACCACCACCACCACTTTCCCCCCTCCACACTTACCTCCAATACCAAACTGGTGATCCCTTGATGTCTCACAATGTGTCCCATCAACCAATCCCTTCTTTTAGCCAATGTATGTTACAAATAGCTTCTCTTGCCAAATCTATTCCATACCTCTTCACTAGTTACATGACCTACTCATCTAATTTTCAGAATTCTTCTGTAACACCCCATTTCAAAAGCTTCTATTTTCTTCTTGTCTGAGCTGTTTATTATCCACATTTCACTTCTATACAAGGCTACATTCCAGACAAATACCTTCAGAAAATACTTCGTAACATTAAACCTATATCAGATGTTATCAAATTTCCCTTCTTCAGAAACACTTTTCTTGTCATTGACAGTCTACATTTTATATCCCCTCTATTTCAGACATCATCTGCTGAAATAGCAAAACGCATGTACTACTTTTAGAGTCTTATTTCCTAATCTAATTACCTCAACATCACCTAATTTAGCTTGACTACATTCCATCACCATAATTTTGCTTTTGTTAATGTTCATTATATATTCTGCTTTCAAGACTACATTCAGCAGCTCTTTGAAGTCCTTTGTAGTCCTTGACAGCCTTATAATGTCACCGAGTGAGGTTTATAATGTCACCGAGTGAGGTGACGCAGTGGTTAGACACTGGACACACATTCGGAAGGACGACGGTTCAATCCCGCGTCCGGCCATCCTGATTTAAGTTTTCCGTGATTTTCCTAATTCTCTCCAGGCGAATGCCGGGATGGTTCCTCTGAAAGGGCAATGCCAACTTCCTTCCCCATCCTTCCCTACTCCGATGAGACCGATGACCATGCTGTCTGGTCTTCTTCCCAGAACCAACCAACCTTATAATGTCATTGGCAAACCTCAAAGTTTTTATTTTTTCTCTCTGAACTTCAATTTCTTCTCCAAATTTTTCTTTGGTTTCCTTAATTGCTTGCTCTATGTACAGACTGGATAATATCAGGGATAGGCTATGACCCTGTCTCACTCCTGTCTCAACCAGTGCTTCCCTTTCAGCCCTGTCAACAGTAGGACAGGTTGTAAATAACATTTTCCTCCCAGTATTTTACCCATTCTACCTTCAGAATTTCAAAGGGTGCATTCCAATCGTCCTTGTAACAGCTTTCTCCAAATCTGCAGAACTTATAAATGTAGGTTTTCCTTCCCTTAGCCTATCTTCTAAGATAAGTTGTAGGGTCATTATTTCCTCATGTGCTTGTACGTTTGTCTGGAATCCAAAGTGATCTTCCCCAAGATTGGTTTCTATCAGTTTTTCCATTCTTCTGTAAATAATTCATATTAGTATTTTGCAATAATGACTTATTAACTGATGTTTCAATAATGTTTACATTGATGAGAGATTACTTTCTTTGGAACTTGAATTGTTACATTTTTCTTGAAGTCTGAGGATATTTCACCTGTCTTATATGCTGGGCATATGAAACCATAGAAAATATTTTGTATAGATACTTACAGGAATATTATCTTGAAAAAATAAATAGTTTGAAAACATAAAAAGAGAATATAGCTTTTGTAACCTGAGCAAGAAAGAGCTGAATATATTTTCCTGTAGATATGCACAGTAATATTTTCTTGAAAATGTAGTATTCAACCAAATATTTTGAAAAGTATAAGTACGGTAATATCAGATATAAATCTATCCTAATGTTCAGTGGTGGCTCATGAGTATACATACTGGGTGTTCTAAAAAATTTTAGATTCACATAAATTTGAGAGTGTGAAATTAATAGCACCTGCTGTATAACAGTTATGCTTATAAACAAATTTATACAACTACAGCTGCTGCCAACAACAGCAACATTACTACTACTACTACTACTACTACTACTACTACTAATAATAATAATAATAATAATAATAAGATGCATATCTTATCTGACAGAAGAAAGAATTGTTTTGTGGAATTTTGTTGTTTTGTACATAAGTATAGTTTACGGAAATAACAAAATACTGTGTAGCATTCACAACTCTCCATTTTGCAACCTATGACACATATTAGTTCATAAATTTACTTCCTGGCTGATTATTATGCTGCACCTGCACAGCAATTTGTGCTAACTGTACACTTCCCTTGTTAAATGTTCACTTGTAGTCACACTTATTTGATTTCATCACTCTGTCAATCAAAGGATCTGTTCTTGGAGGCCTAGTTCCTTTGCAGCTAACTTTTCCTGATAATTTACTTTTCTGTTCCCAGAGGGAGATTTTCACTCTGCAGCAGAACGTGCACTGATATGAAACTTCCTTGCAGATTAAAGCTGTGTCCTGGATCGTAACTCAAACACAGGTCCTTTGCCTTTTGTGAGCAAGTTCTCTACCAACCGAACTACCCAAGTCCTCACAGCTTTACTATTCTGTTAGCATTTAAAATAGATTCAACATAGTTTATGTTTACACAGCACACATAAGCCAATTCCTGCACAGTAAACAACCAACTCCAAACACAAAGTGCTGTTTGTGGAAATGATTAAATTCTGGACGTATGTAAATTACACAAGCGGCAAGACGCAGTCAATATCTTCGCTGCGCAGTGCCGATGGTACTGTTATCGACGACTGTGCCGCTAAAGCAGAGTTATTGAACGCAGTTTTCCGAAATTCCTTCACCAGGGAAGACGAATGGAATATTCCAGAATTTGAAACACGAACATCTGATAGCATGAGTTTCTTAGAAGTACATACCTTAGGGGTTGCGAAGCAACTCAAATCGCTTGATTCGGGCAAGTCTTCAGGTCCAGATTGTATACCGATTAGGTTCCTTTCAGATTACGCTGATACTATAGCTCCCTACTTAGCACTCATATACAACCGCTCGCTCACCGATAGATCTGTACCTACAGATTGGAAAATTGCGCAGGTCGCACCAGTGTTCAAGAAGGGTAGTAGGAGTAATCCATTTAACTACAGACCTATATCATTGACGTCGGTTTGCAGTAGAGTTTTGGAGCATATACTGTATTCAAACATTATGAATCACCTCGAAGGGAACGATCTATTGACACGTAATCAGCATGGCTTCAGAAAACATCGCTCTTCGCACGAATTAATGGCCGCTATCGACAGGGGATCTCAAGTTGATTCCATATTTCTAGATTTCCGGAAAGCTCTTGACACCGTTCCTCACAAGCGACTTCTAATCAAGCTGCGGTGCTATGGGGTATCATCTCATTTGTGCGACTGGATTCGTGATTTCCTGTCAGGAAGGTCGCAGTTCGTAGTAATAGACGGCAAATCATCGAGTAAAACTGAAGTGATATCAGGTGTTCCCCAGGGAAGCGTCCTGGGACCTCTACTGTTCCTGATCTATATAAATGACCTGGGTGACAATCTGAGCAGTTCTCTTAGACTGTTCGCAGATGATGCTGTAATTTACTGTCTAGTAAGGTCATCCGAAGACCAGTATCAGCTGCAAAGTGATTTAGAAAAGATTGCTGTATGGTGTGTCAGGTGGCAGTTGACGCTAAATAACGAAAAGTGTGAGATGATCCACATGAGTTCCAAAAAAAAATCCGTTGGAATTCAATTACTCGATAAATAGTACAATTCTCAAGGCTGTCAATTCAACTAAGTACCTGGGTGTTAAAATTACGAACAACTTCAGTTGGAAGGACCACATAGATAATATTGTCGGGAAGGCGAGCCAAAGGTTGCGTTTCATTGGCAGGACACTTAGAAGATGCAACAAGTCTATTAAAGAGACAGCTTACACTACACTCGTTCGTCCTCTGTTAGAATATTGCTGCGCGGTGTGGGATCCTTACCAGGTGGGATTGACGGAGGACATCGAGAGGGTGCAAAGAAGGGCAGCTCGTTTTGTATTATCGCGTTATAGGGGAGAGAGCGTGGCAGATATGATACACGAGTTGGGATGGAAGTCATTACTGCATAGACGTTTTTCGTCGCGGCGAGACCTTTTTACGAAATTTCAGTCACCAACTTTCTCTTCCGAATGCGAAAATATTTTGTTGAGCCCAACCTACATAGGTAGGAATGATCATCAAAATAAAATAAGAGAAATCAGAGCTCAAACAGAAAGGTTTAGGTGTTCGTTTTTCCCGCTCGCTGTTCGGGAGTGGAATAGTAGAGAGATAGTATGATTGTGGTTCGATGAACCCTCTGCCAAGCACTTAAATGTGAATTGCAGAGTAGTCATGTAGATGTAGATGTCTATCAATATGGTCCAGTGACTAGATAGTGACTGTGGCACTGAGATCCATAATGGCCTAAAGCACACCACTGTTGACCCCGCATTTAAGCAAATATCAGAGAAACCAGTGATAGAGCTTTACATGAATTATCATATATGCAATGGTGGCCTGCAGCATGGATAAACCTGACTCACCATAATATCAACAGATTTCAGAAGCATGAATAAATGCTACAATCTCACAATTGACTGTGATGTGCTTTAGGCCCATATGATTCTTACAAGGGAAAACCCCATCACACTCCCCCCCTCTCCTCCTACCCTTCCCCCCTACCCCTCAGATATAGTGGTAAGATGGCCCAGTGCATAGCCCATCGAAAGCTGAACAACACAGATTGAGCATTAAAACAGGAAAAAACTGTACTGAACTTTAAAAAAAAAAAAGCAAAACAGGAGCAGTGAATGGTCCAAGCTTAACAAGTCTAATATGGACCTGAAGTGAACAGCTGCAATGTTGTGGTTATGTGGTCATCGTGACAGATTGTTTGACTAGTGAGCCATGTTCAAAATTCCCTTGTGGCAACATATATATATATATATTTTTTTCACAACATTGTGAACTGTCCATCTGCTCACTGAAATTTTTGTTCTCTTTCTATAGTCTTGGCAGTTTTCATACTATACATTGGATATAAAATATGTTTGATGTGGTTTGAATACATTACCATAGTAAGGAAGTGTGATGAATTATGAGATCAGGCAAGATACCACATAGACATCTCACAACAACATGTAAATGAGTGTGAACTATATTACAAGAAAGGAATTCAAGACTCAAAACTTCCAAAATGGAACAGAACTTCAAAAATGTTAAAAACATATGTTTTGGCAGAGCACAGAGGGACTGTGTAATTGTCAAACTGTTGTGTTCATTTCTTGCAGCTTATGTGACAAACTATTATGTTTTCATCATTTCCTTGGAAACAATCACATTCACATTCATTCAAACACCTAAATTGGGCAAGGAGGCATATCTGAGGCTACAAATTAGATGTGTTGGTACTGTCACTAATGTCATGTATAACACACCAGAAATGTTTACCAGTGGAGGAGTCAGTCATCAAAAGTTCGTAATTCCCATTTCGAAGACACTTACTTCTGGCTGCTAATAGAGTAGTTGTGCAGAATCAGCTATCATTATAGGTCCCTTCTGTACACCTCGCTGTTGGAAACGGATGTTACACCATGACATAGACCCCAATTTGAATACAGCAAAAAAAAAAAAAAAAAAAAAAAAAAAGAGGAGGAGAAGAAGAAGACAGATGGCAGGCGAGAGCTCTGAACATGGCTCGCCCACTTGGCAGGCGAACACCATAACCACTTGTTTTTATTTTTTAATCTCATTTTGTTTGCTATGGCTTGTTTCATTTGATCAGGGCAGACATCCCATGATGTCCATTCAAGTTCATCATTGATCCATTCACTCAGTTTTTTTATTACAGAGGGCAGCTAACCATCTGACTGAAAATACTGAGCTAGCGTGCTGGCATAACCATGATGCCTCTGCCCTAAACAGTTCTTCTATACTGCTCTTCTGGTCCTTGGACCATTCAATGTTTCTATTTTGCTTTTTTTCACAGTTCAGTACACCTTCTTCCCATTTTCATACTTGATCTGTGTACAGTTTTTGATGGGCTGTCGACTGGGCTCTCTTACCATAAAATTTGAGGGGAGTGCCACGGAGAGTTTCCCTTGTCAGCACCTCAAATGATTCACTATATGATAAAATTCATAACTTAATGTACTGTAACTCATTCAGAAACCCTCAAAATACTTTTACTGACAGTACAACTTTAACATATACTGATGTCTGATCTAATTTTATTACTCTATATAGTGAGTGAATTAGCATATCTGAGGAGTGTACTGCCATCTAGCAGGATTTATGCCAAGTGAAACAGGGATAAAACTGATTCAAATTTCTAGTAGAGTAGACAGGGATAGCTGTGCAAATCGTAAACTGTGCGTGTTGTTCATCAAATCCTTATGCATTTGGCTCGTAAGGCAATTAAGTCACGACAGCTGCACACGAGCAGAAGCTGCTTAAGATGTGCACAACTGAAGGTGTTCTCAAGACCCTGTTGTCAAGTTTCATGGACTCTAGAGGAGCAGTAGTGCAGTATATTTAACTGTCATATGTTTCAGACTGCATCATCTATGTTTCGTTTAATGGCATTCAATGAAAAATAACCAGTAAATCTGCAAGGTGTCAAAAGTTAGGGTGTTCACATGCTCTTGTGCTCTTACACAGCAGCTACCACTGCTAATGGAACATAACTTAGCCTCTTCATCTAACATAAAAACAATAAGTTAATAATGCCAAAGACTAAAATGCGTGTTATGAATACTGTGATATACAACATGTTCATTTAATGCTCTTTTATGCATATAGCAGTTATAAAAAAGAGGGAAAAAGAGGGAAAAATGAAAGGATGTGGGTTTTAAGGGAGAGGGTAAGGAGTCATTCCAATCCCGGGAGCGGAAAGACTTCCCTTAGGGGAAAAAAAGGACAGGTGTACACTCGCACACACACACACACACACACACACACACACACACACACACACACACACATATCCATCCGCACATACACAGACACAAGCAGCTAGTGTCTGTGTATGTGCGGATGGATATGTGTGTGTGTGTGTGTGTGTGTGTGTGTGTGTGTGTGTGTGTGTGTGTGTGCGAGTGTACACTTGTCCTGTTTTTCCCCTAAGGGAAGTCTTTCCGCTCCCAGGATTGGAATGACTCCTTACCCTCTCCCTTAAAACCCACATCCTTTCATTTTTTCCTCTCCTTCCCTCTTTCCTGACGAAGCAACTGCCAGTTGCGAAAGCTCGTAATTCTGTGTGTGTGTTTGTGTGTTTTGTTCATGTGCCTGTCTGCCGGCGCTTTCCCGCTTGGTAAGTCTATATATATATAAGTGAGATAATGATTTAAAAATTAATGGTGTTTATGCTGTTAAATCATAACAACCAGCAATCACTCCTATTTCACCACTTTTTTATTTCTTATTTTACTTTACTTTATTTTTTCCCAAATTTTCTGATCATTTTCAAATATTTTAAACTAATACTTACCTTGAAACTCAGGACCTTTGCCTTTCACGGGCAAGTGCTCCACCGAGTTCGAGTCTCGGTCGGGCACACAGTTTTAATCTGCCAGGAAGTTTCGTATCAGCGCACACTCCGCTGCAGAGTGAAAATCTCATTCTGGAAACATCCCCCAGGCTGTGGCTAAGCCATGTCTCCGCAATATCCTTTCTTTCAGGAGTGCTAGTTCTGCAAGGTTCGCAGGAGAGCTTCTGTAAAGTTTGGAAGGTAGGAGACAGATACTGGCAGAAGTAAAGCTGTGAGTACCGGGCGTGAGTCGTGCTTCGGTAGCTCAGATGGTAGAGCACTTGCCGCGAAAGGCAAAGGTCCCGAGTTCGAGTCTCGGTCGGGCACACAGTTTTAATCTGCCAGGAAGTTTCATATCAGCGCACACTCTGCTGCAGAGGGAAAATCTCATTATGAATACTTACCTTGATAATAAACTGTATCTTTTAGTTTGGGGACATCAACTGACCATTTAGTAAAAAGCTGTGAAACATAATTATGGCTACCCATTGTTGCCAACACAATACAATACAAAACAAAACAGTGCCAAAATGTCCAGAGTCACCCTGCTGTCCCAATTCACCCTGCTTAACAGTACTACAGATGCAGTCTCTCAGAAGCCAACTGAGTTCATTCTCATGGCCACTTGAAACAGAATATTAAAGCCAGCTACACAAGTTCACTCACCTATCTGAGTTCTTGCAACTGGTTTCGTGATATCAGTTATTAGATACTGCTTCCTACAATCTTACCACTAATTATTAGAAGCTACAGACATTTTAATTACCAATGGAGAAAGTCTTAACACAAAAAGAGTAGAATAAAAGTATTCAGGTAAAAAAGTGGGAAGTTAATTAGTTGAAACACCATCAATTCAGAAGACTGTTCACTTATGCGTTGACTTAACATATGTGACAGAAAAGAAATTAAACTCATGTTGTACTGGAAACTGACTGCACAGAACTAAAAACTTATTCAACTGACCTTTACTCCTTGTTGTAGGTAATGGTGGAAGAGAATTCACTTAATAAAATTCAGTACAACTGCACTTTCATCTCTAACAGTTGATGGTGTAGGCATGCTCCTTAGCAAATTCCATGTTCCAACCAAACATATATCTTTCTATATGCTCAAAACTGCCTGTTGCTTCAGAAACTCGGCATTGGACTTTGATGTGTCACAGGTAGAAATCAACATAACATGGCTTTTATGCAATGCAGATGGTTACTCAGACCTGTGGTGTGACAATGTTAACCTCCACCTACATCAACATCACTATATATAACATATTTAACCTTTCATAAAACACATTATATCTATAAGCATTGTGTTCACCAGTCACAAATGAAACCCATCACTTATTCTCAGTCATGCGTGGACAGGAGGACTGAAAAATAGTATGCAAAAAGAAACCAGGTAACCACAAAGGGAAGAGAGAGAGGAGAGAGAGAGAGAGAGAGAGAGAGAGAGAGAGAGAGAGAGAGAGAGAGAGAGAGAGAGAGAGAGAGAGAGAGATAGAAATCAACTATTATATAAAAGTGCGAAAGTGGAGGGAAAGAATTCAATGAGTTAGTTCCACAATACGGTAGGTTTCACAATGTCCTAATGGTTCTGGTGACAGCAGATGCTAATCGTACTATGATGATTGTGTAGGTATCCACAGGCCTAACACTGCCCACTTGTGATAGTAATCTGATAAAAATAAATGAGATTGAGACACTTAATGGTTTGTGGCTTTCATTCTGAAGTCTAGATGCCAGTATAGCACCTATACATGACTTTGCAACAAGGATTCACTCTCACCAAGATTTAAAGTTGCAAGCCATTTCCTCTACACACAGACAATTTCAATCCCACCTGAGACATGGTTTTCTGAGAAGAGAGAGGTGTGGGGGTGTGGCAAAAACTCTACATATCCCCATGTCTATTCAATGGGCTGGAAACCATGTTGATAGGGGCCCATGGAAATTGTCCTGGATAGGACAAAGGAAAGAAGAGAGAAAGAATTGTGGCATGAAATCAGAACAGAAGAAAGTGCCATAATGAGCTCGGACTCTTTGTTGCTGTTAATCCATATCTTGCAGGCTGCAAGGTTCTGGAGATTATTTGAAAACTCTGCCCTGTAATAATCTTAACAAATAACAAGCAAAAAATATACATTTACAAATACTTCCTCATATTCATTGCTTCAGTCACCAACCAAGAATGAAAAATGGATGTAATAAATTACCTTAAAGGTAACACTTAAGACCACACATCTGTAAATGATGCTGTTCATAGCAGTGTCCTTCCTACTGTTCCTCACATTCATTAAGACAAACAGTGTGGCTTATGTAATGCAATAAAGTTTTACAAGTATCATTTAAATGTTGTACCTACAAAATTAGGAGTGTTAATGATTCAAAATGGACCTCTTTCTAATGCCGGCATCACAGAGTAATCAATGTAGCCAGTAATCCCTGCAAATTTTCCATTTAAAACCATAATTTCCTAGCCTGAAAGCCCCTGTTGGCTGTTGTTAATCAGGAGTTAAAGGGTACTTACCCAATCATGATGTGGAGTGGTGTGACGTGCATTGGGCGATGGGGTGATGGCAGCAGTGCATATGTGGGTGGCATGGTTGTATGCAGATGGCACACATGTAGAGGCAGCATGGACCTGGTGGTGGCTGTAGGCTGCAATAGAAGTGAGGCAGAAATACTCCCACATTGAAACAAGGTAGTTGCACTGATGAATGGATGGCAAATGGACTGCCCTGCTACAGGTGGCAGCAAGATGGTGCTTCCCGAGTGAGGGTTGCATGAGGCTACTTGTCAAGATCTGCTCACACTGGTGGCAGGCAGTGAGTGATGCAGTAGATTCTTCCCTAGGCACTGCAGAATGTGCAGATGCAATGCATCCCTGACTACATGGCAAAATGTGACCACAACTTCCAGCCTGTAACAGTAATGACTCTTGTAAATGCCCACAAAGCACTAAAAGTAAACCTAAAATTTTATAGTCACCCTTCAGACTGAATTGTGGGTTAAAGCCTGTTTTTTGACAGCAGTTGTATAGGATGTGGAGCAGATTGTGTTAGCATCATGAAGATGATACCTGAATGAGAGAGTTAAATTCATTGTACTTGGGATATATCTGTGGTATGTGGAATAAAGACTCACACTGGAGACAGAGGTAAAGGTATACTGCTAGTGTAGGAGTTTGGTCAAAAATAATAAATGAGGAACTCTAGAGGTGGTGGTTCATGTTAAGGTGGCTGGTGGCTTGTCCCAGTGAACCGAGCCAGTGATAAATGATGAGAACCATCCTCTCTGTATGACTACTTGGAGTCAAGAGGGACAAGCAAATATGCTCTGCTCTCCAAGACCCTCCAGTGACGACACACATGACTTGTTTCCTGCATTCTATATTGGTTAATGAGATGTCATGGGTATGCCAGGTTATTCCACAGAGGGCTGAAACTGTCGCTTGTCAGTAGGACTGCTTCTATCCTGAAGGACACGGTGGTTTGACATGAAGGCAATGGTGACACTATGCTGCTGGGAGGATACTTTAAAGACTCATGGAAAACAAAGTTCAAAGTAAAATTTTGTACCCACCCAAATATTCTTGGACTTGATTATTGGTTTAAAGTCAAACTATCAAAATCTTATATATCAAAACCACACACACACACACACACACACACACACACACACACACACACACACACACAGACAAGGAAAACTCTAATTTCAGAAAGTTGTAACATATATGGAAAACATCTAAAATAACACAGCACAAAAGATATGGTTGGCTAATTACTGAATTAAACACTGGATGAACCAGTGACTGTAAATGCCATTTTGAACAGGTTGTTTCAGCAACCACTGAACATACAGTGTGCAACATACTGAAGATTGTGGTGCATTGGAACAAATTATGTCTGTTGTCTGATTCTGAGGTCATACTTGGACCTACCCACAGACTAGCAAGAAGGTTGAGAAGACCAGCTTTCGTCATGATATGTCAATGATGCTCACAGTCTGTATCATTGTCCCCAGAGCAGATCACGGCTTCCTGAATGTGAGTCAAGTGGATGGTCTGAACAAGATATTTTGAAAGTTCTGTGACAAGCTAGGCTATGACTTCCTGGACTTGTACTGGAGTGTTGGAAACTTTATGGTTCCCCTAGTTTCGCCAGTTATGCACTGTCAGTAAAAGACCGCTACCTTGGTACTTGACTATGTGTGGACTGCTGTAGGAGACCCAGAGTACTACAGTAGCATGCAAACCAGTATCATCCACATTTGAGAGTACTAAAATCCTATAGATCAGCTGCTAAAGTATTCTCAAGTAAGTGCCACAGCCTGAAGCAATGGAGTTCATATAGTACTAGGTAAGGAGAACTAATTAAAACTTGAACTTCATAACAGTAAGATATTTTTAGGAGAGGGCTACACTAGGAGAAACAATGGCAGTGTTCTGTCTCTGTAGACAAGAACTCAAATTCATCAAGACAGAAACCAAAGCTTCATGCAGGATTGATAAGGCAAGACCTGGTATCAACAGTAGGCTTAGACTTATAACTGAATCATTTTATTGGCTATCAGATTGAGCCATACTTGTAACCAAAATGTTTATAGAAAATCTCATTTCACTACTGTGTATCCTAAATAATGGAAGGCGTAAGGTCATCCACATGATTACTAAAAGGAAACAGTTAAATTCTGATTACACAATAAATCATAAAAATCTAAAGGCTGTCAATTTAACTAAATACCTAGGTATTACAATTACAAACTACTTAAATTGGAATGATCAATAGATAATATTTTGGGGATGGCTAACCAATGACTGTGTTTTATTGGCAGAACACTTAGAAGATGCAACAGGTCTGCAAATGAGACTACATACACAACACTTGTCTGTCCTCTGCTAGAGTATTGCTATGCAGTGTGGGATCCTTACCTGGTAAGATTAACAGAGCTCATTGAAAAAGTTCTGAGAAAGGCAGCTTATTTTGCATTATCACGATATAGGGGAAAGAGAGTCATGGAAATGCTATGCAAGTAGGCATTTTTCATTGTGGTGAGCTTTTGTCATAATATTTCACTCTCAAGCATTCTCCTCACAATGGGAAAATGTTCTGTTAAGGCCAGCCTATATAGGGAGAAATTATTGTCATAAAAAAATTAGATAAAGCAGAGCTTGTATGGAAAGATTTAAGAGTTCATTACTCCCGTGCATTGTTTGAGAGTGGAGTTGTAGAGAAATCGTCTGAAGGTGGTTTGATTAACCTTGTGTCAGCCACTAAAGTATGATTTGCAGAGCCGTTGTGTAGATGTAGATATATGTTCCCCCACCAGACTGTCATCATCTGCAGAGACTTTAACCATTCACCAATCAATTAGAATGGTTACTGTTTATAAATGATGTTTGTGACTAGGCAGAACAATACTAAATACTGTCTCTGAAACTACCTAGAACATGTAGTACCAAAGCCCACTCATGATGGAAATATACTACATACACTTGCACCAAATAGGCCTGATGTATTTGAGGCTGTCCATGTTGAACCTGGTATTCATGACCACGAGATGGATGTGGCAACAACGGTTACCAAAGTACAAAGGACAACTAAAACATGTAGAAATATTCACATGTTCGGTGAACTAGATAAAGAGCAAGTAGTGTCATAATAACAGGTATTTATATCTTGACAAGAGCATGAAAAAATCTCTGGTTTAACTTCACAAGAATAGTTGACTATGCACTAGATACAAACATACCTAGTAGACATGCCATGGGATACCATCACTTTAACACACTGTCTGCTGCATGAACAGTGTTTCATCACCTGATTGGTGGCCATACAATATGTGTAAAACAAAATAAAGGCTTTAGCTGGAAATATTCTAAATTCTTGGGTGTCAAGAGGGCAGTGTATCAAGCCATCGAAGACTACCATAACAGAATCTTGCCAAAAGATCTCTCACAACCAAAAGAAATTCTGGTCAGACGTAAAGGCTACTAGTGGTGCAAAAGTTAGTGTCTAGACACTTGTGAACAACATGGAGACTGAAATTGAGGGTAGCAAATCAAGTGCAGGAATACTAAACTCTATTTGAAAATGTTCCTTTACCAACAAACATCCAGTAGTATTTCTTCAGTTTAATTCTGACCCCACTGCATAGATGAATGATGTACACTGAATTGGGTATAAGCATACATATTAAAATACAGAGATATATAAACACCCCCTTCCCCCCCCCCCCCCCCCATGAATCATGGACCTTGCCATTGGTGGGGAGGCTTGTGTGCCTTAATGATACAGATAGCCATACTGTAGCTACAACCACAACAGAGGGGTATCTGTTCTGAGGCCAGACAAACGTGTGGTTCCTGAAGAGGGGCAGCAGCCTTTTCAGTAGTTGCAGGGGCAACAGTCTGGATGATTGACTGATCTGGCCTTGTAACACTAACCAAAATGGCCTTGCTGTTCTGGTACTGCGAACGGCTGAAAGCAAGGGAAGACTACAGCCGTAATTTTTCCCGAGGGCATGAAGCTTTACTGTATGATTAAATGATGATGGCGTCCTCTTGGGTAAAATATTCCGAATGTAAAATAGTCCCCCATTTGGATCTCCATGCAGGGACTACTCAAGAGGACATTGTTAGCAGGAGAAAGAAAACTGGTGTTCTATGGATCGGAGTGTGGAATGTCAGATCCCTTAATCGGGCAGGTAAGTTAGAAAATTTAAAAAGGGAAATGGATAGGTTAAAGTTAGATATAGTGCAAATTAGTGAAGTTCAGTGGCAGGAGGAACAAGACTTCTGGACAGGTGAATACAGGGTTATAAATACAAAATCAAGTAGGGGTAATGCAGGAGTAGGTTTAATAATGAATAAAAAAAATAGGAGTGCAGGTAAGCTACTACAAACAGCATAGTGAACGTATTATAGTGGCCAAGATAGACATGAAGCCCATGCCTACTACAGTAGTACAAGTTTATATGCCAACTAGCTCTGCAGATGACGAAGAAATTGAAGAAATGTATGCTGAGATAAAAGAAATTATTCAGGTAGTGAATGGAGACGAAAATTTAATAGTCATGGGTGACTGGAATTTGACAATAGGAAAAGGGAGAGAAGGAAACATAGTAGGTGAATATGGATTGGGGCTAAGAAATCAAAGAGGAAGCCATCTGGTAGAATTTTGCACAGAGCATAACTTAATCATGGCTAACAATTGCTTCAAGAATCATAAAAGAAGGTTGTATACATGGAAGAATCCTGGAAATACTAAAAGGTATCAGATAGATTATATAATGGTAAGACAGAGATTTAGGAACCAGGTTTAAAATCGTAGGACATTTCCAGGGGCAGATGTGGACTTTGAACACAATCTATTGGTTAAGAACTGTAGATTAAAACTGAAGAAATTGCAAAAAGGTGTGAATTTAAGGAAATGGGACTTGGATAAACTGACTAAATCAGAGATTTTACAGAGTTTCAGGGAGAGCATAAGGGAACAATTGACAGGAATGGGGGAAAGAAATACAGTAGAAGACGAATGGGTAGCTCTGAGGGATCAAGTAGTGAAGGCAGCAGAGGATCAAGTAGGTAAAAAGACGAGGGCTAGTAGAAATCCTTGGGTAGCAGAAGAAATATTGAATTTAATTGATGAAAGGAGTAAATATAAAAATGCAGTAAATGAAGCACTTAAAAAAGGAATACAAACGTCTCAAAAATGAGATCAACAGGTAGTGCAAAATGGCTAAGCAGGCATGGCTAGAGGACAAACATAAGGATGTAGAGGTTTATCTCACTGGGGGTAAGATAGATACTGCCTACAGGAAAATTAAAGAGACCTTTTGAGAAAGGAGAACCACTTGCATGAATATCAAGAGCTTTGATGGAAACCCAGTTCTAAGCAAAGAGGGGAAAGCAGAAAGGTGGAAGGAGTATATGGAGGATCTATACAAGGGTGATGTACTTGAGGACAATATTATGGAAATGGAAGAGGATGTAGATGAAGATGAAATGGGAGATATGATATTGCGTGAAGAGTTTGACAGAGCACTGAAAGACCTGAGGTGAAACAAGGCCGCCCCTGGAGTAGACAGCATTCCATTAGAACTGCTGACAACCTTGGGAGAGCCAGTCCTGACAAAACTCTACCATCTGGTGAGCAAGATATATGAGACAGGCGAAATACCCTCAGACTTCAAGAAGAATATAATAATCCCAATCCCAAAGAAAGCAGGTGTTGACAGATGTGAAAATTACCGAACTATCAGTTTAATAAGTCACAGCTGCAAAATACTAACCTGAATTCTTGGCAGACGAATGGAAAAACTGATGGAAGCCAACCTTGGGGAAGATCAGTTTGGATTCCGTAGAAATGTTGGAACCTGTGAGGCAATACTGACCCTATGACTTATCTTAGAAGAAAGATTAAGGAAAGGTAAACCTACGTTTTTAGCATTTGTAGACTTAGAGACAGCTTTTGACAATGTTGATTGGAATACTCTGTTTCAAATTCTGAAGGTGGCAGGGATAAAATACAGAGAGCGAAAGCCTATTTACAATTTGTACAGAAAGCCAATGGCAGTTATAAGAGTCGAGGGGCATGAATGGGAAGCAGTTGTTGGGAAGGGAGTGAGACTGAGTTGTAGCCTATCCCTGATGTTATTCAATCTGTATGTTGAGCAAGCAATAAAGGAAACAAAAGAAAAGTTGGGAGTAGGTATTAAAATCCATGGAGAAGAAATAAAAACTTTGAGGTTCGCCGATGACATTCTAATTCTGTCAGAGGCAGCAAAGGACTTGGAAGAGCAGTTGAATGGAATGGACAGTGTCTTGAAAAGAGGGCATAAGATGAACATCAACAAAAACAAAACGAAGATAATGGAATATAGTTGAATTAAGTCGGGTGATGCTGAGGGAATTAGATTAGGAAATGAGACACTTAAAGTAGTAAAGGAGTTTTTCTATTTGGGGAACAAAATAACTTATGATGGTCGAAGTAGAGAGGATAAAAAATGTAGACTGGCAATGTCAAGGGAAGCGTTTCTGAAGAAGAGAAATTTGTTAATATCGAGTATTGATTCAAGTGTCAGGAAGTCGTTTCTCAAAGTATTTGTGTGGAGTGTAGCCAGGAATGGAAGTGAAATGTGGACGATAAATAGCTTAGACAAGAAGAGAATAGAAGCTTTTGGAATGTGGTGCTACAGAAGAATGTTGAAGATTAGATGGATTGATCACATAACTAATGAGGAGGTATTGAATAGAATTGGGGAGAAGAGGAGCTTGTGGCACAACTTGACTAGAAGAAGGAATCGGTTGGTAGGACATGTTCTGAGACAGCAAGGGATCATCAATTTAGTACTGGAGGGCAGCGTGGAGGGTAAAAATCGTAGAGGGAGACCAGGAGATGAATACACTAAACAGATTCAGAAGGAAGTGTAGGTTGCAGTAGGTACTGGGAGATGAAGAAGCTTGCAGAGGATAGAGTAGCATGGAGAGCTGCATCAAACCAGTCTCAGGACTGAAGACCACAACAACAATACAACATATAAACAGGCAGAATATGGCGCTGTGGTTGGCAAAACCTATATAAGACAACAAGTGTCTGGCATAGTTGTTAGCTCAGTTACTGCTGCTCTAATGGCAAGTTATCACGTTTTAAGTGAGTTTCAATGTGGTTATAGTTGTCGCATGATTGATGGGGCACAGCGTACTGAGGTAGAGATGAAGTGAGGACGACCATTTCATGAGTGCACTGTGAATATCAGGAATCCAGAAAAACATCAAATCTCTGACATCATTGTGGTCGGAAAAAGATCGTGCAAGTAGGGAACCAATGACGACTGAGGAGAATTGTTCAACGTGACAGAAGTGCAAGCCTTCTACAAATTGATGCAGGTTTCAATGCTGAGCCATCAAAATGTGTCACTGTGCAAACCATTCAATGAAAAATTTGGGTTTTCAGAGCCCAAGGCCCACTCATGTACCCTTGATGCCTGCACAACACAAAGCTTTACGCCTGACCTGGGCACTGACATTGAACTGTTGATAAATGGAAACATGTTGCCTGGTGAGATGAGTCTCCTTGCAGATGGTAATCAGCAGGGAACTATTAAAGCTGGTGGAAGTTCTGTAAAGGTGTGTTGCATGTGCAGTTGGAGTGATATGGGACCTCTGATACATGTAGACATGACTCTGACAGGTGTCACATACGTAAGCATCCTGCCTGATCACTTTCATCCATTTGTGTCCGTTGTGTATTCTGACGGACTTGGGCAATTTTAACACGACAATGTGACACCCTACACGTTCAGAATTGCAACAGAGTGACCCTACGAATACTCTTCTGAATTGAAACACTTCCACTGGCCACCAAACTCCCAAGGCATGAACATTACCGAGCGAGGTGGCGCAGTGGTTAGCACACTGGACTCGCATTCGGAAGGACGACGGTTCAATCCCGGCCATCCTGATTTATGTTTTCCGTGATTTTCCTAAATTGTTTCAGGCAAATGCCGGGATGGTTCCCTTGAAAGGGCACGGCCGATTTCCTTCCCAATCCTTCCCTACCCCGAGCTTGCGCTCCGTCTCTAATGACCTCGTTGTCGACGGGACGTTAAACACTAACCACCACCGCATGAACATTATTGAGCATATCTGGGATGCCTTGCAATGTGCTGTTCAGAAGAGATCTCCATCCCCTCATACTCTTATGGATTTATGGATAGTCCTGTGGGTTCCTGGTGTCAGTTCCCACCAGCACTACTTCAGACATTGGTCAAGTCCATGCCATGTCATGTTGTGGCTCTTTTACGTGCTCGTGGGAGCCCTGCATGATATTAGGCAAGTGTACCAGTTTCTTTGGCTCATCAGTGTAGATATTAGTGATGTAGAGAAGCAGCTGAAATAAATAAAATTCATTTTATAATGATTTTCAGCTAAGTTAGCCTCTGTTTTAACAATAATATACCATAGTTTTCTCAAACAAAAAGCAGTGCCCAATAGTTGGAGGACAGCACAGGTCACACCCAGTGTAAGAACGTAGAAGTAGTGATCCACAAAACTACCATCCAGTATCCTTCACTCCCATTTGTTGTAAAATTTTACAATGTGATGTAGATGTAGATATTATGAGCTCAAGCATAATGAGGACTCTTTACCAGAGTGACCTCCTCCACATAAAGCAGTATGAGTTCCAAAAACATCAGTCCTGCAAAACCCAAGATGAACTTTTCTCACAGGACATGCTGAAGGCTGTGAATCAAGGCCATCAGGTAGGTGCAGTATTTCTTGGCTTTTGATTAGCATTTGACTCAGTACTACTCCCAAAATTACTAATAAAAATGCTACTGGATGGGGCTATCAAGCAAAATTCCTGACTGGATAGATTTCTTGGTAGGAAGGACACATGTTATTTTGTATGGAGCACATAAAGAAATGTAAAAGTAACATGAGGTGTGTTAGTGCCCTTAGTATTCATGTCATGTATTTAATGAACTTGCAGATAATATTAATTGTAATTGCAGATTTTGCACAGATGTTGCTGTTATCTGTAATGAATTACTGTCTGAAAATAGCCACACAAATATTCATCTTGATTAGATTTCAAAGTAGTGTAGAGGCTGATAACTTACTTTTCACAAAATGAAAAAAAATATAGTATCCTGTGACTACAATATCATTGAGGCACAACTGGAATCAATAAACTCAAACATTTACTTGTTTGTAGAGATATAACATGGAATGATCATGTATTCTCATTCATAGGTACAGTACATAGCAGTTCTCAGTTTGTGGGTGGGACAGTATGAAAATGAAATTGGTGTACACATGAGGTTGCTCACAAAACACACATGCAACCCATCCTAGAATATTGCTGAAGTATGTGGATTTGTATCATATAGGACTAACAGGGAATACTGAATGTATACAAAGAAGGGCATCACAAATGATAACAGGTTTGTTCGACTCATGGGGAGCATCAAGGAGATCTTGAAAGAAATAAAAGTAAGGCCGTCACGGTGGCCGAGCGGTTCTAGGCGCTGCAATCCGGAACCGCGCAACTGCTACGGTCATAGGTTTGAATCCTCCCTCAGGTATGGATGGGTGTGATGTCCTTAGGTTAGTTACGTTTAAGTAGTTGTAAGTTCTAGGGGACTGATGACCTTAGATGTTAAGTCCCATAGTGCTCAGAACCAAATAAAAGTAAAAATAAACAAAAATCACAGCTACCCCTGCCTGGTGCCGTCGCTTTTATCCTACCATAAAAAAGTGAACTATCCCTCTTCAGGCGTTGACCAAAAATTCTCCAAAGGCAATAGTATTCACAGTGATACAATTTTGTTATTTTTATTTTTTATCTTTTTATTTTTATTTCTAACTACATGATTATAATTAACAAAGGTATACAAATGAAAGTCATACAGAATATGATGTTACAAAGAAATGTTATTCAAAGGACAAACAAAATAACATTTGTATATTGCTTGTGCTACTTCAGCAGAAGAATCTTTCTTCATGATATGGTGCAACTGGATTTTTCTTATGCACTACCATTGGTGTTTTCTATCTCCAACAATGATATATGAAAATATTTACAGCAGTCTCACACTGCTTTGCTAATGCCTCAATGTGCAACTTCCCAAGAATCAGCCAATGGCTTTCCTTCCTCACATCTTACAGTTCATGACATTCTGTTTTCAGTGTGATGCTGTGCAGAGCATCAAACTGAACCTGACACTCCCCATTTAGGCGGGGGGTTTACTTAAAACAACGTGTAAATTATATGCGAAGAGCATACAGTACCTCTGTGTGTGTCTGAGGACGTTACAAGCATTTTGCACGTACCACCAGTAATCAAGCTCCACTTTCTCCCCTTCACTAAAGGCATAGTCAATGGTCATTCCCTTGAACCATTTAAGCAGATGATATTTTATGGGGGGAAAGTAATAGTGATTCGGACGGAGGAAGATCAGATGGCAGGTGTGACACTGAGTAATAAGCTAAGATCTTCTGTGTCAGTCACCAAACACTTTGTGACAACACACACTTGAAGCGATGTTTATCTGTGTCCAGGAGGTGACAGTCAGGGCAAAGTGAGGTATCCAAATTCGATAACGTGGAGCTGGTGTCTCATAGCATATCTTTTGTTGGTGACATGATACCACATTGTACACACGGTAAATGGCAGAAAGTGTTGGTGTATTATTTTCCACAGTCATTGCCAATAAACAGCTGGGTGCTTGGATTCTACCATATTAAGCAGAACTGCTAATGGAAGAGTGGTGTAAAAATCTTTTGCCTTCTGCAGGAGGATTGTGGGGAGATCGGAGACCACATAGTTTTATTCGAGAATGATACATAGGAGAGCTGTATAGTGAGATGTGTTTCCGACACTGGTGGGAAAAGAGAGACTGGCATCAGAATCTCCACTAGACAACCGATGAGTGAGTCATGTTAACTAGTCCATCGTTTCCATATATTACTCATATAGGGGCACCTCACAGTGCCTACACATTAACCATTCCCAGTCCGCCATCTCACAGGGAGAGGGTGAGAGTGTTATAACATATATTAAATACGTGTCCTGTGGATAGGAAATAACAAAAGTCCACCTGTAGTCTGTGACCTTTCACAGCCAGTAGGAGGAGTGCCTGTGCCACTGAGATTTGGCACTAAATGGAGGTACAGGTCTTTCACAAGTTGCAGCTGTTTCAAGTCCCTGAGCACGTTCTGGTGCGTCGTCATATATATGATCTGTGGTAAACATCGATAGTTTTCCGTCGCTGTACCAAACACATCCTTCATAAATGTGACTCCCAACTGGTCTGAGGCCTCAGACTGCGCCTTATATCCAATGCCGCCAACTTGTTGGTATTCAGAAGACTTCTCACAGCACATCTGCACTGGACAATCCACTTAAGGACCACGTGAAATTTATCAATGGAACAAACCAGCATTGGCAGGTCACCAGCATATGCCCCATAATCGATCGTGATGTCCCACAGGGTGACGCCAGATATCCTGTGGCTGAGACTCCCGAGAAATGGCTTAACTGCGATTGCATATAGATAGATAGAGAAGGGGCAACCTTTTAGTAGAGACCTCTTAATGAGTATTGGGCTCACTGTCCATCTTTTGACCTGGACCTGAGAGCTGACTGCCACCAAAAGGCACCACAGAATGTTGATGAGACCCTGGGGAAATCCTATACGGTCCATTACCTATAGTAGGAAGTTATGGTGCACTCTATCAAAGGCTGAACTCCAAACAAAGGAGATGATTGCTGCTCTCAGGCCACATGCTGAGGCTATCATTATTAAATCCCTGCAGTCGCTGGTGGCCATTTCTATGAAGGCTTTTTCCAGGTGTGACGTCTGTTGTGGGTGAGGATCATTGTCATTGTCATCCTTATGTGGCCTGCCAAAAATCCTGGCTAAGTTCTTGTAGTTGGCGTTCAATGATGTGTGTGGCCAATAGTCATTGAGCAGTTACCTTCCCACTGGGTTGTGTACTGGTGTAAGAAGTCCTTCAACTAAAGTAGGCAGTAGAGTCCAGTCCAAGGAAATGAGTTTGTGGAAAACTGTAGCCCATCAGGGTATCTGAAGTCATAAAAGGTCCAGTAAAGCTCAGTTGGTTATCCATCAGGACCAGGAGACTTACTGAATGTACCATTATTCAGGTCCTCACCACCTCTACAGGCAAGACTTCCTCTGTTAATGCCATCACTGTTTCCATGTCAAAAGTGCATGTCGCCTGTTGTAATGCTTCTGCAGTGGTCTCATCTCTTGTGGTTCTTTTCTGGTAAAGATGACTAAAATGAAACCAACAGCCTTGCCGCATCGGTAACGCCAGTTCCCATCAGATCCCCGAAGTTAAATGCTGTCAGGCTGGCGAGAACTTGGATGGGTGACTATCCAGTCTGCCGAGAGCTGTTGGCAAGCGGGGTGCACTCAGTCCTTGTGAGGCAAACTGAGGAGCTACTTGATTGAGAAGTAGTGGCTCCGATCTTGTAAAGTGACATATGGCTGGGAGAGTGGTGTGCTGACATCCACATCTAGTGACGCCTGTGGGCTGAGGATGACACGGCGGCCAGTTGGTACTGTTGTGGCTGATAAGGCCTGTTCGGACTGAAAAGATTTTTGACTAAAATGATTATACAGGTCTTTCACTATGGATTGTACAAGGGTACACATCTCACATCATAATGCATGTAATTAACCATTGGTTATGTCAGCACTTGTCCATTGCTATGTGGTGCATGGTGGGTACCCCTGTGACTGTTTGGTTTTATCACTGAGAACAGACTATAGTGCAATCTAATTGGTACTTTGTCAAAGATAGTATGTGAGCCTTGATTTGATGTCGTTCTCATAGACTGTCTGGCGATGGAGGGAGAGTGTTGAAGTCCCCAAGCACTGCATAATGAAAGACCAGGGTCTGTTGTGTCACGCAACTGTGTCCTATCCAAACTGCATAAGTGTCTTGTGTATTGCTGGTTCGGCGAGGAGGAACTACCACACCAAAGTCAAGGGGTATCGGAAGTGACATCATTAACAGCTGGCCCATGTTGTGGCGACTTGCTTATGGTAGTCCAGGTCCTGGAGGTGAGTTACATTCATCTTCAATGTTGCTGTTACTATGCCAGACTTGTTGGAGGTGGAAATGTATCGTGAAGATATAGGTGCTGTGATCAGAAAAGGCTAGAGGCTGTTATATATGATATCCAGTCGGTTTGTGCAATGACTGGTAAAATGTGTGTGTCCAGAGTAGTTCCTGTGTGCCTTTTCCCAAGTGTCGCACAAGTGAAGATTATGAATCACCATACGCAGTTCCGGACAAGGCATTTAATGTGGGATTTGGTCCTTGTACTGAAGTATGCAATTAAAATCGCCAGCGAACACACTGTGTTCATACTGTCCTAAGAGAAGGGGGTACCTGTCTGGAGAGGAGAACCTGGACTGGTCAGACGTCTGGTGGCTTCCGATAGTGCATAAACATTAACGAATTGGGTATCAAGTGCTGCGATTGCTAATTCTCGAGTAGAGGGGAGATACATGATGTTGGTGGCTTTGATACCGTCACACATTAAGATCTCCTTGACGGTGTCTGCAGGACTACCAGGTGTCATGTAGCATACACTGTGCAAGCATAGTCAACTGGGGTGGCCGAGCGGATCTAGGCGCTACAGTCTGGAACTGCACAACCGCTACGGTCGCAGGTTCGAATCCTGCCTCAGGCATGGATGTGTGTGATGTCCCTAGGTTAGTTAGGTTTAAGTAGTTCTACGTCCTAGGGGACTGATATCCTTAGAAGTAAGGCCCAGTAACTCTCAGGAGTTAGATCTTGAGAAGAGAGATAACCATATTGATAATCACCATAGTCCAGCAATAAGCGTGTTGTTGAGGTGGTTGGTTGGGGTTATTCAAGGTGATGATGGAGAGAAGTGGACCTCACGAGTGGCATCACACTCCACTGACCATGGTACTCCTGTTTTTGTTCAGACTGGATCGTCCAGTAGCACCTCAGTGGGCCCTGGATAGTGTCCAGCCTGTCTCGACAACTTGAACCACGCTATTATATTTAAACGTACTTACTTCTTCCATGTATTTCTTGGCATAACACTGCATTGTAGTTTGTGGCAGACTGTAGCCTTTCAAAGTTGCATACACTGCCACACCATTCTTGACTTCCTGCACATCTACTGTCATTGATTCCTGTGACCATTGCCACCTGTTTGTCTTCCTTTTATTCTTGTTACCCATGTTGAATACTGTAAATTTAATTTAAAATAGCATTAAAATGATTTATGAATTGTTTGGATAAAGTGACGAGTTCTGTGTTTTGTCCGCCTAGCAAATTCACCAACTTACCTGAAGTGGCCATAATTAATCTAAACCTATTAATAACACTGTATTTTAAATTCTGAAGAAGACACTCCTAGCAGTGTTGAAACCACGTTACTTTGTTAAAAATAGTGACCAAGAGCTGTTTTTCTTTCAGTTGTAACTATTTACGGTCTCTGAACGTGCAGCCATGTACAAAATTTTACTGTTACACAATATAGCATAAGAAATCATTAAAAACAATACTTTTTCAAAATTTTAAAATATAAAATACATGACTAGTTACAATACTTTCAAAAGTTGGGCTCGCACCCTCCCACCAAAACCCAGTATTGTAAGGGTTAAATTGTCTTTGGAGATTTCTATATGCATTAAAGAAACAACACTGTCTATGGTTTAAGAAAAACCTAAACCAGGTTGGAAAAACTTAACACATGTGGTTCAGATACTATTTCAATGCACATATGTGTCAAGATGAATGATTGTTTCTCAGGGCTAAATGATGGCGGTTAGCTTTAGTTCACATTGTAGCACATGTAGAGCGCTACCTGTTAGCAAAGCAAGTCCTTCTAGTGCTGCTCTCTCTAATCAGTCTCATTAGATTAATGATTCGTCGTCCTAGACTCATCATCTTAACTGCCCATTCACCTACATGTGCTAATTATTGAACTTGCCAACTGTCAACAGGCTTGGCTACAATTATAACCAGCAACTTGTATTTCAAGCAAAAGAAAATATCGTTTGGCTATTGCCTTGACAATACTGTTTGTTCTGCGAGCCCTAAAACTCTTATGTGGAGCTTCAATTTTGTACGTTATCTTTCCCTGTCTCCCAGGCATTCAGTCATAGTAAAAGAGTTTGGAAAAAGTATTGAAGTGCTGTGCTTATTGAGCCATCGTTACCAGAATGTTTCCAGTCTTGTATTAAAGGGTACATGTTTATAAAAAGGTACCATTAAAGACGTGTTGCGTTACTACTGTTTCTTTCTTTCTTTTTTTTTTTTTGGATTTTTACGTGGCAGAGACACGACTACGAAATGCAAAAACTAATAAGCTGCAAATTTCGCCTTCCGTAAAAATGCACTCTAATTTCTCGACATACAAGCTGCACTAGCAATGTGTACAGTACCTACAATGATTTATCCCGCTGCTGTAGAGTACTAGCAAACGTGGCAGCCATACGGTCTTCAGCTAGGTAAGAGATGTCGACTTAATATGAAATCCATGATTTGTTTCTATACACAACACTGCAATTTCCGTTTTAAAAGCGAGTATAGTGCCAAAAATATGCCCAAGTACATTCTCTGGTGACATTACACGGTGTCGTTTGTGTGTGGCTACTGCATAAAGGGGCCTGCACACTCATAGTATTTATTGACAATATTGGCTCCTCAAACCTTAAATATATTGAAGTGACTCAATTATCTTACTAAGAATCGCGATTTTACAAGATTAAGATATCAAACACGCGAGAGATAGCATGTGCCACAATTTAACAACAATAGGTGATAAAACATGAAATAAAGGAATGAGTAAAAAGGAAGCGACGTGTCGTATGTTAATTTATAGACTCAAATCACAATCATGAACAATTTTCATAAACAATAAACGTGTCCAGCATTTTGATATAAATTATTTTTGTTGATACGACATGAAACAGAGAAAGAAAATGCGGTACTGGTAGATTTAATCATTTGGGAGCTTGCAAACGTTCAATGTTTAGTAGCAAAAAATCAGTTTGACGAAGCTTCAATATATCGAAGTGACTCTCACGCCATCCACAATATTGTCGGTTGGCAACGCGATTTCATTTGAGTTCACGATCGAGAATCGACGGTTGACGTGTACGTGCTGCCATCTCATAGACAAGTGGAGAAACACTAGCTCTGTTGAGATGCTGTAAGTAATTCTTCATTTATTTAAACCGTAGGTACGATATTTCACACCTGTTGAAATTAAGATGGAAAGTTAAATGGATAAGGAAAGGTATTCCAGGGCCACGATAATAAAAACTTAACAAATCCAGTTGTAGTATATTTACTCTCGTTATCAGCCAGTAGTCTTGCTACCTAGAAATCACGGAACTTCGTGCTGGGCCTGTGGATGAGGGTTGAAAAATTGAAGCTGATTCCGTGTTTAAAGTTGTGATAGAGTAACATGTGTTTGTGGCATGTTTTAACTCCGCCTGCAGTTTTTGTAGAGTGAGATGGATTGCTCTGCAGATGCTGTTGCCGGTCCCAAGCCCGGAGAAAGGAGGAGGGTTGGCACTATTAAAAAGCCGTAAAAATTTGCATTCTAATACCTAGCGGGTATGTCTGAGGGCCAGGGTGGCAGTTGTGGCAATAAGGTCGGTTGAAATACTGTGTTTCCACTCATTGAATTATTACCCCAGTGAAAACGTTTGCAAATAAGTGACTGCCTAGCGCCTCAGTAAATATCGTATTTAACTCGTTCATTGGAGGTGCTTGCCAAATCTCTTAAATGGAAACTCAAACGGTTCTGGGCCAAACTATTACTGTAAAGTAACACTTTTCGGGGTTAAGCGCAATTATTTATAATAGTCGTTATAAAAGTTTAGGAGTCCACAGCTGCCCGCCTCCATCCTTGTGACAGCAGGTCCTGCTATTACTTCTGGGACAAATGTGGTTGCTGTGTTCCTGCCTGTAGAGAGATTAATTTGACAGGGCGAAATGCCAGGTTACAATAGAGGGGGGGAAAAATCACGGAAGAAGTGGAATCGTTTCGTGAATTCAGAACATTTCATCCAAACAAAACATTCCATTGATACGAAAGTTTGAATTAATGTTCTTACTTGGGCTTTAAATTTGCTGTACCGTATGGAATAAGTGTAAAAACATATTTTGGCATGGTGCTGAGAATCCTAACATAAGCTGCTGCAAAGTCCACACGCATTCCTGTTTACGAACACTATTTCTAACCTATCTGTTACGTGCACAAATGTCTCGGCTACATTTTCAGTGACATGATGCAGAAAGAAAAGTGCTAATGCTAGCAAAACTGGAGAAAATTATACTAATCACTTAGGCTAACCTCGTCTGAAGATAAGTTTGTTTTCTAGTTTGAGTATATTAGGGCCTGTTGTTATTAACTACCTGACCCACACAACTACTTCCATTTCTGGAAAAATGTTCAGTTCTGAGCCGAAAGTAACGTTGTTGTTAACAATAATAGTAGAAAGTTTTAATAGCCCTCGTGATTTTCCAGCTATATTTCGCACTCAGACTCCAGGCTCGTATACATGTGCATCATCATCTGGGAGAGAACATCCCATAGGTGTAGATTTAAGGTAACACTTAGAGTACCTGTATTCACAGTTGAAAAGTGTTATAACCTAAGCGTAGGTGTTCAAGCTGTGTGTATAAACTAAATTCATTGTGTGATCCGAAAAGGATGATAAATAATTGTTAAATGTGTTGTGAGTCACTTGTCCAGCATAATGAAAATTCCATTTGTCTCTTGACTGTGGTAAAATACCATAGGCTACCCCAGAATCATCTTATGTATAGTTATTGGTAATAACTAGGTTATGTGGAGAGGTGGATATGTTAAGGTTGATTATATGCTAGTTGGTACAACTGTGTTGGGGTAGATTAGATCCCTGAGAAAACAGTGTGGTACAGATCTTCCAGTTAAAGAGTTCACAATTTGAATATGATAGCTTAAGAGTTGTAGTGCCTACTTGAGCAGATAAACAAGAAGTTTAACTGTGCACATTACTGTAGTATTGAAGAAAATGTCCTCCTGGGTTATACACTAGACATACTGTAAAACAGCTACCAGATGAATAAGTAAGCATAACATTTTGCAGGTGAAATTACCTTGTTGAACTGCTGCAGAAGTAGAGTGAAGTATACATTTGGATTGACAGTTTCAGGTTAGTTGCTTCATTCCATTTCACCATACAGAAATTTCTAAGTAATAGGCCCACTGCTATGGAGCCCCTGCCAAGTCCTGTAAACATTCTCTCATTTTGTAGTAATTTTGCTACTGCTGTTATATTGGAGCAGAATCCAACACACTTTTGTCTACAAAACTGAAATGCTCAGTGGGGAAATGGTACTTGTTTATTTTTAAAATCAATGTCATTATGAGTAAAATTGATAACCAAACATCTTGCAGAAGCCTCTTCGGGGACCTAGGGATTCTTACACTTCTAAGTGACTATTTTTTATTGGATCTTCGCAATTCAAAGAAGAAGAAGAAGAAAAGGCAGACTCTTTACAGTGTCAGCAACAAGAATGTACAAAGGTAAATAGTGCAGCAAATCTACTACATGAAACTTTAACAGTTGTATACCAAAATGTGCAGGGACTAGAAAGTAAATTAGCTGAAATAGAACTTCTATTAACTGACTGTCTATAAGACATTAACACACTATGCATAAGTGAGCACTGGGTAAAAGAAATGCAAGTGTCTAGCATAATTATTCCAAATTTTGAAATTATTAGCAAATTTTGTAGAATCAACCATAAGGGGGGTGGGATATGTATTTATGTTAGGACAGGGGTAGAATCAAAAGAAATTAAATGTAAACTAAAAGGCATAGAAAAAGATTTTGAATACAGTATATGTGAGCTAACCAAATTAAAAATTACTATTGTGTGTGTGTACTGATCACCACTGGGCAACTTTGCCATTTCTATGGAAAACCATGAGGGACTACTGAATGAACTTAAACATAATGTAATTGTTCTTGGTGATTTTAGTGTTAACTTTGAGAATGATTGTAGTAAACAACAGCAACTGTGCAATCTGTTTTTGTGTCATAATATGATGGCAACTGTAAATGAAGTTACCAGATGCAGAAATATGTCTGAAACTATAATAGATCAAGTATTTATAAACAAGGACAAGTGTGAATATAACACTGAAGTAACTGACACTGGTTTTTCAGATCACAAGGTTATCAGATTGAGTTTAAATGTCACATCCTACAAGGACCCTGTTATCATTAACAATTACAGAGAAAGGAGATTTGTAAATGATGGCAGCATAAGAATTTTAAATTACATTCTGGAAAATAACAACTGGGGTAGTGAATCAATTGGTGATGTCAACACAAAGTTTGACTGATTCTTTGAAAGCTACAAACACTGCTGCAGACACAAGCGTGTCTGCGTATGTGCGGATGGACATGTGTGTGTGTGTGTGTGTGCGCACAAGTGTATTCCTATCCTTTTTCCCCCTAAGGTAAGACTTTCCACTCCCGGGATTGGAATGACTCCTTACCCTCTCCCTTAAAACCCACATCCTTTCATCTTTAACTCTTTCCTGACAAAGCAACCGCCTGTTGCGAAAGCTCGAATTTTGTGTGTATGTTTGTGTTTGTTTGTGTGTCTATCGACCTGCCAGTGCTTTTGTTTGGTAAGTCACATCATCTTTGATTTTAGATATATTTTTCCCATGTGGAATGTTTATTTTCCAGATGGGCTACAACAAAGCAAACATTATATTTAGAGAAAGAGTAGCTAATACTGCAAGCATCCCTCTCATATTCACCATTTCATTTCATTCAAATGTGGTATCCTGGTAGCATAAACTTGGCTCTTGATGAAACCACAAGCAGAAAAGTCCAGGTGAGCGAGGTCAGGGGAGCGAGCAGCCCACAGGAAACTTGCAGTTCTTCGTATCCACCTGTTAGGAAAGATCTCGTTCAGGTAGTACCTGACAATGTTTGCATAGTGGGGTGGTGCCCCATCTTGTTGATACATGACAGGGGCAAGGATACCATCTTGCTGCAACTGTGGCTCCAAGAACAATTGCAGGACATCCAGGTAGGTTGCTCTGGTAATTGTCTTTCCAGCAAACATAAACAGCCCATAGGTCCTATCATTCATGAGACCAAGCCACACATTGATGTTGGGAGAGTCCCTTTGCCACTCAGTGCATTCATGGAGTTGCTTCTCTGACCAGATCCGGCAATTGTGTTTGTTGATGACACCACAGATATGAAATGTTGCCTCGTCGTTGAACATAACGTAAACGATGTTCCAGAATTGTGATTCTTTCAGCAATTTTTGGCATTGTGATGTCTGTTCATGGTTCCTGTAAGAGTAATAATCCACATGTATGTTTTCCGCAGAATGGATACTTACTTTGAGTACCCTGTAGGCCTACTCCCTAGTGGTATAACAAGAGTGAATGTAGGATAAACTAAACAATTCACAATGACAAGACTAGAATTAGCAACAATTTTTGAGTAGACTTTGTAATGAGAATAGAGTTTCATATTTTGGTGCAAAAGTGTATAACAAGTTGCCACCATATTGTAGGTGGGAAACCTATTGTCCCAGATATTTAAAAACAAAGTTAAAGAATATTCCATTGGTCACTTCTACAGCTCATCAGAATATTTATACCTGAAAAACTAAAATCTGCGTAACTCTTAAGACAGGGTGTTCCACATAAAACTTTTACACCTCATGCCTGAGATTCAAGAACTAGTAAAGTAACTAATAAAGAATAGATAATAGCAATGTTAAAAAACATGTAGGTACCTGTTCATAAGGGAAGCTGAAAATGGTGACCATGGGCATCCAGGCATCACTGACTCTGTATGACGAAATTAGCAGCAACACACTGTAGTTCTGTGGGTTTGATGTTAATTTCTTCAGTAACGTTCTGTTTAAGATTGTCTATTGTGTGGGGATTGTTAGCTTATACTTTGATTTTTAGTGTTCCCCATAAATAAAAATCACATGATCCTAAGTTCAGAGACCTTGGGGGGCAGAGGCCTTTATTGACAAATCTGTGTTCAAGAAACATGTTGGTGATGTTGCCATTTGGTTGAATTTGTGAGCAGTTGCTCCATCTTGTTGGAGTCGTGCATATAGCTTGTCAGCATCTGTTAATTGTGCATAGAAAGTGTGGAAGATCCTTGGATATCTAGCACTGTTCAAGGTGTAGTTGATGAATTAGTGGTCAGTAATACACAAGTCAGACAACACACACACCAAACTCCTATCCTCTCTAAGTGGAGAGGCTCTTCATGTAGAATATGTGGGTTGTCCTGCAACCAGTATGTGCAATTCTGGGAGTTTACATGACCTGACAAACAAAACCAGGCCTCATACGACATGCAGTAAAGTAATTGTTAGCAATTGATGTTAACAGCCAGTTAGAATAATGAACTGTTTTTTTCCTGATACTCAAAATTCAACTCATGTGCCACACTCATATTATGGGCTTTTAATTCCATATCTTTTAGTACATGATGACACAATGTGTGATATCCAACAACCTGCTGTGATAACCTCCTTACAGACTTAAAGGGATGTCTTGTAGTGTGTGTGGGTGTAAACTCTGTCTATAGTTTCTGGGCTCTTCACTGCAAAGTGCCAATTCCTCTGCAAATTCTGAATGGATTCAACAGCCCTCCATTTCTTGTACAGATCTTGAACAGTGCTCGCCATGGGGAGTTTCCTACCAGGATACATCAATTGAAACATTTCTGTACATTGCTTCATGGAGCCTGTTTTTATTTAACACTCCACAATATCAATTCACTGTTGTAATGCAAACTGCCCTATTTCTGCAACAACATGAGCTTTTCACAACTGATGATGAACACACAGCTACACTCAACTTTCTGATAAAATGTAGCCAACTTTTGACACAGTGTCGTCTGTTCACAAGTGTATATCTGGTGGGCTTGAATTAACCCAGTAGCCTGATTGGATAACTTCAGCGAAAATTAACAGGGAAATGGTGCAGTGTATTGAATTTTTTTCAACATTTGTTTCTCAGCACAATCTACCCTGTAACATCCTTAAAAACATTTCAGACTGTTTCTGACCACCCTGTATAAAGCATTATAGAAGTAATTACCACAATTATTAGTTTGAATAGATTAGCATTAGTCATGTTTTGTTGTTAGTACAGTTTATAATGTGATTTATGCATTTGTTCGTCCAGGGATCACCTTACAGTGCTATATGATGAAATGAAAATAAATACCTCAGAAATACAGATAACCACAGAATATATAAGTATGCTTTTATGAGGATATCATGGGTGTTCGGCCATAACCTTGAGGAAGAAACCCCACTGGCATTTGCCTGAAATAATTTATGAAAAGTAAAGTTTGGAATTGCTAGACAGATAAAGTTCCATCCTCACAAACATGAGGTCAGTGTCTTAACAGCTGCACTTCCTCATTCAGTTGGTCCCTATTGACAATATTTTTTAATGTATGCACAGTTTGCTGCAGATAACCTATAATATGAAAGATTGCTTTATTGCAACCACAATGCAGAGGCCAGAGTAACCTGTGGTTCCTGAAGAGAGGCAGCAGCTTTTGAGTAATTGTTACAGCAACAGTCTGCATGATTCACTGATCTGGCCTTCTAATGTTACTCAACATGGTCTTGCTGCACTGGTACTACAAATGGCTGAAAGCATGGGTGAACAATAGCTGTGACTTTTTTCTCCCAAGAGCATACTGCTGCACTGTATGGTTAAACTGTGATGGCATCCTATCAGGTAAAGTAGTCTAGAGGTAAAGTAGCCCCATTCAGATCTCTGGATGAGGTCTTACTCAGGAGGATGTCGTCAGGCACAACAAAACTTATATTTCATGGGTCAGAATGTGAAATGTTAAATCTGTCAGTTGGTAGATAGGTTAGAGAATTTATAGGTTGATGCCAGATATAGTCAGAATTAGTGAAATGCAGTAGCAGGAAGAACATGACTTCTCATCAGGTCAGTAAAAGGCTGTCAACTCAAAATCAAATAGGGGTAATGCAGGAGTAAGTCAAATAATGATTAAGAAAAAAGATAAAGATATATGTGGCGTATGTTCTTTCAGAAATAAGACACCACACACCACTAACATAATTAACATGTTATTGACCAATAATACTTCCAGTGCAGATGCACACCATTCTTGAACTCTCACTGGAATCGGTGAAACTCCATGACCGATGAGGATAATGGGCAGGAGTACTAAAATCAGCAGAGTGTGAATAAGTTGAGAATTTGGGTCTGATGGAGGGTGTGCCAGGGTAGTCTGTGCAGTTGCAATGACTGCTGTGTCTTCATGGGTTAGTGGTCAGAGCACCTGTCTGGTGAGCAGGAAACCTGGGTTCATATTCCAGCCTGACACAAGCTTTCAATTTTCCCCATTGATGTAAATCAACACCCACTAGCAGCTAAATGTCATTAATTCTATGTAAAATTGAAGTTAGTGGGGGGGTGGGGGGGGGGGGGGAAGAGACTCCTGATGTCAGCTGCATTGGAACATTATGCAGAATCAGCAAAGACAAATGAAAATGTGTACCGTACCAGGACTTGAACCCAGGATCTCCTTCTTACAAGGCAGGTGCATTAACCACTGTGCCATCCTCAGCATCCCTCACAGCTGAATCACATTCCCATAGAGTGCCACTTATTCGCAGTCCTTGTCCATTTTTTCCATGCTCGCTACTCTGACATTGCCACAGGAGGTTGGGCGTACTTGTGCATCTGCACTGAAGAAGGTTGATCCAGTGCCCATCTAGACAATCAATTATATGAATGTACTGTGTCTGTCCTTTTGGACATGTGTTTAGCTGAATTTAAAGATGAGATCACAAATATGATAGCACAACGCAATTTGCAGAGCAGCACTACATATAGATCCTCTTCCTGCCAGAATGTGATGACACACAACATGATCAGATTAACCTTCACTAAATCGCATGTTAGCTCTTTCTTCTGCAGGACTGCTTCAGGTGACAAAAATAGAAAATGTAAAAATGCATTGAGTGAAGCAGGCAAAATGAAATATAGACATCTGAAAGATGAGATTCACAGAAGTGCAAAAATGTGAAGCAGGAATGGTAGAGGATAAATGCAAGACTGTAGAAGTATCCATAACCAGAGAAAAGACAGGTACTGCCTTGAGAAAAATTAGAGACACCTTATACCATGAGCTCAGGCAGCAAATCAACACTACACAAAGAAGTGAAAGCTAAAAGGTGGGATGAAAAAAGAAAAGAAAGGCAAACCTACATTTATTGTGTTTGTAGATTTAGATATAACTTTTGTTGATATGGACTGGACTACACTTTTTGAAGTTTTAAAAGTAGCAGGGATAAAACACAAGAAGTGAAAGGTTATTTATAATTTACATGGAAACCAGACTGCAAGTATGAGACTTGAAGGAAATGAAAGGGAAGCAGTATCAGAGATAGGAGTGAGACAGGGAGTAGCTTATCCCTGATGTTATTCAGTCTGTACTTGAGCAAGCTGTCGAAGATAGTGACATCTCATTTAAGATGTTTTTAACAGTAAACCAATGTAAGAATGGAAAGTAACATGTAGGATCTGATTCCCACCTCATTTATTATTCTATTAAATAATTTTAAACACCATAGCTTAAAAAATTTCACTCCAGCCCTCAATTGGTAGAAATCAACAAAGTAATCTATGTGGTGCCAGGCCAGTAGTAGTAATTTCTTTATGTTGCTACTCAGTCAAACTGACAACAGTGAGTGTTTGTCTCGGGCCGAGAAAAATGCACCATCTTCCTAGGCAAACTCAAGTGCAGCTCCCAGTTAATTCTTAAACCTTTTTCCTGTTCAGAATGAGATTTTCACTCTGCAGTGGAGTGTGCACTGATATGAAACTTCTTGACAGATTAAAACTGTGTGCCAGACCGAGACTTGAACTCAGGACCTTTGCCTTTCGCGGGCAAGTTCTCTACCAACTGAGTTACCCAAGCACGACTCACGACCCATCCTCACAGCTTCAATTCTGCCTGTACCTCGTCTCCTACCTTCCCGAGGTAAAGGTCCCGATTTCGAGTCTCGTTCTGGCACACAGTTTTAATCTGTCAGAAAGTTTCTCTTTCTTGTCCTCCTTTTTCTGTGCTGGAGCCCTAAGTGGGGACCAGTTTCATCGTGGTCTCAGTACAGTCCTGTATACCTACATTACTTGAATGATGAGTTCAATGATGATGGTGTTCATCTTTATTTTTTGTAAAAATATGTAAATGTTCAAGGCTGAAGCATATTGTTTCACAGATATAGCCACACGGCAGTGGAAAGACATTGTTTTGCTTAAAAAAATGTAAGTGGTGGAAGAGAGAGGGATTTGTTTCATTATTTTCATTATTCACTTTGGCATAATGATTATGAGACTAATGCCTCCAAATTTCTTACGTGAAAACTCTTAAAGCCTTTTTCAATAACAAAAATGTTATTAACACTCTGCATATTTATTCTTCATGTCTACATAGTCACCCTGGCAATGAACACATTTCTCCCAATGAGAAGTACCATCACTGTAGAATGTTTGTTTTGTTGACAGTGCCATGACCTCACCTCTGCTTGCACCACTTCATTGCTATCAAAGTGAAGTCCTTAAAGATGTCCTTTAAGTTTTGGGAACAGATGAAGATCAGATGGGGCCAAGTCAGTACTGTATGGAGAATGATCAGTGACAGTGAACACAAGGTATTGGATTGCTGATGTCACAGTGCTTGTATATGGTCTTGCATTCTCATACTGATGGGTAGGGTGCTCCATGTGTGGACAAAACTCTCTGAATTCAAAATGTGATTACGTCACACTATTTCTCATGCAGTTACATTAGATACTGCCACATTACATGCTACAATTTGGAGCCATTAATAGGCAGTTGCTGAATATTTAACATGTAGAATGTTAATGACATTTGTTTTATTCAAAAAGCATTAAGGGTTTTCACAAAAATCTCTGAGGCAGTATAGGATTACCAAATGTACAAGGCACATTTTATTGATTTTATGTCAGAGACTTTCCTGAGAATACCAACAGCTTAGTACAATCTGCTCAATCTGATTAATTACTTTTCTTTATGTATGTCCCATAGTAAAGTAACATCTGTCCACACTACAAGGAATTTTGAGGTTACTTTTTGGTGTTTGTAGACATTTTCCATCCTGATGTTACCTATTACTGGTGTTAACTTTTGTGATTAGACCAAGTTTGTTAACTGTTTTTTCTTTATTTTGTTACAGCTTGTTTTTATTTAACCAATTTACCAGGGTGTAGTTTGTATCAACAGAGTTTTGAGTTGATGAAAACAGTGTATTAGTATCATCAGCAAATATTACCGGCAGACTTTTATGAATGGTTAGGGCAGATTATTGCCAGATATAATAAACAAATTTGCACCAAGTGTGAAAAATTTAGGAATACCTTGTCTTACTATGTGCTCCTTTGACTGAATGCTTTCACCATAATTTTTAGGTGGTTATAGTATTGTGGACGCTGGACTCTCGTATGATCTGAAACAGTTGGTATGTTTCCCCCCAAATTCCTTACAGCCATAGTGTCTCAAAAAGTAATGCATGGTTGAAACAATCAATGACCTTTGTCAGATCAAGGAACACATTCGTTTAATGATTTGCTTCATTGAGTGCACTATAGAATTAACTTCAAATGAATAAAAAGACCCATTTATCGATATGCTTCTCCAAATTCCAAGACTCTAAAAGCAATAACTTTCCAGGAAGCCCTTCATGACGGTTATTGTGCATGCACTTCACCTACTGGCAGTAGTTCACATGGCTTGCTTGTACTGGGACAGAGCATTTAATTTAAAGTGCACTAGTGCAGGAATTAGTTGTCAAAAATTAAAAGAATTGTTGCAAATTATTAACAACAGTCCTTTATTATGTTTGAAACATAGTTAATCACTCAAAATGAACTTTGAGTGTTTTAAAGCAATCATCGAAACAAAGACCTACACTACAGGCTCTTTCTGTGAATTTCCAATAGTTCTGTTACAAGAGACAGCTTCACATCTGTATGTGTTTCTTCATTTGCTTTTTCAGTGTCTTCATAAACAATAAATGCATTATGCACTAAATATTTAGTAGTTTTCTAAATATTTTTACATATAGCTTGAAACATATTTTCCTTTCCATGAGAACAACTTGTAGTTCCTGATTTCTTCCGACTCACTCACTTCCTGACAAAGTTCTTAACAATACATTGTGGTGTAATGTGGAACACAACACAACCAAGAATGTAGTACAACTTTATTAGGCTGTGGCATGTACTCCAACCACTGTAATGTACACTGAACACAATAAGACAAGGTAAATGTATGCAAGCAGTTACAACATGATAACTGCGTGTGAGCATAGCATGGCAGGATTTAAATAGGCACTCGCCCATGGTGGCTCTATCAGATGTCCACAGTATTGCTCTTATGTGACACTCTCTCGCTAATGACAACACAGTGCTAATGCATGTGGCTTTCAAGTGTGCATGCATTACTTCATTCCTCTTCCCTTGGGGAAGAGCTCAGACTTATGAGATGTCCATCGCATCTCCCTTCACAAGGCTCTGACTGAGATGATGTACTATTACTGGGGCATATGGTCACAAGTACTTGGGGCGGGCAGCATTGCAGTCTGCCTTCTCATGTCAACCCATGTGGTAGGATGGGTGACTTCAGTGCAAGCTCAGTATCCACATCAGGTCCAAAGCCTGGTGTTGTTGATGCCCTCGCAGTTGGTGGTTAAGGCGGAGAAGACAGCTCTGGTGTGGACAGCAGCTGCATCGGTACTGGTAGTGGTGTCGGCAAAGCAGCGCTAGGCTCATCCACCAGTGACGGGGGCCCCCTCGTATTTTGTAACAGGGACCCAGCCACATCAGGTGATCCAGCAAGTGACACAGACTGGTGGGGTCACTTTGGCATCTTGGCTGGGGTTGTCCAGGTGACGCTGGTCGTAATGACATGCACAGAGGCCCTCATCCATACAGACATCACAGAAACAGTGGCTGCGGCATTGGGAGATGATGGCAGAAATCCATTTTGGATGAGGACCAAACCCGCATACTCAGACAGCCACCTCGGGCCAAGAATGGGATGACGGTTGCACGGGTTGGCTTACCTGGCCAGGCCGCAGGAGATGAAGGCTTGTCTGGTGTTTATACCCATGGAGCAGTTTGATGGGGCTGTTGTCATCATATGGTTGGAACCGATAGGAAGGTGGAAGTTGATCCAAGGCAACATGGGCTGGGGACTGAGTCACATACTTTTTCATTTTTCTTTTGGATGTTCTAACTAATCTTTCAGACTCACCACTGGACTGCAGGCGGAAGGGTGGGGCAAAAATATGGCGAATGCCAAGGGCATTTTAGATAGTGGATAGGCCAGCTATAACTTGGCTCCCTCACATTCCGCAGCTTAGACAAACATACTGGCGGCATCTTAATGATCTTCGTTGCTTGAATCACACCAGCTGGGGTGCTGATTGGTCTACCCTTCTATGACTGTATCAGGCATTGATTCAGTCCCATCTCATTTATGGGAGCCTGGCTTATAGTTGGTCATCGCTTTCCGCATTGCAGTTGCTTGATGCCATAGTTCAGTGCGGGATCCGACTCGCAACTGGAGCTTTCCGCACAAGACCTGTAAACAGCCTACTTGCGGAGGCTGGTGTCCCTCCATTGTAGATCCGCCACTGGCAACTACTAGCCGCTTATGCTTCACATGTTTTTAGCTTAACTGGACATACAAATTACCGTCTCCTGCTCCCCAACTCAGTCGTCCATCTTCCAGATTGGTGGCCCCTGTCACGGTGTATGATTGCGGTTTGCATCCAGTCTCTTCTCTGTGGGCTTGAGTTTTTCCCTCTCCCACATCTTTTCTGGGCCCATGTATGTATACCCCATGGTGTGTGCCCCTCCCATCTTCAGCTGGATTTGGCACAAGGCCCGAAAGACTCAGACACTCCTGAAACCCTCCGCTGATGCATTCTTTCCATCCTTGCCGCGTTTCACAGCTCTGACGTAGTCTTTGCTGACAGTTGAATGGTTTGCTGGTCGAGTTGGTTATGATTTTACTCTTGAGGATCAATCTGAACAACGCTCATTTCTGGATGGCTATTGTGTTTTCACTGCAGAGCTGGTTGCCATTTCTTGCGACCTAGAGTATATCTGCTCCTGCTCAGGTGAGTCCTTTGTTATCTGTAGTGACTCCATGAGCAGTTTAGGAGCTATCGACCAGTGTTTTCCTCACTCTTGTCTGATGATGGCTATCCAGGAGTCCATCCATACTTGTGCCCATTGCAGCCACTCCATGGTTTTTGTGTGTACCCCGGGTCTTGTCGGCATCCGGGGTAATGAATGTATTGACAGGCTGGGCAAACAGGCTGTCATTGAACCAACCCTCGAGATTGGCCTTTCGGAATGTGATCTCCTGTAAGTATTGTGGCAGAAAGTCCTTCGTACCAGGGGTGATGAATGGCGCACTGTGCCTTCACCCAACAAACTTCGGGTCATCAAGGAGACTACAGGTGTGTAGTGCTCCTCCATGTGAGCCTCTCACAAATTCTTCATTGTTCTGTGCCGGCTATGCATTGGCCACACCTGTCTGATGCCTAGTCATTTATTGCACCCTGAGAACCCACCTCTATGTCGCTGCGGGTCGGCATTGACAGTGGTCCACATCTTGTTAGACTGTCCACTTTCAGCTGCACTCAGACAGATGTTTGCACTGCCTGATACACTCTTTCGTCTCTTAATGGATGACTCTGCAATGGCAGGCTTAGTTTTGAGTTTTATTTGAGCAGAGGGCTTTTATTACTCAATCTGAGGATTTGTCTCCTTTTTTGATTCTGGCCTTTGGCCTACGATTTTAGCTTGTGGCTTTTAATGTGTCTCTTGGTGGTTGGCTTTTCCTTTTTTGTTTACATGGTCAGCCAACCACTGTACAACTCTATGTGCCTTTAATTCCTTTTTTTCTGGACTTTGTGTCTTTCTTGTTTTGTGTCGTCCCTTGTTACCTCAGTTGCTTGCTTTTATTCCTTGTGGGTTTTCATGGTTGTGGATACAGAGACTGATGACCTTTGCAGTCTGGTCCCTTCAACTCCCCCAAACCAACCAACCATAGGCCAGCCATGTTGTATGCAATGTATCACTTTCCATAAAATCAGGTCAGTTGCCCTACCCTGTGTGACCCAAGTGCCAGTGATTGGAAAACCATCAACATTGTGTTCAACACATTCATCAGAGTGGATACAGAGTAACTCCTTGCGATCAAAAATGAGGTCCTGACCAGCTGAAATATGGGGGAGCACCTCAGCATTCAGATGTTTAGCTGTGGGGTGGAAGTGAATCTCATTGCACCAAGAGAGGAACATCGCCCAATATTGAAGGCAATGCACTGCTTTGTCTGCCAGCAACGCTGAGGGGCTAAAAAGTGAAACTAATGGCTTGTGATCCATGATGAGATTGAATTTTGCACCAGACAGGAAAACATGAGACTTCTTTAAGATATAAACAATGGTAAGTGCTTCTTTCTCTATATATGAATATCCAGCAGGAGCCAAATTAAGTGTCTTCAATGAGTATGCAACAGGCCACTCACTCATGAGAATATTTATGAGCTAACACCATACCCAGGACTCTCTGGGACGCATCTGTTGGCAGCACTAAATGTTGACCCGGTTGATAGGTTATGAGGCAATGTGCACATTGTAATATAGACCTCAGTTTCAAAAATACCGTTTCACTTGCCTGCAACCAGTGGGAAGATGTTTCCTTATGCAGCATGGCATGTAACGGTTGTGCAGTTGATGCCACCCCCAGTAAAACTGATGATGATGATGATGATGATGATGATGATGATGATGGTAACAAGCAGTCTTACCTCTGCAGTTCCTTGATTTACATAGGGTGCGGAAGAGCCACAATGGCAGAGACATTCTAATGATGGGGTGTGATACCAGTACTAAAGACCTCAAACACAAGATAAAAGAAAAATAGACGACTGAAAGAAGCGACGCTTTTTCAAATTGCATTTCAATCCAGCAGCCTGTAACACCAAAAAGAGCATACCTAAGTTGGTGAGATGTTCAGCAGTGGAGGAGCCAGACACCACAATATCCTCAAGATAGCTGGCACAACCAGACACAGATCATGTGAGTTGTTCGAGAAACTGTTGGAATATCGCCAGGGCATTGGCCATGCCAAATGATAACTGCAGGTATTGATACAAGCTGGAAGGCATGGTAACCACCAAGTGCCATTAAGAATTAGCATCAAGGGAAAGCTGCATACATGCACCAGAGAGGTCAATCTTGGGAAAATAATGATCACCATCAAGTTTAGCAAAAAGTTTGTCAGTGCATGGTAAGAGATATGGGTCAATGAGAGACTGAGCATTGACAGAAACTTTAAAATTGCCACAAAGGTGTAACCACCCTGACGGCTTCTTGACAATGACTAAGGGGGTAGCCCATTCACTGGATGTGATCAGTGGACAAACCCAGACACTGTGAGGCAGTAGACCTCTGCCTTAACTGAACCACGGAGTGCAAGCGGCACTAGGCAAGCCAGAAAGAAACAAGGTTTGGCTGAAGGTTTCATGGTGATGTGGTCCTTGAAATTATTGGCACAACCGAAACCCACAGAAAACAGGGTGGGAAATTCAGAACATAAGGAGTCAACTTGTGTATAAGGCACTTGATCAGAGACAAGATTAACTTCATTGGAAATATTAAACCCAAAAAGCTTAAAGATATCCAAACCAAACAAATTTTCAGTGCATGCATTGTTCACCACCAGAAAAGTCAGCAGGCAAACAACAGGTTTATTTGTGACTAGGGTGGGGAAACAATATCGGAAGGGAATACTTCTATTATTGTAGGTGACTAATGTATGCTATAATGGTGCTCAAGATGGTATGTTTGCAAATTCAGTAATGACACAGCAGCACCAGTGATTCCTTGCATGTATAATAGAAATCTTATTGGGTGCAATGAAGGTTGCTGATACATAATTTACATCCATTCAGTGTCTGCAATAGGCTGCTGGAATTTTGAATTACAAACAGGAACAGTGTGGCCGATTTTGTTGCACTGATGGCAAATGGCCCACCACTTAGAACAATCTGGCCTATCATGAATGGCAAAACACAATGGAAAAGAGGGAAGTTTGGACCACTCGCGATTTTGCTCATTCCCAAGCTTGCTGTGCTGCTGCTGTGGCCGTGGCTGCCGCATTGAGTTGGGCTGCCTGCCATGATGTTTTTATTGCGTGTAAACTACTGCCACAATATTGGCCCCCTGTGAGCCTACCGACAAATGGCACATGGAAGTGGGTTGAACTTCTGCAACCTCGCACTATGATTAAATTTGAGTACCCGCAACCCTAGAATCGTGAAACAATTGTACAATAGTCAGAATGCCAGAGAGGGAGGTGTTATCACATTGAAAGGCCCACTCACAAAGCTAACAATTGGGGCAAACCAAATGATTGCATCACAAACCATTTAGTCAGCATACAACTCCTTATATACATCAGTGACAAAGTTACAATGGAGGCTTTAACCATGGACCTCAGCTGCCCAAGTCTTACAGGAATGTTTCAGTTTCTTGCAACAGAGACAGAACTCAACTCGAGTGGCATTTACTTGCATCTATTTACAGTGGTATTTGGGAAGAAAGTTGCACATATTAGCAAAAGAGTGTGAATATGAATCCTGCAGGGGGCCAGTTGGCAAAGGAATTGATATATGTGACATGATTATCAAGACAAAAAGAAAGCATGGCATAAGGTAACATCAGTCAATTCAAATTCATGAAAATGCCACCACAACTATTTTTTGTAAGCCATTTTTCGACATACTCATAGCAAGCCGGAAATGGTAGGAGATAAATGATGGGTAGTGTCAATTGATGTAGACTAGGACAGACCCAAACTGGCCAAAACAGAGGCAAGTGTTTGCAATACCTGGGTTTGATTGCGTTGTGCTGTGGCAGACACTTCCTGCTGTTGACTGAGATGCTGTAGTAAGAACACCTTGCTGATCAACCAGCCAGTGGAAAAACTCGTGTGTGTGTGTGTGTGTGTGTGTGTGTGTGTGTGTGTGTGTGTGTGTGTGTGTGTGTGTGTGTGTGTGTGTGTGTGGTGGAAAAACTCGTGTGTGTGTGTGTGTGAGAAAATAGTAAACAAATCATAGAGCAATACAGCAATACACTCTTACCTGCAATACTGTGAATGGTGTGTAAATGGTTGGATTATTGCCAGTAGAGATGCTCAGTGCCACACGAGTAGGCATTTAAGTTGTAGGCTTGAGAGGTTATAACAAGGTCATATACTGCTTCCTTTACAACTGGAATATGTTTGATAGAATAGAAATGGACCTTTAGTTATTAACATGACTACTGTCAGCTATTTTGAACAGCATACTTCAGCTACTTTGAAATTTTTGAAGATATGACCTGTTGATGAAGAGTAGCTTCTTATATCTGGCAGGTAATCAGCCACATGTCGTCCATGTTAGAAGATAATCAGCAATATTGCCCCAAACACAGGGTTGACTGGTTGGTTTCTGTGTTGTAATACTTCTGATTTCACTAGCTGTGACAAGGTGAATAAAAAATTAACTTGGAAACAGAACTATATCTGGACAATGACTGGGCACAGGAAGAGTGGTAAAAGAAGAAAATTTGTCATGAATATTTATGAAGTGATTGTTGAATATTTCACATAATTATTTATGATCAGAGATAACACAGTCTTCGTTTTTGATGCATATTATTGAGTGACTCTTGCCTTTCTCACAAATTGTCTCATTGACGACTTTCCACATGGCTTTGAATGTATTACTGGAATTGACTATAGTCTGCCAGTTGTACATACTCTTGGCTTCACAATGAAATTATTTGGAATATTTTTTATATTGCTTGAAATCATTATCAAATAACTTGCTGTCACTTGTTTCATTGTAAGCAAATAGCAGTCTTCTTTTGTACAAGAGGTTTATATTTATTATAAGATATTTTGCAATATGCTTGGCATTGATCTAAATTATATTTGAAGTGCTACATAATATCATACCTACAGAATGCTCAAATTCATCAAGCTTACTGACCACATCATTAGCACAATAGATGCCCCCTCTAGTCAGCCTTATGAAGAACATGTGTGAAAGTGACTATATTGTTTTTTCAATTGTTTATATACCAGTGCATGATGGAAAATTTCTTTCTGTTTGGTTATACCTAGCACTGTTGTACTCAATATCAAACAGTTGTGATCTGAAATACCATTATAAATTAGGTATACTCTGTAACAGGTGACCTGCTGTTACCAAATAAATAAATAAATCATCAATTGCAGAAGTGCTAGTTGTTTGTGTAGGTTTATTGTTCATGTTCTACGTGTTACTACCATTTTATCATTCAGTATTTCTGGCCAAACAGCCGCTTCTGTATATTAAAGTCTCCACATAGCAAAATATTGGGGTATTTTGAATTGTCTAGTTTTACACTTATGTCTAGTTTGACATAAATATTGAAATGTAACCAGTTGGATGACATCAAGAAAAGGAAAATCTCACAATAGCCCAGAGACAGATAGCTCCATTGAAACTTTCTAAAGCACATACTCCAATTACATTGAGGTAATAAGCTGCACACAAAATGTAATGTATTTAACTAGTTAACATTGGTAATGCATTTGTAACAACATGATACATTTGATGCATGCCATGAAGTTGTCATTATAACAGTCACATTTGCTTAAGAAGGTCAAAACTTTATCTGTAAGTTTTCTCTCTGAGTGACTTATTTTGAGGCTGAAGCAAGAAAACTTTACTACCTGATATACTGAAATACCTAATTATAACATTTACTTGATGAATGAAACATTCATTATGGGTTGAATGAGCAGTCAGAGAAAGTTTTCAGCTGCCTATGGAAGTTGTGGGAAAAAAACCAGGAGAGCTTGTCTTGCCATCCATTACCATAGTTGGCTTAATGAGAACCTGGTAAATAATCATGTCCTCCACTTATCTAAAATTCCCAAGTAGTTGACATTATCTTGAATAAAAAGGAGTTCAGTAGCATCAAAAATTGTTCTTCTCTTATAACTAATTTACCAGTAAAATGAAACATTCTCTAATATTTCATAATAACTATACAAAAAAGTTTTCTTCATACAGAGAAACAATGGAGGAGTATATTCCATAGTTAACATCTTGATGTAAAATATGATGCCTTAAGTGACATGGCATCATTGGCATAGATGCAATTTCTGATTGCAGAGAGCATCAGTACATAATTAGCTTCTATTGACTTCCACCTTCAGTTTGACAGGTAGTGATGTGAAAAGACATATGTGAAAACTGTTCAGATATACTGAACCTGCAGAGTAATGAATATGTTGTGGCAGTTGACAGTTTGTGCTCAACTATGACCCAAAACATAGATTTATTGCTGTTTATGAGTAGCCACCTTCACCATTAAACTATCTGAGCATGCCTGTAGGCCTGACTCAAACTTTCATTGTTGTCAACAATATTTCTGAATATTAATGCAACAGGAACTTCATGGCAGATTAAAACTGTGTTGTGGACTGGGACTCAAACCTCAGACCTTTTCCTTTTCACAGGCATGTGCTCTACTGACTGAGCTATCCAAGCACAACTCATGACCAGCATCACAGCTCCACTTCTGCCAGGGGATAGCTCAGTCAGTAAAGTACTTTTTTGCCAAAGACAAAGGTCCCAGTTTTGAGTCTCAGTCCGGCACAGTTTTAGTCTGCAAGGAGTTTCAGATCAGTGAACACTCTGCTGGAGAGTGAAAATTCATTCTGCTAATATGACAGGTTCTTGCACAGGGTATGTGGGAATGGCACTGCTAGGGAAACAGAGGTGGTAGGGGACCAATGCTCACCCTGACACAAGGGATACATATGAAATGAACCTAAAGTAATAAAATGAATGTTGGTGTCAGAAGACATTCTCATATACCCTAGTGTTTAGGGCAACCAAAGCAGGAAATCTAGGCTTGAGTAGGGATCTGCCACAAATTTTGATTTAGCACTGCATATTCATTGCATTGTGGGTTTAACATACCTGAAAGGTTTCCAAAGACACCATTTCATGTCACTGTATCTTTGTTGCTCTTATCCCCACTGATATATTAATTTAATTTAATTTAATTCAATTCATTTGAGATACACCCCATGTTACAGAGTAAGCCTCTGGAATTATTGCTCAGAAATCATAAGTGAAATATTACTGAAAATTAGTATGAGTCAAGCCTTTAGGCATACACATTTAAACTAATGGCTCATATGACTTCTCACTGAAAAGCTTAATATCATGATTTGATTCCCATTGTAGCCTAAATTTTCAGTTATCACAACACATTCATTAAAGAACTTTTTATTAGTGACTCAGTCTTAAAATACAGCCTGCTTACAATTTTCAAACTCACTCATAAATATATGTCAGCGAAACATCAATTACTGCACAGAAAAATCGACTCCCTTATAGCAGTTGTTGTGCAAAATGAGATACACTGTAGATGTATTTTAAGTTTCATCAGTTGCTGCAAGAAAGACATAATCAATATGATGAAAATCTTTTCCCTCATACTTAAACCACATTTATAATTATTATAGTATGGCACAGTAGATTGACCACTAATGGATGACATATTTTAGATTGCTAGAATGGTAAAGAGGGACTACAGTGAAACATAAAGCAAGTGGATGTGCAGATAAAAAAAATAGACCTCAAGAATTCCAAGAAAAGAGGCATTTGGTTAGAGGTCTAAAAGTTACTGCAGTGAACAGATTTTGTTCTTGTACCACTTGTTCCCCAAAAGGATTAACTGGTTCTTTGGATGTGCCAGCATATCCCTAATCCTGTTTTTCCCCCTCTGTCAGATGTCAGTTCTTGTAACTTGTTATGCCACTGGGGGTAAGGCTTGTCAGATATATGTTATTCTTAGTAAAGCCACCCTTTTGCCCTATTGGTCATTGTAAATGGTGAATACCTCAGGTGCTTAGACTTCATTGGCTTGTTGAGCCCACATTTACTGGTCTGTGAACTTGTAGTCACTGCCATTTTCCCTTCCTTACTGAATGTAAATAGAGACTTATTCTTTCCACGAGAAACTCTGCCAGAGTTGTTGGAACATGTTCCGCTCAACGTGTGACAACAAATGTGGTAACAACACAGTGGTGCACCTGCACATTTCACACATGCAGTGTGAATGCATGTGGATGAAACCTTTGGTGAGATGTGGATAGGATGCAATGTGCCAATGGCATGGCTTGCACATTTCTCCAACTTGATGCCCACTGATTTTTTCTTCTGAGGCCACCTGAAATATGTTGTCTATGAAACACCCATTGAGACGGATGAAGAGCTGATAGCACACATTATGGCAGCCTCTGATGCAATTTCCATTTTGCCAGGAGTATTTGAAAGAGCACGACAGTCATTCCAGTGTCGTTGTATGGCTTGCATTCAGGCTGGAGTGAGTAGTTTTGAGCACTTTTTGTACTTGTTTTCAAATAAAGGTTATAAAACTTCACCCCTACTTCTGATTTACCTTGATGCCACAAATACATTGAAATTGTTGCCCTGCAGACCTGCTACCATGAGGTCTCTGATGACATATTGTGTGCCAACCCTCTTGGCAGCGTAAGACTCTGTTTGATGATGCCATGTATATAAGCAAACATGCTCTTCTCCCTGTCTCTGTCCATCTCCTCCCCCCACCCCCCACCCCCCTTTGTATTACACTCGATCACTACCCTTCTATGCCTTGCCCAAGACTTCTACATTCCTCCCCCTCACCTTCTCTCTGGCCATTTGTGCTTCCCCTGTCTCTGTCCACATCTTCCTTCTCTCTCTCTCTCTCTCTCTCTCTCTCTCTCTCTCTCTCTCTCTCTCTCTCTCTATCCATCCATATGCATCTCCTCTTGTCCTGCTCTTCCTCTCTCACTATCCACCTCCTGCTCCCTACTGATCTCCTCCAGCTCCCTTTCCTTATCCATCTCCTCCAATCCATCTCTTTATCCTTCCCCTCTGCCCATTACCTCCCACCCTCTGCCTTCCAAAAAAAAAAAAAGAACAATTTACCTTGTTCACACAGTCAAATACCTTAGATCACAGAAGAGAGCAGCCAGTGCTGTTTTGTTATTTAATGCTTGTAAATGTGTAAATGGCACTCTCAGGAGAGTAGTTCTTGTGATATCACAACTACTGAGGCTATTATTGTTGTGTTCTAGGATACATCACCAACTCAAAAGTTTTAGAAAACTGCCAGCAGTGAAACAAATCAGTAATCATTGACATCTCTCCTGGCACCTTTCTTATAGCAGGGTTTAATAACTGCATATTTCAGTTTCTCCATTGGAAACACCTTCAAATCCGGAGTAGCTTTCATTTATGAGGTTCTATATAATTTCCTTGATTGCATAAGGAGAAGTTGGTGATTAGTCATATAACTGAATTTTATCAGAGTTGCTTTTTCATTGTACTACTGTGCTTCTTCTCTTGCACTGTTTGTCCTTATATTTTCTACTACATTTAAGAAATGATTATGAAATGCATTTGCTACATGTGACTTATCCTTTATAGCCCTTTCAATTAAAGTCAGTAGTGATGTTATCCTGTTCTTTTAGTCATCTTGCCAGGTGTGGCCATGTACACAAAGTGAAATACAGTCCCAGGCCCGAGGTAATCCTGCCCCTCGTAAGAGGCGACTAAAAGGAGTCTCACATGTTTCAGGCTTTACGTGATGGTCCCATGTAGGGTTTGACATCAATTTTTCAAATTTTTCCTGAAGATTGAGACAATTGGTGAAGGGTGCCTTACATGGTGCATCGTGCATTGAGATCTTCAGCCCACTTTCTTGTCATCACATTGCAGTCCTACCCGTTCTCCATCTCTTGAATGAAGACACCTTCCTGGATGCATTTTCCACCATGCACTATGCAGTGTCACTTTCTGTGCCGACAATGACCATGGTCTTCTTTGCACCTCATCATATCCAGCATGGCAGCTAGTCTGTTGTGGTGGGGCTGCCATGTACCCTGTTGGTTATAGCCCCCTGACAACACAGGGATCGCTCTGCTGATGCCGGTGCCGTTAACTCCACACGTATGCCTAGGAGGAGATGCCCGTCACCCTGTGGCATTGGCACTCCTGGCAATGGCCATCCTTCCAGGTAGCATTTGCTGCGGCTGGGTGACACCCGTGTGCAGGGACCCTGGTCAGAGTGGGTGGCATCAGGGCAGATGACATGCCACGAAACATAGTACACGATCTCTTACTGGTGGTCCACTGCCAACAGTCTCTAAGCAGGCAAAGTCTAACTTTAATGTTAAGACCCCAAGTCAGTCCCCTCCCTGGCCACATCCTTGGGAGGAACGCCAGGCTAAGGATGGCAATGATGTTTATTCGCCCCAGTACCTCATATGTATGAGAGTTGATGGGAAATCTTTCATGTCCATGAAGCCTTAGTTTTTAGTGGAGTATTTGGGGTATAAGACTGGGCAGGTGGACAGCTTGACCAAAATGAGCTCTGGGTCAGTTCTGATAAAAACAGCAACCTCTGTCCAGTCACAGGCATTACTCGATTGCAGCAAGTTGACGGATGTTTCTGTTACCATCATACCTTGTAAGAACTTCAGTATGGTCCAGGGCATAGTATTCCACAAGGACCTTTTGCAGCATGGCGATGAGTTGCGTGCCAATTTAGAGTGGCATCTGGTGTGTCCAATGGAGACAGAGGGATAACCAGGTTGCCACCGGTGCCTTCATCTTGGCTTTTGTGGGTGACACATTGCCTGTGAAGGTAAAGGTGATTGTCTACCACTGTGACGTCAAGCCATATATCCCTTCCCCGATGCAGTTGTAAGTGCTGGAAGTTTGGCCACATGTCTTCCCGCTGGACTTCCAGCCCCACCTGTCGAAATTGTGGACGTCTGTTGCATCCCAATACTCGGTGTGCCCTACCTCTCATCTGCGTCAACTGCAGAGAGGGTCATTTACCTTGCTCGCAAGACTGCAGGATTTTAAAGAAAGAGAGGAAAATCATGGAATATAAGACCCTTGACTGACTGGCCTACACTGAGATTAAGAGGAAATTTGAGCGCCCACATCCTGTGTCTATGACCTCCTCATAAGCCGCCACTACGAGAATAGTTGTAGCCCCATCAGTTCCATGAATTACAGTCGGCTCTCAGAGCCAGAAGGCTACTCCTGCCCCATTGATGGTGGGAGGCACTTCCCCCCTGTTGCTCCCCACCTTGGGAGCACTGCACTCGCAACCATCGGGGACACTAGTCCCCACTTCCTAGCCAGAGAAGCGTAAGACTTCTTTGGCTCCTCTCACCAGGAAGGGGTTCCCTGGGTCTCTCCCTTCCCAGATTTCTGCTAATGGGAACTATGATGCCCACGAGCAGCTGAAGAGCCCAAAAGCAGCTGGTCATCGGGCTTCATGCTTATCCTCAGTCCTGGAGACTGATTTAGTGAAGTCCTCCCAGCGAGGGAAACCCAAGGAACAGCGCGAGCAATAGGAAAAGAAGACCCTTAAGAACAAGAAACTTGCAGTGGCACCCACACCACCACTACCTACAAGCTCTGCATCTGAGGATGGGGTGGAGATTCTGGCGTCTGCTGAGGACCTGGATCTCACCGGACCCTCAGACACAATGGATATAGACTTCTCAGGAAAAAAGTCAGTGGCAGCATGTGATCCTGAGGCATAAACTGCCTCATTCAATGTTCCATGTCTTCCCAGTCTCATGATGATGTCATCCTCCAGTGGAGTTGCGGCAGTTTTTTCCACCGCCTGGCTGAGCTATGGCAACTGCTAAGGCTTTCTGCATTGCCCTCCAGAAAACCTGATTTCTGGCAATGTAGACTCCTGCCCTCCAAGGCTATAAGGGATATTACAGGAACCATAGCGACTATAATCAAGTGTCAGGTGGAGTTTTCGTTTATGTCCTAAACTCAGTCTGTAGTGAAACTGTGCCCCTTCAAACCCCTCTTGAAGCTGTGGCTGTCAGAAAACGGACGACATAGGAAATAACTTTCTGCAATGTGTATCTTCCTCCAGATGGTACAGTACCCCTGAATGTATTAGCTGCACTGATTGATTAACTCCCTAAACCTTTCCTATTTTTGGGAGATTTTAACGCCCCTAACCCCTTTTGGGGAGACACCATGCTTACTGGCCGAGGCAAAGATGTCGAAACTTCACTGTGTCAGTTCGACCTCTGCCTCTTAAATACTGTGGCTGCTACACATTTCAGTGTGGCGCGAGGTAGTTACCCGGCCATTGATATAGCAATTTGCAGCCCAGGAAGTCTCCCATTTATCCACTAGAGATAACATGACGACATGTGTGGTAGTGACCACCTCCCCATCTTCGTGTCACTGCCCTGGCGTCACGGCCACAGACACCTGCCCAGATGGGGTTTAAATAAGCCGGACAGAATCTTTCATGTCTGCTGTCACTGTTGACTCTGCCCCACATGGTAACACCTATATGATGATTGAGCAGGTGGCTACCATAATCGTTTCTGCTGCAGAAAACGCGATCCCTCATTCCTTAGGGTGCCCTTGGTGAAAGACACGAAAGACAATCCCTTAGTGGTCGCCAGAAGTCGCTGAGGCAATTACTGAGCATCGGTGAGCTCTACAGCGACATAGGCGACCCCCTTCCCTAGAGCATCTGATAGCCTTAAAGCAGCTCAATGCTCGTGTATACCAGCTTATCAAACGAAGGAAACCGGAGTGTTGAGAGAGGTATGTGTCGACCACTGGGTGCCATACGTCACCTTCCCAATTCTGGATGAAGATCAGACGTCTTTTTTGGGTACCAGACTCCAACAGGTGTCCCTGTCGTTACCATCAATGGCAACGCAGACCCGATTGCCGAGCACTTTGCTGAGCACTATGCTCGAGCCTCTGTAATGGAGAACTACCCCCAGCTTTTTGCACCCTCAAACGGCGGATGGAAAGGAAAGTCCTCTCGTTCACTACACGCCACGGTGAACCCTATAATATCCCATTTACGGAGTGGGAGCTCCACAGCGCAGTTGTGCATTGTACCAACACTGCTCCTGGGCCAGATCGGATCCACAGTCAGATGATTAAACATCTTTCATCTGACTGCAAGCACCATCTCATCGTGACCTTCCAGATTTGGTGCGATAGCGTCTTTCCATCACAATGGCTGTATAGTACTATCTTTCCGGTGGTCAATCATGGCAAAACCCGCTTGATGTGGATAGCTATCGGCCCATCAGCCTTACCGACGTTCTTTGTAAGCTGCTGGAGCGTATGTTGTGTTGGCGGTTGGGTTGGGTCCTGGAGTCATTTGGTCTACCGGCTCCATGTCAGTGCGGCTTCCGCCAGGGGCGCTCTACCACTGACAATCTTGTGTCCCTCGAGTCTGCCATGTGAACAGCCTTTTCCAAACACCAACACCTTGTTGCCATAATTTTTGATCTACACAAAACATATGACACCAACTGGCGTCGACATATCCTTACCACATTATATGAGTGGGGTCTCTGAGGCCCACTCCCGATTTTTATCCAGAATTTCCTGTTGATCCATACATCCCGTGTCCAGGTTTGTGCCTCCCATAGTTCCCCCCGTATCCAGGAGAATGGGGTCCCACAGGGCTCTCTATTGAGTGTGTCACTATTTTTAGTGGACATTAATGGTCTAGCAGTAGCTGTAGGGTCGTTTGTCTCACCCTCTCTGTATGCAGGCGACTTTTGCATTTCATACTGCTCCTCCAGTACTGGTGTTGCTGAGCGGTGCCTACAGGGAGCCCATCCATAAGGTGCAGTCAGGGGCTCTCGCCCACGGCTTCCAGTTTTGGGCCGCTAAGTCGTGTGTCGCCATTGTACCGTTCATCTGATCCAGAACCAGAACCTTACCTTCATAATGATCCACTCACTGTAGTGGAGACATATCAATTATTAGTACTGGTTTTCGAAGCCCAATTGACTTGGCTTCCTCACCTTTGTCAGCTTAAGTGGAGGTGCTGGCAACACTTCAATGCCCGCCGCTGCCTGAGCAACACCAACTGGGGTGCAGATTGCTCTACTCTGCTGCAGCTCTACAAAGCCCTTGTTCAATCCCGCTTTGACTATGGGAGTCTGTTTGCCTAGTGACGGGTGCTTTTAGAATGAGTCCTGTGACCAGTGTCCTGATTGAGGCCGGAGTCCCTCCATTGCAGATCCAACGTGCACAACTGCTTGCCAGTTATGTTGCACACATTCATAGTTCTCCTGAGCATCCGAATTACCATCTCCTTTTTCCTCCCTTGGCACTTCATCTCCTGCATCGGCGGCCCAGGTCAGGGCTAACGATTGTGGTTCACACGTGATCTCTTCTGTCTGAACTGGAGTCCTTCCCTTTACCACCTCCTATCCAGATCCATCCGCATACACCTCCATGGTGCACACCTAGGCCGCATATTTTTCTGGACCTTTCGCATGACCCTAAGGACTCAGTTACTCCTGCCACTCTCCGCTGTCACTTCCTCTCGAATCTTGACATGTTCTGGGGCTCTGAAGTGGTTTACACTGACAGCTCAATGGCTGATGATCATGCTGGCTATGCCTACGTCCACAGAGGCTATTTTGAACAGCATTCCTTGCCTGATGGCTGCAGTGTGTTCGCTGCAGAGCTAGTGGCAATCTCTTGGGCACTCCAATATATCCGTTCATGCCCCGGGGAATCGTTTCTTCTGTGTACTGACTCCTTGAGCAGCCTACAAGCTATTGACCAGTGCTACCCTCGTCATCCTTCGGTAGCGTCCATCCTGGAGCCTATCTATACCCTGGACTGGTCCTGTCATTGAGTGGTGTTTGTGTGGACACCAGGACATGTCAGCATCCCAGGCAATGAACTTGCCGATAGGTTGGCCAAACAGGCTATGTGGAAACATCTTCTAGTGATGGGCATCTCTAAACGTGACCTGCATTCTGACTTGTGTCATAGGGTTATTTAGCTTTGGTAACCGGAATGGCCTAACAGTACACACAACAAACTGCATGTCATTAAGGAGACAGTGAATCTGTGGAAGTCTTCTATGGGGGCCTCTCGCAGGGAATCAGTTGTCCACGGCCGGCACCGCATTGGCCACGCTTGGGCAACCCGTGGTTACCTCCTATACCATTAAGACCCGCTTTAATGTTGGTGCAGTGCCTGGTTGACAATTGCCTGTATTCTGGTGCACTGTCCCACTTTGACTGCCCAGTGACGAAATCTTGGGTTACTAGACTATTTGCCTCTAATTGTGTCTGACAATGCCTCAGTGGTTGATTTAGTTTCATGTTTTATTCGTGAGGGTGGGTTTTATCGTTTGATCTAAGTCTTAGCTCATGTCCTTTATCCCTCTGTGTACTGCACCCTAGTGCTTCTAGGGTGGAGGTTTTAATGTGTTGCAGAGTGGCTGGCTTCTCCTTTTTTATTCTCATGGTCAGTCAGCCATGGTAACCTGCTTTTAATCTCTTCATCCCATTTCTTGTGTTTCTGTGGTTTTTTTGTCCTCTTTTGTCCATTTACATCGTTCTTGTGATTTTTCCTTTCATTCCATTTTGAGTTGTAAGCCTCGTTCATTTTATTCTCACACTTGTGGCATTGTTTTATTCAGAACAAGGAACTGAGGACCTCATAGTTTGGTCCCGTTCCCCCTCTTTTAATCCAAACAGCCAACCATTACCTGCTTCAGCAAATGAATGAATGTCATTTACTATATAACTTATGAAAAAATAAAGATTTCTTTTGAAATGTGTCCTATGTTTAGTGGCAAAAATGATTTCACAATTATGTTAAGCAATTGAATCCTGTGCTTTAATCTAAAAGTGTCACAATTTTAATGTGTCATTGTGTATGTGCTTATATGTGCTAATTAAGAAACAGCTAGAATGAGGAGGATTCTGAAGGGATAGGATAAGGGTAGAATGGCCAGCTATGTGCATCAACTGTACTACTCTTCATCAGCCTCCCTAGTAACAAATGAGTTCTCAGGTGCTGAAGAAAAATATGCAGAAAGTCCTCTGTATTTGAAAGCTCTGGACATGCTTCAGTCTCCATGGTACAGTGCTGTGGTGCAACACTGTGTGTCATAAGGAATGGATTGTTTGGTTTAAGTGCCTGGATCATCAGGATGGTAGAAACCTCTATAAAAAAATCTCAGCCTCAATGTGTGCCACATGCTGATGAAGTAGATGACTGCTAAAGGCTATATAGTTGTTAGTGGGCAGACTCTGGGGAACCTGTCACACTTCAGTTGTGTGTGGCTTACCTGAGTCAGTGGTACTCAGGGTGGACTTTTACACCCCCAACTACTTGTGGGAACGCTATGACATTCATGATTTCCCAAAATACCACTTCAAGTTATGTGGGTGGTAATATAAACAATGTCGAACAAAGAGTGCTGGGTAGGGTAGTCCTCCTGTGAAGGAGTCCTCCAAACTGGAAGCTCTGTATCACAATAGGGCATGTCCAGTGCATCAAAATATCTTTTCATCGTAAGAAGAGAGTAATGTATATCCATATCCATAGCAGCCTTGAAAGTCTGGGACCCTAAAATCTCTTAAGCAACCATGCACTGGATTATTGCTGATAGAAACAATGACACATAGAAAGTTACCAACCCCCTTAAGTGAAAACAGTTGGATGAATTCTCCATCGTAGTGGAACAGTGCCGTATCCTTAACTTCAGTCAAAGGTTAGTATCATGCAGTGACATCATGGCTGTAGAATTTACAGAGCTTAAGGAGGGTTGGGATGGTGAAGGGGTTATTGAAATCTGAAATTTAATGTACCAGGAAACTGAAACATTAGAAAAGTGGAATAATTTACTGTGACATTTGATTTGCCAATTTTGGCAGATTGCACCAAAGATGAATTTATAAGACTGAAAGTAAGACCATATATCCCCAATTATACGAGGTGTTTCAATCACCTAAAAGACAGCAATTATTCTTGCAATTATGGACTGAGACCAGAAATAATGGACAGCACCGTCATAAGTGTCAGCACTTGCTCCCACACCCTCTCCTCCCACTAACTGGAATCTGGATTACATAGTTTTTATTCATATATTGAGTGGTAACTATCAATCCTCTGGGATATAATAAGTTTTTTGTGTCACCTATAAAATATTGTTCTTATGGCACATGCCTTGAAACTTACCAACTCATTTACATGAAAATAAAATTGGCAGCGTTGGAATTTTCCAGATGCTCAGGGGCAATACTGGCACCAAAACAGAAAATAAGAGAGTGAAGGCTTAAATACTGAATTCAGTCATCTGAAATTGTTTCGCCGTGGAATATCACAACATACACTCCTGGAAATGGAAAAAAGAACACATTGACACCGGTGTGTCAGACCCACCATACTTGCTCAGGACACTGCGAGAGGGCTGTACAAGCAATGATCACACGCACGGCACAGCGGACACACCAGGAACCGCGGTGTTGGCCGTCGAATGGCGCTAGCTGAGCAGCATTTGTGCACCGCCGCCGTCAGTGTCAGCCAGTTTGCCGTGGCATACGGAGCTCCATCGCAGTCTTTAACACTGGTAGCATGCCGCGACAGCGTGGACGTGAACCGTATGTGCAGTTGACGGACTTTGAGCGAGGGCGTATAGTGGGCATGCGGGAGGCCGGGTGGACGTAACGCCGAATTGCTCAACACGTGGGGCGTGAGGTCTCCACAGTACATCGATGTTGTCGCCAGTGGTCGGTGGAAGGTGCACGTGCCCGTCGACCTGGGACCGGACCGCAGCGACGCACGGATGCACGCCAAGACCGTAGGATCCTACGCAGTGCCGTAGGGGACCGCACCGCCACTTCCCAGCAAATTAGGGACACTGTTGCTCCTGGGGTATCGGCGAGGACCATTCGCAACCGTCTCCATGAAGCTGGGCTACGGTCCCGCACACCGTTAGGCCGTCTTCCGCTCACGCCCCAGCATCGTGCAGCCCGCATCCAGTGGTATCGTGACAGGCGTGAATGGAGGGACGAATGGAGACGTGTCGTCTTCAGCGATGAGAGTCGCTTCAGCCTTGGTGCCAATGATGGTCGTATGCGTGTTTGGCTCCGTGCAGGTGAGCGCCACAATGAGGACTGCATACGACCGAGGCACACAGGGCCAACACCCGGCATCATGGTGTGGGGAGCGATCTCCTACACTGGCCGTACACCTCTGGTGATCGTCGAGGGGACACTGAATAGTGCACGGTACATCCAAACCGTCATCGAACCCATCGTTCTACCATTCCTAGACCGGCAAGGGAACTTGCTGTTCCAACAGGACAATGCACGTCCGCATGTATCCCGTGCCACCCAACGTGCTCTAGAAGGTGTAAGTCAGCTACCCTGGCCAGCAAGATCTCCGGATCTGTCCCCCATTGAGCATGTTTGGGACTGGATGAAGCGTCGTCTCACGCGGTCTGCACGTCCAGCACGAACGCTGGTCCAACTGAGGCGCCAGGTGGAAATGGCATGGCAAGCCGTTCCACAGGACTACATCCGGCATCTCTACGATCGTCTCCATGGGAGAATAGCAGCCTGCATTGCTGCGAAAGGTGGATATACACTGTACTAGTGCCGACATTGTGCATGCTCTGTTGCCTGTGTCTATGTGCCTGTGGTTCTGTCAGTGTGATCATGTGATGTATCTGACCCCAGGAATGTGTCAATAAAGTTTCCCCTTCCTGGGACAATGAATTCGCGGTGTTCTTATTTCAATTTCCAGGAGTGTAGTTTCTTCTTTGAGTTATTTCTTAAATGATGAAATGGAAACTGCTGAGATAAGTGATCGCAGAACACCAAAATCAACTAGAACTGCACAACAATGTTAAGAGAACTGGACTGGATGATGTACCTGTAAGATTCTACAGTAATTATGTGAAATAAATTTGCCCCCTTCTAGCATTATTTTTTTATGGGACACTAGAGCAACAAAGGGTCCTTAGAATTTGGAAAAATGCACAGGTCATTCCAGTTTTCAAGATATCATTAGCCAGACACATATAATTATAGGCCCTTAGCATTAATTTTGATCTATTTTAGAGTTAGGGAACATGTTTCTTGCTCACACACCATGATGTTTTTAAAGAAGAAAAGTCTTTTATAGGAACTGACATGGACTCTGCAAACTTGAATCTTGCATGATTCAGCTTGCTTGTTCATCCATGATGTACTCACATTGAATACTGTGTATCAGCAAAGCCAGATGATGAGCCTTACACTCATTGGAATCTCAACATAGCCAGATGTTGATGAGTACAACATTCACCAAAATGCTGTCAACTTGCTGGAAATTAGAGGCTGATGACCTCAGCAGTTTGGTCCCATAAGACCTTACCACACTGGGAATCAAAGAGCTTTTCATCAGATGTGTAGGTAATTATGGGACCGTCCCAGAGAAGTGTGTTGTAGGGCTCCTTCTATTTGCAGTTTATATTAATGATCTACTGAATAATGTTGAAAGGCTCCATGAGACTATTGCAAATGATGCTGTTGCCTGTAGAACAGTTGGAATGCCGTAGGATTGTAATGAAATGCAGGAAGATCTACAGAGAATCAGTGAGTGGTGCAGAGACTGGCAGTTGAAATTAATGTAAATGACTGTAGCATACTGCACACAAACAAGTGAAGAAATCACATACTATTGTATCACATTATTGGTGACAAATCACTGGAAACAGTAACTACAGTACAATACTTATGAGTAACCATCCAGAGGGATCTAAGTGGAATGAGCACATAAAACAAAGAGTAGGAAAAGTACATGCCATACTGAAATTTGTTGGACAGATCTTAATGAAATTTAATTCATTTGTTATTTTGTTATTTATTCAGCATCCATTTTATTGTATACAATGATACAGTAGTTGTCATGTTACATTATATGGGTTTTTAATTGTACAGTAAATTAATAACATAGGCCTACAGTGGTAAAATATATATAAATATTTATCTAATGCACCGTATAGTAGAGAATAACAAAACAAACAATAATTAATTATTTATAGTGCATACTATTTTCATACATTTGTTTTTCAGATATGACTTATCATTATAATTGACCACTATAGTAGAGAATAACAGAACAAACAATAATTAATTAATTATAGTATGTACAGGCAGACTATTTTCATACATTTGTTCCAATGTGAATTATCATTATCATCGACCACTATGTCACTATGTTCTGGAAATCCATGTACTCTGTAACACTGTAAAAACATTCTCTTAATAACATTTTTAATCAAATCTAAAACTTTTCTGCCTGTTTGATGCTTAATGGAAGAGCACTCCTGAAAGAAAGGATATTGCGGAGACATGGCTTAGCCATAGCCTGGGGGATGTTTCCAGAATGAGATTTTCACTCTGCAGCGGAGTGTGTGCTGATATGAAACTTCCTGGCAGATTCTTTCAGGAGTGCTAGTTCTGCAAGGTTCGCAGGAGAGCTTCTGTAAAGTTTGGAAGGTAGGAGACGAGGTACTGGCAGAAGTAAAGCTGTGAGTACCGGGTGTGAGTCGTGCTTCGGTAGCTCAGTTGGTAGAGCACTTGCCCGCGAAAGGCAAAGGTCCCTAGTTCGAGTCTCGGTCGGGCTCACAGTTTTAATCTGCCAAGAAGTTTCATATCAGCGCACACTCTGGTGCAGAGTGAAAATCTCATTCTGGAAACATCCCCCAGGCTATGGCTAAGCCATGTCTCCGCAATATCCTTTCTTTCAGGAGTGCTAGTTCTGCAAGGGTCGCAGGAGAGCTTCTGTAAAGTTAGGAAGGTAGGAGACGAGGTACTGGCAGAAGTAAAGCTGTGAGTACTGGGCGTGAGTCGTGCTTCGGTAGCCCAGTTGGTAGAGCACTTGCCCACGAAAGGCAAAGGTCCCGAGTTCGAGTCTCGGTCGGGCTCACAGTTTTAATCTGCCAGGAAGTTTCATATCAGCGCACACTCCGCTGCAGAGTGAAAATCTCATTCTGGATGTTATGTTTAATCTTTGTTAGTCTTTGGGTTTTTGTGAGGCTTTGTACAATACTTCCATAATGAAGGTTGAATATATTGGAAATACATAAAGGCTCACTGATAGTTTTGTCTTCACTTTTAATAACAAAGCTGCTGTCTCTTACTTTACTTCTGCCTACAGTTGTATTTATCAAATTCCAAACTGATTTCATTTTCTTGTTACCCTAGCTTCTACTGATGTATGAGTCATTATGGAACTTTTTTGCTGCTTTAATGACTTTCCTGTACAATTTTTTGTAACAGGTGACATACTGTTTCTGTGTTGGATTTAGCCTGGCTCATTTACTTAGCTTTCTAAGTCACTCTCCAGAATTCCGTATCATGTGTGTTACCCAAGTATTAGGCTTGCTTTTTATTTTAATTTTCTTAAGAGGGAATGCAGTTTCATAGTTATGTTTATAACAAGTTAAAAATGACTCAAATGTAATATCCACAGTGTCAAGTTTGTCTAAATGCCAGTCTGAGTTTTTTAATAAATAATTAAAAATCCTAATATTTTCCTCATTGATACATCTTCAGTTGATATATTTCTCACGTATTCTAGAATTTGTGCCCAGTACATTATTTATATAGAGTTTTATTGCTTTGTGGTCCAAGAACCCTATGTCTGTTACTTCAATAACATGATCTAGCTTTTGCAAGTCAAAAAATATTTGATGTATTATCGCTTCAGAGTGTTTTCCATATCTAGTGAATTCACAGACAGATTGTGCTAAATTTTGTGAATATAACGAATTGTTTAGTTGTGATACTTTTTGACAGTTCATTTTAAAGTTGACGTTGAAATCACCAAGTACAATAATGCTCTCTTTAAAAAGGTCTTGATTCACTAATAAGTCTTTCAACACAGTCTAAGAACGTCATAAAGTTCCCTGATGGGGAATGATATATGCACACAATAATTATTTTTGGTTCTATAAGTTTTCACATACTGTATTCAAACTCTTTTTTAAAAAGTTTTATCTTACTGAATTTAATTTCATTACATTCAATTCCTTGCTTCACATACATACATGTTCCTCCCCCTTTAAAATTCTCTCTACAAGAGCTACTAATTATTTTGAACTGTACAAGCTTGGTTTTCTTATACCCAGTGCTCACTTATACATAAAACTGAAATATCCTTTAATTAATCCATCAAAAGCACATCTAGTTCAGCAATCTTACTAATTAGACCCTGGACATTTTGATATAATGTAGCTAATGATATGTTGTCTTTTGAATCCCTCACACTGCTCACCTTGTTGTTTGGTTGCTGCCTGTCTTGAATAAAAATTGATTCAAATGGCCTGGTGGAGACACTCTTCTTTTACTCAAGGGGCAGTTGGCTTCTAAAGCTTCTGGAGGTTTAGTAGATACTGTCATTGCTGATACTGCTGGTATAGCCTGTTCCGTTTCTGATGACAATTTTTGTATTGCAGAAGATATTATGGACTGGTCTATCAGAGGCAGAACAGCAAAAGGTTCACTGTTGATGCATCTGTTTAATGAGTGAAGTAAGTTTTGATTTTTCCATCCTAGTAGTGTTTTTTCCTTGCTGTTAAGATGTAGACCGTGCTGTGTGAAATGTTCTCTCTCCAGGGAACCTATAGGCAGGAAATGTGAATTCTGGAATGCTTTGCAGATCTTCTCGAACTGTCGATTGGCCTTAGTGATCTCTTTATTCACGATAGAAGCATTCATAAGGTCGTGCCTATGTGGAATTCCAACAACAATAATTTGCTGGTATTCTTCTTGCAGTGCTCAAAGTATTTTTCAAATTTTTTGTTGGCGTTGGATAACTCATTCATATACACATCATTAGCGCCCCCAATTTTGACTGTGTATTGACTCGAACTGGAGAATTTCCCATCATTTATGTTTCGTGTGATTTCCGCCATGGGTGCCCTTGGTTTTACAATAGAAGAAGCATTTACACAATAATCATCGCATAAGATTTCAGCAAGGCCACGTCCATGGCTATCAGAGTGTATAGTCACATTATATCTGGGAGCTTACAAAGTTATTTCAACCTGTTTAGGTACACAGTTCACAGTACCTTTAGGTGTTATTGTCTTCTTCACATTCTGCATACTTAACATTGTGGTCATTTGCGCATGTATGTTTGTACTGCTTTCAGTATATGTTTCAGTCTTCCATGCACTTATTTCCATTTCACATGCACCAAGATAACTGTTCACTACTGTATGGAATGTGTTTTCACATGGTTTACGATGCATAACATAGTCACAGTTGTTTGTATTAACATATTCACAGTTGTTATTGTCTTTCATATTGTTGTAATTACTATGAAGGGTTTTCATCATATTTTTTTAATATATCTGAATACCATTCACACATTTCCATATCATGTTGCAGAGAAGTCCAAACACTTTCATTTTGTCGCTCGGTAAACATTTTGACTGCCGCCTGATGACTGTTGCACGACAACATACCATACTCGCAAATAGAATTATTAAAGATACTAATGCCAAAACATTCTGTATGGTACCATTTTTGGAATTTAGAACAAATTCTGATCCCTTTATGAACAATTCCACTGTACAATATACAGTTCGTAAGTACGGCTATACGAGACACCATCTCGCTATGTTCCATGAACAAAAGAAGTGGCTCACACAACACTCATTTGGTCAATTGCTGAATACTGTTCTCAGTCTTGGACCCTTACCAAATAGGATTAATGGAAGAGATCAAGAAGATCCTACCAAGACCCAAACATTTCATCTGGAGATTGCTTACTAAGCTCAAGAAGGTTAAAGCGATGTTCAACAAACTCCAGTGACAGGTTTTATGAGAGAAGCATTGTGCATCACAAGGAGGTGCTCTGTTGAAATTTTTAGGGCATAAATTCAAAGAAGAGTTGAGCAACATACTTCTTCCTCATATGTATGTTTCATGAAATGATCATGAAGAGCAAATCAGAGAAGTGAGACATCATAAGCAGCTTTAACAGCAATCATAATTCGTGCACACCATTCTCGATCAGAACAGGAATGAAAGGAGAAATAGTGGTACCAGAAGAACATTCCACCACAAACTGCCAGGCAGCTTGTGGGGTATATACATAGATGAAGGTGTAGATACAGGATGCAGCATGTTACCTTGGATGGTCAGTCATTGGCAGATGTAGAAGTAACTCTAGGTTCACCCTAGGTAGGTGTGTTGAGACTCGTGCTGTTCATGTTGTATATTAATGACATGACAGACAATTTTAACAGTAACCTCTGACTTTTTCAGATGATGTAACTTGAGTTCCATATTGACAAATGTAATATTATACACTTCCCAAAATGTATAAACCTTTCTGGCTATAATGTCAGTGACACACAGCTGGAGTCTGTAAAGCATACAAATACAATAACAGTCTGTACAGGATATGCAATGTAATGATTACTTAGGCTCAGTCATACGTAAAGCAGATGGTAGATCTCAATAAAAGTAAAGTCACATGGTGTGTTTAGTTGAAAGACTCCAAAGGACACATTGAGGCACATAATTGGGCATGTTGTTCCCCAATGCAGCAACTGAATCCAGTGGGTGAATCAGTGTCAGTAGCATCATATGTCCTCAATTCATGGGACACTGTGGAGAGGTTTGGAATTTAATCCAGGACACTGCTACAACAACTGCTGATCAGAGACTTTTCACCAACACCCTTTGCCATATTGGCAAAAGGGCTACACTGGCATTGCTTAAATTCAGTGACCTGAGGATAATCTCTGTTAATTTGTAGGATGCTAGTACAACCTACACAGTTCTGCCAAGGAATTTTCTTACCCAATAATTATTTTACTCATCCTAGATCATTGCTCAAGCGTGTGGGAACCATGCCACACAGGACTAAGTGGGGATATTAAATGTGTACAAAGAAGGATCACAGGTTTATTTGACCCAGGGGAGAGTGTCACTAAGATGCTGAAAAGTGTGATCTGGAAGACATTTATAGGCAGATGCCAGTATTAATGTGAAAGAATATAATATGGACAACAACATGGAATCATCACGAGTTATGAACAGTCAAGCAGAAATGCAAATAGTAGTCAAGCCTATGGGGTGCACTGTAGTATTTGACCATGAACAGCACCTGTGCAATATCATCAGTACATTGCAAGAACCAGTTATGGTTAGGTTAGTGTTCTGTGAAGTTGTGAGTGCATTATGTTGGAGCTAAGTGCAGTTGAGTGTGGGCAAAATGTTGGTACTCATATGGTGGGGGCTTTTGCATGCAAGATAGCCAAAGTGTTTGGTGTTTCAGGAGTCACTGTATCAAAGATATATATCGCTTGCTGGGAAAGTGGAAAAATATCACTATCTAAATCACAACACAGATGAAAGTCCTTGTTGAATGATCATGACAGACAGTTACTGAAGAGCACTGTGATGAAAGATAAGAGAAAGACAGCTGTAAAAGGCACTGCAGAACTGAATGTTGCATTGCATTCATGAGCCCTGTCAGCACAAAAAAAAAAAAAAAAAAAAAAAAAAAAAGCAAAGGCAGCTCCATAAGCTGAAAATTGCAGGGCAACCTCATCAGTGATGCAAAATCCCATAAAAGGAAAACATGGTGCTGAAGCCATAAAACTTGGGCTATGGAGTAATGGAAGAATGTTATTTGGTAGGGTGAGACTTGCTGCATAGTGTTTCCAAAAACTGGATGAATTTATGTCCCAAGAGTGAAATATAATGGGGATTTGGTGATGATTTGGGCAGCAATATCATGGTATTCCAAGAGCTACATGGTTACACTGCAAGGTTGCCTTACTGTCAAGGACTGTGAGACTATTTTGACTGATCAGGTTTATCCCATGGTACAATGTTTGTTCCCCAATGGTGATTCTGTGTTTGGTGTTTTCCTGGGAAACGCAAGCTGTGTATATTGTTAAGACAGTGCTCTGCAACCCCAAATTTCTCAGGCTGCATCAAATGTGTGTGGCAATGGTGGTCAGTACCAGTACGTTTGTATTACATAGCAAGCTGTCTGGCCAACATATGATTTCTGATAATAGCAAGGGGTTTTATAAACACCAGGCTTCCTCAATCCTATGTCACCTTTAACCTAGCCAAGGAATGCTCTGATCTTTGCTGATGGACAAAACACATTTTTCATATCATGTCCTTTTAAAATTCTACCTATTTTTGAAGATATGCACCCAGAATATGGTCGAAAGATCACCAATGTACTTGCATCTTCTCACAGTTCTGAGACAGGTCTAAACTCAAAGGCATGATGGATCTGTTTGTCTTTGTTGCCATTGTATGTGAACACAAGCTAAAAGTGATGCAACTCTTGTGTAAATCTCTCTGCATCTGAGATGGCCTACACCCTGTTGCCAGTGTCTCCAGGCCCCAGTGCATTGTTACAAAGGATGGCAACTTGTTGCATGTAGATACATGTACATCTACATGACTGCACTGCCGTTCACACTATGTGAGGTGGCACATTGGTTAGCATGCTGGACCCACATTTGGGAGGATGACGGTTCAAACTTGTGTCTGGCTATCCTGATCTAGGTTTTCCAAAATTTCCCTAAATTGCTTCATGTAAATGCTGGGATGGTTCCCTGGAAAGGACATGACCAGTTCCTTCCTTAATCCACTTGGATCAATGATGTTGCTGTTCAGCCCCTCTGGCAAATTAACTAACCAACAACAACAGCAGTTCACACTTAAGTGCCTGGCAGAAGGTTCATCGAATCACTTTCACAATATTTCTCAACCATTCCACTTTCTAACACTGCACATGAAAGGTAAACACTTAAATCTTTCCATGTGAGCTCTAATTACTCTTATATTATTACAATGATTATTTCTCCCTATGTAGGTAGATGTCATAAAAACGTTTTCACACACTGAGGAGAGCGTTGGAGATTAAAATTTTAAGAAAAGATCTCACTGCAATTAAAAATGCCTTTCTTGTAATGATTGCCACCCCAACTTGCGTATCATATACATGACAGTCTCTCCCCTATTTTGCGATAATACAAAATGACCTGCTCTTCTCTGAACTTTTTCAGTGCCCTCTATCAGTTCTCTTGGGTAAGGATTCAAATGGTTCAAATGGCGCTGAGCACTATGGGACTTTACTTAGAACTACTTAAACCTAACTAACCTAAGGACATCACACATATCCATGCCCAAGGCAGGATTCGAACTTGCAAGCGTAGCGGTCGTGCGGTTCCAGACTGTAGCGCCTAGAACCACTCTGCCACTCTGGCCGGCTGGGTAAGTATCTCAGAGTGCCCAGCAGTACTCTAGAGGAGGAGGGACTACCACAGTGTAGGCAGTTTGTATAGTAGACCTGTTGCATGTTCTCAGTGCTCTGGCAATAAAATGGGGCTGTTGGTTTGCCTTCCCCACAACATTATCTATGTGATAATTCAAATTTAGGTTGGTCATAATTGCCATTACAAGGTATTTCATTGAATTGGCAGCCTTTAGATTTGTGCAATTTATTGTGTAACAAAAATTTAATGGATTCCTTTTAGTACTCATGTGGATTACCTCATCCTTTTCATTATTTCAGGTCAATTATCACATTTTGCACTAAACAGATATCTTGTTTACATCATTTTGGAATTGGTTTTGACTTTTTAATTACTTTGCTAGATTGTAAATGGCAGCATAATCTGCTCAGATGGCCTCCTAAATAGTTTATATAGGTCAGGAACAGCAGAGGGCCTATAACACTTCCTTGGAAAATGCCAGATAATCACTTTGGTTTTCCTCAATGACTTCCCATATGTTACTATGAACTGAGACCTTTCTCCATAGGTAGACAATTTAAGGCTTTCAGAAATTGAGAAATATGGAATCAGTTTGAGATCCCATGAGAATAAAGAGCTAGTTACATTTCACAAGAAGAATATTTTTTGCTCATTTTCCTTGAGGTAATTCATAATGTTTGGACATAGTTTATAATGTTACTCATGGGGTTCTTGCTCCTTCTCCTTACATCATGCATCCCTTCAATATAAACAATTACAATGCAGTAATAAGTTCCACCAGACTCCAGGCAATGTACAGCCATTAACTTTCAATGTGGCTCACTATTGTCAGTAGCTGGTGCCCATAAATCATCATTCTACAGACCAACAACTCAACAGAATTATGTTTATATCAAAAGCTTATACCAGCAGTGAGACACATTAGTGAAGAACTTAATAAAAGATAAGCTGATGGTGGATCTGTTGGTTGAAATCCCAAAGGATAGTAATATCACTCAAAATAGATTGATTTCAACTATGACAGAAATCCCTTTTAGTTTTCAGAAACCTTCAATGATGCAAATGGTGGCCCCATACAGATTGCTCATGAAATAACTTCAGTATCTATCAATAGTGCAAAATTTTGGAATTACTTAGTACAGACAATGCATTTATACCCAGCAGCATATGCTAAATAATAAAGAACATCAATAAACTCTTGAGAACTTTATCTACCTCTGAATGAATTAAAGTCACTTATGTGAGATCTCGTCACTAACTAAACAGGCTCTCAAATCAGAGTTCAAAGATTTACAAATCATCACACATACCCAGAATTATTCTAAGTGCACAAAAGTAGCATTTGTGGCATACATGTCGCCCATAACATTACTGACTCCAGATGAAACCAAGATGAAATTCCTGGGCAAAACCTCCAGACTTAAGACAACAGGCCAAAAGACCTCAAGCTCTGCCATACACTCTTATTTAAAGGTTCAGTCACATGGTCACTCCTTGCTTCATTGCAGGTACTTTCATCCTGACCATGATTTGTAATTTTCACAAAAATTTGAGTTAAATACTAGTGATAAAACATATGGAAAATATCTGCAATCAGTTTGTGACCTCATAATAAAATTACTTATACATTATTTCAACAATTTTAAACAAATCTCAAACATATAAAGCACCACATCTGGCACTCGAGTCAAAACAATGACTTGATCTATTTTATATACCAAAACTATAATTAAATACACATCAAAAGTAATTGGAATATTAAAGGTGGAAACCGATGCTGATAAGGTCATTTGTGTCTCTGTCAAGAATTCCATAGTTAAGGCACTATTTATGTAAATAAACTCAGTTGTTTATAACATTTTTCTTCATTTATTTAATTAAAAAAATAATATGTTCATTATATTGCTGGCTCATCCTCTTTCATATGGTGTATCAAAAGTGTGACTTCTATGGTGGGTTCAGTTGTTACAGTTTATTATAAACATTAATGTTAATAACTTTTCAACAATTGCAATTTCAGATATGGATTTACATTCAGTGAGCTCATCCTGTTGCTGCAGTTCCAGAGCTGTCATTGGTTCCCTTCTAACATGTGTCTAAGACATTTTACATATCTTCAGCTAGATTCTTGGGTCCAAGCCCATCTTGGGGTGATTGTACATCTTCCACACTAGTCAGGGTACAACCAGCATCACTGGGCCACCTATGACCAGCCAAGCTATATCATTTCAAAATATTCAAACAAAAGCCCCTATGAGTGAATGCTCAATAAATTGACCCATGACTCCCCAGTGATAAGACTATAGAAACCCTTCCCTGGTTCACCATATGTCTAGTGTATTAAGATCTCAAATGAAACTCATGAAGAGAATTAGACAACTCTTAAATATGGACATATTCTCATGACCTTGACAATAAACAAATCATTTTAAATTTTGACAGGACTTATTGATATCTCACAAGTTACCCATGATACAAATTGACAATATAAACAAATTAATTCATACTTTCCCACCTGCACAAATACTCATCAAAGTATATTAACCTAATCCTGAATTAATTGATTTCCATAATTCTAAAATTGAACATTACATGTAACAGTCATACAATGTAGTGTACTTCCCACTACTCATGTCTCACCAATGCACCAAGCTTAACCTTTATGGATTATTTTCTATGCCGCTGTTGCTTATTTTCTGCTTTAATGTAAATGGACACATAAAATAATTAACTCACCAAAGGGTTCAGAAGTCATCCAGAACCTCGGTTCAGGGGAGACTTACCAGATAGGATGAGAAGGAAAGACTGATTGTTGGGGACTGCACCAGATGAGATTTGAAAACCTGTGAGCTTAAAGGTAGAAGACATTATAACATGCAACACAGAGATTACTACTAAAACATCATGCGCAAGTTAATAAGAGTGAAAAACTAAGTGCACTGTATGTAAGAGAGGTGGGAAGGGAGGTGGGGGTAGCGACAAATAGACAAGTCAGAAAATAAAAGATGTAAAAAATTGAAATGGAGTGAAGGAAGGAGTAGTTACTGTGAATAAATGCTGAGACAGATGGAATTAACATAAATTAAGACCAAGTGGGTGGTGAGAACCAAGGACATCTTGTAGCACTAGTTCCTGTCTACAGAGTTCTGACAAACTGGCGTCTGCATGAAAAATCCAGATGGCACATGTGGTGAAACAGGCACCGAGGTCATGAATGTCATGTTGTAAAGCATGCTCTACAACAGGGTAATGTGTGTTGCTGATATTCACTCTCTCCCTATGCCAATTCATCCTGACTGGTAACTGGGTGGGAATCATGTTGATGTAGAAGGCCGGACAGTGTTTACATAACATAGGAAGTCATGGCCTCCTATCAAAGGGAGAGCCACCTGTTAAATGACACATGTCATATAACAGTTGTTCTGTAAACACTGTTGAGCCCCTTACATCGGTATGACTACCATCCAGTTATCAGTCAGGATGAATGTGCATAGGCAGAGGGTGTATACAGGCAACACACAATATCTTGTTATAGAACATGCTGTACAACATGACAGTCATGACCTCGGTGCCTGTTTCACCACATGTGCCATCTGGATTCTTCCCACAGACGCTAGTTTCTCAGAACTCTGCAGATGGGAACTAGCACTACAACATGTCCTTGGTTCTTGCCACACAGCTGGCCTTACTTTATGTTAATTCCTTCCATTTCAGAATTTATTCACCGTAACTACTCCTTTCTTTACTCCATTTCAGTTTTTTACATGTTTTACTTTCTGACTTGTCTATTTTTGCCCCCACCCTGTTGTGACAGTGCCACGACATTTAACAGTGCCGCCACGACGGTACGCGCAAACGGTGATAGAGGCACTCCGCAGCTCGGCTGAGTGCGGAAGCGCCAGCTAGCTACGAACGGCGCCGGCAGCATGTCACGGCACGTCAGTCGAATAAGAGATACTGAGTTGTTATCATGTAACCAGCTATTGTTTCTAAGTGAGTGTGTTTGAATATCCACGCAATTATTGGTGATTAAAGGTTATAACACTTTTTGGCGACGAGGTCGGATATTTTCACTGCATTGTGGATTTGTGTGTTCGTGACGGGCAGACATGGAACAGCTTATGCAAGCGCTCATTGAACAACAAACACTGCTGACGGCTGCTATTCAGACACAACAAACACAGCTGACAGCTGCTATTCAGGCATTGTCGATGACGCTTACTCATCGTCTGTCTTCCTCTTCTCCGCCTCCATTCCCTCCTTACGACGAGGCCGCTGAAGGCTGGGAGGATTATGAGAAGCGTTTGTGGCAACACTTCTTGGCTTTCGGCGTTGTCGATGCTCCTATGTGTAAGTCGTTATTTCTATCTTGGATTTCCCCACGGATCTATCAGCTGCTATCTCAGTTAGCCCCTCTGCGGGAACCTGCCTCTCTGTCCTTTCAAGAAATGTGTGACTTGTTGTCTAACTATTACCAAAAAAACATCCACATCGTTGCCGCCTGCGTGGCGTTCTACTGGTGTCGTAAACAGCCCCATCAATCTCACCGGGCTAGGGCGGCGGAACTACACGGTCTGAGTAGGAAATGTCAGTTTGTCACGGACACTCATAATGAGCCTTATGCTGATTCAATGGTTAGGGATGCTATTCTACAGCTTGCTCCTGATAAAGAAGTTCAGCACTGTGTCCTACAACTGCCAAACCCGTCGTTGTCGGAAGTTCTAAGCATCGCTCAATCCTTTGAAGTGTCTCACGCTGCTGGCGCGCAAATAGACGCATGGTGTGATGTAGGCACTGTACAGTCAACTTTTGACACGGACAATTTGCCTGTTTCACAGAACAACGAAGATGTGGCGGCGGTTCACTCACGTAAACAACGTCTTGATGGGCCGCAACGCTCGCAGTGAAAACAGCAACCACAGAAGCAGGATCGTTCCGCACTTCCTTCTTGTCCACGTTGTTTCGTACAGCATGACAGGGCCGCGTGTCCAAAACGTTGGGCCATGTGTAATTCATTTAGGAAAAAAGACCACATTGCTTCTGTGTGTCAGTCCCCTAAAGTTCCTGTCGACGAGGACGAGGCATCGGACATGGATGTTGACTGTGTGCTTTCTCAAACAAATAAGTTCTTTGTTACTGTTCGTGTTCTGGATAAAGACATTCGCATGCAAGTGGACACTGGCTCAGCAGTAACTCTCATTAATTCTCGCACGTATTTGCAGTTGGGCTCCCCTCCCTTGTCTCCAGTTACGCGAAATCTGAGAACTTATAATAAACAGAAAATTCCTATCATTGGCCAGTTTGATGCTTCCACTGCCTACAAGTCTGTTGTTAGCCCCCTCACATTTTACGTGGTGGATCATGCGAGGACTGAAAACCTGTTCGGTTATGATGTTTTCCAGTTGTTCGGGTTCTCCATTGACGATGTGTACCTCATATCGGGGGATATTCCGTATCAACAGCTGGATGGATTGTGTTCTGAATTTTCGTTCGAGTTCTCTGCTTGTCTGTGTCGTGCCAAGGATTTTGAAGCCCACATTACTCTTAAACCTACAGCTCGCCCTAAGTTTTTCCGGGCATGCCCTATTCCGGTGGCGTTGCGTTCTAGGGGACTGATGACCACAGATGTTAAGTCCCATAGTGCTCAGAGTCATTTAATGCAAAAATTTATGTAAGAACTAAAAGCCTATCGAAATGTATAGATTTATTTAATTCTCTTGCACAAAATTCCCTCATACTGTCTTTACCACTCATGTGTCCTGGCCCACTCAAAGTTCATTTTGTAATTGTACCTGTTTATCTTCTTCCCAGTATTTATTGAAGAACACCATTTCAGAGCTCCTGAAGTCAAGAAATTGCTCTGCACACTGATTACCTCTTGTTTGAGCTCCCCGTTTGGACTGCCTCTTTACAAATTTAATTTTAGCCATCTCACTCATGCTAGAAAAAAATTTTCTTTACATGTAGTCAACAAGTGCACTGCTACCTACCCTCTCCACTGAATGGTTTTGTACACAATCCTTGACCCATGGGATGCCCCATCATTAAATTCTACATCTACATCCATACTCCGCAAGTCACCTGACAGTGTGTGGCGGAGGGTACCTTGAGTACCTCTATAGGTTCTCCCTTCTATTTCAGTCTCGTATTGTTCATGGAAAGAAGGATTGTCGATATGCCTCTGTGTGAGCTCTAATCTTTCTGATTTTATCCTCATGGTCTTTTTGCGAGATATACATAGGAGGGAGCAAGATGCTGCTTGACTCCTCATCAAAGGTATGTTCTCGAAACTTCAACAAAAGCCCGTACCGAGCTACTGAGCGTCTCCCCTGCATAGTCTTCCACTGGAGTTTATCTATCATCTCTGTAATGCTTTGACAATTACTAAATAATCCTGTAACGAAGCACACTGCTCTCTGTTGGATCTTCTCTATCTCTTCTATCAACCCTATCTGGTACGGACGGATCTCACACTGCTGAGCAGTATTCAAGCAGTGGGCTAACAAGCGTTCTGTAACCTACTTCCTTTGTTTTCGGATTGCATTTCCTTAGGATTCTTCCAATGAATCTCAGTCTGGCATCTGCTTTATCAACGATCAACTTTATATGATCATTCCATTTTAAATCACTCCGAATGCGTACTCCCAGATAATTTATGGAATTAACTGCCTCCAGTTGCTGACCTGCTATATTGAACCTAAATGATATGGGATCTTTCTTTCTATGTATTCACAGCACATTACACTTGTCTACATTGAGATTCAATTGCCATTCCCTTCACCATTCGTCAATTTGCTGCAGATCCAACTGCATTTCAGTACAATTTTCCATTGTTAAAACCTCTCGATATACTACAGCATCATCCGCAAAAAGCCTCAGTGAACTTTCGATGTAATCCACAAGGTCATTTATGTATATTGTGAATAGCAATGGTCCTACAACACTCCCCTGCGGCACACCTGAAATCACTCGTACTTCGGAAGACTTTTCTCCATTGAGAATGACATGCTGCATTCTGTTATCTAGGAACTCTTCAATCCAATCACATAATTGGTCTGATAGTCCATTTGCTCATACTTTGTTCATTAAATGACTGTGGGGAACTGTATCAAATGCCTTGTGGAAGTCAAGAAACACGGCATCTACCCGTGTCTGTGGCCCTTTGAGTCTCGTGGACAAATAGCACGAGCTGGGTTTCACACGATCGTCTTTTTCGAAACCCATGCTGATTTCTACAGGCTAGATTTCTAGTTTCCAGAAAAGTCATTATACTCGAACATAATACGTGTTCCGAAATTCTACAACTGATCGATGTTAGAGATATAGATCTATAGTTCTGCACATCTGTTCAATGTCCCTTCTTGAAAACGGTGATGACCTGTGCCCTTTTCCAAGCCTTTGGAATGCTATGCTCCTCTAGAGACCTGTGGTACACCGCTGCAAGAAGGGGGGCAAGTTCCTTTTTGTACTCCGTGTAAAATTGAACTGGTATCCCATCAGGTCCAGCGGCCTTTCCTCTCTTGAGCGATTTTAATTAGTTCTCTATCCCTCTGTCATCTGTTTCGATATCTACCATTTTGTCATCTGTGCAACAATCTGGAGAAGGAACTACAGTGCAACGTTCCTCTGTGAAACAGCTTGGAAAAAAACATTTAGTATTTAGTCCTTTAGTCTGTCATCCTCTGTTTCAGTACCACTTTGGTCACAGAGAGTCGGGAAATTTTGTTTTGATCCACCTACCACTTTGACATAAGACCAAAATTTATTAGGATTTTCTGCCAAGTCAGTACATAGAACTTTACTTTTGAATTCATTGAACACCTCTTGCATGGCCCTCCTCACATTACATTTCGCTTCGCATAATTTTTGTTTGTCTGCAAGGCGTTGGCTATGTTTTGTTTGCTGTGAAGTTCCGTTTGCTTTTGCAGCAGTTTTCTAACGTGGTTGTTGTATCACGGTGGCTCTTTTCCATCTCTTATGATCTTGCTTGGCACATACTCATCTAACGCATATTGTACGATGGTTTTGAACTTTGTCCACTGATTCTCAACACTATGTGTTCTTAAAACAAAACTTTTGTGTTGAGCCATCGGGTACCCTGAAATCTGCTTTTTGTCACTTTTGCTAAACAGAAAAATCTTCCTACCTTTTTTAATATTTCTATTTACGGCTGAAATCATCGAAGCAGTAACCGCTTTATGATCGCTGATTCCCTGTTCTGCATTAACTGTTTCAAATAGTTGGGGTCTGTTTGTCAGCAGAAGGTCTAATATGTTATCGTCATGAGTCGGTTCTCTGTTTAACTGCTCAAAATAGTTTTTAGATAAAGCACTTAAAGAAGTTTCACTGTATTCTTTGTCCCTGCCACCCATTATGAACATTTGAGTCTCCCAGTCTATATCCGGCAAATTAAAATCTCCACCCAGAACTATAACATGGTGGGGAAATCTACTCGAAATATTTTCCAAATTATCCTTCAGGTGCTCAGGCACAACAGCTGCTGAGCCAGGGGGCCTATAGAGACATCCAATTACCATGTCTGACGCTGCTTTAAGTGCGACCTTCACCCAAATTATTTCACATTTCGGATCTCCGTCACTTTCCTTCGATACTATTGCACTTCTTATCGCTATAAACACACCTCCCCCTTCACTCTCCAGCCTGTCTCTGCGGTATACATTCCAATCCGAGTTTAGAGTTTCATTACTGTTTACATCTGGTTTCAGCCAACTTTCTGTCCCTAGTACTATGTGGGCATTGTTTATTAATGAGAGCAGTTCTCTGACCTTTCTATAGATGCTCCTGCAAATTACTATTAGCACATCAATATTGTTATTTCCTGTTGCATTTTGCCTACTCCTACCTTGCCGCGTCTCAGGAGACTTATCGTCGGGCCTAGGAAGGGAATTCTCTAACCTAAAAAACCCACATGTGCAATCCACATGTACTCTGCTACCCTTGTAGCCGCTTCCTGCATGTAGTGCACGCCTGACCTATTCAGGGGGACCCTACATTTCTCCATCCGTTAGCAGAGTTCGAGAAATTTGCACCCCAGATCTCTGCAGAATCGTCTGAGCCTCTGATTTAAGCCTCCTACTCGGCTCCAAACCAGACGACTGCGATCGGTTCTGGGAATGATACTACAAATAGTTAGCTCAGATTCCACCCTGCGAGCGAGGCTTTCTGCCTTCACTAACTCCGCCAACTGCCTGTACGAACTGAGGGTGGCCTCTGAACCCAGACAGCAGGAGTCATTGGTGCCAACATGAGCAACAATTTGCAGTCGGGTGCACCCAGTGCTCTCTATCGCTGCCGGCAGGGCCTCCTCCACATCTCAAATGAGACCCCCCAGCAAGCAGACAGAGTGAACACTGGCCTTCTTCCCCGACCTTTCCACTATTTCCCTAATGGGCTCCATCACCCGCCTAACGTTGGAGTTCCCAATCACTAATAAACCCCTACCCCCATGTGCCTGCTCGGACCTTGCTGAAGTAGCGGCCACATGTCCACTCACAGGCAGAGCGGATGATGCCACACGGCCAGCCTCCACATTGACCCTCTTCCTCGCGCGCCACAAACGCCGCTGAACCCGTCACTCCCCTTGGGGAGAGGGTGGCCCAACCGTGCCCGGTACCCATGAAGATGTCTCGACAGCAGGGGCAGTGGGTGTAGCATGTAACACCTGGGGTGTACCATGTGACGCACCAGACTCCCCACTGCCACTACACTCTGAGGCAGCAGCCTGAAGACAGCTGACCGCACCCCTCAAGACGTTCAGCTGTTGGCGAACAGTGGCCAGCTCCTCCTGCGTCCGTACACAGCAGTCACACATCCTATCCATCCTACGAAATCAATTTACTGTAGAGAGTTAATCAACTTTTAACTAGACTGCTAATTAACTAAAGGCAGCTGATAGTTGACTAAACTGTCAAACTGTCTGTTGACTGTATTGAAAACAAACACTAGCACTACTGGCACTATGGCTGACTAAAGGGACTCTCTGTGACTCTGTTCAAAACAAACATGAAATATGTGGAATACTGTTACTAGCACTCGACAATTAAAGCTTCCTAAAAGCAAAAACACACGGAAGAAGAAGTCACAAGTAAAAAAAAAATACAGTTAATACTTAAATTAACGTAGCTCGCTGCACAGCAGACGTGACGCAGACGGCAGTTACGATGACTTGTCCAACTGCTACATTACTTATTGATTCCTTCAATTCACGTATCTGTTTCTCTCTCTTGCTAAAATTGCCTTCTAGCTTTTCACCTATACTCTTATAACAATCAGCAATGCCTACAGTAAGTTATCTACATTTTTTTGTAATTTATAATTTATATACTTCTCTTCTTGTGCCTCAGGATGATCTTCCACAGTTCCCACCTTTGGTACCAATCCCTTTTTGACCATCAATGCTAAGATTAACTCCATCAACTATTTTAACATTATTTTCTACTTTATTTGTAAGCTCAGTGAATTTAATACCTAGCTGATCAAACTTCCCGTTCGCTGCACTTATCATCAAGCTCTGATTCCATTTCCCCTAATTTTGTATCAATATTCCCAACTATTTCAGTTTTTATACTCCCAAATTTTACTCTCCATTTTTGAATCTGCTTTGTCAACTATCTCCCCATTTATGAATCTGTCTTTTCTAATTTCTTAATTAATGTTTTAAAAAATGCATTCAGATCACTTCTTGGCATGACCCTATTTTTTCTCTTCTCTTTGGCATGATAACACTACTAATACCACTTCCTCACATTGCAAATTATTAATTTCATCTGCCATGGCTGATGATCAGGAAACAGATTTACAATGCAGCTACTGACTGTACTTAACTTGCATTTTGCAGCTGACATACACCACCTGTGCTGCTCTGTGTCTGGTCCAGTGCCAGTGCAATACCGCAGGCAACATGGACTGCTGTCTGCCTCATATGATGCTGTGTGAAGCCACCATTTCTCCTGTTTAGTACCAATGTGATGCCACCCATGTGTCATGCTTTGTGAAGATACTGCTTCTGCTACCCAGTTCCAATGTGATGCTGCCTGTGTCTTACACTGTGAAGACGCTGCCTCTACAGGTTTGTGACTTTACCCATGAGAACTGCTGTACTGACAATGTATGGTGTAGCCATCATCTGTCACTGCTGTTACTAACAAGCACTATGAGGTCTATTGTCTGCACTAATTGTGTTGTTACTGTTCCTGCTTTGGACATACCCATGCTATAAAGAAACTTGTGAGCCCACATAGTAATTGCTCACTACTATGGCTTGGGTACTGGGACAACCAGTCCTGAAATAATGCACAATAGAATGGAAATGCAGTCTAGTCTAGGACAGACAAACCCAATTACAACATTACTCATGGGGTTCTGGCTCCTACTCACATTCTGTATCCCTTTATACACAAACAATTATGATGCAATAGTGAGTCCCATTAGAGTCTGGCTAATGTGCGGCCATTATCTTTGAGTGTGGCTCATTATCATCAATAGTGGGTGGCTGTATGTTGATGCTCTGTAGCCCAACAACTTAACATAATAATGTTTATATCAAAAACTTATACTAGCAGCTACTGAATCAACCATGGATACACTTATTGTTCCAGGGCAGCCCAAAGAGCTACAATGCCAAGAAGAAGCATTTCTCAGCTTTTAGTGAGATCAAAGTATTGTTTTTTTTATTGAAAGTAATCTTTATTAATAATGATCATACATTGGTACATCTCCAATTAATGTAAATTCTTGTGTAATACTATGACCCTTCATCCAACAAGAAACACTCTCAACTTGACAAACTCTCCCATTTGAGGAAACAGCACCTGCAGAGCATCACTCTGATGCATAAATTCATCAGAGTCTTTATTGCCAAATTCAGAAATGTGGAAGATCTTTTGGACAATCTCATCTCTCTCATTGAAACTTTCAGCACAAGCCATTGCAACAGAAATACACCTGACAATAACATCAGTTATCCAAACATTACCATGTCCTAAAACACCTGTATGAAATACACTGAAATTTTATTTATTTATTTATTTATTTCGTGTTCCGGTGATCCATGTTGTGAATTTATCACAGGATATGGAAAGTGTCAGTTTTACAAACTTTTTATGGTATTTTGTAAATATTGCTATTATTCATATTACAATTATATGGCTTAGATTAACATTACAAATTAAAATCACAAAAAAATAAATGTTGCAAAGTTAAGTATTACAGACTCTATACACGTACATACAGAAAATATACTACTGAAAATTTAAGATGTTTACGAATAATAGATATACAGGATCACAAATGAAGAGTGGGAAATGTATCTGAGACTTATCCATACAGGTACTAGGGTACTATTCATCACGGTTCAGGAACTCTTCTATAGTATAAAATGACCCTTGCAATAGGAACTGCCTTAAGCTTTTCTTAAACGAGAACTCATCATCTACTAAACACTTAATTTGTGAAGGGAGGGCATTAAAAATCTTACAACCATTGAAGTGGACCCCCTTCTGTACCTTACTCAGGCTTGCATGCTCATAGCGTATATCATCTTTTCTTCTAGTATCATGATTATGATAAACACTATTAGGTTTGAAGAGGGGCTTTTTTTCCTTATGAAACACATCAAGGAGAATATATATTGTGCAATGAATGTGAAGATTTGAAGTTCTTTAAAAAGATTTCTGCATCTGGCTCTAGGGTGGGCTCCACTCATGATTCTTATGGCTCTTTTCTGTGCAGATAGCACTTTCCTAGCAAGTGGCTCATTTCCCCAGAATATGATTCCATATGCCATAATGGCATGAAAATAACCATAATAAGCTGATTTACTGGTTTCCGTATTTCTGTAAGAGCAGATAATGCGTAAAGCATAAGTTGCCGAATTCAGCCTTTTGCAGAGATCCAAGATGTGGTTTGACCAGTTTAGTTTGCTATCTATATGTAAGCCAAGGTACTTTGTACTATCGACCTTAGCTCTCTGCATGTCACCTAGTTTTTGTTCTTGTTCATCTTCTTTAGAGACTGTCTGAAACTGGACATAGTTTGTTTTACTGTGATTAATAGAAAGACCATTTACATTAAACCAGTTGACAATATCACTAAAAACCTTATTAGCTGTCACCTCAAGTTCATCCACTGAGTTATCAACCAGTAGCGTAGTGTCATCAGCAAAGATGGCGAATTTACAAAAATCTGTACATAGAGGAAGATCATTAATAAAAATAATAAAAAGTAGGGGGCCCAGAATGGAGCCTTGAGGCACTCCACAGGTGATTGTTCCCCATTCCGATGATACTGATGCACCTTCTTGACTATCCAGTACAACTTTCTGTTTTCTGTTTGAAAGATAAGAATGGAGCCACTTCCCTGCTGCCCCACTTATGCCTAGATATGAAGCTTTATGCAAAAGTATTTGGTGACTGACGCAGTCAAACGCTTTTGAGAGGTCACAAAATATTCCAACTATCTTCATCTTTTTGTTGATGGACTCCAAAACATTGGCAGCAAATGCAATTATTGCATCTTCAGTTGATAACTCCTTCTGAAATCCAAACTGACTTTTACTGATGATCTTATATTCAATGAGGTGATTAACAATCCTGGCATGCATTAGTTTCTCTAAAACCTTAGAAAAACTCGTCAGTAGTGAGATTGGCCGATAGTTAGCAGTATCTGCCTTATCTCCCTTTTTATACAGAGGTTTCACAACTGCATACTTAAGTCTTTCGGGCACTATTCCTTGCTTAAGTGACGCATCAGAAATGTGGCAAAGGATTCTACTTAAGTGGCCGCAGCAGTATTTTAATAATTTGCTAGATATGTTGTCAACTCCAGTGGAGTTTTTACTTTTCAGGGATCTAATTATTCTTTCAGTTTCTGGAATAGTGACTGTTGTTATTTTGATTTGTGGTACTGTGCCAGGTACGCTGGCTTGCAGAAAACTAATGGCTTGATTTATGGAGCCTTGCGATCCAATTTGTTCTGTTACTGTTAAAAAATGTTTGTTGAACATATCAGCAACTGTTTTTGGATCACTAACAATATGATCCTGATTTTTTATTTGAATATTTTCACTGTGAACTGCACTTTTCCCCGTTTCCTTCTTTACAAAATTCCAAATAGTTTTTACTTTATTGTTCGAGTTATCAATTTCTGCCTTTAAGAACATGTTCTTTGATGCCTGTATGGTTTTGTTAAGAATTTTACTGTACAATTTGTAATGCTTAATCTTATGTGAATCATCTGATGTCTTGGCTCCTGCATAAAGCTCCCGTTTTGTTCTACAGGAAATTTTGATGCCCTTAGTAACCCAAGGCCTGTGATCTGATTTATACAGATTTTCTCTAATTAACTTTTTAGGAAATGTTTCTTCAAAAATACTTGTAATCTTGTTGATAAATATATTAAATTTGGAGTTTACATCAATAGCGGCATACACAGAAGACCAGTCCATGTGTTGTAGCTTATGTTTAAAGTTTTCCATGTTGTGTGTGTTTGTAATCCTAACGTTTTTCCAAATGAAATTTACTCTCCTTTGTACATTTATTTGATTTATGGTGAGGAACTGTCCATCATGATCAGATAGGCCATTTGTAACATTTTTTTACACTTAAATTATTATATGCATCCTTATCTATAAATATATTATCTATTAATGTACTAGAACTGGCTGTTACTCTAGTTGGACTGTTTACCACTGACACTAAATTGTAAGAGCACATCAGGTGTTCAAGATCTGTTCTATTCCTGTTTTCTGTTAAAAAGTCCACATTAAAGTCACCCATTACAATGACTGATTAGTTTTTCTAGACAGGCGGGACAAGAGTGATTCAATATTTCCCATAAAAACGTTCAGATATCCAGCAGGAGCCCTGTAAATTGACAGCACAATAACTGTTGCACTGTCTGTTGTTATCTCAATACCACACACCTCAAAGTGCTGTTCCACACAATATTTGCTTAAATCTAGAGATTTATACACTACATTTTTCCTAATAAATATTGCGACACCACCCTTTCCCATACTAGATCTACAATACTGGGCAGCTAAACAAAAGTTTTCAATCTGTAACATGTTGATTCCGTCTGTGATATGATGTTCAGAGAAACACAATATATCAGGTACACTTCCACACTCTTCATCACTTAGGCGAGTTAGCAGTTGGTCTATTTTATTTTTCAGACCTCTTATATTTTGATGAAATACAGACAAAGTTTGAGACTTGCTCACCTTTACATTTGTATATTTGTTTGTGGTATTTTTTCTCGGTAGACTAGTTAGTTCTGCTTGTGGCGCTGGAGTCTCATGTTTAATACACAAGAGAGATGTTTCACATGATTTTGACTGTTTTTCTCTCGTGTCACTCAACATAAAAAACGCTGAGTTACCTTTCTGTTTCGTGTAGGGCGAGCTGCTGCTTCCGCTGTGTGTGGTTCAGCTGCTAGTTCTCGTACTGAAGGCACTGCTATTTCAGATGATAATGATGTTTCAGTTGATGATGATGTCGGTTCCACACAATGGGATAGGTGGTTTGGCCATAACAAGTTTTTGCAATTAAACATGCTACACTCATTTGCATTTCCAGTATGTTTTACGCTGTATTTGTCTTTGGGTACAATGTTTTCCTCACTGATTTTTGGTTCTCTATAACTGAGTGGTATTATGGGCCCACTTAGTGCTTTTTCTTTCATTACAGTCTCTAATATGAAATTTGTGATTTGTCTCCTCCCAAGATTGTTTAGGTGAAACCCGTTTCGTGTATAAAACTTTCTGTGAAATTCGCTTGCTTTAATTATCGTAATATTTGCGAATTTTGAACACAGTTTGTAGATCTGTGAGTTTACGCTGGTTAATTCTGTGTTTACACATGACCAGTTTGGAAGATCATGTCTGAAAGGCACATCCACTAAAAACACTTTCTTCGATACAATGCACGGTAATTTGGCTTTTAAAGTTTTTATTAGATGATGGCTGTTGTTGCAAGCAACATCGTTTGTTCCTGATGCAATTACCAAAATGTCAGAGGTGCAAGATTTGGGGGTGTTTTGGTTAACGTTTTTCAGTACGAAACTTGCATTGGCTTGATGGTAAACGTAGGCTAAACTTTCAATCTGAGCGTTTTCATTTAAAAGTTTAGATAAATTGCTTCCTTGGCTGTCACCTAAGATAACAGCCTTGAGCTTTTGGCCATACGATTTTTGTTTTTCACCAGATTTCGTGTTTACTTCCGCTTTGTTTTGGGAAGTACTAATAAGTAACTTTGGGTTTGTGGGCGGTGGTTGCGACATTTTTGGTTGAATATTAGTTTTAGATGACAATAGACATGGTTGCACTTTACCGTTTGGGGTGGTACACATATTTTTCCTGGAATTCTTATTTGCAGCAATAGAATCATGGTCCTGGTTTACAGTAACATGCTTGTTATTACTGGGATTCCTAGCCATACGTGGATAACACGAACACAATACACTGTCTTTGCGGCCATCACTTTCACTTTCGGGCAGTTTCTTCTCTACTTGTACGCATTTTTCCGTGTGGTCTTCGTATTCCGAACGTGTTGCAGCCAGATCTTGTTTCAGTACACTAATTTCCTTCTTCTGTGCCGCCAAAATAACTTCGAGATTGCTTACTTCTAAGCACTCAGCAGATAATTTTCCCGTCACTATTTTGTGATTCTGTAGGAGTTCTTCGTGCTTACAACGTAATGCAGCTAGTTCTTCTTTCACTGTATTGAATTCCTTTTCCTGTAGTGTTAGGGAGTTCTTTAATTTATTTTCTGCTAGACGCTCAACACACGTTCGGCATTGCCACTGGTCTTCATCGTTTATGAGTTTAAGGTTTATTTTCACGCACTTATCGTGATACCAACACTTGCATTCTGTGCATAGGATACCTTTCACTACCTTTCTGGAGTACATATTACAAACGGAGCGATCACATAATAACGAAACTGAGAGACGATCTTTTTCACTACCTTTACTCGGCGCCATCTTGATTTTTTCTGATATCTTACACCCTACAAAAACACCATCACCTAATAATAAACTTACTTATGCATTATTTCAACAGTTTTAAACCAATCTCAAACATATGGACCACTACATTTGGCATTTGAGTCAAGACAATGACTTGATCTATTTTATTAATCAAAGCCATAATTAAATATACATTGAAAGTTATGGGACTATGACAGAAGGAAACCGATGCCGATAAGATCATTTGTGTCTCTGTTGAGGATTCCACACTTATGGAACGATTTACGTAAATAAATTGTTTATAGCATTATCCTCTTTAATCCGGTGTATTATAAGAGTGATTTTTGTGATGGGTTCAGTAGTTACAATTTATTATAAACAATTATGATAATAACGTTAATAACTTTGCTGCCACTGGTTTCTTTCTAGCATACTTGTAAGGAATTTTATGTATCTTTAGTAAAATTATATTAGTGATGATATCTAAAGTCACAGGCCCCTCAGTCTTAGCTCGTCTCATGACCAGCCTGCCAGGACACACCTCTTTCCATGTGGGAAAACCCCAGTGACCACTGGGCCTTGTGACTTGCTAGTCACTTTTCCTGCACTCAGCTCACCTTTCACAGTCCATCTGACAGCTGGCTGCCCCAACATACATTTGCCCCAGCCCACAGCTGACCTGTCAGATGCAGTCCACCCTGTTGTAATGGTACAAGTGTGTGTTCCAAAATCCTACTACATATATTGGCCTGTAATTTGTGAGGTTGCTGTACTTCCTTTCTTGAGTATTGGCATGACCTGTGCAACCTTCCAGTCTTTAGGTACGGATCTTTCATCAAAGGAGTAGTTGTATATATTTGTTAAGTATGGAGCTATATACCAGCATACTCTGAAAGGAATCTAATTGGTATACAACCTGGACAATAAAACTTGCCTTTATCAAGTGGTTTGTGCTGCTTTGGTACACTGAGGACATCTAGGTCTAAGTTACTCATGGTGGCAGCAATTCTTGATTCAAATCCTAGAATATTTGCTTTGTCTTGTTTGGTGAAGAAATTTCAGAAAACCATAATTAGTAACTCTGGTTAGTGACACTGTCATCAGTAACATTACCATCACTATCACACACTGCAGATACATACTGATTATGTCATACTACTGTTACATTTCACATACAAACAGAATCTCTTTGGACTTTCTGTTAGATTTCAAGACAGAGTTTCATTGTGGAAACTCTTAAAGTCTTCCCTCTTGCATTGAAGTTTGCTCTAAATTTTTAATTGCTTTGAAACTTCACCACTCATGGTGATTTCACTTTCGTTTAAATTTGGCATACTTCTTTTGTTGCTTTTGCGATCATGTTCTGACCTGTATTGCAGACCATAGTGGTGAGAAGTCAGGTCCATCTCTTATTAACTTATTTGGTATAAATCGTGCCATTGCTGTCAGTACTGTTTCTTTGAATTGGAGTCACATGTGCTCTATACTTTCATAGTTAGTTCAGAATTAATGGAGGCTGTCTCTTAAGAAGACATCAAGCATTTAAAAAAACATATATATATCTATTCTGTATTATTTTCATTGGGTTTGGATGTTATGGCATTCAGTCCCACTACAACTACTCTGTGGTCAGTAATCCCTGTATCTGTCATAATGTTCTCTATTTGATCACGATTACTTGTTGCTAAGAGGTTGAATATATTTTGCAACCATTTACCCTTTGAGTGGGCTTCTGAAGCAGTTGTTCAAAATAAGTTTCAGAGAAAGCATTTAGTATGAATCAGACAGTGTTTTATACCTAAATCTGATTTTAAATGTGTATTTTTGCCAATATATGGAGGGCAGATTAATGTCACCACCAAGTGTAATTGTATGAGGGGGGTGCCTATTTCAAATGAGATTCAAGTCTTCTTTGAACTCTGCAGTAACTAGTAACTGAGTTTGGAGGTTGGTAAAAGGAACAAATTATTAATTTATTCTGGTTGTCAAGCACATCCTCTACCCATACTAACTCTCATGCACTATCTACTTCACTGTCAGTGCAAGACAGACTATTTCTAATAGCAACAAACATGACACCTCAGCTGTATTTAAGCTATCTTTTCTCAACAACATAGGGTCCTATGCAAAATTTTCAGCTGAACTTGTATCCAGCTTTAGTCAGGTGTCAGTACCTATAACAATTTTTGATTTAGTGCTTTCTATCAGTGCACGCAGCTCTGATTGTTTCCCAACACAGCAAATTCAAGACTATAATACATATGGCTCCTATGTTAACTCCTGTCCTGTGTATGACCTGAACCTTTAGAGACTAAAATGTTATTTGTTGTTTCCTGAGACCTTTTAACTCAGTCCATACCACTTCACACACCAGTCTGTGTACATCCGTTTTTGATGGATACTGTGTCCAAGTGTCCCATTGTCCTTTCTGTAGACCACTACATTTAGAAACGGATGCTTTTCATCTCTTTCAGCATCCATCATGAACCTTATGCTGAGATGAAGGCAATCAAAATGATCCAGGAAACAATTCAGAGCACGCGTTCCATGTGGACATACCATAAATGTATTGTTGATGTACCTCCAAAATCACAAAGGTTTTACAAATTCTGTCCTCAGCACCCTGTCTTCAAAATCTTCCATAAATAAATTGGTCACTGGGGGATAGAAATGGGGACCTTTATCTGGTTGCTTGATCTGGCTGCACAACACCTTAGAAAAATTTCAGCATCAGATGTACTGAGAACCAGTGGCTAATATACCCAGTTTATTGAACAGTCTTCTCCAAGGTGACCATAAAATGTTATGATAAATGATGCATGTTACACTTGAGCTACCCCAACGTATGATATCAGTTGATATTGTGGGGTAAAAGCCATCAAAATATAACAAATTTTTTCTTTTTGCTTTACCTCTGACTGACAATTCTCACATTGTAAACAAAGATGTGTTAAGCACAGCTGAGATGGTTTTTAGGCCTGATGATGGTCTGACCCCAGACCATGGTGGTCTAATCCTAGGCCAAAATTGATCATTGCTTCTAAAATAAACTGTTACAGTTGTGTATTGCAAAATGCAGTTCTTAACATGTGAGCCGTTCTCTTGTTTACTCCTGCCATTAGAATTAGTTGCATTCCCAAATTAGTTGCATTGTTTAAGTCCAAAGTATTTACCAATTTCAACCTCTTCTAACTACATGTGCCCATATTTATGTTGATTGGAATCCAGTTGAAGCTCAGAACTAAGTACAATGAGTTTATTCACAATTTAATGGGAATTAACTGGCAATAATCAGTTGTTAATATCCATGAAAGTATCAGTAGAAGCTTATTATGAAACCACATTTCATTTGTTGTTTATATAAATGTTCCATATCATGTATAAAGAAAAACAAATTAGGATTTGATAACAAGACTGTTGAAAAAATTTTAATACACATAACTAAAAGTAGGGCCCCATGAATTGAAACTTTAGGAGCAACAGGTAATTAGCACACATTCAAATGAAGATGTTTCCTTCATAGATTACTCTTTTCTATTGATACTCTTCATTTCCCTGTTAATATATGACATTTCCAATACTTTGCTGTTCTTAACCCACTTAATTTTTCCATTCCATTCTAACCTACTTCTTGAATGTTTCAGTTCTGTCTCTTTCTCTCTTCTTCGCATTCCAGCTTTCACAGGTGTCAGAATAACACTCTACATAAAACATTTAAACATCCCTTTTCTTAACTCCAACTCCAATTTTCTGTATAAGAAGTGTTTCTTTTCTGGAAAACTTGCTTTGCCATTACAATTCCTGATCTCATTTCTCTCTAATTTGTCAAGTTATCAGTTAGCATTCTTTCAAATATCTGCACTGTGCACTATGTCCAATTTGACATTGACTTTCATACTGTCTTAGTCACATAATCTCAGACATTTAGTTTCCTTTTTCTTGACTTGTAATTCTGCCTGGATAGCATTTTCTGAAGAGACATTGCTTTATCTGCAAGCAGTACCATGTCCAAACATTTTTGATGTAGCTGATCCTCATGCCTTCTATGCTTACTCCTTTCTTCTGTACTTCCTGTGCCTGTATTATCTACTCTTTGCTATAAGTGATAGACAACAATCATTTCTTACACCTATTCCCATGTCAAATCAGTCTCACATAACATTTTTTAGTCTCATGGTTGATTTCTGCCTTGCATATAACTTCTTAATTAGTCTCCTGTCTTCCCATTCTGCTTTCTCAGTTTAGGATTTCCATCATCTTGTCCCATTTCACTCATGACGGAACCTGCCATAGGCCATTCTCTGATACAGGTGAAACCTGGAACAGTGAAAGAAGGATGAAAATAAAGGAACACCTACTTTGGCTTAGGGACAACACTCAATAGTTTTTTAGAAAACGATTGTCAAGCTTTTGACATGACTTGTTCAGTCCATTCACACATAGTCAAACCAAGGGAGTTGCTGTTGAAGTGGCTAAGAGCATAGTTTTGAAATCTTGTGCCTTTTCTTTTCTTTTTGTTGTCGCAGAAGTATGTTACATCAATATTTTGTGACATTGTAAAATACAATGGAATTACTGACAAAAGAAATAAGTGTTTCAGATCGAATTAAAAATAGATTGTATCACCACAAATCTTAATTAATCTTACATAATTAACAGTAACTGATAATTAAAAGCATATAAATTCTAGTATTTCAATTTTTTCTTTGTATTTTACTTTCACGCTTCAGGTGAACCAGTGCATTCATAAAAACATTCAAAGCATAAAAATTCAGAGCACCAAGAGTGATGTGTAAGGGCACATATACCACAGTAACTTTTTTTTACTGTCATTAGGAAAACAACCTCATGATCTGGAATATAATTCCATGGTTAACCGTGCATATGAAAATATTTTCTCAAAAGCTGGAGCCTGTAATTGGTTACAGATTTGGTTATGTATTTCAGTTGAATTACTTCTTCTTGTGATTTGCCATTGCTGTGTGATGAGAGGAGGGCACTTATATAATCAGCAAATGTATTCTTCACCTGTAAGTAAAAGTATACCCTGCAGAATTTATATACAGGGTGTTTCAAAAATGACTGGTATATTTGAAATGGCAATAAAAACTAAACGAGCAGCGATAGAAATACACCGTTTGTTGTAATATGCTTGGGACAACAGTACATTTTCAGGTGGACAAACTTTCGAAATTACAGTAGTTACAATTTTCAACAACAGATGGCGCTGCAAGTGATTTGAAAGATATAGAAGACGACGCAGTCTGTGGGTGCGCCATTCTGTACGTCGTCTTTCTGCTGTAAGCGTGTGCTGTTCACAACATGCAAGTGTGCTTTGGACAACATGGTTTATTCCTTAGAACAGAGGATTTTCTGGTGTTGGAATTCCACCGCCCAGAACACAGTGTTGTTGCAATAAGACGAAGTTTTCAACGGAGGACCGAAAAGCGATACAATAAAGGATCTGTTTGAAAAATTTCAACGGACTGGGAACGTGACGGATGAATGTGCTGGAAAGGTAGGGCGACCGCGTACAGCAACCACAGAGGGCAACGCGCAGCTAGTGCAGCAGGTGATCCAACAGCGGCCTCGGGTTTCCGTTCGCCGTGTTGCAGCTGTGGTCCAAATGACACCAACGTCCACGTATTGTCTCATGCGCCAGAGTTTACACCTCTATCCGTACGAAATTGAAACGCAGCAACTCCTCAGCGCCGCTACCTTTGCTGCACGAGAGACATTCGCTAACGATATAGTGCACATGATTGATGACGGCGATATGCATGTGGGCAGCATTTGGTTTACTGACGAAGCTTATTTTTACCTGGACGGCTTCATCAATAAACAGAACTGGCGCTTATGGGGAACCAAAAAGCCCCATGTTGCAGTCCCATCGTCCCTGCATCTTCAAAAAGTACTGGTCTGGACTGCCATTTCTTCCAAAGGAATCATTGGCCCATTTTTCAGATCCGAAACGATTACTGCATCACGCTATCTGGACATTCTTCGTGAATTTGTGGCGGTACAAACTGCCTTAGACGACACTGCGAACACCTCGTGGTTTATGAAAGATGGTGCCCGGCCACATGGCATGGCCGACGTCTTTAATTTCCTGAATGAATATTTCGATGATCATGTGATTGCTTTTGGCTATCCGAAACATACAGGAGGCAGTGTGGATTGGCCTCCCTATTTGCCAGACATGAACCCCTGTGACTTCTTTCTGTGGGGACACTTGAAAGACCAGGTGTACCGCCAGAATCCAGAAACAATTGAACAGCTGAAGCAGAACATTTCATCTGCATGTGAAGCCATTCCGCCAGACACGTCAAAGGTTTTGGGTAATTTCATTCAGAGACTACGCCATATTATTGCTACGCATGGTGGATATGTGGAAAATATCGTACTATAGAGTATCCCAGACCGCAGCGCCATCTGTTGTTGACAATTGTAACCACTGTAATTTCGAAAGTTTGTCTGCCTGAAAATGTACTGTTGTCCCAAGCATATTGCAACAAACGGTGTATTTCTATCGCTGCTTGTTTAGTTTGTATTGCCGTTTCAAATATACCGGTCATTTTTGAAACACCCTGTAAAAGCATACATTTCAAAGGAATTACTTTTAATGAACATGTTGGTATTATGGTTTCATTGACAAACAGTGCATCAATGATGTACAGAGACAGTTCCATTTTTATGCAAGGTTGCAAAAATTTGTTCAGAAACTGATGATAGCTTTCTCTTGTGAGCATTCTAGATTTTGTAGCTGTTGTGTGTGCATTCTGATGTCATTCCATTAATTGATGTAGATCTTGATGGATTTGAGAATCAAGTATGTCACTAACGTCTTGAAGAGAAACAAAAACTGTTGGAGCATTTTTCTGGAAGGTGTTATGGCCTACATAATTTGTGTCCAGTGTGATGATAAAATCTATTTTTAATAGAATTTGGAATCTTCAGTTTTTTTGTGATTCATTCCATAGCATTTCATGATGTCATAAAAATACTGATGTGACATACAAGGTTGGACCAAAAAAAACTGGAATAATGTTGCTGTGGACTGAGCTTGTGTAGTACGATTTCTGCTGCTAGGCATGTATACTGCAACTCATTGCCTGTTCAGTGCTGCCCGTGTTGTCAGCTTGGCTTGTTCTATTCATCTGCAGTGGTTTGTTTTTGCCAGTGCTGTTTTCTTCTTGTTTTCTTTTTTATGATGATAAGTTTAAGGGAACAACATGCAGCTGTGAAATTTTGTTTTCTACTCAATTAAAATACTGCTGAAACTGTTTTAATGTTATAAACAGTGTACATAGATGATAACATGGGTGTGGGAGAAACTCAAGTGTATGAGTTGTTTGCTTGATTTAAAAATGGCAACGTGTTGATTGATGACAAACCTTGTTCTGGACCTCCATCAACTGCCCGAATAAACGAAAATATTGAAAAAAATTGAGAGCTTGTGCTCACAGACCATCAACAGACAGTTGATCAACTGTCAGAGATTAGTGGTTCAGCGAATTTTAATGGAATATTTGGAGCAGATAGGAGACTGGCTCTTCCACCACTACAATGCACCTGCACACACAGCCATCTCTGTTAGACAGTTTTTGACTAGACAGTTGATCAACTGTCAGAGATTAGTGGTTCAGCGAATTTTAATGGAATATTTGGAGCAGATAGGAGACTGGCTCTTCCAACACTACAATGCACCTGCACACACAGCCATCTCTGTTAGACAGTTTTTGACTAGAAATAGCATGGCTCTGCTGCCCCACAGACCTTACTTGCCTGACCTGCCTCTGTGCAACTTTTTCTTATTTCCACACATGAAAAGGGGCATGAAAGGACACTGATTTGACAAGAAGTCAAGGAAAAAATGAGGGGCTGTTGACATTTCAAAAGATGGCTACAAAAACTTTTTCGAACAGTGGAAGGACCAGAGGCACATATGTGGAGTATTTTGAGGAGTATTTTGAAGGGGCTAAGGTTGTTCTGTAAATGCTTTGAAAATATGAAGCTTTTAAAAAATAATTCCCTTTTTTTGGGGGGGGGGGGGGGGCTGTACCTTCTCCTACTTTGGTGACGACAAAGGGAAATGAATAAGACTGGATTTGACCACATGATGCAAAATGTTGAAACTGCTGTACCAATACACTTGGTTTTACACTGCATGAGTAGTCCGATGAAGTCATGTTGAAACTTTGAAGCTATTGTGTGTTGGCACCTAACCCAAAATAGATGTCCATTTATTTTCACCCTTCTATCACCCAGCTGAGTTTCAACTGTATCAGAGTGTGATCAATGGTCAGTAACCCTTGTAAGTTGAAGCACAGGCTGATTCCTTTTCCTTTTTACATATATCTTTTACCAATATTTCAAATTAGTCCAATAATATCTCCTGTACCTTTCCTGTTTTTTTTAAAAACCAAATTACTCTATTCTTTTTATCTTCCTCTATACATACCATTTAATAACCTCAGCACTATTTTGGCTATGTGAGAGATTATACTGATTGTTCTGTGTTCTGTGCCTTTCTTGGTGGATGAGTTTTCAGTGATTGAAACCATCCCTGTCCTGACAAAGTCTTCTTGCCAAGTCCCCCTTCCAAACATAATATTACAAAAATCTGTTATTTCTGCTGTGCCCTTTTCATCCATACACTGAAATAATTCTTTAGGATGACCATTTAGTCCAGTAGATGCACCTCTCTTCAGTTCCTTTATTGCTTTTTCTTCTTCAGAGTTCAAAACTGAAGCTCCTTTATCATCTGCTTCTGTCTCATCTTCCATTTTGATAGTTACATGTGGTTTCTCCTTTGCTCTGTACACTTATTCCATATGGCCTTCCTTTTCTTTCTTGCTTTTTCCTTGTACAGTACTTACCATTTTCATTCTCACTTTCTATTTCCCTATAGTTCATTGCCAATGTATCTCAAGTAATTTCCCATAACTTCTTATAAAATAGGTCATATTCCCCTTTTCTCCCCAGGCTTTCTATATCATCACAATCTTTTAACTGCTGCTCCATCACTTTATCTACCTCCCTTCTCAGCTGATTAGGTAGTCTTTTTGTACATTGACTTTCTATTCGCATCTCCTTTGTTTTTATATTTTCTCCTTTCATTCATTTTCTTTACCATCATGCACCTTGAAAATTGCAAAACAGGGACTAATCATCTTTAAGTTGAGGCTAAATATTATCAATAGGGTAAAATTTGTTCATTTGTATAGATTACCCTCTATACAGGCTGAATTAACTGATAATTTATAATCCATTTTCTGAGAGGTACATGTCGTGTCACACATTTTTTAGTAGCCATGTCCTGTGTGTGGAACCATATGTTCTTCTCAAAACCGACGCAGATAGAAATGAGAGATTTGAGTATAATTCTGTTGCTGTTACTGTGTTTGTCATACTTACTTTCTCAACACATACCAGTATAAATGGTAAAGATATAAATGGATATAAAGATATAAATGGTAAAGATATATTGTCCATTTCATTCCTCTCATTAAACCTAACAGACTGAATATGTACCAAAATAAATGTGCCCTAGGGCCTCTGAAAAAGTAGTTAGAGACATTTAAAAAACTTAAATAACACATGTAAAAGGGATGATATTGAATTTACTTTAAAAACTTGATACTGAAAACTGACACTCACCAACCTTTCTCCGCCTGTAATTCTGAAAATTTCTTCAGATGATATAACCTGTAATTTTCTATTTTCAATAATGGCATAGTTGTGAAGTCCGTAGTACGCTACAGGATGCAGAGGATGGTAGGTAAGCTTCAGTAGGGAGATGGAGAAATAAGAGTGAAATTCATTGAACTTGAGTAATATACCTTGTATGCAGAATACAGAAAGGACTTACCCTGGAGCCAGGGGTAAAGACTGACTGCCAGTCTTCAATTTCAGTCAAATTACTAAAGGATCAGGGAATGGGAGAGGTGATGGTTCATGTACTTGGGGCTGGTGGCTTGTTCCAGTGAGCAAAGTCAGAGGCAGACAATGGGAGCCATATGCTCTGTACAACGACTGTGACTCAAGACGGGAAAACAGCTGTGCTGTGCCCTCAAAGACCCTCCAGTACCCATACATGACTCATTTCCGATGTTCCCTGTTGGGTAACATGATGGTGTAATTATGTCAGTATATTCAGTAGAAAGCTGAAGGAATTCCTTGTCAATGGCTTTTACTAGAATGAACTGCTTCTATCCTGAAGGAGAGGGTGGTTTGCCATTTTGACACTGGTGGCATCATTGTGAGAAGTTAATTGAAAGACTCAATAGAAAATGAAGTTTTAAATAAAATTTTGTGTAAAATTCCAAATATTCTCAGACTGGCTGTTCACCCTGTAAGTCTTTCCACCTTCCATAAGAAGTGGTGGCTTACAGTGGCTACTAAAGGGTGCCAGACATGCCCTTAAAAAAATTGGTTGCCCAGATAGTGGCTAAGAGACTGTAGGAAGGCTGTGTACCAATTAATGTCTGTAGTGTTGTCATGGAAAGAGGATTTACTTACACTTAAACTTCTCAAATGTGTCAAATAACTGAATGACAAGAAATGCCAAATGTTCACTTTATGTGCAAAAGTACATTGTCTATAGTAAATCAGATTATGTAAATCAGATCTTTCAGTAGCTGAATAATGCTCATTTTCATATTTTGCAGTCTTTGAATGTCACGGGAAATTTGTAAAAAGATTTAACAGTATTATTTTGATCTTAGTATAATATGACAAAATACAAAAACACACGATAAAACTACGATTTGTTTTTTCTTACATGTCTCTATGAAGAAACATGAAACGCCCACTCCCTATTTGAATAGTTTGGAAGAGATCTGATTCCAGTTCAATATGAGCATAACAGTTATCATTCACTAACAATGTAAGTATTCTCCAGAATGGACAGAATTTTGTTAAACCTGCATATTTATATCAAAGTACAGAAGAACAAAGTACTTTCTGCTGAAATTCTCTCATACATATATTAAGAAGTGTATTTTCCTTCAAAGTAGCAGAAAAATTCCATAACTGACTTCAACTACACAAATTTGAAGATAAATGAAGTAATGTTACATCTATTGAGTAATGTAGAAAAAATTTGGTGCTGTCTACTTTTTAAGTTTAGTTAATACAATTGCACATATGTAGATTATACTGTTTGGATATAGCAATAATAAAGTGGCAACTTGTGAATAAAATAAGTAGATCCCATCTGAAGGAACCTATCTTGATAGCTGTGCGAGTTGAAGTGTTGCTTCCAGGACAAGGAGGCGCACTGATGCTTGAACAAATCTACCCAGCAGATTAACAATGAGATGTGGTGTGCTGCCCAGCCTGTATGTGGTCCCTAGGCCATTTAGTATATCCCACTAGGTGAATATGAGGTTGGTAACCAAGTAGCACCTCAGTTACACATTTTGCAACCATTTAGAAAAATTTGGCTTTCTTTCACATGAATAACACTGCATGCAGACAGTTGAGGAACACACCTTCCATCTTGGGGGAGCAACAGGATGGTGATAAGAAGGGCATCCAGTAGCCCCTTAAATGAACTGTGCCAAATCCATTAACAACCATGCACACCCTGCACTGATGCAGGAAAAAAGCAGAAGAAAAGTAGGAGGAGGTCCTATCTTAAGGAAGAGTGTGGCTGTGTAGTGAAATACCTCAAGGTAATAAGTTATAAAATTAATTGGGGGTGGGGGGAGTAAAAAATAGATTACAGCATAAATATTATACAGATAAATAGGGCTAACTGCTTACTGGTTAGGCAAAGGAGCATAAAAGGAAAACATACTTCCACTTGCACAGCTTCAGGGAGGGCACACACACGTAGACACTATAACAAGAGAGACATGTTGCCTCAGTGATCACGGATATTAAAAGTGAGTTTGAAAAACCAGTACTGCTGGAAGGGTTTAGCATGAACTTCCCTTCCTTGGCAATGCTGATCAACAATACAGATATTGTGTTCATGTCTCTTCAGCAGCATAAGAAACCATGTCACCAACCATACTAGGCCTGATCTGTTGTGGGTCCGCGTCAGTCCTCTCACAATGCTTAATCAGTAAGGCTGTCCTTGCACAGGACCTGAAAACACACGTATACAAGGAGCTGGTGATGTTATAGCGTGGAATTCCATATTCCATTGCACTGCAGACCATGAAATAAAGGATCTGGCATGTTAGATTTTTGCCTCATGTAGAGGAACATGGCCTGTGAGATATGACATTGTTTTATATCACAAGCAGAACACTGAAACTGCCATGTTGTATGACACTAAACATCATATTTTGTGGATTTTCTCTCTTGTTTAGTATGTGCAATGAATATAAGACATTTCAAAGCATCAGCAAACTGAGGATATCAACAATTCATCATTTTAGCTATGATTCATGATAATAAAATGACACGAAACTAAATATTGGTAGGTAATGGCTTTCTGTAGTTGTTGTTTTTAGTGTTATAGCTTGTGTGCTATAAAAAACTATTTTTTCAATGTTACTGCACAATGATGATGTATCAAATGTGGGTCTTTTTTGGTAAAATTTGTGTATTAAATATCAAATAATGATATCTGTAGATACAGTCTTTCCACAGTGTATGTCATGTATGGAGGCCCAGGAGCCAGTTTGAAACTGTCACACAGTTGATAATGCCATGAGCTGCGGGCTGTGAAGAGAAAAGTAGCTTTCCAAAATATTCTAGGTCTTTATTATTCATTTAATGTATTTAATTTAATATCTTCCCCATAACACAAACTTTAAGCAAAAGTGAAATAAAGGATCTTAACTTTTATGTAACAGAAGACAAAGCCCCATTTGTGAACCAATTGTAAACAGCAGAGAACATAAATAAGGCAGCATAGCATAGTTACAGCAAACCCAAGATTCAAAAGGTGATTGCCATTCATCCTAGGAATCCATCATCTGTGTAGAAACCATAACAATGACAAGGATTTTGTTACAAATGAAGTGGAGTGTGGTAAGGATTATGGCAGTTTAGACTTCAGATACCATTTCAACAAGTAGGTGTGGGAAGAGTATACACTGGACACAAGGACAGGGAAACTTTGCCAAAGAATAAGCAAGAGAAACTGTTTGGTTAGAGATTGTAATGGTCACAACTCTTAAAGACATGTACTTAGTTTTAATAGTTTACTTGTAATGCTTTGTAGGAAAAAGCAGAAACAGATGTTTCCAGGCAGGAACAATCAACAAATAAAAATTGTAAAAGGTATCACTGTAGAAGAACCTACATTGAGGAAACCATGACATACTCATTCAATTCCAAAGGAAGTCGAGTACACACATAAAAACCTGAAGGAACTTCTCAAGAGTCAAAACAGACAAAGCAAAATTCTCAACCACAGAAAATAATATAAAAGTAATTCTACATCATAGCCACTTCAAGAGAATTATAGTATTGACATAAAAATTCTGCATCATGGCTGTATAATGTAAACTTCTGAATATAAAAAATGGCACTTTGTTGTATAAGTTCTTGCCATTTAACTTATGCAGTAAATGAGTGAGGGTACCTTTGAATACCTGAAAGCCTGCTGCTTTACATTTTTGGAATGGTTCCTCATAAGATAACAGAATGTCTTCATACAAAGCTCATTAATATGCACTACCACATAACTCTTTACATGACACCTGCATCTACATCTATATATACATACTCAGCAAACCACCATATGATGTGTGACAGAGGGTACCATGAACCATTATTAATCATTTCCTCTCCTATTCCACTTGCTAATGGAGCAAGGGGAAGACTACTGTCTATATGGTTACATATGAGCTTTAATTTCTTTTATCTTGCTTTGCAGTTCCTACCCAAAAATAAGTTTGTGGACGTAGAACCATTCTGCAGTCAGGTGTGAATGCCTATTCTGTAAACTTTTGCAATAGTGTTTCGTGATAATGATGTCATCTTTAATTCAGGGTTTATCATTTGAGTTCACATAGTATCTCTGTAATACTCAGGTGCTGATCAAAATTACTGGTAACAAATTTAGCAGGACACTTCTGAATTGCTACCTTTAACCTGACCCAGTGGGGATCCAAGCACTTGAGCAATACTCAAGAATGTGTTGCACAAGTGTTCTATGCACAGTCTCCTTTGTAAATGAACCACGCATTCCTAAAACTCTTCCAATAAGCTGAAGTCAACCATTTGCCTTTCTGGTGGACTGATTTAGTTTTGTATCACTTTGCAATATTATGCATGGATATTTAATCAACGTGACCTTGTCAAGCTGCACACCACTTTCTCTACATTTAGAAGAAGCCACCATTCATCATGCCAAATATAAATTCTAAATCATTTTGTAACTTCCTACAGTTACTCAACAACAATATTATCTTGTATACTACAGTGTCATCAGAAGTCACTAAAAGATTGCTGATCTCCCTATCTGTCAGGTCATTTATGTGTATAAAGAACAAGAGTGGTCCTATCACATATTCCTTGGTAATTCTTGATGATACCTGTGCTTCTAATGGACACCCACCACTGAGGATGATGTACTGGGTTCTGTTATTTAAGAAGTCATTGAGCCGCTAACTTAACTGGGAGCCTATTCCATATATTCAGACCACCATTAATAATCTGAATTGTGGTACCACGTCAAACTCTTTCTGGAAACCCAGGAATGTGGAATCTGCCTGTTGCGTATCATCCATGTGTTGCAGGATATTGTGCAAGAAAAGGGCAAGCTGAAATTTGCAGGAGCAATGGTTTCTAAATTCATTCTGATTTGTGCACAGAAGCTTTCATGTCTGAAAGAGATTTATTATATTGAAGCTTGAAATATATTCAAGAATAATGCTGCATGTGAATGCTAAGGATATGGATCTATAATTTTGCAGGTCATTTCTTTTACCCTTCTTCTATACAGGAGTCACATGCACTTTCTTTCATTTTCTTGCAACTTTGTGTTGGGTGAGAGATTTGCTATAAATGCAAGGCATCTGGGTGGATTACACATGGAAAATTTCTCTAAAAAATCATTAATTTTTAAACCAATACATTGACATTTATAAATTCTTAGCTAACAAAGAACTACATTTTAAATTTTATGCATTTCAGTTTCACAGCTACTTTGTATCATCAAACAAGGTGACTTGGGACACTTTTTGTACTCATTTGACTTTTTTCTCATTAATTGTGCAATGTATGAAAAGAAAATGTATAACAAAATGTAGATCTGTGTAAGTAGACAAAATTTTTGTACCTTATGCTATCTTAAATTTTGCTGCCTTTTGTTTTTATTGCTTTTGTTGGTGTACTAGGCCCTCCACAGGATGCGGTGACTTGGGTCACCTATTCATTTTATCCATAATACTATATTCACCTGTAATGTTACATGTATGTAGGTGAGCTAATTGGCTACCTAGAATTAGTACAAGGTGAGGTGAATTTGTTTGCAAAGCCGTGCAGCCCCAGGACCGATAGAACAACATAGCCAGGTGGTCTGCCATGGCCACTCCAGGTGAGCCATGTGCGTTAGCAAAGGGCCAGGTGTGGGGAAAAATGCAAAACCGGAAATTTGGACGGCTGTTACTTGTGTATCCTTTGTGCAGGAGATGCTCCAGGAAATGCGGTAGTGTCCGGAAATTTTAAAGATAGCTAATTTACAGCTCTTTGAGTTTCATACATTAGCACAAATCTGAATACATCTGTGATCTATGAAAAATCAGGCTCATTCAAAGACATAGTATTTCAATATCTTTAAAACTGCAGAAGTTAATATTTCACAGTGAATAAACATTTACACAGTGCACTTCTGAATTAAAAACTTTGAATTTTGTGGAGATATGGCTTAGCCGCAGCCTGGGGGATGTTTCCAGAATGAGATTTTCACTATACAGTGGAGTGTGCCTTGATATGAAACTTCCTGGCAGATTAAAATTGTGTGCCAGACCGAGACTCAAACTTGGGACCTTTGCCTTTCACGGGCAAGTGCTCTACCGTCTGCAAGTGCTCTACCACTTTATTTAAATGCTTATTGCAAGTGCAATTCAAAAACTGTGCTCATTTGAAAGTGGTCGATCAGATGCATTACCGCCTTTGTAAAAGAAAGCCAAAAGACACTTCTGATAAGCAGTCCTATATAAGTGTATAAAGCATATTTAATGAAAGCTCATTATCATTTAATGTGAGCATATTTGCACAAGAATGCTTACTTATTTTCATGGTGACATTTATTGAACTAGATGAAATAAAATCATCATAACTTCTGAACAGTTTGTGTTCCGACATTCAAACTGTATGATTGGCCATGGGGCATGGTGGGAATTAGTATGTGCTTGCATGGTCTGGTTTAGCAATGCAACCCACTTTTATTTCTATAGGTTCACCAATAAGCAAAATTGGTACAACTGGGGGACTGAAATTCCGCATTTCACAATTGAGAAATCTCTCCACCCTCATCGGATGACTGTGTGGTGTGCAGTTTCAACTCATGGAGTAATTGGTGTGATATTCCTTAATGGCACAATGACTTCCCAATGGTACATGAAGATGATTTCACCCCATTATCCAAAGCGACCCCGATTTTGACAAGATGTGGCTCATGCAAGATGGCTCGACCCCATTGAAGCAGGAGAGTGTTTGATGCCCTGGAGGAGCACTTAGGGGTCCTCATTCTGGCTCTGGGGTAGCCAGAGGCCATTGGCATGGGTCTCAATTCACCACCATACTCTCTAGATGTAAACATATGCAACTCCTTTTTATGGAACTATATTAAAGACAAGGTGTACGGCAATAACCCCAAAACCATTGCTGAGATGAAAACAGCCATTCACATGGTAATTGATAGCATCAATGTTCCGACACTTCAGTGGGTCATGCAGAATTCCACTATTGATCTGCGCCACATCATCGCCAATGATGGCAGGCATATCAAACATGTCCTAACCGTAGCCTGAATATCTGTAGTGATATGTTGAAAAAGTGTGTGCACGCCCTGTTTGTGACTAGTTTACATTTTCTTCATATACTTCAATAATTATCAGCCTGTATTTATGAACCAACTATTACTTTTATTTAATGTAAATGGTCTGCATGTAGCCTAATATATTATTTTAGTGGAGGCAAGTGGTCAAAATGACTCAGATCATGTTTGTAGCATGTTAGAGCAATGTATCTTTGGTGGTAATGGCCTTCAGCTAATGGAAAGCCAGGCAGTACCGGAACACTACGGGAGACAAGTGGAGACTAAAAATTTCTGAGAGGAGTGCTGAAGGGAGTGATTCTGGACACTTGGTATCGAGCGCTGGAAGGAGGCAGACTGCCTGTGTGTGATTCAGTGGTGTGGATTATTTATTCTGGGTGGCGAACAGCCACTACAATATTCTAACTTTTGAAGGGACTCTAACTCACAAGAATGTGCTCTGCTTATGTTACAGAACCGAGGATAGACAGAGTATGGGTTACTTTTCTTTGTGTTGCTTATGTTAATTTGTGAATCATCATGTTGAACTCTAAACTGTTTTCAACTAATGAATATTTTGTATACTGTGATCACAAAATTGAATTTATTCTCATGAGTCCTTGATGACTGTTTAGTTTGGGGATTTTGCTGCCACTCTCGTAACACTCCCAATGTAACTTTACTGCATTTGATAAGGGTATTTTCTATCTGTATTTTAACTAAATATTATAGGACCACTTCCCATGTATTTGAGAGTTTCATTCTTGAATAAACATTATTCAACATTATTCTCCGTTGTCTGCATCAATTACAGACATTAGACTATTCTTATTAAATTATTTATTTAACTTTTATTTTGTATTTCTGTGTATTTTATTAACCTGCAATTCTAGGCAGTACATAGGCTATTTGGCTGCTGGATCACAGCTACTGTGGGGCATGAAAGCAAAATGTGCACGGTTAGATCCAATGACTATATCAAGCTATTCTTTTTAAACAGAGCTAGGCATAGCCCCAGTATCTAAAGTATGAGTAACTGCAGGTAAAGACGCAACTGTTTGCTCATCTGGGATGCTGTTTAGAAATGTAAGTATTCAAGCAGTAATAGTGAGGTACCATTGCACACCCTATCAGAAATGAATGACCTGTATGTGTAACAGAAATGTTTCTGCTTTTTAAGGTTGGATAAGCAAAATTAACTATTATTAAAATAACCTTTTTTAACTTGAAGATCATCAGCAACATTGTTTTAGTCATAATTAATGATTTCTTCAGGAGGGAAGCCATATAAATTTTGTTGAATTTCAGAAATATAATGGTGTATCATTCCTTGGTTGTTTCTAGCATTCACCCCTTTCATATTTGTACATATTCAGATTAAATTTGCATGTGTCTTTTTAGGAATGGTACACTGCAGTACCATTCTGTGAAATTGTTGCTAAATTTTTTCAATCTTATTCCTTGTCTATCGAGGTATTGCGTCACTAGTATTTTAACATTTGGTAAAGTAAACAGAAAAGCCAACCCACTTGCAGCTACCATTTTTTTTCTGTAATGTCTTCCTCAATAAAGCTAACAGAAATATGTCCACCAGCTGTCTTGGATAGAGAATCATCTGATGATGATACCCATTTCTGAATAAAATCTTGGAGATGCTATATTTATCAGCTGCTTTTCTTACAGACTAAATTTTACCTCAACATCAGCCCCAGCTTCAAGATTCTCTCTTGTATATTGTTGATAAGGTCTACCATCACCTTTCTTAATGTACTTTCTGATGTTACATTTTTGGTTCTTCAGTCAAAATACTGGTTTGATGCAGCTCTCCATGCTATTCTATCCTGTGCAAGCCTCTTAATCTCTGAATAACTACTGCAAACTACATAATTTTGCACTAGTTTACTGTATTTGTCTCATTGTCTTCCTGTACAACTTTCACCACCACCACCAACAACCCCACCACCACTCTTCCCCCTCCACACTTACCTCCAATACCAAACTGGGGATCCCTTGATGTCTTACAATGTGTCCCATCAACCAATCCCTTCTTTCAGCCAATGTATGTTACAAATAGCTTCTCTTGCCAATTCTATTCCATACCTCTTCACTAGTTACATGACCTACACATCTAATTTTCAGAATTCTTCTGTAACACCCCATTTCAAAAGCTTCTATTTTCTTCTTGTCTGAGCTGTTTATTATCCACATTTCACTTCTATACAAGGGTACATTCCAGACAAATACCTTCAGAAAATACTTCGTAACATTAAACCTATATCAGATGTTATCAAATTTCCCTTCTTCAGAAACACTTTTCTTGTCATTGACAGTCTACATTTTATATCCCCTCTATTTCAGACATCATCTGCTGAAATAGCAAAACGCATGTACTACTTTTAGAGTCTTATTTCCTAATCTAATTACCTCAACATAACCTAATTTAGCTTGACTACATTCCATTACCATAATTTTGCTTTTGTTAATGTTCATTATATATTCTGCTTTCAAGACTACATTCCAGCAGCTCTTTGAAGTCCTTTGCTGTCCTTGACAGCCTTATAATGTAACCGAGCGAGGTGGCGCAGTGGTTAGACACAGGACTCGCATTCGGAAGGACGACGATTAAATCCCGCGTCCGGCCATCCTGATTTATGTTTTCCGTGATTTTCCTAATTCTCTCTAGGTGAATGCCGGGATGGTTCCTCTGAAAGGGCAATGCCGACTTCCTTCCCCATCCTTCCCTACTCCGATGAGACTGATGACCATGCTGTCTGGTCTTCTTCCCAAAACCAACCAACCTTATAATGTCATTGGCAAACCTCAAAGTTTTTATTTTTTCTCTCTGAACTTCAATTTCTTCTCCAAATTTTTCTTTGGTTTCCTTAATTGCTTGCTCAATGTACAGACTGGATAATATCAGGGATAGGCTATGACCCTGTCTCACTCCTGTCTCAACCAGTGCTTTCCTTTCAGCCCTGTCAACAGTAGGACAGGTTGTAGATAACATTTTCCTCCCAGTATTTTACCCATTCTACCTTCAGAATTTCAAAGGGTGCATTCCAATCGTCCTTGTAACAGCTTTCTCCAAATCTGCAGAACTTATAAATGTAGGTTTTCCTTCCATTATCCTATCTTCTAAGATAAGCTGTAGGGTCATTATTTCCTCATGTGCTTGTACGTTTGTCTGGAATCCAAAGTGATCTTCCCCAAGGTTGGTTTCTATCAGTTTTTCCATTCTTCTGTAAATAATTCATATTAGTATTTTGCAATAATCACTTATTAACTGATGTTTCAATAATGTTTACACTGATGAGAACTTGAATTGTTACATTTTTCTTGAAGTCTGAGGATATTTCACCTGTCTTATATGCTGGGCATATGAAACCATAGAAAATATTTTTGTATAGATATTTACAGGAATATTATGTTGAAAAAATAAATAGTTTGAAAACATAAAAAGAGAATATAGCTTTTGTAACCTGAGAAAAAAAGAGTTGAATATATTTTCCTGTACATATGCACAGTAATATTTTCTTGAAAATATAGTATTCAACCAAATATTTTGAAAAATATAAGTACGGTAATATCAGATATAAATCTGTCCTAATGTACAGTGGTGACTCATGAGTATACATACTGGGTGTTCTAAAAATTTTTAGATTCACATAAATTTGAGAGTGTGAAATTAATAGCACCTGCTGTATAACAGTTATGCTTATAAACAAATTTATACAACTACAGCTGCTGCCAACAACAGCAACATCACTACTACTACTACTAATAATAATAATAATAATAATAATAATAATGATAAGATGAATAACTTATCTGACAGAAGAAAGAATTGTTTTGTGGAATTTTGTTGTTTTGTACAGAAGTATAGTTTACGGAAATAACAAAATACTGTGTAAGCATTCACAACTCTCCATTTTGCAACCTATGACACATATTAGTTAATGAATTTACTTCCTGGCTGAAAATCAGATATTATTATGCTGCACCTGCACAGCAATTTGTGCTAACTGTACACTTCCCTTGTTAAATGTTCACTTGTAGTCACACTTATTTGATTTCATCACTCTGTCAATCAGAGGATCTGTTCTTGGAGGCCTAGTTCCTTTGCAGCTAACTTTTCCTGGTAATTTACTTTTCTGTTCCCAGAGGGAGATTTTCACTCTGCAGCAGAGTGTGCACTGATATGTAACTTCCTTGCAGATTAAAGCTGTGTCCTGGATCAAAACTCAAATGCAGGTCCTTTGCCTTTTGTGAGCAAGTTCTCTACCAACCGAGCTACCCAAGTCCTCACAGCTTTACTATTCTGTTAGCATTTAAAATAGATTCAACATAGTTCATGTTTACACTGCACACATAAGCCAATTCCTGCACAGTAAACAACCAACTCCAAACACAAAGTGCTGTTTGTGGAAATGATTAAATTCAAGTAATAATGTCTATCAATATGGTCCAGTGACTAGATAGTGACTGTGGCACTGACATCCATAATGGCCTAAAGCACACCACTGTTGACCCCGCATTTAAGCAAATATCAGAGAAACCAGTGATAGAGCTTTACATGAATTATCATGTATGCAATGGTGGCCTGCAGCATGGATAAACCTGACTCACCATAATATCAACAGATTTCAGAAGCATGAATAAATGCTACAATCTCACAATTGACTGTGATGTGCTTTAGGCCCATATGATTCTTACAAGGGAAAACCCCATCACACTCCCCCCTCTCCTCCCACCCTTCCCCCCTACCCCTCAGATATAGTGGTAAGATGGCCCAGTGCATAGCCCATCAAAAACTGAACACAGATCGAGCATTAAAACAGGAGGAAACTGTACTGAACTGTAAAAAAAAGCAAAACAGGAGCAGTGAATGGTCCAAGCTTAACAAGTCTAATATGGACCTGATGTGAACAGCTGCAATGTTGTGGTTATGTGGTCATGGTGACAGATTGTTTGACTAGTCAGCCATGTTCAGAACTCCCTTGAGGCAACATATTTCTTTTTTTTTCACAACATTGTGAACTGTCCATCCACTCATTGAAATTTTTGTTCTCTTTCTATAGTCTTGGCAGTTTTCATACTATACATTGGTTATAAAATATGTTTGATGTGGTTTGAATACATTACCATAGTAAGGAAGTGTGATGAATTATGAGATCAGGCAAGATACCACATAGACATCTCACAACAACATGTAAATGAGTGTAAACTATGTTACAAGAAAGGAATTCAAGACTCAAAACTTCCAAAATGGAACAGAACTTCAAAAATGTTAAAAACATATGTTTTGGCAGAGCACAGAGGGACTGTGTAATTGTCAAACTGTTGTGTTCATTTCTTGCAGCTTATGTGACAAACTATTATGTTTTATTTACAAACTATTATGTTTTCATCATTTCCTTGGAAACAATCACATTCACATTCATTCAAACACCTAAATTGGGCAAGGAGGCATATCTGAGGCTACAAATTAGATGTATTGGTACTGTCACTAATGTCATGTATAACACACCAGAAATGTTTTCCAGTGGAGGAGTCAGTCATCAAAAGTTCGTAATTCCCATTTCGAAGACACTTACTTCTGGCTGCTAATAGAGTAGTTGTGCAGAATCAACTATCATTATAGGTCCCTTCTGTACACCTCATTGTTGGAAACGGATGTTACACCATGACATAGACCCCAATTTGAATACAGAAAAAAAAAAAAGGAGAAGAAGAAGACAGATGGCAGGCGAGAGCTCTGAACATGGCTCGCCCACTTGGCAGGCGAACACCATAACCACTTGTTTCTATTTTTTAATCTCATTTTGTTTGCTATGGCTTGTTCCATTTGATCAGGGCAGACATCCCATGATGTCCATTCAAGTTCATCATTGATCCGTTCACTCAGTTTTTTTATCACAGAGGGCAGCTAACCCTCTGACTGAACATACTGAGCTAGCGTGCTGGCATAACCATGATGCCTCTGCCCTAAACAGTTATTCTATACTGCTCTTCTGGTCCTTGTACCATTCAATGTTTCTATTTTGCTTTTTTTCACAGTTCATTACACCTTCTTCCCATTTTCATACTTGATCTGTGTACAGTTTTTGATGGGCTGTCGACTGGGCTCTCTTACCATAAAATTTGAGGGGAGTGCCACGGAGAATTTCCCTTGTCAGCACCTCAAATGATTCACTGTATGATAAAATTCATAACTTAATATACTGTAACTCATTCAGAAACCATCAAAATACTTTTACTGTCAGTACAACTTTAACATATACTGATGTCTGATCTAATTTTATTACTCTATATAGTGAGTGAATTAGCATATCTGAGGAGTGTACTGTCATCTAGCAGGATTTATGCCAAGTGAAACAGGGATAAAACTGATTCAAATTTCTAGTAGAGTAGACAGGGATAGCTGTGCAAATCGTAAACTGTGCGTGTTGTTCATCAAATCCTTATGCGTTTGGCTCGTAAGGCAATTAAGTCACGACAGCTGCACACGAGCAGAAGCTGCTTAAGATGTGCACAACTGAAGGTGTTCTCAAGACCCTGTTGTCAAGTTTCATGGACTCTAGAGGAGCAGTAGTGCAGTATATTTAACTGTCATATGTTTCAGACTGCATCATCTATGTTTCGTTTAATGGCATTCAATGAAAAATAACCAGTAAATCTGCAAGGTGTCAAAAGTTAGGGTGTTCACATGCTCTTGTGCTCTTACACAGCAGCTACCACTGCTAATGGAACATAACTTAGCCTGTGCGTGTTGTTCATCAAATCCTTATGCATTTGGCTCGTAAGGCAATTAAGTCACGACAGCTGCACACGAGCAGAAGCTGCTTAAGATGTGCACAACTGAAGGTGTTCTCAAGACCCTGTTGTCAAGTTTCATGGACTCTAGAGGAGCAGTAGTGCAGTATATTTAACTGTCATATGTTTCAGACTGCATCATCTATGTTTCGTTTAATGGCATTCAATGAAAAATAACCAGTAAATCTGCAAGGTGTCAAAAGTTAGTGTGTTCACATGCTCTTGTGCTCTTACACAGCAGCTACCACTGCTAATGGAACATAACTTAGCCTCTTCATCTAACATAAAAACAATAAGCTAATAATGCCAAAGACTAAAATGCATGTTATGAATACTGTGATATACAACATGTTCATTTAATGCTCTTTTATGCATATAGCAGTTATAGTACTCTTTAGTTAAGCCTAATGTAATGTTTCTCCTCAGCAAAAAACATGTTCTAAGTCACCCCAAGTTCACACTGAATTTTAAAATCAAAATATTCAATACAGAATATGAGTCTAAATTTTTTTCTTTGTTTGATGATCATTATATATATAAGTGAGATACTGATTTAAAAATTAATGGTGTTTATGCTGTTAAATCATAACAACTAGCAATCACTCCTATTTCACCACTTTTTTATTTTTTATTTTACTTTACTTTACTTTTTTCCCAAATTTTCTGATCGTTTTCAAATATTTTAAACTAATACTTACCTTGATAATAAACTGTATCTTTTAGTTTGGGGACATCAACTGACCATTTAGTAAAAAGCTGTGAAACATAATTATGGCTACCCATTGTTGCCAACACAATACAATACAAAACAAAACAGTGCCAAAATGTCCAGAGTCACCCTGCTGTCCCAATTCACCCTGCTTAACAGTACTACAGATGCAGTCTCTCAGAAGCAAACTGAGTTCATTCTCATCAAGATCATTAATTTTTATGGCCACTTGAAACAGAATATAAAAGCCAGCTACACAAGTTCACTCACCTATCTGAGTTCTTGCAACTGGTTTCGTGATATCAGTTATTAGCTACTGCTTCCTACAATCTTACCACTAATTATTAAAAGCTACAGACATTTTAATTACCAATGGAGAAAGTCTTAACACAAAAAGAGTAGAATAAAAGTATTCAGGTAAAAAAGTGGGAAGTTAATTAGTTGAAACACCATCAATTCAGAAGACTGTTCACTTATGCGTTGACTTAACATATGTGACAGAAAAGAAATTAAACTCATGTTGTACTGGAAACTGACTGCACAGAACTAAAAACTTACTCAACTGGCCTTTACTCCTTGCTGTAGGTAATGGTGGAAGAGAATTCACTTAATAAAATTCAGTACAACTGCACTTTCATCTCTAACAGTTGATGGTGTAGGCATGCTCCTTAGCAAAATCCATGTTCCAACCAAACATATATCTTTCTATAGTGCTCAAAACTGCCTGTTGCTTCAGAAACTAGGCATTGGACTTTGATGTAGCACGGGTATAAATCAACATAACATGGCTTTTATGCATTGCAGATGGTTACTCAGACCTGTGGTGTGACAATGTTAACCTCCACCTACATCAACATCACTATATATAACATATTTAACCTTTCAGAAAACACATTATATCTATAAGCATTGTGTTCACCAGTTACAAATGAAACCCATCACTTATTCTCAGTCATGCATGGACAGGAGGACTGAAAAATAGTATGAAAAAAGAAACCAGGTAACCACAAAGGGAAGAGAGATAGGGGGGGAGAGAGAGAGAGAGAGAGAGAGAGAGAGAGAGAGAGATAGAAATCAACTATTATATAAAAGTGCGAAAGTGGACGAAAAGAATTCAATGTGTTAGTTCCACAATACGGTAGGTTACACAATGTCCTAATGGTTCTGGTGACAGCAGGTGCTAATTGTACTATGATGATTGTGTAGGTATCCACAGGCCTAACACTGCCCACTTGTGCTAGTAATCTGATAAAAATAAATGAGATTGAGACACTTAATGGTTTGTGGCTTTCCTTCTTAAGTCTAGATGCCAGTATAGCACCTATACATGACTTTGGAACAAGAATTCGCTCTCACCAAGATCTAACGTTCCAAGCCATTTCCTCTACACACAGACAATTTCAATACCACTTGAGACATGCTTTTCTGAGAAGAGAGGGGTGTGGGGGTGTGGCATAAACTCTACAAATCCCCATGTCTTTTCAATGGACTGGAAACCATGTTGATAGGGGCCCATGGAAATTGTCCTGGATAGGACAAAGGAAAGAAGAGAGAAAGAATTGTGGCATGAAATCAGAACAGAAGAAAGTGCCATAATGAGCTCGGACTCTTTGTTGCTGTTAATCCATATCTTGCAGGCTGCAAGGTTCTGGAGATTATTTGAAAACTCTGCCCTGTAATAATCTTAACAAATAACAAGCAAAAAATATACATTTACAAATACTTCCTCATATTCCTTGCTTCAGTCACCAACCAAGAATGAGAAATGGACGTAATAAATTACCTTAAAGGTAAGACCTTAAGACCACACATCTGTAAATAATGCTGTTCATGGCAGTGTCCTTCCTATTGTTCCTCACATTCATTAAGACAAACAATGTGGCTTATGTAATGCAATAAAGTTTTACAAGTACCATTTAAATGTTGTACCTACAAAATTAGGAGTGTTAATGATTCAAAATGGACCTCTTTCTAATGCCGGCATCACAGAGTAATCAATGTAGCCAGTAATCCCTGCACATTTTCCATTTAAAACCATAATTTCCTAGCCTGAGAGCCCCTGTTGGCTGTTGTTAATCAGGAGTTAAAGGGTACTTACCCAATCATGTTGTGGAGTGGTGTGACGTGCATATGTTGGTGGCATGGTTGTATGCAGATGGCACACATGTAGAGGCAGCATGGACCTGGTGGTGGCTGTTGGCTGCAACAGAAGTGAGGCAGAAACACTCCCACATTGAAACAAGGTAGCTGCACTGATGAATGGATGGCAAATGGACTGCCCTGCTACAGGTGGCAGCAAGATGGTGCTGCCCGAGTGAGGGTTGCATTAGGCTACTTGTCAAGATCACAGAAGCATTATAACCAAACATATGAGCTGCATGGTCCATGCATGTGGAGAACTTTTGTGTTCTGAGTTGATGGAAGGTGACATGAAAGTTCTTGCTAGGGCAGGCTATCAGATGTGACAGTCAAACAGGTACCAGCACCATACGTGTATCATGTGCAGCTGCATGGTACAGCTCAGTGCACTTATGATGGGAGTCTGCTCACACTTGTGGCAGGCAGTGGGTGATGCAGTAGATTCTTCCCTAAGCACTGCAGAATGTGCAGATGCAGTGCATCTCAGACTACATGGCTAAATGTAACCACAACTTCCAGCCTGTAACAGTAATGACTCTTGTAAATGCCCACAAAGCACTAAAAGTAAACCAAAAATTTTATAGTCACCCTTCAGACTGAATTGTGGGTTAAAGCCTGATTTTTGACAGCAGTTGTATAGGATGTGGAGCAGATTGTGTTAGCATCATGAAGATGATAGCTGAATAAGAGAGTTAAATTCATTGTACTTGGGATATATCTGTGGTATGTGGAATAAAGACTCACACTGGAGACAGATGTAAAGGTATACTGCTAGTGTAGGAGTTTGGTCAAAAATAATAAATGAGGAACTCTAGAGGTGGTGGTTCATGTTAAGGTGGCTGGTGGCTTGTCCCAGTGAACCGAGCCAGTGATAAATGATGAGAACCATCCTCTCTGTATGAGTACTTGGAGTCAAGAGGGATAAGCAAATATGCTCTGCTCTCCAAGATCCTCCAGTGACGACACGCATGACTTGTTTCCTGCATTCTATATTGGTTAATGAGATGTCATGGGTATGCCAGGTTATTCCACAGAGGGCTGAACTGTCGCTTGTCAGTAGGACTGTTTCTATCCTGAAGGACACGGTGGTTTGACATGAAGGCAATGGTGACACTATGCTGCTGGGAGGATACTTTAAAGACTCATGGAAAACAAAGTTCAAAGTAAAATTTTGTACCCACCCAAATATTCTTGGACTTGGTTATAGGTTTAAAGTCAAACTATCAAAATCTTATATATCAAAATCACACACACACACACACACACACACACACACACACACACACACACACACACACACAAGGAAAACTCTAATTTCTGAAAGTTGTAACATATATGGAAAACATCTAAAATAACACAGCACAAAAGATATGGTTGGATAATTACTGAATTAAACACTGGATGAACCAGTGACTGTAAATACCTTTTTGAAGAGCTTGTTTCAGCAACCACTGAACATACAGTGTGCAACATACTGAAGATTGTGGTGCATTGGAACAAATTATGTCTGTTGTCTGATTCTGAGGTCATACTTGGACCTACCCACAGACTAGCAGAGAAGGTTGAGAAGACCAGCCTTCGTCATGAAATGTCAATGATGCTCACAGTCTGTATCATTGTCCCCAGAGAAGATCACGGCTTCCTGAATGTGAGTCAAGTGGAGGGTCTGCACAAGATATTTTGAAAGTTCTGTGACAAGCTAGGCTATGACTTCCTGGACTTGTACTGGAGTGTTGGAAACTTTATGGTTCCCCTAGTTTGGCCAGTTATGCACTGTCAGTAAAAGACTGCTACCTTGGTACTTGACTATGTGTGGACTGTTGTAGGAGACCCAGAGTACTACAGTAGCATGCAAACAAGTATCATCCACATTTGAGAGTACTAGAATCCTATAGATCAGCTGCTAAAGTATTCCCAAGCAAGTGTCACAGCCTGAAGCAATGGAGTTCATGTAGTACTAGGTAAGGAGAACTAATTAAAACTTGAACTTCATAACAGTAAGATATTTTTAGGAGAGGGCTACACTAGGAGAAACACTGGCAGTGTTCTGTCTGTGTAGACAAGAACTCAAATTCATCAAGACAGAAACCAAAGCTTCATGCAGGATTGATAAGGCTAGACCTGGTATCAACAGTAGGCTTAAACTTATAACTGAATCATTTTATTGACTATCAGACTGAGCCATACTTGTAACCAAAATGTTTATAGAAAATCTCATTTCACTACTGTGTATCCTAAATAATGGAAGGTGTAAGGTCATCCACATGATTACTAAAAGGAAACAGTTAAATTCTGATTACACGATAAATCATAAAAATCTAAAGGCTGTCAATTTAACTAAATACCTAGGTATTACAATTCCAAACTACTTAAATTGGAATGATCAATAGATAATATTTTGGGGATGGCTAACCAAAGACTGTGTTTTATTGGCAGAACACTTAGAAGATGCAACAGGTCTGCAAATGAGACTACATACACAACACTTGTCTGTCCTCTGCTAGAGTATTGCTATGCAGTATGGGATCCTTACCTGATAAGATTAACAGAGCTCATTGAAAAAGTTCTGAGAAAGGCAGCTTGTTTTGCATTATCATGATATAGGGGAAAGAGAGTCATGGATATGCTATGCAAGTAGGCATTTTTCATTGTGGTGAGCTTCTGTCATAATATTTCACTCTCAAGCATTCTCCTCACAATGAGAAAATGTTCTGTTAAGGCCAGCCTATATAGGGAGAAATTATTGTCATAAAAAAATTAGATAAAGCAGAGCTTGTATGGAAAGATTTAAGAGTTCATTACTCCCATGCATTGTTTGAGAGTGGAGTTGTAGAGAAATAGTCTGAAGGTGGTTTGATTAACCTTGTGTCAGCCACTAAAGTATGAATTGCAGAGCCGTTGTGTAGATGTAGATATATGTTCCCCCACCAGACTTGTCATCATCTGCAGAGACTTTAATCATTCACCAATCAATTGGAATGGTTACTCTTTATAAATGATGTTTGTGACTAGACAGAACAATACTAAATACTGTCTCTGAAACTACCTAGAATGGGTAGTACCAAAGCCCACTCATGATGGAAATATACTACATACACTTGCACCAAATAGGCCTGATGTTATTGAGGCTGTCCATGTTGAACCGGGTATTCGTGACCATGAGATGGATGTGGCAACAACGGTTACCAAAGTACAAAGGACAACTAAAACATGTAGAAATATTCACATGTTCGGTGAACTAGATAAAGAGCAAGTAGTGTCATAATAACAGGCATTTAGCTCTTGACAAGAGCATGAAAAAATCTCTGGTTTAACTTCACAAGAATAGTTGACTATGCACTAGATAGAAACATACCTAGTAGACATGCCATGGGATACCACCACTTTAACACACTGTCTGCTGCATGAACAGTGTTTCATCACCTGATTGGTGGCCATGCAATATGTGTAAAACAAAATAAAGGCTTTAGCTGGAGATATTCTAAATTCTTGGCTGTCAAGAGGACAGTGTATCAAGCCATCAAAGACTACCATAACAGAATCTTGCCAAAAGATCTCTCACAACCAAAAGAAATTCTGGTCAGACTTAAAGGCTACTAGTGGTGCAAAAGTTAGTGTCTAGACACTTGTGAACAACATGGAGACTGAAATTGAGGGTAGCAAATCAAGTGCAGGAATACTGAAATCTATTTGAAAATGTTCCTTTACCAACAAACATCGAGTAATATTTCTTCAGTTTAATTCTGACCCCACTGCATAGATGAATGATGTACACTGAATTGGGTATAAGCATACATATGAAAATACAGAGATATATAACCACCCCCCCCCCCCCCCTCATGAATCATGGACCTTGCCATTGGTGGGGAGGCTTGCGTGCCTCAATGATACAGATAGCAGAACTGTAGGTACAACCACAACGGAGGGGTATCTGTTGTGAGGCCAGACAAACGTGTGGTTCCTGAAGAGGGGCAGCAGCCTTTTCAGTAGTTGCAGGGACAACAGTCTGGATGATTGACTGATCTGGCCTTGTAACACTAACCAAAATGGCCTTGCTGTTCTGGTACTGCGAACGGCTGAAAGCAAGGGAAGACTACAGCCGTAATTTTTCCTGAGGGCATGAAGCTTTACTGTATGATTAAATGATGATGGCATCCTCTTGGGTAAAATATTCCGGAGGTAAAATAGTCCCCCATTTGGATCTCCGGTCGGGGACTACTCAAGAGGATGTTGTTACCAGGAGAAAGAAAACTGGTGTTCTATGGATCGGAGCATGGAATGTCAGATCCCTTAATCAGGCAGGTAGGTTAGAAAATTTAATAAGGGAAATGGATAGGTTAAAGTTAGATATATTGCAAATTAGTGAAGTTCAGTGGCAGGAGGAACAAGACTTCTGGACAGGTGCATACAGGGTTATAAATACAAAATCAAGTAGGGGTAATGCAGGAGTAGGTTTAATAATGAATAAAAAAAATAGGAGTGCAGGTAAGCTACTACAAACAGCATAGTGAACGTATTATAGTGGCCAAGTACTACAGTAGTACAAGTTTATATGCCAACTAGCTCTCCAGATGACGAAGAAATTGATGGAATGTATGATGAGATAAAAGAAATTATTGAGGTAGTGAATGGAGGCAAAAATTTAATAGTCATTGGTGACTGGAATTCGACAATAGGAAAAGGGAGAGAAGGAAACATAGTAGGTGAATATGGATTGGGGCTAAGAAATCAAAGAGGAAGCAGGCATGGCTAGAGGACAAATGTAAGGATGTAGAGGTTTATCTCACTAGGGGTAAGATAGATACTGCCTACAGGAAAATTAAAGAGACCTTTTGAGAAAGGAGAATCACTTGCATGAATATCAAGAGCTTTGATGGAAACCCAGTTCTAAGCAAAGAGGGGAAAGCAGAAAGGTGGAAGGAGTATATGGAGGATCTATACAAGGGTGATGTACTTGAGGACAATATTATGGAAATAGAAGAGGATGTAGATGAAGATGAAATGGGAGATATGATATTGCGTGAAGAGTTTGACAGAGCACTGAAAGACCTGAGTTGAAACAAGGCCCCTGGAGTAGACAGCATTCCATTAGAACTGCTGACAACCTTGGGAGAGCCAGTCCTGACAAAACTCTACCATCTGGTGAGCAAGATGTATGAGACAGGCGAAATACCCTCAGACTTCAAGAAGAATATAATAATCCCAATCCCAAAGAAAGCAGGTGTTGACAGATGTGAAAATTACTGAACTATCAGTTTAATAAGTCACAGCTGCAAAATACTAACCTGAATTCTTGGCAGACGAATGGAAAAACTGATGGAAGCCAACCTTGGGGAAGATCAGTTTGGATTCCGTAGAAATGTTGGAACCTGTGAGGCAATACTGACCCTATGACTTATCTTAGAAGAAAGATTAAGGAAAGGTAAACCTACGTTTTTAGCATTTGTAGACTTAGAGATAGCTTTTGCCAGTGTTGATTGGAATACTCTGTTTCAAATTCTGAAGGTGGCAGGGATAAAATACAGAGAGCGAAAGGCTATTTACAATTTGTACAGAAAGCCGATGGCAGTTATAAGAGTCGAGTGGCATGAATGGGAAGCAGTAGTTGGGAAGGGAGCGAGACAGGATTATAGCCTATCCCCGATGTTATTCAATCTGTATATTGAGCAAGCAATAAAGGAAACAAAAGAAAAGTTGGGAGTAGGTATTAAAATCCATGGAGAAGAAATAAAAAGTTTGAGGTTCGCCGATGACATTGTAATTCTGTCAGAGGCAGCAAAGGACTTGGAAGAGCAGTTGAATGGAATGGACAGTGTCTTGAAAAGAGGGCATAAGATGAACATCAACAAAAGCAAAACGAGGATAATGGAATGAAGTCGAATTAAGTCAGGTGATGCTAATGGAATTAGATTAGGAAATGAGACACTTAAAGTAGTAAAGGAGCTTTGCTATTTGGGGAATAAAATAACTGATGATGGTCGAAGTAAAGAGGATATAAAATGTAGACTGGCAATCGCAAGGGAAGTGTTTCTGAAGAAGAGAAATTTGTTAATATCGAGTATTGAGTCAAGTGTCAGGAAGTCGTTTCTCAAAGTATTTGTGTGGAGTGTAGCCATGAATGGAAGTGAAATTTGGACAATAAATAGCTTAGACAAGAAGAGAATAGAAGCTTTTGGAATGTGGTGCTACAGAAGAATGTTGAAGATTAGATGGATTGATCACATAACTAATGAGGAGGTATTGAATAGAATTGGGGAGAAGAGGAGCTTGTGGCACAACTTGACTAGAAGAAGGAATCGGTTGGTAGGACATGTTCTGAGACAGCAAGGGATCATCAATTTAGTATTGGAGGGCAGCATGGAGGGTAAAAATCATAGAGGGAGACCAGGAGATGAATACACTAAACAGATTCAGAAGGATGTAGGTTGCAGTAGGTACTGGGAGATGAAGAAGCTTGCAGAGGATAGAGTAGCATGGAGAGCTGCATCAAACCAGTCTCAGGACTGTAGACTACAACAACAATACAACATATAAACAGGCAGAATATGGCGCTGTGGTTGTAAAAACCTATATAAGGCAACAAGTGTCTGGCATAGTTGTTAGCTCAGTTACTGCTGCTCTAATGGCAGGTTAATAAGGTTCAAGTGAGTTTCAATGTGGTTATAGTTGTCAGATGATTGATGGGGCACAGCGTACTGAAGTAGAGATGAAGTGAGGACGACCATTTCATGAGTGCACTGTGAATATCAGGAATCCAGAAAAACATCAAATCTCTGACATCATTGTGGTCGGAAAAAGATCGTGCAAGTAGGGAACCAATGACGACTGAAGAGAATTGTTCAACGTGACAGAAGTGCAAGCCTTCTGCAAATTGATGCAGGTTTCAATGCTGAGCCATCAAAATGTGTCAGTGTGCAAACCATTCAATGAAAAATTATTGATTTGGGTTTTCAGAGCCCAAGGCCCACTCATGTATCCTTGATGCCTGCACAACACAAAGCTTTACGCCTTACCTGGGCACTGACATTGAACTGTTGATATGGATAGTCCTGTGGGATTCCTGGTGTCAGTTCCCACCAGCACTACTTCAGACATTGCTCAAGTCCACGCCATGTCATGTTGTGGCTCTTCTACACGCTCTTCTACACTGCATCATATGAGGCAGGTGTACCAATTTCTTTGGCTCATCAGTGTAGGTATTAGTGATGCAGAGAAGCAGCTGAAATAAATAAAATTCATTTTATAATGATTTTCAGCTAAGTTAGCCTCTGTTTTAACAATAATATACCATAGTTTTCTCAAACAAAAAGCAGTGCCCAATAGTTGGAGGACAGCACAGGTCACACCCAGTGTAAGAACGTAGAAGTAGTGATCCACAAAACTACCATCCAGTATCCTTCACTCCCATTTGTTGTAAAATTTTACAATGTGATGTAGATGTAGATATTATGAGCTCAAGCATAATGAGGACTCTTTACCAGAGTGACCTCCTCCACATAAAGCAGTATGAGTTCCAAAAACATCAGTCCTGCAAAACCCAAGATGAACTTTTCTCACAGGACATGCTGAAGGCTGTGAATCAAGGCCATCAGGTAGGTGTAGTATTTCTTGGCTTTTGATTAGCATTTGACTCAGTACTACTCCCAAAATTACTAATAAAACTGCTACTGGATGGGGCTATCAAGCAAAATTCCTGACTGGATAGATTTCTTGGTAGGAAGGACACATGTTATTTTGTATGGAGCACATTAAGAAATGTAAAAGTAACATGAGGTGTGTTAGTGCCCTTAGTATTCATGTTGTGTATTTAATGAACTTGCAGATAATATTAATTGTAATTACAGGTTTTGCACAGATGTTGCTGTTATCTGTAATGAATTACTGTCTGAAAATAGCTACACAAATATTCATCTGGATTAGATTTCAAAGTAGTGTAGAGGCTGATAACTTATTTTTCACAAAATGAAAAAAATATAGTATCCTGTGACTACAATATCATTGAGGCACAACTGAAATCAATAAACTCAAACATTTACTTGTGTGTAACAGTTTGTAGAGATATAACATGGAATGATCATGTATTCTCATTCATAGGTACAGTACATAGCAGTTCTCAGTTTGTGGGTGGGACAGTATGAAAATGAAATTGGTGTACATATGAGGTTGGTCACAAAACACTCGTGCAACCCATCCTAGAATATTGCTGAAGTGTGTGGATTTGTACCATATAGGACTAACGGGAAATACTGAATGTATACAAAGAAGGGCATCAGAAATGATAACAGGTTTGTTCGACTCATGGGGAGCATCAAGGAGATGCAGAGAAAACTAAACTGGCAGATGCTTGGAGACAGATGCAAACTGACCTATGAGAGCATATTTACAAAGTCTCAGTGTTCACCAGCTTTAAGTGAGAAATCTAAGAATACACTACAAACCCTATGTATTGCTTCTGTATCAATCATAAAGACAAGAAGATGGTAATTTTAGTGAGAACAGAAGCATTTAAGCTACCATTCTTCTCACACTTCAAATCTGAATGCGTGGGAAGAGCATCTAATAGGAGGTACAATGGGAATTCCACTTTTCCGTAACTTCAATGCTTTGCAGAGTATAGATGTAGACCTGTAGAGTTACCTGGTGTGAGGTATGCCACAACCTGACAGTTTAATTATTTATTTACATAAATTTGTCGACGTTTTACCTAGACTGTTGAATAAGACACAAATTTTACAGTTATCATGTCACAAAGCACATCACAATACACAGCACATTTTTACAATTATCTTGTCATGAAGCGATTTTTTTTATTAAAACTAGGAAACTTAAGTTAAATGAGAAGTAGGAAAGGTACTGGATTAACAATTATGGTTGATTTTAAGAACAGAAAATCAAGAAAACAGAAAAGGTAGAAGCTGTTGAACATCTTGCCACAACAGTGCCAGGAAAAATGTCAAGTAATTTTTTGCTTCATGGCATGTGCAGCCTATGAAATAAAGTATTCTAACACATAATACTGCAAATAAAACTGTCTGCTGTTTATGAAAAGGAATGCAGTATGAGATATGTTGGATTCATAAATATTGCAAATGCATATTTTCAACTTTCAACAAAGCATCGGTATAACTATGCCCAAATGGCACATAGTCCATTCATTACTTCACTAATAATTAATTAGTCAGAAGCTTAAGCTCTCACACTGTTTAGTCCAACTTCTGAAAACAATTCACAGATTGATGTACAAAACATTCACATCCAATTTCACTTGTAAGTCCATAGTAAAACGAATTTATAGTCTCTGTTATGCCTTAAATATGGTGTAAAATAGTTTGATTTTTCTACTTGAATAAATTTTTGTGTAATTGTACACTCTCAGTGTAACTGTTGCTGATTCAGCAATTTTCTATGCATCTTAGTTTATTCTCCCCCCTGGCATCTTTTGCAATGATCTTGAAAAGAAGACTTTTTCTTATGATTGTTGGGTCTTCTCCGATGTCTTCCCCACTGGCACTTCCTCTTATTCTTCAGTCTTTGAAAAAAAAGCTTTCTCCAAAATTATTAATAATTGAAACAGAAATAGTGCAGCTGTTGTCTTCTGGAATGTCCAGAGTTCTACTTGCATTTTCTTATAAAAGAATGGTGTTTTCCATCTCATGACACTGTCTTCCAAATATTTACTTTCACCACTACTGAAATTATATTTCCTTCCACAGACTATTTAATTTTTCACAAATTTTTCTGTGCTCACACTCAGCAATCATAATATACTAAAGTCCCTCTGTGAACTATTTTGATCATCAGCTGTCTTTTTCTTGCTCACAATTTTATGTTACACAGATAAAACATTTCCTACCATACTGAAGCTTCCAAAACTACATGAGTACATATCTGCACACGGAAAATAATAACATAACTCAGATAACATCCCTAATTTATAAAATTTCTAGTTACTCGTCCACACACATGAAACCACAAAATAAAGGAAGAAAATCTGAAGAAACAATAACAGAAAATATATAAAATATGACAATGCATTCCTACGAAATACTGCATTGGATGTGGGTGAGCGGGTGAGGGGGGGGGGGGGGGGGGGTAGCTTAATCATTAAAGTGGCTGAAATACGCCCATCACTTATACTCATCCAGTTCCAACAACCATTTATTATTGTTATGAAATGTATTATATCCTTTTTTAGCACCAAGATCATCAGCAATATTGGTTTCATCATAATTAATGATTGCTTCAGAAGGGAAGCCATCTAAATTTTGTTGAAGTTCAGAAAATAACATTGCATTATTCCTTTGTTGAACAACAATCAGCAATATAACAGAATGATGACAAGGAAAATTTGTGCCAGACCAGGACTGAAACCCAGATTTTCTGCTTTATGTGAGCTGTTACCTTAGCCACTTTGGCTATCTGTGCACAACTCGTGCCCAGAGCCAAACTTCCATATGGCATTGTTCCTGTATTACAACCTGTACTGATACATACATTATATAATTCCTATACAGGGAAGGACATTTTAAGTGAAACGTACTGCCTGGTATCGGTAGAAAAATATGATATTCCAGTTCCTGTGTTTTTAAGAAGGAAGGCAATAGTGGCAAGAGAATCATCATATATTCAGTAGAAGGATGTATCTCTTATGGAAGTAAAGGTACAAAATGTGTCTGTGAAACAGACAATAGTCATATTTGAACACTATGGTTGTAATTAATTTATTGGAGAGAGAAAAAAGAAACACAACCCATGGAGATGTATTTCCATTGTGAACAATAATTTTTAAATTGACAACTTAGCCTTCCAAGTGTGCTGGTGGTCTGCACCTATGTCCTTAGTGTGACTATGTTGCGTCAACTGGTGTAGCAGTAGGAGCATGGTCTTGGGCAATCTGCTTCAGCTGTATATGGTGTGGATCCTCTAACTCGACCTGAAAGGTGGACATAGTTCATGGGTCTCCATAATCTTGTGCTGTGTCCCCATCTTGCAGTATCCTCCAAATGTACTGGTGGTCAGCATGAATGTGCATAGCATTTTTAATAAGAACAATCCAATGGTTCTTCAGACATGCTGTGACTTTTAATTAAAATGTCCTCCCCTGTACAGGAATTACATAACATGTGTATGAATACAGATTGCAGTGATGACATATGGATGTTTGGGTCTGGGCATGAGTTATGCACAGATAGCCAAACTGACTAAGGCTCATAAAAAGTGGGAAATCCAAATTTGAGTCCTGGCCTGGCACAAATGATGATTATCGTCATTCTGTCATATAGTTGATTGTTGTTCATATTCACAACTGTGAATACATTTCATGTTCTTATATGTGTTCCAATTATATATTATGCAGTGTTAATTTTTTTCTCTTATCATACTAATTGGGCTGAAGCAGTGCCGATCTGGTATGTAATATGTTGTCTTGTTTGTCTTGCTATATTTCATCTTTGTTGTCTCAACATTGTGTGTTCCAGCATACCATGAAAATGCTACAAATAGATAATACATACATGCTGTGTTTTATATATGTGTGTTTTGTTATCTTTCATGTTAGCAAGTTTAGTTCATTCATAGTTACGAGATAACGCTGATGTCTTTGTTCCCTGCAGGTTAAGCTATTTTCAACTGGAAGCTCGGAACGAACTAACAAGCTACGTATTCTTTGCCGTCTTCTGTGGCTGTGATCAATAAAGCTAACATTAATATTGTTCAAAGAAGTTTCTGTGTAGTGTGGTTCCATCAATGAATTGTACGCAGGTTCTAGCAGTCGAACGACAGTCTGCACAGCTTGTGCTGACAAAGTAGTGACCCCCACGTGATAAACTTGTGTAGCAGCATTGGATTAATGAGCGTTTACAGAAAAAAATTCCAAAATGACTGACGCGAGCCCTGCCATGTCAATGACTGATGCGAACCCCGCCAGTCACGATTGGCTGTAAGACTACCACCTTTCTGACCAAACAATTCAGCTTTGTGGTTTGCGCAGGTGGAGGGCAGTTTTTTCCAGTCTGGAATGTCGGGAGATACTACCAAGTTTGTGTTGGTAGCAAGCCAATGAGAATACCAGTACACCACAGAAGTGCAAGATATAATTACCTCACCAGCAGAGGCTATCCCCGATGACCAGCTTAAAACAGAATTGATCAGGCGAGTGTCAGCATCACAGGAAGTGTGAATCCGTCAAGTTCTCACTGAGGAAGATATGGGAGACAAAAATCCTTCGCAGTACTTGTGGCACCTAAGAAGAAAAGTAGACATGGGAGCCATTTCGGAAAGCTTACTGCGCACAGTATGGTGCAGTCGTTTGCCACCGCTTGTCAAAGCAATTATAGCATCACAGTCTGACACAGCATTGGATGTTGTAGTGGAAATGGCTGATGAAATCCAAGACGCGATGACATCAGCTCCTGTCAGCGCAATTACTGTGCAGTGCGCTAGCTTGACGCCAACTGTTTCTCGGACAGATTACGACGCCTTGATGGCCAAGTTAGATCTACTGATACAGCAGATCGGCGAACTGTTATCTAGACGCAACCCGAGCAATGACAGAAACCTGAATCGATACAGCTGACACTCTCCCAGCAGGTCATAGACGACCACTTCCACGACTGAACCTGAGCAGCAAAGTATGAGCTGGTATCACCGGAAATTTGGGATGTAAGCACACAGATGCACAACCCTCCGAACTTACCGAAATGGCAACAACTTTCGGAAGTAGGCGTCTCCTCCGACTGCCGATCTGTGTGTCATCGCATCTTTGTTAGTGATCGTCGATCCGGTTGGAATTATTTAATAGACATAGGGTACGATTTGTCCGTATACTCACATACTATGTTGCACAGGAAGCGACCACCTATATTATTCTGTGTAGCTGCTACAAACAGCTCTGTCATAACAACATACGGCACCCTGCACTTGAACTAGACCTGGATTTACGACAAGTCTTTGTGTGGGATTTTACCGTTGCAGACGTCGCCGAACCTATCATTGGAGTGGACTTCCTTGCCCGTTATAATCTACTGCCGGACATGAAGTACTCACGCCTAGTTGATAACACCACAGGCTTAACAGCGTCCATATTGTGGCAGAATGCAGCCGTTCATACTGCCAAAGTAATACAGATCTCAGACGGCAAGTACACGGAGTTTCTGAATGGATTGCTGGCTCTCACATAACTCTTGGAGCTCCAAAGGAGGCAAGGCCACAACACCTTACACTACATAGAGGTCACTGACGGACCTCCTACGTCTTGCAGACCATGTCGTTTGGTTCCAGAATGTCTTAAAATAGCGGAAGCACAGATCGTCAGTATGATTCCTGAAGGTGTATTGCGGCCTTTCAACACTCTCTCGTCCTCACCGCCAGATGTGGTCCCAGAAAACGGTAGTGCATAGCGGCCTTGTGGTGACTGCAGAGCCCTGAATCCCTGAACAGTACCGCACCGGTACCCAGTGCCGTTGTTACATGACTATAACTGTGCGTTGAGAGCTGCAGTTGCTTTCAGTGTTCTGGACTGTGCAAAAACGTCCACATAGATACCTGCAGCCGAACAAGACGTTCCAAGACAGCAATCATGACTCCTTTTAGACTGTTCGAGAGAAAATTTATGACTTTTGGACTCAGGAACGCTGCTCAAACATGACAAGGCTGCATTGATTCTGTGCTACAGGGCCTAACTTTTGTGCATTTGCTTACCTGGACGATGTTTTAGTTTTTTCGTCTTTAGCAGACAACTTCGGCAGCATTTAACGAAAGCGTTTAAGCGGCTGGCACGCTACGGCGTTGTCTTGAACACCACCAAATGTGTCTTTGGCCAGCCCCAAGTGGATTTCCTAAGGCATAGGATAACAGTAGCAGGATCACTACCACTGCAAGAGAAAGTGGAAGCTATCTTACGGATTTCACGCTCAAGTACAACCAAGGAATGGCGTCGATCCCTTGGGTATGTTCAATTCTTATCTCTGTCGCTTGCCACACTCTGCTGAGTTACAAAAACCATTAATTTCAGCACTCAAAGGCCCAAAGAACAAGGGTAACTCGCCCATGACATGACTGATGGCATGTGTGTGACGTCTGAAACACCCAAGAATAGCGTTGCAGACGTAGCACCACTCACGCACCTTGAGCCTAGTGCACCTCCGGCACTAGTGCTCGACGCTATCCTGAGTGCGATCGGCGCAACGTCGCAACAGCAATGTACTGACACATGGCAACCACTCGCGTTTTTCTCGCACAAATTATTGCCGTCACAAAAGCTGTTGAGCGCCTACAGCAGAGAAATTTTTGCTGTTTATGAGTCAGTCAAATACTTCAAACCTCACGTGTAAGCTAGAGACTGTTATTTACACTGATCACAAACCGCTAACTTACGCCTTTCGCCAAAACGATATGAACGGCTCACCTAGGCAACACAATCAGCTAATGTTCATCTCACAATTAAGCACGGACGTCCTGCACATCTCTGGCGCCGACAGTGTAGCCAATTGATTGTCCTGGGTCAGAAGCATTACTAGCACGATTGATTACGTCAAACTCGTCCCTGCTCAACAGTCAGACCAAGAACTACAAGAACTGTTATCGGCAGAAATATCGACGCTGGATCTGCAACTTATCGAAATTACAGGGAGCGACATCAAGTTGTTTTGTGACATGACCATACCGAAACCGCTGCCGTTCCTACCAACTGCCTTCACAAAGGACGTCTTCAATATGCTACATGACTTGTGCCACCCAGTATTCGATCGACACACCACCTAGCAACTAATCGTTACGTGTGGCCGGATATACAGAAAGACTGCCGTGAATGGGCGAGGTGTTGCCTTAAGTGCCAACGCAGCAAGATAAACTGCCACATGCAGGCATCAATAGGCAGCTTTCCGTTCAAAACGGCCCGTTTCAGTCGCGTCCACATCGACGTCGTCGGTCCATTGCGATCGTCCGACGGCCAGCATTACATTCTTACAATGATACTGTTACACCACCTGGCTGTAAGCTGCATTAGTGGATAACATTACAGCAGAAACTCTGGCTTTCGATTTTGTGTCGTATTGGTTGTCACGCTTTGGCTGTCCGTTACATATCACAACAGACAGAGGACGGCAATTTGAATCTGAACTGTTCAGACAACTCGTGAAGTTCTGTGGCACAACCCACCACAAAACGACGAACCGTCGCCCAGCCAGTAACGGGATGATCGAGAGATGGCACTGCTCTCTGAAGGCAGCACTAATGTGCCACGACAATGAGTGGGCCAAGACCCTTCCCATACTTTCAAACCAAATGTTGATGCTTCTTCGGCTGAACTGGTGTACAGCGAGACATTGAGGCTTCCAGGAGAATTCGTGGAAACAAACGCTCTGTTCCAGCCAAGGGATCATCAGCCAGCATTCCTACGCCAACTACGAGAGCACGTTGCCCGAATCTGCTCACACCAGCCTCACAGACACAGTACATCTACCGTCTTCGTCCATCAAGACTTGAAAACCAGTTCAAACATCATGTTACGTGTAGAAGACATCAGACCGTCATTGTAGCTGGCATACTCAGGACCCTATAATATAGTCACGAGGGGAGATGAGACAACTGACATTTGACGTAACAGAAAGGTGACCACTGTTTCTGTAGACAGGGTTACACCGGATTACATCTTCCAAGGAGCAGCAATGCCAGAGCTTCCAAGACTATGGCCTGCATCAACAGCTGTCGCATCATCGCCTTCACAGCTGGCAGCGCAGATTACAACAGCAGCAGACCTACCAACACATACCTCAAGATTCGGTCACTGCATACGCTTTCCAGTCTGCTATTTGAAATAATGCTCCTCTTCCACCATGGCGCTGATGTGGTGACATTGTGCAGTTACGTAGTGTTGTGTTGCACGTGTCATCTGCATGTGTTTGGAAACTGTGCCAGCAAACATTTCGCGTGCCAGCCACCAGATTTGATACAATCGCGCCATCAAACATTTCGTGTGACAGCCACCAGAGGAGCTGTGTTTTATATATATGTGTTTTGTTTTTGTATCTTCCATGCCAGCAAGTACAGTTCGTGCTAACACTGATGTTTTTGTTCCCTACAGGTTATGTTAATTTCGTCTGTAAGCTCGGAACGAACGAACAAGCCATGTATTCTTTGCTGTCTCATGTGTGTGTGATGAGTAAAGCTAACATTAATATTATTTGAAGGAGTTTTTGTGTAGTGTGGTTTTGTCGATGAAGTACACATAGGTTCTAACAGTCGAATGACAGTTTTCCCAGCTTGTGCCAAAACAGTGTAAGACAAATGACTGACAAAACTGTATCACCTGTTATACTACATGAGAATGCAATCTGCTAATTTCACAAACAAAGCTATTCAGGATTTTACTAGCAAATCATTCGTCACACACTTTAGCCGGGTTCACACATGCAGCTAATGTGGCGCCATGCTAATCGTTCTCTGTAATGTCATTGCAAGCCACCATTCACACAGAACGCCACAAATACTAGGTAGTTGCACTGTCTTCAATATGGTGGCGTCAACGGAAATCATGTAGGTGGGTATGAATGTTGTAGTGCAGGCTATGGCATTAGCACTTTGACAAAAGTTAAAACAAAAGATGAAACCCAAATTTTGCATCCAAAAATTGATTTGCCTCGGGGGTAAATCTGTGGCCAGAAGCACATTTATAAAAGAAATAGCACCAGGAGAAGAAAATGCTATCATCAGTGACAAAATAACAAGCAGCTGACATGGAAATATCATTACGCCACTTTTCAGAGATTTTAGAATCTTACTGTATTTCTTGATATAGGCGCTTCAAATAACGAATTTTTAGTTAAACAGGTGCCACATCACACTTGGGAGCTATTTTTTGCGTAAAACTCACAATTTATACAATGCTTGGGGTCACAAATCACGAAAATTTATAAGATTCAATTTTTTGGTTACATACATTACGTTAATTTATTTATTCATCCAAAATTCTTTAAAGATTGTGCGACACGTCATTAGTTTGCATGCGCACACACACACACACACACACACACACACACACACACACACACACACACACTCACACACCTGCTGAAATCATACATAAGCTGCTGCTCTTGTGGTTCTAGAAGCTGAAGAGGTGTACCTGCCGACCACTGTTGGCAGTTTCTTCAATAATAAAATTAAAATACATTGAAATCTAATGGAGCACAGCATCAATTGCACCAAGATAAATATTACAGAATGCTCATGTTTCGAAATTCTGCCACCAGGGAGCAGTGGCTGAAGGAAAGTACGCAACAAAATACAAACAAGTTGAATTTTTTATGGCATGACAAATGTTGAGTCTCTTAAGTTGTAGCACTAAGAACTGGGAGTTCACACATCAACTCCATTGCAACGGCAGTATGCCACTAGCTGTGACGATACTGTGGTGTGTGCAAATCTTGTTTTATTCTTCTGTCCTTATGCTCTTCAATGTTTACAGATTCACTGCTTATCGAACAACTTTCAAGAAAATTCTTTTCCAGGAGAAAATGCACTTCAAACGTGGTTTGATGTCTTCAGTTTAGAACCAGAAGGAATCAGTAAACTGCATGAGCATTATCTGGTTGTTTTAGATAATGTGAGAAATACAGTGTTCACAATTACTGCCCCTTTGATGTTTACTGCTGTAAGGTAATGGAGAACGCTTCAAATATGCATTCTACTAATACTGAAGAAATGCAACATATAACAATAAACTTATAACGAAATTCTTTTTTAATAAAATGTAAGGTATCTGTAACTCAAGTGTATCTATATCAACTCAAATTAATAAGATATTACAAACTCTGGGCTTAGTATTTATCCTTTTCATTCTGCTCCCCTGTGCCATTCACAAGTATCTATGAAAATGTGGTAGCTTATAAATAAAATTTTGTATTCACGTAGTATATTGATGAGAGTTCTGGTGCAGAGATAATATTGGATTAAAAATTACAGGATATAAACCAAGATTATAATTTTGCAGTATCCACCAGCCAAATCTCATTTTCTGTACTCAATGAAAACCAAATTCTCATTTTCTTATTTAAAAATTTACAAAACTAATTTATTTTGTTCTTCATAAATAAGAGCCATGAAACCTCATGTGCCTGAAACCAAATTGTCATTCGTTTAAAAAATAAAAATCTAATAAATTTTTCTTACTATGAATAAATTCTGTCAAGCTTTGCCTATCAACACCATTGATTAAAATTTAAGTTAAAAAACTGAAAGTTAGATTTTAACCATAAACATTTTGATAATGAAAATTTAAATTTGATTCTGTACACATAGAACCAAAACAAAATGAACACCAAAGATGAGCTATTTAAAAACATAGCAAATTATAGGGAAGGAACATGTCAATTGAGTTACAGATATAACAGAAGAGAAACGAACAAAGAAATGATGAAGAGTCAACTAAATTACTGTACTATAGAAGAACTTCATTCAATTTGTAAACCAGAAAATTTGAAGAAATATCGTTACAAATCGAAAAGATAATATTAATAAAAACAATAACCGTAATCAGCTGAATTAAAAAAGATCTTCAAAAGAACTTCATGAAATGTGTAAAATGAAAATAATAAAAAAAGTGAAACTTAGAAAAGGACAATTATTAATCTTATCAAAAAATCTGAAGCTGGAATTAATAACAATAATAATCGATTAAAAAATCTTGAAGTAATCTTCATAAAACCTGTAAAATGAAGAATTTAAAAATTATTCTAATCTTAATCAACAAATATTATTTGGTCTTATCAATAGATCTGAGCTTAAAATTTATGATATCGATAACAAGAAATATTTTCAAAGGCTATTAGTAGGTAAATATCAAGAAATTAAGCAAAGAAATTGTCAGCTTTCAATTTTCTAGATGATGACGATTTTTTCAAATCACCTAAACAAATTTATAGAAAATCTTCTGCTTTGAATCAAGAATAATAACATATGAAATTAATAATAATTATAAAGATGTTGTGCTAAAAGAATTTTTTAAATCAAATTAAAGAAGAAATAATCAGCAAATTAAATAATATTGTAACACAAAGAAGAGACATTAAAGTTAACACTGAATTTTATTGTAATTTTAAAAGACAAGATGAAAGGCAAAAATTTAATTTTAAAACAACTAATCAACTTTTACTAATAACAACAGATTGAGAAGATTAGTAACCAAAATCAACAAATAAACTATTAACTGAGATGGAAGAAATGCAAAGGAAAATATCTAGTTGGTTTTTATTTTATATTCATAGATTAGAATTAAGTGTTAATAAAGAAAATCTGTTTTGGTTCTTTTTATGTCGATTCACCAGAAGTAATTAAAGATAAAAAAGCAGTAATTAATGTAAAAAATAATGATAAAATTTTTCTTTTATACAATAAAATCAGTTTTAAATGCAACACGTTCCAATGAAGAAACAGTTTGTAAATATAAAAATATTGGATTAGAATTAAATTAAATATTTTAAGAAGAGAAAATTATTTTCCTGTTCATTTAACAGATGTTCCAAACATTGAAAGTATATAAAATATTTCAATTAATGTTAATTCATATGATCGAAAAGAAGAAGAAGAAAGAACTATTGTATATCCTACTTACCATAAACAACATAAACAAGAAAAACATGTTAATCTTCTTTTTAAAAAGATGAAAATAGTTGATATTATTGTTGGGTAAATGACTATCTATATTAAATAGTTCACAAAGAAGCAAACATAATGGAACAATTTATCTTTGTGATAGATATTTAAGAAATGCTGATTCATAAAAGAAATTAAACAGTCATGAAAACGATTGAAAAGAACAGAAGGAAGTAAAAATAGGTATGCCTTTTGAGGGCAAAAAATTGAATTTCAAAGTTATAGCCATTCATTAAGGGTACCTTTTGTAATTTATGTAGGTTTCGAATGTTTCTTAAAAGATATTCTTGCTTGTAAACAATTACCTGAAAACTCTTATATTAGCAAATATGAAAAACGTTTACCAACTTCATTCATTTATTATTTTAAATATTGTAATGGAAATGATAAAAATCCTGTTATGTATACTGGTAATAGCACAGTGAAAAGATTCGTTTAAATGTTAAAAGAAGGATGTAAAGAAATTGGTAAAATATATAGACGAAATATACCAATAATAATGAGAAAAGAAGATAAAATAAATTTTATAATTTCAGAAACTTGTTTTATTTGTGGCCAAGAATTTACATCTGGAGGAACAAAGTAAGAGATTACTGCAGTTTAACAAAATAATATCGAGGAGTATCACACGAAATTTGCAACTTAATTACCAAATTGCTAAATTTATTCCAGTTTATATTCATAATTTAACAAATTATGATGTTCATTAGTAATAGATAATAATGATACTAATGCCAATACAAATAATGAACAAAAGTATATATATCTTTTACTAAATATGCAAAGATGGATTAACATTAAATTTTTAGATACATTTAAAATTATGGTCTCGAGTATTGATAAATAAAATAAATGTTGCATGACTAGGACTTCCCATCAAGTAGACTGTTCACCGGCTGCAAGTCTACAATTTGACGCCATTTTGGCGACTTGCTCGTCGATGGGGATGAAATGATGATGGTTAGGACAACACCATACACAATCCCCGAGGGGAGAAAATCTCTGACCCTGCTGGGAATGGAACCAGGGCTCTCTAGATTGATACTCTGTCACACTGAGCACTCAGCTACTGGGGGCAGACATTGCTAAATTATCTTCTGATCTTATAGAAGAACAATTTAGGGAAAGAGCAAAATGTTTTCAGGTTTAACAACTATTTTTAATAATTAAAAGCGGAGTTTATCCTTACCATTATATGAATTCTGAAGAAAAATTACAAGAAACTAAATTATCTGAAAAAGAATGTTTTTATTCAAAACTTAATGGAGGTAGTATATTTGATGAAAGTTATAATCGGGCAAAACAATTTCTGAAAAAATTCAATATTAAAAATTTCGATGAATATTCGAAATTATATAGTAAATCTGATATTTCATTCTACCAATATATTCGAAAATATGATAGACATATTATTACATCTTATGATCTTGATCCATCGTGGTATTTATACTGCATCAGGATTAACTTGCGAGTCTCTGTTAAATATCACAAAAGTTGGATTAAATTTGTTACACGAGTATGGTATTATCATATTCCTTAAGAAAAATACTCGAGGTGTAATTTCTCAAAGTATTAGAAGATATGCTGAATATAATAATAAATAGATAAAAAATTTTATACAAATAAAACAACTAAATTATATGGCGTACTAGTAGATAATAAATGTAGGTTCTGACTCACTAGCTCAATTAAATAAAATTTGCTTGTTAGCACTGACTTTTTTTATTTTCCATAAAATTGAACTAATAATCTAGCACCTACATTTATTATCTCCTATCCCTTTTACCCAATAATAATATAATATAACATAATATAATAATATAATAACAGCAATTTATAAAATCATTTATTTTACATACATTTCCTGTAATTGAATGTAATGTAATGGAATATATTAGAGTATTAAGTATTATTTTAAAAAACAATTTTTGAATATCCATTTTTTACAACTTTTTCTTAGCCCCACAAATTGTCCTATTTTTGACTTTTTCTAAAAACTTGTCTTTGAGAATTTTATTCAAGAATAAGTAGATAAAATTACTTGCTCTCTGCTTTAGCAGCCATAAGATTATTATGAGCTGTTGTTTTACATTGTGAATGGGAGAAAAGAAATAAAAATATATTAGTCAAAAAATACGTTTCTTAAAAAATATTTTTAATATAAAATACCAACAATTTTTTTCTAAAACTAATAAAAAATTTCTATATAAATGGAGACTATAATCAAGAAACTCAATGATGTTCGTGTCTCGAAAGACACTAGAGATAAATGTTTTATATAATATTACCGTCAATATTTAAATGCCAGATATTGAGAGAAAAGTATTATAGATCTTAATAACGATTTTAAAGTCATTTTAGCGAATAGATATTACAAATTAATTGATCCTATGGAACTTGAAGTAATTAAAATAGGGAAAATGAAATTGAAATACAAAGGAATGAAGAAAGTCAAAAATAGAAATAATGAATTTCATGATACAGTGTTAACAATGTCATTCTTAAAAATAATGTAATTTTGGAATTATAGCTAAATGATTCATTATATTTTTTTTTAAATCTAATAAAAAATTATTTCTTATAAACGGTGATCCAAAACGAAATACAAGCTAAAGAAAAAGATACCTATGAACTAATTGAGGTATTAGAAAAAGAGTTTAAGTGATGAAAATAATGATCAGTTTGTTGAAACAAATTGCAGTCATATTTTTCATATAAAATGTATTGATCAATGGTTAAAGGAATAAAAAAATAGGCAGTTTTGTAAAAATAAAGAACCAAAATCGGTTGAAATATTGACAACAGTTGATTCTTTACCAGCAACAATAATTAGTTCAATTTTTTGATTCATTACCAATAACTACAAGATCTTTTGATCCTTTGTTTGATAGAACTAAAGAAATTAGAAATTAGTTTTATGAATCTGATGATGATTCTCGTGATTCTCATTCTTTAAATAATTTATATGAACAATTTAAAATTATAATTTAAAACTGAAAAAACTATAAAAATTGAAAATATTTACATTTTCACACAAATAATAATTTTTTTCTATATAAATGAAGCGAGCACAATAAGATTATTGTGCTAAAACTAAATTTTGTAAATATTGTAATACACTGAGATCATTTGACAATTTTACTTAAAAAATATGGTTCTAGAACTATATGTAGACCTTTTAATTATTTCATAGATTAATATGTACAAAATTTAAATAAAAATCGAATTTTTTGTGTATGTGGTAAGAATGTGGCTAAACATTATTTAAAAAACATTTAAGACGAAATCCATATGAAACACATAAAAAGATATTATTAACAATGAAAAATGAAGAAATATCTGCATGTACAATGAATTAAGAAGAAGTTATAACGGAAGAAAAATCTACATCTACGAAGAAATGTAAAATTTGTCTAGAAATTAAAGATTTAAATAGTTTTTATATAAATCTATTACAAAAAATAGACATAATAATAAATATAAGAAACATCGTTTAGAACATACTAAGAATAAGAAATCTATAACTTTAAATAATAATCCTTTATGATATTATATAATAATACTCATCCATCGATTAAATGATTATTATTTTATTAATAAAAATAAATTTTACAAATGTAATGAATTTTATTGTAATAAATAGAAGAGGAAAGTAATTGATTGTTAAACTATATAGTAACCTAAGTAGTAAACTAATACTATTAAAAAGTGATTGTTTAAAATCTAAACAATAAACTAATTGATTCGTGATCTAAATATGAACCAAATGCTTGAAGACAAATTGACCGTTAAACTAAATAATAAACCAATTCTGTTTTTGATTAATCATTTATTAAGCCATAATCCTTATTCGTCTATTATATAATCATCATTTTATTAAAAAAATATTTTTACAAATCTTATAATGTTTTGTAATAAATAGAGGAGGAAAATGGAAAGTAACATACTTGCACAAGTACAACAATACAATGTTGCAAGACATCTTGATTTTTGTAAAATAATTAATTTATGAGCATATAAAAATTTACATAATGCTGATTTAATTATATTGTTTATTAATAATCTTTTAATAATTATAGTAAGCGTTCAAATATTGAAGAAAATATTACAAATATTGTTAATAATAATGTTGCTGAAGTAATTAAAAATTATATAACTGAAGTAAGTAAAAACTAAAAATATAGTTAACGTTTAAATACCTGAAAATGATAACACAAATAGTGTTAAAAAAGAAAGTAGTAAAAGTATTTGGAAAAGTTACCATATTATGATATTTATGAGTTTTTCTAGTTTTTAAAAAAATTAAGCATCAGAAATAATATTTCCATTTTCTACTAATACATTTATAAAAACAATTAAAAATTACTTAGTTGAAATAGCATTTGAAAACAGATTACAAACTATAAATTTAGAAAATAACATAGATATACTTAATCCTAAACATTTCTTAAAAGCTTAAAAACAAACATTTTTAAATTTGTTAACGAATATTTGAAGGTACATCACTTTGTAAATATAAATTTTAACATTTATTGAGAATCTATACTAAGAATGGCGAAATAGATGAAAAAGATCAAGAATTTGAACAACAAACATGAACTGTACTATTTTAACAGAAAAAGATTTTACTAAAAATTCTGTATATCTAATGTTAAATTATTGGTTTACAATTGGCTACTAATAAATATGTTCCATTAAAAGGATCATCTTACATTGCTTTACCTGAAGCAATAAAATATAAAAAAGCATGTGTAAATGTGAAAAATATACAATGGCCTTGCTGCAGTGGATGAGATAACTGAAGTTATGCACTGTCAGGTGTGGTTGGCACTTTGATGGGTGACCATCCAGCCGCCATGCACTGTTGACATTTTGAGGTTTCACTCAGCCTCATGATACCAATCGAGGAGCTATTCGAATGAATAGTAGCGGTTCTGGTCAAAGAGAAACATCATAACGACCATGAGAGGCGTGTGCTGACCACACCCACCTCCTATCCACATCCTCAATGTAGGATGATACGGCGTTCGGATGGTCCCGATAGGCCACTTGCAGACTGAAGACGGAGTGGTGGTTAATGTTAGAAATGAACATAAAAATGTTTTTATGGTATATAATACAGTTTTGTTTCCTGTAGATAAAAATGCTGAAAGAATAACAAAATATAAAGATGTTGGTCTTGAGCCTGTTAAAAAAGTTAAAAATACTGAATTGGTTTTAATAATCAAGTCGTTCTAATAAAGCTGTAACTAATGGTGTTGCATAAAATAGTTAGTTTTCAATTGATAAATACAAATTTTAATCTTGGTGATGGAATTTATGTAAAACATAATGATCATTTTCATACTGAAAATAATTTTATTGCTTTATTTAAAAGTAATGCAGCATTTGGTGGACCAATTATTTATGAACCAAAATATTCTGTAAACGTTCCTATTTTTGATTCAGTTAAAGATATAGAACTTACTGTAACTGACGAAAATGATAATTTGATTGACTTTACAAGTTCTACTCTAACAGTTATTTTAAAAATATCTTAATCAATTTCTTCCTTAATAAGTAATAACTAAAACAATATTAGACTATGTCATGAATAAAATTTTAAGTTATCAGTTTTACTCATGTCCTGTTACTGAGAAAAATAAAGATCATTTCAATGTTCCTAACAAAGAAACTGAAATAACTATTGGTGATGGTTGGCTACATCCAATCCATGCACAAATAAACATGAATTTTAGTATTATTAGAATGATGGTATAGATTATCCAACTTATGATGGAAAATCATACAAAAAGTTAATTGTTAATTGTGGAGCCAAGTTGTTTGAGTTTGTAACAATAAAAAAGGAAATAATATTTTATCTAAAATTGAATATCCTTGTATATCTTCATCTTACTACATCTAAAATCATCTGTTACTCACAAAATAAGTTTAGAAGGACATATTATTAATACAGTTAAAATAAATAGTAAAACAAATGAAGTACTTTATCAATTGTCATTTCTTGGTGTAACTTTTCAAAGATTATAAAGGAAATATGTCTGAAGGAGACTTAATTGTAGTTTTTACTCGTAGTTCATCTTCTGGAGATATAATTCTATGTTGGTCTGATACAAATGATACTGGAATTGAAATAAAAGATACAATACCTAAAAAGATTAAATTATTATAGAATCTATAGAACTACATGTACCAGTTTTTAAATATGAACGAATTTATGAACAACCTGAAAAAATTTTACAAAATCGTAAAATTCCTATTTCTTTTTACGAACTTCAGACAGAAAAAGTTGCTGGTTTATCTGGTAGAAACAGTTTTGAACTAGATATAACAAATGACAACAACTCTAAAGAATTTGATATGCCACATCGTGTATTTACTGTAAGTCAGACAAATCGTGAATATAATCAATTATTTGAATTTTCATTATCTGACCATGTTAAACTACAAGATATTGATTTAAAACATGGTAAGATTGAGTTTTACCTCTAGAAATGTGGAATACTAATCCACCAATAATTTTCTTAGGGCACATAATGCATTTGTAAATTTTGAAAGAATCACTTTACTAAAATAAGAAATTGATATTAATGGATTTAGTTTTATAAATAATTTTCCAATTTAAGTAATTGAGATGACACATAGAATGAATGTTGTAAGTACTATGAAACTTTGTTCAACTTTCAAAGATAAATTTCCAAATGATACACTCACTTATGTAATTACGCATTGTAAAAAAATTACATATAATGCACAACATATTACACTTACTGAAAATTATTAATTATATAAATGAATAAAAACGTAAAAACGTTTTTAAGTAGATAATGTCATTCTTGTATACATTCCTGAAACTTTTTAAGAAAGATAAAAAAATAAAAACAGAAAATTTACTTTTTTTATTTGTTTACTTACATTCACAATGTAAAACAATCCCTCTTAATAATCTTACGACTGCTGAAGCAGAAAATAAATAAGACATGTTTGTCACAAAAGTAAAAAATAGGACAATTTTTGGTGCTAGAAGAAGTTGTAATAAATGCTTTCAAATTATTTTTTTAAATAATACTTAATTCTCTAATATATTTAATTACATTACATTTGCCTATGGCAAATTTATTTAAAATAAAAGATTTATTATTATATTATATTATATTACTATTATTTAAAAGGGGTAGTAAATAATAATTGTAGATTCTCGATCATTAGATCAGTTTTATGAAAAATAAAACAAGCATTTTTTTTTAAATTGATATATTGAGCTAGAACCTATATTTATTATCTACTCTTACTTAGAGCCAATAAATGTATGTGGTTCATTAATCTCTCAGTTTTTAACATTTACAGATTCCAATTAGGTACAAGCTTTTAATAGTGAAAAAAATATTTAAAATATCCGTTGAATGTAAATTTCGTTATATTATAAAAGTCGATTTAGAATGTCACAAAAAATTACTTGATTTACATAAAGATTAACCATTACTGCCAGAAAAGGAAATAAAATTTTAACATCATTAAGTAATAAAGGAAAATATGTTTTACATTGTAGAAATTTTAAACAACTTTTAAATCTTATATTAAAATTAGGACAATATATAGAAACTTATAATTGCACAAACAGAGTGGTTGAAGGAATACATTGATTTTACTACAGAAATGAGGAAAGAAGGCACCTAATTATTTTGAAAAACAGGTCTGCAAGTCAGTATATAAAAATAGTGTGGATGATATATAAATAGTCAGTCTAAAAACAGATCCTAGAAAAAATACAAATTATATTGTAAAAACCAAATTTTATACATATTTTCAGAAAATCTAGTAGCAGTTCACATGGAAAAAGAATTTTCAATAATGCAATTCATATTGGAACAACTATTCTAGACATTTAGAATATGTACGATTTTCACTGCTATGTCATAAAACCAAAATATGGTGAAAATTTTGTTCTTTAATTTAAGAACTGAAGACTTCTATAAAGATATGAAATCTTTGAGACAAGTGATTGTCCAAGAGATTAAATTTGTGGACTTCTGCAAACAAATAAGGCAGTTTTTGGAAAAATGAAAGATGAAGATTGTGGAAACATAGTGTTATAACATGTTAGTTGAAGGTCGAATATATATGGTTGTGAATTAGATGGTAATGAAGAGAATAAATAAAAAGAAGTTAAGAAATTATTGTGAAAAATGAAATTAGTTCTGAAAATTATACAAATATCGTAACTGACAATATAAAAGAAGATAATATAATGAATTTGATTAGATCATTTAAATACGAATTTTCTACAGTTAAATGTAGTAAAACCTTATGAAGTTCTGGTGTTGATAAATATGATGTATTACAAGATGGAAGTAATACATTACCATATGGTCATTAAAATTGAAACACAAATAAAATAAAAGGTGCTATGAATTATTTCTTATGGGAATTAAACAGTTGTATTAGTAGAATGATGGTATAGATTATCCAACTTATGATGGAAAATCATACAAAAAGTTAATTGTTAATTGTGGAGCCAAGTTGTTTGACTTTGTAACAATAAAAAAGGAAATAATATTTTTATCTAAAATTGAATATCCTTGTATATCTTCATCTTACTACATCTAAAATCATCTGTTACTTACAAAATAAGTTCAGGAGGACATATTATTAATACAGTTAAAATAAATAGTAAAACAAATGAAGTACTTTATCCATTGTCATTTCTTGGTGTAATTTTTTTAAAAAAGGAAATATGTCTGAAGGAGACTTAATTGTAATTTTTTCTCGTAGTTCATCTTCTGGAAATATAATTTTATGTTGGTCCGATACAAATTCTATGCTGGTCTGATACAAATAATACTGGAATTGAAATAAAAGATACATTACATAAAGAGATTTAATTGTTGTAGAATCAATGGAAATGCATGTACCAGTTTTTAAATATGAATCAAATTATGAACTTAAACAAATTGAAAATATTTTACAAAATCGTAAAATTTTATTTCCTTTTACGAACTTCAGACAGAAGAAGTTGCTGGTTTATCTGGTAGAAACAGTTTTGAACTGTATATAACAAATGACAATAACTCTAAAGAATTTGATATGCCACATTTTTTATTTGCTGCAATTCAGACAAATCGTGAATATAATTAATTATTTGATAGTTAATTATCTAAAATATTTAATTACATTACATTTGCCTATGGGAAATTTTATTACAATTAAAGATTTTTTATTATAGCTGTTATAGCATTATCATATTATATTATATTACTATTTTTAAAAGGGGTAGTACATAATAAATGTAGGTGGTGGATTATTAGATCAGCTTTATGGAAAATAAAACAAGCAATTTTTTTATTTTTTAAATTTTTTTTAAAAAATTGACCTAGTGAGACAGAACTTACCCACACTATCTACTCATACTTAGACACAATAAATGTATGTGGTTCTTCAATCTCTCAGTTTTTACCATTTAAAGATTCCAGTTAGGTACAAGCTTTTAATACTGAAAAATTATATTTAAAATGTCAGTTGAATATAAATTTGGTTATATTTTAGAAGTAAATTTAGAATGTCACAAAAAAATTACAGGACTTACATAAAGATTTACCATTACTGCCAGCAGGAGGAAATAAAATTTTAACAACATTAAATTAATAAGGGAAATATGTTTTATATTGTAGAAACCTTAAAAAATTTTAAATCTAGGATTAAAATTAACAATAATGTATAGAACCTTATAATTGCATAATCAGAGTTTTTGAATGAATACATTGATTTTTCTACAGAAAAGAGGAAAAACGGCATCTAACTATTTTCAAAAAGAGATCTACAAGTCAGAATATAAAAATACAGTGGATAATATATAAAAAGTCAGTCTAATAACAGATCCTTGAAAGTATACAAATTATATTGGAAAACCAAATTATATACAAATTTTCAGAAAATCTAGTAGCAGGTCATACAGAAAAAAAATTTTCAATAAAACAATCCATATTGTAACAAGTGTTCTAGACATTTAGAATATGTATGATTTTCACTACTATGTCATAAAACCAACATATGGTGAAAATTTTGTTCTTTCATTTAAGAACTGAAGACTTCTATTAAGATATGATTTGAATGACTGATTACTTTGACACAAGTGATTGTCCAAGAGATTAAATTTATGGACTTCCGCAAATAAATAAGGTAGTTTTTGGACAAATGAAAGATGAAAATACTGGAAACATAGTGTTATAAACGTTAGTTGAAGATCGAATATGTATATGGTTGTAAATTGGGTGGAAATGAAGAGAAAAAGTAGAAAGAAGTTAAGAAATTGTTGTGAAAAATGAAATTAGTTTTGACGATTATAAAAATAGCGTAACTGCAAAATAAAAGAAGATAATAAAATGAATTTGATTAGATCATTTAAATACAAATTTTCTACAGTTGTATGTAGTAAAACTTTTTTAAGTTCTGGTGTTGATAAATGTGATACATTACAAGATGGAAGTAATACATTGCCATATAGTCATTATAATTTAAACCCAAATAAAATAAAATATGCTATGAATTATTTCTTATGGGAATTAAACAGTTGTACAGACATTTACATAAAAAGTCTAATTTTCCATTCTGTTTCACAATATGTTAATTTTTATGTTTTCCACGTAGATTCTATGAACAACTTTTTCAAAAAAACATTCTATTTTCTGGTAATCTCTTTCTCCAATTTTTGATAAATGAAACCTATTTTCTCATTTTTTGATTGATCTGAGCTATGAATATATTTAGAAGAAATTTTAATTTCTTTTCAACATTTTTCACCAACAAACGTTTCATTATACCAGATTTTAAGATGTTTATATTGTTTTTTTTTTACAATCATTACACACCAATTTTCAATGTATATTTAGTTTCAGTATTTTATTTTCTGAATTAATTTATATTTCTTGATTGCACAATGGGCAAATAATTGTATTTTCATTTTCCATTTATAAGGAAAAAATTATTGGAATAAAAAAAGAAAAATAATGAATTTTTGATAATTAACATTTAATTTACATTCATTAAATTATTATGTAAATCTAATAAACAAAAAAATTATTTTAACATTAATACTCGCCTCCAATCATAAAAGTGAATTCAATAATTTCTTTCTTGTATACTTAATTTTGAAGATTTCTTAACTCTTTTCATGATAGAGTTAAATTTATTTATAAAATAACTTTTTCAATTTCCTTGTTTTGTAAAATCTCCCTGGTTAGTAACATAATTAATCAGCTGTGTTAGAATATTGTGTATTTGGGTTTTGTAACTAGATTTGATAACTCATTCTGTAAATAACGTTTGTTCGTTACATTTATTGCATGTATTGTACCATTTACATTCGTAATTATTCTACTTTTAAAACCAATGACCTCTATTTAAAAGTCATTTAATTATTTTTGAAATTGTTTAATTAAATCATTTATTTTTGATTCTACTGATGATTGAATATTTTTATATTTTAACTAGTTCATTATTATTTTTTGAATGTGATGATTGGAAATCTTTTGTTTCTCCTAAATCGTCATCGATGTAATTTGCAAAAATTTCCATTTATTAAATTTAAGATATCATAATCCTTATAATTCATACATATTAGTTTAAATAAAACACAGCTGTCCACATATTACTTTATTGTGGTTTTCTGTTCCCTTGATAAGGTAATATAGATTATTTTTGTCGAGATTTCCTCCATATGAATCTAACACAAATTTTATATCTTTATTTTCATAATAACAATTCCAGTAAGCATCAACATGATTAGAAGTATCTAATTTCACTATTTCACTTTCCAAATTTTTTGTTCTGTAGGTAATTTATCAACTATAAAACGCAACAAAATTATTTAAATTTCAATTGTTTAACTAGTTCTTCTATATTAAAATTTCATAAATGATTATTAAATTTTTGTATTATTTCTTGGAAACCTTTTTTTTATTTCTTTTCTGTTCCATTACTAAATTGTGTCATTTCGCTTTCTAATTCTTTATCATCATTTACCTAATTTATATGTGTGTTTCCAAATACTGCAGATGCTTCAGCAAGGGAATCAAGTGCAGTTAAATATGGTACTGCAGGCAAAATACTGCAATGAATCTATATCTTTAACAGCTTTCATCCTTTATCTCCTTTCTTTACTGTTAGATATTCATTAACCTTTCTGACAACAAGAATAGTAAATGAAACACGTAATTTGTACGAGTTTTACCCCTATCTTTTGTTTCTGTGCATCTGTTAAAGTGGTGCAATACTAATGAATTGTTCATTATAAGTTTAAGTTTGTGTTATTTTGGATTAATTTCGCCACTAGATAATCAATAATAAAGGTATCCATTTACATATATTAAAAATTAATAAGTAATTTTTATAATCCCTATTGATTTTTATCAAAATCTAAAACCTTTCCCAATTTTCGCTTTCCATGCAATATTCCTCCAATTGCCATTGCAGCAATGGTTTCTCCTAATGCAGAATCACCCTGCATGCAATTATTTTAAAAATAATTTCAATTTATTCAGCTTTAAGCCATTTTTCCTAATTGTTTATTATCTCCATATGACATATCGTGTTCCTTACAAGCTTCATCAAATGGATTTATTTCTTTATCTCCACGTGCCAGTCTTTGTTATAATTTGTTCCCCAACCTGGAACATGCATTTTGAGTGGAATTTCGTTAATCAAAGTATCATTTCAATATATATTCATAAAGTATAGAACAACCAAAGTATCAATAATTTATAAAACAATGTCAAAAAAGTAAAGAAAAATTAATAAACAAATTGTTATGTTTTGAAAATAATGAAGATATTATTCCATTAGATGAATGGAAATTCAATTGTTGAATATGATGATTTTTTCTTAAACATAAACATAAACATAAAATTTAAAAATAAACCTAAATATTAACTTTAAACATAAATATAAACGTTAAACATAAACATTAAACGTAATTAAATTTTAGTTCCATAATAAATGTCCGCAAAGTATCATGAAGTTGTTGTTAAAAAAGCAAAACAAAATAGAAATAAAGCTGAATAATTAAAAGAAAAATTTAAACTTTGGAAGATAAAGTATTTGGGTTAAAACCTGATGGTATGTTTAAATATTTTGGTAATTTACACGTAGAATTTAATGATGAAAATTTAAAAATTGGTGGTATAACAGATGAAATACTGATGGAACTTGACAAAATTGGTTGGGGAAAGGAAAGATAGTTATAAATTTTTAAACTACATAAATCTCTAACTATATCATAAATCATTATAAGTTTTAAACTTTATACTTTTTAACACTTAATAAAAATCTTTATTAAATTTTTAATTATATAAATGAATAACTTTCAAGTTGATTAAACTTAACGAACGTCAATAAAATTTATTTTAAATCATGAACAATTAAATGTAATTGAACTATTTTTAGCAGATGTTCAAAAATGGAAAAAAGAAAACAAAGTTGGTGAAAATTTAGTTGTTGTAGAACTGATTCCTTTTGTTAAAAAGATTATTGATTATTTAACAAAAAAGAAAGATGGTAAAGGTCTAACACATTTGATGGTTGATTTTTGGAATTATTATTAGTTGTATTACCATATTTAGCAACAATTCGTTCATTAGCTAGAGGAAATGCATCATTTGCAAATGCAGTATTAAATAAAACGATGAATGATAAAGATTTAGAAGAAAACAAAAACATAAATTAGAAATGGAAAAGAAAGAAGGTAATAGAAGTCAGAAAACAAAAATTTCGAAAAACTAATTGATAAATATCCTAATGCATTAAGTAATTTAGAAATTTTAAATATGATTTTATCCTTAAAAGTATTATTATTGTTGGTAAAAATATCAGTAGAGGTGTAAACTTTGATGATTTCGATTTAACAGTAAGTGTAGCTGATAAGTTATAACAAATAAATAACAGTAATCAATAAATCATGGTAAATAAATGAAATTTTACAACTGTAAAATTGAAAGATTCAGTCAGACTGTTCATCTAGATGTAATTATAATTGTATTTGCTGAAATAATTTAAAGTATAATAAATTTTTTGTCTATATAAATAGGAAATTATACTTCACATGATCATCATATTTACTGTTTAAAATGTAAAAAGTTTATTGATACTCTTAATCCACATAGAGTAACAACTAAAAATGGAAGACAAAAAAATTGAAGGTCTTTGTTCAACATGTAAATATAAAGAAAGTAAATTTGTTACAAAATGTGTAAATGCTGAAGCTTTAAATAATAAAAATAATAATAATATTCATGAAATATAATGAATGTATTAAATAAACCAATTAGAAAGAATTTTAAATCAAGTTATGTTGTTTCTTTTAAAATAGATGATTTACGGCAAGCTGAATTATTAGAGATGTAAAAGGAATTTCAAAAGAATTTATTGACACTTACTGATGTTCTTTTCAAATTATGCATTTACTGTTCCTATTAAAGATAATGTTTATAGTTAGTGAACCAGATAATTTATAAACAGATAATGGTAAAGAATTTTATTAGAAGACATATTAAGAATTAATGAAGAAATGTAACATTAATCTTTTCCAACTTCTTCATATCATTATTCAACTTCTTCAGAATTAAAATTAGCTGTAGTTGAATGATTTAACAGAACACTTAAAGAAAAAATGTGGAAGATCTATGCTTGAAAGGAAATTATAAATGTTTAAATTACGTTAAAGGTCCAATTGCTGAATACAATAATTCAAAACATTCTACAATAAAAATGAAACCAAAAGAAGGAAATGAAAAAAAGGTAATACTTTGACGAATGATACAGCTAAATGTAAGAAAGGGGATAAGGTTAAAATTAGTAAACTTAAAGGTCTTTTGAAAAAGGACAGACAGCTAACTGGTGAACAGAATTACTTTAAATTGAAGACGTTATTCATTCAAATCCAATTTCATATAAATTAAAAGATATAAAACGAAATTTATATGAACAATAACTGCAAAAAACGAAATATCCACATGTATACTTAGTTGAAAAAGATTTACAAAAGAAAGGAGATAAAGTTTTTGTTAAATGGTTAGGTTTAGATTATTCACACAATCATTGCATACATAAAGATAAAGTAATTTCATAATGAGGTCAAAGACATAAGTCTCCTTCAGCTGATGTTAATTTTATAAAGAACTAGCTTACTATTTAGTATAACAATTACGTTTTAAAAAATAAGAATCAAATATTTCTTTCAATTTTTTTTTAAATTTGAACATCTTTTCATTTCATTGTTTTATCTCTTATCTTAATTCTTTCATGTTTTAGTTAAATACTTTCATCATTTAATTTAATTCTCTCATCTTTGATTTAAATTATTTCATTGTATAATTTATTAAATCGTTTTTATTCTTTGTATACAGTAATCTTAATATTTTATTTAACTCTTGTAAAATTTTCTTTTATCTTTGTAAAAATTCGATTTATATATAAAGATTATATATAGAAAAAAATTTGGTAATGTTATATTGCAATAGTTTTATTAATTTAATATCTTACAGTTACCATATGGTAATGTATCTATTTTATTTTCCAACACATATATCATGATAACTATGATGTATTGATAATGAATATTGTAACTCCAATCTAGATACATTGAGAAGACTGTGTTTAGAAGTAAAAGAACAATTTATAGACATAGCTGATATTGATCTATTCTGTTATTTAACAATTGCTGGAATTTTTGTATATCTAAATATTAAAATATAGAAAAACTGCAGTATTGCATGAAGAACCTTGAGGAAAACTATAGTATAGATTATATAGCTTACTTATACTGTTTAAACACTAATAATGTTCAACAAGCTCTTAATGGTGATAAAGTAAGAATAATTGGAGCAAAAGTAGATGGTTTTGATGAAGAAAACAATACCTACTGTTTATCAACATCATATTTTTTGGCATTTAAAATTGAAACGACGAACAGTAAAAAGAAAGAATTCATGGATGACACTCAGAGACAAACTTTTGATCTCTTTTCATTGATGGGGCCTTAACCTAATGTTCAGCTAAGTGGATTATGATCCCCTCAGGATAATCTGTCCTTAACCTATCGTTTGGTTAATTGGTTTTCCTTGTCACACTGCCCCTCCCCTCTCTCAGAAATGCAGCATCACTTCTGATATGAAATTAATTGTTTAATTATTTAAACTGATTAAACAATTGGCGGGAAATAACTCAGTTGGGCCACTTTCGGTATTCACAAGCTGCTTCAGCTTGTTTGAGTAGCCTTCCCCATACTACCCTTTCAAATTGATTGGCGATTAATTAATTCGATAGACTTCAGTTCTACCTGGTGGATACTGGAAATATTGATGGACTGGACGAAATCGATTGTAGTGTATAGAATATTGTTAAAAAATTTAGACAACGTAGGGAATATTGTTTATTTAAACAGTTTACATGGTACAGGGTGGTGTATGGAATACAGTTTATTTAAAGAATTTGTCAGGAAATCGGTTGCAGTATGTGGAATATTCAAAGAATTACAGCGCTTTTTCATTCTGAGCGTGTAAGGAAACAAGTAATCACACCATCACAAATCACTTAAACATTGTAAGTAGGCTGTTTAGGTTTTTTATATTGGTAACGCCACGTAGCGTTCTGAAAATCACTGGCTGTGCTGTGTGCAGTCTGTGGCTAGTTGGCATTGTTGTCTGCCATTGCAGTGTTGGGCAGCTGGATGTTAGCAGCGTGTAGCATTGCGCAATTTGAGGTGAGCCGCCAGCAGTGGTGGATGTGGGGGAGAATGGCGGAGTTTTGAAATTTGTAAGACTGGATGTCATGAACTGCTATATACATTATGACTTTTGAACACTAGTAAGGTAAATGCATTGTTTGTTCTCTATCAAAATCTTTCATTTGCTAACTATGCCTATCAGTAGTTGGTGCCTTCAGTAGTTCGAATCTTTTATTTAGCTGGCAGTAGTGGCGCTCGCTGTATTGCAGTAGCTTGAGTAACGAAGATTTTTGTGAGGTAAGTGATTTGTAAAAGGTATAGGTTAATGTTAGTCAGGGATATTCTTTTGTAGGGATTATTGAAAGTCAGATTGCGTTGCACAAAAAATATTGTGTGTCAGTTTAAGCACAGTCTTGTATAATTTTTCTAAGGGGACATTTCAACATATCCAAAAAGTGTTCTCGCGTCTTACCGCCTGTGCAGGATGCTTGGAGTTGGGGTGCGCAGAGAGACGGAAGCACCAGCGGGCTTGCCGCACCATTGTCAGCTGTCGGCTGCGCCACAGTTTCATAAGCACGATGCTGATGTCAGAACGAAAGCACAATCTTGTTGGTGTCCTCCACCATCTCACGTGGTCAAGTTTCCACATGGATAAACCAAGCTGTTGGAGACCAGCACATGAGAGACTCCTTCCTTTTAAAGCAAATGCCTGATTGGGAATTGATCCAGAAATACCGCTGAAGTCAATAAGTAATTAATTTCTGGTGATTGGAGGATATAAGGTGGACATGCCAACTATATCACACATTCAACTTGACGATGTCACAAAACAAGTGGCACGCTGACTTGAAATGCACTTTAAAAAAGACTGGAACTAAATGTTGTACACACACACACACACAGAGTGAGAGTGAGAGAGAGAGAGAGAGAGAGAGAGAGAGAGAGAGAGAGAGAACTGCAGTTTGTTTTGTAGATGGCATAAGAACTAGCATGGGATGTAATCACACTTCCTCATTCCACCATGGACTTTAAACTGCCCTAGTCTTCCTGGCTCACTTCCTTCGTGGTACACTTGCCGTTGAACACAATCTGCTTCAGGAGTTATTAAATTCGGTGTTCGGCAGTGTACCAGTACATCGTCAAACATACACATATCTCGACAATGACACAAAAGTCTCCAAATGTTACTTCAGAAGATGTGCCACAGGGAATATTTATTAAATCGTAAATATAGGTGTTTAAACAATTTGCTTTACACACACACAATTTAAAAGTAATCGAAATAAAAAGATCAACATTGCACAGTAGTTTATGTGTGTGTTATGTTCTTGGCGAGAAATTTCATTAAACAATCAAAACCTATTAAAATTGACATCATGATTGGATGAGGGATGTATAAAATGGTTACAGGTTTCGACATGAATATAAACTGTCAGAGCTATGGAATTTCAGGCCACTACAGGTATGCTAAGTTCATTTTTTTAAAAAGTACTATATAATTGCTAAGTTTTCTCAGTTACACCAGGACAATGAAGGAGGGAGTATATGGTCTATTGCGAGATAGGATAGTAACAACAATAACAAATAGCACTGCAATACATTGAGAAACACGATCCATTCACGGCTAGATGTATGAGATCACCGAAAACACTTATACATCCAACGTACTCAGCTTTTGGGCGTCCACACACAGTGCGCCCATGTGCCAGCACCAACGTGCAGAGGCAGGAGAGACTGAAGGCGTAAATGCGGCCCAATGGCCACAACTGCGCATATCAGCCAGAGAGACAGAACCACTAGCCAAGAAGGGTCTCCAGGAAGAGTGAGGTGGAGAGAATTCGAATGCTGTCAATACTTCCAGCGCCAATACTTGTTATTGTTGGATTTGTACAGCTCAAGTTTTCCATGGAGTATACTCACAACACACACATCCACTTCTATCGCTACTCAGCCAACAGGCATATCACTTTCCTAGCCCCCACTGCCACAGGCAAGTGCAGACAGGTCAGTGCATTCATTGTACCTAATCGCCAATCACAACCTAAGCTAATCCATTACTTCCAGTTGCTGATCGTTCATGACCACCCCTCTCGCCAACTATGGTGCTGAGATGTGGATGTATACAGTAGTTCTAACCAATTCCACAACAACATAGACCCTCCAATTTAAAAAATTCCCTTTGACCATACACCTCGATTTTCGCAAGCGAACTGTATCTTTCTCTATTTTATACAAGATATTCTCAAAGGAAGAAATTGGAGCATACATACGTTTCGCTAAAGTATCATTACTTCTTGTGAAAATCCTGTAACAGTATAGCATAGGATACATTTCCTCTAGGTATTTCCTCATAAGGTACAAAAAAACTGTTCTAAACAGCTTTATATCTGTTACGTCATGCATCACAACACCAGAATATTAAAGTCATTTTTGGCTCATGTTGGACAGCTAAGACCTATCTCTGTCACAGGCTGCCTCTTCACTTTCAAACTCCATTAAAGTAACCAAATACCTCACCACATATGAAGTCTCTTCGAGTAACAGCACAGATCAGCTGTAAATATCAGTTTACACTACGTATCACTTTATAAATTCGGTAACACATTGATTTTATTACAAAGGTCGTCTCTCTCTGTGTCGTCACAACGAAAAGAATACCTGATTACCGCACGAACTCAAGAATCATATTCGTGATACCCGAGTCATCCCTTCCACAAACCAGGCGGCACGTCATTGATATCAAATTGATAGGCTATTTAATTAAATTGATCATAAGAGTCACTTTGCATGGTGAGTAATTTTCTTCTTTCAGCGATCAGTCTACACTCACCCGATAATCCAAATGGGAATCCCTGTAGGGTATATGATGTCTTTTTCGAGAAACAGTACTGAGAGCCAACATTTGAAGCTGACCACAGAGGATTCTACCACTGGCAATACACATTTCGCTTAAGGACCACTCTATTAAAACCACAATCACTTACTGTTACCATCATCTTGTATAAAAGCGCTCTTGGTTCTACGGGCATGCACAAGAGTCGCTGATAGTGTTACACTTTCTGGTAGAAATGCTGTCTGCGATTTGGAATCAAGTGTTTCCATTCAACCATATACTTGTGTTGCGTCTTATGGCGATATCTTTTAATGATTACAGCCACTAATGAATAATATTCATGGCACTCTGATATCTCGAAACGAGTCATCCTTTCTGAAACCTATGTGCTAAAGATCCTATACTGCAAAATTCCAGCATGGTTTTTTAGAGAGTCTCTCTGCATCTTTTAACTCTTCCTCAGTCTCTGTCTCACCCTTTCTACAGCTTTGTTCATGTGATCGTATTAACATAAGTCAGAACTGAAAAGAGGTTGGAGATCTCTATGTCTGCTATCTTCTGCAACCTGTGGAGAAACAGTGTGAGCTGAGTTAATGCCACAGGACTGTGTTTTGACCACTCAGTGGAAAAGGAAACATGTTGTTGTAGCTCAGACAACCATGTACAATGTGTAAGTACTGCATCAAACGAAGCTTCCTCCTCCAACTCGAGGTAGTAGAAAAACAGTATGAGCAATTACGGTGGTGTTGCTAATTGGGAAAATGAGGTAGAGTCAACATCAAACAGGAATTGGAAAGAGAAACAGGATTCTTCTACTGTGGTGCGGTGTGTCTCCAAAATACAAACTGTTACTGCATTCAGAAGGAGATCTGCATCTCTCAGGGTGCATTCATATCTGTCACCCAAACATTCTCTCTATCATCTCACAGAGAGAACCTACAAACTATAAAATCTCCGCTGACATCACCCAGTTGAGAACTGGATAAGATATTACCACATCTCTGTCTTCCAGTGTATTGGGAAACAAATACCATCTGCATGTTGACCATACATGGTGATTCCATTAAATATATATGTTTTGGTCCAATGAAGAAGGAGGCCAGTGACTGAAGTCACTTCCACAGACGAGCGTAAATGTTGATCGCCCATACCATAGAAGGACCAAATCCCACAGACTATCAGTTGCAAGAGATGGTCCCAGCGTTGATGTTTGATACATTGTTTTTTTTTCTGCTGTAACACATCCAAGCAGTGTATGGTTATGGCCATACATTTTATTTTTCCACCACAACTTTGAGGTCTGCATCAAGTGCTAAACCAACAGTGACATGTCTTGATCTATTGGATCTCACAGAAAGCTTCAGATTGTGTGCTGAAAACTATGTTGTTGCTCCCACAACACGCATGAAATAAAAAACAGAGGTGGTGTTTCTTATTGACAAATATGTTGAAGACATCGCAACATATGGAAACCGGAAGCGTTTGTGGCATTGTGAAGCGTTTCCAAACAGCTGCCTAAAGATGATTAATGACCTCTAGATTTAAACTCATCTTTCACAGGTATACAGAAGCCAGTGGCGTAACTACCATAGGGCTAAGTGGGGCAGTGGCCTGGTTGCTGAAGTTCAGGGAGCCCCGGGGCCTCCATGAATGACATTTGAAAAAGTTTATAATATCTTAGTTGAAACAAGAATTTAAAACTTCTTACATTCTGGATGCTGACCATCATACATCGAATGGCAAAAACTGAAATCACAAAAATTTCTCCCACTTGCTGAATATAAATTTAGCAGGGCATATTGCTTGTCCGCTAAGATATGGACCCTGCCACTGCTCGGGTGTTGTCAGTTGAAGTTGGTGTTGCAATGGCTCCCAATCTTTATGAACTAATAGTGAGTGACACTGAATCATTAGCAGTGTGTATGACAATAGAGTGTGTGACCACATTTGAATATGAAATGTCTACAATGTATTATTATGGAAGATTGTTGCCACAGTGCGTCATTTCTAACGTCGAAAACGATATGTTCTGTGCACGAAATTGCAGACCCTGCAAAACCAAAAAAACTCCCTGCGTGTGTCAAGGCCTTGCTGCAAGTGGCCCCAGAATTCTCCACGGCAGCGAGGGGGGGGGGGGGCGGTAGTGAACAAGCAATAATATGGCATTAAGCATGGTGACTCACTTGTTTGTGCAGGGTATTCTCCTAAGTAACTGATCCTTAATCATAGATCACAATAAAGTATTGTAAGCAACTGCACTCTGAATTTCATAAAAGAAGAACCGAAAATGTGATCGGCTCTTAATAAGCATAACAAATGTCCACTTCAGGGGAGACCTCTATGGCTATCCCCATCGGATTCAGATACCGGGGGAGTTAAAATATCGACTAATGAGTTAATGATGGTAAGTATTGTCTTCAATGGCTTCATTTTCTTTACCTGCTCTTTTCCTGATCTGACATATGCTCTCCACCTTCCACCTGGCTGTTAATGTTCGTATCACTGACGTTTTATCGTATTTTAATTCATTGTATTAAAATCAATTAGCACTTGCTGTTTTATTGTTTCTCTGGTGGTTGTCGTTTCTGCAAATTACATGCAGATGTTCACCTAACTATAATTTTTTGCGGTTGTGAAACGTTTCGGTTTTATCAGCGACATTACAGTATAACTTGTCTTATCATTTTGTTTGAGTGCACTCGGGAGGGGTGCTTTAAGCTCCACATACATGAAATGCCAATGAGGTAACAGCAAACGTTAATGTATACATAGCACAATTTTGCATCAGGTTTATTCTTAACCACATATAAAGTGAGTGCAGTGAAGTGAGTGTTTGACTCTAGCGCACATGCATAATGAAGCATTTAGACTGTTAGTTTAGTTTACAAAGTTTTTGTTGAAGTAAACAAAATCATGGATAAAAAAATGAAATCTAGTGGTGCATTTAGGCGAAAAAAAGTCAGGAAAAAGAGACTAGACGAAAACTGACCAAAATTGGCAAATGTTTTACTCACACTCCTACAAGTACTTCTGGGCCCAAATGTTGATTGTGAGTCGGATAAAGTGGTATCTGTTTAGGTGGCCTATTGAAGACAATCTGACAATGATTGTAATTAAAAATACCGCCGGCCACGACGACGGCGCAATCGACCATGTCGACGGCACCTGCATGGCAAACGAAACAGGGAAAGAGCCGTCGATCTATACACTCTTCTAAAAGGTAAATAAAACTTAACGAGCAAGACATTGAGTGAGAAAGAAAAACGTGTAATTCTTGATATGGGACCATTAAAATCTTCAGGACCATTTCCTAAACATCAGCACCAGAAAAACAGTTATTTTCCAAAATCGTACTACGTTTCATTTTCTAAATATGGACCAGTTTATCGTTCCAAAATTCTAGATGCTGCCTATTGTCAGCCTTGCTGGGTTGTTTGCTTTGCAAAGGAATAACGTATGGTGTACAGGTAATCGGGACTGGGAGCACTTATCAGAAAGAATTGAAATGACACAGTTTCTCGAGTGGTCATACAGAAGCATGTATTGTGTAAAAACTCCGGAAAAAGAATGATACTATCGACAAGAAAGTTGAAAATGCAATTTGTAGAGAACTGTCATTTCGGAAAATGATTCTTGCGATGTTATTCGATATCACAGCTACTCTAACAGAAAGTTGATTGGTTCTCAGAGGACATCGAGAGAACTAAGTCACGAGGAAGGATACTATGGCAATTTTCTGTCCATTATAGGGCTTGTTGCCCGGTTTGATGAAATTTTGTGGCAAATTTTGGATATGTCCAAAGCTAATCTTTTTCACCTTGCTAGAAATTTTTTTATTATTTTATTTTTTGTTTATTTCTTCAGTTGCCTGAATTCGAAAACATTTTTAAAGTTACACCAGTTTGTTTTTAGGGTCTACAAGGTGTATGAGTAACAATTCAAAATGAAATGACTGAGTGCTTAGGGAACAAAATTGAAAATAAACTGCTAGAATAAATTAGAACATCACCGTTTTTCACCACCATAATGTGCACTATACAGGATGTGCAGTAATAACCAGATTGGAAAATAAACAACTAATCGACATAGCCTGTGATTTTTTGTACCGTGTACAAACTCTAGGGATTGATTGATTAGAGGATACGGAACAAAGAAGGTCTAATGAACTTACATCAGGAAATGTGTGGTTTCCATGCTAGAGACCATTTATTCAATCATACATTGTAACAGAGACTGTGACATGATACGCACTGTACCATGCAACCACAATTACAGGATGTGTTGAAAATGGTTTCCATGTGCCTCAACGCATGCATGTATGTGGCGGAGCGTGTTCTGTCTCACTTGTTCACATTGGCCAGGCAGCATCTAAACAGTATCAGAGGCACCATGAATACACTGCTCCGGTGTCTCCACATCTGGAATGAGCTCTGAATACACGATACTTTTGAGATGACCTCATAACCAGAAATCGCATGGGTTGAGATCTGGTAAACGAGCAGTCCATGCAACTGGACCTCTTTGTCCAGTACATTGACCAGGAAAAACACGATTGAAATGCTGCGTCCACCCGTTAACGGCAAAGTCGGCTGGAGTACCATCATGTAGCAGCCAAATAACTCTTCTAACCATCAATGGCACTTGTTCCAGAAGTGGATGAAAAGTCACCCACAAGAAACGCCAATAGTTCTGGCCTTTTAGTTGATATGGAAGAAAGACTTCTAGCAAAATATGGTCGCCAATTATCCTGGCCCACACATTCTAGCTGCACCGATGCTAATGATTCGCTGTCACCTTACCACAGGGATTCTGCATACTATCCCACAGATGACTGTTATAAAATACCACTCCGCAGAAAGGTGGCCTCATTTGTGACTAGGATGGATGACACAGATCCTGGAATCATGGTTGCCTGATGATGAAACAGGTGACAAAACTGCTCCCAATGTCGATATTCTGTCACACGCTGTAAGTGATAACGGTACTAACAATCGTCATGGAGAATGTTCCACATGATCACGTGGCTTACCCTGTACTGGGAGGCCAATTGCCTCGCACTGATACAGTGGTCGCCTTTCATAGTGTTAATAATATTTTCCTCCAAGTCTGATGTTCGAACATTTCACATATGTCCTTCATGATTTCCTGTTTTTTGAGACGACCCAGTCTCAGACAAACGGCGGAACACTGCTGCAAACACTGAATGCTGCGGTTGTTTTCAGTGGGGATAGGACTGATGTAACATTGCTGCCCGTCACCCATTGCCTTTTGCCTTTCCATAAATAACCACCTTGTCAGCAGGCTCTCGATTTGAATACAGAACCATTGTGTCCAATGCTGTATCACATCCACTGTAAGGTGAGTCAGTAAGAGAACTGAATCGGACACAACATTACCAACTACTATGGCAGGAGAAGGCGCTAGGGCAACAAGTATGAGTAACGGTAGCAGCCTTCAAGAGGTAACCATGCATAATGTAACTGGCTGCATGGTACAGGGCATATTAGACTGCAGTCTCTGTAACATTGATTGAATGAATATGTGGTCTTTCTTGTTCAGTATCCTCTCATGGACCAACATGTAGAGTTTGTACCTACTGGAAAAACTGACCCTGCATAAGTGAAAGAATTACTTGTAGGCTTTCATGCAGTCGTCAAACATGGCGCAGCACGTTTTGTCAAGCAGATGACTAAATTATTTTATTATTGACAGTATTATGCATTTACCAAAGTATGTTAGTCAAGATAACGATGGGGCAAGTGTGATGAGTGGTGTTTACAATGGTGTAGAAAGACAGATTATGAAAATTCAGTCAAATGTGTAGTATATACATTGCGCCAGTCATAATTTGAATTTAGTGGTAAATGACGTTGTTAGCTGTTGTGTGGAAGTGCATATTTTTGCACAGCAATGCAAGACTTAAACTTAATTTTATCGGGAATAGTATTAAGCGTTGTGACATAATATCGAAATTAACTGGACAATCAAAAAACACTTTTAAAAAATTAAATCCGACTAAATGAGTAGAATGATTTTGTATGTTCTGTCTCACTAGCTCAATTTTATAAAAAATAAAAAATGTTTGTTAACACTCACAATTTTTTATTTTTCACAAAAATTAACCTAGTTATCTAGACATACAAAATCTCTCTACTATCCCTTTTACCTAATAATGATATAACATAACATAAAATAACATAATATAATATAATAAAAAATCATTTACTTTAGATACGTTTCCCATAGGAGAAAGTAATATAATTAAATAAATTAGGTAATTAATTACTGTTTTTAAAAAAGAGTTTTTAAAAGAAACTTTTTTTAGATAATTTTCTTAGCCCCAAAAATTGTCCTATTTTTGACTTATGTGAAAAACATGTTTTTTAAAATTATTTTCGAAGCATTTTTTGTAACTTTTTCTTACCTCAAAAAATTTCCTATTTTTGACTTTTATGAAAAATGCATTTTTCAAAAGAATAAGTATAAAAAAGGATTTTTTAACTTTTTCTTAGCCCCCAAAAATGTCCTATTTTTGACTTTTGTGGAAAATGTGTTTTTTAAAATTATATCAGATAAAATGGTTCAAATGGCTCTGATCACTATGCCACTTAACATGTAAGGTAATCAGTCCCCTATAACTTACAACTACTTAAACCTAACTAACCTAAGGACATCACACATATCCATGAACGAGGCAGGATTCGAACCTGTGACCACAGCGGTCACACAGTTCCAGACTGAAGTGTCTACAATCGCATGGCCATACCGGCCAGCTATATAAGATAAGTAAGAAAATTAGTTTGCTTTCAGCTATCTAGTTTCAAATACTATTTGAATGTAAGTAAAATTAAAGAAAATGTATTAATTAAAAGAAAAGTAAATTATATTAAAACTTTATTTATTTTGAAAAACTGCAAAACACCCTCACAATGTCCTACACACATTTTTCTATGTTTCGGACTCCTCTGACCCAATGTACACAGCACTACACAAAGACTAAGTTCTGAATTAACAGAACCGCTTCTTTTATTATGGCTGTTATTAATTACATACGTGGGTGTGTTGGATGTCTTAGCCAAATGGCTAGCACTCTCCACACAAATACGTTATAATGACCTTTGATATGTGCACTCTCATTGGTGAACGATTGTGTGAAGTTTGGCTGAAGTAAAGGAGCTTGAACAATGTATATATACTTGGAGTTCTACTGCGAAAGGCTCTTCTAAAAATTAACGTCTTCATCAATTAATTTCAGGCTCAAATTAATTATTTTCTTAACACTATTCCATTTTTAAACTCGAGAACAGACATGAACAACTGATTAATGTGATCTGAACAACAGAATTAGAGACAAAAAATAGAGAACGTTATATCTAAAGTAAAGTATGTTCGCATGTTATTTTCAATTGAATATACACCAGAGCCATCTGTAGACAGAAGCTGGAATCTAGTTAGTTAAGACTAATGTTTGCAGATGTCACTGCTGCTCTGAAAGTACAGCTCGAAACATATAAAATGTAACAAGTGGATAGCTTGAAACATATAAAATGCAACAAACCCAATATTTTGTTTTAAAATGCTACAAACCGAATATTTTTCTTAAAATTTGTTTTGTCCAGAACTAACAGTAGGCCACATTCGAATTTCATCAAAATAACTTAATAAACAAAAAAGTCGATTTTCATTACTAAGCACATTTTGACTATAGATAAAGTGACGATTTCTCAGTGAAATATCAACCGATTTTAAAACTTCAAAACGCAAACATAATCTACATAAAAAGTGTTATGCAGAAAAATATAATAAAATAAATCATAAATCATTTAATAAGAAACAATAAAATTTTCAGTTTTTATTTTTTCTATCTCTCTTAAAATGTTTCTGAAATGTGTATAAGCATGAGGTTAACACTTTTATAATTTTTTTAAGTTTTTCATTCATTTATATAGAAGCAAATGTTAATAATTAAAAATTTTCAGTAACCAATCTATGTTGTGCATCAAATGTAAGATTTTTTTTTACCATACATAATTACATAAGTGTATCATTCAGAATTTTATCAATCAAAGTTTCACAAAATTTCTTAGTAGTTTTCTGTATAGTTACAACATTCTTTCAGCGTGTTATATTGATTACATAATCTGGATAATTAGTTATAAAACTAAATGGATTATTATCAATATCTGATTTTAGTAAAGTTATCCTTTAAAAATCAAGAAATTCATCATATGCTTTAAGAAAATTATTTGGTGGATTAATGTTCCACATTTCTTGAGGAAAAACTTTATTTCTACCATTTTTAAATAAATATTCTGTTGCTTAACATGATCAAATAATGACAAATCAACTAAATGATTAATTTAAGCATTTGTCTGAAATACAACAAATACAAAATATGGCATATCGAATTCTGTAGAGTCATGGTAATTTGTTATGTCTAATTCAAAACTGTTTTTACCAGATAATCAAGAGTAATTTTCGGATTTTTAAGAATAATTTCACGTTGTTCAAGTCCATATTTTGGTTCATATTTAACAACAGGCACAAGAATTTCCATGGATTCTATAACAATTACACCTTCTTTAGGAAGAGTATCTTTTATGTCAAGTCCAGCATCATTTTTATCAGCCCAATGAAGAATTGTGTCTCCAGAAGATGTGAACTACATGTAAAAATACAAATCTTTAAAAAGTCCACCAAGTAATGATAATGGAGAAAGTACTTCATTTCTTTTACTATTTATTTTTCCTGTATTAATTATATGTCCTTCTAAACTTATTTTATCGGTAACAGATGAAGTTATATGTAATAAAACTGATGAAGCAATAAAAGGATGCTCACTTCTAGATAATATATTATTTCCTTTCTTTATCATTAAAAAAGCAAACAACTCTGCTACATAATTATCAATTAACTTTTGTTTGATAATTGGATGATTGGATAATCTATACCATCATTTTCAATAATACTAAAATTCATGTACAATTGTGAATGATTTAGATGAAACCAACCATCACCAATATTTATTTTAATTTCTGTATCTTTGTTAGGAACATTTAAATTTTTTTGTTTTCTCATTCACAGAGAATGAGTAAAACTGATAACTTTCAATTTTATTAGTGATTTACTAAGGAAATAATTTATTCAGATATTAAGATATTTCTAAAACAACTGTTACAGTACCACCATTAAAGTCAATTAAACTATCATTTTCATCAGTTATTGTAATTTCTAAATCATAAATTGTATCAGAAATAGGAACATTAATAGGATATTTTGGTTCATAAATTATTGGTCGACCAAACACTGCATTGTGTTTAGATGTAGCAATATTAGTTTCTTCATGAAAATGATCATTGTGTTTTTCAACCATTACATCATCAAGATTAAAATTTATATTTACTACACTCCTGGAAATTGAAATAAGAACACCGTGAATTCATTATCCCAGGAAGGAGAAACTTCATTGACACATTCCTGAGGTCAGATACATCACATTATCACACTGACAGAACCACAGGCACATAGACACAGGCAGCAGAGCATGCACAATGTCGGCACTAGTACAGTGTATATCCACCTTTCGCAGCAATGCAAGCTGCTATTCTCCCATGGAGACGATCGTAGAGATGCTGGATGTAGTCCTGTGGAACGGCTTGCCATGCCATTTCCACCTGGCGCCTCAGTTGGACCGGCGTTCGTGCTGGACGTGCAGACCGCGTGAGACGACGCTTCATTCAGTCCCAAACATGCTCAATGGGGGACAGATACGGAGATCTTTCTGGCCAGGATAGTTGACTTACACCTTCTAGAGCACGTTGGGTGGCACGGGATACATGCGGACGTGCATTGTCCTGTTGGAACAGCAAGTTCCCTTGCCGGTCTAGGAATGGTAGAACGATGGGTTCGATGACGGTTTGGATGTACCGTGCACTATTCAGTGTCCCCTCGACGATCACCAGAGGTGTACAGCCAGTGTAGGAGATCGCTCCCCACACCATGATGCCGGGTGTTCGCCCTGTGTGCCTCGGTCGTATGCAATCCTGATTGTGGCGCTCACCTGCACGGCGCCAAACACGCATACGACCATCATTGGCACCAAGGCAGAAGCGACTCTCATCGCTGAAGACGACACGTCTCCATTCGTCCCTCCATTCACGCCTGTCGCGACACCACTGGAGGCGGGCTGCACGATGTTGGGGCGTGAGCGGAAGACGGCCTAACGGTGTGCGGGACCGTAGCCCGGGTTAATGGAGACGGCTGCGAATGGTCCACGCCGATACCCCAGGAGCAACAGTATCCCTAATTTGCTGGGAAGTGGCGGTGCGGTCCCCTACGGCACTGCGTAGGATCCTACGGTCTTGGCGTGCATCCGTGCGTCGCTGCGGTCCGGTCCCAGGTCGACGGGCACGTGCACCTTCCGCCGACCACTGGCGACAACATCGATGTACTGTGGAGACCTCACGCCCCACGTGTTGAGCAATTCGGCGGTACGTCCACCCGGCCTCCCGCATGCCCACTATACGCCCTCGCTCAAAGTCCGTCAACTGCACATATGGTTCACGTCCACGCTGTCGCAGCATGCTACCAGTGTTAAAGACTGTGATGGAGCTCCGTATGCCACGGAAAACTGGCTGACACTGACGGCGGCGGTGCACAAATGCTGCGCAGCTAGCGCCATTCGACGGCCAACACCGCGGTTCCTGGTGTGTCCGCTGTGCCGTGTGTGTGATCATTGCTTGTACAGCCCTCTCGCAGTGTCTGGAGCAAGTATGGTGGGTCTGACACACCGGTGTCAATGTGTTCTTTTTTCCATTTCCAGGAGTGTAATTCAAAAGGGATTATTTTAGGAACATCTTTAGCTGTAGCTTTTTCATTAGGTAAAACAACTTGATTATTAAAACCAACTTAAATTCTAATACTATCTTCAATATCCACATACAATTTTACATAATTTTCAATAACAATTCTGTTTAAAATTTCATCTCTTTTGTGTGTATAGTAGGTTTTTTAGAATGAATATTTTTTTAAAAAATCTTTCAAGCTATATTGACCTACAGGAATATCTATCGTTTCGCCATTGCAATAAAGTTTATTATTTTTTGTTGTAATATTTGGTGTGAATAAAAATTAGTGAATCTTTAGTATAACTATCATGTATTGGAACAGTTAATCTTTTTCTAAGTATTGAAGATTTATCACTAAGTTGAAGTAATCTACTCATATACTACTGAAAAAATTATTAAATACATGAACAAAACAGATGGGGAACCTAAAGTTAGACTTCCAGAAAATAAGTTAAAAATCAAAGATGGTAATCTTTTACCAAATTCTATAAGATGTGCGATAATTGGACCAAGTGGTTGTGGAAAAAGAACATTAATGATTTGTAATTATATTTTACCTCCAGGATTGTTAAATTCGAAAAAATTAAACATTTTTATGTTTATTCAAGGAGCTTAGAATATTTTACTAGATCCAGACACAATGGTAAAGACTGTTTTTACTTAGCTGTAACTTATTCAAAAATACTAAAACAGTTAGTTAGAGATAATTTAAATTTTTAAAATATATTTAGAGAAGCTAATACAAATTTAAATCATATTTAGCATAATTTTAAAGAAATGTGTAGTAAATGTTGAAATGATGAGCTTGGATTTTTCACAATAGACATGACTACGAAACCAAATGAAGGTAAGTTTGGAAATAAAATTCAACATTTCTTAACATCGTAAACATTAAATAAAAACAAAAACAGCAACGTTAAACGTAAATGTGAATCATAAATGGCAGAAATAAATTTTAAACATAATTAATGTTTTTTCTACTATAATAAATGTTTGCAAAGTATGATGATAAAGTTGTTAAATGAGCTAAACAAAATAGAAAGAAAGCTGAAGAATTAAAAGAACAATTTAAGCTTTGGAAAAAGCAACCAACAACAGAATATGAAAAATATAAAAAGGAATATCAACCTGTTAATGATGCTTCTGAACAAGTCAAAAAAGGAATCGAAGGAATAGGTGATAATGTTTTAAAAACTATTGAAGAAAATAGAGACATAGAAAAACAAATGATTCCATATCATCATCATATAGAAGATTTTGGTGACTTATCACCAATTAAACCATTAAAGGACTGATCTGATGATATTCTGGGAAAAAATGATTATACATTAACTGAATCAGAAGTTCAGGATATATTGAATAAATACCAAGAAGAAAAAGAATCGAGTAGTCATCAAAATAAAACTAAAAAGAGAAATGTCGGTTAAAGAATGTTAAAGTATATTAATCATAGCGAAGATAAAGTCTTTGGTGTTGGAATGTTTAAATATGTTGGTTATTTAACTGTTGAATTCAGTAGACATAAATTAAAAACTGGCGAAAAAACATAAAGGTCAGATGGATTAATGAGACTTTTAACTGAAAAGCAGATATGAATGAAAAAATCGATGGTGTAGATGTATCAAATTATGGGGATATACTATATAATTCAGGAGCATTGTATTCTGATAATAATCCAAATAAAATAAATCAAGTAGAGGTAATAAATATAAATATTTTATAAAACCAATTGTTGGTGATTATTTACCAAACTTAAGAAGACATACTAAAGATGGCTCAGAAGCAAGTTGTGCTAAAAAAAATAGATGAAGGGATTGGTTTGTCTGGGGGAGGAGACCAGAAAATGAGGTCATAGGTCTCATTGGATTAGAGAAGGATTGGGAGGGAGGTCAGCCGTGCCCTTGCAAAGGAACCATCCCAGGGTTTGCCTATAGCGATTTAGGGAAATCACGAAAAACCTAAATCAGGATGGCCAGACGCAGGATTGAACCATCATCCTTATGAATGCGAGTCCAGTGTGCTAGCTACTGCGCCACCTCGCTCGGTATAGATGAAGGTTTAATTAAAAATATAAAGAAAAACGAATTGAATATGTTTGGTTAAATGATGTTAGACAATTAATTGATAGATTTGGAGTAATTCATGGTGAGGAACTACCTGGAAATAAGAAATATCATAACGAAAAAGTTAGTATTGCACAAATGTTAACAAATATATTTACTGATTTAATAATTGATATTAGAAAAGGAATTCCATATTTAATTAGATTTTTGAATAGTCTTCCAAACACATTTTGGAAAAGTGATAAATATGGAGAAAGGTTTATTAAATTGCTTTTAAATAATGTTCCAATGCCAGAGATGCACCTCCCAGGATATAAGTACTGTGGACCGTTCACTAAACTTGAAGAAAGAACACATGGTGATCCAGGAATTAATCCAGAAGATGCATACAGATATCATAAAGATTTACAATCTAGACATGAATCAGATAAAGAACTTCAAGAATGCATGCAACTCATGCCAGTTTGAACGAGAAAATTGCAGCAACAACAGTTAGAGGAATTATGTATGGTAAAAGGAAATGAGGTATGGGAATTGATATAGATGAAAATGGTTGGGGTTTATGTAATGTTTGTTATTATTTTTTCTCTAATAAAAGTACCTGTATTTAAATGAATATACTACATGGTGCAATTTTTAAGATTACAAACAGCATTGACAAAAAAATACATTGGATGTACAACAATAAAGGTTGTTTAAGAATGACAGGACATCGATATGATGCAAGAAACGCAAAATCTAAAACCTATTTCCGGTCATATGAGAAATTTAGGAATTAAAAATTCTCGAATTGAATATGTAAACTCAGTTGTAGTTTCATCAAGAAAAGAACTCAGAATTAAAGAGCAGAATGAATTAGAAAAATTTGATATGTCAATTTTATTGAATGTACTTTTAGCATATTCTTACAATCAGGAAAAAACTGGAGACCAAGCGAAAAAACGCAAAGTTAGAAGAGATTATTATAATAAACATATGCAAAATCCCAAATAGTGTGAAAATGAAAAAAATAGAAATAAACATACATAGAATGCAAATAAAACGAAGTTAAGAAAAGGTACTGAATGAAGCTTTTATAGAGTTACATAGAATTGAAGTTTGAAAAATCTTTATTGAATGTTAACAATATAAATGAATTACTTTACAATTGATTACACTTTGTGACATAGTGGGAAAATTAACCAAAAGAAATTAAATTTAAGTTAAATAATGAACAAATAAATGCAATTGAACCACTTTTAACACATGTTCAAAAAAGGAAAAAAGAAAAGAAAGTTGGTTGAAATTTAGTTGTAACATTAGCTGTTTCTGCTGTTAAAAAATTATTGAATATTTAACACAAAAAGGATGGTAAAGGACTAACACAACATGAAGGAGGATTTTTACCATTATTATTAGCTGCATTACCTTATTTAGTAACAATTGGTTCTTTGGCTGGTGGATCTGCAGTAATTGAAAATGCAGTTAATAATAAGACGAAAGCTGATAAAGAATTACAAGATAAAAAAACAATTTAGAAATGGAAAAGTAAACTGGTAATGAAATAATGAAAGCAATAATATATCCAAAAAGTAATTGAATAATATCCTAATGCATTAAATAATTTTGATATAGAAGATCTAACTAAACAACTAAAAATTAAAAATTTTTTCTGTATATATGATTGATGAATTAATCAATAAGCCATTTAAAATTCAATGTAGTATAATAAATTTAGACAGATCTGATAGTCCTGGTAAACAGTGGATATGTTATCATAAAAATAATATTAAAAAAATGGTTTTTCATTCATTCAGTGGTATTATACCAAAACAATTAGTTAACTGTTTATTAAAAAATGAACTATATTACAATACAGAAAGAATACAGAATTTTGTGAAGTAATTTGTAGTTATTTGTGTTTATTCGTTTCGAAATTTTTATGTGAAAATTATAATTTTAATGGTATTTTAGTTTTAATAAATGGACATTTTTGGAAATAAGATATATCTAATTAAACAAAATGAACAAGTACATAATACATCTACATTCAATTTAGAAAAAATTGAAAAAGTATTAAACTACAGTCATCAATAGATAACTAATGTAATTAAAAAATTTAATGCTATTGTTAAATTAACTAAAGGATATATTGGTTTTAAAGGTAGAAGACTTGTTAATGTAAATCAATTAATTGATGTAAAAGATGTAGTTAACAAATATTATTTCGTTAATGAAGTATTAAATTTTGTTACACAACCAGAACACACAAGTATTTGAACGCAATTAAATAACTATGTTAATATAGGAGAAATAACAAGTTTCTTTTAGAATTAAAGGAAAAAAATTATGTTATAGATGGTATTATGGCGCACAATAATATAGAAACAAGCGATATGAAAAGAAATCTTATCAATGTTTTGAATAAAATTGATTCAGTAGAAAGTTATGTTAAATCATTAGTCTCAGAAATTTAAAAAAAAAAAGACAAAAGAGCAGGCAAAAATCTAAGGTATTGGAAAATTACATTGTTTTTACTTTATTGAATTTTTATTCTATATAGATGGAAAATTATATTTCACATGATATCATATTTATTTTTTAAAGTGTAAAAAGTTGACTGATACACATAATCCACATAGAGTAGAAACTATAAATGAAAGACAAAGAATTTCAGGTCTTTGTACAATTTGTAAATCTAAAAAGAGTAAATTTTAAAAAAATGTTGTAAGTGCTGGTGAAGGTTACAATAATATTTATGAAGAAATAATTAATGAATTTCCTAAACCAAAGAGAAAAAATTTTAAAAAAGAAATGTTGTTTCTTTTAGTACAGATTATTTATGGAAATATGATTTAGTTGAAATGGATTGTGGTAATTTAAAAGGAATTTCTAAAATAAACAAAGGTTATAAATATTTATAGACTGTTATAGATGTCTTTTCGAAATTTGCTTGGGTTGTTCCTATTAAAAACTAAAACAACAAAAAATATAGTTAATGCTTCGAAAAGAATTTTATAGATAGAAAGACCCATAATTCACAAACAGATCATGGTAAAGAATTCTATAACAAATGATTTAAAGAATTTTCAAAGAAATATAACATCAATCATTGTTCAACTTTTTCAGAATTGAAAGTATCTCTTCTTGATCGATTTAACAGAACAGTTAAAGAAGAGATCTGAAAGAAATTTGCTTTACAAGAAATTTATAAATGCAACGATCTAGTTTAATATCTAGTTGATGAATGTAATAATACAAAACATTCTACAATAAGAATGAAACAAGTAGAAGTAAATGAAAAATATTTCAAAATAAGTAACATTGTATGTAGTGAGCAAGCTATATTTAAAAAAGGTAATAAAGTTAAAATAAGTAAACTTAAAGGTCTTTCTGAGAAAGTATATACAGTTAATTGGTCAACAGAATTATTTGAAATTGAAGATGTTATTCTCTCTAATCCAATTACAGATAAATTAAAAGATAGAAAAGAAATTTGTATGAACAAGAACTACAGAAAACGAAATATCCAGACGTATACATAGTTTAAAGAGTTTTAAAAAAGAAAGATAATAAAGTTTATGTTAAATAGTTAGGTTTTGATAATTCACATAACATTTGGGTATATAAAGAAAAGTTATTTTATAGTAGTTCTGTTTGATAAAGTATTTTAAAGTCATTAATGAATAGTTCTTGTGTATAGTTATCCAAAATATGAAAATAGTTCACATGACAGACAATCCTTAATTTTCTTTCATTCTTTGATACAGACTTATTGAATAAGGATTATACTTCAATCTTAACATTTCCTCAAAATTTGGATATCTATCTCAGATTTTATATAGTTGTTTCTGTAAATTTTCTTATTGTGTTCTGATGACATAATTGGCATATTCACATTCATCCTCAGATAATTTTAAAAGAATGACTGTTGGAATTAAACTGCCATCACTTGTTTTACAAACTACATGTGGTAATAAAGTATTTATTTCTTCATTTCTTTGATGTATTATTTCCTAAGCAATATTATTTGTTTCTCTCAAATGTTGAATATGTTCATCTTTCATTTTAATTCTATCTCCTTTAATTGAATTATTTTTTGTTTAATTTATTCAATTATTGTAGTTGTTGTATAGAATTACCATTGTCTTTTATTTGATATTTATAAGCATCATCACTTCTTCTCTAATGTTATATTTACCATTTCTAATTGATTTTAAAACTTTAAGTGTAACCCAGCTTTTAAATTGTTTAGCTTCTTCTTTTGGTATTTTAAAATTAAAGAATATAATCAAGATTCATTGATGAAAATAGTTTTTTTCAATGCTTGATGTGGGCTCGCAAATCGTGATGCTCAAAATATTAGCAATATTTCCTTTATCACCTGAATCAACTCGTTTAATTATTGTATCATTTGTGTATTTTTATTATAATATCTCAGCAACATTTTTAGCTTTGAACCATGGATTATTTTCTTCATCAATAATCATGCGAACTAGCTTATTGTCTATTTTGTAGAACAATTATTAAAAATTAAGTACCAGAAAAATTTGATATAATGATATGATATTATAATATGATGATATTAATGCCATGTTTAATGTTCAAGATGAAGCAGCTTATTATGGTGATCATGATGATGATTATTGTTGGCGATGATTATTTTTAAAATAATTGATATAAATAAATTAAAATTTAACAAAATTACTTTCTTCAACTCTAATAAATTTTTTTTCTATATAAATGGTGGAAGTTCAACAAGATTGTTCTGTGAAAACTAAATATTGTAGATATTGTAATACAGATCAACCAATTGATAATTTCACTTTATAAAAATACACACAAAATGGTTATAGAACTATATGTTTAAATAAATTTAATGTAGAAAATTATAATAAAAATCGAATTCCTTATGAATGAGGAAAAAGTGTTGCTATATATTATTTCAAAGGACATGTAAGACGATATCCAAGTAAAGAGCTTACGAAAATAGAAAATGAATTAATAATAAGGAAGTTATAAGTGAAGAAATGAAGAAATTTAAAATTTGTCAAGAAATTAAAGATTTTAATTGTATTTATATAAATACATCACATAAAGATAAACATAATAATAAATGTAAGAAAGTAACTCAGAATATATTTAGAATAGGAAAGCTCCAAATTTAAATAATAATCCTTTATGATGAATTATCTATTACACAATAATACTTATCTATCTATTAATTAATTACAATTTTATTAATAAAAATTTTTACAAATTTAATGAATTTTTTTTGTATTAAATAGAAGAGCAAACTAATTGATTGTTAATCTAAATTGTAACTAATTCCGTTAAAAACTAATTGATAGTTAAGCTAATTCTCTTTCTGATAAATTATTTATTAAATAATAATACTTATCCATGTATTTACTAATTATCAATTAATTAATAAAAATAACTTTTACATATCTTTTAATATTATGTAATACAGGGAGAGAAAAATAGAAAAATACACTGATGTTCATCTTCAACAAATTTCTAATCAACTACAACGATATACTGTTGCAAGACTACGTGAATTTTGTAAAGAAAATAATTTACAAGGATATTCAAATTTATGTTAAGCGGATTTAATTAGACTTATTATTAGTAATCGTTCAATTATTGTTAGAAATCACCAATTATTTTTGGAAATAATAAATCTAATCATAAATCTGAGACTGCTTCAGCTATCGATGAATTAAGTGAAAATAATACAAATATAGTCAAAAATAATATGACTGAAGTGAGTGAAAATCATAAAAATTATTTAACTGCATTATAAAAGTATTGTTATATTTATATACCTGAAGAAGTAAGTGCAAATCAAACAAATATTGTCAAAAATAATAAAGCTGAATGTAGAGAAAATCTTTAGAAATAGTTAACATTTTACAATATTTATGGTTTTTTTCTATCTAAAGAAGGTAAACCATTAAAAAGAATATTTCCATTTTCTACAAATATATTTCAGGAACCAAGAGATAGAAAAACAATTAAAGAATACTTAGTGGATTAAGCATTTGCAGACAAATTACAAACTGTAAGTTCAGAAAATAATATAGATGTACTTGATCGTAATCATTTCTCAACTATCATTTCTTAAATTACTAATTTTCAAGCACAATGATCAAGATGATCATTAAGTAGAATTATTGGCAATTAACAAATATGTTCCAATAAGAGGATCATCTTATAATTATTTAGCCAAATTAATAAAAAACAAAAAACTTTGTATTAATGTGAAAAATGATCGGAAGTGTTTACTGTGGTCTATAAAATCAGTTTTGCTTCCTGTAGATAAAAATCCTGAAAGAATAACAAAATATAATAATGTTGGTCTTGATCTCAATAAAAAGTTGAAAATAATGAATTTCCTGTACTAGTTTGTCATATTCAAAAAACAGAAAATATAATTAATGCACCTATTAATGTTTATTCATTTGATGATGAAGATGAAAATTATCAAGTTTACCCATTAAAAACAACAAAATCTAAAAAAGAAAACATTTAAATCTACCTTATTCTAAGAAAGATAATAATTCACATTATCGCTATATAAAAAATTTATCTAGACTTGTATCAAGTCAAATGACTAACCATACTGAAGTACAATTTATTTGTGATTTATATTTTCTGCATTCTAATGGTAAAGAAAAATTAGATGACCACAAAAAATTGCTTAACTAATAAACCATTAAAAGATGAAATGCCAGGTGAAGGAGAATATGTACATTTTAAAAATTATCAATTTACACACAAGGTTCCATTTGTAATACACCCTGATTTTGAAAGTTTACTTTTAAAAATGGATAACTGTGAACCAAGTCCAGAAACACCATATACAATCAAATATGAAAAACATGAACCAAATTGATTTTGTTAATATATTAAATATATTTGTTAAAATTATAAATATGCTGTTGTGTATAGAGGACCAAATAGTCATAAAAAGTTTATTGAATGTATAAAACAAGAAGTTGAAGAAATTGGGAAAATATATTCCATAACTGAAGAACTCAAACCACTTACACTTGATGAATACAAAATGTTTCTAAAATCTAAAGTTTGTACACTATGTATATGTCCTTATAAAAAAAGAATAAAAAAGTACATCATCATGATCATTTAACTGAAAAATATATCGCTCTATTATGTAATATGTGTAATTTAACGTTAAGCACCCTTATTTTGCACCTATTTCTTTGCATAATTTATCTGGTTATGATTCACATCTTTCTTGTAAAAGAACTTGGTTATGATGATACTGAAATAGAACTAATACCAAGTAATGAAAATAAATATATTAGCTTTGCTAAACATAAAAAAATTGAAAATGAGATTTGTTGATACTTTTAGATTAATGGGTACTTCACTTGATAAACATTCATCAAATTTAAAGAAAAATTAATGTATAAATATTAAAAGGTATTTTTCTCCAGATTATTTAACTTAGTATTTAGAAAAGGTGTATATCCATTTGGTTACATGGATTCTTGGAAAAAAATGAAGAAACACAATTACCAATAAAAGATAAATTTTATAGAGAATTATATGATTGTGACATAGGTGATGAAGATGATGAACATGCAAAATTAGTTTGGGAAAACTTCAGTATTAAAAATCTTGGTGAATATCATGATTTATATCTTAAAACTGATTTATTATTCTTAAGTGATATTTTTCTAAATTTTAGATAAACATGTATAAATACATATAATTCAGATTCTTCTTCGTATTTTACCACACCAGGTTTATCTTGAGATGCAATGCTAAAAATGAGTAATCAAAATCTTGAATTAGTACATGATTATGATATGCTTCTAATGGTTGAAAAAGGAATAAGAGGTGGAATTTCACAATGTTGTAAAAGATATGTAAAGGCAAATAATAAATATTTGAAAGATTATAATAATAAAGAAATATCAAATTATATAATATATCTCGATGTACATAATTTATATGGTTATGCTATGAATCAATATTTACCATATGGTGTATTTAAGTGGGGTGAAATGTCAAACAGTAGTCGAGATGGTTATATATTTGATGTAGATATAGAATATCCAAAACAATTACATTATTTACATTAAGTTTTACCACTAACTTCTGAATCAAAACTTGTTCCGGGTACAAATGAATGTAAATTAAGAACTACTTTAGATAAAAGAGTAATTATGTGGTACATTATAGAAATCTTAAACAATATTAGTGTTTAGGAATGAAACTTACAAAAATTTAAACAATATGATTGGTTAAAACAGTATATAGATCTAAACACACAGTTAGGAACTAAAGCTACAAATGACTTTGAAAAAGATTTCTATAAATTAATGAATAATTTTGTTTTTGGTAAAACAACAGAGAATATAAGAAAGAGACCTGATATAAAATTAGTTTCAAATAGAAAAGTATGTGATAAACTTATAGCTAAACCAAACTTTAAACATAGAACTATATTTCCTGAATATCTTGCTGCTATCCATATGAATAAACTAAAATAATATTTAATAAACCTGTTTATGTTGGATTAGGTATACTTGATTTATCTAATGAATTAATGTATGCTTTTCATTATAGAGTTATGAAACCTAAATATGAAGAAAATATTGAATTATGTTATCAAGATACAGATAGTGATATTTACAATATTAAAACAGAAGACTTCTATGAAGATATGAAATCAATGATTGATTATTTTAATACAAGTGATTATCCAACACATAATATATATAATATTCCACAAGTAAACAAAAACGTTGTTGGTAAGAAGAATGATGAATGTAATGGAAAAATAATGGAAGAATTTTGTGGTTTAAGAGCAAAAATGTATGCTTATAAAGTTGCTGACAAAATAGAAAAGAAATCAAAGCAATAAAAAAATGTCTTGTTAAAAACAAAATAAGTTTAGAAGATTATAAGCATTTTTTATTTAACAATAAAGAGCAATAGAGGAAATTTAATTTAATTAAAAGTGAAAAACGTGAAATATATACAATTAAAGCGAAAAAAAGCACTAAGTCCTCATGATAATAAAAGACATGTACTGGAAAATAAAATAGATACATTACCATATGGTCATTACTCATTTTTCAAAATCGAATAAAATTATTATATATCAACCTGATAAAATTTATTCTATATAAATGGAGACTATAAAAAGAGAAGCTCAATGATGTTTGTGTCTCGAAAGAGAGAAAAAATAAATGAACTAGAGGTAAAAGTTTTACATAGTGATACTGACTGAATATTTAAATGCTAAATATGGAGAAAAAAATTTGTGTGCAGCTTAATAATGATTTAAAAGGTATTTTGCCAAATAGATATTACAAATTAATGGATCCTTGGGAACTTGGAACAATTAGAAAAGGGCAAATGAAACTGAAATATAAAAGGATGAAGAAACTTAAAAATAGAAATAATGAATTTCACGATATAAAGTTCACAATGTGAAATTTTTAATCAAATTATTTTTCTCAGCAATTTTAACACTACTTTTTTCACGACAGTAAAAAATAAAACAATTTTTGGGGCAAAGAAAAAGTTGTTAATGCCTTTTTATAGTTATTCTTTTAAAAAATGCGTTTTTAATAAAATTCAAAAATAGGACATTTTTGGGAGCTAATAAAAAGTTATAAAAATGTTTTTTAAAACTGTTATGAAAATAACTTTAAAAAACGAGTTTCCACAAAAGTAAAAAAATAGGACAATTTTTGGAGCTAAGAAAATTATTTAAAAATGCTATTTTAAAAATTGCTTTTTAAAAATGATAGGTAATTACCTAATTTATTCAATTACATTACATTCTTCTATGGGAAATGTAAGTAAAATAAATGACTTTTTATTACAGTTATTATTATACTATATTATATTATATGATATTGTTATGAGGTAAAAGGGATACTAGGATGATTTTGTATGTTCTGGATAACTAGGTCAAATTTGTGAAAAACAAAAAATTGTGAATGTTGCAAATAATTTTTTATTCTTTATAAAATTGAACTAGTGAGGCAGAACATACAAAATCATCCTACTTAAATGGGGTAGTAGAGTTAATACGATGCCTGCAATAAAAGTCCGTTTTTTATATGATCGAGGCATTATCAGACATAGTACTGAAGAGTTCAAGTAAAGATGTGTAGTACTGAAGAGTTCAGGTAAAGATGCGCATAGTGAAACAGAAGGTATTAAAACAAAAATGCTAAATTTCCAGTTCACATTCCTTTGTGAATTAATGCACCAAATGTTGAATGACATCATCTGTGGATCCAAAATTTTAGAAAAACACGATATCGATTTGGATGGTACAAGTAGAACTTAAGCATATTTTAAAACAAAACTGAAGTTTTAGAGAAATGATTTCGTATCATTCAGGTGCAAAGCCACTGAAACTGCATAAAAATGTGACATAGATCCCAAATTTTACGAAAATCGGCAAAAGAGTTAAAAATCATTTTGATGAGCTGTCTTCTCACCAGTGATTTCGAAACTGGGAGACATATTTAAAGTTATTATTTTCAATAATGTACCACAAAATAATAGCTCAGTTAAATACACGTTTTGCTGGCATGAATGGAGTCTGTTAAATATTTCATTTCCTAATACCATCATTTTTGTTCACTGGAGATGAAGCAACACAATTACAAAAAGTAAATATTTTGATATAACAGGACCTAATTTTTACATTCAATTTATTTATAGGTATCACCTTGTTCTACCTAAACAGACTCTGATATGGACTGTTCATCAAATATGTAAGGAAATTGTAACTAAATATAGACTGCTACAATGCGGCATTATGGAAGTGTTTACCGCTATTTTATTATTTTATACAATACACGCCACTTCTGCAGTAGCCTGAGAGATCATTCAGCAAACTAAAAATAATCAAAACTTATTTAAGGAATTGTACAAGTCAAGCTCGACTCTGACTTTTGATATTCATAGCAATCGAAAACAAGGCCGCATGGCACCTAGATTTACCAGTACTTATTGGTGATTTTGAAAACACTAAAGCCGGAAAAAATGGTAAAATAAATTGTTAAAAAAAATTGTGTACTTCATTTTATTGTCTACCTATGTAATTAACTGTAATCCACTACAACTACAAAAAATGGCACCTACCTTTAACGCTCACTGACATTTACCGATTGAAAACCGTAGGTCTAAACGAAATCACACTGATAAGTACGGCGCTCTGAACTCACAGCGCACTAATTTAGCGAGAATAGAGTTGCTGGCACTGAGAACAGCACACCTCCCCGCAAATTCTGTGCAACTGCAGAAGTGCAAGTCAGACCTGACTGTTCCCAGCGTGCTTTGTGGCAAGGGGCTATGTTTTCGTGGCTGAGTAATACTTCTCCACTGTTTCTTTTTTACTAGCTTCTTCCTGCGACTTGTTTCGCCTACTATGAACCAACATTGAAAATAATCTCACAGGATCCTTTTATTGGTATGAAAGTATCCTATGTCCTACCAGGGTCAGACTGTATCTGCATGCAAAATTTCATCCAAATCGAGCCAGTAGCTTTTGCATGAAAGCATAACAAACAAACAAACTTCAGGTTTACAATATTATTAGGAACTATGATAAAATATTATTTGCAGCGTTACACAAAATAATTCATTTAGTAGTAATTAGGTGCACCTTATTATGCCGTGCAGTGGACTGTAAGGAACTATCGATGAAGTACTGTGGCATCAGTGAAGTATTCAACTTATGTAGGGCCCCAAGTTCATTTTTGCCACAAGCCCTTAGTTACAGAGCTGTGCCACTGGTGGTAGCAGATGTCTCAGTATTCTGTTTTGATTGATTCCTCATTCTGCAGTCATGTATGCGTCACTGTTTCGTGTGGGCTATCCCCGGTATGTGTTGCACCCGCCAAGAGTCTCTCCATCTTAAACAAGTGGCATCAGTCAGTCATTATGTGCTAATTAACACCGTACCAGTGGACAGATGGGGTGGAAAAGAGACAGTCGATATGGCACTATGCACTGTCATAAGAACCACAGTTGATAGTGCGATCAATTTTAACAATTTTATCACTTTTGCTGTAATTTCAACGCCGACCAATGACACGACAGCATGCTTCCCCACATTTGTACCTTCGTTAAACCACCTCTCGACTATTTTGCGAATGTAGATCAATGAGTGTGCAGTACATCTATTCATAGTTAATTCTCGAACATATATACAAAATCTCTAGAGAAACTGCACAGTCATCAATGGTATCTGTTCTTTCTGGAACAGATACCATATTCATACATACACAAAATTATACCAGACAGAATCCTATAAGAATTACATTTTCTAGCACTTTGAGCATAGTGCATAATTTACGACTACAGCTGCCCATCTTGTCCTATGCAGATGGGAGTCACAAAGCATTCTTACATTCTTAGGATATAGTTGGAGACTGAAAGATCTCCCCCCATTGTCTTTGATCAACCCTCCCTGCAACACTATCACCAATTTAATTTGCAGCTAATCAGAAGTAGGAAGGTACTACACGTGCAACATTCCACATCTCGTGAACGAAAAGAGCAAGTTGAGTCCATAACTGCTATTCACCGAATGCTGTTCCACACCAATCTTACTTGTGGTTCCTATCCAGGTATACAAGATATCCCCAGATGGACAGATGTTGGAATATAGTAGAAATGAGAGTGATGTGACGATATAACAGACTGTTAAAAAGAAATGTGTGGTTTTATGCATGATGGAGCACTAGACACGTGGAGTTTAACACGTTTTACTTAAATCAACTGAGCTATCAATTCTGAATTATTTTTCTGGTGTTTGGTGTACATTCCAAGTTAAGATATTGGAAAGAGAGAAATAAATGTGGAACATAAACACATTCCAAAAGCTAATCGGATCTGCACTTTATAGTATCATGTTGAGAGAATTTGATAATTCATTGTATTTTCTGTCTTAAGACACGTGTGCAAAAGTGATGAAAGTGTCAAGGTGGTGCAAATGTTTTTTTTATTTTTCTTAAAAGCTGGTAGTGGCCATATGTTTATTTCACATACGTATTGAAATGTAATGCCTAATTGATTTTTTACGTCCGATCTGGACAGATTAAGAAGGCTATACATTGTTTTATATGTTAAAAACTATGACATTAATATTGACACCCCAAGATATAGTAGCTGCGAGTGGCAGCAGCAATGCTGAAAAGAGACTGTTGTACATTGTATCTCTGGCTTTATAAGCCTTCTTCTACGCAATTCATAACTTTTTCGTCTTGTCTTCCTAGTAGGAGTAGAGAGAGAAGAGGTGAAAGGATTAAAAACCATTGTAATTCGAAAGAGCTCATCTTGACGATAAACGGCGAATATAATCATTGTCAAAGACAGCAAAACAGGAAAAGGTAACACATTCTTTTAAAAATCTGACACTTCACATTGGACATTATATATGTTTAAGCTTTACCAGCAAGATTTACGTCCTGTGGCGAAAATAATTTCAAGAGCCTGCATTGAATTTATAACAGGGACCAAAACCAGCAACGAGCGACATTGCCGTCTTTTCTCAAAAGTAACATTCAATAGCCCAGACATTGATTTATTCTCGTTACAACGATTAAGGATTTGCTGTCATTTTTATACCCCTCCCGTTTTTCTTTGAGATTGTGCAGAACCATCAATACTAAATCGTCCATCGCCGCAGCTGTGGAGTCCCCAGGATCGACATCACCGAGACTCTTCAAGATTTTTGTTAGGAATAGTCATGCAATTAACTTCACAAACATTCATAATATTCATGGTTTTTTTCATATTTTTATCTGCACAGTTGTCTAGTACAGTACACATTCATTCACGAGAAAATTAGTATATTACTACAATAAACTCAGGGATAGGGATATTACAACTTAAACATGCTAGAGTAGTTCGGTTTCCCACCTATCAGTTGTGTGGAATGCAATGCTATCAGTATTCCAGTGTAAGAAATATAGTTCCAACACATAACATATCTTCTCCCTGCATGTTTCTGTACGATAAACTATGGTGATAAATTGTTGAGTGGTAAAACTACTAACTTGCACAGTAAGGTAAATGTCGATTCTTTGTAACACAAACACTACATAGGTTTCCAGAGGTGTATGACATCTGCTGCTTACAAAGTTCAAGTTTGATTATAGTTTGGAATTTATGATATGTTCACAACAGTCATATAAAAAAATGATCATCAGCACCAGAAATCCATACAAAGAAACAGAGATATTATGAGGAAGTAAATACCACGATCAGTAGCCAGAGGATATGGAAGAGTCTTATTGCAGTTTACCACCGTCCTTGGTAACCGTCCTCTTGCACACAGAAGTTATGGTCCAATGTTAGGTTGTATTATTTATATGCGGGATAATATTGGCACTTTGCCTTGACACCATATCTCTAGAATGGCTTCTCTTTCCACTATTAAGATGTGTATATGTACTCTGCTCTACTTTTCCAGAATACACAATTTTATTGACTTCACTCAGTATTCATTTCATGGTAATTCTCTAATTGTATGTATTCTCAGTCAGTTTCCATAATTTTACTAGGTTTTCAAGATTTTACATTTCATTGTATTTCTACGTGTTTCACATCACATTTTCGTTATTACACCATGTTTTCCTCAAATTCATTCGATTTTATATCGTTCTGCATATTTTTCAACAGGTCTCCATATTTATCTGGTCATACTGCTGACATACTCATGTGGTGTACGATTTTCTAGGAGAATATTTGCTCACCTTATACACCAGCATACTAAAAAATCTTAAGACATTCCCTTTCACTTATGACCCACATGCATCAATTTTAGATAGGACGAATATGGAAAATATAGTAACAGTCGCTTCATACCTACATGAAACTATGGGAGCCAATGGATCAGGATGTGTTAATGTCAGTTTAGCACCTGGCACAGACCTCAAAGTTGTGGTTAAAAAAGAAAATGTATCATCATGTACAAAGCTAGTCATACACTGCTTGGATGTGTTACAGCAGAAAAAAACAATGTATAAAATGACAATGCACGGATCATCCCTTTGGACTGATAGTCTATGGGATTTGGTCCTCTCACAGTATGGGTGATGAAACTTTGTACTCCAGGGTGGCCGAGAGGTTCTAGGTGCTTCAGTCTGGAATCGTGTGACTGCTATGGTCACAGGTTCGAATCCTGCCTCGGACATGGATGTGTGTGATGTTCTTAGGTTAGGTAGGTTTAAGTAGTTCTAAGTTCTTAGGGACCTCAGATGTTAAGTCCCATAGTGCCCAGAGCTATTTGAACCATTTTTGGAACTTTAGACTCATCTGTGGAAGAGACTTCAATCACTGGCTACCTCCTCCAATTGACCAAAACATATATATTTAATGGGATCGCTACATATGGTCAACATCAACATGCAGATGATATTTGTTTCCCAACATACTGGAAGAGAGAGATGTGGTAATATCTTATAGAGTTCTCATCTGGGTGACATTAGCAGAGTTTTTATACACTCCTGGAAATTGAAATAAGAACACCGTGAATTCATTGTCCCAGGAAGGGGAAACTTTATTGACACATTCCTGGGGTCAGATACATCACATGATCACACTGACAGAACCACAGGCACATAGACACAGGCAACAGAGCATGCACAATGTCGGCACTAGTACAGTGTATATCCACCTTTCGCACCAATGCAGGCTGCTATTCTCCCATGGAGACGATCGTAGAGATGCTGGATGTAGTCCTGTGGAATGGCTTGCCATGCCATTTCCACCTGGCACCTCAGTTGGACCAGCGTTCGTGCTGGACGTGCAGACCGCGTGAGACGACGCTTCATTCAGTCCCAAACATGCTCAATGGGGGACAGATCCGGATCTTGCTGGCCAGGGTAGTTGACTTACACCTTCTATAGCACGTTGGGTGGCACGGGATACATGCGGACGTGCATTGTCCTGTTGGAACAGCAAGTTCCCTTGCCGGTCTAGGAATGGTAGAACGATGGGTTCGATGACGGTTTGGATGTACCGTGCACTATTCAGTGTCCCCTCGACGATCACCAGAGGTGTACGGCCAGTGTAGGAGATCGCTCCCCACACCATGATGCCGGGTGTTGGCCCTGTGTGCCTCGGTCGTATGCAGTCCTGATTGTGGCGCTCACCTGCACGGCGCCAAACACGCATACGACCATCATTGGCACCAAGGCAGAAGCGACTCTCATTGCTGAAGACGACACGTCTCCATTCGTCCCTCCATTCACGCCTGTCACGACACCACTGGAGGCGGGCTGCACGATGTTGGGGCGTGAGCGGAAGACGGCCTAACGGTGTGCGGGACCGTAGCCCAGCTTCATGGAGACGGTTGCGAATGGTCCTCGCCGATACCCCAGGAGCAGCAGTGTCCCTAATTTGCTGGGAAGTGGCGGTGCGGTCCCTTACGGCACTGCGTAGGATCCTACGGTCTTGGCGTGCATCCGTGCGTCGCTGCAGTCCGGTCCCAGGTCGACGGGCACGTGCACCTTCCGCCGACCACTGGCGACAACATCGATGTACTGTGGAGACCTCACGCCCCACGTGTTGAGCAATTCGGCGGTACGTCCACCCGGCCTCCCACATGCCCACTATACGCCCTCGCTCAAAGTCCGTCAACTGCACATACGGTTCACGTCCACGCTGTCGCGGCATGCTACCAGTGTTAAAGACTGCGATGGAGCTCCGTATGCCACGGAAAACTGGCTGACACTGACGGCGGCGGTGCACAAATGCTGCGCAGCTAGCGCCATTCGACGGCCAACACCGCGGTTCCTGGTGTGTCCGCTGTGCCGTGCGTGTGATCATTGCTTGTACAGCCCTCTCGCAGTGTCCGGAGCAAGTATGGTGGGTCTGACACACCGGTGTCAATGTGTTCTTTTTTCCATTTCCAGGAGTGTAGTTGTAGTTTCTCTCTGTTAGATGGTACAAAATGATGATGATAGAATGTTTGGGTGACAGATATGAATGCACCCTGAAAGATGCAGATCTCCGTCCGAATTCAGTACCTGTTTGTCGTTTGGAGACGCACCGCACTACTGTAGCATAATCCTGTTCCTCTTTACAGTTCCTATATAATGTGTAGTCTTCCTAATTTTCCAATGAGAAACACCACCGTAAATGCTCGTACTATCTTTTCTAGTACCGTGTGTTGCAGGAGAAAACTTCGTTTGGCGCTGGCCTTACACATTTCACACAGTTGTCGGAGGTACAACATGTTCCCATATTTCCATGAGTGGTCAAAAACCAGTAATGTCACGTTCACTCAGCTCATCCTCTTTGTCCCAGGTTGTAGACAGTGGATGATGCACTGCTCTCTGACTTCCGTTCAGTTCTGTCTTAAATTGGGATGATCACATGGACTAACCTGCAGCAAGGGCGACGCAAAGACAAAGGAACTGTTAGAGGATGCAGAAGGAATGTCTGAAAAACCAATGGGGTCTTTAGCAGATGGGCTCGAAAAGGATGACTCGTTTCGAGGTATGAGAGTGCCATGAATATGATTCGTTAGTGGCTGTAATCATTGAAAAAGATGGCCATAGGATGAAGCTCAAGTATGTGGTTGAATGGAGAGACTTGATTCCAAATCGCAGACAGCATTTCTATCAGAAAGTGTAACACAATCAGTGACTCTTGTGTGTGCCCGTAGAACCAAGACTGCTTTTATGCAAGATGATGCTAACAGTCTTTGTGATTCTGATTTTAATAGCGTGGTTCTTAAGCGAAATGTGTGCTGCCAATGGTAGAAGCCTCCTGCGGTCAGCTTCAAATGTTTGTTCTCAATAACGTTATCCGAAAAGAACATCGTCTGCCCTCGAGGGATTCCAATTTGAGTCACCTCGTGAGTGTAGACGGACTGCTGAAAGTAAAAAAAAAATACTCGCCATGCAAAGTGACTCTCATTCTCAATTTAATTAATTAGCCTATCAATTTGATATCACTGACGTGCTGTCTGGCTGGTGGAAAGGATGGCAAGTGTACCACGGATATGATTCTTGAGTTGGAGTGGTAAGCAGGCATTCTTTTTGTTGTGGCGATATTTTTTAACGAAATTTCAGTTTCCCACATGTACAGATAGAGACGACCATTGTAATAAAATAAGATATGTTACCGAATTTATAAAGTGATACATAGTATAAACCTGATATTTACAACTGGTCTGTGCTATTACCGGAAGAGACTTCATATGTGGCGAGGCATTTGGTTACTTTAAGGGAGTTCGAAAGTGAGGAAGCAGCCTGTGACAGAGATAGATCTTAGCTGTCCAACATGAGCCAAAAATATGTTTAATATTCTAGGTCTGTGATGCATGATGTAACAGATATTAAGTTGATTAGAACTGATTTTTTTCTACCTTATGAGAAAATGCTTAAAGAAAATGTATCTTATGCCATACTGTTACAGGATTTTCACAACAAGTAACGATACTTTATGGACGTGCAAGCGTGTGTATGGCCCCATTTCTTGTCTTCGAAAATGTCTTGTATAAAAGAGAGAAAGCTACATATCGCTTGCGAAAATCGAGGTGTATGGTCAACACCAATGCTGTTTCCGATTGGGTAAAGTGGATTTTTTAAACTGGAGGATCTATATTTGTGTGAAATTGGTTAGAACTACTGTATACATCCAAGACTCAACTGTTTGTTTCGCAGTGCACCGTGGCTGGCCGCAGGGGAGGTCATGAGGAGTCGGAAACCAGAAGTAATGGATTAGCTCAGCCTAAAGATTGCACCGACCTGACTGCTCTTCCCTACGGCATCAGGGGTAGTATAGTTAACAGTATGTTGGATGAGTGGCGGCAGAAGTGGACGGGTTTGTTGCGAGTATACTCTGTGGAAAACTGAACTGTTCAGTATCGAACACTGACAAGAATCGGCACTGGGAGTACCGAAAACATTAGAATTCCTACCACCTTGCTCTTCCTGGAGACCCTCAACGGTTGGTGGTCCTCTCTCTTCTGGCTGACACGCACTTCTGCAGCTGCAGCCACGGGTCGCGTTTAACTATGGTCTCTCCTGCGCTGGTGCGTGGGCGCGCTGTGTGTGGACGTCCGGAAGGTGAGTACCTGAAATGTATGGGTGTTTTCAGCGATTTCGGACATCTAGCCATGAATGGATCATGTTTCTCAACACGTCACAGTGGTATTTGTTGTTGTTGTTGTTGTTGTTGTTGCTGTTGTAGTTGCTATCCTATCATGTGATAGTCCCTTTACTCCCTTCTTCTTCGCCCTTGCGTAATTGTGAGTTTTATAAATATACACTTGGCAGGCCTGTAGTGGCGGGAAATACGATAGCTGTGAGGGTATAAACTCATATCGAAACCTGAAATTCCAACTATAATTTTATACACCACCGCTCCCAGTCGTGACGTCAAATTAAAATAGGTTTGGATTTTTTAATGAAATTTCTCGTCAAAAACATAACGTGCACGCAAACTATTGTGCAGTGCCGATCTTTTTATTTCGAGTAGCTTTAAACTGACTGTGTGTGAGTGTGTGAAGCAAATTGTTTAAATGCCTATATTAACGATTTAACTAACATTTCCTGTGGTATATCTTCTGAAGCAACATTGCAGCGATTTGTGACATCTTCCAGATATGAGTGTGTATACCGATATTCTGCACATTGGCTAACAGCAAATTTAATAACTGCTAAAGTAGTTTGTGTTCAACGGCAAGTGTATCACAAAGCATGTGCGCCAGAATGGCTGGGGGAGTTTAAAGTCCATCGTGGAATGAAGAAGTGTAACTGTTTAAATATCCCATACTAGTTCTTATATCATCTGCAAAGCAAACTGTAGCTCTCTCTCTCTCTCTCTCTCTCTCCATATCTCTGTATATGGTATTTAGTTCCAATCTCTTTTAAAGTGTTTTTCGAGTCAGCCTGCTACTACACTATTGGCCATTAAAATTGCTGCACCACGATGATGACGTGCTACAAACAAGAAATTTAACCGACAGGAAGAGTATGCTGTGGTATGCAAATGATTAGCTTTTCAGAGCATTAACACAAGGTTGGTACCGGTGGCGACACCTAAAACGTGCTGACATGAGTAAAGTTTCCACCCGATTTCTCATACACAAACAGCAGTTGACCGGCGTTGCCTTTTGAAACTTTGTTGTGATGCCTCGTGTAAGGAGGAGAAATGTTTACCATCTCGTTTCCGACTTTGATAAAGGTCGGATTGTAGCCTATCGCGATTGCGATTTATCGTATCGCGACATCGCTGTTCGCGTTGGTTGAGATCAATGACTGTTAGCAGAATATGGAAACGGTGGGTTCAGGAGGGTAATACGTAACGCCGTGCTGGATCACAACGGCCTCATATCACTAGCAGTCGACATGACAGGTATCTTATCCGCATGGCTGTAACTGATCGTGCAGCCACGTCTCGATCCCTGAGTCAACAGATGGGGACAAGACAACAACCATCTGCACGAACAGTTCGACGACGTTTGCAGCAGCATGGACTATCAGCTCGGAGACCATGGCTGCGGTTACCCTTGACGCAGCATCACAGACAGTGCGATGGTGTACTCAACGACGAACCTGGGTGCACAAATGGCAAAACGTCATTTTTTTGGATGATTACAGGTTCTGTTTACAGCATTATGATGGTCTCAACCGTGTTTGGCGACATCGCGGTGAACGCACATTGGAAGCGTGTATTCGTCATCGCCATACAGGCGTATCACGCGGCGTGATGGTATTGGTTGCCATTGGTTACACGTCTCGGTCACCTCTTGTTCGCATTGACGGCACTTTGAATAGTGGACGTTACATTTCAGATGTGTTACGACCCGTGGGTCTACCCTTCATTTGAGCCTTGCGAAACCCTACATTTCAGCAGGATAGTGCACGACCGCATGTTGCAGTTCCTGTACGGGCCTTTCTGAACACAGAAAATGTTCGACTGCTGCCCTGGCCAGCACATTCTCCAGATCTCTCACCAACTGAAAACGTCTGGTAAGTGGTGGCCGAGCAACTGGCTCGTCGCAATACGGCCGTCACTACTCTTAATGAACTGTGGTATCGTGTTGAAGCTGCATGTGCAGCTGTACCTGTACGCGCCATCCGATTTCTGTTTGACTCAATGCCCAGGCGTATCAAAGCCGTTATTACGGCCAGAAGTCGTTGTTCTGGGTACTGATTTCTCAGGATCTATGCACCCAAATTGCGTGAAAATGTAATCACATGTCAGTTCTAGTATAATATATTTGTCCAATGAATACCTATTTATCATCTGCATTTCTTCTTGGTGTAGCAATTTTAATGGCCAGTAGTGTAGTTTTGGGATATAGTCAGTTTGTGTGTGTGAAACAGCTACTCCATCCATCTTATATCCTCGAATCACTATCATGACCGAAAGTAATTATTTATTGACTTCAGCGGTATTTCTGAATCAATTCCCAGTCAGGCATTTGCTTTGGAAGAAAGGAGTCCCGCGTGCACTAGTCTCTGACAGGTTGGTTCAGGGATGCAGAAACAGGACGAGAGCACTTGAGATGGCAGAGGACACTGACAGGATTTGTGCTTACGTCCCAGGGATTAGCGCCATAGTTCACGGAGGTGTGGGGCAGCTGTCGGCCGACAGCGGTGCGGCGAGCCTGCTGGTGCCTTCGAGGCCCTCGGTGCCAAAGACTAATTTCTTTCATAGCAGACTGTCACCCGGTTGTGGAGGTGACTGACAAGTGTTACAGGCAACATACCATAGTTCAGACGCACTCCCTCCTCCCATCCCCACACACACTTCAAGTGTTTCGTATTTTATGACACTGAATTCTCATTTATACTTATGTTTACTGGCTAGCTATTGCCAGCTTTTCTGACTAGATATTCTTCCATTGACTGAAACTGTATACTTTACATAAATACGAATATTCTGTATGGCAAACATCCAATGTTTCCATTCTTACAAATATACCATTCAAACAATAGTGAAAGTAAGCGACTGAAAAGCGCCTATAAACCAATAAATAATAATATAGTAATAATTACTGACGTTTAACACACTCCATCAGTCAACAGACGATTCTGAACGTTTACTTTTCTGACCTAGACCGGACTGCAGTATGAACTCAAGTGTTATGTAGCATTTCTGTTACTTAATTCTGTTGCTGTCGCTGTCAGTTACAGCAAAGTAAGAGCAACAACATCTGACTAATGTACTTTGCCTGTACGATTTGAGTTTATGGCTACAGTTACAGTAACTCACAGTTACTTAGGCATTATGATATTCTCCCATTTCTGTGATAGTAGCTAAGGCAGAAATAAGTAGGTTTCCAACAAGGAAAATGTTTAGAGATATTGTAATTTACTCTTAAAATAAATTTTTTACAGTCGAAAATTTAAATATTCCCTCTCACTGTCACTTATTATGCAGGAATTGTTCACAATACTTTGCCAAAATCAGAAGTTGTCTAAATATCTAGTGAATGTATGAAGATAATTAAGCTCCAGTCTTGGAAGTCCATCGACTATTGCTTAGGTGCTTAACATTTTCCAGTTGGCAGTTTATGTAACTATAGCTGTTTCTGTTTTTTCTTTTTTTTTAGATAGTTATCTTGCTATCTGTGAAATGGGACATTAACGGCATCCTTTTCTTGGTCCATGACAAATCAGGGTGTATTACCTATTTATTCAAATGACTAATGGACAGTAAATTTCAGAACAGTCTAACACATAGAATAAGTGCAGTGACTGTCATTTTCTGTACATAGCAGATGGCTGTATTTGTTAATCAGTTTTTTGCAGAATTACTGTATTTACCACAAGAATGAACTCTATAGTCATATTTGTGTCATTAGCAGCTCATGAACTAAAGACTGTAATCGTTAAAGCAGATTACTGAAACTGAAGCCAAAACAAGAGATGTCGTTTTCGAATTGATTTGGAGGTGGATATTTCATGCAGAAGTGCATGATTTAACTAAAATGTGAGCAATGTTTAATGTGTCGTATAATATGTAAAACATTATTTATGAAACGAACTGTAATAACAATCCTTTTACGTGCAAAAACGGCACTAAAACAGGAAAAATGAAGTGTAAAGCAAGCTGCATTAGCTGGTATTATTTACGGTAATTACTAATTGCCTGAAAAATGCCTGCTATGATTTGTAAATCTGTGTTTTATGAAAGTACGGCATAAATATGAAGTAAAGCTACACAGGAAGTAACACACGAGAGTTTGTGCCATTACAGAGATGATTGATTTTTCATTTTCCTGCACACAGAAGCTGTAGAATACATTGTTACAATTGGATGTATACCTGCCAGAAAATCGACGATAGAGATGATATATTAAATGATTTTGGTGGCATTAATACACAACTCAGGACTATGACCAAAATTTACCTTTGGCCTCACAGACAGAAACTTATATTTACTTATTCATAACAACACTACATACATTGCATTATCAATACAGAAATAATCATTAAATGGTAACTGATTCGAAATCATTAATACTGTTCATGGACATAACTGTCATTCGATATTAGATTGCAGTCATTAACTGTAAAACTAGGAAAATGATGACTTCATTTGAAAATAAATACGTTATGACTATCCATTGCTTGTATTCATTTCGTGACGTGGTTCATATCAGGCAAAAATTTATTTATAGGTTTATTCAGCTGTCATATTTTTCTTCCTTTACCCAATAAGTTCGCTGTAACTCAACCTCTTCAGTAGCAAACGTGCCTGCTTGGTGCTAATGACATAGATGCTTCGTATACTATATTGAGCAGATTGATGAGTGATTAGCTTCAAATTTTAGGTATTTCTGGTTTCATTCTCTGCTTGCTTTTGAGGGCAACGTGGGGCTTGTAGCACGGTAGGTGTTCCTTGTCACACATCAGTGCATAGTGTATGCTAACCTGCAGAGTGGGATGAAACAGGTACAGCATAATCAAAGATGTTGCTCATAAGAAGCAACGATGCCACCACACTGTCTTTACTTAGGCAGTCAATGCTAGATTAAGTATGCCATCACTAATGTCATATAACATTTGTGTTAGATAACAGGTATCTGGGACTTCATAAGATTGTGCAATACCAAGTAAAGCCAGTTATCTGCACATAAGGACGATATTGAGTTGGAATGATGTGGAGGTGACATGGCCTGGCATCAAGGCGTCACTCACATCAGAAGCTTCCTACTGCTGAGTAAGGCCCCAATATGTATAGTGACGCAAAATTTCAGTGGATACCTTTGGTTGACATGAGTGATGCAGAGGCTTCCTTGTGTCAGCTGGAACTCAAAGGTCAAGGCTGGCAGCAGTCTAAAAGTGGAGCCCACATTAAACAGTGGTGGCTCCTGCCAGTTAGTATGTTTGTTACATTATAAAAGTGGTCTGGCAGAAGAAGCCACAGTGAACAGTAGTGTCAGGTCCCACCAAGTGGGTGTTGATGTCCACACACTGTGTCGGGCAGGTTGGCAGAAAGGTCGGCAGACTAGTCAGCCTCTGAATGGTCGGGCACCAGATGGCCTTGCAGTAAAACACAGTAAGGTTGTCAACTCTTATCGCTTAAAAGCCACAGCTGAATAGTGGTGCATACCCACAGCAGCAGCGCTGAGCCAAGCAGAATGCACCGCAACATTCATAGATGCACAGATACTGGATGTGAGAACTTGATTTAATTTAAATTTAAGTAATCAGTAACCTTTAAAACATGGACCATAACAAAAAAGTTATTGTATTGAGGAATAGGGAAGTATGTTATAGTGCTCATGCAATAATTGATAATGACGAAATTTTTGTCGATCCACATGAAGAAAGGAAAGTATTAGACACTTCAGAATTACGTTTATATTCTGTCAATACAGACTGTCTTGGAAATGCCAGACTCAACTGTATTAGAAGTACGTGGCGATAGTTCGTCAACACAAGATGTTTTAGAAATACAAAACAGGTCAGAGGTAAAGGAAGTCACTTATCATGTGCACATTGCTCAGTCACATTCTACATAATATAAGTCTCACATGAGTGAGGCAAATTGAACTCATTGCACTGAATCAGCAGATAATATATCTACCGAAAGTGATGACGAAATGCCTAGTAAAAGCTTGGTAGTAAAGTTCTGTGGGTTTTACATGGCCTTGAACCGCAAAAACACACTTTTAGGATCGAAACGACATTTATTTCCTCGCGTAATTGAGCGAACACAGAAAGACGGCTGTCGAACATGGCGCTAGAACACAAAGACAAGGAGACAAAACCAAAGAGCATAGTCAAAGAACTGTCTCTGTGAGTCCACAGCGTGGCCAGAGGTGTGAAGGTGTTTGGTCGTCAAGGTGCTCGTCATGGATGATGTGGTGGATGGCCTTGGCTGGAGGGCGAGAAAGATGTTCGATAAGCAAAGTTTTTGCCATCACATACTTGGGTGAAGCGGGCTGCGAGAGTAGCAGATCACTGATTAGGTCAGGATGGTCATGGAGGTGGCTCACCAGGCAGACCAAACGTGCATCGTCGTCTGAGATCCCGTGGATATCCAGTAGATGGTCCACCAGGGCGAACCAAACCTTAGGGTTGTCTTTTTGCTATGCAGGCAGCTTAGGAAATCTGCTGTGTAACATATGTTGATGTACCACAGGCTGGCGAAGATCCGTGTTGGCGATTGAGGGAGCCCCTGACGCCAGCAGTGTAGTAGCGGTGGGCGATGCGTCGCCCAATGTCTGCATGGGGGGGGGGGGGGGGGCGGTGGCCACAACGAGCACATAAAGAGGAGAGGGCCGGTGCAACCGAGGGCACAATGTGTGTCCACTGCAGGCCCAGAGGCAGCTGCGGCGCGGGTGTAACGGCCAGTGCCATTGCAACAGCCAAGGGAAAACGGCCGATGCCGTTATGAGAGTGGGCGGAAAGTGATCTTGATGTGACAATGGAGCAATGGTTGCAGCAACTGGCGTGGCTGAGGCGACCAGTGTCACCAAAACTGCGTGCAGGGGAGGTGAGGCTGCAATGACGCCAAGCAAGTAAGAATGTGTGACTCCACGTGTATGAGAGTTGTAAGTAGTTTTCGAACTGCGTCTCTACATCAAACCAACCAGAAGGCGACTGCTTAACCGGAGGGTGAAACACAACGTCCTTCACACGGTTATCGTTCACAATATCGGTGAGCAGCGTACAGTGTCTGGACGGCAGGCCTTGCTGCATAAGCAGGCCGCTGTGGTCTCGCGGTTAAGGCGCTTAGTCCGGAACCACGCGACTGCTACGGTCGCAGGTTCGAATCCTGCCTCGGGCATGAATGTGTGTGATGTCCTTAGGTTAGTTAGGTTTAAGTAGTTCTAAGTTCTAGGGGACTGATGACCACAGATGTTAAGTCCCATAGTGCTCAGAGCCATTTTTCAATGGTTAAGTAGCCGCTGGCATGGTAGGGGCCAGTAAATTGTTCACTTTTAACCAACTGTACATTAGGAACACTATTAAAAACGCAAGCACAATTCCTAGGGTGCAACGTACTTGCACATAACGACACTGGTAGATCCATTGTTCTAAAGACAATGTGGGTCAGTACACGGAGTTCGTTACTGATGAAAATAATTCACAAAATAATTCACCAACGCACAATGTTGAAGTCGGGGTCACCACTGTGGGTTTTACGTGGAATTGAACTGTAATAACACACTTTTAGGATAGAAACGACATTTATTTCGTCACTTAATAGAGCGAATACAGAAAGATTGCTATCGAACATAGCGCTAGAAGACAAAGACAAGGAGACCAAACCAAAGAGCATAGTCAAAGAAATGTCACTTCGCGTCAAAGACACCACAAGTCCATTATTGTGAAGACCTGATGATAAGGTTTCTCAGGGAGTTCCGTGAATTTCGGAAACAATCTCAGAAAAATCAAGAAGTAGTTAAATGGGCCTCTACTGAAAAAAAAAACTAAACAAAAAACTGATGAAGCAAATCCTCAAATTGTCGGAATGAGAGACGAGATACACTTAACAACCTGAGTCGTATTTAAGAAATATGAAGAAAGTAAAAATTTAGTAGATAAAATATTAACAGCAAAAGTGGGTAAGAGTAGAGAATTATTTGAAGTACATGAGTCCACACTAGCTCATTTAGAACATTAGCTGATGTCAGCAGGGACTGAAAACCACTTAGAAACCTTACTTTGTTTTGAAGATGATAAGTCAGTATCTATTACGAAGGAAGCAAATGAGCCTCAAGTGAATTTTTTCCAAGTTAGTAATGTTAATTTATATGAAGTTAGTAAGATTCAGTTAACTAATAAGCAAATGAGAAATGAGATTTGTTACGCTTTCTCTACCCAGCCAATGCTTCGCAGTAGAGAAAGGTTAAGAAATCTCCATTTGAACTAAAAGTTCGCTGATATCTGCTTAAAATGAAATATAACGATAATTCAATTGAACTTTCTTACGATCTGTTGAGTTTTGCGGTAAAGTGGAGAGTAGATCGGTTGGTGATGTAGGTTTGACTGCTATTTTCACCAAACACATTCAAGCAGCTATGCTAGTCGCTGTGCACATTTGGAATAAGGCACAGCTATCGGAAATTTAAGCGACGCCAGCACAATATCATGTGCACAACGGTACAACGGAAAATAGATCGCTACAAGACACGAATGCATAGCTTGGCAGATTCAGACGGGATACGGCCGTGGACGGTAATGGCTTAGGGACCACACAAAGTAAAACTGTCGAATTGCCGAGCAAAGTAAAACTAACACAGCACAGTTAAACAAAACTGGTTAACACATATCAAAACAAACTCAGTCATGAATGTGAAGAGAATATAGACATCAGGAATATAGATAAGAGAGCAGAATTAATAGACAAAGGACAGGATTAAATATCATATTATGAAGTGGCACACGAGGTAGCTTCCATAACAACAGATTGTTTTGACAATCTAAAGGTGAATCCATGGAAAGACATTTCACTCATTATCTGCAGTTTAGAAAATGATAATTATGAGAGAGGTGAGAATGACAGAACTAACTAAAATGAAATAACAAACAAGAAACGAAAGGTGAATCAAAATTATGTATTACTTAAAAATAAAGGAAGCCACTCAGCAAAAGGCAGAAGCGCTGCATCGTCGATAGATACACAAATAAAACGTACAGAGATTGGCTAGCTCTCGGAATGCACTTCCTTATTCAAGCTTGTAGGAAAAACATGGATACACACACACTCACTCACTCACTCACTCACTCACTGATTCACATGTACACACCTGTCTCTCTACGTGATGCTCAATGGACTGCCAGCTCTTTCCTATCCCATGGTGAGTGCACTAGGATGAGGTAGGGTGTGGAGTGGGGAATGTAGAGGGATGGGGCACACAGATGGGGTTGAGGGGAAGCATTAAGAGGCTCGTGGGAGCGTCGGGAGCTGTCTGTGGGTTAAGAAGCGGTGCAGGTACAGGGGGCAGGTGGCAGACGGCTGGGCTGGCAATTTCACAGACTAGGGCGTGAGATAACAGCACACTAGGTGGGGACACAGATTGAGTTGGGGTACTGGGGCAGGGGATGGTGCATGTATGCACACACACACACACACACACACACACACACACACACGCACACATGCTATTGGGTGGGGGAGCAATGAGTTACCTCAGGTTTAGGCCAGGAAGGTTATGGGAGCGAAGCATGTGCTGTAAGGACAGTTACCATCCGTGCAGCTCAAAAAGTCTGTGGAGCATCCAGATGGCACAGGTTGTGACGCAGCCATTGAAATCTCACATGTTGTGATCTGCTGCGATCAGTGCATTTGGGCTAGGTATTGGCAGCTGTGCTACATTTACAGACAATTTTAGAACATAGAACGAGATGTTATGTCTTGATTGCATGGATAGATCTGACCTAAAATCGATATAATTGCGAAAAATGAGGGGGAATAGGTATAAATTGACACAATTCTGTGAAATTGAGGAAGTACTTGCTTATCTTCCGGTTCTCGCTGAGCAATTTGTACATGGGAACAAGTATGTGGCAACAGCAGGTATCCAGGAAAACGTCGACATCGAAATGAAGGGAATCAGGGAGGTAGTCAATTTTTTTCCGTCGAGTCAGTATTATACTGTATGTCTGTTAGGTACCAGTGATACACGCGAGTTGACTACTGTATTTGATGCTTTTCAGGAGGACAGAGAACCATTCACCTCTAAACTTACTTGCATCTGCGTTAAAGGATAACAGAGTGGATAGGGTGATCGATTGAGAAATCCGTAACAAAGTACGATTTAATGGTTGACTGATTCATTCTAGAGAAGGAGAAGTTGCTAGAGGTCAATTTTTTTTCCAGTGTTCTGTCTGGATGCATTTTTCGTGTGACATAGCCTGCGTTGTACTCGTATAGAGCCACGTGCGGTTTAAATCATTGTCAACTTGCCATCGTTAATGGTAAACCTGTCGGTCATCAGAGGACTTCCATCTCATGTGTGATGAAACTTGACACATTGCTGTAAACGAAGTTTGATTTAGGTGATTTATTCCAACCCCCGCATCGCATCTTGGGTGGAAAATCGAGACTTCAGTGTCATAACTAAGTTAGCTATAGGAGCTTGTCAGGCGTTGCAATCCGCGTGTACACATTTGCCCAACAGATGTGCTGTTTACATGATTAGTCATGGAATGACTTGTAATTTTTACATGTCGGACGCAGCTGCTACGCGTTTATTTGTTTCCTTGTAGGATGTATCCCCCGCTACTAGCGATCATTTTATATAGGATTAATGCAGGCATAGTATAATTTCTGAATGGTGTTCGGATGTGAACAGCGGGCACTATACATCTCCGGAAAGCTATATTGTGCTCGTACCACGCAGGGCAAATGTTTTACGGAAATAGCTTTTTTCGTTTTACGATTCGAAGACATAGTTTATCGTAGAGAAACCGGGAACAAGGATGTATGTGCTGCGCTCGAAATATATTTCTTACATTGGAATATTAACAGGGCTACATTCCATACAACTAATAGGTCGGAAACGCAGGCTACCTAACATTATAGCCCGTTTTAAGTGCAGAAGACTGTAGCCTTAGGAGTTCGTGTGTTTATGTTCTCTCTTACCGATACCTTCCAGGTACCGATCCTAGACTCTAAAACAATACTTTAGAGTTGATTTACGTTAAAATGCGTCGAACTCCAGCCGTCTCGGCTACATCACGCATAAAAATCTGTCGTTTCTTGTTCTTGTTATTGCATCACGGCACTTTGAAATCTGTTACTATACATCGATAGGGAGGGCTAAGCTCCTCGACATGGTCGCGTCTCGAGAAATCTCGTGCACTTGGAAGGCTAAGGACTCGGGAAGCTAGATTCATTCAGGAGATGTGAAGTGTAACAGTCTTCTTCCGTTAGCAGATTAATTCGCTAACGGTGCTGCAGGGCTAGTTGGTCGATGACAGTGTGTGAGGAGGGTCATTCACACTAATTTTACCCAAAGAAAGCAAGAATGCTCTGTGACTCCCATACGCATAGAGATATATCGTAAATTAAATACTACGCTCGAGGTGATAGAAATATGTGGAGCGCTGTCTGGTATACTTTATTGATTTGTGTGTTCGAGAATTAACACTGAATGGACGTATTGCACAGTCATTATCCATGTTCACAATGATACACGCAAAGTGGAGAGGGGACGGTTTAGCTATGATACTGAAATTGGGCAAACATGCCATCACATCATTGGCTGGTGTTGAAGTTACTGTAAAATTCTTCGCGCTACCAACTGTGATGTTTATTATTAGAGTACATCGATGGTGTCTTTTCCATCCCATCCACGCACTGGTTACCACATAATGATTGACTGATATAGCCTGTTTGAGTTGGGGAAAAAGTTTTGGTGTATGGACACCAACTTCTGGGGGTTGCTAGCACCGAAACAGTGATTGCGTACATGAGTACGATATGAGGAATCAGTAGAAAGGAAACGCAGAGTCGTCAGCTATTCCGTCAGTGTGAGAGACGAGTGTAAATGTAGAGCTTGTGAATGACCTTCAGACTGTAGTTTGGAGACCTACGCCAATGCTGTAAAACTCTCCCAGTTTGCTGATGTTGTAACTGTCTTTTATTTAAAATCATCCATTGTTATGCTATCCGCCGTAAGAATATAATTTACAACGTGCAACGTCTAATTTCCTGTGAAAGACTGTGGATCAGAATTTCTTAATATCAGTTTAGAACCTGGCACAGGCCTCGAAGTCGTAGCAGAAAAAAACATGTTTGGCATTGTACAAAAGCATGTTAGAAAACAGTGTTTGAAACAACTAAACAGGACCAGAGGGATTTAGTGTAGTCTGCAGGATACGATAATTCACCTAGACTATAGCTGGTCAAGGCCTCTGCTGCGCCTGTATATTTAATAGGCGGCAGTAGCAGTAGCAGTTTGAGGTGTAAATGCATTGAGGGACTTGGTAAACCGTTAGGAATGCTTGGTTGGCTGCACGCTGCAGTATTCTGGAGGAGCATTGCGAAATCTCCTTCCCCGCGCTAGAGCCCCACCACAGCTTTGTGTAATTGCGTCAGCATCGGTGCCTATGTGATTTCTAAATCAGTTGAGCTTTTATAGTTCTTAATTTTTCTCTGTTTGGGGGTTGAGAATAACGATGACAGCATGTTGGGCTGATTCATTTGATTGGACGCGGATCTGTAGTACTTGTATGTAGTTTGGAGACGTATCAGATTGTGTGCATTTCCATCGAATGGTCAAAACATGCTCCTGGCGCACAAACTCAGGTCTCTCTGTTTCTGCACTGGTTGCATAAGGTGGTGCGCATGGTTTTCTCCTACTTCTGCTCAGTTCCGACTTACAATGGAACGAACACATGCGCGAAGTTGTAGAAATGGGCACAGCTGAAGGATGTGTAGGGACTGGCTAAAACGAGGTTGTAATTTTACTGTAGCAGATAGGTTAAAGGAAGGTGACTCGTTGCGAGATATAAGAGTGCCAGAAATATGATTGAGTAGTGGTTGTAATCATTAAAGGAATTGTCAATGGGATCCAGCGCAGGTATGTGCTTGAATGGAAAGACCTGATTCCAAATGAGGGACATCATTTCTAGCGGATAGCGTGACACAAGAAATCTGAAAAAGCTAGTGTACATTTCATACGACCTCAATCGGCACATCATCTACTACTACTACTGTTGGTGTTCTTCTCAATCAGTCATCGCCTATAACTCAGTGGATATATCGCAGAACCTCTGACATGGTATCGAGACAGAATGCTCTAGAAATACTATAGAATTATCTAGTTGTGTCAGTGTGAGGGAGTTGCAGATACCGCTTACATACTACGTTCCTTAGCCAAATCGCTTTCAAAATGTGGTAATTTTATCCCAAGGGTGCACTGTGGGCTGACACCCTCCTACGATCACTGTCACAGTATTTGTCCAGAAAAAACCGCTTTATTCAGAGGTAATGTTGTATCTCAATTTGTAAAGCGGATATAGCTTTTAACCTTGATACTTGTGTGTGTCTGTAGAACCAAGACCACTTGTGATATACAGTAGCTGCTGCGATCAGGTTTTTACGTCTGGCTGATTACGTCTCTCTTTGTAGGACACAGTGGTAGCACTTGCAAAAAAAAAAAAAAAAAAAAAAAAAAAAACATGCCCATCCGTCGTTGATTTTCGGTCAGTATTATTTCGTATCGTAGGCAATCAGTTATTGATGAAGTATTATACTTAGGAGTAGTGACGAGTGTGTGCTATGTTAGCATTTGAACGTCAGGTTTATAAAGTATGTGTCAGGGCAATGGAAATGACTATGTCCAGTCGTAAGGAGGGTGTGGATTTGACGTGGAGTACTGTGATGGCAAAGGGAAGAGTATGTCAAGTCATTTCTATTTGAAGAGCCACTGCCGACAGCAGGGTGTATTTCCGATACTTCGCACATTGTCGAATGCCGCTCAATTGAGACCGCGATCATAAGATTTAATTGTAAGTATAATGATAAAATATATATGCAACCGGTTTTCTGGAATAATTCTGTGTATGCATGGCCTGTGGTGGGAATGACTCACGTTTCCTGTTAACGGCAGCAGCTGTCCAAATGCAGAGGCCTGTTGGCGTGTAGGAATGTATGTGAGTTAACTTTACTGTCCTCTGGACGACCGAATACTGAACTAATACTTAGTATGTGTTGGGAAGCTTTAGTTATCAAGAGTTAATTTGAGAAGACTGTGTATGGAATTGCGTTTGCGCTGGACTGTTATTTCCTCCCATGTAAATTGTTCGGTTGATTGCTTTCTCCACATCTCGCGCCTTTATTTAGTTGAGAGAAGATAGATTGTAGTGTGTGCATGTGGCATGTGTAAGACAGGTTTGCTTGTTCTCTAGACATGGGAAAGACCTCAGTGGGCTTCTAAATTATAGGGGTGATTTGGAATCTGATACATCACCGACATCGGTATTCGAGAGTAGAAATATCAGTTTGCCCTGTTTGTTTCTAGTTACTCAGTGGCTTACAGCACGCTGCACCTCGTTAAAATTTTGAGGTTTGCAGAGAAATAATTTCCATTTCAAATCTTGGGAATTATGTTGCTCTAGCGATCGGTAGGAGGCCGCCTAGTGCTTGATATCGAGAAGTACCACGAAAATGGTATAATATTACGGTGAACCAATGCGAAAATACGTATGTTTTTGTAATCTCCGAGTCTGTAGATGTCAGTAGAAAAGCGAGCAGGTTTGCAGCAGAAACAGTAACGCGTTTGTGCCAAGGTGAAACAATCTCGAATTTGTAGAAGAGCTCTGAGAGCGACTTCGATCTGCTGAGGGTGCTCTGATGTAAAAGGGATGATATTGTATGGCGGTGAATGTCATGTCTGTAGAAAGAAAGGAAAGGCTGACAGTGCTTCCCTAGGACTGGGAGCACCATGACATATAGCCTGTGTGAGTGTAGGCATAGAATAATTTTTTCGGATGCTGTAGAGATACAAAAGATAACTGTACTGTTTGTGTAAAATGTATATATATTGTTTTGTAAAGGTACTGTGGTTTACATTATGCAAAATGTGGATATATTGCATTGTAAAGTTATTATGGTTTATGTTATGGCATGACTAGAGAGGATAATTGTGTCCTATAGTAAGAGTCTTTCTGTATTTGACGGTATGTATGGTAGGTTGTACGATTTAATTGTCTGTTCAATATGGCGATCTGTGTAAAATGACCGCTGAAAGTCACATCTCCAGAAGGAAAAAAGGCGGACAGTGCTTCGGTGGTATCAGTAATTCGATGGGTAAATTCGATAAGAGCCAATCATAATGCTCGATTCATTCACTTCCATTGTGCTGGGATATAGGAGCCCCTACATAACGGAGGGAAGGTTTGTGTGTGTTGAAATCGGGAAGGGTAACATGTGATGGATTGGGTAGCATGTTAGGCCCGCAAGGAAGACTGCATTCAGTGTACTCCCGCGCTATTTTCGTAAACGGGTTCTGTTAGGGTACGGGTAAGAATTAGAGTGCATACAAGATGGGACGTCAAGATAGTGAGCGTTAACTATTTCTGGGACACTATACAATTCCCAACAGGACGACTTGGCTCTTTTTTTTTTTTTTTTTTTTTTTTTTTTTTTTTTTTTTTTTACCAAGCCATGTGACGTAAGAATAACATTGAGAACATTTTAGATGGCGGGTCGCCACGCAGACGTTTTGCGGCGAGGCGAGAGCCTTGCGGGGAGTTAAGTATGGTTAAACGGGCAACTTCCACCTGCGTTTGGCAGCAGCTCAAGGAAGTGATGGTGCAGGCGGTCCATCTGTGTGTGCTTTGACAGCTGACGGCTGCGTCCCTTTGCAGGGGCTGTGGCGTGTGTTGAATGCGTGTCTACTGCATTATTTTGCGAGCGAGCCTGTAGGCTGTACTATGCGCTCTTTGGACAGTTTACGTGTTGATTGCATTATTTAGGAGCAGTTTACAGGTCTGTAGTGAAATTATTTTGGAAAATTGGGAGTGGTTTGTGTGTCTGCAGACTGTGTGGTGTGACCCCAAGCATATTGGGGCGAGTGTTTTGTGTCTGTGTGATAAATATACTCAGTCACTAATTAAAATGTTCAAAAGTAAATAGAGTGCACTCCTTCCTTACTCTCCCCAGCAGCCCAGCGCAGCCTGAATCATTTTCACGCCATTTTCCCCCTACTGACCATCATCTGGGATTAGGATAAAAAAAAGTTAAAATGTGTGTGTAATCCTATGGGACTTAACTGCTAAGGTCATCAGTCCCTAAGCTTACACACTACTTAACCTAAATGATCCTAAGGACAAACACACACATCCATGCCTGAGGGAGGACTCGAACCTCCGCCGGGACCAGCCGCACAGTCCATGACTGCAGCGCCTTAGACCGCTCGGCTAATCCCGTGCGGCTGGGATTAGGTCACAGGATGACAGTACCCTCTGGTGGCAGTAATGTGTACTAGGTCAGTTGGAGTATAGATCTTGTGGTGGAGACATTGCTTGCAAAATAATAAACACTTATATTTAGGATAGGCAGAGTCGTTTTCCTGTCATTTCGCCCCACCACCTTGGATGATGTTGGATGATGTCATGCACTGTGCATGTTAGTACACGTTAGTGCACGTTAGCCTGACAACATGGGCTGGTAAGGGAATGTGTCATCGGTTGAGGATCGTGGTGGGGACTTTAACTATTTCCTTCCAAGTCCAGGTGGGAGTGGCATTCGCGAAAATCCATTCCAAGTCCACAGTAGCGCACTCTTGTGGTGTTAATATGTACTAGGCCTCGTGGTGAACACATTGTATGCTGTCATCTTGAATAACGGTACTTGCGTCATCACCTGACGTCACGACGGCGCCCCCTGGTGGTGGCGATATGTACTAAGTCAGTTGGAGTCCAGTTCTTGTGGTGAACACACTGGATGCCGCCATCTTGGATTACGTCAGAGATGAGACCGCCCTCTGGTGGTGGCGATGTCTACTAAGTCAGTTGGAGTCCAGAACTCGTGGTGAACACACCTGCATAAAATTGTTTAAATAATAAAGACTTATTTCCAAGTCCTCTTTTCCCACGAATCCTTAGCAGGAGGTGGCAGTCGGGCAACTGAGGTTAGTAGAGTACCCTTTCTTTCACGCTCTTTTCTTAAATTAGCAGCGAAACCTTAAGTGAGCTTTGTTTACTGCCAAAATTCAAAGTTAGTGCCAGTTAATAGGAGGAAGTGGCGGTCGGATGGCTTAGGTTAGTGGAGGTAGTCCAAGTGACCTATCTTCCTGTGATTTTCATTGCTTAGTAGAGATAACTGTGGTGTGGTGCATTATCCTCTTGGAATTTGAAATTCACGCCATTTTTCAGGAGGAGGGGGAGGTGGCACTTTCCACCAAAATTCAAACTTCCAGCCAAAATCCGCCTTCTTGAATGACGTCATAACCGCCATGTTGGATGACGTCATGCACTGTTGCCAAGTCTACACAACGCCATCTTGGATGACGTCATCGCCGCCATCTTGTAGACATCTGGCAACAATGCATACAGTGCTCGTACACAGGTTGTCCCAATACTGGCGCTCAGAATCATAACAATCAATGATGAATGACTTGGAGTATTTCCAAAATTGGAGAGAGAATTAAGACTTTCTTTTTAAAAAAGGAAGAGGACTGCTTTCTCCCTCAGACTTGTAGCGCTTCTCAGCCACATATACGCACATGGGGCCAGTACGCTATCAACAGCCACTCACAGTCAGCACACACACTGCTGAGTACTGGAAGTTTATTTAGTGGGATTCGGCCAGTAGTGCTTCTATGTGAGATGGTTCAGAGGTGCGATACTTGTTGTCTTTCCAGAGTTAATCTTTTCATCAACTGATGACAGCAGTTAATTGATTGATTCGTAGGATGCATTTTGAGTCTCTTTAACATATTTGTGCTACTGAGTTATCTTCTCAGTAGCACAGTCTGATATGCTCTTTGCTTGAGCATTGGCAACTTTCCTTATGCAATCCCAAACATTTAACAAAAATAGTAGAATTGGGTTTCAATAATGTAAAACAGCTGCTGTACATTTACTACATTTATTAAGTTGTGTTTCTTTTCAATCTAGCAAAAGATGAAGACGAGGTATGTTTGTATAGTCTATCATTGTTCATTCCAACATTGTAAGTTTTATGGGAATTTTTTTTTTTTTGAGTGGTTGTAATAAGTTTTATGTGCTATCATTTAGAAAATTGGGAAAATTTTGTCGAGTTTAAGTGTAAAGTGCTTTATTTTAAGCGATATCAATTGTCACTCTTGCACACGCATGTGAATTAGATTTGTGGTGTTGAGTGTAGGCAGTAACAGTAAGCAGCTGGTTCATCACGATTGCGAAATGCTCAGGACGGCAGCGTTAATGCATAGGTTGATACTCAGTACAGTGCAGATCATTCACGACATATAACAGGAAGGTGAGAAGATGACCTTGTAGCAGCCGACGGAAACTTCCGAAGCTGCAGGGCAAGCAACAGCTATGCAAAAAATTGCTGCGCACCGTTGGATTTGCGGGAATTTCTAACAGAAATGATGCAGAACTTGAAAAAATCAGCAACAACTATTCGAGGAAATCTTAAAAAGATAGGAGAATGCCCTGATGATAGTGACAGAGAGCTCAAAGAACGACTCGTGAACGGTGAAAAATTGGCCGCTGGTCGACACAAAGCAGCAGAGGAGTTCTTCAGAATAATGGAAGATAACCCTAAATAAGTAGAAAAAAAGACGGATTCGGAGTTTCACAAAATAGATGAACTTCTTAATGAGAACGATGACGTATAAGGTACAGCAGCCGATTAATGACAACAAGAAAGGGTCCGAAGATCGCACCACATTGCCGGAGGAGAAAATAGAGTCTGAGACAAGTAATGTCCGAGGAAAAGCGAAATAAACCGCCGAGAGGAGATAATGAGCATTGCCGATGCCATATGTAAAGATGTAGACGCTTTAAAAGAATTGAACAAAATAGCTGAACGGTAAGAAACGAGTTCGGAGAGGCAGTTCCGATGAATTTGAGGATCAGTAAACGATCATAAGTCTCCTGCAATTTGAAGAGATGCAAACAGACTTCAAAAGACACAACCTTGAAGCGCTCGTCGAGTTAGATAGAGATAGAGAATGCGACGGTACACTGCGTGATGAAACGAACAGGCAGAAAGGACATGAAGAACTGCCAGAACTTACAAAAAAAATAGAATACCTGCTCCACTGCTAGAATATACACTCCTGGAAATTGAAATAAGAACACCGTGAATTCATTGTCCCAGGAAGGGGAAACTTTATTGACACATTCCTGGGGTCAGATACATCACATGATCACACTGACAGAACCACAGGCACATAGACACAGGCAACAGAGCATGCACAATGTCGGCACTAGTACAGTGTATATCCACCTTTCGCACCAATGCAGGCTGCTATTCTCCCATGGAGACGATCGTAGAGATGCTGGATGTAGTCCTGTGGAACGGCTTGCCATGCCATTTCCACCTGGCGCCTCAGTTGGACCAGCGTTCGTGCTGGACGTGCAGACCGCGTGAGACGACGCTTCATCCAGTCCCAAACATGCTCAATGGGGGACAGATCCGGAGATCTTGAGGGCCAGGGTAGTTGACTTACACCTTCTAGAGCACGTTGGGTGGCACGGGATACATGCGGACGTGCATTGTCCTGTTGGAACAGCAAGTTCCCTTGCCGGTCTAGGAATGTTAGAACGATGGGTTCGATGACGGTTTGGATGTACCGTGCACTATTCAGTGTCCCCTCGACGATCACCAGAGGTGTACGGCCAGTGTAGGAGATCGTTCCCCACACCATGAACCGGGTGTTGGCCCTGTGTGCCTCGGTCGTATGCAGTCCTGATTGTGGCGCTCACCTGCACGGCGCCAAACACGCATACGACCATCATTGGCACCAAGGCAGAAGCGGCTCTCATCGCTGAAGACGACACGTCTCCATTCGTCCCTCCATTCACGCCTGTCGCGACACCACTGGAGGCGGGCTGCACGATGTTGGGGCGTGAGCGGAAGACGGCCTAACGGTGTGCGGGACCGTAGCCCAGCTTCATGGAGACGGTTGCGAATGGTCCTCGCCGATACCCCAGGAGCAGCAGTGTCCCTAATTTGCTGGGAAGTGGCGGTGCGGTCCCTTACGGCACTGCGTAGGATCCTACGGTCTTGGCGTGCATCCATGCGTTGCTGCGGTCCGGTCCCAGGTCGACGGGCACGTGCACCTTCCGCCGACCACTGGCGACAACATCGATGTACTGTGGAGACCTCACGCCCCACGTGTTGAGCAATTCGGCGGTACGTCCACCCGGCCTCCCGCATGCCCACTATACGCCCTCGCTCAAAGTCCGTCAACTGCACATACGGTTCACGTCCACGCTGTCGCGGCCTGCTACCAGTGTTAAAGACTGCGATGGAGCTCCGTATGCCACGGCAAACTGGCTGACACTGACGGCGGCGGTGCACAAATGCTGCGCAGCTAGCGCCATTCGACGGCCAACACCGCGGTTCCTGGTGTGTCCGCTGTGCCTTGCGTATGATCATTGCTTGTACAGCCCTCTCGCAGTGTCCGGAGCAAGTATGGTGGGTCTGACACACCGGTGTCAATGTGTTCTTTTTCCATTTCCAGGAGTGTATATACAATCTTCAGCAACACCGAATGTTTCAAGTACCGACCCAGAAGGGGACGAAATCAGGAAGCACTTTACATCAGTGCAGAAGTATCTGTTGTTACCTGATAAATCAGATCAGTTGCACCCTAGCCTTAGAACTGACCTGTTTCAGATTGGACTGCCGAGATCACGACCAGAGACCTATAAAATTCATTTTGTTTGCTCACATCTCCATGAAGGATCGGCCGTTACGATGCGTTTGGTGGCAGCGCAGTGCCGGACGTTCGATGACATCAAACGAGCATTTCTACAAGAGTTTTGGGGTCAAGAGAAGCAAGAGAGAGTTAAGCATGGCATCCTAATGATGAAGCACTATGCTAACTCGCCTTGCAGTAGTCCGACACAATATTTCAGAGAGATGGTTCGGAGAAATCAATTTCTCGACGTACCTTTCACCCAGAAATAACTGATTCAGATTTGCCAAACCACGCTCCGAAATACAATACAAAGAGAGACTGGTTCCCGTAGGTCGTGGCCTGAGCGATGTGAGTGTTTCCCTACAGTTAGTGAGCTAGCGCACGATAGAGAAGTGCAGCGAGAGCCGGCGCACTTCTTGCAAACAAGTCATGGACAGCCACGCAATGATTCTGGAAGTGCGGGCTGGGGAAAAAAAATCGGCACCAAAAAATAGGAAGTAGCGGAACCGTAATAACAGGCGTAATTTCTGGTATCAGACACGCTGATCTAATGACAGACAAAATTATGCAGTTCGCCGAAGATGATCGTGGCATCGTCAGGCGACAAGAGGAGGTCGAAAAACGTGCGGAAGACCCACGCCGGAGCCCTATTCAAGGAGAAATAAGCAGGAAAAATCACAGGCACGACTGAGTTGTGACCTCAGCTCCGAGGACTATGTTGTTGTTGTTGCTGTGGTCTTCAGTCCTGAGACAGGTTTGATGCAGCTCTCCATGCTACTCTATCCTGTGCAAGCCTCTTCATCTCCCAGTACCTATTGCAGCCTACATCCTTCTGAATCAGCTTAGTGTATTCATCTCTTCGTCTCCCTCTACGATTTTTACCCTCCACGCTGCCTTCCAGTACTAAATTGGTCATCCCTTGATGCCTCAGAACATGTCCTACCAACCAATCCCTTCTTCTAGTCAAGTTGTGCCACAAACTCCTCTTCTCCCCATTTGTTATGTGCTCTTCAGCATTCTTCTGTAGCACCACATTTCGAAACTTCTATTCCCTTCTTGTCTTAACCATTTATCGTCCAAGTTTCACTTCCATACATGGCTAAACTCCATACAAATACTTTCAGAAACGACTTCCTGACACTTAAATCAATACTCGACGTTAACAAATTTCTCTTCTTCAGAAACGCTTTCCTTGCCATTGCCAGTCTACATTTTATATCCTCTCTTCTTCGACCATCATCAGTTATTTTGCGCCGGCCGGTGTGGCCGAGTGGTTCTAGCCACTTCAGTCTGAAACCGCGCGACCACTACGGTCGCAGGTTCGAATCCTGCCTCGGGCATGGATGTGTGTGATGTCCTTAGGTTAGTTAGGTTTAAGTAGTTCTAAGTTCTAGGGGACTGATGACCACAGATGTTAAGTCCCATAGTGCTCAGAGCCCTTTTTTGAACCTCAAAGTTTTTATTTCTTCTCCGTGGATTTTAATACCTACTCCGAACTTTTCCTTCGTTTCCTTTACTGCTTGCTCAATATACAGATTAAATAGCATCGGGGAGAGGCTACAACCCTGTCTCACTTCCTTCCCAACCACTACTTCCCTTTCATGTCCCTCGACTCTTATAACTGCCATCTGCTTTCTGTACAAATTGTAAATAGTCTTTCGCTCCCTATATTTTATACCTGCCACCTTCAGAATTTGAAAGAGAGTATTCCAGTCAACATTGTCAAATGCTTTCTCTAAGCCTACAAATGCTAAGTCGTAGGGTCAGTATTGCCTTACGTGTTCCAACATTTCTACGGAATCCAAACTGATCTTCCCCGAGGTCGCCTCCTACCAGTTTTTCCATTAGTCTGTAAAGAATTCGCGTTAGTATTTTGCAGCTGTGACTTATTAAACTGATAGTTCGGTAATTTTCACATCTGTCAACACCTGCTCTCTTTGGGATTGGAATTATTATATTCCTCTTGAAGTCTGAGGGAATTTCGCCTGTCTCATACATCTTGCTCACCATATGGTAGAGGTTTGTCAGGACTGGCTCTCCCAAGGCTCTCAGTAGTTCTAATGGACTATAGCTTGTCAAAATACCACGATAAACATGCTAGTTGTGGGTACCCAGGAGTTCCGAGAGATATTACTTGGTGAAGAAGAAGAGGAAGTTAGTATTAATTACTCTACAGTTAGGTTAGAATTCGGCAATAGGTCACTCCACCTATTTCGGATTCTGGGAGTCAGATTACGGTTTTAGATAGATGTGTATACGACATGTGTGACCGCGTGATTAATGTCAAGGGCGTACGGATTCGTGGTACTGTCCATGGTAAAACAACATAAGAATGAGAGCGTGGATTCCCAACATCAGGGGCATCAATTCAGAGTACATTTCGTGGTGCTGCAAAGTCTAGCAGTCGAGGCAATATTAGGACTTGACTTCTTATGAAAGTACGAAATGGTAATGAACTTAGCAGATCGGCTAGTAGTAGCGAAAGTTGCAGGCAAGTAGGTATTGTTGTGCCTGTAAGATTAGGAGATTACCAGAACAGGGACAGTGGCACGAGCTTCGTAAACCTAACGAAGTCGGAGTTTGATAGCAAGGAAGAGGATTTCCTCAGACACGTAATTTCAGCTTCGTGACTAGTGGATAATGGAGAAAACGAGAGAGATGACACAGAACATGTGATTTCCAAGAAGCTGAAACACACTGAGTCATCAGAGTCAAGGAAGAATACTCTGCACACGTGTCCGAATGTTTTACGACTCACCTGCTATGATCAAAGAGTTTGGTCAAGGAACATAGAAGGTTTTTTGCCGAACTGCGCACCATTCATCTAGCATACAAGCAAAAAGTATTAAAACAGATCCGTGTCATGTTACAAGATATGGTAATAGAAGAGTCTGTGAGTGCCTACAATAATCCGTTGCTGTGCGTAACTAAGAATGATGGTTCTCTCCGGCTGCTGCTGGACTGGCGCGATATAAATACTATCATTCAAATGGAGACTGACCGGCTGGAATCACTGAAAGAGCTGTAGTAGCATTTCCATGGTAATCATGTATTAATAATGATCGTCATCCGAGCCAGTTGCTAGCAGATAAAATTGCATCCTGTGTACCGGCAGTACGCGGTATTTTTATGTTTCGGGCGTGCTACCAACTTAAGAACTCGCCGTTCGGACTAAATGTGTCGTCATCTGTCTTCATTAGGGGACTTGGTACCGTGATTCAGGAAGAGCTGATGGATGGAGTGGTGATATACGTCGATAACATGCTCATTGCAGAGAAAACATGGAAAGAGCACTATGTTGTTCTGGACCAGTTACTTGGTGCTTTCAGGGGTCAAGGAATAACAGTAAACCTAACGAAGTCGGATTTTGGGCGCAAGGAAGACGATTAACTCAGACACGTAATTTCAGCTGATGGCCCTCGTCCAGATCACACAAATATTGACGCTATAAAAAATTATGGAGTCCTGAGAACTAAAACACTCGTACGTTCTTTCCTTCTGCAAGTGGTTGATCAAATGGTCGGTCTCTGCTAAGCCCTTGTACCGACTGATTTGGAAGAACGTTCAGTGGAATTGGACAGATGCGGAACAGCAAGGATTTGAGCAAATGGAAAATGCACTGGTGAACGCGGCGATTCTATTCCATCCCGACTTGTCTAAAGATATCTGCCTGTCAGCAGACGCATCACTTACAGGGATCAGAGTATATCCATTCCATGACGTAGAGGAAAACGGTAAAGTATGCAAGCAAACTATTGTGTTTGGAGTCATGTTTTGAGTAAAACAGTGGAATTTTCCCGTAACCGAGCTTGAAGGGCTGAAGTCTTGTGGGGATTTTCAAAATTCCCGTATAGTGAGCGCAAAATACCATGGCCGTTAGATGTGCAGTCGGCTGAAGAAGCATGGTGAGAGCGGCAGGGGTGGGGGGTCGCTAAGAATGCTGTAGGGGAAAAGCCGTTCTAAACTGAAGCCTACACTCTCATTTTTGGTAAATATTAAGCAGGGCCACATCACGCCCACATTTGCATGGTGACCATTCAAAAAAACCTATCACCTCTTCTTTGGTTAGTACACTATGTGATCAAAAGTATCTAGACATCCCCAAAAACATGCGTTTTTCATATTAGGTACAGTGTGCTACCACCTACTGCCAGGAACTCATTATCAGCGACCTCAGTAGTCATCAGACATCGTGAAAGGTGTTCAGGTGATTATTGGAAATTGAAAATTTCTGGTAAGGTCTTATGGGACCAAACTGCTGAGGTCATCGGTCCCTAAGCTTACACACGACTTATTATAACTTACGCTAAGGACAACACACACACCCATGGCAGAGGGAGGACCCGAACCTCCAACGGGAGGAGCTGCACCGACTGTGACAAGGCGCCCTAGACTGCGCGGGGGTCAGGTGATTTGGTGTCACTTGTGTCATACGTCTGTAAGCGAGATTTCCACACTCCTAAACATCCCTAGGTCCTCTGTTTCCAGTGTGATAGTGAAGTGGAAACGTGAAGGGACACGTACATAACAAAAGCGTACAGGCTGACCTCGTCTGCTGACTGACAGAGACTGCCGACAGTTGAAGAGGGTCGTAATGTGTAATAGGCAGACATCTATCCAGACCATCACATATGAATTCCAAACTGCATCAGGACACACTGCAAGTACTATGACAGTTAGGCGGGAGGTGAGAAAACTTGGATTTCATGGTCGAGCGGCTGCTCATAAGCCACACACCACGCGCTGGTAAATGCCAAACGACGCCTTGCTTGGTGTAAGGAGTATAAACATTGGACGACTGGACAATGGAAAAACGTTGTGTGGAGTGACGAATCATGGTACATAATGTGGCGATCCGATGGCAGGGTGTGGGTATTCCGATTGCCCGCTGAACGTCATCTACCAGCGTGTGTAGTGCCAACAGTAAAATTCGGAGGCGGCGGCGTTATGGTGTGGTCGCGTTTTTCATCGAGGGGGCTTGTACCCCTTACTGTTTTGCGTGGCACTATCTCAGCACAGGCCTCCATTCATGTTTTAAGCATCTACATCTACATGACTACTCTGCAATTCACATTTAAGAGCTTGGCAGAGGGTTCATCGAACCACAATCATACTATCTCTCTACCATTCCACTCCCTAACAGCGCGCGGGAAAAACGAACACCTGTTCGAGCTCTGATTTCTCGTATTTTATTTTGATGATCATTCCTACCTATGTAGGTTGGGCTCAACAAAATATTTTCGCATTCGGAAGAGAAAGTTGGTGTCTGAAATTTCATAAAAAGATCTCGCCGTGACGAAAAGCGTCTTTGCTGTAATGACTTCCATCCCAATTCGCGTATCATATCTGCCACACTCTCTCCCCTATAACGTGATAATACAAAACGAGCTGCCATTTTTTGCACCCTTTCGATGTCCTCCGTCAATCCCACCTGGTAAGGATCCCACACTGCGCAGCAATATTCTAACAGAGGACGAACGAGTGTAGTGTGAGCTGTCTCTTTAGTGGATTTGTTGCATCTTCTAAGTGTCCTGCCAATGAAGCGCAACCTTTGGCTCGCCTTCCCCACAATATTATCTATATGGTCTTTCCAACTGAAGTTGATCGTAATTTTAACACCCAGGTACTTAGTTGAATTGACAACCTTGAGAATTGTACTATTCCAACGGATTTCTTTTGGAACTCATGTGGATCACCTCACACTTTTCGTTATTTAGCGTCAACTGCCACCTGCCACACCATACAGCAATGTTTTCTAAATCGCTTTGCAACTGATACTGGTCTTCGGATGACCTTACTAGACGGTTAATTACAGCATCATCTGCGAACAACCTAAGAGAACTGCTCAGATTGTCACCCAAGTCATTTATATAGATCAGGAACAGCAGAGGTCCCAGGACGCTTCCTTGGGGAACACCTGATATCACTTCAGTTTTACTCGATGATTTTCCGTCTATTACTACGAACTGCGACCTTCCCGACAGGAAATCACGAATCCAGTCGCACAACTGAGACGATATCCCATAGGCCCGCAGCTTGATTAGAAGTCGCTTGTGAGGAACGGTGTCAAAAGCTTTCCGGAAATCTAGAAATACGGAATCAACTTGAGATCCCATGTCGATAGCGGCCATTACTTCATGCGAATAAAGAGCTAGCTGCGTTGCACAAGAGCGATGTTTTCTGAAACCATGCTTATTATGTATCAATAGATCGTTTCCTTCGAGGTGATTCATAATGTTTGAATACAGTATATGCTCCAAAACCCTACTGCAAACCGACGTCAATGATATAGGTCTGTAGTTAGATGGATTACTCCTACTACCATTCTTAAACACTGGTGCGACCTGCGCAATTTTCCAATCTGTATATCTATCGGTGAGCGACCGGTTGTATATGAGTGCTAAGTAGGGAGCTATTGTATCAGCGTAATCTGAAAGGAACCTAATCGGTATACAATCTAGACCTGAAGACTTGCCCGTATCAAGCGATTTGAGTTGCTTCGCAACCCCTAAGGTATCTACTTCTAAGAAACTCATGCTAGCAGCTGTTCGTGTTTCAAATTCTGGAATATTCCATTCGTCTTCCTTGGTGAAGGAATTTCGGAAAACTGCGATCAATAACTCAGCCAGGTGTTCGGATATTTTTGATCACATAGTGTATCTAAAACGAATTCCGCCTAAAATGTAGCGATTTATATTCGCCTGGTTTGTTAACCATTTGTATCTTTCAGAGATGAGTCACGAGTGGGCAATTTTGAGTTAAACCTACACATATCTCTTGTTGCCATGTTAAAATTTGCTTATTTTGCCAAAACTCATCGGAGTTTACAAAGTCTCCCTCACTAACGTGTTGTGCAGACGCAGTTGCGAGAGAATTCTGAAACAGTGGTTTATTAAGTGAGAAACTAAGGAAAAGTAAGATCAGCATGTTATGAAAAAGCACATCACCAGCACAAAATAAACATGTAATGAATTGACTTACGTTGTTCCAAAACCCAGAGCATTTCTCGTATCATCAGCTATCGATGGCCCTTAAAAATTACATTCTTTCATCGGAAAAGTTTGTAATTAGTGGAATAATACGGTAGATAACAAAGTTTTGCGTAATGACCATAAGGCAAAATACTGTTCTCTTTATGTGCTACCATTTGCCAAAATCTCATCTCGATATCTCAAACCATTTTCGAGGTATGAGGAACGTTGTGGATGTTTCACTGTGCCTATTTTGCTGGCGCGCTACGTCACATCAGACTGGTGATAGAGTCCTCCAACCAAGTCTAAAGAAAAATTCAGTATATTAGTTAAATTTAATATGCAGCAACATAATGCGTAATATGCAAAGACGCAAAATCATAGCGGCTCCTATTTTTCATTGCAAACTGCTTCGAATTTCGAGCTGTGTCTTACTTCCACACAAATATCGCAATAACTATGACCATTCACTTAATGACGGGCACATCATAATGAACCTTACATATAAAGCTACAAGTAAAGGAAAAACGAAATTTTTTTACCGAATGGTGCGGTAAAATCACTTGAGAAAAAAATTGCAAAGCGTGCACGTCGATTCAGTCATCGCCGGTCGCCCGAAAGGTGGCAAACGCTTGTCGGCCTCCCTTTCCGAACAAACAAATGAACTCGCCCAGTTCTTTGGACGAAAACTGGTCGCTCCGCTACAGCCACCGTATCCTACGTGACCTGTACTTCCTCATGGGCAGGTTGACGAAAGTCTTTTTGTTATCCCTGACACAGCACTCGTTAAAGCCTGTGCTATGGTAAGTGAGCGGGATTCACCTTATGGGAAAGGATTTTCGCATAGATATCGACCGCGTGTACCTGAATAGTGACAAATCAGACTTACATCCACTCTGTAATAACAATGATCCGTCAAGAAATTTCTAAATGCTATTACACGTCAGGATGGATAAAAAAAAGCAACCCAGAAGATGCTACCAATTTGATAATAATACGGTCGCCAGCCTAATTAGGCATTAAATGAGTTTCTTCCCTGTACAAGTTAGTATACATTCATGCAAAACAACAAGTTGTAACATTGCATAATATAGTAGAATTTTAGGACCAGAAAATCTATGGAACTGATAGTTTCACATTCTGTACTGATAAGGAAAATCATGAAAACATCACACTACACTATAATGTTTACTACAAAACTTTATACTGTCTATTAATCTGATCAAAATCGGGCATAGGTTACCCTAGAAATTGTACTTTCGTGCCACACAGAAAATGTCAATTTTGGTAAAGATAAAAAACTGATAAATTTTGACTTTTATATTGACTTTAGCTTTTGCTGGTCAAACCAATTTAGAACACTTCAGAATTCAAAAGAATTGAAGGGGGAACCTGAAACTGTTATGATCGCTATATTAAAAAAATGATTACTGAATTTACTATTCGTTCAAGATTTCCAGTATATAAGCTATTACTCTTTTCATCTTAATTTTTAATGCCTTTAAATCTGTCTCGAAATAATAAACTTCATTATTATGTCAATACTAAAGTCAACTTTTGTCTTAGTTGGACCTTCACTATTCATTTACTGGCTCATTAACAAAACATTTCTTTAAACACCATTCTAATATAGCTAGTTCTGCAAATAATTATTATTAGCACAATTTTTAATTTTCATTTCGGGACACTTAGATTGCACAACGTTTGGAAAGGACCCTGTCTAAGTTAGTTGTGAGGATAATTAAATGATGGAAAAGTTCTGGTAAAATTTAGGTTCTTATTGCACCAAACAAACACAGTTCACACTCTGATCCACACGATTACAATACTAAAAAATTTCAGCCTGCTAGTATCGATGGCGGGCGGCGAGATGGCGAGGCACAGAGCACACATACAACCACAGGTATGGCTCTTGATGTATCGGCACTTTAATTCTTCTTAGCGTCGCAATACTTTTCCATTTAGTGCCTATGGAATTTTGCCATGCTGTGTGGGCGTTGGAACAGCATACCCGAGGCGCAGTGAAGATATGTCTTCCAGGAGAGCCTCCTCACTCCAGAAGGTGTTACTCAAACCAATGCCAGACTCCAACTACTACTGCTGAGCCCGTTGTGCCGTGCAGTGCCCGTGCGCCTTTTCCCACGCTCGCCTGCCATCCACCTTTTACCGCTCTCTGACAGACCGGGTATTCACCCGAGGTTTTGCATTCTACATATCCTAACACACTGCCTACGTATGGACCAGACGCACAGTTACAATTTTAAACATCTTACAACAGTTTCAACATTTGTTACATTTCAATTCTATTACAGTATTACTTGACATTGGACATAAACATTAATATTCACATTGAAACATATTTACAGTTTTCTTAAAATAATGGCATATAACGAAAAGAAATGAAATCAGAACATCAATTACACAAGTTTATCGCAAATCAGAAGAAAGGAAGTACTTATATGTGCAATAGTACAGAGTCGTTGTTGTTACATATTCTGACCACACGTCATAGGAATTCTTAAGGAGTGCGAGACTCAGCTGTGGTCGACTTTCCCATTGGATGGTTTACATACAACAGTTTATGCTCAGCACTGAGTATATCCCATACAAGGACAAAGTGCTGACAGATGCTTTGTCACATTGACCCATGGGCCTGAGTCGTAAAAGTGGTTACAAGCTTAAAGAGAAAGCTTATGACGTTCTATACTAGACTAGAGTAAGACCTTTGTGGGAGCACCCTCCTGCAGTGACGTGAACGGAGATTGGCGTGAAGGAGAAGAGGCAGATATTAGGCGACGATAACGTTTCTTGCTCCGATGTACCCGACTACTCCAAAGGGATCACAAGATATTGTGACGGTGGATTTTCTTGGACCCATGCCGCTATCGAACTGGGGACACCAATATCGTTTCGTCACGGTGGAACTTGCCTCAAATGTATGTCTTTCATGTCTCTCTGTAACGCCACTGGTCAAACGGTCACAAAGACGTTCGACAAGGCCTGCTTGAGGACTGTAGATAAAAAAAAAGGTTCAAATGGCTCTGAGCACCATGGGACTTACCACCTGAGGTCATCAGTCCCCTAGAACTTAGAACTACTTAAACCTAACTAACATAAGGACATCACACACATCCATGCCCGAGGCAGGATTCGAACCTGCGACCGTAGCGGTCGCGCGGTTCCAGACTGAAGCGCCTAGAACCGCTCGGCCACACCGGCCTGCGACTGTAGATCAGTTGCAGAGAATATTGACGGACAATGGGCCGCAGTTTCGCTCTAGGTCATAGAACAATTTTATGGCTAATAAAGGGATCAAGACAGTTTTCACCTCGTTTGCATCTCGCGTCCAGCGCGAGTGAAAGAATGATGAGAGAAATTGTAAATTGCGTCGCATATATTGCCGCAATCGGCACAGAGCGTGAGACGAACGTGTGAAGGATTTCCAGGAGATTTTAAACGATCTCCGACATGACGCTACAGGATTAGTGCTGAGGTTGGTGCTGCTAAATCAGCAACCTGTGTACTGGATTAGGAAGACTACGGACTTCCCTCCCAGGCGACGCCAGCAACACAGGAAAATCATAAGATTGGCGCCTGAACGAAGCGTGGTTGAGTCACACAACGACAGGAGAAACGGAAGGGTTCACCATCAAGGGGAGGCCACGACGTAGGGATAACAAACTTACTTCAAAACTTTGTACACCTTTAGTAGGGCAGTAAAGAAACATGATGTGGAAGCAGTAAGGTGCACTACTCTGGCAGTTCCGAGAAAATCGCAAGAGAAGTTTTAGCACCTGTTACGTAACTGATGTATCTGTGTGAAGGTCCAGGTTGTAAGAAGTGATTGTGGTCAGATGGATAGAGTATGCAGTTTACCCGGCACGATAGCTCATCGTGTTCGATCAGAGGGTCAGCAGCCCTCCGTTAAAAAACTATGTGAACGGATAAACGATGAACTTGAACGGATGTCATGGGTCGTACTCCCCGAACAAATTCAACAAACAAGTGTTTAGCGATTGCTCATAGTAAAATGGTCGTATATGAGGTGTCGGTTCGAATCCTACTAACACTCATCATTTAATGTATATTTTTTCATCACTGGTCGCATAATTTAATTTATATGACAATGAACAGGTACTATAATAAAAAAAGCACGTGTATTTTGATGAAGTTGCAGTGAAATTCGTACGTTATTTGTCTATTTACTATTTTTAGTTAAATTTTTAAGTACAAGGGACAGGCTTGGAAAGCCCTAGTCAAACCTCGATAAATAATTATGCGAATGACGTTATTCAGTAATATGGTAAGTCACAATTTGCCAGACCACAAGAGTAATGTACAATTACTCATCGGATGTGCTCCCAACATCGCATGTAGCAGGATGTTAATTGTCATACAGACAAACAGCATTTGCTACATCGAATGAATGAAGTTTTCCTACATTTATAGGGAATTTCAGGGTTTGTAAGGGAAAATACATCTCGTTGACATTTTGAAAAATTTTTCTTTCTTCAGATATTATAGATTAAAAGTCACGTTTGTGCGGGTAGGGAACGGTCGTCTCATACACGTTCGAACTCTCGAACGCTAACCACTTAACAATCATGAACGCTGACATCCAAAACCTAATCGCAGATAGATGAGCCACATAACAGAAGCGTAAAACTTCTTTCGACACTTTCTCGGAATAGCCTCAGTAGTGCACCTTACTGTTGTTTTAATGGTCTACTAGAGGTACACAAAGTTTGAAGCAAATCTGTCATCCCAACGTTGTGGCCTCCCATTGTAAGAGATATGCAATTCGCCGAAAGTGACTAGGTGCTCCTTAAAGCCAAGACAAAGTCACACAAGGGAAAATTTAGAAGCTGTAAGTTTTATAGCCGTAAGTTTTTTAGCGACCCATACCGGATGAAGAAGATTATGCATCACAACGTTCTGGAGATCGACACTCTGAGATGCCGCGAATCAATGGGTAAGCGACACATTTCTCAACTAAAGAAGTTCATTGAAGAGATGAGTTATTAACAACATTTCCTTTTCATAACGTAAAGATAGTGGCTAAAGATGATAGATAATAAGGTCCTTCATACAAAACAACATACATGTAGATTAGCTCATGTTAGAATTTGAATATGACTGCGGGTGGACATCACAGTATTCAGACGAATTATGGTTGTGACGAATAACTGTGCCATTGAAGGTGGCTTTTTGTATCTGTTATGTGGTTTTGGATTTTGGTACCAGTAGCGCAGAAGCATTGATCGATAACTGTTGAGGATTTGCCGGCCAAGAGAGCACCAATGTTAGGGTTTTGAGGCTGCTGCGAAAGCTCCGCTAATGATTTAGTTTCGTTGGCACAGTAGCAAAGGGACGCTGCGTAGTTTTATTGGGGTTGTATGTTTAGCACGCCATTTTCACTCAAGAACATGAGTTGGCCAAGGATAATATATATGTATTTAAACTGTATGTACTGTTCACTGGAAGAAACTGAACGTAATCAGGAATGCTTGAAAAATATTATAAGGATAGCCCACATTTAAACCAAGTGGAATTGCATAAAAGAAAAAGTATTTAGAAAGAACAGAAATCAGGTACGATATAGATCTATGGAAGGTATAGTATTCATTTTGTCTCTCAGGATTTAACGAAGGTGAAGACGATGGTAAACATTTATTTGTGATTGTGTTATGTACTCATATTTCGTGTTTGGAAACGTTGCAAACTATGCCAAAGTAATTGAACTAATTACCAATCTGAACGATCCAGTAAAGTAAATAAACACCCATATGTCATCTTTACAGGACGTGATGAAAACGAACATTAACCAGAACTCAAGGAAAGCCGTCTTGCAAGGAAAAATAGGGAGTATAGAACTTTCATTATGTTGCATGAGTAGAGACAAATGGAGTGCAATTAGTGGTGATTTTCTACAATCTTTAAGGAATAGATACAGTTATATTATTGTCTACTAACTGGTATTAGATATCAAGTGCATGTTTTGACTTAATTTGCAAGTTCATGAGCTTATCCCAGCAGTAGTTAGTATATCACTGACCCTGATATGATTCAGGTGACATATAAGAGACTTTTATACTCATAAATTCACCATGTTACTTAAACTGAAGAAATCATAACAAATGTTTATTTTTCGTAATGCGCCATTGAGGCCATATGATTGGGGATGTGTTTACTTTTTAATATTAACGTTTGTACGAAATTTTGTTAATTTTTCTCATAAACGAAGTGAGAATCCATTCAGAGTAGTCATATTCTAAAGTTTTCTGTTAGGGTTTTTTTGATACACGTAATTATTATTTTCTTTACTGTGTACTGATTCCATTTGGATATTGTTAAAAGGGAGCTGTGACACACACACACACACACACACACACACACACACACACACACAGGCGCGCGCGCTCCCACACACACCTGTGAACGAGACACGTAGTAGACTGCAAGAAGCACTCATATCCAACAGGCTTATTTGGGACTGGACCTGATCTGCTTGGCCGCAGGCGGGCGCAACCGCAGTTGGAGTCCTCATGGAGAAACCGGCCTGATACCCTCGCTTGTCCGGAATTCACTTTCGCTGGGGTGTCGCTCTCAACGCATCTCACCTGGCCATCTCACACCATTCCGTCGGGCGACACTTAACTGCAGCTTAGCGAGCGACACAAAAAGAGCAAGAGGGAGAAGAAGTGGCTAGCTGTTTACCGAGTTCAATCGAGAGTCATCTGTACTGTATCACCAACAGATTACAGACTACAGGTAGGCCTTACAGTGGACCAGACTAACAATTTGCTGTTATACAGTCATTGCGCCAACGTATGAACGATGGAGACTGTGTCATGCTAAGTGTGGTGTACTAATAGCATGTCCATAAAAGACGGGAACTGTGAAACCTCACTGCTGGTAATGGACATTGTGACAAGCAACTTGAAATCCTTCTTCGTACGACACTCTGCGAAGTACTGACTCTGTTATATGTGGGTGATTATGTGCACTGAACTGTATAATTTAGTACAGTCCGCCAGTGTAATGATCTACAGTTCACAAGTTGCTGTATGAAGGAAGTTAACTATTTTCTAGAGACAATCTTGCAACATATTTCAGTGAGTAATGAACGTTCAATCCAATGACAACTAACTTATTGCTGGCACAGTGACTCTACCAAAACGGCAAATCATGAGCTTTTTTTCACTGTCACAGTCATCTATTGTAAGATAATGAACATTATGATTAACGAAGAATGTATGGTTATGCATATGAAAGTGCTACAGTCGCTAAACTTGCTGCCAAAAAACTGTCATGTCTGTCCTCTGATAAACATTGTCTGTACAACTGTGTGTCACACCTCCGAGAAGATTTTTGCTCATTTTCCGCCTTACCGTGTCCTGTCTCGTGTGCATAACTCAAATTGAAAGTGGGTAATGTGCATGTAACATTAACGATTAGTGTGTGTTGAACAGTGTCTCGATGCAAACCAAGTGCTTTGTCTAATTTGTTTTGTTTTCTTTTATTGTATTTCAAAGGGACAGTTAACTGTTGTAGATACAGAATGCGCTTTATGTCATTAACTTTTACTCGTTATTTTAGGAGTCATTTTTTTACTTACCAGTGTCATATTTTGATATTATGTGAACCGTAATTTGAGTCACGTATTGTGCAATGCTTGATACCATGTGAAGCTGTTCCATACTGATATGAGAACTTCTGTAATATGATTGTTTCATTTCGTGATTTAACTGTACTGAGATTTCGTGTTGTATGTGCTCATCTGTGAATACTGTACTGTTTCAATTGATGATATCAATGTATTGTAATTCCATGCTTTTGTATTGACGTTGAGAATATGTGTCATGTTTAGTCAAGTGTATTGATTCATGTGATGTTCTTCAATGTCACTGACTGTTTTACGTGGTTTTGCCACTATGTACTATTTATGTATTTTAGCATAATCAGACATGTGTGTGTATGAGGTTTCTCTGTTACGTAAACAGGATGAATTGATTCAATTTACTGAAAAGTTTTTACTTGTGTGAATTGGGATCACGAGAACAAGGCAACCAAATCTGAATCTTGCTGAATCTCTGCTTCTATGCAGACTAGATTTAGTCTTTTCAAGTAAATAAGTATGAATGAGATCTAAGATTGTTCATTAATGTGACTGTATGTGGTTCATTTCCGATTGGTGCAATTTTTCTGTCAATAAATAAAAAAGTAATCTTTTATTACCAGCATAATTGAATGAGCGATGGACCCTCGACTTTAAGCATGAGTGATACGAGTTTAGGATGTACTTTTGGCACCAGTTTTCAGAGAATAACAAATAAAAAAATAAAATAAAATCAAGTTCCCCACACCCCAGCCAAAGAGTAAGCGGATATGGCTTTGCTGAATTTTTGCTATGGTTTAACCTTTGCACAACTTCATCTGCAGCCATTTCTGAACAATGAGAGTGTATTATAAGGTAACTTGATTACTCATGTCGTCCCACATTACATATTTTGTTCACATTTTATGCTCTAAACAGTAACACCCAGGCCTATTCATGTTATGGATGGGTAACTGAGGTGTTCTCATCATAATTCATATTAAATTAACAATGTTGCCTATGGTCAAACAAGGAACTGTATTTAGCTGTTCAGTTTGAGAGGAGCAGTATTTTTCCATTTCGGCCCAGCAAACTAGCAGTGAGTGAAAATGCAGATGGCCACAAGTCCCCAACCTTTGATATAGTCATAAGCTCGTTGCATTAACTGTACGGGATTGAGGACGCACCATCCCTTTGGTCTTCCCATGTCGTGGCTTGCCATGTATCTCAGCAAGTGGTCATGTGACAGGGAGTTCAAAAGCACTCATGCCAAGGCAAGATGCCCTGAAGGAATTTCTTCCCTTTCTTTGAGAAAATAACTGCTGGAAATTCTCAGTGAGAACTGCAGAACACAACGTCTTAATGGCTGCTCAAGAATGCAGCTAGAAAGTCAGTTTTGCTGCTGGCTGTCTTTCCACCCACAAAATGAACAAAAATCCTTACTCCTGCCGATACTCTGGCGAAATCTGGAAGTTGCAGTCTCCGGTAAATTTAGCCAGATTGGAAGGCACTCAGAATCATAGCCATTATTGATGGATGACTTGCAGTGCTTCTCAGCCGCATACACGCAGATGGGGCCAGTACGCTATTGACAGCAACTCTCAGCTGGCGCGCGCTACTGAGTACTGGAAGTTTATTTGGTGAGATTCGGCCAGTAATGATTCTACGTGGAATGGTTCAGCAGGTGCAATGCATACTGACTATGCAGTGTTAATCTTTTCATCAACTGATGACTGCAGTTGGCTGACTGATTTACTGTATGCATTTCGTGCCTTTATAAGGTGTTTGTCTTTTCTGAGTTATCTTTTCAGTAGCACGTACTGATAGGCTCTTCGCTTGATCATTGGCAACTTCCTTTTGGCGATCCCAAACTGGTCCCAAGATAGGAATTAGACATAATTGTTTCTTGCCTTACATTCATTGTCACCTTGAATGCCGTTAAAGAAAATAAACACCATTCTTTATAAGCATACTTTTTCATATAATAGATAGATGTATTTCTTAACTAAATTTTTGTGTGGTGTGGTGGATGACCTGAGACTTTCACGCATGGTTCGTAACTTTTAAAGATGGGCCTACCCCTTATTAAATTCTGGTTAAATAAAACTTTATCCTTTGCGTAACTTGATCCATTACCTCTAAAAAATAAATTCGCAAAACAGCTTCACTTCATTTTCCGATCATGGGGACTTCAATCTTGCATTCAGAGGTGTGCGGACATGGAACCACAACCACCCTACCTCACACCACCACTGACAAAGCTCTAATTATCTCATTAGGTGGTTGGATGAATAAAGTTTCCTTCAGTGATTATAGTATTATTAGGGAACTTATCTACAAGTGAACCGAGGTTTTTTTCTAAAGACTTCTATTATATTAGGAGGTGATTCTCGTGGTCGATAGAAGGCTCATATTAAAATTTTATGCCCATTCTTGATACTGAGCCTTGCCCAAACAGTTCCACATGGAGCTTTAGTTTCTATCTCGGTGAATTTAAAGTTCTACTAATCCTTTTGGTATGCACTTAAATTTTCCCCAAAGGTCTCACTACTGTGACCTTCAGGTTTTAACTAGCTTCTGTGTCCAGTACTCTGTGAGCTTCAGTGCTTCTTCCTAAAAAGTGCTTTTTTTCCTAAAAAGCATTTCCAACTCTGGAACTTCGTTGTGAGTGCTTCAGCAGTTAACCACAAGGATTTTAATACTATCAACTGCGAGAGGCATTTCTATTAACCTTACCCTGATACTTCTGAACGTCCTACACATATCGTTATCTGGATTGGATTAAGAGTAGCCTGATCTAAAAAAATCCTTGTGTACATCCAACATATTGTCAGCTACTTGAGCATCTGCCTCTGATGTGTAGTGCACACCTGACTCATTTAGGGGACCATTAAAACTCTCAACCCTATGGTACAAGTCTAGCAAATCACAGCCATGCTTTCCACAGCACCTTTGGAGTCTCTGGATCAATCTTCCCACTCGATTCAGAACCAAGGGGCCATGATCTGTTCTGTGGACAATGCTGCATACTGTGAGCTTCGTTGAAACTTTATGACATAGGCTGGTATTCTGAGCCCTGTCTGCTGGTCGCTGGAATGATCCAAGTATGATCTCAGAGTGCAGATAACTTCCATTGTTTGTTCCAACATGCACTGCAACCTGTAGCTGCTTGCACACTGTTCCGTCAATAGGTGCCAGAAAGAACTCTTGATCATGCTGATGAGGCCTCCAGGCGTAAAAACTGTGAACACATCGCCTTCCTTCCCACCCATTGTTGCCATTTTCCTAAGGGGTACCATTATTCGCCGTACATTAGAACTCCGACGATTAATAGACACCTATCCCTTTGTTTTCGCTGCACCTTGACACAGGACACAATAGATTTCCCACTGGCCCAGTTTCGGTTTCAGTGGAAGACAGCACCTCGATCCAGTTGGTTAGTTAGATGGGTATAACATTCTCAGTTCTCCTTGATGTCTGTTTCTGGGCGCATTGACCCACCACTGCCACGCCACTCAATGTCAAGTGGACGAGTAATGATGGTGCTTGCATTTCTCACAGGAGATACAGCGTCCAGGGGAGAGGAGAGTAATGTAAGTCCTCTGGTACAGAACTCTTGGTAACCCTCCCAACACACCCATTTGTAGCAGCTTCTAATCTCTTGACAGTAGTCTGAGAGATTTCCAGCTGCTTATGCATAGCAAACAACTCATCCCCTGCTCGAGAACAGCAAACACAGTGGGACTGTATTACGTCGATTGCAGAACACTGAGATGACAACAGTCACAGGGTACCTCTTTACATCGTGTCAGACTTCCCTTTGCTCAGCGTAGTACAGTGACTCGATGTGACATGGACTCAACAAGTCGTTGAAAGTCCCCTACAGAAATATTGAGCCATACTGCCTCTGTAACAGTCCATAATTGCGAAAGTGTTACAGATGCAGGAATATGTGCATGAACTGACTTACTGATTATGCCCCATAAATGTTCGATGAGTGGCCAAATCATTTGCTCAAATTGTCCAGACTGCCCTTCAAACAAATTGCGAACAATTGTGGCCTTGTGATATGGTACATTGTCATCCCCAAAAATTCCATCGTTGTTAGAGAATATGAAGTCTATGAATGGCTGAAAATGGTGTCCAAGTAGCGGAACAAAATCATTTTCACTCATCTGAGCAGGCCACAGTTTCCCAGTATTCCATGAATTTTCTTCATCTCAGTGTATTTTACAGTAAACAAACAACTTACGCCTGTTGCAGCATTTTACAGAATAGTAAACAAATAACTTCATACTAAGCCTGCTGATTATCTTTTAATTTATGAATTTGATATGCTACAACCATTACCAGTAGCCTTTTGGAACTTAAGTAGTTTAAAGGCCGAAACGAGATATCTACTATTACAGCAGAAAACTTCGTACAAGTTGTACAATTTGTCTGAATGGTTTTTCAGGTTATGGTACTAAGAAAATTGGATGTAGCGTTAATTTAAAATGAATGCAGATAATATACACTCCCATTAAAAGAGAGAACTAATGTGACACGATATGTTGTTTTATTTGCTGTGTCGGTAAATCACAAATAACGATTTATTACAAAATACTCTAAAATTACGAAAAGCTTCACAAGTGCCTAAGACTTCTCATAAACATACCTATCTTTTTCACCTAAATGTATAACGAAATATTGTACGAGGATACTGTGCTCAAAACTTCCGGAGAGCATAGTTAAGTTTACAGCTGACGATATAATACTACACTATATATCATGTTCCTGAAAAAAACTGGGTATGTTTACAGTTGACGATTTAATACTACACAATATACCACGACACCCACACGCAGTTAGATAAATTCAGCACGAAAAACACTTAAATTTTACGTCAAATTTTTGAACCTAAGTTTTCAAAATGAATGAATGTGATTTTACTCGAAGACAAGAGAAACGCTGGGAGTCTGCTTATATACATAACTATAAGTAAAGGAACGTGTGAACTGCCTGCAAGATGAGCACTGCAGCTTCAGTTCATCTCACAAAAACGACGTAAAATGTATTAAAAACAGGAAGAAAAACGTATCTGAGTGCAGTATAACGAAATGTTAGGCACTGAATACCGAATGATCACTGTTGGCAGTTCAGAAAACGAATTCCTTCAGAACATAGATAGGACGCTTGCAGTCAACGCAGTTGGACAGTGGACCACAACCACATTCACTGAACAGTTGCACGATTCTGATCACGCAGTTGTTACTATCATTTACTTGCAATGATTAAAATACAACTTCTACCAATGCTTTGTCAGCAAAAGCGAAAAGCGCCTCATGAACTAGAAGTTCTCTTTGCAGTACACCAAAAACAAAGACAATAAAAAAAAAGAAAGGTTAACCAATTGGAGTGAAGGGCAGAGTTTCTACGTATTTTCGCAAGTTCTCGCAATCTGGTGTTAATTTAATTCTCGATAGTTTAACACTAAAGTATCCTTTCGTCTATTAATTCGTGTGGGAATTATAGAAGCGTAATTGCTAGAAGACTCTACATCCTTAAGTAATGCTCCGTTTTGGGTTGAATTTGATTCAGAAAGTGACGTTAATTTGACTTTCAGTCCATGTCTTGGTTACTTACTGAATAATGTCTGATTGTTCTGACAGTTATGTTGTCTATCATGTGAATTCTGCGACATGTTGTGGCAGCTGGCAGCCAGTGACGAATGCAAACATGCAAAAATATGTTTCCCACAGTGTAATTAGTAAAATATAGGCTCATTCTGCTGAGTATCTTTGTGTCAAAAGTCCTTAAATAAAGATATAGCAGCAGAAGCAATGCATGAAAGGAATCAGACTGTTCGACAAAAGAATGGAAAGCGCCCTGCTTTTTTCAACCTTTGTGATCAGAAGTACGATAACACTCTAGTGTCTTATTATACTTCAGAACCATAAAATGTTTGTTTTCTCACTTCATAATAAAGGAACTGCTAGGATGTAAAGGAAGAAAATGAATGCTATGATTCTCAGTGAAATTGTTCATTTGTGTACTACTTCTGAGTGCAGTAAGGCAACTTACTTCTTTTTTGTGTTTTACTTAAGGTCGGCCATGGTGGCTGAGCGGTTCTAGCCGCTTCAGTTCGGAGCCGTGCGACTGATACAGTCGCAGGTTCGAATCCTGCCTCGGGCATGGATGTGTGTGATGTCCTTAGGTTAGTAAGGTTTAAGTAGTCCTAAGTTCTAGGGGACTGATGACCTCCGATGTTAAGTCCCATAGTGCTCAGAGCCACTGGAACCATTTTTTCTGTTTTATATAAATTTTGATTTCACCTCATATTCCTTTGTGATAAGTTTCATTTTTCTTGGGGGGAAAACAGAGTGGTGGGAGGCGACAATCTATAAATGGTATTACTTGCTCCAATGCATATGTGAGTAGTGTCACTTTGGCTAGTTGAAGAACATACAGACAGTGATGTCTATATCCTGCCTTCAGAGGAAAGACAATGTCTTTCTGTTTATACCTAGCGTCTCCTGCAGTGCCCATCAGTCAGCCAACATAAACAAACCGTGAATAGTAGGGCAAAGCTACAACCGCCCCATGTTGCATTGCTGCGAAATTTATTCAAGATGGCGGATCCAGGATGGCGGATCCAAGATGGCGGCGATAGATATGGCAACCTTGCAATGATATGATGGCAGGAAGTTCCAATTTTTGGAGAAAAATAGGTCAATTGGGCTACCTCCACTAACCTAACCCACTCCCCTCAGCCCCCCTCCTCCCTCCCCCTCTCCACCCCTAGAAAATGGCGCGAAGTTCAAATTTTGGTGGAAAAAGGTCACATGGGCTACCTCCACTAACCTAAGAAAGTGCTGGGAAAATAGGTCACTTGGGCCATCTCCACTAACCTAAGTCATCTGACTACTACCTTGTCATAGGAATTGTTGGGAAAGGGTCTCAGCCTGTGCTGAGATGCTGGATAGGATGAACGTAAGTCTTTATTTTGCAGTATTTATTTAAACAATTTGAGGCAGCAGCTCCATCCAGTGTGTTCAACATGAGATCTAGAGCCCAACTGACCTAGTACACAGTACTGCCAAAAGAGGGCACTGTCGTCCCTTCTGTGATGTAGTTCAAGATGACGGTCGGGGGGGGGGGGGGGGGGAGGGGAATGGCAGGAAAAGGACTGAGCCTGTGCTGGGCTGCTGCAGAGACGAAGGAGTGTTCTTTATTTATTTCGAAAAATTTATTTAGGGATGGATTTCATGAAGTTCATTTGTTACACTGATACAAAACACTCACCTTGACGTGCTTAGGGTCACGCTGCATAGCATACAGATCTGCAAACTACTCGTAAATTATCGAAATACTGCAGCACACTGATTTACAGACATGCAAACAACACGTAAATTAGCGAAATAATGCAGTACTCTGATGTGTAGACACGAAAACAACTCGCAAATTATGAAAATAACGCATGTAGAAGGCTGTGCTAACACGCTCACTAGTTCTGAACTGTCGAAATAATACAGTACACTAATGTACAAACGAACAAACAACTTGCGATTGTCAAAAAATTGTGCGTGTAAAAGGCTCTAAAAACAACTTTCAATGCTTAAACAGCCGAAAATAATGAAGTTCACAAACACTCAGTGCACATAAAAAACGCTTTTGAATTATCATTAACCATGACATATCAGCGAACTGTTCAAACGCGTGGATGCGCCGACACCCCACAGTCGCTTAGCAGATCCAGCCAGCTGCAAGCTAGCACTGGAGTGCAAGTCATCCATCTCATGCTGTTGCTGGTTACAGCAAGCAGGTGAAAGTTGCACCTATCACTGGGTATATAGTTAGAATTCTTTGAGTGCTATACTGACATCAAATGTCTATGTCTGTGGACATGCACGTGGTCACCTAACCACCGTGGCTGGCACTATGATGTATAGCTGCAAGTCCAGTGCCAAGAGAGATGTTTGCATATCGGCTCACGCTCGAAGGAACAACTAAAAGATTCTCAATGTTATACTGATGTCACAGGTCGCACTATAGAAATCTGTTCCAATGCTTCCCAGGATAGCACAGGCTGCATTGTTTCTAGCAATCCTTATGGGACTGAGAGCTGCATCTGGCCCTGCATGCGTTTACCTGCCAAGTGTAACTGATGCATCGCCGTAAAATGTTTGCATAGCGACTCAACATTGGAGGCACATCTAAAAGGTTCTCAATGTGATACTACCATCACACGGCTATGTAAATAAGACCCAAGTTGAACTCTCGGAAATTATAAAACGTCACATAAATAGTTAATGGTCGCTTTTGTAGGAGTTTTCATGATGACTCAGCTAGTCTGCATGGATATTCTTGTCCTAACAGAATCTGTTTACGAAAATAGCTCTGATTAACACGGAATGCATTCCTCCTAATGGTCCTACCGTGGAATCCTGTCCATCATGTGTTACCCTTCCCGGAAATCGTTAAGTCCTGCTGTCAACAAACATCTCCGAAACGCAAACGGTCTTACCACTATGTAGAGGCTCCTACATCCCCGCACAAAGGATGTGTTGTGAATGAAAGGAGCATTATGATTGGCTCTTACTGAATTTACCCACCAATTTACTGATGATGCCGATGTGAAAGCACAGTCCACCTTTTCCTTTCTTCAGTTGAGATGTTCAGCAGCAAAACTCTTTTGTGCACACTGCTATTTTACACTGAAAGTTAAGCCCTGGAAAGTGGCCTACAGATATTAAAATATGGAAAGACTTTTACTCAACTACACAGCTCTGCCACTGAGGATGGAAGCTTGAATATTAGAGCGCGAATCCGATCTCCTACCCAGTATTATATTCCCGCGCACCATGTTGATGTAGTAAACATACAATTCATAGCCTGCACCATACAAAATCGCTCCTTTTACATCATTCATGTAGCTATCGACTGCCAGACACTCGTACATATGAGGTGAGAAAATAAAGTAATGAAACTAATGTGAAAATAATTTTGCTTACCGTTTTAGTCAAGTTTAGTGTTGTCTCCTTCAAATTAGTTCCCTTCTGATTGCACATACTTTTTCCAGCGCTTCTGCCATTGGTGGTAACATTTCTGGAACCCATCTTCCATAATATGCTCCAAGACCCTTGTCACAGTTTTTTGGACATCTTGTGTTATTTGAAAATAGTGTCCCTTGACCACCGTTTTGACTCTTAGAAATAGAAGAAAGTCACACAGAGCGATATGTGGTGAATAAGGTGACTGTGGTAGTACTGAAATTTGTTTTGAGGTTAAAAATTGCTGTACTGACATAGCAGTTTGGGATGGCGCATTATCGTGATGCAGAATCCAATTATCAGCAATGTTGGCACAGGCACAAAGAACTCTTTTACAAAGTCTTTCTAAAATTTCCTTGTAGTAATATTGGTTAACTGTTTGTCTAGGAGGCACTCACTCTTTATGAACAAGTTGACATCCGTCTGTGAGGTTGATGGTCGTCCACTGTGGTCTTCACCTTTAACATTCGTTCTGCCTTCACAAACATTTTATGCCAATGAAAAACTTGAGTTTTTGACATAACCTACTCTCCAAAAGCCTTCTGAAGCTCACCATAAGTTGTCCTCGCGTTTTCACCCAATTTGATGCAAAAAGAAATGGCATACCATTGTGCAATATTATGTAGTTCCATTTCCGTGACAAGAGACACAAACATGTGTTAACTTATTACAGCACAATCCACACTGAGCAGTTGCATCGATGAGCCACTTGGACTTGAAGCAGCTTATAGCCCAAGGTCAAAGATATTGTGCCTACGCAAGCCTGCAGGGTTGCCACATCTTGCACAGAAAATTAGTCTCATTACATTATTGTCGCACCTCGCATACTTCGAAGACAGATAGCGTCAGCGTATGCATCGTATATACTCCTTGCAGCACAAGATATTTTCCCACAAGGTCATGTGTTCATCTACCACAACCGACATTCACAAGTCACCTGCCCAAATGCTTGACCAGAGAGCACTCAGCGTACCAAAGTCACTCTCAGAAGTATTGTACAATGTTGGGTTCAGTTCCCCTTGGAAAAAAAGGCATTAGTGTTTCTGGCACAGACCTGCTTGTTTGCTTGTTTGCTTTCTACATCTCTCTACAGACTATGGGATTACAGGAACACATGTATTTTCACATGTTATGCCAGTATATTATACAATTTACGCGATACTTCAAGATATCAAGTACATAACAATATTGCTTGCATAGCAATATCACTCGCACAGTATGATTCCAAAGATATAGATTGAAAATTGTTTCTCTAGAAACCCAAAACATAACGGAGGTGGAGCGTCCAGTAAACCATTGAGTAACTACAAACGTATCTCATCCGTGAAGACATTTATGAGAGAGGTCGAAAAGTTAGACGAAACTCATATTTACACTCGCGAAAACCGATGTCGGTGATTCCATATCACCTCTATAATTTACAAAGTCAACTAAGGCGTTCTCATGTCTAGAGAACCAGCAAACGTGGCTTCCACCCATCATATACCTGCCAGATGCAGACACCACAATCTATGTTCCCTCAACTAAATGAAGGTGTGAAATCTGCAGACGCAGTCAAGTGGACAGTTTACATCGGAGGGAATAATGGTCCAGCGCAAACACACGTCCATATTGAATCTTCTCAGATTCCCACACCATTACGAATGCTGTCCAGCACATACTAAGTGTTACTTCGCTATTCGACCGTCTAGAGGACGACTACACGACTATGTTCCAGCATCCCAACAGCCCTCTCCATTCGGACAGATCCTACTGTTACCCAGAAACGTGAATCATTCCCAACACAGGCCACCGACACTGCACAACAAGCATGCATAGACAGAATCATCCAAGGAAACCGACCACATATATATTTTATCACTGTACTGACAATTAAATATTACAATCACGATCTCAACTGGACGATATTCGACAATGAGTGAAGTATCTAATATACACCCTGCTGACAGCTGTGGCTCTGGAAATAGAAATATCTGTACTATTCTTATGACTTGACATACTCTTTCTGTAACAGTATTCCACAGCAAATTCATATCTTCCTTGCGACAGGAAATAGTCACTTCCTTTGCATATGTTGGAACACACACACACACACATACTTTATAAGCATGATGCTCTAGGCGAACCTAAGATGGGTCCACAACTACGAAGTATAATACATGGCCAATAACTGATTGCTGGCGATACAAAATAATACTGACCGAAAATCAGCGATGGGTGGACATGTCTCATAAGTTTTTCTAGCGAGTGGTACCACTGTGTCTTAGAAAGAGAGGCGTAATTGTCTTACAAACCGCCATATGTTAAAAAAAACACGATTGCACTGACAATATTACTATCACAATCGGTGTTCGTTTTTCAGGTGCACACAACTATCCATGTTAAAAGCTATACTTACTTTATAAATCGACGCATTACCTCTGAATGGAGTTTTTTTGCAGACAAATACCTTGACACTCAATACAGATGGTGATCGCTGGAGTGTATATTATCAGAACAACAGTGTGGTTACATGTAGCCGACAATGCAACATCGTTATAAAATCACTGTATTTAGAAAGTGATTCGGCTAAGAAACGTTGTATGAAACCGGTATTTGCAACTCCCTCATGCCGCTGCTAGAGATTTCTCCAGTATTTGTAACGCATTCTGTCTCAATGTCATGTCAGAGGTTCTGTGATACATCCACAAGGTTATAGGCGAAGGTTGATTGTGATAGATCACAATCAGTAGAATGTGTGCTGATTGACATTGTAAGAAATGTACACAGGCTTTTGGAACTCTAGTAATACACTCTCTAGTAGAAAAGATGTCTGTGATTTGGAATCAAATCTTTCCATTCAACCACATACCTGCGTTGTATGTGGTGGGGAAGCCCTTTAATGGATACAGCCATTAGTGAATCATATTTCTGGCACTCTCATATCTCGATACGAGTCACCTTTCTCGAACCTGTCAGGTATAGTAAAATTTTAGATAGGCCCTATGACTCTTCCAACTGCTCCCATTTCTGCAGCCTTGCACATGTGATAGTTCCAGTTTAAGTAGGAACTGAGCAGAAGTCTGAGATAGCTGTATCCACCACCTTCTGCAACCCATGTGGAAACAGAGTGACCTGAGTTAGTACAAGAGGACTGTATTTTGACCATTCGGTGGAAATAGGATCATGTTGTCTTTGCTCCTCCAACAGTGAATGATGTGTAAGATCAGCACCAATCAAAGCCTGCTCTGGCAACACGAGATAGTGTAAAAGACAGTATGGGAACTGGGGGAAGGACTAGGATTTTGCCACTTCATTGTGGTGTGTCCCCAAACTATATACAGATACTTCAGTCTGAAGCAGATTCACATCCCTCAGGGTCCATTCACGTCTATTACCACAATATTCTATCATCATTATTCTGTACCATCCAACATAGAAAGTTACGATCTATTAAAGCTCCACAACTTCATCCAATAGAGAATTCGATAAGATTTTTCTTGCATCTCTCTGCTACCATATATCGATAACAAATATCGTGTGTGTGCCGGCACCGAGCACATGTGGCGGTCCTATTAAATATACAGGGATTGATCCACTGCACAGACCAATTTAAAGTTTCACCACCTGTACTGCAGGAGGAGGTCCGTATCCTACAGACTATACTGTAAGTTGCCAAGAGATGCTCCCCATGATCCTGTGTCGTTGTTTGAAACATTGCTTTTTTTTCTACTGTAACACACTTTGTACACTGCCATACATTTTGTTTTTCCACCACGACTTCGAGGTCTGTGTCAGTTTCTAAACTGACATTAACACATTCTGATCCATTGCTTCTAACAGAAAGCTCGACATCGCATGGTGTAAATCATGTTGTTACTGCTGCTATCATAACACGTCACACACACTGGATGATTTTAAATAAAAGACAGTTACAACATAAGGAAACTTGAAGAGTTTTGCAGTGTTGTGGAACGTCTCCAGACTGCTGTCTGAAGGTGATTGATGACCACTACATTTAAACACATCCGTCACAGTGACAGTATAGCTGATGGCTCTACGTTCCATTTCACTGACTCCTCGTATTGCAGTCATGCATGTGATCACCGATTCGGTGCTAGCCATCCGCAGAAGATTTTGCCCCTCCACCAGAACTCTTTCTCCATCTCAAACAAGCGATGTCAGACAGTCATTATGTGGTAACCAACAGCGTACCAGTGGACGGATGGGATGGAAAACACCCTGTCGGTGTACTGTAATAATAAGCATAACAGTTGATAGTGCGAACAATTTTAGCAACTCTCCGTTGTGCCAACACAAGAGGTGGCGAGATATCTCGCTTGCTTGCACAGTCATACATTGGCAGAACGGACAGTTACATTAAAAACTCGGCGTATTTTATTGAAAAACTGAGGGAGATTAACGTCAGCCGAAGTGATATTCATGTGAGCTTCGATGTAGTGCCATTGTTTACCATGGTGCCTGTAAACGAAGCTATTTCATACACTACTGGCCATTAAAATTGCTACACCAAGATGAAATGCAGATGATGATAAACAGGTATTCATTGGACAAATATATTATACTAGAACTGACATGTGTTTACATTTTCATGCAATTTGGGTGCATAGATCCTGAGAAATCAGTACCAAGAACAACCACCTCTGACCGTAATAACGGCCTTGATACGTCTGGGCATTGAGTCAAACAGAGCTTGGATGGTGTGTACAAGTACAGCTGCCCATGCAGCTTCAACACGATACCACAGTTCATGAAGAGTAGTGACTGGAGTATTGTGACGAGCCAGTTGCTCGGCCACCATTGACCAGAGGTTTTCAACTGGTGAGAGATATGGAGAATGTGCTGGCCAGGGCAGCAATCGAATATTTTTTGTATCCACAAAGGCCAATACACGACGTGCAACATGCGGTCGTGCATTATCCTGCTGAAATGTAGGGTTTCGCAGGGATCGAATGAAGGGTAGAGCCATGGGTCGTAACACATCTGAAAAGTAACGTCCACTGTTCAAAGTGCCATTCGTGCACCCAGGTTCGTTGTTGAGTACACCATTGCAGGCGCACCTGTCTGTTCAAATGGCTCTGAGCACTATGCGACTTAACTTCTGAGGTCATCAGTCGCCTAGAACTTAGAACTAATTAAACCTAACTAACCTAAGGACATCACACACATCCATGCCCGAGGCAGGATTCGAACCTGCGACCGTAGCGGTCTCTCGGCTCCAGACTGGAGCGTCCAGAACCGCACGGCCACTCCGGCCGGCGCACCTGTCTGTGATGCAGCGTCAAGGGTAACCACAGCTATGGTCTCCGAGCTGACAGTCCATGCTGCTGCAAACGTCGTCGAACTGTTCGTGCAGATGGTTGTTGTCTCGCAAACATTCCCATCTGTTGAATCAGGGATCAAGACGTGGCTGCACGATCCGTTATAGCCATGTGGATAAGATGGCTGTCATCTCGACTACTAGTGATACGAGGCCGTCGGGATCCAGCACGGCGTTCCGTATTATTCCGTATTACCTTCTTGAACCCACAAACTCCATATTATGCTAACAGTAATTTGATCTAGACCAACGCGAGCAGCAGTTTCGCGATACGATAAACCGCAATCGCGATAGGCTACATAGCTAAATGGTACCGCTATGTTGATGACACATTTGAAATGTGGACTCATGGTGAAGAAGAGTAGGATGTCTTCTTGGTGCATCTGAACAGTATTAACCCGAAGATACAGTTTACGATGGAGAAAGAGAGCAACAATCAACTCAATTTCCTGGATGTGTCTGTAATTAAACGGGTGGATGGGACGCTGGGCCACAGAAAGAACACTCACACGGATCGATACCTCCACAAGGATTCTAACCATCATCCTGGGCAAAACAGAGGTGTCATGAAAACCTTGGTGGACAGAGCCAACAAAATAACGAAATCTGCGAGCCGGCTTATTTAAAAGATGAACTAAATTACTTAGGGTCAGCCTTCATGAAAAACGGATGTACCAGCAAGTAAATTGATCCAGTCCTCCATCAAAGAAGAAAAGAAGCCAGAAGTCCAGAGCAACAACGGTCACCTACTGGAAACGTTTTCCTACCGTTCATTAATAAAGTCAAGGACTGCATCGGGAAAGTTCTGGCCATGTATGGGATCGAAACAATCTTCAGACCCACCAAGAAAATTAAGGAATATTCAAGAATTGCGAAAGACGTCCAACAGTCCGCAGCTCGTGGTCGTGCGGTAGCGTTCTCGCTTCCCGCGCCCGGGTTCGATTCCCGGCAGGGTCAGGGATTTTTTCTGCCTGGTGTGACTGGGTGTTGTGTGATGTCCTTAGGCTAGTTAGGTTTAAGTAGATCTAAGTTCTAGGGGACTGATGACCATAGCTGTTAAGTCCCATAGTGCTCAGAGCCATTTGAACCATTTGAAAGACGCCCAACACCCCCTAGCAACACCTGGTGTATACTAAATTCCATGCAGGTGTGGACAAGTATATACTGGAAAAACGAAAAGAAGTGTGAACACAAGCTTAGCCGAACATAAAAGAAACTGTCGCTTACGACACATCGAAAAATCGGCCGTAGCTGAGCATGTTTTATGAGATGGGAACTACGAAATTAAATTTAATAAGACAAGCGTTCTAGCACGAACATCCCATTATCATGCGCGCATGTACAGAGAAGCAATAGAGATTCACAAACACAATAATAATTTTAATAGAAAAGAGGAAATTTTAAATTTAGACAAAATATGGATGTAGACGTTGCGTCAGCAGAATGACAATCGATTACTCTTAAGCGAGAATGATGACGTCTTCCAAAGACAAGCATACCGTCGGCATCACGTGACGAATGGTGGTGCCCTCTATGCGCTCTATAAATCCGAGAGTACCTGGAGTCTCAGTGGCAGTAGCCGGACGACCTAATAAGATGTCTCCCGGAGATGGAGACGTAACGTTGGGTGGCAATTTTACAAATCGACCACTGCCTCTCAGCCCAGAAGTTTCAACTGAAGAATTTTATCAACTTTATAGCTATTTCATCACCGACCAATGATGCGATAGCCTGTTTCCCAATTGCAATATCATCGCTAAGCTGCCGCTTCTCTACTTTCTCTACTTTACGAGCATCATTGCAAATGTAAATAGATGACTGTGCAGTACATCCATTCATTGTTAATTCTCGAACATATACATCATCAAAGGATACCAGAAAGCACCTCTACACAGTCCTAGCACCTCAAGAATAATGCATAATTTGCGATCTATCTTTATGTGGATGGCAGTCACAGAGTATTCTCGCAGTCTTAGTATAAAATTAGCGACTGAAAGACCCCCTCGCTCTGTTTTTGACCAACCCACCCTGCTGCACCATTACTGATTTAATCTGCAGCTGACCAGAAGTAGACTGCTACATTCCATGTCACTTTAATGAACGGAACTTGCTGAATCCTCTTCCATCCAAGTGCACAAGATTTTACCAGATGAGCCCATGTGAAGGAGGTTAGTACCCCTTATCGGTGTATAGTAACAGATTTTAAAGCGTTGTAATAGCAGATGGTTAAGAAGAACAAGAAACGGGTGGTTTTTATGAATGATGGAGCTCCAGGGGGATGGAGTTCCAATGGAGTCTGAGGGATGCGAATCTGCTTCAGACTAAAGTATCTGCATGTAGTTTGGCGACGCACCACAATGGAGTGTCAAAATCTTCGTCCTTACCCCAGTTCCCATACTGTCTTTTACACTATCTCGTGTTGCCAGAGCAGGCTTTGATTGGCGCTGATCTTACACATCGTACACTGTTGGAGGAGCTAAGACAACATGATCCCATGTCCACCGAATGGTCAAAACACGGTCCTCTCACACTAATTTAGGTCCCTCTGTTTCTACATGAGTTGCACAAGGTGGTAGATACAGCTCTCTCAGACTTCTGCTCAGTTCCTACTGGAATGATCGCATGCGCAAAGCTGCAGAAATGGGGGCAGTTGCAAGAGGCATAGGTACTGTCTAAAATTTTACTATAGCTGACAGGTTCGAGTAAGGTTACTCACATCGAGATATGAGAGTGCCAGTAATATGATTCGCTAATGGCTGTGACCATTAAAGGAATTCTCCACCAGGTACAATGCAGGTACATGGTTGAATGGAAAGACTTGATTCCAAATCACAGACATCATTTCTACTGGAGATTGTATTACTAGAGTTCTCAAAACCCCATGTACATTTCTTACAACCACAATCAGCACACCATCTACTGTTTGTGATCTTTCACAATCAACCTTCACCTATAATCTAGTGGATGTATCACAGAACTTCTGACGTGGCATCAAGACAAAATGCGTTACAGATACTGGAGAAATATCTAGCAGTGGCATGAGAGAGTTGCAAATACCGAGTTCATAACACGTTCCTTAGCCGAATCACTTTCAAAATTCAGTGATTTTATCACGAGTTTGCATCGTTGGCTAAATGTAACGACACTGTTGGTCTGATAATATACACTCCAGTGATTACCTTCTATATTCAGTGTCGTGGTATTTGTCTGCAAAAGCCACTTCATTCAGAGGTAATGCCATACCTCGATTTATAAAGTCTACATCTACATCCATACTCCGCAAGTCACCTGACGGTGTGTGGCGGAGGGTACCCTGAGTACCTCTATCGGTTCTCCCTTCTATTCCAGTCTCGTATTGTTAGTGGAAAGAAGGATTGTCGGTATGCTTCTGTGTGGGCTCTAATCTCCCTGATTTTATCCTCATGGTCTCTTCGCGAGATATATGTAGGAGGGAGCAATATGCTGCTTGACTCTTCGGTGAAGGTATGTTCTCGAAACTTTAACAAAAGCCCGTACCGAGCTACTGAGCGTCTCTCCTGCAGAGTCTTCCACTGGAGTTTATCTATCATCTCCGTTACGCTTTCGCGATTCCTAAATGATCCTGTAACGAAGCGCGCTGCTCTCCGTTCGATCTTCTCTATCTCTTCTATCAACCCTATCTGGTACGGATCTCACACTGTTGAGCAGTATTCAAGCAGTGGACGAACAAGCGTACTGTAACCTACTTCCTTTGTTTTCGGATTATATTTCCTTAGGATTCTTCCAATGAATCTCAGTTTGGCATCTGCTTTACCGACGATCAACTTAATATGATCATTCCATTTTAAATCACTCCGAATGCGTACTCCCAGATAATTTATGGAATTAACTGCTTCCAGTTGCTGACCTGCTATTTTGTAGCTAAATGATAAGGGATCTTTCTTTCTATGTATTCGCAGCACATTACACTTGTCTACATTGAGATTCAATTGCCATTCCCTGCACCATGCGTCAATTCGCTGCAGATCCTCCTGCATTTCAGTACAATTTTTCATTGTTGCAACCTCTCGATACACCACAGCATGATCTACAAAAAGCCTCAGTGAACTTCCGATGTCATCCACCAGGTCATTTATGTATATTGTGAATAGCAACGGTCCTACGACACTCCCCTGCGGCACACCTGAAATCACTCTTACTTCGGAAGACTTCTCTCCATTGAGAATGACATGCTGCGCTCTGTTATCTAGGAACTCCTCAATCCAATCACACAATTGGTCTGATAGTCCGTATGCTCTTACTTTGTTCATTAAACGACTGTGGGGAACTGTGTCAAACGCCTTGCGGAAGTCAAGAAACACAGCATCTACCTGGGAACCCGTGTCTAGGGCCCTCTGAGTCTCGTGGACGAATAGCGCGAGCTGGGTTTCACACGACCGTCTGTTTCGAAACCCATGCTGATTCCTACAGAGTAGATTTCTAGTCTCCAGAAAAGTCATTATACTCGAACATAATACGTGTTCCAAAATTCTACCACTGATCGACGTTAGAGATATAGGTCTATAGTTCTGCACATCTGTTCGACGTCCCTTCTTGAAAACGGGGATGACCTGTGCCCTTTTCCAATCCTTTGGAACGCTTCGCTCTTCTAGAGGCCTACGGTACACCGCTGCAGCAAGGGTGGCAAGTTCCTTCGCGTACTCTGTGTAAAATCGAACTGGTATCCCATCAGGTCCAGCGGCCTTTCCTCTTTTGAGCGATTTTAATTGTTTCTCTATCCCTCTGTCGTCTATTTCGATATCTACCATTTTGTCATCTGTGCGACAATCTAGAGAAGGAACTACAGTGCAGTCTTCCTCTGTGAAACAGCTTTGGAAGAACACATTTAGTAATTCGGCCTTTAGTCTGTCATCCTCTGTTTCGGTACCATTTTGGTCACAGAGTGTCGGGACATTTTGTTTTGATCCACCTACCGCTTTGACATAGGACCAAAATTTCTTAAGATTTTCTGCCAAGTCAGTACATAGAACTTTACTTTCGAATTCATTGAACGCCTCTCGCATAGTCCTCCTCACACTACATTTCGCTTAGCGTAATTTTTGTTTGTCTGCAAGGCTTTGGCTATGTTTATGTTTGCTGTGAAGTACCCTTTGCTTCCGCAGCAGTTTTATAACTCGGTTGTTGTACCACGGTGGCTCTTTTCCATCTCTTACGATCTTGCTTGGCACATACTCATCTAACGCATATTGTACGATGGTTTTGAACTTTGTCCACTGATCCTCAACACTATCTGTACTTGAGACAAAACTTTTGTGTTGAGCCATCAAGTACTCTGAAATCTGCTTTTTGTCACTTTTGCTAAACAGAAAAATCTTCCTACCTTTTTTTAATATTTCTATTTACGGCTGAAATCATCGATGTAGTAACCGCTTTATGATCGCTGATTCCCTGTTCTGCATTAACTGATTCAAATAGTTTGGGTCTGTTTGTCACCAGAAGGTCTAATATGTTATCGGCACAAGTCGGTTCTCTGTTTAACTGCTCAAGGTAGTTTTCAGATAAAGCACATTAAAAAATTTCACTGGATTCTTTTTCCCTGCCGCCTGTTATGAACGTTTGAGTCTCCCAGTCTATATTCGGCAAATTAAAATCTCCACCCAGAACTATAACATGGTGGGGAAATCTACTCGAAATATTTTCCAAATTATTCTTCAGGTGCTCAGCCACAACAGCTGCTGAGCCCGGGGGCCTATAGAGACATCCAGTTACCATGTCTGAGCCTGCTTTAACCGTGACCTTCACCCAAATCATTTCACAATTCGGATCTCCGTCAATTTCTTCGATACTATTGCACTTCTTATCACTATAAACACGCCTCCCCCTTCACTGTCCAGCCTATCTCTGCGGTATACATTCCAATCTGAGTTTAGGATTTCATTACTGTTTACCTCTGGTTTCAGCCAATTTTCTGTCCCTAGTACTATATGGGCGTTGTGACGGTTTATTAATGAGAGCAGTTCGGGGACCTTTCTATAGACGCTCCTGCAGTTTACTATTAGCACATTAATGTTGTCATTCCCTGTTGCATTTTGCCTACTCCTACCTTGCCACGTCTCAGGAGGCGTCTTGTCGGGCCTAGGGAGGGAATTCTCTAACCTAAAAAACCCCCATGTGCACTCCACACGTACTCCGCTACCCTTGTAGCCGCTTCCGGCGTGTAGTGCACGCCTGACCTATTCAGGGGGTCCCTACATTTCTCCACCCGATAGCAGAGGTCGAGAAATTTGCACCCCAGCTCTCCGCAGAATCGTCTGAGCCTCTGGTTTAAGCGTTCCACTCGGCTCCAAACCAGAGGACCGCGATCAATTCTGGGAACGATACTACAAATAGTTAGCTCTGATTCCACGCCGCGAGCGAGGCTTTCCGCCTCCACCAATTCCGCCAACCGCCTGTACTAACTGAGGATGACCTCTGAACCCAGACGGCAGGAGACATTGGTGCCGACATGAGCAATAATTTGCAGTCGGGTGCACCCAGTGTCTTCTATCGTCGCCGGTAGGGCCCCCTCCACATCTCGGATGAGACCCCCCCGGCAAGCAGACAGAGTGAACACTGGCCTTCTTCCCCGACCTTTCCGCTATTTCCCTAAGGAGCCCCATCACCCACCTAACGTTGGAGCTCCCAATAACTAATAAACCCCTCCCCCCATGTGCCTGCTTGGACCTTGCTGAAGGAGCAGCCACATGTCCACTCACAGGCAGAGCGGGCGATGCCACACGGCCAGCCTCCACATTTACCCTCCGCCTCGTGCGCCGCGAACGCCGCTGAACCCGCCACTCCCCTTGGGGAGAGGGTGGCCCAACCGCGCCCGGTACCCGCGAAGATGTCTCGACAGCAGGGACAGTGGGTGAAGCATGTAACACCTGGGGTATACCTTGCGACGCACCAGACTCCCCACTGCCGCTACACTCCGGGGCAGCAGCCTGAAGACGGCTGACCGCGGCCATCAACACGCTCAGCTGTTCGCGAAGAGTGGCCAGCTCCTCCTGCGTCCGTACACAGCAGTCACACATCCTATCCATCCTAAGGAATCAATTTACTGAAGAGACTTAATCAACTTTTAACTAGACTGCTAATTCACTAAAGGCGGCTGATTATTGACTAAACTGTGATTGCTAACCACTTCTTGTAGAAAACAATGAAAATAGCACTACCTGTCTCTGGACTGTATTGAAAACAAACACTAGCACTAATGGCACTATGGTTGACAAAAGGGACTCTCTCTGACTGTATTCAAAACAAACATGAAATCTATGGAACACTATTAATAGCACTCCTAAAAGCAAAAACACACGGAAGAAGAAGTGTCAAGTAAGAACAATACAGTTAATACTTAAATTAAGGTAGCTCGCTGCACAGCAGACGTGAAGCAGGCGGCGGTTAGGGCGACACTGACACTACTGGCACTATGGCTGACTAAAGGGACTCTCTCTGACTGTATTCAAAACAAACACGAAATCTATGGAACACTATTAATAGCACTCGACAATTAAAGCTTCCTAAAAGCAAAAACACACGGAAGAAGAAGTGTCAAGTAAGAAAAATACAGTTAATACTTAAATTAAGGTAGCTCGCTGCACAGCAGACGTGAAGCAAACGGCGGTTAGGGCGACACTGAGACGGCGGTTAGGTTTTAACATGAATACTTGTGCAGACCTGAACCAAAACCGATTGTGATTGTAATACAGTCGTTGAGATCGTGTTTTTTTTTAACATATGGCAGTTTGTAAGACGATTACACCTCTCTTTCTAAGATGCAGTGGTACCACTCACAAGAAAAACATACGAGACATGTCCACCCATCGCTGATTTTCAGTCAGTATTATTTCGTATCAGATATTAGCCAAGTATTATACTTAGTAGTAGTGGATGTGTGATAGGTTCATCTTGAGCATCAGGCTTATAAAGTATGTATGTGTGTTCTGACATGTGCAAAGGAAATGACTACGTCCAGTCAAAAGGGAAGATATGGATTTGACACTGAATACTGTGACAGCAAAGAGAAAATTATGTGAAGTCATAAGAATGGTACAGATATTTCAATTTCCAGCGCCACAGCCATCAGCAGGCTGTATTTCTGATACTTCTCTCATTGTCAAATGTCGAATTGAGACCACAATCATAATATTTAATTGTAAATATAGCAATCAAACTTGTAAGTAGCTGGTTTCCTAGGACAATTCTGTCTAGGGGTGCGTGGCGCTTGGCAACCATGGCTTGTGGCGGAAATGATTCATGTTTCCAGCTAACAGCAGGAGCTGTCCGAGTGGAAAGGCCTGTTGGGATACAGGAATGTAGTAGACTTATCTGTGTCGTCCTCCACACGGTGGAATAGCGAACTAATACTTAGCATATGTTGGACAGATTTCGTGATAATATGGAAAATTGAGAAGATTCAACATAGACACGTGATTGCACTGGACCATTATTCCTCCCCATGTAAATTGTCCGGTTGACTGCGTCTGCACGTGTCGCACCTTCATTTAGTTGAGGGAACATCGATTCTGGTATCTGCATCTAGCAGGTGAAATATGGGTGGAAGACACGTTTGCTGATTCTCTAGACATGAGAAACACATCAGTTGACTTTGTGAATTATGGGGGTGATCTGGAATCATTGACATCGGAATTCGCGAATGGAAATAGGAGTTTCGTCTAATTTGTCGACTTCTCATGTAAAGGTCTTCGCAGACGGGATAAATTTGTAGTTACTCAATGGTTTACACGACATTCCACCTCCCTTATGTTTCGGGTTTCCTGCCGGCCATATTGCTATGCAAGCGATATTGCTATGTACATGATATCGAAAAGTATCGTGTAAATGGCATAATATCTGGCAAACCATGTGAAAATACATGTGTTCTTGTAATCCCAGAGTCTGGAGAGGGATGTAGAAAGCAAGCAAGCAGCTCGGTCCCAGAAACACTTTGTTCCAAGGGTAAATGAACGCAACTTTGTACAACAGTTCTGAGAGTGACTTCGGTCCGCTGAGTGCACTCTGATCACACGTTGACGGCGGATAACTTGTGACCATCGGTTGTGGTAGATGGACACCCAACCTTTGTGGGAAAATATATTGTGCTGTGAGGAGCATATACGATGCATATGCTTATGCTGTCTGTCATAGCGGTATATGTACGAGTGTCTGGCGGTCGATAGCTATATGAATGATGTAAAAGGAGCGATTTTGTATGGCGCAGGGTACGAACTTCATGTTTACTACATTGACATGTTGTGTGGGGATATAATACTGGGTTTGAGATCGGATTCACGCTCTAATATTCAAGCTTCCATCCTCAGTGACAGAGCTGTGTAGTTGGGTAAGGGTCTTCCCGCATTTGAAGATCTGTAGGCCACTATGCAGGGTTTAACTTTCAGTGCAAAATGACAGAGTGTACATAATTGATTTGCTGCTGAAAGTCTCGTCTGCAGAAAGAAAAAGGTGGACCGTGTTCCACATCGGCAGCATCAATAATTTGGGGGCTAAATTCAGTATGAGCCATCATAATGCTCCATTCATTCACAAGACATCCCTTGTGCAGGGATGTAGGAGCCTGTACATAGTGGTCAGAACGTTTGTGTTTCAGATGTGTTTGTTGACAGCAGGACTTAACGATTTCCAGGAAGGTTAAAACGTGATGGACAGGGTGCCACGTTAGGGCAATATGGAGGAAGGTATGGGGTGTTATTCAGGGCTAGTTTCGTAAACAGGTTCTTTAGGACAAGAATTTCCATGTAGACAAGCTGAGAAATCATGAAAGCTCCTAAATCGCGACCATTAACTATTTATGTGACATGTTATAATTTCTGAGAGGTCAACTTGGGTCTTATTTACATAGCCATGTGACGGCAGTATAACACTGAGAACATTTTAGATGTGCCAGCAAACAATTTACAACAATGCATCAGCTACACTTGGCAGGTAAACGCATGTAGGGCTAGACGCAGCTCTCAGTCACATTAGGATCACTAGAAATAATGTACCCTGTTCTATTCTGGGAAGCATTGGAAAAGATTTCAATAGTGCGACCTGTGACGTCAGTATAACATTGAGAACCTTCTAGCTGCATCTGTGAGGGTGGGCTGCCTTGCAAACATCTCTCTTGGCACTGGGCTCAGAGCTATATGTCATCGTGTCAGCCATGGTGGTCAGGTGATCACATGCGCCTCTAGAGACATAGACATGTGACATCAGTGTAGCACTCAACGAATTCTAACTGTACACGCAAAAATAAACTCGACTTGAGAGCAATGGCTCGTGCTCTGGCACTTGCATGTGTCAGGCTGGCACTGCAAAGTGCCTCTGCGGTGGCGGCACGTGCATGCATTGGAACAGTTCGATGATATGTCTTGGTTGAATTTAGTCCAAAAGCGTTTTTTATGTGCACTGAGTGTTTATGCACAGCATTATTTTTGGCTGTTTAGGCATTGTGAGTGTGTGCTGAGCCTTTTACATGTACTATTTTTTGGCACTTTGTGAGTTGTTTGCAGGTCTGTACATCAGTGCACTGCATTCTTTAGACAGTTCAGAATTAGTAAGCGTGTTAGCACAGCCTTCTACATGCGTTATTTTCACAATTTACGAGTTGTTTTCGTGTCTGCACATCAGAGTACTGCATTATTTCGGTGATTATCGAGTAGTTGGCAGGTATGTATGCTGTGTACTGCATTATTTCGGTAATTTACGTGTTGTTTATGTGTCTCAACATCAGTGTGCTGCAGTATTTCTATAATTTACGAGTAGTGTGCAGATCTGTAGGCTATGTAGCATGACCCCAAGCATGTCTGGGCTAGTGATTTGTATCAGTGTAACAAATGAACTATGTGAAATCCATCCCTAAATAAAATGCTCAAAATAAATAAAGTACACTCCTTCCTCTCTTGAGCAGCCCAGCATGGGCTGAGTCCTTTTCCCGCCATTCTTACCCCAGACCGCCATCTTGAACTACATCACAGAAGGGACGACAGTGCACTCTGGCGGTACTGTGTACTAGGTCAGTTGGGCTCCAGATCTCATGTTGACACAATGGATGGAGTTACTGCCTCAAATTGTTTGAATAAACACTGCATGCAAAATAAAGCCTTACATCCATCCTATCCAGCAGCACAGCACATGCTGAGTCCTTTCCCCACCAATTCCTAGGACGAGGATGCAGTTGGATGACTTAGGTTAGTGGAGGTGGCCCAAGTGATCTATTTTCCCCTCACAATTTGAACTTCCCGCCATGACGTCATTGCGACATTGCCATATCTATCGCCGCCAAATTGGATCCGACCATCTTCAATAAATGTGGCAACAATGCAACATGGAGAGTTGGTGGTTTTGCCCTTCTACTACTGCGGCGACCAATCACGATCTGAATGCTAAATATATGACAGATTTAATTCATCTTCTACGAATTTAATTCACAGCTCATTTCGAGATGCAGAAGAGAGAACAACGGCGTACTACGACAGTGTAAATACTTCCAACTCGGCTAGTACTCATGCGATGTAAACAGTGATAGTTCACACTTTAATATACTTCCATAGACTCTGTTAAATAAGTAAAAGTTTTACTATACTGCGATCGCTACCACAATGATTGCACCCCTTCTGCCAGACAAACTTTGCAGTACCAGCCACACGCTGTCGCATTTGGTACAGATGCGCTTCATGCATCCATCAGTGAAGTGATTGGCAACCCAATCATCGCATCCCACAACGCAAACGCAAATGAACATGTTCCATCTGTCGATGCACTTGCAAGAGATCTGCACAGCCCTCATAGAAACCTCAGTGAGACCAAGTCAAACTGGAGAAATCATTACGTGTCGACGCCAACCACCACACAGCAACAAATAAGTTCCACCACTAGGTTACATACAACTACCGACGAAGGGTGTTTTATCTCATTTGTTGAAACCAAAGACAGAAACCTAGGCAAGCAACACGCAGTGGCTTTAGGTAAACTTATTGGATGGGAATGTGAGTCGTTATTCAAACACATAATCAATATTATGGTGGCAGCGAAAATCAGTGTGAAAATTGACTTTGTGTCAGGATTAACTGCAAATGTTTTTCAGCACACTTTCTTAGACAAAGCACAAACTGTCGTCATTACATTACAATGGCTCCCACAGTTTGTTTATATTCATGGAGTTCACTGTGCACTGTATGTGTATGTACCCTCCGTGATACACTGCTATAATTGCTTATGGTTTGGACATGGCAGTAAACAGCTCAGAACTAAAACAAGATGTGTGTACTGCACAGGCCCACACAAAAGTGAAAACTGTGGGAGAGGCAATTGACCCACCTGAATTCGTTGTACTGGTGGTGGCAGCCTCTATGTTAAACTATTTCCAACCTGCCAATGTATCTACACCACAAGGAAATTGACAAAACTACGCTCTAAATAATATACGTTTCGAATAGAAGCACTTGTGTTTGAAAACAGGCCTTATGAAAATGTAGTAAATTCCGCCCCATCGGCCGGGGTAGCCGATCGGTTCTAGGTGCTACAGTCTGGAACCACGCGACCGCTACGGTCGCAGGTTTGAATCCTGCCTCGGGCATGGATGTGTGTGATGTCCTTAGGTTAGTTAGGTTTAAGTAGTTCTAAGTTCTAAGGGACTGATGACCTCAGAAGTTACGTCCGGTGGTGCTAAGAGCCATTTTAACCATTTTTTTGAACTTCCGCCCCAAAAATTCCTTGACAGGGTACAGAATATCAGGCCCCTTCTAAATCAACAGCAGTTCAGTACAAAAATCAACATCGCCACTTGCGATCCAATGCAACCAACCCATGCCATGATGATAATACGGCAAACGTCAGGAAAAGTAGCTCCAGTAGATTCACCACCGTTACTACCGTCCCCTCCTTTAATACAGCATGCCAGACTAAATCATCAGCAATGCATAAATTATACTGAATGTAGAAGACCACATGAAAACACAGTTCCATGGGACCAGTTGTATCATCCAGAACACTTCCTTCCTCTTGCTCCAGTCGTCCCAACCCCTAGCCACCACAAAATCGCAACACGTGATGCTGCTCTGTTGGGCATTTTCCTTACACTGCAACCAAGAGGTTTGTCTGTTGGTAGTAACAAATACCAACTGTGATGGAAACACCAGTCGACACAACTTTGTAGCGTGAAACACCATTTCTGAGCCACCAGAAGCAAAATATTATGCTTTCACTGCCCTTTGCTCAGTACTGTCTTTTTCTAGGGCTCAGCCATTAATTTCTTTGTAAAAAGTTAACATGAAGGCACCATAACTTGTCACCAATGACAATACTGCAAAGGAATGCTCAATGAGCCAACTGATGATGCTGAAGCTAAATAGTCACCTCTTTGAATTAGAGCATACAGTACTCCTACACCTGAGTTCTGAAGCTTGCCTGCTGAATGTAAATGTTGCATAATGGTTAAACAGTCACAGTATATTACACATGTCAGTTATTGAGACTTCCAGAATGTGAAAAATCATTTACGTCACCACCTTTTATGCCATTATTTGGGCAAATAATCTTCCTTGAAATAAGAAATTCGTTTTCTAATGCATTTTGCCCAAAACTACTTGCCACACACACAATACACAGGTTTTGGGGAAAAAATTTTCACTGCCAGTATTTGGCCAGTAATGGGAGAAGAGATGGTAGTGTAAAATTCTTTATTACCACAGTTTGCACCAATGACCTTGTTTAAATATTAAACCTCTCCACAGTGTCTCATGGAGTGGTCCATCTGCCGGATAGGGACATTAAGCTTGGCGGCCCCCTTGGTGCTACTCACGAGGAGTAGGCTATGTGACAGCATCGGGTTTCACCCTATGGCTTCTCTCTCCATCATCATCATCATCATCATAATTATCATCACTATCATTATCATCATCATAGAATACAAAGGTTACATACACACACACACACACACACACACACACACAATCACACACACACACACACACACACACAATCACACACACACACACAGAGAGAGAGAGAGAGAGAGAGAGAGAGAGAGAGAGAGAGAGAGAGAGAGAGAGAGAGAGAGAGAGAAATACATACCTGTAATGTTACAAATACTGTAATGGAGCATGTTGTAAACAACTTTAAAAAATACGACTGTTTCGAGCTGCCACCTCTGCATTAAGATCTCTATTGAACCCAATGCAAACAAAATAACACAAATGTCAGACCTTTTTCCACTTGCAACTCTATCGGTTACCTGGTCAGAGAGCATTTGATGTCAGGCAATGGGTGGTGTGCTACTAGTAGCCGGTGGCTACATTAGGGTGAAGAAACACTTAACCATATACTGTTCTGACCTCAAGGCAGCCACAAACTGTTTTCCAGAATTGTTTCTGGAAGTTTTTGCTATTACTGTTGGGTTAGAAAGTGAAGTAAATTATTGTTGAGGTTCGATCGGAGTGATAACAGTAGCAGAATATGGTTTAAAAAGACAGAGAGAGGCGTGAACTCTAACCTGTGAATTTGTTTCGACACTGTGTGATGTTTACCCCTGAGGCCACAAATAAATACATCACCATAACTGCTATAGAAGCAACCTATAATATGGCCAGATCAGGCATATTGTCAGATCAGGCATATGGCCAGACTTAGAATTCTGAGGGGAACCACTTCATTTTCCCACATTAAGTGAATGACTTGGACTCAATCTATGTGGTGGCCATGTTTTATGTCTAAGACTCTACATGAACCCAGACAGAAGAGTGCTTACAACAATAAAGTTCACCAATCATTTCCTGCTGAGCAGAATATGCCTATGACTGAGAATGATCTTGTAGCATAGCTGAAATGCACATAGCTACCAGGGTTGAGGATACAAGATGCCTGAGATATCACAAAGCTTTTTAAAACTCAGTGACATTCCACTGGTATGGTGGTTATAAAAAAAAAACCAGAGCTTACAGTCATTGAGGCCTGCTGGTTATGAGCAGTTTGTGGGGTGGCGGGTGGAATAATAGAATAAATGTTTTGTATTTATGCTGTTTGCGTTCTCAACACTGGCTCTCTAACTACAATATTGGCAATCAGAAAGTGATTAGCAAAACGTGAAGCCTGTAATTAGAATTCCTAGTGCCCACTTCATCTGAGAAATACATTTATAGCTACAGCTTATAGTTCTGAGGAATTAGGAGATTGTCTGGGATTCTTAATCAAAAACCATTCTCTTGAAAATGTTCACTATATTCTGAAAGTCACAGACCTGAAAGAATCCACACAATCCAACAACCAGGGCAGTTCAGAGTCTAATGCGCTGATGCCACTATAACTGTTCAAATTAAATGTTTAAGTGAATGCTCACCATAATTTGATGATAATGTTCATCAAACGCCACGCTAATAATGGTAGAATTTCTGTCCTGCGGATGCACGTGAAAATACAACATACGCAAACTAAAGGTAGATCATTAATGTCATCCCAAAATTAACACTTCACTCGAAAACGATTTCATGGTTACGCGTATCTCGAGTAACTTATTACTGCATCCGAGGCTGTTTATATCACGATACCGACGCGACGAGACTCCCGGCACAGGTGGTACGCTAATCAGCGTCTGGAGGGAACTGGGGCTTTCCTTCTTTTCTCACGCAGCGTGCGGACGGCTAAGGGGACGCCTGATCAAATCTGCTCTCCCAACTAGCCGCTGGGCTAGTAATGCACCACTTTAAGTTATCAAATAAACCATTGCTTCCATTGCTGATGGCCGATGAAGCTTTCAATTTGATTGTGCAATCAGCACACAAGTAAGTAATCATAATAAGTGTCTGACGTGGCTAAGTCAAATATTTTGGGCGAAAATGGTGGTGGTGGTGGTGGTGGTTAGTGTTCAACGTCCCGTCGACAAAGAGGTCATTAGAGACGGAGCGCAAGCTCGGGTTAGGGAAGGATTGAGAAGGAAATCGGCTGTGCCCTTTCAAAGGAACCATCCCGGCATTTGCCTGAAACGATTTAGGGAAATCACGGAAAACCTAAATCAGGATGGTTGGGCGAAAGAATTAATTTAATTACACTACATGCAGTAGACGAGCTCTGAACTTGTTCTTTCGAGATACGCTATAGCTATAGTTTTATAGTTATTCTGTTGAAACTTCTCACATATTTATAATTATAGCGGATCTCCCTTCTACTTAAATTTAAACATCCTAGCTTTATTTATTCGCCTACTTAATCTATCTTGCTTCCTTAATTTCTAAGACTCATGAATTTCAACTAAACTTTTAATTTGCGAGATCCAGAATACTGTTTCTACTAAATTATTATGCAAAAGGAATCTAAATATAATTTTTTAAGTTTCTCACTCTTTTCTGTTTCGCCAATGATTTTTACAGAAAAACATCCAAATTTTGAAAATGGTTAAAGTCATTGAACTGATATCCAACACATATTGATTTTGTTTTACTCCTGACATGCTAAAAACATTTCAGGTTATTTACTTCATTGTAAAGTATTGCGCAATATTTATGATGTCAGAGCTAGTTACAGCAGACTAGGCTGGCACACAATGGAAAAAGACTGATGTGAATTTTATAAGGTGTGAGTATGCTGCTTCCCTACAAGTTCCATCTTGGGAACCCTCTGTTTGTCAAATTTTTACCCAGCCAATGTTAGCTCAGTTTCCTGAGATGGTCACCATCTGGTATGACCCAGAGAGATTTTTTGAGGATTATAAAATGCCATGAATGTGGCTGTAATTACATCAACCTTATCACCTGCCTTTTCACCAGGTGTGTAGTCACATGATATTAGGAACTTTGATCCAGATATGTACATTACATTGCATTTTTTTCTGTTCAGATCAGCAGCAGTCTTACCAATAAGTGCTGAATATGCATGGCTTTGTGGATTTTTATCACAACTTTCTAATGATGTCATCTTTTGCATACAACTGCGCTGCATGCAAACACTCTCACAGACTTCGGGGCATTATCTGCCAGATAATTCATGTATACTGCAAACAGTAATAGTTCTATAGCACTTTATTTGGGTGCACTAGATACTGCTTTCACTGCTGATGATATCTCCCCATTGAGAACAACATACAGAGTCCTTTTTTAATTACGAACAGTGATGACCAAAACCAGAAATTTCCAATTACAATTTTTTGTGACTTTAATAAACAGAAAATAGTTGTCTCCGTTATGACTGAAATGCCAGTCTTTCCAAAATAATGAGTACCGATTTTTAGTAAGTATTCCAGTCAGTTACATAATTGTTTCATTACTTTTACGTATATATTTTTACCACTGAGGAACAGTCTAGAACTGTATCAAAGATTTTAGCGTAGTTAAGAGACACAGTTATCGACAGCCTTCTGCATCTTGTGAACAAATGCAGCAAGGTGATACAGCTCAACAAACCGGCAGCAGAGTGTTTTTCCAGAGATGATAGAAAAGATGGTAAATGGTTATCATGGTTATGACAAATGTCAAAAAAATAAAAGGAAAAAATTAGTACCTGTATGGGAGTTGAAAAAAATCTGGAAACACTGTGAGAACTACATTCTTGAACATAAATTCAGATGCTAGCAAGCCCGTTGTGTTTGACCACGAACAGCACATATGTAGTGTCAAATATGCTGACACAGTTGTGGTCAAAAAAGTGTTTTTTATAGTTATGAGCACATTATATTGGGGCTAAGTGGCTCCAAATATGGGAAAATTGTTGGTGCTCATATGATGGGTGATTCTGTAGTCAAGGAAGCTGAAATGTTTGATGCTTCATGACATACAGTATCAAATATTTATACAGGGAATGTGGAGAAACATCATCAACTAAGTCAAAACATGGGCGAGAGTGTGTGTTGAGCAATCATGACAGATTTACACAGTGAGATGGATTTCCTAAATTACTCGCTAGTGATGAAAAGGCTCTTAACAGGAAAATGTGGTACTGAAGCCATGAACCCTGAACCACCGAGCACTGGAAGAATGTCTTTTGGTTGGATGAGTAATGTTTCAAACTGTTTCCAGCTTTGGGCTGATTTATGTCAAAAGAGGTAAACATGACGAGGGTTCAGTGATGATTTGGTCTGCCATACTGTGGTGTTTCATTTGCCCCATGCTTACTCTGCAAGGTTGCATTACTGCCAAGGATTACATGTCACTTTTGCTGATCAGCTCCATTCCATATCACAGTGTTCCCCAGTGGCGATGATGTGTTCCAAGATGACAGGGCACCTGTGCTTACATCATCTGGATTCATTTTGTGAACATGAGGATGAATTGTTGCATCTCCCGTGGCACCACAGTCCCCATATTTCAATGTTAATGAGCCTTTGTGGTGTACTTTGGAGAGAAAGGAGTGTGATCACTACCCACCTCCCTCATAATAACCTGACCTTGTCACTGTTTTGCAGGAATAATGGTATGAGATTGCCTTGAAAGCCATACAGCACCTGTATCTGACCATTACAAGATGACCGGAACCTGTTTTTGATGTCAATGGTTTTCCTACATCATAACTGGGCTTGGAATTGAGTTGTGTTGGTGGTGTTTCCATATTTTTTTTTCAACCCTGCATCTGTATATAATATCTAAACATATACTCATTCTGATACTCTCATTTTTTCAGTCCATATCAAAGGTTGAATGGGTAGCCCTTGTATACTTGACATTTTCTGTATCTGCGCAGTGATGAAAAGTAGGAACTGCATTGTGATTATTTTCAGTGAAGCCAGTTTCAGATCACAGTATCAAGTATGTCAGCCTTTATGTACTCTTCCATTTCAATGCAGGTATGATCAACAGTAAGTCAGAACGAGATTTTCACTCTGCAGTGGAGTGTGCTCTGATATGAAACTTCCTGACAGATTAAAACTGTGTGCCGGACCAAAACTCAAACTCGGGACTTTCGCGTTCCGCGGGCACGTGCAGGTAGGAGACAAGCTACTGGCAGAATTAAAGCTGTGAGAATGGGTTGTGAATCATGCTTGGGTAGCTCAGTTGGTAGAGCACTTGCCCACAAAAGGCTAAGGTCCCTAGTTTGAGTTTCGGCCCAGCACACAGTTTTAATCCGTCAGGAAGTTTCGACAATAACTCAGGCAATAAACTTTGAGACAATGACTGATTTTATAAAGAATCAAAGCTTTTAAGTTTTTTTGACATTTTGGCAGGTAACATCTTACATTACTTTCATATTCATTTAACTCTCACACATATCTGTCTTTGTTTGTCTCTTTTTTCTTTTTTTTTTAGGAGGACCACAAGCAGGTTAGGAGCAGCTGAAGTGTGATGTGTCAGTGTGTCAGTAGTTAAGCGAAGAACATAACACAAAGACACAGTAGTTCCAGCCAGAAGAGACATGATCATAAGTTTGGGCAACAACATCACCAGATAAAGAGGTGTAATACATATGGCCTACCCCCATGAACCATGGACCTTGCCATTGGTGGGGAGACTTGTGTGCCTTGGCGATACAGATGGCCGAACTGTAGGTGCAACCACAACGGAGGGGTATCTGTTGAGAGGCCAGACAAACGTGTGGTTCCTGAAGAGGGACAGCAGCCTTTTCAGTAGTTGCAGGGGCAACAGTCTGGATGATTGACAGATCTGGCCTTGCAATACTAACTAAAACGGCCTTGCTGTGCTGGTACTGCGAACGGCTGAAAGCAAGGGGAAACTACAGCCGTAATTTTTCCCGAGGGCATGCAGTTTTACTGTATGGTTAAATGATGATGGCGTCCTCTTGGGTTAAATATTCCGGAAGTAAAATAGTCCCCCATTCGGATCTTTGGGCAGGGACTAGTCAGGAGGATGTCGTTATCAGGAGAAAGAAAACTGGCGTTCTAAGGATCGGAGCGTGGAATGTCAGATCCCTTAATCGGGTGGGTAGGTTAGAAAATTTAAAAACGGAAATGGATAGTTTGAAGTTTGATATAGTGGGAATTAGTGAAGTTCGGTGACAGGAGGAACAAGACTTTCGGTCAGGTGAATTCAGTGTTATATATACAAAGTCAAATAGGGGTAATGCAAGAGTAGGTTTAATAATGAATAAAAAAATAGGAGTTCGGCTAAGCTACTACAAACAGCATAGTGAACGTATTATAGTGGCCAAGATAGACACGAAGCCCATGCCTACTACAGTAGAACAAGTTTATATGCCAACTAGCTCTGCAGATGATGAAGAAATTGATGAAATATAAGATGACATAAAAGAAATTATTCAGGTAGTGAAGGGAGATGAAAATTTAATAGTCATGGGTGACTGGAATTCGACAATAGGAAAAGGGAGAGAAGGAAACATAGTGGGTGAATATGGATTGGGGGAGAGAAATGAAAGAGGAAGCCGTCTGGTAGAATTTTGCACAGAGCATAACTTAATCATAGCTAACACACGGTTCAAGAATCATAAAAGAAGGTTGTATACATGGAAGAATCCTGGAGATACTAGAAGGTATCAGATAGATTATATAATGGTAAGACAGAGATTTAGGAACCAGGTTTTAAATTGTAAGACATTTCCAGGTGCAGATGTAGACTCTGGCCACAATCTATTGTTTATGAACTGTAGATTAAAACTGAAGAAACTGAAAAAAGTGGGAATTTAAGGAGGTGGAACCTGGATAAACTGACTAAACCAGAGGTTGTACAGAGTTTCAGGGACAGCATAAGGGAACAATTGACAGGAATGGGGGAAAGAAATACAGTATAAGATGAATGGGTAGCTCTGAGGGATGAAGTAGTGAAGGCAGCAGAGGAGCAAGTAGGTAAAAAGACGAGGACTAGTAGAAATCTTTGGGTAACAGAAGAAATATTGAATTTAATTTATGAAAGGAGAAAATATAAAAGTGCAGTAAATGAAGCAGGCAAAAGGGAATACAAAAGTCTCAAAAATGAGATGGACAGGAAGTGCAAAATGGCTAAGCAGAGATGGCCAAAGGGCAAATGTAAGGATGTAGAGGCTTATCTCACTAGGGGTAAGATAGATACTGCCTACAGGAAAATTAAAGAGACCTTTGGAGAAAAGAGAACCACTTGCATGAATATCAAGAGCTCAGATGGAAACCCAGATCTAAGCAAAGAAGGGAAAGCAGAAAGATGGGAGGAGTATATAGAGGGTTTATACAAGGGCGATGTACTTGAGGACAATATTATGGAAATGGAAGAGGATGTAGATGAAGATGAAATGGGAGATATAATACTGCATGAAGAGTTTGACAAAGCACTGAAAGACCTGAGTCAAAACAAGGCACCGGGAGTAGACAACATTCCATTGTAACTACTGATGGCCTTGGGAGAACCAGTCCTGACAAAACTCTACCATCTGGTGAGCAAGATGTATGAGATGGGTGAAATACCCCCAGACTTCAAGAAGAATATAATAATTCTAATCCCAAAGAAAGCAGGTGTTGACAGACGTGAAAATTACCAAACTATCAGTTTAATAAGTCACAGCTGCAAAATACTAACGCGGATTCTTTACAGACGAATGGAAAAACTTGTAGAAGCCGAACTCAGCGAAGATCAGTTTGGATTCCGTAGAAATGTTGGAACACATGAGGCAATTCTGACCCTACGACTTATCTTAGAAGAAAGATTAAGGTAAGGCAAACCTACATTTCTAGCATTTGTGGACTTAGAGAAAGCTTTTGACAATGTTGACTGGAATACTCTCTTTCAAATTCTAAAGGTGGCAGGGGTAAAATGTAGTCGAATTATGCTGAGGGAATTAGATTAGGAAATGAGACACTTATAGTAGTAAAGGAGTTTTGCTATTTGGGGAGCAAAATAACTGATGATGGTCAAAGTAGAGAGGATATAAAATGTAGGCTCACAATGGCAAGGAAAGCATTTCTGAAGAATAGAAATTTGTTAACATCAAGTATAGTTTTAAGTGTCAGGAAGTCGTTTCTGAAAGTATTTGTATGGAGTGTAGCTATGTATGGAAGTGAAACATGGACGGTAAATAGTTTAGACAAGAAGAGAATAGAAGCTTTCGAAATGTGGTGCTACAGAAGAATGCTGAAGATTAGATGGGTAGATTACATAACTAATGAGGAGGTATTGAAAACAATTGGGCAGAAGAGGAGTCTGTGGCACAACTTGACAAGAAGAAGGTACCAGTTGGTAGGACATGTTCTGAGGCATCAAGGGATCACAAATTTAGCATTGGAGGGCAGCGTGGAGGGTAAAAATCGTAGAGGGAGACCAAGAGATGAATACACTAAGCAGATTCAGAAGGATGTAGGTTGCAGTAAGTACTGGAAGATAATGAAGCTTGCACAGGATAGAGTAGCATGGAGAGCTGCATCAAACCAGTCTCAGGACTGAAGACAACAACAAACAAACATACAATACATATGGAACAGTTCATGGTTTTCTTTTTCCCTATTGGGATTGAGCATACCACTGATAGTAATACAATTAAAAATGGGGAAAAACAGCTTGATTTTGACAAAAAGTTAGTAGAAATACTTAGCCAACATTTCAATGTAAGAGTGAATGGAATGAGATTTGACAGCAGTGTCTCTTGATTCTGAGTGTAGGATTCTGTCTTTGTTTTAGTTGGTTCTGTAGCTATGTTGGTAATTTAGGGAGCACTAGAGGAAGAAAACACCATAGGAAGACAAATGCTGAATTGTGCAACACTGTTAAAAGTATGCCAGGGTAAAAATAATAACGTAAAAATCAAAGAAACAGAGGGATGCAATGAGCCTACTAAAAGAGCAATGACATATAATAATTATACCAGTTGTTATTGTGAATACCAGTACTACAGACAGTTCAGCTTTTAGAATAACATCTAGTGGTTCCTATAAGTCATAAGTAGATGCAATAGTTTCAGTAAACTTCTCAACACATCTTGGTCGATATGAAGCAATTATCTTCTCCAAACGTAAAGTACAAACTTTTTCTAGAGTATTGGCAAATGAAATCTGGGGTAAAGCATAGTGAAGCATATATGGAAAAAAATGTTGATGCTAAGTTTTCTAAATTCAGCACATTGTTTAAATTAATTTCTGAGAAAACATTACCAAAAGCAGCTGCTTCTACAGCAGCAGCTAAGGAAATTAGTTGGATACCTGTGGTTAACACAAGTCAACCCAGATACTCAAATTAAATTTCTTGTTTATTTTCAAAAGCACTACACTAATGCGTAGTTCTTAGATTACTATCATAAGTATAAAAATATACTTGCTGCAAAAAATAATTCAACAGCAAAACAATATATAATCTAGAAAATAAAATAAAAGTAGTATTGGGGTGTCATAAAACAAGAAAGTGGAAAAAGCAGACACGAGTATAACAACATCCAAATTAAGGATGGGGGCAGAATAACAGAAAATCTACATCTAAATCCTACTCCGAAAGTCACCTAATGGTGTGTGGCAGAGGGTACTTTCCTCAGGAACTGGAAAATTTTGCAAATGACTTTTTCTCAGGTATTGTGGAGAAGTTAGCACATCATCCTAAAACACATGTAGCACTGACTGACACAGCAAACCCAGTGATTTCATTTCCCACAACAGAGCTTGAAGTAAGGAAGACAATACAGAAACTGAAAAATAAAAGTCAGCAGGCTTTGATGAAATAAAAGTCAGCACACTTTGATGATGTTCCAGTCTCTCTTCTGAAGGCATGCATACACAGCATACAATGCCCAACAGTACACATAATGAGTCATTTAGTACAAGAATTTTTCCAGAGTAGCTACAACATGCATGACTTGTGCCCTTACTAAAAAATGGTAACATGGAAATTATTGAAAGCTACATGCCAGTTTCACTATCACCTTTTCTTTTGTTTTTTCAAAAACAGCTGAATCAATCTTGAAAGATAGGCTAATGAGTTACATGAATATTATATACAACTCTTTTAGTATAGCACAGTTTGGTTTCCAATGTGCGAAAAGTAAATATCAACCATTGCTAGAGTTTAAAAAAGTGGTGCTGGAAACTCTTGACAAGGATGACTGTGTTACAGCCATATTCTTAGACTTGTCCAAGTCTTTTGAAACTGTTCTATTAAACAACCAAGAAGCACTAGGTGTAAGAGGAATAGTGAACAAGTGGTTACAGCTGGGGAAACATGGTGCAAAAGGTAGAAGTCATTCACACATCTACTGATGACAAATTTTTAGTAAAACAATTGTCAGACAAGAAACATATAAACATAAGTTTTCCTCAAGGTAGTGTATGTGGTGGAATACAAAATTTTCTGGACTGGTGCTACCATCTGGAAAGTAGGAGTAGTAGATCATTGCACCACTGGGTGGCGAGAGCTGCATAGCCGATGAGTCAGTGTGCAGAGTGGGATTCAGCTGGGAGGACATGTTGCGTGTCCACAGTGATTTCTGTAATACTCTGTGTATGGAGTGTGGTAATTTTATGATGGATCCGCAAGCGGAACAGCGTGTGTGTATCAAATTCTTGTGAATCTCGGGGAAAGTGTTATGGAGACCCTTTCAATGATTCAACAAGTGTTTGGGGGACAGAGAATGAGACGTACACGTGTGTTTGAGTGGCATGCTTGGTTCAGGGCTGGCCATAAAGACGTCAAAGATGATGCTCACACTGGAAGGCCCATTAGCCACACAACGCCAGACATTGTTGCCAAACTTCAAAAATTGGTTTGTGTGGATCGATGTCGAATCATTCAAGACTTTGCAGATGAAATGGGTATTGGCTATGGGACATGTCAACGAATGTTGACTGATGAGTTGGGCATCCATCGTGTCGCCACAAAATTTCTGCCAACGATCTTGACTGCCAATCAGAAGGCACAGTGTGTTTAAGTGTGCATGGACCTTTGTCAGACTGTATCTGATGATCCAACCTTCTTATCATGGATAATCACTGGCGATGAGAGCTGGATTTATGGTTATGACCTAGAGAGAAAGCAATAATTGTCCCAGTGGAAGAGCCTGCGCTCTCCTGAGCAAACAGTGAATTCCGTGAGCTACTGTGATGTTTTGTGATGGCTCCATGAAAACGTGTGGCAATGACAGCTCAAACATTGGCGTCAAGGGAATTGACTGCTGCATCACGATAATGCGTCCTGTCACACATCCCTGCTCGCCAGGACCTTTCTGGCAAAAAACAACATGGCAGTTGTACCCCACCCACCGTACTCACCAGATTTGGCACCTTGTGACTTCACGCTATTTCCAAACCTCAAACTCATGTTGAAAGGCCATTGGTTCGACACTCTAGAGAGGATTCAAGAATCATTGCTGGTGGTGATAAACACCCTCAAAGAACAGGACTTCCAAAAAAAGTTTGACCAGTGGCAGAAGTGCTGGGACCACTGTGTACCTGTGGATGGGAACTACTATAAGGGTGATGGTGACCATTAGTCCGAAGGTAAGGTGTTTCTACAAATGGCAGCACGAGTCCCGAAAATTTTGGATAGCACCTCGTATTGGCTCCAATTCTGTTCTTAATATTATGGGTGTCTCAAACCTTTTTGGTCAAACTGAAAGAGGTTATTCTGGGTCCACAACTAATTTCACTGAAATAGGGAACCAATGGTCAGAAATGAATATTTATTGTGTTATGTACAGACACAATGTACACTGCAGTTCATAGTAATAGCCCCAAGTGATGCCTGTGAATCTTAATGCATGTACTGTAATGACACTTGCAGTTCTGCCACACTCTTGCAAAGATATCCAGTGTCTGTTGTACACTGGAACAGACAGAGTGTGATAAACATTGTACACCCCAGAACACTAAACAGACATACTGCCTGCAACTTAGCTCATAGCATGTATATCATGTGATGACCGCATGCACCACACTGGCATTAACTTGTGCCACACATACACCACTATCCCTAGTGTCAACTGTTCATTGCACCAGATAGCTTGTGATGTGTCCATGGTGAGGTTTGTTACTGTGTACAGTGCATGACTCACAGATAAAGATGGAATGTTACTCATCATGAGAGTTGGGAGACACATTTAATGTATCATGCAGCAGGATGTTGTGCCTGTAAAGCAGTACGAATGCGCAGAGAATGCTTTCCCAACAGGTGTCATCCTAATTGGAAGAAGGTTATCTCCATGGATACCAAATTATGAGAGATGGGGTCGTTCACTCTGCACAGAGCCGGTCAAGGTTCCCATCAAAGACATGTCCAAACATCTGACTTTGGGAAGATGGTAGTGGATCATGTGGCTGCCCACCCACCAATAAGCAGTGATCATCTTGCCCATGAAATGCCTACTTTGAAGGATACGCTGTGGAGAGTACTGGTGGAACAGGTTTTACACGACTATCCTTCACAATGTATTTCATCATTGGGACCAATGGATTTTGAGTCCAGTGTATACTTCAGTCAATTAATTGTCCACTGCAGAGCTGTAGTACCAACCTTTGTACAGTTTGTATTTTCACGGATGAGGCCTCAATCACCTTATTGCAGGTGAATGAGGCCTCATCCATGAAAAATACAAACTGTACAAATATTGTTTTCAGCAGCTACAACAGCCATGTCTGGAATGAGGACAATCCCCATGCCGGCCAAACTGGTGACCACCAGCAATGGTCCTTATTTGTTGCCTCCTCATTTGACTGGTCCACATTACCTGGTGTTCCTGTGAGATGCACTGCCACAGTTCTTGGAGACTGTGCCTCTTGTTGTTTGCAAAATGATGTGGTTTCAACATGCACCAGTCCACTTCCATATTAATATGCACAAGCACCTGAACAACATATATCCTCATCATTGAATTGGAATGGCAAGTCCTGTCCCCAGGCTAGCACGATTGCCAGATCTCACACCTTTGGACTTTTTCCTCTGGGGTTATGTCGACACTTTGGTGTATGAAAACCCCATTGAAACAGATGATTATCTGCTTGCTAGGATCCCAGCACCCTGTCTCCTCATACAATAGGTGCAAGTGGTCTTTGAGAGACTGTGGCAGAACTTCATGTACTGTTGCCATGCATACATTGAGACTGGCAGTCATCACTTTGAACAATTACTATGAGCTATGTTGTTGTTATGAGGTTATGCTGTGTATGCCCATAACACAATAAATATGCATTTCCAACGATTGGTTCTCTATCTCAGTATAATAATTATATTGGTTGTGAACCCATTATAACCTATTCCAATCTGGTCCAAAAGGTTTGAGACACTCTGTAAATTAATGACTTTCCAGGTAGTATAGAACTTGGAGAAAAACGTCTCTTTGCTGATGGCAGCAACATCATAGTCATTGATAAATGCCCAAACTCATAATAGAGAAAGAAAATGAAACCCTCAAGGGTGTTGACAGTTGGACAGTACATACTAAATTATCATTAGAAATTAAGAAAACAAGCTGTATGCAACACAGCATAAAAAGGAAAAACAACTGTTGAAGTAAGCATAGTTAATAAATCTGCAGATTGTGTATCAAATGCAAAGTTTTTAGGGGTTAATATTGATTTTTGCTGGCAAAAACAATGTTGTCACTATGTTATGCTTTTGGGTTGTATCATTAGTTTGTAATAGCCAATGTTTTGGGATGACTCCTGGACCATAAATTATGCTCAACTATCTTCTATGAATACATGACTGAGATGAGGGTTACTGAAGAATATAAAATGTTACATGAACCTTTGACCTATCTTGAGGCGTGATCCCAAATTCAATAACCAATTTGAAGGAAATATGGAAGAGTAGAGATACTGCTTACTGCTTCAAGTCATCTGTCACCATTGCGAAGGATCACTTTCTCTCCACAGAAGGGTAACAGAACACACATTGTCTGCCACAATTTCAGCCATGTAAACCTGATATGTGCAGTGATACAGTAAAGCAATATTTCTTTCAAAGTGTTTGTAATTATAGAAATTTGATCTAAATCTGGGTATTCTTTCTATGATATATGCACTGAACACATCTTAGTACAAGAGGGTAATGTGGTAGATAAATGGCATATTCTCTTGTCTCTCATTTTCTTCAGGGTTTTCTGGAAAGTATGGCATTCAGTTAAAAATGAGAATCTTTAACATATGTTCAAATGGAAGGATGACTATAGTTTCATGTCTAAGAACTGAACAGGGAAAGCAACTGAGTAACCAAGTAAATTCATCCACCTCCTTCCAGCAGTGCAATCAATTTGAAATTATGGAGTTCACTTAAAATACTATAAAACATTTAGTTTGCTAAGTAATCCAGTCACACTCCACTGGGAGCCACTACAGGAGTCTTGGTTGAACCCCCCCCCTATTCCCAAACATATTTTTCCACATCTGCTTTGGAAATCTTACTCCAATACTGATGACTAAAATGGTTTTATCTTTCTTGACAATATTTTACATGAAGAGTTAATGCATTAGTGGGTAATTGCATAATGCTACACAGATATGGACTTTGCTTAGCTTTGTATCCATATTGCAAATCTACAGCTTTGATTAATAAGTGAGTTTCCCAGATTTGGCACATGGAGGCTACATTGGCGAACTGCGAATACAATTTTCAAGTACACAGATTGTGATAATTTATATTTAGTGAAGGTATTATTGAGACGGGACCACCTCTGTAGCCATATCGTTGGCATAGCTGCCTTTGGTGCAGAAGGACCAGGGTTCAATTCTGGAAGTTTCTTAGAACTTTTCTGAGATAGGGAGGACTGGTATGGGGTGCACTCAGCTCTTGTGAGCCAGATGAGGAGCTGCTTCCTGGATTATGTGACACATCTACTGACAATAATTGCTGGACAGGTTGATGACATACTGAACATATCCCACAATCATAGATCGCTCATCATACTGCCTTGTAGGCAGCAGTCATCCAGTCAGGACATGCCAAATGCCTAATCCGTGAGTGATTTTTACTTTTATTATTGTGATGGAGGTGCGTACAAGGTTTGTAAACTGCGAAAAGAGAATAGGTATACAGCCCACATTTTGTTATTGATGAATTTACGGATGTTGGCTTCCTTCAAGTATGATTAAAATTAGCTGATCCATAAATAAGGAGCTCTGGACTGGTCTCGTAACTCAGGAGCATTTACTGTTGGCTGCTGTGTAATCTTTTTGTAAAATGAGAAGCCAGTACAGCTTTTGGTGAGGTAAATGGCCTTCCCTGAAACAATGATGTAACTGTCATACCAGCACCCTAAGGATTTGCTTCCTGTGTTAGCAGTGTCGAACAGTATGTATATATTTATGTAGAGTTCATTCCTGTGTGTTTCTTGTGTTAGTTATGTCAGATACTTGCATTGATTCATTAATTTTTTCCCCAACAAAACATGTTTCAAACATTTAAAATCAAAATATTTGTGTGTTAAAAATACTATCAATGAGCTTCTGATCAGATGAACTGCACACTGTAAATCATGAAGATGTAATGTGCTTTCCTGGATACCACTTTAGCGAACATACAGGAATGTTGAATAGGTATGGATATAACTTAGCACCCAGTTACTGTAGGTCAAGTATGGAGATAGGAGGAGCTTCCACTTACATTAAGAAGGATAAAAATATAAAAACATGGAACTCATTGTGTGTGCGGTGATCAAAATTTTGAGGCCTGTTCTGCAGAAAGAGATTTTTGTGGAACGTTAATAATGATAGTCACAATATACAGACCCCATCTATTTATGGAACAACTTGATGCATTGGTAAACTTCTTGACTTCCAGGCAGAATGAGATGATATGAAGTAGAGAGTTTATTCTGTGATAGTGATGATGATTGGTTTGTGGGTCACACAACTGCGCAGCTATCATCGTCCATACAAATTCCCAATCTTTGCTCAGTCCAGTCTCGTCACTTTTGTAAATGATGATGAAATGGTGAAGACAACACAAACACCCAGTCCCTGGGCGGGGAGTTTATTCGAGTATACCTATTCCAGAGCTATAATTGCGTTCCTTGCCATGTCACGTAATCTAGGTCCCTTATACTATTGCAACAAGAGTTATGGGAACCGGCAACACTGCTGCTGACAACATTTTTACAGATGCACCCAGAATGGAAAGTAATAGTGTAATTTCTATTGTACTGACCTTTTAGAACACTGTGTTCGACTGCTGACTTACAATATCAGAGTGTTTCACATAAATAAAAACAATAATTGGAAAACTACAAGTGTAATAATAAATACAAAAGGAACCAAGGGATTCAAGAAGAATTTGTGAAATATAGAGTGGGAGGATGTGCACAAGGTCCATAGTGTCACTGAAAAATATAATGTATTCTATAAAGTAGTCATAGGCAATGCAGAAAACTCTTTGCCTCAGAAATTAACTGTCAGAAGCACATAAAATGCACCCAATCTCTGGATTACAAATAGGATCAGAATATAATTCAAAATTAACAGAAAATTAATCTTGGCATCTAGGGACATGGATGACAACAGGGTTAAACCACATTACAAACGGTACTGAAAAATTTTAAGCAGTGTCATCAGAGCATCAACATGTATGAACTTTCTAGGAAAAACAACATAGTAATTACTTGGAACATAGTAGAAAATGAGACATTAAACCAAGTAAATGAAGGTATTTCTTTAAAGGTCCATAATGAACTTGTACAAAATAGTCCTAAAATCACAGAAACTTTCAATAACTTTCTCGTGTCAGTAGCAGACACTTTAACCTTGAACACTTGCTTAGTAGCTAACCTACAGCTCCTAAGAAAAGCCACCTGTAACAAGCCTGGTAAAATTGGACTTCGTCACACATCTCCAAAATAAGTCTTTAAAGTTATCGACTCTCTTGAAAATAAGGTTCAAGATGATGTGACGAAATCATTGTAAAACAATGAGATGTTGTTCAGCCGAACTCAGCAATATGTTGAATTACTTAATTAATGTATCTTTCCATATGTTACTTTGACTGAGAGACTTACACATCCCACTGTCAAGTCACTTCTCATAAAAGGAGATAAAATGTTAGTAATCTCATCACTGTCAGTATGTTCAAAACTTTCCAAGATAATGTACAATATACTTTACACACTATGAGCACAGGGAAACGAACTCAGTAGTAAATCATTTGTATTCCAAAGTGAACTGTTAACTGAACAGGCTATATTACCATGACAGATGATATACTAGAATCAATAAATAAGAAATTACTACCATTGGGAGCATTTTGTGACATACCTTTTGACTGTGTGAACCATACATTAATCCTAATGTAGAAGCTAAAATATTATGAAACAGAAGGTACAATAGGTTCATGGTTTTTAACTTATCTGAGTAACAGAAAGCAATGTGTATCAATTCATGCAAATCACGTAATGACAGGCACTCAGAATTTGAAGCAATCAGACGTGGTGTGCCGCAACTTCCAGTTCTGGGTCATCTTGGTGTTCCTAATATACATAATTGATCTTCAACTTGCAGTAACACAATATTCCAATGTCTCTTCTTGCAAATGATGTAAATGTAAGAATAAAAAGTAGTACCATAGCCCTTACTGAAAAGGCAGTTAATGGAATATTCAGATACATCAACAGAAGGTGCAATGCAAATGGATTTAATTGACTTTTGATAATATCCAGTATGTCCACTCAGTATTTTTCACAGAATTCCACAAGCTATAAAAATAAGTTTCTCACACAATGAAACAACAGAAGTAAGACATGTTAAGTTTTTAGAAGTACAAATCGATCATGTTTTCAATATGCATAATTACTGTTAAGGCAATTTAAAAATTAATAAACTGCTTATTTGCATTTACAGATGAGTTTGAGAATTTTTGTTTGGAGAAATTCAAGTTACAGGAATAGTATTTTTCAGAATGCAGAAGGGTGTTATACATATTATATCTGCTGTTAATTCTAAAGCATACTGCAGACACCTCTTCAAAAATTTGGGTATTTTGACAACTACTTCACAAGACACATTCATTATTGTCCTTCGGCTTGTATCTGTTCTGAGACAGCATGATGGGCCTCATTTAAACTCTTCTGTTAGGAGAGTTAATTCGGAGGTGGAATAGCTACTCAGATCAGGGATGGGGTGTCATATTGGTGTAGTAGTAGTAGTAGTAGTAGTAGTAGTAGGTTAGGTTATGTTAGGTTAGGATGTCAAAGTATTCACAAGTTTAGTCCAATACAAAACAAGCTAATTCATATTCACACACATTTACATACTTCCAGTTTGAGACAATCATGAGATTTACTCCTGGTATAAAACATTTCTTTTACAAATAACTTAATAAATAATGTAATGCCACACTTCACTCACATCTTACTATCAGCCACTGCACACTCTATACATACATTGTTTCATGACACTACACACACACGCACACACACACACACACACACACACACACACACACACACACACTGGTGATCCCTGGGCCTTAAGTTTTTCTAGAGAAGGAAAAACATAGTGTGAAGGTGTTATGTGGAATGTTGGATGTTTTATAATCATTATTATTTATTTGTATAACATTTTTTACTAAACCCATACTCTGTTTTATCTAAGTAATCCTTCAGTGTATAAAATGTATTACATAACAGGTATTTTTGGCTGCCTTTTTAAATAAGTGTATTTTTGCAATTTCTCTAATCTCTTTTGGTAATTTATTGTACAGTTTTATTCCTTGGTAGAAAATGCTGTTTTGAGTTTTAAGCTTATTTGTTCTTGGTAAATGTAAGTTGGGTCTAGCTCTTGTTCCATGGTCATGGACAGAGCTGTCCATGCAGTAATTACCAATGTTATTTTTGATGTGTACAACTGACTGGTAAATGTATTCACATGGAGCAGTTAAAATCCCCAGTGTTTTGAACAGATCTTTACTATGAGCTCAACAACTATTTTTGGTTATTATTCTTATGGATCTTTTCTGGAGTTTGAAAACTGTGTTCATACTTTGTGCATTTGTTCCCCCAAAAAGAATGCCATAGCCAAGAACTGAGTGTACATATGAATAGTATGTAATTAAAGGACACTACATGTTACACAATGATGATAGTATTCTAAGTCCATAACATGCTGATGACATTCTGTTTGCAAATACCTTTGTGTGTTCACACCACTTCAACTGAGAATCAATATTCGTTCCTAGAAATTTTGCATGTTTTATACAGTCTATAGAGGTGCCATCTACATTTAATTTAACATTGTCATTTCCCCTCTTCAAACTGAAATTCATGGCATTAGTTTCCTTTATGTTCAATGTCATTTTATTGCTTATTGACCAATTGTAAACTTCCTTGAGAGTTTCATTTGATTTCTCTGCAAGGAGTTATCTTTTTTTCTCTGTCATCAGCAAAGAGAATATTTTCACCATGAGTAACACTACTGGGAAAGTCATTGATGTATATCAGGAATAGTACTGGTCCTAATATGCTACCTTGTGGAACCCCTATTTTAATGTATTTTAATTCTGATACGTGTTTTATTAAATGTGTGGTTCCTGTTGGTGGGTCTATACTAGGCATGTCTTTCACCTTAACAGGAAAGGGAAGGGAAAACTGTCTGGGCTAATAGCAAATAACTTGGAAGGAGGGGGGGGGGGGGCACTATCACATGTGGTAAAGTGCCAATGGTTACACATGACAGAACAGCAGCTTTTTTAAGGTAGGGAGGGCAGAAACAAAATATGTTCAGAGACAGGTTGACATTCACACTGATAAAACAGGCAGCCATAAACCAAATTTTAATCCATACAATTCATGCAAACAGCCCCTGATTGAAACTGGAGATATTCAAACACTGGCAGAAAAATTAGGTTCATCAAGTTGTAACTCAGTAAGTGCATAAAATCAGTTTTCCTTATTGCATCAGAATATCCGAGGACTGAGAGATAAGCTTAATGAGTTGCTTATTTATGTTGAAGTATTAGAGTTGAGCAAGACAGTTGATATAATTTGCCTCTATGAACATCATGTGACCACTGGTATAGACAGATATGTTAAATGTTACAGGATTGAAGTTAGCCTCTCACTTCTGTAGAGAAAATATGGAGAAATGAGGAGTTGCCACATTTGTTAGAAACTGTTTTAATTTCAAGAATAGTGATATTAGTAAATCTTGCTCAGAGCAGCACTTGGAAGTTTGTGCAACAGAAGTAGTATTTTAAAATAAGTCCTTTATAATAGTAAGTACACACAGAGCACCTCCAGGAAACTTTAACCTCTTCATAAAAAGTCTGGAAGCTCTGTAGCCCCATCTCACAGTAAATAAAAACACCGTTGTAGTGGCTGTTGGTGATTTTAATATGGATTTGTTGAAAAGCTCTGTCAGTGAATAATTACTGCACATCAGTAACACTGTCACTCAATTTAATTCCTACTGTGATTTTGCAATTAGGGTCTGTAAATGCTCCGAGACTGTTATTGATAATATCTTCCTACACCAACGAAGGGAAAAAAGTTGTTCCACAAAATCAATAGTAAATGGGCTACCCGATTAAATCTGAGTACAGGAGGGTAATAAATCAGTCAAAAACTGAGAATTTTAGGAGACTGCTCAAAGACATGAACTCAAAAGATGTTTACAATACTTCGACTCATGTGGAAAATACAAAGCATTCATTAATAAAGTTACTTCATCATTTGAAAATTGTTTTCCCTGAAAGGTTACTTATATCAAACAGTAATCTAAAAATAAACCCTGGATTACACAAGAATAAGAATATCATGTTGGACAAAAAGGAGACTGTACCTACTATCCAGGAACAGCTGTGATGTTAGCATTGTAATGCATTACAAAGAATACTGCAAAATATTAAAGCAGGTAATGAAGAAATCCGGCCAGCTTTGTTGCATCAGGCAACAAAGTAAGAACTATATAGGATATAGTGAAGACAGGGACAGAGGGGCCAGAAAGGAAGAGGAACGGATAACTCTAAAAATAAATGAGACACTAGTAACAAGTGCATGTAGTGTTGCAAACCTCTTAAACAAGTACTTTGCTTCTGTTGCTGACAGCTTGGGGTCATCAGGGTCAGTAACCAGTGCAATGGAATAGCTGAGACCAGTCTCTACAAATAACTTCAGTAAAATGGAAATGACACTCATGTCTCCCTAAGCAGTAGAATCCATAATAAAATCCTTAAAATCAAAGTATTCTAAAGGTTATGATAACATATCAACAAAATTAATCAAAAAGTGCCCATGTGAGTTCAGTTTTTGTCTTAAGTTACTTGTGTACTCAATTTCTTATCAGTGGAACGTTTACAGGCTGGCTAAAATATGCTGAAGTTAAGCCTCTTTACAAGAAGGGGGATAAAAAGATACTATCAAACTTACAACCAATTTCACTTCAGCCAGCTATTTCAAAAATATTTGATAAGGTTGTGTTTAAGTGTCTTATTAAGCATCTGTCTGCGAGTAATACATTGTCAGAGTCACAGTTTGGGCCCTTTAAAGGTTCCAATATAGAGACGGCTATTTAGAAGTACAATGAGAATGTAGTTAACTCACTAGATAACAAATTAGAGGCTACTGCCATTTTCTATGATTTGTCAAAAGCCTTTGACTGTGTGAATCACAGCATTCTCTTAAGTAAATTAGAACATTATGGGGTCACCAGCAGTGCTATGAAATGGTTCTAGTCTTAACTAAGTAACAGGAAACAAATGGTGTCATTGTGAAATACCTGTGAAGTAAGCAGTCTTTATCTGATTGGGAATTAATTACATGTGGAGTTCCATCTTGAATCCATTACTTCTTCTTGCTCACATTACTGCCCCCCCTCCCCCCCCCCCCCCCCCCCCCCCGTTATTGTCAGATGCTAAGTTTGTATTGTTTACAGATGATAGCAAGTCGAGGACAGATTTAGAAATAGCTGCTAATCAAATTTTCACTGACCTTAATAAATGGTTTAAAGCTAATTCACTGTCAATAAACTTTGAAAAAACACACTAAATGCAGTTCAAAACCTGTAAAAGATTTCCTTCCAGCATGCGTATTACATATGAAGACATGCAGATCAAAGAGGCTGACAGTATTAAATTTCTGGGATTACAACCCGATAATAAATTCAGCTCAGAAGGGCATGCCACAGAATTGCTGAAGCGCATAAACTAGGCTGTATTTGATTGTGAATGGTGTCAGATACAGGACATATAAATATAAAAAAAAACTTGTTTTGCTTGAGGATTTCTCAACAGACTAGTTGTAAATATGGTTCTCGGGCAAGATGTCATATATCATTGTGAAACTTTCACAATATTTCATTTGTGCAACTGACCAACACCTTCAGGTGCGGTGGACACACTGCTCAGGCTGTGGCTGAAGCCTCCTATTTATGACAATCAGAGAATAAACTGCACAGGAACAAACATGCCAAACTTCGGTGACCAGTAGGGCAGATATGAACATCAGTAGCTAGAGAGACCACTATACTGCCTGTCAGATGATAAATGCACATGTAAAGGTTGTCATTCACACTGTGCGCTGCCGATGGCCACCCCAGTGCCTTCTGTCAGGAGCTGCCTGCCGGAATGCGTGTCCATGCTGGCATGTGCCTGTCCTTGCCATTGTCAACTAAATACCTATGTCGCCACTGCAGTGTCATCCTTTGTACAACCAACAGTTATTTTTTGTGTTTGCTGTGATTTCAACATGGCCAGTGTTGGAGCTCATACCATGCTTGAATTCGTATCCTGTGTCCCTGTTAAGCATATTAGTCGAGCTAAGAATTTCCATTGCTTCTTTAATAATGCTGTTGCAGTACTAATGACATTGGCGACAGAATTTCGGTGTTTTTGTATTCCATACCGTGTCCTGTACTGAGACAATGTTCGGCCACAGCAGATTACTCTGGCTGGTCCAGACATGTGTGTCATTGATGTTCGACATCTCTATCCTACACGGTGTGACAAGTCTGTCCAATGTATGACATCCCACCTCTACAGGAATTTTTATAGGCACCACGCCTTCTTAAACCAAGATCATCTTTCACTGAGCCTAAAAGAACTCTGAGTTTTGTTGGCAGATGATAGATGTATTTAGCTTTATGTTTCTCAAATAATCTTTAATTTTTGGAAGAAACGCTACTGACATATCACAAAATGACCATTCACCTTTGTTTATCACTTTCTTCCTTCTCCTCACTTTCTGTCACATGCAATGGATGTAAGGCATGGCAAATTTACCGTTCAGGATATTCATTCTCTAAAAATATGGTACGGAGGTGGCATAGCTCATCAGACAAGCTGTCAGAATCTGATATGGCTCGTTCTGTGGATCAATGTCCTAAACACGTCACTTCATTGTGCAGAATGATGACTGTTGATGGCCTGTAAGTATAAGTCTGTGTATGTAGGTTTATGGTACACAGTGTGGCCCAAGCTGCCACCCTCTTTTCTCCACACCAACACATCTAGGAACAGTAGTTTGCAATTTTTCTTCATCTCCATCATGAACTTGTTGTAGGAATGAAGAGAATTTAGATGTTGCAAAAATGAACCCAGTGATGCAGTACTGTGGGGCCACATGACAAAGTTGTCATCCATATATCGCCAAAAGCATGTAGGTTTCAACTCTGCTGATTGGAGTGATCTCTCCTTAAAATCTTCATTAACAAGATTGGTCACAATGGGTGACAAGGGATGACCCACTGCAACACCATCAGTCTGTTCAAAGTATTGGTCACTGAATAAAAGTAAGTCAAGGTGAGCACATGCTTAAACAAACAACAAGTTCCCCTTCCAGCATTTCGCCAATGATTCCTGCAGTGACACTTGTGAAAAGTGAAACCACAATGAAGCTAACGAGAATATCTGATGGTGCAAGTTACAAGTTCTTAAGCCGAGCGACAAAATCTTCTGAGTTGTGAATGTGGTGCTCACATTTTCCTTATAAAGGGCTCAATTGCACTGCAAGATGTCTTGCCAGGTTGTATGTTGGCAGCCCAATATTGCTAACTATTGGTCAAAGAGGCATGGTATCCTTGTGAATTTTAGGCAATCCATATAGTCTAGGGGAAACAGGTGTCTCAGTACAGGACATTGTATGGAATTCAAAAACACCAAAAGTCTGTTGTCAACGTCATTAGTACTGTGACACCATTATTAAAGAAGCAGTGGAAATTCACATCTCGGCTAATATGCTTAACAGGGACACAGGATACCAGCACAAGCACAGTATGAGATCCTCCGCTGGCTATGTTAAAATCACAGTGAACACAAAAAAGGGCTGTTGGTCATACAAGGCATGCCACTGCAGTGGCAACATAGACATTTGGTTGACAATGGCAAGGGCAGGCACATGCCAGCATGGACACACAGTCCGGCAGACGGCTCCTGACAGAAGGCACTGGGGTGGCCATTGGCAGTGCATAGTATGATTGACAACCTTTGCACATGCATTCATCATCTGACAGGCAGTATAGTGGTCTCTCTAGCTACCAATCTGCATATCCACACTACTGGTCACTGAAATTTGGCACGTTTGTGCCAGCACAGTTTCCTCTCTGACTAATAAATAAGAGGCTTTGGCCACAGCTTGAAGAGTGTGTTTGCTGCACCTGATAATGCCAGTCAGTTGTGCCAACAAATATTGTGGAATTTTCATGACGATACACCCAACAACCATATTTACAATATATAAAAACTTGCATACTTTCATTCTATTATGTCACATGGGATCATATTCTGGGGTAACTCACCAAACCAAGCAAACGTTTTTAAGAGTGCAAAAGCATTTAATAAGTCTTATTTGTGGTTTCAATTCAAGATCATCATACAGAAACCTGTTCAAGGAACTGGATATTCTAACCACTGCTTCTCAATAATTTGTTCCTTAATGAAATTCATTGCAAGTAATATGTCTTTTAGTTCCAAGCAGTAGCTCAATACCTAGTATCAATACTAGGAATAAGGACAATCAACATAAAGGCCTAAAATCACTTATCTTGGTCCAAAATGGGGTCCAATATGCAGGAACATACATTTTCAATACATCGGCAGCAACCATTAAAAACTTGGTTTCACACGAAGCATAGTTTAAACAGAATTTTAAAGACTTGTTGAGAGGCAACTCCTCCTACTCTGTACATAAGTTTCTTAATAGGAACTGCTGGACCAGCATAAGTAGAAATGTCTGTTAGATTTCAGTTCAACAGCACTTGGTTACAAGTCAAAATTAGATGTTTTGTGTCTTGTAAATTTATTAAAAGTGTACAACCAATGTTTCATTCTGACAGTGCATTCATTCTGTAAATATTAGCAGTTCCAATTTACTGTAATGTATTCGCATAATTTTGACAATCTCTAACAAATGATAAGGGAAGTGAGTATTATATTCAAATGTTCTATGTTTTTTATGTTATACTTTCTGACGTGTTCTGCATTTGTGAGAATCATCTCATTTATGGGTCCACGGAACAAGAACGAAAACTGAATCTAATCTAATCTTTACTATTGCCATTTCTTTTTTCACGAAAACTGAATGAAAACCATTATTCTAAAACTTGAACCAAAAACAATCCCTACAAAGGGTTCAAGGTGTTAACATTAATAGAGAAAGGAGCCCGAAACATATGTACACATGTATTTAACAACCAGTCAGAGTACATTACATGTCAGGTAAAAGATGTAGTGGAGTTTAAAACTATTTTAAAGAATCTTCTGTTTGGAAAATCTTCCTACTCCACTGATCTGTGCCTTTACAGGAAATCTTAAATATAATGTTTTTCAAACACTATAACTAGAATTAGCACAGTGATACAAACTTATTTCATTGTATTAAACTTAAATTATTAAATTAATGTACATCTCTGACTTCTTTCCAAATTCCAGAGCCCACATTCTGTGGCATCTGTGGATATGACATATGTAATTTAATCCTTGTCACTTATTGAATATACAGGCATCATTTAGAATTTTGAGAAAATGGAAACTTCTGATGCATTCTGTCAATGGATCTTATTTATATGATTCTAAACAAATATAGCTTAAAGTACTTTTGCAACATCTATGCTATACCAATATGTTGCAGAAAAGTTCATCAAAATTCATATAGGGCTACTGATTCTCAAATCTGAAATGTTGTGAGAATTGTTGATTTTCAATTAATACTGTCTCATCTCTCCTCGACAAATGTTTTATTTAATACTAAGCAGCTTCAAATTCTTTGGAAGGATTCAACTATATTTATTGTCTTTAGGCCGTTACAGCAATTGACAGTGTAAACTGAAGATACAATTTACAATACAGTGTGATAAAGTACTGACTACTGAAATATTTTAGCTTATATTACAATAAATGTACAGTGGGTTATCTATTGGATTACTATATTTTACAGCTGAAGAATTCACTGATGTCATAGAACTGGTGGGCAATTAACCATTGATGCAGTGTCTTTGAATGTATGTTCAAGAAGATCCTGTATGGCATGTGGCAGTTTATTAAATAGTTTGTGCCCTGTAATTTCATAGCTATTTACTGACTTTGATGATCTGTGGCAAGGCATTTATATGTGTTTGATGTTTCTCTTATTGTAACAATGTACATTTTCTCTATGTTTCACATCTTGTAGGTTCTTCTTCATATACATTAAGACATTGTATATTCAGTGGTTTATTGCTGTCATAATTTTTTGTTCAATAAATAAGGGTTTGCAATGAGCCTTATGTGAAGAATTTGTAATCATCCTAATGGCTTTCTTCTGCAATAATAGGATGTAATGTATATGACTACAATTACCCCACAAGATAATGCCACAGGATATTATACTTTGGAAAAATTCAAAACGGGATGATCTGACGTGTTTCAGGTACACAATTTCTGAGTTGTCTTAATAAATAAATTACTCTAGATAGCTTACTACTAATATAGTTCACATGTTGGCCCCAGGATAACTTTTCGTCTAAATAAATTCCCACGAATTCAACAAAACTAGGTCATCAGATAGTGGCTTGTCTCTTAGAGTGAAGATTATCTGCTGAGTTTTATTTTCATTTAACAAGACAGATACATTTTATTCCAAATTCTGGCAGTCTTACAACTTTGATTCTTATATAATTTACTCTATATTGTTGCAATTTAAAACAAGGCCATCTGATTCAGTCTTTCATATTGTGTTAATGCATTTGGATATGTCTGTGTACTGTGATGCTTCTGATATAAAAGGCGGTGGAAGGGCCGATAATACTAGGAAGCAGCCTGTAGAAGATACAGGGACTCTCATGTTCACTTTTGTTTAGTTTATAAGACCACAGCAAGCAATGTTACAGTGGAAATACCCATAACAGGGGTCTCAATATCCAAAAATGGCTCTGAGCACTATGGGACTTAACATCTGAGGTCATTAGTTCCCTAGAACTCAAAACTACTTAAACCTAATTTACCTAAGGACATCATACACATCCATGCCCAAGGCAAAACTCGAACCTGTGACCATAGCAGTCATGCAGTTCCAGACTGAAGCGCCTAGAACTGCTCAGCCACAACGGCCGGCAGTCTCAACATCCTCTCGGGGGAAAAAAAGCACTATAGCAACAGTGCCCTTGGTCAGAAGAACTGTGGTGTTGTAACTTGGTAAACATCAATGTACACTATATTATGTAGTTGCCACAGCATGTGGCCCTTCTACATTGAATTAGTAAACTTCTGTGTACCAAACAAAGGTAATTGTGCAGGAGCACTTACTGAGCAGCTATTTCTTGTATAAAAAGGAAAACAATTTTTGGCAAAATAATTTAATTGAGTGGATAAAAAATCTACTTACCAAGCAGTGGCAGAAAATACATATAAAAGAGGTTTGTAATTAGGCAAGCTTTCGGAGCCAGTGGCTCCTTCTTCAGGCAGAAGGGTTGAAGTGGAAAGAAGAGGGGCAAGGAAAAGGACTGGAGAAGGAAAGACTGATTGTTTGAGACTGCATTGGAAGAGATTTGAAATTCTTCCAACCCCTTGTGGTAAGTCTCACCTGTCCCACAGTTCTGGGTAACCAGCACAGAATTGACTTCACTATAAGTTGAAAACTATCAGACCAACAAAATCACGGTCTTATCCAATCGGAAGTTGAATTGCATATCCTCCTAATGTGCAGCACTTGTTCTTCCTGTGAGGGTGGTCACTACAACCGAAACCAATAGAAAATGAACAAAACATTCTGTACAGCTGATAGAAAACATTCAGTTCTTCAAATTCCTGACACCTGTAATGAGTCACTTCATTAAACTGTTCGAAATTTTTGATGTTTCACATTACAGCAGCAGTAACAGAATAATATAGGCTAATGTTTGAGCAACATCATCATGAGCTGTTTATAATGCTTCAGAAAAGACTTTAATTAATCAAAATAGTTTTTAGTTATTAAAAAGAACTCCCAATTTATCAAAAAATATCAGAATACAAGCCAAGTCGTTACAAATTTAGCTACAATAAGATGATCTGCCTATTTCCTATAATGTCATTATTATTATTAAGGTACAGTGTATGTGCAGGGATGACCGGATTACTAATCTGAGTTGTTTGAACAGTAGCTTGTATAGAGTTCACGACCTGACAGTGGAGATTTTTATGGCCACCCTTATTGTAGTTTAAGAATACTCTCTGTAAATGCAGAGACTTGACAAAAATATGACACTATAGTATATAATAGAGGGACGGTGTACAGTACAGACACTGGCACCAAACATATGTACAAATATACCTTCAAAAATGAGATGGAAAAATGCGGCCATTCGCAAAGTATAACTTCATTTCAGTCTACTTTAGAAGTAGGCCAAATATAACGAAGAGATACTGAATCGAACTGTGGAGTGAATACTTTATGGCACAATGCGGCAAACTAGGTACGATACAGGCTGATAGGGCATTCTCAGGTACCAGAAAATAGTAAATTTGCTAATGAAGGGTAATGGACATGAACTGTAGTGTAAGCTCACGACTTGAATACAGTATGCAGGTTCCAATGGCTATTGGTATCAGTAGTTACGCAGATACGAAAATACTTGCACAAGATAAACTAATGTAATAACGTGCATAACGCCGGTCTCCCAACTGATGAATACAGGAGTAATCGGTTGAGAAACTAACAGTGTTAACAAAATGAATACTAGATCCGACGGAATACGTTGAATAGGAATTGTAGTATTCTTTCTATAATAGGAAACGAAATGAATTGAGATTTACGCTAGCGGAATCAATAAACTGTATTTAGCAGCTGTTCGTAGTATAGAATGTGCGTTAAATTCAATTGTTGGCTCAATGGCAACACGATCAATGTCCACCGCTTAAATGAGTGTTAGCAGAAGACAACTGTTCTTGTACAACATAATACGTAATTCTTAACAGTACCCATACAACGTATATTCAATGAATGACCACACAATACACAATTTATTTTTATTTAAACATCACTGTCAAATATCTATTTACGCAATAACTAGTTCTAATGTGTTTACTGTTGTAAGGACCTGCCACAACGTCAAGTTTTTATTATGCAACACAACAACACACTCATGCAAATGTTATTCATGCTGTTTTGACGTGAACGTTACCAACATACAGTCGTTGTACAGAAAGCATGTTCTACTTATGCTTAGAAGACTACAGCCTAAATTACGAGTTAATATTCACAATAGTTTGTAATGGCTCTAGCAAAGTACGCACAATTGTTGTTGCTGGCAACCTGTATTAAAATGTAACCAGTTGAAACGGAAATACGGTATGTGATCATTGGCAAGCCTACATACAAGTATGGCTTCCGATTACGATGTGTATCGTGTGACTTTCATGACTTTGATTCACAAGAAAGATAAGATTAGCGATGAAATAAGAGGGATGAGCATAAGTGTACTTACTGATAAGTTTGGCATGATTAACCGCTCAGTTGCTCACGATACATATTCGACGAACCATGTGCGAGTCGTTTTCGTCTGCTGTAACACTTGCGGAGTTATTTACGTTCACAATGACCTTAACATTTTGATTAAAGAAATTAATGTGATTGATGAGCGTCGTGCCTGCATCGGAAAAGCTCACTTCCTTCTTGTAACTTTAATAAGTTGTGTTAGGTTGCAATTAGCAATTCATCACGTGTGCCTAACCCTAAAACAGTGTAAAGAAAATGCAGGTATGAAATTAAGGATACCTGTCGTTTCTGATTTACGTCGTTCAGAATCTTGGAAGAAATGTGAATCACATGTGAAGAAAGTGATTTTTTGTCTATGCGTACACGATTTAATTGTGAAGCTGTACTTGTTATTTATGCTGAAAGAACTTGTTTTTATGTTGTACACGGTTTCCAAGTTGATGTCGTCTGCTGTGCCGCCTCATTCGATTGAAAGATAACTGGTCTTTAAAAGTGCACCAGGTGTATGAACGCTGTGCGTATCTGCATCGCCAAACAATACGGTATTTTGTTTTCTGTGTATTTATTGTGATACATTATTGTAACGCAATGACGTTTGCTACAGACCTAAGTAAAATGTCTCCAATGATCTATACATTGTATGGTTTTGCTATATTTTTCTTCGTGTTTTGGTGTGGAAAGTGGGGTGTGCATCTCATAGCAATTTTTTATGCAAAGTGGAGATTACACCAGAAACCAAATCAGTTGCCAAGTGAAACACCATATCCTGGAGTTTCAATTTTAAAACCATTAATGGGTGTGGACTTGCATTTATTCAGTAACTTGGAAACATTTTTCACCATGAATTACCCCCTTTATGAACTTTTATTTTGTGTTGAGGATGAAAGTGATCCTGCAGTGATGCTTGTTAATAAACTCATGGAAAAATATCCAAATGTGCAAGCAAGACTATTTACTGGTGGTTTTAACGTTGGTGTGAATCCGAAAATAAACAACATGCAGCCAGGTTTCAAGGAGGCTCAGTATGATCTCATACTCATATCGGACAGTGGTATTCGTATGAAAGAAGATACTCTGATGGACATGGTATCGTACATGAAAGATGATGTGGCAATAGTGCATCAGATGCCCTTTACGTGTGACAGGGAGGGATTTGCTGCCACTTTAGAGAAGATTTATTTTGGCACAGCACAGGCAAGAATTTATCTTGCAGCAGCTTTCTTGGGTGTGAACTGCCATACTGGTATGTCAACACTTATCAAAAAACCACTGATTGATGAAGTTGGTGGTCTGCAAGCATTTAGTTGCTACCTTGCTGAAGACTTCTTCCTTGCAAAATCTTTGCGGGAGCGTGGCTGGAGGATGTGTATCAGTAGTCAACCAGCATGGCAGAATTCTGGGCAATGTAACATCTCTACATTTCAGGTGAGTTTGAAACTAACCATTAACTAACAGAATCTAACTTTATGTGAAAATGTTGCAGAATTTTCACCCTTAGACCTTGATAGTATTTCAGAAAACTTACTAAACCTCATAGCGAACATTTTTCTTGTCTTTTCTTTTCATTTCATTTTACTCTCACATAGTCCAGTATTTTACTGAACAATGTGTATCATTAATTAAGAGACTGTACTCATATTTAGCGGGGTAGCAATTCAAATCATTGTTGTCTGGCCATCCAGATTCAAGTTCTCACTGATTTCCGTAAATCACTTAAGGCTACTGTTGGCCAGGTTCCTTCTGAAAGGGACAGAAATTTTTTTTATCCCATCCGTCACCAATCTCAAATGTCCCTTGTGTCTAGTGAACTCGTTGTGGCTCTTAAAACTCTAAAGTTCATTCCGTCCAGCTATTTCTAACTTCCAGCACATCGCTGTACATAATTTTTGACAGACCATTTTGTGTGCCTCTTTGCTTTTCCTGCAAAACCATCACCGTTGCATGGATCTCATTTCATTCCCTGTTTTTTCGCATTCTGTTTGGGATTTTCATTTCTCAAGTTCTGTCTAGACAGAAGTAGATTTCTTGCTTCTGTCTAGTCTGCCATCTTACATCATATATTTATCAGTGTTTTGTCTTGACCAACCAGTAGGTTTTGTGGTGATGTTCTCCCATCATTGTCATTCTTATTTTTAATGGATTTTATTGTTTATTGATTCAATTTTTGGTCTACAATCACGTTTCCATCATTGCTAATGTCATTTTCCTTCTACATATTTCTAGAACTGTTTTGTGAAACTGTAATTTTGTTGTGTGGCTCTGCTACGATTTCCCACAAATTCATAGCAGTTTTTTTACTTATCAGAGCATGCACTTATTTTCATTAAAATTTTGGATTTGTGGAGAATATGCTGGAACGAAGCAAAATTGTACTGTTCAGTCCCCCCACTCCACTGTCCCTGTGCATTTCATCACTCGTATACAAGTGGTTCACAAATAATAGCCCCATGTGTTTCAAGTGCAAATTTTCTTAGTTACAAAAACAAGCTATGTCCTTCCTCTTTTTGCAAGTAAAAGGTTAAAATGAACCTAAAATTACTTATTAGACAATACCCCCACCTCCCATCGATCTGAAATCTTGATGTAGTAACAGACTGACCTGTGGCACAGCCAGAGATCTAGGTTAGGTTGGAAGGTGACTGTTTGAGTTGGTGATGCCCACGAATGTGAAAGCAGAAAATTGATTGTGGCAACAAATTGACTGTTAATGAAGCCAAATGTTTACATCCACATCATACCGAAAACTGCAAGAAGAGTCCAGTACATAACTTTTACCAGAAAGATTTACAGATAGGTTCATCCTGGTGATTAGTTAAATGAAGGAACCATCATTGGATAATTTGAGAGCCCAATGAATGGAACTTCAGTTTATCAGGAAAATACAAAATGGTCACACTCAATAATGAACAATGATTCTTAGGCTAAATACCATAACTAACCACTGTGAATGATACTCCTATCACTATGGTATGTGTATTACAGGACACTGACATGTAGTAGTTCTAACCAAAAGCAGTTCAAAACTTCACATAGGAACTACAAAGATTCTAGTTGTCTCTTCTTGCATCTGACCAACAGAGCTAAAAGTTTTTTAATCAAATGTGTGAAACATTTCATTTGACAACTATAAAATTACATTGTATTGTTTTCGCTTGCCTGTAAAGAGAATTACCATAACAGAAAACATACAAAAGAATAATTTTTAAATTTTGGCTTATTTCTAATGACAAATGAGGGTATTAAATACTAATAAGATTTTTTTTGCGTGTTTGGGGGGGGGGGGGGGGGGGGGATGAGAATGGTTGCTTACAAATTCCAACTGAGGAGATAAGCCAGTGCAGTATACAAGTAAATTTTAAAGTATACCTAGACAATGGTGCTGAGTATGGAATTAAATGTTAAGTATTCTTCATATTTTGGGGAAGACCTTCTTTACTAGTTTTGCCTACATAGGTAATTCAGTGTACAAGAATTACACTGACTGCTTAATAGAGAAAACTGAAATTATGTTCAAAAAATTATCCATCACATGTATCATAATATAAATAGTAATAATGATATTTACCTTTTCTATTTTTGGACTGTACTGTATTTACTATGATGAATGATTCTCTTTTCTTTTTTCATATGAGAATAGGCCTATCAATTTTCTTCTTACACTATATTTGCAATGAAAGTTATTGGAAGTAATAATTTGGCAGAAAGTTGTTGCTGGCTTGTTGAATGTGTAATTTTTAGTTTAGGCTAGTTGTGAAATGTAAGAGGGATAAAGTGATTATTCCCTTGCATAATTACAACATTTTTTTTGTATTATTCCTCAGTCTGTAATTACTTCTGACAGTTTTCTTAAAATGTGGCATTCAGAAATACACTTGTGATTCTGATAGTGATCAAAACATGTCAGAAGTAGTAGTTGCTTATCCACTGTCTTGGAATTTTGGTTCAATATTTTAAACTAACTCCAATCCATGAATGAAGTCTTGAATGTAAGGTTTTCATTTCAGTCCGTGCTCATATTCATGTGTAAAATAAGTATCAGTTCATAAGAATTGCAAAGGGGGAAGGGGAGAGTGTCGGCAGGGTAGGTGCAAAGACAGTCAGTACTTCTTTCGTACAATCTGCATGCGTACTCAGTGTGTTTTGTATATGGATATCTAGTGCCCCTATTATTGGACATGCATCGTCTTTCATGGACATACATCTTGTATGCTTCTATATATTCCTGTTATTCTCCCTCCACCTGTCCCATTTTGTAACTCAAGTCATTGCACAGTTTAATACACCTCGAAATTCTGCTGTACACTGAGGATCTCTGAAATTTTAGTAGTCTGTCGTGCACTCTACAGTGACATTTTCTTTTTCTTCTAAGCTCCCCATCTACTTTGTTGAGCATATTGTTATGTTGGCCATAATAACTGCCACTGATTGTGCCAAAAATACAGACATGTGACTGTTCAAATGGCTCTGAGCACTATGGGACTTGAATTCTGAGGTCATCAGTCCCCTAGAACTTAAACCTAACTGACCTAAGGACATCACACACATCTAAGCCCAAGGCAGGATTCGAACCTGCGACCGTAGCAGTCACGCGTTTCCAGACTGTAGCGCCTAGAACTGCTCGGCCACCCCGGTCAGCACATGTGACTGTATCAAAATGTGAGATAGACAAGTATCCATTAAGCTTATTCTTCCAGAGAAAACGTGTTCCTTCTTCAAACCCTGTTAATGAACTGCAGTCTAGTGCTTTCCATCCCCACTGTTTTGTTCAACCAATTGTTACATCTTGCACAAGAGGGTAGTCATTTAATTATGTAGGTGTAATGAACAAGAAATGATATTCTCTATTAAAGTTTTCCTAGCATTATCATTTTTTTATGATAGATCCATTTTGCGTAACCTTTTTTGTGTTTTTGACATGTCTCCATGTTATTTCCCTATGTTGAAACACATGCTTACTGTGGTTGGTGCATATTTCTGCTGAAAATATTCCTGTTAAAATTTGAATGTTTGGTGATACTACTGTTTCAACGTAGTTAACATTTTTCTTGTGTTGGAATAAAATAATCTTATGTAACCAAATAATTTTTTTTTTGTTTGTTTCTCATCATTTGAGGAAAGTGGGCTTGGTGTGTGATTATCTGTCATTTTAAATTTTACAGGCTCGGTTAACACGTTGGGCAAAGCTGAGGACTGCAATGGTTCCACACACAATTTTCTTGGAACCTATGTCAGAATGCATGTTGCTGGGAGGCTGTGCAGCTTGGGCAGTCTCCTTCCTGTTTGACTGGGACCCAATTGTCTTTTATCTAGTGCACATACTTGTGTGGTTTCTTCTTGACTGGCTGTTACTGACAATTGTGCAGAATAGTTCTCTACCTTTCAATAAATTTGACTTTGTTGTGGGTTGGCTGTTTCGTGAGCTATCTTCCCCATATATATTTCTACAAGCTTTGTGGGATCCAGCCATAAGATGGCGAGGGCGAACTTTCAAATTACGGTGGGGAGGAATAGCAGAAGAGCTCAAGCCTAAAGTGAAAGTTTGAAACTATACTCGGTGGCATTTTGTGTGTTCCTCGTGTTTTTAATAGACCAACAAATTATGCTCAACAGAAAGTAATATATATTTCATGTCTTCAGTGTAAACTGTTAACATGAATGAACTGTTCTGCTACATGCATTTGTCAATTTCTTTTGAAGCTGAAATTTTTACAAGTCACTTTTGTTTAAAACTGTATTTATGTATAAAAAAAGTGGCTGCAGCTGTAGCATACAAAATGTGTCAGTGGTGCGTTATGTAAAATATGTATACTGGTGTTACATATGTCGTACAAAGATTATATGAAGTCATTAAGACCATGCTTAGCCCATGGAAAGAAAACGGCATTTGACCACATACTGTTTAAATTGAAATTGTGTTGAGATTTCCCACAAGAATTGGAATTTTGACCCGTTTAAATGTGTTTATGTGTCCTGCACAGTTGATTTCACAAAGAAAGAATTTTAATCTAAAATGAACAGCAAAATTTAAACAACAGAAATTGTTCCATTACCTCTAGGTGCTATTTTTACATCTTTTAAGTTTCAGTTAAATGAAGTCATAATATTCTGTACTTAATAGCGAGGAAAGCTTATTGAAGGTGATGGACTTTTTGTGTTCATTGTTTAATATTTGTAGGTTAATGTCGTCTTAAATAGCTTTAAATCCCTCTAGTATTCTCTTCATATAATCTTTGTTTGTATGATACTGACTGTATCATATTTTGTGTGTGTCTGTGTCAGATTTCAGCACTGAACTGAATACATTTGGAGAGGAAAAAGTTCAAATTAGTTGTTGCGATGATGGTGCTATAAGAGTCACCTTTACAAATTGTTTTGTTGTTCATAGAAACCTTTTGTCAGTATTCCTGTACAACATGTTTCATTTTCTCCATTGCTATTCTCTTATTGGCTTATTTTTTGTGTTGTAGTTGAAGCTTAAAACTTTCCATCATACATATGAAACTTGCAACAGATTGTATAGGTTAAATGGAAGCTGTTATTGAACATAGTACTGTCCATGAATTTTTAGTTTGGAAAGTAATTCACTCATCTTGCCTTATCACAGTCATTATTGTATACTTCGTTAATGATTTTATTATTTTTGTTTTACACAATTTACTAGGTATTAGCTTTGATCAGGTAACATACATGACGAAGACTTCATTCTCTTAATAGTGCATCATGTCCTGGTACACATCTACTGGAAAGAATGCTACGCTAGTAGTTTCTTGTTGAGTAGAGCATCTCACTTCATGTTCAGTGGAATGTATCAGACTTAAAGGTATTTTATAACATATTTCATGGACATTCTTTAAACATACTGATACATAGTTGAAAATGTGTACCTCATTATGCTGTAAATGTTGAAGAAATTCTTTCATGTTGATGGAAGTTGGTAAAGAATCTCAAACAGTTACCACGGTGGTACTTCATTTCGCATGACAACTGCAGTTATTGTGAATTTTCATTTTGAGACCAAAGTATCTCATTAGCCTATATGTGGCTTTAGCTCTTTCAACATTCTCATTTTTCATTCAAAATGTATCTTCATTTGTTGTTGTCCTTTCTTTCATTCTGGTTTTTGTCAAGTTTTTTGTATTTAGTTTCAGAAAAATGTTCAGATATCAGTTACTTAATTATGAATCAGTGCTTCATTTGTGTTATCAAAATGTTGGTAGCACTGATTCATTGTGCACTTTTACTTATCTGTTAATGCATTTTAATAATGAAGAGATATTTCTGAAGTATTGGAACCTTGAATAATTTGACATGTAATGGGTTGTGTAGTAATGTGCAATATATTTAACATTTAACCATAGTTAATTTTATTAGCTGTGAGTTGTATGTATTGCATATAGAACTGGTAAAGAATGACATAATTTATCTTTGTTGCATGTGTCTAGTATATATTCAAATGTACTTAAGTATTCAATTTAGAATTTAGCTCCTGTTTACAGTGAACTTTCAAAAAAGAAATTACACTGGCAGTTTCCATGTTTTGTGTACAAACATGTTTAAAATTTGTGCCTGGTTTGAGGGAATATGCTTCCATAGAAAAGAATGGGTTCTGAGAAACCTCTATTAGTCCAGTTTCATCACAGCAGTGTTCATGCCATTAGACTTTTCAGTACAGTACATTTACAGCTTAATGTATTCAGATAACAGCATCATGGAGGAATGATTATGTAAGAAAATTTTAGTGGCAATTAGTGGTTTAAGTATTTACAGTCCGTAATGAATTTTATAGAGTCCACAGTTTATAATAATTTTAATTGTAATTATTCTTGTTATTACTGTTGCTGTTATTGTTACTGATCTAATGCTGTAACAGTCAGAAATAACAATGATGTAAAGACTTTCTCATAGACGGACTTATGTCCGCAATCCATTAGTTGAATAAACCTGTGTCATGTGATCATGTGAATGGGCTTAGAGGTCTTGGAAATGCGCTAAATGTTACATTAACTGAGATTTCTCTCTCTCTCTCTCTCTCTCTCTCTCTCTCTCTCTCTCTCTCTCTCTCTGTATCTCACTTCACTTTCTTGGTTTTTGCACACACACACACACACACACACGAGTGAGTGGTCACTTAATCATACCAACCCTTTTTTACTCTCGAGAGCCACAGAAGAGTCTGATTTACGTTTATAGCTTTAAGTAAAAGCATTTATTCTATCTGTGGTACGAAGCATGGTTTCTTGAGCTTGTCATGACAACTGTAATTAGCAATACTGGACGTATCAGGAGAATATTACCGGTTGAATACTATAATAGAGAAAGGCATTAGGTCTAGGCAAACACTGGTAAAGAAAGTTCCAGTAGCATGTTCTCAGAGTATTTGATTATAGTACTTCATTTGCCTTGGTGTTCAAAAAAAGTATTTAGTTGTTGGCCACAGGTAATGTCATATTTGTCCAAGCTTTTTCTTTCTTTCTTTCTTCTGTTTTTCTGTCTTGGGAGGTCAAAGACTTTTCTATATAGAACATGAGCAATTTATCTGCCCAGTAATGCAATCTGTTTTAACTGTCATTTGTGAATCATTCAATGGTGTTATGTCTGTGAAATGTGTAGAACATTTTGGGTAAACTCAGGCATATGTTTTAGGTTTTATTTATTGATTTGCTTTGGTGGATAAAGCAATGTAGCTACGTTGTTTTATCATAATTGAGACTCCAGGTGTCATTTGCGTACTAACTAGAAAGTTGCATTTTCTGAACAGTGTTGGAGAAGTCGTATGGAGCAACCTGTGCTATCCATTTTTTGAGGGCACTGTACACAGATCCCTTTTGTCATTTAAATGTTAAGCTAGCCCAATTCATATTCAGTGCTCACCAGTTTTTACATGCTGGGTCATTGCATGTTTTAAAAGTGAAATGACCACATTAGACAGAAGGCATGATACTTAGTTAACACAATCATTACAGTGAAAAAACTGTTTGGTTGGAGCTGCAACACTTAAGAAAGGAACAATAAGCTGTGGTTCTCAAGCAGATTGATACTTTGCCAAAGTCTTGGTTCAGCTTAAGGCAGCACTCTCAGCTCTGCAGTACCATCTGTTAATCTCACAAATGGTACAGTTGTGCTTAGGGCTGTTCTTAGTTGCTTACATTTCGCGAACAAAGTGGATACATCATGACCTCTGAACCTAATGAACTTACTAAAAATTTACCCCACATACCTCTATTTGCTCTGCCTGTTACCAAGTAAAAATGTGTTTCGGCAACTCATGCATTCATTAATTGTGCTCGCAATATGGATGTACAAAAATAAAAGTTACTAATTTAGCAATATTTTGCAGAGAATGTAAACTTTGTTGCAATAATTGTTCTAAACAACTCCAGAAGTTTGTCATGAACAAAAGTTAAAGTAACAGTTTAGACTGACCACATAGCAACACTATGAAGTATTATCTGTCAATCTGTAAACTCTGACACCAATACATATTAACTTAAAAAACATTATTTAATGTTGATTGAACTGTGTGGTCACTGTCCAGCACTTAGACATTTTATAGAATGAGATAAAATTCCATCCCTAGTGTCATGTGATAGTCCGAACTCAGTGTTGTGTGTGCCCTTGAGAGATGCATTTCAGTGACTGTCCTAGGAATCCTAAAGGAATATCATGTATAGCAACTGTTGGTATCACCTGAAGAGGTACAGTGACCACTGTAATGAATATTTACCTGAAGCAACCACAGGTCACGTGTAGCTCAATTCTCAATTACTTGTGTCTCCTGTGAGACGTGAGTGTTGGCAACTCGTTGAGTTTAAAAGCACCACTTGGTACCACAGTTACACACTTTCATGAACATGGTCAGATGTGGTTGACTGTGATGTTGAGTGCTGCATTCAATCACCCAGTGTGTTGCTACCAGGACAATGTTTGTTTCGTGATGCTCTTGTGTAACAGGCGAAACTGGTAGTAGTGAATAAAATTGTACCTGACCAGTGGCTGTTTTATCTGAATATTGAAAGTGTATCTTAAATGGATTTGTTATGAAGGAAATGTACCATCTTTAATGGCAGAATATCTGTTTTGGATGTGTGTGACAGGAAAGAAATGTAAATTATGTGCAGTTTGAAATGGTAATTGGTTCTGAATGAGCAAATTTCAGCTTTGTTTTAAAGCATTTTATCATTCCCTTGCCAATGAAGCTTTTTAAAGTATGAAGTTTTTAAACGTTCATCTAGGTCAATATAAACTTGTATGCCAATTACCAATTCCAGTTTGTCTTACGGGTTTATTTTATTTGAGAAACTACTGTGACAGTGAAAGAAAGTAGATGTAGAGGCACCTGCAAGAGTTGCTTTGTGTGAGAAATTTATTAGTTATGTTATTATGCTATGCGGAAAATTATGAAATTGTTATACTTAACAAATTGATCATAGTTAAAACTGTCATCAGTACAAGAAATCTGAAAGAAACTTCACCATTTATAAACTGATGTATCTGCACTAGAAGCTAGAAGAAAACTGGGCTAATTGTCCTAAGTGGAAATATGAGCAATGTGAATAAGTTGGGTAGCATTGTATGAGAACATTTATTATCAAGTCCATTTTTCAACACACTTGGCCCTTGGGTCATGGTGTTGTGTGAAACATCCTCTTCATTACCGTCTTGGGTTTCTTCCTTTTGACATTGACCCTGAAGAACTGTTTCTGAAGCCTGGGTATCTTACCTTTTTATGTTACCTGCTTTACAGTGCCTTTTTCACTGGGTACTGTTATATACATGTAATTTGCCTAATCTTTCATTTTTGGGATTGTGTTTAAACCAAATTCCTGAGACCTTCTTGTAAAGTGCTCCTTCGCTAGAAAGTATTTTTCTTGGACTGAAAAAGTCTACACCTTACCTTATCAGTAATGTAATGGCATTCTAATACCTAAAACATTTAATATTTTTTCAGTGGCACCCACTTCTACATTTCTTCAAGATATATTGTATATTTCATTGAAATGCATATGGATGAATCTTCTTCCAAATATATTATGGCATGATCACAACACCTATTTTGTAATGTGTGCTGATAAACATGAAAATACCACTATTAGTCATGCCAAAAAACATGGCCTTTGAAAAATGTTGTTAGTTATTGTGAATGTTTCAGCTTGCAGTCACAGAAATGAAAAAGATGGGTAACTGACCACAAGTGCCTGTTTTTGGCTATTCACGGGGAGTTACGACAAGGGTTTTATGTGTTCTTTGTCTGTACATTGAGGAGGGCATTGTGTACTTTCTCATAATTTGTATGGGTGATTATGTACATAGTATTCGTTAAAAGATAATGCTGCACAGTTAATAGAAACCAGTTATTTCCATAGTGCATGAATGACTTCCATTTTTGATAGTTTCAGTTTTAATTTCAAACGGAAAAAACATTAGTATTACAATATGTGTTGTAATCTTTCCAAATGTGATCTCTGTACATAACTTTAAAAGGCACTTAAAAGTGAAGGAGCGGATGGTGTCTGTGTGAATGCAGGATGTTCCCACTTAATGTGAAGATGGAATTATTTCATAGTCTGGTAATTGACACATGGTCACCCTATATTTAACAGTGTTCAGGAGAGTTTTTGACAATTTTATTCAGGAGAATAATGCTTATTTACAGTATGAACAATTCCGTTTTGTTACATGAAGTTGTGGTGGTCATTTTACATCGAAAGTGTGTTCTGAGCTGCAAAATAATATTTTTATGTAGTGTGTTCGAACAGTATGCTGTAGTTAATTGTTAGAAGGTGACTGGAAACGCATTAATTATAAACAATCTGTGCCACCCTTTTCTCTGCATTTGGCACAGATTCCTACATGTACAGTATCAGCAACGGTCACTGCCTTTTAAATATAGCAATGTAATGTTCTCTTTCTTCATATCTGGAGACATTATTTTCGATAATTTTGCTGTAGCAAGTAAATCTCTCCAGTAGAGTGAGAAAACCTTCTTTACAGTTTGTTGTAGATGAAGATCGCGAGCTTTGGCTGTGAAAAAAATGGACTATCACTGTATCCCTTGTTTTCAAGTTGATGATTGTTTTGAGAATTGAATAATTCTTAATGTGCATTAATATTTTAATGAAGGAAATCTTTCACTCAGCATTTGGGGGGGGGGGCATACTTAAATTAACTTTTGAGGTAACTTAAAATTATATGCTGGACAAATAAACTAAACCACAATTTAATCTCTGATGAGAGATAAGGGAGATGCTTTCCAGTATTAGGAAAACTGAAAGAAAGGTATTCGCCTACTGACACTTTCAGCTGGCCTGCAGATGAGCTTTGCATTCTAAAGGCAAAAACTGATATTTTACTCACAGCATGGCACCTAGTTACGATGTCAGGAAAGTTCACACTTGTTTCAGCTCTCTTTTGAAACTACAGCATACATTCAAGGGAAATTTTGGCTACTTTGGTTTCATTTTATTTATTACATTGGCATCATGACTGTATAGAATTATTCTCTCTTCCTTTCCTCCACAGAATCTGTATAATTCTAGTCTGAGAGTTCAGGTGTAAAACAAATAATTCAGTTGGGAAGAGAACACTATCATTTATAGATATAGTGAACATTTACAGAGCACTGCTTATTGTTTTGTTGTTTGAACTAGAGCTCAGAGTTTCAGCCCTATACTACTTTCTAATAGCTGGTATCACACATGTAATGATTCTTTCTAAATTGTGACAGTTTCAGTCGTTGGTAAACTTGCTATGAATCATTGACTGTGCATGTTCACTTCTATTATCCACTTTGCATTGGACTTACTGTTTAGCATTTCATGACATGAATATTCATAATTTATTTTGTTTTGTTTCATTGTTGTTATTTGTAATAGCAGAGTAACAGTGTGAATACCTGTATTGATATTTTTTTAGGTAAATTGCTGTTGTTTAGCTTTTATTTTATGCTACAGCAAAATGGGAGAAAACCCATTTAAATCTGCTGTAAGTCTTCGTAAAGAACCAAGTGAACATTATCTTAAATTTCCCATGAATAATCAACAGAAGCTGGAAATAGATTGTTATAGTAACATGTAAAATACACATTACTTTTGTATATTTGATTATACTTACGACATTTGCATGTCAAGCTTTTTCCTGTCTCCCTCACATTTCTTACACTTTATCTACTGTTTCCACTGTGAATTCCATAGCTCAGTTTTACAGCAAGAAACAGCTGTACAGATATAGTATTATTCGATTTCTGTGATATGTATTTGTAAACATAAGACTGTTTTAACAATATCTGTGAAGGCAGCATATTTTTCTTATGCAATAATAATATAAGCAATTTGAGCGATAACTTTTAATGCCTCACATGTTGTGAAGGTGCAGTCATTTGTCTTTTGCAGTGCTTATTATTGACAGTTTTATGTTTTTTGGTTAATTATGTTTGTAGTTTTATGGAGTGAAGTTAAGAATTACATATATTTTATTTTTTTGTTTGTTTAAGTAGTACTGTTTTTGTAGAATCTTTTGATGTAACTGTAGAAGTAATATATTGACATGAAATTTTTTACATTAAAGCTCCATTCACGTAAAACAGTTGTTGTTTCTGAAGTGTAAAAAATTTCCATATTTCCTTTTTCCCACCTTCAGTATTTCACAATTACTCATTAGGTTAACAATATCCCGAAGTATACGCCACGATTTTCCAGTCACCTTGTCCCCCCCCCCCCCCCCCCCCTCCATGGTGCCATTACTGTTCAGTATGCCCAAACTAGCTGGAGAAATGGTAATTTTCTTTATTCTCATTGTGGAAAGCTTTCAGTAAAGTACCGCATGAGTACTTGTTTTTGTTTGAGTAATACTGGAACTTTACTTATCATGTAGTGCAAGTAATTGTAATTGGGAGTAAATTGTTTTTGAAGTAAAAGTTACTAGTAATGTAGTATTTTTGTCTGTTATAAAAACTGATATCAACTTATTGTGTGATCCTAATTCGCCATATGCATTATCACAATTACATAGTTTTCATTCCCATCTTCACATGTCATTTTGTTAAGCAGTTTGTTACTAATGACAGTATTACAATAGATATTGAACTTTTTTTGGGTAAGCACAACATAAAGATATCCCAAGTGCCTGCTGTTACTGTTTGAGTCATATTTAATTTTTAAGTTGAATGGTACTGTATTTCAACTTTTGTTGTCGTAGACTCTTGTTTCGAGAGTGTTGCTTAAAACAAGATGAGATAAGATAATGGACTCCTCTCGAAAAGATATGAGATTGGCTAAGGTATGGCATGGCAGTGTGTCCCTTTGGAAAGCAATCTGAAAAGTTCTTGTGTAACTGATTTAATGGGGTATTCAGTTATGTAGTAGTTGCGCTTTGAAGCCAACAATGGACCTATTAATGAGTCACTTCAGTGCATCACACAAAATATTTGTTATAAAGAAATGGTGCACTTTTTGCTTTCTTTTATTAAACACAGTTGTAAACAGCTGAGAATTAACATACCCCTACAAATGAAATCACATGTTGCCCATGTGTAAAGTCAGTTTTAAATGCACGTATTTTCTTAAAGAGGTTTCTGTTGTGATGCTATGAGAATCTATCCGTTCCTAGTTATATCTGTTTCTAGTTACGTTGCCTTAATTTTCTGGTCAAAAAATGTAATGGCATGCATTAAACATTAATTTTTCTTTTTAAAAATTGATAAGCTGTTCTGGAGAACTTTTACTGCGAGAGTTGGTACTTCATGAAAGAAGTTAGTGATGCTTTTCATTTCAGGAAATTTCCTTCAAAATCTTTGCTTACTGCTAGAGTTCTCTGTCAGTAATATTGGTCTGGAGTGAAGGCAATTCCTGAGTGCTCCAGCTCACTCATAATCTTTACTCCCTCCCACTACACACACACACACACACACACACACACACACACACACACACACACACTTGCATACATGTACATGTCTTTTTCTTTTGCTCAAATTTGAGAGAGATTGTGACAAGAGGTCCACTTACTGCATCCACAGTTATGTAAGTGCCTCTGAAAATAAATGGAAATAAATCTTTAATGATGGTCAGAAGTATTTTACTCAATTTCTCTCAAAGGAACAAGCAAGTCTTTGAGAGATACCGAACCTTTATTTGTTTTCTAGTACAGGTCCCAATGCTTTTGCAGTGCTCATAACTGAGGTTTTAAAATAATGATAATTCCATTGAAATGCTGGAATGCCTTCCAGAAGACAGCCACAGCAATTCTTTCTGTCATTTCCATTTTATTCAAGTCACTACCTTGCCTTGAATAATCTTGTTTACTATATGGTATTAAACTCTTTAACTTAACGTACGTTCATCACCATCACTCATACTACACAACTGCATTATCAGTCAGGCATAAGCTTAAAATATTTTCCACTAATTGGACTGTTTCATGTTCTATGGGTCATTTGTGCAATAAATCACAATGATGTGGAACAAGTCAGTTTACATTCACATTACACTTTTGTGTGTCGTATCGCTACATACTGACCATTTAAAAGTGTTTTTGCCATGTAAGTTACAAATTGCTACCCATTGCATTTTACACATGATAATAGAAACTCTTCTGTGGTATGTGAGGAGCTGTCAAGGAGGAGCTGTCTGTTCATTTTCAAATTTTACTTTTCTGTCAGGCAGTTTCTATAACTGGGTAAGTGAACAAATATTTTGGTTGAAGCATTGTGCTGCACATTTTGTGGCAAAGTCAATTGTAATGTGGAGTAGTAAACATAATTTTTTTCTGGTATTTTATGTACATCATCTAAGATGAGGGCATTGTCAGGAGTGCATCAGGACCACACTTCTTCTCTGTATACATAAATTATCTGATAGAGTGGGTGGGCAGCAATTTATGGCTACTTGCTGGTGATGCTGTGCTGTGTGGGAAGTCATCGTTGAGTGGCTGTAGAACTATGTGAGGTGACTCGGACAAAATTTCTAGTTGGTATGATGAATATCAACTTGCTCTAAGTTTAGAAAAATATAACTTAATGTGCATTAATAGGAAAATAAATATTGTGACTTTTGAATACAGCATTGGTATGATGCTGTTTGACAGTATAAGTGGTTAAAAATATAGGCGTAATTTTGCAAAGCAACATGAAATGGAATGAGCACATCCATAGATGGAGATGGTGTGTATTATACTAGTGTGACCCATTCTTGCTGCTGGATTTGTTACTGGTAATTGTGATCAGCATGCAAGTATTAAACAGGTGCTTTGTGAACTAAAATGGGTATTCCTGGAGGGAAGACTGCAGTGTGTTGTAGCAAGCCAAGATTTACTTCTGGCGAAGGTAGAGCAGATACTAGAAAATATGCAAAATATTACATCACTGTATTCAAATTCAACATTATAGAATAATTAACTTGGAAATAACTCAAGTCCACAGGAATGTTACCATGTATTTGTTACCGTCGGTGAATATTGTGTGTTATGAATTGCTACAATACTGGTTGTATATTATCTCAATATACAATTGATTATAAAGTTTGATTCACATTTCTGGCTAATAGTTCTGTCAGTTTGCAGGTGGATCTAAGACAATGCTGTAGTCCTAGATGATGATTACAAAGTAGGGTGAGTGGCTCTGCATTCTGACATAAGCAAGCTTCTTGCAGTGGCACCATTTGGAAACACTTGTGAGCATATTTACGTCAGCATCTATCATGTGTTGCTGGGTCTGGTCGTAACCAGTTTTAGCTTGTGGTGCTGTCATGAGGTACCAGCTGTACCATGGGATGTTTCTTCGAATGACACCACATGCCTTCCCTCCAAACCTCTGTACTGTTATCACGTGATGAGGGTGTGGGTGAGACCCCAGTGTGGAGATAGATGACGAGACTGGGACTGTAATGACAGCTTATGGCAGTTCCCTGTCCACGCCCCAGTGTCCACCTTGCAAGTGGCGGTAACACCAGCAGAAAAACCAGCCCCAGGATGCCTGCCTGCTCTAGGGACATAGTCGCTGTGGTCTGGTTGACTGCAAGTGGAACTCTAGGGCATTGTGACGGCTGTCCGGGTTCAATGCCTTCTCAGACATCAGCTCAGGATGCAGGACTTTTGATGATGGTGGTGGCAGTTTAGCACCCTCTAGACAGCAACTACCACACTATTGGCTTGTTGGGTCTGTGGTCAAAAATTCTGTGGGAAATCACTGACATAAGAGCGCTGCAGCTAGTTCTGGTGATGCTGATGCAGGCCAAAGGAATCTTGAATTACGTTAAATGAATGATCCAATACCTGTGTGATGACAACATGCTGTCAGTGCTGTTTCTTACCAAAACTTGAAAGAAAACTTTATCCTGCTGCTGAAACTTTGCCTGACCCAGCAAAACGAAGTGCTTCCATAGCTACCACAGAAGATGCAAAAGGGTACAGCAATGACGACAGTGTAATAATTTTACAGGCGACTTCCTGTCACGTTGCAACGAGTCGTAGGAGGAAAGAAAAATCTGTAAGGCTTCTTCCTGTGTGTGGGGAGAATGAGTTTCTCCATGTGACTTTTGAATGTTTGACTGAACCGTTCTTGATCACTGTTAGGCTGTGAGTCAAAAGAAGCAGTAGTTACATGGTGTATGCTGCTGGCAGCATAAAACTGTTGAAAACTGACTGGCGTGAAATGTGGTCTGTTGTTCAAGACAAAGCCCTCGGGGAGACCTTCGAGACAAAAAATAGAAGACAAAGCCGATTTAGTACTAGCAGCAGTGATGGTAGATGGCATGGAGACTACTAAAGGAAAGTTACTGTATGCATCTACCACCAATAATCATTGTGTTCCATAATGGATCCACAAAACGTGTACGCGTGATCCGGATGGACGTAGCCTCTGAAAAGAATTTGGGCTCCTATGCCCTGCCAAGTACAATGACGTCGAGCGAACTGCTGTGTGTGAACTACGCCACCATGACCTTGGTGTGACAATGACAAAACTTAATAGCTGGAGCGGGTGAGGAATCGCAACCTATGCATCATCATTCTTTGTATGCAACAGAAGGGCACTTGACCCCGCGAGTGACGATGAGAAAAGAGCAACACGCCACTGGGTGGGGAATTTATTTCAAACTTCATGACCAACCATGGTGCACATATTGCAAAACTATCCAGAGAGCTGGGCCAGAAGGGGTTGCTCCAGCGACCCGCCAAAAATCAAGAGGAAAATTTTGAAGAATTTCAAAATCTTGAGTATTGTTTTGGTAACGTGATTCCTCAGACGAATCAAACACTGTGTAGGTACCGAGTGATAACAGAGACGACTATCAGCGTTCGAATCTTGTGCAGTGGGCCTGTACAACTATTGTGTTAATAATTAGACAATAACAGATGCCAATGTTGCAGTTTTTGCACAGTCTGTGGTGGGGCAGGCTTGGCAGGAATGAACAAACCATTAAAGGCCGATGAGCTGTAGTCGAATAGACCTGTCAACCGTACAAATATTGGTGGAACTTGGTAATACCATAGACAATGGTGAGTGCATCTTTTTTCAAGTTGACTGCACTTTGTTGAGAGTTCTTGTGGCGAAAGCAATAGGTCGATCAAATGAACAAACTCTGGCAATGGGTCCTTTAACCGTAAAATGCACCCTGACGTTCTTGGTATCACTCAAAGGAGACGCCTTTCCAGCGTACCCGCTTTAGTGGAGCAGCAATTCGCGCACTGTTTGCTATCTACTTAACGTAATATATTAATTTCCCCATGACAGCTTGTAGCCCCTTGATGTTGCGGGACGACCCTGGCAAATCTTTAAACGCAGACAAATGTGGGAGAGCACGATGAATACCCCGTGCATTTATGGGCTGTCCTAAATATTCAAGTTCTTCGTGGGAAAAGGAGCACTTTTCTTTGTTACAATTTAAGTCAGCTGCAACAAGTATGTGAAACAAACATTCTAAATTAGCTAAATGTTCAGCAGGCGTATGATCCCTGACAACAGTATCGTCTAGACAGATTGTACGTGAAGGAACTTTGGCTGTTAATTGTTCCAGGAAACACTGAAAAATAGCAGGTGCTGAAGGCCTTCCGAATGGTAGTGTGCGAAACTGGAAAAGACGCAGGTGAGTGTTAATCACGAAGTATTGCTTGGCCTGCTTGTCCAGTGGTAGCTGCAATTATATCTCATGTAAATCAATTTTGGAAAAGAATTTGCCTTGTCCCAATCTGTCCATTTGTTCCTCCGTTGAGGGAGAGGAAATGAATCCACAACAGTTTGTGAGTTTACTGTGGCTCTGAAATCATCACACAGACGTAAACCTCCTGATGGCGATTTGAGGACGACCAAGAGGGATGCACACTGACTTGCAGAAATAGGTTTTATCAGTCCATTGCGTTTCCATCGGTGCAATTCCTAAGCAGCTTCTTCGTGTATAGGATCAGGGACAGGACTAGTATGATAAAAGCGTGGTTGTACATTGTCTTTAATAGTAATGTGTGACTCAAAAACCTTAGCCCTTTCCAATCCTGGTCAAAAGGCTCACTGTACTTTTTACAAAAGTCAGAAACATTAGTATGAGGCACTGAAACTCTGCTTTCTAACATGTATGCACAAGATGAACAAATCAAACAAATGTAAAGCAAAAATTTTAGCACTATTTTTGTAGTATATTACATGAAAAAAAAAAAACACTCTTTGCAATGTCACGAAAACTTGCTGTCAAACTGCACACTCCAAATATTGGTATTTCGAGTCTATTATGCACAAAGTACATGAAATGTACACACAATTGCGAATGTGGACAAACATCAGCTGTATGATGGAATGACGACAATGAAAATTTGTGCTGGACCGGGACTCGAACCAGTATTTCCCGCTTATCGCGATCAGTAAACGGGAAGTCCGGGTTCAAATCCTGGTCCGGCACAAATTTTCATTGTCATTCCACTATAAATCTGATGGTTGTCCACATTCACTACCGCGAATACATTTCATGTGTTTCATAACGGCTGTAATCGCCACAGTGCCAGTACCTTCAGACATGCACACATATCCGAAGAACATGGTATCTTAAATCGGAATAACACAGGCACTGCGATATCGTAAAACAGAAGTAAACTTCTGCAGCTGAGGACTACCGATCATTTCTTAGGTGCTCTTATTGCTGAGGGAAACACCTGTTTCTAAGTAAAATTTGTCTTTTGAGTGGCCGAGCGGTTCTAAGCACTTCAGTCTGGAAACGCGCAACTGCTACGGTCGCAGGTTCGAATCCTGCCTCGGGCATAGATGTGTGTGATGTCCTTAGGTTGGTTAGGTTTAAGTACTTCAAAGTTCTAGGGGATTGATGACCTCAGATGTTAAGTCCCTTAGTGCTCAGAGCCATTTGAACCATTTTTTGTCCTTTGAGCCATAATAGTAGTGGGCATACAGGCATACCGTTCAAATTGGAGGGCGGGGGACAGGACGTGCATATACCATGAGCACACCAGTATATGACAGTATGTTTATTTTTTAGGCGATTCGTTAAAACTCTCTCCGCTAATAGCCACTTTCTTTCTTTCTTTCTTTCTTTCTTTCTTTCTTTCTTTTTTCTTCTTCTATGTTTCACTTAAAGTGAACTTACCACCTGCACTTTTGGTGTGTAACGTAACTGTGTCCTCGGAGTCTTTCGCGGCGGCATGTCTGAATAAAATCTCTGTTTTAAAACCGCGTCGATTCGAATAAAATTCTCTCCATCGTTGTCAGGAGTAGAACTACTGTCTGCCAGGGCTGTCTATCGCTTCCTCTGTATCGAGCGCCTGGGGTAAGATAGCATTTTACCCTGAAAACATTGACTGCATTCTTCAGGATTTTGAATCGTGGCGTTCGTCTTTTCTTTGTTATATGTCATCTGGTTGTCGACTTTATTGGACGTGGCGTCTCCGTCTGGAGGGTCTACTGTGTTTCCAGTAGGGCCACGGACTGCTGGTAGCGGTAGCGGTTGCGGTCGTCGCATCGTCGATGTAAGTGTTGCATTGCCAGTCTTCTAAGCTGGGCCATGTTGCGTGGTATATCCCATACCGACTTGTTGGCGACAGTCAAGGGCTGCGTGAACCACTGCTGTGATCACTTATAGGAGCAATAGTATTGCTTGACTGAGGTCCATCATCGGCGCCATGAGAGTTTCGAACATCGTCTGGACGTCTGTGGATTCCGTCGGACTGGCACGATTTTCCACTTATATAGTCTCGAATACGGCCGCTGGTTAATCAGAGAGGACCAAACCGACGCGTGTGCTGAAGGTGAATTGGGCAGCTCATCGCAACTCTGGCGCGCCGTGGAACCGACTGACTGCAGGTGGCATGAGGGGTTGGCAACACATTTGAAACTTCCGCTCTCCCCTCCCAACAAGCGTTAAGCATCCTTTGTTGCTTCCGTTCCACATCCAAAGCCCTGTGTACGCCTGGTCTCTGTTAAAATTTTGCTGTTTATTTTTATTTCAGCCCCCTCCTTTATAACGGGATCCCAGTGTGTTGACGCATGAACCAAAATTATTGTGTTCTCAAACTGTATTTTGGGTCCGTTTTCCAGGCAGTTCTCTGGTATGGCTGACGTGTCCAGCTCCCTTGGTTTATTACATCTCTTGTGCAGGTTCAACACTCTGCAGCTGTGCGAATTGTCTGACCGATATAGATGCTGCCGCACTCGCAAGGGACACCATACACAGTGGACACATGAAGAACTATGTCGTCTTCAACAGGGTGCTGTGTATCTTATATCGTGGTAGCGGGCCGGAACACTAGTCTCAATCCATGTGTCTGCAGTACACGTCCAAACTTGGCTTTTACTGTGCATGTTAACATGTTCAGGACCGCTTTCTTGTGTACAGGGTGGTGAAAACATCAGCATTCGGATATCGATTAGTGTGCATTGGTTTCCTGTACACTGAGTGACCAAGCTGGCCTCTTGCCTTTCGCTCAACTAAAACACCCAAGAATGGTAGCTTGTCATCCTTCTCCATCTCGGTGGCAAATGCGATGTTGGGATGAACACCGTTCATGTGCTTCTCCAACTGATGCAGTGTATTTTCATCATGAGGCTATCTGAGGAAGGTCTCATCGACTTACCTTAAGTAAGACAGACGCAATACCGCACTGCAGGAGACAGTGGGGAGCCCACTGCTGTGCCATCCGTCATTTCATAGTATTTGTCGCGGTACAAGACGTATGTTGTCATTAGAACATGACGAAAGAACTTTTTTGTACCTTAATTTTCTAACAACAACATACTACTTTTACCATGATGAATATTCTGAAATGATAGATGGCACAGCATCAACATGTCCCAGAGCACCTACATGTAATACGATGCTGTCTCAACCAACAGTTGCTCACATGAGCAAAGCCCTGCCCCTTCCTATCACTCACAACTGACATAAAAACACAGTGGTCCGTTTTGTGGTTAGTTGGGGCTGGCTGCCTCGTCACAGATAGCTCACCGAGCTCTCCCTGTTTGCTTGATCTCTAGACAGCACGTGCCTCTGACCAGCTCTGCAAGTATTGTGGCAAGGGGGACACCACACCAAAGTACCATTATCCAAGATGGTGGCAGTGATGTCATTCAAGATGGCGGATTTTGGTGGGAATATCAGTCAATTGGGCTACCTCCACTAACCTAACCTCGTACTCCAGAAAATGCTGGGAACTTCAAATTCCATCAGGATAATGCAGCCTCTACTAACCTAAGAAAATGGTGGGAAAGAAAGGACAGTTGGGATACTTCCACTAACCCAGGTCATCAGACCACTACTTCTTCCTAGGGATTGGCAGGGAGAGGACTCGACCTGTGCTGCACTATCTTATTTAAACAATTAGAGACACTACCACAATCCAGTGTGGTCGCAAAGGGGTCCAGAATCCAAATGACGTAGTACACAGTACCACCACCACAGGGTGCTCTCATCCGTGACATAATCCAAGACGGCTGCCATGACATCAGCTGAAGAAAGTAGGTACCATTATACAAGATGGCGGGAACCAGCGTGTTCACCATGAGGTCCGACTGGCCTAGTACACAGTAACACCTCCAGAGAGCACTGTCGTTCATTCTCTGATGTAACCCAGGATCATGATTGGGGGGGGGGGGGGGGATGGCGGGAAAAGGACTCTGCCTATGCTGCTCATAAGTCTTTATTTTGCGGGGAGAGTCTCCACCATGAGATCTTGAGACCAACTGACCTAGTACACACTACTGCCACCAGAGGGTGCTCTCATCCGTAACATAAACCAAGATGACTCTGGAGGGGAAAATGACTCATCCTGTGCTGAGCTGCTGAAGTGAGTAAGGAAATAGTGTATTTTATTTATTTTGGAACAATTTATTTAGGGATCGATTTTGAGAGATGGTATACTTATTACACTGACGCAAAACAAACGCTCTGACATGCTTGGGGTCATGTTACACAGCCTACAAACCTGTGAACTACTCCTAAATAACCCATTTTATGCTCTGCAGATGCACTTGCCAATTGTAAACTGTCGAAATAATGCATTCCACAGCCTACACACATGCAAACTACTACACCGAAATAATTTCAGTACACAGCACTCAGGCCTGCAAACTGCTCCTAAATAATGCAGCACACTGATACATAGACATGCTCATTACTCATAAACTGTCCAAATAACGCATAGCACTGCCTGCAGACCTGTAAACTACACCTAAATAACGCTCTGCTGACACGTAAACAACTACTAAATTACCCAAATAATGTCAGTATAGACCTGCAAAGTGCTCCTAAATAATGCAGTACATTTATGTACAGACACGAAATCAACTTGTAAACTGTACAAATGATGTATAAGACAGCCTACAGACCTCCTAGAAAAATAATGCAACAATCACGCACTCAAAGTATGCAGACACTGCCTGCGCGCCCTACTGACAGCCCCTGCGAAGTGACACGGCTGTCTGCTGTCGGACCATGCACAGGTCCCGCAAGCATGAGGCAGCGACATCCCTTTCATACTTAACACCAGAGAAATTCCTCTCGAAATACATGTTCACCCAGGCACCATTGCTGACGCGACCGAACAGAAGCAAATACCTATTTGCAGAGTGCGCCGCCAGCACCGTGGCGTGCCACCACCGTGGCGTGCCACCACCGAACGCAAGCCAGCACGAGCCACCACTCTCACGCCAATGCTAACTGCAGCAAGCAGGTGAAAGTTGCTTCTATTTTTGGGTATACACTTAAGAGTTCTTCGAGCGTTATACTGACACCACACAACTCAAATGTGCACTCGTGCCGGTCCCATATGCGAGACACCTCTGGGCAGCATGTGTGTTTTACCATTGCTGATGCTATACATAGGGATCCAAATAGCACAAGGTGCATTTTTCCTAGCACGACATGCGAGATGTGTCTAATCGTGCTTAACTGACCAGCATGACTGACGCAATGCTGTGAAGTCTGAAATTGTATAGCGTCCCAGAACTAGTTAGCGTTTGTTTTCTTGGTGTCTCAGCTTATGTGCACGGAAATTCTTGGCCCAACGGAACCTATTTACGAAAATGGCGGGGAATAATCTCAAATGCACTCTTTCTTGTGGTCCTAACGTAGCACCCCGTCCATCAAGTGTTACCCTTGCTGCTTTCAACATACGCAAACATTCTCACCTCTACGTATAGACTCCTATATCCCACCATGCAGGATGCCGTGTGAATGAATGGAGCTCTTATCGAAATTACCTTACAAATTATCGATTCTGACAGTGTGGAAGCACCGTCTGCCTTTTCTTTCTTTCTGCAGGTGAGACTTTTAGCAGAAAAAAAACTATTTTTCAGAGATCGCCATATTGCACCTACAATTAAACCCTGTAAAGTCCCCCTACATATCGTCAAATATGGAAAGACTCTTACTAAATTACACTGCTCTCCCACTGCGATCAGGAGCTTGAACATTCGAGCATGAAACCAATCCCCAACCCAGCAATATAACACCGCATACTGTGTCAATGTAGTAAACATACAATTCCTATCCTGCTCCATACAAAATCATCCCCTTTACATCATTTGTACATATACTGTGAAGACAGACAGGATCATATATACCCCTTGCAGCACTAGATATTTCCCTGCAAAGCTAGCTGTCATCTACCCCCGACGGGTGACGATAGAGCTCCCAGTGGATACAAGTCACTCTCAGAATTGTTCCACAAATTTGGGCAGGCATTGTTGGTGATGTCTTGATTGGGCCCCATGTTCTTCCACCTACGCTCAATAGAGAACGTTATTCTGATTTCATACGGGATACGCTACCTGTGCTCCTAGAACATGTGCCTTTACAAGTACGACACAACATGTGGTTCATGCACAATGAAGCTCCTGCACATTTCAGTCGAAGTGTTCGTACGCTTCTCAACAACAGATTCTGTGACCAATGGATTGGTAGACGCGGACCAATTCCATGGACTCCACGCTCTTCTGAGCTCAACCCACTTGACTTTCATTTATGGGGGCATTTGAAAGCTCTTGTCTACGCAAGTATGCAGGTACCAAATGTAGAGACTCTTCGTGCTCGTATTGTGGACGGCTGTGATACAATACGCCATTCTCCAGGGCTGCATCAGCGCATCAGAGATTCCATGCGACGGAGGGTGGGTGCATGTATCCTCGCTAACGGAGGACATTTTGAACATTTCCTGTAACAAAGTGTTTGAAGTCACGCTGGTACGTTCTATTGCTGTGTTTTTCCATTCCATGATTAATGTGACTTGAAGAGAAGTAATAAAATGAGCTCTAACATGGAAAGTAAGCGTTTCCGGACACATGTCCACATAACATATTTTCTTTCTTTGTGTGTGAGGAATGTTTCCTGAAAGTTTGGCCGTACCTTTTGTAACACCCTGTATATGTGACCAATTTCGTAGTGTGATTCCGTGTATGCATGACCTGTGGTGCGAATGATTCACATTTCCACCTAATGACAGAGGGTGTCCGAATTGCGAGTGCTGTTGCAGTTTAGGAATGTAGATGCCATAACGGTGTTGTCCTCTAGATGACCAAATAGTGAACTAATACTTAGTATGTATTGTGCAGGTTTCGTGGTTGCGTGGAAATTTGATAAGAATCAATATGGACATGTGTTTGTGCTGGCAATTTTTCCCTCTCATGTAAATTGCACATTTGAATGCTGTTTCGTATTTGACTTCTTTATGTGGTTGAGAGAAGATCGATTGTGGTGTGTGCGTCTAGCAGGTGGAAGACACATTTTCCTGTTCTCTAGATATGAGAAACACCTTAGGTGACTTTGTAAATTATAGGGATGATTCGGAAACTGTTACATCATGGATATCGGTATTTGCGAGTGGAAATATCAGTTTCCTCCATTTGTTTCGAGTTCTCATGTAAAGGTCTTCACAGACAGGACTAGTTACTAGTTACTCAGTGTTCTAGAGCATGCTCCACCTTGCTAAACTTTCGGGTTTGTAGAGAAATAATTTCGCCTATATCTTGGGAATTATGTTGCATGAGTGATCGGTAGGATGCAGCCGTGTGGTTGATGTCGAGAAGTACCGCGAAAATTGTATAATATTATGACAAATCGTGCGAAAATACATGTGTTCTTGTAATCCCTTAGTCTGGAGATGGGTGTAGCACAGTTAGCAAGCAAGCAATTACGGACCAGAAACAGTAATGTGTTTGTGCCAAGGGGAAGCCAGCCCAAATTTGTGGAACAATTCTGAGAGTGACTTGTATCCACTGAGGGCTTTCTCGTCGCCCGTCGGGGGTAGATGACAGCTGGGTTTTCAGTGAAGTATCAAGTGCTGCAAGGGGTGTATACGATGCTGTCTGTCTTCACAGTTTTTGTACAAATGATGTAAAGGGGATGATTTTGTATGGAGCAGGATAGGAATTGTATGTTTACTACATTGACACGGTATGCAGTGATATATTGCTGGGTTGGAGATTGGTTTCATGCTCGAATGTTCAAGCTCCTGTCCTCAGTGGGAGAGCAGTGTAATTTAGTAAGAGTCTTTCCATATTTGACAATATGTAGGGGGACTTTACAGGGTTTAATTGTAGGTGCAATATGGCGATCTCTGAAAAATAGTTTTTTTCAGCTGAAAGTCTCACCTGCAGAAAGAAAGGAAAGGCAGACAGTGCTTCCACACTGGCAGAATCGATAATTTGTAAGGTGAATTCGATAAGAGCTAATCATAAAGCTCCATTCATTCACACGGTGTCCTGCATGGTGGGATACTGGAGTCTATATATAGAGGTGAGAACGTTTGCGTATGTTGAAAGCAGCAAGGGTAACACTTGATGGATAGGGTGCAAGAGTGCATTTGAGATGATTCTCCGCTATTTTCGTAAATAGATTCTGTTAGGCCAAGAATTTCCGTGCACATAAGCTGAGACAACAAGAAAACAAACGCTAACTAGTTCTGGGACACTATACAATTTCAGACTCCACGGCGTTGCGTCAGTCACGCTGGGCCGTTAAGTACGGTTAGACACGTCTCCCATGTTGCGCTAGGAACAATGCACCCTGTGCTATTCGGATCCCCATGTATCACATCAACAATGGTAAAACTCACAAGCTGCCCAGAGGTGTCTTGCATATGGGACTGACGTGAGCGCACGTTAGAGTTCTGTGACGCTAGTATAACACTCGGAGAACTCTAAGTGTATACCCAAAAATAGAAGCAACTTCCAGTTGCTTGTTACAGGTAGCATCGGCGTGAAAGTGGTGGCTTGTGTCCGGCGGTGGGTCGCAGTGCGATCGGCATGAACTGCATTTACGTCTTCGCTCCCGTACGGTCACGTCAGCATCGGTGCCTAGGTGGACACGTATTTTGAGAGGAATTGGGTTGATGGAGAGGGGTCAGTGGTCGGTGTGCGGGCTTTCAAAATAATAAATGAAATGTGATATGGCGTGCGCCTCCAACTACATACCCACTGACTCAGTGCTGAAATATTGAAAGTTTTGTCTGGTTTCGTTGTCTAGGGGCTGGGATAGATAGTTGCCACATTACAGGCCAAATACTGCTGAGTCTACAGTATACATATACACATGAATCGGATGGTCGAAGTTTCCTATCGCTCGGCAATTGCGAATTTTATAAATGAAACATTGCAATTAAATAAATTCTGCAAGTACTATCTTAACGACTTTAAATAATGAGTGCAATAGTAGAAGTACTTTTGAGAATGTGATATATTTCTGCAAAACTCTTATTGGTGTCGATGGTCCAGCAATTAAGTAAAATATAAGTTGAAGGACAGGGAAACAATAGATCCCTAATGCACATAGTTAGTTATGAACGTCAACATAGCTTCATGAGATATTCTCTTGTAAACGCATACTACGTCTTCACTGTAGAAACCTCAGAAATCTCACAAGTTCACAAGTCTGCACTTCAAAGAATTTTTATCTCTTGCGACCATGAGCAAACCGCTCCACACTCCAAGTCTCTCTCTTGACCGTCCGTGCGTCACCGTACTGTCCCAGACTCTCCCGTCTCCTCTTCCATAATGCTCAGAACTCCCACTCCATTCACTTTGGTAGTCACCTCCCTTAGTAATGAGCGCTGTGATTGACGATAGCGCTCCCGTCATGTCTCCAAGCTAACGCATACTCACAAACATTTTGAAATACTGGAACATGTCTCCAAGCTAACGCATACTCACAAACATTTTGAAATACTGGAACATTTTGAAATACTGGATTTAAATTTAAATAACTTGAAATTAACTAAATATTCCTATGGCTGGACCATTAACACGCTCTAACACACACTATCAAATACATAAACAAGTCAAATAAAGATATATCAAAGGAATAGCAAGCAAAAGTAAACCAGTTGCCTAATGTCTCTGTGCTTTTTATAACACAGTAATAGTTAACCAATTTCTTCATGATATAAACATGATATAAACAAAGACATAGATAGACATGATATAAACAAAGACATAGATGAACAAATGCCGGCCGCGGGGGTCTCGCGGTTCTAGGCGCGCGGTCCGGAACCGTGCGACTGCTACGGTCGCAGGTTCGAATTCTGCCTCGGGCATGGATGTGTGTGATGTCCTTAGGTTAGTTAGGTTTAAGTAGTTCTAAGTTCTAGGGGACTAATGACCACAGCAGTTGAGTCCCATAGTGCTCAGAACCATTTGAACCATTTTTTTGATGAACAAATATATTTATAAGCATACTGCTACTCTTTTTTCGTGTAACTGTGGAGTACTTATGGCCTGATCGATTAATTGTAATTGGTCACTTTGATCTCCAATAACTCATGTACTATTCAAGTTACATGCCTGTAATTCATACCAATTTAGGTTTACACTAATAGCTTTCTAAAGACATGTCAATCGACAAAATCGGACGAACCGTTTAGATTTTGGAATTCATTGCTGGGTGTTACTTGTATAGTTTATTGTCAGATACTGAACTAATAAATATATTGAAAATCTGATTACACCATCAGAATCGTCGTGCAAATAGTGGTAATGTACACGTTTCTTTTTAAGGTATCATGATTCCTCTGGTTATTATTAATTTCTACATGAACTGTATGCCTGCCATTATGGTTTCACAAAGTCCGCCATCTTTGGCACTACCGGCATACAAATCTCCTTCATTGACACAAAGCACAGTCCTCGTCACAGTGTCAACATGGAATTTCGAGCAACGTGCTCGGGCTAGACTCCTCTTGCTTCGGCCATTGTCTGGTACCATGTGGTCGGCATGCCAAACGGTCCGTGCACGCCGAGTGGCCCATGCGGCCACGCCAACTCCAACTTATTTTCAGGGCTCCACAATTCGCCCGTTACTCACTGTTGTCTCTGTACGTTGATTGCATGACTGTTGCATTATTTTGCTTGCAGGTCTGTAGGCTCTGCTGTGCATTATTCGGACAGTTTACGAGTTGATTTCATGTTTGCACTTAGATGTACTGCATTATTTAGTAGCAGTTTGCAGGTTTGTACTGAAATTATTTGGGTAATTTAGGAGTTGTTGCCGTATTTGCCGAGTGTTATTTAGTAGTAGTTTACAGGTTTGTAAGCTGTGCTATGCGTTATTTGGACAGTTTATGAGTACTGAGCGTGTCTACACATCAGTCTTCTTCTTCTTCTTCTTCTTCTTCTTCTTCTTCATCGTCGCCTTGTCCCACGTCACGTAGGGTCGGCGTTGCTCTTCTGGATCCTTCTTCTCCATAATACTTTATCCAGTGCCTCTTCCTTCTTCCATCCTTTCCCCCTTAGGCCCCCAGATATCCTATCATTCCACCTCAACTTCGGTCTTCATCTTCTTCTCGATCCTTCAATCATTATATCTTCAACTATGTTTCCAATATACTCTTACCCTCTTCTCTGTAAGTGTCCATTTCACCTTAGTCTGCTCTCTTGTATCTTTTTCCCGATGGGTCCCACTTTCACAGCTCCTCTAACAAATTCATTTCTAATCCTGTCCCCCACACATCCACCTCAGCATCCTCATTTCCACCACTTCCATCTTCCTTTCCTGTGATTGGCCATGTCTCTGTCCCGTATATCATAGCAGGCCTTACCACCGACTTGTACACTTTCCCTTTCACACAATGCTCACCTTCTTGTCACACAACACTCCACTCATTTTCCTCCAGATGTTCCAACCGCAATTTATTCGGTGTTGTATCTCGCTTTCCAGTTCTCTGTCCCTCTGTATGTACGACCCCAGGTATTTAAAGTTGCAGACTGATTTCAGCTCAACATCCTGGATCTTCCAAGACCTCCTCTGCACATCCTTCAGTGTTAAATATTCTGACTTTGTCCTGCTAATTTTCATCCCTCTTTCTTCTAGTGCTGTGCTCACAAAGAACCATATCATCCACAAACATCATATTCCACGGCGCTTCCATCTTCACATCTTTCACCAGCACATCCATAATCGGTTCAAAGAGGTAGGGACTAAGCGCAGACCCTTGATGTAATCCTACTTTTACTGAAAACTCCTTTGTCATGCCCACGCTACTTCTCACCTGTGTCATTGCTCCTCTGTACATTTCCTTCACCAACCTCACATACTTCTCTGGCACACACTGCTCTCTCATGCTTCTCCATATTTCGTCCTTGGGACTGTGGGATATGCTTTCTCCGAATCAATGAAAGCCATATGTAGATCGGCTTGTAGCTCCCTGTGTCTCTTCACTATCCGCCTTGAAGCATGTATTGCATCAGTCGTTCCTCTTCCAGGCATGAACCCAAACTGTTCTTCACACATCACAGTATCCTTGCGTAATCTTGCTTCTATAACTCTTTCCCAAATTTTCATTGTGTGTGCCATCAGTTTAATACCTCTATTGTTACTGCAGTCCTGCACATCACCTTTCTTCTTAAATATTGGGATCAGTACACTACCTCTCGACTCGTCTGGCATCTCCTCCTGTCGCCAAATCTTCTTCATTAAATCCCAAAAGAGCTCAATTCCCTTTTTACCGAGACACTTCCATACCCATTTTTCATCTTTTCAACTGCCCGTTCGACTTCATCTCTACTTATATCCATCGTTAATCCATCGTTTGTCCCTCCTTGCTCACTTTTCACTCTTATATTTTCTTCATTCAGCAATTTCTCAAAATAATTCAACCACCTTTGGATTATTTTTCCATGGTCATGCAGAATTATTCCTGTTTCATCTTTCATTTAGTTTTATTGCTGTTAGATCCTTAGAAGCTTTATTTTTGTTCGTATGCCTCCCTTACTGATTCAGCTTTAGCCACAGCTCGTTTTGCCTCCTTCTTTGCGCTTTTGTATGCTTGCCCATCCTCAGCACTTCCGGACATATCCCACTTCCTCTTAGCGTCTTTCTTTTCCTTCACAACCTTCTGCACGTCCACCATGCTTCCTTATCTTTTGGCACCCCTCTCCCAGATGTTAACCCAAACACTTCCTCCTCGGTCTTCCTTATAACAGCACTATTTATTTTCCACCACTCCTGCACACTCTGTGCCAGTTTTACCTTTCCCAGTACTTTTTCACTAAACTCCTCTCTCAAATTTTTATCATTTAACCTCCACCACTTAATTTTGCTTTCACATTGATTTATGTGCCTCTGTCTTTTACATATTTTCGTCTTACAATCCGCTACAATCAACTTATGTTGTGTTGCTATTCCTTCACCATATATGACCTTAGTATTTCGAACCTCACCACTATTTTTCCTTCTACATAATATGTAATCAATATGGCTTTTATTTTCGCCACTTCTGTATGTTATTAGATTTTCTCTTTTTCTTTATAAGTAGGTATTCGTAATCACTAGATCAAAAGCCACTGCAAACTTCGCTATCTTTTTTCCTTCCTCATTTCTCTCGCCATACCCCCATCCTCCATGCCACCTCTCTTCCCCACCTTTCCTCCCGCCAACATGACCATGTCTACACATCAGTGTGCTGCATTATTTAGGAGCAGTTTGCAGGTCTGTGTGCTGTGTACTGAAATTATTTCGGTGTAGTAGTTTGCATGTGCGTATGCTGTGGAATACAATATTTCGACAGTTTGCAATTAGAAACCGCATATGCAGGGCATTATGAGTGGCTTATTTAGGAGTAGTTTGCAAGTCTGTAGGCTGTGTGGTGTGACCCCAAGCATCTCAGAGCGTATGTTTTCTATCAGTGTAATAAATATACTATCTCTCAAAATCCATCCCTAAATAAATTGTTCCAAAATAAATAAAGTACACTCCTTCCTTACTCTCTACAGCAGCCCAGTGCAGGCTGAGTCATTTTCCCCTGCAGACAGTCATCTTTGTTTATGTCATGGATAAAAGCGCTCTCTGGTGGCAGGAGTGTGTAGTAGGTCAGTTGGGCTCAAAACACTGCCTGCAAAATAAAGACTTATGACCAGCATAGGCAGAGTCATTTTCCCGCCATTTGGCCCCACCATCTTGGGTTACATCAGAGAATGGACGACAGTGCTCTCTGGTGGTGTTAATGTGTACTAGGCCACTCGTACCTCATTGTGAACAAGCTGTTTTCCACCATCTTGAATAATGGTACTTGTGTCATCAGCTGATGTCATGGCAGCTATCTTGGATTATGTAATGGATGAGAGCTCTCTGTCATGGTGGTACTGTTTACTAGGTCAGTTGGAGTCCAGACCCCATGACAACCGCACTGTTTCCAGCCATTTCCCCCCACCATCTTGGATTACATCACAGGAGGGATGACAGAACCCTCTGGTGGTGGTACTGTGTACTAGGTCAGTTGGTTTCCGGACCCACTGGTGACCTCACTGGATGGTAGTAGTGCCTCTAATTTTTTAAATAAAATAGTACATGCAAAATAATAAGGACTTATGTCCAGCACAGGTCTAGTTCTCTCCACGCCAATCCCCAGGAAGAGGTGGCGGCCTTGTGGCTTTGGTTAGTGGAGTCAGTACAAGTTCCCTTTCTTTCCCATCATTTTCTTAGTTTAGTAGAGATAGCGCAAGTGACCTTTCTTTACCTCCAAAATTCGAACTTTGCACCAATCCCTAGGAAGAGTTGGTGGTTGGATGACTTGGTTCAGTGGAGGTAGCCCAACTGCCCTTTCTTTCTCGCTATTTTCTTAGGTTAGTAGAGGCTGCATTATCCTGATGGAATTTGAACTCCCCGCCATTTTCTGGGGAAGGGTGCTAGGTTAGTGGAGGTAGCCCAATTGACCGATCTTCCCGCCAGAATGCAAACTTCCCGCCAAAATCCGCCATTTTGAATGACGTCATCGCTACCTTCTTGGATGATGTCATAGCTGCCATTTTGGATGACGTCAAGAGCTGCCAATTTGGATGACGTCATTGCCGCTATCTTGGATAAGGTATTTTGGGGTGGTGTCCCCATTGCCCCAATACCTCTGTAGTCAATATTCTATGAGACACTACCACACATAATAAAAAAAAGTTTTACCACTTCCTTCATCCCCTATATATTTGACCACACGGTATGCACAGATCTGCATCCATCCTGCAAGCTTGTATATGTTTTGATAGGTATATGACTTCATTTGTTTTCAGAAAATTCATGTACGAGGACAGTTTAACAATAATAGTAATTTTTGTGTCGTTCAGACTGAATGATCATCGATGAATGTGTCAGCGTTCGAAAATCCGACAGATGTCTCTCTCTCTGTTTTAAATTTCTCTATTGCTGTGTTCATATGTACACTTTGTCATTCGTAGGAGTCATGAAGCTTGCATGTTTTTCTTTTTTTGTGCTACCAGAATTACACTATGTGATCAGAAGTGCCGAACACCACCAAAAACATACGTTTTTCATATCAAGTGCATTGTGGTGCCATCTGCTGCCAGGTACTTCGTATCAGCGACCGCAGTAGTCATTACACATCGTGAGAGAGCAGAATAGCTGGGGAGCTCTGCGGAACTAATTGACTACGAATGTGGTCATGTGATTGGGTGTCACTTGTGTCATACGTCGGTATGCGAGATTTCCACACTCTTAGACATCCCAAGGTCCACTGTTTCTGATGTGATAGTGAAGTGGAAACATGAAGAGACACGTACTGTGGAATGCCGACTTCGTGGCAAGCCTCACTGACTGACATGGAAACCTCTCCTCAGTGCAGCACTCCTTGAACAATGGACTGCCATTGCTCAAGAAACTTTTCAGCACCTGATCGAACGTATGCCTGCGAGAGTCGAAGTTGTCATCAAGGCTAAGGGTTGGCCAAACCATACTGAATTCTAGCATTACTGATGGAGGGCGCCAACAAGTTTTAAGTCATTTTCAGCAAGGTGTCCGGACATTTTTGATCACATTGTGTATTTATGAATATCACACAGAAAGAATGTCTGTCTGTCATTCAGAATTTTTTTCCATAGCTTTGTCCACCAGATTTTATGTAAAAGTCTACAACTCAAATTTTGTCTTCCCCTTAAGACATCAATCCACCAAGTCTTCTGTCACTCACAAAGTCTTTACTACAACTAAACAGAGGATTGATAATAATAGTAAAATTACCGCGATTGTTTAGATAACTGAGCAGATGAAACAAAATGTAAGACCAGGATAGGATTCAAAGGTGGATCCACCACACATTATGATTGGGACAGAGCTCCGATGTGGATCCACGGTGCATGATGTCTGGGATAGGGTTCATAGGTGGATCCACAGCGCATTATTTCCTAGACAGGCTCTGAAAGTGGATCCACCACCCATTACATCCAGGGTGGGTTCAAAGTTGGATCCAGCACGTGTTATGGGCAGGACAGGTCTGAAGGCAGCTTCACCAGTGGTAGGTCCTGTGAGTTGCCTGCAAAAAACTGATACACACACATACAGAAAAATACCGTAATTGCACTAGGTATTTACAATTGTACCACATTTACAAGAACGTTTAGAATACGTGACCAGAAGTGGCATCATGATCATGTGAACATAAGTCTCAGCATGTTGGATCTTTAAAGTAGGCTATATATAAATAGAGCTTTGAAAACAGGTCGCTCTGTAACATAGTGGATGTCAGAGGGTGTTGAGGAGGTATATCTGTGAAAGTTTACCTGTGGTGAATCAAATAGTTTCTTTTGTGTGATACTTGTAACCTGTGGAGAATGAAGATACTTCCACATCCATCTCCTCAGTAAGCATCGTTATGCAGTTCAACGTGTGATGTGTGGGAGATTAGGCTGGCTCACTCTAAATATAGAACATATGATGTGAGGCTGTCGTCTTTGAAAGTTTGGTCTTTAACTATTAAGCAATGTCCTGACAAACTAAGGCAACCCGGATTCTTTTTTACCGTGACTGTGATGAAACAGTATGTTTCCATTGTGGTGGAGGGTTGAAATATTGGGGTGAAATGAACAACCCATGGATTGGAAATACTGTTCGTCTTTCAAGTGCTTGTTTGTGCCTCTTGCAAAGGATATGTATTTTGTGAATAATATAGCAGAATATAGGAGCCTTACTCCAAAGAATGCAGATGGTATTAAATCGCACATCAAATCTTCTGAAAGCAACATCAGAACACCATGTGACTGTGAGACCTTCTGACAAAGCTCACCTGTGTAAAACCTGCTTCCAGGAAGAAATGAAGTAATTTTTGGTCCCTGCAGACATATTACTGTTTGCATTAAATGTGGACTTACCCATTTCACGTGTGTTGTGTGTATGAGACCTGTTTTAGCTACAGTAAGGGCATTTTTTACAAAAGAAATAACTTTATAAGATATGATATTTTTTATTCTGTATTTTCAAAGAGTGTTAATACACATCGAGAAGAAGAAAAGTGTTATTAATTCTCGGTTTCTACTACAAATGGTTCAAATGGCTCTGAGCACTATGGGACTTAACTTCTGAGGTCATCAGTTCCCTAGAACTTAGAAATACTTGAACCTAACTATCCTAAGGACATCACACACATCCATGCCCGGGGCAGGATTCGAACCTGCGACCGTATCGGCCGCGCGTTTCCAGACGGTTTCTATTACATCAGCACACTTAGGTGTTCTCCAAATGTGACAGCTATCGTTACGCTGTTATCTTAACACCTTGCGACCTGCGTTGAAGAATCGTGACTTTTTTTAGTGTCGAAGCATAGAACTGACCGACAATACCACAGTCCTATTGGGTACAAGGAAGATGCCTCCCTAATGATGGCTCCGCTGATAATATGCCATCACAGGTGATCGTGCATATCCTGGGCAACGCTAGGAGTTATCCTAGTGGCAGAACCTTCCACAACAACAAAATGGCTCTGAGCACTATGGGACTTACCATCCATGGTCATCAGTCCCCTAGAACTTAGAACTACTTAAACCTAACTAACCTAAGGACATCACACAACACCCAGTCACAAATGGTTCAAATGGCTCTGAACACTATGGGACTTAACTTCTGACCCCGCCGGGAATAGAATCCGGGAACCCGGCGATACCGCACGACCACGAGCTGCGGACCCAAAACAACAACAACAACAAAAATAAGACTAAAAGGCTTTCATCAGAACCAGCTCTGACGGTAAACTCCATCAACATTGAGGGGACAACATATGAGGAAGAAGCTTTGCTATCAGACGTCTGCAAACATACAAACTATGACTTTCTTATGATACAAGAGATCCACAGAGGCCCCTATGATCGGAGACAAAAGGTAAACGGCATGAAATTAATTACTGAAAGGCCAAACGCTCTGTACGGAAATGGCCGGCCGCCGTGGTCTAGCGGTTCTAGGCGCTCAGTCCGGAACCGCGCGACCTCTGCGGTCGCAGGTTCGAATCCTGCTTCGGGCATGGATGTGTGTGATGTCCTTAGGTTAGTTAGGTTTAAGTAGTTCTAAGTTCTAGGGGACTGGTGGCCACAGATGTTAAGTCCCATAGTGCTCAGAGCCATTTGAACCATTTGAATTTTGTACGGAAATGCAATATTTGCCAACTGGATCTTCTTATCCTACCCATGGACCTAACAGCAGAAGATATACACTGAAGCGCCAAAGAAACTGGTATGGGCATGCATATTCAAGTGCAGAGATATGTGAACTGGAAGAACACGGCGCTGCAATCGGCAACATTTACGTAAGATAAGTGTCTAGTGCAAATGTTAGATTGGTTACTGCTGCTACAATGGCAGGTTACTAAGATTTAAGTGAGTTTGAAAGTGGTGTTACAGTCGGCAAACGAGCGATGGGCTCACACCATATCCGAGGCAGCGATGGAGTGGGGATTTTCCCGGACGACAATTTCACAAGTGTACCATGAATATGAGGAATCCGGTAAAACTTCAGATCTCCTACATCAGTGCGCAGAAAAAGATCCCCCAAGAACGGGACCAACGACTGAAGAGAATCGTTCAAAGTGATAGAACTGCAACCCTTCGCAAATTGCTGCAGATTTCAATGCTGGGTCAGCGTGTGAACCATTCAATTAAACATCATGGATATCGGCTTTTGATGCCGAAGGCCCACTTTTGTACCCTTGATGACTACACGACATAAAGCTTTGCACCTTGACTGTGCCTGTCAGCACCAACATTGGACTGTTGATGACTGGAAACGTGTTGCCTGTTTGTACGAGTCTCGTTTCAAATTGTATAGAGCGGATGGACATGTACGGGTATGGAGACAACCTCATGAATCAATTGACCCTGAATGTCAGCAGGGGACTGATCAAATTGGTGGATGGTCTGTAATGGTGTGGGACATGTGCAGTTGGATTGATATGTGACCCCTGATACGTCTAGATACGATTCTGACAGGTGACATGTACGTAAAAATTCTGGCTGATCACGTGCCTCCATTCATGTCCATTGTGCATTCCAACGGACTTGGACAACTCCAGTAGGACAATGCGCATCTCACACGTCTTGCGTTGCTCAGAATGGCTTCCGAGACACTCTCCTGAGTTCAAACACTTCCGCTGGCCACCAAACACGCCAAACATAAACGTTTCTGAGCATATCTGGGATGCCTTGCAACGTGCTGTGCAGAAAAGATCTCCATCCCTTCGAACCCTTAGGGATTTATGGACAGCCCTGCAGGATTCTTGGTGTCAGTTCCCTCCAGCACTACTTCAGACATTAATCGAGTCCATGCCACGTTGTGTTGTGGCACTTCTGCATGCTCGTGGGGGCCCTACATGATACTAGGCAGGTGTACCAGTTTCTTTGGTTCTTCACTGTAGAAATCCTGATTGTTGAATTTCAGTCATGCACAGACCATCGAAGACAGATTTCAGTTTCAAGTAACCAAATAATTTCTGCTACAAACCAATGAAACTAATCGTGGATCATTTCAATTCCCACAGCTCTTCATAGGGCTACAGGGAAAGAGACATAATTGAAGAGGATCTCAAAGTTTGAGCCGAAACAATGGAACTGAAGCTCATACATGACCCAAAGAAACCACCTTCCTTCAATATTTGGAGATAGCGCTCTGGATATAACCATATATCAGGCTTTGTGCTGCACATAAAAACATTTCATAGCAATACTACCGGACAGACCACTTACAAACATAGATCTGCCCAAACTCATCAGGAAACTCAAAATCCCAAGATCATACAGTGCGTCTATGCAGCATACATTGACAAAGATGGCGTGGAAATTAAATTATTGTGGTACTGGCAGTTTAGATGTTGTGGAGTGATATGGAACTCACTGGGTAGTGTATATAAAAAAAAAGTAATAATAAAGGAAACGAATACCATCTAAGACTTGGACTCATTCATAGATTTCACACCACCCTCGCGGTTTCAGACTGAAGCGCCTAGAACCGCTCGGCCAGAAAGGCCGGCACGTCTCGACATCCTTATCCTTTGACAGTTTCTCAGAAATGAGTGACCTATTTAGCGATCACTGTGAGATGGTGGCTCATGTCGGTCTTAACGATTTGTATCGCTTTGTATCTAAAGAGATTCACTCTGGTTTCTGTTGGCTAGCTGAAATGGTACTGCCTGGCAGTCTTTCTCGCGAGATGGAGGCGGAGCTAGCCATCTATAGCATCGTTGGCAGAAACGACTGCAGTTATTTGGTAGAGAGCCGATTCTGCGACCGTGCGGGCTACCGATTCTTCTACTTACGCCACAGGGTGGTGGGTTTCCGAGTTCTGAGTAATATATCAGATTTTCACTACACACAGGAAGCAGTTACATGGGTAGTGGGGGCTGTGTGGAGGAGCTGGGAGGTTTTTTAGGGTACAGGGTCCCGAAAAACTACAAAACGGTTTAAATCTAAAAGGGTACAGGACAAACACAGGAAGGTAGACCTAGAAACAGTCGGCATTTTTGTCGTCAGTTTTCGTAGCTACATTGGAAAAGAACCAGAGCTTCAAGTACTAATAGAAAGCACTGAAGCTCGAATCGTTATAGGCACAGAAAGCTGAATAAGGCCTCAACAAGAACAGCCGAAATTTTTACGAAGGAACAAACAGTGTTCAGAAAGGATACATTAAATACAGTTGGTGGTGGAATGTTAATTGCTGTCAGAAGTAGTTTACCTTGTGGTTAAATTGAAGTAGATAGTTCCTGTGAGTTAGTATGGGTAGAGGTTGTAACTGACAACCGGAATAAATGAATAATTCGTTCCCTCCACCGACTCCCCGACTCACATAACAAGTAACTGAACAGTTCAAAGAACATCAGTCTTATTTCAAATAGGTACCCCACTTATACAATCTGCCCTTGGTAAACTGCAAAAATACATGTTTAGTCAGTGGTAGGCAAAAAACGTCTACCGAAATCGTTCTGAATACATTCTCAGACAATTATTTTGAACATTCAGTTTAGAAGCCCACTCGAAACGTAAGTGGTTGCGAAAACATACTTGACCTCTTTTCAACAAATAAACCTGACAAAATAGGAAGCATCATGACAGATGCAGGAACTAGTGACCACAGGGTTGCTGTAGCGAGTCTAAATAACGTAACGTCAAAACCCACCAAAAACAAACGCAAAATATATGCATTTAAAGAAAAGACATAAAAATTCGGTTGACGCCTTTCTAAGAAACAGTCCCCACTCCTTTCAATAAGACTATGTAAGTTTAGTCAGATGTGGTTTAAATTTAAAGAAATAGTATCGAAGTAGTATTGTGAGATATATATACCAAAGAAACTAATAAGAGATGGTGCTGATCCTTCAAGGTGCACAAAGCAGGTCAGAACACTGTTGCAGAAGCAACGATAAAAGTATGCCAAATTTCAAAGAACCCACAACCCCCAAAATGGGCCAAATTTTACAGAAGCTCGAAACTTAAGGCAAACTCCAAAGTGATACTATATCAACAGTTTCCACTACGAAACTCTGTCTCTAAACATGGGAGCAAATCCAAAGTGACTCTGGTTGTATGTAACGTACATCAGCGAAAAAACCTCAATACCCTCACTGTGTCATAACAGTGGTTATGTACGGATGACAGAGCAAATAAAGCGGAATAACTAAACACGGTTTTCCGACGTTCCTTCACCAGGGAAGACAAAGTACACCACTGGCCATTAAAGTTGCAACACCAAGAAGAAATACAGATGATAAACAGGTATTCATTGGACAAATATATTAAACTAGAACTGACATGTGATTACATTTTCACGCAATTTGGGTGCATAGATCCTGAGAAATCAGTACCCAGAACAACCATCTCTGGCCGTAATAACGGCCTTGATACGCCTGGGCACTGAGTCAAACAGAGCTTGGATGGCGTGTACAGGTACAGCTGCCCATGCAGCTTCAACACGATACCACAGCTCATCAAGAGTAGTTACGGACGTATTGTGACGAGCCAGTTGCTCGGCCACCAATGACCAGACGTTTTCAGTTGATGAGAAATCTGGAGAATGAGCTGGTCAGGGCAGCAGTCGAACATTTTCTGTATCCAGAAAGGCCCGTACAGTACGTTCAACATGCGGTCGTGCATTATCCTGCTACAATGTAGGGTTTCGCAGGGATCGAATGAAGGGTAGAGCCACGGGTCGTAACACATTTGAAATGTAACGTCCACTGTTCAAAGTGCCGTCAGTGCGAACAAGAGGTGACCGAGACGTGTAACCAATGACACCCCATACCATCACGCCGGGTGACACGCCAGTAAGGCTATGACGAAAACACGCTTCCAGTGTGTGTTCAGCGCGATGTCGCCAGACACGGACGCGACCATCATGATGCTGTAAACAGAAGCTGTATTCATCCGAAAAAATGACATTTTGCCATTCGTGCACCCAGGTTCGTCGTTGAGTACACCATCGCAGACGCTCCTGTCTGTGATGCAGCGTCAAGGGTAACCGCAGCCATGGTCTCCGAGCTGATAGTCCGTGCTGCTGCAAACGTCGTCGAACTGTTCGTGCAGATGGTTGTTGTCTTGCAAACGTCTCATCTGTTGACTCAGGGATCGAGACGTGGCTGCACGATCCGATACAGCCATGAGGATAAGATGCCTGTCATCTCGACTGCTAGTGATACGATGCCTTTGGGATACAGCACGGCGTTCCGTATTACCATCCTGAAGCCACCGATTCCATATTCTGCTAAAAGTCATTGGATCTCGACCAACGCGAGCAGCAATGTCGCGATACTATAAACCGCAATCGCTATAGGCTACAATCCGACCTTTATCGAAGTCGGAAACGTGATGGTACGCATTTCTCCTCCCTACACGAGGCATCACAACAACGTTTCACCAGGCAACGCCGGTAAACTGCTATTTGTGTATGAGAAATCGGTTGGAAACTTTCCTCATGTCAGCACGTTGTCGGTGTCGCCACCGCCGCCAATCTTGTGTGAATGCTCTGAAAAGCTAATAATTTGCATACCACAGTATCTTCTTCCTGTCGGTTAAATTTCGCGTCTGTAGCACGTCATGTTCGTGGTGTAGCAATTTTAAAGGCCACTAGTGTAAATATTCCTGATTTCGAATCAAGAACAAATGCCAACATGAGTTATTTTTAAGTAGATATCCTCGGCGTCGCGTCGCGAAGTATCCTTAACCACTTAATAAAGGAAAGGTCTCCGTTCCTGATTTTATACGTCAGGCCCCTTTCAGTGTATGCTGATACAATAGCTCCATACTTAGTAATCATACACAACTACTCGCTCGGCGAAAGATTTGTACCTAAAAACTGGAAAGTTTCACAAGTTATACAAGTACGCACTAAAGGAAACAATAGTAAACCGGTGAATTACAGACCCACATCGGTAACGTCTATTTACAACAGGATCTTGGAACATTTACTGTATTCAGTCAGCCGGCCGCGGTGGTCTCACGGTTCTAGGCGCGCAGTCCGGAACTGTGCGACTGCTACGGTCGCAGGTTCGAATCCTGCCTCGGGCATGGATGTGTGTGATGTCCTTAGGTTAGTTAGGTTTAAGTAGTTCTAAGTTCTAGCGGACTAATGACCACAGCAGTTGAGTCCCATAGTACTCAGAGCCATTTTTGTACCTTTTCCTTCCACAGAGTATGGCCATTTGAACCATTTGTATTCAGTCATTGTGGATTATCTCGGAAAAAAAACGATTTACTGACAAACAGTCAACACGGATTTGGAAAATATCGTTTTTGTGAAACTCAACTAACTCTTCATTCTCAGGAAGTAATGAGTGCTATCGATAGGGGACATCGAACTGATTCCATATTTTTAGATTTCCAAAAGGCTTTTGACACCGTTCTTCACAAGCAACTTGTGTGCCTGTGGAGTATCATCTCAGTTATGGGACTTGATTAGTGATTTCCTTTCAGAAAGGTCACAGTTTACATTAACTGGCGGAAAGTCATCGAGTAAAACAGACATAATACCTGGCGTTCCCCAAGGAATTGTTACAGGCCCTCTGCTGTTCCTGATATACATAAACTATTTTGGAGACAATCTGAGAAACCCTCTTAGATTGTTTGTGATGATGCTGCTATTGACCGTCTTATAAGATCACCAGATGATCGAACCAAATTGTAAAACTGTTTAGACAAGACATGGCGTGATAAGTAGAAATTGACTCTAAATAATGAAAAGTGTGAAGTCATCATCATGTCCACTAAAAGGTATCCGCTAAATTTCAGCAGAAATCTAAAGGCTGTAAATTCAACTAAACGCCGTGTGGCTATAATTAAACTTTCCCTATTTAACACGTTGTAACATGGAAACTAATTACCTTACGAGTACCAAACTTCGAAGCATTAATTTCCAGAGTATGGGGTGTACGATTTCCGTGCGCCACAACGCCACCGTCCAGTTCCAACTATGGCCGCCAGGTGCCGTGATTAGTCATCGTGATTCATAGTCTCACACGCCTGACCAGTCGCAGTGCACTTGTTAACATGTCAACATGAGCTTGGGTAAAGGGTTCAGGACATTACTGGTGAAGCCCTATTATCAAAACAACAGTAATTCTGCAGCTGCAATTCGAGAATATCGCCGGCTGAAAGGATTACGGAAGGGTCCTCCTTCTCCACCTGCTGTGGGAAGCATGGAGAAGTAGTTCGAATCAACTGGAGAACTGGATGTCGTTCTGGGAAGAGGCCGACGACCGGTTGCATCACAGGTGGTTGACGAAATCGCTGTTGCTATGGCAGATAACGCTGCGCGCGATTCCCGATCATCAGGCAGTGCGCGTGCTGAATCACGACAGTTGAACATCCTGTCGTCCACTGTATGGAAGGTGCTTCGAACCATTCTCAAATGGTATCCGTACAAGATCCATATCGTACAGCAGCTCGCACTACAGAAAGCACACCGACGTGTAGATATCGCTGTCCACTGTCTCGCATTGATTGAAGTTGACGAGGGCTGGCTCACCGATAGATCTGTACCTACAGATTGGAAAATTGCGCAGGTCGCACCAGTGTTTAAGAAGGGTAGTAGGAGTAATCCATCGAACTATAGACCTATATCATTGACGTCGGTTTGCAGTAGGGTATTGGAGCATATACTGTATTCAAACATTATGAATCACCTCGAAGGGAACGACCTATTGACACGTAATCAACATGGTTTCAGAAAACATCGTTCTTGTGCAACACAGCTAGCTCTTTATTCGCACAAAGTAATGGCCGCTATCGAAAGGGGATCGCAAATTGATTCCGTATTTCTAGATTTCCCGAAAGCTTTTGACACCGTTCCTCACAAGCGACTTGTAATCAAGCTGCGGATATCGTCTCAATTGTGCGACTGGATTCGTGATTTCCTGTCACGAAGGTCGCAGTTCGTAGTAATAGACAGCAAATCATCGAGTAAAACTGAAGTGATATCAAGTGTTCCCCATGGAAGCGTCCTAGGATCTCTGCTGTTCCTGATCTATATAAATGACCTGGGTGACAATCTGAGCAGTTCTCTTAGGTTGTTCACAGATGATGCTGTAATTTACCGTCTAGTAAGGTCATCCGAAGACCAGTATCAGTTGCAAAGCGATTTAGAAAACATTGCTGTATTGTGTGTCAGGTGGCAGTTGACGCTAAATAACGAAAAGTGTTAGGTGGTCCACATGAGTTCCAAAAGAAATCCGTTGGAATTCAGTTAATCGATAAATAATACAATTCTCAAAGCTGTCAATTCAACTAAGTACCTGGGTGTTAAAATTACGAACAACTTCAGTTGGAAAGACCACATAGATAATATTGTGGGGAAGGCGAGCCAAAGGTTGCGCTTCATTGGCAGGACACTTAAAAGAAGATGCAACAAGTCTACTAAAGAGACAGCTTACACTACACTCGTTCGTCCTTTGTTAGAATATTGCTGCGCGGTGTGGGATCCTTACCAGGTGGGATTGACGGAGGACATCGAAAGGGTGCAAAACAGGGCAGCTCGTTTTGTATTATCACGTAATAGGGGAGAGAGTGTGGCAGATATGATACGCGAGTTGGGATGGAAGTCATTAAAGCAAAGACGTTTTTCGTCGCGGCGAGATATATTTACGAAATTTCAGTCACCACCTTTCTCTTCCGAATGCGAAAATATTTTGTTGAGCCCAACCTACATAGGTAGGAATGATCATCAAAATAAAATAAGAGAAATCAGAACTCGAACAGAAAGGTTTAGGTGTTCGTTTCTCCCGCGCGTTGTTCGGTAGTGGAATGGTAGAGAGATAGTATGATTGTGGTTCGATGAACCCTCTACGAAGCACTTAAATGTGAATTGCAGAGTAATCATGTCGATGTAGGTGTAGATGTATGGACGGACGAAGATCATTTTTCTCTGACGGGTGAGATGAACACACAGAATTGGCGAGTGTGGGGAGCTACACCTCCAGTAACCGTGCATGACGTTCCTCTGTATGGTGAATATGTCACCGTATGGTGTGGCTTCGTCATTGGCCCATTCCCTTTTGAAAAGGTTGGCGCTCAAGATCCAGAGACGAGCAGCGTGACTGGCCAGCGTTACTACGATGTGCTTCGCCAGCATGTCATACCCGCCTTACAGGAGAGAGACGCATTGAACTCAACAGTTTTCATGCAAGATGGGGCCCCACCGCATATCGCTCGTGGAGTTCGCCTGCTTCTCCGAAACACATTTGGAAACGATCTAATTATCAGCCGATCGTTTCCAGATGCCGGGTCGGCACGATCACCTGATCTCACTCCCTGTGATTTCTGGTTGTGGAGCTACCTGAAGGACAAGGTAGCCAGTATACCTACGGACAAGCTTCGTTCTGCTGTGCAGAATGCAATCCTGCGCTTTCAGACTCTGATGAGCGCCATATTGAGCGCCTTTTGTAGCAGTAGTGGTGGCGGTATTTAATGGTATGATGTACCGTAACAGCGCTATGAAAGTGTTTCAATTTAACTGATTCTAAATGATTTCTCTTTCCCTTGTCCTTGACATTAATGTTTCAAAGTTTGGTACTCGCAAGGTAATTAGTTCCCGCGTTATAACGTGTTAAATAGAGAAAGTTAAATTGTAACCATCCGGTACTAGGAATTACAGTTACGAAGAACTTAAACATGCTCCATTACAGTATTCTTCATGAGATACTGCAGAGAGGTTTGGTATTTAAACCAGGACATTGGCGCAAAGTCTGGTGATCAGAAACTTCACACCACCACCTCTCCTCCCCTTGGAGATCAAATTCTGACAGTGAATATTTTTTCCCTCACCAGGATTCGAATCGGCTTGCCCTCCTAGGTCGGTCATCTCACTCATGTGCGTTCACGACCTCGGCCACGGAGGGGGTTCACAGACAATATTGTGGGGAAAGCAAACCAAAGACTGCGATTTACTGGTAAAACACATAGAAAATGCTGACGGAGGACATTGAAACAGTTCAAACAAGTGCAATTCGTTTTTTATCGTCGCGCAATAGAGGAGCGAGTGCCACGGATATGATACACAAATTGCGGTGGCAATCATTAGAGCAAAGGCGATTATCGTTGTGGCAGGGTGTTCTCATGAAATTTCAATCACCGACTTTGCCCACAATGTGAGAAGATATTTTTTTGGGCCCCACTTACATAGAGAGGAATGATCATCATAACAAAATAAGAGATATCAGAGATCACAGATTTAAGTGTTCGTTTTTCCCGCGTAATGTTCGACAGTGGAAGGCTAGAGAAATAGCTTGAAGATGATTCGACTAACCCTGTGGCAGGCACTTAATATGAATTGCAGAGTAATCACGTGGATGTAGATGTAAATATATATGCTATTCGTGACATCTGCTGTTACTATTATTATCTTTGGTTCTAAAATTACGGTTACCTGGTCTATGTACGAATGGTTGAAACACGTAGGATGGTGTTTTAGGCAGCGTGCCTAAGTTTTGAATCCAGTAATGATGTACTGAATATCACACAGCATGGCTGATAAGTGCCTCAGGCTCTGAGGTGACGCCCTGAGCTCGCCGCTGTACATTTAAAACTAGAGTTGCAAATGTGTTGGACATATTTATTTATAGTATTTCTCCTGATTGCTACTTCTGCTTTGAGCACCAGTACTTTCAGCCGGGAGTAGGAAATTGTACGCACTTACTTGAGCAAAAATCATTTATTATATAACTGCTGGAAAGTGCCAGCTGTGCGCTGCACATTTAAAGCTAAAAATTCAAGTGTGTAGGACATATTTATTTGCATTACTCCTCCTGATTGCTGCTGTTCTTTCTGTGAATACCAATATTAGCGCTGTAATAGCAACCAAAAAGTACCCTAAGTATACGTCATGAAAACATAACAATAATTATTATTATTACAGATGAATGGCTACAGTACTTACAGCAATCGCTTATGTTTCTTGAATGGTGGGAGACTCGATTGGCATTTAAAAAATAGTAAACGATTCCAACATATGCAGCATAGTGTGTTGGTGGACCCAATCATGTAATGCATCTCCGTGGCCGAGCGGTTCTAGACGCTTCAGTCTGGAACCGCGCGACCGCTACGGTCGCAGGTTCGAATCCTGCCTCGGGCATGGATGTGTGTAATGTCCTTAGGTTAGTTAGATTTAAGCAGTTCTAAATTCTAGGGGACTGTAGACCTCGGAAGTTATGTCCCATAGTGCTCAGAGCCATTTGAACCGCTATTTGTTGAACAGTATTCCTCCTGTCTACAGTCATACACTCCTCCGCTACCATGCTTTTCCATTCTTGATGGGGAAAACTGTGAGCACTTTCATCAGTTGAAAACATGATGTCTATACATACATACAGCCAGCAATGAGATAACGGAATTATACTTTTTTACTTTAGCATTTATGCAGGCTGACATTACGCATTCTGTGGGATGTCGTCAGATTACTCGAAAATATCAATTTTTCATTCATATTAGTTGCAATATCGTGCAGCGTATGACATCTCCAGATCACAGATTCTCTCATGCAAATTAAAAATTGCACGCCATTATCCGCCATGTGGCGACGTGCGGGACGGGGGATGGCAGGGAGGGAAGGGGGAGGGGGGAGAACTCCCCATCGATCGGATATGTAGTTCACGGAATGATAAGGAAGTGCTGATGCTGATGTCAGTGAAATATAACAAGGTGGCTCTGAGCACTATGGGACTTAACTGCTGAGGTCATCAGTCCCCAATATAACAAGGTAAACTGTGTTGGCTGTAATATAAAACTACAGATAAGAAACCACTGATGCTGAAGTCAGCACTGTTCTGCCCAGAATGCCCAGTGAGCCACTTCTTGGAAAGTAAGCTCTAGAAATTTCAACAGCAAACCTCTTTGTGAAGAACAGCTCCCCTCCTACTGTGTCAGTCACGGAGTTTGTTGAGTATCTCCACAACGCTCTCCTGTTGAGTAAACAATCCTGTCATGAAACGTGTCGCTCTTCGTTGGATCTTCTCTATCTCTTCTATTTATCCTATTTCTTATGTCTCACGCAGTCTCACCACTATGCCTCAAGCAGTCTCAACACAGCTTAGAGGAGAAACTACACTCCTGGAAATGGAAAAAAGAACACATTGACACCGGTGTGTCAGACCCACCATACTTGCTCCGGACACTGCGAGAGGGCTGTACAAGCAATGATCACACGCACGGCACAGCGGACACACCAGGAACCGCGGTATTGGCCGTCGAATGGCGCTAGCTGAGCAGCATTTGTGCACCGCCGCCGTCAGTGTCAGCCAGTTTGCCGTGGCATACGGAGCTCCATCGCAGTCTTTAACACTGGTAGCATGCCGCGACAGCGTGGACGTGAACCGTATGTGCAGTTGACGGACTTTGAGCGAGGGCGTATAGTGTGCATGCGGGAGGCCGGGTGGACGTACCGCCGAATTGCTCAACACGTGGGGCGTGAGGTCTCCACAGTACATCGATGTTGTCGCCAGTGGTCGGCGGAAGGTGCACGTGCCCGTCGACCTGGGACCGGACCGCAGCGACGCACGGATGCACGCCAAGACCGTAGGATCCTACGCAGTGCCGTAGGGGACCGCACCGCCACTTCCCAGCAAATTAGGGACACTGTTGCTCCTGGGGTATCGGCGAGGACCATACGCAACCGTCTCCATGAAGCTGGCCTACGGTCCCGCACACCGTTAGGCCGTCTTCCGCTCACGCCACAACATCGTGCAGCCCGCCCCCAGTAGTGTCGCGACAGGCGTGAATGGAGGGACGAATGGAGACGTGTCGTCTTCAGCGATGAGAGTCGCTTCTGCCTTGGTGCCAATGATGGTCGTATGCGTGTTTGGCGCCGTGCAGGTGAGCGCCACAATCAGGACTGCATACGACCGAGGCACACAGGGCCAACACCTGGCATCATGGTGTGGGGAGCGATCTCCTACACTGGCCGTACACCTCTGGTGATTGTCGAGGGGACACTGAATAGTGCACGGCACATCCAAACCGTCATCGAACCCATCGTTCTACCATTCCTAGACCGGCAAGGGAACTTGCTGTTCCAACAGGACAATGCACGTCCGCATGTATCCCGTGCCACCCAACGTGCTCTAGAAGGTGTAAGTCAACTACCCTGGCCAGCAAGATCTCCGGATCTGTCCTCCATTGAGCATGTTTGGGACTGGATGAAGCGTCGTCTCACGCGGTCTGCACGTCCAGCACGAACGCTGGTCCAACTGAGGCGCCAGGTGGAAGTGGCATGGCAATCCGTTCCACAGGACTACATCCAGCATCTCTACGTTCGTCTCCATGGGAGAATAGCAGCCTGCATTGCTGCGAAAGGTGGATATACACTGTACTAGTGCCGACATTGTGCATGCTCTGTTGCCTGTGTCTATGTGCGTGTGGTTCTGTCAGTGTGATCATGTGATGTATCTGACCTCAGGAATGTGTCAATAAAGTTTCCCCTTCCTGGGACAATGAATTCACGGTGTTCTAATTTCCAGGAGTGTAGTAAACACTCCTGAGTCAGGTACTCTGTCGTTACGAAATAGTCTACCGCCCTCTGTACGAGCAGCGTTTCCATTACAAAGCCACACACAAATACCAGATCGGCATACTCAGCATTTGTAAATGCTTGTTTTAACAGTACAACAGAATTGACCAACAAATTACAATGGCGGTTGAAAAATTCAGTTACGTAATGTCAAGCAGTAAATGAAGCAGGCAAAAAGGAATACAAACGTCTCAAAAATGAGATCGACATGAAGTGCAAAATGGCTAAGCAGGGATGGCTAGAGGACAAATGTAAGGATGTAGAGGCTTATCTCACTAGGGGTAAGAGAGATACTGCCTACAGGAAAATTAAAGAGACCTTTGGAGAAAACAGTGCCACTTGTATGAATATCAAGATTTCAGATGGAAACCCAGTTCTAAGCAAAGAAGGGAAAGCAGAAAAGTGGGAGGTGTATATAGAGGGTCTATACAAGGGCGATGTACTTGAGGACAATATTATGAAAATGGAAGAGGATGTAGGAGAAGATGGAATGGGAGATACGATACTACGTGAAGAGTTTGACTGAGCACTGAAAGACCTGAGTCGAAACAAGGCCCCGGGAGTAGACAACATTCCATCAGAACTACTGATGGCCTTGGGAGAGCCAGTCCTGACAAAACTCTACCAGCTGGTCAGCAAGATGTATGAGACAGACGAAATACCCTCAGACTTCAAGAAGAATATAATAATTCCAATCCCAAAGAAAGCAGGTGCTGACAGATGTGAAAATTACCGAACTATCAGTTTAATAAGTCACAGCTGCAAAAATACTAACGCGAATTCTTTACTGACAAATGGAAAAACTGGTAGAAACCAACCTCGGGGAAGATCAGTTTGGATTCCGTAGAAATGTTGGAACACGTGAGGCAATACTAACCTTACGACTTATCTTAGAGAATAGATTATGGAAAGGTAAGCCTATGTTTCTAGCATTTGTAGACTTAGAGAAAGCTTTTGAAAATGTTGACTGGCATGCTCTCTTTCAAATTCTGAAGGTGGCAGGGGTAAAATACAGGGAGCGAAAGGCTATTTACAATTTGTACAGAAACCAGATGACAGTTATAAGAGTCGAGGGGCATGAAAGGGAAGCAGTGGTTGGGAAGGGAGTGAGACTGGGTTGTAGCCTCTCCCCGATGTTATTCAATTTGCATATTGAGCAAGCAGTAAAGGAAACAAAAGAAAAATTCGGAGTAGGTATTAAAATCCATGGAGAAGAAATAAAAACTTTGAGGTTCGCCGATGACATTGTAATTCTGTCAGAGACAGCAAAGGACTTGGAAGAGCAGTTGAACAGGATGGACAATGTCTTGAAAGTAGGATATAAGATGAACATTAATAAAAGCAAAACGAGGGTAATGGAATGTAGTCGAATTAAGTCGGGTGATGCTGAGGGAATTAGATTAGGAAGTGAGACAGACACTTAAATTAGTAAAGGAGTTTTGCTATTTTGGGAGCAAAATAACTCAAATGGTTCAAATGGCACTGAGCACTATGGGACTTAACATCTGAGGTCATCAGTCCTCTAGAACTACTTAAACCAAACTAACCTAAGGACATCACACACATCCATGCCCGAGGCAGGATTCGAACCTGCGACCGTAGTGGTCGCGCGGTTTCAGACTGAAGTGGCTAGAACCGCTCGGCCACACCGGCCGGCGCAAAATAACTGATGATGGTCGAAGAAGAGAGGATATAAAATGTAGACTGCCAATGGCAAGGAAAGCGTTTCTGAAAAAGAGAAATTTGTTAACATCGATTATAGACTTAAATGTCAAGAAGTCATTTCTGAAAGTATTTGTATGGAGTGCAGCCATGTATTGAAGTGAAACATGTGCGATAAATAGTTTGGACAAGAAGAGAATAGAAGCTTTCGAAATGTGGTGCTACAGAAGAATGCTGAAGATTAGATGGGTAGATCACACAACTAATGAGGAGGTATTGAACAGAATTGGGGAGAAGAGCAGTTTGTGGCACAACTTGGCAAGAAGAAGGGACCGGTTGGTAGGACATGTTATGAGGCATCAAGGGATCACAAATTTAGCATCGGAGGGCAGCGTGGAGGGTAAAAATCGTAGAGGGAGACCAAGAGATGAATATATTAAGCAGATTCAGAAGGATGTAGGTCGCAGTAAGTACTGGGAGAGGAAGAAGCTTGCACAGGATAGAGTAGCATGGAGAGCTGCATCAAACCAGTCTCAGGAGTGAAGACCACAACAACAACAACAACAAACTCAAGCACAACTTCACAATATGAAATCAAAAACAAAAATGAGACTCGATAAATAAATCCAAAGCAACTGGTGTTCCGACACGCGGAATGTAAACATATCTCTCTAACTATTTTCATCTATGTACCCACTTAATATCTTATTCGAATTGGTGAATACCGGCACCTCCTACAACATGTAATATTCCTCCTGAAACACGCTATATAAATAAATGTTACACAGGAGTTCACCGAGAGCGTCTGACGCATTTAGATGGAGCTGCACAGGCCGCTGTTGGCTGGTGCTGTGAACTGCATGGGCCAGATCCTGCAGAGGAAACTGAACACTGACTGTAACATCGTATACTGCCACTTAGCGCCGGTCTCTCTCTGCTCATTAATAAGAAAATTCCCTAATGTGTCCCGAACCGTCCCTTCTATTGGGAGACAGACCGTCGTGCCGATCGACAGTCGTGTCGCTAAGCAAGGCGGTAAGCAACAGTACGTCCGCATTGGTGTTCTTGCTTGTTCTGCAGATGTGCATCTTTGCTGAGCACGTATGCAGGGGAACACATTAAAGCTTATTTGAGCAGCCAACATCAATCATCTTTGGGGATGAAGACGTAGAGTAACAATGGATAAAATTCAAAAGCCTTGCCTTACACGTCTATGTGCCAGGAAAATTGCGTGAAACGAGAAATAGAAAACGTGAATCAGTAGCCATGTCTGAAAGTTACTACGGAAGTGAACAGAGCTTCATCACAGATTCAAGCGAAATCATAGAGAGGTTGACAAACAAAAGGCGCACGAAACCAAATTAGGCCTAAGGAGAGCAATGTGAGAAGTGCTCAGTGAATTCGATAATGAAATTTACTTCATCTACATCTACATCTACATCCATACTCCGCAAGCCACCTGACGGTGTGTGGCGGAGGGTAATTTGAGTACCTCTATCGGTTCCTTCCATTCCAGTCTCGTATTGTTCTTGGAAAGAAAGATTGTCGGAATGCCTCTGTGTGGGCTCTAATCTCTGACTATATCCTCATGGTCTCTTCGCGAGATATACGTAGGAGGGAGCAATATACTGCTTGACTCCTCGGTGAGGGTATGTTCTCGAAACTTCAACAAAAGCCCGTACCGAGCTACTGAGCGTCTCTCTTGCAGAGTCTTCCACTGGAGTTTATCTATCATCTCCGTACCGCTTTCGCGATTACTAAACGACCTGTAACGAAGCGCGCTGCTCTCCGTAGGATCTTCTCTATCTCTTCTATAAACCCTATCTGGTACGGATCCCACACCGCTGAGCAGTATTCAAGTAGTGGGTGAACAAGTGTACTGTAACCTACTTCCTTTGTTTTCGGACTGCATTTCCTTAGGATTCTTCCAATGAATCTCAGTCTGGCATCTGCTTTACCGAAGATTAATTTTATATGGCCATTCCATTTTAAATCCCTCCTAATGCCTACTCCCAGATAATTTATGGAATTAATTGCTTCCAGTTTGCTGACCTGCTATATTGTACCTAAATCATAAGGGATCTTTCTTTCTATGTATTCGCAGGACATTAAACTTGTGTACATTGAGATTCAATTGCCATTCCCGGCACCATGCGTCAATTCGTTGCAGATCCTCCTGCATTTCAGTACAATTTTTCATTGTTGCAACCTCTCGATACACCACAGCATGATCTACAAAAAGCCTCAGTGAACTTCCGATGTCATCCACCAGCTCATTTATGTATATTGTGAATAGCAACGGTCCTACGACACTCCATTGCGGCACACCTGAAATCACTTTTACTTCGGAAGACTTCTCTCCATTGAGAATGACATGCTGCGTTCTGTTACCTAGGAACTCTTCATTCCAATCACACAATTGGTCTGAGAGTTCATGTGCTCTTACTTCGTTCATTAAACGACTGTGGGGAACTGTATCAAACGCCTTGCGGAAGTCAAGAAACACGGCATCTACCTGTGAACCCGTATCTATGGCCCTCTGAGTCTCGTGGTCGAATAGCGCGAGCTGGGTTTCACACGACCGTCTCTTTCGAAACCCATGCTGATTCCTACAGAGTAGATTTCTAGTCTCCAGAAAAGTCATTATACTCGAACATAATACGTGTTCCAAAATTCTACAACTGATCGACGTTAGAGATATAGCCCTATAGTTCTGCACATCTGTTCGAGGTCCCTTCTTGAAAACGGGGATGACCTGTGCCCTTTTCCAATCCTTTGGAACGCTACGCTCTTGTAGAGACCTACTCAGGTCCAGCGGCCTTTCCTCTCTTGAGCGATTTTAATTGTTTTTATATCCCTCTGTCATCTATTTTGATATCTACCATTTTTTTCCACCTACCGCTTTGACATAAGACCAAAATTTCTTAGGATTTTCTGCCAAGTCAGTACATAGAACTTTACTTTCGAATTTATTGAACGCCTCTCGCATAGCCCTCCTCACACAACATTTCGATTCGTGCAATTTTTGTTTGTCTGCAAGGCTTTGGCTATGTTTATGTTTGCTGTGAAGTACCCTTTGCTTCCGCAGCAGTTTTCTAACTCGGTTGTTGTACCACGGTGGCTCTTTCCCACCTCTTACTTGAGTGATCTGATGAAAAATTCTGGTCTTGGTCTTATGTAAAATCAGTTAACGAGCCAAATTGTCAGTTCAGTCGCACAGTGATCGTACTGGAGAATGAAACTCAGAAGGCCGATTGTCTGAATTGGTCTTCCACAATACTTTCCCTACGGAAGATGTTGAAACGGTTAGTTCCTTCAGTAACTTCACGAACATCGAAACTACATATGTTGAGATAAGTGATCGTGGAAGAGAAAATTAACTAAAGTCGTTCGACAGAGGAAAGGCATCTGGACATTACAAAATACCAGTTTCACTGTATGCTGGTTATACGAAACAACCTGCTTCTCTTCTGTCAGTAGTTAATTTTATGCCACTGGAGTCACGATGTTTTCCAAGCGAGTCACATTAAGATGCAGATGTACATAATTATAGGCCTTCATTGTTTGTATTTACTAGTTGTGAAATGAGGTTAAAACTGAAGAAATTGAAGAGAGGTAGTAAATTAAAAATATGAGATCTAGATAACTTAATACAGCCAGAGATGGTTGAAAGTTTCAAAGAGAGCATTAGGCAACGACTAGAGGAAGAAACTGAAGATGAAAGAGTAGTTTTGAGAGGTGGTGAAGTTTCCATCAGAAATGACACGTTCCTTTCCGACAATTTTTGTTAAAAGTTATTACACTAAGTCGCCTTCAGCGCAAGCAAGCGAGTTATTTGAGAGTCACACACACATAGGACGAGTTACCGATGTCTGTGTAGCGGTAGCCGATAGCCCGCGGATGAATGTACTTAAGCGCTGATCGTAAAACGTGCAGTAACCTCGGCCTTCGAAAAGTTATCGACAGGAATATAATCATTTTTAAAAACATACACAATTTAAAAACATAAAACTAAGGGAAAGTTTCATTAATTATGAAAAATACATCACCGCAGTACAGAAATTGATAATAAATACAGTGTAGTAGTGATAAGTGGGCACCGTATTGTGAAGCCGATCACGCATATGAGTTTGCGAAGATGCACGCAGTTTCAGTTCAAAGCTATCATGATATCAATCATAGCGCTGTGGAGCGATGACGTACAGAGGACGCATTGTAGTCAAGTTGGAACCCCACAAGTAACGAAAGTAGTAGTTGAATTGTTCAACTCAAGTTAGTTCTGCCTGTCAAATACGTTCAAGTGAAGTCAAGCAAAAATTATTTTGATAATGCAATGATACCGATTGCCAGATCTTGGTACTGTTCACCGATATTGGACTGCCTTCAGCACTAGACGCCAGGCCAAATAAAAACTAAATATAGAAGAAGCGATCTGTAGTAAATATGGTAGAATATCATCTTATTCAACAAAAGTCATTCTCGTATATAGTTTCAAAGTCGCTGCAAGCCACGGTCGGTGTGGCAAGAAACAGTGCAAAGCTACAGTGTCGGCGGAAATCGATAGGTGACTGTCTATTGTTCCATATGTCGGTCGGCGGAGAGTAGGTAAATTAGAGTCATCGACGGACGGTGTGTTAAGGAATGATAGAAACGGCGTACGATCTTGCTAGGTACAATAAACATCGAATATTACATTCAATGATCAGGTACAAAAAAGTACCAGTAACGCTACATGATGAAAGAGTGAAGTCAGCAGAAGAACAAATAGCCAGAAAGATAGGAACGCTTACGTAACGCCCTATATATTACTTATGTTTTCTCCTTTCATCCATAAAATTCAATAATTTACATACACAGTAGTTAGACAATATTAGCTCCCCCTACACACACACACACACACACACACACACACACACACACACACACACACACACACACACACACACACACACAGAGAGTCGGCCGGTGTGTCCGAGCGGTTCTAGGCGCTTCAGTCTGGAACCGCGCGACCGCTACGGTCGCAGGTTCGAATCCTGCCTCGGGCATGGATGTGTGTGATGTCCTTAGGTTAGTTACGTTTAAGTAGTTCTAAGTTCAAGGGGACTGATGACCTCAGATGTTAAGTCCCATAGTGCTCAGAGCCATCTGAACACACACACACACACACACACACACACACACACACACACACACACAGATAGAGAGAGAGAGAGAGAGAGAGAGAAATAGAGAGAGGGAGAGAGCAAGAGAAGGAGAGAGAGAGGGGATAGCAAAGTTCCCAAATTCACAAAAACTAAACAACAGACAATCGCATCCTGCAACCTCGAAACAAAGTACACTCGGTGTAAATGGATATAAACAAAAATCGAACACCTATGTACAGAAGAACGTTAGTAATGCAGGAGGAAGCAAAAGAAAGCGCGTGAGTGGTAATAGTAAATTAGTACTCTGAAATAGTAGGTGTTTAAAACACAAGAAGTTTTTGCGATTTTGGAAAACTAATTTGTAAGAAAAACCGCATAGTTACAGTGACCAATAAAGATGCTTTAAAACAAAGCGAAACACGTAGGGTCTAAATAAGACTTTTATTACAGCATCAAAAGACTGGATATTGTATCCTATCTTACTTGCATAACTTTTCACTGCGGAAAAGAGGCCTAAAACAAAAAAAGAAAACACGTAGAAAGTATAAAAACACGCCTGAAACAATTTACACTCATGCTCATAAATTAAGGATAATTGCAGAATGTGGTTCCACACATCGTGGCACGACACAAAACTGGCCCTAATAGTATAGGAACATAGGGAGCACACACGACACAGATATGTAAGTTCACGGTATTGGTGATAAGTTGAGAAAACCGTCCCGAAACACATGTGCTACAAAACGCCACTGCCCATGTACCCCGACATCAATATGGAATATGATCACCATGCACACGTAAATAGGCCGCACAACGGGTTGGCATACTCTGGATCAGGTTGTCGAGCAGCTGCTGGGATGTAGCCTCCCATTCTTGCACCAGTGCCTGTCGGAACTCCTGAAGTGTCGTAGGGCTTTGAAGACGTGCAGCGATACGTCGACCGAGGGCATCCCAGACGTGCCCGATGGGTTTAGGTCTAGAGAACAGGCAGGCCACTCCATTCGCCTGATATCTTCTGTTTCAAGGTACTCCTCCACGATGGCGGCTCGGTGGGGCCGTGCGGTATCATCCATCAGGAGGAAGGTGGGACCCACTGCATCCCGAAAAGGCGGACATACTGGTGCAAAATGACGTCCCGATACACCTGACCTGTTACAGTTCCTCTGTCAAAGACATGCAGGGGTGTACGTGCACCAATCATAATCCCACCCACACCATCAAACCACGACCTCCATACAGGTCTCTTTTAAGGACATTAAGGGGTTGGTATCTGGTTCCTGGTTCACGCCGGATGAAAACCTGGCGAGAATCACTGTTCAGACTATACCTGGACTCGTCCGTGAACGTAATCTGGGACCACTGTTCCAATGACCATGTACTGTGTTCTTGACACCAGGCTTTACGGGCTCTCCTGTGACCAGGGGTCAGCGGAATGCACCTTGCAGGTCTCCGGGCGAATGCACCATGTCTGTTCAGTCGTCTGTAGACTGTGTGCCAGGAGACAATTGTTGCAGTGGCTGCGGTAAGGTCAGGAGCAATGCTACCTGCAGTACTCCGTGGCCGTCTGCGGGCACTGATGGTGAGATATCGGTCTTCTTGTGGTGTTGTACACTGTGGAGGACCAGTACTGTAGCGCCTGGACACGTTTCCTGTCTGCTGGAATCGTTACTGTAATCTTGAGATCACACTCTGTGGTACACGGAGGGCCCGTTGTACGACCTGCTGTGTTTGACCAGCCTCCAGTCGCCCTAGTATTCTACCTCTCATAACGTCATCAATATGTGTTCTTTGAGCCATTTTCAACACACAGTGTTGCAGGCATCCAGTGTAATTGTGGTAACTTTTTATGGAGGCAGATTAATGGTTGTAAGAAAAATCCTGAAACGACTTGCAAGAATGCCAAAGCTGCTCTCCACTAATCTTCTTCCTCGTGACGGTCTGTAATTGAAAACCTTTTTCTTCTTTTGTGATTCCTTTTAAGGGGTATGGCTTCATAATGTCATAACTCAGAGGAAAAGCGTCATCTGCTAGTACAACAATTGGAATTGTAATGTTTGTGTGCCCAAGCTTCCTGCCTTCAGGAATGTTGAGAATAGATCGGTCAATGAGACACTCACGTAGTTTGCTTTTTGAAAACACTCCAGCATCAACAACACGCCCATTAGTTCCTACATCAACATAAAAAAATTTGTAGGAAGCATCTACCATGGCAAATAAAATGATGCTGTTGAAGGATTTGTAATTGAAAAAGTGAGATCCACTAGCTTGTGGACATTTAATACGAATGTGCTTTCTGTCCATTGCTCCTATAGTGTTATAACAGTTCCACTTCTTCTCGAAATCCTCTGCAATTTGCTCCCTCTCTCCTCTGCTTGTGGGTACCTGTAAAAAAATAAGATTTATGTACGTGCAAGGAAGTACGTAACTAATGGCTTTCATCTCTTATTTTATAGCATGAGATGCAAGAGCCTTCTGTCGCATGTAGCGAGCCACAGCGACAGCCCCAGCCCCTGCGTCAAGAGCGGCCTCCCACTAAAAGGAGGAAAGTCACACCAGACGTGGCAACAAACGTCATGGTGGACGCCAGCAGGACACTGAAGGCTGTGGCTGATATTGCCAGAACTCTGCCTGTCCAAGAAGACCGCTACGGTACCCTTGGCGCCCACATCGCAGCAGATCTCAGTGAGATGGAAAATGTGGGTGGCAAGGAATTCACCACGGCTACAATGCACGGTCTGCAGCGGTATTTAATGGACAGGTGGTATTTGCTGCATGCGACAACTCAAGCACAACAGGCACAACAGTCCGCCTCTGGGTATATCCAGGCTGCCTTGCAGCAGGCTGGAATAGACGAAGAAGACTCGATTTTATAAATTACATTTATATGTATATAATTTTTGTATCTCTCCAATATTCGTAATCTATTTTTATAATCGGGGTGCCTCACATTGAAAAGCGCCTCAACCGCTTCATACACCTCTATTAATTTTGTGGTTTCACACACCAATTGAAATTTGCTATATGAATAAAATAAAATAACAATTGATCTTAATGAACATAAAGTGTATTGAACATTTTTTTACCTTCAGACAATGGGTCTTTAGTGCTTTATTAATTGCTTCACACGTTATTTTACTTAAAGTGCACTGTGGAATTCGAGTGCCGTACTGTAAGCTAGAGTAACTTTCTCCTGTAGCAAGGAATCGAAGTGTTACAGTGAGTCTGTCTTCTGCAGATATAGCAGTTCTTAAGTGAGTATTGTGTTTTGAGATATGAGGAATCACTATACTGAGCACATACTGAAATGTATGCTCATCCATTCGTAAGTAATTGATGTACGACTTGACGTCTTCCACTATTAACTCACGTAACAAGTTTTGTTGAATGATTTTTTCGTCTCCTCGTTAAACCCACGGCTTCACCCAGGTACGTTTCCTTTTTTTCCCCCGCTTCTGTATCACATGTGCACACAGTGCAATTGTGGTACAAGCAGCTGCTGCGCTAAATAACAATTTGTATTTGTCAGCCATCTTGTACTTTGACGAAAAATTTGATGACAGTGTAATACCCCTTCTAGCGCTACGTCAAAGATCTTTGTCAAATATATTTCACGGAATATTGGATCACATCTTTGATCAAATCTTTGACAAAGAAATTTCATAGTGTAATACCAGGCTTAAGGGCAGAAGGTGCTTCCGCACTTTGGATCTTCCACAGCCTCAGAATATCGAGGGTGCCGGCAAAAAAATCAAAATTGTCCAAAACCTTTGGCAAATTATTTCAGCCTACCTCCCCTCCCCCTTTCCCATTTCACATATATCTGTACAGGATCTTTAGGCTCTGCTAAGGACTAGCAGTCGTGTATTGATAGGTGGGGACCTAAATTCGAACCATAGAGCCTGACGCTGTCGTGCTGAGGACACAAGTGGCAGGTCCCTGACAAGCCCATGTACATTCCTGGCGGCAAGAACAAAGATTCTGAGATATACGATATTTTTGTCGCGAAAGACTTGAATCGGAATGCGTCGGCAACAGGGCACTACGAGTTGGGCTCCGACCACAGTCTTGTCGTGCTGGACCTCGCCAGATTCGAAGACGATCCTTGGAGGATGGCAAGCACGCAAGTTATAACAAACCGGGACAGATATAACTACCTGGTGGGAGACAACATGGAGGAAATTACGCCGCTACAGACGGAGGGAGAAGTGAACAAAGCCACTGAAAAATGGACTGGCATCCTTCCCGCTTGTGCTCGTGCAACTAGCGTCAGGATTACCACTGATCCTGACGCGAGGGACCTGCCCTTGACGTCTGGAACCTCATAATCGCCATACGCAGGACTCGTAGGCTTTGGCAACGCTATCGCGACCCAGCCGCCCGCCGCCTGTTGTGGAACCTAGAGGACCAGGTGAAACGATTACAAGAGCACAGGAGCCGCTGCTGGCAGGAGAAACTAAGATCCGCCGAAACAGACTTATCCAGACGCAAAATATGGAAAATGACCGGGCAGCGGAAACCTCCCAAGAGAGAAAACAAGCCATTCCGCGGCAAGAACGGTCTTGCATACGCCGACCAAGAAAAGGAGGATGTAATGGCAAAATCACTTGAGTCGGAATTCCTAACTTACTTCATCCACGTGGTCCAAAATATCTTGAACTGCAATTTGCACTTCGGTCTCCGTAATTGTTATGTTACTAGGGTAACATTGCTTCTATGACATTACAAGATGGATAGATGTTCGCGCCTCGAGATTTCGCCCCCTTTTGCCAATGAATATAATCTCTTTTCCCATGTTAGAGTCAATAATGAGCGCTAAGGTTTTTTTCGGGTGAGTAAGGCTTCATAACCGAATATGATGGCTTTTCGTGAATGTGTTTCGTGCGCTTGTATCTGCGAGAGCTTGTGGTTAGGGCTAAGTTTACTACTTGTGCAGCTGTTCTTTTTCCACTCTTATTGAGGCTGCTTTGAGCAGCAGTACACAAAAGCTCTGGGGTTGACTCAGCAATAATTGGTTGCACTATTATTCGTTTTGATCGTTGAGAGCTCTCTTCAAAATATTTTGCAGGTCTTCCTCGGGGTTTTTTCACGTTTGTGGTTGTAGTGCTTAGAGCTGGCAAGACCAAGTCGTTTTCTAACCATTCGGAATTGGATTTGGTAAATCTTTCCATATTCCAACCGGATTTTTTCCACTTTTGTAGCAATTTTGAGACAAACACTTTTAAAATTGACTTAATTTTACATACACTGTATTTTGACTGTTTACATTCACTAAATTTATCCAATATGTGAGTCGTTAATCGTTCTATACACTTAGACTGTGATTGTTTGTGAAAGTTCTCATTTTTTAAAACTAAAACTAGATCCATTTTCCTCATATTTAATTCCGAGTGACTTGGTCCACTCCGACTACCTGTAAAGAAAAGAGTCTGGTGTCACAATGCGTTAGTTTGAGTTCCTAGAACTTACCATACTAATAGTCAACAAATGCACAAGTGTAAATATTTAGGACAGAAATCGGTACTAAGCGGAACTGTTTTTGAAAGTCTAATGAAAACTATTTTTTTTTATAAAATCGTCATTTACTATTAACAAGGGTAAAAAAAAAAAAAAGAATTGTAACGTTGTCTATTTAATGAACACACCTGTGGTTTTCACCTCCACGATAAATATTGAGATTTTCGCATGAGATGATCAAAAAATTCACGTTATAATACTTTCGAATTTTGAATGCAACTTGCCTGTCAGACCCTCACACGCCTTTATTATCAACACAACTAAGGATATTTTACGGCAGTGCGATGGACCAGTTGCCTGAGGTGAAGAATACAAGGACGTTTAGACATAATCTATAAGGGTGAAAATCGATTTTTGGCCGCCTAAAGTGGTCGGTCATTTTGCCGTGTGTGCGCCGTGTGTAAAGGATTAACGGTTCGTATGTGCGTATGTACTGGGGAGAATAATCTTTTGTCCTATGTGCATACTTGCCAGCTGCGACAGGTCGTGCATGGGTGTTAAGTACTCAATAGTAACTGTGCAGTTACCATTGTTGCCGAGCTCCAACGATATCTCCTCGGCCAACTGCACCAATCTACTTCCTGAAGCATGGCAAAGTTGCCATCGGACGGATCAATTTGACTGTAAAATTGGTAACTCAGAGCAGTTGGAGTGCGGGTTTTGTCTGAATTTTACGTTGAAAGGGTATAGTACCGCCCGACATTGAAAATAGGTACCACATTCTTCGTTATTCTTGTCAGAACAACAAATTTTTTGTAATAATAACTCAATTTCACTTAATACACCGAAGCCGGATACCAGTGTAGGAAAGAACTACAATTTATTTATTTAATTGATCACATGTGCACTCCCACAAAATAAATCCCTACATCCAATTTGGTGAGATCTGTGAAATGAATGAATGTATTGTCGTCTGCTAACCGCAGATAGTGAATATGCAATATATGATCATCTTTGAGACGGTCCTTTGGTCACCTTTGGTGGAACCAAAGAGATGAAATTTACCTGAGCTTTGAGCGCCTGAAATGTGGCTGACCAATACGGTAGCAAGGTGCTCCCCCACTTCTGCAGAGGTGCGAGATGACCTGATGAATGGCCATGTTTCAGCACTCTGGCGCTGGATCTTGTGTTGGTAAGACCTGTCTTAGGTGTGCTCCGTAAAGACAAAGGAGTGGAGAGAATGGTATGCATGAGGAATACTTAAGAGTAGTTTGGAATAATTATTTCTCTATTTCAGGAACTTTTGGGGGGAGAATTAAACGACAGGCAGGTAACATTAAGGGGATCGTAGTAATCTTCGGAAGTGACCAACGGTCACAATGAAACCACGTCTAGCAATAAGTTGAAATACTTGCGAGTGCTAGTACTAAGTTCTAAAGTTAAGCTGAATTACTGGCGTGTGTACTATAAGTTGGAAATTTTTAAGAAATGGCGTGTGCAGGACTTGAAATTAAAGACGAGTACTTCCACGTGGTGAGTACTTTGTGAGTCTCAATCTGTGTATGAGACAAAGGATAAAGAGAAGTACTCGTCCATGGTATCAGTTAAGGACTCGCGTGTGTGACGATATGTTCTTAATATTACTTTGCATGTTATGTTTCCGTGTGACGCTGGATTCAAACTCTAATACTCTGGGAGTGAAGCAAGTTGAGTCAGCTGCCTATCCAGCAACGTCACTTGGCTTGCGTTGCACAGGAAGACGTGCATATATCCTCCAGAGTTCGTAGTAGGAAAGAAAAGTTACGAAGTGGGGCGTGTCGTGTGAAACGGATGAATAATGACTGAAGTGGGAAAGCTGAAAGTGATGTGATTCTAACGATGTGACTATTCTTTGTGTTGTATTGTATGTTGCCAGTGTGATGTATTTCATGTATTTTAAGTGTGTGTGGTTTGCATAGGAGAGTAGCAAGATAGGTTCAGAGGCAGTGGGTTATGCATGTTCTTTTTTGTACCGCTCGGTCTGGAGTAAATTTCCATGATGATAGGTGCGAGAGTCGAAGTGTGAGACATAGCAAAAGATCCACCATCCTATCCAGAAAGTGCACTGTAGCGTTAGATAATTACAAAACCATAAGATAGAGAATCACCACTGTAAAGCTATGCCCACTGGACGGAGTTTCTCATGTGTAATTATTGTATAAAAATGTAATAATAGAATAATATATTTTATCGGAATAAAAAAAGATAGTGAAAAGAAAAAGATTGGTGGCCTTGTTATTCGAATAGTGTGCAGTCATGATATCCAGAATTTATAATATGTGCTCCATTCACATTCAGTGCGATGGCCACGTGTTGATCAAAGCCGTATAGTAAGAAAGAAAATGTGGTATTGCCAGTGTGTACTGAACAATCAGAGTTGTGTAAATTACTAATCGTCGGATGTGCGTTATCCGTTTCCGTTGCGTAATATTCCAACAGGAGAATAATTTGTAGCTGAATTGTGAGTACTAGAGCTCATAATCAGTCATTGATGTTTTGCGATAAATAAGAATAAATCCACTCGCTTGGCAGACCACTCATCTTGCACGCCTGACTGCCTCTCAACGTGTATTCAGCTTCTCTGTTATATCCGGGTGCTAGGCTGCATAAGATTAGCTAATGTACAGAGGCAATCCAACAAAGTGTTATTTGTGTCATTAAGTTAGAGATTGCCATATGCGATTAGGTTCCCCTAAGGAAAAGTGTTCTTTGGTGGGCAATATTTCCACCGAAGCATGTGATCATAGTTTTGAAATGCAGGATAAAGGGATTGGTTTCTTCCACTACAGTGTGGCGTGTTTCTTTAATACCTCTGTAAGGGCTTGCGGCGGAATTTATTGTGCATGTCCGCGGTTCGCGTGTATCATTGAGCATTGATTATCTAAGTCTACATAAATACTCCACAAGCCAATGTACAGTGCATGACGGAGAGTTCATTTTAACAACACTATCGATTTTGTGCCGCGCTTCATTCGCATCTTGCGCCTCTGCACGTGCCCTAATCTCTCTTATCTTATTCTGATCACTACGTGAGATATACGACTGTGCCAGCAGAATAGTCACGCAGTCTTCTTCGAATATACGTTCGCTAAACACACCCAACAGGATTTCAAGGGATCTACGTCGTATTTGTTCCACGAAATCCCATCTGAGTTCCCCGGGAATATCTGTTAAACTATCGTATAGGCTATACAGGGTGTTACAAAATGGTACGGCCAAACTTTCAGGAGACATTCCTCACACGCAAATAAAGAAAAGATGTTATGTGGACATGTGTCCGGAAACGCTTAATTTCCATGTTAGAGCTCATTTTAGTTTCGTCAGTATGTACTGTACTTCCTCGATTCACCGCCAGTTCGCCCAATTGAAGGAAGGTAATGCTGACTTCACGTCATCAACACAGATTTTCTGTGAACGTTTGGGCAGGCATTGTTGGTGATGTCTTGATTGGGCCCCAAGTTCTTCCACCTACGCTCAATGGAGCACGTTATCATGATTTCAAACGGGATACTCTACCTCTGCTGCTAGAACATGTGCATTTACAAGTACGACACAACATGTGGTTCATGCACGATGGAGCTCCTGCACATTTCAGTCGAAGTGTTCGTACGATTCTCGACAACAGATTCGGTGACCGATGGATTGGTAGAGGCGGACCAATTCCATGGCCTCCACGCTCTCCTGACCTCAACCCTCTTTCATTTATGGGGGCATTTGAAAGCTCTTGTCTACGCAACACCGGTATCTTCGTGCTCGTATTGTGGACGGCTGTGATAGAATACGCCATTCTCCAGGGCTGCATCAGCGCATCAGGTGTTCCATGCGACGGAGGGTGGATGCGTGTATCCTCGCTAACGGAGGACATTTTGAACATTTCCTGTAACAAAGTGTTTGAAGTCACGCTGGTACGTTCTGTTGCTGTGTGTTTTCATTGCATGATTAATGTGATTTGAAGAGAAGTAATAAAATGAGCTCTAAATGGAAAGTAAGCGTTTCCGGACACATGTCCACATAACATATTTTATTTCTCTGTGTGTGAGGAATGTTTCCTGAAAGTTCGGCCGTACCTTTTTGTAACACCCTGTATCCACTTTAAGGAAGGAGAGATCTCTGGGGAACAGAGCTGTCATAATTGTGAGCTGTATGAGATGTACAACAGCTCATATATTGTAGGCTTTACGAGAACCAAACGGCTTGTACGGACATATCACGTCGTTCTGCTAGACAAACGTTTGAATCCATGGCTTTTACTCCATGTGGAAGGAGACCGCTGGGTAGAAAAAAATGGTGGTAGTTTATTATTATTTATTTATTTCTGTTATATTACAAAGACTTGATCGCTAGGACGCTATAGTGAGTCATGACTATTCATAACATTATTTTCCCATTTTACAAAGGAAATCAGTTAAACATCATATGCATAATGTATTACAAAGTATATACTACAATAAATTTTGAATGTGAAGAAATAACATGATAGACAAATAAAATCTTTAGTTATTCTATGTCTTTTTTTAACCATATGAACCATTTGGAAAGTGCGTCGAGTCTTGCCGTAGACGCTAAATACGCTACTCCACCAACAACTGTACTATTATGGATCCTTCTGCATTGTGTCCTGGCGGAAGTCAAGTCACCACGCCTTTCCCATTCCAAACTCTCGCTCACTCACTCTAACTCTCCTCCCTCTCTTTTCACCTCTTGTTCCTCACCAGTTTTCCTCCAACATTCTCTCTATTCACCCAGAGAGTTGGTGCAGAGGTCAGCCCACTGGACTCGCTGTCAGGAGGACGATGGCTGAATCTGCGTCCGGCCATCCAGATTTAGGTTTTCCATGATTTCTCTAAAGCCCTCCATGCAAATGATGGGATGGTTCATTTGAAAGGACACGGCAGATTTCCTTCCTCATCCTTTCGTAATCTGAGCTTGTGTGTCGCTCTAATGACCCCACTGTCGATGAGACGGTAAACTGTAACTTTTTGCATTCCTCTCTCCATTCTGCATTCCTCTATCCATTCCACCGCTTACAGTCACTGTTCACTCATCTCTGCCCCCTCCCATCTCCTTACCCCCCTCCCCCGTCTCCCCTACTGTCCACCGCCCCCATCCATCACTTATTCACACTCTCAATTCCACTGTTTTGCATTCACTATTCACTATTCTTTGGCATTCCTCCGGTCTCCTCCCTCCCACCCCACCCCCCACCCCCCCTTCCAAGCCCGAACCCGCTCACCATTTAGATCTTCAGCTTTCGTTTTAGATACCAAATTAATATGTGTAACATAGTTAATACACATGACATACATATGACTATTCGGAGAGGAAGACAAAATTATTAAATCAAAGAAGAAACTATCATTAAAGTTAATAACATTACACAAAACATATGTAGTCAGAAAGATACAAATAAACAGTAGGGACTCTACATGGTGGTCTGTTTCACATCAAGAAATGCATGGCTGTGCAAGGCAGTGTGGCATTATGGCAGAATCAATAGTGCCAAACGAAGCAATACATATAAAACGTGCAAACCGACAGCGTTTCCTGATTCGAACGGAAACCAGGCACGAGATGCCAGTAAAATGAACATGTCCTTCAACGAGCTGCTTTTTGAACTAGAAACCAAACCAATTTGTAAATAGCTTTCATTACAAACGACTGATGATTGTTTTATTTCAATAAAACGAAAAGCAGTTTGTGCCAAAAACACGCGCTCCCTTGTATTTGCGAAGACGGTGTTGAAATACCTTCAGAATTTACTTTGTTCATACGTAGTACTTATCAGTAGTACCATGTTAGAGCAAACGATGTCAGCTTTGTTCTAGAGTTTCAAAATGGGTCTGAGCACTATACGACTTAACTTCTGAGGTCATCAGTCGCCTAGAACTTAGAACTAATTAAACCTAACTAACCTAAGGACATCACACACGTCCATGCCCGAGGCAGGATTCGAAGCTGCGACCGTAGCGGTCGCTCGGTTCCAGACTGTAGCGCCTAGAACCGCACGGCCACTCCCGCCGGCTGCTGCTGTTCTGCGTTGTTTGCAACATTTGATTTTACAAATTACGCTTACTTAAAAGTTTGCTCAATATAGTTCCTAATTTATTGATTTATGCTGCATCTCATGGCTATCTTTTGCAAGCGACATTATGCATAAGTGAAATAAAATATAATTAATTTTATGATAATTCTGTCAACATCACGAGATTTTTGAAATTAGACAGCAGAATTATTAAAGATTTTGCGTGTGGTTTCAAACAGCTCATCGTGTTCTCCAGAAATCTGAAACATGCGATGTAATGCGTACTTCGTATCTTCCCCGGCACAGTTAGGCAGTGCAGTTCGCCATCCAGTAGGTAGATATCACTACCACATTCTAAGACACTGGCTTGAGTTTGGCTTTGGTGGAAACACTACGGACCAGCTGACGTAGGCAGTAGGCGGACGGATGCGAATTGCATGTTAGCTGCTAGCGGGTGAGGGCGGTGCGGGGGATGCGGGGGAGGGGGTAAGGGGGTATGGTAAACGTAGGAAGGGGTGAGGGAGGGGAGAGGGGCAGGGGGCAGGCTGCATTCACTGGGGGATCGCCGGCCGTGACGTGCGGTCTCGTACCTGTCTCTCGCGATTATGACGCTAAGCCACTCAGCAGAGGATAACGCGTTTAGCGCTGCCCAAAGTGCCATGTTATGTTTGTGGTTTCGTCATTTTCGTGCAGCCGCAGTGCGCACTGCCGTGTCCGGCCCCGACAAAAGCCGCAGAATTGATTGCTTTTAACAGGAGAAGGTCACTTGCCCCGATATTTACACACCGGCCGGCACTGCGGATTTTCGGACTGGTGCTAGCTGTCAACCAGTTACCTAGTTGCCTCGCACACACACTGAACTACATTTTTCCCGAAGGAAGAGGACATTTTTTGGCGGGAATTAATTCTGTGAAGAACGTTACTTTTTCTGTGCATGAAAATCTGTTGGACTACACTCAGTGAAAGAACAAAGACTCACATACTGTCGATAATTTATGTACAGTCTAAGAAGTCTGATCAGAAAGTAGATTGAACCTTTATTTTTCCATATTTCTGTGCCACACCTGTCTCTGACCACACACATTCCATACCAGATACCTGTAAATTTCTATTAGAGCCTGGTAGATCGCGAGAGTGGTATCTGGTATGCAGTGATTTGATTAGGAAACGGAGTACAATTAAAACAGGCATAAAAAGAGAGACTCGTATGCGGGCCACCACCATAGGACGGTCCTGCACTGCCTACAGCAAAGACTGCATCGAATGCTTTTCGTAGCATACTCGTATACCAAAATAAAACTCCTCTTCGCAAGTCACTGTACAGTCCATAGTTAAGCATACTTCAAGGATGATCTATCTTACTCCACTCGCGTATTGAGTGAGGGAAAAATGACTATCTATACTTTTCTGTACGCGCCATAATCTCTCGTGTATTATTCTCATGGTATGTACAAGAGATATACGATAATGGCAGCACAACTGTCACACAATCGTTCTCAAATACTGGTTTACTACATTTGCCCAACAACGTTTCGTTGCAGCAAAGTGGCATATTTCCTTAAAATTCCCTTGTAAGTTCCCAGAGACTCTCTATTACACTTTTATATGGACTGTACATAGCTTAGAGTCCTAGCAGCGCATCTCAGGATTTATTCGTTGTTTGCTGTCATGCCTGCTTCATAAGGAGTCCAAATGCTGGAACACTGCTTGGTTGGACTAGTGCCTTACATGCGTTTTCCTTAACAGAGCACTGCTCTTTTCCTGAAATCTTCCAACGAATTTATTTCTTCCATTCGCCTTTCCTATTACTATTTCACATATTTGTTCCATTTCATATCGATTATTAGCATTAATCCTAAACATTAAAAAACAATCAAAACATGGACACATCTTATACCGTGACAAATCCACACGGGTGTAATGTTAATGGTGATGTAAACACCACTGTTCACCATGAAGGTGTCTTCTGCTCCAGAGTGGTATGTGTGGTAACTGTCAGTTACGTTCTACCAGTACCACGGCGAACAAGGTGTCAGGAGTGCTCATTCAGTGCAAACCTTCTTTATTCAACATGACTCCCCTACAAGAGGTTGTTATCCGCATCCTGGCAGAAGGTATGGCAATCGAGGCAGCAGAGTGCTGTCTCACTCCAGACGGTGTGCTGGTCAGCACGGCAGCAGCTGTGCACGTCAGGCACCGGGTTGCTACGTCAGCGGAAAAGCAGCAGCCGAGGAGATGGCCGCACTGAACCAGGGGAGGTGTTACCTGGCAGCTGGCAAGTTCACGCTGCAGTCAACTCTGAACAGCAGATCAGGTGCGCAGACGCCCTACGACGACCCCAGGACCCTGAGAGTTGGCTGGAATGCCAGATAAAACACCCCGGAAGTGGCCTTCACTTGGTGGCACTTGCTCGAGTCTCGGAACCATCAGGTCTAGCGGCGGCTCATAAACCATTGACTAGATGATGACACTGCTCGGTGAGGTTGATGCTATTCAGCCCCCCTTCTAACCGATGGTTGGTGTGAAGATTGTCGGAATTCAAGGAGCCGGCCGCTGTGGTCGAGTGGTTCTAGGCGTTTCAGTCCAGAACCACGCGGCTGTTACGGTCGCAGGTTCGAATCCTGCCATGGGCATGAATGTTTGTGATTTCCTCACGTTAGTTAGGTTTAAGTAGTTCTAAGCCTAGGGGACTGATGACCTCAGATGTTAAGTCCCATGGTGCTTAGAGCTATTTGAACCACTTGGAATTCAAGGTACCAGTCGAAGTACAAGTGCTGCTAGCATTTATACAATGAGATGAAAAGATTCATGGGATATCTGCTAATATCATGTCTGACCTCTTTTTTTCCGGCGTAGTGTAGCAACTCGACATGGCCTGGACTCAACAAGTCGTTGGAAATTCTCTGCGAAATACTGAAAGCCATGCTGCCTCTATAGACGACCACAATTGCAAAACTTGCCAGTGCAGGATTTTGTGCACAAACTGATCTCTCGAATATGCCCCATAAATATTCCACGGGATTCATGTCGGGTGATCTGGGTGGCCAAGTTATTGGCTCAAATTCTCCAGAATGTTCTTGAAACGAATCGCGAACATTTGTGACCCAGTGACTTGGTGCTTTGTCATCCATAAAAATACCTTTCTTATTTGGCAACACGAAGTCCATGAACGGCTCCAAATGGTCTCTAAGTAGCCGAACATAACCATTTTCAGTCAATGATCGCTTTAGTTTGAGCAGAGGACCCAGTCCATTCAATGTAAACACAGGCCCACACAATTACTGAGCCACCACTAGCTTGCACGTTGCCTTGTTGACAACTGGGTCCATGGCTTCGTAGGATTTCTGCCACACTCAAACCCTCCCATTAGCTCTTAACAACTGAAATCGGGACTCATCTGACTAGGCCACAGTTTTTCAATTGTCTGGGATCCAATCGATATGGTCACGAGCCCAGGAAAGTCACTACAGGTGATGTCGTGCTGTTAGCAAACGCACTCACATCGGTTGCCTGCTGCCATAGCCCATTAATGCCAAATTTCACCGAGCTGTCCTAACGGATACGTTCGTCGTAAGTCCCACATGGACTTTTTCCGGTTGTTTCACACAGTGCTGCTTGTCTGTTAGCACTGACAACTACACGTAAAAGCCACTGCTTTCGGTCGTTAAGTGAAGGCCGTCGGCCACAGCGTTATACATGGTGAGTGGTAATGCCTGAAATTTGGTATTATCGGCACTCTCTTGACACTGTGCATCTCTGAATATTGAATTCTCTACCGATTTCGGAAATGGAATGTCCCATGCACCTAACTCTAACGACTATTTCGCGTTCAGAGTCTGTTAATTCCCGTTGTGCGACGATAATGACGTTGGAAACGTTTTCACATGAGTCATCTGAGTACAAATGAGCAAATGATGCAAATGGCTCTAAGCATTATGGGATTTAACACCTGAGGTCATCAGTCCCCTTGATTTAGAACTACTTAAACCTAACTAACCTAAAGACAACACACACATCCATACCTGAGGCAGGATTCGAACCTGCGATCGTAGCAACAGCGCGGTTCCGGACTGAAGCGCCTAGAACCGCTCGGCCTCAGCTGCCGGCAGTACAAATGACAACTCTACTAATGCACTGCCATTTTATACCTTGTGTACCGGCATTTGTAATGTTCATATTCGTATCCCATGAGGTTTGTGACCTCAGTGTAGTCTGGCCAACTATGTTGTGACTGGAAGCCACCTTCTTGTCACGTAGGCATGATATTGTGCCTTGGTGCACCAGGAAGTTCCGTAGGGTGTGTGTGGAACGAAAGTGGCCTGTTAATATGTTGTGTACGGTAGAATCACCTGCAGGAAATGATGTATTGGGCACGTCACTTTGCTTTGTGAGAAGAAGCATTCTATGCATGCGACGCAAAGATGACAGGAAATTTATACCCGTAAATATAGATAACTTTGGCGCTAATGTGGTAAAGCTGGACAAAGGATTGCTGGTAGTGAATCCGGATATACTAGACAAGGACGATTGGGAAACGGCAAGTTTGCACCATGATCAAGCCACCACTAAAACTGAATCACGTAGGAAGGTAGCGCGTCTAGAGGGAATAGAAAGAGTGGAAATGGAGAAGCTGTTATTTGAGTTTGAAAATTTGTCTTTTCCTCGAACGTTATTGCTATCAACATGTGTGGTTCAACACCGAATTGCTACAGAGAATGAAGCACCTAGTATATCGCAAACCGTATACCTCGCTATTTACATCCAGTTACGGAAGATTTTTAATAATCAGCAGCTAGTGGTTGGAATAATAAAGGAAAACACCAGTACATGGGGGCTGGCATTAGTGGTAGTGCCGAAGAATTCAGCAGGTGAATCTAAGAAATGTAGCTTCTGCTGCGACTACAGACATATTAGCAGCAAGTCAGTGTCGGACGTGTCTCTGACATTAGATATCACTGGGACTATCGACAACTTGGGACAGTGCAAGTATTTCTCCACCATGAATCAACAAGGAATCCGTTGACTCCGAAGTCGCAAGTTCAGCCTTTAGTAAGGCTCATTTGAAAGTTTTGTGTTAACAATTATGACAGGAGAAGTATTACACTCCTGGAAATGGAAAAAAGAACACATTGACACCGGTGTGTCAGACCCACCATACTTGCTCCGGACACTGCGAGAGGGCTGTACAAGCAATGATCACACGCACGACACAGCGGACACACCAGGAACCGCGGTATTGGCCGTCGAATGGCGCTAGCTGCGCAGAATTTGTGCACCGCCGCCGTCAGTGTAAGCCAGTTTGCTGTGGCATACGGAGCTCCATCGCAGTCTATAACACTGGTAGCATGCCGCGACAGCGTGGACGTGAACTGTATGTGCAGTTGACGGACTTTGAGCGAGGGCGTATAGTGGGCATGCGGGAGGCCGGGTGGACGTACCACCGAATTGCTCAACACGTGGGGCGTGAGGTCTCCACAGTACATCGATGTTGTCGCCAGTGGTCGGCGGAAGGTGCACGTGCCCGTCGACCTGGGACCGGACCGCAGCGACGCACGGATGCACGCCAAGACCGTAGGATCCTACGCAGTGCCGTAGGGGACCGCACCGCCACTTCCCAGCAAATTAGGGACGCTGTTGCTCCTGGGGTATCGGCGAGGACCATTCGCAACCGTCTCCATGAAGCTGGGCTACGGTCCCGCACACCGTTAGGCCGTCTTCCGCTCACGCCACAACATCGTGCAGCCCGCCTCCAGTGGTGTCGCGACAGGCGTGAATGGAGGGACGAATGGAGACGTGTCGTCTTCAGCGATGAGAGTCGCTTCTGCCTTGGTGTCAATGATGGTCGTATGCGTGTTTGGCGCCGTGCAGGTGAGCGCCACAATCAGGACTGCATACGACGGAGGCACACAGGGCCAACACCCGGCATCATGGTGTGGGGAGCGATCTCCTACACTGGCCGTACACCTCTGGTGATCGTCGAGGGGACACTGAATAGTGCACGGCACATCCAAACCGTCATCGAACCCATCGTTCTACCATTCCTAGACCGGCAAGGGAACTTGCTGTTCCAACAGGACAATGCACGTCCGCATGTATCCCGTGCCATCCAACGTGCTCTAGAAGGTGTAAGTCAACTACCCTGGCCAGCAAGATCTTCGGATCTGTCCCCCATTGAGCATGTTTGGGACTGGATGAAGCGTCGTCTCACGCGGTCTGCACGTCCAGCACGAACGCTGGTCCAACTGAGGCGCCAGGTGGAAATGGCATGGCAAGCCGTTCCACAGGACTACATCCAGCATCTCTACGATCGTCTCCATGGGAGAATAACAGCCTGCATTGCTGCGAAAGGTGGATATACACTGTACTAGTACCGACATTGTGCATGCTCTGTTGCCTGTGTCTATGTGCGTGTGGTTCTGTCAGTGTGATCATGTGACGTATCTGACCCCAGGAATGTGTCAATAAAGTTTCCCCTTCCTGGGACAATGAATTCACGGTGTTATTATTTCAATTTCCAGGAGTGTATTTGCTAATGACTCACCATATGCATCAGGAGGGCGACAGAAAATGGCTGTCCGGTCGGTGCAGAGATCAATCTTCTATGGGATGTATGTATTACACTTCACAAAATGGACATCGTCGACATCCAAGAAATGTTCAAAGCAAACCATTAACTTGCACCATGAACACCGAATGAAAAATTGCACGCTGCAGTGATAAAAAATGTACACACCGTCAAGGTCTAAGGTGAACTCCTAGGAAGTTACAAACTGGGCAATACGTTCAGATAGGTATCCACTCTTAAAGAAAGCAATCCCTACTGTCCAAGCAGGATCACGCATACGAGAAAGAATCGTTGGGAGCAGAGCACCTCCAACTTCTCGCAGCACAATAAATAACTTTCCAGTCAATTTACCATCCAGATTAACAGTCGGCATAATTGTATACGAATGCGTTAAGGCATTGATGTTAGCTGATCTTGATACAGCTCTTTTGATGCCTTTAATTTCCAGGGTTCATTTAATATCCATTTCCTCTTCAAATCCCAACTGGTCAGAGTTGAAGACAAATGGAATAAGTTTGTTTATCTCATATAGAAATTTTCGGACGAATTTCACAGTTTTCTGTGCATCGTCAAGTTTATGCTTTGTTTGAAATTTCATTATCTTCGGTCTTCCAATTCTGTCGCACTGTTTGAAGTTACGCAACCATCCGCCACTTCCCTTGAAATCACTGTAATCTATGTCGCCCGCAGTTTGATGTGCATGACGTAGTAGGTCGCTATCATGCACATTCTATGAACTCTATCGAGCATCCTTGAAACACGCAAACACCAGCTTCTGTAACAAGTGCACCTTGTCGTCCCGTGACTGTCCGTAACTTTTATTACGCACTTCATGGTCATGTTGCTGAGGATTTATTCGAAACATGATCATAACAGTTCTTTTACGAGAGATGAATGAAAAGTAATGCCTTCATCTTCGTTAATTGGGTTTGAATGGGAATATTTTAATAAATCAAACGCAGAAATAATCCTTAGAATGCGAACTTTAATTGCCAACATTCACTTTTCCACACAATCAGCAGGTAATTGGATACATTTCTGCCAATGATGAACAAGTTTTCTAAAGCCGTTACGGAAGAAGTCGACACTCTGCTTCCGCAACCACAGTCTCACAGTTCTCTCAACGTCTGCATCAGAAGCGTAATGATGTCCCCGCAGATCGTCTTTCATTACCGGGAACAGACGAAAGTTAGACGGTGCTAAATTCGGACTGTATGGAGGATGCCGTACGGCGGTGAGATTCAGTCCCTGAAGTTCTGCTGTGGTGGCACGTGAAGTGTGTGATTTGGCGTTGTCATGCGTTAGGAAATCATTTCCCTTTTCCTTTCGGACCATTGTTAACCGTCATTTCAGAGTTCGCAGCGTTGGGATGTAACGCTCTGAATTTATTGTTGTTCCACGATCAAGGAAATCAACACGGATAATACCATCTGCATCCCAGAACACTGTGGCAATTGTTTTTCCAGCCGAGGGCTGCGTATTGAATTTCTTTTTCTGGGACGAGTCTTTGTGTCGATATTCCATAGACTGACGTTTCGTCTCCGGGTCGTAATGGTGTACCCACGTGTCGTCTCCTGTAAGAATTGAATGGAAAAAGGCGTCATCTTCATTCTCGCAACGCGAGAGGGGTTCCTGGCAAATTTCAAGTCTGTGCGCTTTCATTTCAGGAGTCAGCATCCGGGGTACCCACTGTGCACAGATCTTCCGATAGCCAAGCAAAGTAATAATGTGACTCGCATGGTCTTGTGAAATGTCGATTGTGCTTGCAGTTTCTCTCTCAGTGATACGACGATCGTCCTGAATCAATCTGTCAACATTTAGCTTGTGAAACTTGGTGGTTGCTGTCACAGGACGTCCAACTCTTTATTTGTCATGCAGATCAGGTGTTTCCGCCTCAACATCGTTAAACTTACTCGCCCAACGACGTACAGTACTCACATCAACACAATCACCATAAACTGCTTTCATTCGCTGATGAATCTCCCTTGGGATGACACCTTCTGCTGCCAAGAATTCAATGACTACACGTCGTGTAAATCGCATTGACCGACCGTCTGTGCAGGGTTCCATACTTAACACTGTAGCAACACAACAGTTCAATGCTAAGGCTTCCCGCCAACTGGAGCTGTAGAGAACAGGCTACGGAGCAAGCCAGTACCTGCCGCATACCAATGTTACCAACTGTTGAAGAGTTACGAAGGTGGAGGCATTACTTTTCAGTCAACCCTCGTATTACGCAGAAACGCTAATATTTCGTCTGCCACTTCTTTCTCACTCTCCGAAATTCCTTGGGTTCTATTCTAAAGGAACGTCAGCTTTGACAACTGTTATTGTAGATATATCGTTACCATTGCTCTACTTTTCATCAGCATGACTAGCACTGTTTTTAGTTACACGTAGACTAGGCAGTTCCGTAGTCTTATGCTCACCGTTGGATACCACCAGCCCCGCTCCCTGTTGCCATCAGCAGCCAATATTGTGGTTGCATGGTAGACAATATGTGGGAGGTCGAATGCCGTAAACATGATTGGCCTTTTGCGGCCTCGCACTCAAGGGTTTGCATCAGGTGGAGATGCTGCCTGGGGTCTGAACGATGACAACGTTCTCGTTCCTCTGGGGTCATTATCAATATCGAAGGATACTTTCGGGTTGACAAATGTGCCAGAAACTTTTCAGTGGCTGCTGGGTCTGGCATTAAGAGGTCTGAATTTGTAGCATTGTGTGGTATACCTGAATGACATAACTGTTTTCGCAAAGATAGAGCATTACCGGACTTGACAACTCACCGTTCACGACAGTAGAGATAGAGATAGGCTAGCTGTAGGATTAGAAATATGAATAAAGACTTGTATAGAACTGCAGCGAAAAGTTCATCGGCCAGCCCAGTTTCTAAAAGGTGCAGATTTGATGCTAAATGTTGAGACGTGCCATTTTGCTTTGAAGGATGTTGCGTACTTGTGTCATGTAAATAGTAGTGAAGGGGTTTAGAGATAGCAGAAGTTGATTCAGACAGTGGAATATTTTCCTGTTCCTAACAACAGTAAAGACTAACAATCATTTTTTGGCTTAAAAAGTTATTACAGAAAATTTGTTAAAGGGGTTTCAGAGGTGGCAAGACCAATAAACAGTTATTGAAGGAAGTAAAGTTGAATCGAAATGTGAATTGGCGTGCTATTCTGTCAGTGTCAGCAAGTTGATGAGCGGTTGCATAGCAAAATTTGGTTGTGAAAGACGGCTGCTTTGTGTTCAGGTATGTTATTTAGGTAATTAAGTATCTCATACTGCGCTGCTGGACGGCAGACATTTCGAAAGTTGGTAGGGGGAATGATTGCAGCTCCCTGTTTCCAGGTTGCCGTATGCGAAGGAAAGAAATGAGAGGAATCCTAGTCATGACGGTGCTTCAACTCTTCACCAGGAGTTGTGTACGCGTGCTTCAAGTGCAACCGAAGGGCAAGAAGATTTTTTGAAAGCGGTGTGAGGTGTGTACATTAAGTTGCATATGTTCTACGAGAAGCTGCGGGGGCAGTTGCAGCAGACAGTGGTCGTGGTGCCGTATACCTCGCGGCGATGCAAGAGAAGTTGGTTGGGTGATGGAGGGAAGATATTAAAAGCGGTATTCGGGACTGCACAAGTTGATGACATCCGGGAGCTAAACAGAGCAATGGTAAGAGTAGGTGACATGGTAAGAAGTAATAAAGCAGCCGTAGCATGGCGCATTATGTAGCTATACAGTTTGGAGTAAGGAGCATTGAACAATACGCGTATATTAACGAAAGTTGATTACAGAGGTAACTTAGTTCTTTTTTTAAAAAATTCTTTATTCAGTCATTATAATTATATATGTTAACCTACTACCTAAATACATTAGTAGGTCATAATTCCAACTACTAACAATCGACAATTCTGCAACTTTAATTTCTTATACTACAGGTTAATACTACAATTCCTTCATCACTATGGGGACTAATCAACTATTATTTATTATACATGTTGTTTATGATGATTGAATTATATCTTCCTCTACAACTGTTAGACTAGAATACTACTTTTGGTATGTTACTGTGATTACTCTACCTGCAGCGTTACAGGTGTGCCAGTAGAAACAAATCTAATTTTGCTTGCCTTTCCCACCGAGCTAACCCCATTGGGAATGCCCCTGGCACTGGGGTGGCCGATGACCTTTTCGCTGCAGTTCTATACAAGTCTTTATTCCTATTTCTAATCCTACAACTAGCCTATCTCTATCTCTACGGCCGTGATCGGTGGGTTGTCAAGTCCGGTGATGATGTACAACCCCCCTCCTAATCCAACAACTTGTCGGTTAAGTATTCTCTGAGGACTTTGCTTGAAATCGCATCTCATAGTTTGTTCAAGACATTAAATGTGTCCTCTTGCCTGAGCAGGTGGTGCATGTCGCTGTTGGGTCATCTTTCTCTAAATTGCTGTACAACATCGTCGATGACGGGGCACTCATACACCACATGGTCTGGAGCTATCGCGACCCAGACCATGGTCGTCTGGTGTAGCCCGCTTCCCACACAAATATGTCGGGTAGAGTCCATGTCCAGTAAGGAAGTGCAGCAAGGCTCTAGTTGGTTTGATGTATGTGAGCTTTAAGTGTTCCTCTATGTTTGGAAGCAGCTCATGAGTTCTACGCCCTGTCTCATCATTATCCCAAAGATCCTGCTATAATTCAGTCCCCCTTCTTTTAATGCTTGATTTATCTCCTACGTATACCCCCATATTTTCCTCTGTTTTTTCTCTCCTGTCCTTCTTCATCCAGTACCAGGTGGCCTGTTCCCTTATTTTTATGTCGAGTGGACATAGCCCCATTAGCACTAAAAGTGCCCCTCCAGGAGTTGTTCTGTAAGCTCCTAGTGAACGCAGAAGCATATTCCGCTGCACCCTTCTTACGGCCATGGCAGGCATGACCCTCGTGAGCTTGTGTGCCCAGACGCCTGACCCATATCCTACAATAGATGTTAGAATGCTGTTATGATACAGTTTGATTAGGTCAGGTGGGAGATGGAATCTTTTATGAGCAATTCCGATTAGATTGTTTAGCACTGTTAGTGATCTCTGTGTTCCTGTGTCAATATGTGATGCATAGTTCCACCTCTCATCGACGTTGTTGTTGTCTTCAGTCCTGGGACTGGTTTGATGCAGCTCTCCATGCTACTCTATCCTGTGCAAGCTGCTTCATCTCCCAGTACCTACTGCAACCTACATCCTTTTGAATCTGCTTAGTGTACTCATCTCTCGGTCTCCCTCTACGATTTTTACCCTCCACGCTGCCCTCCAACGCTAAATTTGTGATCCCTTGATGCCTCAAAACATGTCCTACCAACCGATCCCTTCTTCTAGTCAAGTTGTGCCACAAACTTCTCTTCTCCCCAATCCTATTCAATACCTCCTCATTAGTTACGTGATCTATCCATCTTATCTTCAGTATTCTTCTGTAGCACCACATTTCGAAAGCTTCTATTCTCTTCTTGTCCAAACTAGTAATCGTCCATGTTTCACTTCCATACATGGCTACACTCCAAACAAATACTTTCAGAAACGACTTCCTGATACATAAATCTATATTCGATGTTAACAAATTTCTCCTCTTCAGAAACGCTTTCCTTGCCATTGCCAGTCTACATTTTATATCCTCTCTACTTCGACCGTCATCAGTTATTTTACTTCCTAAATAGCAAAACTCCTTTACTACTTTAAGTGGCTCATTTCCTAATCTAATTCCCTCAGCATCACCCGATTTAATTTGACTACATTCCATTATCCTCGTTTTGCTTTTGTTGATGTTCATCATATATCCTCCTTTCAAGACACTGTCCATTCCGTTCAACTGCTCTTCCAAGTCCTTTGCCGTCTCTGACAGAATTACAATGTCATCGGCGAACCTCAAAGTTTTTACTTCGTCTCCATGAATTTTAATACCTACTCCAAAGTTTTCTTTTGTTTCCTTTACTGCTTGCTCAATATACAGATTGAATAACATCGGGGAGAGGCTACAACCCTGTCTCACTCCTTTCCCAACCACTGCTTCCCTTTCATGCCCCTCGACTTTTATGACTGCCATCTGGTTTCTGTACAAATTGTAAATAGCCTTTCGCTCCCTGTATTTTACCCCTGCCACCTTTAGAATTTGAAAAAGAGTATTCCAGTCAACTTTGTCAAAAGCTTTCTCTAAGTCTACAAATGCTAGAAACGTAGGTTTGCCTTTTCTTAATCTTTCTTCTAAGATAAGTCGTAAGGTCAGTATTGCCTCACGTGTTCCAACATTTCGACGGAATCCAAACTGATCCTCACCGAGGTCGGCTTCTACCAGTTTTTCCATTCGTCTGTAAAGAATTCGCGTTAGTATTTTGCAGTTGTGACTTATTAAACTGATAGTTCGGTAATTTTCACATCTGTCAGCACCTGCTTTCTTTGGGATTGGAATTATTATATTCTTCTTGAAGTCTGAGGGTATTTCGCCTGTCTCATACATCTTGCTCACCAGCTGGAAGAGTTTTGTCATGACTGGCTCTCCCAACGCCGTCAGTAGTTCTAATGGAATGTTGTCTACTCCGGGGGCCTTGTTTCGACTCAGGTCTTTCAGTGCTCTGTCAAACTCTTCACGCAGTATCGTATCTCCCATTTCGTCTTCATCTACATCCTCTTCCATTTCCATAATATTGTCCTCAAGTACATCACCCTTGTATAAACCTTCTATATACTCCTTCCACCTTTCTGCCTTCCCTTCTTTGCTTAGAACTGGGTTGCCATCTGAGCTCTTGATATTCATACACGTGGTTCTCTTCTCTCCAAAGGTCTCTTTAATTTTCCTGTAGGCAGTATCTATCTTACCCCTAGTGAGATAAGCTTCTACATCCTTACATTTGTCCTCTAGCCATCCCTGTTTAGCCATTTTGCACTTCCTGTCGATCTCATTTTTGAGACGTCTGTATTCCTTTTTGCCTGCTTCATTTACTGCATTTTTATATTTTCTCCTTTCATCAATTAAATTCAATATTTCTTCTGTTACCCAAGGATTTCTAGCAGTCCTCGTCTTTTTACCTACTTTATCCTCTGCTGCCTTCACTACTTCATCCCTCAGAGCTACCCATTCTTCTTCTACTGTATTTCTTTCCCCTATTCCTGTCAATTGTCCCCTTATGCTCTCCCTGAAACTCTGTACAACCTCTGGTTCTTTCAGTTTATCCAGGTCCCATCTCCTTAATTTCCCACATTTTTGCAGTTTCTTCAGTTTTAATCTACAGGTCATAACCAATAGATTGTGGTCCGAGTCCACATCTGCCCCTGGAAATGTCTTACAACTTAAAACCTGGTTCCTAAATCTCTGTCTTACCATTATATAATCTATTTGATACCTTTTAGTATCTCCAGGGTTCTTCCACGTATACAACCTTCTTTCATGATTCTGAAACCAAGTGTTAGCTATGATTAAGTTGTGCTCTGTGCAAAATTCTACTAGGCGGCTTCCTCTTTCATTTCTTAGCCCCAATCCATATTCACCTACTATGTTTCCTTCTCTCCCTTTTCCTACACTCGAATTCCAGTCACCCATTACTATTAAATTTTCGTCTCCCTTCACTATCTGAATAATTTCTTTTATTTCATCGTACTTTTCTTCAATTTCTTCATCATCTGCAGAGCTAGTTGGCATATAAACTTGTACTACTGTAGTAGGTGTGGGCTTCGTATCTATCTTGGCCACAATAATGCGTTCACTATGCTGTTTGTAGTAGCTTACCCGCATTCCTATTTTCCTATTCATTATTAAACCTACTCCTGCATTACCCCTATTTGATTTTGTGTTTATAACCCTGTAGTCACCTGACCAGAAGTCTTGTTCCTCCTGCCACCGAACTTCACTAATTCCCACTATATCTAACTTTAACCTATCCATTTCCCTTTTTAAATTTTCTAACCTACCTGCCCGATTAAGGGATCTGACATTCCACGCTCCGATCCGTAGAACGCCAGTTTTCTTTCTCCTGATAACGACATCCTCCTGAGTAGTCCCCGCCCGGAGATCCGAATGGGGGACTATTTTACCTCCGGAATATTTTACCCAAGAGGATGCCATCATCATTTAATCATACAGTAAAGCTGCATGTCCTCGGGAAAAATTACGGCTGTAGTTTCCCCTTGATTTCAGCCGTTCGCAGTACCAGAACAGCAAGGCCGTTTTGGTTAATGTTGCAAGGCCAGATCAGTCAATCATCCAGACTGTTGCCCCTGCAACTACTGAAAAGGCTGCTGCCCCTCTTCAGGAACCACACGTTTGTCTGGCCTCTCAACAGATACCCCTCCGTTGTGGTTGCACCTACGGTACGGCCATCTGTATCGCTGAGGCACGCAAGCCTCCCCACCAACGGCAAGGTCCATGGTTCATGGGGGGTCTCATCGACGATTACACCTAAATATCGGGCTTCACGGCGCCTGAGAACCGGCAGGCCGTCAATTCTAACTGTTGGGTTTCTGACTAGTTGACCTTTGAGTAGTAAATAGGTGGACTTGTTAGGCGCGATAGTCATTTTTGTTTTGTGACACCATGTGGTGAATATAGCTATCACTCTCTCTACCTTTGGCTCTAAGTCCGCGCGGCTGCGGCCGCCGACCAGCAAGAGGAGGTCGTCTGCGTAGGCTATGACGTCTAGCACATCTTCACTGCTTTTTAGATCGTCCAAGAGTGGCTCAATATTGATGTCTCAAAAGAGAGGCCCCAGGACAGAATCCTGAGGACACCCTTTGGTTATTTTCTTCCTGACTTTGCCGCTAGGGGTCGATAGCCGGACCTCCCTCTTCTGCACAATAGCTCCTGAGACATCCATATAGCGGCCCTGGGCACTCCTTCTCCCGCAAGCAGGAGAAGAGCGAGGACCACCACAGGTTGTCAAAGGCGCCACTGATGTTCACCATGATGCCGACAATGTACTCGTGCGGGGCAGAGTCACAAACATCCGCAGCCAGGGCGATTGCGTCAGACGCCGACCGCCTCGAGTGAAAACCGAATTGTCTGTCACTCATCTCGCATAACACTCGGCGTGCTGCCAGTCTGTCTGCTTGCAACCTCTCAAAAGCTTGCCCATCAGGTCCCATAAACAAATGGGTCTATAAGATTGAACTTCCTTGGGGTCTTTGTCGGGACATTTTTCAATTATCACATTTGCCTTTTTCCATATTGAAGAAAATTTCCCGAGCCGTAAACACTAGTTGTATAACTTAGTTAGAGGTGCCACCCGCTGGGGGGCGAGGAATTGTATCACTTCCGCAGTAATGCCGTCAGGGCCAGGAGCTTTGCCCCTTTTAAGTGCCTTGATTTGATCTCCTACCTCTTCTTTGGAGAAGGGGTAAACCATATTATTATTTTCAAAGACCCGTTGGTTCTCTCTTCTGATTCTCTGTTGTTCGTCAGAATCATCTTCCTCTCTATCGTCAGACAACAGGACCCGGAGGAGGACCTCAGCAGTTTCCTGCCAAGTCTCCGTCATCCGGTCCCCATCCCTGAGAGTAGATAACACCATGGGTGATTTGATTTTCTCACATTCTAACTTGTACGGAATCCCCCAAGGGTCGGTAGCCAATTGGCTTTGCACATACTTCTTCCAACTCCTCATCCTTACAGCCTTGAGCTCCTGTTGAAACTGTTCTCTGGCTTCTCTGTACACTTGCAGCCATCGCTGCTTTTCATCCCAGACGGCACACCGCTGGTAATACCTCTTGGCCCTCCTGGCGCATCTGCCTCAGTTCGGCCGACCATGGTGAAGGGGAGGCCGCAACGGCTCTCCTCCTGGTTGGCACAGCTGCCTTTACCGCCCTGGTTATTGCTTGCGTCAGTTCTTTGGCATATTCTTCCACATTTTCATCACGATCCAGCAATGTTGGAATGTCGCACTCCCTCGCCAAGCGGTCCCAATCGGTTTTGTTGTAACTGAACTGTGTTTCCCACCTCAAGATCCAGTGGCATTCACTGTCTCCAATAGTGAAAGTTATTACGTTATGATCACTTGTAGTAATTTGGTGCCATACTGTCCAGTTCATTATTTTTGTTACAAGGTTCGGCGCTACTAGGGTAACGTCGATGCTTGTGCCCTGCCCTCCGCCACCAGTGCAGGTGAGGGGGGGGGGGGGTTCCTCTGTTTGTGAAGGACCATTAACTATAGTGCCATAATTGTATCTACAGCTTTTTCCCCTCGATCGTCTTGAGTACCACTGAACCACAGGGGGGACTTTGCGTTAATATCTGCTGTCACAAGAATTCTGCGCCACCGCAACGCCGTTGCTATTTGAACAAGCTTGTCCAGAAATTCATCTATATGACTGCCGTACTGGAATTACATATTGACAACGTAGAGCACTCCTACAGGTGAGTGTAATTCGACGACGTTGGAGTAGTCATCAGAAAATTGCGCGAGAACTGTGGCCCTCAGTGCCTTGTTTGTAATTATGACCGCGGCTCTCGGTTCCGCTCCACAGTAGATTGCTTGCCAATTGACTGCAGTGAACGGGATCCGCCCAGCCAGACAGAGTACGTCCAGACTTTTCTCTTCCATCACCCTTCGGAGTTCCTGCAGGACTAATTTACTGTTGAGTGTTTATCTGTCCCACTTTTAAACGGCTCACGTGGGAAATATGTATGGATGTGAGATTCCGGACAGTTTTTGCACCAATCGTGTGCTACCCTCCCATTAGTGATGACAGATTGGTTGTACAATTCATTGAGGTCAAACATTTCATTCCGTCTTTCGAACACCTTCTTAACCAAGTCCCGCAGGGCTCCGAAGTCTGTGGGGAGATTAACTGTCTTGAGCTGTATTCTATCTACAGACTCCATTAATGGAAAGGTGATATGTCTTCCATATTCGTGGCCGACACGTTCCACATGCCTTAAGGCTGTTGTGAGGACGGCCGGCTCCTCCAGTCGAGACAGCTGTAATATGTGCTCCAGGTTGGGGTAAATCCTAGCAGGATCAATTCCCAGCCCTCTTTCAGGTGGTGAGCTTGTCAGTGTACTAGAACTGCTTACTGCATTTACCTGCACTTCCTCTCCGTTGCTAGTTGCATTCAACTCCTTCATCGATAAATTCCCTGGCACAGGATGCCCTAGTGGTAGTACGTGCTCTTTAGGTGACCTTTGTCCCCGGTTTGGAGGGGAGGGTGCACCATTCTGATCACAGAGGTTAGTTTGAATACAAACATATTTCATTAATATTGTGTGACATTGTGGCCTGGTGATCTTCTGGATAAATTCTCTGAATTTATTGGCCCTTATTGCATCCCTCAAACTCTTGCTCGGAGACTTTCTCTTGGGCTTCCTGTTCCCAATTGTGGTCTCAGCCATAGTCGATTCGAGCCATGAGCCTCTGCTCAAGCATCCTGTAAGTAGGGCAGTTTCTACCAGTGGTGTTGCATGACTTTTTCCCTCTTTTTGTCCATGGTATGCAGATCCCAACTTTGCCACAATTCTTTCTTAGATGATCCTCTGCCCCGCATCTGGAGCAAGCCGGCTTTCTCTCATAATGCTCATGAAAATGATCTAGATCACCACAATTGTGGCATTTGGGGACCCTTAGATAATCTCGTACGTTAATGGCATGAAAGCCTATATAGACCCTCCCCATGATGGTGATTCTGCGCCACATCTTTCCGGAGACCTCGGAAACGTGATGAACATCACGCTCCCGGGACCCGTCTTGACGCGCAGTTTGAATTCGTTCTTAAATGTTTCCCATTCCATGTCGTCAAAATTCTGGTTGTACGAGGTCTCATATATGTCAGCTTCTTTTGATGCAACTGGCACATCATACAAGATCACCAGCGGATTCCGCTTTTTTGGCGGTTCGCATTTTATGACTTTATTGAGTTTTTTGTTGTTAAAGATCTTGTCCCTGTCTTCCTCCGTTGCTACATCTACAACTACTACATTTTTGGTTGCCTTGACTTTAATTTTAATTTTATCTTTTGCACGGTCAATAGTTGTAGTGAACATTTCCTTCACCTTTTTGATTGTCTGACCGGGCAGGGGTCTTAGAAAGACAGCCGTGTCCGGCCTTTTGAAATTTTTGCTATCGTCTCTTTTGCAGATTGGGTTTTTGTGACTGCTTGCGCAGCCACTTCAGTCCAAGATTTGGATAGTTGCTGCCTTAATCTGTTGTTCTCTTTTTCTAGTTCTTCCAAACGCCCCAGAAGGTAACTTAGTTTATAAAGTTGACACCGGATGCTGTGAACCAGTACCTGGGAGTCATACAGGCCTTGGCATATGCGTTGGACACGACGTTAACAGCTGCGAAAATAACATATTTGTTAGTCAATAGTATATGGGATGTGCGAGTAATGGTGTCAGGTTTTCAAGAGTCCATTATTCAAGTTGTGCACCGACAATTCAGTTCGTCATGCTAGCTCTTGACCAGTTCCTGTTAGGCTTACAGAAGGTACAGGAGGAGATTCACCGGCGTTGGAACTCATTGTAGAGCCTAGCATGCCGATCCTACCATTGTACTACCACATAGCAACAGATAAGTCTAAGCCGGATCAAGCACGCATGTATGTGTTGATTCCATTTCAGCTTATAAGTAATTACACTTGGTTTAAGTGTTTCAGCGTTCACCCTTACTCATTAAGGTGGGAGACCTTAGAGAATTTCTTACAGGTTAAAACAGGTGAAATATTGCTGAACTCAGAGGATGGAAAACGGTTACAATCTCCCCGACCAGGGTAATTTAGACTGGCATGGATACATGCGAAATTCAATTGTACTTAGGTAAGACGGACAGCCAGCTTTGTCTGCGTGACATCCTAGAGCTGCGACCATACTTTCGACAAGTATGGCAGCCCTAAGCCTATTCCGTGAACAGTGCGGTAGTGGTGGTAGTTAACTGCTATGAAATGGGAAGACTTGTAGGAGATGATCGATTGGAACTGCTCGACAGTCGATAAATATTTTACGGATAAGATTGCAACATTACAGGGCAGATTTATCACCTGTCAGGATCTGTTATTAGAGAAACAAAGTTAAATATTACGCAGCCCAGTTACACTGGTCAGAAAGCCACTAGAGGTGCTCACAATGCAAAATTTGCCTATCTGAATGAAACATTAGAACACGACATAATCCTTTCTTTGAATCGGCTAATAGGCACTGAAGAGGGACAAATGTTTAACAGGACAACTATTCGTGTCACGAGTCCAGAATCGCGCTACGAAACTTTGTCCACCAAATTCGCCTGAATCTGAACCCAGTGGAACACATCTGGGATTCTTTGGAGCACTAGCTTCGCGTCCGCAAACATTGACCCGTCATTTCTGGGAACTGCGTACCTGTGCATAGATATCTGGTACCACATGCCTCCGTAAACCTACCAAGGACATGCGGAATTCAGCGACTGAAAATCGCTGCTGTATCACGTTCCAAAGTAGACTAGTGAGTAGCAGGTGTACTCGCATGCAGGAGGAGGACGGATCAGATCCCCGTCTGACGATCCAGATATTGGTTTTCTGTGATTTCCATAAACTGCTTACGGCAAATTTCGGGATCGTTCCTTTGAAATCGCATGGCCAGCTTCCTTCCCCATCCTTCCATGCTTGTGCTCTGTTCCTAGTGACCTCGTTGTCGGCCGGACGTCTGAAAAAGACCCAGTGACGAAAGGTACCACTCTTCGTTGGATCTCCTCTAGCTCTTCTGTTAATCCGATTCTGTAAGTGTCCCACACTGAGGACCATCACGCAAGAATCAGTCAAAAAAAATTTTTTTAAGCAGCTTCTTTCATGAATGATTTACATGCTCTTAATATTCTTCTAATGAATCTCAGAATGCCATTTGTATTTACTGCAATTAGTTTTATGTGCTTATTCCACAGTCTGGAACCGCGTAACCGCTACGGTCGCAGGTTCGAATCCTGCCTCGGGCATGGATGTGTGTGATGTCCTTAGGTTAGTTAGGTTTAAGTAGTTCTGAGTTCTACGGGACTGATGACCTCAGAAGTTAAGTCCCATTGTGCTCAGAGCCAATTACCATTTACACCACTCTACGTCTCTCAGGATGGCTACCCCTGGGTATTTTACTGCCCTTGCGGTTTCCAGTGGTTTATCACCAAGAGCGTAATCGATTTCTTCGCCTATTTACGCGCAACATGCTATATTAATTTATGTTCACTGTGAGCTGCCAGTTGCTGGACGAATGATTCCTGTAGAGAGCAGCGTCAACTGCAGAAACCATAACGGAGCTAATTTTTATATATTGCAAACAGTAGTGGCCTTATAGTGGTCCCTTGCGTCACTAAAGGAGTTTGCTTTAAGTTTGATCATATGTTGCCAAGATTGTTTCGAGTAATCTGCAGAACATCGTCTATACAGTCACGATTTCTCCTGTTTCGGTTTCCATTTATTTTGTCCCTGAAGAAAGACATTCGTTGCCGTCGGTTTGCCACGGACGAAAAGGTGTATGTCTGGGTACTAAAGTCCTGCATGACTGAGTAAAGCGAGCACAAAATACGAGATGGGGCAAGCACACCCTAACTGGATAGGCTGCCCGCACTAGTTCTTGTGACCGAGCACAGATGCCGTGACCGAATACGTAGCATGTAGCTTCAAACACGTTACAAGTGTGCTAAAGATATGAGACCTTTTTAATGCTGTGTCCGGTGAAGGTTTCAGAGAACTAGGCCAAGAATTAATACATCTAGGGGCGCATTATGGAGAAGTTAACGTGGCAAGTGTCATGCCATATCTCTCTACTATAAGCAGATATGTCAAAGAACAAGCTGATGCAATACGAAACAGCATAATGCCTTTTGTTACTGGGGAAGTTACTAATAAAACATGTGCTGCGACAGTTGATACGTGGACTGATTCGCATAATCAGGTGCACTATTTGACGCTTACAACACATTACATTCACACAGATTTGTCTTTTGTGAACAACGTTTTATCTACAACAAAATTCCCGGACGTTAAGAAGACGGGAGTAAATATTATGAAAGAAATTGAAGACAGGGTGGATGATTGGGACATTTCGCCGGACATGTTGCACAGTTTTGTTTTTGTCTCCGACCAGGGTGCCAATGTAATAAAGGATTTGGAAAATCACGAAAGGATTCCTTGTGCTGCTCATTGTATAAACACAGTACTTAGCCATACTTTCGATGAAGAAAACTTCTTGTTAAATCATGCCCCGAACATCGCATCAACAATAAATACTGCAAAATGCATTGTAAGGTACTTTAAGGAAAGTGGCCTCTGCTCGTCTTTGAAATCATCGTTGAAACAAGAAGTCTGTACACGCTGGAACAGCTTATACACTATGCTGGAATCCTTACACACTCAGTATAACGAAGTTGCTGCTTTGCTGACGGAAAAGGACTCCGCTTACATATTGCAAGGATATGATAATGAGCTTGCATGAAAAATTGCGCATTTTCTGGGACCATTTTAAGAGGCCACAGATGAATTAGAAGGCGAAAAAGAACCGACAATCCAGTTAGTTCTTCTTTGGTTTTACAAAGTGCAACTGTCAGGTGAGTAATTACTGGAGTTAAAAGCACTGTTTCATTATGATACGCGATAGAGTTATAATTAACTTGCGTAATTGATGTGTACTAACAGATATGTATTTTTTAACAGGAGGTACAAAGGATTAAAAATCGAGCCTTGACTTTCGTTTGTGAGAAGATTGTGATCACTTCGAGACATAAAATTGCTACGTTTCTTTGGCCATGTTTCCGTGATCTTAATATGCTTGAAATAAATCAAAAGCAGGAAATTCTTAGCAATTTGCAACAAATGTGTACTACTTACGGAGGTACAACATGCAATCATTAACATAATCGCTTCTGCATAGTTAGTGGACAGTGTATTATAGAGAAGCGGGAATTTTATAATTCGTATAATATTTCATTAACGTAAAACACCTCGTTTTTACGGGAACGTTTCGATGATTTCCACATCAGTTCTGTATTACTTGTCTCGTTTGTTTATTATCATAGATCCTTCAAGTACTGTGTCATCACCACCCCGAAAGAAAGAGCGTTTCAAGGAATGGATGAACAGCAGATCATCCGCAGCAGATGAAGTAGATCTCTGCTGATCAACATGAACTATAATTTTGTTTCTGTTGCAAACAACTGAAAAATATGACAAGTTGCGTCTGTAAATGTTTAATGTTCTTTGAATGCTTTCTTAATGAAGATGGTTGTCTTCTAGATTACAGAGACAGCACTTATTTAATGTTTCCTATTAATAAAAGGAAAAATGTATCTTCTGTTTGGAAATGAGACTCGTGTTCTATCCGCTATTGTATTGAAATATCATTTTTCTTTCCAAGTGCTTTATGAATTTAGCTGTGTCACGTACCCGCTCTTGCAAACGTTACTTTTGTATTAAAAGGAAGAGAGAGACAAGGATAAATACATTGTGTGTGTGTGTGTGTGTGTGTGTGTGAGAGAGAGAGAGAGAGAGAGAGAGAGAGAGAGGCGTTGGATTTGTACAGTACAGCACAGTGCAGCGAGCCGGGGCGAGGCGAGGTGAGACGTCAGCGGTGACTGGTCATGCTCGGAATCCGGACAACAGACATGGGGCGAGTACGTGACCGAGCCAAGTCGTGTGGGGCCGGTCCCCCCGTCAACAGGCGAGCCGTGACCGGTCAAACATTGAGCGTTGCAGCACTCTACTGGGAACGTTCATGTTTCCGTAGGCAACCGCAAACACTTTTGCATGAATGCAATGACCATCTTGTCTCACAGTGAGACTAATGCATTAAAAGTTTTGGCGATTGCTTTTGAGTCAATATACAGTTTACGTACTTTTTTCCATCCATCTTATTTCCATTTGACTTTCCCTTATAAGAGGAAATGAACGTATATCACCAGTCTTCCCAAAGCAAATGCTCCCATTTTGCCCCGGCAACGTTTCTTCTTCTTTTGATTTCTCCATGAATTACGACAATTTGTTTCCGTCCATCTTCACTAAATACGTTTCATTTCGTTAATTAGGTTCGCTCTAAATACCCGCTGTAACGGTTAGTTAGGTTTGTGACTGGTCGTGGTGAGTTGATGTTAGTCAAGAATGCCTTTAAGGCGACAAAGATGCCATTATCAACAACATCTCACTGAGTTTGAACGCGGTCGTGTAATAGGGCTACGAGAAGCTGGAAGTTCCTTCTGCGATATTTCGGAAAGGATTGGCAAGAATGTAGCCACCCTTCATGATTGTAGGAGCGGTGGTCACGAGAATGTACGGTCGCAAGAGGCTCGAACTCTGGTCGGCGACGTGGCGGTACCGAGAGCGAAGACCACTATGTTTGGGCATCGTTGTGCATCTGCAGCAGCAATTTGAGCAGTATTTGGCACCACAGTGACATAACGTTTGGTTTGGCGCGACAATGACAAAACGAACTGTTACAAATGGGTTACTTCAAAGACAGCTCCGAGCCACATTCCTTGTAGTGTGCATACTACTGACCCCAAACTACCGCCATTTGCGACATCAGTGGCGTCAAACGAGAGCTCTTTGGAGGGCCGGGCGGATATCTGTTGCATATTCTGATGAAAGCTCATTCTTCCTCGGTGCCACTCCGGCCGGCATCACCAGATCTGTCACCAGTCCAGCACATATGGGACATCATCGGATGTCAACTTCAGCGTAATCCATAAGCAGCATTAACCGTCCCTGTATTGACCGATCAAGTGCCACACGTGTGGAACTCAATTCCACAAACTGACAACCGGCACCTGTACAACACAATGCATGTACGTTTGCTTATTTGCATTCAACATTCTGCCGATTCACCGGTTATTAATGTACCAGCATGTTAGATTCGCAACAGCTTATCTCGCGCTTACATTAATCTGTGATCCTGCAATGTTAATCACTTGAGTATGTTACCTAGACAGATATATCCCGAAATTTTATTACTCTACGTTAATTATGTTTTGCGTTGCGGTTTTTTTTCCGGCACTGTAGATGTAACTTATAACATGGTTATGGTAATTTGTCTAAAGGGAATATGTAGAATGCATGATTAGACGTAAGAGAAGGTCTGGTGGCTCTAATCTTGCCATGTCAAGTAAATAAATAGGTTCATAAATGTCGCAATGGACTCTAACAAACTTATCAACAGTTCTTCCAAGTGTAGGTAGGTATATCATAGACCGAGACTGTGCACGATAGGTGTTAGCTCTGCGTTTAGAATAGAGATAGCCTTTGGAAGAGAAGTTTCTAGGACACTGTTTCAAAAAAAAGCACGAATGTATGAAAATTTCATTACGAGTCAGGAGTGGAAATGCACTGTCTGCATTTAGATGCTTTAGCTGTTCTGCTCTGTTCACACTCAGGTAGCAGTCTACTTTGAGTAACCAGTGAAAACGCAGCTCGATCATGGGAACTGCGCACAGCTGTTGATCGCTACCCGAAGCGCGTTCCTTTCTTATCGCCAGAACACTACACATCCGCCAGACTGTCATGATCGATGTTTCGCTTATCGACGCACGTATGACAGCTAAAGCGAGACGAGCTTAACGTTAGTTCGTTAGAACTGTGATACGGGCATTCCTAACCTTCTGAGTGTGCTGAGGCAGGTGGCAAACGTCGTGATACTTTGGACTTCCCAGATAACAATGCAAGGTTGACACCTGTGTGTAGTCTCGCATGACCTTTAACGATATTTTTCAACCATACCAGTTGAAACGATTATTGATTGGTCGGTTGATTATTTTTTTTTTTTGGGGGGGGGGGGGGAGGAGGAGGAGGGGACCAAACAGCGAGGTCATCGGTCCCATCGGATTAGGGGACCATGGGGAAGGAAGTCGGCCGTGCCCTTTCAAAGGAACCATCCCGTCATTTGCCTGAAGCGATTTAGAGAAATGACGGAAAACTTAAATCAGGGTGGCCGGACGCGGGTTGGAACCTCCCGATTGCGAGAGTCCTGTGTACTAACCACTGCGCCACCTCGCGCAGTAAACGATTATTGGTCGCTTACAGGTGCAACAGATATAGTGGCTATAGGTCGAACAGTAGGCAGTTAAGAGAAGTATTATGTGTTATATTTTCATCTTGTTTACTAGTTTCAGTGCCCTGTAGAGGTAAAATTTGTTTTATGTCGGTCTCTATTCTTGTTAAGCCTACATAACTTCGTATCAGGGTACAACTTAAACTAGTGTACATTCTAAATCGTCAAAACAAACTGTAGTATAACGTTTCCAGCTTTGAGACGGTTGTAAGAGCACGTCTCGGAGGCAAATAAATTTTTAAAAAAATGTAATAAGAACCAAGTTTAATTATTGTTGCTAAAATAATTAATAAACCTCATTTACCTGGTTTAGTTTTCGTTATAAACAACACATTCTAACAGAACTGGTATCGTTCATCAGTAGCTGTGCCATTGTGTATACAGCTCTCTTCATCAGCATCAAGAATAAATTTGAGTAGATTCACAACTGCACTCCCGAATAATAGAAACTAGCCCTGAAAGGTAATGCAGGTACTCTTCAGTAACAGCAATGCTTCAGGTGAGCCGTGTCTTTGTGATCATACCGTGTGTATGATTAGTGATTTTGATGAATCAGCTTTTATAAACCAGAAATGTTTTCGTTAGGTCTACCGTAGCTATGTAAGACAATCTTAGAAACAGAAAATAAAACTGATATTTTCAACTATTTACGAATACTGTACTATGGGTTTCGAATTTTAACACTTATTTTAAGGTTGTTCAATTCAGAAGCGAGATCATAGACAGACTGGGCCCATCTAGAAATGAAAACAGTGGGTCCTGTTGTAATTACACAATAACGTCACCCAGATTTACACCAACAAGGATATCGTAAATCATACGTAAATCTGAACTATTTGAATATGAAGATTAATGTCTCGAAATACGTTGTACTGTATTAATGAACTTATTTATGACTGCTCTTCTTTTCTTTGTTTTGCTGTACGACCACTTAACGTAGAGATCAATATACGTATATCCGATATTGTAGCACTCGGTCAGGATCGTGGACAATAAAATCATTTATCCGAAAACTTCTTTTCAACTTATAGACGAAAGTGAAAGTGTTATACGTTCTAATCAAAAGATGTTCATTTTTGGAACACAGCCTACGACCAGCTTAGAGACAGAAGTGATGGCACTTTCTGCAGGATCTGACCATTATTTTGCAGGACAATGCTCAAGCACGTAGAGTGCAAGCTGTTACTGATTTGTTTGACTGATGGGGCCGCTAAGTGCTATATCACCTACTGCACTCCCCTGACTTAAGCCCTCGAGAGTTCAATTCGATTTCTAAACTGAAGGAAACACTTCACGGCATTCGCTTCAGAATTGCTACAAATTAGTAGGGCAATAGACCGCGCCGCTCGAACTATCAACAACTGGCACTGCTAAGAGTACCCTACGACGTCCACATCGCAGACAACGGGTTATACACCATACTGGTGACTACTTTGGTCAGTAAAACTTTGAAACACGTATCTATTTTGTAAGAGTTGTAAATAAATAGTTGCCACTATTAAAGTTCCAACCATCGTAGGTTCTGCAAGATATTTAAATTTACTAACTTGCTCTATTTTACCTGTCTGTTCAAATGGTTCAAATGGCTCTGAGCACTATGGGACTTAACTTCTGAGGTCATCAGTCCCCTAGAACTTAGAACTACTTAAACCTAACTAACCTAAGGACATCACACACATCCATGCCCAAGGCAGGATTCGATCCTGCGACCGTAGCGGTCGCGCGGTTCCAGATTGTAACGCCTAGAACCGCTGGGCCACCGCGGCCGGCTTACCTGTCTATCTTTATATGTATATTGGTGCAGCTTTTAATATTTGTCAAGAATCTTGTTTTCTTTAACTGATGAAATTTTGATACCAGTTCTATTCCCTGATGTTCCCAGAGTTATTTGAGTAACTGCTCTTGTCAGATTTTTTGAAAATATTGTAAACTCGTCTGCAAAAGCCAGGCAGGTTACTTAATTCTATTTGATCTTCTTCCCAGAATTGTTGATTCAATTTTGTGATTTTTTAGCGCCGAATTATAGATTTTTTTTTTTTTTTTTTTTTTTTTTTTTTTTTTTTTTTTTTTTGTAAAATGCAGCCATACAGAAAATGGCTGCTGCCTTGTCCAACACAAGTTTTTATCCGGCTGGTCCCGGCGGAGGTTTGAGTCCTCCCTCGGGCATTGGTGTGTGTGTTTGTCCTTAGGATAGTTTAGGTTAAGTAGTGTGTATGCTTAGGGACTGATGACCTCAGCAGTTAAGTCCCATAAGATTTCACACACATTTGAACAGTTTTTATTCCAAATGGTTGAGATACTTCTCCCATAATTTAACTTTAGATATGGCATTTATTGGAGTTTGACGAATTACGGTTGTTAATTTTGCTTGAACACCAAAGTCTGTAATGTTTTTATCCATCGTTTCTTCGTCTACCGGATGAAATGCTTTCTTGAAATCATTGAATGATGGTGTTACAGATTTGTTGGTTAGCATAGTGTGCGAATTATTGATATGTGTTCTGTGCAGAATCTTACTTTTAGAATACCATCCTCATATTCTCCCAGTTGTTTGTCTAAAATTTCTGCAACGGTGTTCAGGAGAATTGTTGATAATATTTTGAATGCCACTGGCAGAAGTGCCACTCAGTTGTAATTGTTGTCTCCATTTTTTTGTACTAAGTGGATTAATGCTATTTTCCACTCGTTTGAAATCTTTTGGCCGGCCGCGGTGGTCTCGCGGTTCTAGGCGCTCAGTCCGGAACCGTGCGACTGCTACGGTCGCAGGTTCGAATCCTGCCTCGGGCATGGATGTGTGTGATGTCCTTAGGTTTATTAGGTTTAAGTAGTTCTCAGTGTAGGGGACTGATGACCTCAGATGTTAAGTCCCATAGTACTCAGAGCCATTTGAACTTTTTTTTTTTTTTTGCTGTTTTCGTTTTCATCTTTGGAACAAATGTGTCGAGCTTGATGCTATTTAAGCAGGGGTTTGAAAAACTGTTAAAAATTCAAATATTATTTTTGGTGAAATATTCTTGTATTTCTATAAGCTGACATTTTTCAAACGTTGTTTCGATTTTCCGATGTATATTTTTTTCGTTTCTTTTCTTTGTTGTCTGCACTGTTCTTCTCTTCTTTTTTAAAACATATTCATTTTTCCGAGTAACCACGATTCGTTGTATCGATACAGGTGTGTAGTGGACGACAAGAGAAGAAAAAAAAGCGCGTCTTGAGCGCACCACGGGCGGAATACTAGCTTGCCGCCTTTTAGCTGTCTATGCTAACGCCGCTGGTCGATGTCTGGCGCTCTCGTATGCTAATGAACCTCGATTTATCGAATAACGTTTGAGAAGCACATCGTACTTTAAGAGATTTTGTTAGCTCTCAGTATGTATTAGCACCATTTGGTGTATGCTTCCCTTGTCGGTGAAACCGACTGACGAGCTATCCGGGCCGACGGCGCTGCAGATGGCGTGATTTGGCCAGGTAGTTTGGTCGTCCCCTCACACGACACTGCTACACACGGCCTGATATTGTTTCTGACATCATCAAAGTAAAACACGAAGACTTTCGGATTCGATTTGCATTGTATTCGTAAATTATCTCGAGGCTCCTCATTCTGTTGACCAGATTTTGCGCTGAAATCAACGTGCCTGTTACATTAAAGCTGTGTGCTGGAGGGGGGCTCGATCCCAAAGCGATACCTTTGCCGGATGTTACTCTACCCTCTGAGTGTGAAAAGATGGGAGAATGCTACTGACAGACAAAGGAGTTAGTCGATCAATACACCGTAAGCAGACTACTCAAGTAATAATGCAATGTCTTCTAAACTATGAACGTAGAGGCCCCAGTCCGATGTAGTTTTTATTTCTCTGAAGGGTCAAACTTTAATGCCTATAGAATAAATAAAGTGTATTGAACAATTTGGAAACTAGTGCTGTTTTCTGCGAGAAATGAAGTGCAAATGATCTGGCCACTAACTTTGTCCCTCTGTCAGCATATTCTACATGATATCTGGATCGGATAACTCCTAGGCATTTTGAGTACATAAATAAAAGTTTCTGGAAGTTTCATTTCCTTAACCGAATTAGGCTGCGCTGGTTTTAGCAGACATCCACTGTATTCGCGAGGATGGAAGCTCTCGTCTGCCTCTGGCCATCCTGATTCAGATTTTCCGTGGTTTTCGAAAATTACTTCAATCAAACGCTGGGATAGTACGTACTACATCTATCCTGTCCTTGTCAAGCTAAACCTGAAAGGTCGGAAATTGTGTTAGGGACATACATGTCTTACACTACATAACGACTGTGTAACTCATAGTAATTGTTCAAAGCGATGACCACTAGTCGCAACGCATCTATTACAAAGGCGCATGCAGTTCTGCTGCAAAGATCCCGGGTGTTGTTGTACACTGGAACATACAGCGGGTGATAAACAGCGTACACCCCTGACCGCCAGACATACTGTACAAACTTATTGTTAGCTAGTAGCACGTGCGTCATATGATGACCGCATGCGTCACACCGGTTCAATAACCTGTGCCGCACGCACGCCGCTGTCCCTGGTGTCAGTTGTCCATTGCAACAGACAGCTTGTGTTGTGTACATGGCGAGGTTTGTTACTGTGTCCAGTACATGACGCACAGCGAAAGATGGAACGTCACTCGTCGCGAGAGTTGACAGACATGCATTTGACCCTTAGCGCTCGAGAGGCGGGGCAGCCCCGACTGCGTTAATATCGCAATAGACTCGCATGTCGGGTGTCGTCCGGCACCAACTTCATTTCTCTGTAACTCACATATCGGGCCTCTCACCGCAGTATTTTATTGTGCTCTGACATCTATTGGTAAGCGATGCAACTAGGAGGAAACGCATTTGACGAACGCATACCGCTATTTTTTCGTTTTCACGTTTCTAGCTCACTTCAAAGGGCGAAGACGGTGTTCGGAGCTATAACAACAAATATGGAGTATTTACATGATAATCCTAAGACAATACTGAAGCTACTGGATGAAAGCGTTAGTGATACGAGTGATCTGAGCAATGACAATAGTAATTATAGTACACAAAACAGTTCCAGTGAATATGAAAATACAGAAACTGATAGAGATGAACACCAGAGTGTACAAGTAGAAGTAGTAGTAGTAGCAGTAGTGACCAGTATTGTGCACCCTGCAGCTTCATTAGGAAATAAAAAAAGTAGTGGCGTAAAACGTTTTTCTGGCTGTTGGAGGTAGCAGTAGTCAACAGCTTCATGCTATACAGTTGGGTGCTACTTCCAACCAGAAACCGAAGCTGAGCCACAAGAGATACAGCTTTGGCTGGAAATATACCGAACAGAAACGGAAGAAAGAGGAGAAGACACGCTTTCTGTGACAAGGAGAGACTATAAAAGCAGCCACACTTCATTTACTTCAATGTGAATCGTAACAGTAAGGATTGTGCTGTGACAGGAAGGTAAAAGGTGCCAAAAGGAAACTGTTTACTACTTCAGCACATGCTTCAGGAAACCAGTATTACATCCGGGTGAATGCTTCGGAAAGTACAATACCTTGACGAAATATAGGGTCTAAGTGACGATACACATGATATGAAAAACAAAATATGACATGTTCAGTGTTATAATGTATTTGTAATATGGTGTAATATGTTTAAGTTTTTAGTTTACAGTTAGCCTTCGCGTAATTTCAGTACATGTAATAGATGTTATTTTCAGTGCAAATATTACGACTGCAGTGGGTTAATGTTTAGTGCAGCAGGACGTACTCCCCGTAAAGGAGCACGCACATACAGAGAACGCTTTCCCAACAGAAGTTATCCTAAATGGAATAAAAAATGGTTCAAATGGCTCTGAGCACTATGGGACTTAACATCTGAGGTTATAAGTCCCCTGGAACTTGGAACTAACTGAACCTAACTAACCTAAGGACATCACACACATCCGCGCCTGCGGCAGGATTCGAACCTGCGACCGTAGCAGTCACGCGGTTCCGGACTGAAGCGCCTAGAACAGCTCGGCCACCGCGGCCAGCTAAATGGAATAAGTTTTTCTCCGTGGATACCAACTTAGGGAAGATGTGGTCGTTCACGCCACACAGAGCCGGCCGATGTTCCCACCAAAGAAATGTCGAACACCAGACTTTGAGGAAATGGTGTGTGGCAGACCACCCAGCAACAAACACCCATCCACTGGCCCGTGAAACACACACTTTGAAGGATACTGTGTTGAGATTACTGGTGGAAATGGTATTACACTTCTACCATGAGTAACGTGTTCAAGCAATGGGACCAATGGATTTTGAGCCCCGCATTCACTTCTATCATTGGATTATCCGCCACAGTGTTAACGTGCCGAACTCGGTACAGTTCGCATTGTTCATGGTTTAGGCCTCATGCACCCGTGATGATGTTTTCAACAGCCACACAGACATGTGTAGAGTGAGGGCAATTCACACCCTACCCACAACGGTGGCCACCAGTAACGATTCTCTGTGAAGGTATAGGCGGGCTTTGTCCAAGATAACCTAATAGGACCTTATTTGTTGCGCCCTTGTTGAATGGTCAACATTACCTGGCGTTTCTGCGAGATGCGGTGCCACAGTTCTTGGACACTGTATCCCTTGTTGTCCACGAAAGGATGTGGTTTGAACGCGACGGTGCACCAGCCCACTTTGATATCAATGTCAACGAACACTTTAACGACACCTACCCCCATCATTGGACAGGAAGGGCACTTCTTGTCCCGTGGCCAGTGAGATCGCCGAATCTCACACCTCTGGAATTTCACCTCTGGGCTTAAGTCAAGACGTTGTTGTATGAAAGCCTGGTAGAAACGAACCAAGACCTGCTTGCTAGGCTCCAAGCTGCCTGTTTCGTGGCTCAACAGACACCAGAGATTGTTGAGAGAATGTGGCAGAACTTCATGCACCGTCGTCATGCATGCACTGAGACTGGGGGTCGTCATTTGGAACAACTGCTGTGAGATACATTGTTGTTATGTGATGTACTCTGTACATGTCCATGACACAATAAATATGCTTTTCCGACCACTGGGTCCCTATCTCAATATAATCTATTGTGGACTCACTATCTAAAACTGAACTCCATCCGAACAGGACTCGAAAAGCCAACGGTACTGACCGACCGCCGTGTCATCCTCAGACAATTGGTGTCACTGGATGCGGACATGGAGGGGCATATGGTGAGCACACCGCTCTACCTGCCGTTGTCAGTTTTCGTGACCGGAGCCGTTACTTCTCAATCAAGTAGCTCCTCAAATTTGCCTCACAAGGGCTGAGTGCCCACCACTTGCGAACAGCGCACGGCAGACCGGATGGTCACCCATTCAAGTGCTTGCCAAGCCTAAGAGCGCTTAACTTCGATGATTTGACGGGAACCAGTGTTAATTTTATTATTACAGTCGAACTTTTCTTATCGAGCACCTCCCATACCGAGTGATTCGCACAACGAGTAGAAGAAAATGTGAGAAACTGACTCGCTTAACGAACGATGTTTCTCATGAGGAGTCTGTTTTGTTGTTTTCAGTCTTTAATAAACAATAAAAGAACCTTCCGGCCTGGGTTGGTCTCTTTGGCCACTTAATGAACACTAAGTCACGCATTCTCCTATAAACTACCACTCCACGAAGTAGAAGCTCCGACAATGCTGTATTCAATCTGCTGTATTGATCGCAGTGTGCCTCTCGCACATTTGTTCACACCAGTACCACAAATCGAGCTTCCGCGACGATGTTGAACATTCTATGGAACGATTCTGTAAGATCTTTTCTTCGCTGGTGCATGGTAACCATTTCCCTTGCAGTATCTTTTTATGGAATCCAATTCTTTTTTGTCGTCGTTAACTGACATGAATTCACGACGCTCCAGCATGCTGGAGTAGCTGTGGGTCAGCAACTCCTCTTGATCAGTGCAACGAAAAACCAGTCCAGGGTTCCAAATTTTACTTTTTTTATCAACTTCATAACTATTTTCTGGCCGAGATCCATTTTCAAATCATCGTAACATTCTAAGATGCTATTCCAGGCAGGTGTAAAATGTATGTGCGCAACTGAAAATACTGAACGCGAAAATCAAGATTTGGCCCTGTCTGACTACCCCCTGAAGCAGATTTTAGGATCTCATAACTGTGATATTATTTCCTCCTTGTTGCTCTCTAACATATAAATTACAACCTAAACATAAATGAATGATAAAGGGAACTAGTAACTACTAAATGATAAATGTTGTTTCTGCTTATAAACTTATTGTAGATTAACAAACACCTTTATATTACAAATGTTTATATTTCCTAACTAATATTACTGATCAATTGCCCAAATCTGCCCCTTTCATGGCCATCTTTCAAGAATGATCTACAGTGGAGTACAACGTCAGTGAAAAAAAAAAAACTTATGTGATCACAGCTATTTATCCTTGTAGTCCTAATAAGCCGAAGCAATTAGCAATATCATCGCATGTGCTGCGTCCGGTGTAATGGAGTGATGGTTCTCGTACTCGTCTGCGACGATGGAAGAACTCCAGCCACAAAATGAACTCTTTCAAACACTAGGACGGCAGAAGGTGGTCCTCTGACTAGTATAATCTAACATTGTCTTCTCCTCTCTGTGTTCTACAGACAAGAAACGCGAACTCCCACCCACAAGGATGGTGTTCAGGTAACGTCTCTAATTGAGTATAGACAGAAGTGCTCTCAATCACTGAACGCTGCATACTCAATGACGACTCCCTACCTGGAGGCGAATTCCAGAATCGTGGAAGTTCGCAATACTACAATGCCTAACCGTTCTAAGTATAAAATCTTCTGAGAGCAAAGACAGCAAGTCCGTCTTTTCCCAACAAAAGCTGATACTAAGTGACCGTCAAACACGAGTACTCAAAACAGAAGACCTCTTTCTCTCCACCGCTGGCTTCCCAGCAAAGCCTCGGCTCCCCTTCCTCATAACTGCAGAAGGCGAATCATATTGTCGAAACCACGGAATATTCTCCCTCTTTACAGACTCTTCCTTACGCCGACCGACCACATTTGAGTCTTTTGTCGTCCAGCGCGGAAAGTTTGCGAGGAAAAACCTATCCCCGTTAATGAGGAATTCATACAATGGCACGCATCTCCGAGTAAAAATCCTAGGATGTAACCCTGCCTGCGTGATTTCCGAAGTGACGCTTCCTTGTTCCTCTCTGCTGCCTCCAAGATTTTCAGAGTTTCCGGTTATTCTTCTGGCCTAGCTACAACACCGGCCAGCCGCCCCTCTATTGTGCTTCAGCGCTCAGGTGCCCCGACCGTCCGGCTAGGGCTACTTCCTCTGTTAAGCAGGACCAACACACCTGTGTGGGCTTTTCCTCCAAGGGCCTGAGTTACGCCTGCCGTTTCATATCCACTGGCGTTCCAACCTCTACTAGTATAGACAATCATTCATTACGCCGTTTTGATAATAGAGACACTCCATCACCTTTCATGTAATAAGCGTTAACAGCTATTTACAAGGTGTAAGTAACAATGTCAGTCTTCTTTAAATACTCATATATACGATGTACAACCTATCAAAAGATACCCAATTCCAGTTGAGAATCATGACAAAGTATGTAGATGAGTGCTTGTAAGGTGCGAAATTATAGCCACCTTACAACATTGCCCAAAATGGTGTTTCCAGAGATGTGAAACCCATGTCAAAACTGTGCAACGAACAGTTACAGCGCATACTAACTGCGAGAAGTTTGTATAATCGCCATGAAAGTAAAATAAACTCTAATGAAAGTGTTCAAGTCTGTGTTAAAGGTAAAGGTGTATGTGAATATGTAAAAATGACTGGTGATTGTACTGTACAGTATAGTATCATAAATAAATTTTTTGTTAAGAAAAAAACAAAAGACTACAGATTGATCTTGTCAAAAGCCTTGAAACAATTCTTCTTAGTTATCTGTGCATTATGTAACTGTACGTTGCACATTTTTGACATGGTTTTCACATCTTCGGAAATGCCATTTTTGAATATGTCATCGAGTGAATAAAAAAGTAAAATTTGCAACTTTGGACTGGTTTTTCGTTGCACTAGCACGAATTCATTAAATATGCCCATAAGGCAGTGGATATACATGATACGATTTAATTAACAATAATGCTATATCTCTTTTTCGACAAATTTGAAGCACAAGCACAAGAAAATGTCTTTAAACTAGTTTCTTCTGAAACAGGATGCATTGTGCTACAAATAAAAAGTTACAATTCTGTTTATAAACTTGTCTGAATACCTATTTTCTCGGAATGTAACGCATTGACCTATTCTACATTGTTACTTAACGAGTGCATTCACGAGAAAGATTTAGGAACGAACAATTGTTTTCGGTTGTGAATCAAGTTTTGTAGTGGAAATTGTCAGCAGCAACTTCAAATCTTCATCAGTTAGTTTGGATCTGTAAATATATTTCGTATATTTCATTTTGGAGAATGGTTTTTCACAGATATAAGTAATGCAGAAAGCGAAAAAAAAGAGCCTCTAGTAAATTTCTGCAACTGATCAAACTGTGTGAGTGGAAGACTCTTACAGAATTCCAGCAACGACGAATTAAAATTTTTTCATTATAAAAATCGCTACATTGCAAATCAACCATTTCCATTTGAAGTTCTGGGTCAAGAGCTTCTACATCGGCGTTAAAAAGATTTTGACTGATCTTGATATCGTTCGCAACTTCATCAAAATCTGAAAAACGAGACTTCAAATTTATTTTTAAACAACTCAAAATTTCAACTGCGAAATCTATCGGAAATGGATCGCTGATTGCTGACTGAATGTGTGACATGTATTACAATGCATGAAACCTTTTTGTTCAATCTATTAAAATGCGGAAACTTTTCTGTTCAGTTCAGACGAAATAAAACAAATTGTTGTCGAAAGGATTTAATATGAGTGTACAAGTCAGGCAGTAGCTGCTTTTCTCCTTGTCATTTTAAACTGAGGTCGATTATATGTTTAGTTATAACTCTATGAAATGAGAACTTCCATAGATGCTCATTCCCTTGTAAGTCAGCCAGAGGACGATTCCTTTCATTCAAGAAAATTTCAGTTGCTGTTTGGAACTCAAAAAATTGTGTCAGAAAATTTCCATAGCAAACCCAGTGTACTTCTGAATAATATGGTGAGTTTTTTCTTCATTCTCTTCAATAAACTCTCGGAATCGACGATCACTGGGAGCATGTGATCTTAAATTAATAACAGCTGACTTGACAGGTTTTAAAACTCCTGACATATCCAAGCAATTTCCGCGCCAAAACTTCTGATGAATGGTGCAGTGTACGGTTAATGGTTTTGAGCCACCGATATTTTCTTCTGCCTTTGACACAAGGCCAACGACACCTTTACTTCTCCCACAAATGTTTTTGCCACCATCAGTTGTGATACACCTTAAGTTTTTCCGTTGAAGATTGGCCTCCTGAACAGCATTTTCCGTTCCTTAAAAAATTTCTTCTCCCGTGACCGTGCCATGAATGCTATGAGCGTGAAGAGGCGCTTCACACACTTCACAATTTTTTTTATCCCTGGAATAAATATTAACACCTATGCGGTATCTGAAACATCTGTTGACTCATTCAAATCAAAAGAGAACAATCTGAGTGTAGAATTTTCTCCGACAGTTGAGTTAATATGTTTTCAGCACCATTATTTATTCTTTGAGCCATAGTGTTTGCTGAGAGACTGGTGCTTTTAAGTAAATAAGCTTTTCCTGGAAACGTTTGTTCAGCTGCTGCAATCACGCAATCCTTTATTAACTCGCTGTAAGTAAATAGTTTTCTGAGTTTTCTGTTGAGTGAGCCACGTGGAAACTAGTGCGAGTTGCTGTTGCTAAGTTAGGATTCACTTTCTTAAACAACATTTTCTGATATTTCAAAGTAAATATACTTTTAAACTTTGATTCCGGTAAATTTGGAATAACTTTGAGAAAGTTTTACTTTTGTAATGACATTTTATATTGCATTCTTTGAGGAGTGATATTTTCATTGAAAATTATTGTCATTAAATACTGATGTCTTAGCTCTTTAAAATTTTTGCACTCGCTATCTTCTCTTTCTTTTCTATGTTTACACAAATTCACACAAAATGGATGCAGATGAATGTCATAAGGAGCAAGGATTGTAAGTAAAGAACTGGACAAGATTTATCTTTTAATTAAATTTAATACACACCGTTAAACACACTATATCTTCACTAAGAAACTGTAATCGCAAAACACATCAGTTCCGCTATATTTTAGGTTTCAGATCGAAAATTTTGCCGCTACCCACAAGATGGTGCTGCACCACTGGCACTTCTCTACTCTTCGGAAGACGTCACTACTATACAGTTAGCATTGTCGGAAGTAAAGCACAGCTCGCGCATCAGCTATCACCACGGCAATAAAATGACGTGACCTCTGGCCCGTTAAGTGCTAATAGAAATTGCGGAGTGGAGTTTATTCCCGTTCCCTGTGCCACAGATATATCACCGTCTAACCCTGAAATGAGAGTTTGTGTGTAATTCAGCACTACAGTGTGTTGGTACGGTGAACACAGTGTGTCCATTTTTTCTTGAGTCATGCCAGCGGTACGGCAGGGAACAAAGAGGTAACCACCATTGCCGTTGTGTGGCGACGAATGTTGCGGAGAGAAGATGAGCCGCAGTGCTGACACCATATACACCTCGGGCTACGTTCTGACCACTTGCTGTGAAGTTAATGGCTCACGGAAGTAACAACGTTTCGTGAAAGTATGTCACAACGACCTTCACGAGTGGTTTTTATTTGTAGTAATGTATTTGTAATGAAATTAAGGCCTCAGCTCGAGGTAATGGCTACAGCAGCGCCACTCAGTGTCAGGCTGTCAGATCGTAAAGACTGGTAGCAGTGGTAATCCTCACGAAAAATTCTGAACTGTACTGAGGTATCTTGAGCAGTACTAGGGAGTCAGGCCTCAAGAAGACTTAGACTGACTATAACTACATCTTGGCCCTTGGGAGTTAGTGGAAGAGGCAGGGTGGCCCTTGGACTAAAATATTTGGAGACTCCTGATCTAGAGCGTGGTAAAGCATGTATATATGTTGTAGCAAAAGGGTACAAGTCAAATTCCACTTTTTACTACTCCGTAGTGAACGAAACGGAAACTAATTGGCATATGTCGCGAAAAAGCACCGAAGAGATACATGTCGCACGTGTATATGAGTTTATCATATATGATCTAACAAAAGCTGTCAGAAAAAGCAAAAGTCTCACGAAGCAATCTCCAAAGATTAAGCTTCCTAAATACAAAAATCTTCTGAACCTGCATACATATAATAAGCGTCTCAATCAGCGATTCTTCCGCTCGCTTCCATATGAAGAAGGACAATCAAGACCAACAGTTAGGACTGACCCGCTTGAGGTACTGGAACCAGATGGTGAGAAAGACTCTCTGGAATCGGATTATGTATGTAAACATATGTATTTGGTAGCACTATTTTAAGTGCTGTATCAACAAAATGCATTGTGTTCATGTAGACTCATACCCACATTTTATGTTGTACCGGGTGATCAAAAAGTCGGTATAAATTTGAAAACTGAATAAATCACGGAATAATGTAGATAGAGAGGTACACGTTGACACACATGCTTGGAATGACATGGGGTTTTATTAGAACCAAAAAACTACAAAAGTTCAAAAAATGTCCGACATATGGCGCTTCATCTGATCAGAATAGCAATAATTAGCCTAAGAAAGTAAGACAAAGCAAAGATGATGTTCTTTACAGGAAATGCTCAATATGTCCACCATCCTTCCTAAACAATAGCTGTAGTCGAGGAATAATGTTGTGAACAGCACTGTAAGGCATGTCCGGAGTTATGGTGAGGCATTGGCGTCGGTGTTGTCTTTCGGCATCCCTAGAGATGTCGGTCGATCACGATACACTTGCGACTTCAGGTAACCCCAAAGCCAATAATCGCACGGACTGAGGTCTAGGGACCTGGGAGGCCAAGCATGACGAAAGTGGCGGCTGAGCACACGATCATCACCAAACTACGCGTGCAAGAGATCTTTCTCGCGTCTAGCAATATGGGGTGGTTCTAATAAAACCCCATGTCATTCCAAGTATGTGTGTCAATTTTTACCTCTCTATCTGCATTATTCCGTGGTTTATTAAGTTTTCAAATTTATACTGACTTTTTTATCACCCAGTATGTTATCTAGATAACCTTTTTATGACACATGAGAAGAGAGAAGTAACCAGGTAGTGCGAAATACTTTCCGTAACGAGGTAAGGCGTTAAACAGTATTCTTTCTTATTTCATTTCAATGTTAAAAGCACAAAAAGCATGGCATTCATGTAAGATTACATAAGTGTTTTGTTATGATAACTGAATAGATAACAACTAATAATAAAGCATTATAGAGAAAACATACATCAAATTGTTCCTAATTCAAAATATTTTAGAAACAAAAGGATACTAGTGGGCACAGACTTTTGCGAATTGTGATATAAAATCTAAAGGCAATTCTCAAACCTTATGAACTTTAACTTTAGTTTTCTCAAAACTTAAATAGTTTTCTCAAAACTACAAGAAGAGTACTTATACCCCTTTGCTTCGGGCTCCCATAGGGAGAGTCACATAAGATGTCACACCCATTTTATTTCGTGAGCGTTTCCAGATATCGAAATAAAGCTTTTGGCAAATGGTATGTGATATAGTGTTAATTCTAGTATCGATCGAGATACTGAAGCAAGTATGGTTTATTTAAATAGAATAATGTATATTCCTTAATGACATCCGAAAGAACTTGAAACGACGAGTACGGTAATATAATGCTTGTTAATGTTGAGGTTGAAACTCGTAAAGGAATCCGGGAAATAGTTTGAAATTTAAGGGGAAGCCGGCCGGGATCGGTTATTGCGTTGTAAACACGTTCATGCCAGGCTACGCCGTTGTATCAGGCCTTTCGACTGCACTTGTCTGCACTACAGAACTAGCGGGATCAGCCAGAGGAATGTCATTCGCATCTTACATCGACATAAATTGCACCCTTATTATCTGTTACTATGTCAGGCACTCGGAGGATGTGATTTCGGAAAATCTATAGAATTTTGTTGGTTTGGTCTGCATCGTTTTGGAAATGACACTACATTGTTGCCGACGGAGCAATGTTTACAAACTACATTAATGTAAATGTACCTAACGTGCGCTCCTGGGCAGCTGAAGATCCACGCTGGCTTCGTCAGATACAACAGCGACCGTGAAGCGTACCGCATCATAGGAAATTCCACTGTGGGACACAAATTTGAAATGGTCGTGCGGTAGGGTTCTCGCTTCCCGCTCCGGGTTCTCGGGTTCGATACCCGGCGGGGTCAGGGATTTTCTCTGCCTCGTGATGACTGGGTGTTGTGTGCTGTCCTTGAGTTAGTTAGAATTAAGTAGTTCTAAGTTATAGGGGACTGATGACCATAGATGTTAAGCCCCGCAGTGCTCAGAGCCATTTGAACCATTTTTTGAACAAATTTAAAATAGTTTTCCTAAGCCCCGTCTGACACTCCAGAAGCTAGCATAGTCCTTAGTTCTATACACAAAAGTTATAAGTGACCGTTTATCTATTTCGTACGAGCAATGAGGTTTAATGTTATTTGCGTAGGTCTGTCTTGCTGCATATAACGACAGAACGTCGCTTGAGAGCTCTGCTTAGTGGTGTTTACACCGCAATAGCTGACTCTGGCCACCATCGCTTTCCCACTGTAGAACATTTCGCGGTTCTTTTGCGAAGAGTTTCAGCCTCAGAATTAACAATAAAATTACTGTATTCGTCCTTTCAAGCGCTTTAGGATGCTGTTTAAAAAACTATATCCTCCTGTTTAAAAATTCATACTTGTTTCAATATCTCGATTGATGCAAGTATACCAAAGTACATGCCTCCTAGCGTACTAAATTATTTGCCGAAAACCTCATTTCGATACCGGATTATTCTAGTGCGATATTCGTTTTATCGATAGGTATTGACAGGGACAGTAAAACACCACGAATAACCAGTACTTCTGCAGAAACAGCACTCTCCTGGCCTACGCTGTTACCACCAACGATCCACAGTGCTACCGAGTCGTTGCTGGGCTGCTGTTTATTCTTCGTGTTCTACTGACCCTGTTAAGACATATCGAAAAAAACTAATATGGGACTAGACTCATTTGGGAGCGCTCTTTCGTACTGGCAGCTAAAATTCTGATTTAAAAATAGGTTTGTATGTAATGGGAAACTAACCGACGCTTTATGTTGTTACTGGGCGTCGCATGAAAGACGTGACGAGCAATAATTGTTTGGACTGACTCCAGCTATGCAATGTAAAAACGAAATTGCAAATATCTGCCGAAACACCAGATAAAATGCGCCTCGCTACTCTTAGGAGTGACACCCGATGTATGTGAACTATGACTTTTATTCTTAGACTTTAATAGCACATGTCCAATATCATTTTAAAAGTTTTCCGTGGATGAATACGACGACAACTACTACTATTTTCTCTCTGATACTGTAAAACGCATGATTTTATTAGATTTGCGTTTTCATACAACCTCTGGCGTTCTTCGGTATGAATCTGTTGAATGCTGTTCCCAAATGTTCTGAGTTCAGCCTTAGAATTTTGTTCTGATATTTATTCTTTTATCTCTGATACCGATACGTATAAGTCTGTAACTGTCTAGATAAGTTAATTCAAAGATCGGTGGAATGTTACAACATAGCATCTGCAGTTTTATCATGGCTAGTAAAGCACTGCGATATTTCAACCAATCTTCCGTTTGAGAACAGCTTTACTTACTGCCAATGATGGCGGAAAGAAATTCTGAAATTAAACTTTCTTTTGGTCCCGATCTGTACTTCACACGTATCGCATGTTCCCATTGGTTCTTTATACTTAGTGGTTCAGTTTAACGGCTCTCGGCGTCAATACTTAACCGGATCTTGATCTTCTCTTCTGTGGGTGAAAGGCTTCCTTCAAAAATATCTGCCCTCAATGAGAAAAGTTGTATATGCATTGTCGTTTCACGCCCGTTGCCCAAATAAACGGCACATTTTGAGGGAATTATTCGTAAATGAATGAGTTTTTGTTGTGTTGTTACGTTGCACGAAGCAGAACATCTGCGATGTAGAATCAACGTGCACTCCTTTTGGTTAGCAACACCTATTTCCGGGCCGGGAACCGGAAGAGCAGAATCTTGATATGAGAGGCGGAGGCTTAACTCGAGCGACCTTTCCACTGATCTGGCTTATCTGGAAGCCCCTGCGTGTTAGCGTGGAGTATATCTCGAATCGATCCTCGTGACAGGAAGCGTACTGCGTGACACACGTTATCTGTCGGCGTGCCTCACAGGTGACGTTAGGCGTTTCCGTCTCAGTGAGGTCCTATCTCCCGCGCAAGTCGGATAATCACCGTTTCCAATATATTCTTCTTCCGGGAAAGACCGCGAGACGTATATCGCGTCAGACATCTAAATACAATTATTTAAAGATTAAAACAACTATGACGTCACTTGTACGACATTCGCAGCATTTTAAAAATTTGAGCGCTTAGGCTGTCGTTTTCGTAGTTTTTGGTAATAGTATGAGATTCTGTTAGAAAGATCCGCATTTCATGTAGTAAGCTGTTTCCTATTCCGCGTCTCAGAAATTTGATATCTCAATACGATGTGGAATGTGTTAATTTACAATTATAAGACACTTAGCATTAAAAAAATATGGAAACAAGCTAACCATTTACGTGACTGTCTTTAACAATATCTTAAGCTACACACTATTTGCATACGAGGATTTTCATTTAACTCTATTTGCAAGCACACGATTCTGGTTCGATTTTTTTAAAGAAAAGTAGTCACTAAAGTGTCTGAATTTTTATATGTAACGTACACCTTACGTTATTATTGTTTAACATGGTCAGTATGAAATTTCACTGTAAGTAAAGCAAGCGTGCATGGTACGCAAGTGTTGTACTGAAAAAGTGTGAGTCCTTTTTAACTTAGCGCTCGCTACGTTTTAGGCCATACATTACACCGTCGAAATTTAGCTGAAGACTCGAAAAACATTTTAGCTTCGAAAAGACATTGATGTCTATATCCGTTCATGAGTGGGGGCATGTGACGTAAAAGCGTTAGTACCGTTATGGGTGTCCGCAGAATTTGGTCCAGGGGAGGAGGGAAGGGCAAGGTTGAAGGTGGTTGGATGATTTGAAAATGGTTATCATTTAATGTTACTAATTTGCAATCTTGACTACTAAAAGATTTTATCCAAACAATTTTTATAGCCTTATATAAAAAATTTAGGTCCTTTGTATCCATCCTGTCTATGGCAGGACTTAACACCATACAACAATTGCTACAGCAGTAGTCTTGTCTCACTGCGATCAGCCACGTAATGTTAGAGTTGGCTGCGTGAAAGATTTAGCTTCATCATGGGAAATCAGTTTTAGAAGTGTATAGTTTTGTAATGAATAAAAACTCTGCATTCCATATTCCAGGGTGGGAAGGGGGGGGGGGGGCAGCAGTGTTGCAGAATAACTGTTGGCTTCTGCTCTCCACAGCCAGTTGTAAGTTGTGACAGTGCTAGCTGAGCGTTCAATGCAGATATTTCGCCAGTGTTTACTGTCTTTGTGCATTCTTTATCGACCATGTTAACGACAACAGCGTGATAGAATCTATTGGATTTGTCAGGTGAATCAAGAAAGTTGTTCGATGTTTTTCAGTTCCTGTTTGAAGAACTAAGGAACATCGACTAGGAGCTGATGAAAAACATCTCTCGGATGTCTGTTACAAGTTTCTACGAGCTTCTTTTTTTGTTGACGAAACATCTACAAACAGGATTAAGAAAATCAATACGCACTACAGTTTCAAGAATCGAGAAGAATTTTAGTTTTCAGAAAAATACTGAATCGGAATGAAGAAAATAGGCCTAGATGTAAATAGCATACTGAAGTTACTGAGTAGACGATATTAATGAATATGCACCCGTTTTTCTCTTGAGTCTAAACCTCAAATCCTTCATTAAGCGTTATACACAATCATTCCCAGGCGTTCGTAGTGGCAATACGTCTGTTGGCTTTTCCTGTAACAAAGCATTGAATTCCTCTTGTGTTGATACCAACGGCACTTTACCCACAAAAGCTATACACAAACAATAAAAAACGCAAGTATTGGCGAGCGTGTAGCCCGTCGTCCAGCTTTCGCCGCATTGCTGGAAGATCGCCACTGTCTCACATAGGCCACGACAGGCAAACAAGACTGAAAGAAGAACATTTGGGAACAGCAGTTTTGCCATACGAGGACTGGCCTCTGCAATGCCAAATCACGGCGACGTAGGTCGCCGCACGGCAGTTGCCGTCGTCGCAACATGTGGCTTAGAGTGTCAAAGCTCCCATTTAACTTCGTGGGTTATAGAGAAGTAAGCGATTTTCCGTACTAGCTGAAACCGTAGCGTGTGAAACAGGTTAACGCTAGGAGAGACTAGGTCAGATGCGGTCCGGATGGAAAGTTACAGCAGATGTACGTCAGATGTTGTATCCCATCCCAGACTATAAGCAGCTAATACCAGACATAGTTTGACGAAATGGAGAACCTCGAAATTTTGTTGTGGAGAAGCCACACTAGCAGTTTTTCATTATGTTACCACCAGTGAAAAATTTTAATCGCAGGGAAGGGGTCATGAGAGGTGGCTAGCCCTTCCAGATAACCACATCTCATCGGTGTAATTGGAGATGGAGCGGAGTAGCGTACTAAAGACATTTTGCACTTAGAATCGAAAGGGGGGATCTGATAGTGATGGCAGGGGCAGCACTAACTCTCTGCGCATTTCTTTACTGTTGCAATTTCATGCGTGCAATATCATGAAGTGCAGACGTGAACAATGTGCCGTCCGGGCCGGACGAGCGCTATGGAGCGAGGCACCACCGCATAGATCGTTCCATTAGGACGCAGGAGCCGGTGTCCTTTAACAACCGGGACAGTGAAAAATGGTTCAAATGGCTCTGAGCACTATGGGACTTAACTTCTGAGGTCATCAGTCCCCTAGAGCTTAGAACTAATTAAACCTGACTAACCTAAGTACATCACACACATCCATGCCCGAGGCAGGATTCGAACCTGCGACTGTAGCGGTCGCGCGGTTCCATACTGAAGCGCCTCGAACCGCTCGACCACACCGGCCGGCCCGGGACAGTAAACTCAGGGCAGAGGGAAAGCAGGGGAACAGGTTTTTTGTGGGTCAGCGCCATTCCACAGACTGGCATGGCCTAAGACAATACGGCAGGACGCAGTTGCGGTGAAAATGAAATGAAATGCTGGTATGGCATTGTTGGTCGGGAGGTCCCATCCGGGTTCGGCCGCCAAGTGCAAGTCTTATTGCAGTTGGCACCACACTGGGCGACTTGCGGCCGACGATGAGGATGAAATGATGATGAGAACTTCACAACAGCTAAAATCAAACTGCAACCCTCCACTATTCCCCCCCCCCCCTCCCCAGCTCAACCTGCGGGCCACGCCGCGCGCCCTCAGATGGGTGAGAGAAACTTGTCAGTGTTGTGACGGTTTCCAGAGAATTGCTACTCTGAGGGTGCAAAGGCGTAGGCTCTGGGTGCATACAACCTCGTTAGAAAGCGTACCAAAAAACAACACCGACTGTGACTTTATTTCATGCAACGAGAAGAATGTAAAATTTCTTTCCTCTTGGTTTTCTCATGATGGCTAAATCGAACTGGTGGGAAATACATCGTCTGTCACTGTAGACGGTCTCTGCAGTAAGTCATGAGTTCCACTTTTTAGACAAAGAACGGTAGTAAAGAATATGAACGGGGGCCGAGTTTTGATGGAGACATCGGAGGGAAGGTGAAAGACATTGGCCAGTGTTGAGCGTAAATCAGGTGACTGGCTAGGAAATTTTAGGGGCACAGAAAAAACTGTCACCAGACGTGGAGGAGTGCACTTCTTAGCCGATTCGGGTTTTTAGCATTGGAGTAGAAACATTCGAGTCTTAGGAATTGGGGAATGACACTCAAATGGAAAATTCAGCGTCGAACTTCAGACCTGGAGACTCAGAGGCAGACGGATTCAGAGGAGCCTATGCCCGACCTCCAGACACGGAGGACCCCCTCGCGTTACGCCACTACAATTCGACATCAGCCATTGAAGCTTTTATAAGATTACCATGCAGCACCAGCACAATGCGGATGGATATGTGCAATAATTTGTTGATTGGGATGGAAGCGGTGACCTCTCTAATAGTCGCTCTGCCTCAGTACAATGCTTATGTGCATTCACTGTTAGGCTCACGTCTTGCTATCACTGCATACTTACCACATAACTTCGTGATTTAGTGACTATGACAGAGAATCCTCGTGACCAAATTACCATCCCCGTCTATCTGAGAACCTTGACAACAATTAGTTACCGTCATTGATGTAACTGCTGAAAATACGAGTTCATGTTGCATACACTGGTTGAGCGAAGTGAACCGGCGTCCCATCACTCTTGAACTACATCTTCCGTCTGATAAGTAGGAGTACCTCCTCAAATAACGTCAACAATTGCTCTTGCTACAAGAGCCTGTAAACTGACCACCTGGGACAAGGAGCCCACCTGTTTACCACAAACTGTGCTAGATTTTCATCCATCCATACATACAAGTAAAGACAATTGAGCCTTGTCCATAAACAGGACATCAGGACACTGAGGGTTTTCAGTAGTCTGTTGCAGAACCCGGCGTACAAATTCAAGCTGAGGTGTATTATCATCTGTTCCCAGGATCTATGTTCTGGTAGGAGAAAAAGAATGAAGCAGCATTTCAAGCAACACATTCTATACCAAACCGTGGTGAAAACCGAACTCAGTAGCAATTCAAAGACAGTTGTACAAAATATCTGTTAATAGTCTCCATTGGGCCTACATACTATCAGTGAGTTGTTATTGCCCAGTCGAAAGTGGATTGCAGCAGTATGTCCAATAACGCACACGACTTCATGCGAGGAAACGTTCTCGGTACTTTCGCTGAGCTCTTGCATCGTTGCTTTCAGCTGCAACGGTAAACAATGTATATGTCTCGCAGTTCTCTCAATGTGACGTGCTGCGACCGTGAAGCAGGCACCGCAGCGCTACATGCTGTTTACTGGGTCACAGCGAACGTCAGGACGTCACAAAACTACACACCTCAAACCATCTTCGTTGTAACAGACTTTGAAGAAGATGATTTTTTAAAATCTCTTTCACCACGGCCATGTTTACACTTGCTTATTATTCATTTAATATGCGTTTTCGACACCTCGTTGCTTAGCTAAATATATTTTAGTTGGCTGCGTCGTAATATCTGTTGGTCTGGGCGTTGAAATTTTGAACGCCCTGTGTAGCACCTGGCCACACGCCTGCCCAATACTACCGGAGGGTACATACCCGGCCGGCGAGCTGCCGTATTCTTCCACCGACGCGAGACACACACAGCGATCCCAACTCTGGTCGTACACACCACATGCTTACAAACAGTACAGACGACAACACCAATATTCCGCTCTGCGTACACGGCAGACAACAGCAGCAACACATCGCTTTGTTTACATGCCAGACTCCAGTGGGCTCCACGAGAGGCGGCAATGTCGCCGGCTACTAGCGTGTGCAGCCGATCACGGCGTTGCGACCAGGGCACTATGTTTTATCTGTACGCCATGAGACCTACGTCCGATGCCACGTGACACTTACGGGAATTCTTCCGGTGGGTTGTTCAAGAAACTGCCCGACCACTGTCTGACAGCACTTGCGTAGGTTCCGGGCTGAAGGGGAGACGGAAGGCAAGTGGGCTTAAAAAATGCGATTTTTAGGTTTTAGCATATTTGAAATGCCTGGTCTTTCCTGTGTGAAACAGTTTTTGTTTTATATAAATACGACAATTTTTTCGTTACATATGGTGGTTTTCCTGACGATCTGTGCAATCTGGGGATCGTGACGGCAAGGCTTGTGACCGGGTATGTGCAGAACAACCCTATGGTCCTAATGTCACAATTTTTAAATTGGAGTGCATTGGGCATGTCCAGAAGAGAATGGGGTCCAGGTTGAGAAGATTATCGAAATAAAAGTCAAAAATAGTGTTGGGAGATGGTAAGAAGGTAGGTGGTAAAGGTCGCCTGACAAATGCTGAAATACATAGAGTACAGAATTATTATGGCTTGGCCATAAGTAGAAATGTAGGAAATTTAGAAAACTTGAAAAAAGCTGTATGGACTATCTTTTTCCATAAGCTTTCCACAAATGAAAATCCAGTAGGGAATTTAGAAAACATGAAAAAACCTGTATGGACTATCTTTTTCCATAAGCTTTCCACAAATGAAAATCCAGTACACGGTCTTTGCCCGAATGATCCTGGCACTTGGTGCAAGTACAGGAGAAGTGCTAGATACGACCACAAACATTCTTTACCTGCATCAGTAATGAATGAAATTAACCCCATATTTAGGGACCTTTGCCGGCCGCGGTGGTCTAGCGGTTCTAGGCGCTCAGTCCGGAGCCGCGCGACTGCTACGGTCGCAGGTTCGAATCCTGCCTCGGGCATCGATGTGTGTGATGTCCTTAGGTTAGTTAGGTTTAAGTAGAGTTAACTTCTAGGGGACTGATGGCGATAGATGTTAAGTCCCATAGTGCTCAGAGCCATTTGAACCATTTTAGGGACATTTGTAAAGATGCCTTGTTGAAGAAATGTCTTCATGGGAAAACCCAAAATTTAAATGAATGTGTGAAGTCTGTCATTTGGAACCGGTTACCGAAAACTGTATTTGTTCAGTTTACAACCCTCAAATTTGGAGTTTGTGATGTTATTTTATGCTTCAGTGATGGTGTAATAAGAAAACTGGATGTTTTGGAATTATTGGGAAATACTGCAAAATCCTTGGTGCAAATAGATAAAGAGACAATCCGTCGGGCATGTATTGCTAATTTAAAATGCACAGAAGAAGCCAGACAGAAAAGAAAAGGGACCAAGAGAAGAAAAGATGAGTATGATTCAGATGATGCTCAGTATGGTGCAGGAAAATATTAGTGGTAAGTAATTCTCATCAATAACTATACTAGAATTGCAATATTAAACTTTAAATGAATTTTTCCAATAACTACATTTTTAAATTTCAGGTAACATTATTTGATAAACTAATGGGCTCAGAAACATCAAATTTGGTCAATTTGTACTGCAGATGGTAATAAGTTATTACAAGTAAATTGAGAACCGCCAAACAATCATAAACTGTTTTATAATAATTAATGTGCAAAAAAATTAAATTTTGCTAGTGAAATAATAACAGTTTTTTTCTTCAAAACCATAAGAGGTATTATGCCCAGTTTACTTGTAAATTGAGGCATATATGTTATATATATGCAGTATAAATTTCATTGTTTTATCACTTATAGTTCTTTTGAAAAGTGTGCCTATTAAAAGGGTATAATAGCATTGGCAGAATAGGTATAACAATTGTCTTCCGTCTCCCATTAACGCCGGCTGCTCCCTGCAGCTCATCTGTCGGTAGTGTCCTTCAGCAGCAGCCTTCAGCGCCACCCAAATCTCCAATTGGATGTCGACCCTGCGCGGGCCAGGACCCCAGCCATGACACCGACCTGTCTGCACCTGACCCAGCCACACACCAACCCGGACCCCAGCCAGACCACCATGTAGGACATCGACCACGAGTGGACCAGACATTGAATGAGGTCACCGAGTAGTACAACAGTGAGAGACTCAATAGTGAGAGATATTATCATTCTCCCAGAAGTCGGTATTATGTTCTGTTTCACGTCAGATGTGTGAACAATTCATTATTATGTTTACCATAAAAAGTGTTTCTCTCACTGTAATCTAGGGGCAGACTTTGCTACATGCCGTCCTTGCCACCTCATAACGGACCAAGACATAAATCCTTGATAACAGCTTCATCTTCGAAGAGCCTCTTGGACCTGTAAACGTTACCCTCTAGGTCATTCATATCTATTGTGAAAAGTAATGTTACTAAATCACTCCTTGGGGTATGCCCAAAGCTACTTTTACGTCTGAAGATTTCTGTCGATTAGGAACGACATGCTGTACTCCGTTTGCTAAGATCTCTTCAGTCTAATAACAAAGATGGTCTGACGTTCCATGCGCTCATATTTTATACAAAAATGGTTCAAGTGGATCAGAGCACTATGGGATTTAACATCTGTGGTCATCAATACCCTAGAACGTAGAACTAATTAAACCTAACTAACCTAAGGACATCGCACACATCCATGCCCGAGGCAGTATTCGAACCTGCGACCATAGCAGTCCCGCGGTTTCGGACTGAGCGCCTAGAACCGCGAGACCACCGCGGCCGGCATATTTTATAGATTAGGCGATAGTACAAAACTGTATCGAACGTCTTCTGGAAGTCATGGAAAACGGCATCAACCTGGTTCATGATATTTACTGGCTTGTGGATCTCGTGGACAAACAATGTGGCCGGCTGATGTGGCCGAGTGGTTCTAGGGGCTGCAGTCTGGAACCGCGCGACCGCTACGGTCGCAGGTTCGAATCGTGCCTCGGGCATGGATGTGTGTGATGTCCTTAGGTTAGTTAGGTTTAAGTAGTTCTATGTTCTAGGGGACTGACGACTTCAGAAGTTAAGTCCCATAGTGCTCAGAGTAATTTGAGCCAAACAGTGTGAACTGGATTTCACATGATTGCTGTTAACGGAATCCATGATGATTCCTACAGAGAAGATTCCCGGTCTTCAGAAATGTCATAACACGTGAGCATAAAATGTGTTCCAGAATTATACAACGGAGTAACGTGAGCGATATAGGTCGTGCGTCTTTTCGACGACTCTTCTCGAAAACTGGAATTATCTGCGAATTTTTGCAATACTTCCAACGCTTCTCTCCTTGCGCGACCTACATTACACCGCTACTAGAAGAGCAACAAGTTAGTTTGCATAATCCATGTAGAATGGCATAGATATCCGTCAGGTCCTGCCACCTTTCCCCTGTTGAATGACTTCAAATGTTCAAAATGTTCAAATGTGTGTGACTTCCTAAGGCACCAAACTGCTGAGGTCATCGGTCCCTAGACTTACACGATACTTAAACGAACTTAAACAAACTTATGCTAAGAACAACATACGCATCCATGCCCGAGGGAGTACTCGAACCTCCGGCGGGAGTGGCCTCGCAAACCGTGACATGGCGCCTCTAACCGCGCGGCCACTCCACACGGCGTTGAATGATTTCAGTTGATTTATTATACCACGTTAACTTATCTAGGTATGTGTCATTTAGACGTTCGTACGGCTATTTAAAGGAGGAATCGCTGTACGAGCATCCTCGGTGAAACCATTTTGGAAAATGGAGTATTGTATTTAGGCCTTCTCTCCGTCATTCTTCTATTATGGTGACGTAGAGTCCGGACAGACCTTTGATTCGTTTACTCATTTCGCATGAGACCAGAATTTCTTAAGCTTTTCTGTCAGGTAGGTAGATAGAATTTACCTTAATACTCGATGAATGCTTCGCGCTCTCGCTGAAGCTGTGTTGACTATCTGCGTAGTATTAAGCTATATGATGGTGGCCTAGTAAGCCGGAAGCCGATTATTAACGAACTATTAAGTAAACGTTATTGTGGAACATAAGTACTGTATATTCCAGTTTTTAATTAACGTTTCATGTTGACCGCCCAAGTAGTCTGATATATGATTTCTGTCAACTTGCTAAGAAGACAGTTCTTGCTACCTTTCTTTAAATTTCCAGTTACTACCGTATTAAATGACGCTATAACGACCTTATAATCACGGATTCACTGTTTTCAGTCAATTGAGTCGAAAAGTTTGGGTTTGTTTGTGACTAGGTGAGTTAACATGTTACCTTCACGAGTAACTTCTCAGATTAATTGCTCAAGGTAATTTTTGGATAAGGTATTTAGAACAAGTTCATACTATTCACTATCCCTAGCACCTTTCGGAATCACTTGAGTCTCCCAGTCTATAGCTGTTAAGCTGAAATCTCCCTCTAATACTGTAATATGGCCAATAAATTTTCTGTCAACCTTCTCCAAGATTCTCCTCCCAGCACTATGTGGCAATTATTACCGTTTATAAACGAGGTAAGTGCGGGGGCCTTTCCACTGACACTTCTACTGTTGGATAATACTATATCAACATTTTATTTGTCCGATCTTCCATGCAAATGCTACGTTCTTTAATTAATGAAGCTATTATTCTTCCTCGCCTGAAATCACAACGTGTCCAGTTGGGCATGTCGAGGGATTTCTCTAGCAAAAAAACCCATGTGGTGTGCACTCCACATTACCCTGTTACCCTACGAGCCGCTTCCTGCAGTACCTATAATGCACACCTGACCTATTAAGAGCCTTCCTACCATTCTCGGACTGATGACCTCAGATGTTAAGTCCCATAGTGCTCAGAGCCATTTGAACAATTGTCCTCCAGATAGAGGAGGTCAAGAAATCCGTATTCAAAGTCATTACGGAATCCTCTGAGCCTCTGGGTTAAACTTTCCACTGGTCTACAACCCAAAAGACCATGATCGGTTCTTGGAACGATGCTGTAAAACTAGCGCTGCTTCCATCTCTCGAACGTAGCTAGTTTTCTTCATCAAAGCATGCTGGCTGTCTCTACAGGAACCGAGGGTGGCCTGTGAACTCTGGCGGTATGCATCATTCGTGTCGATATGAGCCACGATTTGCAGCCGAGTGAACCCAATGTACTCAGTTGCTGCCAGCAGAGTCTCCATATCATTTATGAGACCCCTGGAAAACATATCGAGTGGGCAATGACCTTCGTTCCCGACCTGCCTGCTATTTTCCTGAGGGACCCCATCATCTGTCAAACATTGTAGCTCCCACTGACCAGCTAACTCAGCCTCTGTCATTTTCCGGATTTTAAGGAACATCAGCCCCAGCCACAACAGATGAGTCGTTCCGTGATATCTCTAGTGTAATTTCAGCAGTTGGCACTATCTCAAACCTGTTTTCAAGACATACGGGGCAATAGTGCTGCCAATAGCTACTTTCGCCTTCCGGCCAGAGAATAGCGACCCCGCTCCTTTACGCCATTTACCATCTGGCAAGTGTCTACTGACCAGGACGAGCGAATCGAAAGCCACTGCTACATCAGGGATCCCAAGCGACGCTACATGCAGCAGAGGTGCCAAAGCATTCGTTTTAGGTGCTTCAACACCACCACAGCCCGGGGCGGCAGCCCGAAGCCAACACAGCTTCCAACAGTTTCTGGGAAGTGGCCAATCCTACTTGCATCCGTACAAAACAGACACACTCCCTCTCCATCTTTGAATTATGTTCGTCTATACTACGAGGAATATAACACTAACATACGAAGTTGCTAGATGCAGTCCAAGTACTGATGCTAGACTGATTCTGGTTACGACTACACTAGAAAGTCAGCTTAGGCGACACTACGGCTCAAAAAATATACAGACACGTAGAATAATTTAATCCACGCTATTCGACACAGTGAAATACACAGACACTATTCATACCTTCTCAGAAGCACGTGAGATCAAGGACTAAACTAAATCCTATGTAGTACCAGAAACAGCTGCAGCAGTTGGGGCGTTCTTTCGACTCTGCAGATGCGACTCAGCTGCAAGTCACAACAGCTGATCACATACACCGAACTGAACACGCATTAAAGGGGATTGAGGAAGACTTAAAAATAGTGCACACTGAAAGGAAGGAAAAGAAGATGAGCTTCTTGAGGAGTTAGAAATGGTTATTAACGAAAGTAATCACCAGACTGCCGTTTACATACAAACAGGGGACTCAATGCTAAATTTTAAAGATATTTATAGAGTTTCTGTAAAATGATTATGAAATAGCGTTCCTTTAGTGCTTCACAGATATAATGAACAATAGTAATAATCATAAAACTTCAAACCTTCGAGTGTTATCTCTAGGACTGCACAAAGAGCAAGTAACATGTTCGCAGTAGCAACTCTGCTGACTTGAGTGTGCCGGAAACAGTGTATCTACGACCGCAGCAACGTACAGCAGCTGCTGGTCGGTTGGAGAGCTTCCATGATCGTGTGGTCCGAGCCAAGATCTGATGAAGAGGTCCAGACTGGTGTGTAAGTGCAAATTGCGATGGGATTGGCAAAACGGACTAAATGGGACGACTATTTAATAAGGCGAAGACTTTTTTCCCAACATATTTTTTATTGTGACGGCTGCTGTGAGTATATCGTAGTTTTGGTAGGATTATTTGGCATTGAAGACACGAGGTTGAGAGTTATGAATTTCGAAACGACTTCTGTTATGCGAACATTGCTATAAATTGCAGAAGCGTAACCGGAATGTGGCACACTAAAGGTATGCCCATTTTGCCTTAGAATCACGTTATTTTTTCCCCCGAATATCCCATTAAACGCTCGTAAAATCGTTTCTTCTGGTATCAAAGTGAAGTGATATGCAACACAGAGGGTAGAACATCAGCAAAGTTCGGCCCATTTCACAAATAGGTCACACCTCTGCTTTCTATTGATGCTTCAGAGGAAATACACTTATAGAGTACATTATTCGAAGCATTTATAGCACATTGCGACTTCAATACGATACAAGTATGAATGTGACGGTAAAAAAATGTTCATTTTTTCGCACTTCGCCACGAATGTGACGCCATCATTACTGATATTATTCCTTTCCTAATCAGGTAGTTTCGCTGAAGTGATACAAGTATTTGGTAGAAAATCATCAAAAGAAAGTGACATGACCCGAACGCAATACGGTGAGACATCTAATCTGTCGTCTCAGATAGTTATTTTAACGCACCTGCTCAACGACTGGTGCTCTGGTATGATGTTCAACAGTCTCGTAAAACTTTGAAGCTTCTTTCCTCGAAATGCTTGAGAAGGGTATCGTGCTAGAGTAGTGTTTGTTAGCCGAGGGGTCTGGGCGCTGCAGTCATGGACTGTGCGGCTGGTCCCGGCGGAGGTTCGAGTCCTCCCTCGGGCAGGGGTGTGTGTGTTTGTCCTTAGGATAATTTAGATTAAGTAGTGTGTAAGCTTAGGGACTGATGACCTTAGCATTTGAGTCCCATAAGATTTCACACCCATTTTAACATTTTTTAGTGTTTGTTGCGTGTGACTAAGTATATAGTACAGTCGTGCGAAAGATGAACAAAATCGGTGATCTTTTGGGTGTATACTTCTCTTGTAAGCTTTAATAGCAGCACAAATTCCATACGAAGTGCGAAATGTAGTTGTAGTACTTACTTGCAACTGTATCCGTGATTTCCTCTCGAAAAGGTCACAGTACATAATAATCGACGGAAAATCATCAATTAAAACAGAAGTGATGTTCGGTGTGCCCCAAGGGAATTTTATAGGCTCCCTACTGTTCCTAACCTACATAAACGATTTAGGGGATAATCTGAATAACCCTCTTAATTGTTTGCAGATCATGCTGTCATTTACCGTCTTGTAAAGCCATCACAAGATCAAGACCAATTGCAAAATGACTTAGACACGATATATTAATGGTGCGAAAAGTGGCAATTTTTTCTCAGTAAGAAAAATTGTGAGGTCATCCACATGAGTACAAAAAGAAATCCATTAAAATTCGATTACACGATAAATCATACAAATTTAGAGGCTGTCAATTCGACTGAATACCCAGGAACTACAATAACGAACAACTTAAGTTGGAAGAAGGAGGAGGAGGAGGAGATTAGTGTTTAACGTCCCGTCGACAACGAGGTCATTAGAGACGGAGCGCAAGCTCGGGTGAGGGAAGGAAATCGGCCGTGCCCTTTCAAAGGAACCATCCCGGCATTTGCCTGAAGCGATTTTAGGGAAATCACGGAAAACCTAAATCAGGATGGCCGGAGACAGTATTGAATCGTCGTCCTCCCGAATGCGAGTCCAGTGTGCTAACCACTGCGCCACCTCGCTCGGTAAGTTGGAAGAATCACATAGATAATGTTATGAGGAAGGTAAACCAAGGATAACGTTTTATTGACAGAAGAAGCTGCAACAGGTCTGCTACACTGTGCTATATGGGATACTTACCAGATATGACTGACGGAAGACATCCAAAAAGTTTAAAGAAGGGCACTCGTTTTGTATTATCGCGAAACGGGAGATAGCGTGTAGCGGACTGATAAGCGAGTTGGGATGGCGGTCATTAACAAAGGCATTTTTCGTTTCGGCGATGTCTTCTCGCGAAATTTCCATCACCAACTTACCTCACTGAATGCTAAAATATTTTATTGTCACCATCCTACATAGGGAGAAATGAACATCCTAACAGAATAAAAGAAATGAGAGCCCGTACAGAATGATTTAAGAGTTCATGTTCCCAAGCTCTGTTAGGAAGTGGAACGGATAAAAAAGAGTCTGAAGGTGATTCGAAGGACCCTCTGCCAACGATTTGAGTGTGAATTCCAGAGAAGTCATTTAGAAGCAGACGCACCTTATGAAGGTGTCACACTTGTTGTTCGAACTCCTGTAATGTCCCCAAAACCGTTAAATGGCATGTGAAAAGTCACGAGCCGGGCGAAGTGGCCGTGCGGTTCTAGGCGCTACAGTCTGGAACCGCATGACCGCTACGGTCGCAGGTTCGAATCCTACCTCGGGCATGGATGTGCGCGATGTCCTTAGGTTAGTTAGGTTTAAGTAGTTCTAAGCTCTAGGGGACTGATGACAACAGCAGTAAAGTCCCATAGTGCTCAGAGCCACTTTTTTTTTTTTTTTTTTTTAAAAGTCACGAGCACTGGTTAAAACGGTTTAAATGGCTCTGAGCACTATGGGACTCACCTGCTGTGGTCATAAGTCCCCTAGAAATTAGAACTACTTAAACCTAACTAACCTAAGGACATCACACACATCCATGCCCGAGGCAGGATTCGAACCTGCGACCGTAGCAGTCGCGCGGTTCCGGACTGAGCGCCTAGAACCGCCAGACCACCGCGGTCGGCCCCACTGATTATAGATTTAATACTAAACCATTCTGTCATGAAATCCTGAAAATTCGGTGTTCTCGAAAGAAGATTCCTACCACCAGCATGTTCAGGACGAGGTCTCCGTGTTTCTCAGTGACATCGATGAAGCGCAGTGACGTTTGCTTGGTGTATGTCTCACAAATGCTCATAAATACTACGAGCGTCTCTTTCATCGCCTCTCAGCTCATTGTCAAACTCATAACCATGTTGGTGAGCTCAGACAATTCATAGTCTTTAATGGAGTCAGAAATCTCAAATGTAAACTCAAAACTGGTAAGAGACGCTGTACACTGAAGATCAACACGGCAACTAACTATGAATTGGATACGGTTAGTGCGTCCTGCGACTAATGTAATTCACCTCTTCAAACAACACATAAGCGACGGGTAAGGAAGGAAGCGGTACTTACTGTAAAATAAGAAGCCAGAGTATACGATACATGTGATCAATGAACAACACAGTACACTGTAATTTTATTATATGTCTCATGTATTTGATGGCGTCTTATTTTAAAACGTAGACTAATTATTTTTAATGACATTTGATGCAGTTTAAATTTTGTAGTAAAATCTTGTTCAAGCTTTATTGTTCACGAAGTTCAAAAATGTTCAAATCTGTGTGAAATCTTATGGGACTTAACTGCTAAGATAATCAATCCGTAAGCTTACACACTACTTAACCTAAGTTATCCTAAGGACAAACACATACCCTCCTGCCCGAGGGAGGACTCGAACCTCCGCCGGGACCAGCCACACAGTCCATGACTGGTGCGCCTTAGACCTCTCGGCTGTTCAGGAAGTAACCATGAGTTATCACAAGTTTATAGTATAAGATGGCGTAGTGTGTTCTGTATAGATTAATTAGAACTGCCCGCCCCCGGAAGCTGAGTGGTGCCGGCACGGTAGCTCAGCGTGTTCGGTCAGAGGGTTAGCTGCCCTCTGTAATAAAAAAATCTGAATTAATGGATCAACAACGAACTTCAAACAGTGTCTTACAAACGTCCGCCCCGATCAGATGAAAAAAGAAAGAGTTGTCAGCGTTCGATTCCCGGCTGGGTCGGAGATATTTTCCGCTCAGGGACTGGGTGTTGTGTTGTTCTAATCGTCATCATTTCGTCCGCAACGACGCGCAAGTGGCGTCAAATCGAAAGACTTGCACCCGGAGAACGGTCTACCCGACAGGAGGCCCTAGTCACACGACATTGACGTTAGAACTGATGAATGGAACTGTAAAGATTGGTGGCAAATAAAATATTTATTTAATTCTAATTTACATATACATTTTGGAAATTAATTGTTAAAAATATTGATCGTGTAACATTTGATACTGAAAGACTATATTTTCGAAACTAATTGTGAAAGATGTGTATATGTCTTATGCTGTGCGTCGTATCAGGCACAAATGGCACAAATGATTTTGTACAGATTATTAGTCACTGTAAGTTGTTTGAAATATCACTTGTAATAATACCTAAGATTTAATACATTGTCGTAATGTTTTATAACTGACGGCGGCTGCGTCCACATGGCCTTATGTGTCACTACTATTATTAGTAGCAGTGATAGTATACGAGTAAGTGCTGCTGAGTCCAGTTTGTCTTAATAAATGAAGGAATGAGTTAGCTGGATGGTGTGGCCGAGCGGTTCTAGGCGCTTCAGTCTGGAACCGCGCGACCGCTACTGTTCGAATCCTGCCTCGGGCATGGATGTGTGTGATGTCCTTAGGCTAGTTAGGTTTAAGTAGTTCTACGTTCTAGGGGACTGATGACCTCAGATGTTGAGTCCCACAGTGCTCAGAGCCATTTGAACCATTTGAAGAAATGAGTTTTAAGTTGCCATCAAAAGTTTCCGTTTCTACAGCGCGCATGCAACATAGCGCGACTACGATGAGGGTATGTAAGCACCGACATGTAAACAATGGAGTAGAGTGGCATTCGTGTCTTTCCAAAGTGTGTGCGGTAAATGCGGCAACTTGGGCTATGGCCACGTTATTTCCTAATAATAATCTTGGCTGCCGAAGGACAAACACAGTTAAGCATCTATCGGAAGATGAACAATGTGTATGGGGCAGCATGACTGTCTTAAATCACTGTTATGGAGAGATGCGCCAAGTTCCGTGCTGGTTGCGACGAGACGTAAGACGCCCACATCAGAAGTCTCGTAACGCAGAAGTTACGCCCCCTCAAGCGGGAGGCAACAGAGCACCCGCCCTATAAGGCTGATCTCTCCACATGCGATTATCACGCCCCCGGTCCCTTAAAAAAGGCCTTCAAGAGTAGACGATTCCTGTCGACGAAGATGTGCAGCAGGCACTTATGGACTACTTCAGACAGCGGGACACGATTTTTAATCAAAAAGATAACGTCAACCTGGTGTTTCGATAGGATGATTGCATCAATGCCCATGGCGACTTTGCCTGATTAGCATACCGATTGTAAACTGGACGGGCTTCGAATGGTTCAAATGGCTCTGAGCACTATGGGCCTTAACTTCCGAGGTCATCAATCCCCTAGAACTTTGAACTACTTAAACCTAACTAACCTAAGGACATCACACACATCCATGCCCGAGGCAGGATTCGAATCCGCGACCGTAGCGGTCGCGCGGTTCCAGACAGCGCCTAGAACAGCTCGGCCAATCCGGCCGGCACGGGCTTCGAATAGAAACTTTTTGATCACCCCTTATATTTGGACGCTTTTCAGTGAAACAGAATCCTCACAGCCATATAAGAATACGAAAAATTCCGAAAAATTCACCTCAGAACTCTGGAGTGATATCGAACAATCTTCTACACCCCCAGTTTAACAAATATTTTAGCAACTTTCAAGTCCCAAAGTTCAATATATTATTCTTCAACAACCACGATATTAAGGTGTGCTCACTGTAAATGTTTAATATTTTTAATTGAAATTTTGACTTAAGTCTCGTCTGTTACGTGGGTAAGAGGGTTCCATTACCAGTAAATGGTCCTCTGTTTAAGGCGTATGGCCCACCAAAGTTATTTGGTGAGGTTTTGAGACATTTCATATCCACTGCATCATAGTTCGTGATAAAAGGAAGGAAGATGAGGGATTAACGCCTCGTTGATGACAAGATCGTTAGAGACGGAAAACTGGTTCGGAATGGAGGGCTTTGGGGAAGGAAATCGGCCGTGTCATTTTCAAAGGAAACGTCTCATCTTTGGCCTGAAGCGATTGAGGGAAAGCACCAAAAACATAAATATTGATGTTTCCGCCCCAAATGCAAATAAAGTTCCTTACTACAGCGAAACCTCCCTCTGCAGCATCCTCCGTTACGTGAGGAACTGCGACACAACAGATAAAGCGACCACTGTTGTTAGAATGGCATGCCAAGAAAGAGAACACTTCTTAAAGCAGGGCTCTAACAGAAAAATTCGACTTAAGAAGTTTCAGAGTCAGCAAGTTTTAAAGTATGCCTTATGCGTTGGAAATTAGCGGCCCAAAGAATAAAATCAAAATTATGTATAACATTTTAAAAAATGTACCAAAGAGTTTTGCCAGAATCAGAACATGTACTAAACTTTGTTTACTTTGTTACATGGAAACAGATTGTAGAGGTAGCAACCGACCAAATCGAGTATAACGTACAGATATCGATCCGTTCCCTCCTGGTAGTTCTTAAAGTAACGAGCTGTATTTGAGACTATTTCTGAGAATTGGATCCATCGTAATTTTATATAAAACGTTCTACCCAGTCTGACTGTCGTGAAAAGTATTATTTAGTGCGGATTTCCAGATATTTTGAGAAAGCTTTTGTTTACGTGAGCCTCAATGAATTACTGGAAAATTACAGCAGTATTCCATCAAGGAAAAGCGTCACGATCGATTGGGGTGGTACCCAAATAACAAGAAATGAAGAGGTATCACTGTTTCATGGGCAATAGCAATTTCTCTGTGGAAAGGAAAGTTCAGTGCAGAATATTTCAAGGATCGTTCTTGACCCACGACTTTTCTTGATTTACTTTAATGGTCCTCAGTTGTCACTAAGTGATATACGCACGCTGACAATTCAAATACAAACATTCTTATTTCCATAATGGGACACTAGCGAACTAATAAGAATATTGGTATTCACAAAATTAATATGACAGTAAATCTTTCAAACATAGACCTTAAGAACGTCAGACAATCGGTAATAACCTAAAAATCCCTGAAAAGCTGATAGGGGGGAGTGAAATTAAAGAAATGTTATATAAATAGACAAAACTGAAAGCAGTCACATTTTCGAAATACTTATTGATTCTACAGATCGGTTTCCGAACCTAATCAGGCTCATCTTCAGATGGTTCACAGCAAATTATAATACACGACTATTTCACAGTGTAATGCTGGGAATTAAACAGTTACCTAACATTCTGTGCACCATCTGAAGATGAGCTTGAAAATATTCGAAGAACGGTTTAAACAACAAACAAGTACTACAAAAAAGTGACTGCTTGCAGTTTTCTGTATAAAAATTGAATAAACAGTCACAGGTTCTTAAACATCCTAATGAGTAAGGTCCACCTTATGAAACCTTACGTATGAAATTTCTGGCATCCTAACCTCAGAAGCTGCGACATTTTAATTGACTGACGCTGCAGCAAGTATTGCCTAATTTAAGTTTTATATCTGCGTATTCTACCTCATATGCTACTGTTGTAATGAACTATCAGGAAAAATGGATACTGTTCCAAATGTTCCAAAAAGTTCTTAATTATCAAGAAGAAGATGTAATGAACATGAAGTCGAACATAGAAAACGATTACTCAATAGGCTGAAATCTTCTATTTCCATACCCATTAATTTAAAAGGCCCATATTACATAATTACAAAATACTTTTGGCGTTGGTGATTGAAAACAATCTTTGGAATTCTGAGATTACCAGAAATAAAATTCAAGAAGCGAAAGGTTACCTACAACTTGTACAAAGCCAGTCACGTAAGTGAGGCATTAAATGCGTGGAGACCGATACATGTTTATAGGTTTGTAACCTATTCCAAAGTTATCCAAGCCACATACTGAACAAGGAGTAAAGGAAACTACGTTGCTGATGACATTGTAATTTTATCAGGGGTAGCAGTGGACTTGGAAGAACAATTTACCGGAATGGATAGTGTCTTGAAAAGATGTTAAAAATGAACTTGAATGAAAGTAAAATAAAGAGAATGGAGTGTGGACTTAAGTGAACTAGTTAGTACAGGAAACAATAGCTCTAAATAATTGACGAGTTTCAATATACGTACAGTAAAATAAAGAAGTAGAAGTAAAGAAGATATAAAATCTAGGCTATTAATAACGAGGAAATATTTCCTGAAAAAGATAAATATTTTGAGATCGAGAATAAATTGGAATGTTACGGAGTCTGATCTGAAATCATTTATTTGGAGTGTGACCTTATGCGGAAATGAAACGTGAACTATAAACAATACCTCCAAGAAGAGAATAGAGACTTTCGTAATGTAGAGCTACGGAAGAACACTGGAGGTTAGATTAGTAGTTTGGATAGCTAATGAGGAGGCACTGAATAGAACTGAGCAAAAAAAATTACGATATAACTTGACTAAAAGTAAAGACAGGTCTATATGACAGATCATGAACATGATAACGCTGTTAACTTGGTAACGGATGGAAGTGTAAGGTCGGGAGGTTAAAACTTTTTTGAGAGAGGCGTAAATAAATGAAACTGGTTCAAATATAAGTTTGGTGTTGTATACAGACAGATACAAAAATAATTGAACTCGATATACTAACGTGGAGAAATGCATCAGATCAGTCTTCTGACTGATGAGTACCCAACAACATCATCGTCTTCCACCTGAGTTTCGAAAGATATGCTACATCTATGAAGGTCACACTCTCTGAGAACTGTGTATCTCGAGAATATAGCTTCAAAATGATTAGGCTCCTTCTCACATTCGGCATGATGGACGTGAATGTCGTAATGTCGCATGCAGTGGAAGGTGGTTACGAAGAGAAGATCCTTTTCCCTGGTACGAGTTTACCTAATCTGATCTTTCTTTATTTGTTGTAAAGGAACCTTGTACGAAACCATATCTGTGAGACACTTCATTGTATAAAAATAGAAAAGAACTGCTGGCAACATCTTGTTCAAAAGATGCCAAGATTGTCAGAACGCATACAGCAGGACTTCTACGACACTGTCTTGTTTGCATCTAAGCTCAGAGTTAGTATTGTAAAGTTGCTGTGGATACAGAAAATAGTCTACTGATGCTGCGAGAAATGCTGTTATGCACCACCGGCTTTCGGCTGCTATTTTGGTTCATAAAATTTGAGTGGGGAACTACTAGGCAGTGGTTTCGTATCTTAATTTGCTAAATTTGTTCCTCGCAATAAAAGTTTCCTGGGTTTGGTACGGCGTCATAATTATAAAACTATTGCTACCGGAGAAAAACCAACGTTTCGGCCACGGTTGCAGAGGCCTTGTTCTGGGTCTTCTGGTGAACCGTGGCCGAAACGTTGGTTTTTCTCCAGCAGCACTAGTTTTATACATTATGACGCCGTACCAAACCCAGAAAACTTTTATGTCGACTGACTCTGGCCGCGGAAGCCGAAGCAATTAAATTTGTTTCTATTCACCATGACGAAAAGTTTGTTCCACCGTTCCTGACTGCTTGTGAAGTGTCAGGTAGTGTTTGTGTTGTCATGGTTGAGTATGAAAGGAAAACATGAGAGAGGAAGAAGTCCGATTCCAGACTTAAAAGATAATTAGAAAGGAGCGATTCGCAGTGCTTAGCGACTATATCCATTGGACAGACCTGCTTTAACATACACTAATGTGCCAAAACACTGGCCACAAATAAGGAAATCCAGTGACTCAAGCGACTCTGACAATAGAAGGTTGTTATGGTCCAGTGAATGAGAATGAGCGTCTCGGAACGGCTAAGGATATTGGCCGTACGCCGTACTTGGGGCGAGTGGACTGCTGTGGCCTGTTGGAAGGTTGTGTACCAATGCAGGCTTCGGCGGGGACGAAGACACTCCGTCGTTTCTAGGTCCGCAGTTCAATACAATACAATACCATGTTAAACTTCAGATAAACAGAGTATAGGTTCAAAAAATGGTTGAAATGGCTCTGAGCACTATGGGACTTAACTTCTGTGGTCATCAGTCCCCTAGAACTTACAACTACTTAAACTTAACTAACCTAAGGACATCCCACACATACATACCCGAGGCAGGATTCGAACCTGCGACCGTAGCAGTCGCGCGGTTCCGGACTGAACGCCTGAACCGCTAGGCCACCGCGGCCGGCGTACAGGTTCCGAAGGGCTTTAGTCCGTATCGTTCATTACCTCTGTGCTGTGATCTTGTACATTGCCTTACAGTTGCACTGCTTGGTATACACTGATGAGCCGAAATATTATGAGCTGCTTAATACCATATTGGTCGACTTCTGGGACACAATACAGAACGATTCTTCATCACGTGGATCTGACAAGTCCTTGATAGTTTTTCGAGAGTACGTACACAAGACGAATATGCACAGGTCATATAATTTTCGTAAATTACGGGCCGTTGATTTGTGCACTCGATTCTGGCGCCCAATAGCATTCCAGATATACTCCATTCGCGTCAGACCATCGAAATTTGGTGTCCAAGCCATCAACGCGAGTTCCCTGTCATGCTTTCCAAACCGCTACAGCACGATAATGACCGCGTGACATTCGTTCCCAGCCGCTGGCTCATAAGCATCTGTTCATTTTCAAAGTCGTTTGTGTCAGTGGCTTTCTCTATTTGTGACCTGTATCGTTGTTAGAATAATTCCCCGTTCATCTCTGCTCCGCTTATATACTTCGCTGATGTGCACTGTGCTCTCAGCGGTACTAGGGGGCATTCAATTTCGCTGTAGGTAGGAGTCATAATGTATTGTCTCATCAGTGTATCTTATAAGCGGTTCCTACTAAGAAACTCAATCGTCACATTTGCATTTTGAAGCATGATACCTATTTAGTTAGATAAACGCGATCAGTATATGATGCAATTTTGCGCGCTTACTAGACGCATCAAAGAGGGGAATAAATTTCTTTAATGGAAGCCGTCGGTAGCGGCGAGAGGGCAGGAACGTGCGTGCGACGGCGAAAAGCCGGAAACTGAAGCCGCATGCCACGAACAATGGCCGCCTTTCATCACACGACTCCCTTCAGCTGGTTCATTAATCGTCCTTTAATTAGACCGCACTGCTGCAAGGTGGCTCGCGACTGATTAATTCGCCACGTGATGCACACACAGTCGCACCGCAACACCGCACAAGTTGTGTTCGTTTATGCTATTGTGCTGTGAAGCGGCACACTTTGTCACTGAAAGCAGGAAAGACTAGGGTTTCACGTCCCGTCGACGACGAGGTCATTAGAGGCGTAGTGCAGGCTCGGGCGGGGAAAGGGTAGGGAAGGAAGTAACACGTGCCCTTTCAAAGGTACTAGCGCTGCAATCGCCATCAACGGATTTTGGAAAATCAAGGAAAACGTAAATCTGGAGAGCTGGGTGGGGATTTGACCCGCCTTCCTCCAGAATACGAGTGCATTGTCTCGCCACTGCACTACCTCCCTCGGTTTGGACAATTTATGGTCAGCTCCATGGCAAGCGGCTGTGACGTGTGAGAGCCTGCACACGAACTGTAATCATATTGTTTGCTAACAAGTGATGCCGATAATGATGATGATGACAAACTTAACCATGCTGTATGGAATTTGTTGAGGTCAACGACTGCATTATAGATTTATGAAATAAATTTATTCTGCTACAGTCACTTTAGTCACATTTTACCAATATTTATTAGCATGACGCGTTCCCGCAGCATGCTGCCTTCATCAGGTACATTACTCTGACGTCGGATGCGGTCTCTTTGCTGGGTGTTAGGTTATGTAGTGAAATTGGACCCTATACAGAAAAATTAATTTATTTTAGTATGTACTTTACGTGAGTTTTATGTTTAAACCATCTCATTGATGTCCTTACTTACATTTACCAAAGTACACGTTATCAGGTTGTCAAATGATAGGCTAGAAAGTAGTAGTGAGCATTCCTTCAAAATTTTCGTTATATTGATATAAAGAGACTTAGTTAACAGGGAAAAAAGTCGTAACAACACGGAATAACAAAGAAATATTAAATAATCATACTACGTAATATATACCATACACAAATGTGCTTGTACAGGGTGTCCACAAAAAAACGTGTTGAATACTTTGAGCTGTGGTAGAACTCATCGAAACAAAAACAGTAAGTGCAGTAAACATGCATAATTTCTGAGCTAAGTCGCCGGCCGGAGTGGCCGTGCGGTTCTAGGCGCTACAGTCTGGAACTGAGCGACCGCTCCTGTCGCAGGTTCGAATCCTGCCTCGGGCATGGATGCGTGTGATGTCTTTAGATTAGTTAGGTTTAATTAGTTCTAAGTTCTAGGCGACTGATGACCTCAGAAGTTAAGTCGCATAGTGCTCAGAGCCATTTGAACCATTTTTTTTAGGTAAGTCCAATAAACATGGGTCCGGAAATGCATACTTTCATAAACACGTGTTTACAAGAGGTGTTCAACGTGGCGTACATTCATGAAAATGGACCCCTGTGCCCTCCAGCGTAAGGCATGGTGTACCCTTTGAAGAATACCCAGCTGTTGTTGTACCTGCTGGCACGCATTGAAGACACGACCCTGTAATGTCCGCACATCGTTGATTGGCGTGGCGTGGCTAGTGTGATCAACTCCGTTACAATTCGTACAAAAGTGTAACAGAGATGCTCAGGGAACCGCAGTGTGAATGTTTAGGAGCAAGGGAACGTTCTACTCACGAAACCCTTTGAAGCCGGGCCGGCTATGGCTTGCCAAACAGCACGCGAGCTGGGTGTGCCGACTGAATGCGGGCCGAGGCTCGACCCGTCTCGGCTTCGCTCGGCCTTTCTCGGAAGTACACGGTACAGGTCCAGATGTCATTTAGTATTGCGATGTGGGGTTTTTCAGTTGGACAACTCTCTTCTGTTCATCACAGTCGTGGTGTCATCGCTGTTTACTCTTCGCTATTTGTTCGTGGTATGACGTTTGTTCTCAGCCGTAGTTGTGGTTGCACAAAAAGAGATAATCTAATAATCTATCCTCACAAGCCTTTCAATCTGAATGGAAATGACAGAAGAGAGGGAGAAAAATTCTCAGTATCTACTATGCAGTCACATAATCGACAAGTACTGCAAATTTGCTATGAAACGATATTACATTACCACAAAGAGAAACTAAAGAGTTAGTTGACACTGAAAGAGCAAAAAATTGCAACGATCTGCAGACGGGATTCATTGTTCTGTGCATGAAGTTGCTCTTTCTGTTAAATTAGCAGGTATGGAGCACGTGAAGAAATTGGTGGTACGCATAACAAAATGACGTAAGTCGCAAGCGTTATTTGAGTGTCAGTTGCAACAGTTTTCGATGGAATTTAACGAAGAGTATGAAGACTTTATACATTACTACAGAGTACATTGGTTAAGACAAGGGACATGCCTAAAGCGACTTTTCGATTAAAAATCTGTTTTGTTGAATGTGTGAGGGGAGAAAGGAGTGCTGGAACGAAAATCAGAACATCCGGAATGGATTGCATGCCTCGCATGTTAAGTTGGATTCTCTGCACATTGTTCATTATAAGACATTGCAAGGTGAGAAACAACTTCTTTCTGATTTGGTAGGAAAGCATTTAAAAAGAAAAACGAATTATGGAAGAGATAAATTCTACAAACTCAATCTAGTTCCGTAAGCTCACTGAGATTAAAAAATGTGAAGTCTGAAGAGATCATTGTGGCTTTGAAAGAATTACAAGGATAGTTTTCTGATCCATTTGAGGACACTGCTAAGCTTAAATCTGTTTTCGAGCTGTTTTAGAGACAGTTTGCCGTTTCAGTTGAAAGCTCCCCTGTGTATGTGCAGATATAACTGACTGATGGGCGGTGTGATTCCTACTTCAGAGACAAGTCCTTTTACTTTAAAACTGGCCAGGAATTTCTGCAAAGAAAGGGACCAATGTACGCGGAGGAGGAACTCCCTTTCCTACAGGCGGCTGAACCCATCCCTTGGGACATTAGAGGCAACAATGCCATACGACGTTTAGATTTTTTAAAAGCACATGCAGAGGCATACATACATTTTTACCTCGGTCAGTACGTGAATGGAAATAGCTGTCGTCTCATGCCTCTAGCTTCACAACGGTGCATCTACGACCTATGGATGTCTACAAAAATGTTCTCTACTAGACGTCCTTAAGCGTTACCGTACCTTATTATTATTTTGTTTTCTCTACATGTATTTTACGTGGCAAGGCGGTATGGAGTTCTGTACCGGGTCATGCGAAAACTTTTTAATTTTATCGATTGGCTAGTGTACCTCAATTGTGTTTTAGTTTCGAAAACTGTGTTTGAAGCACAATTCTGTATACGTGGGAAACAAGGAGATTTAGGATTTTCAGAAATGCAACGATTAGGGACGTGATCTCTAAGGTTTTCTTGGCATGATTGATTAACAGTGTGCTTCCGGTTGAAATCCAGGTGGCGAGTACACTTAACAGCAATACATGTAGCAACTGAGGAGGACGGCTGCATCGTTCGTTGAAATATTGTGCATAAAACTCAGCAGAACATCTGAAACACGCCATTAAACGATTGGGAGCGTTCGAAGTGTGGTGTTGCAGAAAACTGCTGAATATTAGATGGGATGATCGTGTAAGAAATGAAGTTGTTCTGCAATGAGTCAACGAGAAAATTACCTAATACAAAAATGTAAAGAACTGAAGAGACAGAGTAGTTGCGTACATGTTGTGACATAAGTCGCTGTTAGAAACTGAAGTTGAAAGCAAATGAAAGAACCGCAGAGACAGGCCGTCATTGGAGTACATAAAGCAAATATTTGATGATTTAGGATGCAGTGGCTACGCTGAAACGAAAAGGAGAGCAGTTAGACGACAGGAAAGGAGCGTGAAGCAAATCAACCTTCTGGTTGATGACCGAAACACTAAAATCCTGTTAGTTCACCTGTGCTCTATGTTGGCAGGCAATGTTATGTATCATCGGTATTCCACCTGTGTGGCGATGTTTAAAAATAATGCAATTATTCTAAACTGATTTTGCTTCGGCACACTGTGGACCTACCATAGTCTCGCGAAATTTGTGCCACACTGAAGAATTTTTCTTTACTCTGCAACAAACCGGACGGCGCACAACCATGACTGTTAGTCAAATGGCTGTGTAACGATTAGCTGTGAAGGAGACAAATTTTGTTTCATAGATGAAAATTTCTCTTAGAATTTATTTATTTATGCCTGTATTTCACGTAGCAAAATTAGTGTCTTCATTCCTCTCGTATGTATAACCGGATAGACATCTTTAGTGAGTCAACTTTACAATTTGTGCCTTTCATGAGCAATAAACTAATAATAATAATAATAATAATAATAATAATAATAATAATAATAATAATGATAACAATAGTTATAGTAATGAATATGGTGATTTTAAGAACTGTAACTGTTATTATTATTAAATAATCCTCTCTGCGTTCTTGTCGAATGTGAGCAATGATATGTAACAGAAGGGTGCGAGAACGGTACACGAGGAATAAAAATGGAGAAAAAAATGATTAATCGGAGGAGTAGTGAGAAATTATAAGTTAAGATTAGCAAATGAGTTGGAAGGAAGAAAACAGAAACAGATAGGTATGAGAAAAGAGTTGACAGTTTACAATGTGACAGAGGTACTGGTTCTCTATAGGACAGAAAGAATAAAGATCGTATATGCCTAGAGGGAAGCTATGCCGTTGATAAAAGATAACTTTTGATCTCCTATTAAATGCAGAACGGTTTTGGGTAAGATACAGGGTACTTTGATCCACAGTCATGTGGCTGAACTGGAGACGGATGTGGAGAAAGATTTAGGATAATATGAAGGTACAGCCAGGATGCTCGGAGTATCCGATCTCGTATTGCAGCTATGAAATGATGACGGCTGTGTGATATTCGAAGAGAGGAACTGGGGACAACAGTGACTAAGAAACCGATGAAGTAAAGAGAGCGTGAAAAAATCACGCCACCTGTCCGGTTGCTTCCAACCTAACTACGCATACCATAGACTGATATGATCAAACAATCGAAGTTGCACACATATCTTAGGCAAGCGTTCGTAGCTAGCTCCAATTGTCTGGAGCTTACACGATTTGTGAAGTACTGAACAACAGTCCAGTAGCAAATATTTTGCTGAACTAAAGACTGGACTAGTTTTTGTCTAATTTGAGCTGGAAATATTATTCTAAATTGTTGGACTGGATGTAATCACGAGGGAGATTATCTGCTTGCCCGAACAGTTTGTCCTTACCAGTTTATATGCTCATCCAAGATTGTACCGAGCTCTTTTAAGGTTTTTTGAAGTGGTAATTGGATACCATTAAGAAGTCTTAGACGAACTGTTTCATGGAAATATCCTCTGATTCAGTATCGGTTATATACGACGATGACTAAACGCTCAAGAGGAGCTGATTACCCGTTTGATTGGAGCTGCAGCCATTATTCGTTAATCACCTGGTTGTTTTAAGCGCGTCAGACAGCAATTAGGTCGCAGATGCCAGTTGTGGATAAATGTAGACGGATGACATTTTCAGTAATGTGGCTAAAACAATATTCATCACTCGGCAGTTCGAACACCGTTTTTGAACACCTCCAGTCTCACAACGTTGATGGAGCCTTCGCGGTGAAACGGCGCACCTATGACATTTTTATCACATAAAAAGTGTTTCTTTTTATCTCTTATAAACGTCCTAAAACTCGGTATACGTAGTTTAATAAATTATCATAGAAAAATTTTTTTAAACGTTAGCAAGTATTTTCTTAAGGGATTTGTTTGGTGAGTTGCCTTGTACCGAAGTAAACGTGGACTACATACACTTCAGACAATAGAAAAACAGAAGTTTTTATATGCTGTGCTACAGAAGAATGTGGGAGATTAGATGGTTAAATCGAGCAACTGATAAAAAGGTACTGAATAGAATTGGGGAAAAAGAAATTTATGGCACAACTTGACTAAAAGAAGGAATCTGTTGATGAGTAACGTTCTGTGGTACCTAGGAATCGTCAGTTTGGTAATGGGGGGAAGTGGGGAGGAGAGGGAAAAAAACTAAGGTAGACCTAGGTTCGAACACAGTAAGCAGTTTCAAACGGATGTAGGTTGCGGTCGCTATGCAGAGATGAACAGACTACAGACTTGCATTGGACGTACTAGCCGGGACTATTGCAACAAACGAGTCTTCGATCTGAGAACCTCAACAACGACAAACTGTATTTAAAAAGCTCTAAAATTCACGAAGGAAATGCACATCATATTGTGTTAGATGAAAAGATTCTTCCCGTCTTCTCGCAACTAGTGATCTCCAGTGAACCATCAGAATGAAAATACTTGAGTGATCAAACTCCCGGTCTAAGGCGCTGCAGTCATGGGCTGTGCGGCTGATCCCGGCGGAGGTTCGAGTCCACCCTCGGGCATGGGTATGCGTGTTTGTCCTTAGGATAATTTAGGTTAAGTAGTGTGTAAGCTTAGGGACTGATGGCCTTAGCAGTTAAGTCCCATAAGATTTCACACACATTTGATCATTTTCTGATCAAACTCCTTCACCACCCTTACATGTTGATGAACAAGTCGTCAGTATCGTAGAACGAAATAACAGAATTTAACGTCCCTTCGATATCGCTACCGTTAGTGAGATAACTAGCTCAAAAAGGTGACATTAATTTTATGAATTCATGGGAAAAACAAATCTTTTATTATCAAACATCCACCTTAATTGGAGGAATTTTGTTTAAAAATGTACGTTCGCCGCAGTCGTGAATGGATTTGACGCCTGGATTGTGCGAAAAACAGAAAGGGAGGTAATCGAAGCTTTTGAAATGTAATGTTATAGAAGGATGTACTTCCATGGTATTTGAAGGAGCTGTGGAGTGTAAAAACTATAGGAGGAGGCAGAGATTGGAATATACATGGAACAAGTAATTGAGGACATTATGAGCAAGTGATACTCTGAGATGCAGATGTTGGCAAGAATCTATGGTAGGAATCGTCAGTTCAGTTAGACGACTGACGAAGAAAAAAAAACGTTTATGAGAGAAAGATCGTCGGCTAACTGTATTTAATTTTCTTAAATTTTTATTGCCGATACATAGCACAGAATGAATGCTCCATCATTATGGTTTTGCAGATTCACAGATTTCGTCTTGACGTGGTGAAGCAGGCAGGTTACGTTGTTATACAGCCTGTAAAAACGTATGGCCATTTAAATAAAATTCTATACCGCTGTAAATTACCTGCGGTTCGAGATAATCTGCAATCTGCTTTACTAGTGGTTCGTGGTGACACGTTGAAGTACGTCAAATGGTTCCAATGGCTCTGAGCACTATGGGACTCAACTTCTGAGGTCATCAGTCCCCTAGAACTTAGAACAACTTAAACCTAACTAACCTAAGGACATCACACAACACCCAGTCATCACGAGGCAGAGAAAATCCCTGACCCCAACGGGAATCGAACCCGGGAACCCGGGCGTGGGAAGCGAGAACGCTACCGCACGACCACGAGCTGCGGACAAGTACGTCAAGGTTTTAATGACACTCATACGTTTTTCCATTTGTATAACAACAGTACGTTCCTCACGTGTGACTGCTTGACCATGTAAGATGGAAAACCTCAAATGAGACTGTGCAACCCTGACGACGAAGCTCTCGGTCCTAAATGTGTAGCTGAAATAAAAACGTTAAAAAAAGCTGAAACACAGGCAGTCATAAATAAAATATTTATTTTTCAGTGGCTCTGTGTGCCACATAAGACAGCTATGAATCCGTTGAAACAAGTAATTGATGTTGGAGGAAGAAAGCAACGGTGGAGTCTTAAAAGATCCTATTTGGCGTTCATTTCATTTAAATTAGGAAACCAGGAAAAGTGTACGTCGGAATGGTGTGTAGTATATTCGAATCCGATTATTCCGAGTACGATTTCAGTTTCATAAACGCAGCTGTTGACTTTTGAATATCATTTCAGTACTAAAACTCTAGACTTAGTAAGAAATAAAAGAAAATTCCTATGGGAGAACTGTTGTTTTTATTCTAATGAGTTCCATGTTCCAGCATGCCAACGTAAAATGAAACATGCAACAAACACAGTACTTGATGTAGCTCTCATGTCGATACAAACTGATAAATGCGCCCCACTTTCAGCTGGTGATACACTGAAATATTATGTTTTGAGTAGTTAATGACGTTTTGCATGGGACTGAGAGATGGCGGCTTTACTGTGAATATCTATCACCGTAACAACGTCATCAAGTCTTCGTTCTCAGCATACGCAGACATTTGTGTTAGACGATGATGAGGTGGGTAGGTTCACATTCCGCGAACCTTTATTCATAGGAAGGCCGGAAACATCCAGAATCGTTCCATCCTGTGTGACGCGTTGTTTTGCGTAACTTGGGAAAAGCCAGCGTGCTGAGTAGAGCCTGTATACCTCACCGCCGCCAAAGAGATAATGCTATCAGGCTGAGTATCGTAAATCGTGTCTCATGAGCAAACAATTGGTGATTATAGTTGGCCCGACCGGAAATGATAAGAACAGTACTTAGATTGCATGTACGTGAATCAGAACCGCTGAGAAAAAGAAGTGGAACATAAACCAAATGTCTAAGTGCCATGTCCGCCCTCTCGAAGAAACGATTATTTGGAGATTATTTGGACGATAGCAGGCTAAGGTTTCATAAAAGTTCATTGAAAGTGATTCAGCGACATACGGTCACTCATCTATTACATTTGATTTATACTAGTTTACAACTTTCTCTTAAGATTAAGGCGTGAAACCATGAGAAGAGAGATAGGCCGCTCTTAAGAAGCTATGGGGTTTATCATCTTTTTATTTCTTTTTTGAAAAAGAAGTCCTATACACATGTTTCTCAGTTAAGGCAGTAGTCGCATGAGTACTCATAAACATAGCGTAATTCTTCATATCGAGCATTGGAATTTCATGTTATTGATCCCCAGAATCCTGCTCTTCCTTTACTTCTTCTTACGTCTGTGGAGTTACATTGCAATAAGACCACGGACAGCCGACCAGGTTTATAACTTGCTCTTCCCATTCCTGTCCTCGCCCTATAGATGAAATTTCTTAGTACATATTCATGACAAACATTGAAGAAAATCACAAAAAAGACGTCAAATGAAGTCTTAGTGATATATGACAGTTCATGATATAGTCCGCAATAACATTCATTCAGATTTTTTTTTATTTGATCGAATATGACGTGTTTCAATACATTCTTGAACATGTAATTCGCATATTAGTCCCATTTGATTCCAAATGTCAATAATAAACGGCAATTACTGCAAACGTCTAAATTTGGAAGACTGTGAATAGTACGACGGCGGGCAGAAAACTAATGTCTCCAAATTTTTGTTTGAAAACTTTTGAAGTTTTTTCTATTAAACAAGCGATATTAATACTCTTCATATTTGTTCTTCATGTATACATATATATTCCTCAGCACAATCACCATGGCGATGAACACATCTCTCCCAGTGAGAGACCAGTTCGTTTATTCTATCACTATAAATATTTGACTTTGTTGTCGGAGCTACAATCCCACCTCTGCTTGCACGGCTTCACCACTATCAAAGTGAAGCCCTCGAAGGTGTTCTTTAAGTTTTCTAAACAGATGAAAATCGGATGGGACGAAATCGGGACTGTACGGAGGATGATCGATGACAGTGAACACGAGGCAGCGGAATGTTGCAGATATCACAGCCTTCGTAACTTTTCTGGAATTCTCAAGCTGAAATAGAAGGTCCTCCAACAGTGGACGAAGTCTTCCAATTTGAAACCCCACTACACCACGCTGTTTCTCATGCACCGACATACTTACGTTAAACGCTACAATACGGGGTCCCCTAGCGACAGAGGGCTGGAAATATGTAGACATGAAGAATAAAGATATTTGAATGTTAATAACGTTTGTTTTGTTTAAAAAGCTTTAAGAGTTTTCACATAAGAATTTCGGAGGCATTGCTTTTCAGCTCGGCCTTATAGTATTTCCAAACGTGATTTAAATGTTTGCAAAAGTGTCTGAGACTCGTATCTCAACTCTGCACCATAGTGACTGACATCTTTTTAGAAATTCGCAGCAAATTCAAATACAAGACAGATTTATCTCTAGATTTTGAACTGGGCTAAATGATGCAGTTTTTAAAGTACCATACTGGTACTTGGACGGTGCGGGTTTGTAATTCCCGTCTGTACATTTGTATTTAGGTTTTCATAAACCAGTTGCGGCAAACGCTGGGATGGTTCCTTTCAAGAACGCGATGATCAATTGTTTGTCTCATTCTTGTCCGTATCGAACTTGCACCCCGCCTTTAGTAACCTCTTTGATGGCGAGGCATTGAGACCTAAGGCTCCTTCATTACCTTGCAGCTATTGTGGCATGTTCAGTTCATTAGTACCTTTAAAATCATTTCCGAACGTGTTACTAGGATGTAATCATTTCATTTTCCATACTTCGATCACCTGATAATTTCTTTCATGTCTTTGCTTTCTCTGTAGTTTATTTGGAATATGTTAGGCCCATTTATTATCAGGAGATATCCATGTTTCTTTCAGTTTATGTTCTTTTTCTTAAGAAACCCACAACCACGGTGCTCAAGCACTTTCTTTTTAGGGAGCTAAACAGTTACAACAAACTTCTTGGAATTATTTCATCCGAAAAGTCACCTGTTGTAAACACACTTGTCTATTCATCTGTTGCTTTCCTGCAGATTTTACCGTGTGGCTGAAATGGTTATGCATGTGACAGAACACGATAAAATAATCGAAAGGAAAGAGGTATTTCCACTGTAACATTCTGGAATAAAGTTGTTCAAAACGTGTCATTGGAGAGGCACATGGGAAATTTATCATCGTACTGTGCAGTCCAAAAATTAAAGAATCGATTTTCTGGAGAAAAGTTGAAACATCTACTGAACACATTAAACACAGCAAGCACAATGCGATTTCATTATTGTTAAACATTTGTTGGAGTTAAATGATCAATTTGAAATTATACATTACTTGATCAAAAGTATTCGCACGCCTATTATTTTGGACGTGAATTTAGAGTGCATGCACCCTCCATCTTTATGACGGCTTTACTCCTACTGGGAACACTTTCAAAGAGGTGTTTAAATGTCGGTGGAGGAATGCCAACTGAGACCACAGAAGGTAGTGATGTTGGTAGCTGGGCTCTGGAACAAAGGTGACGTTCTAACTTGTCCCAAAGGTCCAAAGGTGTTCCATCGAGTTCAGGTGGGGGCTTTGGGCAGGCCAGTATATTTCAGGACTGTTATTGGCCACCAACCATTACCTCAGAGGTGCCGCTTTGTGATAGAGTGCATTGTGAAGCTGATGCAAACAATCATCGTCTCTGAACTGCTCCTCTACTGCAATAACGGAACCACGCATTAACCGTGAAAAACAGCCCCATACTCCAGCACCACCTCATCCATATTCCACTGTTGGCGCTACGTATGATTGCAGGTAATGTTCGTCGCGGCGAGACCTTTTTACGAAATTTCAGTCACCAACTTTCTCTTCCGAATGCGAAAATATTTTGTTGAGCCCAACCTACATAGGTAGGAATGATCATCAAAATAAAATAAGAGAAATCAGAGCTCGAACAGAAAGGTTTAGGTGTTCGTTTTTCCCGCTCGCTGTTCGGGAGTGGAATAGTAGAGAGATAGTATGATTGTGGTTCGATGAACCCTCTGCCAAGCACTTAAATGTGAATTGCAGACTAGTCATGTAGATGTAGATGTAGATGTAGATGTAGAAGCATTCGCCAAACGCTGTTCCTTCCATAAGATTGCCAATGGTATAGCCTGATTTACCATTCCAAATCACTTGTTTCCAATCGTTCTCTGTCCAGTGGTGTCCGCCTCCGGTAGCTGAATGGGCCCTGGTTCGATTCCCGGCTGGGTCGGGGAATTTTCTCCGTCCAGGGACTGGGTGTTGTGCTGTCCTCATCATCATCATCCTATCATCCTCATCGACTGCAGGTCGCCGAAGTGGCATCAAATTGAAAGACCAGCACCCGGCGAACGGTCTGCCCGACGGGGGGCCCTGCCATACGACTAAATAAATAAATGTCCAGTGGTGTCGATTTACACCATCTTAAGCGATTCTTAGCAATAGCTGCACTAATGTGTGGCCTACAAGGAGTTGCTCGACTATTGTGCCCCGTTCTTTCTAACTCCCTATGCACATTCATTGTGCTAGCTGAACCGCTGGTAGCACTTTGGAAGTCACAAGTGTTTCCCTCCGCTGATTTCTTGCAATATTTTACAACTGCCCTTCCCAATGCTCAATGGTTCTGTCTGTCAGTACATGAGGTCTGTCTGACTGTTTCAGTGGTGGTTGTTCCATCACGTTACCGCTTCACAGTCACATCACCAGCAGTCGAAGTGGGCAGCATGAAAAGAGCTACTCTGGTGACATCCACTGATAAGTTCACCTTCGAAGTCACTATACTCTGCTGTTACAGCTACTGATAACACAACACTCTTCGCCTCCATTTATTCTGGCGGGTCCACCTTTGGTGAAGTCTAGTGGTCAGTCCCGTATTAGACATAGGTGTCCAGATATTTTTGATCAGGTTGTGTAGTGATCACAGGATTGCACGACATATCCCTTAGGCGGAAAAAACGGAAGTTGTTGCTGGAAAATAACTTGAGATAGATACAATAACGACACTTGTGAATAAGAATGAAGTTATTGTCATTTAAAACTTAAAAAGCTGAAAATAAGCAATTGCTCCAGTAGCCTGCACAAAGAGGATCAAACATGAATGATCGATAGTCCATAAAATTACAAATTTTTTGCGCGATGAAAGTGTTTGTGCTGCGGAATGTCCTGTAGAAACTTGAGTTATCAAACAACGTGAAAAAATGTTGTGTGTGAGAAATTTTGGAATGTTGTATAGTGTAGGTTATTTGAAGATTTGACATACTGGAGGCATGTGACCTAACAAATTTCATATAATAATTCATCATGTATAGATTACCTAATTAATACAAAAGTTCAGACCACCGGTTTCAGCATATTACTTCCACCTTCAGATTTGATAATAATTTACAAATAGTTTCGTCATAATATACACTCCTGGAAATTGAAATAAGAACACCGTGAATTCATTGTCCCAGGAAGGGGAAACTTTATTGACACATTCCTGGGTTCAGATACATCACATGATCACACTGACAGAACCACAGGCACATAGACACAGGCAACAGAGCATGCACAATGTCGGCACTAGTAAAGTGTATATCCACCTTTCGCAGCAATGCAGACTGCTATTCTCCCATGGAGACGATCGTAGAGATGCTGGATGTAGTCCTGTGGAACGGTTTGCCATGCCATTTCCACCTGGCGCCTCAGTTGGACCAGCGTTCGTGCTGGACGTGAAGACCGCGTGCGACGCCGCTTCATCGAGTCCCAAACATGCTCAATGGGGGACAGATCCGGAGATCTTGCTGGCCAGGGTAGTTGACTTACACCTTCTAGAGCACGTTGGGTGGCACGGGATACATGCGGACGTGCATTGTCCTGTTGGAACAGCAAGTTCCCTTGCCGGTCTAGGAATGGTAGAACGATGGGTTCGATGACGGTTTGGATGTACCGTGCGCTATTCAGTGTCCCCTCGATGATCACCAGAGGTGTACGGCCAGTGTAGGAGATCGCTCCCCACACCATGATGCCGGGTGTTGGCCCTGTGTGCCTCGGTCGTATGCAGTCCTGATTGTGGCGCTCACCTGCACGGCGCCAAACACGCATACGACCATCATTGGCACCAAGGCAGAAGCGACTCTCATCGCTGAAGACGACACGTCTCCATTCGTCCCTCCATTCACGCCTGTCGCGACACCACTGGAGGCGGGCTGCACGATGTTGGGGCGTGAGCGGAAGACGGCCTAGCGGTGTGCGGGACCGTAGCCCAGCTTCGTGGAGAAGGTTGCGAATGGTCCTCGCCGATACCCCAGGAGCAACAGTGTCCCTAATTTGCTGGGAAGTGGCGGTGCGGTCCCCTACGGCACTGCGTAGGATCCTACGGTCTTGGCGTGCATCCGTGCGTCGCTGCGGTCCGGTCTCAGGTCGAAGGGTACGTGCACCTTCCGCCGACCACTGGCGACAACATCGATGTACTGTGGAGACCTCACGCCCCACGTGTTGAGCAATTCGGCGGTACGTCCACCCGGCCTTCCGCATGCCCACTATACGCCCTCGCTCAAAGTCCGTCAACTGCACATACGGTTCACGTCCACGCTGTCGCGGCATGCTACCAGTGTTAAAGACTGCGATGGAGCTCCGTATGCCACGGCAAACTGGCTGACACTGACGGTGGCGGTGCACAAATGCTGCGCAGCTAGCGCCATTCGACGGCCAAGACCGCGGTTCCTGGTGTGTCCGCTGTGCCGTGCGTGTGATCATTGGTTGTACAGCCCTCTCGCAGTGTCCGGAGCAAGTATGGTGGGTCTGACACACCGGTGTCAATGTGTTCTTTTTTCCATTTCCAGGAGTGTATTTTAACTCCGGTTATATGCATTCTGAACATCATCAAAATGGTATAAAATATGTCAATAAACATGCACGATGCCATCGCGTGGTGAAGGAGACTCTTGCCGCTGGACTGCAATGTCGTTGGGCCTTGTACTGTCCGCCGGTGTAACACTCGACCGCAGGATAGGCAAGGCGTGGTCCTGCCTCACGTCGTGGCTACCCCCGAGGTTGTGAAAGCGATCGCTTCGGGAGAAAACGTCGCCGCCAGAGACAACAGTGGTAAGCGACGTATGTTGATGACAGGTGTCACCGTAACTCTCGAAGTCATATACGTCGTCGTCTGCGACAACAGTCGCCAGTGTTAATGTGGAACAAACTGAGAGGCGACACCAGAAGCGCTAATTGATATGGCTGAGCAAACAGTAAAAACGGAAACTCTGTTCCTGTGGCTCCCACAGAGTACAGTTTCATCACTGGAAATGTCTGGCTGGTCGGAAGCGCTGAAGACAGCTGTTATCTTTGTCGACCGTTGCTCATGTCGAGGTGACACAGTCGTACGAGGCCTGCTGTAAGTATGTGGTTGCTAACTTACATTCGTAGAAACTCATAACCCAGCAATCTTCTAGCCTTGAGAACTTTGAGCAAAAGCCTTCAAGCGGGAGGTTCCCGCTCCGGCAAAGGCGAAGTAACAACATCCACCCCCCCCCCCTCCGACACACACGCCGTACAGTAAACAATTGTTAATATTAGAAGGCAAGGAACCATCCTTGGCAGCGACACACGAACGAAGATGATCACATTTCGGATAGTTCCGTGATGCCCTTGGAAATCAATCGCGAGGAATGGGCCACCTATTCTTATCACATAGGAAGGTTGGGAAGAGAGGTCATAGCCACAAAACCCCATTTATTTTGAATAGACTATACTCTCGGCGTCAGTCATAGGTGTGCCAAGTCTGCGACGATCGATTTCCGATCAGCGATGTAGAACTTGACAGGTTTGCATCTCTCCTCTCTGCAGTTAGTTAGCTGTAGCTGTATACTTCTCATGCACCTTGTGGCGGTCGTGTTCTCCCCAGGATTATTCCATCAGACTTCGTTTGGCGCGACTGCACATTTGCCTGAAAGATTGCCATCCACGACCCACTTTGTGGCGCCTGTAGTTGACAATCCTTACGCTCTGTTTATATTATACAAGAATTTTATAATGGGGAATAATCGGCAACACTTCACGCAATAACTCTTGGGTTGATTCCTTTTGAGGTATTCTATTTTATTAAATCTTCCCTTATCCAGACACACATATCCTTCAGTAAAGTCCCTCGCTTTTTCTATTCCGTCACACACCTTTCCCCTACACAATACAAGGATTATTACTAGAATATTACATCTACTAATCTACCAGTATCTTTTCAATAACTACTGATAAGGCTACTAAGCTGTGGTGATATTTCTGGATTTAATCACAGAAATTACCCTTAATCCTTCAATATGGATTACTTGAAACTTTCACGCAGTTACTCTGCTCACTCATTTTCAGTAAACAGCGTAGCATCCGGAAATTACACGTACAGTACCTTGTAGTGTCTTCTGATCCCTCCAGCTCGTTGGCATCCACAGTTGTTTATTCTGAGTAACTATCACCAGCGAAATTCTCTGCCTCAGTGCGACTGCTGATGCTCCTGTCGACCTCATGTGTAGCCCATGACTTGTATCCAAACCATGTACCAGGTGGTGAAGGACTCAGGTTAATACTCAAATAACATTTTCTGGGACCACTATTTGGGGTAAACACTGATTTAATACTCTTTCACTCGTAGCAAAATATTTATATACTTCTTTTACACTGGAAAAACAAATACTTTCTTGTTTGTTTTTGGACTTTGTTCTACGGCGCGGATTCGCACTTACAATCGCTCACGGTGCTGGGAGCGTCTTATATTCACGAGCTTGACCCAACACAGCGCACCTAACAACTTTCTTCTTTACTGTTGCCTCTGCATATCCCAAAGCGGAGTCCAAAGGCGTGGGTATAGCTGGTTGCCATCGTCATTGCCGTATTGCACAATAATGGCCTTTTCAGTGAAATATACTTCTCCTCGTTCTGCAACCCTTTTAACATGTATATGCCACTGCTCCACTCCACACGACGCCGTTTCGGCGCTGTCTTTTATAATATTAAACAAAAGTTAGTGCACTGCGTACTTAGGCTTGGCCAGTTGTTGTTGTTGTGGTCTTCAGTCCTGAGACTGGTTTGATGCAGCTCTCAATGCTAATCTATCCTGTGCAAGCTCCTTCATCTCCCAGTACCTACTGCAACCTACATCCTTCTGAATCTGCTTAGTGTAGTCATCTCTTGGTCTCCCTCTACGATTTTTACCCTCCACGCTGCCCTCCAATACTAAATTTGAGATCCCTTGATGCCTCAGAACATGTCCTACCAACCGATCCCTTCTTCTAGTCAAGTTGTGCCACAAACTCCTCTTCTCCCCAATCCTATTCAATATTTCCTCATTTCTTACGTGATCTACCCATCTAATCTTTAGCATTCTTCTGTAGCACCACATTTCGAACGCATCTATTCTCTTCTTGTCCAAACTATTTATTGTCCATGTTTCACTTCCATACATGGCTAAACTCCATACAAATACTTTCAGAAAAGACTTCCTGACACTTAAATCTATACTGGATGTTAACAAATTTCTCTTCTTCAGAAACACTTTCCTTGCCATTGCCAGTGTACGTTTTATATCCTCTCTACTTCGGCCATCATAAGTTATTTTGCTCCCCAAATAGCAAAACCCAGTTCTAAGCAAAGAAGGTAAAGCGGAAAGGTGGAAGAAGTATATAGAGGGTCAATACAATGGCGATGTACTTGAGGACAATACTATGGAAATGGAAGAGCATGTAGATGAAGATGAAATAGGAGACATGATACTGCTTGAAGAGTTTGACACAGCACTGAAAGACCTGAGTCGAAACAAGAAGCTCGGAGTAGACAACATTCCATTGGAACTACTGACGGCCTGGGGAGAGCCAGTCCTGACAAAACTCTACCATCTGGTGAGCAAGATGTATGAGACAGGCGAAATACCCTCAGACTTCAAGAAGAATATAACAATTCCAATCCCAATGAAAGCAGGTGTTGACAGATGTGAAAATTACCGAACTATCAGTTTAATAAGTCACAGCTGCAAAATACTAACAGGAATTATTTACAGACGAATGAAAAAACTGGTAGAATCCGACCTCTGGGAAGATCAGTTTGGATTCCGTAGAAATGTTGGAACACGTGAAGCAATACTGACCTTACGACTTATCTTAGAAGAAAGATTAAGGAAAGGCAAACCTACGTTTCTAGCATTTGTAGACTTAGAGAAATCTTTTGAAAATGATGACTGGCATACTCTCTTTCAAATTCTTAAGCTGGCAGGGGTAAAATATAGGGAGCGAAAGGCTATTTACAATTTGTACAGAAACCAGATGGCAGTTATAAGAGTCGAGGGACATCAGAGGGAAGCAGTGGTTGGGAAGGGAGTGAGACAGGGTTATAGTCTTTCCCCGATGTTATTCAATCTGTATATTGAGCAAGCAGAAAGGAAACAAAAGAAAAATTTGGAGTAGGTATTAAAATCAATGGAGAAGAAGTAAAAACTTTGAGGTTCGCCGATAACATCGTAATTCTGTCAGAGACAGCAAAGGACTTGGAAGAGCAGTTGAACGGAATGGATAGTGTCTTGAAAGGAGGATATAAGATGAACATCAACAAAAACAAAACGAGGATAATGGAATGTAGTCGAATTAAGTTGGGCGATGCTGAGGGAATTAGATTAGGAAATGAGACACTTAAAGTAGTAAAGGAGTTTTGCTATTTGGGGAGCAAAATAACTGATGATGCCCGAAGTAGAGAGGATATAAAACGTAGACTGACAATGGCAAGGAAAGTGTTTTTGAAAAAGAGAAATTTGTTAACTTCGAGTATAGATTTAAGTGTCAGGAAGTCATTTCTGAAAGTATTTGTATGGAGTGTAGCCATGTGTGGAAGTGAAACATGGACGATAACTATTTTGGACAAGAAGAGAATAGAAGCGTTCGAAATGTGGTACTACAGAAGAATGCTGAAGATTAGATGGATAGATCACATAACTAATGAGGAAGTATTGAATAGGATTTGGGAGAAGAGGAGTTTGTGGCACAACTTGACCAGAAGTAGGGATCGGTTGGTAGGACATGTTCTGAGGCATCAAGGGATCACCAATTTAGTATTGGAGGGCAGCGTAGAGGGTAAAAATCGTAGAGGGAGACCAAGAGATGACTACACTAAGCAGATTCAGAAAGATGTGGGTTGCAGTTGGTTCTTTGAGATGAAGAAGCTTGCACAGGATAGAGTAGAATGGAGAGCTGCATCAAACCAGTCTCAGGACTGAAGACCACAACAACAACACTACCGCTTAGCGTCAGCTTTTGCTGCTAGATGGCTCGCACTGGCTGCCGCCAGCTATCGTATTGTAGCGTGACAAGTTCCCTTGCACTATCTACGATCGTTTTGTATAACTACTTATGTTCAAAGACACAAAATACACAGCTACTGAACTTTGATATTACTTCCCTGGAACATCTCTTTTTTAGAAGGTTGTCTGAATTAGCCGCATCCGGTAGAGGACTTCCAACCATACGACACACTGTCGTGTCCTGCCATAGGTGGGAGAGGGAAAAAGGGGTTGCTGGTCAGTCTGCACTCCCGAGCGGTATAGTGCCGAAGGCAGAAGGACAGTTCACATGAAGGCATTTGATTATTTTCTTCTATCTGAGATAACACTGGTACAGGCATTTACTAGACATGCAAGTGACGAGACTCGGCAGGGAACTCGTTGTGGAGACTCTTGGACAAAAAAGGTTTTGAAATAGTTGTTTGTTCCAGACAAGACTAACTAATACACTGGAGGCTAGTTCTAGGGTTAGAAAAAGCACGAATAACACTGTTACGACAGAAGCCAGTGCACAAGTCCCAGGGATGGATGCTAACCACAGCAGCAAACACTAGCAGCATCTGAAGGCACAACTTAGTTGCAAAACAAAACATAATGGATGTGACACTGTTCACTGAGGCACTCCAAAAGAGATAGCAGACTTGTGTGGAGATGGACCGAGGCTGGAGTCGTCGGACGCGGATTCGGCCCCCAGATCGTGTGACTGAGAACTGTGCCAAAATGCTGAATCTAAGGTTTTAAAGAGTCGCATGGGGGCACTGTTTTTCCCACTTAAAGCCACCCAGCCAATCCCGTAGGTCTCTTGCAGGTGCCTGCCAATCATGGTTTAGTTAGGCCCCATCTACTGTTCCTAAGGCGGGGATGAGGCGGGGATGTCAACCCAGTTGCTCTAAGTCCGTATTTGGTATCAACATCGTTCAGCTGAAACCTAAACGTGACTGCTCTGCCAAATAACGCTTGCAACACTATTGTTATAAATCATTTAGCCCCGTCCCTCGGTCTCCACGGAGTTGGGACCTCTAGGGTAACAGTTTATGGCGTTTTCGCTCTCTTTCTAACCCTTGTGAGTCTATTGACGTTGCTGTTCACAGGGGAGGTAACAAGTTGGCTTTATACACTAGTACGTGCCTGTTGGGTACATAGTTCTACGGTGACAACCTACTACAGCGTCTAGACGACATATAAAGTTACATGTTTATTCCTTGAAGAGTAACTAGCGCCTTGGGACCGTGTCTGGGGCGTCTGCATTTTCGTAATGCTCTCCCCTTCTGGTTCACTTCATGTAACAATATCACAATACCTCTCCTAGTTTCGTCTGCCCTCAGCATCGTCTCTGTTTCCGCGCCTTTGAACGCCTGTCTTCCTTTCTCACAGCTTCAAGATAATACTACAGCTGCAAGGAATAATCAATATATTACACCTACCATCGAGGGAGAAATTTGTTGACAATCACTTGTCAACAAATTTGTAAATTTGCTTCTGTTGTGCTTAAAACATCATATCACTAGAAATGATATTAATTATATTCTTTTTTGCTAAACACTTCAGTCTATGAACAGTCCTTTAGTGTCTTGTCGCAACATAAAACACTTTACAATGCACACATAGATCATCACTATAAAATCGTTCTCTTTTACATGAAAACATCGTTGTCACATATTGTTTTACAAAATGTTCACTTTGCAAGTACACATATACAAAAAATGGATCTGAGCACTATGGGACTAAACTTCTAAGGTCATCAGTCCCCTAGAACTTAGAACTACTTAAACCTAACTAACCTAAGGACATCACACACATCCATGCCCGAGGCAGGATTCGAGCCTGCGACCGTAGCGGTCGCGCGTTTCCAGACTGTGGCGCCTTTAACCGCTTGGCCATCCCGGTCGGCATCACGTATACATATACATCCAAAATTTAATACATTTACTTACTTAATTGCTATCCTTAGTTAATTATTTTTGTTTATTCCATTACTTTTTTTTTCATCACAGATACAAAATACAGCAGTTGTATGTTACATTTAATATGAGCAATATCAAAAGAGTATACATGTTTACATTAGTCATTTTATATAGAGTGACATTAATTACAAAGCTTGTTTCTTATGTACTAAGGGGGGTTTTCTGCGGTGTCTTGTTTTATCTTTGATCCCTACGGGGAACTGGCATCGGTAGCGAAATACTTTCTTCATTGCGTGCTGCAGTAGCAGAGGCCTCATTTCGCTTGTCACTACTTCTAACGCTGTTTCGGAGGGGTCGTCTACTCCATGTGCGTGTCATTTCCGACCCTTCGCACGTATTTACTATTGTTGTTCGCACACATATTCGGCCACAACAATCATATCCAATGCCTTTCCACACAGATTTGAATCATTCTCGGAAACATTTGCAATATCTGTACAAACAACATATAAACAAAATAATCACTATTACAATTCCTAGGTAAGACCAGAACGAATGATCATACCAAGAGATTTCCGAGAAACTATGCTGTTCTTGGAATGCTATCTCTTCCTCTACCTCAGCTAATTTATGACCAGCGACCTTGAGGTCGTCTAAATGCTATAACGGCATGTCTAACTTCAGCTCCAATATGCTTCTTTGTTCTTTGTTAATTATACAACAATCAATCTGCATGTTTAGAGCGGGCACTATATCCTCAATGGTCATGTTAGTTCTTATGATTTGTTCAGACTGTATGAACACTTGTGTTCCGTATCCCTTGCACCTGCCATAAAAGGCCAGTTTTCCTGTACCTTTTACCAGTACATTTGTGGGCTTGTTATCGTTACACAAAACTGCCAACCCTTCCTCTTTCGGGGCAACGAACAACCATTGATCCTGACTCAAGGGAGTCCATATATTATAATCCAATTTTACAAACTTTTTAATGCAATCGCTAGGAATTTCCCTTGTGCGTTGCAACATTCTAGCTTCAATCGTTTCATGATCGTACGTAGACATTAAAACAAATTTTTGTTTATAAATTTTTCGAACACAATCTATTTCCTTACACAATAGTTGTTCGCTAGTCAGTTTGACATAGTGCCGCTTAGCTTCGTCAATTAACAAATAATCTTTCTCGGGCTGTATCTACATGAATACATTCTGATTTCCATCAATTTCTGAAGGTAAAGGTAACACTTTGTATAAATTGAACAACTCATTTTACACTAATGGAACATCTATACATAACTTAGTATATTGCCTGACAAGAAAGCACAACATCAGTTATGTGTAGTAGCTGGTACCCACTCTTTTCTGTGAGCTCAGTTGGGAACGTCTTATGTTTAATGTCTTCCCGAATTAATTGTAAGTGTTTAACTATTTGAACTGGGTTAATTATATAAGGTTCCAGTATTTCTTTTAGTGCGTTTACGATTGCACCAATTAACAACTTGTATTCCCGTTCTAATTTCATAAATATTGATACCAACTGTATCAGCCGTTCATTAACAGTATAAGAACAGCTGAGTGTTGTATTTTTTGATCTGTGTTATTACCATATTCATTCATGTTTCTACGAAGTTTCTCCATGTTCTTGATGATAATTTCTTCGTTACGCGCAAGGCTAGATACTATGTGACTGAAACTTGTCAAAGTGGCTTTCACTACGGTAACTTGCTCTTTTGTCAGCTTAAGCAACTGCTTCTATTCGCTTTCAATTAAATCAATCTTTGATTTGTAAAACGAGGCATCCTCCTCGTCTAAGGTTCCAGACAGAATTTTACTGACTTCTCCCACAAAGTTCAAGACACCTCATAGCGTGTAGGCTTTCACGGCCGGCGTCGTCAGTAGTTAAGACTTCCGGGCTGAGAGGCCGTGGTCAAACAGTAGAACTTCTTCTCCCTGACGTTTCGTTGCCAGCTGCGGACAACATCTTCCAAGGCGAGCCTACGACTGGCTACCAAGCCGCGGAGGTCCTGTATATATAGAGCGGGTAGAGGGCACCACCACTCGTCACGTGATGTCAACAGTAAAACTATCTCTGACTGGCGTCATTACTCTCGATCGAAGGTAATCGATTGTCACATCTTTGATGCAAGGTTGATCGCCATATTTTATCTAACTTCAAACCTTCTTCTTTCTTGTTAAAATTATTGTGGTGTTTAAAAATCTCTATCGCCTCTCTATACATACGTGCATGATAATGCGATGTCTTAGCTAGCACGCTTGTCTCGCTAAATTTTATCTCATGGTCTCCGTCTTCGAAAACATGTTCTGCTACAGCTGACTTATCCGTGTGTCCCAATCGGCAGTTCCTCTTGTGTTCAGTCAGGCGAGTATTGATACTTCTTTTAGTTGTTCCAATGTAAACTTTCCCACAACTACACGGAATTTTGTAAACACCCGGAGTAGCTAAAGGGTGTCGTGCATCCTTCGCCGATCTTAACCATTCACTGATCTTCTTAGTTGGTCTGTAGATTGTTTCAATTCTAAACTTGGCTAGCACTTTTCCGATACGGTCCGTAATATTATGGATGTAAGGAAGAAAAACTTTCCCTGCTGAAGGTTGTTGTTTTTGCATGTTTTCGGACATTTTCTTTCTAGGGTGGAGTGCACGATCTATCTCCTTATCAGTATATCCATTTTTCCGGAAAACTGTCCGCAAATGATTTAGTTCCTCTTGTAAATATGCTGGCTCACAAATTCTATTCTATTTGAAGTGGTATCGGTATGTGGACGATACTTTTGTGATATGGAATCACGGAGAAGAGCAACTGAACGAATTTCTGAAGCATTTGAACAGCATTAATTCAAAAATTCAATTTACCATGGAGACAGAGAGTAATGGACAGATTAATTTTCTCGACGTTTCAGTAATTAAACGAGCAGATGGTACTCTTGGTCACAAAGTATACAGAAAAGATACGCATACCGACCGTTATCTTCATAAGAGTTCAAATCATCATCCCAGGCAGAAGAGAGGTGTCATCAAAACACTGGTGGACAGGGCCAATAGAATTTGTGAGCCAGCGTATTTACAAGAGGAACTAAATCATTTGCGGACAGTTTTCCGGAAAAATGGATATACTGATAAGGAGATAGATCGTGCACTCCACCCTAGAAAGAAAATGTCCGAAAACATGCAAAAACAACAACCTTCAGCAGGGAAAGTTTTTCTTCCTTACATCCATAATATTACGGACCGTATCGGAAAAGTGCTAGCCAAGTTTAGAATTGAAACAATCTACAGACCAACTAAGAAGATCAGTGAATGGTTAAGATCGGCGAAGGATGCACGACACCCTTTAGCTACTCCGGGTGTTTACAAAATTCCGTGTAGTTGTGGGAAAGTTTACATTGGAACAACTAAAAGAAGTATCAATACTCGCCTGACTGAACACAAGAGGAACTGCCGATTGGGACACACGGATAAGTCAGCTGTAGCAGAACATGTTTTCGAAGACGGAGACCATGAGATAAAATTTAGCGAGACAAGCGTGCTAGCTAAGACATCGCATTATCATGCACGTATGTATAGAGAGGCGATAGAGATTTTTAAACACCACAATAATTTTAACAAGAAAGAAGAAGGTTTGAAGTTAGATAAAATATGGCGATCAACCTTGCATCAAAGATGTGACAATCGATTACCTTCGATCGAGAGTAATGACGCCAGTCAGAGATAGTTTTACTGTTGACATCACGTGACGAGTGGTGGTGCCCTCTACCCGCTCTATATATACAGGACCTCCGCGGCTTGGTAGCCAGTCGTAGACTCGCCTCGGAAGATGTTGTCCGCAGCTGGCAACGAAACGTCAGGGAGAAGAAGTTCTACTGTTTGACCACGGCCTCTCAGCCCGGAAGTTTTAACTTCTGTTCAAGACACCTCTTTTTCTACGTGTCTCATGCCTTGTTAATTACCCAATTAGACATTTTGCAGTTCGTATCTTTTCGAGATGGCATTCTGAAGCCTGTTTCACTGCTGAGCATTCCCGATCACCAATTCCCAGACTGGTAAATTTCTGTTTACAATAACTTATAGATAAATGAGCAAATTTATCTATTTCATCAGCTTTAGCTTGGAGTTCTCCTAAATAAATATAACTTACGATTTTCCATGTCACACTGTAGATCTGTACCTTGCCGTTGCTGTCATAATACAAGCCCGGGGAAGAAGGAAATTTTTCCACGCTAAAATCTTGATAGTGTCTGAGGGTGTACACGTCGGCGATACAGCTCACCAGATACAACACTCCCGTCAGTTTCCTCATCTTTAATTTCAAGAAAATCCGGTTTTAGTAGAATTCCTTTAATCTGTTGGCATGTACTGTGAAAAATTTGTTTCCTCTTAAACGGATAACTACATTCGGTCCTTTTGTCCTTACTAAAGTGAAGGCACCACGCCACTGGGTGTCTAGCTTACGACTTCTACCTCTTCTGACACTTTCATCGTACAACAGAACCTGATCACCTGTTTTGAAGTCCTTTGGGTTCTTAGTTCTGTCATAGTATTCGTTATTTTTCGGTTTACACTGTATGTTATGATCCCTTGCACACTGGTGCATGTGCCTCAATTTATATTTCAGTTCAAGGAAATAATCACCGAAATTATACGTAACACCTGTGGAATCTCTTCGCAGTGTTCCAGGTATGTTGCATTCTCTACCGAAAAACAACTCATGGGGTGTATAATTGGTTGCCCTATGAGGTGCGGTATTGAACACGAAGGCAGCGAATTGAAGCCAGTCGTCCCAGTCTGTTTGCTGTCTCTTGGTATAGTTCTTAGGAATTATGTTATGGTGCGGTGCGACCTTTCCAATGCCCCGTTCGACTGCGGATGGTAACAAGAAGTTTGTACTCTATCAATCCTTAACATTTTGCACACTCTCTTTAGCGTGTCACTCAAGAAGTTGCTGCCATTATCACTGAGTATTACCGAAGGCATTTCAAACTTCAAAATTATTTTTTCCACGAGGACGCGAGCCACAGCGTTGCGTCCTGTTTTTCTATGGTTTCGGTCACAATGAATGGCTCTGATCACTATAGGACTTAACATCTGTGGTTCTCAGTCCCCTAGAACTTAGAACTACTTAAACCTAACTAACCTAAGGACATCACACACATCCATGCCCGAGGCAGGATTCGAACCTGCGACCGTAGCGGTAACGCGGTTCCAGATTGAAGCGCCTAGAACCGCACGGTCACACCGGCCGGATCGGCTACAATGAACTTCGTTAGCGCGTCTTGAAATGGCTGTATATACCTGTTGTTTTTCTCGGTTACGGTTAATGGGCCGACAGTGTCAATATCACACCGATCAAATACACCTTGCGGCGTTGGTGTTATAACCAAAGGCATTTTTTAATTATTCTGTGTTATTTTGTTTTTCTGACAACTGGGTCATTTTCTAATATAGTCCTCAATGTCCTTCTTCATACCGGGCCACGTTCGGTATTTTCGTATACGATCGTAGGTTCTCACGATCCCTTGATGGCCACCTATGGGTGCGTCATGGAATTCTCGCAAAATTTTTGCCTTTTCTGCATCAATTATTTCCTGTTGTTCTTCTACCTGACCTACCGCTGTTTCCTCACTTTTGTTTGTACCTTCCGCCGTAATTGGCCCCGCTGGTGCACGGTCTCCTTGTGGGTATGGGACCTGCTCTGTGGCTGCCTCTTCGGCCGTGCCCTGATGTATGCTACTGTCGCCGTCCGGGCGGTTCTCAGATGCCCTGAACTCTCTCACTTTCGAGAGCACGTCAGCAACCAGATTATTTTTCCCCTTTTCATACACAATTTCGTAATCGTATTCTTCTAATTTAAGTCTCATCTTCATTAAACGTGAGGACGGATCGCTAATATTTCCGATCTACTGTAATGGCTTATGATCAGTACAGATAGTGAACTTACGACGAAACACATACGGTCTGAAATGTTTGACGGCCCAAACCACGGCCAATATTTCCCATTCAATTGTACTATAATTTCGCTCTGCATTGTTTAGGGTTCTGGATGCAAAGACCACAGGGAGGTCTTTGCCAATTTCTCCTTGTGATAGAACAGACGCTATCGCAAATGAACTCGCGTCAGTTGTAATGATACTTTTTTGAAAAATCTGGATACTGTAGTTTCGAGGGGTTAAGTAGCTTCTCCTTTAGCATTCGGAACGCATTTTCTTGCTCTGCGTCCCATTCATACTTAACACCCTTTTTTAATAATTCATGGAGTGGTTTTGCAACTTTGCTGAACTCACTCAAGAAACGCCGATAATACCGTATTAATCCAATAAAAGATTTCAATTCTTTTGTTGTTTGTGGTTGCGGAAACTCCGCCACTGCTTTCAATTTGTTGGTCTGCAGTCAAAACATGCCCCAAATATGTGACTTCCTTCCTTAAGAATTTGCATTTATCAACCTGCATCTTCAAATTATGTCTTAGTCTCTCGAAGGCTTCACCCAATCGGGAATTGTGCTCTTCCAGAGATGGGCCAAAAAGTACTATTTCATCTAAATAAATAAATATCTAGTCACCCTGCAACCCGGTTAATACGACATTCATCAATTTTTGGAAGATGGAAGGTGCTGAGCGAAGTCCCATGGGCATCCTTTTGTATGTATAATGAGCATATGGTGTACTAAAAGCTGTAAGTTATCTGTCTTTTTCTTCTAATAACACCTGATAATATCCTTTTGCCAATTGAAGTGTTGAAAAATATTTCGCTTTGCCTAAGCCATCCAGAATTTCATCAATTCGCGGAAGTGGAAAGACTGTGTTTACAGTAATGTCATTTAGCTTCCTGAAGTCCGCAACTACTCGCCATTTCTTTTTACCTATTGCATCTATATTTTTTGGAATCATAATTAAAGGAAAGTTGAAAGGACTTGTGGATTGAACGATTATATCGTCCTCTAGCATTTGATTTATCTCTTGTTGCAACGCTTCTTTCTGCGCTTCCGGGATTCGGTATGGGCGGGAACAAATAATTCGCCCCTGTGTCTCAGGAATCAATTGCATCCTATATCGAAGCGTCTCTATATATGTCAACTTGTCTCCAGGCAGATGGAAAATGTCATTATACGCAGAACACACCTCTATTACGGACTGTTTTTCTACCTCATTTAAGTGATCCAATCGTAAATTCTCCTTAATTAAACTGATTCTAGACTTTTTCTTGCTCGAGACTTCTGCGTTACGCACGGTCCGCTGCGGCCTAGTGCTGAACTTTGGAACACCCTCCACTTTAATCCGAGGTATCTCAAGAGAAATCGCCTCCTCTCGTGTATTTAACACACTAATTAAACAAGAGCCCTTTATTATTCTCACCAACGTTTCTGGGAGGTACACTCCTTCTTGCAATTCTTGCTTTTCCACAAAGCCTTCCTCTAGGCTAGCATGTGCAACATCTAGCCTCAAAATCCTCTCCTCGCGAGGACCTTACTCTATTTTTGCCACCTGGCCTGTCCTAAGCTCGGTAGCGACTTCTACTTGTCGGCGAAACGTCTGTATATCGGTATCCTGTGTACTGCATTCTCTCTCTTCAGTTTCATATTCCATCGGCGGCCCCTTAACTGCTTTTGACGTCTCTGATTCTCGACACGCTTCGGCCGATTCGACTTTGCAAATCCGTTACTCAAGTCGGCAGTCTCGCGTTAAGTGGCCTAATTTCCCACAAGTCTTGCACCTGATATTACTCCTGCAATCCTTTGAGGTATGCCCTACACGACTACAGGTACAACACTTGAGAGCCCCTTTTCCCATTTTGCCCTGCTGACTTCTGTCATTGAATCCTTTTTCCTTGGTGGATATAATTGCTGACTCTTCCGTCAAAGCAACCTCGCCCGCTTCAGTGAGAGTAATGTTTTCGTCCCTAGTATGACCAATTGTCTGTGTACGCTCATCACACATCCCCTGATTGAATACTGCTCTGCTTGATTTTTCTACTAGCGCCACAGATCCCGCCAGTTCTGACGCTGGCATGGCACCGTGTACAGCTTCACAAAATTGATGTTGAAGCGAATCTACTTTACTAGCCAAATCTGCAATTGATTCTCCCTTTGATTGCATACTCGAAAACATGGCTCTTACTTCCGCCCATGTGGAAGATAGTTCGCGTACGAGCAATTTGCTTCGCGCAGGACCCTGGATTCTTGTTTTGACAAATTTAAAAAGGATACGATGATCTTCTTCACGTACTAGTTCCAAGGCTATGTCCACATTATTTATAAATTGATTTCTTGTTGACTTAGTGCCATCAAAATCCTGAGGGATCAACTGTAACGCGTCGCTTATTGAAATACTAGCCGTAGCCAGTCCGCTCTCAGTAACAGCAGAGTAAAGAGTCGTCATGACTCACTGTGTTTGTGATGCGATGTGCTGAGTAGAGGCGACGTGGCTCTGCGCTGTTCTGGTACGTGCAGATGCGTGCCGACGTGCTGTCCTTGGAGGTGAGTTGCTATCGCCTGTCCGGCGCTGTGCTATCTCGGGCCGGGCGTGGCGTCGAGTAGCCCGCAGCCGCCGAAACCGCTGCCGCTGCTGGGGACGCCTGTTGACGCCTGCAGGACGTGTCTCCGCGCTGCCCTGGCTCGGTGTCGTGGGTGTGTTGCCCTGGCTCGGGGTCGTGGGTGCATTGCCCGGGCGGTCCTCCCAGTACCACGACGACCGGGGTGTCGGTAGTCGTGAAGACAGGCTGCCCTGGCCCCATCTTTCGGCGTCCGGCTTCGACGTCTGGCCTCTTCTTCTTTCTTCTTTTCTTCTCGCTCCATATGATCTCACTGGAGTACCAATGCTGCGTCTAACAGTCTCAAAGCAGTCAGTCCAGTCAAGACCTCGGGATGAGCAGAAACGAAGTGTCTCTACCTATCTCAAAAATCAATTCCAGCGAAAACAACCCCACACCTGGCACCAAAATATTGTTCCTATGTTGTGTCCTGTCATAGGTGGGAGAGGGAAAAAGGGGTTGCTGGTTAGTCTGCACTCCCAAGCAGTACAGATCAGAAGCAGAAGGACAACTCACAGTGAAGGCATTTGATTGTTTTCTTCTATCTGAGCCAACACTGGTACAGGCATTTACTGAAATGCAGGCGACAAGACTCGGTTGGAATCTCGTTGTAGAGACTCTTGGACAAACAGGGTTTGAAATAGTTGTTTATTCCAGACAAGACTAACTAATACACTGGAGGCTAGTTCTAGGGTTAGAAAAAGCATGAATAACACTGTTACAACAGAAGCCAGTGCAGAAGTGCCGGGAGTGGATGCTAACCACAGTAGCAAACACTAGCAGCATCTGAAGGCAAAAACTCAGTTGCAAAACAAAACCTAATGAATAGACACTGTTCACTGAGGCACTCCAAGAGAGACAGAGAGCAGACTTACGCGCAGCTGGGCCGAGGCTGGAGTCGACGGACGCGGATTCGGCGTTCAGATAGTCTGACTGAGAACTGTGTCAAAATGCTGAATCTAGGGGTTTTAAAGAGTCGTGTGGGGGCACTGTTTTTCCCACTTAAAGCCACTCAACCAATCCCATAGGTCTCTTGCAGGTGCCTGCCAATCATGGTTTAGTTAGGTCCCCTCTACTGCTCCTAAGGCGGGGATGTTAATGCAGTTGCATTAAGTCCGTATTTGGTATCAACATTGTTCAGCTGAAAGCCAAACGTAACTGCTCTGCCAAATAAGGCTTGCAACTTTATTGTTATACGTCATTTAGCACCACTCCTCGGGCTCCCCGGAGTAGGGAATGCTAGGTCAACAGTTTTTGGCGTTTTCACTCTCTTTCTAACCCTTGTGAGTCTACTGACGTTGCTGTTCTCAGGGCTGATAGCAAGCTGGCTTTATACGCTAGTACGTGTCTGTTGGTTACAAAGTTCTACGGTGACAACATACTACAGCGTGTAGACGACATATGAAGTTACATGTTAATTCCTTGAACAGTAACTAGCGCCCTGGGACTGTATCTGCGGCGTCTGCATTTTCGCAATGCTCTCCCCTTATGGTTTACTTCATGTAAAAATATCTCTCCTAGTTTCGTCTGCCCTCAGCATCGTCTCTGTTTCCGCGCCTTCGAATGCCTGTCCTCCTTTCTCACAGCTTTAAGATAACACTACAGTAGTGAGGAACAATCAGTATATTACAACATGTTGTCGGGATTTGTTGTGGTCTTCAATCTGAAATCCCTCCAGAACTAAACTGTGATCCCTGGACGTCGCAGAACGTTTTCCACCATCAATCCATCCTTTTAGTCAAATTGTGAGTAGATATGTGGAGAGAGAATGAGACGAGATAAGGATCTTATCTCACGGTCACTTCCAGTATCAGGTTACACAGTTGTGCTACAAGAGGATCCCGGTGCAGCCCATTCACCTTAGGAAATTGGGAAAGGTATATTCAAAGCCATGACGTAACATGATATAAAATTAGAGCGAAAGTCCTGGACTAATGGGAGCACATTAAATGGCGTCGTACCCCTCCCATTCCCTGTGGACCAATAAGATTCAAGCTCCCCCTCCCTGTCATCATCCTTTAGAGTTAGTTCAATTGTGTACACCTCTTCATTCGAGGTATGTGCGTCAAGAGGAGATTGCCAGGTTTTTTATAAACAGATTACTATTATCAATAATAATTTTATAGTGATAGCGTTTCAAAACAGTAACAGTGATATAAAAAATTAAGTAATGGTTTAACATCAACAATTTCTTTGTTTGAAATACAGTTTCACAATAATTTTTGTCGTTTATCAACAATTTCTTTTATTTACAAAGCTATTTTTTGTGATAACATACATGCAGTGGTTTTTTTACAGTGCTATTTTTTCTTATTTACAATAATTTACAAAGATAAATTCTTACGATTTTTTGTTGGTGTATTTACAGAATCATTTTTTTACATGTCGGTTTTATTTAAAAAGTAATTTTTTATTTTTATGATGACTTATAACTATCAGGTAACTTTAGCTACACTAAATCTACTATAAAGAAGGAAAATTAAATACTGTGTTTCCATTTCGTTTCTATGTACAAATGGTTCAAATGGCTCTGACCACTATGGGACTTAACATCTGAGGTCATCAGTCCCCTAGAACTTAGAACTACTTAAACCTAACTAACTTAAGGACATCACACACATCCATGCCCGAGACAGGATTCGAACCTGCGACCTAGCAGTCACGCGGTTCCGGACTGAAGCGCCTAGAACCGCTCGGCCACAGCGGACGGCTTCTATGTACACCTTTATACAACGTTTACGTTTTATTTCTGATCATTCTATTTACAGTATTTACTTTTCGTTTCTGATCTTTCTATATTCAATACTTACATTTTAATCATTTCTGTTTGATCATTTTTTTCCTTATACAATATATGGGTAATGGGGACCAGCAGCAGCAGGTGAAGAAAAATCACACACACACACACACACACACACACACACACACACACACACACACACACACACACACACACACGCATGCACACACATACACACACATAACTGTACACATTATTTACGCACACATATAGTGTACTGGTATGTACATAGTGCACAATACAGATATATGCACAAATAGTGTGCAAACAGGTAAGTGCATTCACGCACAATCAAATGGTTCATCCCACTATTGTGCACACTCTCATACAAACACCAACTGCATACAAATAAATGAATACACAGCCACACACTTAATTACCCAATGAATAGTTTGAGTATGGGAGGGTGCTAATCGTATTCCGCCACATGAACACTTTGTCAACAGCCCTATTATCAGCTTCAGTGCAGTATGTGCCCCATTGCTTTGCGATCGAAAGATTATCTGTTGCACCATATGTGGACTGACGCCAACGCCCTCGAACAGGCACTTCTTGTAATCCGCGATCGAGTGAGCCTTTGAGAACATACAATACACATTCTTAGTCCGCCTCTGGGCGCCACCTGCATCTAGGCGGTAAGCATACACATTCAGTATGAGCCCCATATACTCCACAATCTACGAACAACTAACCTCATCTTCACCAGGCTGATAAACTTCTTGTTTTGTGGTGCTATTCCAAAAGGGTTATTGGCCGCATATCTAGACGTATCGGATTCTTCGTGGTTGCATTTATTTACTTGATATGGATTGCAGTCTATCTCTCAGTAGATGAAACTGTCTGTACCCATATAAAATACCTTGGGAATGGCAAAGTTTGGCCTCGCAAACTCGAAGTGGAGTCGGTACATGTGGCGTTTGGAGAGGTCCTGAACACACTTACCGATATAGACAGGCTTTGTGAAATGCAAAGAAACCTTAGCCATCTCCACAGTGATTACTCTTTCATTGAAGATGGTGGTCTGCTTGAAGTTAGGCCTGACCATGTAATCCCTTGGGACCATCAACCCCCACGCCTCCTCCCTCCTCTTCCCATATGGTGAAGTAAATGAATTTCGGGATATTCACTAACATTTTCCACCCTTTAAACAGGAATTATCCACATGCTGAATGACAAAGTGGAAATTATACCAGCTGAAACTGTAAAAAAAGACGGGTATGTGACATGGCAGTAGGTGCTTGAAGTTGCATACGTTGTGAGCTGCACAGTAGAACTTCGCCATTAGATGACAACGCTCTCTATGTGTTGTTTCTGCTTATCTGTCCAACGGCAGTCCACAAACATGACAATCAACTGGCTGTTCCTAAAAGGCGTCATTCTCCTGTGAGTCAGGCACGGAGGCATTATTGCGGTATGCCCCATCAACTTCCCATGGAAGTTTTTCGAGCTCAATGAGCAACCATCTCGCAGGATTAACCCTGGCATGTGATTTGAGTCATAAAAGCACATAATTTGGTGTGCTGCCTCTTGCAGTATGAGCCATTGTGTGAAGTTAGTACGGGAGACAGTTGGGTTGTCTTCACAACACGCACTCAAAGTCAGCGGATACGATGAAGGGGCATCATCGCTCCTGGTGCTTGGCGTTCTTACCTGTTGATAACATTTTATCCTCGGTAGGAATGTAAACATGCACCAGTTTGTGTCTCAATCGGTCAATGAGGTGCATTTCACGATAGCCTCTTTGGTAAACGTGTTGAGACATCTACGGCAAAAATACCTCGCTCTGTTCCTTTTACTTAGCTGTGCAGAAAGTAGGTGGGACATACTTTTGAACTAGATGCAGTGTTGCTTCTCGCTCTCGGGGAATAGCAACAAATCTACATGTTTGGGGCGCTGGCCAACTAATTTTGAAAAGTAGAGGGGTCTAATACTTTATGACTGACGCCTTTGTTCTGCACAGTATGCTCATGGACACCATCTTCTGGCTTACTGTCTTCAACATACAGGATGTATATGTGAACTGAACTGTCTGGGTTCTGTCTCTCGAATTTTGCTAGGTCCTGGAGTTTTACAGGGAACGAGATGCCTTGGAAAGTGTAATCGCTGCAAACATCAGATGTTGAAATTCTTCTCGTATCATATGCTTGTTCAGGGTAATTTCTGTCGTTTGGCAGAGGTGACCTTGCAAAGCAATATACATACCACTCAGAAATATTCTGAATATGCATGACTGGTTTATCTGCAATATCTTTCAGAAGTGGGATAACCTTCCCCCACCCCACCAATAAGTGAATCTAAGTCATGGGAGTACGCATCATGATGCAGTACATGGCTGTGCTCCTTACTGGACCCTATTTCCTGTATTTCGGAAAAATTAGCTTGTATGACGCTGTTGGAGCAAGTTCTGAATCACCACGTGACTGACTAACAACACGATATCACAACATTTTCTACCTAAATTTGGACGAAGCTCTTCTACTCACCAGTATCTCTGACCTCTTTCAGGGGGTGCATGAACTCACAGTAGAGAATCGCTTTGCACTTAATAGCCGGCCGGAGTGGCCGAGCGTTTCTAGGCGCTTGGTCTGGAACCGCGGGACCGCTACGGTCGCAGGTTCGAATCCTGCCTCGGGCATGGATGTGTGTGATGTCATTAGGTTAGTTAGGTTTAAGTAGTTCTAAGTTCTAGAGGACTGGTGACCTCAGAAGTTAAGTCCCATAGTGCTCCCAGCCATTTGCACTTAATAGCGGGGTATTGTGGATCGTTGACGAGTCTGGAGAGTTCCTTTTTCAGAACAACTTCACAAGCATTAAGGAAAGAGGCAAGATATCTGTAGTCCACATTCATTTTCTCAATGCGGGCCACTGAGCTCCTGTCCCCAAATGCACTAGCAACCACAGAGCAGTCCCGTGCGGCTGCACAACTTAGTGGTGATCTGTAATAGAGCAGATGGGGCTGCTGGTAGACTCCTCACGAGGTCGTGTTGATCACCTACGTGGACAACATTCATGTGATGTTACAAGGTGCAGGGAGCATGACCCAGACCACTTAAACAGGCCAGAGTTGTATTGCCGTGCCATAGTGTCAATAACAGACCAGCTTGGGGTGAATAGATCATCATCAGAGATGAGCTGGACTGTGACATGTTCGGCTATCAGTACATACATCGACCATGAGCTGTGCTGCGGCACATCCTGTTGCAGATACATCATCAACAGTATGCTGGGCTTTGACATTTCCAGCCGTGGAGCCACCAACATCGCCAATGTGACAGTTGTTGTTGCATTATCGAGCATGTGCTGGGATGCAACACGTCCAGCTGCAGGTACATCATCAGTAACATGCTGGACAGTGACACGTCCAGCTATGGCAGCACCATCGTTGTCGATGTGACACTTGTTGCTACAGGTGCAAACTTGTGTCTGCATAGCTCATCCATATCTTCTGCAAACACAGAAAATTTTTTAATGCCAGGCTAAAAAACTTGTAAAGGTGTGCAGGGTAGATTGTGTTGAAAAAGAATTGTTAAGAAAAATATTCTATACGGTGCGCCATTTACGACTTAATTAACACCAGATACAATTAGCGTCATTTGTTTTCATAGTATAGATGATAGTGTGCGAGACTGCTCAGCCTCTCGGGTTCGAGCCTCACTTCCGTACCATGTCCAGTTTTTGTATTGCTCTCTTATTTGGCTTGAGGAAATCAAATGAAGAACACACTGGGCGACACCATATCTGGTGGGCCACTTCAGGTTGCGCACGCAGTGGCTAACTTCAATTCGGAAATGGCCCAATGCATTGAATTCTTTTCTCAATAATTGTTTCTCTGCACAACCTACCCTGAAACACTATTATAAGCTTTCAGTGCTGTTTCTGGCCGCCCTGTATATCCAGGCATTTGTAGTAGTTCGACTCACATTCAAACTTAGCAGTCTCTGTCAGTCCACGGGACATTCATCAACACAATTATTGGCTGCTATCTACAGTAAGATCGCATACCTGTAGTATATCGGAGTTCCATCTGGGATGCTCATTAACAGCAACGCTGCCAGTATTTCACTTCATTGCTCGCAGAATGCTGACAAGGTCTGGAAAGGAAAAAAAAAAAAAAAAACATGGGGATGCCAGTTCCCACTGGGAAGCACTAGAAAGCTCTCCAGCCAGTCTTCTCAGCGGTAATGAAGGGACACTGGGATTGTTACTGAGAAGCATGAAATAGTAGCTCTAGCCAGTCTGCTCATAAGCTAGAAAGGTAAGTGACTCCTGTCAGCGATCATACCGGAATGACAGTCTGCACTGAAGTGGCCCATTTTATAGGCGACAGCCGCATTCCATTTCACATTTCAGCCAATAGGAATCGAAGATACTTGTTGCCGTGTTGACAGGTTGGATACTGTTTGCATAGGGTGACCAGGACAGAAGCTGTCTACTATTGCACTGGACCATCAGGTGAGCAGCGGTGGAATTCAGCTGCATCCTGTGATCAAATGAAAAGTATTTCCTTCCAATGCTTGTGACTCCCAGCTACCGCCAGCACTATCACTCTACTGTTTTAATATTTCAGAGCAGATGTGTGCTATATCACATTGGAGGTCACACGCAGACTGCAGCTCTCCCGGTGATGATGGATAATCTTCTGACACTTTGCTGGGACTCACAGTTAACGGTAGAAGGTCGACCCATGTTGACTGTGAGCCGGCCACTGCCGGCTACTGTGGAGCTGTTATCTACAGAACACTACCTGCGCTGCTGCGGCTGAACGACATCTGTAGCTGCCTGGTCAGATAGAGCCACTGCTCTTGTGTTCTGGCTGCACACTGGATGTGGCAGCTCAGTGTGGCACACTGGCCATGGGAGCTCAGTGCTGTAATTACATGTGACTGTATATAAAAAAGGATTGTGACGTTGGTGTAACAGTGATGGTGAAGCAAATCCACTTTCCAGATGAGATGTGTACCTCAGTTCACCTATTAAATGATAAGCCACTTACTATGTACAGAGAGGCCCATATGGATCCTTGTATGCTGGGAGCTGTAGACTTTATTGAGAAAGCTTCTTGAATTACAACCACAATACTTAGTGAACTGCAAAGACAGTGTATAATGAATACTTACCTGAAGCCTATAAGAGGTATAGGAAGATGTGTATATATATTCTGAATAACTGGGAAGTAATGTTTTGCACCTTGAGGTTTCTTTATGTAATGCCTCTGGTGTGAAGCAGCATCATCACCTTTATATTAATCGATGTACAACTCATGAATGAGGTGAATAATTAATAACATGATTTGTTCATGCAAAAATAATACATATTCCCCTGCGGATGGAGGGAAATTGTCTGATGATTCAAATTCAACGCAGATGTCTATAGGGATTGTCTTAATTCTCTCGTTTTGCTTTGTGCAATCGATCATGACAAATGGTGTTAATGCTTTAAACTTCTAGGGTCTGTGCATGCAAATTCATCTCTCTCATATTAAGAATAGCAAAGCCTTGAGTACATACTAAACAGTAGACTGATATTGTCATTGTTCCAGACAATTTCCTTCTCCTGCCTGTCTGTATCTCCAGAATAATTAATGAACATGTCTGTAATGGAACAGATGTGTTTATCGACCAGCTATGTCTTGGTGTTGTCATTAGAACTGGAGACTCATAGAGTCCCCATGAACGGAAACTTAGTGCACAGTGAACTCAATAATGTAGCACACATAAAGGTATCTGAAGGTCATAGTCTAATACAGATGTGTGCGGTATGTTTCCACACCATTTTATCCAAAATAATTTCATTTCTGCTGCTTGCGCTTATTGAGGAACAAGAATCAGTTTTTGTTTGCTGTTCATAATGATACATTTATTATCCTCAAAGAACTCTGTAAAATTTTGAGAGGGATGCACATTCTAAAGTGATTATCTAGCTCATTATCACTGAATGTCAGGAAAGCAAAAGGTGTTTGGGAGATATATTCGTGATGAGTGATTCATTCATCATACTGAACTCGAGTTGATGTATGGGATGTTTCATTGTGAGGTTTCAATCCCATCAACTTGAGGAACCCATAATTCTGTGTCATCTTGTTGTCCTTCTGTTGCAGAGTGGGCCACTGAATACTGTGAGCTGGTTTTACAGTTTAGGGTCACACTGCTGCTGATGCCTCAAAAGAAACAGATGACGATTTCCTCTCTTCGAAAATCAACTAGATTCCCACGCATGTCGTCAATGTTCAGCTCAAGGTTGTCGAAAATCTGAACACTAACCGGGAGGTATATTGGACTGCTTGGCACCTCATTGAGTTTCCATCCTGGTCGCACTGTAAAGAAATATCTGTAGATACTATGCATTAATCAGCCAGTGAATGAATTCATTACAATATTACACTTTATGGAGATTGTACTAACAAGTAGAGTATATGCATAAGAAGTTCTCGGTTTACTGGCCGCGTCAAATTTGGATAACATCCCAAGCTTTTGATGACTACCCCCGTCATCTTCGTCAGGGGTAAAACTGACTGCGGAGGACCGGTGAGGCTTCCGCTTTTATAAGCAGTTGACGGCTTCTCATTGGCTGAATGACGTCACGGTGAAAACGGCACGTACCGAGGTGGCGGCCTCTATATCCATAGATTTTCTTTGCACGCTTTATCCAGCGTTGCTTGCAGCGCCATCCATCGCAACAGGCGGACAACTGCGAGGAATGTGAGAAGTCTCCATCTGCGCTCTTTCTTTATCAATTGCACATTTCCTTGCATTGCTGAGTGCATAACCGGAGTCTCTGTTGAAATTATTTTCACAGAGTATATACTGATTGATCTGACTTGTAAATTGCTTTGGTGTTATTAAACAAAACTTGACTCCTCAGGACTGTTCCAATGTATGTTTTGTCGCTTTTATCACTGTTTCAAGTGTAATAACATTTGCAAGTAAGTCAAATCCTTTTAAAGATCGTTATATAACTGCATTTAGACCATTGATGTCATACGAATCAGGAGGAATCTATAAAAATTTTCCACTTCATAGTTGAAGTTTATTGTTCAACTTGGTGATATATGGAATACTGTGAATGCAGTACTCCATTCATCCTTTCTTAGATCAGTTTGGGGGAGGGGATGCAGAAGTAATATACATTTAGTATGGGCTAACCAAGTTTTAAAGTCAGAGTGTATGGCACCACACCAAAACCTAAACTGACATGGTTGTGTACATGCTGCTTGCTTTTATAGGTTGGTCAGGAGAAACATAGACTGAAAAGATCATAGCGGTATGAACTGAACCCTTGGTAGGAGCGAAAGTTGTAGAAAACCAAGCTATTGCCGAAGTAATGAGGCAATTCTTCCAGTGGGCACGAGTCTCCGTACAAGTCAAAGTAGAACATGTTGTCATGTTTTAACATATGCAATCCAATGCGTTCCGAGTCCTCCTACAACGTCTAAATTTACGATCCCACAACCCTTGCAGTTCTTTTAACATATGCAATCCAATGCATTCCGGATCCTCCCACAACTTCTAAATTTACGATCCTACATCCCTTGCATTTCTAAATCGTCTTCCGCAAAGTATTCCGTGTAAACCAGAATAGAAACCTTAGGATTTTGAGTTTCATAACGAGTTTAAGCAAAGCAGGTCTGCATTGCTAAACATTCTGTCCATTAGTATAGTTAGGGGACTTTTATTTTAACAAAAAGTTCAAGTTCTCTCTTGTATGGATATAAGTTTAATCCTTTAGCAATAGTCGCAACTTCCTTCACCCTATTATATGTTTTTGATTCCTGTAGTTACTCCTGTGTGTTTCGTGCATTTTTGGTGTTTGGGCTAAGGCAGCAACTATTCCTGCTAATGACAAAATTGCCAATAGCCCTGATAATGCTGGAATTAGAAACGGGATAGCCGGCCGGAGTGACAGAGCAGTTCTAGGCGCTACAGTCTGGAACCGCGCGACCGCTACGGTCGCAGGTTCGAATCCTGTCTCGGGAATGGATGTGTGTGATGTCTTTAGGTTATTTAGATTTAATTAGTTCTAAGTTCTAGTGGACTGAAGACCTTAGAAGTCAAGTCCCATAATGCTCAGAACCATTTGAACCATTTTTTAGAAACGGGATGATTCTGCCAGATATCTTTGGTATTGCCTGAATCGTATGCATTTTAACACGGCTCCTTCATCTTAATTCTTTCTTCATCTTGAAGACGCTTTTTGCTGCTAGCACCTGTCATTGGATACATTTTTTTAATACCTCGTAGGTTTAATCTTTAGTGTACAATGGACTGCATTTATAATTTGTTTGACATTTATTTCCACACACGATTTAAGTTCGCTACACATTGCTTTATCACCTGCGAATGCCGTTACATGTTGTCCTATCCTTGTATTTCTTTTCTGACCTGTCTGCTTTGGTTCTTCGGTTAAAATTCAGTCTGCAACATGACACTTTTTCAAACCTTGATTTGCAGTGTATACTAAATCATGCTCTTTGCTGACTTCGTCAAGTAGATTAATACTCTTATCGCTATGAGCCAGACACTTTTTTACTTTCATTTCAGGTACACAGAGGCGGTATCCAGGGATATGACGTTCTCCAATAATTTGTGGGAGAATGTATATCAATGTGTATGAACCATAAAGATTAAATAGCAAACACATACAGGTTTTAGTGGTTCTGTTCACACACTCCACAAACTTGCTGTCGTGGGAGAAATCACTCCAGTACCGAATTGAAATAGTCATTGTAAAACTCAGTCCATGCCTGAGCATCAGAGGCAGGGACAGTTGCGGCAGTGTGTATTTATACTGTCTCCCCGAAAGATGCTATATGTTTTTTCAAGTCATTCGATAGGGCATGGTGGGTGTGAAATAACAACAAGAAGTTATATATTTCGCGTTTTATTGTTCTGTATGTGTACGCAAATTTCAGTGTATAGTGGCAGTACAGAGTTTTGAAAATAGCTACCTTTTCCAAGCCTTAAATATATCTTGTATTGCGCTTAGTCCAATAGGCAGCATCAATGAACTCAGCGCCTACAGACTTAACAGGTTCTACACTTATACACTTTGGCATAGGAAGAATACAGGTACTGATACACCTTCTTAATTGGTATGTAGGTACACTATTTATGCTCAGATAGTCAATAAATGCACAGTACACCCCTCTTACATCGATAATGTACATTATAAATCATCTAAATTCACAAACTTGAAGGTAATTTTACCAATGGCTCTCCATACATAACAATTATTGAGACCTTAAGCCATAAATATGAACGTCTATAGGACTATGGGATGGATCATATTAATCGGTCATCATCTTCCTCTTTAGGCTATGTATGGTATCAAATTGCACGGATGTCATTCCTGTACAATGAATATTGAACTCTGTCACCAACAAGTTGTGTGTTTTTAACTTCAATCACCACATCAAAGTCACAGTCCAATATCACTTTGTAAATGCTGGTGAGCAGTAGTACTTCTGAAGTTCTTCCCTGCGGCTTGGTGAACTGCGGTTGTTCCAGTGGCGGCTGCTCCTGCTGCTGCCGCTGTGGCTACGGAAGTGGTACACTACAGTCGAACACCAGGTTCCATAAATCTGTGGGCTGATGCTGTGGCAGTGCGGCCAATAGTATGTAAGTGTCCTCATCCAGCAGTTCAGCCAATACCAGATCAGGGGTACGTTGCACTGCTGGACAAAAATAAGTACAACAGAATGGATATTTATTAATAACATTGTCAATAATTAAAACATTATTAGATACTTACTTTCAAATTTAACACTCTTATTCTTGTTATGCCTGGGGGGTATTGGTTGGTCCCAGCTGGAACTTCCGTCTCGTCACTACGAAAATCAGTCTTCCAATGAGGGATCTCGGGCAGCTGAACTCATAATACATACAAGAGGAGGGAAAGGGAGGGCTCAACTCGATTCCAACCTTCTTATTGGTCCAGAGGGGCAGGGAGGGGAGGGGGCGGCAGGTGTGACCTTGAACAGTTCCCTGGAGGAGGGGAAGGAGAGATAACCTTGAATATATATCGCACAAGTGCGTAACCTGAAACCGGAAGTGATCTTGAGATAAGATCGTTATCCCGGTTCATCCTCTCCCTGCATATCTACGCTTGTGCCACCCACCTAATGTTATTCTTCAAAAGCTTCTGTGCTCTTCTTGTCTGAACTGTCTCACTTGCATACAAGGCTACACTCCAGACAAATACCCTCAGAAAAGTCTTCCTAACATTTAAATCTATATTTGATGTTAATAAATTTCTCTTCTTCAGAAACGCATTTCTAGCCGTTGCCAGGTTACATTTTATGTCCTCTCTACTTTGGTCACCATCTGTTATTTTACTATTCAAATAGCAAAACTCATATTCTTCTTTTAGTGCCTAGTTTCCTAATCTAATTCCCTCAATATCGCCTGATTTAGTTGGGCAACATTCCTTTACCCTTGTTTTGCTTTTGCTGCTGTTTATCTTACAACCTAATTTCAAGGAACTTCCCATTCTGTTTAACTGCTTTTCCAAGACCTTTGCAGTCTCTGATAGAATTACAATGACTTGCAATCATCGAAGCTTTTATTTCTCCTTTCTGAAATTTAATTCCTTCTCCAAATTTATCTTTGGTTCCCTTTACTGACTGCTCAATGCACAGATGAAAGAACATGAGGGTTAACCTACAAAGATGCCTCACTCCCTTCTCAACCACTATTTCCCTTTCATGCTCTTCAGCTCTTACGCTTGGTTTGTGTACGAGTTGTAAATAGCCTTTTGCTCCTTGTGGTTTACACCTGCTGTCTCCAGAATTTAGAAAAGTATATTCTACTCAACATTATCATAAGCTTTCTCTGACTCTAGAAATGCTATAAACGTAGTTCTGACTATCCTTAAACTGTCATCCAAGAGAGATTTTGGGCCTCATTCGCTAGTTCCTACGTTTCTCTGGAGTATAAACTGATCTTCCGTGGAGTCTTCTACCAGTTTTTCCATTCTTCTGTAAAGAATTCAGACTTTGTTAAACTGATGGTTCGATAATATTCACACACGCCAGGGCCTGCTTTTTTGGAAATGGGAATATTACATTATTACAATCTTCTTGAGGTATGAGGGTATTTCACCGTCTCATAAATCTTGCACAGAAGGTGGAGTAGAATTCTCATGGATGGTTCTCCCAAGGATATCAGTAGTTCTGAAGGACGATAGGGCACTCCAGGGGTATTACGTCGACTTAGGTCTTCAACGCTCTGTCGAATTCTTCTCGCAGTGTCATATCTCTTACCTCAACTTCATCTACATACTTTACTATTTCCATGACTTTGCTTTCAAGTTCCTTTCCCCTGCATAGGCCATCTGTATACTCCTTCCACCTTTCAGCTTTCTCTTCTTTGCTTAGTACTGGTTTTCCCTCTGAGCTCTTGATAAGCATACAGTTGCCTCTTCTTTCTCGAAAGGTCCCTTTAATTTTCCTACAGGCCGTAACTATCTTTCCTCTAATAATATATGCTTCTATATCCTTACATTTGTACTACAGCCATTCCTGATTAACCATTTTGCACTTCCTGTTCAACTAATTTTTTAGACATTTGTTGTGCCTCTTGCCTGCTACATTTGTTACAGTTTTCTCTTTTCGCCTTTCATGAATTAAATTCAATATCTCTTTTGACATCCACGGGTTTCTACTAGGCCTTGTCTTTTATCTGTTTGATCATCTGCTGCCTTCACTATCTCCACTCTTAGAACCGAGCGAGGTGGCACAGTGGCTAGCATACTGGACTCACACTCGAGTGGACGACGGTTCAAATCCACATCCAGCCATCCAGATTTAGATTTTCGTGATTTCCCTAAATCGCTCCAGGCAAGTGCCGGGATGGTGCATTTGAAAGGGCACAGCCGATGTCCTTCCTCATCTCTCACACAATGCGAGCTTATGCTGTCTGTAATGACCTCGATGTCGACGGGATGTTAAACCCAATCTTCCTTTTTTCCATCTCTCAACGCTACCCATTAGTCTTCTACTATATACATTCTTTCCCGATGATATAGTCAATCGTTGCCAAAATGCTCCCTTTGAAACTCCGTACAACCTCTCGTTCTTGCAACTTATCCAGGTCCCATTTCCCTAATTTCTTACCGTTTTGGAATTTCTCGTGTTTCAAACTACAGTTCATAATTTGTAAATTGTTGTCAGAGTCCACTTCTGCCCTGGAAATGAGTTACAGTTTAAAGTCTGGTTCCTAAATCTTTGTCTTACCATTATGTAATCAATCTGAAATCTTCCGGTATCTCCAGGTCTCTTGGGTGTATACAACATTCTTTCATGATTCTTAAACTGTTAGCGATGATTAAATTATATGCTAGAATTATATTCTACCAGGAGGTTTCCTTCTTTCGTTCCTTTCCTCCAGTCCATAATCACCTCTAATTTTTCCTTCTCTTCCTTTTACTACTTTCAAGTTTCAGTCCCCCATTGAAATTAAATTTAACTTGACGACACAAAGCCGCCTAAATTTCCATTGCTAATGCCACAGAAGGTAGGTTTTGAGCGCTCGCACCACCTAAAGGAGAAGGACAGATATTCTGGTCACAATGTATACCAGTGGTTAGAGGGGGATAAATCACAGCAAATCATTCGCGAATTCAGCGCCAAACAACAGCCAGTAGTTAGCAACCAGAACATTCTGAAGCACCTCGCTTTGTGGTTGGTAGCCACTATCGCACAGTGTGAATGGTGTCCATGTTGGCGTGCTAGCCATAGTTTCTTTTTTTCTTCAGTGTTTGTGTCATCTTTCATCGCCTGGCAGCAGAATCATGGCTCTATAGCATGAAGGGGAGTTTTAGTTATGGTTCCCGTTGCCAAATATTTATCTTTGCACCGTGATGCGGAATGCCTTTGGGCAGCGTAAGATCGCGGAATTGCTTACAGGTGGGTCTGTGGTTGGCACCAGACGAATTTTGGCCAGCTACGAGTTACTAGTGCTTGCGATCTTTTCACTACTTCTTTTCATTCTTGTAAGGTCATGTTGCGCTCTTAGATATATTATGAGAGATAAGTTACGACTATAGAGAGATGGTGTGTTAACATTTTATGGAGTAAATACTGTTCTGATTGACGAAATATCCTGTTTGAATATACTGTGTATTACATCACGTGGCTACTCACATTATTAGTCACTTCATATGTAAAAGCCTGAGTTCTGATACGTTCTTTAGATTCCCTTCCCTACACTTCCAGCTGGACGCTTAGTTTATTTTTACTTGTGTCACAGAAATGAGCCCCACGTAAGCATCTTTGTAAGCATGAGTGGCATCAGGTATCGAATCGAGAGCCGACTACAATTTAGAACAATCTTCACAATCAGGTAGCATTTATGAGCGAAAATAGACACCTTCAAGTGCAGTTCTGTCAGTCAAACATAACAGGATACAGAGATTTCGAAGTACGCAGGAACTCCGAACTGGCCTTCGAAGTATGGAAGGTCTACTACATTGATGAAGTGCGGTGCTCGTTTACACAATCCGATGGGAGGGTACACTTACACTGAAAATCGTACGAAGATAAAAGATATATAAAAGTTCGTAATATAAAATATTAACAATAATTTGTTTATATCGGTGCTTAGTACACCTATTTGGCATAACTTCCAAGAAACTGAAGTTTAGAAAAATACAGTATTTTGAAAACATTCATCCAAAAATTTTGAGGTACGTCCGTGATCCAGTTGACTTCAGAAGTGCAATAGCGAGAAACTGTCACAACTTTGAGGACATCAGAATGTTGATGACATAATATCGAAGTGTGCATGCTCGACTACGATTGTCGATAGTGGACTGTAGACTATGTACAGGGTGTTTCAAAAATGACCGGTATATTTGAAACGGCAATACAAACTAAACGAGCAGCGATAGAAATACACCGTTTGTTGCAATATGCTTGGGACAACAGTACATTTTCAGGCGGACAAACTTTCGAAATTACAGTAGTTACAATTTTCAACAACAGATGGCGCTGCAAGTGATGTGTTAGATATAGAAGACAACGCAGTCTGTGGGTGCGCCATTCTGAATGTCGTCTTTCTGCTGTAAGCGTGTGCTGTTCACATTGTGCAAGTGTGCTGTGGACAACATGGTTTATTCCTTAGAACAGAGGATTTTTCTGGTGTTGGAATTCCACCGCCTAGAACACAGTGTTGTTGCAACAAGACGAAGTTTTCAATGGAGGTTTAATGTAACCAAAGGACCGAAAGGCGATACAATAAATGATCTGTTTGAAAAATTTCAATGGACTGGGAACGTGACGGATGAACGTGCTGGACAGGTAGGGCGACCGCGTTCAGCAACCACAGAGGGCAACGCGCAGCTAGTGCAGCAGGTGATCCAACAGCGGCCTCGGGTTTCCGTTCGCCGTGTTGCAGCTGCGGTCCAAATGACGCCAACGTCCACGTATCGTCTCATGCGCCAGAGTTTACACCTCTATCCATACAAAATTCAAACGCGGCAACCCCTCAGCGCCGCTACCATTGCTGCACGAGAGACATTCGCTAACGATATAGTGCACAGGATTGATGACGGCGATATGCATGTGGGCAGCATTTGGTTTACTGACGAAGCTTATTTTTACCTGGGCGGCTTCGTCAATGAACAGAAATGGCGCATATGGGGAACCGAAAAGCCCCATGTTGCAGTCCCATCATCCCTGCATCCTCAAAAAGTACTGGTCTGGGCCGCCATTTCTTCCAAAGGAATCATTGGCCCATTTTTCAGATCCGAAATGATTACTGCATCACGCTATTTGGACATTCTTCGTGAATTTGTGGCGGTACAAACTGCCTTAGACGACACTGCGAACACCTCGTCGTTTATGCAAGATGGTGCCCGGCCACATCGCACGGCCGACGTCTTTAATTTCCTGAATCAATATTGCGATGATCGTGTGATTGCTTTGGGCTATCCGAAACATACAGGAGGCGGCGTGGATTGGCCTCCCTATTCGCCAGACAAGAACCCCTGTGACTTCTTTCTGTGGGGACACTTGAAAGACCAGGTGTACTGCCAGAATCCAGAAACAATTGAACAGCTGAAGCAGTACATCTCATCTGCATGTGAAGCCATTCCGCCAGACACGTTGTCAAAGGTTTCGGGTAATTTCATTCAGAGACTACGCCATATTATTGCTACGCATGGTGGATATGTGGAAAATATCGTACTATAGAGTTTCCCAGACCGCAGCGCCATCTGTTGTTGGCAATTGTAACTACTGTAATTTCGAAAGTTTGTCTGCCTGAAAATGTACTGTTGTCCCAAGCATATTGCAACAAGCGGTGTATTTCTATCGCTGCTCGTTTAGTTTGTATTGCCGTTTCAAATATACCGGTCATTTTAGAAACACCCTGTATATATGTGCATGTAAATGAGAGTAATTTTATTTCTTTCCGCCTATACTTGGGAAAATCATTCTTTCTCTATTTTTTCCTCAGTGAGGAGGCTTTTCCTTTCTGTCTTGCTTTTCTCACCTTCATGTGGTTTGCTTGTCGTACCTGAGGACTCTTGAGTTGTATCGAATTTGTTGCCGGCAACAGGTAGAGTCAGCTTGTGAATGGACGACTCTACCTGGCTGGAATGTTCTCCACAGTTGGTCAGGACCCAAGCCCATCCAAATGGGCAAGAACTGAAAAGCATCTGGTGTCAGACACGGTTTGTGAATTACTACACATTTTAGAGAGCCTTATTTTCATGTTATCTTATTCTCTGAGAGTCAGCTAAGAAATTTAGAAACTAATGTCTTTAAAACACGGACAATTTTATCATAATGCTTTTTTTCTGGCGGGGGATGCTTGACCGCTATGACTTGTCCCCGCCTCCCCCTTGGATCCGTGAGTGCAAACGGTACACACAGCGATGGAAAAATGTTGATACTAACCCTCATCCTACAGCGAAAAACGTAATGTAGAAGACAATACACAAAATATATACTATCATCGCAAAATAACGGCCCTGTTTTGTTAAATAATCAAAATTAGGAGAACAATAATCGTTATGGATTAATCACCAGAGCAGACTATGAGTTCATTAGAGATGGAGAACCAGTTCGGTTCAATCGGGAAGGAGCTCGACTGTGGCCCTTATGTTGGGAACAATCAGGTTTCTCCTATGACTGTTTGGTGAAAACCACTTAGAAGCTAAATCTGATTGACCATGCAGGGATTTGAACTTTGCTTCACCTGAATGCATGGCCTGTATCTCAGACGGATCACCCACATCAGTCACTAAAATGAGTGTGTGTGAATTCCTAAGGGACCAAACTGCTGAGGTGATCGGTCCCTAGACTTACGCACTACGTAAACTAACTTATGCTAAGAACAACACACACACCTATGCCCGAGGGAGGACTCGAACCTCCGGCGGGAGCGACCGCGCAATCCGTGTCATGGCGCCTCAAACCGTTCGGCCACTCCGCGCCGCTTAAAATAAGTAAGGCGAGTAAAAGAGGCTATATCTGTTTTCAGTTATCCCATTTGAGCTAGAAATATTATCTGTATTTCGACCTCTGTTCAAAAATGTTCAAATCTGTGAGAAATCCTATGGGACTCAACTGCTAAGCTCATCAGTCCTTAAGCTTACACACTACGTAACCTAAATTATCCTAAGGACAAATACACACACCCATGCCCGAGGAAGGACTCGAAACTCCGTCGGGACTAGCTGCACAGTCCATGACTGCAGCGACATAGACCGCTCGGCTAATCCCGCGCGGCTGACCTCTGTCAGATATCTTATCGTACTCAGCTACTTCCATCACCTGTGTAAAAATAAGTTAGAGCTCTGTCTGTTAAAAAATCCTTAGTAATGTGAAGGCTGTGGGTGTTCTCTGGTGGAGATTGGCGAGGCAGTGTGTCTGATAAGTAGTATGATAACAACAATAGTATTTTTTAAGTTCCAAACAGTTTATAATAACAGCTCATACCCACGTCAGGTGGTGCTGGGTGGTACACATCGCCCCATGGACCTCGGTGGCGAAGCGTTGCTTTTAAGACGCTAGCAGGTGCTACACCCAACTCTGATCAACGGTGGGCCATCCTTGCGACGGTAACATGTTCTGGCTGAGTTGCGTCACGGGCCGGCGTGGCAGACAGGTACAGTCAGGTGTAGTGTGGGACGTCCTGCCAACCTGCCTCTGTCGTGGTGGCATCGGGGGTGTAAACCTCGGTCTGGCATCTTGCTGGAAGCATCTGGCCCTAGCGGGTACCCAGTGGCTCTGTGGCTGGGAGGGCTTCAGTTTGACGCTCGAGCCATCAGCGTTGTGGCTGGACCCCCAGTCGGGTGGTCCTGTTAGGACTGCAGTGGTAGCCTCTTAGCGGAAGCCTACAACAGATGCCATCTTGATGAATTACCGATTCAATGACCAGCCTGGTCTAACGTCAGGTATTTATATGTGTCGTTCTAGGTTTGTTGTGGGGTGATAGCCACATATGTCATGTACTCAGCAGACCGAAGCGTCTCTGGTTACGATAATTCGCTGGTCAGCAACTGGACAGTTGGGTTGCCATTCCAAGTGGGCGACGTGGTGTAATGCTCCACCAACGTATTACGGCCTCTCTGAGGGACATCCTCTTGATGAAGCACTGTCTGTGCTGGTGGAGAGGCTTGCATATCCGCATGAAGCTGGGGGCTCTGCTGAAGATAGAGGATCTACTGTCAGAAAGGCCTCAGCTGATGTATCAGACTAAGAGTGTTACACAACGTCCCATCTTCCCTATCCACGCCTAGTCCTTGCCCAATTCCCTTTCCCAACCCAAGATGTGATGCGATCCGTGCTGAGGGCTGTGTGGCACATGGGAAGATGTGTCCCTAATGAAGCCTTGGGGATACCGGGTGACCTCCCTGAGTAAGTAGCCTTGCACTGCATGGGGAATTCGTGGTGTGGACCGTATAGACCCCAAAATGTCGTGGGACCAAGATGGGCACAACTAAAGAAAGTAAATTAAAACAAACTGAGGGGAAAACTGAGACCTTAGACACCCAAACATCAGGATCAGGACCGGTGTAAGGCATTCCTATTACTGAATCAGGGTATAGACCCGATCCAGAAGTGGGAACTGTAACCAAGAAGTTGGACCAGATCAAGATTAAAGACTTGTGTGTGGCCCAGAGGAGGAAACTACTCAGGGAACAGAGACAAATGGTAGGGGAAGAATGGCTTTACAAGACTAGTGGAGGGAATTAAAAGGGCTTGAACCAAACACTCCCAAGAAAAAACTGTCTCAGGTTGAAGGGGATGCACAGACCCTCACAACATAGAGGACAGGCAGCAAGAAGATGAGGGACGAATCTAAGACTCCCTCCTCCCTGCATAAGCGAGCCCAGAAGAAATCTAGGCAAGAAATAAGGAAACAGACCTATAGTACTGCAGTCTCGGTTTTTAAGATAGTTATCCAGGAACGCTATCCACTCGTAGCCATCACCTCGCAGCAGGAGAAACTTGTAAGATTGGCTTGAAAAGATTGGGGGGGGGGGGGACGCTGGTCTAGGATCCAACTTCAGGAGGATCTATCTAGATCGTGCTGCCCTCATCTTTGTCTGTGAGGAGGTGCACACGGCGGAATGGCTTAAGGACAAGGTGCCCATGATATCCCAATGGGAAGATGCGAAGCTGCTGGTCAAGATGGCAGCAGAGCTTCTTAAGACCGCAAAGTTATCAACATTGGTACCAAAAATCCTTAAGGATGTCTCCCAAAGATTTCGTTTTAGAAAATAGACAGAAGAATGGAAAGTGATCAACCAGAAGGTTGTATCAAAAGGACGAACCCTGGTGGTGGAGGTGGGAGAGAAGTCCCTGAAAGCGATTCGAGAGCAAGGACTGAAATTGTTTTTAGGGTTCTCGCAAGTCACCGTCAGGGTTATCAAAGACCTCAAAGACAATGATAGCTGCTAGACAGAGACTGGAGATGTTGCAGATTAATCTGCAGCACAGTAAAGGGGCCTCTTCTGCCCTGAGCCACTGCCTGGGGAGGCAGGAAGTGGACGTGGCCCTGATACAAGAACCCTAATTATATAATGGGGCATATTGGGCCTCGGTGGCGCTGGAGGTAAGATGATTTACGCTAGAAATCTAAGAAACTCCAGAACATGCATCTGTGTAAGAAATGGAATTTCTTTCACGATAATGATGGATTTCTGCACTAGGGACGTAGTGACCATCAGAATGCAGCAATTTGAGGAAGGTATTACGAGGGAAATTGTTTTGGCCTCAGTATATCTTCCATATGAAGGCAGCTCTCCTCTTACCTTGGAGGCGAGGAGACTGATAGAAGCTTGCCATCGGCAAGGTGACCAACTGTTGGTGGGATGTGATGGGAATTCCCACAACCTAGTGTGGGGCAGCAAGGATACCAACACTAGAGGTGAGTACCTTCTTGAATTTCTTTTAGCTAATAACTTGGAGGTCCTGAATAGGGTTGATGAACCTACATTCAGAAATAGCAGAATGGAAGAAGTAATTGACATAACTATTGGTTCCATAATGATGGGCAGGTATGTCAAACAATAGCATGTGGCGTTAGAGCCATCCTCATTGTACCACATGTACATTAAATGCAAGGTTGAAATGGGAATCAGAGGAATCAGAGGAAAACAGACTGGGAGACATAGGAGGGACCTTGGCTTAAGCTCATCGGAAATTAAAACCTCGATAAGGAATCCAGTACAATTTGAGGAAGTATCAGAGGCTGTTACCTGTGCCATAGTGACCTCATATTAGGAGAACTGCACAATCACCAAAAAGTGCAGATACAGCAGTGTGCCTTGGTGGAGTAATAACTTGGAAACGCAAAGAAAACAAGTGCAAAGACCGTTTAACCTTGCGAGACGTAAAGGACAATGGGAAAAAATCGTGAGGCCCTTGTCAGCTACAACCTTGCAAATCGACAGGCAAAAGAGGCAGCCTGGAAGGCATTCTGTGAGGAAGTGGAGAGCATAACTGCTCAAGCCAGACTTCACAGAATCCTCACTAGACTACCAACAACTCCAGGAAGTACGTCGAGGAAGGAGGATGGGGAATATACAGGGGCGCTGACTTATAAAAAATATAGGGGAGGGCCATACTGAGGGTCTTGCTCGGGGAAATTTTCTAAATTTTCGATGAAAAATAGTGAGTTTTAAAGTTTTTTTAAGCTTTTTAGAGTCATATGATCAACATTAGAACCCCGAAAACTGTACTCTCGATAACTCGACACTCCTGGAAACTCTACAAACCTGACACATTTTGTGGCTTTGAAAAAAGAAACAAAACATAAACACGCACGATATTTTTCTAAACAGCTAATTTAATTTACAAATATAATCTTGCTTATAGACTATTACAGAGCAGTGAATATATAGCTCTTAAAAAGACTGAAATTATGTTTAAATCAATCCTAAACTACCATTAAAAGAATAAAACATAAAATAGTGCTGTCGCTTTGATTAATAAGTGAAATAGCTAATTTAAGTTTACTTTGAATAAGGCGCAGGGTTCATTAACTAAAAAAAGTATCTCAAAGTTAATGCCTTAATACAGTTAATAAAGTTAATACAGTATGCCTAATACTTTCAGCCATAAAGGATGTAAATAGCGGGTTTTAATTGGGTGTTAAACACTAAAAATATTTAAGTATTTGAAAATAACTAATAGAGTACTATAGTAATATAGTAATACAGTACGAAACTAGTACCAATATTTCGAAACTGAAAATTTTACATTATGTATGTATTTAAGTCTGTATTTTATAAATATTTTAATGTTGCTCTAAATGTCATTATTAGGGCTAGAGTGTCTTTAGAAAGGTACAAATGTCGACCGCCTGACTGGATTACTGAATTTGAAGCCGTTGATGACTGGTCGGATATCCAGTCATTCCAAAACGTATCGGTGGGAATGAAGAACAGCCAAGTTGTTCAATCACTTCTGTCCCATTGTTGATCGGAGATATGACTTCAGACGTCAAAGGGTGCTAAATGACCGTTCTGCTGTTGCTGTGGTGATTGGAACTACTTGGAGAAGCTAAATGCACTTCACTACTTCTCATAACATTTCTCCAACTGCAGGTTCTTGTATAATGTACTTTCTTACATTACGCATGCTTTTTAAGATTAGTTCTTCTTTATTAGCGATATCGGCTAACATATTCAAGTGTAAGCTCAGTCTCTCAATGTCTAGATCATTTTTGAAAAACTCAGTTGATTTTTTCAAATTTGTTTCACCTCTGTTTACTAAAAGCAAGCACTCTTGTTCAACTGCAACAATCTGTGTGAGTCCAGTTGAAGCAAACCGATCAGTAATGCAAGATTGCACTGTTTCACAAACTTCAATGTACACTCCTGGAAATTGAAATAAGAACACCATGAATTCATTGTCCCAGGAAGGGGAAACTTTATTGACACATTCCTGGGGTCAGATACATCACATGATCACACTGACAGAACCACAGGCACATAGACACAGGCAACAGAGCATGCACAATGTCGGCACTAGTACAGTGTATATCCACCTTTCGCAGCAATGCAGGCTGCTATTCTCCCATGGAGACGATCGTAGAGATGCTGGATGTAGTCCTGTGGAACGGCTTGCCATGCCATTTCCACCTGGCGCCTCAGTTGGACCAGCGTTCGTGCTGGACGTGCAGACCGCGTGAGTCGACGCTTCATCCAGTTCCAAACATGCTCAATGGGGTACAGATCCGGAGATCTTGCTGGCCAGGGTAGTTGACTTACACCTTCTAGAGCACGTTAGGTGGCACGGGATACATGCGGACGTGCATAGTCCTGTTGGAACAGCAAGTTCCCTTGCCGGTCTAGGAATGGTAGAACGATGGGTTTGATGACGGTTTGGATGTACCGTGCACTATTCAGTGTCCCCTCGACGATCACCAGAGGTTTACGGCCAGTGTAGGAGATCGCTCCCCACACCATGATGCCGGGTGTTGGCCCTGTGTGCCTCGGTCGTATGCAGTCCTGATTGTGGCGCTCACCTGCACGGCGCCAAACACGCATACGACCATCATTGGCACCAAGGCAGAAGCGACTCTCATCGCTGAAGACGACACGTCTCCATTCGTCCCTCCATTCACGCCTGTCGCGACACCACTGGAGGCGGACTGCACGATGTTGGGGCGTTAGCAGAAGACGGCCTAACGGTGTGCGGGACCGTAGCCCAGCTTCATGGAGACGGTTGCGAATGGTCCTCGCCGATACCCCAGGAGCAACAGTGTCCCTAATTTGCTGGGAAGTGGCGGTGCGGTCCCCTACGGCCCTGCGTAGGATCCTACGGTCTTGGCGTGCATCCGTGCGTCGCTGCGGTCCGGTCCCAGGTCGACGGGCACGTGCACCTTCCGCCGACCACTGACGACAACATAGATGTACTGTGGAGACCTCACGCCCCACGTGTTGAGCAATTCGGCGGTACGTCCACCCGGCCTCCCGCATGCCCACTATACGCCCTCGCTCAAAGTCCGTCAACTGCACATACGGTTCACGTCCACGCTGTCGCGGCATGCTACCAGTGTTAAAGACTGCCTCCGTATGCCACGGCAAACTGGCTGACACTGACGGCGGCGGTGCACAAATGCTGCGCAGCTAGCGCCATTCGACAGCCAACACCGCGGTTCCTGGTGTGTCCGCTGTGCCGTGCGTGTGATCATTGCTTGTACAGCCCTCTCGCAGTGTCCGGAGCAAGTATGGTGGGTCTGACACACCGGTGTCAATGTGTTCTTTTTTCCATTTCCAGGAGTGTACATAAATTTATAGATTTCCTTTGGGGTTTTGAAAGTGTGCGGTGAGCTGGCTTCGTTGTTTTCATACTTCTCTGGTATACTTCGATTCCGAGGAAGCGAAGGATCATCACTTGTGAAGGTTTTTCTTTTAAACGCAATTCCCAAAAGTGTTCAAAACTATCACGTCTTCCATTCAATATACAAATCAAGCCCTCATATATTTTTTTTCCACATCAGCAACACTTAGACGAGGGCATTGGCTTTTTTCATTGACATCCTCTACTGGGTCCGTTGTATGGCAATAAAGACGTAAAAAGAAAGACGTCTTAAATTGTAACATTGACTCGAAGTAGCATGCACATTTGTAATCTTCCTCTGTTTTGTCCTCTGCAGAAAATGTTTAAAAAATTAGAAGTTCTTCAAAGTTTTTCAATATTCTGAAGATACTAGAAGGTCGCATAGTCCATCGAATCGGGCAATGGGGTCGTAGACCAGTTTGGTCGTTGGCGCTCTCACAGCGTATGCTTCTGAAAAGTCCCATCCTTTTGTTGGATTCCCTTACGGTGTTTATGAATTCCTTGGCTAAAGCCATAATATACCTCATAGACGTAAGATGGCGGAGACTGTCTACAACTGCCAAGTCTAAACAGTGAGCAGTGCAGTGCACATAACGTGCTTTTGGTTGTATATCCAAAACTAACTTTTTAAAGTGCTTTGAACTTACCACTCATATTCGAGGCATCATCATAGCGCTGACCTCTTAAGTTACCCATTGACATATAAAGACGAGCAAACGCGTCTTTTAAAATACAGTGTTGGGCGTAGCGTATAAGCCAATAAAGTCCTCATTGATGATTAAGGAATCATCGCCAGTAGGAATACAAAATGACGCTTGTTCGTGAATCAAAGAATCACTTGTTTCGCCAACCGTAATAGAAAAATGTTCAGTCTTCTTGAGTAAAGCCAATACATTTCTCAACACAGACTTTCCTAGTAGATCAATGATCTCGTTTTGACTATTGTGGGACGTCCACTTATACCCCGAACGCCCTAACCAATCTTTAAACTCACGTATGTCATTCTTTCGGAGTTCCAACAATCGAAAAAAATTTGAATTTACATCTTTATTCCCTCTAATTGTTAGTCCTTGTCGGCATAGACATTGCACGGTAGAAAAAAGTATCTCAAGAGCTTTCTTCATATCACTATCTAACTGTTCATTCAGTTGGTAGTCCACACTTCGGATAGTGATAAAATTTAGTTTCAGAACACCTTCTTTATGCATAACCGTATTTTCATGAAGACGGAATTTTTCCAAAGCCTTTTTCCAGTTAGAAAACCCTACGAAAGTAAATGCATCTTTTGTTTTTGAAGAAAATTGTAATAGATTTTTAGCATCTGCCTCTTTGCAGGTTTTGCAAAAAACTTTTTCAGTAGATGCTTCATATTCTATGTATATTTGATCAAACAAGACTTCGGAAATGATCTTCCCTTACCGGTTTTGGCTGTGAGTGGTTCTCACCTGAAGACGACGAAGTAATTGACGACACAGTAATTGTTGGAGGTTGACTTGCAGTATCATCAACTTCCCAGCGCGCCTTTTCGGCAACAAATTTCTCGATTGCAAACTTAATTCACAATACACTAAGAGACTAAAGTAAATAAATAAAATATAGTCATACAAAATAGTCCACTAGACACTAAAGTCGGAACACTACACACATCTGCAGCATGCACTGAACGAAACTATCTACACTGAACGATTGCGACAGCATGGTGGGCTTTAGATAGCCATGGCGTCATAATGTCTCGAAGCGTCAAGGCGACGCGAGGCGGAGAGTTCCAGGTGCTTCTGCTCCAGGCGTTCTCATGTCACCGTGGCCGCAACGCTGGCCCGCTGGCGTCAGACTTTACCCGAAGGTTCGCGCACCGTGACAAATTCTAAGTGTGCCCGCAGCACCATAACACTATCATGATTCGGACCACTCGCTTTCAGTTAACCTGTATACTTCCGTAATAATTATTTGTTTTAACTCATTACTGAATTTATTTTTAAAAGGTAACTACCGTCAAACAAGGAAAATAAAAAATTCCAAAATAATTTTGTGACTTTACAAAGCATAATATAACTAATAATTTTCTTAAATTATTGGTGGGATACGCTCCCCCCCCCCTCCTCCCCCCACCACGCCCCAAACAAATTTTTCAGGCAGCTCAGTCCCCATGGTGTCGGCACCTGTGGGAATATACAAAGACAGCACCTGAGATGCTGGAACTACTCCTCAAAACTCACTTTCCTCAATATAGTCTGCCGGACAACATAGACCAGAATGTGATACCGGAGAGACAATGGTTCTCAGGCACTCGAAGAGAGGACTGGGAATCGTACAAGAGTGAGTGGACTTCAATAAAATCCAATGGGCAGTGGGCACATTGCAACAGTACAAGTCACCTGGCCCAGATGGAATGTTTCCAGCTTTCCTGCAACAGGTAGGAGAGAATCTCATGCAGGTTATTCAGGGTTAGCCTAACAGTAGGAATCATTCACAATGCTTGGAGGGCTGTGAAGTTTGTTTTCACTCCAAAGCCGGGGAGAATTGATCATACGAAGGCCAAGGATATGAGACCAATCAGTCTGTCCTCCTTCATTCTCAAAACATTGGAAAAACTGGTTAATGTATACGTTTGGGAAAGGAGGCTGTTAGGGCTCCTCTTCACTCAAACCAACATGCATATCAATCAGGTAAATCATGTTAGACAGCTCTCCATCAACTCGTTGGAAGGGTAGAGAAACCACTTCACTTCCAAGAAATAGCCCTCTGCATCTTCCTGGATATCGAAGGGGCCTTCAGTAACACGACCTTCGATTCCATGGTAAGAGCAGCAGAGGTATATGACCTAGGGACCACTATATGTAGGTGGACCAGGTCCATGATTAGCGGAAGGAAGGTAGATGATACCATGATGTGTGAAAAGATGGTAATTAACACCACTAGAGGTTGCTCAGAAGAAGTTCTGTCCCCTCTACTGCGGAATCTAGTAGTGAACGAACTCATTGAGGAACTAAATTCCAGACAATGCTTTTGCCAAGGATACCCAGATGACCTTGTCATAGTAATACTTGACAAATTTACTGACACAGTTAGAAAGATAGCACAAGGAGGATTGGACATTGTGCATTAAACTGGATCTAAGGGTTAATACTGCGAGGTAACATCCGAAAGATGTTCGGGCTCACATGCGGTTCCTTTTAGTGGAAATGCCTAGGCTCAAACTCGTCTAGGGGGTGAATCGCACTTGTCGGACTACACGCCCTGAGTTAGACACTTGTGACCCCTAGGTTAAATTGTCTGGCTGACGGCACGTTTGCGAAATACAAAGTTAACACAACATATAATATCAGCAATAATAACATCAGGAACGAAATTAACGACCCATAAATGATGTAGGCCACTCAGTTCCGATTTGGTTAGAATAATGTTTATTCAGAAAGAAAACTAATAGCGAAAGTGATCGTATTTAGAATTACTATTGCACTCTAGCGCACATCCATTTGACACAGTTCGATCATTCACAATCTCATCGCGAAACAAGTCCAATAGCCCGCCTCCTTAACTACACCAAAAGTTTAAGTTCACACCAGGGCTGCTGCCGACACCGTACAGGGGACATTGTTTGGTTCACTGATGGGTAGAAATCAGACCAAGACGTCAGGGCAAGGGTGCACGGGGTTCAGCCAAGACTGCAGGGCATCATCTCTCTAGGAAAACTGGCCTCGGCACTCCAAGCTGAAATTACTGCAATCAGGGCATGTGTGGAGGAGAATATGCGTAGGTGCTACAAGGACCGTAGCATCTGCATTTATTCAGGCAGCCAGGCGGCCCTGAAATCACTGGCAGCTCCTGCAACGAGATCTAAGATTGTTGCAGAATGCCACAGGGCTCTGGTGGAGCTAGGGAGAAGCAACAGGGTAAACCTAGTGTGGGTCTCTTGCCACTCAGGGATCTGTGGCAATAAACAAGCCGACAGATTGGCCGGGATGGGAGCAACGACTCCATTTATTGGACCGGAACCTGTCCTGACAATCACCAAGGCTGTGATCAAACTAGAACTACAGAGCTGGCTTAGAAAACAGCACGTAGAATATTGGACCAAGGTCCATAAACAAAAACATGGTAAGGTAATGATGCCCAAGCCATGCTTTAAAAGAAGCTCTGTAATCCTGGGATTCAACAGAAAAGATCAGACTCATGACTGGACTGATGACCGGCCATGGGAATTTCAAAAAACGCCTATACACAATGGGTATAACGGAAGAGGACCCTAAATGTAGGATCTGTGATGAGGGTGAAGAAACTGCATCACACCGAATCTTTGAGTGCATGGCACTGGAGAGCAAAATATACGGAATCTTCGGGACAAGTAGACCTCAAGAAATTGTGTCTAACAAAAAACTGGTATAGAGACTCCTTGCACTATTTAAGGGCATTAGTTGGCCTTAGTAGATATACAGGGAGCGATAACGCACAATGAACTCGGTTTCGTGCGGTTCTAGGCGCTACAGTCTGGAGCCGAGCGACCGCTACGGTCGCAGGTTCGAATACTGCCTCGGGCATGGATGTGTGTGATGTCCTTAGGTTTCATTAGTTCTAATTTATAGGCGACTGATGGCCTCAGAAGTTAAGTCGCATTGTACTCAGAGCCATTTGAACCATTTCTGAACTCGGTTTCGGTGCGGGCAGTGGCGGGTTAGACCTAAGCTGCTTTAGCTTCCCTGTCAAAATCAAATCAAATCAAATCAATGTATTACGGCAAGCAGTTCTGTTACGGACACCATCCTTTGCCTTTGACTTATGTCATTACAGTATCGTGCGACTCCAACGCCTCTTGAGAAAGGCTAGGCGTTATTGTATAGTAAAGATAAATTACAGGTTGGTATATCTAAATTGAGGCCACTGGCATCAGTGGATGTGAGAGAAGGGATGAGAGAGGGAGAGACGGAAGAACGTGATGGAACATACGTGATAAACGTAGGGGGAAAGAACGTGGTGTGAGGGACGGAAACGAAAAGAGAAAGAAGCGTAAATGGTAGATGTGAGCAATTGCATTGCTGTTTCAGAGTGAGAATCGACTGTACATGTCATTCAATTACTATTTTGACAAAAAAAAGTGTTTCGCCTATTTCAGAAATGCAACAGGGCATTGAACTGTGTGCAGAGCTGGTCAGCTGCAATAGAAAAGAAGTTTGCGATTTTTTTGTGGATGGGCACAGCTAGGACACTAGAAAATTAGACCTTGTGCCGGGATTATGAGACGACAGGTGCTTAATCTGCGTACTGGAGTACATGCGCATTGAGATGTCGATAAATTAGAGATAGCATACAGTAATCGGCAACTTGTCTGGCCGTAATATTTTAACTGTTGCGCATCTATACATATGGTCTGCAAAATCCTCGCCCATTTGTGAACAGAGTGCATATTATACAGTAAGAATTTGCAAGATATTGCACGACGTATCAAGAGAAAAAAAGTAAATTGTTTCCACAATACTCGATATGATATGTGTCATGAAGTCTCTAAGAAATATTTTCTTGATTATTTTCCGAGTCGCAGCAGTTTTGTGACCGGGTACTGTACGCTATAACTGATAGCCCATTAAATCTTCCGCCCCATGGAGCCTCCGCAATATCTGCTTCACACAGGAGACTCGAAGCTTCGTGAGAAAAATGGAGAGGTGTTTGCCCACTGCGTTACATTGGTTCCGTTGTCTTACACAATAGGCCGTGTTTGAATCAGCTAAAAAAATAAAAAACCAGAAGCAGAAATATGGTTTAGAGGCAAATATGTGGTGGTAGATGAGAAGAATGGATAAACTTGACAGACATAAAAACAAAAGTTAGAAGCAGTATAATCCGAAATTGCAAATATCTGCCGAAACGCTAGAGCAAATGCGCCTTACTACTCTTAGGAGAGGCACCCTACACAAAATTGTGTCCAGAAAAAAGGTTCCAATATTTACAGATAATGTAGTATGCAAATAGGGAAGAAAAAAGTGTCTAAACATTGGTCATAAACCTCATATCTTTGGAGTTATGGTCTACTACCACTACTGTTAATGACCATCATGTCTCTGCACCGAGCCAGGTGGCGCACTTGTTAGGACACTGGACTCGCATTCTGAAGGACTACGGCTCAAACCCGCGTCCGGCGATCCTGATTTAGTTTTCCCTTGATTATCCTAAATCGCTTGAGGCAAATGCCGGGATGATTCCTCTGAAAGGACACGGACGATTTCCTTCCCCATCCTTCCCTAATCCAACCTTGTGCTCCGTCTCTAAGAACCTCTTTGTTGACGGGACGTTACACACTAATCTCCTCCTCTTCCTCCATGTCTCTGCACTTGCCTTCACAACATGTGCTCTGTTTGAAAAGGACACTAAACATCTTTGCAGATGGTGTACAGCATCGTGCACATTTGGCGACAAACAGGTTACATATCTATAGGCTACTTCCTTCTGCTTGCCCATAGCGGAAGACTTTATCTTCCAGCTTCTCTATTGAATAAGAGGCCTCCATTGGGAGTTGTACATCGAGTGACGGACATGGAAACAAATGACAGTAATGTGCTGCTGTATCATAACACACAATACGCCATATGAACGCTCCGGGAACACCAGATGAAAATAATGTGCCTGACCAATACACTATGTACTCTAATTCACTGTGGAATACTGTACGTGTTCTTGTGTTGGCTGTGTGCTTGATACCAACGCAGATACGTTGTGCTGAATAAACGTCGAGCATTTATGCCATTTCCTCGTCCGTCTAGTGCCAAAGTACGTGGTGTGCAAGGTATGCTCCTCGTACACACGCAGGTCATAACTGCGAAGATACGAGGCTAGTGACCAATTTTGAGTGGATCTTTTTATTTTCCCTTGATGCATACTAAATCCTTTGTAAATAATGGATTCTTTCGGAACATTCTTTCCCGACACCGTTTCAAAACGCTGTAGAAAGAAAACCACTGCTCAGAATGACGTCAAATTTGAACAGCATGTCATTGACGCAGGAATAAACGTTATGGGGGAACAATTAAACTACCTAAAATTTTACCAATAGACGGCGCTTTAAGGTCAGAAAATGCACACTAACAAGCGCGTGGCACACGGCTATTCTTCAGTTTGCATCCGAGACTCCCAACATGACTGTGTCCATGAAGGATCGCGCGCTGTTGCTAAAGTTCTTTAACAAGAACGGTCTTTGTTGCTATTATCCCTGTAGAAGTTCCGGTCACTCACGGGTACGAAAGAAACCAATGGTCCGATGCGTGCTAAGGGTATGGAGAAAATGATTACAAAATGTAAAAAACAGGTTCTTTTGAAGTGCAGTGGGGCAGAGGGAAGAAATTGTTGATCGGACGTTGTCAAAGTTGTGGCACATGCCTGAGACAACGGTGCATAAAATCCTACGAAACATCCTGCACCTCTATCTATACAAAATCACCTATGTTCACGAAGTGCTCCTTGCTGACCTGCCAGCAAGATAAACGTTCACTTTGGGATTTCTTGTTCGCTTGGAAGTGGGGGAACGAATGGCCTTTGAACATTCTGTGGACAGACGAACCCCATTTCCACCTCCAAGGACATGTCAATATGCAGAACTGCAGATGGGTAACGAAAAATCTGCAGGCACATCAACCGGTACCACTTCATTCTGCAAACGCGACTGTGGTTCGGGTTGACGGCAACGTTTATTTTTTCGAGGAAATGACTCCTACGGGTCCTGTACCTGTGCCGTTACTGGTAAACGCTATGAGGGTCCTCTTGCACACCAACGTCATTCCATCCCTTCAGCAGCGTGGATACGTAGGTAGCACCATTTTTATGCAAGATGGCTCATTTCCGCACATTGCACAACCAGTGAAGAAACTGCTGCAGAGGCGTAATGCCTGACAGTTCCCTAGATCTGGCCATCCAGATCACCTGATCTTAATCTGTGTGCCTGTGAGATTATCTGAAAGATGTTGTGTTCGGTGCTCCAATTACGGACGTAGCTGAATTGAAGGCATGCATTGCGCAACACATTCTGACTAGACTCCCGAAACACTGCCATCTGCTGTGGAACATGCATCTTCTCGATTTCAACTCATGATAGTTTACCGCTGATAGCATACTGAACATCTCTTGGTCCACTCTCACAATTGTTAGATACCGATGTAATTTCCTTCTTGCGGTTTTTGGCTTTAGGAAATTAAAAACTGATTTCTCCCATGCGATGTGGCATGACATTACCATGGTGGATGGGCTTACCTAACTGACAGTACCACAACTGTTGACTGCCGAACTTATGCAGTCATGCACACTGAACAGTACTGGTGGCATAATGTGAAACTCAAACAGTAACCGTCGCACTGCGGTTCATATGTCGTTTGTAGCCGACACCTTTTGCGTTAAGACGCTTACAACGCCGTCTATTGCTAAATTTTCGTTAATTGTTTTGTGTTCCATGCAGTTTCCCCCTGCGCCAATAATATTATGCTAAAATTTAACGGTTCCAGACTGTAGGGCCTAGAACCGTTTTTTTTTTTCGATATTATTCGTTGCATTTGGCCTGGGCGGACGTCACAAGACATCCGTTCAAGTTGATCGATGATTCTTTGACTCAGTTTTTTTTGTTACAGAGAGCACGCAGCCCTCTGACCGAACACGCTGAGATACCGTGCGGCAACCGCTCGGCCACCACGGCCGGCCATAGAGCAAAGTATACAATTCCATTAAAAAAAAAAAAAGATGGTGTAAATTCACCGACTGCACAGACATATTACTCAATCAGCTGTGTCACATACTCATTTCACGGTAATCTTCATATCAGTGCAGTTTCAGACGTGTGCTTTAGGCGTGTTGTTTTTATCATATATGAATGAATACGCGTGGTACCTGAACTTACACAGGCGATTTTCATCGTTAAACGGCCAAGTTCACAATTATGAACCCAGAAATATGAATTATTTTCACAGAGAAGAATGCAAGGCAAGGCCAGTCAAAGTATATACAGAACGAGTAAGTGTATCGTGTGCAGTTTTCGGTAAGTTACAGCGGACAATGTCACGATGCTACTGGAACTTGTTTGATGGCACGGTCTGATTGGAGAAAAACAAAGAATATATCTAAATTTTGAACAATTTAGTTTGAACATCAGTATTTAATTCAATGAACATACTTTTACAATAGACGTTGAATCCCTAATCGAAATTGTTTTGCAGTTTTAAGAAATATCAATAAATTTGCGACTGACTCAACAGAACAGCCAAACGTAAACCCCTTTGTTACAATCAAAAGAATCCCTAACACATGCTGCTCTGTAGGATAATATTTACATTTCTTAAAACTGAATGCTCATGTAAAATATTCTAGTATAATAATAAGACAATAATAAATATGATAATTACTTGGTAAACTAACATCAGCCACTAGCTGGCTCATGAAAACCGACAACAACAAAGTCTTTCTATAACCAGAAGTATTATTTGGCACAAACTTTAAATAGTTATTTTTCTCACCTAAGATATCTCACAATGCAACTCCTATTCTAAAACTGAGCAATTCATTGACACATTGAAGACAACACTAGATTAAAACATTTATCACACGGCCAGCCGCCTAGCCGGTCCACTGCAACTTCCGTTTACTTTTCCTAAACCTGGTAGCTCCGCAGCCGTTCAAAAATGGTTCAAATGGCTCTGAGCACTAGGGGACTTAACTGCTGAGGTCATCAGTCCCCTATAACTTAGAACTACTTAAACCTAACTAACTTAAGGACATCAGACACATCCATGCCCGAGGCAGGATTCGAACCTGCGACCGTAGCGGTCGTGCGGTTCCAGGCTGTAGCGCCTAGAACCGCTCGGCCACTTTCACTGAGACAGGGCTCTGGACTGTTTAGAGAATTCTTGGACTGCTGCTGTGGTAATAACCACCCTAGATTCTGCACGAGCGACGGTTCAGATCTTCACTCCACTGGCCAGATTACTCATACGGCTTCCCAGTTCGCAATCGTCGTCAGCTGGCGCCGGCTCCTGCCCAACCGAACATCCAAAACCAATTCGCCTTTCCCCTCCCGTTCACACATCGTCCGGCAGAGACACCACTCTTTCTGTCCACACTCCTGCTATGCAAAGACCATCCGCCAACATCGTAGCGTGAGCCTTCAATCACACTGGCACAAATGGCTCAATATGATGAATTATCTGGCACATGCAATTTGTATTTAACGTCTATTGCTGGCAAATTACTTCATCGACCTTGCTAAGGTTCCGTACGTCACTCGATGAAAACAGAGCCCTTAAAGTATCACTTTGTTGTTCGCCTGTCTGTCTAACTGTTAAGAACCCTTTTTCTCAGGAACAGGTAGACACACCAAGCTGAAATTTATATCACATACTAAAGTCTGCCGTACCTTGGTGGTGTAAAAAATTTAAGCTTTAATGTCAAAGCAGTCGAAAGATTTGGAAAGTGGTAAGTTCCTATGGAAGCAAACTGCTGAGGTCATCGGCCCCTACGCTTACACACTACTTAATCTAACTTAAACTAACTTACGCTAAGGACAAACACACACACACACACACACACACACACACACACACACACACACACACACAAGTGCCCGAGGGAGAACTCGAACCTCCGACGGGGGTAGGCGCGCGAACCGTGGCAAGGCGCCTTCGTCCGCGCGGCTACTCCGCGCGACCAATCGAAAGATACGACCACTTATGTCACATATTTTGATACTCGCAAACTCACTCATTAAAACCTGTAGGTCACTTCTCGTTGACCTAGAATCATGAAATTTGGCAGGAATTAGGGTTCCACAGTAGAATTAAAGGAAAAAATCAGAAAATTGTTAACGTATAATTACGTGAAACGAAAAAATAATATAATGTTACCCTACTGTCCACCTGTGCGCTTCTTATGTAACATTTTTCTCAGAAACGAGTAAATGTATCAAGTTGGAGTTAATGTCACTTTATAAAGTCTAAGATCAAAGGCAAAAATCGAAATTATGGATTTCAGACTTGGGTAAACTATCTAGATACGTAATTACGTCAGCACGGAACCCTCGGTGCGCGAAGCCTACTGGTACTTACTGTATTTTGCTTTAGTAAGACTACATACGTTTTTCTGCGGCACCGGAAAGGGCGTTCGAAGAAGAGTTCGACGAAAAAACGTTTACCGAACTCGATGAAATAATACCTAGATAACAGTATCGTAAAGCTACTTCTCAACTATTTCATCTCGTTTCAGCACATCTCATGTCCTTTGATTGCATGCGTAAAATACGGGGTGGTAATTTGTTTCTCCTCTGTGCTTGAAAGTATCGCACAGTGACATACTGCGATTTTTGAAGTGACGGAGTCGCGATGTGAATTGATAATCTTTGGCCATTGTTTGAGATGTGTACGGCAAGATGCGGCCGGTAAAGAATTCTGGACTGTTCCCTAGTGAGCAGAATCACTGGGCTCGTCGAGTTGACAAGTATTGAGCAAAATTCTAATTTTCGCTATTAGATAAAATATACCTTGCAATGCAGTTTCCCAAAATTTATTAAACCAAGCCACAAGAATTGACACTGCCAACATGTTTATTATCCGGTCCATTGTGTAGCGGAGAAAGGGGGAGAGAGAGAGGGAGAGAGAGAGAGAGAGAGAGAGAGAGAGAGAGAGAGAGAGAGAGAGAGGGAAATTGGTATTACATGTAGTTAATTTCATTGCCATGCTTACAGCATACGTGGTCAGGACTAAAGAATGGGATTAAAGTTACTGCGTTGTAATAGGTCATACACACTGAAGCGCCAAAGGCATTCGTGTTCAAATACAGAGATACGTAAACAGGCAGAATACGGCGCTGCGGTCGGCAACGCCTATATAAGACAACAAGTGTCTGGCGCAGCTGTTTGATCGGTTACTACTGCTACAATGATAGATTATCAACACTTGAGTGAGTTTCAACGTGGTGTTATAGTCGGTGCACGAGCGATGGGACACAGCATCTCCGAGGTAGCGATGAAGTGGGGATTTTTCCGTATGACCATTGCGCGAGCGTACCGTGAACATTAGGAATCCGGTAAAACATCAAATCTCCGACATCGCTGCGACCGGAAAAAGATCGTGAAGAACGGGACCAACGACGACTGAAGAGAATCGTTCAAAATGACTGAAGTGCAACCCTTCCGCAGAATGCTGCAGATTAAAGTACTGGGCACCAGCAAGAGTCAGAGTGCAAACCATTCAATGAAACATCAACGATATGGGCTTTCGGAGCGCAAGATCCATTCGTGTACCCTTGATCACTCCACGACGCAAAGCTTTACTCCTCGCCTGGGCCTATAAATATCGACATTGGACTGTTGATGACTGAAAACATGTTGCCTGGTCGGACGAGTCTCGTTTCAAATTGTATCGAGAGGATGGACGTGTATGGGTATGGAGACAACCTCATGAATCCACGGACGCTGCATGTCAGCAGAGGACTGTTCAAGCTGGTGAAGGTTCTGTAATGGTGTGGGGCGTGTGCAGTTGGAGTGATATGTCTAGATACCACTCTCACAGATGACACGTACCTAAGCATCCTGTCTGATCACCTACAAAGTGCAAACCATTCAATGAAACATCAACGATATGGGCTTTCGGAGCGCAAGATCCATTCGTGTACCCTTGATCACTCCACGACGCAAAGCTTTACTCCTCGCCTGGGCCTATAAATATCGACAATGGACTGTTGATGACTGAAAACATGTTGCCTGGTCGGACGAGTCTCGTTTCAAATTGTATCGAGAGGATGGACGTGTATGGGTATGGAGACAACCTCATGAATCCACGGACGCTGCATGTCAGCAGAGGACTGCTCAAGCTGGTGAAGGTTCTGTAATGGTGTGGGGCGTGTGCAGTTGGAGTGATATGTCTAGATACCACTCTCACAGATGACACGTACCTAAGCATCCTGTCTGATCACCTACAAAGTGCCAACCATTCAATGAAACATCAACGATATGGGCTTTCGGAGCGCAAGATCCATTCGTGTACCCTTGATCACTCCACGACGCAAAGCTTTACTCCTCGCCTGGGCCTATAAATATCGACATTGGACTGTTGATGACTGAAAACATGTTGCCTGGTCGGACGAGTCTCGTTTCAAATTGTATCGAGAGGATGGACGTGTATGGGTATGGAGACAACCTCATGAATCCACGGACGCTGCATGTCAGCAGAGGACTGTTCAAGCTGGTGAAGGTTCTGTAATGGTGTGGGGCGTGTGCAGTTGGAGTGATATGTCTAGATACCACTCTCACAGATGACACGTACCTAAGCATCCTGTCTGATCACCTACAAAGTGCAAACCATTCAATGAAACATCAACGATATGGGCTTTCGGAGCCCAAGATCCATTCGTGTACCCTTGATCACTCCACGACGCAAAGCTTTACTCCTCGCCTGGGCCTATAAATATCGACATTGGACTGTTGATGACTGAAAACATGTTGCCTGGTCGGACGAGTCTCGTTTCAAATTGTATCGAGAGGATGGACGTGTATGGGTATGGAGACAACCTCATGAATCCACGGACGCTGCATGTCAGCAGAGGACTGTTCAAGCTGGTGAAGGTTCTGTAATGGTGTGGGGCGTGTGCAGTTGGAGTGATATGTCTAGATACCACTCTCACAGATGACACGTACCTAAGCATCCTGTCTGATCACCTACAAGCAGACCGCCCCCGATAGCTGAGTGGTCAGCGCGACAGAATGTCAATCCTAAGATCTCGGGTTCGATTGCCGGCGGGGTCGGAGATTTTCTCCGCTCAGGGACTGGGTGTTGTGTTGTCGTAATCATCATTTCATCCCCATCGACGCACAAGTCGCCGAAGTGGCGTCAAATCGAAAGACTTGCACCCGGCGAACGGGAGGCCCTGGTCACCCGACATTTACATTTTTCCTACGTCCAATCATGACTATTGTGCATTCCGACGGACTTGGGCAATTCCAGCAGGACAATGCGGCACCCCCCACATCCAGAATTGCTACAGAGTAGCTCCAGGAACACTCTTGTGAGTTTGAACACTTTTGCTGACCACTAAACTCCTTAGACATGAACTTTGTTGAGAATATCTGGGGCTCGCGGGGGCCCTACACGATATTAGGCAGGTGTAGCAGTGTCTTTGGCTCTTCAGTATAGTTTCATGTTGTTAACACAGATGTGCTTTATTTAACTCATGTGCAAGTGAGCATTATTGGATTTAAAAAAATTACATACATAAAATTGTTGAGGCTTTCGTGGCCACTTGTAGAGTTATTGCCTGATGGTCTAAATGCCAAAATCGAAAGTCAACAGGCAATACTTAAATTAACATACGGTTTTACATTAGAAATATTTCATAATATTTAGTTTTTTGTAGGTAAATGTCTGAGAATACTGCAGCACCAAGAAGGATACTTTTGTTATTTAGGTGTAAGGGTTTAAAATTTCTGATTAGATTCTTCTTCCGTGACTAAGATTGGCGTAATTTTTAGTCTCAGTACCACTCGCTGACGCGGAGGTTTTTAGACGTGCTCTGAAGTCACTCTTCGGTTTGACGTCAGAGTTGTCCTTATAGTGTGTGAATACTAGTTTTGCGTTTGGCACTGTTACCTGTAGCCGGCCGCCGTGGTCTCGCGGTTCTAGGCGCTCAGTCCGGAACCGCGCGACTGCTACGGTCGCAGGTTCGTATCCTGCCTCGGGCATGGATGTGTGTGATGACCTTAGGTTAGTTAGGTTTAATTAGTTCTAAGTTCTAGGCGACTGATGACCACAGATGTTAAGTCGCATAGTGCTCAGAGCCATTTGAACTGTTACCTGTAACAAACTACGTCTTTTGCGTTTCCTCTGGGCGAAGACAAACCCACCCTGTGTGGTGTGATATAGGGTGAACGAGTTGATGATTTCGACGCCCCTACAGGTTAACATGACAAGAACATCAAGGTGTAGTTACCTTCCAGGTTTCTCCAGGAACTGCGATGAATACCCCAAAGGCTACTAACAGCCATCCGTTAGCTGGTGTTAGGAGTAAATATGGAGTACGTCCCAAAGAGGAGAAGATGGAGACGTCAGAACAGGAGCCGTCCAGTGCCCTAGCACAAGAAATAAGCGGCAAAGTGACGTCAGTCTAGAGTTAAGGAATTTAAAAACGTTCATTGCAGAAGCTATCCTCTTATCATTTGCAGCAAGTGTTTCAAATGTAGCTGTTGTCCTTGTAAATGTACCTTCTGCTTCGGAACCGCATCAGCGATATGCTACAGACATTCCTCCCGTCGAAACTACAACTACTCAACGGTCTTCCAACTTCTGCTAACGTATAATTAGTGGTCCGTCCGTAGTTGCTATAGAAATTTTAGATAAAGACATAGGCCGCATATACAGGATATTTCCTTACCAGATCTAATGTATTCTGTCATTAATACATTTTTTGTTGGAAAAACCAAAGTGAACATTGAATTAAAAAGATCAGAAAAGGCAAATTTCCTAGCGAAGCATTGAAATTTAAAAATACAGTCTCTTACATTTCTTCTTTTGCTGCCCACAAACAGGGATTAATAATAAAATTTGATACAGAACTGGAATAAGAGAAAGTTTTGGAAGAGTGCAATCTGTATTCCCTGTTATACACATCAGAAAGTTTTCTAAGCAATATGTAACAGATGCTACAAACAAACTGAAAATCTACGTACGTGCTTGTTAACCCTAGACTCTCAATCTTTACTGGACGCTGTGTCTATTCACGGAAGTAGATGTCCTGTAGATCCCCAAGTGCCAACTTTTGGGCAGTGCATCATCTGCCTTCGACACTAACATACCAGTAAACGATGACCAGTCGGTTCCAGATGAGCTGCATCAAATGTAGTGGGCCTTATTCTGTCGAATCCTGCGTCTCATCTACTGACATTTGTGCTCACTGGGGAGAAGTAAGATAGACTGTGAAGAGCTCAAGAACTAGCTAAGTTTGATTATGTTGAATTCAAGAACGCGCGGAACATTACTAGTACTTTAACCTATGCGCCCGTCCTCGGGGGACAACAATATTTCATGCCTGCGTCGATCGTTAATGCTTAAACAAACTCCAGCGCTCCAGATCTCCAAAATACACAACTCTTCCCACCGCTATTCGCCACGAGCATACAGGGTCAACAGCTCGGAAATAAGGACGAAACTCAATATGTGGACAAGCTTCTGCAGACAAACATCGCTCACCGACCCTGCCGGCCCCGGCGCTCGGCGAAAGTAAGCAAACACTGTAACGTACATGAGAGGTCTCAATACCGAAACCTACTACACCCGACGCAACATGCAGCCGCACTGGTAAGCCACAACCACTATCTGCCTGCCGCCCACAGGTTAGCAACTTCTCAAGTCTCAGATCTACAAAACAGCCACCAGTTCACGCTGAAATGATCGATAAAATAAAAATGTTATTGAAATTGTTATTGAGAATGCGTGAAGAAACAGTGTTATACATGACAACGATATCAGCGATCTCGTAACAGGCATATTTAATTCTCTTCCATCTTATATTATGAAGCATATGAAAGTATTGCAGCAGAACACAAACAAGCTGACTCCCATAGAGAAAGCCTACAAAGAGAAATATTCATGTCAGCCTGATTTACTCCTGTTATACGAAACTTGGTTCAGCCGCCAGTAGACTGTTCTCTTTAAAAATTATTTCGTAATAAGGGAAGACCGTCCCGGTGGGAAAGGTGGCGTTGCTATGTATGTAAAAAATTCACTGCCGTAGTGCCAGCCGGTGTGGCCGAGCGTGTCTAGGCGCTTCAGGTCGGAACCGCGCGACTGCTACGGTCGCAGGTTCGAATCTTGCCTCGGGCTTAGATGTGTGTGATGTGCTTAGATTAGTTAGGTTTAAGTAGTTCTACGTTTCAGGGGACTGATGACCTCAAATATTAAGCCCCCTACTGCTCAGAGCCATTTCATTTCAACCTCCTGCGTAGGAAAATGGAACAAATCGGTTGGTTCTTTTTGCATTTGATGTGGCCTAGTATGGACTTGATGGGAATTGTGGAGTCACCATTAGTTTATAGGCGGTTCCTCGGAAAAACCCACAAAAATGGTTTTTTACATTTTCACCGTCACCAGCGGTCCAGACCACAGCCGAGGACGGCTGTGCACAGCAAATGCCTGTAATTTTTACAATATATTTCTAAGATCTCGATCTTAAAAACCCTTGAAAACGTTCGTCGTATCTTTATACGTTTCCGTGATACAGAGTTTCAAATTTATCAGGCTAGTAAACGTGAAATAAGCACGAAAAATCTGGTGTGAGGCGGAATCGTAGAGTGTAAAGTGACGTAGCACGGAGAAATATGCTGTATAGTGTCTCCGTTGTCATCCGGGAAGCCCATGTTATAGTGATGAAGCACATGCATTTTTTTTTTTTTTTTTTTTTTTTTTTTTTTTTTTTTTTTTTTTGCCCGTGAAATCCTGTCTAAATTTTACAGACCCATGCGTTTCTTTTCATATGAGTTACAGACAAACGCAAACAGTTACGTAAATTTTCATCACTGATGTTTGCTCTTAACAGAGACTTATTAATTTCCATAACAGAAAAAAATCTCTCACAAGCGTATGTCGTGCCAAACATTGACATTATCTTCGCGGGTTCACGATGGAGACGAGGACCCTTGCTGTGGAAAGTCGTGATAAAAGTTTATTACACGTCTTGCCAAAAGGAACTTGTCTCTCACACGAGAATTACACTGTAGATCTATTAATTCCATTTTTGCAAATTGGGATGAATATCATCTACAGAAACAGCAAATGGTCTCGAGAACCATTCAAAAGCATTACTGTAAGGAAAATGGAGACAGTCGGAGCTTTTAAATATTTAAATACTTATTTATTCACTTTCTCTAAACAATTAAATACAGTATACAGTGTAAATGTGTGTTTTATGTGTCTAAATAAAATACAAACACCAGATGCCAAATAGAACAGTTGCTTGCCTTTCCTATCACAAAAGAGAAACCGTTGGCAGGCTAACGTGAATCTGTCCCACTGCAACACCAATCAGCTGTTAGTGGTACATTGTTTTAGAGGCTCCTTGTATTTGGGTCAATTAGGGCCATTTGTTTTTTGATTTCAAATGTTCCCAAACAACGATTTGGAATATTTATTTTGAAAAACAAACAAATCAGTCGCAGCAAACTGTGCAAGGTGAACCAAAATTATGGTGAAATTCCAACACTAACCAATATAATTGCGTGAGTTCGTGTGTGATGGCTGTCAATGTTATGTTCACAAAGGTGAATTAAATTAGCCCAGCCACTGACAATCTGCAACCGGGAGTAGCGTGCAGGTTTATTCACCAAGTTGCGACAATATTCACCTCTAACTTGATCAGGATCGGTACATGGCGTTTAATCCTGAGAGAGTAGAAAAACTGAGCACTCATAAAACGTTTATTATAAAAACAGCTCTCAAAGAAATGTTTCCAAAGTGAACAAGCATAGACCCAGAACGTTAGCTCCTACTCCTGAGATTTGAAAAACGTCTATGACGTGGCTCGAAATTGTTCCCCCGTTTTTACGACATAAACACTAAGTAGTTGACACTGATTAGCATCAAGTTAAGAAAGCTCTCGCAACGAACAGCCCAGCTTAGAGCAAACCTCGCCTCGTTAGCGTGAACTCTCCTTGCGGCCAACCACCAAACGGAATACCTCCCACTTTATTCATCATAAAACTGTCAGCCAGCCGCCTTCAACTCATACTCAGTTCGATAGAAGCTTCTAGAACAAATTGAGACCCCTCCTTTGTCTACAATTCGGCCAAACATCGACGTTTCTGTGTCTTTTGTCAGGAATATGCCCTGGCGTCTGGCATGAGAACTTTTGTGACCGGCATCCCACATCTGCGGCAGGCATTCTACGTAAATTCCTCGTGCTAAAAAAGGCTGGTCGCAGCGTTTGTAAGACGTTATCTCTGCGATCTAATGCTTTCAGCATCATCTCGCCCCCTCTCCTTGATGACCACAGGTCCATCCCGAAAAGCCACTTTCCACCTACCTCACGATGGGGTGGCGATCTTATGCAGTAAACGCCCGCCATTCTCTTTTCAGAGCCACAAAACTGCCCTCCTTATAGCCCCTGCTCCATTTTGATCATGGGGCCTGCGAGGGTCCACATCCACCCTGCTGTCAGTGCCAACGTCATATTACACTCAAAATATGCACCCATACAGAAATGTTAGTATGAGGCTACCCAGTATCAACGAACAAATGATTAATAATTCGTAAACCCACCTCTAAGTTATGAGCTGTAGATTAAAACTGAAGAAACTGCAAAAAGGTAGGAATTTAAGGAGATGGGAGCTGGATAAACTGACAGAATCAGAGGTTGTAGAGAGTTTCAAGGAGAGCATAAGGGAACGATTGGCAGGAATGGGGGAAAGAAATGCAGTAGAAGAAGAATGGATAGCTTTGAGGCATGAAATAGTGAAGGCAGAAGGCCGCGTTGGCCGAGCGTTTCTAAGCGCTGCAGTCTGGAACCGTGCGACCGCTACGGTCGCAGGTTCGAGTCCTGCCTCGGGCATGGATGTGTGTGATGTCCTTAGGATAGTTAGGTTTAAGTAGTTCTAAGTTCTAGGGGACTGATGTCCTTAGAAGTTAAGTCCCATAGTGCTCAGAGCCATTTCAACCAGTGAAGACAGCAGAGGATCAAGTAGGTAAAAAGACGAGGGCTAGTAGAAATCCTTGAGTAACATAAGAAATATTGAATTTCATTGATGAAAGGAGAAAATATAAAAATCCAGTAAATGAAGCAGGCAAAAAGGAATACAAACGTCTCAAAAATGACATCGACAGGAAGTGCAAAATGGCTAAGCAGGGATGGCTAGAGGACAAATGTGAGGATGTAGAGGCATATATCACCAGGGGTAAGATAGATACTGCCTACAGGAAAATTAAAGAGACCTATGGAGAAAAGATAACCACTTGGATGAATATCAAGAGCTTAGATGGAAACCCAGTTCTAAGGAAAGAAGGGAAAGCAGAAAGGTGGAAGGAATATATAGAGGGTCTATACAAGGGCGATGTACTTGAGGACAATGTTATGGAAATGGCAGAGGATGTAGATGAAGATGAAATGGGAGATATGATACTGAGTGAAGAGTTTGACAGAGCACTGAAAGTCGAAACAAGGCCCAGGAGTAGACAACATTCCATTAGAACTACTGATAGCATTGGGAGAGCCAGCCCTGACAAAACTCTATCATCTGGTGAACAAGATGTATGAGACAGGCGAAATACCCTCAGACTTCAAGAAGAATATAATAATTCCAATCCTAAAGAAAGCAGGTGTTGAGAGATGTGAAAATTACCAAACTATCAGTTTAATAAGTCACGGCTGCAAAATAATAACGCGAATTATTTACATCCGAATGGAAAAACTGGTAGAAGACGACCTCTGGGAAGATCAGTTTGGATTCCTTAGAAATATTGGAACACGTGAGGCAATACTGACCTTACGACTTATCTTAGAAGATAGATTAAGGAAAGGCAAACCTACGTTTCTAGAATTTGTAGACTTAGAGAAAGCTTTTGACAATGTTGACTGGAATACTCTCTTTCAAATTCTGAAGATGGCAGGGGTAAAATACAGGTAGCGAAAGGCTATTTACAGTTTGTACAGAAACCAGATGGCAGTTGTAAGAGTCGAGGGACATGAAAGGGAAGCAGTGGTTGGGAACGGAGTGAGACAGGGTTGTAGCCTCTCCCCGATGTTATTCAATCTGTATATTGAGCAAGCAGTAAAGGAAACAAAAGAAAAATCGGGAGTAGGTATTAAAATTCATGGAGAAGGAATAATAACTTTGAGGTTCGTCGATGACATTGTAATTCTGTCAGAGACAGCAAAGGACTTGGAAGAGCAGTTGAACGAAATGGACAGTGTCTTGATAGGAGGATATAAGATGAACGTCAACACAAGCAAAACGAGGCAAATGGAATGTAATCGAATTAAGTGGGGTGATGTTGAGGGAATTAGATTAGAAATGAGACAAACTAGTAAATGAGTTTTGGTATTTAGTGAGCAAAATAACCGATGACGGTCGAAGTAGAGAGAGTATAAAATGTACACTGGCAATGGCAAGGAAAGCGCTTCTGAAGAAGAGAAATTTGTTAACATGTAGTATAGATTTAAGTTACTTGTCAGGAAGTAGTTTCTGAAAGTATTTGTATGGAGTGTAGCCATCCATGGAAGTGAAACACGGACGATAAATAATTTGGACAAGAAGAGAATAGGAGCATTGGAAATGTGGTGCTACAGAAGAATGCTGAAGATTAGATGGGTAGATCACATAACTAATGAGGAAGAGAGAAGAGAAATTTGTGGCACAACTTGACTAGAAGAAGGGATCGGTTGGTAGGACATGTTCTGAGGGATTAAAGGATCACCAATTTAGTATTGGAGGGCAGCGTGCAGGGTAAAAATCGTAGAGGGAGACCAAGAGCTGAATACCCTAAACAGATTCAGAAGGATGTAGGTTGCAGTAGGTACTGGGAGATGAAGAAGCTTGCGCAGGATAGAGTAGCATTGAGAGCTGCATCAAACCAGTCTCTCGACTGAAGACCACAACAAACAACCCACCTAGAAAATGCGATCTGATATTAAGTAAATTAAAAATGAATTATCTAAATTATTCATGTATGGTGCAAAATATAGCCAGCTTTCAAAATGGAATACCTGCACCAGCTGATAAGAAAAGTGAACTACCCAGAAGACATGGTCAGCTGTCAATGTAACTTCGTGGACGTACCCGCCATCAGTGGGTGTGTAAATGATTAGAGTTTCAATTCTCTGTAACAGGTAGAACGACCACCAGAGTGTGTTAGTGTTGTTCATATTTAGTGCTGCTACCAGGCCTGGTAGGCAATAGAAGGAACGTGAACAGTGACAGCTATTGAGTGGTCACTGTGAAGCACACGAAGATGCTGCATACCCTTGGAGGCAAAGTTATCAGCCCCTGACAGATTACATAAGGGACCTCAGTGTGGGAGTCTGTTTGGCCTGCTGATCGAATAGTACAATATCCAGATTTTTCGATCATTCGGAAGTGACATTGGGCCGATGTTGCACTGCATGGGAGGGTGAGGGCAGGCATACTCATCGTCAATGGTCCGATCGACCACATCTGATCACCACAAGGGAGGATCGACATATTGTGAACCCAGCAGATTTTAATCTCCTCTCCCTTGCCATCCGAGAAAGTAATGGACTTCTGCGACTTGCTGTTTCATCCCAACACACAACCGGTCACAGACTAGCAGCATCTGGACTAGGGAACTACGGCTCAATGCGTAGGCTGCCGCTAACATAACAATGGAAAAGGCTGCATTTTGAGTAGTGCCATGAACGGTAAGAATGGACAGCTAATAAATGGTGTCGCAGTGTGTTAGGCAATGAATCACTACTCTGTCTTCAGGGAGTAAGGCGGCGACCTGGGTGGAGGCCTGAGCCTTCCAATGGTCTGCGGAGTGTTACTTCTAGTGTCATCGTGTGGGGAGGGATTGTGTGGATGACTTCAGTACATGGCTAGTAGGGACTTGATGAACTTTGATGGCACAATGATAAATCACGGACATTCTGCGTCCTCAGGTGTTGCATCTCACGCAACAGTACCGTGACGCCAATTTTCAACAGGACAATGTTCGTCAAGACATGGCAAATGTGTCTATGTACTGAATGCATGATGTTGAGGTACTGTCGTGGCCAGAAAGATCTCCTCATTTGTCCTCAATAGATCTTGTGTGGGACAAGCTCAGACGTCAACTCCCTCGCAGTACTAGTATCTAGAAAATCTACGACCTGTTACAACTGTTGCGGGCTAGCTTGCATCAAGATAGGATATAGTGACTTTATAACATCATTCCAAACTGAATTAGTGGATGCATCCACACCACAGCAAATGCAATCTCATTCTGATAAACACTGCCAAGTTCTTTGTAAATTTGACTCGATTTTCTAATCACTGAAACAGTATTACATGCATTCTCAACCAGTGAAGTTCTATTTCGATTGCTCCTCAACTTCTGGGTGCTTCATTTTTCATGTCAGGCAGTGTATTTTGGTAGCCGTGCTCGGCAAGGCAACGATGTCGCTCGATTTATTTCATCTCATCTCATATTTATCTCTACATTGCGCATACGCCCATGGCTCTCAGTTTTTTGCTCAGTATTTTACAACCTGTGTTTTCCGCTACAATTTATGTCGTCTGTGGTTCACTCTGGCACCATGGAAGCTATTCACTTACATACCAAAGGAACTGAAGGTGTGAAATAAAATAGTGTAGCAGGCTTGAGACCGTGATGTTAAGTCTAGGAGGCTTATGACAAAGCTGAATAGGTCGCAATAGGGTAACGTTCGTTTACACACCACACGTGTTTCTGTGCGCAGTCTGCGTAACGCTGAGGTACTCCTGTGCCCAGCAGCATCTCCAGATCTGTCCCCGAGAGGACCTGTTTGGGACCTCTTTAGGTGTCAATGGCTTTGCAGTACCAGTATCCAGAATGTCAGGCAGACTTAGTTTGGTTTATTTTAAGGGCATTACAGTTTATATACAAGGGTTTTCTTCAATGTTCAAGTTTTGTTCTTTCTGTTACACTAGTTTTCTATTTAAAGAAATTGTTTTTCTGTTGAAAGAAATAAGACTGTTTTACTGGTGGTTGTTCAGTTTTGCTAGCTTCACTCATCGTGCTGCTTTGCTGTAGTTTGATGGCATTTCAGCTGATTCTTCTGTTCCCTAGTGTCTCTACATAGGACAAGACATTGCATTATTGCATCCTTGTATCCTAATCCTGCTGGATTATAAATTTTTCTCCTGTGTTTTGTTGTCGATGAGTGCTATGTCGGTAGTGAAGTGGCCAGTATTTATAAGAATGCATCTACCAAAACGTAATGCATTTAGAAGTTTCTTTTCACTATGTACACTTAATACACTTATATTGTAGAGCTATACATAAATTTGATTGTTATAGGTTCGTCTGTGGTACTGAGTTGTATACAAATGATAGTAATGTTATATGCATTAGAAAACAGCACTGCGGGACAAAATGGACTGGAGGCCGCACAATTTACAACATAAGATTTCCTAGCTTCGTTTTTCCAAGTGCGAAGTATTGTTGTTAACAAAGCTGACAATGGATGACAGTGCTATGCGTGGAACTTTCAGTTTCAAGAAAACGTCCTCGATATGGTTGACACAAATTCTGAAAGTTGGCAAGTCACTCTATCACTTTAACTACTCTGTCGGTCAGATTAACATTCTTATTTAAGGTCATGATCTCCGAGTTCCCCGATACTACATTTGGTATGAGTGGCTTATGACTTTTTTATTTGAGGAAATTGAGAGCAGGATGTTCTTATAATTGCAAGTGTAGCCTGTAGAGAACTTGTACACGAGGAGCCGTAGTGGAGGCGAGGGAGAACAGGGAGAAAGTAGGACCGTGGGCCATAAACGTTATGTACAACGCCCAGGTTGTGCGAGTGATTCGGGGAAGCAGTGCACCGTGAATTTCACTTGCAGAGGGACCTCAGGGCGTGGCACACCACTCATCCCACTTTTGGTTTGGAGCAGGAGGACGCCGGCTTGCAAAACATTTTACCTGCGCCAGGTGACAGTTTATCGTGAAGCTGGCCAGATGGCTGAAAGTGGGTGGAGGAAGCCATTTGAGGGAGACTGCTGTAATCTGAGCTTTTGTGCAAACGGCGAGTCAGTCATAAAACTATAAGCATTCTCATGTTAGAAGCTGGGATGATATGACCAGAATTGCTGGTGCACATGTTTAGTGGAGTCAAGACTGCAACTACCCTGACGCCAGGAAGTCGCCAAGTTCTTTTAGCGAGTGAGAAAAATACACATATTTCACAAGCACGACTGTCTGGAAAGCTTAACAGCTTTCTTTCAGATACTGGAAATGGTTGGCCTGGAAAGAGTAGATGTCTTCGTAAATGAGGGACTGTGATCCTGTTTAGATAGACGTTTTTTGCCGAGACATGGTCATGCTTACCATGAGAACGACGCCTCCTTAGTCTAAAATTTACTTTTTTTCCGGACAAGAGAGATTCTGAGTCGCCGATTGGCTCCCCTCATAATATGCAAAGCAGAGGCTTGCTTTCCCAGTGTGGGAACCCCGGCGCTGTGTTTTAATTGGTTACCAGGCCAGCAGAACAGACAAGAGAGGAGATTCAATGAGTGGAGGATAGTTCGATAGGTTTGTACAATATAAAGGCGTGTTTTTTCCTGCTGATTCAGCTCCTGTACATGACTTGGTGGAAAGTGACTGTGATTCTTTGCTTTCTTCGTCTTCTGGTCCTTTCCTGGTGGAGAACTTATTCCACTAATTCTAGGACCTATCCTTGGATGCTCCTGCAGATGCGCTGTAAAAGAGATTAGTTCAGGGGAGAACTTGTACAGTTTCCACCGCAATGAATGTTTTGCCAATCAGGCGCCATTCCTTATCTCATTTATGTTTGTCATTCTTTTTGTAAGATTTATTGCCTGCCGGTGTGGCCGAGCAGTTCTAGGCGCTTCAGTCTGAAACCTCGCTACCGCTACGGTCGCAGGTTCGAATCCTGCCTCGGACATGGATGTGTGTGTTGTCCTTAGATTAGTCAGGTTTAAGTAGTTCTAAGTTCTAGGGGACTGATGACCTCAGATGTTAAGTCCCATAGTGCTTAGAGCCATTTGAACCATAAGATTTATCAGCTCGATTGCAGTTATAAAAGAATGAATGAAACTTATTATTATTTTTATAAACTTAAACACGCCGCTGTTCTGATTCACACTCCGGCAGCCATTCACTGTTTCTATTTTATTGTGGTGATACGTGGATACACCAGCAATTCAGAATGCAGTCGTACTAAGGTAGTTAATTTGATGATTAATCCGAGTCCTGACAGTAATCGCAGACTAAGGCAACAAAAGTACCATGAGTAAGTTCATTAATTTCCTATAGAAAAATTAAGGGGGTAGCTCACGATTAGAAGATTGTTGAGAAGATAATACTTTTCTATATTTAAAGATAATAACATTTAGCATCACATGGACATACATTTATGATAGAGCGCTACTGGTAATGCTTTGGGCGTAAGTAAAATTAATTCGATTTTCTTAAATTATGACTGAAAACTAAACACAGTAATATGCATCCGTTTGTTTGTCGCTATAGGTGTTGCACCCCGTAGTATCGGACGTCCTACACGGCGAAAACTTATTTCCGCAACAACTACAGAAAGTGCAACATTTGGAGGAAGTGGACTACCCCTTCTCGAAATCAATATTGCTTGCTGTACTTAAACCAATGGTTAGAAAATGGAAATTTCTAAAGGATAATGTTGTTGACAGACAACACATGTTGAACCAAAGAAGGGCAAGTCAACTTTCGAAACAGCCATATCTGAAACGACGAAAGAACGCATGGAATGAAAGTTGATTCAAATTAGCGTAAGTTTAGCGTTAGGTCCGTCGGGTAATGTGGTTGCAGTTTGGCGGCTCTCCACCGCACTTCACTGTTACTGCACGTGAGCATTAAGATGCGTTGTTTCCGCGTAGGTGGCTCGACAGACGTGGTTCAGTTCCGTAGCCAGCTCCAGTCTTTTGTCTTTGGGGGCGCGGGAAGAAAGTTGTCCACGCGACTTCAGTAGACACAATAGAAAAGCTACTTGCGAGGTAGCAGGTGAACCTTTGATTTCTAAAGATACTTGCGGACTCCACGACGCAGTGTGGAATCAAGCTGTAAGAGGACACTATGAGCAGCTGTTGTGAGAATTATTGTACTTCTCGTTCTTGATTATTATGTTGTTAAATTAACGACTAGCAAAAAAAAAAACATCATATTTATTGCTTCATAATTATCATTATTTTTCCTGTACTTGTTATGTTTATGATTGTTCGCTAAATATGAAGTTTACTGCTGTTTCATTAGTATGTCCAAAGAGTTCTACTTTAATAGAGACTTGTAGCGTGAAATCATAAACACTTATTGAACGTTGTAAACACTGTAGCTTTTGGAATAAACGTACGCGTTTGTGGTCATTTTTTTCTCTAAATCAGCCACACTTCAAAAAACGAAAATAAACATAAGAAAAGAAAACAAAAATCCTTTCACAAAACTGATAATGAATTGTACAGTCTCATTTGCTGTTTAAACCTATGACTACGATTTCCTTTTCTCGTGGAAGCCATATTTAAATCCTAACTTCCACATTTTTATGAAAAATAATGGAACGATTTAAGCAACTGAAATACATGAACAAATCATAAGATGTTATTCTTCTGGAACCGTCGAGAAAGAAAAACAGATTTTGTTCTAAGTTTAGAAGATTAGGAAACATTATCACGAATTTAGGCTAAATTTCCTAACAATCCCAAAATTCCTCTCGTAAGTTAGCATATCTAGCTTTTTCTCTCCTAGCTGAACTTCATCACTTCTGAAAATGGCACATTTTAAGTGATAATGAGCTTATGAGCAAGTGGTAACCGACAGATGAATATGCTTCACTGCATTTAGTGTGTACAACTGCGGTTCACAATGACCGATTTTCGAAAACAATGCGGTACATTGTTTTAATAGGGAAGTTATAGAGACAGCCCCTGCTCCTTAAAATGTGCATCAGAAGTAACAGTTTAAAAACACAAATTACCTGTTTCAGGTACCCTAGAAGCAAAGATCAACATCTGCGTGAATGCACGAACTTAAGCAAGGCAACAATAAAAAGCCCCCGTTTTTCGATTTACTGCTTCTGTTCGCCACATCTGCTATATAAGCTGATACAATTGGTATCAGTAGTTATCATAGTGTAGATGGTAGCGCACCAGACTGCTGACTCGTTGGCTGTGAATTCGGTCCTTGCTACCAAAAACGCCGAGTGAAGGCAAACTACAACAGCAGTGGAGTGTAGTCGAATTAAGTCGGGTGATATAGAGGAGATACTGAAAGAGGTAAGAGCGTTTTGCTACTTGGGCAGCAAAATAACTGACTACGGCAGAAGTAAAGAGCATATAAAGTTTCTTATTAAACGTAGGATGGAAATTGTAAAAAAAATCCTGGACAACAGAAATACGTCAACATGCAGTATGCCGGCCGCGGTGGTCTAGCGGTTCTAGGCGCTCTGTCCGGAACCGCGTGACTGCTACGGTCGCAGGTTCGAATCCTGCCTCGGGCATGGAAGTGTGTGATGTCCTTAGGTTAGTTAGGTTTAAGTAGTTCTAACTTCTAGGGGACTGATGACCACAGATGTTAAGTCCCATAGTGCTCAGAGCCATTTGAACTATTTTTGAACATGCAGTATAAATGGAATTGTTAAGTAGTCTTTTGTGGAAGTATTGTGTCGGATTGTAGCCTTACATGGAAGGGAAACATAGACGATCAACAGCACAGACAAAAGGGGGGTAGAATACTTGAAATGCAGAGCCACAGAAGACGGTTGAATGTTGGATGTCTAGATCGACCAAACCAATGAAGAGATACTGAATCTTATTGGGAAGGAAAGACCTTCATGGCATGGTTTGATTTAAAGACGGCATTAGTTGAGAGGACATGTCATATGACGTCGAGGAACAGTTAATTTATTAATGGGGGTTAGTACAGAGGTAAATATTGTATATGGAGACCAAGACTTGAATACAGTTAATCGTTTCAAATGCATGTACGTTGCAGTAGTTATGAAGATGTAATGAGACGTGCATAGGATTGAGCAACGTGGAGACACGCATCAACCCAGACTTCGGACTGAAGATCACAGCAACAACAACAAGTATGAAAACAGTATATTAGTCAACTGACGCATTCAGTACCATTACTCACCCGTAAAAAATATTCAGCCTACTTGAATGTAAAAAGCAACTAGACACCCATCAACCCAGACTTCGGACTGAAGACCACAGCAACTACAACACATATGAAAACAGTATATTAGTCAACTGACGCATTCAGTACCATTACTCACCCGTAAAAAATATTCAGCCTACTTGAATGTAAAAAGCAACTAGTCATGTAGTATATTTTTGTTTTACTTATATACCTCATACAGGATTTCAAATATCGGTTCAATTGGCTTTGAGCACTATGGGACTTAACATCTGAGGTCATCAGTCCCCTAGACTTAGAACTACTTAAACTTAACTAACCTAAGGACAGCACACACATCCATGCCCAAGGCAGGATTCGAACCTGCGACCGTAGCAGCAGCGCGGTTCCGGACTTAGGCGCCTAGAATCGCTCGAGCACAACGACCGGCTCAGATATCGTCAACGGTCATTTTATATACTCTATATGACTCTAAACGTAAGTCGCACACCCTTTGTAGCTCAGATTAATCTATGATGAGCAGATCTCTGATACTAAGTAGGCCCACTCAGTAAAAGTACACATTAAAATACGAATAGTTCAGAAGCTAAAAACATGAAGGGAGGAAGTTTATCAGTGATGAGGTTTGCTGAGGACATTGGTATCCTCCGTGAAACAGAGGAAGAATTATTGGACCTCATGAATGAAATATACGGTCTACTACGTATATAATGTGGATGGAGAGTACACCAAATAATGGCGAAATTATTAAGGGAATGGGATTAATAACAAATTTGACATCAAAATTGGGTTGCACGGAGCAGACGAAGTAAACAAATTCTGCTTACCTTGGGAGTTAGTTCATGATGGCTCAACTAAGGATGGCATAAGAAGCAGACGAGCACAAGAAAACAGAGCATTCCTCGCTAAAAGAAGTCTAACAGTACCGAATGTCAACCTGAACTTGTGACACAGTTTCCTCAGAACGTACATCTGGAAGACAGCATTTAATGGGACTGAAACACGGACCTTGTGAAAACCGAAGAAGAAGAGATACAAAGTGTATGACTTGTTGCGTTGAAAATTATGTGGACCCACAAGATAAAAAAAAGCTGGCTTTCTCAAAATCAGCCAGGAAAAGAATATGTGGAAAATCCCACCTAGCGGTACGGGCAATATGAGTGAACGTTACGACATTAGGGAATAACCTTTTTTTGTAAAGCTAGCTACACTGTTCTAATATACACTGATAGAAACAAAAATTGCAACACCAAGAAGGAGTTCTGCGACGTAAACGAAAGTTGGTAGGCGTGTTTCCTCATCTGAAAGATAATGCCTGTTCAAATTTCTCACCAGTTGCAACAGTGTGGCGCTAGTAGCGCCACTATGAGGATGTATGTCAGCTACTCTTTAAATACATGCTGCAATGGCCACTGTTCATGATGCCTGGCACCGATGATCACGAAAATGGCCCGCGTCTCGTGGTCGTGCGGTAGCGTTCTCGCTTCCCATGCCCGGGTTCCGGGGTTCGATTCCCGGCGGGGTCAGGGATTTTCTCTGCCTCGTGATGGCTGGGTGTTGTGTGATGTCCTTAGGTTAGTTAGGTTTAAGTAGTTCTAAGTTCTAGGGGACTGATGACCTAAGATGTTAAGTCCCATAGTGCTCGGAGCCATTTGAATCACGAAAATGTGCGGTCGCAAGAAGACTGGACTGCGGACTGCCGCATGGCATTGCCGAGAGGGAAGGCTATCGCACTGCGGATGGGTTTGGCTCAACGTACTGCGTCTTCAGCAGCATTTGGCACCACAGTGGCACAACGGACTGTTACAAATAGGTTACCTCAAGAACAACTCCGAGCCAGACACCCTGTAACGCACATTCCACTGGCACAAAACCATCGCCATTTGCGGCTTCAGTGGCGTCAAGCGAGAACACATTGGAGGGCACGGGTGAATATTGTGGGTTCTGGTGAAAGCTGATTGTGCCTCGGTGCCAGCGATGGCCGTGTGTTGGTTACAAGGAGGCCAGTCGAGAGCCAGCAACCAACTTGTCTGAGTGTTAGACACAATGGACCTGCACCTGGAGTTATGGTCTGTGTTGTGATTTCGTATGACAGCACAAGCAGTCTACTGCTTATCCCACACACTCTGACTGCCAAATTGTTCGTCAGTCTTGTGGTTCGATCTGGTGGGTGGCCATTCATGAATAATATTCCTGGGGCTGTTTTCCAGCAGGATAACGCTCTCCCACATACCGCTGTTGTATCCCAACGTGCTCTACAGAGTGTCGACATGTTGCCTTGGCATGATCGATCGCCAGATCTGTTTCCAATCGAGCACATACCGGACATCATCGGATTACAAGTCCAGCGTCATCCACATCCAGCATTAACCATTCTTGCATTAACCGACGAAGTGCAGTAGGCATGGAACTCCAAGTCACAAACTGACATCCGGCGCATGTAAAACACAATGCAAGCACGTTTGCATGCTTGCGTTCAACATTTTGACGGGTACACCGGTTATTAATGTATCAGCATTTCACATAAACAATGGCTTATCTCTCGCTTACATTAACCTTTGATCTTGCAATGTTTATCACTTAAATATCTTACGTAGACAAATGTATTCTCGAAATTTCATCATGTTGCGATTTTTTTTATCCTTTAGTGTATTTAAAGAAATTCGAGTTACCACCGTTAGTTGGTTTTTGTTAATAATACTTTGTTGACGACTAGTTTCGGTACCAACTGTCATTTTCAAGTCGACGTATATAACTGAAATAACCTTTCTTTGGCATACTCGAGGAGACTTACGCCAATGCTGGATAGGTCGCTAGAATGAGCTGGTCACTTGTTGAAAATTTATTTTATATAATGACGCGATTTGGACGCAGCCCGTCATCAGAAGGCCTCCCAATCAAAAATACAGTCACAAATATACATTACAAAAACCAAGAGTGTACACAGCAGTGCATAATACACACAGGGTACAGCAATGGCTGGTAGGTGAAAGGAAGAAAGAATAATGGTAGAGAGAAAAAGGGATCAGGGACAATTAAGTGGTGAAATAACAGACTACTCAGAATACAAGGTTCGTACAAAGAGCCAAACGTTAGGGAACAAGATTATTATGAGCTCCAAATGACCACATGTGTCTTTATTACATAAGTGGTGCCAGTTTACCAACAGAATTTTCGATGCATAAATGAGCTTTATATTATTCAGTCGCTCAATAACCAATGTATGCATTCAGTTAACGATAAGCATGGTCACATGATGAAGTACAAAAGCAACACAAAGAATGAGAGTAATCACAAAGATGTTACTGAGTTAACAGAGACAAAATTCAGAAAATGACAAACTTCCAATCTTTTATAGCCTAGCCAGGCTTAGTGCGGCACCAGTAGCATCTACGACGACCGCAGCCGGCGTGTCGCCGCTCTCAGCTACGTGAGAGACGGCACTTCTGAACCTCCCTACTCCTGTTTTATTTTCATTTATGTTCACCTTATAACTTATTTTCAAGAAATTATCCATACCGTTCAACTGACCATCTAAGTCTTATGCTGTCTTGCTAAATTGCAGTGGCACTGGAAAACATTATTTACCTGTTTGCTCGTCATTTCCCTTTACTGTACCTCATTTCCTAATGCAGTTTCTTCTGCATCATCCGACTTAATTCGACTACACTCTACTACCCTTATTTTATTTTCATTTATGTTCAGCTTATAACCTATTTTTAGGATATCTATTCCGTTCAGCTGATCATCTACGTCTTTTTCCGTCTTGCTGGATTGCAGTGGCCCCGGAAAAAAATCGTTTTTCAAGTTGCTCGTCACTTCCCTTTATTGTTTTTGCTCAGTGGAGAGAATGAGTAGCACTGGGATGGGCTACTATCCTGTCTCAGTTTCTATTTGATTTCTGCCTTCCTTTCGTGTCCTGCGACTCTTAGAACTGCAGTCTAGTTTCTATAAAATTTGCAGATAACTTTTCGGTTCCTGTGTTTTATCCCTGATGACTTTACAGATCTGAAGAGTATAATTCAGTCACCGCAGTCAAAAAATATGTTTGCGACTGACGACTGAATTTTATTCTGAAATCGTCAAAATGTTTTCTATTCTCATTCAGTTGATTTTTTTTTTGACTGTAAACTGTTTACAATTTCTTTTTTTAAATTATTTACTTCAATTTCAGGAAGCACAGACGTCATGATTAGCGGTTTCGACTTGTTAATGAACCATCTGGGTTGAATACGTTACATAGTAACTCGACAAAGTATAATTAAACAGGCAAGGAGAGGAGGTGATAATCACTCCGATTTAATCTGTTTGCAAATATGTATACGAGTTTCAATTCTGGAAGCGATTCAGTAACGTGCGACACTTCTTCAAATTTCGTCTTCAAGTTATAAGTGAATAATGTAGGTTATCTACAAGAATGTTGTTTTAGATTGAGACTAGACGGGTTAAAAAGGAAGACTTGTTGTGCCTGCAACAACTGTTATGTAAGTATGTTGGTCAATTACTTGCTAAGAAATGCTTGTTTATGGAGGAGCAAGCTTTCCTTGTGAATAAATGTGCATAACATGTTTAAGCAGTATTTACGGTCAGAGATAGCGGCCACACGAACGGGGACGCTAGCGGAGAACAGTGAGCCGGTCTGCGCGCTCCCACGGAAGCCCCATGACCGCCCACTATCCATCACACACCTCCGAAGCCTCGAATCGCCCGCCGTCCACTGAGGCTTCACGTAACTCACGCAACACGTCCGGCCCACGATGGTTTTGTCTGTTTCTTTCTTCTTCTCTTTAACATTTTATTTTACAATTATGTTTACGACGGAGATAAGAAATATTCCGTCTTTTTCAACCGCATGTTAACTTTCTCTTTAACTAAACGTGTTTCGCCAATTCATATATTATAAAGAAAATTATTTGAGTGTTCTCTGGGGGACATTTAAAATATCTAAATATTTATTTCTCACTTTCATTTTTATATTACTTTCGTATGTCCACTTGTTTTTCTTCATGTAAGATACATGCACAGTACAGATTTCCAATTGATAGTAGGTCACAGTCATATATTTCACTACAAATAACCTTTCCTGTTGCGCACTGCATTGCTTACTTACTGCAGTATTGCCCTGAGATATCATGGGAGCTGTAAAGGATGTGAGTGGAATGGTGTTGGGGTAGAGATTGTGTGTGTGTGTGAGTGTGTGTGTGTGTGTGTGTGTGTATGTTCAAGTATGTTTAAAGTTTCTATTTAGGAATCATCTTTATTTTTTAAATAAATATTGTTGGTAAATTTCTTACAAATTTTAAAAACCTACAAAAAGTACTTAAAAAAATTAAAAATTAAAAAATAAAGCTCCATCTCCAGCCCATCACCCCACTCCACTCTCACCTTCTACTTCTCGCTTGATCCCTGTCAGCCCTACAGCAAGTAAGCAAGCCCATGTGTAGTGTCCAACACGAAAGGTTATGTCTAGTGAAATGTATGACTATGACCTATTATCAATTGGAAACATGTACTGATTGCATATGGTGCTTACAAACAGAGAAATGGACACATGAAAAGAATAGATTCAAATGGTTCAAATGGCTCTAACCACTATGGGACTTAACATCAGAGGTCATGAGTCCCCTAGACTTACAACTACTTAAACCTAACTAACCTAAAGACATCACACACATCCATGCCCGAGGCAGGATTGAAACCTGCGTCCGTAGCAGCAGCGCGGTTCCAGACTGAAGCGCCTAGAACCACTCGGCCACAGCGACCGGCTGAAAAGAATAGAAAAATAGATAGATAGACATATGTATAACCAAATAATTTTGCAGACAGCCTTGTAGGTAGGGCAACCACAAGTATGAGTAATCATCTTGGGTATTAATAAACTGCTTCAGCTGTATTTAGTCCTTTATTTTTATATCAGTACCGGATTCGTGGCACTAAAAGCCAAGTCTTCCGGTGAACATCTGTATAACAACAAATCCAGAAGGAATAACAACCCTGAGACATTCACTGATATGATGATTTTCTAAATTTATTTCATGATTTTAAAAATTTGTAAGAACATTGTCAGAAACCTTTTCAAAATATTTGTACTCACATAACTAAAACATTAGAACTAAAAAGTTCAGAACTTTGTACCCAACATTCGTTGCCGGTCCAAAAAAAAAAAAAAAAAAAAAAAAAAAAAAAAAAAAAAAAAAAAAAAAAAAAGAAAAAAGAAAAAAAAAAACCTAAAAGGCGGTATGTTATGGTATAAAACAGCAGGATTCCAATTTAGTAAGGTGGATCGGTCCTAAACAGATTACACCACAGTGATCCATCGGTAAGGTGAATCTTAAAGTAATTGTAGAAAATTATCATATTAATAGACGTCTCAGGGTTGTTACTTCTTCTCGATTTATTGTTATACAGATGTTCACCTAAAGATGTGACTTTTATTGCCGCGAAACCGGTACTGATCTAAAAATAAAGGACTAAATACAGATGAAGCGGTTTATTAACACCGAACATAAATAATTTTCTTCATATTATAGATCACTGATGGTGCTTAGCAAGAATAGACGACACACCATTGACTACAAGAAAAATCGGATGCAAAAACGGAATTTTTCGTAGTTACGTGATACTCGTAATTCAAGTAGCAACTGAGGAAGTATGGCTGCAGAAAACATCAATGCTACTTTATACTTCTAAGCAAATTTATATGTTGCCCAGTAATCAAGATAAATTACGCTACAGGTCCGCTAACAGTTACTGCTGCTATCCGTCCACCTGTTATTTTCTATACTTGCCTTAATAATACTCTGTGGCCCAAAAAAACAATTACTTTCGAAACGTTATGTGCAAAAATAAATTATGGAAGATTAGGTTCCGACATACCGTCGATAAAGAGGTGATTAGAAAAGCAGCACAAAATTGGATAGGGAAATAAGGACGCATCAAATCGACCGTGTCTTTTTCAAATGAAGCATTCAGGAAAATCACGGAAAACCTAAATCTGTATGGCAGTCCGGGGATTTAAGCCACTGTCTTCCCGAAAGAGAGTCTCGTGTCTGACAACTGCGCCTCCTCGTTCGGTGTGATGCGGCAGCCATTCGCAGTTAGTCGCAGCAGCCAGGATAGCCGTGCGTGTTAACATGCTCACTACAGGGGCGTGCAGGCGTGTTGACCTCGATTCGAGTCAGCTTGCCGGATTAACGACGGTAGACCAGACTGGATGTGGTTTCTAGCAGGCTTTTCGCATCCTTCTTGATGGATACCAGCATGGTACTTAGGTTCCGTCTCAGGTACACGCTAGAAAAACATTTTGGAAACTTGATCACATTTGCACATAGAGTTAACGGAAGACAGATGGGGTACAGTGATCCCATCAAGGGAGGAAAAGGGGAGGGGGCGGAGGGCGGTCAGATGTCAGGTGTCCTTAAATCAGCATCAGAGGCAGAATTTGATATCACTTCAGAAGATGTTCCTTGAAATACACAACTTCGCCAATTAGTAACTGTGGAGTGTTGAACTCTATGCTTTCAGATTTGTAGATTTAACTGATCGCACATTTATTTCCCTTTATTTTATGACCGGTTTCCATCTATGTTACCAAAACTGAATGTGAAAGTGATCAGTACTGGTAGTAGCATTTACGTAAATGACCTGAGAAACGGCTAAAAGGCAACATATCTGACTTCTGTTGTTTTTGTAACATGCGATTGTAAAATGCGCGTGCACGAAGCGACACCTAGCGCCCACGCCTGTTCAGTTGTTCACTTGCAGCTGCGTGTATATTATACTGACATGTTTATTATGTTTTTATATTTTTGATGATGTCTATCTTGGCTACAAGATTATGTTTCGTGTAATATTTTATGAAGAATGGTATGTTACCTTTTACCTGTTGCTCAGGTTAGTTACGTAAATGTTAATCCAATACTGTTGAATGCTATTGTAATGCTCTCAATGCAAAATCTATAATTCTTTTCGTATTTTCTAGACATACCTGATGATGAGCACATAGATCGAAACCAATCATAAAATAAGGAAAGAACTTTTAAACATGGGTTCACTATGTACTTCAATGTGATTATGTCGCACTTTGTCTCAGATTTCATATTAAAATGTTTATTTTTCCAAAAGTAGCGAGAGCGTGAACGCTGTGCAGAGTGAGTTATAACGTTTCTTTCCAGTCACGATGTTAACCTCTGGCACCCTCTGTAACGTGGTGTATCACATATAACAGTGTACAGAAATGAAGAGCATAGTTAATTCAAGCAACAGTTAGTTCTAGGAATCACAGCCGGATTAGTGCCTGCAAAGCTAGATATCTAGCTTGTGGTAGATGAATTTTGCTTCGGGGTGACGTCCAGATTCCCGTCCCCTCGCATAGGCGAATTATTCAAATAAACGCTCAAAGATGATCTGCGTCTGTGTAGGAGACTGAAGCCATTGAAAATCTGTTAAAAATGTGTGTATAAAATTAGTTAGCGATTGATGAAAAATGTTTATCTCACCTCTCGATCGCCAGTATATGATGTTTTCAACGTTTTATTAAACTATAGATCGTTTAAGAGATAAATGTACAGAGGTCCCACACGGTCAATATTATCACACAATATTTCAGTTTATAGATTTGTATTGAACGTGTGTGGGTTACGCCGAAAGACCGCGAAATAATATTAAAAACACCAAAAGTAATTGCTTAAGAATCAACATAAAGGGAACTACACTGAGGTGACAAAAGTAATGGAATACCTCCTAATATCGTGTCGGACCTCCTTTCGCTCGGGGTAGTGCAGCAACTCAACGTGCCATGGCTTCAACAAGTTGATGGAAGTCCCATACAGTACTATTGCGTCATCCTGCCTTTACAAACTTCCATAACTGTGAAAGTGTTGCCGATGAAGGATTTTGTGCAAAAACTGGCCCCTTTGTTAATGTGCGATGAATGTCGATGGGTGGCAAAATCACTCGCTCGAATTGTCCAGAATGTTCTTCAAACCAATGGCGAACAATTGTGGCCCTGTGACATGACGCATCGTTGTTTGGGAATATAAAGTCCACTTATGGCTGCAAATGGTCTCCAAGTGGCCGATTAATAACCATTTACAGTCAATGATCGGTTCAGTTGAATCAGAGGACCCAGTTCATTCAAAGTAAATACAGCCCACACCATTTTGGAGCCACCACCAGCTTGCACAATGCCTTGTTGACAACTTGGGTCCATGGCTGTGTAGGGTCTGCACCACAATGGAACCCAATCATCAGCTCTTACCAACTGAAATTGGAACTCATCTGACGAGGCCACCGTTTTCCAATCATCTAGAGTCCAACCGATATGGTTACGAGTCTAGGAGAGGTGCTGCAGGTGATTTGCTGTTGGCAAAGGCCGTCCGATTGGCCGTGCGGTTCTAGGCGCTTCAGTCTGGAACCGCGTGACCGTTACGGTCGCAGGTTCGAATCCTGCCTCGGGCATGGATGTGTGTGATGTCTTTAGCTTGGTTAGGTTTAAGTAGCTCTAAGTTCTAGGGGATTGATTATCTCAGATGTTAGAGCCATTTGAACCATTTTTCTTAGCAACGACATTCGCGTCGGCCGTACGCTGCCATATCCCAGTAACGTCATATTTCGCCGCACTGTCCAAACGGATAGGTTCGTCGTACGTCCCACATTGATTTCTGCGGTCACTTCACGTAGTGTTGCTTGTCTGTCAGCTCCGACAACCCTACGCAAACGCCGCTGCTTTCGACCGTTAAGTGAAGGCCATTGGCCGCTGAGTTCTCCTTGGTATTCTCGGGACAGTTTCACATTGTGGATCTCGAAATATTGAATTACCCTACGATTTCCGAAATGGAATGTCCCGTGCGTCTAGCTCCAACTACCATTCCGCGTTCAACGTCTGTTAATTCCCGTCGTGCTGCCATAATCACGTCGGAAAAGTTTTCATATGAATCACCTGACTACAAATGACAGCTCCGCCAATGCACTACCCTTTTGTAGCTTGTGCACGTGATACTACCGCCATCATTATATGTGTATAACGCTATCCCACGACCTGTGTCATTAAATGTTTTTCCAGAAAAGTATCAAATTCGTTCTGATAATTATTTATTTCGCTCAACCTCAATTCTTTCAACAAGTTTTCGTAAGTACGTTTTTGACGGTCCTTACACCAAATTTCCATCCACCTTTTTCTTCTAGTTGAAAGAAAGTGGGGCAAAGTACCAACACAGCAACCGCTTGACCGTTCAAAACTTCAAATACGACGAAATTTGCACATTGTTATTTAGCAGTCTACGGAGAACTTCAATAACATTGCACAATATTCTTGTACAGTAATATTGTTAGTGTAGTAATCGCTCATGGGAAGACATATAGGGAAACAGTGCCCTCGACTGAGCAATTTTAAGCACCTTAAGAAAAAATACCCTGGGAGTTTTGTCACTTTCTTGTCGAGCAAGACTTGATCTCGATATAGCCTGGAAATGCAATGATTTAAGTGTTCAATTACAGTTAGAATTTTGATGTTAATGTTTCAAAAGTAATAAGTTGCATGGCATTTGAACTGTAGGAGGTTGTATAGAATAGCCCACGGTTTAAGTAATACTTTTGTGTGACAAATTACATACGGTGAACCAGAACTCCGGCAACAAACTTTCAGATGTTATTCGGGGATACTTCCTGCGCATTTTGGTGTAAGAGACCCACGTCCTCATCGCCTTGTTAAAGAGCAGAAATGTGATTATTATTTATTCACTTCGTTACCGCAATTATAAATATTTCTGTGAAAATATTTTCACCACAGTCAACAAGCCTTAATACACAAGAACCAAAAGGTACCACACACAACAACGAGTAATGCAACAACCCTCAGACAGATGGTGCAGTACTGTGATGTGGTTGCTGTCGGTGAGGGAATAGCTAAGCGTAGCGTCGTCGTACCGCTCTTCCATTGCATTCAGTGAATCCGTACACGACGTGCATATCGGGCAACACTTCATCAGTAAGCCTATCCATAGTACTGCCGTAGATCACTGTTAAAGGACAACTAACACTGCCGGAAAACAAGACCCTAGACCAAGCCGAGCAGTCCTGAATGCAAATCTCAAGGCAAAGAGATAAGAAGGTTCAAAATGGTTCAAATGGCTCTGAGCACTATGGGACTTAACATCTGTGGTCATCAGTCCCCTAGAACTTAGAACTACTTAAACCTAACTAACCTACGGACATCACACACATCCATGCCCGAGGCAGGATTCGAACCTGCGACCGTAGCTGTGACGCGGTTCCAGACTGAAGCGCCCAGTACCACACGGCCACACCGGCCGGCAGATAAGAAGGGGATTACTGTACACACAGGACATACCGGCGACATCTGCACTGTTGTGCACCGTTTTCAGTGCAATAAAGATACAAAGATAACAGGGGCAGGAAGCCAGAGGAAATGCAACAATCCGTAACGAGCCGCCGGAGATAGTGGGTCTGATATACCAAAATTTTCAGAATTTATCCCTGAACAACGTCGGAAAGGTTGTCGTTGGAGTTCTGGTTCACCATACAGTACAGAAATTTCGCATACTTTTGCGTTTCATACGCGATATTAAATAATTGTGCCGCTTTCCAGAGGAGCATATTCTTATAACTGGCCTCCCAGTGACGACCCTATGTTGTAACGGTCGTTCACTCTGAAGAGGAACGCTTCTTCTCTGCAACGTGGTTGCTGTAGGAATGAGCCCTCTTGTGAGCCTCTCTCCAACTGTCACATAATATATTTTTAGAATTACTCGATGAAAAGCGTACTAAAAACTTCGAAAAGAATGGATCGGCCTTGAAATACTTAACGACAGGACGATCAAAATGTGGACGTACGCCACAAGATGTCTAGACTCTATGTTTTCTTAACCTTTTCATTTAATAATAAAGTAGCTGCAGTCACATTGTCACCAGAGTTTATCTTTCTTATTGTCTATCTCGATTTTTACCTGAATCTGAACAAGCTGCAGAAGGTACAAACATTAAGAGAGAACAATAAGCAGTAGCGACTGACATCCTTCCAACGAATGAAGCAACACGCAAATGAGGACGATGAATTTCTGGCCAGAACGTGGTAGTCAGATGAGGCACAGTTCTGTTTCAGAGTTTGTGAGATAGTAGAACTATCGATAGTTGGTAGATGACGACTCTGATACAGTTCGTGAAAGAACTTTAGACAGTGGCGTGGTAAAGATATGGCGTGCAATGATAACACAGAGTTATCGTCCGAGCATCTCACTTACTTACAAAGTGGAGAGCGCATAGCAGTGAGTTAAAAACTTTTATTGCGCATACACTGTACAATTTTCCTGCAGTCAATAGAGCGGAGTAACGTTGCGCACCACGAAGTAATCAGTGACAGTTGTGCCAGAGAGATTCCATAACTGTTATCTCAAGTTTAGGTGACACTGTCTTGCATTAAATCAAAGAGTTTATCCCGTTAAATATTTTCCTTGTGGAATTACCTTAAAAGAATAAGAAATATGAAACTGCAATGTCCCATCGTTAGGGAGTTAGAGACGCAGAAAAATACCCGATCAGGCAGTCGGTCGCAGTACTTCGAGGAGCCACCCTAGTATTTGGTGACATTGATTTAAAGATACAGTAACAGTATAAAGCCTAAATCAATTGGACAGAGGATGATTTTCTGGAATGAGGTACCATTTTTTCGCCGTTGGTTGGAAAATAGTAAATCTGTGTTAAGGTCTTATGGGACCAAACTGCTGAGGTCATCGGTCCCTAAACCTACACACTACTTAATCTAACTTAAACTAACTTACGCTATGGACAACATACACACCCATGCCCGAGGGAGGACTCGAACCTCTGACGGGGGGAGCCGCACGGACCGTGTCAAGGCGCCCTAGACCTCGCCGCTACCGCGCGCTACCCATTGTTCCACCTCGCTTGGTAATTAAAAAAAAAGGGGGGGCGGCGCGTAGGACATTACATACACACATGAACACATGATGAGAAAGGTTGTGAGAGATCAGTAAGATTCTAAGAAAGCTAAGAAGGTTTCATCGTAGATTTAAATGAAGCCAAAGTTTTGTTGACAAACAGAAGTTCCACTTAGTGAAATGAGAGCAAGAAGTATATCGCAAAATGCGTCCAGGGAATTTGAAAGTCAAATTCTGTATACCGGAATGATGAAAATTATTCAGAAATTCTGATCTTATACAAAAACAATAAACGGGGTAAACATCTACGCAACCATATAGTGAACATACTGGCAAGGCAACAAAGGATGACACAGAGAAAGCTATAAAGAACTAAATTGTTTCAACCTCGTACTAACAAGGGGAGATCACGACTTCGGGATCACGGATTTACTTCCAACTTTGTACATCTTTGGTGGGCCATTAAAACAACATAATGTGCAAGTACTAAGGTGCAATACTCTGGCAATTCCGAGAAAATCACGAGAGAAGTTTTAGGCGTCTATGATGTAACTGATGTATCTGCGCGAAGGTGACGGTCGTAAGAAGTCGTTGTGGTCAAACGGGCAGTTGGCCGTTAGAGGCCTAGCGGCCAGGACGTGTGCTTACCGTCCAGCCGGTCTATTGGCGTTCGCAAGTTTGCTTACTTCCCGCAAGCGCGAATCGCTTACGGCAACTTCTTTGAAGTAACATGGCGAACTCCTGTAGGAAGACCACTATCAAGATTACGTTCCAAACTGAATATCCAAGACCGCATATGAGGTAGAAAGCTTCTTGCGTGGTCAACTATGTCTCGGTCCACAGCGCATCATTGGTATTCACTTTTCCATTTCGGCCAGTGTAGCCAATGTTAAGATGATTAACGAAGAGGCGTGCGTGAAGGTGGTTACCGGTGCTGGCGGTAATCTCCAGTTTAGGCACTCAGATGGGCATATCGGCGCTGTTACCGTTGAACATGCAGGCGTAGGCATGAGAACCCTCCGGTTTTCGAGCTACCTTTTGAAGTACTCGCCGAGTCCGTTATCTCCGCTCTTATGCCGTACGGGATTGTCATTAGCCACGTGGCTGAGAAGTGACAGGCTTTTACAACGTATCTCGTACTCAACTAAGTAAGAAAAGTCAAAATCGAAATCACGAAGCATGTTCCTTCATACTTAAACATTGCTGGTTGTGGTGCAATTATCATGTACGATGGACAACCGCGCACTTGTCAAGATGTGGGTAGGAGAGTCATGTTCGTTCTGATTGTTTGCAGCGGCGGATCACTCAGATTTCATCAGGAGAAGCGGTACAACATGTCCCTCCTTCGATTCTACCAATTAAGTATTCACAAGTGACGGCACCTACGACCTCTGGCAGTGTGGATCGGGATAGGTTACTACCGTAGACAGACGGACACGTTATCGCTGCAGAAGGAGTCGCCAGGTAAACCCGGAGGGCAACTGCCACCGCACAACGAACGGATGGATGTTAATCCACGAGTCGTGCCAACCCAAGCTTTCCTCTCGAAAGGCCCACGGGAGTCGGATCTGACACGGAGACGCACGTCCGGAAGAAGCGTTCACCCGGTGAGAACAAGAAACGCCGACGGACGCCGTCTGACGACTGCTTCTTCCCGGAAGATACGCACTATCGTGTCGATTTCGACAGTACCGTGGACGCTGCTGCTGCGGAGCAGCCGACTGCTACATTATTCGTCTCCTGGACACCCGTTCGAAGATGGAGGGGGCGATGGAACGCCGTCGTAGTCGCGAGGAATCATGGCAAGGGCCTCTTTGGCAGCAGACGCACCACACCGATAGCCTCTCTCCAGTGACTTGCGGGCGGACGACATGGAAGACGACTCTTTGGCGGGCATGTCACTTGCTGAAGAGGGGAAGTTACACAATGCTCCCTGCCCCCTCCCGATATCCTGCATAGTAATAGAGACAAGAGGGCGACGTTGGGATGACCGGACCCGTACACCAATGACTACCGCTGCCTTCGAGGGCAAACGACAGTCATATTGATTCGCGACCATCATCATCAATAACATCCGGTATCACGTGAAGCTGTCATTGCTAGGCGCCACGCTTTATGCGGCCGACTTTGACGTGGCCTTACTGCAAGAGGTATACGTTCTTGGCTTCCAGGACACCTCCGGGTACACGACATGCCTATCACACGGGTCGGATACGGGCAATGACGTCGCAGTGTTCTCAAAGAAAGTTTAATAGCCACCGAAATATGATACCTACAGAATTCCAGGGCCATGGCACTTACGGTCCAAGGGATAATCTTCGTCAATGTTTACGCACCGACCGGTACCAGCAAGAGGCGTGAACGTTCGCTAGATTTAGTGGGTGATTAACCCAATTATGCCAAGGCAGTGCAGATGATATGGTGATCGGAGGCGATTTTAATTGTACACAATCTGCCAAGGACCAAATTCATCAGCATTCACCATGCCCAGCACTCGGCGCTGTCATTCGAGAGCTCGGTTTGGTAGACATTTGGGTCTCCATCTATGCCAATAGATAAAGTTTCAAGCACTTTTCAGAACGTTCGTCTTGTAGAATTGATAGGGTATATACTTCCCGCTCTCTCAGGGATGCGGTCACTGCAGCCGAGTTGCAGCCAGCAGCATTTACTGACCACACTGCTTACATGTGTACCAGCACGCTTCGATACGAACAAGTGTGATGCAGCGGTAGACGGCGAAAATTTAACACCGTTCACCTGTCTTCACCGGGATGTCAAGCGGCGGTGGGTGACACGTGGAGACTGTGCTTACGACGACGAGGAGCGTATATGTCTGCTTTGCAGTGACGACTGGACTGTGCCAAGACGAACCTTCGACGTACTTTGAAGACGTTTAGCAGGGAAACTGGGGCATGGAGGCTCAGCACTACAGAGTTCTATTACGCCATCAGGGGGTATTCCGTTATGCCCCCATTCTCGGACCGGCAGATGACCGTCAGTCGAGAAAAAGCGAAGATAGAAACGTTGACACGTCAACACCGGGAAGCGACCATCATTCGTACACCACTCAACGAGACATAAGTAATGCATACTTTACCCATTATTATCTCCTGTACGCGGAGAAAAGATCTGATCCAGAGATCATTACTGCTGTCGCCGGTTTGAAGCACGCCATGGTTACTCCGGAACTCCAACAGGGGCTGCTAAAGTCGGTGACTGAGGAAGAAGTGTTGGATGCCATAGGACAAGGGCACCCAATGATTTTCCAGGACTGGATGGGTTGCCATTGAAGGTTTATAGGACGTTCCAGAGGCTATTGGTGCCCTGTTGGACTACTATATGACAAGAGCTCATGACACCAGAGATGCAACTTCCGGCTGCTCCTGTGGAAGGTATCATAATCCCAATCCGTAAACCTCCCAGAGGATCATGTATTACAGGCTACGTACCATTGACTTTGATGAACTGTGATATGAAAATTTTCACTTGTCTACTGGCAGCTGGAATTCGGTGTACGGCGTCTCCTGTCCTATCAATGGATCAGGCCTCGATGGGTGGGACGCATAATATCCGCGCTGCCCTGTGCCGCTACAGGGTCCTGATTGCCCTCGCTAAGGTGAGTCGGGTACCGGGAGCGCTGGCTCAGTCAAGCATTTGATCACGTCAATCTTATGTATGAGGTTCATTCTAATGAAACCTGGTCAGTGCGTCTACCTTTGCCTTACACGTAGAGCGGCACCACGTAACTGCAGGTATGGTGGCGCCATCTATAGGTTGAGATACTGACGCGTGCACGACGTTTGTTGTTGCATAGTGCGAGTGTGGTTTCGCGCCGAAGAGAAGGTGGCCATACAAGTTATCGTCCACTACCGAACACGCAGGCGAGTAAGCAGGAACAACGAGAAGTGATTCGATTTTTGGCGGCGGAGGGAGTTGGAGGCCGTGAAATGTATCGATGGATGAAGGTTGTATACGGCGAGTACAGTCTGAGTCGTTCAACTGTTGTGAAATGGCGCAAACGATTCCTTCAGGGGCGCGAATCACTGGAAGACGATGCTCGTCCTGAACAAGCCCATCGTGTCATCACGCCAGGAAATGGTTGCGGAAGTTAATGCTTTAATCTTGGACAGCCGCAGAATCACCGTGGACGAGACCCATCGGTTACTGGGTATTAGCGTGGGCACCCACCCCCGTCCAGGTCTGGATCCGACAGCAGCCTACTAGCTTCTGCAAGGATGGAATCGACCGGCTAGTGTCGCAAAGGGATAAATGTGCCAACAGTTTTGGCCCCTGTATTTGAGTAGGCGTACTGTGTATAACTACATTTTTGAGTTAATAAAATGGTTATACTAGTGACCGGGTTTCATTTGAATACCCCTTATACTTAAATGCTGTTCTTCAGAATGTGCAGTGCCCGTTCGCATTCGTCGAGTTGGAGCTACGTGTCCTATGTGGCGTAACATGGAGAGTGCTTGTCAGCGGTAGATTATGGAACACCTTGCACATTCGCCGCTCTGTTAGAGAAGAATGCACATTATCGACAATACTGTACGCTTTAGCCTTGGAACCGTTGTGTGGTCTGCGACAAAGCCTCACGGGCTTGTCTCTTGGTGGCTTCGTTTTTAGATGTACTGCTTATGAAGATGATCTGATGTTAACTCTTTGTGACGAACACGATGTACGCAGAGCCTTGGATTGGTTAGCCACTTATGGTGAAGCTTCGGGGAGCCGTATAAATGTACAAAAATCGATGGCCTTGACTACTGACTCTGGGATGACACCTGAGCGTATCGCGCGATAAAATCCGTTATCATGGTATCACCTTCACGGACGACATGTCACACACAACAGCCCTTAATTGTCGGAGCCTCTTGCAACACATCGTTCTGGACTTGGACCTTCATCAACGGTCCGAATTTATTAATATCTATCACGCATCACGAATTCCGCATGTAGCGCAAAAACTACCGATGCTCGGAACATCATGGCGGCATTAGGTTCGTTTGTCAGCGCTGGAATGATATTTAAGGTTCAATACCACACTCTCACTCTTCCTAAAGAACGGGGCGGACGTGGCCTTTTTAATGTTCACGATCTAGCAGTGTCTGTATACGCTAGTATGCACCACAAGCTTTGGCGGCAATGCCCCACCAGCGTCACAGGCTTACTGATGGAGTCTCTGGCGCCTTTTTCCCTTGACCCTCCGGTGGCGCTTACTGAGGTACCGGTGCCATTTTCCTACTTTGGGAGGTTTTTATGGAGTAGAGCTACCTAAAGGACTCTCTCCGTGTCTCTCGCTTACCAACGGCCAGTGACAGCTATCGCACACTACTTCGCCGCCGGTCGCCTATTGTCGTCGAACTGGCATTGTCCTACCGTGCGTTGGAACGTATTACGGCGCACTGATCACACGGTAACGCTAGGTTCAGACGTACGTTCAACCTGGCACTTGACGGTGAACAGAGAACAAATTACCGAGAGAGACTTCATAGGATCTATCTTGCAGATCCGCCTCTTTGTCTGAACTGCAACGTGCAGGATACAGACGAACACCGTCTACATTGTGAGCCACTGGAAGAGATCCAGTATTTTGTGCTCTAATTTTGGCTCTATTTTTACGGACGCCGCCTCTTATGTCGATTCCCGCACTCTCCTCTATCCGGACGCTGTTTATTACCCAAGGACGAAACACAACACTGTCACGTGCTTCAGAGGTCACGTGATTTATTATTTATTTTGAGGTGGTGTCATAGGACTCGTGGATTTTTGGAACTATATACACGATTGACATTGTGCTATTGTGAAGAATCATAATTACAGTCAACACTTCTCGAACTTCTTGCGGAGCATCTTCTACGATCTACCCCGTAGCTGGATTATTCGTCACAGGAGATAAATTTGATACATTCACACACAGGAGATTGAACAGATAATGGTACTTACACGACATTCCATGAAGATCGGGTGGCGGCGCCCATAGAGTACCGATGCCGCATGCGCGTGTTACGGAAGTACAACTTTGTGTTTTGTTTTCTCTTTTTTATTTTCAGAGGTCACGGAAAATGTGCATTTATTTTTTGTCAATAAATAAGTGAATGTCCTCCTGGACCATGTACCCCTTTCAAAGGCTCCTTTTTGGCAAAGGAGACATCGTGACCAGGCCTTGTAAAATGACTCCTTCCCACTTTGCCAACTGTTAGTGTTCGCGCGTTGCAAGCGGGTTGCAGGCGAGGCGGCGGTTCCAACCACTGTACCACGAAAATTTGATCTATATTTTTTCATCACTGGTTTCACTATCTGATTTATATGACGTCTGAGAGGTAACAAAATGAAAAAAAGACCATATGCATTTTCATAAAGTTATAGTGAATTTTATATGTTAATTGACTATTTACTATTTATAATTAAATTTTCAAGAACGAGAGACAGGCTTGTAAAGCCCAAGTCAAATCTCGATAATTAATAATACGTAGGACGTTATTTACAATGAGTAATATAGTAAGTCATAATGTGCTAGAAGGCAAGAGTAATGTACAATTACTCGTCGGATGTGCTATCGATATCACACGTTGCAGGATAATATTTGTCATAAAGTCAAGGAAAACATCAATTACAACTTCATGCAAATACACGAGTTTTTTCATTATATTATCTGTCAAGCGTTATATAAACTAGATAATATGACCAGTGATGAAAAATGTAGATTAATAATTAAGTTTGAGCGGAAGTCGAACCGTTGCCTCACACACGTTCGTCTTACGAGGCTTGAACGCCAATCATTTGACCATCGTGAACTTTGACGTCCGCCACTTATGCACAGAACTATAAGCCACATAATAGATGTACAAAACTTCTCTTGCGATGTTCTCGTAACTGCCAATGTAGTGGACCTTACTACTTGTGGTCTTAATGGCTCATTAAAAGCTCATTGAAGTAAATCTGTGATTCCAACGTCGTGACCTCTCATTGTAAAGAAATAGGTGAATTTTCAAAGACAGACATGTGGGCCCGCCCACATGCTGTCAAGGTTGATTCGAGTACGCTGCAAAAGTTTCGCTGGGAAGCACTTACACATTCTTCATAGAGTTCCGATCTCTTCTCATGCGAAAATGAATGCAAGCAGAGCAATGAGAGAAGTAAAATTTTGTTAACCGATCAGATAAAACTCTAACGGTTTGGGTCTTCCGTAAAATACGTAAGCAGTTCGAAAGCATTTATTCAGTCACTAAGTGACCATACTTTCACCAAATCGAAAGATAACGGAGATAAGACCGAAATACTGAATTCTGTCTTCCGAAACCCTTTCACTGCGGAAGATCGTAATACGGTTCGTCCTCTCAACCATCGTAATAAGTAACACCGAAATGGCAGATATTGAAATAAACGATCGCGGAATGAAAAAGCAACCAGAATTGCTTAGAAGTGTAAAAGCATCAGGACCAGACGAGATACCCGTGAGATTCTTCAAGGATTATGCGAAGGAACTTGCTCCCCTCCTGGCAGAAGTTTATCGTAGTTCGCTGGAGTAACGAAGTTATCTAGCTACTGGAAAAAAGTGCAAGTCATTCTCCTTTTCAAGAAGAACTTAGAACTACTTAAACCTAACTAACCTAAAGACAACACACAACACCCAGCCATCACGAGGCAGAGAAAACCCCTGACCCCGCCGGGAATCGAACCCGGGAACCCGGGCGAGCTATTTGACACCGTCCCACATACCCGTTTAGCGAAAGAAATACGAGCTAACCGAGTATCGGTCCATACTGGCGACTGAATTCAAGTCTTCCTTGCAGATAGATCTCAACACATCGCTCTTAGCCGAACGATACCGGCAATGTAAAAGTAATTTGAGGAATACCCCAAGGAAGTGAGATAGGACCGTAGCTGTTTACAAAATGTATACATGATCTAATATTAAGTGTTGAGAGCTCTTTAAGACAGCTCGCAGATGGTGTGGTTACCCATAAGAATGTAGCAATCCCAGATGAGGAGGTAGTATCGATTTGGAGAATGACCTACAGAAGATGGATGAATGCTACAGGCTCTGGCAGCTGACTCTGACTGTAAATAAATGTAACATGTTGTTCCTACACAGGAAAAGAAATCCGCTGCTGTACAACTACGGTATTGATGACAAATTACTGGAAAAAATAACCACCGTAAAATAACTTCAAGAAACTACCTAGAGCGAGTTTAAATGAAATGACCATAAAGCTGATGCCAGACTGACATTCATAGGAAGATTCTTAAAGAAATGTAACTCATTCTCGAAGGAAGTGGCCTCAAGGCGATTGTTCTACCGATCCCTGAACACTGTTCATCGATATGGGACCCTTACCATTTAGGGCTGATAGAACACATTGAGGATATTCAATATATAGTGCGGCGTTTCGTCACGGGATCGTTGATTCCACGCAAGTGTTACAGAGATGCTCAACAAACTCCAGTGGCAGACGCTACAAGAGAGGTGTTGTGCATCATGAAGAGCTTTATTATTGAAATTTCGAGAGAATGCTTTCCGGCAAGAATCGGACAACATATTACTTCCTCCCACATACATCTCGGGAAATGACTACGACGAGAAAATTCGAGAAATTAGAGCTTATACAGAGCCTTATCGACAATAATTCGAGAATGGGCTTGCGGAGTATTGATGTCCATGATTTCCATATTTTTGGAGGTCTGAAGAAAGACATTCGTGGCCGTCGATTTGCGAAAGCGTTACGGAGATGATAGATAAACTCCAGTGGAAGACTCTGCAGGAGAGACGCTCAGTAGCTCGGTACGGGCTTTTGTTGAAGTTTCGAGAACATACCTTCACCGAAGAGTCAAGCAGTATATTGCTCCCTCCTACGTATATCTCGCGAAGAGACCATGAGGATAAAATCAGAGAGATTAGAGCCCACACAGAAGCATACCGACAATCCTTCTTTCCACGTACAATACGAGACTGGAATAGAAGGGAGAACCGATAGAGGTACTCAGGGTACCCTCCGCCACACACCGTCAGGTGGCTTGCGGAGTACGGATGTAGATGTAGATGTAGAAAAGGTGCATCCTTGGGTACAATCATGGTTCTTAGGCAACCACAAAAATTTATCAGTGAAGGCATTGACCACTTTGTCTCACAGTGGGATAAATGTGTTAACGGTTTATGATGTTCCTATGGTTATTTATCGTGACGTCAGATGGCGAAGTAAAGCTTGGAATTTCAGTTCGCCCTGCAGTTTGCAGTTTATGGAGTACCCTTCGTGTAGTTTTCGTGCCGACAGTCTTCGTGAGTGCGACATTCCGCTCTGCAGCGACTTTCGCAGCTGCGTCTTCTTATTTTTCACCACAATGCTCTTCGTTGACCTTCCGTCACGATCAGCCAGCACACAGTTTCGTTGTGAGCTAGAAGGTGATTCAGCTTTCCTTGTATGCGGAATAAATCTTCGATGCAATACCTCTTGAAATGCTAAACACTTCAGTTGCCTCATACAGAACATTGGCCATGATTGACACTTACAACGTATTGAGGACACTGAACAGGTGCTCTTCGTCGTCAAATGCAACAGTGCAACCTGCAGGCTTGGCTAACGTCTACATATATGCTTGCGCACACATTTATCACTATGTTTCGATATTTTTGTGGAGCCCCTGTAGCTTATAAAACTTCCGTTCGACCTACTATCCAATATTGCTCGTCAGGCTGGATCCCTTACCAAGCAGGATATATAGAGAAGACACAAAATGCCAGGTGTCCCTTTCAAGTTCTCCTTTTCAGCTGGTGTGTTACTCATCCATCATCACGTTCTCCATCATACAAAGACTTATAGTTCAAGTTCTAGGAAGGCATATTCCAAGAGAAAGAAACAAAGGAAGATAGAGTTTAGCACCCCCGTCGACGACGAGGTCATTACAGACAATCTCCAAGATCAGCAAAGCGTCATATTACTTCGTCCTACACGTATCTCCTGAAATGACCACAAGGGTAAAAGGAGAGAAGTTTATTCTTATTCAGATTTTTGCTGATATTCGTTCTTTACGTGCTTCATTTCGTCAATTGAACAGAACAGGTGGAAGGGGGGAGGCTGTTATTTTTAGACCATGTTCTCCCCACCAGACAACGTAAGCTGACTTGCAGACTGTAGATGTAGATATAGGTGGAACATCATCAGTTTTGTTCAGGTGTACTATCTGAACCATAAACAGTAGTCACAGTTGTTCACGATACTGTTTATAATGAAAGTTATAAAGTACACACTTTCTGTCGATTTAGTATATAAAATCGAATCGTGGTTTGATGGCAATAAAAAGAAACAAAAAGTAGCTCGTCGTAGACTTCAAGTCCCGAGTAATAGTTCTGTAAGGAGTAACTTATGTCCACAAGCTGCCCATACATTCCATGACGTTTATTTTCGTTCTTATTTGTTGGCAGCCTGTGATTGTTGTCCTCAACTTCTTGCCTGCACTTCAGCTTCAGTAGGTGACAAACACTTCAAAATTTTGTGTGCCATAGTCACTATAATTTGTCTATTATTATTGTTGTTATTATTGTCATTATGACATACATAAACTATTCTCAATGCGGGTCACAACTAGGGTATATCTTATATGTAATGAGTTGCACATCTGGTGATAATATCATTGACTACGCGAAAGTATTCGCCATTAACGACCTTCTACATTTTGGGACAGTTTCTGGCAGATAACATAAAAGATTACTTTACTGTCTCTCGTTGTTGCGTAAGGTCTGCCTATTGATCATGTTTGTGGTATTGTCCTCGTAGAAGTTATTACAGAATGTAAACGTAGTATTGATGCAAATACAGGCTATGAAAACGCGCGCAGTATTGATTTCCGCAGGTGGTATATGACAATCCACCGAAAGAAGATGCTGTATTAAACAGGCTCGTTGATGGTGTATGTAATGAACTGTATTAAGAACTATCTACATGGAACACACAAGCTGACGACGTTCATACCCTAAGGTTTCTTTAGCACAATTAATACAGATCGAAGCAGTTAGAATTTTCATTTTTGTCGTTGAAAGATAAGCTGAAAGCTGGGATGGTATCTTTGACATGAACACGACCGATCTCCTCCTCATATCTGTGGTTAAGCTTAATCTCTAGTGACATAGTCTACAGGACCTTAAAACCTAATCTTCATTCATTGATCTGAATCACACACTTTGTGGGATTAGTTGAACATTAAGTCTTCGTCAGATACTTTTTATGTATTATTGACGTTTGGAAGTTTTACAGTGTGTCCAAAAAGTCTTTACCTTTTATTTGTAGGGTAAACACCACAGAAGTGAATCTCCCATTAAACTTTTGTCTAGCTAACCATGTTTGATAAAGAACAGGAAAACACATAACAGAAAATCCAAATGAGCAATGTTGGTAGCACATAATAATCTAATCGGTAATCAGTTTGATTCCATGTATTAGCCGACGTCATAGAAAGGATATGTTGTGTTTCAGAGTTTCACTATTTAACGCAAGATCTCACTGAAATTTGTCCTTGACACGGCTCCAGAGAAAACCTCTAATGGGACTGTGTCATAAGGGTGTGGAAGTCATGACGCTGGGCTACCACATCCGATGAACCAGTAAAGGTTTTTTATTCTTAATACTGTTTTTGGTACAAAGGATGTTTATTTTTCTATATAAGATTTTGTTTCTCAGTAATTAGGACTTACATGCTTAATTCTAAATAATCTTTAAATATTGAATAATTAGGATAAGAATATTTAATTCTCAATAACTTTTTGTAAAGACACTTTGTGGCAGCATCTCAATAAGGCAACCTGTGCGAACGTAAATCTTTTAATTTAACATCGAGGCCGGGAGAAAACATAATCAATTGCGTAAGTGCTGAGTGATCGTCATGATATGAGTTAGTAAAGGAGAGAACCGCGGAAGGCAACACACAGAATTATGGAAAATACTACCTCGCACCTCTTGCGGAATTTGGAAGCTAGCGTTTCATGATTTTGCAAGATGAATCATTTGAGTGAAACTCTAGGATATTACAGTTGAAAAGCAATATGACTCTCTTCACATCTCTCGCTGAAGTTGCTCACTGTCACCATTTTGTGGCTGTTGGTGGCAGAAGTGCTACAGCCTCAATCTGAGATAGCGCCGGACACATTCCTACTAAGTTGACTGGATTCTTCAAATGGTTCAAATGGCTCTAAGCACTATGGGACTTCACATCTGAGGTCATCAGTCCCCTAGACTTAGAACTACTTGAACCTAACTAACCTAAGGACAATACATACATCCATGCCGGAGGCAGGATTCGAACCTGCGACCGTAGCAACAGCGCGGTTCCGGACTGAAGCGCCTAGAACCGCTCGGCCACTGCGGCCGGCTGATTGGATTATATTTCTTGTGAACCCCGACCACTAAAAATGCGTGTCCGAGAGTGCAGGTCCCCTCCCCTGCTCTATGTTTAACCAGTGAAATTTTTCCTAACAGTATTCTTGTAAAAACTCGTTCCTTGCTCTTCTGTCTCTTTCTTCAGCCAATAAGGGAGCTTCCTTTCGACACTGCCGTGCTCATAGTCACTCTGAGAAAAAGTTGCATGTGGACCAATGTTCGCTCTCCTTACATTCTTAAACAAAGCTTTTCTGTAAGAGCGGCCCATGCAGTGGTGTCCCACGGTTTCGAAGACTCGAAACTTCCTTTCATCTGCCCAGCAATATCCCAAAAGTCGTCCCTACATTCGGCAGACAGTATCACCTTCGTCTAAGTTTCCTACTCACGCCATCTTATTAAACATTTTCGCATGTGGTCGCACCAGGAAGTTCTTTCTGTTACGGAATCCTTCCGGTGGCACCATAGGGAGACATCGTGTGACCTTTACCTATCGTCCACCGTTCTCTATCCAGGCTTTCGGATCACTGACACAGTCGTCCAGTCTGCTCCCCAAAAGCACATAAATCCAATTTTATATTACTGTAAATAACGATCACTCCTACATTTACGATCAATTAATTACGCAAGTCGAGGGTGGTTCTCTAATTTAATATGATGAATCTGCGGATGTTACGAGTCGGTTCAGGAAAACGGTCCCGTAACACACCGTCGAGGAAGAGTGGTATCTACGAGGGCGTATTTGAAAGCAGCGCCTCCGAATCTCTGATTCTGCTCGCAATATTGGTTGAGGTATTACATGCCATGCATATTACTCGGTCGATTTCCTCGCTTCGCAGACGCAATTTGCGACTCGCTGCCGCTATGTGGCTTCGAATTGTAGCATGTAACATGGGGATGTGTAACGTATCTACGCCGGTGCCCGAGGAATACACTCCTGGAAACTGAAATAAGAACACCGTGAATTCATTGTCCCAGGAAGGGGAAACTTTATTGACACATTCCTGGGGTCAGATACATCACATGATCACACTGACAGAACCACAGGCACATAGACACAGGCAACATAGCATGCACAATGTCGGCACTAGTACAGTGTATATCCACCTTTCGCAGCAATGCAGGCTGCTATTCTCCCATGAAGACGATCGTAGAGATGCTGGATGTAGTCCTGTGGAACGGCTTGCCATGCCATTTCCACCTGGCGCCTCAGTTGGACCAGCGTTCGTGCTGGACGTGCAGACCGCGTGAGACGACGCTTCATCCAGTCCCAAACATGCTCAATGGGGGACAGATCCGGAGATCTTGCTGGCCAGGGTAGTTGACTTACACCTTCTAGAGCACGTTAGGTGGCACCGGATACATGCGGACGAGCATTGTCCTGTTGGAACAGCAAGTTCCCTTGCCGGTCTAGGAATGGTAGAACGATGGGTTCGATGACGGTTTGGATGTACCATGCACTATTCAGTGTCCCCTCGACGATCACCAGAGGTGTACGGCCAGTGTAGGAGATCGCTCCCCACACCATGATGCCGGGTGTTGGCCCTGTGTGCCTCGGTCGTATGCAGTCCTGATTGTGGCGCTCACCTGCACGGCGCCAAACACGCATACGACCATCATTGGCACCAATGCAGAAGCGACTCTCATCGCTGAAGACGACACGTCTCCATTCGTCCCTCCATTCACGCCTGTCGCGACACCACTGGAGGCGGGCTGCACGATGTTGGGGCGTGAGCGGAAGACGGCCTAACGGTGTGCGGGACCGTAGCCCAGCTTCATGGAGACGGTTGCGAATGGTCCTCGCCGATACCCCAGGAGCAACAGTGTCCCTAATTTGCTGGGTAGTGGCGGTGCGGTCCCCTACGGCACTGCGTAGGATCCTACGGTCTTGGCGTGCATCCGTGCGTCGCTGCGGTCCAGTCCCAGGTCGACGGGCACGTGCACCTTCCGCCGACCACTGGCGACAACATCGATGTACTGTGGAGACCTCACGCCCCACGTGTTGAGCAATTCGGCGGTACGTCCACCCGTCCTCCCGCATGCCTACTATACGCCCTCGCTCAAAGTCCGTCAACTGCATATACGGTTCACGTCCACGCTGTCGCGGCATGCTACCAGTGTTAAAGACTGCGATGGAGCTCCGTATGCCACGGCAAACTGGCTGACACTGACGGCGGCGGTGCACAAATGCTGCGCAGCTAGAGCCATTCGACAGCCAACACCGCGGTTCCTGGTGTGTCCGCTGTGCCGTGCGTGTAATCATTGCTTGTACAGCCCTCTCGCAGTGTCCGGAACAAGTATGGTGGGTCTGACACACCGGTGTCAATGTGTTCTTTTTTCCATTTCCAGGAGTGTAGTATGCTGTAATCAAGTTTAGAATTCGAAGGGATCGTTCACACATGGAGGACCCCTTCCTTCATCAAGACAATGCCAGACCACACACGAGCACTAAGACATCTGCAACAATCCGAAGCCTTGAGTTCACTGTCATCGATCGTCTTCCATACATTCCTGATTTGCCCCCATCCGGCTTTCATCTGTTTTTAGAAAATGAACACTTTCGGGGGGTTCAGTTTGACAGTGATAAAGTGGTACAAGCATAGGTGAGGTTGACGCTCCGTCAACAAAGTCAGTGACGGTATCGACAAACTGGTCTGTCGTTGGGAGAAATGTGTTTGTCGCCAGGGTGACTATGTTGAGAAATAAACATGTAGAAATGAAAAATTAAGACGTATAATGTTAATAAAATTTGTTTTATCTCAAAAGCTTGAAGAGTGAGTTTTCAAAAAAAAAATTCTGTGGCATTACTTTTCAGTACACTCTCGCAGATACGAATTCTACTACTCATTGACACAATATATCGTTTTATTGAATTAAGGCCCGTAGTGGTGCCCAAGAAAATGAGAATTTTTTTGAGTCATCATTATTCGGAATGGTTTGATGCAGCCAGCAAGACTACCTCACCAGTGCTAATTTCATCTCAGAGGAGCACTTACACCCAACGTCCACATTATTTGTTGGATATATTTCAGTTTTTCTTTCCCTACAGTTTTTGCCCACGGCGACTCCCTCTAGTACCATGTAAGTTATTCTCTGATATGGCCTATAATCCTGCCCTTTAGCCACGCGGGTTAGACGCGCGGTCTCGTCCCCTTGCCACGGTTCGCGCGGGTCCCCCCGTTGGAGGTTCAAGTGCTCCCTCGGGCATCGGTGTGTCTGTTGTCCTTAGCGTAAGTTAGTTTAAGTTAGATTAAGTAGTATGTAAGCCTAGGGACCGATGACCTCAGCAGTTTGGTCCCGTAGGAAATTACCACGACTCCTACGTGCCCTTCTTCTGTTCAGTGTTTTCAACGCATTCATTTCCTTGCCGATTTTACAGAGAAACCTCTCATTTCTTATCTCATAAATCCAATTGATTTTCTGCTTCCCTCTGTAACCTCAAACACTTAGATTCTCTTCTTTTAGGGTTTTCTCACAGTCTATACTTCTCTTCCATACAATGCGTTGCTGTAGATGTACAATGTGAGAAACGCCTTCTTTAAATTACTAGTGGAATTCTTTCAGCGAGAAATGTTTTCTTTGCTGTACTAGCCAGCTTCTTACATCCTCCTAGCTTCATCCATCATTTTACTTCGGATGCAGCATAATTGCATCACTTGGTCTACTACGTGGTGCAAAATTTTGATTTTAAGATTATCGCTAATCTCATTTCTGCTAATACTTTCATCTTTCTTTGATTAACCATCAATCCATAATATGTGCTCATCAGACTGTTTATTCCACTGAATAGGCTCTGCAATTCAATTACACTAAATATTAGCTAAGAGTAAACTGGAGAAGAGGCAAAATCCAGAGAAAAAATAATAATGCAAAAGCGTGCAACAGACACTGGTTTTGATCTCTGTTTGTGCATTCTATGGCCTCAGGTTCAACATATCAGTTTTGTAAAAGGTCACCTCCCCAGAAAAATACTAACAACACATTTCAGATAGTCCTTATCGACCTCAAACGCTAAAACATGTCGACTGCTAAGCCTCACTTAAGCTTGGCGTCACTATGCACAACCATAAATAACAGTCACTTTGAATGAAAGAAGGAATAAACCTTTGTTTTAAATATTATGTACAGAATAATTTAGAATTTGTAATTCGGGTGACGACATACCTAACGAATTCTTGAGACTTCACACATAAGCTAGGTCACTGACTCATGCTTTCTGCTGAGACCAGAGCGTGCTGGTTTCTGGTACATGAGTAGGAGATCGCGAGTTCTTGAACTCACCTTACAGGTTAATGCCCTTGACTTCTGGCAGCTTATTTGGAAACAGTGCCTGAAAATGACGGTCTATAGTTTTACTACGAACAAATTACAAATTGAGCTATTTTCTCATTTGTGAACGTTCGCGTTTTGTTGGTCACTGAAACAGCCACACAAAGGAAATGTTACTGAAACCTGCTACCTCTAAAAACTCATTTTATTTTCAATTTCCGCAACTGTTTCAAATAATCTCACTTATAACAAATGTACTGAAAGGTCAAAAGTCGCAAGATATACCACTGGTATGCACTCTGTGGATAGTCATGTTATGCATTCCCGGATATGTATAGGACCGTCGGCCGGAGTGGCCGCAAGTTCGAATCCTGCCTCGGGCATGGATGTGTGTGACGTCCTTAGGTTAGTTAGGTTTAATTAGTTCTAAGTTCTAGGGGACTGATGACCTCAGAAGTTAATTCGCATAGTACTCAGAGCCATTTGAACCATTTTTTGTATAGGACCGTTTACACAAGGCGTACTTAACGGTAATGTGTGGCCGCAATATTGTTTCCGTTATAAATGCTGCAACTTGGCTGCAATAAAAAGCAATGTAATGGTATGGTTCAGCAACGCAACTGATGGAGCAGTCTGTTGTAGGTAGCTGCCGAGGTAATGACGAGGTGTTGCCGGTTTTGGCCACCAAGGGTGGAGTATATTTCGTATAGGCGGAGCATATCTACGTTTGTCCTTGTTTGTAAATGCTTCCATGTCACTCTCAGCCATTTTTCTTCTTTGTCACGCCGGCAGTGCTGCAGTACAAAGTCACTAAACCTGTGCGGTGAAGGAATATTATTGCGATTCAGTTGGAGAGATGGCCCGCGTACGTAGACGTACTCTATTTGTTTTTTGTCTATAGGAATGAAGAAGTGGGCATACAAGAGAGCCATGAATTTCGTAAGTGTGATCCTTACATCTACTGTCAGAGTTATGGAAGACATAAAGTAATACATACAAAGACCGCAATCTGAAAAAGGATATTCTCGCTGCTACCATCGTAGTAGAAGATCTTCAGTAGTGCGCCATAATTATATTCTACCTAGGCTCTTAAAAATTTTAAACTTTTTCGAAGGTTCAATCACTTGCGTTTTCGTCTTCATCACCAGCAACTTGCCAACTGTACCTTTATTCCTGGTATGTAGGGGCCTACTATTTTCTACCTACCATATCTCTGCTAATAGGTGTATCGCATTTATGGAATTCGTAAATTTCTCGCTGTCCTGTTGAACTACAGTAAAGTATAAACATAAACATTTGTTTGTTATTTCAAAATAATCAATGAATTCATAGAGCTCTTCCACCAAAGGCTCGCACATCTGTGACACCAAGATACGAACTGCACTTTAAAAATGTACATCAAATTTATTTATGATTCCCCAGTAGCCAAAAATTGAAAGAAGACTTGCTTGTAAAGGGTATACAGTCTTTTTTATTATACAGGTAATAACAGTTCTAGGACAAATACTTTTTTCCTATATTGAAAATCGTGTTTCAGTATGTTGGAAGAGGTATGTATTCAGCATTCGTTCACGAATTAAAGGTTCGGAATTAGTTAGTGTACATAACGAAGAACGCATCCTCAAAGACCAATTTATCTTTTTGTTGGAAACTTTTTTCTATGTGAAAAGTTAATGCGTGACGGCAGCGACCGCTACGGGCGCAGGTTCGAATTCTGCCTCGGGCATGGATGTGTGTTTAAGTAGTTCTAAGTTCTAGAGGGCTGATGATCTCAGAAGTTAAGTGCCATAGCGCTCAGAGCCACTTCAACCATTTTGAACCATGACGGCAGCACTTATTTCGCTTTAGTCCATTTCGCGACCGTACTTTAGTCTACGTAAACACTTCGGTCATGGAAATGTACTGCTGCAAACACCAACACTCTCGGGCAACAGTTCAAAAATGTGTGTGAAATCTTATGGGACTTAACTGCTAAGGTCATCAGTCCCTAAGCTTACACACTACTTAACCTAAATTATCCTAAGAACAAACACACACACACCTTCCCGAGGGTGGACTCGAACCTCCGCCGGTACCATCCGCTCAGGCAACAGTGACCGGCAATATTGCCAAACATGAGGCTGCAAATCGTGTGGCTGGCATTATTGCCGGGAGACATTACGGGATGATATTGTCGTCAATGTGGAACTCTTATTGCCCGTTTAAATGTACGTTAAATTCTCGCACAAAAGGCTTCATTAAAGAAGTGTGTCATGTAGAGTTGTACCATCATAGATCTCTCACTCGGCTTTTTCGACCAATGTGCCGAAGTGCTCAACACACTGAATTCCTTTTCACGAGGATCTCAGTTTGACTAAAACTCTAAAGACAAATGTCAATATATCTCATTTTAAATCAACATTGTTGATTTCCGAAATGGTTCAAATGGCTCTGGGACTGTGGGACTTAACATATGAGGTCATCAGTCCCCTAGAACTTAGAACCTAAGGACATCACACACATCCATGCCCGAGGCAGGATTAGAACCTGCGACCGTAGCGGTCGCGCGGTTCCAGACTGAAGGATGATTTCCATTTTCTACCCATGTGCTCTTTCTAAATGACCTCGTCATCAACGGAACACTAAAATTCAATCAATAGTCCTTCCTCCTTAAGTCTTTCTGGCATCTAGGGTGTTACGGACGCAACAACAGGTCAGCTGTGATGGAGAGAAGCGGTCAAGGAAAAAATCAGTTGTGTTCTTGAAACGCAACCGTCCCTCGATTCAGCTGAACAAGTCAAGGAAAACCACGGAAAACCTAAATCAGGGTGGACAGACCACGATTTGATACTAATTATTCCCTAGTCCGGAGTGTCAGCCACTGGGCCATGTCGCTCAGTCGTTGGCAAACACTGAAGCTCAACCCACGTTTCGTTATTTCGCTGAATCTGCAATAATTCGATAGAACGTTATAGGTTAAGAACCGAGGTAGGATTGAAAGCATAAGCAGAACTCAACACACGTAACTTCATCTCGACGTCTTAACTCATGTACAACAGTAAATTTGTAAGCGTACAGAAGCAGGTCCTTTTAGATAATGCTTTAGACACAACCCTTTTTTAATTCACACTGGCACGGATAAACGGCGTTGAGGTTTCGTGAACTTTATTCCTATTCTGCATTGCAGACTTTTCCAGTCTTAAACTCTTGCGCAAAAAGTTCTGCACATGTTTTCCACGAATTGTGCTTCTCATAAAACACGGCAATGCACACGTGCTATTTCATCGTGAGCATGATTTTGTGCTGCATTCATTTGGTTACCAAACGCGCCTGCTCCTCTCATTCACTCATACGTAATGACACAGCGAAGTACCCGGAATAGGGTATTCGAGAGATGAGCGTGCGCAGGTCGGAAAATAGTAGACGTAGAGTTTGATATTTAATGGTAGACAATTTGAGAACAATTCACCTTGTTCGTATCTGAGCTGCAGTCATTTTCATTAGTGTACCACTGTCGTGACTGTCTAATACACTTCTCTGTTGTGAATGCTATAGGACGTGGAAAAAGACGCAGCTATAAAACATAAGGTACAGTGGAACTACGGAATATTAATTCAGTACGTAAGTCGTAAATCATCTGATTCATTAAAGGTAACCTGAGATCATGTTACCCGACATATATTGTGAAATTTGTTAGTCACACACTGTTTGGAATCTGCAGCGGATTTCCTGAGAACTGTATGGTAGCTGGTCGGCGGTGTTGGTGGCTACGTTATCTGCCGCTTCGCCGAGAGGGAGCGATGTTATCTGTTTGTCTGGTTTCTCTTCAGATCACATATTAGCTGATAAGGCTTTCGAAACGGTCTCACGATGAAAACATGCACAGGAAAACAGTACGTAGGGAATTAAGAAGACAGAGACCTGCACAGTTAGCGACTATGTCTCAGATTTTATTAAAACGATAATAAATGATATCACCAAATCATAGATAATAAAAGAATAAGTAAAAATCTTATCCCCTTGTGGCAAGGAAGAAGGCATGAATATTTATTTACGTGTAACAAAAATGTGCTTTCTCTTTAATGAAGAAGACGACGTCGGTATCAGCACGATTGTAAACTCATACCTTTGAAAGCAAAAAAGAAAAAGCAGCTGCTGTGAATTTTAAACTACAAAAAAGGTGGCACTGGTAACTTCACTAAAAGTGCTGATGCAGTTTTTACGGCACAATACTCTGCGGTAACAAATCGCGCAATAATGACCTGGTAGCCTTTCCTTCTTTAATTATAGAGAGTTTTCTACCCGATAATTTATTGTTTAACACATTGTGTACCAAGTCGGAGTACGACTCGGGCAGCGGCAGTTAGTTAGACAGCGCCCGAGTCTTTCTGGTGTTATGAGTAAAAATTCTGAACTAACATTGGGCCTCCTGCCCTCTATTGGTAGCTATGTAGACTGCACTACCACATAATTTTGACATTGAGAATTTTCGATGACACTGAAGAAGAAATCAGCGATTCCAGTTCAGAAGAGGAAGTAGATGATTCAGATATCTATTCGGATTTCAGTGTGACTGATAACTTAGGTGAGATGTAAATAAAATAAGTTGGTGTAGTGAAGCGTTTGAATTATTATAACTCCTATATGGTCAATCGTGAAACAATTCTGGCAGTAAAAAGGATCACAAGAAACGCACCCAACGCGTGTCTACAAAGCGTTTCCCGTGTCAATAAGAGCCACAAGGAAAAAATTTCAGAAAAGTAACATACTGGTGGTTTCAAAATTGTGATATATCCCTTTGTATCGCTGAATCTTTCAAAGCATAACACACTTAGGGAACTAACGTATGAGAAAGGAGTGTGTAAATTTTTCTTCGTAACAGCAACTTGATTCAGTAAAAAGTTTCCTATGTCTGCGAATTTAAAAATTCGTAATAAGATTTTTTAAGAATCCATAAACCAGGTTTCATTATTTCAAATGAAACATCATCCATATTTATTTGATTCAAGTTACGAAGCTATGATTTTCAAAAAATGTGCCCCATCCAGGGTGAATGAGGCCAGTCTTGAATATGTTAAATTCTTTGTAAAGATTGACTACTCTATGCGCAATCGTATTGCAGACGGAAAGAGTGCCTGATTTTTCGTCGTGTCATGACCCATCAAATTAATTGCGACGAGCCTACTGTGGCTCTGGATTATACGTCGGATTGAGCAGCACGTTTCCAGTATGCTGGAAGAAAGTAGGTTATCTGACGGCGACTGTTAAAGTGGAGCGCTTCGCCTTCTCAGCAGAGTAGTTGTCGTATTAGTGTTACCTGCCGGTTACAGCAGTGCGTTTATTTAAAGAGACACCGGTGACGTGCATATCAGATTACATGTTGAACCTGCTGTGTAATTGTACGTGTGAGTGACTTCGTTTTCAGTGTTATGTTATCTGGGTTCTTTTGGGTTGAAGCTGCAACGTTAAAATGGTTTTTTTCATCGCTGCTTGGAACAACAACTTAAAACTTACAAATGGAAACAAAAACTGTAAATTCTCTGCGATAACAAACTTATGTTGTTAAGTATTATTCTGTTGACGAAAGCATGATCAGGCAATAACTAGTTACCACCGTCAAATATTATTCCACGCTGGTGAACGACTTTGGCAAAGAGATTATAGCCGAACCGTGCGCTACAAAATATCGCCGAAGAAATAGTTTTGATTGTGAAACCATGAAACAATAACGAAACGAAGAATCTAAGTATGCTACTTAAACGGAGAGAGGAGAGGACACGGGTGGAGATGGTGGAAGAAAGATCTGGTGGAGGGGGGGGGGGGAGGGAGGGGGGAGTTGAAGCTTTATAAAAGGAATATACTAACTGCCTAGAATAAATCTACCGAATTAGTTCACAAGCACGTTAACATCGATATACAACATCTACAGGGCGGGAAACATAAAACTTGCTCGTAATATATTTCATATGCCTTGTTGTTGTTGTGGTCTTCAGTCCTGAGACTGGTTTGATGCAGCTCTCCATGCTACTCTATCCTGTGCAAGCTTCTTCATCTCCCAGTACCTACTGCAACCTACATCCTTCTGAATCTGTTTAGTGTATTCATCTCTTGGTCTCCCTCTACGATTTTTTCCCTCCACGCTGCCCTCCAATACTAAACTGGTGATCCCTCGATGCCTCGGAACATGTCCTACCAACCAATCCCTTCTTCTAGTCAAGTTGTGCCACAAACTTCTCTTCTCCCCAATCCTGTTCAATACTTCCTCATTAGTTATGTGATCTACCCATCTAATCTTCAGCATTCTTCTGTAGCACCACATTTCGAAAGCTTCTATTCTCTTCTTGTCCAAACTATTTATCGTCCATGTTTCACTTTCATACATGGCTACACTCCATACAAATACTGTCAGAAAAGTCTTCCTGACACTTAAATCTATACTCGATGTTAACAAATTTCTCTTCTTCGGAAACGCTTTCCTTGCCATTGCCAGTCTACATTTTATATCCTCTCTACTTCGACCATCATCAGTTATTTTGCTCCCCAAATAGCAAAACTCTTTTACTACTTTAAGTGTCTCATTTCCTAATCTAGTTCCCTCAGCATCACGCGACTTAATTCGACTACATTACATTATGCCTTATGCCTTAAGATAGGAAATTCAACTTACTCCATCCGCATCTGGGGTTTATGATGTTGATTTGCCTGATTTAAGGTGCATGTGATGTTTTCTGGGCCAGATATGTTTTCTATACTCGCATTCGAAAGGCGACGGTTCAAACCCGTCTCCGGCCGTTCTTATTTAGGTTTTGCGTGATTTCCCTAAATCGCTTCAGGCAAATGCCGGGATGGTTCCTTTGAAAGGGCACAGTCGACTTCCTCCCTCATCCTTCCTTCATCCTATGGGACCGATGACCTCGCTGTTTGGTCCCCCTCCAAATCAACCAGATCAACCAGATTTGTTTTGCCCACAGTGATCCGATGTAACAGAGGGTCTGATGGCCCTAATCAGATCAGGTTAAATAAATAGAACAAGATGACCCCAGAGGACAAGGGGTCTAAGTGACAAAATCATACTTTCGAGAAGACGTAAGTCAAAGTTTAGCGCTTTTCGTAGGAGGGGACATGAGATTTTCACCATTTCGAACATTTCAGACGAATACTCTGGTCCTTAGCCTTTTATTACCAATGATAACAAATAAGTAGACCAAACTGTTTATAGTTGATATGTACATAGAATGGACAATACGCACTGAGAATCCTTTACCTTTCACTTACAACAGAATAAAATGATAATGTTCAGAGTACATACTCGTCATGACAGACATTTATTGTCATAACAGGATACAGTATTGCATCAATAGTGTACTTATTGATTTAAAAAATACAAATATTCGGTTTTAGCACTTATCAACATGTATCACAATCATATCTGTGTCATAGATGTTGTTACCTAAGTCCGTGGCGACATCATCATCGTCATCCACATGAGTACTAGGTGAAAATGGTTCACCGATCTTTGTTTCATGAGATAAACGTTTATAAAATTGGTGATGTATCGGTGGCACAAATTGCAGAAATTCCATCAGGTCTTCATATTTTGTGCATTTCAGCTTTGGCCACAGCAATGGATTGAAGACTGGGAAGTTGTTTAGACATTTTTCCTGTACGTTGTTTCTTCATTGGCAGTTTCTGGTAAGGCAGAATACCTTCAGCTGATGATGTCTTATAAAACAGGGTATTTTGGTTTGCCTTATCAAAATGAAGTACCTGCATACCTCGTATCCCTGGCACAGTGTTCCTAAAATACCGGTTTAATGGTTGAAGATCAATAAAGTCTTCATCCGTCAGTTTAGTAACAACAAATTTTCGACTCTCTGCGGTAGCCAGATTCATCCAGTCTTCCGGTACATAAATGTCAGTTTCGGTTTGGAGCTTTTGCTCCACTTTAATGGCTTCAGTACATCGGGAATCTTCTTTCTTTCAAGTTCATTGATTTCGAAGTCCTGATCACATTCATTGTATGAATGTCCAGAAAGGAAGAAACAGTGATCAACAGTTTCAATTTGGGTGTTCGTAACAATATAATACAAAAATTTTACTATTAGATGCCTCTTGCTCTGGCCTCCACAGTTGTCACTGAAGGCTGAGGTGTGCTTCACAGTGTGAGGGAGACTCTGGATATACTTCAGCAGTCAAAATGCTATCTCCTGGCAACCCCTTCTTGCCTGTACTTCATGCCTCATAAATATATGGGCAGTACGACTGGTTAAGTTGTGAATATTGAGGTTGTATGTCCACTACTGTTGCATATAGTAGGCTTTCAGTTCGTCTCATGTGTTGTCGGCAACATGTTTTGAGGATCAAAGCATATTTCAACATGGTTGTCGTCCGTTAATTCATTGCATTTCCTTTTGGCTTCTTTTCCTGCTTCTGCCTTCCTGAGATGAAATTCTTTTTCAACTTCAGCTGTCTTTCGTCCATCAGGCGTACCATGTACAATTTTCATTTGCAACCTGTCACAAGTTACACAGGTATCGGTATGAGGTCTGTGGAAGCTTAGGTTAAATTCTGTCCTGAATATATGTCTGTACAAACTCTGGCATTCAGGTTTCACTTTTTTGTCTTCGTGGCAAAATGTTTTATTCATTTTATACATCTTTGCCACACTTAAATTTGAATGTAAGTACTTTCGGTTTGGAGCTTTTGCTCTACTTTAATGGCTTGAGTACATCGGGAATCTTCTTATATGCTCCTTGATTATTGCAATTTTTTTTGCTGGAATTTTATTTAGGGGCTACTTCCTTCTCCGTTTGTCAAAAAAAAAAAAGGGTTCACATGGTTAGAACTTAGAACTACTAAAACCTAACTAACCTAAGGGCATCACACACATCCATGCCCGAGGCTGGATTCGAACCTGCGACCGTAGCCGGCGCTCGGTTCCAGACTGAAGCGCATAGAACCGCTCGGCCACTGCAGCCGGCTCCCCGTTTGTCACGTGGCGAAATGCCAGATGGGTTTGACTTTTTGTTAATGATAACGTTTCCTATCCTTTTGTTAGATATGTCAAGCGTTTTTACAAAAAAGGTTTTGCACACACTAAAACCGTCCATTTTATAAATACATGATACGTCTTTATGCGTACCAGCTGTGGTTTTCTTCCTTAACACAGGCTGTAAGTCTAGGCATCATTCAAGAACGATGTCTGAAATTCCCAGCTCCCTAGTTTCCAATAATCCCTAAATATTGCCCCAAGGTCTAGGGCGTCTTGTGACGGTCCGCGTGGCTCTCCCCATCGGAGGTTTGAATCCTCCCTCGGGCATGGGTGTCTATGTCGTCCTTAGCATAAGTTCGTTTGAGTTAGATTAAGTAGTGCGTAAGCTTCGAGATCGATGATCTCAGCAGTTTGGTCCCACAAGATCTTACCACAAATTTACAAATTTTCTAAATATTACTTCCCTTTGCTCATGGGGAATGTTTTCATTACATTTGTACCTACACAGATGATTGTATTCACGTAACATTTTAGCCCCATGCAGCGTCATATTACAATCCTGCGTTCCTCAATGTCTTCCTCTGCTGAGATTTACCCTTTTTTCCCGGGCTGAGGTTGAGGGAGAATAACATTGGGCGGCAAGTCCTCAGTATGACCAGGTCTTTGTCTTCCTTTTTCTTATGTGTCCTCTAAGAATAATGTATTTTTAATCAGGGTCTTTGTAATGGTGGCTAACAACGCTGTGGTATCTTAAATTGTATTAAAATCTAAACACAAAAAGAAACAAGCTAGATATCTAGCTTCAGACGTATACAACTTACAAAAGTAAGTACCTGAAGAAGCCTCATTGGTTTCCCCATCGTCATCACTAGGATTCCAATCACTGTCTTTAGCTGATCATGACCATCTCCAAACAGTGGTGCATCACTACTAGTGCTTATATAACTGTCATTGTAATTATTGGTATCGCTATGACTGTTTCTATTAGGAACCTTGGGCATAGGATCTGGAAACAAGTACTTTTTTAAAACAAATTCATACACAAATTCATTGTTTGTTGCTGCACTGATGAGAGTCCTAAAGTTTCCGTACTTCTACTACTAAATAAATAAATTGTTACCCAGATATAAATACGTAAGCAACTAGAAAAAAACAGTGTTGCAACAAAACGTACCAATCATTTGCAGCTTAGGTTGAATGTACCATTCATTGTATACAAACGATGTATTTACAATTACTTTGTATGAAACGCCCAAATGTGACTAAACATAGCACCAAATGGTCACGTGTCAGCTAGTCTTGTACGATAGATAATGTGGTGACACGCTTTGTCACTAGCACGCTACTCGACTGACAACCCGTTAAGACTTCATATATGAAATTCGCCGAGAAAGCCTGCGCCAGGGAAGATCTTATCAACCGTGACTGCGGCTACAGTCTCAGCAAGGCTTGGGACCCGGCATTGAATGTAATTAAGAAGACTCTCAGCAAGAAGTACCAACTGGCTACCAGGGCGGACGTAGCAAGCACATCGACGCTACGACAGATTCCGACCCCCACGTATCCGCGACCGCCGGCGCGCGGGCGCGGACGGCGAAGAGAGCGACCCGCGGGGGAGGGGATTTAAATCGGCCGCCCGCCCTCATGAGCTCAGATCGTCAGCGCACCTGACGTTGGCGACATGTCTGATCGCCAAAATATTGTGCCCGTTGGACACTATGAACCGGCAGTATACCCGTGGACTGTTCGAGCAGCAGGCAAGTGGTTTTCCACTATGAGTGTTGGCACTCTGATCTCATGTGGCGCTGGAAGACATGTTACTAGTTTTCAACGCCACTCACGGTATAAATGTGGTGATTTGCACGCCGCTGGTGACGGGGTTGCTAAGACCCAATCGGATGGTTCAAATTGTTCAAATGGCTCTGAGCACTATGGGACTTAACATCTATGGTCATCAGTCCCCTAGAACTTAGAACTACTTAAACCTAACTAACCTAAGGACAGCACACAACACCCAGTCATCACGAGGCAGAGAAAATCCCTGACCCCGCCGGGAATCGAACCAGGGAACCCGGGCGTGCAAAGCGAGAACGCTACCGCACGACCACGAGCTGCCCAGTCGGATGTTTCGACATCCAAACGGCTGACATCAGCATCACCTACCCCCCCCCCCCCTCCCCCCGGTCCCTCGCCCCCTCCAACAATCTCCCTCGAGACAGTGCATAGCGGCGGTATCGGCCCTACTTAACGGCGATTTTGATGCGGAGGGGACCGAACAGATCAGAAGGAGTTTGTGATCTGTCATCGCGTAATACTCTGCCTCATATAGATATGTGTGGATCTTGTAAACAGCATTGATACTGGCCAGAACCTCATTTTCTGGCTGGGCGTACTTTCCTCAAGCTAAGTTCATAGTCTTCAGGGCAAATGCAATGAGATATTCAGACCCATCTTGCTCGCAGTGGGATAAAACTGCTCCAGTATCATAAGGGCAAGCCATCTGTAGCTAATGGTTTTCTGGGGAGTAGATGACAAAACATGGTGCTGACCTGAGTGCCTCTTTAAGAGATCTGAATACGTTATCAAACTCTGAAGACTAGATAAACTTAGTTTCCTTCCTTTGCAGTGCGTTTAGAGTTTGCAAAAATTTTATGTGTACCCGCTCCTGTAAAAGTTATATCGTCGAGGTAATTGCAGCAAGCAGCAAGCCAGACTTCCGGGGATCAGCTGTTCTAAATAGCGCTGAAAAATAGTGGAAGCACTGGAAATCCCAAAAGATAGTTTCTGATATTGGTGTAAGCCGAGTGGTGTGTTCAAGACTCACATCCGTGAACTTGGTTGTTTACCAGAACTATCCATCAGAGTGATAAGCATCTCTGCCGGTCGTGATGGTTGTATGACCCTTTTAGGTGTACACAAGGTGGCAATCGCCGAGTATGTTTGCCAATTTCTTCATTTTCTTGTACAAATTATAAACTTTTTGTAGTTCTAAGCACTTCTTCTAAGGAAGGATCTCATGCCGTTTTGAAGCCTGATTGCGAAGTACTTTGTAGGGAGCATATCGAATAATTACAGAATCTACATACGGCAGCTAACACTGTCCATTAGCATATACTGGACTACGATGAAGACTTAGTTCTTTAAGATCAACTACCTGTGACAGTATGATTTAGTTTCTACTTCCCGATTATGACAGAATTTTAGCCTGGACAACATCATACGGATTTTTCGTTTGGAATATTCTAAGGGAAATTCAAAAATCCTAGAGAATGACAAACTATCAACATCTGATTGAATAATGGGACCTAGTTTGCTGAGAAAGGACACTACTGTCTGAGACGTCCGAGACAGGCGAAAAGATTTCTGCAGATCAGGATAGTTTCCGTTGCAAAGAGTGAAACGATGGATGCAGGTACTTTTCCTGGTCATCAGCTCCACCTTGCAATGACGGGTAACGCTGTAACTGCTGTATCTGCTGTTGCTGCGTGGCCATCTGCTGCTAATATCGTTCTCGATCAAAGTGCGAGTTCCAGTCATAGTTGACTATGAGCTGTAGGTGAGTATCCGGACTCACAGTAAACCTCGCAATGTCCAAGTCCGTCTCAGTGGTTATCGTACAAATAACGGATGGATCAAGGGGTCTTAGCATCAGTCTACAACTAAATGCAATTGATCCTCCGCGACACATGCCGGCACCTTCATTGTGATTCAGAAGAAGCTGATGGTACCACATGATTGTAATCAGCCCTGGGATGCGTGTTGCTAGCTTTTAATGCCGCTCGCTGTGTAAACGCTGTGATTCGTGCGCCGCTGGTGGTGGGACCCCTGCAAACTCGGTCGCATGTATCAATATACGACTCACTGGATACAGCACAAACGAATGTGAATACGAAATCCTAAATGTGATGACATACTGATCTATAGCGTTACGTAAGGTTATGTTGAATGTGACAGTAAAACGAGTCAATTGGATCCGTTTCATAAATGTTAAGAGCTTTTCGCATGTTAACTCGCTAGCAGTATCTGGTTCTTCGTAATTTTCGTGCAGCCACAATGGTACAAAGCCTCCAGAGGTGTTTCTTTACCCATACACAGCACGTTTTGTACCTATTTTTCCTTGTATTTGTCTATGCGTGGATGAACGCGTGCGTAAGAGTGTTTTGTAGTTGCCTCCACGTGGTCAGAGTTGGTAGAATTGGAGGTTTACATTTCCAACCTAACCGGACAGTATGAAGTCGTAGAATCCAGTGAGTTTGTCGAGCGCTGACAGGGCGAGGGCTAGGTCAGTGCACCCCCCACGAAGCAGTTCGTATTCCGGCCCTCGGCTACGGCTGTTCCACCTCCCACGGCCACTGGTTGAATAGTCTGAGCTTGCTCGCCATCGCCGGCCGGAGTGGCCGAGCGGTTCTAGGCGCTACACCTCTGGAACCGCGCGACCGCTACGGTCGCAGATTCGAATCCTGCCTCGGGCATGGATGTGTGTGATGTCCTTAGGTTAGTTAGGTTTAAGTAGTTCTGAGTTCTAGGGGACTGATGACCTGAGAAGTTAAGTCCCATAGTGCTCAGAGCCATTTAGACCATTTTTGCTCGCCATCTGGCAGTTGTGGCTAACGTCTGGATTGTATGTGATGGTGGCTTGTTTTGGCAATACACTGGTAGAGAGGAAGAAGGGTATTAGTGTTACTTAAGTTGATTGTAAACAGGATCACCAACCTTTTCTTTGAGCCATAATGTTAGGGTAGATGTTTTGTGTGTGTTTGTGTGGTAAAGTGTGGTAAATTCCTATGGGACCAAACTGCTAAGGTCATCGGTCCCTAGGCCTAAAAACTACTTAATCTAACTTAAACTAGGTTACGCTAAAGACAATACACACACCCATGCCCGAAGTAGGACTCGAACCTCCAACGGGGGAGCCGCGCGAACCGTGGCAAGGCCCCCGAGACCACGCGGCTGCCCCTCACGGAGATGTTCTGTGACCTAATTTTTATTTGCAATTTTTACCTGTATATTTGCTCGATTTCGCGTTGTTGAGTGAACTGGAAATGGGGTCCTTTGTATCGTTAGCAGTTCCACATGAGTTATCAGTTTTGCTATAGACTATTATTGTATTCATAATATATCAGTTGATCATGCATTCCTCCTCCCCTAAACCCAGGAATTTAATTTGAGAATCGTAATTTTTGGATATTTTTGACGAGTTATCTTTGTGTTCACCACAGTGCTACTTGAACATTAACCTGACCACGTTTCCAGAAGTTGCTTACTATAGTGAAGCTGTTTTGTGAACTGTGTAGATTCAGACAAATACCTATACGAGGCAGAAGTTTCCACCAGTTTTCTATTTTTTGGATTTTTCTGGAGTTAGAATAAATTGGCCTTCAGCCCATGATGTATTTATAGAGACGTTATTTGAGCAACACTGCACTGTTCAAAACAAAGATTGTAATGTGTAGAGTGAGATAGGTACCTACACAGTGGGCATGTTGCCATTAGTTTCCTATTTTTCCGATTTTCTCAGAGTTAACTCAAATTTGGCCTTCAGCTCACCACATGACCTCAGTATAACGCTAGAGCCTAACCACCTTGTTCGAAGTGTAGACCACAAGACACTGAACTGAAGAACTACCTACATACACGTTGCACTTTACCTACTTTTCATACTTTTGAATTTATTCGAGAGTGTGCGTTTTTCATCCACCACCCCTCCAAATGCCCTGAATCAAAATATTTTGGATCTATGCATTAAGTCAGGGTAACAGGGGTATTATTTTGAGTAAAACGATTATCTGTACTTATTCGAAAAACCTATCAGTAGCCGATTTAGAGATTTTTTTCGATTTTGGTATTGGGTATGGAGCTACTCCTGCAAGCCCAGTGCATGTTCTTGACACTGTTAATTGATCTCTGACCTCTGTAATATGAACAGTTAGAAAAGTACTTTTGCAAAGTTTTTGCATGAAGAGATATTGTGTGATTTGATAACTTCCTGTCCCTTCCTTGTTGTAGCCTCCTGTAATCCAAAAAGCTAAGCTGTATTAATTTACATGTTTATAATTATTTATTCAACTTAGTTACATGAGGGATTATGATTGGCACTGTTGATGAGAAATTTGTTTTTGAAGCACAAATGCTTATGAAAGAAATGTGCTTTCTGAACCACATGAATGCCTTCTGGCAATATGTATAACAGCGAATCACCTTTATCAAGTAATAAATCCTTAGTTGATTTCAGAATCTACTGGTGTTCTAAAGCACATTCAAGCTGCACCTCCTTAATCCCAATCCAACTCATACAGTGCTCAGACCTCTTGAATATATGCAATGCCTATTAAACTGCCAGTTTTAAAAAAGAAAGTAAGAGACTCAGCACAAGTTAGTGTATTCCATTGTCATGTGCATTCGTACGCCAGCCTCCCATCTCATAACAAGCCTGTCACGAAGTTAATCCTTACTATCTGAGTTTCCACTGCGCATAATAAATACTAAAATTACCTTAATTTATGGGCCGGTTCTTACATACGAACCCATGATAGTGATTGACAGGCATATTGGGATACGAAGTTGATGGAGACTACGTATTTTATATTAGATGACTCGGTAAGTCCGGATATCATCCCGTGATAACAGCGAGCCAGAACGGCCCCCATACGAGCACGCATGAAAAGAAAACGCAACAAAAAGTAATAAACCACCCACTTTCCACAGTCTGACGTGAATTAGCGAAACATTATTGAAAGCTTCAGTCAATTCGTGATTTACTTGTAAAGAAATACTGTCTCTGCGATATTGACGATAGATATTGTTGACACAGGAAGCCCGAAGTTTCGTTTACTTCAAATGGCTCTGAGCACTATGGTCATCAGTCGCCTAGAACTTAGAACTACTTAAACCTAACTAACCTAAGGACATCACACACATCGATGCCCGAGACAGGATTCGAACCTGCAACCGTAGCGGACGCGCGGTTCCATACTGAAGCGCCTAGAAGCGCTCGGCCACAGCGGTCGGCTTTTGTTTACTCTCCAGTATGCTATGATCCATGCATCTTGCCCCGACTGTCACTCAACGTGGAAAGTCGGTTACCTCGTGATATGCTGCCATGTTCACTACAGTTGTCTGTAGTATACATCTAAGACGCTGTGTCTAAACTCACACCTTACGCCGCATCCACCCACAACATTCAGATGTCACGTAAGACATATCTTCTAATGGAAAAACCCTCCCAGTGACTTTTGGTCACCCAGTTTATTTGTTAAATTAACAAAATTGATGTTCTTTACAAAACTCCTATACTTGGATAGCTAGCTAATTTGTGTGCTGCTATATCCACGCCCTCAAATGTTGGGAAAGGCACATACACAATCAATAGTTGATGATAAAACATTCGCTAATTTTTCCCCTTGAAGAGGTATTCTGAAGAGTTGTAGCCATTCAAAGTTTCTAAAATGTTGGAGTACAAAACTATTTCACGAGCTACCACTCAGCACTTTGTTACACTGTGCGTGTGGTCTAGGAGGGAGCAATGAAACAACATTTCACAGATCAAATAAGACTTTACAACATCTCTTCTTCAACAATTTTCTCCTTTCTCCTCTTTTCCTTCTCCTTACGAATTTACTGACGTTCGCATAAATAAATCATACTCCATTGTTATTTAATAATTGATTAAGGTACTTACAACGTCGTTTTACGGTGGTGCCCAAATCCTAAAAGATTATTTACCAACACCACTTGTGAAGAACGGTATTAGATCGTATCAACAAAACAGATTCAGGGTTAACATTAAACACAACAGCTGAAATCAGTTTTCTAAATTCGATTTTAGTCTTCCGAAATTTGTGGCGCATTTAACTACAGAAAATGTAGAGCAATATGGAAAAAAAATTTGTCCGAATACACTACATTTTGCCACCCAATACGTTAGCGATAGAATTCAATTACCCACTTGCAGTGCGAGGCGTTTCTGCTTTGTCAACTGTGAAAGCGGACGCAACGACTTCCAGCTGGATTCGAAAGGTCGACGCACACGTAGAAGTCCACAGCGTCATATCAGTTGTGTCTTGCAGCCATGCTGCTGGGGTTACATTACGTGCTAATATCCACTCTCTGCTGCGTACGGTCCTCTTGTGTCCACTACCGATGGAAGTGGCGCAGTGATTTAGCACACTGGACTCGTATTCAGGAGGACGACGTTACAAATCCCTGTCAGTTCTGTTTAGGTTTTCCATTCTTCATAAAAATCGATTAAGGCAAATACCGAATGGTTCTCTTGGGAAGGACACAGCCTAATCTCTTCCCTCAATCGTAGCTTGTGTAAACACCAATCTTCCTTTCATCTTGTTAGGTTCACTCTGTTCCACACACGTATAACTTACGTCGCAGCGTGGACTGTACGAATCAAAACCTGGCGGTATTCCAAACATATTTTTACTTCGACGTAGCATACCGAAACTTACTTCCATATTCCTACTTCCTTTCACTGCTCTAAGCTTGGCGTAATGTTTGTCTTCCCATTCGGAGAAGATAAACTATTGCTCCATATCTCTGTAAAGTCATCAATATACGCTAGTGTGCTGCTCGACATGTTCAAATGGTTCTGAGCACTTTGGGACTTAACTTCTGAGGTCATTAGTCCCCTAGAACTTAGAACTACTTAATCCTAACTAACCTAAGGACATCACACACATCCATGCCCGAGGCAGGATTCGAACCTGCTCGACATGTCCTCGAGCTTATTTTATTGCGGCCTTTCTTTCTGGACAAATGAATTTAAATCTCTGGGACCCTTCTTTAATCAGTAAGTAATGTAAAAGATAAATATGACTACAGCCGGCCGGTGAGGCCGAGCGGTTCTAGGCGTTACAGTCTGGACCACTACGGTCGCAGGTTCGAATCCTGTCCCGGGCATATGTGTGTGTGATGTCCTTAGGTTAGTTAGGTTTAAGTAGTTCTAAGTTCTAGGGAACTGATGACCTCAGAAGTTAAGTCCCATAGTGCTCAGAGCCATTTTACACCATTGCGTAGTAACCCCTCCGCCATGAGGATTCGGGTTGTGGAATTTTCAATCGAGCACCACACCAAAACTTAGAGTTACAAATAGTGTAACTCAGTTTCTCGTCCAGCCGTCTGGTTTACGTTTCTCGCAGTTTCTTTAAATCTCTCAACGCGGATTGCTGAAGCAAGATATCAATGGACATATCCTTCCCCCATTCTGTCCATAGCTGTTGCCCAGCTGAACTAGCACTCCATCAATAACGATTTCGACGAGAACAGAACGTAAAATCCTGACAGGGAAAAACGAAGTTCCAAGTAGTAACCACAGCAGAATCTTTATGTGCACTTGTCTCTGAATTTACTGTGGCATGTAAATACGTCGCTCACTTGAGGCTTCTTACTTCCATACAATACATTATTATGGAGGTGCAGCCTGATAACTTGTTTTTTCCTGTTTATAGAGTCTTACGGGAATCGCACCGCACGGGGTAGCCGCGTGACCTGAGGCGTCTTCTCGCGGTCCGCGCGGCTTGCCCCGTCGGAGGTTCGAGTCCTGCCTCGGGCATGGGTGTGTGTGTTGTCCGTAGCGTAGGTTAGTTTAAGTTAGATTAAGTGGTGTGTAAGCTTAGGGACCGATGACCTCAGCAGTTTGGTCGCATAAGATCTTACCACAAATTTCCAAATTTTCTTACGGGAATCGTTTTCCCTGCAACAAAAACGGCATATACCATTTGCTAGAATTAATTTATGAGAGATGCAGTCAATTTAAATTTCAGGACACAATGTGTAATACTACATTCGCTAATGTAAGTACTTACAGGAGCATAACCATTATCATATTGCAAAGCCTGTAGAGAACAGGGAGAATATTGAGTGATTTCACCATCGCTTAATTTCAGTTGGAAGGGATGTGCGGAAATTGTTTATGTGCTATGATACCTCGAAATGACGCAAAAATTGGCAGTTGACTCTAAATAATGATAAGTTTTAGGTCATCCACATGAGGCCTAAAAGGAATCCGTTAAACTTCGGTTACACGTTAGGTCAGTTAGATCTAAGGGCCGTAAATTCAACTAAATACTTAGGAATTACAATTACGAACAACTTAAATTGGTAAGAGCACATAGAAAATGTTGGGAAGGCGAACCAAAGACCGAATTTTAATGGCAGAACAATTAAGAGATACAACAGATCTACTAATGAGACTGTCTACACTACGCTTGTCAGTTCTCTTTTGGAGTACTGTTGCACGGTGTGGGATCCTTACCAAGATAGGATTAACGGAGTAGATCGAGAAAGTTCAAAGAAGGGCAGTACGTTTTATACTATCGGAAGATTGCGGTGAGAGTGTCACGGGCATGATACAGGAAATGTGGTCGACATCATTGAAAAATTGAATTTCTCACTGCGGCGGGATCTTCTCCCCTGAATTCGACAATGCTTTGTTGACGATGATCTGCATAGGGGGAAACGATCATCATAATAAAATAAGGGAAATCGGAACTTGTACGGAAAGATATAGGTGTTCGTTTTTTCCACGTGATGTTCGTTAGTGGAATAATAGAGAATTATTGTGAGGATGTTTCGATGAACCCTCTGTCAGCCACTTAGGTGTGATTTGCAGAGTATCAGTGTAGATGTAGATGGCTGAATTAGATACGTTACAGTGTTTGTTCAACAGAGCCTCAGTGAGGACGACCTGGAGGATACGGGATGCCCCAGAAAAACAAAAATCCATAATACATATTTACAAAACAACTGCGATTCTAATGTTCGTTGCACATATGCTTTGTAAGATAGTTCTCAGGGCTGTGGAAGAAGTCAAACATTTTTTCATTGACATAATGAAAATCAATAAATGCCCAGTTGCCATTATTATTATTTTTTGTGTATTAATGCTCTTAATGTTTTCCGATTTTATGGTGCCAAGTTCATTATCATTCTTAAAGGTTTTTGTAAATGATCTTAAGTTGTATTGTCAAGTTAACTTATTACTGGATTTTGTCTGTTGGGTAAACTCTAAAAACACTATTGTAAAAGGTTCTTTGATTTTATGGTGGCAAGCCGCCGTTATTGTTCTTAAAGCTCATTATTTTAACCATATGTTAAGTTCTGTAAGTTATATGAATTTGTTGTTACTTAAAAGAGTTTAGTATTGGCAGTTTAATACATTGTGTACAGAGTGTGCTGTTTGGATATTATTGGGTGGAAATCCTTGGATAGTTGTCCTATAAGAACACGCATTCCACTCTCTCTAGTACCATGGAAGTTATTCCATGATGTCTTATCACATCTCCCATCATTTTGTACCTCCTTCCCGGTAGTGCTGCCAACATACACTATCTGACGGTAAGTATCTAAACACCTATCACTAGGTATTAATATGTGCTGTGTCTACCCTGCTGGTGACATTTGCAGTGAGGTATCTGAATGTCTGCGGAGGAATGGCAGCCATTTCTTCTTCAAGAGCTGAAGCCAGACGTGGTAGTGATATTGGACGCTGGGGCGGGGAGTGAAGTCGACACTGTAACTCACACCAAAGGTGTTACATTGGGTTCGCGTCGGAACTCTGGGCATACCAGTCCGTTTCAGGAATGTTATTGTCCTCATACCATTGCCTCACAGATGCTGCTTTATGACAGGGTGCACTGTCATACTGAAACAAACAATCATCGTCTCAGAACTGTTCTCTACTTACACAATACACATGGCTGTATACTTTCATATCTTTCCACATTTAACGTTTTCTTAAGTGCAGTAAGGGGCCACACCCTAACCATGAAATATACACCCATACCATAACACCACCTTTTCCATACCTTACCGTTGTCACATCACATGATGGCACGTAACGTTCTTCAGGTATTTGCCTAACCCAAACCCTTCCTCCGAATTTCCATAGAGTACAACGTGGTTCATCATTCCAAATGTCTCTTTCTACTCCTCAACTGCCCAGTGACGTTTCCCTTTACACCACTGGAAGCGTCGCTTAGCGTTAACTACAGAAATGAGTTGCTTATGAGGAGCTACTCGACCACTGCAGGTAAGTATTTTTGACTCCCTGATCACAGTCATCGTCCTAGCTGGACTGCTGGTATCGCTTTGGAACTAACGAGTGTTCTCTCCCACTGATTTCGTACGAATTTTTCAACTACTTTCCGCAATTCTCGACGGTCCCTGTCCGTCAGTACGTGAGCTGTGTCTAGTCTTAGTTCAGCTGTGGATGTTCCTTCGCGTTTACACTTCACGATCACATCACTGTTAGTCGACTTGGACAGCTTTAGAAGGGTTGAGATGTCCCTAATGGATGCCTTACTAGTCCAATTTCAATGTCACTGATTTCTATTCGCCGGCCGTTGTGGCCGAGTGGTTCTAGGAGCTTCACTCCGGAACTGCGCTGCTACTAAGGTCGCCGGTTCGAATCCTGCATCGGGCATGGATATGTATGATGTCCTTAGGTTAGTTAGGTTTAAGTAGTTCTAAGTCAAGGGGACTGATGATCTCAGATGTCAAGTCCCATAGTGCTTAGAGCCATTTGAACCATTTGAGTTCTCTTCACCGACATATTCTGATTTTATAGTTTCTCTACTGACAACACAAGACTTACCATGTTCTTTTATTTACTTATTTTACCTGATCAGATTAGGGCCTTCAGTCGCTCACTTGCATCGGACCAGGCTTTCACAGACACCATAGTTAGCTAAGAAAGAACGATAATCGTAATATGACAAGTAGCAATAAAATAACATTGATATAATTACAAGTGAAATGAATGTATGTAGAGACCACGTGAGTAAACAGTACTGGGTAAGTACTATCACATTCGTGTCCGTCTCTTGTGACGTCTGTTGGCCAATAGCGAATACATACGGGTGTCCGGATACTGTTGATGAGACACTGCATTCCATACCTCGCAGATTCTGCGGAGGAATCCCCCCCCCCCCCCCCCCCAGTGCTTATCTTATCAGTCCACTTAATTTTCAGCAGCCTTCTGTAGCGCTACAACTCTTCGATTCTCTTCTTTTACAAGTTTCACCGGCCCTTGATTCATTCCTGTACAATGCTGCGCTCCAGACTACGTTCTCAGAAATATCTGTCTCAAGTTAACGCCTATATTTTACAGTAATAGACTTCTTTTGGGGACGAATACTCTCTTTCTCTGTATTAATGTGCTTCATATGTCCCCTTTATTTCGTCCGCAATGCTTTAGTCTGCTTCCAAGACAAACAAAATTCCCTTAGTTCTTCTACTGTCCGTCCCAATTTGAATGCCAAGTTTGTCACTTATTTCATTTCTGTAAATTTTCGTATCTTTCAAAGATTATAGCAGTGCCATAAATGAATCATATTATTAATATTCTTTCACTCTTAATTTAGATCCCATTTTTAAAACTCGTTTCATTTCATTCATTGCTTATTGGTTACATAAATTGAATAGTAGAGGAGAAAGTCCGCATCCATGTCTCACGCCCTTTTTAATCCAAGTGCTTATCTCCTGTCTTAAAAAAAAAAGGCTCTGAGCACTATGGGACTTAACATCTTAGGTCATCAGTCCCCTAGAACTTAGAACTACTTAGACCTAACTAACCTAAGGACATCACACACATCCATGCACGAGGCAGGATTCGTACCTGCGACCGTAACAGTCTTGCGGTTCCGGGCTGTAGCGCCTAGAAACGCACGGCCACCGCTGCCGGCTCCTGTCTTCCATTCTGTATAGCGTGTATCTATTTTACTGTTGATGTCAAACATATTGCACCACTTAACATCGTCAAACGCTTTTTGTAAGTCAATTAATCCTAAGAAAGTGTCTTAATTAGCCTTAACTCTTTCTTCCATTATCAATCGTGATGTCAGAAATACATCCGCTGAAGCCAGGCCGATTGTCATGCAACAAATAATCCACAGTTTACTTTTCCGTTATTCTGTTATTATTCTGATGAGAAAAATGGAGGCCGGCTGGTGTGACCGAGCAGTTCTAGGTGCTTCAGTCTGGAACCACGCTACCGCTACGGTCGCAGGTTCGAATCCTGCCTGGGGCATAGGAGTGTGTGATGTCCTTAGTTTGGTTAGATTTAATTAGTTCTAAGTTCTAGGGGACTGATGACCTCAGAAGTTAAGTCCCATAGTGCTCAGAGCCATTTTTAGAAAAATGGATACTTGAGCTGTCAGGCTCTTTGTGGAATAGTGCTCACACCGATATGTCCTTGTTATCTTCGGAACTGCGATATTCTTGCGAAAGTCCAATGATACGTCTCCAGACTCAAAGAAAATTCTATGAAATCATTTCAGGCGATGTTTTTTCAACGATGCAGATACTGTTATCAGCATGGCATTGCATCTAGAAAGCTGACAACACCCTTTCTTATTATTTCGATGAGCATGACGCTGGAAATGTCTTTGCTGCCTCAGAATGTAGTCATATGTTACAGCAATATATTGCACCACTTTTGTCCTCTACATGTTTCGATTATTGTTTCAAACATATGTTTTAAATCTGTATTACGCAAACTGTTTATCAGTAATTCCCACTGAGGAAGATATAACGTCATAATACTGTTCTTCTAGATGATATTAGATATCACTAGTAAATTACAATTACTTAATGTAAAATTATGCCTAAGGATATATACAATACGACACTCTCCAAATAGTAAAAGGATCCTGCTCTCAAAAGAAAGAAGCAACATAAGCATACATTCTGTCACCGGAATTCTGTCATTAACTCAGACGGTTCCTTCTGGCTCCCGATAAAACCCCTATTGAGGAACTGAGGAGGCTCCCACTTGTAGCCAGGACTGAAGGTAGCAAGTTCGTTGCTTTCAAGCTGTTACAGTTACCTGTGCTGGCCACATTAGGAAACTGGTAACGGAGATACTAATTTCCGTATATTTCAAAGAAGGGCGATGTATGAAAAAATCTTGATGCAGTCATTCCTAACTGGAACCGCTCTTGAACCAATGCAATTTCATTTCACTCTGGTCGTGTCTGTTGATCGCCAGCTGAAAGGAAGACTATGTCGTGATCTGCGACAACATGTCAACATAGGCGAAATCGAGAGTCGAAACCAGAAGTGCGAACTGATACCGATGAACAAACAGTAGAAACACAAACGCTCTTACTCTGAATCTAACCGAGCACAGTTTCATCCCCGGAACTGCCAGGCTGGGTTTCTTGGTCAGAGCCACTGGTGACAGCTGTTACCTTAAGCGACGGGCCACCTTTGGTCACGTCGAGGGATCAGTGATAGAGTGGTGTGTGTGTGTGTGTGTGTGTGTGTGTGTGTGAAATCTTATGGGACTTAACTGCTAAGGTCATCAGCCCCTAAGCCTACACACTACTTAACCTAAACTATCCTAAGGACAAACACATACACCCATGCCCGAGGGAGGACTCGAACCTCCTCCGGGACCAGCCGCACAGTCCATGACTGCAGAGCCTTAGACTGCTCGGATAGAGTGGTATCAGACCGCTGTAATCATGTGGTTGCTAGCTGATATTCCTGCCAACTCATAACCTAGCAGTCCCCTAAGTTTGGAAAATCTGAACAAATCTATTCCAGCAGGAGGTCCCACTCCGTCAAACGAAAAATAACAACACTCATCCCCAACCCGCACCAAACGCCGTACAAGCGTCAATTTGTACCAAACGAGGAAACGAACCTTCCCTCTCGGCTATATACGAAGGGAGAGGAGCGCATTTCGAATAGTTGCTCTATGCTGTCGAGAATCCGTCACGCTGGGCTGACTTAAGGATAAGTCATATTTGTTTGAACAGACAATTCTTTCGGCTTCATTTGTAGGTGCCCTGAACCTGTGATGGGTGATTTCCGACCAGTGATGCAAATTCGGGTCTCGGCTGTCCACAATTAGCTCCAGCAGAACTATACCTGTCATAGGACTTGATTTTTTTAATGCAGTCTTTTGTGCACCACCTACGTATATTTTGTATAGATCTTTACGCTCAAAGACGGAAAATAGGTAGCTACTGAACTTCAGTGTAGTTTCCTTGGAACTTCCTTTTCCGAAGATTTCCTCAATTATTTAAGTCAAATACAGACGTTACCTATTACTGTATCACACATAGCCACCTTAAATTTCAGTCTTAGCTTCAAAGGAGTAACGCCTGAAGGTCAAGCAGAGACTTGCGGGCCGCAACAGTTGTTTTCAGAAATACTAATTTTCTGGTATCGCGGGAGGGTGTGCGAATACGATCAGAATAAACGAGCTATCGAGATTTACAGTACATTACTATTTTGCGATCGCAATCTTCATTGTCCAGGTAGAGACGACTTTCTCGTTGCTACACTCAAACACGTAAATTTGGCTTTGAAATTTGCGTTTATTCGTTTCAACTAATGATGCAAATATGATTATAAACCTGTGAACAGGATGCGAACACATTTAAGGTTCACAAAATTTAAGTATTTCGTTGACTATTATCACTGACTGCGTAATGATACAGAATGACCAAAACGACACTAGCTCAAAAGCGTTTTCAGTATTTCGTGTTCAGAATACGTTTAATGCATTTGTGAATCAACTAACAGGTGATGAACGACTGTATGGCTATTTTTGGGAAGATGGAGCAACAGCACACACAACACATGCAGTCTTGGCGTGCATCACGATGTATTCCCTGAGGAGAGGACTGTTCGTAAGGGCAGTAAAATCTCCTTGCTATAAGATCGCCTCGTCTCTCTCCTTGTGGAGTAGGTTTAAGAGGTAGGTGTAATCAAATACTCCCTACAGCGAATACTCCTGTGAGAGTCCGATCAGATGCTGCATTGTTGTCAGGTTTCGCCCCTCCTCTTCCCCTCCTCCCCCATGGCGTTATTCAAGTTGCCATATTTCTCGAAGAGGTGCAGTTGGCAGATATTCAGAATCCGAAGAATCAGGAAAGGAAACGAAACACTTCCGAATAGAACACACGTTACAATATGTTGATGGTGCGAGTTTATTTTGGTAATGTGGGTGTACCAATCCTTACTTCTACATGTCAGGTGTCTGTGTGACACAACCACCCTTCGGCTACATCATTATAAAACTATGTGAAATGGAGATCTGGCTCTATGTAATTAATATTTGGGCCTTAACAGTGAAACTGAAGTGAATGTAAAGTAATAGATATTCAGCTACTTAAAGTGCCTCTCACATAATTTAATTTTAAAAGGGTTATAAGGTCTGGTTTCTATAGAAATTAAAGCTGTCCATTATGATTAACTAGATTTATCGTCGAAAAACACAAGGGTGAAATTCAATGTGCAAACATATATAAGTCAGAATAAATACAACAAGTGCTGAGTGGAGTAGTCAAAGTTGGAAATCTGTGGAGTTCCTACACCTCGCTTCTCATTTCGAATATGGATAATACTATGTATCTATAAATCACTGGACTGACGGAGATTGTGCACAGCAAATTACTCGCTAATGTGCCATTATATGTGCAGCTATGACTGCTGCTGTTTGCAGGGGAGCACGTCGTATGCAGTGAGCAATTCACATTCGATACTTCTATGAAGCCAGACCAGCGCATCGGTAACTATGCACCATCGGGAGTCTGCAAAGCGGTGAACTTCACGCCACAGCTGTAACTCCATAGCCTCTTCTGCTCGGTAGAGGACCTAGAACTACGTTTCGAAACCAGACATGAAACTGCGATGCCATGCGAACCAAGACTCTTGGCCAGGAAATTCGTTCAGGTTTGCCTCACGGCAACAAACCGAAAATCGACCTGAGTTTCCTAGCACCTAACACTGAATGTATGGTTGGCCTTGCGGTTACCACACAATACTGACAACTCTATGCGACTGCAAGTCTTACTCTAGCAGTCTAGACTGTCCTCTATCTCCGCCTTCCCGCTACTTACTGCCTCTACTCCTCCTAAGTAGTCTCCAAAACCATACACTCTACGTGGAGCTCCTTCAAAAAAGCACAATCAACCAATGGCGGGACATGAACTATGTTTTTAGCCAATGGCACATTTTTTAATACCCGTTATTGATTCCCTCCAACAGACAGACAGATCCTTTCTCACCAATCCTCTCTCTATTGTGGCATCGAACAGGCCCCCTCTGGTACACGCCTCAAGGCCACAGTCAGCTAGCCAATTGAGACCTAGATTCACCATTTGCATAAGAATACTGGTGTGGGAGCCTACATGTCCTTAAAAAATTACAGCAATTCTTGGAATGTCTGTGCTGTGGACGTCAAGCTGTGCCAAACCACTGCCATGATCGAAGCTAAGAGTTTTCTTTCATATGCAGCTATGGCGTATTGGGCTCATGGATACATGTGCACTCTTTGAGTACAGGTAGCTTATCATCTCGGATAGTCACCTCACATCGAGGGCAGTGAGTGAGTTGCTCTGTCTTCTCTGCTGTCAAGGAACCACCGCTTGACAACACCCGCTGGAATGGAACATTTTGCCAATAAAGAATCACATTACTTTTTGAAACGCATAGAGTTGTTAATTCACAGATGTGAACAGTGTATTGAAGTAATGGGTGACTGCATTGAAAAACAGCATAAGTGTTTTGTTTTTACAACTTTAAAAATGCTGTCATACCGGAAACTCTTGGTACCTACCTCATACATCCTCTACTATGCACTTATAGACGATAAATAATTTTATTTCTCTTAACAAAATTCACAAATAACAACAAATGTCTGCAGAGCAACTTCCATTCTCAAAACACCAGACTCAACAAAAACTCTCATACAGACGATACAAATAACAGAATGTGTAAGAATGGCCCATTACACAAACGTCAATGAACTTCCCGTGAAAATAAAAAGTTATTCACAACACAAAGTCCTATAACCATTTCTTACAATCGTATTTATACTGGTTCTGCTTCTGCTTAGTGAGTTGCTACTGCATATATAAATTACAGTGTGTAATGCCATAAATTTATTTCTTTTGTACACGTGGAGCTGTGGACAACAATGTGGGCATGTAGGAGCTACGAACGTTGTTGTCAATGCAACTAGTTTCGCTGGCCGCGCGGCAAGGCGTATGACGTCACAGGACTGCGGTGGTGGCTGGTGAGTGATGTCTCTCCTTACTCAATGGGACATGGGACATGTACTGTTGATGCTGATGTCAGCAGCTATCCAGGTAGCTGACGGAATTAATGATGGCCAGAACAGGAACTGGGGGTTGGAAAAGCTTCGCTCCCATGGTGGCTTTGGTGGCGGATACCATCAAGTAGTTTCGAGTAGTGCAATAGGAGAGGAATGAAAGTCTGTTCATCTCGTCGGAACCAGCCTCATAGCGTAAATACAGTCTCCTCGGTTTACAGAAAATTATATAAACATAAAATAACAATTTTTTCTAGGTGGTCTCTAATAACTTTAACAAATGATGAGTGCCACCATCTTAAGACTTCCTAGTATAAGATTCATTTAACTAACATCCATCCATCAGTACGCCTAATTTCATATTTATTATGTCTTCTAATTATGAGAGGTACGTACGTAGGTAAGAATAAAGGTAATATTTTTATTCTACTCTAGGATTACCTTAGCTGTTAATACTACCAAATTACGAAATACTAAAACTACTGTTTCTTCTTTATACGGAACTCACAGATACAGTTGTGCTTCGCTCAAGCTACTAATGTGTTACTTCAATTACCACCAATAGCACATTACAGTGCGTTGTCTCATGTGAATACGCTACCTCCTTCATTTCAGTAATACTATGTCTACATTTATTACTCCACACAAAAAATTTCCTACCATATTCCACCAAGACAACTCACATCAGAAACTTCATGGCGTATATACAAATTATCTTGTCATTATGACACCTTGAGTGGACACACATCTCGAAACGAATATTATAAATTGCAAAAAATTATAATCATATTTACATAGATACATAAAGCAACACTGCATCATCGCTTTCTTGGCGGTAAGTCTTGTTCCAGGCATCACTTACATACATCTGCAACACCAGTATACAATTTTTATTGATTCTCCGCCTCTATGAAAAAAATACAGGTACGTAGTTTCTCCCTTAGCAATAAATTCTGGCCCCATCCAATTTCGAGAGGTGCATTGCTTTACTCTTCGTCCTTCAGTAATCCTCTATCCTCAATTACTAGTTGAACATAGTACTCAAAATAACCCCTGGTGATCCAGGTGGTTCCATATTTTCTCCATCTCTCTTCTCTCCTTTAACAGTGTTTGCAACATTGTTCTTCATCTGATTCTTGCAATGGGAATTCTTTTGTTAGGTGTTAGATGTGGTCTCTCCATACTCTTGTTCATCAGATATCTCCCCTCTGTCATGTACTGCAGTCTGGGAGATTCTTCCACGCTATTACCTGTAACAAAAATTGTCAAAGTCAGCTCACAGCTAGAAAAAGGACAAACATTGCCACAAATGTTCTTACTGTACAGTACCCCGCGTGGCTATCCGCCTGTCACACTGGCTCACGCATCACGACATTTCGATCATATGATAGTTATTGTAGCAAACATTGGAAGGATCTGGTATCGTTCATGTTTGACCCTACGACTACTGTCTCCTGCTGCATTCGATGAATATCTTCATGAGACAAATCCTCATTGACTCAGTTGGGTCATAAAGGCGCATCCAAATATTGATCCCATCTCACCATTTCCTTGAAGTATAGAATCGGGTTCCTATAATTAGAATCGCCATATGCCTCCATCATCAGGATACTTAATTTCAAGTGATCCTGTGTGCTTTTCGATCAAAACTCCCTCGAGGATACATGTCGACGCTTTGCATAACTTTTCCATTATTGCATCAAGATCCACATTCGGGCCACTGCTCCTTCTCTGAGATGCTCACAGACAAAACTCATTTTAAGAAAGGACTCCATTACATCATCAAAATATTCTAAATTGATCCGCATACCTGGGTGTCGGAAAATAAACAGTACTTCTGCGCGACCCGAAATGTCTCCGTGTCTTTATCAAATTCATTCGTTTCTTCGCACTTGTCCGTTTTCGTATACATCGACGCACCACGCACATGACAAAATATCTCCCCTGAGTCTTGTAATTATTCTGATTCAGTGCGCCTCGTCTTTTGTCCGTTGCATGTGCCTTCGGTCTCATTACTGTCATTCTGTCACAGTCCGTTATTGGCGGTCATTTGTTACAAACTGAACAATGCCTCACGATTTCTACTGTTGATTTCAAGTAGGTTTTGCTTAAAACACAATAACGATTGTATCTCATCATTCTCACTAATTCGAATAGGACATGTTCGATCTGAATCGCTATTACTTGTAAGCAATAAGTGTTTAACTGGCTTGGTTAAAACTTCTAATCGATCAATAACTTTGATAACCTTCTCCTCTCGCTGCTGCAGAACACCTGTTCACACACTTTTTATATACTTTCGTTTGTTTTTCACTTATTACGCATAAAACTCTGCCTTTTCGCAGGGTCAACAGATGCTCCATGTGACTGCAATGCCAAATCAGCTTCTAATGCTATTACTCAGTCTGCAAATTGTTGGGCTAATTCTAACTGATTCTTGCGTACTTTTCATATTTTTTTGCTAACCGCTTTGTGCCATATATTAGCTGCTTCTAATCTTGTCTTAACCTCTGCCATTTCCTTTCTAATTTCCTGTGCGGTACTTCTGCTTTCCTCAGTAACAGCGTCTAACTTTGCATTCCGTTTTATTGATTTTACCATCAGTACTATCGAATTTCTTGTTCTGATCGTTTAATTTCTTGTTGTGTTCAGCAAATTTCCTTTCGGTACTCACTTCTGTTCATCCCCATTTTTGTTCTGTTCATCTAATTTCTTCTAACCACTAGCCTTTTGTTCAACGTAAACAGTGTGCTGTTCAGCAAATCCTTGTAACACCAGAGCCGGTGTTCGTAAACAGCTGTAGTTGCTTGTGCGACTTTATGGCACTTGTACGGAGGGGGAATGTGTTGATATTTGTACGGAACCCAGGACACGGTAGGTAGTGGACAGGGTTCCAAAAGTAGGATACACCAGCGTGTACACGCCACCTACGACCTATTCTGGGGAAGGCCCAAGCCCATTTCCTGCTCAAAGTCCCCTGTCCAAGTTTGTGATGTGCGTAGCTTTCTCCCAGAGTTCAGTACTGCAGTTAACCTCTGACTGACAAGCAGTGTTATCTGTTTCAGTGCTGAGATAATGGAGTTCTCCGAGGCCACCAAATGGAAGCCTTCCCTAACTTAACAATGGGCATCAGTATATAGTGGACTTTAAAACTTTAAAAAGAATAAATGCAAAGGAAGACTATCGACAAAAAATAACATAGTTTTAGAGGGAGGAAGCCATGTTTGTTTTCCAAGTGAAGCAGAAAGCGAAGTGTGAAAACATTTCGTCAGCGCAAAGAAGAGGGCAAAAGAAAGAAACGCTACAGTATCGTAAGTTTACGTTGAACAAGTAGGGCAGCTTTTCAATCGAGGCTACGACTTAGTAACTTCGTTATCGTCACACAGAAGTGCGAAACAATCGTTACATCGCATTATGCGAAAATATGTGGCAACTACACAAGATTACATCGATTCTGGAGGAATATTCTTAAAGGAAAGTAATTTACTGATGAATGATGTAGCAATTTTTTACTTGCAGATGATAACAGGGGACCAAATGCAGAATACTAGTGTTTGCGAACGAATATGGAAAAACATGTTTATCAAACTGCGAATCAGTTTTTGTGGATGGAACGTTCAAAAGTTCGAGGAAACTGTTTGGACAGTTGTTTATACTTCAGGCAAACTTGAATAGTTCTAGGGAGGAAAAAGACGACATTCCAGTTGTTTACGCTTTGCTACCACATAAAAGGCGAGAAACATATGACGTTTTCTTAAAGGTATTATAACTAACTTGCCTGGATGGAGACCTGCATCTCTGATGATGGACTTCGAAGTTATCATTGTCCAAACAGCTAACAGTTTGCTTCCTGGAACAGAGATTACTGGTTGCAGTTATCAGATCAGTCAATGTTTGTGGAAACAAGTGTTTCGGCTTCGTTCCAGCTTATAATGAAAACGAGGAAATAAGCTGTCACATAAGCATGTGTTCTGCTCTAGCACATCTTGCCCTAGAAATGTTGGATGATGGTTGGCTATGTACTCAGGAGAGCACAATTGTTTCACTACAGCTTTCCTGGAAATCTTGCAACTTTTCTCAGTATGAGTTTATGCCAAGGGAACTTCCTCCTGCTGGTTTCCCAGTTTGCAAACAGAATATACCTCCGCAAGAATCTACTGTCCAATTCACTTATGTATGTAGACAAAATAACTTCACCGACCTCGTGATTATAAAGAAAATGGTTCTGAGCACTATGGGACTCAACATCTGAGATCATCAGTCCCCTGGAACATGGAACTACTTAAACCTAACTAACCTAAGGACATCACACACATCCATGTCCGAGGCAGGATTCGAGGATTCGAACCTGCGAGCGTAGCGGTCGTGCGGTTCCAGACTGAACCGCTCGTCCACAGCGGCCGGCTCGTGATTATATAGTGGAGTTTTTTTCTGTTTGTTAAATGAGTACTTATTTGCATTTGTTAACTGAGATTTTACATAAAACACATTCCTATAAACAGTAGCCCCCCATGAGGTTTCAGGGGTTAGAATAGGCCTGAGGTATTCCTGTCTGTTGTAAGAGGCGACTAAAAGGAGTCTCCTCCTTTTGGCTTTTAGTACGACGGTCGGCTTTAGGGTTTGATCCTCCAAACTTTGTAAATTTTTGCGAAGTGCAGGCCATCTGGAGAATGACGCCTTACGTGGTGTGTCATATATCTATGGTGCGCTTAGATCTTCTGAACCTATTATTGTCATGGCTCTGCAACTCCACCCGTAATCCCGCTATTTGAGCGAGGACGTCTTATGGGGTACATAATCTACATCTCTTGTCCACTGTCCCCATGACAGTAATGGAATCATTCACACCTTGTATACAGCATGGCATCCAGTCCGTCGCGAAGGCGCCGTCTTGTACCCTCTTCGTGGTAGCCCCCTGACAACACAGGGACTGCACTGCTGATGCCTGAGCTGCTTTTCACCACGAATGCCAAGGGGTAAATGCCCGTATTCTTGCGGCATCAGGACTCCCGACAACGGCCATCGCGCCAGGTGGCCTTTGCTCTGGTTGGGTGGCGCCCGTGGGGAAAGCCCCTGTCGGAATGGGTGGCCTCGTGGTGGATGAGCCGCAATGAAGCCGGCCAAGTCATCTTTTGCTGGTGACCAGATGGACCCAGCAGTCTCTAAGAAAGTAGATTTCATTGTAGACAAGTGTGACCCCAAATCGTTCCCCTTCAGAGTTCGCGTCGCTGCTTCTCACAGATCCCCCCATTTCCAAGAGAATGGGGTTCCACAGGGCTCTGTACCGAACGTTCCACTCTTTCTAGTGGCCATTAGTGGGCAGCTGTGGGGTCCTCAGTATCACCCTTCTTATTTGCTGACGACTTATGTGCTTCCTTTTGCTCGTCTACTGTTGGTGCGGCTAAACGTCGACTGTAGGGAGTCATACGAAAAGGGTAGTCATGGGCCCTCAACCGCGGATTTCAGCTTTCAGCCGCCAAGACTTGAGTCATGCATTTCTGTCTTGGAGTCATACGAAAAGGGTAGTCATGGGCCCTCAACCGCGGCTTTCAGCTTTCAGCCGCCAAGACTTGAGTCATGCATTTCTGTCGTCGTCGTACCGTCCGTCCACATCCAGAACTTTACCTCGATAACCAACTACGTAACGCGGTGAACACTTATCGCTTTTCAGGGCAGCTTTCTGTCACCTGCTTAACTTGGCTTTCCCATCTTCGTCAGCTTAAGCAAAAGCACTGGTGGCATCTTAACATTCTTCGATGGCTGAGTCACATCGACTGGGCTGCAGCTCGCTCTATAATGTGGCAGCTGCACAAAGCTCTTGTACAGTCCCGTCTTGGCTATGGGAGCCTGGCGTATGGTTCAGCATTGCCCCCAGTGTTGCGGTTGCTGGACCCTATACACACCGTGGAGTTCAACTTGTGACGGGAGCTTTCTGAGCGAGCCCAGTGAACAGCCTACTCATAGAATGTGGGTTTCCTCCACTGTGGATCAGGCGACAACACCTGCTTGCAAATTATACCACACACATTCGCAAATCACCTCAACATGCAAATTATCATATCTTTTCCCTAACAGGGCAATCCATTGCTCGCAACGGCGACCCAAATCAGGGATTAAAACTGCAGTCCACGTCCAGTCCCTTCTCACTGAGCATGAGTCTTTCCGTCTATCATCCCTCCTCTGGGTCCAGTCACGTACACTTCCATGGTCCATACCACCATCAGAGCTTCGTCTGCGTGTACTACAAGTCTCAAAAGACTCAGTTACTCCTGAGGCTTTCCACCGACAATTTTTATCTATTCTCGGCTAGTTCCAGGACTCACAAATAGTTTACACTGATGGCTCGGTGATAGATGGTCACATTGGCTTCGCTTATGCTCACGCTGGACACAAATGGTTCAAATGGCCCTGAGCACTATGGGACTTAACATCTGTGGTCATCAGTCCCCTAGAACTTAGAACTACTTAAACCTAACTAACCTAAGGAGATCACACACATCCATGCCCGAGGCAGTATTGGAACCTGCGACCGCAGCGGTCACGCGGTTCCAGACTGAAGCGCTCAGAACCGCACGGCCACACCGTCCGGCACGCTGGACACACTGAACAGCGCTCCTTGCTGGGTGGCTGTAGCGTTTCCACAACTGAATTGGTAGAAATCTCTCACGCTTTTGAGTATATCCATACCTGCACAGTTGAGTCCTTCCTAATCTGTATTGAGCTCCCCTCGGCATCCTTTGGTAATGACTATTCAAGAGTCTGTTTATGCCCTCGAGAACGGCTGACGTTCAGTGGCCTTTATCTGGACCCCAGTGCATGTCGGAATCCCGGGAAATCAACTTTCTGGTCGGCTGGCAAAACAGTCTACCGCTAAACCGACTCTGGAGGTCAGTGTACCGGAGAGCGGCCTCCGATCGGTTCAACGTCGTACAGTTTTCGGGATCTGGAATACCAAATGGCGCACCCGAAGTACGCTAAATGAATTACATGCTATAAAGGCGACAACGAGTGTGTGGAGGTCCTGCATGCGAGCCACTCTCAGGGACTCCATTGTCCCTTGTCAGCTCCGCATCGGCCATGTTTGGCTGACTCACGGTCATCTCCTCCGCCACGAGGACTCACCTTAGTGTCACTGTGGCTTTCTACTGATAGTGTTCTACATCTTGTTGGACTGTTCCAATCTAGCCCCCCTGAGGCGGTCTTTTAACCTTCCTGACGCACTACCTAAGGTGTCAGGATGCAATGCCTCAGTGACTGATCTAGTTATACGGCTGGCAGCTGTGACCTAGCGGTTCTAGGCCCTTCAGTCCGGAACCGCGCTGCTGCTACAGTCGCAGGTTCGAATCGTGCCTTGGGCATGTTTGTGTGTGATGTTCTTAGGTTAGTTAGGTTTAAGTTGTTCTAAGTCAAGGGGACTGATGACCTCAGATGTTAAGTCCCATAGTGCTTAGAGCCATGTAGTTTTACGTTTTATTCGAGATGTTGTTTTTATCACTCAATCTAAGGGTAGGCCTGTGGCCTTCTCTCGCATGCCTTCACCCTACCTGCATTTTAACTCTTCCTCGCTCCCTCTGGTGCTGTCTGTTTACCTTCGTGTTCGTCTTTTTACCATGTGTGTCCTCTTGCCGTATGCTTTTAGGCTGGAGATTTTAGTGTGTTGCAGAGTGACTGGCTCATCCTTTTTTATTCTTGTGATTAGCCAGATAAGGCCATCTGCTATATTGTTTTAATAACTTCTCCCGCTTGTTTCCTTTCAGTTTTATTTTCACTTTTGGCTTGCATCTTTAGTGTTCTTCTTCTGTGTGGTTACACAGTTCCTTTCCCAAGTTTCAAGTGATTCTTTTGGGTTTGGTTTTCATCCGAGAACTGTGTGACCTCGGAAGAAGGGACTGATAACCAAACAGTTTAGTCCCTTTAGTCGCCAAACCAACCAACCAACCAACCAAAAAGCAACTGAGAAGTGTTTAATTTGTAAGTCTGATGTTGTCAATGACCTTTGTAGTGTTGGTAGAAAATTGAATGGATCGTTAAAAGTGGTATCTTTTTGCAGCCTCTCGTTGAGAGCATATTGTGAATCCATTTAACGGTGTTGTAGTCACTTGGTTATGAATTAATGAATGACATTAAAACTACTGTACTTCTGTCACCATTTATAGTGTTACTGGTAGGCTGCATAAATCTCTTCTATTCAGGAATCTGCAGAGTGTGTTGTACTGAGTGGAGCCACGTAGCACACATCCACAGCATGCCTTGCAAGGTCGGTGTCGAAATGTTAGATGGACTACGACTGATTATGATCGAATCTAGAACAATAACTTTCTGAAATACGTTGTTGTACTTATGTCGAAATATCTGAAGTTCTATAACACATGTGGGACCCGCTTCTGTTACAAAAGGATCCAGTTTAAACCTCTGGGCCTCCTCAGATGTTGGGAGAGCTGAAGCTGGTGCGATGCACTGGTGAGAGAAGTATTCCAGACATTCATAGTGGTGACAATTAAATCAACTTAGTTATATACATATTGCCAGGACGCTGGAGGTAAAGTCTGTCTGTAAACTGAAAAGCAAGCAGCGCTCGTTGTGTAGGAATCCGCCTTGCCTGGAAGTACACAATGTGGTGTCACCGCCAGACACCACACTTGCTAGGTGGTACCCTTTAAATCGGCCGCAGCCCGGTAGTATACGTCGGACCCGCGTGTCGCCACTGTCAGTGATTGCAGACCGAGCGCCGCCACACGGCAGGTCTAGTCTAGAGAGACGCCCAAGCACTCGCCCCAGTTGTACAGCCGACTTTGCTAGCGATGGTTCGCTGCCTACATACGCTCTCATTTGCAGAGAGGACAGTTTAGCATAGTCTTCAGCTACGTCATTTGCTACGACCTACCAAGGCGCCATATTCTGTTACTATAATTACTATCTTCAAGAATGTATTCTGAACAGATAATGTTGTGAATCATGTATCATCAAGAGCGACGTTCATCATGAATGGATTAAAGTTAAATATCAAACTAATTACGTCCGCTTTCTGAATTCTCATTCCTTGTCATGTTCCAGACCTCATGTCAGTATAGTTCTTCCCTCCTCACGCCAGCCTGCGTGAGTTAAAACGCGTGCATTTCGGCCTCCGCTCGTAACACGGTGTTGGCTCTTCTGCTAACACAAAACACAATAAGTGCCATACAGTAAGGCTAAGAAGCAATTTTCCCGCTAGCTATTTAGAGCAGTATGTTGAGATTTACGTAGAATCTCTCCATATGCGTTTCTTGCATTAGTATTATTAGTAACTCATACTTATATTCCCTGAGTACTTTGAGTAAAACAAACACTATCAGGGCGTCTGCTCACTGAATCGTCAGTGATCAGTGATTTTAAAGGTAAACAGCGGAAAGGTCAACATTACTTTGTAAATCACCCTGCGGTTACTTTTAGTGACGTAATGCGTTAGAGGGAGTGGGGTTTCGTTCACTCACTCTTTAGTTCTCAGACGTACGAAGGAGGTAAGTGCATAACCAGCTTCCCCCATGCTTCTACCATCCAACCTGTTACACTCCCAGAACACAATTCATCCCTTAATAAGATTCTCCTGCACTTAGATGTGGTACATACATTTAATATTTGTTCTTAACCCATTTCACTTAACAATAAACAATAATTTTGTATCATTAAGCACTATTTTTCATAATGTGCGGTTTTCCATACCTGACAATGTGGAGAGTACTAGACGCAGAGAAAAAATTGACAAGGACCTTTTATTTCTAGGATCCTTAATTAAGATTAATTTTGCTCTGGGAAACATATTCGCATAATCGTACTCACATCCAACCGGTCGGAAACTAAGTATATTGTTCATGACACTCCCCCAACCCCCTCCCCCCCCCCCCCCCCCCACCAGTGAAAAAAATTGTAAATAGAAAAAATTTTCTCCTGATTTTCCTTCATTGACTGGAGTGTGAGAAACCTTTCTGAGATTTACATTTATTTTCTTTCGAAAATGATCGAATGGGGGACCTAACGCTGGGCAGCATGTGCATAGTGGGAAATGAAACTAGAAACTAAGCATGAATAGTGTCGCTATTTATTACTGTTACCATATATTGACACACTTTACAAAACAGTTCAAATATTACACAAAGAAAACAATAATTAAAGTCGATACTTTGGGGACAGCAAACAGCTTTCTTTCATCTGAGCATTTGCAGGAATACTTGACAAGAGACTAGGGTACGAACTCGGTAGTCTCTAAGAACTGAATGATTCTGCATCATAATTCTTTTAATCACCCACACTGGGAAAACTACAAGTGTTTCTACACACATAACACTACATGACAATCTGAGGTCAGAGAGGAGGGAGATGGAGGGAATGGGTCACAACATGATAGTCAACTTCAGACCCTCCGAGGAAAAACTATATTAAATTCAGTAAATGCTGACTCATAGAAATTCCTCCACGCCATATAAAGGTTCATTTCTCTCGACATTGCTTGTACCACCGAGGGAAACTGTTCCCCATTTGTGGGTATCTGATGTGGCTGCAGGAGGTTGTACACTGTCATAGAGGATTTATCATATCACGAATATGAATTAAAGTCTATAAATAGGTAACTGGCAGAAATTCACCACACGTATAAGGACTTGTTCTATTTACAGTCCTCTGTATTTCTGAATAGAAATTATTACCATTGATGTTCTACAGATTTGACTGTATGTGGCAACATGATTATACAAAGCAAATGTTCAATACACAAAAGAAGATTCTCTGAAACCGCAATAAGCTCAACATAAAACACGTACAAACATGACAAATAAATCACTGTAGGCGACAGAGTTAATGAACACAATCTTATACGAATGTACCAGATTTCAATCAAAACATGATAGTCCATCACTCACAGACCGTGAGGCCGCCCCGATAGCTGAATGGTCAGCGTGACGGACTGCCGTCCTAAGGGGCCCCGGTTCGATTCCCGGCTGGGCCGGGGATTTTCTCCTCTCAGGGACTGGGCGTTGTGTCGTCTTCATCACCATTTCATCCACATCTGGGGCGCACGTCGCCAATAAGACCTGCACCAAGGCGGCCGGACCTGCCCCATACGCTCATTTCCACTTCCACAGACCGTGTACTACTTAACAAGCACAGAGAAAAGAGTAAATGGTTGTGTTGTGAGTATGTAAAAGACACATGATCATATCTTCACCACAGACAGAGTGCAGCTGCAAATTCACTCATAGGATCTGAATTTTACTGAAATAATTCCGAAACTTGAACCAAATTATTTCGTACTATGCGATTAAAATAAACGGAGTTGTTCCCTAAGGTAATCTGCCAATTAAGACTAACAAAGGACATCCGACATTGTCTCAATATATGCTTTGCGAAATGACCATACGTACAATTCAGCATCAGGACCGAGAGTCTCTGTAAATCTGGCCAACCGTGGCTCACTGGAGTGTCCAATGGTATTTTTACGTGAAGAAGGAAGCTTCCATTTCCTGAGTTTAACTAACTGTACACACTAAATAGCCGGAAACTGTGCACAGACAGCAATCACACTACTGACTTATGGGGTGGGAGACCCAAGGAGGGTTGGTACAATTTCTGAGGTGGAATGTCTCTCTCTGATGTTAAAAATCATTCAGCCGCTCATTTACCTTTTGAAAAACTACTCAGATGAGAAAGTATAAGGGTTGCTGAACTCTGAAATAAAGTAAAGAAAGGTAGTCCGCCGTACTGTTTTCCCAAGTTCTTAGTCACTGTGAAGTAAAGAAAGGCATTCCGCCGTATTGTTTTCCCATGTTCTTAATCACTGTGAAGTAAAGAAAGGCATTCCGCCGTATTGTTTTCCCAAGTTCTTAGTCACTGTGACGGGTGGCATGCAAATCTCTCACTTTAACTGCTCTATCAGAGGGTTTAATATTCATATTTTGGGTCATGATCTCCGTGTTCCCCAGTACTACATTTGGTATGTGTGGTTTATGACTTTTTACTTGAGAAAATTGTGGGCAGAATGCTCTTATAGCTGAGCGTGTAGCCTGTAGAGAACTTGTAGCCAAGGTGCCATAGGGAGGCGATAGAGAAAAGGGTGAAAGATGGTTTGTGGACCATGAATGTTGTGTCCAGCGACCTGGCTGTCTGAGTGATTCAGAGAAGCAGCGCTCTGTGAATTATACCTGCAGAGGGACTTTGGGCCATTGCACTCTACTCTTCCCACTTAGTGTCAGAGCAGGAGGGTGCCGGCTCGCTAAATATTTTGCCACGGCCAGGCGACAGACCACTGTAAAGGTGGCCACGTGGCAGAAAGTCGGTGGAGGAAGACATTTAAGACGGACTGCTGTAATCTGAGCTTATGTGTAAACAGCGCGACGGTCATAAAACTGTAAGCATTCACATGTCAGAAGATGGGACGATATGAACAGGGCGGATGGTGTACGTGTTTAGTGGAGGCAAGACTGTAACTCCCCTGCCGCCAGCAAGTCGCCAGATTCTTTTAGCGAGTGAACAAAGGAAACATGTATTTAACAAGTATAACTGTCTGGGAAGTTTAACAGCGTTCTTTCGGAAATTGGAAATGGTCGATCGGAATCAAGGTGAAAGGGTACAGTATTGTTGCATCCGCGTAGGGTTGTTAAATGATATTTACAGCTTCCTGTTCTCCGTGAACCATAGTTTGTGGTACACTAGGTCGTAGTTTATTCTATTTGAATAGAATTTGGCCTCACAGTGGACACATGTTGCACTGTAAGAGGGATTAATTCAGGGAAGAATTTGTATAGCTTCCACCCAAATGAATGTTTTGCCAATCAAACACCATCCCTTTTCTGATTTATGTTTGCCAGTTTTTGTAAGATTTATCAGCTCTTTGTAAGTAAAAGGATTACTAATACTTGTAAATACTTTTATTGACTTAAATACGCCACTGTTCTCATTCATATTCTGTCTACTATTCACTGTTTTTATTTTATTGTGGTACTACAATACACCTGATATTAAGAGTTCAATCGTATTAAATTAGTTAATCTGATTATTAATTTGACTTCTACATCTAAATCTACATCCAGACTCCGCAAGCTACCTGAAGGTGTGTGGCGGACGGTACTTTGAGTACCCCTATCGGTTCACCCTTCTATTCCAGTCTCGTATTGTTCGTGGAAAGAAAGATTGTCGGTATGCCTCTGTGTGTGCTCTAATCCCTCTGATTTTATCCTCATGGCCTCTTCGCGAGATATACGTAGGAGGGAGCAATAATATACTGCTTGACTACTCGGTGAAGATATGTTCTCGAAACTTCAAGAAAAGCCCGTACAGAGCCAGTGAGGGTCTCTCCTGCAGAGTCCTCCAATGGAGTTTATCTATCATCCCCGTAATGCTCTCGCGATTACTAAATGATACCGTAACGAAGCGCGCTGCTCTCCGTTGGATCTTCTCAATCTCTTCTATCATCCCTATCTGGTACTGATCCCACACTGGTGAGCAATATTCAAGCAGTGGGCGAACAAGTGTACTGTAACCTACTTCCTTTGTTTTCGGATTGTATTTCCTTAGGATTCTTCCAATGAATCTCAGTCTGGCATCTGCTTTACCGACGATCAACTTTATATGATCATTTCATTTTAAATCACTCCTAATGCCTATTCCCAGATAATTTATGGCATTAACTGCTTCCAGTTGCTGACCTGCTATATTTTAGCTAAATGATAAAGGATCTTTCTTTCTATGTATTCGTAGCACATTACACTTTTCTACATTGAGATTCAATTGCCATTCCCTGCACCATGCGTCAATTCGCAGCAGATCCTCCTGCATTTCAGTACAATTTTCCATTGTTACAACCTCTCGATACACCACAGCATCATCTGCAAAAAGCCTCAGTGAACTTCCGATGTCATCCACCAGGTCATTTATGTATATTGTGCATAGCAACGGTCCTACGATACTCTCCTGCGGCACACCTGAAATCACTATTACTTCGGAAGACTTCTCTCCATTGAGAATGACATGCTGCGTTCTGTTATCTAGGAACTCTTCAATTCAATTCCACAATTGGTCTGATAGTCCATATGCTCTTACTTCGTTCATTAAACGACTGTGGGGAATTGTATCGAACGCCTTGCGTGTTGGCCAGTTAAATGACAGTGTTGCAGCGGGGCCTCCGGTGGTGGCTTATCACAAGATGTACAAATTTTTGTGTCTGACGTCCTGTGTCCTTCCTATGCAAGGATTCAGCTACCACACAGGTAACATCATCAATCCATTCCCAGGTCCTGCTCAGTTGCAAATGTTGTTTTAACAGTTCCCCACACTCCGACGAGTAAAGAGCAACCTTTCACGTACCAGGGCGGTGGTGATAGTGTGGTTCTCCAGAGCAAAACAGAAGTTTTCCGCTGTTGACGGCCTCATGATACCTCAGTAGCAGAAGCTGACAACCTACTGTTGCATGAAGGCACACGACCTAAAGGAAAATGGTTCAAATTCTGGCGGGGAAGATACGTTCATCACAAGTACGATTCGGCCATTATGGGACGATATATGATAAAAGGTGATGTGGAATTCCTAATTGTCAGATTATACGTAACTTTCATGATTTGAATCCCAGATTGCTTCACAGTATCTAGTGCAGTAAGTACATTTGATACTGTTGGTGGTGATCTGTTTGAGAAATGGAATCACTAATTGTGCGGTTCTTAAGGATTATGTTGTGGATCAGCACAGAGCTGTTCCATTAGTTTTATTTACAAGTATATGTAATAACAGAGATACATCGCAATATACTCCTCAAACACTTATCACTGATGTGAAAAAGATAGTTCACATCAAGCCTAGGATCCACAGATTGAAGAAACAATGGGAAACCAATATATCCCACGTTGTTACCATACTCTGTAGTGAGTATATGTATATATTAACACTTTCGGGATGCCACATGCAGTTCCACGAACACACTTCCTCTTGTGCTGTTGTCGAACCAGATCCTCTATGGAGTATATCATACTCCTATAAAGGACGGATACAAACGGAAGTTGACAGTACTATTGGATACCGTCCCACGGACTTCCGGTACAATGGTTGCAATGTATGGCGCGACTAGTTTATAGATTGCAGGCTTTCTTAGAGAAAGTTTTTTTAATCTGGGTGTTTGTATTGTCCTCGTCCATCGTGCTATTGCAGTGGTAGACCTGTTAGCCGTCAACTAAATAGCAATACCGTTACTGTAACATTACCGACATCAGTCGACAATCTGGAAAAAATAATGTTGAATACACACGGAGCATAAAAAATTGAATTTCACATTCAGGCTTTTTAGGTTCTTTTCTTAATGGCATAAGCAGTATAATCTGTCGAAACTGTAGCACTAGACCTCGCCGTCTGCTTCCAGTGTCTCACAAACCGGTTCAAAGTTATTGTCTACCAATGTCTCTTCCCTACTTTCCCAATATTTTCCTACGCCAGTCTCTCTTTGTTGAACAAAAAAATTAAAGAATAGCACCACATTAGAAAACTGATAAATGATGGAAATATTTGGTTGGATTAACTCGTCTTATCAATCTGTAGAGGCCTGTAGTTACATGCTCACGCTGGACCAGCTTCAGTCATATGATGGAAAAAGTTGTTATCCTTGTTATTTTTCTGGTAAAGAATCAAGCGTTCCAACTTAACCTTCTAATCAAAAAATACCCACGTGCGACTTGGATTTCTCAAATCTCAGTAATGCAGTTTATGGAGAGACCATAAGGCAATGTTGACTATGATTAATCCACACGCAGACAGTGTGACAAAGGAAACAGTTCATCACAACTGTTTGGAGGCTACCTACGTTGTTTCCAATTATTTCGATACGGCGTATTACCGCATTACTGCCTGGAACAGAAAAACGCGTTGTCCAGGCATTACTAGGGCATTTGTTCATTATTATTATATTTACGAATTATTGGACTGTAAAGATAAAATTCTAATTCACTCTCATTTTATAAATAAACACCATCGGAAAATAGAAAAAGGTATACCCGAAGCAGTGTTTCAAATCACTTCCGGGAATTCAGCCAGGTAACACTGTCAGCGACCGCCGATATTTCGGCGGGAGAACACGACGCCATTTTCAAGGCAAACTGCAACGGACATGCAGCGTACACGCAAATTTAATACCTCGGTTCTCAGACAGAAGCAGGAAAGATAACACACACACTGAACACTAGTGCCACCAAAGATGACCAAAGTCAGAGCTATCGATAGTGAGACTATGAATTCGTAGGTGAGGCAACATTGACTCTGTCCCTCTGTTTTTTGACAAGGGAGAGAGCCGGATTCCAAACAGAGTTTCTTTAGATACGTTGACGGTACCTTCGTTGTTTGGCCTCATGGTAGGGAGAATTTGAATGTCTTTCTAGAACATCTGAACTCGATCCACCCGAACATTCGTTTTACGATGGAGGTGGAAGAGGATGGTTGCCTTCCCTTTCTCGACGTGTTGGTTAGAAGGAAGGATGATGGATCATTGGGACATGCTGTCTACAGGAAACGTACTCACACAGACTTGTACTTAGAAGCTAATAGTTGTCACCATCCAGTTCAGCGTGAAGGGGTACTTCGTACCTTGGTACACAGGGCACATGTCGTTTCTGACGTTGAGACTTTGCGAGCTGAGCCGTCCCATCTTGAAGTTACATTTCGTCAAAATGGTTATACTGATAGACAGATTGGACGTGCGTGGCGCTATCGACCAACTGTACATCGGGCAATTGATGATAATTCTGAGTCAACACCTAAGTCTACTGCCTTTTTGCCTTACGTAGAAAACACGTCCAACAAGATCGGTCGTATTTTACGGAAATACGATGTGAAATGTATTTTCCGACCTCCATCTAAAATTAGAGCACTTCTGAGTTCCGTTAAGGATGATCTTGGACTGCGTAAGGCGGGTGTATATCGTATTCCTTGTAGCTGCGGCATGGCATATATTGGTCAAACTATCAGAACCGTGGAGGACCGATGTACTGAGCATAAACGCCACACACGATTACAGCAGCCAAATAGATCTGCTATTGCCGAACATTGCTTGGATACTGGTCACCCCATGTTATATAATAACACCGAGATATTGGCATGCACGTCCAGCTATTGGGACAGTGTTATTAGGGAGGCAGTTGAGATTAAATTAGCGAGCAACCTCGTTAACAGGGATGGAGGTTTCTGTTTAAACTCTGTTTGGAATCCGGCTCTCTCCCTTGTCAAAAAACAGAGGGACAGAGTCAATGTTGCCTCACCTACGAATTCATAGTCTCACTATCGATAACTCTGACTTTGGTCATCTTTGGTGGCACCAGTGTTCAGTGTGTGTGTGTGTTATCTTTCCTGCTTCCGTCTGAGAACCGAGGTATTGAATTTACATGTACGCCTCATGTACGTTGCAGTTTGGCTTGAAAATGGCGGGGTGTTCTCCCGCCGAAATATCGGCGGTCGCTGAAAGTGTTACCTGGCTGAATTCCCGGAAGTTATTTGAAAGTTGTATACGCCAGGAGTAACTCAGATCTCACCCGAAGCACTGGTCCATCATGAATGCAATTCTAGTCGGACGTTACACAAATTATGCACTGTACACGATTATACTTGAAAATCCGTACAGCAATGGACAGATTGTCTAGGACAACAATTTCAGTAATCCACCTTCCATTCTTCATGTTTCAGTTCTTCCGTGGCTTTCTCAGACGGTTAAAATAACTGCTGGGATGGTCCCTTTGAATAATACACAACTAAATTCCTTCCCCAATCCGAGATTGTGCTCCGCCTCTAGTAACCTCGCCGTAGATGGATATATTAAACCGTAAGCCGTAAGGGACCCCGTGCTCGAAAGCGAGAACGCGACAGCGAGACCACGAGCTGCGGACCTTACACGGAAAGGTGATCTGAGTGTAATTATCTGCCAATGAAGTAAGAGTGGGATGTTCCAGTTCTGATCCATCTTTGAGTCAAGGTCTTTTTTTCAAACCAAATTCCAGACAAACTGGTAGTGGGGCGCAGGGTGTTACAATGGCGAACATTTGCAAACGAACCTACAGTCGAGAGATGGAAGCCTTACGAAAACCTTCGTCAATGATAGGGTAGGGGAACAACTTCTATTTTTGTTAACATGTTCAGAAAAAAACTACTATATACAAGGAAAATTTAGCCAAACTGACGCAGTGCACATCATTAGGAGGTGTATTCGTGATCTATGGAAAGAGCATTAATCCAATCTAATAGTGTGTAAACGTAGTTATTTACGTGTGTACAAAGTAAAGTCGCTAACTCTCTCGACATTTCAAGTGTATCTATGCCGCTTCTGGTCGCTGTACTCCAGTGGTCGACAGGTGCCGAAACTGGACTCATACAGTGACGAGCCGGAACATTATTACCACTGCGCACCGCGATACAGGATGTCCCACGGTGGCGATGCAGGCCCGTGACACGGTAAGAAAAGTGTATAAGCGGAGCAGCGACGAAACAGGGAATAATTTCATCGGCTATACGGGCCCCAATTGGAGAAATCCGCTCACATGGGCGACTTTGACAAAGGGCATTATGGGCAGCGCTAGGAAAAGAGCATATCGGAAATTGCTGATATGGTCAACTGTTCGTGGTATGTATGGAAACTGATTGAAGAACAGTGAAAACACGAGCAGACGACAAGATGTTGTATGTCCACGGCTCATCACAGAACAAAGAGGTTTGAGACTTGCCCGCTCTGTAAAGCGGGATAGGCGGAGATCTGTGGCAGGTGTGATGACAGAGTAAAATGCCGGTGCAGGAACGAGTGTTTCGGAGCACACTGTTCAGCGCACATTGTTGAACATGGGACTCCGCAGCAGACGACTCTCACGTGTCCCCACGTTGAACCAATTGTGTAGTCACTTACGACTGCAATGGGCACGGAATTATCGAGACCAGACCGTTGATCAACGTGTCGCCTGGCAGGTTGAATGAAGTTCGTTTTTACACCAGGTCGGTGGTCATGTCCAGATCCGCAGTCATTCTGGTGAACGGCTGCTTGAGGCCTGTACCCAGCCACGGACACAGGCCGGAGGGGGGGGGGGGGGGGGGGGGGGAGGGAGCAGTATTGTGCCATGGGAGACTTAGAAAAGTTTGCCCTGGGGGCTATGGTCGTAATCGAATGCATCATCACGACTATGGAGTACATGAATGTTATTGCAGACCACCTGTATCCCTTAATGCTTGATTTCTTCCCAGAAGTCGACGGAACATTGCAGAAGGACTACAGGTTGCGTCACTAGGCTAGAATCGTACTATAATGGTTTAGGGAGCCTGATATTTAACTCACGATGTTGTCTTGGATACAAAATTCGCCCAATCTGAAACCGACGCAATGCATGTAGGACGTTACTGGGCGTCGGCTCCACGCCCGCATACCACAGTCTCGTAATTTAGAGGATTTCCGTGACCTCTATGTTGACATCCGGTACAGGACTTTTAAAACTCATGACATGCAGTATCTCTGCCGCGTTACGTTACAAAGGTGGACAAAAATGCTATGAAGCAAATATTTTGGCTCATCAACATAAGTTACAATGTCATGACTCTGAGCATGCAGGTCAGCAGCACAGACATAGCCTGAAACAGTTGCACCTCACATGTGGCACGTGAGCGGTGCCTGAACTCATAGAGTTTTACCCCAACGAGGTGCTCTTTACTGCCGATGCAGAAAATTGACACATTTACGTTTGAAGAATGTATGAAACTAGAAACTACCTCACATTTGTGAGCGAAATGTCATAGTATAGTAATGCAGTACTGTTGGAGGAGGCACGAATGAATATTGCTGGACGCAGGCCGAGGTCCTCCAAAGTTTTGTGCTGGTGCCATTAACGGGACTTACAATTTTCTGTTGGTGATGCTAGATCAGATTGTAGTCAGTTGGTGGACGGAACGCTGCGACGTGAGGGCATCACTCAAATCTGGCGTTCTCATAACACTTCAACCCTATCGAACATGACTGGGACTGATTCGGAATGAGAATTAATAGTCACATTTTCTCAATAAATGTTCCAAGCTTCATCCAAAATCATAATGACAAACTACTGTGGCATAATAACGTAATTAACATACTGTATATGGGCTCAAACGCACAAACGACTGTAATACAATTGGTAGTGGAAGCTTGAAGCGTCGGAGATAGATATTCAGAAGCGTGTGTAGTAATAACGATGTACCGCTAAAAGATTGTAGATGTCGACGTAATGCTTATACTCATGATTGATCTCAGTTGAGTGTTAAGCCATAAATGTAACGATCATTTAAGTTTTTAACATCGTAAGATACACGGTGTGACTATAATTCACTAATAGAAAGGGACGGTGTGGTAGGGACGATGCTGAATTTGTAAGTGAACCGAAAACGACCTAAAGGGAATTCCAGGAGGAGATACAAAGATACGGTAAAAATGAGCTTAGAAAGAATTCGGGGAAGATTTAATCATGTCATTACACGACAGGTATTGTCAAATAAGTACACACTTTGGTTATCTGTCTAATGCACTGCCCGGCGAAAGAAGTGTAACAGCCAGAAGGGGAAGAGAAAACGATATGAAACTTCACGAGCTGAGAGTATATGATGTTATTTGAGTGGCTGCGATATCGAGTCAAATTTATAAAGAACTTGGCACTTCTCAGTATAAAGTTTCACCTCCTCTGGCTAGGGTGCGTGCAGTGATTCGTTTGGAAAGGGTGACATAAAGCCGTTGCATCCTCTCCTGAGCCCAGATATCTCACAACTGTGGTAATTGGGCCTTGATATCTTGGATACTGGCACGGCAAGTGCTAGATGCCACTGGCCAGATGCGGAACTGGTCCCACCATTGTTTCATCGGGGACACATCTGGAGTCACTTATGGTCACGCGAGTTCCTCAACATAATTTAGTTTATTAGTAGAGACACGAGCCACGTATGGATGAGCGTTGTTCATTTGAAAACTGGCTCCATTATACTGTCGCACGAGAAGAGACACATGAGGACGCAGGATGTCCGTGGCGTACCGTTGTGACGCAAGAGTGAGTTCTCTCAATCACTACCCAACGTGACCTGAAGTCATACCCGACGGCTTACCACACCATGATGCCAGTAGTATCACCACTGCGCCTCTCCAAAACATTAGAAGAATGGGACCTCTCCCCAGGTCACTGCATTAATTGACGACGATGTTCGTGCAGGGCAAAGCGGCAGCGAGGAACCGCGATTCATCGCCGAATGCAATGCGATGTGATTCATCAGCAGTCCATGCTTCCCCGCCATGCAACACTCCAAACGAAGTGGTACTAACAGCAGCCTAGGCACGGGACCGAAGTATCCTAACCCGGGTGCTGCAAGTCTCCGGCCAGTCTTGTGGAAAGACAGATTGTTGCAGGGAGTCCATTACTTATTCTCGGACGGCTGACGCACATGTGAAGGATTCGATGTGCTTGCGCAGTATGACGAACTTCTGTTGTGGTTGTCGCACGTGGTCGACCGAGTCCTTGATGTATACCTGCCCTCACGTTTCCTTGCAGTCCAAATCGGGCCACTCCCACATCCGAATGCTCCAGAAATATGGATATTGCACGATACGACCACCCGGTTAAATGTAGACCCACAATAAGGTCCCTTTCAAATTCTTGTCAGGCACTGACAGCGCTGTATCACACGAGTAGGCGGCGTCTCCGTGTCCTTCACAGAGGTCACTCAACATTTGAAGCTGTTTTCGTACCTTATATACTCCACTAAGCCTGGTAACAACACTAAACACAACACTCTGTCGGCCGCCCTAGCTGTCACCGAGAATTGCTACTCTAACCATTCACATATCCGCCAATGATGTGTACGTGTTTGAAGTCACATTGAAATCCGACAACGTCTTCGCGGTGCTTCACTTCTTCGTCAGGTGGAGTACATTACAAGTTGTGCTGTCTCTCTTAAGCTGGAAAATTTTTTGTAGCTTAAATGTTTCAACAAAGTGATTTTAAGGTCCATCTAAAATGACGCAACTTTTGACCCCTAGAAATCTTAGATCTTCCTGCATCGATCAGTATAAATCTTAAATGTCATGCAAAAGGGCCGTGTACCGTTCTAAAACAAGCTATTCTGATTCCTTGCTCTCCACGGTATTTGTATGATACTAATGGATTCTTATGCATTACTAAATCATTATGTTTTCATGAAATCAACAGTTGTTAAGAAATCTTCACCATACCTCATAATTACAAAAAGTGAGGCTTTGTTGTACGAGCGCGCAATGAAAAGTAATACCTCCAAATTTTCATTCTGAAAACTGTGAAGGCTTTTGAAATACGACAAATGTTATTAACATTGTACATCTTTGTTCTTAATGTCTAAATATTTGCAGCCCTCTGCCTCTAGAGGGTTCCTAATTGAAGCGTGTGACATGACGGTGTGTAATGTGACAATGTCGGTGCGTGAGAAATAGTGTTCCGAATTCAAAGAGTTCGTACACGTATGGTGCATTCTCTCCTCAGTATGATGTCAGCCCGCACACGAGCGCTACAACATCTACGACATACAGAACACCTTTGACGATTTCACCTTGATAGTGATGAACCGGTGCAACCAGAGATGAGGTTGAGGCTCCGTTAACAAAGTCAGACATTCTAAAGTGACGATCTAAACAAACTGGTCTTTCATTCGAAGAAATATGTTCGCCGCTAGGGTGACTATGTTGAGAAATGTATATGTAGTTGTGAAGAATAAAGATGTAGCATGTCAATAATGTTTATTTCATTTAAAAACCTGTAGGAGTTTTCACTTCTGAGGTCATCAGTCCCATAGCACTTAGAACTACTTAAACCTAACTAACCTAAGGACATCACGCACATCCATGCCCGAGGCAGGATTCGAACCTGCGACCGTAGCGGTCACGCGGTTCCAGACTGTAGCGCCCAGAACCGCTCGGCCACTCCGGCCGGCCTTTAACTGCACAGGTAAGTCCCATAAAGTTTTAAAAACGCGATGCTGCTGCCTATGACCTAGTAGTTTGTCTCACATTCTTCTCGATAATTTAATCACCGAAATGATATTAACTGTCATTTAATTATAACGAATCATAACAAGAATGATACGTTTTTATCAATATTCAATGCGTCGTTACCTTAAAACGGCTGACTCTCAAAACACACGAGTTATAAAGTGAAAATAACTATATACGACAGTTCTATAACCATCAATATGAAGTTTCTTGTCATTTTATTACAACAAATCTTACCAATAACGATCATTTCTCGAGGCCTTAAATATGCTGGTGATAAGAAATAGCATATATTCGTAGGGTGTAACGTATAACATAAAACGCACCGAATATGCGCTTCTATTGAACACAACAAGTACTCGTACAGTTTGGCTTCTTGCTTTTGTTTGTGGCGTTGGAAGCGTCCTTCCTTCCTATTGGTTCTACATCACGTGGCGTGCTGCCGAAATACACATGATGTAATGGCTCATTAGTGTGAAACAGGATAAGTAACGTTACAAAGCTGGAAGAGCGTCACGTCAACATTAACTAACTCGCCCCGTGTGCCAACGGCTTAAGCGGGCATCGATAAGTTTGCTCATTGGAAATTAGAAGTAAGACACAACAGAAGAGCAACACAACACCATGATGTGTCGCAGATGCATACACAGGTTCGAATGCTTCCAAGACGTTATAATACGAGCGGAAAGAAAAATGGAAAAGTACTTTAGAGTCAAGTAACAGGGTATGAGCAACGTGGGCTAGTTGGTGTTATGTCGAGCACCTGAAGATCAGGTTTACTTGTCTGGAAAGATGTGCTCAGAATTTAAACGCCTATCTTTATTGTCTGAGACAACAATGCTCTGGACAACTATCATACTCCGGCCGCTGTGGACGAGCGGTTCTAGGCGCTTCAGTCCGGAAACGCGCTGTTGCTACGGTCGTACGCTCGAATCCTGCATCGGGCATGGATGTGTGTGATGTACTTAGGTTAGTTAGGTTTACGTAGTTCTAAGTGTAGGGGACTGACGACCTCAGATGTTAAGTTCCATAGTGCTTAGAGCCATTTGAACCATTTTTGAGCTATCATACTCAAGTCGAAAGTGGGTGATTTCATGCTAGGAATTACGCAAGTTGAGGTGTGTCGACGGAGTGTTACACTGCGACCTCCCTTGGTCAGAAGAAATGTTATTTGTTACGTATAAGTTACTTTTTCCAAAAGACCTGCACCCAAGTAACATCTGCAGGCCGTATTTAACAGTTCTGATTACTGTCGTTATATTCCACAATACATCAATAATATTGTTTCCTTCTTTTAAATATAGTTATCTGTACAGCTGTAAAACGCAGCAACCCTTTACGGTACTTCGCTGCTTAAAAAGAACAAAAATAATTAGTGGAAAGAACGTGCTGTCGCGAAGGAGAAAGACTGAGGCTAGCAGAGAATTGTATTGAGAGAAGTATGTTACTATCTTATTTAAAGTAAGAATAGAATAGAAGTAATGGTAAAAAAGGTATGTAAGTTAGCAGAATAATGTTAGGCGTGGATAGTAATTATTTGTAATTCAGTTGCTGATTTATCTGCACTTGATGGTCACTCTCCACCAATGATTGTCTATGACTCTGGATCCGGGCCGCTGCAAGACGTCTTCATTCTGGAAGCTGTTCACGTTTGTCTTATTGATGTTCACGTTTATGGCATGTAGCGTGTCATCCAGCAGATGCGACTGAGGTTTTCTCCGTTATCTGGCACAGGAGACCCTGCTGACGCAACATACTGCTGGAGTTTGCACCTGACCGGAACATCTGGAACTTATCAGGAACTCAGGAGTCGATATTCCCGGTACATCATGGGAATGTTATATGGTCTGCGGCAAGTGTTGACGTTAGTTATCGTTTGTTTGCGCTGTCTCCTCTGACACTGGGCTACAGTAAAACTGTGCTGTTAGATATTAACGCGCTTAAAACAGATATTTTTTATTGCCTCTCTTCACTGCTTTGATTCTTTTTAATTACTGGATTTAGTTTAACATGAACTATGCTAAGATATGTATATGAAAATAAAATAACTAATCAATAAATACCTTACGAAATACAATGTTGTTATTTTCTATAGCATCAAACGCCAAATGTACCAAAAGGTACCTGATTTTAAGTTGGAAGAGTAACCCGTCCAACTTACGAAACGCAATTTTTAATCAACTATTTCCAGATACAGTCAACCTCAGTAGCTGAGTAGTCAGCCTAGACAGTTGCCAAGTGGAGGACACAGACTGGGTTTCTAGCACTGCCAATAACTTCTCCTCGGTCCCCTTAAGCCTCGTGGTGCCAATTGGGGAGCTAGCTGAATGAGAAATAGCCGCTCCACGGTCTGGAAAGCTGGCGAAACGGTAGGGACAGCGGTGAGCTGGCCATAAGTCCCTCCATACCGCATCTTTATAACGCCACAAGGCAGAGGATGGTACGCCGGCCAGTTGATATCCATTGGGTCTTCACTACCTAGACAAGGAGCTCGTTTTTATTTCCAAGAACAGTATTCTCAATAAATAAACAAAAAATGTTACTAATTCAGTGGCTGCGCGGTTTGAGGCTTCGTGTCACGGATTACGCGGCCCCGGAGGTTCGAGTCCTCCCTCGGGCAGGGGCGTGTGTGTTGTTCTTAGCATAAGTTAGTTTAAGTAGTGTCTAAGTCTAGGGACTGATGACCTCAGCAGTCTGGTCCCTTAGGAATTCACACACATTTGAACATTTAAGAGGAGGTTTACTATCTTTGGCACGAAAAAAGCATGTTCTTTGAGAATTTTTTCTCAAGATGTGTTATAGACATCAATGTCAAATTTTGTCAAAATGTTTATTGATATTTCTTCTACAAACTGGAATTTTTTCGACCGGAAATGTCGAAGAGCAAAGGAGGAAGTGCCGTCGGAACGAAACAAAATTTCGGTATAGACCTCCATACGCGGTATGTCACAGGTAAGCCGGCTCGTCTGAAATCAAAATTGAGTTGACTTTAGCGAAGTAGATAAGAGTATTTAGGAGTTGTACCACGCTTAAGTTATTTGGACCATAGTAAACAAAATGTCGGCCATTTGAAAACAGAGGAGTGTGCAGAGAGGAGAGTACCTCGAGGGAGTCGCTTGCTAGCCGGCCTACGGATAACGCGACGTAAGATCGCTCCTTAAAATTACCCTCTAAGATGAGAAAATAGTGAGCTAATTTCTGTTCGAACATATCTTGACTGAAGCGACTGGAGTTACGAACAATTTAATGAAAGTTTGGTGTTTCTGAGTTAAATAGTTCGAGAGATATGAGCGTGTGAACTTTTTGGTCGTAGTAACAAGTCCGCATTGCGTGTTTCGTGCTCTGTACGGAATATTTTGGCGAGCACTTCTAACGAAGAAGACCACTGCAACGACCGAATGTTTAACTCGTGAATAGTTGTGGGTCTGTGACTGGCAGAACTTGAAAATTATTCGGGTCGGACTTGCTAAAATTCTGACTGCTTTTCGAGTGATATTTATTTTACAGACAGTGAATGTTCAATGATAACGTTTTACCGTATTAAATACTGACTTGATAGCCATTGCATGTGTTTCAATATAAATAAAAAAAAACAGAGTTAATCTAATTTTAAACGCTTTTCTGTAAGTAGACTGAATATACCGAACGCCCGATTTTTTAATCATGAACTTTCAGGAACTGACTTTCAACTAGAGTTATGCAACCTCTTTGTGGTAGGTATTACGTAGTGGTTTAATCAACGCTGCTTTACACTGCCTAGCACGTATCTGATACCACACAGTGAAACCTATCGACGTGGGTAGACAGAACGATAGCGTTAACAACAACACAGACGACCGACCCCGCCCCGCCGCAACATTACGCTGGTATATGCCAAACGATGCCTCGCTTGGTGTAAGGAGCGTAGACATTGGACGATTGAATAGCGGAAAAACGTTGTGTGGAGTGACGAATCATGGTACACATTGTGGCAATAAAAATTATTCAAATGGCTCTGAGCACTATGGGACTTAACATCTATGGTCATCAGTCCCCTAGAACTTAGAACTACTTAAACCAAACAAACCTAAGGACAACACACAACACCCAGCCATCACGAGGCAGAGAAAATCCCTGACCCCGCCGGGAATCGAACCCGGGAACCCGGGCCCGGGAAGCGAGAACGCTACCGTTCGACCACGAGATGCGGGCTGTGGCGTTTAGATGACAGGATGTTGATATGGCGAATGCCCGGTGAACGTCATCTGCAATGAGGCGGTGGTGTTATGATGTGGTTGTGTTTTTCATGGAGAGGACTTGCACCCCTTTTTGTTTTCGTGGCACTATCACAGCACAGGCCTACACTGATGTTTTAAGCACCTTCTTGCTCCCCATTGTTAAAGAGTAATTTGGGGATGGCGACCGCATCTTTCAGCACGATCGAGCACCTACCGACTTCGTGCCAGGTCTCACCGACCAACATTGAAACCTCTCCTCAGTACAGCACTCCTTTAGGAATGGCTGCCATTTCCCAAGAAAACTTCCAGCATCTGACTGAACGTATGCCTGCGAGAGTGTAAGATGTCATCAAGGCTAACGGTGAGCCGACATCATACTGAGTCGCAGCATAGCTGATGGGAAGCGCCAAGAACTTGTAAGTCATTTTCAGCCAAGTGTCCGGATACTTTTGATCAGATAGCGTATTTTTAATTCATGTGTGACAAATCTATCAGACGCCACCTGTTGCCAGTTGCCTTGCAGGCTATGTGAGTAGCTTGGAGTCTACCTAACCATTGTTTTATCTCGTGGCATAGCATGTAAATTCTTCTGGTAAGTTAGATTCTAATAAACGTTCGGACAGGCCTATACACTATATACGTGAGAAATGTCGTTAACCAAAACCTCGAAAAGTTCTTGGCGAAATTACTTGAAATGTTGATACTACACTCTAATAAATGTATTCATGTACATATGATAATTTTAAAAAATAAGATATGGTATATAAATACATACTAAATATAGAGAGAACGTAATTAGCAAGAAACTCGGAAACTTCCTGATCATTTTGCATCAGTTTATTACAAGAAAATTTAATAAACATTCGGACGGATATAGGCTACGTACAGGGTGGTCCATTGACAGTGACCGGGCCAAGTATCTCACGAAATAAGCATCAAACGAAAAAACTACAAAGAACGAAACTCGTCTAGCTTGAAGGGGGAAAACAAATGGCCCTATGGTTGGCCCGCTACATGGCGCTGCCATAGGTCAAACGGATATCAACTGCGTTTTATAAATAGCAACCCCCATTTTTTATTACATATTCGTGTAGTACGTAAAGGAATATGAGTGTTTTAGTTGGACCACTTTTTTCCATTTGTGACAGATGGCGCTGTAATAGTACGTGGTATCACGTAACATTCCGCCACTGCGGACGGTATTTGTTTCGTGATACATTACCCGTGTTAAAATGGACCGTTTACCAATTGCGGAAAAGGTCAATATCGGGTTGATGTAAGGCTATTGTGATCAAAATGCCCAACAGGCGTGTGCTATGTATGCTGCTCGGTATCCTAGACGACATCATCCAAATGTCCGGACCGTTCGCCGGATAGTTAAGTTATTTAAGGAAACAGGAAGTGTTCAGCCACATGTGAAACGTCTACCACGAACTGCAACAAATGATAATGCCCAAGCACGTGTTTTAGCTTCTATCGCGGCTAATCTGCACATAAGTAGCAGACAAATTGAGCGAGAATCGGGAATCTCAAAAACATCGGTGTTGAGAATGCTACATCAACATCGATTGCACCCGTATCATATTTCTATGCACCAGGAATCGCATGGCGACGACTTTGAACGTCGTGTACAGTTCTGCCACTGGGCACAAGAGGAATTACGGAACGATGACAGATTTTTTGCACGCGTTCTGTTTAGCGACAAAGCGTCATTCACCAACTGCGGTAACGTAAACCGGCATAATATGCACTATTGGGCATCTGAAAATCCACGATGGCTACGACAAGTGGAACATCAGCGACCTTGGAGGGTTAATGTATGGTGCGGCATTATGGGAGGAAGGATAACTGGCCCCCATTTTATCGATGGCAATCTAAATGGTGCAATGTAAGCTCATTTCCTACGTAATATTCTACCGATGTTACTACAAGATGTTTCACTGCATGACAGAATGGCGATGTACTTCCAACATGGTGGATGTCCGGCACATAGCTCGCGTGCGGTTGAAGCGGTATTGAGTAGCATATTTCATGACAGGTGGATTGGTCGTCGAATCACCATTCCATGGCCCGTACGTTCACCGGATCGATCGTCCCGGATTTCTTTCTGTGGGGAAAGTTGAAGTATATTTGCTATCGTGATCCATCGACAAAGCCTGACAACATGCGTCAGCGCATTGTCAATACATGTGCCAACATTATGGAAGGCGAACTACTCGTTGTTGAGAGGATGTCGTTACACGTATTGCCAAATGCTTTTAAGTTGACGGACATCATTTTGAGCATTTATTGCATTAATGTGGATTTACAGGTAATCACGCGTAACAGCATGCGTTCTCAGAAATGGTAAGTTCACAAAGGTACATGTATCATATTGAAACAACCGAGATAAAATGTTCAAACGTACCTAGGTTCTGTATTTTAATTTAAAAGACCTACCTGTTACCAACTGTTCGTCTTAAATTGTGCGGCAGATGTTTGTGACTATTACAGCGCCATCTACCACAAAGCGAAAAAAGTGGCCCAACTAAAACATTCATATTTCTTTACGTGCTACACGAATATGAAATAAAAAGTAGGGGTTCCTATTTAAAAACGCAGTTGATATCCGTTTGACCTGTGGCAGCGCCATCTAGCGGGCCAACCATAGCGCCGTCTGGTTTCCCCATTCAAGCTTAATAAGTTTCGTTCTTTGTAGTTTTTTTTTTACTCTTATTTCGTGAGATATTTGCCCCGGTCACAATTAATGGGCCACCCTGTATATTTAATATGTATAATACATAACTATACACGTCATATATATGTGGTGTCTGTTCTTTCGAAGTGTCCGAAAGAACAGACACCATTTTTATCCTGTAGCCACTATGACTCAAGATACAGACTAATTAAAGACATTAGCTGTCAGTTGGCATCATTGTCCGGCGGTATTCCATAAGGTTACCGCCCTTCGATTGTGCAGTCCCAGCACTAATCGCAACGCTACGGTTTCAGGTGCGAGCCAGCCAGCCAGCCAGCCAGCCAGCCAGCCAGCCAGCAGCAGCAGCAGCAGTAGTAGCAGTAGCAGCGGTCCCGACCAGCATCGCGGTCCAGCCTGTAGCAGCCAGCCACCCCTCCGGCAGCAGCGGTCCGGCCAGCCAGCCAGCCAGTCAGTCCGACCTCCAGCAGCAGCAGCAGGAGCAGCAGCAGCCCCGGCCCTGTCTGCGGCAGCGGCGCCAGCTGCGGCATTCCTGCCAGTCGGCGTCAGCTTCAGCTTCCGCGCCAGCAGCGTGGGACTTTGGTCGTCGTCCGTCTTCGTCCGTCCCCAGTTTTCTTCTTCTTCTTCCCCTTTCCATTTCGTCCTGTGTACTTTTCTATATCCTTGTCATCATGTCAGCTCCCACCACCACTACGACCACTTCTACCACAGCCATAGTCTACACGTCCCCCTCTGCCGCCACCACCACCATTACATGGTGTGCCCAGTCACACCCCCCTCTTTCCATCCCTCCTCTTCTCACTCTCCCTTCGCCTTCGCTCTTTGTCGCCCCCTCTCCAGCTTCTTCCTCCCACTCCTCTCCCTCTGATCCTTTGCCCCCACTCCCCCAGCCTGTTAGTGCGGCTCCAGCTAGGGTGGTGGCTCGTCAGGCCACTGCCCACGCCCAACTCTCCCCATCGCCTTCGCCATCACCGCCACCACCGTCGCCTTCACCGTCACCATCTCCGGCGCCGTCTGCTGCGTCCACGCCGGGACCTACCCGTTCCCGCCACCTCCATATAGCTCCTATCCCTCATGTCACCACCCACCCTTCTGCCGCCGTTAAACGCCCTAGTGGCACCGCCACCTCCTCTGCTCCCAAAAAGGCCCCGCCCCGTCCTCCTTTTCCCTCCCAGGATGCCATGGATATCGCACCACCTGCCCCTGCTCCCTCCGCTTCCTCCTCCTCCCCCCCTTCTTTATACAAATACCTCCTCTCCCGACCGGATCGTTCCCTTCTTGAGGCCCGGAATCTCTCCCTCCTCCTCCGTCAACACGTCCCTGGTGCCCCCGTCTCTCTCCTCACTCCCAGATGGGATTCCATTCTCATCTCCTCCCCCAGCCCTACCCTCCATACTGACATCCTCTCCCGCCTCCCCATCACCCGTTTTGGCCCCAACGCTTCCCTCACCCCTGCTCCTTCTCCATCCCCCAACCGCCACCCCAACCCCCGCGTCGCCCGCCGACCCTCACCGCTGTGATCACTCGGCTCAGTCCGACGATCACGGAGGAGAAGGTGTTGGCGGAGCTCAAGGCACATCCCACACTGGACGTGCGGGCGGTCCGCCGCATTTTCAACTCGTCCGGCCCCACCCGCCTTATGCGGGTTTTCTCTGAGGACACCGCCTCCATTGACTGTCTATTGAAGGAGGGTGCCATCCTCTTCCACCAGCGCTATAAGGTCGACCCCTCCTGTTCTCCTCCTCAATCCCTGCGCTGCCAGAGGTGTCTGCACTATAACGCACACCCAACAGCTGAGTGCCGCGAGGCCCCCACCTGCCCGCATTGTAAACAAATGCACTTCCTCCGGCAGTGCCCTAACCTACAATACCCTCCCTCCTGCAATACCGGCAATCTCCCCCATCCCACCTACTCCCAAAAGTGTAAAGCCCGACCCCCTCCGACCACTCCTGAACTCACTGTACCTGTCCGTCCTCTCGACGCTCCCACCCCTCCTGGCAATTCCCCCCCCCCTCCCCCCCACCGCTGAGGACATCATCAGGTTCCTCACCACTGTCTTACAAAACGTTCACCCTTTCCAGCGCCCTCACACCCTTCAACAGGTCTCCCTCGCCACCCGTTCCATTTTCCACTTGAAAATGTATGCCACCTACTCCAACAACCAGGCCCATTTCACCTTCTCCCGTCTTGACACCCTTGTCTAAATCCCTGTCATGGCGCGACAACACCGTATCCTTTTCAACAACATCCGCTCCCTTCCCGCCAACAAGAACCTCTTCCTGCACACCCTTGCACCCACCGCGTGGATGCCTTCCTCGTCAATGAAACGTTCCTCCAACCCCACCACACCGTCCACACGTCGCCCTACCTACTTCACCGCTCCGATAATCCCCTCCCGATTGCGCGTGGCGGAGTTGCCATTAGTCACCACCGCCAGATCCCAGTACGGCTCCAACCTCTCCTTCCTGACCCCACCGAACACCTGATCCTTATTCTCTTCTTCCCTGGCCTTACAGTCACCTGCACCACCATCTATGTCCGCCCTAACGTCCCTATTCCCTTCGACTTCCTCTCCCACATTGACCGTACCTTCTCCTCCTACGTGATCGCCGCCGACCTCAACATCCATAGTCGTTCCGCCGCCCAGTTACGGCGGTGGCATCGGTTCCTCTCCTCCCTTCAAGGGCACCTCATCCCCATCCCCCAGCACACCCATCCCGAATCCAACTCCACTCCCGATGTTATCCTTTCCTCCCCTAACCTCCTTGGCAGCATATCAGTGGATGTCCTGGAACCTATTGGTAGCGACCATCTCCCTGTCCTCCTCACCGTTTCCGACGGTCGTCGCCCCCGCCCCAACCCTCGTAATGACCCTCCCCCAAAGTATATCCATGACTATTCCCGTGCCAACTGGACTGCCTACCGGGATACCCTCCCTCTCCACCCAGGTCGATAGCCACCCCTTCACCTACCGCCACCCTGACGATGTAGCCCATGCCGCCTCCTTTCTCCAGCAGAACTTGTCGGAGGCCGTGGAGGCCCACATCCCTACTGTCGCTATCCACCCCCACCGTCCTACCTTACCCCCACAGGCCGTCCTCCTCCTCCGTGAATCCCGTCGTCTCTACCGTGCCTTCCTTCACACACGTGACCCGGACACACTCCGACGCCACCGGCAACTCCAGCGACACATTCGTAATTGGCTCGCGACCAAGAAATGCCGGGACTGGCGACAGACATGCACCCGTTTGAATGCCACCCTACCTATCAACTCGTCCAAGTTCTGGTCAGCCTTCCGTCGCCTTACCGGAACTAAACCCTTCCCCTACTATCCTCTCCTCCATGATGATCACCCATTCCCTGACACCTTTAGTAAGGCCAATCACTTTGCCTCCTACCTCTCCGGTGTCTTTTCCATCCCCGACAATCCCCAGTTCGCTTACTCCCTCTTCCCGGATGTCCGCGATCGAACTGACACCTCTGTCCCTCCCCTAGCGCCTGGTTTCCAGTACTTGGACAACATAGCGCACACAGAACTCAATGCCCCTATCACTACACGGGTTCTCATTGCTACACTCCGCACCAAATGCAACACCGCTCCTGATCACGATCGTGTCACCTACCGTCACCTTCGTGAAGCTCCTGTCTCCTTCCTCTCCACCCTGGCGAGGCTCTACAATGTAGTCTTGTCCACCGGTTACTACCCCGACCTGTGGAAAACCTCACGTATCCTGATGTTCCTTAAACCTGGTAAACCGCCATCCGCCGTCTCATCCTGCCGTCCCATCAGCCTTACCTCGGTCTTCAGCAAGGTCCTGGAATCTATCCTCATGCACCGCATCCACCAGCATCTCCGCCAGCACCGCCTCCTTCCCATCACCCAGTGTGGCTTCCGGCCATCCTTCTCTTCCGATGACCTTCTCCTTCACCTCACTCATCTCCTTTCTGAACAGCTTAATTCCCGTCGCTCTGCAATCTTCCTCTCCCTGGACCTCGAACGTGCTTATGACCGCGTATGGCATTCCGTTCTCCTCTTCAAGCTCCAAACCTTCGCCCTTCCCATTAATTACGTCCGTCTGATCGGCTCCATTCTCTCCCGCCGTCCTTCCTACGTCACCATCCATAACACAGATTCCTACACCTTTTTTCCCTCCGCCGGTGTGCCCCAAGGCTCCGTCCTCTCCCCCCTTCTGTACCTCTTGTATACGGCGGACATGCCCCCCGCCGTTACCCCCCGTCCACCTTCTCCAGTTTGCCGATGACACCGCCTTCCTTGCCCTTGCCCCTACCCTGCAGCGCTCCCAACACCTTCTCCAATCCCATCTTGACCGGTTCACCGCTTGGTGCAACCAGTGGCTGCTCAAGGTCAATCCCTCCAAAACCCAGGTGATCATTGTTGGCAAAACCACCCCTTCCTTCCGCCTCCTTGATTTCTATCTCACTGTCTATGGCCGTCCTATCGCCCTCACCCCCACCCTCAAGTACCTTGGCGTCACCCTCGACCGTCGACTCTCCTGGACCCCACATCTCCGGACATTCCAAGCCAAGGCACGCTCCCGTCTCCATCTCCTCAAGCTCCTTTCTGGTCGTACGTGGGGTCTAGACCCCTCCACCATACTCCACACCTATAAATCCCTCATCCGCCCTATCCTTTGTTACGCCCATCCGGCCTGGATCTCTGCTCCCGCTACCTTTTACAAATCCCTCCAAATCCTTGAACGCCATGCTCTCCGCCTCGCCTATCGCATCCGTCTCCCCTCCCCCACACGGATCCTGTATGATCTCATTCCCTTCCCCCACCTTCTCCTTTGCCGTGAGAGGCTAAGGATCCAGTACACATCATGCAAACTCGATCCTCCTCACCCGCTTGTCTCGCCCATCCTCTCCCGCACCCGCCCGCTGCCGCGCCTGTATTCCCATGTCCCACCCGGTCTCCATCTCTCTACCCTCCTTACCCTCTCCCAAGGTAGCTTCCGCCAGCTCCCCCTCCCATTGGCGTCTTTGTTCTCCCCTCTTCACCCCCCCCCCCACCCCTCTTCCCCTCTTGGCAGGTTCCCGGACTTCCACACGCTACGTGGATTTTCGTGCACCGGATATCATCGCCATCAGTGTCTCGTGTGTGCCGTCGTGTTTAGTGTTCAGTGTTCACCATCGCACTCCATCGTTCACCTGTGCCATCGCCGTCTTCCGTGTTTGTGCGTCGTGTCACCAGTTTTCAGTGTGGACTATCGTCAAGTGTGAACGGCTCCGTGTTTGCCTTTCTGTGTCAACTGTTTTCTTGCCCACCGTTCTGTAACGTATGTGTAATCTTTCTGTATTTCCTCATTGTGTATCCTCTGGCTGAAGAGCAGCATAGAACGTTGCTGACAGCCTGCCTGTTGTACAGGCTTTAAAATAACAATAAAGAAAAAAAATGTCAGTTGGCATAGATTTATGTCAATGAAACAAGGTGAGCACTTTTGCTAGACCAGCAGCTTATATCTTTAATTCCTTTGTGTCTTGATTCATAGTGGCTGCAGGATCAAAATGATGTCTGTTCTTCTGGGCATGTGTGAAAGAAGAGATAGCACATATATATATATATATATATATATATATATATATATATATATATATATATATATCGCCATAATTTTATATATATATATATATATATATATATATCGCCATAATTATATATATATATATATATATATATAATTATGGCGATGACGGTAATTGAGTTCTTCAGTGCAGATGCTTATCAAGCTCTTACGGGAAACGGCGAAATGCTGCGAGTAAAATTTTTTTAGAAATTTGTGGTAAGGTCTTATGGGACCAAACTGCTGAGGTCATCGGTCCCCAAACTTACACACTACTTAATCTAACATAAACTAACTTACGCTAAGGATGATACAGACACACATGCCCGTGAGAGGACTCGAACCTCCGACGAGGGCTGCTACCCAGACCGTGACAAGATGCCCAAGACCACGTGGCTACCCCGCGCGGTAATGCTGTGAGTAATGAAGGTAATGAGCAGGGGCACTGCATCGGTAATGTGTAGCATAAGTTGAGAGTTTGGGTTTGACAGGAGGCATGCTAGTGTAGTCTGTGCGGTTGTGGTGACCACTGTGTCCGGATCGTGTAGTGGTCAGTGGATCTGCCCTGTAAGCCGGAGACCTGGGTTCAGATCACAGTTCAGAACAAATTTTAAATATAGCCATTGACATAAATCAATGACCAATAGTGTTTTCAATTTCCTTATATAAACATTGTTAGCAAAAATTTCGAAAAGTTCTTGACCGATTTAGTTCATATTTTTACATGATACTCTAATATACTTTTGGATGGGTATATATGCTACATATTTCTTTAATATATGTGGTACATAAATGGTATATTATATATAAAGTGTAAACGTGCTAAACAAAAAGTTTGCAAGGTTTTTCAGTGATTTACTTCAGGTTTTACATGCTGCTCTAGTGTGTGTTCGTGCGTGTGTGTGTGTGTGTGTGTGTGCGTGTGTGTGTGTGGTACATAAGTATATATGGGATACACAAAGGGAAAACCCTGTTAGCAAATATCTGACGAAGTTCTTTATCGAGTAGTTTCGTATTTTTACACTATTCTCCAATAAAATTTTGGATGGAATTAAGCTACTATATAAATCTGTATGTACTACATAAAGAGGACACATTATTAGTACAAATCCTGAAAAGTTCTTGTCTGATTTCCTATTTTTACACTATACTTTAATAAAATTAGAAATAGACACAGACAACGCATTTTGAAGTATATTTGGAAATAATCATATATGTAATATGTAAATGGGAACCGTTGTAGTAAAAATCTCGAAAAGTACTTGACCAATTTTTCTGAAATGTTTACACGATGCTCTAATAAACATTCAGACAGAAATTAACTGTATATTTCAAAATATGTTTAATATATGAATCTATGTTAAATGTATCAAGGGGAAACGCTGTCAGCAAAATCTCTCAAAAGTGCTTGAAAACCGAGTGCTAGGACAAAAAATGCTGTCTTCTGAGAATGAGTGGTTTCATTTTCTTTCTGGCCGTCAGTTTCAACTTACATATCGGGGGATGCAAACAATTGGATAAATTATTTTGTCCACATATATTCTTTCTGCTAACATATAATTTTTAGCAAAAATTGTATATATAACTGTGTGCTGCTTTGATTCCTTCGTCACAGTCTGTTGTAAGAGGAAAGAGAAATGTTGTATTAATGGCTTATCGAATTATGATTAGAATGTTAATATGGCATCTGAATCATCGGAAAATTTACAATCCTACACGTTGACTGATTAAACTATGAGAAATACCGTCATCCAAGCTACGATCCTCATAGGTGCAGCAGCTGGAGAGGTCTTAAATTAATGATCCCAACGGATTTAACCACTCATTTTAAGTGACATCATTTCCCAGTCGAGGTTTCGTTTGCAATAACAAGGCTCAAGGTCAGAGATAGGTGAACATAGAAGAACAACAGAGTGGGGGAGGGGGAGCAAATGAACAGGGAGTGGAGAAGGAAGAAATGGACAGAGCGAGGGGTGAGGAGGAGATGGACAGTGAGAGGATGGAGAAGGAGATAAGGACGTATATACGATTCCCATACATATTTCGCAACTGCAAATCATTCTGGGGGCGCTAGTAACTAATATAATCAGGTACATAGTGATACCTTTGATGTCTGATGGTACAATATAATAACAGCTTTGTATTTCGTAAATTCTTTGTTGATTAGTTACTTTGAAAGGGCACAGTACCGCCCGACATTGAAAATAGGTGCAACATTCTTCGTTATTCTGGTCAGAACAACATATTTTTTTGTAATAATAACTAAATTTCACTTAATAGAACTATGCCGGATACCAGTTTAGGAAAGAAGGACAATTTATTTATTTACTTGATCACATGAGCACTCCCTCAAAATAAATCCCTACATCCAATTTGGAGAGATCTGTGAAATGAGTGAATCTATGTTAATCTGCTAACCACAGATAGTGAATGTGCAATATATGATCATCTTTGAGACAGTCCTTTGGTCACCTTTGGTGGAACCAAATAGATGAAATTTATCTGAGCTTTGGGCGCCTGAAATGTGGCTGACCAATACGGTAGCAAGGTGCTCCCCCACCTCGGCGGAGGTGCGAGATGACCTGAAGAACGGCCATGTTTCAGCACTCTGGCGCTGTATCTTGTGTTGGTAAGACCTGTCTTAGGTGTGCTCCGTAAAGACAAAAAGAGTGGAGAGAATAGTATGGATGTGAAATACTTAAAGAGTAGCTTGGAATAATAATTTATCTATTTCAGGAAGTTTTGGGGGGAGAATTAAATGACAGGCAGGTAATATTAAGGGGATCGTAGTAATCTTCGGAAGTGACCAACGGTCACAATGAAACCACCTGTAGCAATAAGTTGAAATACTTGCGAGTGGTAGTACTAAGTTGAAATACTTCCGAGTGCTAACGTTAAGCTGAATTACTGGCGTGTGTACTATAAGTTGGAAATATTTAAGAAATGGCGTGTGCAGGGCTTGAAATTAGAGACGAGTACTTCCACGTGGTGAGTACTGTGTGAGTCTCAATCTGTGTATGAGACAAAGGATAAAGAGAAGTACTTGTCAATGGTATCAGTTGAGGACTCGCGTGTGTGACGATATGTTCTTAATATTACTTTGCATGTTATGTTTCCGTGTGACGCTGGATTCAAACTCTAATACTCTGAGAGAGAATTAAGGTGAGTCAGCCATCTATCCAGCAAAGCCACTTGGCTTGCATTGCACAGGAAGACGTGTATATATCCTCCAGAGTTCGTAGTAGGAAAGAAAAGTTACGAAGTGGGGCAGTGTCGTGTGAAACTGGGATGAATACTAATTGAAGTGGGAAAGCTGAAAGTCAAGTGATTCTGACGTTGTGACTATTCTTTGTGACGTATTCTATGTTGCCGGTGTGATGTATTTCATGTAATTTAAGTATGTGTGGTTTGCATGGGAGAGTAACAAGATAGGTTCAGAGGCAGTGGGTTATGCATGTTCCTTTTTGTACCGCTCGGTCCGGAGGAAATTTTCGTCATGTTGGGTGTCAGAGTCGAAGTGTGAGGTATAGCAAAAGATCCACCATTCTATCCAGAAAGTGCACTGTAGCGTTAGGTCATTACGAGACCATAAGATAGAGAATCACCAATGTAAAGCCATGCCCACTGGGCGGAGTTTCTCATGTGTAATTGTTGTATAAAATGTAATGGTGTGTTTAGGTTATCTTTGAATCATAATAGAATTTATCGGAATAAAAAAGATAGTGAAAAGAAACAGATTGGTGGCCTTGTTCTTCGAATAGTGTGTATTCATGATATCCAGAATTTATCATGTGTGCGCCATTCATATTCAGTGCGATGGCCACGTGTTGATCAAAGCCGTTGGGCAAGAAAGAAAATGTGGTATTGCCAGTGCGTAGTGAACAATCAGAGTTGTGTAAATTACTAATAGCTGTGCGTTATCCGTTTCCGTTGCGTAATATTCCAACAGGAGAATAATTTGTAGCTTAATTGTGGGTACTAGAGCTCATAATCAGTCATTGATGTTACTCGATAAATAAGAATAAATCCACTCGCTTGGCAGACCACTCATCTTGCAGGCCTGACTGCTTGATGCCACAGTATGAGCAAGACATTTGGGTGCCTCTCAACTTTACCTCTGAGAACAATTCATGTTGAACCAAAACCGGTCATTTTAAAAATTAGGGACATCAAGAAGGGCAATGACAAATCTGCATTACAAAATGCAGTTTCTCATCGAGAGAACATAATGTAATTTTTTGCAAAATTTCCGAGCAGCTACTTTAGAGTGCAACCACTGTAGAGAGAACAGATGATGCTTGGAGCGTCACGAATATCACAGGTTTTGCGGGCGAGGGCTGATACTGGTACGCCTTTGAGATCACCAGATCATACTGGGTGCAGGTAACTTTAGCTTCACCTGTAGACGTACATTCGACTGCAGCCCCACAGGCAACATGAGCCGATAAGAGGATTTGTTGGAAGCTGCCAGTCCCCGTTGTTCCTTTTGCGGAAGTGACAAGCCTCCAGCAGAGTAAATATACTGGGTACCTACACCACGCTACAGCTGTGGAACACGAATCGAGAGGTACCAGATGGCTCTAATTAAAATGCAGCTACTCTCGGAGGTACAGTGTGGCTGTAATTATCGTAGGGCTGGGTAGATACGCTAATGCGTTAATGTGAAATAGATTTACGCTGGAAAACAATTAGTTACAATTCTGGCCACCAGGTGTAGACCTGGCGATGTACTCTTTGTGTGACGGTATGACATCTACGCTGTCATTTGACAAGTCACAAAGTGAGTGAATATTATGGACATCAAGAAGAGTGACCGTGCGCTGTTAGGAAAACTGTTTTATGTGAAAGACAGCAGTTACAGCGCTGTATTGAGAGAGTTTCGCTGACCGAAAGGTCTGAGTAGATGCCCGATATCATTAAATGGTTTAAATAAGATGGCAATGAAATTCTAAAACACAAGTTAGGTTTGTGGGGCACCTGCAATAGGGAGGTGACCTATCCCTGTGGAAGTTATTAACGACGTTACTGTTGCTGTAACTGACCATCTGACCATGCAGCACGTCCCCCGAGTATTGTTGGTGCTCGTGCTGTGTCACGAGAATTGTCCATCCCGTAGTCAACAATATGGATACTTTTGCGATCTGTTTTACGCTTCTATCTGTGCAAGACCCAGACGGAGCAATCTGATAATCAACAGCAAAGTTCTGAAGTTACTCTTTGGTTTCTGGCACAGATGAAAGTTGATGACATGCGTCCAAGCAATATAACATGACGTTATGAGACACATTTTACACTATATGGTTCGATGAAAACACAGATCTGCAGAATTTGGGGTATAGTGTAGCCACGTTTAGTGCACAAATACGCATTGCACTCTCTGTATATGACTTTGTGGTGGAGATTCACAACTACTTTTAGTCTCGGTAAGTTCTTCTTTGAAAGAGAGACACGCAGATGGCCTGACAGGTGTATTGTGAAGTTTTATTTATTTATTTACATGTCAAGTCACGTAGAACCAAATTGAGGGGCAAATTTCCAAGGTCATGGAACATGCCAGTACATGAAATTACAGCATAAAAGTAATAACAGAGAAAAATAATATGTTTATGAGCCCGACAAAAGCCTAGACATAAGTTCAAGTTAACGCAATCAACAATACAACAAGAATCAGCATAATTTTTCAAGGAACTCCTCGACAGAATAGAAGGAGTCACCATGTGGGAACTCTTCAGTTTCGTTTTGAAAGCGCGTGGATTACTGCTAAGATTTTTTAATTCTAGTGGTAGCTTGTTGAAAATGGATGCAGCAGTATACTGCACACCTTTCTGCGCAAGAGTTAAGGAAGTCCGATCCAAATGCAGGATTTATTTCTGCTTAGTATTAACTGAGTGAAAACTGCTTATTCTTGGAAATAAGCTAATATTGTTAACAAGAAATGACAGTTAGGAATATACACATATCGAGAGGCCAGTGTCAAAATACCCAGACTCGTGAACAGGGGTCGACAAGAGGTTCCTGAATGGTTCAAATGGCTCTGAGCACTATGGGGCTTAACTTCTGAGGACATCACACACATCCATGCCCGAGGCTGGATTCGAACCTGCGACCGTAGCGGTCTCGCGTTTCCAGACTGTAGCACCTAGAACTCCTCGGCCACCCTGGCCGGTCACTATTTGAAACTGAGCCCGTGTTGCACACAACATCCTTTACTACCAAACTAGTGTCATCAGCAAACAGAAATTTTCTATAGTTATCCATAATACTAGAGGACATATCATTTATAAACACTACTGGCCATTTAAATTGCTACTCCGAGAAGAAATGCAGATGATAAACGCGTATTCATTGGACAAATATATTATACTAGAAATGACATGTGATTACATTATCACGCAATTTGGGTGCACAGATCCTGAGAAATCAGTACCCGGAAAAACCACCTCTGGCCGTAATAACGGCCTTGATACGCCTGGGTATTGAGTCAAACAGAGCTTGGATGGCGTGTACAGGTACAGCTGTCCATGCAGCTTCAACGCGATACCACAGTTCATCAACAGTAGTGACTTTCGTATTGTGACGATCCTGTTCCTCGGCCACCATTGACCAGACGTTTTCAGTTGGTGCAACAACTGGAGAATGTGCAGGCCAGGGCAGCAGTCGAACATTTCCTGTATCCAGAAAGGCCCGTACAGGACCTGCAACATGCGGTCGTGCATTATCCTGCTGAAATGTAGGGTTTCGCAGGGATCCAATGAAGGATAGAGCCACGGATCGTAACACATCTGAAATTTAGCGTCCACTGTTCAAAGTGCCGTCAATGCGAACAAGACGTGTCCGAGACGTGTAACCAATGGCACCCCATACCATCACTCCGGGTGATACGCCAGTATGGCGATGACGAATACACGCTTCCAATGTGTGTTCACCACAATGTCGCCAAACACGGATGCGACCATCACGATGCTGTAAACAGAACCTGGAATCATCCGAAAAACTGACGTTTTACCATTCGTGCACCCAGAACACCATCGCAGGCAATCCTTTCGGTGATGCAGCGTCAAGGGTAACCGCAGCCATGGTCTCCGAGCTGATAGTCCATGCTGCTGCAAACGTTGTCGAACTGTTCGTGCAGATGGTTGTTGTCTTGCAAACGTCCCCATCTGTTAACTCCGGAGTCGAGACGTGACTGCACGATCCGTTACAGCAATGAGGATAAGATGCCTGTCATCTCGACTGCTAGTGATACGAGGCTGTTGGGATCCAGCACGGCGTTCCGTGTTACCCTCCTGAACCCACCGATTCCACATTCTGCTAACAGTCATTGGATCTCGACCAACGCGAGCAGCATTGTCACGATACGATAAACCGCAATCGTGATAGGCTACAATCCGCCCTTTATCAAAGTGGGAAACGTGATGGTACGCATTTCTCCTCCTTACATGAGGCATCACAACAACGTTTCAGCAGGCAACGCCGGCCAACTGCTATTTGTGATTGAGAAATCGGTTGGAAACTTTCCTCATGTCAGCACGTTGTAGTTGTCGCCACCGGCGCCAACCATGTGTGAATGCTCCGAAAAGCTACTCATTTGCGTATCACAGCATCTTCTTTCTGACGGTTAAATTTCGCGTCTGTAGCACGTCATCTTCGTGGTGTAGCAATTTTAATGGCCAGTACCTCACAGAGAAAAGATTTTATAGCATTTTCAGTTGTTAAAGCCGAGTTGTACATTTGATAGCAAATCGTGTGATGTAAAATGATCAACTATCCTTACACACACAGTCTTTTCAATAACTTAAGCAAACACTGATGGCATAGAAAAAGATCTAAAATTGTCTACATTAGGCCTTCCTCCCTTTTTATAAAGCGACTTTACTACTGAGTGTTTTAATCGTCCAGGAAACTGACCATTCCTAAAGGAAAAATTACAAATATGGCAGAATACAGGACTAACATGTGCAGCAGAGTACTTTAATATTCTGCAAGGACTCCATCATATCCATGAGAGTCCTTAGTTTTTAGTGATTTAATTATTTACTCAGTCTTTCCCTTGTCTGTGTCACAGAGGAGTATTTCCGATATCAATCTGAGAAAGGCATTTGGAAAGAGAGTTATATGATTTCCTATAGAAACTAAATTTTTATTTAATTCACCAGCAATGCTCAGAAAATGATTATTAAATACTGTACATGTATCAGATTTGTCAGTTACAGAAATATATTTACTACGAGCTGACTTTATATCGTTGACCTTGTGCTGCTGACCGGACACTTCCTTCAGAACTGACCATATGATTTTAATTTTATCCCGTGAATTATTTTCGTACCACATACTCTTTGCCTTCCTAATAACATTGTAAACACCTTACAGTACTGTTTGTAATGGGCTACTGTAGCTTAATTGTGACTACTTCTAACATTTTGATATACTTCCCGCTTTGTTCTACATGATATCCTCATCTCACTAGTCAGCCACCTGGGCTGTCTTTTACTGCTAGTACCCCGTTTAGAGAGTTCTAATGGAAAACTACTCTCAAAAAACATGAGAAATGTATTAAGGAAAGCATTATATTTGTCATCTGTGTAATCGGCGCTATAAATATCCTGCCACTCTTGTTTCTTGACGTGGTTTAAAATACTCTCTATTGCTGCTCGATTAACTTTCCTACATAGTTCGTAATTATATGTGACATTTGCTTGAGTGCCAAAAAAATTGTTACAATTTGTGCATCATGGTCTGAAAGGCCATTCACCCTTCTCCTAACAGAATGCCCATCTAATGATGTAAAATGAATAAAAATATTGTCTGTGGCTGTGCTGCAGTTCCCGTGCATCCTAGTTAGAAAGAATACAGTCTGTATCAGATTATATGAGTTTAGGAGATCCACGCCGCAAGGAACTCCTTCAAAAACAGCCAGATGAAGGAAGCTTGTGAATTATCAAATTATTTAAGTGGTGCTCCGATATACTAATTATTTCAGAGTCATCTATAAGCAGTTCACTAACTTTATCTCTAATGCCTCTTATGCTAATTCCTTCTCTACTTGGAGACATGATGTCCTCGGAAGGTGAGCCCTTAGTCACAGGGACATCCTTTAAGCAGATATACCTATCAGCTGACTTCAGTCTAAAAAAATATGCAGGCCTAACACCAACTACTACAGTAATATTTCCATGAGTGATCCCACCACCACCCACTACACACCATAAGTTTTGCCAGCCTCCCCTTCCCATACCTGCTGAGATGCAGGCCATACCCCGTGAAACTCGATATACTGATAGACTCTACTGGCACCACTGAAATGTGACCCATGCCCTCTGCCACCAGTACCATGCTAAAGCGCCTAACAGTCGCGTCAAGATGAGGCCGCTCATGACGCTGAAACAGTTGCGCGAAATACATATTGGTGCCACCAGTTTGAGTAACTGTCTTTACCAGATCACCACCTACATCATATTCCCCGTCCCTATCAAGACTGTTCCCTTCTCCACCCACTATCACTACCTGATCCTCCTCCGTAAAATTCCTACATAGCTCCCCTATGTTGTCAGCCACCTGAGCCAACCCTGCGCTAGACTTCACAATGCTGGTGATCTGGTACGCACACCCCAACACTTCCTGCAATTGCTATCCCACACCTGTACTGTGCGAACTACCTAGCAGCAGAACCTTCTTCTTTCTCTTAGACTTTTGAATTGACCTAGGCCTCCTCTCCACTCAGCTCTGACAGTTGGTCAAATCTATTGTATATATGCAAAGTATAACTGTCTGAATACCTGCTGCTCCTACATGCCTTCTTGCCAACTGCCAGTTCCCATTCCTCAGCAACCTTCACCCTCCTCAACCTATCTAGTTCCTCCATTGCATGTTATAACTGCACTTGAAGGGCACAGATCTTACGCTCCTACTCCTCTATCAACTAATTTCTACTACAGATTCTGCATTCCCAGGAGAGTATCTCGCTAGAATGTCCACTGGCTTCCCCATTGCATTCCCCCAAATGAAAATACTTTGAACAAATCCTACACCGTAACCCACTACCCACAAACCTACGACAGAGCCCATACTTCTCACTCATGGTAAAATTTTACAGTTACTGAAAAAACAACTACCTTACCTAAGTTCAGTTACACCAGCAGAACTATTTCTACAACTAACAATAGCTGTCTCGAAATTCTCTCTCTACTAAGAAAGCAACTACTTGTATTAATACTACTAAACCACAAAACTTCATAAAATTATTAGCTAAAACCAAAAATTCAAGTGGCCACTGGAACACTCAACAAAGTTAAAAAACTGAATGAAAATTACACTGAAATATTTCACTAGAAACAATAAGAAACACAATATAAACAGTACTGAGGCAAGATGCTATTATACAGCATGTGATACTTGCTTTGGAAGAGCGCAACTGTGATGCATCCTTCCACGAACGTGTTATTTTCAGAGGTTTTCCAAAAGCGTGGCCTGCAAGATCACCTGAATGGAACTCACATGATTTCTGGCGTTGGAGACCGAGAGACGAGGGACAGTGTTTAGCACAATGAACTCTTAGTCGGGAGGACGACGGTTCAAATCCGCGCCCGGCCTTCCTGATTTAGGTACTCTGTGATATCCCTAAATCGAGTCAGGCACATGCCGGGATGGTTCCTTTGAAAGGGGCATGGTTGGTATCCTTCCCCACCCTTCAGACATTCCAAGCGTGATCTTCGTCTCTAATGATCTCGATGTCTACGATACATAAAACCCTAATCTCCCTCCTCTTCTTCCTGGTTCTGGTGATATCTAAAAGAACGCGTTTACCAGGTACCTATCTGGTTTCTACCTGATCTGCAGGCCAGTACACAGGAACACGTTGCTCACGTCGTTTTACGGATGCAGCATCTCGTCGACGTATCCGGTGCTCATATTGAACAAACTGCGTAAGCGGCGGTTTACAATAAACTCATTATGCCTTTCTCACTGGTTTGATCTTTTTGCTCACCTCCCGTCCCTAATCAGCTACGTATGGGAACATTTATATACGTCGTTCTTGCATTTTCAACGCCAGAGTTGCACCTAGTGGCCAAACTAGGAACTAATTTTTTTCCTGCGTAAATCGTTTCCTCATTAATGTATTACAATATCTACGTAATTTCGCTGCCATACGATAAATGCAGCTAATACTGGACCTCTGTGAGTAGGTGCACTTTAATGACAACCACCCAGCAAATTCTTTGAGTCTTGGTAGCGCAAGAAATGTTCATCACTAGAATTTTGTCAAAAAGAGGATTATAAGTAACATTTGGAGAAGGAGAGCTGACGTGCGCCTGGTAATCACCAGACTATCCGTCAGTATCTAAACGTGCCCCAAGTCTCATATGAGGAGCTCTGGTATTGTGGAAGCAATCTGTTCGTCGAATGGAGACATTCAGCTCAATGGCTCCTTCAGTGCTGTCAGATTATCCACGTGTCGCCAGTTGTCACGGGCACTCATCCGCTACCTTCTTTCTCTCTCAGTGTTCGTGACCCTAAAAGCTTTCAAATATAAGCATCTCAGACCAAAATTTACAAAAATAAGTTCGCGAACTGCTTGTATAATCACTTGAAGAAATGTTATCCTCTTGAAAAAATTGCTGCTTATTCTTAACTCACTTTGAAATTGTTCTGTAACATATACTGGATGGGGAAATGATTTCATGATTTGAAAATAACATTAGGAATCTGCTATGGAAGTAGACAGAGTAGCGCCACCGTAAGATTTTAGGATGAGTTACGGATGCATGAGATAAGGACGACAGGGAAAAATGCAGTGCCGGAAGCCTTCTACGAATTTACCAATAGAATCTGCAACAGATATACGAAACAACCCCATAGCGGTTTGGTGATAAGCAGAATCAGTCAATGGAACGGAATCAACTTTTCTGTTTACCGTTGATCAAATTGGCGTAGAAACGGGTGACAAAGCGAATTCTTAAATTTTGAAATACTTTTTTGGAATTACTTAACCAAAAAAGACCTCAATTCAGGATGCACTAATAGAAATCCGATGATCAAGCTGTCGTCTGTAGAAATTAAATCAACCCAAATTTCCACGTGACAGTCCAAGTACAAACTAGCTGTTTTGTCCATGACACACGGAGGGAAGTAGAAACGGCGAGTCGTTGCCGGGTAGCTTGACTTCCGGAATACGTTCAATACAGTTCCATTCTGTCGTCTAGTAAACATAACACAAGCTTTCGGAATTTTTTGCCGGCTTTGTGATTCGATTCAGAACTTCCTGGTTAAAAAAAGTCGCTAATCCATTTCAACGTGCAAATCGTCAAACATAAACATAATTTCGAAAGAGCAACAAAGAAATAGTGTAGGCCCGCTACAGTTTAAAATATTTTTAAATCATTTGGTGGATAATGCCAGAAGCTCAGTGAAACTGTTTACCGATTATGCTGTTGTGTGTAGTAAAATCGTAAGGCAGAAAGACTGTAACAACGTGTAGGAATAAGTGCAGCTGACCACGAAAATAGATAAATGTAACGTATTAGTAGGTGGAGAGGCCCATTACTGGTAAATCACAGTACTGGCGATAAACCACTGTAAACGGTGACAGCTACAAAATACCTAGGCGTGTCCGCCCTTAGAGACCTAAAATGGAATAATCTTATAAAACTAATAGGAAAAGCAGATGACAGTTGAGATCCAGTATAAGAATCTTAAGGAAGTGTAAAGTAGTCACGAAAGAAGTAGCTTGAAAAACAGCCCCTGTTGGACCGGAGTCTCAGAGGATGTAGAAGAAACCAAAGAATACTGGCGAGTTCCGCGATTGTTTCGTTTAGTAAATACGAGACAATCACTGAGATATCCTTGAAATTCCAGTGGCAGACATTACAAGGCAGCCGCTGTGCACCACAGAGGTATTTACTGTTAAAATTTCGAGAGCGTAATTCTCCAGAAAAAAAAAAACTTCCTCCCACATGCATTTCACGAATGACCATGACCCGGAAATCAAATAAATTAGACTTCATATAGAGTGATCGATTTAGGAAAAGACCAGATTGGATTTAGGAAAGGAAAAGGAACCTGAGAAGCTATAAAGACACTACCAATGATCTTAGAAAGAACTGAGATGTAGAAGAAAACGTATGCCGTGTCGATTGACCTAAAGAAGGCTTTTAATAGAGTGGACTGGGAAACAGGAAACACTGTTTGGGAAAAAACTGATTGACTCTCAATCTATACAAAAACCAGAATACTGAAACAGATATCCTTGGCATTAAGAAGCAGGCTAGGATAGTAAGAAGTGCCTGACAAGGCTGCCCTCTCTTTTTTATTTATTTGATTCATTTATGGAAGTTCAACACAAAAAATGCAAAGCAGCACCAAAGGGGTCAAAATTAATGGTAAAGAAATACATTGTATTCGATTTGCTGATGACGAATAGTTTTAGAAGATCCTCAAAAGGACATGAACTATATATTAAACGTTTTGTGTGACACCTTGAGTATCAACAAACTGAAAATAAACGCCAACAAAATTAAAATATTGTGATAGATAAATCGAACAGACAAATAATGAAGAACATTAAGATAAGAAATGAAAGGCTAACGTACTTAAATAAATTGTGCTACTTGAGAAGCACAATAATTGATGACAAAAGAATTACAATGGATATTAAAAGAAGAATTTCGATATCTATATAATCATTCATAAATAAGAGTATTGTGTTAATGAACAACTGTCTTAATACAGAAACAAGAAAGAAATTCATAAAATCATTTAGTCGGAGCCTTTTAAGCTACAGCGGTGAAGGGTAAACTCCGTGGATGTGGAAAAGAGCAACAAAAGCATCATCGGCTGAAAGGGAAAAGGGCATTGATTAACATGATACAGAGAAGAAAAAAATTAATTGTACACTTAATTCGACACAACAGCTTCATAAAAAAACATCTTGGAAATGTTTTTATTCCAGTCTTTGATCACAATATCAATTCTTTTGACGATGACCGGTTTCAGTCAGTAATGACCAACCTTAGATCTTTTCTGCACCATGTCCCAAAGTGATAAGGACGTAATGGCATCGTCAAAACAAATAAATATACTCAGCACAGCACAGCATCCTGGGAAAAAATAAGAGACAGACTCAGAACATCCTTATCACGAAGTTTTATCACTATACTGAACTGCAACACCTACAACCAAATGATGCAGATGGGAAGGGACAGAGAAGGATAGCTGCATCGGCAAAGCGTTGCCTTTTGTATCTGACGATAATGACAGAGGGTCGCTGTTGTAATTCCGGGACTGTACTTTCCGAAAAGAGTCGAGCAGCGTATAAATTGCTCCGACATTTTTCTCGACGAGAAAACTAGAGAAATTAGAGCTCATACGGAAGCTAATCGACAGTCGTTCCATCCATCCGTTATTCACGGAAGAAACATCAAAAGGCGGGGGATGATAAAATGTTAGTGATTACGCAAACGCCCGCTGTTGACACTAACGATGGCTTACAAAGCATCGACGTCGACGTAAATGCAAGCAGACGCGCCTTCTTTCTGTTACATTCTGTGTTGAGTGTATGTCAGAGCTGAACCCACTTCTAACAGAATATTAAAATCCTGTTTTCGACAGTCTTTCTCCCGAAGGGCACCAGTTTTCATCGATCTGCCTTGCCGTCTTTGTAAAGAACGCCTAATGAATTTTAGTGAGGTAAGAGAGCAAGTGACAGCACACAATATGTGCGCGGTTTAATGAAGCGTTAATCGCGGCAGCGGGCCGCGTCCTCAGAAGGGCAAACAGGTGCAGCCTCCTGTACACAGCGGCCTACCTGCGCAGACACACACCGCCTCTCCTTTCACAGAGCTCCATTGTGTCGTGGCCGGCCACGCGCGCTGTGTTATTTTACACGGCCGAGAGCTGCTGTAATCGTTCTTCCAGCTATATCACCACACTCATCGGCAAAACCACGACAATATGCGCTGCACAAAGCCAAAATGCCTGTGTTCATAGTAGCCAGGTTAAATGCCAGTGCGAAACTTCCCCTTTTCCTTTTACAGTACAGATGAAACAGCTTCTGCACAAATCAAATATTTTCACGTAGCGGAAACGAATTTCTGGCTCGAAATATTTCCTGGTTAGTAGGCTGTCAAATATTTCAGTACTAGGAATAAGTGAGGCTGGTACTAACTCGAATATTTTGTTAACACCATAGTGGTTTACAAGTCATGGTCCTTTTGGAAGTGTTATGCACGGTTATTTTGGAAGTGTTGTGCTGTTGCTTTCCTCCGACTTCTGAACTTATTTAACCAGGCAGTTATTGTGAGACCAACAGCTTAACATGGAATATAAATCACAGTATACGGAAGAAATCCTAGGAGCCACTGGGACTCGAATCCAGGACCTTTGAATTTCTGGTCTAGCATTTTGGGAAATTTGGAAAGTGAATCAAACTTGAAGGAGAAGAAATAAAAACTTTGCTGCTTGCCGATGACATCGTAATTCCGTCAGAGACGACAAAGGACATGTAAGAGCAATTGAAGGGAATGGATATCGTCTTGAAAAGATATTAGAAGACGAATATGAACGAAAGGAAACAAGAGATAATGGTTATGCAGATGAATCAAATCAATTGATGTTACGGAAATCAAGTCAGGAAATGGGACACTAAAAGTAGAAAACGAATTTTGTTAATGGCGCAGAAAAATAACTGATGGTGGCCGAAGTAGAGAGGGTATAAAATACAGACTGCAATAGCAAAAAGAAATGTTTCTTAAAAAGAGAAGTTTGTTAACAGAGAATATGAATCTAATGTTTCAGATATAACTGCAACCAGTTGTAGTCGTCCTTTATGATGATCAGTTTCGTATGGAATAGCGATGCATTGTCAGATGGCACACTCTGATCTAGCTTTGTGGAGGTCGTATAGAATTGTTAGCATCCATAGATTTAATCCTGATGCATAAATTACTCTGTAAACATAATTTATGTTTTACTGAGAAATGTGTGTATCAAAATTAAACCTATGGTCACTAATAACTGTATACGACCACAGTAAAACTGTGAACAATCATTACCGTGTGTACCGTCTAATGATGAAGCGGTTTGGGATTCGAAACTGTCGAAACTGATCATAGTATGATCAAACGTAAGCTATCACAATAGGTGATCGGTTGCGATTATTCCCATTCTTCACATCGCAAAGTTCTACATCCATAATGGATAAAAATGAACTTGGAAGTATTTTTTAAAATATTTTGTAGGAGTTGTAGCCTTGTACGGAAGTAAAAATGTAATGGTCCTCTGGCATTGATGGCCGTGAGGCCCTAATCGCGTAAGTTGGCCGCCGGGTGCATGTCATTGCTGGTGACGCCACATTGGGTGACTTCCGCGTCGGTGATGATGAGGACAACATAATACCCAGTCCACGAGCAGAGAAAACCTCCGATCCGTCTCAGAATCGAAACCGGGCCCGCTCCATGGCATGCAAACACGTTGCCACTATTTCTCCCCCCTAAGGTACCGCTGCAGGAGCAGGACGACGAGTAGGGCAGGGGTCGACACCCGTGGTCTGGCCATCCCGTCGCCATGCCCACGCAATGTGTTCTAGCATCAAAGAATCAGGGAGAGGATTTAGCGGGTTTGTCTATCTTTATTTATTTATTTTATTTGTTTTAATTTTTGGTATTTATTGATTTTTTTATATTAACAAAAGATTCTACAACTGCCGTAAGAGCGGCCGAATCGTCTTCTCGTCTGTTGGTAGGGGTTGCTCCTATTCCGTCCGTAAGGGATCAATGTGCTTCAAGACTCTTCTTCAGGTACAGCGTCTCATACCCGGAACACCCCAGTGAACAGGAGGGTCCGTAAATATTAATCCTAATTAATTAGCGAAGTGGGTCTTGGCGGTGAAAGCTCCATGTGTCGTCATCAGTAGGGGTCAAAACTTGAGTGCGTCATTGTGTGTAACACGAAATATGTAGTAAAGGGCCATGCCTTTTAGCCAGTTAACGGCGTTTGTCCTGATTGGTGGAAAGTATATGCCTCCGGGGCGCAGTATATCATCAGGGGAAATAGACTCCGGCAATCGTAGAACAAGCTGCGTGTGTAGCCAGCAGTCGCGGCACAAGTTAGGCGGGGAGCATCCGAATAAACGAGTGAGAATGTCGGACACAAGGGGTCGTCCGTCAGTTGAATGGAATGCAACCTCTGACCACGCACCACAATGAACACACCGTCATAGGTAGGAAAGGCGTTTGTACTACTCCCAACATCGTGTTCCATTACATTTCGGGGTGCCGCTGTACGACCGTGTTGGTTGGTTACAGTTGTTGGTAAAGGCGATAATAGTCTTTTGTGTTGGGCATGCGTGCTGACGGAAGGTCTGATCGTAAGTAGCTCAGGTCAATCAAGAACTCTCCGATGGGGGCGAGTGCCGGTGAAATGCGTCCCTTAGAAATCGATGGATACAGAGAACCACTTCAGTTATCAGGATGTCCCTCGGACAGGCGTGGGCAGAGGTCCACGTGCGACGCATAGTGTCGAGATACAGCGACCGCGCACAGTTCTAGACGTGAATTAAACCGATACGGTACGCCCGTTGCGACAGTGTCAGGGTGGCGATTCGGACTTTAAAAACAAGATCGTCGAGCACCAACCGTCAAGGGAAGGACATGCACAAAATAGTTCAGTTTAGAGGCCAGATAGGTGTTGACATAACGTTTTCATAGGAGCATGTCCATTCCACGCAATTTTTTGTCCTGAATCAGAGGACCGTGTCTGGTTTAGTAGCCGGCGGTACGCAGCTACGCAGCTGCCGCCGTGCGACGAACATTGCTATAGAACAGCACTTCTGAACATGTGAGTAGGGGCACGTTGTCAAAGGGCACCACTGTTGCGTGGCAAAGACCCCCCCCCCCCCCCCCCCCCCTCCTACCTCACTGTTCAAATGGTTCGGAGCAATATGGGACTTAACATCTGAGGTCATCAGTCCCCTAGAACTTAGAACTACTTAAACCTAACTAACCTGAGGACATCACACAACTGGACGGAGTGGCCGAGCGGTTCTAGGCGCTACAGTCTGGAACCGCGCGACCGCTACCGTCGCAGGTTCGAATCCTGCCTCGGGCATGGGTGTGTGTGATGTCCTTAGTTATGTTTAAGTAGTTCTAAGTTCTAGGGGACTGATGACCTCAGAAGTTAAGTCCCATAGTGTCAGAGCCATTTGAACCATTTTTGACATCACACACATCCATGCCCGAGGCAGGCAGGTCGTACACCACACATCCATCTGGCCACATGGCGCGCATTGCTGTGCCATATGATCCCCCGATTGGCAGGGCCCTCCAGGCTCAATGTCAGCCATGAGCTCCAGAGGAGTTATCGATGTGTGCTGCACATCATCTGCCTCCAAGTCGTCTGCCCAGTCACTAAGAGAGGATTGGAAGGTCAGTGGTGGCTGGCTACTTTGAAAGGAACCCACATTCTGGGAGTCGACCAGATGTGCCTCGTTTTCAACGCCACTAGGAGGAGGCGAGTATTCCATACCACCTGGTGCCTTCTGGTAAATGATGGTGCTCGAATCTATTGAAACTCTAGATGCTGCAACAGAGTCATTGTCTTCCACCAGTCTCGCATCTCTGTGCTAGTTTTCAGCAGCCAATCGCCTCTTCTATTGCTGCTTGGTTGATTTTTGCTTGCGGATCCGAGACTCGACATCCACCGAAGGCCAGGGCTCGACACGGTCCCCGGGAATCCCTGTTTGCAATCTCAATAGTGATGGTGATTGGATGTCCCGATGCCACAATGGGCAGAGGCTGCAGGAAGCTCTGAATTGTATGGCTGCGGTGGCGTTGTCGTAGACATCGGTGTCGACTCTCCAACGGAACTTGTAGCGGCTAGAGGTGGTATTAGGTTTTGATCATCCATCACATCTTGTCGTGCGACCTCCACTTACATTAGTAGGAGAGAGTTCATTGTCGATCGCTGGGGGAGTTCAGTGCAAGGCACCTGGGCGAGGCGTCTTTGCAGACACTCGGTTCGGACATGGCCTTCCTGGTCGCAACCTGAGTAGGTCCTCAGTTGGCCATCACATATAACAATTGCACAGCAGCCGCAAACGAAAATGCATGATGGAACGTGCTTCTTAAATTATTGCGTACTTGGCACACACCGTTAAGTAAAGGGTACGTTTCATATGTATCTCACTTCTCCTCTGACCGAGCGAGGTGGCGCAGTGGTTAGCACACTGGACTCGCATTCGGGAGGACGACGGTTCAATCCCGTCTCCGGCCATCCTGATTTAGGTTTTCCGTGATTTCCCTAAATCGTTTCAGGCAAATGCCGGGATGGTTCCTAACCCGAGCTTGCGCTCCGTCTCTAATGACCTCGTTGTCGACGGGACGTTAAACACTAACCATCACCACCACCATCACTTCTCCTCTTTGTGGATCAAAACTGTCCCATAAGGCCGCAGCACGTCAACAACAAGATTGGTGGGAACTTAGAATGGCAGTTCAAATATGCGTACGGTATGCACTCGCAGAACAGCATGGTCAACTGCTGCCATGCTCACGTTACCATCAGGGTGTCAGAAGTGGAAGCCGTTTGTAGTTCGTTGGAGGAATCTCTCACAGGCCACTTGGTCAATCAATTCTGGATACAACAGACAAATGGATCCCTATCAGTTCTTGCGGTCTTATGTGCATGACGTCTCGAAGAAAGCGTTCTATTTCATGGGCTTTCGGTCTAGTGTACGATGCGTTGAACTTTAGTTGGATTGTAGCTTGTCGACGGCATGGCGGGTCGCTACCGGAACTATAAGTCAATACAACGACACAAGACCGCGCGCTATACACTGTCGGTAAACTCAAGAGCGAGCGAGCGAGTCCCTATTCTACGTCACAAGGCGTTTCTACAGGCTGTTTCACAACGTAGTATCGGCCCTGAAGCGGCGCGCGCTTTAAATCTGTGGCGACGCCGTGTAAAGATACGTCCTGGGAGCTTTTATTTGTAAATAAATGTGTTAAGACATTAAGGAATACAAAAGACGATAGCTTCTTCCGAATCACAACATTGTTGTTGTTGTTGTTGTTGTTGTTGTTGTTGTGGTCTTTAGTTCAAAGATGTTTGATGCACCTCTTCACGCTACTCTATCCTGTACAACCCTCTTCATCTCAGAGTAATTACTGCAACCTACATCCTTCTGAATCTGCTTACTGTACTCATCTCTTGGCCTGGCCTCCCTCAACGATTTTTACCCCCCCCCCCCCAACCACGCTTCCCGCCAGTACCAAACTGGTGATCCCTTGACCCCTCAGAATGTGTCCTACCAATCGATCCCTTCTTCTAATAAGGTTGGGCACCAAATTTCTCTTTCCCCCAATCCTGCTCAGTACCTTCTCATTAGTTACGTGATATACCCATCTAATCTTGAGCATTCTTTTGTGGCATCACCTTTGAAAGGCTTCTATTCTCTTCTTGTCTAAACTGTTTATTGCCCATGTTTCACTCCCATACATGGCTACACTCCATACAAATACTTTCACAAAGGACTTTCTGACACTTATATCTATACTCGATGTTAACAAATTTCTCTTCTTCTGAAACGATTTTCTTGCCATTGCCAGTCTACATCTTATATTCTCCCTACTTCGACCATGATCAGTTATTTTGCTTCCCGAGTAGCATTACTCATCGAATACTTTAAGTGTCTCGTTTCCTAATCTAATTCCCGCAGCATCACCTGATTTAATTCGACTACATTCCATTATCCTCGTTTTGCGTTTTTTGATGTTCACCTTACATCCTCCTTTCAAGACACTGTCCATTCCGTTCAAGTGCTCTTCCAAGTCCTTCGCTGCCTTTGACAGAATTGCAATGTCATCAGCAAACCTCAAAACTTTCATTTCTTCTCCCTACACTTTAATTCCAAATGTTTCTTTTGTTTCCTTTAATGCTTGCTCAATATACAGATTGAAATACATTAGGGATAGGCTACAATCCTGTCTCGCTCCCTTCTCATCCCTCGCTTCCTTGTCGTGCCCCTCGACTCTTATAACCGTCATCTGGTTTCTCTAAAAATTCTAAAATGCCTTTCGCTCCCTGTATTTGACCCCTGCCAACTTTGAAATTTGAAGGAGAGTATTCCACTCAACACAGTCAAAAGCTTTCTCTGAGTCTAGGAATGCTATAAACGTAGATTTGCCTTTCCTTAACCTTCTATGAGAAGGCGTAGGATCAGTATTGCCTCACGTATTCCTACATTTGTAATGAATCCAAACTGATCTTCCTCGAGGTCATCTTCTATCCGTTTCTCCAGTCTTCTGTATAGGATTAGTGTTAGTATTTTGCAGGCGTAACTTATTGCACTGATAGTCAGGTTATTTTCAAATCTGTCAGCACCTGCTTTCTTTGGAATTGTAATTATTATATTCTTCTTGAAGTTTGAGGGTATTTCATCTGTCTCATACATCTTGCTCACCAGATGGAAGAATTTTGTCATTGTTGGCTCTCCCAAGGCTGTCAGTAGCGCTAATAGTATACTGTCTACTCCTAGGGCCTTGTTTCGACTTGAGTCTTTCAGTGCTTTGTCAAATTCTTCACGCAGCAACACATCTACCTTCTCATCTTCATCTACGTCCCCCTCCATTTCAGTAATATTTCTCTCCCATACATCTCCTTTGTACAGGCCCTCTATACAGGGTGAGTCACCTAACATTACCGCTGGATATATTTCGCAAACCACATCAAATACTGACGAATCGACTCCACAGACCGAACGTGAGGAGAGGGATTAGTGTATTTAGTTAATATAAACCATAAAAAAATGCCCGGAAGTATGTTTTTTAATATAAACCTACGTTTTTTTTTAACCCCGTTAGTTTTGTTAGCACATATAAACACATAAACAAATACGTAATTAGTGCCGTTTGTTGCATTGTAAAATGTTAATTACATCCGGAGATATTGTAACCTAAAGTTGACGCTTGAGTACCACTCCTCCGCTGTTCGATCGTGGGTATCGGAGAGCACCGAATTACGTAGGGATCCAAAGGGAACGGTGATGGACCTTAGGTACAGAAGAGACTGGAACAGCACATTACGTCCACATGCTACCACCTTTTCATTGGTCTTTTTCACTGGCGCACATGTACATTATCATGAGCGGTGAGGTACACGTACGCACGTGGTTTCCGTTTTCAATTACAGAGTGGAATAGAGTGTGTCCCGACATGCCAGGCCAATAGATGTTCAATGTGGTGCCCATCATTTGCTGCACACAATTGCAATCTCTGGCGTAATGAATGTCGTACACGCCGCAGTACATCTGGTGTAATGTCGCCGAAGGCTGCCACAATACGTTGTTTCATATCCTCTGGGGTTGTAGGCACATCACGGTACACATTCTCCTTTAACGTACCTCACAGAAAGAATTCCAGAGGTGTAAGATCAGGAGAACGGGCTGGCCAATTTATGCGTCCTCCACATCCTATGAAACGCCCGTTGAACATCCTGTCAAAGGTAAGCCTAGTGTTAATTGCGGAATGTGTAGGTGCACCATCATGCTGATACCACATACGTCGACGCGTTTCCAGTGGGGCATTTTCGAGCAACGTTGGCAGATCATTCATTCTGTAGAAACGCGATGTATGTTGCAGCTGTTTGGGCCCCTGCAATGAAGTGAGGACCAATGAGGTGGTTGCCAATGATTCCGCACCATATATTTACAGTCCACGGTCGCTGTCGCTCTACCTGTCTGAGCCAGCGAGGATTGTCCACGGACCAGTAATGCATGTTCCGTAGATTCACTGCCCCGTGGTTTGTGAAACCCGCTTCATCGGTAAACAAGTAGAACTGCGACGCATTCTCTGTTAATGCCCATTGACAGAATTGCACTCGATGATTAAACTCATCATTGCTGATGTAGCGACACATGAAACGGGTGAAAGCGGCGACGATGTAGTATGCGCATGACACTACTTTGACTCAGTCCACCGGCTCTCGCAATGTCCCGTGCACTCATGTGTGGGCAGCAGCTAACACACCAACTGCACCCGCTTCTCCTGTGACGGGCCTGTTACGGACCCGTTTGCGTGCTACGACCATACCTGTTGCATACAGTTGGCGGTAGATGTTTTGCAATGTGCGGCACGTTGGATGCTCTCTGTCCGAGTACCGTTCTGCATACACCCTCCAGGCTTCAGCTGCATTTCGTCGACACTCGCCATAGATGAGTATCACCTCCGCCTTTTCAGAGTTCGAATACACCATGGTCACAGTTCCTAAAACACTACACTATCACAGACGTCTGGTAACACGGTGTACTACAGTTGGTGTGCCTGCGGAGACGAATGCAGAATAACAATAGCAGCAAGCGCTACATGCGGACACTGCAACAGCTAGACCAAATCACAACAGTGCACTACAGCCACACTCGTAAACACGGTCGTCATCGTAAACATGTCCCTGCAGATGCTGCTCGCCGACCGTGACCCGTGTTTGTTAAAACGCTACACTGCACGTCGGAGGTTTCAAGCGTCAATTTTAGGTTACAATATCTCCGGATGTAATTAACATTTTACAATGCAACAAACGGCACTGATTACGTATTTGTTTCTATGTACAGATGTGCTAACAAAACTAACGTGGTTCCATTTAAAAAAACGTAGGTTTGTGTTAAAAAACGTACTTCCGTGCATTTTTTTATGGTTTGTATTAAACAATTACACTAGCCTCTCTCCTCACGTTCGGTCTGTGGAATCGGTTCGTCAGTATTTGATGTGATTTACGAAATATATCCAGCGGTAATGTTAGGTGACTCACCCTGTATACACATTCCACCGTTCTGATTTCCCTTCTTTGCTTAGGACTGATTTTCCATCTGAGATCTTGATATTCATACACGTGGTTCTCTTTTCTCCAAATGTCTTTTTAACTTCGCTGTATGCACTTACCCCAAGTGATATATGCTTCTACATCCTTACATTCGTCCTCTAGCCATTCCTCCTTAGCCATTTTGCGCTTCTTGTTGATCTCCTTTTTTAGACGTTCGTATTCCCTTTCGCCTGCTTCATTTGCTGAATTTTTATATTTTCTGCTTTAATCGATTAAATTCAATATCTGTTCGGTTATCCAAGGATTTCTACTAGCCCTCGTCTTTTTACCTACTTGGTCCTCTGCTGTCTTTGCTATGTCATCTCTCAAAGCTACCCATTCCTCTTCTACAGTATTTCTTTCCTCCGTTCGTGGCAGTCAGGAAGGATTTTACGGAGATGGGACCTGAATAAACTGAAAGAATCAGAGGATGTAGAGACTTAAAGAAGGAGCATTAGGGAACGATTGCCAAAACACAACATTATAGAGTAAATAATATTAACATATTAACAGAAGTCAGGATTCTACTGCAAACATAGAACCGAATGCCTGTTCATGTGAATGTATGTTCCTCTACTGCTGTTCGTAAAACGAACCCCATGTAGCGCAATCAATCTCTAGAATTTAAGGCTTGTTCTTAGTTTGTGTTTCTACTAAAAGGTGGAAGCTTCCTTTGAAGGTCAGCGTTGAAACATAACTATTCATTCAACACAAAGAGTGTTTAAAAAGTAACGAGAAATTTATAATTTCGCATGTTGTATTAGTTCGATTCGCACTACTTCTTTTGCCATTGTCTTTGTCAACATGTCTGAAAATCATCTATACAATGTTATGCACATTGGGTATTTAGTCTATTGTCAGCTGTTAAAAAGTTTATATGTGATTCGGTAGTATCAACGATTATTTGTTTTATATATAGAAACATTAGAGAACCTTTATTACTTTTTGTTATAATAGTGGAATAAAGTGTATCAAAGTTTTAGAAATGTTAAATATTGCTTTTGGTGAGTCAGCTATAATTAAAACAAGGAATTACAAGTGGTATAAGCATTTCAAAGCAGGCCTTAAAGGGCAGCAGTTTTGCAAGCATAGATGTGATTAAAAATGCGTAGTTAATGGAGCTATAAACTATCCCGAAGAACAGTTCCAAAAGTGTTTCGGGAATTGAAACAAGCACGGGCATATGTGTATAGTATATAATGGGGAATATCTTGAAGATCATAATATTGCTATAAATTAACAAATAAAGTTCTTACCAAAAAATAGAAATTGACACGTGAACGCAACTCGTATGTCAAGCTTTTTACATAGAAGGCAAGAATCGGTGTATTTGTTTCGAAGAAAATTTCAGTAGTGTTACGACAGCAATAGCGTACATTTTTGAAGCAATATGTCTTAGAATCATGTGAACAGTAACCGAGATAGAGATTTAGTAATAGAACATATTAATACTGCTGTTCCATAAGCATCAAAGGTTTTACGAGATTCAATCATATTCTATTACCGAAAAATTAATTAATTTTACCATGAAGTCCTCAAATTATTGCTGATTTATTGCAACTAGTGATAAAGGTATTTATTGCTTTGGACCACATTTGACTGCATATATCTTGGAAAACTTTTTAATAGTTTTACTACCACGTAGTACATTTCTACGAAAAGAAACTGTATAGTGTATGAACATAGTCAGGTTTGAAAGCATACGCAACGTAATTTTAAGAAATTATTCATTGTTTATTTAAGTACATCGTATTTTAGATGTCATCATTAACAGTGTCACTGTCATCGTCGTCGTCGTCATAACTTTCTAAATTAGTAACTATGGCGTCTAGGATGTCTTCAATAACTCCATCCTTAATCCAGTACTCATTTTCAAGGTTCTCTGTATGGAGGCAGTATGCACTCCAGTCATGTTGAGTTATAGTTTCAAAACGTGTAGCAGTTACTGAAAAGTTTAGTTTGGACTAAAAAACGGAACATCAGGAAACTGATTTCTTTCACCTACTACAGTAACTTCCTCATGTAAATATCTCTAAGAATATTTCTTCCTCTGACGAAATTCGTGAGTTTTGTCGCCGGCCGAGGTGGTCGAGCGGTTCTAGGCGCTTCAGTCTGGAACCGCGCGAACGCTACGGTATCAGGTTCGAATCCTGCCTCGGGCATGGATGTGTGTGATGTAGTAAGGTTATTTAGGTTTAAGTAGTTCTAAGTTCTAGGCGACTGATGACCTCAGACGTTAAGTCCCATAGCGCTCAGAGACTTTGAGTTTTGACCACACCAGTTCAATTGGATTTAAGACACAGTAACCATGCGCAGTGTGTCCATTAGCATCAACTATTTTATTAATTGCAAATACTTTGCCTTCCGGCTTATCTTGTTTATTGAAATCAAATAATTTTGTTTTTCTTATTGACAAATCAACTTGCACCTTATTTTTTAATAATCACTCCTATTATTCTAGGACCTGGTTGGAGATTTCTTATGCTCCTTTTTGTGACATGAAGCGTTGTCCATAACGGTGCCGATTCGGAATTACTTCAGCCGATACCAATTTTAAACATTTTCGTAGTTTATTTGCCCATGGTAGTCCCCTGTTGCACATCCCCCTTTATATATAAACTGTACATTCGGTAAAAACCCATCTTTTGTTCCCATATTGACCACAATAATCCTATTGCTTCCACTAACATTGTCCACAATTCCATCAACGTCAGGACTCGGACAACGTTTTGCATATGTAATGTTGTTGTCCACCCAAGATTCATCAGTTTCCGCCGCGCTCCATTCATTGCCTTACTAGAATCAGGTACTTACGTCGCCAGTCAATTACATCCATTCTCTCTACCAGAATCTTTCGTTATTACAGATCTTTTCCGGGTAAATCCCATTTCAAGCTGCGTCTTGCGTAAAATGTCTTTCTCCTAAGGAAAATGGATTTTTTTTGTTTCACGGCAGTAAGTAAGTACCGTAATGTCGGCACTATTTTTTGATTTATGTAAAAGTCCTCCATCGTTTATTGAATGACCGATTTTGTGAAACTGTCCATATCCTTGGGTTTCCTCCCAAAATTACTGGTTTTCCTTCGTGGCGATTCCAGTGAACCGTGTGATTTATTTTCACGTTCCTTTGTGATGTCTTCCATTGTGGTGAGGCTGACGTTTGCATGAACTGCAGCCATTTGAGTGGGACTGGTAATATTAGCAAACAGTTTTTTTGTGTCGTCTCTTTAATACACGTTGAAATAACAATAGAGTCGATCCAACGCTCGTTACTCCACAGGTACCTCTTCTTCTTCGTATTCTGCACATTTTCCTTTAATGCAGGTCGACTGTCCATCACTTCCACATACTGAAGTATTCAGTAAGTATACAAAATTAACTGACTGACGTTGGCAACTAAGATCCTACGAACAGAATCGACGTATATGATTTCGCACCGATCTATACCGATAGACCGGTAACGGGCAAGTGATTTTAGGTGCCCCTGTAGGGCAGTGGCAGGGTTCTTCCGGGAAAGGCCACTTCCCCCCACGAAAAGCACTGTTCGCTCTTGAGTTTATAGTCAGACTGTAGCGGGTAAACAACAACGCGTGCGGAGCACTACTCGGCGCTCTGAGCCCGACTGCACGGTGTCTCAGCTAAGTAGGGGGACTGTACGGAATTAAACCTGGACGATAACCAGTTCAGACAAATATTGACTTGGAACTTTTGAAATGTGGTGCTATAGAAGAACGTTAAAACTTATATGAGCAGATTGAATAGCTAATGAGAAGGTACTGTATCGAATTGGGCAGAAAAGAAATTTGATGCACAGCTTGAATAAAAGAACACATCTGTTGATAAGATACGTCCTGACGCATCAAGGAACTGTCAGTTTTGTAATGGAAGGACACACTGGAGGTCAAATGGCAGAGAAAAACCAAGGCTTGAATACAGTAAGCAGATCCAAATGGTTGCAGGTTGTAGTACCTACGCAGCGACTAAGAAGTTGCACAACATAGACTAGAATCTAGAGTCTCTGGATTTAGCCCAACAACAACCAAAACACAGTAGAAGGGCTATAAGTGATGAGTTACAGGTAGAAATGTGTTTAATAACCATTTATTAAATAAAGTAGAAAAAGCACGGTAATATGTTGAAAGAGCAGTTCTCATAAAATGGAATCATATGAATGTACTACCAACTTCTTCTTCTGAAATTAAGAAAATTCTACATTCTCTTAAAAATAAAAGCAAAAGCTTAATTTGATGGTTTTTCACGACATGACGAAAGATTTGCTCTTAGCTAATCAGCCGAGGCTTATATGAAATATGTATTGCATCACTAACTCAAGGTATTTTTGCAGAGTGGTCGAAGCATTCCATTATTAAAACCTCCTGTAAGAAAGGTGATAAGAGTGTTTTCAGTAACTACCGGCGTGTTCCAAGGTTGACATCATTTTACAAAATTTTTTAGAAGCTGATGCATTCTAGAATAGTATTCCACATGAGCAACAATAATATCCTCAGTAAATCACACTTTTGGATTTCAGAAGAGTTTCTCTACTGATACAGCCATTGACACGTTCAATCGACAAATTTTACAAGCATTAAGTAACACAGTAGCAGTGGATGGTCTTTCCGGCGACCTATTTACCAGGTGTACCGGTATGAAATGGGCGTTAAGATACAAATGTATCGATAGGGAACATTTGTTGAGAACGAGCCTTAAGTTTTGTTGTTTGGTTGGTATGACATGTCAAAGATATTTAGTATACATCAAGTCATGGAACAAACAACATCATATGTTTTCATTGTGTTAACAATGTCGAATTTTGTACCAGAAAGTGATGAATTGCGAAAAGTATACATTTTTTGTTTTCATTTAAAAGAAGAGTGCTGCAGAGTCGCATCGAATGTTTGTCGAGGAATATGGTGATCATGCTCTATCAGAAGCAACATACAAAAGATGGTTTCAACGGTTCAGAAATAATGATTTTAATGTAAGAAATGGCGAACGTGGAAGACCACCAAAAAAGTTCGAAGACGCCGAATTGCAAGCATTATTGGTTGAAGATGATACTTCGAGTCTGAAGCAAATGGCAGCAATGCTAAATGTTGCACAACAAACAATTTCTGACCGTTTGAAAGCTATGGGAAAGATCCAAAAGTGTGGAAAATGAAAGACAGATGGAAAACCGAAAAACCATTTGTCAAATTTTGCTTCAAAGACATGAAAGAAGATCAATTTTGCATCGAATTGTTACTGGCGATGAAAAATGGATTTATTTAAGAATCCGAAACGGGAAAAATCATGGTTTAATCCGGGACAACCAACAACATCGACTGCAAAACCAGATCGAATCGGCAAGAAGACAATGCTCTGGGTTTCGTGGGGTCAGAAAGGTGTGGTGTATCATGAGCTTCTAAAACCTGGTGAAAGTGTTAAAACTAATCACTACAGACTAAAAAAGATCAATTTGAACTATGCATTGATCGAAAAAAGACCAGAATTGGCCAGAAGACATGGCAAAGTAATTTTTTACACGAAAATGCACCTGCACACAAAGCAAAACTGTTCCAGGATACAATCGGAACACTTGGCTGGGAGCTGCTACCCCACCCGCCGTATTCACCGGACTTGGCCCCATCAATGGGACACGCATTGGCTGAGGAACACTTCGATTTCTACGAAGAAGTCGAAAATTGGGTGTCTGATTGGTTTGCTTCAAAAGACGAAAATTTCTATTGGCGTGGTGTTCACAAATTGCCAGAAAGGTGGTCAAAATGTATAGAAAGCAATGGTCAGTACTTTGAATAAAATAGTTTTACTTTTCAATTCAAAATTAGTGTTTCATTTTCACAAAAAACGGCCATTTCATACCGGTACACCAGGTAATGCACGTGTGAATTACAATATTATCCTAGACAGAGTTTATGAAACGTCCCCTTGGAAAAATTATACACGACTGTGCTTAAACTGACACACAATAGTTTTTAGCGCAACGCAATCTGACTTTCAATAATCCCTACAAGAGAATGGCCTTGACTAACATTAACCTATATGTTTCACAAATCACTTACCTCACAAAAATCTTCGTTACTCGAACTACTGCAATACAGCGAGCGTCACTACTGCCAGCTAACTAAAAGATTCAAACTACGGAAGTCACTAACTACTGATAGGCACAGTTAGCAAATGAAAGATTTTAATAGAGAACAAACAATGTATTTACCTTTATAGTCATAATATATATATATATATATATATATATATATATATATATATATATATATATATCAGTTCATGACACCAGTTCTTACAAATTTCAAAACTCTGACATCTCTCTCCCCACGTCCACCACCGCTGGTGGCTGACCTCCAACTGCGCAACGCTACGCGCTGTTAGCATCCAGCTGCTGCTGCCCGACACTACAATGGCGAGTATTACAACAATGCCAACCAGCCACAGACTGCACACGGCACAGCCAGTGATTTTCATACAGAGCGCTACGTGGCGGCGGCGTTACCAATAAAAAAAAAACTAAACAGCCTACTTACAAGTTTTAAGGAAATGATGATATAGCCAACCAATGGGTAATGCCATATCAAATCAAAAGAATGCAGAAAACTGTACTCAGTAATTGAAAGAATGTAGTAATGGGAGATTGTACTGTCTGGGGAGAAATCATGTATGGAGTTCCCCAAGGCTCAATCTTAGGTCCACTTTTGTTCCTCATGCATGTAAACGATATTCTGTATAATATACAACAAGCAGGATTAGTTATTTTTTCAGATAAGCACTAGAATTATGATCAGTCCAGGCATATGCACAGCAGGAGATAAAATAGTAAATAATATTATGGAAAGTATCACTCAATGGTTTACTACAAATGGTCTCACTCTCAATTTAAAAAGACACAATATATTCAGTTCGGCACATCTATAGGTACTATACCAATGATTAGCGTACAAAATGGCGAGAAAAATATATATAGGGTGGAACTATCAAAATTTTTGTGTGCATTTTGATGCTAATTTAAGTTGAAGAAAGCTCATTCTAGAAGTCCTAAAACAACTTACTTCAGTCACATTTTTCTCTTAGAATCACTGGAAATCTAGGGCACAACAAATCAATATGTTGACGTATTTTGAATACTTTCATTCAATAACGTCATTTGGAACAAAGTTCTGGTGGAAGCCGTCTTTAAGAAAGAAAGTTTTCATCGCTTGAAAACGTGCTGTAAAAATAATATGTGGTGCTCATCCATAATCGTCTTGCACGCATCTGTTTAGCAGTCACACATTTTGACTACTGCTTCACAATATACTTATTCTCTCATGAACTTTGTTGCAAATATTCCACTGCAATTCAAAAGGTACAAGATGTACATAATTAGAATAACAGAAAAATAACATTAATGATCCCAGATTATGGTTGTCAATAGCACAAAAAGAAGCGCACAATACCACAACCAAAATTTTTGATCACTTACTTAATGACATAAAATGCTTGCCAGACAGCTGTATAAAATGAGAAAAGAAACTGAAAAATTTTCTCACTGGCAACTCCTTTCATTCTGTAGAAGAGTTTATATTACTGTGATGTGTAATAGGTGGTGGTTAAGAATTGCTAACTCGCAAAGAAACAAAACTTGTAATTTGTCATGAAGTAGCCACCATATTCGCAAATTAATTTGTGATGTGAATGTAAAATGACTTATTCCACATCATTACGATTCATCGCGCATGTGATCCATGGAATATGAAACTAACTCATTAAACCACCTTTAGTTTATTTTATTTTTAAGAGCAATTAACTTTTTTTCTAAATATAATTTACAGTTTAAAAAATTAAATCTCTCTCTTAGTAAATGTTGACTAGCTCAGTAAACTATTTGCCATAAGGAAAGAAGCAAAAAATTAAATAAAGAAGAAACATATTTTAAGATAAAAGAAAATAAATAAAAAGGTAAAAAAATGAGATGTACATACACAGGCAAACAAATGATAACAATTTCAGAAAACCTGTGTGATTTATTCAAGGGAAGGAGTTTCACAATCTGAGCAGGTCAATATCGCGTTGGTCCACCTCTGGCCCTTATGCAAGCAGTTATTTGTCTTGGCATTGATTGTTAGAGTAATTGGATGTCCTCCTGAGGTATATCGTGCCAAATCCTACATCTACATCTACGTCTACATCTACATGGTTACTCTGCAGTTCACACTTAAGTGCTTGGCAGAGGGTTCATTGAACCATTTTCATACTACTTCTCTACCATTCCGCTCTTGAATGGCGTGTGGGAAAAAGGAACACCTAAATCTTTCTGTTCGAGCTTTGATTTCTCTTATTTTATTATGATGATCATTTCTCCCTACGTAGATGGATGTCAACAAAATATTTTCGCATCCAGAAGAGAAAGCTGGTGATTGAAATTTCGTAAATAGATCTCGCCGCAAAGGAAACCGCCTTTGTTCCAGTGACTGCCACCCAAACTCGCGTATCATATCAGTGACACACTCACCCCTATTGCGCGATAACACGAAATGAGCTGCCTTTCTTTGCACTTTTTCGATGTCCCCTCATGTTCTACTCGACGATTTACCTTCTATCACTACGAACTGCGACCTCTATGAGAGGAAATCACGAATCTAGTCACACAACTGAGACGATACTCCATATGCACGCAATTTGATTAATAGTCGCTTGTCAAGAACGGTATCAAAAGCCTTCTGGAAATCTAGGAATATGAAATCGATCTGAGATCCCTTGTCGACAGTACTCATTACTTCATGGGAATAAAGAGCTAGTTGCGCTGCACAAGAACGATATTTTCTGAATCCGTGTTGGTTATGTATCAATAAGTCATTTTCTTCGAGGTGATTCATAATGTTCGAGTACAGTTTATGCTCCAAAATCCTACTGCAAATTGATGTCAGTGATATGGGTCTGTAATTCAATGGGTTACTCCTATTTCCTTTCTTGAATATTCGTGTGACCTGTGCTACTTTACAGTCTTTAGAAGTAGACCTTTCGTGAAGTGAGCGGTTGTATATGATTGCTAAGAAAGGCGCTATTGTGTCTGCATACTCTGAAAGGAACCTGATTGGTATACCATCTGGACCGGAAGACTTGACTTTCTTAAGTGATTTGAGTTGTTTCGCAATACCTAAGATATCTACTTTTATGTCACTCATGTTAACAGTTGTCCTGGTTTCGAATTCTGGAATATTTACTTCCTCTTCTTTCTTGAAGGAATTACGGAAAACTATACTTAGTAACTCCGCTTTAGTGGCACTATCATCGGTAACATTTCCATCGCTATCGCGCAGTGACAGAATTGACTGTTTTTTGCAACTGGTGTACTTTACATACGACCAGAATCTCTTTCGGTTTTCTACCATATTTTGAGACAATGTTTCATTGTGGAAACTATTAAAAGCATCTCGCATTGGCGTCCGCACTAAATTTCGAGCTTCCGTGAAACTTAGCCAGTCTTTTGCGTTCCTCTGAACTTGGCATGCTTTATTCGTTGCTTCTGCAACAGTGTTCTGACATGTTTTGCGTACCATGGTGGATCAGTCCCGTCCCTTACTAACTTATGCGGTATGAACCTATCTATTGCTGTCGATACTGTAACTTTGAATTTGAGCCATATCTGGTCTACACTTACATAATTAGCTTGGAAGAAATGGAGACTCACTCTTAGGAAGGCATCAAGCGAATTTTTATGTACTGTTTTAAATAGATATATTTTGCGTCTATTCTTAGTGGTTTTGGTTGAGATGGTTTTGAGCCTTTCTACAATGACCTTGTGTTCACTAATCCCTGTATCCGTCATGACGCCCTCTATTAGATCAGGATTATTTGTGGCTAAGAAGTCAAGTGTGTTTTCGCAACCATTTACAATTCGTGTGGGCTCATGAACTAATTGTTCAAAATAATTTTCAGAGAAAGCATTTAGTACAATTTCGGAAGATGTTTTCTGTCTACCACCGGCTTTGAACATGTATTTACGCCAACAAATCGAGGGTAGATTGAAGTCTCCACCAATTATAACTGTATGAGTGGGGTACTTAATCGTAATGTGATTCAAGTTTTCTTTGACCCTTTCAGCTATTATATCATCTGAGTCGGGGGGTCGGTAGAAGGAGCCAATTATTATTTTCCTTCGTACATCCATAGTTGAAATGGAGGACAGTGGGAAGTCAGCTGGTATAAATGTATATTAAAAATGAAGAAATTCCTCCAGCTGTATTTAAGGTGTCGATTTTATTTTGGCAACTAGTTTCAACGTAGTGAGAACGTCATCTTCAGGCCCATACACTACGGTTACTATCTTTGAACTACCGATCCAAACTTCATGCTAGTTACTAACACCTTCCACACGGAGCACGTCCGTGTCTCACCAGTGACTTGTAGTATCAGCCGCACGCAGTTGAAGTCAACAAGTGTATGGCCCTGAAAATGCCGTTGTTACAACGTGGAAACTAATTTCCAAAATAAAATCAACACCATAAATGCAGCTGGAGGAATTTCTTCATTTTAATATAAAATTATTATTTTGGTACGGCTGTTGAGTATAATCACTACCCATAGTAATTCGCAGGAACTATCTATCCAGTTCGCGCGTTAGATCGTCAAAATCACAAGCTAGTTGGAGGGTGGTGCGCATACTGCTCCAAATGTTCTTAGTTGGGGAGAAATCCGACGACCTTGCTGGCCAAGGTAGTGTTTGGCAAGCACGAAGACGAGCAGCAGAAACTCTTGCCATGTGCGGATGAACATTATCTTGCTGAAATGTAAACCCAGATGGCTTGCTTTGGAAGGCAACAAAACGGGGTGTAGAATATCATCGACACACCAGAGTGCCGCGGTGGACAACCAAAGGGGTCCTGCTATGAAACGAAATGGGATATCTGTCACTCTTGGTTGTCAGGAAATATGGCGGGCAACAGTCAGGCTGGTGTGCCACCGCATTTTGGGGCGTCTCCAGACACGTTTTTGGCCTGGTATCTCATTGACTGGAGCAGAATTGTCTCCAGTAGCAAGTCCGCTTCGAACTGGGCCCTGATGACCAGCTAAGTCGTGTCTGGAGACGTGATGAACAGCGAAGTGGTACCAAGCCGACTGTAGCCCGCCAATACGGCTGGACCACCACGACTGATGGGCTCGAGTGCCATTGCTTTTCATAGAAGGACACCTTCAGTTGTCATCTACGGCACCCCTATAGCACAGCAGTACGTTACCGATATTCTATGTCCCTCTTTGTTGCTTTGGTGGTAAGCTATCCTGGGACTACTGTTCAGGAAGATAACGCCCACCTGCACACAGCGAAAATTTCTATGCTTGTCTTCGTGCTTGCCAAACACTACCTTGATCAACAAGGTCGCCGGTACTATTCTCAGTTGAGAACTTTTGGAGCATTATGTGCAGGGCCCTCCAACCAGCTCTGGATCTTGACGCACCAATTGGGCAGAATTTTGCATCATGTCCCAGCGTGGGTGTGTCTCACTAGCAGCCATTCCTCGCCAGGTGACGCTGCTATCGCCTGGACAGGTTTGTATAGATAGGTTAGTGATCATAATGTTAGCCGGCCGCGGTGGTCTCGCGAATCTAGGCGCGCAGTCCGGAACCGTGGGACTGCTACGGTCGCAAGTTCGAATCCTGCCTCGGGCATGGATGTGTGTGATTAGGTTAGTTAGGTTTAAGTAGTTCTAAGTTCTAGGGGACTAATGACCACAGCAGTTGAGTCCCATAGTGCTCAGAGCCATTTGAACCATTTTTGATCATAATGTTATGGCTGATGAGTGTACTGTCCGTGCGTTTTTGGACACACTGTGTGTTATTTGCGACCAGTTTCTTCAGAGAGTGACACTGTAGGACCGAATTTGAGAGATTTGAAAATGGCCACTTTTCTTGTATTATTTATGGTGGAAACACATTTCTAATACGTGTCACTTTTCGACATAATTCCCCTACACGCAACACAAACTTCCTTTTTTTCAAGAATGTCTGAATATCCTTGAGTCTGTTCAACTAAACGTGCACCATGCGACGTACCTTTTCATCAGATCAAACGAATTTTTGGCAACATGCTTAGAGTAGACCAGCCAAATGTAAATCTCTTGTGGAAAGTTCTTGCTAGTACGGTCAGTGCGGAAGATACCCAAGCTTCAGGTGTGCAAATGGAGCAATCGTGCCACGGAACATATGGAACCGCACATTGTCGAGTTGTAACAGAACACCCGCAGACATCTGTGCAAGTCTCTTAAATCTGATTTCAGGCCGAAGAAGATTTTTAAATGAGGCCTGAGTATGATGTACTAGTGATGTGGTTCTTCAAGATGTATAGAGTTCTAAACTGCCTTCTTAGTCGCAAAAGAGGATTAGAATAATCTTCCCTTCTAATGGCTACAGTGGAAATTCTTCAGTTTACGTAAAGGGCCGCAGAAGTAGTACACACGCATCATACGTCACTGTTTTAATGAATCAGTAAGTAGGTGATTAGCCATCTTGGAGACACTTAGTGAATTTGAAGGCTATAATTCACAATGACTGAGCTAGACTATACTTCTATATCATCAGTCTTGACCGTTTTCCATCACAATGCCTGTAGTGATTTCTGTGGTTTTCGAAGTCACAACGCTACGTGCTTGTCCCGGACAGGAGCACTGACCACAAACGTAAGAACAGCTGCCAATTTCTGAATCAATTCGTAGACTTGCTGCTGTGGAAAAGGTATATCACCATACCAGAACTTCATTGTGCGACCGCAGTCCAGGAATTAACTTGTGGTTCGAACACTGTTTGTCCCTGTCGTATAATGCTAGTGGGGTCGCTTATCTAATAAGATATTTACACTGTTCCTAGACCAGAGTTTCTGCATTTGTCATCAGGCTAACTGTTAGGAATATGCTTATTATCTTGCAGTCTGTAATTTTATTACAAAGTAACAGATTTTATTTCACAAAATGGCTCTGAGCACTGTGGGACTTAACTACTGTGGTCATCAGTCCCCTAGAACTTAGAACTACTTAAACCCAACTAACCTAAGGACATCACACACATCCAAGCCCGAGGCAGGATTCGAACCTGCGACCGTAGCGGTCTCGCGGTTCCAGACTGTAGCGCCTAGAACCGCTCAGCCACTCGGGCCGGCTTTTTATTTCACACCTTATCTTAAAATGCTGAACAGTCGATTAGAACGTACTCATTTCAGTGTATCATACATTATTATTAAAAAATGTTTTGATTGTTACATAACGAATTGCGAAACATCTACATGACTACAGAATCTTCCCTACAAAGTGGTTTGTAGTTAGCCCTTACATATTCCCTGTGAAATCAGTGAGTGAAATACGACGATAACAACTAGGGCAAGAGCGGCCTTGCAAGTCTTGAATAAGGGTGTAAAGCACTTTCCACGAGACGGAAAATTATCTTGTCCTCATGAAATTAAAAAAGTCCAGGAGGATATCCTTATCTCCCTTGTGACGTCTAATGGTGACCATGTGTTACTTCACGAGTAGCAGATAATGAATTCGTCTCACATTCGGAGTAGGAACTGTCGTAATCTGTATGGTCTGTCGAACTGGAGCTCAAATTGCCCTTCTCACCACTCGTTCTGTTGCAATGGAATACTAGAGTCTTATTAGTGGTGGCGCTATCTCTCACCACTCGTTCTGTTGCAATGGAATACTAGAGTCTTATTAGTGGTGGCGCTAACGAAATATTCCACCCCTGTGTGAGTTATGTACATAGCTGTAATTCAGGAAACCCCCTTTCGCACTTCTCATCACTGCTCGCTTAAATCCTTCTCTTAACAGTCTCGTACAGTGTAAAATTAAGCTCAAGAACTACTGCTGCCACGGACCGGTCTTCCCATCTTGCTCCCACTAAGTAAAGGGCTTATAACTGCACCGCAATACGCGCGGATCTAGGGTTTCTTTTCTGTGAGTTTGTTACTGCCATCATCCAGATATATCCTACCATCACCTTCACTTTTAACGATCCACAGATGATTATAATTTTCAGAATAACCGCAATTGAGTATTATAATTTTATTAACATATTTTATGTACGTAGCTCTGAGTACAGGCACAACCGAAATTCTGCATATTAAATAGAAAGTTTTCCACTCAGGCTGTTAAAGTCCTCTATTAAAGTGTCAAGACCGGTTTCGCATTCCTAAAATGCATCATCAGGCGATCTGTACATTGGAGGAATAGCATATTTATTCTTCAGAATACCCAATTTTTAAAAATAGGTGATCATAGCAGGCCGTTAAGGAAAGTATCCTTACATTATTTTTGAAGTCATTGCAGTATAAAGGGAAAATAGTTAAATTCGAGTCCCAACATTCGTCGACAAAGCAATAAAAATCAGTAACTCGCTGTAAAGCGGTGACCAAATTAAAATTATTGGGCATGAAAAGCAACCTATAAAATCAGAGCATTGCTCAGCAACTACGAAAACTGGAGGAAATCTAAAAAACCGTATGCACTGTAAGAACATCCGACTAAACAAAGTCAAATAATATTACCAGAATTGTTGGAAATTTATGGTAAAGTCTTATGGGATCAAACTGCTGTCATCGGTCCCTAAGCTTACACACTAACTTAAACTAACTTACGTTAAGGACGACACACACACCCATACCCGAGGAGGGAGGGCTCGAACCTCCGACGGGGGCAGTCGCGTAGACCGTGACAAGATGCCCTAGTCCGCCGCAAAGTAACCAGAAAGAAAGAAGCAAGGCTGAACACATACATCCCTCAACAGACTATCGATAAAGTACGTGATCAGTCTTGCTTTTTTTTATTTCTGGTTCCTCCTTGAAGTTGGGTCACGTGTATTTTACTTTGTTCATTCAGATATTCTTACGGCACCTATGGTTTTTCAGATTTCTTCAATTGCTCATAGTTATGGAGACACGCCCTTATTTTATAGGTTGCATTTCAGGCCCCATCATTTTAACTTGGCCCACCGCTTTAGAGCGAGCTACTTATTTTAATTGCTTTTACGATGAATGATGGGACTTGGCTATGACACTTTTTCCTGTATACTGCAATGATAATAATGTAAGTACACAATTTAGCGGCCTTATGTGAATATGATCATTTATTTTTAAAAACTAATTAATCCAAAGGGTAAATACGTCATTCCTCCAATGTACAGATCGCCTAATGATGTACTTTAGGAATTCAAAACCGTAATGATCTTGCAATAAAGGATTTTAGCAACCAGAGTGGAAAACTTTTTATTCAACATGCATATTTTATATAATTTGTTTACATCAGTGCTTAGTACATTGCTTCAGTGTAGCTTCCAAGAAATTGAAATTCAAACAAATAAATAATCTGAAAATCATTTGACCAAAATTTTGAGAAGCATCTTTATCATGAAATTGTTTTAAAGAACTATAAACAGCTACAAACTTACATGAGTTTGGTAACTTCAGTATTCATGCAGTATAAAATCGAAGAATGTACTCACCATTATCGGTACTTCACTTATCTCTCACGTCATATTGTGAATGGAGGTCTGCAGACAACACCTAAGTAGTAGGGAAAAGTTTATTCTGGCACACTATTGATATCAAATTGACATGATAAATAATTAAAATGAAAAATCAAACCAACCCCTCCCATTAACCTTTTGTAATGATAATTGAGTTATGACCCTTGGGGGTTGATTTAGGACCCCTGGGGACAATTCCTCTTCCCGAGCAACCTCCAACCCCTCCATTTCTCCTCCTGCTCCTCCCATCCTGCAGGGAATACGGACACCTGATCATTTCTAAGTCACCTGCCTCCCTCCTTGGAAATCCCCCAGCCCTCCCCTCCCCTCCCCTCCCCTCTCCCATTCCCCACTCTCCTCCACCTTCTGAAAATTGGCTGGAAAAGACGCAATATAAGCTGGAGAGGAAGGATATCATCACACAAAATTCAAATCAGTGTCAATATTGTTCAATTCAGTTTGCATATGCTTTATTTGATAAGTTTGTGGGAGGCAGGGGTCCCTCACTTGGATAGAGCTCACGTTTGCAGCCCGCCCTGCCGCCACTTCCCATGGTGTAATAACTGTAAGCACCAAGGAATGGAATCAAGTGTGGTATAGAAGACGCCATTTTGGTTCACACGCACGTGTGTCTGTCGTTTGGGCACCAGGTTGGCACTGGGCACATATATCTGCAAGCCACAGAGGTCAGGTCCCTACAAAGGCTCTAGTTTCATGCACCGCTGCTAGCTGGCAACACTATTCCAGTTGCCTCCCAGCCCCAAATTAGTCAGTCTGTGTTGAGCTGTTGGATGGGGAGGATCTCGCTATGGAGTACTTCTGTTGATGATGAGAAAACAAAGATAGAATCGTTGTGGTATAGTACATTTTTTGTTGGATATTTTAGCTTGGTTCAGGGCTTATAATTTCACAAATAGCGGTTCAAAGCGCTTAAATATTTGTATAACAGCATCTGTGGGCAGTGACAGGTGAGTTTTGTTAGAGATTAAAAATGCATCAAGAAGTGTTAAATTGCAGTTTACTGAGTTGGAATGGGATGAAATGTGTTGTACAGAAGCCTACATCAATCAACAGATGACTCTGAGTATTCTCCATCTCCAGATATTTACCATACTGACCTGACACTATAATATCATTGTACTACAGCGTGACACTCATGGCGATATCTGGAGGTCGATCCATTTATCTACAACACTCCACCACTTCAGACCTGTTTGGCCTATGGATGATACTATCCACTGTGTTGGAAAGACTGAACCATGAGTTGCTGTGTGTTCAAACTGTGAATAAAGACAGTGTGAACTATCTCTGTACATACAGTGTGCATGCAGACGATTTAGAATACTGCATGAATGTGGCGTGAAAAGAAGAAGCTAAAGGAGCAACCATCAGTTTGAGAGCAATACACATTGAATTCCGTGAATACAAGAAAACTTTATCTGCAAAATACTGTTGTGAAAATTGAACAACTGAATTCTTACTTCTGTATACCATTGTTGATTTATAAGTAAAATATCTTATCACAAAATCTTAGTTGTTTTTCTGATTTAACTACCCATCATCACACAATGTAATGTGTGGCCTATGTAGCTCAGTTGGTAAGATGATTGAGATATAGTGGATACACATATTATTATTATTATTATTATTATTATTATTATTACAAATATTCATTCTTCTATAAAAGCCTTTCGCATACCAAGAGCTGATGTTATTGGTATCATAGCGGGGTGAGTGAAACATGGGGGCTTGTTGTAAGTGACTGGTCCTGTGGCAGTGCAGAAGAAGAACAGAAGAAGAAGAGGAATGGGATGCTCCTACCCAATAATATACGAGCGATAATTGTAGATCCATGCTACTGCAGCAAGACAAATGTTCTCATACCACTACTAACATACCTGGATGGAGTTTGCTTTGATCATGTGTGTATATTTTCAAAAATGCTCTTTCAGCCCAAGTACTAGTTAGCTCAAAACAAATTGTAGGGTGTAGATGCTGTAACATACACGGCATTCAGTCACAGCGGTCAAACCTCTGCCAGAAAAAGTAAAGCCTGTTCATATTTGACGATGTTACTGTGGAAAACCAGAATCAAATTCTATGATATTTCTATTTTAGTTGTCAAATGGGTGTTGATATATTTTGAGTCATACATATTCCAGAATCTGAACACAGTGGCTGAGGGATAATGCAAATATAATATTAGCTTTCAAACAAGACAGTTGGAATTCAAAACAAATTTACCAGTTGCATGCTGAAACTGACATGTCATTCAATGATTCTCTAAAGATATGTGTGGTTTACTGGAATTACACACAGTACAGGTTTCTTGTTATTGATAAATCAAGAAAACTGAATGACAGTATGTACAGATGGAACTTTCAAGAGTTTCTTTATATATAGATATAAAGTACATTAGTGTACATCACACCATGGACAAGTTCACAATCATGTCAGGCACTCAATCCGAGAGGACAGGTTTGCATAGACAGAATGCGACTATAAATAGATGGAAAATTCCAACCTCTCGAAGATAAAGTTAAGGACCTAGAGACATATCCTCAGACGCTTCTGAGACTAATCAAAGATTTAGACACTAAGATTAAGGGACTAGACTAATACACCCAGATGATTCTGAGGAACAAATTAGGCAACTTAACTCTAAGGCAGATGGAATTGAAAAAAAAGTGCATGACTTAACAGTAAAGGTCGATAGAATTGGACGGAATGTATATAAAGTGCATGCTGCGAAGGAGTCTGCTGAGTATATAACAAGATGTATGTTAGTATATAACAAGATGTCGACTAAGCATAAGGTTGTTGCAGCACGGAAGGCTGTTCAAGAGAAATTACGACTGCTAAGATTAGGACATTTGGATCGAGAGCACACAATGAGAGGAAATTTCAAACCAGTTTCTGAATCTCTCGATGAATTCTCAGTGAAATTACACAATAACATAGGTGTTACTCATTTCATTAACCATCGCAGCGATAGCAAGATAGACAAAACATTCGGTGTCAGTGCTGAAAGCAAAATCAATACAGAAAGGCGATAGGTGATATGGAATATCTTGCATGAATATCATTTTCGTCGATCCCACAAAAACTGCAAATTATTCACCCAAAGATTAGGAGATGTATGGTAGAATACAGCAGTTAACTGGCGTACATGGGAAAGTGGGAAACTGATGCAGAACGAAATACAAAACCACAGATGCTCGATATACACTCCTGGAAATTGAAATAAGAACACCGTGAATTCATTGTCCCAGGAAGGGGAAACTTTATTGACACATTCCTGGGGTCAGATACATCACATGATCACACTGACAGAACCACAGGCACATAGAGACAGGCAACAGAGCATGCACAATGTCGGCACTAGTACAGGGTCAGATACATCACATGATCACACTGACAGAACCACAGGCACATAGAGACAGGCAACAGAGCATCCATAATGTCGGCACTAGTACAGTGTATATCCACCTTTCGCAGCAATGCAGGCTGCTATTCTCCCATGGAGACGATCGTAGAGATGCTGGATGTAGTCCTGTGGAACGGCTTGCCATGCCATTTCCACCTGGCGCCTCAGGTGGACCAGCGTTCGTGCTGGACGTGCAGACCGCGTGAGACGACCGTTCATCCAGTCCCAAACATGCTCAATGGGGGACAGATCCGGAGATCTTGCTGGCCAGGGTAGTTGACTTACACCTTCTAGAGCACGTTGGGTGGCTCGGGATACATGCGGACGTGCATTGTCCTGTTGGAACAGCAAGTTCCCTTGCCGGTCTAGGAATGGTAGAACGATGGGTTCGATGACGGTTTGGATGTACCGTGCACTATTCAGTGTCCCCTCGACGATCACCAGAGGTGTACGGCCAGTGTAGGAGATCGCTCCCCACACCATGATGCCGGGTGTTGGCCCTGTGTGCCTTGGTCGTATGCAGTCCTGATTGTGGCGCTCACCTGCACGGCGCCAAACACGCATACGACCATCATTGGCACCAAGGCAGAAGCGACTCTCATCGCTGAAGACGACACGTCTCCATTCGTCCCTCCATTCACGCCTGTCGCGACACCACTGGAGGCGGGCTGCACGATGTTGGGGCGTGAGCGGAAGACGGCCTAACGGTGTGCGGGACCGTAGCCCAGCTTCATGGAGACGGTTGCGAATGGTCCTCGCCGATACCCCAGGAGCAACAGTGTCCCTAATTTGCTGGGAAGTGGCGGTGCGGTCCCCTACGGCAGTGCGTAGGATCCTACTGTCTTGGCGTGCATCCGTGCGTCGCTGCGGTCCGGTCCCAGGTCGACGGGCACGTGCACCTTCCGCCGACCACTGGCGACAACATCGATGTACTGTGGAGACCTCACGCCCCACGTGTTGAGCAATTCGGCGGTACGTCCACCCGGCCTCCTGCATGCCCACTATACGCCCTCGCTCAAAGTCCGTCAACTGCACATACGGTTCACGTCCACGCTGTCGCGGCATGCTACCAGTGTTAAAGACTGCGATGGAGCTCCGTATGCCACGGCAAACTGGCTGACACTGACGGCGGCGGTGCACAAATGCTGCGCAGCTAGCGCCATTCGACAGCCAACACCGCGGTTCCTGGTGTGTCCGCTGTGCCGTGCGTGTGATCATTGCTTGTACAGCCCTCTCGCAGTGTCCGGAGCAAGTATGGTGGGTCTGACACACCGGTGTCAATGTGTTCTTTTTTCCATTTCCATGAGTGTAGCTGTGGCGATGGTACTGACATTCAGCATAAAAGAGTCAACAATCAGCCCCTTCAGTATATATACTATGGTGATTCCATTGAGCTAACAGACCAACCACAACTGCTCATGGCATCAGCTGTTGTGAGCAATACTGCTCATTCAAATGCGATTGTTTCTATAATCTCAGAGCTTAGAGAGAGAGGTATAATTGCATAAGTATGCAGACAGTAGTTCGAGAACTGTACAACCCAGCACGTGAAACATACCCTAAGGGTTTGGATGAATTATGGCAGGCTGATCTTGTAGGTAAGAGGGAATATTCACATGCGAATAATGGATTCAAATATATTTTAATGGTTATTGATACGTACTGGAAATTTAACAGGGCGAATTGATGCCCACACAACCTTCAAACTCATCACGATGGGAAGTTCTACAATGAGTATTTCAAGACCTTGACGTCGCAGTATGAAATACATCACTACTCAACATTCATCTAACTGAAGGCGATTATCGTTGAAAATCTAAACAAAACAATAAAAGGTAAAATTTGGATGCACTTTAATCTTCTTGGCTCATACAAATGGGTAAATATCCTACCAGAAATAATTGCAGAGTATAATTAAATCAAACATATCACAATAAAAATGAGCCCATTCGTTGTTTGTGATAATGGACTCGTTGATACAGTGCACTGTTCTATTAGAATCCTGGGTCCACGTTAACAGAATTTTAACGTGGATGATTTAGTATATATCTCAAAGCACAGGACAGCATTGGAGAAGTCATACCTCCCAAACTGGTCGAGTGAGATATTGACAGTTTCCAGTGTGCAGCGAACAAACTGCAGAACTTACATCTTAAATGGTAACAGTGACACTGAAATTTCAGGATGCTTTTACACAGATGCAATGTAGAAGAGCTCAGAATCACACTTGTTCCTCACAGAGCATGTCATAAGGCGCCGAGAGAACAGAATACTAATTAAATGGCTTGGCTTTCCTGCAACACAATAGACTGGATTGACGGTGACAATTTGCTACATAGTGGTGAGCAGATAGCACAACCAGCACGAGATCATAACATTCACGAAAGGGGACTCGTTATAGGAGGCAGTGGTATTATCGAAAAAAGTCCAGCCGAATTGCACATTCCAGGGTATAATTACTTTTGGACCTGGTACAAAGCTTCAAGATCATTTGGCTCATGGTGATAAGGGGGTTAACCTGCTTGGTGAGGTGTATTTGGAACACAACATTGCATACACAAAACATAAATATCTCCCAGGACGTCACGCCCCAGACGCCAGCCTGTGTGGCCGAGCGGTTCTAGGTGCTTCAGTCTGGAACCGCACGACCGCTACGGTCGCAGGTTCGAATCCTGCCTCGGGCATGGAAGTGTGTGATGTCCATAGGTCAGTTAGGTTTAAGTAGTTCTAAGTTCTAGGGGACTGATGACCTCAGAAGTTAAGTCCCATAGTGCTCTGAGCCATTTGAACCATTTTTGAACGCTCCAGATCGAATTTTAGTAAGTAAGGCCAAGCCAATACATTCAAGAAAGGATATTGGCATAGTGCAACGCATTGCAGCATTTGTAGTTGATAAAACCATGCATGTAAAATTAAGTTGGGCTTGTGTTTCAGCCGATTTATGAACGCTGCACATCACGCACTGAAGAAGAAGAAGACAACGATGAAGAAGAAGAAGAAAAGAAGAAGTAGGGGTGTGTAAAAAACTGGATCCTGACAGCGACGTATGTAGCTAAAAGCAACCTGAAGCATTAAGGATCCGTTGAAACACCCCAGGCTCGGCTAATACCCAAGCCATCAGGTGGTATTATCCCCTTCCTCATTCCTACACTGGTAGGTCTCTCTGTGATGGGTCAACTGGTTGGTGATGCTGCGGCTATTGCCAGTAGAGTCAAGGGCTAACGGAACTTCCAGGAGTAGCTAGAGGAAGCATGACGGCATAACCGCGTGATGGAGACAGTAGCCATCGAAAAGAACTGTACCTAAAACCATACAAGAAAGGACTAGGCCTCTTCATAAATAAAAGAAAAAACTGTTAGCTATCCTACCAGTTACACCGCTTACAAATGCAGATGGGCTGAAGTTTGTCAGGGAAAAATTCAACATTCCACGATTCCGTGGGGTGTTTATGCGGTGTATATTACCAAAGACTGTGTATAAATTGGAAAATATGGAATTGTGAATTTAGGAATTGCTGGAGGACAGCAACGTCTACTCTTTCGACCCATTTTGAAACCTGCGGCCATCAAAAGAGTTATAAGGATACTTCACCGACAGAAGACGTGTGTTCTACAATTTTAGTCGCTACCAAGGCATTAATACCAACTTATGTGAGCATCTGTGGATTATGTTTTCCTAACGTTTATGAAGAGACATATATATAAGGAAGTGCATTATGCATCCACACATCAATTAAGGTTCAGATGCAATGTCGTATACTCTGACTCTAAAAGAATTATCGTCATGTAGCGAATCGATCGCATTCAGTGAAAAAGTGCACCAGGTTGGAAGTCAGTTGCTACAGATCCAGCTACAGTCAGGCAAGCGTGTTGTGCAATGTGCAGCAAAACACAGCTGACAGCGATTGCGAAGCATAGCCAGTTGTCGCCAATGCTGCAATACTAAGGCAGAAGTATGTAAACCTTTCCTCACTTGCCACCACCGAAGTGTTTAGAGTACGCCGGCCGTTGTGGCCGAGCGGTTCTAGGCGCTTCAGTCTGGAACCGCGCGACCGCTACGGTCACAGGTTCGATTCCTGCCTCGGGGATGGATGTGTGTGATGTCCTTGGGTTAGTTAGGTTTTAGTAGTTCTAAGTTCTAGGGGCCTGATGACCTCAGATGTTAAGTCCCATAGTGCTCAGAGCCATTTGAACCATTTTTTGTTTAGAGTACGTGCCTTAAGCCCTCAACGATCATAGTCTGGAGTGTATAAGAACTCAGCCATTCATGTAATAAAATATTATCATCTCAGTATCACAACCTACACCACAAGCCTGTACACATCCCGCAATGAAGCACAGGGTCCGCTGTTCGACAACAGGACGGGGCAGCCTGCCTCGAGTCACGAGAGCAGCTGTCGCTGAAGCAGAGAGCCCTTCGCTCACTGGAGCAACGTCACCGCCAATTCCGCAGTACCACCAACTGTACTGCCATGCTGTCATCACTCTCACAGCCAGAAACGTCGTTGACAAAAGCATCTGAGTGATGTCACACTCGGCGCCTCTGTTTCTCGTGTAAGCAATGCCAAATGTCTATTGTTTCCTGTGAGGAAACTCCACAAAGCTGTTCCTGGTGTACTATGGCCAAGGGCCGGAATAAAGAATTTAATCAAACAAATCTACTGTCATCCTGATGTCTCATTTCACGCACCTCAGGTGACAGTACATGAGTCATTGAACACTGGTGTCTGATCAATGACAACGCCTTCTTAGAGCGACATTTGAAGCTACAGCCTACAGTTCAGCGAGTCTAAGGCTTTTGATTGTATTTTGCTGACGGTCGCGCATTTTGTAAAGCAGATTCTATTGCGAGTAGAAAAGCAGTGGATTTGTCTAATTTTAGAGGTAATGGAAGTCACAACTGATTAGTGCCTGTTGGATGTGTACAGTGTAACCTTGGGGGTCAGTCAGCGCGGAATCAGTTCCAGTAAAATATTATACATGTAATCGTTTTGGGCATATGGCTAGGCTGTGCTGGGAGTCAAGATAGTTCAAGATTAGACGTAAGAAGTAAGTTACTGTATTTTGTTCTCTTGTGCGTGTTAGTTCTCAAAAATAGTGTTGTCAAGGCCAAAGCATAAAGTGTGTGAAAGCCGGAAGCATGTAACATATTGTTAGGAAAGGCAGCACAATTGACAACTGATAACACCGAACTGTGTGGATTAGAAGAATATCAATCGTCACAACAGGGTGTAGATTTGTCACTCGCAAGACTAACCGCTCCTTTTTCTGGTAAGGTAACCTAGGATGCTAAGGCGTTTAAGCAGTCTCAGTTTTGTATGCAGGATGGGCTGTTATGCAAAGAATCCAAGTTGGGACCACGGGTAGTGGTACCGGCGAAGCTAAGGAGTAGAGTGCTACAAGAACCCCATAATCACATGGAGGTTGCAGATCTACCAACGGAAGAGTAGCAGAAAGGCACTGATTTAACAATAAGTAGACGGATGTAAACCAGTATGTGCTCAAAGAGGGCGGATTTGTGTCGAACAGGAGTACCATTGCAAAGGTTACCTGAAGCATTAGCACCATTCGAATTTCTGGTGATTGATGTTTTAGGTACATTCAATTAAACATCCGCAGGAAATAAGCACGTACCCACAATTACAGGTCATTTTTCAAGATACATAGAAATGGTTGTACTGACAAACCAACAAGCAGTAACAGTGACACAAGCACTTGTGCATAACTGAATACTGAAGTTTTGAGTCTCTGAAGCAACAGTAACAGACCAGGGAACGAACTTCATGTCAGATCTTTTTAAAGAATTGTGTAAGTTATTGAATTGAAGGAAGTAAAGAACGAGTCAACTCCATCCACAAGCCAGTGGAAGAACTGAAAGAGTGCGTAGGAAAAACGGGAAGATGCTTGGATACTACGTTAACTCACATCATACACACTGGAGTGTCTATTTGAAGTACATCGTCTGTGCCTGCAACTTAATACAGCATAAGAATACAGGATTATCGCCATATGAAACAGTACACACATCAAACACAGTTTTGCATCACCCTAGTTCCCAGAAGTCCTGAAGATAGGTGGTGACTGTGGACATTGCATCACAGACACAGTCCCTTTGACTGTCACTAAACCCGCCTAAAGATGTAAACAACCATGCATGAGCAGCGCCTATTAGACGGAGGGGGTCCGACAGCCGATTAGTTCCAGTCATTCCACCAGGAAGGAGCTAAACGGCTCGTGTTGTCTGTAGTTCAACCATGCCTAGACGGTCAATATCGCGGTTCGATGGCGTCCGCATTGTTAATTTGTGACAGGAAGGGCTCTCAGCAAACGAAGTGTCCAGGCGTCCCGGACTGAACCAAAGCGATGTTGTTCGGACATAGAGGATGTACAGAGAGACAGGAACTGTCGATGAAGTGTCTCGCTCAGGTCACCCAAGGGCTACTACTGCAGTGGAAGACCGCTACCTACGGATTATGGCTCGGAGGAACCCTGACAGCAACGCCACCATGTTGAATAATGCTTTTCGTGCAGCCACAGGACGTCGTGTTAAGACTCAAATAGTGCGCAGTAGGGTGCATGATGCACAACTTCACTTCCTACGTCCATGGCGAGGTCTATCTTTGCAACCAGGACATCATGTAGCGCGGTACAGATGTGCCCAACAACATGCCGAATGGACCGCTCAGGATTGGTATCAAGTTTTCTTCACCGAAGAGTGTCGCATATGCCTGCAACCAGGCAATTGTCAGAGACGTGTTTAGAGGCAACTCGGTCAGGCTGAACGCCTTAAACATACTGTCCAGCGAGTGCAGCAAGGTGGAGGTTCCCTGCTGTTTTGGGGTGGCATAATGTGGAGCCGTCGCACGCTGCTGGTGGTCATGGAAGGCGACGCAACGACTGTACGCTACGTAAATGCCATCCTCCGACCGATAGTGCAACCGTATAGGCAGCATATTGGCGAGGCATTCGTCTTCATGGACGACAATTCGCGCCTCCATGGTGGACATATTGTGAATGACTTTCTTCAGGGTAACGACATCGCTCGACTAGACTGACCAACATGTTCTTCAGACATGAACCCTATCCAACATGCCTGGTATACATTGAAAATGGCTGTTTATGGACGACGTGACCCGCCAACAACTCTGAGGAATCTACGCCGAATCGCTGTTGAGGAGTGGGACAATCTGGACCAACAGTTCCTTGATGAACTTGGATAGTATGCCACGACGAATACAGGCATACATCAATGCAAGAGGACATGCTACTGTGTATTAGAGGAACCGGCGTGTACAGCAATCTGGACCACCGCCTCTGAAGATCTCTCTGTATGGTGGTACAACACGCAACATGTTGTTTTCATGAGCAATAAAAAGGGCGGAAATGACGTTTATGTTGATCTCTATTCCAATTTTCTGTACAGGTTCCGGAACTCTCGGGATCGAGGTGATGCAAAACTTTTTTTGATGTGTGTATATGGTCGTAAGATGCCATCACCGATCGACATATTTAAAATGAAGAACTGAAAGACTGGAGAGTATGTTAAGGAATTTGTCAGTGTGATTAAGGAAATTTGAAACAGAGTACAGAGGGCAGATACAGGAGCTCTCGTGAAACGAGATGGAGCAATGGGCCTTACTGGAAGAACGCCACAGTACAAGGTTGGTCAGCGGGTGATGCTATCATCTTCGTTTACGCTGAAGCAAAAGACAACGAAGTGTTTTACAGATTATCAGGGGCTATTCCAAGTGGCAGAGACGTCATCAGTAAATGTCGAGATTCATTTGCTGCCGAGAACGACAATTGTGCATGTACGGTGGCTGAAACCTTTTCAAGGGAGTCTGGAAGTTATTCGACGGATAGGAGCTGCAGACCAGAAAGGGGGGAGTGAGGAGAAAGGTATCGGTAGATAAGAGGTTGTGAATGAAACGGTAACGAGGAACCCATACGGATTAAGGCCTAGGAGGCAATCATTTAATATTTTTTAAGGTTAGGTATAGATCTAGCGTAATTAGTATAAGCAGCCGCGGAGCAGCAATGCATTTATGGGGGGTGGGGGGGGGGGGGGAGTAGTATGTATTCTTGTCCATTGTTGAGGTGCAGAAAAGGCAAGATGATGCAGTTCATAGCAAGACTACTGAGCTTAGTCGTTGTGAAAGCATTCCGTAACCAGAAACTAGAAGCTCTTTTGGGTTATTTAACAGTAAGAAACAAAGAAATTTTGATTGCTGGTGACTTTAATACAGATCTTCTAATTCAATCTTCCAGTAAACATTTGCTGCAGTTAGTAATGTTGTCTTTCAATCTAACTCACACTGTAAACTTTCCAACTAGGATAACTAAATCCTCAAGGACAGCCATTGATAAAATTTTTATAGACAAATAATAGGAACAAAATCATATCATAAAACCTGTAATAAATGGACTATCAGATCATGACATGCAGCTCCTTGTTTTAGATGTAAATGCTAAGCAGATTATCAAGACTGCTAAATCTGAGTACAGGAGAGTATTCACTCAACCAAAAATTGAGTGTTTTAGAAAACTGCTCACAGATATGAACTGGAAAGATGTTTATAGTGCTCATGACATGAATGAAAAATATAACACATTCATGAACAATGTCAGTACCATGTCTGAAAACTGTTTTCCTCTAAAAGTTACTCAAATTAAACAGAAGTCTGTAATAAAACCATGGATCACACAAGGAATAAAGATTTCCTGTAAGACAAAAAGGAAAATGTATCTGTTGACCAAGAATAGCTCCAATGCTGATGATTTAGCTAAATATAAGGAATACGGTAAAATATAAAAAAAAGTAATTCAGACATCTAAACAAATACACTACGAGAAGAAGATAGCAATGTTAGGGAACAAAATAAAAACAATATGGGATATAGTGAAAGAGGAGACTGGTAGAACCAGAAAGGAACAGGAGCAAATAGCACTAAGGGTAGATAACACATTAGTAAGCGATTGGCATAGTGTGGCAAATCTATTTAACAAGTACTTTATATCCGTTACTGATAGAATGGGATTGTCAGGATCAATAAATAATGCCCTTGAATATCTGAAACTAGCCTTTACAAATAGCTTCAGGTACATGAATATGTCACTCACTTCACCAAAAGAAATAACTTCAATAATAAAATCTTTAAAAACAAAGCATTCTAGTGGTTACAATGAAATATCAACAAAGTTAATTAAGGGACGTTCTTGTGAGTTTAGTAGAATTCTAAGTTACATGTGTAACCAGTCAATTATAACTTGGACATTTCCTGACTGGCTGAAATATGCAGATGTTAAGCCTCTATTCAAGAAAGGGGATAAAGAGATGCCATCAAACTACAGACCGATTTTACTTTTTCCAGCATTCTCAAAAATTTTAGAAAAAGTAATGTACAGGCAACTTCTCAACCATCTGACCACAAATAACATATTATCAAGAACACAGTTTGGATTTCTGAAGGGTTCTGATATCGAAAAGGCTATTTACACCTACAGTGAAAATGTACAGCAGGTATTTTCTGTGATTTGTCAAAGGCATTCGATTGTGTAAACCACAACATCCTTTTAAATAAATTTGAATTCTATGGTGTCACGGGCAGTGCTGCAAAATGGTTCACGTCATACTTTGCTAACAGGAAACAAGGGGTGTCAGTGCAAGGGACTAGTGAATTAAGTTACCAGACATCATCAGAATGGGAAGAAATTACATGTGGTGTCCCACAAGGATCCATCTTAGGGCCATTGCTTTTTCTTGTGTACATTAATGTTCTCTCATCAGTTACACTGCCAGAAGCAGAGTTCGTTTTATTTGCAGATGACACAAGTATTGCAATAAAAAGTATGTCGAGTGTAGTTCTAGAAAGATCTGCTAATGATATTTTCATGGATATTAATAAATGGTTTAAAGCCAACTCACTGACATTAAACTAACTATATGCAATTCAGAACCTGTAAGAGGTTTCCACCCAGCATATGCATAAAGTACATAGAAGAGCAGATAGAAGAGGTTGACAGTCTTAAATTCCTGGGATTACAGCTTGATAATAAATTCAGTTGGGAGGAGCACACCACAGAACTGCAGAAACGCCTTAACAAATCTGTATTTGCAATTCGAGTGTTAGCAGACATAGGCGACATAAAAGTGAAAAAGCTTGCATACTTTGCCTACTTTCATTCCATAATGTCATATGGTATAATATTTTGGGGTAACTCTTCAAGTCAAACAAAAATTTTCATAGTCCAAAAGTGTGTAATACGTATTATTTGTGGAGTAAACTCACGGATGTCTAGTTGAAACCTCTTCAAAGAACTGGGTATACTAACTACCTCCTCTCAGTATGTTTACTCCTTAATGAAATTTGTCCTAAATAATATATATCTTTTTCCAACAAACAGCTCAGTTCATACATACAATACCAGGAACAAAAATGATCTGCACAAGGACTTAAATGCACTTACTTTAGTTCAAAAAGAGGTCCACTACTCAGGAACACTCATCTTCAATAATTTGCCAGCAAACATAAAAAATTTAGTTACGAATAAAGATCAGTTTAAAAGGAGTCTGAAAGACTTACTAGTGGCCACTCCTTCTAGTTCATTGACAAATTTTTTAACAGAAACAAATGATGTGTTGTATGCATTCATACTATTAGTATTGTTATTTCAGCTTAATTTTTTTTTAAATTGACATGTTCCACATCCACTAGGATCTCCTCAACACGGATCTATGGAACGAAAAACTAATCTAATCTAATCTAGGGGGAATGCTGTTCGCCAAGCAGGAAGACTTTGTGATTACCAGTCGTCGCTGTGTGATAGAGGTCGTATTCAACCCATGGGTGATGCGTAACAAGGCGAGACGATTCGAAGAAGCATTCGACAAGTTCTGTCAGGGGACTGAAAGGCAGGGTATACTCAAAGGAAGGGCCGGGGTATGTGAGAGAATACATGGCGCGTACGAGAAATTAAGGAGTGTGTTGACCCAGGTACTAGGGGTTATTCCACATACACAAAGGAAGAGGGATTGGATCGACAGCGGGGATCGGCTTAAGAAAACAATATTGGGCACAGCTGATGAGAAAGACACTGGAAGGATGAACGACTCTTTAGAAGAGGTTAAGCAGTGGGCAAAAGGGAACAAAGCCACGAGTGATTGGCAAACTACGCAGATCTCAAGCTTAGAGAAGGACGTACTGAATAATACACGGCCACTACGACCACTGACTCGAGAAGTAATCCAGTACCACAGAGCTTCAGAAGAGGCTGTTAATCAGAATATCAGGGAACTACAAACCGAAGTAGAAACCTTAGACATGGAAGTAGTAATGACAGAGTGGTTGCAGTCCCTGGAAGACAGTGTTTGGGAAGCACGAGGAAAAGTAACAGAATTGCAGGGGGCTATGTAGCCGGTTGCAAGAGGCCAGAGGGGTAAATTTGCTGTTGCCAAAGCGGTATTTAAAGGATCTAAGGAAAGTGCAGAGGTAACTACAGCCAGAGTTGGAGTTGGTTTTAGAACCAGAGAACAAAAATTTACCTTTTCATTTCAAGGTAGTCGCAGCATCAATGAGAACTGATGGAGAGAAAGTTTACGTTTCCGTTCCTTTACCAGTAGCACGGAAAAAAACACGTTATGAGGGCTACATAGTTCATGTGTATCCTGTCAAATAGGGGATACTGAAGAAATTTGTTATAGGAAAAACGTAGTTAATTGCAAAAGACAAGGGAAAAGGGAAGATATGATGAAATGGATGAAGCAAAGTTACAAAAATACTACCGAGAGGAAATCACAGTCTGTCCAAATAGGGTAATAAAAGAGGGGCATGACTCCTGCTCAGTGATCTTGCTAATGGGAGAAAATGAGTAAGGGAATGCAATAAAGCAGTGATCTAGCTGGAACTGTACTTTCAGCAGGTCAAGGAACACTCGTTGTACTCTGCCTTCGACAATATGGCAGTAGTGACTAGTTATTTCGAGCAGGGGAGGCTCGCGTCAGCAAAGACGCTACAATTAAATAAGAGTGATTTGTTATTAAGTGGAATACTGTGAGAGATAGTGGGGCGAACTTTCTATTTGCCCGTCGCGATTTCAGGCACAACTTACCTGAATATTTCGTATCCTCGTATGTATAGGCCAGAGAAGTCCATAGAAGTGCTACCTGTTGCAAATACAACCAGTTTAAATCAAATTCCAGGACTGGAAGTAATGCAGTTTATAAAAAGAGTTCTGAACCAGCAGAGGTGATGAGTTACCCTGGTAAGCTTACTGTAGCATGTAAATTAATACTGGGAAAATCAGTGCCGGAAAAAGGCAACATTGACTACTGTCATACCAATCACTGCAGCGACACTTGTTCTGGTATGTAAAAGGTGAAGCACAAGACTGAGTTCGGACCCAGCTATCACGCAGATTTCAGTGTATTGGATACCCCCAGCATAAAAGCAGCAGAAGGAAGATCAACACACAAGGGGTAATAGTAAGGATAATTGATTCATTTTAGTTTGCGAGTTTGAAACAGAGAGTTAGAAGTTATTGTGCAAAACGCCTAGTAATCAAATAAGTTCCATGGTGTTTGAGTTAAGGAAAAGGGAAAGGGGCCCTGTAGAAATGCGTAAGATTAAGTGCTGGTGGGTGGGTGAGGGGTTAAGGAAACCAACCGTTAGAACAATTATTAAGAGGCGGAACAGGGCGAAAAAGGCCGGTCGCCAGGATCTCTAGTGTAAATGATAATGAAGTTTAGTCGAGTCGAGGGGCCAGGTCTTGATGAAAAGGAGGGTAATCTAATCTATCGACCGTATTCTGTCAAAAAGTACTCCATAGTGGAACTCAGTTGTAACAGAGTCGGCCGAGGGCAGCCAAGGGTGTTACGCACTGGGAAACAAAACACAGCTGAGAGGTGTTGCGAAGCAAAGCCAGCAACAAAACACAGCTGAGAGGTGTTGCAAAGCAAAGCCAGCTTGCCATGGTGTAGCAACAGCCGATGCAGCAATACTCTAGTGGAAAGGCCGGAATCCTTTCCTCACTTACCAGCACGGAAGTGTTTGGAGTACATGCCTTAAACCCTGAACGAACATAGTCTGGAGCAGGGCTTCCCAACCTTTTCAGTTGGTGGACCCCTTCTTCAGTCGAAAATCCATGGCGGACCCCTAGTCAGTCAAGAGCACAGTGACTTTAAATTTCAGAGCGAAACCCATGGGAACTGAAAGCTTCCTTAATGCGAGTTCCATGTTCCCAATGACCCCCCCCCCCCTCTCCCGAGTATCAATAGTCCTTGGTTTAGAGATGAATGAAAACAACTTGAAGGTCAAAAATCGACTTATGAAATAGGTAGTGCACTGACAAAGCAAGTTTAGCATTTAATGATGCCTGGGACCGCATACGTACCAGCGAGCCCTGTGATTGGTCGACAAAGCTTGCTCCGCACATGCGCAAAAGGTTTCAGCGCATCTACCGCCGTGAGCCGTCGCACAAACGACCTCCGTATTGTTGCAAAACAATCAGAGAAGCCGCATTCTCCGGCACTAAACTGTGTATGCGTTCTCACTTAGGAACCGCAAAAGCTGCTTGGGAGTACGACCTGAAGTAAATGTACACATGTTTTTCACACGAGAAAAAGGTAATGAATTTGAGTTTCATATTTTTATTCAATAATTTTACTCATTATTTTACACGATTTTGTGAAGGTTGGCCGCGGACTCCCTAGAAAGAGCCGGCGGACACCTAAGGGGTCAGCGGACCACACGTTGGAAAGCCCTGGTCTGGAGCATATAAGCACTCAGCCATTCATGTACTAAAATATTGTCATCTCAGTATCACAGCCTACACCATGAGCCTCTGGCACCCAGAGTATACTCTGGAGTCTGCTGTTCGACCATGGGACGGGACTGCCTGCCTTGAGGCACGAGAGCAGCTGCCGCCGAAGGAGATAGCCAACCACTTGCTGCAGGGAGGTCTGCGGTATCGCCAGCTGCGTTGCTGTGCTGTCATGACAGTCGCAGCCGGAGATATCGGTGACAGCTGCATTCGAGTGAAGCCATGCTCAGCCACACCCTTTGCACTGCCATTAATGCCGGGTGTCTATTATTTCATGTGAGAGGCAGTTGGATACCTCCACCAAGCTGTTCCTGGTGTACTATGGCCGAGGGTCGAAATTAAAAAGTTCATTAAACAAATCTACTGTCGCCCTGATGTCTCATTTCACTCTCCATGGGTGACAATTCATGGGTCATCTAACAGTCAGTATTACATGCGAATTACTTCCCACCAATTTATTTAAGCAATGGGGAGTAGAGTATTGTGCTTATTGGATTGGAGACATATCACAGCACTCCGAATATCACAGAGGCTAACAATAAACTTCACCTGGAAATTAATAGTGGAATAGAAATTACGGAAACCGAATGTGGTGAATATGATAGTGGCAATTTAAACGACGTCTTAAAACAGTTTGGAAAACGGATTGCACTACTTGCGAATGTCAGTACATTTAAATCGGAAATAAAGACAACAAGTGCAACAATTGACTTCAACCAGACAAGTTAAATATTAAAGCTACTGGGTTTCACAAACAATCTAGTTTTGAAGAAGGATCCCAATAAATTTTACAGATCCGTCTAATTAGTGGATATACTTCTTGTCTGTACAGTCCATGTCGAGTGTGACATTGCAACAAACTCCTATCTCAACAATACATTGAGTCATACAATTTACGGATTCTTCCTATAAGTGGAAACAGGGTATGAGATCGTTGAGACTCCTCGCAAAGCTGTTTATCTCCTAGTAATAGTTCAGGCATTGGACAGTCTGGAGCCGTGTATTGTGGATCACAATATCAACTTGTCGACCTTCGTGACGAACAAATCATTGTATGGCTACATTTAAAGCGGAACCAGCAGTGATCTCGAATGTGCAGAGAACTGGAAGTGTCGGCAGTGACCTACCAGCCAGGACCTGTGGGAGGCAGAAGCGATGATCTTTAACTAGCTGACCGGATGCGTCGGTGCCGGGCTTCGACCAGTCAGCGATTGCAGCAGTCTCCAGCATCCTTGTATTGTCAACAAAGACAGGATGAGTGTAAGATATAAAACCAACTTGCACAATACACAGCGCAGCACTTCGCAACAGAACAGCAAGGTGAAAAGACGTCCAAACTATGAGTTTCTTAAACTAGTTGGTCTGAAACCTTCCATTGAACTCGTTTGATACAACTAGCTCAGTATAATATGACGAGTGTATTATGAGCCAAGAATACTTCTTGCACAAACCTTACGCATCAATCACATTTAACAAGAACGAAAAAATTAGGATTGTCATCCAACGCCAAGACGCTTTAGCCCTCCCATGCAGGAATTTCATAGGTATTGATGGATCATTTACAAAGAGGGATGTTTCTGCTACAAGACATCGAATCTTACACGTAATGCTTTAGCGTTCCTGTTTCATGGGGTATGATATGAATTTAATAGGGTCGAGATTGACATGACGCGCAATGTAGGCAACTTCAACCAAATGTATATTTGCTTCTCCCTCAGATTTGAAAGATTTAGGAAATGCTAGATGCTTCACAGACGAGCCAGTGGATAGAACAGTGAAAGAGTACTAGAATTTACTGCATGCATACCTTTAAAATTGCTTATGGGATACTTTTAGGACACGCGGAAAATTGTTGTGAATGCTAAACAGGAACGTATTCAGGTACGAAGTGCAACGGATAACAACTCATACATTCAAGGAGCTCTAGAGGAGAACGAGATCACCACCAATAACATAATATGGAAGGCGCCAAACGTCAATGTATTCGATGAGCAGCATTTGAGGCTATTACATGTTTTGAATGCCGGTGTGTTTGTACCGTTATCTTTACGTTCATGGGAAATTATCACATACCCAGTGCTACCGATTCCAAGCAGAAAAACGTTGGGTACTTCTGTTCAATTTTAAACGCCCACATTCATCTTATTTGCATCTGAGACCTATAGAAGATGGATTGTAGCAAATGATTCCATCAAATATGACAATTAAAGGTTAAATAATGCCAGAGTCTACCTGAACTCCAAATTCTATCCATAAGATAATTTACGTTTACAGTGGAATGAAAATGCATACAGTCTAGCATTCGACATGTATGGGAGGATACATGCTTGATACTATCTAGAGGAAGGATTTCTACTCAGTCCATGGAAATTCAAGGAGCTTGCTCCAATCGTCATAATAGACTGCTCGAAAAAGAACGTGATAATTCAATCAGGAGCTATAGATGTACGAACTGAATTTGAATTTTCGGCAAATTTCCTAGAACACACAACAGTGTTTGGTCTAGTTCCACATGACTGTATGATTGGCTGTTGCCCGTTCACCATTGTTGTGCAAAGAGATGTACAAATGAACAGTTGCTATGCCATGCCCAAAGTATTTCAGAATGGAATCTCAAGAAGTGAACACCGCTACAGACGCTCAGGGTTTCTATGATGATGAGCACTGATAGTTCATATTTAAAGATGTTGCATTCATAGCATACATTGAAGATGCTGGCATAATAGAGACATTCCCAGTAAACATAGCATCATCGAGCCCTTTCAAGGTTGTGAAGTGTGCTACAACACAGAGGAGTGCAGAGTGGTTATATACCATGGAATTCACTGCTATGATCCTGGTATACCCTATAAAGATATGGTGACGTCCTTTCGATTATTCTATCACACGGATACCATCGACTGTGTCAAAGGAAATGAGAAAAACCATGGGTGCATCAAATTTTCAAGATGACTGATAATCAAGACTTGGAATTCTAAGGTTTTCCTGCTCACCATCGACTCAAGAAGATGAAGAAGATGTGCAAAAGTAGTGTTTTGTCTCCTTATAAAAATGTAAAATTACTTTTCAAGTTGGATGAAACGTAAATGATTTTTCTACCTCACAAGCTGTGTATGATTTCTCTTCACCTGATCCCACTTTGATAGTATTCAGTTTTTCACAGATGCTATGTCTATGGCTTTCTTCAAGTACGGGTGATATAATTTCAGACATGTCTGCTGTATGTCTTTGGAAGCGGACACAGTCATGGGCCTTCTGCTCCCATAAACCTATTTGTGCTTCACAATAAGTTTAATCTCATGCAACCATTGAATACATTTTCTTATCTTCCATGTCAAACTTCACCTTCATGTTCAAAACTAACGTTATTTGTGTCTTACACATCCTTTACGTATGCAATTGGGGTAGAGTGTTTGTAAATGACAACAACAAAGGCGTGTAGTACCGAGGTTTTTTCGTTTATTCAAGTCTCAGTTCTCAGATAAGCAATTTGATTCTGGAGATACAATTTGGTTCTTGGGGTACAATTTGCTTGTAATATTCAATACAAAGACTCTTTTTTTTATACAATAACAAAAAATTGCTGGTTGAAATAATTACAGTTTTCAGATACATAAATCTACGCTAAATACTAATGTGCAGACACTTCTATTATTACACTACAACAGTCCCAGTAGTAGCAGTTCCATGGTTGTTATAAAGCAACATTTCCGAAGGACTGTGAACTATGCATATATTTACATTTAACCTCAACAACAGACTTCAAAACTAACCAGATTTGGATGGTTATCAGCAGGTGAAACTTAAAAAAAACTATTTTTTTACATGACGTGCAAGGTGGGTATATATATTTTTGATGAACGTTTTTGTTTTGTTGAGTCACATGGCGTGCAGATATCTAACAAGTACAATTTTCGTTGACGCACGTGTTGTTCTTATTTTACAATTCTTGTCAATGGAAATGGTGTGCAGATATTTTTCCTTGTTGTTGTTGTTGTTGTTGTAGTCTTCAGTCCTGAGACTGGTTTGATGTAGCTCTCCATGCTACTGTATCCTGTGCAAGCTTCTTCATCTCCCAGTACCTACTGCAACCTACATCCTTCTGAATCTGCTTAGTGTATTCATCTCTTGGTCTCCCTCTACGATTTTTACCCTCCACGCTGCCCTCCAATACTAAATTGGTGATCCCTTGATGCCTCAGAACATGTCCTACCAACCGATCCCTTCTTCAAGTCAAGATGTGCCACAAACTTCTCTTCTCCCCAATCGTATTCAATACTTCCTCATTAGCTATGTGATCTACCCATCTAATCGTCAGCATTCTTCTGTAGCACCACATTTCGAAAGCCTCTATTTTCTTCCTGTCCAAACTATTTATTGTCCATGTTTCACTTCCATACATGTTGATGTTCATCTTATATCCTCCTTTCAAGACACTGTCCATTCCATTCAACTGCTCTTCCAAGTCCTTTGCTGTCTCTGACAGAATTACAATGTCATCGGCGAACCTCAACGTTTATATTTCTTCTCCGTGGATTTTAATACCTACTCCGAATTTTTCTTTTGTTTCCTTTACTGCTTGCTCAACATACAGATTGAATAACATCAGGGAGAGGCTACAACCCTGTCTTACTCCCTTCCCAGCCACTGCTTCCCTTTCATGTCCCTCGACTCTTACAACTGCCATCTGGTTTCTGTACAAATTGTAAATAGCCTTTCGCTCCCTGTATTTTACCCCTGCCACCTTTAGAATTTGAAAGAGTATTCCAGACAACATTGCCAAAAGCTTTCTCTAAGTCTACAAATACTAGAAACGTAGGTTTGCCTTTCCTTAATCTTTCTTCTAATATAAGTCGTAAGGTCAGTATTGCCTCACGTGTTCCAGTGATTCTACGGAATCCAAACTGATCTTCCTCGAGGTCGGCTTCTACTAGTTTTTCCATTCGTCTGTAAAGAATTCGTGTTAGTATTTTGCAGCTGTGGCTTATTAAACTGATAGTTCGGTAATTTTCACATCTGTCAACATCTGCTTTCTTTGGAATTGGAATTATTATTTTCTTCTTGAAGTCTGAGGGTATTTCGCCTGTTTCATACATCTTTCTCACCAGATGGTAGAGTTTTGTTAGGACTGGCTCTCCCAAGGCCGTCAGTAGTTCGAATGGAATGTTGTCTACTCCGGGGGCATTGTTTCAACTCAGGTCTTTCAGAGCTCTGTCAAACTCTTCACGCAATATCATATCTCCCATTTCATCTTCATCTACATCCTCTTCCGTTTCCATAATATTGTCTTCAAGTACATCGCCCTTGTATAGACCCTCTATACACTCCTTCCACCTTTCTGCTTTCCCTTCTTTTCTTAGAACTGGGTTTCCATCTGAGCTCTTGATGTTCATACAAGTGGTTCTCTTATCTCCAAAGGTCTCTTTAATTTTCCTGTAGGCAGTATCTACCTTACCCCTAGTGAGATAAGCCTCTACATCCTTACATTTGTCCTCTAGCCATCCCTGCTTAGCCATTTTGCACTTCCTGTCGATCTCATTTTTGAGACGATTGTATTCCTTTTTGCCTGCTTCGTTTACTGCATTTTTATATTTTCTCCTATCATCAATTAAATTCAATAATTCTTCTGTTACCCAAGCATTTCTACTAGCCCTCGTCCTTTTACCTACTTGATCCTCTGCTGCCTTCACTACTTCATCCCTCAAAGCTACCCATTCTTCTTCTACTGTATTTCTTTCCCCTATTCCTGTCAATTGTTCCCTTATGCTCTTCCTGAAACTCTGTAGAACCTCTGGTTTTTTTAGTTTATCCAGGTCCCATCTCCTTAAATTCCCACCTTTTTGCAGTTTCTTTAGTTTTAATCTGCAGGTCATAACCAATAGATTGTGGTCAGAGTCCACATCTGCCCCTGGAAATGTCTTACAACTTAAAACCTGGTTCCTAAATCTCTGTCTTACCATTATATAATCTATCTGATACCTTTTAGTATCTCCAGGGTTCTTCCATGTATATAACCTTCTTTCATGAATCTTAAACCAAGTGTTAGCTATGATTAAGTTGTGCTCTGTGCAAAATTCTACTAGGCGGCTTCCTCTTTCATTTCTTAGCCCCAATCCATACTCACCTACTATGTTTCCTTCTCTCCCTTTTCCTACACTCGAATTCCAGTCACCCATGACTATTAAATTTTCGTCTCCCTTCACTATCTGAATAATTTCTTTTATTTCATCATACATTTCTTCAATTTCTTCGTCATCTGAAGAGCTAGTTGGCATATAAACTTGTACTACCGTAGTAGGCGTGGGCTTCGTATCTATTTTGGCCACAATAATGCGTTCACTAAGCTGTTTGTAGTAGCTTACCCACATTCCTATTTTCCTATTCATTATTAAACCTACTCCTGCATTACCCCTATTTGATTTTGTGTTTATAACCCTGTATTCACCTGACCAAAAGTCTTGTTCCTCCTGCCACCGAACTTCACTAATTCCCACTATATCTAACTTTAACCTATCCATTTCCCTTTTTAAATTTTTTAACCTACCTGCCCGATTAAGGGATCTGACATTCCACGCTCCTATCCGTAGAACGCCAGTTTTCTTTCTCCTGATAACGACATGCTCTTGAGTAGTCCCCGCCCGGAGATCCGAATGGGGGACTATTTTACCTCCGGAATATTTTACCCAAGAGGACGCCATCATCATTTAATCATACAGTAAAGCTGCATGCCCTCGAGAAAAGCCGGCCGCGGTGGTCTCGCGGTTCTAGGCGCGCAGTCCGGAACCGTGCGACTGCTACGGTCGCAGGTTCGACTCCTGCCTCGGGCATGGATGTATGTGATGTCCTTAGGTTAGATAGGTTTAAGTAGTTCTAAGTTCTAGGGGACTAATAACCACAGTAGCTGAGTCCCATAGTGCTCAGAGCCATTTGAACCATTTTTGAACCCTCGAGAAAAATTACGGCCGTAGTTTCCCCTTGCTTTCAGCCGTTCGCAGTATCAGCACAGCAAGGCCGTTTTGGTTATTGTTACAAGGCCAGATCAGTCAATCATCTAGACTGCTGCCCTTGCAACTACTGAAAAGGCTGCTGCCCCTCTTCAGGAACCACACGTTTGTCTGGCCTCTCAACAGATACCCCTTCGTTGTGGTTGTACCTACGGTACGGCTGTCTGTATCGCTGAGGCACATTTCTCACACACATGGTATGCATAAATCAATAAATATTTACTTCACACACACACACACACACACACACACACACACACACACACACAAACAAACATTCACACACAATTAGTTGCTCTATGATAAAAGGGTCCTACTACCCTGTAACATTTACACTCAGTCTCATTCCCTCCCCATTTTCATAGTTTCAGTCCCATCGTCACAAATCACGCTTTTATCACCGTGAGGCAACAGGATGACTTTAACACTAGTTTGTGCACCTTATGCTGCGGCTCCAGCAGAGCACTGAGAACACCTCTGTACAAACACTGCAAGTAGTCTTCGATCGAGAGAGCTGTCGATGCCGCACAACGTAACACCCTTAGCCCACCTCTGAGTGGCACCTTTCAATGTGCAATACACATACATTTTTGCTCGCAGACCCACAGACTTCACAACTGGTGTTCCTCTTACCTCGTCTTTCACTAAGCCGATAACCTTTTTGTTCTGTGGTAAAATACCATTAGGATTATCATCTATACTTGAAGATGTGTCAAATACTTCACCATGGCATCTCATTACTTCAAATGAATTTCAGTTCCTCACCCAGTAGATGAAGCTATCTGTACCTGTATGAAGTACCTTAGAATCAGTGAAATGAGGAATTGCAAACTCATAATGGTGGTGGTGGTGGTGGTTAGTGTTTAACGTCCCGTCGACAACGAGGTCATTAGAGACGGAGCGCAAGCTCGGGTTAGGAAAGGATTGGCAAGGAAATCGGCCGTTCCCTTTCAAAGAAACCATCCCGGCATTTGCCTGAAACGATTTAGGGAAATCACGGAAAAACCTAAATCAGGATGGCCGGAGACGGGATTGAACAGTCGTCCTCCCGAATGCGAGTCCAGTGTGCTAACCACTGCGCCACCTCGCTCGGTAAACTCATAATGAAGACAGTACATATGGAAATAGGATTTGTCTATGCACATTCTCACACAGATATGGTTCGTGAACTCTAATGCAACCTTTGCCATCTCCACAGCAACAAAGTTCTGATTGAATATTATGACCCGTTTAAAATTTGGTCTGGCAATGTATTTTATTACGTCTCATCTCCCATCCCATTAGGTACTAATCAAAATTTCACGGTGTTCCCTTCATGTTACCGAAGCCCTCAGTGTCTTATTCAAGTCAATATACTCCTTCAACTAGCTGAAATGCTTGAAGGAGATACTCAGGCTATTCCAACCAGCCTCATTCCCAATCTGAGACACTGCTTATTCCCCAGAGTTGTCATTAATTTTGGGGTGGAGCCTCCTCGTAGAACTAGTTGCTCTGTACACAGCGGCAAATCGGCGTCAACATCATAAAAACTAATAGGGTACGTGAGTTCTGCCTCCACCATCTACCCGAATCAGAATCAGCCACCATACCCTCGATTTTTCCACCTATTGCTTTGCATTCTTCTTTTGTCACCCACCGAAACTCGGCAATCGGCAGTGATTGTTGCAGGGCGTACCCATATAGGTTATTAACATCAAAGTACATGATGTAACTAGAAACAAGGGATGCGTTGAACCTCTCACCCATACGAGGGTTATTTGCCTTGGCGTGGCTAAGGACATATTGACAAAGTCGCCCATGGATCCCTCGCTCAAGTAAAAGAAGCATGTTAGCATTGGTCAATAGTTCGATGCTGCACTTCGTTTTCTTTAGCTAGTGTCCCAAGACAACCCAGGTATTATGTAGTAAAAGACGGGATCCAGAGAATATGTGGTCATGCATAGACTCTGGAATTTCTCGAAAACATCTGCGAGCAAACACATGTCTGTGTCGGTGTAAGGCTGTGCCTACTCTCATAAAGTAGAGTTGTTGAATTCCCACCCGACATTCACAGCATGCTGATACTCTGCTTCCGTCACAGCATTGCCCGTATTGCTAGAGAATGCAGTTATGTTAGGTAGTCTGGTTTCGTTAAATTTTGCCACACTATCCAGATACTCATATGGAAAAACCTCCTTCCTAGTCACGAGTTGAAACATTTCTTCGTCGGGAAATGTAGCTCAAGTGATGTGCATGTTCTCCAGAGGTAGAGTTTCAGCAAGTTTCTGGAGAGGTGTCTGCATGAAACGGACGAGTCAAGGAAATGGAGCACAAGTCCTGGCGTCATTAGTTTGGAGACTTAAACTCAGCAATCTCAGGCAGGACGTCAACCTGATTTTTCTCCCAGCCGAAAATAGTCAAGTGCTCAACAAGAAATTGAGGGTCATACCTGCTTAAATTATGGAAGAAAACGGGTATGTGTCGCAGTAACTGATACTTGAAGTTGCATGTGTTGTGAGCTGCACCACGAAACTTCCCCGTAAAATGACAGTGGTCCCTACGGGGAGTTTTCACTTTTAACGGCAGCCCACAAAGGTGGCAGTCAACCGCATTATCGTTCAAATCTTCAATCTCCTCCGATTTGAAGTGTGAAGCTTATCAACCTCCCATGAAAGCTGTTCAAGCTCAGTGAGAAGCCAAACTGCAGGATTACCCCCAACATAAGATTTATATCGGTTAAGACTTGAGTCATTGAATGATGCAACTTGGTATGCTGCTGCATAAGGTACGTGTTTTTCTGTGAAGGTAAGACACGAGGCTGTAAGGTCAGCTTCACAGGAGCGAGGAGGCATTCAAAGTCGGCATACACCACAAACGGGCCTAGCTCCTGATGGTGAGCGTTCTTAAATTTAATGAGTTTGTTTTTCTCAGTAGACATAATAACAGGTACCGGGTCCTTGGAACTTCTATCTTTTAGACGCTTCACTAATAACATATCTGAGGAAAAGGCAGTTAGATACCTTAAGCAAATATGCTTTACACAACGATTTTTTAACTCTTGGGTATTATTTTTGACATTACTACATGCCTTCTTATCAGCTATATCCTTACGGAGATTATATAGCTGGACCCTCCATTTATTAGATCACAATCATGCATATAGATGTCGAGGGGTAGTAACGCTGAGTGCTTTAGCTTACCCCATAACTTCCATCTCAGAAATAGTGAAGGCTTGTCTCTTCAACGCCTGAGGCCTGTTTGCAGGGGAGGGGGGTGACACTTCAATGCACAGCACAGCAAGAAAGAATAGAAACAAGTACATCATTACAAACATCGCCTGCTGGCGCAATGAGAGAAAAAACACTGGTTATTTCTAAGCAGAGTGAATATGTATATAAATTACCTACCTCACTCGGGCTCTGTGCTTTATCCACAGATCATCTGGCATCTCCTCATGGCGGTGCAACTCCCTCTCCATCTCCTCACCCACTCAGGCATCTCCTTGCCTGAACAACCGTAGATCCATCTATCTGGGCCCACTACATTTCGTACAACAGTAGCATACTGGTTTAATGTGTGTGTGTGTGTGTGTGTGTGTGTGTGTGTGTACATACAAAAGTAAGAAAAATATTTAACAGACGAGTCTGTACTTACACGCTAGCTGTGATGTAGATGACATCACAAACTCTGCCCTTCACTGCTCCTGCTCTTCAAAACAATCTACAACAGCAACAAAGAATATGCATCAGATAACATCACATTACATATGACATGATTTTTTTAATGAAAAGAATAATCTGCCTAACAGCAGCATTTTACATATACACAGTACTACGAAGGACAAAATATATGTACTCACAATATTGACGCTATTTGTGCTGTTGCTCTTAACTCACAGCTTCCAGCTGGTCCACGATTTGGTGGGTGTATGCTGAAACAACACAAAAGTTAACACGGAAATCTAAACAAATGCTATGAAATCTGAACAAATACTATGAAATCTAAGAAATCCGAACACATGGTGATCTGATGCTATGGCACTTTTTTAACAAAAAAAGTGCTGGCGCTGCTTGAAAACCGCTTCGTCTTGCAAGCATACTAACACAGAAATGACGAGCAAACTAACGCAACCATGTACGTTAGCCTAATGAGAAGGAGAGTGGATGGGGTAGGGTTTATATACCTTCACTGATTTAGCATTAACCAATACGAACAGAATATTTCGAGGTGGGATAAGAACCTCCTTCTGCATGTTTGGACACGTTGATTTAAACACAAACAGGACGTAGCCACTTGGGAGTAACAGGAAGCAAGTTTTGGGGTTTCCCAGTCATATGAATGCCGCCACGTGATGGTTTGTTGTGGTCTGCGAGAACAACTGGCAGTCCCTCAGGTGGGCAGGCATGTGTGTCCACTCGGGTCGGTATTAGTGCTCGCGGCTGTTGGCTGTGAGGCCTCCAACAACAGCTCTGCTGTGGAGGGCTGTGAGGCACCCAACAGGGATCTTCTCAGCATGCAGTAAGTGCGCTGGACAACCGCACTGCGCATGTGCAATCTCCTTGTAGCTGTGCATGGTGATGCTAGAGGTTTGCACTGGCATGCACATGCCATTGGCCTGCAAACTTCCACAGCAAACAGAGCTGCCAGCGCTCAGTGCTCTGCCCGGCGTCGGGCAGTGTCTGGCCGGCAACGTGGCTCACCTCCGTGGCATGCAGGCGCGCGCGCCTAGTACCCGCCTGATAAATGAAATGTCGTGCGACGAGGGCCTCCCGTCGGGTAGACATCCCGCCTGATGCCCGGATGACATACACATGCGGTCCGCCGCTTCAGTCCGGAACCGCGAAGCTGCTACGGTCGCAGGTTCGAAACCTGCCTCGGGCATGGATGTGTGTGATGTCCTTAGGTCAGTTAGGTTTAAGTAGTTCTAAGTCTAGGGGTCTGATGATCTCAGATGTTAGGTCCCATAGTGCTTAGAGCCATTTGAACCATTTTTGATACACATGCGGGTGACTGAAAAGTGCGGCCAATATACCACACTTCGTTCGGTTTCTCAGTGTTTAGAGTTATTACATAGAGGGAATTTGGGGCGGGGGATGCAGACGTGAGCTCTACACAAGTGGGGAAGCCCTGTTTTCCGCAAGCTGATTAAATTAAGAATTTGCAGACTGAATTGAACAATACATTGTTATTGACATTGATATAAATTTCGTGTCATATAAGTGTGTGTAGTTTTACGCCTGAACATGCCTCCTCATTGAGAATGACGTGCTGTGTTCTGTTTGCTAGGAACCCTTCAGTCAAATCACAAAGTTCGGATGAGATTTCGTACGCTTGTATTTTGTTGTTTTGGGTGGCATTGGGAATTGTAGAAAAGGCCTTTTGGAAGTCGAGGAGCATGGTATCAACGTAGGTGGTAGCATGTACTACCTTCTTGGTCTCGTCGAGGAACAAGAGCGCTGAGTTTCCCACGATTGTTGTTTATGAAATCCTTGTTGATTCATACAATGAAAGGTCATAATACGAGAGCCTAAAACGTGTTCCAAAACACTGATAAATGAGTTTCTGGTAAAGGACGCCAGCTAGACGTAAACCTGAAAAACGAGGTGAAAAATACGCAAGTCTCAAACAACTGTTTCCTAATCTGATGGAAGTCTATTGCGCTAAGATAATTTACAAGATCCAACCAATGGACATTAAACATACCATCCTAAAATTCTCCTTTTAATCTCCAATTTACTCTTTGCAACAACTTCGGCACTCTCGTAGAAGAAGAGAATCTCTAGAAAACATTTCGATAATGTGAAAGTGATAAGGCTCTATCAAATTAAGAACGCTAATTTCCACGGGAAAAATGCATTTTATTCCCACTTCATCAGATTTCAGTAAGCCCGTTTCTTGAACCCCGAAACATCCTCAGGTAACTATTGTTTCCTTCATATTGCACAAAACTGCTGTCGAAAAATAACACCAGTTTGGGCTATATCACAGTTCACTCGACTTTGAAAATCACATTTGCTTCACTGAAGCTGCTACTGTAAAATCAGTTGCATCTATGTTAAAATTATAATATCCGTCTACGAAATCAAGAGCCGCCGATAGCATTCCGCATTTGCGTTTTTTATCCACGACAATCCGCGACCAACTCCTCGATTTCACAAGTTTAATCAGCTCTGTAGCCGCAGAAGCTTAGCCTGTTTCTCATTCCTGGGATTCTCATAGGTTTTGACCTCTAACTGATAACAGCAACACAACACTCGAGATCATATTTTGCAAACTAAGGATCAGGAAAATTTCCGTGGCGCCACAGAAAACGTTCTGACTACTCCGTTCGGTGAAGGCGTTCCCGAGTGCTAAAGCATGCTTTCATACGGGAAGATCCTTGTCCACCTAAGGCTGTCGAAAAGGGGTGTCTCACGAGTAGTTCGGATTCAGGAGATCGACTGTTCAAGCCTGTGTTCTGTCATCCAGATTTAGGTTTTCCCATGATTTCCCTAAATCTCTCCAGTCTAATGCTGTTATGGTTCCTTTGATAGGACACGGCCTATTTCAATCCCCATCCTTGACACAATCCGAGCTTGTGCTCCGTCTCTAATGATATCGACGTCAAAGGGACGTTAAACTCAATCTTCCTTCCTTTTTCCTTTTTTTCGAGTAGTTCGCAATATCTCCCTAAGGTCCTGTTCAGGTTCACACATGACTCAATGACTCCGATTGTCCGACGCACCCCCATTAATAAAACGTAAAATTACTTTCCTGAGTGAACAATTACTCTTCCGACAACCCACCGCAATTAACATGTGTAAGATATCTTTCAATGATGAGCAGCCCACGAGTGGGCAACAGCAAATAATGAGAAAGCAGTGACCAAAGAACTACCATATGTGTTCTCGGATCCGTTTTCAGAGGACATCATTTTTGGTAAGACCTGATTATCTCACTAACTCCACTAGTGTCTATAATAAGAGATGTAAATGAGAAAACCGTGTAATGAGATTGGAGCGGGCCTCTCGATCAAGGATTTCAGGACATAACAGTTCTATGGAACATATGATTTTCATTTCATCCGGATGCCTGGAGACGGCAGTTAATATCGAGAGGGAGAGGTAAAGAGCTGTAATCTGCAACGTACAATATTCCACGCGCCCTGCAGAGTATAGTGAAACAAGCCCATGACTGTGTTTGCCAAACATGAAAGCAGCCAATGTTGGTTAACCTCCATTGTATGAGTACAATTTCCTTAGCAGCTCGTCAGCCGTGAGCAGGGGCACAGATCATTGTACCAGTATTCTGATATTAAATTTTTTTTACAGATCAAGGCTGTACGCCGAGCCTGGATTCGAACCCAGAAGGTTGCCTTTTGAGGGCAATGTTCATACCCGCTGGTCTATAGGGACGCGTCCTACGGCCCACTCTCACAGCTTTACTTCTGTGAGTATGTCACTTCTACAGTCCAAGTATCTCACTTCTACAGTCCAAACTTCACAGACGTTCTTCTGCATATTCTGCGGCCTTTCACTTCCGAAAAAAAATTAGCTCAGTCGGTAACAGCATTACCAGTGAAGCGCAACTTAATGATTCGAATCCCTGTCCAGCATACAGTTTTAATACAGTTGAAGTTTCACAGTAGCCCACACTCCACTGCAGAGTGAAATTTTCTCCTGCTTTTGTTACAGAGATCGTCACTGACGGGAACAAAATGCTACATGGCGTACCCTTGCGGCACTAGACTCGTGTACCAGTCGTGGGGGTTAAAATATTGCTTTGGGTCTTCTAATTCTGATTGCCCGTCATTTTCGTAAATTACTGCTACTAAATACCGAGTTACTAATCGGAATGGGACCACTGCAGGTTACTAGTCAGTGCAAGACGTCTGTCTCTGTTCGCACGACGTACGCTCCCCAAAGGAACTCACGACAGATTAAAATGCTACACTTCTTTTTGGAACGGAAGATGAATGTAATGAAAGTGATGATTTTGTGTTATTATTGCGGTAAACAAAATATACCAATTGTGAGGGAGCTCTCTAACAAATTTGAAGAGAACGTGATGAAGGAATATAGAGCATTAGAGACGGAGGGTATGTTCGAATTGAACAAGAATTGGCACGGGAGATTTGGAACCCGTATTGTAAAAACTGATGGAATCTGTCTCTGCAAAGAAGATGAGTAATTCTTATTCTACAGACTAGCTGGTTTTCACCCTGCAATATGTTTAGCACCACATCAAGACAGATTGCAACGAAGACATTATGACTCCAGGGTTGTATGATCAGCCACTGGATCTGGAATCTACCCAAAGTAGCGGACACACGACAAGCAACGTATAAATGGAATAAAACATAGTAAGGAACATCTTACGAGAAAGTTATTGAAATTGAAGTAACCACAGTGGACGACACGCACCCTCGGGAAGCTCTGTGACACAACAAAGTAAAGCTAGTTCTACACAGTGTAAACGGTGCTCTGGGTAACTGACCTAGAGACGATTATTACTTATACATATCAATAACTGTGTTTATACTATCGGATGTACAACAAAAATCTATGATTTAGAGAAAATGAAACCTGTTCTCATACAAATTAAGAAGACAAAGTGACCCTGACTTTTCCTGAGTGAAGAGACTCCACCATTATGGCTGCCCACGGCATCAATGTCCATAGAGACGGTGCACAAGTTGCAATAAGATAAAGGTTTGGAAGGATCTCACCAGTGTCCTTCTCAGGAGAATTATTCTGAATGTCACCTTAACAGATTTAGGGAAATTATGGGAAACCTAAATCTGAATTGTCGAATGAGGATTTGAACCACGGTCCTATCAAATGCCAAAGCACAACACTCTGTCTAGTATCGGACAGTGATTCAAGTTCCTCGTCCGTCCTGGGTATTTATTTCGAGGAAAAGTCGGAGATATTCAGACTTCGGAGCACGGTCGCAGATCGTTCCCACGGAGGGACCTACCGCCGCAGACATACCACACGGAGACGTGCACTGACACGAGAATATCAGTAAACGACACCCTCCGCTCTTGTCCCTCAGTTCCTCGTCGTAACTGCCGTCTGCTTCACATCTCCTGTGCAGCGAGCTCCGTTAATTTAAGTATTAACTGTATTTTTCTTACTTGTCACTTCTTATTCCGTGTGTTTTTGCTTTTAGGAAGCTTTAATTTTCGAGTACTAGTAATAGTGTTCCATAGATTTTGGCCAGCCGCTGTGACCGAGCGGTTCTAGGCGCTTCAGTCTGGAACCACGCGACTGCTACGGTCGGAGGTTCGAAACCTGCCTCGGGCATGGATGTGTGTGATGTCCTTAGGTTAGTTAGGTTTAAGTAGTTCTAAGTTCTAGGGGACTGATGACCTCAGCTGTTAAGTCCCATAGTGCTCAGAGCCATAGTTTCGTGTTTGTTTTGAATACAGTCACAGAGAGTCCCTTTAGTCAGCTGTAGTGCCAGCAGTGCTAGTTTTTGTTTTGAATACAGTCCAGATACAGGTAGTGGTTATTTTCATTATTTACAATAAGAAGTGTCTTAGTAACCGCAGTTTAGTCAGCTATCAGCCGCCTTTAGTGAATTAGCAGTATAGTTAAAAGTTGATTAACTCTCTACAGTAAATTGTTGCTTTATCAAGATGGACAGGATGTATGACTGCTGTGTACGGACGCAGGAGGAGCTGGCCACTGTTCGCGAACAGCTGAACGTGTTGATGGCCGCGGTCAGCCGTCTTCAGGCTGCTGCCTCGGAGTGTAGCGGCAGTGGGGAGTCTGGTGCGTCGCATGATACACCCCGGGTGTTACAAGCTTCACATACAGTCCTTGCTGTCGAGACATCTTCGCGGGTACCGGGCGCGGTTGGGCCATCCTCTCCCTAAGGGGAATGGCGGGTTCAGCGGCGTTCGCGGCGCACGAGGCGGAGGGTCAATGTGGAGACTAGCCGTGTGGCATCGCCCGCTCTGCCTGTGAGTGGACATGGGGCCGCTCCTTCAGCAAGGTCCGAGCAGGCACACGGGGGGAAGGGTTTATTAGTTATTGGGAGCTCCAACGCTAGGCGGGTGATGGGGCACCTTAGGGAAATAGCGGAAAGGTCGGGGAAGAAGACCAGTGTTCGCTCTGTCTGCTTGCCGGGGGGTCTCATCCGAGATGTGGAGGAGGCCCTTCCGGCGGCGATAGAGAGCACTGGCTGCACCTGACTGCAAATTGTTGCTCATGTTGGCACTAATGACTCCTGCCGTCTGGGTTCAGAGGTCATCCTCAGTTCGTACAGGCGGTTGGCGGAATTGGTGAAGGCGGAAAGCCTCGCTCACGGGGTGGAATCAGAGCTAACCATTTGTAGTATCATTCCCAGAACCGATCGCGGACCTCTGGTTTGGAGCCGACTGGAAGGCTTAAACCAAAGGCTCAGACGATTCTGCGGAGAGCTGGGGTGCAAATTTCTCGACCTCTGCTATCGGGTGGAGAAATGTAGGGTCCCCCTGAATAGGTCAGTCGTGCACTACACGCAGAAAGCGGCTACAAGGGTAGCGGAGTACGTGTGGAGTGCACATGGGGGTTTTTTAGGTAAAAGAATTCACTCCCTATGCCCGACAAGACTCCTCCTGAGACGCGACAAGGCAGTAGTAGGCAAAATGCAACAGAGAATAACAATATTAATGTGCTAATAGTAAACTGAGGAGCGTCTATAGAAAGGTCCCAGAACTTCTCTCAATAATAAACGGTCACAATGCCCACATAGTACTAGGCACAGAAAGTTTCCTGAAACCAGATGTAAACAGTAACGAAATTCTAAACTCAGATTGGAATGTATACTGCGAGACAGGCTGGACAGTGAAGAGGGAGGCGTGTTTATAGCGATAAATAGTGCAATAGCATCGAAGGAAATTGACGGAAATCCGAAATGTGAAATAATAGGGGTGAAGGTCACGGTTAAAGCAGGCTCAAATATGATAATTGGATGTCTCTATAGGCCCCCTGGCTCTGCAGCTGTTGTGGCAGAGCACCTGAAGGATAATTTGGAAAATATTTCGAGTAGATTTCCCGACCATGTTATAGTTCTGGGTGGAGATTTTAATTTGCCGGATATAGACTGGGAGACTCAAACGTTTATAAATGGTGGCAGGGACAAAGAATCGAGTGAAATTTTTTTAGGTGCAATATATAGAAACTACCCGGAGTGGCGGAGAGGTTCTAGGCGCTACAGTCTGGAACCGCGCGACCGCTACGGTCGCAGGTTCGAATGCTGCCTCGGGCATGGATGTGTGTGATGTCCTTAGGTTAGTTAGGTTTAAGTAGTTCTACGTTCTAGGGGCCAGATGACCTCAGAAGTTAAGTTCCATAGTGCTCAGGGCCATTTGAACCAATTGTTTTGAAAACTACCTTCAACAGTTAAACAGAGAACCGACTCGTGGTGATAACATATTATACCTTCTGGTGACAAACAGACCCGAACTATTTGAAACAGTTAACGCAGAACAGGAAATAAGCGATCATAAAGCGGTTACTGCATCGATGATTTCAGCCGTAAATAGAAATATTAAAAAAGGTAGGAAGATTTTTCTGTTTAGCAAAAGTGACAAAAAGCAGATATCAGAGTACTTGACGGCTCAACATAAAAGTTTTGTCTCAAGTACAGATAGTGCTGAGGATCAGTGGACAACGTTCAAAACCATCGTACAATATGCATTAGATGAGTGTGTGAAAAGCAAGATCGTGAGAGATGGGAAAGAGCCATCGTGGTACAACAATCGAGTTAGGACACTGCTGCGGAAGCAAAGGAAACTTCACAGTAAACATAAACATAGCCAAAGCCTTGCAGACAAACAAAAATCATGCGAAGTCAAATGTAGTGTGAGGAGGGCTATGAGAACGGCGTTCAATGAATTAGGAAGTAAAGTTCTATGTACTGACTTGGCAGAAAATCGTAAGACATTTTGGTCTTATGTCAAAGCGGTAGGTGGAAAAAAATGGTAGATATCGAAATAGATGACAAAGGGATATAAAAACAATTAAAATCGCTCAAGAGAGGAAAGGCCGCTGGACCTGATGGGATACCAGTTCGATTTTACACAGAGTATGCGAAGGAACTTGCCACCCTTGCTGCAACTGTGTACCGTAGGTCTCTACAAGTGCGTAGCGTTCCAAAGGATTGGAAAAGGGCACAGGTCATCCCCGTTTTCAAGAAGGGACCTCGAACAGATGTGCATAACTATAGACCTATATCTCTAACGTCGATCAGTTGTAGAATTTTGGAACACGTATTATGTTCGAGTATAATGATTTTTTGGAGAATAGAAATCTACTCTGTAGGAATCAGGATGGGTTTCTAAAAAGAGGATCGTGTCAAACCCAGCTCGCGCTATTCGTCCACGAGACTCAGAGGGCCATAGACACGGATTCCCAGCAAGATGCCGTGTTTCTTGACTTCCGCAAGGAGTTCGATACAGTTCCCCACAGTCGTTTAATGAACAAAGTAAGAGTATATGGACTATCAGACCAGTTGTGTGATTGTATTGAAGAGTTCCTAGATAACAAAACGCAGCATGTCATTCTCAATGGAGAGAAGTCTTCCGAAGTGAGAGTGATTTCAGGTGTGCCGCAGGGGAGTGTCGTAGGACCGTTGCTATTCACAATATACAAAAATGACCTTGTGGATAACATCGGAAGTTCACTGAGGCTTTTTGCGGATGATGCTGTGGTATATCGAGAGGCTGTAACAATGGAAAATTGTACTGAAGTGCAGGAGGATCTGCAACGAACTGACGCATGGTGCAGGGAATGGCAATTGAAACTCAATGTATACAGGTGTAACGTGCTGCGAATACATAGAAAGAAAGATCCCTTATCATTTAGCTACAATATAGCAGGTCAGCAACTGGAAGCAGTTAACTCCATAAATTATCTGGGAGTAGGCAAAGGAGTGATTTAAAATGGAATGATCATATAAAGTTGGTCGTCGGTAAAGCAGATGCATGACTGGGATTCATTGGAAGAATCCTAAGGAAATGCAATCCGAAAACAAAGGAAGTAGGTTATAGTACGCTTGTTCGCCCACTGCTTGAATACTGCTCAGCAGTATGGGATCCGTACCAGATAGGGTTGATAGAGAAGATAGAGAAGACCCAACGGAGAGCAGCGCGCTTCGTTACAGGATCATTAAGTAATCGCGAAGGCGTTACGGAGATGATAGATAAACTCCAGTGGAAGACTCTGCAGGAGAGACGCTCAGTAGCTCGGTACGGGCTTTTGTTCAAGTTTCGAGAACATAGTTTCACCGAGGAGTCAAGCAGTGTATTGCTCCCTCCTAAGTATATCTCGCGAAGAGACCATGAGGATAAAATCAGAGAGATTAGAGCCCACACAGAGGCATACCGACAACCTTTCTTTCCACGAACAATACGAGGCTGGAATAGAAGGGAGAACCCATAGAGGTACTCAAAGTATCCTCCGCCACACACCGTCAGGTGGCTTGCGGTGTATGAATGTAGATGTAGATGTAGATACCGATCACAGTAACCGCCTGTTCGTTCCAACAATCTCATGACCGACAGTGTGGGTCATCAGGTACTGTGTTCTACCTACGTTGACAGGACAGGACAGGACAGAAGAGTTTGTATTACAATTCAGAAGGAAACGTGCTATTATAAATGGTAATTATACATACTTTTTCATTTCCCAAATGAAATAGTGCATAGTTAACACACTGACTCCACAACGAGCAGTAGCGAGATTCCTATCCACTTCTAACTAATGATGCTCTTTTGCACAGGGCTCTAAACTCCAATCAACCTATCTTTTATCCCACTAGTGAGAAATTGACAGAAATATTATTGCAGAACCTTTCCGAAACGGAACTGATTTTGTAACCAAAATTTACTTGAAGCTAAGGCAACATCTTCCAAAGCGTCTGCCACTTTTTAAGTACAAGAAGTATTGAAAAGAGTAGAATCTTGAGAAAACCCAACAAAGCGGAGTACAGACGCTGAAGCGCCAAAGAAACTGGTACAGACATGCGTATTCAAATACAGAGATATGAAAACAGGAAGAATACGGCCCTACGGTCGGCAACGCCTATATAAGAGAACAAGTGTCTGGGCCAGATGTAGGATCGTGTACTGCTGCTACAATGGCAGGTTATCAAGATTTAAGTGAGTTTGAACGTGGTATTATAATCGGCGCAGCGATGGAACGTAGCATCTCCGAAATGGAGATGAAGTGGCGATTATCTCGTACCACCATTTTACAAGTGTACCGTGAATAGTAGGAATCCTTTAAAACGCAAATTTCCGACATCGCTGCGGCCGAAAAAAGATCCTGCAAGAACGGTAGCAACGACGGATGAATAGAATCGTTCAACGTGATAGAAGTGCAATCCTGCCGCATATTGCTTCAGATTTCAATGCTAGGCCATCAACAAGTGTCAACGTACGAACCATTCAACGAAACATCATGCATATGGGCTTTCGGTACTCGTGTACCCTTGATGACTGCACGACACAAAGCTTTACGCCTCGCCTTGGCCCGTCAACACCGACATTGGACGTTTAATGACAAGAAACATGTTGCCTGGTCGGACGAGTCTCGTTTTCAGTTGTATCGAGCTGATGGACGTGTACGAGTATGGAGATAACCTCATGAATGCATGGACCCTACATGTTAGCAGGGGACTGTTCAAGCTGGTGCCGGCTCTGGAATGGTGTGGGGCGTGTGCAGTTTGAGTGATATGGCACCTCTGATACGTCTAGATACGACTGTGCCAGGTGACAGGCACGTAGGCATCCTGTCTGATCACCTGCATCCTTTCATGTCCATTGTGAATTCCGACGGGGTTATGCAATTCCATCAGGACAATTCGGCACCCCACGCTTCCAGAACTGCTACAGAGAGGCTCCAGGAACCCTCTTCTGAGTTTAAACACTTGCGCTGGCCACCAAACTCCGCAGACATGAACATTATTAAGCGTATCTGGGATGCCTTACAAGGTGCTGTTCAGAAGAGATCTCCACCCCGTCGTACTCTTACAGGTTACGGACAGCCCTGCACGACTGAATGCGTCAGTTGCCTTCAGGACTACTTCAGACATTAGTCGAGTCCATGCCACGTCGTGTTGCGTCACTTCTGCGTGCTCGCGGGAGCGCTCTACGATATTAGGCAGATGTACCAGTTTCTTTGACTCTTCAGTGTATGTTTTGTGGTTTATAGGAGCACGTGATTCACTATTCATAGTCTTTTTGTGCCTGACTGAATGAGTTAGATTTGTACAAGATAAGATTAAATAGTCCTCGTGATGTTGGGCTTGCCTTCCAGACAGTGGAAACCTGCCTTCTGAGGCCTCAATATACGATGCTCGGGAATATGGCTTTCGTTAACGTCACCCCATTTCTCTGTGTGATTTTATCAGATCTGCTTGGTTCTGCTCAATATTGCCGTACCGCAACGAATCAAGTAGCCGTAGATCTTTGTATTGTCGATGTCCTGCCAACCTAAATGTAAAGTTTTCACGTGAATCTTAAGATAATTCGTTATACAAAGATCCATCTGACGTTAGTGTTTCGTGGTTAAATACTGAATATAGTAAACTGCTAGCCATTATAATCGCAATGTGCAGTGTCATGCAACAAGCGTTGAGGTGGCGTGAAGTGCACAAAATAGATATCTAAATGTGCAGCGTTTTAGCGCGACCGCGAAAAGAAGGTAGGCGTGACCATCAACAAATTGTATATAAGAAAATAATACGCAGCGAGTGTTTTTCCAGAAAATGCATCTGGTGTGTTATACCTCATTCAAGATGAAGAAACGTCTACAAGTACGTGTCGGAACTCGGTGGCGACGGAATCACAGCCTATCAATATTGTTGGTCACGTTGAACGTGGCACCCAGACTTCTTTCTTCTTCTTTTTCATTTGCGTTAGTCACACATCGGCGCATGGTCGTCTTTGTTATTAACCGATTTGGCGTAAACTCTTCCTGTCGCCACACCGTAACCCCCCCCCCCCCCCCTTTCGGATGGAATATGTTCACCCTAACTGTTAGCATGTAGTGTTACTCATGCGAAAGTGTTTTAGAATCGTGTAACTCAGGCAGGCCTTAGATACCATGCCGGGATTCGCGTAGTGGAATCTGGGAAACGGCCTAAAAACCACATCCATGCTGGCTGACACACCGTCCTTCGTCCTTAATCCGCCGGGCACATTCGATCCTGGGCCGGTGTACCTCTCCGTTTTGGAAGCGGCACGCTAACACGCACAGATATGTAGGCGGTTCGTCGTGATATTATGACTGTTGTGCACATATGGATTCATACATTCCGGAGAGCTGTACTCAACGCCCTGCAGAATCTCAATGGCCCTATGTAACTAGCGCCATAGAGAACAAGTATATGGTTCGTTCGGACATTCAAGATTGTATAGCCACGTCAAGGTAGTTGAGTCAGGAAATGGACCTGTTTGCAGCAAGATGTAAATACGCGAAAAGTGCTACGATGTCTTGAGCTCCATGAACTGTTTCGGTATATTCGATACGAGTACATCCCCGACCTGCCGTTTCACTTCAGTTTTCCGGTAGTTTGTCTTCTTCCACTGAAGGCCTCAACATCGACGGGACGTTAAGGTCTAACGTGGCTACTAAATACATATATGGGTAAGAGAAATATTTCCATCAGGGAAAAATGTGATTCGTCAAGCACAGGTTACACGACTTGCAGCAGGTTTATTACGTTAGTTAACGTAGCCACCTTGGTACACACAGCCGTGTAATGAGTGCGAGAACTCTCAAAGCTCGTCTGGACAGTCATAGCTCGCTAAAAAAAAAATTCAATTTCCTTACGCAGAAATACCAGAAAAATCGGAATACCTGTGATATTAAATACCTCTGTGAATGATGCAGGTGGCATGTCAAAAATTCTAACAACGTACGCTTAAAGAAACATGAATATACGTCAGATATTCCTGTACCGGCAGTATTTTTTCAGGAAGCTGCAAATAGCGTTTATATTGGAGTGCTTGTGGTGAATCGGGGGCAGAGGATGTAGCTTCTCTGCTGAGCAGAACGCGGTTTACTAATTAAATCAATGTTTAATTGCTTAGGTGACACAGCCAGTATTTTAATTAAATAGAATAAAGTATTAATCAATAATCTGGATTTTCGAACAGATTAACGAGAGGTGCTTTTTCACATTTTCCCGAGCTGCTCTTATATCATTATTCATATTGCACTAACCTGCGAAACAGGGAGCTTTTAGACCCTCACAGAAAAGGAAAAGAAGGAAAATTAAAGGTTAATATCCTGTAGCCATAGCAATCATTGCTCATAAATTAAGGACAAGCAGGTGATAAACAGTACCATTGCTGAAATATGAAATGATGTAAGTGTGCTACATAAGTAAACTTAGACCTGACTACTTTGCCCCTTTCATAGTATTAATATCCTTTGATAAGGTACACTACCCTGCCTGGTGGGCTTTTCAGGCGGTTTCCCACATACATTCTGAAGTATGTTGCCTTAGAAACATAGAGTTCTCACGATTCATAAAGGATATTCCTTAGCCTATATTACGACGCTTCTGCGGTGTTGGGCGTTGCATACGACCGGAGGAACAGTTATCAAATCCACATAAAGTAGATTTATCAGGCGCTGAGCTTATAAAGTGGGATAATGGTAGAAGAAACTGAAAAGATGCAATGCTCTTACGCAAAGATACAAGTGGTGAACTATATGTTCTCGTGGCGTAGTAACTTCTCTTGAATTATTTGTTTACTTTCTCATTCCACATTGTCGTCAGACCTGCTGATTGTTACTAGCCCATCACAATATTATTGTACCTGGAAATGAGGGAGCGTCAGTCGGCTCATGTAATTACCTGTGTGACTGAAGTTCATCAAAACGTGATGTGCTCTTCTAACGGCCAGGCATCTTGTTTGTAAAGCTTTTTGGACTTCCACAGTGTATACCACAGTCGGAAAAAGTGATATGGTTTCTGTTTACCCTAATGTCACCGCGTGCTTCCGATAATGGCCACGCAAGACCAGGTGTACTAATAATATCGATGTTGGCTAGTAAATAACTACAGCGCGCCAAGTTGACTAACGCGGCTGGTGGTGCTGAATGGTTTTCTTGATCCAAATGCTCGTAACAGTTCTTAACGTGCTTCTGATAGTTATTTAAGTCTTGAGTTAGTGTGATGTTCGCTAGTTAAGGCGCCCAGCACTTTGGAAACGGATAGCATTTCGAAAATGTGGCCACTTCTTTCTTTATCTGTTCTGTCATTTAAGTGAGCCAAATGACAACACGTTCGTAGAACGTGCAATTCAACTCATCATATGATTCAGAAATTACTGTTATTACTCATGGAATAAACGATAATACTCTAAAGGTTGAGGCAGCTAAGAAACATCACTCCTAAAATATCCAGAACGAGTGGATGCAGTTCTCGCTACGTTGTAGCAGACAATGTTGCAAATTTTCTGACTTACTAAGCTAACTTACAGCTTCCGAATTTTAATACCAACTCTGTTTCTTTATAATGGATATATATATATATATCCCGTTAAATTGAAAAGAGCTTTTGAAGAAGACTTGAACGACATAATATATGCGGGACTTGATCAAAATAGTAACCAGGTAACAGCACCGCAATTATTGCCCCATAGCCAGGAGAAAACGTCTCACAAACGTCTGCCTTACAGTTCGAGATGTAAGCAGCCACGTAACTCGTTTGTTCAATACTCTGAATTCATATCATTTGCTCTAAATGTTGACCTTGAGCATTAGTACGTACCGGAACTACAACTACAAGCAGTACTTATTCGTCGCACAGGCTGATGTACGACATTTCATGTCTTCGGAAGTTGTCTGTGTTTTGTTGTAGACCTCATGTTTCAAAATACCACACAGATAAAGGTTCAGGGGTGTTCAGTATGGCGTGAGCGCAGGCAATTACGTGTTTTCCGAAGGACCGATTCGAAGATCTCTCAATGCTCTGTTAACAAGACCTGTAATTCTCTACGCGGAATGGGCGGCACATTCGTCATTTTAGTAACATGGAATTTCTTGTGTCCAGTGGGATGTCTTCCAGTAACTGCGGCATCATAGCTGTTAGAAACCGTAGATATTTGTAGCTATTTAGATTTCTTTCAGTAATTAAACAAGGGCGAATGACTCCATTCTTGGAAAGCACGCGTTTACAGAACAGAGTGATTTGCCCATGACTTGTAAGCCTTCTCCCGACCGTAAGCAAATCTTTCATTAAAAAAAAAGGCATATCACTTCGCAGATTTCTTCGAGACCATTCGGAGAACTGAAAACGATTTTGAAAGTCACTGCCATGAAGCTGTTGATGAAGTGAAATGTGAAAAGAATGAAATGGATTTGAATGTAATATTCACAGAACAATTCTTCAGGTAATTCTACTCACTTATTCTAGCTGCCTTGTAGGCACATGTGGATTATCTGTTGCCGCTGCTAAAGGATTAGTTGCAGTTGCTGTTCTACGTTGTTGACGTCTTTTATTCTTCACTCTTACAGTTTCTGGAATTTTTCAAATCATGTTTGCTAAGACTGATCTTGAGGGCATGACATTGTTAGTACATCTTTGAGAAAACTCAGCGCTACCCTAAAATTTTGGCGCTATTCGACACAAGCGAAAACTGTATCCACTTTTTCACCTCTTATGTACATTGTGAAACTCTGATTAGATTCACGAGCATATTATATGCTCATTACAACAGCAGAACAGACTGATGTGGTTGCACCACATAGTTAGATACACGAACCGTAGCTGACTTAAATGCAATGGGCAAATGACTGTCAACAACGTCAGCCAAACTCTGTGTAACCTTAAGTACATGATAAGAATTTAGCCCAGGACATTTATGTAGAGGCTCGCAACGAGAACTACACGACTGGCCATTAAAATTCCCACTCCAAGCAGAGATGTAGATGATAAACAGGTATTCTTTGGACAAATATATTATACTAGAACTGACACGTGATTACATTTTCATGCAATTTCGGTGCATAGATACTGAGAAATCAGTTCCCAGAAAAGCCACCTCTGGCCGTAATAACGGCCTTGATACGCCTGGGCATTGAGTCAAACAGAGCTTGGATGCCGTGTGCAAGTACAGCTGCCCATGCTGCTTCAACACGATACCACAGTTCATCAAGAGTAGTGACTTTCGTATTGTGACGAGCCTGTTCCTCGGCCACCATTGACCAGACGTTTTCAGTTGGTGCGACAACTGGAGAATGTGCAGGCCAGGGCAGCAGTCGAACATTTTCTGTATCCAGAAAGGCCCGTACAGGAACTGCAACATGGGGTCCTGCATTATCCTACTGAAATGAAGCGTTTCTCAGGGATGTTTGAAGGGTAGAGCCACGGGTCGTAACACATCTGAAATGTAACGTCCACTGTTCAAAGTGACGTCAATGCGAACAAGAGGTGACCGAGACGTGTAACCAATGGCACCCCATCCCATCACGCCGGATGATTTGACAGTATGGCGATGACGAATACACGCTTCGAATGTGCGTTCACCGCGATGTCGCCAAACATGGATGTGACCATCATGATGCTGTAAACAGAACCTGGATTCATCCGCAAAAATGACGTTTCGCCATTCGTGCACCCACGTTCGTCTTTGAGCACACCATCGCAGGCTTCAAAAATGGTTCAATTGGCTCTGAGCAGTATGGGACTAAACATCTATGTTCATCAGTCCGCTAGAACTTAGAACTACTTAAACCTAACTAACCTAAGGATAGCACACAACATCCAGTCATCACGAGGCAGAGAAAATCCCTGACCCCGCCGGGAATCGAATCCTGGAACCCGGGCGTGGGAAGCGAGTACGCTACCGCACGAACACGAGCTGCGGACCCACCGCAGGCGCTCCTGTATGTGATGCAGCGTCTAGGGTAACCACAGCCATGGTCTCTGAGCTGGTAGTCCATGCTGCTGCAAACGTCGTCGAACTGTTCGTGCAGATAGTTGTTGTCTTGCACAAGTCTCCATCTGTTGACTCAGGGATCGAAACGTGGCTGCACGATCCGTTAAAGCCATGCGGATAAGATGACTGTCACCTCGACTGCTAGTGATACGAAGCCGTTGGGATCCAGCACGGCGTTCCTTATTACCCTCCTGAACGCACCGACTCCATATTCTGCTAACAGTCATTGGATCTCGACCAACGCGAGCAGCAATGTCGCGATACGGTAAACCGCAATTGCGATAGGTTACAATCCGACCTTAATCAAAGTCGGAAAAGTGATGGTACGCATTTCTCCTCATTACACAAGGCATCACAACAACGTCTCACCAGGCAACGCCGGTCAACTGCTATTTGTGTATGAGAAAACTTCCTCATGTCAGCACGTTGTCGGTGTCGCCACCGGCGTCAACCTTGTGTGAGTGCTCTGAAAAGCTAATCATTTACATATCACATCATCTTCTTCCTGTCGGTTAAATTTCGCGTCTGTAGCACGTCATCTTCGTGGTGTAGCAATTTTAATGGCCAGTAGTGTATATGTCACCGCTGCCTCTTCCACTAGTAGCCAATTAATGGGGTTTACAAAAACGGTCTGTTACAGGCAACCGAGCAAGGTGACACAGTGCTAAAATCGTGCCCATATCCTCGAGGACTACTGTTCAAATCCCCATCTGGCTAGCTAGTTTTAAGTTTCTCGTGGTTCCTAAATCGCTTAAATTGAAATGCTGTGAGGATTCCTTTGGAAAGGAAAAGGCCAGTGTCTTTTCCCGTCCTTTTCCCATACAAGCCGATGCTACGACTCTAATGACCTCGTCGTCAACGAGACGTTAGACCGTTAACTTCCGCCAACTCAGTGGCCATGCGGTTCTAGGCGCTTCAGTCTGGAACCACGCGACCGCTACGGTGGCAGGTTCGAATCCTGCCTCGGGCATGGATGTGTGTGATGTCCTTAGGTTAGTTAGGTTTAAGTAGTTCTAAGCTCTATGGGACTGATGACCTCAGATGTTAAATCCCATAGTGCTCAGAGCCATTTTTTTTCGTAAACTTCCTTCCTTCGATCAGGCCACCGGCTGGTCGAGTTCTAATCATGCGATATTGGCAAGAGAGACAGGATGATTGTTCAGTGATAATCAAGAGGCATTTAATTCATGCGTCTTAAATTACATATGAATCAAAATTCGGTGGTCGTTCTGCAAAAATCTGTCTGACAGGTATTCCAATATACTTTCCGGGATACCTTCGTGGTCGGTCATAAATGTGCCTTTACGCTTTAGCTTTAGACTTTATTGCCGCCACACTAAAATCGTTCTAGCGGACTCGTCGCTCATGGAACTGCTGCTCGGATAACCTATTTACTTGCACTAAACCATCAGTTGGTCTCGGTGAGACACATACCACACAGTTTGTTACTCCTTGTCCTTAGATGTTGATCTGGAGGTAACACTCTGTGAATGCAGATGGCTAACTGACTGAAGAGTTATGATAAAATCGTCTTGAATAATAAAAAGAGTGCTGTCCTCCTAAAGAGCAAAACTTGTACAAGACTCTGATTACTTAGTGTACGTCACTACATGAGAAGTGTAGAAATGTCAAATGTTTTATGTAACATTTTTTCACAAAACGAATTTTAAGTTCTGTTTTGTCAACGTTAATATGTTGTACGGCTTTAGACTTGTTCCAAATCTCAAATAACGGAGAAAATGTTTCCAGCATTCTTTACTAGATGGTGCATGGTCTATGTGCAAAGTAGCGCTTCCCTCTGGAACTCAATGGTATGCATCAAAGTCCTTGTTCGGCAACATTTACACATGATTGTTGAATCTGTAGCTGTGACCCCATTCCATGTTATTCCAGCGCATACAACTGATTTTGTTGAAATTACACGATTTCAGGGACTTTACTGGTCTCATACAGATGTGATTTTATGTAGTCTATATAGACTGAAGCGGCGAGTGGAAATTTGCACCAAGGCCGGGTGTAGAACCGGGGGTTTCTTGTTTACCAGGCAGGTGCGTTAGCCACTAAGCTAACCTGTCACAGTGGTTCACAGAACTGCACAGATTGCGCTGGCACGCCTCCCTCCTCGAACCAGATTCCTCCTTACACACGAATAGAATTGCCGCGACTCTCCATGTTCTGCAATAGCACCTCAGCATCTCACGTAAATGGGGGATCCAGCCTGAAACCCAGGTGCAGGTTCTTATCTGAATGAAATGGCACAATTTCAGAAAACGATATGATTTTATGTATACAATGTGGTCCATTGATCGTGACCGGGCCAAATATCTCACGAAACAAGTGTCAAACGAAAAAGCTACAAAGAACTAAACTTGTCTAGCTTGAAGGGGGAAACCTGATGGCGCTATGGTTGGCCGGCTAGATGGCGCTGCCACAGGTCAAACGGATATCAACTGCGCCTTTTTTTAATTACATATTCGTGTAGTACGTGAAGAAATATGAATGTTTTAGTTGGACCACTTTTTTCGCTTTGTGATAGATGGCGTTGTAATAGTCACAAACATATGGCTCACAATTTAAAAAATGTTTAAATGTGTGTGAAATCTTATGGGACTTAACTGCTAAGGTCATCAGTCCCTAAGCTTACACACTACCTAACCTAAACTATCCTAAGGACAAACACACACACACCCATGCCCGAGGGAGGACTCGAACCTCCGCCGGGACCAGCTTCTCAGTCCATGACTGCAGTGCCTTAGACCGCTCGTCACAATTTTAGACGAACAGTTTGTAACAGGTAGGTTTTGTAAATTAAAATGCACAGCGTAGGTACGTTTGAACATTTTATTTCGGTTGTTCCAATGTGATATATGTACCTTTGTGAACTTATCATTTCTGAGAAAGCATGCTGTTACAGTGTGATTACCTGTAAATACCACATTAATGCAATAAATGATCAAAATGATGTCCGTCAACCTTAATGCATTTAGCAATACATGTAACGACATTCCTCTCAACAGCGAGTAGTTCGCCTTCCGAAATGTTCGCACATGCATTGACAATGCGCTGACGCATGTTGTCAGGCATTGTCAGTAGATCACGATAGCAAATATCCTTCAACTTTCCACAAAGAAAGAAATTCGGGACGTCAGATCCGGTGAACGTGCTCCGACGACTAATTCATCTGCCATGAAATATGCTATTCAATACCGCTTCAACCGCACGCGAGCTATGTTTCGGACATCCATCATGTTGGAAGTACATCGCCATTTTGCCATGCAGTGAAACATCTTGTAGTAACATCGATAGAACATTACGCAGGAAATCAGCATACATTGCACCATTTAGATTGCTATCGATAAAATGGAGGCCAATTATCCCTTCTCCCATAATGCCGCACCATACATTAACCCGCCAAGGTCGCTGATGTTCCACTTGTCGCAGCCATCGTGGATTTTCAGATGCCCAATAGTGCATATTATGCCGGTTTACGTTACCGCAGTTGGTGAATGACGCTTCGTCGCTAAATAGAACGCGTGCAAAAAATCTGCCATCGTCCCTTATTTCTCTTGTGCCCACTGGCAGAACTGTAGACGACGTTCAAAGTCGTCGCCATGCAATTCCTGGTGCATAGAAGTACGGTACGGATGCAATCGATGTTGATCTAACATTCTGAACATCGACGTTTTTGAGATTCCCGATAATTGCGCAATTTGTGGCCGAGCAGTTCTAGGCGCTACAGTCTGGACCCACGCGACCGCTACCGTCGCAGGTTCGAATCCTGCCTCGGGCATGGATGTGTGTGATGTTCTTAGGTTAGTTAGATTTCAGTAGTTCTTTAAGTTCTAGGGGACTGATGACCTCAGAAGTTAAGTCCCATAGTGCTCAGAGCCATTTTTTTGCTACTGATGAGCGGATTAGCCGTGACAGCAGCTAAAACACCTACTTGGGAATCATCATTTGTTGCAGGTTGACGTTTCACACGTGGCTGAACACTTTCTGTTTCCTTAAATAACGTAATTATCCGGCGAACTGTCCGGACACTTGGATGATGTCGTCCAGGATACCGAGCAGCATACATAGCACACACCCGTTGGTCATTTTGATCACAATAGCCATACATTAGCACGATATCGACCTTTTCCGCAATTGGTAAATGGTACATTTTAACACGGGTAATGTATCACGAAGCAAATACAGTCTATACTGGCGGAATGTTACGTGATACCACGTAGCTATACGTTTCATCTATCACAAAGCGAAAAAAGTGGTCCAACTAAAACATTCGTATTTCTTTACGTACTACACGAATATGTAATAAAAATTGGGGGTTCCTATTTTTAAAAAAAAGCAGTTGACATCCGTTCGACTTATGGCAGCGCCATCTAGCTGGCCAACCATAGCGCCATCTGGTTTTCTCCTTCAAGCTAGACGAATTTCGTTCTTTGTAGTTTTTTCGTTTGATGCTTTTTTCGTGAGATATTTGGCCTGGTCACTATCAGTGGACCACCCTGGACAGACTGAAGCGGAGAGCGAAAATTTACACCAATACCGAGAATCGGACCCGTGTCCCCGGCTTAGTAGTCAGGTGCGTTATGCACTTCTTTTGTCTCATCTTGTTAGTCATCGTTCGTTGCATTTCTTCAGGGTCGACGTCCCATGATACGCGATCAGATTCGTCGTTGGTCCATTCACTCAGTTCTTTTTGTTGCAGAGTGCAGCTAAACCTCCACGCGAACACACTGAGCTATCATGCTGCCTCCACTAAGCCACCTTGGGACATCAGTTCACACACCTGCACGGATTGTCCTGTTTCTGTGTTAGGGAGAATTTAAAATAGTTGCGGCAGTTAGAATTTGGGTCGAGGTGAGAGGCGTACCAGAGTAAACCATGAAGTTGTATAAGTACCTGCACCTTTATTTCCTTTACGTGAGATGCTGTTCCAGAACATGGAGAGCTTCGGCAATTCTATTCCTGTGTAAGGGGGCATTTGGATCGAGGAGAGAGTCGTGCCAGGATAATCCGTGTAGTTGGGTGAACGACACAGTGTGATCAAAGTATATCATACACATTCACCTCACGCAACTACCAAACGGAAGAATGGAAACATGGCAATGATATGTGGCACGCTGTACTTCATATGAAACAACAGCGGTGTTAGTTGCAAATCAGCAAGACCTGCTGACGATGTTGCTCTTTCATCGTCAGCACTACAAGATGTTCTACACTAAACATTACAACCTATGGTCACAAGAATGGAGTTATGTAAGAAGCAGAAGTCAATACTAACAGATTTTTTCTTGAATTTATTTATTTTCGTCATGTAAAAAATTTAAAAGATACGACAAATAGTTTTTGTTGAGTATAGCTCTACTATTTGAAACATTACTGCTGTATTTCTGTACTTGTGTTATTACAAGTAAAACGTAGTGCCTCAGAGTTAGAGGCACTTGAAACAAAAGCTTTCTTATTGTCACTTAAAACCCGATAGTTCCCCGGTATGCACATAGAACGTTCTTAATAAGTAATTTACTTCCTAATTTGTCTCATTACTTTTTGTGGTGATGAGGTTTGCAGCATAGTTTTATGGAACCGGAATACCCTTTACATTTTTGGATACAAATAAATTATGTACAAAAAGAAACCTATTGTTTTTTGATTCTCCTGACAAATGCAACACATGGACCTTAAAAATTTGACATTTCCACTCTTCATATATTACTCGAAAATCACTCGTAATATAGCGCAGTTCCATTGTTCTACTTTGTCTCAAGCACCGACTTACCTAGAGGCACATAACAACGAATTATCATCAAAAATTCATCCAAACATGAACTAGGACAGAGATTTCTTAGCGCACTAAATTTCAGCATTCACTGTCGGAAAACTTCGAGCCATCTTCGGCTGTTTCCTGTTTGACAATACGCCAGCAATTGTTTTCATAAAATCTTTACTTTTAAGGTAATTAAGACAAAAGTAAAAGGGAAAATTTTTAAGGCGATTTATCCGTTGGTCCCTCCATATCTATGGCCATTGCCTATTCTGTTTAATATTTCTCATTAAAATAATCCATTCTGACTCTCAAACTGGAAGCTTATTCCTCTGTCTCGTCATTAGTCACCATGACGATCGACACACACTTCACTGTTTTGCCCTTCTGTACTGTCTGTGATCTGTGGGAACGGCTGCTTGGTGTCCCATACTACTGAGTAAGGGTTTGCAGGACACTGTCCGCAACTCGTGCCGTTGTGCTTAGCATCGCTGTTTCTAGGTCGCTGGGTCCCGGGCTCAATTCCCGGCCGTGTCGGAGATTTTCTTTGTTCGAGAACTGGGTGTTTGTGCTGTCTTAATCTCTTCCCCTGAGCTTCATCACCGCAAAAGTCGCCGAAATGGCTTCAAATAAAAAGATCTCAAACAGGCGCCGAACACCCACAGACGGTTTCTCACGATCTCTTTTATGTGTAGTTCACAGCCAAATCTAGTATTTCTCGCGGCGCAAAGACCCAAATGAAAAAAAAGCGGTACATTGTGAATATAGTAGTCGCAACTTGACGTTTATGACCCCACGTTATGAGGTGCGGAAGCCACCAAATCACACGTGTATCTCAGCTCACCGCACATCACAGGTAGCAGTGATTAACATGGCTTTAAGAACAGTGCATTGGCACTCTTCAACCAAGGGAAAAAATGGGTGCGCGGATGAATGTCGTAGCCGTTTGTGCATGCCGATGGCAGGGTGGCAGGGTACGTGTTCATGAAAAACCGCACCATGTGTTGCATTCTGTTTACAGCAGGGCATCATGCACGCGTTATTGTTGGAGTGTTTTTTTTTTTTTATTTTTTTTTTTTTTTGTCATCAGTCTACTGACTGGTTTGATGCGGCCCGCCACGAATTCCTTTCCTGTGCTAACGTCTTCATCTCAGAGTAGCACTTGCAACCTATGTCCTCAATTATTTGCTTCACGTATTTCAATCTCTGTCTTCCTCTACAGTTTTTGCCCTCTACAGCTCCCTCTAGTACCATGGAAGTCATTCCCTCATGTCTTAGCAGATGTCCTATCATCCTGTCCCTACTCCTTATCAGTGTTTTCCACATATTCCTTTCCTCTCCGATTCTGCGTAGAACCTCCTCATTCCTTACCTTATCAGTCCACCTAATTTTCAACATTCGTCTATAGCACCACATCTCAAATGCTTCGATTCTCTTCTGTTCCGGTTTTCCCACAGTCCATGTTTCACTACCATACAATGCTGTACTCCAGACGTACATCCTCAGAAATTTCTTCCTCAAATTAAGGCCGGTATTTGATATTAGTAGACTTCTCTTGGCCAGAAATGCCTTTTTTGCCATAGCGAGTCTGCTTTTGATGTCCTCCTTGCTCCGTCCGTCATTGGTTATTTTACTGCCTAGGTAGCAGAATTCCTTAACTTCATTGACTTCGTGACCATCAATCCTGATGTTAAGTTCTCGCTGTTCTCATTTCTACTACTTCTCATTACCTTCGTCTTTCTCCGATTTACTCTCAAACCATACTGTTCATTTCGTTCAGCAGATCATTTAATTCTTCTTCACTTTCACTCAGGATAGCAATGTCATCAGCGAATCGTATCATTGATATCCTTTCACCTTGTATTTTAATTTCACTCCTGAACCTTTCTTTTATTTCCGTCATTGATTCCTCGATGTACAGATTGAAGAGTAGGGGCGAAAGGCTACAGCCTTGTCTTACTCCCTTCTTAATACGAGCACTTCGTTCTTGATCGTCCACTCTTATTATTCCCTCTTGGTTGTTGTACATATTGTATATGACCCGTCTCTGCTTATAGCTTACCCCTACTTTTTTCAGAATCTTGAACAGCTTGCACCATTTTATATTATCGAACGCTTTTTCCAGGTAGACAAATCCTATGAACGTGTCTTGATTTTTCTTTAGCCTTGCTTCCATTATTAGCCGTAACGTCAGAATTGCCTCTCTCGTGCCTTTACTTTTGCTAAAGCCAAACTGATCATCACCTAGCGCATTCTCAATTTTCTTTTCCATTCTTCTGTATATTATTCTTGTAAGCAGCTTCGATGCATGAGCTGTTAGGCTGATTGTGCGATAATTCTCGTACTAGTCAGCTCTTGCGGTCTTCGGAATTGTGTGGATGATGCTTTTCTGAAAGTCGGATGGTATGCCGCCAGACTCATATATTCTACACACCAACGTGAATAGTCGTTTTGTTGCCACTTCCCCTAATGATTTTAGAAATTCTGATGGAATGTTATCTATCCCTTCTGCCTTACTTGACCGTAAGTCCTCCAAAGCTCTTTTAAATTCCGATTCTAATACTGGATCCCCTATCTCTTCTAAATCGACTCCTGTTTCTTCTTCTACCACATCAGACAAATCTTCACCCTCATAGAGGCTTTCAATGTATTCTTTCCACCTATCTGCTCTCTCCTCTGCATTTAACAGAGGAATTCCCGTTGCACTCTTAATGTTACCACCGTTGCTTTAAATGTCACCAAAGGTTGTTTTGACTTTCCTGTATGCTGAGTCTGTCCTTCCGACAATAGTATCTTTTTCGATGTCTTCACATTTTTCCTGCAGCCATTTCGTCTTAGCTTCCCTGCACTTCCTATTTATTTCATTCCTCAGCGACTTGTATTTCTGTATTCCTGATTTTCCCGGAACATGTTTGTACTTCCTCCTTTCATCGATCAACTGAAGTATTTCTTCTGTTACCCATGGTTTCTTCGCAGCTACCTTCTTTGTACCTATGTTTTCCTTCCCGACTTCTGTGATGGCCCTTTTTAGAGACATCCATTCCTCTTCAACTGTGTTGCCTACTGCGCTATTCCTTATTGCTGTATCTATAGCGTTAGAGAACTTCAAACGTATCTCGTCATTCCTTAGAACTTCCGTGTTCCACTTCTTAGCGTATTGATTCTTCCTGACTAATGTCTTGAACTTCAGCCTACTCTTCATCACTACTATATTGTGATCTGAGTCTATATCTGCTCCTGGGTACGCCTTACAATCCAATATCTGATTTCGGAATCTCTGTCTGACCATGATGTAATGTAATTGAAATCATCCCGTATCTCCCGGTCTTTTGCAAGTATACCTCCTCCTCTTGTGATTCTTGAACAGGGTATTCGCTATTACTAGCTGAAACTTGTTACAGAACTCAGTTAGTCTTTCTCCTCTTTCATTCCTTGTCCCAAGCCCATATTCTCCTATAACCTTTTCTTGTACTCCTTCCCCTACAACTGCATTCCAGTCGCTCATGACTATTAGATTTTCGTCCCCCTTTACATACTGCATTACCCTTTCAATATCCTCATACACTTTCTCTATCTGTTCATCTTCAGCTTGCGACGTCGGCATATATACCTGAACTATCGTTGTCCGTGGTGGTCTGCTGTTGATTCTGATTAGAACAACCCGGTCACTGAACTGTTCACAGTAACAGACCCTCTGCCCTACCTTCCTATTCATAACGAATCCTACACCTGTTATACCATTTTCTGCTGCTGTTGATATTACCCGATACTCATCTAACCAGAAATCGTTGTCTTCCTTCCACTTCACTTAACTGACCCCTACTATATCTAGATTGAGCCTTTGCATTCCCCTTTTCAGATTTTCTAGTTTTCCTACCACATTCATGCTTCTGACATTCCACGCCCCGACTCGTAGAACATTATCCTTTCGTTGATTATTCAATCTTTTTCTCATGGTAACCTTCCCCTTGGCAGTCCCCTCCCGGAGATCCGAATGGGGGACTATTCCGGAATCTTTTGCCAATGGAGAGATCATCATGACACTTCTTCAACTACAGGCCACATGTCCTGTGGATACACGTTACGTGGAGTGTTCACATGGAATCAAATGGCACCTCATAAAACGTCATCCATACTCTGTCACTAGTGAAACATAAAGCAACCTATTATACGATCATGTGCATCCGTTAGTTCGCCTACAATATCTCACAGGCTGCCTCACTTTCACAAAAATGATGTGCTAGTCTACCGCTTCTGATATCATATTAGAGTGGTTTGAGAAATATTAGGTTGCGTGTGGGAATCATCAAGGTGTTGTTCGTATCTGGTACGCCATAAGCGAAGTGTAGCTTCTTTGTTCTGGACTGGCCGGCCAATGTGACCGAGCGGTTCTAGGCGCTACAGTCTGGAACCGCGCGACCGCTACGCTCGCAGGTTCCAATCCTGCCTCGGGCATGGATGTGTGTGATGTCCTTAGGTTAGTTAGGTTTAAGTAGTTCTCAGTTCTAGGGGACTGATGACATCAGATGTTAAGTCCCATAGTGCCCAGAGGCATTTGAATCATTTTTTGTTCTGGACTCTAAACAACTACGGTCAAATGCGTCCGATCATGGAAAAGGATGACTCCCCAACGCTGTTGGTGCTTTGCGGAGTCCAGCCTGGACGAGTTGGTTGAAAGTAGAGATCTCATACGTCGCGGATTTTGCGTTCAAAAATGGCTCTGAGCACTATAGGACTTAACTTCTGAGGTCATCAGTCCCCTAGAACTTAGAACTACTTAAACCTAACTAACCTAAGGACATAACACACATCCATGCCTGAGGCAGGATTCGAACCTGCGACCGTAGCGGTCGCACGGACCCGGACTGTAGCGCCTAGAACAGCTCGGCCAACCTGGCCGGCGCGGATTTTGGGGGCGATTTAAGGCTTCAAGACAAATGTCCTGCATGAAGAAATAATTGTCCGCTAAAGTAGTAAGCGTTTAAAACATGTCTATTTATTAACCTGAGTTTTCCCGCAGTTCTATTATTTCATCACTTCTTGTACGAGAAGTCTGCAGATGACAACACAGTGGCTGACGAAGAAGTTCACATTACTTGACTCTCTGATCAAGGGCATCGACATATCGCCGATCTCGCGCTAACATTGACTCGGAAGAAGTGCAATTCTCTGCGAATTTTTCAGTTTCCGGTTCTTACATTTCTGGTGCCTGCCTCGTGTATGGTTCTGTTGTTCTGTGGTTTGTTATGAGGTTAATATTCGGCTGCGGGGAGTAATTCTGAATCTGAACCCGACCAACAATGACTGGTGACGTGGAATTTTAAAATCAGGAGGACCGAGCGGTTCTAGGCGCTTCAGTCTGGAACCGCGAAACCGCTACTGTCGCAGGTTCGAATCCTGCCTCGGGCATGGATGTGTGTGATGTCCTTTTGTTAGCTAGGTTTAAGTAGTTCTACGTCTAGGGGACTGATGACTTCAGATGTTAAGTCCCATAGTGCTCAGAGCCATTTGAACCTTTTTTTAAAAAAAAATCAAAGTGTTGTCGAAACGAGAAGTTCACTTTCGAGAACACCACATGGATCACTTTCCAAGCATGAAACGTGGAATAAATGAAGGTAAGACTTTTTGTGAAGTGCGTGGGTAAGTAAATATAATAGTTACACTAAAAAGCACAGCTTATTTTCATATCCATTGAACTTAACAAGTAACATTTAGTTACGAGAATTTTCAATTATAATCAGCGTAGAAACAATGTTATAATCGTGTAAATTCAACGTTGAGGCTAATCGCCTGTAAACTGTTTGGGCCCTGTGCTGCTTCTACTTCACTTTTCTTGTACGTTTTTACGATTCCTGCTCGGACCAGTCTTCGAATTACTGTCAAGTAACTGAGAAAACTGTAATCGACCGAAGACTTACAGAAAGACACTGTTGTATTGATAGTGTAGCTGCCCCGTGTATATAACACTGAGTCGATGTGGTGTAAAAATATTAATGAGCATGCTTCAATTTAAATACCAATTAATACTGAACAGTTTAGTTAGAGTTGTTAGATTTCAATCGCCAATGGAAGGAAACGAGCTCTGAACGATCATTTCACAAACAAGAAACACAAGAGCTGTGACTTCTGCTTCAGCTTCCAAACAGTTGACCAGGTTCTTCCTCATGCACATCAAACGTCACGCGTGAGATTTTTAGTGATTCAATGGTAGCTGCAAAAACTAAAACCGAGCCAATTTTTAACAATGTTATGTCGCCTGTCATCAAAAGCGACATAAGAAATATTTTATCAAAAATAAATTATGTTGGGATCAGTATAGATGCCAGTAACCACAACCATGTAAAATGTTTCCTGTTTTGGCACAATAGTCTGCTACCATAGAAGGTATTCAAAGTAATTTGTTGCATTCAAATGAGTGTGACAATGAAATCTCCTCTACAGCTCTGAGTGTACATATAAAGTAATTCTGAATTCAGTCTTAGTAACAACGTTTGTGCTTTTGGTGGGGACAATACTAGCACTAACTTTGTAGGTGTTAAAAAATAGGGGAAAAATGTACTCAGGAAACTTGAAAACAAACTAAACAAGTTCACAGTAAGGACAGATTGCCCGGTTCGAGTATTACACAATGCAACCAAAAGTGAAAGACATACTTTCATAAAATATTACAAGCATAATTGTTAAAATGCATAAGTACTTTTCAATTTATACTGTTTGTGTAGCAGCACTGAAGGATTTTTGTGATTTACTGCGTATGACACACAAAAATCTACTCAGAAATTTAAAAACTAGGAGGATGAGCTTATTTCCTGCAATTCAGAGGTTCATATACAGGTTTCGGGATCTTAAACCATTCTTCATATCTCTTGATAAGTGTCCAAGTCTTCTCAAGTCTTTTTTTCTGATTCTTGTGTGGAAATTTATTTAGTCTTCTGCATGAGCAGATGCGTCCATTTCAAAATGTAATTGCCAACATTGAGAAAGGGAATATATCTACAATTAAGCTCAAGTTGGAGCTTAAAAACTTTGTGCATGTTTTAATGAAAAGAAAAGAAACGTAGCTTCATGACTTCTAAAGTAGAAGAATAAATGTCAGTTCCGATACAGTATCAGCAGTCAAAATTTGAAGATAAAATCATGACATTTTATCGGACAGTTGTAGATTACCCCATAAAATGGAACTTGAGCAGTTAGATTAGATACTGCTGAAGGCTGTACCCGGTTGGGAAAATGCAAAATCTTCATTGAAGTGGATGCAATATAATATTGCAAAATGGATGAGAGTTTGCTGATTTACCATGTAGTAAAATTGGGAAGTTCTCTTGGAGAGGCACACAATCAGAATTTGGAGATTATGCCTCATAAAGAGTCTATTGCTGGGCATAATGCTAACGTGAATAGAGAATGTTTTTAGTCATGCGCAGTGGACAGAATAGTCAGTCATTGCAATGCTCCAGATTCAGTATAACACGAAAATACAAGTTGCATTGATTTTTACAGATTCATTCAGAAGAAACCAAATGCCTTTCTCCTCTTCAACGCCTCAACTGTAGCAACATAATTTATGTACATTTTAGTAATTTGTGCTTAACGCTTTAATTAAAAAGTTGGATAGCGCAAACTAAAATTATGTGTCTTCATTAACGACAACCTCTTTGCCGACGGCGTTAATACTTGTACTGTATCCTAGAGTTTGGTTCATGGATTATGGAAACCCTACGTGAAATGAACAGCCACGTATTATTAGACAGATAAACTCAGAGAATAAAACGTTTGTGACTCACTTAAAAGAGCTCACTGGTCGCTATTAAGCGTTGTAGATGGTGTAGAACTAGTATCAGGCGGTCTTGTGACCTTCCACCGGCGACGGTTATAGCATTGAAATGATGATTATGGGCCAGTCTGTTGCATGGAAGCAATGCAGTAAGGTGTGTCGATCTGAAGACGGGAAAAGATTTCAGAAAGGAGCAGCCACGTTTGAAAGTGTTTGTGCAACTGCGTAAATAAAATTGCTCAGTATGTTGGCTTATGGCCGCAGACAGTCCCGCATGGTTGCATGGAATGGTGTACTACTAGCGGGTATGTAACACGGCGTATGAGCAATGATCGTAAGAAAATCCTGGCAGTGACTAGAGACGGGCGTCACGACTTTTGGTGCCAATCGGCTTCAATATCAAAATGTAATGGTTCTGTCAGTGAATTCACGTCCATCTCAAACAGTTTTTGCAGAGTCATTTCGAAGGGAACTGTATGCAATGAGCATTTAGAGTCGCGTTCCATGGAAAGGCCATTTATGACAGGTGCACATAAAATTGCACGTCGAGAATGGGCCAAACAAAACAGAAACTGGGGAGTAGCAGGGTAGGGCCATGCAGTATGGTTCTAGGGCTGGGAAATTAGCCCCTTTTCAAATGATGCAAGCTTTCGAGTGCACTGATGACCCTTATCATGCACGTAGGTTAGAAAAATTAAAAGGGAAGTGGATGGGTTAAATGTACACTCCTGGAAATTGAAATAAGAACACTGTGAATTCATTGTCCCAGGAAGGGGAAACTTTATTGACACATTCCTGGGGTTAGATACATAACATGATCACACTGACAGAACCACAGGCACATAGACACAGGCAACAGAGCATGCACAATGTCGGCACTAGTACAGTGTATATCCACCTTTCGCAGCAATGCAGGCTGCTATTCTCCCATGGAGACGATCGTAGAGATGCTGGATGTAGTCCTGTGGAACGGCTTGCCATGCCATTTCCACCTGGCGCCTCAGTTGGACCAGCGTTCGTGCTGGACGTGCAGACCGCGTGAGACGACGCTTCATCCAGTCCCAAACATGCTCAATGGGGGACAGATCCGGAGATCTTGCTGGCCAGGGTAGTTGACTTACACCTTCTAGAGCACGTTGGGTGGCACAGGATACATGCGGACGTGCATTGTCCTGTTGGAACAGCAAGTTCCCTTGCCGGTCTAGGAATGGTAGAACGATGGGTTCGATGACGGTTTGGATGTACCGTGCACTATTCAGTGTCCCCTCGACGATCACCAGAGGTGTACGGCCAGTGTAGGAGATCGCTCCCCACACCATGATGCCGGGTGTTGGCCCTGTGTGCCTCGGTCGTATGCAGTCCTGATTGTGGCGCTCACCTGCACGGCGCCAAACACGCATACGACCATCATTGGCACCAAGGCAGAAGCGACTCTCATCGCTGAAGACGACACGTCTCCATTCGTCACTCCATTCACGCCTGTCGCGACACCACTGGAGGCGGGCTGCACGATGTTGGGGCGTGAGCTGAAGACGGCCTAACGGTGTGCGGGATCGTAGCCCAGCTTCATGGAGACGGTTGCGAATGGTCCTCGCCGATACCCCAGGAGCAACAGTGTCCCTAATTTGCTGGGAAGTGGCGGTGCGGTCCCCTATGGCACTGCGTAGGATCCTACGGTCTTGGCGTGCATCCGTGCGTCGCAACGGTCCGGTCCCAGGTCGACGGGCACGTGCACCTTCCGCCGACCACTGGCGACAACATCGATGTACTGTGGAGACCTCACGCCCCACGTGTTGAGCAATTCGGCGGTACGTCCACCCGGCCTACCGCATGCCCACTATACGCCCTCGCTCAAAGTCCGTCAACTGCACATATGGTTCACGTCCACGCTGTCGCGGCATGCTATCAGTGTTAAAGACTGCGATGGAGCTCCATATGCCACGGCAAACTGGCTGACACTGACGGCGGCGGTGCACAAATGCTGCGCAGCTAGCGCCATTCGACGGCCAACACCGCGGTTCCTGGTATGTCCGCTGTGCCGTGCGTGTGATCATTGCTTGTACAGCCCTCTCGCAGTGTCCGGAGCAAGTATGGTGGGTCTGACACACCGGTGTCAATGTGTTCTTTTTTCCATTTCCAGGAGTGTAGATACAGTGGGAATTAGTGAAGTTCGGTGGCAGGAGGAACAAGATTTCTGGTCAGGTGAATACAGTGTTACAAATACAAAATCAAATACGGGTTATGCAGGAGTAGGTTTAATAATGAATAAAAAAAATAGGAACACAGATAAGCTACTACGAACAGCATAGTGAACGCACTATTGTAGGCAAGAAGCCCACGCCTACCACAGTAGTACGAGTTTATATGCCAGCTAGCGCTGTAGTTGATGAAGAAATTGAAGAAATGTGTGATGCGATAAAAGAAACCATTCAGATAGTTAAGAGAGACGAAAATTTAATGGTCATGGGGGACTGGAACTCGATAGCAGGAAAGGAAGAGAAGGACTAAGGAAAGGCAAACCTACATTTCTAGCATTTGTAGACTTGGAGAAAGCTTTTGACAATGCTGACTGGAATACTCTCTTTAAAATTCTGAAGGTGGCAGGGGTAAAACACAGGGCAAGAAGGGCTATTTACAGTTTGTACAGGAACTAGATGCAGTTATAAGAGTAGAGGGGCGTGAAAGGGGGGCAGTGGTTGTGAAGGGAGTGTGACAGGTTTGTAGTCTATACCCGATGCTATTCAATCTGTATATTGAGCAAGCACTAAAGGAAACAAAAGAAAAATTTGGAGTAGGAATTAAAGTCCAAGGAGAAGAAATAAAAACTTGGAGGTTTGGTGATGACACTGTAATTCTGTCAGAGATAGCAAAAGAACTGGAAGAGCAGTTGAACGAAACGGACAGTGTCTTGAAAAGAGGATGAAGATGAACATCAATAAAAGCAAAACGAGGATAATGGAATGTGGTCGAATGAAGTCAGGTGATTCTGAGGGAATTAGATTAGGAAATTAAACACTGAAAGTAGTAGATGAGTTTTGCTATTTGGTGAGAAAATAACTGATGATGGTCGAAGTAGAGCGGATATAAAGCATAGACTGGATATGGCAAGGAAAGCGTTTCTGAAGAAGAGAAATTTGTTAACATCGAATATAGATATAAGTATCAGAAAATCTTTTCTGAAAGTATTTGTATGGAGTGTAGCCATGTATGGAAGTGAAACATGGACGGTAAATAGGTTAGACAAGAAGAGAATAGAAGCTTACGAAATGTGATGCTACAAAAGAGTGCCGAAGATTAGATGGGTAGATCACGTAACTGATGAAGAGGTACTGAATAGAATTAGGGAAGAGAAAATTGTGGCACAACCTGACTAAAAGAAGGAACAGGTTGTTAGGACACGTTCTGAGGCACCAAAGGATCACCAATTTAGTGTTGGAGGGAATCGTGGATGGGAGTAAATCGAAGAAGGAGACCAAGAAATGAATTCACTAAGCAGATTCAGTGCAGTAGTTACTCGGAGATGAAGAAACTTGTACAGGATAGAGTAGCATGGAGAGCTGCATCAAACCAGTCTCTGGGCTGAAGACCGCAACAACAAAAAAGTGTTACTTGTGGTATCGGTTAAACTAGTCTTCGACGCAGAAGTGCATTCCATTCAGAAGCAGTTGAGGCACAGTAATACAGATGTAAGACAATAAGAAATATCAGAGTTTAACGTTCTGTCGACGACGCGGTGGTTGGAGACGAAACGCAAGCTCGTATTGGGTATGATCGGGGTGGAAATTGGCGTGACCCCTTTCTGCAGAGCCAGTCGTTCGCTTTAAGCAATTTTGGGCAAGTGTGGAAAACCTTAGTCTGAATGATCTGTCGTGGATTTGAACACTGGTCCTACAGAACGAGAGTTCAGTATTTTAAACACTGGGTTACCGCGCTCGCTTAAAGCACTGAGCTCAAAATCAATTTAGGATGTAGATTGCGGACAGCGACGCCAGGCAGTCAAAGTACTCACAGGAGACTAAATTTCCGGTGTCCTAAGCCAAACATCAGAGCCGCCTCCAGAGCCTTTGCTTACGTATGTCGTCCAGAACGAGCTTCATCACGAGAAACAGTGATATTAAATTGGTTTTGTACGCTGAGCGGATCTTTCGGCTTGGTGAAGCAGATAAGCCACTCTTGCAACATCACACTGCCATCTCGTTCTAGTGTGTTCATTGGCTGTGCTTATATTGAAGCTTCCCGGAGCTGATTATCATACTGACTTTCGGTTTGCACGAGGGCCCGTTTTTGATTCTGCTTAGTTCCTAGAACTCATTATTACACCGAATTTCCGCTTCGGGTCTGTGATTTACTTTGAACTCTGCCCAAGTTTCGGAAATGAGCTTACTCCGACATGCAGCTGTGTGTATGTAATTTCGCTGGACTCCACTGTACACTGCACCGACATTTGTTGAGTACCCATACAGCCTCTCTGAGGTGACATTAATCCCGTGGTGTGCTGTGTCTACAACAGCTGATAAATGGTCCTCAGAGGGAGACACGAAGAAACTCACTAACTAATAAAAGCTATGTGCCGATAAAGTAACCGAGAGCAGAAGGTGAGGTGCATTGCACTACTTATGGTTAGTAATGTTAGTAACCTTTGGCTACTGAAATGATGGTGATGGGGTCCCTTACTCTGAGGAGCGTGTGGGAGGATGCGGGAGACCTGCACCGCCGACTAGGCAAGGTCGTAGCGGAGGTAGTTTGCATTGCCTTCCTCCGACCGTAATGGGGATGAATAATGATGATGAAGACGACCCAACAACACCCAGTCATCTCGAGGCAGGGAAAATCCATGACCTCTCCGGGAATCGAACCCGGGAAGCGAGAATGCTACAGCAAGACCACGAGCTGCTGAATGTCTACTGAAAAGCTAATGCTATTTTTTTCCGAATTGATGAGAATATGTTTTAGAGTACCGTTAACTGTACAGGGGCGTGAGGTATTTAAGAAAAGCTGGTAGCAATTTTGGAACCTCTATCGTTGTTTGTAAATGATAAGAGAAGGGAGATAACCAACTACACAGCGTGGGTCTATAACGCCATCTTCTACTGAACTGCTTTAAAATAGGAACAATGTCAATAACATCGTAGGTACACCTACCCTTTCTCTTCAGCCTTCACAGTGTTTTCCTATCCGGCTGCCTACTGAAAAATTCTGTTTTAGCCCCATTGAGGACTACTTTATCAGAATTTATCTTAACATACATTTCTTTTGCACAATACCAGTGTGTAACAATTATTTTTGCTTGTTTGTATAATACGGGAAAAACAAACTAGGCTATTAACGTATTTAATATTCTCCAGAATCACGTTTGTAAAGCCCAGCTCCGGTTTTACATTAGTGTTAGTTGTTGACTATTGGTTTCTATAGTATGCTCTCGTATTGGTTTAGCATAGGAGTATTGATCTTCACAGCGCGGCGGATAGTTTTAGTTCCAAGGTGCATGCGTCACGGTAGTACAGTTCCTAAATAGGTGTATAGGTGACAGGATCCCAGTCAAGCTCCTAGACACAATACTCCACTTAACCAAGTTATGAAACATAAATGTGATGAGAAATATCTCTGGAAATCAGAATTCTTAATACTAGACACTGTGTTTTTTATATTTTAAGTTCAGAGAAAACATGTCTACAGCGTCTAAAGTTCATTCACAGTGCATTATCATTCACACGAGTCCACAACTCCATTCGAGGTAGCCATTAGAGATCAGAATTGAGCTCCATCTAATGGCTTAAACTCTCCAGCGTGTCCTATGGCGTCATCTCCGAACTTGTCATCTCCGTGTACTCGGAATCTCGACTGGCTACTCTCTGCCGTTGCCGTGCACAGTAGGCGAGGTGAACTAGACACATGATGCAGTAATTACATTCTTTATAGTTTGCTATAGTTTAAACAACACTGGCTGGTAATGCGAATCACTATGAAGTCGGACCAGGGTTTATAACAGGTAGTTGTATTTGAAAATCTAAGATTTAGTAATGCCAAAGTGATATTATCAAGGATGAATGGTTTTGGCTGTGTAATACAGCAATACAGACGTCTTCTTTGTTCCACTGGAACGTCCGCTCTCGATAAGTAATGCTAGGAGATCATACGATCACAGAAGGCGATTCCCCTAGACCAATTAAAATATTTTATACTAGAGAGTGCTCATATCTCCAGGGAGAGACGAAGACCATAACGTACACAAGTTATTATACAAAGTATGTTGTAGAGTGTCAGCTAAGGTGACAGTCGTGTGTCCGCCATTTCTATGAGACATTGTGGAGTAAACTGCGGCAAACTGCTTGCCAAACTCTGTGTCCATCAGAACAAACCATCGCTCAGCTCTATGATTCATTTTGTATGGAAGTAAGAATATGTGAGCCCTGCGTGCTAGATACAGGCACTGGACTGCAGTCTTCTTTAAGTCTGTACGTATACGTGAGAACATAGTTGTCATGATCTAGTGGATAAAACATACCCATCAAAAGAGTCTTATAGTAACCGACTTGTCCTGCAGTGATTCTAGAAGAAGAAAAAAAAGAATGGATCATTACTTTCCAATAACATATGTGCTTGAATTGTTGTTTCTCAAATTGTGGGAAGAATAATGTTGTCCTGTCACTGTCAACACAGCCTGAGGGGATCCGCTTCGAGCATCCGTATATTTTTTTCAAAACCTTGTGTCAGCTCGAATATCAACTATTGCAGGAGATTTTGCATGATATCAATTGAGTAATGTACCGGACATTAAGGGAAAGCAGCGCTATTCTACCACCTGAAAATATTCTACCACTTGGAAATATTTCTGCTTTGGCCGTCATTAGAAAGTTGATGTCTTGTATTTGATCCATACATACCCAACGATTCGAAAGCAGTTGGTCAGGGATAACGTGCACTTTATTATTGCTTTCAAACAGGAGAAACTGAATTTGAAGCATATTTACAAGCAGATGTAGGAACTGACATGTCCTTCAATGAATTTGTTACCATATGCAGGGTTTGCTTGAATAATTTGCAGTGAGGCTTTATGTTTATTGATAAAACGAAGAAACTGAATGCTACTTGATATGGACGAAAATTCAAGGAGATTCTGCATAAAACGCAGTGTGTCAAAAGTTACTGTGGCAGTATACTGTAGGCTATAGAGACATGTGCACATACGCAATGTGCTTATTCTGATGAGATGAAGCACAAGCCAAACATACGTTTATACAGCGACAGAAAAATCGAGACAGTCGACGCAAGATTAGCATAACTGTATAGTGGTGCCAGAGGAGCAGCTGCCGAAGGTGACTCCCGGCAGAATGACAGAATCCTGTGAAGTGAGCATGTAGTTGGAGACAGTCTGCCTTGATCAAACCACAATTTCTATTTTACTTTTGCTCCCCAAAGATCTTTCGCTCAAGTTTCAGCATCATCAGTGGGTTTTTTACAATCTTCTTGTTACCAAAGGTGGATATTCTGGATTTTACAGATAGTAAAGAAACCACTGATGATGCTGAAACTTGAGTAAAACATGACTGAGGAACAAAAGAAAAATAATTTTTTTTGCTCAAGGCAAATGCAGAGTCATAGGACCACAGAAATCTAGGGCAGCTGGATCGTTAACAGTCTCTCTGAAACACTTAGATTTGTAACGGATAATATTAAACAACTCTCACACAAGGCCGCAGATGTTGGTAGAAGAAGAGAAGGCTCGGAAAAAGATATAATGTCACTAATTTCATCAACGAGCTCAGTGCTAGTGAATTAGATATGGCATACGAGGTCAGTCAATATCAGCAGTATATGTTGGGAAATCCACCTATATGCTTAATGAAGGACACCATACACGTTGAAGACAATAAGTTTGAGCAGACACCTGATTTAGTACAACTAATGTTCCTGAAAACTTAAAACCTCAAAAAGTATTTGCCAAAAGAGAAGACACCATAGGCTGACATCTTATGTATTACTAATGCCCATAGGTGGGTCAGTGCTCCAAAAGGACAGCTAAAAAATAAAAACAGTAATAAATACATTGATATTGTTATACTGGCGTTAGCCAGTGTGCATAGCGAAGGTGAAGGCATTAAAATTTAGCGTAAAAAGCTGGAATCACTATCTCAGATATATATATATAATAGTCCCAACGATATCATACAACGACTAAGACAACTCACAGCATTGGCCACAGTATGCACCACAGCTCTCACAATCAAAACAGTAGCTATTATTCCAGAGTTTCAAGAAAGACGCTTTATTCAATAATAACATGGAGATGGTGGCCATGAACTACACAGGACTGCGCGCAAAACAGTCACGTGCAGACGAGTTATACTATGTGGTTAGGATGACTTACGGCAGGCTAAGCTCACGGGAATGACTGAATATTCACTGTGGAATAAAGGTCTCAGATACACACTGATGGAAAGAAATCCCATCACGAAGAAGGAGTTGTGCGAATTAAACAAACGTTGGTAGGCGTGTTTCAACATCTGAAAGATGATGTCTGTTAAATTTCGCGCCAGTTGCATAAGAGTGGTACTAGTAGCGCCACTATGAGTTTGCAAATCAGGTTTGCTTTAGATACGCGCTGTAACGGCTGTAACGGTCGTGAGCGTCACTTACCTTTGAGACGGAATGTGCTGAGTTGATGTTAGTCAAGAATGTCTTAAGGCGCCATTATCAGCACCACACTAAGTTTGAACAGAGCTGTATGGTCCTTCTTTAATTCTGTGGTATTGCAGAAAGACTTAACTGGAATGTAGGTACTGTACATTATTGTTGGCAGTGGTGGTCACGACAATGTGTGGTCGCAATAAGACTGGGCTCCAAACAGCCACATTGCACTAGCAAGATATTCGTTCGACATGCTGCAAACACCCTACATGGCATATGTTCGACAGGTACTTGGTAGATAGGCCAGTCTGGCACCAGGTACCTACGCACAGATCAAGCAATTCCCGTAAATTACCGGCCGGTTATTTTAGGGTTCGCTGTCCTTCTACTCAAAACAGTTTAGCCCAGTTCTGGCCTTGCGACAAGGACATTTATCCTGATGGAAGATGGCACCGCCATCAGTGAAGACATCAAGCATGATGTAGACGATCCGCTATAATGTTCACGTACTCCACAACTGTATATGTTTTATGAGGCCATTCACCCCAATGAGAGCGTATCTAGACGCGACCAAGTTCTCACCAAGAACATGATTAATTTGACCAGGTGACAAGTTTCCATTGATTCACCGACCATAGCCCATGAACCCGAGCTCACTGCCATTATAACTGATGCATGATGTTGGGTTAATATGGGCACATGCTGGGGTGACCCGCTGCGGAACCACATTCTCAATAATGTAAGTTGAATATTGTGCTCCAAAACACTTGCACTTACACCGGCATTGCACTTTGTCGTCAGATCTGCCACAGATAGTCAGCTTTCTGCAGCACAGAGCGGGCAACCTCCGACTTTCACGTCCTGTGATGAGATATGGACACTCAGCACCTTACCGCCTACTTGAGATTTCACCGTCCTTCAACCATTTTCCATAGATAACGACATCGAAGCATGCGAATAGTCGACCATCGTCGCCTTTTTCGAGATGCTCATTCCCAGGCGATGGACCATAACAATGTGCCCATTTTCAAAGTCGCGAACAGTGTTCATACTGTTTGGCTCATCAATGTATAACCACAGCGCATTGCTAGTTCCAGTTTATCAAAGTCCGGCATAGACATGCGAGAACAGTTCAAAAATTAAAGAGTGCACAATAGGCAACAGGAAAAAGAATCTTCGGAATAACGGTAAGTTAGAGGACGACAAATACATCCCTAGGAGAGCGAAAAAAGCAGAAAGAAAGGTGTTACGGTGACATTTTATGAATTTGAAACTTTCCGGCAGATTAAAATTGTGTCCGAAGAATAACACATACATGAGACACAAAAAAAAAAAAAAAAAAAAGGCTCTGAGCACTATGGGACTTAACTTCTGAGGTGATCAGTCTCCTAGAACTTAGGACTACTTGAACCTAACTAACCTAAGGACATCACACACACCTATGCCCGAGGCAGGTTTCGAACCTGCGACCGTAGCGGTCGCGCGGTTCCAGACTGTAGCGCCTAGAACCGCTCGGCCACTCCGAGAGATACAGGTAAGTAGGTGTACTATACCACGCCGTACCTCCACCGGAGTGAAGGCTTACAGGGCGTAACACCTCAATGTATATAGACAGAAAATAAACATAACTTAAATAACAGAACAAAACACAGAAACAAGAAGAGAAAGAATAAAGACAAGTTATTGCTCCTGAGAAAGACCCCAGGAGTCAGGATAGAACAGAACCAGCACTCTATCCAACGCCAGCCCTGGGCATCGGGCAACGTGCCGTCATACGCTCGAAGATCCTGTACGATGTGCAGCACAATGTCAGCACCCTTGATGAAATGATGGAAAATTCTCGCACCTTGAAGCCAAGCTTCAAGAGGTCACGCGCGGATTGTGGAGACCAGGTTCCCCTCCAGTTCAAGGTGGCCGAGGAGCAGACAACACTCTGGACGCCGGGAGGAAGGTCGAGGACAGCATGCCTGATGGACGGCGTGTTGTATTTCGCCGCCTTCTGTTGGTGACATCAGTCAAGCCAGAGGTCTCCGACTATCTGGCCGTCTTTGACCGCGATGATGTCAGGCTTGCGAGTGCCTTCTGGTTTACAATTACATAAAAAAATAAGTATGATTACTTTTTGCATAATACCTTTATTGTGGTAATATACCTGAAAAGAAGCACGAGTAACACAAATATGGTATCAGATACTTGAATAAAATACTCGTCTTTCCATTTCCTCTTCCTTTTATATCAAGCTCATAACATAATTATTTTCTAAATAATAGAAGTTTCAATTAGAATGACGGATGGAGACATTGCACTTGCATTCGAGAGGGCGCTGGTTGCATTCCCCATCCGAAAAATCAGGTTTGGATACCCCGTGGTTTTCTGAAACTGCTTAAGGGAAATGCCGAGATGGTTCTTTTGAACAGGGGACGGCGACATCCTTCTTCGGTCCGAGCTTGTGTCCTGTCCTTAATGACCTTGTCGTCGGCGGAACGTTACACAAATCCTCCTTCCATCCTTAATGAGAATGCTCTTATAAAATACCAGAGAAAACACGTCCAGTTCGAAACATATGCATTTGTCTGCAGTATGATTTTTTCCCAAGAAACAAATTAGTATGTTTGTCTTTAATTTAAACTTTAATTTACGTTCTCCCCGTATGCGAGGTTTTGCTAACTCGCATCACGAAAAATGTATCTGTACAAAAATGGCCTTAATCTAGTAGCCGTACATGCGGTAACTACTTGCTGTCAAAACACACAGCGCACAAAGAAGTACTCGATACATGTGAAAAACGTGAGCGCGCTGACAGAAAGCAATTCCACAAGTGACTGCAGTGTTTAGAACGTATCATGCAGTGCACAAATCGTAGATCAGAAAGAACTACGTGCGAAAAAAAGGCAAATTTCGACTCATATCATTTTGCATAGGAGAAATTAATATCCTGATAGACAGAGAAATTGAACTTCCTACCTGTCGGTATGTCTAGGGTTTTATTTCAGCGAACAAATCAGTCTCGTCCAAGCTCTCTTCACCGAGACCGCTGCCTGTGCTAAGGACAATCAACACTTCCGAACAGCCAAGCAAGTTTTCGAAAATAAAAAGAGTGATGAAGACCAAGAAATAAAGAAACAAGGAAGATTAAAGTTTAACGTCTCGTCGACGACATCGTCATTAGAGGCGGAAGATAAGCTCGGATTGGGGAAGAATGGGAAAGAATATCGACCGCTCCATTTCGAGGAAACCATCCCAGCATTCGTCTTTATCGAATTAGGGAAATCTTGGATATCCTAAATCTGGCTTGCCGCAAGAGGATTTGAACCGCCGTACACCAGAGTACGATCCCAGTGAATCACCTCGATGATGACGAGTTGTTCGCCTTCGAAGTAGAGGATAATTCGCTTAGCTACACTTCCGTCGTCCATTCCTATGCCGCAGACTTAATCAGCCAGCCTCTCTCTCCTAGCGCCATTCCCGACGTACTGGGTCCGTTTTTTTTCATGATTTGGCATATTTACTTCATTTTAACTTCTTGGCCAGATGCCCTCCCTTTTCACTTCAGCTATCATGGTGGGGAGTCACGTGTGCTGTCTGCCTGTTCATCGCGTAAACTTTTCTGTGTGTTATTTTATGAAATGGAGATTGGGGACCAGGCCAACATTTGCCAAATACAGCTTGGAAAACCCCTTAAAACCACAGTGAAGTAGGCCATTGCACCAGCCACGGTCTTTAATCTGCGGCCCACGTTTGACACGGGTCTGACCCACCAATCTGCGTCGCAAACTAGAGCGTCGTGACTAATCTATACTAGCAGCACATTACAGATTTCATCACTAAATAATAACATTTTGGTATTGCCCTAATAGCATTTTATTATTTAGCTTTTTTTGTGAAACGCAATTATTTTCGGTTTTCGTCCATTAAGTTACTTCATTGTCACCTATTTTTTACTTTTTTCCCGAAATTAATTAGTCCAACGGAGCGCTATTCGAATTTGTGGAGTGATAACGACTAAGAAACAATAATTTGTGAGGTTTGTTATCCTATGCATAAAAATCAGACCGATGTCTACGAGTTATGAAAGAGTAACAAGCGGACTCCAAAGACCTAGTTGTCACGTGCCCAACTAAACAAATCACCAGCATGAGGAACAAGGTCGCGAAAAACCCGTGTCCCAGACATTTGTAAAATGTGGAGATAGGGAATGTGTAGTGTCCGTCATTCTGAAACAAGGCTTTCACATTGCTCTCCAGTTGTGGACTGGCATGGTCCTTTTCAAATACGTTATGGCAGCAACTCCGCTTCTGTAACCTCATTGATGTAACAGTTTCGGTACAGATTTGTCATAATATGTAAGAGTCGGTATCTCGAGTTGTATCGAATGTCACCCCAAACCATTGTTGTTGGTGTGTGCCTGCTACGATACCCAACAAATCTGAAGACCCGACTATGGTCAACACATTAGCGTCTGATAGTTGTTTGACCAGTTGTTGGACTAGTGAAAACAAGACTGTTTTCTGATTAATACTACTTATTATTTGATACGTCACAGCTTGGAAATGAGTTCCTCCCCTCGTAGCTCTCAACATGACGCATAGCAGTTCACAGTTGTGATTGTCCCACAACCGAGTTGCAGTTGACTCACAGTGTATGGTATTGCTGTTTACGTGTAACACACACGTGCTCCAGTAACCATGTCGTGTGTTGTAATCACTTGTATAATTTCTGTTGCTATTCTTGGTACGATTACAACGCCTGTTGATGAATGAAATTTAAGGGACAGATTATGACTTCAAGATCCAAACATAACCATAAGAAAAACAGATCTAGGAATTGTGAATGCTAGGACACCAGAGGTTACCTTAAGTTTCCGTCTGCACAGCTGCCGTAGTGAACAGTTCTGCAGTGGATGACCCCGGTTGCTAACCACAGTTTCATTCTGCCGTGTTGTTATTAAAGCCGAGAGGGTAACCAGCGATGGGCAGGGGAAAACACTGCGCTCTCACCCCCAAATAGAAAAAGAATATTGAAAACTTATCTTGCACCCTGTGCTGTCAAACAGAAAGACGTATTAATTAAAAATTTCTTTGAAGAAAGCTAGAACATATAATGGATACTGGCTAGCAGCAAGCCATTTGTTAAATCTCTAAACTATGAGGGTCACTCCAAAAGAAATGCACACTATTTCTTTTAAAATCCAACTTTTATTCTACATGTTTGAAAGTTTTACAGTGTGTACATACATCCTTTAGGAACAATATTTTCATTTCTCCACATAATTTCCATCCCTCACAACTACCTTACGCCGTCTGGGAACCAGCGCCTGTATACCGGCACGGTAAAATTCTGGACCAACCTGTTGTAGCCACTGTTTCGCATTGTGCACAAGGGAGTCATCATCTTCAAACCTTGTTCCAAGAAGAGAGCCATTCAGTTTCCTAAAGAGATGATAGTCACATGGAGCCAGGTTAGGACTGTAAGGCGGGTGTTTCATTGTTGTCCATCCAAGTTTTGTGATCGCTTCCATGGTTTTTTTGACTGATATGTGGCCGTGCATTGTCGTGCAACAGCAAAACATCCTGCTTTTGCCGATGTGGTCGAACATGACTCAGTGGAGCTTGAAGTTTTTTCAGTGTCATCACATATGCATCAGAATTTATGGTGGTTCCACTTGGCATGATGTCCACAAGTAAGAGTCCTTCGAAATCGAAAAACACCGTAGCCATAACTTTTCCAGCAGAAGGTGTGGTTTTGATTTTTTTTCTTGGGTGGATTTACATGATGCCACTCCACTGACTACCTCTTCGTCTCTGGTAAAAACGATGGAGCCATACTTCATCACCTGTCACAATTCTTCCAAGAAATTCATCTCCACCATTCTAGTACTGTTCCAAAAGTTCGCTGCATACCATTTTTCTTGTTTCTTTGTGAGCCACTGGAAACCCACCTGGCAGCAACCTTTTTTAACGCCAACACTTTTTAGTATTCTGCAAACACTTCCTCCCCCTATCGCAACGTAGCGTGACAATTCGTTCACTGCGATGCGCCTGTCAGTAGTCACCAATTCGTTAACTCTCTGCGCAGTGTCTGGAGTGTGTGCAGCACGAGGCCTGCCGCTGCTAGGACAATCCTCAATATTTCCGTGCTAGGACAATCCTCAATATTGCCGTGCCTGCTTTCATCACGTAACCTGCTTGCCCACCGAGTAACTGTACTGCGATCAACAGCAGCATCTCCATACACCTTTTACAACCTCTTGTTGATGTTTCCCACTGTCTCGTTTTCACAGCACAAGAATTCTATGACAGCACGTTGTTTCTGACGAACGTCAAGTGTAGCAGCCATCTTGAAGGCGTGCTGTGACGGCGCCACTCACGGGAACAGGTTGAACTAAGTTTGAAAACTAGCGGGAAGGATGTATCTACACACTGTAAAACTTTCACACATGCAGAATGAAAACTGTATTTTTACAAAAATAGTGTGCATTTCATTTGGAGTGACCCTCGTATTTCTTGTCATACACCGTGAAAATGATGAGTGCCCCCCTCCAGGTTTTGGGTTCGCTCTTGGTTAGGGCCAGAGTTTAGCTGAAAGTAATTCCTACAGAATATGTCATCTCCTTGCTGTTCTCTCACAGAACAGTTAAAAATTGTTGCCGACACAAAGGCTTGCGTTCCCATCACACCTCACAGAATGCGAAGCCACTTAGAAACGCGTAAGTAACAGTACTTCAAAAGTGATCCCGTTACATCTGTGTCACTCACAGCCACGCAGCAGATGGCAGTCAATGTGGCAACGCTATAATGCCACATGACAAACAGGTAGCACTTTTAGAGTATAGTACGAAAATACTATACCTTCCTACTCAACACCCCAGTGACAGTGTTGAAGTTCACGTTGCTCTCTTTAGCGTTAGTGGTTTCTAGAAAACGGCAGCTGTCCAGTCTGCAGCAGACGGGGTCGAACCGTCCAAAAGACAGGTACAGATTACTTACTTCGAACCGAGGCTGTGGTTCTAAGGTCATGCGGATAAGACAGGGCTCATAGGGCGGAAACTCTAGAGTTCAACAGGGAAGTTAATAGCGACCGAACAGAGACTCGGATTTGGGACGAACAATGGCAACTCCGCGACCAGGCCCAGAGGATCATCCGATGTCGATTGGCCGTCATGTGAACATCTACCATATAGCATCAGCTGGATGCAGTATAGAAGGGCATAAAATCAATACATCGCTCTTCCGGCCGTTCTCAGATTTCGAGATCTTGTAGCCGTAATTTATCTTTCGTGTGGCTCCTCTATTGCATTCACGAGTTTTACTGCTCCCGCTGCAGTCCTACTGCAGCAACGGGAACTGAACCTGGGTCAAACATCCTGACAAATCAGTAACAAAGATGGACTTATTTGTTATAAGCTCGATCAAAATCAAAAGGAGCTCGGCTGTGTACTTCTCAAAGGAACCGTCCTGATAATTACTCTGGATAATAATGTAGTCACCCTCCGAAGACATGAGGCTAATGACGTGTACACCGCTTCTAGTCTTGATAATGGCCTCAGTTCGGTGGGGAAGATACTCCACAACATTCACCATTCGTGTTCAGATGCTGCAGAGGTACGAAATAGCGGGGATTTTGATCACTACTTTTCGTTTCCTGTTCCGAATGGTCCCAGACATTTTCTTTGGTGCTATGAGCTGTTGATCTAGCTGGCCAGTCGAATTGGGACAGATTGTCTGATCGTCAGTCAAATCAGTAACATATGCGTGCACCTCTGTGACCATGGGTGTTGTCATAACGGAAGACAGGAGTGCCCACAGCATACTCATCACGAAGACGTAGACGAAAGGGCGTCACTGTCATGGCTTTAAAAAAGTATTGACTAGTAATGTCAGAAAGTGCACAGGTGTAATGTCGGGAGAACTCACAGAAACATGTTTCTGGAGCTCCGTATGAGCTAATACCGGTGGGGCAAATAAAATTGGACCGGATGAGTCGATAAGACTGGACGTCAGTGTAAGCATATAAGCACGCCCCGTGACGCGTGCACCGCGTGTACGCTCGCCACGTGATCCATACCCGTTCACAGTGTAGTGCGGGCTGTGTCACTGTGGGTGGAGCGGTGCAAAAGGGACCATGGTAATCATAGTGGAACAACAGGTATTCGTTGTGGAAAGTTACGTGACGACAAAGTCATGGAAACGGTGTGGTCAGTTGTTTGCTGAAAAGTTTAATGGTGTCAAAGTGCCATCAAAGAGTGCCATTCATCGCTTAGTCCGAAAATGGCTCAGACACGATCTGTTTTGAACAACTAAAAATCATTCCGAAACGTGCCCGCACATCGGAAAATATGGCTGCTGTTCACCAGAAAATGCTTCACAGTCCTACCAAATCAAGACGACGCTTGTCGCAAGAGACTGGCGTATCACGTCGATCGTGTGGACAAACACCCCACCTGGACCTGCTCATGCATCCCTACCGAGTGTCTGTTGTTCATGCACTAAAGTCAGCAGATTCTGCTCAGCGTCTCCAGTTTTTTGAGTAGCTGTCCACTGAGATAACAATGAATGGCTTCGAAGTGGATCTCTTCATTATGTCTGACAAAGCCTGGTTTCATCTGAGTGGTTATGTCAACTCACAGAATCACAGGTTGTGGGTAGCAGACAATCCGCATAACTTTTATAAAACACCATCGCATGATCAGAAGGTTGAGGTTTCGTGTGCCATGTCTGCAGCCGCTTTATTGGTCCCATCTTTCATCAGACGCTGACTTCGCTGCGTTGCACTACCAACATTTTGAATTTTTTTGCGGCAGCATTAACGGGGAGAAGAAGACCTACAGTTACTTCCAACAGGATGGAGCAACTCCCCATACAGCTGTCCGAAGCTTGGAGCACATTTACACAATCATGACGTCTGACAGAAGTATTAGCAGAGGTCAGTCGGGTCGCGGCCCCAGCTAGCCACCCTGGTCACCTGGTCTGTCAGCGTCAGATTATTCTGTGTGGGGAGACCTCTAGTCTAAGGTGTATGGCAACAACCCTCATGGTCTTCAAGAACTGCATCAGAGCTTCGATATACCTCCAGCAACTTGCAGACTAGGGTCCAAAAGTGCCAAGAGGTGAACGGTGGTCACTTTCAACATCTGGTATAGTCAGGTTAGTACTGTATTTCCTTTCCTCTGCTGTGGTTCTTTGTGTCCTGGAAAACTGTTCTCCGGGCCGGGTCTGTAGACTTACACGGCAGCTGAGAAAGGAGCCTTCACATAGCTGGTGACGTAAAGTCGAATAATAACGTCCGCTTGCAGGCGGCTCTCAGTGACCATTAGCAGCAAATGTAAATATATTCATAAAGGAAATACATCCACAGCTGCGAGTGTGAACCACCTTTGCTTGTATATTAGACTGGTGCCAATGAGAATTTGTGCCCGAAGGGGACTCAAACCCAGATTTCTCGCTTGACGCGATTGGTTGCCTTAACCGACTCTTGCACGGCCACACCCAAACTTCCGTATTACGCATTGCATGCATGTCCGAAGAAATATTACACCGTACTTCTTAATAATAGAGGAACTGTGATCTCGCAAATACATTCAAATCAGACAGAAAGACTGTTGAAATTTTTCAGTCACAAGAAAACTTTATAAAGTCGGGAGAAAGCTGCGTTGTAGGAGAAAATCAGCATATAAGCGGCTAGCACAGAGACTCGAGAGTCAGTCGCCGCATTACCAGTGAGTCACTGTAGTACCAGTCCAGTACGCAGTACCCGTTGCTGAGTCATCTGGAGCAGAGCCACAGCCGAGCCTCAACGTCGCTATGCATTGACACGTTGACGACGCTGGAGTAAGGCTTCGAAGAAGGGCCACTGAGTTTCTGATAAGTATCTCAGTAGCAATTATTATCCTGTGTTCTCTGGCTCTTAAAAAAGAACAGCACTATAGTGTTTGTCTCCAGTCTCAATGAGTAATAGTTGATAATATCTGTCTGTCAGAAAGTAGGAAGGAAGAAGTGCTGTCCTGCACTGATTTTCAGCTGTGGATAAACTATTTGACTATGTATTGTAGGAACGATTTGCAGCAATGCACTCGTCTCTGATAGCGAAGGATAGGATGCAAGAGTTGTTTGAAAGGTTTACAATATAGATTGTCAAGGATATGCAGCCACTGTAAGACACCTCTCCGAATAAGACTAAACTATTGAGATATGAGATATTTAGTAATCACATTGCAAACCAATCACTGATTCCACAAACTGCCTCCATTTCTTTATTTCGTGTTCTCGGTTTCTTCGCGTGTCTTCAGTCCCCTAGGCTGCCAAGTCCTTCGGACAGGTCGCCTATCTAGCGCTACCTTGGTCATCCTGTGGGGCGTATGGTGTTTGATTTACCCTCAAGTGGCTTCTTTCTACTACTGGGAACGTAAATTGAATCTAATCCTGCAGTGATTACATCCCTATTCACTTCCTACGAATCACGACCACTCCTCTCCTTTCTAGGCTCACCTGCGCTAAGAAACCTGAGAGGCTCTTTCACTGCTTTAAAGGTTACTTAATAGACCTCACGATAAGAACAATGTCATCAGCTTCCTGCATGAGCTACGCAGGCCACAACTTCATCCAATTTGTCGACTGGACCTGTGGCGAGACGCGGTACAAATTCGTAACCGAAAATGTTGAAGTAAACAGAACAATTCATGTTCACGGTAACCTGAATAAGTAAGCCCAAGTGGTGGTAAGATAATACAGAATATGACAGAAGTACCACTGTCCTATTCTATACCCACCACATACTGCTGGCTAAATGCCTCAGCCGGCCGGTGTGGCTGAGTGCTTCCACGCGCTTCAGCCTGGAACCGCGCGACCGCTACGGTCGCAGGTTCGAATCCTGCCTCGGGCATGGATGTGTGTGATGTCTTTAGATTAGTTAGGTTTAAGTAGTTCTCAGTTCTAGGGGACTGATGACCTCAGATGTTAAGTCCCATAGTGCTCAGAGCCATTTGAACCATTAAAAGCCTCATTGGGTTATCGTTGCGATCGGTGCCTATCATAATTTGAAAAGTGGAAAAATAGCGGCTCATTGGACCACACTACACGCCTCCACTCAGCTACTATCTATTTTCTATGTTGTTGGCCCAATGAAGGCGTGCAGCTCATTTTCCGGTGTGAGGAATGGGATTCTGCGAAGTACCCGACTTCGAATTTCCATTTCATCCTGTTGCTCTTTCAATTTCCACTCGGAAATCGACCGATACATTCACACTCATGCAGCACCATGACTACAAAGGTGGAGGATAACACGACAGCTTGGTACCAGTACTACACCATCTGCATCGCTACAAAGCAATCAATCGCTTATTTCGAACGGTGACTAATATATTGTCGAATGAAAATATTTTCCTTAAGGAGTTAGGGAACGATGCAAAACCTACATCTGGATGACCAGATGGTGAACTGGACTCCGAATGTGAGTACAATACCACTTCATTCGGCTGTGCTGATTATCCCGTTGAGCAGTTACATTATATTGTTCCGTTTCCGCTCATTTGTATATATGATTCTGTTCTCTCCACAATTCGCAACCATGTGTGCCTGTTAAAGCAATGCGACCTATACGAGCCAAAATGTCGTAGAAATTTGCTGATAATGTATTTGATGGCTTTCATTTTGTGTTTCGAAATATCTGTCGCTGTTTGTCACTGGTGATTACACGACATTCAGATATATATTTCACATTTAACATCAAAGAGACATTGCGCTATTCAGAAAACACAGTCACACGGTTGAGAGCACTCTTCCGGTTGAACATTAGTCTGATGATCTAGACTAACGATTGTGAAAATTGTATCACAGAAAGGGTATATCAGAATAAAATGAACTTTGTATCAGAAATTAGGTACATGAAAAGCTAAACACTAACTTACAGCATTATCTGCTAGCCATTGACTTTACACAAGAGATTACTAAACTTCGCCTACTTTTAAGGGTGCCATGTGGCTGTGTTATGGAGATTGGGGATGGAATTTCGACCTTCATGTCTGTGCTTTGTTGCTTCGCGGAAATGTGGCCAGTATCCTTCGCTGATGGTACTACAGTGATGGATGTGTAGAAGAACCTAGGACGAAAAGAGCTACAACAGTATTAAACATATCACTGTGGGAGAAACTTCGTGCTTAATGCTTTAGTGAAAGCTTTTTGTTACGATGAACTCTTTTTTTTAGGTTCCATGGCATTTGAATGAAAAGAAAAACTGTATATAGGGATCTAGGTTTTCATATTGTTGATAAAAGAAATATTTCGACGCATATAGCCACAGTTTAGCAGAAGATAGAGCTACATACCTGATGGCATTTGCTAGCACTGCAGATTTGAGAATACTATAGCGCACTGTGCGTCTGTATCATAACATAATCTTCAGTACGATACTAAGTTCTGTAGTTAATGTATGGGGACATGGGTTACAACTGAAAAATAACTCTGACGCAAGGAAGGGTAGTCCCGACATTCGCCCGAGTTTTCACAATTACATCAGCTGACGCCCTGTTAGTGACTGGTGGAGAGAGCCAGGTGTTTTTGTTTTTTCTATTGTTATTTAATAGCCCGCATCTCGTGGTCGTGCGGTAGCGTTCTCGCTTCCCACGCCCGGGTTCCCGGGTTCGATTCCCGGCGGGGTCAGGGATTTTCTCTGCCTCGTCATGGCTGGGTGTTGTGTGATGTCCTTAGGTTCGTCAGGTTTAAGTAGTTCTAAGTTCTAGCGGACTGATGACCATAGATGTTAAGTCCCATAGTGCTCAGAGCCGTTTGAACAATTTGTTATTTAATAACCTCGCGCCAGATAGTCGAGGGGGGGGGGGGGGCGGCTGGAAATGAACCAGTACTTCAGTCTCCATCCGAAAGAGTTTAAAGTACACAAAGTACGAATGATTCTTTTAAGGATGAGCTATATGCGGGTGTTTCAAAATACATAATAGGTTGGTTTTCGTTGATGTTATATAAAATGTCCAGAGGAAGATGGACGACATTTAAGAACAACTAGTTGCGACAGTGATAAAATAGAAACTGTACTGTAATACACTTCACTACCTGTTTGTAATAGGGACCTTCATTGAGGCAGAGTAATGTGGAGAGGAAAGGTTAGATGGTCCTTTGGAGTAGTTAAAATGTTTGTTGAGGTGGTGGGTTCAGGTAACTGGGTTGTGCGGACAGGAAGAACGTGGGAGGATAATGGGTACAAAAACGTGGGATTTGTGATATAGATAACTAGGATGGCGGCCAGGCTATGGTCAACACAAGGAAAGCAAAGGGAGGAATGGGGAAGGAGGGGAGCCCTGAAATCGGAAAACATAGGGAGGGGCGACTTATTTCTAATCGGAGGGATAGATATCAAGGTGGTGTGACAGTTGTATGGGGAGTGGCGTAGGCTGGGATGGGTTAGACTGGGGTGCCGAGACGGCCAAAAAACACAGTGGACCTGCTTGTGACTTGAGTACGCAAGTGGAATATGGAATGTCTTGCAATAAAGATCTGGTGGTGGGTATATGGTCTTTGGAAGGGGTGGCTCAAATGGTTCAAATGGCTCTGAGCACCTAGAACTTAGAACTACGTAAATCTGACTAACCTAAGGACATCACACACATCCATGCCCGAGGTCCAGACTGAAGTGCCTAGAACCACTCGGCCACACCAGTTGCCCTGGAAGGGGTGAATATTTTGTAAAATGACAGTTACGAATCTGTCTTCAGGGATTGGAGCTGCACGAAGAAAGTTGTTAGGATGGATGTGGTCATAAATGGGATCAAAGAACATACTTAATTCTGGCTTAGTGGGTGGGAGCTTGACTATACATTTGGATGAATAGGGAGGACGATAAAGGTCCATGGTGTTGCAAATGGAAGGGGAGGCAAGATTGTGGCACTGTCAGAAGCTTTACAATGGGGGCATGTCGGTTGGCTTTTGCAGCCAGGCGTGTGATGAACATTGTGCTTTAGACACTCATTGCAAAGGTAGGATTCGGATTGGGGTTACGATTTTGAGGTTTCTACATTACGACGACGGCGGTAAATCAGGGCTCCCTCTTTAAACAGGTGGTCTCTCGTGTGGGCCACAGACATTGCAGACGCGGAGAGCTGTATGGATTCCGATGTCTGGATAGGAATTGAGTTCTCATCCCATCTCCTAGTCTGTGATCTCATAGTCAATCTTTGTAATCACAACAGTGAGAAGACGGTGGACAGGGATTGTGATTCTTTGGCCTGGGGAGTAGTTGTGGTGAGAGGAGATAGGTGGGCATTGGGACCGAGGATAACGCATAGGAGTTTTTGTACGAGGTGTGTGTGGAAGTTTTGATTGGAGGATTTGATCAAGACCGAATATTTTCTGGGGATAATTTGATGGATTGCTGAGTTGAGGATATATTTTTTTGTTTTAGAGGGTTAAGGTTATGGTGCTCAGAATTTCGATTCAAGGTGGGAGAGGACAAAGGTGTGTGGTTCAGGACAGTGTAAGGAGAGGTAGGTGTTGCATCTATATATTCAGTAGTATCTAGTTTGGTTTGGGCTGTTTTGGAGGGTGATGTCAGGAGTGGCGTCTCTGTGTTACTTAAGTGGCCTTTCCGTTACAATAGGACTGGGGAAGGGTGTGGCTGTGGGAAGGGAGGTGGCGGGATCTGTCAATGTTGAAGGTTATCTGAAGGTAGGTCCCTCAGGAAGACTTTTTGATTGAATGGGAGATGGTGCAGCTATAGTTGTTCTGGGTATTTACTCTTGCAGGAGTGGCTGTTAGCGGCCCTGAGAACATTTCTGTAGAAGGAAATGTTCGTAGGGGATGATTTACAGTGGTTCGAGAAGGATATGGAGAGGAGATCATAGAAAGAGGACGGAATATGTAGGGCGGTAGACGAAGGGAACAGTACCATGCTGGAACAGCGGGAGCAAAAGAAACGGCTATGTAGATAAGATTTGTAATAGAGAATGCCACTGCACAGTGAGAAGTCTGTGGAGGTAAACAGATGAACTAGCGGTTGGTGACAAGACACAAACGCGATGAGATGCAAAGGCTGACAGTGGGAAGATGAGGAGGTCAAGACATAGAGCAGTAGACGGCTACACACAGCTATGCCCAGTAACTGTATGTGTGAGGTAAACGGTTGCACCTTACTAGCTACAGCGAGAAGATATAAACACGTTTCTATGAAATAAGAGGTTCCACAATCCCTTGGAAAAAGGCAGCCTGAAAGTATTGAAGATAAATGAGAGACAGCGTAACTGAGATGAACTTACAAAAAGTAGGGGAGTTCATGGTATACATTAAATGCGATTTCTGCACGACAAACATGCAGTGTAATATTTCCGTACATATAGCATGTAGATGGCGTAATTGCCATCTACTTTGGTCAGACGCGCAATGCTAATCATTTGCGTATCCAAGTGTCCCAATTAACGTTTGTTGCACGCTGTCTCCACTTTGATGCATTTTAATAGCCAGCGATGGTAGCAAGTGAGTTAGTTACAGTTTAGTCGCTTATCGTATGTTTATGCTGTAGAATCACTACTGGCGCCACACTGTTCGATGATGCCACATCGGTTCTCACCAGGAGTCTTTGCCCTGCAGCTGTTCACGTCCTATCGAATGCATTACCTGCCCTCGTGTGAAGTGAAAACAGCGTTCTCTGCATAGTCTGATGACAATAATAGTGGTTCTTTTGCGCCGTAAATGTGCTTATTGGCAAGAACGGCGACGAGTTATGGGTCACCCTTTCAATACAGAATGTCCATAGTGCAGATATTTCCACCAGCTCTAACAAAAGCTCAAAAGTTATGCAGTGAACTTTTTCAAGCAGTTACGCAAGTCACTACAAATTTTCTAGATCATTTAAAATATTATTGAACCATGAATAGATAAAAATCTGAAGATTCGGTACACGTAAAATTAGAAGGTATCACTCATGAGCTCCAAAGTGCTACCAACAGCCCAGCTAGCACAGTGGTCACAATGAACGTGCGTAGAGAGTTAAAAAGAATTGGATACAATAGTCGAACAGCTCTTCATAAGCCATATATATCTGCGATCAATGCTAAGCGAAGTTTAAGGTGGGGTAAAGAGTCACGGCAGAGGACAGGAGATAACTGGGAACGAATTATTTGAAGTTATGAATCACGCTATACCCTGCGGCAATCCGATGGAAGTGTTTGGCAAATTCGCGGAGAACATTACCTGCCATTATGTGTAGTTGTAACACTGAAGTGTGAAGAAAGAGTGTTACTATAGGCCGGTGTTGTCCCCTTGCTGAGCATAGGAAAATGCTAAATGCGGAAGAATATAAACACATTTTAAAGAATTGTGCACTGCTTACAGTAGAGAAACAGTTCAGGGACGATGATTGTTTCTATAAGCATGACACTGCACCCTGTCAAATGCAGCATTTGTGAGGATGTAGCTTATGTGCAATAACATTCCTGAAAGGGACTCCTCATGGTCTCACACTGAGCACATTGGAACACCTTTGGGACGACTTAGAACGTCGACTTCGCTCCAGACCTCAGCATCCAGCGTCACTACTTTCTCTGGTTTCGGCTTTTGAGGAGGATCGGCCTGCCATTCGCCCTGTAGGCATTCAGACATCATACTGAAAATGTCTCTAGGAGACTTCAATACTGCATATAGACGAAGGGTGGACACTTTAAATTTTAATCTCTACTAATAGCTGTCTAGAAATTTTTGATCAAGTGGTGTACTATACCGATACCTTCAAAGTTCAGCAAGTTGAGGACTTCGAAGTACGTCTTTGGGCATTGATTGCTGAGCAGTGTTAACTGTCGTTGGCAAAAGGTGTTTGAAGAGAAAGTCCTCGCCGTCATAAAATATAGTGTTTAGGGTGCAGTCAGATGAATTTATGATCTATGAAATGATCCTTCAAGTAGTGCTTAAGTATCGATCATCGTCGGATGTATTCTCTCCTCACTGTGTATGCGTTACGGATTACATCGAGCAATCAAGATGGCAAGCAGAATTGACTCACATTGTAAGTGACGTATTGCAAGTCCTACAGATGCGTTTGGGGTCAGGTCATACAGCTTCGATGTTTGGAAACCTTATCTATAGTCTGGGATAAAAATGGTAGCCAAACGTCTGCAGTGGCCATTGGCAAAGACAGGAAATTTATACAGTTGTAGCAAGTAGGAATGAAATGGGGTTTCTGGATAAAAATCGACCTCGAATGCACTCCTGGAGGTCATCCACGTCATGTGAACACTCAGACGCCTCGTGGTGCCAAAGCCCTCTAAGACGTTTACTGACTGTATTTCTCATAATCAAATACTAAATAATACCAAAAATCTAGTCAACATATGCGATGTGAAACAGACAATATAACTAAAAGATAAAACAAAACTGACCAAACGTCATTTTAGAATGAAAGAAATTAAGGAAGGAAGAAGGTATTTTGATTATGTCTTTATTGCAGTGTATCACTTAAACTTGCTTAGTTGATGAATGATTAGAGTTGCTGACATCTGTACATGTGTATTGGTGCAGTCTCCAAGCAAGCTGAGATAAATCCACATGTGGAGTAATTCCAGTCACCATGTCAACTGGCCATCAAAGTCCCACCCAATAGCATCTGCAGTTACACTGGAAAATGGCTACAATGGAGAAGGGTTACAATGTAAATCGGTTATGCTGGAAAATAGTAACACAGGAAAATGCAGTAACTTGGGGACACGTGTTACAGTTTTTCTAGAACAACATACTGTTACAGTTTTGCTGTGGTATAAGGTAACTTGTTACAGTTTTACTGTAAATTGTATGGGAACCAGAGTAACTAACAAGTCCAGTAGCTGACACTCACTGAGCATACACACTGTCAGCTACTGGCGTTTTGAGATCCAGCAACCAACACACACTGTTATATTATGGCACACTATCAAGTTATGGCAAATACACTGTTAGCTTCTTGTTTTAGAATACTACAGGGTGTCCATAAAGTCCCTTTACAACTTCATAATCTTATGACAACGGCACTTGTTGAAATATTTTAACAACATTTCTTACATTATCATCAGTGTTAATAAAAGTTTTTTTGACAGTGTTCAATAGACCTCTATGTGCGAGCCTTTAGTTGCACGATGCAAATCAAGACGGTACTCGATTTCTTGCCATGTTCGCTGCAGCATAGCGTCATCAATGGTGGCAATGGCATTACGAATCCTTTGCTTCAGCAGGTCAACAGTGTCCCCATCTGCATTTGATACGCGATATCTTTGACACCTCCCCCCCCCCCCCCATAAAAAGTCCAAGGGAGTGATATCTGGCGAATGCGGTTTCCAAGGGATTGGCCCATCCCTCCCAATCCAACTGCCTGGAAATGTTTAATTGGGGAACCGACGAACATGCAGTTCCAATGTGGTGGTGCACCATCTTGCTGGAAAATGATAGTTGGTTGTAAGTCAATCAATTGTGGTGCTACATATTCCGTTAGAAGAGCGGGGTAAACATCGGCAGTAATTGTTGACTCGTTGAAGAAAAATTGAGAAATTATTCGGTTGCACATGATTTCACACCACACAGTCACTTTTGGACTATCTCGGTGAAGCTCCCTAGTCACATGGAGGTGTTCAGATCCCCAGATTCTCACATTGTGTCTGTTTAATGTCCCAGAAACATGAAAAGTTGCCTCGTCACTGAAACAAACTCGCTTGAGAAATGCTTTATCCTCGGAAACGCGTTCCAGCATGTTGAGTGCAGACCCTGTCCGTTTTGGCTTGTCATTTAGCTCAAGTGTTTGTAACACTTGCACTTTGTAAGCGTACAACCGTAAGTTCTTGTGGAGGACCTTATGAATAGTTAAACGTGGTAGTTTCAACTGTCTGGCAGCAGTGCGGATGGACTTCGTGGGTCAACAAGTGCAGAAGTTTAAAACGCTTTCGATGTTTTCCTCGGATGTTCTTGGTCGCCCGTTCTTTTCTTTATCCAACACTGTCCCTGTATCCATAAATGTTTTGTGCCATGCACGGAATGAAGGGCGTGATGGTAGATATCTTCCATACTTCGTTCTGAAGTTTCGTTGAGTCTGAACATCCGATTTTGTCTCTACAAACCACGACACACATTGTGCTACCTCTTGAGGAGTTGCCGTTTTATAGAGGTTCAGTTCCTTCCATCAACAGAGTATCTGAAACACAGAATTTTAGTATATATAAAAACTTTTGTAACCACTGATAACAATAAAAGACATTGTGTTAAAACATAAGTTTGTGGAAACTTTTCATAGAACAAGACAGAATTAGTAGCCTAACACGGAGTTTTTACACTGAAGAGCCAAAGTAACTGGTACAGCTGCCTAATATTGTGTAGAGTACCCTCGTGTACGCAGAAGCGCCACAACACGATGTCGCATGGACTCTAATAATGTCTGAAGCAGCGTTGGAGGGAAGCGACACTATGAATACTGCAGGGCTTTCCATAAATCCGCAACAGTACGAGGGGGTGGAGATCTCTTCTGAACAGCACGTTGCAAGACATCCACGATATGCGCAATAGTATTGACGTCTGGGTTACCGCGTGGCCAGCGGAAATGTTTAAACTCAAAAGAGTGTTCCTGGAGCCATTATGTAGCGATTCTCGACGTGTGGGTGTCGCATTGCCCTGCTGTAATTGTCCGAACCTCGGAATGAACAATGAACACGAATGGATGAGGTGATCAGACAGGAGGCTTACGTACATGACACCAATCAGAGACGTATCTAGACGTATCAGGGGTTCCATGTCACTCCACCTGCACACGTCCACACCATTACAGAGCCTCCACCAGTTTGAACAGTCCCCAGCTGACATGCAGTGTCCATGGATTTATCAAGTTGTCTTCATACCCGTGCACGTCCATCCACTCGATACAGTTTGAAACGTGACTCGTTCGACCAGGCAGCATGTTTCCAGTCGTCAACAGTCTAATGTCGGTGTCGACGGGCCCGGGCAAGGCGTGAAACTTTGTGTCGTGCAGACATCATGAGTACACGACTGGGTCTTCGGCTCCGAAAGCCCATAACGACGATGTTTCGTTGAATGACTCGCACGCCGATACTTGAAAGCGAAGGTGTATTAATACTGCTCACCATGGTATTTTGCTGAAGTCTTACTTAGGAAAACGATACTTAGGTATAAAATGATGAATTTATTTCGCTGAGCCATATCTTTGTGAAGTTGCTAGTTGAACAAAGACTGGGTTGGATGATGACACTGAGTACAATGATGCTACTGGGCAAACATGTTTCAACTGCTCCGCCCTCCCAGAAGTTTTTTTTTTCGTTTTATTGATAGGACAAAAGCTATTCGATATATGAAAAAAAAGCGATTCTTGGTGGCAATGATTCTGATCATCTTGCTATGCTAAATGCATTCCAAGCATGGGGAGATGTATGGATGAGCGGTGGACAAGCTGAAACTGCTTGTTGTGGGCATAAGATAATGCCAGTGCCAACTGTTGGGGTTGGCAGGAGAGCCAACACCGTGTTACTAGAGGAGGCCGAAAGGCACGCGTTTTAGCTCAAGCAGGTTGGTGTGAGGTCTGAAACAGGACAAGGAAATTAGAATTTAGAAAAACGGACGTAGCTGGTGGAATACTTAACTTTAATCCATTAATGACGAACGTCGCTCTTGACGGTACATGATCACAATATCAATAGTAACTGATAATGGCGCCTTGTTAGGTCGTAGCAAATGACGTAGCTGAAGGCTATGCTAAACTACAGTATATTCTCGGCAAATGAGAACGTAAGTAGGCAGTGAACCATCGCTAGCAAAGTCGGCTGTACAACTGGGGCGAGTGCTAGGAAGTCTCTCTAGACCTGCCGTGTGGCGGCGCTCGGTCTGCAATCACTGATAGTGGCGACACGCAGGTCCGACGTATACTACCGGACCGCGGCCGATTTAAAGGCTACCACCTAGCAAGTGTGGTGTCTGGCGGTGACACCACACCAACACCATGGGAAAATATGATTTTCTTTGATAATTCTAGTAGACAAGTGCACTTTACGGTGAAGTTAGATCAGAAGTAGTGCGCATGTGTTTTTCCAATATCATGGAGTCAATTTTTTACATATTTAATGCATGGTATGATGACCGAACGATCGGAATGGTAGTCGTCAACTAACCTACAATTTATTTCAGTAGAGTCAGTAAATAATATTTATTTTAATAAGTAATGCAGACAATTTTCATGTGGAAATATTTAATTATAAGTTCCATTGTTCTTGCAATGTGTCATACAAAGATTGAACTTTAGTTGTCGAAAAGTGTTCCTTAAAGTAAAAGTTTTAACAGTAGCGCCAGTATGCAAGGCAGGTGTACTTTTTGCCGGCCGCGGTGGTCTCGCGGTTAAGGCGCTCAGTCCGGAACCGCGTGACTGCTACGGTCGCAGGTTCGAATCCTGCCTCGGGCATGGATGTGTGTGATGTCCGTAGGTTAGTTAGGTTTAAGTAGTTCTAAATTCTAGGGGACTGATGACCACAGATGTTAAGTCCCATAGTGCTCAGAGCCATGTGAACCATTTTTTGTGTACTTTTTTTAAATTTATAGAACAATTAAGTTATGACAGTTGTGCCATGTATGTTTCGAAAAACTATACAATATTACTTTGGCACGAAACTCGAATTTTCGTTCGCAGTCATATCTGCAGTTGTACTTGAGTATTACAAGACGCAGCTACATGTGTTTTGTACTTGTAATTGCTGTATAATATGATAAGTAAGTTTATTTCTGTGACCAAGATTGTATTTTCGAGGTACTGACTTAGCATCTGTGTTTTGCTCCACCATTATCTTTGGCTATCTTTATACATTTTGTATTCGAAAGTTCTCCTTGCGTATTGCAACAACGTGCCCTTTAAGTGATGCATTGCGATAAAGATATCATCAAAATACCTTCTTCGTACCATCCTAAAATGCTGTTTGGTAAGTCCATTTGTCTTTTCGCAATGTTGAATGTTTTTGGTAGCTATTTTTGGTACATTATTTGTAGTATTTAGTGGCTAATAATGCAAAATAGTCCGTAAACGTTTTAAAGAACCTTGCCACCGTAGTTATGGATGGTAAACATTGCAGTCTGCCTGCCGGTGTGGCCGAGTGGTTCTAGGTGCTTCAGTCTGCAACCGCGCGACCGCTACGATCGCAGGTTCGAATCCTGCCTCGGCCATGGATGTGAGTGATGTCCTTAGGTTAGTTAGGTTTAAGTAGTTCTAAGTTCTAGGGGACTGATGACCTCAGCTGCTAAGTCTCATAGTGCTCAGAGCCATTTGAACCATTTGACTACTTTAGCTGGACTTTAAGACTGAAAGTGTTTTGACAAAACCTACATCAAAGACTGCTATGCAGAACTTAGAGGCAAAATGGTCCTAATCGGACTCTACAGCAAATGAAAATATTAATTATCCGGAAAGGGTTCGAACAATAGCAAAAATTGCTCGATTGAAGGAAAACCTGGAACAAAGTCCGCCGATACCGCAGTGCCTTTTATCTATGCAAGTGGAAATTAAGAGATCGTCGTGTCGAAACAGTGTAAAAAAGGACCTGCATCTACACCGTTGCAAATTTACTGTTGTGCATGAGTTAGAGTGTCCAGACGAATTCACACGTGTTGAGAGCCGCCGATGGTTTCCGAGTGAAGTGGTATCAGGGCTTTCGTATCCTTACTTTTGCATTTCTTTAGATGAAACGTGGTTCAGCATAACAGAACATGTGTCAATATGCATCAGAAAAATCCCCATAAGTAATTTGGAGAGCTGTAGCATAATCTCTAGACTGATGTTGTGGAATGTTTGATGTCATCACCGTAACATCATTTTTCATCAAATAGTTACTGCGAACCGGTATGTCGAGAAACTGTTTAATCCATATATGGATCAGCTCACAGATTATCAAGGACTGTATGGATATTTTCCGCTATACGGTGCAACAGAACACACTACCTTGTCATGAGTGCATGCATGAGTAGTTCGGAGCACCAAAAAAAAAGAGGCAGTGCAACCTTCTGGCCACCTCGATCGCTTTATCTCACTCCCTGTAATTTATACCTGTAGGTTAAATTGAGTGGTAAGGAATACTTAAATAATCTACACCCCTGGAAAAGTCGCAGCAGAAAGATGGATACACTTTCACTACTATCTCTCGGATAGAGCTGCTACGAGTGTCTCACAGTTTGATACATCGAACACAACGCTGCTTCGAAGTCAACGGTAGCCATTTCCTGTCTCTTCTGTGATGTTCATCAACAAGGTCAGTTCCATTTCAGTCTTACTGTAAATATTTCCGGGAGAGTTTTAGTTTGCTCACCATGTAGCTGCGATTCCTCTGTTGAGAGATACTGTATAAATAGATTTTCTATTCCGTGATCACTTCTCTCAATAACAGTATTTTCAGAGTAGTCAGTATTTTATAGCAAATTTAAATTTCAGACTGTTACTTTGTGAAAAGTTGTACGAAAGTGTCAAGCAGTGAAGAGAATTTCGTGTCAGAGGCCAGGGGAACCGGGGGTGCTGGTAGCTTTGCTTGAATAATCATCCCATTTGTTCATTACTAGCAGCTGAAAGATGAGTTTTGTTGATAAGAGTGGAGCTGTGTTGTTCTCCTGCACCATGGCGTGTCTCAGCGACGACTCGTGCGTGCATATGTCAGGATAAGCGTATCAGGATAACGTAGCGTGCTCCGGGCTCCCGTCGTTTGTGGGGTGCACGCTGCGTGGTCTATGGAGCGTAGAGTACACTCGCAAGCTCACGGTCAAGTGTTACGCTGCTGGCTTCTGATCACGGAGCTGGCTGCAGGCTAAAAATGTGCCCACATCATGCCGCTTGAGAAAGCCAGTTGACGTGTCATCACTACAAATGACATCCAGTCGCCAAGTGCCGTAGAAGAGCTGTTTCTCGCAACTGCTGCTGCAGCAGGCGCGGACCGTAGAGTGAGCGGCGCGTGGTATCACGACGCGACAACCTCAATCAACATTATACTAAAAGCGATTACATGTTTACATATATGAGTTTCCAGGTTCCTCAATTAATTTTTGGAAAATAAATTAGTGTGGAAACCAAAAGTCTCAAGAATGGCAAGGAATTTTACAAAATCCCAAGCTATCTTTAGCACAAAATGCTTCATTTCAGTGAGGCATCTGAAATTTATCCCTCATACACAAGCTTGTGACCTGACAGGCTGCAGAGAACATTCCAGCCACGAAAAGGCGTCCATTCATAGGCGAACCCTACCTGCTGACAACAACAATCCGACACGTTTCTTAAGTCTACAGGTAGAGCAGAAACACCATAGGAATTTGATAAAAACAAGATAGAAATGGAGAAACTCTTCACAAAGGGAAAACCAGAAAACTTGAATTCCCCGAACGGAAACACCTAACGAGGTGGCACAGTGATTAGTACAATAGTCTGGCATTCGGGAGGGTGACGGTTCGAATCCTTATTCGACTATGCAGATTAAGGTTCTCGGTGAATTCCCTAAATCGCTCCAGAAAAATGCTGGTATATTCCCTTTGAGCCGATTTCCTTCCCCTTCCTTTCGTGAACTGAGCTTGTGCTCCATCTCTAATGACCGCGATGTCCACAGGGCGTTAAACTACTCTAATTTTCCTTTTCCTGAACGTATGTGGAAATGACTGAAAGAAATGGTATTTTTAAACGCTGAAACATTGCTAATATGGACACTACAAAAAACATACAGCTGTTATTTCTTTTCAGGTGATAATCTGTAAAAGCTACAAAAGGTCAAATAGCACGGTGGAATCAGATTAATAATTGAAAAGGTTATTGCATAAATATTTCACAAACTGATAAACAAGTTATAGAAAATACATACAGTACCAGATATTAACAGGGCCTACATCAGAGAAATGTGGTGTCATGTAACTTACAATTAGACACACGCCAAGACGACACTGGCTACTTAAGGCGCCCTGTGCCTCGTACGTTAACAAACTAGCTACTACGTGGCGACAGTTATGTGGCGTAAGACGTACAAATTCCCTAAGTTGGTAAAGATAACAGAAAATAGGGAGGAATAACCACGTAGAGCGTTCATACAGGAGAGCTTCTGTAAAGTTTGGAATATAGGAGACGAGGTACTGGCAGAAGTAAAGCTGTGAGTACCGGGCGTGAGTTGTGCTTCGGTGGCTCAGATGGTTAGCCGGCGCGGTAGCTCAGCGTGTTAGGTCAGAGGGCTACGCGCCCTCTGTAATAAAAAAAAAAAAAACTGAGTCAATCGATCAACAACAAACATAAATAGATGTCTTACGATGTCCGCTCCGAGCAGATGCAACGAACAAAAGCGAACAAAATGAGATAAAAAAATATGGTAGAGCACTTGCCCGCGAAAGGCATAGGTCCCGAGTTCGAGTCTCGGTCGGGCACACAGTTTTAATCTGCCAGGAAGTTTCATATCAGCGCACACTCCGCTGCAGAGTGAAAATCTCATTCTGGATACATTATTTTGTTTTTCAAAAATCAGAGACAAGAGATTATTATTAACATAACAAGTAGTCTATAACCAAATGGCATGGCGTGGGACGGAGGGCTGGGGGAGGGGAAGAGTAACAGAAGGAAAGAAGGAACATGGAAGGGAGATGAGAGGGTAACCAACAACTGGAAGCAAAGATTAATTTATTAACGGTAGAAAGGCAACATTCGCATACAAATACCTAATAAAAGTAGAAATGGGACAAAGTTGGGCCTTACATGTAAAAAGTGATTATGTAACAGAAATAACCACTTCATCTAAGAAAACACATTTCGCCTAAAATGGGGTTGGAGATAGGAAGATTGCCCAAGTTGTGGACAGCTCGGAAGGGGAGGGGGCAGTCATCAATAACCAGTGAAGCATTATTAAAAATAAAGTTACCTAATGAATTTTTTTATGTCTTAGAAGCTTGCATAGCATTAACAGGCTTACAACATGTTTAAATATGGACGCTGATGAAGTCAAATTGGTAAGCATGTCAAAGTTAAATACAAGTTAAATACATGTGATATCTCCAGACACAGGTGAATCTGTGGGTAAAAAGCTCCTCCTAAGTCCATGGATCGATTTCAACCAAGATTAGTACACATATTACCTACTATCCGGAAAGAAATGCTTTGGGGATAAGAGCCACCAAACTCCTTTTGGGGTGGGGTTAATGGACAGAGAACTATGGGGGAGGAGGTGATAGTTCACCACCCTACTCATTCAAAGAGCTAGTATCCGATTCCACTTTGTCGTTAGTTGCATTAAATTTATTACCTAGTTTAGTATTCATTTTACTGTCAACTGAATTGTCCAATCTACTCTCCAAAGCATCAAATTTCCTGTCTAATTCCCTACCATGTTTACTGCTGAATGATTCGCTAAAAGAATGTAATTTACTGCTAAATGATGTGGCAGACGAACCTAATTGGTTGTCCCGCTATGTGTTGAATGATTCGGTAAACCAATCTACTATACTGCTACTTTCCACTTCATTGACACTTTTTGTCTCACAAAATTTATTTCGTTTTTTAATTCACTAATTACGATTTGCTCAAATAGCCGTCAGAAAAATCTACTTTACTATCGTGTTAACTGTCCATCGAGTCTAATTCACTGTTCAGTTCACCGGTCATTGATGCAGTAACATAATCTATTTAGTCTGCTCTCTGAGGATTTGGCAATAGATTCTCCTATTACATTATTCGCTTTTCGAAACATTTGCTTAATCGCGTCGGTGTCGCATATCTAATTCAATAACGGTGTTTCGCTTTGATCTTGTGTGCATAATCTTTTACTGACTTTTTGGAAATTTTCTGATTTGAATATGTGATTCCTTGTTTTATCGTCACGTAATTTACGTCTCCCATGGCTGCTGCAATATTTTCCTCATAGCTGCGAGCTGACTGATCCTCAGACATTTCCTCGTTCGACACGTGCCGTTTAATGACCGATCGGGCCCTTTTGTTGTGTGCATGGTTCCTTTCTTCTACTGTTCGAAGATTAAAGCCATTCTTGCTAACTCCAAATATTGAATTTTGCTTTAATTAAACTGCTAGGCTCAGAACACCAGTATATAATATATCACGCACTGTCAACCAACGAGCGCCACGTATAACCCAACCGCATTCTTTGGTGTATTAGTGACGTATGTAGATTAGTGTTACATATTTCACAGAAAAAGCATCTATTCTCAAAACAGACTTTAACCAAACGAATGCAAGCAAGATTATCGTTAATCGTCACTGGACAGTTACGTACATTGTACAAGAGTGACTGGAAACAAAGTCTGTATGCAAGTAAATTAATTTAGTACTGTTAGTATAAAGTTTAATTAATCATGAACCAGATACTAATTCAGTTATTAATAATTGTATAATGAATAACTGTAGACCAATCATTTCTGAGGAAAAGTTCTGAAATTATGGATGTATATAGTTATGAAACAATTAACTGAGATATGCCTAGTCAGCAACATTAAATGTATACGTGGAAAATCAAGTGAAAATGCCAGGTATACCTAACCCGACATAATAGTACGTTCTGTCACGGGAAACGCACGTATATAACATGAGTGAAAGATAATAACTACTGTATTAAAACACACCAGAACCGAAGAAACGACTGATTAGCCACTAGCAACACATGACGCTGTATAGTACGAGCAGTCATTCACAGTGATGTTTACTGTCGTCAGATTTTGTGAATCAATGCTTGAGATTTTTTCGTATTCCTTACTAGATTTTATAGTCGTTACGCTCACCGTGATTTCACAAACAGCAGGAATCACTGCAAGCAACACCGAAATTACGAAAGCCAACATTATATATATATATATATATATATATATATATATATATATATATATATATATATATATATATAATCACATTTCTTTAAATACAACATTTCATAACACTTTGGCAGTAATTTCAAGTTAATATCCAATGAATTTCTTTCCCAAGTTATTATAGAATGCAGTTAATGTTAGTCTCAGTTATATAATTAATTAAACTTTGACTAACAATGCTAAGTTAATTAACTAGAATACTACTTTTTTGCAACCGTTGTTGTACAATGTACGTCATTGTTCGATAACGATCAATAATAATCTTGCATGCTTTCTTTTGGTTATACTTTATTCTATGGAATCTATGCCTTTTTTGTGAAATACAGAACATTAGGTTAGAAATGTCATTAACATACCGAAGAGTGCGAAGTGGGTTATACGTGTCGCTCTTTGGTCTACACAATACCATCTATCAAATGATGTTGTTCCCTTATAGCTGAATTGAAATAAAATTCAAGTTAATATTAGTTGACGTTAGGGCACGTGGTATTATCTTTGAAACAGAACATGAAAGCAACGCTAGTTGAAGTTAGGCCACGTGGTATTATCTTTGAAACAGAACATGAAAGCAACACTGCCTGCAACAACAGAGGCCGAGCGGTCATTAAAGTGGTAAGTGTCATGCGAGAAAAACTTAAGAACAATACTGGCAATGAGTTATTCCTCCAGTAGTGAGTAGCATGTGTTAATTTTGTGCCACAGAGTACTCTTCCTCCATTATCCCATTTGCCAACTCATCTTGCTTAAACCATGTACATACTTTGATCCAGATACGATTGCTCATTAAACATTTATAATGCCTCGCTATACTTTGGATACGACACCGACAATGCACTCCATTACGCAAGGTAGTGCAGACATTTTGCACCCACGCTCAACTACTGTTTAATTGCAACTCTATTCTCTGCCTGTCTATGCGCAGTGGCGGCTCAACGATGTTAGTGCTACACTCTTTGGATTATACATAACGCAAAGTCTCTGACTTTTCTAGCGTTTTTACTACAGTATTTCTCAATATTTCTTTTCAATGTTTTGTAACAAATATATAGTACAGTTCTTTAATTAATAATCATTGTCAAGAAAATATTAACATACTTATTTTTATGCACACAAAATTGAATATTAAGTTTGTAAAAATACATTAAGTGTTAAATGAGGCACTGTGTTTTAATGTGCAGATTTTACACCATTCACCAGTCTCAAGTGCTAACTGACACAGGGAATTTAGCGGACTTCTTTCCAAGTTCCTGATGACCATGAGTCTAAATTGTGCGTAGAAAAGGCTTCCAAATATGTTTTAAATAACGTAAATCTGTACGATGAAGCTAGTAATAATGTTCTGTGGGTTGTTCTGTTTGCTGCCGTGACCAGATTTCTAAGAAAAATACCTGTAAAGGGATATGGAAAGTACCAGAAATGAATTAAGCAAACCAATTACAGGGTGATAATTACTGAACTGTATGAAAAGAAAACTTAAATTAGTTGCAAACTACTGCATGCACACACTTTATTCAACATGTAAATGGCACTACAGGTATTCGAATTTAGGTTATGACATAATTTATATGCCTGGAATCATTGGCGATGATGTGGTGCAGATGAATAGCGAAATTCTGCATGACCCGCTGAAGTGTCGGAACATCGATGCTATCGATGACCTCCTGAATGGCTGTTTTCAGCTCACCAATAGTTTTGTGGTTATTGTTGTACAGCTTGTCTTTAATATAGCCCCACAAAAAGGAGTCGCATGTGTTCAGATCCGGACAATATGGCGGCCAATCGAGGCCCATGCCAGTGGCCTCTGGGTACCCCTGAGCCAGAGTGTGGTCCTAACGTGCTCCTACACATTAGACACTCTCCTGTTTCAATGGGCCGAGTTCCGTCTTGCATGAACCACATCTTGTCGATATCAGGGTCACTTTGGATAATGGGATCCTCTTCCGATCGGTAGTCACCGTGTCATCAAGTAACATCGCACTGATTATTCGGTGAGTGGACATTCTATAACAACGGAAGAAATATTGGGCGAATTAAGGAAACTGGCACGATGATAAATGTGAACAGGCAAGCGAACGGAAAAAGGAATTAATAGTGAAACGCTTACTACTAAATACGAGAGCTAGTAGGCAATATACACTCCTGGAAATTGAAATAAGAACACCGTGAATTCATTGTCCCAGGAAGGGGAAACTTTATTGACACATTCCTGGGGTCAGATACATCACATGATCACACTGACAGAACCACAGGCACATAGACACAGGCAACAGAGCATGCACAATGTCGGCACTAGCACAGTGTATATCCACCTTTCGCAGCAATGGAGGCTACTATTCTCCCATGGAGACGATCGTAGAGATGCTGGATGTAGTCCTGTGGAACGGCTTGCCGTGCCATTTCCACCTGGCGCCTCAGTTGGACCAGCGTTCGTGCTGGACGTGCAGACCGCGTGAGACGACGCTTCATCCAGTCCCAAACATGCTCAAGGGGGGACAGATCCGGAGATCTTGCTGGCCAGGGTAGTTGACTTACACCCTCTGGAGCACGTTGGGTGGCACGGGATTCATGCGGACGTGCATTGTCCTGTTGGAATAGCAAGTTCCCTTGCCGGTCTAGGAATGGTAGAACGATGGGTTCGATGACAGTTTGGATGTACCGTGCACTATTCAGTGTTCCCTCGACGATCACCAGAGGTGTACGGCCAGTGTAGGCCTGTGTGCCTCGGTCGTATGCAGCCCTGATTGTGGCGCTCACCTGCACGGCGCCATACACGCATACGACCATCATTAGCACCAAGGCAGAAGCGACTCTCATCGCTGAAGACGACACGTCTCCATTCGTCCCTCCATTCACGCCTGTCGAGATACCACTGGAGGCGGGCTGCACGATGTTCAAAAATGGTTCAAATGGCTCTGAGCACTATGGGACTTAACAGCTGTGGTCATCAGTCCCCTAGAACTTAGAACTAATTAAACCTAACTAACCTAAGGACATCACATACATCCATGCCCGAGGCAGGATTCGAACCTGCGACCGTAGCAGTCGCACGGCTCCGGACTGCGCGCCTAGAACCGCGAGACCACCGCGGCCGGCTGCACGATGTTGGGGCGTGAGCGGAAGACGGCCTAACGGTGTGCGGGACCGTAGCCCAGCTTCTTGGAGACGGTTGCGAATGGTCCTCGCCGATACCCCAGGAGCAACAGTGTCCCTAATTTGCTGGGAAGTGGCTGTGCGGTCCCCTACGGCACTGCGTAGGATCCTACGGTCTTGGCGTGCATCCGTGCATCGCTGCGGTCCGGTCCCAGGTCGACGGGCACGTGCACCTTCCGCCGACCACTGGCGACAACATCGATGTACTGTGGAGACCTCACGCCCCACGTGTTGAGCAATTCGGCGGTACGTCCACCCGGCCTCCCACATGCCCACTATACGCCCTCGCTCAAAGTCCGTCAACTGCACATACGGTTCACGTCCACGCTGTCGCGGCATGCTACCGGTGTTAAAGACTGCGATGGAGCTCCGTATGCCACGGCAAACTGGCTGACACTGACGGCGGCGGTGCGCAAATGCTGCGCAGCTAGCGCCATTCGACGGCCAACACCGCGGTTCCTGGTGTGTCCGCTGTGCCGTGCGTGTGATCATTGCTTGTACAGCCCTCTCGCAGTGTCCGGAGCAAGTATGGTGGGTCTGACACACCGGTGTCAATGTGTTCTTTTTTCCATTTCCAGGAGTGTAAAATGAAAATCGAATAGACAGGCAATAATGTGTAAAAGGGAAAAAACGGCAAGCCATGCTGTAATAGGTAGAGAAAATGTAAGAGCATTACTATAGGAATGAAAGCAGAAAATTAAGGACTTTAATATTATAGACCTAAAATAATAGTGTATAAGAATAAAGAGGTAAGTTTGCCGGCAGACAAACAAGATTTTCATGGTAGATGAAGGAAGTATTTTAATTGAATTTTGAAAGGGAAACTCACTACAAGTGAGCAGCTACCTTATTATAATGGAGCTGCAAAGATAGAAGAACTCACCTTAGCGGGAATAGAGAAGGTAGAGAATTGACTAAAATGTTACAAAACACCTGCAACTGAAACAGGAAAATTGTTCTCCATAAATGAAACAATAAACTTGTTACGTTGATGCTGAATCGGGAAAGAATATCTGAAGATTGGATTTCAGCCGTGATTCAGCTAATACATAAGAACGAGGACTAGACTTACTGATATAATTACCGAGGATTTACCGTGTCCAATGCAAACTATAAAATATATGATATATTTTTGCTGATGAAAATGAATGAAAAGGCGTGCGGCTGTAATTTTGAGCTTAGTAACCTCTATGTCCACTTCAGGTATGCCTTTGATAATCATAACGTGACAGAAATGCTAAATGATACAATATTGCTGGGAATATCATGTAAATATATCTCACTCAATGAAAGAACCCCGGCTGGTTCAAATGTTCAAATGTGTGTTAAATCTTATGGGACTTAACTGCTAAGGTCCCTAAGCTTACACACTACTTAACTTAGGTTAAGTTATCCTAAGGACAAACACACACCCATGCCCGAGGGAGGACTCGAACCTCCCCCGGGACCAGCCACACAGTCCCCCGACTGGTCTCAAGGATGTTGTGCAAAGGGATGTGGAATTAAGTAAAATATTAGCCAACAGCAGCGGGTCAAGTCACGTGGACGACATTTCTAGGATGCTTTCAAACTTTTGAAAGCAGGTATTCTGAAATTTTAAATATCTGGTTTTATAGGCACAGAGTCTACTCCTAAGGGAAACTCTCCATCACAACCGCCTCAGATTTTGCGGTGTGATGGCTCTGTGAATAGTCTGTCAAAAACTGAACACAGATCAAGCATGAAAATAGAAAGAAGGTATAATGAACCGTGAAAAACAAAAGGAAATGAGAAAGAGTCCGGTCACTGAAATGTTTATTCGGTTTCTGTAGTCTTGGCAGTTCCCACACTATACACTGGTTGTAGAATATAAGTCATGTGGTATGAATATATTACCATCGAAAACAAAAGTGTGAATATTGAGAGCGAACAAAATACCACACAGACGTCTCACAGAAATGAAAGCAACAAATATACGGGTGTGAACTATGTAACAACAAATGAATTCAGGAGTCAAAACTTCTAAAACGGAACGTAGCTTGAGAACCGTTAAAAACATATGTTTTGACGGAGCACAGAGATACTGTGTACTTGTGAAACTGTTACATTCATTAGTTGCAGCTTATGTTTTCATCATTTCCTTGAGAGTGGTCACTTTCATATTCATACGGACACCTAAATCGAACAAGGCGGTATATCTCACTCATTTACCAGGAGTACAAATTAGGTATATCGATAAGAGATTCGTACTATATGACACACGTACTGTCACGAATGTCGTGTTTACATACCAGACGTGTTTTGCTGTGGAGGATTCGGTTAACTTGTCGCCTTGCCATCCAGCGTTTGCGGTTCCCATTCGAAAGCCACTTCCTTTCAGCTGCTCAAAATGATTCAAATGGCTCTAAGCACTATGGGACTTAACATCTGGGGTCACCAGCCTACTACACTTAGAACTACTTAAAGCTAACTAACCTAAGGACATCACACACATCCATGCCCGAGGCAGGATTCGAACCTGCGAGCGTAGCAGCAGCGCGGTTCCAGACGGAAGCACCTAGAACCGATCGGCCACACGGGCCTGCCTTTCGGCTGCTAATAGAGTAACTGTGCAGAATCAACTGTCATTATAGGTCCCTTCCTTACACCTCTCTGTTGAAAACGGGCGCTACACCACTAAAAGGACACAAATTTGAATGCAGCGAACAGCGACAAAGAAAATCAGCGAAAAGTAGGTTTGTACCCGGGTCGACCGTTTGGCAATCTATCAGTTTGATCACTTGACCAAATGACGTTGGTATTTAAGGCTGATCCATATTGCATTTCTTTTTCTGTTCTGTTTCTATCTCCAGTACATCTTCTCCCTGTTTTCATGCGCCCGCATCTCGTGGTCGTGCTGTAGCGTTCTCGCTTCCCACGCCCGGGTTCCTGGGTTCGATTCCCGACGGGATCAGGGAATTTTCTCTGCCTCGTGATGGCTGGGTGTTGTGTGATGTCGTTAGGTTAGTTAGGTTTAAGTAGTTCTAAGTTCTAGGGGACTGATGGCCACACATGTTAAGTCCCATAGTGCTTAGAGCCATTTGAACCATTAACCGGGGGCCTAGAAACGACGGAGAGGCTCCGTCCCCGCCGCAGTCGCCGTGATCCACAACCCCACGACGACTACCGCAGTCCACTTCACCCCTTTGCCGCCTCACACCGAACCACTCTTCCAGGGTTATTGTGCGGTTCGGGGCCCCCGGTGGACCCCCCCCCCCCCCCCTCCCGCTCCCAGGGAGTGTCTCACACGAGACGAATGTGCATGGTAGAGTAATGGTGGTGTACATGTACGTGGAAAACTTGTTTGCGCAGCAATTGCCGACATAGTGTAACTGAGGCGGATTAAGGGGAAACAGCCCGCACTCGCCGAGGTAGATAGAAAGTCCGCCGGGCGGATTCGTGCCGGGGACCAGGCGCTCCTTCTCAATCCGGAGAGCCGTGCGTTAGATCGCACGGTTAACTGGGCGGGCTTAGGAACTGTATTATTTCTCTTGTATTATGAATTGTATATACTAAAGAGATTGCTTTTGTTGTATGTCGCCCTTTGCTTGCGACACATCATTGTAAATTTCTCAAAGTTAAGTATTGTCATTTATTTTCAGTAAGTAAATTTCATTAATACGATTTGCTTGAATTGTTGTCCAACGATCCGGGAAAGCAGGTTTCCTAGGCACCCCACATTTGACGAGTAGGCAGGACATAACACCATCAGTGCAGCAAGGTCATTTTAGTTGATGTTACACGGCCATATCAGTCAATCATCCAGACTTGATCTTGGGGTACTGTAAAGTCCGCTGGCCCTCTTCAGGAAGGACACGCTTATCTGGCCTCTCAACGGATACCTCTACGTGTGGTCGCACCAACGTGCGACTTTACGTGCCTTAGATAATTAGGCTATACACGGCTCTGTTGAAAACGAATGGCTCGCTGAAGCTGTAGGGTCGAGCCATACGTGTCTGCTTTCAAGTTCAGCATTTAATTCGCTGCAAATAATAACCTGTAGTTGTGATCAGCTATCAAATAGTCTGTGTATCGCCTGGAACTTCTATTTAATAAAATACGTAGAAATAATAATTAATTGGTGCATGAGTAATTAATAAAAATGTTCTGTTACAACTTCTGAAACTGATGTAGACACCATTAGAGAATTCTGATGAATAATGTTTATTCAAGAAATTAATCTAAAAAGAAAAAATGAATGTGACGAAACGATTACCACTTAAAATACAAATAGAAATACAATCTTATTAAAATGAAATGAAGTTGTGTTAAGTATCTCACAAGTATGGTAACAGAATCACCAAGCTAAACAATCATCCAAGACACAAGAAAACTTAGTCCACTTCATGATCGTAAGACACAGAATACTCGTCAAAATAATTCAGAGTTCAGCATGACGATTTACACATCAAAACAACAGAGAAAAAGAGTAGAACTCATACTGTGTCTAGTCTTAGTTCCTTAATAAGAGATGAAAAGTTAAAAGTTCTACACTGGAGCAAATTTAGATCTCGCAATAGTTTAAGTTCCTTCAAAAGTTAAATTTTTCTAGCCACCGCTCACCTCTCAGAATCCATCACCCACACGACCAAATACCACACCTCATTTCAGGCATGTTTGCTTTCCTCCAGAACTCCACTTGACTCTAATAGTGTTCCGCCACTGCCTTGGCTGAAGGCCAACCCTACCAAAATTCTGTCGTCCGTATGTTTTACGGACGTGATTTGACTCAGCTTGGCAGTTCGTGCACTAAGCTAATATAACAGCATTTGAATATGAGAAATGCTATGAACATTCTGTAATCCTCAGATCGTTTACAACCGAGCGGGGTAGAGCAGTGATTAGCACACTGGACTCGCATTTAGAAGGACTACGGTTCAAACTCGCATCCCGTCATCCAGATGTAGGTATTTCGTTATTTCCCTAAGTCGCTGAAGACAAATGCTCGGATGGTTCCTTCAGAAGAGCACGGCAACTTATCTTCTCCATTCTTCCCTGATCCGAGCTTCTGCTACATCTCTAATGGTTGAAATGGCTCTGAGCACTATGGGACTTAACATCTATGGTCATCAGTCCCCTAGAACTTAAAACTACTTAATCCTAACTAACCTAAGGACATCACACAACACCCAGCCATCACGAGGCAGAGAAAATCCCTGACCCCTCCGGGAATCGAACCCGGGAACCCGGGCGTGGGAAGCGAGAACGCTACCGCACGACCACGAGATGCGGGCATCTCTAATGACCTCGTTGTCGACGGGACGTTAAACACTAATTCACTTCTCCTCCTTACACCATTAACAATAAATATAAGTAATACTTTGTTAATAAATAAATAAACTAGCATTCTTGCGTATTTGTGCTCACGTTAAACGACAGCAAGATGTTCAATATTGTTTAAAATGTCCAAAAGAGCAGATACCATCTTCATATACACTCCTGGAAATTGAAATAAGAACACCGTGAATTCATTGTCCCAGGAAGGGGAAACTTTATTGACACATTCCTGGGGTCAGATACATCACATGATCACACTGACAGAATCACAGGCACATAGACACAGGCAACAGAGCATGCACAAGGTCGGCACTAGTACAGTGTATATCCACCTTTCGCAGCAATGCAGGCTGCTATTCTCCCATGGAGACGATCGTAGAGATGCTGGATGTAGTCCTGTGGAACGGCTTGCCATGCCATTTCCACCTGGCGCCTCAGTTGGACCAGCGTTCGTGCTGGACGTGCAGACCGCGTGAGACGACGCTTCATCCAGTCTCAAACATGCTCAATGGGGGAGAGATCCGGAGATCTTGCTGGCCAGGGTAGTTGACTTACACCTTCTAGAGCACGTTGGGTGGCACGGGATACATGCGGACGTGCATTGTCCTGTTGGAACAGCAAGTTCCCTTGCCGGTCTAGGAATGGTAGAACGATGGGTTCGATGACGGTTTGGATGTACCGTGCACTATTCAGTGTCCCCTCGACGATCACCAGAGGTGTACGGTCAGTGTAGGAGGTCGCTCCCCACACCATGATGCTGGGTGTTGGCCCTGTGTACCTCGGTCGTATGCAGTCCTGATTGTGGCGCTCACCTGCACGGCGCCAAACACGCATACGACCATCATTGGCACCAAGGCAGAAGCGACTCTCATCGCTGAAGACGACACGTCTCCATTCGTCCCTCCATTCACGCCTGTCGCGACACCACTGGAGGCGGGCTGCACGATGTTGGGGCGTGAGCGGAAGACGGCCTAACGGTGTGCGGGACCGTAGCCCAGCTTCATGGAGACGGTTGCGAATGGTCCTCGCCGATACCCCAGGAGCAACAATGTCCCTAATTTGCTGGGAAGTGGCGGTGCGGTCCCCTACGGCACTGCGTAGGATCCTACGGTCTTGGCGTGCATCCGTGCGTCGCTGCGGTCCGGTCCCAGGTCGACGGGCACGTGCACCTTCCGCCGACCACTGGCGACAACATCGATGTACTGTGGAGACCTCACGCCCCACGTGTTGAGCAATTCGGCGGTACGTCCACCCGGTCTCCCGCATGCCCACTATACGCCCTCGCTCAAAGTCCGTCAACTGCACATACGGTTCACGTCGACGCTGTCGCGGCATGCTACCAGTGTTAAAGACTGCGATGGAGCTCCGTATGCCACGGCAAACTGGCTGACTCTGACGGCGGCGGTGCACGAATGCTGCGCAGCTAGCGTCATTCGACGGCCGATATCGCGGTTCCTGGTGTGTCCGCTGTGCCGTGCGTGTGATCATTGCTTGTACAGCCCTCTCGCAGTGTCCGGAGCAAGTATGGTGGGTCTGACACACCGGTGTCAATGTGTTCTGTTTTCCATTTCCAGGAGTGTATATATAGTTACGGCTCACCGGCCATTTGACCATCTTCTTCTGTGCGGATGCACAAACAGTGCCCGAACTCTTACGGGAATAGGCAACAAGCCGCGAGTAATGAGTATAGTGCGGGACAATAAGTTGGGAATGTGGGTCTCATGGGAGGCGTTACTGAGATAAGTCCCTGCAGTCGCACTATCCTCTGTGTCCTCGGTGGCTCAGATGGAATGCCGGCACGGTAGCTCAGCGTGTTCGGTCAGAGGATTAACTGCCCTCTGTAATAAATAAACTGAGTTTAAAAAAGCCTCTGTAATAAAAAAAAAAGAAACTGAGTGGAAGGATCAACAACCGAACTTGATCAGGATGTCTTGCGACGTCCGCAACGACCGAACACAACGATCAATAACGAACAAAATGCAAAAAAAAGATGTATAGAGCTTCTGCCATGTAAGTAGGAGATCCCGGGTGCGAGTCCCGACCGGGGTACACATTTTCAACTGTCCCCGTTGATTTATATCAACACTTGTATGCATTGAGGAGTACTCATTTTATTGTAAACAAGGAAGTGTTGTCCAAATTCATTGCTGGGGGGTTTACCCATTTCCTGCTACTCGCTGACCGCCTTTGTACGTGGGCTGCCCGTCATCAGCTTCTCGGCCGGGGAGGACATGAGGCGCCCTGGGTCCGCTGGCTAGCGACCAGCTGTACAAATTTACCTTACATCCTACCAGTTACAGGAGGCCGAATAACTCGCCTATATACGTGTGAGGTTGCACACGGTACGGCTATCTGTAAGGTCGAGGCACGCACCCCGCCAACGGTAAGGTTCCATGCAACTTAGACAGAATCGACCGCCTGAAGTCATAACAGGTGATTCCGTGCGTTTAAGAAGTTACTGGCTTCCCTGTTTAACAGATGAAACTGCGAACGCATAAAGTCATGATCAAAGCAGTCGTAATCTACGAATGAGAAACAAGGACATTAATCAGTATTGATGTGCAGCAGTTCTCAGAATATTTTAAGGTTGGAGCCGCATATGATCCAGGGGGAAGTTCACTATAATAATGCTCTATGAATATCCAGACCAAATGCTCGAGCTGGACCATCTTATAAAATGAGATGGCATTGTAAATCAATGAACAGTAGCAGAACAGCCTGGCCTGGTCATGTTCTTAGTATGGACGCTGGAAGAACGACGATAAAGGTCTATCAGTGGAGAACAACTGGAAGAAGCAGAGAAAAATGCCACGGAGGTGGTAGATAGATGATGCAGATACGATAAAAACTCTTAGGTTACAGGATGCCGAAGAAACACAATGGAGACGACAGAATGGGGGACACGTGTTGAAGAAATTAAGACACACACAGGGTTGTAATGCCGTGAGGGGAAGGACACTGCTTCACCTTTAATTATTTGAATGGAAGAGCATTATTCGTTCTTATGGTAACAACTGTTATTACTGCCCAGGCTTTGTATAGAAAAACATTGAAAGTTTCTTTTTCGTTAGTAATCGTAGAATTCAAGCTGTTAATGGCAATCATAACGTTTTTATTTTACCCATAACTAGTATGTTGTCAAGATATTCTTCTTTATTTATCACACTTTATTTCCCACATCAGACGACGAACTTTCGTTTATCTTGAAATTTGTTGGTGATTTCTCCCATATTCAGGATATGGAAAGATTAAGTTTTAGTGAAGTGCTGCGGAAGACAACTAATGGCGAGTGCAAGGTAGGCTGAGAGAGAGAGAGAGAGAGAGAGAGAGTAGCATGGATGTCCTTAAAAATAAATAGCTATGTTGTTTGTTGACTATGTGGATGAGCGTTTAAGTATAAAGGCATGGTGTCTAAGCTCAGCCGGTTCTAAGATTGTTCTGTCAGTTTTCTCTTCTTCAACTAATGGTACCGATTTATTAATGTGAAAAATGCCAAGTTGTATCGGGGTTCCTAGTTTGAATTTATATCCAATTTATCTAGTTGAGTAAGTCAGTTTAAAGGATGGTGGAAAGTAAGTGCATATCATTCTAATAGGCACATACCAAATAAAGCACTGAGGTGTTGAAACAAACCTTAGAATTGAGGACAGCTTTACTTTTAAGTCCTGTACACACGCGTACACATCTTGCGCCACTAATGGTGCAATAAGATGGTAAAACTTCGTATTCCAAGACCTGGCATGCCGTCTGGTAGCTGAGTTTGTACACACAATGACTGCAGATGACGCAACATTATTTTAGAAAATGGCTGATGACGAACTGAGAGTGTCAGATGCTGGTTATGTAGTCATTACTGCCACAATGACTCGGTGACATCGACGAAGAAATAATAGAAGATGGTGGCGTAGACCTTGGATTTTAAGGCGTGACGACGGCGGTCGGGAATTTCACAGTTTATTACACGATGAACTGAAGTTGGAGGGCAGGGAATCAGACAAAAATTTTCTGAGAATGGGCGATACGGAATTCTTAACATTACATTGTCCAAGAATAACGAAGAAAAAGTCCAAGAATAACGAAGAAAATGTCCAAGAATAACGAAGAAAAACACGTTTATGCGAGAATGCATCTCAGCTTTAAAGACGTGAGTAGGTACCTTTATACAAGCCTAGTATTACTAGGCTGCTGTAAGCTGTAACTAACTCCATAACTTTCTTTGCTGGAGAAAGCTACAGAAGCCTAATATTTTCATCAAGAATACCTGTAAGCACGATATCCTTAATTACTCCTGAAACTTGGGACGCAGTTTACCAGTGCTTAAAGGATTCATACATGAAGCTACATTTTGATTTTGAGAAAGTCATGAGAACATGACCAAAATATGTTAGTGTAATAACACATTTAAACAAGCATAAAAATACAATAGAGCAACCATTTTTGTTCAGATGTGTTATTCTCAGCAAGAAACATATTTTGGGTTGGAGGTGTATTCTGGATGCCTCTGCTCCAACTTTTTATGCAGTTTTATTTGTTACGTATAGTTAGTTGACAAACCCGTAGCATTCACTGTATTCTCCTTAATTAATTAGAAATAACAAAAAATTATTTAAAGTGGCATTCTTAACAATTTCCAAAAACCATTTGTTTGGGAGAACGATGTATCTCTGATCCTACCTTCAGATATGACTGTGTTCAGGTATCATCACATATTTTTATAGTTTGGCAATTGTATTCAAAATGTATCCCCACATTGAAAGTCTATGTTAAGAATTGAACCCTACAATTTATAGGCCAAATCTGTTTCTCCCCTACCTGAGGAATTTTCAGACAAAATATGTGCGCTTCATAATTAATCATTTTCAGTAATTAGGGGAAAGTGTGTATGATACATAGTGATTCCAGGCTGTAGGATTGTACTTATTTTTCAGTTCATGTCTATGGCAGTCTCATTGACACATTCACATCACATTTTCAGTCTTTCAGATGACAACAGGAGAAAGTGAATGGAAATGCATATTAAAACAGTTCCAAGACATGTGGAACTTTCCAAATTGTCTTGGTGCTTTAGACGGGAAGCATGTGGTATTCGAATAACCAGTATGTACGAGATAATACTACCACAAATACAAAGGAGGTAACAGCATTGCGTTATTGGCATTTGTTTATGCACAGTATAAATTTGCATGTGTTGATGTAGGTTTCAATGAGAGGATTAGTAATGGAGGAGTGTTCTAGAACAGTCCATTGCGTGAAATTTTTACTGGTGCTGAAAATTTAATGAACATTCCTACACCAGAGATATTATCAGGAACTCAAACTACAATGCCTTTTATAGTTGCCGTTGATGATGCTTTTCCCTTATCAGAGCATATAGTGCAGCCATATAAGGGAAATTTCACACAGGAACAGAAAATATTTAACTACCATTTGAGCAGGGCAAGAAGAACTTCTAAAAATGCTTTCGGAATACTGAGCAATAGGTTCAGAATCCTCCTTAAGAAAATGGAGCTACCTGCTCAAACTGTAGAGAAAATCACACTGTCTACTTGTGTGCTACATAATTTTTTACTGGACACATGTGGGAAGACTTATGTTGGACAACTGCAACAGAAAGAAGACACAAACTACTACGTTATCATTCCAGGAGAATGACACGAAAATACTCTAAGGGGCATAGGAAGATCAGATGAACTAAAGCCAGGTAAAGAAGGTAGGAAAGTGAGGGACACACTGCAGGAATATTTTAACGCTACTGGGTATGTACCGTGGCAATGGGAATCCACAAAAAATTGCAGTACTGATACAGCGCCAAATCTTAAAAATAAGTAATGTAAATTATGACTGAAAAGTTAATATGGTATGCAGGAGAGTGTATGATAAATTAACTTAGTTGGTATTGGCACTAAATTTTTTAATCTGAGTTTGCTTCAATTGCAATCCACACTCAAGATAAAGTCCTGAATTCATTTGTATTTTATGGATGTTAACAAATTAAATTTTAATGAAGATTAATAAACAATCTTGTTACTCCAAATAAAGAAATAAACAGTCTTGTTACTCAAAATAAACAGTCTTGTCACTCAAAATAAACAAATGAACAGTACAAAGTATGTTAAATACCTCTGTCTCAGCTTTTATCACCAGAGCTTTACTTTTTATTTACCGTAGAGAAGCAGTTGTATGTGAACCAAATACTTCAGTCACATGGAGCAGTTTTTGGTTTATTTATGCTGGACAGTATATTGTTAGCTCTTTTCAAAATAGCATTTTCTTCATTATTGTAAGCACGCTTCCCTTGTTCATACCACCTTTACATGATGATGATGATGATGCGGTTTGAAATGGCTAACCATCTTGTGCAACTTCACATTCCTCTATAATTAAGAAATCCTCACTAACATGAATAGGAGGCTCTTCAATCCCACTGGCACGACAGTCATCCTGAAAAATAATTTACAGTGTGTACCTTATACTTTTTGTGATTGGGTATTTATGACAGTACAGGGCACTGTGCAAGACCATGGATCTACTAACTTGGCTCCACAACATATTTAAGTTACGAAGGAAACAAGAAATATGGACACTAATCGGGTTCAAACCCAAAACCTTCAAATTTTAAACTAAGTGCATCAAACAACTGAGCTATTCATATACATGGCATGTTTGTTAGTATTATGTATGCTGCGAAGTTCGCCAAAACAAACAAGTTATCAGCTTATTTTTCTTTCACTTACTATACTAACTACAGAGGAAACTGAAGAGTAAAAAATAACTTACTTTGACATTACTGTTTTTAGAGTAGTTCACGCTTTCTTGTACGAATTCTGCGTTGCAACTTCCTTTCCTTGCCTGAACGTGATCTCACAAAAACATAAGTTAAAAACATAAGTTTCTTAAAATGCCACACCGTAGGTTTATACATATCAGCAGATCCCATCCCACTCATTGTCCAAGCTTTTTTTTATTAAGTTTTGACACAAACGTCGTGCGCAAACTTTTCATCTTCACTATAAATTCAGCATGAGACGAAAACCTAACCCCCTTCAATGAATCAACCATTTTGTCAAATAAGTATTTCCTAACGTGTTTGTTATAGTATGCGGATGATTTTGTGTCATAAAGAATTGTTTCTTGTCTGTATGCCTCAATAATCTCTTCTATAGCTCCCTTAGAGCTCTCCATTATCACACGGTGCACTACCGATAGCAAAAACAAACAGAGATATGAACTAAAATGGCAGCTATAGGGCGCGGAACATGCTGCGTTTGGTTGCATGTCATTTACTAGCAATGCGGTGATACGCCACCAGATGGCACGCAAGGTAACCGTTCACACGAAGCAGTTTACTCGCTACGCCAGTCATGGTGCAAGAAATGTCTCCGTCTGTACTGGGCTTTAAGGAACCTAGAGGGTTGAAAATAATCGATAATTAGTCAAACGAGGGTTGTGTAGGGGATCTGTTTCTTAGGCTTCTTCCAATACATTTCTGTTTGGCATCATCCCTCCCAGGGATAAATTTGTATTCATTGCATCTTAAACGGTCTGGACTGGTACTCCTAGGTACCTGACGATTATGATTCAGCCTAGCGACATCGTCGATCATGTAGTCGAACTTAATACTATATGTAGAAGAAAGGTCTGTGCTCTGGAAATAAATCACTACACAAACGTTCGAGCCAAATTACGTATTTTTTATTCGGTGACGTGCATTAAAGACCACGTTAGGTGACATTATTACACATTGCTGGAAGGTTTCTTTGGGACCCAGAAGATTTGGCTTCTTTCTGCGACAGCTTGTCTTCTTTCTTCTTCCATACCCTGTGCAGTTACGGTTCATCGCAGTAGCATTTAAGATCCCGATCCCTGACCTTTACTTTGTCTGGTCTGAGATGTCTCGTCGACTTAATCCAGTCCGTTCACTACCCTCCTCGCCCGCCTAAATTATGAAAGCTAACCAATGTGTTGTCACCTTATTTAAATCCGCAACAGAAACTTCGAAACAACTTCTAAATTGCTCACGCAAAGGGAAATTTTCATATAATGAATACACGAATGCTGATACTTTTATAAAGTGCTGTAATACTCCAAGGCTTTTCCTACAGGATAAGCAGTCCTATTGGGCTACAGCAAATAGTCCCAAATGCTGAAAAAAGCTATAAAATTCCTAATTTTAGTACACACTTAAGAAAAAAACAGAAGAAAGGGGAGAAAAGACTTAAGGAATCTGCTTCCTAATAGTTTAGAGAGAAAGAGGGAAATAGACTGATTACCAAATATCTGAGAGGCACAGCTGGATATCTTTATTAACGTCAGCCCACATTTTCGAAGCTGAAATAACGGAATATTGAGTTCCATTAAATAAAGTGGCGACACAAGAAACTACTTCCTGCGATAAGTGACTCAAAAAACAACATGTCCTGTAAAAACGTAAGACGCTTGGGAAACCTAGTTTCATCTAAGAGAATGTAGCGACCTCACCCAAGTACGTGCAGTGACATGAAAGCTGCATTCCAGTATCCTAACTAAAAAAATCCATTGGATAAATGTGGCTTCCGCCTTATTCACGCTCTTCCTAAATGAATTTCGCGCTACGGTCTCTGATTGCCTGTCGAAAGACAGTCACTGAACTCCAAGAGACTTACCGCGTATGACTACTCAGAGATATGCGGCAGCCAGCAAGCCATTGCAGCCTGTCAGAAATAATTAAGAAAACTTTGGGAAGAAACAGCTTGCATGTTTCATCATTCCCTGTCTTCATCATTCCCATCCTTAGATGACGAGAAGTGTTTCAGCAATTTTTTAAGTCCCTTACGTAGAAAGCTCTGTTTAAAAATGATTTAGCAATTAAATAAATAAGTATAAGAAAGAAGAACTAAATTTTCGCAAACAATGAAAAACTGGTGGGCAAATAAAAAGAACCAGAAGACCAAGAAGAACGGAAAGTGAACCAGCTTTACTTAGCGTCTTCCACATGGGAGCTTTACGACTAATAATAATAATAATAATAAGTATCTGTCATATAGGTCTACAACAATAATATTAATTGTAACCATTTGCACAATTTAAAAATTAAAAAGAAAGTTGATGTCTATGAAGCAGACAGAAAGGAGAGTTAGAGACGCTGATTACTTTCTGTGGTGACAAATCATAAGCCTAAAATATTATAAAATCTGTGCGAAGCAGACGAGATTGAGACACATGTTTCCATCACTCGATGTAACGTAAATTAATTAGAAAAATTGAACTAAAAACACTTCGGTCTGCCAAGAACATAAGCTGCTAGTCTGGATAGTTTTTTGTTTATCAAAAGAGAAGGAAAGGTTTTGTAATTTTGTACACTTGGATGTTTTCAGTTTTAAACAGATACACTAGCACACCCAGAAAAGGAACACCGGAGGGTTTAGGATGAAAATGGTGTCACATACTCTAGAACAATGAAAATGACGTTTTGTGGACAGTTGATGGGCTTGTTCACGAAGACAGCTGGGTCAATAATATATACCACGCTGAACTGAAACTATGTTGTAGCATCCAATCAAATACAATGCGGTACATACAATGACAAGCTAAATCATTATGACCAACTGCTTAATAAATTCTTGCTCCATGTTTGGAGCTCAATATGTCATGAATTCTGTGTATCATGAATTCGACAGTTTGTTGGTAGGCTTGTGGAGGTACGTAGCACCAGATGTCCGATTAGAAGTCACGTAATGTCTTTATACAGCTAGCCACTGATTTGTTTATGTGGTGATGGTCGTCCGACAGCGAACCAAATGGATTCCGTTTGTAGCGAATGGACAATATTCAGTTAAAATGTGCGTTAGAGCGGAAGAGAACTGCAACAGAGTCAGCTGCAGGCAGGCAAGAGTGTTAGGCGTCGCGAATCAAAACACAGCCGACAGGCGTTGCGAAGGAGAGCCAGCTAGGTGCGGTATAGCAACGGCCGACGCTGCAGCGTGCTAGCAGAAGGGTGGAAGCCTTTGCTCACTTGCCACCATGGAAAGGTTTAGAGTCCGTTCCGTAAGCCCTAAAGGAACATAATCTGGAGCCTATGAGTACTCAGCCATTCCTGTACTAAAATATTCTCGTCTCAGTATCACAGCCTACACCATGAGCCTGTGACACCTGCAGCAACGTCCCTGAATGAAGTACCCTTAAAAAACATACATTATAAACCGATTAGTGAACGAAATGAACAGTGTGAGGATATTAGTAATCAAAATGAGAAACAAATGTTAGATGAAACCGACTAAAGTCCTATTAATATAAGGACTGTTGAGTACCAAGGACAAAACTTAAGGAAAATCATTGGTTTTGACTGGGTAACTAATTAAATGCCTTGGTCACATTATTATAGTGATTGTACATCCAACATTCACAAGCACCAGGAACATCACTAATGAAATGGTAGTGGATTTTGGTGACACTTTCTTAGAAAAAAAATTTGTGAGGTCGATTCCGAGGAGATACGAATAAATTTTGTCTAGTTTGATGACATTAGAGGCACCTTGTTTGAAGAGAAGGTAGATATCTGAACATCTTAAGCTGTCCTACAGTGTCAGCTTCTGCTGGAAAAGTTTCTTTATCTGCGGTATTTGAGTCCGGTAGTTCTGATTCGGTTATTAGTGAGATAGTTTTCAGTAAATGTCACTGGTCAGCTGTTTCTCAAATATTTCCATTGCAATTGACCATAATTAAGGGTGTTATTATTGGTAAAACTGTGAAGGTCAGAAACCAAACACGTTTGGATTTCGTTTGCCTATGTCATCAGTTCTCTGCCAACTTCTCAATTCTGCCAGTCTTACTATACAAATGATATTAGTTGTTGATTCCTTGACGGAGTAGAAGGCTATTATAAGCTTTAACGACGCTGAGACGAAAGCTGAAGTCGATGGCAAGTTAGTCTGTTTGCAATCGAGTACTGGGTTTCTTAAGAGGAAGAAAACATAAACTGTTTCAAGTTTTTATGTTCGTCAAAATCACAACATTCCACTGAAGCTATTAGTCATAAGTCAAGTATGAAATTTTCTGCATAAATTAGAAGTCCAGGAGCATAAGAAGGCCGGCCGCTGTGACTGAGTGGTTCTAGGCGCTTCAGTCCGGAACTGCACTGCTGCTACGGTCGCAGGTTCGAATCCTGCCTCGGGCATGGATGTGTGTGATGTCCTTAGGTTCGTTAGGTTTAAGTAGTTCTAAGTCTAGGGGACTGATGACCTTAGATGTTAAGTCCCATAGTGCTTAGAGCCATTTGAACTATTTTTTAGCATAAGAAGTTTTTTGTTTCGTCTTATGCTATTCCACTGGTATACAATAAAAATTAAAAAAAAAAAAAAAAAGCGTAGGTAGAGGCTCCATCTCTCTATGATGGGTATATCAGCTGGCGACTGATGTCTCCTCATGCCGTGTGTTACTACTGCACCTTTTAATTCATGGTACACTTTACTTCTTCCACTGCTCTATATAGGTAATAAGTGTAAATAACTCTCTTCTATTATTCTAGTGTAATTACAGTGAAGTAAGTTTTGAGAGAGGTTGATTTTTCACTACAAGAAATTATTTTCCTAACTGGTGATAAACGTAATTTTCTATGAACTTTTGGTTATTCGTGAACTATGTGTCAGAAGTCTACTGTATTGATGCCATTTTGAGATGTTTGAAAATAGTTATGTGACGCTAACAATTCTCAGCTATTGACTACTCGTAATACACAGATATTAATTGACAATACCAGTTTAGTATGTGTATTGTGAGAGCCTGGGAGGAGGAGGAGGAGATTAGTGTTTAACGTCCTGTCGACAACGAGGTCATTAGAGACGGAGCACAAGCTCGGATTAGGCAAGGATGGGGAAGGAAATCGGCCGTGCCCTTTCGAAGGAACCATCCCGGCATTTGCCTGAAGTGATCTAGGGAAATCACGGAAAACCTAAATTAGGATGGCCGGACGCGGGATTGAACCGTCGTCCTCCCGAATGCGAGTCCAGTGTGCTAACCACTGCGCCACCTCGTTCGGTGAGAGCCTGAGCACAGTGTAAAGAATGATAGAGAAAGAATATAGTATGACATTTATGTAAGAAAGGTCGAGACAAAAAGGTAAGAAATAACGTGCTTTTGATGTAGGTGTAGTTGTGTGATGAAAGAAGGTGTTGATATTGTGCAATAGTGTAAATGGTACTTACGCTGAGCAGCAATGAAGGAATAATATGTACTGAATTATGATGTGCATCTGGGTGAAGATATGTTTTTAAGAATAAGTATTTCAGGAAGCCTATGATGACTGGTTGGTTGGTTGGTTGATTTGGACAGGGTACCAATCAGCGAGGTCATTGGTCCCATCGGATTAAGGTAGGATGGGGAAGGAAGTCGTCCATGCCTTTTCAAAGGAATCGCCATAGCATTTGCCTGAAGTAATTTAGAGAAATCACGGAAAACCAAAATCAGGATGACCGGACACGGGTTTGAACCTTCGTCCTCTCGAAAGCGAGTCAAGTGTGCTAACCAACGCACCACCTCACTCTGTCACGTGAGGAGTAGAAGATGATGTTATTTCAGTAGTGATGATGCATGTAGATTAACTTTACAGGCACACTGTGCAGTAGCGTAAACAAGAACCAAAAATATATCTAACATGAACATATTTTGTTCAGAACTGCGCCCTGTATGTAGATCTTTACGAGGAATTTACTCAACAGATAATAGAGCTGCTGTGTGGTTGACACCTTATCTTTGAATTTTCAGGAACTTGCAGGTTGTTGATAAAAATATAATTAACACATTACTCTTTTATCACCAGGAATAGCAACAGTTTTGTAGTAGTACAGATACCAGTGAATTTTACAGACGCCAAGATGATGTTACACCTAAGATTTTTGCTTCAGTAGTGTAAGATGTTGACTGATGCATGACTGAGATTAATCATGCTCTAATAAGGTTTTCTATTCTAAGAGTGTGCATACAATTATTTGCTATTTTGGTGATCGCCATACTTATTCCTGATGTTATTGTACATATGATTTGTGGTAGTTGCCACTCAGGCTAGATAGAAAAAGTCTGTAACTTAAGAAACTGGAGCCAAGTCTTTCCATTTATATGGGATACCTTAAAATGGATATCTGTATTCAAGATTGTCATTTGATACCAGACTGATGATTAACTGTTTACTTGTTTAAGCAGTTGGTTGAAATGACACCAGAACTTTACTCATAAGCCTCATATGTAATTTCTATGATGTCCGTGCCATGAGGTAAATATTTCTACAGTATGTAGTCAGGTAAGGATTTCTGAATGAGGCACATTTATAGGAAATTACCATGTTGCTTCAAGAAAATTAATTTTGGAACTAAAATGTATATAACTAATTTCTTTGTAAATTTGTTTCATATATTTTGGAAATACATGGGAGTTGATCTTGACTAACATGCACACACGAAATGTAAGTTTGATACTGGATGACTTTATACAATTCGCTGTAACACTAAGTTGGGTGCCACTCCGTGTCTCAGCTCATGAAAGATGGACCAATGGTTACACTGCTCAGTCCTACAGTGATGAATGTAGCTCTTCAGATTCTAGGTTGTCTGTGTCGATTGTGACAAGGTACTTCATCCTTCCTGAGCCTGCATGGATAACATACATACTTTGAGCTGTGTGGGTTGTCAGTGGACTGAAGGCAAAGTACTATGCTCCCTGAATCTGCCCCACGAATGTTCAGATGCTACCATTTGGATGCAACTTTGATAAGCAGGAGTATGACAAAACAATGATGTATGAGATTTTCTTAAACATTTTAACAAACCATTATAACTGCTATGTAAAGTTGTGTGCCATGTTGCAAGACATTTGTGTATCTTTCTTACTTCATTTGAACTGTCAGAAATTCTTACCTTTCCTTATAGGTTGTTAAAACAGTTGTCCAAGTAACTGTAATGGCTTTGTAACGCTTTGTACCATATTGTGTAATTGTATGTATTTATGTCATTGTATTTCACTGAATAAGGTTACTGATGTACTGCAGCAAGCACTTTGTTATGTCATGTCTTCTGTATCATGACAGATTCCCGGTCGGGAAGGGGATTTTTTTCTGCCCAGGGACTGGGTGTTTTGTGTTGTCCTCATCATTTCATCTTCATCATCATCGTCGTTCGTGACAGTGGCGTGATTGGATTGTGAGAAAGTAGGATTGCGTAAAAACTAGAACTTTGTACGGTTGCTAATGACCGCGCAGCTTCGTGCTAGGCCTCACGGACTGACATCGATACCTTTCCTCAGTGCAGCACTCCGTGAAGAATGGGCTGCCATTCCCCAAGAAACATTCCAGCACCTGACTGAACGTATGCTTGCGAGAGTGAAAGCTGTCATCAAGGCTAAGGGTGGGCGAACACCATATTGAATTCCAGCATTACCGATGGAGGGCGCCTTGAACTTGTAAGTCAGTTTCAGCCAGATGTCCAGATACTTTTGAAGTCATAGTGTGCAATAATAATACACATATTTCTAATGGAAGGCGAATAAGAGATTGTTATCTGTATAGAGAGGATTGTAGTTTAGTCACTAATATCAAGTGATACATGTAAAAAAATTGAAGTTGTATCTCATGGTTGGCAGAAAGAACCCGAAGGGCAGGTTCACGCACAGTAACATCTTTCCTTCCAGAAGTGTGAGTTGTTTATTTAAGTTTATCTGGAAAGCTTAGTTGACTATGATGATTGTGTGGGTAGAGTGATGCCACGTTTGTATTGCATGGTGATGAGAGAAGGAGAAGGGTGAAACTCGGTCCCGGCACATAGCCTACACCTCACTATATGGGACACTGCGGAGAAGTGTGGAATTATTCCAGGATGTTGAGGCGAAGTCTGGTGATCAGGGACTTTGCGCTACCACCCTTCCTGCCGCCTACCGTATAAGGCAACAAGGAAAGCATCCAGGGTGTTACTGGCGCCGAGGACCGAGATAGAGGCAAGATCTTATCTAGACCGGATGAGATGGCGCACTCACTGGTTAACACACTGGACTCGTATTTTGAAGGGTGTCTGATCAAATCTGCGTCCAACTATCTGGATTCTTTTTCCTATGATTTTCCTAAATCGCTCCAGGCAAATGTCGGGCTGGTTCCTCTGAAAGGCCTATCTCCCCCCCCCCCCCCCCCCCCTATCTCTGTGAACAATTCGAGCTTGCGCTCCGTCTCTAATGACCTCAATGTCGACGAGACGGTAAAGCCAAACCTTTTTTCTTTTACTTCCATTGACTAAGAAGTATTTGAAATATTCTATAACAATAAATTTACTGGGAGGAACAATTAATGGAGCAGCCGGACATCCTGTCACAGTCTGATGATAATCTTGTGGTTCGAACAGCTTGGAATACCGTACTGAGAGGAAATACTGTTCTGCCACCCTGGCTACACCTTAACAGGTAAGGAATAGAACTCTAGCTTGGTGCTAATGTTCAGTATGACTAAAAGTAATTTACTGTGTCACCAACATTATCAATTTTAATTATTGATGAGGCCAGTATTATCGCTTGCTTTTATTTACTTTCATTTAATTATATTTTCTTTAACTATTTTTTTATTTCGTAATGTACAACTTAAAACATGTTCCTACCTTACCGAGCGAGGTAGCGCAGTGGTTAGCGCACTGGACTCGCATTCGGGAGGACGACGGTTCAATCCCGCTTCCGGCCAACCTGATTTAGGTTTTCCGTGATTTCCCTAAATCGCTTCAGGCAAATCCTGGGATGGTTTCCTTGGAAGGGTACGGCCGACTTCCTTCCCCATCCTTCCCTAATCTGATGAGACCGATGACCTTGCAGTTTGGTCACCCCCCCACCCCAAATTAACCCAACCCGTTCCTAATTGTTTTTGACTCTCTTTTGAGTTGTTTGTTTCTTCCAATGTTCTTTGACCTTCCTAGCGTTTTCTAAGTTTCTTACTTCGATTCATGCTGCTTTTTGTTTCCTTGATTCCTCAGACTTGCAATCTGTCTATGTTTAATACCTTTTTCTAACGAAAATTCTTTTTGTCATATCTAATTCTCAAGCATTATTTATTTCGATATCTTTTTGGCTTATTTGATGTAGTCTGGTATTCAGTTTTTTCCTACAGATATTTGAAGATTTGTTTAGTTAAACTGTTCCCTCTCATGCTATAAAGGTGTCCAACTAAAATAAACCAAAATTTTCTCAGTGTCTCTGGTACTTTATTGATGGTCACGCAGATTTCTTCCTAACTCTATTTCTTCATACATCCTTTATGTAAATTGAACGCGACTCAAGAACATCATAACGGACATCAGTGACCTACGATTCATTTTGAAGCTGAATGTTTGTTGTTCGTGGAAGTATGTAACAATAACATAATAATAATTAATACAATTTTTGAAAACCTTTTTTCGTGTATGATGCATAACCACTTTTAATAAAGATTAAATTCTCACAGGCTTAACCTCTTTTTCCTAAATATTGATTTCAGCTTTCAATTTTATGGCTCTCAAGATACAAGGAAAAAAATCTATATAAATCAAAAAAGATATGTTTGTTTCCCAAAAACTTTAAATCCCCAAACGTTTTTCACCGAATGGTTTGAAATTTCGATACAACTCTGCTTGCGTATACGCGAGTGTTTTTACACATCTACCTGGGTTTCGTCTCGTAATATATAAGTACATACGTAATGTAGAAAGAACAAACGTTGTTACCAAATATCTCGATAAGAACTTGATCGATTTACTTCAGATTTTCACTCGATGCTCTGATGAACATTTGGATCGATTTAGACTACATATTTTAATAGATATAATATATACATATATATAACATATTAAGGGAAGAAGTTGTTATCAAAAAATCTCGTTTTTCACCGATTCACTTCCAATTTCCGATGGATATTGACTATGTAATTTTTGATATATATATTTTTATGGTATCTTCAATAATATACATAGTATTGAAGACAATAAAGTTCACTAATATTGTTTTTTAATAAATGCTTTACAATACGGCATAATTTTTATTCCGTTTAAAATTGTGTTTCTCAGAAACAATACGAAACATTGTGACCATGACATTAAATATTTTAAGTCCAAAAATACCTTGCAAATAGCACCTCAAACTCTATTACGTATCTTCATTTCAAATTTTATTTGAAACGTTTATTTTGAATAGTTTCTGAGCTACGAGTCTCAGAATCGCGTGGTTTTATTAAATTACGGTTGCTTTACCCTTAATAAACCCGGATGCACTTGTTTATCACAGCTTCGAGTTTGCACAAGATATTAACTTAACGCCTACTTTAGATGACAGAAAATTGAACCCCCCACAAAAAATTCAAAGGTTCCTGCTGTCCGAGATGAAGTGGAACAGCCCGTATCTGAACCATGGTGCCACATTACTTGCTAAATACAGGTGAAAATAAACTAGAAAATAAAAGAGTGGAATGACACCAAATAACGGTTTTCGTGTTCATCCCACGCGAGAAATGGCTCATTCATAACTCAATATGCGCCAAGTTCCGCTTGAAAACTATTGTGGCATGATAGTAAGAGCGGAGAATAGTAATATCAGGCATCTCACAACGCTACAGTTGCTTCCGGTAGGCGAGTGAGGTACGTTGGATGTTGTATAGAGGGGGGTTTGGATCAATGCACGCGGCAGAGAGTCAGTGCCGGGGCAGCTGCTTGATGGCTAGCCGTGACCAAGTTAGGCGGTGATTGGGTGTGCCGGCACCTGTCGGATAGGGTTGCGCTCTGGCTAATTGTATAGCGCCACCTCCTACAGTCAGCGTCTGTTTTGCGTCGTGCCCACTTCCCATTTTGTGCGCTAAAACCTGTCACTGTCGTTCTGTGGCAGATAACGCACTGATGACGCCGTGCTGCCCTAGGGGCTGTTTCAAAGAGAGTCATCCGATTTCATAGCACTATATTTTGTACGTGCTTTTTAAATAACACATTACAAGGGTCTTGTTATCAAAAGAAACATCCGATTTTACAAGGGTACATGTTTTACATACATGCACATACCACGTTGAGGTACTTTCTCAATTTAAGATTATGGTCAAGATTTCATGACGCTCAACGATAGTCCAGACATTGTTACGAGCATATCAGTAGTTACTTCATTCGCTGCTGTTGCTATGTGGCGTCGTAGTTAAGTCGAAGTTGTTGGAGGAGAAGGCACACAGACGGAGTCTGTCACAAAACCCACTGAAAAAAAGAGAACGATACTTTGAGACCAACTGACGTTGCTGGCCAATGATGCAATACAAGACCCGTACACCATATGGGCGGAGATACAGTATCGTACTCTCTATTAAAATCACACAGGGGTAGTAGCTGAAATATGCCTGTTGAAAGGGCGAATGAAAACACTTTTTATAGCTAAATCGATTCGGCGCAGGTTGGGTAACGTACGAGCGACATAGCTGCATCAAGAAGACGTCAATGGCAACAATATGAACCGAAAATTTACAGTCTGTCGGTAAACTGAAGAGCGAGAAATACCTACGGTGGGGGAATGGCCTTTCCCTGAAGAACATCCTAACTGCCGTGTAGGATGAACAAGACTCAGTTTCCAATGTAGAAGTGCAGTGCAGCATACTGTGATTTACGCAGCTTGTGTCAGCTTGCGTTTTCTGCATTGGCTAGCTCAGTTACTAACTTCTGTATTCCGTATGTTGTGGACACGTTTACTGCAAAATAAACACTCCAAGGCATGCTTGAACACTGCTTCGTCACTCATGTGAATGCACGCTGCAGAAAGGTCGGATAACGTTATGAAACAGCCTGTAGTTGCTCCTTATGACGTAGTTGGGTAGAGGGATTGGAAATTGGCTGTTCCGTCTTTACCTTACCTACAGACTATACCACTGGCGCCATGATAAACTTTTAATTTCGATGCATAAAAGAAAATCCATCCCAGATATATACTGACGAAAAATACCGTAACACCAAAAAATAATTAACGTAGATTAATGAAATTATGGGAATACATTTATTTAGGTAACTCATTTAAGTGATTAACAGTGCAAGAGCACAGATCAATGCAAGCGCTAGATAACACAATGCAAATGTAGAATGCTGGTACATTAACAAACCGGTGAAACTGCCAGAACGTTGAATGCAAGCCTGCAAACGTGCATGAATTGCAATGAACAGCTGCCGGATCTCAGTTTGTGAGATGGAGTTCCATGCCTATTGTACTTGGTCGGTCAATACATAGACAGTTAATTCCAGTTGTGGGTGACACTGGAGTTGTCTTACAATAATATCCCATATGGGCCCAACTGGAGAGAGATCTATTGATCGAGCAGGCCGAGGCAACATGTCGACACTCTGTAGAGCATATCGGGTTACAACAGCGGTATGACCGAGCGAGGTAGCGCAGTGGCTAGCACACTGGACTCGCATTTGGGAGGACGACGGTTCAATCCCACGTCCGCCCATCCTGATTTAGATTTTCCGTGATTTCCCTAAATCGCTGCAGGCAAATACCGGGATGGTTCCTTTGAAAGGGCACGGCCGACTTCCTTCCCCTTCCTTCCCTAATCCGATGAGATCGATGACCTCGCTGTCTTGTCTCCTCCCCCAAACAATCCAACCAACAGCTGTATGTGGGCGTGCGTTATCCTGTTGGTAAACAACCCTTGGAATGCTGTTCATGAATGGCAGCGCAACAGGTCTAATCACCAGACTAATGTACAAATTTGCAGTCAGTGGTGTAGGATAACCACGAGAGTGTTCTGCTGTCATGCGAAACTGCACCTTAGACCATATCCCCATGTGCAGGTCCTGCATCTAGCACGCAGACAGGTTGTTTGCAGGCCCTCAGCCGGCCTCCTTCTAACCAAAACATGGCCATCACTGGTGCCGAGACAGAACCAGCTTTCATCGGAAAACACAACAGGCCTCCCTCTTTCCTTCGGATGAGCCCTCGCTTGACACCACTGAAGTCACAAATGGCGGTTGTTTGGGGTCAGGGGAATTCACGCTATAGGGCGGCTGGCTCTGAGCTGTCTTTGGAGTAACCGATTTCTAACAATTCGTTGGGTCACTGTAGAGTCAAATTCTGATCAGATTGCTGCTCCAGATGAAGTACTATGCACCAGGGCCATACGCCGAACACCGTGGTCTTCCCTCTCGGTAGTTCCAGGTGACCGCCGAGAGCCCGGTCTTCTTGCAACTGTAAATTCTCGTGAACACCGCTGCCAGCAATCATGTATAGTGGCTACATTCCTACCAAGTCTTTCTGCAATATTGCAGAAGGAACGTCAAGTTTCTCGTAACTCTATTACAGGACCTTGTTCAAACTCAGTGACGTGCTGACAAATTGCGTCTTTGTCTCATAAAGGCATCAGTTCAGCACGTCCAGTCTCAATGCTAACTAACCCTCACGACCGTTGCAGCGTGTATTTACAACAAATCTGATTTCTACATCTACATGTATACTCTGCAAATCACATTTAAGTGCCTGCCAGAGGGTTCATCGAACCACCTTCACAATTCTCTATTATTCCAATCTCGTATATCGAGCGGAAAGAAAGAACACCTATATCTTTCCGTAAGAGCTCTTATTTCCCTTATTTTATCGTGGTGATCGTTCTTCCCCATGTAGCTCGGCGTCAACAAAATATTTTCGCATTCGGAGGAGAATGTTGGTGATTGGAATTTCCTGAGAAGATTTCGTCGCAACGAAAACGCCTTTCTTTTAACGATTTCTATTCCAAATCCTGCATCATTTCTGTGACACTCTCTCCAATATTTCACGATAATACAAAACGTGCTGCCTTTCTTTGAACTTTTTCGACATACTCCGTGAGTCCTATCTGGTAAGGATCTCACACCGCACAGCTGTATTCTAAAACAGGATGGACAAGCGTAGTGTCTCCTTAGTAGGTCTGTTACATTTTCTAAGTATCCTGCCAATAAAACGCAGTCTTTGGTTAGCCTTCCCCACAACATTTTCTATGTGTTCCTTCCAATGTAAGTTGTTCGTAATTGTAATACCTAGATATTTAGTTGAATTTACGGCTTTTAGATTAGACTGATTTATCGTGTAATCGAAGTTTAATGAGTTCCTTTTAGCACTCATGAGGATGACTTCACACTTCTCGTTATTCAGAGTCAACTGCCACTTTTCGCACCATTTTTTCTAAATTATTTTGCAGTTTGTATGCTCATAGTGGCGCAGTCTTATGGGACAGGCGTTATACTTGAACAGACATCACCTTTCAGATGTAGAAGCACGCCTGCCAACTTCCGTTCATGTAGCACAATTCCTTCTCGGTGTTGCGATTATTTTTCCGTCAGTGTCTATCAATTCACGTAGAAGAGAAAATTGTGTGAAATCGAGTGAATCTTTTTGAAACACCCTTACCTGCGGCTGTTTTGTGAAATGCGAGGGTTATCCGAAAAGCAATTCCGTTACGCAATAAATAAAATACTTGAATCTCTTAACAAATTGACGAATTCCACTGATTAAAATTCTACTGCTTCATTTTGCAGCAAGCCCGTGGCACAGCACAGGTATCTTTTCATCGTATTCAAAGAGTTGAGTCCGAAGCCATTTTTTCATGTGCACAAGAAGGTTGAAATTACTTGGAAGTCAAGTCTAAGCTGTACGGCGAATGGTCGATAACGTCCCATTTGACAGACGCAACAATTCTTACGCTTGCTGCTCAGGGCAAAAACAGGACGCCAGCAGTCAAGAATCGACAACGATTGTGTGAATGGCTTTACTCAGTTTTCCTAATGGCGCACTAGAGACTTCGGAATGATTGTCCTACCACGTTTCATAACAAGGTTTCTCAAAAATTTGTAAACTTAACCCTTCTTGGTGAAACAGTTTGATGTGCTTTTTTAGGTTGTTGGGCGAGGCGGTTTGATGGTACACCAGTGAATGCTGTTTTCACTTCGCGTTAACATATTAAACTTCTGTCTTCCCGCCAGTTACGATTCCTTCCTACGTCGACATCTCTACATACATACTCCACAAGCTAGAATATTAATCATGGTGCACGGCACCACGTACCACTAGTCATTTCCCTTCCCGTTCCATTCGCAAATAAGGCCAGGGAAAAACAAGTGCCTTTAAGCTTCCACACGAGCCTTAATTTCACTTGCCATCGCAGTTCTTCAGCGAAATGCACCTTATCAGCAGTAGACTCATTGTGCAGTCAGTCATATATGATGGTTCTCTAAATTCTCCCACTAGAGTTTCGTGAAAAGACCGTCGCCTTACCTCGAGGATTCTCATTTGCGTTCGCAAAGCATCTCCGTAATACTCGTGTGTTGATCAAACCTACCGGCAGCGAATCTAGTAGCAATCCTCTGGATTCCTTCGATGACTCCCTTTAACCCGACCTTGTGGAGTATCCAAACACTTACGCAGTACTCAATAATGTGTCGCACAAATGTTCTATATGAAATCTACTTTACATATGAACAATATTTTTCTAAAATTATCACAATAATACAAAGCCGACCATTCGCCTTACCTAATACCGACACCACGTGCTCGTTCCATTGTATACTGCTGTGCTACGTTAGGCGTAGATATTTCATCTATGTGACTCTGCAAAGCAGCACACCACTAATACTGTATTCGAACATTATAGAATTGTTTTTCCTACTCATCTACGTAAAGTTACGCACAACTGATAGTGCGTAACTTTAAACTCGCGAAATTGTAGTAAATGATTGCAGCATTAGAAAGTTGTAGCAAAATGCAGAAAGATCTGCAGCGGATAGGCACTTGGTGTAGGGAGTGGCAACTGACCCTTAACATAGACAAATGTAATGTATTGCGAATACACAGAAAGAAGGATCCTTTATTGTATGATTATATGATAGCGGAACAAACACTGGTAGCAGTTACTTCTGTTAAATATCTGGGAGTATGCGTGCGGAACGATTTGAAATGGAATGATCATATAAAATTAATTGCTGGTAAGGCGGATACCAGGTTGAGATTCATTGGGAGAGTCCTTAGAAAATGTGGTCCATCAGCAAAGGAGGTGGCTTACAAAACTCTCGTTCGACCTATACTTGAGTATTGCTCATCAGTGTGGGATCCGTACCAGATCGGGTTGACGGAGGAGATAGAGAAGATCCAAAGAAGAGCGGCGCGTTTCGTCACAGGGTTATTTGGTAACCGTGATAGCGTTACGGAGATGTTTAGCAAACTGAAGTGGCAGACTCTGCAAGAGAGGCGCTCTGCATCGCGGTGTAGCTTGCTCGCCAGGTTTCGAGAGGGTGCGTTTCTGGATGAGGTATCGAATATACTGTTTCCCCCTACTTATACCTCCCGTGGAGATCACGAATGTAAAGTTAGAGAGATTCGAGCGCGCATGGAGGCTTTCAGACAGTCGTTCTTCCCGCGAATCATACGCGACTGGAACAGAAAAAGGAGGTAATGACAGTGGCACGTAAAGTGCCCTCCGCCACACACCGTTGGGTGGCTTGCGGAGTATGAACGTAGAGCGTAGAACGAATCGTTGTTTTCGCACAGGCCAGCTGCAGCATCCAAACTGCTGTCGATATTGTACCACTGTAGAAATTGAGGATACATGTAATTTGCTAGTTGAAGATGGGTGCAAACCCGAAATACATATTGGCATAAATAAAACGCATTTAAAAAAGTGGCTGGTCGCTGTATTTTTTATAGTAAAATATCATTATACACGGTCACGGAGCTCAACAGTCCAAATAAAATGGACACATTGTTACTTACAGTTACTGTTAAACAGTTCGAGTGGCATCGAGTATGACAAGCGCCAAGCACAGTACCTTGCATCTTTCCATTCCAGTGATACGTTACTATGCGAATTTGCCACATTTTTACATGCAAATTAGAGTCAATTTGATATAAAAATGAACTTGAATCCAATCGAAATCCGGGAAACTGCAGAAATGCACATTTATTTTCAGTTGCAGTGCAACAACAGTGACTGCGTAGGTAACTACTTGCTATTCTTCAATCCAGACTGTTGCTAATATTCCATTACATGTACTGGATATGGGGTAAGATAATTTCTGGGTGCTGCGCCGACACCAGAGCAGCAAATGCAGTCCTACAGAAGAACAGTTACAACCCCCGCTGCGTCGGCATCCGATGAAAGGCTCAGGAAAGGAGTCGGACAGATGCTGCAGATAGCAGTGCATTGTGCATTATCGGCTTCTTGGAGAGACTATGTCAAGAAAACACTAACATTTTTCTTCTAAGAATGTCTGCCAAGCGTTTCCCTCATGCGAAGCGAATTTGGTAAATAACATGGTCAGTTATTCGAGCCATTCTTAAAAGAAAACTTTCTGGGAGAGATATCGATCTCGAAAGTTTTCTAAAAGACACGCTTCGAGCACTTGTCCGACATGTAGGTCCACTGTTTTCCCATGCTAGAATACAGCGCACAAAAGGTGCCAAAAGAGTATCCTGAGGTAAAATTTTTAGACGCACGTTTCTGGAAGAGAGGTTTCAGTACTCGTGTTTGGAAGACCAGTATTTTTCTACGGTGGTTGGAGTACAGCATCGTCCGCTTAATTTTTTCGTTGGTGAAGCAAAAAGAATACTTTGTGATTGGCAACTGTTGCTCGAAACGCGAGAAACGTTCTAGTACTGACAGGCATCGTTGCCACGCTAGATGGCTCTTCACTTCGAATTTTGATCTACAGAGGGTCTCCAGGCTCTGCTTGCAGAGGGAACACTTCGGTCTACGTCTGCAGCAGAGCCACTCCGCGTCTTACAGTCGGTGGAGATACTTTGGGCTCTGCACGCAGCTGGTGCACTTTGTGGGCACGACGCTCCAGAGGGAGACTTGGCCAGCAGACTCCTCTGTCAGCCCTCGTCAGAGGGCAAATTTGTCTAAAAACCTTATTTTCTAGAATGTGGTGTCCTGTGGGACCTGCTTTACGCTATCGTCGGGCTTGCCTTCTGCAACGAAATGATGTCATTTACAATTTCGTTGGTGAATTTATATATAAACTAACTTTTGTTTTGTGAGAATATTTTGCGGTTAGTTAGTTACTTTAGTACTTACTTTATTTATTTTTAATTTATTGTGAGGGCTCATACTGAACAAATTGTGTAAGTGATGGTTAATACTAGAATCAACATTATGCCTTTCTAGATTGTTTGGCCTCGACTGCCCACGTCCCATTCCCAATTCATTACATATGGAAACATTTCTATACATCTATCTTGCATTCACCGTGCCAGATTTGCACCTGGTGGCCAAAGTGGGAACTTTTCCGGTTCTGCATTAACGCATTAGAATGTGTACCAAGTTTCTGAGCCGTACGAGAAATACAGACCACGCTGGACCCCTGCACTTCTAGTACAACCACCCGGTATGTTTCCTCTCTCGAGAGGCAGGCCTTGCAGTGTGGCGCCAACTTCCGTATCTCTAGGGGATACAGCAGCAAACTTCTGCACAGGTTGAGCATCGTGGAGACTGCTTTCTGTTGGAGAATAACAGGACGCAGCTCAACTTCTCTACAGCTGTCCCAAATTACATGAAATTCTGGCACCAATCAGTCTGACAGTTATGCTAGTGATACATGATCACAGAACTTACACAAAAGAACACATTGACACCGGTGTGTCAGACCCACCATACTTGCTCCGGACACTGCGAGAGGGCTGTACAAGCAATGATCACACGCACCGCACGGCACAGCGGACACACCAGGAACCGCGGTGTTGGCCATCGAATGGCGCTAGCTGCGCAGCATTTGTGTACCGCCGCCGTCAGTGTCAGCCAGTTTGCCGTGGCATACGGAGCTCCATCGCAGTTTTTAACACTGGTAGCATGCCGCGACAGCGTGGACGTGAACCGTATGTGCAGTTGACGGACTTTGAGCGAGGGCGTATAGTGGGCATGCGGGAGGCCGGGTGGACGTACCGCCGAATTGCTCAACACGTGGGGCGTGAGGTCTCCACAGTACATCGATGTTGTCGCCAGTGGTCGGCGGAAGGTGCACGTGCCCGTCGACCTGGGACCGGACCGCAGCGACGCACGGATGCACGCCAAGACAGTAGGATCCTACGCACTGCCGTAGGGGACCGCACCGCCACTTACCAGCAAATTAGGGACATTGTTGCTCCTGGGGTATCGGCGAGGACCATTCGCAACCGTCTCCATGAAGCTGGGCTACGGTCCCGCACACCGTTACGCCGTCTTCCGCTCACGCCCCAACATCGTGCAGCCCGCCTCCAGTGGTGTCGCGACAGGCGTGAATGGAGGGACGAATGGAGACGTGTCGTCTTCGTCGATGAGAGTCGCTTCTGCCTTGGTGCCAATGATGGTCGTATGCGTGTTTGGCGCCGTGCAGGTGAGCGCCACAATCAGGACTGCATAAGACCGAGGCACACAGGGCCAACACCCGGCATCATGGTGTGGGGAGCGATCTCCTACACTGGCCGCACACCTCTGGTGATCGTCGAGGGGACACTAAATAGTGCACGGTACATCCAAACCGTCATCGAACCCATCGTTCTACCATTCCTAGACCGCCAAGGGAACCTGCTGTTCCAACAGGACAATGCACGTCCGCATGTATCCCGTGCCACCCAACGTGCTCTAGAAGGTGTAAGTCAATTACCCTGGCCAGCAAGATCTCCGGATCTGTTCCCCATTGAGCATGTCTGGGACTGGATGAAGCGTCGTCTCACGCGGTCTGCACGTCCAGCACGAACGCTGGTCCAACTGAGGCGCCAGGTGGAAATGGCATGGCAAGCCGTTCCACAGGACTACATCCAGCATCTCTACGATCGTCTCCATGCGAGAATAGCAGCCTGCATTGCTGCGAAAGGTGGATATACACTGTACTAGTGCCGACATTGTGCATGCTCTGTTGCCTGTGTCTATGTGCCTGTGGTTCTGTCAGTGTGATCATGTGATGTGTCTGACCCCAGGAATTCCTGGGACAATGAATTCACGGTGTTCTTATTTCAATTTCCAGGAGTGTAGAATGCGCCTCTCAGTCGCTGCAGACGTTTACATCCAACGAGGACATGATGCAGCCCATGTGTGTTGAAAAAAATATGCTGAAATAGTGATGATCTGTAACATTTGTCTATTACCTTACGAATAAATTGCGCGTATTGCGCCAATACATGAAAGTATAGCGTATTGAAATAATTTGACCTTCCTTTACTATCTGCACTTATCGTCATTATCCTACCAGATTTGGAATTAAACCAATGTATAATCCATGGTCAGGTTTTAATGTTCCTTTGGTGACTTGTTTATCTTGTTAGGCTTTGGAGTATCGATCGCTAAACATCAGAGAAAAACCTATTTCTTTTCGTAGCCCGATCTCTAAGTACACCCACAACAACAGTACTACATTATTCTGGACACGAGTTTTGACAAAGCAACAATCGAGACATCGTCTTGTATTACCTCGCCTCATAAAGACGCAGGCCAAGACCCTGAGAGAAAAGTAATCATCCAGCAGACTCTTTACCAACAGTGAAGACTGGCTGGACACTTTAATGCAATTCCATTGGTCTAATATTTCATAAAGAGTATCACAAGATTAGTGCAATGCAATAGGCTCGAATAAAGTAGTCATCATTCCTGTGAATTTCACTGGTGACTGCATACTATATATTGCAGCACATTTAGAAGTCAAAACGAATTTTAATGAGTGGTAAAAGTCATTTATATTTGTAGATTGAGCTGACCATGGACAGCAGCTATAAAGTGAAGGTAATCTTTTTTTTATATCGTCTACGAAATTTACGTCGTTCTCTATCGCCGTGAACGAGTACATCCAGCGCTGGCAGACACTGCAGCTATCCAGCGAAAGCCTGCTAACGAAGTATCAAGATTCAGTATTAAGTGAAGTATTAAGTGAAGAATCTGGCAATATACTACAACCTGCCTATGTATCTGTCCCGTAGGGACCGCGAAGGCAAGCTTAGACTAATTACAGTGGGAGTTAAGTAATAACTCCCTACTCTCAATCAACGCAGTTCCCCTCCACACTCTTTTCCTACAGGTCGGATTATAAAGCGAACGCAACAGTGGCCTGTCAACCATGTATTCTGCGTGGAAATTCGTGACTGACTATCTTTGTGTGAGCTCTTTAGGTTTACCAGTGCTTTGAATACAACACGTAATCATTTTTGGTCCCTCAGATTTACGTCGTTGTGTGATGTTCATAAAACGGCGCAATTTCGTTTTGAAAGTAGAGTGGAGCATAAGATCCATCGTTTACAACACATTCATGTCATTTATACAGCACATGGTGGATGCTGATGGACTTGTATTGACAATCAGTTTTTACATTTAAAGTGTTAAAGCCATTAAAATGGAAGCTGCTAGGTGGATATGAAGTACAATACCACCCAGCGTGCAACAGGCTAGAACCCAGCATCAAGCTACGAAATTAAATATGTAATTTATGCACACACCATCTAAAGATCAGACTGAAATGCTCGAAAAATAAGCATCGGGCCCTCAGAAGTAGACATATAGCTGATGGCCGTCTGTTGCATGACCCTAAAGCGTATTCTAACGTCAAATATTATGAATTCCCCGGTGGAGATGTGTATTTAGCGCCTATCCTCGCTCTAATTGCTCGGTGCATGTCCGGCAGATATCGATAGAACCGCGTTGGACGCAGGGCGCAGCTGCACTCGGATTCCTTCACGCTAGTGTTACTTAAACATTGATAAACTATTGAGTAATCGATAGCGTATGGACTGTCGTCAACATCGGTAGTCTGGTTTAGCTATCGATAGGCAAATCGTTTATAATGTAATTCTTTTATAAATGGCTCCTAAAAATTGTCGCATCCTATTACGTTCATTGCGTGTGCAGTGCAGATGGAAAATAGATTGCATTGAGGTTTCTAATCAACATCAAATATGGTAGCCTCTTAGCCAGTCTATGCTGTGTATAAACGTATGTTGTTAACAGATTAGCCGCTGTGGGGGAGGGAACATGAGAGAGGGAATTTTATTGTTTGTCCTCCAGTGATGACAACTCACTGTTGTTTACGTCTCGTACCGACCAGATTATTATGATAAGAAATACACAAGTAAATAACATGGATTAATGAATGCGCATTATGTGTGAGCATACTGACATGTAGCATGGAATACAAACTTAAATGAAGCTCTTGTAATACAACATAGTTAGCAGAGGAAAAAATTACATTTTAAATATTTGTTAAGCGTTCGAAATTGTACTGCATAATGCATTTTAAAATAAATACTATCATTATAAATTAAACACACCCGCTATTGTCCTCTTCAGTTTCTGAGCCCTCATTGTTTCCAATTATACATGTTAATGTACAAGTTGATTCGGAAACAGAAAACACTGACGCAATCCTAACGCCCTTGTGTCACTTCTGCGTTTGTAGAAGCACAAATATCGTTCATATGTTAGTTCCCTGTGTTGTGTTCAAGTAGTGGTGCTCGTTCCTTAACGACGGAACAAAAGTAACTATAGTAAAAGCACAACGTGTCGAACGTCAAGTATTTTATTTGTGCGTTGGCTGGACATAATCATTCAAATATATAGCTATATTTGCATACTATCTGCTTTCAAAGAATTGCAATGCATTTCGTAATGAAGGTGAAATGTGAATATTTCAATGGATTTGAGACAAAACTATTTCTTAAACTTTTGCCCTTTCATGCTGAAACCCCTTGATTGAAACTCGTGCAGCAGGTGATTTAGCTCACCATTGTTTTTATTTTTTATTTTTATTTTTGAGTTTACAGCATTTTGCGATCTTATTAATACTTTTTCGAGTGTTACGAGGAAGAATGCTAGCCCTAAAGCTTATAATTCTTCGGGGTATCGTAAGAGGTGGCCTCAATGTGCCAACAATGGCTTCTTTATCACTCATTTAGCTATTTTAACGCCACACAACAGGATTGTTCTTTGTCAAGCACCTTTAGTGCCACACTTGTTGAATCGCTGTCATTGGCAGCAGTGAGACAAAGAGCACAGTGGTGAAGAAGTGTTCCAAACTGTGCCGCCATGAAACGATCGGTGCTTTTCGCACGCCACCGACAGCCTCTGTCAGCTGAGGAAGTTCCGCGCTTCCAAGATTATTTTGTTTACGGAAAAAGTACATAAATAGAGTTTTTGTTATTGTTTTGAAAATGAATCGTATAAACCAATTGTCTGTGTGGAATTTGTTCAAGAAAGTGGTGATAATAGTTTGTGGAGTGTACCATCTGCATTAAAGAATATAAACATTCAGGGAATACGACTAATTTAAGAGACCACTTAAAAAGAAAGCACGGTGAAAAACTAGAGGACCTTGGATTAGTAATAGAATTGAAAGGTGGGGAATCAACTTGTAAGCTAGATAAAGTGCAACAGATGCAACCAAAAGAAACTGAGAAGTTCTATAAAAAATTATTTCTCTTTACGCGCTCATGTTCGCTATTGATATGCTGCAGTTCAGAACTTCCGACCATCAATTTGGAGAAAAAAAAACAGCCGATATAAGCTGCCAGATAAAACTACACTCAAATGGTCGCTGATGCTTGCTGAGTTATGGTTCATTTTTGTGATCAAGACATGCCAGTATAAGTCAAGGTGGCATCCCTTGTAATGTTTTCCTTAGCTTCTTCATCCCCCGCCCCTCTTGTCGACAGAAATCTGAAGCTGTCGTGTCATTTGTGTTCTGTTTATGGACACTGGTCATTTGTGTTCTGCTTATGGACACTGCCAACCGTAATAAATAATTTAATAATTGCGTTACAACAGGCTTAATTTATTTTCTTATTCATTACCACAAAAATGAGCAACACATTTGAACATGGATGTCTCTATAATGTGCTTTCTCAAAACGTTATTATTTCCGTGCACCATTTATAGTAGACCGCCAAAATTTTACACTTGAGAGTGAGTACGATAACAGAATAACAAGTGAGAAACGAACATGGACCCCATGTCTGAACCAAAATTAATACAGCGTAGCAAAATTAGCTGGCCGTGACGTTACAATGTGCTGCTGTCTTTCGAGTATATAAACAAGGTGCTTTGGAGTGTTAACGAATGGGAACAGAATTAATACTTTTGGTGCTCATATCATGGTGTAGAATTAACGGATATCTTTTGCCAAAAGAGGCTAAGCATAGTAAGTTGTAAATATAGACCATATTAACCTAATCGGAACTTTCCAATGGTATTGTAAAACTCTCAGCTCTTGTGTAAAGGATGATGATGTATCGCAACTACAGTGAAGCCGACGAAACGCTAGATTAGGATCTATGAAGTGCAAACTCTGCGCCGTCCGTGTAAAGTAAAGGAATACGTCGGTATGACGGGAGAAGGTGCCAGCACTGCTTTCTCGTCCCACACCTTTCTTTACCGTTCATTACTGTGTGCTCCTTATACCGGCTCGTGCGCTTCCCTTGTCGAATGGCGGAACTCCGTAGAAAACTTCTATAAGCTATACACTTTTATGTCGAGTGCATTAAGATCGGAGTGCTGCCGATCTCAGCGATGTAGCAGCTGTAGCACTATAGTAGAGTGATGGCCCTATTTTTTTGTGCTGAGTGTCAGCTCAACTCAGAATAAACATAATGAGCGACGAAGCCACCCCTGGTCTCTTCAGTGAAGTTCCACTATATGTCGTTATTACCGTGTGTCGTTCATACCATAACTTTTGCAGTTCATCAGCAAGCATGCACGCCTAAGGTTGCAGTTTCGCATGGCAGACCAGTAAACATCTCCCATCTCGCTTGCCTATTCCTCTTCTTCTTCTTCTTCTTCTTCTTCCTGCTTTCCCCGTGCTTCTAAGACGCTGAAACTCAACTTAGCATCGACAAGTAGTGAATTGTCCTGATCTTTATGAGAATTGTTTTTATATATAAAAGTATTTTTTCAGACTATAATACGTTGAAAAAAATATTTTTTTTGAGAGTTTTATGCAAAGTTTCGGACATATTAGCAGTTGATTTTAGTATTACATTTTTTTCAGATAATCAATCAAATCTTACTAGAATATAATTTTCGTGTCAAGACAGTAGTAATGGTTACAGACAATGCTGATGTTATGAAATAAACTCACGAAACCTTAAAGATTCAACATTCACCCTGTTTTGCCCGCTGCATCAACTTAACAGTGTGAGGTTATTTTAAAGTAGAAACATTTTCCAAAATTTTTCTGAAGGCAAAGGCTGTTGTAACTCTCTCTCTTGATTCTGCTCTAGCCAGTGACAAACTGCGCAATGTTCAAAATAGAGAAAAAAAGCAAAACTGAAACTGATACAAGAGGTGCTGAATCGATGAAACAGCTAATACTACATGCTCAAAAGCATTTTGGAAGTTCGAAGTGAGCTTGCGAATGCGACCAATGAAAATTCAAAAGCACCGCCTTCCCTCACAGTAGAAAATTATTTGCCTATAGAAGAGGTAATAGGTCTTCTTGAACCTTCTGAGGTAACAACAACAAGAATCTCAGGGGAGTCATACGTCACTGCTTCCTTAATTATACCTCTTATACGAGCTCTTTCTGAAAAGTTGTCAGACTTGAAAAGCACCTTAATAACTAATGAAGCATAAAGTGTTCTGGAATCCGTTATTAAATCAGTCAACGAGAGACCTATATCATATAACACGCGGACTGTTAATCTGCCTGTGGCATTATTAGAGCCTAGGTTTAAAAAAATATGGTTTCAGAACATTTCGAGACAACGCTGCACAATTACTTCAGAAAGAGTATGCTGCTATCATCGCACCAACATCAAGAATAATACGTGAAACAGAAGTATCCATGAGCAAGCAGCGCTAATAACGCTACTGATACTTCTACCAGTTTGAAATCGTATGATCTACTTTTTCTACCCAATCAGCAACACCGTAATTTCGGTTTCGTTACTCCATTCAATGATTTCAAGCGTGCTTGCGTATTAGAATACTGTGCAAAATCTAATCGTATGTTGCGTGTAATAGCCATCAAATTCCTGCAGAGAGCATTTTCTCCAAGACAGGAGCAATATTTAATGATAAACGCAACAGACTAAATGAGAAGAATTTAAATACTTTACTTTTTATAAAACGAAATTTGCATATCTTGTAATGTTATATTTGAAACAACAGACTACAAGGCAAGAATTTAAATACCTTACTTTTTATAAGACGAGATTTGAATAGGTTATATTGTTGCATTTTAAACAATAAAATCTCTTAGAAAGTTCTTTTCACTTGAAATACCTGCATATAACAATCGTTAGTTTATCGATATATCGACAGTTTATAAAATGCTGTCAATAAAATCGGATGCATCAACTATCGATGTTTAAGTAACACTACTTCTCGCTCGTTCGAGCGCCCCATGCTTGAACTGGTCGACCGTCTGGTTACCCGATCGCCGCTCAGTCGCCCGCTGCAGTATCATGGAGCGTACACGTGAGCCGAAGGAGAGTGTGAAGCGAAACTTGTTTTGGAAGAATATGTCGTGAGTGCAAAAGACGGTGGCCGTAACAGTGTATGAGAAATATTTTCACCAGTGACCGATAATGATGAAAATGATACCTGCTTCGTGTCAAGTGCTCCTCTCTCCTGTCTTGCAGATCCACCAACACATACCTGAAGGCACATGTTTACAAACACAACGAAGTGTGAGTTCGAAACATTTCCAGTGCCATTTAAAGCGATAGTAACTAAAAGGTGGTAGAAATTTCTGTCAGAGACCTTCGTTCATTTATATTAAAGTCAGGTGGAGAGTTACACACATGAAGTCGGGAGCTTGTAAACATTGTTGCAGAATTGCGACATGTGGACATCACCAAACCTTTGCCTCATCGTACGACATTAGCACGAAGGACTGAGAGACAAGCGGATGAAATATATGCGACTACGATAGCCAGAATTTCCAGGCCGTAGGCGTGCATGCGTGTGTATGTACAGTGAATATGTGGACCGAAAGATTTCGGAAAAGGTGTTACTCATATATTACTGCGCATCTTGTTTATCAAGAGCAGGCACAGCGAAATATGGCAATAGTGACTTCTCACTTTTCTGACAAGAAAAAATTTGGAGAATTTATTAAGAAACACATTGAGGAAACACTGGGAGTAATATACCCAGCAGCATTACTCAAATAGTGAACACACTATTGAAATACATGTCCGATGACGATTTTATGAAAAATGAAGTGTCAGTGGTTTGTGCCACGATTGATGCAGCCAAATCCGGCCGCGGGGGCCAAGCGATTCTAGGCGCTTCAGTCCGGAACCGCGCGACTTCTACGGTCGGAGGTTAGAATCCTGCCTCGGGGGTGGATGTGTGTGATGTCTTTAGGTTAGTTAGGTTTAAGTTCTAAGTTCTAGGGGACTGATGACCTCAGATGTTAAGTCCCATAGTGTTCAGAGCCATTTGAACCATTTTTTATCTGCCAAAAGTACTGTCTGTTCCATGGAGAAAACTAGTGACGTGAATTCAGTACAGATAAAGTTGCAACAAGAAACGGACTAGATAAACTGCTTGTTTAGAATACTATGGTCTGTATTTAGTCATTATAAAATCATGGGATGGTTTGCGGAGGAAGTAGTCTCTGAAAAACTTGCTGGTTACAACAACAATACTGCAAAAGAACTCTAGACATTTTTAGAGCCATTGAAAGATGTAACAGAATCTCTGGAAGGCGAGAAGTATCCTACAATTCAGTTTGTTTTGTTTTGGATGCATAAACTGAAAAGTTATTGTAACGCATGGCTGAAGACATAGGGCTACAGTTTTTTGTTTAACATACATGCTGCGAGTCCAGCAAAAGAAAGTCCTACTTAAATTCAAAACTGGATTTTCAGTATCACTGTATTTGGCACTACAGTTTAACTGCCGTATTACCGTATTGTATAAGAATTCTAGATACTAGGAGTGTTGAAAAAGCACTGTCTCTGACTAATAGAGGTGAAAGTCGGCATTCGGAAGTCGCCCATAATAGCAACATTTCTGTTCCTCCCCCCTCCCGATTATTAAATATCATGCCCGTTTCTGATGGAGATGTGTAGTTAAATATCGTGCGTCAGATTTGTGATAATATATCCCTTCAAGACATCGTAGAACAAAATTATGATCGGATAATAATATCTTACTCTGTTATTGTCATATCTGTAAATGTTTATTTTGTGTCAGCCGTGTTCACCAGCCAAACAAATGTAATCTCTGTTTTCGGAGTGCATAGACTGTGGGGTACGTCGTAAGGTTAACTTATATTTAACCAGAAAGTTTAGCGGTGACGTTGAGGATCTGTTTGAGAGATGGAAGCGTAACTGCAACATTTTTCCTAAGCTATCTGATTTACGGAGAAAAAGAGTTTGTATTCCAGCCTGAAATATGGCTAGTGAAAGATATTACTGTCGAGAAGAAAGCTTATCTCGGACAGACGAAACAGACTTGATCCGAAACTAGTTAGATGATATCCTGACAGTTCATTGTAATTACAACTTTAACAGAGAATAATTAGGAGACGAGTTTTTCTTGTTAGATTTCAAATTTCTTACGGGGTGAAATTCACATGAGTAAATCTGAATCAATGACGCAGACGGTATTATAAAAAAAAAACAACATCATGATTTTTCACTCGTAGACAGACCATCGTTACAAAAGTTGGTAGTTACTTAGTTAAACTGTTTCCAAATTACCGTTATTGTACTATACATGACGTTGAGATTACACGCAACCATCCAGGAATATTAGTTTACAGCAGCAGTAATATGACCTGAGTGTAGCTGCATCAGCTGGTGGGAGTATGTCATAAGCAACGCCAACCTGCAGACTCACAGGGCTACTATTACTGCTACCACTACTACTACTATTGCTACTACTACTACTACTACCACCACCACCACCACCCCCGCCACTCGTATAGCGATCAAAACAGAAGCACCGTGAGTGCGCCAGGCCAGGTGGCCTCTACCTTCCCCACCCCACAGAGCTTCGTTCGACCACAGCCTGCCCGTTCCGAGTATTCACACTCGTGAACTCCATGCCGAAACGCGTACGAAGCGAGTACGAGCGAGGAAAACGCCCAATTTGCAGACCTCTAGTCCCGCAGGAAAACAAGATTCTCTCAAAAATTCAAAATGTATTCAGAATATCACTTACAAAATGTAGATGCACGTGAACAAGTAGATTTTCTTTCGACATTTCCGAAAGCCGTTAGACACTGTGCCACATCGTCAGTTATATGGAGTGTCTTCGCAGATATGACTTGCATGATTAATATTTGACGAAGAGAATCCAGTGTGTCGTGCTGGACGACAAATCGCCTATAGAAACGAAACTAACATCGGGCGTGCGTAGTAGGACCGTAACTCTTCTCAGTATACGTATCAGGTAGAATCAGCAGCACTGTAAAATAGTTCTTTGATAATGTTCTACGGTCGTAAGGAAAGGAGAGAGGCTTGCACCAAATTTCTACTTGGTTTACCGAATGGCAACATTCTAGTTATGGATAAAGGCAAGATCGTGTGCATGATAAAAGAAAGAACAAGACTGCATCTGATTGCAAGATAAGTGGTCACTATCTTGAACACGTCGTAGAGGGGAAATACACTCCTGGAAATGGAAAAAAGAACACATTGACACCGGTGTGTCAGACCCACCATACTTGCTCCGGACACTGCGAGAGGGCTGTACAAGCAATGATCACACGCACGGCACAGCGGACACACCAGGAACCGCGGTGTTGGCCGTCGAATGGCGCTAGCTGCGCAGCATTTGTGCACCGCCGTCGTCAGTGTCAGCCAGTTTGCCGTGGCATACGGAGCTCCATCGCAGTCTTTAACACTGGTAGCATGCCGCGACAGCGTGGACGTGAACCCTATGTGCAGCTGACGGACTTTGAGCGAGGGCGTATAGTGGGCATGCGGGAGGCCGGGTGGACGTACCGCCGAATTGCTCAACACGTGGGGCGTGAGGTGTCTACAGTACATCGATGTTGTGGCCAGTGGTCGGCGAAAGGTGCACGTGCCCGTCGACCTGGGACCGGACCGCAGCGACGCACGGAGGCACGCCAAGACCGTAGGATCCTACGCAGTGCCGTAGGGGACCGCACCGCCACTTCCCAGCAAATTAGGGACACTGTTGCTCCTGGGGTATCGGCGAGGACCATTCGCAACCGTCTCCATGAAGCTGGGCTACGGTCCCGCACACCGTTAGGCCGTCTTCCGCTCACGCCCCAACATCGTGCAGCCCGCCTCCAGTGGTGTCGCGACAGGTGTGAATGGAGGGACGAATGGAGACGTGTCGTCTTCAGCGATGAGAGTCGCTTCTGCCTTGGTGCCAATGATGGTCGTATGCGTGTTTGGCGCCTTGCAGGTGAGCGCCACAATCAGGACTGCATAAGACCGAGGCACACAGGGCCAACACCCGGCATCATGGTGTGGGGAGCGATCTCCTACACTGGCCGTACACCTCTGGTGATCGTCGAGGGGACACTGAATAGTGCACGGTACATCCAAACCGTCATCGAACCCATCGTTCTACCATTCCTAGACCGGCAAGGGAACTTGCTGTCCCAACAGGACAATGCACGTCCGCATGTATCCCGTGCCACCCAACGTGCTCTAGAAGGTGTAAGTCAATTACCCTGGCCAGCAAGATCTCCGGATCTGTCCCCCATTGAGCATGTTTGGGACTGGATGAAGCATCGTCTCACGCGGTCTGCACGTCCAGCACGAACGCTGGTCCAGCTGAGGCGCCAGGTGGAAAAGGCATGGCAAGCCGTTCCACAGGACTACATCCAGCATCACTACGATCGTCTCCATGGGAGAATAGCAGCCTGCATTGCTGCGAAAGGTGGATATACACTGTACTAGTGCCGACATTGTGCATGCTCTGTTGCCTGTGTCTATGTGCCTGTGGTTCTGTCATTGTGATCATGTGATGTATCTGACCCCAGGAATGTGTCAATAAAGTTTCCCCTTCCTGGGACAATGAATTCACACTGTTCTTATTTCAATTTCCAGGAGTATAGTAACAAGCGATTGTGAAATGGGATGAAAACGTTAAATCAGTGTTATGGGAGGTGAAACGTTGTTGTTTCGGAAGAGTTAAGCAAGGAAGCAGTGCGAAGCAGTGCAACTATAACAGAAATTCCGTTAGCGCGACCAGTTCTAGATTACTGTCCCGACATTTTGGGTCATTATGAAGTATGTATGACAGCAGACACCGACCAAAGGCAGTTACAAACTGCTGGGGTCGTAACAGGTAGGTACGGTCAATATGAATGTATAACAGAAATTTTCGGAAACTTCAAAGGGACTCCTTGGGAGAAGGGTGGTGTGGTTCTCTTTAAAACCTGTTGGGTAAATTTAATGAGTACATTTATAGAACCTTTATTTGAAAATGACTTTTCTTCCATTATGCTGCCGTTCCGTTACGCTCGTATTGGCAGCATGAAAGTAAGATAAAATACTAGTATAGACGCATAGAGACGGTCATTTTTCTCTCGCTCAGTATGCGAAAGGTCTAGGATAGAAAACGGATAGTATTGGTACTATGTACTCTCTAGCATGCACTGTGCAGTGCTCTGCAGGGTAAGTATGCTGATGTTGATGTACAGTGGTTTACAGAGTATATACGTTAATATAGAACAAGGGTTGCATATGTGTAGGAAGACAAACACTCCTAAAATAATTATTCATATCTAAACATTAGATATATGGAGGGTTCAGATGCCAATGAGTGTAAGTAATTCCACAATGAAACTGAAGATAATTAGATGTTTTCAAAATGTAACACGGAAAAATACAAGTGATTCATACAATGATAACACTAATGTGAGGATATGTAAGAATGTAACTTAGATAATTTACAACATAACTATAAATTAACACAAAAACAGTGACCTATGGTCACTGCCTACTGCAGTTCTTGATGAATTTAATCTATATACTCATCATTATGGCTGCCATATTCTGCCGGATTCTTGATCTCTTTTGTTTTTGAGGATGATGCACGCGTGCTTTGGTTTATTGAAGGTAACCATCAATAAAATGAGTTGTCACGTGGAGAAATATATTGCAAAAGTTCCAACATATGCTTCTTTTTCAGCTGTTTAACAGGTTGACGAAATGGATACGAGGATCTTGAACAATATTGATCAAAGGAGGACGCCTTCCTGTTGAATTTGATGTAATATTGATCTCATGAAATACAATATCTTCCAGCAGTGTTTCTTTGTAGGAAATAGAATTTTCTTCGTCTTTGCAGTATCGTAGCCATTTCATTTTCAACCAGTTTTCTTTCCCCCTTCAGCATTGGTTTTCCTATTGGAAATTAAAGCTTCCAAATTTTTGGCTGAAATAAACTCTTCTCACATCATCTCTGTTACCAGAAATGGATTTTTGCCTTTGGAAATTGTTACCAAATTAACCCAATCTGTTGGACCAAAAATAAATTCTTCCTTTTTTGCTTCGGATTCGATAACGCCAAAATCTGCATAATTTAGGAGGTAAATGTGTCCCGATACCATAAATTTGTGGTGAGTGTAATCAGATGCCATCCCTGGATCTTGCAAAAGTTTTTGCAACGATAAGCTTAGTTTGATATTCCTGTTTTGACCTGTGAAAGAATCTGAATACATGATAATATGGCGATGAGATGAGGTATGTTGTTTCAGATGTTTAACAAGACGTGTTCCAATTTCCTGTGATCCTCGAGATCCTTCTGTCTCATCCCACATGATAACCTTTAGAGTCATTAAAACTGAGCAGTCCCAGGTTATATACATACATATTTAGTTTGTAATATTCAACACATGTGGGAAGTTTTAGGATAGGTAATGCTTCTTCCGGATCAGAAGTAAAAACGTAAACGTCTTCTCCTGCAAGCAAGTTGTCTCAATTCAAAGAATCTCTTGCTTGCAGTGCTCGCCGACGTTGAAGTTCTTTTTTTATCTTTGCCTCGTTCTTTTTTGCATCATCATTCTCAAAAGTAAGACTGATCTGCTGGGAATCGCATAGATGGCATGTATCTTTGGGCGGGGGTTTAAAATGTAAGTTGAAATTAGTAGAAAAAACGTGATAATACATCTTTTCTTTGACAGGTTCGGTAACACCCTGTCCACATTTCTACACGCAAAGGTTGTACATCTGTCTGATATTCAGATCAGATTGCAAATATCTCCGATTTGGCGCTTTAGAGAGGGTATAATAACTTTTATAAGAGGGAAACGATTCGATGTGTTTTTTCACTTTTGTGACATCGATTTTATTTGTTGCTGGCCTATGGACTCTTTTACCAATACATACGGATGGTTCTGTACTAACTAATATGTTAAAAAGACGAGCATCACTAACTTAAAGTGTGTCCATAAAAAACTTTTTGCTCACACGAACTGACATCACTGTTGATGTCAAATAATATGTTTTCGGTTTTGATGCTTTCGATGAGTGTCTTGCACAACGTTGCTTGAGCTTCGTGTTGTGGATCAGTCAGCGAAGACAGAGGTTCTGCTTTCCATTATCCCCCAACTTATAAAAGGATTCGAACAACGATCGCCGTTCTGCAGGATTTTCTAAATCAAAATACTTTCGTTAACATTTACAGTTCCTATTCTTAAAGAACTTTTCAGGTACATTTTTCCCACTTCTGTTCACATAAGCTTTCCCAGAACATCTTTTGGCAGAACTGACTACCCTTTTCCATGAATAATGCTTCATCTTCCTTTCTGTTACATCATATTTTCGTTTTCATTGATTTTATCATGGTTGTGCAACTGGTGATCATCTTCTTCAGTGACATCTACAAATAAATAAAATATTTAGGAAGTCATTCAATGTAACTCAGCAAAAAGCTCAAAATTCAAAAGAAAATTCCAAAACACGTGTTCATCAATGCTTGTAATGTAATGTGCCGGTTGGAAGGTCACAATATCAATAAAGAGATATACAATACACTAGTTTTGGGAAAGAAGCCTTTCCTGAGTGATCACATGAAATTACGACACATTTTAGAGGTTAGAATGTACATACCTGAATAGGACGAATTATTATCATTGTCTGGTTGAAATGGCTCTGAGCACTATGGGTCTTAACTTCTATGGTCACCAGTCCCCTAGAACTTAGAACTACTTAAACCTAACTAACCTAAGGACATCACACAACACCCAGTCATCAGGAGGCAGAGAAAATCCCTGACCCCGCCGGTAATCGAGCCCGGGAACCCCGGCGTGGGAAGCGAGAACGCTACCGCACGACCACGAGCTGCGGACTATCATTCTCTGATACGTATTCAGAACCGTTATCTGAAAACGTCGTATTTTCAGCGAGTGAAGAGGATCTCCTGATCTAAAAATCAAGTACTGTGTAACAGTAGCAGATCACTATATCTAACAGTACGCTACGACAAACAAACCGGTGTTGCAAACTGACTTTTACACTAAATGACTTCAGAACATTTTGTCAGTCCGAACGAATTCAAAAGTAATAGCAGTGTACATGGCTACAACACTAGGAGGAAGGATGATCTTCACTACTCAAGGTTAAATCTAACTTTGGCTCAGAAGCGGGTAAATTATGCTGCCACAAAAGTCTTTGGTCACTTACCTAATAGCAGCAAAAGTCTGACAGATAGCCATATAGCATTTAAAAGGAAATTAAAAGAATTTCTTAATGTCAACTCCTTCTACGCATTAGATGAATTTTTGGATATAGTAAGTGGATAACTTCCCAACCCCCACAAAAAATTAAAAATATTGAGTGTCATGTAATATTTTGTCTAATGTAATATCTTGTATAGATACCTTTTATTAACCTGACACCTTCCACATCATTACGTAGTGTCGTATTCATGATCTATGGAACAAGTACGAATCTAATCTGATCTAATCTAGTACATGTGCTGCCATCTATCGTAAGAAATGTCAAATTGTGACCTACTCATCTCGGTAACTGAAAGACTGAATACTCAGGAATCGATTATGACATATAAGACACTTGCAGAAAAACGGTGACTTACACTGATTGGCTTTTGAGCCCACCACATAAGATAATAAAAGAGCGTTTGATTTAGGACGGAGTTCGTAGCATTTCTTGATAATGGAGTTGATAATGGAACAGTGGGCAAGCTGGTGCAGTCTGCATTGTAGCCAGATCCTCACCAAGGTCTAGGTTAAAGTCACCCCTCCCCCTCCCTCGCTTCTCTAAGCCAGTTGGATGAGATGTAAATTGCAAGAAATAAAATTAATGTCGGTTCTTTCCATTCATCTGGAAAGCTGGCGCTACCTGCATAGTTGCCAAATTCATCAGTCACTTTCAGCCACATCCTCTCTACAATTTATGATCTAAAAATGGGTGCCTTTCCCCCCAGAACAATTGTTCCAATTTATTTCGTGAACTGAATCTTATTTCCTATCTTTACGATCACGTCCTATATACACACCTGATACGTGTCTCTCAGCCTTTTTATACAGTTATTATAGTTATAATTCACTACTATCATAATTTATTACCCTTCAAGTTCCCATCCTCCAAGACGCCGGAACTAGCTTATTATGGCAAGAAATAAAGATAGCGGGAAAATCCAAGATATTTTGCTTGTTACAAGGAAAGATTAAAATTCAAATAGCCCACTTTAGCTAACTTTTACCGTCACAATGGACATAACCATATGTAAACACAGGTAAATATAAAAAAATGGAAGAGAATTTTTCTTAAAATAATTGCAGACGTGTTTTATTTCATTATTTTAAACAGTTACAACTTCGAGCTTTCATTGCAGAGAGACAAGCGAGACTGGCAACTGCCACTGTATGTGGTGTTCAAGGGTGAGTGGAATTGCTTCTTTATTTGAAACAGGTGTGATACTGCCGCCGCCGCTGCTGCTGTGAGCAGCCGTTGGACTCTTGAGTGGTGGGCAGGCTATCCTGCTGCCTGCTGTCACCTGGAGACGCGCCGGCAGGCGTTGCGGTTGCTCGACAGAGCCGCTAAATGATCACCTGCCGCCGCGCTCAGGGGAGGCGAACGCCGTCTCGCCAGCACAGGCGCTATACTGACAGACCTGCGGCTCTGCGGCCGCCCCGTGTCACTCGAGTGAGGAAGGAGAGCGGAGCAGTGGCCGGAGTTCAGAGGATTGTTGCCGTATTACCTGCAGCTGTGGCCCTCACAGCACGACACTAGCGCCACACTCCAGACAGCCAGACAGTCCGATGGCCAGCATCTCATAAGCTATATGTTATACAACAAGTAATGCACGTAGGGACAGCACGGTTTACCTCGTTTAAGTTCCAAAATGCCATCCCTATGATAGCGATCGGAGATATGGAGTGTTGCCGATAAGAGCCTTCAGGCATATTTTCTGTGGTATTTTGTCAGTCTGCAACGTGTAGCGAGAGTGTGCCCAAACAAATACTGCACATCACGTCTTTTATGCGACATACAGTGCCGACAAAAAGCATCGGTTTGTTTCCCGCTGCAAAAAAAAATATTTTTAAAACATGATTTTACGTACCCATTCGATAGTGTGGTCCTAAATTAGTCTAGTGCGATATTCGCTTAATCCATATGTACTAACAAGTACATAAGGCACAATGAATAACGGTGAACTTGCTAGCCTTTTTAATCCAAATTGTTCAAATGGCTCTGAGTGCTATGGGACTTAACTTCTGAGGTCATCAGTCCCTAGAACGTCGTACTACTTAAACCTAACTAACCTTAGGACATCACACACATCCATGCCCGAAGCAGGATTCGAACCTGCGACCGTAGCGGTCTCGCGGTTCCTGACTCTAGCGCTAGAACCGCTCGGCCACTCTGGCCGGCCCCCTTTTCAATTTCTTGGAGTTCCTTGATCAGTCTTATGACACTTTTGTAAACTACTTCTTTCGTGGATGAATTACATTCCCTTAACATGCTTCGCATAAACCGGTGCATGGCATCTGCTTTTCCACAAGTTGTGTCGGGTAATCATTCTACTATAGGTTGGTTCCACGTACTTTACGGCTATTAACATTTCTGGTGGCTCATTGCCAGTAGCGTAAGTGAGAAGTATGGACCTGTTCGCCTATTTATGTGCAACAGTTACACTTATGAAATTATAATTAAATCGAAACCCTTAGCTGTCGACAGGTGTTGCTGATAATCATCAATGCGGACAGCTGGAAATGTGTGCCCCGACCAGGACTCGAAGCCGGTATCTCCTGCTTATGTGGCAGACGCTCTATCCATCTGAGCCACCGAGGGTACAGAGGACAGTGCGACTGCAAGGACTTATCCCGTGCACGCCTCCCACGAGACCCACATTCCCAACTGTCCACAACCTACGTAGATACTTGCCCATTCACTAATTACTCGCTCCAGATTAAGCTGACGAGTCCCGTAAGAGTTCGGGCAAAGCGTGTGCATTCGCACAGAAGAACGTCAATCGCCAGGTAGCCTTAATGAAGATGGTGTCTGTTCCCGAAAGAACAGATACCATTGATGTATATCAACAACACCTGTCGGCAGCTAAGTGTTTCGATTTAATTATTTCATTCTAGAGAAGCTGCACGGTCATCAATCGTATCTGTTCTTTCGGGAACAGATACCATCTGCACTTCCTTCACCAATCGCCGACCCCCTGTTTTTGCGTGCAGTGTTATTACTCTTCCCTTCATGAACCCTGCTTCAGTACGCAGGGGAAGGTTGCTTCGATGGGCCGGCTCGATTTCTGTGTGGATACTGACAATGGACACATAGTACCGGTCATTAAACGTACCCTGTGTTGCCAAAAATTCGTCATGTTAATCGTGACCTGTTTCATGAAGACTCAAAGCAACAGTAAAAAGAAAGTAGGTGTTTCACTGTGTTCTTGTAATTAACTAGTATTAGTGACTGAAGTGACGTATTATTATGGCAACAGTGATTAAATTTGTGCAGTCCTGATGGAAAAAACGAGCAATTCACACCATTTTGTCAGACTGAAATGTAAATTAACGTACGGCTGACGGAAACTAGGGGCTGTTAAGCAATACAATGCGAATTACCCTATATGAATCACCCAGAATTTCATCTAACCTTAGTCTTAAGTAGACCACTATGAACAAAATTTAAGTAATGGTATACAATTTATGTTTTCTGATAATTTGTTTTTTGATGATCAGTCAAATGCTTTTTACTTTCGAAGGGGACATTTCTATTTTTAGCCGTCTTGGGTTTGAAACTACATGATATTCGATTTAAGATGCCAAAAAAACCTCCTAAAATATGAAACTTATTGACAATTATTTAGATGTGTGTAGTATTTAACAGATATTACACTACAGTCCATTCACAGAAACTGCCTGGCCCAATGAAGGGAACCAGTCGCCTTGACTCGACCGATGACACGTTTCTATTTTTCTGATATTTTCTTAACAATGAATATTTTTGACTTCTGTGTCTACTCTAATGAAATGCAAAAGGTAAGGTTCAAGATATACTTAAAATATTTATTACAATTTTTGAGAGTTTTACTACACATTTTCTTTAGGTGTCCTTTTGATAGCCGCCTTCCCGTAATTGGCTACAGTTTCCCCCAGCTGGAACAATGTTCCCTAAGCTCTACTGCGCACTGCTGAAGGTCAGTTCTAGCGTGACGAATAAACAGAAAATGCAAACCTGGGATAGTGCAGCAGCATCACCCTACATTTTACTCCTCCCTCCGCTCCATTTGAGAATGGCACATGGAATGAATGTTTGTCGGTGAACCCCCATATCATCTCTTATATCACGGATTTGCTAATCGTCGTCATTGTAAGAGAAGTATGTGAGAGGAATATGTTACCCAGAATGTACTCTCTCGTTTTCTTTCTGTTTTCAACAGTAAACCTCTCCGTGATATGCAACACCTCTCTTCCAGTGTCAAAACCAATGGAGTTAGTTTAGTACCTCACACCAACTAAACAATCGTGTACATGCCACTACGTGTTGGATATTACTTATTTACCTCTTCCATAGCTACCCCCCCCCTCCCGCTTCCACCCCCCCCCCCCCCTTCTCCACCCTCATGAACCATGGACCATACCATTGGTGGTGAGGCTTGTGTGCCTCAGCAATGCAGATAGTCATACCGTAGGTGCAACCACAACGGAGGGGTATCTCTTGAGAGGTGAGACGAAAGTGTGGTTCCTGAAGAGGGGCTGAAGCCTTTTAGCAGTTGCACGGCCAACAGTCTGGAAAATTGACTGCTCTGGCCTTGTAACACAACCAAATGGCCTTGCTGTGCTGGTTCTGAGAACGGCTGAAAACAAGGGGAAACTACAGCTGTAACGCAGCTCTACTGTAGGGTTAATTGGTGATGGCATCCTCTTGGGTAAAATATTTCGGAGGTTCTCCGGGCTGGTACTACTCCGGAGGAATTTCTTATTAGGAGAAAAAAACTGTCGTTCTACGTAACGGAGCATAGAATGTCAGATCCCTTAATTGGGCAGGTACGTTAGAAAATTTAAAAAGGGAAATGGATAAGTTAGAGCTACGTATAGCGGAATTAGTGACATTCGGTGGCAGGAGGAACAGTTTTTATGGACAGGTGAATAACGGGTTATAAATAAACTCCTGGAAATTGAAATAAGAACACCGTGAATTCATTGTCCCAGGAAGGGGAAACTTTATTGACACATTCCTGGGGTCAGATACATCACATGATCACACTGACAGAACCACAGGCACATAGACACAGGCAACAGAGCATGCACAATGTCGGCACTAGTACAGTGTATATCCACCTTTCGCAGCAATGCAGGCTGCTATTCTCCCATGGAGACGATCGTAGAGATGCTGGATGTAGTCCTGTGGAACGGCTTGCCATGCCATTTCCACATGGCGCCTCAGTTGGACCAGCGTTCGTGCTGGACGTGCAGACCGCGTGAGACGACGCTACATCCAGTCCCAAACATGCTCAATGGGGGATAGATCCAGAGATCTTGCTGGCCAGGGTAGTTGACTTACACCTTCTAGAGCACGTTGGGTGGCACGGGATACATGCGGACGTGCATTTTCCTGTTGGAACAGCAAGTTCCCTTGCCGGTCTAGGAATGGTAGAACGATGGGTTCGATGACGGTTTGGATGTACCGTGCACTATTCAGTGTCCCCTCGACGATCACCAGAGGTGTACGGCCAGTGTAGGAGATCGCTCCCCACACCATGATGCCGGGTGTTGGCCCTGTGTGCCTCGGTCTTATGCAGTCCTGATTGTGGCGCTCACCTACACGGCGCCAAACACGCATACGACCATCATTGGCACCAAGGCAGAAGCGACTCTCATCGCTGAAGACGACACGTCTCCATTCGTCCCTCCATTCACGCCTGTCGCGACACCACTGGGGGCGGGCTGCACGATGTTGGGGCATGAGCGGAAGACGGCCTAATGGTGTGCGGGACCGTAGCCCAGCTTCATGGAGACGGTTGCGAATGGTCCTCGCCGATACCCCAGGAGCAACAGTGTCCCTAATTTGCTGGGAAGTGGCGGTGCGGTCCCCTACGGCACTGCGTATGATCCTACTGTCTTGGCGTGCATCCGTGCGTCGCTGCCGTCCGGTCCCAGGTCGACGGGCACGTGCACCTTCCGCCGACCACTGGCGACAACATCGATGTACTGTGGAGACCTCACGCCCCACGTGTTGAGCAATTCGGCGGTACGTCCACCCGGCCTCCCGCATGCCCACTATACGCCCTCGCTCAAAGTCCGTCAACTGCACATACGGTTCACGTCCACGTTGTCGCGGCATGCTACCAGTGTTAAAGACTGCGATGGAGCTCCGTATGCCACGGCAAACTGGCTGATACTGACGGCGGCGGTGCACAAATGCTGCGCAGCTAGCGCCATTCGACGGCCAACACCGCGGTTCCTGGTGTGTCTGCTGTGCCGTGCGTGTGATCATTGCTTGTACAGCACTCTCGCAGTGTCCGGAGCAAGTATGGTGGGTCTGACACACCGGTGTCAATGTGTTCTTTTTTCCATTTCCAGGAGTGTATAAAATCAAACAGGAGCAATGCAGTAGTAGGTTTAACAATGAACAAAAAGAAAAAAAGAAAAGGACACGAGGCTCACACCCATCACAGTAGCGCAAGATTCTATACCTACTACGTCCATAGATGAGAAGGATACTGAAGGAATGTGTGATGAGATAAAAAATTATTCAGGTAGTTAAGGGAGTCATGGTGGACTGGAATTCGACTGTAGGAAAAGGTAGAGAAGGAAAAGTAGTAGGTGAATGTGGACTGGGGGAAAGGAATGAATAAGGAAGCTGCCTGGTAGAATTTTGCACAGAGCGCAATTTTATCATAGCTAACATTTGGTTCAAGAATCATTAAAGAAGGTTGTATAAGTGGAAAAGACCAGGAGACGACAGAAGGTTTAAGATTGATTATGTAATGGTAAGACAGAGATTTCGAAACCTGATTATAAATTGTAAGACATTTTCAGGGGCAGATGTGGACTCTGACCATAATTTATTGGTCATGAACTCCATATTAAAACTGAACAAACTGCAAGAAGGCAGGACTTTAAGGTGATGGGATTTGGATAAACTGAAAGAACCAGAGGTTGCACACAGTTTCAGAGGAGCATTAGGGAACGATTGAGAAGAGCAGGGGAAAGGAATAAAGTAGAAGAGGACTGTTTAGCTTTCAGAGATGAAATAGTGATGGCAGCAGAGGATCAAGTAGGTAAAAAGACGAGGGCTAGTAGAAACCATTGGGTAACACGAGAGATACTGCATTTAATCGATGAATGGAGAACATATAAAAATTTAATAAATGAAGCAGGCGAAAGGCAGTACAAACGTCTAAAAAATGAGATCGTCAGGAAGTGCAAAATGGCTAAGCAGGAATCGTTAGAGGACAAATGTAAGAATGCAGACGCATATATCACTAGGGGTAAGATAGATGCTGCCTACAGAATAATTAAAGATACCTTTGAAGAAAAGAGAAGCACTTGTATTAATATCAAGAGTTCAGATGGAAAACTAAAGAATGGAAAGCAGAAAGATGGAGGAAGTACATACAGGGTCTACGCAATAGAGATATACTTGAAGGCAATATTATGGAAATGGAAGAGGGCATAGATGAAGATGCGAAGGGAGATGAAATACTGCGTGAAGAATTTGACAAAGCACTGAAAGACTTAAGTTGAAACAAGGGCCCGGGGGTAGAAAACATTCCGTTAGAGCTGCTGATAGCGTTGGGAGAGCCAACCACGACAAAATTCTTCCATCTGGTGAGCAAGATAGAAGATAGGTTGAGGAAAAGTAAACCTACGTTTATAACATTTCTAGATTTAAAGAAAGCTTTTGACAGTGCTGACTGAAATACTCTCTTTCAAATTCCAAAGGTGGCCGAAGTTAAATGCAGGCTATTTACAATTTGTACAGAAACCAGATGGCAGTCATAAAAGTCCAGGAGCAGGAAAGGGAAGCAGTGGTTGAGAAGGGAATGAGACATGTTTTTAGCTTATCCCCGATGTTATTCAATCTGTATATTAAGCAAGCAGTAAAGGAAACAAAAGAAAAATTCGAAGTAGGTATTAAAATCCATGGAGAAGAAATAAAAACTTTGAGGTTCGCCGATGACATTGTAATTCTGTTAGAGACAGCAAAGAGCTGGGAAGAGCAGTTGAACGGGGTGGGCAGTGTCTTGAAAGGAGGATATAAGATGAACATCAACAAAAGCAAAACGAGGATAATGGAATATAGTCGAATTAGCTTAGGTGATGCTGAGAGATTTAGACTAGGAAATGAGACGCTTAAAGTAGTAGACGAGTTTTGCTATTTGAGGAGCAAAATAACTGATGATGGTCGAAGTAGTGAAGATATAACATGTAGACTGTCAATGGTAAGAAAAGCTTTTCTGAAGAAGAGAAATTTGTTAACATCGAGTATAGATTTAAGCGCCAGGAAGTCCTTCCTGCTAGTATTTGTATGGGGAGAAAATAAATTTGTGGTACAACCTGACTAGAAGTAGGAATCGGTTGGTAGGTTACATTCTGAGGTATCAAGGGATCACCCATTTAGTACTGGAGGGAAGCGTGGGTGGGTGAAAATCGTAGAGGGAGACCAAGAGTCGAATACAGTAAGCAGATTCAGATGTGTGTAGGTTGCAGTAGTTATTCGGAGATGAAGCAGCTTGCAGAGGATAGAGTAGCGTGAAGAGCTCCATGAAACCAGTCTTTGAACTGAAGACCACAACAACAACACCTCTTCTATTAATTCGATCTGCAAAGGGACCGATAATAGTGAGCAATGCTAGCCTGGCATATTCTTTTTCCTACAGTCTTTTAGAAGTCGTCATTCCCATTTGAGCCACTTCAGATGGTTACTTAAGGTATTTTACGATCCCTACTGTTTATATTGATTTGTCGTGAATATTGTAAATGTGCAGTACTTGATTCCTCGGTACGTTAATGTAATCGACACTACATATACTTATATTCAGTGTCAACCTCCAGTTCGTGTAGCAGACACTGACCCTCCGCAATTACCTACAATTTTCCGGCGTTGCTGTCTTCTCGTACAGTAAAATCCGCGGCCAATTATTCTTGTTCCCTTTAACACACTTAACATTCCGGAATCTATTATTCTCTGGGAGTGCACCAACGTATGAGCACATACCATCTCTAACACAACATTTATGAACTGATACGACATTAGCCTTGAACGTGAGAGTGACTACGCCTGTAATTAAATGTATTATTAAACACACTACTGTGTGAACCAAAGACTATATGTGACTACGATGTACCTTTGATATGCACTCCATGCTCTGTGCGTTTACTCCTTGTTTATGGTGTCGGATTAAGCTTGTAGAGGAGGAGGATATCGACAGTTTTTTCGATAATGACATGATCTAGTCGAATCTCTAGTACCGAGAGATGATTAATGAATTGTTAAATGTCAAGAAGAATCATTACCTCTCTTCATTACATACTGCAACAACTAATACTTGAAATACTGCCAAGATTATCACAAAAGCCGAACCCACGAAACTGATCGTGAGGCACTTTGAATTCTCTTATTTCGTATTCCTATAAGAGATTGCAGTACGTTATGACAGAGTGGTAAGGAGCTTGAACGTCGCGGTCGAGCTAGCCTGTGCAACGAGCTACGAGCTTCAATATCTCACCCGCACAGCACTACGCGGAGCCTGCCGACTGATTAACAACCTTTATAGTTGTTGGGCGACTGAGTCTCTGAAACGGCTTTCTTAATATGTTGTTTTACAATACCTTCACAGATTTTGCTCAACATAATTACATTTAAAATTAGGGAGATAGTGCACATATTTACAGTAAAATCAAATATCTTGCATTCCACCATTTTGAGTCAGATTTTTCCCACTCACAGCTCACTCGTATTGGGAAAGAATACTACAGTATGCAGAATACAGTTAAAGTATATCTTATTGCGAACCACGCTCCAATAACCTGATATCAACAGTAAAACAAATCATGGGAACAGGACAGAGCGATATATAGTGCAAAACTCAAACCTATTTGCACCGTTTTTGATTAGTTTGATCCCATATACGAATATAACTGACTAGGGAAGTACGGCACTGTATGGAGTTCTGGGTCTCAGATCCGTCTTCTCGGTTATGCAACACACTTGAAAATGTAGTTGTAGGAGTTGAGTATTCCAGTCACCACATAACTGTTTCTGGATCTTTCCTGCCTTGCCACTGTTGCCTCCGCTTACAAAAACAGTAATGACTTTATTTTTCAAGAAATAGAGTGGCTTTCTTTTTAAACCATGCATTTAACGTAGTTATGTAGCACCTATGCAACATACAGCGACTCTGTGTAATTTACAAAGCGTATTATATGCTACTAAAAAAAAAAGAGTACTTGAAGCAGTATTTTACTGTCAGCAAAGTAGTTTGTTAAAATTGTTTTGCTGTAACATAACAATGTATAGAGTAAATTCCCACAAATATATTTGCTTATCTGTAACAGAGTACTATCAGAAATCCTAAAAAAATCTGTTATAGAAATCGATTTTGACACAAAATTCTCTGCTTTCGGTACAAAGTCACTTATTTCGAGTCGAAAGTCGAAACTGATAAGAAACATCTTTTTAATGTATAATTATGTAATCTCAATAGTTTGTGACATTAAGTTCCGTTCTATACTTCTACAGAGTACGGAGGAAGTTTTTAGCATCATATATTTACTAAAGTATACATATGTGATAACAAATCTCTCTTATACCCAGCACTTGTGCTAAATATTGCCATATGATGAACAGTTGTGATGGTAGAATATTAAGTATATATTTATTTTTGTATATGTGAGAGTCATAAAATTAACATTGTTTTTAAACGTTACAACATGTGTTTAATGTCCAGTGTTACATATTACTATATTTCCGTGTATAATGTACGTATATGAGCATAACATTTTTATAACAGTGCATGATGCATGAAAGTGGTCTGACTTAGGTCATGAAACCTTGAGTATAGCTGTATTCATTATTTAAGCGCGTTGACAAGTGCTGCTTGACCCATAAGCTATAGCAACAATGCCAATAAGTGAGTAATGTGCGTGTTTTTTTTTTTACTGTTAAAGAACAATTAAGTTGAAAAGGTAGTCCTACATGTATGTCTTATACCCGGAATATTACGTATTTTTGATAAATAATGGCCGCGCGGGATTAACCGAGCGGTCTTAGGCTCTGCAGTTCTGGACTCTATGGCTGGTCCTGGCGGAGGTTCGAGTCCTCCCTCGGGCATGGGTGTGTGTGTGTGTGTGTGTTTGTCCTTAGGATAAGTTAGGTTAAGTAGTGTGTAAGCTTAGGGACTGATGACCATAGCAGTTAAGTCCCATAAGATTTCGCACACATTTGAACATTTTTTGGTAAATAATGCAAATGCTTTAATAGTGATGGAATATTCCGTCCGTTCTTGGAGGAACATAGACATATTAATAACTTGAATATTCAGTATTAATGTTCCACAATAATACTTATTTAATAGTTTGTTATAAACCGGCTTTGGGCTTCTTGTACAATATTCTTTGTACAGCTATGATTCTCGCTGACATTTTGCGGACTTTCTGCTTAGAATGAAGTTGTTTGACGATGGCCTAAGGAGTCGAAACCCGGTTCATAATGAACTGTTAAATAAATATTATTGTGGAACATTAATATTGTGTATTCAAGTTATTAACAGATAATTTTAATTTTCTGGACACAAGGCTGAAATTCTTCACCATATTCAGATATCTGTTAAAGTAACAATACCTGCATATTTCGACAAGGAATACGCATGTGTTCTTCGTATGCACAGTGTTATCCTACACAACAAAACATCTACTTAAGGAGGAAATTCCAATACATGGCCAGTTACAGCATTAATCTTGTATTTCCTGCAGCATCCAGATTTTTGCATACATTGTGTTTAAAGTAATTCATAAGTCTTCCTTCAATACTTCCACTGGGCTGCTCTTTTCCAGTAGCAGTCTATAGTCTGCCTTTGTGCAATTGTTTTTGCTGTGTAGTGCAGTTTTAGTATTCTGACTTCACCCTCTTCCATTTTTAGCTTCCTTTCCTGGACACGTGACACATTAACTGTACTTCGTTAATAGAGAATTGTTTAAGTCTGACACACTGGTACCTTCTCTTAAGATATATGGAACACTAATGTTTGTCAGAAGCAATCCTAATTCGCTAATATCAATATCTTACAGTATTACAGGGATCAATGATCTGAATTGAGAAAAATATATTTCTTCAGCTTCAGTACAGCACTTTTGTATAATACTCATTGTTGCAGTATGGTTTAAGAATGGCCAGATACAATTTGTGGGTAAACAATTGAAACTCGAGGCAGATGGAACATAGTTAATAATCTTATCTCGTTCATGACTGTCTACAAGTTTCACTGGTACGCTAGTCAACTTTCGGGCGTTTTTATTACCCCAGTAGACAAGTTCCTTCTTCTAGTCTGGTAGTACCGCGTTCTGTAGATGCATAACAGAGCACTTCATAAATTTATGAGATGGTTACCGGTAACTTAGTTCATCCTGGGCTTGTGGTTTGGGCGTATAAATTTGATATATGCTTTTATTCTACAGTTGGAGCGCGTCCACTTGAAACAGTCTTATTACTGCATGCAGCATTTATCACTTATCACTTATCACTTATTACTTATTACTGCATGCAGTAATACTACACTTTCCTAAGCAGTGTTTTTTTGCGCACAGAAGTGTTTCTAGTAAAAATCCCAGCAAAATCTCGCATTATACTCAGGTCAGTAAGGTAATAGTCGTCTGCACGAAGCTCTTTCAATAATCTAGGCAGTTGGTCCATCAGAACGTCTATTTTAATCTTAGTCAATTCCCTTTAGGAGGTATATAGTCAGAGGATTTTTAAATATCCTCAAAATTGTTTCCAGTGCTTCCTTTCCAAGTTTCTCCCAACGTACCTCTTGCTGCCGCATTAGTGCTCCCATGTAGGTGAAGTGGTAGTTTTACATTAGCGCAATGCCCATAGAATGTTTCATCTTTCTGCTATTACAGTAGAAATATGTAGTGTTATCTCCCTTTTACTCCCAGTGTTTTGCCAGCCGTTGTGGCCGTTCTAGGCGCTTCAGTCTGGAACCGCGCGACCGCTACGGTCGCAGGTTCGAATCCTGTCTCGGGCATGGATGTGTGTGATGTCCTTAGGTTAGTTAGGTTTAAGTAGTTCTAAGTTCTAGGGGACTCAGATGTTAAGTCCCATAGTGCTCAGAGCCATTTTAACCAATTGAACTCGTAGTGTTTACATTAACGCCCCACAGCCTCAGCCGCAAATTCCGATTATATGATCAGTATACTGCTGTTTGTGCGTCTGTAAATCAGTGTAATATTACCACAGTTGTCCGCCCCCGGTAGCTGAGAGATCTGCCGGCATGGTACCTCAGCGTGTTCGGTCAGGGAGCTGAGTGGAAGGAGCAACAAACGAACTTTAAAGGATGTCATGTGACGTTCGCAACGACCAAACCCAGCGATCAAGAAAGGAAAAAAAAAAGTGGTCAGCGCGACAGAATGTTAATCCTAAGGGCCCTGGTTCGGTTCCCGACTGGGTCGGAGCTTTTTCTCCACTCATTTCATCCCCGTAGTGGCGTCCAATAGGAAGACTTGCACCCGGCGAACGGTCCACCCGACGGGACTCCGTAGTCGGACGACATTTACATTTTTACCACAGTTGCAACTACAAAAGATTCCAACATATAGGTGTAGACAATGCACCATAACTGTTACGTTATGGAGGGTTTGTAGGGTAACTGAGTCGGACACTGTCTGTGGTATAGTACCCGCTGCAGCCTCGAGTCGTTAGTACGTTGGTGGTGAGTATAAGCTGAATTTTTCCACTATGCTTTAACTGGGTTCTGAATGATGTACTACACCTACATCACAAAGAACGTGTTAACTGAAGATTCGGAACCGTGTTGTACAGACCTTATTATCTTAACTATAGTACTCTATGAAACTAGTAAGATTGTGGCTTTTAAAGCTGTGGGGGGGGGGGGGGGGGGCTGTCCGTCTTGTCTAATGGCTGTATTGTGCAGATTCATGCAGAAAAATCCTGTGCGTTGACACTAAAACAATAATAGCGTCACTAACTAGTCTTTTCTGAAATGTGCAAATGGCTCTGAGCAGTATGGGACTTAACTACTAAGGTCATCAGTCCCCTAGAACTAAGAACTGCTTAAACCTAACTTACCTAAGGACATCACACACATCCATGCCCGATGCAGGATTCGAATCTGTGACCGTAGTGGTCGCACGGTTCCAGACTGTAGCGCCTAGAACCGCTCGGCCACCCCGGCCGGTTGAAATGTGCAAAACGCTGCAGGGGAATATTGCGTTAGCTACCAGTGGTCTTAAGCACAGTGTTGTGACATGTTGATTATAGCAAAATGTACGCAAAAGGATTGTGAGATGGGGTAGTCATGCTCTCAGAAACCTACACCGTTCAGTGGTAATAGCCAGAGCGGGTAGGATAGCATCACTATGCCAGGGCTATAACTACGTTATGAACTACGTGACAGAGCTGGGCAATAGTGCAACAAATGCAACTTAGAGCAGTATAAGTAACTACGAATTTTGAGCCGGAGGAATTCGGAGACCAGCAGTACTACCATGATGCCAGGGCTGTGTTTCTCTGCTGCCATCGTTTCTAGAATTCGATGGGGCAACACCCTCTTGCTTTAAGTCTACTCTGGCCTTCGACATAAGGGAGGCGACACTGCAAGAAGAAAGGATTCGTCGGTAACGTCACAGTTTACCGACGGGCTACCGGCTTGCTTCCCAGGTTTGACGTCAGCATCGCTGGGCGGCAACACAAGTATGTTCCATGTTGGGCAGGTTCCAGCCACCCACTGACTGTCACTGGACTGCCGCACCAGAATGGAGCGCGTGTGCATCTCACTGACGACTGACAAACGTTGACATTAAAAGCAATTACCTGTCCTATTCTGGTTTGCATGTCTTGCAGTATTTTGGTTATCTCTGTTTTGTTTTTTAGATCACCTAGTATAATTTGGAGTTCTCTTACACGTTCATCAATTTCTCTTATCTTTCTAATATTGCCCATACTATTCCACAATTTGTCTATAATTTTCCTACTAATTCTGTCTTATGGTGTTGTCATCAGATGTCTACAGAATGAGATGCGTTTCTTCCTGACCATGCTCATTACTGGTTTTATTGTCTTGCGTTCTCTTTCATATGAAGCTATTCTGCAGTACCGGTATACCTGACATGGTTTGTTTATGCACCTTCGAATTGTTTTTCATTCTGTCTTCACTATTTTGTCAATTTCTGCTGCGGCTTTTGTGTGTGTGTGTGTGTGTTGTTGGTAACGTAAATTCACTTTGTTCATTTTTTTTGGACACACACACACACACACACACACACACACACACACACACACACACACACACACACACACGTTAGAACTAGCAAAAGGAAAAAAAACAGTAATAAACGAGTTCAGTTATTTGTTAGTGCTAGTACTATCACATAACTACTTTTCTTTCAACAACAAACTCTACCAACATAATGACAGCCTGGCTATGGGCAGCTGCCTTGTCAGTTTACTTGCTGATACTTTCAGCAACAACTTAGAATGTTAATTCTTTGAAGAAAATCCCCAGATAGTTAACTAGGTAATGTATTATAAAAGATATACTGATGAGATACTAATCTTATTTGATGGTACAATAGAAGAAATTGATGACGTTGCAAAAGAAATCAATAAAATGCATCAGAACATCACATTGAATACCAGACACTCAAAGGTTTAAATTTCGTTCATCTTCCATACGACGCTACAAAACCAGTCATAAATTTCAAGCATAAAGGATGCCATAATCAATAAAACCTCATGCCACTCAGATAAGAACAAAATGGCTTTATACAGAATGATGCTCAACAGAATGCACAAAATCCCATTTGAAGCAGCTGACAAAACTGACTAACCAAACACTATTAAATCAATTGCTTATAATTATGACTATAGTCCAAAATTAATAGATGTTAGTTCTGGTTGCGTAACTGTTTTATAATACTTTAATTTTGCAGCGATAGACAGGCTAAATACTAGACAGCTAAATACTAAAATAAGTTGTCACACTACCAACCACAAAGAGAAACCATCACTAAATAATACCGAATCAAAGGTAATAGAAAAGTTTGTGAACATGGCATTTTTGGGAAACCTGTATTATCAAGTAGGAAACTTTTTCTGAGGAATAAATGTCAGAATCAGCTTTTACACAAGTAACAAACCAAAGGACAAAAACATTCATTGTATTAAAATTAACAGCAAGCCATACAGTCGATCACGAAAATAATAACTTAACTGGAATCCATGTTTGAAGACATACACTGGCTAAACAGGAAGAAATTCCAATATATGTGTCTGGGATCACACGAATGCTCTTCATTTAAAACTCTTAAGCAAATCCACACTTGCCTTACATGTCGATGAAGATGAACGTAAAGACAGGCATGTCTCAGAACCTACAAATACTCCACCTAGCTGCCGAAGGAAAAGGAATGAATTTATCAGAAAAAATTGAAATTCTTTGTCACAAAAGTGAGTCCTCAAACGATATCCTAAATGACCAAACAGAGTTACAAAACAAAATGTTTTTAGCAATATCCATAGTTTACTTAAAACCACACACTGAGTGAAGATGTGCAAAAACATAATACTTATAATAAATAAATGACCATATATTTCTGTCTGTTGTGATATCTAATGTGAGCCCACCTAGTGTATATAGCAGTTCTACATCATGTAATTTAGTTTTTCTGCCTTTATTATTTGTGAATGTCACTCCATCTGTGAATAAAACGTCTAATATTAATTCTTTCGCATAAAATGTACGATATTATCTTGTAAATTCAATATAGATAATTAATCAGTCACTACTACACATTAAATGACCATGCGTGGCACTTAGTACCTTCATGCTACGCAGTACAATTTTTTGGTCATACAAAAGCTTAAATTAGGTATTGTACTTCCAGAACCTATAACCAAATATAACTTTGGTCAGAGACATAATTTTTCGATATAAATAAAAATGTCAGTCGCCGACATGGCTGATACTGTGCTATTTTTCTGTAACATGCAAATCAAGCAGTGTTTGTGCCACGTTAATAAATGCGAAAATCTGAGCAACAGCAAGCAGAGTAGAAAGAAAGTTCCGCTAACGAGCACTATGTTCTAAATATGCAACTCGCAAATTATAGTGGCTAAACAAACTTCTTATTTTGCAGAGAGCAGCATCGCATTCCAAACAACAGTAGATGCTTTAGCGATGTACCAGCCGAAGATTGAAATAAGTTTTACAACGTTTAAAGATAGGTGAATGGCCGACACGCTTATTGGCAAAATAAAAATAGGTAAAAAGTGGCTTCTCGCTTTATTTTTTACAACAATTTCCACAGCTACGGAGCTCAACAACCAATAAAATTGATATATTATTATTCTGGATATGTAGGCGTCTGTCTAATGAAGTATGCAGTCTCGTGCTAAACTAATAATTCCCTGCTTCAGTTACTGTGAGAGTCCGTGACATAAAGTTTATAATGAGAAATGAGTAAATAATCCTTAATCACGTACAGATCAGTCGAAATGGTTTACCTGGTTACAGAGTGAGATCGATACAGATGACAAGAATCGGCAGTTCTGTACTGTAGCCTCAGAGTTGTACATCGAGGTAGTACAGAGATCACAGCCTTGAGTGAAGGCCGCTGCAACCAGAACTATCCTAGTAGTTATTAATATTAATGAGCCGTCACTATCTGAGTCGGTTTCTATACCTGTGGAGAAGCAAGATATTAGCCTTCCTCCTGTATTTGAACTGACTTACCTAGTTATAGAGAGACATGTAGTTTAAGCGGGCTATAGGTAAACGCTAGTTTGCCGTTAAATCATCCAGCCACCTACCTAGCAACTGCTAAACTGAAATTAAACTGCTGAGCAGAGTGGCTTCGATTCTGTCAACGGGCTCTTATTCAGAAGGAGCTGGACTCAAATCATTGTGTACTCAGCCATACTCCGGTTTCGCTAAATCCCTTGAGGCGAATGTTGTAATGGTTCCTATGACAAAGACGCGGCCATTTCCATTCTTCTTTTATTCAAGCTGACCTTATCCTCCAACTTTAATGAACTCATAGTCGACAGGAGGATAAACCCAAATCTTCCTTCCTTTTCGGGAAAAGCCAGAGGTCAGTCAAGTCGTTCCGAGCATATTCAGGCTTTGCCGCGGCTACCCTGCTAATTGCGTTAGTGGTTTTCGTAATGCAGCAATTTACTCTGGCTCTCGCGTAAATCCTAGTCGTTATTAATATTAATGACCTTCCGTGAGCTCACACAGACGCAATAGAAGGCATTTCTGCTAGTTTCGTCCATACTGCTCTGCTTCCAAAATTTGTTCACCTACTTTACACTGCCCATTGCAGCACTTGTTTCTGATGCACTATTACAACTTGTTTCCAATAACGTTAATCGGGAGGAATATGCTAGTTGTATCTCTAACTGTTTCGCAAAGTAAGACTAGATGGTATCAAAAGATGATCAGGTTCTCCATATTTTGTTTCCTTGGTGGACACTTTATCGCACTCTTAACACTCATAGCGTTTCAAAAAGATTCATACAATTGTTCCATACTATCGTGTATATGATGCACTGGTATGCGAAACGTAAGGATGAAAGTAGCATAGAAGGAACTGATATCTACATCTACATCCATATTCCGCAAGCTACCTGAAGGTGTGTGGCGGAGGGTACTTTGAGTACCTCTATCTGTTCTCCCTTCTATGCCAGTCTCGCATTGTTCGTGGAAAGAAAGATTGTCGGTATGCCTCTGCCTGGGCCCTAATCACTCTGATTTTATCCTCATGGTCTCTTCGCGAGATATACGTAGGAGGGATCAATATACTGCTTGACCCCTCGGTGAAGGTACGTTCTCGAAACTTTAACAAAAGCCCGTGCCGAGCTACTGAACGTCTCTCTTGGAGCCTTCCACTGGAGTTTATCTATCATCTCTGTAACGCTTTCGCGATTACTAAATGATGCTGTAACGAAGCGCGCTGCTCTCCGTTAGATCTTCCCTATCTCTTCTATCAACCCTGTCTAGTACGGATCCATGCCGGTGAGCAGTATTCAAGCAGTGGGCGAACAAGTGTACTGTAACCTACTTTCTTTGTTTCCGAATTGCATTTCCTTAGGATTCTTCCAATGAATCTCAGTCTGGCATCTGCTTTACCGACGATTAATTTTATATGGTCATTCCATTTTAAATCACTCCTAATGCCTACTCCCAGATAATTTATGGAATTAACTGCTTCCATTTGCTGACCTGCTATATTGTAGCGAAATGATAAAGGATCTTTCTTTCTATGTATTCGCAGCACATTACACTTGTCTACATTGAGATTCAATTGCCATTCCCGGCACCATGCGTCAATTCGCTGCAGATCCTCCTCCATTTCAGTACAATTTTCCATTGTTACAACCTCTCGATATACTACAGCATCATCCGCAAAAAGCCTTAGTGGACTTCCGATGTTATCTACAAGGTCATTTATATTTATTGTGAATGGCAACGGTCCTACGACACTCCCCTGCGGCACACCTGAAATCACTCTACTTCGGAAGACTTCTCTCCATTGAGAATGACATGTTGCGTTCTGTTATCTATGAACTCTTCAATCCAATCACACAATTGGTCTGATAGTCCATATGCTCTTACTTTGTTCATTAAACGACTGCGGGGAACTGTATCAAACGCCTTCCGGGAGTCACGAAACACGGCATCTACCTGTGAACCCGTGTCTATGGCCCTCTGAGTCTCGTGGAGGAATAGCGCGAGCTGGGTTTCACAAGATCGTCTTTTTCGAAACCCATGCTGATTCCTACAGAGTAGATTTCTAGCTTCCAGAAAAGTCATTATACTCTAACATAATACGTGTTCCAAAATTCTACAACTGATCGACGTTAGAGATATAGGTCTATAGTTCTGCACTATAGGGGCTGACCTGTGCCCTTTTACAATCTTTTGGAACGCTACGCTCTTCTAGAGACCTACGTGAAATGTGCTTTCTTATAGGACAACTGTCCAAGGAGTTCCAACCAATAATATCAAAACAGCAGACTCTGTAAAAGTACCAATACTAAACTCCTTTAAATAACAATAACTTCATATAACTTACAAAACTTAACAAATGGATGAAGAGTGAACTTTGAAAAAAAAATTAAACAATAACGGCCGCTTGCCACCATAAAATCAGTAACCTTTTACAATAGTGCTTTTAGAGTTTATCCAAAAGAGAAAATCCAATAATGAGTTAACCTGGCATTACAATTTAAAATGATTTATATAAAAAACTTTAAAATAATGGCGCTTGACATCATAAAATGAAAGAAGCGCAACACACAACCAATAAATATAATAAAATAATTTGACACAACCAAAGGGCGCGGGCACCTCCCAACACAATCACAGAAGAACGAGCTCTCAACACTTCGGAGCCTTCCCACTAGAAATGGTCCCCGAAATAAATCGCTGAGAGCTCGCCGACATGCCTCCCACAACGGCCCATCACTTACGCACCTTGGTTATGTTCTGTAACACACGACAGACAATATCAACACAAAATTCAAAATACAGTATGACATCCCGACAGCACATGATAACCACAGCGCCGTTAACTCGGGCGCTCTTAAGTACCGGAAGCCAACACATAAATCTCAAACAATTCTCGCTTCCTAAAACGAAACAATAAAAGCCAAGCGCACATGAATAGTCAAACCACAGTCTTATAAGTGCCTTAAAGACACCAAAGACGACTATTCCACCAAGTTAATAATAACAATAAAAAAATACAGAATATACCACTAAATGCTTTAACACAACCAAATTGACAAGATCGTGTTGTTCAGGTCCCAGAAGACCACATATACCAAGCAGCAGTAATTCACTGTGTATCTACTGTACAAAACCGCCCTTCTTAGGCAGACTTTACCTAACACATCGACTGCCAAATGTACCATACATGAACGCAACTCCGGGCAGGACTCCAGTTGAGCAAATAAATTAGTACCAACAAATATCGTAAAGAGCCACACACACAGCAAAAGGTTCCAACAACACCGTCCACATCAGAAAATTTCAGAAACCGCTGCTGGAGCTTCCAGCGGAAAATCTGAAGAGCCAACCGAGCCCACACCCTAACCTGGCAGACGACTCCAAAATTCAGCAACTAGTTGTCTCCGGGCCAGAGTATCATAGGACCCCACCGGACCTCCACATCAGACAGGTAGAAAGAACAAGAACGCCGACTCCAATTAATCACCATCGCATGGGCAGCACAGCGGCGAGTCGCCTCCGCCCCAGACCACTCTGCTCATATTGCGAGGCACAACAACCTTAGCGCTAGTCACCAGCACATCAGGCAGAGCGAACTCCACGTTCCGTGCAATACTCGGAAACCGACTACCCTCTCGCTTTCCGCCGGCCACCGCAAACACACGCCAGCGACGTCATAGCAAATCGCCACCGGAGCGCCACCCGAATCAGGACAGCGAACTAGAATCGATTACAGTGCGCGCTCTGAACAAGATCACCGTTTAGCGGCGCGCGCCATATCAGAACGGTACATCGCTGCAAGAAGGGGGCCAAGTTCCTTCGCGTACTCTGTGTAAAATCGTACTGGTATCCCATCAGGTCCACCGGCCTTTCCTCTTTTGAACGATTTTAATTGTTTTTATATCCCTCTCTCATCTATTTCGATATCTACCGTTTTGTCATCTGTGCGACAATCTAGAAAAGGAACTACAGTGCAATCTCCCTCTGTGAAATACCTTTGGAACAAGATACAGTATAATACAGACGTGAACTGAAAGAAATACGCTATGAAACGAACATAAAGGATTCTCTCATTCAAAGACAATGATTACACTGAAGTCATCACTGTTAATGGTGATCCACCGCAAATAACATAAGGTGGGACATGGTTCTTAATAGGGCGTGTGATCCCCACAGATGGCAACCCTTGTTCCGCAAAATACTCCCATGCTTGTAGTAGGGCGTTCCATTTCTCCACCAGAGTGCTTTACAACAGCTGGAGTACGCAGAAGTGCTGCAGTATATCACCCCAACGCATCCCACAGGTGTTCAATGGGATTTAAGTCAGGAGAGCGGTCAGGCCAGTAGAGTCAGAGGACGTCCTCTCGGTCTAAAAGAGTTCTCCACCTGCACCAATCGATGCGGCTGTGCGTTGTCATCTGTAAAAATGAAGTCAAGGCCGAATACACCCTTGAAAAGACACACTTGGGAAACGAGTACAGGGTCACAATGACGTCGATCGGTAAGAACATTTTGCCTCTCCACACCATAACACCTGGACGGCCAAAATGATAATGTTCGACAATGTTCCTGGGTCCATTACGTGATCACACCTCTAGCCATGTGAGGGCACGTACAGAATTACTATTCAGAGCACGCAATCTCACTCCTCGTTAGTCCAGTCCCGATGCTCTTGGCACTAACGCAAATACTGCCGCCGATATGCTGGTGTCGACGGAACACAACGCACTGGTCGTTAAGCAAAGAGATTACTCCAATGCAGTCGCCCTGCCACTGTGGAGCGTGAGAGTGCGTACTTTACAGTCCTGTTAAAAGTTGCAGCAATTGCACCACTTACTGTAAGAAGTGATCCCTTTCTGCCTATTGCACAACGTAGCGGTCACCCCCCCCCCCCCCCCCCCCCCCCCCCGCCCATGAACCATGGACCTTGCCGTTGGTGGGTACGCTTGCGTGCCTCGGCGATACAGATGACCGTACCGTAGGTGCAACCACAACGGAGGAGGTATCTGTTGAGAGGCCAGACAAACGTGTGCTTCCTGAAGACGGTAAGCAGCCTTTTCAGTAGTTGCAGGGGCAACGGTCTGGATGATTGACTGATCTGGCCTTGTAACAATAACCAAAACGGCCTTGCTGTGCTGGTACTGCGAATGGCTGAAAGCAAGAGGAAACTACAGCAGTAATTTTTCCCAAGGGCATCCAGCCTTACTGTATGGTTAAATGATGATGGTGTCCTCTTGGGTAAAATATCCGGAGGTAAAATAGTCCCCCATTCGGATCTCTGGCCGGGGACTACTCAAGAGGACGTCGTTATCAGGAGAAAGAAAACTGGCGTTCTACGGATCGGAGCGTGGAATGTCAGATCCCTTAATCGGGTAGGTAGGTTAGAAAATTTAAAAAGGGAAATGGATAATTTAAAGTTAGATATAGTGGGAATTGGTGACGTTCGGTGGCAGGAGAAACAAGACTTTTGGTCAGGTGAATGCAGGGTTATAAATACAAAAAAAAATAGGTGTAATAAGGAGTAGGTTTAATAATGAATAAAAAAATAGGAGTGCGGATAAGCTACTACAAACAGCATAGTGAACGCATTATTGTGACCAAGAGAGACATGAAGCCCACGCCCACTACAGTAGTACAAGTTTATATGCCAACTAGCTCTGCAGATGATGAAGAAATTGATGAAATGTATTATGAGATAAAAGAAATTATTCAAGTAGTGAAGGGAGAGAAAATTTAATAGTCATGGGTGACTGGAATTCGAGAGTAGGAAAAGGGAGAGAAGGAAACATAGTAGGTGAATGTGGATTGTCGGTAAGAAATGCAACAGGAAGCCGTCTCGTAGAATTTTGCACAGAGCATAACTTAATCATAGATAACACTTGGTTCAAGAATCATAAAAGAAGGTTGAATATACGGAAGAATCCTTGAGATACTAGAAGGAATCAGGTAGGTTATATAATGGTAAGACAGAGATTTAGGAACCAGGTTTTAAATTGTAAGACATTTCCAGGGGCAGATGTGGACTCTGACCACAATCTATTAGTTACGAACTGTAGATTAACACTGAAGAAACTGCAAAAAGATGAGAGTTAAAGGAGATGGGACCTGGATAAACTGACTAAACCAGAGGTTGTACAGAGTTTCAGGGAGAGCATAAGGGAGCAATTGACAGGAATGGGGGAAAGAAATACAGTAGAAGAAAAATGGATGGCTCTGAGGGATGAACTAGTGAAGGCAGCAGAGGATCAAGTAGGTAAAAAGACGAGGGCTAGTATAAATCCTTGGGTAACAGAAGAAATATTGAATTTAATTGATGAAAGGAGAAAATATGAAAATGCAGTAAATGAAGGAGGCAAAAAGGTATACAAACGTCTCAAAAATGAGATCGATAGGAAGTGCAAAATGGCTAAGCAGGGATGGCTAGAGGACAAATGTAAGGATGTAGAGTCTTATCTCACTAGGGGTAAGATAGATACTATCTACAGGAAAATTAAAGAGACCTTTGGAGAAAAGAGAGCCACTTGTATGAATATCAAGAGCTCAGATGCAAAACCCAGTTCTAAGCAAAGAAGGGAAAGGAGAAAGGTGGAAGGAGAATATAGAAGGTCTATACAGGGGACAATATTATGGAAATGGAAGAGAATGTTGATGAAGATGAAACGGGAGATACGATAGTGCGTGAAGAGTTTGACAGAGCACTGAAAGACCTGAGTCGAAACAAGGCCCCGGGAGTAGAGAACATTCCATTAGAACTACTGACGTCCTTGGGAGAGGCAGTCCTGACAAAACTCTACCATCTGGTGAGCAAGATATATGAGACAGGCGAAGTACCCTCAGACTTCCTGAAGAATAATATAATTCCAATCCCAAAGAAAGGACTTGTAGACAGATGTGAAAATTACCGAACTATCAGTTTAATAAGTCACTGCTTCATAATACTAACACGAATTCTTCACACACGAATGGCAAAACTGGTAGAAGTGGACCTCGGGGAAGATCAGTTTGGATTCCGTAGAAATGTTGGAACAGGTGAGGCAATCCTGACCTTACGACTTATGTTAGAAGAAAGATTAAGGAAAGGCAAACCTACGTTTCTAGCATTTGTAGACTTAGAGAAAGCTTTTGTCAATGTTGTCTGGAATACTCTTTCATATTCTAAAGGTGGCAGGGGTAAAATACAGGGAGCGAAAGGCTATTTACAAATTGCACAGAAAGCAGATGGCAGTTATAAGAGTCGAGGGGCATGAAAGGGAAGCAGTGGTTGGGAAGGGAGCGAGACAGGGCTGTAGCCTATCCCCGATGTTATTAAATCTGTATATTGAGCAAGCAGTAAAGGAAACAAAAGAAAAATTTGGAGTAGCTATCAAAATCAATGGAGAAGAAATAAAAACTTTGAGGTTTGACATTGTAATTCTGTCAGAGACAGCAAAGGACTTGGAAGAGCACTTGAAAGGAATGGACAGTGTCTTGAAAGGAAGATATAAGATGAACATCAACAAAAGCAAAACGAGGATAATGGAATGTAGTGGAATTAAGTAGGGTGAGGCTGAGGGAATTAGATTAGGAAATGAGACACTTAAAGTAGTAAAGGAGTTTTGCTATTTGGGGAGCAAAATAACTGATGATGGGCGAAGTAGAGAAGATATAAAATGTAGACTGGCAATGGCAAGGAAAGCGTTTCTGAAAAAGAGAAATTTGTTAACATCGAGTATAGATTTAAGTGTAAGGAGTCGTTTCTGAAAGTATTTGTATGGAGCGTAGCCTTGTATGGAAGTGAAACATGGACGATAAATAGTTTGGACAAGAAGATAATAGAAGCTTTCGAAATGCGGTGCTGCAGAAGAATGCTGACGATTAGATGGGTAGGTCACATAGCTAATGAGGAGGTATTGAATAGAATTGGGCAGAAGAGGAGTTTTTGGCACAACTTGACAAGAAGAAGGGACCGGTTGGTAGGACATGCTCTGAGGCATCAAGGGATCACAAATTTAGCATTGGAGGGCACCGTGGAGGGTAAAAATCGTAGCGGGAGACCAATAGATGAATACACTAAACAGATTCAGAAGGATGTAGGTTGCGGTAGGTATTGGGAGATGAAGAAGCTTGCACAGGACAGGGTAGCATGGAGAGCTGAATCAAACCAGTCTCAGAACTGAAGACCACAACAACAACAACAACAGCGGTCACCAGCTTCCGTGGTGGACCGTGGTCGACCACCCCTTTCCTTCGAGCAGCAGGGCCTATGGTTCGGAACGCTCACCATGCATGTGAAACACTGCTGTGAGCAATACCAAACTATTGCATTATCTCGTCACACTTCGTCCTTCTTCCTTTCTTTTCGATGATAGTTCCCCAAATGGCTCCGGCCCGTATTGTAATGAAGAACGCCACTGTAATGCTCCATAACTGCTCGCTGACTGGCACACACAGCCTTTTCTCGATCCTTAAATTTCCTCGTTTTGCATGGCCAACCCCATTTGGTGTTACACTCACTTTGACCTTACCCCAGTCAACGTACGGCTTTTTGTGCAAGACTGGAAGACCTCTCGCAACATGCTCCCGCACTTTCTTTCATTTCCACTAGGTTATTAACATATTATTTTACTTTGTCTATCTTGTCTTTAACTTTTGCAGAGCCATGTACTGCCGGCCGGAGTGTCCGTGCGGTTATAGGCGCTACAGCCGGGAGCCGAGCGACCGCTACGGTCGCAGGTTCGAATCCTGCCTCGGGCATGGATGTGTGTGATGTCCTTAGGTTAGTTAGGTTTAATTAGTTCTAAGTTCTAGGCGACTGATGACCTCAGAAGTTAAGTCGCATGGTGCTCAGAGCCAGAGCCATGTACTTGCACACAGTGCTACAACATTTTTATTTTCAAAAGAACCATTTGATTTTGCAAGTGCTTATCTTTTATATGGGTGCACATTCAATTATTTTCTGGATCAAAGTTTTTATTTATATTTCAACGATGTTTTTTCTGCCCTCCACCTGAGACACGATACACATCCAGGAAATAGTTACACTCGTGCCATACTTGTGTGTACGTGTCTGGAGGTACTGCGTTCACAGCTGTTCAGTATAGCGTCGCAGTTCGTCATACCGAGCGAGGTGGCACAACATATTAGACTCGTAGTCGGTAATACGACAATACTGACTGGTTTTCCGTGATTTTTCTAAATGAGTCAAAGCAAATGGCATGATGGTTTCTTTGAAAGGATAAGGCTGATTTCCTTTTTCATTCTTGAAAGGAACCGAGCTTGTGCTCTGTCTCTTATGACCTCGTTGTTGACATGGAGTTAAAGCCTAATCTTCTTTTCTCCCTTGCTTCAATCCCAAGGTTTTGGAAATTGAGGTATGTAGCGGAACTCTTCCACAGACGCCCACAGGATAAAAATCACATACAGTGGGATCTGGTGATCTCAAAGGTCAATGGTCTAGTGCGAGATCCGTCCGCCCTTTACGTCCGCTCGATTCTTGTGGCAGCTCAATGTTAAGAAATCCTCTTACGTGATCGCGCTCTACGTCTTTAACAAGCATGCGGGATCTGTCTGTGGATTGCCCGTTAAGTAAACAGCCAGGGTCTTGACACTGGTGCCACCGTCGAATGCTTTAAGCTTTAAGTGGTACATTACAGTACTATGGACGGACACCACGCAGCATGGTTGTAAGTGAATTGCACCTGTTGAAACGTACAACGCCAAACGCCTTTTGTTGTTTCTGTATTATCGCCATCCCGACTGAACGCACAATGGGTAGCGAACGAGCGACACTCCGACCGGCAAACACATCAAACGGCATCTTACAACTGGCGCTACGGTAAACTTTTAGTTTCTGCGAATAAGTAAATATTCACTAGAAGTTTCTGTCTTCATTCATCTGGAAAATATATTTATTTGTTTATTTGACCTGATGTGATTATGACTATTAGCCCCTCTCTTAAATCAGACCCGAGTTTCACCCATACAACATTTTTTTGGTTTGCTAAATAGTTACCTAAGAAATAACGATTTTAATATAAAATTGGAAATTTGCGGTAAGGACTTACGGGACCAAACTGCTGGGTAATCCGTCAGTACGTTTACGCACTACTTAAGCTAACTTAAACTAACTTACACTAAGGACAATACACACACCCGTGCCCCAGCGAGGTCTCGAACCTCCCACGGGAGGGAGCCGCGCGGACCGTGACAAGGCACCCTAGACCGCGCGGGGATTTTAATATGACAAATTGTAATAATAATAATGACAATAATGATAGTGACAGGTATAAAAAGAAATTATAGGTGTACAAAATAAGTGTTTTCTGATATAGCTACTCCTGGGAAAGGAAGTTTAAGGAGACTGCACCAGCTGAAAGAGCTATGTATAAGGGTAGCGGGGACAATGGTAATCACTTAGTCTTATATAATTGGACAGATATTTTTGAAACATTCGTTACTGTAATAGCAGAGTACACGAGTTACTATTGGTAGTGCAGCTGCCGTTCGCGCACGCCACATTCAAGTCACTTGTCGAAGGGTATCTAAGTAGAATTTTGAAGGCATAATTACAGTCATAATTGGATAATGGTTTCCGGCGTGTAGTGTAAGTAATTTATATCTAGTGAGTATATATGTAGTGTAGTGTAATTAACTATATAGTGCAGGCAGTAATGTGAATGCTTCTCCTGTTTATCACAGTCAGAAGTTCAGTTCACCTATCACGTACTTGTAACGCATTATTTTCGGCGAGTTCATGTCGCCTTTTACATGGAGCACACCAGTCGACGAAAACCTTGGGTCATATACGAATTAGCGACGACAGCATCCACAACGAGACGAGGTAATTTCTTATTAGTGCTGGTTAATTAACCCTAATATGTCTTATCTATATAGTTATTCCGCGAAGAACCCTTATGCAAAGTGAATAGTCCTTTACAGTCTAAATATTTCATAAAATTTCTTGGGAGCTAAAACACACTGAAAAATATAAAACAAGCACAAATGAGCATTTATTCATATAGCCAGCCTTACATTGGATTCACCGTGTTCGATTCAGTTTAATTTGTTCAATTCGTGTTTATTGAAACAAGCGTAACTAATTCACACTCTCTTACTGAAGCTAAACACCGTTTTTCCTCATTCGATTATTCGTATTGAAATTATCGTAATAACAGTAGACTCTCACCTTTCATAAAACAGAGAGTGTTCTTTCCATACGTATAAAATTGAATGTCTCTGATGTACATTAACTTTACGAAAAAAATTAGTGACTTTTTCTTAGACAAAAAGCAGTCAGTCAGCTTCCCAGGAACGAGCTTCACTGCACTGCTACGAATAGTTTCCATCTTAAAAAACTTGTAGAGCCTGTACCGATATCTAAAACCTTCTTTATGTCAAAGTTTCACCAAGATAGTAGGATGACCGGCGTCCTTCCCTCTCCTTAGCTCAGTTCAGTACCTGGCAAGGTGTTCCGAGACTGCAGCAACTTGTCTGCATAAGACAGCGCAAAACGTCGCTTGTTGCTGAACAGCATTTCACATAACTTTCCTCCCACTCAGTCGCAGATCTCATTATAAACTGCAGTAAGATCAAAACAAGCAAACGAGGGCGAAAAGTTTGTAGGGCGTATACGAAAACCATTAAGGTCACAAGTTTAGTTTCATTTCTGAGCCAGTGCCAACCCACAGAATGGATACTCGTTTAACAATTCGCAGCACATAAGAGACGAGTTGAGTTAGTTAAATATCTCCTCGTTATTTCAGAAGTACTGTTTTCTGTCGGCAGGCTACAATATTAACGACAATAAGCAGCATTCTTGTCGCATTCCTCTCTTCATTCACTTCTCAAACTATGGACTGAAGGGAAAATACAGTACACAGAAAGGGGAAACAAAACCGATCATTAGACACATCTGTTATGTAGAGCTAAATGAACATTAGGCAAACAAAGCAATTTCGAGACTATTAAACTGAGTAACAAGAACTCAGTACTTACATATGTGAACTCCAATGTGGTCAACAGGAAAACCATTTTTGCGGAGTCTTAATAGTTTATGTGATCACGCAGAACAGAAATGCAAGTTACTCAAAGGTTCTTCGTCGTGTTAAAAGAAGGGTGTGAATCAACTCGCACATCACCAGGGTTCACTGCATTCTGATAGTGTCGTACATCTATTGAGGACATTTCCACATCTTCTGTATAGTACTTCGGTTACCAATCTTGGTTGACACGGAAAAAGTCAAACCTGTTAAGTCGAAACCATTGTCGGCTTTTTCCCGCTGTTATTTCAGTTTGAAAAAAGTCTGAACGCAAATCTGTAGAAATGAACTGGCAGTCAATCAAAAAAATTGTGAAATACTACATTTTTCCCAGATTCCCGTGTTTAAAAGTATCTTATGACAGCCTTGAACTCACTCGCTACGCGCTCTGTCACGGCAATGCGAGAGTTGATTTGGCTATGAAAACGATCGAAAGAATTTTCTTTCGAAATTAGTACGGTGTGCGTACACGAAGCCGAAACTTCCAACACGTCTACATTAATTTTGCTTATCTAACTATTACGGAAATCTGAAATATTGACGCAACATACCGAACACACATCCTATGAACTTAAAGTAAGTACTAAATCTGATAGCCCTGTGAGTGGCACAGACAGATACTGACATTTTTTCAGCAAACTGAACCCTAGTAAGAAATGAGTCCTGCTTGATACCGGTATATTTTGAAGAGTGTTTTGCACATTTAATCAGATTTTTAAAACGCGAATTGGGGAAAAGGTGTACTAGCAATTTCTATTTAATAATATTGTCACGCTGGTGGACTGAAAACTACACTGATCTATCCACAACAGTTTTCTACGTTAATGTTCTGTATAAGGCGTTCCATTCTCAGACAAATTCTCGTTCCTCATGTTGAAGTACATTCGTTGGATCTAATTGAACATGAAGAATTTGAACATATTTGACAGTGTTAGTTGGAGCTGCGGCCGATAATGATTCAGGACATTTATTACCTAATTTAGTGGAAGAAAAGAGTTACGCGTGAAAATGTAACATTTTTCTTTCACTGTTTTCCAAAGTGTGACGTGTGTGTCACAATACTTCCTGCGTAGAACATTACTCTTCTGATATCCAGTGTAAAGTTTCGGGGCGATTCTTTAAGACGAACTAATAACATACAACGGATGGACAAAAATGTGGAAACACCAAAAACAACACATTACCGTGCCTAATACGGTGTAGGAAAACCTTTGACATTCAAAATTGTTTCCAGTCGGAATGGGTAAATGCGGGTCCTGCATGATTTTCAAGGGATTCTTACATCGTTCATCCTGAAAAATCGTGGCAAGATCAAGTAACGATGACTAAGATTGAAAGTAGAACACAAAGCCTCAATAAAATTGAGTTATGGTGACAGGTGGTCAGGGGTGTGCAAAAAATACATCCTCGTGGCCACGAAACCGGTCCTGGAGGATGCGACTTGTGTGAGCAGTGGCCCTGTCGTCTTCAAACACAGCATCAGCACTGGGGAACAAACATTGTACCACAGGACGGACTTGAACAGCAAGAATAGTCGCAAAAACCCTGGCAGTATTACGACCTTGCAGTGTGCTCATTTGGCCCACGAGATACCACGATATCGCTGCCTAAATCAGCACCGAACATCTGCCATATTTCCTTTTGGCTGCAATTAGTCTTCATCGTAGGTTTGGGACGTTGTACGTCAGACGTGAACTCGGGTAGCTGGAAACAGTGTGGAACAAGACTTCTCCGACCAAATGACTTTAGCCGGCCGGTGTGGCCGAGAGGTTCTAGGAGATTCAGTCTGGAACCGCTCGACCGCTACGGTCGCAGGTTCGAATCCTGCCTTGGACAGGGATGTATGTGATGTCCTTAGGATAGTTAGGTTTAAATAGTTCTAAGTTCTAGGGGACTGATGACCTCAAATGTTAAGTCCCATAGTGCTCAGAGCCATTTGAACCATTTTGAACCAAATGACTTTCTTCCATTGCCGCATAAATGCTGCGGCATCACGTTTTCCTGTTACAGGCATTTACATCAGAAACCACGTCCTTTGCCTTCCAATTAAAAACGTCAGTCCTGCAACATGTAGCCAAGTGTGGCTCGTATTAGTTTGAAATTGAAATTTTATCCATTATTCATTTTTCAAAGTAGATTGTCATTTTTATTTGGTTTTGGCTTATTGAACTAAACAACCAACAGTTGTGTACAAATATAAAACTCATGTACAGATAATCATACAATAAAATGTTGGAGTAATAGTTTGAAATTGATTTACAGTATTGACAAAGGTAGAACACATATAGCTAGGGAAACTTACTTATTAATTAGAGATAAAATAGAAAAATTGTTCAAATGGCTCTGAGCACTATGGGACTTAACATCTGTGGTCATCAGTCCCCTAGAACTTAGAACTACTTAAACCTAACTAACCTAAGGACATCACACACATCCATGCCCGAGGGAGGACTCGAACCTACGACCGTAGCAGTCGCGCGCTTCCGGACTGAGCGCCTAGAACCGCGAGACCATCGCGGCCGGCAGATAAAATAGGAAATAGAAAGAATTCATAAGAGATTAAGAAGCACACGCCATTAGATTGTCTTAGCTGCGTCAAGCTGTAGCGCCCCACCAGCCTGATGCGACAATTTAGTGTAACAACACGGACCAAGAAAGTAGTCGGGCTGGCAGCTGTGGCCGGTTCTAGGCGCTTCAGTCCGGAACAGCGAGACTGCTACGGTCGCAGGTTCGAATCCTGCCTCGGGCATGGATGTGTGTAATGTCCTTAGGTTAGTTACGTTTAAGTAGTTCTAAGCCTAGGTGACTGATGACCTTATATGTTAAATTCCCCAGTGCTTAGAGCCATTTGAACCATTTGAAAGCAGTCGGTTTCACGTTCAAACCAGATAAATCGTAAGTCCTAAATACTGTAATTTCTCCGAAACTATTAATCGGATGTTGACAAGTGCAACCTCGTAGAACTGTCTCCTTCAGAGCTACAATAGCGGCAGCGAACATTAACATAGTTCTATTTAAAAAAAAAAGAAACAAGTTCACACCGGTATCTCTGTAGTTAATAAAGTAATTAAATGAGACTGTACGTTGTTTAGTGAGGACATTCTACAGCTCATTTGAGTGGAAAGAGAATTATGGCATCTTAAAAGATTCCGGAAATATCTAAGGTGAACAGCGTAGCTGAGTCACCTTCGTATAAACAGGTGACACGTTTTGTTTTCATTTATATGCGTCTGGAAAAATGCGTGGGATGCAAGAGACCTGAACTCAGTATAATTCGAACCGTCTATGTGCTCTGCTAGTGATGACACTCGATGTATTTAGTTTCATAGTCACGTTAATCAACTGTCGTGTATGAGTGCTTCCGGACAACATATTGATTATTCAGCGGTTCGTCTGTCTGAAACTGTTTACCATTTAAAAATTAAATGACTCCACACGAGATACAATCAAAATGGAATCCTGCGAATCAATATCAGACAATGCAACAGCGCTTTGTTAATAACTTGTTAAGGTAGTTAATGTCATAAATCATGCTACGTAATTAGGTGATTCAATGTACTTTTATAACGAGGCAGGAGACGCTTCCTCCAGTACGATTGGCATTGAGAAATTCCATCCGTGCAGCTTCCCTCCCTCAAATTATCGTTTTAATTAGGTACAGGATCGGGATTCTTATTTTGCACTTCTCAATATGTTTCTGTCACTTAGAAATTTAATTGACATTTGTAATCTGTTGGGAAAGTTGAGTCTTCTAATAACGTTCATTATATTACTTATTACATTAATGACTGATTTACAGGAACTAATTTAGAACATGGATTTACGGCCATGACATGATCGATGTATTCACTAGTAGAATAGCCACTAACTTACTGAGGCGCCACACAAACCACTCGTTAGTTTAACGTTAACTACATAAGAACCACTAGTTTTCTAATGTCTTACCTTTCCGAAATTTTATCCTCTTACTATGCGTTTATCGTCTTTCTAGTTAAACGTTTGTGAGTTGTCTCCTTTCTATTGTTTCGACATGAACATACGAGAGTAGCTCTTCTGTCTGCATGTAATCTTGTAGCTGCTAGCGGGTCACCAGTGATTTTCACGAGATCTTATTAAGTGTCGGCTAGCTATAATATTTGGCTTTTTCGGGCCCTCTTTATGATGTGTAAAACATTTAGGATAATCATGAGTCACCCATTGGTGCTATATTTGCATAAATTTTCAAACAAATAATTCGTGCTGCAGATTTAAGTTGTTTCTTCATGGAAGAGAGTTCTGATCTGCTGCACATAGAGATTGTAAATGATGGTCTGTTGTTTGAACTGGGTTCTTCTGTCTACAGCCTTTCCCTCCCAGACAGGAAGTCACACTCACTTGCTGATCTGCTACCTCTATACTGTAAAGTCGTCGACCTTATTATTCTCAACAAGTGTTTCGTCACCTAATTGATGGCTTCATATAATGACAAAGGGGCAGTGGGAAAGATATAGGACTTGATAAGAAATAAAATGATTAAAATAGGCACATATATTGCAGTAAAAGGCACGAATGTGAGGCAGCCCTGTCATTAGTTTTACAACATGCACTCACAAACCTGAGCGACATGGCTGGAAGCCACCTCACTGAAGGACAATGAATTAAATCAATAAAATACATCAAAACATAGTAAAGTTAAAAGAGATTACTTCCTTTCGTTAAAGAGCGAGGAACGGTTGAACGAGAGAATGGGAGAACGGTACGATGCTGGCCATGAGATCCGTGTAACAAAAACAGAAGCAGAGGCCGAATGACAAAGATAACCTCATTAGGATTTGTGAGATCGTGATATCGGGTACTCACTGTGCAAGCAGTGTAAGTGTTCGGTAGTAACCAACATGACTGCTGCAAGCTTCCGACCACGAATCATGCTGATCTATGAACACAGACTTAACACACGACCACTTCCTAGGTGGTGAGACACAACTCTCCAGTAAACAAAATGACGGTGGCGTCCGCAACACTGCTGTCCGCGAAGTGAAAGCGTCCGAGATCAGCAACCGAATGGGGTGGAGCATGGCTTTCAGTGCTATTTGTAATCTCGGACGCCATACCGCAGTGTGCAACCGCAGTTCACAAGAAGGCCCAGCAGCCAACATGACAGCGGGAGGGAACGAACCTTTGGTGCCGCTCGATCTGTTTGCGTCCCAGGTTGGGACACCTGTATGAGCGCGAATTCTCCGAATGAGGAAAAACTGGTATGCCTACGTCATCTCGTGGCTTCAACTTATATACAAACATAATAGCCAGGAACTTTTAAGAGTAAATCGACATTTTGAGCATTTTCTACATTAACCAAATATAGAGTGTGAAAATTACTCTGGTCCCTTCATTTAATGGACCTTCATGTAAGCAATCATTCGATGATATTATTTGGGGAAAATTACTCTAATTGCATAAAATGACCGATTAGGTTTTATAACTTGTTAATTAAAGATCCGCCCGGCCTCAGATTATTATCAATGAGTTTCAAATTTTGTAGGCAACTCGAATGTGTGGGAATTATCATAATAATTCTATTTAGAATGGTTCAGATGGCTCTGAGCACTATGGGACTTAACATCAGTGGTCATCAGTCCCCTAGAACTTAGAACTACTTCAATCTAACTAACCTAAGGACATCACACACATTCATGCCCGAGGCAGTATTCGAACCTGCGACCGTAGTAGTCCCGCGGTTCCAGACTGAGCGCCTAGAACCGCTAGACCACCGCTTCCGGCTCTATTTAGATCTCTTTCTTTGCAGAAGGAACTGGCCAGTACGTGCACTGTAGGCGTACTCTTGGCGTCTGTGTGTTACAAGATGTTGTTGTTGCTGTTGTTGTCTCCAGTGCGATGACTGGTTAATGCAGCTATCCTCGCTATTCTATCCTATGCACGTCTCTTCATCTCAGCGTAACTAACGCAAACTACAACTAATTTTACTCGATTACCAAATCGGATATTCCTTGGTGCCTCATGATGTGTCCAATCAATAGCCCCCTCGTTTAGTAAAATTCTCCCATAAATTTCTGTTTTCCCAACTTTACCAGTTCTACTCAGTTCCTCGTCATCACTTAATTCGTTCTAGGCACCGAATCTTCAGTATCTTTCTGTAGAATCACGTTTCATAAGCTTCTGTTCTCTTCTTGACCGAACTGCGTATCATCCAGGCTTCACTTCCGGACAAAGGTACACTCCGAACAAATTCCTTCGGGAAATACTATCTAATACTTAAATTTCTATTTGTTGTTAGCTAATAACTGTTTTTCAGAAATGATTTTTAATATTACCAATCTGCGCTCTAAATCCTATCCACTATGGCCTCTTTCACTTCTTTTGCTGCCCAAATGGCCAAATTCATCTACTGCTTTCAGTGTTTCACTTCACAATCTCATTCCTTCTGGCTCGGGTCATATAATACGAGTACATTGTATTGCCCTCGTTCTACTTTTATTGGAGTTCATTTTATGATACCTTTTCAAGACATTATCTATTACGTATAATTCCTCTTCCAAGCCCTTCGCAGTCTCTGATAGAATTAAAATTAAAACTGGCAGGAATTGGCTAACTTGAAAGTTTTTAATTCTTCTCCTTGAACTTCAATTCCCTTTCCAAACTTATTTTTAGTTTCGTTTCGTGAACGTACAGATTGAATAACACTGTGGATAGACTACAGACCTGTCTCACTCTCTTCCCAACTGTTCCTTCCTTGTTATCTCTTTGGACTCTTAACAGTAGCCCCGTTTCAGTACCATTCGTAAATAACCTTTCGCTCTCTTCATTAGATACTTGCTGCCTTCAAAATTTGAAAGAGTGTAGGCCACTCAACACTGTCAAAAGTTTTCTCTAAAAATGTAGGTTTGCCTTTCTTCAACCTATCTTTTAAGATAGATTGATCTTCCACAAGGTCGGCTTCTACCAGTTTTTCCAACATCCTATCAGTAATTCGTGTTGATATTTTGGTACTATGACTTAATTAAACTGATGGATTGGTAGTATTCACTCCTGTCTGCGCCTACCTACTTTGCAGTTGGAATTATTAGACCTTCTGGAAGTCTGAAGACATATTATGTGATAAAAAGTAATCGAACAACCCCAAAAACATACGTTTTTCATATTAGGTGCATTGTGCTACCATCTACTGCCAGGTACTCCGTATCAGCGACCTCAGTAGTCATTAGACATCGTGAGAGAGCAAAATGGGGCGCTCTGCGGAACTCACGGACTTCGAACGTGGTCAGGATATTGTGTGTTACTTGTGTCATACGTCTGTACTCGAGATTTCCACACTTCTAAACATCCCTAAGTCCATTGTTTCCGATGTGACAGTGAAGTGAAAATGTGCAAGGACACGTATAGCAAAAAGGTGTACAGTCCGACCTCATCTGTTGACTGACAGAGACCGCCGACAGTTGAAGAGGGCCGTAATGTGTAATAGCCAGACATCCATCTAGACCATCACACAGGAATTCCAAACTGCATCAGGATCCACTGCAAGTACTATGACAGTTAGGCGGGAGGTGAGAAAACTTGGATTTCATTGTCGAGCGGCTTGCTCATAAGCTACACATCACGCCGGTAAATGCCAAACGACGCCTCGCTTGGTGGAAGGAGCGTAAACATTGGACGGTTAAACAGTGAAAAAACGTTGTGTGAAGTTACGAATCACGCTACACAATGTGGTGATCCTATGGCAGGGTGTGGGTATGGCCAATGCCTGGTGAACGTCATCTGCCAGCATGTGTAGTGCCAACAGTAAAATTAGGAGGCGATGGTGTTATAGTATGGTCGCGTTTTTCATGGAGGGGGCTTGCACTCCTTTTTGCTTCACGTGGCACTATCATAGCACAGGCCTACGTTGATGTTTTAAGCACCTTCTTGCTTCCCACTGTTGAAGAGCAATTCGGGGATGGCGACTAGATCTGTTCATAATGCACGGCCCGTGGCGGAGTGGTTATACGACAATAACATCCCTGTAATGGACTGGCGTGCACAGAGTCCTGACCCAAATCCTATAGAACACCTTTGGGATATTTTGGAACGTCTGCTTCGTGCCAGGCCTCATCGACCGACGTCGTTACCTCTCCTCAGTGCAGCACTCCGCAAAGAATGGGCTGCCAGTCTCCAAGGAACCTTCCAACACCTGATGCCTGCGAGAGTGGAATCTGTCATCAAGGCTAAGGGTGGGACAACACCATATTGAATTCGCGCATTACCAGTGGAGGGCGCCACGAACTTGTAAGTCATTTCCAGCCAGGTGTCCGGATACTTTTGATCACATACTGTATTTCCCCTGTCTCACATATGTTGCGCACTGACAGTAATAGTTCAGTCACGGATAGTTCTCTCAAGGATCACAATGAGACCGAGGTAACGTCGTTTATTACAGAGGCCTTATTTTCACTTCCTTCCTTCAGCGCTACGTCAAATCCTTCTCGCAGTACATTATGTTCCACTTCATCTTCACCCACATTACAACGCTACCGGTGATTGCTAACACCTTAATGAAGGGGAGATAAATGGCCAATTGGGATCAGTTCGTTGCTGCCTAACCACGAGAAGGCGAGTACACGACGTTAATTTGTATGTGGCTCATCTGTACAAGAGGAATTGCTCATGCACTATTGCTTTAACCCCTTATAGAAGCATGGATCTATCATGACACACATTAGTTTAGCATTGTGAAACCAGTGAATTAAACAGATAGATTACTTAATGGGTTGAAAACATGAAAAGTAAAACATTAAGAGTACGATCCCGCAGAATAATAATGTGGGCTTCACCTTGCGGCTTGACGGTTAGTTTGTTCAAATTAAATAGAAATTTCTTCTGGATGGTGACCTCATAAAGCTTGTTACTGAACACAACGTAGGAATAAGAAATCAAAATGATTGATTTCACAGAGCAAGCAGACCTTTTGTAGGTAGTGGTTGGCTTAAAAAAATGGTTCAAGTGGCTCTGAGCACTATGGGACTTAACTGCTGTGGTCATCAGTCCCCTAGAACTTAGAACCACTTAAACCTAACTAACCTAAGGACATCACACAACACCCAGCCATCACGAGGCAGAGAAAACCCCTGACCCCGCCGGGAATCGAACCCGGGAACCCGAGCGCGGGAAGCGAGAACGCTACCACACGACCACGAGATGCGGGCAGTGGTTGGTTCAAATGGCTCTAAGCACTATGGGACTTAACATCTGAGGTCATCAGTCTCGTAGAACTTAGAACTACTTAAACCTAACTAACCTAAGGACATCGCACACATCCATGCCCGAGGCAGGATTCGAACCTGCGATCGTAGCAGCCGCATGGTTCCGGACTGAAGCGCCTAGAACCGCTCGGCTTGCAGGTAGTAACGAATGTAAACCAAAGATGTGGAGCCGTGCATCAAATCACTTAAACGAGATCAAAAACCTAAAGTTCATCAAATTCATACAAATCTTTATAAAGTAACAACATTCACCTCGACTCGAACGTTTAATTATTGATGGCCTTATTGTGACTCTGTCCCAATTAGCACTCAGACTTCAAAATATTTATGTGTCCTGAACTGAAGCATGTCGAAATACTTCAAAGTCTCGAGAAACACTTAAGACCAGTGACTTTCTAGAGCGTAACTCTTACCAAAACCAACCTCACTGACCAATAGACGAAGATCAAAAAACCACGAACCCTGCTTTGCCTACCTATTTAAAAGTTTGGTCACATGATGAGCTGCTGTACTCTGTGAAGCAACTTAAAACTTGACCACCATTCATAAGCTTACATATTATACAACATTTATCAATTTCAACTATATATGACGTATACTTTTGTTAATTTGCCCTACAAAACTTTACATACATCGCTAAATACTATTGTTTGCTTAAATATTATTCACCCAAAACAGAACCGCTGCAAGCTGATAAAATGAAAGACTTTATCTAGCTTAGTGCTGCAGTCTTGAGTTGTTGAAATAACAATGTTATAAACATAATGTCACCAAAGAGCCGTACTAAACAATATGAGAATAACGGAAGGGCAAATCACTCATGCTGATACTAAACATTAGTGTATATATGGAGAAATCTTTGTTTTGGCATTATTCTTTGAATTATTCAATAAAATATTCATAACAATTATTGTATTTAACAATGTTTTAAATAAGATCATTCTTTAGCTGACAGAAAGTCCTACCTAACTGTGTGTGATAAATCTGCGTTGCGTGCTGGTAACATTTGTTGTGGATCTTATAATCAGTTCTTAATATAAATGTTAATTACTTTTTTAAATTACGGCTTTATGTACGTGTCAATAATTTAGTGAGCTCTTCTCACTAATGATACTTCAACGCTGTCTGTAGATTTGTCATAGTGTGTCTGGAAGCAGTTATTGTGTTTTCATAGAATATTCGAGGTGTAAGTTTTAACACGGTCAGTTTCCGGTTATATTGCTTTACTTCCTTAAGCTCGAAACGGTACCTCCTACCTATAACGTAGGTTTTCCAGGTTGCTAAATTACTGTGTCTATCCAGGCAGCTCCCTCACCTCCATACACAGCTCGCTGCAATAATTCGGCTACGCTGCCAAGCGCCCACTTACTTACCTGGCCCGGCCACCACACGTAAACTTGCCAGCCTCCTATCACTCAAGAACACACATTGTTCTGAATACAGCTGCATAGCGGCCAAGCCACTCACTATGTCACAACTTCCTCTTCTCTTTCTATAATATTCTCCTCAGACTCTACACCCCATCTGATCTAAAGTATCCGGACACTCCTATGTCATGCGTGATTGACCAGTAGATGTCAGGAGATGTGAGAAGTGGACCCTCCAGTATAATAGGAAGTGTGTTGCGCTACCGAAGCAGTAACAGCATAATGGATTGAGTGTGAGAGCTCAGTGACTTTGAAAGTGGTTAGGTCACTGGATGTCTTCACCTGAGTAACAGATCCACCAGGAAGATTTCAGCCCTTCCAAAACTGCCCAGTCCCACTGTTGGTGATGTGAGTGTGAGGTGTAAACATGAAAAAACAACAACAACTAAACCAAGATCAGGCAGACCTCAAATACTGACGGTCAGGGACTGTCGAAGGACTTCCGTGAGAGTTACGAAACGCTACCAGTATCCCAGTACATTTCTGCAGTCAGTACTGAGCTATGCTTGAGGTTGTGTAAAGAGCGCTACTGGACAGTGGATGACTGGAAACGAGTGACTTGGAGTGATAAATTACGTTCTACCCTGTGGCAGTGGGATACAAGGGTTTGTGTTTGGCGAAAACCTGGAAACTTTACCTGCCATCATGTGTAGTGCCAAAAGAGAGGTACATACAATATGGTGTTATGGTATAGGGATGCATTTCGGGATGGTCTCCTTATTGAGCTTAAGAAAACGCTAGATACGCAAGGATATAAGCACATATTACAGCATTTATGGTTCAAATGGCTCTGAGCACTATGGGACTTAACTTCTGAGGTCATCAGTCCCCTAGAACTTAGAACTACTTAAACCTAACTAACCTAAGGACATCACACACTTTCATGCCCGAGGCAGGATTCGAACCTGCGACCGTAGCGGTCGCGCGGTTCCAGACTGTAGCGCCTAGAACCGCTCGCCCATTCCTACAGCATTTATTTCTGGATACAGTAGAGCAACAGTTGGAAGACGATGACAGAATCAGCATGAGAATGCACCCTATCATTAAGCAGCATCTGTGAGGAAATGATTATGGACATTAGCATTCGTAAAATGAACTGGCCTTACTTTAACCCACTGAAACACTTTTAGCGTCAGTTAGAGTGTCGATCTCGCTCCAGACCCAAGCATCCAAAACAACTACCGTCTTCTGTTTCGGATATTGAGGAAGAACGGGCTGCCACTTCTCCACATATATTAAGACACCCCCGAATACTTTTGATAATACAGTGCATATTCCCTCCGCCTTCATTACTACTGGCTTGTCATCTGAACTCTTGATATTCGAGCAGCTGCTTTTTTTATCTTCAAAAGTCCTAATTTTCCTCTAAGCGTCATGTATTTTTCCCATAGTCATGCATGTTTCTACAGCCTTGCATTTGTCCTCTAACCATTCCTGCTTAGCCATTTTGAATTCCCTATTACTCATTTCTAGACGTCCTAATTCCCTTTCGCCTGCTTCATTTCTACACTTTCGTGCTGTATTTTCTCCTTTTTTCGGTTACATTCAGTGTCCCCTGTGTTATGCAACGATTTGTACTAGGACTCGTCGTTATACCTATGTGATCCTCTGCTTCGTCCCTTCACTATTTCATCTCTAAAAAAGCTACCCATCCGTCTTCTATTGTACTCCTTTCCCCTGTTTCAGTCAAATATTGCCTAATTCCTCGTATGAAAAAATCAACAACCTCTACTTCTTATTGTTTATCCAGGTCCCATCTCCTACACTGCTTACTTTTTACAATGACTCCAGTTTCAATCTGTAGTTCGCCAACTGTAGATTATGGTCAGAGTCCATATCTATCCTTGGAAATACCTTAGAGATTGAAATCGGTAGACATTTGTGAGTGGTCAGCGCGACAGACTGTCAATGTAAAGGGCCCGGGTTCGATTCCCGGCTGGGTCGGAGATTTTCTCGGCCCAGGGACTGGGTGTTGTGTTGTCCTAATCATCATCATTTCATCCCCATCGACGCGCATGTCGCCGAAGTGGCATCAAATCGAAAGACTTGCACCAGGCGAACGGTCTACCCGACGGGGGACCCTCGTCACACGACATTTCATTTCATTTGTGTTGCGGTTACAAAGTCCGCGTGACATTTCATGTCCTCCGGTCTCTTACATGTATACAACCTTTTCTTCACGATTCTTATACCAAGTGCTAGCCATGACTAAATTACACTCATTGTGGAATTCTACCAAGAGGCTCCCTCGTTGATTCATTTCCCCCCTCCCCGTCCATGATCAACGATTTTTCCTTCTCTTCATTTTTCTGTTATTCGATTGCAGTACGTACAGTTTGTGCTGATCCTCGTTGGGCGAAAGGGCATCTGCGATTCCAGTCCCCACGTCACAGTTACCTTTATCTCTTCATTTCCATTAAGTACTTGAATAATTTCTGTTTTTCCTCAGAATACATTTTTCTTCAATTTCTTCATCATTTATGGAGCTGGTTGATTTATGAACTCCCACTATTTGGTGGCTGATGGCTTCATATCAGTCGTGGCTATGAGAGAGCATTCACTATGCTGTAAACATATTCCTATATTCTTATTCTATATTATTGATCCAAAGGTGGGCTTGAAATTTAAGTCCGAAAATTTCTGCCAACATCGTTCTATTTTCTCCGGACCAATGACTTTATTGTAATACTGAACTTGTTTTACACTTTATTGTTTTAAGTATTTTTCTGTAACCACATAAGGGTCTGAAGAGGACAATACTGGCGCCTTGAAACTAGTAGCCTAAATAAAGTATTCAAAAATAACGGATAATGGTATATACATTGTCGGGAAACATCGCAACACCAAAAAATAATTAACGTAGTGTAACGAAATTTCTAGAATACATTTGTCTAGGTAATATATTCAAGTGATTAACATTGCATGATCCCAGGTTAATATAAGCTCGAGGTAATCCATTGCAAATATGAAATAATGGTGTATTAATAACTGGTGTAACCACAACGTTGGTAAGCGTGAAAACGTGCATGCATTGTGTTGTACAGGTGCTGGGTGTCACTTTGTGGGATGGAGTTCCATGCTTGCTGCACTTGGTCGGACAATACAGGAATACAGGGACGTTTAATCTGGTTGTGGATGACACTGGAGTTGTCGTCCGATAATATCCCATATCCGGACGTCTGGAGAGAGATCTATTGATCGAGCAGGACGAGGCTACATATCGGCACTCTTTAGAGCATGTTGGGTTACCGCATCGGTATGTGGGCAAGTGTTATCTTGTTGGAAAGCACCCCCTGGAATGCTGTCCATGAATGTAGCACAAGAGGTCTAATCACCAGATTGACGTACAAATTTTCAATCAGGGTGCGTGGGATAACCTTGAAAGTGCCCTGGTGTCATACGAAATCGCACTCCAGGCCATAACTCCTGTTGTAGCACGCATACAGGTTGGATGCAGGTCCTCAAATGGTCTCCTTCTAACCAACACAAAACCATAATTGGAACCGAGGCACAACCAGCTTTCATCAAAAAGCAAACCAGACCTCCACCCTGCCCTCCAATGAGCTCTCGCTTGACACTACTGAAGTCTCAAATGGCGGTGATTCTGGGTCAGGGGAATGCACGCTGCAGCACATCTGGATAGGAGCTGTTCTTGAAGTAATCGATTTCTAACAGTTCGCTGTGTCACTGTGATGCCAACTGCTGCTCAAATTGTTGCTGTAGATGCAGTAAGATGCGCTAGAGCCATGCGCCGAACGCGACGGTATTTCCTCTCGGTAGCGCCACGTGGCCTTCAAGACCGTAAATTCCCGTGGCCACCACTACAGTAATCATGCACAGTGACTACATTCCTGCCATGTCTTTGTGCAGTATCGCAGAAGGAACATTTAGCTTCTCGTAGCCCTATTACATGGTCCCATTCAAACTCAGTGAGGTACTGATGATGGTATATTTGCACCTTAAAGGAATTCTTGACTAACATCAACTAAGCCTGGTTCCTCTGACACTTCTTTAGATATCGTAAGTAAAATTTTTATTTGTGTCTTCCTTGGTCATTGACAGCAATTGGGGTGAACCTATTGTCTCTAAATCGTGGGAAAGATAGTGCTGCAGTAGTTGCACTTGCTCCCTTTGTGCAGAAAATAGGAAAAAGTCTTCGAAACGCCTCTTAACACATTATCGATACGATGTTGTCAGTATACTGTAATATTATGAGCTCTTTTATAATCTCAAACTCTGTGTCTCTTAAGAAACACAGAGCTCTATGTAACTCATAGGCGTATGTCAAATCAAACAACTATTCCTTTTTCTCACACTAACCTTGCTCAGAGTTAGTCCTCCAACGCTTTCAGTTATTTCTGATAACTATGGACGTCCCGCAGCATTTTAATACGTAATTTTGCGATGAAATTTCGTTAATGCCATTTTAGGAAACTTGAAATTTAAAATCCGTTTATGATAGTCATTAACAACCATAGAGTCCTTACTTCAGTCACTGATTACCTAGCAGTGCAAATGCGAAAAAACTACGTGATGAGATCAACAAGAGACCCACATACAGCAGTGTCAGCAGTTTTGATACAAATGGGGAAGTTATTGCCGTTAAAAAGTCTCTGTTGGCTGCCCAGTTTCATGGATTGCTTCCGCGAGGTGCTAGGGGGAGGGAAATAAGGAGATATTGGCAGGAGTAGAGTCAGTTGCACTGGTTCATGTCAGTAGAGTAAATGCTGAGGCCATTTCTCTACAGATCATTTCTGTGTTACATTTGTGAAACTATAAACTTTTGTTCATGCCAAAGGTTACTGAATATTGGTTTGTTGGAAGTGGTATGCCCTTGCCTTCCTCTGATCCTTGAACCAACTCATGAGACGTTAATGGCGGGACATATAATTTCACATACACATGGAAAAACGGCGCAACTTGACTTCTTATTTTTTTCATTTTTACAGTTGAAACAAGCGATAATGACAGAAAAAGGCCAAAGAGAAACTTGTGATCGACCCCCTAGATCTCTAAGTTTTTAGTCTAGAACTCATCCAATGGGCCACTGAGGCACAGGGATTTAGAAATAATCGCTCGTGCAAAATTCAGCTTTCCCTTTTTTCATATGAGATCCGGCGAAGCATGGATGGAGGGCAACAGGCGGATTGCATACTCCTAGATTTCAAATTGAGATGGCTCTAAGCACTATGGGACTTAAAATCTGAGGTCATCAGTCCCCTAGACTTAGAACTACTTAAAGGTAACTAACCTAAGGACATGCCACATGCCCAAAGCAGGATTCGAACCTGCGACAGCAGCAGCAGCGCGGTTCCGGACTGAAGCTCCTAGAACCGCTCGGCCACAGCGGCCGGCTCCTAGATTTCCGTAAAGCTTTTGATACGGGGCCACACTGCCGCCTGTTAGCAAAGGTACAAGCATATGCAGTAGGTTCCCAGGCATGTGAATAACTGGAAGACTTTATAAGGAACAGAACCCTGCATGTTGTCCTTCACAGCGCGTGCTCATCAGAGAAAGGAGTGTCGTCAAGAGTGCCTCAGGGAAGCCTAACAGGACGGCAGTTATTTTCTATACACGAGGGTAATTACAAAAGTAAGGTTATAAGGTGTCAGGCAAATCCAGCACCTTCCATGAAAACCCTGACATGATAAGCAAATCCTGTAGTATGTCGCATAGGTCCGAATAAATCGTGACACTAAATTACCCAAAGTAATACGAGTAACGAGTTAGCAAATGGAATACCACAGACTAACACAAGAACGCCTAAATGCAAGTCATACCTTCCCACCGTGAGACAGACGCAGTTCCGAGGGGAGGAACGAGAACAGAAGCCGAGAGCAGAACCGTGTTAAGCTAGAAGACCCTACGATAAGGAACAGACACCCACGTAGCCAGCTAACCACCAGGACTACTCCCCAGCCCATGTTAAAAGACGGAGCCCTCCAGAAGAACAGTATAGATCTTACGATAACACTAAAAGGGCCACACCAGCCGCAAGTTTTAGCGTGAGACTTTTTCGCGTCTCTGTTACGTTGCATACGTTGAAAACATTGCCCCACCACGAAAAGTAACCGCCAGTATACCGTTTCTCATTGGATAACAGAATTTTTGTAGGCGGAGATTAAGGTTAACATTGAGACCCTGATTGGTCAGATGAAAACACAGCCACATAGTTTTTTTTTTAACCAACTTCGGTAAACTGTAGTAAGGAGAAGTTAGGAGAGAGTTGCTTCTTAGTCGGCGAGGTGCGTGGAGCTGTGCCGACCGACGCCCCTGACACTGCCTAACCAACGACAAGGTAATGAACGCACGCGATGCCGCGTAACAGCGCATAAAGCTTCATTCAGAACTGCAGAAGTCTCATCTGTTACATCCCCTTTTTACGTAATACTAGTGTCGATCGTCAATTGAAGCTCATGGTATTCACATTTGCTACGTAAGTTAAAATCTGAAACGCGATGATTTTTCTGTTATATAATTATTGAGAAGCCACATCAGCCACTGTAATTTACGACAAGTTAGATAACTAATTAAAGATAATTGAGGGTCACTGTAGACCATTTTGATAGTTTTCTCTTTTGTGAAACTTCATTCAAACCTAGATTATAGATGTGATATGGCATAGGTCATCCTTCGATCCATTGTAGAACTTGGAAACCCATTCAGGGAATATTCGTTCACATTTTTGTTGAACGCAGTTGGTTTTTATCATCTTGTATTAAAATATTTTCTTTTATGAATAGTGCAATTTATAAACAATGTTTTGTGAGTAGAATAAAATTTCCAATGGTAAACTTAACTGCTTTTTCGACGTTATTTTACCAGCTAACTAAAAATAGGAAAGCCTTGAACCTCTTTCACTAAATTTAGTTAGTATTAAGATTCTTTTACAGGGAGTGCAGTGGAGCTGAGACTGAAATCATTAAGTATTTGGTTATATCATCGCTAGTCTCACTGAACTCTTCTGAACTCTACATGTCATGTGTGGTCTGGCGTCTCCTTATCAGCAACAGGCCCCAGGTTCAAACTAGTCAATTCCTTTAAAAACACGATCAGAGCGTCGTTGCGCGAAAGTGGTAAGGAGATACGACATAGAACAACAGACACCACGCAGAATGTTAGAAGGTCTCCTTTTATTTTTTATACGTACATAAACCTGTTTATTTCTACAATGGTTTACATCAGTTTAAAGCTTGAACATTTAGCTATTTTTAGGCATAATCTCCATTTCTGTCGATGTATTTTTGTAGACGCTGTGGCAGTATTTGTATGCCCATGTCATACCAGCTCGTCGAAATGCTGTTCAAAAAGTTATGGACCTCTTCTTTCACCTCGTCGCGGCGCTGAATCGCTTTCCGGACAAATGTTCTTTCAACCTACGGAACAGGTGATAGTCATTGGGCGCCAAGTCACGACTATAGGGTGGGTGGGTGATTATATTCCACTGAAACTGTTACAGGAGAGCAAGGGTTTGCCGAGCGATGTGTGGGCGAGCGTTGTCATGGAGAATGTGTACGCCAGTGCTCAACATTCCTCTTCCCCGGTTCTGAATTGCCCGTTTGAGTTTCTTCAGAGTCTCACAGTGACTGTCAGCGCTAATTGCGGTCCAAGTGGGCATAAAGTAGACCAACAATACCCCTTTGCGATCCCGAAAAACGGTTGTCATGACTTTACCGGCAGACTGTGTTTGTTTGAATTTCCGCGGCTTTGGCGAAGAAGGATGCCGCCACTGGCGTGATTGTTGCTGGTCTCAGATGTAAAGTGGTATGCTCAGGTTTCGTCGCCCGTGACAATTGAGTCCAGAAAGTTGTCCTGTTCGGGCAATGCGCGGGGAGCATCAACTCGTTGCCGCATGTGTTCCTCAGTCAGCATGCGTGGCACCCATCTTGCGCACACCTTCCGGTAGTTCAATGTTTCCGTAAAAATTCTGTGAGCGGTGCTTCGGGAAACTTTAGGAACCAACGAGCAAAAATCATCCAGGGTGATCCGCCGATCTTCACGCATGCTTTGCTCAACCTTCTACAGTGTCTTCTCAGAAACTGACGGCTCCCGCTCCTTTGTTCGTCGTGAATTTCGGTCCGACCAGCTGCAAACTCTCTACACCACTTATGTACATTTTTGACATCAATGCCAGACTTAACATACACTTCCGTCAATTGGCATTGGATTTCAATCGGCGCAGTGCCCTTTGCGTTCAAAAACCGAATAACTGCGCGCAATTCGCACTTGTTGGTAACATGCAACGGGAGCTCCATTCTCAACGGCTGCCAAGCCAAGACTGAGCGCCTAAGCGCGGCGTGGGCATGTTTCCGCACAGCGCGTGAAGCACTCTTCATAACAGTGTGACCAACTGCCACACGACCAGAGTTCTGTACTTATAAAAAAAAATAGGAGACGTTACTTTTGGGATTACCCTCGCACATAAATGAGCTGGCGAACAGGGTAAGCAGCAGTTTGCGGCTGTTTGCTGATTGTGCTGTCGTGTATGAGAAGCTGTCGTCGTTGAGTGACTGTACGAAGACGCAAGATGACTTAGACCTAATTTCTAGTTGGTGTGATGAATGGCAGCTAGTTCTCAATGTATAAAAATGTAAGTTAATGGAGATGAGCAGGAAAAAATGCCCTAATGTTTGAATACAGTATTATTAGTGCGCTGATAGACACAGACATGTCGATTAAATTCTAGGCCCAACGTTATACGAAATGAAATGAGCACGTAAGGATTGTGGTAGGGAAGGCGAATAGTTCACTTCGGTTTATTTGGAAAATTTTAGGGAATTGTGGTTCACCTGTAAAGGAGACCGCTTATAGAAAACTAGTGCGACCCATTGTTGGGTATTGTTCGGGCGTTTGGGACTTGCACCAGGTCGGATTAGAGGAAGACATCCAAGCAATTCAGAGGCGGGCTGTTAGATTTGTTACCGGTAGGTTCGAACAACACGCAAGTATTACTGATTTGCTCCGGAAACTCAAATGGGAATCACTGGAGGGAAGGCGACGTTAATTTCGAGGAGCCATACTGAGAAAATTTGGAGAACGCACGTTTGAGGCTGACTGCGGAACGATTCTGCTGCCGCTAGTGTACATCTAGCTTAAAGATTATGAAGATAAGATCAGAGAGATTAGGGCTTGTACGGAGGCATGTAGATAGTCGTTTTTCCCTCCCTCTTTTTGCAAGTGGAACAGAAAGGAAATGACTAGTAGTGGTACAGAGCACCCTTCGCCACGCACCATACGGTGCCTTGCAGGAGTGTTTATGTAGACGAACAAATCACTTATCAAACAGAAACTGCATTTAGCCACAGGAAAAGAAACAAAGTAAATTCCGTAGTATTATTCGTTACTCGTTATTTACGAAGACTAAACAACAAATAATTATTTGTATTTGCAGAGTAAAATACTTCCTTTATCCGTGAATAATTTACCTGCAATTTTTCAAATGATCGATTTATTCGTTTAATAAATCATAGAGATAGAAAGTTATTCAAACAATGCCCCTCTCTGCTTGCTATATACTGCAATTCTACACTGTTCCAAGTAAAATGCACTGAATTTGATGGTAGTAGTGTCTACAATGTTGGAGTGGTAGCCGCTGTTACTGTAGGTAATATTCAAGGAATGGTGGATACAATACAAGAACTTTAATCACCTAACGTTTTTCAGAAGTTTCAGTAAAGCTTCACATCATCAGTCATCAATTGCAGACAGCATGAAGTTCTGAGTGATATAGGTTTCTGTACCACTTTCACAAATATAATGTATATACCATGTATGTGATAAAATCTGGTGACTTCATAACAAGTGCATACACATATTGTTTACAGTGTTTCAGTAAAACTTATACACATATGTTAACTATCTATCCTGTATTTTCTTTCATACAATATTATGCGCTGAACATAATTTATTGATAACAACAGATTCTGCTTTATGTCATTTATTCTGTAACAAATTATGTAAGTCATTTGTATAGTATTCGTATTGGTTATACCAGTGCACAATAGTTGGTGTCTCATCTCCTTTAGTTAACTACTAGCTAACTAACTGCCTAACTCCGTCAGAAGAGGCAAAAAATGGTTCAAATGGCTCTGAGCACTATGGGACTTAACATCTATGGTCATCAGTCCCCTAGAACTTAGAACTACTTAAACCTAACTAACCTAAGGACAACACACAACACCCAGCCATCACGAGCCGCCGGAAATCGAACCCGGGAACCCGGGCGCGGGAAGCGAGAACGCTACCGCACGACCACGAGATGCGTCCGAAGAGGCCTTGAAGATCCAACGGTACCGACCGACTGCCATGTTATCCTCAGCCCACAGGAGCGGATATGGAGCTGCGTGCGTTCACCACATCGCTCTTCCTGCCGTTATCAGTTTTCGTGACCGAAGCCGCTACTTTCCCGTCAATAGCTCCTCAAATGGCCTCACAAGAGCTCATAGCGCCCCTCTTCCCAACAGCACTCGGCATACCAGACGTTCACCCATCCAAGTACTAGCGAAGTACTACTTCGGTGATCTGACGGGAACCGGTGTTACCACTGCCGGAAGGCCGTTAGATTAGTTCAATACTACTATAACAAAAATGAAAAGACCGAAAAATCCCACCAAGAAGCCAGCATTGACCCACAATAATCAATACGTGGTTTGGTATACTCCTCATAAATTCGAATGTCAAACCAGGATGTAATTCCAGGAGAGCTAACTGGAATCAGTATACTCACGATGTTGATAGCAACTTACGCTGGACATCTCCAAAAACAGAAAACTATAACACATTTGTGAGAATCATTATCGGTGAAGCCGAATGTAATATACCACGATGTCTCAGGAAAGATTACATGAGTTGCTGTGATGTTGCTACAGATAACATTTATGTGCAGTACCAACAAAATGAAAACTCTGACACTGGTTGAAAGAATACTAGAGTAGCTAAACAAATGGAGCAAGTATAAATGGCTGGCCTTGACTTTGTTTAAATTTCACTCGATATTAAGGAATTTTGATATTGCAACCAATGTCTACACTCAGCAATCGAAAATAACACCATAAAAACTCTCGTTACACATAAAATCAAAAGATGGGAAGGTCCTGTAGACTCAACCGCAGAAGAAAAGATAAAGGACGAACAGAATGAAATCAGTAGCTACCTTCGTTAAAACATTACCTTACCAGAGCGCTTTAATGAAATCGATATAAATAAGGTTATCAAACCACTTAAAATGAGGAGAGCAGCACGATTGGGTGGCATATTCCCTGCATTTATAAAACGTATTGGTGAACATGGTTAAAGAAGTCCTACAATGATATAATGGATACCGAAAAAGCACATCAACAGTTCAAGGTTGTACCTACACTAGCAGTCCTCAAATTTCGAAAGTCAGTAGACGAGCTCTCAAGTTACCGCCCACCTGCGCTCCTGAGAATGTGCTTCAGGCTACTGGAATGACTCCTCCTTAAAAAGATTCAAGGAGTAATAAATTATAACTGAGAGCCAAAGAAACTGGTACACCTGCCTGATATCGTGTAGGGAGCCCGCGCGCACGCAGAAGTGCCGCAACACGACGTGGCATGGAATCGACCAATGTCTGAAGTAGTGCTGGAGGGAATCGACATCATGAAGCCTGAAGGGCTGTCCATAAATATGTAAGAGTACGGGGGGATGCAGATGTCTTTCGAACAGCACTTTGCAAGGCATCCCAGATATTCTCAGTTAATGTACATGTCTGGGGAGTTTGGTGGCGAGAGAAAGTGTTTAAACTCAGAAGGGTGTTCCTGGAGCCACTCAATAGGAATTCTTTACGTATGGGATGTCGCATTGACCTGCTGGAATTGCACAAGTCCGTCGGTATGCACAATAGGCATGAATGGATGCAGGTGATCAGAGAGGATGCCTACGTACGTGTCACCTGTCAGAGTCGTATCTAGACGTATCAGGGGTCCAAACGCCCCACACCATTAGAGAGCCTCCACCAGTCCCCTGCTGACATGCAGGGTCCATGGATTCATGAGGTTGTCTCCATACCCGTACACGTCCACCCGCTCGATACAATTTGAAACAAGACTCGTCCGACCAGATAACATGTTTCCAGTCATCAACAATCCAATGTCGGTGTTGACGGGCCCAGGCGAGGTGTAAGGCTTTGTGTCGTGCAATCATCGAAGGTACAAGATTGGGCCTTTTGCTCCGAAAGCACATATCGATGGTGTTTCGTTGAATGGTTCGCACGCTGACACTTGTTAATGGCCCTGCATTGAAATGTGCAGCTATTTGAGGAACGTTGCACATCTATCATGTTGAACGATTCTCTTCAGTCGCCGTTGGTCCCGTTCTTGTAAGATCTTCTTCCGCCCGCAGTGATATCGGAGATTTGTTGTTTTACTGGATTTCTGATATTCACGGTACACTGATGAAATGCTCGCAGGGGGAAAATACCCGCTTCGTTGCTACTTCGGATATGCTGTGTCCCATCGCTCGTGCGCCGACTACAGCACCACGTTCAAACTCACTTAAATCTTTATTACCTACCATTTTAGCAGCAGTACTACGATCTAACAACTACGCCAGATTCTTGTTGCCTTATATAGGCGTTTCCGACCCCAGCTCCGTATTCAGTCTATTTACATATCTATGTATTTGAATACGCTTGTCTATGTCAGTTTCTTTGGCGCTTCCGTGTATAACTCCAACGTATCAGGCTGGGTTCAGAAGCCAGCGGAGCTGCTGTGAATAGCTTCAGGCTATGACATCCTACATTGAGGCTAGATTACACAAGAAACTAAAGACACTGCTGGTCTTCCATGATACGTCAGCAGCATATGGTACTGCATAGCTCGATGGACTACTGCTGAGGCTTCAAAAGCGTATCCCAAGTAATAAACTGACGACACCGGTGAGAAATACGTTAAGCAACCATTACTTCAAGGTTAGCGTTGGACAAAAACAGAATAAGTCGTTTGTTGTAAAAACATGGATTTCTAGAAGGAGCAGTCCTAACAACACCCTTGCTCTTCAACTTGAACACCAATAACATGTCAAGCACTGCAAGCAAAAGTTTTGCTATGCCGATGGCCTTGTTATAGCTATAAAAACCAGCTCATTTGAGGAAGAAGGAAATACATTGTCTAGAGACTTAGGAACTTTCAGCACATCTTATAAAACATAGAGCACCCAGCGAGGTGGCGCAGTGGTAGCACACTGGACCCGCATTCGGGAGGACAAAAATTCAATCCCGCGTCCGGCCATCCTGATTTAGGTTTTCCGTGATTTCCCTAAATCGTTCCAGGCAAATGCTGGGATGGCCCCTTTGAAAGGCCACGGCTGACTTCCTTCTCCATCCTTCCCTAAAACTATGAGAGCGATGACCTCGCTGTTTGGTCTCTTCCCTCAAACAATCCAATCCAATCCAATAAAACATAGACACTCCAACCAAATGCAGCGAAGACCAAAATCTGCGCATTCCACGTAAACAACAGAACTGTAAACCAACAGCTCAGTTTGAACTCTTTGACAGCAGAGGATAAGACATAATTTCCAGCTTAAATACCTAGGGGTAGCACTGGATCGGTCTTCAACGTACAAAATAAGTTTGAGAAACACTAGAAAAACACTAGGGACCCGAAATAAAATCATAAAGAAACTGGCTACCAAAACCTAGGGTGCTAAGCATCCACTCTAAATATTTCAGCTTTGACGCTTGTACACGCAGTGTCTGAATACTGTTAGCGACACTGTGCTCATACAAGGAAACTAGACATGTACCGGAATGAATCAGTGATAGTTATTACGGGCAGACTAAATTCGACACCGATCTCTTGACTGCACACCATCAATAATACTCCACCGCCTGAACTACGACGCCAATAAGCAACATCTGGGGAACTGAGAAAGCTGCATCGCCTCGTCTACCGACAAGACCCTCCAACACATACATTCTTAAATGACACTCCTCCGGACGCCTCGGGCATGGATGTGTGTGATATCCTTAGGTTAGTTAGGTTTAAGTAGTTCTACGTTCTAGGGGACTGATGACCTTAATTGTTAAGTCTCACAGTGCTCAGAGCCATTTGAACCATTTTTTGTTGTTGTAATTAACAGTCATAATTTTACTGTTTAAATATTCTCCTTTCTATTTGTTAGTATTATTAAATTACTGATTTTCAGAATTCAAACACAATGGCTTTGTGCCTGAGTCCTTAAGTGTATAATTGCAAACTATATGTATTTCTTAATTTGCTATTGTCGACATACAATAAATAAATAACTGTAAGGAAAGAAAAAAGCTCACAAGACAACGTATTTTAAAAACTCATCTTTATTCTAAAGCAAATCACAGAAAAACAGCTAACTCTTCAAGTTCAGTAGAGTATATGTACTCAGATTCCATGCCTGCCTTGCCCCATCTGCATGAACATACAATTACGTGATTCGTACTGGCAGAAGGAAATACACTCCTGGAAATGGAAAAAAGAACACATTGACACCGGTGTGTCAGACCCACCATACTTGCTCCGGACACTGTGAGAGGGCTGTACAAGCAATGATCACACGCACGGCACAGCGGACACACCAGGAACCGCGGTGTTGGCTGTCGAATGGCGCTAGCTGCGCAGCATTTGTGCACCGCCGCCGTCAGTGTCAGCCAGTTTGCCGTGGCATACGGAGCTCCATCGCAGTCTTTAACACTGGTAGCATGCCGCGACAGCGTGGACGTGAACCGTATGTGCAGTTGACGGACTTTGAGCGAGGGCGTATAGTGGGCATGCGGGAGGCCGGGTGGACGTACCGCCGAATTGCTCAACACGTGGGGCGTGAGGTCTCCACAGTACATCGATGTTGTCGCCAGTGGTCGGCGGAAGGTGCACGTGCCCGTCGACCTGGGACCGGACCGCAGCGACGCACGGATGCACGCCAAGACCGTAGGATCCTACGCAGTGCCGTAGGGGACCGCACCGCCACTTCCCAGCAAATTAGGGACACTGTTGCTCCTGGGGTATCGGCGAGGACCATTCGCAACCGTCTCCATGAAGCTGGGCTGCGGTCCCGCACACCGTTAGGCCGTCTTCCGCTCACGCCCCAACATCGAGCAGCCCGCCTCCAATGGTGTCGCGACAGGCGTGAATGGAGGGACGAATGGAGACGTGTCGTCTTCAGCGATGAGAGTCGCTTCTGCCTTGGTGCCAATGATGGTCGTATGCGTGTTTGGCGCCGTGCAGGTGAGCGCCACAATCAGGACTGCATACGACCGAGGCACACAGGGCCAGCACCCGCGATCATGGTGTGGGGAGCGATCTCCTACACTGGCCGTACACCTCTGGTGATGGTCGAGGGGACACTGAATAGTGCATGGTACATCCAAACCGTCATCGAACCCATCGTTCTACCATTCGTAGACCGGCAAGGGAACTTGCTGTTCCAACAGGACAATGCACGTCCGCATGTATCCCGTGCCACCCAACGTGCTCTAGAAGGTGTAAGTCAACTACCCTGGCCAGCAAGATCTCCGGATCTGTCCCCCATTGAGCATGTTTGGGACTGGATGAAGCGTCGTCTCACGCGGTCTGCACGTCCAGCACGAACGCTGGTCCAACTGAGGTGCCAGGTGGAAATGGCATGGCAAGCCGTTCCACAGGACTACATCCAGCATCTCTACGATCGTCTCCATGGGAGAATAGCAGCCTGCATTGCTGCGAAAGGTGGATATACACTGTACTAGTGCCGACATTGTGCATGCTCTGTTGCCTGTGTCTATGTGCCTGTGGTTCTGTCAGTGTGATCATGTGATGCATCTGACCCCAGGAATGTGTCAATAAAGTTTCCCCTTCCTGGGACAATGAATTCACAGTGTTCTTATTTCAATTTCCAGGAGTGTATAAGCGACTAGCGAACCCGGAAATCCTTCACAAATGCTAAATATCTATTGAAATTAAATATAAGTCCTAATTTCATTCTCCTGCTCCTCTCCCCTCCCTCCCCTCCTCACTATGACCTCTTCCTCCTCTCTCTGTCCATCTCGTCCTCCACCATCTCACTGTCTACCTCCTCCTCCTCTCTTTCTGTGTGCATTTCCTCGCCCACTCCCCTATCCCTGTCCATCTCCTTTCCCTCTCTCTGACCTTGAGCCTTGTTTGTCGTTACTGCCAGCGAATCCTTGATTGGGAATTGGATTCGCTTAAAATGAATGAGTAAAATAGTTGGTGTTACTGTATGAAGGATATACGAGACCTCTTCTCCCACTGGATCCGTGATAACAGTAGATTCAGTGACAATATTTCGCATAATTTTAATCTGCAAACGGATAGGATTACAAAGTTTCGGACATTTCAAATTCCGTGATGGTATTCTAATGGTAAGCCTTTAGACCATAAATACAACTTTCTAGTTTTCTGTTAAAACCGACTGCGAGAAAGAAAACAAATCACAACATAGTTGTGTATTAAAGTATATATTAAAGTATATATATATATATATATATATATATATATATATATATATATATATATATATATATATAAAGAAAAAGAATTTGTCTAATGCCTTAAAGGCCCTTCTGTTGTAGTTAAGAATGACTGCGAGAAAGAAAACTTAAATAAATCGGTCAAAACTCTTTAAGATTTTTGGTAATATTATTTCCCTTTTATATAGCACATAAAAGTTTATATACCGTATATACTAAAACAATGTGTGGCCTATATCTGTCCGAAAGTTTATTAGCGTATCGTGTTTTCAATTTGAAGTAAATCACTCATGAACTTTTCAATATTTTTGGTAACAACGGTAAACAACGAGTTGCCTTTATATAGTAGTGTAAACGTACACCATGAGAATGTACACCTTTATCTCGTAGCTTTCCCACACCCACTGTAACAAAACATATGTCTCCGGCGAAATGTTTCTCGATGATAGAGAAATAGTCTACACCAGTCGTACCAGATGTTTCAATATTTACCGAGTGTTAAGCTAATAGCCTAGAGGCGCTAGCCTGAACACGAAACTCGAAAGTGATGGAAGAATATATCTTTCACTGGCGTATAATGTACCTATTGTAAGTACACTCCTGGAAATTGAAATAAGAACACCGTGAATTCATTGTCCCAGGAAGGGGAAACTTTATTGACACATTCCTGGGGTCAGATACATCACATGATCACACTGACAGAACCACAGGCACATAGACACAGGCAACAGAGCATGCACAATGTCGGCACTAGTACAGTGTATATCCACCTTTCGCAGCAATGCAGGCTGCTATTCTCCCATGGAGACGATCGTAGAGATGCTGGATGTAGTCCTGTGGAACGGCTTGCCATGCCATTTCCACCTGGCGCCTCAGCTGGACCAGCGTTCGTGCTGGACGTGCAGACCGCGTGAGACGACGCTTCATCCAGTCCCAAACATGCTCAATGGGGGACAGATCCGGAGATCTTGCTGGCCAGGGTAGTTGACTTACACCTTCTAGAGCACGTTGGGTGGCACGGGATACATGCGGACGTGCATTGTCCTATTGGAACAGCAAGTTCCCTTGCCGGTCTAGGAATGGTAGAACGATGGGTTCGATGACGGTTTGGATGTACCGTGCACTATTCAGTGTCCCCTCGACGATCACCAGAGGTGTACGGCCAGTGTAGGAGATCGCTCCCCACACCATGACGCCGGGTGCTGGCCCTGTGTGCCTCGGTCGTATGCAGTCCTGATTGCGGCGCTCACCTGCACGGCGCCAAACACGCATACGACCATCATTGGCACCAAGGCAGAAGCGACTCTCATCGCTGAAGACGACACGTCTCCATTCGTCCCTCCATTCACGCCTGTCGCGACACCACTGGAGGCGGGCTGCACGATGTTGGGGCGTGAGCGGAAGACGGCCTAACGGTGTGCGGGACCGTAGCCCAGCTTCATGGAGACGGTTGCGAATGGTCCTCGCCGATACCCCAGGAGCAACAGTGTCCCTAATTTGCTGGGAAGTGGCGGTGCGGTCCCCTACGGCACTGCGTAGGATCCTACGGTCTTGGCGTGCATCCGTGCGTCGCTGCCGTCCGGTCCCAGGTCGACGGGCACGTGCACCTTCCGCCGACCACTGGCGACAACATCGATGTACTGTGGAGACCTCACGCCCCACGTGTTGAGCAATTCGGCGGTACGTCCACCCGGCCTCCCGCATGCCCACTATACGCCCTCGCTCAAAGTCCGTCAACTGCACATACGGTTCACGTCAACGCTCTCGCGGCATGCTACCAGTGTTAAAGACTGCGATGGAGCTCCGTATGCCACGGCAAACTGGCTGACACTGACGGCGGCGGTGCACAAATGCTGCGCAGCTAGCGCCATTCGACGGCCAACACCGCGGTTCCTGGTGTGTCCGCTGTGCCGTGCGTGTGATCATTGCTTGTACAGCCCTCTCGCAGTGTCCGGAGCAAGTATGGTGGGTCTGACACACCGGTGTCAATGTGTTCTTTTTTCCATTTCCAGGAGTGTAACTGCTTCTCACGCTGCGGAGGATGGCCCCAATGTCTCCTTGTGAAATGTTATCACAAACATGAAGTGTCGACCAGAAACGAAAATCGGCAGTGACGATATAGCTATTGGAGAGCTGTCCAGAGAGAAACCTCTGGAAGTGCTAAACTGTTATCCGCCAGTGGAGAACTTGCGTAATTATAATTGTTTACATTCTAGAACTGTTGTAAAGCACACTGAAGCGCCAAGGAAACTGGCATAGGCATGCATATTCAAACACAGAGGTATGCAAACAGGCAGAACACGGCGCTGCGGTCGGGAACGCCTATATAAAATAGCAAATGTTTCGCGCAGTTGTTAGATCAGTTACTGCTGCTACAGTGGCAGGCTATCAAGATTTAAGTGAATTGGAGCGTGGTGTTACAATCGGTGCACGAGCGGTGGGACACAGCATCTCCGAGGTAGCGATGAAGTGGGGATCTTCCCCTACGAGCATTTCACTACTGTAGCGTGAATATCAGGAATCCGGAAAAACATCAAATCTCCGACATCGCTGCAGCCGGAAAACGATCCTGCAAGAACAGAACCAACGACGACTAAAGAGAATAGTTCAACTTGACAGAAGTGCAGCCCTCCCGCAAATTGCTGCATATTTCAATGCTGGGCCATCAACAAGTGTCAGCGTGCGAGCCATTCAACGAAACATCATGGTGCCGAAGTCCCACTCGTGTACCCTTGATGACTTCACGACGCAAAGCTTTACACCTAGCCTGGGCCCGTCAACACCAACATGAGACTGCTGACGACGGGAAATATGTTATCTAGTCGGAGGGGTCTTGTTTCAAATTGAATCGAGCGGATGGACGTGTACGGGTATGGAGACAACCTCATGAATCCATGGACCCTGCATGTCAGCAGGGGACTGTTCAAGTTGGTGGAGGCTCTGTAATGGTGTGAGGTGTGTGCAGTTGGAGTGATACGGGACCCCTGATACGTCTGGATATGACTCTGACAGGTGACACGTACGTAAGCATCCTGTCTCATCACCTGCATCCATTCATGCCTATTATGCATTCCGACGGACTTGTGTAATTCCAGCAGGACAATGCGACACCCCTCACGTAAAGAAGTGCTACTGAGTGGCTCCAGGAACACTCTTCTTAGTTTAAACAGTTCCGCTCCCCACTGAACTCCACAAACATGAACATTAACTGAGCATATCTGCGATGCCTTGCAAGGTGCTGTTCGAAAGAGATCTCCATCCCCTCGTGCCCTGCAGGCTTCATAATGTTAATCCCCTCCAGCACTACTTCAGACATTAGTCGATTCCATTCCCCGTCGTGTTGTGGCGCTTCTACCTGCTCACGGGCACCCTACAATATATTAGGCAGTTTCTTTGGCTCTTCAGTGTATATATTATGGAAGTATTGGCATCCGTTCGCGACTCGAGTCAGGTGTAGTACACGTCTTGGGATGTTTTACTATCCAGTTCTGTAGTCTCTCGAGCAGAATATCCACAACTTCTTACTGATGGAATAAATTTAATTTTGTATATTTTTTGACGTACAGAATGTGGTTTCTGTCCCGTCTTTTATTGTATTATGATCTTATTTGGCAGTTGTGTTTGTGTTGTATAGCGATGTTGTTGGTTTGGGTTATTGGTGTTCAGATTTACTTGTTTCGATTGTTTTATTTTTGTCTCTTTCTAAATTTTCTTATTCATTACCAGAGCTTCTTGGTATTTGAGTTATTATGTCTAGCTTCTTATCATATCTGTGCCTGTATAGTGATCCAGTGTTTAAGCAGTGGAGCATGTATCTAAGAGCTAATTCTTCTTGGGACTGTGGATAGCTTGATGTTTGGTGTAGTACTGTCTATTTTGATGGTTTTCCCGCAAATCCGGGATGACTGTTGGTTATATTTCTTTACCATGAGAATATGTTGAAAGTTTATTTCCTTTTCTTATTCTTTTTACAATGATGACTTTCTTTATGGAGTGTGTTTATCTATTTGTAGATGGCTTCTTCGTTTCTGGTTCATCTACTGACAAGGGAACCTCCCCATCGCACCCCCCTCAGATTTAGTTATAAGTTGGCACAGTGGATAGGCCTTGAAAAACTGAACACAGATCAATCGAGAAAACAGGAAGAAGTTGTGTGGAGCTATGAAAAAAATAAGCAAAATATACAAACTGAGTACTCCATGTGCAAGATAGGCAACATCAAGGATAACCGAATCAGAAGCGCCGTGGTCCCGTGGTTAGCGTGAGCAGCTGCGGAACGAGAGGTCCTTGGTTTCAATTCTTTCCTCGGGTGAAAAGTTTACATTTTTATTATCAGATAATTATTATCTGTCCGTCCGTCCGTCCGATGCGAAGTAACTGCGCCGTAGTATGGGGCCGCTATACCCAAACAAACATCGAAACACACGACGTCAGTCGACTACAGCGCACGGAAGAGAGAGGAATCGGTTGACTTATGGCCTTGCAATCAAATGTTTTCGGTTCCCATTGGAGAGGCACGTCCTTTCGTCTACTAATCGCACGGTTTTGCGGTGCGGTCGCAAAACACAGACACTAAACTTATTACAGTGAACAGAGACGTCAATGAACGAGCGGACAGATCATAACTTTGCGAAAATAAAGAAAATAAACTTTCCACTCGAGGGAAGACTTCAACCAAGGACCTATCGTTCCATAGCTGCTCACGCTAACCACGGGACCACGGCGCACCTGACCTTACAGTATCCTTGATGTTGCCTATCTACGCATGGACTACTCAGTTTGTATATTTTGCTTATTTTTTTCGTAGTTCCACACAACTTCTTCCTGTTTTCTCGATTGATCTGCGTTCAGTTTTTCAAGGCCTATCCACTGTGCCAACTTATAACTAAATCTGAGGGGGGTGCGATGGGAAGGTTCCCTTGTGAGCAGAGGATGTGTTTCTTTTCGTTGTGAAGGAGCGTCACTGATAATGTAAAGAAGTTTAAAGCACAGCGAATGCCACTTATTTTATTGCTGTGCGCAGAGGATCCACCGCTCCATTCTCGCATGATATCACACAAGCTAACAGCTCTGGTGCAATATCTTTGTCTGCTGACAGACCTTGCCTGATCATGTTCACCAATCTGCATTAGACCATGCGAGATGGTGCCACTCAGAAACCGACGTCTGTATGGTGATGCGAACACCGCTCCCTCTGTACAACTGCTTAAATCCCAAATGTTTTCTCGCATTGTGAAGTATACATTTGGAACTGTGTTAGGAAGTCTCAGGTGGCTGTGAATATTCGTAACATTTTTGTGCAGTGTTTAACAGGTTATTTTTGTAGCAGTTCAGTAAGTTTGACGCGTTCGGTATTCAAAGTAGCCAATACCCCAACTAATCTAGGCATCTACAGACAACTCAAATGACAGTGATCTGAATCCTGAATAACTGATAAACACTGTGACATCTAAATCGATACCGTAAATGGAAATCAGCGTTTGGCGTAGTGCAGCTCTTATTACATTCGACGCCACATTGGGCGACCTGCGCTCCGGATGGGGATGAAATTATGATGAAGACATCACAACACCCAGTCCCTGAAAGGAGAAAATCCCCGATCCAGCCGGGTATAATACCCGGACCCATAGGACTGCAATCCGTCATGCTGACCACTCAGCTATGGGGGCGGACCCCTAAATCGATATGAAACATCGTATGCTCTCCTCTCTGTTCTCTGTGTGTTTTTTGTTTATGTGTTGGATGAAGATGAGGAACTTCGCGATCATAGTTTGATTTCATCTCCCTGTCGATCTATGTGTTCCCTCGTTTCTAGGGTTGGTCAAAAGATGCAGCAGCTAAAAATGCGAGAAACAGTATAATGAATACGTTTTGATGCGTCAGTACTATAAACTGTTCACAAAATTCTATATACAATATTTTCCATACTAATCTAAGAGTGCTAGATGTTGCACTCTGCAATGACAAAATAGATAAGAAACAGTTTTTCGCTTTTGCATGCAATGGAATTATTCACGCTTCCCAATTACCCTTATGTGACTCCATAATAATAATAGCGTGGAGGTGCTGAATGAGCAATCGCCATATTTGCTGAACGTGTGTGGTATTCGGATAGATCTGCCATAGTTGCTCATATTCCAGAAGGATCTGTATTAGCCACGGTCCTGGTCGGCTGCTCATTGGTGTGTGAGCACTTGCTGCAATTGTATACCACTGTCCGCTGTTGCTTCACTTGTTTAATAAAGTGGTCTGTCGAGGAGTACATGTGTGGGCAGGCCAATGCCTGTCGTCAGTGAACTGTTTGAAACTGGAGTGGAAACACTGTATAATGGTTAAAACTGAGAACCTTACACGTGCGCCATCCCAACCAGTATAATTGTTTGTAACAAGGCGTGCATTTCCAAATTATTTACGGACATTGAGTTGGACAGCGCTCTATAATATCCAAGCTTATGTATGTATATCTGCATGTATGATTCTATGTCTGTCTGTCTGTCTGTCTGTCTGTATGAATTTATGTATGTGTACAGTGACAAAGGCCCATTGTTCTCCTTATGTAAACAATCTGGCCAGTTGCCCTATCTCCCCTTATGCTCATAAATCGCTCACTTAAGGGCTTTTTTCGTTTATCAGAACGCAATGAATGGGCTATAATTGTCATTATATTTACGATTAATGGCTACAACTGTCATTATCATTACCATAATTTATGATCAATATGGCAGCCTGCCTGCACACTTGCACTCATGATTGTCCATGTGTTAGTTAATGGACAAATGCTTTTGGCCCAAAATGATAACTGTCATTATAATGAAGATAATTTATTACCTATAAATGGCGTCTTACCTCTCCCACTGGTGCAATGTGCTCCTGTTTCCAGCCACCACGAGACCCTGTACCACTGACCATCTGAAGGTTCCCAACATCCTGAGAGGGAAATTGGAATTCGTAAACCCTACTTCAGTCGAGCAACAGCAGCAGCAGCAGTAGTAGCAGTAAATTCAGGTGATATTCGCAAATTTCCAGCAGGGTGTTGCACTGAGTGATACTTGCAGTTTTGTGGTTTTCATTTTCGCAAATTTCAGGCCGATTATCGTGTCCAACGCTATTTTCTGCAAGGTATGACACTATTTACCGATTTTTCCAAATCTGAAGAGACACACGAAGATACGGGTTTTGTAGCCATTTTACCAAATTTTACTCAGTTTTTAAGTGAACATACGTAAATATATGTTTTGTAGCTATTTCACCTGCTTCCCCTGTTTTGCAAGAATACACGCGGTAAAAATGGGTTTGTAATGATTAACATCTACCAGTACCATATGTATTCCCTGCAAGCACACATATTTAGGGCAAATAGTCGCTACTTTACCTATTATCTAGCACTTTGTAAGAAGACACATACACACGTAGGACATGGCTAAATGACTATTTCACTTTCACTAGAGCTGCTGCTAGCATCGCCACCGAGGACAGGCCATACGAAAGCTAGGCACTTCACTTAAAAACAAGCCAAAAAATTGCTCTTGTACTCCGCTCAGTGTATATCTAGTGCAGCGTAAAATACACTGCTTTACTTGGAGACGCCCCTGTCTTCGTGGCAACCTTCCACCTCCCCGCATGCACAGGGATGCATAGGACGTACGGACAATACTTGTGTAACCCAATGAGTCCTGCCGCCGCTGGCTGCTAGACGGACCCCGGGCGCAAGCACTCAAAGAGAAAGCTTAGGAATTTTATTCTATAATTTTCCCCCCATTTTAACCATGTGAAATCTGATCGAAAGTATGTGGACAATTACCAGCAGATAATACTACGAGTTCCGTCTACTGATCAAATCATATGCCGTATTTAAGGAGAGAAAAAAATTGTGACGAATAAGTTTAAGATTTGTGCGTAGGATCTGCTGCACGCTGTATGTGCACAGTTTTTCTTGAGGTATTGTAGCGTAATAATCTCTGTGTGTCAACAGTAAGATTTTGATATTAGTTAACGTGTTTTGTCTTCTAAGTACACAGAAAATAAGACGAAATAATGTGATTACAGGAAGTGGAAAGGCAGGGCAGAGACAGCTTTAGTCCCACAGCACTTCAAAGACAGAGCAACTCCATAAAAATTGATTATCTTATACTACACTTGTTCACCCCTCCCTTCGAAGGAAGGAGAATAAATGTTTAATATCCCATCGATAATAAGGTCTTAAGAGTGAAAGCACAAATTAAGGTAGGAGTGGGAAAGATATTGGCAGCGCCGTTTCAAAGGAATCGTCATGGCATTTGCTTTAAGCTATTTAGGGAAATCACGGAAAAAAAACCTTCTCTCGACGGTTTCTGGCAGTTGATGGTCATTGCCAGGTAGGACTGACAGATGACATCTACAAAAAATGTTCAAACAAGGTCAATCATTTTTCCGTTTCCGTGAAATGGTTGAGAAAATGCCAGAGGTCACGACCTTTCCCTACGTAGCCTGCACACCATTCAGCGAAAGATGTGCTTGATTGTGTAAGGCGTCAATTGAGCAATGTGCCATACCCGTGAGATTCTACAGATTTCATCCCTGGGGGTCTTCAGTGATAAAAAAAAAGACACTCCCTATAATATCATGCGAAATAAAAGAAAACAAGGTGGCATAATGGGTAACGGTTTATCTGATGAAACTGCCAGGGAGGGCCCAATTGAGCAAGAAAGAGTGGTACCGCACCTCACATGGACATATTGATAAACGGATTCATCAAACTATGAAAGGAAACTAAGGGTCACTATAGCAATCATATTTATTGATTACAGACATCAAAATTGTTTTACTCATTGAATCAAGGATATACTCAATTAGTAAGCGAGCAAGTGATTGAAAACATGTAAGAAAATATTGGACAAGTGGGTCGATATATAACAGAATAAATATTAAACTGGCCCACGAAAATGACCGATGATTGTGGAAAAATTAATGACTTACAAGATTCCATAAAGGCATGAACGAACACCAGAACTCTCACCTAAGAACATAGAGGGTGTAGCTAACTAGCTGAGAAAATCAGATCAGCAAAATGAAACCCTGAAACCCTAATGCAGGATAAATGACTTCACGCTCATCTCTTCTCAGCAGATGCCAATATAGCCCATGCTTACCATTCTAATGATGTATAAGTGGAGAAGCTGGCTGCAGTAGTGGCTGAGAATTCTAAGGTAGTCCTGCTCTACGTTGGAAACATCTCGTTCTGCCAATCTCTGCAATGCCGGACGGAGAAGTATCTTAAATGACGCCCTGAGGAGAGCTATTTTCATCTCATCTACATCTACATGATTACTCTTCAATTCACATTTAAGTGATTGGCAGAGGGTTCATCGAACCACAATCATACTATCTCCCTACCATTCCACTCCCGAACAACGCGCGGGAAAAACGAACACCTAAACCTTTCTGTTCGAGCTCTGATTTCTCTTATTTTATTTTGATGATCATTTCTACCTACGTAGTTTGGGCTCAACAAAATATTTTCGCATTCGGAAGAGAAAGTTGGTGACTGAAATTTCGTAAATATATCTCGCCGCGACGAGAAACGTCTTTGGTTTAATGACTTCCATCCCAACTCGCGTATCATATTTGCCCACTCTCTCCCCTATTACGTGATAATACAAAACGAGTTGCCCTTCTTTGCACCCTTTCGATGTCCTCCGTCAATCCCACCTGGTAAGGATCCCACACCGCGCAGCAATATTCTAACAGAGGACGAACGAGTGTAGTGTAAGCTGTCTCTTTAGTGGACTTGTTGCATCTTCTAAGTGTGTTGCCAATGAAACGCAATCTTTGGCTCGCCTTACCCACAATATTATCTATGTGGTCTTTCCAACTGAAGTTCTTCGTAATTTGAACACCCAGGTACTTAGTTGAATTGACAGCCTTGGGAATTGTACTATTTATCGAGTAATCGAATTCCAACGGATTTCTTTTGGAACTCATGTGGATCACCTCACACATTTCGTTATTTAGCGTCAACTGCCACATGCCACACCATACAACAATCTTTTCTAAATCGCTTTGCATCTGATACTGGTCTTCGGATGACCTTACTAGACGGTAAATTACAGCATCATCTGCGAAAAACCTAAGAGAACTGCTCAGATTGTCACCCAGGTCATTTATATAGATCAGTAACAGCAGAGGTCCCAGGACGCTTCCCTGGGGAACATCTGATTTCACTTCAGTTTTACTCGATGATTTGCCGTCTATTACTACGAACTGCGACCTTTATGACAGGAAATCACGAATCCAGTCGCACAACTGAGACGATACCCCATAGGTCCGCAGCTTGATTAGAAGTCTCTTGTGAGGAACGGTGTCAAAAGCTTTCCGGAAATCTAGAAATACGGAATCAACTTGATATCTCCTGTCGACAGCGGCCATTACTTCGTGCGAATAAAGAGCTAACTGCGTTGCACAAGAACGATGTTTTCTGAAGCTATGCTGATTACGTGTCAATAGATCGTTCCCTTCGAGGTGATTCATAATGTTTGAATACAGTATATGCTCCAAAACCCTACTGCAAACCGAAGTCAATGACATAGGTCTATAGTTCGATGGATTACTCCTACTACTCTTCTTAAACACTGGTGCGACCTGCGCAATTTTCCAATCTGTAGGTATAGATCTATCGGTGAGCGAGCGGTTGTATATAATTGCTAAGTAGGGAGCTATTGTATCAGCGTAATCTGAAAAGGAACCTAATCGGTATACAGTCTGGACCTGAAGACTTGCCCGTATCAAGCGATTTGAGTTGCTTCGCAACCCCTAAGGTATCTACTTATAAGAAACTCATGCTACCAGCTTTTCGTGTTTCAAATTCTGTCTTGTACAAAATTTAGATGATTCTGCCAGCCTCGGAATCTCTTCGGCCAACTGCATCAGACCCTGTAAGTTCTGACCAATGATAAGTTAGTAATGGTGCTTACAGATTACTACTCGTACAGGTTTTGAATGGTTAACCATTGAAGTATGTTTCTCGCTTGGTGCGGGGTAAAGTCAGAAAGTCTGCCCCACAATTTAATTGATTTATAATTGTAACCAATGAGAAGGCGTTACGTACACATGGATGGTGCAACCTTCTACCAAAACAATTACTGTGAGAAAATCACACCTCTCCTTACAAAATTTAGAACAAATGCTCTAGCTGCCCTCCTCCAGGCTTTATAGCGAGTCCCGCTTAACAGCTGGTCCCATATTTCCAGTGTCATGTTTTCTTCTGTCCCTCAGGTTTTTAACTTTTCTAACAGGAATTATTTTAGCTCTGTGTGCAATGAGGCTTTCTGATAGGCTGGCCACATTCAATCGTCACTCTTGCAGCATACAGTCACCAGACCACTCTCCCTTGCATTTACCAGTGAGAGACTCTGGTTTTTATCAAAAACTGCTGAGTTTTGGCATTCAACAACTAGTTAAAATTGGCTGTTGATGTTACTGCATGCATTTTTCATGGACTATTCGTGATCTGATTTGATTGGTAATCAGATCTGCATACTGTTTAATTAAACTAGTTACATGCCAGCTTTCGGAAAAAGTTTCCATATAACACTTGCACTGATTCATTTCAGAAAATTAAAAAATAATAATGAGCTTCAGGCCATATTTGTGAATGGATTTAGCAATCACGTAGTAGTAGGAACTCCTATATTCCGACAAAACGGACGCATGAATCAACAACACTGTCTTGTCAGAAGCACCTGAACACCTATTAGTGGATATTAATAAGGCTACAACATAAACATTCCTAATTATCGTCATCTTGATTTTCAATCGTATATCCCGAAGGCTTTGAATTGCAATGAATCATTTTTTAATGGTGAGAATACATGGAGAGGTGGGTCAACAGTTACCCCAGAACAATGAGCAAATAAGCTTTGCTGCTGCATCCATATCAGAATCAAACAGTAATGGATCTCTTCGTCTATTTATACACAGTAAGCTACATTACACTTACAGTCAACTACCAGTCCCTGCACTTTTTTTACCGCAGTTAATGTTTCTGGGGATGGTGTAAAGGATATCCAGGTCTATTTGGGTGGAGTACTACAGTTATTTAAATTTTGTCAACCACCAGACTCTGCACCGATCATCCGTAAGTCTTCCTGCAAGTCACTACTGCCTTCTTATAGACAAGTCCATCACCCGAGAAAATCCTACATTTAAAAAAATACCGCAAAACCGCTGTAAGGCGCATGATGGAGAGTACATCAACTGGTATTATCGATTACCCTTCAAACCCACACTCACGCACTGATCGAATAGAAACGGTTGTCTAAATACCTCCATACATACCCTAATCCATCCTTACGTTTCAGAAGAAATACGTCGCCTTTCCCAGAGTTTTTGTGCTGTTATATATTAAAATGGAGTACATGATTCTAGCAGGAGCCACATGAGGCAGTTGCTTCACAGATCAGCCACGTAACACGGATTTGTCAGTAGTAGTAGTAACAGCAGTTGTGTTTTGTAAACCATCTCCTTCATGGATGAATTACATTTCAGCCAGCCCAGAATTTGCTTCTGTCTTAATGTATCTATCCTTCAACCTGTTCTTTTCACCGCGACTGGATATGCAACAAGGAAATTCAGAATAGAACCTCTTTCAGTCACAATCTCCGTCCAGCTTGACAACCATGGACAGACAGATTTCAGCTTTATAGCTCTGCCCCCACCACTCCAGACATATGTGGACTCTCATGACTGGTGGACAGCCACTGGCGGAGAACTGAAAGGAAGGAACATCATGATCACACTACCTGTGCAAGTGTTGCCAACCAGTCACAGCCCAATCTATCTCAACACCTATGTCTTCGGCAGCAACAAAATTAGCGCTTGCAGTACATCAGTAGTTGATGTTTTTCGTTGTACTGCCCTAAAATTAACAGCACAAGAGTCACTGTAGAATGTGTTTCTAAATCGTCAATGTGTTGTGAACATACGTGTTGTGCAGGATGCAATGAATAGATAAAATCAGTCATGTGTCCACGTTAAAACGCTTTTAGACGATATCGTAAAGTGTATATTTGAACGAAATGTCCATAATGAAGACGTCAATTTAGTCAGTTGTAAAAGCGCATCTATCGGAAATTCGAAACAAGACAGCATACCTATTCCAATAGGTCTGAATATAGTACATGTGGAAGTCAATTCATAAAAAATCAAATATTTCCAAAATGCTGTCATGAGGTGAATCGTGTTGACGCGGAATGAAACAGAATGACTATGTTTCAAATAGCAATATGTGGATTTCAGTGTTGCTGGGTCAGAGCAGCATGTGTATGCTCAACAGATGAGATTAAAAATCTTATAATTAATAGATATTTTTAAAATGAAAGTGTGAGTTTAATTACATTATGCAAATTATTATTATTATTAGTGTTATTCCCCAGGAGATAGGTGTGACTTAACAGTGATTAATACCATCCTCCTTAGTCAGGAATACTGTATCAGGGTATTTTTTGTTTTATAAGATGACCATCTAATCTTAAATATCTGTAGTATCGTGAAACTAGTGTGTCCGTTGTAATTTGTCGCAGTACCACCGGAACTCTTACAGTAAGATGTAGAAATTCTGCTAAAGAGAGACTGCATAAACTACGCTTGTCACTGTATGTACAGTGTGACTCGACACTCCAGTGGTGCCATATTTATTTTTCTGCTACTGTAAAGCTACTAGTCTACTAGAATATGGTACAATTTGGCCTATGAGTTTTCTGTGAACTAACACCACATTCTGTTGGTACTGAGACTAATTAATGGATTGCATCGTTTGTACTAAGCATATTCCTACTCTGGAGATGATAAAATAATACTACTAGGTATACAAGTTCGCTTCCACCATTATGCAATAGTGGCAGTAACAAGTGGTTGTGCAGGTGGTAGATCGTAAATGTCATACAGTAAGCGTGCACATTTGTAAACGTAACGCCCTCAGAATATTAGTCGATTTGTGATTGAAGTATAAAGTTATTCTCGATTTAACATGTCCACTTATTAGCCCAATTCCCATAATTTGCAGGAAGTTCTAATTTTCTGCCTTAACGTGAAGAAATCTGCGCCTGAGGCTCGTAAAATAAGGGGCAACACCTGTGGCAAGGCGCTTTCTAGTAAAATAAGTGCAGAGAATGGTTTCAACGCTTCAAGAACCGTGATTTTGACGTCGAAGAACGACATTGTACTGGAAGAGAAATTTTCGAAGCTACAAGAACCGATGGATATAATCACAAGAGTTCTTTCTCTAAAGCAGTTGAAGCATTTCTGTTGAGCACTGGAAGACAAACGGCCACAATACAGCTAAAGACACGAAAAGCTTGTTTTGCAGCGTGACAGTGCTTGACTTCACGTCGCAGAATCCATCAAAATATGCTGGGAAATGTAGAAATGGGAAGCGTTCTCCCACTCACCATATTTTCCAGGCATTGTCCCTATTTTCACCAATGACACACGGCCTGTCTGACCAACACTTCGGTCTTATGAACAAATGCAAAATTGGCTCGATTCATGGATCTCCTCAGAAGACGCACAGTTCTTCCACAGTGGGAATCTTTTGCCGCCCGAAAGACGGGAGAAAGTAGTGGCCAGTGATGGCCCATACTCTGAATCGTAAATTTTTCTATACTTTTCACAATAAGACATCAAAATTCGAGAAGAAACGGTGGAAGCAAAGCTGTAGACTTAATATCTGCGTAACTTTATCAGTGCATAGAGGTGCAAATTAGTCTTATAATTCGTTGAGAGGAACTGGTGAGAGCATTTACAAAGGCATACAGATGGCTCCGACAACGCAACTGCAGTGATCTCTATAATTTTCTTTTCTGTAACAGAATGAGGCGGTAAAGTGTCATTCACTTTGGAAACTAGTATTTATACAGCGGAAATCTGGTACACTCGTGTTCAGAAGAAAACAGAACACGTTGAACGACTAGAGATAGGACGTTCATATTCGCAGGACCTGTACATTAGTATGTTCTACAGAAATGATTAGCATTTGAAACATGTCGGCGCGCGGGTTCAATATTGCGCTGCACCACTGCCCACCGGTAAAATGCGCCTGCCGCTCTCGTTGTCGCCATAAACCTAAGGTAATGGTTCAGTGTGACTTCAGCATGCGTGCGGGATGCCTCGCAGACATATGTGCGAACCGTACCGTCAATACATCTTGGGAAGTGCTGCTCGTATGGGCTTAAGTGTTTCGGCAGTGCTACGTGTGTGTGCAGAAGGGTGTGATGGGTCAGATCGAACCTCCCAGACCACGCCCTGAGAAGAATCACACCTCATCAGAATGACATTGCAGGACAGATCTGCGTCCTTCTCGCCGCTGGCGCAACAGTGGAACACATCGTGCACTATCAGGGGTAAGAGTCCGTTTATCACGGCTTGGTTACGTATGCATCGTCCACTTTTTCACCTACCTTTGACGAATGTGCAGAAACATGCTAGACGGCAATGGTTTATGGAACGAAGTCACTGGGGGCAGGAATTGCATCATATAGTGATTTCAGACGAATCCGGATTCTGTTTCTTTGAAAATGGTGGCCACATTTTGGTTCGCTGCCGGCATCACACTGACTGCATTCGCACAAAAAAAAAAGGTTCAAATGGCTCTGAGCACTATGGGACTCAACTGCTGTGGTCACATTTTTTTTTCTTGTAACAGCAATAAGTAAATGACAATCCTAGTCACGGGCGGACACCCCAGCTATCGGGAGGATTTTGAAAAACACTTCCTAAAAAATTGGAAAAGTAAGTCCTGTATTTCGTATGACTCCGTATGAGCTCGTGTTGTTCTTGTAAATACATCCAATAATCCATCACGGACTTAATATCGTACGAATACAAATATTTCGTCGCATGTCCAGCGATCCAATTGACCGCATATGTCTTTTGTTTGGGAAAAAGGTCTTGTCCGGTAGAAAAAGTACATCCTATGTGATTTCTGTGTAGTTAGTGCGCTGAAGGAAGGCCAGTATTCGGCGAGTCAGCATCCAGACGTCCTTCGTTGCGCGACACACTAAACCATGTTCTTCCGTTGCTAACAGTCCACAGTTGGTGCAAAGAGGAGAATCGACCATATGAATTGTATGTAATGGACTCCTGGTCACAAGTTTAAGGTTCATAAGAATATACCACATCGATCTCGCTGCTGTTGACAGTAATGGAGTATGCACTGCACACCAAATGTGGTTCCACGTTCTCGACTGGTATTTGAATTCCATAATATTGCGGCCATGTTGATCCATAAAAGCATCTGTAGATCTCCCGAGTCGTGGGTATTCTCGTCGAAGGTACTTTCAGACGAACATAACTATAATCAACAAGAAATGAGGCAATGTGTGCAAGAGAAGGCGAAATATTGCCCGTCGTAATAGGGGGTTCGTACGAAGGCGGAACAAGTACTTCTATCAGAGCTGACGTTATGGTATGCTTTCTTTGTTGCCAATTTCGTATCATCGCTCGTATGTAAAGCGCCAGAGCTTTGTGTCTCACGTTTGTGAGGTTGAGGCCACCGTTCCGGAACTGTAGCGTTAACGTATCATACTTGATCTTAAATAACATCCCAGTACTAACATAGTAACCAAAGGCAGCCATGAGGCGATCTGCAATACCCTTCGGTATTGGTAGGATCTGCGCTAAATGGGGCAGTCGTGACGCTATGTGAACGTTGGTGTATGCCACACGTTGGATCATGTCAAAGACTCTCAGTGAGTTGTTGCGTATCGTCAGACGAACATTCTGCAGAAGCCGCCGAGAACTCGCCGCCGCTGACCACCGTAGTGAACGGGTAAATGTAATCCCCAGACATCTCAGCGATTCCACCGTCTGAAACGGTCCCGGTACGTCTTCCAGACCCCGTCCAATGTGCATAATTTTGGATTTCGTCATGTTAACGACACTGCCTGCCGCCGTCCCGTAAGAGTCTAGATGTTCAACAGCCTGACGCACTTCATGTCCTGATCTGACAAGGAGGATCATGTCGTCCGCATATGCGCGGCAAACGAAAGAGTTCTCATTAAGCGCTATCCCAATAAGTGAGAGCCTCATAACACACATCAGCGGCTCAAGCGCTATCGCAAACAGCATCATGGAGAGTGGGCATCCTTGTCGGACTGAGCTGTTAATGGGAATCGAGCCCGCTTCCCGGCCGTTTACAATCACCTTCGATGTAGCCCCTCGTATTAGCCTCATAACGATGCAGATGGAAACAGGTGGAATCGCCATTCGGCTCATGACTGACGCCCAGAAGTCATGGTTTATCCTATCGAACGCACGATCGAAGTCCACAGATATCATCGCTGCTCGCATTTTACACGTTTCCGCAAGGGCGATAACGTCACGGTATTCACTTAACGCCGAGCAGATGTTGCTTCGCACCCCTAGGCAAGCCTGATCAGGGAATATTGTCCTGGATATCGCCAGCTTGAGACGAGACGCTAGTAGTCTTGCAAAGATTTTATAATCGGTGTTTAGCATAGTGAGAGGTCGATATTGATTAACATTGCGACTCCCCGCTATCTTCGGAATGGGAAGAAGAAAGCCCGTCACAAAATCCGACGGTAGGCGCATGTCCGGACGCATCGCCTCATTGTACATCGACACCAACTGTGGCATCATCATGTCCACGAATTCTCGATAAAACTCTAGCGTAATCCCATCTGGCCCTGGTGATTTATGGGTCGCTCCTTTTGTGAGTGCCACCTTTATACCGTCTTCTGTGAGTGGCTCCATAAGCGCTGACTTATCCGTCTCTGTCAGTGTCGTTTGCAGATGTTGCAGTATCTCTTCCCCCACGAGACGGTCCGTCGGTGTACCGGCATAGAGGTGGCGGAAATGCTCTAAAAATTCATTTGCAATGTCCTGTTGTGTTGTCAGTTGACGGCCATCTAAACCGTGGAGCACTGTTACCAATGCCCGGCGGTAACGTTTATGTTCCCGCGACACATGGTGCATCGAGGTACGTTCCCCAGTGATGGTGTCGAGACATCGTGCCCGTATTGGGATGCCACCCAGTCGTCGTCGCGTGATCGATAGGATTTGTGCCTTGACACGATGAACTTCCGCTTGATGTTCTGGAGACGGCACCTGGAAGGACAGCTCACTAAGCATGGTGTAATAATAATCAAGAGTGTCTCTTTGCCATCTCGTCTTATCCCGACCATACTGTATGAGCGCTCTTCTTATTGCCGGCTTAGTACACTCGAGCCACCATTGTAGCACGGAGGTATATGTTGGTAGACGGCGTTGACATGTGGTTCATACCTCCTCGACTCTCTGACGACATTCGGGGTCTGCCAAAAGTGACGAATTGAGCTTCCATGTCCCGCGGCTTCTCCACACACTTTGCCTAGGGAGTGATATGGTACAAATGTAAGCCAGATGATCAGTAAATGCCGCAGGCCATCGTTCCGCGTCGATCACCTTATCCTGTAGGCCAACCGAAACATATATTCGATCGAGTCTGCTCGCCGAGTGACTGGTATAAAAAGTATATCCCTCACGGTTCCTATGAATGATGTCCCAGGTGTCGCTTAACTCCAGATCCCGGCAAAGGACATGCAATTCACGAGAGGTATTGTAATGTGGAGTCTGGTCTTTTTTGGCTAAAACACAATTGAAGTCACCACCTATAATGAAATGATCGAATCTGCCGGTAAATATGGGCACAATCTCTTCCGAATAATATCTCGCACGCGCCCGTCTGCTGTCGGTGCCGGAAGGGGCATAAACATTAAGAATGCGGATTCCATTAACAGTTATCGCCAGTCCTCGTGCCGAAGGTAGATAAGCCAGGTCGCGAACCGGAATCCCGTCCCTGACCAATATCGCCGTTCCACTGTCGTTGTTCGAGTGCGGCGAGGTGTAGGAGATATAGCCATGGACTTCCTGGAACTCAGGAATGTAGATTTCCTGCACCATCAGTATATCCACATCCGACGCGTATATCATGTCCCTAAACAACTGCTGTTTCACGGGCGATCAAATGGTATTTACATTCACTGTCCCTATTCTGTATGCCTGGAGTCGAGTACCTGTCATCTCCACATGATGTTAAAATGACAAAGTTTCACCGTATCGACAGTCCCTTTGCACATCCGCAGAGGGCCGCCCGACGGACGTGTCCCTGCAGTATTAGGTTTCTTGAGATGCAGACGGATGCGAGTCCCCACCAGTAGAATGGTCCGCATCGGTGATTTCATCGTCCTGCTCATACCAGCTGATATCATTGTGGTGCTACAAATTTTCCTGTGCAGCATTGATGAGTGACAGCTGTTGTTCTTTCGCAGCTTTAGACTCCACCGCAGAAGGGGTAGCAAGCCCCTGAGCGGATGCGTCGTCTGAGCGACATGACATCTTTTCACTGTCCGAATTCATATGGTCTGCGACATCCGAAGCTTGTGGTTCCAAGTCAGACAGGTCCATAGTGTTAGTCTCTTCTGCGCTCCCAAGAAGAGAAGATAGCGTCTCCGCAGAGTTTAGTCGGCGCTTCTTGCGGCGCTTTGGCGAGCGTTGTTTGCGCGCCCTCACCTCGGCCTCTGGTGTCGGTGAATCTTGTATCTCCTGCAGTCTCGCCGTCGCCACAACGCCCTGGGGCCGTTCCACTTCAGCTTCCATGCCTGTTGTGATGCTGTCAACCTCTATTTGCACCACCTGTAATGTCTGGGATTGGAGGTTGGTCGGAGCCATTCCTTCGTCAGTGGGGTCCGAAGGCGCCTCAGTCAACTGCGCCGCCAGTTCGATAGTGCGTTCCGACCTCGGCGTCACCTCCCCGCGAAGCGCCGCCACGTAAGTCATCGGTAGTGACGTTGGTGTAGTCGGATTCTGGAGGTCTCCTCTGGGGAGTTGCACGAGTCTCCTCTGTATACACGCAGATCGAAGATGTCCTTCACCACCACACCCGGAGCATGTCCGGGGCTGTCCATCATAGATGACAATAGTTCGACAGCCCCCGATGTTGATGTACGATGGCACATGTTTCGTAAGGGCAATTCGCACCTGTCGGACACCATTGAGCACTAGATACGTGCTAAAACTTGCCGAACGTTCGGCCGTATGACTGATAAGTCTGCCATATGGCTGGAGCGATTCAGTGACCAATGATTCTGGTACCTCCAAAGGCAGCTCGAAGACTCGAATCGTACGCACGCCCAGGCCCGAATGAGCGACTAAAACTTCGCCAATATGACCATCGGAGTGTCGGAACTGGAATCCTCGTTTGGCGGCTTCAATGATCCTATCGCATGCTGCGTCGTCAATCATCTTTACGTAAAGAGTGCTGCTCACGATTGATAAATGAATTCCAATAATCTCCGTGTAATTAAGTTGCACTTCGTCCCTCAAGAAACGTTCGATTTCGAAAGCCTTCGGTCGTGCATACTCGTTACAGAACGTGAACTGTGTCGTGGTTTTTCGGAAATTATGTGCCATGGCGTTCGATTCAAACAGTAACACACGCGAGTGACGACGGTGTAAACACCGCTTCTTCCGCGAACGTTCGCAGCCGGGACGTAAACAAGTCCGAGCTGCTCCGCGGCTAAAGGCGGACTGCCGTCATCAGTCCCCTAGAACTTAGAACTTCTTAAACCTAACTAACCTAAGGACATCACACACATCCATGCCCGAGGCAGGATTCGAACCTGCGACCGTAGCAGTCGCAGGGTTCCGGACTGCGCGCCTAGAACCGCGAGACCACCGCGGCCGGCCATTCGCACAAGACATACAGCTCCAACACAAGGAATTATGGTGTGGGGTGTTATTTAGTACGGCCACAAATCACAGTTAGTGCGTGTCCAGGGCACTGGGACCAGTGTGACCAACGTGGATACCCTCTTGCGGCCCGTAGGCCACACCCTTGGTGCGAAACATCCTATACGCCATTTTTCTGCGAGACAGTGCACGACCTGCACTAAGACGTGCCTTCTTGGTGTCGCAGGATGTTAGTTTTTCACCCTGGCCCACCAGATTACCAGACTTGTCACCAGTCGAAAAAGTGTGGGGTATGGTAAAACGGTGGGTGCAGCGCTGTGACCCAACGTCAACCACTACAGATGAACATCGGAACTAGGTGAATACAGCGTGGATGGCTGTAACACTGGACACCATTCGCAGCCGCGCGGGATTAGCCGAGCGGTCTCAGACGCTGCAGTCGTGGACTGTGCGGCTGGTCCCGGCGGTGGTTCGAGTCCTCCCTCGGGCATGGGTGTGTGTGTTCGTCCTTAGGATAATTTAGGTTAAGTAGTGTGTAAGCTTAGGGACTGATGACCTAAGCAGTTAAGTCTCATAAGATTTCACACACATTTGAACATTTTTGACACCATTCGCGCCTTTTACGCGTCGACGCCATTACATATGGAACAAGTTATCAGGGCCCATGGCGGAACCTGTGCCCATTAGGCAACAGGACACAAGCTGAACGGAGGTGACTGAAATTGTAATCATTTCTGCACAACACACGCCAAAGTGCAGTCTGCTAACGATCAGTCATTGTGCACGTCACTTTCTTCAGTTATATTACTGTAGCTGAAGGCCCATACAGACTCATAAAAAATATTTTAGAGTTGTAGATAAGTAGACGAAGCGAATCAGTCACGATGGTAAGAAAAATAGATTTTGTACACAAAATAAGTTACTTTATTGCAGATTTATAAACGCTAAGAAATAATTTTAAAATTTATTCATGTGGACATCTCTTGGGAAGAATGCAATAGAGCCCTCAGCTCCGGTACATTATGTACACACATCTTCGTTTCTAACGGCTCAGTTATGACATGGAAAAAAGTACTCAGTCAGATACGCACGGTTTATCGCATATTGCATTCTCAGCATCTGGGAACTTTATTTAAAGCTATTACTAAGAAGCGTTAAATGCAGTTCTCGAACCACCATTTTGCCATTAATGATTGATTTACAATTCCATTTGGGATTAGCAGTCATGTAATTAGTTTGAAGCGGCTCTCTCCGATTTCCTCTCCTGTGCCAACCACTTCATCACAGAGCATCCCTTCCAACCAATGTCTTTTGTTATTTGTTGAACATGATTCAATCTCGGCCATCCCTTGCAGTTGTTAGCCTCCATATGCCTCCCAAAATACAAAAAATGGTTGAAATTGCTCTGAGCACCATGGGACTCTGACGATTCGAACCTGCGACCGTAGCGGTAGCGCGGTTCCAGACTGAAGCGCCTAGAACCGCTCGGCCTCTCCGTCCGGCCTTAAATACATTACTGGCCATTAAAATTGCTACACCAACAAGAAATGCAGATGGTTACAGTACGCTTGTTCGCCCACTGCTTGAATACTGCTCAGCAGTGTAGGATCCGCACCAGATAGGGTTGATAGAAGAGATAGAGAAGATCCAACGGAGAGCAGCGCGCTTCGTTACAGGATCATTTAGTAATCGCGAAAGCGTTACAGAGATGATAGATAAACTCCAGTGGAAGACTCTGCAGGAGAGACGCTCAGTAGCTCGGTACGGGCTTTTGTTAAAGTTTCGAGAACATACCTTCACCGAAGAGTCAAGCAGTATATTGCTCCCTCCTACGTATATCTCGCGAAGAGACCATGAGGATAAAATCAGAGAGATTAGAGGCCACACAGAAGCATACCGACAATCCTTCATTCCACGTACAATACGAGACTGGAATAGAAGGGAGAACCGATAGAGGTACTCAGGGTACCCTCCGCCACACACCGTCAGGTGGCTTGCGGAGTATGGATGTAGATGTAGATGATAAACGGGTATTCATTGGACAAATATATTATACTAGAACTGACATGTGATTTCATTTTCACGCAATGTGGGTGCATAGATCCTGAGAAATCAGTACGCAGAACAACCACCTCTGGCCGTAATAACAGCCTTGATACGCCTGGGCATTGAGTCAAACAGAGCTTGTATGGCGTGTACACGTACAGCTGCCCATGCAGCTTCAACAGGATAACACGGTTCATTAGGAGTAGTGACTGACGTATTGTGACGAGCCAGTTGCTCGGCCGCCATTGGCCAAACGTTTTCAATTGGTGATAGATCTGGAGAATGTGCTGGCCAGGGCAGCAGTCGAACATTTTTGTATCCAGAAAGGCCCGTACAGGACCTGCAACATGCGGTCGAGCATTATCCTGCTGAAATGTAGGGTTTCGGAGGGCTCGAATGAAGGGTAGAGCCACGGGTCGTAACACATCTGAAATGTAACGTCCACTGTTCAAAGTGCTGTCAATGCGAACAAGAGGTAACCGAGACGCGTAACCAATGTCTTCCTTACCATCACGTCGGGTGATACGTCAGTATGGCGATGACGAATACACTCTTCCAATGTGCGTTCACTGCGATGTCACCAAACACGGATGCGACCATCATGATGCTGTAAATACAACCTGGATTCATCCGAAAAAATGACGATTTGCCATTCGTGCACCCAGGTTCGTCGTTGAGTACACTATTGCACGGACTGTGCGGCTGGTCCTGGGCGAGGTTCGAGTCCTCCCTCGGGCATGGGTGTGTGTGTTCGTCCTTAGGATAATGTAGGTTAAGTAGTGTGTAAGCTTAGGGACTGATGACCTTAGCAGTTAAGTCCCACAAGTTTTCACACCCATTAGAACATCATCGCAGGCGCTCCTGTTTGTGATGCAGCGTCAAGGGTAACCGCAGCCATGATCTTCGAGCTGATAGTCCATGCTGCTGCAAACGTCGTCCACCTGTTGGTGCAGATGGTTATTGTCTTGCAAACATCCCCATCTTTTGATTCTGGGATCGAGACGTGGCTGCACGATTCGTTACAGCCATGGGGATAAGATGACCGTTATCTCGACTGCTAGTGATACGAGGCCGTTGAGATCCAGCACTGTGTTCCGTATTACCCTCCTGAAACCACCGATTCCATATTCTGCTAACAGTCATTGGATCTCGACCAACGCGAGCAGAAATGTCGCGATACGATGAAGTGCAATCGCGATAGGCTACAATCCGATCTTTATCAAAGTCGGAAACGTGATGGTACTCATTTTTCCTCCTTACACAAAATAATTTTGTGTATGAGAAATCGGTTGGAAACTTCCCTCGTGTCAGCACGTTGTAGGTGCCGCCACCAGCGCCAACCTTGTGTGAATGCTCTGAAAAGCTTATCAGTTGCATATCACAGCATCTTCTTCCTGTCGGTTAAATTTCGCATCTGTAGCACTTCATCTTCATGTTGTAGCAAATTTAACGGCCATTAGTGCATATTCATTACACACGTATTCCTTTGTACTGCCTTTTCTCTCTCTCTCTTCGGTCGCAGGTTCGAATCCTGCCTCGGGCATGGATGTGTGTGATGTCCTTAGGTTAGTTAGGTTTAAGTAGTTCTAAGTTCTAGGGGACTAATGACCACAGCAGTTGAGTCCCATAGTGCTCAGAGCCATTTGAACCATTTTTTGCCTTTTCTCTACTCAGTGTAAATAATCCGATTGAAATACTCATTTCAGTTCGTCATGGAAGTATTACATTTTCAACTGCGACCTTACAAAATGAGTTTTACTACTATCACGAAGTTTCATGTCTGCACCCGTGTAACGATTGGCGCATAGCTTCCATGCGCTCCCGCAAAACAGAAAACATGTACGCACACATACTCGTACACATACACACACACACACACACACACACACACACACACACACACACACACACACATTTGCGAGCGCGCGCGAGCGTCCTTTTCTTAACAACAACTTTTTCGTGTTTCACCAACTCTTCATTTTGACTTAAATGTGGAATCGATCTTGTTTCGGCATACTTAAACATAGTTTTTCCGCATTTCTAGGAGTTCCCTTGATGAGTCCTTCGTGTTCTTATTTACTATCTCCAAAATGTACTCTTCTGCCTTCTCTTCCCATTACTAGTCTCATTTTCCATTATCTGAAAAGCGTAGCTACTCCAAACGGAATATGTCTTTCAGTTCTGAGACGGACTTCTTATTGTTATCCACCCTGGCTATTGCGGTATGGACACATACGCAGTAACCTGTATGTACTCTTGGTGCCATATCAACAGGTGTATGAATAATAAAGCTGCTTTTTTTCTAGGTCAATACTATTATGGAAAACAGAGTTTTTATCAGGAATTAGTATGCGCATGAATTCCAAATTGGCGTTCCACACGTGGTATTGAAATGCAGATCCCGTTATGTGTAACCGTACACTCAGCAGGTAAATCTGAGCGAAATGAATAGCGCATTATCTCTTTTCATTCCCTTCTTCCGCTGTCTTTCTGTTAGGGCTTGAATGTTCCTATGGCATCGAGTTCTTGGAATGGGGTAGAAGATATCTCGTATTCTGTCGTTAGTCAAACGTGTACAAATTTTTAAAGCTGCGAATTAAATGTAGTGGTGTTTAGTTCTGAGCCCAGTATGTTATGTAAAACGGGAAAAGCTTAACTTCATCCTCTTCATTCATGGAGAGACCTATCGTTGCTTTTATACTAACTACAAGTTTATACAGTGAACATCAGGATGCACGTAATCGTATCTAAGGACGTGTTAGTAGGGACAACTCCGATTAAAAACATTCACATATTTGCTTTGTGATATAATTCTAGCGAACTATTCGTCCTTTTCACAAATCAAAGACGGATTGCGACCGCACTATCTGTTCCTAATCGATTCCTTTATATGAACACTCCTTTACATAATATTACAAAAAAATTAAAAAACAAAAGTTGGTTATGATGTGACAAAACGAACAGACTGATCACGACATATGATTGCTTGAAATTCGCCGCAGCTATTCATAAGTCATAAGTCATTTTATACATATTTACTTTATTATAAGAGATAACCAAATGAAAAAGAGACAGATGGAAAAACAGTTAGTGATCTGTTTATTATTTCAGAAGTAACCCCAAAACTGTTTATACACGTATCCCACTGTGAGACAAGACGGTCGATGCCTTAATGGAAGCCGGCAAGTGTATCCGAGCGGTTCTAGGCGCTTCAGTCTGGAACCGCAGACTGAAGCGCCTACAACCGCTCGGTCGCAACGCTCGCAGGTTCGAATCCTGCCTCGGGCATGGATGTGTGTGATGTCCTTAGGTTAGTTACGTTTAAATAGTTCTAAGTTCTAGGGGATTGATGACCTCAGATGTTAGGTCCCATGGTGCTCAGAGCCTTAATGGAAAATGTTTGCTGTTGTCTACGGAACGGTGATTGTACCAGGGCGTGCGCCTCTTCGTCCGAACAGATAGACGGCCACGAATGTCTTTCTTTAGGACTTCAAAAATATGGATATCACATGGGGAGAGATTGAGACGGTGTGGAGGATGTGTAAGGGCTTCCCAGCGAAAGTTTTGCAGCTTAAAGCTTAAGCGAAACGACCTTGACAACATGTAGGTTCACCTGATTTCCTTCGGACGAAAAGATTCACGCCTGGGTAAAATTATGGTTCCGTAGGCAAGCATTTTCCCATGAAGGCTTTGATCATCTTGTCTCACAGTAGGATAAATGTATTAATACTGATGGTGACTACTTTTGAAACAATAAACAGTTTGGTTACTTTTTCAATCTGTTTCGTGTGCAATTTACTGCACTTTACAGTTCTCACTCTATAATTTAAATTTTCGTTTTGGTTTCCTCTTTATAAATTATGTCTAACACTAAGGACTTTTATTGGAAGTCAGAACCACATCAAATTCACAGGTACATATTGAGTTTTGTGGAGGGTAGCTTCCGTGGATTAATTGATCATTCATTTTGAAGCTTTCATTAGACTTTCGAAGCAATTGAGATATTTCTGTCGATGCACAAAATCAAAATATCACTCTTTTGATAACTAGTTTTATTTAATTATCGAGCGGTGATGATGGTTTGCTAAGAAACATCTTCCTTCCACCTTTCTCCCGCTCCCTCCCCCCCCCCCCCCTCCTCCAGCTGTCATCCCCCTATCGTTGTCTTAGGTAGCACCAATTTATATCATGCCCTTTCATTATTGATTGTATGTTATATAATACTAAGTTATATATAACTGAGTATTAGCATATTCCTTTATATTTATACCGTTATCAAAGGCAACACAAAAGTATATAATTTCTGTCTGTTCTGGGAGCGGGTCCAACCGATATACTTGCGAGCCCAGGAAAGGCGCTGCAGGCGATGTCGCGCTGATAGGCAAAGGCACTCACGTTGGTCGTCTGCTGCCATAGGCCGTTAATACCAAACTTCGCCTCACTGTCCTAACGGATACGTCCACTATACGTCCCACATTGATTTCTACGGTTATTTCGCGCCACGTTGCTTGTTTCTTACCTTTGACAACTCTAAGCAAACACTGCCGCTCTCGGTCGTTATGTGAAAGCTGTCGACTGCTTTGTTGTCCGTGGTGAGAAGTAGTGCCTCAGATTTAGTATTCTCGGTACATTATTGATGCTGTATACCTCGGAATATTGAAATCACTGACGATTTCCGAAATGGAATTTCCCATGCGTCTAGCTCCAAACACCATTCTGCATTCACAGTCTGTTAATTCCCTTCGTACGACCGTAATCACGTCAGGAAAAATAACAGCTCCACCAGTGCACTGTCCTGCACTGTCCTTTACTACCTCATGTACACCATGCTAACGCTATCTGTATCGCTATCCCGTGACTGCTATGACCTCATTGCACATATCTGCATCCATACTCTGCAAACCACTCAGAAGTGCATGGCAGAGAGCACTTCTCATTGTGTTAGTTATTAGGGTCTATTCCTGTTTCACTGACCTATCGAGCGAGGGAAGAATGAGTGTTTAAATGCCTATGATAGCGCTATAATTAGAGTAATCTTGTCCCCGCGAGCCATATGAGACCGTTATGTGGGGGGTGTTGTATGTCGCTAGATCCGTTATTTAAAGCTAGTTCTTGAAGATTCGTAAGTAGGCTTTCTTGGGAGAGTTTGCCTCTATCTTCAAGTGTCGGTTAGTGCAACGTCTTCAACATTTGTGTGATACTCTCCTACGCGTCAGTCAAACTTGTAACAATTAATGCTGGCCTTCTCTGTACATGTTCGGTATCTCCCGTATTCCTGTTTGGTACGAGTCCAATACACCTGAAAAATATTCTAGGATGGGTCACACAAGTGTTCTGTAACCAATCTCCAGCGTAGATTGTTGTTCCGTGGCATCTTACCAATGAACCCAACTCAGCCACATGCTTTACGTACAACGAAGCCTATGTGATGATTCAATTTCATATGCCTACAGACTGTGAAGCCAAGTATGGTTTGATTGATTCTAATTTTGGTTCAAATGGCTCTAAGCACTATGGGACTTAACATATGAGGTCATCAGTGCCCTAGACTTAGAACAACTTAAACCTAAGTAACGCAAGGACATCACACACAGCCATGCCCGAGGCAGCATTCGAACCTGCGACCGTAGCAGCAGCGTGGTTCCCGACTAAAGCCCCTAGAACAGCTCTGTCACAGCGGCCGGCTTCTAATTTTGGATCGTTGATATTGTAGTCAGAGGATACTAAGTTAGTTGTTTTGTGAGGTACACAGTTTTACATTTCTGAACATTTAATGCAAGTTATCAATCTCTGCATTACTTTTAAAAAATGTTCAAATGTGGGTGAAATCTTATGGCACTTAACTGCTAAGGTCATCAGTCCCTAAGCTGACACACTATTTAACCTAAATTATCCTAAGGACAGACACACACATCCATGCCCGGCCCGAGGGAGGACTCGAACCGCCGCCGGGACCAGCCGCACAGTCCATGACTGCAGCGCCCCAGACCACACGGATAACCCCGCGCGGCGCATTACTTTTAAATAGGATCAAAATCGGACTAAATATTTGTGCAAATTTTTTTGACTGCGTTTCGTTACAGATAACTGCATCATCTGCAAAAAGTCTGAAGTTTTTATTAAAATTGTCAGACACGTCATTAACATGTAAAATGAATGGCAAGGATCCCAACAAACTTCCGTCGGCCACGCTGCAGTTGCTGCTACATCTGTTGATGACTCTCCTTCCAAGATAACGCACTGCATGCTCCCTACTAAAATATCCTCAATCGAGTCACAAACGTCTCTTGATACTGCCTATGTTCATACTTTTGGTAATAAGCGTATGTATGTCACTGAGTCAAATGCTTTTTGGAAGTCAAAAAATAGTGCATCGAGCTGACTGCCTTGATTCATGGCTTTCAGTATGTCATGTAAGACATGTGTGAGTGGGGTTAACACGAGATCGATGTCCTACGAATCCATGATGGTTTGCATGAATGCTGTCGTTCTGTTACTGCTATCTCATTGTGCTTGAGTTCAGAATATGTCTTGAGATTCTAAAACAAAGGATGTCAAGAATATTGGACGCAAATTTTGTGAATTTCTTTTTCTGCCCTTCTTACAGACGGCTGGGAGTTGTGCTTTATACCGGGCGCAGTTTCTTGTTTTGATCTACGGTAGATTATGGTTAAAAGAACTGAAAGATCACCCACAAATTCGGTATATAATCAGACAGAGATTCCGTCGAGCCCTAGAGCTTAGTAGCTTAGTTCAATTTTAATGATTTTAGCTGTTTCTCAAGCCCTAATATACACTATCCAGTTACATTAAAGTGACTTCTTATCAAAAGCATGAATACCAACACTTTGCAGCGTGGACAGTTGCGGTACGTGCAGGAAGAGAGTCAAATAGGTTTTGGAAGGTAGCGATAGAGATGTGGAGCCACAGATTCTAGATTGGATACAAATCCTGGGAGTTTGGTGGCCAGGGGAATACGGTAAACTCATCTTGGGGCTCCTCCAAGAACGCAAGTACACTGCAGGGTGTGTGAGACGTTAAATCGCCTAGATGCGACCGTACTGAGGAAAAGCATATTGCGCCGGCCGCTGTGACCGAGCGGTTCTAGGCGTTTCCTGCCTCGGGCATGGATGTGTGTGATGTCTTTAGGTTAGTTAGGTATACGTAGTTGTAAGTTCTATGGGACTGATGACCTCAGATAATAAGTCCCATAGTGCTCAGAGCCATTTGAAAAATATGTTGCATTTAGTGTTGAACATGGTCCCCAAGAATAGATTCATACTGGTGTTGATTCTTGTGCCTCCCAGAACGACGAAATCAACAGAGAAAGTGAAGATTACTTTCCCCAGGTCATAACATTCCCTCCTTCGACTTGGACCCTTCCAACGAATGTAAAAGCATGTTTACTTTCAGAAGTTTAGGTGCATAAATCGTGATTCATCTGAAAAGACCATCTGTCACCACTCAATGGATGTCCAGCTACGTTAACTGCATACAAATTGCAGCCTTTGCCGCCGACGAGCAGAAGCTAACATAGGTGCATGAGCGAATCCCCTGCTGCAGAGGCTCATACGGAGCAACATTCGCTGAACAGTCGGTGAGCAGACACTTTTGATATCCCATTGGTTAATCTGGACGGTCAGTTACTCCACAGTTGCTCTCTATATGCACGTACACATCACCACAGCCGTCGTTCACCACTGTCAATTATGGCCCGGAGTGAATCACAGTTGCCTTGGGGCCGGTTTTGGCCAGTGCCAGTTTCTCATGTACGGTCAACTTTAACCACGGCGGCATGCAATCAGTTTACAAACTTAACCGTTTCGGAAATGATTCCACCCTTAGTCCGAAAGCCAGTAATCATGTTCGTTTGGACATCAGACACACCGCTCGGTCTCCGACATACTACAACGACTGCACTGTTTCCGCATCCCCCACACACGTTCCATATATCCTCCAGTGACAGTGCTGCCAACAGCCATCTGTGAGTAGCTGTTGCACGCTGATGTCGAAGATAGGCATGGACACATTAATGTGACTCCCCGAAGGCGTTCTATACAGATCCGAACTGTCGCCTGATAAACAAAGTAAGAGCCTACGGAATATCAGACCAGCTGTGCTGCTGGATGAAGAGTTTTTAGCAAGCAGAACACAGCATGTTGTTCTCAATGAAGAGACGTCTACAGACGTTAAAGTAACCTCTGGCGTACCACAGGGGAGTGTTATGGGACCATTGCTATTCACAATATATGTAAATGACCTAGTAGATAGTGTCGGAAGTTCCATGCAGCTTTTCGCGGATCATGCTGTAGTATACAGAGAAGTTGCAGCATTAGAAAATTGCAGCGAAATGCAGGAAGATGTGCAGCGGATAGGCACTTGGTGCAGGGAGTGGCAACTGACCCTTAACATAGACAAATGTAATGTATTGCGAATACATAGAAAGAAGGATCCTTTATTGTATGATTATATGATAGCGGAACAAACACCGGTAGTAGTTACTTCTGTAAAATATCTGGGAGTATGCGTACGGAACGATTTGAAGTTGAATGATCATATAAAATTAATTGTTGGGAAAGCGGGTGCCAGTTTGAAATTCATTAGGAGAGTCCTTAGAAAATGTAGTCCATCAACAAAGAAGGTGGCTTACAAAACGCTCGTTCGGCCTATACTTAAGTATTGCTCATCAGTATGGGATCCGTATCCGGTCGGGTTGACAGAGGAGATATAGAAGAAACTTCCTGGCAGATTAAAACTGTGTGCACGACTGAGACTCGAACTCGGGACCTTTGCCTTTGGCGGGCAAGTGCTCTACCATCTGACCTACCGAAGCACGACTCACGCCCGGTGCTCACAGCTTTACTTCTGCCAGTATCTCGTCTCCTACCTTCCAAACTTTACAGAAGCTCTTCTGCAAACCTTGCAGAACTAGCACTCCTGAAATAAAGGATATAGCGGAGACATGGCTTAGCCACAGACTGGGGGATGTTTCCAGAATGAGATTTTCACTCTGCAGCGGAGTGTGCGTTGATATGAAACTTCCTGGCAGATTAAAACTGTGTGCCCGACCGAGACTCGAACTCGGGACCTTTGCCTTTCGCGGTAGAGCACTTGCCCGCGAAAGGCAAAGGTCCCGAGTTCGAGTCTCGGTCGGGCACACAGTTTTAATCTGCCAGGAAGTTTCATATTAGCGCACACTCCGCTGCAGAGTGAAAATCTCATTCTGAGATATAGAAGATCCAAAGAAGAGCGGCGCGTTTCGTCACAGGGTTATTTGGTAAGCGTGATAGCGTTACGGAGGTGTTTAGCAAACTCAAGAGGCAGACTCTTCAAGAGAGGCGCTCTGCATCGCGGTGTAACTTGCTGTCCAGGTTTCGAGAGGGTGCGTTTCTGGATGATGTATCGAATTTATTGCTTCCCCCTACTTATATCTCCCGAGGAGATCACGAATGTAAAATTAGAGAGATTCGAGGGCGCACGGAGGCTTTCCGGCAGTCGTTCTTCCCGCGAACCATATGCGACTGGACAAGGAAAGGGAGGTAATGACAGAGGCACGTAAAGTGCCCTCCGCCACACACCGTTGGGTGGCTTGCGGAGTATACATCTAGATGTAGATGTAGAATGTCACTGGACCGTCAATATGTATCTCATCTTTACCGCACTGCAAGAATTCAGTTGGGGCAATATCCCTGTATTTTCCTTTGTAAAGGAATATTTTGAAACGAAGTTCAGATAGATCTCAAAATATCATAATTTTTTTTAGCTGAGCAGTTACAACAGTCTGAATTTTTACTAGAAAAGGGTCATACTGAGTTGGAAATGGAAATGAGCGTTTGGCGTCATTGGCCGCGTAGCTCCTTGTGGGGCAGGTCCCGCCGCCTTGGTGCAGGCCTTATTACATTCGACGCCACACTTGGCGACCTGCGGGCCGGATGTGGATGAAATGATGATGAAGACAGCACAACATCCAGTCCCTGAGCGGAGAAAATCCGCGACCCAGCCGAGAATAGAAACCGGGCCCGTAGGACGGCAATTCGTCACGCTGACCACTTTTTTTTCGATTATGGTTCGCTGCGTTTGGTCTGGGCACACGTCACAAGACATCTGTTCAAGATGATCGATGATTCATTGGCTTAGTTTTTCCATTACAGAGAGAATGCAGCCCTCTGACCGAACATGCTGAGCTACGGTGGCGGCTATCACTCAGCTATCGCGACGGACTGTACTGTGTTGAAGAGTGTATGAATGATGTGCTAAACAATCTGGTGGTTCAGAAATAATCGAACAATTTTCAACAGTTTAAATGACAATTTCAAAATTGCCACCATCGCAATGAGTCCTCTTCCCAGCACTTTTTTATACACACCCTGTAGCTCTTATGAAAAGATACTCGCGTTCTTTTATGAATATTAAAGTCAAATTAAGGCGAATCAGATTCTTGGCTAGGAAACCCTTTAAACACATTAACACAGTTGCTAAGTGTAAGAGTGGAGTAAAACGGATATTAACTGCGGTTTTTAAAAAATAGGAACCCCATTTTTATTACATATTCGTGTAGTACGTAAAGATATATGAATGTTTTAGCTGCACCACTTTTTTCGCTTTGTGATAGATGGCGCTGTAATAGTCACAAACGTATAAGTACGTGGTACCACGTAACATACCGCCAGTGCGGACGTTATTTACTTCGTGATACATTGCCCGTGTTAAAATGGACCGTTTACCAATTGCGGAAAAGATAGATATCGTGTTGATGTATGGCTATTGTGATCAAAATGCCCAACGGGCTTGTGCTATGTATGCTGCTCGGTATCCTGGACGATATCATGCAAGTATCCTGACCGTTCGTCGGATAGTTACGTTATTTAAGGAAACATGAAGTGCTCAGCCATTTGTGAAACGTCAACCACGACCTGCAACAAATGATGATGCCCAAGTAGGTGTTTTAGCTGCAGTCGCGGCTAATCTGCACATCAGTAGCAGACAAATTGCGCGAGAATCGGGAATCTCAAAAACTTCGGAGTTGAGAATGCTACATCAACATCGATTGCACCCGTACCATATTTCTATGCTCCAGGAGTTGCATGGCGACGGCTTTGAACGTCGTGTACGATTCTGCCACAGGGCACAAGAGAAATTACGGGACGATGGCAGATTTTTTGCACGCGTTCTATTTAGCGTCATTCAGCAACAGCGGTAACGTAAACCGGCATAATATGCACTATTGAGAAACGGAAAATCCACAATGGCTGCCAAAAGTGGAACATCAGCAACCTTGGCGGATTAATGTATGGTGCGGCATTATGGGAGGAAGGATAAAAAAAATGGTTCAAATGGCTCTGAGCACTATGGGACTTAACTGCTGTGGTCATTAGTCCCCTAGAACTTAGAACTATTTAAATCTAACTAACCTAAGGACATCACACACATCCATGCCCGAGGCAGGATTCGAAACTGCGACCGTAGCAGTCGCACGGTTCCGGACTACGCGCCTAGGGAGGAGGAAGGATAACTGGCCCCCATTTTATCGATGACAATCTAAATGGTGCAATGTATGCTGATTTCCTACGTAGCGTTCTACCGATGCTACTACAAGATGTTTCACTGCATGACAGAATGGCGATGTATTTCCAGCATGGTGGATGTCCGGCACACAGCTCGCGTGCAGTTGAAGCGGTATTGAATAGCATATTTCAGGACGGGTGGATTGTTCGTCGAAGCATCGTACCATGACCCGCACGTTCACCGGATCTGACGTCCCCGAATTTCTTTCTGTGGGGAAAGTTGAAGGATATCAGCTATCGTGATCCACCGACAACGCGTGACAACATGCGTCAGCGCATTGTCAATGCATGTGCGAACATTACGGAAGGCGATCTACTCGCTGTTGACAGGAATTTACACGTATTGCCAAATGCATTGAGGTTGACGGACATCATTTTGAGCATTTATTACATTAATGTGGTATTTGCAGGTAATCACGCTGTAACAGTATGCGTTCTCAGAAACGACAAGTTCACTAAGGTACATGTATCACATTGGAACAGCCGAAATAAAATGTTCAAACGTACCTACGTTTCTTTTTTTCTTTATTGAATTTCGGGCTGCCAGCAGCTTCGTATGCCGCTCTTCAGCCTACTGACTTTGTTTTAAAAAAGGAGAAGATAATATATAATAAAAAACAGGCGACAAAATCCGAGACAAAGGGTAATATGGCGGAACTTAAGACAGAGCACAAAGGGATGATGATGCTAGTAAAATACATATGAAGCTGACGTACCTACGTTCTGTATTTTAATATAAAAAACCTACCTGTTACCAACTGTTCGTCTAAAATTGTGAGCCAAATGTTTGTCACTATTACAGCGCCATCTAACACAAAGCTAAAAAAGTGGTTCAACTAAAACGTTAATATTTCCAGAATGAGATTTTCACTCTGAAGCGGAGTGTGCGCTGATATGAAACTTCCGATTTCGAGTCTCGGTCGGGCACACAGTTTTAATCTGCCAGGAACTTTCATATCAGCGCACCTCCGCTGCAGAGTGAAAATCGCATTCTGGAAACATCCCCCAGGCTGTGGCTAAGCCATGTCTCCGCAATATCCTTTCTTTCAAGAGTGCTAGTTCTGCATGTCTCGCAGGAGAGCTTCTGTAAAGTTTGGAAGGTAGGAGAGGAGGTACTGGCAGAAGTAAAGCTGTGAGTACCGGCCGTGAGTCGTGCTTCGGTAGCTCAGTTGGTAGAGCACTTGCCAGCGAAAGGCAAAGGTCCCGAGTTCGAGTCTCGGTCGGGCACACAGTTTTAATCTGCCAGGAAGTTTCACGTTAATATTTCTTTACGTTGTACACGAATATGTAATAAAAATTGGGGTTCCTATTTAAAAAAACGCAGTTGATATCCGTTTGACATATGGCAGCACCATCTAGCGGGCCAACCATAGCGCCATCTGATTTCCCCCTTCAAGCTAGATAAGTTTCGTTCTATGTAGTTTTTTTGTTTGACGCTTATTTCATGCGATATCTGGCCCGGTCACGATCAATGGACCACCCTGCATATACCAGCCGTATGTATCAGTAAAAATTTTCAGACACCAATGTCATCGTCGAATAATCTGTACATATGGGTACATAAAAAGTGCTGGTAATGATCTGGGTGCATTATATGCTTGTACAAATATAACTGAGCTACTAGAGGGGACTAGTGGTGTGACACATGAGTGATCAGTATAAAAAATTCGTTAGTTTAAAATATAACAGTCATTGTAATCAGTTGAAATGAATTAATACAGCAAACTATGTGACTAACAATAAAATACAGCTGTAGAATAAAATCTGTATTTAAAATCTGAATAAAACATGTTAACGGTAGAAGACTATTGATAGAAACCTACTGGCATGATATTGTCATTGACACAAAATTGTGTGGAATGTGGAAAAATGGTTACACAGTAGAATCGATTAACAGAAAAACTTTCAGGGTGAAAGACGAATACAACAGAACTTCGTGTGTAGATAGGTAATGAAACTATAATTATTTAATAAAAATTCCGATAGTCGATAGCGTACTCAGGGTTAACTGTAGCTGGTGCCGATCGAAGCATCTCTGTAATCTGTTCTGTGTTCCCGTGGAATTGTTTGCGGAAGGAATCCCCAGTCTCCGTGTCTCGTGTGTGCAGCCGCCCACTAAGCCGCTGTCATGGGTGACGCTGTTTGTTTTAGTAAGTTTCTAAATACATCAGAGTAGCCGTTCAAGTTAAGCTTATCCTGTTCGTTAAACGCTAATCCCGGTTGATGGTTTCTGTGGACGTTGATCTCAATTTCTCCAGTAAGTTCCATAGTTGTCCTTTCGATGCCTAGGTAACACTTTCATAATATCCTACTTATTTCCTGCTACATGGTTTTCCTTATTCAAGTGAGCGCCAAATCCGCTCTTACCTTGGCCGTACGTGTATTCTTTGAAACAAGTCTTGCAATTCCTAGCGGTCAGTCCAATATAAGGCCTTTCACAAGTTTGACAGTTTGTACATGTTTCCAGAATGAAATTGCCGCCTTGCAGCGGAGTGTGTGCTGATATCAAAACTCGTGGCAGATTAAAACTGCATGCCGGACCGAGACTTGAGCACTTGCCCGCGAAAGGCAAAATCTCCGAGTTCGACTCTCAGACTGGCTCACAGTTTTAATCTTCCAGCAAGTTTCATTTATTCTTCTTTTTGCCAACTTTGTGACACAGGCTGGAACCAATCGTGCCTTTTATCTGAAATATAATTATAACCTTGCTTTTCTGGCACGCCGGCCGGAGTGGCCGAGCGGTTTTAGGCGCTACAGTCTGGAACCGCACGACCGCTACGGTCGCAGGTTCGAATCCTGCCTCGGGCATGGATGTGTGTGATGTCCTTAGGTTAGTCAGGTTTAAGTAGTTCTAAGCTCTAGGGGACTGATGACCTTAGAAGTTAAGTTCCATAGTGCTCAGAGCCATTTTTATTTCTGGCACCTTGCGCAGTTCTAGCGGAAAATGCACCATTGTAGGAAATGGTTTCAAATCTCTTATCTCCTCGACCTTCTGTCTTCCTCTTGTTACGTATATTTGGCCTTAGCTTGATAAATAAGTTCATTACATCACAGTCATTACATCCAATTGACATGTTCAAATGGCTCTGAGCACTATGGGACTTAACATCTGAGGGCATCAGTCCCATAGAACTTAGAACTACTTAAACCTAACTAACCTAAGGACATCACACACACCCATGCCCGAGGCAGGATTCGAACCTGCGATCGTAGCGATCGTGCGGTTCCAGGCTGAAGCGTCTAGAACTGCTCGGGCACACCGGCCGGCCAATCGACATGGCTACTTGTTTATTAATGTTCAGTTCTTCCGATTCGCCGTTACGGTCGAGTAGCAATTTTAACATCCTGTTGATTATGGTTGTAAAATAACCCCGTTTATACTTTTTACATGGTAAGGTGACACGTTTTCGCATGAATGATAGTACCAATAGCTGTTGGCTTCCTCATTAAGCTGGTCTTATGTCTTCCATCTGTCCTACTTACCCTGACATTTAAATTCTCATACTTCCCTTTTGTTCTAGTTTCGCCATATTTATACAGTAGTATGATGTCATCTATGTCCTGTCTGTAATAGATTAATTTTTTTGGGTACGTCAGGATTTTGCTAAAAAATGTATTTTCCAGTTATATGATGAAAATCTCGGTTACGGAACAGTTGCCTATTGTAAGTCCATCCTTCTGATGAAAAATACTATCGCTGAATTTAAAAAAAGAAACTGACAATACAGGTTCAAAAACGTCCTTGAGGTCTACAATTTTGCATTGATTAATCTTCCCATGTATTCACAAATTCCTTCTTATAATCTCAAAAATTTCCTTTACTGGGACATTAGACTGCAGAATAATGATATCTTACGAAGCCGAGGTCACTCTAGCTAACGTAGCTACATGTTTAGTACCCCTGCAAATTCATAACCGTTTTTGACATTCTAAGTTCTTTTATAAGTATAACTGCTCTCAGTCTTTGAATGCATTCTTGGTTAGCTCTGTAATTAGGACATGATACATTCTTAACGACTGGTCTAACCGGTTGCCCTCTCTTGTGAACACTGGAAGAGATGGCTTAATCAGTTTTAATTAACGTTTCTGTCTTTCATCTGTAAATAAAAAAAACTATTTTCTGTTATTTCCTTTTCTCTGACTGAAATTTATTTACAGGAGTTTTCTTTACTTTATCTGTGTCATTGCCTGCAAAGAATATTTCAGTTTTTTGTTGTAATCGTTAAAAAAATTTCTGCAGCCGCATTCCCTATGTCCAGTTTTGAGACTTCATTATTAATTATAATTTTGTCTTTTATGTAATTCAATATTTCTTGCATTACAATTTTTGTAGTGACTTACTTCCGGAAATGAATTTGTTAACTTTCACTGCCACTTGGCTGCATCACAAGCAAACTTGAACTTATGCAGTAGTGTTTTTAATTATGCCTGGGCTCAACTTTGGGTTAAAATGTAGACCCTTTTGCAGAAGACGAGCCTGTTACCATTTATACTCCATCTACAATTCAGAAAATCGACCAGTTTGCCCTTTTAAAGAAATGACTTATGTTTGTACGAAGACCATGCGTAACGTATGTTCATGTATATACACGACGTGGCATGGACTCGACTTATGTCTGAAGTAGTGTGTCGCATTGTCCTGTTGGAATTGTCCATGTACATCAGAACGCACAATGGACATGAATGGATGCAGGTGATCAGACAGGATGCTTACATACGTGTCACCACGCAGAGTCGTATTTAGATGTATGAAGGGTCCCATATCACTCCAACTGCACACGCCCCACACCATTAGAGTCTCAACCAGCCTGAACAGTACCCCAATGACCTGCCGGGTTCTTGGATTCATGAGGTTGTCTTCATACTCATACACGTCCATCCGTCCGATACAATTTGAAACGAGATTCGTCCGACCACGCAACATGTTTCCAGTCACCAACAATCAACTGTCGGTGTTTATGGCCCCACAGAGGCGTAAAGCTTTATGTCGAGCAGTCACTAAGGGACACGAGTAGGCCTTCGGCTCCGAAGGCCCATATCGATGATGTGTCGTTGAATGGTTCGCTCGCTGACACCTGTTGATGGGCCAACATTGAAATGTGCAGCAATTTGCAGAAGGGTTGCACTTCCGTCACGTTGAACGATTCTCTTCAATCGTCGTTCGTCCCCTTCCTGCAGGTCCTTTTCCGGCTGCAGTGATGTTGGAGATTTGATGTTTTACCGGATTCCTGATATTCAAGGCACACTCGTGAGATGGTCGTACGGGAGAATCCCCACTTCATCGCTACCTCCGAGATGTTCCTTCCGATCGCTCGTGTGCTGACGATAACACTGTGTTCAAACTCACTTAAATCTTGATAATCTGCCATTGCAACAGCAGTAACGGATCTAACAACTGCTCTGGACACTTATTGCCTTATACAGGGTGTATCATAATTAATGGCATAAACCCATACAGTTGAAAGTACACGATACTTGAAGAAAAAGTCTCAGTATACATAGGATCGAAAATGCATACCTTAAGAGCTACAACAAAATTTTTCGTCTTCGATACTGTGAAACAAATCTCTTCTACTGCAAGTACTTTGCTTTCCATATTTTGGTAACTGGTAGTATGGACCAAAACAAGAAGGAAAAGTTCAGTAAACATGTGCTCTAAAATGCATTCCTTAAGGGCCTCGAGCACTTGTTCGTCTTTGCTACTTTGAAACACAACTCTTCTAATGATCAAGTGCTCGTAACTTTTAAGGTATGCGTTTTAGAGCACATGTTTGCCGGACATTTTCTTCTTATTTTGGTCCATACTACCACTTGCCAAAATATGGAAAGCAAAGAACTTGGAGTAGAAGAGATTTGTTTCACAGTATCGAAGATGAAAAATTGCGCCTAGCTCGCAAGGTATGCATTTTCGACCCTATGTCTACGGAAACTTTTTTCCTTCTAGTATCGTGTAATTTCAGCTGTATGCGTTTATGCCATTAATTATGATACACTCTGTATACGCGTTGCTGACAGCAGCGCCGCATTATGCCCCTTCACATATCACTGAATTTGAATACGCATGCTTATACCAATTTTTTTGGCGTTTCAGTGTCTAATCCCAATGTAGCACATATTTGGACAGAGGACATCTGACTGTCAGAACTCAAGGCAGATATAGTTTCAGGCTGATGTCACGTAGACAGCAACGACATTTGGTTCGACTGAGCAAACTATCCCTGTGGTTGTTAGGTAGTAGCTGGGAAGTCTTAGCACTGTGCGTGAAACCGGCTACTTCGTTATGTTACACACTGTCATTAGTTATGTTCAATTGTGTCTGCGTATGTTTTGGTTAACTGAGGTCATGTATTTCCGTGGACTTACTTGTAAACTTGTCGCTTCGTTGGCTTACCGATAAAGACCTATGTCATTTATAGGTATATTTCACTTTTATGCATTGACTAAGCGCCTAAAGATCTATCTTGTGTTTAACAGTTAGATATCCACTAGTCAAGTGGCGTTGAATCAGTATTGTATATACACGTATAGACATTATATACAAAAAAAAAAATGGCTCAGAGCACTATGGGACTTAACATGTCAGGTCATCAGTCCCCTAGACCTTAGAACTACTTAAACATAACTAACCGAAGGACATCACACACACCCATGCCCGAGGCAGGATTCGAACCTGCGACCGTAGCAATCGCGCAGTTCCGGGCTGAGCGCCTAGAACCGCTAGACCACCGCGGCCGGCCATTATATACATGTATGTTGATAATTCACGTCCACAAGGCGTAGCACGAGGAAAAATATATTCAGATACACTGTATAGTTCGTTCAATTTTTGTCCAGTCGACATAATGATCCATTTGAGTTCATACGAGGTGTGTTAAAAAAGTACCCGACCTTTTTTTCAGCCCATTTTCCCCTTCTCGGATGAAGGTTTGAACTGAAGTTTGTGGTAGCTACAGCGTTACGGTGGTGTAATGGCTGTGACACCAATTTTAATTAATTTCTTCAGAACTGATGACCATTTCATCAGCTTCTATCATTATCAAAGTCACGGACTTCTTCATGCAGCAGGACACGATGTTTACCAAATGAGTATCTTCAATCTTGTTCGACGGTGGGATGTTTGTCCCAATTCTCACTGCAACTTTGCCTGATTGGCGTACCAATTCTGGACTGCACAGCTTCCAACGGAAACATTTTGACTGCCTCTTATACATTACCAGTACATAACAACAACAACAACAACAATAATAATAATAATAGTAGATGATGAATCTATGGTATTTCAGAAATGTCATCTAATTAACTTTGTGTCACATAAATTTCTCATGATGTCTGATACTGCAACAACAGTAGAAAGTATCAAATCTGGAGAAAAACTAGACTGATCTGGTGAAGAACGAGAAACAATAGCGTAAAGTTAGCAGACGAGCTGGAGGAAAAAAAACAGAAATAGGTAATGGTGATCGAAGCATAGGTAGTGTTGGTACAGTGACAGAAATACTGAGACGCTGTTGGACGGAAGAAAGATGGTTGGGATAAGCAGAGAGGAGAATAAGCCGATGATAGGCTGGCCTAGCCTATTCAAATCCTGCTGGTAGGTGAAATTTTCACTTCTAGAATTTAGCTGGCAAGAGGAGGAGAGATACTGGCGTATAACTGCTGGTCACCAGACTTTGCGTGCATGTCCTCGGTTGAATTTCAGACCTCTCCGCAGTGCCTCATAAGATGAGGGCATGCGACACTGTTGTTGCTAATCCATTCGTTGGATAGTGGCTCCCTTCGTGCTATGCAAAATGAATAGCCTATGTGGTGGTACTGTACTTCACCTTCTCCCTTCTCTCATTATCATCATACAACACAAAGATAACATAACATTATGCTAAACATCTATCCATTACATCCAGCCAACAATGCCACACCACGCTTACATATTTTGCATTTCAAAATAATAATTACTTGTTCATTTCCAAGTAAAATAGTCATCACACAAATACGGAAATTATGTTTCCTTGACGCATACATAAATCGACTTGATATCTTAGGTTTTCTCTGTACGGTTGATTAATGGTGTGCTGTTGGGTGTTCTGCTGAGATGTTGCTTCCATTGTATGCCTTTAAATACTAATCCCCTCCTCTCCTCCACTGTATGCACAATACTTTGACGACTGCCCAAGCCATCTTCTTCCGGTGCTACGAGTTTTGCTTTTCTGTATTTGCTCGCTGGATTCCAGCCAGACTGTGAAGTATAGCTGAGGAGGAGAAGGAGATTAGTGTTTAACGTCCCTTCGACAACAAGGCTATTAGAGACAGAACACAAGCTCGGATTAGGGATAATGCGGAAGGAAATCGGCCGTGTCCTTTCAAAGGAACCATCCTGACATTTGCCTGAAGCGGTTTTCGAAAATCAAGCAAAACCTAAATCAGGATGGTCGGGCGCGGGTTTGAGTCTCGGCCTCCCGAACGCGAGTCCAGTGTGCTAACCACTGCGCCACCTCGCTTTGCGGAGTATGCTTGGTCTCGTGTTGCTATGAAATACGATGAGCCCAGTATCGCGGCGCAAAGGTCATGTTTCCGGGAGAGTATAATTAAGAAGTGTATGGAAATAAAGATATCATAAAACCTAATCAACAGGGACGGAGTTTCCAATTTAAATATCGCTTGGGGCCTGGCATTCAGTTTATTAAAATCTCGTTGGTCATCACATCCACCAGAGCTGGAAAACACTGAGAGAATTGGCTGTACACGGAATATCAGTGCGAGCGCTGGAAAAACAAAAGAACATCAAAGCGCGCGGTGTGTGTCGGGAATCGAACTCGGCTATAAGTAATGGCACGAGACCATGAAAAGTTCACAGTCCGACTGGAATCCAGGCAGCGAGAACATATAACAGCAAATCTCTCATCAGCTGAAGAAGGCTGGTGGATCCGTCACCGAAATATTGTGCGTAACACTACAAATTATGTGAATACTCACTTTTGTCAGTGAATATTACTTTCGGCAAGCGTACGGACCTCCGCAAGCACTGCCCCACAGCACGTCCTCGGCGTTCTTGTGGCGTGCACAGTTGACCGCCTCACAATATCTCGACTCGCCTGCCCCGCGTCGTTAATACCCCTTTGGGGCAGCACGGGTGCTAATGGGCCACGGCGGCTATCTCGGACAAGCCATCCGCCGTAACTCAGTTAGTCGCGGCCCGTAGGCTGAGAGCTCACGCTCCTTCCGGCCTGTCATAACAAACGTACTTCTTCCCGTGCCCTTCCCGACGTCCTAGCAGCTCTTCAACAGCACACACAGTACAACTGAATTACATTTGTAACAGTTTATTAACACATATAAACATGATGTATCTCAAACACGTGGACAATTTTGAGGATGAACTAAGAGTGACACATAAAATTTGCCTGTAAATCATCCTTTCTAAATTATTATTGGGAATTATTTCATGTAATCTTACTGATAAAAGTCAACCGGCCTGTGAACTCAACCGAGACATGTCAGAAAACGTTCATCGGGCAATATGAAGAATCGGCTCGTTCCTAGATGATGGCGATTCATGAAAAACTTAGTCTCACTGCTCTAAAGGAACTCATCGATATCTGACATGAGACACAACAGGCATAAATAACAGTTTAATAAGTCATAGTTCTAAAATATTGACAAGCCGTACTTACTGAGGAATGGAATAACTTCTAGATGCCGAAATCGGGGAAAAGCAGTTTGGGTTCCGGAGAAATGTAGGAACACGCGAGAAAGCACGTACCTTAGAAAATAGGTTAATGACAGGAAAAGCGATGTTCATAGGATTTTAGATTTAGAGAATGCTTTTGACAATGTTGACTGGAGTACATTCTTTAAAATCATGCAAGTAAAATACAGGGAGAAATATGTTTTCGCAACTTTTACACAAACCAGATAACAGGTTTGAGATGGACTCTCGTGCCTGCGGTCTCGTTTCTGTTCAAGCTGTGAATGCCTGCAATGAAAGGGACAAATAGTTTACAAGCGAGCGAGACAAGCTCGCAGCGTATCGCCCATCTTTTTCAATCTATGTATTGAGGAAGCTGTAAGAAAAATCAAGTAATAATACGGAAATGGCATTAAGGCTTAGAGAATAAAAAAGAAATTGCGACTTTTAGCGATGACAATGTAATACTGTCAGAGACTAAAGGATTAGGAGAAGCAGCTGAACGGAATGGATAGGTTGAGCATCAACAAACGTAGACAGAGGTAATGGAATGCAGTCGAAATAAATCAGGTGCTACTGAGGGACTAGATTAGGAAATGAGACACTAAGAGCAGTAGATGGGTTTTGATATTTGGACACCAAAATAACTCGTAATGGCTAAAACAGAGAAGATATGACTTGACGACTGGCAATGATAAGAAAACCATTTTGTGTAAAGAGCAGTTTCTTAACATCAAATACAAATTTAAATGTTAGGAAGTATTATCAGAAGATATTTGTAGCGTAGACTTCTATGGAATGTGAAACATGGATGATTAACATTTCAGACGGGAAAAGAGCGGAGCTTTCGAAATGCAGTACTTACGAAAAACTGAAGATTAGATAGGTAACTCGAATAGCTAGTTAGGAGGCATTGAATCGAACTGGCAAAAAGAAATTTGTGACACAACCTTACCGAGGGACCGTCAGTCGGTAATGGAGGGAGGTTTGCGTGCGTGGGGTGGAGGGCGGGTAGGGAGGGGGAGGGTCAGGCGAGGGGTGGCGATGAAGATTAGTGTCTTATGAAAATCATTGTGGACCATTTATCTAAATAAACAATAAAATGTTTTTTTGTATGTCCTACAAGAATTCTTTCATACACTATGTGATCAAAATTACCCAGACATCTGACTGAAAATAACTTACAAGTTCGTAGCTCCCTCCATCAGTAAAGCTAGAATTCAATATGGCGTTGGGCCACCCATAACCTTGATGAGAGCTTTCACTTTCGCAGGCATACGTTCAATCAGGTGCTGGAAGGATTCTTGGTGAATGGCAGCTCATTCTTCACACAGTCTTGCACTGAGGAGAGGTATCGATGTCGGTCGGTGAGGCCTGGCACGAAGTCGGCGTTCCGAAACATCCCAAAGGTTTTCCATAGGATTCAGGTCAGCACTCTGTGCAGGCTGGTCCATTACAGGGCTGTTATTGTCGTGTAACCACTCCCCCACAGGCCGTGCAGTATGAACAGGTGCTCGATCGTGTTGAAAGATGCAGTCGCCATCCCCGAATTGCTCTTCAACAGTGGAAAGCAAAAAGGTGCTAAGGATATCAATGTAAGCCTGTGCTTTGATAGTGCCACGCAAGACAACAACGGGTGCAAGCAACACGACCACAGCATAGCACCAACGCCTCCGAATTTTACTGTTGGCACTACACACGCTGACAGATGACGTTCACCAGGCATTCGCTATACCCATACCATGCCATCGGATCGCCACATTGTGTACCGTGATTCGTCACTCTCCACAACGTTTTTCCACTGTTCAATCGGCCAATGTTTACCCTCCTTACACCAAGCATGGTGTCATTTAGCATTTACCGGCTTGATGGCTTATGAGCGGCCGTTCGAGCATGAAATCCAAGTTTTCTCACTTCCCGCGTACCTTTCATAGTACTCTCAGTGGATCCTAATGCAGTTTGGCATTCCTGTGTGATGATCTGGATAGATGCCTGCCTATTTCACATTAGAACCCTCTTCAACTGTCGGCGTTCTCAGTCAGTCAACAGACGAGGTCGGCCTGTAAGCTTTTGGGCTGTGCGTGTCCCTTCACATTTCCTATTCACTATCGGGAAAAAGAGGACCTAGGGATGTTTAAGAGTGTGGAAATCTCGCGTACAGACGCATGACGCATGACATAAGTGACACCCAAACACCTGACCACGTTCAAAGTCCGTGAGTTCCACGGAATGACCCATTCTACTCTCTCACGATGTATAATGACCACTAAGATCCCTGATATGGAGTACCTGGCAGCAGGTGGCAGCACAAAGGACCTAATAGGAGAAACGTATCATTTGGTGGTGTCCGGATACTTTTGATCACATAGTGTAGTTGTGGACAGAGAATTGAATTTTTGTACTGGTACATAAGTACCATCTAGAGAGAACATGAGAACAGTTTACTAGGACAAAATTTAGGTATTACAGCTATAAGAATAGTTATACCAGTATTCAGACACACATACATGTATAGGCGGTACATACTGACATACATTTAAATACCGAGCGTTCCATATTGTGCTGAGTAGCACAAGGGAATATATCAGTTAACTCAGCTTCGGTCTTTCCCTGACATTCTAATTATTAAGAGTATCAGATTAGCAGCCGAAGGAACTATATCTTGTTTATGGTTCAAATGGCTCTGAGCACTATGGGACTCAACTTCTGAGGTCATTAGTCCCCTAGAACTTAGAACTAGTTAAACCTAACTAACGTAAGGACGTCACACACATCCATGCCCGAGGCAGGATTCGAACCTGCGACCGTAGCGGCCTCGTGGTTCCAGACTGCAGCTCCTAGAACCGCACGGCCACTTCGGCCGGCTATCTTGTTTATGGCACTGTTGACGAACTCCTACAGTATATTATTCGTTGCTATGTCGTTGGATTCTAACATTGTTTGGAAACTGAAGACCAAGAGCACGAAGACTACTTCCAAGTACGTTTATGTGATACGTGTTCTGAAAACATTTTAGGAATATATGGTTTGGGTCTTCTTCCTGTCCACAAACACATAGAGGGATGGCTCTTCGGTTCAGCCGACAGAAATGTTCGTTGAACTTGCAATGATTAAATTTCAGCCTTGCTATAAATGTCGTAAAGGTCCTTGATTTTTGTGTTTTATTATACCGTGGTGTTCTTAGAGACGTGCGATGAATTTGTGCGTAGTGACTGCCCTTGATTTAGATGTCCGCGACCATTCCCCTTGCCAGTCCGCGGACAACCGCTTTCTGAGAATGGGTGTCGAATCTGTGAGGGGGAGTACGTCACGCGTAATAGCTTCATGCAGACATGTCTGCTTTGCTAGGACGTCTGCTTGTTCATTTCTAAGTTTCCCAGAGTGGCCTTTCCTCCGTACCAGCACTATGTTGCGACATTTCCTCTGCACTCGAAATACAACGTCGACAGTTGCTGCAACTATGGGGTTCGCACAAGTATTAGATGGTTTCGGGCTTACATATTATCAGAGAAGATGACTATTGTATCTGCTGTGGTCGTCTGAGCGAATAATAGTGCTTTCAAAGTGGCAGTCGGTTCGACTGCAATAATAGTGCGGGGTGGATACAGCTAGACTGCTGTTTGCCGCCTTTCACTAGGCTTGGACCTATCTGTATACATCACGCACGCATCGTGATAGTAAGAGGGGAATAGCGGTTGCCGTTTATCCACTGACTTAGAGCAGCCAGTTAAGGTATTCACTGCTGCTGCACAGCACGAATTTCGTGAAACTGTTAGATGTTACAGACCCAATACAGCTTTCATTCTCTTATGTTCTATACAACTCTTGAATTACTTCTTATTTATGATAGTACTTTTGGACAATTGTGTCTTTTCTGGAGATAAGTCTAGCTATGTGCTTAAAATTACCTATTCAATGTGTAAGTAGGCTGTTTAGGTTCTTATATTGGTAACGCCGCCGCCACGTAGCGCTCTGTATGAAAATCACTGGCTGTGCCATGTGCAGTCTGTGGCTGGTGCGACAGCCACCTGGAAACAAGCCATTAGTGTGTGCCTTTCAGAGGCACAAGAAAAAAAAGGCCATTATCCTCGCTATTGACATTCCTTTGTAGAAAGCATCGTAAATACGACATCCTCAAACTTGAAAACATGATTACACTGTAGAGTTCTTAATTTATGATATTTACTGAAATGAAATGATGAGAAACGTTTCATGTCTATTGTCTTGCTAGTTGAAAGATTGATTACTGCACTATGAAACGTCCCCTTAGAAAAATTATTCATGACTGTGCTTAAACTGACACATATTATTTTTAGCGCAACGCAATCTGACTTTCAAAAATCCCTACGACGAATGGCCCTGACTAACATTAACCTATACCTTTCACAAATCACTTACCTCACCAAAAATCTTCGTTACTCGAACTACTGCAATACAACGAGCGCCACTACTGCCAGCTAAATAAAATATTCAAACTACGGAAGGCACTAACTACTGATAGGCATAGTTAGCAATTGAAAAATTTTAATACAGAACAAACAATGTATTTACCTTAATAGTGAAAATATATATAGCAGTTCATGGCATCCAGTTTTACTCCGCCATCTCTCTCCCCACGTCCACCACTGCTGTCGGCTCACCTCCAACTGCGCAACGCTACGCGCTGTTAGCATCCAGCTGCCGCTGCCCAACACTACAATGGCAGACAACAATGCAAAACAGCCACAGACTGCACACGGCACAGCCAGTGATTTTTATACAGAGCGCTACGTGGCGGCGGCGTTACCAATATAAGAACCTAAACAGCCTACTTACAAATGACGTAAGTCGTCACTATGAATAAACTTTTTCACAAAACATGGAGTGCACATATAGTGCCTTGCTGTAAGCTCTAGGAAGCGCGGGTGGCGTTAACTAACGGTAGGCTGTGCCTGTTGTTTGACGAGATACCAGATGATCAGAGGTGACAATCTTTTACATCGACTGTTACAATCATTGAACCTAAAAATTATTAAGGCATTATCCCTTCATCCTCTTCAACTCAGTTTACTGCTTCACATGAAACTGTATCTGAAAATAGCGCAGAAGAAACAACCTTTTTAATCGTTCTCTACCCGTACGAACAGAGCATACTGTTGGAGGTCTGCCCCATTTAAGAGTCAGTCTTTTCATCAAAACACCAGATGAGCTGATAATGGGGCAGAGGGAATCCCAACTGCAAACATTTGGGAAGAATTTCTGTTTCCCGCGTTTGCTCTACAACCTAGGGAGACCTCCCTAATACCTAGATCAGTACTAGGGGATGGGAACGGACAGTGTATTTGTTTATTTGCAGACAGAGAAAAATCGATGACCTTCTCGACAAGTACATTGTACAAACAAGCACCAGTAGAAACACACGTGTTTATAAATAGTCAAAATGGGGTACTTCACTTTCATCATCTGCTGCAGAAGAGCACTGCGTTACTTACAGACTTGGCTAGACCTAATATATCCGATGAACTGTTTGAGACACTTGAACGTGACAGGAAAATCAAAAACCATGTTGTGGTGTATTGGCGACCGACAGCGCGCGACATCTTCAGGCGACATAACACGACCGCTAATATAGCTACGGTAGTCACCTGGATCAGTGACGATCGTGGAGCTGTCTGCCTTCCGCTACGACGGACGTTGCTTGAATTCAAAGTTATATGAATCTTGTCACTATAGTGTGTGCGAAAGTTTTGACAAGATAGGTTCCAGCTATCACGGAACTGGAATTTTTGTGCCCTTTATCTACAAAGAAATTTTGATATCGGAAATCTCCAAGAAAAATTATCACAACTGATATACACCTGATCAGGTGTCGATTACTGTGACCAGGACAGTGGGTTCAACAAGTCAGTATTGTTTCCATTTACTCCGAAGAAGATATTATTCCTTCAGATCCTGCTCAACTCAATTTAATGCTTCGCATGAAACTGTATCTGAAAATTACACAGAAGAAACGTAATTTTTAACCGTTCTCTTCCCGCAAGGGTAGAGCGTGCTGTTCGAGTTCTGCCCCAATTAAGAGTCGGTCTGCCAGTCTTGCCAACTGACGGGACGTGAAAATTTTGGCAGACTGCCGATCTCATCATTCGAAGGGGTACGATTTCTCCCACTTTTAAATACCAATTTACGCATAATGACACGCTTGATGGGACTTCATTGTGCTGCGAGGAACATATACTTTCTAAAACGACCGTTTGTTGTGTGAACATAAGCTCCTGTTGGGCGGCAGCTGCTCTTTCAAAATCTATTGAAATGTAAGACATTACTTCACGCTTTCTTACAGATGACGAAATTTTACGTGAACTGGAATAAGATTCTGTTGACAATGGCAGGGAGAATGAGGTTATCGATGATTCAGATGATTATCCTGACTTCTGCAAGACGAACTGAGAAAACGTCAAGTGAGTATTACTCCTTTTGATTTCGTAAAATGTACGTTGTATTCTTTTCTGATGTTTCTTTAGTTTCTAAACCATAAACACTTTCTTTTTGCTATAGGTAAACATTAAACGCTGCAAGAAAAAACCACTACATGCCAGTGCAAATTCGCCATAAACAAAGAGCCTCTTTCGAAGTGTGTGCGGTAGCGTTCTCGCTTCCCACGCCCGGGTTCCCGGGTTCGATTCCCGGCGGGGTCAGGGATTTTCTCTGTCCCGTGTTGACTGGGTGTTGTGTGATGTCCTTAGGTTAGTTAGGTTTAAGTAGTTCTAAGTTCTAGGGGACTGACGACCATAGATGTTACGTCCCATAGTGCTCAGAGCCATTTTTTTTCTTCGAAGCGTATCACGCCGGCCGCAGTGGTTCAAATGGCTCTGAGCACTATGCTACTTAACTTCTGAGGTCATCAGTCGGCTAGAACTTAGAACTAATTAAACCTAACTAACCTAAGGACATCACACACATCCATGCTCGCATCAGGATTCGAACCTGTGACCGTAGCGGTCACGCGGTTCCAGACTGAAGCACCTAGAACCGCACGGCCACAAAGGCCGGCCCCGGCCGCAGTGGCCGAGTGGTTCTAGGCACTTCAGTCCGGAACCGCGCGACTGCTACGGTCGCATGTTCGAATCCTGCCTTGGGCATGGATGTGTGTGATGTCCTTAGGTTAGTTAGGCTTAAGCAGTTCTAAGTTCTAGGGGACTGATAACCTCAGATGTTAAGTCCGATAGTGATCAGAGCCATTTGAACCATCTGAAGTGTACCACACAAAAAAAATTATGCTATACGAAAAAACGGAGAAAGACGAATAGGACTGACGCTCTGAAGGTTCAGTAGAAAACTAATTTGCGTATAGATAGTTCATCTACAAGTTCTGATGGGGAATTTTGCGAGTATCAAAATATGTGACGTAAATGGCCGTGTATTTTTATTGCCTTGACTTAGAAGCTTAAATATTTTACACTACCAAAGGATTGTAGCCCTTTATACTTCATAAAAATTTCGTCTTGATACCTCTACCCGTTGATGTAATAAAGGGTCTTAATAGTCATTAATACAAACAGACAGACAGGCAGATGAGCAATAAAGTGGTGCTATTCGGATTCCATTTTTCCGATTGGGGTACGGAAACCTAAAAATGAGTAACAGTTTATAATTATTGTACTAGCTTGTGAGTTTTCGATTGCACAAGTAGCATAGTGGAGGACACAATAAACCAAGATGTATGACAACTTTTCATTTTACGGAAACTTGTGATACCACTTTATTTTTAGCTATGGTTGTACCGATTTTCGGATCTGAAGTAACTGATCCATAGTTTTCTATAATTAACCATTATATTAGCACATTGTCGAAGTTGTAAGATCTAAAGTTGACCCATAACGTACTGATAAGTTTACATGCTTCTGAGTTTTGTTATGAAAATTATTCTTACTAGAAATGTCTCCACAAAGTACAAAATACAACCATGTTTTTATTTCTGCGTAATAAAATCAGTGTAACATCATTCATAATAGTTGCCACTTATATTTAATTAATTGACAAACTTACTTTACGTGAAGCTTGAGACGTGGCGTATTTCGGAAATATATTTAATTTATTTTGACACTCAAAAAACAAATTTTATTTCCATTACATTTCTAAAAGCTTTTCATTCACAGCAGGAATAGTTTTATTCAAATATGTCTTCAATCTTAAAAGTGGAAGTTGTCTCGTTGTTCGGATATGTTCCCGCTGTTAATTTGATTTACCAAAAAAATGTTCTGAATGTTTCTATAATAAAACGTAATTCGTGTTTGCTACGAAATTGGCGCCAAAGGCGTCACTAGTACTTCGTCACTTCAGTTGTTCACTTCAGGACACGCTCTGTTTTGTAAGCTCTTAGAACAGTGAGACACAGCATATTAATTCTTTGTTTGAACATTACAACATACTGCGTACGGAAATGTTTCTGTGTTATGTGAAACTTATTTAAGAAAATTGATCTAAAAATAAAAATTGTTAACGCCAAGAGACTGGATTTAAGCTTTCGTTTATCAAAGCAAACAGCCTGGGCCATGTTTAATTTTAACAAGGATATGAAATGGATAGGGCCGGTTTAGGCCCACGCGACACAACCAACCGCTTTGGTCACCTAGGCGAGGGAAGCACCGGATGACCCACGACTGTAAGATTTCTATACAGGACATATCACAATTATTAGCAGCCGCTTGGGGCACCAAACTAAGAGGGGCACCATAGCACCCAAGTGTAAGATATGTATACAGTTCTTGTTATAGTTAGTAGTGAAAACTGACACTGGTGAAAGCTTGCGAATGAAAAACGTGAGGAGGAGGAGGGGGGGGGGGGGGCAGAAGGGGGGAGATTCCAACTGGAAGGAAGCTTGTGTTCAAAAGTGTTCTCGAACCGGCCCTGGCAATGGAAGTCACACATGGACGCTGACGTCAATTTCAAGTTGAGTAATATTGAAAACATATTGTCTTACATACAGGTACATTACAGAAATACAGCAACGGAAAAAATTGCAACATTAAAAAATAATTAATACTGAGTAATGAAACTTCGGGATTACATTTGTCTAGGTAACATATTTAAGTGATTAAGGTTGCAAAATCACAGTTTAACGTAGGAGCAATATAAGCAATTGAAAATGTAAAATGCAGGTACATTAAAATCCTGTGTAACCGCCAGAACGTTGAATGGAAGTATGCAGGCGTGCATGCATTGTGTTTTACAGGTGCTGAACGTGAGTTTGTGGGATAGACTTCCATGTCTGCTGCACTTGATTAGGCCGGCCGCGGTGGTCGAGGGGTTCTAGGCGCTTAGTCCGGAACTGCGCGACTGCTACGGTCGCAGGTTCTAATCCTGCCTCGGTCATGGATGTGTGTGATGTCCTTAGGTTAGTTAGGTTTAAGTATTTCTAAGTTCAAGGGGACTGATGGCCGCTGATGTTAAGTCCCATGGTGCTCAGAGCCATTTGAACCATTTTTTGCACTTTATTAGACCGTACAAGGACGGTTAATGCTGGTTGTCGATGTTGCTGGAGTTGTCGTCCGCTGATGTCCCACATGTGCTGGACTGGAAACAGTTCTTGCGATCGAGCATGCCAAGGCATGTCAACACTCCATAAAGCATGTTCAGCTACAACTGCGGTATGTTGGGCGAGCGTTATCCTGTTGGAAAACATCCTCTGGAATACTGTTCATGAATGGCAGCACAAGAAATCGGAGCACCAGAGTGAAGCACTGTTTCGCAGTTAGGGTGCTTGGGATAACCAGAAGAGTGCTCCTGTTGTCAAACAAAATTCCACCCCAGACCATAACTCCAGGTGTAGGTCCAGTGTGTCTAGCATGCAGATAGATTGGTTACAGACTGTCAACAGTCATTGCTGGCAACGAGGCAGAACCAGCTTTCATCAGAAAACACAACAGACCTCGACCTTGCCCTCCAATGCGTTCTCGGTTGTAATAGTTCGTTGTGTCAACGTGGTGCCAAATTGTGCTCAACTGCGGTATGTTGGGCGAGCGTTATCCCGTTGGAAAACATTCTCTGGAATACTGTTCATGATTTGCAGCACAAGACATCGGAGCACCACAGTGAAGCACTGTTTCGCAGTTAGGGTGCTTGGGATAACCAGAAGAGTGCTCCTGTTGTCAAACAAAATTCCACCCCAGACCATAACTCCAGGTGTAGGTCCAGTGTGTATTGCAGAAGGAACATCTAGCTTTTCGAAGCCCTACTACACGACCTCGTTCAAACTCAGTGATGTGTTCATAATGGCGTCTTTGTCGCCTTAAAGGAATTCTTGACAACATCAACTCAACACGTCCAACCTCAATAGAAACTAACTCTCACGATCGTTACAGCGTTTATTTAAAGCAAATCTGTTTTGCATTCTCGTAGTGGCGCTAGTGCCACTCTTGTGGTGTGACTGGTGTGAAATTTGAATAGACATCATCTTTCAGATGTAGAAACATGCCTACCAGCTTTCACGGATCCTTCTTGGTTGTTTCGTTTTGTTTCTTCAGTGTAGTATAAAACGCCAGATCGCAGTAACATCTGTTTTCTTTACTACGGAGCATGTAGGCGTGTCTTTATATGCAGGATTGTAAATTGACTTTGATAAAGTTTTATAATGATTGCAAAACCTAACGTTCGCTAAAAGTATAAGGAAAAAATATTCAAACAAGATGAAAATACCTGATTCATAAGAATTAGTTTCATGTTTTCGTTAAATGTTAGTATTAAAATGAGAAAGCATCTTCGAGTTCTTCATAAAAAATATTGATAAACCGTAGAAATAGCAGGCATTACAAGAAACAGCAAGGTTTACGTGGCCGGTAACCAAAATGTTAAGTAAGAGTATAGCCATCGAACTTATTCCACACGTTAAGAAGATGGACGGAGAGCACCGCGTCCACCTTGCTAACACGTTCCTGAAGGAGGAGGGAGGGAATCAACTAGGTATAACAGCCTGCGATATGTGGTGACATCAACCCAAATGAGCGTGCTTGTTGGTGATTGAAACTTGCACAGGGTCGTCTGATAAATCCTCGTTACACGCTGGGTGACGTCAGAAACACAATCAGCGAAGAGTAAGACAGGTTCGACTACAGTGTCTCGACCACGTAATTCAAAGCACTCACAGCAGACTCCAACCATGTTACAGATCACAGGATGGAGCAACACTGTACTGAATATAGGTTTTGTTGCCAAGATCTGAGGAAGTGTTCACTTTCGATACATAGTCTTTATCTTGGTTACTATTTTGTTTTCATTTCACAACAAAGTTATTATTTTTTAATTTGATAATTAATCTAATTCTTCATTTCCTGCTCTTTTTGGACCCAAACCCATTCACGTCCCAGTTATGCAGAGGGTGCTAATATTATTGACTATTTTATGTATTTTAATGTTGTAGTTAAAATACATAACTCAAACGCTTGTATACAGGCCGATCATGTGTGAGCAGTAGCCAAACAGAAAGACTTTGAGAAACGATAAACTTCTCTTTAAAGATGAGATATTCCAGAATAAAATTCCGGAGGACATGTCTGAGTGAAAATATTCAAAACAAGTTTTTAATTTAATTCTCACCAAATAGCACACTAAAAATTTTAAGCGTTCTGCGGTACTTTATAACTGTAACCCATACTTCATATATATATTAGTGTGGTGCCCTTTCATGTACAGAAATGAATACCATTGCTTTTTCTAGCTGAGAGCCGATTTGCGGAAAACCAGTCAATAATTCTGTTAAATTCATTGTTTATTATTAATTCACCTGATCTGTTTGCTGGGACTGGCTTCAATATTTGCATCTGTAAAAAGAAATGTTAATTCTACTACACATGCATTTTATGGTATGTGATTTACATATAGCAGGTACAACACTATACCTTATACTGAATTTGGTGAAACTCCCATAAGAGAAATATCTCCTTTCTACATTGGTTGAATTATTTAGCACAAATGTGTGTATTATTTTCTTAAGTTCCATGTGAGTCATTTGTTAACTGTACTATTACTTTAACAAGTATCTCCAGTTTTCGAACAAAAAGTTGTTACTTCAACAATGAAATGTATTGAACAAACCATATAAAACACTGACTAGTGCTAGTTTGACAATTAGCCCCTTTGAAAGCTGTTGAATTTATGCTACTGTATAAAGAAAAATTGTAGTTTAACCATGTTACCAAAAACCTCGAAGAACTCTTGACCGACTTACTTCAGATTTGTACATGAAACTCTAATAAACGTATGGCCAGATATAACCTACACACACACTCACAGAGGCAAGTTGTAGTTTAATGTTGTTACCAAAAATCTCGAAACTTTCTTGACCGATATACTTCACATTTTTACATTATACTCTAATAAATGGGCAACCTACTTCTTTAAAATATATATGGTATGTAACACATATATAAGTATACTATATAAAAGAGAAATGTTGTTAGCAAAATTCTCCAAACATTCTTGACCGATTTGCTGGAAAATGTCACACAATACTCTAATAAACGTTCAGAGAGATATAGGCTACACATTTTAAATATATGTCGTATGTAAATATATGTACACTATATAAAAGGGAAATGTTGTTAGCTACTACCTCCAAAAGTTTTTTACTGACTTCCTTCAAATATTTGCACGATGTTCTAACAAATACTCAGGTGGACATGGACTACACATTTTTGAAATTATATGGTATATAAAAACCATTATCTATACCTATATATATATATATATATATATATATATATATATATATATATATATATATATATATATATATATATATATATATAAATAAGTCGTTGTTTAAGTTCTTGACCTTTTTAATTCACACGCTTGCATGATACTTTAATATACATTTGGATGGACATATGCTACATATTTCTTTAATATATATGTGCATATAATAGCACATATGATACATAAAGTGGAAACATTGTTAGGAAAAAGCTCAAAAACTTCTTCACCGATTTGCTTCAAATTTTTACGCTATTTTTTAATAAACGTTCAGACAGACATAAGCTACATATTTTTAATATATATGGTACAAAAAATGTATGAAATACATAATGGGGAAACGTTGTTAGCAAAAATCTCGAAAAGATCTTCACAAATTTATTTCCTATTTTTACATGATACTGTAATAAGCTTTCAGATAGTCGTACGTTTGATATTTTTAAATATATGTGCTAGATAAAAATATGTAATACATAAAGGAGAAGCGCTGTTAGGAAAAACATCGAAAAGTTCTTGACAAATTTATTTAAAATTTCAGAAAGATATTGGCTGTATGTTTATGAATATATATTTAATGTACAAAGGGGAAACGTTGTCACCAAACGTCTTGAAAAGAGCTTGACCGTGTTTCTTTAAATTCTTACATGATGCTTTAGTAATATTCAGACTGATGTAGGCTGAATACTTTTTCAAACAAGAACGTACAGATTTTCTGTTAAAACTGATTCTGAGTAAGAAAGTGTTGTGCTTTGAAAATGTGTGGTTTCGTTTTCTTTTCGCTGTCATTTTTAACTTAGATATCAGGACATTTAAACCATTCAACAAATTCTTTCTTCTGCATATGTTCTTTTCCTTATTTACATAATTTGAAGCAAAAACTGTATACACGACAGTGTGCAGGATTTTTGTTTTCTTCGTTGTAGGCAGATTTACGAGGAAAGAGGAATGTTGTAGATATGGCTTATTGACGTATGATTAGAATATTACCGTACTATGGACCCTGAATTATGGTGCTCCCAAACGTGTTTAACATTGGCTGCCTTCATTCCTTGCTGTCATGTGATCAATATTTTTGGCACCTCATTTCAGGTACCTAATATTTTTGGACTGCAAAATAAGCAATATGGGCTAGACTTGATACTGATTTCCAGAATGAGATTTCCACTCTGCAGCGGAGTGTGCGCTGATATGAAACTTCCTGCCGGACCGATACTCGAACTCGGGACCTTTGCCTTTCGCGGGTAAGTGCTCTACCATCTGAGCTATCCAAGCACGACACACGACCCGTCCTCACAGCTTCAATTCTGCCAGTACCTCGTCTCCTACCTTCTAAACTTCACAGAAGCTCTTCTGCGAACCTTGCAGAACTAGCTCTCCTGGAAGAAAGGATACTGCGGAGACATGGCTTAGCCACAGCCTGAGGGGATGTTTCCAGAATGAAATTCCAAGTAAAAGATCTATGGAAACATGATTCCCTAAAACGAACGAAATAGTTGGTAACAGTGTTCTTATATAAGTATTTTCATGCCTTCTTGACGATTTTATTGTAGTTCTCACTAAATGACAGTCTATTTTGAATCACAGCAACTATTCGAGTAAAGCAGTTAATGGTTTGATCAACTGATCTTGACACTCTGATTCGATTTTTCCATGTTTTTCTCAAATCAATGCTAGAAAGGAACCCCATGGCTTTTTCATTATTAAAATACGAAAACATGAAGAAACTTAACATAATGCAATATTGTCACTACCGTTATTATTGCTTTCAAAGTTGTTGTTCCATCATTTCACAATTCCACATTTTGTTTTATAAAGTATTGTTTTCTGTCAGCAGTCTCTGCGTATGTTATGATATGTTTTATGACATTATATCATTAACACAGAAATCCAGTTAAGGTAAAGTTTAAACAAACATAAAAGAGTTCCTGGTAATTTGAGTACAGAAAAATATCCGGCCCTTAGCTTGTGATCAATGGAGGAGAAAGTTCGTTGGTACATTGAACGTAAAATACCAGATATTCCATTCATGATGGACTGTTTGTCAAGGAATGTGAATGAATGAATACTAGACAAAAAGATTATAAATTCATTCAATTTAAACCAGTAGTATGATTGACTACGCTACATGGTGCAATCTATAGGGGGATATCGCGATGATGTTACAAACTATCAGGGATGATGTATAAGGGTAAATGTATCAGTTTGAGGTAAGAAACCTTGAACTTAGAACGACCTAGTGGAAAAGTATAAACCAAAATCGTTCTGATACCTCTGACAGTGAAATACATTTATTGGTACTGTCGTTACTATGGTTGTAGGATGGGCAACCCCGACGAGCTCTTAGGTGGAGAGTCCAGTGGTGGATTCAAGGGGGAAGGGAAGTGGAGGGGGGAGGGGGGAAGCGGGGCACCACACTCACCCTTGCAGGGCCACCCGCATTGCCGCCCACGCCGCCCCCGCCAGTCAGCCCGCGCACTGTTCGTTTCTTTCGTCAGTCGACTCGACTGAATCGAGTTATCGAATAGTTGTACTTTTCTGTGTAGCACGTGCGTCAGCGTCATCGTATTTCGTACGTTTTTGTCTGGCACATAGATAGCTGACACATACCTACGAGAAAAGTCGCGGCCATTCTAGTGATCTCGACACGTTATTCTGTCTGGCATGTTCTACTCTTTTCTTGTACAGAGAACCTTCGATACGTAGTGGAGTACAAAGACATAGCTGAGGTCTACATGAAGGAGGATCGACTTCATGTCTTATCTCTGTTGAACACTCACCCTGGGATTGATTGTCCTATTGACAATGTAATTAGCCAATTTGCCAGGAAGATTAAGCGCAAAGAATTCGTCATTTAAGGAAGAGAGCCACAATTGTAACTTTTTTATATCATAAGATGGCATTGTCTTGTATTGGTGTATAATCAGCTTAAATAAAACTTTCGCAGACTTTGCATGTGACTTGATTATTTTTATTACGGTAAAAGTAAAACTAGCCCAATATATTTCTAGCGCCCCCTCCTTGAGGTTTTTCTGTATCCACCATTGGTAGAGACTATTATAATAACTAATCCAACGCAGATGGCGTACAGTTCAGTGAGACGAGCAGTCTGGTGAACAATATCTGTACTGCAGTCTGTGATTACAAGTTGAAGTACTAACGTCGATCAGCCTTAACGAAATGGAGCTACACATAGTGACTGTACTTCCACATATGATTTTCGTGTATGGGGAAGCAAATAGAAGCTGCAGAGCAAAGGAGGTATTACACAGGACCAAATACCCGCGTAGAAGATATGCGCCTCACATCATGTTTCGAAGACTGTTTCAAGGATTTCGAAGACGTTCCAAGGGTGAAGTGAAACAGGGCAACTGCTACCACCGCACCGAGGATGACGGCGAACTACATGGCCTCCCGGCATAGAAGATGCAGAGTTTGATCCAGTGGACGAGGCGGCTGCAGTCAGCGCTAGATCAGTTGCACCTGAAGTGACTGTTTCGCTGAGTATTGAGTGGCGAGCATTACACGAAAGGTACCCACAGAAATTGCAGGCATTGACTCCTGCTCTTCGGACCTTATAACGTGTGAAGTTTCCTGCGTGTCTGCTTTTCACGGATGAGGCCTGTTTCACCAGACACGGAAAGAAAACAAGCCCAACAGTAATTTTGGGGCTGCTGAGAATCCCCATGCTACAGTTGTGATGATCCACCTACACAGATTAGCAGTGAACATGTATGCACGCATAGTGCCAATGATTACGTAGTAGGGCCGTTTCTCCTCTCCCGCCTCCCCCCTCCTCCCCCTCCTCTCCCTCCACCCCGCTTAAATCCACCAGTATACACAGTGTTTATCAGAGAGGTATTACCCACGTTCATGGAACACTATGGACTTGTTATTCGTCATCGGATGTGTTTCCTCCATGATATAGCCTCACGTCACTTTCGACTGATGGTTCGTGAACATCTGGATGAGACATTCCCTGAAAAGTGGATAGGCAGAGGAGGTCCTGTTTCGTGGCCAACTCGCCAGCATGTTCACATGATCTCACCTCGCTTGATTTCTTCTTGTGAGACTAAGAAAGAGCTATCAATAATCCTCACCGCCTGCGACACTGTTCAAATGAGGCCGGGAATATTACAACCAATGTGCAATTACTAGACTATGAACAAGGGAAATTGTCTGAGGGTGTTGGGAAATATTCGGCACGAATTCTGTACACCACGGTCAGGGTTCGGAAGTTGCACTTCTTAGTTTGAGCGTTGTGGTAGAAGTAGAGTAGAGTTTCCCTTATATATTCGACTCGGTCATTTGCGGATAAGAGTTTCTTACCTCAAGTTGATGCATTTACCCTTCTCCATCATCCCTGAAAGTTCGAAACATCATCACGACATGGCCTGTATAGGAAAGATTTCGGCTATCGCATATTGAAAACAATAATCAAAAAAATTGCCATATCAGAATACTGTTGCAAAATTCACGGGAATTAGGTACTGTATAATGCAGTGTGCTATGTTCTAGATATTAAATGTACACTCCTGGAAATGGAAAAAAGAACACATTGACACCGGTGTGTCAGACCCACCATACTTGCTCCGGACACTGCGAGAGGGCTGTACAAGCAATGATCACACGCACGGCACAGCGGACACACCAGGAACCGCGGTGTTGGCCGTCGAATGGCGCTAGCTGCGCAGCATTTGTGCACCGCCGCCGTCAGTGTCAGCCAGTTTGCCGTGGCATACGGAGCTCCATCGCAGTCTTTAACACTGGTAGCATGCCGCGACAGCGTGGACGTGAACCGTATGTGCAGTTGACGGACTTTGAGCGAGGGCGTATAGTGGGCATGCGGGAGGCCGGGTGGACGTACCGCCGAATTGCTCAACACGTGGGGCGTGAGGTCTCCACAGTACATCGATGTTGTCGCCAGTGGGCGGCGGAAGGTGCACGTGCCCGTCGACCTGGGACCGGACCGCAGCGACGCACGGATGCACGCCAAGACCGTAGGATCCTACGCAGTGCCGTAGGGGACCGCACCCCCACTTCCTAGCAACTTAGGGACACTGTTGCTCCTGGGGTATCGGCGAGGACCATTCGCAACCGCCTCCATGAAGCTGGGCTACGGTCCCGCACACCGTAAGGCCGTTTCCCGCTCACGCCCCAACATCGTACAGCCCGCCTCCAGTGGTGTCGCGACAGGCGTGAATGGAGGGACGAATGGAGACGTGTCGTCTTCAGCGATGAGAGTCGCTTCTGCCTTCGTGCCAATGATGGTCGTATGCGTGTTTGGCGCCGTGCAGGTGAGCGCCACAATCAGGTCTGCATACGACCGAGGCACACAGGGCCAACACCCGGCATCATGGTGTGGGGAGCGATTTCCTACACTGGCCGTACACCTCTGGTGATCGTCGAGGGGACACTGAATAGTGCACGGTACATCCAAACCGTCATCGAACCCATCGTTCTACCATTCCTAGACCGGCAAGGGAACTTGCTGTTCCAACAGGACAATGCACGTCCGCATGTATCCCGTGCCACCCAACGTGCTCTAGAAGGTGTAAGTCAACTACATTGGCCAGCAAGATCTCCGGATCTGTCCCCCATTGAGCATGTTTGGGACTGGATGAAGCGTCGTCTCACGCGGTCCGCACGTCCAGCACGAACGCTGGTCCAACTGAGGCGCCAGGTGGAAATGGCATGGCAAGCCGTTCCACAGGACTACATCCAGCATCTCTACGATCGTCTCCATGGGAGAATAGCAGCCTGCATTGCTGCGAAAGGTGGATATACACTGTACTAGTGCCGACATTGTGCATGCTCTGTTGCCTGTGTCTATGTGCCTGTGGTTCTGCCAGTGTGATCATGTGATGTATCTGACCCCAGGAATGTGTCAATAAAGTTTCCCATTCCTGGGACAATGACTTTACGGTGTTCTTATTTCAATTTCCAGGAGTGTATAAAAGTAGTATGACATCTCTAAATGACATTTGACACTTTTCACATAAAACTGCAAGCTATTGTCCGTAATATACTGGCTTCATTTTGCGTCCCACATGTATTTATGTTATTCCATTATTCTGATAATCGAAGCCAAAATATGCGAAAGAAGCGGTCTCTTGTGAGAGCTCGCCAACGAACATGAATTAACCATCAACGTGTATATTCTGTCGGAACGTATTTACACAACTCAAATTAAAGCATCAGCTCTGTATACACTGGAGCTTTCGCTTTCCATTGTTACACAACAATTAATTTTATATAACGCAAATTCAAACATGGACTGCCAAGAAATTATGCACTTATTAAATATTTATCCAGTAGCAATAATTCATTTATTATTTCTGCATGTTACATATGTGCTCTGAACTGTAAAAATAGCTGTAAAAACTGCTGTAGAAATTAATTTCTTGTCGTGTGTAAATCCAAACCAATATGCAAAGTAGCAACGGCAATTACTTAAAAGCGCACACAAAATCAAATGTGACAACGCTTCCAAAATAGAAAGTCGCTACAGTCTGGAACCGTGCGGCCGCTACGGTCGCAGGTTCGAATGCTGCCTCGGGCATGGATGTGTGTGATATCCTTAGGTTAGTTAGGTTTAAGTAGTTCTAAGTTCTAGGGGACTGATGACCTCAGCAGTTAAGTCCCATAGTGCTCAGAGCCATCTGAACCATCTGTACAAGAACGTATCCGACTGTATTAGATAGAATAGTTCAAAAATGGTTCAAATATTTCTGAGCACTAAGGGACTTAACTTCTGAGGTCATCAGTCCCCTAGAACTTAGAACTACTTAAACCTAACTAACCTAAGGACATCACACACATCCATGCCCGAGGCAGGATTCGAACCTGCGACCGTAGCAGTCGCACGGTTCCGGACTGCGTAAGTAACATTAATAACTGGTACAATGAGAAGTACCTCCGGCCGGCGATAGAATAGTAAACCGTCCAAGTTGGCAGCAAAATGTACATGTTAAGTCACAGGATAAAATAGTGGTTTCCTAGAATCCACGTTATTAACATACTCCAAAAGGCTACTGCCAATTGGTGACGTCTGGTACATTTGTCACTTTTTGAATGATATATATATATATATATATATATATATATATATATATATATATATATATATATATATATGAATTAATAATAAGTTTTTGTTGGTTTGTTGTTGAGAAACTGTGACTGGAAATTAATAAAAAATGTATTCTTTCAAAGGAAAAAATTGTAAAAAGCAACAAAAAATTTTAATTTAAAAAGCAGACGGTGTTATGTTTCACGCAGGACTGGTTGATTAGTTTATTTAACGTTGACTACAGGCAACAGGGTGGTTCATGTTGAACTGAAAGCGGTCATTTAAAAAAAAATTAAAGCAGTCGACACGGACAATAAAAAATCTGAAAACTATTGACTGTGCCAAATGTATGTTTGTATGATGACTCAAGTCCTCATGCAGTGTGTCCTCACTTTCCATGTAGCTTAAGTACATTTTGAAATCTTGTAACTAAAGGGAAAAAGAAAGAAACTAAACGTAAATGAAGATCTTCAGATTTACATTCAGGCATTGAAACATTCCGTGCTCACTTAGGATGACAAAACGGAAAACAGTAACACTACACCCAAAATGAATTTTCACTTTTAAGCACTGGGTTTGAAACCTCCTGGCAGATTGAAAGTGTGGGGCCGGCCATTGTGGCCTAGCGGTTCTAGGCGCTACAGTCTGGAACCGCACGACCGCTATGGTCGCAGGTTCGAATCCTGCCTCGGGCATTGATATGTGTGTGTCCTTAGGTTAGTTAGGTTTAAGTAATTCTAAGTTCTACGGGAGTGATGACCCCAGATGTTAAGTCCCATAGTGCTCAGAGCCATCTGAACCATTTTGAAAGTATGTGCTGGACCCGGCCTCGAACGTACGGCCTTTGCGATGCTCTGGAAAGTGATCTACTGACTGATCCATCAGAACACGATTCACGACGACCCGCCCACACTGCTTTACTTCCAGCAGTAGTTCATCTTCTACCTTCCAAACTCCATAGCGATTCTCCTCTATACCTTGCATGACTAGCACTCCTTGTAGAAAGTATATGAAGCGCTGGCGTCAAAAAAGGTGTGAGGGCGGGTCGTGACTGTTGCCTGGATAGCTTACTCGATACAGCAACTGTCAGCGAAAGGCAAAGGTCCCAGGTTCGAGTCCAGGTTTTGTACACAGTTTCTGTCTGCCAATGAGCTTAAGTAATACACCGTATTCCCAGAATTTTGTATTTCTGTATTTGAAGAAGAGTGTCCTACATGAGATATTTCCCATGGTAGGTACAAACATTCAGGGATGATAGAGAATGGCAACTGTATGAATTTGAGATAAGGAACCCTGGTCACGGAACGACTGGGTCGAAAGTTTGCAAGAGAAACGTGTTGGAGGATAACTCTGGTAGTGGAATACGAGAACCTACAGATTGTTAGAAATTCCTCTTAGGTTAAAATAGTGTGTCAGACCAACGGTTTCACCGACTGAGCTGTCTAGGCATTCTCACAACTGTAGTAGTACGTGGATAGTTCAGTTGGAGAGAGTGTTGTCCGGAAAGGGATACTTACGAGCATTCAAAGGCCATTAGAGACATTGTTCCCGCCAGCAGCTTCTAGTGTTATGAAAAAGAAAATATGTTCTATAGTCTTATGATATTAACACAAAAGATGCAAGAAACGTTCTCCAATCAACAGACGGAGAAGATGGTGGTGTCGATGGTGGTGGTGGTATTATAAGGGCGCTCAAACGGAGAAGAGCCGTTTGACAACGACATATTTACGTGTCTGAAATTTATCAGTTTTGTCATGACCTAAAACACGAAATTTTTTCTGTGTTTCACTTTTAAATGGCTAAAGGACGAAACTGCGATAGAAATGTAACTAATACAATTTTCCATTTTGACATATACAATGAGTCTAGTTGTACTATTGAAAGTGTGCCAAGAACCTTTACTCCGTTGCGTATTCCTTGAATTAGCAAATAGCAGTATTATCAATAGACAACCATAGAGGGAGATAGTCCCAAATGGCACTGGCATGCAGTTAGCTGGCCAGACCTGCTAAATTATAGAGTGAACTAAATAAAACTGAACTTCTCTATGTAACAAACTCATATGTAGCGCTATGTATTTGAGACTGTGAGACTATCCATAGGAAAAACGTGTACGAATCTGAAGTAATCATGTATGGGAACTGAACATGTTTGAAGGCAGCCAGAAGGTTAGAAAAAAAAAGTGAATAGTGAAAGTGGTATTCAGTTTTCGCCTTCAGTACATACTGACAGCTAGAGTAAAGCTTAATGTTGCCATAAGATGCGAAGAAAAACAATGTATGGTAGTCATCACAGATGATACTTTAACAGTAACGCGAAATGTTGCTGATGAGAAACTTACTTAATTTGCACCAAGCGCATCTCTGGGAAAGGAAAATAATAGCTGTTTTTCTCCACTTTTGATACAGCAATTTTATCTTGCAGAGTAAGTAGTCATCAGTTTCAGTCCATAGGAAGCTATCTGTGCTCTTGCAGTAGAGGAAGGAGTGAATATCAGGGTTTAACGTTGCGTAGACGATGAGATCATTAAAGATAGAACAAAAGTTTTGATTGAGGAAAGATGGGGGGGGGGGGGTGAGGGGGTCGGGGGAAGAAATTGGCCGTGTCCTCTCAAAGGATCCAAACCATAGCGGCATTCGCCTTGAGCGATTTAGAGAAATCACAGAAACCTGAATCCGGATGGCATGGAGGGGATTTGAACCACCGTCCTCGAATATGGGTGCAGCGTGTTGCCAGTGTGCCACCTCGCTCGGTTCTAAAAGTATAGAGTCGAAGAAAAAGGACATGACTCCTGGGAAGTACCGCAGAGGAGGCGAGAATTAGGCCACGTGTGCAGATAGCGCCCCTGCCGTAATGAGCTGCGGAGGTCCGTGGAGCTATTCCGGACTGCTTTTACATTTGATAACAGCTGCAGGCCGAGGCCGAGTCCACTGCAAGAGCATTCGTAGCTCGTCGTGGCCGACAGCCGCGCCTTTTCGCCATCGGCTCGCCGCGGGAGGGCAAACATAACAGCTGAGTGCCGGCTGTGTGCTTCCTTTATGTACTCTGTCACGCCTCTGTGTGGCGCTAGGAGAGCACACCGTGCCTACTTCTGTGCAGAGGGAAGTAGCCCTGCGCTGCCTGTCCTTTGTGATTTCGGAGTAGCGTCACTGCTTATAATGTAGTCCCGTCTCAGCTGCGCATATCGGTTTCGGACACGATGTCACTGTGTGTCGTACGTACATCTATGCGCTCTACATCTACATCTACGTTTATACTCCGCAAGGAGGGTACTTTACGTGCCACTGTCATTACCTCCCTTTACTGTGTGGCCGAGCGGTTTTAGGCGCTTCAGTCCGGAACTGTACTGCTGCTACGGTCGCAGGTTCGAATCCTCCCTCGGTCATGGATGTGTGTGATGTCCTTAGGTTAGTTAGGTTTAAGTAGTTCTAAGCTATAGGGCTGATGACCTCAGATGTTAAGTCTCATAGTGCTCAGAGCCATTTGAACCATTTTTTTAATGCAGAGCGCCTCTCTTGCAGAGTCTGCCACTTAAGTTTGCTAAACATCTCCGTAATGCTATCTCGTACCAAACGCTTAATAAACGCGCCGCTCTTCTTTGGATCTTCTCTATCTCCTCTGTCAACCCGACCCGATACGGATCCCACACTCATGAGCAATACTCAAGTATAGGTCGAACGAGTGTTTTGTAAGCCACCTCCTTTGTTGATGGACTACATTTTCCAAGGACTCTCCCAATGAATCTCAACCTGGCACCCGCCTTACCAACAATTAATTTTATATGATCATTCCACTACAAATCGTTCTGTACGCATACTCCCAGATATTTTTCAGAAGTAACTGCTACCAGTGTTTGTTGTGCTATCATATAATCATACAATAAAGGATCATGCTGCTGTAGTCTTCAGTCCTATATCGGTTATGATGCAGCTGTCCACGTTAAACTCTCCTATAGAAGTCAGTCAGTTAGGATTCAGAAAGTGTAATTCTCGTGAAACATAACTAGCTCTTCATTTGCACGAAGTAAGGAGAGCCATTGACAGGGATCTCAAGTTGCCTCCATATTTATAGATTTTCAGAAGGCTTTTAACACAGTCTCTTAGATGAGACCTCTAATCAACATGTGTGCCTATGAAGTATCGCTTCAGTTGTGTTACTGGATTCGTGATTTCCTGAAAGAAAAACCATAGTACGTAATAGTCGATGTAAAATCATTGAATAAAACAGAAGTGATATCCGGCATTCCTCAAGGTAGTGTTATAAGCGCTCTGCTGTTCCTAATCTATATAAACGATTTAGGAGACAATCTGGCCCGACCTCTTAGATTGTTTGCGGATGATACTGGCATTTATCGTCCAGTAAAGTCATCAGAAGTACAAAACCAATTTCAAAACGACTTAAACACGATTTCTGTATGGTGTAAAAACTGGCAATTGTTTCTGAATAAGGAAGTGTGAAGGCATCCACATGATTACGAAAATAAATGCGTTAAATGTCGGTAGGATGATAAATCTCACAAATTTAAAGGCTGTAAAGGCTGTCAATTCGACCAATATCTAGGAATTACAATTACGAACAACTTAAACTGGGACAATCACAGAAATAGTGTTGTGGGGAAAGCAAACCGAACACTGTGTTTCATTACCAGAAGACTTAGAAGATGCAACAGGTCTACTAAAGAAACTGCCTGCACTAAGCTTGTTCGTTCTCCATTAGATTACTACTGTGCGGTATGGGATCATTACCAGTTGGGATTGACGAAGGACATTGAAAAAGTCAAAAGAAAGACAGCTCGTTTTGTAGTATCTCAAAGTAGTGGAGACACTGTCACGGATATGATAAACGAGTAGAACTGGCAATCATTAAACAAAGGCGGTGAGATCTTTTCACGAAATTTCAATCACCAACTTTCTCCTCTGAAATATTTTACTGTCGTCACCCTATACTGAGAAATGATCATCGTAATTAAATAAGAGAAATCAGAGCTGGAATACAAAGATTTAATTGCTCAGTTTCCCCACCCTCTGTTACAGAGTGGAACAGCAGAGAAATAGTCTGAAGGTGGTTCGAGGAACCTCTGGCAGTCAGTGAAGTGTAAATTGAAGAGTAGTTATACAGATATAGATGTAGAACTCTCTGTCTCTGAAACTTTCTGGCAGATTAAAACTGCGTGCTGCACTGGGACACGAACCTGTAACCGTTGGTGATCAACTGCTCTACAGACTGATCTCTACATGAATGATTCGCAACCTTCATTATCTCCTACCTTCAAAACTTCACAGAGGTTCTCCAGCTTACCTTACGGGACCAACGCTCCTGGAAGAAAAGATACTGCAGAGCAATGGCTTACCCACAGCTTACTGCATCCTATATCCAGTTGGACGTGATTACTATTTTGAACTTCGGTCTCCAATAATTTGTACACACACTTCCCTCCATTACTACAACAAATATTCGTTGATGCTTCGGATAATTTCCTATAAACCTATCCCTTCTTTCTGCCAAGTTGTGTCACAAAACTATTTTCCCCTCAGTTTGACGCTGAACGTCTTCGTTAGTTATTTGAGCTCCCTTCAGTATTTTTTCGTAGCATCAGACTGTAAGAGCTTCTATTTCCTTTTTTCAGTACTGTTTATCGTGCTACGCTACCATATAAAGCTATACAAGCCTATAAATGGGAATAAATAGATCGCAGTGAGGAGTGATTACGCCAGCCAGAAAATCAGTTACCTAGGCAGCTGCTACTTGTAACTCCAGCACAAACAATAAACAGATTAGAACGACAAGCATTACCTGGACCCAGCAACGCTTAGATTCAGACAGTGCAGATACTTTTATGTTACTTCATTCGTATCTCATGTGACGACGGACACATTCCAGATTAATTTTCCTTCGTTGTTGCTCCATTCGTGGATGGTGCGCGGGAAAAAAGGCTATCTGTACTCTTGTACATGTGCCAGATCTTTTCTTTTTTCGGCCGCGCGGGATTAGCCAAGCGGTCTTGTTTCGGCTGAGGTTCGAGTTCTCCCTCGGGCATGGGTGTGTGTTTGTCCTTAGGATAATTTAGGTTAAGTAGTGTGTAAGCTTAGGGACTGATGACCTTAGCAGTTAAATCCTATAAGATTTCACACACATTTGATTTTTTTTCTTTTTTCCCTGCTCGTGATTACGGAATATCTAAGTTGAAGAGATTATAACGTTTTCTTGACTTGCTTGGTTCGTTGGCTCCGCGGATTTTGGCTCCGGCGATGAACATAGACTTTTTTGTAGTGCCTGCAATGGGGTAGACTACCCCGTCAGTCCAAAATGTTTCTAAAGTGGACTAATAAAAAATAATGAAAAGTTCAAACAACGGTTTTACTGCTCGGCCACTCCGGTCGGCAGAAAATAACTTAAATGGACAGTATCTACATGACTAATACACACAAACAGCCATAGTCTGCAGAATCGAGTGCAAAGTACTTTACTATCAATGGTAAATAAATATTGCAAATGTGTAACGTGTAAATTATGCTAAGTGTTAGTATTGTGAGAGTTTGTTGCTGTTACAATTGCTATATCACCTCCAAAACACTTGTAAGTTACTTTTCGAATTTTCCAAATTTCTCTTAACTGTAATTTCTTGGAAGGTATGCTACTGCAATGTCCTAAGCACTAATGTAAACAAATTATAGTAATCACAGTGGTAAGTATATGTGGCACATTACAGGTGAAGGTGATGGCAAGTTTAATTTGGGCGGAGGGAGGGGGGTCAGGGAGGGAGAGACTAACAAAGTGTAAGATCCCCACTCCTTTCCAAAAAAGAAAAAAGAAAACGAACAGTGGATACACCCCCTAACGTTAGTTTACTCCTCCAGATTTGGTAAATCGGAGAGATAGCGCTTAAAAAGCTAGTGTGACCAGGGAATTACTGTAAGAATTAAACTGTACTTACAAAATAAATCACCGGTATTTGTGAGAGGAACAGAAATTGGGAAAAAAACTATTTTGACTCACTACACGGAACGAAAAGCATAGGGAAAGAATCACGTAAGGCATCAGAATTCGTTGGGATGGCAGCATCGCTTCTCGGCTAGGCTGAAACACTGATGTGGCACGAACATTGCGAAATGCAGCAGCAGAAGGAGCCGGGAGCAGCGTATGAAGTCCCGTGACGTGCGCGCAGGTGGCGTCCGAGGCTGCAGCGGCCTGCGCTAAGCCGCTTACCGCTCGCTAGCCGCAGCTGCGCGGGGATCCGTGCTTAACGTGCTTACGCAACATTAGCAGAGCGTCGTTTATGAGCCCGCTATGCTAGATAACGCCACGTCTCTTGTCCACCTTGTTGCTCCCGTGTACGATGAGGTAGAACGGAAAACGAAGAGAGCACAGCAGCTTCACGCTGCACTTGTGCATCTGCATCCACGTGCGAAGCAGTTTTTGTGGCCAAAAATTACGTAGCGTAATTTCTTTAAGTAATGGCTAATGTGGGTAGTGGTTACTGTTAGTGCAACGTTCGTTTCGCATGTATTCTTCAAAAGACAAAGCCCTTCAATCTAGCAACAGGTTCTAATTTAAATAAGACCCAATACATGGCAGGATAAGCGCACTGAATTGCTTACACAGCTGACATGTTATTACTAAAACAAAACCCAATAGACGAACACAATAAATTACCTGCTCGATTCGCGCATCACAGGATTTTCGCTTGACGTTTTTACAAACATGGTTCGCATTATTTACTAACACTTCTAACTACTGACTTATCAGGACATGTACTTTTTTCTTTTGTAAGGTTTTTGGGAATCCGAATGGATAAGACTACAAATGTGTTGATAATTTGGTTGCCTCTGTAGCTCAGTTATCCATGTGACTGGCTGCTATGTGGAGAACTTGGGTTCGATTCCCGGTACTGCCAGGAGTTTTTCCTTGGTGGGAGAACTAGTACGGAGTACACTCATCCTCGTGAGGCGACCTGATGAGGTTAAAACCCGCGTTCAGCCATCGAGATTTAGGTTTCCCGCGATTTCCCTAAATCGCTCCAGGCAAATGCCGCGATGATGATGATGATGTTTAGTGTTTTTGGGGCGCTCAAATGCGCGGTCATCAGCGCCCTTACAAAGTCACAGTTTTTACACAGTCCAATTTTTTTTACACAGTCCAGTCAAGCCACTGTAACGAATGTGTTGTCCACATCATTTTATCATCATCATCAAACACCTAGTCTCCGGGCAGAGAACATCCCCAACCAGGCTGGGAATCGAACCCGGGCCCCGTGATCCAGAAACGGCAACGTTAGCCACTAGATCACGAGCTGCGGACAAAATGTCGGGATGGTTCCTTCGCAACTGCACGGCCGATTTCCTTCCCCATCCTGGATATCATGCAAGCTTGTGCTCCGTCTCTAATGACTTCGATGTCAATGGGACGTTAAACCCAAACCTTGATAAGATACTTAAATGAGAAGTAGCGGCTCCAAGGTTAACAAAGTAGACAACCGTGGCCACGTCCCTCTACACCGCATTGAATGAAAAAAAAAAATAAATATTCAAATGTGATTGAAATCTTATGGGACTTAACTGCCAAGGTCATCAGTCCCTTAGCTTACACACTACTTAACCTAAATTATTCTAAGGACAACCACACACACTCATGCCCGAGGGAGGACTTGAACCTCGGCCGGGATGACTGCAGCGCCCTAGACCGTTAGGCTAATCCCGCGCGGCACAGCATTGAATGACGCCATTGTCGAAGGATTACACGGCGGTCAGTCGGTCCCGATTGGTCCAGCAGAGCAAGAACATGGAGTTCTGCCTTGGATAGTACAGATATATTGCTCCGTGCTCCATTTCAAAATAGCAGATTTTGCAGGATGAAATTTGTCATTTATTATTTCGACAAATACCTTCATGTGGAGAAAATGACTTAGGGACAGATGATAGTTGTATTATAATAATGAAAAAAGAGTATATATATATAATAAAAATGGAAAAATTAAAGGGTAGTACAATCGCATTGTTATTAAATGTTTTGTTGTACGAAATTGCGCTATTTTTCATTCAGTTTGCCTTGCGTAGTTTCACTCTTTTCCTGTGCCCATCACTATATATATCTTCATTATATATGTTGCCTTCTCAAAGCTTATCCTTCCTGTTAATCTTGCGAAAATATGACCGTGGACTTCCTTTTCCATATTTCAGTTGCAGATGCAGGCAGCCGACTACATGTAACACCAGTGTCTCTCAAGATGATATGACACATGAAATGCCTCCCAACTTGGTTCCACTTCACTTCAATAAAAATACCTAATACTGTTATTAAGCCTTCTCTTATTAATAACCACATTTAATACGAAACACTCGTAGCACGTCTTAGAGCAATACATCTTAACCATCCTTCTAGATACGAGAGAGAGCGAAACAAATTCGTGTACAAAAAAATGAATGATGTTTGTTGTTCCTTGATCTGCGCCTTACTGCACATTTATAATTAATGTCTTTGCCGACTCTTATGGTCGGTCTTTGATTCTGTCAATATCGCTGTCTCATTTTTTAATAAATTTTAACTTTATCAGAGCTGAGCTGTCTTTCACCATGTATCCACACACAGTGGCAGTGACCCTACTCGTGTGAATTAAAGTGAGAATGAAAATTACATACTGACCTGCAGCTGTTCTGCACCAAGCTAAAGTGATGCAAAAGGAGAACATAACATTCGCCCTCCTGCAGTCCCACCAAACATTTTACTACGAAGGGGTCGGAGAACAATCATTCATTCTGCATCTTCATTCACAGTCGAGAGCCGTAACACTTCGAAAATCATATGCCATAAACAGTGATAGAGTAAAGAAATATATAGTAATTAATTTCTGCAAATATGTTCCCTCAGAACCAAGCCAAGCAGTTACTAGAGTACAGAAACCGAGCTTGAAGAGAAGTACTTTTCTAAGCTAATTAATAAAAGCTATTCAGTCTATCGGGATTGTGTTTTAGTTTGGTTGTCACATTTCATGAACCTGTATTTTCACTGTAAATAAAAAGTATTGCGTAATGAGTCCATTACATACTTCAAGCAACAATAAAGTAAATAATTGGCAGTAACAAATATTATATTAAAATATACGAAACTAAATATGTTTATTTCTGATTCCTACCGCTTCTGTGGCAGAAAGCGGGGCGGGGCAGGAGGGGGGGGGGGGTATTTTAAAACATGTCCCTCACTTTTCCCTCACCAACAAACAGTTGTCACCTCATAATGTCCGTCCAGACTCTTAGCCACACAACTATGGTTCGCATTGTAGAGGTTGCAACAGAATATCTGCCCCAAATAACTGACGGTGCCTGCCGGCACTGGGACGAGTTGATTTCGCGACACCGTTGAAAGCATACAGCAGAGCAGTCGGGGATTTACAAATCCACATTAATCCCAAATCCATGTCGAGTATATTAATTCAGCACGTAGATCCATCAGACATGACAGCATGTAAAGGAAAAGGTAGTGTCATCGTCTTAGTCATGAAACGTGTCGTTGAAAATGATTAACTGAAAAGCAGCAGATACAACACGAATGATGTTGCTCCCATATATTACCTATCCCTAATTTTCATAGGCTAAACTATACACATGACACAAGTACTTACATAGAGTAAATAGAAATTTCATTTGTGATTGACGTAAATAACTTATACCTGGCTGCAAAGATTGGAACTCGTAACTGCTGTTGAAGGTGACGACCGCCCGACCCACTGAATGAGTTATCACAGTGCTTAAAAAATCCTAGGACTGAGACCGGGAGCGATCTGGCTGGTTTTTTGATGTGGCCTCCCCTTCCAGTTCACCGATGTACAGCGTAAATACCGTAGCACATTCAACTAAGCAAATTAGGGGGAAAATGGTGTAGTTGCGAACTTTTGTACAGCGATAGAAGGGAATGTCAAGTACAACATACTAAAAATTCCCACCAGTGGAGTGTGAGAGTGAGGCTGGAGGCATTTAAAGGTCACATTTTTATGTTTCTCTTCAATAACTCGAAACCCGGGACTTCTAGCGTAAATGTCATCCAATACAAAATTAAACTACATTAAATTTCCTACATTGAAAGTCTAGTTAAGATTTTTCCGTGGAAAAATCGCAGGTTATTAAAAATAGTGTTTTAATGCTATAAAACTAATGTTCATTATTAAGTGAAGTGCGTAAAGAAGAAATATTAAACATGTATAGACATATTAAAGGATAAATTTTCTGCCTCCTTGGCTGAGTAATCAGCGGGTCTGACTGCCCGGTCGGGGATTTTCTGCGCTCGGTGACATGGTGTTGTGTTGTCCTCATCATCATTTCGTTATCATCGACATGCAAGTTGCTCAGTGTGGCATCAACTGAAAACACTTGCAACTTGGGGGTCAACCTGTGGGGGTGGGGAGTAGAATTGCGAGGGAAGGTAGATCATGCAATTCCTTTCTTCATGGGTTTGCAATCTGAAGACCGAGCAGGTCATTCTGCACTCTCTGTACACCAATACGTCACAACAAGCAACTACAGGGTGTTCCACAAAGCTACACTATGTGAGCAAAAGTTTCCGGACACTTGGCTGAAAATGACTTACAAGTTCGTGGCGCCCTCCATCGGTAACGCTGGAGTTCAATATGGTGTTGGCCCATCCTTAGCCTTGATGACAGCTTCCACGCTCGTACGTATACATTCAATCAGGTGCTGGAAGGTTTTTTGGGAATGGCAGCCCATTCTTCACAGAGTGCTGCATTGAGGAGAGGTGTAATTGTCAGTCAGTGAGGCCTGGCACGAAGTCGGCGTTCCAAAGGTGTTCTATAGGTTTCAGGTCAGGACTCTGTGTAGGCCAGTCCATTACAGGGATGGTATTGTCGTGTAACCACGCAGCCACAGACCGTGCATTATGAACAGGTGCTCGATCGTGTTGAAAGATGCAATCGCCATCCCTGAATTGCTCATCAACAGTGGGAAGCAAGAAGGTGCTTAAAACATCAATGTAGGCCTGTGCTGTAATAGCGCCACGCAAAACAACAAGGGGTGCAAGCTCCCTCCATGAAAAACACGACCACAGCATAACATCACCAGCTCTGAATTTTACTATTGGCACTACACAAGCTGACAGATGACTTTCACCGGGCATTCGCCATACCCACACCCTGCCTTCGGATCGCCGCATTGTGTACTGTGATTCGTCTCTCCACAAAACGGTTTTCCACTATTCACTCGTCCAATGTTCACGCTCCTTACACCGAGCGAGGCATCGTTATGTATTAATCGGGGTGATGTGTGGCTCATGAGCAGCCGCTCGACCATGAAATCCAAGTTTTCTCACCTCCCGCCTAACTATCATAGTACTTGCAGTGGACCCTGATACAATTTGGAATTCCTGTGTGATGGTCTGGATAGATGTCTGTCTATACACATTACGACCCTCTTCAACTGTCGGCTGTCTGTGTCAGTCAACAGACGAGGTCGGCCTGTACGCTTTTGAGCTGTACGTGTTCCTTCACGTTTCCACTTCACCATCATATCGGAAGCAGTAGGCCTAAGGATGTTTAGCAGTGTGGAAATCTCGCGTACAGACGTATGACACAAGTGACACCCAATCATCTGACCACGTTCTAAGTCTGTGAGTTCCACGGAGCGCTCCATTCTGCTCTCTCACGACGTCTAATGACTACTGAGGTCGCTGATATGGAGTACCTGGCAGTGGGTGACAGCACAACGCACCTAATGTGAGAAACGCATGTTTTTGAACGTGTCCGGGTACTTTTGACCACATGGTGTATACCGATGGTACATAGCGGGATTCATGAATCACTGTCGATGCAGTGCGCATAAATGCCTGTGAGGGGAGGGGAGATTGTTTATTTTCCACAAGGTACGTTAACACTGAATTGAATACACGTATGAGTCAGCCATAATACTCATGCAAGAAACGCATATGGACAGATTCTTAGTAAATCTCGAATCAACTGTTGAATTATACTGGCAAAGACAACTTCCTCCAGCACTAGTGCGTTGCAGACAGACTACATCTTCCCAGAATTTCCTGTCCGGTTCTCTTATGAGAGTAGACAAAATAACTTCATCGAGCTCCTGTTTACATATATATGAGAGTTATTTTCACTGTATTAAAACTGTACGTCTTTGCAGTTGTTAAGATAGCTTTTAAGTAAAACAGATACCTGTAAACAGTGTCTCAGAAGTTTATCGTTTGTGGGTTCTGACTACAGTTTATTGGTTATAAACTTTTGAAGAAATTCTAAAAAGATAGAAAATTAAAGAGATGGGCCTTGATAAGTTGAAGAGCCCAGAGGTTCAAATGGCTCAAATGGCTCTGAGCACTATGGGACTTAACATCTGAGGTCATCAGTCCCCTAGAACTTAGAACTACTTAAACCTAAGTAACCTAAGGACATCACACACATCCATGCCCGAGGCAGGATTCGAACCTGCTACCGTAGCGGTCGCGCGGTTCCAAACTGAAGGGTCTACAACCGCTCGGGAACCAGAGGTTCCTGAGAGTTTCAGAAGTGGCTTTAGGCAACGATTGACTAGAACGGGGGAAAGGAATAATGTAGAAGATGAACGATTAGCACTGAGAGATGAAATAGTGAAGGCAGCTGAGGATCAAATAGGTAAAAAGACAAGGCCTATCAGAAGTCCTAAGATAACACATCTGATACTTAATTTAGCTGATGAAAGGAGAAAATACAAAAATTTAACAAGTGAAGCAGGCGAAAGGGAATATAAACATCTAGAAAATGAGATTGACAGGAAGTGCAAAATAGCTAAGCAGGAATGTCTAGAGAACAAATGTAAGTATTTAGAAGCATATAGCACTAGGGTAAACTCAAATACCACCTAAAGGAAAATTAAAGACGCTATTCGAGAAAAGAGTAGCAGCTCTGTGAATATCAAGAGCTCACTTAAAAACCAGTCCAGAGCAGAGAAGGAAAAGCTGAAAGGCGCAAGAGGTATATAGAGGACTAATACAAAGGAAATTAATTTCAAAGCAATACTGCAGAAATGGAAGAGGACTCAGATGAAGATGGGACTGGGAGATTTAATACTGCAAGAACAATTAGACAAAGTACTGAAATACCCAAGACAAAACAAGGCTGTGGGAGTAGGTGATATTCTGTCAGAACTATTGACAACTCTTGGAAGAGCTAGTCGTGACAAAATTCTTCCATCTGGTGTGCAAGATATATGAGGCAGGCGAAATACCCGTAGACTTCAAGAGAAATATTACAATTCTAATGACAATGAAAGCAGGAGCTAAGAGGTCTGGTTATTACTGAACTATCAGGTCAGTAAGTCACGGTTGCAAAATACCAACGCGAATTATTTATGGAAGAATGTAAATACTGCCAGAAGCTGACTGCGGGAAGATTGCCTGAATCAACAGCAATTCATAAGGTTCGCTTCGGAAGGGTCAGCATAACTTTGTGGAATACTCTGCTGTTGCATCTTGTGATGTGGTGAGATACACCGAGTTGGGAATCACCTGCTCGCTCTACAGTTGACAGACTGTTCAGTGATTTTCTATGCACTGCTGATTTACAGCTCTTGTAATGTGTGAAATATTCATTTCCATCTACTAATAACTACCACTGTCCATCCCCGGTAGCTGAGTGGTCAGCGCAACAGTCTGTCAATCCTAAGGGCCCAGGTTCGATTCCCGGCTGGGTTGGAGATTGTCTCCGCTCAGAGACTGGGTGTTGTGTTGTCCTAATCATCATCATTTCATCACCATCTCCGCGCAAGTCGCTGAAGTGGCGTCAAATCGAAAGACTTGCACCAGGCGAGCGGTCTACCCCACGGGAGGCCCTCGTCACACGCCATTATTATTATTATTATTATTATTATTATTATTATTATTAACACTAAAATACTCAGACTCCTCCATTAACCAGGAGCACCATCGAGGAGAGGAAGCTTTTCAACAGGTGCTCGGTATCCATACTGCTAAATCGCATCAGACTAGGCAATGAATTAAATGTCACCAGGCGCCCTATTCTGTATATTTCGGCCGCACTGACGATAGGAGCTGTAGAAGAGCCCCCAAGTAATTCTGTAAGCATTTCGGAAGTGATGCCGTACGGTTCTAGCGAACTGAGGCGCTGTTGCCAGTTGTCCTCACGCCAACCAATCAAAAGCAATCTGCCTCAGATCTGCGCATGCGCACTGCAGCGCGCACAGCTGCATGAACCGCAGCGGCTCGCAGCCGACACAGGCACACTATTCTTCGCAGTACTGAAAAACGTGTTAGAGTAGGTAATACCGTTCAAAATTCGCTGAGCACGTGTTTCTATGCATGCATAATAAGGATAGGATGTTTGACTGTGTTCTGGAAACTGTCATAAATGTTATGTTATGTCATTTTATTCTCATTCACATCGACGTAAAAATTTTGGATTTTACGTTACGGAATATGAGATAGTAATGGTGTGTAGTACTACATTGTACAAACACATGTATAAAAACACAAGAGAAATTCGTCATTTTTTCTGTTTCCGTCGTTCCTTAATTGCTTCAAAATTGAAGGCAGTTTGTTTATTGCCGTACGCGTTTCGATTCTTTTATTTGTGATATTCCTTCACAAATAAAAGAAGCCAAATGCGTATCACAAATACTTCCATGAGCCCGAAAAATTGTTTTCTAGAGTGTCAAAGAATAAGAAGATGCATAGATTGTGGTTGTAAGTCGCTCCAAGAGATCCAAATGATGAAGTAGTCTACTTCCCTATATGAACATTAACCATTTGGGTCTTAAAAACTGCCTTACATGCTTTCCACACATACTCGCGGCAGTAACACATGGCCAGCCGGAGTGGCCGTGCGGTTCTAGGCGCTACAGTCTGGAACCGAGCTACCGCTACGGTCGCAGGTTCGAATCCTGCCTCGGGCATGGAATTGTGTGATGTCCTTAGGTTAGTTAGGTTCAATTAGTTCTAAGTTCTAGGCGACTGATGACCTCAGAAGTTAAGTCGCATAGTGCTCAGAGCCATTTGAGCCAGTGACACATGAACAGCCGACTAGGTTCGCGATTCCGAGATACCTGTTTCTGCGCCGGGCGATATCACTTCGTCTTTTCTCAGAGTCGCTTACGTCCGTGGATTTTCTAACTTGCTCACCAATCGTCACTAGAATGATTCCTCATTTTTGTGTGCTTCGCTTATATACGATGAATTAACAAAAGTCATGTGATACCTCCTAATATCATGTCGGACATATTTTTTCCCGGCTTAGTGCAACAGCTCGATGTGGTATGGACGTAACAAGTCGTTGGAAGTCCTCTGCAGAGACACTGTGCCATACTGCCTCTATAGCCGTCCATAACTGCGAAAATGTTGCCGGAGCAGGCTCTTGGGACAGACCTCTCGATTATGTCCCATAAATGTTCGATGGGATTCACGTCGTGAGATCTGGATGGCCAAATCATTTGCTCGATTTGTCCAGAATGTTCTTCAAACCAAACGCGACCGATTCTGGCCTGGTGACAAGGTGCATTGCCATACATAAAAATTCAATCGTTGTTTGGAAACATGAACTCCATGAATGGATACAAACAGTCTCCATGTAGCTGAACTTACAAAAATCCTTTTCGTCAGTTTTGGAACTTCAGTAAATGTCATATTTGTGAAATATCTGGACTGTCAAGAGGTAAAACTGAATTCATTATAAATCATTGAGCGGTTACCACATTAACAGTAAAGGTTTCAAATCAATGTGATACTTAATGAATCTTCATATTCTTAAGTTTGTTTGACAGAATGTATGACAAACAGTAATTACCTAAATAGTACCAGTAATAAACAGAAGTTAGTCTCGAACATATACTTTGTTAGGTTGGCAACAAATAGGTAAACAAACCAAAGAAGATGACACACGTAATGGAGTCGCAATATTTACGTTGTGAAAAACAGTGTATGACGAAATAGTTGTATCGAGTGACAAAGGAACAATAGTCCACCACAAAAAGGAGTGATAAACATGGTGAACAGCGTGTGGAAGGCGATAACACAGAGATGTGATTATATGGCAGTGATAAAAGTGGTAGTGCGACCTCCAGACCAGATGTGAGGAAACGCAGATCAGCAAATTGTAAGTAATTAATTTTTTTACAAAAAAAATCACGAAGTGAACTGTTTAATAATGTAAAACTAACAAAACTGTATCGTTATAGACTCCACTGATGATGCCTTAGAACAGGAGAAGGCGAAACGCGTATGGTATAAATAAAGTAACTAGCAGCAGGAAAAGGCAGTTTTATTTACAAAACAAATATTTACATGATTGCTGCGGAGGATGGCCACACAAACAAACACTTGAATTCACTGCGTAGAGATCAGAGCCATACAAAACTAAAGGATAATTCCAGCGTATCAGACTATCTTACGTTTGGTTAGTGGTGCCGTATTTGTTTTCTCAACAAAAATGCTACAGTTCCACAGCATAGCTGATCCATGCGGAGCATCACTCTTTTGAGATTTTTTTTGCCAAGTATTCACGGAAATTTACAGGATTTTAAGATGTTAAAATTCTCTGAAATTGTATCTTTTTTCTCTGTTGGCTAGGAGTAACTATTCAGCTGAAAGGACGGCCACGAATAACCCAGTTGAAAGTAAGTGATTAAGTTTTGTATTGAACTGAGAATAGTGCAAGTTTTACCTCCGTCGTCTCTTCAGCGGCGCTCTCGCTCCCAGTTCCATCTCATTCAAGAATGCCTGGACTGTGGAATGCGAGGAAGACCCTTTGAAGCCCCACGTCTGTCGGCAGAAAGAGCTACGCAAAACTTCTGGAGCAGACAAAACTTGAATGGCTGACTATAGAGGCCTGCTTTGTCTCGAGTCTTTTAATTTCGCGCTGTGTTTGGCGCCCCGCATACGCCGCTGTCACTACGGAGAAACTGACGTCTTTCCGTCACCAATTCGAGGGAAGTACTAAACTGTATGTTGAACACAATTCATCACTGACACACTGCAACTGAAGTAAACGTCTACTAATTATAGAAGTAACAGGTATTTTCTACTTACGTATCATAACTGCAGTTTTTGCTATTTCTGGTGAAATATTTTCAGCATCGGTTCACGAAAAAGACAAGAGTTACATTCACTATCTGCTGAAGTTGTGTAATGCTTAAAACTCTGAAGAGATACCTTATTAATCTCCCTCTCACTTTTCCTTATTTCCTTTCAAAAGGCTGCAACCAATTGCTGCCCCATTCCATTTCGGTCAGCTCACGGTTGACTTGTTAAATTTTAGCCTTTCTTCCTTTTTTGAGTCATTTAGAATTTTACTAATATTAAAGACCTTTCCAAGCAAGCAGCAGAATAAAAATGTTACATCGATTGAGAACTAGCGTATGTAGGGATATTCAGGCAATATTTATCAGTATCTAAGTGTTCCATAATTTAGCCGGCCGGTGTGGCCGTGCGGTTCTAGGCGCTTCAGTCTGGAACCGTTCGACCGTTACGGTCGCAGGTTCGAATCCTGCCTCGGGCATGGATGTGTGTGATGTCCTTAGGTTAATTAGGTTTAAGTAGATCTAAGTTCTAGGGGACTGATGACCTCAGAAGTCAAGTCCCATAGTGCTCAGAGCCATTTTTTGAACCAGAGACACTCACGAGACCGATATAACGCGTAGTAAACAAAGTAACAGCTTACAGAATATCAGATCAGTTTTGTAATTGGACTGAGAACTTCCTAGCATATGAAGCCCAGCACGCCATCCGTAACAACGAGAAATTGCCAGATGTTAAAGCAACTTATGTATACACCAAGGGAGTGTTAGAGGGTCGTTGTTCGTCATACATGTAAGCGATATGTTGGAAAATGCATGAAACAGCGTGAGGATGCTGGCGCATGATACTGATCTGTATAGCGAAATAGTAAAGCCAGATAATTATAATATATGCTGAAAGATCTGTACAGGATCGGCAGTTTATGGAAGGACTATTCATTCATTTATTTAACCCGGCGTGAATGAGGTGAGAAATTGTTACACCAGCTATGAGGTGGGTATGAGATACCTAAAACGCTGATGACGAATTTTTGATACTTTAATCGTGTATTAAGCATATTTTTACTTGGGATATTAATAATTGTGTCTATTAAACAAGATGAGTAAGTAAAATATAATGTTTAAGGTATAAAACCTTTTTTTTTGTGAAATAATAAAGTATCTATATTTCTCAGAAAAAGTACAAGTTTCAGATGTTTAACAGTTTTTCATACAAAATTCGAACAAAATTGTAGTTTCTTTGATTAATTAACATAATGATATTATCTTCTAATACCTTTTACGCATGGAGAATTGGTAATAATATTCTCTGAACGAACGGTTTGGCTAGGACAATCCTTCATCCATTTTGTGTCATCTTTGAACGTATAAAAAAATCCCATGTCCCTCAGGTGACTGACTAGGAGCCGCTAATGCAAATTCTGGCTCTTCTTCGCTCCAGGAGTTACAGGTCCTAGGATTTGAACAGTTATCTAAAACTACTTCCAGTAGTTCTTGTAGCCGACGTTCATTTTCTTCATAAGACGTCCTGAAAAATATAAAATCTAAAAATAAATTAAAGAATACTGTAAATAACTATGTATCTCACAAATATGGTTACAGCTCAAAAATGATACACCGACTACGAAGTCGAGTGTTACGTACCATAGCCACCTTTGCACTCGCGTCTCTGCCTCTGACGCTGGCGCAACAAGAAACTCAACACTGCTTTTTGCCCCCCTCTCCATACCTCCAGCTCTGACAGCAAGTTTTGTGTGGCAACCGTGATGTTCAATAATCAGCGCTTCAAAACATCTCCACTATGACATATACGACCTCACTCACACCGGGTTAATTATTGCATCTGCAAACTAAACCTGCAATTCCGTTACCTAGTGCACGTTGTACAATACAATTGGCACTCGTGACGGGCGGTCGCACATTCCAAGCGGCCTGGCATAAACAGCATCAGTTGCGTAACACTACTTCTTGTTTTGGATGACTGAAATGCTTTTCATATTTCATGGATAGTAGCTAGTTGTGAAACGTCCCCTTAGAACAATTTATACACGACTGTGCTTAAGCTGACACACAATATTTTTAGCGCAACGCAATCTGACTTTCAAAAATCCCTACGAAAGAATGGCCCTGCCTAACATTAACCTATACGTTTCACAAATCACTTACCTCACAAAAATCTTCGTTACTCAAGCTACTGCAATACAGCGAGCGCCACTACTGCCAGCTAAATAAAATATTCAAACTACTGAAGGCACTAACTACTGATAGGCATAGTTAACAAATGAAAAATTTTAATACAGAACAAACAATGTATTTACCTTAATAGTCATAATATATATATCAGTTCGTGACACCAATTCTTACAAATTTCAAAACTCCGCCATCTCTCTCCCCACGTCCACCACTGCTGGCGGCTCACCTCCAACTGCGCAACGCTACGCGCTGTTAGCAACCAGCTGCCGCTGCCCAACACTACAATGGCAGACAACAATGCAAACTAAACACAGACTGCGCACAGCACAGCCAGTGATTTTTCATACCGAGCGCTAAGCGACGTTACCAATAAGAAAACCTAAACAGCCTACTTACAGTTGATACTGTTGTTAAAATTAGCGTACTTTTAAGTTCCCATACGTTGCGTGCCTTTTGTGATTTAAACCTTACATTCAGCGAGCATCTAGTGTTCTTATGTCCGCCTGCGCCTAGAAATTACCTGCACAGCTCACCAAAAATAACAAATTATTACTTTATTGAATATCATGTGTGTGGTAATGCTTTTTATTTTACTGTAAAAGCAGCGTCATGCGTTAAAAATCTAGATGTTGCTGTAGGTTAGTTAGTGTGAGAGAAACATGTCAGGATTGTGGAGTGATGTTTCATTGGGAATGCCGAAAAGTGTCACATAAGGCTCTCTCATGCAGTTGTAGATTATGCAGTCCGGTCAAAAAAATTGTGGAACAGGGATGAAAGATTTGTTTCAGCCGGCATTACAAATGGAGTAAAAATAATTAGGTTGGCTGGAGGGGGAGAGAGACAGTGAGAGTTGGGAAAAGTGACAAGTAATAATCAAAAGGAGAAAACTCGGACGTAACATTTCAAAGTCCGTTAGGAATCAGTCTCACTTTTTACCTCAAATAGCAGAAGAGGATCAATTACTCTTTGAGGAAGTTATAAGGCAGTAGACTCGTAGGAATAACTTTAAGGCTGGGTTGGCATGAAAAAAAAGGTTGAAATGGCTCAGAGCACTATGGGACTTAATATCTGAGGTCATCAGTCCCCTAGAACTATTTAAACCTAACTAACCTAAGGACATCGCACACATCCATGCCCGAGGCAGGATTCGAACCTGCGACCGTAGCGGTCGCGCGGTTCCAGAATGAAGCGCCTAGAACCACGTTTTTCCCTCATTTTGTTCGCTTTTGTTCGTTGTATCTGCTCGGGGCTGATGTCGTACGACATCCGATTAAGTTCGTTGATGATCGATGAACTCAGTTTTTTTATTACAGAGGGTACGTAACCTTCTGACCGAAAACGCTGAGCTACCGTGCCGGTCGGTCACAGTGGCCGGCGGTTGATATGAAATTCAAGTGGAAGGAAGAGTGTCCTGATGCAAGGCACAGTCACAGGACGAGTATAGGCCAAATTCTGCAGCGAAATCTAGATACAGAATATCAGGACACAAGGATCACAAAGACCTACACATACAAAAAATTGATTCGTCTCGATGAGCAATGAATCCATCATCTTCAGTGTGGATGCACCTCCTACAGAAATCTCAAAGTAACGAGCATGGAAGAAATGGACGGCGACTGTGGATAAGTGGCGCTAGGTGGCAATGTGGGATGGCCGAGAGGCGTGGCGAGATAGTTCGCGCAATTCCGATAAACATTGGGTCCGGGTTGCGCAGCGGTTAACACAACTGCATAATAAGCAGGAGATGGTGTGTTCAGATTCCAGTCCGGCTTACATTTTCACTCATCGCAGCATCAATTCCCGATCCAGCCGACATCAGTTTTTCCTTCCTTTCCTTTGTCTCCCCTCCAATTTACATGAAGTGAAGCCTATTGCCAAAGTTAGCAAGGTGACGGAGAATAGATATTTTGATGGAGAGGATCAGGTACGTACAGTAGGAGGAGCAGAAATGACCTGCCTAGCAGTTTAAAGTAAGGTGTTAAAGGTGACTTGGAAGAAATACATTCTTGTGGTGTTTGTGGGTGTTTCACTACGCCAACGCCAAAACCTCGGTTGACACAGATGTTAGCCATGTAAGCAAAGTGCTGATTAGAATGCTTTCGACTGAAACAAAATCTCATATCCGTGCTGCGCCTGTTGCTGTAATTGGGAGATGGGGAGACAAAAATCAAGGTCTGCTCAGGGACAGGTGGGGGAAGGACGGATTAGCTGAGCATCTTGCAGAAAGTTTAATGGAGGCCACAGACACACAAGACAAAATCCTTGTTATTTCTGGGGTCAAGGAAGCACATTTTTTTAGGTTAGAGTCGGAACTGAAAGAAGTTAGAGTAAAACAAAACCATAATATATACAACAGTTTCTAGAAGACTGGACCGCCAGTCAATGTACAAGATACCGTAACAATTAAACCAAATAATAAAGTTGTGACTCATAATTCAGAAGTTGAAAGTAGTTTTAACAATCACATTCTAAATATTACAAGAAAAATAAGGTTAAATAGCTCAGTTTAAGAAACATAAGAAGCAGAGAAAATATCAGAAATGTAGTTCCACAGAACATTAAACAAATACACTTACCATCAATATTCTTTGTTGAAATTGATAGAATTGTGAAATACCGATATGATGTTGACGGAATTTCAAAAATAATTCTGAATAGTTTTTCTAACTTAATAAGTAATACACAAAATTTTATTAAGTAGGGAGAAACCACAAAGGTATTCCCAAAGGGTTCAATTTTCGATCCACTTCTGTTCCTCATACATGAGAATAACCTTCCACTTAATACTCAGCTATTTGAGTGGGTACTTTTGCAGTCGATAATAATGTTATAATAAATATCATTAGAGAGAAAGCCACAAGAGAGATCTGTTAACATATTTCTCAAGGAATCGTTAAGTGGATCTTTGAAAATAGGCTCTTCCTAAATTTTTAGGGAACACACTATCTTCAGTTCTGCACCACAATTAGTCAGACCAGCCTTTAATCAATCACATGAACAGGAGTCAGTAAACTGGGTAGAATGCTCCAAAATTCTGGGTGTACATACTGATGAAGAATTTAAATGGAAGAAGCATATTACTGATTTTCTCAAATCACTAATTTCAGCCACTTTTGCTGTTCGTATAATTGCAAATCTTGGAAACAAATGATTCAACCTTCTGACATAGTTTCCATATTTCTACTAAACATGTGTTATGGAATAATTTTCTGGAGTAAATCATCACTTAGAATGTACTGACTGCGCAAAAGCGAACAGCAACAATAATGTGTGGTCTTTACCCGTTGTCGTCATGAAGTATTTATATGTACGTATAAAAATAAATATATACTCCTGGAAATTGAAATAAGAACACCGTGAATTCATTGTCCCAGGAAGGGGAAACTTTATTGACACATTCCTGGGGTCAGATACATCACATGATCACACTGACAGAACCACAGGCACATAGACACAGGCAACAGAGCATGCACAATGTCGGCACTAGTACAGTGTATATCCACCTTTCACAGCAATGCAGGCTGCTATTCTCCCATGGAGACGATCGTAGAGATGCTGGATGTAGTCCTGTGGAACGGCTTGCCATGCCATTTCCACCTGGCGCCTCAGTTGGACCAGCGTTGGTGCTGGACGTGCAGACCACGTGAGACGACGCTTCATCCAGTTCCAAACATGCTCAATGGGGGACAGATCCGGAGATCTTGCTGGCCAATGTAGTTGACTTACACCTTCTAGAGCACGTTGGGTGGCACGGGATACATGCGGACGTGCATTGTCCTGTTGGAACAGCAAGTTCCCTTGCCGGTCTAGGAATGGTAGAGCGATGGGTTCGATGACGGTTTGGATGTACCGTGCACTATTCAGTGTCCCCTCGACCATCACCAGAGGTGTACGGCCAGTGTAGGAGATCGCTCCCCACACCATGATGCCGGGTGTTGGCTCTGTGTGCCTCGGTCGTATGCAGTCCTGATTGTGGCGCTCACCTGCACGGAGCCAAACACGCATACGACCATCATTGGCACCAAGGCACAAGCGACTCTCATCGCTGAAGACGACACGTCTCCATTAGTCCCTCCATTCACGCCAGTCGCGACACCACTGGAGGCGGGCTGCACGATGTTGGGGCGTGAGCGGGAGACGGCCTAACGGTGTGCGGGACCGTAGCCCAGCTTCATGGAGACGGTTGCGAATGGTCCTCGCCGATACCCCAGGAGCAACAGTGTCCCTAATTTGCTGGGAAGTGGCGGTGCGGTCCCCCACGGCACTGCGTAGGATCCTACGGTCTTGGCGTGCATCCGTGCGTCGCTGCGGTGCGGTCCCAGGTCGACGGGCACGTGCACCTTCCGCCGACCACTGGCGACAACATCGATGTACTGTGGAGACCTCACGCCCCACGTGTTGAGCAATTCGGCGGTACGTCCACCCGGCCTCCCGCATGCCCACTATACGCCCTCGCTCAAAGTCCGTCAACTGCACATACGGTTCACGTCCACGCTGTCGCGGCATGCTACCAGTGTTAAAGACTGCGATGGAGCTCCGTATGCCACGGCAAACTGGCTGACTCTGACGGCGGCGGTGCACAAATGCTGCGCAGCTAGCGCCATTCGACGGCCAACACCGCGGTTCCTGGTGTGTCCGCTGTGCCGTGAGTGTGATCATTGCTTGTACAACCCTCTCGCTGTGTCCGGAGCAAGTATGGTGGGTCTGACACACCGGTGTCAATGTGTTCTTTTTTCCATTTCCAGGAGTGTATATTACAGGCCACTAGAGATGCTTCACAAGTAAAGGAAGCGAAACGTGTATGCCTTCAGTTAGTTGCATAAACATAACATTCAGCCTCGAACTCTTCAAGGAGTTGAGTAATTTAACTACACTATCATAACACAAATATTCGTTAGTGAAATTCGTCATAAATAGTGCATTCCAATTTTAGAATACTAGTGATGTCCCTATCTACAACACTAAAGGAGAAAATGACCTTTATTACCCATTTTTAAAGCTCTTATTGGCTGAGAAAGGGGATAAATATTCAACAACAAAATCGTGTGATCATTTCTACTTACAAACTAGTACCATGTAAAAAACAGCTTTTCGTATGAAACCGCCGATGCCATGGCAATACAAAAATATCTGTACTGAGGTACTTCTACGAATGTAGTACGCTGTAGCAATCACTTGCAGCGTTCAAAGCAGTAGTCTGTGCAGGGACTGTGCTATGTGATTGTAGTAGGATGGTTTTTGCATAAATGTTCCGGTGTCCCGGGAAGATCATTCCGAGAACATATTTGTCCCGGTGTTTAATCGAGAAACAAACTGCGTACAATAACGTTTGTCATTTAATTAAATATCTGTGAAAAACAAATTTTCTAGAAGTAGAACATTATAGAAATATATATTTTAACAATATATTCCGTATTTGGTTTAACTCGTCTTATGCCTAAAGAAAGAGTAAAAGATATGTTGAAAAGTAAAGCAGGTATTGCCTACCACCGTGGGCCGCCCGTAACTTGTCCGGCCTTCCACTTTATGGCCCTCGAGACAAGTAAAGCCGAATGACGCATAAAGTAGCACCACTTAAATCATTTTTCCTAATCGGGCTGCAGCCCTACGAAAGTTAATTTTGTGAAGAATGTGAGCGATACAAGATGTGTTGTCAATGCTTATTGAATACTGTTTGGCACGTATGCATGCTGCAGTCAGACGCAAAAGTAATTCATAGTTGGCCAATTTCACTAACTCCTCGTCCAAACTTTAAGTCTATCGATTTTTGAAATAGCTGACAACAGTTCTGACTTAGAAGTTAAAGTCGGCGGATGTTCAGCTGTGAGGACAAAGTTATTACTTGCTGTTGTTTGCAGTCAGTGAATGTGAATATTAACCTCAGAAAGTGTGGTGCCTGGTGGAAATGACCAAGCAGAAGTGTTCATTGGATGATGCATTAAAGAAGGAATTTCCTTTTCTAAATGAAAGTGACATAAATGATACAGCTGATTGCATGGTATGTAGTTCGGTGATTTCAATAGGTCACGGTGGGAGAAGCGACATAAACTATCACTTCCAAAAGAAGAAGTACAAGGAAGCGTCATCGGCATCTACAGGTAGCAAGGAGACGTTTTCATTTTTGAAAGAAACACACCAGGAATGCTGAAGAACGTATGTACGAGTACCGTGCCATCTATCACAATCATAGCTTTCGATTAAATGACTGCACTTCTCGCTTGATTCGTAAGTTGTTCGACAGACCTAAATATTGTTGTGTTAGAATTAAAAGAAATGAAGCAATTGTTGTTAATGTGTTCGCCCTCCATGATCTTACAGTAACTGCGAATTAATCACAAAAAGCAAAATGTTTTTCTGTAATGATTGATGCATCAAATCACAAAGCAAAAGCAAGATTCAGTCTCAACACAAAAATAAAAAATTTGGATATTTATGATGTTCCAAACGGAACAGCAGGTACATAGTTTCAATTTATTGAGTGTGATTTATTGAGTGTGAGGGAATTTCATTTTCTGCAGACAATACCAATTTGGGGTGAGCCAAACGTAATGGGATACATAATGTTTACCAGAAATTTAAGTAAAATTAAATAAATCACTTGTTAGTGTTAGCTGCGGTCTTCACGTTTTGCACAATAATGTTCAATCAGCATCAGATGGTCTACCAACTTAGATGTATTTTGAAAGGTAGCCTTTGGTCTTAGAAATCATCCCTTAAAAGACTCTTGACAAGTAACAGCAAAACACGTTGGTTGTCACTTCTTCCAGTATTGCAGATGGTCCTAGATATTTTCGAGGGCCGTAAGTCATACTCTTTGCTCTTTGACAACCGCCCTCAAACTTTGCTAAATTTCCTCTCTAACAATTCTTTCCCATTATGGTTGAGTTTGTTAGCAGATCAGTGTGAAGTTTTTGAGTTTTTGTTGCTACCATGAAACAAATTAAGAGTCCAAATATATCACTCATTGGAACTTATAATCTTATTGACAATCTTATATAACTCACTCATTGGAACTTCTTGGTTGACAATCCTGCACAAAAGTTAATTTCCAGAAAGGTCAACGGATTCATAACAACAGTAAAACATACATAAAAACTCTAGTGGAAGAAGGAATTATTATAGAAAATGTGTTTAAATCATTGCAGACATTTCTGATGACTGCATGAATTACATAAAAAAGTGGACCTCCTGTCAGTTTTCAGAAATTCAGAATCTATACTTGATTAGTTGCAACAATCTGCCTCACTGCACTCATGTTCAAGGTTCTTTTAGGTTTTTGGCTCAGTATCGTCTGCTTTCAATGAGAATTCATCTTTCGATGAGTGTGAACACGTTAAGAACATAACGTAGCAGTATACCAAAGACTGGATAACTAAAAAATTGCCTGTGGGATAAAGATGAACTGCATTATTTAAAAAAATGTGAAATTTGTAATATTTATTTGGAAAATGTAAAGAAAATTGTTGAGTTTGCGTTATATTTGTCCAGTACAAACACTGTAGACGGAAGGGTTTTCAGTTTGCTTAACATGTACTGGCATAATGAAAAAGGTCGTTGTAGTTTTTGGTACAATGAAAGCTATTGTTGGGAAGAACTCATTTCAGTCTGCCTTGTACAGAATTTTTTGATTGTAGAATTGATTCATTCTTGTGATAAATATGTTGTTGTTGTCCTCAGTCCAACTATGCACTACGACTACACACAATATTACTACAATCAGATTACCACTGAGTTACTCTGTACGCATGTTATATTATGGAGACCACTGGTAGTCTTTCTGACACCAAATCGTTTTATTTCTCTGAGAACGTAGAAACTGGTCTAGAAAGTATTGCACCTACACTTTCACCCAGCGTAGGGCAGTTACGACTGTGCACAACGAGTAATTCGGTGGTTCAGGGAACATGTCAGGTACAAATGGGATGTGCGGCCTTCACTCGTTGCGCAAGTGCATAGTACACAAGGCAGCACAACTGTACAGGCGTTCAAAACTTAAGGACTTTCACACGATATGTCACTGCCAAGAAACATGGCACAAAGAAACTTCGAGCATAAATAGAAAGAACTGCAGCTATATAGTACGGGAGGTAGCCGAAAGAAATATGCAATGGAACGAACATTAAAAACGCCTTTATTCAAAGACCATAATTACACTGAAGTCAGCGTGATTCATGATGGTTTTATTGAGGTATGTTATTTGACAGTGAGTCATCGTGCAAGAAAATTTCTTTCGTCCTTGAGTTTTACGGATCAGTTTATATTTCACATTTCTTTTTCCACAGCTACTCTTGCCAACTTTCCTATTTTCTTTAAGTTTTTGTTTCATTCTAGCTGTAGAAAGACCTTCCGTAATGTTAATATTTATGATTATGTCTGTTTTGTTACAACCTGGACGTTACCAAAGGCAGCGTATTGTTCTTAATAGGGTGTTTTATCACCAATGACGATGTGCATATCCTACAACGTGCTCGCATGCTGTCCTCGCCGGCCGAGGTGGTCGAGCGGTTCTAGGCGCTTCAGACCGGAACCGCGTGACTGCTGCGGTCGCAGGTTCGAATCCTGCCTCGGGCATGGATGCCCTTAGGTTAGTTAGGTTTAAGTAGTTCTATGTTCTAGGGGACTGATGACCTCAGCTGTTAAGTCCCATAGCGCTCAGAGCCATTTTTTGCTGTCCACAAGCTTGGTGACGAGTTATTGCGATAGTATGTTCCATTCCTCCATCAGCGCGATTGACAGATGAATGTGGACGTCGTGCAGTACGTCTTCCCATCAGAACTAGAAGGCTAGTCCATTCGCCGAATGTACTCTCGTTCTAAGAATTACTCCAACTGCGCTGCTTGATGCGGTCGAGCATTGTCATCCATAAAAATGTAGTCAGGGCCAAATGAACCATGTAAGAGACGCACAAGGGGAAAGAATGCCGTGTTACAATAACTTTGACCAATGAGTGAACCGGGTCCAAAGATTTGGAGGTCGGCACGCCCACGCAACAGTGAATACTGATACCATAAAATCTGGACCACCAAAACGATCATATTCGAACAATAGTCCTAGGTACAATGTATGTTCCCACCTCTCGCCATATGAGGGAACGTCCAGTACTGTCGAACATAATAGTTTCTGTGGTCCAGTTGTTATTATATGGGGAGCCATGATGTTGCATGGGCATACTGACCTCCAAGTCTTTGAAAACGGTGCACTCACCTGTCTAATTTATTGCGACTCTGTACGCCTTCGGCATGCATGTCTTTTCAGAGGTGCATTCGGCCCTGAGTTAATTTTTATGGGTAAAAATGCCCAACCCCACGAACAGCTCACGATGTTCGGCGAGTGGACTGTCCTTAAATCCCATCGAGGAATTGTGGGATGCGTTGGGGAGACGTAATGCAGGACATCCGTATGCATCAACGGCCGCCAGCAGCTGTCAACCGCGCTATTGAGGAATGGAACGGCCTCCCACTAATCAGACTAACGGACATCATGGGGGAACGTTGCAGGGCATGCATATCGTAGTTGTGATCACAAACTGTATTAAGAACTATGTCACGCCTTGGCGACCGTTACAAGTGGAGGGGAATTCAGTGTAATTATTGTCTTTGAATGAAAAAATCATTTGTGTTCGTCTCATTGCATTTTTCTTTCAGTTAACTTCCGTACAATACTGTTTCAGTTAGTTCTATGTGTGATCTAAGTTTTGTTGAGCTATATTATTTGACAGTGAATCATCTTGCAAAAGATATTTTCGTTCTTAAGTTTGACAGATCAGCTTATATTTCACATTTTTTTTTTTTTGCGCAGCTGCTCTTGCCAACTTTTCCTACTTTCTTTAAGTTCTTCTTTCACTGTAGCTATAGAAAGACCTTTCGTAATGTTAATATATATGATTATACCTGTTCTATTACATCCTTTGACCGAACGAGGTGGCGCAGTGGTTAGACACTGGACTCGAATTCGGGAGGACGACGGTTCAATCTCACGTCCGGCCATCCTGATTTAGGTTTTCCGTGATTTCCCTAATTCGCTCCAGGCAAATGCCGGGATGGTTCCTTTCAAAGGGCACGGCCGACTTCCTTTCCCGTCCTTCCCTAATCCGATGAGACCAATGACCTCGCTGTTTGGTCTCCTTCCCCAAACAACCCAAACCCATTACATCCTTTAGTACTTCATAAAGATTTCAGATTTGTACTTTGAACACATCTCTTCTTATTTCTTATTTCGAACCCATGATTCACTTCCGGACAGCACTGGCGTGGCAGAGAGAACGTGTCTCTAAATGTGTTTTACGTTTTATATTCTTGTTGATTACTCCACATATCATGTTAGTACTATGTGAGCTGTTTAATCCTTTTTTTATTTTTAATTTTTGAAATGTCCGCCCCTGGTAGCTGAGTGGTCAGCGCTACGGCATGTCATGCCTAACGGCCCGGGTTCGATTCCCGGCTGGGTCGGAGATTTTCTCCGCACAGGGAGTTGTGTTGTCCTCATCGTCATCATCATCATCATTTCATCTCCATCGACATGCAAGTCGCCGAACTACGGTCGCAGGTTCGAATCCTGCCTCGGGCGTGGTTGTGTGTGATGTCCTTAGGTTAGTTAGGTTTAAGTAGTTCTAAGTTCTAGGGGACTGATGACCTCAGCAGTTAAGTCCCATAGTGCTCAGAGCCAGAGCCAAGTCGCCGAAGTGGCGTCAACTCGAAAGACTTGCACCAGACGAACGGTCTACCCGATGGGAGGCCCTAGCCAAACGGCATTTGTATATTTTTAAAATCACTGGCCTTCTCAGTACTCGCCGCGATGCCAATATCGAGATCGGATTCGATTCTCTGGTGGCCCCGTATCTTTGGAGAGTTGGCTTCTCGCGCGCTGCGAGGCGACAGAACGAGGAAGAAGGGGTTTGTTGGGAGTTATCTGTGGACTGTGCGTGAGGAGCGACGTCGGTGTCGGAGGGCACGGCCGCTTGGTCGGTGGGCCCCGCGGAGGCAGTCGGTTGAGGACTTGGTCATTTAAGGGCTGAGAAGTGATTTCTTGGTTGTGCCCTTCGATTCCGACTAAGAATTACGGCAAGTTTGGTGTATGAGGTTAACATTAGAATTCTAAGAAGATGCGTATATATCAGACTTGTGAGTGGTGTAAGCTTTGCTTCGGTACTGCAGTCTCCAGTTAGAGCGCTGCTTGGGAGGAGAGCTCTGATACCACCATTGTCCTCTCTTTAGCTGCATTAAATTAAATGACTTTTAGATCGAATGTGGATCCAAGTAAGGGACCGAATCATTGCTTGTGTTATTAAGAAACCTAAGTCAACCACCAGAGTGTTAAACTCTGTTATCTACAGTTATAACAAGTAATTTGACACTCTGGTAGTGTCCACGAGTGACCTTTGGAGGTACTGTTAAGTGTTTGTAGTAATGGAAAGATTGACCGTGGAACTTTTCAGTCAGACGCTTATGAATGCAGTTCACTTCTTATCGTATTTTACGGTTCTGCTTGTGGCGAAATCGCCGATAGTATTTTCATAATTTAGCTTGCGACATCATTCTGTGGTTTGGTGTGGCCTTCCCAAGAGTTTAAAGCCCCAAATATTTTCTTACTGCCCTTGCTGAGGTTACCTTGCAACAGTTGTTGATTTATCTCATGTCTGCCCCACCGTACTGCTGTTTGGTGTTGTGCGGTATAGTCTCGTCTCATGTCTGCCCCATCGTACTGCTGTTTGGTGCGGTGCGGTATAGTCGAAGTGCTCAGTTGTACCGCATCCATATCGACTTATAATCCCAGTATGCAATTTGTGTAAGTTGGTTGCGCCCTGTTAACGTTTTGTACATCGTGGAAAATCCTTCCCGTGCCGCATGTGATACTGAAAGTACATCACTGTGCAAAACAGCGCATGACCTCCACGAAATCAAAAGATACATATTGTAAATTATTTTTTTCACGGATGTAACCACTGAGCTTAAAAGTTGATTTGTGTGTTTCTTTATTTATTTTGAAAAGAAAAGATTTACAGATCTGGTTAATTAAAACATTTATGCTTCATTATTTTTCATAATTCGTTGGGTGTCATATGCATCACAAGTAGGGAGGTTTATGGTGGTAAGTGTTTAAAACTAAGGAAAATATTTTGATACGGTGTGCATCGTAGATGCTACGCGGTTTGAGTGTACATTGATAGTAATCAGTTTTTATTGCATTTAAGTTGTTGTTTTAAATAAAATTTTGTGATCAATATTTTGTCTATAGAGATCACATCTTTAGAGACCAGATCTTGGAAAATTTTGGTGCTGCCATGTGGCATTAGAATCTTTATTTAACCTTGCATTATGCAATTTGTATTTCTTTTCTTTGGTTAAAAAGGGATTTTGAGTTCTGAGTGTTGTAAATTGATTCTGAGAGCTGTTCTTTGATCTGTTCTTATTCAAGAGACTGTTAGTTAAATAATGCTTCAGGAACTTTCATTAAGAAACTATATTGACGATCTTGCTGTTCGTGGTAAAGAATGTTCACTTACTATTTTAAAATGAAGCTGTAAAGTTTTAAAGGTAAAATAAAAACTTTTATTAGATAAATGCTGTCTGCTTGTACTTCCCACAACGTCCACGTATTGAAGGTATTAGCCTTCGGGCGTTGTCTGATGTTTTCCCCGGTATTTATCCCAGATAACGCTTCCGGGGACATGTCACTATCCACACGGTTTTGTAAAACTGCGATGTAAAATTATTTTGTTTGTAACTGGAAACAAACCTACTCTTTCCGTTAAACAGAGCGTCGCATGAAAGACGTGACAAGAAGTAACTGTTTCGGCTGACTCCAGCTACACAATGCAAAAGCGATATTGCAAATATCTGCCGAAACACCAGAGAAATTGGGTCTGATGACTCTTGGGACAGATACTCGTTATATTGAAGAATGTCGAAAAAATACAGCATCCTTGTAGTTCCTCTTTGTTTGTGTTCAGTAGCTTTGAGACTGTATTTCCCATATCTTTAACTGTTTCGGTGTTTATGTATAGACTACTCATAGAATTTATGAGGTGAGATGGATAATCTCGTTCAGCCTTTGCTTTCTATAGCATGCTTCTTCAAAATCTATTAAGGCTCTAGGTTCCCCTATTGAATTCTGGTTTCTTTCTATAACTTCTTGTAGTCTAGAAACAACGCGAACTGTTGACCGCCCCTTTCTGAAACGTAACTGTTCTCCAGATAGTAGTCCCAGAGGAGTGGCGTAGTGGTTTTCACACTGGAGTACGGCGGTTCGAACCCGAGTCCAGCCATCCTGATTCAGGTTTTCCGAGATTTCCCTAAATCGATTGAGGCAAATGCCGGGATGGTTCATTTGACAAAGGGCACGGCCGATTTCCTTCCCCATCCTTCCCTAATTCCAGCTTATGCTCCATCTGTAATGACCTCGTTGTCGACGGGAAGTTATTCTCCTCTTCTTCAGATACTAGCTTTTCCATGCTGTTTTCTTACTCTTGCATTCAGGATTTCAGCATATAATCTATAGGCTGAATCCATGAGCTTACACTTCTATGGTTTCTATATTTATCTAGTCCGCCAGCGGTAGCTGAGTGGTGCCGGCACGGTAGCTCAGCGTGTTCGGTCAGAGGGTTAGCTGCCCTCTGTAATTAATCGATCAACAACGAACTTAAACGGATATCTTACGACGTCCGCCCTGAGCAGATGAAACGAACAAAAGCGAACAAAATGAGATTAAAAAAAGTGGTCAGCGCGCCAGAATGTCAATCCTATGGGCCCTGGTTCGATTCCCTGCTGGGTCGGAGATTTTCTCCGCTCAGGGACTGGGTGTTGTGGTGTCCTAATCATCATCATTTCATCGTCATCGACGCGCAAGTCGCCAAAGTGGCGACAAAGTGAAAGTCTTGCACCCGGCGAACGGTCTACCCGACGGGAGGCCCCAGTCACAAGACTTTTTTTTACATTTATCTATATCTCCCTTTTCAAGAACGGGAGTTACTTCGGCTCCTATCCAGTCTTTTGGTACCTTCTTATTTCTCCAGCACTGATTAAATATGTGAACAAGCCTTAGATGCAGGAATAGCCTACCACATTTCCACAGTTCCATATTAGTATCAACTAAACCAGTGGCTTTCCTGTTCTTTGTAATTTTTAATTCATCCGTCAGTTCGTCCAAGCCTTTTGTATCATTTTTGTGTCTTTCAGACATTAAACACCGTATGTGAAATTACAATTTAAATTTTTTAACGAACTGTTTTTAGATCTAGAAAGCAAACTGTAAATTAAATATGTTTTATTATAGACCACTGATGCTCTTTTACATCAAAACGGAACGGGTTTGATACGTCTAAGCTCTTAAGTAAGTTCACCTACCGTAACGCGAAGCATGCAAATTTGCGAAATACAGTTTTTCCACAGTCGGATCGAAACCGCGCAGGTTGGTGATGCACAGAACAAAGTGAAGCCGGCCGCTGTGGTCGAGCGGTTCTAGGCTCTTCTGCCCGGAATCACGAGGCTGTTACGGTCGCAGGTTCGAATCGTACCTCGGGCATTGATTTATGTGATGTCCTTAGGTTAGTTGGGTTTAAGTAGTTCTAAGTCCAGGGGACTAAGGACCTCAGATGTTAAGTCCCATAGTGTTTAGAGTCATTTGAACCATTTGAACAAAGTGAGTTGGGCTTTTAGACTATTTCCCCCGCTCATTCAAGCAAATGCAGGGCTGGTCATAACTTTCAGTCTTAGAAAATACGACACACAAACAGTTACATTACGATCACATACAGAACAAAGACAACACAAATCAGACAGATGGTGCACACGACTACACCCCCGCACGTGACTGACTACTGCGGTGACAGGAAGAGCTTCCGGCGGCAAAGTAAAGTACTTTTCAACAAACTCAGTACTTCGGAGCCCGTAACGTTGATAGGGTAAAAGCTGACGAAAAGAAGACGAGACTATTGCAAGTTTCGAGAACCAGCATTTGCGACAGACTGCAGAACAATTCTACTGCCTCGCGTAAGGACCGTAAGGACAAAATAAAGGAGAGTAGGGTTAGTATAGGTGTAAGTGGAACAATTAAGTAAAAGACAAGCAGTGGTACAGAGTAGTCTGCGGCACGTATCGTAGAGTGGCTTGTGGGATACGTATGAGACGCAGTACAACACAAATAAGACCTCTAGACCACGTGAAATAACGTTCAAAACTACTATTGAATTAACTGATAAGAATGCCAGCATGTATAAATAAGGTTCTGAAACTCGTTAATCACGTCACTGATGAAATGAAACAACAATCTTGATGAATAACATCGCACGAGCTAATCACCCTGGTTCCATAAATTTTATAACGACTTCGTAAAATACAACGAAGTCTTTCCTCTTGTTTTAATATACCTCGAGACGCGATTCTGCGTAAAAATGAGACGAGGGATTTGCAGTTTTAAATCGTTTCTGGTTTTTTGCGGACAGGCGGCAGTGGCGCCTTCGGCGTCGCGGCGGCAGCGCACAGCCGCATCGGATTACCCCGGCGGCTGGCGGGCCGCTGCTATTAAGTTTCGCCCAGGCAATTAACTGAATGGCTCTACTTTGTACCGCGCCCGTGTCGCCTTCGCTTTATTTGCTCTGTCTGCCGCTGGCGTCGCTGCGATCGGAGAGACAGCTGAGAGCCGACGATGATGCAAATCCCTGGAGGGAACTCTGCTCTGATGTGCCAAGAGTTACCACTCCATCTAGAGGGAATTCACTGTATTTTCTGACACGTGTTGATACAGACCTAACAGGATAACCTTACAAGTTCATTACTTTGAGATTATCTGATAAAAAAGTTTTTGTGCCACCTTCATCACTTGCAGGTTTTCTATACTTTTTTATCGACAACCTCTACTTGATGACTTGCGACGGTGCACACTAATTCAGCCCTACAGAAGCAAAGGCGATGTGGCTGACTGCAGAAGATATCGCGGATAAAACTGACACTATAAACACTGAAGGAGTGGGAGAGATTGTTTGCCAACAACTTAAATAAGGAAACAAAGACTACGTTCAATCATTCTGATTTTACCAGCGGAGTAGGCACTAGCTACCATTCATACGGTTAAAATCTTAATGGAAAAATAGAGAGATCTCAAGAGAGACCTAAATGGTTCTAATGGCTCTGAGCACTATGGGACTTAAAATCTGAGGTCATCAGTCCCATAGAACTTAGAACTACTTAAACCTAACTAACCTAAGGACATCACTCACATCCATGCCCGAGGCAGGATTCGAACCTGCGACCGTAGCAGTCTTGCGGTTCCGGACTGAAGCGCCTAGAACCGCATGGCCACCGCGGCCGGCAAGAGAGACCTCCATTTCGTGTTTACTTACCACGAAAAAACCTACGACCATGTACCAAGAAAGCTTATATGGCAGGCTGTCTGCGCACAATATGACACAGAATACTGCACCTGTATTTTCAAAGACGTGCAGCTGTAAGCTTTGCAAGTGCAATGGTAGAATTCGAAGAGAAAATAGGGGTCCACTAAGAATTTGTTTTGAGTCTACCACTATTCGGTCTGGTCATGAACTGTGTAATAGCACGTCTACGGAAACCAACTCTACGGACACTTTTGTTCCTTGACGATATAGATACAATAGCGGAATCACTACCACAGATTCAAGACGAATTTAACGCTTAGTGCCTGGCGCTAGAACGTAGAGGACTTACAGTAAGTAGCAGTATATGTACTGCAACTTCTGAAGAATACCAACTAGTTCTAAATCCCAGCTACATCTATGCAATGCGCTTATGGCACCATTCGATCAGTTCAAGTACATCGGACCCGGAATAACATCCATAGCTTCCACGGATAAAGACATTGAAAACTGTGTTGTGTCCCACCCAGCTTGTATGAAGGTATGGGCTGCGCGGCGCAGTCGGGACGTTGATACTGTGAGCTGAGATCTGATAATTCCCCTTTAACAAAATGAGAGTGAGACATTCTCCAGGATATTTAACAGGGTTGAAGTTGAAAAGGAGAGAAGTTTGTAGAGTGTGTAATGGTGCAAACACTTCTTAATAGGATATAAGAATACTTTTTTCAATATTGCATCCATACTCGGAGAGGCTTTTTATTCATCGGTGATTACATTCTACTCCTCAAGTAACTCCCAGTTCCTGAGTACTAGCTTTTACTACCAGAGACGAGTGCTTTGCTAACGACCCCTTCCGATGATAGCATCAGATATCACAAATGTGTGTCAAATCTTATGGGACTTAACTGCTAAGGTCATCAGTCCCTAAGCTTACACACTACTTAGCCTAAATTATCCTAAGGACAAATACACACACCCATGCCCGAGGGAGGACTCGAACCTCCGCCGGGACCAGCCATCAGATACTGTAATCAAGACAAGAGACGAGTGCGGGACAGCATTCGTTCCTTACTATACACAGAAAACTGCCAATTATTCCTCGTTGCGACTCATGCAGCTAGACACTAGGAGAGAAGTGCAAGGCGGCACTTTTTGCGCTGTATATTATGATACACAGAAGTACTATTTAACTTTGCTGCTACTAGGCACAAACTCTACAGAGCTTGTTCTTTACTAACAAGTAGTAAACACAGTGTAAGAACGGTGGTTGGATCCCTTTCAGAAAATCAATGCCTCCCTTGATGGTGTACATTCTTAGCATAATTTACTGCAGGATCATCGAACTGTCACTTTAAACTGACGGTTCCCGACAACTCAGCTGCTCCCTGGGGATGACTGCGGCTAAAACTGTGTGACTCAGTCGCTAACTTTCTCACTGCTTAAGTCACCTGCTATTGCCGAGGCTGCCTCCGACTGTGGTTTATACAATGCTTTCTCAGGGTCTTGGGGAAGATTCCCCTGGCTGTGTTGCTTTCCCGTGATTGCCTTGAAGGTCCTTTCAATGAGCGAAATCTTTACAGAAGCTTCTCTAACCTCCCTGACCCACCTGGGCGAGCGCTTCATTGTTTTGGCCCCAGTCATCTGGCCATGGCTATTTCCGTTTATTGCAGCATATTGTCGACCTGGCAATGACCGCGACTTCGGCGGCATAACACTTTTCCGTGGGGTGTGCTAACTATTACTCTCACTTGATCTACTTCTTGCTGGTCACGCGCAGCACGTCTCTCTAGTGTCATGCCTATGACTTACTACTGAATAAAGTTTCAATTCTTTTCATAGTGTCCATGACACCTCTTCTATCAATAACATTCGACCTCCTGTGTTAATTAACCTTGACAGCCATGACATCTGCCCACAAAACTTAATTCATGAGCACTCATCCAGTGTGCCATCAACTGCTTTGAATTTACAGATGCATTTATTCTCTCTCTCTTTTTTGTTTTGCGTGATGTTATTTAGTATCTAGTTACACGCTATCCATATTTATTTTATACCCTCTGCTCTTTAAATACACTATATCTTCTTCTTCTGGGGATTTCTTTAATAACTGACAATGTCATCGGCCATTCTCAATCTAGTTGGCTTGGGTGTATTAACTGCAGTATGACATGCAATATGACTGGCAACAATGTCCACCGTCAAAACAGTATGTAACGAAGTTAAATGAACAATATGGGTAACGCAGGCAACTGCAACCTGTAACTGTTGTTACATTTAAGATTAAGCCTCTGTAAATAGCTATAGAATAATCTTTGGCTCTTCTCTCATAGTTCATCTCCATTTCCTGTTTATCAGTCAGCTGTTCACCATACACCAATCACCTCCAACTACCCAAAGTTCATCAAGCGTAGTGAATACTTGTCTTAAAGGTACCTCTTATATGTTTATCTTGTGATCCAGTTCTTCACAATAATCAATTTCAATTGTAATGATATTAGTGTGTATCATTCTATTCTAGATGTACAACTGCGATCCGTAACCTTTGTATTGAACATCGATAGTCCGACACCCTGTTGGTGAATATCACCGGAGGCCTGCTCCCAACAAAAAACGGTCTTACTTTCTTGCTTTGGGCTTATTTATAGCGATTCATTATCACTATTATGTGTTCAGAAACTTTTTTAAGGCAATTAACTTTTGGTCTCAATTCCTTGAAACACCTCCACTTTGTATAATCCACTTCACACTCGTCCTGATCGGACATGCATAACATTACAAAGGTCTGTTTACATATCTGTGGTATCCCGGGCCAATGAGGTTGAAAGCTCGTCAGAACGCATCGACCTAGACGACAGCCACTACGCAGCGCCTCTAAAATTCGCGAGTGCTTCAGTCTCCACCTCAGAGCTATTTGCGGCCACGGCGCGAGCGCCAGCTTATCGGTGCTAGTGGCTGCGCTGTAAAGATAACAGCACAGGAGCCCGTAACTCAGCCATGTTCTGACTGCGCTCTCGTATTCTTCCTTGTGCTAAATGTTGTTTGGTTGCTGAAGTTGTTACGTTTAGGCTTTCGATTCGGTTCACTCTCCAAACTTGTCGTTCTGCCGTGTTATCTTCATTGTCCTACCATCGCTGTTGTTTTCTTTCTGTTATTTTTCGCAATTCAACGTCGACTCCCTCGGCCGATGGGCTAGTTGTCACCTGGTCGGGTCCGATTCCGGTTGTCATAATTGGCGACGACGTAAGAGATTAGCAGTCACTTATGGATGTGAAACTTGGGCAACTCGTGGAACAGCAACAGGAACAGCTGCTCCTACAACAGCAATTGCAACAGCATTTGCAACAGTAGTTTCAACAGCAATCCGACTTGTTACATCATAAAATTCAGCTTTTGTCAGAACGCTTGCAGGTTCAGGGTACACAGCTCGTCCAAGCTGTGATCACTTCCCCTAAGTGGTGTCCCATCCATGCATAATTCCACCATTTAATGACACCAAAGAAGACTGGGTCACCTATTAGCAGCAGCCGAAACAGCACTTCGCCGCTTTTTGGGTTTCTGATGACGTTCTTCAACGGTCACTTTTCCTTTCTAGGGCTCCCAAGACACATTTTTCTTACTAAAGAAGTTGGCTCCTCTCTCATATCTGGCATATTCAAGGAGATGTATTCGTTGCTGTTGAACTATTTCTCACGGTGATTCCATGTGCTCGCGTACTGCCTTGACCTCCTGTAAGTGATAGAGAGTTAGACATCACAGATGTGGCCTGCAAGGATGAGCCATATTGTTAGGTACTCACCCTATACATTCAAACTTGGATGCAATACAGCTCGGGATTACGAAATTTGAGAGAAACCTCATATTATTCAAAATCACAAGTCCTTCCAAGTATCTATCGAAGGAGAAACATACGTTAAACTATCACATATGACTAACGCACATAGGAAAAGCAACAGCTCAAAAGGGTTAATAAAAGGCTATAAAAGGAGGAAATAAAATAAAATTATTAAACCTGCTTTAAATGTTATATGTGGCACAGGCGAAGGCATTGACATTCAACATAAAAGACTGAATAGTGTATCTCTGGAAAATACACTCCTGGAAATGGAAAAAAGAACACATTGACACCGGTGTGTCAGACTCACCATACTTGCTCCGGACACAGCGAGAGGGCTGTACAAGCAATGATCACACTCACGGCACAGCGGACACACCAGGAACCGCGGTGTTGGCCGTCGAATGGCGCTAGCTGCGCAGCATTTGTGCACCGCCGCCGTCAGTGTCAGCCAGTTTGCCGTGGCATACGGAGCTCCATCGCAGTCTTTAACACTGGTAGCATGCCGCGACAGCGTGGACGTGAACCGTATGTGCAGTTGACGGACTTTGAGCGAGGGCGTATAGTGGGCATGCGGGAGGCCGGGTGGACGTACCGCCGAATTGCTCAACACGTGGGGTGTGCGGTCTCCACAGTACATCGATGTTGTCGCCAGTGGTCGGCGGAAGGTGCACGTGCCCGTCGACCTGGGACCGGACCGCAGCGACGCACGGATGCACGCCAAGACCGTAGGATCCTACGCAGTGCCGTAGGGGACCGCACCGCCACTTCCCAGCAAATTAGGGACACTGTTGCTCCTGGGGTATCGGCGAGGACCATTCGCAACCGTCTCCATGAAGCTGGACTACGGTCCCGCACACCGTTAGGCCGTCTCCCGCTCAAGCCCCAACATCGTGCAGCCCGCCTCCAGTGGTGTCGCGACAGGCGTGAATGGAGGGACGAATGGAGACGTGTCGTCTTCAGCGATGAGAGTCGCTTCTGCCTTGGTGCCAATGATGGTCGTATGCGTGTTTGGCGCCGTGCAGGTGAGCGCCACAATCAGGACTGCATACGACCAAGGCACACAGGGCCAACACCCGGCATCATGGTGTGGGGAGCGATCTCCTACACTGGCCGTACACCTCTGGTGATCGTCGAGGGGACACTGAATAGTGCACAGTACATCCAAACCGTCATCGAACCCATCGTTCTACCATTCCTAGACCGGCAAGGGTACTTGCTGTTCCAACAGGACAATGCACGTCCGCATGTATCCTGTGCCACCCAACGTGCTCTAGAAGGTGTAAGTCAACTACCCTGGCCAGCAAGATCTCCGGATCTGTCCCCCATTGAGCATATTTGGGACTGGATGAAGCGTCGTCTCATGCGGTCTGCACGTCCAGCACGAACGCTGGTCCAACTGAGGCGCCAGGTGGAAATGGCATGGCAAGCCGTTCCACAGGACTACATCCAGCATCTCTACGATCGTCTCCATGGGAGAATAGCAGCGTGCATTGCTGCGAAAGGTGGATATACACTGTACTAGTGCCGACATTGTGCATGCTCTGTTGCCTGTGTCTATGTGCCTGTGGTTCTGTCAGTGTGATCATGTGATGTATCTGACCCCAGGAATGTGTCAATAAAGTTTCCCCTTCCTGGGACAATGAATTCACGGTGTTCTTATTTCAATTTCCAGGAGTGTATTTCCTGTGCGATATTTCCTGTGTAATAATTCCTGTAGAATTCCCATAGAATTACTGTAGAATAATTCCTGTATAATTGTTCCTAATTCCAGCACTCGTGGGGGTTTCAGCAGTCCGTTCTTTGGCTGGAGGGCTTACGCCTAAGCTCGAACAGTGAAGAATGTCCAGGAAGTAGTGGAGCAAACGAAGGAAGCTAAAAGGCATATTACGACAATGTAGACCATCTCTGTCAGTAAAGGAATATATTTAAAACCACACAAGAAAGGACTTGGATTGGTTATTTAAGAAATCTAGCTATTCTAACGGACAAACCATTTACCAGTAAAGATCTGCTTAAGCCCATCAAGAAACTCAAAGCCCCAAGATTTTGTCGTGTATTTATATGAGAGTCGTTGTCAGAGATGATATTGAAATGCCGGGAATGTGGAATTGTCAGGTTAGATGTTTTAGGGGGATATGACACTCACTGGGTTGCATACGTTAAGAAAAAAAGATCAAAATACCATCTACTACTTTCACTTGTACAGTGATTTGAGACCACGTTAAGAATTAGACCAATACTTTGCTGATAAGAACCTAGTGTTCAACCATTTTCGATGGTACCAAGATCGCAATTCATATCTCTGCTGTCATTTTCGTTTAATGTTTGTCTTGGAACACATATTAAAAGAAAAAGAATGCACATCACTACATCATTTGAAATTTAGGTGTTACGTTATACCCTCGTTTATATTAAGATCGAACGACTTTCTCATAGTAAATCTAAGGAAGAGGGAGTGGACTATTGCCACTATATCTACGGAGAGGGAGTGGAGTATTGCATTGATAGGTCCTGAAACATATAACAGCATACTTAACTTCACTGAGGTAAATAATAAACTACACCTAGGAAGTGGTGGTGTTGTGGTAATACGTCATGGCTCATCTGATTCTGAGGTTTTGGATGCATGTATAAATGAATTTTTACAAGGCCTTAAGTTATGTGTTAAAGTAAATATGCTTAAATGAGAGGTAAAAACAACAAAACGGACAATAGACATAACCCACAAAGGTTCAGTAGGATCGTTACTAGGTTTATTGAGCAGTCAAATGATGCTAGATAACGCTGATGAAATTTACGAGTCGAATCAACAACTGAATATTCTGCCTGTTGGCATGATCAGTGTTGAGTGTAATATTGCAACGAACTCATAACTTAATGATAAATTAATTCACAGTATTCACAGATTTCTTCCACGTAGGGTCAGATTAAAAAACTGTGGAGATGCCTGCAGTCCAGTATGTCTCCCAGTGACTTTTCTGACATTAGACCATCCCAAGTTGAATATCGTGAATCGGAAAGGGAATGTAGTAGATTTTTGTTATAAGGAAATTATAGTATGTTTTCATCTGATGTAGTTTCATAGGTTTAGAGAATAAATACAGGAGATACAACCATTAGAAGACCACTTTAAAGTGGAAGCGGATCACGCTAACACCTGAGAATCGATAGGGCTGAGATCTTGCAATGACGTCACTCGATGTAACAACTCCAGTTCAATATAACGATCGAATCACTCATCAGGGATACTTCCCCCACAAACCCTTAGCTTCAAAAACATTCAACAATGAAGATGAGATAAGAAATCTTACTCAATATCAAACCGAGTTAACACAACCAAACAATAGTTTCTTATATTTGGAAGGAAGCTTCATGGCCATTAAGGAGGATGTAAGCTCCTTGTTAACAGCAACTCTGCAACTGACACGTGATCCATTTACCTTTTTGTTTCAAGAAATAATGTATGAACTTATGGAAACAAGCTCGTGCGCACAAGAGTTGTTGGAATCACATCTGATCTCAAAACATACACCTCCGCGTCAACTTTCGACATGAATGGAAAATGCAGGTTGGTTCATAGATGGATCGATCGATGTCTGCTTTAGAGCCTGTATCCCACTCTAAATGTTATGGGCTCGTTTCAGGGTAATAAACGAGTCATTATGAATGCTAAACTGATTCTAGGTCGACGTTCTCCGTATAGTAAATTATATATTCTAGAAGCGTCAGAAGAAGAGAATAAAACTGTCCTGCATAAATTGGTGTGGAATGTAATCCGTTCATATCGAGGAGCACCTAAAATTTTTGTGTGCTTTGCGTGCAGGTGCCCAGCTACCATTAACTTTCTAGTCATTGGAGCTTGACGAGTAACCTAATCCTTCCAGAGGCATTTCAGAAATTATGGACAAGAAAGACATCTGTCCAGATAAAAACGCCTTGATTTCTTATTCTAGTGCTGCACACATACAGAAGGGGTAATCAAAAAAGGCATTCAGGCGTATCTGATAACTGTATTTTCCGTACGATAACTTACAGCTGCACAAGAAGAATAATAGTTCTACGATATTTATGCAAGGTTCCTTTCTTCTTCCTATGAGAGTGATCAATGTGGATGCGTGCTCAGTCCTAAGAAGTTTAAAGAATTAGCGCCCATAGTGGTCACTGATTGCTCCAAGAAAAATTAGGTCACTAAAAGTGGTACTGCAGATGTGCGTATTGAATCTGAATCATTGCAAAACTTCCCTAAAAGCACTATAACGCATGCGTTATTGCTGCATGACTGTATCGTAAAAGATTCACCTGTTACAGGAATCTTGCAACGTGTGGTATAAACGAAAAGGTACTCCACCATCTGTGTCATATCTCACAATGAACTCTCAGAGTGCAAATATCATTGGGAATATGGAGGGGTTTTATGATGAGTGTAGGCAATTTCTGTTCATGGATGTTGCATTTATGGCTTTCTACAGTGCTGCACAAGTATTAATGAAGTATTCCGCCATCATTGCCTTGCCAATACAATTTAGTACAGAACATGTGCTAAGACTCGTCAAGAAACTGCATGGCTTACTCACTATCGTCATGGAAAATGGCGGTACGATGAAGAAGTGTCGTATGAAGATCTGGTGTCATCGGTTTGAAGTTATGACCATAGAGACAGCATAGTTTACATCACAGGTCATGGAAATATATTACTTTCAGGCTTCAGATAAGCATTTAACCAATTCCAGCTATGCTACCCGTGAAGAGTCGGGGAAATAAGTTTCAAGACTGCCTATATGATGTTGTAATTGGAGGCAGTCCCACGGCAGCCAGCCGCAGTATTCCAATGTAGGCCCCTCTGTATGCAGTAAAATAGTAATCTCCAATGCAATAATCTATGGACACAACTCATTTGTAAAGTGAACTCTCTTCTCCATGCTCTGTACTGACAGGTCCGAGCAGATGCTCAATGTGTGCTCAGTGCAGATAGTACGGGCCGATTGGACTCCCAGATTTGCGACATCGGATGAGGAATACAATCACTACTGCTCCGAATTTTCTTCATTTTTCTGTTTTCAGTAATTCCTTGCAATAGAGTTTAATACTTTGATATTATTCTGCAATGTATCGACCACAGTTTCTTCATGATTCAATTCTGATTATTCCTAGAATTAATCCTGATGCGGTTCATTCCAAAGGGACGCACATTGCTCAGTACGGACCAAACATTATACGTTATGCTAAGAATTATAGCTGGATGTCATCATGTTGCTGGTTAGACGACAAATATCTTGCGAAACGAGCTACAAGTGTGTTTCGTGACATGCAGGCTGACGGAAAAAAGGTTGAGGTCAAGGGTTCTAATCCCATCTTGGGCATGGGTATTGGTTTTAAATGATTTGTTGCGGTATATCTGCCCTCATTAGTTGCTGCAAGATTGAAAGAAATAATGATATGTGAGCGTTTACCAGTAACTGTCTTTGGTTTGCTAAGAACAAAACTAATCAGTGGGGGCATTTTTATTGGACAATGTCATGATCGTCTAGCCCTCGTAGCATGTGAACTGTTCAGAGACAACGGGGTTAGCTATTGTTCAGAAACACGTTAAATATTTCCTTGAAACTGCTCTGTAGGATCATTGGGCAATCAAAGGAGGAGTATAATAATTCCGAAAGGGCGACGCTTAATGAAACAATGTGCAGTTGAAACTAACCTCTTTTTTAGTGACTAAGTTAATTACTTTCCTGTAAGAGTCTGGCTTAATCCATCTCACTCCGCAGTTCCGCATTTAGGGAACCATGGAAACTTATGCAGTGGTCTAGAACTTCTCCTCTATGAACGTGCTGCGAAACAGAGGATACCAGCCATCTTCTTTGTGGTTGCCTACATCAGTTTGTTCCAATCAGTAGGGTACGGGTAGTGAAAAGCCCAGACGAAACCACCAATGCTTATCGAAGACGTGTGTGTAACACTCGATTGATTGATCGGGTTAGTTTTTCTTATTCTCAGTTACCCTGACTGGCTCTAGAGAAGTAACGTAGTTTTCATACACTCTGCATCTTATTTATTGGGCTCCTCAGTATTTTTTTCATATGAGATACCTATCATGATTCAACAACTGCAATATTAAGTCTAATACGTGCAACATCTTGGCTGTATCTACTCGTAACTGTAAATGTCTCTCTATCTTCTTCATTTCATCCATATGTGTGTCACAGAAACTACCCAGTAACCTACGTCTAATCGAGATTTACACTGCATTTGTGTGCGGATTAAAACTTTTCCTGTTATCAGTGACACAGCTTTCCTCTAATCAAATCGCAGTTCTCTTTCTAATGCCAACAACAAATCCATTACCTCTGTCGCACTATCAGCATCCTCCCACTTCTCTCATCACTGTCTCTTTTTCCTCCTTTTTTCTTCCTCTTCCATTGCTTACACATTCGTTACCTCTTGTGCTAACTGTTCGCTCTTCTGCGGAACAATTAACCTGTTCTCCATATTTGATGTTTTCAGTAGTGGTGCAGCAACTACTTAATTTTTTCGGTAGTCATTATGCACTACTCAATAAGTGATGGTATTTACTTATAAAAGAACTTCAGTAACAATTTTCTTCTGTACATAGTGTTAGAATGAATAAAAGAATTGTCTGACGGTGGTTCTTAACAATTACAGTAGCTGATTAAATTAAAACAAAACTTGATTATTTTTAGATTTTCAGTCTTTTTCCTGGTGTGATAATTAATGCCTTCTAGTCTGAATCGACTGTTGAGCAAGCACCATGAAGTTACCTATATCAGATATAGCGCGAGCCCAAATCCACTCTTCAGTAATTAAGTCTTCTCTCGTTGTTCATTGACTGTGACTAACAACGCATGTCCCGTTGAAAATATCAGTCTCTTAAAGTTAAAAGGCGTCGAAATACATTTTGCCATACTAACACCTTCCTCAAAAGCGACCCAGTATTCGACGTTATGATCAGCTTTCAGGAAATTTCGATGGCCCTGAAGTGTGCTGCAGTACTTTGCTGTATATGAATCCCCAGGCCAGCCGAGCACTTCATCGGCATGTTTGGGCTATGTATCGACACCCGCTGTGTGTTGGCCTCTGCTGCAACATCACCGACACTCTTCTGACACCGACAACCCCTGCCTAACAGTCTAGAACCAGATTGTTTTCACCCTGCCGCTGTCTCCATGAGACCTCCATCTGGTGGCCCTGCCCTCACCTCGTGGTCCAAGATACGAACTGAGGTTCTCTCAGATCCGCGTTGCTGGGGTCCGACTCTACCAGACATAGTGTCCCAGCCATCAGTCCGAGGTTCGTCGTCCGGATGTCAACGCCGTCTCCCACTAAGCTGGCCTCGAGCTTGCTTCGCACCGGTCACCAGAGACGGGGAAGCCGTCACGCCTTTCTGATTCAGCAACAGGGGCCACTTGGAGTGCACAGCGTAGCCTATGAGCTAAAGAGCCTGCGACAGCTGGAAGGTAGCCCTCGTGACATCACAGTGTGAGTGTCGAACCGCGTGGTAATTCCTTAGGTTCCTAGCGTGGGATTCACGCGTTCGGTAAACCTTTGGCGACAGTGTGAGGATTATCGAGTAGATCTGAGCTTTGCTTGTGTTGAATATGTTTCTAGATTTATGTGTCTTAACAATAGGAAACATTCCACCAGACGACGGAGATGCTACACTACTGGCCATTAAAATTGCTACACCACGAAGATGACGTGCTACAGACGCGAACTTTAACTGACAGGAAGAAGATGCTGTGATATGCGAATAATTAGCTTTTCAGAGCATTCACACAAGGTTGGAGCCGGTGGCGACACCTACAACGTGCTGACATGAGGAAAGTTTCCAACCCATTTCTCATACACAAATAGCAGTTGACCGGCGTTGCCTGGGGAAACGTTGTTGTGATGCCTCGTGTAAAGAGGAGAAATGCGTTCCATCACGTTTCCGACTTTGATAAAGGTCGGATTGTAGACTATCGCGATTGCCGTTTATCGTATCGCGACATTGCTGCTCACGTTGGTCGAGATCCAATGACTGTTAGCAGAACATGGAATCGGTGGGTTCAGGAGGGTAATACGGAACGCCGTGCTGGATCTCAACGGCCTCGTATCACTAGCAGTCGAGATGACAGGCATCTTACCCGCATGGCTGTAACGGATCGTGCAGCCACGTCTCGATCCCTGAGTCAACAGGTAGGGGCGTTTGCAAGACAACAACCATCTGCACGAACAGTTCGACGAGGTTTGCCGCAGCATGGACTATCAGCTCGGAGACCATGGCTGCGGTTACCCTTGACGCTGCCTCACAGCCAGGAGTGCCTACGATGGTGCACTCGACGACGAACCTGGGTTCTCGAATGGCAAAACGTCATTTTTTCGGATGAATACAGGTTCTGTTTACAGCATCATGATGGTCGCATCCGTGTTTGGCGATATCACGGTGAACGCACACTGGAAGCGTGTATTCGTCATCGCCAAACTGGCGTATTACCCGGCGTGATGGTATGGGGTGCCAATGGTTACACGTCTCGGTCACCTCTTGTTCGCATTGACGGCACTTTAAACAGTGGACGTTACATTTCAGATGTGTTGCTACCCGTGGCTCTACCCTTCATTCGATCCCTGCGAAACCCTACATTTCAGCAGGATAATGCACGACCGCATGTTGCAGGTCCTGTACGGGCGTTTCTGGATAAAGGAAATGTGCAGCTGCTGTCCTAGCCAGCACATTCTCCAGATCTCTCACCAATTGAAAACGTCTGGTCAGTGGTGGCCGAGCAACTGGCTCTTTACAATACGCCGGTCACTACTCTTGATGAACTGTGGTATCGTGTTGAAGCTGTATCGGCAGCTGTACCTGTACACGCCATCCAAGCCCTGTTTGACTCAATGCCCAGGCGTATCAATGCCGTTATTACGGCAAGAGGTGGTTGTTCCGGGTACTGATTTCTCAGGATATGTGCACCCAAATTGCGTGATAATGTAATCACATGTCATTTCTAGTATAATATATTTGTCCAATGAATACCCGTTTATCATCTGCATTTCTTCTTGGTGTAGCAATTTTAATGGCCAGTAGTATAGGTACAGTCTTCGATTAATCGTGAGTTGAATGTTTTTCTTGTTGCTGAAAAGGAAATATCAGTCTGCTATTTATTAGTATTGGAAACGGGGCGTCCTTGCTGTTTAGCAGGACGAACGAGGAAAGTAGTATTTCAACATTTCTATTCCCAGAAGACGCAGACATTCCGGGTAAGTGCTTGCGGGCTGTTCATGGCTCAAATTTCGCACGTGGGAAGAATTCTGTAGCTTATGCTAAGCATTTCGCTGAGCAGCACACAGTTACTGAAGATAAAATGAGAACAATAGATGGTCTCGTAGGACAATTCCTAAGATGATACCAGGCGCTGTTCCTTCTTTGTTTACTGGACAACCATCCTACATATCTGTTCATATTTCTGCTGAAGGAGAACCGCCGGAGAAAGAACGAAAAAAATTTTAGTATAAGGTGCGAGCAGAATGAGCTCACAAATTATGATGATTTCACGAAAAGAGTAGAAGAATTATGTTCGAGTTAAATTTTCTTGTAGATTCCCATGGATATCGCATTATTTTACAGTCTTTGTGTCGAAGTCATTCAATTTGGTTTTCGTTCTATGAAACCTTTAGGACATCTAGAAATACAGTACACTGATCAGCCAGAACATTATGACCACTGACATGCTGTCGATACAAACCCGTCCAAGCAATAGCAGCGTCAAGTGGCGAGGAATGACTGTTAGACACACGCACGGTTCATGTAGTATCAGAGAGCATGCTGTCTGCACGACTTGGCGAGTGTTGAGGAATGCTGTGGTGATTGTCTTCAACATGTTGCGAAACCAAGGTGTCTTGGGGTTACATATGACGGACGCCGCAGGCTGCACAGACTGGCCACACAAGACAGGCGGCGAACTGTATTGGAATCAACATCAGATTTTAATGCAAGGCAGAGTACAAGGGTGTCTGAACACACAGCGCACCGAATATTCCTACCGATGGGCGTCCGTAGCCGATGACCCATGCATGACCCAATGCTGCCACCACGATATCGGCAACTACGACTGAAATGGGCACGTGACCACCGGCACATGACTTTGGAGCAGTGGAAAAGCGTTGCATGGTCTGATGAATCCTGACACCTTCTTGGGAGGGCACGAATCCTTTGTTCTCCAGAGGAACACCTCTTTGACACCTGTTCCGCGGGACGGAGGCAGGCTGGCGCGACTCCATTATGGTCTGGAGTATATTCACGTGAGCATCCATGGCTTCAGTAGAGCGTGTGCAAGGATTCGTAATGCCCAAGAAGTATTGTACAGTGGTTGTAGACCACTTACCCTCTTTCATGATGATATGAAACAATTAAAATTGCTCAAAAGAGGAAAGGCCGCTGGACTTGATGGGATACCAGTTCGATTTTATACAGAGTACGCGAAGGAACTTGCCCCTCTTCTTGCAGCGGTGTACCGTAGGTCTCTAGAAGAGCGTAGCGTTCCAAAGGATTGGAAAAGGGCACAGGTCAACACCGTTTCAAAGAAGCGACGTCGAACATATGTGCAGAACTATAGACCCTTACGTATAACGTCGATGAATTGTAGAATTTTGGAACACGTATTATGTTCGAGTAAAATGATTTTTCTGGAGAATACAAATCTACTCTGTAGGAATCAGTATGGGTTTAGAAAAAGACGATAGCGTGAAACCGAGCTCGCGCTATTCGTCCACGAGACTCAGAGGACCATAGACACGGGTTCCCAGGTAGATGCCGTTTTTCTTGACTTGCGTAAGGCGTTCGATACAGTTCCCCAAAGTCGTTTAATGAACAAAGTAAGAGCATATGGACTATCAGACCAATTGTGTGATTGGATTGAAGAGTTCCTAGATAACAGAACGCAACATTTCATTCTCAATGGAGAGATGTCTTCCGAAGTAAGAGTGACTGCAGGTGTGCCGCAGGGGAGTGTCGTAGGACCGGTGCTATTCACAATATACATAAATGACCTTGTGGATGACATCGGAAGTTCACTGAGGCTTTTTGCAGATGATGCTGTAGTATATCGAGAGGTTGTAACAATGGAAAATTGTACTGAAATGCAGGAGGATCTGAAACGAATTGACGCATGGTGCAGGGAATGACAATTTAATCTCAATGTAGAAAAGTGTAATGTGCTACGAATACATAGAAAGAAAGATCCTTTATCATTTAGCTACAATATAACAGGTCAGCAAATGGAAACAGTTAATTCCATAAGTTATCTGGGAGTAGGCATTAGGAGTGATTTAAAATGGAATAATCATATAAAGTTGATCGTCGGTAAAGCAGATGCCAGACTGAAATTGACTGGAAGAATCCTAAGGAAATGCAATCCGAAAACAAAGGAAGTAGGTTACAGTACACTTGTTCGCCCACTGCTTGAATATTGCTTACCAGTGTGGGATCCGTACCTGATAGTATTGATAGAAGAGATAGAGAAGATCCAACGGAGAGCAGCGCGCTTCGTTACAGGATCATTTAGTAATCGCGAAAGCGTTACGAAGATGACAGATAAACTCCAGTGGAAGACTCTACAGGAGAGACGCTCAGTAGCTCTATACGGGCTTTTGTTGAAGTTTGGAGAACATACCTTCACCGAAGAGTCAAGCAGTATATTGCTCCCTCCTACGTATATCTTGCGAAGAGACCATGAGGATAAGATCAGAGAGATTAGAGCCCACCCAGAAGCATACCGACAATCCCTTATTCCCCGAACAATACGTGACTGGAATAGAAGGGAGAACCGATAGAGGTACTCAGGGTACCCTCCGCCACACACCGTCAGGTGGCTTGCGGAGTATGGATGTAGATGTAGATGATGTTTCCCGACGGCAGTGGCATTTCTCAACAAGATAGTGCACCATGTCACACGGCCGGAGTGTGATGGCGTGGTTCGAGGAACGCAGTGGCGAGTTCCAATTGATGTGCTGGCGCCCCAACTCGCTAGACCTGAACCCAGTCTAACACATTTGGGATCTGATTGAACGTTGCATCAGAACCCCCTCCCCCCGTTTCACTGAATTTACGGGAATTACGTGTCTTGTGTGTGCAGATGTGGTTCCATCACCGACCACCGACCTACCAAGGCCTCGCTGTTTCCATGCCTCGACGCGTCGTCACTGTTATCCATGACAATAACATACAAATCAGGTATTTCGTAGGCGGTCACATGTTCTGACTGATCAGTGCCTATCCGAATAACAGTAAGGTGCCTTCAGGCAACCACAGTTGATATTAATTGATTCTCTGCTTTGATCATACGAGTAGCTTTCAGAATGGTGAGTGTAAGGGTATTACTATAAGATCAAACTGGACAGTATTTGCTGCACAATGGATCACTGCATTAGTCACTTAAAAACTGATAGTGATGAGTTAAGTATTACTAGCAAGCTACAGTTTGCGAAGGAGCAAACTAAAAACAGCTTACTTGCAGTAATAGCAACTTAACTAAGTTGTATTGATACAGCTAAACGTGATTATCATTTTAGTTGCCCTTTCTCAGGTCCTCTACAGCTGTTACTTAATCTACGTGAAATCTACCATGTATGAGGATTTAGACATTTGCACCAAAGTTTCACACTATAAATCATACAGCGAACTGCTAGCCAGTCACATCTGTCTCTGTGCCTGTGCGTAGCATTTACGCTGAGATTTCACTGCAAACGTATATAGTTGCAGGCCTCAATGCAGTAGTAGCCAATGCCAGTCTCTCTTCCCCCACTTCCAGCAGAAAGCCGCTTGCCCAGTCCATTGTCCCCAACACCAGTGCAAGTGGGGTAAGGACTAGCCCACCCTCTCTCGTTCTTGTTAAGATTTCCGCTTTAATTAAATTGTCCAGCGTCGTCGTTTCACATAGTGTTGCGCCATTAGAAAGCTTTAGTTGGTGGAGGTACAATAGTAAAACAGATTTTCCTTATCACCGAATCTGTACCAAGTCGGGTTGAAATTGCTCCAGGTGTTTGAGAGTTCTGCTTGAACACACACACACACACACACACACACACACACACACCACAGACTTTTTTATGTAGATAGAAATTTTCTAAAAGAAGCCTGGAAGGCCCTAATCTTGCCAGGTGAAGTAGATGCATTAATAAGAAGGGTAAGTTCGAGAGAGTTGGGCCACTTTTTTTATTGAGCATGAAATGTATTTGTTTTTCAATCTGTTTTCTTTCTTCTGGCAGCATGTTCGTATAGAGTGTCATATAAACTTAAGTGCAATATATTATTGAGGCACTGTCACTTAAAATACAAGATATATCTTAAAATGAAAGTACAGATGAGTGGTGCATCTCATTCAACGGTGTATGGGTAAGATAGACCTGTGTACTGGGATAGATGGACCATATAAAAATAGCTATACATGAAGAAAAGAGTCAACTAAAATTCCATATTTTTATTTGGAATACAGAATTATACTATTAAATATTTTAGTGCAAAACAGTTTAATAAGTTTATATTATAAATCTTGATTAAACATTGGCTTTTCTAATGAGTGGTTGGTTTTGCTTAAGCATTTGCCTGTCTTTGTCTCACCATAGCAATTATACTTTCTTCCAAATATTGAATAACATCCATGTGACCACCATGAACAGGAAACACACTGAATCCGATTGTCAGTTTTGTTAATTTCGTAATAGATTTCACCTATCCCAATACATTCATGCTTATCCCACTCTTCAAAACTATTTTCATGATCTTCTGCAATATCTGCGTCTGATGAACGAGATGAGCTATTTGCTTCATTTTTCTTTTTCAGCTTCTTCAATTTGTTTTTCCCTTCACTAGTATTTCCCGTTGGTGACGCTTTTTGTGCCTTTTTTCTGTTTAATTTATTTTCTGGTCCCCCATTCTTTACAGTTTCAACATTTTCAGCAGAGTTTGGCCATTGAGATACAGCTGCTGCCTTCCACACCAACCCCCAGTGTTTAGGGCGTGTTTGTGCGCGCTGAATTTCCCTTTCGTGTTGGCGGAGGACCGTCGGCTCCAGAGCGCGAGCTGATGTCACTCCCTGCAGACTCTCCAGTCACCGCTGGGGAAGACTGTGCTCCCAGATATTGTGGGAGGCTGCTCCAGGTTTGCAGTCACTTTAGGTCGAGGACTTCCTGTCTTCCTAGTAGCGAACGTTCGAAAAAGCGATCTGGAGAGTTCTCTGGAATTTCATTGTTGTTCCAGGGGAGTTCAGTCTTTCCGTGAAATACGTTTAACAGATGGCCTGCCGGCCGGGGTGACCGAGCGATTCTAGGCGCTTCAGTCTGGAACCCCGCGACCGCTACGGTCGCAGGTTCGACTCCTGCCTCGGGCATGGATGTGGGAGATGTCCTTAGATTAGTTAGGCTTAAGTAGTTCTAGGTTCTAGGGGACTGATGACCTCAGATGTTAAGTCTCATAGTGCTCAGAGCCATTTGAACCATTTTTGAACAGATTGTCTGAAGCAACTTGTCCTTGTCTTCTGTCTATCTGTGACTGACCTCCACAGACTAGAGACAGTATATCAATGCCACCAAAAGGATCTCTTTGTGGACCATCAACAGCAAGATACAACAGGCCTCTATCCCTACCTATGGTTTGGTGAGGTGGGGATGAGAGGTGAAAGTTGGGAGTTCGTTGGTCCGTGAGGGCACATTGAGAAGGACACAACTGCAACTGCTGCTTCTCTGCAATCTTCCAGGGACGGTTTTTGCGGCAGTTGTGTTATTACAATGATTTTTTTCCCGCCAAAAAAAAAAGGTAGAACCTTACTCCCCAGGGTTTTTCCTTATAGCTTATAGGTGTAGGGTAGAGTTTGGGAACATTTGCCGTTAGGTTCAAGGCGTATCGTGAATTTTTTTCCTACCAGGATAATACCAGTTGTACGGCATCGCCAGTTTTTGAGCTGTATTGCAATTTTAAGTAGTTCTTGTGTAGTGCTATGCATGTAGCTGTGTAATTAAGGCCGATTTTTTGCTTCATTATCTAACCAAAATGAATAAAATACCATGACATAACCTTCCTCTCCTGCATCTGGGCAGTTTCCACATGTTAGGGGGTGCACTTTCCAACCAGAAGGACCAGGCTGCGAGTCTCAGAAAGGGCACAGTCATTTTTATTTTACCCCAAATTTCAAGCGCCTCTGGTGATATAATTGTATTCTGGGTACACTTGAGCTTTCCATCAAGGAGGACCAGGATTTGAGTCCCAGAAAGAGTATTGCCATTTTGAATTTCCCATCGATTTCTGTAGGGTGTTGGGGATGTGACGTCAGCAGAGCCCTGGGACAAAGAAATTCCCGCCAAAATTCGAAATTCCCGCCAATAGGGTAGCTGTGGGAGCTGGAGGTGAAGAGGTTGGAAGTGAGGGAGGTGCGGGGATCCATGTGCAGGCTGAGTAAATCACACAGCATCATGAGAGATGGGAGTGGGTTTGGTTGGGTTGGTAACTAATTGATCCATTTAATCAATTTGCATATCAATTTGATATCAAAAAATTGCTCTTGTGCTCCTCTTACCCTACTACTCAGGTTGGCTTCAGAATAGTCAGTTTTTAGGTGCTGATCTGTGAAGTATTAGGTTTAGTAGGAGTGGATTCCGAAGTTGTGTCAGTAAATGAATTTGACTTGTGCAAGTAACTCTGCTGCTTTGACACTCCTTGGATTAGTAGATCTTTTGCTGAGTTTTGAAATGTTTGATTGGCCTGTGTGTGAGTTGGAATTATTGCACCTGCCTTGAAGCTTCATTGTTCCCCATTTCCCCTTTTCTCTCACGTTAAAAAAAAGTGGTTGATCTCTCCCAAATAACACTGGTCAGTCTGATTGTCTGGGATAGATGGACCACCCAGACTTCTATCTCTAGGCCTACACAGACACACACAATATTGCATGATTATTGTGTGAAGTAGGCCTTAATACTTAAACCTAGTGATTTCTTTCCAAAACTAATACGAAAAATGACAGCAGCACTTCCGCACCACATTTGTTAACGAAACAGCTTCCTCACAAGTAGCGGGAGCAGTTCTCAAAACGAGCATTTGGAAATGCGCCACTGGCATGCCTCATCCAATTGTCCAAGTCTCCCAGACTTACGATAAATATATTTCCGTGATGAAATGTCACGTGTTCTAGCTATCTTTCATGTATACTTTGTTATCACAATAGAATTACCGAATTTTAATGATTTTACACGTGCTCATGATTCGTATACGTATTCACCTACAACAATAAAGAAACCTATTAATTTAGGAACAATATCAGTTCACGCACTGTATATGGGGTTCCACGAATGTAAGGTTCTATAATAAGAAGAAAGAGTGAGAAAGAAAGAAAGAGTGAGAAAGAAAGAAAGAGTGAGTGAGAGAGAGAGAGAACAGAGAGAAAGTGAAGTAGCGGTTGAGTGTGTATAGATATACAGTGTGTATAGAGTTACCATTGTGAGCCTCGGACGTGAAAGGTCTAAATTTGAAACACACAGTTTAGTAATGTCTAGTGTAATATTACGTGTTTTATGTTGTCAAGGAAAATGTTGCATGCTGCAGTTTCGGGCGTCAATCACTTTGTAAAAGTAAAAGATATACAGTTCTCCCGAGTACGCCAACAGCGATTTACTGGTCCCTTATGACTCGGTAATCTCATTAAACGTTTCTCTTAAATAACCGCTACGTGACGTTAATCGCTTAGAAAGGTAATGTCTTTCACCATCAATTCCTTGTATTCCACATAAAACAGACATAATCAACAGCTACACAAAAAAATAAAATGTTAGTAAAAGACTTCTCTTTTACTAAATTAACTTGCCAGGAATCCTTTGCGTATGTCTAATTTCTTTATCTGTCTTCTGAATTTAGCTTTCGTCGTAATATCTAACCTAAACTGACACACAAAAAGTGTAGGAACTTTGCTCCTTTTTTACAAAGATTTCAAATCCCTTTAAAATTGTGGTCTTTAACGACAGACCACGTATATATCACATATGACTGGTAACCTCTCCTACACTTTCTGTATTTCCGTTTTAATAAACATACGTAAATAAGCTAGTTAAACTTTCTTTTCAATTGTAGATGCAATGTATGTGTATTTGCAATAATATTCTGTAATACTATGTAAAATGATGCGAAAATCTGATATCTCCTCTCTCGTCAACTGGGCTCTTTTTGCGTCTATCTTTTCGTGTGTGCTTTGTTATCGTATTTATCTTACATGAGTTATTGTGACTCCATTTGTTAATTTTTGTACTAGACCGTGATACAAGTACTGACTGAACAATTTTGGATTTGCGTGTGAAGAGTGAGATTTGGTGCATAGCCGAGGTGAGTAACGAGAACTCATTAATTCTTTCTGATATACATGTAGATAATTCTGCAAAGAAAAGAGACTCAGCGAACACAAGGTAAGAATTTGCGACTTTCAAAGGTGCAATGCGAATTAGAAAGGTTAAAACTGAGAAAAACGGCTGTGAGAAATGTGAAAAGACGAGAAGTAAGCGACGGAAAGTGAACAACCTTAAAAAAGTTTCGATCTTCTAGTAATATTTAGCTGTTACAGAAGGGAGAATTTTATCAAGCTGTTGGAGAAAGTACGGCGCAGTAAACTACAGGGAAATAAAGTAAGAACTCTCAGGACTGAAAATAAAGTATCGACAGCCATAAAGAACATTACTCCACTTACAGTAGTTTCACATGCCACTCGCTTTCTGTGTAGCATACGAAACACCATCACTCATAGCTGTATGTATTGCACTGAATGTTAAGAAAGGAAAATTAGAATTTAATATCCCGTCTACTGCGAAGTAAAATTTCGGAATGGGTAAAAACAGGTTAGGTAGTCGGCTGTATTCTTGTTACAGGAACCATCCTAGCATTTGTGTCGAGAGATATGGAGCAAACGCTAGAAACATAAACCCGGATGCATGAACGAGGATTTGATCCCGGATTCTCACATGCGAGACCAGCGTCTTACGAACCACTTCGCTTGGGACGTCCATTTGTTACATTGTAAGTCTGATGTAAGTTCGAAAATGAGCTATTGAATTATATTTTCATGTCATATTTATGTCGTATCACGTCTTCGGCACTTTGGTTAATTGTCATTACATTCGACAAATAACCGTTTGAATGGCCAGTAACATGATGATTTCATCTTGATTTGCGGGAACCATCGTATTTTTTCCGTGTTCTATTCGTTTATTTTGTGTCAACTAGTTTCTCGCTTATCTGAACCTTATTTTACTTACGTCCAATGTCCGTAGTGTTCCTACGGATTAGATGCCTCCAACCAGCACAGCTGCTTATTGTGTCAGTTTCAGGTAACTGCCAGAGATCAAACTGCAGGTTCGGAACTTCAACGATGTTAACATTGAGATTTAGTTGCAGTAAGCGATAGTGATTCTGCTGAAATACTCTATCAAGTATTTGAGATCACTGTTAGAGAAAAGAAACACTGTGAAACATTGGAAGACAGAGAAGACGTCTCACTTATCACATACATTTTTATGAATATTAGAGATACGATTAGATGTAACTTTCATTCCAATTGATCCAAAGTGAAGAGATTCTCTGGGATGTGGAACAAGTCAGAAAACAAGAATACGCAATAAATATTTGCAAAATATGAACAGATACGCTGATATACCTTCCACAGGTCCCAAATGAAACTGCCCTTGGGGATGTGGAGTCGGTAAAACAAAAAACAAAAATTTTAAAAAATTAAGCATATTTACATTAAAAGAATATAAAACTTGTCGCCAAACATTAAATTTTCCATACACTTAGATGCATATGATAATTCTTAAGTTACTATAGCCATAAGTAACTCTGAAACTTTCTAAAGCTATACACTAAACAGATTCAGAAGGATGTAGGTTGTAGTAGGTACTGGGAGATGAAAAAGCTTGCACAGGATAGCGTAGCATGGAGAGATGCATCAAACCAGTCTCTGGACTGAAGACCACAGCAACAACAAAAACAAAGTTATTCTTATTTATAGTATTGTTTCCATGAACTGAGCTATTGGTTTAAGAAAAACATATCGTTTTAATTAGAAATTACATTAAGGAATGAATATATTGCGAAGCAATAGTAGCCTCAGGTCCTTAGACAGCCCTCTGCAGGACGTTCTTGTGTTCACACCACAAATAATTCCTATTCCACGTTTACGGGCTCGAAAAACTTCTGCTTGGCTTGAGGAGTTACTCATATGGCATTACGGAATGAAATTACGCATAGTACTCTAGCTTTTTTACTTTTGTGTCACCTATGTTTGATAACATTGACATAGCAGATAGAGATTTGTTTAGGCGCCTCAGTAGTTCTGTGGTATGATCCTTCCAGTAAAATCTATTATCAAGCTGTAATCCCAAGAATTTAACACTGTCAGCTTCTTGTATCAGTCTGACTTCATATTTTGGCATATACTGGCAGGAAACATTTTACAATTTCTGAACTGCGCATAGTATGTTGGTGAGGAACCATTTACTGATGCCCATGAAAATTTCAGTAGCTGATCCTTCTGAGGCTACACTTGCTTTATTATTTATTGCGGTGTTTGTATTATATGCAAACAAAATAAACTTGTCAGCTTATAGTGTTACTGAAGAAATGTCAGTGATATACGCAAGGAAAAGCATGGACACTAAGACAGAACCTTGGGGGACACTTTACGGTATTGGTTCTTAGTTGGATGATGCTTTAGAGCTTAATACCTGTTTCTTTATTTGACACTTTTTTCTGTCAGAGATACAGGATTTTCCACTATTTTGCATCATTTCGTGTTGCACGGATGTATTCTAATTTACTTGAAAGAATACTGTCGTGCATTTGACAGATCACAAAATATACCATTAGCCCGTAATTTACTGTCTAATGTATTAAGTACATTCTCACTGTATGTGTAGATAGCCTTCTCAATATCGGAACCACTTAGAAATCCGAATTGTGACTTGGATATTGTTTTATTTGTGGTCGGATGGTTAAGAAGACAACTGTGTGTTATCTTTTCTAAAAAATTTGAGAATGTAGGTGAAAGGAAATTTGATGGAAGTCTGATGGTATTTCTTTATCTCGGTTTTTGTACAAAGGCTTAACTTTGGCATATTTCAACCATTTAGGAAATGTTCCACCGATAAAAGACTGGTTACACAAATAACTTAAAATGTCGCTGAACTCAGACGCACACAGTTTAATCATGTTTGTTTATATATTATCATTGTCACGAGAATATTTCGATTTTAAGGATTGTATGGTGGATATTACTCTACTGCTATTGTGAGGGTCACACTCAAGTCATTGTAGTTATTTGTAGTGACTGGTGTGAGATATTTCATGGCAGCATCTACTAAACTTGACAACCTAATGGTTTCAGTAACTGTTATGAAGTACTTATTGAAAAGTTTAGCAACACTGCATACATCTGTTTCGCATGTATCATTTACCTTTAATACTATGTGCCCCTATTCATCTCTGGTTTTACATGTCTCATCCCTCACTATATCCCATATTGTCCCCATTTTTGTTGTTTGATGTGAATATCCTTTTCTGATAATACATTTGCTTTGATGTCCATATTTCTACCTTCAATATTTTGCAGTATGTTTTGTAATGATCTACGGCATTTACATGAGAGCTGTTTCTGACTGATAGGTATAGTTCACTTTTTGTCTTACGGGATACTTTTATTCCTTGAGTATTCCGTGGTTTTTTTTATCTCATTTGGTCTAATCTGGGTTAAGTTTGGGTGAAAACAATTTACATAAGTTAAGGACACTGGTAATAAAAGTGTTACATTTATGATTCATGTTATGAGCACTGTGCACAGTTCATGTCTTTGAGGAGATTCCTAAAACAATCTGCCGTTTACTCTCTTCAACTTAGGTTTAATAGAGTTTATATCCTGACCAGTATTAACAATTAGTAAAAGGATCTGCATGCCATTGTCTGAAAGGCTACTTATTATTGGTTTTATAATATAATTTTGTTTATTACGCATTTCTATAAATTTATTATCGGTGTCTGTCTCTCAGCCCTTAACTGTTGTGATAGGAACTTAACAGTATGAAATAAGCTCAATGACGATGCTGCTGACTGCAGTAAGTTCTTATTAAATAGTTTTCAAGAAAATATAAATTAAAATCACCAGCAACGACTAATTCTTCCTGTTTTGTTGTTAAATTGGCCAAAGAGCTTCAAGATTATTTATGAACACGCTAAAATTACTCTCTGGTACTTAGTGTACACTTACTATTATGAATGATTTATTACGAAATTTTACTTTTGTGGCCCATACTTCTGCATGCTGCTCTAGGCAAAATTTATGAATGTCTGTATTAGGGGCCCGGGTTCGATTACCGGCTGGGTCGGAGATTTTCTCTGCTCAGGGACTGGGTATTGTATTGTGGTCAACATCATCATCATCATCCCCACCGAAGTGGCGTCAGCTCAAAAGACTTGCACCAGACGACCGGTCTACCCGGGGGAGGCCCTAGTCACAAGACATTTAATTTCATTAAATGTATGACAGTTCCTGATGAATGTGGCAACTCCTCCATCCTCCATTTCTGTCATACAAAAGTGAGAAACTAACCTAAATTATGAAAAAAATGGTTCAAATGGCTCTGAGCACTATGGGACTTAACATCTGAGGTCACCAGTCCCCTAGAACTTAGAACTACTTAAACCTAACTAACCTAAGGACATTACACACATCCATGCCCGAGGCAGGATTCGAACCTGTGACCGTAGCGGTCGCGCGGTTCCAGACTGAAGCGCCTAGAACCGCACGGCCACGCCGGCCGGCTAAATTAGGGAACACTTAACACATTTATACTAGTGGTGACATAATGTTCAGAGGTAGATTTTGTCAAATGAGTTGGATGACTAATTCATCAATGCAGGTAAGTCGTTTATTAAGTTTACTTATTAGCCCTGGAGTATTTTGATGCACCAGACACAGATGGCACTTCACACTGAACGAGATAGAACTGGGAGGAAATAAAATTTCTGGCGACTGGCGAAAATTTTTAAAGAACAGCTGTGTTCGCTGATCTAGTGTTCCATAATTATGCTGATTAGTTTCTTTCTAAAACCGAAGGTTCGTTGTAATCCTGATCTCTCTTACAACTTGATTTCTTTCTCTTACCTGCCCCAAAAAAGATGCTGCTCCAACACCTGTAACCACTGGTATTTTACCAGTCATGTCAATGCTGCCTCCTCTTTAATTTCCTACTGTTAGCACCGCCAGTTTACCCTTACATCTCCTGTTGAGGTGTAGGCCACGCGTAGCGTAATTCCACCCACTGAGAGAATTAACATGAAAAACGCCAGTATGGGATCCCACACACGACCTGAACAGGCGTTACACCTCGAAATTAACTCTCCTGACAGAAGAGTGTAAATGAGATCTGTCATGGCGTCTGAGAACAGACACAAACTCTACACCAGCATGTCTTACCAGTTTTACGGTCACACACTACATTGTACCCAGGATCTCTGTCAGTACTGTTGCACGGTACGCCCACAATAATCTCGGTGTCTTTCTTGGTAAATTCTTTACAGAGTGAATGGCTCTGAGCACTATGGGACTTAACGTCTGAGGTCATCAGGCCCCTAGAACTTAGAACTACTTAAATCTAACTAACCTAAGGACATCACACACATCCATGCCCGAGGTAGGATTCGAACCTGCGACAGTAGAGGTCGCGCCGTTCCAGACTGTAGAGCCTAGAACCGCTCGGCCACACCGGCCGGCTCTCTACAGAGTGCGCCTAAATCCTCTATCACCTGACCCAGACCGGCACTTGGTTTTAAAAAATTGGTGACACGGTATTGTGATCCTAGTTCATCATGCAGAAGTTGACCTACACCTCTGGCATGAGAACTACCTAAAAACTAAAACTTTCTTTCTCTTTGTTGACTTCCCTGTATTCTTACTCTATTTTCTATTGAAAGTTGTGGGGCTCATAAGTTTCTCATTGAAACAAGAGGTCAAACTTTTTCACGTTCATAACAAAGCTGTCTGCCGAAGTTCTAAGCCTGTTCCTTCTGTTACACATTTCCCTCTTCTCTTTACCCTTCTCCCTTCGTAGCCTGTTCAGATCTTTCTTTGCCCGATCTAACTCAGCCTGAAGGGCAGCAATATTCCCCTCCTGTTCCACTATATTCCTATCTCAGCTACATTTCCTACAGAACCACTGATGAGTGTGATTCATTTCCCCAGTTCCCACACCACTACAGTCACACCAGTGGAAAGAACTACTGTATCCATCACACAATACCCCGGAGCTAACAATTCTGCGGCAAGTCGAGCACCTTCAACTAACGGTAAAAATAATACTCTAGTGAGAAAAATTCAAGTAAATTTCCGAAAAACAAGAAAACTCCGTTCCGAAAACTAGTCCCGTTTCTAGATCCAGCAAATGAAATATTCGCTTCGTTTCGCAAATGCAAATTAAAACTATGAAAGGATACCCTGTACCTAACTTGCTGAAAGAACAACTGAACGAGAGTCTTTCAGTTTACTGCGCAAAAACGTAATCTTCTTCTCTAGAATAATACGCAAACAGAAGTGAAACCTTTTATGGTAATCTTGAAAAACACACTAACATATCTATTTAATTAGTTATCGGTGTTAAACTAAGCTTTATTTCAGTCTAAATCATTTAGCTGTACAAGAGCACGAAACAAACGCGTCTTGCCTGGTGCAGCTGTACACAATCCAGGGCTACACGCACAGAAAGTAGAATCGGTACCCGATAAAAATAGAAAAACCGACAGCGGAGTACCGTTAGCATAACGTCCAACACATTGTTCAACACGTATGGACAACTTCCAAAGAACGAGATAAAACAGGATGTTACACTGTTGAAATATCGTGCAGTCAATACATGACGTTACCCTGCCACACTTCCGGCAGGCGTTTAAACAGATCCCCCTCCGGCCAATTTTAAAAATCCACAACAAAATTGTTGTCCATCGCCGGCTCTATATAAACTAGGAGTCACTGATCTCTCTGCGGGCGACATCGCTAACCTGCCGAACACGACGACGCTCCAGCGCGAGATAGGGCTCGAATTCTATTGCCAGCATTCATTGCACAGTCGTTTAATGAACAAAGTAAGAGCATGTGGACTATCAGACCAATTTTGTGATTGGATTGAAGAGTTCCTAGATAACAGAACGCAGCACGTCATTCTCAATGGAGAGAAGTCTTCCGAAGTAAGAGTGACTGCAGGTGTGCCGCAGGGGAGTGTCGTAGGAACGTTGCTATTCACAATATACATAAATGACCTTGTGGATGACATCGAAAGGTCACTGAGGCTTTTGCAGATGATGCAGTGGTATATCGAGGGGTTCTAACAACGGAAAATTGTGCTTAAATACATGAGGATCTGGAACGAATTGACGCATGGTGCAGGGAATGGCAATTGAATCTCAATGTAGACAAGTGTAATGTGCTGCGAATACACAGATAGAAAGATACCTTATCATTTAGCTACAATATAGCAGGTCAGCAAATGGAAACAGTTAATTCCATAAATTATCTGGGAGTACGCATTAGGAGTGATTTAAAATGGAATGATCATATATAGTTGATAGTCGGTAAAGCAGATGCCAGGCAGATTCATTGGAAGAATCTTAAGGAAATGCAATCCGAAAACAAAGGAAGTAGATTAGAGTACGCTTGTTCGCCCACTGCTTGAATCCTGCTCAGCAGTGTGGGATCCGTATCAGATAGGGTTGATAGAAGAGATAGAGAAGATACAACGGAGAGCAGCGCGCTTCGTTGCAGGATCATTTAGTAATGGCGAAAGCGTTACGGAGATGATAGATAAACTCCAGTGGAAGATTCAGCAGGAGAGACTCTCAGTAGCTCGGTTCGGGCTTTTGTTGAAGTTTCGAGAACATACCTTCACTGAGGAGTCAAGCAGTATATTGCTCTCTCGTACGTGTATCTCACGAAGAGACCATGAGGATAAAATCAGAGAGATTAGAGCCCACACAGAGGCATACCGACAATCTTTCTTTCCACGAAAAATACGAGACTGGAATAGAACGGAGAACCGTTAGAGGTACACAAGGTACCCTCCGCCACACACCGTCAAGTGGCTTGTTGAGTATGGATGTGGATGTACATGTAGATTGACAGAAAATCAAGTGTTACACCGTGAAGCACCAGTCCGATACTTAGCAAACTTCGTGGAATTGTTCTTTACGGAACGAGTATTATACCCTTGAGCTTCCGTTCCAATCAAAGTTAATGCCCACTGACAGCATAAGCCATTTGCTTATTTCTCAACAGTCTATATTGACAACTCGTGGCCACATCTGGTAGGCGGTGGATAGCGGACTGGGCGAAGAAGAATTGTCGTGAAGATGCCAGTAGCTGCTATTCCGGCTCGGGATGACCTTGCGACGCTAGGATTCTTGGCCAGGCAGCTGAGCTACCTCAGGAGCTCACGCGGCACATGGGTACGGCTAGGCCAAGTAAAGAACGTGCCGAAAGCCGGCCCTGTAGTGATAAGTGACTGTAACGTTGGCCTCCAGAGTACGAACCCTGGTCCGGGGTGTGGCTGGTAGCTTCCGGCGCTGGTAGGCGCCCAGCGGCTCGGTGGCTGAGAGGGCCCGATTGACCCTCAGGCCATCAGTGCTGCGGCTGGATCCCTAGGCTGATGGATCTCTCAAGACGACGGTTGAGCTGTGGCGCCTTCCCAGCAGAGGGCCACACTACAGCAGACGCCAACTCGATGACTCGGCGATGCATCACAGTCAGGCCAGACGACCACGGAGTGACCGCCAAAAATGTCACGTACGTAGTTTGCCGAAGAGTGCCTGGTTACAGCAACTCGTTGGTCACCAACCAGGCATGCGGGATGCGGCGTCAAGACGAGCAGGGTGGCAGAATACGCCACAAAGTATTACGGCAGGTGGCTGTCCTTTGACCACGAGTCCTGGCGTTTGGCTGACGCCTTTACACAAGCTAGGTTCTGAAAAATATTTATTTTGTCGCGGGTAATTCAGAAAATGAGTACTCACGTCAAAAATATCGCAACACCAAGAAGGAGCTGTACTGCGCCGACCCAATTGGTAGGCGTGTCTCCACATCCTAAAGATGTTACCTATTCAAATTTCGTGCCAGTCGTATAAGTGAAGAGCTATTAGCGAAAGTATGAACATGCAAAACAAGTATGCTTTAAACACACGCTGAATCGGTTTTGAGCGTTAGTTACCTTTGACACTGAAAGTGGTGAGCCGATGTTAGTCCAAAATATCTTTAAGGCGATAAAGACGCCATTATTAGTACCTTACTGAGTTTGAACGAGGTAGTGTAATAAGAATACAAGAAACCGGATGTTCCTTCTGCGACGCTGTAGAAAGACTTGGCAGAAATGTAGCCACTGTACTTGACTGCTGGCAGTGGTGGTCACGGGAATGTACGGTCGCAAGGAGAGCGGGCTCCAGACGGGCACGTGACACTGCTGAGAGGGAAGCGTATATCTGTGCACATCGCACTGCATCTGCAGCTGCAGTTCGAGTAGCAGAACAGTTGGCACTACAGGGACACAACGAGCAGTTACGAATCGGTTACTTCAAGGACAGCTCCGAACCAGACGCCCTGTAGCGTGCATTCTGTGACTCCAAACCACCGCAATTTGTAATTTCATTTTTGTCAAACGGGAGCTCGTTGGAGAGCAGGTTGGAGGTCTGTTGCATCTTCTGAGAATGCTGGTTCTGCTTCGGTGTCGATGGTGTGTTGGTTACAAAGAGGCCAGTTGAGGGCCTGCAACCCACCTGTCTTCGTGCTAGATACCCTGGACCTTCTTCTTGAGTTATAGTCTGGCGTGCAATTTCGTATGACAGCAGAAACACTAACGTGGTTATCCCACGCACTCTAACTGCAAATCTATACATCAATCTGGTGATTCAACCTGTGGAGCTGCATTTTATGAACAGCATTCCAAGGGGTGTTTCCAACAGGATAACGCTCGTCCACATATCGCTGCTGTAGCCGAAAATGCTCTACAGAGTGCCGACATGTTTTCTTGGCCTGCTCGATCACCAGACCTGTCTCCAGTCGAGCACATCTGGGACATCATCGGACAACAACTCCAGCGTCACCCACAACAATCATTAATCGTCCTTGTATTGACCGAGCAAGAGCAAAAGGCACGGAGCTCCAGCCCGCAAACTGACATTCGGGACCTGTACAACACAATGCATGCACGTGTACATGCTTGCATTCTACATTCTGGCGGTTACACCGCTTATTAATGTACAGCATTTCACATTTGCAATGGATTATCTCGCACTTACATTAACCTGCGATCTTGCCTAGACAAATATATTCGCGACATTTTATTACTCTACATTAATCATATTTTCGTGTTCCGCCTTTCCCCGTCTTTGTACTTCTTTCGCTAACCAGTCAGTCTCAATTGTTAGCAATTTTCATCAATAGTAAACTACTTATAACTATTTTCATAATATGGAAAATTGACACGAAATATCATTGAAGAAACAATTGTAATCAGCCACACTTTCAGAATTATTTACTTCTTCGTAACTACTTTTGTGTCTGAGCCTACCATTAGACAGCAACTAGGATTTCATGTACAAGTTTCACATTTTTGTAGATGCCTGGTTCCTAAGACAATTTCAGAGAATAAAGCCATATTTTCTGCAGTAAAATTCAAGTTAAAACATAGTTCACATAGCACGGAGACTGCCTGGTGTCTATTCAGTATTTTTCCAAGCCAAAGTCTTAAGGACAGCTGTTGTATTCACAACAACTTACTGATGTAGCAATAAACTTAAGACTGTAGCAGCAATGAAAGCAAATGCGAAGAAGCGAGTGAACATAAAAAGTGCACATCGGTTGACAGCAAACTGAATATAAAAACAGTAATTAGATATCAGAAGTACCAACCGTCTCAAGGATTCATTATTTCATGGTTTAGTAGCAAAAATCTACGGAAGCTTATGAGTTTTATTTCATTAATGTTAACTCCCTTTCGCAACATGTATCTAGTTCATGATTCGGTAACTTTATTTTACTTAACTTGGTTCCGATGCCCCTCCTGTCAACATAGTAGGAGATTAACAAAAAGGCAGGAAGTCGTGTGCGCCAACTGTTTGTGGATCGTGCAAACTTTTTTCTGTGTGTCATCGTCTTTTCAATGTTTGTGTGTCGTATTCTCTGAAGCGGAATGGGGTGCAGCACAGTGTTCTCCTAAATGGGCGTGGAAAACTGCTTAAGAACCACACTGTTTGATTACTATTCCACCGCTCTGATCCGATACGATTTCGCTTACCTCCTTATCAGGCAGCGTAGCACACTGAGCATTATTCTAAATGAGCATGTCTTTTGAATGTTACTTATCATTCGACACTTCAAAAATAAAAGTATGAATTGCAATTTAGTCAGGAGCTAAACTTTGTTGGAAGGACTGGCTGATATCCGATCTCGACGAGACGTAATGGTCTTAATAAGCGTGAGGGGGGGGGGGGGGGGTAACACTGAATTACAGACACAAGTACCTACTAGCGTGCAGGAGCTTTCTACGTCCTGAAGAAGATAGTGATGTTTCGTGACATGGAAACCGCGAGACACTGAAAGCGTTAAGCCCATAACCACTCAAGCGCCGCCAGTAACTCACGAAATTTGGTTTGAGCTGCAAGGGTCGCAGACTTCCATCGATGGCGTCCCAGATGAGGTCAAGCAGTCACATAAGAACCCTCGCTTAAACGGAGTGTCTTTCGAACAAGTGTGAAATAGTGCAGAAAAAGGCATGGTGTATACTCATGCTGAAGGTGCAATGTCCTGCAGACTGTTGTACTGGAACGAAGGCACGCATACGGTCGGTGAGTAGGTTCCTGTAACCTCCGCTGATTAGAGACAAACACAAAGGTATCAGCGGTCGTTAAAATCCCCCACATGAGAGTACTCCCGTCATCTGCCTGAACGGTTCCCTGTTGGCAAGTGGGATGCATGATCTCGTGTGGCTTTCGACGTCATATTACCCTGTGGTTGACTTGTACTTAACTTACTCATAGGTCCGGGCAGTGACGTAACTGAGGTATGGCGCCGTTTCTTTGGGGGCCCAGATTTGTGACTGGCGGTAAAAAATTAAGAAGGGTAAAAGAAAAGAAGAAGAGTATGGCGACATAGGATGAGGAGGAAGAAGATTGGAATAAATTGGGGGCTATTAAAATGGGAAGGGGACCGGGACATATGAAAGGAAATCATGAAGAGATAATACGACCTAACTTTCTCTGGTACGGAGACGATTGTTTCTTGATTTTGGCGACTGGACGAAGCCACTCTAGTCACACTAAGTCAACCAACGTAACGAAAGTGCAAAGAGTATATTTTGCGTTCGTTGTTTGGTTTGTTACGGCTTTGTATCAATTTACTCATGTCAGAAGCCCACGTTTACAACACAACCAGTGTCATATGTCCGAAATAAAAAAAATCAGAAAGTAGGTTGTTCTGAGAAACTGCACAGAGTTAAGTTTCAATAAAATCTCATAAATATGCATTTCGAGTCATCCATTGAACTTACGTTACATGTTTTTCTCGTTTCAGTGTACTATGGTTGTAAAACTTGCTTTAGATCGGTATCAGTTATTTGTTAAACCTGTGTAACTTCGTACCATGGCACGATTTAAATTGATGACTAATTTAAACAGTCAAACAAACCGTAACATGTAATATAGCATTTCCAGAGTTGAGGTGGCTGTATGGGCACATTCCGAATGCAAAAAAATCAATAAAAGGAATACATCCATTGTGATTCTTTAGTTCAGATAAATCATTGTTTTCAAAATACTTTTAGAGTAATGGCATAGCCCAAAATTTTATTCTTGAAAACATGTTAATGGGAACTTAACATTGTTTACTTGCAAACTGAGTTCACTAAACATGGGTTAGCACTGGCTTACTATTGTTAACTTGCTGGGCGAGTTAACGAAACATTACTGTGAAACTTTACAAAAAGACTAATATAAGAGGACCGAGTTATTTCAGTTTATGATTCTAAGATTTGCATTAGCAATTTTTTCAATAATATAACGTAACAACCTCAAAAATTAACCCATCTTTCAACACAATACAGAATTAAATTTTCTATCGTTTTGCTACAGAACGTAATGTGTGTTAAATATGACACTTAACATTTATGCTATCACGCCGTCATGTAAATTCAGGCTATGGCAAGGGACACAAAATTTTTTGCTTGCTTAAATAATTATTCACATTTACCTTCTTAGCAACGGCTGTTGGAGCGGATTTGCGTCCAGGAACATATTCGATATCGCTCTCTGAGTCCTATTTATCGACATTATCTTCGAATTTGTACAAAGTATCCCCGAAAAGCATTATCCTCACTGGAACGCTGCTTACATTACTACTACTAGCAGCCATGTTTTCGGCACTTGCCACTGTTTACATGCATACATCGTGACAAAGTTGCTGTTAATGAAGATTTGAAATTATAGACAGAGCTACCATTTCTCGGTTTATCGTGAAACAATGAGCTAATATAGATAAACCATATCATGTAACTTGTTTAACATGGAATAACTTTGTTTCCCATCGAATACCCCTTAGCAATGTTTACAGTTGAGGCCTACAAATATCATCGTTCAGATTTACAAACGAGACGACAATTGTCCAAAATTGACCCACACCTAGTTCAGTATCGTTTGCAAGCGTAAGTCCCTGCGTTGAACAGGTAAATACATAGTTTAAATGGGTCTAAACACTATGGGACTTAACATCTGAGGTCATCAGTCCCCTAGACTTAGAACTACGTAAACCTAACTAACCTAAGGACAACACACTCACCCATGCCCGAGGCAGGATTCGAACCTGCGACCGTAGCAGCAGCGCGGCTCCGGACTGAAGCGCCTAGAACCGCTCGGTCATAGCGGCCGGCTTCTTAAGTCTTCAAGGGTCGTCTAAATACTCACTTGTTGTGGTGTGTCCGGAGATGTTCTCGCAGTTCCATCCAATCTTATTGTACGGATTCTCAACAAAAAGGCCTTGCATGTCTGGAGGGAGTCTCAAAGGTTCTGCTATTCGAAGGAAACTTTTAATTGGATTTTAGCCAATGCTGAGGTAATTAATGGCCAAACAGTGGGTGACAGTCAGCGTTCTCAGCCGTTAGTCGCTCATAGTCCGCGGCAATCTCTCGACGAATATTTGGAGATGAGATACAGGCACGACACCACATCAGCCTACAAACTTCGTTAAGAGTTGGGTCCACAGTTTAGGCATGAGATGATTTATACCAAACAGGGGAGGCAGTGGTTCTAAGAACTTGTCCCTTAGCTCTCCAACCCGGGCCTCTTAGCTTTCTCAGGATGGTATTCGGGGCGCCAGTTTTCTGTTTGACGTTAGAGCAATGTTGCCTGGAAAGAAAATGGCTGGTCATTGGCATAAATATCAAACAGTATCGGAGCGAGCGCTCTTTTTTGAGGCAGGTCATTTTTCTAGTTTATCCACTTATCTTGTTGTACTTTAAAATCTACAAGAAACCTATTATTATGCAACAGTGTTTATATCAGCCTGGTAAGATCTGTATCCTTGATGAGAGCCATATATTTTGTAAAAGAACACGATGGTTAACCTTGTCATAGGCAGCACCAAGGTCAATGTAAGTTACTCCTGTGGTTCGTCTGTTTTCGAAACCATCTTTATTTTGTCGAGTTATGCTGAGGATCTACAAAACAACGCTGTTGCCTGGTCGGAAACCTGCTTGTTGTTGGATGAGCTGTTGGTCAACAGCCTGAATGACTAGGATGAGTTAGGTTCTTTGGAATGTCTTGTAGAACTGACACAGGAGAGATGTCGATCTATAGTTCATGGAGTGCCCACTATGTTTTACAGAACATAGGACTGCTATAATCCGCCACAATTTTGGGATACTGAACCTCCTTAATCAGTCATTAAAAAGTTGTATCAACCATTCCATAGGGGCCTTACCGAAGTTCTTCATTTGTTCGCTGTTATATCATCCAAACAAGCAGCTTTCTCTGGTTTGCAGTGGTTTATATCATTCCCCAGAACAGTGATGTCAAAATCTTTCATAAGTTCAGATATTTCCCCATTCTTCTCTGGACGTATCTGTCGTGCAGATCTCTTCGTTTGTTTCAATGTTTTATTTTATTATTTATGAGAAACTGATGGGTAATCTGATTAACTGTTACATCCGAGTGGATGCTGGTTATAGCTGCGTCTCTGTTAAGCTTCTTTAAGAGCCTACAGTCTTTCTGACTACTTCGTGCTGCGTCTCTGTTAAGCTGCTTTAAGAGCCTACAGTCTTTCTGACTACTTCGTGACATGTATAATTGCCTTAGTAGTTTTCCTCAACTTTCGCTATTTAAAGAGGCTGTTAAAGAAGTTAGATTGTGTGCTGCACTAATGGGACTTAACACCTGAGGTCATCAGTCCCCTAGAACTTAGAACTACTTAAACCTAACTAACCTAAGGACATGACACACATCCATGCGTGAGGCAGGATTCAAACCTGAGACCGTAGCAGCAGCGCGGTTACGGACTGAAGCTCCTAGAACCGTTCCCCACAGCGGTCGGCTACTAATGGATCGCATTGATTAGTAATAGACTTGTAAAGCGAACGACATTCGAAGCATTACGACTTTGGACATTGTTTTTTCCGTATTTTGAACTGTACCATATAAAAAATAATTCTTGAAATATTACCCTTTACTTAACTGTAATGTCGTTGTTGAACTCAATAAAGGAATGAATTACTTCCGTCGCTTTCACATCAGAGCGTCACTGTCGTATTTTTTCTAACGCCACACCCCACGTGGACCTCATTTGAAAATTCCGCCACTTGTAACCCGATCATTCACCTGACGATGGTGTCTAAGAAAACTATCGAAATGTTGCTATAACCGACGTCACGACTCGACTGTTAGCCTGAGAAAATTTCACGAACTAAATTCGCCGTTCAAACCCAAATTCTCATATAGAACAAGGCTCGACGAAACTGGAGTCCGACAACAGCCGAAATATTCCATTGTATTGACAGTGGCAAAAGACGTCTCGCTTCAGCGCTGTGTAACATTACTAGTATTAATCACTTAACGATTGTATATCATTGCGGTTATTTATTACTTAAATTAAATTGGGCAGTGCAAATTGTTGTCCGCATCCGTAGCTGAGTGGTCAGCGGAAATGGCTGCCATGCTGAGGACCCAGGTTCGAATCTCGGTACTATTAAGGATTTTTCTTTGGCGCGAGGACTAGTACGAGGTGCGCTCAGCCTCGAGGTGTCAAATGATGAGCTATTTGGCCGAGCAGTTGGAAAGTCCGCAAAGCGGGGGCGAGAGCGGTGTGCTGACCATATGGCCTCTATACCGCATCCGCACGACTCCACAAAGCAGAGGATGTCACGGTGGCTGCTAGACGTCCCCTGTGCCTTCACGGCCTGTACGAGGGGCCCGTACAATTGCTCTTGTTGAGTGGTGGCTGAAAGCTTCTCACGAAAGGAAGGGAATTCCGGGACTTCCCTCTGCAGAAACAAGTACAACAGGAAAGCTACGGTCAATAGTAGGGTGGCATCCGGTGTGGTTTCCAGGACCTGCTCGGTATGTTCTGAAATTGCAGTTTCCGGGAGTTAATCTCTAGGTTCGTTCGCGTGAAGGTATCACAAACGATTGCAATTATTTTCAAACTGTCTCTACTGCGGAAATTGCTACATGAGAGGCGTTGTGTGTCACAGAGAGATTTACTGTTGAATTCTCCAAGTACGTATATTCGAAGTAGGCTCAGGCAACATATTACTCTCTCCCACAAACATCCCGTGAAATGACAACGACGATATAATCAGGAAAGAGCTGAGAAAGAGGTTTACTAACGGTCGGTCATTCCACTCACCACTCGCTACTGGATCAGGAAACGATGCAAATGACAGTGTTAACCGATGTATGTTCTCCTGACACCATACCTTGCGGAATATAGATGTACAGGGTGATCAAAAAGTCAGTATAAATTTGAAGATTTAATAAACCACGGAATAATGTAGATAGAGAGGTAAAAATTGACACACATGCTTGGAATGACATGGGGTTTTATTAGAACAACAAAAAAAACAAAGAAAACAAAGTATTGCTAGACGCGTGAAAGGTCTCTTGCGCGGGTCGTTTGGTGATGATCGTTTTCTCAGCAGCCACTTTCGTCATGCTTGGCCTCCCAGGTCCCCAGACCTCGGTCCGTGTGATTATTGGCTTTGGGGTTACCTGAAGTCGCAAGTGTATCGTGATCAAAGAAATGGTTCAAATGGCCCTGAGCACTATGGGACTCAACTGCTATGGTCATCAGTCCCCTAGAACTTAGAACTACTTAAACCTAACTAACCTAAGGACATCACATACATCCATGCCCGAGGCAGGATTCGAACCTGCGACCGTAGCAGTCGCACGGTTCCGGACTGTATCGTGATCGACCGACATCTCTAGGGATGCTGGAAGACAACAACCGACGCCAATTTACATTTACATTTACGTTTATACTCCGCAAGCCACCCAGCGCTGTGTGGCGGAGGGCACTTTACGTGCCATTGTCATAACCTCCCTTTTCTGTTCCAGTCGTGTATGGTTCGCGGGAAGAACGACTGTCTGAAAGCCTCCGTGCGCGCTCGAATCTCTCTAATTTTACATTCATGATCTTCTCGGGAGGTATAAGTAGGGGGAAGCAATATATTCGATACCTCATCCAGAAACGCACCCTTTCGAAATCTGGCGAGCAAGCTGCACCGCTATGCAGAGCGTCTCTCTCGAATAGTCTGCCACTTCAGTTTGCTAAACACCCCCTTAACGCTATCGTGGTTACCAAATAACCCTGTGACGAAACGCGTCGCTCTTCTTTGGATCTTCTCTATCTCCTCCGTCAACCCGGTCTGGTACGGATCTCACACTGATGAGCAATACTCAAGTATAGGTCGAACGAGTGTTTTGTAAGCCACCTTCTTTGTTGATGGACTACATTTTCTAAGGACTCTCCCAATGAATCTCAACCTGGTACCCGCCTTACCAACAATTAATTTTATATGATCATTTCACTTCAAATCGTTCCGCACGCATACTACCAGATATTTTACAGAAGTAACTGCTACCAGTGTTTGTTCCGCTATCATATAATCATACAATAAAGGATCCTTCTTTCTATGTATTCGAGATACATTACATTTGTCTATGTTAAGGGTCAGTTGCCACTCCCTGCACCAAGTGCCTATCCGCTGCAGATCTTACTGCATTTCGCTACAATTTTCTAATGCTGCAACTTCTCTGTATACTACAGTATCATCCGCGAAAAGCCGCATGGAACTTCCGACACTATCTACTAGGTCATTTATGTATATTGTGAAAAGCAATGGTCCCATAACACTCCCCTGTGGCACGCCAGAGGTTATTTTAACGTCTGTCGACGTCTCTCCATTGATAACAACATGCTGTGTTCTGTTTGCTAAAAACTCTTCAATACAGCCACACAGCTGGTCTGATATTCCGTAGGCTGTTACTCTGTATATCAGGCGACAGTGCGGAACTGTATCGAACGCCTTCCGGAAGTCAAGGAAAATAGCATCTACCTGGGAGCCTGTATCTAATATTTTCTGGGTCTCATGAACAAATAAAGCGAGTTGGGTCTCACACGATCGGTGTTTCCGGAATCCATGTTGATTCCTACAGAGTAGATTCTGGGTTTCCAAAAACGACATGATACTCGAGCAAAAAACATGTTCTAAAATTCTACAACAGATCGACGTCAGAGATATAGGTCTATAGTTTTGCGCATTTGCTCGACGACCCTTTTTGAAGACTGGGACTACCTGTGCTCTTTTCCAATCATTTGGAACCTTCCGTTCCTCTAGAGACTTGCGTTACACGGCTGTTAGAGGGGGGCAAGTTCTTTCGCGTACTCTGTGTAGAAACGAACTGGTATCCCGTCAGGTCCAGTGGACTTTCCTCTGTTGAGTGATTCCAGTTGCTTTTCTATTCCTTGGACACTTATTTCGATGACAGCTATTTTTTCGTTCGTGCGATAATTTAGAGAAGGAACTGCAGTGCGGTCTTCCTCCATGAAACAGCTTTGGAAAAAGGTGTTTAGTGTTTCAGCTTTACGCGTATCATCCTCTGTTTCAATACCATCATCATCCCGGAGTGTCTGGATATGCTGTTACGAGCCACTTACTGTTTTAATGCCTCACCATATATCCGGCATGCTTTACAGTGCTGTTCACAACATTATTGCTCGACTGCATCTATTGTTGAGGAATTATGGATATATTGAGCATTTTCTGTAAAGAACATCATCTTTGCTTTGTCCTACTTTGTTATGCTAATTATTGCTATTCTGATCAGATGAAGCGCCACCTGTCGGACATTTTTTGAACTTTTGTATTTTTTTGGTTCTAATAAAACCCCATGTCGTTCCAAGCATGTGTGTCAATTTGTACCTCTCTATCTACATTATTCCGTGATTTATTCAGTTTTTAAATTTATACTGACTTTTTGATCACCCGGTAGGTCATCAATGTCAAGATGAACGAAAATTTATACTTGCTAAGACGAATACAATTATGCCCTAGAATTTTCTGCATAGGAGCACTTAAAAATGAAAAACAGCTCCCATATAGAAACAGCTTATTTCCCCAAAGAGAAGCACTTCCTAGAGACCTGGGCCGGTAGCGCACATTTAGAGTACCGAATAAAAATACAAATTCGAGCACCAAGCTTTAAGTTCGTCGTGCCTTAAGTGAATGTGACTGCCGGAATGGTTCTTCAGCAACTCCTCGGCCGACATCTCGCAACATTCTTGTCCACTGCGAGCTTCTGTTCTAACACTACTTACGTCAACATGGGCAAACTACTCAGCTTAGACGTTTATTAATTTTCCTGTTAAAAAAATCAGCTTAGTGGCAGTTAGAGCGGTGCTACTGTTGCATAAGGATGTTTTGAAAAACAACGTTGTCCCAATAACCTTTATGACGAGAAATAGTTTTTTTTTTACTTGTAAAATCGTAAACACACACACACACACACACACACACACACACACACACACACACACACACACACCATTTCCATGTACAGCTGTGTGGTGACAAAGGCCAAAATTCGCTCTGTGTTGGATCAGCGGCGAGAATAGCAAATAACACTTACCTAAAACAATACACTCTCGCTGCTTTCGGTATCCAGGCTTTTCGGTCAATGTTAGCAGTGAGGACGTTGTTTTCCGCTTTAGCTGGAAATTTTTTCTGGTCGACTACCGTTCACAATCTCCTCTATTTACTGACCGATGCGTATTTCTGATTTAATCTTCTGTGCAACGTCCGATTTAATGTGTGAGTGAAACGCAATTCATATATAAGGCCCCCGAAACATTCAAACACAAACCACAGTTTACGATACGCCTGAGATACAAAATCTGGCATTGTTCGAGAGAGAGAGAGAGAGAGAGAGAGAGAGAAAGAGAAAGAAAGTAAGAGAATCTTCCAGTTTTGGAAAAACGAGGCGTTCAGTATGACTAACATCTCCCGTGAATAGTGTGCGTCTGCCTAGATTATAATGCAGCTCAAAATTTAATTTGCATTTTGCTGTTAACAGGAAACAGAAGACAGTGGACTTTTCATTGCTGAGATGAATATTATGAAGTCTGAAAATCTTATTATTGCGAATAACAACCCTAGTTGCGCAATTGCCCATGAATTTGGCATGAGAGAAGCTGCTGGTATAGTTTAGCGCGGTACAAGCTGGCTTACGAGCCAGTGAGATAAAGCAGACATGCACTGAATATGTGTAGCGGTGGAATACGATCAAGCAGTCTCACTGGCGTATCTTGGCCATTTCCTTCACCAGCCTAGGTTTCGTTCCCCCTTGTCGAACTTAAAAACACCTCAGACACAAAAAATGGCTCTGAGCACTATGGGACTTAACATCTGCGGTCATCAGTCCCCTATAACTTAGAACTACTTAAACCTAACTAACCTAAGGACATCACACACATCCATGCCCAAGGCAGGATTCGAACCTGCGACCCTAGCAGTCGCGCGGCTCCGGACTGAGCGCCTAGAACCGCGAGCCTCAGACACAAAACACAATCACACAGTCTAGGTTTGCACGTTTTACAGACAGCCACATTTTCCCTCCCATACTTGGCCTGGGCAGGAAATTAATCCGGTCATAGAAATAAAATAATTGTCAAATGCACAATACGTTATTTATCATCAGTCATCACTTATGGGTCCTGAAAGAAGATCGATGTTCCGGAGGAAAGGATGGTCATGCAGAGTATTTTTTAACCTGTAGATGCTTTCCAGTTCATTGACATACTGCCACTGATAGTGTTTCAGATGTTACAACTGGATTTTCTTACGGAAAGTGTATATGTTTGCCGGCCGGAGTGGCCGAGCGGTTCTAGGCGCTGCGAATGGAACCTCGCGCCCGCTACGGTCGTAGGTTCGAATCCTGCCTCGGGCATGGATGTGTGTGATGTCTTAGGTTAGTTAGGTTTAACTAGTTCTAAGCTCTAGGTGACTGATGAGCTCAGAAGTTAAGTCCCATAGTGCTCAGAGCCATTTGAACCATTTGTATATGTTTACCATCTCGCTATTGTCAATCTTTGTAGTTATTTCTGTCCTATAGCAGACAATCGGCTTTCAACTAATTTTTATTTTTCATAAATATTTCTTACGTGTCTGAGAAAAAGCTATGTATATTCGAGAAGGTGTGCACTACAGCAGTATTAGTCAGATCGGAATAAGAACATATAAAAAAAGTTCACCTAGAACCTAAATCGAACACTAACTCGAGTATTCTGACGCAAAACTCTATCCAAAGCACTAAGTGCACAAGGCGGCTGCGCACCATGAATGGGAATACTTTTGCATATGATTTCAGTTTTGCCAAATTTCCTTTATTTAATGTCTATTTTCTACCGAAAATGTGGACGTTATAAAATTTTAGTCCATTTTTGTACTATTAGTATGAGAGGAATCGCATTGTGGTATCAAAGGGCTCAAAGTTTGGTTTATCCTATATATAGTCTGTAGATGTCATTACGAAGGTTGCATGTAGGCAATATAAGATATGTTATAGAAACATCTGACAACTATTGAACTGATAATTTTTTTAACACATTTTGTTGTTCCCTGCCATTACCGGTTTCTAACAGATGATTGCATTTTATTTTCAAGACGAACTGTTAATCTAATGTTGATTTCTTTAAATGCCATTGTGTCCTACGTTAAAAGCCTTTAAATGATAAATATTTTGAAAAGAAAATGAAAATCGTTGATAAAAATTTGTAAATTGAATTATAAAGGTATATTATATATTCTTCGTCGAATGTGCCCTAGTCGCTTTGAAGGCTTACGAGTTTTTCATACAGCACGAAAATCTGTCCTAATAATCCTATCACTATGTTGTATGTTATTCTAACCGAAATCCCGAAGGCACACAGTAATAGTGGAGGTCACTAATGGACTTATGAACTGATCAACCTGATTTTTCATTAACATCACAGCAAACACGCTACAAAGCAAAGATACGCGTTGTGTACACTAGGGGTCAAAGATGATTTTAAAGACTCCCAATAATATCAATATGTTCTCGGCAATAACAAACAGATAACATATTGAAGTTAAGTAAACATATATGAGCGCGAATTTTTTTTTTTATAAGCTGTAATATAGTACTCGTGTGTCTTTCTAGCCACAGTGACTTTGATGTGGTTGTTGTATATGTGAAATTGCGAAATATATGTCGTTTTTTCTTTACTGTTGCTTTTGATTTATATTAGGTATTACATATTATTCACTGGTATGAAATTTTTCATTGTAGGCCATGATGGCATTCCAAGCTGGTTAACAGGTCGTCAAGTAAATTCAGCACAACCATGTGATAATGAGCAAGACTTTCGAAATAAGTAATGGCAGGATTCAATAACAAGTGCTGGATAAAAAATTATCAAGTTAGTGGCTGGTAGCTGTTATTATACATATAATATACCGGGTGTTTGACATTCTTTGAATCAGACGTCTAGAGGTGATAGAACATGTGACGGGGAACAACTGTTGTTAAAGACAAAATGTTCGCTGACTCTTCCCGGTAAATCTAGGCGTCCTTTAGTATTCGCCAGTCCAGGGACGACTTGATTTCGCAAAACTAACAGGGTCTAAAAACCAGGTGGGCTGCTAACTACTTACTCCAGAAAACTGATAAAGTGGTTTTCAAGAATAGAACCTAAAGAATGAGTGAGTGTAAAAGGAGAAAGGTATTTTAAACGCAAAATAGGATCGTTAACTTGCCTAGGTCTACCGTCTTCCATTCGGAGGGGATGAATGGATTATAGACAACGCATAGCACGCTGAAGAGTGTTTGCGCCTCTCAGGGCCATAACCAGTTTAAAAGCATGCCTAACGGGCCGGAAAGGGTCACCGAACATTTTGTCCCTAGCAAACTTTATTCCCCATGACGTTATTTATCGCCTCTAGACGTTGGATGCAAAGACTCTAGAACACCCTGTATATTTGCGACATGTGAGTTTCTTCACAGCCGACTCAGTTAAGTACATGGAGGTGATATCGTTGGAAACGTACCTACAAAATCCAGAGAGACCAACAGATGGTCGCTGCCTGGTGCAAATATTATCATCTGCGCATCAATGTAATTAAATGTAATGTAAAGAGTGCAATTTGGATGCATAGATCCTGAGAAATCAGTACCCAGAACAACCACCTCTGGCCGTAATAGCAGCCTTGATACGCCTGGGCATTGAGCTAAACAGAGCTTGGATGGCGTGTACAGGTACAACTGCCCACGTAGCTTCAACACGATACCACAGTTCATCAAGAGTAGTGACTGGCGTATTGTGACTAGTCAGTTGCTCGGCCACCATTGACCAGACGTTTTCAATTGGTGAGAGATCTGAAGAATGTGCTCGCCATGGCAGCAGTCGAACATTTTCTGTATCCAGAAAGGCCCATACAGGACCTGCAAAATGCGGTCGTGCATTATCCTGCTGAAATGTAGGGTTTCGCAGGGATCGAATGAATGGTAGAGCCACAGGTCGTAACACATCTGAAATGTAACGTCCACTGTTCGAAGTGCCGTCAATGCGACCAAAAGGTGACCGAGACGTGTAACGAATGGCACCCCATACCATCAAGTCAGGTGATACGCCAGTATGGCGATGACGAATACACGCTTCCATTGTGCGTTCACTGCGATTTCGCCAAACACGGATGCGACCATCATGATGCTGTAAACAGAACTTGGATTCATCCGAATAAATTTACATTTTGCCATTCGTGCACCCAGGTTAGTCGTTGAGTACACCATCGCAGGCGCCCCTGTATGTGATGCAGCGTCCAAGTGTAAACGCAGCCATGGTCTCCGAGCTGATAGTCGATGCTGCTGCAAACGTCGTCGAACTGTTCATGCATATGGTTGTCGTCTTGCTAACGTCCCCATCTGTTGACTCTGGGATCGAGACGTGGCTGTACGATCCGTTACAGCCATGCGGATAAGACGCCTCTCATCTCGACTGCGCGTGACACGAGGCCGTTGGGATCCAGCACCGCGTTCCGTATTACCCTCATGAACCCACCGATTCCATATTCTGATAACAGCCATTGGATCTCGACCAACGCGAGCAGTAATGTCGCGATACGATAAACCGCAATCGCGATAGTCAACAATCCGACCTTTATCAAAGTCGAAACGTGATGGAACGCATTTCTGCTCCTTACACGAGGCATCACAACAACGTTTCACCAGGCAACACCGGTCAACTGCTGTTTGTGTATGAGAAACGGGTTGGAAACTTTTTTCATGTCAGCACATTGTAGGTGTCGCCACCGGCCAAGCTTGTGTGAATGCTCTGAAAAGCTAATCATTTGCATATCACAGCATCTTCTTCCTGTCGGTTAAATTTCGCATCTGTAGCACGTAATCTTCGTGGTGTAGCAATTTTAATGGCCAGTAGTGTACCTGCAAGGGTTCATTGCCGTTTCACAACGTGATCAGCGGCCAGAATCAGGAATCAATCACTACCTCCAAATATGTGGGGGATTCCGTTCGGTGTGGTTTGAGAGAACTGCTACATAAATGTAATGTTAGAGAAAGTAGTAGTCCAAAGGCAGTGCTATTCATGCTTGAAAGAGGTCTTTACAGAACCCTTGTTTGACCAGTGCTTACTATTTGGATTAACGAATGAGGCAGAGAAGATACGAAGAAAGCTGTTAAATTCGTCACGGATTTGCGTAGCCAGTATGAGAATGTCTTGTAGACACTAAACAAAATGCATCGGCATGTGTTGCGTAAAGGCATTATAATTCTTGGAGAGATTTACTGACAACATTCCCAGAGTTCGTGTTCCGAAATGAAATATGACACGTAATACGTCCTCGAACAGATATCTCACGTAATGACCACGACGCTAAATTTAGAGAAATTCCGATTCACGCGGAATGGCACTGATTGTCTTTCTTCCCCTGAACCACCCGTTTATGCAACAATAAGAGGGAAAATGGTTATGGTACACGCGTAGATGTAAACAATGTCTACTAGACTCTTCATTCAGATTTGATATTGACTATTTATCGCTTAGAATCACACTTAATTTGTTCTAAAGCTTGGAAGCTGTAACTATACAAAGTGTTTCACAATTCCTGTTACAGACTTCTAGGGGTTTGCCGAGAGGACTTAGTAGATAAGGGTTTGGTAAGGAACCTATGTGCGGAAATGTACTGTTCTGATATAAAATAAGTTTGAAGATCGGATCACTCTCAAATCCCCAACTTGACCAGCATATGACGGTCGTGCTGGTCTTTACACAAGGTGCATCTGCGACGAGTGCTTTCATACAGACGCTCTGTTGCGCGTCCGTGGAGCACCAGATTCACCCCTCCTATTTACGAACGTACCGATTTCTCACGGATGTTGTTGAAGTATACGATGGACTGAGGCGATCCGGAAAACATTCTCGCTACGTGCGTTTTGTAATTCTACCATTACGTGAAGCGGAAGGTTTGAAAGTCACACGATCTCCAAACCTATGTTATATCCAAACAGTACATTTCCAGATCTACATTCCCTATCAAACCTTTATCTACCGCGAGTCATCTACAACTCTTAGTAGGATGTACTAGCAACTGTGAGACACCGTGCATAGGAAGCGAGGATTGTTTTAAGGACTTGTGGTAAGAGCACTTTTTCCTGTTGCTCTCATAATGATGTAGTTTCTTTCTTTGTTTTCCTTCCTGTTTTTATACAGAAAAATTGTGTATCGATATTTCAGTATTAACGCTTTCGCACTGCTTCCCTTGCTAAATTGACATAATATGTAGAAATAATTGAACACCACAGGGGAAAGCCGGCCGCTGGAGCCCGAGCGGTTCTAGGTGCTACAGCCTGGAACCGCGCGACCGCTACGGACGCAGGTTCGAATCCTGCCTCGGGTATCGATGTGTGTGATGTCCTTAGGTTAGATAGGTTTAAGTAGTTCTAAGTTCTAGGGGACTGATGACCTCAGCAGTTAAGTCCCATAGTGCTCAGAGCCATTTGAACCCTTTTTGAACCACAGACGAAAAGAGCAAATGTCAACATCGCAATAGAGTTGAGATTGCTGTGTGGACTGAGACAAGTTACGATTGTCAGCAAAATGGCAACAAAAGAGAATGTGAATTCTGGAGTGTACGACGTACTAATGTGGATAAACGCCAGTTGGCTCCAACTCCTTCGTCTCACGTGAGTTGCTTGCTAGACTAATGACTATACTAACTCACACTCCTTAAAGTTAGCACCGTGTACTTTATGTAACGTGCTTGCACGGATCCAGGCTTACAAGTAAGTACCTCTATATTCTCCCCAAATGTAGACTGAGAAACATGTTTCGCCACTGTGTGAAGACAGGTGACCGGTACTTTTAAAAAAGGAAGATAAACATGACCAAAAACATGCTCATACCTAGTATTACACACCAAATAAAAAAGGTATTACGTTGATGTGTTATCAGATACTGGTTTGGTTTGATACTAAACCAACTACGTCATTTGTAGATGAATGCTTATATTACTTACGTCACATTCGCTTTTATAATATTTTTTGCCTCTATGTGGTAGAAGGCGATATCTGATACGTCCACAGAGTAGAAAAATTTATGTTACCAGTGTAAATTGTGATTTATTATGACTTTCAGATTACATGAGTGTTAACCTTAAAATCGTCGACTGATAATCGCTGGTCCTAACTTGAATTCATAACTAGTTCTTTTATTAACCCGTGAACGAGATACACCGGGTGTAATGAGTTCTCGTATTAACAGTTGTAATCAAATCTGAATCCCCAAAGCTAAATTATCTTATTACCGTAGAAAAGATTTATATTTTCAATCAGCATTAAATCTCGTTTGGTACTTCTTAATGAGCAGCTCAATACTAGAGCTTTATCTTCGTTTTTACGACATCGCGGCTTAATATTTTGCAGACGAAATAACTTTCATCTTTCTCTTTTATAGAAAAAATACCGTTTACTTGTCTATAATATAACGCATCGCATGCATCGGTTGAACTGACACTGAAATAAAATTTTGTCCCTTAAAAAATATTCCATGTTAAAATCAGCGTCGGTGACAAAATAATTTCCTCATCTAAGCCTAGGTGTATAGTGGGAATGAAATAACTCTGTTAATCGGTGTTTTAAATTTCCTTTTTTGCGAGCAATTAATTAATATTTATTATTATCTCATTTTTTAGACGTCTGTCAAATTAAACACGTAATATAGTGGAACGACATGCATTATTTGTTATGCGAAGTCATGCACTGTTTGGCGTGGCGTTGAGTCAAGAAAATCCCTTTAAATTCAGTTAATTCCCTAGTTGTATCTAATCCAAGCTCAGTACTCAAAAGAAATAAAACAAAAATTGCAGCAAAGTCCTACTCGGCTCCCCCACTTTTTCTCCTACCAGACACATGCACAGGCCTTTTTCCCCGTCTAGGCATTGTCTTGTACCCTGTACCAAAATCTTCCCTACTATTACTTCACAATTTTCCGCAACTAAGACACAAGCATCCACGCCAACCGGATGTTTCTTCGCATACGTTACCGTAGTATAAATTATAGTACCAGCTCCTCGTATATTCTTGATATGCTGGCTCAGGAGAAGAAATTAACATGAAATCTCTCGTATAACTACTAAAACGGATGAAGGAACAGTAACTTTATTCTCTATAATAATGGCCTTCAGTTTTAGCGGTCAGCTTACTTTCATGTTTTATCATTTTAGTTTTGGCTGCAGCTATCGAGCGATGTCGTTGTCAGGCAGCATCCATGCCTGGCATATTTTAAGAACACCCTCGTTAGATGACTTCACCATCCTGTATGCTGTCTCATGCGTCGAAATAAACCTCCAATATAACATACAACGCCAACGGCTTTGCCGCAGTGGTAACACCGGTTCCCGTCAGATCATCAAAGTTAAGCGCTGTCGGGCTGGGCCAGCACTTGGATGGGTGACCATCCGCTCTGCTGAGAGCTGTTGGCCAGCGGAGTGCACTCAGCCCTTGTGAGACAAACTGAGGATCTACTTGATTGAGAAGTAGCAGCTCCGGTCTCGGAAACTGACATACGGCCGGTATGCTGACGACATACCCCACCATATCTGCATCCAGTGACGCCTATGAGTCAGGATGACACGGCGGCCGGTCAGTACCGTTGGGCCTTCATGGCCTGTTCGGGAGGAGTTTAGTTTCTTTATATAACATATAACAGCAGCGAATATACATTTGAATACGCAGTCGTGAAATTTACAAAGGTTTGCTCTGGAAAATTTCTTTAATGAGTTTTTCGACATTTTGAGTGGAAATGTGTAGCAGGTCCAAAAAATATATCTCGCAGCAAATTTTTTTAGTTTCCATAGTGACAGAAGATAATAGAGACGTCAACTGCTAAGAACATCGCAGGGAGTAATTAATACACCTTGTTCCCTTCTTTTTATTCATAAAAAAATGGTTCAAATGGCTCTGAGCACTATGGGACTCAACTGCTGTGGTCATCAGTCCCCTAGAACTTAGAACTACTTAAACCTATCTAACCTAAGGACATCACACACATCCATGCCCCAGGCAGGATTCGAACCTGTGACCGTAGCAGTCGCACGGTTCCGGACTGTGCGCCTAGAACCGCGAGACCACCGCAGCCGGCTTTTATTCATAGATCCTTTTTGTATTCTTTGTTTCGAAACAACAAGCCTCCGTCTTCAGGTATAAAGATGCGGAATCGATGGACATCCGCAACATACATCACGCGAGGAAAGCATAAGGAAACTGCTGATCAATCCATGTACGAATATACTTCAACAGACAGCAAATGCGTCGATTTCCAAATCCTTGTGACCGGATAAGGAGCCTTGCGGCTTAGTAATAGATAACACTGAAACTAAATACAATAAATACAGCTCAAACAAAAAGGAAAGCGAAGGAATGCAATGAAGAACATTCAGTTTCACCTGGTGAAAACGATCAGTTTATGGACTGAAGAGAATTTGTCGCATGTAGTAAAATATCCTGTGTAATACGCACCCATTCTGTATTAGCGCCATTCCCTCTCTCAAAAAACCGGCAATCGTGTTGATGATGTACAAGACCAAATTCAACAGATTTCATCGCATCCTGATTATCGAAGGCACAAGAACATGCCATTTGGTCGGCGAGGATAACCAAACATGTCGGTTTACACAGCTCACGACGGGTATTTCGATTCAGTTACCTCAAATTACAATAGCGGTTTATAGGTTGTAGAGCCAAAGACTGTCGATAAGTTCGCAACTAGACAACAACAATGAAAGCAATCATGCATCCAGCAGCACCTCGTCAGTATGCTGTACGAAATCCTCCAACCCAACAGACACGAACATAGCCTCAAAACACGGTTCTTGTGCTACTGCAGTGAGCATATTTCGTAAACACATGTTTGTTTATCACAACAATAAAATTTTTAGTTTAATGAAATACATTGTTCTGATCCTATAGCACAATGGCTTATTAAGTCTACGTATACGTAAGAAGCAGTCATGTTATTAAAAGTATATGACTTTATCTCTTCAATTGATGTGTGATTTTACTTTCAAGCACGTTATTCATTTACTGATCAAAGGAGATAATTACTAGAAAACCGATCCGAAAGCTATTTTGAGCTGAAGAAATAAAAAGGTAATTAGAAATATAGTGAAAGTATCAGCCAGCTACGCTGGTAGTTCCTTCTCACCTATACTCCCATATCGATTAGTGTCTCCATTAACGATTTTGAAAGCTGTGAAGTTATTTCAGCCACAGACGTAATACTGCTAGAACTATTACTAGATTTTGTAGTATTGTGTGTTTGAACTTTGTCTGCTGTTACATAGCATATTAGTAATTGCTTCATTAAAGTATGAAAGCTGCTTCAAAGTGAACTCTAAGAAAACTGGTAGGCAATAATATTAGAAACTGTAATGTCATATGTTCTAAGGCCCACACATCATATTAGTCAGGAGAATCGAAAAACAATTTCTCACTTTTGGTACACAATTTATTTGTATTCAAAAGCCGACCGGGGTAGCCGAGCGGTTCTAGTCGCTACAATCTGGAACCGCACGACCGCTACGGTCGAAGGTTCGAATCCGCCTCGGGCATGGATGTGTGTGATGTCCTTAGGTGAGTTAGGTTTAAGTAGTTCTAGGTTCTAGGGGACTGATGACCTCAGAAGTTAAGTTCCATAGTGCTCAGAGCCATTTTGAAGCCAAAAAACTGAGACGTACTTTGCTACCACAGAAGTGTTCTGTTCACTTAGACATTGTAAAAATTATGAGAAAGATTAGAGAACAAATAATTTACGAAGAATGTTCCATGTCCCAAACCAGGCAACTTGCTCGTTCAAAGTACCAGCAAGAAAATTTTGTCTCAAGTGCTTTTAACAAAATGGCTCTAAGCAGTATGGGACTTAACATCTGAGGTCATCAGTCCCCTAGACTTAAAACTATTTAAACCTAACTAACCTAAGGACATCACACACATCCTTGCCCGAGGCAGGATTCGAACCTGCGAGCGTAGCGGTCGCGTGGTTCCAGACTGAAGCGCCTAAAACCACTAGGAAACACTGATCGGCCTTTGAATACAATTTTGATGTATTAGTTACATTTCATATGCAGCAGTGCAAAATCTAAAGTGAACCAAACACAACGCCTATGGTATGTATTTTTACCACTGCATACTCTTAAAATTTCTTGCAATGAGTTGTTAATTATGATCTGTCAGACACTGAAGAGCTAAAGAAACTGGTACACCTGCCTAATATCATAAAGGGCAGCCGCGAGTACGCAGAAGTTCTGCAACACGACGTGGCGTGGACTCGACTAATGTCTGACGTAGTGCTGGAGGGAATTGACACCATGAATCCTGCAGGTCGGTCCATAAATCCCTAAGAGTACGAGGGTGTGTAGATTTCTTCTGAACAGCAAGTTGCAAGGCATCCCACCAGGATTCCTTGCTCAGTGATGATCATGTCTGGGGAGTCTGGTGGCCAGAGAAGTGTTGAAACTCTGAAGAGTATTCCTAGAGCCACTCTGTAGTATTTCTAGGCGGGTGGGGTGTCGCATTATCCACTTGGAATTGCCCAAATACGTCGGAATGTACAGTGGACATGAATGGATGCAGGTGATGAGACAGGATGCTTACGTACGTGTAACCTGTCAGGGTCGTACCTAGAAGTATCAGGGGCCCATATCACTTCAATTGCACATGCTCCACACCATTACAGGGCCACCACCAGCATGAACAATCCCCTGCTGACATACAGGGTTCGTGGATTCATCACGTTGCCTCCATACCCGCACACGTCCATCCCCTCGATACCATTTGAAAGGACACTCGTTCGATCAGGCAACATGTTTCCAGTCATCAACAGTTCAATATCGGTGTTGACGGGCCCAGGTGAGGCGCAAAGCTTCGTCTTGCAGCCATCAAGGGTACACTAGTGGGTCTTCGGGCTCCGAAAGCACATATCGATGATGTTTCGTTGAATGGTTCGCACGCTGACACTTATTGATGGCCCAGCACTGAAATCTGAAGCACTTTGATGTCATGTTGCACTTCTGTCACGTTGAACGATTCTCTTCAGTCGTACGGGAAAATGCCCACTTCATCGGTATCTCGCAGATGCTGTGTCGTGAGCCGACTATAACACCACGTTCAAACTCATTTAAATCTTGATGACCTGCCATTGCAGCAGCAGTAACCGATTTAACAACTGTGCCAGACACTTGTCTTATATAGGGGCTGACGACAGCAGCGCCATATTCTGCCGTTTATATGTCTCTGTATTTGAATACGCTTGCCTATACCAATTTCTTTGGCGCTTCAATGTAGATCCCTTGACAAGGAGCGGTGCGCAGTGGCTGGAAGAAAGCACACCTCTTTGAGAAACATATCAGAAGTGAATCACAAAACTTGCATCCAATATCCTTGAGACCCATTTGTTGTAGAATCTTAGAGCATGTTCTTAGTTCAAACGTAATGATATATCGTCATCATGCCAAACAGCATGGATTCAGAAAACGTCGACGACCTGAAACCTAACTCGCAATTTTTTCACATGACATCCTGAAGTCCATGGATAAGGGAAGTAGGTAAAGTGTTTCGCGACTTCCGAAAAGCGTTTGACTCAGTATCACATGTACGTTTACTATGAAAGTTACGATCCTATAGAGTATCAAGCGAAGTTTGTGACTGGACTGAGAATTTTTTTTGGTTTGGGACGGCGCAGCAGATTTTGGATGGAGAGTCATCAACTTATGTAGAAATTTCATACAATGTAAGCTTTCACGGCCGGTATTGTCTTCACTTAAAACTTCCGGGCTGATAGGCCAAGGTCGAAATATAAAGTTTTATCCTGACGTTTTGTCACCGACTGCGGGAGGTAAAGCGGCGAACTGCGAAGAGAACTCGAGGAAGCGCTGATTACATAGGCAGTACAGAGGGCGCCACAGTATATCACGTGGCGTCGGCTATGAGATTGTCTCTGGTAATGCCAACATTCTCGATTGAAAGTAATCGATCGTCATGCTTGCCGTGCAATGCTGAAATCCAAATTTTATCCAGTTTAACACCTTCGTCTTTCCTGTTAAAATTATTACGATGTTTATCAATCTCGATAGCCTCTCTATACAAGCGTGCATAATAATGCGAGGTTTTTGATATGACGTCTGTCTCGCTGAATTTTATTTCATGATCACCTTCTTGTTAAACATGTTCCGATGCGGCCGATTTATCCGTGTGACCCAGGCGGCAATTCCTCTTATGTTCAACAAGACGGGTGTTCACACTTCTCTTTGTGGTACCGATGTAAACCTGCCCACAACTACAACGAATTTTATATACCCCGGGTGTAGCCAAAGGGTGACGTGCATCTTTTGCCGACCTTAAAAATTCTTTTATTTTCCTAGTGGGTCTGAAAATAGTTTCCACCCCATACTTGCTTAAAACTTTCCCAATGCGATCTGTGACCTTGCTAATGAACGGAAGAAAAACTTTGCCCTTGGGTGACTGTTGTTCGTCGTTGCTTCTGATTCTCTGCCTAGAGCGAAGTGCTCGATCTATATCCTTGATAGAATAGCCATTCTTCACGAAAGTTGACCGTAGATGTTCAATCTCATCTTTTAAATAAACAGGTTCACAAAGTTTGTACGTCCTGTCTACCAAAGTTTTCATTACACCTCTTAATTGTCTAGGGTGGTGGTTTGAATCTTTATGTAGATAACGACCAGAATGAGTAGGCTTTCTATACACCTTATGGCCCAACGTTCTGTCCCGTCGTTTAATCACAGACACATCCAGGAAATTCAATTGCCCATTCCTTTCCGTCTCCATAGTGAATTGGATTTTCGGATTAATGCCGTTTAAATGTGTCAGGAAGGCATCCAATTCCTCTGCTCCGTGTGTCCATACTACGAACGTGTTATCGACAAAGCGACACCATCTGGCTGGTCTCTTACTGGCAGTCTGCAACGCCCGTTGTTCAAAAGTCTCCCATAGCCACCCCGTCAATCTGTTCATAAAAGTCATTATTGTATTGAAAGTAGTTTGTGGTGAGGCAGTGTCGGAATATTGCCACAATATCTGCAGGAAAAATATCCGCTATCCATAAGATAGCTTCGTTTACCGGAATCGTGGTAAATAACGACACAACGTCAAAACTGACGAGGATATCATCCGGGCCCACGCTCGTTTCCTTTAATTTGTCAATGAAATGAGCTGAATTTTTAATATGACTGTCTGTCCTACCAACATAAGGCTGCAGCATTGAGGCAAGGTGTCCAGCTAACTCGTGTGTTGGTCCACCTATAGCGCTGACAATTGGCCTCAACGGAATCCCAGGTTTATGAACTTTGGGTAAGCCATAAAGTCTAGGTGGGTACGCTTGTGTTTTACAAAGTAGCTTCTTATCGTCGGAGCCAAGTGAAGACGCTTTCACCAGTCGATTTGTCATTCGGATCTTTCTGGAGTTTTTTGTAATTGGAGGGAACCAAAATGTCATTGATTTTTCTAAGATAGTCCTCATTGATCACTATGACAGTGGCATTACCCGTATCTGCATTAAGAACAATAATGTTTTTATCTGCATTTATATCCCTCAGCGCCTTCCTTTGAGCCTGCGACAAGTTACTTTTAGGTGGCTTACATGTACGTAAAATCCTACCCGTTTCCATCCTAATTACGTTATGTAGAAGTAGCTTCGAGCGTGCTCCAGGGAAGTTTGAGAATCCTGTTGTTAATGATGTACAGTAATGACTTTTCGAGGATTATGCATTTACCTCTGAAAACAGCTGCACAAATATTCAGTTAGATGTTGATAAGATTTCAAAGTCGTATGAAAATAGGCAAATAGATTTAAATGTTCAGAAACCTAAAATTGTGCACATGACAAAACGAAAACTGTGTAGTATCCTACGACTACAATATCAATGAGTCAGTATTGGAATCGATCAACTCAGTCAGATACCTGGGGATAACAATTTGTGTAGGTATGAAATGGAAAAATCACATAGGCTCAGTATATAAAGCAGGACGCAAACTTCGCTTCATTGGTAAAAAATAAATGTAAATGTCGTGTGACTGGGGCCTCCCGTCGTGTAGACCATTCGCCGCGTGCAAGTCTTTCGATTAGACGCCACTTCGGTGACTTGCGCGTCGATGGGGATGAACTGATGATTAGGGCAACACAACACCCAGTCCCTGAGCGGAGAAAATCTCCGACCCACCCTGGAATCGAACTAGGGTCCTTAGGATTGACATTCTGTCGTGCTGACTACTCTGTTACCGGGGGCGGACGCTCCATAGGTAGGATTCTGGAGAAATACAATCAGTCTACAAAGAAAACTACAAACAAAATGCCCGTGCGACCCATTCTAGAATATTGCTCAGGTGTGTGGGACGCTTATTAAATAGGACTAGCAGGGGATATCCGACGATAAACAGAAATGCACACTAATGGTCACAGGTTTATTTCACCAGTGGAACCTCGATGCAAACTATTCTTAGGAAGCCTAGTTAGTAAGTTTCAAGAACTAGGATTAAACGATGAACGTAGAAATGTACTACATACTCCACAAATTGTTCCCCTAGGGTTCACGAAGACAAGTTTAGACTAATTACAGCGCCCATTGAGTGGTTTAAGCAATCATTCCTCCCGAGCTCCATACGGCAATGGAACATTAAGAAACATTGGTTCAAATGGCTCTGAGCACTATGGGACTCAACTGCTGTGGTCATTAGTCCCCTAGAACTTAGAACTACTTAAACCTAACTAACCTAAGGACACCACACACATCCATGCCCGAGGCAGGATTCGAACCTGCGACCGTAGCAGTCTCACGGTTCCGGACTGCGTAAGTAACATTAATAACTGGTACATTGAGAAGTACCTCCACCATGCACTTCACAGTGGTATGCACAGTATGGATGAAGGTGTAGCATTATTATTATAAGGAACATTGTTCTTACGTTTTTAAGTCCCCTTTAGAGTACGCGCACACGTAGCTCCATGAGTGGGAGAAGAAGCACCATACAGCTCGTAGCATCTATGCAGGAAGAGCCAGAACTCCGTCAACAAAACTTCGGAGGTTGTTCAGAGATACATTCTGAGTAATTTGGTGTAAGGGATCTGCGGTCTCCGGTGGATCATCACAGCGTAATAATGTTATTAAGACTTATTTGTCTTTATCACCAGAATTATTTTTGTTTCTGTAAAAATACCTTCACAACAGTGAAAGAGCGTGTGCTATCGAAACAGCAGAACATAATAACACGGAGGAATCCCGTTTTTCTTCGACACCTATGCACAGATGCCAAACTTGTTTTACATGGTTGTCGTCTCTGCAAGAACCGCCGAGCATATCATCGTCATCTACATCTACATCATACTTCGCAAGTCACCTAATGGTGGGTGGCGGAGGGTACTTTTTGTACCACAAACTGAGCTCTCCAACCCTGTTGCACTCGCGAATAGCGCGTGGGAAGAATGATTGTAAGCTTCTGCATTGGCTCTAATTCATCGAATTTTCTCGTCATGGTCGTTACACGAGACGTAGATGGGGAAAGGTAATATCTTGTTCGACTCTTCCCGAAAAGTTCTCTCTCGAAATTTCGATAGTACGTCTCTCCGTGATGCACAACGCCTCTCTTGTAACGACTGCCAATTGAGTTTGCTGAGCATCTCCACAACGCTCTCCAGCCGACTAAATGATCCCATGACGAAACGCGCCGCTCTTCGTTGGATCGTCTCTCTCTCTCTTTTCTATCGGTATATCTGGTATGGATCCCAGGTAGAGCAACAATACTCAATAATCGGTCAAACAAGCGCCTTATAAGCCACTTCCATGGTGGATGAGTTACATTTCCTTAAGATTCTTCCTATGAATTTGAGTCTGGGATCTGCTTTTTCCACTATTTCTATTATGTGGTCATTCCACTTCAGATCGCACTGGATAGTTACTCCTAGATATTTTACGCCAGATACTATTTCCAGTGGCTTGTCGTCAACAGAGTAATTACACAGTAGTGGATTCCTTTTCCTATGTATGCGCAATATGGTACATTTATTTGCGTTCAGGGTCCACTGCCACAGCCAGCACAATTCATCTACATCTACATGGTTACTCTGCAATTCACAGAGGGTTTATCGAACCATTTTCATACTGCTTCTCTACCATTCCGCTCCCAGGGGCGCGTGGAAAAAAGGAATACGTAATTCTTTCCGTTCGAGCTCTGATTTCTCTTATTTTGTTATAATGATCATTTCTCCCCACGTAGCTGGATGTCAACAAAATATTTTCGCATTCGGAAGAGAAAATTGGTGATTGAAATTTAGTAAATAGATCTCGCCGCAAAGAAAACCGCCTTTGTTTCAGTGACTGCCACCCCAACTCGCCCATCATACCAGTGACACTCTCACCGCTGTTGCGCGATAACACGAAACGGGCTGCCCTTCTTTGCACTTTTTCGATGTCCTCCGTCAGTCCCACCTGGTAAGGATCCCAAACCGCGGAGCAATATTCCAGCAGAGGACGGACAAGTGTAATGTAGGCTGTCTCTTTAGTGGGTTTGTCGCGTCTTTTAAGTGTTCTGCCAACAAAGCGCAGTCTTTGTTACGCCTTCCCCACAACATTATCTATGTGGTCTTTCCAATATAAGTTGCTCGTAATTGTAATTCCTAGGCATTTAGTCGAACTGACAGCCCTTAGATTTGTCTGATTTATCGCATACCTAAAATTTATCGGATTTCTTTTAGTAACTATGTGGATGACCTCGCACTTTTCTTTACATAGTGCCAATTGCCACTTTTCGCACCATACAGAAATTCTCTCTAGATCATTTTGTAATTGGCATTGATCGTCTGATGATTTTACTTGACGGTAAATTACAGCGTCACCTGCAAACAATCTAAGGGGGCTGCACAGATTATTACCTAGGTCATTTATGTAAATCAGGAACAGCAGAGGGCCTATGACACTACCTTGCGGAACGCCAGATATCACTTCTGTTCTACTCGATGATTTACCGTCTATAACTATGAACTGTGACCTCTCTGGGAGGAAATCACGAATCCAGTCACACAACTGAGATGATAATCTATATGCACGCAATTTGATTAATAGTCGCTTGTGAGGAACGGTATCAAAAGCCTTCTGGAAATCTAGGAATATGGAATCGATCTGAGATCCCTTGTCGACAGCAATCATTACTTCATGGCAATAAAGAGCTAGCTGTGTTGCACAAGAACGATATTTTCTGAATCCGTGTTGGTTATGTATCAATAAGTCATTTTCTTCAAGGTTCGAATGACTGAGCACTATGCGACTTAACTTCGGAGGTCATCAGTCGCCTAGAACTTAGAACTAATTAAACCTAACTAACCTAAGGACATCACACACATCCATGCCCGAGGCAGGACTCGAACCTGCGACCGTAGCGGTCGCTCGGCTCCTTCTTCAAGGTGATTCATAATGTTCGAATACGGTAAATGCTCCAAAATCCTACTTCAAATTGAGGTCAGTGATATGGGTCTGTAATTCAGTGGGTTACTCCTATTTCCTTTCTTGAATATTGGTATGACCTGTGCTAGTTTCCAGTCTTTAGGTTGTATATGTTTGCTAAGAAAGGCGCTAATCTTTCTGCATACTCTGAAAGTAACCTGATTGGTATACCATCTGAACCGGAAGACTTGCCTTTCTTAAGTGATTTGAGTTGTTTCGCAACACCTGAGATATCTACTTCTACGTCACTCATGCTAGCAGCTGTTCTGGTTTCGAATTCTGGAATATTTACTTCGCCTTCTTTCGTGAAGGAATTACGGAAAACTGTATTAAGTTACTCCGCTTTAGTGGCACCATCATCTGTAACATTTCCATCACTATCGCGCAGTGACGTTATTGACTGTTTTTTGCCACTGGTGTACTTTACATACGACCAGAATCTATTTGGGATTTCTGCCATATTTTGAGACAATGTTTCATTCTGAAAACTATTAAAAGCATCTCGCTTGACGTCCGCACTAAATTTCGAGCTTCTGTGAAACTTAGCCAGTGTTGATGATTTTGCGTTCTTCTGAATTTGGCATGCTTTCTGTTGTGTTGGCAGAAGAGCCAACACCGAGTGTAAGTAGGCTATTTAGGTTTTTATGTTGGTAACGCCATGTAACCTTTTATATGAAAATCACTGACTGTGCTGTGTGCAGCCTGTGGCTGGTTTGCATTGTTCGAATTTGTTATTGTAGTGTTGGGCAGTTGGCTGTTAACAGCGCGTAGCGTTGCGCAGTTGGAGGTGAGCCGCCAGCATTGGTGGATGTGGGGAGAGAGTTGGCGGAGTTTTGAGGGCGGATGATCTGGATGTGTGTCCATCAGAGACAGTAAATTTGTAAGACTGGATGTCATGAACTGCTATATAAATATTATGACTTTTGAACACATTGTTTGTTCTCTATCAAAATCTTTCATTTGCTAACTATGCCTATCAGTAGTTAGTGCCTTCAGTAGTTTGAATCTTTTATTTAGCTGGCAGTAGTGGCGCTCGCTGTATTGCGGTAGTTCGAGTAACGAAGATTTTTGTGAGGTAAGTGATTTGTGAAAGGTATAGGTTAATGTTAGTCAGGGCCATTCTTTTGTAGGGATTATTGAAAGTCAGACTGCGTTGCGATAAAAATATTGTGTGTCAGTTTAGTGTTGATCAGAATAGGTAAAGAGCGAAATGTCTGAGTACGTTCAGTTCTGCTCAGCTGTTTGAAAATCAAATAATGTAAGAGGTTTATCAGCACAGTAATTCATTAATTTTTCTAAGGGGACGTTTCACGAGTTACTAGTGGGGGCCGAAATGCACGCATTTTAGCTCACGCAGGCTGGCGTGAGGAGGGATGGACTCTACTGACGTGAGGTCGGGAGCATGACAAGGAATGAGAATTCAGAAAGCGGATGTAATTAGTTTGATACTTAACTTTAATCCATTAATGATGAACGCCGCTCTTGACTGTACATGTTTCACAATATTATCTGTTCAGAATACATTCTTGAAGAATATGGCGCCTTGCTAGGTCGTAGCAAATGGCGTAGCTGAAGGCTATGCTAAACTGACGTCTCTGCAAATGAGAGCGTATGCAGACAGTGAACCATCGCTAGCAAAGGCGGCTGTACAACTGGGGCGAGTGCTAGGGATTCTCTCTAGACTAGATCTGCCGTGTGGCGGCGCTCAGTCTGCAATCACTGACAGTGACGACACGCGGGTCAGGCGTATACTAACGGACCGCGGCCGATTTAAAGGCTACCACCTAGCAAGTGTGGTGTCTGGCGGTGACACCACACTTTTTTCTTTGCTTCTGCAACAGTGTTCTGAGGTGTTTTGTGTACCATGGTGGATCAGTCCGGTCAATTATCTGGGGGTAATTTTGCAAATCGTTACTATCTTCTGACGTTGCTACTTTGTTACAGACAACCGCATCACCTGTGAACAGCCTTAGAGAGCATCCGACGCTTTCTATTAGATAATTTATATATATTGTCATTATTCCATTTCATTCAGTGAACGCATAGGCGAGATGCATATCGGCCGATTCTTCGTCTGCAAACCTATGCATATTGTGGTGTATCACTGCTAACATACAACTAACACTTCCGGAAAAACCATCCCGAGACTGGACCGAGCAGTACTGAGCTCAAGCTTGTGGATCAGGAGTAAAGCAGGTCATACTGTTGTCAGCAGAAAGTATCCAAGTTTGTTTCGAAACAAGACACACAGCGCACGCCGTCTACATTTTCACTGCTGTGCAGATATTTTCAATGCAGTACCGATACCAGAGGTAAGAAATCAAACTAAATGTAGTTACTCTTTAGTGAGCTACCGTAGACCATGTCTCCCTTACACAAATTACTCGTAAAAGGTCCCTGGACGACATCTGAAATTTTGTTGGAGTTTTCGTTCACTCTGTGTACACGCATAATGACATTTTCGTTAGAATGACAACACACCTTATGCATTTTACGTGTTCAGTACCGTGATCCACGGGCATAGACAATATTTTACTTTACAGTATGCTTTGTCAAATGGAGACATGATTTTTAAAATTCGTCGTTGTAATTCGGTTTTAATTTTTTACAACGTATGTTCTGAAGATCTGGTCGTAGGTTAAAAAATTATAATCACTTCCGATTGTAACAATTTTGGCGTTACAGTTCTTGTTCGAGTCTCTGCAGTGCTCTTCACCAGCACAGCACTTAAGGGCAGGCCGGGGAGGGCCTTCGGCTCTATTACCTGCAAGGCAACTCGCGGAGTTGGGGCGGGGGTTTAGTGGGCCCTTCTTCGACCTTTTATGGGTGCAAGTTTCACTGAGTGCTGATTTGACTTGGTGCAGTTTACAGGACACCCCGACTATATGTCAGCATAAGTTCTCAACGAAAGGTGTATGAACCTGTGGTGGTGTGAAGAAGGGATTGAGCGGGGTTGGAAGTGGGGGGGTGGGGACTGAAGGACGACAGGTTTTCTGTCGATAGGGTATAGGCTAGAGGAGGCGGACGAAAGGTAAATACTTAGTCTAGCTTGCTGCTTGCAGTATGCGCTCTCCATGTCTTTGACTATTAGCCCGTTTCCCAAATGTCTTTTTTTTCCAAGACCAGCACACTATCATCTCGACCTGGCACGAAGCAGGGGAAAAAGAAAGGACAGTGGTTAAGTTTAAACGGCTCGTCGACGAAGTAGTCTTCAGAGACAAAACCACAACCGCGAATTTGAGAAGGAAACCGGCTCGGCCATTTCAAAACCAACCATTCGACTATTTGCCTTAAACGAACCCGGGAGACATCGGAAACCGTATATCAGGACGGGCGAAGAGCCGGCGTCCTCCCGAATGCGAGCCCAGCGTTATCTTGCTGGGTGGAAACAGCGAATTCCCTTAGCAAATTGGCAGATCAGTATTTCCAAAAGTAATTCGAGTACGTCAGCTGCTGTGAGAATCGTTGTTCATACTGCGCTGAACTCCTAGGAGAACATCACACTTAAAATCATCTTCTGCCGTTTTTCTTGTTTGTATCGCTTATTAGCGGAATGGAACGTTGTTATTGTGGTTATTGTTCTACCGATTGCTTCTGCGACGCCCGCTAAATCACGCAGGTCTAACAGGTAGATAGGTTTGTGGAAAGGGCCAAGGGGGTTGCGGTCGGATTCATTTCATAATTGCAATTTATTTTCATTTAGATCACAAATACGCTTTTGAAAGAATTAAATTTGCTTCGCTTCTGAAGGCCTCAAAACAGATGCTTTAGAATAAGTTCAATTTTGAAAAGACATGACACACAGTTAAATTAACGAATAAGATAAATCGTATACATATATGTGATAAGTATGTGGAGCGTCTTAAGGCCGCCGGATTAAATCTTCAAAATTCCAAATATACTATGATGATTACTGAAGGCAGAAGGCCACAATGTTTGAAGATGCTAACATGGCTCATGGCCCATAAGTTGTACAGAAAGAGATAAAAAAATTCAATAAGATGGCTGAAGACCGCAAAGTTAAATTCTGCAAATTAAGGAAATATATATTGCAACAGTCGGTAAAACAAAACATTATGTTTAAAATTTCCATTTTGCAACACCAACCTCGGAAGGCCCACAATAACTTGTAACATCTTTCAGAGGAAATTATAATAACCTTTCAAGAGCAGAAACAGACAATTTTTGGACTTGAAAGAAACTAATAACATGTTTCCAGGGCTGAAGGCCCCCAACTAACCTTGCCAAATTAAAAATATAAACTACAGTTAAATTACAACAATGTAAACACTGCCAAAAGGGTAATTGAGACAACGGCACTCAGGAGTCTCCAGTGGATCGCTCTGCCCTCGTTCTCTTAGGCGAGGCAGGTCGTGGGTCCAACTACACTTAATTCAACGAATCCAATTAAGGGGCAGCCACTGACCAAGCGACACAACGACTTGTTTCCCATCAATCAGTAAATAAGAACTCAAACACAAAAGGTTACGAACGTCATAATCCACAATGGAGTATGTATTAGCTGTAAAAGTTACACACTACGTTGGACAGCGACAACAGGTGAGGAAAGGACGCTGCCTGAAATTACGTTAGCGGCCAGGGCAGGTAACCGGAACACTAACGCCCACAAGGCAGAAAATTCCGCTGGTACACTTGAATTTGGTTAACCCAAAATAGTTCATTGCACCGCATGGCGGCTAAATTTCATCAATCCTCCCCAACAGCAAACCACTACAACATGATTGGACGTGGCTTGGCTAGTTGAAACCACTACTCAGCTTTGACGTCCTGGGTCGGTGAGCCACGAAGCTCGTAGCCATCGGACAGCTCCACACACGCTCCGACACTGCGCAGGGACCGGCAGCGGACCCAGCCGACCGCGCCGCACGGAGATGGTTCAAATGGCTCTGAGCACTATGGGACTCAACTGCTGTGGTCATCAGTCCCCTAGAACTTAGAACTACTTAAACCTAACTAACCTAAGGACATCACACACATCCATGCCCGAGGGAGGATTCGAACCTGCGACCGTAGCAGCAGCACGGAGATATCTTCCCTGGTCCGCAGCAACCGACCGACTGCCTGCTGGTCCGACCGCGACTGCTGCTCCGTCGCGACTCCACTGCTTGTGCGTCTCCCACTCACTTCCAGACACGCGACGGCGAAAATACCGGCTCGGACCCAAGCATGCAGAGGGAACACGCCCACTGGCCTAAACGGCATCTCTGCACCAGGAAAGGACCGATCCAAGTTCCACAAGATGGTAATTGAAGTGGCCCAGAAGCGCTCGGAGAACCAGTTACACGTCGCCCGATGAGACGACCGACCTCTCAGAGGCAGTATGCCGACAACATTTAAAATAACTTGTCAAAGGAAATAACGCCAACTACACACACAACCTGACAAACACTTGCACGAAGACCTGAACGATATCCAACAGTAACTAAGCACGCAAGAAGACAAAACGGGAGTCAATACACACACACACACACACACACACATACAGCCGACTCATGATCGATCGGCGAGCCAAAACGTGTCGTCCGGCAGGACGACCGATCGAAGATCCACCAAGACCGTGGCCCGGCTCAAGTGATGCGTGACGGCAATGGTCGGGCGAGCCATGTCGACACAGCCCTCAAAGCTCCAACCTGACTGCACTAGTGCCGCACTGGCAGGTCCGGACTGCGCTCCAGACGCGTTCCAACTGACTGGCAGACCCAAACTCGCGACTCGAAATCCCAACCCGAACAGGCTATCCGCACTGGCTTACGACAGACAACGACCGGGAAGTGATAGCAGTCGAGCAAAGATACTACGAGAGAGGATATATCGATACGCGCTGCTAACGCCGCTCACGGTCAGGCAAAGGAGCAAATCAGTGACAGTAGTAATTTAAATTAAAGTAGTGAGGTGGAAGTACGGAGGACATCGAGAGGGTGCAAAGAAGGGCAGCTCGTTTTGTATTATCGCGTTATAGGGGAGAGAGTGTGGCAGATATGATACACGAGTTGGGATGGAAGTCATTACAGCATAGACGTTTTTCGTCGCGGCGAGACCTTTTTACGAAATTTCAGTCACCAACTTTCTCTTCCGAATGCGAAAATATTTTGTTGAGCCCAACCTACATAGGTAGGAATGATCATCATAATAAAATAAGAGAAATCAGAGCTCGAACAGAAAGGTTTAGGTGTTCGTTTTTCCCGCTCGCTGTTCGGGAGTGGAATAGTAGAGAGATAGTATGATTGTGGTTCGATGAACCCTCTGCCAAGCACTTAAATGTGAATTGCAGAGTAGTCATGTAGATGTAGAAGTACGTTCAAAAAATTAAGACAGAAACTTTGGATAAATTTTAACTTAGACATAGGACTACATTGTTTTTACTTTTGTAAGTAGGCTGCTTAGGTTTTTATGTTGGTAACGCCATGTAGCGCTCTTGGGTAGGAGTAATGAATACTTTTGTGACGTAAGTGATTCATGAAAGGTGTAGGTTATTGTTAGTCAGGGCCATTCTTTTGCAGGGATTATTAAAAGTCAGACTGCGTTGCGCTAAAAATATTGTGTGTCAGTTTAGTGTTGATCAGAATAAGTAAAGAGAGAAATGTCTGAGTGCGTTCAGTTTTGCTCAGCTGGTTGAAAATCAAATAATGTAGAGGTTTTCCAGCACTGACATTTATAAATTTTTTTTCTAACGGGATGTTTCACTTTCAAACAGACCATTCAATTTTAGAAAGGTATACTTTGCATATGCATGCACATACAGCCGTTGGGTACCTTCCGCAATTACGTTTAGGGTCAAGGTTTTCATCTTTCACAAATGTTCAATATGTCCTCCATCGGTCGCACGACGAACATGAATATTCACAATCGACTCATACTGGTCAAGCATGTGTGGAGTTACTTACTTCGTTGTTGTTGCTTTGTGGCGTCGCATTTCACTCAGAGTTATTGGAAGGGGAAGAACGAAGGCAGAACCTACGGATAAAAAACTACACATATCTTAACATAACACGGCCGTAGAACAAACGGTGCAGAGCAAAATCCGTGCACCCCTTAGAGGACATTTACCGTTGAGGCAACACATTGTCAAGAAATGATCTTATACCCAGGTGCCAGTGTGGAGATGCTCCTTGTGGTTGAAACATGATATTTTCGGCATATTTTCATAACCATATATATGAGTAGTAATCGTTGAAAGCGGCTGATCGCTTGTGAAGTATGTAAATAACCATGTGTCCGTTCATCAAAGTCCCTGCGTTTGTTTTTGATGGTTGGTATCACAAACCTCGTGACCTTATCATTTCCGCTACATCAATGCAATGATCGCAAGTGTCCTTCGCAAGTAAAACCAGATCTCAGACGTATTTCGCAGTTGAATCTGTGAATTAATGTATCAAGGTAACCACATGTACTTTTTCAGAACCCTACCAACAACTTCTGAGTTTGCCATTCGACTTCCCTGCTAAAGATGTTACATATTCCTCTCACTTCATATCGCTGTGTTCGGATTACGCTACCTATTTAAATGATGTGGCAGACTCCAGTGGGTCGGTGCACATATAACTCTTGCAAAATCTTGTCATTTACCATCTTGTAAAGTCATCAGATGATCAAAACAAATTGCAAAATGATTTAGATAAGATATCTGTATGGTGCGAAAAGTGGAAATTGACCCTGAATAAAGAAAAATGTGAAGTTATTCACATGAGTACTAAAACAAATACGCTATATTTCGATTACGCGGTAAGTCACACCAATCTGAGGGCTGTAAATTCAACTAAATGCTTAAGTATTACAATTACTAATAACCTAAATTGCAAGGATCACATACATAATATGGTGCGTAGAGCAAACAAAAAAAAAAAAAAACAATTCATTGGCAGAATACTTAGAAGATGCGACAAGTCTACCAAAGAGACTGCTTACACTAGCTTGTCCGAACTATTCTGGAGTATTGCTATGCGACGTGGGATCCGCATCAGGTGGGACTGACGGATGACATCGAAAAAGTACAAAGATGGGCAGCTCGTTTTGTATTATCGCGAAATAGGGGAGGTAGTGTCACAGATATGATACGTGAATTGGAGTGGCAATTATTAAAGCAAAGGAGTTTTTCGTTGCGACGGGATCGTCTCATGAAATTTCAATCACCAGTTTTCTCTTCCAATTGCGAAAACATTCTGTTGGCACCCACCTACATAGGGAGAAATGATCATCACGATAAAATAAGAGATATCAGGGCTCACACAGAAAAATTTAAGTGCTCGTTTTTCCCGCGTGCCATTAGAGAATAGAACGGTAGAGATACAGCATGAAGGTGGTTCATTGAACCCTCTGCCAGGCACTTTATTGTGAATAGCAGAGTAATCACGTAGATGTAGATGAGATCTTTCTGCCGTTAACCGATTTTGTTTTCCACTGAAATTATTTTCCGTTCAAATGCAGTCAATTCTCTGCTATACCCTATCAAACATTCCCACATTTGCTGCGAAACACTTGTTGCTAATTTCCTTACCGTAGACGAATACGATTATCGCTGTGATTCTGTAAACAGTGCAGCACATGAGAACTCAACTTTGCATTTGTCGGTGAGATCATTAACGGCAGACCTATTGTGTTTCAAAAAGAAAGGCCTCGTGCATAGTTGAAACGAAAAAGGCAGCACCTTCAGGCATACAATACGGACACACACTGCAGAAAGCGCATTCACACAACCAAATCAAACCCTTAATAGTCACGCAAACTGCATTACCTATTACGGAACGTATAATAAAAGAAGAAAGAAAAAGAGTAAGAGATAAAAGGATAACTGGGAACACGGATAGCTAGCGTCATTAGTATTTCTGCGAGTTCGCTTGTAATAATAGCGGTAGTAATTACAACGTCTCAAGCATGGCACCATGATGCGAGCGAATGAACTTAATAATTGGTGAACTAATACAAGTAATACTAGCATAACTATTGGGATTACTTAACGAGAAATTCGTTTGTCATGTATTGTGTTCCAGACCAGAAAATGGATTTCCATATTAAAATAATAAGGTCGAGAACGAAGACTTAAATTCTAACGACTGAAATATCATGTACTGTACTCAGACAAAATTCGTTCCATTTACTGATCAATCTATGTACTACTGTTGTACACAACTGATTCTTTACAATAGATATGAAACAGGTAACTAGCCGTGAGAATATTTCTTGATATAAGTAAAGAAGGAAACAAACATCAAACAAAAAACGATAAAAAAAGTCTTCTAGTAAACGCTAAACCCCACCATCCGCTCATACACTGCTGAACCAAAGCTCAATGACCACCTGCTTAATTGCTTGTTGGTCCACTTTTCGAACACAGTACTGCAGCGATTCTACATGGCATACGTTTGACTAGTCGTTGTCAGGTTTCTGGAGGTACATGTCATTGTATGTCTGTGCATACGTCACAATATTTCCGTAAAATACGGACCAGTGGTTTGTAGTTCAGCTGGTTCAGTTCAGATTTATTGCATTTGGTGCCCAAGACATCAACGTGAAATACATTATCGTGCTTCTTAAACCACTGCTCACGATTCTGAAGTTGTGACACTGGCAATTATCCTGCTGGGAGATGTCAGCGCTGTCGACGGATAGGTTAAACATTGCAGGAGTCAGGTTCATGTAGTGCATAGCTGACGTTGTGTCTTCCACTACTTCAGCATGTCCCATGGAGGCCACAGTGAATGTCCCCCAGAGGACAATACTACGTCCCATTGCCATGCGTCCGTGGTCCAGTGCTGTTTCGACCATATTCTAATTTTTGGGCTCAGTTTTCATTAAATCCTTTTAGGCTACTAACCCCTGGCTAAAATGAGAGTACTGTGCATTGTTGTTACCAAAGGATAATCACTTAATATTTTAGATCATAAAAATATTGGCAGTTGTTGCAGTGAAGCTGACTGGACCAATAGACTGCCATTTCCTTTCACAGACTAAGCAACCGTTTCTAAAGTTTCTTGTGCAATAGGAATGGGATATCTTTTCGCGTGGTCCCTTCTCTCTTAATTACCATAAATGACTTTTGGCATCGTTGTGTCCTGTTACATTCTTTACCACAATTGCTACGATGTGTTTTCTGGGGAGCAGTGCCCACCCGAGCTCTGTTTGTTTGTAACGTGTTAGTACTCCATGACGGTCCACCCTTCCTGTCTGGAGTTAGCGTTAGAGAACCATTTCTTCTCACGAGACGGTAATGAAATAAACACTCATCTAGACCGGGCCTGACATTTGCTTCAGAATTTGCTTACTGTCGATTGTCTTAGCTTAACAAAATGGTTCAAATGGCTCTGAGCACTATGGGACTTAACATCTTAGGTCATCAGTCCCCTAGAACTTAGAACTACTTAAACCTAACTAACCTAAGGACACCACACACATCCATGCCCGAGGCAGGATTCGAACCTGCGACCGTAGCAGTCCCGCGGTTCCGGACTGCAGCGCCTAGAACCGCACGGCCACCGCGGCCGGCTTAGCTTAACAGACATTCCCTCCACAGTCACGTACTATAACTTACTATTGAGGCTTTTTTTTTTTTTTTGCCGCTCCCACGATCCAGTCAGATACCCGCTCTCTGTCATACACAAAGTCCGACCGTCGCTCCTCATGGTGGTGAATGAAGCTTGTCCATAGTTTACAGTACCAGAGAGCAGACGGTGCTGACCAGCCAACATCTCAGGAACCAACGAATTCATTGGTCCGCATCCATTCATTACTTTCTAAGCTCAAGAGTGCAAGAGTGGATGCTCAGGACAGTCGGACTTGCTGTACAGAAAGGGAAGTAGTACTGCAAATACTTGAGGCCTTGTGTCCGTCAGTCGCATATTCACAAGAGAATTGTAAGCCCTCTAGTGGGCTTAAGATACTTGGCTCGCATTCGGGGTGTATAGAGACAAAATTCACAGCCTGCCGTCCAAATTTAGGTTTTTTGTGATTTGCCTTAATCGAATGTGGGATGATCCCTTTGAGAAGGCTGCGTTAGTACTCAGTCTGGTGGCCGACTCGTCACTGGAATCTAATGTTTTTCATTCCTTCTGAACATATTGGTAACACAGTTTCCGTGATTTGTAAGTTCACCTGACATGTCGGCCACCGAACATATCTGAGGCATCAGTGGTCAGCAACTTGTTCGCTATGGTGCTCCATAAAATATTGTTAATCTTTCATGAACTCTTAAAAGAGGAAATTAAGAACAGCGTGGAGGGAGATTCTCCGGAACCTTCCCTATCTCTCACTGAGTTCATTTGAGGTCATTTAGAGGCTATGAGTATAGATCGTGAGAGCTTCGCGTCATTCTTAAAGCCAGAGATCACTTACGGTTGTGTATTACTAATCATGTGTGCGTTGTAATCTACTTAACATGTGATATGGACTTGATTTCAGTCGTAAATATACACTCCTGGAAATTGAAATAAGAACACAGTGAATTCATTGTCCCAGGAAGGGGAAACTTTATTGACACATTCCTGGGGTCAGATACATCACATGATCACACTGACAGAACCACAGGCACATAGACACAGGCAACAGAGCATGCACAATGTCGGCACTAGTACAGTGTATATCCACCTTTCGCAGCAATGCACGCTGCTATTCTTCCATGGAGACGATCGTAGAGATGCTGGATGTAGTCCTGCGGAACGGCTTGCCATGCCATTTCCACCTGGCGCCTCAGTTGGACCAGCGTTCGTGCTGGACGTGCAGACCGCGTGAGACGACGCTTCATCCAGTCCCAAACATGCTCAATGGGGGACAGATCCGGAGATCTTGGTGGCCAGGGTAGTTGACTTACACCTTCTAGAGCACGTTGGGTGGCACGGGATACATGCGGACGTGCATTGTCCTGTTGGAACAGCAAGTTCCCTAGCCGGTCTAGGAATGGTAGAGCGATGGGTTCGATGACGGTTTGGATGTACCGTGCACTATTCAGTGTCCCCTCGACGATCACCAGAGGTGTACGGCCAGTGTAGGAGATCGCTCCCCACACCATGATGCCGGGTGTTGGCCCTGTGTGCCTCGGTCGTATGCAGTCCTGATTGTGGCGCTCACCTGCACGGCGACAAACACGCATACTACCATCATTGGCACCAAGGCAGAAGCGACTCTCATCGCTGAAGACGACACGTCTCCATTCGTCCCTCCATTCACGCCTGTCGCGACACCACTGGAGACGGGCTGCACGATGTTGGGGCGTGAGGGGAAGACGGCCTAACGGTGTGCGGGACCGTAGCCCAGCTTCATGGAGACGGTTGCGAATGGTCCTCGCCGATACCCCAGGGGCAACAGTGTCCCTAATTTGCTGGGAAGTGGCGGTGCGGTCCCCTACGGCACTGCGTAGGATCCTACGGTCTTGGCGTGCATCCGTGCGTCGCTGCGGTCCGGTCCCAGGTCGACGGGCACGTGCACCTTCCGCCGACCACTGGCGACGACATCGATGTACTGTGGAGACCTCACGCCCCACGTGTTGAGCAATTCGGCGGTACGTCCACCCGGCCTCCCGCATGCCCACTATACGCCCTCGCTCAAAGTCCGTCAACTGCACATACGGTTCACGTCCACGCTGTCGCGGCATGCTACCAGTGTTAAAGACTGCGATGGAGCTCCGTATGCCACGGCAAACTGGCTGACACTGACGGCGGCGGTGCACAAATGCTGCGCAGCTAGCGTCATTCGACGGCCAACACCGCGGTTCCTGGTGTGTCCGCTGTGCCGTGCGTGTGATCATTGCTTGTACAGCCCTCTCGCAGTGTCCGGAGCAAGTATGGTATGTCTGACACACCGGTGTCAATGTGTTCTTTTTTCCATTTCCAGGAGTGTATCTTTCATGTTACAGTTTTCAGAAACGTTGGTGTACATGTAAGTACAGTCACGCGCCGAACGGAGCGAGGTGGAGCAGTGGTTAGCACACTAGATTTGCATTTGGGAACACGACGGTTCAAACCACCGTCCGGCCATCCTGATTTAGGTTTTCCGTAATTTACCTAAATCGCTTCAGAAAAATGCCGAGATAGTTCATCTGAAAGGGCACAGCCGACCTTCTTTCTCTTACTTCCCTAATCCGGTGGGACCGTTCACCTCGCTCTTTGGTCCCCTCCCCCAAATCAACTAACCATCCAATTACTTTCTATGATGTTGATGAACATGTTTTCAGTTACGTTTTTCTTATGGCGTATCCGTGGCCAAAACGTCTGTTTCCCATGGAGTGTTTCACTCAACATCCAGTTTTACGGAAAAATCATTTTGATTATCATTATGAACAAAATATGGTCATAATTGTAATTTCATGTGCCCATCCATACAATAATCCGAGATCAGTCTGGTGCTATATACACTTTAAGGACATTATAATAATATTACAGCTATTGACGGTACAAGCAAATTATGAAGAGTAATTCACGCTTCCAAAAAATATCAAATTCTCTCAAAAATGGTTCAAATGGCCCTGAGCACTATGGCACTTAACATCCATGGTCATCAGTCCCCTAGAACTTAGAACTACTTAAACCTAACTAACCTAAGGACATCACACAACACCCAGCCATGACGAGGCAGAGAAAATTCCTGACCCCGCCGGGAATCGAACCCGGTAACCCGGGCGCGGGAAGCGAGAACGCTACCGCACGACCACGACATGCGGGCTCAAAGTCTCTCACGCCGTCCTGTTTTCAGTGGCATATTCAGCTGCTGGATAATGGGGGTTGTGGGGTTGTGTCTTTAGTCATCTATGCTACGCCGATATCCTGCATTCGTTGCTGCGTCACGCACCGACTGTCCTTCCTTGTGGATCCCTCGTGGGGTACCATCTTCGACATGGACCTCGTTCGTAAGACGATAGCGCAGTTTTGATGTTTTTAGCGAAGCGGTACCAACAGGATGAGTAGGTAAGGAAAGCTCAGTGATTTTGAACGTGGACTATTCACTGGATGTCACCTAAGTAACAGAACCACCAGAGATATTTCAGCTATTTTGAAGCTGACCATGTCGACGGTTAGTGATGTGATTGTGAAGAGGAAACGCGCAGAAACAACCACGGCTAAACCAAGATCTGACAGACCTCATGTACTGACAGACTGGAACCGCCGAGGATTGCAGAGGATGGTTGCAAGAAATATCTTGAAAGTAGCAGAAGGAGTTACTCGTGAGTTCTAAAGTGCTACCAGCAGTTCAGATAGCACAATGACTGTACAAAGAAAGTTTAAAAACTGAGATACCACAGTCGAGCAGATCCTCATAAGCCACACATTTTCTGTAATCAGTGCTAAGCGACGCTTGAGCTGGTGTAAAAAGCAACGCCTCTGAACAGTGCATGAATGGGGTGAAGAATTACGCTGTACCATGTGGCAGTCCGTGGGAGAGGTTTGGGTTTGGCGAGTACCTGGAGAACATTACCTGTCATCACGTGTAATGCCGATAATGGAATACAGAAGAGGTGGTGTTACAGTAAGGAGGTGTTTCTTGTGACTATCATGGTGTACTACGAACAGTAGAGGAACAGTTTGGAGACGATGATTGTATAAACGTGACAATGCATCCTGCCATGAGGCAGCATCTGTGAGGTAACGGCTTATGGGAGATAACATTGCTGACATAGACTAGGCTGCCCAAAGACCTGGTCTGAACTCACTGTCGAATTCACTCCAGACCCTAGAGGCCAACATAATTTTCTTCTGTAGTTTCGGCTCTTGAATACGGATGGGATGCCATTGCTCCACTGGCCCACTAACATTCAGATAAAGCAATGAACGTGTCCTCGGCAGAGGTCAAGATGTCATAATGTGAAGAGTGGAAATAGCCCATTTTAATGCCCACTAATAGGTGCCAGAATACTTGTGGTGTATGTGAATGGGTATCGAGTGGCTGTGGGCGAGTAGTGGTGGTGGTGGTAAGTTCCTGTGGGACCAAACTGCTGAGGTCGTCAATCCCTAGGCTTACACTCTAATTAATCTAACTTAAACTAACTTACGTTAAGGACAACACACACTCACCCATGCTCTATGGAGGACTCGAACCTCCGACGGGGGGAGCCGCGCGAACCGTGGCAAGGCGCCCGAGACCACGCGGCTGTGGGAGAGTGCGACTCTACATCGATGGGTTGTGACCGGAAGAACAAACCAGCCGAGAGCTGGTAACGCGGAGATTAAAATGACAGGTAAAATCTGAGCTACAAAGGAGGCACTAACTTGTTACTCAGATATTAATTTTTTCCGTTTTCTTTACGTTAATACAAACTAATAGTTTCGTTCACCGCATATCATACACCTTTATCAAGTTCTTCACGGGATGCATCTTGGTGAAAAAAGTATCAAGTTTCTTCTAGTTTTCTCTCCGTGTAGTAATAGCTCCTTTCTTCAAAGACTCATCAAATTTGCCTCATGCTTCTGTATCTTCATTTGCTACAGGGTCATCATTGTACTCAAGCGTTAACTAAAGATTCGTAGCTGGCCTATTTGGTTATTAATAATCAGTAAAGCCCAAAAGTTTCTACATTATTTGCTTAAAATCTTTTACTAACTAACGGAAAGTTGATAGTTCATTGAATGATAAAATTTATTCTGATACATGCAGACATTTTACGAGTGTCTAATGACTTCTGTGCATATAACGAATTAAACTTCCGACATCCATTAGTAAACGAATTTTTTCATAACACGCAATATAAAACCAGTCTGGTGATATTTAACGTCAGTTTTGTCGAAAGACTATTCTCTCGATTGATTCTGTAATATAATAATTTTTATTACATTGTTATCTTACAGATATTTGACGATTTGTTTCCTATAACGTAAAAGTGTATAAACTTTGAGACTGGAAATGCACAAACTCTTAGGTACGGATTCGAAGTTAGAATTCGCTCGCGAAGGTGTTAGTACAAATATAACAGGTATATTAGAGCGTAATCGTTACCTCAGTAATCGTTACGTCTGGCAACTCATCTCATGCTGTACGAGGAGACATATATGCTCATATCGAAAGTACTGTTTACTGCGTTATCTCGCTTTGCGTGTTTGTCATCAAACAGACGGCATCTGCTATTTGCTCAACTAAACTATACAAACAATTACCTCTGCATGGAGCTTCTGGAGATTGTCTGAAATGTGGGCTCCTGAGACTGTGTACTGTTGTCATACGCGGTATCCAAAGGAACAACAGCCTGCTATAACACACAGGGATAAAGAGTCTGTAGTTTTGTTCAGATAACCCAACTAGCAGCAGCTTACAGACATTAGCGGCTCTGGCAATCAGTAACGAGGCAAAAAACAGTGAAAGCTTCCTCCTGCGGTTTTCTTGCTTCAAAGTCGGAAACAGTCGATAAACTTGTTATTTATTCAGTTATTTTACGAATTACTCTGCTGAATTAGTAGATTGGTAGCGCCTCTAAAGTGGCAGTAACATACCGTTTACTGGATGGCGACACCACTTATTTGTGTTTGTCTCAAACACAAATCTATCGACATTAGTACTACCTTTAATTTTTTTTACGAAAATAGCTCTCTGCCATATGACTAGATGAAAGTACTGCGCAAAAATTAGTCGCAGCATATATGCACAGAATTTTTTCAGTATTTGTTCTTCTTATTATTGTTTTAAGTTATTCCAAATAGCTTACTACGCATTATTTACGGAATGTTTTTTGTTATCGTTAAAACTAAAACAAGATCAAATTCATTAATTTCGGTTCCACACCCACTTCGGACTTAATAATCCGTTAACGGCAAAGGTTTGCCGACGCTGTGAGCTTTAGTTAAAAATTAAAATTTGCAATACATCATAATTGCTCAGTTTCGAAATTGTAGGCCATTTCTAAGTAATAACAAGAAGCTTCCAAACACAGTAGCTGCGAAACACGAGAAAGTGTCAAGTTCGTATAGCTGAAGCCATTATACGAGCTGTCTTATTCTTTAGAATCGTAACATAGCATAACTTACTGTATACCGGTTTGTGCCACAGATATGTCTTATGTCCTGATACCCAAGAACATGAAAATTGATACATTTTCTGGAATTAAAGGATGTTTAGAATCATCAGAGCATAACGTAAGCAGATGGTAAAGGGACTGAGTATTTCACTCGGCCAAGTCGATTAAATGTCTATATCAGAAATGGAACGAGCACGTAAGATCAGTTGTAGACAATGCGAATCGTCGCCTTCTGTTTATTGGTAGAAATGGCTCATCTGCAAAGGAGACCGCGCACATGTCACTTGAGTGATCCATTCTTACGAATCGCTCAACTGTTTGTGAACACCACCATGTCGTATTAAAGGCAGGCATCACAGCAATTCAGAGACGTTAACGATAGGTTCAGTCAACATGCCAGTATTACGGATATGGTCCGTTAACTCATATGGGAATTCTTGGAGGGAAGAAGGCGTTCTTTTGCGTAGCACTGTGGAGAAAGTGTACAGAACCGACATTTGAAACAGACAGCAAAGCAATTCTACTGCCACGAACGTACAAGCTGTGTATATGCCACGAGTGCAAAGTAAGAGAAATGAGGTCTAGCACGAAAGCATATGGACAGTAGATACTCCTTCGCCCGTTTGAGAGTGGAACAGGAAGGGGAATGACTAGCAATGGCACAATGTACCCTCCGCTATGCACCATATGGTGGCTTGCTGAGTATGTAGATTTGAGACAGGGAACCAACGGCTGGAAACGCATATTTCAGGTGGTGCGATTTCTTGAATAATCAAACGCGTAAGATAAGTTGTTATAAACCGTTCATATTTCTGCATCGACGTTGATAGCGCTATCTTGATAAACAATACAAAATTGCCTGTGATGTGTCCCTGGTGATTTTGTTTCTATGGGGTTACATGAAATCATTGTTGCATAAAATCCCAGTAGAAAATGAGGAAGAACTGGTCCATAGAGATTTAGTTGCCTATCTCATTGCACAAGTACCAATAGGCGTATTTGACAGAGCGCGATAAAATTTTATCAGCCATTGCAATGAATGTCATTGCTTTGCTGTGAGCGTAGGTTGTTGCAATATCGTGCGAGTTGCTTGTGCTATATAAAAAAAAAAGAAACAAAGATTTTCACTTCCACCCACTGGCTCGTGCGGACTGGCATTCTGAAATAGAAAACTGCTAGTAAAGCCACCTGTGACAGATCACGGTGCCACGTTACTGACCACGTAAAAAACGAGGGTCCCTTTACGATTGCAGCAGAAACAAGACTGATGTTGCTTGTTCGTTCCAAGCACGGCTATTTTTGGCTTTCGCAACGAATAGCCGCTCCAGTCACCAATAACCCGTGATTTGCGTTAAACATCCCCGAGCGCTAGGAAAGGAAGAGTCGTATTCCATGGACCGCCGGAGAACGGCGTTTGGGACCTGAAAAGAAGGCAAGTATGTTTATAATAGAAAGTTCTTTTAGTCAGCGTAAACAACACCATATCACACATAGAACATTTAATTTACTCCAGTATGCTGTTGAATACGCGTGTTCAGATATGTAGCTCATTACTCTAATGACGCTAAATACCCCAAGTTTTTGTAGAGGTTGTTTTTGTTTTTGGTCGTAAGGTAACACCCATGCTTGGTCTGTTTTTCTTTTTTTAAGAAAAGAGCAATAGCCTGTTTTTAGGACGTTACTTGTTACTAAACTACTGGCCATTAACGTTGCTACGCCGAAGAAGAAATGCAGATGATAAACGGGTATTCATTGGACAAATATATTATACTAGAGCTGACATGTGATTACATTTTCACGCAATTTGGATGCATAGATCCTGAGAGATCAGTACCCAAAACAACTACCTCTGGCGGTAATAACGGCCTTGATACGCTTAGGCATTGAATCAAACAGAGCCTGGATGGCGTGTACAGGTACAGCTGCCCATGCAGCTTCAACACAATACCACAGTTCATCAAGAGTAGTGGGTGGCGTATTGTGAAGAGCCAGTTGCTCGGCCACCATTGACCAGACATTTTCAATTGGTGAGGGATCTGGAGAATGTGCTGGCCAGGGCAGCAGTCGAACGTTTTCTGTATCCAGAAAGGCCCATACAGGACCTGCAACATGCGGTCGTACATTGTCCTGCTGAAATGTAGGGTTTCGCAGGGATCGAATGAAGGGTAGAGCCACGGGTCGTAACAGATCTGAAATGTAACGTCCACTGTTCAAAGTGCCGTCAATGCGAACAAGAGGTAACCGAGACGTGTAACCAATGGCACCCCGTACCATCACGCCGGGTGATACGCCAATGTGCGTTCACCACGATGTCGCCAAACACGGATGCGACCATCATGATGCTGTAAACAGAACCTGGCTTCATCCGAAAAAATGATGTTTTGCCATTCGTGCACCCAGGTTCGTCGATGAATACACTATCGCAGGCGCTCCTTTCTGTGATGCAGCGTCAAGGGTAACCGCAGCCATGGTATCCGAGCTGATAGTCGATGCTGCTCCAAACGTCGTCGAACTGTTCGTGCAGATGGTTGTTGTCTTGCTAACGCCCCCATCAGTTGACTCTGGGATCGAGACGTGGCTGCACGATCCGTTACAGCCATGAGGATAAGATGCCTCTCATCTCGACAGCACGTGACACGAGGCCGTTGGGATCCAGCACGACGTTCCGTACTACCCTCCTAAACCCACCGATTCCATATTCTGCTAACAGTCATTGGATCTCGACCAACGCGAGCAGCAATGTCGCGATACGATAAACCGCAATCGCGATAGGCTACAATCCGACTTTTATCCAAGTCGGAAACGTGATGGTACGCATTTATTCTCCTTACACGAGGCATCACAACAATGTTCCACCAGGCAACGCCGGTTAACTGCTGTTTGTGTATCAGAAATGGGTTGGAAACTTTCCTCATGTCAGCACGTTGTAGGTGTCGCCAACGGCGCCAACCTTGTGTGTATGCTCTGAAAAGCTAATCATTTGCATACCACTGCAACTTCTTCCTGTCGATTAAATTTCGCGTCTGTAGCACGTCATCTTCGTGGTGTAGCAATTTTAATGGCCAGTAGTGTATATTACGAGCCGGCTGTCACTCAAGTATTTTAGGTCTCCACATGACGTTCTAGAACTGACACCGTATATTATTCTTGCAACGCCTATTGTGAATTTAAAATCCCCGTAAGTTGAGTGTCTATCAATATTGACAGGTTATCGAATAGTAATATGCTGAATAAACTGGTTTCTTCATTTTTTTATCAGCTACAACAGTAGCCGCGCGAACTGCTAATGTAAATAAACCACGGCACTTCACTATTTCTATGGTGTATGTTTTCTAATTACGACTGTGATCCACGTGTAGTCCCAAAAACACAATTCTATTAACTTCTTGTTAACTTAGAACTACTTAAGCCTAACTAACCTGAGGACATCACACACATCCATACCCGAGGCAGGATTCGAACCTGCGACCGTAGTGGTTGCGTCGCTCCAGACTGAAGCGCCTAGAACCGCTCGGCCACACCGGCCGGTGAATTTTTAAAGGTAAAGGTGATCTATGAAAGGTACAAAACCGTGTATACTAAGTCCATTTGCCCTGATTCCCTAAATCACTTGAGGCGAATTCCGGGATACTTCATCTAACCCATCTGCCCCATATTTGTCTAAACTGAGCTAATGCTTCGTCTCTAAAGAAGCCGACATCAGCGGCACGTCAAAATTTAGCCTTCCATCCTTCCAATACGACCACGCTTGAACAGTGCGATGTTCATACCAAAATCCCACTGAATAACTGCTTTCCCTTGCGAAAGCCATGGCGCATGTTGATTCCATATCTGTGCCATTTACAATAATCATAAAGTAATTCACCCTTTGGGAGGATGGTAGTCCTAAATATACTATTGATGCAGGCAAAAATCGATCCTAGCAGTCTGTCTGAATGTATTCGTAGGACATGAAAATAAAATCTGATCAGTCTCTTGTTTATAGATGATACAATTTACCAGTAATCTGGCTGACTATTATGTCCAAATAAAGAGGCAATGAAAAAGTATGATTCAGGATCTTCCTCGTCATTGATAGAGTAGGGGAGACCGGAGCGCGTTTATTCAACGGGCACATTTACGTAAAGCACTTTTCTCGGGAACCAATGTTGATAGAGCGCTACCGAGTATGTAAGGTTAGTTCTACCACGAAGTCAGGACTCTCACAATGTTCATGGCAACAGTTGAGCGAACGTCTTAGCGCGAAGAACATGTCTGTGTTTTTGTGCAAGCTAAGCGTATTTTTTTACTGATATATCAAAGCTCCTGCAGAGCTTACCTCTTAGAATTGAGAACGGGTTAATATAGTTCGTTTATAGGAGATTAATCTGCATTACAAGGTACTTTTGTACAATCTGAAAGCCTAAATTCTGCTCCTGTAGTTTCGAGAATAATACAAAAATAGTGATGGGGCACGTCTACCCTGTTCTGTGGTGTCACTTGTACGCAATATTTTGCACTGCGTAAAAGAGGATATCAGCCATCCTAACTGAAAACCTCAGTCAAGGAAACCTTAACCTTTCAGACCTGAATTTTTTTATGGAGGAAGGAAAGTATTTCTCTAAGGTGACTTTTTAAAATGATTTTAAATGTAAGATTTATACAAAAAAAGTACCCGTTTTCAAAACATACTTTGTACATTGTGCTTCATTTTATGGTCTAAAACAACTAATTACGAAATATTCTCTATTGTAACAAATAGTAAAATAATTGTTTAATCATTATCACACAAAATAACAATAACAATAATATTCAGTTATATAGTGGAATATAGCGAACCAACCACATCCGTGTGTTTTGTTGATAATGAGATGCACATGAGCCAGCGGTGGCAAGACTTAAATCTACGAAAGATTTCATAAAAGTTGAACGTTCACTAAACGAAAGTCAGTCTACAACCAGAGAATCAATTTGGAAATAGAAATTGTATAAAGGCAGCCTGAAAAGTTGGAACATTAAAGAAAAACTTCTTGCTGGATCACAATTGGAATGGAGACTCTGGAAGAGCCAAAATAGACTTAGGTGTCAAATGGGAGATCAAAGGATAACCTGTACGAGTGGGGATACGCCGAAGAAGAGCTCTGCCAATGTGGAGGAAAACAAACGATGACACACCTGTTGACCTGTCCATACTTACTGGCTCCATGCACTTTCCAAGACCTATGATCGGCCAACGATGCTGCAGTGAAGTGTGCCGAACTCTGGAGAGTGATTTAAGCCTTGCTATAGACAATAATGACGACTTACGATATGTGAAGATCATAAAAGTATATATGAATGCATATCTATTATTTAGCTGTATTTGTAACCCGGTATATATAGCCTATTAATCAATTACAGATGTATCTCAGATACGATTAAATTAAAAAATAAGTTGCTGCCACTGTTATATTGACTTGCTGGTATTTTCATAGTGATGCCCGACAGCTGGCAGCATTTGCGCATGATGAAAAGACTGAACATTCACAAATGTGTACCTCAGGTTTCCATTGAAAAAAATAAATACTTCTGTCGCAGTTAAGACACAGTAAAAGTTAATGCACACAGTTGTAGTCAGAGGGTCTGAAAGAGTTAAGACACCAACAGTTGAAATCGCACTCTAAAAAAATGAAGATACAGGAGAATAAAAGGAAGAAAATGCAAAAAAAACCTGTTTGAATCTGACAAATATGAAGCAAAAAGAGTTAATTTAAGGAGAGCAAAGACTAATAAGGGGAATAAATTGCTAAAAGCAACAGCAAGCGAAAATGCTGTTAGACCTACTTTTGACGAACTGAATGAAAATTGCATTTGTATTTACTGTTTGAAACGATACAAACAAACATTTTAAAAAATCAAGACGGAGTCCTGTGCCTAAGATGTAAAAGGCGGACTCTTGACGATTGTGCAACAGAAAACACTTTATTTCTTGGGTGGATGAATTGCAACTCGGATAGTTATGATGAATAGAGCTATAATTAACATTAAAACTGCTAATTACGCTATATTATGCCAACAGATGGAAGTTCCCTAAAAATTGTTTAATAAGTAAATTTTTCTGCTTTTCTATGGTAACTGGTGTAAGCGTGCCTGTAATTTTACCTAATGCGAACAAAACATGTTTTGGAAACTTCAACAGACAGTTTTGTTTGCTCATTATTGTGTTCTGTGATACGCGTAAACATGTCCTTCAAATGTGTGCAAACTTGCCCTATACCTTAGACACATTTACGCTCTCGACTGGAGCCTATATAAAATTATTTTACGCTCTTAAATGTAATGCTGAGTTAGAAAAATATTCAGCAAATTTTAATTTAATAAACGTGTTATAAGTCTAAACAATTTTAAATAAGATAAAGCTAGCTAAAAAAATTTAAAAATTGAGAAAAGAAATCCACGTAAATGTACCCTGCTCTCCCCTACAGTCCTTCAGTGTGTCACGAAGTCTTAATTTCAGTTTCATGTTTCTGGGCTTGTTGTTGTACACCACTTTTGTTATCCATCAGCCAAGTTAAGTCAAACATCATCATCATCCCCCCCCCCCCCCCCCCCCATCCGTTTGAAAGACACTGCTGCATAAGAGCCTCTTTCAGCCTTCTGCACGATGACGGTCTTCGGATATTCACAACCATGCTGCTCCTTAATGTTTTCGAATGTCTTATAACCACCTTGCAGTATGTCATCGCCTCGGTCTGTCGTTATCCCTCGGATACAGAAAAGAATGTCCTTGTTCTGTCTTTCCCCTTCCGACCTGGCTCCATTTCTTGCCTACCTCATCTAATTTGTGTTAAGCTCATACTATTACGCCTTCCAATGTAGTTTGTTTCCTGTTCCATTTGTTTACTTTCCTGTCCTTCCTACTATTTACCAATGGAGATCTCTCCGTTGATCGCTGGACAACCCCAGTTTTTGAATAGTTCATCCATTAGAAGCCCATGTCACACTGCGGTAACTCAAAATTTGTAATACTCATTGATAGTAAGTATCCCCTTTCAGAAGCATTGTAAACTTGTTTTGGAAACTCTATTTAGTTCACCAAATGCACTGCAAGCCAGTTTCACTTTTCTATTTATTGCCAGTCGTTACATTCATCTGACCTAAATGCAAAAACTCATCAGCTGATTCTACTAATTTTTATTGTTTTCTTTTGGACATATTAGTTATACATTATTTTACTCCTGCTGCCATTTATTTTCAGACCTAATTTCAAACTTATTTTTAAGCTATTAGCCTCCTATTTCTTAACTTCTGTTTCTGCTCATTGTTTCGTAACATCGCACAAAGATATACGAGATTTATTACCATTACTGTATACAATGTTCTTGAGACCAGGAGCTGCATAGATGTTAATCAAGTACTTCATACAAAATAAAGTCTGGAGACCAGTCTTCGTAGATAGGTACGCATGTTTATTCATGGTTGGTCCCACATTATTCGTAAGAATAATTACAGAACCGTGCTCCAGGGAATACGTTTTCCCTAGTCTAGATTGTTTCATTTCTATTTCAGGTGTCTCATTTGCAAAATTTTAATGCAATTACTGAGAAAGGAGCCAGCTTAATGGAAACATACATATGATATGTTTGTCAGTATGTTTACATGCTGGCCATTTGCATGTTGCCGACTCAATTTAGTAAGAATAAATATATTAATCCTTCGTATTACTCACATAACTAGCGAGATATTTATTTTTATTTCTGTTAACTACACATGCTACCAGCTTTTGAACAAAAATTCTTCTACTGAATAGTTTATGGTGTCCATACGAAATGATTTTAGGCTAAATTTAAGATTTGTTTTACTTCCTTTCAGAGATTTTATGTTAATGGGCAAACTATTAAAGATTTTCATGGTTGTATATTGAGCTCTGAACCACTGACAGCTACAGTAAAAGATAATAAACGTATTTTTCTGTTGTAACAAGAATAAATATAAAAAGCTTCGAGCAGCGGAATTGTGGTTTCACGTACAACGATACGAGATTTTTCTACACGCTTAATCACAGGAGATAATACATTTGCAAAAAAGGACTAAATCATTTATCTGAATCGGCATTATCTCATTACGTGTTCAGATCATATCCTGTACGTGCAGTCGACGCTCTAAATAGGTTTTTAAGCGATGGGACGAACACACACACACACACACACACACACACACACACACACACAGATAGAGAGGGAGAGCGAGATCTGTGATAAATTAAATGAACGAGACAGACTAGCTTAAATTCGTCGTATTTGTTATTGTTTACCGCGTCTATTTAGAAGACATACCTGTCGCAACAATCATTTACTTGAGACAAGTATTTAATAATAGAGTTATTACACGGAAGTCGTAATCGAGTGAACCGATATCCAGGCCCTCGTCCGGATTACTTGGTTTCTCTGAATTTTCAGTTCTTTTGATGAACGCAAGGACTGGTTCTTGATATAGGACAACGGAAAATTTCGTTCCCCACCAGTGTGAAACTGAGCATTTGCTTCTAAAATTATCATATCATTTTCTACAAGACATTACATTCTACACTTCCTTCTTTTCTATATAACGTTCGAATCTGTGACGTATTTTTCAGACCGTTACCCCCAAATATATGGCCATTGCCTAATGATAGTAATTACACTCCTGGAAATTGAAATAAGAACACCGTGAATTCATTGTCCCAGGAAGGGGAAACTTTATTGACACATTCCTGGGGTCAGATACATCACATGATCACACTGACAGAACCACAGGCACATAGACACAGGCAACAGAGCATGCACAATGTCGGCACTAGTACAGTGTATATCCACCTTTCGCAGCAATGCAGGCTGCTATTCTCCCATGGAGACGATCGTAGAGATGCTGGATGTAGTGCTGTGGAACGGCTTGCCATACCATTTCCACCTGGCGCCTCAGTTGGACCAGCGTTCGTGCTGGACGTGCAGACCGCGTGAGACGCCGCTTCATCCAGTCCCAAACATGCTCAATGGGGGACAGATCCGGAGATCTTGCTGGCCAGTGTAGTTGACTTACACCTTCTAGAGCACGTTGGGTGGCACGGGATACATGCGGACGTGCATTGTCCTGTAGGAACAGCAAGTTCCCTTGCCGGTCTAGGAATGGTAGAACGATGGGTTCGATGACGGTTTGGATGTACCGTGCACTATTCAGTGTCCCCTCGACGATCACCAGAGGTGTACGGCCAGTGTAGGAGATCGCTCCCCACACCATGATGCCGGGTGTTGGCCCTGTGTGCCTCGGTCGTATGCAGTCCTGATTGTGGCGCTCACCTGCACGGCGCCAAACACGCATACGACCATCATTGGCGCCAAGGCAGAAGCGACTCTCATCGCTGAAGACGACACGTCTCCATTCGTCCCTCCATTCACGCCTGTCGCGACACCACTGGAGGCGAGCTGCACGATGTTGGGGCGTGAGCGGAAGACGGCCTAACGGTGTGCGGGACCGTAGCCCAGCTTCATGGAGACGGTTGCGAATGGTCCTCGCCGATAGCCCAGGAGCAACAGTGTCCCTAATTTGCTGGGAAGTGGCGGTGCGGTCCCTTACGGCACTGCGTAGGATCCTACGGTCTTGGCGTGCATCCGTGCGTCGCTGCGGTCCGGTCCCAGGTCGACGGGCACGTGCACCTTCCGCCGACCACTGGCGACAACATCGATGTACTGTGGAGACCTCACGCCCCACGTGTTGAGCAATTCGGCGGTACGTCCACCCAGCCTCCCGCATGCCCACTGTACGCCCTCGCTCAAAGTCCGACAACTGCACATACGGTTCACGTCCACGTTGTCGCGGCATGCTACCAGTGTTAAAGACTGCGATAGAGCTCCGTATGCCACGGCAAACTGGCTGACACTGACGGCGGCGGTGCACAAATGCTGCGCAGCTAGCGCCATTCGACTTCCAACACCGCGGTTCCTGGTGTGTCCGCTGTGCCGTGCGTGTGATCATTGCTTGTACAGCCCTCTCGCAGTGTCCGGAGCAAGTATGGTGGGTCTGACACACCGGTGTCAATGTGTTCTTTTTTCCATTTCCAGGAGTGTATATAGATGAGAATGGGGTGTTAGTACTATAGTTTACCTTCTGATTTACTTTCAATATATGTGTGCTTTAACAAAAACGAAATTACGATCTTAGTTAGCATTACTAAAGAACTATTTGTCTTGCTGAATAGATGAGACCTTTTTCGTCCTGAAAGTACGTCCAGTAACGCGTACCATAAAACTTAATCATTTTAGCGGCAGTGGATGAGCAGTTTACTGCAGATGTATTCTTACACTTCGAAGGGGGCCAAAAATGGCAGAGCTCCCGCACAGCGTCACTGTTTTTGAGGAGTAGATGGAATGTACGGGATTGTGTGTGGACTTAAATGGCCGCTACTTTGAAGGCTATCACAAAAAATTGAACATAAGCTTACTGGGCACAACAGTAATCCCTCTTTTAAAAGATAACACTAGTCGCTTTGGTAGTGATGCAGAGTTGGTGACAGCCCACCGCTGACGGAAGTCATGGAAACAAAGTGGCTTGTGTGTGCCAGTCGGTTGTATGGAATCGGCGCTGTGAAGCGGGCCGACGTGGCGGCATGATAGAATGGCAGAAAAGAGGTATTGTGTCTGGACGTGTTTCTGACAACACCGTTTTGTTGATATATCAACGAAGACTATTCCCCGTTTGTACAAGGAATAGTGTCCCGCTGGCTGCCATGTAACAGCCGGCCGGAGTGGCCGTGCGGTTCTAGGCACTACAGTCTGGAACCGAGCGACCGCTACGGTCGCAGGTTCGAATCCTGCCTCTGGCATGGATGTCTGGGATGTCCTTAGGTTAGTTAGGTTTAATTAGTTCTAAGTTCTAGGCGACTGATGACCTCAGACTGTAAGATGTCAGGCAAATCCAACACCTACCATGAAAACCCTGACATGATAAGCAAATCCAGTAGTATGTCACATAGCTCCGAATAAATCGTGACATTAAATTAACCAAAGTAATACGAGTAACGAGTGAGCAAATGGAATACCACAGACTAACACAAGAATGCCTAAATGCATGTTGTACCTTCCCACTGTGAGACCGACGCAGTTCCGAGGGGAGAAACGAGAACAGAAGCCGAGAGCAGTACCGTGTTAGGCTAGAAGCCCCTACGATAAGGAACGGACTGGACAGCTACGTCGCCAGCTAACCACTAGGGCCACACAACCCGCACGTTTTAGCGTGATACTGTTTCGCGTCTCTGTTACATTAGGACCAACCCCCAGCCCATGTTAAAAGATAGAGCCCTCCAGAAAAACAGTATAGATTTTACGATAACGCAAAAAGGACCACACCAGCTGCAGGTTTTAGCGTGAGACTTTTTCGCGTCTCTGTTACGTTAGGACCACCCCCCAGCCAATGTTAAAAGATAGAGCTCTCCAGAAGCTTTAAAAACTTTAAAAATATTGCCCCACCACGAAACGTATGACGTTTCTCATTGGATAGACAGAATTTTTGTAGGCGGAGCGTAAGGTTAACTTTGAGACCCTGATTGGTCAGATGAAAACACAGCCAGATAGTTTTTTTTTCAAACCAACTTCGGTAAATTGTGGTAAGGAGAAGTTAGAGAGTTGCTCCCGAGATGGCGAGGTGAGCGGAGCTGTGCTGCCCGCCGCTGCCCTGACGCTGCCTAAACACCGACAAGGTAATGAACGCACGCGATGCGGCATTTTTGAGCGCATAAAGCTTCAGTCAGAACTGCAGAAGTCTCATCTATTACACCTCCTTTTTTGGTTAATACTAGTGTCGATCGTCAATTGAAGCTCATGGTGTTCACATTTGCTACTTGAAGTAAAAATCTGAAACGCGATAATTTTTCTGTTATATAGTTATTGAGAAGCCACATCAGCCACTGTAATTTACGACAAGTTAGAGAAGTAATTAAAGATAATTGAGGGTCACTGTAGACCATTTTGATAGTTTTCTCTTTTGTGAAACTTCATTTAAACCTAGATTATAGATGTGATATGGCATAGGTCATCCTTCGATCTATTGCAGAACTTGGAAACCCATTCAGGGAATATTCGTTCACATTTTTGTTGAACGAAGTTGGTTTTTACCATCCTGTATTAAAACATTTCCTTTTATCAATAGTGCAATTTATAAACAATGTTTTGTGAGTAGAATAAAATTTCCAATGGTAAAATTAACTGCTTTTTCGACGTTATTTTACCAGCTAACTAAAAGTAGGAAAGCCTTGAACCCCTTCCACTAAATTTAGTTAGTATTAAGATTCTTTTACAGGGAGTGCAGTGGAGTTGACGCTCAGATCATTAAGTATTTGGTTATATCATCGCTAGTCTCACTGAACTTTTCTGAATTCTACATGTCATGTGTGGTCTGGGGTCTCCTTACCAGCAGGATTCATTCTACATCTGCATCTACATTTACATTTACATTGATCCCCTGCAAATCACATTTAAGTGCCTGGCAGAGGATTCATCGAACTATATTCACAACTCTCTATTATTCCAGTCTCGTATAGCAAGCGGAAAGAACGAACCTCTAAATCTTTCTGTACGAGCTCTGCTTTCCCTTATTTTATCGTGGTGATCGTTTCTCCCTATGTAGGTCGGTGTCAAAAAAATATTTTCGCATTCGGAGGAGAAAAGTTGGTGATTGGAATTTCGTGAGAAGATTCCGTCGCAACGAAAAACGCCTTTCTTTTAATTTTGTCTAGCCCAAATCCTGTATAATTTCAGTGACACTCCGTCCCATATTTCGCGATAATACAAAACATGCTGCCCTTCTTTGAACTTTGTCGATGTACTCCGTCAGTCCCGTCTGGTAAGGATCCCACACCGCGCAGCTAATTATAAAAGTGGACAAACAAGCGTAATGTAGGCAGTCTCCTCAGTAGATCTGTTACATTTTCTAAGTGTCCTGCCAATAAAACGCAGTTATTGGTTAGCCTTCCCAACAACATTTTCTTTGTGTCCCTTCCAGTTTAAGTTGTTCGTAATTGTAATTCCTAGGTATTTAGTTGAGTTTACGGGCTTTATATTTGACTGATTTACCGTGTACCCGAAGTTTAACGAATTCCTTTTAGTATTCACTTGGATGACCTCACACTTTTTGTTATTTAAGGTCAACTGCCAATTTTCGCACCATTCAGATATCTTTTGTAAATCGTTTTGCAATTTGTTTTGGTCTTCTGATGACTTTATTCGTCGATAAACGACAACGTCTTCTGCAAACGACCTAAGAGTGCTGCTCAAATTGTCTCCCAAATCCTTTATGTAGATAAGGAACAGCAAATGGCCTATAACACTACCTTCGGGAAGACCAGAAATCACTTCTGTTTTACTCGATGACTTTCCGTCAGTTACTACGAACTGTTTTAGATTAGATTAGTTTAATTATTCATTCCACAGACCCATAAAAGAGGGAATCCTCCTGGGTGTGGAACATGTCAGGTAAACACATTACAAAAATGTAATTAGAAAAACTTGAGTTTCATTACTTTTAATGATCCTCAGTCGATAAACATTAAAATTATGTACATGAACTAAATTTAAACTTGTAATATTTACAGGTTTAATACTTACATCTGCTTACATTAAAACCATCATTCAGACATTTGTTAGTTTCTTGGCTATTACAACCAAGTATTGTCAAAAATTAAAGTAAATTAAAGTAAATAAAAATACGAACTGTGATCTCTCTGACAGGAAGTCACAAATCCAGTCACATAACTGAGACGATATTCCATAAGCACGCATTTTCACTACAAGCCGCTTGTGTGGTACAGTGCCAAAAGCCTTCTGGAAATCGAGAAATACGGAATCGATCTGAAATCCCTTGTCAATAGCACTCAACACTTCATGCGAATTAAGAGCTAGTTGTGTTTCACATGAACGATGTTTTCTAAACCTATATTGACTGTGTGTCAATAGACCGTTTTCTTCGAGGTGGTTGGTTGGTTGGTTGGTTGTTTGGGGGAAGAGACCAAACTGCGAGGTAATCGGTCTCAGCGGATTACGGAAGGACGGGGAAGAAAGTCGGCCGTGCCCTTTCGAAGGAACCATCCCGGCATTTTCCTGGAGAGATTTAGGGAAATCACGGAAAACCTAAATCAGGATGGCTGGACGCGGGATTGAACCGTCGTCCTCCCGAATGCGAGTCCAGTGTGCTAACCACTGCGCCATCGAGATGATTTATAATTTTCTAACACAATATATGTTCCAGAATCCTGCTGAATATCGATGTTAATTATTGTTGTTGTTGTGGTATTCAGTCCTGAGACTGGTTTGATGCAGCTCTCCATGCTACTCTATCCTGTGGAAGCTTCTTCATCTCCCAGTACCCACTGCAACCCACATCCTTCTGAATCTGCTTAGTGTAGTCATCTCTTGGTCTCCCTCTACGATTTTACCCTCTACGCTGCCCTCCAATACTAAATTGGTGATCCCTTGATGCCTCAGAACATGTCCTACCAACCGATCTCTTCTTCTGGTCAAGTTGTGCCACAAACTTCTCTTCTCCCCAATCCTATTCAATATTTCCTCATTAGTTATGTCATCTACCCATCTAATCTTCAGCATTCTTCTGTAGCACCACATTTCGAAAGCTTCTATTCTCTTCTTGTCCAAGCTATTTATCGTCCATGTTTCACTTCCATACATGGCTACACTCCATACAAATACTTTCAGAAATGATTTCCTTACACTTAAATCTATACTCGATGTTAACAAATTTCTCTTCTTCAAAAACGCTTTCCTTGCCATTGCCAGTCTACATTTTATATCCTCTCTACTTCGACCATCATCAGTTATTCTGCTCCCCAAATAGCAAAACTCCTTTACTACTTTAAGTGTCTCATTTCATAATCTAATTCCCTCAGCATCACCCGACTTAATTCGACTACATTCCATTATTCTCCTTTTGCTTTTGTTGATGTTCATCTTATATCCTCCTTTCAAGACACTATCCATTCCGTTCAACTGCTCTTCCAAGTACTTTGCTGTCTCTGACAGAATTACGATATCATCGGCGAACCGCAAAGTTTTTATTTCTTCTCAACGGATTTTAATACCTACTCCAAATTTTTCTTTTGTTTCCTTTAGTGCTTGCTCAATATGCAGATTGAATAACATCGGGAATAGACTGCAACCCTGTCTCACTCCCTTCCAAACCACTGCTTCCCTTTCATGTCCCTCGACTCTTATAACTGCCATCTGGTTTCTGTACAAATTGTAAATAGCCTTTCGCTCCCTATATTTTGCCCCTGCCACCTTAAGAATTTGAAAGAGAGTATTCCAGTCAACATTGTCAAAAGCTTTCTCTAAGTCTACAAATGCTAGTAATGTAGGTTTGCCCTTCCTGAATCTAGCTTCTAAGATAAGACGTAGGGTCAGTATTGCCTCACGTGATCCAACATTTCTACGGAATCGAAACTGATCTTCCCCGAGGTCGGCTTCTACTAGTTTTTCCATTCGTCTGTAAAGAATTCGAGTTAGTATTTTGCAGCTGTGACTTATTAAACTGATAGTTCGGTAATTTTCACATCTGTCAACATCTGCTTTCTTTGGGATTGGAATTATTATATTCTTCTTGAAGTCTGAGGGTATTTCGCCTGTCTCATACATCTTGCTCACCAGCTGGTAGAGTTTTGTCAGGACTGGCTCTCCCAAGGCCGTCAGTAGTTCCATTGGAATGTTGTCTACTCCGGGGACCTTGTTTCGACTCAGGTCTTTCAGTACACTGTCAGACTCTTCACGCAGTATCGTATCTCTCATTTCGTCTTCATATACATCCTCTTCCATTTCCATAATATTGTCCTCAAGTACATCGCCCTTGTATAGACCCTCTATGTACTCCTTCCACCTTTCTCCATTCCCTTCTTTGCTTAGAAATGGGTTTCCATCTGAGGTCTGGGTGTTCATACAAGTGGTTCTCTTATCTCCAAAGGTCTCTTTAATTTTCCTCTAGGCAGTATCTACCTTACCCCTAGTGAGATAAGCCTCTACATCCTTACATTTATCCTCTAGCCATCCCTGCTCAGCCATTTTGCACTTCCTGTCGATCACATTTTTGAGACGTCTGTATTCCTTTTTGCCTGCTTCATTTACTGCATTTTTATATTTTCTCCTTTCATCAATTAAATTCAATATTTCTTCTGTTACCCAAGGATTTCTACTAGCCCTCGTCTTTTTACGTACTTGATCCTCTGCTGCCTTCGCTACTTCATCCCTAAAAGCTACCCATTCTTCTTTACTGTATTTCTTTCCCCCATTCCTGTCAATTGCTCCCTTATGTTCTCCCTGAAACTCTGTACAACCTCTGGTTCTTTTAGTTTATCTATGTCCCATCTTCTTGAATTCCCTCCTTTTTTCAGTTTCTTCAGTTTTAATCTACAGGTCATAACCAATAGATTGTGATCAGAGTCCACATCTGCCCCTGGAAATGTCTTACAATTTAAAACCTAGTTCCTAAATCTCTGTCTTACCATTATATAATCTATCTGATACCTTTTAGTATCTCCAGGCTTCTTCCATGTATACAGCCTTCTTTTATGATTCTTGAACCAAGTGTTACCTATGATTAAGTTGTGCTCTGTGCAGAATTCTACCAGGCGGCTTCCTCTTTCATTTCTTTGCCCCAGTCCATATTCACCTACTATGTTTCCTTCTCTCCCTTTTCCTACACTCGAATTCCAGTCACCCATTACTATTAAATTTTCATCTCCCTTCACTATCTGAATAATTTCTTTTGTTTGATCATACATTTCTTCAATTTCTTCGTCATCTGGAGAGCTAGTTGGCATATAAACTTGTACTACTGTAGTAGGTGTGGGCTTCGTATCTATCTTGGCCACAATAATGCGATCACTATGATGTTTGTAGTAGCTTACCCGCCTTCCTATTTTCCTATTCATTATTAAACCTACTCCTGCATTACCCCTATTTGATTTTGTGTTTATAACCCTGTAGTCACCTGACCAGAAGTCTTGTTCCTCCTGCCACCGAACTTCACTAATTCCCACTATATCTAACTTTAACCTATCCAATTCCCTTTCTAAATTTTCTAACCAACCTGCACGATTAAGGGATGTGACATTCCACGCTCCGATCCGTAGAACGCCAGTTTTCTTTCTCCTGATAACGACGTCCTCTTGAGCAGTCCCCGCCCGGAGATCCGAATGGGGGACTATTTTACCTCCGGAATATTTTACCCAAGAGGACGCCATCATCATTTAATCATACAGTAAAGCTGCATGCCCTCGGGAAAAATTACGGCCGTAGTTTCCCCTTGCTTTCAGCCGTTCGCAGTACCAGCACAGCAAGGCCGTTTTGGTTAATGTTGCAAGGCCAGATCAGTCAATCATCCAGACTGTTGCCCCTGAAACTACTGAAAAGGCTGCTGCCCCTCTTCAGGAACCACACGTTTGTCTGGTCTCTCAACAAATACTCCTCCGTTGTGGTTGCAGCTACGGTACGGCTATCTGTATCGCTGAGGCACGCAAGCCTCCCCACCAACGGCAAGGTCCATGGTTCATGGGGGGAGGATGTTAATTATATGGGCCTGTAATTGAATATTAGTGTGACCTGTGCAACTTTCCAATCTTTGGGTACGGATATTTCGTCGAGTGAACGGTTGTATATGATTTTCAGGTACGGAGCTAACGCATCAGCATACTCTGAAAGGAACCTAATTGGTATACAGTCTGGACCAGAAGACTTGCTTTTATTAAATGATTTAAGTTGCTTCGCTACTCCGAGGAAATTTACTTCCACATTACTCATGTTGGCAGCTGTTCTTGATTCGGATTCTGGAATATTTACTCCGTCTTCTTTTGTGGAGGCATTTCTGAAGGCTGTATTTAGTAACTGCTTTGGCAGCACTGTCTTCGATAGTATCTCCATTGCTATCGCGCAGAGAAGGCATTGATTCTTGCCGCTAACATACTTCACATACGACGAGAATCTCTTTGCGGGTTTCGAGACAATGTTTCGTTGTGGAAACTCTAATAAGCACCACGCATTGAAGTCCGCGCTTAATTTCGAGCTTCTGTAAAACATCGCCAGTCTTAGGAATATTGCGTCTGTTTAAATTTGGCATGTTTGTTTCATTGTTTCTGCAACAGTGTTCTGACTCGTTTTGTGTACCAAGGAGGATAATCTCTATAGTTTGTTAATTTATTTGGTATACATCTCTCAATAGCTGCCAATACTATTTCTCTTAATTCAAGCCACATCTGGTCAACACTTGTATTATTAATTTGGAATAAGTGGGGTTTTCTCTTAGGAAGGCGTCAAGTGAATTTTTATCTGCTTTTTTGAATAGGTATATTTTTCGTTTATCTTTGGCGGATTTGGGGGTTACAATATTCACTCTCGCTGCAACAGCCCTGTGTTCACTAATCCCTGTATCCGGTTTGATGCTCGTTATTAATTCGGGATTATTTGTTGCTAAGAGGTCAAGTGTGTTTTCAGAACCGTTTACTATTCGCGTGGGCTAATGAACTAACTGCCCGAAATAATTTTCAGTGAATGAATTTAGCACAATTTTGGATGATGTTTTATGCGAACCTCCGGAATTAAACATGTATTTTCGCTATCATATCAAGGGTAAAATAAAATCACCACCAACTATAATCGTGAGTCAGGTACGTGTTCGAAATCAAACGCAAGTTTTCTTTGAACCTTTCAGCAACTGTATCAACTGAATTAGGAGATCGGTGAAAGGATCTAATTATTATTTTATTCCGGTTGCCAACAATGACCGCTACTCATACTAACTCACAGGAACTACCTACTTCAATTTCGCGACAAGATAAACTACTTCTAACAGTAACAAACACGCCACCGACAACCGTGTTTAGTCTAACTTTTCGGAACACCGTTAGGTTCTTCGCAAAAATTTCGGCTGAGCTTATCTCCGGCTTTATCCAGCTTTCATTGCCTATAATGTTTTTAGCGTCAGTGCTTTCTATTAGCGCTTGGAGCTCTGGTACTTTTCCAACACAGCTGCGACAATTTACAACTGTTATACCGATGGTTCTAGTATCTACGTTCTTCCTGTATTCGGCCCATCCTTTGTGGCTGAAGCCCTTCTTGTGTTTTCCCGAGACCCTCTAACCTACAAACCCGCCCAGTCCACGCCACACAGCTCCTGCTACTCGTGTAGCCACCCCCTGCGTATAGTTAACACCCTATCTTTTCAGCGGAACCCGAAACCCAACCACCCTTTGGCGCAAGTCGAGGAATCTGCAGCCTACACGGTCGGAGAACCGTCTGAGCCTCTGATTCAGACCCTCCACTCGCTCTGTAGCAGAGGTCCGCAATCGGTCCTGTCGACTATGCTGCAAATGCTCAGCTCTCCTTTCATCTTGCAAGCAACACTGGCAGCCTTTACCACTTCTGTTAGCCGCTCGAAACCAGAGAGAATCTCTTCTGATCCAAAGTTACACACATCATTGGTACCGACGTGAGCAGTTGGCTGCACCCTGTACTCTTAGTGGCATCCGGGTGGACCCGTTCTACATCTACAATGACTCCACCCGGTATGCACACGGAGTGCACATTGGTTTTCTTTCCCTTCTTGGCAGCCATGTCCCTAACGGGCCCCATAAGGCGCTTAACGTTGGAGCTCCCAAATATCAATAAACCCACCCTCTGTGTTTGTCCGGATCTTGCAGGCTCAGAGGTTTCCTCTAAAACAGGAAAGGCGTCAGCGTCATCCACAGACAGCGCCTGGAACCTATTTGTCAGACAAACCGGGGCGACCTTACGTGCGGCCGCCGGGGAAGTCTTTCGCCACCTGCTACTCCCCGGGGCGATCTCCTGCTCGACCACAGTTGAGGAGTCAGCAGTAACTGGGCTGTCCAATGGTGAGGACCGATCGGAAGACTCGGCTGTGCCAGACGTCCGTTGGATGCCCACGGCCAGCCCACAACAATGGTGCCTATCCACTGCAACCTCAACCTAAATAAACCGAAGCCATCACAGCCTGAAGCTGAGAGCGAAGTGTCTCCAACTCGGCTCGCATCCGCAAACAACAATCGCAGTCCCTGTCCATACTAAAGACCGTGGAAAATCAAACTAGCAGATAAACGGACTATCGGCACGTGCTGCGCAACTCTACTGTAAACCCTGACGAAAACGCTGGAACTATGTCTAGTAAATTAGATTAGCACGCAGAGATTCAAAAACCTAACTACCGAAGCAGTCAGGTAAAACTAAATGATTCGCCTTTGATTAGGGTCTTGTAATATGACACAAAATCTATTTACTTTCCGACGCAAAGAAACACGCGAGAACTGTGGCTGTTAGATACTAAATAAACACGCAGAAACACAAGAAACTAAACTATTAGAGCACACAGATGATATTACAAAATGGTTATGAACTCGTGAAAGTCACAAAATCGGTTACTTCCCTGTTGCTGCTTGTGTCGCGGCCGGCTACTGCTGCCTGACTAGCGACGATGCGGGCTACAAATGGGACGCCAACCAGCATAAGCGATTTTGACAAAGGAAAGTTGTTACAGTAAGGTGCCTCGGAACGAGCGTCTCGGAAATGCCGATGCACAAGTGTTTCAGAGAAATTATTCACCGCATATTTTGTACATGGCGCTCCACATCAGAGGACCCCTAGTTGTTCCCATGTTGTTCCAACCCCATCGTCAATTACGATTGCGATGGACACGAGACCACAAACATTGGACCGTGGATCAATGGAAACGTGTCGGGTGATCGGATGAATCACGTTTATTGTTACAAGACGTCGATGGTCATGTCCAGATTCGGCGTCATTCTGGCAAACGATTACTCAAAATATGCACCACGACACTGACATAGGCTATAGGGGAAAGTATTAAGCTATGTGAAACATTCACATGGGCTTCCTTGCGATCTGTGATAGTTGTGGTGTCACCGCCAGGCACCACACTTGCTAGGTGGTAGCCTTTAAATCGGCCGCGGTCCGGTAGTATACGTCGGAACCGCGTGTCGCCACTATCAGTGATTGCAGACCGAGCGCCGCCACACGGCAGGTCTAGAGATACTTCTTAGTACTCGCCCCAGTTGTACAGCCGACTTTGCTAGCGATGGTTCACTGATAAATTACCCTCTCATTTGCCGAGACGATAGTTAGCATAGCCTTCAGCTACGTTATTTGCTACGACCTAGCAAGGCGCCAGTATCCGTACTATTGATTTGTGAATCATGTACCATAAAGAGCGACGTTCTCCATGAATGGATTAAAGTTACTTATTCCACCAGCTACGTACGTTTTTCTCAATTCTAATTCCCTTGTCATGTTCCAGACCTCACGCCAGCCTGCGCGAGCTAAAACGCGTGCATTTCGGCCTCCTTTAGCAATACGGTTGGCTCTCCTACCAACCACAACATTGGCGACGAGGCAAAACCGCGTTCTTATCGATATTGCCCTGATTTACTTGTGTAATGGCTTTGCCACAATCTCCAGATGTACTGTCCGAATTTTATCGCTTACAGAATCAGCAGACGCAGGCCTTACTGAATTCCCTTGGACAGCTCGTCCAGGGTCAACGTGCGATGCAAAACGATGCGGCTGTTGCACCCACTTTTCGACCTTTTGATGCTGCACTGGAAAGCTGGACGGAGTGGTCACGTCAATTTGGATTCCATCTCGTCGCCTACAGAATTCAAGGCAACGAGCGGGAGCCTTTTCTCCTTTCATCCGTTGGAGTATCAACGTACCATGTGATAGCCAAATTATTTCCCCGACGCGACGTAGCAACTCTGTCCTACGAAGAAATTTTGTCTGCATTAGATGCATATTTCAAAGAATCAGTCAACGTCGTTGCCAAACGGTATACCTTCTTTCGTACAAAACTTACGGCAGGTCAGACTAATCGGGAGTGGGTTGCAACCTTGCAAGGCTTTACTAGGGATTGTGCTTCTGAGTGTCAATGTGGACTCCCTTATTCAGATACTATGGTACGTGATGCAATTGCACAGAACGTTTCTGATGTTCGTATAAGGGAACAGATTTTGAAACTTGTAAATCCGTCCCTTCAACAAGTTATGGACATATTGGATCGGCAGGACACACTTGACTTTGCTCAGGAATCATTTGAAACTTCGCCAGCCGTGTGTCAGGTTAACCGGCCCGCCGGTCGAGCTACACGGAGCAGTAAACAGCCCTCGCGCCCGGCTGCGCCGCTGCCGCCAGGCTCTCAGCCACGTGTACCTCGCCGGCAACCAAATGCAGTGATCAAATCATGCCCGCGGTGTGCTACTAAACATTCGCGTGTGAATTGCCCGTCACGCCAAGCTATTTGCTTTTATTGTAATAAAAAAGGACATGTTCAGAGTGTTTGCCAGAAAAAGCTCAGATCGGAAGCTCACAGCAATTCCAGGCCCTTTGCTTCGCGCCGGAATCGGAATCGAACCATGGATACTCAGGCTCGCGAAGCTTCGCCCATGGAAATTCATGTAGTTCATTCCACTCCGCCCAGTGCCACTCTCTCTAACAGTGACTGTGTTCGTCCCAAAAATGGTGTGCGTCGACGTCGCTGGAACTCCCTTCAAGTCCCAAGTGATTATGTACCAGTGTCAGTTCACGCTGCACGAGACAGTCGCTCTTGTCGACAGCAGGACAATAAACTTTTTGTGGACTTGGACATTAACGGCAAAGTGATACCATTCCAGCTCGATACCGGAGCTGCAGTTTCACTGATCAATCGTGACACTTACAAACTGCTGGGCACACCTCCGTTGCGTGCCGCAAATGTTACGTTAAATAGCTACTCCGGTCAAGATATCCGTGTGTTAGGACAGTGCAGCCTTCTTGCAACATACAAAGGACAAGCAAAACATGTGTCATTTTACGTCCTTCGTTCTTCTTCTGCAGTGAACTTGTTTGGTTTCGATTTATTTCAGTTGTTTAACTTGTCTATAGTAAATCAGGTACTATCAGTGAACCAGACTGTGCCTTCAGACAGTGTTTCTCGTCTATGTGAAGAATTTGCAGACATTTTTGCACCGGGCCTCGGTTGCGCTAAGAACTATAAAGCACATTTGGAACTGAAAGTAAACGTGCAACCGAAATTTTTCAGAGCGCGCAATGTTCCTCACGCATTGCGTGATGAGGTCGCAAAAACATTACACGATTTGGAATCACAAAGTGTAATTGAACGTGTGCAGACTTTTCTCTGGGCGTCACCCTTAGTAATTCTGCCAAAACCTTCTGGAAAGTTGAGACTTTGTGTGGACTTCAAGGCAACAGTGAATCCACAACTAGTGATTGCAACTTTTCCTTTCCCAGGAAGATGTTTTTGACAAACTGCCCGGGTAAATATTTTTTGAAGTTCGACCTAGCAGATGCGTACTTGCAAATACCGGTGGACGAAGAATCCCAGCGCGTTTTGGTGGTTAACACGCATCTTGGTTTGTATCGATTCAAACGACTGCCATTCGGGTGTGCATCCGCTCCTGCATTGTTTCAGCAATATCTACAAATTGTTTGTGCGTCGGTCCCTACTGCAGCAAATTATCTGGACGATATTGTGATCTCCGGAAAGACGGAAGAAGAACATTTGGCCAATCTCATAACATTATTTCAGGTCTTGCGACAAAATGGTCTTCGCTTGTGGAAGGACAAATGTGTGTTTTTTGCTCGGGATTTGCCATACCTGGGACATGTAATCAATGCCCAAGGCATACATCCCAGTCCCACGCACCTTAGTGCCATACAAAACTTGCCGTCGCCGCAGAATTTGAAGCAGCTACAGAGTGTGCTGGGAAAAATAAATTATTACCATCGCTATGTGCCGCATGCCTCTTCCATTTCAGCTCCGCTTCATCGCTTACGCCGTAAGGGTGTTCCTTTCGTCTGGACGACGGTATGCGAACGCGGCTTTCACCAGTTGAAATCGGCGTTGCTTTCCAATACTTGCCTTACGCCATTCGATCCCCAGAAGCCCCTTTTGTTGATGATGGATGCGTCGGATTTCGGGATCGGAGCTGTGATTGCGCACAAAGATGGAGCGCACGATCGCCCTATTGCCTTTGCGTCCAAATTGCTCTCGTCTGCGCAAAGAAATTATTCACAGATCGAGAAAGAAGCATTGGCTCTCGTATTTGGTGTTACAAAATTTCACGATTTCTTGTATGGTCGTCACTTTACCATAATCACAGACCACAAACCTTTGACATCGCTTTTTCATCCGACCAAGCCTATACCTCCACGTACAGCGCAGAAATTCATTCGCTGGTCTATTTTCCTCTTGCAGTACCGCTACGATATCTTGTATCGGTCCACTGCTAAGCACGGTAACGCCGATGTGTTGTCCCGCTTGCCTGCTGCTGAGGATAGGGCATTCGATTCCTCCGAACTTGCTTGCATGTTCATTGATGCGGAAACCGATGACGTGGTCGAATCGTTTCCGATTGATTTTCGTCGTGAGGCTACAGCCACAGCTGCCGACCCTGTCCTTGCTCCCGTTCCGCGTTTTGTTGCTACGCAATGGCCCTTGTCAAAGTCGCGGATCGGGGACCCGTTGGTTCGCCGATTTTTTGCTCACAAGGAGAGACTTTTTGTACGACGTGGTGTTTTGCTGTTGCGTTCTGCTAATGATCAGTCCAGGGTCGTGGTACCACGTTCGTTACAGTCCTCTGTCTTACGGCTTCTCCACGAAGGACATTGGGGTATAGTGAGAACGAAACAACTTGCTCGTCAGCACTGCACTTGGTTCGGAATCGATGCCGCGATTACGAATATGTGCTCTTCTTGCATGGTGTGTGCCGAACAACAATCAGCACCACCGCGGAAATTCTTTGCATGGCCAAAAGCCACTTCCCCTTGGCAACGCTTACACATCGATTTTGCTGGTCCATTCTGGAATGCTCGATGGTTGGTTGTGGTAGATTCATTCAGTAATTTTCCTTTTGTTGTCCGGATGTCTTCCACGACGTCATCTGCCACCATCCAAGCGTTATCCGCTATCTTTTGCATTGAAGGTTTTCCACAGACTGTTGTTTCCGACAATGGCCCACAATTCATGTCCGCAGAATTTCAGTCATTCTGCAAGGCCAATGGTATTCAACATCTGACGTCCGCGCCGTTTTCGCCACAGTCAAACGGTGCCGCTGAACGATTGGTTAGGCCTTTCAAGTCACAGATGTTGAAGTTGAAAGAGTCGCATTCTCGGGAGGACGCGTTATTGCTCTTTTTGTCCTCGTATCGCTCTCAGCCCCGAGATGGTCGCTCGCCGGCTGAGTTGCTCCACGGTCGCCCTCATCGAACCTTGATGTCTTTGCTACATCCGCCGCTTCAGATTCCTGTGAAGCGGCAGACACCTGCTTTTGCTCCAGGCGACGTTGTCTACTATCGCCACTACCGAGGTTCACGGCGTTGCCTGGACGGGTGCATTCTTCGCTGTCTCGGCCGCGCAATGTATCTGGTTTTGGGGGGCCCATGGTGAGGTGCGTCGGCATCTCAATCAGCTGCGCCTCTGTTGTCGCACGGGATCTGCCGCTCGCCGTCTGCTTTCAGCGACGGTGCCGTCCGGTCAGCGCCCCGGGGACCCATCTACTGGCTCGCCTCAGCCCCAGGTGTTACCGACGCTGCCTTCCATTGTGCCCCATGGCGACGCAGCAACCGCCGGGCGCCTCCCTGGGTCACGCGCCGCCGATCGCTTCCTGTGACCAGTTGTCCTCCGACATGGAACTCTTGCTCACTCCGGACCATACGTCGTCTTCGCCCGTCGGGTGCCCCGGCCCGATGGAGGTCGACCCTTCGGCCCCACCTGTCTCTCTAAGGGCGCATACACCGCATGTTGCGTGCACCCTGGAGCAGGTTTTCAGGCGTTTCCTAGCTCCCCGCTGTCCGAATGGCAGGATGCGGGTGGCACAGCCTCGCCTGTTGTTAGGTTCCCCACCTCGTCGCATACGTCAACATGGGGTCCTCCCCACGGCGGGCGGAAGCCTTATGCTACAACCGTACGCCGATTTGCGGGGGAGGAATGTGGTGTCACCGCCAGACACCTCACTTGCTAGGTGGTAGCCTTTAAATCGGCCACGGTCCGGTAGTATACGTCGGACCCGCGTGTCGCCACTATCAGTGATTGCAGACCGAGCGCCGAAACACGGTAGGTCTAGAGATACTTCTTAGTACTCGCCCCAGTTGTACAGCCGACTTTGCTAAATTTACGCTCTCATTTGCCGAGACGATAGTTAGCATAGCCTTCAGCTACGTTATTTGCTACGACCTAGCAAGGCGCCAGTATCCGTACTATTCATATTGTGAATCATGTACCATAAAGAGCGACGTTCTCCATGAATGGATTAAAGTTAAGTATTCCACCAGCTACGTACGTTTTTCTCAATTCTAATTCCCTTGTCATGTTCCAGACCTCACGCCAGCGTGCGTGAGCTAAAACGCGTGCATTTCGGCCTCCTTCAGCAATGCGGTTGGCTCTCCTGCCAACCACAACAATAATAATCGAAGGCACCATCACAGCTGGGGACTATATGAACACTCTAGCGGATCACCTGCTTCCTTTCATGCTTTGTCATCTTCCAGCCGGATAACTGTCCATGTCACAAGACCAGAATCGGGCTCAATGGTTTGAGAAGCATGGCAGTGAACTGATGTTGATGTACTGGTTACCAAATTCGCCTGTTACGAACCTGATGTAACATATCTGGGACACTGTCCGTGCCCAGTTATCAACGTCTTGTAATTCACATGAACCGCGTGACCTGTGCACTCAGGTCTGATGCCGCATACCCCCGTGTCATGCAAAATTGTTTCTGTATTACACTGTGAAGGTGGACCAACATGCAAATGCCACTTCAGCTGCTGACGCGTGGTGCACTTCTTGCTCAGATGCTCACGCTTTGTGCTGTGTGAGTTGTACAGCAGTGCTGCATAAACCAGTTATTTAAGGTGCCGCAGAGATAAAATCCAAAGACTGATGTCGGGGAAACATGCAGGCCATGGAACTGTTCCTCCTCTACCGATTCATCTGTAATTGTGGATACCAGTTAGTAAATCTGGAACACTGAGACTGAAATGTGCTAGACTTTCATCATGCATAAACCATATGTTGTTCTTATTTGCAGGGGCACACCTTCTGGCAGGTCTTAAACGATGTTCTCAATAATGTCCCTGTAGAGAGCACCTGTAAGACGTGCGGGAAGAACGTGTGGCCCTACCAGACGATGATCTGCAATTTCAACCAACAAATTTATCTAAAACTGATGTTGATGTCTAGCCAATGTTGTAGCAGAAGTATTGCGATCGGCCCATGTGTGTTGTCTGTGGAAATCTGTTTTTCCATCTCTTCCATATGTTGCCTCGTTTGTAAAGAAAAGTGAAGAGACAAACAACGGATTGGCAGTTTGTGCAACAAGCCTTCAGCATAAGTTCCGCCATTGTGGACGATCGGCAGGCCTAAGACCCTGCACACGTTGAAGATGATACGGATACATGAGTTACTCGTAAAGTATCCTGTGTGGTAAATTTGGAGATGTACAGCTTACCACGGCTCAAATGGTTCAAATGGCTCTGAGTATTATGGGGCTTAAACATCTGAGGTCATCAGTCCCCTAGAACTCAGAACTACTTAAACCTAACTAACATAAGGACATCACACACATCCATGCCAGAGACAGGATTCGAACCTGCGACCGTAGCGGTCACGCGGTTCCAGACTGAAGGGCCTAGAACCGCTTGGCCACTCCGGCCGGCTACTTGCCCCGGCTACTCGTTGAGAGCTGGTACCTGGCTCTTCTCTACAGCCTGTAGAAATTGCTTTTAATGGTCAGGTGCACATGCAACACTTGGTCTTTCTGTGATGCCACTGATCCTGTCTCGTCTACACACCAAGCATTGGATGACTCGGCTGTCGTCGGTCTGGAAACGCTGTCTGATACAGCCGTGTAGATTCGAGTCCATTTCAATTCATGCTGCCGTACATAAAAATCATGTCTGTCATGTCTGAACGGAACACTTTCAGCTGATTCACTATCTATAGTAAATGTACAGAATGGACACGTTGAAGACAGACGAATCACGAATGTGAAAAAGTCTCTCTAGCAACACAATCCATGATACGCGAGCCAAATGAGTGCATTTATGAATAAAGTTGTTTGCTTGTACCTGGAAAGCCGTCGAACGTCAACTTTCATTAATGACTCGAAAACGAAAAATCTTTGGACACATGTCTATGTGAACACTTTTTTTGTATTTTTGTATGGAAGCTGCCCCAAACTTTGTAAAAGTATGTTTGAAACACTCAGTATAACCAGTGGAAAAAACATATCAGATTACATGTTTCGAAAACTAAATTATCTTCATATCAAATATGTAAGAATTTCCACATATTACAAGTTAGTTAATATTAAAGACGGAGGGCCATTCAGCAAGGCTGATCGGGAGAGCGGAACCATCCAACATAAACAGAGTGGTAGAACAGAGCAACAGGGCGACTCCAGTTGTCAGTGCACCGAGATATGGCAGACGAAGCAAGCTGCTCTAATAGCAGACACTCAATGCCAATTGTTTTTAATGCTACATGTGAGGATACGCACCCTTTTGCCTCTTCTGATGGTGATGTTCTGATCTGGGGAAGAGACTTTTGGCACCAGCTGTGGGATTTAATACACAGCTGATGATATTACTGAAGCACTGACTGTCTTCCATATTGCGACCACCTTACAGTAGCTCAACATACAGGGAGTCGAGTCAGCATGACGTCAACATTGCTGTCTGACGCTGTTGCCAGCAGCAGCCAGAAAAACGATCACTGAGGCGCTATTTATATGTGTCACTCGATCCACTAGAGCATCGGGCCGGCGGCCACACTGAAGGTCGGTTCTCACTAGGGACTGCCGCGTGGAAAAAGTTATCGTCTGTCGCAGGGCTTCGGTGCAAGAAGCCATCTACGGCGCCTCGCGGAAAGCTCCACGTCGCGGTTTGTCCATGTCGTATAGCTGCCTTTGCCGTACAAGGCGCAGCAGGTATACGCCACCAATCACAGAACACACTGAGCCTGACGTCAGTTACACCGACAACTGCCATGTGTATTCTCAGCGAAGCGCTGTGGTGTATGAGTTGGCTCACTATGAAATAATCGTCATTCGATTTAATAAAAACTATTCGGTACGAAAAAAAAGATTCCTTTTTTTTTATAACACCCTGGCATTTTTAAGGGGCTGAATTTCTTTTCGTTATTCGTCATAGTTACTGTGCTGCATCAAAAGTAAGTAAGTCATTGCAAGAAATTTTAAGAGTTTGCTGTGGTAAAACTGCATACAACAGACGTTGCATTTGGTTCACTTTAGATTTTATACTGCTGCATACGAAATGTAACTAATAAATCAAAATTGTATTCAAAGCTAAGTGAAGAGCAATATCTATCTCCATTCTCAAGAGATTGGTTTGTATGTCGATGGGAGGTTCCACGTGGTGTGCCGAATCCTATCCACGTGCATCAGGAATCATATAGTCGTAACAAATGTATTTCATAAACAGTTCAAGGTATCGAGACGAGGTGTTTTGCAAATGTTAGCACACAAAGAGACACATATTTTATGAAATGATTAACTCTCGAAACTTCTTTCGCATTGAGATATGGAAGTGACTATAGTTTTTTCGATGGAATGATGCACCGTTTTTTAACAGATAGTAATATCTCATCAAAGAAGCTTACAGCGGCAAAGCACACATTAATATTTACGATATTCCGTGCGAGCTACTGAGCTTTGATTGAAACCTGTTTCTTGTTCTCTCACAAGATGTAATCCCTCTGTAACTATATTTTAAAAGTGTTTCAGTTTCCATCAAGAGCTTCAGTTTATGTACAACCTTTGGAATACTTTATAGCCACATGTTATGACATCAGCTTACCAAATAGTCTTTCCAGCTACTGAAATGGTCTTTATAGGCAGGCATCTTATGCTCGAAGTTTAGTTCATTTTACCAACAGACCTCACATCACTGAAGGCATCATCCTGTACTGCGGAGCATCAGATAAAATTGCCTGCCAGAATCTACAAGTCCTGGAGAACGTCATAGTATGCTAGATATGCATTCCCAACGGTAAAACACTGATTCGTAGCTGGTCACGGTTGCCATAATAATTAGCTTTACCGTTTCCACTCCAAATGTAATGATACAACAGTAGATTCGCTGGTTGACTTCCAAAATCTACTTCTACGTTTACATATACATGATTACTCTGCAATTCACAATTTAGTTCCTGGCAGAGGGTTCAGTGAACCACCTCCAAACTGTTTCTCTACCGCTCCACTCTCAAACGGTACAGGGAAAAAACAAGCACTTATACCTTTCTGTGTAAGCTCTGATTTCTCTTATGTTATCATGATGATTATTTCTCCGTATGTAGATGGGTGCCAACAGAATATTTTCACAATCGGAGAAGAAAGTTGGCGGTTGAAATTTCACGAGAAGATCCAACCGCAATGAAAATCACCTTTGTTTTAATGACTGCCATTCCAATTCACGTATCATGTCAGTGACACTCTGTCCCCTATTTCTCGATAATAGACAACGAGTTGCTCCTCTCTGAACTTTTTCGATGTTCTCTGTCAGTCCCGTCTGATGCGGAACGCACACTGCTCAGGAGTACTCCAAAAGATGCAAACAAGAGTGGTGTAAGCAGTCTCTTTAGTAGACCTGTAGCACTTTGTAAGTGTTCTGCGGATAAATCACAGTCTTTGGTTTGCTGGACCCATAACACTATCTATGTGATCGTTCCAGTTTAAATTATTTGTAATCGTAATTCCTAGATATTTAGTTGAATTTTCAGCCTTTAGATTTCTGTGATTCATCCTATAACCGAAATTTGACTGATTTCTTTTAGTACTCATGTGGACGACTTCACACTTTTCGTTACTTAAAGTCGACTGTCACTTTTTGTGCCATGCACATATCGCACCATGTAGAGATGGCTCCACACAGGTGTGACTGCACGATATTTTGAATTATCGGAAGAAGCTCCTCCCCGCAAAATATGTATGGCAGCATTTGCCGAACACTACATATATATGGACTCATTTGCAGAATTCTAAACTAATGTATAGGATATTTTGCCAATGATGACTCCTACGCAGTTTGAGAACTGCCAGTGGATTCTAAAGTCATCGAAAATACCTAATTAGTTACCTGTTGTTAGTTCAAGAAGGAACTGATGATGTAAGAAATCCCACAGACTTTGACATGTCCTATGGATAATGTTACAGATTGCAGTAATTCAACACAATCGTTTGCTGAAAGTAAACAGAATACGTTACAAAAAGGGTAACCTTTATACGCTGTTCCTAGTCGTAACGTACTGCAGCACAAAAAGACAAACTAATGTAACTGTGATCCGAATTAAGTACAGAATTGATTTGACATCGTGTCTTCAGCAGTAGAACTTCTATAAATACACATGTTTACATAGCTAATAATATCACAATTAATTTTTGCACAGGAATGTGCTTAGGACATCATACACATCTATGCCTGAGGCACGGTTCCAGACTGTAGCGCCTAGAACCGGTTGGCCACCCAGGCCGGCTATATTTTATTCTAGTATAGCCCGATGTACTTCTCTATGATAGTATATTCTGTGAAAGCCTCTTAACTTCTGTAAAAACTACTGTAACTTATAGATATTTTAACCTGCTTGTTGCAGTCTAGCCTTGGTATACCTCAATTGATCCATTCGTTTAGTCAAATGTCAAAAATTTCTTTCTTATCTAATTCCATTTAGTATCTTTTCATTAGTCATATGATTTCCCCATTTAATCTTCAGCATTGTTCTATAGCACAACTCTTCCAAAGCTTCTATTCTGTGCTTTACTGAACTGTTTAATAGCTATGTTTCACTTTTGTACAAGGCTACACTCCAGGTAAATAGCTTCATAACATTTTTCCTAACATTTAAATTAATATTTGAAGTCAACGTATTTCTCATTTTCAGAAACATCTTTCTTCCTATTGCCAATCTTCATTTTACACTAAAGAGCAAAAGAAACTGGTTCACCTGCCTAATATCGTGTAGAGCCCCCGTGGGCACACAGAAGTGTCTCAACACGATGTGGCATGGACTCGGCTAATATCTGAAGTAGTGGTGCAGAGAACTGACACCATGAATCCTGCAGGGCTGTCCATAAATCCGTAAGAGTACGAGGGGGTGGAGATCTCTTTTGAACACTACGTTGCAAGGCATCCCAGATATGCTCAACAATGTTCATGCCTGGGGAGTTTGGTGGCCAGCGGTAGTGTTTAAACTAAGAAGAATGTTCCTGGAGCCACTCTGTAGCAATTCTGGACGTGTGGGGCATCGCATTGTCCTGCTGGAATTGCCCAAGTCCGTCGGAATGCACAAAGGGCATGAATGGATGTAGGTGATCAGACATGATGCTTACGTACGTTTCACCTGGTAGAGTCGTATCTAGACGTATCAGGGATCTCAAATCACTCCTAATTCACACGCCCCACACCATTACAGAGCCTCCACCAGCTGACATCCAGGGCCCATGGATTCTTGAGGTTGTCTCCATACCCGTAAATGCCCATCCTCTCAATACAGTTTGAATCGAGACTCGTCCGACCAGGCAACATGTCTCCAGTCATCAATACTCCAATTTCATTGTTGATGGGCCCAGGAGAGACGTAGAGCTTTATGTCGTGCAGTCATCAAGGGTGTGCGAGTGGGCCTTCGCCTTCGAAAGCCTATATCGACGATATTTCTTTGAATGGTTCGCACGTGGACACTTGTTGATGGCCAAGAACTGAAAACTGCAGCAATTTGCGTAAGGGCTGCACTTCTTTCACATTGAACGACTCTCTTTATTCGTCGTTGGTCTCTTTCTTGCAGGGTCTTTTTCCGGCCGCAGCGATGTCGGAGATTTGATGTTTCACCGGATTCTTGATATGCACGGTACGCTCGTGTAATGGTCGTACGGGAAAATCTCCACTTCATCGCTATCTCGGAGATGTTGTGTCCCATCGCTCGTGAGCCGACTATAACATCACGTTCAAAGTGACATAAATCTTGATAACCTGTTATTGTAGCAGCAGTAACAGATCTAATAACTGCGCCAGATTCTTGTTGTCTTATATAGGCGTTGCCAACTGCAGCGCTGTATTCTGCCTGTTTACATATCTCTGCATTTGAATAAGCATGACTATACCAGTTGCTTTTGCACTCACGTGTATATCCACTGTTTCTGCCTTCTCAACTACTGCTTGCCTTTCAATTAACTTCTCATTTTACGGCAGTCTAGTTTCTCTACAAGTTGAAGATAATCTTGCACACCTGGGTTTTCTTCTGCCACCTTCGGAGTTTAGTAAAGTGTATTTCAGTCAAAGTTTGCAAAAGCTTTTTCTAAATCGGCAAACGCTATAAATGTAAGTTTGCCTTTCTTCTGTCTGTCTTCATAGATAAATGACATGATTAGTATTAATCTGAATGTTCAGACATTTCTCTACCTGCTTCTGGCTTGCCACTTGAGCTTTTGACGTTCATACACTGCTTCTCTTTGCTTCAAAGGTTTTTTAATTTCATTTCCTCATATGCGGCATCTATGTTTCGATGCATGCTTCTACACCTTTCCATTTGCCTATGGCCATTCTTGCTTTACCATTTTACATTTCTGTCGCTCTCATGTTTCAGACATCTGTATTCACTTTTGGGTTTATCAGTTAAATTCAATATCTCATGTGTTATCTAAGGCCTTATAATGGACCTTTTTCCCACTTTGATCCTCTGCTGTCTTCATTATAGACCTATCATTTCCAAAAATTGTCCATTGGTGTTGCAGCGTATTTATTTCCTCTGTTTCTATCAAACGTTATATAATGATTCCATTGAGTTTTTTGGCAACGTCTGGGTCTTCAATTATCCAGATCCGTCTCCTTAATTTCTTTCTTTATGTTGTATTTTTAGCTCTAATCTGCTGTTCATAAACATCCAAGTATGATCAGTCTGCATCTGCCCCTGGAAAAATCTTACAGTTTGAAATTTGGTGTCATATACTCTGTCTTACCATTTATAATGCATCTTAAACCTTCCTATATCTCCATGTATGCAGTCTTCCTACATGATTCTTAAATGAAGTGTTAGTAATGATTAACTGACGCTTTGAGCAGAATTCTACACTACTGGCCATTAAAATTGCTAACCACGAAGACAACGTGCTACTGACGCGAAATTTAACCGACAGGATATGCAACTGATTGGCTTTTCAGAGCATTCACACAAGCTTGGCGCCGGTGGCGACACCTACAACGTGCTGACATGAGGAAAGTTTCCAACCGATTTCTCATTCATAAACAGCAGTTGACCGGCGTTGCCTGGTGAAACGTTGTTGTGATGCCTCGTGTAAGGAGGAGAAATGCATACCATTACGTTTCCGACTTTGATAAATGTAGGATTGTAGCCTATCGCGATTTCGGTTTATCGTATCGTGACAATGCTGCTCGCGTTGGTCGAGATCCAATGACTGTCAGTATAGTATGGAATCGATGGGTTCAGGAGGTACGGGACGCCGTGCTGGATCCCAGCGGCCTCGTATCACTAGCAGGCGATATGACAGCCATCTTATCTGCATGGCTGTAACGGATCGTGCAGCCACGTCTCGATCCCTGAGTCAACAGATGGGGACGTTTGTAAGACAACAACCATTTGCACGAACACTTCGACGACGTTTGCAGCAGCATGGTCTATCAGCTCGGAGACTATGGCTGCGGTTACCCTTGATGCTGCTCACAGACAGGAGCGCCTGCGATGGTGTACTCAACGACGAACTTGGGTGCACAAATGGCAAAACGTCATTTTTTCGGATGAATCCAGGTTCTGTTTACAGCATCTTGATGATCTCATCCGTGTTTGGCGATCGCGGTGAACGCTCATTGGAAGCGTGTATTCGTTATCGCCATACTGGCGTGTCACCCGGCGTGCTGGTATGGGGTGCCATTGGTTACACGTCTCGGTCACCTCGTGTTCGCACTGACGGCACTTTGAACAGTGGACGTTACATTTCAGATGTGTTACCGCCCGTGGCTCTAACCTGCATTCGATCCCTGCGAAACCCTACATTTCATTAGGATAATGCACGACCGCATGTTGTAGGTCCTGTACGGACCTTTCTGGATACAGAAAATGTTCGACTGCTGTTCTGGCCAGCACATTCTCCAGATCTCTCACCAATGGAAAATGTCTGATCAATGGTGGCCGAGCAGCTGGCTCGTCACAATACGCCAGTCACTACTCTTGATGAACTGTGGTATTGTGTTGAAGCTCCATGGGCGGCTGTACCTGTACACGCCATCCAAGCTCTCTATAATCCAATGCCCCGGCTTATCAAGGCCGTTATTACGGCCAGAGGTGGTTATTCTGGGTACTGATTTCTCAGGATCTATGGACCCAAATTGCGTGAAAATGTAATCACATGTCAGTTGTAGTATAATATATTTGTCCAATGAATCCCCGTTTATCATCTGCATTTCTTCTTGATGTAGCAATTTTAATGGCCTGTAGTGTATCAGACAGCTTTCCTATTATTTGCTACGTAGGGTCCATGTTTTCCTACCAGTTTCTCTTCTGTTCCTTTTCCTACTAACAAATTACAGTCCCTTATCATACAGCAGTCTTTCAGTCTCTGCACCGTCTACGGTGTTAGTTGACTTGTAAACTTGTGCCACTGTGGGGTGTAATGGCTTTGTATCTACCTTGGCTACGATAATTCTAATGTCAGTATTAAGATGAAATTGAGTATTGCGACACAAGTTCATTGATTGATTCAATAACGATCACTTAGAGTGCGGTTGAAAAACACACTGACAAGGGAACCTCCCCAGCGCACCCCTCTCAGATTTAGCTATAATTTGGCACAGTGAATAGGCCTGGAAAAACTGAACACAGATCAGTCGAGAAAACAGGAAGAAGTTGTGTGGAACTATGAAAAAATAAGCAAAATATACAAACTGAGTAGTCCATGCGCAACATAGGCAACATTAAGGAAAATGTGAGCTCAGGAGCGCCGTGGTCCCGTGGTTTGCGTGAGCAGCTGCGGAACGGGAGGTCCTTGCTTCAAGTCTTGCCTTGAGTGAGAAGTTTAATCTTTTTTTTATTTTCAGACAATTATTATCTGTCCGTCCGTCCGTCTGATGCGATCACTTTTTTGGGAGTGATTATCACATCCAGAAGAAAACCTAAATCAGGCAAGGTAGAAGAATCGTTTTACCCATTCGCCAAGTGTACAAGTTAGGTGGGTCGACAATATATTCCTGTCATGTGACGCAAATTACGTCACCAGTGTCGTATAGAATATATCAGACGTGTTTTCCTGTGGAGGAATCGGTTGATCTATGACCTTGCGATCAAATGTTTTCGGTTCCCATTGGAGAGGCACGTCCTTTCGTCTACTAATCGCACGGTTTTGCGGTGCGGTCGCAAAGTACAGACACTAAACTTATTACAGTGAACAGAGACGTCAATGAACGAACGGACATATCATAACTATGCGAAAATAAAGAAATTAAACTTTTCACTCGTTCCGCAGCTGCTCACGCTAACCACAGTACCACGGCGCTCCTGGGCTTCCATTATCCTTGATTTGCCTATGTTGCGGATGGGCTATTCAGTCTGTATATTTTGCTTATTTTTTCATAGTTCCACACAACTTCTTCCTGTTTTCTTGAGTGATCTGTGTTCAATTTTTCAAGGCCTGTCCACGGTGCCAACTTATAACTAAATCTGAGGGGTGTGCGATGGGGAGGTTCCCTTGTGAGGAGCAACTGCCAGACGTTTTCAGTTGTAAATAAATGCTTACAGGATAAAATTTAATGTACTATCATTGTAGTAAACTGCATTTAGGTACTTAAATTGAAATATTTGAAGCTGTTATGAGAGTCATACTAAGGTTCTCCTCGGCATTGATCGATTTTCTAATTATTGTCTACTACATAATGAGACAGGGAACTATCATGAACCGTTATTCGTTGAATCTGTTGATGGTGAAATAAAAAAGATGAATATTAAAATATTTAAAATGGTATAGACAAAATCGCATTTTTCACTCATTTGTCATACTTGCAACAATCATTTACGTATAATCTCTAGACAACACAGAGGAATTTAAAACTACTGCAGCTGTACATTCGAATTCGTCGTTTCGAGCCATGCCGCTCTGTTTTCCTCTGTCTGAGGAGCTAGTTACTAAACCACGTATCACAGGTTCTCCCACTTTAGCTCTGTTCTGTCTTCCATTGCCTACCGCCAGCGTCTGCCGCTTCAGATACGACTGCCAATTCCGTGTGCCGACGCCACTGCGCGGGAAACGCCTGCCGCTGCCGCGCTCGGCACTGCTGCCCTCTAGTGAGAACCGGCCTTAACCAGACGGCCGCCGCACGATGAGCAGTCAAAATTTCGGCCGGTTGCTTACACCCATACAACATCCGCTGGCCACCCGACGCCACCCGCCGCTAGCACGAGGCCAGCGTTACGCGAGTTCCGATCTGCCCAGTACTTATGTTGCAGACTGCAGCGCGAGCGGGCAGCGAAGCCTTGGCCTCCAACTGCCTCCGCCACCGTCTAGGCCGCGGGACTCCAAAATTGGACCCGTGGGCCGCTTCCGGCCCACGAAGGGGTTTAATCAACACTACCTAGACTACAGGCGTGCGCGCACACTTGTGACGTCACATACTGAAGGCCGGGTCTATATCGGAACGCTCCTGTTAAGCACTCTGCAGCTATACGAACTTTACGAGGCTTGGAGCTGAGACCGCATAGGGTTTCTCGTGCTACCCTCTTCTACATCTCATTGTAATGAAAGTCTAGAAATTTATATAATTGCGTAAAGTAACTGAAAAAAGCTGCCCTATGATATTTCAAGATCTAAAATTATTTTGACGATTTGCTCTAAACACGCGTTTCCACGCTCGGATACAAACTGTAATTTTAAATTCTGTCTTTTACCTCAGGAGCTTGCAGTAAAAAATCGGCAATATGCAGTAACAAGCAGACGTTTTCGGTTTTAAATAAAGCAGCTGGAGCTCCTACAGAATTTAAGAATTTGTTTCCCTGTTTATTTTCGTAAATTTTCCTCTCCACTTCAAAATTTGCTGACCACACATGAAACTCAAATCATTCGACGAAATGGAGCACCTCCTAACGTAATGTCTAATAAATCAAAAAACCCGAAAAAATATTTTATTTCCCAGTTTCTCCAGAACTTTAGAACCTTACACATGAAAAGATTGTTTCTCCCTTGACTGAAATTCGTGTCACAGAGTGCTGTTAATTTAATCACAGTGCACTTACATCGAAATTCTGCTTTCTATACTGCTTAATGTGTCGAACACTGAATTGATTAAAGCAATTTTCTGAGGTAGTTTACTCAAATTGAAATTATTTCCGAATAGCTGTATATGTAAAACTGAACAAAATCATTCTGTAGCTCTTCCAAGTAAAAGTACTGGAAACTCAATTATCTGGTAGGAATGATAAGGAATACTAAACTTTTTCGAGCCACACTCATTAATATAACAATAGTTGCTTCGTATTAACCTCGCAGCAATGGTCCAGAATTAAGAAACAAATTATACTGGTACATGATACATAACTGCTTTTAAAAACATCTGGCAAATGTGGTGCAATGGAGACAAATAACACGCTATAAATGTTTTGTCATTTACTTACCCTAGAATGACGCGTAGACACAAATTCCTGTATGGGAATAGCTGCAATCCAGCGATTTCTCAGCTTCACAATCGAAACATGTGCACTTTCATGCCTTTTTGGAATTTATAATTTCCCTGGCAAAAGGGAGCGCAACACTTGCATCCCATACTTCGAAAAACTGTAGGCGAATACTTTATGAAATCTATATCACTTTCACGTGGCACAAACTTTCAACACAACATACACGCCAACAGGACCGCCGACTACAGATAAGATGGCCAACAGTTTGTGACGTCACGTGTCAATATGGCCGCAGTGCGTAGGCCTTGTACCTAGAAGGCTTTGGTTTAATCTGCCCTGCGGTTAAGCGATTTTTTTTTTTAATAGCGTGCGATTCTCCCTGCTCGTTTAACTATGAAATCCCACAAGGAGCAGTGCCTTCACTTGTTCATAAATAACAGAGTTGTCACCAGGCGCGCCGGCAGGATTGGCCGAACGGTTCTAGGCGCTACAGTCTGGAACCGTGGGACCGCTACGGTCGCAGGTTCGTATCCTGCCTCGGGCATGGATTTGTGTGATGTCCTTAGGTTAGTTAGGTTTAAGTAGTTCTAAGTTCTAGGGGACAGATGACCTCAGCAGTTAAATCCCATAGTGCTCAGAGCCATTTGAACCATTTTGAAACGTATTCAGGAAAGTGAAGCCATTATGAAAATAGGTTTATGAATTGCCAATGAAACAAGCAAACAGGGCAAGCCATTCGTTGACGGTGATTACATGAATAGATGTATTTTAGTTACACATAAAGAACTGTTTACTGACAAAACCGAACTGTGTAAAGCAGTTACTCGAGCTGAAGAAAATTTGGAAATTTGTGGTTTCTACGGACCAAACTGCTGAGGTCAGCAGTCCCTAGGCTTACGCACCATTACATCTAACTTAAACTAACTTACGCTAAAGACAAGGCGCTCAACCATGCCCAAGGGAGGACTCCAACTTCTGACGTGGGGAGCCGCGCGAACCGTGGCAAGGCGTAATAGAGCGCGTGGCTACCCCGCGCAGCCGAGCTGAAGGTACTGCTTGCAATTTATCAGATCAGTAGCAAGAAACGGCATCTAACAAGGGGAACTCCCCATCGCACCCCCTTAGATTTGGTGGTAAGATGACCCAGTGGATACTCTGTCGAAAACTGAACACAGATCAAGCATGAAAACAGGAAGAAGGAGTAATAAACTATGAAAAAAGAAGCAAAATAGGAACAGTGAACGGTCCAACCTCTAGATGTGCAAAATCGAGAGAATATGAAAGCCACAGCGTCGTGGTTTTGTGGTAACGGTGTTGGACTGCAAAGGGGAGACCCGTGTTCAAATTTCCCTTCTGCCCGATTTTCCTTTTTTACACAAAATTATGAATTGTCTCACGAGTCATTGAGATGTCTGTTCACTGTTTTCAGATGTGTGTCTGTGTCGTGGTGTAACATCCACTTTCAACTGCGAAGTGTAAGTAAGGGACCTCCAGATGAACGTACCTCCTATTTGTTCTACACAATTACCATATGTTATGAATCTTATGACTCTTGCGTTCCGTTTTGATGTTTTGACTCCTGAACTCCTTTGTTCACACCTGTTTATTTTTTGTTTTCAGTTGTGTGAGAGGTCTGTGCGACATCTCGCCTGCTCTTACTGTCCATCACATTTACTTGCGACGGTAACATATTCTTATCAGATGATTCATATTCTAAAACCAGTAGGTAGTATAACAATTGCTAAGACTACAGAAGGAGAAGACACACGGCAATGACCGGACGCGAAGTTCACAATTTCGTAGGAAAAAAGATGGGGAACGAGGGATATTTGAACACAGATCTCCCGCCTTGCAGTTCAACACCATGATCACACAACCACGACACCGTGGTTTTTGCAGTTCGATCGATATTGCACGTCTTGAGCTTGCACCGTTGACTGTTTTTATTTTGCTTATTTTTTCATAGTTCATTACACCTTCTTCCTGTTTTCATGCTTGACATGTGTTCAGTTTTTGACGGACTATCCAATGGGTCATTTAACACTAAATCGGGGGGAGGGAGCGGGGGGGGGGGGGGGAGGGGTCGGGGGGAGGTACGATGGGGAGTTGCCTTGTAAGTTACCTTGGTGCTGTGCTCAGAAACCCTGGACGAATCTTCAGAAATCTCTGATACTGGTCAAGCCCTGTTCTTTAAGAGGTTAAAAACATTCTTCGAAGTTACTGAAGAACTAGCGCATCTGATTTCCTTTCAAGGTGCAACAATGTTCCTCTAAAGGAGAATATTTTAGCTGAAAATTTCACCGTTCCTCTTTCTTGGCTGAAATGTGCTACAGCAGATCGGAGGAGAAATATGTGTGGCAGATATGCTGGTTTCTTTGGCAGATCAAACTCAGAATAGGAAGCCAGTGTTGTTACCAAACCCCCGACAATAAACTGCGTCTTCATCAGGAAGCACTTTGTGCAAAATTATTGGATATGTCCTGTGTGATGAAGCACGTAATTTCTGTTGTCAGTTTCTCACGAGGCCATGAATTCAAACACCGATAGTTTAAGTTGTTCCTAGAAGAGGCAGACTTTCTGTCAAATGATCTCCAATACCACAAGCTAGTAACGTGTATGTTACCTGTGGTAACGCTTTGTCAAGCTTCTGTTCTTCGAGAACAGAGACTGAAATATTTCTGAAGGAGGAAAACGGTCCTTTGGTGTCGTATTTGTCAATGACAATGAAAACTACCTTCCTTTGCTGGTGTTGGTCTGCATTTGAATGAACCGAGTAAAAACCTCAAGGGAGGACAATATTACCTCTAATCTTTACACAATTGTTACAGATTGCAGACAGAAACAAATACTTTTTGAGGACAACGTCAGATAGAAAATATTCCCTCGTTTCGGCAGTTGTCAGTGCTTGAAAGATGAACATTGCTGAAGCTTACCACTCTTGTTTTCAATAGAATTTCTTGGTGATCTCAAGAAAGAGTTCTCTTCGAGGTTCTCAGATTTAGATGATCATCCCAAGGAGATTCAAAGTTTCAAGAACCGTATTTCTTGTGATGTGTAAGATGTTCAGGCAGTACTACAAATAGTAATCATTGATCTGCTGACTTGTGACACCATGAAGGACAAGTTTAAAGATGGAAACATTGTTCAGTTTTACATGTTTCTTCTAGATGAAAAGTACACCACTACAGAGACTTTGCGCGAGGTTTGTCAGCGTACCTGGCGTCACGTACATTTGCGAACAAACATTTTCTACGCTGAAATTTACAACACCTAAATACCGAAGTAAACTGAGTCATGAACATTTACCAAACTCACACAACAGAATAAATTCGAGCATAGTTTGAGGAAATTTTGGATTCAAAAGAGAAATTTCATATATCACACTAAGTGTACTGATGAGTGATAAAGTCTTCGTGAGGTTTTCACTGAATAATATGTTTGCGTTAAAGATTGATAAATTTGGTTATAATTTTCTTCTTTAATTTCTGGGAAAGTGAGTATCCGAACCGCAATGAGATTCAAAAATTGGTATGTAGCCCTTACTGTCGAGTTATCTGGAGGCATCTGGTATGGGTAGGTCCAGCAGTGCGGTGCATCAGCTCCAGAGGACAACATAGGGCTGCCTCACGTGAGGCGAGCCAGAGGTTGATGTCTGACTACGCCTGCGGGCTGTCGATTCCTACTTGTCTCGGAAAATGTTTCTGAGGTCATGTGGTGATAAAGAGTTCAACCAGAAACGTTTCCGCTGTGCTTTCCTTGTTGTATAAAACTTATCCATCCTCCATCTATCGCTGCGAACAGCGATTCAACTCACAGTCTGGGAACTGCGAAGCAATTTGTAGGTGCTTTAATGAAAATACCGATGATATTTCATACTAATCATTAACACAGTCTTGAAATACTTTTATTAACTGTTCACTGCATATTACATATAAGTTCACAGTCGAAAGTTCAATCCTGATTCCATCCCTGCGCGGTACGATTTACAGTTTTTACGTTGGTCTTCACCGTTACTATTAACAGAGTCCATGCTTTGTAATTCTCATTTCGACCCCCGCTCCAGGCTCATGAACGACTATTTATAGACTCACACTTTGGCAGCAATGCGTCACTTCATAGTTTTTAGTCAATTAAAAAAATACTACAATAATAATACAAAAGAGAGAAATTTGAAAGTTAACCAGTCCGGATTCTGAGGACCAATTACTTTGTGTACCAGCTGGTTTGTATCCTTTTGTTTTATGGATACACGAACCACTACTTTTCGATATCGTAGTGATTCCGTGCCTTCATGTTCAACAAAACTCCCTGGCTGCTAATACAACCGCAGGATACAATTTATTTAACAAAAGTATAAACTTTTAATATTTTCTTGAAAAATCAAAATATGGAAAATCTAAGATTATCACGGTGTTCGGAAAATTTCGGGCTTCAGTATTGTCAGAATACAATTTTTAAGTATTACTAGGTATAAAAATGGATGGTGCTTTGAATTGTGTTAATTAATTACTAACTTATGAATTACAGAAATTAAAGCTAACCAAATCATTTTCTCGGAATCAGGAACACACACATTTTCGAATGCTAATGAAATTAATATGACTTCAAACTATGATATCTCCTGAATTAATTGACTTCCAGTGAAAATAATTACACCAAAATGTTCATGGTCGGAGACAGTATATCTGTAACGTAAGGGCGATCAAAAAATTTTCGTTAGGAGGCCCGCACAGTCCAGAATCGGTATGTCAATCAGACAAAATCACAGTAAGCATTGAGGCTATCATCCAACCGATGCACCAGTTTGAACATACACGTTTGGTAAAACACCGTGTCCTGCTGCGTGAAGAAGTCCGTAACTGCCTGGTGCACATCCTCGTCCGACAAGAGTTAGAAATGTTCGAATGTGTGTGAATTCCTAAGGGACCAAACTGCTGAGGTCATCGGTCCCTAGACTTACACACTTCTTAAACTACCTTACACTAAGAACAACACACACTCCCATGCCCGAGGGAGGACTCGAACCTCCGGCGGGAGGGGCCGCGCAATCCGTGACATGGTGCCTCTAACCGTGCGACCACTCCGCTCGGCTGACAAGAGTCGTTGACCCTATAACGCCTTTCTTCAGGGGCCGAAAGCGTGATAATCGTATGGGATGAGATCGAGAATACAAAGCGGGTACTCGACTGCCTCCCACTTGAGTCGGAGTAACCTCATTTGCGATATGGAGGTGTGCTTTCCACGAAGCAGCAGCACATCTTATTGCGCACAATTCCACAGTGGTGGTTTTCGACATACATGCTGCCCCATTCAAATTCTTCCTTGTCCGATGGATGTCTTCCGGTGTCTGTTCTTTTTCAGCCAAGAAAAGAATAACACCATTTGTTAATAACGTCACTATAGTTCACGTTTCCGTATTTATCGCACGCACTTTGCAAAGATACGAATACCACGCTAAGGCCTTGCCTGCATGTTGGTGCTTGTGTCCCCGTAACAGAGTCAGGCTACGTTTCATATGCACTGCAGCAACACCCTCTAACGGACACTTCTGACCGCTCCTTATAAGGATGTGAAATTCTTTACCAAATGTAGAAGTCGATAAATTCGTGTACACTTATGGCCCTTCATCTTTTAACAGCAATATAATTACGGGTAGCTGTAGCATGTTAGATGCTTGGATTAAACATGTTTCAATTCAAACCTAACTGTTGGGCTCTTACTGACTGATTTAGTTCATAACTACATCTGTTTCATGTGCTGTTCTTCTTTTTTTATGCCCAGTCTGTAATAAAGTTCACTCATTGAATGTTTTTTGTTGTACTTGTTTGGCTTATAGCTGTCCAGTTATTTAGCCAGTTACTTTGCTATTTAGGGTTTATAATTGCATTTTCATTTTCTTTTGTTCACAGCAAGTTATCGGTACATCTCACGCTTTCTTAATCACTCATTATCCTATTCTTGTGCTGACTATGCTGAAGATGTTAATAATTCGGATTCCTTACCTCCGCAATAAGTTTTATGGTTAAAAATGGCTTTGAACACTATGGGACTTAACATCTGAGGTCATCAGTCCCCTAGATTTAGAACTACTTAAACTTAACATAAGGACATCACACATATCCATGTCCGAGGCAGGAATCGAGCCTGCGACCGTAGCAGCAGCGCGGTTCCGGACTGAAGCGCCTAGAACCGCTCGGACACACCGGTCGGCTAAGATTTATGGATCTGGATTTCGTCATGGCAAATAAATAACGAATACTTCTTAGGATTAACGCTGTACACAAATAAGCAATTATAAAAATGAGTGGAGACAGTTTACTCTTCTGGTATCAGTTACTGGTATGCAGCTGTGAAGTTAATTAAGCAAGGCGATTGCTGTGGCTGTGGTTCAATTCTTGGAATTAAGCAGTGACTGTCAATCTCTTAAAAAGTAGTCCGCCTGCTTAGCTGGGTGGTAACATGCTCGCCTCCCATGCAAGCGCGCCCGGGTTCGATTCCCAGCAGGGTTGGAGATTTTCTCCGCTCGTGGACTAGGTGCTGTGTTGTCCTCATCATCATTTCATCCTCATCACCGGCGCGCAAGTCGCCCAATGAGGCGTCGAATGAAATAAGACTTTCACTTGGCGGCCGAACTTCCCCGAATAAGACCCTCCCGGCCAATGATGCCATACGCACATTTCCATTTTTTTCTTGAAAGTATATAGTAATGTGAACAGGTATTGCGATTGCTTGTTCGGGAAGGTTCATGATACTTGTCTACAGGGGAATTCGCAATTTGACGACTGCGTTCCAGTCTGGCCTGCGAAGTGTAACGACAACAGCAGAGCAGAAGGTGGTGTAGATCTGCCAGTTCTCAAAAGAGGTCTTCGTAATATGAGGAGGTCAAAACTTTGATTCTGTAAAGACGTGCAGACTAACACTCGTGTCCATATTGCATTCCAATTATTTATGTTGTATTCCTTCGTGAAAGTTTTAAACTTTTAATACAGTGTTCTTTTAGGAATTAATGGTTGAACCTTGGCAGCATATTGCCCCCTGAGAGGAATCCGCGAACAGCTACCGTTAAAAGGTAGACATACAAAGAAAGGTATTCCTTCTGTGGGAATACTCTTTCATTAAATGGTTCAAATGGCTCTGAGCACTATGCGACTTAACATCTGTGGTCATCAGTCGCCTAGAACTTAGAACTAATTAAACCTAACTAACCTAAGGACATCACACACATCCATGCCCGAGGCAGGATTCGAACCTGCGACCGTAGCAGTCGCACGGTTCCGGAGTGCGCGGCTAGAACCGCGAGACCACCGCGGCTGGCTTTCATTAAATGTTGAACATGTTTTGTCAATAGTTGTGACACTTTTCTTTAGGTTACCATGGCTCTGCTTTGTCACCCGAACATCTTATTTATCACAATTTGAATTGCAAGTGCTGTTTTTAACTGATGCCACCACTATCACCGATCTGTTGAGCTGCGGTCACTGTGATCCGCATAACACACCTGTCATTGCATGGAGCATCTTCTGGGGTTAGCATTCACGCTTCCTGTGAAACTTATAAATGAACTGCTGTATGGGTGAGCTGTCGCTCACCAGACGCCGAGGGCGAAGTGTAGTATGCGAGACTGGATGAGCAAGTCATGTTTGGTTAATGTGACGCTGCTCGTACGCTTGACTCACTAATTATCGCCAGGCGGCGCTGGTGATAACTGTTAGCAATCTGGTAGTATGAGATCGTAAGATCGAGTTTATATTCTAAAACATGTAAGCTTTGTTCCACTCGTAAAAGATATAATGTTATTCTAAATTTGTAATATTTATTTTCTATGAGAAAATCTTTATAATAGCATGTATTATAGGAGAGAGAAATTCTGAGAAACATTTTTTTTTTATATAGACTCATAGAGAGAGCTTTGTCACATAGGATTGGCAGGCTAAATCAATACTACAGGATTAAGGACTTTCGAAGGCTTACGAGCGGAAAACGTGCTGACAATTGGCAAAATGACATGTTAAGATGACATATCTATGTTGATAAGGTCCCATACTCCGAGGAGCGTAGGGGACGATGCGGGAGACCCGCACCGCTGTACTAGGCAAGGTCCTAGAGGAGGTTCTTTGCCATTGCCTTCCTCCGACCGTAATGGGGATGAGTGATGATGATGAAGACGACACAACAACATCCAACCATCTCGAGGAAGGGAAAAATCCCTGACACCGCCGGGAATCGAACCCGGGACCCCGTAAGCGGGAAGCGAAAATGCTACCGCAAGACCACGAGATGCGACATATCTATATATACAGATTATACAGATGTGAGCTATGAGCCATTATTATGGTTTAGATGAAATATGAATTGTTTATTCAAGGGAGATTATACCACACATATTATTATAATTACAAGAGATCAGATAATTACTCAGAGTTGCGATGGAAGCTGATGTTAATATTGGATGTTAAGTCTGAACTGTGAATTGAATGTTTGGTCTTCGTCACTGCAGCTCTTCTCTCTCAGAATTCCTCTTTGAGAACGTTCTTTGTCAACAGGAAACTTCTTTTTATTTCGTTGTCACTAATGCAGAACTTTTTCAATGTATCAAAGGAAACATAACTATGTAATTTCTCTGACACTAAGGCAGCAACTGTTCAGTGCACACCTGATATTACTGATGTTTGTTATGAGCGAAAGAGAAAGTGCTAGTAAAGACAGGTACTGTTATTGTTTTCGAAGTATGCATGCATGGATGCATTTAAGATGCCCCGAAGTGATTTAGAAGGGAAGTGTAATTAACTGCTCACATCCGTCAGTCTGATTTCAAAAGATAATATCAAGAGTTAATCATTTGTTTCAAAAAATTTTTTCTTCATCGCCCAAGACAGAGATGCTTAATACATGATACATAAAGTTCACGTGTTTTACGAAGTGTGACATTTGAACTCTATAATTAATAATAATGTGTGTTCAGCACCAGACCATGTCAGTTATGGAAAAATTTGATCCACCGTTCAGTTAACAGTTCATGTAACGTAATTATCAGAGCAGTATGTTTTTAATAATTCTTGTTCCATGCTGCACTTGGTCAGAATTGATCTAGTAAAAAGCAGTTATCGTTTTGTGGGGGCCTTGTAACTGTCCATTAATATTTTAGTTTGAGGATACATGCTGCATTGAGGCTACTTTCTAATGACTGATTTCAGTTAATTGCACTTATAGATAAATTGCCTTTGTTATGCGAGTGCTCAAGAAATGCAATTAATACTGCTCTTAACTGCTTATAATAATGACAATTGTAAATAAATTAAAACTTCTAATCGTTAACTCAGTGTGTGGTTTAGTAATACTTTCACTAGTCTGAGTCAGATACCTTAATTTTACGTGATTCATGTTTATCAGTTAAATTATCGGACAGGTAACAGGACAGCAACCATTTATTAAAATATTAATTCTTTGTTTTATTAATCCTTGCAGAAATAATAAAGATTCGAAGGTGTTACACCTGGAGCAAGAGCCAATGTCATTGCTCTATTGAACGCTAGCGGGGCTAAACAGTAAAACGGAAGACTATACAGTTCCCGTCTTCCACTAAAACCAGACATCTTCACGCCCCACCGCCTACGTTGAATGGATCCACGTGTCTGTCGTTACATAGAATCCTCTGACACTAGCAGTCTGTTGTCAAGGGCAGCGTGTCTCGCTCACCATGATCTGTGTTCCGGCCTCTCGAAGTACTTCTCCTGCGTTTCAGCAGTGCACTCAGGCTTCCAGTTCTAACAGCGCCAGCGAAGCAAATCGCCACACTGACTATGTATTTCGCAGGTCGTTGGATTATAGAGAGCGATCATTTCCCAGGTGCGTTGAATAGCGTTTGTTCCAGCATGTGCAGAAAAATATTTCAAAGAAAATATCGGAGCAACTTCCAATTTTTTCATTTCAAATACTCCCACTTTTTTTAATGCGCAAAAGGATTTTCCGGCATGTCTTACTTTCTCTTCATTTTGCATGTGTAACACTTCAAATTCCGAATTTAATGCGGTTAATAAACATTTACATATATGAGGCAAAATATAATGATCGCTGCCCACTGCGGAATTTAATGCTATCTGAAGAAGTTGCGGGAAGGTGACGCGGTAACGGACGCACTGCAGCTATTGGTTTATTAAGATCCAATCTGTGGCGAAATGGAAACTACAGTGTAAATAAAAAATGTTTTATTTGAAGCAGTTGGCTCCACATTCCAGCTTCTTCCCTAAACAGTCGCCGGTATCATTTGGACATTAGTCGTAGCGTCTTACCAACTTTCCAGAACCCTCGTCATATTCTGCCAATTCTCAATTCTGGTCTGACCCCGTTGTCTGTGCCAAAATTTTGACTTCAAAACCAGTGGTTTATGTGAGCAGAGATGAAACTCGGTGGGAACCAAGAAAGAGCTGCATAGTGGGTGATCAGACACTTCCCATCGAAAACGCTGCAGAAGTGTCTTCGTTGTCCCTGTATTGTGCGGCCGAGAATTGTCATGAAGAAGGAAATGCACGACAGTTACGTTCTATGAGCTGCATGGAATCAGGCGAAATCCCTCAGCAGGCACTCATCCTTGGTGGGAGACACTATTTTTTAGGCATCTTTAGCGCTCAGTGTGTGCTCAGAACTGAAAAACGGCGATGTGATCCGATCGATGGTCACATTACAGATACTGTCAAACACATTTGTGCAGAACTTCATCGGTATTTCACTGTGGTTTCGATTTCGCGACCGATCTGGCACTAATAAATGAATAACCCTCATACACTGAAGAGCCAATGAAATTGATACACCTGCCTAATATCGTGAGGGGTGCCCCGTCAGCACGCAGAAGTGCTTCAACACGACGTGGTATCGACTCCACTAATCTCTGAAGTAGTGCTGGAGGGAACTGACACCATGAATCCTGCAGGGCTCTCCATAAATCCGAATGAGTGCGAGAGGGTGGAAATCTCTTCTGAACAGCACGTAGCAAGGCTTCCCAGAAATGCTCAATAATCTCCATGTCTGTGGAGTTTGGTGAACAGCGGAAGTGTTTAAACTCAGAAGAGTGTTCCTGGAGCCACTCTGTAGCAATTCTGGACGTGTGGGGTGTCACATTGCCCTGCTAGAACTGCCCAAGTCCGTCAGGAGGTACAATGTACATGAATGGATGCAGGTAATCCGACAGGAGGCTTACGTACGTGTCACCTGTCAGAGTCGTATCTCGCCTATCAGGGATCCCATATCGCTCCAGCTGCACACGTCCCAAACCATTACAGTGCCTCCACCAGCCTGAACAGTCCCTTGCTGATATGTAGGAGCCATGGAATCGCGAGGTTGACTCCATACCTGTACACGTCCATTTGCTCTATACAATCTGAAACGAGACTTGTCCGACCTGGAAACAGGTTTCCAGTCATCAACAGTCCAATGTCGGTACTGACGCGTCCACATGAGACGTAAAGCTTTGTGTCATGCAGTCATCAGAGGTACACGAGTGGATCCTCGGCTTCGAGAGGCCATATCGATGATGTTTCGTTGAAAGATTCGCACGCTGACATTTGTTGACGGCCCAGCACTGCAGTCTGCAGCAATTTGCGGAGGGGTTGCACTTCTGTCACGCTGAACGAATACTTCAGTCGTCGTTGGTTCCGTTCTTGCAGGAACTTTTTCCGGCCGCAGCGATGTCGGTGATTTGATGTTTAACCGGATTCTTGATATTCACGCTCGTGAAATGGTCGTACGGGAAAATCTCCATTTCGTCGCTGCCTCGGAGATGCTATGTCCCATCGCTCTTGCACATTTTATAGCATCACGTTCAGACTCACTTAAATCTTGTTAACCTGTCACTGTAGCAGCAGAAACCGATCTAACAGCTGCGCCGGACACTTTTTGTCTTATATAGCCGTTGCCGACCGCAGCACCGTATTCTGCCTGTTTATATATCTCTGTATTTGAATACGCATACCTATACTAGTTTCTTTGCCGCTTCGGTGTATATATGGAGAGGAGAGCCTAATGGGGAATCATTCTAGCGACGGTACAGGCCGCGAATGAGGAACGTAGCGCTGGCGACTGGGAACGAGCATCTCTGAAACGACGAAACTGTTCAGCAGTTGGGCTGCTAATGTCTTGAGAATATATATATATATATATATATATATATATATATATATATATATATATATATATATATATATATATATATATATAAAGCGACTGAAGGACGGTGGAAGCACGACGAGGCAACATGGTGTTGAATGTACACATCTCATGTTGCCTGCACTGTACAGCAGGATAGGCGGCGTTACAAATTGTCCACTTCGTAAAGCTAAAATCGTGCAACAGCTGTTTGAGGAGGATGATAGAGAGTTCTCATTTTTGTCTTGACCACCAGATTCGCCTGATCTGAACCTGACTGAATTTATCTGAGACGCTACCGTGCGCCAGCTCCGTGGCCACAATATCAGGTTATAATTTACAGGAATGCATGACCTGTGTGTAGACAGGTGGTGCTACGTACCTCTGGAAATCTACTTGTCCGACTCATGTCACGCAGAATAGTTGCTGTACTGTTTTCAAAAGGTGAATCAACACACTCTTAAACTGGTCGTCATTATGTTTAGCTCAGCAGTATAGTGTCACAAATGTGGCTAGCTACAGCGGAACTACTGAAATTTTGTAGATAGATGGCATCTTTGTTTTCGCTGTATCTTAAAGTTCTTCGCTGTCTGACACATGTACAAAGGGCGTTTGAAAAGTCTGTGCAAAAATAAAAACTACTTCCGTGTTTGGGGCAAACCTTTTTCCTTTTTTATTTTTCGACATAGTATCCTTTTAGATTTATACTCTTCGTTCAACGCTGTTCTAATTTGTTGATCGCTTTCGAATAATAGGAAATGTCCAAGTCTGCAAAATAGCTATTAGTTGCTGCAGTCACCTCCTCGTTTGAATAAAATCTTTCTCCCACCAGCCATTTCTTCAAATTGGGAAGCAAATAGTAGTCAGAGGGAGTAAAATCTGGAGAATAGGGGGGATTTAAAACGAGCTGGAATCCTATTTCCATTAATTTTGCGATCACAACTGCTGAGGTGTGTGCTGGTGCATTGTCGTGATGGAAAATGACTTTTGCAGTCCAATCGCCGGTGTTTCTCTTGCAGCTCGGTTTTCAAACGGTCCAATAACGATGAATAATATGCACCTGTAATAGTTTTACCCTTTTACAGATAATCGATGTTTATTATCCCTTGCGAATCCCAAAACACAGTCCTCATAACCTTTCTGGAAGACTGAATGGTCTTCGCCTTTTTTGGTGAAGATTCTCCCTTGGTAACCCATTGTTCACATTTTTGTTTGGTCTTAGGAGTGTAGTAATGTATCCATGTTTCATCGACAGTGACGAAACGACGCTTAAAGTCCTGCGGATTCTTCCTGAACAGCTGTAAACCATCCTTGCAACACTTCACACGATTCCGTCTTTGGTCAAGCGTGAGCAATCGTGGAACCCATCTTGCGGATAGATTTCTCATGTCCAAATGTTTATGCGAAATATTATGTACCCATTCATTCGAGATGTCCACAGCACTAGCCATCTCACGCACCGTAACTCTTCCGTCATCTATCACCATATCATGGATTTTATCAATGATTTCTGGAGTCGTAACCTCCACAGGAGATCCAGAACGTTCAGCATCACTTGTGCCCATATGGCCACTCCGAAAATTTTGAAATCACTTATGAACTGGTCTAATCGAAGGTGCAGAATTACCGTAATATTTATCGACCTTCTCTTTAGTCTCATGAGGCGTTTTGCCTGTCATAAAGTAATGTTTAATCACCACACGAAATTCTTTTTCGTCCATTTTTTGGCAATCACTCGACTTCCTTGAATGCCAAGCACTAATATGGCTGAAACTTGGTGTGCGTTATCTGCAAAGATGCTGCTGATGACACATGACCTCGATGCGCGCCGGTGGTGCCATCTCTCGGACTTTGCACTGACTCTTCAATCGCCCCTCGTATTTCTTAACTTACGATGAGCACTGTATTTTGTAGACGTACGTTCTCTCATGATCATTAATATTATTCTTCAGAACATAGTGCAGTCGTCATCCAATAGAATTCCTGGTTGCGACTTTAGGATTTGGTTTCCATGTTCCTCTTCCTCAGACCGGTATGTTTTTCTTCCTTGTTTAAAAGAAACATATATTAAAAATCTCTGCACGGATTTTTAAAATTGCAAACAAATTTCGAAACACGAGTTCCATTAACCTGTGTAGCAATGCCTGCAGCAGATGCCGCACGATTTTGTGTCGTTTGCTAGAAGTGTGAGGATGCCTTGCCTCTCAGACGGGAAAGTCTCGCCAGACGATGCTTTGTGCTCGTCTGAACGGCAGAGCCGCCCGTCGCCCGTCTGTCTGGCCCGGAAGTATCTTTGTCTTGCTAGGCTTCTTAACTGCAAACGTCATATTGACCTTTTTCTGTAATTTGTGTTCTTTCTGTTCAGAAGCCGTTAAAATTGTTGCTGAGATCTATTCTCCGTAATCTCCAGAAGTGTAAGGCGAGTGTCTCTGACACTACTTGGAAAAATAGAATTTCTGTTTGATGTACTCATCTGAAAAGTACGTGTTCCTTAAGATTTGGTAGCGGAAAATTTTTATTTCTGCTTTATGTCTTTCTATGGCTCCACTTAGATAGTCTTGAGACAACGCACTTAGTTCTCTGTATCTAATTATTGTTCCAGATTAATTCAAAACGCTGTGTACTCACACTGGATATAATTATCACTTCCCAACAGTCATGTGTTCCATTAAATTATAGCAATGGGTAAGAACATACAGCTCGGTATTCTACTTTCGTTGCAGCAGCTTCATGTGATTTAAAAGGTTTCGATGTTAGTGTTCTGTAGTAAGTCATTTTGTCTTTAGATACTGCACTGAACGTCAGAATTCCACTCCTGATTCGGCGAAATCTGCGTTCTATACCACTCTCAGCTGACACATGTAATATGTACAAATACGAAAAAAACATTTTGTAAAGATATCATGGTCGCCCCTGTAAGATTATTTGAGCAACTCACTACAGCAACTTAGGTCGTACGGCCATTACCAAGTAGAATTAATAGTGCTAAACACTTGTCAATACTTAAAAATCATCTGACACATATATACATGCCGTCATCAGATTCGTGTGTTGTGTCTTTAACAGTAAGAAAGTGTCTACATTATACGGGAATGAAACCAGGTAAATAGTGAAAATGGAACATATTTTTATTTTTAGAGTAGATGTAGATGTAGATGAAGTGCTAACTCTAGAGACTTGTTAACACACTTGCAAAATGTACAGTTTTCATTAATAGCGTTATGATATTAATAAGAATGGTTGTAGTACTAAAGTCAGCCTTCGTAGCTGAGGCCGACACAGAGCACCAGAGTCGAAGACCTGTTATCTCATGGGCGCCTGGAACAGGATGCACTCAGGTATCTTGAGACCAGCTGATAACTCCTTCCCCGTTATCTTGGTCTATAACGTAAGGCAGTGCGTTGTTTCTCCAGCTGAATCTAGAGGTAGCTGGATTTAATTATGGTGGTGCAAGAAATTTTAATCACCAGTGTGTGTCCACGAGGAGTCGAGAGACGAACTTTCGAGTCACAGCCTATACACCAACGCCCACCAGTAAAATTCCACGCCTATCTATAGTGTCTCATGAATAGTCATTCGCTCATCAGATGGAGATGTTAAAAATGGTTGAAATGGCTCTGAGCACTATGGTACTTAACTTCTGAGGTCATCAGTCCCCTAGAACTTAGAACTACTTAAACCTAACTAACCTAGGACATCACACACATCCATGCCCGAGGCAGGAATCGAACCTGCGACCGTAGCGGTCGTGCGGTTCCAGACTGTAGCGCCTAGAACCGTTCGGCCACTCAGCCCGGCGGAGATGTTAAACTCAGCGATCATGTTTGTGTTGTTCGAGAGGACTCGGCACCTGGTTTCTCTCTTTCTCTTTCCCTCTCTGACGGTCATTAACAATTAACAATCAACAACACAAAAGTACATTTTACATGCCCTGAACAGTCAAGTATACTAAGCAGTCGACTTAAGGAACAATATTCAAATTTCTCAATGAAAACGTGCGAACTTAGTGTCAGTAAATAAAAATTTACCTTTTATACGGATGAGTTACTAAGAAATATACAGCGATTCTGTATGTACATACAAAAGAAAATGGTAGTGTTATTAAAATATTGGCAGTTGAGGCGAAAGTATGTCAAAAGCTCGCATTATGTAATATTTCATCAGTACAAAATATTTGGAGACTGGGTCAATAAAAAGTACAGAAAAAAGTTGTGATGCCGGTTTTAATGATTGAGGTGTTGTACATAGTTTCCCCCACTTGGGTACAATGCACAGAACAATCGTACAGCCGGCCGCGGTGGTCTCGCGGTTCTAGGCGCGCAGTCCGGAACCGTGCGACTGCTACGGTCGCAGGTTCGAATCCTGCCTCGGGCATGGATGTGTGTGTTGTCCTTAGGTTCGTCAGGTTTAAGTAGTTCTAAGTTCTAGGGGACTAATGACCACAGCAGTTGAGTCCCATAGTGCTCAGAGCCAATCGTACAACCATGTGACTCTGTAAAAAATGTCCTTCTTTGGGATGTTGTACAACACGTGCATTAGATTGGTTAGGCTATCGGTTATGTCGTTTAAGAGTCGATTTCTCACGTGAAGAATTTCTGCACTTTGTCATTCGGTAGTAGACTCATACTCACAATACTAAGTCTCGTCACCCGGGATGATATTTTCCACAAAGAAATTGTCCGTTTGTCCAATTCTATCAAGTGGCAGCAGGCATACACGTGTCGTGTTTTTGTTCAAGAGTCAATGTGTACAGGACGACATTTGCACGCACTTTTCTCTTCTCAAATCCATCGCGATTTGTGATACAACAACGCTGACACACTACGGACGCAAATCCAATACTCAACATTGTCTGCTTAAAACTGGCTTATCGAATGCATATCTGCTGTTTAAAATTGTTAATTCAAGCTCTTGCCGTAGTTACCTCACTGACGTCGCTTATACACCAGGAATAAAATTAGTCTCGTAATCTCTTGGATGTTGAATGAGGAAAATATTAATCAACCAAATTCGATTCTGCTATCACTGTATACGATACTAGCCTACCAAATTCTCCTTTCCCCTGACGTTTATCCCGTCTAGTCCGCAATTCGATTTTTGAGGATTTTGAATATTCTGTTGTATTATTATTTAAGTTGGTGGCCAGATGCCCAACCTTATACTTATTATTTAACTGCGTGGCCGAATGTACACATTAATACCTCAGTTGTCAACGTAAACCAAGGGAGGAAAGGTATGTGCACAATCTTGGCGTATTGTGTAAACTTTGCTCTGAGTTTGATCGTGTTGTAACTGTTTATGTCTGAAGTGGAATTTGGGGACCAGTCCAGCATTTGCCTAAGAGCGTGAAAAACCATCTGAAAGCTCCGCTCAGGCTGGTCAGTATACCAGCCGAGGCCCACGAGAAAGACAGGCCGCGGCGCGTACGTCACGAAGGTAGTCCTGAACTCGCTCGCTCGCTCGCTCAGCTCAGCAGACAAATTGCGTTTCTAAACCTGTTAACTCGCAGCTGAGCGTGTAAGTACTAACGAGAATTGCATCTTTCTCTGGAATCTGCTGTTATGAAGTCTTACTGATTAACAGTACTGCAGCAAAATTTAATTTAAGATCAGTACTCGATGTAAGCCGGCCGCGGTGGTCTCGCGGTCCTAGGCGCGCAGTCCGGAACCGTGCGACTGCTACGGTCGCAGGTTCGGATCCTGCCTCGGGCATGGATGCGTGTGATGTCCTTAGGTTAGTTAGGTTTAGGTAGTTCTAAGTTCTAGGGGACTAATGACCACAGCAGTTGAGTCCCATACTGCTCAGAGCCATTTGAACCATTTGAACTCGATGTAAATTGAATGACGGCTTGTTTATAGCATTGTCTCTTCTGCTTAAACTTACTCATTACATGCTGGAAGTAGTGCCTTATGCAACTGATAATCATTTTAGCATGATTTTATTTTATTGTACGCCAGTACGGCCGTAACAAATTATAAGCAGGCCCATGGACTTCCCATCATTATAGGACTAATAACAGTAAGATTCCATAATAGCGAATTCCAGTAGAAGTTTCAGTTTTCGTTTGTACGGACACCCCTAGTTATGAGTTAAGACGTGTAGAAACGTAGTTTGTCTGCTGATCTGACCGATCGAGCGAGCGCAGGAATACCTTCGTGACGTACGCGCCGCGGCCTGTCTTTCTCGTAGGTAGTCAATCCACCACGTGAATTCAGTCCGGATCTGGTCCACTTCCGTATCGCGCAAGCTAGCACACAGTACTGGCAGGTCCCGTGATTGGCTACTGCCTAGAGCATTATCCTCTGTCTAAGGCATTTGACAGTAAATACTGCAGAGACGTGCGGTCAGCATATCAGAGTGCAGGCTGTCCGCTCGCTCGCCTTCAGATAGCTCTTGTATTCTTTGCACTAATTTCTAATACATGAACAGCGTAATTTTTTTCCAATCTTTCTTAAGAACGCTGCATAGCTTAGGTGAACTGATGTTACACGAAACCGACGTTCTGCGCATCCGCCATGTTTTCTTTGAATCACGATGCAGTGGTCGTTTGTTCGTGAGCACGTGAATTATAACGACACTCATTTTCGGGAAGCCTGCGGTTCATATCCCTGTCACGGTGTTCCTTAATGCAGTGAATAAGATAATGAAATTCAGTGTGCGATTCCCTTCTCCCTGTTGCCGCAGATGGCACTTAATAACTGTCTTCATTTGCACTGTAGTAGCGGGACAGGTAACGAACTCAGTTACATCTTGCCACGCCAAAGCAAAACACAGATTGGCTAATATGTTTAGTAACCTGGCATCTTCAAATGATGCCTCCCCAGCAGGGAGGTAGGACTTATTTTGGTGTGAGTGTTTAATGGAACTGCAGTGAAACAGGCTAAAGGTCTCCCTTCCTAACATAATGATTTCCGTAATTTATCGGGATGCCAGCCAATTTCTATTATGAACATTTCTTCAAATAAAATATCAAACTCAAAAACAATAATGCGTAATCATCTGAACGCCTCTAACAGTCACTCGCAAAGTTACCAATCATTCTTGTTGGTCAAAAGACACTGCGCGACAGAATCAGAGGCTCACTTTTTCGAAATCCCGTCATTGTCTCCCACTGTTACGCATCAGTTTGAAATGGTGCCTACAACCTTCCTCTCTTGCGACGTCACCCTCGGGCCCGACAACGCTTCAAACATCAAGCTGTCGTCACATGAGTAACAAAATCCACAGCTTTTAAATTCATGCGAAGTGTGACGTGCGTCAATGATGTCGCATTGGCACGCAGCTTCACCACAATTCTATCCAACGCCACCGTGGATGTCACACACAAGAGGAAAGTCGTCACAGCCCGTCGTACTCACGTTTCACTTCTTTTGACGCCTCGCCCAGTTTTGAAATCACACGAATTTCTTATGAGTGGCCGAGAAAAACAAATGGTTCAAATGACTCTGAGCACTATGGGACTTAACTTCTGAGGTCATCAGTCCCCTAAAACTTAGAACTACTTAAACCTAACTAATCTAAGGACATCACACACATCCACGCCCGAGGCAGGATTCGAACCTGCTACCGTAGAGGTCGCGCGGTTCCAAACTGTAGCGCCTAGAATCGCTCGGCCACCCCGGCCGGCGCGAGAAAAACATTCCAGACACACAGCTCCTCAGAATCGGCACAAAAAGGCCTCAGGAGATGGCATAATGGACGTCAATGAAACCAGCCCTTTCCTTGGTGTGTTGCGTCTCACATATTTGGAGGGCGAAAACGACAATCTGTAGTGAGGTGAGCAGTAGGAAGACTCTCTTGACAGCTTTAGACAATGCTGTCACCATACGACGTTTCAGGCCTTCTCTAAGGACATTGTGGGATTGCATTCTCATTAAACGTGTTCTCACTACTTTGGAGGGCAACGCTACAGCAGATTTTGCTATCGTGTGAAGGTTGGAGCGACTAGGGGCCGTTTAAACCCATTCAATGAAATTGGAACGTGGTTCGTGGCGGGAAAGGGTATTTATGCTCTTCATCCTTCCCCTCTCGCGCCCTCCAATGTAAGAATACACAAAACTAAAAAGCTTATCTGCACTCGATAGTAGTAGGGAAGTAAGTAATTGTTTTCAACCTCCCATATCACAGCACTTGGTTTAGTATGAAGTGAGAAAATAATCATTTTATGGTTCTGAAGCATAATGTCACCAGATTCTTGTCGTAATTCCGAGCAGAAACGTTGCAGAAAGCAGGGAGCTCTCCATTCTTCCGTCCAACAGCGTGTTGCCTTTCATGCATTACTACTGCTCACAGCTTTTTACTTCAGACCTTGTGCACAGCGAGTTATTCAGCAGAATGAGCGTTATGATACGTTAGTAACTACGTTAGTGCTCAGAGCCATTTGAACCATCTGAACCTTGCCTCTCTGCCTGCTTTACGCCTGTGTTGCAGTACCATTGGTTATGACGTGCAATCTCAACATGTCAGCACATCAGGATGAGGTGTTGCCTTAGTAACTATCATTAACGGAATGCGACCGTTCCGCATCCATCCATCTAGGTTCGGAACGCTATTCTGAACAAGTAGATAACTGGCTGCATACGCCCCAGCACACGGTGATCTTCGCTGATATCAACGTAACATTTTTCCAAGAAGAATTTAACTATTACAGCAGCTTCTTATAGACGACTGTCATGTTAGATGAACACATGTGTTGTACGTGTCACATTACTATATACACTGATGAGCCAAATAAACTGGTACTTCCGAGGAGCCGATCGTAGGGCGTCCCCGGTTCGTCTGACGAGCAGGTTTCGGGCGTTATCTGTGGCTCCAGAGGAAGCTTCTCGGCCCGCAAGGTCTGGGTATTCACAGAGGGTGGGTTTGCTGATGGGAGCTCCAACGTTAGGCGCGTAATGGAGTCCCTTAGGAATATGGCTGCCAAGGAGGAGAAGGAAGCCAGTGTGCACTCCGTGTGCGTACCGGGCGGGAGTCATTCTGGATGTGGAAAGAGTGTTTCCGGATGCCATGAGGAGTACAGAGTGCAGCCAACTGCAGGTGGTGACTCATGTCGGTAACAATGACGTGTGTCGCTTTGGATCGGAGGAGATTCTATCTGGTTTCGGGCGGTTAGCGGAAATGGTAAAGACTGCCAGTCTTGCTCGCGCGATTAAGGCGGAGCTCACTATCTGCAGCATCGTCGACAGAACCGACTCTGGTCCGTTGGTGCAGAGACGAATGGAGGGTCTGAATCAGAGGCTCAGGCGGTTCTGTGACCGTGTAGGCTCCAGATTCCTTGACGTGCGCCATCGGGTGGTGGGTTTCCGGTTTGCGCTTAATAGGTCACGAGTCCACAACACACAGGAAGCGGCTACACGGGTAACGGTGGCTGTGTGGAAGAGACTGGGTGATTTTTTGGGTTGGAGGGTCTCAGGGAACCACAGAAATGGCGTCCGTCTAAAAGCTGTCAGGTAAAACACAGTAAGGTACTGGCAGAAACGACTCGTATTGTAGTTGTAAATTGTCGTAGCTGTGTTGGGAAAGAACCAAAGCTCCAAGCTCTAATAGAAAGCACTGAAGCTCATACAGTTATAGATACGGAAAGCTGGCTGAAGCTGGAAATAAAATCATACGAAATTTTTCCAAAGGACCTAATAGCGTTTAGAAAGGATAGATTAAATACTGTTGGTGGAGGAGTATTTACTGCTGTCGAAAGTAGTTTACCTTGTAGTGAAATCGAATGGTTCAAATGGCTCTAAACACTATAGGACTTAACATCTGAGGTCATCAGTCCTCTAGACTTAGAACTACTTAAACCTAACTAACCTTAGGACATCACACACATCCATGCCCGAGGGAGGATTCGAACCTGCGAGCGTAGCAGTAGCGCGGTTCCGGACTAAAGCACGTAGAACCGCTCGGCCACAGCGGCCGGAATAGTGAAATCGAAGTAAATAGTTCCTGTGAAGTAGTATGGGTGGAGGTCATACGTGGCAATCGGACTAAGCTATTAATTGGATCGTTTTACCGGCCCCCCGACTTAGAAGATATACTTGCTGAACAGTTCAAAGTAAACTTGCGTCTCATTTCAAATATGTACCCCATTGATACAATTACAGACATTGGTGACTTCAATCTACCCTCGGTATTCTGGAAAAATTATACGTTTAAAGCCGGCGGCAGGCATAAAACGTCATCCGAAATTGTACTGAATGCTTTCTCAGAAAATTATTTTGAACAATTAGTTCATGATCCCAGTCGAAGCCTAAATGGTTGCGAAAGTATACTTGACCTCTTAGCAACAAATAATTCTGGACAAATGGGGAGTATCATGACGAATAGAGGAATGAGCGACCACAAGACAGTTGCTGCTAGGCTGAATACCGTAATACCTACAACCATCAACTACGGAAAGTACATCTATTTAAATAAGCTGATAAAAATGCTCTTAACGCCTTTTTAAGAAACAGTCTACCCTCCTTCCGATCTGATCACGTAAGCGTAGAAAAGATGTTGAATGATTTCAAAGAGATAGGATCGACGGCAGTTGAGAGATATATACCACACAAATAATAAATTATGGTACTGATCCCACATGGTTCACAAAACGCTGTTGCAGAAGAAACGAAAAAAGCATGCCAAATTTAAAAGAACGAAAAATCTCAAAGATCTGCAAAGTTTTGCAGAAGTTTTAAATATAGCGCGTACCGATACTTCAATGCGAGATGCAATAATTTCCACAACAAAACTCTGTCTCGGAATCTGGCAGAAAACCCAAAGAGATTCTGCTAACACGTAAAGCACACCAGTGGCAAGACGCAATCAGTACCTACACTGGGCGATAACAACGGTGAAGTCACTAATGGCAGTGCCACTAAAGCAAAGTTATTAAACATACTTTTCCGAAACTCCTTCACCAAAGAAGACGAAGTAAATATTCCTAAATTCCAATCAATAACAACTGCAGAGATGAGAAACATAGAAGCAGAAATCGTCAGCGTAGCAAAGCAGCTTAAATCACTTAATAAAAGCAAGGCCTCCGGTCCAGATTTTATAACACTCAGGTTCCTTTCAGAGTAAGCTGATACAATAGCTCCATATTTAGCAGTTATATACAACCACTCGCACACAGAAAGTTCCGTACCTGAAGACTGGAAAGTTGCTCTAATCACACCGATAACCAAAAAAGGGAATAGGAGTAATCCACTGAATTACAGGCCCATATCACTAATGTCGATTTGCAGTAGGGTTTTGGAGCATATATTGTGTTCGGACATTATGAATTACATCGAAGAAAACGATTTATTGACACAGTCAGCACGGATTCAGAAAACATCGTTCTTGTGAAACACAACTAGCTCTTTATACTTACGAAGTGATGAGTGCTATCGACAGGGGATGTTAAATTGATTCCATACTTTAAGATTTCCAGAAGGCTTCTGACACCGTTCCTCACAAGCGTCTTCTAACCAAACTGCGTCCCTATGGAATATCGCCTGAGTTGTGCGCCTGGATTCGTGATTTCCTGTCAGAAAGGTCACAGTTCGTAGTAATAGACGGAAAGTAATCGATTAAAAGTAATACCCGGTGCTCCCCAAGGAGGTGTTATAGGCCCTCTGACGCTCCTGATTTGTACTAACGACATAAGAGGAAATATGAGTAGCCCTATTAGATTATTTGCAGATGATGCTGTCATTTACCGTCTTGTAAAGTCATCAGATGACCAAAACGAATAGCAAAATGATTTAGATAAGCTATCTGTGTGATGCAAAAAGTAGCGATTGACCCTGAATAAAGAAAAGTGTGAAGTTATTACATGAGTACTAAAAGATATAAGCTATATTTCGATACGCGCTAAGTCACACAAATCCGAAGGCTGTAAATTAAACTGAATACTTACGGATTACAATTACAAACAACATAAATTGGAACGATCACGTAGATAATGTTGGAGGTAGAGCAAACCAAAGACTGCCATTCATTGGCGTAACGCTTAGAAGGTGCAACAGGTCTACTAAAGAGACTGCTTACACCACCCTTGTCCGCCCTGTTCTGGAGTATTGCTGTGCGGTCTGGGAGCGCATCAAGTGGAACTGACGGATGACATCGGAAAAGTTGAAAGAAGGGCGGCAGCTTCTGTACTATAGCGAAATAGGAGAGACAGTGCCACCGACATGACACTTGGAATGACAATCATTAAAACAAAGGCGTTTTTCGTTGCGACGGTATGTTCTCATGAAATTTCTAACACCGGTTTTCATCTCCGTTTGCGAAAACATTCTGTTGACACCTGCCTACATAGGCAGAAATGATCATCACGATAAAATAAGAAAAATCAGGGCTCGCACAGAAAAATTTAAGTGCTCGTTTTTCTCGCGCGCAGTTTGAGAGTGGAACGCTAGAGGGACAGCTTGAAGGTGGTTCATTGAACCCTCTGCAGGCACTTTATTGTGAATAGCAGAGTAATGACATAGATTTAGATGTTCACCTGCCTAATATCGTGTAGGGTCCCGTGAGCACGTAAACGTTCCTCAACATGACGTGGAATGGACTCAACTAATGTCTGAAGTAGTGCTGGTGGGACCTGATACCATGGATCCTGCAGGTTTGTCCATAAAACCGTAAGAGCACGTTGCAAGGCATCCCAGACATGCTTAATAATGTTAGTGTCTGGGGAGTTTGATGGAGAGCGGAAGTGTTTAAACTGAGAAGAGTGTTCCTGGTGCCACTCTGTAGCAATTCTGGACGTGCGGGGTGTCGCGTTGTCCTCTCGGACATGCACAAGAGCGTCGGAATCCACAATGGACATGAATGGATGCAGATGATCAGACAGGATGCTTACGTACGTGTCACCTGTCAGAGTCGTATCTAGACGTATGAGGTGTCCAATATCGCTCCAACTGCACACGCCCCTCATCATTACAGAGCCTCCACTAGTATGAACAGTCCCCTGCCGACATGGAAGGTACATGGATTCATGAGGTTGTCTCCATACCCGAACACGTCCATCCTCTCGATACGATTTGAAACGATATTCGTCCGACCAGGCAACATATTTCCAGTCATCAACAGTCCAATGTCGGTGTTGACGATCCCAGGCGAGGCGTAAAGCTTTGGATCGTGCAGTCATCAAGGGTTTATGGTTGTGCATTCGGCTCCGAAAGCTGACACTTGTTGATGGCCCAGCATTGAAATCTGCAGCAATTTGCGGAAACGTGCAATTCTGCCACGTTGGACGATGCTCTTCAATCGTTGTTGGTCCTGTTCTTGTTGGATCGTTTTCCGGCAGCAGCGATGTCGAAGATTTGATGTTTTAACGGATTCGTGATATTCACTGTACACTCGTGCGATGGTCATAGGGGAAAAATCCCCAATGCATCGCTACCTCGGAGATGCTGTGTCCCGTCGCTCGTGCTCCGACGACAACACCACATTCAGACTCACTTGAATCTTGAAAACCTGCGATTGTAGCAGCAGTAACCGATCTAACAACTGCTCTAGATACTTTTTGTCTTATATTGGCGTTGCCGATCGCAGCAGCATATACTGCCTGTTCACACATCTCTGTATTTGAATGCGCATGCCTATACCAGTATCTTTGGCGCCTCGATGTGTATTATTTACTAGCCAACTAGCGTCTGTCTGCATCTTATGGATTTAATATTTAAGTAATTAATAAATTGCTCTGTACTACTTGCTTCACCCCGTGTTATCGCTGTATTTTGTTAAAATATCGCACTGTGCTATTCGGTAGACATTTAAACTCTCAAGTTTACATGTACCTTAGAATGGTAACGTGGCGGTGTTAGGAGAAAAAAGTCAGTAAAAGTTATAATAAATGGCGAATGGCTATGATTACAGAAAAATCATGATTTCTTTATTTTAAAATAATTCAGTCACATTACCAAGTTGTATTACCTCATAATTTAGGGTAATATTTACCGATACTCATCCGCTATATCCTATTCCACTCGTAAATGGAATGGTGGAAGATACGACTGTCTACATGCTTCTGTACTAGGTATACTTTCTATTCTGTCTCCGCCAAGTGTGTATTGGCGGTAATGGAATCACTCTTTATCTGAAATGTCTATTGAGGTATTTCTCTGTGTACCTAGAGTTTCTCAATGTCACTATAATCTAGCAGGAGAGTGCTAAGAAAAACGTTGGTATTATTCATAGGTGCTATATTTTACCTGGGGAAACATTTTTCTCCCTCTATCCAGGATTCTGCTAGGTGCTATAACACAAACCTTGCAATTCTATATCGACATGGGGAAATAACACTTGTATTTTAATGGTGATATATTTAAATCTGTGTGGCCCATTTCAAAACATAACTGTGGGTTTGAACGTGAAATATGTGGTTCAGAGATTATTTCAACAGTAGCAGCATCAAGGCTTGATAGAATCTCTGACGTCATTTCCGGTTGCGACTCTCTGCAGGTATGATACAGACGTGTGTCTCGTTCTATTGTTCGATGTTTACCTATTTTTTGGGCCATTAATCATAATTTTTAGCTATTTCTATAGTCACAGAAGCATCGCAGCAGTCTCCATTCTGGCTCAGTGCTCTGTAGTGAAAGGACTGAGAGGCATTTTGGTAAGTGCAATACGCAAGCGCAATCAAACCAACTGAATGCAAACGCCTCAATTGAGACCATTCCTCACAATATTAGGCGATATGCATTATGCATTAAGCACTATGTGTTAGTTGTTAGGCGTTAGGAGTATTTGATGCCTCACTGTGCTTGCAAACTGTGTGAAATCTCAGATATAATACAACTTAATTTTTGCTCGAATTTTTGTATAGCTGTTACATAATACAATAATCTTGCAAGATTCACGTAGGTTAATAAGTCAGACAGATACTTTTAGGAGCGGAAAGATATTTAGTTTAAGGTTTCATAAAGCTTGCAAGTGTGGAATATATAGCACAGTATCAGCGTAAACGAGTGCGACTTAGCCTAAAATCTTTTATCAGAAGTGCCAAAGTGCAACCTGCGAGTATTTTAATAAGTAAAACAGTCAACTGAGATGTGACAATATTTAATTTTAAGCGGCACTGAGCTTGCAAAATGTCTCAGATAATGATAAATAATTTTATTTATTTTCGAGACATCGATTTTGACATTATCTTTGGCGATGTCACATCTCTCACTGTCGCTGCCTTTGGTCACCTTTCTCACGAGTGTGTGTCCATATCATTCTACAGCTTAAGTGATGTATCGGAATAAAACACTTATTTCTTCCTAAAATCCAACACCTTTTCCGTTCATTCACTAAAAAATAGAATCGTTTTGTGTGTGTATGGTGGTCCTTTTTATTAGATGCTGCTGTAATTGAATACAGGTATTTTTGCGAGCCATAGTTTCCTGAAATGCAGCAGCAGTTTGTTTTATCAGTACTTGCCATCTACTGTATTTTTTCGTGTGACACATTATTTTCGCTCCCCCCACCCCCCATAGCTCCTAAACTGGCGGCGAGAGAAACAATATATGGTGACAGTATACACATTATCTGAGTGAATACACTATACGTATTAAATATTGTTAAGACGTGAACATTACATTTTATGACACTTTTAGGATGTTGTGACATCATAGATAAAATGAAGTAATTAATTTGAACCTTAGAATGTTTTTGTCATACTTAACCTCATCTAGGTCCCAATCACTTTTTGCAATAGTAATTATCGAGTGCATTGTTCTTGTGATACATTATTTTCACTCTCCTTTTTTCCCCTTGTCACGTACTTCACAATCATGATGGGATGTATATAGAAAGTAATTATGACGTAAACACACTTTTGAAAAGGGATTAAGTTATAAAATGAGACTTGGAGCCAGCAGAGGAAAGCCCTGTCGGAAGCAGGCCACCGAGCCGGTTGCAGCCAGCGAGGGGTCTGCATGGTCAGCGACTTCGGAAGGTTTCTGTGACAACAGAACGCAATTACCGCCGAAGTGTGGCGCAGCCTGCAGGAGTACTGCAAACCAAGTGCAAAAGCCGGGTTCCCCGACACCTTACAGACGACCCAAAGTGACACACTAGCCGATGTAAACAGCAGAAGTCAGCATGGCGAAGCAGTATTTAAGGACACAGGAAGCAACCCGTCATTGTCAAACAGCTGGGCACTGATGTGACGTTGAGCCTGTGCTATTCCGCGCCGCGCTGATGAGGCAGACGCTTCTACCTCAGCCCGGACAGGTTCCGCTGCCTGCCTCTGCGTGACACGGGCAGCTCCGTACTTGGCCGTCATCCAGGAAGTACGAAGGAAGTTTCAAAGGATTCAAATGACTGAGCACTATGGGACTTAACATCTGAGGTCATCAGGCCCCTATAACTTAGAAGTACTTAAACCTAACTAACTGAAGCACATCACACACATCCATGCCCGAGGCAGGATTCGAACCTGCGACCGTAGCAGTCGCGTGGTTCCGGAATGAAGCGCCTAGAATCGCTCGGCCACAGCGGCCGGCACGAAGGGAGTTTCCAGTCAACTCTGCTCTTGCCGAGATACCAAAGGAATACCACTAATCTACGAGCCCAAGAGTCTTACTCAGCCCTACGTCCTTTTAGCCGCTGTACAGCCAGGAAACACGTGAACGTGGCGACTTAGCACGAACCGTCCAGCGGCAGCACGCGCAGTCAGTAACCGGAGACCGTCGCCTCTGGGGAGATGCTGTCATATTCTCTGCGCTGGGCACTAATGATTGCAATCAAGCCTCAATAAAGAAGTCATTGTAACCATCGAACTTTCTTCAGCTGTCCATCATCGGACCTCAGCAATGAAACATGGCCCAAACTAAGCTACCAGAGCAGTCCTGTTCTAACTGGTGACAGAACGACTGCTCAGGATAACCGCAAAGAAGAAGATCGAAGGGCAGAAGAGAGCACACAGAACCTTGGATCTTCTGCAGCAGGGGCGTTCTGTGCAATAATACGAGTAAGTTCCGAATTCAAAGTTTTGTTTGAGCCTGTGTGATTGTTTTTCTATCCTTCCCATGTCGTTTAATATTTGGGTATCCTGATAATTGGGTTGGTAGCAAGTAGGCAATATGGAGAAACCTAACCTTGGTGCCAACACCGCTGCATTGGTTACACCATTTTCAGATTAATCAGGGGAGGATATCTTTGTAATTTTCGATAATTTGGACACAGTCTCTAGGTTGGGAAATAGAAAAAATGAGCAATTCTCGACTGTAGCCAAGCTAAAACTAGAAGGGGATCCTAGGATGTATATAAAGTGCCACGAAAGGTTAAGGAAAGCACACTCGTGCGATCTATTCAGGGAAGAGTTGAGAGATGCATATAGGAAGAAGAATACATCGAGATAGAGATAAGCAACAACGAGAGAGAGATAAGAAACTTAACACCTTGTTACAAAAGCATGGGGAATCAGCAGAGAGCTTTGTAGACTGTATTCGCAAAAGTAATGAGTTTTCAGTTAAACTTTTGTAAATTTGACTGGTTATAACTGATACTCTAACGAAGAATTTTACTTTATTCCGCTACTGAAGAATAATATTGCAGCAATAAAACATAAACGAGAGAATAACACTAAAAAAAGCTTCAGCTGCAAAGAGATTTTCACCATTTACTACACCAAAACACAGTGCACACACAATCGTCTGCCGACAGCAAAATTGTGTCAAAGATTTTAGGACGAAAACTGTGCAATACTTCGTAACAGCAAACTGCTTTCCATGAGGGTCACTCACAACTGTTTACATTTCTAACAGGTGGCTGGAAAACATTCAGAATATTGGTTTGAGAACTGTTACTTAGAAAGTAAATTTCCTTTCACGCAAGTTGAATTATGTTACGTGTGAGAATTTGGGATGACTTTCTTCAATTTCGGACCGTTTGACTCTAATTAAAGTCCTGAAAGTATAATTACACTTCAAAAACAAAAGGGAGAGTTGAGTGCTTGAGCAGTTGCACGCGTAATTGGCTTTTCTATGGAAAGGTCGAAGTGCTTGACAAAACATGTATTAAGCCAGGTAAACCACGAAATGTTCGGTGTTCAGCAGCGATATTTATAATCGGGCTTGTCAAACATATTCACATGCTGCAATTTAAGCTGTGCTTTTAGGATTTTAACTAACCGCACCCTCTGAAAAATCAGGAAAAAGATTTTGATGACTAATATCATATGTGAAAACTTAGTTTTTCTTGTAGCTATACTACATGAACATTAATTTAAGCTATTAACTTTTCATGTGTGTGTTCACACTACTTATCAATGATGTTGCTGGCTCACTACATCACCTGTTATACGTTCTGAATGTATGCTCTCATTGGTAGGCGATATCAGGTGCCATGTGCTATTATTGACTGCCAAAAACCCATCGCGCAGCGCAATCTCAATTTCAGTGCTTGGGAAGCTACCGTGCTGTATTTGGTGGAATTCATGTTTGTACTTCCGTAATAGAAAAATATGCAGTGTACATATTGCCTCGCACCGAAGATCTTTCCATAACGCTTTGTTTTTTGCTATGTTTCTTTCCGTAAATTGCCGGGAAATACTACGTCGGTGTATAAAACGTTTACAGTTCAAAGGAGTTATGAGTGAAAATATATTGTCACTTAAAACGGAGGAACTGTACTTTCACCCGGGGTATAGTGTATTTTTACCTGCAAAGAAGTGTATTTTTAACCGAAAAATCCAGGAAAAGTCCGTGAATTTTTTCTTGTCCCCGTGTACATCCTGATACGAGCTCGCGGAAAATGACAGTCACAAATGTCTCGAAGATTTCGGATGAAATTCGCAAAGACTCTAAACGAAGATGTAGAAAATGTATTAGAGCTAAACGAAATTTATGCGGTTGCCAAGTCACTGGAAAAAGAAGGTCTTATGTAATACAAATATTAAATGTTTTGGATGTGAAAGTGCAGGACACATGAAGCGTGACAGTAGGGAAAGTTAGTGACGGATATGCGGACGGTTTCCACATTCCGAGCAGAATTATAAAGACAGAAATTCGCAGAGGCGTGGAAGCTAGTCACAGGGCGGATCTTGCACGTCACAGTTAAACGTGGCAGGAGGCGGTGTGCCCGATGTACAACACTTCTACTAAGAGTTAGCACAAGTGCTAATTCAAAATAGTTCAAATGGCTCTAAGGACTAAGGGACTTAACATCTGAGGTCTTCAGTTCCCTAGACTTAGAACTAATTAAACCTAACTAACCTAAGGACATCACACACATCGATGCCCGAGGCAGGATTCGAACCTGCGACCGTAGTAGCAGAGCGGTTCAGGAATGAAGCGCCGAGAACCGCTCGTTCACAGCGGCCGCCAGTGCGAAATCAGTGGTAGACTTTTTTCTGACCAGTCACGTGAGAGAAAAGTAGTGTCAATTTTTATTAGATATCAGATTTCAGGTATCTGTGGTAATAAGGATATATTTATAAAATGAAACTAAACCCGCCACGCGAGACATTAAGTGGTGCAGAAAGCGGTTGTGTAGATTGATTCCGTTGAACGGTAATAGGTCTCCAAGTGGGGAAACGTAACTTCCGGGTTGGTGTAGTTCTTCCCGTGGTCGTGCAGTGGCTACGAAGTCATTCTCAGTTTAGATTTCCTGGTTGCACATCTCACCAAAGGTGGCTTGTAATAGTGTATAGTAGAACAGGATGGACCGTGGTTTCATCTTGGCTCTACGGCCGGAATACCGTTAATATCGCAAGATTCACCCCCAGGTCAGGAGCCTCCATCTAAACTACCTACAAGTTCCCTTAAAATCAATTCGCGGGATGTCATGCCGGAAGGTACTGGAAAGATAACGTTCGTTGATATACGAGGTGATCGGCTGGTGAATCCTTCGTGCATTTTTGAACTTTTATCTGAAAATGAGCAATTGGAGGAGGTGAAGTGTTACGCACAGTGTAGTTTATCCTACGTGTGGAAACTGAAGGAAGCAAATTAGTGCCTGTCATAACTTCAGCCCTGAGGAGCTACAGCTATCACGCGATACCCTGATAGCTAATGTAGAAGTATTATATGAAGACCAATTGCACAGGGATTAAATTACAAAAACCCGGGGCAGTCTGTCGGGTTGGCTGCACTGAGAAATAAATGTGCACATCTAGAGGGATAGGATAAGGAGAACATGCGACATGGAAAGACTTTCAGAAGACTACATTGGGCTGTTTCATCTTACCAGCCACGCCTCTAGCTTAACATCGTATCCCCACTGGAAATGAAGCGCCTGTCTATATGAAACCGTATCGTGTGTCTCAAACGTTACAACCTATCGTGGAAGACTTCGTAAGTCAACAGCTTCAAGATGAGCTCATGGAACCAAGGAATATCCCCTGGTCAGCACCTGTCATCATCGTACCGGGAAAATCGCCAGATGACAGCAAAGCATACTGGTTCTGTTACGACTTCTGCTACTTAATAATAATAATAATAATAATAATAAACAGAAGGAACAGTTTCAGATACCTACCCAACGCCTAAGATAACAGAAACATTCGATAAGCTGCGCCAGTGTCGATATTTTACAACTATGAACCTACTAAGTGGATACCATCAAATAGAGGTAGAACGTCCAAAGACGGCATTCTCAACCCCTTCTGGTCATTATAACTATTGTCGCAAGCCTTTTGAGCTGAAAAACGCACCAGCAACTTTCCATCGATTATTAGATGGTATCTGCATCTTACATCTACATCGATACCCTGCAAACCACCGCAAAGTGCATGGCAGAGCGTAGGTTCCATTGCAGCAATTATTGGGATTTCTTCCCGTTCCATTCACGCATGGAGCGCGGGAAGAGTGATTGAATGCCTCTGACGTGTTGTAATTAATCTAATCTTGTACTCAGGATCACTACGTTAGCGATAGGTTGAGGGTTGTAGTATAATCCTAGAGTTACAATTTAAAGGCGGTTTTTGCAACTTTGTTAGAAGACTTTCTCGGGACAGTTTACGTCTATCTTCAAAAGTCTGCTATTTCAGTTTCTTCAGCATCACTGTAACACCCTAACATGGATCAAATAAACATGTGGCCATTCGTGCTCCCCTGCTATGTATACGTTCAGTAACCCTTCCTAGTCCTATTTGGTACGGGTCCCACGCACTTAAGGAGCACTGTAAAATGGGTCGAGCGAGTGATTTGTCAGCAGTCTCCTTTGTAGACGGATTGCACTGCCCCAGTATTCTGCCAATAAACCGAAGTCTACAACCTGCTTTACCCACAACTGAGCGTGTGAGATCATTCCATTTCATATCCTTACATAGTGTTACACCAAGGTCTTTGTATGAGTTGGCCGATTCCGGCTGTGACTCACTGACATAGTCATAGGATATCACATATTTTTGTTTTGTGAAATGCAAAGTTTTACATTTCTGAACATTTAAACCAAGTTGCCTATCTTCGCAGAGCTTTGGAATTTTTTGCAACACCTTATTGAATATCAGGTTCATTATAATAACTGCATCATTCGCAGAAAGTCATAGGTTGCTGCTAAAATTGTCTGTCAGATCTTTAATAAGCAACATGAACAGCAAGAGTCACAACACACTGGCGAGAATTAAAACCGAAGGTATACATGGTGTTACAAAAAGGTACGGCCAAACTTTCAGGAAACATTCCTCACACACAAAGAAAGGAAATATGTTATGTGGATATGTGTCCGGAAACGCTTACTTTCCATGTTAGAGCTATTTTATTACTTCTCTTCAAATCACATTAATCATGGAATGGAAACACACAGCAAAAGAACGTACCAGTGTGACTTCAAACACTTTGTTACAGGAAATGTTCAAAATGTCCTCCGTTGGCGAGGATACATGCATCCACCCTCCGTCGCATGGAATCCCTGATGCGCTGATGCAGCCCTGGAGAATGGTGTATTGTATCACAACCGTCCACAATACGAGCATGAAGAGTCTCTACATTTGGTACGGGGTTGCGTAGACAAGAGCTTTAAATGCCCCCATAAATGAAAGTCAAGAGGGTTGAGGTCAGGAGAGCGTGGAGGCCATGGAATTGGTCCGCCTCTACCAATCCATCGGTCACCGAATCTGTTGTTGAGAAGCGTACGAACACTTCGACTGAAATGTGCAGGAGCTCCATCGTGCATGAACCACATGTTGTGTCGTACTTGTGTAGGTACACGTTCTAGCAGCACAGATAGAGTATCTCGTATGAAATCATGATAACGTACTCCATTGAGCGTAGGTGGAAGAACATACTGACGAAACTAAAATGAGCTCTAACATGGATATTAAGCGTTTCCGGATACATGTCCACATAACATCTTTTCTTTATTTGTATGTGAGGAATGTTTCCTGAAAGTTTGGCCGTACCTTTTTGTAACACCCTGTATACGGTCTGTTTAGATTATACGGGGTGTCTGGGTTAAACATATAATAATGTAAAATGTAACATCTTGAAACGATTCTGAGCTATTTATTGGTGGTTTGCTTCTACACATATGACAACAGAAAATGTTTTCTGTGTTTGCTTGCGGCAGTTAGTACGGCGTGCGCATGCGTGTAACTGCTTTGTTCACGTAAACACGCGTCGGTGACCATGTGGACTCTACAAGAGAATGTGTTACGTGTGTTTTCTCTCGAGGACCTGAAATGTGTTACACTGTTACAACGTCGTTTTCAGCGTGAGTGTGAACTGTGACCAGCTGACGATGTCCCCAAATACGTAACAGGCAAGAAATGGGGCAAGTGGTTTCGGGAAACCGGGAGTTCGCTTCCGACGTCAAGCCACCACGCGTCACGCAGTTGAATTAATTTGTACGTCCTTGCAGCGAAGCCCTCCTAAGTCAATCCGACAAGCAAGTTGTTCAAGTGTGTGAGAAATCTTATGGGACTTAACTGCGAAGGTCATCAGTCCCGAAGCTTACACACTACTTAACCTAAATTATCCTAGGGACAAACACACACACCCATGCCCGAGGGAGGACTCGAATCTCTGCCGGGACCACCACCTCGTTGGACAGTACGTGATATCATCCACAAATGGTGCACCAACGGGTTGTGCCGGCTGGTTTCCTCCGCCGGCAATTTGCATTTCGCACCATTGCGGTTCTACCAAAATTCCTCTGTATTCCGCGGATTGTTGGTTGTACTTAGGTGCGCGACTCTCGGTGCGGTGGTGCTAGCGGCGTCAAAGGCGACAGCGTGTATTAGTGCAAGCTAGGCCAGGCGCTTAGTTCTTCACCGCCGGTTTTTACGGCCGCAGCTTTGCATAGGGGCAGCGATGCAGAGTTGCGTTGGCCAGGGTCATGGCTGCCGATAGCAAATGTGTCCGGCGTTAAGCTCTGCGAAAGCGTTGAAATACGTCTGTGGTGGTTTACTACTTAGTTGCTGTTCGTCTTTTGGTCATTAGTTGGTTTCAAACAGAATAATGGAGAAAGTAGCTAATTCGTAGCCAAGATTTGTGGTTAGGCTCGGATGATCGTTCCCTTTGTCTTTCCTCCACGTTGCCGGTCGGGTTCGGTTAAGTGGTGAAAAGCGTCGTTGTAACGTTTATTCCTATCTCAAGAATACAATGCCGATGAACCACGCCGACGACGAAACGGTGTGGTGCTGCCACGTTGGTAGACTACAAGAACTGGCTAAGACAGCTACGTTCGTTCCTTAGCTTCCCGGTGTGTTTTCCATGGTATTAAAGCGCCGGTAACGACTGCGAATTATTAGCGTTATTCTTCATCTGCGCGCGATGTGAGGATTTCCTTGTACTGTTTTGTGATTTACTGAAAGGACTGGTTCCGACAACAACTGTGCTTGATAACATTCTTGTTGCTAAGCAGAACTACAAAACACTTCTACCGTAGCAAAGTGATGAAAACGAACGTTACAGAGTAGCTGCTACCATTCTAGAGGTGCTGCTTTTGATTCTCCTTGCCTTGTTATGGGAGGTGAGGTCGTTGTGAAACGTTGCAAGGATTGCTACCGGCAGCAACGTTGATGGCAAAAGTTTCATTAGTTACAAGGGAGTGTTAGCACATGGACCCATCATAGAAGGCTGACAGAAAGAAGTGTTAATCGGCTGCGATACCATTCTTGGGTGTACATTAAATGAATTCGCAATTGCAAATAAGGACAACCATCAGCTGTAGAATGGAATTACGACAATGAAAATTTGTGCTGGACCGGGTCTCGAACCCGGATTTCCCGCTTATCGTGAGCGGTCGCCTTACCCTTTTTTTTAATCTCATTTTGTTCGTTAGTGTTCGTTTCAATTGTTCGTGGCGGACGTCACCTGACGCCCGTTGAAGTTCGTTATTGATCCATTCACTCAGGTTTTTTTTTAATTACAGAGCGCAGCTAACCCTCTGACCGAACACGCTGAGCTACCGTGCCGGCTGTACCCTCTGGCTATTCGTGCACGGCTCGTAGCCAGCCAGACCCACACTTCCATACGTCGTCAACCACGTGTCAACGATCTCTACTCGTGCATCCATTATGTACTGTATATTCCCGTACGGATCGGACGTTGAACTTGAAAGTCGCTTGCCCGGTATCGGCAGATATATACGATATTTCAGTGCCTGTGTTATTCTGGTTACGATGCAAAGATCCTTTGGACACGCATGAATGTCCAGATGAACTCTGCATCGTAATTAGAATAACACAGGCACTGAAATATCGTATATATCTAGAACGTTCGAATCTGGTTGCTGCTGTTAATACAACCCAAAAGGACGAGGTACTGGTGATCTGTCGCGTAGGTACGTTGTGTTTTTAAAATACTGAAGCTTGGACTGTGGAAAGTTGAGACGTCCCTGTACTGTGTTGAGTGGTCAGAATGTCGTGGCAGTGCAGGGCGTCGTTCGATCAGGGCCTTTATCGCATTGTTGCTCTGAAATGGCTCTAAGGTTTTTATTACAAAGTATGTATGCTGCCTTTTAGGGAGGTTGTATTGGGTAGTGTGTTCTTTAAAGCAGCCCGCTTCGCTTCTGCAAAGCAGTGAAGTGGTGCACCACTGCAGTTAGTAAATTTTTAGTAAACGTGGTTGACCGCAACTGATGAACTGGGTACGGTAGCAGGGGCGATACGCTCCTTAGTGTCCGCATGGTTACAGCCTGGCCAGTGTCGGCCTTGCTTGCGTGGCTACACCGCGTTAAGGTTATTTATTTATTTCGTCTTCCGAGTAGCAACTCGATTTAGCCATCAATAACAGATAGTTACAATGTACATAGAATTGAATAAAAGATTACAGAAATGCACATTTACAAGAAGAGAAATTGCAACCCGTCACAGCTGTGTCCACTATATTTTTGTAACAATTAGATTAAAACGTATTTAAAATTGTGTTGAGTTACAGTTCACACCATTCCTGAAATACCTTGAGAAACAAGACAGAAAAAACAGAATATGTACACGAGTAAAACCTACTGACTGTGCCCGGTACTCTTTAGGAATTCAACAATCACTTTTCGAAAGGCGAGTGTCTTTGTTAAATAAAACGGAAGTGTGGTGTGGTATCTAAGGACACGCCGAAATTCATATTATCAGTATCTTTCAATGATATACTCCACAAATGAAACCAACAGAATCAACCTCCGTGACTTACTTGGGCAGTCACGGCTCTTAAAATTTGTTTAGCCAGTTCCTTAAAACCATCCCTAAAATAATCGCATAAAAGTTAGAATAGCAAGAATAATCTCGGCGCACATTTAAAGGCCAGACTAAAATAATAACAAAACAGGCAGAATGGCAAAAATATTTCAGAGCAGCTTGGAACGCCAAACACAGACTTACGCACTACTTAGTTACACTTCTAGCTACGTGTTTAGCCATGCTTCGTGTCTGTTTGGTGGGCGTCGTTACACTTCCTTAACTACCGTCAAGATATCAAGTGAGGACACCAAATTCAGTAATAAGCTACTGGAAGAATTCCAAATGGTTTTTAGTACACTGGAATATTTAGTTAACGTGAACACCACTCACCGAAGCAACTCGACGATTCCAGTTCATTCGGCCTGTGTAACTTGTAACCAACTCGACGGGACTTGTCCTTCCAACCTCGAGGAAATCCACATCACCATGAGCAGAAGATCTGTATTGTAACGGTTACACTCGCAATAGCGGCTGGCCACGCTCCTTCGTCATGCCGACTCGGCCTCTCGCCGTGCTGCATACAAACACAGTCCCACGTCAGTCCACCTCACACCGCGGATACCCGCACACCAGCCACGAGCAGAGCACGCGCACTGCAATTCAAACCCCCCGCCGCCAAAGATGTGAAGAAGACGAAAAAGCATCGAAGTCGACTCAACGATGAAAAGACAATCGACGGAAACTGGTGCCAGCAACGCACCAGCGCAGGAAGTAGCTGATTGACGAAAGTGATATCCCATACTCAGAAGTGTCTTCAGAAATTCCCCGTTAAGGTTAAGCTATCGCGTTGCGGTTGTGACCCTGTTAGCGTGAAGTGCGTCTGGCTGATGGTAGCTTATTGTTTGAATGTAGTGGTCATTGACCTTGCCCTTTATTAAGTTTAGTGTAGTCAGTTTTAAAGCCTTGTTTATAAAGCCCGTTAGCCTATTTTTTTTAAACTGCGTTTAGCCAGTATAAATTTTTTTTAGCATTGTAAGTTTCAAAAGCTTTGTTGCTAAAGGTGGGCCCCGTTAGCTTAATTTAGTAATCATACGCTTGGCCGCTGTTAAGTTTCAGTTGTAAGAATCTTGTTGCTAAAGCATGACTCCGTTTTGACTGTCATGTATGTGTTTCATGGTTAAAACCTTACCCTTATATGGAAGTTGGCTACCGTCCTTCTTGTTCTGCGATATTTATACATATCATGGGGCTAAGTAGTTGAGTTTCGGGCATGGGCCACACCCATTACAGATAAAATTTTTACTGTTCACTGGAAGCTTAAGCTATTAATACTGCTGCTAATTTTGTGCTAAGTTCCTTTCAGGACGAAGGTAGTGACTATGGTCTTAGTTTCAGGGCTCCTGCTACAGCGTGTTGCACATTGGCCGGGGTTCAAGTTTCCCACCCAATCTTGCAAGAGGTCTTCCTGGGGAGTCGGCCGAGATCCAGAGCTCCATCAGGACCGAGACGACGTACGCTTCCTGTCATCAAACAGCGGACGACGAAGGTCTAGAGATCTTTAACTGTTGAAAACTATTTAAAAATTAAGACTGATTGGATTCCAGCCTAGACACTTAATAATCTGGCCCTCCAGTCCTACGATATCGGGAGCAGGGTATACAAACTGCAGCAACGACACACAGTTAAGCTTGAGGACAAGCCGCGACTGAAGGCATTCACTGGACTATTCTATCATAAATGGTTGAAAACGAGGAATTTCTCGATTTCGTCTGTTTCTCGCATGAGGTTTCATTCCAAACTTGCCGCACGGTAGACTCGCACAATTGCCGCATTACATATGGGGTACTGAACTCCCTCCCGTCCCCCAGATAGAGCGTCAACGTGGTGGTAAGTTCATATGGGACCAAATTGCTGAGGTCATCGGTCCCTAGGCTTACACACTACTTCATCTAACTTAAATTAACTTACGCTAAGGACAGCACACACACACATGCCCGAGGGAGGACACGAACCCCGAACGGCGGGAAGCCGTGCGAACCGTGGCAAGACGCCCAAGATCTCGTGGCTAGTGCGAACGTGGTTCTCCGAAAATGAATGTGTGGTGTGTATGTTTGATGGACACGATTATATGCCCGTTCTTCTTTGCGGAGCCTACAGTTAACGCAAAAACGTATGTATGCATGTTGGAATTGTGGGCTGTGCTATAACAATATGGCCCGCTATGTCACTTTGTGGACATTGTGAGTGATTTCTTGGACCATGAGTTCCCATATCACTGGAATGGATTATGCTGTCCGCCCTTTTCTTGGCCCACTAGAAGCCCAGACATCACGCCACCTTTTTTTAAAAAATCAAGAATGATCACTTCGTTATCTGCCAGATCTGCGCCATGAAATTTGTGCAAGTAACACAAATGTTACGCCTGAAATGCTGCAAAACACTTGGAGAGAATTGTAATACTGATTAGATGTCTCCCGCGCCAGTAGTGTTGTGCATATTTAATTGTATTAGGTGTGTAAAAAACAGTTAACTTACTTGTATAAACACACCATCAATAAATATTTCTGTTACTTCTCAAGTTATTAAATTTCATATCATATGGTCGACCCAGGCACCCTGTATAATTCTATATTCCAAAAATATCAAGGAGAATATAGTGCGTTTATGTGAAGTTTTCCATCGTCTACGTGCATCTCACTTAGTCCTTAGTGTGGAAAATACCATTTCTTTCTACAAAGAGTTCGTTACGTGGACCATATTCTTGGAAGTAACAGGAATCGCACTGATCTGCGACTTGTTGATGCCGTAAAAAATTGTCCGATATCCATTATAACAAATGAATTGCAATCATATTTAGGACTCGCACAATTTTCATCGCAAATATGTCCCAAAATCTGCTTAAATAGCAATACCTCTCACACAGATGTTAAGAAATGGATACAGTTTTATTGATCACCACATTGTGGAGCTGCATTTTTAAAACTGAAAGATGTGTTAACAACTAGTTCAGTTGTTACCTTTCCAGATCTTCAGAGACAGTTCATACTGTCTTGTGACCCTATAAGTTTTGCTTTACGTTGTGTCCTGAATCAGGAAAAAGATGGACAAGAACACCCCATTCCATGTGCATTCAAACAGCCTAGTAGGGTAGAACAGAATTATGTAACAACTGAGAAAGAAATTTTGGTATTAATATTCGGAATAACTTGTTTCCAATGTTATTCATACAGCCGTCGTCTAAAGTAATAGCCGATAATGCAGAACTCAGGTGGTTGTTAGGACTTAAAGACCCAAGTTGTGCGTTGGCTAGATGAATATTGCTTCTCAATGCGTTTCATTTCGAAGTAGTACATAGTCCCGGAAGGTCACACGCAAATGCAGACGGCCTGAGCTGCAAAGCACGCGCCATGGAATGCGCTAGCGTGGACAAGAATGAATGGATCGAAGCGCAAAGTAATGACCCAGATTGTCAGTGGTCAGGCAGCCCCAATCCAGAACGGAGGACGGAGTACTGTACAGAAAGACGGGATGCTCGCTATGCGTCGTAGTGCCAGAGAGATTACGAAACCAATTGTTGAGGTAGTCCCACGATTCGATCTTAGCAGGACACACTCGTCACGGGGAAACAAAACGCAGAGTCGCGCAAAATTGCTGATGGGTAACACGCAGACTGGACGTTTACCGTTACGTAAAGAACTTTATACCCAGCGCGCTAAAGTTGGAGTTTAGTCACCAAAGATTTATGTTACAATGGCTATTCGAGGCAGATAAACCGTTTCCGATACTTGGGGTGGATATTCTCGGACAGTTTGCCCAAGTTTCAGTAGGAAACCGGTGTGTTTTGGCGATAATCGATCATTTTTCACGTTTCGTTTCCATGATAGCCATACCATACCAGCAGACCGAAGCCGTAGCACATGCCATGGTAAACCAGTGGACACTCAAGTTTGGAATACCTGAAACAATAATAACTGACCAAGGAACAAAGTTTATGTCAGATTTAATGAAACAGTTGTGCCGGTAATTCCACATTAAGAAACTTCGGACTAGTGTGTTACAGCCACAGCCAAAGGGGTTGAACAGACTTTTCGTAGATGTTAAGTTACTACGTTAACTCACAGAGTGATAACTGAGACCTTTACTTGCATACATCACAGGAGCGTGAATTCAAAAATCGAGAAGAGCACAGCGTTATCCCCGTATGAGGTTGTTTTTAGTCAGGTGATGTCGTCTCCTTTTGAGTTTTTCACGCTGCCCCTAGGAAGCGATTTCTAGCAGTGAAAAATTTCTCGAAAATGTTAAAAAACTATTTAGCGACAGGTAAAAAAGATGAATATCGATGTCTGAACAAGAAGACAGGACACACAAAAAGAAATCAGTGTTACCTAAGTATCACAGCTTATAGTAATGACGTTGCCTGTTAACATTAAACTATAATTTCCATCTCACCCCCCTGCCAGACCACGTGGGTTGGATTCATCCTTTTAAGGGAACTGTATAGGTGCTATACTAACAGTCGGTAGCGTCTTCCAAAGAGGAGAGGGTAGATTTGGGGGAAAAGGCCAAAAAGAGAAATATTAGGCAAGAAAAGCGAGAGATTTCTGTAGTTTAAATTTATTTATTTCCGTTTATGATCACAAAATTGTTAGGTCCTCAGACTAAGATCTGTTTTAGAAATATGTCCTAATATAATGGAACCATAGTAGCATCGTCTGTAGTTATCCCGTCACATCACTACGCACTGAGGCCACAAGCAGGAAGCAGAAATAACAAGGTAAACAGAGAATGGCAAGATACCTATAGATGCAATGAGTTTATCAATTGTGTATGTTTTCTAATTATACTGGTTATGTGTGTATATATTTTATGGTTATGATAAAGGGTCACAAATGAGCATAAAAGAAACGTTTGGTGTAAGTTCTAGTTCGAAGGTATTTTGGGTGAAACTATACTTGCAACTTACTAATGGCAGTTGAACTTGAGTGCTTGGGTTGACAGGAAAAGCACCAATATGCCTAGTACGATAACTTAATTATTTTATGTAGAGTGTTCGTTTAGCCGAAGAGAAAGTAGTTTTTTATTCGCAGCAGGCATGAACAGCAGGTGGATTGTCCCTGAGGAACGAATGTGTATCTGTATACCTGTTAGTCGTAGGCCTTTTGCTTTACGCAAAAGATTTGTCCTAAATCGGGTTATTTATATAAGGTGAAGGGTAACATAAGACAGTTACGCACTTAGGAATCTGCGACGGAATATTCGAAAGAAGTCATGTCAGACACACTGTGTACACCGGTTATATTCCGTAGAAGTTGTCTGTACTTCTCACGAGCACTGTCGACAAAGTAGCACACAATGTGTAGAACAAAATGGTTAGGGCTTGTTAATCGATAGTACCCTATATGACATTCTGACAGACCTTCCCATTACCCTCCTCCGGAACAGGAACCACTATCCTGAATATAGACCAAAAATTGATTTATGTACGCGATCTATCCCTTGAGATGTTACCCACCAGAAACCAAATCTTCCCCAGCAACAAGTTATACCCGGCCCTCCTTGCCTGCCTAGACCGAATGTTAACCACACTGCATGCCCGCATGCCAATGGGACAGCTCTTGGACGACGTAAAAAGTATCGCAGTGAATACCAGCAGCGACTAGTAGTTATAGGTTCTTCGACCTCAGATGCCTGTACAATTTTCCCAGTATCTGCAGTCATACACTGTCAATTGAAGTGAAAAATAGGCCAAATCCCATCCTTGCCAACCTTCTCCAACGAGTTCAGATTACTCACAACAGCACCAACCAGAAGCAATGGGACGAGAGAAAAAAATGCACCATGAACATTTGTAGAGATCAGTACTAGCGCAGTCGGAAAAGTTATGAACATTGTGACATCGTGAGTGGAGGAACAAATACGAAGTACAAATAAGTGTAAATAAACTAGTGTTTTTATTTCAGTAAAATTCTAGGGCGAATTTAGTGTCGTAACGAGGAAGAATGTAATTGGATAAAGGATGTCAAATGAGACACCTTTCAGCCGTTTATTTTCCAACTTTATTTCATTTTGCAACCAGTTTCAGCCTTTTACTACGCCATCTTCAGGCCCCTGGCCTCGGTTGTGATAAAAACAGGGGCCAACAATACTGGTACTAGTAGATTTTTGGTATAGCGATCACTTCAACCATCATGTGCCGCGCTCACTACGGCGAGGAATCACGAGAACCTGGCGATGTAACACCCACCGCCCATCATCGGAATGCGCAGTCAGCAGCCGGAGTCGGTCGTCTCTGGGGAGACGCACTCATATTCTCCACGCTGTCCACCAATGATTGTTGTGGGGTCGTGTCCACTCGTCTCGTGTAGGGTGCCTCAAGGATGCTGCGTTCTCGGAATGCTACACAACAATTCAAGCAAAATCACATTAATAGTTTTTTATTACAAATAAGAAGAATGACAATACTTAACTTGTATTTACAACAAGTGTCGCAAGCGATGGACAACATGCAAACAGTAATGTTCTTTGCTATATACAATGTCCAAACAAGCAGAGGATATCGATCATTAATAACTGTTCTGGGAGTGCCGGTCTACAACTGTGTTAATACTGTCCTAATACTCTGAGAATACTACTGACGGCCTTGGGAGAGCCAGTCATGACAAAACTCTACCAGCTGGTGAGCAAGATGTATGAGACAGGCGAAATACCCTCAGACTTCAAGAAGAATATAATAATTCCAATCCCAAAGAATGCAGGTGTTGACAGATGTGAAAATTACCGAACTATCAGTTTAATAAGCCACGGCTGCAAAATACTAACGCGAATTCTTTACAGACGAATGGAAAAACTGGTAGATGCAGACCTCGGGGAGGATCAGTTTGGATTCCGTCGAAATGTTGGAACACGTGAGGCAATACTGACCTTACGACTTATCTTAGAAGAAAGATTAAGAAAAGGCAAACCTACGTTTCTAGCATTTGTAGACTTAGAGAAAGCTTTTGACAATGTTGACTGGAATACTCTTTTTCAAATTCTAAAGGTGGCAGGGGTAAAATACAGGGAGCGAAAGGCTATTTATAATTTGTACAGAAACCAGATGGCAGTAATAAGAGTCGAGGGGCATGAAAGGGAAGCAGTGGTTGGGAAAGGAGTGAGACAGGGTTGTAGCCTCTCCCCGATGTTATTCAATCTGTATATTGAGCAAGCAGTAAAGGAAACAAAAGAAAAATTTGGAGTAGGTATTAAAATTCATGGAGACGAAGTAAAAACTTTGAGGTTCGCCGATGACATTGTAATTCTGTCAGAGACAGCAAAGGACTTGGAAGAGCAGTTGAACGGAATGGACAGTGTCTTGAAAGGAGGATATAAGATGAACATTAACAAAAGCAAAACGAGGATAATGGAATGTAGTCAAATTAAATCGGGTGATGCTGAGGGAATTAGATTAGGAAATGACACACTTAAAGTAGTAAAGGAGTTTTGCTATTTAGGAAGTAAAATAACTGATGATGGTCGAAGTAGAGAGGATATAAAATGTAGACTGGCAATGGCAAGGAAAGCGTTTCTGAAGAAGAGAAATTTGTTAACATCGAATATAGATTTATGTATCAGGAAGTCGTTTCTGAAAGTGTTTGTTTGGAGTGTAGCCATGTATGGAAGTGAAACATGGATGATAACTAGTTTGGACAAGAAGAGAATAGAAGCTTTCGAAATGTGGTGCTACAGAAGAATACTGAAGATAAGGTGGATAGATCACGTAACTAATGAGGAGGTATTGAATAGGATTGGGGAGAAGAGAAGTTTGTGGCACAACTTGACTAGAAGAAGGGATCGGTTGGTAGGACATGTTTTGAGGCATCAAGGGATCACAAATTTAGCATTGGAGGGCAGCGTGGAGGGTAAAAATCGTAGAGGGAGACCGAGAGATGAGTACACTAAGCAGATTCAGAAGGATGTAGGTTGCAGTAGTTACTGGGAGATGAAGCAGCTTGCACAGGATAGAGTAGCATGGAGAGCTGCATCAAACCAGTCTCAGGACTGAAGACAACAACAACAACAACTCTGAGAATACTGAGCTGCCGAGGCTTTCAGGAGCGGCGCTTATATTCTCCTCTTGTAGAGACCGCTGCTGTCGTGGTGTGGTCCTAAATCAGCGCACCATTGGCCAACGTCGTTTCACCGCCTTCTCCTTTCTTGCGTTCTTTATCTTCGTTCCGGGCTTGTGATTACGCTAGAACAATTGTGATCAAGCCTATATAAAGAAACCGTTGTAACTATCACAGGACTTTCTTCAGTTATCGATCATAATCCCTTAGCAGAAAATCCTAGCCCGCACTAAGCTGTCGCACCTTTTTCCCATATTGAATACATTTTATGTATTGAGATAGTTACAACGTAAAAATTAGATTTTCTGCTGGATTTTAGAATTTAGAAAAAGTAATTAATTTGCGACTCACAACATTTTTTCTTGTACCTGTGTCAACTAGGTCCCGAGATAATCGATGGAAACATCAATTATTTTGTTGTCGAAGTATTTTGCCGAAATTTTAGAATACTGTGACATCATAAAAATGTTCAAATGTGTGTGAAATCTTATGGGACTTAACTGCTAAGGTCATCAGTCCCTAAGCTTACACACTACTTAACCTAAATTATCCTAAGGACAAACACACACACACCCATGCCCGAGGGAGGACTCGAACCTCCGCTTGGACCAGTCGCGCACCGGCTTAGACCGCTCGTCTAATCTGTGACATTTAAGGTTCTGTTGTGTCTTAAACCAAGTGTGCTAGATGGAACGAACTTCGAACGTTTTTACCCACTAAAGACATCTCTTGGTGATAGTGAAAACAACTCGTGGTACAGAGATCGAACTTTCATTGCGTTTTAACAGTGGAGCCGTTGTATGTGACTGTAAGAAACAGTGATGTGAAACACGAGTCGGTTTATTTTTGCGTTCTCAGGGTTTTCAGAATATAACTGAAGCTAAAATTCATGTTCGACAGCTAGGTATTCCTCATTCGTCATTTGTATTATATAAGAAAATACTGGTTTTTAATTATTTATAGAGGATGTGTTATACACTAATTCTAATATTCCATAGTGAATTATATACAGCTACAAATTAAATGCACTGCTGCGATCTTTACAACTGCCATCCGCTGTCCGCCACTGCTGCTGCTGCTGCCGCCGCCGCTGCCGCCCTCTTACATTCTTCTCCACCCTCCTCTTCGTTCTCGTCGCCGCCGTCGCCACAGCCACCGCCAGTCTGCTCGCCACAGTCGCCTCCATCTTGGTTTTCATCGCCACCGCCTCCTCCATCTTCGTCTTCACCTCCGTCGCCGCCGCCGCCGCCACCCTCATCTGCTGCCATCACATCACACTGGACGGCGCTGCCGTCATCCCCCATCATCCTGGTGGCTCTCCGCCGTCTGTAATTATCATCGACCTTCTGTCCCCTGCTTCTCTTGATCCACAATGGACACTCCAGCCACCTCTATCACACACCATCCCCCCCTCTGCTCCCACCATCAGTACATGGAAAGCTTCCTTTGGCCCACCACCATATGTCCACCCTCGTCCCAACAGTTTCTTCCTCATCTGCAGTCACATTGGCCACCTGTCCTCCCCTACCCACAACACATCTCCTACCCTCCACTGTTTCATTTGCCTGTTCTCTGCTCCCTACCTATCTCACATTCTCCACTAACATGCAATGCCTGCACAAGTTACATCTCACTGTGCGACTGTGTACTACACCAGATTCCATGATACCATCCACCAGCAGCCACGCTGACTCCAGCCCATTGGAAGGACCTGCCGAGTGCCATATCCCACCCCCTCAGTTCCTCAACCCCCACCTCATCCCACTGTCGCCAAGAAACCTCGTAAGTGACCCAATGCAGACACCACAGCAGCACTGCCACCAAAAAAAAAAACCAAACCAACCCAGAGTCCACTGTACACATGGACTCTACTCCCTCCCCTCCACCCTCTCTCCCAGGGGCCCACGTCTTCCTCATATACCACCCCAACCCTCAATTCCACAACACCAGATCCCTTAGCATCGAAATCAGAAAGTATGTCCCCCACATTCCTGCTACGCAAAACATCCCCTGCAAAGTGTCCTCCCTTATCAAATTTACCAATCCCTACTTCCACACAGGCCTTATCCTCAAACTCCCTCATGTTAGCTTTGCTCCTCATGCCACTCATACTCCTTTCAACATCACCCCCACCTATCCAAACCATCCCAGCCTCGTCGCTGTCTCCCACCCACACTGATGTGATCACAAAGTTTGGTCCCAAGATCATGTCACAAGAGGTGCTCACAGAACTCATTTCCCATCCTTCCACAGAGATCTGCACTGCCTGCCATATCTACAGTGTCTCTGGTCCCACATTCTTCATGCAAGTATTCACAGAACATGCTCCAACCATCAACTGCCTCCTCATAGACACAACCCTCATCTACAACCACTGCCGCAAGGTTGAATTCTCCAAATCCCTCACTCCTTCCCACAATGATTTTGATGCCAAAACTGTCTCCTACACAACGACCACCATTCTGCTGATGGTAAGAATCCTCCCACCTGTCCCTAGCGTAAGCAGTCACACTTCAACCTAGGTTCTACCACCACGTGCAACACCTGCAATGATGCTTACCTTGCTTACTCCACCAAGTGCAAGGCCAAACCCCCACCTATCAAACCCAAATTAACTATGCCTGTCTGCTCTATTGACCATCCCATCCATCCCAACAACTCCCTCCACCCAAAACCCACTGCTGAGGACATCATGCTTTTCTTCCATCATCCTCCAAAATATACACGCCTTCCAATAATCCTACACCATTCAGCAAATCTCCCTTGCTGCCCACTCAGTATCCCTCCTGAACAGCGAAGCCACATACTCCCGCAAGCAGGTCCACTACGTTCTCTTCCATCTCATTACCTTCATATAAACCTCTCCACTCCTAACCCTGCAAAGCGATTCCTAGTCTCTCACGATGGTGCAACATCCACTCCCTACCAACCAACAAGCCCCTTTTTAAGCAATCCTCTCCTGGCACAACAATGATGCCTTCATCCTTAACGAAACATTCTTGCAACCACACCACACTGTCTGTACCTCTCCATCCACCACACTGATAACCCTCTTCCTCTGGTCAGAGGTGGAGTAGCAATTCGCCATCACCGTAACATCCCCACTTGGCCACAACACTTACTCAGCAATCCAATCAAACACCTTATCCTTAGCCTCTTCTTCAAAACACTCATCGTTACCTGTGCTACCATCTACATCTGACCTAGCAATCCCATCCCCTAAGATTTACTCACCCACATTGACTGTCTCCTTTCGACCTATATTATTGCCACTGATCTCAACAACCACAGTATATCTCCTGCAGACCTCCAGTGGTGGCATCAGTTTGCCAAATCTCTCCACAGTAGCATTGTCCCCATCCCACAGCACACCCATTATGAAAGCAACACCACCTCCAATGTCATCCTAGCATCTCCCAGTCTCCTTGGAAGCCTCACTGTATAAGTCCTTGATCTAATTTTATGTGATCACATACCTGTCCTCCTCGCCATACCCTACACACTAACTCATCCGTATGCACCCCATATGCATCTCCATCCAGAAGTTGTCCATGACTATTCCTTTTCCAGCTGGAATACCTATCAGGAATCCATAGATACCCAGGCTAAATGGCACCCCCTCCCCCCCAGCCTTTGAGCAACCCAATGATATCCCCTATGCTGCAGCCTTCCTGCAAAAGACTTTGCCACATGCTCTCTCCGCTCATATCGTTATTGTCCCACTTTCTCACCACAAGGCATGCTCCTTCTCTGTAAATCCCATTGTTTGTATCACTCCTTCATCCAGATTCATAACCAGGATACACTCACACACCACTGGGAAGTGCAGCGACACTTCAGAAACTTACTCAGTGCCAAAAAACACTGTTACTGGTGCCAGACATGCACCAGACCCAATGCTATACTCCCAGTTGACTCTTCTTCCAAGTACTGGAAAGCATTCAACCACCTTACTGGCACCCATCCCATCCCTTGCTACCTGATCCTTCACAAAAACTTTGCCTTACCTGGTGACATGAGCAAAGCCAATCACTTTGCATCTACCTCACCGACATCTTCTCCATCCCAGACGATCCCCACTTTGACTAATCCCAATAACCTACTGTCTATGAATGCACATATACCACAATCTAACCACTGGCTCTAACCTTCCAGGACTTTAACATAATACCAGAAACAGAATTAAACACCCCAATCGTAGCACAGAACATAAAACAAGTAACTTCACATAAAACTCAACACATCCACTGGTCACAACTGTATTACCTATCACCACCTCAAAGAATGCCCTGTCTCCTTTCTCATCACCCTTGCAACCCTGTATACCACTATCCTCTCCACAAGCTACTATCCTGACTTGTGGAAATCCTCCAAAATCCTACGTTTCGTCAAACTAGACAATCCCCCCACTGATACCTCCTTGCACCGCCCCATCTGCCTCACCTCAAGGTTTAACAAAATCTGAATTCATTCTCTCCTGATGTATCAACTAGCATCTGCTCAAACGCATCTGTTTCCTGTCATCCAGTGTGGCTTCCGTCTATCCTTCTCTGCTGTTGATCACCTCCTGACCTGCGCCCATCTCCTGCCTCAGCAGCTCAGCAATTGTAAATCCGTCATCTTTGCCTCCCTTGACTTATGGTATTGCGGTCTCCTTTTTGAACTCCAGACTTATGCATTCCAATCAACTATGTCCGCCTTATTGTATTCTTCCTCTCCAGAGCCCATCCTTTGCCATTGTTAATAAGACCAAATCCTGTATCTTTCACCCAACTGCGGGAATACCCAAAGGTTCCATTTCCTCCCCTCTCCTTTATCTCTTATACACTGCTAACATGCCCAAGTCACATCGTCCCATCCACCTCTTTCACTATGCTGATGACACCGCTTTCCTCGCCCTCTATCCTGAACTCTATAAATGTCAACGAACCCTGCAAATCCACCTCAATCAGCTTACTTACTGATGTAACCAATGGCTCCTTAAGGTTATCCGCCCCCCACCCCAATCCAGGCAATAATTATAAGACATAATACCTTGGACTAATATTTTATCGACAACTAACGGGCCACTTAACCCACTAATCATCCAACAGAAAACCCACAATAGACTAAAACTAGTAAAACTACTAACCAGCTAACAAGGGGTCTACATCCCTGTGATATCCTTCTTATGCACAAATCCTTGATCCGTCCCATTCTTTGCTATGAAAAAGCGGGAAAGTCGACTGAGTAATATTTATGACTTGAGATACAGCAACCGATACTGAGAACAGAACAAAAAACTCAGATGTATTACTTTTCAGCACGCCCTCGTACCGTGAAATTATTATTTCAGTTGCTGCAAAAATAGTGAAGTCATACAGTGAAACATTTGTTGTCCCGTGTCGGGTACTAACTCTGTAGTATGCCGCTTCTGTAAGCCCAGCTCTTGGGAGAAATATGTAACTAACCTTCTCTCTTATCACACAGTCTTACTCATTGCAGAACGCCAGACCACTGAACTTAAAGCACTGTTCACTGATTTGTTAGTGTGGTATTCAGTCCAAATCCTCGTTTGATGCACCTCTCCATGCCAGTCTGTCCTGTCCCTCACCTGTGCTTCAGTACGTCAACCTATGTTCATTTGAACCTGCTTACTGTATTCAAGATTTAGATACCCTCTAAAATTTTTTGCCCCTTCCGCCATAGTTTCCACAGTACCAAACTGACAAATCCCTGATGCTCCAGAATGTGACTTATGAACGGATATCTTTTTGCTTCAAGTTGTACCATAAATTTCCATAATTCGATAAAGTGCTTTCTCATTAGCACCGCAATCTGCCCACATAATCATCAGCATTCGTCATACCACCACATTCCAAAAGCTTCAATTCTCTTTGTCTTAAATGCTTATCGTCCAAGTTTAATTTCCGCATAGGGCTGCACTCCGAGACATACCTTCAGAAAACACTCCGTAAGACTTAACTTTATGTTCAATGTAAATAAATTACTCTTCTTCAGAAACGCCTTTCCTGCCATTGTGATTCCACATTTTGTATTCTTACTACTTCGGTCCAAAATTCATCTACTGTTTTTAGTTTCACATTTCCTCATACCTTTCCCACAGGATCGCCTGATTTAATTGTATTATATTCCGTTAACGTTGTTTTACTTTTGTTTATGTTCATCTTGTATCCTCCTTTCAAGACACTGACCGTTCCGGTAAACTGATCTTCCAAATCCGCTGCCGTCTATGACAACATTATAATGTCATAGTCAAACCTCAAAGGTTCTATTTATTCACGCTGAACTCTGATTCTCTTTCCGAATTTCTTCACTGCTTGCACAGTATTAAGACTGAATAACATTGGGTTCAGGCTACAACCCTGTCTCACGCCGTCCTCCGCTACGACTTCCCTTTCATGTCTTTCGACGAATTACAGCGGCAGTCTGGTTTCTGTACAAGTTGTAGACAACCATTCGCCCTTACCTTCCTACTTCAAAATTTTGAAGAGGAGTTGAGTCAAAATTGTCAGACGTTTTCTCCGTACTATGATAATGTACTAACCAGCGCCGTTTGATCTTTACAGTGCGGTTGACTACATTCAGGAGCAGAGTCAATGACCTTGTAGACATGACATCACTAGGCCACACCTTCTTCCTCCTGCCCTCAAGTTCCACACTCCTTCTCCCTCGCCCTCCACTCTCCTCCCCCTTAAAATGGTTCAAATGGCTCTGAGCACTATGGGACTTAACTTCTGAGATCATCAGTCCCCTAGAACTTAGATCTACTTAAACCTAACTAACCTAAAGACATTACACACATACATGCCCGAGGCAGGATTCGAACCTGCGACCGTAGCGGTCGCGCGGTTCCAGACTGTAGCGCCTAGAACCGCTCGGCCACTCTGGCCGGCTCTCCTGTCCCTCCCCTTCCCTCCAGTCCACACTATGTTCAACCATCATAGCACAGTTTTAAAAATGAAAGAACCAATGAAAAATCAGAGATGGCGGAAATAGTCCAGCTGCATTAGTGGAAATAATTTTAAAACCCCCTCGTCTCCTCCTAGTTCCAACCAATCATACAGCACAGCACTCCTTATCTCCAGCCAATTATAGTGTAGCAATAAAAATCCAAGATGATGGAAACAGACCTATTGTATGATCTATGCCTCACGGCCCCTCCTTTTCCCAACCAATCTGGAATTAGGATTAGAAAATAGTGAGAAATAGGCATAAAATATTACTTAAGCTCAACTTCAAAGTCAATGATATGTGTTATATACGTAAAATGGGGCGCACACATAGCATAGGGTTCCATCTCATGTCCTCTCCTCCAATTGTAACCCAGTATCGTTGTTGCAACGTAGCCCTTCTGAGCTGTGCTATAGAGCATCCAAAATATTTAGCAAAAAATACTTCAAAATACATGAATTGCATAAAATACCGAATAAGTTGTTAAATATGTGTGCATGACTGACTTCCAGAAAATTGTGTATGGACTGCGCCACCAGTCACAGCAATATCTTTTTTGTTGTTGTTGTTGTTATTTCATTCTCCTCTCCTCATGCAGGTGGGGGTGGAGGGTGGTGGGGAGGGGGGGATGGGCTGGCAGCAGTACAAATAACTCGCTCTTTAGCCAATAGAAAGTCGTACTAACATAGATGTTAATAACACGAGACATATGTAGTATAAATTTAAAATAACTAATAAGTTGACATTAATGTGAAAAATATAAAAAAATTCTGTCGTCACGAATCGTTTTAAAAACAGTGATAAAAATGTGGAGATGAAGCAGTTGAAAACACTTGAGAAACACTGGAACACAAAACACTTGAAAAAACACTGAACACGACAGAAAATACACTGACCATTAAAACCAGAGCGCCATTCACTTTGACTATAACTGGAAAACGATCCACCCTGAGACGGTGGATTGCAGATGAAAAGAAGGGGATGTATGGAATGGAGTTTATAACAGCAGAGAACTTCGTCCAAACATGGAGTACCCTCTCCTTCAGCGTGACAATGCTTGATGTCGCACGAGCGCTGCGACATCTGCAACAATCCGACACCTTCGGTTCACTCTCATCCACCATCCTCCGTACAGTGTCGTCTTGGTCCCATCCGACTGTCGTCTGTTTCCAGAACTTAAATAACTCCTTCACTTTGATAGCGATAAAGTGGTGAGAGTAGAGATGAGGTTGTGGCTCCGTTAACAGAGTCAAACATTCTACAGTGACGGTATCAACAAACTGGTATCTCGATGGGAGACATGTGTCCGTCGCCACTGTGAATAACATAAGATATAAATATGTAGACATAAAGGATAAAGATGAAAAATGTTAATAAAGTGTTTTTTAAGTTTCAAGAGTTTTTATACAAGGAATTCGGAGTCATTACTTTCCAGCACGACCTCATAATTTTACTTACACTTACACTATCTGATCAAAAGTTTTCGGACACCCCTACATAATGGAGAATTGACCACTAGAAGCCACGAGGAAAGCACCTGCCAATATTAAAAGAGGCGGGAAATATTGTATCGTCAGTACAGTAGGAATAACCGTAGAACTGATTGACCAAGAGACCTCAGTGGCTTCGAACGTGGAAAAGTCGTTGGATGTCATCTACGTAGAAAATCCAACTTAGACAAGTCAACGACTATATAGCTGCCCAAGTCGACTCTTGGTGATATGATCGTGAAGTGGAAACACAAAGGAACAGACACAGCTAAACGAAGACCAGCCAACCTCAGGTATTAACGTACAGGGACAACTGTGCGTTGCACAGGTTGATTGAAAAATAGTGCATGAAATCAGGGGAAGGAGTCAGCCGTGAGTTCGAAAGAGCTATCAGCTGACCAGTTAGTACAGTGACTGTGCTTAGGGAGTTCAAATGAATGGGGAACATTGGTCCAGCAGCACCTCATAAGCCACACATTCCTGCTATCAATGCTAAGCGACCGTTGAGGTAACGTAAAGAGCGCCTTCACTGGGCAGTGTATGTCTGGAAAGAAGGGATTTGGTAATCTGATGGAATGGTTTTGGCTTGGCAGATGCCTAGAGAACGTCACTAGCCACCACATGTAGTGGCAATATTGAAGTATAGTGAAGGTGGTGTTGCAGTATGGAAGTGTTTTTCATAGTCAGGATGTAGTGCCCTTATTTCGCTTAAGAAAATGCTAAATCCCGAAGGATACGAACACATTTTACAGCATTGTGCACTGCATACGGTAGAGAAACAGTTCTCACAGGGAACCCCCTTGAGTGCAATGTCGCCAGTTCAGTCTTCAGTGAGGCTAATCTGAAAGTGGTGTGTTAACAATTATGACAGGAAAAGTACTAGCTGCTAATGACTCACCATGTGCATTAGGTGGGCAACAAAACTGAGTGTCCGGGAGGTGCAGAGATCAATCTTCTATGGGAAGTACGTATTACACTTCACAAAATCGACATCATCGACATTCAAGAAATGTTTAAAACAAACCACTAAGTTGCATCATGAACACCGAATGAAAAATGGCGTGCCACAGTAACCGCACAGGTTTCCACCATCAAGATCGAAGGCGATTTCCTTGGGAGTTACGAACACGCAGGGCGTTCAGCTAGGTATCAGCTCTTAAAGAATGTATATAGAATCATATTGATGTAACGGGATGATGAAAACAGATGATATGTGATGGTTTGTAACCGAATGCGAAACAGTCTGTCGGGGAGCTTATCGTGAAACTATGTATCCTTTAAGCGTAACTGCCGATATCGCGATAACATATTTTATAGGCACGGACAAAACAATCATCCAGACGATGAACATGTCCAGTGATTCCATGTGATATGATTTGCAATATCACAGACTCTTCATGAGTGTGATTTTTATATACAGACCAGGAATTAAGCAAAAGCAGGTTATTTTGACTAGCTATTGGCCAAAAACAGTGCACATACCATGGCTCAAGTTCTCTTACGCCCACATCCCCGCTCTTGCTTGCTGTGACGTCAGTATTCCCTACTGCCCTTGTGCTATCACGCATACGCGAAAGAATCTTAGAGGCGGAGCACCTTCAGCTCCTCGCAAAACAAGCCAATTTAGTAGATAACTATCATGCACATCATGTATACTGTATCGAGCATCCTTGAAAAGCGCGAACACCAGTTTTTGTAACAAGTGCGCCTCGTCCTGACTTGAATATCTGTAGTTTTTTCTTAAGCACTAAACAGTCATATTACTGCGTACTTATTCGAAATCTGCTCATAACTGATTTTTTACTATGTTGTGGATGATGTTCCATGTACATATTTGTGTTTGGTAACCGATGCTTGAACAATGACTGCCTTTTACTACGTTTCACTGGAGACGAGATTTGTGGCTCCCTGTCTGAGAAGGATGATGAACTACAGGGCTAGATGTCTGGTCCAGTATCACTTTCACGTGTTAAGCATGGATCCTCATCATTGTACTCCTCGAGAACATTGTTCCCACAGTCGAGCGTAGACGACACCACGCCTTCCACTCTTGCAGAAACGCTAATATTTCATCTGCCACTTATTTCTCACTCTGAGAAGTTCCTTGGGTTCCTTTCTGACGAGATGCCAACTTCAGCAATTCTTGTTGTAGATATAATGCAATGTTTGATTTGCTTATCACTGCCATTGCTCTACTTTGCATCAACACATCTAGCACTGTAGCACTGTTCCGAGTTACTCATCGAGTTAGCAGTTCAGCTACGCACCGCAGCCTCATGCTGTGCTCACTATTGGATACCACCAGTCCTGCCCCCAGTTGCCGTTAGCAGTAAATAGTGTGGTTGCATGGTAGACAAAAAGTGGGGCGCCGAATGCATCATTGGTCTTTTGCAATCTCGCACTCAATGAGCTCCTTTTGAGACGATATTTGTCTGTATTACATGACAATGCCTCATGTCATAAAGCAGCATCTGCCAGGCAGTTGTTGGTGGATATTAACATTGCCATAATGGACTCGCCTACCTGGAGTCCAGACCTGAAGCCAATGGATCACTTTTTAGTTGAGTTAGAACGTCGAATCCACTCTCTAACATTCTGCGTGGTGTCTGTTTGTTCTATATCGTGTCTCCCTACCACTATCGCGCAACGACGCTCTGAGCGTGTTTTTTAGGGAATTGACTAGTTTGAACCTGGGACCTGTTGCTGGTAAGGAGACGCCAGATCACACATGACATGTAGAATTCAGAAGAGTTCAGTGAGACTACCGATGATATAACCAAATACTTAATGATTTCAGCGTCAGCTCCACTGCACTCCCTGTAAAAGAATCTTAATACTAAGTAAATTTAGTGGAAGGGGTTCAAGGCTTTCCTATTTTTAGTTAGCTGGTAAAATAACGTCGAAAAAGCAGTTAAGTTTACCATTGGAAATTTTATTCTACTCACAAAACATTGTTTGTAAATTGCACTATTGATAAAAGGAAATGTTTTAATACAGGATGGTAAAAACTAACTGCGTTCAACAAAAATGTGAACGAATATTCCCTGAATGGGTTTCCAAGTTCTACAATGGATCGAAGGATGACTTATGCCATATCATATCTATAATCTAGGTTTAAATTAAGTTTCGCAAAAGAGAAAACTATCAAAATGGTCTACAGTGACCCTCAATTATGTTTAATAACTTATCTAACTTGTCGTAAATTACAGTGGCTGATGTGGCTTCTCAATAACTGTATAACAGAAAAATCATCGCGTTTCAGATTTTTACTTCAAGCGGCAAATGTGAACACCATGAGCTTTAATTGACGATCGACACTAGTATTACGCAAAAAGGGGGTGTAACAGATGAGACTTCTGCAGTTCTGAGTGAAGTTTTATGCGCTGTTATGCGGCATCGCGTGCGTTCGTTAACTTGTCGGTGTTCGTCAGGGGCGGCGGACTGCACCTCGCCGTCTCTAAAGCAACTCTCTCCTAACTTCTCCTTACTACAATTTACCGAAGTTGGTTTAAAAAAAAACTACCTGGCTGTGTTTTCATCTGACCAATCAGGGTCTCAATGTTAACCTTAAGCTCCACCTACAAAAATTCTGTCTATCCAATGAGAAACGTTATACTTTTCGTGGTGGGGCAATGTTTTTAACGTTTGCAACGTAACAGAGACGCGAAAAAGTCTCACGCTAAAACTTGCAGCTGGTGCGGTTCTTTTAGCGTTATCGTAAGATCTATACTGTTCTTCTGGAGAGCTCTCTCTTTTAACATTGGCTGGGGGGTGATCCTAACGTAACAGAGACGCGAAAAAGTCTCACGCTAAAACGTGCGGGTGGTGTGGTCCTTTTTGTGTTATCGTAAGATCTATACTGTTCTTCTGGAGGGCTCTAGCTTTTAACATGGGCTGGGGGTGGTCCTAACGGTTAGCTGGCCACGTGGGTGTCCGTCCCTTATCGTAGGGCCTTCTAACTTAACACGGTTCTGCTCTCGGCTTCTGTTCTCGTTTCTCCCCTCGGAACTGCGTCTGTCTCACGGTGGGAAAGTATGACATGCATTTAGGCATTCTCGTGTTAGTCTGTTGTATTCCATTTGCTCATTCGTTACTCGTATTACTTTGGTTAATTTAATGTCACGATTTATTCGGAGCTATCTGACATACTACTGGATTTGCTTATCATGTCAGGGTTTTCATGGAAGGTGTTGGATTTGCCTGACACCTTACAACTCCAGACCTCAGCGTCTAACATCTCTACCTTCTCTTCTTTCAGGCCTTGAGGAAAGATGGCCTGCTATTCCTCTACAGACATTAAGACACCTGACTGAGAATGCCCCCAGCAGAGTCGAAGCCGACATACAGGCGAAGGGTGGACGACATCAATATCCACTAATATCAACTAATACCCATATTTATATCCACTAATAGATGCCCAGAAACTTTTGCTGAGATAGAGTACATTTAAGCAACACGTTTCAAGTTTTAACTTCAAAGCAGGGGAAGTCTGTGGTCTCTTGCGGGAAAGCGGGAGAGGGTAACGGACCCACATTGAAGCGCCAAATAAACTAGTATAGGCATACGTATTCAAATACAGAGACATGTAAACTAGCAGAATACGGCGCTGCGGTCGCCAACGCCTGCATGAGAAAAGTGTCTGGCGCAGTTGTTAGGTCGGTTACTGCTACCACAAAGGCAGGTTTTCAAGATTCAAGTGAGTTTGAACGTACTGTTGCAGTCGGTGCACGAGCGATGGGACACACCATCTCCGAGGTAGCGACGAAGTGGGGATTTTCCCGTACGACCATTTCACGACTGTACCGTCAATATCAGGAATTCGGTAAAACATAAAATGTCCGACATCGCTGCGGCCGGAAAAAGATCCTGCAAGAAAGTGATAGAATTGCAACCCTTCCGCAAATTGCTGCGGACTTCAATGCTGGACCCTCAACAAGCGTCAGCGCACGAACCATCCAAAGAAATATCATCCATATGGGCTTTCGGAGCCGAAGGCCCACTCGTGTAGCCTTGATGGCTGCACGACACAAAGCTTTACGCCTCGTCTTGGAACGTCAATACCGACATTGAACTCTTGATGACTGGAAACATGTTGCCTGGTAGGACGCGTCTCGTTACAAATTGTATCAAGCGAATAGACACAATCGAGCGTATGGACGTGTTCGGGTATGGGAAGAACCTCATGAACCCATGGACCCTGCATGTCAGCAGCGACTGTTCAAGCTGGTAGAGGCTTGAGGTGTGTGCAGTTAGAGTGATATGGTGCCCCTCATACGTCTCGATACGACTCTGGCAGATGGCACGTACGTAAGCATCCTGTCTGATCACCTGCATCCATTCACGCCCATCGTGCATTCCAACGGACTTTGCCAATTCCAGCAGTACAATGCGACACCCCACACGTCGAGAATTGCTACAGAGTGTTTCCAGGAACACGTTTCTGAGATTTGACACTTCGGATGGCCACCAAACTCACCAGACATGAACATTATTCAGTATATCTGGGATGCTTTTCATCGTGCTGTTCAGAAGAGATCTCCCCCCCCCCCCCCCGGTACTCTTACGGGATTTATGGACAGCCGGTGGGGGGGGGGGTCTACACGATATTAAGCAGGTGTACCACTTTCTTTGGCTCTTCAGTGTATTAGATACAGAACACTAAAAAACTCGCCTGTAAAACGTCGTAGAAATCTGGAAGTACCATTCGGACTGCAAACACGATCCTTATTGTTATACGCTTAAACATTCCTCGATTGATGGAGTTGAAAGTATGTGAGAGACTTTCTGTCAAAGTTACTGACGTGGAACATCCACTGTTTCTGTTTGTTCTTGAGTTAGAAAGACACATAAACAGATGGATTTAGAAAATTTGGTTCTTGTGAAACACAGCTGGCTCTTTATTCACGCGAAGTATTGTGTACTATCATTGATTCCATATTTTTAGATTTCACGAATGCATTTGACGCTCGAATGCATTTGACGCTGCCCCCCATGAACCATGGACCTTGCCGTTGGTGGGGAGGCTTGCGTGCCTCAGCGATACAGATGGCCGTACCGTAGGTGCAACCACAACGGAGGGGTATCTGTTGAGAGGCCAGACAAACGTGTGGTTCCTGAAGAGGGACAGCAGCCTTTTCAGTAGTTGCAGGGGCAACAGTCTGGATGATTGACTGATCTGGCCTTGCAACATTAACCAAAACGGCGTTGCTGTGCTGGTACTGCGAACGGCTGAAAGCAAGGGGAAACTACAGCCGTAATTTTTCCCGAGGACATGCAGCTTTACTGTATGATTATGGCATCCTCTTGGGTAAAATATTCCGGAGGTAAAATAGTCCCCCATTCGGATCTCCGGGCGGGGACTACTCAGGAGGATGTCGTTATCAGGAGAAAGAAAACTGGCGTTCTACGGATCGGAGCGTGGAATGTCAGACCCCGTAATCGGGCAGGTAGGTTAGAAAATTTAAAAAGGGAAATGGATAGGTTAAAGTTAGACATAGTGGGAATTAGTGAAGTTCGGTGGCAGGAGGAACAAGACTTCTGGTCAGGTGATTACAGGGTTATAAACACAAAATCAAATAGGGGTAATGCAGGAGTAGGTTTAATAATGAATAGGAAAATAGGAATGCGGGTAAGCTACTACAAACAGCATAGTGAACGCATTATTGTGGCCAAGATAGATACGAAGCCCACACCTACTACAGTAGTACAAGTTTATATGCCAACTAGCTCTGCAGATGACGAAGAAATTGAAGAAATGTACGATGAAATAAAAGAAATTATTCAGATAGTGAAGGGAGACGAAAATTTAATAGTAATGGGTGACTGGAATTCGAGTGTAGGAAAAGGAAGAGAAGGAAACATAGTAGGTGAATATGGATTGGGGCTAAGAAATGAAAGAGGAAGCCGCCTAGTAGAATTTTGTACAGAGCACAACTTAGTCATAGGTAACACTTGGTTTAAGAATCATGAAAGAAGGTTGTATACGTGGAAGAACCCTGGAGATACTAAAAGGTATCAGATAGATTATATAATGGTAAGACAGAGCTTTAGGAACCAGGTTTTAAGTTGTAAGACATTTCCAGGGGCAGATGTGGACTCTGACCACAATCTATTGGTTATGACCTGTAGATTAAAACTGAAGAAAATGCAAAAATGTGGGAAATTAAGGAGATGGGACCTGGATAAACTGAAAGAACCAGAGGTTGTACAGAGTTTCAGGGAGAGCATAAGGGAACAATTGACAGGAATAGGGGAAAGAAATACAGTAGAAGAAGAATGGGTAGCTCTGAGGGATGAAGTAGTGAAGGCAGCAGAGGATAAAGTAGGTAAAAAGACGAGGGCTGCTAGAAATACTTGGGTAACAGAAGAAATATTGAATTTAATTGATGAAAGGAGAAAATATAAAAATGCAGTAAATGAAGCAGGCAAAAAGGAATACAAACGTCTCAAAAATGAGATTGACAGGAAGTGCAAAATGGCTAAACAGGGATGGCTAGAGGACAAATGTAAGGATGTAGAGGCTTATCTCACTAGGGGTAAGATAGATACTGCCTACAGGAAAATTAAAGAGACCTTTGGAGAGAAGAGAACCACGTGTATGAATATCAAGAGCTCAGATGGCAACCCAGTTCTAAGCAAAGAAGGGAAGGCAGAAAGGTGGCAGGAGTATATAGAAGCTTTATACAAGGGTGATGTACTTGAGGACAATATTATGGAAATGGAAGAGGATGTATATGAAGACGAAATGGGTGATACGATACTGCGTGAAGAGTTTGACAGAGCACTGAAAGACCTGAGTCGAAACAAGGCCCCCGGAGTAGACAACATTCCATTAGAACTACTGACGGCCTTGGGAGAGCCAGTCATGACAAAACTCTACCAGCTGGTGAGCAAGATGTATGAGACAGGCGAAATACCCTCAAACTTCAAGAAGAATATAATAATTCCAATCCCAAAACAGCAGGTGCTGAGAGATGTGAAAATTACCGAACTATCAGTTTAATAAGTCACGGCTGCAAAATACTAACGCGAATTCTTTACAGACGAATGGAAAAACTGGTAGATGCAGACCTCGGGGAGGATCAGTTTGGATTCCGTCGAAATGTTGGAACACGTGAGGCAATACTGACCTTACGAGTTATCTTAGAAGAAAGATTAAGAAAAGGCAAACCTACGTTTCTAGCATTTGTAGACTTAGAGAAAGCTTTTGACAATGTTGACTGGAATACTCTTTTTCAAATTCTAAAGGTGGCAGGGGTAAAATACAGGGAGCGAAAGGCTATTTACAATTTGTACAGAAACCAGATGGCAGTTATAAGAGTCGAGGGGCATGAAAGGGAAGCAGTGGTTGGGAAAGGAGTGAGACAGGGTTGTAGCCTCTCCCCGATGTTATTCAATCTGTATATTGAGCAAGCAGTAAAGGAAACAAAAGAAAAATTTGGAGTAGGTATTAAAATTCATGGAGACGAAGTAAAAACTTTGAGGTTCGCCGATGACATTGTAATTCTGTCAGAGACGGCAAAGGACTTGGAAGAGCAGTTGAACGGAATGGACAGTGTCTTGAAAGGAGGATATAAGATGAACATCAACAAAAGCAAAACGAGGATAATGGAATGTAGTCCAATTAAATCGGGTGATGCTGAGGGAATTAGATTAGGAAATGAGACACTTAAAGTAGTAAAGGAGTTTTGCTATTTAGGAAGTAAAATAACTGATGATGGTCGAAGTAGAGAGGATATGAAATGTAGACTGGCAATGGCAAGGAAAGCGTTTCTGAAGAAGAGAAATTTGTTAACATCGAATATAGATTTAAGTGTCAAGAAGTCATTTCTGAAAATATTTGTTTGGAGTGTAGCCATGTATGGAAGTGAAACATGGACGATAACTAGTTTGGACAAGAAGAGAATAGAAGCTTTCGAAATGTGGTGCTACAGAAGAATACTGAAGATAAGGTGGATAGATCACGTAACTAATGAGGAGGTATTGAATAGGATTGGGGAGAAGAGAAGTTTGTGGCACAACTTGACTAGAAGAAGGGATCGGTTGGTAGGACATGTTTTGAGGCATCAAGGGATCACAAATTTAGCATTGGAGGGCAGTGTGGAGGGTAAAAATCGTAGAGGGAGACCGAGAGATGAGTACACTAAGCAGATTCAGAAGGATGTAGGTTGCAGTAGGTACTGGGAGATGAAGAAGCTTGCACAGGATAGAGTAGCATGGAGAGCTGCATCAAACCAGTCTCAGGACTGAAGACCACAATAACAACAATTTGACACCATTTCTCACAAGCGGAATCTAACCAAATTTCGGGCCTATGAAACATCGTCTTAGCTTTGCAAACGGATACCTGATTTCCTGTTGGAAAGATCAGAGTTACCAGTAGTTTACAGGAAGTTATATCTGGTGTATCTCAAGGAACTGTTATACTCTCTCTGCTCTTCTTAATCTACATAAATGATTTAGGAGACGATACGAGCAGACATTCTAAATTTCTTTAAAGATGACTCTATTTATTACCGTCTAGTACAGCCATTAGAAGATCAAAACGAATTAAAAAATGATTTAGACAAAATATGTGCATGGTACGAAAAGTGGCAATTGACCCTGAACAATCAAAAGTGTGAGTTCTTCAACATGAATAATAAAAAAATTCTCCTACATTTCGATTACACGTTAAATGACACATATTTAAAAGTTGAGAATTCAGTTAAATACCATGGGATTACAGTCATGGAAACTTAAAACTGGAACCGTCACATTGAAAATGTTGTGGGGAAAGCGAACCTAAGACTGTGCTTTATTGACAGAAATCTTAGAAGGAGCAATAAGTCTGAATAGACTCCCGACACTGCGCTTGTCCTTCCTCTTCTGGGGTATTGCTGTACTGTATGGGAACGTTACCAAGACAGGATTGACGAAGGAGGCCGAAAAAGTTCAAACAAAGCCTACTCGTGTTTTGTTATTGTGGCGAAATCGGGAACGGATTGCCACTGTTACGATAAGGGAGGTAGGGTAGGAAACATAAAAACAAAGCATTTTTCATTGGAGTGAGATCTTTTTATGAAATTTCAATCATTAACTTGCTCCTCTAATGCAACATTGCCAATAATTCACACCTCTGTTGCCACCACCAGCGACGATATGCTATATGTGAGATTATATCTGTATACTTACAAACAAACTGAATTCCGGTACAACACTCGCTGCAGTTATGAAGTCTGTTCTTGTGGTGGAGCACGCTGTTTCGCAAAGGGAATTTTACTTGCCCTTCAGCAGTGTTGCGACTGTGAAAGAACGCTCCGAGCGTAGCAGCAAAGGTCATTTCTGTGCTATAGTAACAAATTTCGGCCTCGGCGAGTAGTTTCCAAAACATTTACAACCAGTGTCTCGAAAAGAATCTCTGTTTTTTCTAGAGAAGCTTTAATCTCCTGTTGGCCATGTTGCGACTGAAGAACAACGCTTATAGCTTAGGGCATCGAGCAAGGGCAAATTAGATGCCGAAGAAAGATAGCACGCCCCTGCAAATGTTTCTTAGTATCTGAGTCCCTGCTTTAGATGTAATAATCTTTTGTCAGCCACATTTGTTTTGTTTGCTTATAGATCTATATTTAGAGTGTACCAAGACCCAGATTCACGCTTTTACGAACTGATTGAATGTAAGTAATGTGAATTTAGGTCTCTGTTTCCTTGTTCAGATGGATTCGAAGGTTATTGCTAATATTATTTTAGTATCCAGGACATCATGTTATAAAATTATGCATAACAGCAATATACGTAGCCAAATACACAAAATACGGAAACAACAGTGATTTACAACAACTAATAATGCAATCTGAATCACATTTGACCAACAAAAAAAGAAAGGCAGGAGAATTAGTTTTAACGCCCTGCTTGCTGCCCAAATAATAATGAAAACAAATGAGTCTATTATCCACGATTGTATTAGGGTCTAATGTCTTTACCAGTATACAGCAGTCTACGTAACTGAAAGCTTGTGTCAAGTGGAAAAAGGTACCCAGCCACGTCCACTAACCTTTACAAAAAAAAAGTAGTTGTCTGAGAAGCCATTCCAAATGCAAAGACGAATTTATCAAAAAGTTGCTGCCAATAAAATAGTTCTATTATACATTCTTCTTTCGGAAAAACCTGAAAGTTCTGTTACATTTATGAAGACTAATGCGTTGCACCAATATACTTTGTCGCACTTCGCATCTGATCCTAATCATACGAAACCTTCGACATCCCACACTTAATTACTGCATCGATTTCCCTCCTGTTACATTCCAGCAACCCAATTTTCATATAGTTCACTACTGAAAATATTCTGTAAGCGATATATGTTTTGTGTTGTGCAAGAGATACTTATTAGTTTCATCCACAGTTTATAAAAAATGATCCTTAAGTTTCTGACTATATGAGAAATGTTGATAACATATTTATAAAGCCATTTCAGTAAATAGATGCTTATATATCTATTTATTCCCTAACAATGTCCGCATTATAGCCCGAGCTGTTTTCATTTTTTCTGAGGTTTATGTCTGCTGATTGACAAGCTCATATTCTTAGCCGTTAGTAATGTTTCTGAAGGGTGAGTCGCTTGAGACGTGACAGCCTCATATTTGGAATGGCTCAAAATGTGGGAATGAGGTCTTAGTCAAACCATAGTACTTACTGGAACGTGATACTGTTTTATATTTAATGCTATTAACTGTTACATCAACCAAAATATTAACGCAAAATGGATTGTTTGCAGTGTAGAGATATCCTATTTTACCGGCTTTCTAAAGCTTTTGAAAATAGGAGCACAGAGATATGATGCTTGTTAATTTAAAACTTACAGAAAAATATCCAACAAAAGTGCAGAAATTGACAGGCAAGGTGGCCGGAATCAACTACTGTGGTGCAAACAGAGCCGAGTATGGCACACGTGACATGCCTCTTCATCGTAAGGCATTTCCACAGTTTACCTGTTTACAGAAAATATGTTCAGTCAGTCATGAGGACGTATACGCATCTGCAATAATTTTCCTAAGCCCTTTCTGGCTCTTTAGAAGTTAGCATACAGTTCCATTTACAGATATCATAGCTGACTCTGTATGTATGCGTTGTATGAAGTACGGCCAAGTGGAAATACGTTTTATAACGACTGAACCTGGCACAAACAACCCCACTGGACGGAGTTTACACGGCAACAGCCAATTCTGACTGCAATATCTTTAAGTTTCAGCACATTTCTCAATTAGTTTTGCAAACAATTTCAAAGACAACACTAAATAACCTCGTGTCACTATTCTCGTCTTTTCAAGAGCTTTCGAATTCTATTAAAAATACATTTCTCCATTAAAAATATACTAGCTTACTCATTTCGATTGATAAGGGAATTAAGAGGATTAAACATAAAACATATTTACTTATCCCTCCTCATTACATCATTTGCCGAAAGACCACGTTTCGATACCTTGAACCTATCATTAAACAGAATTGGTGTTATGTCCTACGTAACTCATACTGTACATAGCAGTGCCTTCAGGATAGGGTTTAGTTTCGCCTTCGACCTGTTTGGTTATGTCGTACGTATAAACAGCTGGAAGTATCATATTACTGAGATTCTCAAACAGTTAAGTTCAGCTACTTTTGCTGTTCGTGTAATTGATAATCTTGCAACGAACGTATCAACCTCCTAACATATTTTGCATATCTCCACTCAGTAATGTACGCTTAGAAATACTGACTCCATAAAAGCGAACAGTGAGAATAATATGCGGCGTTCACCTACGGACGTCACGCAGGTTGCTCTTCAAGGAGCTAGACATTTTAACTGCGCCGTCGCAATACATACATTCGCTAATGACATTCGCCATTAATAATCAACCACAATTTGAGAAGATAGTGAGGTATATACCTACAACACTAGACGAAAAAATGACCTTCACTTCCCATTTTAAGAGCTTTTATTAGCTCAGAGAGGAGTTAAGCAAGCAGCAACAAAAATTTTTGATCATTTACGAATAGCATAAAATGTCTGACTGGTAGCACATCAAGTTTTTAATCTAGTTAATTTTTCCCCCTGGACAACTCCTTCTTTTACAGTGACGAATTTCTACTTAAAATCTGGTAACCAGTAACAAAATAAAAACATTTTAAAAAATTAAAAAATGTTGGTGCATGAGTAGGACTAAAACTAATAAAATGTTCATTAATTTCAACACTAATGTTGTATACATATCCTGTAAAGTGACCCGTTCCACATTATCATGATAAAAGAAGCGTTCAAATGATGTATTAAACATGTAATCAACTAACAGTACAGAACGGAGCCTCCTATCCTTGTTGTACTCTTGGTTCAATTTGTCGTGTTTTGGTGTATAACGACGCAAGCCTAGGCTACAGTCGATTCCGGAAAAGGGCAGTTGCAGCAATATGCCCCCTGCCTCCCTCTCAGTGCCTGGGTGGTTACAGGAACCGAGGACACTTCGGTGCGTAGTGTATGTGACCACAATACTACAATAAAGTCGCTATGGCGCGTTTATACGCCGCGCGGGATTAGCCGAGCGGTCTCAGGCGCGGCAGTCATGGACTGTGCGGCTGGTCCCGGCGGAGGTTCGAGTCCTCCCTCGGGCATGGGTGTGTGTGTTTGTCCTCAGGATAAATTAGGTTAAGTAGTGTGTAAGCTTAGGGACTCATTAGTAGTTAAGTCCCATAACATTTCACACACATTTGACCTTTTTTTTTTTTTTTTTGCACGTTTGTATACTGGCCGCACAGTTCGGCCGGTCATTGGATCTGCGAGTCACCTAGACGGTGACCGTCTTAGTGTCGGCCTCCACCGTGAGATCGCTACTGCTCCACTGTCACCCTGTCAGGACCTCCTGCCAGCAGGTCCGGCCGCCGGTGGATGGACCGAGGGTCTAACTGAGTCCTTGCTAGCCACTGTGTCACTGGCACGTTCGCTTGCGTCAGTCGCTGCCAGCTAGCCGCTATACCGGCTCTGAGCACTATGGTACTTAACTTCTGCGGTCATCAGTCTCCTAGAACTTAGAACTATTTAAACCTAACTAACCTAAGGAGATCACACACATCCATGCCTGAGGCAGGATTCGAACCTGCGACCGCAGCGATCGCGCGGATCCAGACTGTAGCGTCTAGAATCGTTCGGCCACTCCGGCCGGCCCGCCATATTGAGGTATGCTCTACGCACTGGCAGTCACCACGGCTGGTTCAGGCTGTTGATATTTTTAAAAACATCGGGAATCCGATAAATTGATATTTAAAATGCATATCATTGTCGACTCTCAATAAATCGAAGAGAAGTTCGATGTATCGGTGCATCGACAGAAAATATATGGACATACCTGTCTACAAAAATATTGGTTGCATATTGTAAACATACTGCTGGTTTTAGAACTGTATATTTAGGTATTGATTTATTACTAGATATTCTGTACATCAACAAGGTAGCAGCCTGACTATCCGCGTTAGAGTAACATCTGAAAGAAATACCATGCACCTTCACGCTCGGAGATAATCACTTTGGTAACAATAGTAACTGCACGTAACTGGCACAATAAAAGGTGTCCGATGGTTCCGTTGTTCGGTTTCGTCAGATATCGGCTTTGTCCGGAACACTGCATGTCGACTTACTTTTTATTTCATTTCTGCCAACACCGGAGACCTGGCAGCTGCAGTGTCAGAATTGTGGTGAAGCTAAACGTTGCAGTTTCTATTGGTAACGCCGAGCGCCGATTACGTCGGCATTTCCCCTCACACGCCTCCACCCACCACAAAGACCAATCTTATCATTTGGATTTTTGTTCATTTTCAGAAACTGGTTTTGAAGAATGACGATGTGAAGAAATAGTACACTAGCTGCGTTAATTTTTTTTAATACAGCTAGTGTGTTACCTCTTCAATCAGAAATCTTGTTATTCCATTCACACCACCACCTCGAATACCCCCCCGCTCCCACCTCCCCCCCCCCCCTCCCAGTGCATTTGGGCTTCTTTTTTGTGCCACATATACTTGCTTCACACAGTCATACCGAAAGATTGGACGTGATGAAAGTAGTAAGACTCCTTCACACAGCGAAAGTGAAAGTATGTTCTACTACAATTTCAAAACAACGGCTTCAAATATTTACCTAAAACTGTGGAAAAAAAATGTAAAATACAGATTTAGGCCCTCGATATTGCCGTTTTTATATCGACATATAGGGGGGAAAATATAAATTTTAGAAAAAATCGATACATTGATGTTTATCTTCTGCCACACTTCTGACATAGCTCGGCCACTGGCAAGGGACATTTACCACGCGAGGTTGCGCCACAGCTGTGCTGAGCCGAGCGCTGCAGCTGCCGGCGCATTCAAGGCAACGTATCCCACTCGGGGTGTGGTTCTAGACGCCACCAGGTGTGGGCTTGAACTTGTAGTAGGAACTGCTGGATAGTAATAAAGGGAGTCTCCTGCCTTTGAGTGGCTTCTGATTCAGTCCGACTCACCGTCCTCCACCAGAGAACACCAGCACCTTCTGCAGTTGGAACGAATACCTTTTGTCGTGAGAAAGGCATAGCTACTCTAGATTATAAGCTCTGGCTACCTAAGTTTATTACTTTGTAAAACAGGCCATCATGACAGACGCGAACAAATGCCTTCTCCGCAGTGCTCAGGGAGAGTGGTCCTGCTCATTCTCTCTTTGTCCCGGCCAAATACATATGTTCTCCCAAGCTCAGGGATCGGTGGGTTGAGAAATGATCGGCGCGGAAACGAAACTGCTCGGGAATTAAGATGTTGTCGGAAGGGAATTTACGAAGGGACCAAGGATTATTAGTTCTAGGATTTTAGTAAGGCCTGTTAGCAAGGAGATTGGACGGAAGGGTGCTAAAATAAAGAGCAATAACTTTGGCTGCACTTAAATCAACATACGAGCCGGCTCAGTGTGGCGTTAACGGCTGGCAAGTTTGGTAACTGCTTGTGGAATGATCGGCTTACAGTTGTGAAGGCAGCACTTGGCCCGCAAGGCTTCCCGGGAGCTGCGGAGGCTCCCTTTACGCAGCCACACGACGGCCATCGGCGCGCCACTTACTTGGACTTGCGCGGCGAGAGTTTCAGTACTCGCCTGTCGGAGGTGCTTCAGGGAGCTGTGTTACAAGAACGGCTTCGTATTTCGCGCCGTCACCACGTGTGCTCAGTGCTAATTCCTAGGGCCCCTCGCATTCGGGAGGACGACGGTTCATTCCCGCGTCCGGCCATCCTGATTTTGGTTTTCCTTGATTTCCCCAAATCACTCCAGGCAAATGCCGGGATGGTTCCTCTCAAAGGGCACGGCCGACTTCCTTCCCCATCCTTCCCTAATCCGATGAGACCGATGACCTCGCTGTCTGGTCTCCTTCCCCAAATAATCCAACCCCCCCCCCCCCCCCCTAGTGCCCCATCTGGAGCTGCATACGGAGTTCACACAGGTAAATTTTATACACTACGTTGACTCGTTGCCTATTAGACTGTTTAACTTCGTAATAAGGTTTCTGAACACAAAGTCTGTAAATGAATCCGCGATCATCTACGTCGCGTTCTTTCTCAATGTATGTCTTAAGTACACATGTTGTGCAATTCACAAATACCGATTTCGACTCCTGCCAGCATCGGATCTGTTACATATAGAAAAACAGTAGTATGACAAAGCAAATTCCATGGGCTAAGGCTACAGATACAAAAATATCTAGCAATATACAAAAAGATAACATGGGCAACAGCCATACATCCCATAAAAATATTCGGTTACGACTGTCAGCGTCAATTATCTATACACATAAGTACATAAGAAGAATGGTGGTGACCTCAGAGTGTCCTATAATTATACAGTTTGACTACATATAACCTGTAGAGGGCACTAGTGGTGTGGCACTTGATTGTTTAGCATCGCAGATTCGGCAGTTTAAAATAAAGTATTTATAGCCATTAATTAAAAGACTCTCTGGAAACAAAATACATACTTAAATTAAAACGAATAGAGGGTAATAATAGAAATGTTCTGTTCTGACGAATTAAATAGCACATCACTGTGTGAAAGTCAGACTAAAATGTGTAAACAGTAATATACAATCTGCTGACGAAAATTCTTTCGGGTGACGCTGTTGAAACTACTAAGTTTCTGAACACATCAAAATATGCATTCGTGCTAAATTCACTCTGTTACTTCAACAATAGCCTGGTTGCCGTTATCTATGTACGTAAATCTTCATTTTCTCCAATACGCTCAATAATTGTTCCTTTGATGCCCTACGTAGCATTTAGAAATCATCCTGCATATTTGCTACCACATATTTTTCTTTGTCAAAATGTGTACCGAATGTGCTGCTATTTTGGCTATACGTGTCTTCCTTGAAAAGTCTTAAAATTCCATCCAGTTTGACGAAAGTAAACCCTTTCACAGACTTGGCACTTGATCTTGTAGACACCGGATTCCAAATATTTATCACTGTTGTTGCCGAATTTGTGGCGTAGTCTATAACAATTTGTACCTTTGTTTTGAAACCTAGTTTTAACTCTGGTTTTTCTGAAAGCTTGTGCAATTCTCTCGCAGAGTGCACCACTTTATGACAGTAACAAACAACTTTCCGTCTACACCTGTTGTCTTATTCCTTTCACGTATTTTTGACCTTAGTTTGTTACATAGGTTCGTCACATTGTAGTTCATATATCCATTTGCTCTGGATACTTGTTTAATAACGTTTAATTCTTCCGTTTCGTCGTTGTTGAGTGGGAGTTTCAGCATTCTGTTCATCATGGTTGTGAAGTATGCCAATTTATACTTTTTGGGGTGACAGCATTTCGCAATTATAATCTTGTCAATAGCTGTTGGCTTTCTAGATATGCTGATCTTGTGTTTTCCATCTTTCTTAGTTTAGCTGAAATCTAAAATGCGTATACATCTACCATCTTCTTGTTCCGAATATTCTCTTCTGCTAATTCACTGATTTATTTTCTTAACCGTTATATAGTAATAGGATGTGTACATAAAGTCTGTAATAGACAAGTTTTTTGTGTATCTCAAGATTTTATTAAAAATCTTGTTTTCTAGTACATTTATCAAAATCTCAGCTAGAGTAACTGCCAAATCGTAGCCTACTGTGAGTCCATCCTTTGGATAAAAAGTCTAATCGTTAAACGTAAAATAATTAAGTGAGAACAGAAGTTCTAACATTTCAATAAATTCTACTGTTACCCCTTGAGTAATCATATTGTGTGTTAACAGGTTCCTTCTTATAATCTTCATCGTTTCGCCTTCTGAGACGTTAGTGTGTAGTTTAACAATATTTAAGTCTGGTATATCTTTAATGTCGCTGGCAAATTCATAACTAATTTTGACACGGTATGATCTTTTATAGGCATAAATGGGACGCGACATGTTGTTAACAATCGACCTAACAGATATCCCTATCTTCTTAACTTAAATTTGCGACTGAAGCGCTGAAATAGATGGATTCACCGTTTTCAATTTACGTTCCTCTTTCACATCCATAAACAAAAAGCTGCTATTTTAATTTGTTTCCTTATTTCTGACTGAAATTCATTTACATTATTTTTCTTGACTTCAGCCAGGCATTTTCATTCATGTTTTATTGTCAGACGCTCATTTTGCCATATGAAATCATTTTAATTAATGACTATACATATTCTGTTTTAAACTACTGAATTAAAAATGCTGATCATTAATGTACCTCAGGACTAGTGTGCACTGCTAGCTACAGTTTTGTTGTATAAGTGGTTGGCGCCTCCTGTACATCACCAACATTTGCTATTTACCCGTGTGTATAGATTATTGACGTTGATACTCCTATCAGAACATTTTTTGCGGTATGTATGGCTCTTATGTACGGCTTTTAGCCATGTTAACTTCTTACGTATTCCTATATTTTTTTGTTTATTTAGCCTTAGCATTTTATACTTACTTTGTCACATCACTGCTTTTCTGTTTGTAGCAGATATGATTGTGGCAGTAGCCGAAACCGGTAATTGTGAATTGTCACAACTTACGTCATCAAGACATAGAAATTTTTAGCAAGAGCTTTGTGGGATCCCTGTCAATTTCTACACAGAACTTGCAACTGAGGTTGCTCTCATTGTAATCATAGTTCACTACCTGATCAAAGGCATCCGGACGACGCTATGTAATATGCAAATTACCACAAGATGCCACGAGAGGCGGAAACGCCACTCTGAAAGGATGTGGAGAGCACTGAGTTGTCAGCAGAGACTTCAGTAACACTACATTGATCATCAGAAGGGCTCATTCACTCAGAACGTGGAGTAGTCACAGGATGTCACCTGAGTAAAAGATCAGCAGAACGAATCACTTGTTAGTTCCAGAGTGCTACAGTCCAGCTACCACGATTACTGTGCGTAGGAAGTTAAAAAGAGTGGGATACCATGGTGGATCATCTCCTCATAAGCCACATATTCCTATACTCAGTACTGAGCGACAATTGAAGTGTTGTAAAGTGCGACTCCATTGCATAATGGGTGATTGGAAACGAGTGATTTGGTGTGATGAAGCAGGTTATACCTTATGACAATCCGATGGAAGGCGACTGGGTTTAACGATTGCCTAAGGAATGTTCCTTGTTATCATGTGTAGTGCCAATAGTGCAATCTGAATTACCCAAATACATTCAGTGCAACGCACGATAGGAGTTCGACGTATTCTAAATAATCCTATTTCAAACTCTCTACATATTTACTCGAGAAAAATTTAAGTAATGGAATACAGTGTGTTATAACAGCAATACAGAGATTCATACCGCATAAGTTAATAAGTGACGGGACTGATCCACCATGGCACACAAAACACGTCAGAACACTGTTGCAGAAGGAACGAAAAAAGGTTGCCAAATTCAGAAGAACGCAAAATCCCCAAGACTGGCTAAGTTTGACGGAAGCTCGAAATTTAGTGCGGGCGTCAATGCGAAATGCTTTTAATAGTTTCCAAATTGAAACATTGTCTCAAAATATGGTAGAAAACCCAAAGAGATTCTGGTCGTATGTAAAGTACACCGAGTGGTTCTAGGCGCTTCAGTCCGGAACCGCGCTGCTACTACGGTCGCAGGTTCGAATCCTGCTTCGGGCATGGATGTGTGTGATGTCCTAAGGTTAGTTAGGTTTAAGTAGTTCTATGTTCTAGGGGACTGATGACCTTAGATGTTAAGTCCCATAGTGCTTAGAGCCATCTAAACCATTTTTTAAAAGTACACCATCTAACATTCTGCGTGGTGCCTGTTGTTCTATGTCGTGTCTCCCTACCACTTTCGCGCAACGACGCTCTGAGCGTGTTTTTTAGGGAATTGACTAGTTTGAACCTGGGACCTGTTGCTGGTAAGGAGACGCCAGACCACACACGACATGTAGAGTTCAGGAGAGTTCAGTGAGACTAGAGATGATACAACCAAATACTTAATGATTTCAGCGTCAGCTCCACTGCACTCACTGTAAAAGAATCTTAATACTAACGAAATTTAGTGGAAGGGGTTCAAGGCTTTCCTATTTTTAGTTATCTGGTAAACTAACGTCGAAAAAGCAGTTAAGTTTACCATTGGAAATTTTATTCTACTCACAAAACATTGTTTACAAATTGCACTATTGATAAAAGGAAATGTTTTAATACAGGATGGTAAAAACCAACTGCGTTCAACAAAAATGTTAACGAATATTCCCTAAGTGGGTTTCCTAGTTCTACAATGTATCGAAGGATGACCTATGCCATATCACATCTATAATCTAGGTTTAAATTAAGTTTCACAAAAGAGAAAACTATCAAAATGGTCTACAGTGACCCTCAATTATCTTTAATTACTTATCTAACTTGTCGTAAATTACAGTGGCTGATGTGGCTTCTCAATAATTATATATCAGAAAAATCATCGCGTTTCAGATTTTAACTTACGTAGCAAATGTGAATAACATGAGCTTTAATTGACGATCGACACTAGTATTACGCAAAAAGGGGGTGTAACAGATGAAACTTCTGCAGTTCTGAGTGAAGCTTTATGCGCTGTTATGCGGCATCACGTGTGTTCGTTACCTTGCCATTGGTTAGGCAGCGTCACGGGGCGCCGCGCAGCACAGCTCCATAATGCTCGCCGTCTTGGAAGTAACTCTCACCTATCTTCTCCTTACTACAATTCATCGAAGTTGGTTAAAAAAAAACTATCTGGCTGTGTTTTCATCTGACCAATCAGGGACTCAATGTTAACCTTAAGCTCCGCCTACAAAAATTCTGTCTATCCAATGAGAAACGTTATACATTTCGTGGCGGGGCAATGTTTTTAACATTTGCAACGTAACAGAAACGCGAAAAAGTCTCACGCTAAAACTTGCAGCTGGTGCGTAATCGTAAGATCTATACTGTTCTTCTGGAGAGCTCAATCTTTTAACATGGGCTGGGGGGTGGTCCTAACGTAACAGAGACGCGAAAAAGTCTCACGCTAAAACTTGCGGGTGGTGTGGCCCTTTTTGTGTTATCGTAAGATCTATACTGTTCTTCTGGAGGGCTCTAGCTTTTAACATGGGCTGGGGGTGGTCCTAACGGTTAGCTTGCCACGTGGGTGTCTGTCCCTTATCGTAGGGCCTTCTAACTTAACACGGTTCTCCTCTCGGCTTCTGTTCTCGTTTCTCCCCTCGGAACTGCGTCTGTCTCACGGTGGGAAAGTATGACATGCATTTAGGCATTCTCGTGTTAGTCTGTGGTATTCCATTTGCTCACTCGTTACTCGTATTACTTTGGTTAATTTAATGTCACGATTTATTCGGAGCTACGTGACATACTACTGCATTTGCTTATCATGTCAGGGTTTTCATGGAAGGTGTTGGATTTGCCTGACACTTTACAACCAGTGGCAAAAAACAGTCAATACTGTCACTGCGCGATAGCAATGGAAATGTTACCGTTGATGGTGCCACTAAAGCAAACGTTCAAATGTGTGTGAATTCCCAAGGGACCAAACTGCTGAGGTCATCGGTCCCTAGACTTACACACTACTTAAACTAACTTATGCTAAGAACGACACACACAACCATGCCCTAGGGAGGGCTCGAACCTGCGGCGGGAGTGGCCGAGCAGTCCGTGACACAGTGCCTCTCAAACCGCGTGGCCACTCCCCGCGGTAGTACAACATATTAGGTGTACAGTACGGTACTGCACTGTAATCGAAAAGCTCCTTCGACAAGTGGTGGAGTGTAGCCCTGTACCTGAACGCGGTTTCCGACAAAGTGGTACAGCACATTAGCCTGACGGTGTAGAGTAGTGATGTACACAAACCAAATTGCAGCATTATGCGGCATAAGGTAGACTGAGGCCCGCGATGGGCAGACTCCCAAATGCCATAAACACCTACGCTCACATGGAAAGGGGCTTAACAATTCTGGGCATTCAGCCCTCATCTGGTGAAAGGCACGAAATGTCCATTTCCATACCACACACAGTATGACGTAGCGCTCATCGGGTCACCTACATACGTAGTGCAGGTGGAACTAAGCTCTCTGTAGTGCTGCGCGCCAGGCAGTAGTACTGCCGGCCTCTGGCATGCTACGGGCATCGAGTTGTGGCATGGGTGGCGTGGGCCGACGCCAGTGACATGACTCACATATGGCATGGTACGGGCGCTTAATTAATGATGCAGGTGAATAAATCTCCTATGCATATCCCGCAACTATGAATGATACCTCTCGTCTTCTATTACAGCAAGGTACACGAAGGATCGCGAAATATCTCTTTCCTGATTTCCTAAATACCAAGAATGACTATGCAACTAGGGCCCACATTCGCTGGCCTCGAGCGAGTACCAAACAAATTATTCGGCCAAATTTATTTAAATATTAACTAACTAAACTGATAAAAGGGCGCCATCTCACAGGATCGCTTGATGAGCTAATGAAATACTAATTCGTATATCGGATATACAGTACTGATGATAAATTTCATTGAAACATTATTACAGGGAGGTGCAGATTGACTGATTTTAAGGATCCTGACTAGGAAGTGGAATGGCACTGTGGGATGCAGTAGCAACGATTTAGCAATGTTGTTGTTGTGGTCTTCAGTCCTGAGACTGGTTTGATGCAGCTCTCCATGCTACTCTATCCTGTGCAAGCTTCTTCATCTCCCAGTACCTACTGCAACCTACATCCTTCTGACTCTGCTTAGTGTACTCATCTCTCGGTCTCCCTCTACGATTTTTACCCTCCACACTGCCCTCCAATGCTAAATTTGTGATCCCTTGATGCCTCAAAACATGTCCTACCAACCGATCCCTTCTTCTAGTCAAGTTATGCCACAAACTTCTCTTCTCGCCAATCCTATTCAATACCTCCTCATTAGTTACGTGATCTATCCACCTTATCTTCAGTATTCTTCTGTAGCACCACATTTCGAAAGCTTCTATTCTCTTCTTGTCCAAACTAGTTATCGTCCATGTTTCACTTCCATACATGGCTACACTCCAAACAAATATTTTCAGAAATGACTTCCTGACACTTAAATCTATATTCGATGTTAACAAATTTCTCTTCTTCAGAAACGCTTTCCTTGCCATTGGCAGTCTACATTTTATATCCTCTCTACTTCGACCATCATCAGTTATTTTGCTCCCCAAATAGCAAAACTCCTTTACTACTTTAAGTGTCTCATTTCCTAATCTAATTCCCTCAGCATCACCCGATTTAATTGGACTACATTCCATTATCCTCGTTTTGCTTTTGTTAATGTTCATCTTATATCCTCCTTTCAAGACACTGTCCATTCCGTTCAACTGCTCTTCCAAGTCCTTTGCCGTCTGTGACAGAATTAGAATGTCATCGGCGAACGTCAAAGTTTTTACTTCGTCTCCATGAATTTTAATACCTACTCCAAATTTTTCTTTTGTTTCCTTTACTGCTTGCTCAATATACAGATTGAATAACATCGGGGAGAGGCTACAACCCTGTCTCACTCCTTTCCCAACCACTGCTTCCCTTTCATGCCCCTCGACTCTTATGACTGCCATCTGGTTTCTGTACAAATTGTAAATAGCCTTTCGCTCCCTGTATTTTACCCCTGCCACGTTTAGAATTTGAAAAAGAGTATTCCAGTCAACATTGTCAAAAGCTTTCTCTAAGTCTACAAATGCTAGAAACGTAGGTTTGCCTTTTCTTAATCTTTCTTCTAAGATAAGTCGTAAGGTCAGTATTGCCTCACGTGTTCCAACATTTAGCAATAATTAACATTTATTTCCTCGTCAAAAGTAACACATACACAGATGTTCAGTTAAAACACAGTTACTTGGAATGCTGGCGATCTAATCCAGTGCGCATCTAGCAAATGTTGGCACAGGGCACCGGTGTGGTGTTGCGTAAGTGAGGAGGCTGAGAACCTCCGCTCCCCTTCCCAGTGTTTCTAATAAAGATGCAAGTATCGAGATCCCAGCGTAGAGTTAGGAGAAGCAGTGACCATACACCTCTGAGTAGCTGGGGAAAACATGTCAAGTAGGTCAGCAGACAGCCCTGGACCTACACAAACATCCTCTGTCTCAGACGTTATAGTGCCAGTCTCTCAGAACTTGTTTCTGGTATCATATAACCTGTCCCTGTATCTCAAGTCTGGGTCGGTATGCTAGAATCTTATACTGTTATAAACTGACTGATAGGTATGAGCTTCAGTGTGGTGTCATACAGTAAGTGCCATTATTCTGAGTCTGTCAGCACGACAATGTGTCATCTCAAGTCTCAGGTCTGAGCTGGATTGTGACGTTAACGTCATAGAGCTGCGCCAGTGTGCCCAGTCGCCATTTTTTATCTCCATCTTATATTCCAGGTCAGAAATCTTGGATTCTGATGGCATAGTTACGCTGGTGCTTGTTTTCCAAGTCTCAGTTGTGATGTCATAGAGCCAGGACCAGTATTCCAAGCCAGTCAGTATGAGAGTAGGCCATCTTGCATTTCCCGCCAATTTATACTTACAACAGCCCTGTTTCCGTGAGAATCACACTAACCCAATTGCACTATCTTTTAATTTCCTGCCAACATTTTTATTTCCCACCAAATTTGAATTTCCCACTATTCTGTACACGGGGCAACTGATCTTTGTCAGAGGGGGAGTGGTGGAGGTGGTGAGATTTAAAGGCTCGTCGATGACGTCATCAAGACGCTTGGATGGCATCATAGGTGGCAGCATCCTATTTTGTGCTCCTTCTCTCCTTGTTATCCCACTAGCAGGTCACTGTAACGAGTGCCATTGACTCTGCATATCATTGCTCCTTGACTTCCGATTTCCTCCAAGAAAAATGGACCTATCGTGAACTGAACTGTGAAGCCCACACTGAACTGTGAAGCCCACATTGATGCATTTAGTATGTAGGTAAACTTCATGAAAATTCATTGGAGGCAACGATCCCTAGATGCGACAGTTGTGTGTGTTCAGTACCGCAGTGAGAGTAAAGTGTGCTTCATCACTTCACGAAATGTTCGACGGCCACATGTCATCTACTTCACCCTTTGCAAGATACGTTAACAGCAAAGTCTACTCAAATGTCTGCATCACGTGGCAAAAGTTGGTGATAATGTGAAGATTGTTCAGACACCCTTGCAAATTTGTTCAAGAAATTATATTCGAATGGTGGATCGTGTTCATCTGCCATGACATAGCTTGTGTACTGGCTGAAGACCGCACACTGAGCATTCTTAGCGATGGCAACAATAATTTCTTCAACATTTTGTAGCGCAACAGGCCGCAGACCTATCCCAGAGGCAATTTACAAATCGCCAGTTAATTCGATCTTCCGAATCATGTTTTTCAACCAAGCACTGCTCACCTTGTCCAGACCCATGTTGACTGCCTGCAGCTGTAATGCACACTGACGCTTTTGTTTCAAACCTACATTGCCTTACCAGAACCTTCACCAATTGCGGTCATGAGACTTACAACGCAAATCTTGGAGTACACAGTCAGAACAGCATTCCAGTAAAGTTTGGTACCCAGACCGTAAACAGTTTTCCGTCTGCACTGGCTAAGTATCGATAGCTTAATTATAACCATCTTGTGCAAAAGTCATCAGAAAATTTAAATTATCAATTGTAAAATACCTTTGTAAATAAAATCATAAAATACTGTAATAATAACAAACAATTCAGAGGCTTCCTTTACCAGGATACAGGTTGGCTGGCAGCTTTTCTAGGAGCTCTTTGCGGTGTGGGGGAGTAGCCATGTATGTGAAAAACGGTATCCCATTTGAGTCAATTAATGTTTCAAAGTACTGCACTGAAAAGATGTTTGAATGTTTTGCAGGTGTGGTTAAATTTAGCGGAGCTAAACTTCTTACTGTTGTTATTTATAGATCCCCAGACTCCGATTTCACAACATTTTTGCTAAAGGTAGAGGATGTTCTTGGTTCACTTTATAGAAAATACAAAAAGTTAGTTATATGTGGTGACTTCAGTATTAATTGTATAAGTGATTGTGTAAGGAAAAGGATGCTGGTAGACCTCCTTAATTCATATAATCTTACGCAAACCGTATTCTTTCCAACGAGATTGCAAGGGAACAGTAGAACAACCATAGACAATATTTTTGTTCATTCCTCATTACTAGAAGGGCATTCTGTTAGCAAAAAGGTGAATGGCCTTTCAGATCATGATGCACAAATTTTAAGTATAAAAGATTTTTGTGCTGCAACACATGTTAAATATAGTTACCAACTTTTTAGGAAAGCTGATCCAGTTGCTGTAGAGACTTTTGTAAACCTTATCAAGGAACAAGAGTGGCAAGATGTTTATAGTGCTGATACAGTAGACGATAAATATAATGCTTTCCTCAAGACTTTTCTCGTGCTCTTTGAAAGTTGCTTTCCGTTAGAACGTTCGAAACAGGGTACTAGCACAAACAGGCAGCCTGGGTGGCTGACTAAAGGGATAAGAATATCTTCTAGAACAATGTGACAATTATATCAAAACGTTAGAAACAATCACAATCTAAATGCAGCAGCCCATTACAAACAGTATTGTAAGGTGCTTAAAAAAGTTATTAGGAAGGCAAAAAGTATGTGGTATGCAGATAGAATAGCTAAGTCTCAGGATAAAATTAAAACCATATGGTCAGTCGTAAAGGAAGTGGCTGGTCTGCAGAGACAGGTCGAGGATATAGAATCAGTGCGTAGTGGGAATGTCCGTGTTACTGATAACTTGCATATACGTACAGTATTTAATAATCACTTTCTGAATATATCAGGTGAACTAAATAGGAACCTAGTTCCAACAGGGAATCATATAGCGCTCGTAGAAAAAAATGTTCCGAGACTGTTACCTGAAATGCTCCTCCATGACACTGACAAGAGGGAGTTTGAATTAATAATTAAATCACTAAAGACCAAGAACTCTCATGGATATGACGGGGTATCTAGCAGAATAGTGAAGTATTGTTGTATGTATGTTAGCCCAGTACTTAGCCATATCTGTAACTTTTCCTTTAGGAGTGGTCGGTTTCCTGACCCATTAAAGTACTCGGTAGTGAAGCCACTTTATAAAAAGGGAGACAGGGATGATGTTGACAATTATAGACCTATTTCTATGCCATCGGTGTTTGCTAAAGTTATCGAGAGGGTTGTATATAGAAGGTTGCTGGAGCATTTAAATTCACATAATTTGCTGTCAAATGTACAGTTTGGTTTTAGAAATGGCTTAACAACTGAAAATGCTAGAGTCTCTTTTCTCTGTGAGGTTTTGGACGGATTAAATAAAAGGTTGCGAACGTTAGGTGTTTTCTTTGATTTAACGAAGGCTTTTGACTTTGTTGACCACAAAATATTACTGCAGAAGTTGGACCATTATGGAGTAAGGGGAGTAGCTTACAATTGGTTCACCTCTTACTTTAAGAACAGAAAGCAGAAGGTAATTCTCCGCAATATTGAGAGTGGTAGTGATGTTCAGTCCCAATGGGGCACTGTTAAATGGGGCGTTCCCCAAGGGTCGGTGCTGGGGCCGCTGCTGTTTCTTATTTATATAATTGATATGCCTTCTAGTATTACAGGTGATTCAAAAATATTTCTGTTTGCTGATGACACCAGCTTGGTAGTGAAGGATCTTTTGTGTAATATAGAAACATTATCAAATAATGTAGTTCATGAAATAAGTTCAGGGCTTGTGGCAAATAATTTGATGCTAAATCACAGTAAGACTCAGTTTTTACAGTTCCTAACTCACAATTCAACAAGAACTGATATTTTAAGCAGACAGAATGGGCATATTATAAGCGAGACGGAACATTTCAAGTTCCTAGGCGTTCGGATAGATAGTAAGCTGTTGTGGAAAGCCCATGTTCAGGATCTTGTTCAGAAACTAAACGCCGCTTTATTTACCATTAGAACAGTATTTGAAATAAGTGACATTTCAACACGAAAAGTAGTCTACTTCGCATATTTTCATACGCTTATGTCATATGGTATTATTTTTTGGGGTAATTCTTCTGATTCAAAAAAGGGTATTTTAGGCTCAAAAACGGGCTGTTTGAGCGATGTGTGGTGTAAGTTCGAAAACCTCTTGTCGACCCCTATTCAATAGTCTGGGAATTTTGTCATTGCCCTCACAGTATATATTTTCTTTAATGTCGTTTGTTGTTAGCAATATTAGCTTCTTCCCAAGAGTTAGCAGCTTTCACTCAGTTAATACTAGACAGAAATCAAATCTGCATGTGGAATGCACTTCCTTGACTCTTGTGCACAAAGGAGTGCAGTATTCTGCTGCATCCATTTTCAATAAGCTACCACAAGAACTAAAAAATCTTAGCAGAAGCCCAAACACTTTTAAGTCTAAACTGAAAAGTTTCCTCATGGCTCACTCCTTCTATTCTGTCGAGGAGCTCCTGGAAGAGCTAAAAAATTAAGCAAATTCCAGTGTTACATTCTTGGTTTTCTTTATTTAAACTAACGACTTGTCGCCTGAATATATTTCTTATATTTCATTTTATCTGTTTCTACAATCTACAAGTGAATATGTTTCTTATATTTCATTTTATCTGTTTCTACGATCGTGTTATAATTTCTTGTATTGACTCGTTCCATGACCATGGAGACTTCTCCTTCATGTGGTCCCATGGAACAATAAATAAATAAATAACAATTATTGTTAACAGAAGGAAAGTTGTTGCTAATTAACCATAAATTAATTTCTTGTATCGTTGTTACTATTTGCAATAGAACCTGACCATTGCCCTACAGAATACAACTGAGTTACAGACAGAATTTTTTTTAATAATAATGTGTCTATAACAAACTTGATCCTCTCTCTATGTTGCTCAGCACAGGACTGTCACCAACCCCACAGTTCCCCTAGTTATAAAGGATGGGGAAGTGACCTGGACGCGGTTGTTGATCAGAGACAAGGGTATCGTCAGGAGTGCCCCAGGGAAGTGTGACTGGACCACTATACGCGTAAACGATCCGACGGGCAAGGTGAGCAGCAATCTGCGACTGTTTGCTGATAATGTTGTGCACGGGAAGGTATCAATGCTGAGTGACTGTAGGAGGATACAAGACGATTTAGACAAAATTTGTAGTTCTTGTGATGAATGGCAGCTAGCTTAGAATGCAGGAAAATGTAAGTTAGTGCTGATGGTTGGACAAGCAAATCCGTAGCGTTCGAATACACCGTTAGTAGTGTGGTGCTCGACACAGTCACGTCGATCAAATAGCTAGGCGTAACGCTGCAAAGCGATATGAAATGGAGCAACCATTTAAGGATTGCAGCAGGGAAGGTGAACGGTCGACCTCGGTTTATTGGGAGAATTTAAGGAAAGTGTAGGTCATCTGTAAAGGAGGCCGCATACACGACTCTAGTGTGGCTCATCGTTGGGTACTGCTAGAGTGTTTGGAATCCCCCTCAGGTCGCATTAAAGGAAGACGTGGAAGCCATTCAGAGCCGTGCTGCCAGGTTTGTTACCGATAGGGTCGCTCAGGATACAACTATTACGGAAAAGGTGCGTGGACTCAAATGAGAATCCCTGGAGGGAAGACGACGTTCTTTTCTCGAAGCACTACTGAGAAAATATGCACAGACTGCAAAACGCTTCTGCTGCCGCCAACGTACATTTCGCGTAAGAACAGTGAAGTCAAGAAAATCAGGGCTGTGCCGAGGTACAGTTGTTTACTTCTCGCTCTACTACAGGTGGAACAGGGAAGGGAATTACTAGTACTGGCAAAAGGTACCGTCCACCGTGCACCGCATGATGGTTTGCGGAATATGTATGTAGATGTAGATACTCCTAACCACTCAATTGTGAGTTCATTACTTTAGGTAATCATAGTCGTAACTGAACTGGTCATCACTGAAGCTGTTTTAAAAAGTAATTGAAATCAGCTTCTGTTGATAGTTCATGTTTGGCATAAAACTTGAGGGAAACTAGTCTTTTTGTTATACGTATAAAATAATCTACAAGTGGCACAAAACTTCATTATCAATGAATTTACTGAAAATTACTCATTTTGCATCAAAATGAAATTCAGTCCACCACTGGACTATCAGGCGAGCCACAATCCATTCCTTTTTGTGTGCTACAGTGGGATGAATACTGAAAATTATGTTTTCATTTCTGACTTCTTAGAGCTCGATGCAGTGGCATTTATTGTTTTCCAATCAAAGGTGGTCTCAGTATCGAAGAAAAATTGCGGAGCATAAGAAAGAGATTTTCTACTGTTCTGGTGGCAGTGTTGTAGAACATAAAAAGAGAAGAAAATTTCGAGGCATGATTAAAATATTGATCCAGACTAGCACCATGTTTTCCAACCACATGCAAAAGTTTCTAGGAACGGGCACGGGGATATTGTAAATAGACGGTCTGCTAAAGCATGTTTACAACGCCCGTATGAGAAAGAAATCACGATAACAAATCTGAACGATTTTTCTCAAGAAATCATTCCTGACTCCCATATTGATTTACGTGTAACAGAGAAATATCAGAAAAATTAAACAAGCTTATTGAACACATGTGAGTTGCCTGATACTCCACTGTAACTTAAAAAAATCAATCACAGATTAAAGATGTGTCACGTTCCAGTAGATGTAAGGAGGTGCTGTTCCTTAATATTTTCGAGAAGGATTATCAGAAGTTACGCGTAGTTGTCCATCATGAGTACCTTAACCTTTCACACCATATCCCCATCTGACAGAAAACCGAACAGGCTAGTGTGCCTTGGGTGAGGTTGTTGTTGGTGCTATTGGCAGTGTATTCAATACACAGGGTATGCTCAGCTACTTCTGTGCCCGCACCTTCAAACACAAAGTTTGGTTGCGGCTAAGGACTTAACAACTTCTACCACACACTGCATATGGGCCTTAATTTACAGGATGCTTATTACATAACTTAGACTACCGGAACTGGAAGGGGAAGTAAGTGATAGAAAGTGGAATGTCACTGACGTATCAGAGTTATAATTGTGGGAAGAGGATGAAGACAGACTCACAGTCAGAAAACGATTACTACACTGGCGCAGGTCCAAGGGGATTAGTCTATTTTGTCGTCAAGAAGAAAAGTATAGACCGATTGTTGATACTGAAGAATTCTCACAGGTAAGCAAGAAAAGCACTAAAATGTGAATTAAAATTACACATCGGAAATAGAATAAATTTATTCCCAAAAAACTTCGCACCGCAATGAATATGTTGTAGAGCTTTACGAATAATTTCAGAAAATGTCAAACAAAAGTAATTTACATATGATAGTAATGCGAAACTTCAGTGCAAACGTGGGAACAAAACTGAAAAACGTCCCTCCTGTTACAGTATTCGAATTCGATAAGGCGAAGCGTGGTTGAGAAACGGTTGTGGAATTCGGTGAGAAGAATCGTATCTACATCATGAAAATATTCTTCTAGAAAAACTCAGGCAGAAATTGAACATGAGTAGAGCAAAATGGATTTTTAAGACTGGCTGACTACATGTTTTCGACCAGCAAACAAATTATGTAGGATGTGTTGGTCTTAAGCAGCCCAGAATCCCTGGTGACTACACGTTTGTAAGATAAAATCTGACAATAATTTTGAAATAAATAGACACTAATGAACAACGCTACAATTATTATAATCATAAGGAGTTGGGCATATGTGAAGATCAGTATGGCCATTATTCTTTTGTCAGTGGAATACAATTTTGGACAATAATCCATACTAACTGTCTAGACTCTAACCAGAGAAAAGAACAATCTGGCATTAGAAGTGAGTATAGCGCAGAGGACCATCTACAGGTGGTCAATAGACTATTATAGACAGAAGCAAGACATCAGTTACGACTTTGTATCAGACTTACAGATAATGAGAATACGTTTGACACTGACACGATAAAATCATTGGTCTCATAATCTGCGCCTATTTCCTGAAGAATGATCAAAATGGTTCAAATGGCTCTAAGCACTATGGGACTTAACATCTGCGGTCATCAGTCCCCTAGACTTAGAACCACTTAAACCTAACTAACCTAAGGACATCACACACATCCATGCCCGAGACAAGATTCGAACCTGCGACCGTAGCAGCAGCGCAGTTCCGGACTGAAGCACCTATAACCGCTCGACCACAGTGGCCGGCTGAAGAATTATCAGCCAGAACATTATGATCACGATCTACTATCGATATAAACTCGGTGCAGCCTCACCTCTCAAGGAATCACAATATTGTAATCGTTTCTTAGCTTTTGTTACTGATAATAACTTGATACCATTGCATATACGTATAATTTGTACACCACAGCACTGAAGTTGATCACTATGTGATTGAAAATCTATTTTGCTATCAACAAACCATCAATATTACTGCCAACGCTGACCTTCCTTCGAATCAGTGAACGTGTCGTCCGCGTGTAGAATGGCGAAGGCTCTCGATCTGTCTGAGTTTGATCGAGGGCATATTGTGAAGGCCCAGAGGCTCGGTACGAAGATTTTGGAAACTGCATGACTTGTCGGGTATCCGAGGAGTGCTGCGATGTCTTCATCACGTGGCGAAACCAAGGTGAAACCACGTCCAGACGTCGTGGGGTTAGGCGACCACCCTCCATAACAGATGTGGGACGTCGTAGGCTGGGCAGACTGGTTAAACAGGACAGGAGGCAGGTGAACTGTGGCGAAACTAACATCAGACTTTAATGCTGGGCTGAGTGCAAGTGTGCGTTAACACACAGTGCATCGAACACTCCTACCGATGTGATGGGCCTCAGCAACCCGCGACGAAGCATGCATGTGCCAATATTAACACCAAGACATTGGCAACTACGACTAAGACTGCACATGACCATCGGCACTGGACGTTGGCGCAGTGGCAGAGCGTTGTGTGGTCCGATGAATCACGTTACATTCTTCGTCATGCCGATGGGTGGGCGCAATTCCGTCGTCTTCCAGGAGAACAACTCCTGTCCTGCGGGATGGAGACAGGCTGGCGGTGGCTCCATTACGTTCTGGAGAGCACTCACGTGGGCACCCATGGGTCCAGTGGTGCTCGTATAAGGCATCATGACGCACAAAGAGTGCCATACACTCACTGCAGAGCATATACAGCTCTTCATGACGATCGTGTTTCCGGACGGCAGTCGCATTTTTCAACAAGATAATGAGCCATGTCACAAGGCCAGAAGTGTGATGGATGCAGGGAACATAGTGGCGAGTTCCATATGATATGCTGCCCCCCCCCCCCCCCCAACTCGCCAGATCTGAATTCAGTCGAACACTTCTGGGATGCATGGGCTGTGCGGCTGGTCTCGGCGGAGGTTCGAGTCATCTCTCGGGCATGGGTGTGAGTGTTTGTCCTTAGGATAATTTAGGTTAAGTAGTGTATAAGCATAGGGACTGATTACCTTAGCAGTTAAGTCCCATAAGATTTCACACACATTTCAACATTTTTTGAACTTCTGGGATGTGACTGAGTATGGCGTCAGAGCTCATCGTCCCTCTCCTATGAATTTACGGGAATTAGGTAACTTGTATGTGCAGATGTGGTGCCAGCTTCCTCCAGCGACCTATAAAGGCCTCACTGCTTCCATGCCACGACACGTCGCTGCTGTTATCCGTGCCAAAGGTGGACATTCCGCCTATTAGGTAGGTGATCATAACGTTTTGGCTGATCAGTATATAACAAGGGTACAGCTTTCACTGTATGTAACAAGTTCTTAGAAAAATTATGAATGATTGTGCTAGTAAACTTCTACGTTATTTGATAAAAAGACAGCTGAGTAAAGCTGAACGTACCGTACTCAGACAGTTCTCTCTTTACTTATTCTGATCATCACTAAACTGATACACAATATTATTAGCGCAACGCAATCTGACTTTCAAAAATCCCTAAAAAAGAATGTCCCTGACTAACAATAACCTATACCTTTAATTAATCACTTACCTCACAAAAATCTTCGTTACTCGAACTGCTGCTGTCCGCAGTTCGTGGTCTCGCGGTCGCGTCCTCGCTTTCAGAGCACGGGGGTCCGGGTTCGATTCGCGGCGGGGTCAGGGATTTACACCTGCCTCGAGATGACTGGGAGTTTGTGTTGTCCTCATCATTTCATCATCATTCGTGCACGTGACGGGATTGGGCTGAGAAAAGGTTGGGAATTTATACGGGTGCTGATAACCGGGCAGTTGAGCACCCCGCAAACCAAACATCATCATCATCATCGAACTGTTGCAATACAGCGAGCGCCAAAACTGCCAGCTAGATAAAAGATTATAACTACTGAAGGCACTAACTACGGATAGGCATAGTTAGCAAATAAAAGATTTTCATAAAGAATAAACAATGTATTTACCTTAATAGCGTTCAAAAGTCACAATATATATACCAGTTCATGACAACCAGTCTTACAAATTTCCTTCTTCTGATGGACACACGTCCAGATCGTCCGCTCTCAAATCTCTGGCATCTCTCTCTCCACATCCACCACTGCTGGCGGCTCATCTCCAACTGCGCAATGCTACGCGCTGTTCACATCCAACTGCCCAACACTGCACAAGGGAATATTTCAACAACGAGTCCAACCAGCCACAGACTGCACACAGCGCAAACAGTGATTTTCATACAAAGCTCTGCGTGGCGTTACCAACATAAAAACCTAAACAGCCTACTTACAACTGGATTAAAAAAAAAAGGTTCAAATGGCTCTGAGCACTATGGGACTTAACATCTGAGGTCATCAGTCCCCTAGACTTAGAACTACTTAAACCTAAATAACCTAAGGACATCACTCACATCCATGCCCGAGGCAGGATTGGAACCTGCGAACGTAGCAGCAGCGCGGTTCCGGACTGAAGCGCCTAGAACCGTTTGGCCACAACGGCCGGCAATTGGATGACATCAAGAGAGCGAAAAGTTCTGAATTCAGGTAGAAGTTTGTCGAAGGGGACTCCAATTCATTTTCTGCAACGTAAGAAGTTTTCTTATCAGTAAATTGCGATGAAAAATGAATACGTATGAAAGGATCTTACCCGAGTCAACTTCGATTTACAGGTGACGTCTTCTTCGGATCCGGAAGAACTTCAGCAAAGGCAGGACCCAATAAAGGAAGAAAATACAAGGTTAGGAAAATAAATTTGGCCCAGGAAATACTTATAAGAGTGATGCGGAATTGGTATTTGTTAATAAACAGGAGAACTGGCCACTCCGCAAAATGCTGTAAATCGTGCACCAGTCGGCTCCTGTAGCATGTCTGTGGATGTGCACCTTCCTGATGCTCTATCTCGAGTACTTAGCTGTGTTATTACGTTTGAGTGAGTGTGGAGATGATGTGTTTAGTGACCAGCAACATAAGTCAGTGCTCGCGATAAAACAGTGCATATTCATTACCCATTACCGAGTGTGTGCTAAATTATTTGCGCAACAGTACAAGATTGGAAGTGCTTAGGATAAACCTCTAGCAAAGTCTGCAACGGAAAACTTGGTGGTAAAAACGTTCGAACACCAGAAAACATTATTCCAATGAAGGAAAGCCTGGAACAAAGTCAGATGAAGTCTCAACGCCGTTTATCTGTGCAAGGGCGAAATAAGAGATCATTGCGTCGAAACATTATCAAAAAGGACCTTCAACTGTATCCATAAAAATTTATTGTTGTGTGAAAGAGTTAAGACCTCTGGACGTACAGGGGGTGGACAGAAGTGTGGAAACACCAAAAAAAGCACAATATCATGTCCAATACGGTGTAGGAAGAGGCAGAAGAAACAACTTCCAAAATCTTGGAAAGATTAACCCTTTCGGGACGGAGCGCGTTTCCCCAAAGCGGAGCAATTCGGTGGCGCTGTGCGGGTTCCATAAACCTTAGATTTCTTTCATAGCTTATAAAATCTACCGTTTTTGACTTATCGGTGTAATTCTTAAAACACGCTCTTTGCTGGCATACTATTTTCATTATTCCATATCGCGCACTTTTTGACTTGGAGGTGGTGTTAAAAGGAAAAATATGAAAAATTTAATTTTTTTACTTTTTTTTTTAAATTGAGATGTGATGCAGTGAATTAGAAATATTAAAATTAGTGGTATCTTATTCTTTAAAGTTTTAGCTTTAAAACGACATACAATATACAATTTTATCTCTTATGGGACGGTTGTGGGAAGGAAAATAAAAAGTCAATTTGAGAGTTGAAAAATTTAATTTATGTCAATAAACTCCAAAATTTCATAAAATTTGCTTAAAACAAACTTTAGAACTTTCGCATATCGATTTTTTGATAGGCAACCATATTTTACAAGTCCTTTCGGTACATTGCTACTTTGTGATACCTGTTGAAGCACTCAGGCACATCAAGAGAAGGGCTGGACGGACAAGTTTCACAAAAAAAAGGGGGACCGTTTTCGCCCTCCTGGCTTGGAGCGATCACTGCAAACGACACAGTCTGTCTATTCTTGCGATAGCATGGTACAGGCCGTCCATCCTGTTTAGGTCACCATGCTCAGAGCGTGGCCTCTTCCTCTATGGGTTGGTTGAGCCCTATCGTCGCCCATGACGTCCTTTACGAGACTCTTCCGAAACTGCACATGACTCTTTGCTGTCTCTCCTCTTTTCTTTGCTATGATGACATATAGCAAGAAAGCGTTGACGATCCCCACCTAAAATTAGCGAGAACAATTAGCCTTTTGTCAGGATGCGCCCACTCCCGTGTCGATACTCCAAGCCAGTCCCTAGATACTGCAATAGGTGTGTGACGCGACAATCGGGCCACGTATACGGGCCTCGCGTGCCATAGCGACTGACGCGTCGGGACACGTATACGGGCCTCGCGTCCCGAAAGAGCTAAGTACTGGTCCTGTATGGTTTCCAAGGGAGTGTTGCGCCAGTCTTCCTGCTAAACAGTCGTAAGTTCAGGAAACAGTGATGAAGGTGGATGGCGATCGCACCCTCTTCTCCAAAGTAAGCCACAAAAGCTCAATAACATTGACCATCTTGTGACTGTGGTAGCCACGGGACATGCGGCAGTTCAACCTCGTGCTCACAGAAACCAGTCCTGGACGATGCGAGTTGTGTGGACAAGAGCCCTATCGCCTTGGAACACAGCCTCACCATTGAGAAACAAACATTGTACCATGCAATGGACCTGACCAGCCAAAATGGTAACGTAATCCTGGGCAGTAATGCGACCTTTTAGAATAACCGTGGGGCCCTTGGTATATCACGATATCGCTAACCAAATCATCTTTGAACCACCGCCATGTTTCACTTTTGGGATGTAAACTCCGCCAGAAGTTGGAAACAGTGTGAGCCGGCCAGAGTGGCCGAGCGGTTCTAGGCGCTTCAGTCTGCTACCGCGCGACCGCTAAGGTCGCAGGTTCCAATCCTGCTTCGGGCATGGACGTGTGTGATGTCCTTAGGTTAGTCCCATAGTGCTCAGAGCCATTTGGAAACAGTGTGAAACACGAGTTATCCGACTAAATGAGTTTCTTCCATTGCTCCATAGTCAAGGTATCATGGCTTTGTCACCAAGTTTTCCCGTTATGTGCATCATCATCACTGATGAGTGGTTCTGGAACTCTCATCTTATGCAGATGTTGTTTCGGTGCTTACAGGATTCGCGTGAGCGACATTCAGTTGTGCAGTGATTTTTGAAACTGTTGTCCTCTTATTTTTCTTCATAGTCCTCTTGAATGACCAGGGTATTATCCATCTTTTGCACGTGGCGTTCTCTGATATAGTGAGGAACGTAGTTCCGCAGTCGTATTCTTGCTACTGAATAGAACTTAGAGAGGGTAACACTTGGTGATGGAGCGGGAAAGAATGGATTTCATCTAATCGGATAGAGTGTTTCTGCTGTATTGTTCAAACAAAAGGCTTAATCTTCCATTACAGAATGGTACGACAGTGCTTAGATGTCAGACCGGGTTCGATTCCCGGTCGGGTTGGGGATTTTCTCTGCCCGGGGACTGGGTATTTGTGTTGTTCTCATCATTGCATCTTCATCATCACTCATGACAGTGGCCAGATTGGACTGTGTAAAAATTGACTGCGTAAAAATTGGGACTTTGTACGGGCGCTGATGACCATGCCGTTGAGCGCCCCACAAACCAAACGTCATCATCATTAAATGTCAGATAAGATTCATTTTAGTTAGCAGTTTTAAAATCTAACCACAGAGCTATAGAGAAAGTGAAACCAACGTTTTTAGTGATTAACCGACATAATGGTTTGTCTCTCAAAGAGTAACGACTGTAAGAACATGATGGTAAGCATTTTTTGTGAAAAGAAATTTGATTATTGCTTTTACGTATATAATTCAATAAAGCTTTCATTTCTTGTTCATAATGAAGTAAGATTGTTTAGCTATTTTTAAATAATATCTACATTTATATGTTTTTTAAAAAAATAAGGTTTTTTTTCTTGATGGCCGAATAGTGTAAATTGCTGAATGATAAACTGTATTACTGAAGAGTGGAAATGTCACACGTTAGAGGTGCCATTTTTTCACAAAACGAGCTTTTAGTGCTATTGTGTATTCAGTACTCCGTTATATGTCCCTAGACTTGTTCCAACTACCAAATCATGAAGGAAATGTTTCAAACATTCATTACTAGATGGCGAATCGTCTCTGTGCGAATAAGTGCTTCCAAGATCCATGCATCAAAGTCACTTCCATTTAGTTGATGCATTGTTTGTGTGGTAAGAAGAGCGAATGTAACCTTTTATTTGGACCAGTAAAACGAAGAAAGTTAAGAAAGCTTTAGTTCGGCAAGATTTACCCAAATCTGATGACTTTGAAGCTATGAACCCCTTATATGTAATTCCAATGCATACAGATTTTAAGGATACTGCTAAAACAATGTGCCGCGCGGGCGCCTTGACAGAGTTAGCGTGGCTTCCCCCGTCGGAGGTACGAGTCTTCCATCGGGCATGGGTGTTTGTGTTGTCCTTACCGTAAGTTAGTTTAAGTTAGATTAAATAGTGTTAAGCCTAGGGACCGATGACCTCAGCAGATTGGTCCCACAGAACTTACCACAAATTTCCAAAAATTTATAAAATTGCTAAAATATTGTTGTTAATGCAGCCAAGTAAGCTCTCAAAATGCAGTGTGATCGAAGTGTCATGCTCATCCATCTCAAATAGCTGTCATAAATTCTTACTGTGAAACACTAAACGGCCGTGTTGGATACACCGGCCACCGTCACATCGCTCAAGTAAAGCACAGTCGTACGTGACCAATACTTGAATGGGTGACCATCCGTGTACGCCGCGTGCTATTGACAATTTTCCCCTCCCCTTTACGGCAGAGGACAGGAAAGGCGGTAGCGTAAAGCCGCTCATCGTCAGTGTCCTAGATTAAATTACAAACCTCTCCGCAATGTCTCACGAAGTGAGGGTGTGTGACACGGTTGATGGTTCAAATGGCTCTGAGCACTATGGGACTTAACTTCTGTGGTCATCAGTCCCCTAGAACTTAGAACTACTTAAACCTAACTAACCTATGGACGTCACACACACCCATGCCCGAGGGAGGATTTGAACCTGCGACCGTAGCGGTAGCGTGGTTCCAGGCAGTAGCGCCTAGAACCGCTCGGCCACTCGGGCCGGCGATGGTGATTCGTCCGCCGACTGGGTACGCTACCCAGGCGGGTCTCTTGGTGCTCTTTCAGAGGAACAGGTTATGTGCAGACACCGGGTTTCACCGTCTGCCTTCTCTCTTCATCTTCAACGCTAACATGACGCTCTACTACACACACGCAGCATTACAGTCATCTAAACTTCACAGATATACTTACCAGCTCTCATACTTCGCGAAAGATAGTTGTCCGCGGGCACGAAGCATAAGGTAAACCTTTCCCACTAGGTGGCTGAACCTTCCCTTCGGCGTCTCCCAGAAATTCAAGGCACACGAGTTTACGTTTTCTTTATTTCACTCTGAAACACAAGAATGGAAAAATGTAATTGTATTCAAAAGAGGAAATTCCATAGCTCATGTACGCCAGGCCGTACTTCATCTTGGCCGGCCGATGTGGCCGAGCGGTTCTAGGCGCTGCAGTCTGGAACCGCGGGACCATTACGGTCGCAGGTTCGAATCCTGCCTCGGGCATGGATGTGTGTGATGTCCTTAGGTTAATTAGGTTTAAGTAGTTCTAAGTTCTATGGGATTGAAGACCTCATATGATAAGTCCCATAGCGCTCAGAGCCATTTGAACCAATTTTTGAACTTCACCTTGTGGGCTTTCAAAAACAGAAAAATGAATGAAATGAGGTGGACCTCAATTACGTACCTTCCGACACAGAGTTGAAATATTAAAAGTTTTGGCTGGTTTCGTTGTCTAGGGGCTGGGATACGTAGTTGCCGCATTACTGGCCAAATACTGCTGAGTCTACAGTATACGATAAGAATACACACATGAATCGAATGGTCGAAGGTTTCTACCACTCGACAATGGCGAATTACGAAAGTAACATATAAATTTATAAACGAAAGATTGCAATCAAATAAAATCTGCAGGTACTATCTTAACGACTTTAACTGATGAGTACGATAGTAGAAGTACTTTTGAGAATGCGGTATATTTCTGCAAAACACTTATTGGTGTCGATGGTCCAGTAATTAAATAAAATATAAGCTGAATAACAGGGAAACAATAGATTCCTACAGCACGTAATTAGTTATGAACAACAACAGCGCTCGTGAGATATGCACTTGTAAACGCACACTATGTCATCACAGTAGAAGTAACGGAAATCTCATTAGCGCACATGTCGGTACCCTGAAGTATTTCTATCTGCCGCGACCACGCACAAACCGCTCCACACTCTCAAAATCTCTGCCGCGACCGAGCGTCCGTCGCGCCATCACGTCCAGCACTTCCTGTGTCTTGTCCCGTCCCTCGCGCCGCACTGTTCAGAACTACCCTGAACTGCCTCGTGTCCTCTCCGGAAACCATGCTCCTCCGCAACCTCCATACTTCTGTCTTAGTAAGGAGCGCTGTGATTGGCTAGAATGCTCCCTCCATGTCTCCAAGCCAACGTGCACTCACAAACATTTTGAAATATGAAACTTCCTGGCAGATTAAAACTGTAGCTCAAATGGTAGAGCACTTGCCCGCGAAAGGCAAGGTCCCGAGTTCGAGTCTCGGTCCGGCACATAGTTTAAACCTGCCAGGAAGTTTCATATCAGCGCACACTCCGCTGCAGAGTGAAAATGTCATTCTGGATATTGAAAAATATTCGAAATACTGGATTTACATTTACATAACTTGAAATGAAAATAATATTCCTACGGCTGGACCATCAATACGCTTTAACACACATTATTAAATACACTCCTGGAAATGGAAAAAAGAACACATTGACACCGGTCTGTCAGACCCACCATACTTGCTCCGGACACTGCGAGAGGGCTGTACAAGCAATGATCACACGCACGGCACAGCGGACACACCAGGAACCGCGGTGTTGGCCGTCGAATGGCGCTAGCTGTGCAGCATTTGTGCACCGCCGCCGTCAGTGTCAGCCAGTTTGCCGTGGCATACGGAGCTCCATCGCAGTCTTTAACACTGGTAGCATGCCACGACAGCGTGGACGTGAACCGTATGTGCAGTACCGCCGAATTGCTCAACACGTGGGGCATGAGGTCTCCACAGTACATCGATGTTGTCGCCAGTGGTCGGCGGAAGGCGCACGTGCCCGTCGACCTGGGACCGGACCGCAGCGACGCACGGATGCACGCCAAGACCGTAGGATCCTACGCAGTGCCGTAGGGGACCGCACCGCCACTTTCCAGCAAATTAGGGACACTGTTGCTCCTGGGGTATCGCAACCGTCTCCATGAAGCTGGGCTACGGTCCCGCACACCGTTAGGCCGTCTTCCGCTCACGCCCCAACATCGTGCAGCCCGCCTCCAGTGGTGTTGCGACAGGCGTGAATGGAGGGACGAATGGAGACGTGTCGTGTTCAGCGATGAGAGTCGCTTCTGCCTTGGTGCCAATGATGGTCGTATGCGTGTTTGGCGCCGTGCAGGTGAGCGCCACAATCAGGACTGCATAAGACCGAGGCACACAGGGCCAACACCCGGCATCATGGTGTGGGGAGCGATTTCCTACAATGGCCGTACACCTCTGGTGATCGTCGAGGGGACACAGAATAGTGCACGGTACATCCAAACCGTCATCGAACCCATCGTTCTGCCATTCCTAGACCGGCAAGGGAACTTGCTGTTCCAACAGGACAATGCACGTCCGCATGTATCCCGTGCCACCCAACGTGCTCTAGAAGGTGTAAGTCAACTACCCTGGCCAGCAAGATCTCCGGATCTGTCCCCCATTGAGCATGTTTGGGACTGGATGAAGCGTCGTCTCACGCGGTCTGCACGTCCAGCACGAACGCTGGTCCAACTGAGGCGCCAGGTGGAAATGGCATGGCAAGCCGTTCCACAGGACTACATCCAGCATCTCTACGATCGTCTCCATGGGAGAATAGCAGCCTGCATAGCTGCGAAAGGTGGATATACACTGTACTAGTGCCGACATTGTGCATGCTCTGTTGCCTGTGTCTATGTGCCTGTGGTTCTGTCAGTGTGATCATGTGATGTATCTGACCCCAGGAATGTGTCAATAAAGTTTCCCCTTCCTGGGACAATGAATTCACGGTGTTCTTACTTCAATTTCCAGGAGTGTACATAACCAATTAAATAAACACATATCAGAAGAAATGAAGCAAAAGGTAGGCCAGGAGCCTAATGTCTCTGTGCTTTCTAACACACAGTAAATCTGTTTCTCCATTAATAGTCTATATCGGAAATAAACAAAGACATAGACGAATAAATACATATACAAGCGTGCTGCTACCACTTTTTCGTGTAACTGTGGAGTACTTATGATCTGCCGCAATCGATAGTAATCAGCCACTTTGACCTCCAATAACTCATGTACTATTCAAGTTACATGCCTGTAATTCATACCAATTTAGGTTTACACTAACAGCTTTCTAAAGACGCGGTGATCGTCAAAATCTGATGTTGCGTTTATATTTTGGAAATTCTTTGCTGGGTGACACTAAACGTTAAACTAACAAAGATATTGATAATATGATTACACTATCAGAATCATCGTGCAAATAATAGTAATGTACGTGTTTCTTTGTTAGGTATACTGATTCATCTGGCTACTAATAATTTCTATACGGACTGTGAAATGTCTGCCATTAAGGTTTCAAAAAATCCGCCACCTTTGGCACCTTCATCAAGACAGTGTCACGATGGAATTCCCAGCCACGCGGCTGGACCACGCGCTGGGGCTACCCCTCTCGTCCGGCTAAAGTGTGGCACTACGGCTGGCTGAGCGGCCCGTGCGGCCGCTCCAATTCCGAACTTAGAATATTTCCAGGGCGCCACAACTCCCCCGTTACCTCACAATCTGAATGATCAGCCATGTTTATCAGCTGTAATACAGTAAGGTTTGTTGACGACGTTTTATTGCTCCCCAAACAACATAGGAATATCTATGGTAAACTTTGTAACATCTGATACTAAGAATGGAGTCCTGAAACACTTTCTCTTGAATTTAATTTTTTTGTTCGCTTGTAAAAAACTAAAAAGATATATAAAATTGTTATTGTTGATTACAGTCTACTAGCTGAGACACTACTGCAATATTTCTGTTGTATTATTATCACAAATAAAATTTATTGCCTCAATATTAAAGGCATAAGAAACATAAACATTCTTATTCTCCATTACAAGTCGTCAGTTCTCCGGTATTGCACCTAGAAAGTTCTCAACAAATTGTTTATTTTCTAATTTGTCTCATTATTATTGACAGTGATGCGGTGAGCAGCATAATTATGTGGTGTCAGAATAACGTCTCAATTTTGTGGATATACGGTAATATGTTATGTACAGGAACATATGCATTGTTTTTTTATTCTTCTGAAAAATGCGAGATTTGGCGGTTAGAGCGTTTGAGATCTGTGCGCTTGAGTTTTTTTAATGGGTGAATAGTGTACCAAGGCTGAAGATGAAGAAAGACGTTAAGGTCTAGGAGACAGATGAGGAATTGTCTACCTTGATAGGACGGTAAAGAAGGCAAACTGTGTGGAAAGCACTGGGCATTTCTGCGCATAATCAGGACAGTATGGCCAAGATGGTGAAAGTTGATAAAGAAGTCGAAGGTGACAGGTATATCCAAGAGTACTAGACACACGGTAGGGCTCACGCACGGGCGGGCTGTGGGCTGTGACGTCACCGTCAAACCTCTCGCCTCGCCGCATTGCATTAAAGGTCATAAGCAGATGGCGCACACCTTTAATTCACATCCAGGTATGAATATAATCAACATTTTCCAGTTTTATTGTAGTATTATTATTCTTGACATTATTAAGCCCTATATTAGTAGGTTTCTTTTATTTTTATGTGTTTACTCCTTTCTTTTTTCTCATTTCCTTTTGGTGTAAGACAAAACTATTGCTCAGTTCTTTCTTGTCCTTTTTACTCTCTGCCTTGTCAGAACGTAAATCACTGTTTCCTTTCATTTCATCAAAGCTAAGGACTAAGTCTTTTTCAAACTTTGTGATAACTCTTTGTTTTCAATACTAAGGCTTCAATTAGTCAAACCTGGCGGAACGCTAAACTGCCTGAGTCTTCTTTTAATACAAGGTTCACTAGGAAGAGGATGTTTCAATACGTTCCTGCCAAAAGATAACGCATTATAAGACAGGCAACGTAAAGTCACAGTCCTTGCAATATCTTCAGATGACCAGTTAGTACACCACCCTTTCATAACTACTTGTTGTTGACAGTCAAAAAAGAGCCCATAATCACTCCTTGAACATGTTTTTTATTCCAGCAACTCATCGCTACATCGAAATAGACTCTCATGTAAATCTGAATTCCTTTGCCTAAAGCTTTTTTTATTTCTGTTTAAATCATTTCTAATTGCTGGCGTACGTAAGCATTGTCGGACTGACAGTAATGCTTGTTTTCACGGTTAACATTTTGTCTAGTAGTAACTTTTTCATTACTTGGTAATATATTTACCTGTATTATATCTTGTACTTCTTTACGTGCCCGAATATTTTTGTCTTTACTAGTATTATTACCACGCCCTAAATCAGCACCGGAGTATGTTACATTTAGAGATGGAACAGCAGCAGTCATCAACTTGCATTTGGAAAGAATATTCGACAGTTCACTTTTCAAATAATTTTCATAATTTACAAGCATTTATACCCTATCGTTTCGTCTCACTGTTTTAGGAAATATATGAAACTTAAATTCTTACTTACTAAGTTGAATCTTGTGGTTAGGAAAACTAGCGATCCGCAACAAACCATTATTTTTCACTTAAAAACTTACTCTAAGAAATTCCTCAACACACTGATAATTACGGTGTAGCTCTGTACTCAATTCCCAGGCACTAAAAAATTGACACCTCTTTAAAGAGCATTCTAGCAGAATCTTTTTTCCGCCCGCAGCGATGTCGGAGATTTGATGTTTTACCGAATACCTGATATTCACGGTACACTCGTGAAATAGTCGTACGGGAAAACCCCCACTTCATCGCTATCTCGGAGATGCTGTGTCCCATCTCTCATGTATCGATTATTACACCACGTTAAAACCACTTAAATCTTGATACCTGCCACCGAAGCAGCAGCAACCGATCTAACAACTGTGCCAGACACTTCTTGTCTTATATAGGCGTTGCCGACGGCAGCGCCGTATTCTGTTTGTTTACCTATCTCTGTATTTAATACGCACGCCTATACCAGTTTTTTTTTTTTTTTGGCGCTTCAGCATAGTATCCGTGGATATATCTTAGGCAAGCATTCATCGTCAGCTTTAAGCGCCATGAGCTTACATAAGAAAGACCTTACAGAAGAGCATCGCTGTAGTCAGCAGTTGGAAATACAGGCGTCGGTAGTTCAGTCTTCACACATTTAGAAAAAGAGGCCCTTTTTTTTACTTCATCATAAAAAGTATTTTTGAAACTAAAATGGCAATGGCGTCCATTCATGCTGTTTTGCGTCCAGGGCGACGGAGCTTTAGTGTCGGTTTACTGATTGTCAGCATCTGCACAGCCAAATTTGCGTTGTCCCTGGCTGCCGAGAGAGCTGGTCTCGATGAGCCAGCAATTACGCTACCACTTCCTACACTAAATGCGCCCATTTCGCCAATCGTTTGGCAACTATTTGAGCAATTAAACCGGTATGAATCCGCCCGTTGTGAACCCGATCTCGTCGCATTATTTCAACGCCCCTCGCCTGCATTCCTCGACATACATTCCAACACGTAACAGCAAAATGCCAACAGGAATTCGGAAGACATGGCAGTTTCCCACGGAATACGAATACTGCTACGCTTGCCTCCAATAGTGCAACTACTACACTACGAATAATTTTGGCTAACGATGACGTTCCTGACACTTCCAACCGAGCTATTTAGCGACGGAAACTATCTCAAAGATGGACGTTTTGTTCAGTTTTTTATCTAGTGGCATTGTCGTTGAACGGTTTCGATTTCATAAACATCTCTTGTAAGAACGCACATGCCTGTTTCATGATCTATTGACAAAATGATGCTTCATTAAACAAATTTACATTAGTGCAGTTCTTACTTGAAACATTTGTAAAATTTATAAAGATGATTTACTTTGGGAGGCATTAACAAGATGGAAGAATGCTAACACCTTGCATTAATGTACAAAAAAATTGAATGTAATGACGTTGTAAGAACAAGAACGAAAAAACTGGCAATATTGCATTGAACACGAACATAGCAGTCACCCACCGATATCAGTTTCACCAAAACAACATTTAACCCATGTGCAGAGTGTAACAAAAAAGCACAGCTGAACCTTCAGGACACATTTTTCATACATATGTTGCAGACGGACGTGAATGCGAATGTTTAATTTTCATGTAATAACTTATTTTCGACACTTATTAATAGTGAAAAATGTGGGAAACATAAAGGAAGAGGCTGTACCAACATATCACAGGAAATCTTACAAGAAATGTTTAATATTAATGAACGTCGGCTTCTAAATAAGAGAATCCATGAGACATGGTGTGACATATTTATGTTTAGTTATCCGCTTTTTGTAAGACTAAGACTGCAAGTTTTCGACATACATTACCTCAAATGGAAATTCATTTGTAACCTAAAATTTTGCATAATAAAAGTTGGTTCTGATGTAACATAACACCTTTGGTTACAAAATAAGACTGCTTGAAATTCTACTTGTCTATTCATACTAGTCATTTTATTTATATTGGCTGTATCAGCTCTCAGTGTGTAATCCAAATTTTTTGTTTTGATTTCCGTTTTATGAATTATGCCTAACGGTAAGAATATTTATTGTACGTCAGATGTACCTCTCATTCAGAGTAACGTTATAGTATTTATGAGATAGCCTCCATGAACTAATCCCACTAAACTCGTGTTAATTTTGATACTTTTATAGAAAAGCCTTTTGAAGCAACTGAGTTATTTCAATCGAGGAACAGGGTCAAAATACTCCAGTAAGTAGTTTTATTTAAAAGACAAAATTTAAACTTCTACTGATTAATTAAAACTTCGATAAAGGTCCACTGATAACTCTCGTAATACTTCATCTAAATAAAATCAGATTTCAGTTACGTAAACCTTTGATCAAACGGAATTGTTTGATATAAATTTCAATAGCATTTCCCCTGATTTTTATTTTACAATTATTCTAGTGATTTTAGTTTTTGTATGCGTTTATCCTCCCACGCCCCTCTCAACCAGGTTGAATTAGTAAATTAGAAGCACGATCTGCATGCGAACAGAGCCGGAATTTGTGAGAGACTCCTAATGTTATCTGGATCCACTGTAACATCTACAGAATTGTCTAGCGATATGCTTCGGTACATTTCGCTAGTGTAGTTGTTTATACATGGAAGCCAATAAACGTTCCGCCAAGTTTCTGTTTACTGAATCCAACGTCAATTGTCATTTCAAATGTCAAATGAGGTCGAGGACTTTCAAGCATGGGGGAAAATGCAACCATCTGTGATAAGCTTGTACACAGGAACTGAGGATTTAGGACTCTACATTATTAATAGGGGATCCTATTAGCAACATTTCAAATAAAGATAGATAGATCTCAATAGGTAGAAAGAGCTGAATCAATTCACTGGATTCACATTATCTGGATCTAAAACATCTAGACTTTTATTTGCGAAGCATTTGAAAGCCCTTGTTTATCGAAATCAAATCCAATATGCAGCAAGTCTTCGTGACCGCAGTGTTGAATGCTGCCACACCATAAACAATATTCTAGGGGTACATCAACGCATCCAGGATTCGATGTGATGTCGAATCGGTAGATTTATCGATGCTAACGGCCGGCATTTTGATTATTTCATGTGAGACAGAGATTTACTTGGTATGTTGGTACATTCTATTCCCGTGTCTTTCGTCGATTAATGTACTACGAAATGGTGTGGAAAATGAGTTCTAACATGGAAATAAGGAACCTCTGGACCCACGCTGATAACACATTTTTTCCTTCTTCTGCATATGAAGAATGTGGCTTGAAAATTTTGCCATACTTGTGTGCTACCCCTTGCACTTTATCTTCTTGTTCTTTAACAATTTTTTTGCCTCAAACAGTTATTTTTACAATACCGCAATGTAAGTGATATCTTTACAGAGACAGGAAGAGAGAAGACAGGAAATGGCGCGTTTTTGCCAGGCAGTGGAGACCCATGCACGCTAAATGATCACCATAATAGCCAAGATAGGCTAGTTTTTTAAATGAAGCAGAAATTGACTCCAATAAGAAGTTCGAGCATGTACCCGTGGTCTAGACACAGTGCGGCTCTCGCAGCCGAGCGAAGCGGACGTGCGGTGTGTGCTCTCCGCTGTCAGAGAGGGCCCGCGCGCCTTGTTTACTATCTTCGGCCGACACTAACGTGACGCCGTAGCGCTACAAGACCATGTCAAACCAATACAGAAGATCAACCTTGAAATTCACATTTCGGAACGACTTTACCCGACCAAAGGCGCTCGAAGTCGAACGTTTTTTAAAAGAGGAAGCCGAGATCCCGGCTGCCGACATTGTCAGCATTCACTTTTCGATCGTCAGTAGCACGGTCTATGTGAAGCTCATAAACGAAACTACTTGCGACAAGGTGCTTCGAGAGATGAAACAAGAACTCCGCTTCTGCCACGCAGATGGCAATGTTGGCAACGTCGAGGTCGGCCATGCCGCAATGGGACTGCGGACTATACGCATCTTCGAACTTCCATTTGAACTCCCGGCGGCAGAAGTTGTGGCGGCGCTCCGCCCCTACGGCACGGTACACGAACACGTGGCTGAAAAATGGACCCAGTTTAAGACGTATCCAGTACTCAATGGAGTACGCCAAGTACGCATAGATCTCCAACGACACGTGCCATCCTATCTACAGATAGGTGGATGCCGGGCCATAGTGATTTATGACGGCCAACCGAAGACGTGTTCCGGATGCGTTAAGGAAGGTCACCTTCGTTCCGAGTGCCTCCAGCGTCGGATCACACAACTCCCACCGAAGGACGTTGCACCACCAGCGGCGAAGACTATTCAACCCGTTACTTACGCGGCGGCGCACACGACGTTCTCCACACAACAGACACGGCCGACCGCCTCAGCGGTACAAGAATCACTTTCCACGGACAAAAACCTGGATGATCCGCCTACCTGGCCAGTGGTGGAAAATAGTACTACGACTCTGGAGCTACCGAACGTGACAGATTTTGACGCCAGTAAGATGGGAATTGATTCCCTTATTGTACCGACCAAAGCGTTTGTTCCGGCGGAGCGTGAGTCAGTGCCGTCTTCTGACAATGAAGGCCACGTACGGAAACAGCGATCACCGAAACGCCGAAAGCGGCGTCGTCGGACCGTGTCGGAACACAGCGATTCGCATTCGGCCGGGGAAGAACGACTGACCACTCAAGAAGCCAGCCGCGAAGCTGAAGCTGTTTCCACTGACTCCAACCTTGCAGAACAGACAGATAAACATGCAGCTTTCGACCATCAGCCCATTGACAGAAACAGTGAGCAGCGGGAAGGTACCAGTGCAGGCACAAGGAGGACCGCGTTCGGCGGGGGTGACATCACTTCCGATGTTCGCTTCTCTCCACCTTCACCATGGATAATCTCGCCCAAACAACTCGTTGCCAGGATTACCGCATGGCGACAATGAATATCAACATGATTAGTTCTTCTGTCAAGATCTAACTTTTGAAAGAAACCATACGAGCCATAGGGGTTGACTTTGCTTTCCTACAAGAAGTGAAAACGACTGCACTCCCGCACTTTTACGGGTACACCACACATGTGACGCCCGGTAGCCCTGCAGATACCGGAGTGGCAATATTAGTGCGTGAAGGTATTGAAGTTACCGACGTCACGTTTCGTCCCTCCGCGCGAGGAATAGCATTTACGGCACTCAACACCCGATTCATTAATGTTTACGCGCCGTCGGGTACCACAAGACGTCACGACCGCGCCAGATTCTACTCCACAGATTTCGCTCCCCTTTTCCTTGGACGATACGACCACAGCGTCTTCGCCGGCGATTTTAATTGCGTACTTCACCCCAAGGACCAAATCCCACATTACACGCCTTGTCCGGAACTGGGTGCGATGATCCAAGAACTTCACTTGTGCGACACGTGGGAAAAAGTCCACGGTAACCGCTATGACCACACTCATCTTACCAGTCATTCGGCCAGCCGACTCGACCGCATATATGTGTCACAAGATCTCACACAAGGTGTGGTGGACGCCGAACTATGGCCTCAAGCCTATTCTGATCACAGTACCTATATCTGCACTATACACCTACGCCCCCAACAAGTCTGGCGCAGCAATGGCTTTTGGAAGCTCAACATAACTCATCTCCAGGACCTGGATTGCCGTCGGCAAGTTGCAGCAACGTGGACTGACTGTAATCGCCGCCACCCTCGATACACCTCGACCCTGGAGTGGTGGCTCCTCTGTGCCAAACCAGCAATCCGTAGGACACTTATGCAATATGGCAAGGACGTGACTGCGTGGCATCTACAGACCCTCGATTTTTACTAGGCGGCACTCAGGGACCTCGATGCCTTACCCTCTTCCCCGGAGAGACAACATCATCAAAGCAGAATCAAGGCTCACATACTATCATTGACGAAGCGCCGACTAGAAGGTGCAGTCGTCCGCTCGCGACGGCACGACCGAACGTTTGCAGAGGAACCCACTATGCACCACGTTGTGGCGGATAAGCACCGACAACGCCAACATTTAATCACACAACTCAGGACACACGACGGTCGCTTATGTACGACCCAAGCAACCATAGTAAAGGCGGTGGAGGATCATTTTCGTCATCTTTACAAGGAAAGAATCGTCGATGACGAGGCCACTACTGAAGTGTTACAGCAGGTAACACGTACTATCGACGAGGCTACCGTGAATGCACTAACAGAGGTAATCTCACTCGAAGAAGTCGAAGACGCCGTGGACAAAGGTGCTGCCAATAAGTCTCCTGGACCTGATGGATTGCCCATCGAATTCTACCGAACTTTCCATGACATCATGATGCCTCGCTGGGTTATAATGTTCCGCGAACATGTCTCCAGACTGTGTTGTGCCGCCAGCGTTTGTAGAAAGTCTTCTCATACTGGTACACAAGCCAGGTGGAGGGCTATCGATTAACGACTATCGGTCGCTTACAATGCTGAACGCCGATTACAAGATTTTCACCAGGATTATGGCGAGCCGTATTAAGACGACTTTGCCGATGATCCTCGCTCCAGAACAGACGTCGCAGGGGGGAGAAGCCAAGATACACATGGCCACCGGTGACTGCAGGGACTTAATAGCAATCGCTTCTGCGTGTCGTCTGAGAGCGGCTATCGTCTCCGTAGATTTCAACCGCGCCTTTGATAGAGTGCACCATAACTTCCTCCTACGAGTGATGGACTGTATGGGATTTCCCCCAGGCCTCATCGACACCCTACGGCGTCTTTGGACCGCAGCCAGCTCACACGTCCAGGTCAATGGAAGGACGGTAGGACCAGTACCCATTAAGAGGTCTCTACGATAGGGTTGTCCCCTTTCCACCTACCTTTATGCCATCGCACTCGAGCCACTCCTAGGGGGCCTTAACCACCGCCTATCTGGCATCACGCTGCGGGACGTCACCTTTCGCTATAGGCGCTGACGACCTGCTACTTCTGGTTCGTTCCAATGACGAAGTTCAAGGCGTACTAACCTGGATTGAGCGATACGGACAGGCCGCAGGCAGTCTTCTGAACATCAACAAGTCGGCGGCGTTGGATATTGGGCGTGGTGTCGGACCGGAAGCCCTCGCTCCCCTCCCACCAGTTTCTGATCTGCGATATTTGGGAATCACGTTCAAGAAAGATGTACGTAAAACAGCTGCAGCAAACTACCAACGGTTAATACAGATCATACGCGCAATGGTGCGACAGAACCTGCTCCGGGACTTGAATCAGCTATAACGTGTTGAATACCTGAATCTCTACGTGGCATCAAAACTCAACCACGTGGCACAAGTCCTCCCACTACCGATGCAGATAGGTCGCCGGCTTCAGGCGGCCTTCAGTTACTACGTTTCCGCAGGTCATATCTTTAAAGTACGGTACGACACTCTTACCCTCCCAGTGCACAAAGGAGGGCTGGGATTGGTCAACGTCAGGGCGAGAGCAGCTAGCCTTTACATGAGCAACATGAGGAAACGATGGAAAAGTCAATATACCTCTCTCACGGGTCGTTTACTACAGGTTCTGATGCCAGTCTCTAACGTCCCGCCGGTGTCGGTTGCGCACGTCGCACCACAGCTCTCCCATGTGTCGACCTTCATTCTTGATTACAGCTATGTCAGCTCGAACCTCTCCGCCACGCGTCCACCAAAGGCGAAAGATTTTTATACCAACCTTCTGCGTGCTGTTCCCCATAACGTGGTGGAAAACAAGTACCCTACGGTTCACTGGCCAAGAGTGTGAAAACGATACACCACAACTTTCTGTCCTCCACGGTGCGTTCGAAGTGGTATCAGATCGCCAACAAAAAAATATGCCACATTACAGCGACTTCACACTATTAGACTGGCAGACTCCCCTTATTGCCCAGATTGTCACCTTTTGGATAATGATGAACATCGTTTTACTTGCGCATCATCGTCCGGAGTTTGGCGACTAACACAGAAGATATTGGCTTGTTACCTCCGGGTCACACCTGATATGATTGACCCTCAGACCCTACTCTGTCCCGATGGAACTTACTTTCCGGCTGCAAAATATCATGCGCTTACATGGTTCAAAAGACTTACCGTCGCCTACATCTTTAGCGACGAAGAGAAAAAGCAGCTTGATTACTGGTGGTTCCTGCAAAATTCTCACAATGCCCTCGAACGCACACCGAAATACCGTACGCTCTTCGCAAATTATTTACGCAGCGTTTTCGTTAACCCCCCCCATTCAGCTGGGGAGTGCCGAGCTGCGGTTAATGTTCTGTGCCGCATCACACGAACGGCTGAACGTTCTGCCTTGTCAGCCATGAGCGAAGGAAGAGACAAGCTGCTGCAAGGATGCTGTTTTCCTTGAGGCACTAGCGAAGCTGAATGCCTCCGTTGCAGATGCCCTTCAAAGGCGCAATTGGAGATATCAGATAACGATGACGAGGCTCCAAGTGGAACCAGTTACAGTATTGAAGAACCTTTTAGTTGGAATTACATCAGTGATTTATTTCTGGATTACTCTTTTATGCTACCTTTGTTGTTGTAACACTTACTTGTAACACTTAGTTACTAGAATTCTCATTTGTACACGTTCCCTAAATGTAATCATGTAACAAAAAAAAAAAAAAGTGGCAAAGGGTAGCCCTAACCTTGATTTCCCATATTTCCCCTGATATATAGGCAGCTCTCTGGGGTGGGTTTACTTACGCCTGAAGTGGATCCGATTTTTTGTTATAGGATGAAAAGTGGCGGTGGCACTTAGGGTTTTTTTAGTTCCATTTTCCTAAGGGGCTTTTTAAGGGAAATTTAAAAAAAAGTGGTTAAGGCGTTATGATTTCTAAAAAAAGGTAGCGTCCTAAAAAAATTTAAAAAAGGGGTGGCGTCTTTGACTAGAAAAAATAAAAATAAAAAAAGGGGTAGCTAAAAAAAGGGTAGCGTCTTTGATTCATAATCAAAACGTCTTCGGTCCCGGGTTCGATCCCCGCCACTGCCTAAATTTTGATAAATAATCAGCATTGGCGCCCGAAGACTTCCGGCATAAGAAGTCAGCCTCATTCTGCCAACGGCCTTTTCAAAGAGGGCGGAGGAGCGGATAGAGGTTCAGGGCACTCTCTTATCCTAGGGGTGGGAAATTGCCCCTAAAGGCGGAAGAATCAGTAATGATCAACGACATGAGGATGCAGAAGGCAATGGAAACCACTGCATTAAAGACACGTAACGTGTATCCCCAGGACATGTCGCCTGTAGTTGAAGAAGTGTCATGATGATCTCTCCATTGGCAAAAGATTCCGGAATAGTCCCCCATTCGGATCTCCGGGAGGGGACTGCCAAGGGGGAGGTTACCATGAGAAAAAGATTGAATAATCAACGAAAGGATAATGTTCTACGAGTCGGGGCGTGGAATGTCAGAAGCATGAATGTGGTAGGAAAACTAGAAAATCTGAAAAGGGGAATGCAAAGGCTCAATCTAGATATAGTAGGGGTCAGTGAAGTGAAGTGGAAGGAAGACAAGGATTTCTGGTCAGATGAGTATCGGGCAATATCAACAGCAGCAGAAAATGGTATAACAGGTGTAGGATTCGTTATGAATAGGAAGGTAGGGCAGAGGGAGAGTTACTGTGAACAGTTCAGTGACCGGGTTGTTCTAATCAGAATCGACAGCAGACCAACACCGATAACGATAGTTCAAGTATACATGCCGACGTCGCAAGCTGAAGATGAAAGATGAACAGATAGAGAAAGTGTATGAGGATATTGAAAGGGTAATGCAGTATGTAAAGGGGGACGAAAATCCAATAGTCATGGGTGACTGGAATGCAGTTGTAGGGGAAGGAGTAGAAGAAAACGTTACAGGAGAATATGGGCTTGGGACAAGGAATGAAAGAGAAGAAAGACTAATTGAGTTCTGTAACATCTTTCAGCTAGTAATAGCGAATACCCTGTTCAAGAATCACAAGAGGAGGAGGTATACTTGGAAAAGGCCGGGAGATACGGGAAGATTTCAGTTAGATTACATCATGATCAGACAGAGATTCCGAAATCAGATACTGGATTGTAAGGCGTACCCAGGAGCAGTTATAGACTCAGATCACAATATAGTAGTGATGGAGAGTAGGCTGAAGTTCAAGACATTAGTCAGGAAGTATCAATACGCAAAGAAGTGGGATACGAAAGTTCTCAGGAATGACGAGATACGTTTGAAGTTCTCTAACGCTATAGATACAGCAATAAGGAATAGCGCAGTAGGCAACACAGTTGAAGAGGAATGGACTTGTGTAAAAAGGGCCATCACAGAAGTTGGGAAGGAAAACATAGATACAAAGGAGGTAGCTGCGAAGAAACCATGGGTAACAGAAGAAATACTTCAGTTGATTGATGAAAGGAGGAAGTACAAACATGTTCCGGGAGAATCAGGAATACAGAAATACAAGTCGCTGAGGAATGAAATAAATAGGAAGTGCAGGGAAGCTAAGACGAAATGGCTGCAGAAAAAATGTGAAGACATCGAAAAAGATATGATTGTCGGAAGGACAGGCTCAGCATACAGGAAAGTCAAAACAACCTTTGGTGACATTAAAAGCAACGGTGGTAACATTAAGAGTGCAACGGGAATTCTACTGTTAAATGTAGAGGAGAGAGCAGATAGGTGGAAAGAATACATTGAAAGCCTCTATGAGGGTGAAGATTTGTCTGATGTGATAGAAGAAGAAACAGGAGTCGATTTAGAAGAGATAGGGGATCCAGTATTAGAATCGGAATTTAAAAGAGCTTTGGAGGACTTACGGTCAAATAAGGCAGAAGGGATAGATAACATTCCATCAGAATTTCTAAAATCATTAGGGGAAGTGGCAACAAAACGACTATTCACGTTGGTGTGTAGAATATATGAGTCTGGCGACATACCATCTGACTTTCGGAAAAGCGTCATCCACACAATTCCGAAGACGGCAAGAGCTGACAAGTGCGAGAATTATCGCACAATCAGCTTAACAGCTCATGCATCGAAGCTGCTTACAAGAATAATATACAAAAGAATGGAAAAGAAAATTTAGAATGCGCTAGGTGACGATCAGTTTGGCTTTAGGAAAAGTAAAGGCACGAGAGAGGCAAGTCTGACGTTACGGCTAATAATGGAAGCAAGGCTAAAGAAAAATCAAGACACGTTCATAGGATTTGTCGACCTGGAAAAAGCGTTCGACAATATTAAAATGGTGCAAGCTGTTCGAGATTCTGAGAAAAATAGGGGTAAGCTATAGGGAGAGACGGGTCATATACAATATGTACAACAACCAAGAGAGAATAATAAGAGTGGACGATCAAGAACGAAGTGCTCGTATTAAGAAGGGTGTAAGACAAGGCTGTAGCCTTTCGCCCCTACTCTTCAATCTGTACATCGAGGAAGCAAAGATGGAAATAAAAGAAAGATTCAGGAGTGGAATTAAAATACAAGGTGAAAGGATATAAATGATACGATTCGCTGATGACATTGCTATCCTGAGTGGAAGTAAAGAAGAATTAAATGATCTGCTGAACGGAATGAACAGTCTAATGAGTACACAGTATGGTTTGAGAGTAAATCGGAGAAAGACGAAGGTAATGAGAAGTAGTAGAAATGAGAACAGCGAGAAACTTAACATCAGGATTGATGGTCACGAAGTCAATGAAGTTAAGGAATTCTGCTACCTAGGCAGTAAAATAACCAATGACGGACGGAGCAAGGAGGACATCAAAAGCAGACTCGCTATGGCAAAAAAGGCATTTCTGGCCAAGAGAAGTCTACTAATATCAAATACCGGCCTTAATTTGAGGAAGAAATTTCTGAGGATGTACGTCTGGAGTACAGCATTACATGGTAGTGAAACATGGACTGTGGGAAAACCGGAACAGAAGAGAATCGAAGCATTTGAGATGTGGTTTTATAGACGAATGTTGAAAATTAGGTGGACTGATAAGGTAAGGAATGAGGAGGTTCTACGCAGAATCGGAGAGGAAAGGAATATGTGGAAAACACTAATAAGGAGAAGGGACAGGATGATAGGACATCTGCTAAGACATGAGGGAATGACTTCCATGGTACTAGAGGGAGCTGTAGAGGGCAAAAACTGTAGAGGAAGACAGAGATTGGAATACGTCAAGCAAATAATTGAGGACGTAGGTTGCAAGTGCTACTCTGAGATGAAGTGGTTAGCACAGGAAAGGAATTCGTGGCGGGCCGCATCAAACCAGTCAGTAGACTGATAAAAGAAAAAAAAAAAAAAAAAAAAGATGTTCGAAGCACGTCCCTGTACTCTTTGGAAATCTTAGATGCCACGTCACATTTATGATTAACGGATGAACAGCGAAAACTGCTGTATAGGTAAATAAATCCACCCTGAACACAACCCCATTTTGATGTAGAAGTTTGATAAGAAAAGCAACTTTGATAAAGAGAAACTGTTTGTAAAATACTGTACTCGTCGGTGAATCATATGAAGTCATGTGGTGGAAGTCAGTGAAATCATAGCATGCAATGAAGGGGCGCTAAACTGTTAGAGATAGCACCAGGAGAAAACAGAGAGGCGAGACAGTGGGCCATGAAAATGACGACTAGAGTAGAATTGATAAAACGTACAGCAATCAGTCGCAAATATGCTGTTTATTGCAGATCTAGATTTTCTGTGTGGCTATCATCAATATACTAAGACGAAAATCAAGTCATCATTATTGCTTGTCTATATGAACAGTCCCCACTAGATTATCCTTGGCAAGAGTTACTACCATAGATAGTCTGGTAGAAGCCATTTGTAAAGACAAGAAATAATGATGATCTGAATTTCACCTTACCTCCCTACTGATAGCCACACAGAGGCTAAAATCTAGATTTGCAATAAACAGATTACTAGCGACAAATTGCTGTACATTTTCTCAACTTTAAATAAATCCAATCGCTGAGAACATCCGTTCCATATGGATTCGAACCTGATGAGTAGAATCATTGTTGAACTATTAAGATAATTAACAATTTTAGACAGAATTCTGACGACACAAGATGAATGTTGCTATTGAATACAAAAATTATCGAACAAGTTTTATTTTGTTTTCTTGGAGTTTTCCGCTGCTGTATGCATGAATAAAATAATCTCAATTTACAAGCCGTTCCATTTAACATAAAACGCTCGAACTTTCGACGGCTATCTCTGCCATCATTGTCAGGAGTAAAAAGTCACAAACTGCCGGGGCTGGTGGGGTTTCCAGTTACGCGGGCACGGTTACAGCAACTGCAACCAATCATAGACGTGCGAAGTGACGAATGCGCGGAAGATGAGATGCGCAGCTCCTAGCAGCTCCGCTATGCCATGGGAAGAGGCCCACGAGAAAGACAGACCACGGCTCGTTCGTCACAGCGCGTGGCACTGCAGGTGTTACGAGTGCCAGCAGCCGTCTCCGACTGGGAGTGAGTAACTATTTCAGACTAGTTTAATAGCTCTTCTCTGAGTGTTTAAATGGATGCAAGTTCTCGGTAGTACATGACGAAGTTAAGACCTACAGTGGGTACCTTTTCATTGACATTTTGATTTCCTGTAGGTTCTGCACAAAGCCGAGCGTTCGCAAAGTATGGCGGGTAAGCCGACTAGTGTGACGTCACAAGTTAATTGGGGGACCTGTATTTCTCGTGGGCCCCGGTCGTGGGACCAGTGACGTCAGGTGGCCCGACGGGCCGGCGTCACGTTTCAAAACGCTGCTCCCGTGTCCCTACAAGCGTCAAATATCCTTCTTTGCCTTTGCTTGATACCTAAAGCCTGCCCCGATGCCATACGAACCGTGTTAACCTGGCACTGGTTAAAACTGTTGCTTGAGATCCGATCATAAGACAGCACTGCCTGGAAAAAGAGACAGTAAATACAATTTGAAAAGGTGAGAGTCTTGAGTGATGCGTCATCAACTAAGAGTTCGTTATATAGTAGGTGGCCGAGATTAGAATAAACAGCGGGACTGACGTCGAGCGAATGTGTGTGAATTAGTCAGCCAATGCTCAGCCATTTTTTGTGAGGTTTCAGTGTGGCCTTGTGAAAAACTCTGTGAGTAAATGTTATTGACACAAATAATTTTCTCGTACTCATCTTCAGGGCTACCCCAAACTGTTTTAGTTTATTATTGGTTAAAACGCTTTAATTTTAAGACCTTACAATTACAACACAGTCCCTGTCTCTTGACAATTCTTGGGTAGTTGAATAACTGAGAATGTGTACATTGCAATATTTTGGTATAACGCTGGCTGACATTGCACATATTTATCTGTTTTTGCATAGTTCAACTCAAGAAACATCCATTCGTCCATCGCGGATACCTTAGTGAACGGAAACTACATACAATGACATAGGGAAAGGAACACACACTGCCATCCACTGTGGCCGAGCGATTCTACGTGCTTCATTCTGGAACCGCGCGACCGCTACGGTCGCAGGTTCAAATATTGCCTCGGGCATGGATGCGTGTGGTGTCCTTATGTTAGTTAGGTTTAAGTAGTTCTAAGTTCTAGGGGACTGCTGACCTCATATGTTAAGTCCCATAGTGCTCAGAGCCATTTAAACCATTTGAACACATGCTATATCGCCCAGTCAACAAGGCACAACATACACTATTAACGCCTCCTGCCACAAATCCGAACAACGGACCGGAGCACAATGCGATGATGGTAGCTTGAAACGCAGAAGACAAACTTAAGAAGAAAACATCACCAACTCGATCTCATATTTTAAGGAAAGAAAGGACACTAACAATCGATCCGTGCGAAAATTTGGGCCATAATTTTGACAGTACGTAGTTATGACCTCCTGAAAGTAGGACGACAGCTTTTAACCTTCCATGCACCATTTGTTTATCGCTCCACTAGATTATCCATGTCAAGAGTTACTACCATGGACAGTCTAACAGACGCTTAAAGGGAGGTACTGGTCAAGACCGATGAAAAATGGATTTGTTTTACATAATTTGCATTCCTGAAGTCTGTAAATTATGTCTTCAACAGAAGTTTTTGACTGTGAAAGTATTTTAAGAGAGAAATATAGACGTTCGATGAAATTCTTCAAGAAAAGATTCGACCAATATATGAATTTCTGCCCACTGAAGATTAGCCGGCCGAAGTGGCCGAGCGGTTCAAGGCGCTTCAGTCCGGCACCGAGCGGTTGCTACGGTCGCAGGTTAGAATCCTGCCTCGGGCATAGATGTGTGTGATGTCCTTAGGTTAGTTAGGTTTAAGTAGTTCTAAGTTCTATGGGACTGATAACCGCAGATGTTAAGTCCCATAGCGCTCAGAGCCAATCTTATGAAGACCATGAACGTGTTGGAAATCGTCATAGTGACGAACAGCAAATCTGACAGGAAACGCGTGGCCGCCGCAGAGCAAGGAACGTCTCAATTGGTTAAACGAACCCGGATTGAAAAAATATAGCGCGAAATTCAGAACCATGGCATGTGTGAAGAAGAGAAAGGATGCCTCTATGGTTCTGGGATCGCAGATTAACAGTAAGTTTTGAAACAACTTATTTTTCTTTTTTTACCACAAAACGTAAACGCGATTTTCTCAAACAACGTTTTTCAGCTCGAAGCGCCCTAGACCCTCGACAGATTAACCGATTCATTTGACTTTTTAAATGAAAGATAATTAAATTTAGGGGGCTATAGCGACAAATTCTTTTTTATTTGAATTTTAAAAGGTTTCTTAAACATTTCAAATTAGAAAAACATACTAAGGTATCGACATGTATTTCAAAAGCTTATATTCACTTTTATGAGACCATTCGGCTTTAGTTCGCTCGAGACGGTAACTTCCAGGCATTTTACGATATTTTGTGTTTCCAGTGATTTGTTGGCAAAATTATAATCACATAATACTGGATTTCTAGCCCTATTGATGCACATTACGTTACATTCAGTGACAGCTGCCAGTCTCTGTATCAAACATCGATCCTCTTTCTGCAATAAGCGAGTCGAATAGTATGAAGTGTTAGAGAACATATATCCCCCGTACAGAACTGTCGTCCGGTTGGCGACGTATCCCCTGAACAGTACATTCATTACAAAACGCGTGCTGTATGAAATTTTTTGGGTGACAGATCCATGTTAAAGACTATGTAACACATTTTTAAAAAAACTTGTACTTTAGGACGGCCCTTTATTACAACAATCGAAGAAAATCACACCCACTTTATTATTTACAGATGCCATAAATTTACTATGTAACGATTTGAACATTGTTAAGATTAAGGCTGTTGGAAACTAGCAAGGTTACTCCAAGATAGGAAATCAGAGACGCAATGCAGAGAGCTATCAAAAGTGGTAGCGTTTAGGTTGCCAGAGGTGAACAGTAGCGCTAGAGCCCTGCGAATTGCAGACGCTCTGAGCAGCTGTCCCAGAGGAGAAGTTTCACATCAGAGAATTAACTTGTAACTCTGTCCACCGCCTACACGCTGTTATAAGGCTCCACGGCAGAAGATGGTGGCAAAAAGGCACATCTTAGCAGACTCAGCAAGTTGATACTGGTCCCTGAGAACCGCAACGTTAGTGGGTTTATACTGGTCAGAGTGCTACAACAACGGTCCCACTCACAAAAGGCCTCTGGGCGTGGTTCAAATGGCTCTGAGCACTATGGGACTTAACATCTATGGTCATCAGTCCCCTAGAACTTAGAACTACTTAAGCCTAACTAACCTAAGGACAGCACACAACACCCAGCCATCACGAGGCAGAGAAAATCCCTGACCCCGCCGGGAATCGAACCCGGGAACCCGGGCGTGGGAAGCGAGAACGCTACCACACGACCACGAGATGCGGGCTCTGGGCGTGGTCAAGTGACGTAAAACACTGTTGTTGCTGGCCGTAAGTGGAAGAAAAATGACGTTTAGCTGAACGTTGGTGCTACTAAACTTGGAGGTTGTTAGTGTAAAGTCGAGAAACATTCCAACCAACCGAGTAGTAGAAGGGAAGGACTATGAATGTGGTTGGCCAGAGGTCCCCTGGAGGTGCACAGCCAGACTGACTGAAGCCTGTAAGTGCCGGAGGATTGATGGCTTGACTATAGGGGAGGAGAAATAGTGCGCCACCATAGTCCTTTAAAAACCCATTCTCTCCGTTCTCAGTCAGATCATTGGAACACCAACTCCGTGTCACTCATTGCCAGCCTCGATAAACTTCGACAAGTCTGTCCCTTTCACCTGGGGAACTGCTCTCAGAGTTTGTACTTAAAATGCTGCTCCTGTAAGCGCTCACCCCAAGAGCTCAGACACTGATATGTGTTGTGCAACCATTTACACCCTTTGCCTTTACTGATGCCTAGAATTAGCCTTGGTGTAGTAGTTAGTTTGATTGCAAGTAATCAGTCTTACTGAGGCCCCCGAGAATCCTTGAGTCTCCTGCTGAGGGTATGCTATCGAGTCTTAAGACCGGCGCCTCTCGTAGGTGCCTAGTGACAGAGCTTGGCGTCACTGCAAAGAATCCGCCTTCCTTCGCTGGGAGTTTGCCTATCTGCATTTTCTCCTAACCGCTCGGAAATTGCAGAGTATGCGTCAACCTCCTGTCTTCCCTCTATCCTGTATAAGTACACGACTCAGTAAAAACTGTCTGTTGCCAGATATGAGGTATCCTAAATGATTTTTGAGATGGATAGATACTTCCCAAATAGTCTGCCCGCCGTCAAGACTGGACGGACGGCTCTGAGACTCTTATGAGATCGACGCAGGAGGGGGAAGACGTGGACAGACTAACGGCCTTGCCGCAATGGTAACACCGCACCGGTCCCCGTTATATTACCGAAGTTAAGCGCTATCGGGCTGGGCTAGCACTTGTGTGGATGACCATCTCGTCTGCCGAGCGCTGATGGCAAGCGGGGTGCACTCAGCCCTTGTGAGGCAAACTGAGGAGCTACTTGACTGAGAAGTAGCTGCTCCTGTCTCGTAAACTGATATGCGGCCGGGAGAGCGGTGTGCTGACCACATCTCCCTCCATATCCGTATTCAGTGACGCCTATGGGACGAGGATAACACTTCGGCCGGTCGGTACCGTTGGACCTTCACAGCCTGTTCGGGCGGAGTACATGTTTTTAGGGCAGCCATGTCTACACGACAACCAGGGGTCGCTATAACGACCGAGCGGTAACGAGTCGGAGCGGCGGTCGCAATCCTAAGAGGACCGTCAGGGAAAAGACACGCTGTGGCACGCGCCCCAACAGCGCAGGGCACGCGGAGTCTTTGCGAGGTTTAGCAGCAACGGCGGCGCCCTGCTAGCAGCCGGCAGCAGGCACAGCACAGCTGAGGACAACGCAACACGGCGTGTTTCGCTGGGCCACGTCCATGTCCTACTCATCTCATGTTAGCACAGAGCCTCGCTTTCATCGGCGGTGCTATCTTGACTCGCTTCGTGTCGCCTCGCTTCTGCATAGCTCATCAGTAACCAAAGTGAGTCATGGCCTCACCTAACAACGCAGCTGCCGATAGTGGAGCAGATGCAACGAACATTACTATTATTGATGCCATTAAATCAATTCTCCAGGCATTTGATGTTACGAAATCTGCATTAAGTGACTTCATAGAGAATGTGGACATAGTGTGTGAAGTAGAACATCCAATATTGTTAAAGTTCGTAAAAATATGTATTCATGGTCCAACACGAAGTAAACCATTGGTGTAGGAATTATCTTTCATATGGGACGAAGTAAGAAATATCTTGCTGGAAAATTACGCAACGAAGCGCAGTTTAGACTTCTACACTTATAAAATATTTTCTTGTAGGCAATCAAAGGGAGGATCGATTGTAGATTGGGTCAGTAAAGTAGGTTCGCTTCAATATCAATTTCAAATGGTTCAAATGGCTCTAAGCACTATGGACTTAACATCTGAAGTCATCAGTCCCCTAGACTTAACTAGTTAAACCTAACTAACCTACGGACATCACACACATCCATGCCCGATGCAGGATTTGAATCTGCGACCGTAGAAGCAGCGCAGTTCCGGACTGAAGCGCCTAGAACCGCTCGGCCACAAATATCAATTTCGTGAGGCTCTTCATGTTGCCATGCCAGCATCACAACTGGCAGGATCTTCGATATTAGTAGGAAAATTAAATAGAGCAATAACCATTCAGGGGCTCTATAATGAGCATATACGGATAACTGCGCTGCAAGGCGCGATAACATCATCCTAACAGAGGCTGTTGAGGTAGCTCTGACGGAAGAGTCAGTATTTATGTCCTCTAAAGAAAAAGTTTTTAGTGGAAGAAGTCGTCAGGGCAAAACAGGGGAACTTACTCTTAGGTGTTACTCATGTGGACTTGCGGGGCACACGTCTAAGGATTGCAGAAGTAATGTTAAGAGTAAAACCCGTGGAAAAATCAGGGCATTTAACGCGAAACTACTGGCTTGATGAAATAATTCGTAAAACAGAATCGGCTCAAGCGTGTCGCGGCTCACAAGCCATTCATATGCGAAAGTGGCAGGTTGATAGAACACAGAGGTCCTTGTAAGAAAGAAAAGCCCGCTTTGTGTTTTGCGTGTCATAGACCAGGGCATATGGATAGAGAGTGTATTGAGAACGCAAGGTGTACTGTGAAAAATAAAAACCAGGGAAACGAAAGAAAGCATTAGATTACAATCGCCTTACGCTTGATTTGGAAAGACATTTGAAGTCGACGGTGAAAGTAAAAATGAGTTTGTGGAAGTGAATTATCCATAGAGCACAGAAAGTCCATTAAAATTGCATTTAGATAATGAAGCATAGATTGGCTTGTTCAATAGAAAGTATTTGCGAAGTCAGGGCAGGAACTACCTTCAACAAACACCTGGAATTTTCCATTAATCATGTTTCCTAAAAAGACTGATGCATCTGGTAAGAAGAAAAGGAGGGTGATACCTGATTAAAGAAAATTAAATGACATTATTGTTAACACAGTCTCCCCACTCCCACATATTGATGAAATTTTGGATGGACTGGTCAAGGGAAAATATTTTTCAACGCTTGTTTTGGTTAAGGGATACTATTAGGTGTTATTAGATAAACAGACCGAAAACTTACAGCTTTTAGTACACCATATGCCCATGGCATAGGCTATATTCCCCTCTAACTATTGTTTCATCAGGTAGAAAAGTATCTTTTGGTCTCTGTTACTTCCTGAATCATAGGTCAAGAATATTAAACTCATTTCTGTCTCATGATGGTGTGCTAATGTCTGCCACTATTACAGGACGCCTCCTCACTTTGGGACTCTCTCCTAAGGTAGCATCACAGAGAAGTTGTAAATATAATGTTTATACTACGTATCACTTTATAAAATCGGTAATACATCTGATTTTATTACAATGGTTGTCTCTCCCTGTGTAGGTGAGAGATTCAAATATCGTTAAAAGACATCGCTACAACAAAAAAAACGTCAAGTCACGAATCATATCCGTGGTGCCCTAGCCATCATCTCCACCCACCAGGCGGCATGTCACCGATATGAAATTGATAGGATAATTAATTAAATTGATCATGAGAGTCATTTTACATGGCGAGTAATTTTTCTTTTTCAGTAGTCGGATTAAACTCACTAGATAGTTCCAATGGGAATCCCTGGAGGAAAGACGATGTTCTTTTCGAGGAACCGACATTTGAAGTTGACCACAGAAGGACTCTGCTGCTGGCAACATACATTTTGCGTAAGGATCTCGCTATTAAAAACACGATCACAAAGACCATGTTATCGTCACCCCGCTTAAAAAGTGGTCTTGGTTCTGCAGGCACACACAAGAGTCGCTGATAACGTTACGCTTTCTGGTAGAAATGCTGTCTGCGATTTGGAATCAAGTCTATCCAGTCAACCACATACTTGTATTGGATCATATGGAGACATCGTTTAATGATTACAGCAGCTCATACTCATGCCACTCTCATTCTAATTGTTCCTCAGTCTCTGTCCCAACCTCCCTGAGCTTTGTCCATGAGATCATCCCAATTTAAGTCAGAACTGAACACAAGTTGGACAGTGCTATATCAGCCACCTTCTGTACCCCATGGAGAAACAGGTTCAGCTGAGTTAATGTGACAGAACCGTCTTTTTTGACCACTCGCTGGAAATGGGAACATTTTGTCATAGCTCTGCCAATGGTGTATGATGTGTAAGGCCAGCATCAAAACGAAGCTTTCTCCTGCAATGCGAGGTAGTATGAAAGACAGTACGGGAACTGAAAGAGGGTTGAGGATTTTTCAACTACATTGCTGTGCATCTATAAACTACATACAGGTATTACAGTCAAAAGGAGATCTGTATCTCTGAGGGTGCATTTACCTCTGTCAGCCAAATATTCTATCGTCGTTATTTTGTACCATTCAATAGAGAATATTTATGAACTATAAAAACACAACTAAAGTCATCTGACAGGTAACTCGATAAGATATCATCTTATCTCTCTCTTCCGATATACCAAAAACAAATACCATCTGTGTGCTGGTATTGAGCATATGTGGCGATCCTATTAAATATACAGGTATTAATCCACTGGAGCAGGTGGCTCATGATCAAAGTCACTTGTACAAACCCGTGTAAAGTTTCATCAACTGTGCTGTAGGACGGCCATATTCCACAGACTATTAGTCTTAGGATAGGGTCCCAGTTTTGGCCTGATACACTGTTTTTTTCTGCTACAACATGTCCAACCAGCGTATTACTACACCTTTGAACACCACCATACATTTTTTTTTCTCGACGACTTTGAGGTCTGTGTCACGTTCTGTGTATACATGCCGGCCGGAGTGCGGTTCTAGGCGCTGCAGTCTGGAGCCGAGCGACCGCTATGGTCGCAGGTTCGAATCCTGCCTCGGGCGTGGATATGTGTGATGTCCTTTGGTTAGTTAGGTTTAAGTAGTTCTAAGTTCTAGGGGACTGATGACCATAGATGTTAAGTCCCATAGTGCTCAGAGCCATTTGAACCATTAACATTTCGTAAAGTAAGTGGCCGTCATAGTTTGTCACTGCAATGGAAGCTTGTGCTAAATACTTTTACCATTACAGAGTAAACTCCATGTTACTGATTAGGTGCCGAAACCAACGTTCTCAAGATTTTCAGCGCTGTGGGGAAAATTAGTACATTCGGTGCCTACAATAAAAGAATACGACTCGAACTATGCATAAAACGGCAGCAGCAGCTGTTGGTATGGCTGTGTATGATGCGATGTGCTTCTCGCATCATTACCAAGTGGGTTATCATATGTGCATATTTCACTGCCGAAAAAACGCTAAGTTTCTGAAAAACCTTACTGCTAGCACAAGTTAGCAAACTGTGGGAGGTTTCTCATGGAATGGATTCATGTACTCATATTGTGACTTCCTTGGGTCTGTTATCAGTACTGACAACAGAACTCTGTTTTTCATTCTTCTTAGGATATGACATACCGCCTAGAGCAACAATGTTAAAGACAAAACACAAGTTTAGTGGATCAATACTGAAGAAATAATAACCAAACCTAGATACACTGGCATTCACCTCCAGAGATTTATGGAAGCAGCCAAATGTCTAAATCAGGCTGTAACGTACAAAGCAGGAAAACGCAAGCACCTAAATATTCTCAGGGAGTTCATATCATGCAAATCTGATATTGTTTTCAACCGATTAAAGTCGTTTGCTTTCAGGCTGTAATGGGTACTTCCTGTTTTCCCCTGAAGACAAGTGGTGATCGTGTTAGCGAAACGTTCCCCTTTATCGACTGTTCTTCCCAGTGACACCAGAATATATTTTAGCAATTTCACTATGTCAAGACAAATAAGAAAACATGCCATTCTACAATTGCTGATCGACGTATTGCCACCATCTGCGGAAATAGCTTTCTCAGGAGCTGAATCGTGTTATAAAACAAAAGATATGCAATTTTTTTATTTCAACGCTCAGAAAAATTAGTCTATTGTGCTAATTTCCATAAGACATCAAATAAATTACATAGTTTTTCGGAAGTTTATCTTGCAATAGCAGTTGAAGTTTATCTTCAGGCTGAATATGTCAGAAAGGATTAGAAGAGTCTTCTTACCAGCAAAAGATGGATTATTTGTTTTTGGAACATCACTTAAACAGTGATACCTACTTTAGTTTCTGATGGCTTTAGAAAGTTTAGTCGATCACTATCACACGTTATTCAGATATAACACGTAATTTTCGCTTCCAGAATCTTCCCAGTTATAGACGACAACGCTTAGCAGTCTTTGAGATTTGCTGTCAGAATTAACACGCCATTCGAATATCACTGTTTGTTATAAGTCTACAACTCAATTTGAGATGAACCCGTATAAAGCGCTCTTTATGCACGATGTTGAAACACTATTTGTTAACTGCTGTACTTGGGAACCATATATAACAAAACGTTCCTGAAGTGTCTGTGTGTCTATTAGGTTTCATCACCAAGGCCGCACGTGGCTGTGCGGTTTGGCAACATTTGGTACTTGGAAGGCTTTAAAGCGGCAGAAGCAAACCTTATGCTTTAAAGAGTCAGAGGCAGCTAACATGTTGACGTAGCGGAAGCCAGTCTGTGGCTAATAAGAGCGCACCACTGCAGTAGATATGGCGGACAAATATAGACACAGCGAATTATCCACGAAACTGGTAGTGAGCGTGAAACCCTGCTCCAAGCAAGATGGGACCATCTCTTAGAAGAAAAAGAGAAGTTGCTGGGATTGATTGATTATACTTATCTTGTTTTTCACCAGGTTTTTCTCCCTCGCATTCGTGAAGACGGTGGTTCTAACCCCCTCTCGCCTTCAAGATTTAGGTTATCCGTGGTTTCTCTAACGTGCACAAAGGGTATGTCGGGATGGTCTTGCGCTGCGTCTGTAATGATCGCTTAATTTACAAAACGTGAAACACTAATCATCATTATTTCCTTTAACTGACTTTTCAACTATGCGGTAATACAATCATCTCACCGACTTTAAGTCATCTGTCTTGAACGTATTAATGACCCATGCTACCACACGCTTATTTCTGTTGTCTTAAATACAAGCTGTACACAGAGAGGCTGACAATGTCGGCGCATTTAAAACCAACACGTGGTTCCTGGGCGTCACCTGAACACACGATCTGCGTTTTCCACACTGACAAAGAACCCTTTATTTGCGAGATCGCGAATGGCCAATGATGCTTACGGCATTCGACGCACCCCAAATTGTCTACCTTGCAATATTGGCTGCTAATGGCAACAGGGGGCGGGCCTGAGGTATCCAGTGGTGAGCACAGCGTGAGTTTACGAAGCATAGTTAAATCGCTTAGTCGACGAGTGATTCACGACATTGCTACAGTGATACAAAACAGTAATTAAATGAAGCAACAAGTTCACTGTTACCAGTCACCGTTTTATTTAATATCACGACGCGTTTCTAAGGTTTAAACCTCCATCATCGACTGGATTTACATTATTAAGTATTACATTTGTGTGTGTGTTGTGTTACAATTTTTGGAGGAACTTGTGGCACTGCGTAGTGGAGAAACAAGACACTATATCAGAATATGGTTTAGGATCACTTTTCACAAAAAATTAAACTGATATCTAATGGTAAACATTAAATAAGTAAACTAGAGTACCTTCAGTGGTCACAAGTTCCTTTTACTGTCGTAACACATCACATGTACACTGCCACATTTGTAAAGAAATATGGCGTCTGGAATCAGCTGGGTGCAAGGTTTGTATAGCAGAAGAGAAGACATAATCGCAAAGTGCAAAGAATATACATCGTAATAACATTATTACAGAATAATTGTTTTAAGCATTTGGCGGTGTTTGTTTTGAGGTGTCGAATATATATGTGTGTACTTCAGGTGGTACATAAATCCAATTCTGACAAGTTAAAACAGATAAACATTCGTACTCGTTTATACAATCAGGTGAAATGTTAAAATGGTTTAAACTTCATACTTGTTGATAACAATTAGGTGAAATGTTACAGACTTTAATTACAATGATCATATTGGCTACAGCAGTAAAATCATACATATATTACACTCTTTGATTGGGATTAATAAACAGATGTGAGGGGCTGGAGGCAGAAGGAGAGGTAGAGAGAGAGAGAGAGAAAAAGTGTGTGTGTGTGTGTGTGTGTGTGTGTGTGTGTGTGTGTGTGTGTGTGAGTGAGAGAGAGAGAGAGAGAAAGAGAGGAGATAGTGATTAAATGAGAGCAAACATTTACTTGGCAAGGAGTCTTAAGATTACATCTTGCATATCTTAGCTGCCTAAAGGCAATGGCAACGATAAACAAATCAAAGATTGCATTATATCTACAACAACATATGCCGAAGTTTACATTTCGTCAGAAAAGAACACAAGGAATTCCACACAGTGGGAAAGAAGTAGCAGATGAAATATTAGCCTTCCTGCAAGATGAGTCAATGGATCGTGTGGTGTCGTACACGCTCAACTCTGCGGACAGTGTACATGAGGAATAAAATGATGGTGATACGTATTTAATAAGTTAAAGTGACACTGAAACAGGTGTCGAGCCGTATACGAGGGCTGTTCAAGAAAGAATCATCTAATTTTTTTTTGACAACATACCTTTACTCATCCTCAGAATTTTGACGGTCCTTTTCAAAGTAGTCTCTCATGAATGCGATGCACTTGTCCCAGCGTTTCTGCCAGTCTTCATATATGTGCTGGAAACCATTTTTTGAAAGGTCCTTCAAGTTCGCCTCCGGAGACTTCACCACTACTTCTGATGTTTGATAATGCCTCCCACGAAGGCGTTTCTTCGTGTCAGGGAATAGAAAAAAGTCACATGGGGCTAAATCCGGACTATAGGGAGGGTGGGGGATGCACTTCACGTTGATTTTTGAAAGATATTCAGCAACAAAACTGACAATATGCGGCCGCGCATTATCGTGGTGATGAGTCCAGCCAGCTTCACAGGAATGTGGTCTTTTGGGCCTGATATGGACTTGCAATGTTTTCAGGACACCCCTATAGTATTGTCCCGTTACTGATGTGTGTGCAGGTACAATATGCTGACAAAGTATTCCATGAATATCAAAGAATGAGGTGACTTTAACTTTCCAAGCAGAAGCAACCACTTTTGCTTTTTTGGGGTTGGGTTATGAAGGGGATTTTCACACTGAACTTTGCTGTTTGCTCTCAGGATCAAAATGATGTAGCCAAGTTTGGTCAGCAGTGATTACATTTGAAAGAAACTCTGTATATTTCTCTAACACCAACTTTAACTGCATGCAGACCTACATGCGAATGTCCTTTTGATCGGGACTCAACAGTCTTGGGACCCATCGCCACAAACATTGTAAGTAGGATGTTTAGGTTTTATTTATTGGTAACGCCAACGCCACGTAGCGATCTGTAAGAAAATCACTGGCTGTGCTGGGTGCAGTCTGTGGCTGGTTTGCATTGTTGTCTGCCATTGTAGTGTTGGGCAGAGGCAGCTGGATGTTAACAGCGCGTAGCGTTGCGCAGTTGGAGGTGAGCCGCCAGCAGTGGTGGACGTGGATAGAGAGATGGCGGAGTTTTGAAATTTGTAAGAATTGGTGTCATGAAGTGATATATATATTATGACTACTAAGGTAAATACATTGTTTGTTCTCTATTAAAATCTTTCATTTGCTAACTATACCTATCAGTAGTTAGTGCCTTCCGTAGTTTGAATCTTTTATTTAGCTGGCAGTAGTGGCGCTCGCGGTATTGCAGTAGCTTGAGTAACGAAGATTTTTGTGAGGTAAGTGATATGTGAAACGTATAGGTTAATGTTAGTCAGGGCCATTCTTTTGTAGGGATTTTTGAAAGTCAGATTGCGTTGCGCTAAAAATATCGTGTGTCAGTTTAAGCACAGTCTTGTATAAATTTTTCTAAGGGGACGTTTCATATGTCGACCCTTAGCCGAGGATACCTTACTGGAATCTTCTGATTTTTTCTTGTAATTTGTGTAATTAGTGTAGATTTTGTTTATTGCTAGCGCGTAATTGTAGAGAGAATCTCCTTTGTAGTTGTCTTTCATTGTTGTACAGTACAACAGTTGTGGCATGCATGTAGAGTTGCACCAAGTATTTCGCAGCTGCGCTTGCAATTAACTAGATATTATTTTCAGTGCTACGTTAATGTGTTCTCTGATTTTTGCTCTTCAAATTGTGCTTTCCTGTGTTATCGTGTGAAATATTGTGACAATAATGGCGTGTGAAAAACGTAATACTAGGCTTCAAAGTAAACTGAGAAATGACAATGAAGACGAAAGAAGTGTGTTAGCGCCACCGAGTAATGAATTAACTAATGTTCAAAGTAGTAATTTGGTAATTGTACATAGGGAAATGGAGCAGGCTGCAAATAATGGTGTAGGCAGTGAAACAGTTAGTGAACAGGGAAGCATTATCGATCGATCGGTCGGCAACAGCTCGCGTCAGGAATCCGAAATGATAGGACACAATCTTGCAAATACTGTACATTCAGGTTTTGCGTCCTCACCGTTTTCTCAAATAAATCAAGACACATTTTTTGCTTGTCAAAATGTGAATTTTGCCGGTGCAAATGCACTGCCGAAAAGCATAGAGGAACAGATTCCAGACACTAATACATTATTATTGCAATTAATGCAACAAATGAAACATAATCAGAGACAAACACAGCAACAGTTAGATACAATGGAACAAAATCAGAGACAAACACAGCAAAATCTTCGAAAGTTAGACACAATGGAACAACACCAGAGACAAACACAGCAACAGTTGGACACAATGGAACATAATCTTCAAAAGTTAGACACAATGGAACAAAATCTTCGGAAGTTAGACACCACACTTGAACAAACACGTGAAGATTTAACTACTGAGTTACATAACATTGAATCGAAATGTCAAAAAATCGTTAATGACGTAAAAACATAAATTTGTGAGCATTTGCAACCTATTTTTCCGCGGCATGAAAACGCATTACAGAATCACGAAGCAGCCATAAAAGAATTGCAAACTATTGTTCGTGAAAATCACGACACCTTGCAAGCTAAAATGGACTCAGTTGCATCCACCGATTCGGGTACGCAACTTGCAAGAACTCAGGAAAACTTAAAGGACACAGTAGATTCGATTTCAACACAAATGGACACTCTGAAACTTGGTTCAGAAAAACACACTGAGGAAATGTGTTCACTATCGGAGAAAGTAGCCGAACTTTCGGATCAGTTCACTAATTTATCTGCAAAGGTAAATGATGATCTGAATGACACAAGACCTGTAGCCATCACTGACACAGAAGAGTATGAACAAATTAAGAAATTCAAACAAGTAATAATAGTTACAGAGAAAGATCGCATTTCCGTAGTAATGACTATCACAGAGACAATCAAAGAAACAGACAATATGGAAACCAAAATAATTATTATCAAGGGAGACAGAATAACTTAAGACGCAACGGTCCAGCGCGCAGTTACGATTCAGGGAGAAATTCTCCACCACGTGACCGACAAGAAAGAAACTATGGAATCTACCGACATGACGACAGGCGATATGATCGTAACGACAGACCTGAATTGCAGCAGAACTGGCGGGATTCAAACAGAGCAGGGCCCTCTCGACAAGGTGAATTTGTAGAAGTTGGTCTCCAAATCCCAATAACGACGCGCGCCAACAAAGACACAATAGGCAATGACTCATAGCGCTGGCAGCCACAAAACGTAGGCATGAAACTGACGACTCAGCTGCCGTAGCTAGTAATTACGTAAAAATGGAAGACATTAGGGACATCTTACTCCAGGAACACGACGTAAAACATAACAACATTGCATATCCTCTGATTCTCATTAGTGTAAATGACGTAAAATTTACGGTAGTACTTGACTCAGGCAGTCCCATTTCAGTAATTAGTGAAACAGCTTTTAGCAAATGTAACAAATCGAACGATTGCCCCACGCTTCCGTTACGCAAGATTAAATTACAAGGTGCAGTCATTGGAAAAAGTGTAGATGTCCGTCAACAAACCAACTTAGAATTCTTTTGTCAAAGCCACAGCTTCTCTATGAACTTTCTTATTGTTCCATTATTGTCGACGGAAATTATACTGGGAGTAGGCTTTTTGAATGAATACAAAGCAATCTTAAACTTTTACGATGCTGAAATAAGTTTAGAGAAAGAAGGTAAGTCAATAGCTTTGAAATTTGAAGATTGGCTCTCAAACCATGACGAGGAAATTAATCGGCTTTACCTTCTGTTAGACAACAGTTCGGAATTTTCTACGGAACTAGACACTAACAATCACTCTGCAAGTACTGACAGAGATGATATCGACGGCATATTTGAAACTAATGAGTTAATTCAGAATAAAATTCAAACAATTGAGAATTGTAATGACACTGATAGGCCGGACCTTTTTGAGATTTTACAAGCACATTCCACAGTTTTTACACACAATACAGGAACAATCAAGGGATTTCAGTACCAATTTCGTGTTCGTAAGCATACTAAATTTTGTGTTAGACCATACGTAATTCCAGCACATTATAGGGACCGTGTTAGAACAGAAATACAATCTATGCTTGACGAGGGCATTATTGAGCCTGCAGTAAGCTCATACAATAATCCATTACATGTTATTGAGAAGAAAAATGGGTCGATCAGTCTTGTCTTAGATTCGAGACAAATCAATACTATCATTATTCCTGAAACAGACAGGCCGCAAACGTTGGAAGAACTTCTTCACAATTTTAATGGTGTAAAAGTGCTGTCTTCCATTGATCTCAGATCCAGCTTTTATCAGATCGAACTTCACCCAGAATGTATAAAATACACAGCTTTCCTTTGTTTCGGCGTTTGTTATCAGTTTCGGAAACTTCCTTTTGGTTTGAACATTTCTTCGGCAGCATTCATTCGTGGGCTAAATTCCATATTACCTGAGTTCTTAAAACGTCACATCACCTTATATGTGGACGATATGCTGATAGCAGAAGCCTCATGGGAACAACATAATCGCATCCTCAACAGCGTGTTACATATTTTTGCAGAATCTGGAATTACAGTTAACTTGGAAAAGTCTGAATTCGGTAGAACAAAGGTGAAGTTTTTGGGACAAATTATTTCTTCTGAAGGCATTCAGCCGGATCCTGAAAAGTTAGAAGCAATCAGAGCCATTCCAGTTCCATCCACAAAAAAACAAGTCCGCAGTTTTCTAGGCCTGGTAAACTTTTACCGTCGTTTTCTGAATATGCAAATTATAGTTACACCAAAACTTTGTTCTCTCACTGGAAAAAATACTATTTGGAACTGGGACGAACAAGCACAGTTGGAATTCAATTCTTTGAAAGAATCGTTACTTAACGCGCCAATACTAGCTCACCCATATCTCTCACAAGACTTTTGCCTTAGCACGGATTCTTCTAAAGTCGGTCTTGTTGCCCATTTATTTCAAGAAGCCACAGAAAATGACATTACTGTTCAGAAAACCATTGCTTTTGCTAGCCGAGTGCTAACAAAATCTGAAAAAAAATTATTCCGTTACTGAATTAGAAGCTTTAGCTATCGTTTGGGCATTTAACAAATTCCGTTTCTTTCTTTATGGTAAGCACGTAAAAGTATACAGTGACCATCGTGCATTACAATTTCTTATGTCTTCAAAATTAAATCATGACAGGTTAAAACGTTGGGCATTGTTTCTGCAAGAATTTCACTTCACAATAGTCTACATTCCCGGCAAGGAGAACATTGTTGCGGACGCACTGTCACGCGCACCGGCTGGGCTCGAGAAAAGTAACACAGAAAGCAACCTCGATAAAAATTTCAGTATTCTTTACATTCAGAAAGTCGCCTTTGAAAACTTCATCACCACATCTTTAAAGGACATTGCTCATGAACAAGATAAAGATCCGATTTGGAACGACATCAAAAGTAAATGGCATGAAAAGACACACACAGAGATTCGGCATTATTATCTGGTTAGGAACAACATACTGTTCAAACGCTGCACTGTTGATGACAAGCTATGGGTACTTTGCATTCCAGACGATTTCGTTAATAAGCTCATTTGGTACATTCATTTCAGCTATGCACATTTTGGTCCACGAAAATGTTATCATATTTTTCGAACGACTTGTTATTTTATCAATATGGAAAAGAGAATTCGAAGAGTATTGTCTGTTTGTAAACTTTGTCAAAAGGCGAAACCACCTACTGTCTCGCATCGTGCTCCATTGTTTCCTATCATTCCTTCTAAATTAAAAGAATTTGCTGCTGTTGATCTCTTGGGACCGCTTGTTAGAACATCTAATGGATTTTCGTACGTTCTAGTCGCTGTTGAACTTACTTCAAAATTTGTTTCTTTCACTCCGTTACGTAAAGCCACTGGACGGTCTATATCCAACGCCTTTGTTAGAAATTTCTTACGTGAAGTTGGACACGTTAGTAAAGTCATTTCAGATAACGGACCGCAATTCAGATCTGCTGTTTGGTCACGCAAGCTTCGTAACTATAAAATCAAATCTGTTTTTATTTCATTGTACTCACCACATTGTAACCCGTCTGAACGGATTATGAAAGAAATCAATAAGCTTTGCAGACTTTATTGTCACAGAAAGCATCAGCATTGGGACAGATATTTACACTTATTTCAAAACTTGCTGAATGAAATGCCTCATGACTCCACTGCTTTACCACATGTTCTTGTACTGAAGAATAAATAACCACCGAACAGAATCAGAGAGCTTGTACCTTTTCCGAATACACGTAAACTTCGACACAAAGACATAATTGATTTGGCTATTAAAAATATAAATTCTGCTGCAGACAAAAGGAGAAAATTACACGGTAAAGCAAATGCAAAGAAATTATATATTGGTCAGAAAGTTCTCATTAAAGCTCATTCATTGTCACTAAGAAGAAACACTTGAGTCACAAATTCTTTCTAGTTTACAATGGACCTTACAGAATTCGACGTATACCACATGATAATTGCGTTGAAGTTGAAACTCTGCGTACTAGGAAGAGTAAAGGTTTATACCACATTTCACATGTAAAACCGTTTATTGAAAGATAATCTGCTTTTTAACTTTGTCTTTGCCATAAAATTTTTCACTTCACGCTACTAGTACAATTTGTCAGACTTAGAATCTGTTAACATGCAACCATGTTTGAAGTTAAATATCCAGTCAAGAACCAAGACAACTTATTTAAACAGAAATTACGAATGCATTGTTATACTGAACAGACGTCACAGTGTTATTGTGCGTGTACATTCTTGCTTGTTAGTTGCACGATTGCGTAACGACTATAAGGCTGACATACTTAGAACATTTACCAGTACTGCTAATGAGATATTATGCAACATTTTGGTTTACTTGAAAATAAATTCTGGATTTAAAGTACTTTCTGTGAGATACCAGATGACTCAGTGGTTAGTTTATGTGACAGCTATACGATTTTATCACGACGCTACTAATGAGTGACAATTTACAATGTTGCTTTTGCACTGTATCTGTTTTATATCTGCACAGTTTTTCTGTATTATTCTGGAAAGTAAAACATGTTTTAGTAGTAACTTTTGTGGTATAGCTACAATGAGACAGCCTTTTCTGTAGCACAACAATACGTTACAGTACAGTACTTACTTCATCACGGCAATAAGCGTAGTAACTACGATATCTATACGCAAAGCATTTCACTTTTGTTTATTATGAGGTAAGTACATTGACTTCTACAGAACTTAGCTTTCGGAGGACGATAACTACGACACTTCCACAGAGATTATCTTACAACAAGACGCACAGTTTAGCGCTACGGTATATGTATTTGAGTGATTAATTTTGTACTTGAAACATTTATTTTTAAAGATATTTGAAGTACAATGATACAAAGGTTTTACGTGATACATTTCATTCCATTGCTGTAATCTGTAACACCTGAGGATATAATTACATTAACCCTCAGGGGGGTACACGCTTACTTTGTGTACCATGTGTTTGGCAAGCACAAGGAGCCCTAGCTAATATGGTATTTACTTATACAACTTTACACATCGGTACCATATTTCTCTAAAACATAAATTACACAGCTATCTGGTCATTTAACTGAGAGAGACAAACATTTATTTTACTTCATCAGTGACAGATGTTTACGTAATTACACCGTTGGATAACGTCACACTTATGAAATTGTATTTGTCTGCACTTTGTGAACTGTTCATATTTTTTCGGAACCATTGTTATACTATGAGAGCTTTGAATGATGTATTTGGTGTGGGATCATGATTTTTAAAGTACGTTTGAGGCAGATGACACTTGACATGAGCAGAGAATTTTTTTTTAGGTTTTGAAATTATTGGAGGAAGCTACGACGATTTTGAGAGTTGACTAAGGTGTTATGATGTTATTATTACGATGACTATGTGTATTATGCTGTTGTGGTATGTTTATGGTCAATAATCTGATGCTATTTGAGTTATTTGATTATGCTACATATCTGTTATGATGAAATATTGAAGAAGTGTCGACGAATAAGGTAAGGAATAATGAGTAGTGGTTAGGGACTCTGGTTTGTGAAAAAGGTGGTTGGAAACCAAGAATCGTACTTTAAGAGTTATTAAATGTATGTAAATGCGTGAATGTATTACAATAGGATTTTTTTCTACAGATGTGTAACGCAAATTCTTGACCTGCGAAATTTTTTATATGAGACTGCCACTGTAGCGGAAACTGGTGTCGTAAATATTTCGATAAGACAGTTAAGTGACCACCTGCACGTAATGCGTCGTGGGCACCCAGCTGCGCGACAACCACCTGACAAAAGAACGCCATTAGTGTGTGCCTGTCAGAGGCACAGGTGGAGAAAAAAAAAAAGAGGCTATTATCCTCGCTATTGACATTCATTTGTAGAAAGCATCGTAAATACGACACCCTCAAACTTGAAAACACTGTAGAGTTCTTAATTTATGATATTTACTGAAATGAAATGATGAGAAATATTTTATATCTATTGTCTTTCTAGCTGAGAGATTGCTCTTTTTTTTTAATATTCCGTTTCTATCTGCACTGCAGCATTGGTTAAAATAAAATTTAATAGATGTACTAATATCAATATTTTCTGTCTACAGACTCAGTAAAGAATCATTTTATGATGTACTTTCTTGGAAAAGAGAGCACAAATAGACATTTCCCTTCACAGGAATTGCAAAAATAATTTTTTTACGATTTGGTAACTTATCTGCTAGCATATGTTCTCGTGATGCATCACTCTAGTGTTAAGATGTGACATAGGTATTAAACATTTTTACTGTAATATTTTTTCTGCTTCAGCTTTGTCATGTTTAGATATAAGTTATTACATTTATTGCTGCTTGCTTTGCTTACTTGCATTTTTTTGTCATTGCTGTTTGTATTAATTGTTTTGTGCTGCTGCATTGCCTCGTCCCTTAGTTTAGCATCTGAGCTCAGTAGGTTTAAGTTAGCTTAAGAGGGGGTAGACTATATAAGAAACTAACTATGATGATTTGGAAGAAAACCATTGAGAAGCTATAAGAAAATGGTTTGGCCAAAAAAGTAGTGTACAGTGGAGAAAAACTATTTTTGAAAGAGGACGATTAAAGAATACAGAAAGCATTCTTGGATAGGATTTTTTTTTGGCTGGAGCAAATGTTGAAATAAGAGGGGCGATCTATGGAATGAAGTTTTGGGTTGGACTGCAGTACCAAATGTTACCCTGAAAACAAACCCGGTCCTTTCCTTTTGTGTTATCCCACTATGTGTTTGTGTACCCTTGTGTATTTATTTTCTTCCTGTCTCTGTGTACTGTTTCATAGAATTTTTTCTGTTCTAATACTAAGCTACATTCACTATGATGAGGAATACTGTTATCCTCAAATATAATTTGCATCAATAATATGTTATTTACTTTGTAAAGATGTTTAGACATTATTTATTCTATTTTGTTTTAATGCTCATGTGTGAAGTTGATGTTTCGAAATTTATTCTGATTTTTTTATGTATATGCTCCTGTCATAATTCCTGTAACACTGATGTATATGTTATTTCGATTCTTTTGTAAAGCCTGTATTACTGCAAATGTTATCTGTACTATTATGTTCTTTAATGATATATTTTGTACCTTTGTTATTGTATTCTCATGTTATAAAATTGTAATTGACACCTGTTCATCAAATTAAGTAACTTGTAAGTTACATTTCACTGCACACATTTTTGTTGGTCATAGTACATGGACAATATGTGAGAAGTAGGGACTGATAGTGTTTGCACGTGTGTTAATAATTCAGTAAGGGACTGGATAACAGCATTGCTGGTTCTAAGGACATTTCAAAAACAATTTTTGTGAGTGCACAAGTGGTGGTTATGGACTTGCTATATTATCCGCAAGACCCTTCAATGGTGATTGTGCGCCTGCACAGTCAAACAGACGGCTGCTGGCCATGTCTACAAGGACTACAGTAGGTCTACACCTTTGATGACCCACCAATACCAATATTTCTACAAGGACTGCAGTGGGTCTGCACCTCTGGTGGCCCACCAATACCGTAATCTCTACCAGGACTACAATGGGTCTACTCTGTGACGACCTACCTACCAATATTCTTTAAAACTTCGACTGACTCTGCTGTGGGTTTGCTCTGTTGTGGCCCATTACCTGTCTGCATGTCAAGAGTCAGCACTGTCTTTCCGTTGAAAGGACAACACTACTTCTTCAAGACTGCATGATTGTCTCCCCTCTAAACATTTTAAACCACCATCGAACTGTGTTGTACGGAAGAACAGACTCTCCATAGGCCTCCTGTAACATTGTATAGGCCTCAGCTGAAAATTTGTTGAGAAGAAAGCAAAATTTCAAAGCTGAATATTGTTCCTCGCGTGTTACCTCCAGCGCAGCGGTAGGCCATACTGAACATGTCTGACCTTGCCTACCTCTCACAGGCGGGAACCGGGAGTCCCAACAATGAAACAACTATGGTGTGTTTGTTGCACATTAAGCTAACAGAATGTTGTGAGATTATGACCATACAAAATTATGACCATAAAAAATTATAATCATTCTTTATTGAACTGGCCTCGTAGATCATCACCCCTGTCGGACGGGGAGGCACAAATCCCGTCTCCAGTGAAATGTAGTAAAGGACAATCTTGGTCCAAAGAGCGGGTACTAAACCTAATTTCGTACATGGAAAATCATCCTCAGCATAGGAAAAAAATTATGAATAGTTTTCGATTATTCCGCAACAGTATGACAGCGTAGTACATCAGAAAAACTACTGATATTCGAGGAAGGACAAGACGCACTTGTTGCAAAACATGTGTTTGCGCGTTCCAAGGATGCTCAATACAATTCACTTAATGTGCATGATAGTGACCTACTACGTTAGCACATCAAATAGCGGGTGACATAGATTACAATGATTTCAAGGGCAGCAGCCGATTGTTGCATAATTTCAAACAGTGCTACAGAACTGGAAGACATAAGATAACGAAATTTCAAACAAAGCGTCAACTTGAAGATGCACAGCAAACTGCGGAATCGGTCCGAAAATTTGTTGATGAAATAAAAAAACTTACTCCATAGTTCAGTAAGGAATTTATTTTTAACTTCGACCAGTCTGGATTTGAAGAGGAAATGCATATGAAAGGAACTCTTGAAGTTACAGGTACCGAGAGAGTTACATCAAGGTAAACTAACACCAATGCCTTAACGCATTTGTATACAATTTTGTCAATTGTTAATCTGGAGAATAAGTTGGCTGGAAAGCTATTTATTGTGCTCCGAAAATTTGGCGCTCTGTCCCTACGATTCTTTCTCGCGTGCCTGATGTTGCAAGGGCTCTAGGGAATATTGACGTCGCAGCAAGCAAGTGTGGGAAGTGGGTGTAAGAGAACTACAACTATGGTATGAGCACTGATTTTCGCCAATATCTAATCAAAATAATTTGTTTTCGCTTGATTCGCGGTCAGCGTATAAAAATCATACTCCTTTAGAGAAAACTGTTCCTCCTGAAAAGTATGTGACATTGCGAGTCATACCAACTGGAACCACTGGAGAAATTTGAAATCTGAATTCTTGTTTTTTATTTTTATTTTTCGTGCCTGTAAAACCTATTATCGCACTTTCTGCAGCTGCGCCTTAAAGGAAACTAGTTTCACGATCAGTTCCATTACAGGCTGTATATAATTCGTTTCCATGCCATCGCATTCCATCAATTCGCATCACCACGTTACAACAATATGATTCTATATGCATTCTTCAAGAGTGGATTCCTAGCTAAACTTCCTGGCCTGTTTCTAACTCCCAAGGAGTTCGCCTTCGATCTTGATGGAGCAAACCTTTGTGGTCACTGTGGTGCACCATTTTCCATTCGGTGTTGATGATACAAGATAATAGTTCGTATTAAACATTTCTTGAATGTCGACGATGGACATTTTGTGCAGTGTAATACATACATCGCATAGAAGGTTGAGCTGTGCACCTCCCGGAGACTCATTTTCTGCCGCCCTCTTGATGCACACGGTGAGTCATTAGCAGCTAATATTTTTCCTGCTATAGCTGTTAACATAACACTTTCAAATGAGCCTAACTAGAGACTGAACTTGCGACCTCACATTCAAGGGGTTCCTTGTGAGACGTTAAACTAAGAAGATGGAAATCGTCATAATATCCTTTCTAACTCTGGTATCTGCAAGAAGTATTTTGTTTTTTAGGTGACAAGAAAACTGTTCAAGCACAGGTTCTTTTTGTTGTAGTAATAGTAGGTGTTGTGGTTTTGATGTCCTGTTGTATAATACTACAAATTTTGAACATGATAGTATGCTCTTCTATAGATTGAGCCCTAGTGGCACTAAAAGGTGCCCCGAAGGTTTTGTTCAATTGATCACTTGTAGGTCTCACGTTGTATGCACGATCTTTCTTTCTTGATTTATCAGCATCGTTGGAACAATGTAAGTACTTCCGAATGTCTTCAGATCAGTGTAGTTTCAATAATCTGAGCTATATAAGGAACATATAAATCGGACTCAGTTGCCCCGTAGGTAAAATATGGTACGCCATTACCAGGTTTATACCAAGAAATGTCTTCATTTCATCTTCATTTGTGATTAAAGCATTGCTAGTTTGTTCTGCATTCCGAATACTAATTAATGCTAGTATTAATATATCATGCAAAAAGGGCTTTCAGTCCCATTATCGAAGTAAATGTGAAATGGCTTTGCCATCTCACAGTTTTCACTAATACCAAAAAAAGCACACCCCTAAATCAATTATTCACATAATCATCAAACTGTCTTGGTTGGTAAGTTCTGGTCAAATAAATTCTGGCAAATCTCGAAGGCATTCAGGTGCCTCAGCATTTGGCTCTACTATGACATCTCCTGTATGTCTTCTTTTGCTAGACAGACTAAGTATGTCGTATCCAGGTTCTTCTACAACAACATATTCACTTCCATTTTCCGTATCTCCTTCTAGAAAAAATTTATATTCTTCATCTAATGACAGATTATCTTCGTCATAACTACTGTAAGTCTCCAAAATCTGCATTACACTTTCATAAGTAATGAAGAATTCTCGTTTTGGAGCGTACATGACATAAAAGAATAGCTGAAATTATAAAATTTTTCTTTCGCTCACATCAATAAAAAAGAATGATAATATATTTCCAAGCGAAGTTAAAATACCATTCCACTCACGTTATTTACGTAATAGTACAGATTCCATATGATAACAAAATATTCAGATGCAGGTACACAAGTTTCCATTTCAGTTCACTGGGGAAACTGCGTCCCATCGAATGAAAAGAAAAATGTTCACTGATTTATAGCAGCTATTTTCCGGAAAATGTTCCAAAGTAAAAGACAAAATTACTTGGATATTGTTTCAAGGCTGAAAGGTAAGGCAGAGATCACAAAACATACACAGTAATTCAATAAATATGAATGCTAGCTTGATGCAAGGATGCCCAACAATAATCAACAACTAGTGGCTGTTATAGTACGTAATACCACTAGAACACTATGAAATTAAAGAAAAAAATATTGCTGCTTTAAGCAGAGTATCTGCATTGCATTTACTGTGATAACAATCTAATCACTAAGGAGATTTATAAATGAGACAAATGTGTCCCAAGTATGTGAAACGGTTAAACTATTTCCCAAGTCCCGGAGTCCTACTCTATCTTGTATGGTTCAAACGCATATACTTTACTTTTTCAGCAACCATGTTCTTGCAAGATGCATAGGCAGTTCCTGGTTGTCTATCCCAATGGCAACTATAGCTCTGCAGTAGTTGACAGTGTCAACATATTCCACCCTTAACTGCTTCACGACCCACAACCTTGTGGGAGGAATACAAGCCCTACAGATGACTGTTTTGGTTTGTGGTTATTATTGGAGAACTTGAACGAACTTGTTGCTGACTTTCGCAGCATAAATTACACCAAAAACAGCGGGCTCTTTAGCAAGAAGTATTTAAGTGTGCTTACGTCCATCAAAGACCCGGGTGAAAATATTATATTGGTTAATATGTATCATCACATGGTCTGTCAAGAAAAATTAGGTAACATCAGGTCTATGATGTTACACAAGGAAATACATGGTTCTTTTAACTTACCAACCTACATTTAAATTCTCTAATTTCATCTCTCCTCTCCCCCCCCCCCCCCCCCCCATGAACCATGGACCTTGCCGTTGGTGGGGAGGCTTGCGTGCCTCAGCGCTTCAGATGGCAGTACCGTAGGTGCAACCACAACCGAGGGATATCTGTTGAGAGGCCAGAAAAACGTGTGGTTCCTCAAGAGGAACAGCAGTCTTTTCACTAGCTGCGGGGGAAACAGTCTGGATGATTGATCTGGCCTTGTAACACTAACCAAAACGGCCTTGCTGTGCTGGTACTGCGAACGGCTAAAAGCAAGGGGAAACTACGGCCGTAATTTTTCCCGAGAGCATGCAGCTTTACTGTATAATTAAATGATTATGGCGTCCTCTTGGGTAAAATATTCCGGAGGTAAAATAGTCCCCCATTCGGATCTCCGGGCGGTGACTACTCAAGAGGATGTCGTTATCAGGAGAAAGAAAACTGGCGTTCTACGGATCGGAGCGTGGAATGTCAGATCACTTAATTGGGTAGGTAGGTTAGAAAATTTAAAAAGGGAAATGGATAGGTTAAAGTTAGATATAGTGGGAATTAGTGAAGTTCGGTGGCAGGAGGAACAAGACTTCTGGTCAGGTGAATACAGGGTTATAAATACAAAATCAAATGGGGATAATGCAGGATTAGGTTTAATAATAAATAAAAAAATAGGATTGCGGGTAAGCTACTACAAACAGCATAGTGAACGCATTATTGTGACCAAGATAGACACGAAGCCCATGCCTACTACAGTTGTACAAGTTTATATGCCAACTAGCTCTGCAGATGTTGAAGAAATTGATGAAATGTATGATGAGATAAAAGAAATTAGTCAGGTTGTGAAGGGAGACGAAAATTTAATAGTCATGGGCGACTGGAATTCAAGAGTAGGAAAAGGGAGAGAAGGAAACATAGTAGGTGAATATGGACTGGGGCTAAGAAATGAAAGAGGACGCCGTCTGGTAGAATTTTGCACAGAGCATAACAATATCATAGCAAACACTTGGTTCAAGAATCATAAAAGATGGTTGCATATATGGAAGAATCCTGGAAATACTAGAAGGTATCAGACAGATTATATAATGGTAAGACAGAGATTTAGGAATCAGGTTTTAAATTGTAAGACATTTCCAGGGGCAGATGTGGACTCTGACCACAATTTATTGGTTATGAACTGTAGATTAAAAATGAAGAAATTGCAAAAAGGTGGGAATTTATGGAGATGGGACCTGGATAAAATGACTGAATCAGAGGTTCCACAGAGTTTCAGGGAAAGCATAAGGGAACAATTGACAGGAATGGGGATCGAAATACAGTAGAAGAAAAATCGGTAGCTCTGAGGGATGAAGTAGTGAAGGCAGCAGAGGATCAAGTAGGTAAAAAGACGAGGACTAATAGAAATCTTTGGGTAACAGAAGAGACACTGAATTTGTGGTGTCACCGCCAGAGACCACACTTGCTAGGTGGTAGCCTTTAAATCGGCCGCGGTCCGGTAGTATACGTCTGACCCGCGTGTCGCCACTATCAGTGATTGCAGACCGAGCGCCGCCACACGGCAGGTCTAGAGAGACTTCCTAGCACTCGCCCGAGTTGTACAACCGGTGGTTCACTGGCAAAATACGCTCTCATTTGCCGAGACGATAGTTAGCTTCGCTTTCAGCTACGTCATTGGCTACGACCTAGCAAGGCGCCATTATCAGTTACTATTGATACTGTGAATCATGTAATGTCAAGAGCAACGTTCGTGATTAATGGATTAAAGTTAAGTATTCCACCAGCTACGTCCGTTGTTTCTAAACTCTAATTTCCTTGTCCTGTTCCAGACCTCACGCTAGCCTGCGTGAGCTAAATCACGTGCCTTTCGGCCTCCTCTAGTAACACGGTGTTGGCTCTCCTGTCAACAACAACAGAATTTAATTGATGAAAGGAGAAAATATAAAAATGCAGTAAATGAAGCAGGCAAAAAGGAATACAAACGTCTCACAAATGAGATCGTCAGGAAGTGCAAAATGGCTAAGCAGGGATGGCTAGAGGACAAATGTATGGATTTTAGAGGCGTATCTCACTAGGGGCAAGATAGATACTGCCTACAGGAAAATTAAAGAGACCTTTGGAGAAAAGAGAGCCACTTGTATGAATATCAAGAGCTCAGATGGATCCCAGTTCTAAGCAGGGAAGGGAAAGCAGAACGGTGGGAGGAGTATATAGAGGGTCTATATAAGAGCGATGTACTTTTGGACAATATTATGGAAATGTAAGAGGATGTCGATGAAAATGAAATGGGAGATACGATAATGCGTGAAGAGTTTGACAGAGCACTGAAAGACCTGAGTCGCAAGAAGGCCCCAGGAGTAGACAGCATTCCATTAGAACCACTGACGGCCTTGGGAGAGCCAGTCCTGACAAAACTCTACCATCTGGTGAAGAAGATGTATGAGACAGGCGAAATTCCCTCAGACTTCAAGAAGAATATAATAATTCTAATCCCAAAGAAAGCAGGTGTTGACAGATGTGAAAATTACCGAACTATCAGTTTAATAAGTCACAGCTGCAAAATAATAATGCGAATTCTTTACTGACGAATGGAAAAACTGGTAGAAGCCGACCTCGGGAAAGATCAGTTTTGATCCGTAGAAATAATGGAACACGTGAGGCAATACTGACATTACGAATTATCTTAGAAGAAAGATTAAGGAAAGGTAAACCTACGTTTCTAGCATTTGTAGACTTAGAGAAAGCTTTTGACAATGTTGACTGGAATACTCTCTTTCAAATTCTAAAGGTGGCATGGGTAAAATACAGGGAGCGAAAGGCTATTTACAATTTTTACAGAAACCAGATGGCAGTTATAAGAGTCGAGAGGCATGAAAGGGAAGCAGTGGTTGGGAAGGGGTTGAGACAGAGTTGTAGCCTCTCCCTGACGTTATTCAATTTGTATATTTAGCAATCAGTTAGAAGAGCAGGTGAATGGAATGGACAGTGTCTTGAAAGGAGGATATAAGATGAATTTCAACAAGATCAAACAGAGGATAATGGAATGTAGTCGAATTAAGTCGGGTGATGCTGAGGGAATTAGATTAGGAACTGAGACACTTAAAGTGGTAAAGGAGTTTTGCTATTTGGGGAGCAAAATAACTTATGATGGTCGAAACAGAGAGGATATAAAATTTAGATTGGCAATGGCAAGGAAAGCGTTTCTGAAGAAGAGAAATTTGTAGACATCGAGTATAGAATTGTCAGGAAGTCGTTTATGAAAGTATATGTATGGAGTGTAGCCATGTATGGAAGTGAAAAATGGACGATAAATAGTTTGGACAAGAAGAGAATAGAAGTTTTCGAAATGTGGTGCTACTGAAGATTAGATGGGTAGATCGCATAACTAATGAGGTAGAATTGGGGAGAAGAGGAGTTTGTGGCACAACTTGACAAGAAGAAGGGACCAGTTGGTAGGACATGTTCGGAGTCATCAGGGGATCACAAATTTAGAAATGGAGGGCAGCGTGGAGGCTAAAAATCGTAGAGGGAGACCAAGAGATGAATACACTAAGCAGATTCTGAAAGATGTAGGTTGCAGTAGGTACTGGGAGATGAAGAAGCTTGCACAGGATAGAGTAGCATGGAGAGCTGCATCAAACCAGTCTCAGGAATGAAGACCACAACAACAACAACAAGTTCATCTCGTTCGCCGCAGCAGCAAGGCAAGAATATCATTTCTCCCATGTAGGAATGATAGTGTGGCAGCATCGGATTACTGGAAAAATCGGCTAGGGAGCACACAAAAATCCTGTGGATATACCAAATAAAGTGGAATTGGCTGACGTTCAAATTGATGTTCTGATGGACCAGCTGTCTTGAATTTTGCATCAGCTCCGTGTAGACGACTGTTACCCTATGAACTTGGACATAATATAAGATTTTACTGATATTGTCAACAAAAATAGATATTTATAATTGCCTAACATCAAACCACGGCAACAGTGTGCGCTGAGACCATTATGCAGTCCGTTCTGCTTGACTCTGTGTAAAATTGTCGAAGTTTATTAAACGTCGACAAACAGTATTTAAAATGTCTCAGTCGCTTCTGTGTGGTGCAAACTATACAACAGTTGCTGTGTTGTGTTTACCATACACGAAATGCAGCCAAGTCTGCATTGTATATATTTTTTGTACGAGAATAGATGCATTTTAACTTGCTCACTTTTCATTGAGAACAGTCTGATAGCAACGCTGGGTTTAATTTTACTGCAACATTGTTGTCTGCATTGATGTGGCTAGAAGCAGTGAACAACTGGCTCGTGTTCAAATGTTCAAATGTGTGTGAAAGCTTATGGGACTTGACTGCAAAGGCCATCAGTACCTAAGCTTACACACTACTTAAGCTAAATTATCCTAAGGACAAACACACACACCTATGACCGAGGGAGGACTCGAACCTCCGCCGGGACCGGCCGCATAGTCCATGACTGCAGCGCCCGAGACCGCTCTGCTAATCCCGCGCGGCCAACTGGCTTGTGAAGGCTATGATGTGGTAGCTATTAATATCTCGTTGTCATCTCGATAGGTATGTGAATATTGCCGAACACATAAAGACCTGTGATGATGGGTGTGTGGTCTACCGTTCAGCTCTCTGGAAACTCCATTGATTTCGAAACAAAATTCTAACTCATCTTCCCCCATAGTCTACACCAGGCTCGTCCAAACTGTGCCCTTGGGGAGCTAGCTTCCGCGATCGCCCGAGGCCAGCGCCCCGGGAGAATTCGTAGTTGTCGCAGTGACCGAGCCGTGTCAGCTGACCGTGCGGTCCGCCCGCCGCGCCTCACCAGGCCGCTGTACGTGCGCTTCTTACTGAAGACATACCGCAGCGTCAGCAGCGCTCCAAAGCATTGATGTGGCACAAGGCCGTTAGCGAGACCCACGAGATAGACAGAAGCGTACGTCACGAAGGTAGGCCTAAGCTAGCTCGCTCTCTTAACTCAGCAGACAGAAAGAGCGTCTACACATGTTCACTCGTAGCTGGGTGTGTGTGTAGACACGAGAATTTCATCTTCTACTGGAATCTGGTGTTATAAAGTCTTACTGTTTACTACTCGCACAACAAAATTTAAAAAACAGTTCTCGACATAAATCGTATAACAGCTTGTTTGTAGCATTTAATCTCTTCTGCGTAACAGTCCTCATTTCACGTAAGATGTGATACCTTATGGAACTGATAATTATTTTGACATGATTTTAATTTTAAAGTACCCCAGTACAGCTGTAACAAATTATTAGTAGACCTATGCACTTTCTACCATTGTAGGACTAATAGCAGCAAGACTCCATAATAGTTGATTCCAGTAGAAGACACAATTCTCGTTTGTACATACACACTCCGTTACGAGATAACAAGTGTAGAAATGCAGTTCTTCTGATGAGTTGAGCGAGCGAGTGAGCGAACTCGGCTTACCTTCGTGACGTACGCGCAGCGGTCTGTCTTTCTCGTAGGCCTCGGCCATTTGTTAGCAGACGTAAGGCTACAGTAGATTGAGATACCTGTCACAAAGATACTTCGAAAATTTGTCAAAAGGGGAACGCCAGTCAAAGCTTGAGGAACTGAAAGAAAATTTCAAGTAGCATTACAGTGAAATAAGTGTTTTCTATCGTATGACTCATTATTTACAAAGATGATAAATTAAAGTACATTTTATAATCTGGTATGTCACTTAGAAATGTGCCAGAATATCAGATTGTCAGCAACAAGGAACATTTCTTTTCGGTTAATTTTCATCTTTAGCACTCCGTCTTCAGGCCACAAGTGGCCCATCGGGACCATCCGACCGCCGTGTCATCCTCAGTGAGGATGCGGATTAGGAAGGGTGTGTGGTCAGCACACCGCTCTCCCGGTCGTTAGGGTGGTTCTCTGTGACCAGAGCCGCTACTATTCGGCCGAGTAGCTCCTCAATTGGCATCAAGAGGCTGAGTGCACCCCGAAAAATGGCAATAGCGCATGACGGCCTAGGTGGTCACCCATCCAAGTGCCGGCCACGTCCGACAGCGCTTAACTTTGGTGATCTGACGGGAACCGGTATATCCACTGCAGCAAGGCCGTTGCCAACTTTTATCTTTGGGTTGCATTAAATCGAGTCGCACAGACATAAGAAAATGTGTCGGGTGCGTTATTCTTTGTCATTTTCTGAAAAGCCGTCACAAACGCTCTCTCGGACAGCTAAGTGTCATTAACATATGTTGTAGTTCGAACTATGTTCCAATTAATTAAAACGCGTATATTGCAATATATAAAAATTTATTTTGCGACCACATTTCGCTGTCCTTGTTAGCGTCTATGGCAGCTTTACAGAGGAACTAGGGGAGGGGGAGGGGGGGGGGGAAATGCATCTAAAACCAACCTTTTTTGTTAGTTTTTTGTTGGGGGTTTCAATGAATGAAACAATTGTTGAAATGATAAAAGTCTTTTAGAAATAGGATAGTACAAAATTAGCTGTAACGTTTTTTTGTCGTGCTAGAAGCAGGAAACAGGTGGGCCAAGTTTGCTGAGAATTGCGAAAGCAGGGAAACTCTTTGCGGCTCTGAATCTCTTCAAGGATTGGTTAAATGGTTCTGAGCACTATGGGTCTTAACATCTGAGGTCTCAGTCCCCTAGAACTCAGGAATATTTAAACCTAACTAGCGTAAGGACATCAAACACATCCATGCCCGAAGCAGGATTCGAAACTGCGTCCGTAGCGGTCGCGCGGTTCGAGACCGAAGCGCCTAGAACCGTTTGGCCACAACGGCCGACTGATCAAGGATTGCCTGGTCGACACGGCGGTTTTTATTTTACCAGCAAACCTCCCTGAATATTTGAAAACATATCTCTTTCGCCTCAAACTGTTGCTCGCCGAGTAGAAGATATGGCCTCAGGTATGGGGCAGCAATTAATAGAGACAGCGGCAAACTTCGTTTCATTTTCTATCGCGCTTGACAAGTCCACGGACGTTGTGGACATACCTCAGCTCGTCATATTCATTCGGGTGTCGACGATAATCTGCGTGTCACTGAAGAATTTCTGGACCTTATACTATTAAAAGACACAACCACGGGTTTGGATGTTTTTAGAGCGTTGTAAAACGTGTTCCAGTCAATGAGTTCAAAATGGGAACGCCTGACCAATGTAACAACTAATGGGGCCCCTGCGCTGCGAAGGATACGCACCGGATTCCTGGGTTACGTCAGGTCAAAAATGGCTAAAGTCAGCTGTTCCTTATTCGCGGCAGTCAATTGTCTGTTATATCAGGAGGCACTTTGTGCGAAGATTGCCAACATAAAAAATGTTATAACGGTTAATTATATTCGCTCTCGTGGAATCACACATCGCCAATTTAAAGAATTTCTGGCTAATATCGAAGCGGAATACCCGGACATCCCTCCCACGCCGGAGTAAGATGGCTGAGCAGAGGGGAGGTGCTGCATCCGGGTATCTCCTTGAGGAACGAAATCGATACCTTTTTGGAAATGAAAGGACGTCTAGAAGAATTACTTCGTGATCCTAAGTGGGTGGCGAATTTGGCTTTTCTGGGTGACCTAACTAGTCATTTAAACACTTTGAACATTTCACTCCAAGGCAAAAATCACTCTGTTGTCAAATTGGTGCAGACGATTCAAGTATTTCAAAAAAACTTATTTTGTGGGAAAAACATTTGCGCTGGGAGAATTGTGGATACTTCCCTGCGTTAGAGAGCGTTAAAGAAGATGTCGATTTTTCGTATTATGTTCAAATCTTTTCCGAATTACAAGAACAGTTCGAAAACAGATTTTTGGAGATTAGTGAGCTTGAACCGGCCTAATTCTTCGAGGTCAGCAATCTCCCGGAATATTGTATCAAACTTAGACAAGGTCATTTCCTCAAAAAAGAAAAACGTGGAAATGTTAATTGTCTTCTTTAAAAATGTTGACTGTAACCTTCGTAACCTTAATTCTATTTTTAATAAGTTTTCAAACTCGGTCAGTTAAAATTATAGAAAAACCAAGGATCCGCTGTCTGAACTCTGAAAAAGGATACAAAAGGCTCTATCACGAAGTACAAGAAAAAATATTTACTTGCAACTGCCAGTCAAAGTGGCCGTGCGGTTCTAGGCGCTACAGTCTGGAACCGCGCGACCGCTACGGTCGCAGGTTCGAATCCTGCCTCAGGCATGGATGTGTGTGATATCCTTAGGTTAGTTAGGTTTAAGTAGTTCTGAGTTCTATGGGACTGATGACCTCAGCAGTTAAGTCCCATAGTGCTCAGAGCCATTTGAACTTGCAACTACTAACAGTAGGAATGACACTCTATGTCCCTTACGTAAAATTATTTCCAAAAAAGAATATTTATGACATTAGTTTATTTAAGAAAGCGATATATATTTCAGAAGACGCCTACTGTACGTATGACAAGTGCGCATGTGCAATACTAATAGAATCAACCTGTGGGTCAGAAAACTGCTAAGTTATTCTTCTATTCTTGTTTTAGATATTGTTTTCCGAAGCTTTGCGTAGTAATGCTGCCACACGAACGTTAAACAGTAAATGGTTTGCTTGTTTTACGGCTCATTGACCACTTTTACAGAGCTGCATTTCCTGAGTTACTTTGCATACATTGGATCTGGCCGAGGGGCAGTTCAGCGCAGAACAGTGCTGCGCGGTCTCACTCGCTCCGCAGATGCCTTTCTCGCTCTTGTGCCGACACTAGCGACACACGGTCGCGAACAGGGCGCTGAACTAGACATCCTTACGCCCGCGGAGCGTTGCCGCGCCCGCCGGACGTAATTCTTGGATGAGCCCGGTCTACACTTACAATTGTCTGCCTCTGCAGCTGAGCAACAGTCCGGCTTTCGCAGCCCTGCAGTGCGGACGTGCTGTTGTTTCCGCCTGCGTGATTCCCACCCGTCTTCCGACACAGAGGGATGTACAACTTGCACATGAAAAGCTCAAGAGCAGGTGCCGTACGGTCTCGGAACGAGACGGCTCACCTCCCCCTGTGGCCCCAGAGGCCGTCCGGCCCGAGGAGGCCTCGGAGAACCTGCACGACGACAAGAATGACGACAATGCGACGCCGACTCTGTGCCGGTGTTTACTTTGCCGGCTGGCCCAGGTGCATCTGAACCAACAGACTTCACTGTTACGACTGCCGCCGAGAGGTCTTTTTCTCGTATGGACGAGGTGTAATATAAAAACGCCACAATGACAGCCTCCTCGATGGCGTGTAATGACGACGCCGACGATCGCCCGAACCACACGCTGGGAACAAAGTTACCGCAGACGGAGATCTAGATACGCGGCCGACAATGCCGTCAGGTGGCGCACGGCACAGCTCTCCGCTGCCTCGTCCCTCTACACCCTCCGCTGATGTAGCTCTTCTCCACGGCAGGTCACGACTCCAAACTTACCGAACAGCAACGACCAACACTAACAGCATCAGTTCCCGCGTGAAAATTTAAGTGCTGCGAGAAATGATATAGGCATCGGACGGCGACACCGCACTGCTACAGGAAGTCCACTTGGCCACATTTTCGGTCGTCGCGGGATATAACACTTATCCTTCTCCTGGGACGTGGTGCAGCCATCTACGCCCGACAAGGCATTACGGTGGCTGATACCACATACCTTCGTCCGCCAGAGGCATGGCAGTCACCGTCATAGCGACATTACGCTTCGTCAGGCTTCACTCGCAGACGCGACAGAGCACACTTCTATTCAGAAGAAATCGCCCCTTTGTTTCTTGGGATCTGAGAGCATTACTTGCTTGGGGATGATTTTACTTGTGTCTTCCACCCTACTGATCAAATGCCCCGCTACAACACCTGTCCAGAACTACAGTCCGCGCGGAGGGGCCGCGCCGGAGGTTCAAGTCAAGCATGGATGAGTGTGTTGTCGTTAACGTAAGTTAGTCCAAGTAGTATGAAAGTCTAGGAACCAATGACCTCAGCAGTTTGGGCCCTTAGGAATTCACAAACATTTGAACATGTTTTTGAACTACTCCTCGTCCGTGACCTGTCGCTCCGCAACACATGGGAAGTTCGGCACGGCGACGCACCTGGACATACTTGCCAGACGAGTTACTCCGCGAGCCGCCTTGACATGATTTACGCCTGTCAGGAACTCACTTCTGCATTCCAAGGTGCAGAACTTTTGCCCTTGGCCTTTTCGGACCACTGTGCCTACATCTGCAACATCCTCCTCCCGCAACAAGTGGTCTGGCATAGCCGTGCACCGTGGAAGCTAAACACCTCCCATCTTCACGACCCCTAATGTCTTCAATGCGGTACCGAGACATGGGCCATCTGTGAACCTCACGTAACTAAGTACTACACAACTTTGACTAGGTGGCTGGAATGTGCCAAACCTGCCATTCGACGTACGTTGATTCAGAATGGCAAGGAATTAGGTGCGTGGACGCCCAGCAGCCCACTCCTGAAACCTAAAGGGAACGCAGCAGGGTTAAGGCACAAACTGTAACGTTGACTGCAGGGCGAGATGCTCTGGACCCGACGTCAAGATTCGGCAAAACAGGAACACCCCAACATACATCATATCGCCTCCGCCAGGAAACACTGACGATAGCGATTCATCACCGAGGTCTACACCTGTCGCGCCCAGCACGTCACTTGCCAGTCCGAAATCGTCAATGTCTTTTTAGACCACTACCGCACAACGTGCCAGAAGGACACTACCAACAACCGCGCTGAGGAGTTTGTGTTATCATAAGTAACTCGCACCCCTCACCATTGACGAGGCGGACGAGCTGAGGGAGCCGCTTATGTGCGACGAAGTCCACGATGCGGCCAACAAAGGTTCTCTGAATAAGTTACCTGGCGTAGACCGACTGCCGATAGAATTTTATCGCGCCTTCCTTGCGCTGACGGCGTCGCGATGGACGACAATATTTCGTGAACTCTTGACGATGGGGAACGCCGTACCGCCGTCCTTTGTCATGGGAATTATTATACTCAACCACAAACCGATACCGGGAATGACGACAGCACATTACCGACCCCTAACTCTGCTTAACGCAGGTTATAAATTTTTTGCACGACTCCTGGAGACGCGTTGTCGCAAGATGCTGCCTAGCATTCTATCCCAAGAACAGACAACTCCGGGTTATATAACCGTCCATAGGAGAATGTCGTGATCCTGCCTGGCATTCTATCGCCGGAAAAGGCAAGTGCGAGTAGCTCAGTTAATGTACAAACTGCCCTAGGAGAATGTCGTGATTTAATTGCACTGGCAGCGATGTGCAGACTCCGCGCCGCTGTTGTTTCCATTGATTTTGACAGCGCATTCGTCAAGGTGCGGCATCGTTTTCTGTTCTCAGTAATGAGCCAAATGAGTTTTCCATCCGCCTTTATCGAAATCGCTGATTCAGATCAATGGCCGTGTAACGGGACCAGTAACCATCCGGCGCTCTATAAGGCAGGGTTGCTCACTTTCGACACTACACTATGCCATATCCCTGGAGTCACTCGTCGAGAGTCTGACGAAACACCTTTCTGGTCTTACTTTGTGATAGCACACTTTTCGGTGCCGTGTGTATGCAAAAGACCTTCTCCTCTTGTCCGATCCCGAAATTAAACAGAAATGGTTCTTGATCTGATATCAACGCACGGAACTGCGGCGAGCAGCAGCATGAATATGGCTAAATCCTGGGCGATGCCCATTGGACGCGACCTCTCGTACGATGACTTAGCGCTTCTCCCGTGTGTACGGAAACTACGATAGGCCTACCTTGGTATCATTTTCACCTCCACCGTGCGCCGTTCCGAAGCCATCAATTTTCGGCGTACTCTAAATTATCCGCAAGGCGGTGCGACAAAATCTTCTCCGCCGACTCGACTCTTTACGATGTGCCAAATACCTCAATCAACATATTGTGTCCAGAATGGTCCACATCGCACAGGTACTCTCGCTTCCATCAACTATTGGACGCAGCCTCCAGGGCGCGTTTTGATACTTTCTTCATCCGGTACGCTCTTTAAGGTTTGTTACGAAACGCTCACCCGACCCCCGCGAGCGGGGGACTGGCCCTTGTCAATGTGCGACTGTGAGCGACGTCTTTGTTCATGTCCACCGTGCACAAGTAGTGGGACGGGAGCGCCTCCCTTACGCGCAGCTTTCTGGAAATTCTTATGCCCGCGACCATCCTGCCACCAATATCAGTCGGCGACAACAGGCACTATCTGGCTCACATTTCTAATTTCATCGTCGACTTTAATTATGCTCACACTCAGTTACCGAGCACGAGTCTTCCTCGAACCATAGACTTCCACACCCCACTGCTTCGTTACATATCTAGCAACAACGTCGAACTCAGACATCCATCAACGCGGTGGCCCACTGTTTGGCGTCCTATCCAACAGCGTTTCCTTCCCTCCATCGTCCGGGCAACATGGTACCACGTTGCGCGTGGAAAATTTGCCACAAATCAGCGTCTTCACGCCATCGGACTAACGAGCACTTCGCTTTGTTCAATGTGCCACTGCCACCAGTGACGTCTGGAAACTGGGTCGACGGTTCGTTGCCTGCTGCCTCCGAGTTCCGCCGGATGGACTTTTATCCATCCAGAGGATTCTTATTTCCCCGCCACCAAAACTTATGCGATTATATGGGTCAAGGGGTAGACGATCACTTACCTGTATAATGATGGCGATAAATCAAGCCTTGACTTTTGCCAGTACTTACAAACCGCCGACAATGAAATCGAGCACCGACCGCGCTACCGCGCCTTCTTCGCAAATCACCTTGGCGCTATCTTTAGGTCAGCCCCACTCAGCTGGATGGCGCCACACTCTTGTCCCTCCCCCCCCCCCCCCCCCCCCCCCTTGCTGACATCTGGGACTCTCCGCGCTACATTTTTATATCTGTAACCCACAGCTTAGTAGAAGCATGGACAAGCGCCTCTTTCTTTTATGCACTATGCCAGAGCATGCTGATCATTTCCCAAACTGTGCACCCCCTTCTCCTTGGATTCTGCCCTCCTTTCAGGCGCTTCTTCCCGGCTGTAGTGCCGGGGACACCGTGGCCACGCCTCTCATGTTGACCCCTGACCACTCTGCCTCCACGCCCCATTTGCCGGGCATAATGATGCCTGCAAGTCTTATCATACTCCTGCACCTTCTTCCCTCTTTGTCTACGGCCTCCCGCCGCTCAGCTTACTTCTGTATCATTGTCATTATTTTTTCCATACCTTGTTAATAAAGACTTTTGCTCACCTTGTTCGAATGCAATATCTCATGTTGTTTCCGCCGGATGGAAAGCCTTTCCGTTGTATTTATGCTTGTACAAATAAAGATATTTGTTTACTTAACTCGTCTCCGGTTTAAAAAATAAAAAAAATGTCTATAAACAAAAATAGTAGCACCATAAATGGCTACCATGTGGAGAACCCAGGTTCGATTCCTTGCACGGCCAAAAATTTTACCTTGGCGGGAGAACTGGCACAGGGTGCACTCAGCCTTGTGATGCCAACTAGGAACGTACTTGAATGAGAAATAGTGGCTCCGCGGTCTGGAAAGTCGGCAAAACGGCCAGAAGAGCAGTATGCTGAACATACACTCCTGGAAATGGAAAAAAGAACACATTGACACCGGTGTATCAGACCCACCATACTTGCTCCGGACACTGGGAGAGGGCTGTACAAGCAATGATCACACGCACGGCACAGCTGACACACCAGGAACCGCGGTGTTGGCCGTCGAATGGCGCTAGCTGCGCAGCATTTGTGCACCGCCGCCGTCAGTGTCAGCCAGTTTGCCGTTGCATACGGAGCTCCATCGCAGTCTTTAACACTGGTAGCATGCCGCGACAGCGTGGACGTGAACCGTATGTGCAGTTGACGGACTTTGAGCGAGGGCGTATAGTGGGCATTCGGGAGGCCGGGTGGACGTACCGCCGAATTGCTCAACACGTGGGGCGTGAGGTCTCCACAGTACATCGATGTTGTCGCCAGTGGTCGGCGGAAGGTGCACGTGCCCGTCGACCTGGGACCGGACCGCAGCGAAGCACGGATGCACGCCAAGACCGTAGGATCCTACGCAGTGCCGTAGGGGACCGCACCGCCACTTCTCAGCAAATTAGGGACACTGTTGCTCCTGGGATATCGGCGAGGACCATTCGCAACCGTCTCCATGAAGCTGGGCTACGGTCCCGCACACCGTTAGGCCGTCTTCCGCTCACGCCCCAACATCGTGCAGCCCGACTCCAGTGGTGTCGCGACAGGAGTGAATGGAGGGACGAATGGAGACGTGTCGTCTTCAGCGATGAGAGTCGCTTCTGCCTTGGTGCCAATGATGGACGTATTTGTGTTTGGCGCCGTGCAGGTGAGCGCCACAATCAGGACTGCATACGACCGAGGCACACAGGGCCAACACCCGGCATCATGGTGTGGGGAGCGATCTCCTACATTGGCCGTACACCTCTGGTGATCGTCGAGGGGACACTGAATAGTGCACGGTACATCCAAACCGTCATCGAATCCATCGTTCTACCATTCCTAGACCGGCAAGGGAACTTGCTGTTCCAACAGTACAATGCACGTCCGCATGTATCCCGTGCCACCCGACGTGCTATAGAAGGTGTAAGTCAACTACCCTGGCCAGCAAGATCTTCGGATCTGTCCCCCATTGAGCATGTTTGGGACTGGATGAAGCGTCGTCTCACGCTGTCTGCACGTCCAGCACGAACGCTGGTCCAACTGAGGCGCCAGGTGGAAATGGCATGGCAAGCCGTTCCACAGGACTACATCCAGCATCTCTACAATCGTCTCCATGGGAGAATAGCAGCCTGCATTGCTGCGAGAGGTGGATATACACTGTACTAGTGCCAACACTGTGCATGCTCTGTTGCCTGTGTCTATGTGCCTGTGGTTCTGTCAGTGTGATCATGTGATGTATCTGACCCCAGGAATGTGTCAATAAAGTTTCCCCTTCCTGGGACAATGAATTCACGGTGTTCTTATTTCAATTTCCAGGAGTGTATGTCACTACATATGCATCCGCATAAGACCGAATAGCAGAGGATGACGCAATGGCTGGTTGACAGCGATTCGACCTTCATGACCCGGAAGAGAAGCTTGGTGTACTTATTATTCTTAGAATTTCAAACATATGTTCGCTACCCCATCGTAAACCACACCCTCTTAACAACCAAACATGTCACAGACTATCCTTGCCGCTGCGGGAATGCAATAGGATGATGCTCGACAATGTTCAACTGTTGGATGGAACTACGAAAAGCTGTACAAAAAAATCTATCTCTTAGACTTTTCGTTTCATTACCATACTTATACCGCAACAGTTTCGGGTACTATTTATCAAAATACGTAAGTATTTGTTCCATAACGTAATAAAATACGCATTCCATTACTACTGATCTAACATACAGGTTGAAGTGCACTTGCCGCGCGGGATTAGCCGAGCGGTCCAGGGCGCTGCAGTCATGGACTATGCGGCTAGTCCCGGCGGAGGTTCGAGTCCTCCCTCAGGCATAGGTGTGTGTGTTTGTCCTTAGGATAATTTGGTTAAGTAGTGTATAAGCTTAGGGACTGATGATCTTAGCTGTTAAATCCCATAAGATTTCACACACGTTTGAAAATTTTTTTGAAGTGCACTTTTCAAGGACTGGTTTACGCTGTCACTATGTGAAACTGTGTAACACTTCAACTTAACAGCTGGCCGAACACCAACAAACACGTCTGTATTGGTATAAAACGATGATTGTTATGTTTCAACTGCCCACTTTAAACTTTTTTGCGAAGTCACCCACATATTACAGCGACTCCATACTAGGGTATTAACTTTTCTTGGAGTAAAAAAAGTTTTTAATCTTCTGCTGATAATGCTAATTTATGCAGTCGCACAGTTGAGACTTCGTTGCACTTCGCATCATACACCGTCAATGTATAACAAAATTGTAACATATTAACGTACACATTGTTATGCTCCAATTGCTGTTGAGAAAATTATTGGCTCCACTACCGATTTCCATCTTTACATAAAGCCATTCTCAAGACGCTCTGAAAACTGGCATAAGTACAATACATATACAAGCATTGTATATAACAGAAGATGAAAAAACAGGGGTTACACATGTGTAAGTACAGACAGAATATAAAAGTTACGTTATGTTGTAGAGAAAAAATGTCCAAATGCTGAAAGTACAAGCCAGATGGATTTAAAATAGTACACATCCAATGGTATTGAGAGATAAATGAGTGTGTCGGGATCATAAAGACTGTATAGTTTATTACACTGTAAGTATTCTTTGGATTTATGAGCATTTACGTCCTTACATATTCACAAATTCCAAATTGCTAGAACTACCTTAATCTAGTGTGCAAAAGTTGAACCACAGAAAAAATCAAAAGGTTGTTAACGTAGCTTTGACGCATTATGCACTGCTTACAGATCATGTTTATAAACTTCTCAATATGAATTTTTTGATTATCTTTAAAGGAATTTATCAGCAACAGGGAGACACATATTCAAGAAACTAATAGCACCGGTTTCTGGGACATCTGCCACACCATTGTTGGCCTCTGCAGTACACGTAGACGCAATTCTGCACTTCACTTGGATATCCCGTCCACTGCATCTATTGCACTGTTTCATTAGATCAGAAGAGCTATTTTCAGTCATTCAAAGAATGGAAAATTCAGGATAGAATAGTGACAATATTATGAAAATGCTAAGCCACAGATAGGCAAAACAAAAAAGAATGTCAAACAAGTACGCTTTCGGCCAAAAAGGCCTTCATCGGAATTAGACACGAGGCACGACTAACGCCATTTAGTAATTTGTCATTAGCCATTAAGCAGCGTCTGGAGTAACTCAGTGAAGCTGAATTCTTTTATGCTGGTAACGAAGAACAAACCATCTGTTTTCATTCTGCTGGTTGCTTCAGACGTTGGGAAGCATCGGAAGGTCCATAGGCTGAACATGCACCGTGGTTTCGTACGTATGTGTTTGTGTTTCTTGTGAAGGGTGAGACCTACAGAAGTATGTGGGCACATAAATGATGAATAATTTTTTGACCTTGGAATATTTTTTAATATTATGCCAGAGGTATGCTTGTATACATAACCATGTCTGACTTTCACAGAAAAAAATTGCTTTACGCCAATTTTGTATCATCATAAATTTTCTTAGACATCAATAATTATACTTGCAGGGATAAGTGATACTGATCGATGAAGGTTAATGATCGATGAATGTCCATGATCAATTATGGTCAATGATCAATGACAGTCAGTAATCAGTGATGGTCAGTGATAAATTATGATCAATAATCAATAGGTATTATGCAATAAGCGTTTAGTATTTAGTGTTTAGCGTTTAGTATTTACTGTATAGGGTTGACTGTTTTTCATTTAATATTTTAGCCAATTATTGCTTACCATTAAGCGTTTAATGTTTATCATTTACTGTTCAGCGTTTAACATTTACCTTTTACCACTTGCTATTCAGTATTTACCGTTAAGCTGTTTACCATCAAGTGTTTAGAATTTAGCATTTAGTAATAGTGTTTTGCGTTTAGCGGGTACTATTTAGCATTTATTGTTTACCTGTTACCATTTAGAATTTACCATTAAGCGTTCATCACTAACAATTTAGCATTTAACATTAGCTATTTATCGTTTGCCATTTAGCAGTTACCACTTGGCATTTACCATTCAGTATTTAGTGTTTACCGTTTAAAATTTAGCGTTTACCATTTGGCATTTACTATTTAGTGTTTATTGTTTAATATTTACTAGAGGGGGGTGTGGGTCATTAAGCGTACAGTTGGTCTATTTTCATCAACATGTATTTCTAATATTAGTCTGGAAAGAGGGGGGAGTGCACTCAGTTGGTCTGTCAGTAATTGATGCATCTTGACACCATTTTTATGCTGTAAATAATGAATATGTGACTTTCAAGAAGTACTGAGACTTTCAAGTTGACTATCTTTGACCGTCAAGGAACTAATGAGACTTTCAAGAGCAGATCATATAACTTTGACTACATATTTGTTGGCACAATTTTTAATGTTGCTCACCGGTTAGTTGAGAAAAGAGGAAGCGGAAGGGGTACAAAGTACACACATTTGGATTGTTTCCACCATCGCTTGCATTTTTAATACCATGCTGTGATTTTCTGGAGATCAGAAGGGGGAGGGGCCATAACTTGACGTGTACGTAGAAAATAAAGTAAACTGACACCATTTTAATGCTGTCTCTGACTGGTTGGAAAGAGGATGGTGGAAAGGGGTATAAAGCACTCAATTGGTCACTTTATCCATATAAGGAGGGGAGAGCGTTTTAAATTTTCCATTAATACAATTGCTCTATTTCCGTCAGCGTGGAGTTTTGATACCCCTCTATAATAGACTGGGAGTACTGCACTATGATCAGTTGGGGATATGGGGGTGGAATGCATTATGACTGACTGTAGGTAAGGAGGGGGGTGGGAGGGGAAAGGGATGTGGCTTCCTACTGATAATGATGATGACATCACTAATAACAGGAGTGATGTCATTGGTAACGATAATGATGTCACTAGATAATGACTTCAGCCACATAGTAAACAAAGTGGGTCAGAGTTGCTATACCATACTGCTTGAAACAGCTCCCACAACCATTACAGAGAGATGTCATTGCATAGGGCATTCCCACATTTCTGATGATAGAAATAGCCACAACCAGGAGTATGCCATCCTGTGAGTACAGCATACCTCAACTACATGGCCCCACGTAGTGCCACGGCACTAGCCAATAGATGGATTGTAGCAGTGCACCACTTGACTCACTAAGACTTCGTAGTGGCCAGATGACTGCAGTGACTATCACAGCAACCGCGCGTTCCATCCAGGTTCCTCATTGCTCGAAACACTTCTGGATTTGTGGAAGTTCTTACGTTGCAGCATTAATATCTATAACAGGAGATAGCTACTAGGTGTCTACAGTCCAAAGTGTGTGACAGAGCACTGTAAAAGTGCGACTGAATATGGATGAATGTTTGATGGAGGAGTGCAGAGCGCCAGGTTTTGCACGGCGTGCCAGCAGAACATCGCTGTACTTTCCATCGAGCTAGAGCTACATTCACATAGTGTGGTCGGCCTTTCTGGGTGATGAAGGCATCGGTTGATCAGTAAGTCAGTCAATAGCTGTTAACGGCCCTGAAGGACATGCTGGTCATGAGCAAGTCATTTCGTGGAATGCTGGTGCCCCCACCAACTGTCTGAATAAATAAACACACACACACACATGGTAAATATCTAAATAAAAATACCGACATGTGGGCCATCTCACCATTTTAAACTGGTCTGTTTTGAATTTTCTGTCATTTTAAACGAGTGTTTCTACCATTTAAAGTTAGGGCAACTCTGCTTGCTTCGTCACCACGAATTTTATGCTAAAAACAACTGTGTGTTTTTTTTTGTTTTTTTGTTGTTTTTTTTAGCTAGTTTAGTCATCATGGATTTTATACCGGGGACAACTGTGCTCGTTCAGACATCTTGTTTTTTTTTAATTATTATTACTTGCTGTTTTCAGCTTTGGGAAACTGGTCAAGGTCGGCCATATTGGATTATGTACTTAGCACAAGTGACCCACTTCCACTTTGATGTCAGAGGGGTAGAGGAAGGAGTGGAGGACGAATCTGGAAAGTTGCATGACATCATCGGGCGACATCATTGACAATTTGACAGCGATGCAGGCTTTCCTCGTATTCTACCCTTTTAGGCTGAATAACTGAACTGAATAAGCTTCTTGTTTTCTCCTTCATCTTCATCTCTTATGTTGTTTCCTTCTTTTTCTTATCCTCTGACAATACAGACCTTCATGGACCTTAGCCCCCTCAACATTCTACCTCTATACATCTACACCTACATCTATATCTAAATGATTACTTTGCAACTCACTATTAAGTGCCTGGCAAAGGGTTCATCACACTACCTTCAATCTGTTCCTTTGCCGTTCCACTCTCGAAAAACACGCGGGAAGAATGAACACCTAAATCTTTCTGTGCGAGCTCTGATTTCTCTTACTTTATTATGATTATGATTTTACCCTAGGGAGATGGGCCCCTACAAAATATTTTCACACTTTGAGGAGGAAGGTAGCGATTGAAATTCCGAAAAATGCCTTTGTTTTAGTGATTGCCACCCCAATTCATGTGTCATACCCATGGCAATCTCTCCCATATTTCGCGATAATATAAAACTAACTGCCCTTCTTTGAACTTTTTCAATGTCCTCCGTCAATCTTATCTGATGCAGATCCCACACCACACCGCAATACTGCAGAAGACGGCGGAAAAATGTAGCTAAAACAGTCTCTTTAGTAGACCTACTGGATTTTCTAAGTGTTCTGCCGATTAATCGCAGTTTTATCTGTTTCCCCATGAGCTATAGCCATTCCCCAAGGGAACAGTTTGCAAGACTCAGCGATACAGGTAGCTATACCATGGATGCTACGACAAAGAGAGTTATCTCTAGAGAGTCGAGACTGCCTATGAATCCTGAAGAGAGGAAGACTTTTTCAGTGGTTACAGGGGAAGCTGTTTGGACGATCTTGATCCCCCCTTATAACATTATCCAAAGTGGCCTTGCTATTCTGTTACTGCAAACAGCTGAAAGCAAGGTGAAACTAAAGTCGGTATTTTTACAGATAGTATACAGCTCTACTATACGACTAAATGGTGTTGTATCATCATGGGTAAAGTATTCTGGAGGTAAAATAGCCCCCATTCGGTTCTTCGTGCAGTGACTATTCAGGAGCATGTCGTCTTGTGGAAAAAAATGGCATTCTAAAGGTTGCAGTGTGAGATGTTAAATCGTTTAAAAGTGTAGATACGCTGGAGAATTTAGAGAGGGAAATGTATATTTCGAAGACAGATATCAGTAGAAATTAGTGAAGTGTAGGGACAGGAAGAACAGGCCTTATGAGCAGGTGACAACAGCTTTATAATTAAAAAATTAAAAACTTGTAATACAAGAGGGCATATAATAACTAATGAGAAAACACGAATATGGGTAAGCTTTTATGATCATCATGGTAAATGTATTATCGTGGCCAAGATAGACATGGAAACTACAGTTTCCAAATTACTACTACTTTACATATGAACTGTCCCCACAGAATATGAAATGAAAGAATAATGTATGGTGAGGTAAAAGAAATTATTTAGGTGGTTAAGGGAAACGAAAGTTTAACTATGATCCCGGACTGGAATCCGATAGTAGGAAAAGGAAAACAGGAAAGTTAATCGGAGACCATGAACTGAGGGAAAGGAATAAAGAGTAAACCACCTGGTAGAATTTAACATGAAGCATAATTTGATCATCACTAATACCTGGTATAAAAATCGTGAAAGAAGGTTGTATATACAGAAGAGACACAGCAAAGTTTCAAACAGATTATATAATGGTAAGACAGAGATTTAGAAACCAGACATTAAACAGCAAAATTTTTCTGGTGGCATATATGGTCTTTGACTGTAAAGCAGTTATGAACTGCTGGTTAAAACTGTGACAATGAATAAAGGAAGGATGTTAAGGAGACCATATCTGGATAAGTTGAAAGACTTAGATATTGTTGAGAGATATCTAGAAAACATTAGGCAACAATTGAATGAAATAAGAGTAAGAAACACAATAGAACACGAATGAATAGCTTCGTGAGATGAAATCGTGAAGGCAGCATAGTTTCAATCCTTTGATAATGCATGAGACAATGACTACGATAGAAGGAGAAAATATAAAAATACAGCAAAACAGAAAACTGAAAAATGACAGCCACATAAAGTGAAAAATGGCTAAACAGGAAAGGCTCGGCGAGAAATGCGAGACTATAGAAATTTTGTAACAAACCCTTTCAATAACAATGCGGATTATTGTCGTATTTGACTCAAGTCGAAAGGCATGCCCACTATTACACAGTGAAGTTTTTTTAACTTAGCTGATCGTGATGGTTTTTCAGGCGTATGATGGTTTCGGATAGTTACTGTACAAAAAAGGTAAAATTTTCATGGATTATAAATGATTTTTAAGTCACTAACTACGAAATAAAACGTTTTCACACTTTTAACGTATATATTCTGAAACCTTTCACTCGGTTGACTTACAAAATTAACATCCATCAACTTCGGAACTTTTTAACTCCACACAACTTGATTACATTTTAAGACATCTACAGAACTGCTTCTTACAACTCTTTCTGCCAAGTGCTGTCAAGTACAAAGACTTCACATAAATGTAAAGAACTTTATTATTTACTTCTCTGCTAAATATGTTATTTAAATCAACTGATATCTTTAATGAAACTTAATGAAAATAGATTTACTTATTTGCCGGTTAAAAGTTCAAAATTTTTTTCTATGACATAAAATATAAACAGTTATGCATGAAATTTAGTAAACATAGTTTACATGGACTATCCACTTACAAATGAAAATATCGATATTCATCGGTAAAAAAGATGTAGTCTATAGAATACTTAAAAAGTTCTCTGCAGCTGGATGAATTCAAAATTGTTGGGTGCTACACAACCTTTCGAGAGAAGAGAAGTAGCTCCCTGAGTATGAGACTGGCCGCTGTGACCGAGCGGTTTTAGGCACCTCAGTCCGGAACCACGCTGCTGCTACGGTCGCAGGTTCGACTCCTGCCTCGGGCATGGATGTGTGTGCTGTCCTTAGGTTAGTTACGTTTAAGTAGTTCTAAGTTCTATGGGACTGATGACCTCAGATGTTAAGTCCCATAGTGCTTAGAGCCATTTGAACCATTTTTGAACCTGAGTATCAAGAGCTGAAACAGCAATTCAGTAATAATGAAAGAAGGGAAAGCTGAATGTTGGAAGAAGTATATAGTTTGGCTATACAAGCTGGTGTGAATATTACCGAACTGTTATTTTAACGGGTTATGGTTTCAGAATACTGACATGAACTATTTATAGAAGAATGGAGAAACTGGTAGAAGCCAACCTTGGGGAAGATTATTTAGGGTTCCGGAGATACCTATGAACACGTGAGGCAATACAGACCTCACGATTATCTTGGTAGGTAGGTTAAATAAAGGAAAGCATAGGTTTATAGAATTTGTAGATTTAGAGAAAGCTTTTGACAGTGTTTACTGAACTATACTTTTTGAAGTTTTGAAGGTGGCGTTACCAAAATACAAGGAGCGAAAGGATATTTTTAACTCACCCAGGAACCAGACTGCAGTCATAAGAATCGAAAGACATGAAGGGAAAGTAGTGGTTAAGAAGATAGTGAGATGAGTTTTCGGCGTATAGCCGGTGTTAGTCAGTAGACCAAGTAGGCAGTAAAGGAAATGAAGGAGAAATTTGCAGAAATAATTCAGTTCAGGAAGAAGAAATGAAAACTTTGTGGTTTGCTAATTGTATTGTAATTCAGAGACGGCAAAGGACTTCCAACAATAATTGAATGGACTGGATAGTGTTTTGAAAAAAGATTATAAGATTAACATCTATAAAATTAAAACTAGGGTAATGGAATGCAGCCGGTTTAAATCAAGTGATGATAAAGAGGCTAGATTTGTGAATGAGACACTAAAATTAACAGATAAGTTTTTCACTGAGTCGAACTGGGTGAAAACGAAATGCATGGCACAACTTGACTAAAAGAAGAGATCGGTTGATAGCACATATACTCGGTATAAAGGAATCGTCAGTTAGGTGACTGAGGAACCGCAGAGGTAAAAGCTGTAGGGAATAACAAGGGATTAATAGGGTGAGCCAAGAAAAAGGTATGTAGATTGCAATAGTTATTTGGAAATGAAGAAGCTCCCTAAGGATAGAGTAGCGTGGAAAACTGGATCAAACTATTCTCTAGACTGAAGACCACAAAAACACACATCTCTGATTTCTGCTCTTCTCTTCCACCCTCAATCTCCATCTCGGTTAGGTCAACCAAAGCACATCTGTCCAGCTTGCTCTTGGGCAGCCCCTCCTTTTGGTGGGATTCAACTTTCCATTCATAATTCTCAGGGTCATCCTATCATCAGCCGCTTCTCCATATTTCCTAACCAGCATATTTTGTGAGATTCGACAAATTTTAGTATACCTTCCCTGTATATAAACTGCTGCAAATAATAGTCATATCTTATTTTCAAACTCTCTGTCTCTTTCACAGGCCCACAGATTTCCAACAGAATTTTTCGTTCAGATGCTTTTAGGTCGTTTATATCCACTTCAGCTATTATTTGCATTTCTGACCCGTATCTAACGACTGGTTGCACAGCAGAAAAGTACACTTGGAACTTCGAAGTTCTAGTAGCTAGAGCAATTTTACACACCTAAACCTACTCAGGAGAGGGTATGTTTCCTGCTTGTACCCTTCCCCTGATACATTGTCTCATATTACTATCATTGTTTAAAGGGACATTTGATAACTTTAAAGTATTTTTAGAGTATTTAAGGTCATGTGATGTTCATCTGGTCTTAGAACAGGAAACTCACTGGAAATGTATGCAAACTGATCCTATTTATATGAGGTATTGTTGGGAAGATAATACAAAGTTTCAGTGATGATGGAGAAAGTCAAATGAATTAATATGAGGTGGGGAATCATTGATGGGAAATGAATAAGTTTGAAGTTGTTAAAAAAGTGAGATAATTTCATATGTACCGTTGGTCTGCTGACGATTAACCCCGGTACAAGTAGAGTCGGACAAGGTGCTACACTCGCATCAAGTATTCAAAGTAGTGGCACCAGCTTCTATGCAGTCATGTCATTAGTGCACAATGTCATGCTTATTTGAAAAACTGGACTGTTATTCAAAAAAAAAAAAAGCATCGCAGTGAACGAGAATTCTTACTAGACAAGATGAAACAAGTCACGGATCAGCTTCTCTTCTTCCTATTCGCTTTTCAGAGAATGTGTGATGCAGTTGTTCAAGTGCAACACGCTGTAGTTTGACTGCAATTACTGAATATGAAGTTCGCCCAGAAAGCTGTGTATAATACAAAGTTTCAGTGATGATGGACAAAGTCAAATGAATAGTGAAATAAAATTGTTTGTTTTATACTGGCAGAAATCGCCAAACGTAAATTATCTGTACTGCTACTGAATATTAAGACTGACCGTTTGTTGTGCAACAGTTTTATTTTGTTCCTCCATAGCCTAATATTAGTAAATGAATTGTGGCATGCAGTGTCTATTCTTCAGTACTGAATCCCATTGTTTTCGTGATGAAAGTGTGTCTTCATCTGCCTTCTATGTCTGTACTCATGGCTTTAAGAGCATGCCAATAATTTGCACTGCCTCACCTGTATCATGGCGGCTAACATTGGTTTAGAGCGCAGCTAACATCATGCTGACGCCACTGTAAACTTTTGACATGTTATTCATAGGACGATGATTATGTTAAATAAGAATCACAATCCCATAACTGTGTTCGGTTTTGAGTTGGGAATTATCATTAAGCACACAGATTCTCGGCACCAAATTTTAATGAAGAACAGAGCTGGTAACTGTTGCATCATCTTTGTCAGTCCCGTTGGACACTTGTAGCTAACACAGATACAAATACAGTACTTTTAATACTACTGACTCGTGATACTCGCGCCTTTCTTCTACGTTCGACCTGTTTATATAATCATTAGTTTTTGACAATTCTGAACACACTTCTGACAATGACGACACGCCATTCGCTGTTACCTCTCTGGCCTGTCTCTCTTTTTCGTCCATGGCTCAGTAACGCCACTTCAGACTGCGTCTCTTAAGCACAGTGTCTATACTTGCCTGTCATTATTTGATCATGTGAACATCAGTCAAGGGTTCACAGCAGCAAAACATGCGTTTCTCACGTAACAGACTGGCGAGCACAATACTTCTCCGAACAATTAGCTTTCTCATAGTGTTTTATAACCAAACAATTATATCAAATAGGCACTGAGTCCAGAGCGAAATTTTGATATTAATATACATGTAAAAATTTAATATGAAATTCTATACCATTCAAAAATGTGGGGAGACCATTTCTCAGAAATATGTTGTACCTTGGTGCAGTTAAGAGTTAGGCAGCAGATACGAGCCTAGTACGAACCAGTTACTATGCCCACTGGCACCGTTACTTTCGACCTAGCCCTTTCGGGAACAGGGGTCACTATTTGTAATTGATACATTGTCTTTTCCCCATCATTATTGCAAGTTCCTATCATTATCACAGAAATTCCCTCTGTAAGTTGAAAGATGACGTAGAGCACTCACTGCGGCTAAAGGTGCGATTACAATGCGGCGGTTGTGTCGACGCAAGCAGCTCGGCAGTACCCGTGTGGCCGTCAACTGGCATTCCTTTATTCTAACTGAATACAACCCTTCACACCGACGCGTCTGCAGCCGCGCGGCAGCAGATACACCGAAGCGGCGCGTGACTTGACTACTTTGCCGAGAGCCACTGCTACCGCGCCACTGTTGATGCGTCATCGGAAAGGGCTGCATTCGGCTACAGGAAAGAAGCATCATTGGAAAGGCGCAGAGACACTGTCACGGCTTGTGTTTCCAGAGCTGCCGCGATGAAACCACACATTAAGGGGAAAAGAAAGAAAGGATAATTAGAGACAAAGTACAAACTAAGATTGGAGAAGGATGTCGAATGAATTCGGTCGTTCTACTGAAAAGGAACTACTCCGGCATTAGCCTTAATCGATTTCGGAAAATTACGGGAAACATTATTCTGGATAGCCGGACGCGGTTTCAGTCGCCATCCTCCCGAATACGAGCGCAGTAGCTGACAGTAGCACCACCTGGTTACTCCTAGCTTACTCGTAAGATGTCGGGTAGATTTCAGGAGGATCAGTGGAAACGAAATTTTCTGTGAGAGGTTACGTTTCTGCAAAGTGTGAGTCGAGTGTATTATCAAATGATGCAGAACCAACAGACACGGGATCCGTTAAATCACATACTACGTCGGGATACAAGGGCGAGTAGTCTTTGCAATAAAGTTACAACTAGTACAATCTGTCTACTGGTAACTGAGCTGTCAGTTGTGTTTTATTAGTCCGAAAGTATTCTGCATAAAAATATCTTTGAGAATATTGAGCAAGTCTGCACTGAAAATAACCATAATCGTATTTAACTTTCTGAGTGGATAGCAAATTCTGCTACGCGTATAATCTGTACTGTCCATGTGCACCAGACCAGTACTTCAGGATCTAAGTGCTTGTTGTATCCACAGTTCTGTTGAATACTTAAACGTGATTGATTGGTGATTGATGATCGATTTAGGTAAATCACGGGAAACGTTATTCTTCATTACCAGACGAGATTTGAACCCTGTGCGTTTTGATAATGATTGCTCTGGTGTGCACATCGAGAAGTTCGAATGTGAGAGGAGTGGCCAATGAAAGGCAGTGCCACGCGACGTGACAAAGGATTCCTTTTTCCTAAGAAACGCTCTTCTGGATACGTGCTTATGTGTAGAAACGGTTTTGTGAGTACCGTGCACCAAATTTTTCGACTGTCTTCAGTTGTGCCTTGGTGGATCGATGGGTGAATACTTCAGCACTTATTTAAAGGCTGGGATTCGATCTACAGTCTCCACTAAAGTTGTTTCTACTTTCAGTTAATGTGTCCCTAATATGTGACAATACATTGTTTATGTGAGAAATAACAGGTTGCACCGACGTTCTAGATTAAACTGTATACTCAACAACTAACTGTATACTCAACAACTAACTGAGGAAATCATTTAAATAATTGATGGAACAGTAGGTCTTTTACCATTTTAATGTTGCTGCTGACAAATGTTTTGCTTTGCATTTTTGTTTGAAGTTAAAAATGCGTGCAAGCATGTACTACACTATTGGGCTTTAGCATTTGCTGAGTCGACGTCGTTCAGCGATAGCAACCACAGTACATCATACAAAAGGCGTCCCAAGAAGAATGGTCAGTGTTCATAGATATGACAGCAAAGACCATTCGAAGCTATAAACTTCATATGGGCATATGCCCATTTCCTAGAGAGAACGTATTTAATGTATACTGTTATTTATTCCCTGTATTTTCAATACATTGTCAGGTACACACATGTACACATGCATAACAGTCGTTAAACTTATGACATGCGTTTTACTAATTATAATTGAAAAAAAATACGCATTTATAACACATTCAACTCTAAGCATACATTTATGCTTCCGTATAGTTCCCAAAAAGTGTTAGAGTACCCCACCGTTAATTTGAAATAATTTTTGCACTCTTGGGAGCACATAAAGTGTTGCTTATCTGGATACCACTGCACGTTCGCGGATGAGGGAAGCAGTGTCCATGATGCGACAAATCAGTTTATCTTGCGTATTCACCTTTCGATTGTACAGCTCCGATTTCACCTAACCCTATAAACAAAACATGTAATAGCGTATGTTCTGTCGATCTTGGTGGCCAGTAAATAGCACTATCCTGACAAAAGCAGCGATATGGTAAGAGCGGTTGAAATGTTCCCTTACACGTCTGTTAAAATGTGGAAGGGCTATGTCATTCTGGAAGTGCATTGCAGTCTGCATAATCATCTCGATCACGCCACGCTAAATACTGATCGAGAAATGAAACGGGAAATTGGTTTCCACTATAGCGTGTAGATTTTCCTGCAGCCATCGATGATTATTACTTATGTTTTTGATTCCATTCCGTGTAAACGTGGCTTCATCAGGTAATAGTATTAATGGAAGCGAGTGACAATTGTCGTTCAACCAACGACGAAATTCAAGTCGTGTGGAGGTGTCGCCAAGGGTGAAGATTATGGACGCGGTGTGTGTGAAATGTGTAGCGCTTTCCGCTTGTAGTGTTCGCTATACACGTGTTCGTGGGACTCTGACATGTACAAAATGTCGCCATGTGCTGGTAGGAGGATCACGCTGCACCATTTCAACAATGTGTTTCAGCTTCTGCGCAGGTCGTTGAACTAAAAGTTCAGAAGAAAAATGGGAACTTCGAAGAATACTTGTTTCACGCAGCGTGCTGAAAACTCCGGTAAACACTCTACGATCAAGAATTCGATGTGTCGGGAAAGCTCCGACGGTATTCTTCGACAGTAGCACGAACAGTAGCAACGCAGAAGTCGTAAATATACACCATATCTGCATATTCTTCACTGCTGCGAATGTGTAGCATTTTAGTCAACACGTGCACAAACACAAAAAAATGGTTCAAATGGCTCTGAGCACTATGGGACTCAACTGCTGTGGTCATTAGTCCCCTAGAACTTAGAACTACTTAAACCTAACTAACCTAAGGACATCACACACATCCATGCCCGAGGCAGAATTCGAACCTGCGACCGTAGCAGTCGCACGGTTCCGGACTGCGCGCCTAGAACCGCGAGACCACCGCGGCCGGCTGCACAAACACAGTTAGCCAGTGCTTCTCTCTGGTCCACTCTCAATCTCTCGCACTACTTCACTCGCAACACACTATGAACAACTGAGCGTTCAATTTGCTAGTTTAATGGCAGAAAGACATCGCGATCAAAGAGGCTGAGAGCAACGAGATAGTTTGGGCTTGAATACAACGTCAAAGAGTTTGGCTGGGTAAAACACATATCTGTGCGCCACTAGCCGAAAAACAAATGTACATTAAATGGTTCAAATTGCTCTGGGCACTATGCGACTTAACTTCTGAGGTCATCAGTCGCCTAGAACTTAGAACTAATTAAACCTAACTAACCTATGGGCATCACACATATCCATGCCCGAGGCAGGATTCGAACCTGCGACCGTAGCGGTCGCGTACATTAAATGTGTCCCATCTGGGAAACTATTCGTAATAGGGCGTATGCACATATGAAATTTTTTGCTTCAAATGAACGTTCCTGTCATATCCCTGACCATTAAACACTATTGACCATTCGTCATGGGAAAACTTGTATTTTTCTTAATGTAAGAGTTTATTATATTTATATTAGATGATATTTTTTCAGTATAGATTAAAAGATTTAAATAATATTTTTGTTAGAATAAGAAAGTTAAAATAACACTATAAAAACTGAGAGTATTAAAGGCAAAAAGTGACTTTTCGCAGTCCTACTGCATTATCTTCAGGTCGAGCCCAAATGAATGTTTTACCCTACTTTTTCGGTAGCGGTTAAGATTCAGAAACCACTAAGTGTTAACTCGCATTACATTAGTCGACGTACTGTACTTTGGTGACTTTCGTGCCTTCTGTTGTCCACAACGTTATTCCCTGTCGATTGCTGAAGTACTCTTAACGACTGTTTGGTAGCTAAAGCAGATATTTGTTCGTGATCATTTCTGAATGCTTCGGAATATTATCATCTCTGTCTTAATGTAGTTGTCTGTGTAGTTTCTTATGGCTTCTACTTCTTATATTTTTTTCGCTACTAGAGCTTGAAAATGGACTTCCTGCATTTCACAAGCAAACGGCTCACACAATAGTCCGTCCTAGCACGCTTGTCAGTGTCACTCTATATTCACTCCTATACAACTATCATTTATACACAGAAGATTTTCCATCACGGGAATGGCACTAATATAATAATGCAGCAAAAGACCCTGGCTAAATACCAAAACAATCGGTATTTTAATGAAATATTAAATTTCGGCCTAAATACATATGGGCCATAGTTTCTGCTAAATCACGTGTCTTCAGACGTTGCAAGTAAGATCTTATCCTCTGATCAAGAATACAACAACGAAATGAAGTTTAGTCTTTCACTAATTACATAACAATTAGGATCTTGCTTCCAGCAACAGCGCAAAAATCTAAATATCATACGTGACAATAGGTAAATGTGAAGTATGAAATCGTAGCTTAAATACGAAAATTTGAACTCGTGTTTGATATGTATGCATGAAAACAAACACTGGTTGGGTATTCAGTAGGGAACAGAAACGGAGCGAGTAAAAGTCTAATATTTGGACTACATACATTACAAATCAAGAAGCCGCTGTCACATCAGCGCTAACTGGTTCCCTTCGTTCCCGCATTACTGCGGAGAGTATGGCGCGTCTGAAAACTGGAGCTATGGTCACTTGATACTCTTCGACTCCTGCAAGAGTGTAAGGATAGTCGTAGTTTAGTGTTAGGACGGAAGATGAGTACATGATCTTGCTTCTATAAAGTAGCACTGACAAGGCGAAATGAAAAATTCCCGGGATCAGATGGCCTCTAATGAACCTACATTTTTTGAGACCGTGGAGGGTGTAAGAAGGAAAATTAATCAATGCGAAGTACACAACCGGAAATGTCTTCCGTTGGAGGAGGAGTGATATCTTGAATGCCGGACAGAGTGGCCGAGCGGTTCTAGGCGCTACAGTTTGGAACCGCGCAACCGCCACGGTCGCAGATTCGAATCCTGCCTCGGGCATGAATGTGTGTGATGTCCTTAGGTTAGTTAGGAGACTGATGACTTTAGAAGTTAAGTCCCACAGTGCTCAGAACCAATTGAACCATTTGAACCATTTGATATCTTGAAGACGTTTCAGGCTACAGTCCACGCTTCAGACGAGAAACATACAAGTGTCATCCAGTTCAAGCAAAAGGGTTGTATTCCCTTTTTTTCACCTCCAACAGAAGAAAACGTATTAGCTGCCTCAAACGGAAATTGGGGACAGAGCAACGTCACTGATGTGTTCCCGCCACAATAAAGCGTGCCATTTCTGCATTCATTTGGTCATGGAAAATTGCGTTTATGGGCTAACAAAGACTTGTATGGGTTATCATTCATTTCTGTAGTTTATTTTAACAATTAACAGCCATTTAGAGGCTGCACTTCATTATCATGTCATGTTTTCTGGTATTGTCGTTACAGATGCAGCAACACCTTGAAAGTGTGTATATATCAACGCATTTGTTAGACATTCTTTGAGTAGATATTAAATATTAAAATAAATTTGCAGCAGTCCTGTAAAAAGTTGCGTCTGTATCAATGTACACCGTAGAGCCAAAGAAACTAGCACACCTGCCTCATATTGTGCAGCACTGAGAAATGCCGCAACACGACGTGGCATGCACTTGATTAATGTCTGAAGTAGTGCTGGAAGGAACTGACACCATGGATCCTGCTGGTCTGTCCATAAATTCGTAAGAATACGATGGGGTGGAGATCTCTTCTGAACAGCATGTTGCAAGGCATCCCAGATATGCTCAATCATGTTCATGTCTGGGGAGTTTGGTGGGCAGCGGAAGCGTTTAAACTCAAAAGAGTGTCCCTGGAGCCACTCTGTAGCAATTCTGGACTTGTGAGGTGTTGAGTTGTCCTGCTGGAATTGCCCACGCCCGTCGGAATGCACAATGAACGTGAATGGATGCAGGTGATCAGACCGGATGCTTACGTACGTGTCACCGGTCAATCGTATCTAGTCGTATCTGGAGTCCCATACCACTGCAACTGTACAGGCCACTCACCATTACAGAGCCTCCACATGCTTGAACAGTCCCCTGCTGACATGCAAGGTCCACTGATTCATGAGGTCGTCTCCATACCCGTACACGTCCATCCGCTCGATACGTTTTGAAACGAGAAAATTGTTCAAATGGCTCTGAGCACTATGAGACTTAACATCTGAGGTCATCTGTCCCCTAAAACTTAGAACTACTTAAACCTAACTAACTTAAGGACATCACACACATCCATGCTCGAGGCAGGATTCGAACCTTCGACCGTAGCGGTCGCGCGGTAGCGCCTAGAACCGCTCGGCCACCCCGGCCGGCTTGAAACGAGACTCGTCCGACCAGGCAGCATGTTTTCAGTCATCAACAGTCCAATGTCGGCGTTGACGGCGTTGACGGAGCCAGGCGAGGCGTCAGCCTTTGTTTCGTGCAGTCATCAAGGGTACACGAGTGGGTCTTCGTCTCCGAAAGTCCATATCGATGATGTTTCGTTGAGTGGTTCGCACATGGACGCTTGTTGATGACCCAGCATTGAAATCTACAGCAATTTGCGGAAGGGCTACACTTCCGTCACGTTGAATAACTATCTTCAGTTACCGTGGCTGCGGGTTTAAGGCGCAATCTCACGGATTTCACGACTTCCCCCGCCGGAGGTTTGAATTCCTCTTCAGTCGTTGTTGGTCCCTCTCTTGCAGGATCTTTTTCCTCCCGCAGCGATGTAGGAGATTTGATGTTTTGGCAGATTCCTTATATTCACGGTACACTTGTGAAATGGATTTACGGGAAATTCCCCACTTCATCGCTACCTCGGAGGTGCTGTGTCCCTTCGCTCGTGCGGCGACAGTAACACCACGTTTAAACTCACTTAAGTCTTGATAATCTGCCATTGTAGCAGCAGTAAACGGTCTAACAATTACTCCATACACTTGTGTTATACAGGCGTTGCCGCCGGAGCGCCGTATTCTGCCTGTTCACGTATCTCTGTATTTGAATACGCATGCCTATACCAGTTTCCTGGCGCTTCAGCGTATGTACAAACAGAAGAAAATTCACTGCTAACAGATCAGTCGTTACGAAACTTGGTTCTGTCATTTAGGCGGCTCGGACATTTTGTAACATTTCAACTTGCACTTGCGAATGGCCCAAAGCATGATGGTGAGAAATAAATAAATAGTAATTTACAGTTTAATGACGGAACTTTCTTTCAGAGTTGTGTGTGTAGAGGGAATGCCGCGAGTCCGCTGTTACGAGGGTGAGTCAAATGAAAACCTTAAATATTTTTTAAATGTTAGTTATTGTGCAGAAGTGGTACAAAGCTGTATCACTTTTCAACATAATCTCCACCACGCTGAATGGAAGTCCCCCAGCGCTTACAAAGTGCATAAATGCCTTTAGAAAAAAATCTTTGGTAGTCCGCACAACCACTCATGCACCGCGTGACGTACCTCTTCATCAGAACGGGACTTCTTTCCTCCAACTGCGTCTTTGAGTGGTCCAAACATATGGAAATCACTTGGAGCAAGGTCTGGTGAGTATGGTGGATGAGGAAGACATTCAAAATGCAGGTCTGTGATTGTTGCAACTGTTGTACTGGCAGTGTGGGGCCTTGAATTGTCATGTTGCAAAAGGACACCTGCTGACACCTTTGATTTGATTACAGGACACCACATGATTTTTTAGGAGATCTGTGTATGATGCGCTGGTGACAGTAGTCCCTCTAGGCATGTAATGCTCCAAAATGACGCCTTTTTCGTTCCAAAATAGAGACAGCATAACCTTTCCTGCTAATGGTTCTGTTCGAAACGTCTTTGGTTTGGAGATGAGGAACGGCACCAGTCCTTGCTGGCTCTCTTCGTTTCCGGTTGGTGGAAGTGAACCCAGGTTTCGTCCCCAGTAACGATTCTTGCAAGGAAGCCATCGCCTTCTCATTCAAAGCACCGAAGAAGTTCTTCACAAGCATCAACATGTTGTTCTCTCATTTCAGGAGTCAGCTGCCGTTGCACCCATCTTGCAGACACTTTGTGAAACTGGAGCACATCATGCACAATGTGGTTTGCTGACCCATGACTAATCTGTAAACATGCTGCAGTGTCATTCAGTGTCACTCGCTGATTTTCCTTCACTATCGCTTCAACTGGTGCAATGTTCTGTGGAGTCACAACTCGTTGTGCCTAACCTGGACGAGTAGCATCTTCCACTGAAGTCACACAACTTCCTACTCCATTCGTAGACTTGCTGCTGTGACAAACATGCATCACCTTACTGAACCTCATTTGTCGATGAATTTCAAGGGGTTTCACAGCTTCACAACGCGAAAACCGAATAACAGAACGCTGTTCTTCCCTGGTGCAAGTCGCAAGTGGGGAGGCCATCTTTATACTGATACTGCGACGGTATGTGTGCATCTGCACTATGCTGCCACCTGCAGGCCATTTTGCACGCTGTTTGTAGCACGCTTACTAACTTGCAGGATAACGGTACGAAATTTCGATTCGAGGAGGTATTGAATAGGATTGGGGAGAAGAGAAGTTTGTGGCACAACTTGACTAGAAGAAGGGATCGGTTGGTAGGACATGTTTTGAGGCATCAAGGGATCACAAATTTAGTACTGGAGGGCAGCGTGGAGGGTAAAAATCGTAGAGGGAGACCGAGAGATGAGTACACTAAGCAGATTCAGAAGGATGTAGGTTGCAGTAGGTACTGGGAGATGAAGCAGCTTGCACAGGATAGAGTAGCATGGAGAGCTGCATCAAACCAGTCTCAGGACTGAAGACAGCAACAACAACAACATTACAGATTTAAGGTTTTCATTTGACTCACCCTCGTAAAATTGCTAACTTGTGCACTTGTTCTCCTTTGTGAGCGAGTCGAGCCTACTTGTACCTCACAGCAGACTCAGGTGAGGAGTGCGCTGCGCCGGAGACTCGCGAATCGCGTGTACAGGCATGCGGAGACGGCGAGTTTGGAGATGATATGACAGGAGGTTAAAGCTATTTTACAGAGCTCATTCCTGGTTTCTAGTATGCGGTAACAACGATGTACCTGTCGAGTGCAGAAACGTAGAAGGAGAAACGTTTGAACAGGCCGCCAGCGCGCCACCACAATCCAAACTCTCTCCAGGGCTCGCCGTCTCCCTACGGATAGCGCTACGGGCATCACCAGAGGACGCCATCGTCCTCGCTTCAACTCGCTTCGTGAACCGTATCCGTCCGTGTGTCTTGTTAAGACGCCGCACAGTGAGCTCAGTCCCAGGTCCCGGAAGTCTCGCTCTGAGAATTACACTATTGGCCATTAAAATTGCTACACCACGAAAATGACGTGCTACAGGCGCGAAATTTAACCGATAGGAAGAAGATGCTGTGATACGCAAATGATTAGCTTTTAAGAGCATTCACACAAGGTTGGCGCCGGTGGCGACATCTACAACGTGCTGACATGAGGAAAGCTTCCAACCGATTTCTCATACACAAACAGCAGTTGACGGGCGTTGCCTGGTGAAACGATGTTGTGATGCCTCGTGTAAGCAGGAGAAATGCGTATCATCACGTTTCCGACTTTGATAAAGGTCGGATTGTGGCCTATCGCGGTTGCGGTTTATCGTATCGCGACACTGCTGCTCGCGTTGTTCGAGATCCAATGACTGTTAGCAGAATATGGAATCGGTGGGTTCAGGAGGGTAATAAGGAACGACGTGCTGGATCCCAAAGGCCTCGTATCACTATCAGTCGAGATGACAGGCATCTTATCCGCATGGCTGTAACGAATCGTGCAGCCACGTCTCAATCCTTGAGTCAACAGATGGGAACGTTTGGAAGACAACAACCATCTGCACGAACAGTTCGACGATGTTTGCAGCTACATGAACTATCAGCTCGGAGACCATGGCTGCGGTTACCTTTGACGCTGCATCATAGACAGGAATGTCTGCGATGTTGCACTCAACGACGGACCTGAGTGCACGAATGGCAAAACGTCATTTTTTCGGATTAATCCAGGTTCTGTTTACAGCATCGTATTGGTCGCATCAGTGTTTGGCGACATCGCGGTGAACAGACACTGGAAGCGTGTATTCGTCATCGCCATACTGGAGTATCACCCGGCGTGATGGTATGGGTGCCATTGGTTACATTTCTCGGTCAGGTCATGTTCGCATTGACGGCACTTTGAACAGTGGACGATACATTTCAGATGTGTTACGACCCGTGGCTCTACCCTTCATTAGATCCCTGCGAAACCCTACATTTCAGCAGGATAATGCACGAACGCATGTTGCAGGCCCTGTACGGAGCTTTCTGGATACACAAAATGTTCAACTACTGCCCTTGCCAGCACATACTCCAGATCTCCCAACAACTGAAAACATCTGGCCAATGGTGGCAGAGCAACTGCCTCATGACAATACCCCAGTCACTACTCTTGATGAACTGTGGTATCGTGTTGAAGCTGCATGGGCAGCTGTACCTGTAGACGCCATCCAAGCCCTGTTTGACTCAATGCCTAGGCGTATCAAGGCCGTTATTACGGCCAGAGGTGGTTGTTCTGGGTACTGATTTCTCAGGATCTATGCACCCAAATTGCGTGAAAATGTAATCACATGTCAGTTGTAGTATAATATGTTTTTCCAATGAATACCCGTTTATAATCTGCATTAATTCTTGGTGTAGCAATTTTATTGGCCAGTAATGTAGGTTAACATTGTTAAGGACTGGAATTGAGTATTTACTTCATATGATATTTTTACATTTTACATACGAACTTACACTGAAGCACCAAAGAAACTGGAATACGCATGCGAAATCATATACAGAGATATGTGAACAAGCAGAATACGGCGCTGCGGTTGTCAGTGCCTATATAAGACAACAAGCGTCTGGAGCAGTTGTGAGACACGTTACTTCTGCTGCAATTACAGGTTATCAAGATTTAAGTGAGTTTGAACGTAGTGCTATAGTCGGTGCACGAGCAATGGGAGACAGCATCTCCGAGGTAGCGATGAAGTGGGAATTTTCAGGTGCGGCCATTTCTCGAATGTTCCGTGAATATCAGGAATCCGGCAAAACACAAATCCCCGACATCGCTGTTGCCGGAAAAAGATCTTGCAGGAACGGGACCAACGACGACTGAAGAGAATTGTTCAACGTGACAGAAGTGCAATCCTTTCGCAAATTGCTGCAGATTTCAATGCTGGGCCATCAACAAAAGGCAGGATGCTGTAATCGTACCCTCCCACACATCACTATTAAATTTTTCTTTCTGTCTTCATTATTTTCAAAAGCTTCTAGAGGCGTAAGATATACAAAAGAAAAACTTTTTTCTTATCTTCATTTTCTCTTGTTGGTGTTGGCTCCAGTTATTGTCTATATCGGTACATTATTGCGGGTGAAAGTTTGATTTAATATTGTGTGTTCCTGATGACTAAATAACTGATGAAGATTTGCCCCTTTAGTTCTTGAATTTTGTTCTTTGTCACATTATTAAATAACACACTGTCTTTACATTTTTCACAATCGAAAAAAGAACCAGTAATTACAGTGTTGATGACGAACTTAGCAAAACATCTACTTCCATCATAGGCATGCTCACTACTACTTTACATTTTGCGGTACTCACAATTTTCCAGATAGTTTACATAGTTTCTTCACACAAGAGCAATCATCACCAAGTTATATCATTATTTTATAAGTGAATCCAGAAATAAATTTAATTATTATCGTTAAATTGTGCAATTAGTAATATGAATTTTAAGTATGCCAGATATATGTAAGAGAAAACTAATTTTAGCTGTATCGTTTGCAACAACGTAATTTCTGATTATACATTTTAGTTTGAAATACAATACATCGTATACAAAATCACATGAAATTCTTTCAGTGAAACAGCCGAGAATGTTCATCTATACGAGAATTGACAGTATACATGGTATCGGTTATTTCTATTTAAAAATGTTAGTGTTAGAGGAGAGTGTCCCATTACAGTGCGAACCATTCAACGAAACATCATCGATATGGGCGCGAAAGCCCACTCGTGTTCCCTTGATGACTGCACAATACAAAGCTTTACGCCTAACCTAGTTACGTCAACACCGACATTTGACCGTTGATGACTGCAAAACATGTTGCCTTATCGGACGAATCTCGTTTCAAATTGTATCAATCGGATGTACTGTACGGGTATGGAGATAACCTCATGAACCAGTTGACCCTGCATGTCAACAGGGCACTGTTCAAGCTGCTGGAGGCTCTATAATGTTGTAGGGCGTGTGCAGTTGGAGTGATATGGGACCCCTAACACGTCTAGATACGACTCTGACCTGTGACACGTACGTAAGCATCCTGTCTGATCACCTGCATCCATTCATGTCCATTGTGAATTCCGTCCGGCTTGGGCAATTCCAGCAGGACAATGCGACACCCCACACGTCCAGAATTGCTTCTGAGTGGCTCCAGGAACACTCTTCTGAGTTTAAACACTTCCGCTGGCCACCAAACGTCCCAGACAGGAGCATTATTGAGCATATCTGGGATACCTTGCAACGTGCTGTTCAGAAGAGATCTCCACCCCCTCGTACTCTTACGGATTTATGGACAGCCCTGCAGGATTCATGGTGTCAGTTCCCTGCAGCACTACTTCAGATATTAGCCGAGTCCATGCCACATCGTGTTGAGATACTTCTGTGTGCTCACGGGGGCTCTACACGATATTAGGTAGGTGTATTAGTTTCTTAGGCTCTTCGGTGTATTTTGAAAGAGACTAGAACGTAGTGGCTGACAAGTTTGCGGAAATGCTTGTTAACGACTGGAGGCCATTTAGCAGTAAAGAGGCTTCCTAAATTTAGGGCAAACATTGATTGAAGTAGGGAAAAAGACATGGCTTAATGAATATCAAAAACCACATTCTGATGATATGCCACGTATTTCGAAGAAAATTTATTATGAAAGAAAACGTTCTTTTTTTAGGCGTGTTGAACCATGGACCTTGCCGTTGGTGGGGAGGCTTGCGTGCCTCAGCGATACAGATGGCCGTACCGTAGGTGCAACCACAACGGAGGGGTATCTGTTGAGAGGCCAGACAAACGTGTGGTTCCTGAAGAGGGGCAGCAGCCTTTTCAGTAGTTGCAGGGGCAACAGTCTGGATGATTGACTGATCTGGCCTTGCAACATTAACCAAAACGGCCTTGCTGTGCTGGTACTGCGAACGGCTGAAAGCAAGGGGAAACTACAGCCGTAATTTTTCCCGAGGACATGCAGCTTTACTGTATGATTAAATGATGATGGCATCCTCTTGGGTAAAATATTCCGGAGGTAAAATAGTCCCCCATTCGGATCTCCGGGCGGGGACTACTCAGGAGGATGTCGTTATCAGGAGAAAGAAAACTGGCGTTCTACGGATCGGAGCGTGGAATGTCAGATCCCTTATTCGGGCAGGTAGGTTAGAAAATTTAAAAAGGGAAATGGATAGGTTAAAGTTAGATATAGTGGGAATTAGTGAAGTTCGGTGGCAGGAGGAACAAGACTTCTGGTCAGGTGACTACAGGGTTATAAACACAAAATCAAATAGGGGTAATGCAGGAGTAGGTTTAATAATGAATAGGAAAATAGGAATGCGGGTAAGCTACTACAAACAGCATAGTGAACGCATTATTGTGGCCAAGATAGATACGAAGCCCACACCTACTACAGTAGTACAAGTTTATATGCCAACTAGCTCTGCAGATGATGAAGAAATTGAAGAAATGTACGATGAAATAAAAGAAATTATTCAGATAGTGAAGGGAGACGAAAATTTAATAGTAATGGGTGACTGGAATTCGAGTGTAGGAAAAGGGAGAGAAGGAAACATAGTAGGTGAATATGGATTGGGGCTAAGAAATGAAAGAGGAAGCCGCCTAGTAGAATTTTGCACGGAGCACAACTTAATCATAGCTAACACTTGGTTTAATAATCATGAAAGAAGGTTGTATACGTGGAAGAACCCTGGAGATACTAAAAGGTATCAGATAGATTATATAATGGTAAGACAGAGATTTAGGAACCAGGTTTTAAGTTGTAAGACATTTCCAGGGGCAGATGTGGACTCTGACCACAATCTATTGGTTATGACCTGTAGATTAAAACTGAAGAAACTGCAAAAATGTGGGAAATTAAGGAGATGGGACCTGGGTAAACTGAAAGAACCAGAGGTTGTACAGAGTTTCAGAGAGAGCATAAGGGAACAATTGACTGGAATAGGGGAAAGAAGTACAGTAGAAGAAGAATGGGTAGCTCTGAGGGATGTAGTAGTGAAGGCAGCAGAGGATAAAGTAGGTACAAAGACGAGGGCTGCTAGAAATCCTTGGGTAACAGAAGAAATATTGAATTTAATTGATGAAAGGAGAAAATATAAAAATGCAGTAAATGAAGCAGGCAAAAGGGAATACAAACGTCTCAAAAATGCGATCGACAGGAAGTGCAAAGTGGCTAAACAGGGATGGCTAGAGGACAAATGTAAGGATGTAGAAGCTTATCTCACTTGGGGTAAGATAGATACTGCCTACAGGAAAATTAAAGAGACCTTTGGAGAGAAGAGAACCATGTGTATGAATATCAAGAGCTCAGATGGCAGCCCAGTTCTAAGCAAAGAAGGGAAGGCAGAAAGGTGGAAGGAGTATATAGAAGGTTTATACAAGGGCGATGTACTTGAGGACAATATTATGGAAATAGAAGAGGATGTAGATGAAGACGAAATGGGAGATACGATACTGCGTGAAGAGTTTGACAGAGCACTGAAAGACCTGAGTCGAAACAAGGCCCCCGGAGTAGACAACATTCCATTAGAACTACTGACGGCCTTGGGAGAGCCAGTCATGACAAAACTCTACCAGCTGGTGAGCAAGATGTATGAGACAGGCGAAATACCCTCAGACTTCAAGAAGAATATAATAATTCCAATCCCAAAGAAAGCAGGTGCTGACAGTTGTGAAAATTACCGAACTGTCAGTTTAATAAGCCACGGCTGCAAAATACTAACGCGAATTCTTTACAGACGAATGGAAAAACTGGTAGATGCAGACCTCGGGGAGGATCAGTTTGGATTCCGTCGAAATGTTGGAACACGTGAGGCAATACTGACCTTACGACTTATCTTAGAAGAAAGATTAAGAAAAGGCAAACCTACGTTTCTAGCATTTGTAGACTTAGAGAAAGCTTTTGACAATGTTGACTGGAATACTCTTTTTCAAATTCTAAAGGTGGCAGGGGTAAAATACAGGGAGCGAAAGGCTATTTACAATTTGTACAGAAACCAGGTGGCAGTCATAAAAGTCGAGGGGCATGAAAGGGAAGCAGTGGTGGGGAAAGGAGTGAGACAGGGTTGTAGCCTCTCCCCGATGTTATTCAATCTGTATATTGAGCAAGCAGTAAAGGAAACAAAAGAAAAATTTGGAGTAGGTATTAAAGTCCATGGAGACGAAGTAAAAACTTTGAGGTTCGCCGATGACATTGTAATTCTGTCAGAGACGGCAAAGGACTTGGAAGAGCAGTTGAACGGAATGGACAGTGTCTTGAAAGGAGGATATAAGATGAACATTAACAAAAGCAAAACGAGGATAATGGAATGTAGTCAAATTAAATCGGGTGATGCTGAGGGAATTAGATTAGGAAATGAGACACTTAAAGTAGTAAAGGAGTTTTGCTATTTAGGAAGTAAAATAACTGATGATGGTCGAAGTAGAGAGGATATAAAATGTAGACTGGCAATGGCAAGGAAAGCGTTTCTGAAGAAGAGAAATTTGTTAACATCGAATATAGATTTATGTATCAGGAAGTCGTTTCTGAAAGTATTTGTTTGGAGTGTAGCCATGTATGGAAGTGAAACATGGACGATAACTAGTTTGGACAAGAAGAGAATAGAAGCTTTCGAAATGTGGTGCTACAGAAGAATACTGAAGATAAGGTGGATAGATCACGTAACTAATGAGGAGGTATTGAATAGGATTGGGGAGAAGAGAAGTTTGTGGCACAACTTGACTAGAAGAAGGGATCGGTTGGTAGGACATGTTTTGAGGCATCAAGGGATCACAAATTTAGCATTGGAGGGCAGCGTGGAGGGTAAAAATCGTAGAGGGAGACCGAGAGATGAGTACACTAAGCAGATTCAGAAGGATGTAGGTTGCAGTAGGTACTGGGAGATGAAGCAGCTTGCACAGGATAGAGTAGCATGGAGAGCTGCATCAAACCAGTCTCAGGACTGATGACAACAACAACAACAACTTTTTTGATTAACTCAATATGAAAAACGTACTTCGTCTTTGTTGAAAACCTTTCGATTATTTAGAATTAACTATTTTGGCCACATAGAAGGCAATACACATCCTGGAAAAAGTAATTACAGTCGGTGTAACTAGGTTCATTTTTGGCTGGAACACAGTAGGGTTACAGAACGTAGACTTCCAACATCTTACTGAAGTTGGCGTTGCAGTATAATAGACAGCTTCCGGTTCTTAGGTGCAAGGGATCTCAGATTTCAGATATGTTTCACATTACTGTAGAAAACATGGATTACAGGTAACCTGGTGATGGATCGAATTGAGAATAGTCAGTACTAGTGGAAAGAGGATGAAGTTGCAGAGAAAACAGTTCATATCGATATACACCGTAAAAAAAGGATAGTTAAAATCCACCATTTTCTGGCCTTCTGTAACCCATAATGAATATATATTTCGTTGAATCTCGTTTTGTTATACTCAGGGTACAGATTAAACTGCTGTGTAGCGTAGCACAGCCGGAAGACGGGCAGACAAGCAAGCCCACTGTCGCCTGCTTGGGCTGGGCATAGCTTGGCTTGGATGTGAGTAAAGCAGCTTGCCCGTTCTGCTGGCACCATGCAGCAACTTGCCTGCCTATCTTGGAAGCACGGGCAGGTTAAAAGGGGAATGTGTACACCTTTGGTTCGAAGACTCGTGTGGTGCGCATACCCAAGCCTGCGTGGTCGGTAGTGCCCGCGCAGACATTGCCGCCGCGTGACAGAAGCGTACTCTTTGTGTGGTTTCACGCGACGTTGACAGCTTTTACCTATATAGTGCTGTTTAAGACGGACAAAAGGATGCCCAAAATGTCAATGCTACTTAGTGAGCGTTGCACTTCCAGACCCTGTGGTCGGGTGTAGTCTTTGCAAAACGTGAATGGTAGTGTGGATATTCGAAAACGGCCATAACAGTAGGTAAGAAAGGACGCTGAAAGTAAACAACAGCGAGCGCGCACGCTTCGCAGAGCTTAAACACGCAGTAGGTCGGCACTGCACAGCTGCTAAAACCGGGATACCGACTGAATTATCCAAACACGACTCACGACTCGTCCTGGCCTCTTTATTTCCACCAGTACCTTATCTCCTACCTTACAAACTTCACAGAAGCTATTCTGCGAAACTTGTAAGACTAGCGCCACTGGAAGAAAGGACATTGTGGACACATGGCTTAGGCACAGTCTGGGAGATGATTCGTGAATGAAATTTTCACTCTGCAGCGGAGTGTGCGCTGATATGAAACTTTCTGGCACAATAGAACTGTGTGCTGGACCGAGACTCGAGCTCGGAACTTTTGACTCAGTCGGTAGAGCATTAGCCCGTGAAAGGCAAAGGTCCCGGGTTCGAGGCTCAGTCCGGGACACGGTTTTAATTTTCCGGTAAATTTCGAGAAAGTTGCTGATTTAAATTGCGTAAGATGATCTTACCGTAATAAAAAAGACCTTTGTTTTAGTGATTACTCCCCCCACCACCACCGCACTTACCACATCCATGACCTTACTTTCGCTATTTCGTGGTAATTCGAATCGAGGTGCCTTTTTTTGAGCTTTCTCAGTGTTCCGGCCGGTGTGGCCGTGCGGTTCTAGGCGCTTCAGTCTGGAACCGCGTGACCGCTACGGTCGCAGATTCGAATCCTGCCTCGGGCATGGATGTGTGTGATGTCCTTAGGTAAGTTAGGTTTAAGTAGTTCTAAGTTCTAGGGTACTGATGACCACAGATGTTAAGTCCCATAGTGCTCAGAGCCATTTGAACCATTTTTTCTCAGTGTCCTTCGCCAGTCGTTTCTGGTAAGGCTCCCATATCGCGTAGCAGTACTCCCCAAGAGGACAGAAAAGCGTAGTGTAGGCAGTCACTTCAGCAGAATTATTGCACGTTCCACGTTTTATGCCAATAAACCTTAGTATTGTTTCGTCCTCATCACCACATTTTGAATGTGATGGTAACAGAATCAGTTTTCCGTGATTATAATCCTTAGGTATCAAGCTGAGTAGACAGCCTTTAAAGCTATGCGATTTACCTTGTACGCAAATATTCATGTGGAAGTCCTAACGCTTATTATTTTTCGGGATCAAGTACCACCTTCTACACCCCACAGATATCTTATCCAAATAATTTCTTAGAAATTCTTCCAGTCCATATGTGGCATAACAGCAAACTAGTGCTTAACAGTATTGGTTAAAAACAGTCTTGGTTGCAATTTTAGTTTTTTTTATTATGCTTACTACCTGAGCCCCCATGTTACTGTTACTCGCTCCTGTGAACGGGAACGCGTTATTCAGATCTTGGTGCCTCTCGCGTCCATCTAGAAGAGGTAATGATTTTACTATTTTATACTTCTAGTTTTTACTGAGTTTAACGAAGGTGATGTTCGCCTGATATATTCGACGATGCCCTTTGGCTTCACTGACTACAGGATTCTTAAGAAATACCAAATTAAAATATTTGCTCTTTCAATAGGTGATCTGTTTATATTTTCAATAAGTGATCTGTTTATACATGCTTATAGGTTATCCAAGTCTGCACAACGCTATCGCGATTGTTAAATAGATGTATTTGTTCTCCGTTTTCTATTTAGATAACCTGAAGATGCCTAAATAAGGCGAAACGCGTCGTTGATAAATAAAAAAAACTCAAATTGCGACCAAGACTGTTTTTAACCAATAAATTATTTCTTGTCCAAATCATCTTCTGATAACTTTAATAGATGCAAAATGACAACATTATCTTCAGATGGTCTAAGAAGGCCTCTCAGATTGTCATCTAAATCGTTTATTAAGACCAGCGGAGGGCCTATAATGCTTCGTTGGGGAACTCAAGATAACATTTCGTTTCACTAGATCACTTCCCGCTACTTACTACCAACTGTGGTCTTACTGGAAGCCTGTGCCATCACTGGTAGCAAATGACGAATCCAATCCCATGGCTGGTAAAGTACTCCATGAGCACGAGATCCGATCAGAAGCCATTTGCGAGGAATATTGCCAAAAGCCGTATGAGAATCTAGAGAAATGGAATCAGCCAGAGATGCCCTATCGACAGCACTCATTACTTCACGTGAATAAAGAGCTAATTGTATTTCAAAAGAGCGAGATCTTCTGAAAAGCGTGCTGATTATGTGCTAACAGGTCGTTTCCTTTGAGATTTTTCCATAATTTTAGAAACAGTATATTTCCAAAATTCTCACGGCAGATTTTGTACAGTAAGAACGAAAATATTAACGAAAAGATTGAGATAGTGTACCGCGTAATGACAGACTCTTACCGAGGTGATCCTGCCAAAGGTGATCCAACTCCTACTTCTAAACCTACCTTTCTGCAATTTTTTAAAGGCAGATTTAGAAAATATCGTAGTTCTGTCCGTAGTACAGCAAGTCCATATTAGCATGACAGTCACGAGCACCGAAAACGTCCGTCCAAAGAGATTTCATGCTGGAATTACACCATTGGCCAAAATTATTGAGCATCCTAGAAATTTTGCATGTGTGCGATACAGATAACTGTAAATGAACCCTTTGGTTTGAAAAGTAGTTTATCGGCATCGAAAAGGTCTAAAAACAATGATCAACCCTAAAGCTACGAATAAAACATGGGGTGTAATAAAATTTTCCATTTGAATGTTTTTCTGTGTACTAGTCAGTTCTCTACATTCTCTCGCTGTGGACTCATATGACTTATCCAGCACTCTTTTTCCTGTTTAGATCTGTGACATCGGTGATTCAGCTGCATTATTTATTTTATAAATCAGCTTAGTTAAGGAAAAACTAGTGCAAATAAAGCTTTCGCATTAGCATGAGTAATCGCAAGTGGAGAACTCGAAAACTGAAATGTTCAGACCGATCTGTACAATATGCTATCGAGAGATTCGCCATGATCGGGTCACATGTTAATAGTTCTTGAACCGAGAGCAAGCGGATCACAACAGACCGTGAGAACCGAATGATAATAAGAGAGTCGTTAAAAAATAGGAAGAAAACTTCGCTGCTGAGTTGTCTGAAAGTTTTAACAAAACAATATCTGCTAGCACCACTCGTAGATGACTTCAAGAAGCTGTCCTAAAAGGCTGTAAAGCCAGGAAGAAGCCACTGCCCTCTGACAGGAATAGAAAGGCACGATATGACTGGGCTCTGAAAAAACAAATGTTCACCGAACAAGATTGGTTAAATAACGTGTGGTCTGACGAAGCAAACATTCAGGCAAGTTTATGAACTTGATGCTCTAACAACACATACCAGTTTGGACAGAAAACAAAACGTATTGGTTTGAAACTTATGAAAGAATTCACTACAGTATTTATTCATATTTAAGATTTTTGGGACACCGGATGTAAGCTATGTCCGTCGCCGCATGGGCGAGAAATATAACTCCTAGTGTGTGGCGCCTGCCTTAAAACACGGCGGAGGGAGCGTCATGATCTGGGTTGATGAAAATGGCTCTGAGCACTATGCGACTTAACTTCTGAGATCATCAGTTGCCTAGAACTTAGAACTAATTAAACCTAACTAGCCTAAGGACCTCACACACATCCATGCCCGAGGCAGGATTCGAACCTGCGACTGGAGCGGTCGCTCGGCTCCAGACTGTAGCACCAAGAACCGCATGGCCACTTCGGCCGGCCATGATCTGGGACTGGATGAGCGCCGCAGGAGTGGGTCAAATAATCGTATGTGAAGGCCGCATGGATTCCACAAAGTACGTAGACGTCCTAGAATCTGCTTCATTGCCCTCTTTTTACAATCCTTTTTGGCGATACAAACATGGGTAACATTAAATTCCAGCACGATAACGCAACCTGCCATAATTCTGTCCCCACAGTAACTTGTCTTCGGGAAAATGACATCAAGCTTCTGTACTGGAATGCTCAACAGAAAAATTAAAAGACCGCCTGTGCCTTCAGTGGAACGCCATAAATGCCGAAGATCATAAAAAGCTGTGTACTCTCTGCCAAAAATAATTTCTGCTGTAATAAGGGCAAAACGTGGGCACACGAAATGTTGATTTTGTGTTACTAATAAATATTATAAACACGAAAAAATTCTTTCTATTTATTTAATTTTCTTATTTTTCACGACACTCGAAGTTTCCCAGATGCTCAACGCTTTTGAACAAGAGTGTGCAAGGGATTAAAAATTTAGCACACTCATTAGTCAAGAATCTTAGGATGGTTCAAATGGCTCTGAGCACTATGGGACTTAACATCTATGGTCATCAGTCCCCTAGAACTTAGAACTACTTAAACCTAACTAACCTAAAGGACATCACACAACACCCAGTCCTCACGGAATCTTAGGACTTTCGATGTTTTAGCATGGATTAGGGCTTCATTCGCACTAGAATAACAACACCATACGTAAGTAAAGCGTACTTCTGGTGGTGTGACGGTCGATCGGTTCTAGGCGATACAGTCTGGAACCGCGCGACCGCTACGGTCGCAGGTTCGAATCCTGCCTCGGGCATAGGTGTGTGTGGTGTCCTTAGGTTGGTTAGGTTTAAGTAGTTCTAAGTTCTATGGGAATGATGTCCACAGAATTTAAGTCCCATAGTGCTCAGAGCCTTGTTTTTGGTGGTGTGACGACACTCGTTGGTTGTCAGTTATAACGCAGCCGATGACTAGTGAAGCAGCATACATTTGTTTGCTCGAAGGTGCAGTTTAGGCGAACAGAGTATAGCTGCTGTAGGTATAACGACTTACAACTCACGTAATGTTATTAATCAGCCACAGAACGCTTATGTTTGTATCTTTTTTATTTACGCAGCAGTACTTACCAAACGAAACTTCGCAGCAGAAGAAAATGTGGTTGAAGGGGCAAATAAATCGCATACCTTTTCTACAGAAATGGAGCGAGGATGTGGCCAGTATTAAGGGTTGAATACATCAGTTATCAAGGCGCCGCTTCTACGTCAGTGCTACACAAGCTACACTAGCTTAGCGCTCTCTCTCTCTCTCTCTCTCTCTCTCTCTCTCTCTCTCTCCCTCCTTCTCTCTGTCTCACTCTCTCTCTCTCTCTCTCTCTCTCTCTCTCGCTCTTTCTCTCTCTCTCTACCTCACTCATTCGCGTGGCTACTCGCTGCTGGGTGCAGGTCTTTTTATGTGACCCCATTTAAAGACTTGCTCGGCAGTGATGGTCAGGACAACACAACACCCAGACTCCGACTGGAGAAAATATCCGAACCAGCCGGAAATCGAACCCGGGCGCTACGGTTGGCATTCAGGCACGCTGATCCCGCAGTTAGCGAGGCGGACATTCTTGGTGCTTCACATCCGCGAGCATTGCGAGTCCGAGAACGATCGCGCTACCGTTGCTTCCTATACTCCTCCTCTCTAGGACCAAAAAGAGCGCTATTTATGTATTCTTTTGATAGTGGCAGCTCACGTTTATGGCCTGATAACAAGTTGTGTTGCTTATCGTTTATTTCTGTAACTTTTTCAAAGACTGCTAAGTGCGTCTAGCTCCAACTACTATTCCGTATTCAAAGTCTGTTAATTCTCGAAGTACGGGCATAATGACGTTGGAAATCTTTTTAGATGAATCACAAGAGAACAAATGACGACTCTGCCAATGCACTGCCCTTTTATAACTTGTATACGCGATACTACCACTGTTCGTATATGTGCATATCGCCATCCCACGACATTGTCACGTCAGTGTATATCATCATCATCAGCAGCAGCAGCAGCCAATTCAGTCATTAAATGATGTGGCCTGTTCGAGCCGTGGATTCAAGTAGGCTTTCAGTAGTCGTCTCCAAGTGTATATGTTTGCATGTATATGTACGAAATGTTTTCGATGAAAGTTTTAATTTTATTTTAACGTTCAATCTCCATTCAGATTCAAAATGGTTCAAATGGCTCTGCGCACTATGGGTCTTAACATCTGAGGTCATCAGTCCCCTGGAACTTAGAACTACTTAAACCTAACTAACCTAAGGACATCACACACATCCATGCCCAACCCAAAGCAGGATTCGAACCTGCGACCGTAGCAGTCGCGCGGTTCCGGACTGAAGCTCCCAGAACCGCTCGACCACAGTGGCCGGCAATCTCCATTTAGATAATGTTTAACAATTATGAATACATATACACACTTTTGACCCGTTACTGAGTCTGTGACGACAGTACAAGAAAACAGGACACAAGAATGAAATGTATTCTCTAAATTGTAGTTAATTAAATAGACCTACTGAGGAAATGTTTTAAACCATAACTAAAAATAATTATTAAGAAGGTGTACAGCATGCACAAAACCACTTGATAAAAATATAATAAACAATAATTACTTGCACGTCAAATCACATGTGGGCGACGACAAATTTCAGAGCAAAGAAGCTCACGTCTAGTGGCGTGGTATTTGTGACCATAAGCAAAACCAAACAAAATCCATTGAGAAGTATTTCCATTGGAAGTGGGTAAGCGTAAAAATCTTCACATTAAAATGTACATGAAATTAAAAGGCATAAAACGGCCCGTATGTGGCTGGTGCCTTGCAGCGCACGAAATAGGAAACATCGGTAGGTGGCGTACCCGTGCATGTGCATAGCAAACAGATGAAGCGTAAACTATCAATCGCCACGTTTTATCGAAAAGGGACTGAGAAAACTTTTACATACAGAAATGGGGGTAGATGGGAGGTAGCGAGGAGGAGGGGAAACTTTAAAACCGAATTATAGCAATATAAAGAAGGATAAATAGAAAGAGATCAAATATTTTACAAGAAAAATTCAATGAATGACACGTCGACGCCACCAACGAACTCTAACTACTTTAATTGATCTGAAGTACCGGCTTGAAATCTTCAAGAAACTGTCGACTCGCAAGTTGCAGTTGATCATTTAACGTGTTACCATACCTATGTAGTGGCATGACCTCCGCTTGTCATTCATTCTCGTCAAATTTCTATTTTCCTTCTAAAATATTATCTCTTTCTAAGTATCCTCCTTTTTACGGCTATAATTCATTTTCAATGTTTCTTCTCGTCCTCCGTGCTTCCCATCTTTCCCCATTTTCTACGCAAAAATTGTATCGGTCGCTTTTCGATATAAAGTGGTGACTGATATTTTACACTTCATCTATTTCCTATGCATGTATGTTTCCACGCAAGTACGCCACCTACCGGTGTTACCTATTTCGTGCAGGGCGACAACTTTGTTCGTTGGTTGGTTTGGGGAAGGAGACCAAACAGTGAGGCCATTGGTCCCATCGGATTAGAAAAAGATGGGGAAGGAAGCCGGCTGTGCCCCGTCAATGGAACCATCCTGGTATTTGCCTGAAGCGACTTAATGAAATCACGGAAAACGTAAACCAGTACGGCCCGAGGTGGGTTTGAACCGTCGGCCTCCCGAATGCGAGTCCAGTGTGCTAACCACTGCGCCACCGTGCTCGCTAAACACTTTGTCAGTCGTCTCATGACACCAGCTGTATACGGACCGTTTCGCTGCCTTTTAACTTCATGTACATTTTAATGTGAGGACTTGCGCACTTAGCCCAGCTGCCCTGGGAATGTTTCTAACGAATTTTACACTGAAGCGCCAAAGAAACTGGTATAGGCATGTGTATTCAAATACAGAGGTATGTAAACAGGCAAAATACGGCGCTGCAGTCAGCAACGCCTATACGAGAATAAGACAACAACTGTCTGGCGCAGTTGTTAGATCGGTTACTGCTGCTACAGTGGCAGATTATCAAGGTTTAAGTGAGTTTCAACGTGGTGTTATAGTTGGCGCGCGAGTGATGGCACGCAGCATATTCGACATAGCGATGAAGCGGGGATTTTCCCGTACGGCTATTTCACGAGTGTACCGTGAATATCAGGAATCCGCTAAAACATCCAGTCCCCGACACCGCTGCGGCTGAAAACAGATCCTGCAAGAACGGGACCAACGATGACTGAAGAGAATCTTTCAACGTGACAGAAGTGCAACTATTCTGCAGATTTCAATGCTGGGCCATCAACAAGTGTCACCATGTGAACCATTCACTGAAATATCATCGATATGCGCTTTCGGAGCCGATGGCCCACTAATGTACCCTTGATGACTGCACGACACAAAGCTTTACGCCTTACTTGGCCCCGTCAACACCGACATTGGATCTTTGATGACTACGAACCTGTTGCCTTATCGGAAGAACCTCGTTTCAAATTTTACCCAGTGGGTGTACGAGTACGGGTATGGAGACAACTTAATGAATCAGTGGACCTTGCATATCAGCAGGGGACTGTTCAAGGAGGTGAAGGCACTGTAATGGTGTGGGGCGTGTGCAGTTGGAGTGATATTGGACCCCTGATACGTCTAGATATGACTCTGACAGGTGACACGTACGTAAGCATCTTGTCCGATGACCTGCATCCATTAATGTCCATTGTGCATTCCGACGGACTTGGGCAATTCCAGCAGGACAATGCAACACCCCACACTTCCAGAATTGCTTCCGAGTGGCTCCAGGAACACTCTACTGAGTTTAAACACTTCCGCTGGCCACCAAACGACGCAGAGCATATCTGGGAGGCATTGCAACGTGCTGTTCAGAAGAGATCTCCACCTCTTTGTGCTCTTACGGATTTATGGAGTGCCCTGCAGGATTCATGGTGTCAGTTCCCTCCGGCACTACTTAAGATATTAGTCGAGTCCATGCCACGTCGTGTTGCGGCACTTCTGCGTGCTCGGGATCCCTACAGCACATTAGGCAGGTGTACGAGTTAATTTGGCTCTTCAGCGTATTTGCTTTTACTGATGGTCACACATACCATGTCACCTGACATGAGCTTCTTTGCTCTGAAGTTTGTCGTTGCCTATATGTGATATGAAGTGCAAATAATGTATGTTTATTATATTTTTATGCAGTAGTATTGTACGTTCCTCCCGACTTGATAATTCTTTTTAATTATGATGTAAAAAATTTCCTCAATATGTCCATGTACTACTGAAGAAAACAATTACACAATAGTTGCAACCACTCGTCTAGAGTTGTTAACAAACCATTATAACTCCAACTGGTTGGCTGACTTTCTCAAATCACTCATTTACATTCACCGTTGCTGAACAGCAACTATATTCAAAATTTTAAAAATCGATAACTTGAGAAATGAGCAGTTCCTGAACACAGTCTCATAAAATAGAATAATATTTGATAAAATGAATAACTTCTCCCACCCTTCTACGTATTAGGATTCACTTTTTTTCAACAAACAGTGGAAATTAGAATGTGGAAGAACAACTTCAACTGAGAAAGCGGTTATAAGCTTCGTAGCGTAAAGCAGTGCTCTCTTACCGCTGAGGAGACACCAAGAAAAGCCAAGAACTGTTTACATTCCTGTGAGGTTGCTGGCACCAGAACTGCAGACATGGACACGATGCCTGGCGCCACGACGTAATGTTGACGTACGCCGATCAATCACAAGCTGTCTATGGGCTATAAGTGCTTACCACAACGGCAGCCACATCACAGCCGACATAGCCCGCAAACTTGACACTAACTACCCAATAGTTTCCCCCTGCTCACCGATCCCACTACTCCGCCGTATCTGTACAAACACTTGCTCCCAGTACCGCTACATACACACTCTCTACGTGCTCTTACAATTAAACTTTAATCACCTCCACGTGTGTTAAACGTAAAAGTTTGAATCAGAAAATTATTTATGAGACAGGCACGCTCCCTTAAGACACAATTTAAATTACTAAATGCAAACGGATCAATAAAAGGAATGAAATATTAAGACCCTGAATCGGGATCCTAAACGAGGGAATTGCGTAATGTAAAAATGAACAAAAACACAGTTTGAATTAAGATATTAATATATTCAAATAAAGCACAAATCTGTAAATGCACCTCACAATCTGACACTGAACAAAGTGAGAAATGTAAAATGTACGAACAACCCCTAATGAAATGCAACTTGTTATAAATGTACTGACGTTCTAAAAATAACTCACGGTTTCCTACCGACCGATTACAGTGGCTACTTGGCTGAAAGTTACATTCAAAAAACAAACAAAAAAAAAAACGCATGCATCTACCAATCCATTAATGGACGTCGGATAGACAATTGAAATGCTCAGTCTGAATTCCGACCACGGACTGTCCTAAACTGCCAATGCTGCTATTCTGCGCCATCAATTATCAGTGGAAGACAAACAGAGTGTTGGCTCCGTCTCTGGCTTTCTGGAGTGCAATGCTAGGATGGCGCTTTCACCGGCTCCACCACTGAATCTCGAAATCGTCTGCTGCAGTGGAAACTACAGCCTGTAGAGGCTCGTTCGTCGCCACGACCCTCGGTCAAGTCCTCTATTGTCTATCAGAAGCGAATAGCGTGCTCTTTCCTTCCCGCCAATACGACATGAACACCAATCATTTTACGAACCCTCTCTGTCCGCCAGTGTCGTAACTCCTAATTCGGCATAAATCCCATCAAACAAACGCGTCATGTAAAAACACCGACGACGTCTCTGACAACCCCTCTTCTCTAAATCAACTTCCATTAATGTACTCTCCCACAAGACACGACGTCACAGAGTCACGTGCCCAGCAGCTGGCTTCACTTCCCTGGTCCTGCGAAAGTTAAAAACTGTGCCTCAAGCTTCCCATTAATTCTGGAGCCCTTTCATGTTTTTTTTTTTTTCGATAGTTGATGATGGTTATCTCTTGAAGGCACTATTTTCAACACATCTGATACAAGTTGTTTCTCTCACCGAACAGCTCAGTTTCCCCGGCGTGAATGGAGACATGCCACGAAGCTGAACAAAAGATTCCATATGCTGGGGGCCCCCAGCGACTCAACTTTCACTCTGACTATACATACCTCCCTACCTGCGTCCTCGCCCAGCTCTGTTTCCGCGACAGTTGCATACCAGATCCCACTTCTTCCTCCAGTCCTGCATCACCTGTTCTCAGACCATCAAGCGTGTAGTTCCCAAATGGTTCAAATGGCTCTGAGCACTATGGGACTTGACATCTGAGGTCATCAGTCTCCTAGAACTTAGAACTAATTAAACCTAACTGACAAAAGGACATCACACACATCCATGCCCGATGCAGGATTCGAACCTGCGACCGTAGCGGTCGCGCGGTTCCAGACTGAAGCACCTAGAACTGCTCAGCCTCGCCAGCCGGAGGGGAATTCCCAAACCCTTTCAGAAAGGCAAGGAACAGACCTACACCAGGCTAAATGTGAAAGCGCTAATTAAGACATGAAACTGCTAAGAAGTTAGCAGACACAGTCACATTTACACTCCAAAGCTATTATTATGTTTCAAAAAATGGCTCTGAGCACTATGCGACTTAACTTCTGAGGTCAACAGTCCCCTAGAACCTAGAACTAATTAAACCTAACTAACCTAAGGACATCACACACATCCATGCCCAAGGCAGGATTCGAACCAGCGACCGTAGTGGTCACGCGGATCCAGACTATAGCGCCTAGAACCGCTCGGCCACACGGGCCGGCTATTCTGTTTCCTTATTATCCTCTCATTGAAATGAACTGTCATGGTGTATGAAAAGAGGCAAGCGGAACGGCCTGTTGCCTTTCACACTTACCCGAAAATGCAATCTGCCCCCGTATATAGGCATCGAACAGCTGTACCACAACCTGCCTCTCCTCCCCTGGTCAGTGCTATCCTGACCAGTCGCGTCCACCCACGTACTAAAGCTTGCTTCGGGATGTCGGCCTCCTCACCATAACAGATCCCTCAAGCACAGATCCACCCACATCAGTCTTATACTACACGTCATCCAAAAACCTATCGATTACTTTATAACCCTACCCTGGCAGACTACACAAATTCATTACTTCATTCTTCTCTGCGTAAATGTTTTACACAATCATCAAACCAACCTTTTATCTTTTAACGAACGGAATGCACTGTCTTGGTTTTACTTTTGTGAAATCATAGACATCACTTGCGTATTAGGCCTTAGGTCTGTTACGACGGACCAGCTGCTACCTGCAAGACGATACGAGCAGCCATCTTTGATTGTGGGACTTGTGTCAGCACGTCGCCAATTCCTCCAGTCGTTATTGCCACTAGATGAATCCAGATGATGCCACTGCTTCTTCATTTGACGAGTTCTTCATTTGTTCTCATAAGGCTTTCTGAAAACAGTTCGCCGGCTTCTGGTGGCAGAGCGGTTCTAGGCGCTACAGTCTGGAACCGCGCGACCGCTACGATCGCAGGTTCGAATCCTGCCTCGGGCACGGATGTGTGTGATGTCCTTAAGTTAGTTAGATTTAAGTAGTTCTAAGTTATAGGGGACTGATGACCATAGATGTTAAGTTCCATAGTGCTCAGAGCCATTTGAACCACTTGACGTCTGAGGTCATCAGTCCCCTAGAACGTAGGTCAGTTAGGTTTAATTAGTTCTAAGTTCTAGGGGACTGATGACCTCAGAAGTTAAGTCCCATAGTACTCAGAGCCATTTGAACCATTTGGGTGTGGGACACTATTGGGTCGTTAGTGTCAAGTTAGCCGGTAATGCAGAATATGAAGTGGCTGCTGTTGTGGTAACCATTTATAATCTATAGACGACTTGTTATTGATCGGCGTGCTGTGGTGATAGGCATCGAGTCCATCAGTCTCGTAGGAACGTCAACAGTTCAGCACATTTCCCCGTGTCTTCTTAGTGTCGAGAGCTCGCTTCCCTGTGCTACTGAGATTATAGACGCTGCCATAGTGAGAAACTTCCATCTCACAGCACGTGATAATGGCCGAGGAGCACTCGTCCGAAAGCTCGTGGATCTCGAATGAGCTGAGAAGCTCGAAGGAATGTTACTTTCTCAGAATCGGCCTGCGACATTTTAGAGAGGCAGTGGGGTTGGGGAAGCTGGACGGACAGGAAGCCGAAAGCGGGCCCGTGGACAGTGCAGCCGGCAGCGTCGGCCCCCGCGGAAGCGGGAATTGGCGGCCGCGCGACGTCGCCTGGGGTGCCGGCGTCGGCGGCGGTGTCGCGTCGGCTCCCGGGCGGCGGGTGCGTTCCCGGCTGCGGGTCCGGGTCGGGCGCGCATAGCCGCACAGCACAGGAGTGGGTCCTGGGGGTTGAGCTGAGCTGCTATAAGAAATGCTGCACGCGTCTGTACTGTTCCCCGGGCTGAGGGGAGGGGAGGGGAGCAATATCGAGCGGCCACCAGAATGCGCTGGCGGCGGCGGCCAGGCTGCCTGGGGCTGGGGGTGCCGCGCGCGCCAGTCGCTGGCGGGACGCGGAGAGGCAGCGGCAGCGGAGGCGGGAGAGGGAGAGACAGTGTGCCCGTGCCTGTGCCAGCGCGCGGCCGCGCCGGCCTGCCTCGACAGCCGCGTCGCGCTCCGCAGCCAGTCGCCGCGCCGCGCACCGCCGCTCCGCGCTACAAAGGTAACCCCCACCACCACACCCCCCTCTCATTTGGCGCCAACCGCCTCCTTTATTTACGTCGCCGTCTGCCGTTTATTTTGATAACAGCTACGACCCTCCTACTGAACTCGTCCCGCGGCGCCACACGATTTGGTTACACACGGTCGACGCGGCGTCCGTTCTCGCTTTCTAGTCGCACGCGTAACTCCTTCGCCCTTTCCGAGGGTGGCGGGTGAGCCGCACTGCAGTGGGACTCTAACATTCCAGTTGCGTCGTATTACTCCCGCGGTGAGGCTATTGTGTAGCCGCGCGCGGCTGGAAGTATATTGTGCCGGAGATGAATGAGATGGCAGGCCGGCGGTAGAATAAGCGCCCCAGGAAAGCGGACACCCCAAACCGCGCGGCCTCTGCGGTCGCTCGCTATCGCACTCGCCTCTACCCACCGGGACAACCGCTCTTATCAAATCTGGAGCGTCGACGCGCTTTCGCGTCGATTTTCGCCACGAAATTTGTTTACTGTCGTTCTTATTGACACGACTGTTGGCGTCGAGGTAGTCGAACGTCAAACGTTTTCACTTCACCCGAAAACTGCATTTGTGAAGAAACTGCCGTAGCGTTCTCCTTTCTAAAATACTTGGAATAATTTTGTAGAAAATAAAGTTTAAATACCATATTCTTTGTTTCGTACTACATACGGGTGATATGTGTCACTGGTTCCATTCACAGGAATGTATTGCGTGAGAATGTTTGAATCTCTTCCGAGTATCGAAATTTGTGGTAAAAATATTTAAAGTCGCTCTAAATCTCAAGCAGCTTCGTGACAAGTAAAATATTTTCAGTTACTGTGCGATTCTGAACACGTACATTTGTCAGAAACAGTGTCTGGGTTAGCAGCTGAATTTAGCAAGAAAATCAGTTGCAGTGGAAATCAGCACGGTAGCAACACTGTTCGTAAAATGCACTACCGAATATTTTTGGAATCACAAATTATTTTCGGTCGATAATACGTAGGGAATGGTACATTGTTGTCATTGCGAGCCTACACGTGAGTGTAACTGGAACCACATTTTTTCCCCCTTGTGGATCGGAATGCACGATCAATTGACTGTCCCCCAGAAAGCAGCTTAATTGCCGTGTCTAGAGTGTGGTTAGAGACAATGTCACCGCACTCCACAGCGGGTCACACGGGAACTCGAGTCACACCCACCAGTAATTTATTACAGCTTAGGACTTGGTTAATTCTAACAATAGAAGAATGCCCCCAATGACAAGTGACGTAACAGGACTTAATAACTGTTTTTGAAAGGACTCGGGGCTGCGCTTGACTTGCAGGGCCAAAGGGACCCTGTAATCCAATTACACTTCATAATCCCAAGTGCCTTTGAATTAGAATTCAGTCGGTGGGGTTGCTGCACTGTCCTAAGGCACAGTGGAATGAGCCGTTCCGTGAATCATAGGGCTAGGCCGTCCCTCCGAACACAGAATCCAATTGGCGGTTACCCCTTAATCGGCCGCGATGAATGCTTTAGACGGGCATGGTGCAACTTTCTGGGGCACTCCCACGAGCAGCTGTGCTGTTTGAAGCGCTCTGAGTTTACCGTTGGATTATTTATCACGCATGCTTGGCACGACCGACGGTGGCGAAGAAGTTACTTGGAAATTACTTCGTTTACTTTAAGGCTGAATAACAAGTAAACTGTGTTTGTTCTGATGATTTTTGTTTACTTCCGATTAGTTTTATTGGCAGATCTTCAGGAAACAACCGAATAGCGTCCGCAAGGGACATTCATTCTTAGATAACCAACGATTATAAACAAAGGTACAATACACTTTCACAGAATGTTGTGCGTCAAACTTGTCTTGTAACGTTGTAAATTAAGCCTTACGCAATGGATATATCCTTATTTTAGAAAATGAAAAGCACCTCATAGAAACTGCTCCAGTACAAAATGAAATAATTATACATTCAAATACCTTTCGTAGGCACTACTGACACTGTAAGGCTGTCGCTGATGTTCGCAGCTTCGTAGAAATGTTTCGTTGTTTTGTTTTGAGCAGAATTATAAGTTGGAAGTAGGAGCGGAAAAATATCCTAATGTAGTGTCAGACAAATTTATGGAGCCCACATTGACATCTTCCATAACCGTTCGTGGATCCGAATTCCCGTACGGAAAGTTAGCCTGTACGCGCAAGGGAAGCATGCTAAGCCAGTATGCAGTAAATTGCGGAAACAGGTCACTGACGAATGGTTGCAACTTTCTCTGGTGCAATGAGACACACACACAACAGGCTATATCGATAATTTCAATTTCCTGAAATAACAAAAGTTAGAAAGCGCGTCACAGTGTGTTATAAATTTGTGCAATGTGCAACTGAAACGTGTAACTAGCATGTTACAGAATATTATTTTTCTACGCTATATTTCACAGCCATACTTTTCGCAAACTACATGACATTTGTAAACAGAGGAGAATGTTATTCTGCAATAGCTGACAGTTAAAAAGTTTCACCAAATCCCCCTAAAACGTATTACGCCGGTTTCTTAGAAGAGCTGTTTATTTAGTTAAGCTGCGTGGCGTCTGGCTAAACACCACTCTAGACACATACTGTTTGCATCTTTTTGCGCGTTGTGGTATTTCGTCACACTCGTCTGCGTTTGAGTCATGTGAACTCACCATGAACTCCATTCGTCTGCAGTTCTGAACGTGAAAAACTAAGACAAATTGACAGGATAGCCAGAAGTTGTTGCGTGTTGTCATACCACAAAGAATATTCTGAGCGAAAAGCATAAATGGGTTTGTCTTATTTCCGTTCTCTGAGAAATATGAAGTTTCTCTTGTGGGTTTATCAGTATTACTGCATCCTATTAACTCGCTTGCTTTTTTTATTTCTTATTATATTCTATGTAATCTGTCAGATGGTGCATCTCCCGGTGATTTTGTATCTAGAGGTTTACGGACTTCGTGTGATTGAAAATCTGTTTTGATTCTTGTGGTATTCTGAGTTCTTGTTCGCCTCCAGACAAAACGGATTTTCATTCAATCATGTTTACTCCTGCTTCACTGATTTGTGAAACTAAAATTTCCCGTATTTTTTTGGGGATCCCCTTACCATAATCACTCTACAATATTCCATTTCAAACCTCACAGGTTATTCGAAATTAGCAATGCAACAGCATACACAAACAGGCTCCATGTTCGTTGTGATATGATATTACGGTATTTTCCAAATTTTCCCTCATGACTGACTTCGTTTCGATTGTGTTCCATTGTTTTAAAGCTTGCTTTCGATGTCTTTGTGTTAATTATTGCTTCAGTTCGTGAATAAACTATAGAATTTTGCGTTTCCTTTATTTCGTGCATTGTTCCTAAATCCTTCGTTCTCCAACTTTTTAAATCCTCGGTTGGTTTTCATTTCTTGTTAAATAATGATCGTTGATTTATTTGTTGTCCGTATCTGTCGTATTTCTCCACGCAGTTACTCTGTTAGTGACTATTTGATGTCCAGCTACCGGAGTTGCGGTGCAATGTATATACAACGGCAAAGTCAACATCGATATTTAACCTTTGCGCTTTATTTATTTTTTTATCTTGCGGGAATATAACGTGGCGTCCGTAGTCAGTAAAGTCACAAAACCAGCGTCGTAACCTGCAGCGGTGTGTCTTTAATATTCATGAACAGTGGTTTTATTCACGGCGGCTCGTATCTGAGGAAATTACAGACATGGGCAGTCTATCCATCATTCATCTCATAATCTCGCTGTGTTGCAGACTACGTAATGCCATTTTTCGCTGCTATCACTGCCTCACTCTTTCTATAGCTTTTCACTTTGCTGTTCAGTCGTCAGCAGTAGTAGGTGTGAAAAGTTGTCTCCGTTCCGTGGATTCTCACGGTGCCATTAGATACCGGTAAGATGAGTGCTTCACCGTGTCCCGTTCACATACCACTAGGGAAATTCTTACATAGAAAAATCGTATAGTGAACATTAGAAGAGAGGTTATACGACACAGTTTCCGTGACTGCCAAGGTTTGTCAATCCTAAAGCTGTTCGGGCTAAACCAGTGCCCCTCCGCCCATTTTTTTTTCTTTTATTCGCCGCAACGTATCGGATAGGGCAGGGTATTTCATTGACGGTGCGTCAACATACATGATTGGTGAACGGGAAATCATTGACGGTGAATTATAGTAAGAGAACATCTCTTCGTTGGAATGGAACAATTTAGGAGGCGGGTCTGTAGCGTCATGTTGCGAATCGTCCGTGTTCTCTCCTAAAAACAGGAGAGCGTGCTAACACTAGTCTGTCCCAGATCGAAGTAGAATGTAAATGTTTATGTACACGCGTAATGCGCATTGTATGCCATCCGAACAGTTCTCGCATTTAGCTCGTTGGTGGCGCGTATTGCTCCCCGCTTTTATCATTGTCCGGAGCGCAGACGTGAGAGAATGGCCTACGGCAAAGGAGAGCGGGCGTGCTGCAGGCTATAAACAGAGACACGATTGGCTATTAGCCGTCCCGGAGACGCGAAAACAATTGTCGCTTAGTAGTGGATGAACAGCTGTCAGCGGCTGGGGCAGGCGCGCAAAGCCACCTCCGCATTGTGCTCAAATAACATCGCGCTTTTGGGATAGCCTTTTATTCTTGCTCTTCGGAGTCTACTATTAGGCGAGCAAAAAAAATGTTTTAGCAGATGTACTGCCAATAACTAACGTTCGTTCTTATCGACAAGTTGTGAATTGTAGTAGCACTCGTGTATTATACTTTCTAGGTAGCACGCAAATTTCGATCTAGCGATTCTCGTGTTAATATTTATGCACTTTTTTTTAAATTTATCTTTTACATTATAGGTGCTGGAATATTAGAGACATGTTAGCGTAGTGCTTAACATTCGTATGATATTTCGCGATTGATATGCTACATATACATGTTCGCACACCTTGTTAAATGGAATAAAAGCTATGATATTACAATACGAATATTAATACCACAAGAATTCTGCCAAAGCAGTACTTATTAGTACGAAAATTATCCCTTTAATTAACGTGGCGGAGAAACATGAAACTTTTCTTGTGGGCTTAGAAAGAACATTTCATTAGTTATTCCCAGTTTGGTAGACAGCGCTAAGTTGGTGGACAGAACGGTTTTAACATCTGCTACGACACGTGAAAATGTTTTTGAAACTCGAATAATTTCAAAAGAAAGACAGTTGTGGTCCTGGGGCTTGCGTGTGCACTTGCGTATCGTGCCTCTCATGACTCTGCCTCCGGATATAGGACGACAGAGACAAGAGGTCATGACCCCGTCATATGCTGAAGCTACCCCACTTCAAGGAATATCTCTTTGAATTGATGACTAGCTTGTGCCTGAAACTGCCGGATAGATTTCTAACTGCGAGTTCGACCCGTACCTTTGTGTGTAGTGAAAGCTTTGCACCTTCCGTATGTAGACCCTGAAATGGTATGGTACTCCCTTGAACAGCAAATATACGGATTCCACTGTCCGGTTCTTACACGGTTCTAAACGGTAATTTACGTTCCAGTAAACCCATCTGCAAAAAGTGAAAATTTTATTGTTTGTCTTGCACAAGACTGTATTTGGTAATAGTAATACCTCTACGAGCATGGTATGCATGTGGGTTGTTGCTGATAGTTTGTACATCGTTCCAAAATGCCTATTGTAGGCATTGCTACCTGGGCAAGTGACCACTTATCTGAAGTACTGATTCGAGATAATGTATGGTGTGTACCTGGACATTTATATTAAGAGACCCATTGTTGACCAGGGTAGGGCGTTAGTTAAATTGTAACACCAACAAATTTTGTCGTTATGATGTTGCACTTAACTTCTTTTGCTATTGATATGAATATACATATCTGATGTGTAGGTCTTGAGATATCATTTTTCAATTGTTTTTAACCCATTTTGATTTTTGTCCATCACAGCGCCATCTATCACGCAACGAAAAAAATGTTAAATACGAAAGTTACGTATTTTTTCCCGTAGAATCCCAACCCGCAATAAAAGAAGGGGAGTTCCTGTTTAAGATATGAAGGTGATCTCCCCTCCCGCCCGCTTTGCATGCAGTAAGGGGATTGAGTTTGGTGTTACTGGATGTTCTCCTCCGAGAAGACAGCTTTTATTACAACCTTTTTTTTAATCCGAATTGTAGTTTTCCAGATATTTCCAAAATACTGTTTTAAATACCTCACCTTGTATATACTCACGTTGTGTTACTTCAAATAACGATATTAACACCACATTAACAAAAACGAAAAGGAAACGGAGACAATTTTTGATCGTAAAAAAAGGACTTCGATTATATGATGGAGGCAACTACATTCCTCAGTAACTCGGTTACGCCTTTATCTAGCGCAGTGTAACAACGTTTTTGCAGAATATCTTCATGTCCGTATACACGACGCCTACGGTGACCGTACAACCACGGCAGGATACTGGGCTCCTGTTATGTGCTCAAGGAATAATTAGTAGAGAATAATGTGTGTCTGAAGGTTGTTGATAGAATCAAGTGTGAAAAGTTACGGGACCTTACGCGGATATTTGTTTAGGGCGCAAAGACTGCACATGAGAAATGATTTGACGCACTTCTCTTTTCATTCTAATCGTGTATGATGTTTGGATGACGCAATCGGTAGAATTTGGTCTGAATAAGTCAATGTATAAATTCCACTAGCACCTCAGACTAAAATTTTAATCCACGAGGACGATTCGTTTCAGTAAGAGCGTAAAAGCTTCGCTACAGGTCTGTTGGTTTCGAAACTTGTCAATAGTCATTTGGTGACATAAACTGTACAGCTATAATTAGTCAACTAACTTCGTGAGTACTCTGAAAAAAGGTTTATAGAGTAATTATGGACTGTTTCTATATTTATGGAGCCAACGTGATGAAAACTTAGTTCAGTTTCCGCCTATGGTTACTGAAAAGCTTTCCATTATTGGTTTATACTGTTTTCTAGAATCCATTTGCCGCTCTGCTTATCTGTGTTCGTTGCTGATAGCGAAATGATCACCGTTTAGATTCCTACCGTGTATTTTCATTGGATTGCCGCACGATGGTGTTAGTTAATCTAATTTTTTCTAGCAGCAACTGACTTCAGTGTAATAAGAGCTATCGTTGTGACTGCGAGGGGTGTCGTACTACAGCAGAGGAGAGTATTAGGACGAGTATTTTAATGCCTTTTTTCTGTTATTAAGTTTTAAGTATACTAACTCTGTAATGCTACAAAATACAATATCGTTTATTAGCATCTGAGATGCTATAGTGATACGAACGTTTTTTCTTTTTTTTCTTTTTTTTTCTAGGGAATGAGAGTTCCAATTTAAGACGCTTACATTTAGTTATGCAGAAAGTTTTTCAGTCAGACGAAGGCATTTAAAATTCAGCCACATTATGTATGTCACTAATGACTAAAAAGTATAATTTACAAGTATATTAAATTAAAATTGACAAAAAACATAGGAAATAGAAATTTTCATGAAGTTTGCTCTATGACGTTGCTATACGAGTGAAATGTGTAGCTCTGTGTTAATTTGTGGAACATTTTGGCGAAGGAGTTTATCGTGAATGAACTCATCCATTGCCCTGTAAATGTGTAACGCTGTAAGCAGTATATACAATCTTGTCCCGACTAAGTTCCTCGGCCTTTCTTTCGCTCGTATCTACTGAGAGAGCTGATTAAGCGTTACATACAGCAAATATAGCAAGATACACGTGGAATGATGCACCAGGCACCTCGTCGCTCTTCGAAATCGACTTTGTTGCTTAGTATATGGTATTCCAGGAACAAGTACCGCTTTCCGAATTTACTGAAAATGACTAGCGTAGCCTAAACAGACTGTTTCGACATGGTTTCAACGTGAGTACGAAAAGTATGAAATGAAAAAAAGGAAAAGCTATAACATGTGTTCGGTTCATAATGGCATCGACGAAGGCACAATACACGACATAAAAATAAAAAGGATCGCTAACCATCGCCTTCTGGAAAGCACAGAAATCTCCCTCACGAAAGTAAGACGAAAAATTAAGTAATATGTCGAAAAGTTAGGCCACAAGGTAGGGACATAAGCCTATAAATGACCGCCGTTTGTCAGAACCATTTCGGGGTTGTCGGGATTACGGAATGCGCCCATACCCAACAGTAAGGAAATACCCAGAGAGGCAGACGATCGACACGACTATTTGTAGTTTAAGCCTAACGTCTCACTGCATGACGAAACATTAAATAGTTCAAAGGCGTCTTAAGTGGGAGCAGCTGTTTCTTAGATCGACAAATAGCGTCTTCACATAATTCACATTTTATTGTAGACGTTCCGCGTGCTCCAAATGACATACACAGCGAAGAGGCTCAGTGGTTAGAGCACTCGACGTGTACTCAGAAGGACGTTGGTTCAAATACCCGTTCGGTCAACTTGTAGGTTTCCCATAACTTCAGTAAATCGCTTAAGGCAAATGGGATGGTTTCTCTGAAAGAGCTTGTGCCTCGTCTCTAGTGACATAGTGACATCGTCTCCGAGTGGCCACTAATCTTACTTTCTTTCTAATAAAGAGACCGAACGGCAGTCAGGCTTTTGCAATATTTTTATACTTATGGTACGTGAGGTTCGGAAATAAAATATCAATCGCCTTTAAAAAGTTAATGCAACTCTCAAATTTTCGAGAAAATCGACACTGAAATTTTCCGAGCGTTTTTAATTCACAGGCGAAAAAAATTGGAAATTTGTGCTAAGGTCTTATGGGACCGAACTGCTGAGGTCGTCGGTCCCTAAGCCTACGTACTATTTAATATAACTAAAACTAACTTAGGCTATGGACAACACATACACACACCCATGTCCGAGAGAGGACTCGAACCTCCGACGGGGGGGGGGGGGGGGGGGGGGGGGGGGGTTCACAGCCAATTTTGTAAACGGCCAGAGAGCTCCTTGGTAAAATGTTCGCCTGCAGCGTGAGCGACCTTGGTTCGATTCGTGGCAGATGCTAATTTTTGAACAATGGTGCATGTTCTACAAGCATTTCCGTGAAGCAGAAAATACATGAAGTTAAAAATTCATTTTAACGTTTTTCATTGGAACAATGTTTACTAACAATCTTTCATGTAAGACAATCTTTTATGTAAGACAATTAAGAATTTGTCTTGTGTGCGATATGTAACTAGAAATAAGACGACATGCATTTTTCATAAAAATGGCAATTAGATACACATTAATTAACATACATTTGATAAATTTTGCATTTAAATGACATAGATATTAGTTCTGAAAACACGTAAATGTTATGACCGAAACGAAACTAGAACCAGCGATTACCAATCTCGAGCGCTACCGATTTTTATTCATATTTACACGTTTTACGTTTCACGTAAATGCTCATAGAACATGCACAATTGTTAAAAATTCGAAGTAATGAATTAAAAACGCTCAAAAAAAGCCAATTTTCTCGATAATTTTTGAGAGTTGCGGCGACCGGATGTGGATTATTGACATTAGTGTTCTGAACTTCACGTGCCATATACATAAAAAATTACGAAAATCCGATTGACATGCGGCCTTCTTGTAAGTGACTTTAACAGGCAGTCTCTTTCTCGACTAGTCTGATAGTTCTAAATTACTTCGCACCTCTTATAATAATACTAAAACTCAGTAAGATAAAACATTCTTCGACTGCGGTTACGGCTGCCACAAATTAATTTTTTTATTTATTGCGATTCCAGTTTAAACTATTATTTATCTTCGGGCAGATATCCAAAATGTAGAGATGTATACAGACAATACAGCCGTTAGTCGAGACATGAAGAGAGTATGAACGGTGTCCAAGTCATAGAGTGCACGAATAAAAACAAAGCCAAGTGAATACCATGGTAGCAACATATTTCTCACTTCCGTGTAATCCCGGTTGGCAGATGGGTAACTGGAGTATACTGAGTTGAAAGGAGTCTTTCGTTTGGAATTGTTGGCAGACATACGAATGTCAGAAGTGCATACAATATTAAACACTCAGCAAAAGCCAACTGTGTCTGTTTGGTTGGAAACTGCAGACCCCTAACGCATTTACTGGAACTTCACCGTAATCAGCTAATAATAAATTACAGACAACTGTGATAATGACGCAAGGGGTAAGAAATAGGCAATGTTTAAGCACTGAGGAAACGTCTCTACACGAAGAAAATTATTAGTCAGAGTTAAAACGGCTCATGTTTAAAATCTGCTGATTATCATATTCGGCATGTACTTCGCGCTTCCAGATATAATTGGCACGTAATACTTGCCAAGTACTTACGAATGCATCCTCCCTACAGAGAACAGCGATGAATATATTTAGTCAGTCAGGCCTTGCGCATGAAAATTCAAGCGGTCCGCCAGATACAATTTGTGTCAGTTGTTCTCATAGCGCAGATGACAGTAAAAGAGACGTCTCAGCCTTTGGCTCGGGTTCGGTACTTGCTGCCGTCCAATGTTTAATTTTTGTATCGCTCTCTTGTTCGGTTTTGGGAAACCAAAAGAAAACCACGTTTGGCTGCACCGTCTCTGGCGGGCAGTTTGAATTTGCGCTCGCAACGACCTGGTTGACTATCTTCATTGCTAACTAACTCGGAGCCTCTTTAACAGCTGTTTCTCAGCACATCCTATTCTGCAACCCGCCTACAAGCTTTTCAGACATTCCTCACCTCCTTGTATACGCCAAAATCAGTGACAGAGATTGTAAAAAGCAAGCAGCCCTCTTTGTCAGTAAATATTTTTGTGTACAATCTGTGATCGACGTCTCCTCTTTAGCATTATTACAGTAACGGAATTGTTACTTATCAAAGTTTTATTCAACTGGATCTGTGTTACATGAGATTACAAATAGTTATAACATATATAGAATTTTTTAATGAAGAAGTTCATTATTATAAGATACTAATGTATAAAATTCCATAACTAATAAAAATAATGCAGCATACGGATTTTTAATAGCACGACAATTAATAACGCTTAGCCATGACCTAGAAACTATTCTTCCATGCGCCTGGAATGATTTGGGAACACAGTGGATCCCTCGACTGAGAATGGCTGTATCAGAGAAGCAATTATCTGAATCTTCTGTGCGTGAGCAATTATTCCTCCTATTCGGTTAACATTAATGCGTTACAACAACCACATCAATCAAGCGGACGCAAAGTTCTCTTCTATTAACATTATCATATACTATTTCATTCGTTTCATTGAAATAAATTGTGTAACACCACGAAATAGGCCTGAAGTATTCCTACGAGGAGTAGGCGGATTCTGCAAGGCGAAAAGGCTTTGAAATATAATCTAAAAATCAGATTTGAAAATATGCAGTTTCTTCTTAACACCGTTCAACTCTTGATGAAGCATACAGATATGTCCGATAAAGAGCTCCCGCAACATGAAAATCATTTTTCTGTCGCGTTTTTTGTGAATGGTGTCTGACGGTCCTTTTAAATAAAGAACTAACGCCATATTTCCATCGTAGTATATCTCGTTTCCAAAATTTTCTCTGCAAGCTGTCGTCCCTTATTGCAGCGTCAGTTTTTCGCCGAAGGCGACCGCATAAGCCGAAAGCTCTATCGCGACTGAAACAACGCTTGTTGAAATACGTGTTTCGTTTTTAAACAGTTTTCGCTTCCATCAAACAGGACGAAATAATCCATCAACGTGGTGATGATGATAATAGTATGTATTCGGTGTTTGTATGCCACACACAAAAGCGCGTGCAGTACACACACAGTGTATATTCCTTTGCGGAATTATGTATCCTTTATAAATTGACTCTCTTTCTGCAGTGCAGGAATATACGAGGCTGGCCTATTAGGACCTGGCAGTAACCTCCCTTAGGTGGAGCAAATTCTCGGGAGCGGTGTGCAACGTACGACGCCGGAACGCTGTGTGTGTTGCTCTTTATCGGCACCTGGCGGGAATAAATACCGCGCTCCTCGTCTATCGAAAGTAATCTCGTGAGTTCCGCTTTAAAACGAGACGGAGAGTGGGTCGGTTGGTGCAGTTTAATGGCAACTAGCGCGCTCTCGCAAGAATTCCCAGCGAATTTCCTGCAAGTTCTAGGGTCCGCAGTTAAACAGAGGCGACTAATTTTCAGCAGAAGAGTATGGCCGAAAGAGAGCGCGTTATTGCTTCGCATCACTTGTCGTTACTGACAGTGGACATTTAGGGCTCTAAATTGAACTGCGGAGGGCGAAATTGCAATCTTGAACGTAACTTTGTCTACTTCGCGACTCTTTTGGTAAAATTCATCACAGACGTTTCCGAAGAGTAATACGTCACACGTTTCAACCGAAATAAAGAATACTATGTTTCTAAATTTCGAAAAAAACTATTTCATTTTCCATTTAAGCTGGTGTAACACTGCAGCAATACTACCGAGGCATTATTTGCGCTTGATAAAAACTACCGTAATTTGGTAGACAGTCTTCTCTCGGGTGTAGTTTCAATCGCCTTCTTTCCTTTTTCCTCAACTTTTTGGTTTCCAATTACTTTTCCCGTCTATGTAGTCACTCGGCTATAATCCCATAAAAAATGTACGAAGTTCGATCTAAAAGAAACAGACGCCACTATTACGCGAATTTAAATCTTCTGTTATTAACAAAAACACAAAAAAATTGCCGGTTTTTTGTAGTGATGGAAGGTTACTTCTTAGTTCATTTGTTTCGTGCATACGTTGTAAATGACAGTAAAACACGACATTATTTCATCTCTTCGAATGCCCAGTAGTAGAGCAATTAGATTTATAGCTGCTTTCGGATCGAGTCCACTGCTTGTACTTAAATTACTGCTTGCACTTTTATTTTAACTCTTCGAATTAATGCAAAGTACGTTATATTGGTGCACTGACACCGTGGCCATTGTATTTACCATAATTGTCAGGTATGAAAAATTCATTATTTCTATGTAGACTTTGAACATACAGTTTAATTTACATCCTTATTTGTTACGGATAAAATATTATATAAATTTGTTACCTCAGTTTAAATAAGCTATCCATAGATTGACTTATTGTAAATTTTTTCGTGTCATCTTTCGCCATATAGAAACAGTTTCTTTTTTCCCTCCTTTTGTTTTCCTCGAGACTCCTACCCCCCTGAAATAACTTTTTCACAAATATTACAATAAACTGAAACCAAAGGACTAGCTTCTCTATTTATCGTATCGTTGAAGAACATCTTCAAAAATTGACTTCTAAAAAAAATAATATTTGTGAACATGCTGCCGTAAGAAGTTGTTTATAAGAGCAGCTTAAGCTATTTTCATATGATGCAGCTTAATCATGTCGACCAGTATTGCGCCTCAAATGTAAGTGACTTACTTGCATCATTTTAAGAGTAAATACGAGTTAATGTTACTTGCGTACAAGAATAATATAAATAAACGAAAATATTTAGGATTCAGTGTAAAAAACGTAGAGTTTTGTCGAGAACACACATTATCATTTTCCCCAGCCGTTCCACTTGTACATAAACGTAAGGTGACAGACTACGCGTGATAAATAAATTCTTGACTCAGTGTCGTTTCTGACCACCTTCCGCACCAATAGGGGTTTCTGTAAATTGTTTGAGAGAATTGACGAATATTTTAAACTTTTTTATCCCCATACGAATTATATTCCCGTTACTACAATGATTTGAAAGTTTCCCACAATATATTTTGGTGAGCTGGATTCAATTGTCGTTCTGTTCATCTTGTCCTTCGATCTCCGTATTTCTCTCAGTCGCTCCAGTCATATGCCACCATGGCTACCCTACATCTACATCATACTCCGAAGGCGTGCTTTTAGTGTGTGGCGGGTGACAATTCGCCATCACTATCTTCCCTCCTCCTTTTCCAGTACCATTCACGAACGTTGCGCGGAAGAACTAATGTTGACAGATGGCGGTACGATCTCTACATTCTCTGATTTTTTCGTCACGGTCGTTTCGGGAGGCCTATGTTGAAGGAAGTAATGTTTTTCTTCTCTTCCTGTAATGTACAATAACGGAATTTCACCAGTACCCTCTCCATTATCCTCAGCGCCTTTCTTGTACCGTCTTCCACTGACGTTTGTTGAGAACCTCCGTAAAGCTCTTGTACTTTATAAATTATGTGTTTCTTAAACCACTTATTTCGAGGACGAATTCCTTAAAGTTATTAAAATTCTTCCAGTGTATCTCACCCCGAAATCTGCTTTTCCTACAATTACACTACCGGGAAAATGCGACACCTTTAAGGACAAAGTCATTTTATTGATAAGCGCTGTAACCGGGTAGTTCATTTTTCTGGGAGTATATGATAACAAATTCAGCACAAAAAGACAAACTAATGTAACTGTGATCCGGATTAAGTACAGAATTGATTTGACATCGTGTCTTCAGCAGTAGATCTTCTATAAATACACATTTTTACATAGCTAATAATATCACAATTTTTGCACAGGAATGTGCTTAACTCTGCATGGGACATTACCCAAATTACTATTTCCTTTTCTTTATTTTATTCACATGGTTCAAATGGCTCTGAGCACTATGGGACTTAACATCTGAGGTCATCAGTCCTCTAGAACTTAGAACTACTTAAACCTAACTAACCTAAGGACATCATACATATCCATGCCCGAGGCAAGATTCGAACCTGCGACCGTAGCAGTCGCGCGGTTCCGGAATGAAGCGCCTAGAACCTCTCGGCCACCGCGGCCGGCTTCAGACCAAGTGAACGTGTCATAGTAAAGGGGACCAAAAGTTGCATCAATACACAGTGTAGAATCTTCTGGCGGCAACCCAGGTGTGTGTGTCCACGCATGCAAACGGTCATAAAGGTGCCGAATGACATCCACAGACAGTGTGTCCCAAGCATCTTGGACGTTTTGTTGCAGTTCGACAATGAACCTTGCAAGCTCCGGAGAACGAGTAAGTTCCCGCTTCAGAATATCTCATGGCGAGAGGTCTGGTGATGTTGCTGGCCAGGGCGTGGCACGAAGAGCAGGTTGTGTCGCGGCAGCCTTATGTGGACGTGCATTGTCCTCCTGAAAAAGCACGTCATCTTCTTGTCTAAGAAATGGCAGTAACGTAGGGTTACTAGCTTGTGCATTGTAGCGGACTTCTGCTCCTTTACCCTGCAGAAACACCAAATGCGACCACGCTTTACAGCTGGTGCCTCCCCACACCTCGAAGCCTGGGATGGGCTCTGTATGTCGTGGGCGAATGCGCTCTGGAATAGGCTATTCACCAGGTCTACGCCATTCACGCGTACGCCCATCACTCACAAACAGGCAAAACCCACTGTCATTACTAAAATCAACAGAACGCCTTTCCGTTCTCAAGTTAACCCTCTCACGACACCAGAGCCGTGCTAGGTGTTGTCGTGGTGTAGGGCGGCTGCCTGGCTAAAGGCACAAGTGATCCTAGGCCTTCTGTTAACAGGTCCCTAATGGTCCTTCGAGACGCAACATGTGCAACATGACAGAATTTGTTCGCTGGACGACGACGTTCGGTCGGCCACCGCTGCTCGCACAAGTCATCGATCTTAACGTACGTCTGTACTAGGCGGGCAACCAGAACTTGGTCTACGGGTGTGGGAATGTTCCATAGGCCAGCAGCGATACATTATGCCCAGCGTGTGTAGCTGTCCGTCGATACGTCCATCCAGCTTCCCGTACTCCGACAATGCGACCAATTCAAACGTCTGAAGTTGTTCAACAGGCGAACTTATTCGTCAGCGAGGTACGGTTCTACCCTAGTATGAATATTGCAAACACTTTTCACCTCTAAATTCAGCACAGTTACTGTCTGCAGAGTCGAAACAGAGAATGCACAGACAGACTTTCCGAGAACCATCTAATCGCCGATGATAGTAACAAATGTATCACTAATACTACTACCCCTCAATATGCACATGTAATATATACCCTTTTGCCACTGAACACATTCCATGAGGGTGTCGCACCTTTTCTGGCGGTGTAGTTTTATGTGGTTATTCAACTTCAGGCTGCTCCAAACCATCACTCCTTGGTATCTTAGGGTTGTTACTGTTGTTGTCGACAGTAGCGTAATCGAACAGTAGTGGGTCTGTTCTATTTATGCGAGAATATTTCATTTCACCGTTCCTTAACATTCGTCATATAGTTAGCCAGTATTACTTATAAAGAGATACCTCCATCGACGGAACGCTAATTTTGAGAGGATGTACCTAGTGGAAATGCAATGAGTCTCAGTTAAGACGCCTTTCTCAAACTGTGTTTCTTATCTGAAGTAACAAGCGTTCAGTACAGCAAGAACTTAAAGCGCAACTACTTTTTACTGAATAGTCCGCGCTTAAATAACTGCAGGTAGACAATAAACGGGAGCTGCTGAATGTGAACGTTTCTCTGAGATATCTTTCGGGAGGCAGCTACGTGCTGTATCGCTCTTAAATTTGATGACAGCCATAAGCCTGAAGCAAGGCGTTGCCAGTGACTCTCAGATATCAGCAATTTGTCCATTTAACTTTTGAAGTTAATAGGGACGGTATGTCTCGAAGCAGGTTGGGAATTTATTAACTTGGCCTTTGATGTTGCGCTCCAGCGGAATAGATATTACAATAAAATGCTCCAAGGTATGAGGCTCAGACGAGGCGGAGGCCATGAAGGAAAAATCTCTTAAAGACTCGTACTTATTGTCGACGTTAAAGCGGTACCTACTCTAGTCGTCGCTTACCTTCACGTAATTTTGTTGAAAATGAAAAAAAAACATTGCTTTTTCCAAGTAAGTTCGGAAAGGCTTTTCGTTATTTTCTACGCCTACTTTCCGACAAAGGATTTAATATGATTTAAATGTCGTTCCGTAACCTTGTGAACTGGATGCTTGAGCAAAAAGTGAACGACGTCCAGTTCTGTTATTTTTAGTTATGGATTGCTTCTTGTAATAGAGGCAGCGAGACAGTGATCTGTCAGGGAAGAAAAAGACCATGTTCTAGACTGGATATGTCCCCGTCATCTGTTAACAGATTTCTGCACTGCTAAGACGTGAGATTATAAAAATAAGTAAAACTACAACAGTGTGTTACATATTTGTATATTTAAAGTTTTAAATTTTCGTGGAATACGTAAATGGAAGCCAGAGGCATCAAGAGAGAGCGTCAGCAAAGCTAGAGAAATCCAACAAAACTTTTCCTCGCATGCGAATCCTGCCTCGGGCATGGATGTGTGTGATGTCTTTAGGTTAGTTAGGTTTAAGTAGTTCTAAGTTCTAGGGGACTGATGACCACAGATGTTAAGTCCCATAGTGCTCAGAGCCATTTGAACCATTTGGAATTTAGAATATATACATCGCCTGTTATTTTACTTAATCGTTCAGATAGCAAAGAATGACTTTGAATATGTTATCGAGGATGGAAATAGCTGCTAGACTAGGACTCGAACTCGGTTTTGGTGCGTTTGGCGAGCAGCTGCATTACCATTAGGCTGTCTGAGTACGCCTCTGACCTGACTCCCCAGTTTCCTTGTCACTGACGTTTCATCCCATTACTTCTGCCTATTACAGTCAGTGATTCTCCTGCATGGAATGGGATAACGGAATCCCTGTGGGAACTGATCTGGTGGACGGCCGTGGCAGCTCGGAGTGGCCGCGCGGTTAGAGACACCATGTCACGGATTGCGTAGCCCGTTCCGCCGGCGGTTCGAGCCATCCCTCGTGTGTGTGTGTGTGTGTGTGTGTGTGTGTGTGTTGTTCTTAGCATAAGTAGGTTTAAGTATTGTCTAAGTCTAGGGACTGATGGCCTCAGCAGTTTGGTCCCTTAGGAATTCACACACATTTGAACATTTTTGAACGACCGTGGCTTACCCTGCCACAAGGGATATACAAAGTGTTCATCCAGTTCACAGCATTACATTTTCCGCACGAATATAGATAGAAACTTGAGGTTAATTTTAATTTATACATAGGCCTACATAGCTTTTATTTTCAAAAGTATCAAACTTTTTAATTCCATTCGTCGAGACTGACTTTTTAGAGAGCCTACAAATTTGCTTAATCATGAGTTACGTATACGCTGCCTGACAAAAAAGTCAAGCAGCTAGAAAGGAAGGGGTAAACGAAATGAAACTTCGCAACTGAGAGGTGAATATCAGTGATTACAAACCGTTGTGTCCTGTGCTGAGGAAAGCTGGTCCACAAATGTTATAGCTGGTTGTTGATATTGTGAGACACTGGTACTGGGACTACGTTGACGTCCTGGCTGATTCTACATATGTTCTTTCAGGGACAGATCTGATGGTCTTGCTATCAATGCGAGTATCTTAACATCACGCAGACATTTCATAGAGACACGTGCCGCATTGTGCTGTTGAAAAATGGCACCACGATACCATCGCATGAGACGTAACACATGAGGATGCTGGCTGTCCGTGAACGTTGTGCAGTCACAATTCCATTTGTCAGTACCAGTCGTGACCAGATGCCAGTGGCTCCCAATGCTACGCCAGGCGTAGCACCGCTAAACCCGTCAAATGCACTACTGGTCATTAAAATTGCTACACCAAGAAGAAATGCAGATGATAAACGGGTATTCATTGAAAAAATATATTACACTAGAAACGACATGTGATTACATTTTTACGCAATTTGGGTGCATAGATCCTGAGAAATCAGTACCCAGAACAACCACCTCTGGCCAGAATAACGGCCTTGATACGCCTAGGGATTGAGTCAAACAGAGCTTGGATGGCGTGTACAGGTACAGCTGCCCATGCAGCTTCAACACGATAGCACAGTTCATCAAGAGTAGTGACTGGCGTATTGTGACGAGCCAGTTGCTCGACCACCATTGACCAGACGTTTTCAATTGGTGAGAGATCTGGAGAATGTGCTGGCCAGGGTAGCAGTCGAACATTCTCTGTATCCAGAAAAGCCCGTACATGACCTGCAATATGGGGTCGTGCATTATCCTGCTGAAATGTAGGGTTTCGCAGGGATCGAATGACGGGTAGAGCCACGGGTGGTAACTCATCTGAAATGTAACGTCCACTGTTCAAAGTGTCGTCAGTGCGAACAAGAGGTGACAGAGACGTGTAACCTATGGCACCCCATACCATCACGCCAGTATAGATGACGAATAAGCGCTTCCAATGTGCGTTCACCACGATGTCGCCAAACACGGATGCGACCATCATGATGCTGTAAACAGAACCTGGATTCATCCGAAAAAATGACGTCTTGCCAGTCGTGCACCCAGGTTCGTCGTTGAGTACATCGTCGCAGGCATTCCTGTCTGTGATGCAGCGTCAAGGATAACCGTAGCCATGGTCTCCGAGCTGATAGTCCATGCTGCTGCCAACGTCGTCAAACTGTTCGTACAGATGGTTGTTTTCTTGTAAACGTCTGTTGACTCAGGGATCGAGACGCGGTAGCACGATCCGTTACAGCCATGCGGATAAGATGCCTGTCATCTCGACTGCTAGTGATAAGAGGCAGTTGGGACCAACACGGCGTTCCGTATTTCCCTCCTGAACCCACCGATTCCATATTCTGCTAACAGTCATTGGATCTCGACCAACGCGAGCAGCAATGTCGCGATACGATAAACCGTAATCGCGATAGGCTACAAGCCGACCTTTATGAAAGTCGGATACATGATGGTACGCATTTTCCTCCTTACACGAGGTATCACAACAACGTTTCACCAGGCAACGCCGGTCAACTGCTGTTTGTGTATGAGAAATCGGTTGGAAACTTTCCTCATGTCAGCACGTTGTAGGTGTCGCCATCGGCTCCAACATTGTGTGAATGCTCTGCAAAGCTAATCATTTGCATATAACAGCATCTTCTTCCTGTCGGTTAAATTTCGCGTCTGTAGCACGTCATCTTCGTGGTGTAGCAATTTTAATGGCCAGCAGTGTACATTGGAAGAATGGGACCTCTCCTCAGGTAGCCGCTACAGTCGCCGACGATTGTCATCCGGTGTTGTGCTAAACCGCGATTGATTACTGAATATAAGACTATGCTGCTCATCAGCAGGCCACGCTTCCTGGTTATGGCGTCACACCAAACACAGCCGCTTGTGCTGTGGTTTTACTGGCATAGTCTGACTCCGTAGCTGTGTGGTCAACATAGATGGTTGTCATGCGGAGGGCTCGCGTTCCACTCCCGGTATTGTCAATGATTTTTTCTTGGTAGGAGGTACGGTACGGGGTGCACTCAGCCTCGCTACTTGACGTACAGGTGTCGGCTCCACGGTCTGTAAAGTCGGAAAAACTGTTGTGCTGAACATATGCCCTTTCATACCACATTCGCATGACGCCGCTAAGCAGGGGATGACACGGCGCCCGACAGACATCCCTTTGGCCTTCACGAGCCGGCTGTGGTGAGCGAGCGGTTCTAGGCGCTACAGTCTGGAACCGTGCGACCGCTACGATCGCAGGCTCGAATCCTGCCTCGGGCATGGATGTGTGTGATGTCCTTAGGTTAGTTCGGTTTAAGTAGTTCTAAGTTCTAGGGAACTGATGGCCTCAGAAGTTAAGTCCCACAGTGCTCAGAGCCAATTTGGCCTTTACGGCCTGGCGAGGAGCTTGTTTCAGTGGCAACCTACGCGTGGGACGATAATTACCTAGTTTGGCTGCAGCTAATCTCCGACGAGTAGTATGGGATAACCCAGAATGTTGCAAAATGACAAATCAAAATTGATAGTAACTTCGAGAGATAACCAAAATTTGCGATATCACCTTACTTTTCAGTGATGTTTTAACTCAATTCAGCTATAAATTATGTGATTCATACTTCTCAAACCCTTACTTTATACACTAGTTCATTTACTAAAATTTTCTGTTTTTCCAAACTGGTAAACCATCCAGTAACAATAATTTTGCTTATTTCTGGGAATGAATCAAGTGCTAAAGAAATTAGTTACTCTTAGATTCCACTTTACATGAGTTACTAAAAAGGCCACATATTTCAGATAATTGGCATCAGGTCAGTTACGTAACTGTTGACAAAAGTTATTTTTCAGTGAATGCAAAACTGTTATTGTACATAAAACAGAAAATTTGTCCCAGTTAGGGATTCTTAAACTGGACGTCTTGCTTTTACTGAACAGTTGCCTTGACTGATGTGGCACAAACTTTCCTTTGTCACGATACATTGATTACAGTGCAGTTCCAACATTTTTTAACTTGTTTCGGCAGTACTATACCATTTATTAGCATCCTCACTGATTTCTTCCCCACTGACTGCATTTATTTGATTTCAGTTGGTACAATAGAATTAAAATGCATCCATTGCCGCAGAACATGCCATGATCGTCCATCAAATCTTTGTCGTGGCCATATTTTCATTCGTCGTCACTTATTCATTGTACCATGGTTCCAGCATTTTCGGTGAAGCATTCCACCTCGTCGCATCTTCATTTATTTCATCTCTATCAGCCCATTTATTTCATTTCTGTGCATGTAATTAAGTTAATCGGTTCAAAGTCAGCTTTTGTTGGTGCGGCACGTCCACATATTTTGTTAGTATTGTGTGATTTGTGTGCTTCACAACAAAATATCAACTGAGACAGACGCTGAGATCATATACTGGTTCAGTTTGGGAAAAGTGAGGGGAGGTGGTCCATGGCAACCTTGTTGAGGCAACCAGTCATGTGAAGTGCGTCAGGAATCCTACAGCCCGGAGAGATGAAGCCTTCGGAACTGAAACAGAATTGGACGATAAAGTGACACTTTAACACAAAATTTTTTGAAAGGTTTTGCACAATAGCTGTCTGTCACTACTAGTTTCGGTCAACCAACAAACCATCCTCAGGTATCTATATGCAGTGAGAAACAGTGTTTACAAACCAGAAACAATCATCATGACGTCCATAAAATGTTCTCATATAACCTATACTTACACAAAAATGGACCTTAATTTCAGGGCACGCCTCCAATCACCACCATTTGTATACTGATCGCAACGGAACTCATGTCTTGTAATTAATAACTTTTTTTGTAAGTATAGCCAAGGTTTGATGGATGTATGGATACGCATGTGTTTCGTGTTGTGAATGTAAGTACCTGACGATAGTGTGCTGTTTGATTGGAACTGGCAGTTTTTAATGAAGTGACACATAGCTGTTGCACCAATACAAGATTTTTCAAAAATGTTTAAAAGCTATAATTAATTGCCTCCTTAAAATAATATCTAGTACCAAAATCATTTTATCCTTCTTATTTCTGCAAATATCCAATGCGAATGATGCCTGTCGTAGCTGCTAAAAGTGTTTTCTATTCAGTTTTAACAAAATATGTACCTTTACCCCACGAAGGAGAGCTCTGACTGAACCCATGTTACTATACTGAAGAACATGCTCGTCATTGATGCAGCTCCCATTAGACTTCATCAGGATACTGAGAAATTGAGATTCGAAGGAGATGTAGGTTAAGGAGATTCGATACCACCAGAACTGTATTCAGCAATCTAGTTTTCATGTCCACTGGGAAAACGAAAGAGGAATACCATGAGGTTATAAAAGTGATGGGATACATTCTAATAGCGTGTCAGATCACCTTTTGCCCGGCGTAGTGCACTACCTCGATGTGACATAGGCTCAACAAGTAGTTGGAAGTCAACAACAGAAATGTTGAGTCATCTATAGACGTCCTTAGTAGCGAAAGTGTTGGCGGTACAGGATTGGTGCACGAACTGAGCATAAATGTTCGATGGGATTCATGTGGGGCGCTGTGGATGGCCAAATAATTCGCTCGAATTGTGCAGAATGTTCTTCTAAGCAGTTATGAAAAATTGTGGCGCGGTGACATGTTTGGGAAAATTAATGGCTGCAAATGGTCTCCATCTAGCAGAACATGACGATTTCCAGTCAATGATCGGTTTAGTTGGATCAGAGTATCCAGTCCATTTGGTGTAAACACAGCCCACACCAATATGGAGCCACCACCGGCTTACACAGTTTCTTGTTGACAACTTGGGTCCGCGGTTTAGTGGAGTGTGCACCACATTCGAACCACGGTTTTCCAGTGGTCTAGGGTCCAATCGATATGGTCACGAGCCCTGAAGAGACGCTGCAGGCGATGTCGTGCTGTTAGCAAAGGCACTTGCGTCAGTCGTCTGCCGTCACAGCCAGTTAACACCCAATTTCGCCGCGTTGTAAAACCGGGTACGCTCTTCGTACATCCAGCAATGAATTCTGTGGTTATTTCATGCACTGTTGCTTGTTAGTTACCTGCTCTCGGTCGTTAAGTGAAGGCTGTCAGCCAATGCGTTGTCCGTTTTGAGAGGTAATTCCTGAAATTCGGTATTCTCGACTCACACTTGAAACTGTGGATCTCGGAATATTGAATTCCCTAACGATTTCTGAAACGGAATGTTCCATGCCCTAGCTCCAGCTACCATTCCGCGTTCAAAGTCTGTTAATTCCAGTCATGTGGTTACAATAACGTCTGATAACCTTTTCACGTGAATCATCTGAGTACAGCTCCGTCAATGCAATGCCCTGTTTTACCTTGCGTGCCCTATACTACCGCCATCTCTGCAAGTGCGTATCACTATCCTATGATTTTAGTCGCCTCAGAGTATGCTCGTTCATCTGATGACAGTCAGATCACTTTCAATGAATGAAAATAGTCTATAGTATTGTATAATCAACACGTCGGAAAGACAAAAACACAATTTCACGGTAGAGTAATAGAACGAGCTGATGATTGGTGTTTAGGGCATTCGAAGACGGGGATTGTATGCACCGACAATGATCAACAGTGAATATTTTGTTAATTAAATGCATATTTTGGAACCAAACTGAAAAATAAAGTTTATAATTAGTGTAAACGGAATTGCAGCGTCGACTTAAGGCTGAGAGACATGAACTGTAGTGACAGGATGGTCTATTGCACACTATTAGCCGTTGCAGTTGTCAAGACATATCTGCTGCAACATTAACGATGTAAATTGAGGTGACTGTGTGTCTTCTACTAGGGACACCTGTACTGGAATCGGCTAATTGAGGAAATCTTCGGAAAACGTAATATCCCCAGGGAATCAATACTGAAGTTCAGTAGTTACGTATTTTTTGTCTTTGAGCAAAAGCAGCCATACGAGAAGTAAGTAGGTGCAGACGGACTGAGCAAAATATTTTAAGTACTACGAGAGGTAAAGAGCTACCAGTGCTAACCATGGAGTGGCAAGACTTGAAAATGTAAAGTTTTACATCACTGGTACTAAATTGACTTCCATATGACGTCGAGAGAACTGTCTGGAAAAAATGTAAGAAAATAATAGTTTTGTAGGCTAGAATCTCCTCCCCCCCCCCCCCACCCCCTCTTTCCCCTGCTGTAGGGACAGGAAGCCAGTTGTGAGTAACGGATTACAAGGATTACCAAGATCACTATGGAACTATTCGAACTGTTCTTGTCTCCCTCCACATATCGCCGTGTGAGAGGCTCCCTTGTCCTTTTTGGTATAAATGATGTTAAAAATTGTCTTCTGTGCTGCATTTTTTGGGGCTGAGACTGACTGTTGTTATTTCTCTTGTGCCGAAGTGAGCCGTCCCCGTTTGTGACTGCCTTTGCTCAGCTTTCCCAAGCCTGGAACAGTGCTGGGTTATGAGTCCGCACTGCTGGAAGCTAGCAACCACGTAGTTACAGCAGGAATGATACGACAATAGTACCGGAAACTTCGGCGTGGCCGGTCGTTTCAGGTACCTGCTGTCCGGGCAGTTCGGAAATACATTCGGTGGGAGCGTTTCCGTTTCTTCAGCGTATCAGTTTGCGTTTCTGGTTTCGCCTCTCGCTTTCTCCCACGTTAACACTGACTATCGGGACAGGACTTCCAATGCGCGACCCACTCAAAAACTGACAATTACTCTGTGATGGATAAGAGAGATGTATGTTCGGAATTACTATGAAAGGTTGGAGAGCAACGAAATGGATAAAGAAACAAGCTGAAGCGAATAATGTAATTATGGCGGAGTGGAGGTGTTCGCGAAGTGTTGCCAGGTGGGTGGACAGTAAAACAACCAAGGAAGTTCTTCGCTAAATTCCAAGAAATAATAAAAGACGACGGCCTAATGGAGTGGGCAGATGGCATTGAAACACATGCGGTTCCAGCAAGGATGCGAATAACTTAAAACTGGAAAATGTGGAGGACTCTAGATGAAGAATTTACCCAGCAGTGGATACCAAATGGCTCATGAAAATAAATGCAGCGTTAAAAAATTTCAAGTCCAGGTTGTTGAGGGATATTTTCTGAGTATTTTGGTATAAGGGATCCGCGCTCTCCAGTGTCTCGTTATAGAGAAATAGCATTTAGTTCGATTTCTTGCGTCTGTTTATCTTCATATATAGGACGATCAAAAACTTGAAGGCTTTGCTGCAGCGTATATGCAACGTAACGTGACGCCGATGCAGGTGTACAGGCACCTTCATACATGCAAGGATCAGTGTAGCATACGTGTCTTTCCGACATGCGTGCAGTTATGTTCCGAAACAGTGAACTACGGCGACATTATTACCAAATGCCTCCAAACAGGATAAACGTGCTGTTTCTCTTTTCTAGGCTGCGGATGGACAAACACCGGTAGACATCCATCGGAGAATGAAGAATGTGTATGGGGCAGCATGTCTGTGGAAAACTACCGGTGTAGAATAGTGCGCCAAGTTCGGTGCTTAGCGATAACGCACGCCCCCATATCGGAAATGTAACGCAGAAATTACGCCAAGTGAAGGCGGAGACACCTGAGCACCCGCTATAACGAGACATAGACCTGTCCCCATGCGATTATCGTGCCTTCTTTCCCTTAAAAAGTGCCTAGAAGGGTCAATGGTTCTGTCTGACATAGATGTGCACCCGGCAGTTAAGAACTTCTTGACGCAGCAGGACACGGTGTTTTGCCAAACGGGTATTGTCAACCTGGTGCGTCGGTGTCATGATTGCCACAATGCTCGGCCGGCCGGAGTGGCCGAGCGGTTCTGGGCGCTACAAACTGGAACCGCGCGGCCGCTACGTTCGCAGGTTCGAATCCTGCCTCGGGCATGGATGTGTGTGATGTCCCTAGGTTAGGTTAGGTTTAAGTAGTTCTAAGTTCTAGGGGACTGATGACCTCAGAAGTTCAGTCCCATAATGCCCAGAGCCATTTTTTTGCCACAATGCTCAGGGCGATTTTGCCTGATTGGCATATCGATTCTTGGCTGTGCGTCCTTCGGATGGAAAATGTTTCATCGCCTCTTAAGTTTGTAGTGGACAGAAGATATCTGCAAAACAATAGAAATATATACGGTAGGCGCTGCGCGTTTTTTTTTTTTAATTAATCCTGCTCCATTTACTGTGTACTTGCTTTTAACCACTTAACTCTGTGCCCTCAAACTTTCATTGATTATTTCTCGGTTGTGTCTCGAATATTATTTCCGGTAGTGTTACTTGTACATTAACAGCGATGAACTGCAGTATGCATAGGTTTACTGTTAAAAGGATGATCTATATGCACCTTGTGTATCGGTTTACTAAATACAGTGGTAGAGCAGTAAAACGACATGACGTTAAGCTGTTACCGCAGTGACGGCAACCCCATCACCGTAAATTTAAATCCGAGGGTTGTTGCATTACACTGTGTTTTGCGTTGCATCTTTTGGTGGTTACATATTATGGTCTTTTTCACTGTTCTAAAGATATTGTCACAAAAACAAAGGTGACTGCCGTAACAAACCGAACAAATGACATTACATTATTACTACGCAGCGAGCCATTGGAGACCAAAATACTCAAAAAAGGAAAAGAGAGAAAGAAGGAAAAAACAACCCTGAATAACATCTTAAATTTAGTTTTTGTATTTCTGGCTTACGGTGTATACAGGTTGAGGTTAAATCATGTATGACGCAACACCACTTCTATTTCACGAACTGTTCAACATACGAGGGTAATCCCAAAAGTTAGGTCTCCTATTTTTTATAAGTACAGAACTCTATTTGTGTAGCACTTGGTCACACTGTTATGAAGAGTGCTTCACGCGCTGTGTGTAAACATGCGCACGCCGCGCTGAGGCGCTCAGTCTTGGCTTGGCAGCCGTTGTTGAAAATGGAGCTCCGTTGCATGTTAACGACAAGTGCGAATTGCGCGCAGTTATTCGATTTTTGAACGCAAAGGGCACTGCTACAATTGAAATCCATCGCCAATTGACGGAAGTATATGGTCAGTCGGGCATAGATGTTAAAAATGTTCGTAAGTGGCGTAGAGAGTTTGCAGCTGGTCGGACCGAAATTCACGACGAACAAAGGAGCGTGAGACCGCCAATATCTGAGGAGACGGTGTCGAAGGTTGAGCAAAGTATGCGTGAAGATCGGCGGATCACCCTGGATGATCTCTGAAAGTTGGTTCCTGACGGGCAATTCAGAACCGGAGAAGAGAAATGTTGAGCAAGGGCGTACACATTCTCCATGAAACGGTCGCCCACAAATCGCTCGGCAAACCGTTGGTCTCCTGCAGTAGTTTCAGTGGTATATAATTAAAAAAAAAAATGGCTCTGAGCACTATGGGACTCAACTGCTGTGGTCATCAGTCCCCTAGAACTTAGAACTACTTAAACCTAACTAACCTAAGGACATCACACACATCCATGACCGAGGCAGGATTCGAACCTGCGACCGTAGCAGTCGCACGGTTCCGGACTGCGCGCCTAGAACCGCGAGACCACCACGGCCGGCGGTACATAATCACCCACCCACCCTATAGTCCTGACTTGGCGCCCAGTGACTATCACCTGTTCCCTAGGTTAAAAGATCATTTGGCCGGAAAGCGATTCAGCTCCGACGGCGAGGTGAAAGAAGAGGTTCATAAGTTTCTGAGCAGCATGGCGGCGCCGGCCGGAATGGCCGTGCGGTTCTACGCACTACAGTCTGGAGCCGGGCGACCGCTACCGTCGCAGGTTCGAATCCTGCCTCGGGCATGGACGTGTGTGATGTCCTTAGGTTAGTTAGGTTTAATTAGTTCTAAGTTCTAGGCGACTGATGACCTCAGAAGTTAAGTCGCATAGTGCTCAGAGCCATTTGAACCATTTCGAGCATGGCGGCGGGTTGGTATGACATGGGCATACAAAAACTGCCACAGTATCTACTAAAATGCATGGACAGAAATGGTGATTTTGTCGAAAAACAGCTAAATGTTCAAGCTGTAAACTGACATAAGGCATTGTAGAAATAAACAGGTCTTTGTAGTTATAAAAAAATAGGAAACCTTAGTTTTGGGACTACCCTCGGATAGGTTATAATGTACACAGGGGCACGTAATACTCTATGTTTAATTCTCTTAACTCTAGATACTCAGAAAAACATGGTTTTTAAATTGAACGAAATGTCGCACGACTTAGGGCGAAGAGGGAATACGTTATATCTAAGTGCTGTAGGCCTACCATGTTGTTCTATTACAGACATCTTATCTTCCAGTTTTAGAACATGCAACGGAATTACGTACCAGTCTGCGTACTATCAGTTGAGAACACGTAGTTTCGATGTCGTAAATCGTTCACGAAGTAAAGGGGAGGTTTGTCTTATATATAGCGCTCATGAATCCTAAGAGTCGTCAGGTGCAGTTTGTCTGATGTTGTGGCAGATACTTAAGATTTCGTTTTTGCGTTGTGTAGCTGTCCAAAGAGTTACTGCCCATCAAGTCTTTCACTTAACGAGATTAGTGTGAACAGAAACCGTCTGTTTGTATCCCATTACAGATGAAATTATTTTTAAAGCGGAATGTTACATGCCCCGTCGATAGAACGCTCCAAAATTAATCTAACCCAATTTTTTTATCGATATATATTAACAGGCACAGTAATAAACGAAGACTAAACAGCAGTCCAGCAGAAGCTAACTTGTAAGTATCCCTGCTGCATGGCTGTAGCAGTGGAGCGCTGGCCAGGATAGTGTTGTCGCTTATGGTGTACTGGTTATTCTTAGTTTTACTCCTCCTGTTAACACTTACCAATAAAACTGTTATACTACACTAATCTGTGACTGTTCTACTGAAGTGTGTGTGTGTATGTGTGTGTTTGTGTGAATGTATGTATGGAGATGGGCAAGTAACGTAAGACGTTTTATATATACGTATACGAATGGTTCAAATTACTCTGAGCACTCTGAGACTTAACATCTGATGTCATCAGTCCCCTAGAACTTTGGACTACTTAAACCTAACTAACCTAAGGACATCACACACATCCATTCCCAAGGCAGGATTCGAACCTGCGACCGTAGCGGACGCGCGGTTCCAGACTGAAGCGCCTACAGCCGCTCAGCCACACCGGCCGGCCTATATATACATACGGTTTATGCATTTCTTTGCTATTGAAATAGCAGAATTTGAAATATTTCCTGCTCCTTTCTTTCTATCGGCGTAGGTACATAATGTTATTACAGGTTCTCGAAGTATTTGACTATCGCTTGCTTTTGTGTGTAACATAAATATTTACGATATCACAGATTTCGATGTTCCAGACGGCAGCGGGAGGTGACGGAGTAGTACCAAATAAGTAAAAAGGGAATTACAAATATGATGACCGAATCAGGAAGTTACGAGCTACGAGCAATGGCAACGGCGTGACGCAGAATTCCACCGCCGATTACGGGCTTTCTGTCGTGCCGGCATTGATTTTTGTGGAAACAGCGGTATCGCATGACGAGGTTGTTACATAATCGATAGCGGTTAGCATGCACTTCTCAAACACAGGCACAGAAACCGAGTGAAATACAGCAGCGTAACACAGTCGCGACTCGGCCGAGATTCCAGAGAGCATGCGATATTGTACTAGACGTGAACATACAGCCCTGTACCGCGTACTGTGTTTGTGCCTACTGTGGGACAGTTAGTCATCCGCATATTTGAAATGCAGAAGAATTGTGCTATTTCGTATTTTCGACGCTAACCGTCGAGTAGGTTGTGTTGTGTTGTAAACTTTCAAAGAACGTCCTGATCACCAGGTACAGGAACTATGGTCTCGATACTCTGACACAAGAAGACATTCTTTCGTAAAATCGGGTAAATGTACAGAACATACAGAGGGTGAATAGAAATATGGAAACACCAAAAACAAAACACATTAACGTGTCTAATACGGTGTAGGAAACCCGTTGACAGTCAAAAACAGCTTCCAGTTGTCTCGGAATGGATCAATAAAGGCCCTGTGTGATTTTCAAGGCGATGTTAACAACATTCTCCCTGCAACGTAGTGGCCAGTGCAGGTAATGATGATGGATAGGTATCAAACATCCTTCTCTCCACAAAGACCCAATGAAAATGAGATGTTGTAACTATGGGGACAGGGGAAGTGCGACAATTCGTACTCCAGCTCCTGCACTATGTGAGCTGTATGAACAGGGGACCTATCGCCTTCGAACACAACGTGACCGCTGGGAAACAAATACTGTAACATAGGACGGACCTGAAAAGCCAAAATGGTCACATAGTCCTTGGCAACAATATAACCTTGCAGAGTACTGAAAATCACGATATGGCTGCCAACATCGTCACCGTATCCCCACCCTGTTTCCCATTTCAGACGAAAACTCGGCCGGAAGTTGGACACAGTCTGAATTAACGCTCATGAGCAAATGACTTTCTTCCATTGTTCCACAGTCAAGGTTCTATGACTTCGGCACCACGTTTTCCTATTTCGTTTTTCTGTGCTTCACTGATGAGTGCTTTTGGAATGCCGGCTCACGCTGTGATTCCCTGCTTATGGAACTCCTTTCGTGTTCATTTGGTTCAAAACATGGCTCTGAGCACTATGAGACTTAACTGCTGAGGTCATCAGTCCCCTGGAACTTAGAACTACTAAAACCTAACTAACCTAAGGACATCACACACATCCATGCCCGAGGCAGGATTCGAACCTGCGACCGTAGCAGTCGCGCGGTTCCAGACTGTAGAGCATAGAGCCGCTCGGCCACTCCGGCCGGCTATTTGTCATCACAATCCTCTTCAATGACCATCTTTCACTATCACTCGATACACATTTTCGTCTGCGTTGTAACTTAGCGGATGGTGTTTTTCCTTTTTCTGTGTAAGCGGTATAAAGTTTCGATACGGTGTCTCTCGTAATACCAAACGCTTCGCCTATCTTGGTTACGGACCGACAATTTGCCCACGTTCGACTTCAATTAGATCCGACATAATCCATTCACAACTGCACTGCACAGAACACTTTCATGATTAAGACTGTCACTAGCAATGTGCCGAGGACATTGCGCACCTTCCATTCGTGGTCGATACAACAGCGCAACATGCCGGCTTGGCTAGCATCTGCGTTTATGTTCAATCATGCATTTCTCCCAGTGTTTCCACATTTTTGTCCAACCCCTCCAGGTAATATGATGACGTAATCTATGGGATTTTTTTTACAATCAAATCAACTGCTTTTAATGTTGGAGGTGCAATACATTTAGTTAATTTTCAGAACAAATAGTGTTCACAGTTTCCACTGGGCGCCGAACCACACAATAACCCTGGGTTCGGTATGGGGCGGCGGTGGAGTAGGTGGACTGCTATGGCCTGTTGTGGGGGTTGTAAACCACTAAGGGCTACGACGGGACAAAACCTCTCCTTCGTTTCTAGGTCCCCGGTTCAGTACACAATACACAATGGTTAAATTTACCAGGAAATAGTTGGAAGAAACTCACAGATCATAGTTCGTTATGTACGTATTTCAATTTAATATGTATAGGATGTGTTTGCATTGGTTCGCATTGATTTAGAAGACTACCTTGGTTTTCTGTGTTGACTAAGAGGCTTAACATTCTCTTGTAGTTACAACAGCCGGTAGTCCTCCAGAGAAGATGATGTCGAAATGATAGTATATATATGCTTACATATGTTGCATTTGTGTCTACTAGTGTACCATGTCCACAGTCTGTTACAGAGCAGCACAGTCAACTTTACTGTATCAATTTGTTAGATCTCTTTGTTTAAATATACGGGTAAATTCGCACGCTTTGTAATTCACAATGTAGAGTTTACAGCTTTTGCGGATCTTGTTTAGTTCGTTCTGCAACTAATATTTGATAATTAAATTTAATATCTTAAACCGACTGTGTGTATAAACACTCAAGAAGAGCGATGACCAGTAATTTTCGTTGTGAACTATGGAGTCATAGTCAGGAAACGCTTCGCAGTAATTTTTTACATAATCAGGCGTACGCGCTCGCGTGTATAACACACACACACACACACACACACACACACACACACACACACACACACACACACACTAGCTGTATGTCCCTTTCTCACTCATGTATGTGCTCTACTGAGATAATTACTTCATGAAATTAAATGTTACCATTTATTATTTTTTGTCTACTTGCAAACTGCAACTCCCTTGTGGGCAAAAGGGCAGCTGCCGTTGCAGTTCACGTAATTCGTGACGAAAATACACAGCTAACAGAAAGTGACAGGAATGATGGAAATTACGCAGCTAGTTTTTTTTATTGATAAGCTGCAGAAAAAAATGAGCGATGGGTCTTGTTCAATTTGTTGGCCTAGAAAGCTAATGCATATAAAGTGGCTCAGCCTGCAACGTTTACGGAAGACTCTCGGAGAGCTGTTTTGTCTTTTTGGCAGTCCGACTTGGGCCGCCTTTGTTGACGTTTGTAGCCGGCGCGGTGGGGCGGTTATCTTTTGTTCGGCGCCAGAACGGTGTAAACGAAGTTAGACTGCCAGCGACGAGATTCCACGGAGGCCCGAGAGACCGCGGGCGATGCGACCGCCGCGGCGTTCGCCGGTCTGACTATTTTATAGCGCAGCGTGGTAATGGAGCTCTGCGGTGGGGCTTCCATCGCTCACGCTTTTAACCCATTTTTCTACCGAGAATTATTAAAATGCTCACCGGTATAGAAACGGGGCTGGAAGTGCAGGAAGCGAGCGAAAAGAGAGAGAGAGAGAGGGAAAAAAGTGCGCAAAAAAGCCGGCTGCAGCGTATTATACGTCGGTGGCGTGGAAACCGACGCTGGAGTAGGAAAGCGAGTTAGCAGCGCGCGACGTCTCTCACAGAGAATATTTGAGACGGCCGCTGCGGTGTCCGGCTGGAGGCGGCGACGCTGCGGCGAGCGCGGTGCCGTCTCTGCCTGTGCCTCTCCTCCGTTCCCGCGCCCCTCCACCGCCCCCCTCCGGGCCCCCACCACGCTCCCCACCGGCTCCCCACCACTCGCCAGGTGCGCAAATCAAATTCGTCGAGTGGCGAGCCAGCGACGCCAGCAATCGACGCAGCTGGTGGTGCCTCAAAGAGCGTCGCGGTCTTTCATCTGGCCAGCCCACAGTGCCGCATTGTGGCGGATGATACCGGTCCTGCTTCTCGCCGCCCCCTAATACACGTGACGGTAAACACGGCGGCCGCTGCCCGCGATCTCGCCGCCGGGGCCATTCACGGGTTTCACTCCCCTATCACCCTCGGAGCGGATTTATCTCGCGCGTTGATTATTACGCGTGCGTGGTGTTGATATTGAAAAATCCGGAAAAAATATCCGCCGCGTTCGGGACGAGAGGACGGTATTTATACTTCTTTTCTAAATGGAGTTTATCCAAATTCTTGAGTCGGATAAATGCAATGACTTGCAGGTATTAATCGGCAAAGGGGATGGGACGTATTACAACGGGGCAGACTCCAGCATTCGAAAGGCCCTCCCACGCTCAATATTTATTGCAGTGTGCAACAATATTGACCCTCTGAGATCGATATTGACGGAATGCGCAATATATTAAAGATGAATGCAGAGCTTCACAATACTGACAATATATTGTGCAGTGTTCGGTAATGTGTAAGGATGGTACTGCACAATACACGTCGAGACGGGGAGAAATTTAACTCGTTCCGAATGAATTTCCGCAAAGAACTGAAAAAAAGTAAACTGCTAAAGTTCACGAAGTGGGCTACAAGTTGTATATGAAACTACTATTTAGTACTTCGAAGAAACGTTTCTGATTGAACATGAAGCGTCGGATATCTCGTTGTCCACAACAGCAGAGGAAACTGAAGATCACAGTGTCATGACAGGAACCAAAATGCCTATTTTACTTGTAGCATTTCACAAATGGCTCTGAGCACTATGGAAGGTAATTGCTGAGGTCATCAGTCCCCTAGAACTTAGAACTACCTAAACCTAACTAACCTAAGGACATCACACACAGCTATGCCCGAGGCAGGATTCGAACCTGCGACCGTAGCGGTCACGCGGTTCCAGACTGTACTGCCTAAAACCGCTCGGCCACTTAGGCCGGCAGCCTTTCACAGAATTGAGAAATAAGGACAGCTGGTGAGTGAGCACACAAGTTAATTTGTGCTGCAACATTTGTCACTGCTACGGTCGCAGGTTCGAATCCTGCCTCGCGCATGGATGTGTGTGATGTCCTTAGGTCAGTTAGGTTTAGGTAGTTCTAAGTTCTAGGGGACTGATGACCACAAATGTTAAGTCCCATAGTGCTCAGAGCCATTTTTTTGAACATATGTCACGCTAAACACTTGTAAGATCGTGTAACCTTTCAGTCAGCATAATTGTTTTATTTCGTTTGCAACAGTTGTTACAGTAGAGAAATGTGTAGAAAACTGCTCATGTTTTCGATAAATTGTATAGTTTATTTGTTTCATTTAGTTGTAGTTAAAGACTCTGTGCTGTTATGAAAAAGCCCTTGGTCCACTGAAACATTCACTAAAGCCTCTCAGATTTGTTTCACACCTTCTGAAAAACTTTTAATTCTTTGTTGGAAGGAAAGCTACCCAATAGCAATACACGCTCGTCGGTGGCCGAGATGTTTCTTATGAAGGAAAAATTCTAGCAGACGCGTCCCGTGAATAAATATTGCGCAATAATATTGTCCATTTCTTGGCCTCACACTTCCACACAGTACATTGACACAATATTATTACATCAATAGTAATGAGCGTTGGGGGCCGCGTAATGCTCAATGCACACGCGCGAGTGACAGCCGCGAGTGTTTGCAGTGAGGCCACAGAAATGGTTTCAGTGCACACGTAGCGACAGCGCACCAGTACTAGATTGAAAGGCAGTCAGTATGCATGTACGCAGAAGAAAGTAGGCCGAGTGGCTTCTCCAGCATCATCCAGTGATTAAACTGAACCGGCTGAAATAGCAGAATATACAGTATTTTAAACTGTTATTACTGACGGAAGATTTGTAATTCAGATCAAAGCTTCTTGTCAGGGAGCAGCCCTTTTGCCGGTTATAGCTATTTCACGCAAAAACTTTAACAGTGACACCCACACCCGTTCTCTCCTCTTTCCGTTTCGCAACGAAACCATCACAAAAATTTTAACCCACTTGAAACCACGCGGCCCTCTTCTTACTTTCTACCGAGCGAGGTAAAGCTGTGGTTAGCACACTGGATTCGCATTCGGGGCGATGACGGTTTAAATCCACGTCCGTCCATCCAGAATTATGTATTCCGGGATTCCCCTACATTGCTCCAGGTGAATGCAGAGATGGTTCCTTTGAAACGGCACAGCGGGTTTCCATCACCATCCTCGAAACATTTCCAAGCTTGTGCTCCGTAGTCGACCGGAATGGCCGAGCGGTTCTAGGCGCTACAGTCTGGAACCGCATGACCGCTACGATCGCAAGTTCGAATCCTGCCTCGGGCATGGATGTGTGTGATGTCCTTAGGTTAGTTAGGTTTAAGTAGTTCTGAGTTCTAGGGAACTGATGACCTCAGCTGTTAAATCCCATAGTGCTCAGAGCTGTTTGAACCTTTCTTTTTGTGCTCCGTAGCTAACGACCTCGATGTCGACTGCACGTGAAACCTTAATCTTCTTTCTTTCGTTCCTTCCTTCTATAATTATAGCATGGTTCCCCTTGCAAGTTTGGTCCCATATTTCAGGGTATTTCTTTATCTCTTCCAGAGACAGTTCCACATCCAAACTTGCTGCACCCATGGCGGGGTAGCACACCGGGCTCGCATTCGGGAGGACGACGGTTCACTCCCGCGTCCGGCCGTCCTGATTTAGGTTTTCCGTGATTTCCCTAAATCGCTCGAGGCCAATGCTGGGATGGCTCCTTTGAAAGGGCACGGCCAACATCCTTCCCTAATCCGGTGGGACCGATGACCTCGCTGTTTGGTCTCTTCCCCAAAACAACAACAACAACAACAACAACCCATAGAACGGGGACGGCAGCTGTTGTGTGCACCTTCGGTTGCCAAGTCCAAAAATAGAAGCGCCGGACTTCTCGTTTCATTTAGCCCAACATTGTTTCCTAAAAGACGGACCACATATTTTAAATACAAATTGTCATGTGGGTATTATCAGTCGTTTGTTAATAATCAGTTACACACAGTTTTTGCGAGATCAACCTTAAAAGTGCCTAAACTACAATAAAAGATGTATAATTCGGCAACTAAGTAGTGGGTCTTAAGTGCTCAATCTTCTACCTAAGACAAACCTATATGTAAATAAACTGAAACGTATTCATTACAGAAAATAAGTAATTAATTTTTCATCTGGAGCGAAAAACGAAAAAATATTCTGTAAATTTGATCATTTAAATTACACACGTAAAGGAGTAGTAATAATTTGTAGTTACGGATTAACACTTAAACCACGTTATCAAGAACGTTTTTGTTTTCTCGGAAAACAGTTCATGGAACTCCTGACACTATAGTTTTCAGTTACACATCATCATCATAACCTTGCTTTGCAGTGTATTGTGTTCCTTTGTCCATAGGGGATTAATGAAGGAGAGAACCCTTTCGACATTGACACTGTGGTCTAGAAATTTAAGTAATATTCTGCCTATTTAAGTAATTCCATATAAAGCACTTCATCATGATGTGATCTGAAATAAGCTGTCCACTTTTCATATGCTACAATGTTTTTAAGGGCAGATTGGTCTCTTGTTGGTTTAATTTCGTGAAATTTTGTCATTAACCAACGGATTTAGTCATTCAACTTCACGTTTTTTCCTGACAAAATATGGAACGTTTCTGTTGCTTGTTCCCAGTTTGTAACATTAGCCATTGTCATCCACTGAGCCGCGTTTTAAGGCGGGTTGTCACGTTTCCCCCCCCCCCCCCCCCCCTCCCGTAGGAGGTTCTAGTCCTCCCTCGGTCTCGAGTGTGTGTGTGTGTGTGTGTGTGTGTGTGTGTGTGTGTGCGTGTGTGTGTGTGTGTGTGTGTGTGTGTGTGTGTGTGTGTGTGTGTGTGTTGTCCTTAACGTAAGTTAGTTTGTTAGGTTAAGTAGTGTGTAAGATTAGGGACCGATGACAACAGTTTGGTCCCATAGGAACTTACCACCAAATTTCAGCCGGCCGCGGTGGTCTAGCGGTTCTAGGCGCTCAGTCCGGAACCGCGAGACTGCTACGGTCGCAGGTTCGAATCCTGCCTCGGGCATGGATGTGTGTGATGTCCTTAGGTTAGTTAGGTTTAAGTAGTTCTAAGTTCTAGGGGACTGATGACCACAGATGTTAAGTCCCATAGTGCTCAGAGCCATTTGAACCATTTGAACCAAATTTCATCCACTGAACGTGCTTTAATTGGATACTAAATTCACGTGCTGAGGCTTTTTAGTAGTATTTGTCAGTTATGTACATGTTATTCATGTTTGTTCTAAATTATTTCGCGTAATTCAGCGTCGGCTGATCAGCACATTCTACTTTGCCTCACTCGCTCTGCGCGTAGCGTGGTCGTGACACTGTATTAGGCTCGTCCCGTCTTGGAATAACGACATAGGACACAGATATAACAATAGCTTTGATTGGTATATCCATACACCGTTATGGTGAATTTCCTTATTCCCACTTGTCATTAGGGTGGAGCGGGCCTTAGTTCGCTGTTCTCTACCACCACTCCAAAAAGTCTAACAAAATCGAGACATACCGGACTTTTATATATTTGGCCGGACGCGACCGTAAAAAGCTGAACGTGCCCCGGCTGAGGTCGGACACCTGATAACTCCGTGTGAACCGCCCGCTTGTCCCACAAAGGCTGCCGCTTCGCAGCGATCGGTTACATTGCTGCGCGAGGAATTGAGGCTACGAACTCACGATAGTAAATCGCTCGTGTGCATCGAGCACAACAATTGTAAAGCAGTCACACGCCACTCGTCTGTACGCCAGTACCTTTCACAGTAAAACAATTTCCTGCCCGACAGTTTTGTTTCACAATACCCCTCGCGAACTATCACTCTGACAACATTAGCAGCGAGCCACAAAGCGGAGCTCAACATACGTTTTTTTTAATTTTTTAAATTGGCATCCTGAATCTAAGGGAAGTCAAGAAAGAATTTCGTGTTCTTACTGCGTTGGGTTCGTCCTTACTTCCTACAGAAAAATAAGTTTGAAACAATGAGAGACTTCGGCAGAAGAGGTCACATACGCGATCGTCAGAGCCCCACACCACAATTTTATCCTTTATTGAGAAAGCGTGCATGCCTATAGGGCCAGCTCCACAGCCCGCTGTGTGCTGGTACTGTTCAGTAGTAAGTGTTGCACAAATGAACACAAAATCACTAGTTAAAGGTGTAAATTTGCATAAGGAAGAACGTTTAAATACAGCAAATACTACGAAGAGGTATTTTACAACCATGGCAATGTCACTGTATTTTCAGAAGGTAGTGTCCCACAGCTCGTAAATACTTAAGACAGTCATGATTTACCGCCAAGAGCAGCTGATAACATTTCTTTACTGAACAACTACACACATCAAAAAAAGTTTTGCATCACCCTGGTTCCCAGAACTTCGGAAGATAGACGTTGACTGTGGATATTGTATCGCAGACACAGTCCCTTTGACTGTTCAGTGAAGTCACTAAACCCGCACAAAGATGTAAACAACCATGCATTAGCAGCGCCTATTAGACGGAGGGAGTCTGACAGCCGATCAGTTCGTCATTCCACCAGGAAGGAGGTACATGGCTCGTGTTGTCTGTTGTTCAACAATGACTAGATGATAAATACCGCGGTTTGCTCGCGTCTGCATTGTTACTCTGTGCCAGGAAGGACTCTCAACAAAGGAAGTGTCCAGGCGTCCCGGAGTGAACCAAAGCGACGTTTCTCGGACATGGAGGAGATACAGAGAGACAGGAACTGTCGATGACATGCCTCGCTCAAACCGCCCAAGGGCTACTACTGCAGTGGATGACTGATACCTACGGATTAGGGCTCGGAGTAACCATGATAGCAACTCCACCATGTTGAATAATGCTTTTCGTGCACCCACAGGCCGTCTTATTACGACTCAAACTGTGCGCAATAGGCTGCATGATGCGCAACTTCACTCCCGACATCCATGGAGAGGTCTATCGAACCATTATACCATGCAGTGCGGTACACATGGGCCCAACAACATGCCGAATGGACCGCTCAGGACTGGGATTACGTTCTCTTCACCGATGAGTGCCTTCAACCAGACAATCGTTGGAGACGTGCTTGGAGGCAACGCGGTCAGGCTGAACGCCTTAGACGCACTGCCCGGCGAGTGCAGCAAGGTGGAGGTTCCCTCCTGTTTTGGGGTGGCATTTTGTGGGGCCGACGTACGCCGCTGGTGGTATGGAAGGCGCCGTAACGCCTGTACGATACGTGAATTCCATCCTCCGACCGATAGTGCAACCATATCGGCAGCTTATTGGTGAGGCCTTGATCTTCATAGACGACAGTCCGCTCCCCCATCGTGCACATCTTGTGAATGACTTCCTTCAGGATAACGACATCACTCGATTAGTGGCCAGCATGTTCCCCAGACCTGAACCCTATCGAACATGGCTGGAATAGATTAAAAAGGGGGGGGGGGGGGTAGTTATGAGTTATGGACGATGGACCAACAGTGCCTTGATGAACTTGTGGATAGTATACTACGACGAATACAGGCCTGCATCAATGCAAGAGGACGTGCTACTGGGTATTAGAGGTACCGGTGTGTACAGCAATCTGGACCACCACCTCTGAATGTCTCGATGTGTGGTGTTACAACATTCAATGTGTGGTTTGCATGAGCAATAAAAAGGACGGAAATAATGTTTATGTTGATCTCTAGTCCAATTTTCTGTACAGGTTCCGGAACTCTCGGAACCGAGGTGATGCAAAACTATTTTTGATGTGTGTAGTTTCAGACCGCAGACCATCTGGTTCCTGTATTCCAATTGAAAGAACGTATAAAACATTATAAGGCTAAACTGCCGCAATCCTGATAACTGATGCTAAGTTACCGAAAAAACACATCTGATAAAATATCATTTACATGAAAGCACCATCATCATCATACTAGGAGATATAGAATCAATAGCGTTGAATAATGAAATCCATGAGTTCCTCACTGGAAATAAAAGTAAAAGTAAGGCGCACTGAACAATGTAACCGACTATGAATGAAGCATATTATTTAAAACATAGACACATCGCATTTATACACAGTCACCTGTTGTCACATACTAATATAAACTGCATCGTCGATCATAAAACGTGCCGAACAGTGCACTCGTTCATGCAGTATCTGTAAGACTCATGTTGCAACAACGTCGACTTCGCTCCATATTACAGTGTGAAGCATCAACTACCTTCCCTAATTTCTGCTCTTGAGAAAGAATTGGTTTCCATTCCTCCACAGACATTCAGACACTGCAGTGAAATTGTCTGCCACAGACATCAAGACATCATAAATGCGAAGGGTGGACATACACAGTATTAATGTCCAGCAGTACATGTCTAATAGATGTCCGAATGCTTTTGATCAGTCAGTGTAACTGCATCTTCTTTGCAAAAACTGACATTATCTTCTTTTGCACCAACTACGTAAACAATGGATGTACAAATTTTTTGGATTTGAGGTCCGTCAGTTTTGCAAAACACCGTTTTTCTCAGTACCCAAACATGTTTCGGCACCACTGTGCCATCATCAGTGGGTTTTCGTTTTTATTTATTCTGCCAAACATGGAGTCACCTGGCGAATCGCTGCACTCAGAAAAACGGTGTTTTGCATAACTGGCGGACCTCAAACCCAAAAAATTTTAACCGCTAACACGGCCAATACTACGATCTGCAAATCAAAAAAATGGATGTACAATAAATTTTGTTACCCGCGTGTATTACAAATATTTGTAAAATAGTGGCCAGTTTCAGCTTCGTCAGACTATATTGTTCTACGACGTGGGATGTTAATTTGCATACAGCAACTGACGGGTTACTTTTGTAGCCGACAAACATACACCTGAAGGTAGATTACTGGAACAGAAACCGTTCAACATTTTACAGGTAGTCTAGACAGACAATGAAATTTTTTGAACTGCTGTTTATGTGACACTTTGTTTGACCTCTGCTTAAGACAGTATTACCACTCAGGGCACATGTTGGTTGAAAGCACAGACTATGTCTGTTAATCAGTTGAAATCCATTTGCAAAAGTGAATAAATAAAACATGATTTTGCGACTGGTTGCTTCATTTTTGGCAGTTTTATGGTTTACGGTCGCTGCACGACTTGGGAACCACATGGAGCCCACCATTCATAATGTCAGTTGTCATTGATCGAGCACTAGACAGTAGCTCCATTCAGTTTCGTGAATAGCTTCTGTATATGGAGAGGATATTTTCGCTACTGTTCTAGCACTAGAGAGATGCTCCAGCCAGTCTAACCAATGGGCGTATATGGAAAGGAGGGGTAGTAATGATAGGAGATAAAGATATCACTGATATAGAGGGGGTTATATTCCTACCGATCTTAAAGTAAATAGCTGCTGCTGGAACAAACATAAAGATGGGTACTAATAATATTAGAACAGCGACCCACTGCACCTGGTTTTTCTTTCTTTCTTTCTTTCTTTATTGAATTTCAATTCCCCATCTGGGGAGAACTGGCAGCAGGATTGGCGGCGCTCTTCAGCCGAGAGACAGTAAGTACAGAACATGGAGACATTTAAAACAACATAAAGAAGAAAATGTGGCGAAACAGAGATAAGAAAATGGGAAACACAATGGAAGATACAATACAAAAGGGGGTGACTGTAAAATCTAGAAAAGTGTACACAAAGAATCACACACTGTGACGATTTAAAGAAAAGGCGAAATATGGACGGACTACGGTCGCAGGTTCGAATCCTGCCTCGGGCATGGATGTGTGTGATGTCGTTAGGTTTAAGTAGTTCTAAGTTCTAGGGGACTAATGACCACAGCAGTTGAGTCTCATAGTGCTCAGAGCCATTTGAACCATTTTATGGACGGAACATAAAAGTTGCGATGGGCAGCGTAGCTCAGAACAATCACAGACAGCAAGAATATGTACAAGTCCAGCAGACGATTAAAATCGCAGCACTTGACGTCACTGTAGAACAGCACCGAACACAACACTGATGTAGCACATCGATGATAAGGGTCAAACTGAGAGGATCTGCCAGGGGTATGGATATGAGGAAGAAGTGAAGAAAGGGGAGGACAGATACTGCTAGAGGGGGAGGGGGCGCTGAAGGGGGTCGGGGAGGGAAAGGATGGGAGAGGGTAACTGTCAAGGTGGAGATGCAGAGACTTGGGTGGGGGAGGGGGAAAAATCGCTCTGATGGTAGGAGGGGAGTGAAAAATGGCGGGCCCTGGGAAGGGGGGGAACAAGGCCAGGCTACATATGTAGGAAGGGTAGACGTGATGGTGAAGTTCATCATACGGGCAGGGAAGGTGCTGGAAATTGCCTTGATGAAGGAGAAGGGGAGTGTGGAGGTTGAAAGAGGGAGAGATATAGCGATAGAGACGTGGCAATTGGCGGGGGGTGGAGAGGAAGCAGGACACCAGGGGGGTGGGGGATCAAGCCTGTGAACATTGTAAAGGATGCAGATATGTTGTAGGAAATGCATGTGGTGATGGAAGGGGACGAGGTTATACAGGAGTCATATGGGGCATGGAAGATGGATGTGGAAGTCAAAGCAGAGCACATGGCATTTTAGTATTAGGAGGGCCTTATAAAAGTGTGTGTGGGGGGGGGGGGGCAAGATGGAGCTCCAGGTAATGCTGGCATAACAGAGGATAGGATGGCTGAGCGATTTGTAGGTGTGGAGGATAGTGGGAAGATGCAAGCCCCATGTCCAGCCAGAGAGTAGTTTTAGGAGGTGGAGGTGGGAATGGGCTTTCTGTTGGATGGTTAGGAGATGATGTGTCCAAGTGAGGTGACGGTCGAGGGTGAGGTCAAGGTATCTCAGGTGGGGGGGGGGGGGTGAGCTGGATGGGATGACCATAAATGTTTAGGTAGAAATCTTGGACACAGAAGGAGTGGGTGGTGCAGCCTATGATGTTTGCCTGGGTCCTGGAGGGGTTGAGATGAAGGAACACTGGTTGCACCAAGTGGAGAACTGGTCAAGGTGTGTTTGGAGGGTGCGTTGGGACCATTGATAGGTAGAATAGAGAACCAGGAAGATGGTGTCATGAGCATGTTGGAGGAAGTGTACAGGTGGGATTGACTTGCGCATATCGGCAGTGTAGAGGAGACAGAGGAGGGGGAAGTTGATGGAGCTTTAAGCGATGCAAGCAATGGGATAAAAGAAATAGGAGTTGGTATAATGGAAGGTGACATGGGAAGAATGGCGTGAGATGAAGGAAGCGACCATATGGACAAAATTGATAGGCAGGACGTAGTTTTGGAGGTTAAAGAGAATACTGGAATGCCATACTTGTTTGTAAGCATTTTGGAGGTCGAAGGAAACAAAAATGGCAGAGCTCCGGGAGTTATGTTGGAGGGGGAGAAGGTGGACGAGGTTAAGAAGTTAGTCTTTGTCGGAGGAGGGGGCGTCAGAAGCCACACTGGGTAAAGGGGAAGAGATGGTGGTGATTAAGGTGGTGATGGATACGATGGGAGAGAATGGATTCGAAGACCTTACTGCAGATAGAGGTGAGGCCGATGGAATGATAGGAAGAGGCTATGGAAGGGGGTTTGTTGGGTTTGAGGAATAAGAGGACGGGAGTAGATGCTGGTGGAGTGGATGACATTGCATAAATTCGCAAGGACAGTCAGGAAGGAGAAGGGATAGTCTCTGAGGTGCCGATAGGTGACACAGTCGTGACCAGGGGGCCGTGTTGAATTTTGGCTGGAGGATAAGTTTAACGTCTTGTGCTGTGATTTGAGTGTTTATATCAGAGGGGGTAACTGCCACAAGTACTAGAGACTGGGAGCAAGTGGAGCGGTTGAGGTATTGGTGCGTTCTGTGATGGTGGAGAAAAAGAAATAATCAAAGTGGGGATCATCAGGGTCTGGAGAAGACCTCGAAAGGTGGAAAGCGAAGTGGTTGGCCTTACTGAGGTTGTCGGGAAGGGGGCGGTCGTTATGCAGAAGGGGGTAATGGGGTGTGGAATGGGAACCAGTAAAGAAGTGGAAGGCAGACCAGTACTTGGAGAAGTTTATAGGGAGGGTGGCGTTGAGTCGTGTACAGGTCTGGCGTTTCTTTGCTGTAATGAGGTTACGAACATGTCGCTGTATTTGCCGGTGGCGGTGGAGTGTATCTCTGTCACGAGCGCGAAGGAAGGAGCGATAGAGGCGGCGGGATTCGCGGAGCAGGAGGAATGCCCATGGAGGGAGAGTGGGACGCTGTGGGTGGATGTTTTTGGTAGGAGTATGGGCCTCCACGACGCCAGTAACGGCCTTCACTGCACCTGTAACATCCTGCCCCTATATACAGGACTCCATTATCTTACCTGAATAAGGTGTCTGAAGACGAAGAAGAAAACTGGCCACCTCCAGTCTTGTCCAGCACCATCTACCGAGTGTATTGTGTACCTGAAGAGCCAGCCAGCTGAGAAACCGCCGGTCACCGGAGAACAGGCTAATCTGCGACTTCCTGGCGCTGCCCGACCCCTCGTGACTCCCGCCACTGACCGCGGCACAATGCGAGTCAAGTTCCAGTGACTGGAATGTATACAGTACCTCCATCCCTAACATAGACCCACTAGTTTAAAAAATCCGAGACAGGGGTGTTGACCATACACCTTGAATATTCCACACGAAATGCAGATTTCTCCATTTTATGCGAGCTATTTTCAAAAATAGAAGGAAATGGACCATGCACACGTTTCCCATCGCTATAGTATCGTTATTGCTTTGAAAATCGTGCACGACACTCTGCCATAGGCTATATTTCCTCTAAGTATTTTCTCATCAGGTAGAAAAATATCTTTTCTTATATGTTACGTCCTGCGATACAGGACTAGATATTAAACTCACTAAGAATGTGCTCTACCTACGTCATAGGATGCCTCCTCGCTTTTGAACTCTCTCTTAAAATAAACAGATGTCTCATTACATTCGAAGTCTCTCAAGGTAACAGCACAGAGAAGTGGCAAATATCAGGTTTACATTATGTATCACTTTAGAAATTCGGTAATATAGCTGATTTTATTACGAATACCATCTCGCCCTGTGTAAGTGGGAGACAGAAATTCACTTAAGATTTCGCTGCAACGAAAAAAAAAAAAAAACGCCGTATTACCGCTACAACTCCCAAATCACATCTACGGTACTCTCGCTCTCGCTTCCACCCAACCGAAGGCACGTCATTGACATCAAATTGACAGGCTAATCCTTTAATTTGATCATGAAAGTCCCTTTGCATGGTGAGTTTTTTCCTGCAGCCACATTACTCTCACCAGATCACTGTTAAAGAGGCTTCATACAGGCTAGTCAGTCACTTACTCTGATATAAAAATGGGTGGTAACCGTCGTCCAATAGCTCAAGACATTCAACGCCAATTGCGTTCTGTCTGTCGGTTCTCTTGTCAATTTACTTAGAATTCAGGTATACTGCTTCCGAACTAATCCTGCTGAGACCTATCGGTCTATGGGAACAATAGGATATTTCACTCTCTTCTCCACAGGCGAGACGCCTCCAACACCGTGACGCATGTGAAAAGCTGTCTGGTCGAGCGGTTCTAGGCGCTTCAGTCTGGAACCGCGCGACCGCTACGGTAGCAGGCTCGAATCCTGCCTCGGATATGGATGTGTGTGATGTCCTTAGGTTAGTTAGGTTTAAGTAGTTCTAAGTTATAGGGGACTGATGACCTCAGATGTCAAGTCCCATAGTGCTCAGAGCCATTTGAACCATTTTTTTGAGCCTCGTATCTGTGTTGTAGGGTATGCTGATCACACAATCACAAAGCGAAAAAGTGGTGCAACTAAAACATTCATGTTTCTTTACGCACTACACGAATATGTAATAAAAAATGGGAGTTCCTATTTAAAAAACGCAGTTGATATCCATTTGACCTATGACAGCGCCATCTAGCGGGCCAACCATAGCGCCATCTGGTTTCCCCCTTCAAGCTGGACGAGTTTCGTTCTTTTTAGTTTGTTTTTTCGTTTGATGCTTATTTCGTGAGACATTTGGCCCAGTCACTATCAATGGACGACCATGTATATGTGTTGGTCCACTGGACCAGGCGTCCAGCGATCAAAGTCACTTCCATGCACCTGTGTAAAGTTTTGTCACCTGTAATGGAGGAAGGGCCGGCCGGCGTGGCCGTGAGGTTCTGGGCGCTACAGTCTGGAACCGAGCACCCGGTACGGTTGCAAGTACGAATCCTACCTTGGACATGGATGTGTGTGTGATGTCCTTAAGTTAGTTAGGTTTAATTAGTTCTAAGTTCTAGGCGACTGATGACCTCAGAAGTTAAGTCGCATAGTGCTCAGAGCCATTTTTTTGTAATGGAAGAAGGCCATAATCGACTATCAGTCACAAGGAGAGGGTTCTTGTGTTGTTGTTTCATGAGCAGTTTGATAAAGTGTTCATTGCTGTAACACATTGAAGCTGTGTATGATTACAGCTGTGTCCACAGCAATAAATTTTCTTTTTCTACCATGACCTAGAGGTCTTTGTCAGGTGTTAAGCTGACGTTAACACGTTTAGATCCATTGGCTCTCACAGAAAGCTGGACATCGCGTGGTATGAGCTATGCTACTCCCACAACACGCAGGATGGTTGAAATAAAAGACAGAGGAGGTGTTTCTTATTGACAAAACAGTGGAAGACATCACAACATGGAAATGGAAGAGTTTGCTGCATTGTGGAGCGTTTCCAAAGAGATGTCCGTAGGGGATGACTTCTACATTTAGTCTCATCTTCCACAGTGACATGGTAGCAGATGTCACGGTGTTTCGTTTCGAAGAGATGGGGGACTATTAAATATATACAGAGATATGGGATGTGAACGGTCACAGGTTCGTTTGGCCCTAGCTAGAGGATCAGGGAAATTCCGAAAAGCTTGAAATGGCAGACTCTTGAAGATAGACGCAAACTGTCTTGCAATATTTCAATAACTAGTATTATCCCTAAGCGTTGGACCGGTGGGGCAGCCCCGGCCGTGTAAATATTGCAGCGAATTCGCATGTCGGACGTCGCCCGGCACAAACTTCAATTGCTGCAACTCGTATCTGTGCTCTCGCCGCTGTATTTCTTGTACTGAAGTGTTCTGGCATCTGTTGGCAAGCGATATAACTACCAGTAAAGGTATTTGTCGAATGCATACCGTTGTTGTTTCTTTTTCACGTTTGTAGCTCGTTCCCAAGGGCTAAGGCAGTGTTCTAAACTGCAATAACAAAAATATCGAATTTACGTGAGAATCCTAAATCAATACTGGAAATACTGTGTGGAAGTGTTAGTGATAAGAGTGATTTCAGCAATGACAACAGTAATTATATTTCACAAAACAGTGATAGTAGAGGTGAAAATACAGATATTAATAGAAATGAACACGCCGAGTGTACAAGGAGTAATAGTAGTAGAGTAGTGGTAGTGACCAGTGTTGTGCATCCTACAGCTTCATCAATAAATCAAAAAAGTGGTGGGGTAAGATGTTTTTCTGGCTGTTGGAGGTGGCAGCACTCCGTAGCTTCATTTTGTACAATTTGGATGCTACTTTCAACCAGTAACCCAAGCTGAGTCACATGAGATACAGAGTTTTACCTGTACTTCTGAACGCTCTGGTTGGAAATGTATGGAAGAAAGAGTATAAGACCATCAACTTCCCATGATGAGGAGAGACTATCAAAGCAGACATGCTTCATTTACTCCAACGAAAAGAGTAACATAAAGGACGGTGCTGTAACAGGAAGATAAAATGTGCTAGAAAGGAAACTGTTTACTACTACAACACATGTTCTAGAGAACCAAGACTCCTTTCGGGTGAAGGCTTCGGAAAGTACTACACCTTGAAGAAATATGGGGCTTAAGTAACGAAATACGTGAAATGAAAGAAAAAAACGTGACATGTTTAGTGTTACAACGTGTGAGTAATTTGTTTCATTGTTTTGTTTATGGTTAGCCACGGCTTAATTTCATTATACGTCACAGAGGCTATTTTCAGTGCAAATATTACGAGCGCAGTAGCAGTACAGAGTGAAAAAATCTAGTGGAAAGAGCTAAGTGATGAATCTAGAGTTATTCTTTACCCGGCTGTGTATAAACCCCGTAGTGACCGTAAAGACTACAGTGGACTAATTATAACACACACAGGAGCTTCACACGCAGCAGGAACGGGAAGAAAACTCAACATATGCTAGGGCCTAGCATGCTAAGTGCTCCCTGCCATGCACTTCACATTGGTTTTGCAGAGTAAGGATGCAGATGTGGATAAATAGTTTTCTGATGACGAAACAGTGACGTCAATGTGATCCTCCAGTGGTGTATTCGGATTACCAGGTGATAATAGACTTCACAAAGGCGAGTATCTGAAGACGAAGTAGCTTCAAGATATTAGGGCGTGGGGTACACGTAGATACACAGGGCAAGGAAACACTGAGGGGTCCTTTGGTAAACAGGGGAGCTGTGTGCCGACGTCATTAGCGGCAGACAATCGATGCTACGGGAATCTGATACTCCTTGTGTGATAACTTGTATTTCCCTGTTGCTGCCACCGGCCATAGCTGCTGGAACTTCGTTGCTGTAAATTCGTCACTACTTCTTAACTGACAGATTGCGTATATTTTTATCTTCAGGTAATTTAAATCAAAGCGACGCAGTTTTTCCTCAACATTTCATCACTTACATTCTAGAAAAATGTACAACATGACTGAAATATGGTAAGCAACATTTTGAGATTTCATCGACTCAGTCAAGCGTTCTCTGATATTCTGAAGTGGCAGACTGAATAAGAACAGCTGTTTGTTCCTGAAGAATAAAACCAGTCGTTTTTATCAGATGCTGCGTGATAATATTGTGTGAAATATGGCCTTTATATACAAGAATGTGGTGTAAAGAGACACCCTGAGTTGAAAGTGCCACATTTCGAGCAGAATTTTTTTTTTATTTTTTTGTGATATGGTTCAAATGGCTCTGAGCACTATGGGACTTAACTGCTGAGGTCATCAGTCCCCCAGAACGTAGAACTACTTTAACTTAACTAACCTAAGAACATCACACACATCCATGCCCGAGGCAGGATTCGAACCTGCGACCGTAGCGGTCGCGCGGTTCCAGACTGAAGCGCCTAGAACCGCTCGGCCACCCCGCCCGGCTTTTTGGAATAGTTCTCGGAAAGCGGGGTGCGAGTGCCAAGTAAACCGCTGTCATTACGCTTGTGAAACCGTTATAAGTACCGCAACAGTGTTCGGATTCTCTGAATCTCTATTTATAATTACGAAAATCTGGCTTTACCTTGAGAAAATAGAAATTGTTCTCGTCTTTAACACTCAAACTTACTTCAGTGTAGTTTCAGCATTAATATCAGTCAAACAACATGAAAAAGTTTTCTATGGTGATATTTCCACAAGCTACGGAGCATGTCGTGTGGACACACATGTTAGCGTTCTTCGCTGGCGTGCCGCAAGTTGTCAGTTACAACTCGACCACAAGCAATTATTTTTTATTTAGTATTTCAGAGTTCTGGAAAGTTCTCTAAATTTCCTGCATTTTTAATATTTGTCTGTTTCGGGACATTCGATTTTCGTATAAACAGCAGCACTCTCCGTCCAGGATGTCAGTTACGGGGTAGCTGTACGTTGGTGTTAGTAATTAACGGGATTTCAATGCTAATTTTTGTGCTTCTTTGACGATCATGCATTCATCTTTGTCATATTTGGGCTTGATTGTGGTTTCGACGTGCTATTGCTTGGTGGAGATGCCAGTACTTCAAAACATCTAGTTAGGCAATGTAAAAGTCGTCACCTACACAAAGAGGCACCGAAGTACAAGCAGCACATCGCTCCTAATGTCTGTATATTCAAGGTACCATTGGAATCCAAACCAGCAACGAACCAGTTGCACACTAGACAACCCTCAGTGTTTTCTAGAGATGCTGGTACGGCTCCGAGGAAAAGGCTGAAAGGACAATGAAGAGAGGCTCGGTAGTTGAGACGAAATCCAATTCGAACTGAAGAAAACGTTTGACGACAATGAGCAGAAAATTCATTTAACGGAAGAACAACTGAAGAACAGGGCCCCACGTCAAAGGGAAACGAAACAGTCAGACATGTAGAATGTTTTAGCCTTATGTCACTTCTTGAATCCAAATATGACAAGAGAAAAAATCTCCCACTTGGTGAAAGGGATCACAGAAGATTTGTGATTAAAGATGCTACAGCAACCGAGGCACTCGTAAACTGGTATCAGCGCATTGACAAAATGCCACAGAATGGAGTCGAACGAAAGAAGAATGATCGACTCCTGAATTTGGTCCCTGTGACAGCTGTGGAATTCAACCACGTCATCTTGTCTTTCAAATGCCACGTAATGTGGCAAGAGATATAGTATTGTATCACAACCAGAATGGAGAATGTCGAAGAAGAGCTGTTTCGATATTTAACAGCAATATCCGCCACCAGTTGAACGTGGCAGGAAGAATGGACTCGGACAGCTCGGATTTAAACAGCAGTACACGACCAACACAGATACACCCAACTTATCCGCCAAGAATGACTCCGAGTGAGAACCGACTTTCGGAAGAGAGAGGACAATACGCCTGTGTGGTTCCACTGTGGATGCCGCGGGCATGTTTTACACTACTGCAGGAAAAGAAAGTCAAGTTTTCTACGACTACTAAGCCGGCAGACTTCAACCGTCTCCAACCAACAACAGATGATTATAGTCGACATGTGGGGCGAAGCAACACGAGGTCACTCCCCAACACGCCGCTGCCGGCCGGGGAGGCAGAGCGGTTCTAGGCGCTACAGTCTGGAACCGCGCGACGCTACGGTCGCAGGTTCGAATCCTGCCTCAGGCATGGATGTCTGTGATGTCCTTAGGTTAGTTAGATTTAAGTAGTTCTAAGGTCTAGGGGACTGATAACCTCAGCAGTTAAGTACCATAGTGCTTAGAGCCATTTGAACCAACACGCCGCTGCCGTTCCGCGTCGCAGTACAGAGGTACCGGCCGCTCGCCTAGCTGCTGAATTAAGGAAAACTTAGCTAGTTAACAGACTATGTAGTTAAGGCCGCCACAGATGAAAATCCACCGTGGTCGATGGTTACAAAGATGTGAGGAAATCATACTGACGTCATCATATATGGCCATCCTGTCCAAACACTAGTAGCGGATTACTTTTCACCAATGTCGGATGCTTACCGTCGCCAGCTCAATAAGATTATGTCCCGTGATACGGAAGCGATTGTGCTGAAAATCGCAAATGGCAAATACGTCCAGCCGACAGGAGCATGTTCAAATGGTTCAAATGGCTCTGAGCACTATGGGACTTAACTGCTGTGGTCATCAGTCCCCTAGAACTTAGAAATACTTAAACGTAACTAACCTAAGGACATCACACACATCCATGCCCGTGGCAGGATTCGAACCTGCGACCATAGCGGTCGCGCGGTTCCACACTGAAGCGCCTTTAACCGCACGGCCACTCTGGCCGGCAGGGACATGTATTTGGGAGAACCAATAACAGTACGCAGAATTAAGTCATAGTACACTCCTGGAAATTGAAATAAGAACACCGTGAATTCATTGTCCCAGGAAGGGGAAACTTTATTGACACATTCCTGGGGTCAGATACATCACATGATCACACTGACAAAACCACAGGCACATAGACACAGGCAACAGAGCATGCACAATGTCGGCACTAGTACAGTGTATATCCACCTTTCGCAGCAATGCAGGCTGCTATTCTCCCATGGAGACGATCGTAGAGATGCTGGATGTAGTCCTGTGGAACGGCTTGCCATGCCATTTCCACCTGGCGCCTCAGTTGGACCAGCGTTCGTGCTGGACGTGCAGACCGCGTGAGACGACGCTTCAATGGGGGACAGATACGGAGATCTTGCTGGCCAGGGTAGTTGACTTACACCTTCTAGAGCACGTTGGGTGGCACGGGATACATGCGGACGTGCATTGTCCTGTTGGAACAGCAAGTTCCCTTGCCGGTCTAGGAATGGTAGAACGATGGGTTCAATGACGGTTTGGATGTACCGTGCACTATTCAGTGTCCCCTCGACGATCACCAGAGGTGTACGGCCAGTGTAAGAGATCGCTCCCCACACCATGATGCCGGGTGTTGGCCCTGTGTGCCTCGGACGTATGCAGTCCTGATTGTGGCGCTCACCTGCACGGCGCCAAACACGCATACGATCATCATTGGCACCAAGACAGAAGCGACTCTCATCGCTGAAGACGACACGTCTCCATTCGTCCCTCCATTCACGCCTGTCGCGACACCACTGGAGGCGGGCTGCAGCATGTTGGGGCGTGAGCGGAAGACGGCCTAACGGTGTGCGGGACCGTAGCCCAGCTTCATGGAGACGGTTGCGAATGGTCCTTGCCGATACCCCAGGAGCAACAGTGTCCCTAATTTGCTGGGAAGTGGCGGAGCGGTCCCCTACGGCACTGCGTAGGATCCTACGGTCTTGGCGTGCATCCGTGCGTCGCTGCGGTCCGGTCCCAGGTCGACGGGCACGTGCACCTTCCGCCGACCACTGGCGACAACATCGATGTACTGTGGAGACCTCATGCCCCACGTGTTGAGCAATTCGGCGGTACGTCCACCCGGCCTCCCGCACGCCCACTATACGCCCTCGCTCAAAGTCCGTCAACTGCACATACGGTTCACGTCCACGCTGTCGCGGCATGCTACCAGTGTTAAAGACTGCGATGGAGCTCCGTATGCCACGGCATACTGCTGACACTGACGGCGGCGGTGCACAAATGCTGCGCAGCTAGCGCCATTCGACGGCCAACACCGCGGTTCCTGGTGTGTCCGCTGTGCCGTGCGTGTGATCATTGATTGTACAGCCCTCTCGCAGTGTCCGGAGCAAGTATGGTGGGTCTGACAGACCGGTGTCAATGTGTTCTTTTTTCCATTTCCAGGAGTGTATTTCCAAATGGGACTTCTTGCAGGCATCGCAATTGGTCATAGATTGTGGAATAACAGAGGTACAGACTGACGAAGATATTCCAACAGAGACAAATAACAAAACTGATCTGGACGTTTGTTCGCCGTTGAACACGTCCCATCACGCCATCATCATCGAGACGAGTTCCAGTAGTCAGTCGAAATGCTACGTTAGACTGTAAAACTTTTGTCGACTGCAAAAAGATACTCTAGCTCACAGCGACGCTCCTACCGTCTGTAAATGGACAAGGAGAACTCTGGGTCACTGATTGTCACGAACAGCAACAACTTATCCGTAATGGTATTATCGTAAGAGCAGCCGACCCAGTCCGGGAAAGGCGGCTTAGTATCATCGACGACAAACCGTGCTCCGCTGCCACTACACACAACACAGGAGAGGGAGCAACTATCGAATAACTAATGGCATTTCGCCTGATTAAAGGAACAACGTTGGCGCCTTTTAGCCTTTCTGCGCCGATATACGAGGGTTGTTTCTTAAGTAAGGGCCATTCGCGCGCATCGTCCCGCCGTTAGCGCGGACGCCGCAACAAGCCACCGCGCCACTTGCCGGCATCCTTCCCGTTCACACTGATGCAAGCTGCAGCTCTGTAGCTGACGTGTACGCATCGCTGTGCTACTTTATAATGTTTACAATTATTGAATCGAACGCCGCGTGAGAGATACGGACAGTGATACGTTTTTTGACCGCGAGAAGCCTATCAGCTGCAGAAATTCATCGTCATTTAACAGAAGTTTATGGCTTGAATGCAGTGAGTGAAGGTAAAGTGCGTCAATGGGTTAGAGAGTTTAAAAATGGCCGTCAAAACGTCCATGACGAAGAACGCTCAGGCCGGCCCTCTATGATCACTGATGATTTGGTAGCTGCAGTCGAAACAAAGATTCGTGAGGACAGAAGATTCACAATTTCCACTCTTTCTTTGGAATTTCCAGAAGTTTCAAGATCGGTTTTGTACAAAATTGTCTGAAAACCTAAACTTCAAGAAACTGTGTTCTCGGTGGGTACCCAGACTCCTCACAGAGGACCACAAAGGGAAGAGATTTGCCACTTCATTGGTCTTTTTGATTCTTTACGAGGAAGAAGGGGATTACATGTTGAGTCAGATTGTCACTGGAGATGAAACATGGGTATCCCATATCACTCCCGAAAGCAAGGGACAGTCGATGGAATGGCGACACACAAACTCACCCGTCAAGTTCAAAACCAAACAGACGCTGTCAAAGCGCAAGATTATGGCAACTGTGTTCTGGGACCGGCGCGGTGTTTTGCTAGTGGACTTTATGCCACGAGGAACGACAATCAACTCAGATGCTACTGTGCAACTCTAAAGAAGCTCCGCAGAGCAATTCAAAACAAAAGGCGCGGCATGCTGATAAAAGGAGTTTTGCTTCTGCACGATAACGCTAGGCATCACACCTCTCAAAAGACTCAGGATGTGATTGATTCTTTTGGCTGGGAAGTTTTGGACCATGCACCATACAGCCCCGACCTTGCTCCTAGTGATTTTCACCTTTTCCGGTACCTGTAACACCATCTTGGCGGGCAGCGCTTCAATGACGACGATGAAGTGAAAGCGGCCGTGAACTCTTGGCTGTCGGAGCAGGCGGCCGAATTCTTTGAAGAGGGAATTAAAAACTTAGTTGTACGGTATGACAAGTGCTTAAATAAACAAGGCAACTATGTAGAAAAATAGGTACAAGTGTGTAGAATCAAAAAATAAAAATTTTTTCTATAAAAGTATTTGTATCTTTTTTTTAAAAAAAACGGCCCTTACTTAAAAAACAACCCTCGCATGTCTACTTTCAAATCCGGTTTCGTGAAAAGACAGACCAAGCGGTTCTTGGTAAAACACTGTATCAACGCTGGGGATCGTCCACCAATTATCCAGCTCTCATATAGGGTGTCAGCGGCAGATAATCTGGAAGGTAATGGAGAAAAGGCTGCCAGATGACGATATTGAACCGCCAGGGAGTCCTTGGTCCTTTCCTGCAGTCCTTTTGAAGAAGAGGGATAGCATATGGCGTTTCTAAGTCGACCACGAACGATTGAACAAAATCACGAAAAAATGTATCTATCCATTGCCTTGCAGTGACACAGATTTTTGGGTTGGGATGTTTGGGGAGGACCAGACAGCGAGGTCATCGGTCTCATCGGATTAGGGAAGGAAGTCGGCCGTGCCCTTTCAAAGGAACCATCCCGACATTTGCCTGGAACGATTTAGGGAAATTACGGAAAACCTAAATCAGGATGGCCGGACGCGGGATTGGACCGTCGTCCTCCCGGACACAGATTAGATTTTTTGAAAGCAGTGAAGTATTTCTCACCATGGCATACAGCAGACTACTGGCAAATAGAGCTTGACGAGGCTGATAGGGAAAAGACTGCCTTCATGACACCTGATGATTTCCGTGAGTTGAAAGTTATGCCATTTGGATTGTGTAACGCTCTAGATGCCTTCGGACGTATTATGGACAGCCTGCTTCGACGTCTTAAGTGGACGATGTGTCTTTGCTGTCTAGATGACTGTGCTGGCTTAACGAAAACATTTGAAGAACATCTAAACCGCCTGACAGCACTGTTGGAATGTGTTAAAGCTGCAGTTCTCCACCTGTCTTCTCTTCGCCAAAGAAATGAAAAGCGTAGCGCGTCAAGTAAATGGCTGTTGAGCCCATCCCGATCCAGAAAAAATAACACTCACAAATTTTCTGACTCCTCAGCACGTTCACGGTGTGAGAAGTTTTCTAGGAATGTAGCTACTACTACTGGCGATTCATAAAGGATACCAGTAGCAAGGCACTTCCCTTGCAAGAAGTACTGCAGCGCTACGCTTTATTTTCTTGGAATGAGTCCTTAACGAGGTATCATCATCTGCTCCAGCCCTAGCATAACATGACGGAAATGCTAAGACATAACACTAATCCTAATGGTTTTGGAATGGGACATTTCTAGTACAAATTCAGGAAGATAGTGAAAATGATAATGCTTGCGCTTACAGAGTAACCTCGGAGTCCAAATTGAACAATTCTACAACAGAGAGAGAGAGAGAGAGAGAGAGAGAGAGAGAGAGAGAGAGAGAATGAGAATGAGAATGAGAGTACCTTGCAGTTGTTTGGTCCATAAACAAGTTCCGGCCGTATTTATTTGGCAAGCCGTTCACAGTTGTGATGTACCACCATCCTCAAAGCTGACCTACTAGCCTGAAGGATCTGGCGAGATGGGCAAAGAGGCTTCAGTAGTACGACGTCACAATGGTATACAAAAGCAAACGCAAACACAAAGCCACCAACTTCCTTTAAAGGAATTGTTCGGCGGAATACAGCATTGTGTATGAAATCTCAGTCATCGATGCATTAAATAACGTTGTCGCTGAACAGAGGGATGCTCCAGAACTGCTGCAAGCCTCAGACGCCTTGAAGCAGGAAAAATTGGCCAAAGCAGTATTCCAGTTAATAAACAGAACACTGTAGAAGCAGAACTACGGTGCATTGGGGTGTAAATGGTTGCTAGTTATTCCAGCTAACGGTCAACTGTCCTTAGTTGTTTCCACGACGCTCCTACATCCGGTCACGTGGGTTTCGTAAAGAATCTAGACACAATCTGACACAGGTATCGCTGGCCAGATCTCTACCAGTGCGTAAGGCGCAATGTGAGCCACTGTGAGGAATGCCAGCAACAGAAACGCCTGCTGCAGTTAACTTCAGGGCATCTAGTACCAATCCTACTTGCAGCAGCACCATTACACCACCCTGGAATCGACCTCTTGGGGATGTTCCCGAAGTCGACACACTGGAATCGATGGATAACAGTCTGCACTTACTGCTTCAACGACTACTCTGTAACCGAAGCCGTGCTACACTATTGCCCATTAAAATTGCTACACCATGAAGATGTGCTACAGACGCGAAATTTAACAGACAGGAAGAAGATGCTGTGATATGCAAATGGTTAGATTTTCAGAGCATTCACACAAGGTTGGCGCCGGTGGCCACACCTACAACGTACTGACATGAGGAAAGTTTCCAACCGATTTCTCATACACGAACAGCAGTTGAGCGGCGTTGCCTCGTGAAACGTTGTTGTGATGCCTCGTGTAAGGAGGAGAAATGCGTACCATCACGTGTTTGACTTTGGTAATGGTCGGATTGTAGCCTATCGCGATTGCGGTTTATCGTATCGCGACATTGCTGCTTGCGTTGGTCGAGCTCCAATGACTTATAGCAGAATATGGAATCGGTGGGTTCAGGAGGGTAATACGGAACGCCGTGCTGTATCCCAACGGCCTCGTATCACTAGCAGTCGAGATGACAGACATATTATCCACATGGCTGTAACGCCTCGTGCAGCCACGTCTCGATCCCTGAGTAAAGAGATGCCGACGTTTGCAAGACAACCATCTGCACCAAGAGTTCGACGACGTTTGCAGAAGCATGGATTATCAGCTCGAAGACCATGGCTGGGGTTACCCTTGACGCTGCATCACAGACAGGAGCGCCTGCGATAGTGTACTCAACGACGAACCTGGGAGCACGAATGGCAAAATGACATTTTTTCGAATGAATCCAAGTTCTGTTCACAGCATCATGATGGTCGCGTCCATGTTTGGCGACATCGCGGTGAACGCACATTGGAAGCGTGTATTCGTCATTCGCCATACTGGCGTATCACCCGGCGTGATGGTATGGGGTGCCATTGGTTACACGTCTCGGCCACCTCTTGTTTGTATTGACGGCACTTTGAACATTGGACGTTACATTTCAGATGTGTTACGACCCGTGGCTCTACCCTTCCTTCGGTCCCTGCGAAACCCTACATTTCAGCAGGATAATGCACGACCGCATGTTGCAGGTCCTGTACGGGCCTTTCTGGATACAGAAAATTTTCGACTGCTGCCCTGGCCAGCACTTTCTCCAGATCTCTCACCAGTTGAAAACGTCTTGTCAATGGTGGCCGAGCAACTGGCTCGTCACAATACGCCAGTCACTACTCTTAAACTCTGGTATGGTGTTGAAGACGCATGGGCAACTGTACCTGTACACGCCATCCTAGCTCTGTCTGACTCAATGCCCTGGCGTATCAAGGCCGTTATTACGGCTAGAGGTGGTTGTTCTGGGTACTGATTTCTCATAATCTGTGAACCCAAATTACGTGAAAATGTAATCACATATCAGTTCTAGTATATTTGTCCAATGGATACCCGTTTATCATCTGCATTTCTTCTCGGTGTAGCAATTTTAATGGCCCGTAGTGTAGTTGCTGACGCTCTGGAAAGTGCAAAGTTTCCTGTAGTAGACATCATTTTGAAGTACAGAACAGCTTGTGTGATAATCTCTGCTAATGGAAACGTTTTCCAGTCGAGACTAGTATTAGACCTAATCTCACACTGTGACATCATCCACAGGATGACTACTGCCTAGCACCCGCGGACGAATGGCCTCACAGAAACCTTTAATAATGCATTTTTAGAGATTCTCTTGACATTCGTCAATGTCGATCAGTGAAACTGAAATGCAATACTGCCCAGAGTAACATTCAGCTACAACAACACGGCGAACCAAGACGCTACAGTCTTCACATCGTTCTGTCTGCTCCATAGTTATAAGGTAGGAGCAACAGTGGATACACTGTTCTCGCTTGATATAGACGATACTCAGGGTGACTACGTGAAACACGTCGTCACGAGGAGCGAAGAATTAAGGCAGCCGGTTCGCAAACGGGGACCCTAGACGCCCTGGAGTAAGACAGAGCGTTTCAGTGGCAAGCACCGGCCACTGAGAAACAGGCCGGTAGACTTGGTTTGGATTTTTACGCCTGTGCGGGACAGGCGCTATTGTAAAAGTTAGTAAAGCGCTAATTGGGCCACGTCATATCCTTTGTCGCATGTTGCACGTTACATATGAATCTAAGGATTATGATCCTTCATTAAGGAGTCAAAAGCGCAGAGATGTCGTTCAAGTCCTCCCTAATATCATCAAGAGCCAAGATCAACAATGAGGGCTTCATATTCAAGTGATCGTGAAGGTTCGACGGGAGGGGCTACGTCTAGTCCTTCTCATAGTGAAGAGTATGTGACAACGGCACGAAAGTGCGAGGATCGGTCAGTCTGCCATTGATACAGGTTGCTGTAGTCGGCTTCAATGGACTTCTGATACAGCAGGTCGCTGTTTCTCCAGACGAGAGAGCAATTGTCTGAGCCACGTTGTGTGCAGTGTAGCGTAGCGATTAGCGTTGCTGACTGCTGTGTCACTAAAAACCTGACGGCCAGCAGTTATTTGTTATTTAGTATTTATCGTTTCTGGGAGATTGTCGAATGGTCTTGTGTTAGTAATGTTTGTATATTGTGGAATATTCGATGTTAGTACAAATAGAAGCACTCTCCATACAGGAACTCAATTCTGTTCTGGTTGTACGTTGGTGTTAGTAATAAATGCGGTTTGAGTGCTAGGTGCTGTACTTCATTGTCGAGAGTGCTTCCAAATTTGGATTTGAGTGTGGTGTCTATATATACAGTTTTGGATTGTGGTATTTATATTAGTAACAATATTAACAAAAATATACACCTTGGTATCACATATTTGCGTTTATTTGGCTGTCTGTCGTTTGGAGTGCAGCTGATTTTTATAAAATTTGGTCGTACAGTATATTGTGTTTTATACTTTGTAGTGAAGTAGAATATCTTGTTTCTATCATTATATGATGTAGCTGTCTTTGGTGAATCAGGCTTTGCCTGAAACTAATAAAGAAAGAGCAAAATCCTTACGCCATTTACTTTATAGTTGCTTACCGGATATGTTTGTAGATGTAGAAGTATGCATACTTCATAAAAATAAAAACCATGTAGTCCAGACGGCGATCTACAACTTTCCTCAAGAGTGAGAGTCCGTGTCTTGGTCAACTTCTGTGCTATATTTCCAAAAACACGATTCCCGCTCTGTTTTGGAAAGCGTAGTACATGTGTTCTTTACATCAAAAAAATTTACGCCTGTTAACATCAAATGTTGCCGTAGTGTGTACTTATACACTCCTGGAAATGGAAAAAAGAACACATTGACACCGGTGTGTCAGACCCACCATAGTTGCTCCGGACACTGCGAGAGGGCTGTACAAGCAATGATCACACGCACGGCACAGCGGACACACCAGGAACCGCGGTGTTGGCCGTCGAATGGCGCTAGCTGCGCAGCATTTGTGCACCAACGCCGTCAGTGTCAGCCAGTTTGCCGTGGCATACGTAGCTCCATCGCAGTCTTTAACACTGGTAGCATGCCGCGACAGCGTAGACGTGAACCGTATGTGCAGTTGACGGACTTTGAGCGAGGGCGTATAGTGGGCATGCTGGAGGCCGGGTGGACGTACCGCCGAATTGCTCAACACGTGGGGCCTGAGGTCTCCACAGTACATCGATGTTGTCTCCAGTGGTCGGCGGAAGGTGCACGTGCCCGTCGACCTGGGACCGGCCGCAGCGACGCACGGATGCACGTCAAGACTGTAGGATCCTACGCAGTGCCGTAGGGGACCGCACCGCCACTTCCCAGCAAATTAGGGACACTGTTGCTCCTGGGATATCGGCGAGGACCATTCGCAACCGTCTCCATGAAGCTGGGCTACGGTCCCGCACACCGTTAGGCCGTCTTCCGCTCACGCCCCAACATCGTGCTGCCCGCCTCCAGTGGTGTCGCGACAGGCGTGAATGGAGGGACGAATGGAGACGTGTCGTCTTCAGAAATTAGAGTCGCTTCTGCCTTGGTGCCAATGATAGTCGTATGCGTGTTTGGCGCCGTGTAGGTGAGCGCCACAATCAGGACTGCATACGACCGAGGCACACAGGGCCAACACCCGGCATCATGGTGTGGGGAGCGATCTCCTAAACTGGCCGCACACCTCTGGTGATCGTCGAGGGGACACTGAATAGTGCACGGTACGTCCAAACCGTCATCGAACCCATTGTTCTACCATTCCTAGACCGGCAAGGGAACTTGCTGTTCCAACAGGACAATGCACGTCCGCATGTATCCCGTGCCACCCAACGTGCTCTAGAAGGTGTAAGTCAACTACCCTGGCCAGCAAGATCTCCGGATCTGTCCCCCATTGAGCATGTTTGGGACTGGATGAAGCGTCGTCTCACGCGGTCTGCACGTCCAGCACGAACGCTGGTCCAACTGAGGCGCCAGGTGGAAATGGCATGGCAAGCCGTTCCACAGGACTACATCCAGCATCTCTACGATCGTCTCCATGGGAGAATAGCAGCCTGCATTGCTGCGAAAGGTGGGTATACACTGTACTAGTGCCGACATTGTGCATGCTCTGTTGCCTGTGTCTATGTGCCTGTGGTTCTGTCAGTGTGATCATGTGATATATCTGACCCCAGGAATGTGTCAATAAAGTTTCCCCTTCCTGGGACAATGAATTCACGGTGTTCTTATTTCAATTTCCAGGAGTGTATTTAAGACTTGTTTCTCAGGCTCGCCTGCGAATGAAGAACTATTTATGACCGAGAATATGATAAACTCGTGGTGTGACTGTTGAAGAAGTAACTGATTCTTATCTACAGTTTCGGGGAAAATGAGATACGTTTCCTTTCGTCTACGTGACTTGGATACCACTGAAGTGGCAGACGGCCAAATACAGCGGCACCAAGTGTTTTAAATACTCGACACACAAGCACTATTGAGATTCTGGCAATACAAACTTGCTCTATAGGCAGCCCTGATAGATAAACACGGTGCAGTACAGTGCGCTGAGTGACCTATACTTTTTGAAACTATTTCCACTTACAATTAAAACTTTTTCCGAGGTTACGTGGCCAAGGATTTTACTTGCTTCACGTGAGCCGAAACTATGGTTGCTCGATATGATTTGGAAGTAAGATAACTTGCTCTGTTGTTCCCATAGCTTTAACTAAAAGATATTAACGCATTTTGCGACAATTTCGAGCTTCAACAGGGTGTTTGAAGCGTGAAAGCCCAGTTTCAGGAGAAACAATTAAAGGTTCATAAAATTTAAAAATTAATTTTGGTCGTTTCTTGATAATATTTAATCAAGATGTAGTAAAGAGTTATTTGTTTGATATTTCCTCTTTGCCTTCATGTGGACGAGAGATGTCAGATTAAAGAAGAGTTCGTTCGGAAAGTTGTTTTCTAATACTACTCACTTTCGTAAAGTACTTGGTGCATGTAAACTATACCACATCGTACGAATAATTAATTTCGTCCCTTTCCATGTGTGTCACGTGCTTATTGTTCTGTTCAGTGCGCTTTAAGTAAGTTTTGGTAGTACGAGGAGCTAGAATTATACGTGGTCTGATCTGGCAGTTCCGCTAATCTCAGCATCAAATTTTGCTCTCGACTAATGGCCTGCTGCGGTACTTCGGTGAAATACAGCAAGGCAAACTGATCGTTCTGAAGTTTCCACGGTGCAGCTGCCCTCGGAATGAAATTCCGCTGGACAGCGGGAAGTCAGCCACATAGCGGGAAACAATCCATCTAAACAAGCTGTTGAGTAACTTTGTGCTAAAGATACACTGTCAGGTACACCTACGTCAGTTTTACCATTGTCTCCCAATTTCATACTAACAGCTTTCGTGTCTGCTGGCGTACAGAGACTTTTGCTCTAGAAATTAATTTTTCTTAACAAAATTCAATTTCCGTGAGCAACACTAAACGGTGTCTCTCACACACTGGAGTCATACCTGGGAACAGTAAACTTGAAATCTAAATAAAACCATCCTGGTTTAGATTTTCCAAGCCCGTGCACCATCGCTTATGATTTCGCTTTCCTTCATTTTTTCCCGCCGCGCGGGATTAGCAGAGCGGTCTCAGGCGCACCAGTCATAGACTGTACAGCTGGTCCCGGCGGAGCTTCGAGTCCTCCCTCGGCCATGGGTGTGTATGTGTTTGTCCTTAGGATAATTTAGGTTAAGTAGTGTGTAAGCTTAGGGACTGATGACCTTATCAGTTAAGTCCCATAAGATTTCACACTCATTTGAACATTTCATTTTTTCCCTCCGAAATATGTCGTACTGAGTCGAGGACAGTTTGCACGTGAATGATTTATGTGGCACTTCCAGACCAAAATAGGGTATTTCCGAACTCATGCCCATATTTCATATTTTCTTCTTTTCTTTGGGTGGATTGCAATGGATGTATGGCAAAAAAATGGCTCTGAGCACTATGGGACTAAATTTCTGAGGTCATCAGTCTCCTAGAACTTAGAACTACTTCAGCCTAACCAACCTAAGGACATCACAGACATCCGCGCCACAGACAGGATTCGAACCTGCGACCGTATCGTTCGCGCTGTTCCAGAATGTAGCGCCTAGAACCACATGGCGGCCACTCCATCCAGCGATGTATGGCAGAAGCTTTTTGCTACACCCTGTAATGTCAATAAAATGCTAAGGAGATTGAAATACTTATTCCTTTCACCCTTCAGAAAAACATAATCACACAACCAAGAAACTGTGGATCAATTCAGCGACACATCCAAGACTGACTATAAGCAATTAAGGAGGAACAAAATATTGTCCAAATTTAGAATTTTTTTCTCCGTACTGGAATGTAGTAGACAAATGGGGTTTGCTGCATTGAATAAAGCACACATTGAAAGCTTTATCGGTATTCTTTATTGAAAAATATTAATTACTCCACTGTGTAATTGGAATTTTCCCAAAGCAGCTCAGAAAGGAGGTAGATCGACGGTTGTCGCTGTAACTCCGTTTGCGGTTATCTGAAGCATGACATTAACAATTCACCCTAATGCTTACAGATGTACTAAAAATACATCTTAGGGATTTGCAAAAAAAAGACAAGAAGTGGATGGCGAAATTATAGATTTTAAAAAATGTCGATTTTTTTGGACCACTTAGTTTGCTTCAGGGGAGATCATTAAAATCTGATGAAAATTGTAGCGTGGCGACGACGACCATACCGAAAAATGTGGTTTTGAGAAAAACGTGTTTCAAGTTTGACATGTATTTATCATATAAAAATGGGACAAAACTAGAAGCTTACGGGACATCATCGATCTCTGGTCCATAATACCTATCGCTCCGGCTACTCGATGGCCGCTTTCTTCTACTTTGACCTGATAAGCCCTCGTTTTCGTCATCAAAGCTCTTTTCGTCGCTGAGTGCATCGCCGCTGGCGCCTCTATCTTCACAGAATTGGAACAGTTCATCGCCGAATTTGATTTGAAGGGCATTTGCCACGTGCATTAGTGCATTATGGCCTACGTTGAATAGACATACGGCGAAATTTGAAGCAACGCTGACCATTTCACTTCGCCTGGATGTTATTTTTAGAGCGTATCTCCAAATGAGACTATTGAAACTTTCGTTCACATTTTGAGTAAAACTACCTAAACAATGCTGCAGCAAATCTGGGTTACTCAAATCGGTATAAATAGGGAGCGTGAACGCGGAACCGGATCTCTAGCGCCTAGGCGTACCCTGCACGCTCGACTTCAAACGCTCACAGAATCGTTACTGTTTGGAACTCTGGCATAAAATTTTGGGAAATGATTCGTCAATGTATAAGTATGCGAATTCCGTGACAAAAAAATGTCGTATTTTTTCGACCGTCACCCTGTCGTTCCCCCTTAATGTGAGGGTACGAAGTGGAGTGGGCCTTCACATCAAGCTGACTTGGAAGTACCCAGTCGGAGATTCTTCAAACGTTAACGTGGATGTTCTAAAGTGTTGGACATACTATAAATTTCGAAGAAGCTACCAGTCTATTCAGTTTCAGTCACGATATCCTGATACAAATTCTACATATTTCAGTATTTCTAAAGTGGTTCCGTAAATGTCAAAAACATCTGCGACCCTCAGTCTCAATAATGCTCTATAAGCACTATGTAAAAACATCTGATCTGTTTATAGCACGCATTTCCCTCGATTTCATCAATATTGCATTTCTGAGTGTTGGAGCCATCAATATACCTCGTGCTGCCACTGGGAGACAGATTTACAACTCTCACTTCTCGGGAATTACAGTCAGTTGTGGTTTAATTCGATTACACTTTTCGTTTACTCTAAGTAATCAGCGATAGAGTCCGGTTGTATTTGTTCGCGTTTCGGACAACATTTACACAACTACGTGTTTTCGTCGTTAATTAGCACCGCCGATAAGCTTTATCCAGGTTTACAAGTCCGTTGTACAGTTTAGTCTCGTTTTCACGGCTAATATTAGTGTATATCTTTAAAATAAATAATATACCATGGCGTGTAACGATTAATCAACGATTAAAATCATCATTACTTGTCATAAGGCCACCATTATGTCCTCCGAACTACGACATTGTTCAACACGGTATCGGACGTTAATGAGAGTAAAAGACGATCAACCTGTCTATCTTTACAATTATTCAGTACTACTTGTTACACACTCGTGGAATATAAAAACGGAATGTTATTTATCAGTGGTCATATTTGATGAAGTTTTACTGGCATTTTATAAAGCTTTTACGCTGTACACGGGGCGTACAGAAAAAAACCGACAACGCTTAGTATGTTGTGCTGGATGGCAAAGTGGTCATTTTTTCAAATGGTAGTTCCTGTTCTGGAAGGGATGGCTTCAGTACTGAAGGGCGTCGAAGTTTGAGATCGGTGACGTCATAGTTTCTTTGAATTATGTTTGGCTTTCTGTTTTGAGTTATGCAACCCACTAGCAACAAGGTGAATGCACGGACTCAATCAGCGAAACTCGCATGAAGAGTTGGGTTAGCGTCCACATATGGTTAAGAAATCCAACAAGAGCGTCATACTGTGCAGTGAACTTCAAAACGTGTTAAAAATTTTACTCCCAGCTTGATTGCAGGGTGCGTACGAGCGTTACGGAGATTGATACATACTTTGGAAACATGCGGCTGTCCGCCAAGTATTTCAGCCGCAGCTTCGGTTCTAGCAATAAAGTCTTCCACTCCTGTTAAAGGAAAAGGTAGAGACTATGTCTTTATACCACCTCACTGAATTTAGTCAAATGTGTATCATGTGGCAGCGATGGACAGGTTTTCCACCAGTACGTCGATTTGGGTAGAAGTTTGCTCTTCGTCATGTCTTAAGACATTCTTCGCAAAGGAAACCGATCGAACCGCATATGAATGTCCAGCATATGTTTTGACACCCAATACCAGACGTAAATGCAGAATAATCACTTGCGATTGTGTGATGAGCGTCGTAGTGCCATACTTCACACGCAATTCCTTCGAAAGAGCTAATTATGTTTTAAAGGTACATTGCGATCACGTACAAAAGTCTCACAGATGACGCTTTTCGAAACTGACAGCAGAAGAATAGTGTGTTACTTGATAGTCGCTCTTGGTGATATACAAAATGTCTTTCCTACATCTCATAATCCACGTTTTCCGTGGTTTTTCTGAATCGTTTCTAATCAAAACCTGCGTCGTTCCTACGAGAAAACCATTGCCAATTTTCTCCCTTCTCATACTCCAATAAACGCGACACCGACCGAGTAACTCAGTTTTGACGACGCGCACTGCGGTGTCCTACAGAACGACACAGCCGTACATAGAGACGGGGCCACACGAGAAGGTGAGTCTCCATCAAAGGCACAACATTGTTATCTTCGGACGCGATGCACAACATGCACTGTATTATTCTTCCGCCTTGTACCACGCAAATACACTCTAGGACAGAAAAAACGACTCACCACGAAGGAATTATCCGAAAGGGACACAATTTCAGAAAAACTGGAGGATTTACATAAGAGGAGTAGTTCCACAAATTCAGTCAATAACGCATTGGTTCACCTCCGGCCCTTATGCAGGCAGTAATTAGGTTCGCAGTGATTGACAAAGTTGTTGGATGTCATCCTGCGAGATATCGTGCCAAATTCTGTCCAATTGCCTTGTTACATAGTCAAAATCCCGAGCTGGTTGGAGGACCCTGCCCATAATGCTCCAAACGTTGCCAATTACGGAGAGATCCAGCCACCTTGCTGGTGACCAGAACCTTGAAGGCGAATATGCCAGCTCTCAGGTTCCCATTCAACATCGGGCCGCTGTCACATCCGAACGCCCCACAAACCTGGATGTTGCACGATTCGACCAGCCAGCCAACTCTAGGCCCCCAATGAGGCCCCATTCAAGCTGTGTTAGGTCCTGATAGCGCTGTCTCATACGATTACGCGGTAGAGTGATCACTCGACATCCGACGCTATTCCGGTCTGTTATATACTCAAACAGGCTTAATGACAAAACTAAACACGAACAACACTAATGCACACTGGTGGTCGTTATACCTGTTACAAAGAATTACACGTATAATCATTTACATGCCCGCCAATGGTGTGTACGATTGCTAAGTTACATTAACATCCGACAGTGTCATCTGGGTGCTTCACTTTTTTGTCAGGCAGTGCATATACTCCGCAAGCCACTGTACAGTGCATGGCGGAGGGTACGTCATACCAATATTATCAGTATTCTTTCCTACTCCATTCGCATATTGAGAGAGGGGAAAGTGACGGCGTAAATGTCTCTGGACGTGCCCTAATCTCTCTCACCTTTTCAAAAAATGGTTCAAATGGCTCTGAGAACTATGGGACTTAACATCTATGGTCATCAGTCCCCTAGAACTTAGAACTACTTAAACCTAACTAACCTAAGGACATCACACAACACCCAGCCATCACTAGGCAGAGAAAATCCCTGACCCCGCCGGGAATCGAACCCGAGCGTGGGAAGCGAGAACGCTACCGCACGACCACGAGATGCGGACCCGTCTCACCTTTTCTTCGTATCTCTACGCGGGATATACGTTGGAGGCTGAACAGTCATAACCGAAAACAGATTCTCTAAATTTACACCCTAAAGAGATTCGCAATAACTGTACAGTCTGTCTGCCAATGATTGCTATTTAAGTTCTCCGAGCATGTCTGTCATACTTTTGTATGGACTGTACCGTTTTGTTAGAATCTTAGCAGAGCCTCTCCAAATTGATTCCATGTCTGTTTATGCGTACTTGACATTGACTCCAAACACTGGAACAATATTCCGGATTTGGTCGCACAAGCATCGCTTACGTAATTTCCTTTAAGAATGCACCGCTCTACTCCAGAACCCTCCCAGTAAATTTAATTTTCCTTTCTCCTTCCCTACTTCTGATATTCGGGATCGTCGCATTGATATCATAGTACAATATTTCCCCTAAATAATTACAAAATGTAACGTCCCCAAGATGTAGGACACATCTTCTGCACCTACATCTACATCAATACTCCGCAAGTCACCTAACGGTGTGTAGCGGAGGGTACCTTGAGTACCTCTATCGGTTCTCCCTTCTATTCCGGTCTCGTATTGTTCGTGGAAAGGAGGATTGTCGGTATGCCTCTGTGTGGGCTCCAATCTCTCTGATTTTATCCTCATGGTCTCTTCGCGAGATGTACGTCGTAGGGAGCAATATGCTGCTTGATTCCTCGATGAAATTATGTTCTCGAAACTTCAACAAAAGTCCATACCGAGTTACTGAGCGTCCCTCCTGCAGAGTCTTCCACTGGAGTTTATCTATCATCTCCGTAACGCTTTCGCGATTACTAAATGATTCTGTAACGAAGCGCGCTGCTCTCCGTTTGATCTTCTCTATCTCTTCTATCAACCCTATCTGGTACGGATCCCACACTGCTGAGCAGTATTCAACCAGTGGGCGAACAACGTACTGTAACCAGTGATGTAGTCAGGTACCATACCGTTATTTCTCTTTGTTATAGGTATTACCTGACATCCATGCACCGAGAGAGGTGGCGCAGTGGTTGGCACGCTGGACTAGCATTCGGGAGGACGACGGTTCAAACCCGCGTCTGGCCATTATGATTGAAGTTTTCCGTGATTTCCCTAAATCGCTTCAGGGAAATACCGGGATGGTTTCCTTCAAAGGACATGGCCAATTTCCGTTCCCTGCCCTCCCTAATCCGAGCTTCTGCTCTGTCTCTAATGACCTCGTTATCAACGGGACGTTAATCACTAATCTCCTCTCTTTCATCCGTGAACATTTAAAAAGAGCTGGCAATAAAGAAAAATTAAGGAATTCCTTTCTCCGTTTCTGTTATATTTCTGATAGTGAGGCAAAACGTAAGTTCAGTTTAAGATTGTGATATGAACATTGGACGGTCTGCCAGCGATACGCTGGGAGCGTTGGCGGCGCGGTCGGCGGTTTGCGCTGCCCGGAGTAATCCATTACCGCCGTGGCGCCGGGCGCGGTTCGTCGCCGCTAGACTTGAAATTGTCGCGGTGCGTCACCGCCCAGCGCGCGTGTTTCTCGCTCGGCTTCGCCAGAAAATTGGCGTCTCTGGTCGGGTCGCTCCCTCGCTCTCATCTCTCCTGGAATCAGCGCCGAATCTGTTTGAGTCTAAGAGGAGGAATGCGGGCCCGTCGTTCCTCCGGGACGGAAAGACGGCTTCCCGACCTCTTCCACAACCGAGGTTTATTAAATTGAAAAGACGCATTGCGTAGCGTGGATGCTTTCAGCCAGGCAGCATACGGACGAATGCACAGAAAAATGAAGGCCATCCGGAAAGATGTGGGCTAGTATAGTTTACAAAGATTTTGTGCCAGTTGGGAAACTATATACGCCTGCTCAATTAAAGAGGCAGCTCTGTCATACACTGATGAGGCTAGACATTATGACCACTTGTGTAGTAGCGTGCTGGTCCACGCCTGGAACGCTATACAGCAACGATTGGGCGTGGCATGGATTCGGCACGTTTTTGGTACGTTCCCGATGATATGTGGCGCCAGATGACTACCCACAGTTCATGCAAATCACTTAAATTACGAGCCGCGGAACCAGCGTCCGATAGCGTCCAAGACTGTTCAATCGGATACAGACCAGCCAAATTCTGTGGCCCAGAACTCAACGCCTGTTCACTAATCACGCTCCTCAGACCACTGCAACACCATTTTGGCCTAGTGACACGAGGAGTTAGCATGTTAAAAAATGCCAGCCCTGTCGTGGAAAACATCAAGCATGAAGTGATGCAGGTCGTCACAATAAAGTTCGCCATGCCCACAGATCGTTTACTCCCGCAGGTCCCGTGGAAGCCGGCGTGAACGTCGCACTTCGCGTAACACTGCACTCACCGACCTGCATCCGTGCCGCTGTATAAGTTGCGAGTAAAAATGGTCCAAATGGTTCTGAGCACTATGGGACTTAACATCTGAGGTCATCAGTTCCCTAGAACTTAGAACTACTTAAACCTAACTAATCTAAGGACATCACACACATCCATGCCCGAGGCAGGATTCGAACCTGCCACCGTAGCGGGCGTGTGGTTCCAGAACCGCTCGGCCTCATCGGCCAGGCAAGTTGCGAGAATCTCTGGATGGCATCGTATCTTGACACTACCATCGACCTGGTGTGACAAGAAATACGATTGACCCGACCAGGCGACATGTTTCGTTCGATACACGGTCCAGTCTCGGCGATTTCGTGTCCATTTTAACAGTAACTGACCACTCGCTGAGCCAACATGATAGTACGTAGAGATTGTCTGCTGCGGAGCCCTATGTTCAATAATGTACGACCAACGATGTGCTCTAAAACATTTTTGGCTGTACCAAAATTGTACTGTGTAGTCAGATCTTCTACAGATCGCCGCTGCTCTGCTTAACAGAGCGGGCGAGCCTCCGACCTCCAAGGTCTCTGATAAGACGACGACGTCATACGCATTTTCCCCTACTTGTGGTTTCACCGTTCTTCAACCACTTCCCGTTCATGTTCACAACAGTAGTACCCGAGTATCCGACTACTTCCACTGTTTGCGAGATGCTCGTCCCATGTGCTGAGTCACAACGGTCCGACCTCTGTCTATGGATTTCTCCATCGACGGCCCCTCTCGTCACATGCCCGCCTCGCCATCAGGCGGCAATCAGTCTGGACGTGGGCATTCATCATAATGGTTTGGCTTATGAGTGTATACAACAGGAGAGACGTCGCTGTGCTTAGCATAGTGTACTCGTATGCAGGGGCACAGCGAGGTGCCGTAATGGTTAACACGCTAGGGCTCTTGTTCGGGAGGACGGAAGCTCAAACCCCGTTCGGCCATCCAGAATTTGGTTTTCCATGATTCCCTTAAATGATTTAATGTGAATACGGGAAATGTCCATTGAAATATCACGGCCAAATTCCTTATCCAATCACAGCTTGTTATTTTCTGGAAGACATTAGTGTTTGACGTCCCGTCGACCAAGACATGATTAGGGACAGAGCACAGCGCGGATTAGGGAAGTATGGGGACGTAAATTGGCCGTACCTTTTCAAAGGAACCATCCCGGAATTTGCCTGAAGTGATTTTGGGAAATCACGGAAAACCTAAATCAGGATGGCCCGACGGGAGTTTGAACCGTCGTCCTCCCGAATGCGAGTCCAGTGTGTGTTATGTTCTGTCTCTAGTGACGTTTTTACCACGTTTATATTAGGTTGCTTTCTTGTCTGTCTGTTCAGTGCGAATTTTGTAATCGATTTTCAACTAACTTCACGATGTCCTAGGGACTAGAAAAGCCGGCCGGTTCTAGGCGCTTCAGTCTGGAACCGCGCGATCGCTACGGTCGCAGGTTCGAACCCTGCCTCAGGCATTGATGTGTGTGATGTCCTTAGGTTAGTTAGGTTTAAGTAGGTCTATGTCTAGGGGACTGGTGACCACAGCAGTTAAGTCCCATCGTGCTCAGAACCATTTGAACCATCTTACAACGGTAATTCAGTCATGTTCTAATTTAGGCTATTGTAATTAGCAAGAGATACTAATTTAGTAATTATAAAAGAGTTTTTGATTTTTCTATTTTTACGGATGGTTAGAACATATAAACGAAGCCATTCATGTTTACAATGGTCAGAAAACTCGACATCAAGCGCTATAACCAGTGCTGTACAGGGGCATGTAAGCATGTGCGCTACAGCTGGGTTTTATAATATGCCACTTACGACGCTGTATAGACGGGTTCAAGAAACTCGTTTCCTTCAAGGAATGGAACAGAATCAAAAGAATAAAAGTGGGTCATCCAACTGTGTTATCACCAGAACAACAACAAGATTAAGTCGAAATATTGAATACTTTATCTAACCGTGGTTTTGGACATACTTCACTCAGCATTAGAAGAACAGTGTACCAATATGCCAAACTCAATGACACTGTGTTTCATGGGGTGAAGGTACGAAAGTGACATTTAAGGAATCGTTCCTTGCTTTTGTGAAACGACGTACGGAAGATATTTCATTAAGGAAGCCTGAGGCACTTTCTAAAGCTCGAGCCATGGGGTTAAATGAGGAAGCAGTTAAAAAATTTCACAATGTTTTGCAATCTTTCTTACGTGAATTTGATTTGCAAAATAAACCACAAAACGTATATAACGTGGGCTAAAGCGGGTTTCCCATGAACAGTAGGTTGGAAAAAGCTGTTGGAGAAAAAGGAAAAAGAGAAGTCGTTGCTTCACAGGTTTGGAGAGGGGGAAAATGTGACAGTCATTGTTGCCTGTAATGTCACTAGGACATAGTTTCCATCATTCATCGTCTTCAAAGGTAAAAGAATGTGAGAAGAATACAAGCTGGGAACCTCTCCAGGTACTCATGAGTCTATTCTGGCTACATAAACGAAGATTTGCTTTCGAGTTGGATCCAACACTTCAACAAGCCCCGCTCACAAGGCAGATGTCTTTTACTTTTGGACAGTTACAATTCACACCTTCTCTCCAAAGCCTAGAACACTGTGTGAAGATCACACTGAATTGGTGTGTCTGCCACTACATTCTACGCACGTTCTGCAGTCGCTGGACGGAATTGTTTTCGAGGCATTAAAGGCGCATTACCACCAAGAAGCAAATTAATTTATACAAAATAATCCGTCAGCCTCCATTCCAAAATTGGTTTTTGGTAAAATTTAAGACGTCGCCTGAAGGCGTGGAGCTAGTATAGGAAAAGCTGTGAAGGGATTTGAGTGTACAGGAATTTTCCCCTTCTATCCCAACAAAATACCATCACATAAATATGTCCCTTCGTCTACATTCCTGAATGTACCACATAATCAAAAGTAAACCCAGGCCCAGCAACTCTTTCTAATGCTCCAAGACATTCGTAAAGTCAGAACTCTTCAACAGCCGGCCTGTGTGGCCGAGCGGTTCTAGGCGCTTCAGTCTGGAACCGCGCGACCGCTACGGTCCCAGGGTCGAATCCTGCCTCGGGCATGGATGTGTGTGATGTCCTTAGGTTAGTTAGGTTTAAGTAGTTCTAAGTTCTAGGGGACTGATGACCACAGATACTAAGTCCCATAGTGCTCAGAGCCATTTGAACCATTTGAACTTCATTTTATCTGTGTCTGCGGATTCTGTTGTCACCTGACGATGGTCTGAGAAACCGAAAGCCGTTTCGTGGCCAAATAAATATAATTTTGCAGAATATTAGAAAATGTCCCTTATTTCATATTTTTATCATGTTCTGCCAAATACCGACGGAAAAGTCTGTTAATGCTTTTAATGTTAATAGTTGCTATTATCGGGAAACCTGCGACAAAGCAATGTGAGAGATGAGGGTTACATACTCTATTAACTGTTACTTTTATGGAAAAGGTTTTTAATATTTTTAACTTTTTTAATGTGTATTTTCGGTTTAAGAACATGCAAGTTATACGTTTTGGACACAGTAATACGGCAGACATCGTGTTAAAAAGTTTTACCTTCTTTTATAAACCTTCCGACATTCTGTTGAGGAAATATGGTTCCAATTTTTTAATATAATTCAATACACGAACGTTCTGTGAAGTGAGACCCACTGGACAACATTCTAATTCTTTAACGGCAGAGACCGTAATCAGTTAAGTGAAACACACGAAACCGAATAAGCAGTTGAGCCCAGCAGACAGAGAATTTTATCTCGGGCTGGAAAGAACAAAGTGGGGCGGAGGTCTCATCTGCATTTTGTTTCCGAGCTGTTGCGGAAACTTGTTCGCTCCGCTGCTGGCGTTATCGTGGCTGTCGCGTGCCAGAGATAGAGCGTGCCCCAAAACGATCAAAACTCTGACGCTGCGAATTTCTCGTCAAACTTCTTCCCCCGTGTTTGTCTCTGCGTTTCTCGATGTCGTGCCAGTAAATTAGTTATTATTGCCTATTAGCGAACATTTAATTGGTATTGTTTTCACTTACTTTCAACATTATATTGTTTTTTTTTTCGGTATTCTCAGCGTTTTGGGACATTAGCTTCAAACATATCACATTAATAAGTCTTAAACGAGGGTGTTTGGAAAGGATTACTTCTTCGCTATTTCTCCTATATGGATTGTATTTTATTGTCAAACGTGTCTGAAGTTAGCGCTCTGCGCCCGAGGTTTTACTAATTTGTGCTATCGATTTCCTTCATGTCTCGAAAGTCATTTGCTCGATCCTGCCACAGACTGAACGTCTACCACTCCTCCATTCCTTTTTTCCTCCACATTTAAAATTATGCAGTATGTCCTACGTGACCCCAATGCCACATATATTTCCCAAATGCACCAAGTAACTGATACCATGATTCCACATGCTATAGGACACAAAGCCGGAGAATATTTCGTTCATTCTCATAACTTTCGTTCTCTGCAAAGTCATTGAAACAACTGTGGTTGTCTCGGATTATCGACTTAATTTTCTGATCGCGATTCGAGACCTCCTAAAAAGAGGCATGTTGCATTTTGGTGCTCCATAAAGTTTGCAGTACACGTTTATGCAAAAAAAGCCTGAAATGTGGTAAACTTGAAGTCAAAGATTGCCCAGACAACGTAATTTCGCCGCCATTTCCTATAAAATATCAATATCTCAAATTGTTTAGAAAAAAATGCTATATCAAGGTAACTAAAATTCCTTTATTGGTTACTAGTTTTAGCTCACTGACAAACCAGCTTCAGATCGATGAAAAACAATTCAGCTCAACAGATTATGACGATGCGTAATGTCTGGTGGCTGATCAACACTAGATTACGTAATATATTTTATTGATCATAAAATTGGTCGTCAATTACCTGTAACCAGTAATTAACAAAGGAATTTTAGCGGTTCTGATCTAAGGCTTTTATCCACGCATTTTAACATAACAGATCCCCTGTCTCCCTATTTGACGATGTCGGGTAGCAACGTCATTATGTCTACTGGAAACTGCGTTGCGCTGCCAGCTTTGGGCTTCACATTTAAATTATCCAACAACTTACACTGCAGTTTTTAACGATCATCTGCCACAATATCCTCCTGTACATGTGCTCTCAGTTATCGTTGAAAAAGGTATCTCTAAATTAAATATTTACTTAAATATCTAACAGATAAAATCGTAAGAAATATTAACCACCTGGCAAAATACTCTCGCTTCTGTTATTACAAATCTCAAACCCTGTTCCAGTAACAAAACTTTTTGGAACTGAAATTTTTCAGAATACGAGGGACGTTCCGAAAGTAAGCTTTGTCACTGATTTTGAAAGAGAACACACACACACACACACACACACACACACACACACACACACACACAAATGCCATATGAATCCACATCCTTTGCTGGTTCAATGTCGGAATGGCGACAGCGGAGGAGGAATGGCGCATGCGCAGAGCGCCGAAGACGAGAGACCGACGTACTCGAACTTATTCGAGTACACATACGATGGCAGGCAGATGTGTATTGATTGTGTGATTGCCAGAGGAGATGTGTCCTGTTATTCAATATGAATGGACATGTTGGATTAGTCTGTCCGCCATCTATGAACGTTTACAGAGCGTTTATGGTGAAGAGATCACGTCTCATTAAATGTTTGGTGGTTGGTGTTGCATGTTCAGAGAAGGAAAGCAAAGTGTGGAGGATGAAGGTCGAAGTTGGCGTCCATCCACATCCACGAATGAAAACAACATTGCTAGAGTACATGACATGGTGTTCGTGGAGGTGGAGTTTTACCACAATGGTTTCTTCAAACTGATTGCACGCTATGATAAATATCTCGATGTTGGTGGCGACTATGTCAAAAAATAGTGATGCTGTATAGTTTTTGGCAATGTAGTTTCCTTGTGAAAAACAGTGACTAAACTTACTCTGGAACGTCCCTCGTAGCAATACAAGCAGCATTTCGTTCGAAGCTTCCTGGCAGATCAAAACTGTGTTGCCAGATTGTGCATCGAGCCTGGGGCCTTTGTCTTTCGTGGCCAAGTGCTACACCGGCTGAGCTATTCAAAGTCAACTCACGACCCACCTCAAATTAGGGCATACTCTTCTGCAGCGTGATAAATCAATCTGCAAACAGTTCCCTATGCAGTGGCTAACAAGGTAACGTTTCCAGGTGTAAGTAAATAATCGTGACGAAAATTGGCGCATATGTAGAGGATCAAAATAATGCAATATGTTTTTCGTTTTTTGTCCGATTTCACTTTTAAGGGATAAAACATTCCCCAAAACGTACTTTGGCATATTAGGTTTAGAGGGAATGTCTTCGAAACCATGATGTACAAAGCGTGTTTCACATAAAAGTTGAAATGTTATTATTAGCGTTCTTGAAACTGTATAATCGACTTTTGTAACAATCTGAAATTTTGCAACATACCCTACCACCATTAATTAACTTTGGAAAATGAAAACTTTTGTAACAACATAAATTGAAGAAGCTTTCGCGTCACATTAATTCATGTGCAGTAAAGCTGGTATCAGATACTTTTGGAAAAATAAGTTATACGTAATGTGTTCTCGGAGTATTTTAAACATATATAATTAAAATATCTAAAAGTTCAATGTTATTGTAATTATTTGTTCCACTAATTTTTGTTATGTGTTTTAAATTGTTATTTGACGTTTTTAATCCATGATTTTTGTTTTGTAGTTTACCGTTCCACATATATCTATCTTGTTAACTGAAAATAATAGTTAAATAGTTATTATAACATAAACTCATTACAATAATGACAATCTGCAGAGCAATGCTTAAAACATAGTTTTTTACAACAAGCACATTTAATAAACGATATTTCTTCACATAATACACACGAATGATAACTCAAGACAAAGCAAAATTTAGCACAATTTCAAATGTGGCGGGTGATCCTCTAAAAATCCTGATTTGTACCACAAATATTTCCGCACATTAGAAAACTTTGCGAACAGAATTGATTATGTTCTAGTATCTGCAGCTCGGTTATATTGTTTCTCAAGTGGAGACTGACATAATCATTCAGCCGAACTAGATCTGAAAATCTTCTCACAAAGTTTTTCCAACACGAAAGCAATAAACGTTGAACGGCTGTACCTGCCTGTTGAGCCTCTTGGATCACTAGATAAACAAGTTCCTTGTCCTCAGGTTTTTTCACGCTGACCACTCCCCTTTACATAGCATAAAAGAAAGTAATGGAGAGTTTGGACCAAGGATTCGAGAATCTCTTTTTGAAGCCCTAAATGTTCCCGTGACACCATCGAAATCTGATAAACCATCGTCTGACCACGTTTAAAGGCATTTGACGCAAGATTTCTTTCCCAGAGCGGGAGAAAAACCTGTATTATTGATAGTTTTTTGGGGGTTGTCAGTGTGAAAGAACCGTTTTGAATGTGGTACCTGACGACAAGGAACTTGTTAATCTGTTGGCCCCAAAAGGTTCAGGAGGCCATGTACAGCCGTTGGATGTATAAAATAGCGTCTGATGATGAAAGAAGTGTGTGAAGGTTTCCAGATCTAGTGGTGCGGAACGATGACGATGATGTCAGCCTGCACTAGTACATGATCACTTCGCTTCGCCGAAGTTCTGCAATGCATTTAAATATGCCTGATAAAGATAAAGATATTTAGAGGATTGTCCGCCACAATTTGCGAATCCAACAGAATTTTGTTGTACACTGTGTTGTCCGTCATGTGTATTATATGAAAATACTTCATTAATTTTGTGTGCGTGGTTTTAAAAACCGTTATGTTATAAACATTTCTTTCCAGATTATTGCTATTGTAATGGTTTTGTATCACAATAATGATTTATCGATTTTCCTCAGTTATCAAAATATATATATGTGCAACGGTAAACTAAAAGACATGAAATCACGGATTTAAAAAGTAAAATAACAATTTAGAACATAAAAATAAGCAAAACAAATAATTACAATAGTAATGAACTTACAGCTTTTTTAATTAGATGTGTCGAAAATACTACGACAGCACACTGTGTACAGATTATTTTCCAAAAATTGGTATTTCACAAACCATTTTTATTACACGTGGATGGATGTGGCGGAAAATGTATAATTTATGTTGTAACAAAAATTTTCATTTTTCAAAATTAACTAATGGTGGCGCGATACTTTGCAAAAATCAGAGTGTTGCAAAAGTTATTACGCAGTTTTCAAGAAATTTAATTACATTTCAACTTTTATATGAGACACATTAATATTTATATATCATCGTTTCGAAGATATACACTTTAAACTTGCTATGTCAAATTCTCTTTCGGAATGTGTTTTACCCCTTAAAAGTGAAACTGAGAAAAAAATGAATAAATAAGTATTGCATAATTTTGACTCCTCTACGTACTTGCCAAGTTTCATGAAGATCATTTATTTACACTTTTGACTGTTTCCTTGCAAGTCACTTCTCCGTAAAGTCCTTCCTTCCGGAATTGTTAGTCTCGAGAGGCACGCGCGAAGTTGGGAATGTAAGAGAAGAGAGAATGCCGGAAGTAAAACTTTGAACGCAGGTCGTTAAGTCTTGCTCGGACAGCTCAGTCGGTAGGTCACTTGCCCCGAACGACAAAGATTCCAGATCCGAGATTTGTCAATAAGTTTCAAATCAACGCTCCGGCCGCCGCAGAGCAAAAATTGATTCAAGTATGTTCCTTTATAATAAATGAACTGCCTTTTGTGCTATTTAGTTTATATATTTTTGCCCTTGAAATGCCTAATACTTAATTTAAAAAGCATTGTCAGGAAACAATCTGAATTATTTATAGATTTATTTTAATTTTTAAAACCTTTATCGTAGTTTTAAAAAGGTTCACGCCTAAATTATACGTAGCGTGAAGTATTAATAACGAATATTAGCATTTCGCGATGGCTGCCGCTGTGACCGTGCGGTTCTAGGCGCTTCAGTCTGGAACCGCGCGACCGCTACGGTCGCAGTTTCGAATCCTACCTCGGGCATTGATGTGTGTGATGTCCTTTGGTTAGTTAGATTTAAGTAGTTCTAAGTTCCAGGGAACTGATGACCTCAGATGTTAAGTCCCATAGTGCTCAGAGCCATTTGAACCATTTCCAGAAACATCAAGGAAGTGTTCATGACGGCGGCAGCAATGGACTTGAATATGGAGGGAAAGGGGGTTCATAACCCCCATCCATATTTATTTTTTCCGTGGTGTCACTAATTCACTCCAAGGTAATATCACAAAAATTCCGCTAAAGAAGTGAAAGCCGATTTTTATATTCACTCCGAACTTACGCTCCACCCCAAAGAGGTTTATCGCCGGTCACTTTTCGGTATTGCGCTAACAGATCTTGCCCTATCAGGACTCTTGTTATCGTGTAGCGCTTTTCCATGTGAAACCTCAGACATCTCCTAAAGTGTTACTGGTGGTCCGAATGCTGAGCGTGTCTGGCAAACGAAGGAACTGGGTGCAGATCTCGGTACTGTAAAGTATTTATTTTCTTGGTGGAATGACAGGAAAGATGTGCTAATCGAGGAGCTACATGAATGAGACGTAGGAGCTCACAGGATTGGGAAGCTGGCAAGGGCCGCTAGGGTACTGTGCTGGGGTGACACAGTGACAGGCACTGAATGGTCAGTCAGGGCAGACCGCAGAGCTACTGGTAATACTGTCACTGGTGAGTGGACTTCTGATACCAGAGGACACAAAGAGAAATGTATTTCTGGATTCATAATCGTCGTAATTACTATTATAAAGAGGTATCAAGAAAAGCAGCGACACGAAAAGGAAGAAAATAATGCTGGTAAGCAAGGAAAGAGAGCGCAGAGGCCTTTCAGCAGCGTTTCGCGTGGATGATTACATATCTGGACACAACCATCGTCGTGGGTAGCAAGAAACGTGATTCATCCGATCAGGTGGAACGTTTCAATTGATTCACGTGTACCCTGCAATCGTAATTGATCGTTTCGTTGGGTCGCCATGGGAACACTTGGCGTTCGCCTTCTACGGTGCCTCATATTCAACAATGTGTGCTGAACGCTGAGCTCCAAGGCACTTGAGCGTGCACCAGCGTCCGGTCTGCCACAAATCTCCGTCTGTCCTGCTTTACTGTGCGGGCAAACGTCCGACCTTCACGTTCTGTGATGAGGCGTGGATGTCACGCCTGTTTGTGGCTTCAACAACCTTCAGCCACTTTTCATAGATGCTCCCGACTATAGCATCCGCACTGACGACCAGCTTCAAAGTTTCCTAAATGCTCGTTCCAGACGCGAAGCAATAACAGTCTGCTCTTTGTAAAAGTCGCTTATGTTTGTCGAGTTCCCCATATGCGACCTGTATCGTCGCTACAACGATTCGCCACTCTTCTCTACTCCTTCCAACATAAAGTTATGTGCCTTCAACACCACCAGGTCGCATTCAACCTCGCGGTGGGTATTGGTCATCATATTTTGGTTCAGCAGTGTATGTGTGTGCCATATTCGCATAAAGTTGACGGGTTCGGCTTAATTATATATTTCTTAGTATGGGTTGGACAGATATCGGGAATGACGTCTAGCAAAATATCTCTAATATTGAAACTTCCTGACAGATTAAAACTGTGTGTCGGACCGAGACACGAACTCGGGACCTTTGCCATTAGAGGGCAAGTGCTCTACCAACTCAGCTGCCCAATCACGACTCACGACGCGTCCTCACAGCTTCAATTCTGCCAGTAGCTCGTCTCCTACATTCCAAACTTCACAGAAGCTCTTCTGCGAACCTTGCAGAACTAGCACTCCTGGAAGAAAGGGTATTGCACAGACATGGCTTAGCCACAGCCTAGGGGATGTTTCGAGAATGAGATTTCACTCTGCAGCGGAGTGTGCGCTGATATGAAACTTCCTGACAGATTAAAACTGTGTGCCGGACCGAGACTCGAACTCGGGACCTTTGCCTTTCGCGGGCGTGTGTTCGGTCCGGCACACAGTTTTAATGTGTCAGGAAGTTTCGTATCAGCGCACACTCCGCTGCACAGTGAAAATCTCATTCTGGATCTCTAATATTTGTGGATAAAATTTCACCTGAACCATTTCTGGTTTCTGCAGCAGCAGTGCATCGTTCCTGAAACCTTTCTTTTGGATAAACAACGCAAGCTGCTTTCCTAACTCAAACTAAGAAAGTTTTCTTGATTGTAAGAATCAGGTTTAACGACTCTCGAGACGATATGAACGTTTTCTCGAGCCATATTCTGTCTCATTCGTTCGTCATAGTACGGGTCTCGTAGTGAGGGCACGTCATAGAGCGGGCTTCATGTTTGAAGGGTTACGCTGAGGTAGCAGTCCACAAGCAGGCGGTTGCACGTGATTTATAATTATATGGAGCCAGCTGTCCGCCTCGGGCATCCCTGTGGTAAGAAAACACGTGTCGAAATTTGCGGGCAAGGTGTTGAAGCACGAAGTTAGCTGCCCCTTAGCGCTGTGCGTGTGGAAGAGCTACAGCGCTGACCTAGGGCAGGGTGGTGCGTCCGCAGCGCGCAGCTCCGAAGCAATTAAAATTTTAATGGCGGAGTGATGTGTTTCCTCGTCTGCGCCGGCGGCGCGCCGCATCTGCGGGCAGCGCAGCTTTAATTAGCCGTGCAGAAAACAATCTGGCCCGGGCGTTAAACGCGAACTCGGCCGCGCCCGCCCTTTGGCAGTACTGGAGTAGCATATTTCGCTAGTCTAATCGTCTTCCTTGTTAAGCGCCGGCGGCGAGGTGCGACTTGGTTCGCTCTAAAGTAACAACTGAACAAGTCGGCGCAATGATGATAATTCGGGAGTAGGGACGTTTCCTTACTGCTGATATGCGTATCAAGAGCATTCTCTGAACGACAACCTTTTTACCATGTACTGCAGTACCGTTATTTATTATAATTTCCACAACTGAAAGTTGTTAAACTGCGATTATTTATACAAGCTCACATCACTTTTATCACCTTTACTTATTTTTACAAATAATGTTGACAACTGCTGTGTTTTCAGGACACAAATAATTTTTGTCAGTTATCAACTCTGATTATTTCATGTAAGTAAGCCGCGCAAGGGTAGCCGCGCGGTTTGAGGCATCTTCTCGCGATAAGCGTGGCTCCCCCCGTCGGAGGTTAGAGTCGTCTCTCTGGGGCGCGCGCGCGCGCGCGCGCCTGTGTGTGTGTGTGTGTGTGTGTGTGTGTGTGTGTGTGTGTGTGTGTGTGTGTGTGTCGTCCTTAGCGTAAGTTTGTTTAAGTTAGATTAAATCGTGTGTAAGCTTAGGGACCAATGACCTCAGTAGTTTGGTCCCAAAAGACCTTAGCATAAATTTCCAAATTTCATATAAGTGCACTGTAACACGTATGTTTATTACCTGTGGAATGTCTAACTTTTGAAATTTATTATTGATTGCCGCTTAACCACTTCAAAGCTGTTTAAATTCTAAATTCTAACTGTGGAGATTATAGTAAATAATACACACCATAACGGAAATTCTCCCTTAAAAAAAAGAAAGAAACTCAGCCACACTGCAAACGCAAGAAAAATAAAAGTTTGTATTGACACCTTTGTTTCGATAGTTATGATATCTGTATCGATGCCAAATACCAGATAAATTTCGTAGCATTCTAAGCAATACATGATTACAGGCATTGTAAGTATTAAATTATGTTGGGAAACATAATAACCATTCGTAACTAATTTAATGACAGTTAAAAAGTATGCAATACCTGTGTAATACACAGGGAACACAACTGCAATACTAAAAATTATGTTTTGTTTATTAGAAATTGCGTGTGGCGTTGTAAGTACACTGAAGCGCCAAAGGAACTGGTGTAAGCATGAGTATTCAAATACAGAGATACGTAAACAGACATACTAAGGAGCTAAAATGGTTCAAATGGCTCTGAGCACTATGGGACTTAACTTTTAAGGTTATCAGTCTTCTAGAACTTAGAACAACTAAAACCTAAGTAGCCTAAGGACATCACACACATCCATGCCCGCGGCAGGATTCGAACCTGCGACCGGAATGGTCGCGCGGTTCCAGACTGTAGCGCCTAGAACCGCTCGGCCACCCTGGCCGGCGACTAAGGAGCTGTGGTCGACAACGCCTGTATAAGACAACAAGTATCTGGAGCAGTTATTAGATCGGTTACTGCCGCTACAATGGCAGGTGATCAAGATATGAATGAGTTTCAACGTGGTGTTACAGTCGGCGCACATCATCTCCGAGGTGGAGATAAAGTAAGGATTTTCCCGTACGACCAATTCACGGCTGTGCCGCGAATATCAGGAATCCCGTAAAACATAAAATCTTCGACATCACTACGACCAGAAAAAGATCTTGCAAGAATGGCACTAACGACTACTGAAGAGAATAGTTCAACATAACAGAAGGGCAACACTTCCGCAAATTTTCAACGAACCATCATCCATATGGCCTTTCGGAGCCGAAGGCCCACTCGTGTAGCCTTGAAGACGGCACGACACAATAATGTCTTCTACGTGCTTTAAGAGTCCTACAAAACGTGGCGGCCATTCCTATTTATCTTTTCTGTGGTTCCCACAAAATGATTAACAAAGAACGTGTAGGTTCATTTGGAGAGGCCGAGGTCGTTTTATCTCTCAGCATCACTAAATACAAAGCACATGCAAATGTTCAACTCGAACAATATTTTCTTCTGGGAAAAATACTTGAAATCTTGTAATAATAATAATAATAATAATAATAATCTTACGTACGTGATTTTCTCATAAAAATATTTGTGGAAACCGTCTGTCATAAAGCTCAGGAAAAAAATCATTAGAAGCAAGTCGCCAAGAGGTAACAAACACTCGCCGGCCGCGGTGGTCTCGCGGTTCTAGGGGCGCAGTCCGGAACCGTGCGACTGCTACGGTCGCAGGTTCGAATCCTGCCTCGAGCATGGATGTGTGTGATGTCCTTAGGTTAGTTAGGTTTAAGTAGTTCTAAGTTCTAGGGGACTAATGACCACAGCAGTTGAGTCCCATAGTGCTCAGAGCCATTTGAACCATTTTTTTTTTAACAAACACTCAATGCTATTGCCGATCTGTGCGACTCCGGCACAAATATGCCCCACTAAAAGCAATTTTTAAGAAATTTTGTTTTACGTACTAATTTTTTTAACTGATGCTGATGCAGTAAATTACCAGCAATATTCATTTTTCTTTCAGGCTATATTTTTAATAAACTTAATTATTGCAACAAAGCTACCTTCCTGTTCAAAGTGGGAACGCTACACTAAGAACAGGAAGTCTATGTAAAACTTGCGATCGTGCTCAGCTGTACAAATCTGCTTTGATTACATTCTGACAGCGGTCACTACATTCGTGTTACCCGTATAGTTGCAGTTTGCAATAATTGTTAGCTACTGCTCACAGTTTTTGAGTGTACAGCTTATTACCGTGTGCAGTAATTGATAACAATCGTTTGACCGTAACACGTTTGTTACAAGACTGCCTGGCTTTAGTGACGTCTGGTTGCTGCGCATTCCTACATTGATTGTAAGATTTTTCATGGAAACACGTGCTGGGCATAAAACTAGTGCACAGTTATTGCTTTCGGAACACGTGACTTACATTGAGTGTGACAGAAAAACCATGAAGCATTCAAATGGTAGGCACTCTCTCTCTCTCTCTCTCTCTCTCTCTCTCTCTCTCTCTCTCTGTCTCTCTCTCTCTCTCTCTGCGCTTGAGAGGTGTGTGTGTGTGTGTGTGTGTGTGTGTGTGTGTGTGTGTGTGTGTGTGTGTGTGTGAGAGAGAGAGAGAGAGAGAGAGAGAGAGAGAGAGAGAGAGAGAGAGAGAGAGAGAGAGAGAGAGAAAATCATCCGTTGCTCAGTGCTCAGTATGATGCACGCAGCTCTAAATCAGCAACTGCATGGCGGAGGGTATCATTCTTAGAGATTTTATGTCCTATTTCTTTCGTTTAATGAGCGGCTCAAAGTTGAATGACTTTATGGCTCAGCACGCGCCCTAATCTCTTCTGTCTTATCCTCGTCAGACCTGCACGAGATATAAAACAGAGTTAGTACTTTCCTACAGTGTTCCTCAGGTACCGGCCTCGAATTTGTGCTATCAGACCTGTAAACAGTCTAGCAGCGTGTCTGAATTATTTATATGTCTGCTACCATGCCCATTTGCTAAGGTTTCCAAACGATGGAGCAAGACGCTGCAGTTGATTCCATTAGCTTCTTCTATGCGTTTTTCCTGTAAAGATACAGAGTATTTCCCCACAACCGTTCAAAACAATCTAGATATTGCATTCGCTTGTCCTACCACTAATTTTACATCTTCATCCATTTCACATCGCTTCTCTTAGTATTATCGTTAAATATTTAATCGATGTTGACTCCGGAACATTACCATTAAACTTGTAGCTCCATACAATCAAATTCTTTCTTTTGTTGTCGCTATTATGTCCACATTGAAATAGAGCTAACAGTACTTACAAGAAATGCAAATTTCGACAATTCTTTAGGCAATTCTTTACGATACTTGTTTTGGAAGAAGGGCATCTTCAGCGAACAAGCTGATCACTTGTGTTACTGTTACCCTTGTTGCGCTGAGATGTGGCTCATCAGTTAGGAAATGAGAATCAACCTGTCGTCCACAGAAAAGATCGGAACGGCAATGAAAACTGTTTTTCACTAATCGGACCACATATGTATTCAATGCATAGCTGTCTGTGACAGGTAAACGTTAAAGAGTATCACCATGTCCACCAAAGACTCGTAACTGGCTGTGCTCGCTGCTCTATACAGTGCGTTCGGTCAGTTTCAGGCTAAAACAATAACAGGTTCAGAATCAGAGGCATACAACTTTTGACCGGTTATATACTCAAAATGACATCCACCATAATCGATACATTTTGGGCAAGGGAACTCAGTGTCTTAAAGACCTCAGCAAAGTCTTACCAGTAACTGTCTTAAGATTTCTGATTGCAGCCTTGTGGATTTCCTCAGAAGTTAAGTCGCATAGTGCTCAGAGCCATTTTGAGTTTTGAACTTCGTAACGGTCAGCTCTGTATAACAATTACTGACTACATTTAACTCTAACGACCACATGCACCATCGACAGGATGAGAGATAGGCCACGCAAAATGCTTTCTCTTGGTGAGACCTTCATGCGTTATCTGCGAAACCATTTATTGCTTTCCACTTTCCATATTACAAAAAGTGCACTGACTTACATGAATCTTTGTTTCCCACCAAACTGTAACTTTTTGACTTAGTCGATAAGTGTCAGACCAAAAGTTCAAAGATTCGAGGTTCGATTCTCAGCAGGTTCCTCAATTTATCTTCTGTCACACCGATCACCTCTGGCAATAATTTGTTAATGCGAAAAATGCCGAGTTGTTCCGCGGTTCTGGGTCCACGCCAAACTGGATGTCGTCTTCTAACTCTGTGGATATACACTCCTGGAAATTGAAATAAGAACACCGTGAATTCATTGTCCCAGGAAGGGGAAACTTTATTGACACATTCCTGGGGTCAGATACATCACATGATCACACTGACAGAACCACAGGCACATAGACACAGGCAACAGAGCATGCACAATGTCGGCACTAGTACAGTGTATATCCACCTTTCGCAGCAATGCAGGCTGCTATTCTCCCATGGAGACGATCGTAGAGATGCTGGATGTAGTCCTGTGGAACGGCTTGCCATGCCATTTCCACCTGGCGCTTCAGTTGGACCAGCGTTCGTGCTGGACGTGCAGACCGCGTGAGACGACGCTTCATCCAGTCCCAAACATGCTCAATGGGGGACAGATCCGGAGATCTTGCTGGCCAGGGTAGTTGACTTACACCTTCTAGAGCACGTTGGGTGGCACGGGATACATGCGGACGTGCATTGTCCTGTTGGAACAGCAAGTTCCCTTGCCGGTCTAGGAATGGTAGAACGATGGGTTCGATGACGGTTTGGATGTACCGTGCACTATTCAGTGTCCCCTCGACGATCACCAGAGATGTACGGCCAGTGTAGTAGATCGCTCCCCACACCATGATGCCGGGTGTTGGCCCTGTGTGCATCGGTCGTATGCAGTCCTGATTGTGGCGCTCACCTGCACGGCGCCAAACACGCATACGACCATCATGGGCACCAAGGAAGAAGCGACTCTCATCGCTGAAGACGACACGTCTCCATTCGTCCTTCCATTCACGCCTGTCGCGACACCACTGGAGGCGGGCTGCACGATGTTGGGACGTGAGCGGAAGACGGCCTAACGGTGTGCGGGACCGTAGCCCAGCTTCATGGAGACGATTGCGAATGGTCCTCGCCGATACCCCAGGGGCAACAGTGTCCCTAATTTGCTGGGAAGTGGCGGTGCGGTCCCCTACGGCACTGCGTAGGATCCTACGGTCTTGGCGTGCATCCGTGCGTCGCTGCGGTCCGGCCCCAGGTCGACGGGCACGTGCACCTTCCGCCGACCACTGGCGACAACATCGATGTACTGTGGAGACCTCACGCCCCACGTGTTGAGCAATTCGGCGGTACGTCCACCCGGCCTCCCGCATGCCCACTATACGCCCTCGCTCAAAGTCCGTCAACTGCACATACGGTTCACGTCCACGCTGCCGCGGCATGCTACCAGTGTTAAAGACTGCGATGGAGCTCCGTATGCAACGGCAAACTGGCTGACACTGACGGCGGCGGTGCACAAATGCTGCGCAGCTAGCGCCATTCGACGGCCAACACCGCGGTTCCTGGGGTGTCCGCTGTGCCGTGCGTGTGATCATTGCTTGTACAGCCCTCTCGCAGTATCCGGAGCAAGTATGGTGGGTCTGACACACCGGTGTCAATGTGTTCTTTTTTCCATTTCCAGGAGTGTATCAGTCAAGGGTCGGAGGAAGACAACGGTGTCAACGCCTCCAGTAACACAAAGCCTATTAACGTGCCGCGGCGTCCAAACCAATTATCGGTTAGCTGACAACTTGGCTTTAGTTTACATCAAACTGGGTTCCATGATAGTTCCAGTTCTCCTCAACTACAGGTCTGTGCTATTCTTGTTTTTGTTGTTGTACTCGGCAGTCCGACGACTTGTTTAATGCAACAGTCCACGCTGTTCAGTACTATAAAAGTTTCCTCATCTCTGCATCCTGCATCCATTTGAACCAGCTTACTGTAGTCAAACCTCGGTTTCAGTCTTTAATTTTCACCTTCCCCCCTCACACTCACGCTTATGTCCACTGATGCACCAGGACGTGTTGTATCAACCAAACCATTCATTCAACCAAGCCTACATTAAAAATAATTACAAAGAAATTAACAGTATAATACTGACACTTTCTCGTAGATAATCTGGTAAAATATAGCGTCTCACTGTCTGAGCAGTTCTGCATCGTCCGCCAAAATTAAAAACTGTGGAGTACGCCGCTAACGGAAGTTCCTCTTTGATCAGCTAATACCCAAGACTTGTTTATGCAGCTGCAGCAGAAAAAATTCTCCAGTATAAAGCAGACGTCTGGTTGTGCCTGCAAATACGAAATGTAAAATGGGTCGCAAGCTCAGTTAACCGTAATTCCTGGGTTGCCTCCTTAATTACTTTTGTTAAGACAGAGAGGAAGTAATGACATTAGCTGCCAGTGCTCGTTGATTCAAATCGATGGGGAAAGTTGAAAATTTGTGCCGGACTGAGATTCGAAAGCGGGTCTCTTGCTAATTAGGCGGATGTGCTGACCACTGTGCCATCTTTGAACTTTTGGTCTGACACTTATCCACTAAGCCAAAAAGCTACAGATTGATGGGAAACAAACAAAGATTCATGTGCATCAGGCCACATTTTGTAATATGGATACCATCAGATCCAAAGTCTCACCTTACTCACACATAGTGCTGTAGCGCCATTGCCCTTTATCCTCCTTACTCGTAGCATTTCGCCAGTTCCCGTAAGAGTTCGAGCGTAGTGTGCATTCGCACTGAAGTGATCATTTCCCTGCCTCGTCTTAATTATGTACTTTGGTACGTGAGATAAACTGATAAGCTAAAACGTTCTTATGTGTGACGTGGGAAGGAAAACACAATACTGGCCATTACAATTGCTGCACCAAGAACAAAATGCAGATGATAAACGGGTATTCACTGGACAAATATATTATACTAGAACTGACATGTGATTAAATTTTCACGCAATTCGGGTGCATAGATCCTGAGAAATCAGTACCCAGAACAACCACCTCTGGCCGTAATAACGGCCTTGATACGCCTGGGCATTGAGTCAAATGGAGATTGGATGGTGTGTACAGGTACAGCTGCCCATGCAGCTTCAACTCGATACCACAGTTCATCAAGAGTAGTGACTGGCGTATTGTGACGAGCCAGTTGCTCGGCCACCATTGAACAGACGTTTTCAATTGGTGAGAGATCTGGAGAATGTGCTGGCCAGGGCAGCAACCGAACGTTTTCTATATCCAGAAAGTCCCGAACACGACCTGCAACATGTGCGTTCACTGCGATGTCACCAAACACGGATGCCACCATCATAATACTCTAAACAGAACCTGGATTCATGAGAAAAAAATGACGTTTTGCCATTCGTGCACACAGGTTCGTCGTTGAGTACACCGTCGCAGGCACTCCTGTCTGTGATGCAGCGTCGAGAGTAACCGCAGCCGTGGTTTCCGAGCTGATAGTCCATGCTGCTGCAAACGTCGTCGAACTGTTCGTGCAGATGGTTGTTGTCTTGCAAAGGTCCCTATCTGTTGACTCAGGGATCGAGACGTGGCTGCTCGATCCGTTACAGCCATGCGGATAAGATGCCTGTCAACTCGACTGCTAGTGATAAGAGGCCGCTGGGACCCAGCACGGCGTTCCGTATTACCCTCCTGAACTCACCGATTCCATATTCTGCTAACAGTCATTGGATCTCGAACAACGCGAGCACCAGTGTCGCGATAGGCTATAATCCGACCTTTATCGAAGTCGGAAACGTAATGGTTTTCTCTTCCTTACACGAGGCATCAAAACAACGTTTCACCAGTCAACGCCGGTCAACTGCTGTTTGTGTATGAGAAATCGGTTGGAAACTTTCCTCGTGTCAGCACGTTGTAGGTGTCGCCATCGGCGCCAACCTTGTGTGAATGCTCTAAGAAGCTAATCATTTGCATATCACAGCATCTACTTCCTGTCGGTTAAATTTCGCGTCTGTAGCACGTCATCTTCGTGGTGTAGCAATTTTAATGGCCAGTAGTGTATATATGAGTAGCAGAGATGAATGGGGAATCATTATAGCGACGATATGGGGTGCAACTAGGATATAAGTGACTTTGACAAAGGGCATCCTGTTATGGCGCGGTGCGCGTGAAGACTATCTCGCAAATAACTACGCTAGTCGGCTGTTCACGTTCTAGTGTTTGTATCTATGCAAAGTGTTTGAAGGACAGTGAAAACACGAGTTCACGACAAGGTGTTGGACCACCACACCACATCACATCACAGAACGTGCAGATGGACGGGTAGCCAGATTTGTAAAGCAGGATAGATGGTGATCTGTTGCATGTCTGATGAAGTAGGACAACGTTGCGCAAGCAAAAGTTTTTCAGCGTATCTCTCTGCATGTTACCTGGTTGACCCAACGACATCATCAGTCAGGATTTCAGTGGACATGGGAACATAGATTTAAGACCGTGCATCAATAGATACGTGTCACTTGGTCGGATGACTCACGTTTCTTGCTACACCAGACCGATGGTCGTTTCCAGATAAGCCTTAATGCAGGCGAACGGCACCTCGAAACATGCACCGCGCCATGGACACAGGCTGAAGAGGGCAATGTTAGACACTGAGGTGACGAAGGTCGTGGGACTGCGATATGCACCTCGACAGATGGCGGTAGTATCGCGCAAACAGGGCAGTGAATTGGTGGAGCTGTCATTTGACTCCGGTGTTTCATGTGAAGAGGTTTCCGACGTGATTATGGCTATACGGCAGGAATTAACAGACTTTCAGTACGGAATGGTAGTTGGTGCTAAACGCATGGGACATTCCATTTCGGAAAAAGTTAAGGAATTCAATATGCTGAGATTAACGGTGTTAAGATTTCTTTGTTTATTTGCAACATGCTCCCGTTACAACTTTTTTATACTACATGTGTGTATTGTGTGTGCATACGTAGTGCAGTGTAATGATTGTGTTGTATGATGGTGATAATGAAAGAAGGGAGGGAGTGAAAGCCGGTACCGGCACATAGCCTACTCCTAGCGAATTTTACCAAGGGAGCCGCCAAGCTTAACGTCTCCATCCGACGGACGTATCGTCATCAACAGTGTCACATGCACTCACTTCATGAGACACTGGGAAGAGGTTTGGTATTTAAACCAAAACATTACCGCAGGTCTGGTGATCACAAACTGTACGTCACCACCTCTCCTCCCTTTGCCGACCAAATACTGGCAATGAAAATTTTTTCCACGACCAGGTTTCGAACCAGCGCCACCTCCCTAGTGTGCGGTATCGATCTCGGCCAAATAGGCGGGCACGGTGTCAAGAATGTGTTGAGAATAACACATTTCAGACATTAGCTCTCACCATAGACAACGCACTGGCAAACGGCCTTCACTTGCTGGCCGAAAGCAGCGGCGCTTACGTAGCGTTGTCAGTGCTAACAGACAAGCAACACTGCGTGAAATAACGGAATAAATCAATGTGTGATGTACGACGAACGTATCCGTTAGGACAGTGTGGCGAAATCTGGCGTTAATGGGCTATGTCAGCATACGACCGACACAAGTGTCTTTGCTAAAACCACAATATCGCCCACAGCGCCTCTCCTGGGCTTGTGACCTCATCGGTTAGACCATAGGCGTCTGGAAAATCGTACCTTGGTCATATGAATCAGAGTTCAATTGGTAAGAGCTGATTTTAGGGTCAGAGGGTCGCGCGGACACCACGAAGCCATGGACCCAAGTTGTCAAGCTGTCCAAGCTGGTGGTTGCTCCATAATGGGTTGGCTGTGTTTAAATGGAACTGAATAGGTCCTCTGGTCCACCTGAACCCATGATGGACTGGAAATTGTTATGTTTGGCCATTCATGGACTTCATGTCCCCAAATAATGATGACATGTCACTGGGCCACAATTGTTCGCTAATGGCAAAATGAGTTCTGATACAGTATTACGACGGGCCCCGTGACTTTCGTCATCTCATTGTAGCAGAAAGGAAGATTACAGTTTAGAGTCCTGTCGGCAGCGAGGTCATTAGATCCGCAGCACAAGCTCGGGTTTTGGAAGGATGAGGAAGGAAGGCAGTTGTGCCCTTTTGAAAGGAACCATCCCGATATTTTCCTGGAGCGACGTAGAGAAATCACCGAAAACATGAATCATGTTGGGCAGACGCGGATTTAAACCGTCGTCCTCCCGTAGGTGAATCCAGTGTACTAACCACCGTGCCACCACCCTCAGTGGCAATGTTATACTAAGGGGGAAATTCACTTGCGGTAGCAATCGAAGGCACCATGACCGATGTGTACTACGTGAACCTTATTGCGGACCACCTGCATCCCCCATGCTTTATATCTTCGACGACGGCGATGAAATCTTCCAGCAGGATGACTGTCCTTGTCACAAGGCCAGAGTAGTACTACAGTGGTTTGAGGAACATTGTAGTGGACTGACTTTGTCTTAGCAACGGTATTCGCCTGCTCTGAACCGAACGAAACACGTATGGTACACCAGTTCCGCACCCCCGACTATTTTCGGGGATTCCGTGACCTGTGCATAGATATCTGCGCTGCTTATCTCCAAAAACCAAAAAAGGACTTGTCGAATCCATGATACGCATAATCGCTTCTGTACTACTTTAAGATGTTGGGCTGCTGAGCACGTGGGCATGTTTTGGTTCATCAGTACGTGCTGCGAAACTATTTGGATACATATCGACACACAAGGCCGCGAAATAACGTCAGGTCTACTAATAATTTAGGTGCCGCTGAGACTACGGCACTCGACTCGTATTCTGGAGGAGCCGGTTTCTGTTCTCGAAAGAGCATCCACATAATGCTTGTTCGAAGTTCCCTAAATCGAATAAGACGAATACTGGAATGCTTCCTTTGCCTATTTTTCTCCATCCTTATACCATCAGACCGAGTAAGGCGATACAGAGGTAAGACAGTGACTGGCATCCGGGAGGCTGGCCATTCAGACTTGTATTTTCCGCGGTTTCCCTCAACGCTTCTTCGGGAAAGTAAACGGTCAGTTTTTCTTTCCCACGCCTGCCACTGTACCCGAGTGGTTCTAGGCGCTTCAGTCCGAAACCGCGCTGCTGCTACGGTCGCAGGTTCGAATCCTTCCTCCGGCATGGATGTGTGTGATGTCCTTAGCTTAGTTGGGTTTAAGTAGTTCTAAGTCTAGGGGACTGATGACCTCAGATGTTAAGTCCCATAGTACCTAGAGCCATTCTTTCCCACCCTTCCGTAGTCTAGGCTTGTATTGCTTCTCCTTATGTCACAGTCTTCCTCCCTTCAAGGCTATGATCCACCAGAGAGCACTGCTTTTAACGTTCTTGGCAACTGACTCAGGTGCTGAAATGAAATACTCTTTCTCTAGGCCTTCATTCCTTACCTTCACATGGGCAGCATGGTAATCTGGATTTCGGAAAGTTAGTGACTGAGGAGTCACATGGGTATCAGCCCGGTATTCACCTAGTCGGATGTGGGAAACCACCTACAAAGCACATTCAGGCTGGCCGACACACGGACCTACGACGTTAATCGGTCGGGCGTATTCGGTCCGGGCCAGCGCCCCACACCGAATTCCGGAAGCGATGTGCTAACTCTCGCGGCTATCCGGGCGCTTCCTTAAATTCGTTATTACTCACGTTCCTGTTTTGTAGTACGGAACTGTGTTTGAAAGTCACTATACAGTTCGGACCGTATAGTCACGTGCAGAACAAAAAAGTGGTCAAAGAAAGTAAGTAAGCAAACTTTCGTCTATACGTCGTTTCCTCAGCGTGTTTCGTGTCAATAGACGTACTGTTTGGAGACAGGATTAGAGCCGAAATGATTTTTCTGCTGTCTCTTTTTTGTACTCTTTGAGAAGGAATGGAAGCGGTACGTACTTCTGCTGCATGAAAGGCTTTGTCTGCGCTTCTAACGACGTACCCAGTCATCATTTGCCGCACACAGCACTACGTGGCGTTTCGGAACCTGCCTTGTAATCTGCAAACAGAAAACTATAAGTACGTCACAGTCCCCAATGCTGGAACATATGTCATGCAGGTTTTCTGCTGAGTGTCCAAATTCTTGCAGCCTGTCATTACGTGGATACAGATGGCGAACGTGTGTATATAGCCCGACACGGTATTAATTTCCAATGCCTTGTCAATCACTGAAACACGTCATACGCCAGAAACAGCAAAGCAAATACGTCGCTTTGATATTTGCAGCCTACGTCAACTTCCCGTTTAACAAATTATTTCCCAGAGCAAATTGTGTTTATATTTCTGTTTGGCACAGTTTGAGAGTTAAGGCAATACCGCAAAAAAAAAGTGAAGAAAAAAATCAGACCTTTCAATCTCGACATTGTGAAATCCAATGTAAGAAATGCTACTGTCGCATAGGTGTTCAAACGATATCAGAAAAAGTAGGCACTGAAAATTAAGTCTTTTGAGTTTAAATTTGATTTGTGGTCGGCAGATTGTTTCTAAGGAACAAATTCCTCGTTAAATTCTAAGAAATGATTTATAGAATAAATAGCTTGCGTTAAACAAGTGGTACTCACTTCTGACTGCTTCGGTAGTAATAACCTCGTCACTGAGCGCCCCTAATTATCGTCTTATTCTGACACACTGTTCTTTTACCAATTTGCTTCATAAATGAAGGGAGATTTTACCCTAATTCTCCGCTTCTCGCGAACGGTTGGCTTGACGCCTCGACTATCCGCACGCGCTTCCATTCAGACATAGATCCCTAAGTGCTGCTCCCCACTGATGTTACGGCCCCGTTCACGTTAAGTCGTTGTTCACAGTTTCACTGTATTCCCACAAAGGGACCAACGGTGGTACCTATCCACATTGAAACAGTCGTACGCTCGTCGAGGCGTATCTATACAATTATAATGAATTTTCTTTAGTAAGCTAGGTGAACTATATAAGGACATTCTATGCGTAGCCGAAAACTTGCTTATCATCGACTGATTAAGGGATGTAGTTCTTTTAATTTCCTGCAATAATAATAATCTTGCCACAAACTGTTTTACGGTTTGGTGCGAAATGCACGTGAAACCGTAGGTCCCCTACAGCTGGCTAGGTAAGACAGCTCAGAGGCCGAAGGAAGGCAACGCCGTACCACCTCCAGTAGAAATCATGCCCATCACAACACTTTGGTGCCTAAAGCAACCTTCGGGATGACAGTTTCACCTTAAAAGCTGCGTCCGCACCGGCAGCGCCAGACGTCTTTCCTTGGATTTGCTCTTCGTGGCGTTGCTGGTGTGGACGCGGCTTTACGTGCAAAGAGAACGTGCCATTCTGAGAGGAAAAGACGCAACCATGCTCAACTGAGTTTGTAATAACGATTTTTAAACAAACATATACACAGGTAAAACACGAGTTCTAATTGTAAAACGACTCAGATTATTTTTAGAAAAAAAGAAGGGAAACATGGTCGGCCTTGTCGTTTACGCCGCCGCGGGGCTTTTCCACGTAACGTTGTCAGTCAGGAATAAAAGAAATTAAAACCGTGTGTGGAGTGAGACGTTGTTACGATAAAACTGGAATGTATGTGTTTTCCGCCAATGTTTTACATGTGTTTAATTGTAAATGTCCCTTTTGTGAAGTTTTTTGTATAACAGTGCTGTGCTTTACTGATGTTCAGAGTTATACGATCGTTGTGCTAGGACACCAAAATCACGTTTATCATGACGTAAGTAGTAATTTCAGTTTCACATAACCGTTATGAACACCCGAAGAAATGCAACAGCTCACGGTTTGTGCAGTTCCTTGATCTTCATTCAATGGATGTGCGTTATTCAGTGGATAAATAAATTTCGTTACTGGTAGTTACAACAAGTCATATCTAACAATAACTGGTGGAGTGACGAACTGATCGGCTGTCCGACACTCTCCGTCTAATAGGCGCTGCTCGTGCATGGTTGTTTACGTCTTTGGGCGGCTTTAGTGACGTCTCTGAACAGTCAAAGGGACTCTGCCTCTGATACAATATCCACAGTAACGTCTATCTTCAGGACTTCTGGGAACCGGGGATGATGCAAAACTTTTTGATGGGTGTGTGTCGCCTGTTATGATCTACGTAGCTAGGCGAATGTTAATTAAAAAAAAAACAGGGTTTTTTCCTCATCTGCTTTGATATCGTTTACGTTGTCGAGCATGGGAAGACGTATTGGTAGCTTCGCTATAACCACTTTAGTGAAAGTTATTCGTGTTTAGCAATTATCGGTTATTCAGGAAAATAAATGTACCATGAGTCCGTTAACGATGTTTAACACTGTGACTGTTGTAAGAATAACTCTACAGAACGACCACCGCGATGTTATGAACTAGTTCTAAGATATATACCAACTGGTAATGTGTCGCTAGTCGACTTGAAACGCGTACTGGTAAAATAGACATTCTACCATAGAAAAAAGGCGATGGGTAACCATCATTCTTGTCAATCTTCATGAACTTCGTAAATATTATATAAAACTGTTATCTGACCCGCTTCAACCATTCTAGTCAACGTTTCACAATGCTGTTCAATGACATCGCAGTCCCGTTTCAATTCTTTACATAAATCTGGGGAGGTCTCTTTGATTAATCGTGTTCAGTTTGTTGTAGATAAATTCACTTTCAGCAAACCCCTATGCTAACAGATGATGAAGTCCCATACTCTGCAACGTAGGGGACGATGCGGGAGACCCGCACCGCCGTACTAGGCAAGGTCCTAATGGAAGTGGTTTGCCATCGACTTCCTCCGACCGTAATGGGGATGAATGATGATGATGAAGACGACACAACACCACCCAGTCATCTCGAGGCAGGTGAAAATCCCTGACCCCGCCGGGAATCGAACCCGGGATCCCGTGCTCGGGAAGCGAGTACCTTACCGCGAGACCACGAGCTGCGGACAATGCTAACAGAAGAAGAAGATCAAGATTAAGCTGATGCTGCTGCTGCTGCTGCTGCTGCTGCTGATGATGATGATGGGGTAATGATGAGGTAACAAATGGCTTGAAAGTGCTAGTCTGCATTCCTCTTGGGTACACGGAATAGAAGAAATTCGTTAGAGAGTATAAAGTTGCTCTTCCTCTCGCATCTGATCCCACTGAACAGATAGGTAATATTGGCCAATACAGCATCGGGCAGCGACATTGTAAGCCACATGTACAGAATAACTTACTGCTCGTTCTAAGGGAAAAGACGCCGAAAAGAAGCTCCGATGTTTCTGCCGCTAATGGATGCAGAAATTATGTGCACGGATGTTCTGCAGTGTAGTTTGAGAATTTCGATTACCACGTGACTTCCCCCGCGAGGTCAAGCTGCCCAGGTAAAGCGTACAATCAAAATAACGGATTTCGTAGAAACCGCACACAATTTAGGGGTACGCCTACTTCATTAATAGTAGATGTCAGTCTCTCTGGCACCATTATAAACTAAACGGAGCAATAGCTGTCAAATGTGTGACCTAAAGCTCTCAGAAACGTGTTTGAGTGTCAGGCCTTTGACAGCTCTATTTGGCCGGTGCTTTCATGTCATGTCCAGCAGTATACTGGTACCAGTAAAACACGACAAACAGCACACACCGGGTTTTGCAGTGCATTTATATGACACCGCACGTCAACTATGTATGTAACAGCGCACGCACGCGCGCACACACACACACACACACACACACACACACACACACACACACACACCAGGTTTTGCAAGGCGTTTATATGACACCGCCCGTTAACTATGTGTGCAGGTCATAGACTTGAAACCGGAGTCCAGAAAAAATGATCCAACACGGAAATCTTAGAGATAGCTAAAGGTAAAGAAAAGGAGATTCACTCTTACTTCTGAATGACAATAGGGTGCAGAATTTTTCGCGTTTTGAATGATGGTACCGCGCGTTACTTAACTTTAAAATATATGAGTTATTTGTTTCAAACCTTTCAAAATGGTTCAAATGGCTGTAAGCAGTGTGGGACTTAACATCTGAGGTCATCCGTCCCCTAGACTTACAAAAACTACTTAAACCTAACTAACCTAAGGAGATCACACACATCCATGCCCGCGGCAGGATTCGAACCTGCGACCGTAGCAGCTACTTGGTTCCGGAATGAAGCGCCTAGAACCTCTCGCCACAGCGGCCGGCTTGAAACCATTCAGATTAAATCTGAAGACTTGCGGTTTAACACTCTTTTTTTCAGTTATATTGGCAAACTATTGAAATAAAACTTTGTGTGGTGCACAACCTTCTGTAAATCCAAGTACAAATAAATTTTTAAATCTAGTGTACGCTGAATGAATGTCCGGCCCCGGTAGCTGAGTGGTCAGCGAGACAGAATGTCAATCCTAAGGGCCTGGGTTTGGTTCCCGGCTGGGTCGGAGATTTTCTCCGCTCAGGGACAGGGTGTTGTCCTAATCATCATCATTTCATCCCCATAGACACGAAAGTCGCTGAAGTGGCGTCAAATAGAAAGACTTGCACCCGGCGAACGGTCTACCCGACGGAAGGCCCTAGACACACGAGATTGAATACTGCGAATGCGTGTCTTCAAGTCCGTAGGTCTCTAACTTTTTCTCGGGCCACTAGATCGTTTTAAAAGAAAGAATTCTAGTGGTGTGAGACCAGGAGATCGTAGCTGCCATCGAACTGGAACATCTCGTCAAATATACTTATCCGGAAACTTTTCATCCAGAAATTGAGGGACATTCAGGACCCAGAGGGATGGCGCCCCGTCCTGCTGGAATATGACATCAGGTTGCAGGTGTTTCACTTGTGGCACAGCAAACTCTTCTAACATGTCCAGGTAAACACCACCGTTGACGGCAGACTCCATGAAAAAGAATGGACCAGTAATGCAATTGTGTATCAGTCCGCACCAAATATTAACATGGGGACTGTCTCTTTCCATTTCACGTGTAACATGAGGATGCTGTGAACCCCTTATCCGTAAGTTATGACGATTCAGTTTGCCGGACAGATGAAACGTTGTCTCATCGGAGGAACAAATCTTTCGAAACAGTCACTGTTTGCGTCAGTCTTGCCTAGCGTATCCACTTCAGACCGTTCGCGCTGAGGTTTCTCCGTAGACTTTAGTACCTGAAGCAACAACACTTGTAGGAATATTGCTGTAACCTCTTAAGCAACATACTGTGCGCTGTTGGTTATCTCATATCCAACGCTCTGGTCGCCGTGCGCAGCGATTTTGTCGGACTGCAAGTGCCTGTGGTATATTTCCCACATTGGCGTCTGAAACAGGTGGGCGACCTGCCCCCTTTTTATGGAAAGCATTACCAGTTTCCATAAATTACGTATGCCAAACCCAAACAGTTGGTCGGGGTGGTTGTAGGCTTCCACACTGTGTTCGAAATGTTCGTTGCACTTGGGCGTAGGACGTCGTCTGTATGAACCAGGCCACACAATGAGGTTTCTCCTGTGGCGCCCACATTTTATCAGGTCTTCAAGTTGAGTTCTGCGTCAAAATTGTCACCTGTAAGGTAAAAAAAGACTTCAAGAGTTACCTTATTACATGCTGAAAATCGTTTGTTATTGTCTAGTATAGTTTTCAAGTTATTAAAGTCTAAAGTTGTAAAGATAATTTGTGGACTCCTTGAACAGAGAATGTATAGTTAGAATCCCGAGACACCTGAACAATGGCGTACACGAATTTCACCAACTGATACCGCAGGTTCTCCTGGCCACCCTCTTCTGCGCTAAGAATATTCTTGGCGGCGTCACTGAGTTGCCCAAAAATATAACACCATAGTAGATAAGAGACCGAAAGAAAGCAAAGGAAACAAACCTTCGTATTTCAGTGTCAGAGGCAGAGACACGGAAGGCATCCACGCGTCGTTGGTTTTGTTCGTGGATGGAAAATCATCTGCTGTAACGTTCTGGCAGTCTTTGATCAGATCTTGTCTCAGCTTAGATGGACGTTGCTATACTGCTGAAAATATATAACGACATCGTCATCACGTATTGTTAAAGACCTTACTAATAATCTCCGTCTTTATCCACCTAGCTTTCAAAAGCTCTAAAATTTTATCGTTACTATAATTTCCTCATACTTCGTTCTAAAATCATTTCGTGCAAGCAAATGCAAGTCACTTTTACCTCCGCACAGTCCAAGTATGCCTATAACAAGCATCAGCTTTGCCTTGAGTAGACGGAACTATGTCGACGATTTGTTCGTTTTGGGCGGCTTTGCCATTGTGATGTGAAGGAAACAGGATACGTAACAAGTAGTTTTAATACTGGTTAATCAATCCAAAAAGTTTTTCTCGCTGTAAGTTACTCTCTCTCTGTGCCAAACAAAGATGTGGATCATGTAATGACTTCTTTATCAGATAAAAAAAAATATTTGAAAACCTCGTCACACACAACACCGCTGATTGAAGAACAAGGTACAAGCGTGAAAGAATGTGTAACACCAAAGGATAAATATAAAGCCACATTTTGATTATCTCACGAACTGGTATGGATATAAGAATGTAAGATACGCATCTACATATTCTGTAATATAGGCGTGTTGACTTACGACCCGCCACGTTAGGCGAGAGCGCCAATGCGCTGCTTCCTGGCGGATTAACGACGACGGCCGGTGTGCCGGCCAGGCTGGATGTGGTTTTTAGGCGGTTTTCCTCATCCCTCTAGGTGAAAACCGGGCTGGTCCCCACATCCCACCTCAGTTACACTGCTCGCAAACATTTGAACTCTTTCTTACTATTCTATGGATTACACTAGTCACAGACAGTTGGGGCACACTAATTCCGTCCCAGGCAGGGGGGGGGGGGGGGGTCATGCGATGGTGGCAGGAAGGGCATCCGGCCACCCCTTCCACTAACATTGCCAAATCCGATTAACCATGTCGACCCTGCGTAACTGCAGGAACAGGCACAAGCGAAAGAAGGAGTGTTGACTTGTGTATTCATCTCTTTCTACTTCAGATTAATAATTACCTTCCATTTTTAGTGGCCGACAGTGATTTGAATTCCTCGTCCACCCGAGTATGTGTACCAAGGAAAGGTCAGGGATACTCGGGCTTCAGAGCACGGCCGCGGCTTGCTCCTACAGAGGACGCCGCCGCCACCATGTCACGTAGACCCGTCCGCTGTCGTGGCAGTGTGCGTAAATGCCGCAGCCCAGCGCTTGTCTGGCACTTCACGCTATTCTCTTTAGCCTTCAATACGTGCAGTTGATAGTGGAGTGGTTAAACTCTCTGTGTTTACGTTTTTAGATTCAGATCACTCTCTGGACTCTTTACGCATACTTATGATGACTTTGCTATGCTCTGCACTTTGATTCTGGTTAGCTCTTTAGCTCGTGAACTTCCGCTATCATCGACGACAGGTGCCACTAGTCTGTTCCACTGCTCTCTGTATCATCACCTTATCATAAACTTTGTTCTATCTACGGCGAGTGGGATAGAGAGGTTTTTTTTTTTAATTTTCGCTCCTATATTTGATCCTTGGAGAACTTTTTGTTTTAGTAATGACATATTTACCTGTGGAAGGATCAGTTGCTTTCTATTTTGTTAAAAGTAAAGCTTATGTAACATTCGTCTTTGGGTCACCAGGACTGGCTTTCGATGTAACGCTCCTGAAATACAGCTTCCCTTCTTGTTGTCCAAAGAAATTCAGTAATTAACGGTAGATTCGCTTCTCATCCCTCGATATTGTGCTGCTACAAGACTATCCCACAGCTCACGTTTCCTGAACGAATGTCCTTCGTACGCAACTTAGCGATAGCACCTTCATGTAGACTGTTGGATGTGGTGTCGGGTGTGCCTTCCTCATTGGCACCAACCATTTTCGGTATCGGCTTCCAAAACACTGCTCAATTTTGCCAGCAGAGCTCTATCAGGCCAACAAGTACATCCGGCGACACAAGCCTTTTAATTGTTATATGCTCAGATATTCTGTACCCTTCAGAGCCTCTTTGTGACGTACACAGTCCATCCCTTAGCGCAACGGGTCCAAGGAAGCTTCTGCTTGCTCGCTGTTGAGAGAGCTACCTTGATGTTCATGTGGGTACCTGGTCACGTCGGTCTGACGGAAAATGAGGCTGCTGATTCTCTTGCCAAGGTTGCAGTCCTCCTATCTTTTGCCTGCTAGCTCTTCCTTACCTTCGGACGATCTTCGTGTTGCCGTCTGTCGGCAGATGGTGTCACTTTAGCTACACCACTGGTCTGCTCTCCCGGGAACAAGCTCCGAGGAATTACACCTCTCCCAGTGGCATGGCCGACCTCCTTTCGGCCCTCTCATCGCTAGATCATTTTAGCTAGGTTGAGTATTGGACCCTGCCATTTTAGCCATCGCCATTTGTTTAAGTGGTGATCCCCAACCACTTTGTACTCAATGTCATCAAGCTTTGACGGTTCGCCGTTTCCTGACCCAATGCCCTTTTCTTAACCGTTTACGTTCCAGTGTAAGTCTGCCGTCTGAGTTATTGGCCTTCTTAGCGAACGACTCGCGGGCTGTCGATCGCGTTTTACTTTTCATCCGTCGTAGAAATGTAGCGAAGGATATTTAATCTTTGGTTAGGGACCTCCGTTGTCTCTACGGGGTATTTTGCGGACCTTTCTCTTAGGGGAATTTCTTGTTTTTAGCTCTTTTTCCTTCTTTCGTTTGGACTTAACGCATGGGCCTTTTGACTTCTTTACTTATTGTGTTCTAAGGTTATGACATGGAAACTCATGACCTTAACTGTTTTTATGCCCTAAAACAAAACAAAAAAAGAATGAGTATAGAAAGTCGTGGACTGAAATGAGTCCTACGTTGGAGGCGACCACCAACATTTGACACGCAAATTTCTATCATCAACCCCTTGTCTTCTGTAATAGACCTCATACAAGACATTTTCTTATTAGATGAGAAAACAAGTTTGCAGTGGACTGCTCGTCCTCTTCCACTGAATTGGCCGATTTTGATGAAACCAGTTACTGCGTAAGGACACAATTCAAGGTCGGGGGAGAATCGTGAACTCATGCGCCATGTTAAATAATTTGTTAGAAATCTGAGTAGTCTCATTTTTGTGTTTCAAATTTACAAAAGGAATACGTCAATTCAGTGAATAAGATTAACGTCAATGAGGAGTGCTATGATCGTACACGTAAATGCAGTCTAAAGAGAGAGACTGTTTATCAAGGTGTCTGTGTGATCCACACGAAGAGAAATTCCTAGCAGGTAGAACTCAACACGTTGTTCTTAACGAGACGCTACCGACAAATGTAAAGTTAACTTCGAGTGTACTCCAAGGGAGCGTTATGGAGCCGTTACTGTTCACACATCTCCATTTGGTACCCACCTACGTATCTGAGGCTGCTATCGCACGTCTTGCGGTGGCGATCGATGTGGAGGTAAGCCGATACGAATCCTAATGGTAGCAGAAATTTTTACTACCAGTATTTGACCTGCAAGGCAAGGGGAGAAGAGTTGGTGGGGTAAAGTTCACCAGAATATGCACCAACATCTTGATTTAATTCCAAACCTCTCCGCAGTGCCTTATGTAGTGATCGCGTGTGGCACTGTTGATAGTGATCCTCCAGTAGGATGGGTATGTTAAGCCCGGATGCCCTCTTGGTGCTATTCGTAATGAGTAGGCTATGTGCTCGCACCAGACGTCGCCTTTTCCCTCGTCTCATCTGCATACAATTCATACACGACACCAAGCTATACACACCCATTACAGTCACCTACACTTGACAGGTAGACTTACAAACCAACTCTTACACTTTGCAAAAGGAAGAAAAACCTTTCCAATTAGACGGTTGGAGCTCCCCCCCCCCCCCCCCCCCCCCCGGAGTTTCCAGCCAACCATGCAATATGATCATGACTTAATCTGTTTGATGACGCCGGGAGATCCATGGGTCTACTCACAGGTGGTGTTGATACCAATGTTATCTATACGAAGATTACAACACCAGAAAACTGCAATCTCATGTAGGAAAATAATATTGGTGCAAATACTGGAAATAGTGACAACCGTGAAATACTGAAGAGTTACCAACCGGAGCGACCTAAAGTGGAATGACTACATGGAGCCGGGATTCGTGTGAAAAGAACATGTGGTGACACTCCTATGTCCAGTATGGTCGCTGGACGCACCACTGTCGGTGTACCTCTCTTCAAGGAAAGCCCCAGCAGTAGTCGCCGTCCTGAGAGTCCGTTGTGCTGCAGACGGTGTCGCCTGTCCGTGTGGATCTCGATGCCTGGGACAAGCTGACCTTTGGGTACTGAGTCAGGTCAGATCCAATGAGTCTGGGAAGGTGGACTGCGCCAGTGGGTGGATCTACAGTTCGCAGATAGTGGAGACCCCCCGTAATTGAAATCGGGGGATTCCACCAATTAACAGTGCTGAGATGCTGGAATAAGCGGCTCTGGACCACAGTATCTGGGTAGCTGGGGCAAGGCCATTTTCTCACTATCAAGCCGCGCATCTTTCGTGGGATTTATTAGTTATCAGAATGCTAGTATGGGACAGTGGTGTAACCGCTGGTAACGGTGATCACCTCTAAAGCTATTTTCAACCACACAACTCCCACTTTGTGCCGTTCATTGGATAAAGGGCCTAAAGGGCCTTCTAGGCTGCATGACCAGTGCAGTAGGGGTCCACGTAAGCGACCTCGGCGGTAAATCGTCAACGCAGCGAGAGTAATCGTGTTCAAATCGTTCAAATGGCTCTGAGCACTATGGGACTTAACATCTATGGTCATCAGTCCCCTAGAACTTAGAACTACTTAAACCTAACTAACCTAAGGACATCACAAAACACCCAGTCATCACGAGGCAGAGAAAATCCCTGACCCCGCTGGGAATCGAACCCTAGAACCGAGAACGCTACCGCACGACCACGAGCTGCGGACCAGTAATCGTGTCAAAACAAGTAGTAGCTGGCAATGTCACTATATGAAAGGAGCTAAAGGCTGGCACAGTCGTGTTTGTTGGGTCACGCGGTGATTTGAGAGTTATTTGTGTCAGAGTCCTTTTGTGGTCGCGACAAAGTCCCTTGCCAGACTGTATGTTGTTAAGTCATAAAACTGTCGGACACTAGCCTATTACAAGAGTTAGGGCAATGCCCATTTCCTAAAGAAGTCATCTGAGATGTCAGACAACATGTGGTAGTCCCTATCGTCCGATCTCCCTTTATGATACAATGTAGACCCCTGGCATATCATAAGCTAGTTATTCGCAAAACTGTCTGAAAGTACCTGAGCTCGGGTTTCTCGCTCCAGGGTAAAAGACGTTGTCAAAAAGTAACGGATATGCGGTAGAGCTACTGTAAAAGTTTCCCCAACGGTTAGACATGTAACACGGCGAGAGCAACCACACCATCATGAGTATGAATGTATTCATGAGATCAATTGGCTAAGATCTTTTGGGGGAACTTAGGTTTAATTGGGCTAAATCCTGTCGAGCCCATGGGAAGGTGGGTTCCACAATGGGCGTGTCTGGTCCCCTATCTTCTGCAGCCTTCCATGGGCTCCAGTTCGTCACGATGCTCACTGTACGGATGCAGAAGCTGAGATACCTAGATGCTATGGCATAATGAGGCTTGAACTTCGCTGAGGTAGGGCTCCCTCCACGGTGGGTCCATGTGAGCGATTGGCAGTAGATTCGAAAATGCGTTCGTTTGATTAGAGCGCCCGTCCCTATTTTCTACATGTAGTTCATCTTCGCACAAGTAACAGTTGGCGGTCGGTAAAGCTGGTAGCAGATTTTAGCATGGACCAAACATTCAGCCAGATAGCACTAAAATATAGACACATACATTTGCGAATATTGGGTTTGTTTATGAAAGTGACACGGACTCATATGCGCAATGACGCTACATCTGTGTCCTAGCGGATTCTTGTCTTGCTGCAATCAAGCCCAAGGTATGTGAACTTGCTGTACGATCCTGCACGGCAGACCGAACAATATGTATGTCTGCTCGGGTGCTAGTCACGTAGGACGGCAGAACTCCTGTATGGCATTGATTACGACCCTGATGAAACAATATGATGCATATTCGGCTGACGAACGTGAGCAACAACGTTGCTGAATGGTAAGTCACAGTCTTGATACACCACGATTCTGCCGCTGCCGAATCCCGTTACGTGGTGACAAACGTTACTCTTCCTTAAATTAGACATAACGAGATCTTCTCACAAACAACCAGCACTGAATGCGGTTGATGAGTAAGAACTCCACTGCGTAATCTTCCCTCATTTACAGAATGTTGATTACGTTACACTTACCTACTGTGTATAGTTGCGCTGAAATATTAATCGTTTGAATATATGAACGTTACACTCCTTATGTACTCGTTACTGAGTAATGAGTACTCTTATAGACACAACGTACCGTTTCGCTACTGCCTAAAACATTTCGTTACTCGCATATTTTCTTTCCGGCATGCAGTTATTGCCCAAGTCGGTAGTTTCCGTATTCCTTCAAAACGTTACGCACAGCAGACTTCGGCCAGGTGGCACAAAGTATAGACATATAGATTTGCGAATACTGGGTTTGTTTATGAAAGTGAAACGGACTCATACGCGCAATGACGCTACATCTGTGTCCTAACGGATGGGGTTCGATACAGTTCTGCACTGTCGCCTGATAAACAAAGTAAGAGCCTACGGAATATCAGACTATCTGTGTGGCTGGATTGCAGAATTTTTAGCAAACACAACACAGCATGTTATCAATGGAGAGACGTCTACAGACGTTAAAGTAACCTCTGGCGTGCCACAGGGGAGTGTTATGGGACCATTGCTTTTCACAATATATATAAATGACCTAGTAGATAGTGTCGGAAGTTCCATGCGGCTTTTCGCGGATGATGCTGTAGTATACAGAGAAGTTGCAGCATTAGAAAATTATAGCGAAATGAAGGAAGATCTGCAGCGGATAGGCACTTGGTGCAGGGAGTGGCAACTGACCCTTAACATAGACAAATGTAATGTATTGCGAATACATAGAAAGAAGGATCCTTTATTGTATGATTATATGATAGCGGAACAAACACTGGTAGCAGTTACTTCTGTAAAATATCTGGGAGTATGCGTGCGGAACGATTTGAAGTGAAATGATCATATAAAATTAATTGTTGGTAAGGCGGGTACCAGGTTGAGATTCATTGGGAGAGTCCTTAGAAAATGTAGTCCATCAACAAAGAAGGTGGCTTACAAAACACTCGTTCGACCTATACTTGAGTATTGCTCATCAGTGTGGGATCCGTACCAGACCGGGTTGACGGAGGAGATAGAGAAGATCCAAAGAAGAGCGGCGCGTTTCGTCACAGGGTTATTTGGTAACCGTGATAGCGGTACGGAGATGTTTAGCAAACTCAAGTGGCAGACTCTGCAAGAGAGGCACTCTGAATCGCGGTGTAGCTTGCTCGCAAGGCTAAGAGAGGGTGCGGTTCTGGGTGAGGTATCGAATATATTGCTTCCCCCTACTTATACCTCCCGAGGAGATCACGAATGTAAAATTAGAGAGATTCGAGCGCGCACGGAGGCTTTCAGACATTCGTTCTTCCCGCGAACCGTACGCGACTGGGACAGAAAAGGGAGGTAATGAGAGTGGCACGTAAAGTGCCCTCCGCCACACACCGTTGGGTGGCTTGCGGAGTATAAATGTAGATGTAGATGAAGGAAGCGTCTCGTTACTCGCCTGGCTTCTTTCCCACAAATCCATGTCGACTCGATAGCTATTACATTCCTCAAATGTCTTGTTGTAAGTTGAGCAAGACGTTAGTGACACGAAGTTCCGAATATATTTTGTCACTCGCCATATTCTCTTCCTCGCATGTAATTTGTGCCTGACTCGGACGGAGGCGTAATATTCGTAATCCTCCAATCCATTCGTTTTACACATCTCGATTTCCACAATACGGCAAATCGCTGGCTTTTCAATAGCCCACAGCGTTAAAAGGGGTTTTTAACAGGGCTACTGCATTTGGCCGGCACAACTACTACCGACCGGCGAGCGGAGGTATGTCGCCGTCCCTTGATACTGTAGAGGCCAGCTGCTGCGTCTTCTTGTAGTGGCCTACGTCACGCACTCGCTTGGTAGTTCGATTTGGAATTATTTTGATATGAGAACCAATTCAGCCCTTGCAACTTCGGAAGTTACCATTAATGTCGGTAGAACCTTGGTGTTGGTTCAATAATACGTAGAAAAGTCCGTTCAGGAAAAAGAACTCACTCAAACGGTGAATTCATTAGCACGGTTATAACAACGGCTTGTGACTTGTAGGTGGCAAAAAAGTAGTTACGTATAATATCCAAATGAGTAATGATGATCGGTAACGAAAGTAGCGACTAAAGAATACACTGTAAAGGATATATCCCACGACAATACCAAACACATATAGTATTAAATTTAGTTGTTACTTCTACAGCTTTTTTTTCGTATCCAAGCTTGGAATATACTTGTGTAATGACACGCAAAAAATTGGATACTTCTCCGTGTCCATTATTCTCATCGTGATTCCGATGCTTCTTTTACTCGATTCACCTAAAAAAAAAAACGTTCAAATGGCTCTGAGCACTATGGGACTAAACATCTGAGGTCATCAGTCGCCTAGAACTTAGAACTAATTAAACCTAACAAACCTAAGGACATCACACACACCCATGCCCGAGGCAGGATTCGAACCTGCGACCGTAGCGGTCGCTCGGTTCCAGACTGTAGCGCCGGCCACGTCCCTGGGCAGTGCGCCCCATTGTTGTATTGTTACAAGAGATAATTCACGCAACGGATGTGAGGATGCGATTCATCTCTCACATAACTGTTCCAATATGTCCCTTTTGTCAGTGTTCCTATACTATATGAGCTTTGATTTGCTAGATTACTTGCTTTACAATTTTTTATGTTAATTTAGTCTAATTATGGGTTTAACATGGAACCTGGTACGATAAGTGGGCATGATCTATCCTCCTTAATCTAGTGACAGATTTCTCTTCTACTTCAGCTATGTGTTACTATATCTACATTTAGTGTCGTTTGTTGTTAGGGGACCCAGCGAGGTGAAGCAGCGGTTAGCACACTAGACTCGCATGCAAGAGGACAAAGATTCAAATCCGTTTCTAGCCATCCCAATTTAAATCTTCTGTGAACTGTCTAAATCGCTCCGGGCAAATGACAGGATGGTTTCTCTGGAAGAGCTAGACTGATTTCCCCATCATTGAAGCAATCCAACCTTGTGTTCCGTCTCTGATGACATCGATGTCGTCGGGACGTTAAACACCAATCTTCCTTCCTTAGTTTTATATTGGATGTGTCCACACTTCAGCTTTACGAAACCTTGAACTCTGCCGGAGACACCTTCAGTTAGGTGCCTGGACGGCAGCCCATTCTTCTTCAGGAGCAGAACCAGAGAAGATAATGTTGTTGGACATTGGGGTCTGGGGTGAAGGTGATGTTGTAATTCATCCCAATGGTCTTCCGTTGGATTCAGGTCGGAACTCGCGACAGGAAAGCCTATTACAGGAATGTTACTGCCCACAAACCGCTTCCTCACAGATGCTGCTTTACAGCTAGTGCATTGTCACGCTGATGCTGTCAGTCATCGTCTCCGAACTGTTCCCCTAGCGTACGCAGTAGACAAAGTTGTAAAATGTAGTCATTTCCTTCCGCATTTAGCGTTTTCTTAAGCGCATTGAGGGGACCACGTCCTAACCACGGAAAACAGCCCCCTAGCGTACCACCACCTCTTCGGTACTTCACTTTCGGCACCACACATGATGCCAGGTAGCGCTCTCCAGGCATTCACCAAACACAGATCCTTCCTTCGAATTTTCACAGGGGTATAGCGTTGTACATCACAATAAACCACTGACTTCCAGTCACACAGTGTGCAGTGGCGTCGCTCGTTACGCCACCCAAAACGTCGCTTAGAACTGTAGAAATGTGTGGCTTGTTAGGAGCTTCTTCACCATTGTACGCCTTTCATTTTTACTTCCTATGCACGGTCATTGTGCTAGCTGGCCTGCTGGTAGCATTTTGGAACTCACGGGTGATTCTTTAGCTGATTTCATGCTATTTTTTAATAAATACTCTCCACATTACTAGACGGTTCCTATACCTCAGCACATGAGGTCTGCCAGGTCTGGTTTGCTTCTTCCTTTGCGTTTCCATTTCACAGTCACATCACCAACAGTCGCCTAGGATGGCTTTAGAAGAACTGAAATGTCCATGATGGATTTGTTACTCAGTTGACAACCAATGACTGGTCCATGGTCGAAGTCACCGAGCTCTCCTGTTCTACCTATTTAGCTGTTGCTTTGGGTTACAAGGACCGTTCAGTAAGTAATGCAACACATTTTTTCACCGTCAGTTTCGGTAGAAAAAACGCTGAATTATTTTTGGGACAGGGTGGAATCTTTCCTCTTAAGGTCCTATACTTTCATGAAGTTCCGATAGGTGGTGACTCATACGTAGCTTGCGAACTGGCGTCTGTAACGGAGGTGTGTTCGAAACGGAGAGCTTTCACGGAGGTTTTTTATTTATTTATTGTTGCCGAAAAACCAGAGCATTGTAGATATTCATAGGTGCTTTCAGTATATCTGTGAAGACATGGTAGTGAACAAAAGTACGGTAAGTCGAAACTTCCTAGCAGATTAAAACTGTGTGCCGGACCGAGACTCGAACTCGGAACCTTTGCCTTTCGCGGTCAAGTGCTCTACCTGGAGGAGCACTTGCCCGCCAAAGGCAAAGGTCCCTCGTTCGAGTCTCGGTCCGGCACACAGTTTTAATCTGCCAGGAAGTTTCATACTTGCGCACACTCCGCTGCAGAGTGAAAATCTCATTCTAGCACGTTAAGTCGTTGGGCGAGGCGTCTGTCATCATGGCAACAACGTTGCGCAAATCTCTCGGATCTCCCGCGCTTCGACCCGCTGGCCGCACGCAGCTGTGACTCCTGCGATGTTGGAACGTGCGGACACTCTAGGTGACAGATGGATCACAATCAGACACCTCGCTGCTCAACTGTACGTCTCTTTCAGTAGTGCTGACACGCTCTTCCACCAGTTGGGGTACGCAAAGGTGTGTGCCTTCTAGGTTCCTCGCCGCATAACAGAAGACCATAAAGAGAAACGGAGGGCCATTTGTGCGGCATTGCTTGCACGTTACGAGCCTGATTATGACAGTTGTTTGTCAAACATCGCCATAGCTGGCTGAACATGGGTTTCTCACTTCCAACCGGAAACAAAACGGCAATCCATGGAGTGACGCCACACGATCTCTCCTCCAAAGAAAAAGTTCAAAGCGGCACCCTCAGTCGCTAAAGTAATGGTGATGCTCTTCTGACTTCTGTGAGATGTCCTCCCTCGAAGTACCATCAGGAAATTGAAGAAACGACTTCAGAGTGTTCGTCGACTCAAAAGTGCAAACGATCTTCTCGTTCTCCAGGACAATGTAAAGCGTCACACAAATCTGCGCGCCCGAGAGCAGCTCACAAAACTCCATTGGACTGTTCTTCTTCAGACACCCTACATCCCGAATTTCACACCTTCTGACTTCCATCTGTAAGGCCCAATGAAGGATGCACTTCGCCGGAAGCAGTGCGTGGATTATGGGGAGGTTACTGAGGAGTCAAGACGTTGGCTCGAGCGTCGACCAACGGAGTGGTACCATGCGGACATACAAGCCCTCCCAGTAAGCTGGCGTAAGGAAAGGAGATTATGTTGAAAAATAGGATTTTGTATCCAAAAGGGTGGAGAATAGAATCCCGATTTAAGCCAACATGCTTCAGAAAGAAAAGTGTTACAAACCGCTCTCGTATATCGCAATGTCGTAACAGAACCCATATGTTGTTGTTGTGGTCTTCAGTCCTGAGACTGATTTGATGCAGCTGTCCATGCTACTCTATCCTGTGCAAGGTTCATCATCTCCCAGTACCTACTGCAACCTACATCCTTCTGAATCTGCGTAGTGTAGTCATCTCTTGGTCTCCATCTGTGATTTTTACTCTCCACGCTGCCCTCCAGTGCTAAATCGGTGATCCCTTGATGCCTCAGAATATTATGCCCTACCAACCGATCCCTTCTTCTAGTCAAGTTGTGCCACAAATTTCTCTTCTCTCCAGTTCTGTTCAGTACCTCCTCATTAGTTCTGTGATCTACCCAACTAACCTTCAGCATTCTTCTGTAGCACCACATTTCGAAACCTTCTATTCTCTTCTTGTCTCAACTATTTATCGTCCATGTTTCACTTCCATACATGGCTACACTCCATACAAGTACTTTCAAAACTGACTTGTTGACACTTAAATCGATACTCGATGTTAACAAATTTCTCTTCTTCAGAAACTCTTTCCTTGCCATTGCCAGTCTCAATTTTGTATCCTCTCTACTTCGACAATCATCAGTTATTTTGCTCCCCAAATAGCAAAACTCATTTTCTACTTTAAGTGTCTCATTTCCTAGTGTAATTCCCGCAGCATCACACGATTTAATTTGACTACATTCCATTATTATCGTTTTGCTTTGGTTGATGTTCATCTTATATCCTCCTTTGAAGACACTGTCCATTCCTTTCAGCTGCTCTTCCACGTACTTTGCTGTCTCTGACAGTATTACAATGTCGTCGGCGAACCTCAAAGTTCTTATTTCCCCCTCATGGATTTCAATTCCTACTCCAATTTTTTCTTTCGTTTCCTTCAGTGCTTGCGCAGTATACAGATTAAATAACATCGGGGAGAGGCCATAACCCTGTCTCACTCCCTTCCCAACCACTGTTTCCCTTTCATGTCCCTCGACTCTTATAACTGCCATCTGGTTTCTGTGCAAATTGCAAATAGCCTTTCGCTCCCTGTATTTTACCTCTGCCACCTTCAGAATGTGAAATAGAGTATTCCAGTCAACATTGTCAGAAGCTTTCTCTAAGTCTACAAATGCTAGAAACGTAGGTTTGCCTTTCGTTAACCTGTTTTCTAAGATAAGTCGTAGGGTCAGTATTGCCTCACGTGTTCCAACATTTCTACGGAATCCAAACTGATCTTCCCCGATGCTGGCTTCTACCAGTTTTTCCATTCGTCTGTAAAGAATTCGTTTTAGTATTTAGCAGCAGTAGCTTATTAAACAAACAGTTCGGTAATTTTCGCATCTGTCAACACCTGCTTTCTTTGGGATTGAAATTATTATATTCTTCTTGAAGTCTGGGGGTATTTCGCCTGTTTCATACATCTTGCTCACCAGATGGTAGAGTTTTGTTAGGCCTGGCTCTCCCAAGGCTGTCTGTAGTTCTAATGGAATATTGTCTACTTCCGGGGCCTGGTTTCGACTTAGGTCTATCAGTGCTCAGTCAAACTCTTCACGCAGTATCATATCTCTCATTTAATCTTCATCTACATTCTCTTCGATTTCTATAATATTGTCCTCAAGAACATATGTGCCACATTAATCCATATAAATCCACTTGATGCTGGACCTTTGAAACGCATCGTGGAAATAATTGTGACTATTGACAGTAAAGTTGTCGTTTGATTCGATAAAGAGTAGGGGCCTTCGCACGGGGATGCAGCGAGACCGTCTAATGAGCGCGAGGCGGGCGCCCGCCGGCCGTGTGGCAGCCCCACATACCGGCGCGCAGACAGGAGTAGTGCCGGCAAAAAGCGGCCGCGGCCAGCCGTGCGAGGCGCAACGGCCACCCCTCAAGACCGAATCAATAGCGTGCACCGCCGCACTCGCCGCGCTGCAGCCGCCGCTGCCCTCCACGGCCAGCGCGCCGTCTTCGCGCCCAGCCGGCTCCACATTCCAGCCCCCTCTGGCCAGGCCCTCAAACCGGCTGCTGGCGGCACGGAAACCGGCAGCGCCTCCAGCGGGCATGTCAAAACTGAGCTCACTCAAATTTTTGCGCATACGAAAATGTGTAAAATTTGCGCTCAGTGTTTGTGAAAACTACCCGATCACGAGGTCAAGTCACTGCACCCTAAAGCCGGCCGGGGTGGCAGAGCGGTTCTAGGCGCTACAGTCTGGAGCCACGCGACCGCTAGGTCACAGTTTCGAATCCTGCCTCGGGCATGGATGTGTCTGATGTCCTTAGGTTAGTTGGGTTTAAGTAGTTCTAAGTCCTAGGGGACTGATGACCTCAGAAGTTAAGTCCCATAGTGCTCAGAGCCATTTGAACCATTTTTTTGCACCCTAAAGGTCATGGTCCACCAGAAAAGCTGCGGGGAGCCTTGCGACGGTTTGCGCGCCTCTCCACGTACGAGGTTCGAGTCCTCCCTCGGGTGTGTGTGTGTGTGGGTGTGTGTGTGTGTGTGTGTGTGTGTGTGTGTGTGTGTGTTGTCCTTAGCGTAAGTTACTTTAAGTTGGATTAAGTAGTGTGTAAGCCTAGGAACCGATGACCTTAGCAGTTTGGTCCCATAGGAAATCACCACAAATTTCCACGGGGAAACGCTCCGTATGTCCGCAGTCAGATGCTATGCCGCCCCGTGAGAATCGCGTCGACGCTGCCATGCAAATGACCAGCAATGTAAACACCCTGCTACTGGAAGAAGAGCGCCACCTACGCTCCAAAAAATGTGTGTGAAATTTTATGGGACTTAACTACTAACGTCATCAGTCCCTAAGCTTACACACTGCTTAACCTAAATTATCCTAAGGACAGAAACACACATCCATGCCCGAGGGAGGACTCGAACCTTCTCCGGGACCAGCCGCACAGCCCATGACTGCAGCGCCTTAGACCACCTATGCTTCACTCAAAGTTCTACGATATGCTCTGTTGCATACGCTTACTACACTGGTTCTAATTGGCTGGTTCAAATGGCTCTGAGCACTGTGGGACTTAACTTCTGACGTCATCACTCGCCTAGAACTTAGAACTACTTAAATCTAACTAACCTAAGGACATCACACACATCCATGCCCGAGGCAGGATTCGAACCTGCGACCGTAGCGGTCGCCAGGTTCCAGACTGTAGCGCCTAGAACCGCTCGGTCACACAGGCCGGCACTGGTTCTAATTGTTTTAGCATTTAAATCGTACTTTTCCTTATTTTGTGATGCAACAATCTCCTGATATGAATAATCGTGTTGCGTATTACTTTTTTGTTATGCAAGTTATTCTGTGACGCATCTTCTGTCCTTTTCACGTATATCTTACTTGATGTACAATTTTATAATGCTAACACTTGGCAATTTCGATAATGATGTGTAGAATTAAAATTGTAAAGAAGATTATTTTTATGTTTCGAAGTTATGTATATAAAGCGCGTTCGGATGTCTCCTGTTCAATTAGTTGGTATGACAACGAATCGTACGTTCATTACACACACCATTTTCAGATCCACGGGTATGGATCATATTTTATTTTATATTTTTTTCAAAGTAAGCATCGTTGAGTGGAAAAGATACCATTTTTAATTCCCGTGTATATAACTTAGTTTTTATGTTTTCTCTTGCAATTGCGAGAGATCCGGTCACAAGTGAAAGTTTTGCGCGTGTGCCCGATAGTAAGTAAAATAAATTATCGTTACTTCCGACTGTAAAAAAGGATTGGCATTACTGTTCTTGTTCGAGCATCTCTAGTCCTCTTCACCAGTTGTCATAACAAAGTGAAACACCACACCAGAACCCTCCGTTTTTCTACCTGCCGGGTAAATTGGAAATTTGTGGTAAGGTCTTATGGAACCAAAAAAAAAAAAAGGTTCAAATGGCTCTGAGCACTATGGGACTTGACATCTTAGGTCATCAGTCCCCTAGAACTTAGAACTACTTAAATCTAACTAACCTAAGGACATCACACACATCCATGCCCGAGGCAGGATTCGAACCTGCGACCGTAGCAGTCCCGCGGTTTCGGACATCAGCGCCTAGAACCGCACGGCCACCACGGCTCCATATTTTTTGGGCGCAAATTTCACTAGACCAGGTTTACAGGACACCTCTCCACCAGTAGAGACATTGGGAAATGTCATTACAACGGAGTGTCTCTGTAAAACCGATTTATGTTCCGGTGGTAAGTACAAGGTGTGATTAGTGACGGTTTGTTCTAGTTTTTGTAAATATAAGTTAATACAGATCACTAGGGGGAAAAATCCTGTGATGTCCGAACACAGTATTAGCGGTGTGTTGCTTGAGTCACGTCGATTAAACATCAACCGTAACGTTGCAAAGCGATATGAAATGGTTCGAGCACTTAAGGACGGCAGTTGTGAAGTCGAATGATCGGCTTCGGTTTAATGGGAGACTTCTAGAAAAACGTTGCTCATCTGTAAATGACACGGCGTACAGAGCACTTGTGCGACCCATTCTTGAGTATTGTTAGAGTGTTGGGGATCCGCAACAGGTGGGATTAAAGGAAAGCATCGAAGAAATTCAGAGTTGTGCTGCTAGATTTATTGGTAGGTTCGATCTGCATTTATTGTGGAATTGCTTGCTGAATTCAAAAGAGAATGCCTGGAGGTAAGACGACGCTCTTCTCCTGACACATTATAGAGAAAAGTCAGAAGCCCGGCATCAGTAATAGACTACAGTGTGTTTATACTGCCACCATCGTACATCTTACTTGAGGACCGGCAAGACAAAGCAAGAGAACTCAGGTTTCGTACGGAAGCAGTCGTTTTTACCTCGCTACATTTGGCGGTGAACACGAAAGGGAATTACTAGCAGTGCTAAACGGTACCCTCCGACGTGCAATGTATGGTGTCTTGCGGATAATATATGCAGACGTAGATGCAGATTTTGGTAGTATACTGCTGTGACGGTCTGGATATTACGAGCATAAGCTATTACAGTCACACTTTGGCAATCCGAGAAATACACCAAGGCTGACCTTTCCGGTTGATGAATTCTTCAGCAATGGCACATTTCAAACGCTTCTATTATCTTCTTATCTGAAATGTTTTTCGTCCATGTTTCACTTCTATACCAGACTACCCGCAGTACAATTTCTTCCAAAAATCCTTCCGAACAGTTCAATTCCATTCATGTTAATGTATTTATCCGTTTCAGCAAACATTTCATCATTGTTAGAAATCCGTATATCATAATCTACAATTCTGCCTTCATAAGTTTTTTACTGCCCATATAGCAAAACTCATCTGCTTTTTAGCGTCTGTTTTCATAATCTGATTCCCACAGTATCACCTGAATTAATTCGATTACACTCTATACTCGTGTTTTGCTTTTCTTAATGTTCGTCTTGTAATATGTTCTCAAGACACTGTCTATACCATTCACCTGCTCTTTCAAATCATTTATCTCCGACAGAACCGGGATGATCGTCGCCGTAAAAAATGGCTCTGAGCACTATGGGACTTAACATCTATGGTCATCAGTCCCCTAGAACTTAGAACTACTTAAATCTAACTAACCTAAGAACATCACACAACACCCAATCGCCGTAAAAGGTAAAGCGCCCATCCACCCGAAGGCTGATTTGAAGAACACACTGCTTTAATAGCCACGGTGCCGTTGGATGTGGGATTCTCTTGTTTTCCTTCGATGTCTGAAATGGCCAGCCACTTATAGGGGGTCCTACAGTTTGACGTAGGATCAGGATCACTGTCCATCTCGGAATTTTTCACATCAACCACTGTCGGAGGTTAAAGGAGTTTTAATTTTGATTTCTTCTCCCTTTTCCTAATTTATTCTTAGTTTCCATTACGATTTGCTCTAGACACACATTAGATGTCATAGGGAATGGGCCGGCCGCTGTGTCCAAGCGGTTCTAGGGGGCTTCAGTACGGAACCACGTGGCGGCTACGGTCGCAGGTTCGAATCCTGCCTCGGTCATGGGTGTGTGTGATGTCTTCAGGTTAGTTCGGTTTAAGTAGTTCTCAGTTCTAGGGGACTGACGACCTCAGATGTTAAGTCCCATAGTGCTTAGAGCCATTTGAACCATCATAGGCAATGGTGTGTTGTCCTGTTTCACTTCCATCTCAATCATTGCTCTCCTTTCCTGTCCTTCGTCTCCTATAACCGCAGTCTGGTTTCTGTACAAGTTGTAGATAACTTTTCGTTCCCTGTATTCTACCCCTGCTAATTTCTGAATTTCAAATAGTGTATTCAATTTGACCTTGTCAAAAGTCTTATCTCAGATCTGCATATGATATAATATCAGTTTCTTTCTTCAACCTGTCCTCTAAGATAAGTCGAAGGGTCAGTATTACTTCGCATGTTCCTGTATTTCTCCTGAACCTTTGCTGATCTTCCCCACGTTGGTTTCCACCCACCCTTTCAATTTTGACTTATTAAACTGAGGATTCGGTAGTAATCGTACCTGTCAGCACCTACGTTCTGTAATACTGGAATTAATAAATTATTCTTAATATCTTAAAATATTATGTGTGTCGTCTCAAATATCCAGCTTACCACGTGTACCTTTTTGTCATGGTGGGTTGTTCAAAGGATCTTAATAATTCTTAGAGAATGTCGTTTACCCAATATGCTTTGCGCCTCTTCGGTCTTACAGTTCTTTGTCAAATTCTGCTCGCAGTATCGCACTATACATTCAGTATGGCCTGTACACGCTTCCGTCTGAAATAAATGATAACAGCCATTCTGGGAATTGGGTCTTGTGAGCACGACATCCCAGTTTTAGCCTTGCGGTTGCAGGTTTCCGTCCGAAGGCATCGGTGCTTCGATCTGGCACGCACTGCTAACCTGCGACCTTTAGATCCACGACGAAGGGGCAGCTCCCCCCTCTCACGCCGTCTGCGCATTTCCATTTGCGCGACACTCAGACGCCTCAAGCGCTCCTGCCAAACCAAGATATTTGTTGTCGAAGGACTGCGCTACTTTTCAGACGTAAGAAAGCACAGCGACAGCAAGTTAAATGAGATCGCTCGGGAGCAAAGGAAAAGAAGCTTACGAATAATTCTCAAACAATTAAGTCTCGCACCACAATAATGGAATCATTGCGTCGAAACGATTTGATCGTGTAAGAGAACAGCACTTACAAACCCCAATCGACCATCCTGATGTAGGATTCCTGTGGTGTCCCAAAATCGATTTTGGCAAATGCCGGAACGGTGCGTTTGGATGAGAAACGGACAAGTACCTTAGTCATTCTTGTCCCGTCCGAACTGGCGTTCCATCCACAATGACATCACCTTGCTAAGGTTGTAAGGTTCTGCTCTCTTTCTTCCATCTTTACGAATTAAATTTGGATTTTAGAAAATTTTCACTGCAAACCACAACTTTATATATATTTTTTTCACCCATACATTCTCAACACCTACGTGCCATCTTCTATGAGTCCTGTTTCCATTTATGTAAAATATGACACAAAGTTTTGTAGGTTTTCTATATCAGATTTAAAACTATAAGATATGTACTATCTTCGTTTAGATAACTCACCTTTAGTAAAAATAATTTAAAGGTGCGTTAATACAGGGTTATTCATAAATATATCCAGGGTTTCAGAAGAAACCATTAGATGAAAAATCTATAGATGAACTACAAGACGTAAAGAAAAATGACACATGTCAGTGGATAGTTTCGATTTGTAATAAACGACGTGGAGTAGTTGCACTATCAGGCCTGCGTGTCAGGATACGTAGACAAACAGTCCGCTCCGTATTGTCGTATCGAATTGATCCGCGCCTGAAGATAGGCAAGCCAATGAACGTATTTCCAAAGCGGACCGCTGTCACGACTTTCCAGGAAGCAAGCAGCAGCGACTACAGTGGACTGCACGCACATGCCGTATGGCTGCAGTTAAACTTTCGCTACTTGCGAGAAGCCCTTCGTCAAAAACAAAAGATCGTGGAAGAATGAAACCTGGTTGACACGTTTTTAAGGGAATGTGGAAGATAAATAACGCTGTCAACCAGCTTTAAACTCAATCTTTAGTGCTGTCAGTCATCTTTAAACGTAAGTCACCATACTGGAGATAGAATACGTAATTTACCTAATATCAGTGTAAGTTCTCCGTATTATCTTACTTTGTATCTTTTAAAGCGTACATTCTGATGAAGCTCTTGTTCATTTGAAGAAAGAATTCGATAAATAAAAAATAAGTGCGACTTGTGGCTGTTTCCAAATATTTCGGTTAACATTTGTAAATTGCGTACCAAGTTTACGTTCCAGGCTATAAACGTTGTGCAATGTGACGGCAATCTACATCCACCACAGCCTAAAACCGCATTTCACAATGGTTCCCAGCACTTTTTCAACGGAGAATCGTGGGCAGTTTAGTTGTCGTGACACAGCTCGTGCACTGCTTGAAGATTGCAGATTGCGTTCAGCATTCTCAGACATGGGTTCACCAATTTGTGGCGTAATTGGGCGTCGTTGGCCTGTCCCAGGAGCAATTTCAAAATGTCAGTTAATCCGAACTTTCGAATCATGTTGTTCAACCCCGGTGCGGAAAGAGGAACTCTCCGTATTCATTTAATGTGTCATTACTCGCGAAGGCAACAGTTCTGCTGCTGTTGCTTCGTTAAAACAGCTTCACGAATAAGGGCCTGCTCACCTCTTCTAGACTCATGTTGACTTTCGCCAGCTGTAATACAAACAGATGCTTGCGTTCCAACCCAATGTCTCTGTAATAGCACCGGCGTCTAATGGCAAGTCATGAACTGACCCTGCTAACAACGCAAATCCTGCAGCGCACAGTCTGAAAGCCATTCCCATGAAGTTTTACATTCACATAGTAACTAGTTTTCCGCCGATACCGCCTCAAGTAGCGAAAGTCTAATTATAAACACCCTGTGTTTTCATTTGCTGCTGCACAAACGGTACCTATATTGACTACATGTAATGTGAATTAATAACTTGGAGAGGTACTCTGTCCACTGATCTGTATCGTTTTTGTGAATGTCTTGAAGTTACCACGCAACAGTCTTCTGAAACAACAGAAATTTTTATGAATAACACTACGTTTTGTCAAATGCCTGCTTCGATCCATCATGATGATATCTGGTTTGTGGGGCGCTCAGATGCGTGGTTATCTGCGTCTGAAACAATTTCCCAATCTTTTCACGGTCCAGTCTCCCCACTTTGCCGAATGATGGTGAAATGAGGACAACACAAACTCCCAGTCCCTGGAAGGAGAAAATCCCGATCCGTCCGGGAATTGAACCCAGGACCCCGTGATCGAGTGGCAGCAATGCTAACCACTAGAGCACGAGTTGCGGACCCAGCAGCGTAGAGCTGGAAGCTAAACGTCACTGCTCTTCCTAGTGTGGCTAGCAACAGCAGGTCCTTAGGTCACTTTGCTCCGTCCTAAGGCGTGGAAACTTCTCTCTCGCTAGCGGGGACGCCTATTTCAGCATTTTTACTCATTTCCATATGCTGTTCTCAGGAACAAGTTCCATGCTTGTTGCATATGGTAGCTGCTGAGGCATCTCCATGTGCTTCATTTGTGTCAGCAGAGTCTCCAGGTTGTAACTTCTTTGCGTACACAACAAACAGTGAACACTACGTACGTACAGTATGTCCCAACCCCATCCCTGAAGACCTACTACAGCACAAATAATGCTATGGCTCATTCAGTCAACAACATCACGACTTTTTGAGATCAGTGTTTTCATGGACGCGTGAATGAGAAATTATTGAGGTCCCCTCTACCTTGGGTTCAGCGCCGTCCCACCTTTCTCTTGTGATGATACCTTAAATATGCTGCTTGCAAGTGTCATCACTCTCACTATTCTTTGACATCGAACGATATGTTGCTGCAACTTGTCAACAAACGTTACAATATATTTCAATTTCTGTGAATCATTTAATTGAGGCCACTTTTAACAGCTTTTGTAATTTTATGAGTTTGCCACAGGCTTGTGTTAACTTTTGAATACTCTATTTACTTTCACTGTATGATACTCTTTAAAGAACAACCTACAAGCATTGCCGCATGATTTGGAAATCAGAAACGTTATACCTTTACCTCTTCTGGCCGTCTTGACCATTCAGTTTCCTAAAGGTTGCCCATGGTTTCGTCAAACGCCTTAAAGTTAGTACGGGAATGGTTCACCTGAAAATGCCTCTCTCAATTCAACGCCCATCCTTACCCAATCCGAACGTGTGCTATGTCTCTGATGGACTGATCGTTACCTGGACTCAGTGCCCAAGTCCTCTCCCGCTTCTTACTTCCCTCAAAAAAAAGTAAACTGACCAGGCGAAAAATTGTTAACCCTCGTATACACGCACAGATCAAACGTTAAGCCATTACAAATGAACCAGTGATAGTCACGTGATCAACCGCACGCTCACTGCCTCTTCGTGAGCATAAGGCAGTAGTGGGACATTTATGTTTCAAGAGGACATTTTACGTGAATACTGATAAATGTAAGAACGTGACAGACTGGCCGGAAGGGACACTCGTCTTTGGCCATGCCAATGGCCGTACGGCGTGTGAAGTTTTTGGTATTGTTGGTGTTTCACGGCGGATTGTTCAAATTGTTCAAATGGCTCTGAGCACTATGGGACTCAACTGCTGTGGTCATCAGTCCCCTAGAACTTAGAACTACTTAAACCTAACTAACCTAAGGACATCACACACATCCATGCCCGAGGCAGGATTCGAACCTGCGACCGTAGCAGTCGCACGGTTCCGTACTGCGCGTCTAGAACCGCGAGACCACCGCGGCCGGCGGCGGATTGTTGAACGTGTCTACAGTCAGTGGTGTAACACACGTGGGCACGAAACACGACGTCAGAATTGTGGTAGGACAAAGATCCTGACAGAGAGAGACCAGAGACACGTTGCACTGCTTGTGAATTAAAATCTGCTCCAAATCCGAAAGGAACTGCTGCAGGCAGTGAATGAAGGTCTATCTCAACCAGCAGGCGAGAGAACATCGCAATGTGAATTGCGTGCACGGAACGTTCAGAGTCGGTCAACGCAAGAGGCTATTGTTCACACACACATGCTCACGCTCACTCGCGATGGCGCGCGCATACACACACACACACACACACACACACACACACACACACACACACACACACACACACATCAAGATGACGACAGCAAAGATCATGCTGCAAAAATATGACTGGTTTCTGATCACTCCCTACCCTATTGCATCTCGAAAACGGTGACATCAGCATCCTCGCAATTTTGTGGAATTGCGCGATCAAATCCTCAGTCAGTGGCTTAATCTGGATGTGACGCATCTGCGTACACTTCCTAATTGTTTCCAGGCAGTTACCAAGTCCAGAGGCGGAATTACACGGTATTAAATGATGCTTGTGATGATTTCTCTAGGGCTGTCTAATTTTTGGTCCTGTAGCTTAAACTGTGTGGCGCAAGTCCGTGCCCGGGCTAATGGCCTGACTGCAGGTAGAGTACAGCCCGGTCACTTCTCACCCCCGAGAAAGACTCCCGGTACCCTTACATATCAGAGTGAGTACATCTGTGGCAGTCCTGGAGGGCCGGAAACGACAATCCTTGCTCCTACACGGGACTGAACGCGAGTCCTCCAGGACTGGATCCTAGCGCTCTGCCCGCTATACCATCAAGTACGCATTCTCCTCCTCCTCCGGATGCGAAACAATAAAGAAAAATTATTAACTATTTAGAGACTATTTTATTAGAGAGTAAATAGCGCGTGTTCAGGACAATCAACGTTCATTGTAAACTAGTTCTGCCGAAGCAGCCTGTAACGTAATAATTAATATAATCAGTGTTATTAGAAGACTTCGCGTGCCCGTAACAGATTGCAAACGTCAATCAAATTTATAAATGACAAAAACGTATTGAAAAGTGCGAAAGAAGAATCGCCATGCTGTACCTAATTAATTTAAGGCATAATTTGGTGGAGGGAAACTGCAAAGACGCAACTTCTCAACATCAAGCGTACTGGGGAACGCGTATCCTGTCTCTTTATAAAAGTACATTGAATCACCTAATTATGTGGCATGAGTTACGGCATTAGCTACCTTAATAAGCTATTAATAAAGCACTGCTGCGTTATTTGATATTGATTTACAGGATTGCATTTTGATTGCATCTCGTCTGGCGTCATTTAATTTTGAAATGCAGAACAGTTTCAGATAGAAAAACCGCTGAAAAATGAATATATCGAGACGCGCTCATGCACCGCACGTGATTAACGTACTAACGAAACTAGATATACAGAATGTCGCCGTCAGTAGTGCACATCCACGGTTCCAGTAATACCGAGTGTCAGTTTGTATGCATCCTAGGCATTTTTCCACCCTCATTTACGGGCAATCAAAATGCGTACCATCTTTTTGTCATGTAATATGTGTGTGTTTGTGTGAGAGAGAATAATTTTTGCGAAAATGTTGTGGTGTTCAAAAAACGTACCGTTTGTCATATTCATGACAATCAGCGAAGATCACGAGTTACGTAACGATTAATTATTAAATAATTGCATTAATGCAATCCTCTGACTGAATTTAAAAAAAAGGCAGTGTAGCCGATAACGAAATCCGTTCCATGTTTTTTATTGGCGGAAGGTGATCGGAATACGAAAGAAAAATATGTAACTACACAGAATTTTACGGAAACAAACGTAAGTGAAAATATGTCAGATGGTATTAGAATTCCAGTACTAAATATTTTTCAGAAGCTAAATCCAGTTTATGTGAGGACTGATTAGATTGCATTTGTGTCTCTGTGTCCAGTTAGCTATTTCCAGACCGTCCAGCAACGTCATCAACACTCGACTCTCTCACTTCCTTCTCACTGAATGCTTCACTGGTAATGACAACGCTACTTACAGCCAAAGGTCAAATTGCTTGTACTCAGAACCTCTGTGGCGTAACATATCGACTATTGAAACTTTCGTAAAAAACTATCCATTGTACAGATATGAAGTATGACACATCAAATAAAAAGAGCTCACAGTACTTTCATTTAATGCAAAAGGTAAGCTAGAAACTTTACAACCTGCAGAGCCCGAACCTTTACGAAACTGCGTCGGAGATATTCCTGGAAATTAAATAATAGTCTGTGGAAGGAACGAGATGATGATCTCGCGAAACACTGTTGGTAAAAGTTTGAAAACCGATATTCGAGAAAGACTGCGACAATTCTGCTTCCACTCTCGTGTATCTCACGTAAAGAGAATAGATATTTAAGTGCGTCCAGAAGCGCATACACAATAATTTTCCTCCCACTCAGTACACCAATGGATTAAGATTGAAGGTGCTATAATATTGGTAAGATTCTATCATGGACTTGACTTCGGAGTTCTTATGTCGATGTATCATGGCCGTTTAGCAAATAATGAAGCACTCCGTCTTCAGGCCACAAGTGGTCCATCGGGACCATCCGACCGCCGTGTTATCCTCACTGAGGATGCGGATAGGAGGGGCGTGTGGACGGCACACCGCACCCCCGGTCGTTATGATGGTTTTCCTTGACCAGAGCCGCTCCTAATCGGTCGAGTAGCTCCTCAGTTGGCATCACGAAGCTGAGTGCACCCCGAAAAATGGGAACAGCGCATGGCGGCCCGGATGGTCACCCATCCAAGTGCCGGCCACACCTGACAACGCTTAACTTAGGTGATCTCACGGGAACCAGTGTATCCACTGCGGAAAGGCCCTTGCTCGTTTAATAAATAATGCCACAATTTATTTTATTTTGCTTTATATTTTTACAGACGTTAATGTATATAGGAAAACACCCTTACAGATGCTTCAAAATTTTTGTTTCTTCGCACGTGTGTGAAGTTTGGAAAAGTTCCGACACATCGTAGAGTAGTAGCGAACCATCAAAATGGCATCTACCCAAGACACGCATTGCAAACAACGGGTGTATTTGAATACTTGGCTGCGGAAGAACATACCCAGGTGAACATCAATAAACATTTGTATACAGTGTATGGTAACTGAGCTCCATTGATCGGTCACTTTCGGGACGTCCTGTCACAGCCACTGCTCCGGACGTAGTGAATCAGGCGGATGCTGTTATTCGAAGCTCATATCACTCGATGGTAACTGTTGCTGTTGTGGTCTTCAGTTCGAAGACTGTTTCGATGCTGGGCGCCACGTCAGTCTATCCTGTGCAAACCTATTTATCGCCGAATAACTGCTGCAAACTACGTCGTTAGAAACCTGCTTACTATATTCATCCCTTGGTTCGTACTACAATTCTTACCCCAACACTTGCCTCCAATACTAGACTGTTGATGGCTTGATGTGTCAGAATGCGTCCTGTCAACTGATAATTTCTTTTGGCCAAGCTCTGCCACAAATTTCTTTTATCCCCAATTGTGTTCAATACTTTCTCATTAGTTATATGACCTGCATTCTTCTATAGCACCATACTTCAGAAAGTCCGTTCTATTCTTGTCAACGTTTCATTTCCATTTAAGACAACGCTCCAGACAATTACCTAGAAAAAAACCCTAACAATTAAATCTAAATTCGATCTTAACAGATATCTCTTACTGAGAATCACTTTTCTTGCCTTTGTGAGTCTACATCTTTTATGCTCTCTACTTCAGCTATCATGATTTTTGCTATAACCCAGGTTTAACCTACCTTAGCCTGTCCTCTAAGAGAAATCGAGAAATCGTAGGGTCAGTATTGCCTCACGTGTTCTTACATTTCTTCGGAATCCAAAAAACTGATCTTCCTCGTAGTCAGCTTCTGTCAGTTTTTCCCTAGTTATGTAAAGAATTCGTGTTAATATTTTGCAGCTGTCACTTACTAAGCTAATAGTTCCTTAATATTCGCGCCTGTCAACACCTGCTGTCTTTGGGATAGTTACAATTACATTCTTCTTGATGTCCGACGGTATTTCGCCTGCCTCATACATCTTGGGCACCAGATGGAATAGTGTTGTCAATTCTGGCTGTACCAAGGATATTAATAGCTCTGGTAGAAGGTCTTCGACTCCAGGTGGATTGTTTAGACTTAAGTCTTACAGTGCTCTGTCAAATTCTTTTCGAAATATTATATTTCCTACCTCATCTTCATCTATATTCTCTTCCCTTCGTATAATATTGTGTTAAAAACCATGTCCCTTATAGGCTATAGTCTTTCTACATACTTCTTCGACTGATGACCACGCAGTTCTGTCCATTTAATCTCCAAACTAACCAACCATACTCCTTCCACCTTTCTACTGTTTTTCCGTCAGAGCATATATATATTCTTTTGTTACCTATGCTATTATTTCCTTAAATTTGTCCTCTAGAATTCCTGCTTAACCATTCATAACTTTCTGTCACACTCATTTTTTGACGTTTTTATTCCCTTTCTCGTGCTTCTCTTGTTGGATCTTTACATTTCCTTCTTTGATCAGTTAAATTCAATATCTTCGGTGATTTCCAAGGGTTCAAGGACGTTGGAATTGTATGTCTGCCTTGCCGTTTATTTGTAGAACAGTATTCAGGCTTGGCTGGTGATATTGTCCAGCTTTTTAAGATTATGCCTGCAAGTTGTCATTAATTTGCATCCATAAAAGAGGATAGTGGAACTGAATTATAAATAGAGATCTTTGTTGCAACATTCACTTCATGATTTTGAAGACTCGAGATCTTAGTCTCGCAAAATACACTCAAGCAATGTTAATTCTGTAGTCAATCAACGAATATATATTGTACTTGATGAGAAGATGCTGCCAAGGTAAGGGACGGTATTTCTTTGTCTTCACCCAGGTGTAGGTTGGTGAAGGATCTGTCTCTGCTTCACTGACATTGTCTGACAGCAATCCTTGTAAGATACATTGTCTTTTCTAGGATTATGGCTGTAGAGCGATTCGGCTGCAGCATCTACAACTAAACAGTCCAATTTAGGTTACATTCATATCCGATCATTGGTTCGAAATCTCAAAATTTTCAGTGTAAGAGCCTCCGCCATGTGCATAATTGTACCGTCATGGGTCATAGCGCCCAATATATACAGGCGGAGAAAAACTATGTCACGAAATTTTAGCCCTGGATAGCTGATGCCAGTAAGAACCAAAATTACTAATGTTGTGGAGGTCGACAACGCACCATTTTTAAACTATGAAAACTTATCGCCACGCGCTCCGATTGGCCGTGGGGTTGCCCTGTTGTCGTTCGTCGGTTGACGGGCAGAGCTATGGTTGTCGGTTAACACATACAAACGCCCCTCGCTCCGTCACTGCCCCAACGTGATATTCGCACGTGTCGAATACGTCTTCCTGTTTGTCTCTACCTCACGTCAGAGGCATTAACACGTAAGTTTCGCTTCGGAGCACACACACACAACCTGAGATTTAGTCATATAGTAAGCATGGCGGTACAGTATTCGTCTGAAGAACAGCGAGATATGGTTTTTGTTTATGGACTAGCCGACGGTAATGTGCATAAAGCTCGACATATTAAATAATTCAGTCAGCGAATAAATTTCGTAATAAGAAAAATGTTAACACTGAATATAAATGTAGGTGTTCTGAAAGACTTCTCTGAAAGAATTTTTTTTGGACCGGAGTCGAAGTGAAATGTGAACGATAAACAATACACGTAAGACGGAAATAGCTTTTGAAATGTGACGTTACAGAAGAGTACTGAAGATTTGTGGGTACATCGTAAAATTTAGCTGAAGATGGAAAAGGACTTGGAAGATCAGTAGAACGGAAGACATAATGTCCTGAAAAGACGTTCTGAGATGAATACAAAAAAGTATGACAATGGTTACTGAATGTAGTAGGATAAGGTGAGATGATGCTGTAGGATTTAGATTACGAAACGAGGCCCTAAAAGTAGTACACGAATTTGCTATTCAAACAGCACGGTAACTGACGATGACCGAAAAAAATGTTCAAATGTGTGTGAAATCTTATGGGACTTAACTGCTAAGGTCATCAGTCCCTAAGCTTACACACTACTTAACCTAAAGACAAACACAAACACCCATGCCCGAGGGAGGACTCGAAACTCCACCGGGACCAGCCGCACAGTCCATGACTGCAGCGCCCAGACCGATCGGCTAACCCCGCGCGGCACGAAGACCGAAATAAAGAGGATGCTGAATGTAAACTGGGGGTAGCTAGAAAAGTATTCCCGAAAGAGATGTCCACATTTGAATATATCTGGTGTTAGGTAGTTGTTTCTGATAGTGATCGTTTGGAGTGTACCCTTACACCGGCCTTGGTGGCCGAGCGGTTCTAGGCGCTACAGTCTGGAACCGCGAGACCGCTACAGTCACAGGTTCGAATCCTGCCTCGGATATGGATGTGTGTGATGTCCTTAGGTTAGTTAGGTTTAACTAGTTTCTAAGTCTACGGGACTGATGACCTCAGATGTTAAGTCCCATAGTGCTCAGAGCCATTTGAAGCATTTTTGTTAAATAAACAGAAAAGTTATGAATAGCTGTAATTTTTTTTAAATTTCATTCATTGCATTACACTTACCAATGTGACTTCAAACTGTAGACTGATGCACAGCTTGTCTTCGCATTGTATTCATGCACTCCGCCGCTACAAAATTGTTCATGTGGCTCTGAGCACTATGGGGCTTAACTACTGAGGTCATCAGTCCCCTAGAACTTAAAACTAATTAAACCTAACTAACCTAAGGACATCACACACATCCATGCCCGAGTCAGAATTGGAACCTGCGACCGGAGCGGTAGCGCGGTTACAGACTGAAGCGCCTAGAACCACTCGGCCACCCCGGCCAGCTCCGACGTTACAATAGAGTGCTATCGTGTTTCCACCAAATTTGTATGTAGTGCTCCTGTTTAAATCTCTCCGATATAAAATCTTGCACACTAATTAATAGCACTACTAATTAATAAATTAACAATAATATTAACACGTTGTAATCTCGAATACTTGACCATCAACATCTGAAACTCGACTTTACATAAGTAGTACACACATTTTTCTCACAGTGTAAACAGTCATAATGGGTATTACTTTCACAGTATTTATTAAGTTTCAAATTATTTTCAGAAACCTTATTGTGGTTACAGGGTTGTTACACTGTGCAAATCCTTCAATCTGCATCCACTCAGGACATTTAAATTAAGCGCGTTTGAATGACATGGTGCCAGTGAACGGGAACATAGGAATAAGGGTTAAACAAACGGAAGATTACACGAAGTACAAAGCCACAACGGGAGGTACGCTAATATTCGTTTTCTAAACAAAGGAAACGGGACTAAATAGGTATTCGAATGAGATGCAGGAAGATAGCTTTTAACATGGCGTGCGCTCACCCCTCGCAGCAGAACAATCCATTCATCGATTATTGTAGTCTGTTAATAACAGTGTCGGCGAACTGTGCCGGTAATTGTGGCAATTGATGTTGTAAAGCGGTGGGGATCCCCCAGCGTTTGACGCGCCAGCGACAGTCGGCTACCGGCAGAGGCGCGCGCGGCCAGCCGCCGGCGTTACGGCGCGTAGCATCCAACCTGTCCGCCCGCATTAAATAGCCCAAATAGCCCTCTACACGCCAGCCATCAGTCCGCAGTGGCCGACTTAACATCCTCCTCGTCCCTTCTCTCTCTCTCTCTCTCTCTCTCTGATCCTCCTCCGCAGCCTTCTCTCTCTCTCTCTCTCTCTCTCTCTCTCCCTCTCCCTCTCCCTCTCCCTCTCTCCCTCCCCCTCCCACCCTCTCCGCCGCAGCGCGATGCGTCTCATCCATCACCACTTTTTCCTCAGTACCTGTAGGAGGAGGCAGGATAAAAAGGGAAAGCTTTCATCTGCCCGAAGTTTGATTTGACTTCACTAGCCATGGTCTTACTAGAGGTGATAAGCCGCTGCCTTGCTCCGACCTTCGAACTAACTTAACCATCCAGTTATTGAGTAACCTGCTGTCCGAAGTGGACCCCGAACCACGGTGCAGCTCGCCATTTTTCACATTAACAAACATTTCCAGGGGTGAAAATAACAATATGCGACCAGTAAAAATGTTCGCACTGACAGGTGTTGGCCACTAAAATTGCTACACCACGAAGATGACGTGCTACAGAAGAGAAATTTAACGGACAGGAAGAAGATGCCGTAATATGCAAATGATTAGCTTCTCTGAGCATTCACACAAGGTTGGCGACGGTGGCGACACCTACAACGTGCTGACATGAGGAAAGTTTCCAACCGATTTCTCATAGACGAACAGCAGTTGACCGGCGTTGCCTGGTGAAACGCTGTTGTGATGCCTTGTGTAAGGAGGAGAAATGCGTAGCACGACGTTAGCGACTTTGATAAAGGTCGGATTGTAGCGTATCGCGATTGCGGTTTATCGAATGGCAACATTGCTTGTCGCGTTGGTCGAGAACTAATGACTGTTAGCAGAATATGGAATCGGTGGGTTCAGGAGGGTAATACGGAGCCAGCCAGAGTGGTCAAGCGGTTCTAGGCGCTACAGTCTGGAACCGCGAGACCGCTACGGTCGCAGATTCGAATCCTGCCTCGGGCATGGATGTGTGTGGTGTCCGTAGGTTAGTTAGGTTTAAGCAGGTCTAACTTCTGGGGGACTGATGAGCCCAAAAGTTAAGTCCCATAGTGCTCAGAGCCATTTTTTTGGTAATATGGAACGCCGTGCTGGATCCCAACGGCCTCGTATCACTAGCAGTCGAGATGACAGGCATCTTATCCGCATGGCTGTAACGGGTGGTGCAGCCACGTCTCGATCCCTTATTCAACAGATCGGGACGCTTGCAAGACAACAATCATCTGCACGAACAGTTCGACGACGTTTGCAGCAGCATGGACTATTACCTCCGAGACCATGGCTGCGGTTACCATTGACGCTGCATCCCAGACAGGCGCGCCTTCGATGATGTACTCAACGACGAACCTGGGTGCACGAATGGCAAAACGTCATTTTTTCGGATGAATCCAGGTTCTGTTTATAGCATCATGATGGTCGAATCCGTGTTTGGTGACATCGCGGTGAACGCACATCACCCGGCGTGATGGTATGGGGTGCCATTGGTTACACGTCTCGGCCACCTCGTGTTCTCATTGACGGCACTTTGAACAGCGGACGTTACATTTCAGATGTGTTACGACCCGTGGCTCTACCTTTCATTCGATCCCTGTGAAACGCTACATTTCAGCCGGATAATGCACGACCGCATGTTGCATGTCCTGTACGGGCCTTTCTGGATACAGAAAATGTTAGACTGCTGCCCTGGCCAGCACATTCTCCAGATCTCTTACCAATTGACAACGTCTGGTCAATGGTGGCCGAGCAACTGGCTCGTCACAATACGATAGTCAGTACTCTTGATGAACTGTGGTATCGTGTTGAAGATGCATGGGCAGCTGTACCTGTACACTCTGTTTGACTCAATGCCCAGGCGTATCAAGGCCGTAATCGTGGCCAGAGGTGATTGTTCTGGGTACTGATTTCTCAGGATCTATGCACCCAAATTCCGCGAAAATGTAATCACATGTCAGTTCTAGTATAATATATTTGTCCAATGAATACTCGTTTATCATCTGCATTTTGTTTTGGTGTTGCAATTTTAATGGCCAGTAGTGTACAATACTTTTAGATCCGTAGTCTGGAACTTTACCACTTTTTTACGGTTTCCGTGCATCATTCGGTAAAAACGGAACTCTTACAGGATCGTTTTGTCGTCCGTCGATTGTCCGATTGTTTAAAACACTTATTCTCAGGAATAGACCATCTAGATGTATAAAGTTGAAATTTGTCATATTCTGCAGTCTGTGATCACTTGGCAATGTAAAAAGTTGATGCCTCTAAGTCAATGCAGTCAAAAGTGACGGCCATTTAGGTCACATATTTTGGTACTCGTAAAAGCTCACATCAAAACCTATAGGATACTTCACGCTGACCTTGTATCATGAAATTTGGCAAGAAAAAACATTTCACAGTACAAGTACAGGAAAAAATTCAAAAATTGATAATTTGTAACAATATCACACGAAAGGTGAAGGAAGCAGTGGTTGGGAAGGAAGTGAGACAGTGTTGTAGCCTATAGCCGGTGTTCTTCAATCTGTATATTAAGCAAGCAGTAAAGGAAACAAAAGAAAAATACGGAGTAGCAATTAAAATCCATGGAGAAGAAATAAAAACTTAGCGGTTCGCGGATGACATTGTAATTCTGTCACAGACAGCAAAGGACCTGGTAGAGCAAAAAATGGCTCTGAGCACTATGGGACTCAACATCTGTGGTCATAATTCCCCTAGAACTTAGAACAACTTAAACCTAACTAACCTAAGGACAGCACGCACATCCATTCCCGAGGTAGGATTCGAACCTGCGACCGTAGCGGTCGCGCGGTTCCGGACTAAGCGCCTAGAACCGCTAGACCACAGCGGCCGGCTGGAATAGCAGCTTAACGGAATGGACAGTGTCTTGAAAGGAGGATATAAGACGAACTTCAACAGAAGCAAAACGAGGATAATGGAATGTAGTCGAATTAAGTCGGGTGATGCTGAGGGACGTAGATTAGGAAATGAGACGCTTAAAGTAGTAAATGAGTTCAGCTGTTTTGGGAGCAAAATAACTGATGATGGTCAAAGTAGACAGGATAGAAAATGTAGACTGGCAATGGTAAGGAAAGCGTTTCTGAAGAAGAAAATTTGTCAACTTCGAGTATAGATTTAAGTGTTAGGAAGTCTTTTTTGAAAGTATTTGTATGGAGTGTAGCCATGTAGGGAAGTGAAACGTGGACAATAAATAGTTTAGACAAAAGAGAATAGAAGCTTTCGAAATGTGGTGCTACTGAAGAATGCTGAAGATTAGATGGATAGATCACATAACTAATGAGTAGGTACTGAATAGAATTGGAGAGAAGAGAAATTTGTGGCACAGCTTGACTAGAAGAAGGGATCGGTTGGTAGGGCATATTCTGAGGCATCAAGGGATCACCAATTTAGTACTGGAGGGCAGCGTGGAGGGTAAAAATCATAGAGGGAGACGAAGAGATGAATACACTAAACAGGTTCAGAAGGATGTAGGCTGCAGTAGGTAGTGGGAGATGAGGAACCTAGCACAGGATAGAGTAGCATGGAGAGCTGCATCAGCCGGCTTGACTGGCCGAGAGGTTCTAGGAGCTACAGTCTAGAGCCGCGCGACCGCTACGGTTGCAGGTTCGAATCCTGCCTCGGGCATCGATGTGTGTGATGTCCTTAGGTTAGTTAGGTTTAAGTAGTTGTAAGTTCTAGGGGACTGATGACCTCCGGATTCCCCGGTTGAATAAATGAGCTAGGTTAGGGACACGAAAGCCGTCAGAACTGCACTAAGCAATTGATCCACATGTCTGTACATATAATTTAGTTTGTACGGAACTCATAGTCCGAGCCCTAATTACATCTGTTCGGTTTTTTTTTTTTTTTTTTTTTTTTTTAATTGAACCGGCGCGCATGCGTGACGGAGTAAGCAAGCATCTAAACCAGTTGGATTCGAGCAACAGATTGTGATCCATGAAATGCTGGAGTCCTCGTCCGGCTAATTAAGAAGTTTTGTGTCATCTGTGCACGGTTGTCTGTTACCAATTGTGCGTGTAATGCACAGTATTTATGAGAATTCCTCGGCTCTCTTTGTGTTTGTCGCTTTTGTTAACGGAGAGAAAGGAAGTGCTGTCGATGGCATGCTGAGCTGCGCCGTAGGTGGCGGTCGCATTAGCATTCGGACCACGGGGCGCGCTGCGCTCCCCAGTCAACTGCGACGCAGGAAGTAGCGGCGGTGGCGAGCTTGAGGGAGTGTGTTATTAACGATGCCCGCTGGTCACACGTGCACTCATTGTCGCGCCAGCCGGCTCACTCGTTCGCGGCTTCGTGCGGCCGCGGTCCCACTCTTGTCGCAGGCCTCGAATTCACTCTTACCATCTCACGTCACTAGAATGTGCTACGAGAGGATGCAGCTTCCCAGATATGCTGTAAGGTAAGGACAAAGCATTAGTCGCCCCTGGCAGGCGCGGATCGAAATGGAGTTTCGTGGGGGACATGCCTTTCGCCTCGCCCAAGAATAAATTTTACTAAAAGCGTTTATCATTTTACGTATATCAACACCAAAGTTTCTTAGCAAATTTCTCAGATACACGGTCCAGTCACACTAACCCGACCACCACCTATCTTCGACGTCAGTGTACGAGGGCAGTTCGGAAAATAAGGTCCGATTGATCGCGAAATGGAAATGACAGTGAGATTCCGCTGAAAGTTGACACGGATGTGTTTGGACAGTGTCTCTAGTACGCTCGTCGATCGCATCACGTCGCTCTTTTCAGTTTTAGGCGCACAATGAGCACGTAAAGATGTGTAGAAAAATGTGTCTCCCATCAAGCGTGAGGGTCTGCTGAGGGATTTCGCGTGAAGCTATTCAACCCACATAACGTCACTGTCATGCGTTTCCTTCTTCATGATAATTCTCGGGCAGGCCGATGAGGCCGAGCGGTTCTAGGCGCTTCAGTCTTGAACCACACGCCCGCTACGGTCGCAGGTTCGAATCCTGCCTCGGGCATGGATGTGCGTGATGTCCTTAAGTCAGTTAGGTTTAAGTAGTTCTACGTTCTAGGGGACTGATGACCTCAGATGTTAAGTCTCATAGTGCTCAGAGCCATTTGAACAATTCTCGCCCACACTCTGCAAGAGCAAGGAAGATACTCCTGCAACGTTTTCGATGGGAAGTGTTTGATTACCAACAATACAGCCCATAATTGGCTCCCAATGAGTTTCGTTTCTGCTCACATGAACCACTGGCTATGGAGACAACATTTTTTCACAGACAACGAGCTGTAGACCAGGCCACAAATTTGGCGGAAAGCACAGGAGGCTGCCTTCTATGACAAGGGCATTTGAAAGCTGGTACAACGCTACGAAATACGTCTGAGAGGCGACTAAGTAGAGAAGTAGGTAGAAGGTATAGCTAACTGTTTCTACGTCTACATCTACATGGATACTCTGCAAATCACATTTAAGTGCCTGTCAGAGGGTTCATCGGCCCACCTTCACACTTGTTTATTATTCCAGTCTCGTATAGCGCGGAAAGAACGAACACACATATCTCTCCGTACCAGCTCTTATTTCCCTTATTTTATGGTGGTGATCATTTCTCCCTATGTAGGTGGGTGTCAACAAAATATTTTCGCATTCGGAGGAGAAAGTTGATGATTGGAATTTCGTAAGAAGATTGCGTCGCAACGAAAAACGCCTTTGTTTTAATGATGTCCAGCTCGAATCCTGTATTATTTCAGTGACACCCTCTCCCACATTTCGCGATAATACAAAACGTGCTGCCCTTCTTTGAACTTTGTCGATGTACTCCGTCAATCCTATTTGGTAAGGATCCCACAACGTGCAGCATTATCCTAAAAGATGACAGACAAGCATAGTATAGGCAGTCTCCTTAGTAGATCTGTTACATTTTCAAAGGGCCCTGCCAATAAAATGCAGTCTTTTGTTAGCCTTCCCCAAAACACTTCCTATGTGTTCCTTCCAATTTATTCCCAGCGGGGTCAGGAATTTTCTCTGCCTCGTGATGGCTGGGTGTTGTGTGGTGTCCTTAGGTTAGTTAGGTTCAAGTAGTTCTAAGTTCTAGGGGACTGATGACCATAGATGTTAAGTCCCATAGTGCTCAGAGCCATTTGAGAGCCTTCCAATTTAAGTTGTTCGTAATTGTAATTCCTAGGCATTTAGTTGAATTTACGACCTTTATATTTGACTGATGTATCGTGTAACCGAAATTTAACGGATTCCTTTTAGCACTCATGTGGATGACCTCAAACTTTTCTTTGTTTACTGTAAACTGCCAATTTTCTCACCATTAAGATATCTTTCCTAAATCGTTTTGCAATTTGTTTTGATCTTCTGATGACTTTATCAGTCGATAAAGGACAACGTCATCTGCAAACAGCCTAAGACGTTTGTCCAGATTCTCTCCTGAATCGTTTATATAGGTAAGGAACAGAAAAGGGCCTATAACACTACCTTGAGAACGGCACAAATCCTTTCCGTCTATTACTGCGAACTGTGACATCTCTGACAGGGAATCACAAATCCAGTCAATAACTGAGACAATATTCCATAAGCAAACAATTTCACTATAAGCCGCTTGTGTGGTACAGTGTCAAAAGCCAGCCGAAAATCCAGAAGTATGGAATCAATCTGAAATCCCTTGTCAAAAGCCTTCCGAAAAACCACAAATATGGAATCAATCTGAAATCCCTTGTCAAAAGAACTCAACACTTTGTGCGAGTAAAGACCTAGTTGTATTTCACAAGAACGTTGTTTTCTATATCCATGTTGACTTGTAAACATTCATGGTGGTGTCTGTTTGTTCTACATCATGTCTCCCTACTACTTTCGCACAACGAAGCTCTGAGCGTGTTTTTTAGGGAATTGACTAGTTTGAACCTGGGACCTGTTGCTGGTAAGGAGACGTCAAACCACACATGACATATAGAGTTCAGAAGAGTTCAGTGAGACTAGCGATGATATAACCAAATACTTAATGATCTCAGCGTCAGCTCCACTGCACTCCCTGTAAAAGAATCTTAATACTAACTCAATTTAGTGGAAGGGGTTCAAGGCTTTCCTATTTTTAGTTAGCTGCTAAAATAACGTCGAAAAAGCAGTTAAGTTTACCACTGGAAATTTTATTCTACTCACAAAACCTTGTTTATAAATTGCACTATTGATAAAAGGAAATGTTTTAATACAGGATGGTAAAAACCAACTGCGTTCAACAAAAATGTGAACGAATATTCCCTGAATTGGTTTCCAAGTTCTACAATGGATCGAAGGATGACCTATGCCATATCACATCTATAATCTAGGTTTAAATTAAGTTTCACAAAAGAGAAAACTATCAAAATGGTCTACAGTGACCCCCAATTATGTTTAATTACTTACCTAACTTGTCGTAAATTACAGTGGCTGATGTGGCTTCTCAATAACTGTATAACAGAAAAATCATCGCGTTTCAGATTTTTACTTCAAGTGGCAAATGTGAACACCATGAGCTTTAATTGACGATCGACACTAGTATTACGCAAAAAGGGGGTGTAACAGATGAGACTTCTGCAGTTCTGAGTGAAGCCTTATGCGCTCAAAAATGCGTCATCGCGTGCATTCATTACCTTGTCGGTGTTCGTCAGGGGGGCGGCGGCCGGCGTAGCAGCCATCCAGCTCGCCGTCTCGGAACTAACTAACCTCTCCTAACTTCTCCTTACTACAATTTACCGAACTTGGTTTAAAAAAAAACTATGTGGCTGTGTTTTCATCTGACCAATCAGGGTCTCAATGTTAACCTTAAGCTCCGCCTACAAAAATTCTGTCTATCCAATGGGGCAATGTTTTTAAAGTTTGCAACGTAACAGAGACGCGAAAAAGTCTCACGCTAAAACCTGCAGCTGGTGTGGTCCTTTTAGCGTTATCGTAAGATCTATACTGTTCTTCTGGAGGGCTCTATCTTTTAACATGGGCTGGGGGGTGGTCCTAATGTAACAGAGACGCGAAAAAGTCTCACTCTAAAACTTGCAGGTGGTGTGCCCTAGTGGTTAGCTGGCGACGTGGGTGTCCAGTCCGTCCCTTATCGTAGGGCCTTCTAGCTTAACACTATTCTGCTCTCGGCTTATGTCCTCGTTTCTCCCCTCGGAACTGCGTCGTTCTCACGGTGGGAAGGTATGACATGCATTTAGGCATTCTTGTGTTAGTCTGTGGTATTCCATTTGCTCACTCGTTACTCGTATTACTTTGGTTAATTTAATGTCACGATTTATTCGGAGCTATGTGACATACTACTGGATTTGCTTATCATGTCAGGGTTTTCAGGGAAGGTGTTGGATTTTCCTGACACCTTACAGACTGTGTCAATAGACCGTTTTCTTCGAGGTAATTCATAATGTTCGAACACAGTATATGTTCCAGAATCCTGCTGCATATCGGCGTTAACGATATGGGCCTGTAATTTAGTGGATTATTTCTACTAGGCCGGCCAAAGTGGCCGAGCGGTTCTAGGCGCTACAGTCTGGAGCCGCGGGGCCGCTAAGGTCGCAGTTTCGAATCCTGCCTCGGGCATGGATGTGTGTCATGTCCTTAGGTTACTTAGGTTTAACTAGTTCTAAGCTCTAGGGGACTGATGACCTCAGAAGGTCAGTCTCATAGTGCTCAGAGTGGGGTGCATAATCAGCGTGCCGCCGGGGAAGGGGGGGGGGGGGGGGCGAGGAGGATGCGCAAAATAGAGCAGGTGTTGTCGTAATGCGGAAACCGAGCGATTTATCTGACATCAAAAAGGGCATGATCATTGGCTTTCGGGCCAAGGGTGGAAGCATTTCTGAAACGGCTAAGACTGAAAACTGTTCGTTTGCCGTCGTGGCTGTAGTATGCTGCGCATGGAAAAATGGCGCTATCCAGAACCAGCGCCGAGGTAACTATGGTGGACACGAGCCATACATGGCAGGGGTGAACGACGGCTGCGGAAATGAAAACGGACGAAAAGACCTTCAGCTGTTTAGCAACTGACCGCTCTGATGAACCGAGAGGCCGCAGATGCCAACGGCCGTATGCCCGATGGGGCATAAAAAGCGATTCCTTTCAAAAGGCCACCTGACGCCACTGAGTAGACGTTCAGGTACGGTACTGGCGAGCGAATTCCAGCCCTCGTTGCCGGTGAACAGCAGTAGGCATGAGTGCATGAACAAGACGCCTGCTGCGGAGGCCCATACGCAGCAACGTTCGCTGAACAGTCATCGAGGAGACACTGTTGGTAGCCGACAGGTTAATCTGGACGGTCAGTTGCTCAATAGTTGCACCTCCGTTCGCCCGTACACATCACCCCAGCCGTCGTTCACCACTGTCAATTATGGCCCGTGTTGCACCATAGTTGCCTCGGCGTCGGTTTCCGATACCGCCATTTTGGCATGCACGGTCTTCTTCCACCACGGCAGCATCCTAACAGTCTAACTTAACCATTTCGGAAATGCTTCGACCCTTGGTCTGGAAGCCAATGATCATGCCCTTTTCGATGTCAGATAAATCGCTCGGTTTCCGCATTACGACCACGACTGTACTGCTTAGCGCGGCCCTCCAACATGCTTCATAAATCTTCGACCGCTAGTGCTGCCACCTGCCATCTAAAAGTGATCATTCCCCGTTGCCGGCGACACAGTTGGTAGTATAGTTAATGTGACGGGTCGTAATTTTTTTATTGTTATTATACACTACTGGCCATTAAAATTGCTACACCAAGAAGAAACGCCGATGATAAACGGATATTCAATGGACAAATATATTATACTAGACCTGACACGTGATTACATTGTCACGCAATTTGGGTGCATAGATCCTGAGAAATCAGTACTCAGAACAACCACCTCTGGCCTTAATAACGGCCTTGATACTACTGGGCATTGAGTCAAACAGAACTTGGATGGCGTGTACACGTACAGCTGCCCATGCAGCTTGAACACGATACCACAGTTCATCAAGAGTAGTGACTGGCGTATTGTGACGAGCCAGTTGCTCTGCCACCATTGATCAGACGTTTTCAGTTGGTGAGAGATCTGGAGAATGTGCTGGCCAGTGCAGTAGACGAACATTTTCTGTATCCAGAAAGGTCTGTACAGGACCTCCAGCGTGCGGTCGTGCATTATCCTGCTGAAATGTAGGGTTTCGCAGGGATCGAATGAAGCATAGAGCCACGGGTCGTAACACGTCTGAAATGTAACGTCCACTGTTCAAAGTGCTGTCAATGTGAACAAGAGGTCACCGAGACGTGTAACCAATGGCACCCCATACGCCGGGTGACACGCCAGTATGGCGATGGCGAATACACGCTTCGAATGTGCGTTCACCGCGATGTCGCTAAACACGGATGCGACCCTCATGACGCTGTAAACAGAACCTGGATTCATCCGAAAAAATGACGTTTTGCCATTCGTGCACCCAGGTTCGTCGTTGAATACACCATCGCAGGCGCTCCTGTGATGCAGCGTCAAGGGTAACTGCAGGGTCTCCGAGCCGATAGTCGATGCTGCTGCAAACGTCGTCGAACTGTTCGTGCAGATGGTTGTTGTCTTGCAAACGTCCCCATCTGTTGACTCAGGGATCGAGACATGACTGCACGATCCGTTACAGCCGTGCGGATAAGATGCTTGTCATCTCGACTGCTAGTGATACGTGGCCGTTGGGATCCAGCATGGTGTTCCGTATTACCCTGCCGTCGGGAGTGGCCGTGCGGTTCTAGGCGCTAAAGTCTGGAACCGAGCGACCGCTACGGTTGCAGGTTCGAATCCTGCCTTGATGTGTGTGATGTCCTTAGGTTAGTTAGGTTTAATTAGTTCTAAGTTCTAGGCGACTAATGACCTAAGAAGTTAAGTCGCACAGTGCTCATAGCCAGTTGAACAATTTGAACCGTATTACCCTCCTGAACCCACTGATTCCATGTTCTGCTAACAGTCATTGGATCTCGACCAACGCGAGCTGCAATGTCGTGATACGATAAACCGCATTCGCGATAGGCTACAATCCGACCTTTATCAAAGTCGGAAACGTGATGGTACGCATTTCTCCTCCTTACACGAGGCACCACCACAACGTTTCACAGGCAACGCCGGTCAACTGCTGTTTGTGTATCAGAAATCGGTTGGAAACTTTCCTCGTGTCAGCACGTTGTAGGTGTCGCCACCGGCGCCAACCTTGTGTGAATGCTCTGAAATGTTAATCATTTGCAAATCACAGCTTCTTCTTCCTGTCAGTTGAATTTCGCGTCTGTAGCATGTCATATTCGTGGTGTAGCAATTTTAATGGCTAGTAGTGTAGTTAAAACTAAAGCAGCAACGGCATTCGGGACTGACAGCCAATTGTAATTGGTCAGGGTGGTAATGGTGGGGGGGGAGGGGGTTAGAAGAAACTGTGATGGACACCCCCCTCCCCTCCCACCTCCGTACTCCCTCCACGGAACCCTGTCCTGAACCGTGCGCGCTCCCAGGAAACTTCAATCCAAAACCGAGTAATACAGCATTTAACTTTGATAATGTCTTCTGTATCTCGAAGAAGGTAGCCCTCACGATACTTCAGTTGCTTCGACCAACCTGAAATCACTCCTTAGTGATTGGGTCAGGTAGAACTTCGTAGAACTAGAGATTGTAAATTGCCTGGGATTTGGCTGCTACATTCCATCCGCCGTTGCAGATAGTCCTAGAAATTTTCTGCGGGATTAAAATCGGGCCAGATGAGGCGCTGTAGGGTGCCCCACTGTTGTCAAACCAGTAAAGTATGTGTGGAATTCTGTCCAGACGGATGTTACCTTGTAAGACGGAAGTGTCCATAATATTTGTATCGTCAATGTTTAGAAGTAAGACCAATACTTGGTCACCGACAATCCTGAAATAAACACCTTTTTTCATGTTTCTTGTAACGTAAGTAACTGGGCCAGTGTCTTCAAACGAAAAAACACAGTCATTGCAGAACAATCTCCATCCTGTACTACAACCTCCAGACGCTACAGTTTCGAAGTCTCATAAGGCCGTCGGTGCAGTCGCCACCTTGCGTCGTTTCAAAAGAGACAAAATAACCACTCGTCGAGTCAGTTACTGTCCAGTTTGTGTATTGCTTTTCTCATCGAAGACTTGCAGATCTGCGTGCCGCTGTAAACAATGATCTTTTGCGGGCTACGCGACTCCAAATGCCTATTGCATTCAGTTCCGTTAGTAGTGTTCGCTGGGAAACCGGTTGAGATAGACCTGTCTTCACGTACGATAGCAGCTGTGGTGGGATGCCGGCCGCTGTGGCCGAGCGGTTCCGGGCGCTTCAGTCAGGAACCTCGCGGCCGCTACGGTCGCAGGTTCGAATGCTGCCTCGGGCTTGGATGTGTGTGATGTCCTTAGGTTAGTTAGGTTTAAGTAGTTCTAAGTTCTAGGGGACTGATGACCTCAGATGTTAAGTGCCATAGTGCTCAGAGCCAATTGAACCATATGTTGTGGGGTTTGCAGCCGATCGCCATTTGCAGCGCGTCACACTCGTTTCTGGTGCCTGTCGTTACGATCTTTGTTATGATTATTTTTCGTACGTTATGTTACATACACTTAGTTCCGAGTGGTACACCGTTTCTTGTAGGTGCTTGGAATCATCATTGTCGATGCATCAACAAAAAATGGCTCAAATGGCTCTGAGCACTATGGAACTCAACTGCTGAGGTCATAAGTCCCCTAGAACTTAGAACTACTTAAACCTAACTAACCTAAGGACAACACACACATCCATGCCCCATACAGGATTCGAACCTGCGACCGTAGCGGTCGAGCGGTTCCAGACTGCAGCGCCAGAACCGCTCGGCCAGATGCATCAACAAATATGGCAATTTGATTCACGGTGTAGTCATGGGTCCATCCAAACACGATACCTCTTTTATGTCGTTCTTTCGCGTCTCCATGTCACTTTATCTTAATGTGAAAATCGCATACAACCAAATGCCCATTTCACTGCCTTCACTTTCATCAGCGGTGGATCGTCAGACGACCGCTTGGTAACATTATCACATTATCTGCAACGCTTGGAGGGGACCAATGTGCTCTTTTAAGGGGGCTGACAAATATTTTGTCCGGTAAGTTTGCTAAAAACACGTTACTTCGGAAGACACCTCGCGTAGAGGTGATCACGGTTCATCTTGCCAGTTGCCGGTCCTTGAAAGATGCCGCTGCTAACAGCAAGGAATAAAAAAGTTTCGCTAGCGAAATAAAGCCACGTTACAGTCTAGGGAGAAAAAATATAGTCTTCCAGTACTTCACCGTTACTTGTGGGGAAGATTGTGGAAGAAAACGTATTGTAACTGACTGCCAGCAGTTACTGACAGCCAGTGAGCAGAAAGTTTCAAAATTCTGTCTATTTTCGACGTAACGCGTACCATACACCTCGTGGATTGTTCTCCTGCTGACAAAGTACCGAAAAATCTTCATCAAATTTGAATATTAGTGTTCAACTCTTCTCTCTAAAGAAAAGTTTAGTTTTTGCATCTCGTGTTGCCCACAAATTAAATAATTAGATTTTGACCTTATTTATGTACCAGATTTGAGGGAGATACAGATCTGAGTCACAACTGATGCACTGAATTAAATTTAATAGCGACAAGTGAAAATTTGTTTCAGACCGTGACTCCAACCCGAATTTCCCGTTTTACACGAGCAGTCACCTTAACCGTTTTTATAAATCTCGTTTTGTTCAGTTTTGTTCGTTGCATCTGCTTGGGGCGGACGTCGTGGACGTCGTAAGACATTCGTTTAAGTTCGTTGTTGATCGATTAACTCAGTTTTTTTATTACAGAGGGTAGCTAACTATCTGACCGAACACGCTGAGCTACCGTGGCGGCACCGCTTCGGTTATCCGGACATGCTTCTCTTCCCACCCCTATTCTCAGCTTGTAGCACATTACATATGCAGCGTCTACCTTCCATTATCCTCACTGCTCACAGCTCACAGCTTTACCCGATTCTTGCAAGAGTTCGGATACAGTATGCATCCGCAATGAAGTTCTCATTACCGTCAAGGCACATATACATTATTATATTTGTGGTGTTCGTCCTGTCGGACAGAAAGATCACCATTCACTTTCAAAACATACATTCATCTGTCTATGGACCTTCTTCTAAAATATACGTGTATAATACAAAACATAACGTCTTTTATTCTTTCTCTTTGTTCCCCGTTGTATGTTTGTCAGGATTATCTGTTGAAAGAAGTTGTGTGAATTTAAATGTCACTGCACGAACAGAGACTCCTTCAGCTGCATATTAAGTCTTCGCTTATTTAGTATGGTTACACACGCCTCTAATGCATTCCTAGCCTCTTACCTTCCCGTCGGGAAAATGAAAGAAGATTTTGATCAGTGGTGTGCAAATGAATATGAAGCTTCCTCGGACGATACTTTCTTTCTTAACGTGACGGACGCAGATAGAGAAACACAATAGGCTGCCTGGGTGGCCATGTTATCTCGTTGACAGGTGCGATGCTTCGTGTCCTCAGTACAAAATTTGGGAGTGTCGCCCCGTTTGCTAGGAATTCTGTCTTCTAATATTGGAACATGTTGGTCAAAGAAACTGTTTCACATCATTTTTTATTTTGATGTGTTCAACAGCACAGATGATATTGTCTGGTGCACAGCAATTGGCCTCACTGTTCCATCGTATGAAGGTTCGTGATACGTTTCGTGTATCATGCCCTTCAATGAAGAGTTTTTCGTAAACGTGAACAAGAAAATTAATACAAATAGGTTAACTGTTAAGGGCTTAAGACTAATACTGCAGGTGCGGGACGCAATGACATAATTTCGTTCATATGAAAGTTACCTTCCCAACAGTTGAAGTTACTGCTCAGAAATTATTAGTGAGTACACCAAAGAACCAAAATTTCGTCTTCGGGAGAAAAAGGGGTAAACTTTGAGTGGATTAACACACAAAGAAATTCACGAACAACAGTTTCTTTAAACAGAGATGCTGCAGTGGTCGAGACGGTGAACTTCGATTCGGTTGACATGCCTATTCGACTAAACTGGTTTACGTTTTTTGTTGCCCTAAATCGAAGCCCTCACAGTGTTGTTTAGATTTTACTAACAACGATCCTGCAAGCGAAACAAAGGTCTCGATCCTCAGACCCGCATGGCCGCACTGTGGAAGTAATAGTAATAGAATGTAAACAACCAACCACTGTGTGTATCCTAGGGCCAAAACTCACAGTCGCTGCAACGAGGATGTAACGCATATTTCTTCGTATGTTTTATTATTTCTTTCTCTTACTAGCTTTTAGTTAAATATCTCCCTTTTCTACATGATTAATATTTTCGGGATTAGCTTGTAACAGGCTGCATAAATCATTAGCACCGTTCTTGTAGTTCAAATAGTTATTGTACTTTCGAAGCACATAGTATATTCGAATTATAATTGTTTGTCATCGACACATACAGTAATTATTGCAACTAGCACTATTTGTTGTATCGTATTAATTGAACACACGATGTGTCATATTATACAGGTGGTTCACTGTAATGTTCTTACAGCAAAATAATAATAGTAATAGTAGTAGTAGTAAAACACTAAAGTGGTCTAAGGCGAATAACCGAGCGAGGTGGGGCAGTGGTTAGCACACTGGACTCGCATTCGGGAGGGCGACGGTTAAATCCCGCGTCCGGCCTCCTGATGTAGGTTTTCCGTGATTTCCCTAAATGGCTCCCTCCAGGCACATGCCGGGATGGTTCCTTTGAAAGGGCACGGCCGATTTCCTTCCCCGTCGTTCGCTAATCCGATGAAACCGATGACCTCGCTGTTTGCTCTCTCTTCCCCAGACAACCCAGCCCAAACGTCTAAGGTGAATGATGGGATGGTTCCTTTGAAACTGACATGTCCGATTTCCTGCCCTCTCCAGGTCTTCTTCGATCTACATGTGCGTCTCGTATGATTTCGTCATGGATGGGACGCTGAACCCGAAGCCTACATTCACAAAGAGGCAAAACATAAACGTTTGAAGTATTCCCGTTTAATGAAGACCGTAACACGGACAGATGTATAAGTAAACGAGAGTCGAGGGTCGACGGAACTCATTTAGCAGTGTCTATCCACCGCTCTGGAGTCTGAAGATGACTCTTTCATAGAGTCGAAACCGGTCACTCTCTCCAATAAAAAATATTTTAACAAGATTGCGATCAACACTGTTTTAAATTTTAATTTTAACTACTTTTAAGATCGCTGACTATGTTTTCAAAAATTTCAAAAATCTGTAAGTAAACAGCTGCTCGCACACTGTAACACGAAGCTGTATGGTTTCCGGAACAGGGAGGTGAGCTAGATCTGATTGGAGCGTGTGCGGCTGTTCGTCTTGTACACAGGCAATAACTGACCTGATTTTCTCACGCACACTGCCTCTGTACTACCTCTCCAGGTCTGCAATATGCACATTGTTAAAATACGAAACAAACAGACCAGACAAAATATGATGCACAGGAGAATAGTTCGCAGGCTCCCACTTAATTTCATAAGCCACTATGTGACAGCAAGAAGTGCATACGGACACAGGAATAAATTTCAGCAGCACTCTTTTAGTATACGTCCACTACTCGTGGTTCAAGCCAAGCGAAAATAATCGCAGCAAAGCGCCGGTGTGTGTGTGTGTGTGTGTGTGTGTGTGTGTGTGTGTGTGTGTTTGAGAGAGAGAGAGAGAGAGAGAGAGAGAGAGAGAGAGAGAGAGAGAGAGAGATCAAATGGAATAAAATGGACTATAAGATCGTCTTTCACGCTATGATGATGGTCGAATAACAAAATCTGCGTAGACCAGTAAACGGTAATTCTTTAGGTCTCCCTGTATTCCGCAGGCAGGCAATCCCTGTTAAAAAGAGTGCGAAGAGAAGTTTGCCACGATATGCAGATACATGGCCGGTTCTGCAGCCACAAAGAAGTGAACGTTACTAACAGATTCCCGCTCGCCCCTTCCCCCCCCCCCCCCCCCCCCCCAAAAAAAACAGGTGTCGGAGGAAAAAGGGCACAAAGAGTGTGGAGCGCTAGGGCAAGGGGGCGAGAAATGGAGTTAGCAGGTGTGTTTCGCAGGTGTGTTCCGCAGGTGCTGGAGCAGGAAATCAACTAGCCCGCACCAATCCCCGGCCCATTAGTGGCCTTAGCATCGATCTCGCCACGGACGCAGTTTTAATACGGCCCGCAACCCCTGACAGGTCTTCCAGTTTCGCGTCTAACCGCTGCAAATGAAGTGGCAGAGAGAGAGACAACACGACGCTGCACAGCAGAGGCCGATCAAAAAGGCTGCTGTCGCCTGTCGCGACAGACGACAGCCACTTTAGCGCGGCAAGCGACTTTTTGCTCGCACAGCTCAGGGCGTCGTGTTGCGCTATATAGGACAAAACGGTTGGCGGAAGAGAGGAATATGCACTTAACGATGGTGTTCCACAGCATATAGTAGGTTGACAACAGGTTTCTTTTAAATAATCTGCGGAAGTGAATTGCTCCGATTTTTTCGACAATACCAAAGGTGTAAGAAAGGAGAGTGGCTGAGCCGCGTTGTTTAGCGCTCCTTGCGGTGGCACTTGGTACTATTCGTCGCCATGTTTTACGCACTCATTCTGCAGCTGCTTCCAATGTGAGAGAATTTGATTTCGTGCATAAGTTAATAAGGAAGTTTTTTTTTTTTTTGCTAAATATTATATAGTTTGTGGTCGATATCATGCCATCTGTGTTCTTGCTATATAGTTGTTGCACGCATGAAAGCGAAGAAAACATACAGGGTGTTTCAAAAATGACCGGTATATTTGAAACGGCAATACAAACTAAACGAGCAGCGATAGAAATACACCGTTTGTTGCAATATGCTTGGCACAACAATACATTTTCAGGCAGACAAACTTTCGAAATTACAGTAGTTACAATTGTCAACCACAGATGGCGCTGCGGTCTGGGAAACTCTATAGTACGATATTTTCCACATATCCACCATGCGTAGCAATAATATGGCGTAGTCCCTGAATGAAATTACCCGAAACCTTTAACAACGTGTCTGGCGGAATGGCTTCACATGTAGATGAGATGTACTGCTTCAGCTGTTCAATTGTTTCTGGATTCTGGCGGTACACCTGGTCTTTCAAGTGTCCCCACAGAAAGAAGTCACAGGGGTTCATGTCTGGCGAATAGGGAGGCCAATCCACGCCGCCTCCTGTATGTTTTGGATAGCCCAAAGCAATCACACGATCATCGAAATATTCATTCAGGAAATTAAAGACTTCGGCCGTGCGATGTGGCCGGGCACCATCTTGCATAAACCACGAGGTGTTCGCAGTGTCGTCAAAGGCAGTTTGTACCGCCACAAATTCACGAAGAATGTCCAGATAGCGTCATGCAGTAATCGTTTCGGATCTGAAAAATGGGCCAATGATTCCTTTGGAAGAAATGGCGGCCCAGACCAGTACTTTTTGAGGATGCAGGGACGATGGGACTGCAACATGGGGCTTTTCGGTTCCCCATATGTGCCAGTTCTGTTTATTGACGAAGCCGTCCAGGTCAAAATAAGCTTCGTCAGTAAACCAAATGCTGCCCACATGCATATCGCCGTCATCAATCCTGTGCACTATATCGTTAGCGAATGTCTCTCGTGCAGCAATGGTAGCGGCGCTAAGGGGTTGCCGCGTTTGAATTTTGTATGGATAGAGGTGTAAACTCTGGCGCATGAGACGGTACGTGGACGTTGGCGTCATTTGGACCGCAGTTGCAACACGGCGAACGGAAACCCAAGGCCGCTGTTGGATCACCTGCTGCACTAGCTGCGCGTTGCCCTCTGTGGTTGCCGTATGTGGTCGCCCTACCTTTCCAGCACGTTCATCCGTCACGTTCCCAGTCTGTTGAAATTTTTCAAACAGATCCTTTATTGTATCGCTTTTCGGTCCTTTGGTTACATAAACCTCCGCTGAAAACTTCGTCTTGTTGCAACAACACTGTGTTCTAGGCGGTGGAATTCCAACACCAGAAAAATCCTCTGTTCTAAGGAATAAACCATGTTGTCCACAGCACACTTGCACGTTGTGAACAGCACACGCTTACAGCACAAAGACGACGTACAGAATGGCGCACCCACAGACTGCGTGTTCTGCTATATCTTTCACATCACATGCAGCGCCATCTGTTGTTGAAAATTGTAACTACTGTAATTTCGAAAGTTTGTCCGCCTGAAAATGTGCTGTTGTCCCAAGCATATTGCAACAAACGGTGTATTTCGCTCGTTTAGTTTTTATTGCCATTTCAAATATACCGGTCATTTTTTAAACACCCTGTACTAATATGTGTGAATTTTTAGCGAGTTAATTTTCCAAATCTCAGCGTTAGGTGGTCTTCTACGTTTTGTATTCAGTTGCCGTATAGAAAGAGCTTTTGTGCACAGTCACGAAAGTTAAGTTTTTCAGTTTTCTGCTAATTCCTAAAGTGAAGTTTGTATACATATTACAAAATACGGATTGTAGACAATATAGTACGTAATTTCTTAGATCGTCTTTCAATGAGTGTGACCGTCGATAATCTGACGAGTTGCTGCATATGCAGAAACAAAAGGTGTTATTTTGAACATTTTTACGAGTGTGTCATTGTACAATGTTCTGTCAATAATAACCCTCACACGAACATATGTTTGCGTTTCGTAAGTTCGTCCATGTATCTTTCATGCGTAGTTTAATATTGTACTATGTTGTGTGTGAATCATGTTGTAAAGATTCACACAAAACGAAAGCTTACTTCTTGTTGTTTCTTTCGCAGGTAATTGGAAGTCCCAACAACATCATCACAGACGACTAAATCACAACTCCGACAAGATACGGGGGATGAAATTGATTACTTCTTTGCAGCGCTAGAAAAGGTAGAAAATAATCCACTACTCTAAAACTATAACAGTAAGTCCATAAGAACAAGACTTGTTTTCGCGATGTGCAGAGGGTATCAGCAGGCAGCACGATACATTTATAAGGAACGTTAAAACGTCCATTTGTCGGATATTCATAGAATATGCACTCTAACAGTCTATACAAATAAGTGAAATTCTGTTTTTAATTCCATGAACCCCACTTTAGATTAATAACGTTTTCGCAAGAATTGTCACAGCTGAGTATAACTGCCAAAAATTACACTGTGAAGAAATTACTGCTTCAGCACTGTTTGTAGCATTATTGTATTACTTTCCATGTTGGTTGCTTCCTCCGTAGACCCACCACCTCGATTGAGATATCGCCGATCTAAGTGTTACTGTTGAAATAAATCAGACATATTTGCACTTTTAGGTGATAACGTAACGTTGAATGATGTAACCGAACGTTGATGTTTTGTAAGAACTACCGGGCAAAATTACTGGTGAAAGCTTTTAGAAACGCCTCGGGGCTTTGTTTTTATTGCACGTTTTTCCCTTCACTACAAACGGTTGCCTCTGAATTCAAACCCACCTGGCAAACAACACACATGTCAATTGAAGCCAATTGTGTGGTTTGCAGGAGGCCCAAGGATCTTCATTGCCTTTTACATGATACAAAAAAAGTACTTTTCCTAACTTTCAGGTCAGTTCATCGTACCAAGGAAAAAAATCTAATATATGTAGGAAAAACTTCCTGTTTAAACTTAATTAGCTTCCACATATTGATTCATGGAAGGATTGATGGGTGGATGACAGTACTGATCGGATAAAATTTCTCATGGAACAAATCTGGCTAGATACCACTACCAGCTTAATCTGTGGGGTGGAAACGCCTGCAAGTCCATATGATCTCCCAGAAAATGTTAAATATGCTGTCTACAAAGAATTCATGCAGAACACTATTCCAAACTTCCTACATGTGGTGCCTCTGCAAGTAAGAGGAACCATGTGGTTCATTCATGAAGGAATTCCAGCACATTTCAGTCATATTGTACGAGTTGCACTTCTTATCTTCCATTATCGATGAATAAGTAGGGGAAATCCAGTTCCATGGCCTGTAATTTCCCTGGAGCGCCAATTCTTTGGATGATTATCTGTTGGGATACCTAAAACAGCTAGTTTTATACATCAGCCATTCCTAATGCAGAAACTTTTCATTAACGTGGTGTAACCGTGGAGATGACGCATGGTAAGACAACGGCCTAACATTCGGGATGCAGTAGTTCAGATCCCCATCCTGCCAATCAGATTTAGGTTTTCTGTTGTTTCCCTAGGTCTCGACATGCAAATACTGAGATCACTGCTTTGAAAACGATATGGCCGATTTTATCCTCCATCCTTCCCTAACCCGTGTCATTGATCCTGCTACAAGTAGCTCTTCTTCGATGGAAAGTTAAACCATAATCTTTCTTTTCTCCTTCCTTCTTTCCTTCAACGTGGTACAGAGGCTTACGCCAGCATCCGACACTGCCAGGGGATGTATGAAATGGTACTAAAGTCCATGATACATGGAATGCCTGTGCGTACAGATGAGCGAAGGACATTTTAGACATTTGTTAATGGTTCTGACTTGGGAACTTTCGTTAATAACTAAAAAATGATTTCAGTCATATGTGCCTTTTCAGTTACCCCTGGTGTGGGGAACACCAGTTCCCCTCCACCATAAAGGGGAAAGTATGTCTTCTGCCTGTATACGGTTAGACCTAATCAGCGTTCTAAACTATTCTTTCACATCTCCGTTCAGATGCGCGATACTTTAATCGTTATCCACCGTGACTTCGATGGTTTTGGATCTTGTAATGAATATTTTGTAGCGATAAAATGAGAGTGGCAGTATTTATGGGGGTTTCGAATTTTGAGCATCTTTGTACTCGTACCGTTCTAGAAACATCTGGAAGCTGCCTATCACCAGAAATGACGTGGCCCTTTAGTTTCATAGCCATCTCCTGTGTAGATTTTGTCATATGTTTTTACAATAAGGTCCTATTAAATCCTTTTGTTTGGCCGGTCGTATTCTACCCAGCTGTGTTGACTATTACGTTATGACGAGATGTTCTACACTTTACATTAAAATTTGATACGGAGATTGGAAGTGATCAGAAGAAAAATTAACTTTTCAACAGCTGTATTTTTGTCTCATGACGGAGTGATCTGAACTTTTTTTTTTTTTTTGCCTGTTTATCGAATCACGATGTTCCATCGTAGTTGACATTTGTGATTCTTATACAAAATTCCATTTATCAGTTAATTAGAAATAACATGTTCTATCCGGTATTTGTCTCGATCCACATTCATAAAAGTTACACACAGATGTAGGAGCATATATGTGCAGTAATCACAAGGGCGTTAACTGTTCGCTGCTGAAACTCTTTCTCCTATCTTGCTATGTACAGCGTCACACATTTCGATTTCCATTATGAGAATTCAGCTGCATAGTTACCACAGCCAGTAATAGTGTAAATACTTAATCAAAATATGATTCAATACCGTAATCCACGCCACTTTTATGCCGAGATCATCTTTTTTTTCTGTTCACTAGGCTACTTTTTACTTAAATTAGATTTCTACATTGTCCAGTCATATTTATGTGAGCACTTGTCAAAAGCCTGAATAAACACTTTTACAGCGCAAACCGCAGCGAAACCTGCAAGAAGAGTCAGTGAGATTCTGGAAGGTATCGACTGGGATGTGAAGCCATGCCATGATCAGCTGCGCTAGGTTTTATCGGCTGAGGGTCTACGGCACGAACAGCCCCATCGAGGTGGTCCCACAGATACTCAGTCGGGTTTAAATCCGGGAAATTTGGTGACTAGCCGAGTACGGTAAAGTCATCCTTCCAACCACGCACTTACAGTGATAATTGAATGACACGTTGTATTGTCCTGTTGGTAGATGCCATCGTGCCAAGGATGTTGAGGTGGACGGTCCCCAAAGATACATGCATGCTTTTCTTGATCCAATGTGCCTTACAGAATGATTCGATCACCCAGTGAATACCACGAAAACATTCGCCAGACCATAACGCTACCTCCATTGTTGCAGGTTGTTCGCTTTCAGACGTTTCACACCGTACAAGACACGGCCCATATGTCCGATGGAGCTTGAAACGGGATTCATCTCAAAAGGCCACTTATAGCCACTCATTGAAGGTCCAGTTGCGATATTCGCATGCAAATTCCAGCCTTTGTCGCCGATGAACATTTGTCAGCATGGGTGCATGAGCAAGGCGCCTTGTTACCGGCGCCCATGCACAGCAACGTTCGTTGAACGGTCGTTCAGGAGACATTTTTGGTTGCCTCGTTGGTTTAGCTGGGTGGTCAGTTGCTCAGTAGTTCCATGTCTGTTGGCCAGTATATATCTCCGCAGCCGTCGTAATGCCATGTATGGCCCGTGGTGTACCACAGTGGCCTCGGTGTTGGTTTTGGTTCAAAAATGGCTCCGAACACTATGGGACTTAACTTGGAGGTCATCAGTCCCCTAGAACTTAGAACTACTTAAACCTAACTAACCTAAGGACGTCACAAACATCCATGCCTGAGGCAGGATTCGAACCTGCGACCGTAGCGGTTGCTCGGCTCCAGACTGTAGCGCCTAGAACCGCTCGGCCACCCAGGCTGGCGTGGTTTTGGATAGCACCATTTTGCCATGCACGGTATACTTTAACCATGGCGGCATGCGAAGGATTTACAGTCTTAATCGTTTCGGAGATGCTTCCACCCTTTGCCCGAAAGTCAATGATCTTGCCGTTTTGGATGTTGGATAAGTCGCTCGAGAGCGACTGCACTGTTCCCCGCGCCCCCGACATACTTCATATACGTTCCACTACTGGAGGTGTCACCTGTCGTGTGTGAGTGGTTATTGCTCGTTAACGTCGAATATAGGCGGTGGTCACGTTAATATGACTGGACCGTGTAGGTGTCATGCGCTGGATTGTACAGGGTGTTACAAAAAGGTACGGCCAAACTTTCAGGAAACATTCCTCACATACAAATAAAGAAAAGATGTTATGTGGTCATGAGTCCTGAAACGCTTAATTTCCATGTTAGAGCTCATTTTAGTTTCGTCAGTATGTACTGTACTTCCTCGATTCACCGCCATGATTTCATACGGGATACTCTACCTGTGCTGCTAGAACATGTGCCTTTACAAGTACAACACAACATGTGGTTAATGCGCGATGGAGCTCCTGCACATTTCAGTCGAAGTGTTCGTACGCTTCTCAACAACAGATTCGGTGACCGGTGGATTGGTAGAGGCGGACCAATTCCATGGCCTCCACGCTGTCCTGACCTCAACCCTCTTGACTTTCATTTATGGGGGCATTTGAAAGCTCTTGTCTACGCAACCCCGGTACCAAATGTAGAGACTCTTCGTGCTCGTATTGTGGACGGCTCTGATACAATACGCCATTCTCCCGGGCTGCATCGGCGCATCAGGGATTCCATGCAACGGAGGGTGGATGCATGTATCCTCGCTAACGGAGGACATTTTGAACATTTCCTGTAACAAAGTGTTTGAAGTCACACTGGTACGTTTTGTTGCTGTGTGTTTCCATTCCATGATTAATGTGATTTGAAGAGAAGTAATAAAATAAGCTTTAACATGGAAAGTAAGCGTTTCCGGACTCATGTCCACATAACATATTTTCTTTCTTTGTGTGTGAGGAATGTTTCCTGAACGTTTGGCCATACCTTTTTGTAACACCGTGTCTATCGTGCTATAGGAACTCAGGTCTGTAGGAACTGTCTCAGCTCCCTGTTTCGCTTTGATGTGTTGTTTGACGTAACATACGGGATGCACAGCATCAAATTGACCCTTGGATGGGCAATGATGTACAAATCGTAAGGAAGAAATCTTCGGATTGATGGCTATTTGAAGTACTTCAAGAGATCAAATGTGCGTTGTTAAGTACGTACATTGCTCTCGATGGTTAACAACATTCCGTACACAGTACTTGCATATTTTTTTCTATAGATGATGTCATAATCCGTGATTCTGCCGGCTGCTTTACCACCATGACTGTCGCTGAAAGTGATTGCTTACATTGTACAACCCGTAACCAGTAGCTTTTGGTGATTCTCAACACTTAATTTATAATCACACATCGACTTTGAAGAGCGACGTCTCATGCTGAGGCATTTCATTAGCATACATATTTCGGTTAAGCTAATTTTGTATGATAATGTAACGCATCATGATGAGACACGGGTCTGTGTGATTAAAAATTAAATGCTGGGACGCAGCGAAAGTGACTGGTAGTCGATTATAATATGTATGAACTGTGCATGGAAAAAAGAAAATAATTTTTACAAGAGCTTTAAAAGTTTCAAGGTTTAAGTCACGTTACTTAACGAAAGAATCTCCACTTCTTGTTGTCCTTAAATCAGCGTCATTTATTGCGTAATTTTTTGTGGCCAGTGTAAGATTTATAAGTATCATATTACGCGGGTGTTTTCCTGATGCTATCAAATGCAGGATACACTCTGAAATACAGTCGAGAGAGAATTTCTTCCGTAAGAACTTTCTCTGCACCAGAGATCTCTTTAATTGAGGCAGAATTGTTCTTTAGTTTCATTTTTATCGCGAGACGCTTGGGACTGTAATTAAAAACTCGTAAGACTGGCGCCCATTAACGGTTTAAATTAAATCCACTGGTCATGGAAAAATTCCTCGAAGTCCTGCCGGATGCTTCATGAGCCCTATATTAGGCGAAGGATGTTTCCAGCACCACAAGCGTGGTGTGGGATGGAAATTGCTACGTTCAGTCCTTTGAGACTGAATGCCAAGTGCGGCCGAATTCTATGCGCAGCGGATAAACCCGTTGCAATAATACTACCTTCACTTATTAACTGTTCCAAGAACCCACGTTATAGCCGACGTTCAAGTATTCCAGTAGAACATAATAACGCTCAGTTTCTTTATGAAGTTGCCGTTTGTGATAAAAAAAAAAAAAGCTGCAATAGGAACACTTGAAGATGACAGGAACTCCTATTTTCCATTCCTTAGAAGCGAAATTAAAATATTCATACACAGGTCGAGGTTCCTAGATTTTTCATAAAGACCTGTCGGCCAGAATTAACACAGTTCCATAAAAAAAAATAGTTGATACCTGTACCTCAGTTATTAAGAAGTTGCGAGAACACATTGCTGTTTCTTTCACGAGCCCATTTGTCTACTTGGAAACAGATTACAAATGCCCTTAAACAGGTCAAAGTAATATGAATCAAAATACTTGAGCGCCTCACCCCGTATCAGTGGTTATTATTGTGATTTCCAGAATTCTACTCACAGCGATTCTAACGGCAAAGTAGGCACGGAAAGACGTTCTCTTTGTGGAGGAAAATAAAATCTTTGGAAACGGCGCCTGTGTTACACACGTTTAGTTAATTGTCGATGCACTTTATACAGAATCTGTGGGCAGGTATATTGACTAACACGCTATTATGTTAATCGAGATACAGTAGGAGTTCTAAGCTTTTACTTCGAATATTGATACAGTAGCGAAGTGAATTTCTTGATTAAGAAATTAAGAACTCGCGAATCCGAGAGAATTGATGTGGAGATCATATTCGTGTACATCTGCCAATGTTAGTACCGTCAACATTCCAGCCATCATGCTTTTTTATATTCCATACCGAGAATTTCAATCGCATGGTATTCCAAACTACTAGTGTCAGAAATACGAGCATACAGACAGTAGGGGATCATAAATTGACTGTTTTGAAATACTCAGGTTGTACGAATGGGGCAAACAATTATTACTTTTGAATTGTCGTCAACGATTTACACCTTATTGTAACAACGTAAGCTCATAGCAAATTTAAAAAGCGACGACTGCCACTCACAATGCGGGCCTTAACACGTTCGATAAAATTTTGCGACACCGAAAAATGTTCAAATGTGTGTGTGAAATCTTACGGGACTTAACTGCTAAGGTCATCAGTCCCTAAGCTTACACACTACTTAACCTAAATTACCCTAGGTACAAACACACACCCACACCCATGCCCGAGGGAGGACTCGAACCTCCGTCGGGACCAGCCGCCGGCCGGTGTGGCCAAACGGTTCTAGGCGCTTCAGTCTGGAACCGCGCGACCACTACGGTCGCAGGTTCGAATCCTGCCTTGGGCATGGATGTGTGTGATGTCCTTAGGTTTGTTAGGGTTAAGTAGTTCTAAGTTCTAGGGGACTGATGACCACAGCAGTTAAGTCCCATAGTGTTCAGTCATTTGAACCATTTGAACATTTCTTCTAACGAGAAACCAGTTTGTTGATAAGTCACTGTAGAACTTTGACTTTGTTGATAGAGCCACAATCTCATCTATGCTTGCACCGCTTCGTCACTATGAAAGCGAAATCCTCGAACGTGTTCTTAAATTTTGAAAACGGATGAAAATCGGACGAGGCCAAATCTGGACTGTGTGGAGGATGATCGATGACAACGAACGCAAGGCATCGGATTGTTGCAGAGGTCGCAGCGCTCGTGTATTGTTTGGCATTGTCATGCCGAAGGACAGAGTACTCCGTCTTTCGGGGGAACTTTACGAATTCGAAACTCGACACCCTCGCGCTATTTCTGACGCACCGGCGTAGACACGTTACACACCTCCATGTTGCATGCTACAATTCGGAGCCCTGTAGCGGCAAAGGACTGCAAATATGTAGACATGAAGAATAGAGATGTAAAATGTTAATGACATTTGTTTTATTTAAAAAGCTTTAAGAGTTTTCACATAAAAAATCTGACGTAACGTTTCAGCACGCCTTCGTATAATAATAATAATAATAATAATAATAGTAATTTTTACATTAGTGAATAGTATATTGCTGTTGCATAATGCTTGTCAGTTCTGGAGTTGCTTGGCATTCTCAGATTTGATGTGCTATTTTGTCCTCCAAAAATCAACTGTGTACTTTGAAAATTGTTACATAAACGCTTCCACTTTTTATGCGACATCCACACCCGCCCCCTCTTTTGGAAACGCGCTTGGCCACTTGTAGCATTTGAGTGTAACACACGGTATGTCTTCAAATAGCACAATTTTTCCCGCGACTTCAGCCACTCATTTTATAAAGTTCGTGGTCGCAGTTTTTACACAAGCCGTCCGCCGAAAGGGTACGATAGCTCGTTGGCGAGCTGTGTCAGGCAGGTTGCCGGCCAGGCAGTAAAAGCTGCGGCGGTGCGTCAGCTGTGCGCTGGCAGCCGCAGCTGCTCACAGAAAATACGCCGCCGTGAGTCACGCGCCGGCGCCTCCCAGCCTCCCTGCCTTCCCTCCTTGCCCCTCTTTGTCGCCCACGCCTAAGAGGTCACGAGCCGAGCCCTGCTAACATTGTCTACATCAGGTTCAGCAGTTCTCGCAGAAGCTTACTGTGACGTCGGATAGAGGATCGACACTCCAGCTTAAGCTCTACGAAGTGTCACCCTGGAAAAGTAGGCCACTAACACCAGTAAGTTCCCAGTCTATCACTTCGTACGTTAGGCTCTAACAAAACGCCAGAGGAAAGAAAAGGACGAAAATAAAATGAGTAGTAGCCGCTTCTCAACTAGTTAACAAAAAGGAGAAAAAGTCGCAATGTTCTTGTTGGACCGGAGCCTATGTACACGGAGCAGTGAAATGAAAATGAGATGAAGAAGTAGTAACTAAAGTGTTTATTATTTCAAAAGTACCGGTAATCGCCGTAACTGTTAATAAATTTATACCACTGTGAGGCAAGGCGGTCACTGTCCGCTTGGTAAAATGTTTTCGGTTACCAACGGAACAGTGATTGTACCCAGGCATGCACCTCTTTGACCGAAGCGAATTGACGGTCACGAACGTTTTTCTTCGGGGCTCCAAAAACATGGAAGAGATGGATTGAAGAGTTCCTAGATAACAGAACGCAGCATGTCATTCTCAACGGAGAGAACTCTTGTGAAGTAAGTGTGGTTTCAGGTGTGCCGCAGGAGAGTGTCGTAGGACCGTTGCTATTCACAATATACATAAATGACCTTGTGGATGACATCGGAAGTTCACTGAGGCTTTTTGCTGATGATGCTGTGGTATATCGAGAGGTTGTAACAATGGAAAATTGTACTGAAATGCAGGAGGATCTGCAGCGAATTGACGCATGGTGCAGCGAATGGCAATTGAATCTCGATGTAGATAAGTGTAATGTGCTGCGAATACATAGAAAGAAAGATCACTTATCATTTAGCTACAATATAGCTGGTCAGCAACTGGAAGCAGTTAATTCCATAAATTATCTGGGAGTACGCATTAGGAGTGATTTAAAATGGAATGATCATATAAAGTTGATCGTTGGTAAAGCAGGTGCCAGACTGAGATTCATTGGAAGAGTCCGAAGGAAATGCAATCCGAAATCAAAGGAAGTACGTTACAGTACGTTGTTCGCCCACTGGTTGAATACTGCTCAGCAGTAGGGTTGATAGAAGAGAGAGAGAGAGAAGATCCAACGGAGAGCAGCGCGCTTCGTTACAGGATCATTTAGTAGGCCCTAATTGCGAAAGCGTTACGGAGATGATAGATAAACTCCAGTGGAAGACTCTGCAGGAGAGACGCTCAGTAGCTCGGTACGGGCTTTTGTTGAAGTTTCGAGAATATACCTTCACCGAGGAGTCGAGCAGTATATTGCTCCCTCCTACGTATATCTCGCGAAGAGACCATGAGGATAAAATCAGAGAGATTAGAGCCCACACAGAGGCATACCGAAAATCCTTCTTTCCACGAACAATACGAGACTGGAATAGAAGGGACAACCGATAGAGGTACTCAAGTTACCCTCCGCCACACACCGTCAGGTGGCTTGCGGAGTATGGATGCAGATGTACATGTAGAGATGGGAAATGTATGCAAGATGTGTAATGGTTTCCCAGCGAAACTTCTGCATCGTAGTCTAAACAACGTTGGTAATACGAGGGCGGGCATCATCCTGCATCAGAATGATGCCGTTCGTCAACATTCCTGAACGTTTGGACTACGCTGCATAATTTTCGATCGGAAGCCCGTACACATCCTCTGTACAGTCCCGATCACAGCCCCTTGCGATTTCCGTATTTTTGGAGTTTCAGGAAAGACATTCGCGGCCGTCCATTTCCTTCGGACCAAGAGGAGCACACCTGGTAAATCATGTTTACGTGGGCAACCGAAAACATTTTTGCATGAAGGCATTGGCCTTCTTGTCTCAGAGTGGGATAAATGTATTAATAGTTATGACGATTAGTTTTGAAATAACGAACAGTTTACTGCCTTCCTTCCATCTGCCTCGTTTCATTTGGCTGCCGCTTTAATATCAACATTTTTCCGTATTTCTTGGGCCTCGTTAAAGTGATTGCAAAATGCATAAATAAGCATGATCGTCATCACTCCCCTTCCCTATCCCTATTCGTGAAATGTAATGTGTGGAATATTATGTGGATATTTTGTGTATCGGTTGAGACTTACTGTTCTCTAACACACATTCTTTGGAGACAGATTTTTTTTATAAGTATACCAGTTATGGAAGACGAACTACAGTTGTGATTTAAACTGACGATTGATATGGGAATACATATGCAACCAGTTTTTTTCTTGAATTTATTGGCCGGCCGGAGTGGCCGAGCGGTTCTAGGCGCTACAATCTGGAACCACGCGACCACTACGGTCGCAGGCTGAATCCCGCCTCGGGTATGGATGTGTGAGATGTCCCTAGGTTAGTTAGCTTTAAGCAGTTCTAAGTTCTAGGGGACTGATGACCTCAGAAGTTGAGTCCCACAGTGCTCAGAGCCATTTGAACCATTTTAGATTTATTGTATCATTAACAGGCTTTCGAGCCACTGCACGCTCGTTATCAGATGGTGTGTTCCAGAAACATAATATCGTGAACCAAGTGTAGCTCGACGTTGTGGTGACTGTGCTCGCGAAAATGACGGAAATTTTGTTATCAGTAACGAAACTTTTGTGAAAGGAAAAAGATATGATTTCGGTAGTTAGTGGACTGTATGGTCAAACCCATAGCAACAGTATGGAAACGGATTTGCAACTGTTTTCACGATGAAGTGTGCTGCAAGTACCCAAAACATAACAATTTTTTGTTTCAGAAGCGTTTCGTTACAGATAGCTAAATTTCCGTGATTTTCACCAGCACAATCACCACAGCATTTAGCTACATTTTGTCCACAATAAAATGTTCCTGTAAAGGCACGTAAACACTAGGCCAATGAAGGCCAACCAACGACAGAGACTCGATCCTGTTGAACATTCGTAGCCAACGTACTGGCGTTCGGCTTCTCATCCACACCAAACGAAGGACTTCGAGACAAGGGGATCGGTCATGTCGAATGGCAGTTGGCTCTTATAACTTTCTGACGTTGCTCCTGTTTAATTATTGCTATAGAGTTTTAATTACAATTTCACCGGCCGATATTGTGAGTCAAGAAGAGGTTTTAGCAATCATCGCATTGAACACCAGCATCCTGTACACATGACATCGTGTTACGCCACAACAACAGTTCAGGCACCATCAGCTCCACCAACCCTAGTCACCTCTCAGAACCAGAGGACTACACGTGCCCCCTCGATGATTGATGTTGGGGGCATTTCCCTCTCTGCTGCTCCGCCACCATCTACTTCAGGAGCAACCCACCCCCCCCCCCCCCCCCAACCATCCGGGCTACACATCCCCACTTCTAAGCTGCAGAAGCATAAGTCTTCTTCGGCTTCACTCGCTAGAAAGGGGTTCCTTGGGTCACTCCCTCCCCAGGTTTCTGCTTGTGGGAAAGAAGGTAGCTGAAGAGCTCCAAAGCAGCTGGTTGTAGGGCTTCACGCTCATCCTCAGTCCCGGAGACTGAGCCAGTGAAGTTCTCCTAGCCAGGGAAACCCAAGGAACAGCGAGAGAAATCCATAAAGAAGACCCCTAAGACCAAGGAAATTGCGGTGACACCAACACCACCGTTACCTACAAGTTCTGTGTCTGTGTCTGAGGATGGGGTGGAGATTATGGCGTCCGCTGAGGTCATAGATCTCGCCAGACCCTCAGACACAATGAATATAGACTGCTCAGACAATAAGTCGGTGGCAGCAGGTGACTCTGAAGCGTAAACTGCTACATTGAATGTTCCATGCCCTCCCAATCTCACGACGACGTCATCCTCCAGTGGGATTGCTGCGGTTTTTTCCACCTCCCGGCTGAGCTACGGCAACTGTTAAGCTTTACACCAGCTATCTGTATTGCCCTCCAGGGAACCTGGTTCCCGGCAATGCGGACCCCTGCCCTCTGCGGCTATAAGGGATATTACAGGAACCGTAGCGGCTATAATAGAGCGTCAGGTGGATTTTGCATTTGTCCTAAACTCAGTCTGTAGTGAATCTGTGCCCCTTCAAACCCCTCTTGATGCTGTGGCGGTCAGAATAAGGACGACGCAGGAAATAACTCTCTGCAATGTACATCTTCCTCCAGAAGGTGCAGTACCCCTGAATGTACTAACTGCACTGATTGATCAACTCCCTAAACCTTCCCTACTTTTGGGAGATTTTAATTCCCATAACCCCCTGTAGGGTGGCACTGTGCTTACAGGCCTAGGCAGAGTTGTCGAAACTTTACTGTCTCAGTTCGACCTCTGCCTCTTAAATACTGGGGCCGCCACACATTTCAGTGTGGCTCATGGTAGTTCCTTGCCATCGATTTAGCAATTTTCAGCCCAGGACTTCTCCCATCTATCCACTGGAGAGCACATAGCGACCTGTGTGGTAGTGACCTCTTCCCCATCTTCCTGTCACTGCCCCAGTGTCAGGTGCATGGACGCATGCCCAGATGGGCTTTAAACAAGTTGGACTGGGAAACTTTCACCTCTCTGTCACCGTTGAATCTCCCACACACGGTAACATCGATGTCATGGTTGAGCAGGTGACTACAACAATTGTTTCTGCAGCAGAAAACGCGATCCCTCGCTCTTTAGGGTGACCAAGGCGTAAGGCAGTCCCTTGATAGTCGCCGGAAGTCGCTGAAGCAATTAAGGGACCTCGGCGAGCTCTACAGCGGCATAAGCGGAACCCTTCCCTGGACTACCTCGTACCCTTTAAACGGCTCCGTAACCGAGTTCGCCAACTTATCAAACTACGGAAGCAGGAGTGTTGGGAGAGATACGTTTCAATCATTGGGTGCTATATGTCAGCTTCGCAAGTCTGGGCAAAAATCAAATGTGTTTTCGCGTACCAGACCCCAACAGGTGTTTCCGGTGTTACCATAAATGGCGTGTTATCTACCGACGCAAACACGATTGCCGAGCAATTAGCTAAGCACTTTGCTCGAGCCTCTGCGTCCGAGAATTACCTCCCAGCCTTTCGCACTCTCAAACGGTGGATGGAACGGACGTCCTCTAATTCACTACACGCCACACTGAATCCTATAACGCCCCATTTACAGAGTGGGAGCTCCTCAGTGCCCTTGAACATTGCCCCGACACAACTTCTGGGCCTGATCGGATCAACAGCTAGATGATTAAACATATGCCATCCGACTTAAGTGATATTTCCTCGTCATCTTCAACCGTATCTGGTGCGGGAGAGACCCATCATTCCGGTGCTATAACTCCGTAAAAACCTGCTTGATGTGGATAGCAATCGGCCCATCAGCCTTACCAAACTTTCTTCGTAAGCTGCTGGAGCGTATGGTATGTTGGCGGTTGGGTTGGGTCCTGGAGTCACGTGGCCTACTGGCTCCATGTCAGGGCGGCTTCCTCCAGGGTCGCTCTACCATTATTAATCTTGTGCCCCTCGAGTCTGCCATCCGAACAACCTTATCCAGACGGCAACACCTGGTTGCCGTGTTTTTTTGACTTACTTAAAGCGTACGACACGACCTGGCGACGTAATATACTTGCCACATTGTATGAGTGGGGTATCCGAGGCCTGCTCCAGAATTTTATCCAAAATTTCCTGTAACTCCATACTTTCCGTGTCCAAGTTTGTGCCCCCATAGTTCCATCCGTATCAATGAGAATGGAGTCCTGCAGGGCTCTGTATTGAGTGTGTCTCTATTTTTAGTAGCCATTAACGGTCTAGCAGCAGCTGGCGGGCCCTCCGCCTCACCTTCTCTGTATGCAGACGATTTCTGCATTTCGTACTGCTGCTCCATTGTTGTTGTTGCTGAGTGTCGCCTACTGGGAGCCATCCACAAGGTGTAGTCATGGGCTCTAGCCCACGGCTTCCTGTTTTCAGCCGCAGAGTCATGTGTCATGCACTTCTGTCACCGTCGTACCATTCATCCGGACGCAGAACTTTACCTTCGTAACGATCCACTCACTGTAGTGGAGACATATCGATTCTTAGGACTGGTTTTCGGCGCTCGATTCACTTGGCTTCCTCATCTTCGTCAGCTTAAGCAGAAGTGCTGGCAGCGCCTCAATGCCCTCCGTTGCCTGAGTAACACCAATTGGGGTGCAGATCGCTCTACGCTGCTGTGCACCACTGCGATGTTCGACTAGTGACGGGAGCTGTTTGGACGAGTCCGGTGACCAGCATACTGGTGGAGGCTGGCGTCCATCCACTGCAGATCAGACGTGTACAACTGCTCGCCAGTTACGCAGCACACATTCCTAGTTTTCCTGAGCATCCGAATTACAGTTTCCTTTTCCCGCCCCCGGTAGTCCATCTCCCGCATCGGCGGGCCAGGTCGGGGTTAAAGATTGCTGTTCGCTTGCGGTCCCTTCCCTCCGAACTGGAGTCGTTGACTTTACCACCTCTACTTGCGGTCCGTTCACGTACGCCTACATGGTGTACGCCTCGGCCGCAGCTTCGGCCGGCCACGGTGGCCGTGCGGTTCTGGCGCTGCAGTCCGGAACCGCGGGACTGCTACGGTCGCAGGTTCGAATCCTGCCTCGGGCATGTGTGTGTGTGATGTCCTTAGGTTAGTTAGGTTTAAGTAGTTCTAAGTTCTAGGGGACTTATGACCTAAGATGTTGAGTCCCATAGTGCTCAGAGCCATTTGAACCATTTGAACCGCAGCTTCGTCTGGACCTTCCACGTGGCCCTGAGGGCTCCGTTAACCCTGCAGCTCTCTGTCACTTCGCCTCGAGTCTTGACGTGTTCCGGGGCTCTGAAGTGGTTTACACCGACGACTCGATGGGGCTCGATGGCTGATAGTCGCATTGGCTTGGCCTACGTTCACGGCGGCCATATTGAACAGCATTCCTTACCCGATGGCTGCAGTGTATTCACTACAGAGCTGGTTGCCATTTCTCGTGCACTTCAGTATCTCCGTTCATGCCCTGGGGAGCCTTTCCTTTTATATACTGACTCCTTGAGCAGCCTGAAAATTATCGACCAGAGCTACTCTCTTCAACCTTTGGTGGCGTCCACCCAGGAGTCCATCTATATCCTGGAACGGTCCAGTCGTTCAGTGGTGTTCGTCTGGACCTTTGGTCACCTCGGAATTCCAGGAAATAAACTTGCCGACAGGCTGGCCAAACATGCTACACGGAAACCGCTTCTGGAGATCGGCCTCCCCGCAACTGACCTGCATTCGTTATTACGCCGCAAGGTTTTACACCGTTGGGAGACGGAATGGCAAAATCTTAGTACGCACTACAAACTGTGAGCTATTAAGGAGACCACGAATGTGTGGAGGTCCTCGATGAGGACCTATCGCGGGCACTCTGTGGTCTCTACCGGCTCTGCATTGGCCATGCCTGGGCGACCCACGGCTACCTTCTGGGCCGTGAAGACCCGCCTCACTGTCGGTGCGACGCCCGCTTCACAGTGGCACATATTCTTCTGCTCTGTCCTTCTTTGGCTGCCCTGCAACTTCATCTTCGGTTGCCGGACTAGTTATAATTGATTTTATCAGACAACGCCTCATCGGCTGATTTGGTTTTATGTTTCATCCGTGAGGGTGGGTTTTATCATTCGATCTGAGGTTTAGCGCATGTCCTTTGTCCCTCTGTGTCCTCTGCTTTTAGGGTGGAGGTTTTAAGTGTTGCAGGGTGGCTGGCTTTTCATTTTTATTTTCGTGGTCGGCCAGCCACTGTGATCTGCTTCCTTGTTTTACTCTCTTCTAACTTTTTATTGCATTTCTCTGTTGTTTTCTTTTCTTCCTTCGTTTCTTTCAGTGTTCGTTGCCTTTCCTTCGTTCTTGTGGTCTTTCCTTTCTGGTCACCAGTGTACATGTTTTACACTTTATGATGGGAGGTTTTTGGAATTTCTTCCATGGCTACTGCACGAGTACATTGTGCACACGCGTGGTACGCATTTTGTGTCTATGATGATCTAGATCGAGTAAAAGTACTTCCAAACTGTTTGTTTTTCTAGTGCCTATATCGTGTAAGGATGTTCTAATCCATGTACGTGTAGTTCTTCAGTGCTCTCGTTTATGACGCTGCCGACAGATCACTACCACCAGATTAGTTGCACATATTTTACATTTTCTGAAATACGCCGTATTTGCGTTCTTTGTTATGTTAAACGTGCACTAGAGAATGGCGCACATGCCGAAAACGATCGGTAGTGCGGGAAAAAGTAAAAATATTTTTTTCCCGCAGTACAACGCCTGCGCCAATCATCTTCTTGGAAGTTAGAAGATGATTATCTACTGGATCAAAATCAAATTTCAGGATTCTTGAAGCTGTCTCAGTTTTAATATGATAGTGGTTTCTGAACTTCTTAAGGCAGAGAAAGTTTCATGTTTATCTGTCGAAGTGACGCTTTCCCGTAGCAAGAATTGCAACTATCAACAGTGAAGAAATAGATCCTGCACGAAAAGGAATATAAAAAAGCGGACAACATAGAAGTAAAGAAAAGCCAAGGAACGTCCCTAAAATACACTCCTGGAAATTGAAATAAGAACACCGTGAATTCATTGACCCAGGAAGGGGAAACTTCATTGACACATTCCTGGGGTCAGATACATCACATGATCACACTGACAGAACCACAGGCACATAGACACAGGCAACAGAGCATGCACAATGTTGGCATTAGTACAGTGTATATCCACCTTTCGCAGCAATGCAGGCTGCTATTCTCCCATGGAGACGATCGTAGAGATGCTGGATGTAGTCCTGTGGAACGGCTTGCCATGCCATTTCCACCTGGCGCCTCAGTTGGACCAGCGTTCGTGCTGGACGTGCAGACCGCGTGAGACGACGCTTCATCCAGTCCCAAACATGCTCAATGGGGGACAGATCCGGAGATCTTGCTGGCCAGGGTAGTTGACTTACACCTTCTAGAGCACGTTGGGTGGCACGGGATACATGCGGACGTGCATTGTCCTGTTGGAACAGCAAGTTCCCTTGCCGGTCTAGGAATGGTAGAACGATGAGTTCGATGACGGTTTGGATGTACCGTGCACTATTCAGTGCCCCCTCGACCATCACCAGAGGTGTACGGCCAATGTAGGAGATCGCTCCCCACACCATGATGCCGGGTGTTGGCCCTGTGTGCCTCGGTCGTATGCAGTCCTGATTGTGGCGCTCACCTGCACGGCGCCAAACACGCATACGACGATCATTGGCACAAAGGCAGAAGCGACTCTCATCGCTGAAGACGACACGTCTCCATTCGTCCCTCCATTCACGCCTGTCGCGACACCTCTGGAGGCGGGCTGCACGATGTTGGGGCGTGAGCAGAAGACGGCCTAACGGTGTGCGGGACTGTAGCCCAGCTTCATGGAGACGGTTGCGAATGGTCCTCGCCGATACCCCAGGAGCAACAGTGTCCCTAATTTGCTGGGAAGTGGCGGTGCGGTCCCCTACGGCACTGAGTAGGATCCTACGGTCTTGGCGTGCTTCCGTGCGTCGCTGCGGTCCGGTCCCAGGTCGACGGGCACGTGCACCTACCGCCGACCACTGGCGACAACATCGATGTACTGTGGAGACCTCACGCCCCACGTGTTGAGCAATTCCGCGGTACGTCCACCCGGCTTCCCGCATGCCCACTATACGCCCTCGCTCAAAGTCCGTCAACTGCACATACGGTTCACGTACACGCTGTCGCGGCATGCTACCAGTGTTGAAGAATGCGATGGAGCTCCTTATGCCACGGCAAACTGGCTGACACTGACGGCGGCGGTGCACAAATGCTGCGCAGCTAGCGCCATTCGACGGCCAACACCGTGGTTCCTGGTGTGTCCGCTGTGCCGTGCGTGTGATCATTGCTTGTACAGCCCTCTCGCAGTGTCCGGAGCAAGTATGGTTGGTCTGACACACCGGTGTCAATGTGTTCTTTTTTCCATTTCCAGGAGTGTATTTCCTTGATTGTTAGCCTCTGTTAGCGCCAGAAACGCCTTTTCATGTGATCCATCAGAATGAGGACAATAATCCTTTATTCAATTTATCTTCATAACATTTTACATAAGAGAAATTTTCTGATGGAATCGCCCTCATGTTAATCAGTAACGGTGCCTAGGTTATACGGTTAAGAAATGCTTTAGCGAAATATTGCATTCGACACGGTGCTATGATCTCAGTAATCCATGTACGGCATCACAATAGTTATGTCTTATGGCTGCCTAAAAAATTCTTGCAGACACATGTGAAATACAGCCTTGCCATATTTTTCGAAACGCAACAAATGAATGAGACGATTATCCCTGAACTGATGTCTAGCAAATGTTCCTGTCTTTATTTTTGCCTCTCTGATTCTTCGCATCTCTGAGTTATTTAAAGCCATGTGATATTTTGTAAAAGCTTTTAGAAAGTTTTGGAGAATATTCAATTTAATGTGTGGTGGAGGTCAACTAGAGGAGTGTGCATCACATTCTGCTGTCCAGGCAGTACTTCATTCTGAGCTGACGGTTTTTCTTTCTCACAGCAGTGTTTCTTTGTGTCTCTGTTGTCCCACTCACATAGGAAGCAACAGCTCTTTGTGTACCCGAGCTACATGCCGATCGGAACTGCAATTGGGGTTCAAATGGCTCTGAGCACTAAGCGACTTAACTGCTGAGGTCATCAGTCGCCTAGAACTTAGAACTAATTAAACCTAAGTAACCTAAGGACATCACACACATCCATGCCCGAGGCAGGATTCGAACCTGCGACCGTAGCAGTCGCTCGGCTCCAGACTGTAGCGCCTAGAACCGCACGGCCACTCCGGCCGGCAACTGCAATTAGCCTACCTTGAGATCTCCACACATAAACAGTTTGTGCTTCTTTTATTCGATAAGTGTGAGTAGCAGTCTGTTTTCATATGCTTAAACAACGAAAGAACTGTGTAGATCGCACGTGATTGTAACTCATCACAATTTAAAATACGCGTTTCGGCAGAAGGCCATAACAGGTTCTAGAAGAAAGGAAGAAAGGACTAAATAATACAGAATATATCGTCAAAGTTCAAAATGGCATTGGTAAATTTTATTAAATATTTACGATCCCTCCTGGATACCCTGTATAGCTGGAAGTCTGAAATCCATCCATTGGCGTGCAGTTATAATTGTCAGCGGTCAAGTGCTTGAACGTGCAGTGTTACACTTCCGAAGCCGGAAGGACATTGTAGCAGAGGCAAATTTTATTTGGTGCCTCTAACAAGCAAAAAAAATGAATTATCCTACAACCTAGAAGAGTACAACACACGGAGTGTCTCACTCCCTCTCCTCATGAATACGAGCCGAGTATCGACCACAGCGCCAATATGCCCGGTATAAGGAAAACAGTAAAACGTACACTGGTGAGCCAAAATAATATCACCACCTGCTTTATAATGTGTTTGTCCAACCCTAGAAAGCAAAACAACATTGATTCTGCTTTGTATGGATTCTAAGAGACCTCAGTAGGTTTCCTGGGTTATGTGGCACCAAATGTATACGCATCTATCTCCGTAAATCGCGGGTAGTTCGTGAACGTGGAGTTGGCGACCGATTGCATTCCATATGGTTTCCATCCGATTTACATCAGACGAATTTGGTGGCCAAAACATCAGCGTTAATTATCACGCTTCTCAAGGCACTATAGCACGATTTTGGCCTTGTGACATGGACAGTGATCCTGCTGGAAGATAACATCGCCGTCCGGCAAGACATCAAGCACGAGGGGGCTTTATGTTTTCGTAGTCCTACGCTGGTTCAAATGGCTCTGAGCACTATGGGACGTAACTGCTGAGGTCATTAGTCCCCTAGAACTTAGAACTACTTAACCTAACTAGCCTAAGGACATCACAAACATCCATGCCCGAGGCAGGATTCGAACCTGCGACCGCAGGTGTCTCCGATTACTACCACAGAGCCCATGGAAGCCCACGTGAATGTCACGAATAGCATAAAACTGCCTCTAGCGGGCTCCGTCAGTGGCGCAGTGTTTCGAGCAGCTGTTCTGGATGGGACCTGGTGCAAAAATAAACGAGACTCATCCTACCAGGATGATCCACGGTCCAGTCTCGATGATCTCGTGCCAGTTGCAGTCGTAACTAACGATTTCGTTTGGTCGAAATAGGTACACGTAGGGGTAGTTTGCAGTGGAGCCCCATGTGCAACACTGTGTCCTGAACGGTGTGTGCTCCGAAACATTGACGCCTGCACCACTACTGTAATCTCTCGTCAAATCCGCTGCAAATCCCTGCTTATCCAGCTTTATAGGGCGGGCAAGCCTATGATCTCCACGTTGTGAGTTAGAGCGCAGACATCCAACGCCTTGTCTCCTACTCGCGGTTTTTCTGTCCTTCAATTACTTTCCTCAGATGCTCATTTCAACAGCACACGAGCAAACGTCCATCTTCGCAGTTTCTGAGATGCCTGCTCCCAGGGGACGGGCTGTATCAATCTGCCCTTTGTCAAAGTCGTCCTTATCAGTGGCTTTTTCCATTTGGGGCCCGTCACCATTTGTCTCCGCTCCGCTTATTTCCTTATCGCTCGACTTGCCCTCAATCCCACCAGGAGGGATACAATATATCGCTGCTAAGTGATCATAATTAGTTTATGCAAACAAATCCTTCCTCTGTTTCTTGTGGTAAAATGATGAACTTACAAGGATATGTTGCTCGTTTGATGCCTTCTACGTTTGTCTACCGTAATAGTATTTGGGTCGACAAGAGCTTATATGAAGGTCAGTGCTTTGGATCCCCTTCCACTGTGCTGCACTTCACTGTTACAAGCGTCGGATTTTCCGCGTAACAGGTCGTACGTGCTTCCTGAGCTAATGTTTTTGAACGGAACACGGACTTTGTAGTAAAATTTGTGCGACATTGATACACGGTGAGTGTTGTTTGTAAATTAGTAATATTCACAATTTGCACTTGAATGCGGCAAGAGTGATTAAGTATGAAATGCGGTTAGGTGCATTGGTTAAAATGAGTGGGTATGCACAAATACGATAACAATTTTTATTATCACACTGAATATGTACATTGGAAGGTAACTGGATGAAGTTTTAATTTTTATTTCGGTTACCAGATCTAACTAAAAATCAATGGGCCAGTTAACAACATTTAGGGATTGCATTTCTTGCATATGAGTACTGTCCCTGCGAAAAAATAAGACTTTTCGTTGCCTGCCATGTGCGTTTTGCTTCTCTAATTGTGATGCATCAACAGTGGCGACTCTTTGTGGTCAACGCAGGAAACATGTGGTTGCAGACATACAGATAAAATTTGCAGTGACAAATTTAGAAAGGTACATGCAATTGATCGTTCTAGGAAGTACTATGCTCCAGATCTACACAACAGGTGCTTTCTCGTGAACGCTGGGTCCGACCCCTTTCAAGTGAAGCGCGTTTTAGGCAAACCAATAAGAACGAATAGAGTGGTGAACCTTATATTGCGTGGAATTTGCTGTGAAACTTAGAAAACAAACTCCGCTTCCGAATTTCGACTGAACACCCTGAAAATTTACTACCACTGGAAGAAGCTTGTTATATGGTGATATATGTGCAGTTAGTAACGATAGTTGTAACACAACCTGCTGTAACATATAAACAGCAGCTAAAAAGTCAAATAAACAAAAATAAAAGTTAATGCCGGAAGTGACCATCTCTCCTTTCTATTGATGTCCAGCACACTTCTTCCTTGCTTTGATTGACCAACCTGTGCCTTTCGTTGCACAAAAACATTGGCTGAACGTGTGTTGTATCAAGGTAGTACATTAAATAGTGTTAGATTTTCTTAATCAGACATTTCTCGTTTCGTCAAAATATTTAACAACCTTCAGTGTAGCTTCTATCTATTTGAAAATAATTTTGTGAATTCACCCACCACATGCACTTCCTACACCTCTTATGTTTCACTTTCAAAATCTCAACAAGAATTGATACAGCAGATACTTCCCAGAGTCCAACTTTTATCAGCTGTAAAGCACGGTGAGAATTACGTGTCATGTTAGTTCGCGGATTCGTACAGGCCATAGTTTAAGTAATCGGAATTCTTATTCTTCCAACCTTGTGCATTTACTCAGTAATGCGATTTGTAATTAGCAACGTAACTTATTCAAATGAAACTCAGTAAATACCTAGCAAAAAAACTTTGCACTCGGTAAACTCTTTCTAAAATGTCGTACAGAAGGGGGCATATTGGGTGCATACTGTTCTGCAAGTTCAGTGTTCATAAAGTTTCTTGCAGAATTAAGAAAAAAAATACATTAACTCAGAATTTTCAAATCTGGCTTGGAAAGGCTCGTTGTGACGCTCTCCTTTCATTCCGTACTTAATTTTTATAAACATTCTGTAAATTCCGTAGCATGTCGTTCTATAACGAAATAGTTTTGTCTTAAATTTTCCCATTGAATTCGCGAACAATGATTACGTAATTCATCCATTAAGAGGGTGCATTGTTGCTCTCGATGTTCCAGTGGTCCAGAAGTGGTCGCAGAACCTTTGCGTCGGTTACCGGTAATAATTCTATTCACCCAATAACAGTCCCTCGCTCAGTTCTTAATTTGTGGACACTATGTATTCATAAGATACACAGTAGGATTGCTTATAAGACGACAGTTCCCGAAAGCTTTTGAGACTGAGTAGGACTAAAACGACACTGTTCGAAGATACTAGCGAAATTTCTTCTGCAGCAGCGACGAAAGCCAGACAGCAGTTGAGACAAAGACTATTTCTTTCCTTGGCAACAAAAACTAAAGCACACTGCCGTTCTCGCCCTGTTAGTCCACGGGGAGCAATGAGAGAATCCTTTATCGCCGTCGTGGGTGGAGATGCAGGGCAGGTGATTTGCCGTCGCAGTCTCTCCACCTTCCGTGCGTCTGTTGGTTTCTGCTCTGCGTGTTAGCTTTAACGTTGTGCTTATATTGTTAGAAAATGGTATGGAAATTCAGGAAAGCGAGATAATGAAAGTAAATTTTAGCGCATAGCCTGTTAGTGACAGGAAGTATAAAGAGTTTTGCTGCCCTCCTTGCGACATACGAATAAACATTCACAGTGTATTATACTTCAATTAATTTGGCAGTGTAGAAAAATATTTGCAAATAATCAGTACATAGGAGCGTCATGCAGCGATTGCAGACTGTACACCGCTCACTCCACTTTCTTCGACTACACCCTTTAATATACAGCTTATTCCAGTTCACTAAATTCAAAATTATGCAGAATTATTCCTAAACTTGAGGACTCAATCTTAGACCGTGTGGAAGATGATTCACCAATAAGCACCCATCAACTAGTCCGTTAAATTCACACTTCGACAAGTCTGAACCAAAACTACAAATAACGTGTGCAAAAATGGTGCGAAATGACTTAAACCCGGAGTTCAGTTCTGTCAGTTGATTACGCAGCACAAAACTGCAGCGTCGATCATACTACAGTGTGTTCCGTTCACGGTGAGGTCTTTTTTAAGTGTAGCCATCTGCCACAATAGTAGTGCATGAAAATCTGTACTCCATCATTCGCTTTGGTCACTGGGAACGATTATCTGTAAACCTGGAATCGACGTTCCTCACAATGACCTCCTTGTATGAAACATTCTCAGTTTTCTTGCCGCGTCAAATCCGAGTAAAAGCTCGAGTAATCGGCGAAATCCTTCGTCTTCGTCCAGAATAACGGACAGTAGTGACTCCCGTTTCTAGCTAACTGACGACTTGTGACTGGCTGCCGTGCGGCGACATTAAGTCATGCTTCCGAAGTTTGAGTCTATGTCTGCCTTGGTGTCACTACGGCTTTAGACGAAATGTCCTGACGGATACGTTCGTCGCACGTCCCACATTAATTTCTGTGGTTATTTCGGGCAGTGTTCCTTGTCCCTTACCATTGATAACTATACGCAAACGACCCTGCTCTCGGTTGTTAAGTGAAGGTAACCGGCCACTGCGTTGTCCGTGCTGAGCGGTAATGCCAGAAATTTGGTATTCTCGGCACACATTTGACATTGTGGATCTCGGAAAATTGAAATCCCTAACGATTTCCGAAATGGAGTGGACCATGCGTGTAGCTCCAACTACCATTAAACGTTCAGGGTATGTTAATTTTCGTCGTGCGACCATAATCACGTCAGAAACCTTTTCACATGAATCGCCTGCGTACAAATGACAGCTCTGCAAATGCAGTACTCTTTTATACTTTGTGTACGCGATACTACCGCCATCTGCATATGTGAAATTCACTATCACATGGCTTTTGTCACTTCAGTGTAATAAGAGATGAGCACATCTAAATTGGACATGAGGTGGCTTTAATACTTTACCACTACACGAAAGTAATAGGGAAATGATCATCAAACTGTTATGCTAACTCATACTCTTTCTATACGTTTCTATATTTCTAATAATCTCAATTTCATTCTGTTACTTTAATATTCAGCAAAACTTTTGATTAGAATGAAAATTGAATAGTGTGGTAAGTACTTTTGCCCAGCAATTATTCTTTTACAGTACGTTTACTGAACATGAGAAGCATTTCGTACAGAGATTAATTAAGCACTTGAGAAAATTACACTGTTCGGCCAGAACAATATGACCAACCAACTGCTGTCGACACAGACCCGTCCAGGCAACAGTAGCGCCACTTGGCGAGGAATGACTGGTAGTCAGACACACGCACGGCGCATGTAGTACCAGTGAGCGTGGTGTCCGCGTGTAGAATGGGGGAGTCACGCGATCTATCTGAGTTTGTCGGAGGGCAACTTGTGATAGCCTCGAGACTCGGTACGAGTATTTCGGGAACTCCACGACTTGTCGAGTGTTCGAGGAGTGCTGAGGTGAGTGTCCACAACACTTGGCGAAACCACGGTAAAACACATCCAGACATCGTGGGATTGGGCGGCCACCCGCCATTAAAGATGTCGGACCTCGTAGGCTGAGCAGACTGACAAAACAGGACAGGCGGCGAACTATGGCAGAACTAACATCAGACTTTAATGCTGGACGGAGTTCAAATGTACACGAACAAACAGTGCATCGAACATTCCTAACGATGGGCCACCGCAGCCGATGACACGTGCATGTGCCAATGTTTATAGCACGACATCGGCAACTATGACTGAAGTGGCCAAGCGGTCATCGGCATTGGACATTGGCGTAGTGGCAGAGAGTTGCATGGTCTGATCAGTCCCGGTACCTACTTCATCATGCTGATGTGAGTGCGCGAATACGTCGCCTTCCAGGGGAACTACTGCTTGACATTTGTAAGGCGGGATGGTGACAAGCTGGCGGCGGCTTCTTTAGGCTCTGGGCTACATGAACGTGGGGACCCAGGGGTCGAGAGGAGCTTGTGCAAGGCACCACATGCCAAAGGAGTATCCTACCACGTACACCCCTTTATGACGATCATGCTTGCCGATGTCAGTGGCATTTTTCAAAAAGATAATGCTCCAAGTCACAAGTTAAGGATGGAGCGGTTCGAGGAACAGAGCGGCGAGTTCTATTGGATGTGCTGACCCCCCTGCCCGCCAGATATGAAACCGGTGGAACACATCTGAGATGGTATTGAATGTGGCGTCAGAGCTCATCGCTCCTCTCCCCGGAATTTACGGGAATTAGGAGAGTTGTGTGTGCAGATCTGGTGCCAACTCCCTCCAGCGATCTATCAAGATATTATGGCTTCTATGATAGGACGCGTCGCCGCGGTTATCCATGCCAAAGGTGGACATGCCGGATATTAGGTATGTGGTCGTAATGCTGTGGCTGATCAGTGTATAGCTCCACAGAATTAGATAACACTTTGCGACAATAATGTTTCTGCAGTTTATTAGAATGTGGAGTTCCGGAATGACAGCATCACTAGGATAAGGAACCTATCTAGGTGAATGGCAGAAATAGAGTTAATTACTATTTGTGCTCAAGCAACTTACTGGTCCAAGCAATTAAATACAATGCTAAACTTTACTTGCAGTGAAGCTGGTGGCTGTGCCGATCTCCTGTGGCGCTGTCATGAAGTCATCATACATGATCATGGCTACAGGTCTACAAATTATATTCTCGGTGCCGAAATCTTATGATTCACAGCTAACCAATAAATTCCATGGCGTAATAGTTAACATATTATTCCAGGCTTCCTGCTATCCTCAACTCCTTTAGCATTCAAGATGCTCACCGTTTGAAAGCTAGCCACCGACTATCTCTCGCGCAAAGACTTCTGGTGATATTTCGCGGCAAACCACCTTTTACCTTTGCGGCTACTGAGTTTCATTACAGATAGATTTCCCTGCAGGTTTTATATCTGTGTAAACCTACGTCTCCTATGCATGAACGAGTTTTATATACAACACTTTCACATCTTCTGATTGTAAAAGAACATAGTTTTGAAAATTACATCTAAAAATCAGTTCTTTTTAAATACTTTACAGAAAATAGGAACAGTTATTACATATGTTATGACCCGAAGAACATAGTGACAGCGATATTGCATAACACATAGGAAAACGTAGAAATTACATGTAGCAAACGCAATCTGTATCGAACAAAATGGTTCAAATGGCTCTGAGCACTATGGGACTTAACTTCTGAGGTCACCAGTCCCCTAGAACTTAGAACTACTCAAACCTAACTAACCTAAGGACATCACACACATCCATGCCATAGGCAGGATTCGAACCTGCGACCGTAGCGGTCGCGCAATTCCAGACTGTAGCGCCTAGACCCGCTCGGCCACCCCGGCCGGCTTTATCGAATGTAAGTGTTACAATCTTGCGCATTTTGTTTCAATTTGGCAGATCCTCGAGAACACGTAAGATGCCGCTTCTACACGTCTTATAATTATTCAGTTGGCGAGAGGTCAGGTGATCAAGCAGGCTGGGGCAGTTCTTGTACGACACAAAGGGTATCTTGCGTCACAGCAGCTGTATATGGACATGCACTGTCCTACTCACAAAGCACACCACCACCCTCTCGAAGAAATGGCAATAGCACACGGATAACAGCCTGTGCGATGCAGAGAGAACTGGTTATGTTCTCTTGTAGAAACATCATATGTGACCACGTTTTGTAACTGATGCCCCAGCCACCACCACGAAGCCTGGGATGGTACGTGTGTTGTGGGCAAATGCTCTCTGGAATAGGCAGCTGACCATATCTACGCCATACACATATATGTTCATCACTGGCATACAGACAGAACCTACTGTCATCACTGAAGACAACACAGTGCCATTCCACTCTCCAATCAGTTTTATTTCTGACGCCAGATTAACCATGTACGGCGGTGTCGTGGAGTCCGTGATAGTCTGGCCAGATGCATGTGTAATCTTATTCCGATACAAGTTACCGGTTCCCTGTGGTCCCTGATGACACACGAGGTGAACATGTGTCCGGATTTCATCCCGGGATGAAGTTCGGTTGGCCACCGCTGCTAGCACAATGCATCGATTTTGAAATGCGTCTGAACTACGCGGACGTCCAGAACTTGGTCTACTGGTGTGGGAATTTTCCGCAGATCACTGCTGAAAGCAGTGACACACCGTCACTAAATTCTTCCCAACACGTATAGCAGTCCGTTGATACGGCCATCCAACTTCTCTCAGGCCCAAGTGCGACCCCATTCAGATGGCGGTAGAGGTTTAACGGGAGTACGAACTCGTCACTGTGGCATGGTTTTACTCTAAAAGGAATGTTACAAACAATGTTCACCTGGAAAGTCAGCACAGTTACTGCCTGCAGTGTCAACACAGAGTATGCTCAGACAAGCCTCCTGAGCGTCATCTGATCACTGATGACCCTGATAAATGAATCAGTAACAACCCCTGAGTATGCACATATTATATCCTGATGCCACTGAACACAGTCCTTGAGAGTGTTGCATCTTTTCTGCTAGTGTATATACGCAATATCAATATCATTTTTTGAAATTTGTGGTCGGAGTCGGCACAAGCAGATACTGCTCATCGTGTGTGACATATGACGCCCACTGTCTACTGAAATCGTAGCCTTGTTTCCCACTACGAACAAAATTATTTAAAGTTTATTCGATAGTGTGGTCCCAGTTTAGCCTAGTGTGATATTCCTTTAATCGATGTCTATTAACAGGGACGTTAAAACATGAAGAATAGCTAGTACACCAGCATACTCCATGAAGTCACCACACAAGCTTGGATATTAACATCCGGCACCACTGATCTATCCCTGTCAGCTAAGTACCAAACGGTTCCGCCATTAACAGTATAAACTCCTGTCAGTAGTGTATCATGTAGTAACTTAAGTTTGTGATAACGTTACAGTGCTTAGTTTATTATGCACGTGGTACTGGGTTTTAACTGGAATAGAGTGCATCTCATTCCACCTGGGCATTGCACATGCGCGAACTTGTGATCCTTTAGTTCATTGATAGAGCACTGTGTGATCTACATAATGCACACGCTATCTGATCAGAATATCTAGACACCTGCTGGAGAACATCAGTACAACTTAAAAAAGAAAACTACGATGTGACCTTTCATCTGCTACACACGGGTTGACCTGATAGCTTTTTTGACGTACAGATAAGCAATTCCCAAAGCTTGTTTCTCATGTTTCCGTTATAAATGCTGTTACATATTTATCTCAGTGATTACGATCATGAAGGAGCAGTACCATTCCTCTATTTAAACACAGGAGGGAGTTTTGTACCACTGCTCTCACTCCCATTCATCCCTCATTGGCTGTGATCATGCTCGTGGTGGAAGATCTGATTACAGTACATTTGCATTGTACAGCTGCTATGCTTCAAAAGCATGTGGAACCAGAGGATGACGTATACAGCTTAGATGTAACTGATACCACACAGTGAAGTCACAATTTCTATAGCATATAAATTGCGGCAATTGGAACTAAAAAATATGCGTATTATGGAACTGCAAGACAAGCTGACGAGCAATACTCAAAGTGCCCGAACAAGTATTTTGCATGCCACTCTTACTTTCGTGGATGAATTGCATTTCGCTACAGCTTCTCTCAGCCTGGTATCAACTTCTACTCTATGTGGTCATTCTACTTCAGGTCGCTCCAGATGGTTACTTCTAAGCACTTTGTGGTAGCTACTGTTTCCACCAACAGTGTAACATTACAGTATAGGTATTAATCTCCTATGAATGCAAATTCTTACATTTATTTACATCTAGTCTCTGTACCAGTCTTCAACTCTCTGCAATTCATTACAGTCTACCAGCACTGCTATCTTCCTCTTACAGACAATCACGTCATCTGGAAGTAGCCGTAGCATATTGCAATACACAACGCACATAACTTTGTATATGTTCAGTAACACTCTACTCAAAAACACCTAGGACATGGATCCACTGTCATTACGTTCAGAGTGGAGTCTGGTTGTGGATCCTCCAGCTTTAGGTGCAGGGTAGTGTATAGAATTGGATTCATCTGTGATAGGTCCAGGACAGGATCTGCTCCCCACTCCCCATGAAAAACCAGCACATACACAAAATAATACGACTTGGCTACGTGTTTACAATTGGATGAAGACAGTTCCTCGAACTTTTTCCTGTGTTGTACGTATATCTTGGATCTTTAGAGTAGGTACAAACCTCTGACAGCTGCAGTTGATTGAAACTGTCTGTTTTTAACATGTGAGGAAGTGAGTATGGGTGTCGCCTTTATTAGGTAGTCATAGTATGAGATTTTGTAAGAATCAGTAAGCATAAAGCTGTATTTAAGGTAGCTAACAAACACTGTAATGCACTCCACCTTGACCACAGTTTAGTGTTTATGAGGGGGGGGGGGGGGGGGGGGCGGCGGCGGCTTTGGCAGGTAGTATTGTGAGTTAATGAAAGTTTTTCTGGGTAGACATTTGGAGAAAGATAATGAGCAATTGTTGTAGCAAGCAGTTTGTATGGACAGCTAGCTCAAATTGGTCCCTGTGGCGGCTGGCCTGGAGAAAGAGAACAAACCCCCACCCTTGCGCTGTATTAAAATCATTCCACACATCACCTCGAATGCAGTGACTACTGGCCTTGTCCCTCAGATGTGAAGCACCAGTTACAGCGACTGGTGCGCCTATGTGGTTGTCTCTGTCGCGACAGTAGCCAATCTGTGGCTGTGCCGACAGCAGGGCAGGCCCTTGCTTAGTGAGTTGCAGCAACCATGGACAGGCAATTCAGAGGTGCGAAATCAGTCGACTGCAACGCTTAAGAGCAGGGGGAGGAGAGAGGGAGGTGATCTTTTTGGGTCATTAATTATAGCTTTTAATACTAGACTAAAGGCTTCTGCTCATAAATTAGACTTATGTAAGCATAACTTAAGATCACGAGTGAGCAGTTGGTTTACATCAGTTTACGCCAAGTGGCCAGTTTCTTTACATAAGGAGAACAATGGATCCATTGCGCTCGTATGCCCACTGCTCTACTACTGGCGATCTGTGGCGTACCTACGGACAGAGTACATTGCTGTTGCAGGCAAGTGTTTCAGAGCTCACTGTTTCGGTGAACAATGTAGAACACGAGGCTCTGCAGCAGACGACCCCTGCACCTTCCCATGCTATCCCAAATATATCGTAGGTTACGTTTCAGTGTCCGGCCGGGGTGGCAGAGCGGTTCTAGGCGCTACAGTCTGGAACCGCGCGGCTGCTACGGTCGCAGGTTCGAATCCTGCCTCGGGCATGGATGTGTGTGATGTCCTTAGGGTAGTTAGGTTTAAGTAGTTCTAATTTCTAGGGGACAGATGACCTCAGAAGTTAAGTCCCACAGTGCTCAGAGCCATTTGAACCATTTTGTTACGTTTCAGTGGGCATGGGATCACCAAGATTGGACCGTGGATTAAAGGAAATGTGTCATTGATTGGATGAATTATGTTTCTTGTCACACCAGGTCGATGGTCGTGACCAGAAAATCAGTCATTCAGTCGAACGGCTGCTCAAAATCTGCACCCTGACACAGGCTTAGGCTGGTGGGTACAGTATTACGCTACGGGTGGGTTCACCTGGGCTTCGATGGGACCTCTGGTAGTAATCGAAGGGACCACGCGCACTGTGGACTAGGTGAAAGTTATTACCAACCACCTGCATTAATTTGTACTTTGTCCTCCCCGATGACGGTGGCACCTTCCAACAGCATAACAGTTGGTCAGGAGGCCAGAATCGTGTTAAACTAGTTTCAGTATCGTGATAGCAAACATCCTAACCTGATGACACACATTTGGGACGCACTATCTTTTTCCCCATTTCCTACTCCATTCGCGAATGGCGTGTAGGAAGAAGTACTATCGGTAAGCCACCGTACGGACTCCTATTTTCTTGTGGTGATAATTTTACCAGATTTATTTCAGATGAAGTAATATGCTACCGTAATCTACATGAAACGTACGCTCTCAGGATTGTAGTATTAATCCTCTTCTTTGTTGCACAATGTCTGACTTCGAACGCCTGCCACTGGCATTCGATGTTCAGCTCTGTAACGCTCTCCCGCTTACTAAACGACCCAGTGACGAAGCTCGCGACTGTCCTCTGGATCTTCTGTATCTCCACTATTAATTATACGAGCTAAGTGGTCCAGGCCGACGAGCTGTACTCAAGAATTGGCCGGACTAGTGTTTTGTAAGCGAGTAGCGCGTCAAAGCAGGATGGAAAATTGCAGTGTTTTTTTTTCCTTTCTTTTTCATTGTGCTTATATCACAGTGGCAGTGCATTGTAACTTCTGTCAAGGAACGAAGTTTGTGCTGTCATCCAAACCTTCCCCAAGATATGAAATAGACATTAATACCATTGTACAACATTTACCTACAGTCGTTAAAAAGCAAAAACTTACATCTTAAAAGTTTGACGTAAATGTCCCGATTTGTATTGAACAGTCCTTTAAGTAACTACTAAAAGAATATTAGCTTTTCAGCGAGACTATAGACTTGCGGATCAATATCCGTAAACAGCGCGTGAGGGATGCAATCTTCTGCTGTTAGTGTTGCATCTGCTGTCAATTACCGGAGACAGAGTTTCAGAGCTGACAAGGTACCATTCCTAACACTGCAACTGTTCGATCTTCAATATGCGAAACAAGTAGCGAATCATGGTTCAGTGTTTCGAAAGCTCAAGCTACCAGCCTCCTGCGTAGCCTCAGTCGCTAACGCATATCAGGCCCGTGGCGGCCGACACGGAAATAGCCGGCAGTGTGTGAAATTTTCATTGCCAGTTGATGGACAACAAGGGGTGGAGAGACGGACCGTGGGCTAATGTCGTAGGTTGAATCTCATACCTCTTCCTCTTGTCCCTTTTGAAGTGGGGCGTATGCCACAGTTGATAGTGATCCGTTTGTGTAATAAGAGGTTTAGATCGACGAACCATTCAGTGCAGTTTTAACGGAACTGGCTGCGTGCCAACACAAGATTTCTATCTCTTTCCTCCTCTCCGTTCCTCTCGATTTCACATTCATTCGTGACAACACAAACACGGCAGACACTTGAAACAAACCAATGAAAACAAAAGTTATATCTGGTGTTCCCCAAGGAAGTGTTGGATGCCCTCTATGTTCCTAATCTACGCCAACGATTTACGTGACAATTTTAGCAGTTCCCTTAGATTGTTTTCAGATGATGTTGTCGTTTACAGTGTTGTAAAACCATAAGAAGATCAAAATCAATGTCAAAATGATTTGGACAAGAGGTCTGTAAGATTCGAAAACTGGAAATCGACTCTAAATAATGAAACATGTGAGGCTAGCCACATGCATACTGAAAGGAATCCGTTACATTTTGGTTACACACTAAGTCAAACAAATCTAAAGGCTGTCAATTCAAATAAATACAACAATTAAGAACAACTTAAATTGGAACAATCACACAGATAACGTTGTGGGGAAACCGAACCAAAGACTTTATTTTATTGCCCCAACATTTAGAAGCTGTTCCAGGTGTGCTTAAGAGACGGCCTACACTACGCTTGTCTGTCCCCTTCTCCAATACTGCTGCGCAGTATCCGGTCCTTACCATATGGAATTGACAAAAGGAAGGAAGATCGCGTTAACATCTCGTTGACATCGAGGTTGTTAGACACGGAGCACAAGCTCGGATTATGGGAAGTATGGGGAAAGAAATCGGCTTTACCCTTTCAAAAGTACCAGCCCTGCATTTGCCTGGAGTGATTTAGTGAAATCACGGTGAACGTAAATCTCGATGGCCGGATGCGGGTTCGAACTGTCGTCCTCCCGGGTGGGAGTCCAGTGTGCTAACCACCGCTTGGTAGAATTGACAGAGGACGTCGATAAAGCGCAAACAAGGACAGCTTGGACTGTATTATTGCGAAACATGGGGGGAGGATATCACAGAGATGATGCTCAAGTTGGGGTGGCAATAATTGAAAGAAAAGCGTTTCTCGTGACGGCATGATATTTTCACGAAATTTCGATCACCAGCGTTCTCCTCTGAATGCGGAAACATTTTGTTCACGACCACCTACATATGGAAGATTGACCATCGTAACAAAAAAAAGAGAAAGCCTAGCTACCACGGATATATTTAAATACTAGTTTTTCACGCGCGCTGTTAGAGAGTGGAGCGGTAGAGAAATAATCCAAAGGTAGTTCGATGAATCCTCTGTCAGGCACATAATTGTGGTTTGCAGAGTAGTCATGTAGACTTAGATGTAGGTGCATATAAATAAGTACGTATCACTTACCTCTTGTCTACCAGACGCAACATTTAGCCCTGTATTGATTACGTCGAGACTAACTGAAGTTTGTCCCAGACCATGACTCGCAGCCAGGTTTCCCGCTGTTTGCCGACGCTTTAGCATAGGCAATCCAAGCACGCTTACAGGCCTAACACAAAAGTTGTCACTGGTTTTTGCACCTGTTTATTGTTACCAGAGATTCTCCCGTGTTGCACGTATAAATAATACGGTTTTGGTGGAGATCTGTACACTCGCATACCTTCATTTGCGATCAAGGACGCAGCATGTCCTCAGCCGTGTCAGCGCTTCTTCAAGGTGCTGGGCGACGTGGTTCTATAGTGTACGATCAGATGTTCGATTGCATTGATCCTACGAGCATGGCCTGCTCGTAGAATTAACGCAGCCGAACATCTGATCGTATCCTATAGACCAACCTCGCGGTTTTCACAGATCGTGAGGTGTAAACAAGCGGTCAGTCATATTTGTACGCACGCTAATTAGTTTCGAACTAGTCTTTCAGTGAGAGGCTGCAAGCAATCAATAAGATTATCTCCATGACCGAAGGTTGAACTTTGCAAGCAACACATCATAAGCACATACGACGCGTTCTAATCCTTAGCTGCGTCTTCTTGGACTTCAGTTCGTCCGTAATCCAGTGCCGCTAGATGTTCTGCAGATGTGACCCATTTGCATTGATATAAATCTTGTGAAATTCTGTTGAGTACGCTACTGGCCATTAAAACTGCTACACCACGGAAATGACGTGCTACAGACGCGAAATTTAACCGACAGGAAGAAGATGCTGTGGTATGCAAATGATTTGCTTTTCAGACCATTCAATCAAATTTGGCGCCGGTGGCGACACCTACAACGTGCTCACATGAGGAAAGTTTCCAACCGATTTCTCATACAAAAACAGCAGTTGACCGGCGTTGCCTGATGAAACGTTGTGATGCCTCGTGTAAGGAGGAGAAATGCGTACCATCACGTGTTTGACTTTGATAATGGTCGGATTGTAGCCTATCGCGATTGCGGTTTATCGTATCGCGACATTGCTGCTTGCGTTGGTCGAGCTCCAATGACTTATAGCAGAATATGGAATCGGTGGGTTCAGGAGGGTAATACGGAACGCCGTGCTGGATTCCAACGGCCTCGTATCACTAGCAGTCGAGATGACAGGCATCTTTCCGGCCGGGATGACCGAGCGGTTCTAGGCGCTACAGTCTGGAACCGAGCGACCGCTGCGGTTTCAGGATCGAATCCTTCCTCTGGCATGGATGTGTGTGATGTCCTTAGGTTCGTTAGGTTTAAGTAGTTCTAAGTTCTAGGGGACTGATGACCTCCGATGTTAAGTCCCATAGTGCTCAGAGCCATTTGAACCATTTTATTGCGCTTTAAAATCTTGTGTATGCTTCACACTTATCGGGTCCAGAACACCTCCAAATGGACATGAAAACACATGTTTGCTTGGCAGGAGATACACTATTTGATCAAAAGTATCCGGACACTTATTAATCGACATTAATAACGGATGTGTCCAAATTCCGCCTTCTTGACGGCTTGAACTCTGATGGGGAAACCTTCAATGAGGCGTCTGAATGTCTGTGAAGGAATGGCAACCCAGACTTCCTCAAGAGCCGAAACCAGAGAAGGTTGTGATGTTGGGCGTTGGGTCTGGAGCGAAATCGACGTTCTAACTCATCCCAACGGAGTCCCACAGGGTTCAACTCGGGACTCTCTGCAGGCCAGTCCGTTTCAGAAATGTTAACGTCCACAAGCTATTGCCTCACAAATGTTGCTTTATAGAAGGGTGCATTCTCCTGCTGATACAATAATCAATTCCAAACTATTCTTCTACGCCCTACTATGGAGTATAATGTGTGTTCATATCCTTCTGCAGTCAGCGTTTTCTTAAAAGAAGTAAGGGTACACATCCTGAGCACTAACTCCTCCCCCCCTCCCTTCATACCGTAATATCACTACCTCCGCACTCCACTGTTAGAAGTATACATGATGGCTGGCTACGTTCTCCAGGGAGTCACCAAACCCAAACCGTTCCGTCGGTTTGCTGCAGGGGTATCATGATTCATCAATCCAAAAAATACGCTCCCAGTTATCCACTGGCCAGTAGCGTCGTTCTTTACACCACTTCAAGGGCCTCTTAGCATTGACTATAGAAATGTGGGGTTTATGAAGATGTGCTCGACCATTGTACTTCATTCTTTTTAACACTATACTCACAGTCACTGCGCTACCTGAACTTCTGGTAGCACTTTGGAACTCACGAGCTGTTCCTTTCATTAAATTCATGTGAGCTTTTAGAACCAGCTCCTGCAATGTTTTACGGTCCCTGTCCCTCAGTACATGAGGGCTACGTTTTTGTGGTTTAGCTGTGGTTCTTCTTTCGCGTTTCCAGTTCATAGTCGCATCACCAACAGCCGACATGGGCAGCCTTAGAAGGGTTAGAATGTCTCTGATGGATCTGTTACCGAGCTAACATCCAATGAGTAATCAACATTCAACGGATCCATCCTGCTGTTATTGCTTCTCCACTAACAACACACTACTCCCCGCTTCCTTTTATTCTGATGGGTCCGCCCGTCACGATGTCTAGTGGTTAATTCCGTACCACGTAGGGGTGTCCAGATACTTTTGATCAGATAGCGTAAATGATAGACCCTCGCTTTACTTCTCCGTTTGTATGAAGCTTCTAAAGATGGAAGTCTGTTTGCTTTCGTACGCGCAGTGATCTTACTTCATTGCGCCTAAGGCAATCATGAGAGGTATACGCTACAGACATTTCATTTACTTCCAGTCTAACTCTAATACCGATTCTCTAAATATACACTACTGGCCATTAAAATTGCTACACCAAGAACAAATGTAGATGATAACGGGTATTCATTGGACAAATATATTATACTAGAAATGACACGTGATTACAATTTCACGCAGTTTGGGTGCATGGATCCTGAGAAATCAGTGCCCAGAACACCCATCTCTGGCCGTAATAACGGCCTTGATACGCCTGGGCATTGAGTCAAACAGAGCTTGGATGGCATGTACAGGTACAGCTGCCCATGCAGCTTCAACGCAATACCAAAGTTCATCGAGAGTAGTGACTGGCGTATTGTGACAAACCAGTTGTGCGACCACCATTGACGAGACGTTTTCAGTTGTTGAGAGGTCTGGAGAATGTGCTGGCCAGGGCAGCAGTCGAACATTTTCTGTATCCAGAAAGGCCTGTACAGGAACTGCAACATGCGGTCGTGCATTATCCTGCTGAAATGTAGGGTTTCGCAGGGATCAAGTGAAGGGTAGAGGCACGAGTCGTAACACATCTGAAATGTAACGTCCACTGTTCAAAGTGCCGTCAATGCGAACACGAAGTGGCCGAGGCGTGTAACCTGTGGCACCCCATACTATCACGCCGGGTGATACACCAGTATGGCGATGACGAATACACGCTTCCAATGTGCGTTCACCACGATGTCGCCAAACACGGATGCGACCATCACGGTGCTGCAAACAGAACCTGGATTCATCCGAAAAAATGACGTTTTGCCATTCGTGCACCCAGGTTCGTCTTTGAGTACATCATAGAAGGCGCTCGTGTCTGTAATGCAGCGTCAAGGGTAACCGCAGCCATGGTCTCCGAGCTGATAGTCCATGCTGCTGCAAACGTCGTCGAACTGTTAGTGTAGATGGTCGTTGTCTTGCAAAAAAATGGCTCTGAGCACTATGGGACTCAACATCTGTGGTCATAAGTCCCCTAGAACTTAGAACTACTTAAACCTAACTAACCTAAGGACATCACACACATCCATGCCCGAGGCAGGATTCAAACCTGCTACCGTAGCGGTCTCGCGGTTCCAGACTGAAGCGCCTAGAAATGCTCGGCCACTCCGGCCGGAAAAGTGCAATATCAACGTAGATTTTTATTGCATATCTCCAGAAAAAGGGAACGTGATCTCAGCTCATATCATCAACCGTCTGGTTACAGATGAAATGAATATTATGCAGAGCTGGTCGGGTATATCATTAGTGAAATTTACATCGTGATAACCTACGTCTTTAGTTTGTGCTTTGCTGATGAGATCGACATGAAACGTTTGGCGTATTGAAATATGAGAGACTGTGAAGACTTATGCGCCTGGAAGCTCGAAAATAAGTTAATAGTTGAAATCGTCGTGAGACTATGCATTCGAACGTTAGAGACGTTTGTCACTTTAGTTGCAGGCTCCATGTGGTTCGGGAATAAGGAATGGACTTGTCTACTTATCATGTGCCGTTTGTAAAGGGATTTATTCAAAAGAAAGTCCAACAGTCTCTTTTTCCATTTTACAAGGACTAGAACACATGCCTCTGCCTTTTTGCGACTGCGTTTTCACTTACTGTGGTATCCGAGTGTGTTTCACGGTCAGACAGAAGCTTCCATCTGTCCCGTTACTATATTCCACAGAGGCCCCCCCTGCTGGACTAGCACTCTTCGAGAACGGATATGGGGAAGGATGGCCTCGCCACAAAGTAGCGGATGTTTCCAAAATGAAGCTCGCACGCTGCAGTGCGGTGCATGCTGTGATGAAACTTCCTGTCATTAAAGCTGTGTGTCGCATTGGGACCGGAACCCACACCTGCGGCTTTCGCGGCAACTCTCTGACTGATGGAGTCATTACAGAATTTGCTCGCTGCAGACTGTAGGGCACGTCATCGATACTGCGCATCAGCAGTCTGGATGTAACAGGGGTACGTTGAGACTCGCCCTTTCCGATTTTCTTCACTCTTAGAGGTTGTGGAGGTCAGTGCCCACACACACAGTTTCCTTGGGCAGTGCTACTCAGTTATAAATAAATTTCACAAAAAATAGCTTTTAAAAATTAGAAGGTTTTTCAGCGTTGTGAAGTATAAAACATTTTGAACTTAGAGTTGCTCGAGGTGAATGTGTCTTGGAACCACGAAGTTGCTAGTTCGATTATCGGGAGGAACAACATTTTTCCTTTTATTTTATTTCTTTATTTATTGTGTAATGGGAACGTTAATTAAGAAGTACTGAAACATGACTTCCAGTAAAAAAAATCTTTTATTTTTAATTACTAACAGCAAGAAAACGGGAGTATTCACAGCAAATAAAAATTTTGTGCAAAAAACATGAAACATCAAATGGAAATAATGTGCCTTCTTCATTCGTAGAGATTTAATACTATCATTGGTGTATTCTTTAATTTAAAAATAAGGCATTCAGCGTGTCTTTATAAAATTTAATTTATTTTTATGGGGTTAGTAATTTAAAGTCGTCACAGCAGCTTCGCAACACTTTCGTTCTGCACAAAGCGGCCGGATTCGCTACTGAATTCTTGACGAGCGGGTGGCGCACGTGCTCGGCGAGAGTGAGGTTCATCCAGAATTAGGTTTCCCGTGATTCCTCTGAATCACTTCAGGCGAATGACATGGTGGTTACCGTAACAAGTCATTTCATAATCCGTCTCTAATGAGCTTGATGTGGACGAGATGTTACACTTCACTATTACTTCTCCTTGTTCGTCTGCAGCTGTAGCCTTATTCTGCGAGCAACCATATGGTGTTTGGCAGAGAGCACATAGTGTGTGTTGTATTCCCCTGTTACACTTGTATCAAACACTGTTAGGTGGCAGGAAGAGAACCCATCACCACCGAATGTAGTTGTTGTTAATATGAGGTGGCTTTATTTCACATAGCAACTTCACAGACTCATCATAGGGCCAGATAGAGTTAGGCAACATCTGTGGCAAATGATAGCAGCAAAGACTTACAATAGTTTACAATAATTAATTATCAAAAACATTACAATGTTTAACTGTGGAGTAAGATATTGTGTGGCAATAGTGTAAAGTTCACTTGCACTGATACGCCTTTAGGTCTCACTCTCTCCTGGATTCGGTGAACGACAACTACGATCACTTGTAGAATGTCCAGTTAGCTCGTCTCGGCCACGACTGCCACTGTCCTGATGCTGTCTTGCGGTATTGTTGATACTCTGCGGATACTGAGAGGAGCCGTGTGTCCGCTTATGTCCGCGTTTGTGGGAGGGATTTTCGCGTGGGCGCTATTTTAATGACGTATGGGGGAAGCGTAAAACCGGCTTTGCCGATATTAAGGCCTCTCTTTATACTAGGTTTAAATCAATGCTGGCTGACTTGGAGTCTCGGCGCTCTCCTGTATGTAACTTCGTTCGGGATCTTCCGAATGGTACATACGGTGCTCTCTTCCTTCTACATTCGTGGCCGGGACGTGGGAAGAAAGATTGTCGGTACCCTTCTCAATGAACCAGAATATATCTGTGTTTATCATTCTGGTCATTACGCGTGATATATGCTGGAAGAAAAATTATGATTCTTCATTAATATTTGAAGCAAGGTGGAGATTCTGTGCTATTTGGAGTGGCATTATGTGGGGCCGACGTACGCCGCTGGTGGTCATGGAAGGTGCCGTAACGGCTGTAAGATACGTGAATGCCATCCTCCGACCGATAGTCCAACCATATCGGCAGCATATTAACGAGGCATTGGTCTTCATGGACGACAATTTGCGCCCCCCATCGTGCACACCTTGTGAATGACTTCCTTCAGGATAACGACATCGCTCGACTAGAGTGGCAAGCGTGTTCTCCAGACGTGAACCCTATTGAACATGCCTGGGCTGTTTATGGACGACGTGACCCACCAATCACTCTACGCCGAATCGCCGTTGAGGAGTGGAACAATCTGGACCAACAGTGCCTTGATGAACTTGTGGATAGTATGCCACGACGAATACAGGCGTGCATCAATTCAAGAGGACGTGCTGCTGGGTACTAGAGGTACCGGTGTGTGTAGCACTCTGGACCACCACCTCTGAAGGTTTCGCTGTATGGTGGTACAACATGCAAGACGTTGTTTTCATGAGCTATAAAAAGGGCGGAAATGATGTTTATGCTGATCTCTGTTCCAATTTTATGTAGAGGTTCCGGAACTGTCGAAACCGAGGTGATACAAAACTTTTTCCATGTGTGTAATAAATGTAAAACACTATTTTGCTTTCGTTGAACAGTGTTTAACTTCCATGAAGTTGAGTAAAATCAGAGACAATAATTTCCCAGTAGTGGCGGAGGGGCTAGTGCCAGCTGAACCTCCTCCCCCCCCCCCTCCCCCTCCCCGCCGTTCACTTCCGTAGTGCTCTCCCAAGAAATCTGCCTCTGCGACGATCTACCTCCCCAACTTCGAGATTCAGCTAGTCGTTCCAGTTTACACCAATCAGGACAGAAAAAGTAGGTGCCTGAAAGTTGTGACTGTTTCCCGTTACTGACCACAAAGCCAGACGATACCGGATATTTTCATTTATTTACCCGCAACTCATTACATGATTAGACGATAGATTGAAGGCTGTTGAAGCATAGATGACGATGGGAAGGGTATATGCCGCCTATAGGAAAATTAGGGTCGTTTGAAGACATGAGAAGCACTTGTTTGAATATTCGGAACTCAGAGGCAAGCCCGTACTAAGCCAAGAAAGGGACGCTGGAAGGTAGAAGGAATGCATAGAGGGTCTGTGTAAGGGAATTAAACTTGAAGACAGTATTATAGAAAGATAACAGGATTTACGAAATTCCAGAATGCTGGAATAATTGCATGTTAGCAACTTCTGTTAATTAGTACAATGGAAAACCAGCCGGAGTTGCAGATTTCATTTTTTTATTTACTTAATGACTAGTTTCGGGCCGGGACGCGCTTTAAAGTCATCCATATAATAAAAATGGTACTTCCAAAAATACAAAAATCATGACAAAACATGTACCTATTACGAAGTGCAAATGAAGTTGCTGCGCAGAGCCCTACAGATAACTGTATCTGTATGTGCTGTACTATGAAAATTGATGGTTTTGGCTAAATTTTGGAACATTATTATTTCCTTCATAATTTCGACTTCAGCCTGTTGGAAATACCTCTACAATTATGCTGGCATTCTGCTTACGGTAATAAAGACAAAACAGCGATTCCATTCGTAGTTTCTACACTAACAGATAAGTCGTACCTAATTTCCACATCGACAGATAGAATTATTCATATCATCCAAATACGAAGTGAAATTTAAAATTTCGGGTTCCCCATTTCTATCAATAATTTCTTTTTTCTTTTTTATTAGTTTTTTTGTGTATACGATTAATAGACTTCCACACTTTTATTCTTTGGTCAACATTATATCTTCGCACACTTCAAGTCAAACATGCACAAACCAAACGTCAAAACTGCCATAATATCAAGAATACTTGCATTTTGTAAACCAGTAACCATGAAGACACAGACTGTGCGACACTATCAATTTACTCATTTGGCAAATTTAAAGGTAACTATTTTTCCGCAAATTTATCTTCTCACTATTGTGTTCCTATTTCGTATCAATAACATAACATGCTTTTCGATAATAATAATCAATAGACAGTGGCTTCAAAAGCTGAAGTCGACTGTGAAGACAAACATAGATTAAATAAATAGTAGACCAAGTAAAAGAAATGCGGTTTCCATTCAATAAATATTTGGTTGTGGTATCCTCCATGAAAAAGAAGCGCTATTTAGTGCTTTGACGTCCACATGATGTTTCATGGAACCATTACTTTATTAGTATTTGACTCGGAAATTACATTCTCGTATTTTTATCGATTTTCTCGGGCGATTTAAACAGATATATTACGCAATTAGATGCTCATATTGCTGTATGACTTATATTCATGGACTGGTCGATTTGAAAAGCACTGTGCAGCTTAACTATCCAATAGTGGATTAAATAAATTCGGTAGATATAACGGCGTCTTAAAAGACATTTCAAACGACAGGAAACAAATATGCAAAATCGAATCTCCATGGTTGTTTGTTTCTGTGAATGTATGCATTAGGTCCTCAACATCGATGTCAACAATATCCCAATTTTCTTTTTATTATTTAGAATCCGTCTTTCTGCATTCTAAATCCAAATCCCAACGTAGAACATATCTTCTGAACAGCTCAGTGTTTAAAATATGTAGTTCGCAGTCAGTAGCCGGATTGTCATTTAGCCCCAATGTATTCCCATACTGTATCGTTGCGTTATATCTGGTTATCGTTACGTGTCTGACCTTTACTAAACTGTGCCTATAAATGATCGAACAGAAAATTAAGAAGTGAGAGTGACATGTTTTTTAGGAACTGATGTAGTGGCGACTATTTTTCGACCTGTATTATGAAAACTTTCATCAAAATCTATCAAGTCATTGTTAATGGATGAACAGTTTACTGCAGTCGCCACGAAATTTAGTTCGTTAATAGTGTGACCTATGTTATATTTGTTTTGTCAGACTACTTATTAACGTACAGCTTCCTGCAGCCTAAATTTAGAATTGCGACCAAATATACACAAACTGCGCTTGAATTATCTTACACTCTACTCAAATGTGCAAATGTTATGTAGTCAGTATGTAGCGCGGTTAAATAGTTGTTACGGATACAGTCCTGAGAAGCCGGCTTTAGAATTTCCACCGCATTTGGTAGATATTATCGTCGGCTGTTACAATGTCGCCTTCATTTCGGTGTACCCTGACAGGCCTAAGAAAAATAAATAAAATTTGCTAGTGGAAAAGACCTCCAAACTCCGTACAAGTTGCGCGATGCAATTATTTCAGCGTAAATCTGAGTAGCGTAACGAACACTAAATTGCTACCGGAAACTCTAGCACCGCTTCCGGACAATAATTCACCTTACATAACTTTTTAATGCCACAAGACAGCTTTCTGCCTTTATCACTCCTACTTTGCTGTAAACCCAATTACTGGCTTTGTCTCATTACCCAAGTGCGGTCGTGTTTCCAGCGCCGTTCGTCAAGAAAAGTGGACTTCCATCAATAAAGAAATAATTATCAAGTTCGACATCCTTTGATACTTTCACAGAACAGAAAGATAGCTGATTATGATGGACAGGTCGTACCAGCAGTTTGTAATTAGCGCATAAAACACAAAAATTAAATTTTAATGTGTAAAACTCCGTTATTAATACTTAACGACATCTATAAAACCACTCATAGGTTTTTAACTGTTATACACATCGGATTCTAACGTCTCTCTCTCTCTCTCTCTCTCTCTCTCTCTCTCTCTCTCTCTCTCTGTGTGTGTCTGTCTGTCTGTTTCTATCTATCTACCTGCCTATCTATCTCTTGTCTCGCGTGCGTGCACGCACATTCGTGTGTGTGTGTGTGTGTGTGTGTGTGTGTGTGTGTGATAGTTCAACATGTTTAATGAGGATATTATGAAACCACAGCATAATGGTTATATTTACACAACATGGCAATATTCTCTGCCCAAGCACAGCTGCATCAACGCAACATGCGAAAGACATTTTCAGTGTGTTATTACGGCACCTTTGTACAAACGGCAAGTGCACAAATCAGGTTTCGTCCTGTAGTCGTGGTCAGTGAACACATTTTGACTGTTTGTCATCAGCGCTAATTTGTCCTCCAAGTAAATATGACACTTTCATCGTTCGAAAATGCATGAACGTTTCAGTATTGTTTGGAAATGATATCAACTGTATAAATCGTTTTTGCCGTCTTTTTCCTTCGACCACATCGTTTTTCTTTTTAATGGAATGTGACTTCAATTGCTCGCTAAACTTAGAAAGTAATTTTGACACAGTGACTCAATAAGGGCTGGATTTTTGTGTAAAATAACTATGGAATTTCTTATTGCAAATAATAATTTTAGCTGTGTGATTATGACGAGGAAATACAAAATAGACGGATTTTGTGAGATTATGGAAGTAGCAAGACTTTACGTGAAATAATCTCAGATACAGTGAAAACAGAACCATTTCTATAACCTTGGGTAGCACTTAAAAGCATATGTGTAATTCCATATTACCTCAGAGATGTTGTTTAAATTCTGAAAAGGAGTAACACTCTCCTTCACTTTTTTTTTGTTTTTTACCACCAGTCAGATACAGAAACACCAATTTTCCCATCCTTACATAATGGAGGAAGGTTGTTGCCTTTAACACTGTATTTTCAAATTCTCTTTACTCACCTGCAGGGTCTGTAAAGAGCACCGAATATTGAATAGGAACGTACGTCCAGAGGCATACCCTTCTCTTACCACGGTAACAGACGCATAAAATTACATTCAACCAACGGACAAAATCAAATGGCTCTAAGCACTATGGGACTCAACATCTGAGGTCGTCAGTCCCCTAGACTTAGAACTACTTAAACCTAACTAACCTAAGGATATCACACACATCCATGCTCGAGGCAGGATTCGAACCTGCAACGGTAGCAAGCGCGGGGTTCTGGACTGAAGCGCCTAGAACCTCTCGCCCACAACGGCCGGCACCAACTGGTATGTTGGCAATGTTCAATGGTAACCAACGCTATGGCAGCAGAACTAGACACGGATCTTCACTCGAAGACTCCTGAATACTTTACGTTTCAGTTGTCGTGGATTTTTTAAACTATGTTTTTCCGCCTGCATAAAATATGATTAAGGGGACTTGTATTCCATGAGAGCTCTTCATGTTTGCCCAAATATATTTCAATTGGGTTGTGGCATCGTCAGTGGCTATTATTTGCTTTCTTTTTAAGTTACATTTAGTTTTTTGTGCAGTTACCATTTTAGCCACAGATCTATAGTTAATGCTACATGCCATTGCTACTGTAGTGGGCCTGTTCTGATTCATTGATCTGAGCTTGTTAGGTTTTTCGATTGCTTTTATTACACATGTTTTTCCTTGGCGATGTTTTACGCGCTCTCTTTCAGTTTCCCGCTGTTATTCGTCTTGCCACACCATTTCCATATTATTGCAGCCACGCAGGGATAATATAAAGCGCAGTGACAACGATTTTGTTTCGGTAATAGTCTTGATGGATTTAGGCAATACATGAATTGCTCATAGTGTTTTATTCAATAATTAGTGTCCACGGAAAACATCGTTTTGTTTTAATTACAAAGACTGCATAGTCATAAATGTAGTTCCGTTGGACGACAAAGTTGCCTCAAAGTAATGTGGTGCAAACTTCAGTTCAAGAATATTTTCTGGTGGCACTACAATGGTGCTACTAGCCTGGTCTCCGCTGTGATCCTAATTTATTCATTCGTCAGAATCCAAGCATTGTGTCTGGTAGTAAATAGATCTGATAGCGCAGTGCGATATTTTTCCCTGAGTTGTAACTATTTTCTGCATTTGCTCCCCATACCTGCATTTCAAAGTTTTATTTTTGGTTTTGCAATTCGGAATGGTTTTCTCTCTTGTCTTGTACATGCTAGAATGGCTTATTGTTACTCACAAGGTTTATAACCTTCTCAGAATCCGTAATAAGTGATCAGATACGAAACACAAGTAGCAACAGGCAGCTGCGTCGACCGATGACATGGGACCAACCCCATATCAGTAGATTCCAACCGTCAGTCGGCCGTATTCGTCGGGAGGAGAAGTCGCTTGCCAGTGGCTTTACCTGTCTTATAATTAGTCTGCAGTTTTCGGTAGATAACTCACGAATATGACGTCGCTATACGTCTACAGGACTGTTATAATTAAACTTCCGCTACTTGAGAGTGCGCCCATGAAAAGCGGGTGATCAGAGGATAGTGAAACTTAATGGACACATTTTTAAGGACACGCAGAAAAGAAACAACGAATAGACTGCTGAAAGAAATACATTTCAATTTCTACATGAGGGGGTCACATTTGTTAATTTCGTACCGTGTTTATGTTCCAGGTTACAGATACTGCTCAGTGTGATAACCATCTGCATCCACGGCAGCTTGGAACCGCACTACAGATTAGCTCTTTTCGAACGATGGATCATGGAATGTTCAGCTGTCTACAAGATCGCACATTGCGTCCAGTATTCATAGTCATGGCATCAGTAATTTCTTGAACAATTTGTGACGCAATTGGCTGTCGGCTTCTCCCAGGTGCAGTCCCCGAATCGCCAGTTAACTCAAAGTTCGGAATCATGTTCTTCAATCCCAGTGCGGAATGAGGACCTCTCCGTTTTCCTTTAGTACATCGATGTTCGCCAAGAGCAGCAGCACTGTTGCTGTTGCTTTGATAAAACAGCGTTAAGAGTAAGGTCCTGTTCACCTCGTCCAGAAGCATGTTGGCTGTCTGCAACTGTAATTCACACTTACGCTTGTGTTTCAATCCTACTTCGGCATACCAGTACCGGCGCATAACAGCAAGTCATGCCGGCCGCTGTGGCCAAGCGGCTCTAGGCGCTTCAGTCCGGAACCGCGCTGCTGCTACGGTCGCAGGTTCGAATCCTGCCTCGGGCATGGCTGTGTGTGATGTCCTTAGGTTAGTTAGTTTTAAGCAGTTCTAAGTCTAGGGGTCTGATGACCTCAGATGTTAAGTCCCATAGGGCTCAGAGCCATTTGAACCATCAGCAAGTCATGACACTAATACTACTATCAACGAAAATCCTGCAGCACGCTGTCCGAAAATCATTCAAGTGCAGTTGGGTACCGTATGGTAGACAGTTTTCATTCTACACTGGCTCAAGTAGTGAAAGTTTAATTATAACCATCCAGTACATCAGCATCTTACGGTTTGTGGCAGAGTATACTCTTGGTACCACCATCTTTTCACCCTTCATTGCTACACTCGCCAGTGGCACGTGGGGAGAATGATTGCTGGTAAACTTATGTATTAGTTCTAATTTCTCGGATTTCCTCGTCGTGGTCACATCGCGAGACGTTTGCGCGAGATGCATACTCGACTGTTCCCGGAAGGTACTCTTTCGCATTTTCAGTAGTAAACCTCTCCATGAGTCGCAACAGCTGTCTTGTAGCCTCTGTCACTGGATTTTGTTGAGTATCTCCGTAATGCTCTCTCACCGACTAAACGATCCCGTGACGAAACGCGCTGCTCTTTGTTGGATCTTATCTGTCTCCTACATTAATACAACCTCGTAAACTAATGTCCCATACTGAAGAATTAGTCTAACAGTTGTTCTGTAGGGAATTTCTTTCGTGGATGAATTGCTTTTCCTTAAGGCTCTTCCAATGAATTTCCTCCTGTTTTCGTCTTTTCTTACAGTCGGTTTCATGTGATCGCTCTAGACGGTTACTCCGAGGTATTTTATGATTGTAATAATTCCCATTAATATTACACATACAGCGCAATCGAACAGAAATTTATCTCATCGCCTATTTATGCGAAATAAGTTACATTTCTTTACGTTCAAGGTCAGTTGCCAGTCCCTGCACCAGTTATCGATCCTCTGCAGATGTTCCTGCAATTATGCAGTCTTCTGGCGTTGTTTCCATCTTATTGACAACCACGACACCTGCGCATGACCTAATGTCGCTCCTAATGTTGTCCAGTAGATTATTTATGTATATTGCAAATAATGACGGTCCTGTCACATTTCCTTTTGTTGTTACTGAAATTGTCTTCACATATATTCATTTTGCTCCGTTATTAGCGACGTGTTGTTCTGTTTGCACGGAAGTCTCAAATAAAGTCACAAATCTTACCCGATGCTCGGTAAGCTCGTATTTTGTTTGCTAAACAGCAGAGTGGAATTCTATCAAATGTCTACCTGAAGTGAAGGTACAAGACATCAGTGAGGGCGTCATTGTTGACGGCTCTCTGGATTATATCAGCTTTTTCCGACACGTGCTGTCGCTGGTCCTCCACGACACAGACGAAACAGCCGACGATGAAGCAATCGATTCGGCGGTGTGTCTGTGTGCTCGCCGCGGCGCGATGCCGATCGACCGCTCCGGACGGTCTGTAGCCACGCCACCTCGGCTGCGCTCTATTTTTAGAGGAACTCGGGGCATGTGATGGAAACACGTGGCCCGCTGCTTTTACGATTAAAGTCCCGTAAATTTTCTGCTCCGTGTAAGCTATATCCAGGGGCAGTGTGTGTTCTGCGAGTATAAATCATTGGGGGCAAACTATCATAACGTTTTCTTAAAGAGCTTTGTCTCGGCCGAGTAGCGATCGCACGATAACACATTTAGTGAGGTGTATGGAACAGTTGTCAGAACGTACCCTGTAGTTTACGTTTTACTCGAAAGTGTAATCTAAACGATCGCGTCTTCTTGGTTGCTTGGTCTGTTTCACCTGATATAGTCACAAGGAAAGTCCATAAATTTCTGGCACTGACGTAGCTGATGTTCGACTGCGTACCCGTTCTTAGTCATTTACAAGTAACACAAGCTCCAGTGTGAAAAGTTATACATCACACATGTCTGATTTATTATGAATTACTCGAACCCAGCGTTCCCCAGGTACGTATTTTTTCCAATCTTCTATTAGTATATTGCCTTCTTCCCTTTCCCTCTGTCCATCTCCTACTCTTCCCTGTCTCTGTCCATCTGCTCCTCCACCCTCTGTCCATCTGATCCTTCACGTCCGTTCATTCCTCCCCGTCTCCTCCTCACCCCGTCTGTATCCATTTCCTCCTCTCCCTCTCTCCTCCAACACCTCCTAGCCCTCACTGCCCATTTCTCCATTCCCCTCACTGTCTGTCCACATCTTCCTTCCCCGCTCTGTATGTCCATATCATCCTCCGCCAGTCCCTCTCCACGTTATCATCTCCACCCCAGTAGAGGCTACTGGTTCTTATTCCCGCAGTACTTCTTTCCAGAATGTAATTATATGTGTACTAAGTTTGGTTGAAATCGTCTCAGTGGTTTAGGAACATACAAAAGAACGTACATATACAGGGTTTTACAAAAAGGTACGGCCAAACTTTCAAGAAACATTCCTCACACACGAATAAAGAAAAGATGTTATGTAGACATGTGTCCGGAAACGCTTAATTTCCATGTTAGAGCTCATTTTAGTTTCGTCAGTGTGTACTGTACTTCCTCGATTCACCGCCATGATTTCATACTGGATACTCTACCTGTTTTGCTAGAACATGTGCCTTTACAAGTATGACACAACATGTGGTTCATGCACAATGGAGTTCCTGCACATTTCAGTCGAAGTGTTCGTACGCTTCTCAACAACAGATTCGGTGACCGATGGATTGGTAGAGGCGGACCAATTCCATGGCCTCCACGCTCTCCTGACCTCAACCCTCTTGACTTTTATTTATGGGGGCATTTGAAAGCTCTTGTCTACGCAACCTCGGTACCAAATGTAGATACTCTTCGTGCTCGTATTGTGGACGGCTGTGATACAATACGCCATTCTCCCGGGCTGCATCGGCGCATCAGGGATTCCATGCGACGGAGGGTGGATGCATGTATCCTCGCTAACGGAGGACATTTTGAACATTTCCTATAACAAAGTGTTTGAAGTCACACTGGTACGTTCTGTTGCTGTGTGTTTCCATTCCATGATTAATGTGATTTGAAGAGAGGTAATAAAATAGCTCTAACATGGAAAGTAAGCGTTTCCGAACACATGTCCACATAACATATTTTCTTTCTTTGTGTGTGAGGAAAATGGCCGTACCTTTTTGTAACAACCTGTTTACATACATACCTGTAATACTATAAAAGTAAGGATTCGTTACCTTATGACCTTACGAAATAAGGGAATGTATTACAAGTATAATTTCCCAACATTTAAACAACACCATTCACTGAAATTAATAGACTGATAAGACCTTGAAACAATAGCTCATACAGTGTTGATAGAATTTGAGACAGTACCCTAAAGAGTTAAATTTGCTTTCGCCCACAGTCCAGCTGTGTTCTGTAAATAACCGTATTTTTCACTTAAATTGTCAGTTAATGTATTTTTGTAAACTACGATCACAATTTTGGATATTGAGGCTCTCGCAAGTAACAGCTGTAACAACATAAATTGCTCACATTCAAGTACGTCAATAAATATAGTCTGTCGCACTTTGATTGGGGATAATTTATGTTGTCATATCTGTTACTTGGTCTTCCACATGCACGAAAATTTGTGCAATTGTAGTACAGACGGGGAAGAGCCAATTTGAGATGAAACATACTTTAATGTAGAGAAAGTGCTCATTGAGGGTATTTTCCAGACTTCGTTGAGTGTAAAATAGCAGTGGTTTGCAGCAACTCTTGGCAGATAGTGAAGTCGCAGCCAGATGCTGTGCGGATTTGCAGTGTCCCTCTCCGTGATGCCGTGCATGAGGTGTCACCAGTGGATGACATGAACGGCAACTGTTGTCTAGCAGATATATCTCTTTCCGTTTGTGTCGAGCCTTTGGGACACGACACTTGACCCTGTCTGACAACCGAACAACGTTCGCTGAGTTTAGAAGAAGGTGCGTTATTTGACTGCGTGAATGGACCCGATCGCGTTATTGGATGTGTCCAATCGCTAGGCTGTTCACACGAAACCGTTAATGCGATTTGGTTTTGCGGATGCGACGAACCTAAACACACGTTAACTGGCCGCCAGACAACGAAAGACTATCCTAATAGCTGAAAGCGATCCCACTACTTCGTTCATCGCCCTCGAGGGCAGCTGATGAAAGTGGCTCATTGTTAAAATCAATGATTCCCAGACACGTGAAAGAAAGACATTAGGAGTCTCCTTCTGTATTAGGTGATGCGTTTTGAAGCTATACACGATAGGGTAGGCTGGAGCCTTCATTTGGAATCGGAGAAGATTGTTGGTACCAAGTTTTTTTCTAATACTTACAGCACCTTTTGCCACTAACAATGATCTGTTAATGTGAAAAGCATCAATATCACCGTAGCGTGGGGTAAAGTTAAGCTTTAAGCCTCCCCATAAATGATTGTGTTAGTCAGTTCAAAGGTCAGATAAAGGAGTAAGGGCGTACCATCTCCAACAAAACCATGCCTAAGGAAGTTCTGTGGTGTTGACAAACTTAGGTGTTGAGGACAGCTCTGCATTTTAGGGCAAAGTTACCATTTGTAGAAGGATGGGTAAATACAATGTAAGATTCTACGGCCTGGGGGAGAGAGGCTATTGATTCGGCATAATGAATGCGGAGTGTTTGTGTGTGTGTGTGTGTGTGTGTGAGAGAGAGAGAGAGAGAGAGAGAGAGGGAGGGAGCGCACACGCAGATGACGCAGGTGGATGAAAGTTAGGGCCTGTTGTAACAGTCTTCAGAGTATGCAAAACTTCTTGAAAGATACGGATTCAGTAGGGGTTCTGATCCAACTTCCAAGTTTACTGAAAGAGTGGGTCAAGTAAAGGCATTTTAGGTACCTAACGATCTAGGAATTTTTTCAGGTGGTGGGACATAAGAGTCGAGGAGTGTAATCGCATACGGGAAGCGATGCAGAACACATGTCGATCAAAGATTTGAAGGGAGTACTTTGCTGGAACAGTGCAAGGTGATGGAACGTTGTAGACGTTACGATACATCGGACAAATGCCTTGTGTTTGTTAGTCATCGTTATGACAGCTAGTCTCCATGCTCTCTTGGATAGTAGTTTTAGTATATTTTGAACTCTTTGGAATATTTATTGGATAGGTATTCCAAGTTAGTTTTGGGTTTATGATCACCCCTAGGTATTTTAGAGATTTACTTAGTTGAAGTATTCGTTCTTGGATGTTAGATGTCTCAGGGGAGGAAACCTCGGGTACTATTTCCCCATAATTACTTTCTGGGCTTTGGAAGAGTTGATATAGACAGTACGTTAGTCTTGAATGATATAAGAAAATCACGGAGAAGTTAAAAGCAAGGTTGGAAGTTCAGTCAGTGTGCAAATTCCACGTAGCTGCTCGTACCTTGGAATCGCTAGTTGAAACGAATAATTACGCATTTAGACGACCGCTGGGCGCGCGCATGTTGACCTAATTAAGTGACCCCCGTGCAAACAGCATGACAAAGTTTATTTAACGCGCAAACGCAAATACTGCGGCGCGCACTCTGCCGCTTACCGCCGGCAGCTCGACGCGCGCTTCCGCCGCTGCATGGCTGCCGCCGCCACCTTCCGGTAATCCGTCGCCCAAATAATAACATCCAACACCTCAAATGCTGCTATCTAAGAAGGCATCCTGGGACCCCTGTGACTGGAAAAAAACGCGGGACACAGAAGGTCGTAGAACTGATCCACTAAATTACAGCCCTATATCACATCAAAATGCTTCAGATTATTATTACACATACGGGGTTCTAGCTTCATAACCTACCTGTAATGTAACAAGACTCCGAATGAAAATCAGTTTGGTTTCCAGAAACATCGATCATCAACTCACGCTTTTCACACGTACACGGAAGTTAAAAGAATGTAACATATTGCGCATACATATTAAAAGAAACCGCTTACTGTACATCTACATCCATACGCCGCAATCCACCTGACGGTGTGTGGCACAGGGTACCTTGAGTACCTCTATCGGTTCTCCCTTCTATTCCAGTCTCGTATTGTTCGTGGAAAGGAGGATTGTCGGTATGCCTTTGTGTCGGCTCTAATCTCTCTGATTTTATCCTCATGGTCTCTTCGCGAGATACACGTAGGAGGGAGCAATATACTGCTTGACTCCTCGGTGAAGATATGTTCTCGAAACTTCAACAAAAGCCTGTACCGAGCTACTGAGCGTCTCTCCTGCAGAGTCTTCCACTGGAGTTTATCTATCATCTCCGTAACGCTTTCGCGATTACTAAATGATCCTGTAACGAAGCGCGCTGCGCTCCGTTAGAACTTCTCTATCTCTTCTATCAACTCTATCTGGTACGGATCCCACACTGCTGAGCAGTATTCAAGCAGTGGGCGAAAAAGCGTACTGGAACCTACTTCCTTTGTTTTCGGATTGCATTTCGTTAGGATTCTTTCAATGAATCTCGGTCTGGCATCTGTTTTACCGACGATCAACTTCGTATGATCACTCTATTTTAAATCACTCCTAATGCGTACTCCCAGATAATTTATGGAATTAACTGCTTCCAGTTGCTGACCTGATATATTGTAGCTAAATGATAAGGGATCTTTCTTTCTATGTGTTCGCAGCACATTACACTTGTCTACACTGAGATTCAATTGCCATTCCCTACACCATGCGTCAATTCGTTGCAGATTCTCCTACATTTCAGTACAATTTTCCATTGTTACTACCTCTCGAAATACTACAGCATCATCAGCAAAAAGCCTCAGTGAACTTCCGATGTCATCCACAAGGTCATTTACGTATATTGTGAATAGCAACGGTCCTATGACACTCCCCTGCGGCACACCTGAAATCACTCTTACTTCGGAAGACTTCTCTCCATTGAGAATGGCATGCTGCGTTCTATTATTTAGGAACTCTTCAATCCAATCACACATTTGGTCTGGGACATTTTATTTGCTCTTACTTTGTTCATTAAACGACTGTGGGGAACTGTATCGAACGCCTTGTGGAAGTCAAGAAACACGACATCTACCTGGGATCCCGTGTCTATGGCCCTCTGAGTCTCGTGGACGAATACCGCGAGCTAGGTTTCACACGATCGTCTTTTTCGAAACCCATGCTGAGTCCTACAGAGTACGACTACATTATTGATGACAAATTGTACGAACATTGTCTACCGTGAAATATATTGTAGTAACTATCCAGAGCGACCGTAGTTGGAAGATCTCAAAAAAAAAAAAAGTAGGATAAGCAGATGCCAGGCTGAGATTCACTAGGAGATTATTGAGGAAATGTAACTCACACGAGAAAGAAGTGGCATTCAAGGCGCTTGTTCGACCGATTCTGGAGTATTGTTCACCAATATGGAATCCTCACCGAGCAAGGCTGATAGAAGAGATAGAGATGGTCCAACGAAGAGCGGCGAGCATGTCGCGGGATCGTTTAAACGGCACGAGGGCGTTAGAGAGATTCTCAACAAACACCAGTGGCAGACGCTACAAGAGAGACGTTGTGCATCTCGGAGAGATTTACTATTGAAATTTCGAGAGGGTACTTGCAGGGAGAGTCGGCTAACATAATACTTTCTTCAACATACACCTCGCGAAATGACCATGACGATAAAATTTGGTTCAAAATTGTTCAAATGGCTCTAAGCACTATGGGACTTAACATCTGAGGTCATCAGTCCTCTAGAACTTAGAACTACGTAAACCTAACTAACCTAAGGACAATACACACAGCCATGCCAGAGGCAGGATTCGAACCCGCGACCGTAGCAGCAGCACGGTTCCGGACTGAAGCGCCTAGAACCGCTCAGCTACAGAGGCCGGCAGAAAATTTTGGACCAGATGTCTACTCAGAGGTCGTGCAATTCTCGTAAATCAAGGGACGGTGAACTGTCGGCGCCGATCTGGCACCTGATAACGTCCAAATGGGTTCCATCAGGTTCTAATCAGGTGAATTTGGTGGAGAAGACATCGACTTGAGTTCACTGTCAAGCTCTGCAAACCACTGTAGCTCGAGTTTGGCCTTGTGACACTGACAATTGTCCTGCTGGAAGATGCCATCACCGTCGCGGAAGACATGAAGCATGAGGGAATGCAGATAGTCCACACTAATATTCCTGTAGTCCACAGCTATCATGGTGCCTTCGATTACAACCAAAGGTTCCCTGGTAGCAATAGGCGAAAAATAACTACAGGATATAACGGACACCATTCAAGCTAAAAGTAAGAGTTCTAGAATGAAAATCAATATAAAGAAAACAAAAGCAATAGCGCCAGGAGTAAATAAAAGGGCAAAGATGATGGTGAATGGGAGTATATTGGAATATGTACAGAGCTTTAAGTACTTACGGCAACGGCTTTGCCGCAGTGGATACACCGGTTCCCGTCAAATCACCGAAGTTCAGCGCTTTCGGGCGTGGCCGGCACTTGGATGGGTGACCATCCGGGCCGCCATGTGCTGTTGCAAGTTTTCGGTGTGCACTCAGCCTCGTGATGCCAACTGAGGAGCTTCTCGACCGAATAGTGGCATCTCCGGTCATAGAAAACCATCGTAACGACCGGGAGAGCGGTGTGCTGATCACACGCCCCTCCTATCCGCATCTTGAACTGAGGATTGCACGGCTGTCGGATGGTCCCGATGGGCCACTTGTGGCCTGAAGACGGAGTGCTTTTTAAGTACTTACGACTGGAAGAGTAACACAGAGGTTAAAACCTGGATAGTAAAAGCGAAAGAGGCATTTCCTAGAAAGGATAGTTTTATGTAGAGGCTGGGTTCTTTGGGGAAGAAGACCAGACATCGAGGTCATCGGTCTCATCAGATTAGGGAAGGAAGGGGAAGGAAGTCGGCCGTGCCCTTTCAAAGGAACCGTCCCGGCATTTGCCTGGAGCGATTTAGGGAAATCACGGGAAACCTACATGAGGATGGCCGGACGCGGGATTGAACCGTCGTCCTCCGGAATGAGAGTCCAGTGTCTAACCACTGCACCACCTCGCGCGGTGGTTTTATGTAGAAATGTACACGATGATCGGAGGAAAATATTGTTGATAATATTCTTCTCGGGTATGCAGCCGGATCGTAACGTCTTCAAGACACAATATTTCCGCGGTCCAACTGGCCGCCATCTTCAGGTGAGAGTGCTGGTGCACGATCTCGCCAGAACTGACTTCCCAGCGCAAGCGGCGGCCTCTATATAGGCCGCAGAAGACCCACAACGCGTGCGCGAGAAGGTACCGTAACCGCCCTCTAGCGCAGTAGACATACCCCACCGCCAGTGATGAAAAGAGGCGAAATCGAGATATCGCTGTCAGAAATTAAAAAAATAATAAAAATAAATTAATGTTATTCCGACGATAGAACCACAGACCGCTGTTTTTTAATGTCAGACAACACTGGGTCCCAAGTCTTACTTAAAAGAAAACCCTTGTCTCTATTAATAAGATTGTCAGATAACCGAATCTCTATGGATTCTTTTAAAATACAGTCCCAATAGCGAGATGCAGGGGCAACCATTTGTGTCTCGTCATATAGTATTCTGTGTCCCTCGGTGAGACAGTGTTCCGCCACTGCAGACTTCTCAGGTTGAAGCAGCCTTGTGTGCCGCTGATGCTCAACACATCGCTCCTGAATGGTCCGGATTGTCTGACCAATATAAGTCTTTCCACAGTGGCAAGGGATCTTGTACACACCGGGCTTCCTCAAACCCAAGTCATCCTTAACAGAGCCAAGGAGCGCTCTAATCTTAGCTGGCGGGCGAAAAATACTTCTGATGTGATATCTTTTCAGAATCCTTCCTATCTTCGAGGAAATGCTCCCAGCAAAAGGCAGAAAAGCTACCGATTTGCAGGTATCTTCTGGTGGTTCAGGCGAAGGTCCAAACTGGAAAGCACGACGGATCTGTTTATCTGTATAGCCATTCTGCTTGAACACAATCTTAAGATGGTCCAATATTGTTGGTGGTAAGTTCCTATGGGACCAAACTGCTAAGGTCATCGGTCCCCAGGCTTACACAGTACTTAATCTAACTTAAACTACCTTATGCTAACGGCAACACACACACCCACAACCGAGGGAGGACTCGAACCTCCGACGGGTGGAGAAAATATTGTTAACGTGTGTTGTACGGTGTGTCCCCCTGTATGGTGCTGAAGTGCGGATGCACAGGAAGAAAAATAGAACAAGGCTGAGGAAATGCGAGATGTGGAGATGGCAGTGTGAGGAAAGAATAAATAGCGAGACCAGAGTGGGAAATGAAGAGGTTCTAAGAAGAGTGGGAGAGCAGAGACAATTACTGGGAGTAATACAGGAAGAAACTTAATGGGATATATATTAAGAAAGCACGAAGGACTTTCATAAACGGTCTTACAACGAACCCCTTGAGTGCGAGGTCGCGAAAGGCCAATGATGTTTATAGCATTCGTCGCCCCACATATTGTCTGCCATCCAACCACAATATTGCTTGATAATGTCAACAGGGGGCGGGACTGGAGATATCCAACAGCGAGCACAGCACGAGGCTAAGGAGCTTAGTTGAACTACTTAGTAACTCACAGCAGTGCTACAGTGCTAGTGGCGTTGACACGAAGCAGAGCACTGGCAACGCTAAAGAAAGGAAATATGGCATTATAGCTGCAACAACAGTTGCCGAAGTTAACATTTCGTCAGAAATGAAAGCAAGTAGTTTCGTAGAGTGAGAAAGAAGTAGCAGATGAAATATTAGCCTTTCTGCAAGATGAGTCAGTGGAAAGTATGGTGACATATACGAACGACTGTGCGGACAATGTACATGATTACAACGATGACGACACGTGTTTAACAAGTGAAAGTGAATGTAAAACAGTTGTTGAGCCATTATCTTTGCAGGACAGGTAGCCACGATCTCGTCTGAAGTGAAACGTAGTAAAGGACAATCGTTGTCCAAGAAGCGAGTGCTGAACGTAATTACGTACATAAAAGATCTTCGCGGCTTAGCGAAAAAGAATTATGAACAGATATCGAATAAAGTCCGCAAAAGATGGCCGTGTAATGCGTAAGAAACACTACGGATATTCAAGGAAGGACAAGGCGCACTTGTTACAAAAACTGGTGTTTGCGCGTTTCAAGAATACATACGGGATGTACATGATTGTGATGTATTACGTCATGCACAACAAACTGGGCGTGACATAGATTACAGTGAATTCTAGGGAAGCAGTGGATAGTTGTATAACTTCAAACGGTGCTACAAGATGCGAGAACGCAAGATAACCAAATTTCAAATAAAGCGTCAACTACGGAATCGGCCTGAAATCTGTGGATGAGATAAATAAACTTATCTTATCATTCAATAAAGGATTTCCTTTCAACTTCCACCAATATGAATTTGAAGAGGAAATGTGTATTAAAGGAACCTTGGCGATTAGAGGTCTCAAGAGAGATGTATCAAGATCAACTAACATCATTGGCAAGCAAGAGTGGGTAAACGGGTGTAAGGGAACTAAAACAATGGTATCAGCGCTGCTTTTGGCCAATAGTTGGTCAAAATAACTTGCTTTTAGTCTGCATACAAAAATCATAACCCTTTATGGCAAACTACCCGTACATTATAGTGTGTGACATTGCGGTTCATACCACCTGGAACCAATGGACAAATTCAGACTCCAGAGGTTTGTTTTTTCCGTGCCTATAAAACATGTTACTGTACAGTCTGCAGCTACGCCGTAAAGGATAGACAGTTTCACGGTAAGTTCCAAGACAGACTGCTTCGCATTCTGTTGCATGCCCTCACACTCCATCAGTTCTCGTCACACCGTTATACCAATATCATTCTATACGCATCCTTTAAGAATGGAAACCTACCTGGCTGGCCTGCACGGTTTGTAACACCCGACGATTTCGCCTTCGATCTTGATAGTGCGAACCTTTGTGATTAGTGTGGTGCGCCATTTTTCGTTCGGTGTTCATGATTCAAGTTAATGGTTTGTTTGGAACATTTCTTGAATATCGATGATTCATTTTCTGTCGCTCGCCAGATGAACCTAGTGAGCCATTAGCAGCTAATATTTTTCGAGTCATGTTTCTTAACACAACACTTTAAAATGAGCCTTATTGAAGATTGAACTTGTGACCTCTCACACTCACGGGGTTCCATGTTAGAGGGGTATGTGGAAGGGGAGCCGGGCGAGGAACATTTCACATGCCAGATGATGATATAAACGGCAGCATAGACAGTAATATTAACAAGGAAGCAATAGATAACAGGAAATGTAGATCATAGGACCTTTTAAAATATCGGCCATTAGAAGCCCACATGCCTTCGCAGACATGCGTCCGTGGTGCGGTACGTATTTCCAACAACTGTTCACCTACAATAAAGAGCCAAAGAAACTGGTACACCTGCCTAATATCGTGTAGAGCCTCCCGTGCACGCAGAAATGCCGCAACACGACGTGGCATGGACTTGAATGGTGTCTAAAGTACTGTTGGAGGGAACTGACACCATGAATCCTGCATGGCTATCCATAAATCGGTAAGAGTACGAGGGGGTGGAAATGTCTTCTGAACGGAACGTTGCAGGGTATCCCAGATATGTTCAATAATTTTCAAGTCCGGGCAGTTCGGTGACCAGAGGACGTGCTTAAATTCAGAAGTGTGTTCCTGGAGCCACCATGTAGCGGTTTTGGACGTGTGGAGTGTCGCATTTTCCTGTTGGAATTGCTCAAGTCCGTCGGAACGCACAGTGGACATGAATGGATGCAGGTGATCTGACAGGATCCTTACGTACGTGTCACCAGTCAGAGTCGTATTTAGAAGTATCAGGAGTCCCATATCACTCCAACTGCACACGCCTCACACCATTACAGAGCCTCCACCAGCTTGAACAGTCCCCTGCTGACATGTAGGGTCCTTGGATTCATGAGGTTGTCTCCATACCGTACACGTCCATCCGTTCTACACAATTTGAAAAGAGACTCGTCCGACCAAGTAACATGTTTCCAGTCATCAACAGTCCAATGTTGGTGTTGACGGGCCCAGGCGAGGCGTAAAGCTTTGTGTCGTGCAGTCATCAAGGGTACACATGTGGATATTCGACTCCGAAAGCCCATGTTTCGTCGAATGGTTCACGCGCTGACACTTTTTGACAGCCCAACATTGAAATTTGCAACAACTTGCGGAAGGGTTGTACGTCTGTCACGTTGAACGATTCTCTTCAGTCGTCATTGGTCCCGCTCTTGCAGGATCTTTTTCCGGCAGCAGCGATGTCGGTGATTTGATGCTTCAACCGGATTCCTAATATTCACGGTACATTCGTGAAATGGTAATACGGGAAAATCCTCACTTCATCGCTACCACGGAGATGCTGTGTCCCATTGCTAGTGCGCGGACTGTAACACCACTTTGAAACTCAACTAAATCTTGATAACCTGACATTGTAGCAGCAGTAACCGATCTAACAACTGCGCCAGACACTTGTTGTCTTATATAGGAGGTGCAGACCCTAGCGTATTCGGCCTGTTTACATATCTCTGTATTTTGATACACATGCCTGTACCAGTTTCTTTGGCGCTTCGGCGTATTTGACGATGTATTTGGACACGACCATCGATCTGGTATAGAAAGGAATGTGATTCATTCGACCAGGCGAAACATTTCGACTGTTTCACAGTCCAGTCTTGATAATCCCGAGCCCACTGCAATTGACTATGTCGTTGGGGCAACATTGGAACAAGTAGCGTTCGTCCGTCGACCATGGTGAACATTGTCCGCCGAACGGTGTGCTTCGAAACACTTGTGCCTACAGCAGCACTGTACTCTGTCGTCAGATCTGTCACAAATCACCGCGTGCCCTGCTTCCTGCTTTCCGAAGTGAGCTAACCTCCGGTCTCCACTTCCTGTTATTAGACGCTGACGTCCAACACGTCGTCGCCTACCTGTGATTTCACCGTCATTCAAAGGCTTCCCATAGATGGTCACGACAGTAGCGCGCTAACAGCCAACCATGTCCAGTGTTTCCGAGAATCTCGTTACCTTGTGCCGAGCCATAGCTACCTGATTTTTGTCACAGTCGTTCATTTCAGTGGAAGGAACCAATTAGCGGCCCGTATCGTCGTTCGAATGACTCCCCATTCGTCTTTGTCCCAGTTATATACTTTCCCTACCGCACCATGTATAGGCAACGCCAAAATCGGGTATTAAATCTCGATTTGAGCAGTAGGCATGATTTTGCTGCTCATCACTGCAGCATCCTCACGGCTATCGATAGGTTGATTCTGTGTTTCCAGATTTCCGAAACCACATGTAGGGCCTACGCTTTCTAAAGGAAATTCTCATACTTTTCTATGGAATACGTACCCAGGTTTGCCAATGGATTCAAAATTTTCTGCAGGGCGGGATTAGCCGAGCGGTCCAAGGCGCTGCAGTCATGGACTGAGCGGCTGGTCCCGGCGGAGGTTCGAGTCCTCCCTCGGGCACGGGTGTGTGTGTTTGTCCTTAGGATAATTTAGGTTAAGTAGTGTGTAAGTTTAGGGACTGATAACCTTAGCAGTCAAGTCCCGTAGGATTTCACACACATTTGAACATTTTTTTCGAAAATTTTCTGATAGGCGGTAGGCTGCACGTTATCCTTCGGAAGAGTCGGCCACGAAGAGTGAATGTATATATTGTGTACTACACTGGACGGTAATAAGACAGTTTCTTTTCTCGTTATGTATTAGTTTCTCAGGGAGCTGTATTAGTTCCAGTACCAAGCTTTCTGCAGACGATGCAGTTATCTAGGGGTAAATTTTGTCTGGTGGAAATTGCATACGTATATATCTAGATCTTGACAAAATGTGAGCAGTATGCTCTTATTGTAGAGGAATGCTAAGATGTGCACTACACGACTACCGGATTAATGAGTCGCAATTGTAGTCAAGTAATGTCATACAAATTCCTGGCTATTATACTGTGTAGAAGTCGAAGAGGCCCTGTTGGAATTACAGCAAATGGCACGATGCGATTCGTTGGTAGGATACTGTGACTGCATGCAAAATATTTCTACAATTCTTACTTCATTGTTCAAGTATGTTAGCTCCAAATCTGAACGGACAAACAGGGGACCTCGAATGAAAACAAAAACCGGCAGTGCAATGAGTCAGCACTACAAAAAAATCCGAGAAATTTGAGCTGATATGGCGATTTTCAATCAATCAATCTTCCCACGTGCCATTTGCGAATGGAGCAGGAAAGGGGGAACAGATAGTGGTACAATAAAGAACCGCCACCCACCGTAATGTGGCTTACGGAGTGTGTATGTAGATCTAAATGAACGACTAGATTTCAAAAAGTAACTTACACATGTCGTCCCACTCTTAGACCATTACGCAACATGAGTGATTCATTGTCAGAAGAGACCACACGTTCCAGGTTTTCTGTGGAAAGTTCTGGTACGGTACAGTTAATAAGTGCAGTTACAGTGTACGAACGAAGTGGAGCGGCAGCTGCAAACGTTCTCCAAAGCTGAAGTACGCGATATAGTACGATTCTTGTGGGTAAAACGTCTAAATTACACAGATTCACCGTGCAGTTCTGATGGTATGTGGGCCAAATGTAATGTCTCGTACAGCCGAAGTGAAACGGTGAAGAAGATCGGGAAGCAAGGCCATCGACGTCAGCACAGAGGCAATGTCCAGGCAATCGAGGAACTGATTGGCAGAAATCGCACATTTTCCACTACGAGAACGTTAACACAGCGATTTTCCAATGGCTCTTAGGCCAAGAAGTGTATTTCTTTTGTCTAGGAACCGAACGATTGGTAGAACGTTCCGACAGTTGTTACAGAGACTTGGTGACAGTGTTGAAAAATGTCATGTACAAGTGTCACTTTGAAGTGTAGTACAGCATTCAACAGAAGTTCCGTGGCCTACCATAACAAATAGTAACTTTCTTCTGAAAGTTCCCTCGCCGATCAGTCATTTCGTCATTGACATAACTAGGATAACTGGCGACCAGACAAGCTTCAAATTTGCGTTCCCCCTCCCAGCCAACAACTTACTTTTATTGACTTCTCATCGTTGTTTATCCTGTTTATTCGTGTAGTAGGATGAAAAGGGCGTTAAAGTTAAGTAAAACGTACAACTTTCAGTAATTATCTTTGTATCATACAGTTCAAAACATGGGACATCACGGAGTCCCAAGCTGAATTGCTTGGACCAATAATGCGTTTACTTATGCGTTGTTTCACTGCAGATCTGTGTAAAGCTGCAGCAGAAAAAACAACGGACGCAAACGTGAGTAGCTCCGTCAAGTACCCGAAAACAATAAACAAGCATTACCGTGCTAGTTTTAATTCCGGCCTTACTCAACACAGTAAAATATCGAAGCTCCTCATGGCTCCCTTTCCTCTTCCCAGTTCAGTGCCCTCCAATTCATTCACTACGCCTCCTTCTGTTTCTTATTTTCACTTGTACTTCGGCCTAGTACTCCGTTTCTTCTTCTCTTCCTCATCTCTTCGTCTGTCACAAAACTGCCTCCTGCGCCTACCCTCCCCACCTCCCGCTGGCGGAGACGGCGACCAGGGTATGTGCCGCTGCTACCATACTCCAGTTACGCCACTGTTTCTCGTATAGAATAACACGCAGGATGATACTTTTCGAGGCAGGTAACAAGATTTCTAACTTGGTTAGTGTCGTGTACCGGCCATCAAGAGAGAGTTTTCTTTCCACTTTCCAACAATTATTTGACAAATCATTTCGCAGGCCAATCGTCTAGTTTTTCGCGAAATAAATATCGGCAAAAATTAAGTTTAAGAGTTGTTTTACATTACACTAGAAAAAAATTAGTTTCTTCTGCACCTTTGTTTTTAAATAATAGTGATGTATTAGTTTCCTAATAATGATCTGTTTGTTGTTGTGGCCTAGTAACAATCCGCTTACCCTCCACTTAATAGCGCTATGTCATGAAAGCACGTCCATGTCGCGATCCGCGCGTTCCAGGCAATTGTGACGCGCAATCCCGCTACGTGACGTACTAATTGCACCACTGTCGGTTAATCGGTGGACACGCATCAGATCTCTGCACTGCTATATTGGCTAAACGGTTTCTGGGAAGAGACACGTTTACAGAATCGCAGTTGTGAGGCGATTGATCAACTTCATGTAGCAATCCGACCGCACTCGGAGAAATTCCAAGACCCGACCACTCGAATGGAAACACGCAAAGCAAACAATGTTTATTTAATCGTGGAATGTATTCGCAAAATGCGAATACGGTAACACAATAGCTACACAATTTACTGAAAAAGTACCAAAATTCGTTTTGGTCTGGGACACGAACACGGATTTCCCGTCTGTCGTGGGTAGTTGCCTTAACCATCTAGGTTATCAGTGCAGGATTCCAGAACAGACCCAATCTCCATAATTAGGTCCAAGTGTCTGCCTCCCATAGTTCTCGGACAAGTATGTTTTCCCAGCACAGGGAGGGACTTACTTATTTTTCTCATCGGGTTGCTCTAGCTTTTGCATCAAATGCATTAATGCTGTGTGTGTATGGTTCGACGCAATGTTGCTACTGACAAGCACTGCTCTAGCATAGTCTTTATTTACCCTCCAGCTGACTGCATACGAAATCCTCCGATTTGTCAACAAAGCAACCTCGGCGTGTGAGTTCAAAGATATGAAGGCCAGAAAGTACAGAATAACAAAAATTTGAGCTTCCAAGGTAACAATAAAGTTTTTCTCACTTTCATAAAGCTCCCCAAGCCTGTATTTTCAAAAAACATTTCCCTCAGCAAATTATCAGCATCCTCAAATTGTACAAAACTTCTGCTGAGTAATAACACCAGCTTGGACTAAATTAATGTAACTCTCCTTTGGAAGCCACAACTGCGTTATCAGTTATTACTATAAAAATTGGTACCATTACGCTAAAACGATTAAAAAACGGAAAAGTGCGAGAGGGATTCGCGCGTTGAGGGTTCCGTACGAACTTAATGTCCGTATGTATACAGATAGTTTCGATGAATGGGTTTGCGAGCGTCAAAATATGTGACATAAATGGTCGTATCGTTCGGCTGTACTGGTATAGATGATTAATTTTTTACATCAAGGGACCGTAGACCTTAGTATTTGATATAAATTGCAACTTTATACCTCTACTAGTTTCTAAGAAAAAGGGGTAACAACAATCAGAGAAAAACGTGTCTTAACAGACATACAACTGAGGTACAGAATCCTAAAAAAGTGCACACAACTAATAACATGCTAGTAACAATAGGCGTCGCTGAAATTGCCCTCGACAAGTGCGTGCTACCGACACCGCAATCTATTCGAATGGAGAGCAACTCTTAAAATTTGTTAAACAATTTCGTCTTCTTGGTAATAAGCGCTGTAGCTGCAGGCTGCTTTCCTCGTTTCTCCTCCATAAACATTGTCATTGATTTAGCCCCCTCTACAGCGAATAACTGACACCTATAGAATGCTTCCACCTGGAAGAAGCACCTGGTAACCGAATTTGGTAAACAAATGGCAACACACGCTTTCGCAGGGAGCTCATCGAATACTCTGCACAACGGTAGTTTTCTCAGGTGTCACACTATTCTTGGATTTTGGGAGAAAACTTAAGGTTGCCGCTAAAACTCGACTAAAGTTTGGGAAGTCTCCAGAAATCCCATCGCGTGCTTGCCCTCTTTAGAATAACTAGCAAGATCTCTTTCCCCGCACCGAGCGAGATGCCGAAGTGGTTAGCGTAATACAAACGACGGTTCAAATCTGCGTCCGACCACCTTGAGGTAAGTTTTCCGTGATTTCCGTGAATTGCTCCAGGCAAGAGTCAGAATGGTTTCTATGAAAGGGCACGGCCGATTTCGTTCCTCATCCTGCAAACAATCCGACTTTGCGCTCTTTCTTTAATGACCGTAATGTCGACATGACATTAACTACTGATTTCCTTCCCTCCTTCCCTCTCCTCACCCTTACAGTAACTTACATTATTCCCTGAACTGTAATAGAAATCAGTAATAACTTCTCAAACAATCCGTCCATTCCGGCTTCGAAAAGATAGATTGCAAACCAATCATTACGAGAATTAAAATCAAAGGAAATCATTTCGCAGTGAATCCACATATCTCACACTTTCCGCGCATGATATAGCTGCAGGGCAACAGGGGTCTTATACACCGCCTGACTAAAAAACTGAAGCACCCAGAAGATGAGGAGACAACGAAATAAAATTTCACGGATTGTGAATTTATGTGATGTTACATCACGGACTTCGAAATCAAGCCATATTTACAGAGGAATTGACAGTATGAGCCCAGTTATCAGTGTGTCATCGACCTCTATGGCCGTGATGAATGTACTAATTCGGTTGAGAAAGGTAATATAAAACTGATGCATACTCTCCTGTAAACCAACTGGCCCACAGCTGTTGTAACTGATTGTTGATATCCCAGATACTGGCCCTGAACGGATCCCATACTGACGAGCAATATTCAGGTGTTGGTCTAACGATAGTTTTGGAAGCTGCCTTTGTTGATGGACTACATTTCCTGAGGATTCTTCCAGTGAATCTGTCTGTAATCCTAAATTAATTTTATGTGATCATTCCACTTCAAATCGCTCTGTATGCATACCTCTAGATATTTTATAGAGGTAAATGCCTCCAATGACTGTTCTGCAATCATGTAATCATACAATAAAAGCTCTTTCTGTCTATGTATTCGCAATTCGTTAAATTTATTTATGTTGAAGGTCAATTGCCACTCCCTGCACCAAGCATTAGTCCTCTGCAGGTCTTCCTACATTTCGCTACAGTTTTCCAGGCTAGCGACTCCTCTGTGCACAACAGCATCATCTGCGAGAAACCTCATGGAACTTACCTACTAGATCATTTATATACATATACACTGTGAAAAGTAATGGTCTTATAACACTCTTCTAGGGCACACCCCAAGTTGCTTTTACGTCTGAAGACCTCTCTATGTTTAGATGACATGCTGTGTTCTGTTTGCTAGAAACTCTTCAACACATTCACACAGTTGGTCTGATATTCCTTACGCTCGTATTTTGCTTGTTAGGCCGCATTGCGGAACTATATCACATGGAAATCAAGGAACACGGTATCTATCTGGGCGCCTGTATTTACTGATTTCTGGGTATCGTGGACGAACAGAGCGAGCTGGGTTTCACACGATCGTTGTTTTCGGAACCCATGTTGGTTCCTACAGAGGAGATTTTCTACCTCCAGAAACGTCGTAATATCTGAGCATGAAAACCGTTCCAAAATTATACAACTGACCGCCGTCAGAGATAGAAGCATATAGTTTTGTGCGTTTGTTCGACAACCCTTCCTGAAATCGGGAATGATCTGTGCTTTTTTTCAATCGTCGGAAACGTTTCGTTCCTCCGAAGACCCATGTACACCCCCGCTAGAAGAGGGGCAAGTTCTTTTGCATATTTTATCTGGAATCGTATTAGTATCCCGTCAGATACAGAGGCCTTTTCCTCTGTTGAGTGATTTCACCTGTACTATTCCATGGTCACTTATTTCAATATCAGCAATTTCGTCTTTCGTGTGACGATTTAAAGTAGCCATTACAGTGTGATCTCCCTCCGTGAAGCAGTTTTGGAAAAAGACGTTTAGTATTTCGGCCTTTTTCTGTGTCGTCCTCTGTTTGCCATTATGGTCATAGACTGTCTGTACAGTTGGCTTCGATCCGTTTACTGATTTAACATAAGACGATAACTTCGAAGGGATTTCTTTCTAGTCGCTATACAGACTTTTACTTTCGAATTCGTTGAACGCTTCCCTCAACGCTCTCCTTTGGTTTTTGCTTCGTTTGGTTTTTGTTTTTCTGTGAGGCATTTTAAATTTGCAGTGAAGCTTTGTTTATGTATCAGTTTACTAACATGGTTGTCGAACCACGGCGGATCTTTCCCATCCCTCGCAACTTTGATCGGCACAAACCTGTGTAAAGCGTATAGTACAATGCTCTTCAACTTTTTCCGTTGATACTCAACCGTGTTAATGCTGGAGATGAAATTTTCTTGCTGACCACTCAGGGCATCCGTCATCTGTTTCTTGTTGCTGTTACTAAGCAGAAAGATATTCCTGCCTTTCTTTGTTTTCCTGTTTATAGCCGTATCCAGTGATGCTGTAACGGCCTTATGATATCCCATGCGTTTTAAGCTAACTGAGTCAAAAATTTCGGGTCGATTTGTCATCAGGAGGTCTAAGATTTTACCTGTGCGAGTCGTGTTCTGATTAAGTGTTGAAGGTAATTTTCAGATAAAGCACTTAGAACAACTTCACATGATCCTCTGTCCCTAATCCCAGTCCTAATCACTTGGGCTTCCAGTCTATAGCCGGTAAATGAAAATTTCCACCTAAAACTATACCATGACCAGGAAATTTAGGCAGAACATTTTCCAGGTTTCCGCTCATCTTTTCCGCCTCCACTGCTGCTGAGGCAGGGGTCTATAAAAGCACCCGACGACGATGTTTGCTCCACTTTTAACACTTGTCTTCACTCAAATTATTTCACATTCTGAATCTGTACTAATCTCACAAGATATTATTCTATTTTTTATGGCTGTAAACACGCTTATACTACCATCATTCACCCAATCTTTGCGATACACATTCGAATCGTAATTTAAAATTTCATTGCTGTTGACACGTGCTTTCAGCTAGTTTCCTGTCCCTAGTACTATGAGAGGACATTCTCACAATTTTAAGCGAGATTGATTCCAGGTCCTTTCCATATCTGGCCATAGGAGTAACTCAACAGCACATAAACAGTTCATAGACACATGCCACGAGGGGACAGGCATTGTCCTGTTGAAAGATGGCAGTAAGACACTGTAGCATGAGAGGTAACACACGAGAACTCAGGACGTCCCTGACGTCAAACCGTATGGCTCCCCATACCATGGTGCTGGGATCAACACCGCTGTGTCTTTCCAAAACATCGGAAGAATATGACCTCTCTCCAGGTCGCCGCCATATTCGCCGATGATGGTTATCCTTGGTAGTGCGGAACGAAGCTTCTCCGCTGAATACAATGCGATACTATTCGCCAGCAGTCTGTGAGTCCTTCTCATACCACCATTCCAAACACAACTATTTGTGTTGTTGCGTTAACACGGCAGCCTAGGTTGAGAGAGTGATTCCGCAGTCGGGCAGTTGGTAGTCTCCGACCAGTATTGTGGGATGACTCAGAATGTTGCAGCGTGTCCATTATTTGTTCTCGGGTGGCAGGTAGAGGTGAAGAAGTTACGTCGTGCTTGGTCCACAGTGCAACGATCCCCCGTTTTGGTGGTTAGGAGTGATGACTGGAACCATGACGATGGGTATGCCTGCCCTCACGTTCCTGTGCAGCCCATCATCGTGCCGCAGTCACATCTGAATGCACACAAATTTGCATTTGTACAGGCTACAAGTGTCGTACAAAAAACAGTTGGAGACATAACATCTTACTCATCACAGACACATTTTCATAGGCGCATATCCCTAACGCCCCAGACATCTGCTATGTTAGAGAGAGAGACTTCCATTCGAAGTGTTTTATTGCAACGTTAGTTAACATAAGCACACTGCAAAATTTCCGTGGCTGATTAGGACGTTAGGACAGGAGTATAGCCATCATTCACTTATATCATACGTTTTATTTGACATGTATATAAAGTGGCTTATTCATTTCAAAACAGATACCCCTTCAAATTAGCATACATCTATATAGCCTTGATAACAGAAAATCGTCACTCACAAAAGTCAAGCCACTAACTTTTTTTAAAAATATCTTGGCAAAAGTGAGAAACATTCCCACACTGCCTCAACAAATTGTTTTCCCAGATGTACGTAATTACAGTACACTGCCAACACAAATTTTAAAACGAGAAGCATGAAAATAATACGTGAAAATGCAACAATATTAGATAACGCCTGTTCAGTCTTGCTAACAAAAATAGAAAACCATTCAGTTGAACAATAATAAGTGTACAAAAAAGAGATGTTGGCTGGAAGGTAATTTGATCCATCGAACACGCAGCACTCTTCACGTCATACGTTCCATATATGCTGAACATCTCTTAAGCTCAGTGGGGCTACTGATGTCGACTTTAATTACAACATAAACCAGCTTCACAGTATGCCTTTGAACATAATGCTGTGTGCTTCCAGAAACATGCATACCCTAGACGCAGGCTAACGGTACATTACACAGAAGCAAGAACTATCAGCAGTGCTTACTGTGCAACAGTAGCTTCTAGATCTCGTCGAGAAAAGTGATAATGTTAATCTTTTAAAGTGAGGTGCAATAGCCGAAGTAAATCAAAGTGATGTCCAGCGAGACATGCAGCACTGCTAATCTCGCCTCAAATTATCTGTAGTGAAACCTCAGCTCTTATCACAAGTCTTACGTTTACTTAATAAGCCCTATATTAGCCGTGGCAGTACAAATCATAGACCACAATTTTGCTTGATGTCACAAACAGGAAACAACAATTCAGTAATATTGAACAAGACAAGCAGCCCAATTTTTTTTAATATCATCTTGGACGAACCACCATAATTCTCGAGTGTCTCTAAGCAAGCAGAAATAATTACTATTCGGCTTACAGTATATCTTCGGTATTACTCCTTAGACTAAGATGTACTAATAAGAGCGTTCACAGCAAAAAGTCAGTGATAGGTAACCACAACGTACCGTGAAACAGCCTCCAAACCCTGGTTCCAACATAATATCATGTAGTTCAAAAATACCCCTACGAGCATCACACGAGAGCTCCCCGGCGCAGCAGTATTTATCGGACGTGGTTGTTACGACCTTGTGAACACACAAATGCACCGGCAGATTCAGCCGTATGCTGTAATATGTTTTTGGAAAGGCTTGCTCCCGCCCGAGTAGCACTCGAACATCAATGCAACAGCAGCAGATATTAGTTAGGAGCCAGTTACCACACTTCCGTTCGGTGCTTCTCCGTCACTTCATACTGCTCACATAACGCTTCAAAGAGGTCATCTGCCCTCATTATATATTTTTAACACAGCCGCTGAGGATTGCAATAGTGCCAGCCATTGACACACACACACACACACACACACACACACACACACACACACACACGGACACACACACGGTTGCTGGTTCGAATCCTGCTTCGGGCATGGATGTGTGTGACGTCCTTAGGTTAGTTAGGTTCAAGTAGTTCTAAGTTCTAGGGGACTGATGACCACAGAAGTTAAGTCCCATCGTGCTCAGAACCATGTTTGAACACACACACACACTAGCACAGTTGAGTTAGATGTTTACAATTTAATTGCATCTGTGGCCTGGAATTTCATTGACTAAAATATAATTCTCTTTAATAAGGAGTCCTGCTTCGAACTGAGCCCAATGACCAGCGAAAATGCGTCTGAAGACGTCCCGGACAGTGGTGGGATACCTACTTCACTGGTGCCCGCCATACGAACAGACAACCAGGAGTGAGGGTCTGGGGTGCCATTCCTTTTCATAGCAGGACTCGTTTGCTTGTCATCTGCGTCACCGTTACAGCACAACAGTATGTCGACCATATTCTATGCACCATTTTGTTGCCCATCATGCAAGCCATCCTCGGCCAACATGGCAGCAATGTAACGCCCGCCCGCAGACAGCGAGGGTTTCTAACGCGCCAATTGGATGAAACTTGGCATGATATCCCCAGGAGGACATACAGCAACTTTGTCAATCAATGTCATACCGAGTAACCGCTTGAATAAGGGCCAGAAGTAGACTAGCTCAATTTTTCTGAAACTTTTTGTCTGTACATGCACATCACACCTACCGGTTTCTGTCCCATTCAGATAATTCCTTCGTGGTACGTGGTTATTTATTCTTTTTTTTCTCAAAGTGTGTCTGCTTTTCGAACCATCTCCCAGTGCGCAAACAGACCGCGATCCTTCTGATGGCAGTAATGATGTAAGAGAAGAACGTGACAGCTATGTTAATGGAAAAACATAAAATATCGAACAAAACAATAAGGCAATTCCAAATTCTAATTCATTATGAGCGATCTCAATCGGATAAATTTATAATTTTGATGATCCATTTTCAATTTTGTAATTCCGACATCAGATTCGTAATCAGCGACCCCATAAATCTAAATGGAACATACTTTTGTAGGATTTTATATCCATTTTTCTATCATTTCCAGATTTTGAAGCGAGTTGGCCCACTTTGTGACTCCCAGATTGAATCTGGGTCTGGTTCACCCCCCTATCTTGCAAACTAACACACGCTATACGGGCAGGCTGCTCTTCATTTTATTACACTGTGTTCGATTTCGCGGTTTCTAGCTTATCATCAGCTATATGTCTCAAAATCTATCGTGATATAATAAAATAAAGAGCAGTTTGCTGCAGTCAGAGAATTTTTTTCCTGATTAATTCATATGACAGCATTTCCTATAGCCCCATCAACGGTGTATAGTTCAAACATTACATTGACTTTCGAGAGAACAGAGGTAGACGTACACAGCTCTGGAAAGACAGTCTTGTAATCAATCCATACTATACAATGTGGTTAGGAACAATCTGGAAAGCTTGTAAGAATGTTGCAGGGTTGGCTGTTCTGAGAAATAACAGTGAAGAAAAAATTTAGACACGTTGCACCGTTTCCAAGTTAATCAGCAATAAAGTCAGTCAATCATGCACAAATTCTAGCGGCCCGGCAGATATAATTAGTGATAGTTGTTCTCATAGCTTAGACAAATGCTCACGAGGCTGCTCAGTCTTTCGCTCGGGTGCGATCCTTACTACAACCCCATGTCCAACTTTTTATGCCGGCCGCGGTGGCCGTGCGGTTCTAGGCGCTGCAGTCCGGAACCGCGGGACTGCTACGGTCGCAGGTTCGAATCCTGCCTCGGGCATGGATGTGTGTGATGTCCTTAGGTTAGTTAGGTTTAAGTAGTTCTAAGTTCTAGGGGACTGATGACCTAAAATGTTAAGTCCCATAGTGCTCAGAGCCATTTGAACCAACGAATGACACGTTTCATCACACCATCTCTGGCGGGCCGCTTGAATTTGCACTCGCAAAGGTCTGACTGGCTAACTTCAATGGTAAATAACTCGGAAACGGCGCAACGTATCGAATTTTTTTCTTGACGATTTTTTCTCAGCACAGCCTACCCTGAGGCTCCTTTACCAGCAATCCGGACTGTTTTCCAGCTCTCTGTATGCCTGTTTCCAAGTGGAGTATCAAGTGGAGCAAGACAGTAACTCACTACTGTCAGAAAACGCGAAGCTACGAAGCTACAATAAAATAAATATCTCTTCATACTTTTACTGTGCGATTGCCACGATAATGAAATGCTTTGAGTCATTCGTTGACTGATCGGTCCTTTGCCTTGCCATATAGCGAAAAACAGTAGGCCTAGCATTTTAATTTCCAGAGAAGCGCAAATAACTGCTTTGCGTGCCAGTGCTCGGCCAACCGGGAAGCCAGAACTTAATGTCGTTGGCCGCATCCAGAATCCTATTACACGGACCTGGAACGTTGTTACATTCCGCTAACGACACTTGTAATCGCAGCAGTTGCACAGGTCGTAGATTCTCTCATGCCGGTTACCTCGAGGACGACCGACGCCTCTGGCTTGAAGGCGGTTAAGCCGTCGTCACAAGTAATTCGACTTTACTGAATTACGAGTGGTGACCGACAATGTAGAAATAGTCTTTATTCTTCGGAGGTGAAAACAAAATAGACCTAATGCTAGTTTCAGTGGAATGATTCTGGAAGAATCTTCTAATCTCTTTATTCGAGAGACGATAACATTTTTGGTAGAAGTGGGACATTGTCGAATCCTTCAAGTGATATCGTACAAAATCGCGAATGAGGTAGTGCCGCCGCTGTTAAGATCATTGACTTGCATTTGGGAGAATCTGGGCTCAAATTCTCATTCGGCCATACCGATTTAGGTTTTCAGTAGTTCCCTAAAGTCGCTTACAGCAAATACCAAAATGACAAAGTGACAACTTACGCGGCTGGAAGTAGAACCAAAATCCTTCCCTGAAATTATCAGAGTTATCAAAATTATAAAAAAAAGCCGGAAGCTCACATGGTGTTCATGGAGTTTAAACAGAATTCTGAAAAGTTGTTTTATATGTGATGTCCTTAGTAATACGTCTAATGCATCACTGGCACAGGGAACTTTTCCAAGCATATTAAAATTAAAAATGGCTCTGAGCGCTATGGGACTTAACATCTGAGGTCATCAGTCCCCTTGACTTAGAACTACTTAAACCTAACTAACCTAAGGACATCACACACATCCATGCCCGAGGCAGGATTCGAACCTGCGACCGTAGCGGTCAAGGGATCGGGACTGAAGCGCCTAGAACCGCTCGGCATCATCAGTGGTCTGTAATTAAGTTATTTGCATTTCGATTTTCTTTGAGATCGAAAAACAGTTCCTTCACAATACGTTGATTTGTACTTATGGTGATTTCCGCTTGATTTCTCGCATACATTAGGAAATGCCGTCTGCGAGCAAATCGTTTCTATTTTTCCTCTTTAGACACTGGTATCTGTGGTCTAATTTTTAGTTGTTCTGCAGCAAAGAGAACAACAGTTTGCTGTGTGGAAAAAAGCGCTGCTAGAGCTTACACTGGGGCTGTCGCTGTATGGATCAGTAGGTTTCTCCTTGGACGTTTATATCCAGTAGCTGGCGTACATCGTAAATGGACTCATTGGTTGGCCCAGAGTGGAGAGAAACACAATACACAGGCTGGTTTACGAGTTTGCTGGTCATTCGTCTACCGTTGTGAACTACGGCTTGCTGGAAGTTAAGTTTTTGGTCTATCTCTTCGGCCATGATTTCCGCTGGTTCCTCTGGCAGGCACTTTACAGCTACTTTGAGCGGCTTCTCAGAGGGCGGCTGGACCGTAAAAAAAAAAAAAAACACACGATATTTTCGCTGCTTGGAAGTATCGCAAACCTTTCCGCCAGTCAGCCAACGAGGTGAAGCGATGGTTAATAGTCTTGCCTTTATATATTGCCTGAGCAGGCCCAGAGACAATTTTAAGTTCGGCGTTTAGCGACAAGTTCTGCTTGTAGTACTGGATTGTGATTGGCGCTACTTTTGCTGGCGGCATCGTGGGTGGGGGTACTGGGTCAGGGTCGGCTGAAGTGCTACGTCCTGCTGCATCTGACTGCAGCGTCACACCCGTGTGGTCTTCTTCACGTTGTAGAGGCTCGTACTTGTTGGCAATTAGTACCGGAGTTCGTTGTTCTTGGAGATCTTCCACGTGCTGCGAGTTTTTCCGTCCCACTTGTTCGCGTCTGACAAACTGAAAGTCTTGGCCCATATCGTCATTGGATCGTTGATTATCTCCAGAAAGTTGCGACACTTCTAAGTCCGACACAGAGGTTGAATGTTCTTCCTTTTCCCATCAGGTGAGTGTTCGATGTCGGCATCATGTTTTGCAGTTTCAGGTCGATTTCGGTGTTTTCGATCTTCGTCAGTGATAACCTGTCCTCGGTCGTTCCACAGTGGTTTTATGTCACTCGGAGGCGGTGTGTGATGACAAAAGATCGATCCAACACGTGCCGTCCAGCCTGGTCCCCGATCGATCTCGACCTTTACTTTGGAGGACGCGGGGTTACCGTCGTTCCTTACTTTAGTCATACCTACAGAAACAGTTCCTTGTCGTCGCCGTCGATGGTCGTCCTGCCGTAGGCAACTTCGTCGGAAGTGAAGCAGCCGACATTGTCGCCGGCGGGGCAAGCTGCGCCGGACGGCGATCGACCAACTCCAGTACGGCCGCGGCGGCTGCCTCGGTCACGCGCGCAATGCGGTCCTCTTTCTTCGACATCGCGCACTCGATTGGAGGCAGTTAAATCACTATCTTTTCGAAGTGTCCATCACTCGCAGTACTGAGGTGGTGGTAACGAACAATGAAATTTTCATCACATCCTCTAATGTCTTTGCGGAAATAGATTCACATGTCACAAAGATCGCCGATTCAAGCTCGTTCAGCGTGGTGAGATGATTCGAGTAGACAGTATCTTTGAATTTGCCCTAACAAAATTAGTCACAAGGAGTCAGATCGGGTGAATATGGACTCACTTCTTGCGCCAGTATATTTGCAATAATCAAACGCAATGAATTCACTCCCGAAGTATTCAAGAAGAAAGCGGGAAACCTGTTGGGTGCGATGTGATCTGGCCCCATCTTACATGAACCACTCGGTGCGCCGCCGATCCTCGAATGGTAGCTGTGTGGTGACAAATTGTTCCAAAATCATAACCTAACGTTCACTAGTGGTCGCTTTTTGCATTAAAAAAGGGCCAATAATGCCTCTTCTGCATACCACAACTTTTGGAGAATACAGTGGTTTCCCTTCACACACACATAAATATAGGAATTTTCGAAACACCAGACTTGCCAGTTTTGTTTATTCACAATTCTATTCAGGAAGAAGCTGCTTCATCTGTGTACCAAATGTAACCAACATCAAAGCTTCATTATCAGTCATTATAAGAATCTGGTTCGCAATGTAAGACCTCTGCACGGCTCATACACATATAGCCTGGTGGCTATGGATATTGAATTTAAACGTGTGAAGGTGCTGTTTCTTTATTATCAAAAATGGTTCAAATGGCTCTAAGCACTATGGGACTTAAGATCTGAGGTCGTCAGTCCCCTAGACTTAGAACTACTTAAACCTAACTAACCTAAGGACATCACACAACACCCAGCCATCACGAGGCAGAGAAAACCCCTGACCCCGCCGGGAATCGAACCCGGGAACCCGGGCGTGGGAAGCGAGAACGCTACCGCACAACCACGAGATGCGGGCTATTAATAGTATTTTCAGACTATTCACAGATGATGCAGTTATCTAAAGCGAAGTACCGTCTGAATGAAGCTGTACAAATGATCAGTCAGACCTTGATAAAATTTATAAATAGTGCAAAGATTGGGAAATCGTTTTAAATGTTCAGAAATGTAAAATTTTGCACTTCACCAGACGAAAAAGACGTAGTATCCTGTAATGCAGTATCAGCTAGTCACAGTTGAAATCTGTAAACTCGTACAAATACCTGGGTGTAATACTTAGTAGGAACATGAAATGGAACGATGACATACACTCTGTCGCGAGTAAAGCAGGTAGCAGACATTGGTTTATTGCTAGAATACCAGGTTAATTCAATCCGTCTACAAAGGAGACTGCTTACAAATCACTCGGGGAACCCATCCTAAATTATTGCTCAAGTATGTAGGACACTTGCCAAATGGGGCTAGCAGAGGATACTGAACGTATACAGAGAAGGGCGGCTTTGTTTGACTCGCTGGAGAGTATCCCAGAGGTGATGACAGAAGTGAACTGGCAGACTCTTGAAAATACACGAAAACTATGCCGACAAAGTCTACTAATAAAGTTGCAAGAACCGGCTTTAAGTGACGACTGTAGGAATATACTAAAATTCCTCACACGTCGCTCCCATAAGGTTCGTGAGGAGATTAGATTAATTCCACCACGCACACAGGCATTTAAATAATCATTGTTCCCTCGCTCCGCCCCCACGGGAGCAACTAAAGTATCCTGAGTTATATAGACCTCATAATTTACAAAATTTCTCGGCATTTTAGAGGCTTCAAGTTTAGTAAAAAAGTTTTATTTTGTGTGTGTGGGGGGGGGGGAGAGGGGAGGGGGGGGATTCCCCCGCGTGGTTCGTCGCTTGAATGCTGCTGTTCACGATACACATAAATAACACGTTGTACGACGAACTTTAGTACAGGGAACTGAAATCGCTAAAAACTGTTATGACATGCAAAGTGTGTTCCAGATGATCAGCCCCTGGTACAAGGTTAGCAGCTGTCTCTAAACGTAAGTTAACGTGATTTAATGCAATACGCATTAAGTTCCGATACTGCTCGACTACGCGATCGACGATCAGGAAGGATTCAGAATTCACACTCATAGCAGTGGAAGTTCGAAAACATAACGAAATAATTCTTTTTTCATGTGAAATTTCATCACTTTTTCACTTACTAATGGCAGTATTTGTTGCTATAGGTACACTTTTCTTCAGAAGTAAGAGAGATTCTTCGATGAATTGGGCACAGCGTACAAACCATACTTAAAGGTGTATGAAACTCTAGAATTTTCGAAATCTATTAAAAACTGTGGTAAAAATTGGGGTAATTAACTGTAAAATTTGTGTTTTTCCTAAATATGGAGTTTAAAATATAACAGTTCATTTGTTTTTTTATTAATTTAATAAATTCTAGAGTTTCATACACCTGTGAGTATGGTATGTATGATGTGAAAAATTCATCGAAGAATCTCTCTAACTTATGAAGAAAAGTGTACCTATAGCAACAAATGCAGCCATTAGTAAGTGAAAAAATGATGAAATTTCACATGTAAAAAAAAAACATTTATTTTGTTATGTTTTCAAACTTCCACTGCAATGAGTGTGAATCCTGAATCCTTCCTGGTGATGCTGACGAAGTTAAATGAATTTATTTGTAAAAGTATAGACACTGGAAATTAAAATGTCCTGTGATGACTCTCCTGCTCCAAGTCGGCCCGTTTGACGTCCTACCCCCCTCAAACTCACACACTAAAGAGGCCGCTCAGAAAACCTTCATTGGATAGGTTGTTGAGTATTGTTCTTCAGTCTAGAACTCTTACAACTTTACCTCATCTGAAAAGAGAGGAAATATTCAAAGAACAGCCGCACCACGCGTCACAAGTTTCTTTAATCAGCGAGAGCGTTACAAAGATGCTCAACAGACTCTGATGGGAGGCGCTACCCGAAACATGTTGTGCATCGGGAAGAGACTCGAAAATGCCGGGAGCTCAAGATCCAAAACATCTACATTTACTTCTGTACCCAGCAAGCCAACTTACGGTGTGTGGTGGAGGGTGCCTCCGGTACCACTATCTTTTCCTCCTCTGCTTGTTCCATTTGCGAATAGCTCACGGGAAGAACGAGTGTTGCTAATCTTCATAATTAGCACTTAATTTCTCGAATTTTATGCTCGTGGTCATTTTGTGTGATGTGTGTAGGGGTATGTAGTATGTTTTCCGATTCTTTCTAGGACTACACTCTCGGTGTTTCAGTAGTAAACCTCTCCGTGGTGCACAACGCCTCACTTGTAGCATCTGTCACAGGAGATTGTTGAGCATCTCTCACCAGGTATACGCTTCCGTGACAAAACATGCCGTTTTTCATTGTATCTTGTCTCTCTTCTATTAATTCAACCTGGTATGGGTCCCAGACAGATGAGCAACACTCAAAATCTGGTAGAACAAGGGTTTTGTTAAAGGAAAAAAAAACTTACGTGCTTCAGTATCTATGTTACAAAAAGTTAGGGCGATTAACGTGCAACCGAATCAAATTTTCCTCTGCGTAGTGAGTGAAGTCTACTAGTATCAAACATAGGAGGCCTTAATTTGAGGAAGAAGTTCCTGACAATGTACGTTTTGCGCACAACATTGTGTGGTAGTGAAACATAGACTGTGGGAAAATCGCAGCATTTGATATGTGGTGCTACAGAATAATGTTCAAAATTCGGTGGACTGAAAAGGCAAGGAATGAGGATGTTCTCCGCAGAATCGGCAATGAAAGTAATGTATGGAAAAAAGCTGACAAGAAGAGGGGACAGGATAATGGAATCGTATGCTAAGACATTAGGGAATAACTTCCATGATATTAGAGGAAACTATAGAGCGTAAAAACTGTAGGGGAAGACAGAGACTGGAATATGTCCAACAAAGGACTGAGTACGTAGGTTGTAAGTGCTACTATGAGATGAAAAGATAGCCACAGCAGAGGAATTTGCGGCGAGCCGCATCAAACCAGTCGAGAAGACTGAAGACTCAAAAAACTAAGACATTCCGAAATCCCCGTTTAGATCACTTCAGTATTTTACGAAGTAGAAATGGTGATTCATCCTGCATATGTTTGTTGTGTTGCGACAATAATGCTAAAAAAATCATGTTTTTGACGATGTAGCACTAGTTTACCAAGTAGGAAACCAGCAAAAGGGTGAAGAAGCTTTAACCACAGAATTACACATGATATTTACCTCAACAGCTGGAGACTGACGCTAAATCCATCTAGGGTAACTCCTTACCATCTTAATAACCGTAGGAAAAACATAAAAAATATAGCAAAAAAGAATTTATATTATTAGACTATTAGCTGGGTCACGATGAGGTCCAAGAGTACTCCTCGCATTCCTACATTGCCACTGATATATTCTGCGGCGGAGTAGGGTGCTCCAGTATCGAAAGATAGTCCACGTCTGGACAAAGCAAAGGCTCAACTAAATCAGGCAATGAGAATCATTAGTGGCACAGCTAAATTAACACAACTTCCTTGGCTGCCTGTATTCTACATATAATAATGCATCACCATCAATTGGATGAGAAACAGAGGCTGTAAGGAGCTCCAGAACTGTAGGACTCATCAAAAGTCATTTCTTCCTGTATACAGTGTGCGCCAAGAATGGAAAGGTTAGGCAAAAGTCTCCTCCAGCAAAATGTCACTTCATAACTGATATTACTAAACAGGTTTAGGTCCTCTCGGGAAACTATGGACAACTCTGAATAGGTTCTGTACAGGTAAAGAGCATGGAAGGTGTGTTGCCTGTTTGTATGACTGAGTATTCAAAAATACCCCCGCGTGTTACTGTGGGATTTTTGTGCAAACTACACAGCACCTGCCTGAAGAGAGATTATTACGAAAATCTGCTGATGGACGCAGTTAAATGCATTTGGGATGTCCAAGATTTGTCGACTGATCAAGAAACCTAAATATTCAGTTATAACATTTTTGATTATTTCTGTATATTATGCATTTTATATCTTTATTTAACCATTTATATACGAAGTCTTTAAATAAGAATGAAAAACGACCATTTAAGCAACACGAAAAATAATAATACCTTTGTGTATTATTATTATTAATAATAAAATGATTATTTTTGTTATTAAAAACCAAGGCATCTGTGTCACATTAATAGTGGGGGCTACAACATATTATATTTTCGGGAAGGGGAGAGAGTCACAAATTCAAATCCCCCCCTCCCCCTCCCCACCCAAATCGAACCCTTGATCCGTAGCTGGATACTAGAAGCACTCTCTGAACACTTCGTGAAGCGGCTTCCGTATTGCAGATGCAGATACAAACGTACAAAATAAATTCCACTTTACATCAATTATGATCCATGGTAAGTGTAAATAATCAAATGTTTAGATGTTAAAAACTCATAATTAATTTAATAAACGCTGTCGGCAGTTCCTCAATATGGACACGTTACATCAGCCAAAAATTTAAACCGCACTACAGAATTTAGAGCACGTAGTTGCATTTGTTTGTGACAGAATTATTAATACTGCCAAATACAAATATTTGTGCGTTTCGTGTATCTGGCCGTCACACGGCACAACTGCAGCTCGATTATTCCCCGAGACCGGTAGGCGTGTTGGGAATGGATTAAAGAGCAACAGCGAGCCCGGAGCAGCTACGTGTTTGCGCAATAACGCGAAAGAGTTTCCGAGGGCGGGGGAGCGGCGTACTTGGCGTAGCGACAGCTGGTTCGTAGTGTGCGAGCTGGCAACGCCGCCTGCTCCCAGCGGCGGGGCGGGGCGGGGTGGAACTTGCCCCTGCATACCTAAAGCGCCCGCCAAACCAATTTTATACCCACCGGCGGAAAGAAGTCGGTATAAATATATAGAAAAGAAATGCCGCGCAGCCTTTCCCCTTTCCCCTTTCCTCTTTCCTGTTTTTATAGTTTTCCAGTTGGTCTCCAGCGGCGGCGAGGGAGCCAAGTCGCCGGACTTGGCGATGCGGCTGCGTTTCAGAAGTAGGGCCCGGCCGACGCGAAGCTTGCAGGGGAGGGAGCAGCCACCCAGCTGACGGGGCGGCGCAGGGGTGTTCCCAACATTCCCGGCTGACGTCTGCCCCTTTTCTCTCTGACACACTTCGCTCTGCGGATACTCCACCGTAAAACCGAGTGGTTTCCGTAGCTTGGAAGCAGCAAATAGTTCCTACACAATTTGAAACATCGAAACAAGATGAAACCTTTATCCAATATGTTTGTAGAGCAGTGCGATTGCGATGACTTTAAAAGTACTCAGAAGCAACTGCAACCAGTCGTCTTTTTTGATGGTAGAATTACTTTAGCATTACCAGTTTCAAGTCGTCAAGCGACTTATCATCAGATGGCACACAGTTATTAGCGGCTGCCGGCCGCGGTGGCCGAGCGGTTCTAGGCGCTTCAGTCCGGAACCACGCGGCTGCTACGGTCGCAGGTTCGAATATTGCCTCGGGCATGGATGTGTGTGATGTTCTTAGGCTACTTAGGGTTACGTAGTTCTAAGTCTAGGGGACTGATGACCTCAGATGTTAAGTTCCATAGTGCTTAGAGCCATTTGAACCATTTTATTAGTGGCTGTTTATAGCACTCGCAGGCAGTGTTTCCTAGAGTGATTTTTGCACCAGGGTTAATGTCATGGATTCAAATTACTGTAAATAACACCATCAACTCGACCTTATGATGTAAGTAAATCCAAACACCTCGGCCGCGGTGGTCTCGCGGTTCTAGGCTCGCAGTCCGGAACCGTGCGACTGCTACGGTCGCAGGTTCGAATCCTGCCTCGGGCATGGATGTGTGTGATGTCCTTAGGTTAGTTAGGTTTAAGTAGTTCTAAGTTCTAGGGGACTGATGACCACAGCAGTTGAGTCCCATAGTGCTCAGAGCCATATATGAACCAAACACCTCGCCACATTAAGTGTTTCGATTTTTTTCTATTTTGCCACAACTACGAAACGACGCCCACTAAGCGCTCTTTACCATCTGATGAGTCGCTAGGCGGCTTGATACCTTTAATACTAAAATAAAAATCCTACTTTTACAAAAGGCGACTGGCTGAAGTTATTAATGAAAGCATTTTCGTCGGAACAAGGTTTCGATAGAAAGAATTTTCAGTCGGTAGAGGAATGTGCGCTAATTTGAAATTTTCTGGCAGATTAAAACAATGTGCCGGACTGGATCTCGTATCTGAAACCTTTGCCCTTTGCGGACAACAGCGCTACCGACTGAGCTACAGTATCCAAGCACAACTTATAGCCACCCTCCCGCTTCCTTGCCCTCCAACTTCACAACTTCACTTCTGCCGGTACCTCATCTCCTACCTTCCAAACTTCAGAAGGGTAGTTGAGGTACTGTGGGGTGAGTCGTGAAACGTGCTTAGATAACTCAGATCCGGCACGGTAGGTCAACGTGTTCGGTCAGGGGTTGGCCGCACTCTACATTAAGAAAAATTGACATAAGTTTTCAAAGATGTTCTTGAATAGATGTCATGCGACGTCCGTACACACGAAATGACGAAAACTGACAAAGAAACAGACAGAAAGAAAAATATCGCTCAGTTACCTGCCCATGGAAGGCCAAGGTCCCAAGTTCGAGTCCGGTCCGACACACCCCAGTATTAATAAGCTAGGAAATTTCAAGATTTTCCACAGTAGGTAGCACGAAGTAAGCAGCGAGGAATGACCGCGCGGATTGACGAGCCATATCACGGGTTGCGCTGCCGCTCCCGCCGGAGGTTCGAGTCCTCCGTCGGGAATGGGTATGTGTGTTGTTCTTAGGGTAACTTAGTTTAAGTAGTGTGTAAGTCTAGGGACCGATGACCTCAGCAGTTTGCTCCCTTAGGAATTCACACACATTTGAACATTTGAGCACGAAGTAAGATTTTCCGCCTTGAAATGCTAGTCATTTCACAAATTTTGTACGACTTTGGTATCTGCCCAAAGGGAAATAATGTGTGATGGGATCATCTGTGATGAAGAAATAACTATATTTTTCTTTGAACTACATTTTCGTGTGATTGTGGCCAATGCGGTCCTCAGTTACACATTTGATCATGCGTTGAGTTTTTGTTGTCGTCACTTATTCAACTGAAAACCGAGGTGTATTCAGACTGAATCACCTAAAACTTGCACCTCTTTATATTTAATGAACCGTTGGAAGGACCGAAACGAAGTTTTCGTCAAAGGGTGATACACAGAAGTCTACGTGTTTTTTTTTTGTTTTTTTTTTTTTACGTGTTCAGTCATTATAACTCTAGTATTAACCAAGGTACTGAGTAGGTGCTCTTTCTTTAAATTGAGGAATACATTTTCCTCGGTATTCGAAAGCTCTTTAAAAAAAGAATAGGGTCAGTTTTAACGTTGAAACTTGCAGCAAAATGTGTGAGAAATGTGATAAACGTGACCGCAAAGCGGCCGAAATCGGATATTGCGGTGTAAATGAGGTTCCCGGCACGGCCACGTTGTAATACACAGAAAGAAGATAGGCTTGCGGTACTAACAAAGGGACTACCATACACGTTAATCATGGAATTTGATAAGTCGTAGGTATGTGGTAGAGGAAACTGTCCTGAGTACCTGGGCAGCGGCTTTTAATGTGACAGCTCCTAGTTTCCGAGAAAAGTCGATGTTAAAGTCTGAAGTCTTCTTTCAGTTTAGTCGTACAGAATATCATATCGTTAAATAGTATAGGAAGAGCTGGTACAAGCCGATCTCTGGAAAGATCATTTTCGATTCTGGAGAAATATAGGAATACGCGAAGCAATACTGACCCAAGGAGTTATAAGAAACCTTTTGACGACGTTGACTGGAATACTCTCTTTGAAATTCTACAGGTACCTGGGGTAAAACACAGGGAGCGAAAGGTTTTATACAACTTGTACAGAAACCAGACTGCAGTTCAAAAAGTCCAGGGGCATGAAAGGGAAGCAGCGGTTGAGAAGGGAGTGAGACAGGGTTGTAGCCTATCCCCGATGTTATTCAATCTATATATTGAACAGGCAATAAAGGAAAACAAAGAAAATTTGTAGTTGTTCAGGGAGAAGAAATAAAGATCTTGAGGTTTGCCGATGACACTGTAATTGAGAGATACCAAAGGCTTTGAAAGAGCAGTTGAACGGAATGGACAGTGTCTTGAAAGGGGAATATAACATTAATAAAAGCAAAACAATGATTTTTAGTCGAGTTACATTAGGTGGTGCTATTGAAAATAGATTAGGAAACGAACGTTTGAAAGCAGTAGATGAGTTTTGCTATTTGATCAGCAAAACAAATGAGGATGGCCGATGTAGAGGGTATATAAAATGTAGACCGGCTATGGCAAGAAAACATTTTCTGAAGAAGCAAAATTTGTGAACATTGAATATAGATTTAAGAGTTAGTAAGGCTTTTCCGAAGGTATTTTTCTGGTTGTGTTTTCTAATTTTGGGAAGACCGACTCTGCTGTCTGTCGTGACCGGCTGTCTTAAATACAGAAATTTTTATGCGATCTTTGCTGTTGAATGTTTTACTATTTGTCGGGAGTGTAGCCATGTATGGAAATGAAACATGAACGACAGATAGTTCAGACAAAAGACAATAGAAGCTTATAAAATTTAATGCTACAGCAAAAATTTTAAGAATAGATGGGTAGATCACGCAGCTAAAGAGGAGGAATTGAACAGAGCTGAGGAGAAAGGAAATTTGTGGCAAAACTTGACCAAAAGAAGGGGTCGGTTGAAAGGACACATTTTGAGACATCGGGGAATCACCAGTTTAGTATTTGATGGAAGTGTGAGATCATAAGATGAATACAATAAGCAGATTCAGAAGGTTGTAGGTTGTAGTTTTCATTCAGAGATACGGAGGCTCGCGCAGGGTAGAGTAGCATGGAGAGCTGCCTTAAACCAGTGTTCGGACTGAAGACCACAACAACAGTATACGTCATCCAAAATTATTCAAAAATAGTCATTTTCGCCGTAAGAGTCTCATTAATAAATAAATCTTCAGTTGTGTATTCCGTTTATGGTTCTTAGCTAAAATTACGAATATTATTGACAGCTCCAAGGAGTTCTCAATGATGGACGATGTGTTAGCGAATCCGGAAGGAATTCAGATACAGACGAAAGCATTTATCCCTAATTTTGACCGCGATTGTGCAATTAATCCCTTGCCGAGCAGGGAATGGAAACCGATTTGAACAAGAAGAGTTATTCCTTCACAGTACACTATACTATAGTGTAAATGTGCCAGGTAAGATATTCCCTTGCGTTTTCTTATATATGCAAGAATCATCAGGGAAATTTTGTCGGATTGTTCAAAAAGACTTGACGACTAGACTGACAAATTAAAAAAAAAAAAAAAAAAAAAAAAAACACGGTGTTGTGAACAACACGACGTCAGGAATGTTCACGAAGGTGCTACACGAAGAATTTTTAAAATTTACCATTCTTACGTGCGTGGGAAAAGAAAAATTTCTTTTCATTAATGATTCGTTGGGAGGGAAAACTGCTCAATCAGTGGTCGAATCCTTGTAGATGAAAGACAAGCATGCACCATTACTTTACAGGCATGTTAAGCTTTTCACGAAAAAATTCAAAATGCTCCTGACTTGCTACGGACTAAGAGAGAAGTCGCTTCGAGGCAAGATTCCATAATAATACATTCTTTAATTCTGTATCAGTATAGTGGTCCTACTTTTACAGGAATGATCGAATACGGGTGGGTCGTATTGAAGTCGTTTTGGATTTAAACTAACTATGTTTTCCGTTATCGATTCTGAAAAACCATAGTGCCTGCAAGGCAACATGTTTCATTAAACGTGCATGGTGATGTACGATTTTGTGTTTCAGTTGCTTCTGCGACAAATACCACCCAAAATGGTGTTCTAGCACAGCAGGCGATGGAAACGAGAGCGAGTAAGAGGATCCTTTAATTTATTCTGTAACAAACGGAACATACATTCGATGAAAGTTTGCAGTAATGATTGATTTGTTAATGAAATTACTACTGTAAAAATGACTATATTTGAATAATTTCCCTCTATAACATACTGAAGACTCAACAAAATCCGTGATTAACGAGTCCCATGGCAATCTTGTAATTCCCTCTTCGCCCTGCATTATACGACAAAGATAAATGTTCAACTACGATTGTTGTAACTGAAACTATTTTACTTACTTATCTACTGGCTTTTGGTTTCATGACCATACGACCACCATAATTTATACTTATCAGTGACAACGGCCAGTTTTGAATATTATCTATTTACAACATTTAAATCGGTTTATAGCAAAAGAATTATAATTTTTATAAAGTTATATGTAAAATGCTCTTACCTGTGTACAAAATTAAAATCAAATTCAATTGAAACAAAAGGTTTGTTAATTTCAGTTTTTTTTACAAATGCACTACCATTTGCGTCCGATGTTTCTTCTGACCTGTTGGGTAGTTTGGCAACTGGAATTATATTATGACTTTTGGCGTTTCATAAATAGCTTGAAAAACAATTTATGCGAACTGAAGCTTAAGAACAGCTTTTGTGGGAAAAAGTAAACAGTCGAAAGGCTTTATAAAACAACAGACTCTGCTATGAAAGTCCCACTTAAGTGTTCACACCGCAGTAGCAAATTATGGTCGCTTTGCCTTCCAGTTTTAGTCATTTCTGGGATATTTTTGCGAAAAGTTTCAGTACCAAAATCAATAATAGTTACATCACTATTATTACCTTTATTTCGACTTCTGCAAAAAATAATATATCGTTTCACTTAAAGAAACCGCGCTTGCTTCGATATCTCGATTTGGAAGGCTTACACGTAAAAAAAAAAAATCAGGTACTCATCTGCGTACTATGATCTGCCCAAAAACTCTTTCCGACATCTTGCACAGTTCATGAAATAGATGTGTAAGTATCTGATGTTTCACACTGTCGCCGGCCGCGGTGGTCTCGCGGTTCTAGGCGCGCAGTCCGGAACCGTGCGACTGCTACGGTCGCAGGTTCGAATCCTGCCTCGGGCATGGATGTGTGTGATGTCCTTAGGTTAGTTAGGTTTAAGTAGTTCTAAGTTCTAGGGGACTAATGACCACAGCAGTTGAGTCCCATAGTGCTCAGAGCCATTTGAACCATTTTTTTTCACACTGTCAAGTTCTTTGGTCTTCTCTTGATTTAACCAGAGGACATTCATAAATTACACAATTACCGGTATACTGTAATCTAAAATACCTTAAGACATGTAAACCAGAAAAATTGGAGTGAGAAAGCTAAAAACAAACAGTAAAATTTGAGAAGGAAGAGATTAAATGTATGATATTAAGAAGCATTGTAACATAGATGCAGCATTGTATACTGTTTACGGTTACGTGTGAAGGGGATAAATGCAACAGAACATTGCGTGACAGACGACTCCATGTAATGGTAAAGCCAAAAGATCAGTGCTCTTCGTACTTTCTCGGTCCACAGCTTCCTTGACCTGAACGTAAACAGCCTTGGCTGTTTTCGCACATTACATGCGGCTCTAAGTCTGGAGTAAATAAACTTAAATTTCGGAACATGAATAAGAATAATTATTTCCTTATTAGCTGTTATATAACATATTTCAATAAACGTTTCATATTCTTACAACGAAATGGATGTGAAGGATAACCTCGTTTTTCGATCATCGGTTCCTTAAACTTTGGCACAAGATTGTAAATAGCGACTGGCATTCCTTTCTTCACATTCATTCGCGATATACAGCTCGAGTTGACGTCTGCCAATGCTGAAAATCCTTCCTCGCATAAGAAGAATGTTGCAAAAGATATCAAAACTAGCGAATACTCCTACTTCACCAAACTCCAAAACGCAAGCAGTGATGAGGGAACATCGATTTCAATGTAGAGTCAGAATAAATATCAATAAATTGCATTTGTTCTTCAGTGGCTTCGTCTGAAAAGTAATTCAAGAAGGAATCACTGACAATGGGTTCAGTTAAATGATCTTCACTCATCATAAAGCCATTGTTTTGTAATACCGTGTGATGAGCAGTGACTCATAATGTATATCTTTACCATCCACCTTTTTCTTCCATAGTACTAGACTGTCATCTGCCACGCTGCCAAAGTAACACCACCTATTTCTTGGACCGCTGGATACTTGCGGACGAGTTGTTCCTTTATTCAGAATGCAAATAAACCAAATTATTATTTTTATGAAACTACCGCGACGCCCCTACAGCGAGGTCATGACTCCCTTGGGAGCCGCGACGTGCCGTTTGAAAACCCCTTCACTACGTCGTTACATATTCAGTATGTGTTTCTACAGATAAAAACAAAAAGGATACGTAAATACTGAACGGTCATGGCTCAAGATAAAATGAGGCAACAGGAAGGGTCCATAAAATAGATCATTGGTGGTTGTTAAAGCAAATAAGGTAATATTTCATTTCCTAAACACTTTTACTCTCCTCTGTCGCTATATTCTTTATTACTGTTGTTGTCTTCAGTCCGAAAACTGGTGTGATGTACCCCTCTCTGCTAGTCTATCCTGTGCAAGGTTCTTCATCTCTGTGTAGCTCCTGGAGCCTACATCCACTTGAAACTGCTTATTACAGTCGACCCAGGTCTCCCTCTACAAGTTTTATTCGACACGCCACCATCCATTGCCGTATTAACTATTCGTTAATGGTTCAGGATGTGTCCTATCAACCTTTCCCTCCTTTCAATCAACCTGCGTCATGAATATTTCTTCTCCCCGAGTCGACTGAGTGTCTCTTCAAAAGTGATTCTGTACACATTTATTCTTTCATCTGTAACACCATATTTCATTATTTTCTATAGTCTTCTTGCCTGTGCTGTTTATCGTCCACCTTCCATTTCGCTATAAGGCTAGACTTCAGACAAATGCTTTTATAAAAGACTTACTAACACCTACATTTATATTTGATGCTAAGATATATCTCTCTTTTTCAGAAAAGCTTTATTAAATGCTCTCGTTCTCGGAGGATGAATCCTCCGTCTTCGAGCATCTCAACATTGACAATTACAGCCAAATGACAAAGGTTTAGTTGCCAGCCATTAATGTTACTTTTGTCCGGAAGCTGTAATTGTCCACGTAAAACTGCCTGAAGATGGAGGATTAATCCTCTGAAACTGGTAGATGCTAAGGAAGAGTCACGAATTGATAAATTTACTATAAATAAATATGGTGTGGCTCCAGATTTGGTGGAAAGCTTAGAATTTGACGATGCTTGGGAGGATTTCGTCTCGACTTCGCTACTCAAGTAGCTTCTCACTCAGTATTACGAACTAGAGGGCTCGTTGTACCACATCGTTCCATCCTAAAAAAGAAAAAAAATGTGTTCGAGGTGGTCAAGGCGAGTCTAACCCAGAAACTTGTCATGAGTAGGGAGCGGTGCCTACGTGTAGCACACAAACGCTGTCGGAATGTACACCGAAAGGAACTAATACAAATAGAGGGCTACCATTCCGTCCGATCTGACTAGCAAAACAATAGACAGTTTTACTGGGCTGTTCCAGCTGTGTATCATCACTAGCGGAACGATACTATCTTTGCATAATCTATTTTTTAAATAACACTATTCAGTTTTCTTTGTGACGTACCGCAGCAAAGTAAAGCTCTTGTGGTACTTCGTTAAACATGCTACGGATGTTAAAACTAAGTATTCGTTTATAAATTAGTTGGCTGGTTGTGGACTCGCAGGTATCTACTTCTAATTTTTTAGCAGAAGATACTGTCATCGCAAGTCTTTAGCCAGCAGACTGAAGACCTAAGTTTGTGATCGCCAGATTTTGTGAAAATATCCTGGGTTAATTTCTCCACTCTCCCGCAGTGTATTGTGGCGTGACAACATGTAACACTGTCAATGGAGATCCGTCTGTCGGAAGGGGACGTTAAGTTCGGCGGCCCTCTTGGTGCTGTTCGAGAGGAGAAAGCTGTGTGACGGCATTGGCTTACACCCTCTTGCTTCATTTCATCCGTATCAACCCAAGCTGAAGTGTCGCAAATTAGTTATGACACTGCTGTCTTTTCCTCCTGGGTGACGACAAGTGAATATCACTATTGCAAAGTGTTTAAATATACACCGATAAGCCAAAACATACGACCATTGCCCACCGCCAGATTGAATGCCATTTGGTCGCGTTGCGGGCACATGACGGAGCTAGGAAAGCACTTAAACGGAGCAGAGACGATAGGGAATCATTCTAGCGACCATACGGGCTGCAAATGGGAAAATACTCTGCCACAAGCGACTTCGACAATGTGCATATTAATATGGCCTAGAGCCTGGGAACGAACATGTCGGAAACGGTTAGGGTGGTCGGTTGTCCGTGTGTTAATTTCACAATTATCCATGGAAAGTGACTGAAAAATGGTGACATACACACCCATGCGCCATGGATGTGAGACCTGACCGATACCACGTCTCGGGCTCGTAATTTCGGACACCTTCTTTGATTACCATTGTTCTCTTTTCTTATTCTTATTTCTTGGTTTATGCTGTACTAACGAGGAGAACATGGCAATTGCCATCACCCTCTTTCCCAATAACTTCGCTCAGAGATAGAGGGATCAAAATAAGTGAACACATTCTCGCTTTATCCGTAGATACTCGACCATTTCTGAGAAAATGGCGGTCAAAGTTTATCGCCATGATTTCTTGACTTCCGCAAGGCGTTTGATACAGTTCCCCACAGTCGTTTAATGAACAAAGTAAGAGCAAATAAAATGTCCCAGACCAAATGTGTGATTGGATTGAAGAGTTCCTAAATAATAGAACGCAGCATGCCATTCTCAATGGAGAGAAGTCTTCCGAAGTAAGAGTGATTTCAGATGTGCCGCAGGGGAGTGTCGTACGACCGTTGCTATTCACAATATATATATAAATGACCTTGTGGGTAACATCGGAAGTTCACTGAGGCTTTTTGCGGATGATGCTGTAGTATATCGAGAGGTAGTAACAATGGAAAATTGTACTGAAATGCAGGAGGATCTGCGACGAATTGACGCATGGTGTAGGGAGTGGCAATTGAATCTCAGTGTAGACAAGTGTAATGTGCTGCGAATACACAGAAAGAAAGATCCTTTATCATTTAGCTACAATATATCAGGTCAGCAACAGGAAGCAGTTAATTCCATAAATTATCTGGGAGTACGCATTAGGAGTGATTTAAAATGGAATGACCATATAAAATTAATCGTCGGTAAATCAGATGCCAGACTAATATTCATTGGAATAATCCTAAGGAAATGCAGTCCGAAAACAAAGAAAGTAGGTTACAGTACGCTTGTTCGCCCACTGCTTGAATGCTGCGCACCGGTGTGGGATCCGTAGCAGATAGGGTTGTTAGAAGAGCTAGAGAAGATCCAACTGAGAGCAGCGCGCTTCATTACAGGATCTTTTAGTAATCGCGAAAGCGTTATGGAGATGATAGATAAACTCCAGTGGAAGACTCTGCAGGAGAGACGCTCAGTAGTTCGGTACGGGCTTTTGTTGAAGTTTAGAGAACATACCTTCACCGAGGAGTCAAGCAGTATATTGCTCCCTCCTACGTGTATCTCGCGAAGAGACATGAGGATAAAATCAGAGAGATTAGAGCCCACAAAAAGGCATACCGACAATCTTTCTTTTCACGAACAATACGAGACTGGAATAGAAGGGAGAACCGATAGATGTACTCAAGGTAACCTCTGCCACATACAGTCAGGTGGCTTGTGGAGTATGGATATAGATGTAGATATGCCTTTTAGCACGCTAAAAGATGAACTGAAGCGGCAACACAGTAGGTATGGTCGCAACTTCGAACTTTTGCGTCATGTGTTGGAAACCAGGGTCTTTGATTTTATACTATTTTATTTCATATATACCCATGTTCGTCGAAGGTTACTGTACAAATGTTTCATATCAAATCAGGGAATACAAGGGCGTTACATAAGTGTAAAATTACAGTTGGATTTCACAATAATAATACGAATATTATTGTATAATATATGTATGCTTTTTTCGGGGATTACGATCTTTCCAAATGCTCGTACTCTTACATTTGATTCTTACTTAAGTCCTTATATTAATCCTTACAGTCATTCGCACATTTTATTCTTATGTTTATATTTCAGAAAAAAAATGGTAGATTGCCTTGGATGTTACCGATCGTAGAAACATTCGAAACAGAGAGAGAACGCCATGAGCATTCCGCGAAGGAAGGTTTGCCACAGTGACATTTCTTCGTACGAGTCTGATTTGGGAAAGAAATGTCGTTAATATTGGTCACCATTTCGCGCATTAGCAATAATTTGGCGGCAAACCACGCATAACGTACAATTTTTTCCCCCGAAAACTGACGCAATTGAATATGAATGAAGGTACACTACAGGAATTTCATCGAAAACAGTTTCAAATATTTTTCTCATTCTTCAATTTTTTAAATTAATTCGCTAGACAAACAACTAGTAGACGAATAAGAATAACGTTATTTCAACGTACAATGAAAACATTCGTGCAACAATCTTCTACGGACATGTGCAGATAGAAACAAAACAAAAAATTAAAACAATAACAGGATTTCGAATACAGGGCGCAAAAGCGCGAATCCGCAACTCTAGCAACTGTGCCACCGCTTCGGTCGAACATACCACACGCTAAAAGGCACATAAAGTAAATCGAAAACTTTGACCGTATCTTTCTCATAAACGGTCGAGTGTCTTCGGATCTACGGATTTGACTCCCAGATTATTTAACGCAACTAGTGAGTATTGCTGTATAAACATTTGAGACAAGTGTTCGCTTATTTTGGCGCCTTTTCCACTGGGCGAAACTACTGGGAGATCTGATAGTGGCCCTTGTCGCATTCGCTTCGTAAGCATAATAAACGTGTCTTCTCATCCTGCTCGTGTCCTTCCTTTCTTGTGTTTTGTGACGTCACTACCACGTCATGAAAGCGTTCCCACTCATGCACTGCTACGTGAATTTTCATCGTCTAGGTTTACTGTCTCTCTCTCTCTCTCTCTCTCTCTCTCTCTCTCTCTCTCCTGAATGTTCGTAACAGCTTTGCTCAAACGCCCTGTAGAATGTTTTTTTATACGTATTATACATGAATGCCTTAGCAGTTGCTATTAGTTGCATTCCGAGGCTTTTCGCAGATAATACACCTCCGTATGACATAATTGTAAACGGTAAAAAGTGCATTAATGTTGAGAAAATATCAGGCTGGTGCAAGGATCTGGAACTTGCTCTTAATGTAGACAAATGCCAAGTTGTGCTGTTCACGAAACGTGAAAGTGCGATCTTGACTACCAGATTAATTAACGCAGGTAGTGAGTATTGCTGTGTAAACATTTGAGTGTAACATTGTTCAGAGATAGGAGATTGTAATGGGACACCATACTCTAACATTACCTTTTTTAAGATGGAAATAACCGATACCATGTATACTATCTATTCTTGTATAGGTGAACATTTTATCAGCTGTTTAACTGTATGAACTTCATACACTTTTGTATACGATGTGTTATATTTCGGGCTAAGATATGTAGAGAAAATTAATGTCTTAGTACTCTTTACGTACAGTTAAAATTATTCTTGTTATAGAAATATTTGAAATTACGAGATATCTGACATACATAAAATTCCTATTATTAATTACACAGTCTGACGATAATTATTAAATTTATTTCTTGGGTCATTTATAAAATAATGTTGTAACTTGGTGATAATTCTTCTTTTGTCAAGAAAGTATGCAAACTCTTTCGCTTTTTAAACTCCTTGGAATCTTGTGAGTACCGCAGAATGGGAATTGTAGAGGATATGCCTGCGACAGAGACAGACGTATTTCTTTTTGATCGACACTAACAATGTAATTTTTAATATTTAGTAGAAACTGTAAAGACGGTGGAATACTGAAAAATGTGACAAAGAATAAAATTCAAGAAATATACACGTAAATTTTCATCAGTTATTTAGTCATCAGGAACCCACAATGTTCAATCAAAATTTCAGCCGCTAGAATGTACCCCTAGACGCAAGAACTGTAGCCAACAACAACAACAACAACAACAACAACCGGAGAAAATGAAGATAAGTAAAAAGTTTTTCTTTTGTATATCTTACGCCTCTCGAAGCTTTCAAAACTTGTGCAGAGACAGAGAATTAATTTTAATAGTGATGTGTGGGAGGGTCATGACGGGGTCATTAGAGGTGGAGCACAAGTTCGGGTAGGGGATGGATTGGAAATGAAATAAATCGGACATGCACTTTAAAGCAATTCGCCGTAAGCGATTTTAAGAAATCAAGAGAAACTTAGTCTGGGTGATCGGACGGGGATTTGAACCTTAGTCCTTGAAATCATTTACATTCTTTTACCACTCCGTCACATCGCTCTGTTCGATAAACGGGAAGTAAGTAAGAAGTTTGAACAGCTTCCAATATTGCCAGAATACATATTACTTCTGTCCAATTCCATAAAATAGTGTCCTAGGAGGTGAGACCGAAGTATTAATAGAGCCTCAGCGCACAAGAAGTAAGGGTGTCAGGTTTAAAGTCTGACTGACTCACTGGAGAATGAGCTCAAACTCGGGATGAGAGAAGGATAGAGAAGGAAATTGGCTGATTCTTCTGGCTTTTCGCCCCAGCCCAGTATATAAAGCTTCAGAATATTTTCGATGGATCATCAGAAATGCATTCATGAGCTCACATAGAATAATTAATGTATAATATCTTTCCCACCTATGTCATTGTACAGCTTCCTATGTTTCAATAAAAATAAGAATTAAAATGTATTTGTTTGTTTTAATGTGTAGATTTATCTGTTAGCTGCTTTTCCTTCGCGTAATCTGTTTCCACCTCTATATCTTTTATCTCTAGCGGTCTGGTACCCAGCAACCATTAGAACAACTGACTGGAACGGAGGTTAACTTAAATAATTTGGCGCTCACCGCTGGTCCAGCATCGCAGACCTCTACATAATTTGGAGTACAATGTGTGGCAACAAAAGTAGCCTCTACATTTTATCCTGCCACTCCTTCCCCCTACCTTTCATACCTCGCAGAATATTGCTTTTCCCACTGGCACACTTCGTATATTTTAACAACCTACTACTGTTGTTATACGATTTTTGTTTCATTAGTGTATTTTCTCATCTGGTGACGTACCGATAAATAAAAAAACTTGTAAACTAAATAATTTAAACTCGGTTACGAAATGTCATTCACGTGGTTTTTGGGACATTTAATTGAATCACGTACAAACCATCTCTACCTCTACATACACTGGTGTCTAAAAATAAAGCAACAAACCAAAATTTTGTAAGGTTGCATTTATTTTTCCACAAAACAGTAAACTCAGGTGATAGTAAAGTAGAAACAATATAAAGAATACAGAACGTAAACAACTGCAGCATGCACAACGGTAGACAAATTTGTTCTTCGTTTTCTTACAACTTAACGGATTTACACACACCTTCCGACAACTGGATAACGGCCTGCAGTATGACTTGTGGCCACCTCTGGCAGCAATACAGGCCTGAAAAACAACGGAGCTTGCTGTGAATGATATCATTAAACTCATGTTGAGGCAATAACGTCCATTCTTCCTGCAGCTTTGATCGCAAGTTTCGGAGAGTTGTTGGTGGATGCTTACATGATGCAATCCGTGTCCGTAGTGCATCCGACGTGCTCTATTGGACTGAAATCGGGAGGGCGAGCAGGCCGCAGCATGCGTGCAATATATTCCGTTTTCAAGGAAACTTCAACCACCCGTGCTCTATGAGGCCGATCATCATTGTCCATCAGTGCGAAGTCTGGGCCCACAGCACCTCGCAACAACAGCACTTGAGGTCCTAAGATCTCGTCACGATACCTGACAGCAGTTATACCTTGCAGATTCAGATTTAACCGTACAGATTCATGAAGAGGTGTTCGAGTGGTCCACACAATCCCTGTCGACACAATTAGGGACCATCCTCGATATCAGTCTCTTTCCACAATGATTGGGTACCGAAATCGTGTTCCATGTTCCCTCCAGATGCGAATCCGTCAAGAATCACTGTCCAGACCAAATCGGGACTAATCTGTGAAAAGAACATTGACCCACTGTTCGGCCATGAAGGTGGCATGTTGTAGGCTCCACTCTTGACGTTCTTATCTGTGAAGAAGAGGAGCAGGAGGAGGAGATTAGTGTTTAACGTCCCGTCGAGAACGAGGTCATTAGAGACGGAGCGCAAGCTCGGGTGAGGGAAGGATGGGGAAGGAAATCGGCCGTGCCCTTTCAAAGGAACCCTCCCGGCATTTGCCTGAAGCGATTTAGGGAAATCACGGAAAACCTAAATCAGGATGGCCGGAGGCGGGATTGAACCGTCGTCCTCCCGAATGCGAGTCCAGTGTGCTAACCACTGCGCCACCTCGCTCGGTTTATCTGTGAAGACGCGTCAGAGGCACTCATACAGCAGGTCTCCGACAATAAAGGCCTTCTGTCGAAGCCTTCTGCACACCATTTACCTGTCTACAACACGTCCTGTGGATGCTGCGAGGACAGATTCCGTTGCCGTGCAGTACTAAGGCGGTACCGTCGTGCCATTACAGTCAAATAATGGTTCTCTCTTTCTGATGTTATACGTGGTCGGTCGCGCTCAGGTCTGGGCAGGCGTCTTCTCTGTGCAATACTGCACCGTCTGCAACTGTGTACACAATGACTGTGGATGTGGGACAACCCGGCAAACCCTATCCCGTTTGATAAGTGCCCTGACATCATCGTTGACGTGGTTGTCCGTTGACCAGAATGCCATCTTCCATGAGGAACACGATCGTACGGACGGACATCTATTGACAGTTTCTGTGATGAATTAGACACGGAACGGAGAAACAGTGATATTTTGCTTTAGTTTTGGGCACTAGTGTGTATATTCCGCAAGCCATTGTGCAATGCGTGGCGGAAAGCTTTGAGTACCAGTATCAGCGAACATCTGCCCGTTCCATTCGCGCACTGAGCGAGGGAGGCCGCAGATCGTGGTCTAGTGGCTAGCGTTGCTGCCTCTGGATTACGGGGGCCCGGGTGCGATTCCCGGCCGGGTTGGCGATTTTCTCTGCCCGGGGACTGGGTGTTTGTGTTGTCCTCATCGTTTCATCATCATCATCATCATCATTCGTGACAGTGGCTTGATTGGACTGTGAAAAAAATTGGACTGCGTAAAAATGTGGACTTTGTACAGGCGCTGATGACAGCGCAGTTGAGCGCCCCAGAAACCAATCATCATCATCATCATCATCACTGAACGAGCGAGATAGGCCTGTATATTGCCTCTGTAGTCATCCTCATATCTCGCACTTTATTCTTGCGACCCCGACGTGAGATATAGGATGGTGGTAGCAGAACTACCAGACATTCGAATATCGGTTCTCTAAGTTTACTACCCAGCAGAGCATTGCGAGAACAACTTCGCCTTTTACCATATACACTCCTGGAAATGGAAAAAAGAACACATTGACACCGGCGTGTCAGACCCACCATACTTGCTCCGGACACTGCGAGAGGGCTGTACAAGCAATGATCACACGCACGGCACAGCGGACACACCAGGAACCGCGGTGTTGGCCGTCGAATGGCGCTAGCTGCGCAGCATTTGTGCACCGCCGCCGTCAGTGTCAGCCAGTTTGCCGTGGCATACGGAGCTCCATCGCAGTCTTTAACACTGGTAGCATGCCGCGACAGCGTGGACGTGAACCGTATGTGCAGTTAACGGACTTTGAGCGAGGGCGTATAGTGGGCATTCGGGAGGCCGGGTGGACGTACCGCCGAATTGCTCAACACGTGGGGCGTGAGGTCTCCACAGTACATCGATGTTGTCGCCAGTGGTCGGCGGAAGGTGCACATGCCCGTCGACCTGGGACCGGACCGCAGCGACACACGGATGCACGCCAAGACCGTAGGATCCTACGCAGTGCCATAGGGGACCGCACCACCACTTCCCAGCAAATTAGGGACACTGTTGCTCCTGGGGTATCGGCGAGGACCATTCGCAACCGTCTCCATGAAGCTGGGCTACGGTCCCGTACCCCGTTAGGCCGTCTTCCGCTCACGCCCCAACATCGTGCAGCCCGCCTCCAGTGGTGTCGCGACAGGCGTGAATGGAGGGACGAATGGAGACTTGTCGTCTTCAGCGATGAGAGTCGCTTCTGCCTTGGTGCCAATGATGGTCGTATGCGTGTTTGGTGCCGTGCAGGTGAGCGCCACAATCAGGACTGCATACGACCGAGGCACACAGGGCCAACACCCGGCATCATGGTGTGGGGAGCGATCTCCTACACTGGCCGTACACCTCTGGTGATCGTCGAGGGGACACTGAACAGTGCACGGTATATCCAAACCGTCATTGAACCTATCGTTCTACCATTCCTAGACCGGCAAGGGAACTTGCTGTTCCAACAGGACTATGCACGTCCGCATGTATCCCGTGCCACCCAACGTGCTCTAGAAGGTGTAAATCAACTACCCTGGCCAGCAATATCTCCGGATCTGTCCCCCATTGAGCATGTTTGGGACTGGATGAAGCGTCGTCTCACGCGGTCTGCACGTCCAGCACGAACGCTGGTCCAACTGAGGCGCCAGGTGGAAATGGCATGGCAAGCCGTTCCACAGGACTACATCCAGCATCTCTACGATCGTCTCCATGGGAGAATAGCAGCCTGCATTGCTGCGAAAGGTGGATATACACTGTACTAGTGTCGACATTGTGCATGCTCTGTTGCCTATGTCTATGTGCCTGTGGTTCTGTCAGTGTGATCATGTGATGTATTTGACCCCAGGAATGTGTCAATAAAGTTTTCCCTTCCTGGGACAATGAATTCACGGTGTTCTTATTTCAATTTCCAGGAGTGTATGTTCCACGATCACCTCTGCTCTAGAAGCACATCTCTTCAATCGTCTGACTTCTGGCATCACCTATGCCTGATAAGAACTCCAAACACTGAAACAGTACTCTCGTGTTGGTCGCTCTAGCGTCTTGCGGGGGTAAGGATGGTATCGTGAGCCCCTGCTAGTAATTTATGCTCCCTCAATGTCTAACAATCAAAGCTGTGGATTTGGTGGTGAATGTATCACTTATAAGTAGTAGTTCATAGTTACGCCTGTGGAGCAGCCTGACACAGTAGCTAGTTTTACCAATGAGTAATGAGGTTATATCTTTATTACACCGCTCAAAAAACTTTGAGTTTGCTGTTTGCGCCACAATTACTATGCCTGTGTCTATGTAAATACTCATTATGATGCTTCCCTTGTATTATACAAGTGCCAAGGATTACGTTACAGTATTAATACTGTAGTTTTTCTTACCGTTAGATAATAATTTTTTGTTTACAACGATGGCACTGTTGGTATTATGAGCCCCTTGGTGCAGGCAGTAAGATCTGCCTACATAAAAGCTCACAAATTATAGTCACTAGAGAACTTCTGTACAATTTTGTGTTGCATAAGTGTCAGAAAGAGCTAAGGCGTAGGAGAAAAGTATGAAAGACTCAGAATAAACAAGACATGATAAGAGATAAGAGACACTATCAAGTAAAGAATGAGTTTAAAAAAGTAACAAAGTACAAGGACAGTCTCCAAGAAAATTTCTATATTGTACAATTATATTACATCATCTGACTCAATAAACTTGATTTTCTTATAACTTTTTGTTTAAGTTTTTGAATTTATCCCATGGACAACACATTACAGGCACAATTCTTTTCCGCAGATTTTGGAAGGTTCCAGAAAACAAATTATCTTTTTCGTCTAATTCATAGTACCTCGAACATTGTATGATAAATAAGCATAAGATATGTCATAGTATGTACCCAGAAAGTTTGATATAAACAGGAAAGAAATTGTGTCGGTAAGGTCATTAAAAACAAGGTGGGGTCCCATTATACCACCTTTTTTCAATACGTGCCGTTTCCTTTACAAATGGTTCAAATGGCTCTGAGCACTGTGGGACTCAACTGCTGTGGTCATCAGTTCCCTAGAACTTAGAACTACTTAAACCTAACTAACCTAAGGACAACACACACACATCCATGCCAGAGGCATGATTCGAACCTGCGACCGTAGCAGTCGCACGGTTCCGGACTGCGCGGCTAGAACCGCGAGACCACCGCGGCTGGCGGTTTCCTTTACAGATGCACTGCATCTCCCCTAAACCAATAAATTAACTCTACTCTCCGTTCATTCTACAACAGATTTTAATTGTTTGTCTCGTTTAATAGAGCAAAATATCCCTGAATTACCACTAAATATTTAAACCAAGGCCGGTCATGGCATGCTAAACCTCACGCCAGCCACGTACGTATGTGGTCGACGTGCAGGCCGAAAATCGGCTTGCCTCTGCTTTGCTCAGTCCTTCTCAGAAGTGCCCCGTACAGCGCAACAGCGTAGCTTTTTTGGGTCGTCACAACTCTCTTCAGTTCGGTAGAATCGTGGAGTTAGAGCTGTTTACCTCTCGCTATTTGTTAATGATGTGAAGGACGTTCACGGGACCAGTAGCTGTTTGCACAAAGAAAAGGCAATCACAATCCTTTAAAAATGAATGGGAATGACAGAAGAGAGGAATGAGAATTCTCAATACCCATTACGCAGTCGCAAATCGACGGTTACTGCAAATTTGCTGTTAAATGATATTACAATGCCGTGCTGACAGGTTTTAAAGATTTATTTGACAATTGAAGAGCAAGAAATTACAACAATTGCAAGATGACATTCATCGTTCTCTACATCAAGAAACACTTCATTTTTAATCTGCAGGCATGGATCACGTGAAGAAATTGGTAAGATAACTAGTAAAATTTTCGAAGGCACACACATTATTCCTCTGTCACTTACAACAGTTTTCGACATAGACTTTATATATTACTGCAAAGTACATTGATTAAGTCAAGGGACATGCCTGGAACAATTTTTCGATATAAAACCCGATATTGTTTAAATTATGAAGGAAAACGTAGCACAGGAACGAAAATTAGAACACCCGAAATGGACTGCAGACCTCGAAGTTTAAGCGAGCTAGACTGCATACTGCCCGCAGCATGACATTTAATGGCGAGAAACAACTTTTTTCAGAATTGATGGGGATAAATTTGAAAGAAAATCGCATGATAGAAAGGAGAAGTTATGATAAACACAGTCCACATCCCTAAGCTCTCCGGCAGTATGAAAAAATGCGAGGTTTAAAGAATTCGTTGTCACCTTGAAAGAATTACAAAGATACTTTTATAAACGTTCTGAGGACACATGATGATGATAAAACTGTTTTCGAGACCGTTTGTCATTTTAGTTGCAAGCGCCTCCATGCATGTGCAAATTTAATTGATGGATCTAAAATGTAATTTCCGTTTTAAAGAAAAATTCTTTTATGTTCACATTGCTGAGGGTGTCTATTTTGTTTTCCTCAATTAGGTTCAAATGGTTCAGATGGCTCTGAGCACTATGGACTTAACATCTGAGGTCATCAGTCCCCAAGACGTAGAACTACTTAAACCTGACTAACCTAAGGACACCACACACATCCATGCCCGAGGCAGGATTCGAACCTGCGACCGCAGCAGCAGCACGGTTCTGGACTGAATCGCCTAGAACCGCTCGGCCACAGGGGCTGGCCCTCAATTAGGGTTTCCACATCTTCGTAATGAGGTTGCAAAAGTGCTACAATATTTCGATCAACATCTATGTATGAAAGACATTTTTTATTATGAAACTAAGTCAGCGATGATTATGTTGCAATCTGAGTGTAAAAATCTGTGAAATTATGTATGTCTGTCCATATGCCGACTGATTGTACGAGATAAAAGTTATGTCTTCGTGCATCAAAAATAGTCAAATAATACTGAAAAAAGTGCTCTACCATAGGAGCTACCGAAGCACGACTCACGCCCGGTCCTCACAGCTTTACTTTTGCCAGTACCTCGTCTCCTACCTTCCAAACTTTACAGAAGCTCTCCTGCGAAGTTCCCAAGAGGAGTAGTTACAATAACTGTACACTCTACTAAACCTCCAAAAATGTCTCAGCTCAGTCGGTGAGTCCATAGATGGTGGTGGTATATGGGCGTACGGTATAACTGGCCACACTTTCCCACCCGAACTTTGACCGCTTGGTCTTAGGCGTCGGAGCTTCAAGTCCTCCGTCGGGCATGTGTGTTTGTGTGTGTGTGTGTGTGTGTGTGTGTGTGTGTGTGTTGTCCACCATAGCGTAAGTTAGTTTAAGTTATATTAAGTAGTGTGTAAGCTTAGGGAGCGATGACCTAAGCAGTTTGGTTCCATAAGATCTTACCACAAATTTACAATTTTTTATCGAGATTTACGATAACTAACCCAGTCCGTCCTTGAACTGACTTTGTAAACCGCCGTATAGGAATCCTTCCAACCTGTTATGTGGAGATGCTCTGGTTGTTTTACGTCCCCTTACAGAGCCGTAGCTGCGCCGTCGGCTTCTGAAAGTGCAATACTACTGTCTATGTTTTACTTAATGAAATGCGAAATATCTTTCTGTGTAAATAATTTTCACATGAGGTGCCATTATGGTGCGTTTACTTACGAAACACCGTAAAATGAACTTGTTCACAGGAATTACAAGCTATCTATTAATGGTATGAGAGCATGGTCTACCGCTTGAGTAAATCGAAAGGCGTCCTTCTACGACCGCCGACTGTGGCGCACAGTATGTAAATGTAACTTCTGTACAATCGGTATAATTCGTATAAGATCGTACACCTTCTATTATTCCAAAGTTATTCATTTATTTATTAATATCAACGTATCCTGACATTGTAAAATCTCTGAAATACAGTATTTAGGATCTGCAGACTACTTCGAATGTCTGAGTGGCAAAAGGTAACTTATGCTAGCAAATATTTATTAATTACAATTACTCGATTCACGCCAGAATAAATGCACTTTCTTTTCCTTACATATCTCTTCGCTGACGTCACAAGCTATTTCTGCATCGACATGTCATCCATCTGACTCTGAAAGCGCCAGATGGCCAGCCGCCTCTGCTAGTGTGTTGGACCTACCGCTCACTCCTTGTTCCTTAAGTACTGCAGGGCATTCACTTCACATATGTGAAGAAGCAAAACTGAAGATATAGTAAAATGCGATCTTATCTGCAAATAAGTGGTACCTTTCATGGTCGGTATGCAGGGATATGACAGGAATGATCAGTAGAAGCAAACAAGTCTACTAAACATGGGCTCTAAAATTGATACTGGTGCCTGAAAAAGTACTAACATTTCTTCATCTTCGATAATGTGAAACAAAGCTCTTCTGCAGGTAGCTCTTTGCTTTCCATTTTCTGATAGGTGTTAGCATGGACCAAAACAAGAAGAAACTACCCGGTAAAAATGGATTCTAAAGTACAAACCTTAAACGCTATGTATAATTGGGTGCTGTGTGATGTCCTTGGGTTAGTTAGGTTTAAGTAGTTCTAAGTTCTAGGGGACTGATGACCAAATGGTTCAAAGCACTATGGGACTTAACATCTATGGTCATCAGTCCCCTAGAACTTAGAACTACTTAAACCTAACTAACCTAAGGACTTCACACAACACCCAGCCATCACGAGGCAGAGAAAATCCCTGACCCCGCCGGGAATCGAACCCGGGAACCCGGGCGTGGGAAGCAAGAATGCTACCGCACGACCACGAGATGCGGGCTGGACTGATGACCAAAGCTGTTAAGTCCCATAGTGCTCAGAGCCATTTGAACTATGTATACTTGTTTATCTGCATTACTGTAAAACGTTTTTCTTCTACTGAACAAATGCTCATAGCTCTTAAGGCAAGCATTTTAGAGCCAATAATTACTACACTTTTTTGCTTTGAATGAACGTTCCTGTCATATCTGCACTAATAACAGACCTGTAAAACAGTCATGTTGTCTGTTTAAACACACTAATCTCCAAAACTACTAGACGAATTTTCATGGAGTTTTCATATTAACCTGAGCGTTGCTTGGGGCAACGTATAGGCTTCAGTTCATTAAAAGCAGATCATCGAAGAAAACGGTGCGTGTCTTAAAATCATCTGCTCTGCTTAGTGGTTCGGATGTTTAATCATCACATCATTGTACACCAAAGAACCAATAAATGGCGCTGTCAGTTATTTTCGGAATGAAAAAATGAAATGATCGTATGGCATTGTTGGCCGGGAGGCCCCATGCGGGAAGTTCGGCCGTTGTGTTGCAAGTCTTTTTTAGTTGACGCCACTTCGGCGACTTGCGGGTCAATGATGATTGAAGAACACACAACAACCAGTATCAGGAGGCAGAGAAAATCCCTGACCCCGCCGGGAATCGAACCCGGGACCCTGTGAGTGGGAAGCAAGAACGCTACCGCAAGATCACGAGCTGCGGACGTTTTCGGAATAATAATGAATTAAGGAAGGATTCGTCTTTTTGCAAGTTCACAAACTATTATTTTGTTTTATCACCGCCGCGCCGGATTACCCGCTACAGTCATGGACTGAGCGGCTGGTCCCGGCGGAGGTTCGATTCCTCCCTCGGGCATGGGTGTGTGTGTGTGTTTGTCCTTCGGATAATTTAGGTTAAGTAGTGTGTAAGCTTAGGGACTGATGACCTTAGCAGTTAAGTCCCATAAGAATTCACACACTTTTTTTTATCACCCAAACATGTTTCACCCAGTTGTGGCGTCCTCGGCTGTTTTTTTAATTATTTTCATGAACTACGTCATGTAGGCTGTTTTTAGGTTGTAGAAAATGATACATCAGAGTTTGTTTTCATTTAAATTGTATGTGCATTTTAACTTTTATTTTACATTGAGCGTGTGTCCTGTGGCTGCCAACCAAAATCAGCCACAGGCCTAAACTAGTATACGATGTCATCTTCAAATACGAGGATGTTAGAACGTCATCTGCATTGAATTTTTTTTTTTCTATACAATCTTCGAAATGTGTGTTGTGATAAAATTCGTGACATATGTCCATCTTTGGCCTTACCGTTGAGTTTTTTGCTAGTCCTTATCTGTGACTTTTTGAAGGTGTTTTTGTGTTGATGAGCTGAACCTGTAGACATTGATAAAAGTTTCAAGACATACCTAAGTTTCACAAAACTTCTATCGATGTCCATAGGGCCAGCTCAGTTACGCAAAAAAACCCTGTGGATACATACTATAATCAACTTGCCACGGGTAAGGACTAACAAAATACTGCAATGGTAAGGACAAAAACAGGCATATGCCACGAATTTTACCATAATATACGTTTTAAAGGCTGAATAATAAACAAAATCTCCAATGCACATGATTTTACAACATCCCTCATATTTTCAGATGACACGATGTACTAGTTTAGACCCGTGGCTGATTTTGTTAGCAGTAACAGGACACACACATTGTCAAATGTGCACATACAATTTAAATGACAACAAAATCTGATGTATCGTATTCCACAACCTAAAAACAATTTGTATGTATGTATTTCCGAAAATAATAAAATACCCACCGAGGATGCCACAACTGTGTTGGAACATGTTTGGGTCATAACACAAAATACGTGGATATTAGAACGTCATGTGCATTGAACTTTTTGTTTGTCATCCAATCTTCGAAATGTGTGTTATGACAAAATTCGTGACATATAGCTGTCTTTGGCCTTACAGTTCAGTTTTTTGCTAGTCCTTAGCTGTGACAATTTTTTTTTTATATATTTAACGTGATTTTATGTAGATGAGCTAAACCTGTGGACATTGATACAAGTTTCAAGCCACTGGAAAAAGGGCGTCCCATCCTTATTTCATTACTATTTTTCTGGGAGCACGGGAACTGAGCACAAAACTCCAATATGATATTTTCGGAAGTCTACGTCAGTGACAGAATTAAGTGCCGCCATCTTATTTTTATGAACATGAACTAACAGCGAATTTACTTGGTTGTGATATACGGATTTACTGTTTTCGCTTTGTGTATTAAAAACTTAACGACATTGATTTGCTTCTTTAGATAGGTTTTATTTATATTGTTTGTAGGAAAAACGAATTTATCAGGTTTTATTTGTGATTTGTGTGCTTACTTATTACATTTTGATCTCGTTTTGTTTACAGTAAGGTTCTTGGCTGAGTGATGTGGCTAGATGTTGCAAAACGCACGTTTTGCAGTGAGAACTGTTTATTACAGGAGCTAAACACGGTAGTCCTCTGAGAGTGATTATCTTCAAAATTTGATAACAAAGATTTATCTACCCGGGACAGAGCAGCGAGGAGCAGAGAAGAGAGTAGTAGCCGGTCATAGGAGGCGAGGAACTCGCAGGCAACCACTACTGGTAACTACGCCGAAGTGGTGTGCCCTCAGGCGCGGATGTTGGAAGCCCAGCGGCGCATGTGGCACATAGCGAATGCGCCACAACTTGGCGGCTAGCGGGTGCGGCAGCCTGCGTTCGTCGCAAAAACGGAGTGGATCTTTATCTGTCTGAGCCCGGAACGTGTCTGTCTCCAGACGTTGAGCCCTGACCTAAGTAACACCGGCCGAAGGATACGTTCGTGATGTCACGAGGACACGTAACCGCGTTGACATAAATAGGCCCTCGCGAACGCAGCGCTGCTTACAGAACTGCACGCTACACACTGGCGCGGTTGGCGCTGTGGCAGCTGCAGGAGACTTGACTGTACGCAGTACCCCGACTTCTATTTACAAACAACCTCTCAGGTGAGGTAGGGGCCGTTCTCGGCCCGCGAAGCATAGACTGATGTGTGACGGACGAATATGCAGGGGCCTAGTCCTGCATATACTACGTACACGAATAAAAATGCCTAGAAAATGATGTCTTTCTGGAAATACCGGAATGACTAAAAGGCTGAGGACTATGCGATCTCAAGAATCCAACGACGATCGTGAGGCGAAACTTGCTGCAACTCGAGAACATTCGGTTTCAACTCGTTCCTTGGGAACTCGTCCCGAAATCGAGGTATGACGTAGCTCTGATAGAGGGCCTCACTCCTCACTCCTCGCCATCGTTCACTTTCACAGGCTTAAAGTTACTTCTCTCCAACGTTACATCATAGAAACGGAAATTTTAACTGGAAGTCGTCCAGGCGAGCAAGTTTTCATATCCAAAATCCCTCATATTCCGAAAAATCACCATTTAGTTTTAAACGTGTACAGTTCCCTATATTATGTGGTCAGACAGAGCACAAGGTCAGACTATGTATGCTGTGAGCGTCGACCTAGTTACTTTTCGCACGCCCAGCTCTATGTGGCCCTCTTCCGTATTACTGAAGCAAACAAGTTCGTTCATGTCCCCAGTCATACTACTTAAAACTTTGTCTACAAAGAAGCTTTATAGGCGAAAAATAAACTTCACATGTACGAAATCCTGGTCACGGCTATAAATACAAGTAACTATCAGAGCAACGCCGGGTGTTTCAGCTACTCCCTGAATATTGACCTTTCCTACTGGAACTCTTTGTTAATGTAGATTAAGTAATCCGTATAACCATATTATTAGTTGATGATATGGTTCAAAATGGTTCAAATGGCTCTGAGCACTATGGGACTCAACTTCTGAGGTCATCAGTCCCCTAGAACTTAGAACTACATAAACCTAAGGACATCACATACATCCATGCCCGAGGCAGGATTCGAACCTGCGACCTTAGCGGTCACGCGGTTCCAGACTGTAGCGCCTAGAACCGCACGGCGACCCCGGCAGGTTGTGCTGCCATCATAACTGTTTCCAGTCTCAATGCTTTCATTCTTAAAACTGGCCTAATACAGACGTATCGAAGTTTACTATTTGCTGCAACAAATCCATTAACTTTCTAGATTTCATCATTGACGTCAGAACACAGATTTATTGTTTCCAAATTTATAGCAAAACTACAAATACAGCCACAGTAATACCTTCTTGCTCACCAACGTAGTAACACACAAACATGCATCTTCCCACTCCATGGAGCATCGTCTCATATCTATTTCCATGACCAAGGAAGATTTAAAAGCAGAGTTAGACACAAAAAAGTTTATTGCCTCAACAAGTGGCTACAGTCCTGTCCTGATTGACCACATCTTGCGCAGGAAACAAAAATTGAAAATTATATCCCTCCTCTATGCTCCCTCTGCTGTTCCTTCCACTGTTTACAGGAATAGATGTACAAATCCATACGTAGGGCAGCCATCACAGACTGTAGAAAAATAACTGAAATCCTGCAACTACAGAATTACATACTATGTCAAAAACGCCACAGCCCAGTGTACGGGATGACCCAAAAGATTTTTAACATTTCAAAATTTAATATTTCACAGAATAGTGTAAGTAGGGAAGTCAAAATGGACACTCAAATGCTTGGAATGACATGCCTGATTCTTTACCACTCTACCTACATTATTCAGTGAATTAGCGCGTTTTCAATCGTTAACGGACTTTTGGATCACCCTCTATTTTCAGTATCAAAGATAAAATCCAGTCGTTAGGTAACAGTAGTGTATACAAAATTATCTGTCCAGATTGTGATGAGTTTCATACCGAGGAATCAGGCAATGACACAGTAGCTAGTGTGGCTGAACGTAAATGCAACTGGACGTTGCATAATCATTGATCCACATTTGCTGAGCATGTACTGACTGAGGTCCACAATTAGCAGCTACATTCTCATGTTTCTGTCTTAGCAAACAAAGGCCAGAAACTCAATCTGTTTGAAGACCTGGAAACGCCGGCCGCGGTGGTCTCGCAGTTCTAGGAGCGCAATCCGGAACCGTGTAACTGCTACGGTCGCAGGTTCGAATCCTGCCTCGGGCATGGATGTGTGTGACGTCCTTAGGTTAGTTAGGTTTAAGTAGTTCTAAGTTCTAGGGGACTAATGACCACAGAAGTTGAGTCCCATAGTGCTCAGAGCCATTTGAACCATTTTTTTGAAGACCTGGAAATCAACAAACATACATCCCACTGACCTGATATAAACTTCAAGGACCAAAAACAGCTTATTACTTTCCCTCTTCTAAACTCCACATAACCCTCTGTTTTCCATTACATTCCATTCTGTATTCTCCTTCCTGTTCCTCCGTTCGACTGTACTTATTCATTTATTTTTTATTTTGTTGTGATTTACTGTGTGCTTCATACACACTAAAAAGCCAAAACAATTTTATGACCACTGCCCACCGCGACGTTGGATGCCGCCTTGGTGGCGTTGCGGGCACGTTACGTGGCCACAAAAGTATGTGAGCGGAGCAGACCCGGACGGGGTATCATATCCGCGAAGTTATGGGCTGCGATTGGGGAAATCCATTGAGATAAGTAACTTTGACAAACAACAGATTATTATTACGCGCAGCCTGTGAACGAGTATCTCGAAAATGGCGAAACTGGTCGAATGTTCACGTGCTACTGCCGTGAACGTCTACGGAAAGAGGTAGGACTGTGAAACTACCACTAGGCGCTAGATGATTGGACTTCCACGACTCTTCATAGAACATGGAGTTTGGAGGCTTGTCCGCTCTGTAAATCAGGATAGATGGTGATCTGTGGCATCTCTGCAGAAAGAACACAATGCTCTTGCACGAAGAAATGTTTCGGGGCTCACCGTTCGACGTACATTTTCGAAAATGGAGCTCCGCAGATCATAAAAAAATGGCTCTGAGCACTATGGGACTTAACTTCTAAGGTCATCAGTCCCCTAGAACTTAGAACTACTTAAACCTGACTAACCTAAGGACATCACACACATCCATGCCCGAGGCAGGATTTGAACCTACGACAATAGCGGTCGCGCGGTTCCAAACTGTAGCGCCTAGAACCGCTCGGCCACTCCGGCCGGCCGCAGATCACCCCTCTCCCCCCCCCCCCCCCTACGTTCGACATGCTGACCCAACGACATCGCTAATTACGATTGCAGTGGGCACGGGACAATCGGGTTTTCGACCATCGGTCAATGGAAACGTATAGGCTCTTCGGGTGACTCGCATTTTGGTCACACTAGTCCGACTCCACAGACGCCGTCATCGATTTGAACGGCGGCTTAAACGTGCAGCGTACCACGGAAACAGGCTTGCGAGAGCAGTATTATGCTATGGGAGACATTCTCCGGCGCTTGCATGGGACCTGTCGCAGTAATCGAAGACACCCAGACAGCTACGAACCACCTGCATCCCTTCATACTTGATGTCTTCCCCTACGACGATGTCAACTTTCAGCAGTATAATTGTCCGTGTCTCGGAGCCAGAACCGTGTTACAGTGGTTTGAGGAGCATTATAGTGAACTAACTTGTTTTCGACGGATGTAAATACTGTGGAACCCATATGGGTCGTTATCGGGCGACATCACCGCTTACTCAAATCAGGGGCACGTTATTTACGCGAATCACATGATTGTGCATAGACAGCTGATGCCACATACCTCCGTAAACCAGCAAACTGTCGCCTCCCTGCTACACAGAATCAGTGATGTATTTCGTTCCAAAGACGGACAAATAATTTATTGATCAGATGGTCGTAATGTTTCGGCTCATCACTGTATTCCGTTTTTACAATTGTTACTTGGTTTCTGTATTACTTTCCATGCATAATTTCTCTTGAAGTAGTCTTGTCAGGTACAAATTTTGTTTTATAGGGTTTCTTTATTTAATGTGAACTGTTGTACAGGCACTGTTTTTAGGGTTCAGTGGCAATGTTTTCCTTGATATGCTTCATTTATATGTATTTGTTGTTCAACTTTGTGCCTTTTACGGTATTAAAAAAGATAGGCACAACATTTTTTCATGTTCACAGGAACCATTTACTGAACACACGAATACAGATTATATTACAGGTATTCTCTGCCATTGTTTGTGCACTTTTGCTATTGTTATGGGAGCTTCCGTATTTGCGTAGCAAACCATTCTTTGGAGGTATTCCAGTTCCACTGGTGGACAGCTACATAAAGTTCGTTACTGGCAGTGAACATCTTACACCGAATTACCTCTTTCATTGGAACGAATAGTGCAGAGTCGCAAGGAGCCAGATACAGCGGATTTGGAGAATGTGGCAGCACAGTAAACCCTAGTTCACGCACGGTTGCAATGGCATGTCGACTGACATGTGGCCGCGCGCGAAAGCGAAGGCCCCATTTGCCGTGGCATTCTTGTTGAATGTGTCAGCGGAGTTGCTGCAGTGAACTGCAGTACACATCACTGTTGGAGATCATATGGGGAGGGAGCCAATCCACCAAAGGTATCCCTTCCTGATCCCAGAACCCAGCTTTCATTTCCTTCTGCACTAATAGTCCCGCCCATTACTTGTTGGGACGAAGGCTCCCAGTCTGCTTCCACTCCATACAGTGTCGTTCCTTTTCTGAAGTCTCGTGGTAGAACCATGACTCGTCGACGGTGACCAGACGCTCACAGAACTCCGCTGGGTGTGCACTCTACTGTTGCGCCAATTGTTGACATATCTCCACATTCTTCTGTTTCTGTGCAATCGTAAGGGAATGGGGCACCCATCGTACACACACCTCCTTCATCTTCAAATCATCATGGACAAGGATGTGGAGAGTTCCCCGTGATAGACCTGTTGCAGTCTCTAGTTCATCAAACATGATTGGTCAGTGCCCTATCATCAAGTCATCGAAATGATGAACATTGTTTGATTTGCAAGCAGATGCTGCACGCCCAGTGCATTTGCGTTTTTAAGCACAGTCCGTGCCATCTCTGAATTATAATACCTAAAGAACCACTGATCTGGGACTTGCTGTTTCCCCACATATGGCTACTAACCTTTTGTGGATGTCTGAGGAAGTCACGCCTCCCCTCCAGAAGAAACCACATTGTCCAATGGTGCCCTTGCTTGTCCGCTTCCATGTTGTCTTATCGATGTTCACCACCGTATTCGCCAACTAGAGCAAGTGCTGCTGCAATGCGACACCTTTGGAAAGTAGCTACACCATCTGGTGGCGGTAGACAGCAATATAGTGTATCTTCACACATACACATCGACACACATTCCAAACTTCTTTGTAGGAGCTATAGGAGTTTTTCCAATCAATACAAATTGTTGAAATGGCTCTGAGCACTATGGGACTTAAAATCTGAGGTCATCAGTCCCCTATAACTTAAAACTACTTAAACCTAACTAACCTAAGGACATCACATACATCCATGCCCGAGGCAGGATTCTAACCTGCGACCGTAGTGATCACTCGGTTCCAGAGTGAAGCGTCTAGAGCTGCTCGGCCACACCGGCCGAGCCAACCAATACGTAACAAAATAAATAAATTGCCTTACGACCGCGCTGTCAAAGATAAAATTCACTATTTGTTCGTGCCTCTCTCTAGATGAGTAACATCTTTTCCAACGTTGTTTACAAACATTGAAACTTCCTTGGCGACGATAGTCAGTAAAGTATGATGATGGCCTTGTAAGCCGAAAATCGGTTACCCCAATTAAATTAATCCTGTGGAACACTGACAATATAGTGCTTTTCATTTGTTACTGTGTTGTTCTATGAAGAAGCGACTGAAGAGTAGTTTACATATTGATTTCTTTGTACACAACGCCTGAAATACCACAGACAGTACTAATAAAGTAAGTGCAGCGTCCTGCTACTATAATTCTGCGGCCGTGTTTCGTTTACAGAAGACGTGAACTATTTCGAGCTTTGCAACGGAAGTGTAGCGGCGCGACCACCGACAGGAGAGAGGGAATCTGCTGTTTAGAGGCCGGCGTACACAGCTGCCCGCCTGGGGCGCCTTTCAAGTTAAAAGTACGGCCACAGGCGCGTTCGCATCGCTCTGAGGGTTGTGTAAACAGTCTTGTATTCTTGCAGTTCTTTGTTTTGCGAGCGGCTCCTCTCGCTCTCCACCGAAGACCTCTTTCAGCATGTATGTAATCGTTTGTTTAACCAGGATACAGCTTATGGCAGTCTCCAAGCCTGTAACATGTTTTTGGAAGAAATGCGTCACACTGAAGCTCGCTTTTACTGCGGCAACTACTGTATCTGAGCGAGAGATGATAAATGTTCAAATGGGTGTGAGTTCCTAAGGGACCAAACTGCTGAGATAGTTGGCCCCTAGACTGACACACTGCTTACAATAACCTATGCTCAGAACAACAAACACACCCATGCCCGAGGGAGGACTCGAACCTCCGGCGGGTGGGGCCGCGCAATCCGTCACATGGCGCCTAAAACCACGCGACCACTCCGAGCGGCGAGAAATGATATGAAGTAATTATCTAACGTCCTAGATGAAAGAGCTACACCATTGTAGCAGTTGAAATTCGAGTTACCGTAAGAATTAAACGAATACCGAAATTTCTTTTGGACGTTTTCCCTTGTAAATTCATTTAGAACGTATGAATTAATTTTGATGCTGGATTTCAGTTTACTGTTTCCCCTCATTCCTTATTCTTGACACGCACAGTTAAACATAGCTAGAAATTCTGCCAACTGGCCCTGTCGGATCATAAAGTCCCTACCAGCCGCCATGTCACCCCTCTGTTAATTGCACTGGGGCAGCACACCGCTCTCCTGGTGTTTGTCAGGTTCCCAGACCTTCGAACCGCTATGTCTCATTCAGGTAGCACAATTGACATCACGAGGCTGAGAAGGGGAATGCCTCAGATACGGCGAACCGATTCGGCTCATACTTGGCAAGTCGCTTGTGTACAACTTGACATGATATTTTGGCTCAATACACTTCCTATTTTTGAGAGAATTACGCCTACAGTTCATGACGCGCAATAGACTTATAATTGGCAGAATCGACAGATAATTAAAAACCGAGCTTTTTTCATCAACATACGTAGGGTCTGCAAGCACATATTTTCCTAGAAATCGGGACCCTTTCGACTACCACTTATATACCGATAAGGTATCCGCCGTTAAACGAAAGAACTGCTTACGTAGTGACCAGGGCATGTAGCTCGAAAGCACAGAACCTGTTTTCGATTCCCATTCGCATACTGCAGTTTTTTCATTGGTATTTTTTCCTCGTCGTAATTGGTATATGGAGGGTTAATAAGGTAAGTAAATCAGTAAATAATAATAACGTAGTCAAGTCTTTCAAACTACTTGCATTAATAAAGAATTAAAATTTTAAACCTCACTATATGAAAACAATTCAGAGTAAGGCTGCTGAAAAGACGACCATTCTGCGCACGCTATCGCATAGGGGAGAAAAAATAACACTTGTCGCTTTCGCACACGGCGCAATACTCCGTACAAATTCTGGAAAATTGTTTCCTGTTTTCCCGCGCTTATGAGAAACTAGTGATTCTTTTGGTCCTAGGAGTGTAGAAGAGGTCAGTTGTTTAACCGACTCGTCAGAAAATGTCGACTTCACTCGCTCCAAATCTGGAAAATAGAAGAACTTACAAAACATATCTTGAGAACATTTTAAAAGTGTACGTTGCTGATAACAAGTTTTGCCTGACACTGGAATGGACAAACTAATGCCGTCATGTATGATAGCGTGTTGATACATGACGAGACTCAACACACTTGCACGGTAGAAGTAATATCGCCAAACTGCACATCAGCGTGCCACACACGAGATTTTTATTTTTGTCGACAAGTTAAAAGCTTTATTTCAAGACTTCAAAATTAAACGGCCGGAAGAGGGACATGGTGATCCCATGGGCCTTCATACAGTATCCGAATGTCGCCATATGTCAGAGAATGGTATAGTGGCATCGTGCATTCCTCTGGGGCCAATATCGTAGTAATTTCTTTATCTTTTTTCATGTAAAGAATCGCAGAAAATTGGATCTAACATGGTAATAGCGTCTCCATTCCCATGCGTGTATAACATATTTTCTTCTCATGTGTATAAGAAATGTGTCCTGAATGTTAGGCCTTGCATTTTTGGTACACCCTGTGCAACAGCTTTACGGGAGGGACTATTCACTTATTTAACTTTAGTATCAACCATTGCTGATTTTACGTCTAGATCTGTAAAAGATGACGCTTGTAGATAACTCCTCGATAACAACTTAAAAAATATGGGACAATAACCATGTGTATTGGACTCAGGATGTACACTCATTTCTCAGTGCGTCCGATTTCAGAAATGATAAGAAATTAATTTCAGGATAGCCTCTAAGACTTTATAATAACTTTTCTTTGTTCAGATGAAAGTTTGCATCCTTACAGCTGTATTTCATATTTTATCTTGATGTGTTTGTCACACGTGAACTATCGACAGTAAGACAATGCTGATGCATTTTCAGGGACCTGTTAGTTGTGCTTCATGAATCGAATGCCGTATGTAACGTAACTGTCGTTCAATCGAGGAAGGCGTCTATAATGCGTCTGCTACACATTTGACACGAATTATCGAGCTGTGTGCCCGACGCATTGCAGGCGCCTCACTTGATGGAACGACAGTTGCGCTACTTAGGGCATTTGGTTCATGAAGCTCACCCAACAGATACATGAAGATGACACAGTCGATTGTAAATGCAGAATCTGAGAATATGGAAACGCCAAAAACACATCACTATCAATAAAACGATGTAGTAAAGCAGCTTCCAGTCGTTTCGGAATGGACAAATACAGTCCTTGTACGGATTTGACGTGAATGCCATTCTTTCTGCAAAATAGTGGGAAGTTCAGGTAACGATGATGAAGGTTGATAGCAGCTACGCGCCCATCTTTCCAGATTACTCCTCAAAGGCTCAATAATAACAACAATAATAATAGTCGTGTGACTAAGGCCTCCCGTCGGGTAGACCGTTCACCGGGTGCAAGTCGTTCGATCTGACGCCACTTCGGCGACTTGCGCGTCTATGGGGATGAAATGACGATTAGGACAACACAACACCCAGTCCCTGACCGGAGAAAATCTCCGACTCAGCCGGGAATCGAACCCGGGCCTTTAGGATTGACATTCTGTCGCGCTGACCACTCAGCTACCAGGTGGCGGACTCAATAATAATGAGATCTGATGACTGTAGTGGCCAGGAGAGAAGCGAAAATTCATTCTCGAGCGCTTGGACCATGTGAGCTGTGTTTACAGGGGTCTGTCACCTTGGAACATAGCATGACAAATGGGAAACAAATATTCGGATGAACCTCCTCAACCAATATTGTCACATGATAATTGACAGTAAAGCGGAATTAATGAGCAGCCATGGGGCCCATGGAATACCACGATCACGATACGGCTGCCCAAATCATCACTGAACACCCCCACCCCATGTCACACACTTAGTGCGTAAACTCTGCAAGAAGGTGTAAGCAAACGACTTTTCCATTGGTCCAAAGTCCAGGTTTTAAGGCTCTTGCACTACGTTTTCCTGGTACTGACATTTGCATCACTGATGAGTAGTCCTGGAATGCCAGCTCTTCTTGCAGTTCCTTGCCTATGGAGCTCCCTTCGTGTTGTTTTGGCGTTCTCAGGGTTCTCAAGTGCGACATTCACTTCTGCAGTGATTCCTCCATCTGTCGTCGTCTTATTTTTCGTCACAATCCTCTTCAATGAACATCCTCTATCATCACTCGCCACCGACCTGCTCAATACGCCACGCGGAATATGTCTTTTTTCGTCACAAAATTCACTTAAAATTTCCGAAATTTCTACACGCCCATCGGAATATTTATGCCGTCACTTTACCACACTTTTTTATGTATGAAACACTGCTAGATCGGGCAACTTATCGTTTCCATCGGAACTACTACTACTACTACTACACACGTCAGAACTGTTTCATGGCTAGGCTCCGACTCCTCTCTAAAATTCTCTAAGTCTTCTCTACCAGCCGAGAAAGGCGCGCGAAGAATACTGCTTTACCATTGGTCAGTTTACTCAACAGCAAATAGCAAAACAACATTCTCCCACGTTAGTCCGCTCTTTTCATCAATAACCAATCGCAAAATATTAAACCTACCGACTGCATTTTTTACTGACGTAATTATCTAATATGATGAAGTTATTTACTATTGTTATTTATACCTGAATTAACTTTCCCTTTACCATGAACTTACTTTACAAATCTATTCTACAAAAATCCCCTTTGTCCATATCCATACTTCTTCGAAATGTTCCCACACTAAATCCTACTACATAACTAGTTAAACAATTATCTTCATATTAACCTTAAACCACACTCAAGCATCATTCATACTACTAAAACACATTTACAACATATTACCTACACAAAAAGACATAATAACACTTTATGAAGATACTAGAACAGTTTATGGAAAACATTCTATTACTTTAGAGCACTCTAGTGGGCACAATCGAAACTAAATCAGTCCCCTATCCATTATTGTCCTCTATCGGCTGATACATAAACTACGTGCGCGACCAGTCTCGCGTCACCATCTATCACACTCCAGCTCTGAGACACATCTCCCACTTAACTGCCTCCAAGGCAGGATCGTTACACGGCGCTACGCCTCAATGCATTTTTCACGGTGTTTCCATATTTTTGTCCAATCCCTGTATATGAGATAAACATCAAAATAAAATTTGAAACATACAGCTGTAAGAAATGACTCCCAGCAGAGTAAATAAATAACGTATGATAATTATCTGGATATTCGCTACGTAGCCGACTCCACGAAAACAACTGTATAGTTTTGAAAATTTGATGAAGGAAGTGTAGTTTTAACATAACGGTCAGAACTGAAGTTATGGAAGACATCATGTCATCGCTTTATTATTGTATATACGAGTATGCATATTAGAAACTGAGATAAGCTTAACGACTCAGTGCACAATTAACAACGATTTGCAAGTGATATTTATATTCGTTCCATTAATGATTAGAAGCCCTCCGCTTTCCTGCGAGTTGGCAGTGTTAAGATCCCGTTATTTTTCGAATAGTGTTATACTCTTTATCTTATGGCGAAGTGATTATGGGTATGGTACTAGTCGAAACGTTTCGGTATCTCATCACAGCCATCCTGTAGGAAAACCGGGAGTTTTCATTAGTAGAATACGGTAGGAATGTCTATATTCACACATCGTTCTAGTAGTATTTGCAGGTCAAACAAAAACTGTAATTGCGAACCAGGAGGTGCCAGTTTCACTCTTTGGGACAAGTCTGAGCGTCTGCTTCCATCTCCCCCCTCGCCCCTCCCCCCTCCCCCCATCGCCCCGCTTGAGGTCGATATGCTCCCACAACTACTACTCACTCCGTCTGAGATCGGTATCTCGTCCAGTTAATCTCAAGAACTAAAACAGTCGTAACAGTACACCTTTTGCCAACAGCTTCCATTCTCAATAGTAGCGGAATCCTAGAGCGAGCAAGTCCCGAGGGAAATCAGTCGGTGCTCCGCAATCAGCAGAGAAGGAAACACTAGCCACGATTTAATTTGTCATACTGTCGGGCTCTGCGGTTACGCCTAATGTCCCTTGATTTCCAGATAGCTGTTGACTCAGTGCTACACAATATCCTAGTAACTACGTTAAGGCTCGCAGATTACTAATTTGAGGGTGGATTAAATTTCATGTGTGGGGAGCGTTTCAGCGACTGGAGGGGAAGGTTCCTCCGCTCTAGATGGAGTTCCAGCAGGCAGCAGACAAGTAGGAGACCAACTCTCCATTTCTGTTTGTGGTTTCCCGCAGAATACACAATTCAGCGACTGTTAATCGTATTTGCAATGCAATGCCGCAACTCAGATATTATTAACTGGTAGTAATAGTAATTCAAGCACAGTGTAGGGCTAAAAGGCTGTTCCAGTATCTCCGTGTGATACAGAGTATTTCTGAATGAATTCTAAATATATCAGTAGATGGTAGCATACACAGTTTTGTGTTTGTAGTGACCTATAAACTAGTATCCTACGTTACACATATTTAAATATAGCGCAAGAAACGTCACAAAAATTATCAATAAATCAAAAATAAGTAATTGAAGCAGTTTGTTGGAACATAAACACGCGGATGATGTAGGATTGATAAATAAAATTTAAAAAAGAGCAGCTTTGAGCGGTCTACGTAGTACTACGCCTTGCCAAATTCTCTTTGTTTGAGGAGAACTTCTGTAGATCGATACTGATGAACACGCAGATCCAGTTTCTTCCATCTTGACTTATTTCTCGTGTTTTGTGCTTCGCATCAATTTCCGCACAACTCTGTGCATGCCACTGACGTACCAACTCCGAGTGAGATGACACAGTGCTGAAGATATTAGGCTCGCATTCTTAAGAGGCACTACTCGATTTATTGCATAGCGGTAAAGACGGGTGTTTTCCTTACTTTCCCTAGATCGATTAAAGCGAATGCCGCAATTTTTCCTTCGGAAAGGATGTTCACATCCTTCCCCTGTCCCAACTTGTGCTCCATCTGTGATGATATCGCTGTTGACGAGATGCTGAACCTCAATCTACGCTGCTACTCCTGTATATTCTCGTGTTCTACCTGAGAGCTGAATCCCTTTTCTCCGCTAGGCGGTGTATGCAGTCGTTAGTCAAATGGTTCAAATGGCTCTGAGCACTATGGGACTCAACTGTTGTGGTCATAAGTCCCCTAGAACTTAGAACTACTTAAACCTAATTAACCTAAGGACATCACACACACCCGTGCCCGAGGCAGGATTCGAACCTGCGACCGTAGCAGCCCCGCGGTTCCGGACTGCAGCGCCAGAACCGCACGGCCACCGTGGCCGGCAGTCGTTAGTCGGCTACTGCCTTAAATACACTGCACATTACACAGCCCAGAACATCTCACGTAGCTCAGTGGACAGTAATTTCCAAGTTCGTAATAACTGCATCAATTCTATTAATAAGTATTATTGTATTTCAGTGTATTACTTTTATCTGTTATGTTCTAACATAGAACTGTTACCGTAGAATACTATTTTACACTGGTGAACGAAACGTTATGACACCTAGCTTCATAAGGTACTGGTCCACCAGCAGCGATTCTGCATGACATGGATTCAACTAAAGGTCTTGGTGGTTTTCCAGAGGTACATATATAGAACAAGGTATCTTCGCACAGGTCACGCAATCAGTAAACGTACTAATGATGCCATTTTACACATTTTCCTGTGCGACGAGAATTTTCGTTGATGCTCCTGCTGCTGATACCGGCCTAGCCTAAAAAGTTCTGGAACGAAATATTTTCAAAGCACTATAAGCAGCGCCTGGCTAGTATGCGGAAATTAATACAAATAATATATTTTTTGTGCTGATTCACAGTTTAGGCTTCCTGAAACACTTTGCATTAATCTTGGGAGAGAGTATTGTGTAATCTACTGCTTTGTGGAGTTTAGAATCTGATGGCAGCAATTTGTTTCTAAAAAGCGTCTTTCATTAACTTCTTTGAAATCTACAGGGGTACGTTGTGCGTGACAGGGCTGAAAGACGGCTGCGGAGATTTGTACTGACGAATAGAAGTGCAAATTTTGAGCAACTGACCACCTAGAGGAACCAAGGGGCTACCAATAGTGTCTCCTCAACGACAGTTCAGCGAACGTTGCTGCGATGGGTCTCTGCAGCAGGCACCTGGGTCATGCACACATGTTGACTGCTGTTCATCGAATTGGAAAGAAAATCAGCATTGGCCGTATTTTGTTGTTTTATTCAAAAATGGTTCAAATGGCTCTGAGCACTATGGGACTTAACTTCTGAGGTCATCAGTCCCCTAGAACTTACAACTACTTAAACCTAACTAACCTAAGGACTTCACACACATCCATGCCCGAGGCAGGATTCGAACCTGTGACCGTAGCGGTCGCGCGGTTCCAGACTGTAGCGCCTAGAACCGCTCGGCCACTCCGGCCGGCGTTGTTTTATTGTCAGCAAAATCGATTTTCCGTCACTTAGTGACCATCCTCAGTGCTAGAAGTAAAGATTTTCACATAACGATCAGAGAGTATAAAACCGAAAATCACAACTATATCTGTGTATGAACATAACAGTTGGTAGGAACATACCTGTAATATGAAATTAAAATGAGTTTATGTGATCGCTCAAAGCTTGCGGTTATAGCTTGATACCAGTGCCTACCAATTTTAATTGCGTGTTACAGGTGTGTTCCTACCAAATGTTATGTTCATACACAGATATAGTTGTGATTTTCGGTTTTATACACTCTGATCGTTATGTGAAAATTTTTTACTTCTAGCTGACAATAAAACAACAAAATACGCCCAATGCTGATTTTCCTTCCAATTCCATCCACTATTTGGTAGTGGTGCACACAACACGCCATGGAGTTGCTGTTCATCGGCCACGAGGGCTCAAATTTGCACGCCAGCATAGTAACTCAACTTCCACTGAGTGCAGATAGGTGATCTTTTCAAATGAGACACGTTCTATGATATTCCATCGGATAGATGACTGTTGCCGTGTGAGGCGTGGAATGTGTGAAAGACGTCCTTCAACAATAGTCGTAAGGGTCCAGGCCGGAGGAGGGAGCGTTATGGTCTGAGGAATGCTTTCGTGGCATTCTCTGGGTGATCTCGTCATTCTGGAAGGCGCAGTGGATCAACACAAATATATATGTATCCTTGGGGGACCATCTCCATCCCTACATATGGTTTGGTTTTCCTCGGCACGATGGCATCTACCAGCAGGACAGTGCAACGTGTCCCACAGCTCACAGAGTACGTGCATGGTTCGACGAACACCAGGATGAATTTACCATACACGCCTAGCCACCAAACTCTACGGGCTGTAAAAGGTGTTTATTCAGGCTTTTGACATGTGGTTACATTAGTGTAACTGGGCAATATAGTAGAACAGATAATGACTGTATTGCGGAATCCGTGAAAACTGAGTTCTCCGAATGCCTTTTAGTAACTACGATATGTAACGGAGTCTCGGTTCGAGACTATGGAACCATGAAATCCATTTTGAGGGACCAGAAATTCGACGTAAGTTTGTTTGTTTTCGTTTCGATGTGCCCTGATCAAGGACAGCCTGCTGTAAGCTTAAGTGTGCTGTTACTATTCGCAGGGTCGGCCGGAGTGGCTGAGCGGTTCTAGGCGCTTCAGTCTGGAACTGTATTCGTGGTACCATGTGAATCTGTGTACGGCTCTGAAGTCATCTATCATCCTTGATATCTAACACTAAGTATAATTTTAAAAAATCTGTGTTATTCATGAGAAGCTATTTGTGCACATGTTTGAACTTTAAATGACATGACGAACTGTTTTGTTGTGGATCAAAACCCAGCACCAATACGCAATTTTAATTAAGAACAGCTATTATGCCTGACAGAAACTTGAACACATGACTGATTTTCATTGCTGACTAGGCACAAACACGTGTGATATTGAAATTACATGCCAAAAATCTTCGTACTTCACTAGGTGTCCAGCAACTGTTTGCACTAACCAACCACAAAAAATGTTAAATATGATTGTGTACACAAGTAACAAAGTTAAATTACGGGACGCAGAGTTTTTTGCTGGATGGGAATTCGAACTCAGCACCTAATAGGATTGTTATCTAAGCACAATCTAATGTCACATCTGTAACTGTCTCACAAATAACGGGATGTCCGGAACTAGAATGACTTGAGAAATGAATAATTTGTGCCTTCCCGAGATTCGAGTCAAGCACACGTCACCGCTGTTTTCAATGGACATTAATTATAGGTTTATTTCACCATTTCCGAGACGGGCGCATGTCTAAACTAGAAATAACGTGACGAAGAGTTCAATGCCGACTGGGAATCGAACCCTTCACATATCGTCCTTGACTGCAAGCGAAGAGACAACTATTGAATTCTTTTTCACCATTAGCTAGGAATGACATACTTGAAATCGAAATGAAGTGGCGAATAGTTCTGTGTCGCACTGGGAGTCTAAACCGTCTTAACCTAAGGACATCACACACATCCATGCTTGAGGCAGGATTCGAACCTGCGACCGTAGCAGCCGCGTGGTTCCGGACTCAAGGGCCTAGAACCGCTCGGCCACAGGGGACGACCCTCAGTTAGGGTTTCCACATCTTCGCAATGAGGTTGCAAAAGTGCTACAATATTTTGATCAACATCTATGTATGAAATACTTTTTTTATTATGAAACTAATTCAGCCATGATTATGTGGCAATCTGAGGGTAAAAATCTGTGAAATTGTCTATGTCTGTCAATATGCAGACTTATTGTTGGAAATAAAAGTTATGTCTTCGGTGCATCAAAAAAATTCAAATAATACTGAAAAAGATGTTTCATTTATTATATGTGTTACTGAGAAATAAAGGAGAGACGTTAGAAATCAACAGTTAGGTGCGCTTATGCTAGCGCTTGAAAGGACACGTTGAAAACTTGAAAGCTGAACCATGGTTACAACCCTGACATGCATCTTACGCGGAGGCCTTGAGGAATTTGAAATCTTGATCAAACAACGAATTGATTGAACTGCATCGTCACGAAGGGATCAAGTCAAGCGAATGGGAAATTCCGAGTCACAATGTCTGTCAATCTCAAGCTCAAATAAAGGATGAAATAAGCGCCTTGTTACTTTAGATGACGTTTGGTTCAGTAACTAAAATAGATTTATTTGCGCGATATAGGTTACGGCGACAGACTTTCTACGTGCCGTGACTGCCGCCTCTGTCTTAGCCGAACGTGGCCTCCATTCGGAGGGAAGGGACATCATGTTTAATGTGAATTTCCAACTACGGTGCAATTGTACTTTCTCTGCATTACGGAACCAGAGCGAACTGGGATCTTTTGTGCCTATTAAAATCATCACCTGAAGTGAAGTGGTAGTAGAACCCACGCTTATGGTATACTACCCTAGTAGCAATCCACCACACCACCGAGATCCACATTTAGCAGGCTCATGATTGTGTCGTAACACAGGTGTGTTACACCTGATTCTCTGTCTCTCTGGAGTGGATTACAGCCCGTTCAATACATTATTTCCTTGTACGGTCGAATCTCCATTAACCAGTTGCCTTGGATACCCAAGACGTCCATTCAACTTCATTTTGTAATCACTTAAATAAGATCGTATAACGGTAATCTATACAAGCTGCAACACTTTACGAGGCAGTTTCCTCAGAAAGTGTTGCCTTCCATTGTGCTACTCTGCTGCACTAATTGTTCATGTTAAACGTATTGCATTACGAAAGAACAGCTTAGTTACTTTACCCGATTTTTCCGTAACTTAATAAACCGCACCACGTCTGGAAGCTAACAGTATCAGTCTATTGGAAGCTCAGAGAAAATTTACTTCATTTTCTAGCCCGCCAGGAATAGCAGAACCTTTCACAAACTTTTCCGTGAAAGAGCTTGTGACTGCCTGTCTATAACAGAACAGTTTCTGCTCGACCGATCTACGACCGCCTGACGCTAGCCAGCATCAGTCCACGTAATCGCGACGCATGTACCTTGAGCTTTTTATCTACAGTGAATGTTTCTACACTAATATTGGCAAGCATAATATCACTGAATATTGTAGTTTGGCTTCCAGCGTGATAAACTTACTATAAACAATACAGTCCCGAAATAGTATTCCACGATCTCTCCAGATACGAATCATCGGGAATCACTCTCCAGACTAAATCGGGACTCATCTGTGAAAAGAACATTGACCCCCTGTTCGACCGTCCAGGTGGCATGTTGATGACACCACTGTACACATCCCTTTCTGTAAAGACGCGTCAGATGTAGACATACAGCAAGTCTCCGACAGTAAAGGCCACTCTGCCGAAGCCTTCTGCACACCGTTTGCCTCGATAGAACACGTCCAGTGGATGCTGCGAGCTCACATCCCGTGCAGTACTAAGGCGGCACTGTCGTGCCCTTACAGACAAATAATGGTCTTCTCTTCTGAAGTCACACGTGGTCGGCTCTACCCTGGTCTTTGAGATACAGTTACAATCTCTATAAACTGTCGCCACATCCGAGAAGCTGCAGAACAATTCACATTAAGCCATCATGTCACATCAGTTTGCGACTGTCCTGCTTCCTGTCTTTCCATGGCCCTCCACCGCAGAAAGTCTGGTGGGCTTCTTCTCTGTACATACTGCATCGCCTGCGACTCTGTATACAGCGACTGTAGATGTGGGACTACCCGGCAAACACTATTTCGTTTCATAGGTGCCCTGACGCCATCGATGGCATGGTTGCCCGTTGGCCAGAATGCCATCTTCCGTGCAGAGCACGATCGTACGGATATCTGGTTGACAGTTCATACGATTATATGGTGAATTAGACACAGGACGAGGAAATAGTGGTTTGTTGCTTTAATTTTGGACACCAGTGTGTTTTACAATGTCTCTTCTTTCAGGCATGCATGCATCTAACATACTTAGAGTATGTTACGATGGAGTACGGTTTCTGGTTTTATGTATGTGACATAAAAGAATGTAAAAAACACAATATGTATGTAATACGTGATATAAAAATTGTGCTTCATAACTGCTCACGCCAAAAATGAGCTAATAGCACGATTTTAATAAGGCACAATACAGTCTGCAACGGACAATACTTTCTTTTATTAAAAATTTAGCCGGCCGGAGTGGCCGAGCGGTTGTCTGGAACCGGGAGTCCGCTACGGTCGCAGGTTCGAATCCTGTCTCGGGCATGGATGTGTGTGATGTCCTTAGGTTAGATAGGTTAAAGTAGTTCTAAGTTCTAGGGGACTGATGACCTCAGAAGTTAAGTCCCATAGTGCTCAGAGCCATTTGAACCATTTTTTTTTTAAATTTAGATGGTGTGGATATCCATGGAAGCAAAATTTCATAAAATATATAGGTAATGAAACAAGAAAATATCCTGAAATTTTGAAGTTCCCTTTTACAAAGACGGAACGAATGGCAAATACATCTGTCAACGCACCAATTCATGGAACTAACAGGTACCCTACGAGAAAAATAGACTTTGATTTTAAAATATTGTACAGTGTAATTGTACTTGCATGATTGTATTTGTCATATTTTGTTAGTAATGTTTAATGTCCTCTTCAGTGAGGTATGAATCATAGCTTTGAGAGGGAATTAATTTTAACAGATATCTCTATTCTTTTGGGTTCTTGTAACCTGTTCATAGTCTGTTAATAGTAAAAATTACCCTTCCCGTGTTCACCAATTTGGGAAACCGAGGGTGGCGTGGAATCTAGTGCTCAATCGTCAACAGTCTTCCTTTGACGTTATGGTCCATGTCCACAAAGTTTGTTTGTTCTGCCGTTTTTATTGGCTGGCGAGTCTGCTAAGAAAATCACTGCATGGTAAGCGTATGACGATAGGAAGTAAATGCTGCACCATTTTCGCCAGTTTCTCTACACGCTTGTTGCCCCTAATTTCAGCTGGTCCTTGTATCCATTGTAGATGAATCACTTGACGAGCTCCTTTGCTCGACTGAGACTTCTCAGTGTATCGTGTTCCAACAGATTGCCAGATTTTCTTTCGGCTTCCCTCGTAAGAGACTGTAGGGTACTCCTCGAGTCAGGATATATTAGTACTTTGTCGACTTATAACTTGACTTTGTAAATAACAGCTTGATGAATTCCATAAAACTCCATTGTTAATATCGACGCTTCCGCAGGATACAGGAAAGATTGTCCACATTCCGCTCGTTCACCGAAAAGAGATTTCTGTAGAGACATCGATTTTGGAACCAGCAGTGTACAATTAGTACCAGTCATGCCATTTAAGATTCAAGTCCGAGAATGTAGAGGTCCTCATTTCACTCGAGGGTACGGATTATATACAACACAGTGAATTCTTGAAGAAATATCGTTTGCTTGGGTGCGAAACTAATGTTAACATCAGGCTGTCAGCTCTTCCATAGTGTCACCATATTATATGATGTTTGTATTTGGGGTCCGGGTATCTTCGACCATATGACTTAATCTTTATCAGGTGTAGAAATTGAGGTAATCTGCGATGTAATGGATGATAGATACAGGATATGACCGTCAACGCCGGACTGTCAAAAAGGATACGCTCAATTCGAGTTTCTGTTCCGTGTGCAATAACGTCGTCGTCGACGGTCCGTTAAACCCCAGCCCTCTTTTTCTTCCTTTCCGAGGTGCTAAGTGTTGCTGCATGGGAAACGAAATGCTTGGGTCTGTGGTTAAAGAGGCCGCAACTAGCGTGCGCAGTTTCCCACGGAAACCAAATGAAAGGAAAGGGGTTGGGACGGAGGGGGCGGGCCCAACCACATGGATTAAGCAGGACGCTGCCATCCGTTCTTTAGACCGCAAGGGACCGCGCACGGCTGGCCCTCGGATGGAAGGACTAGAGTGGAGTTTCATCATTGTGGACCACGATACGTAGATGAAACAGAGCACGCCCCCCTACAGGCCTCACAAGGTGTTCAGGACTGGGGACTGACTCGGACCAGCCAAAAGAAAACTATCCTCCATGGAAGAAAGGCTGACCACTTAATTGGCGCTCGAACGGAATCGGGCAGGAATGAAGAATGAGGTTTAATTTTTCGTCGACAACAATTTAATTAGAAACGGAACACAAGTTCAGAATGAAAAAGTACGAGCAAGGATTCCTACAGCGTCCTTTCCAGAGATGTAATCCCTGTAAGCGCCTTAATCGTTTCCGGGGAAACACAGAAACTTAGATCTTGATTGCTGGACCAGTAACACAACCGAGCGAAGTTGCCCTGTTGTGTAAGCGCTGGCGGACCACTTTTCAAATTCATGTCTAGTATTCCAGTTTTAGGCTTTTCTTGGTTTCCCTAAACTAATTACAGAGAAGCCAAGGATGATTCTTTGAAAGGGACGCGCCCTTGTGCAATTCATCATACTATTTTTTTTTCTTTACGACCTCGTCGACGACGGGTCATTAGGCTCTAATTTATCTTTCTTCCTACCTGGTAAATATCGTACTTTATGCCACCTGTTGCAGCCTTGATAAGGTCATGCGAGCTCTCTGATTCTGATAAGATTTCAGATTGTACGGAGACCTTTTTACCGAAGTTTCTTACGCTACATTTAACTTACTATACAGCGTAGTAGTAACTGACGTTGGGTCTTAGCGTGAAGTATAATTTCTCCGCGATGTTGCCACTGGTGAGAATCATTCCACTTACGTAACAGAATTCGCTTCTGCGCCGGCTGTCTACTAGGAGTTAACCAGAGGAGATTTATGTCTTACAGTTTCTTTTTAATCATTTCAGACAAATTATGTAATTGCCTCTTGGACATGACCGTGGCCGATTTCTTCCTTTATACCGATCCAGTCCTAGCTTATGATCTGTCTATGATGAATTCGTCACGTACGTGACGTTAAATCCTTACCTTTCTTTCTTTTTTACCAGCTTTCTCGTGTCCGTGGAATGTTTCTCAAACCATTCTAACACAATGTGGTAATGCACGATGTTGCTGAAGGTGTAAGTTGGCCAGGAGGCGAACAAAACGGATACACATCAGACAAGAGGTTTCTGTTCGTTCGTAGATTAGGGAAGTATGACAACCATGTGAGAGGCCCCATTTTATACAATTTTAACATTTCTGGCACAAGTATGGATTTCCTCCCCCCCCCCCCCCCCCCGAAGTAGTATGTATTGGCAAGTAGTATGCATTTCCTCATGTGACTTCCGGTGTACTCATAAACTGCCGTCGACGACTAGCATCTTGTGGTGTTATGTAAATCATTCACAGTTTTATTGCTGTGAGAATTCTGAGTGAAATCTAGAGCTTTCGACGAAATCCTCCATCGCCTTCGACAAGAATAACTGACTACCGTGACTGTTTTGTGGCGACCGTTCATAGACCACAGAGAGCCTGTTAAGGCGTTTTTCGTCATTACGTCACGCTGCCAGAGACGGTGACGCAACTGCTCTCGTAGGAACGTAAGCAATTCACCGTAGAATACCAACGGGACATAAAAAATCGAGATCTTAAAGAAATTATTAGTAACTGAGCAAGGTCTTAAAAATAAACACAGGATAATGTTTGATGAAACAAAGCTTGTCTCACACGTCTATGTACGAGGATTCTATTATTAAAGAGGCAATGGAAATTAGCGTGGGATATAACGGGATATGGGCTATAGTTGTGCTCGGAAGCGAGCTCTCGTTTCTGAGAAGAGACAGAAAAGTATACTGAAATGTTTACGTTTCTAAAAGAGCCGCGGCACCACCAGCAGACATGGACACAATTTCTGGCATAATGACGACGTACGCAGGCTAATCACAAGCTATCTATGGGTAATGGTCACTGCAAGAGCGGCGGCGACAGTCATTTGTTCCTGACGAAGACAATGGAGAGAGATTCGTCGAATGCTCGGAGATGTTACCGAGATTTAACGTGACAATAACACGGAAAAGGCTTTTTACGAGGATGACGTCGCGAGAAATTTCGATCTCTTAACGTTGTTACTCATAATTTTAGGCGACCTTTTGCTGTGCTTCCTGCACCTAAGCTAATTTCTGTGCCTTGTGATGCGCGTTGGGCAGAGGTATAGTTACAGGCTGTTAGCTTCTGTCCCCATACAAAAGAGGAGATTCTACATTTTTTCCAGCTGTGAATTACCAGCGCTGAGCCCTCTGCCTGCTGTTACAATCGATTATAGTCTACAATAAGTTTTGTCAGCCTTGTCCACGGCAACCGGCCCTGGCCGTTGCGGCTGTCCCCAATTTGAGATGCTCGCGGAAAAGTCTTGACTCACTGTCATCTAAAAAGCCCACTCTCTGGCACATCTCGGAGATGAGATGTCCCATGCGTTGACCATTCACGACTTGTTGCGGTTAAGTGGACTAATTCCGGGCGCCGTCCCTCTGCTGCGCTCGATTGCCATGGTGGTGTTCGGTACGGGCTTTCGCCATGGGTGCGGCGGCATGTCCGTTGCGTCTCTAACACCGTAGCTATCTCCAGTATAATTTTGGGAACACGACCGTTTAAATCCTCGTTCGGATCCAGGCGTAAATTTTACGTGGTTTCTTCAAGTCGCTTAGAGGAATGCAATATCTATTTTTCTTCACACTCCTACCCCTTTCCGAGTTTGTGCTCCGTCTCAGTTGATCTTGTTATCGTCAAGCATATTAGACCATAATCTTCCTTTGTCTAGTATACTTGCTCACCAATGTAAAAGAATTCGTTGAATAACACCAATCGGATATCTCTCCGTAATAGCGCTGTAGAGTCAGCTAAGTTTGCATACGAGTAGGGTAGAAATCTTTCATTACGTGTTTCGTAACTGATGTAATACGCTTAATAGTTTCTGTAAGTGTAAGTCATAAAATGCTTTAGTGGTGATTGTTTAGATTATAAAATTCGTGCGATTTTAGCAAAGACTTGGGTAATATAAAATAGTTGGAAAATATGGAATAACAGCATTCCTCCACTGTTAGGTTCTGCTGCCTCGTATTCTACTTCTTAGAGCCCTCCGTATGTTTTGTATTTACCGTGGGCCGCTTGCCAGCATTACTTTCTCCACTGTACAAGAAAGTTTGTGTTTCAATTGTGTGAAGTTTCTTCAGACAAATTACCCAACATTTGCGTTGTATGTGTGTCTTAGACATTGAGATTAAGGGTAATATTCATTCAGAGAGTATCCGTTTGCTAAGCACAGACCGTTTTTAGTTGGCTTCATTTTCTTCACGTGCAGTAATGATATTTTTCGAAGTTTACGAGTGGGGTTATATGGGATATCTGAGTTCTGATGTAAGTGTTCCGTGTTCTTCGAAGTGCTTTTGTGCACGCGCATCTTGTTAATCGAAAACTTTGGTATTATCCGTTGAGGTATTACCATCATATATAATGTGCTATCGTGTATGTCACTCTTCCCTAACAACTGAACCTTTAGCCCTGTCACGGGAAGAGCCACATATAACACTAACGTGCCGTGAAACATGTTAATGTTACCCTCTGCGAGGATTTCAAAGATCTGTCTAATGGACAAAGGTATCGGATTATAATTTTGAATTTGGTGAAATTAACAGAAAAAACAAATGGACTTTAACCTTGTGAGTCAATGGAAGTAGTAAAATAATAAACGAATAAAAAAAATGAACGGTCGCAGCCCAATTAGGCACATTAATTTGGAGATACACGTTTAAGAAAATTGAATATTGGTTATTGAAGTTACTTTCGTTGAGATTTCCCTTTGAATAGCAAACAGGATACAAACTGACACAGTGCTCTCTGTACTGTTCGTAGCAGCAGTTACCAATAACGCACACACCAGTAAGTTATAGGGGTAGAATTGCACCAAGCTCATACTAATGACAGCTACACTCTAAAGCATTACTTAATCAAATAGTGAAATGTTACTGCTTGAAGTCCAGAACTAAATTTGAATATGAGGGGCTTTTATCTTAACTGACATGACAAAAACAAATAAAGATGAATAATATCACAAATACAATTTTTAAGCTCCTCTACAATTAATCGTTTTCCTTGGCAACAGTAACAGTTCAATTTTTTCCTAATAAGTGGAGAGTATGATGGGGACCCAATAAACTAATATAGTTTCACTGGTCAACGCTCTATGATTATTACAGTAGAAAAGAGTAATTCAAAAAGCTAATCATTCACTTCACTTGGAGTAGTTCATAATTTACTTTGTAAGACAGTAAAATACAACACTGGGCTTAATTAACTTCAGAAAGGAACCATTCACTATAGAATTCAATACCACACTATTTTTGGAAACGAGGTTAACGTATTTACCTTTTTATCACCTGTGAAGCAGATATTATATACAATAATATTTACATAATCTGGCTCTGTAATCCTACAAATCTACACTCCTGGAAATTGAAATAAGAACACCGTGAATTCATTGTCCCAGGAAGGGGAAACTTTATTGACACATTCCTGGGGTCAGATACATCACATGATCACACTGACAGAACCACAGGCACATAGACACAGGCAACAGAGCATGCACAATGTCGGCACTAGTACAGTGTATATCCACCTTTCGCAGCAATGCAGGCTGCTATTCTCCCATTGAGACGATCGTAGAGATGCTGGATGTAGTCCTGTGGAACGGCTTGCCATGCCATTTCCACCTGGCGCCTCAGTTGGACCAGCGTTCGTGCTGGACGTGCAGACCGCGTGAGACGACGCTTCATCCAGTCCCAAACATGCTCAATGGGGGACAGATCCGGAGATCTTGCTGGCCAGGGTAGTTGACTTACACCTTCTAGAACACGTTGGGTGGCACGGGATACATGCGGACGTGCATTGTCCTGTTGGAACAGCAAGTTCCCTTGCTGGTCTAGGAATGGTAGAACGATGGGTTCGATGACGGTTTGGATGTACCGTGCACTATTCAGTGTCCCCTCGACGATCGCCAGAGGTGTACGGCCAGTGTAGGAGATCGCTCCCCACACCATGATGCCGGGTGTTGGCCCTGTGTGCCTCGGTCGTATGCAGTCCTGATTGTGACGCTCACCTGCACGGCGCCAAACACGCATACGACCATCATTGGCACCAAGGCAGAAGCGACTCTCATCGCTGAAGACGACATGTCTCCATTCGTCCCTCCATTCACGCCTGTCGCGACACCACTGGAGGCGGGCTGCACGATGTTGGGGCGTGAGCGAAAGACGGCCTAACGGTGTGCGGGACCGTAGCCCAGCTTCATGGAGACGGTTGCGAATGGTCCTCGCCGATACCCCAGGAGCAACAGTGTCACTAATTTGCTGGGAAGTGGCGGTGCGGTCCCCTTCGGCACTGCGTAGGATCCTACGGTCTTGGCGTGCATCCGTGCGTCGCTGCGGTCCGGTCCCAGGTCGACGGGCACGTGCACCTTCCGCCGACCACTGGCGACAACATCGATGTACTGTAGAGACCTCACGCCCCACGTGTTGAGCAATTCGGCGGTACGTCCACCCGGCCCCCCGCATGCCCACTATACGCCCTCGCTCAAAGTCCGTCAACTGCACATACGGTTCACGTCCACGCTGTCGCGGCATGCTACCAGTGTTAAAGACTGCGATGGAGCTCCTTATGCCACGGCAAATTGGCTGACACTGACGGCGGCGGTGCACAAATGCTGCGCAGCTAGCGCCATTCGACGGCCAACACCGCTGTTCGTGGTGTTTCCGCTGTGCCGTGCGTGTGATCATTGCTTGTACAGCCCTCTCGCAGTGTCCGGAGCAAGTATGGTGGGTCTGACACACCGGTGTCAATGTGTTCTTTTTTCCATTCCCAGGAGTGTATATTTTGTAATAAACTGAGGATACTTTAGCAAAAGCATATCCAACTTCACTTTTGTGGTTTTGCCTTTAACTTTTATTACTCTTCTTATATTAGACAAAAAATCACTTTTAAACGTTTGAATACAAGAATTGTTCATTTAAATGAGGATACTCGGTTTTGGTAGCACTTAGGTAAGGACCCTGCATAGGTTTCGTGATCAAGATTGAAAATATGTTTCCGGACACTGATTTATAATGTTATAATTATAATTAAAACAATACACAAATTGACTGGTCAATGCCCATATACGTTACTGAATGGATGAAGTTAGTGAAGCAGTGGCAAAGATTGGTGGCAAGCGACATGGCGGCCAACTGTACGCACGCCTCTCGATGTTCGAATGCTCGATAAAATCTCTTCATGGCGTCGTCGGAGTTTCAACATATTAGACCCATTCCTTTATGGCGATAATACCAAATAATAGCCTGATCCATATCCAAGGCAAATCCTTTGTAAAGCAGCTTTCACTTGCCTCTAAAAGCACCGTCGATGTGTACGGTGCTACTACTACCACATACTGCGTACCCTTCTGTGAAAGGAACATCTCAGTTCGACAGCCAAAACCACCTTCTACATCGCGCCATTCTGCTTCCCTTGTGGGGGGACTTACCTATAGCTTTCACATGTTACAAATACAAGTGCCCTAAGTTTGAACCAGCTTTCAACAAACTTTTTCTTTTTATGAACATACACATATTATAATAATTTATCATTTTAACATATCCTTTTGCTTTTTTCATATATACATTACAAAACTCTAATTTTCTTGTCACATATTAAGGAGTTTAAATAAATCAGAATCAACACTCCATAATTGCAGATACGCAGTTACACAATGGAGATAAGTGTTACACACCGAAAAAGACATCGAATAGGGGTAGAAAAGCTGGAATTCATCTATACCAGTCTATTCTACAAAAGTCAATTAGAGGTCGAAGTAAGAGCTATATAACACGCAAAGGCATCCTACGATCTCAGGGTGAAAACCTGAAATGCAAGAAACCAGAAACCTCCCCAGAAGAAACCGTATCTGATCAAAAAATTAAAGTTTACGTCGAAGGGCAACTACAGTGAAAACGATTAATCTTTCAGATCTGATGTACCGTCGGAAACGAACTTCCTTCCATCTACTGTACCGCAAGACGACGATTCTGAATCTCTCATTAGCGACGGAAAGTTTCCCGAAGATAAAAAAAAGTAGAGATTTAATTTAATTTGAACCCACTTCGACTTGCTGGATCCGGGAAGGGAGGTTCCAGGTATTTGTGATTTCTGCAAATAAAATAAACTTTGTTGCCTTACTAAACTGCAAAACAGTATCGCGTGTTTTATTACACATAGTGTATTGGCAAAGAAAGCGTTTCTGAAAAAGAGGAATTTGTTAACATCGAGTATAGATTTAAGTGTCAGGAAGTTGTATCTGAAAGTATTTGTATGGTGTGTAGCCATGTATGGAAGTGAAACATGGACAATAAATAGTTTGAACAAGAAGGGAATAGAAGCATTCGAAATGTGGTACTACAGAAGAATGCTGAAGATTAGATGGGTAGATCACATAACTAATGAGGAGGTATTGAATAGAATAGGGAAGAAGAGGAGTTTGTGGTACAACTTGACAGGAAGAAGGGACCGGTTGGTAGGGCATGTTCTGAGGCATCAGGGGATCACAAATTTAGCATTGGAGGGCAGCTTGGAGGGTAAAAATCGTAGAGGGAGACCAAGAGATGAATACACTAAGCAGATTCAGAAGGATGTAGATTGCAGTAAGTACTGGGAGAAGAAGAAGCTAGCACGGGATAGAGTAGCATGGAGAGCTGCATCAAACTAGTCTCAGGACTGAAGACCACAACAACAGTGTATTTTCTGTCTCCTTACATCTTGTTTCTTGCCAAACGTAGTTTGTTTTCTACATATTCAACCTCTATTTATTATCCACCCATTTCCCTTCATTTTTCAAATTACTTTTTCACAAGATATAAGTTGTCAAGATAAGTTACCTTTTCTCTTCGTTTCGGTTTCCTGCGTATTAATCATGTTGATAGTAAATTATGCTCATAAATATAAATTGTATTCCGTAATACCTCAATCTCCTGTAATTTCTGAGATACGAAAGTTGCGCTGAGTATCGACTCTTGGTACAAGGACTGGCAATTAACCTTCACCATCAAGAGAAGTTTCTTAATTTGTTGATTCACAATCTGGACGTAATTTCGGAATGATGAGATTGAGATACCTATCGTACGCTGTCAAATTCTTTATACACAACGACCAATATTGCATCATTTCTTACATTACATAAATGTCTAGTGTCGGCCCCTGGCCATTTTAAAATGTCTGTAATAACAATACCAACAAAGTTAAAAGGTAAACCACTTGTTTGGTAATTGTAAACAATCTACCAGGTATAAGTTGTTTACCGTATTACTTTGTTGCTACTGTTCTTACAAGAATTTGAAAATGGCCACAGGTCTAAACTGGTCAGTTTTGTAAGGTAACACATGACAAAATAAACGTCATCTTGCATAAAAAATTTTACAAATTAATGGCTCTGAGCACTATGGGACTTAACATCTGTGGTCATTAGTCCCCTAGAACTTATCACTACTTATGGTCATTAGTCCCCTAGAACTTAGAACTACTTAAACCTAACTAACCTAAGAACATCACACACATCCATGCCTGAGGCATGGTCGCTCGGTTCCAGACTGTAGCGCCTAGAACCGCTCGGCCACTTCGGCCGGCTAGTATCATGTAAGGCAGATACCAGACAGATTCATCCGAAGAATCCGCAGGAAATGAAGTCCATCCACGAAAGAAATGAGCCATAAAACCATCGTTGGCAACATTTGCTCGACAGTGTGTGATTCTTACGAGATAGAATCGATAAGAGAAAGACTGAAAGAAGAGCAGCGCGTTCAGAGGTTCATTTAGTAAGGACGAAAACGTCACTGAGATACTTATCCAGCTCGTGGCAGACTGTACAGGAGAGGCGTTGTGCATCACGGTATGGTTTACTTTTAGAATTCCGAGAGCGTACGGTTGTAGAAGAGTCAGCTAGTATAGTGCTTCCTCTCACGTATACCTCACGAAAATGCAACGAAGGTAAAAATGAGAGAGATTCGAACTCACACGGAGGATTGCCCATAGTCGAATTTCCCACAGTCCATTCTTTGCTGGAACGGGAAAGGAGGAAGTTGGAGGACAAAGGTATGCAAAGTATCCTCCGCCCCACACCATAAGGTGGCTTTCGGATTATGGATGTAGAAGCGGACGTAGATGCATATTCGATACTGTAGCTATTACTTAAGAAACTTACTGGTATTTTGCTTCGTGTTGTAGTAACTTAAGTTGTTCCTTCAAGTTGCTAGTCAACAAAGTGGTGTTCTTCAGGGGAGCAAAGAAAATGAGCGTCTTCAGTTATTTTTATTTGGACCTAGCCGGTGCTTCAGTATCTTTCCTTTTTTTAGAAATCTGAATCATCCGATGAGAAGCCGATCGATTCAATATCCGTATCAGAAAATGACGGAATTGTTTCTGTGCAAAGGAAAGCGCGTTAGACTACCTTCGGAAGTGAAAAGATCCTAACATACCGGCTAGTGAGTTTTTGCGCCTGTTTTATACTGGTCTAGCCGGCTTAAAGAAATAACTGCTAGAGAACACTTGTGTTCAAGATGGCGTCAGGAATACTGGGGTTTAATATCCAGTCAACCACGAGGTCTTTAGAGACGGAGTTGAGGTTTACAATTATCGATAGTACTTAAAAAGGTGATGTAGCCCGCTTGGAACGACGCCTACATTCGTTCTGTCTTTGTATTTACATGAAGGGTAGCTGAGAAAGAGTTCTTTTTGTATAAAGTAGTCAGAGGACGGATAGCTGTAGCAAAAATCTACCCACATTAGCGTGCATTCTACTCGTGCTATGTGTTGAGATATTACGGTATATTCGAAGCACAAAATGGAAACCGGATACAGTATCATCATGATCATGATCATGATCATCATTAACAAGACATGTGGTCTATCCTGTGAGTAGGTCTTTCTCTGCAAGCTCGACGTTTTAGATTTCTTAGTCTTTTTCCGCAATCATTTTCGATTTACCTTCTCTGTACTTAATCCTTTCGTCCACTCACAGTTCTTCTAAATCAGGCTAATCCAAGAATTGCACCCGACGGGCGCGGCCGCCCCCCGCAGTCGCAAGGCAGTGTAGTTCAGCGCCCCGTATGTGACCGTGTGTCGCTAGTGTCGGCATAGGAGCGAGAGGGAGAGAGAGAGATGCGGAGCAAGTGAGTCCGCACCTTCGACCATAGATACTAGTGGACTGGCCTTGCTGTGCAGAAGCTATAGGGCTGGTGTGGCTCCAACATAAACTACGTGACTGTTGGCAAAACGTGGCGGGATTTCAAATCAGCGGTCTGCCATCCTAAGTTTGTATCGTATTTTAAATTATGTCAGAACTACATTTGACCTCGATTTGTTCACAGTATAATTTATTAAATCTAACAAATACGTCGAACGCCCCTCTGGTGGGCAGCGGGACGAAATTACTATAAAATATCAATTAAAGTAAAATGTCGTTACAATTCTTTTAAACAGTAAGAGTGGGTTCGTGTTAAAACTTTAAACATTGGATTCGTCGCGTTTTGAGCTCTAGTCACTTATAAAAGAAAATGGGATATGAGAATTACGTCAACTATAGGTGCCAAAATTGTCTGCTTTAGGAGCAGGTCCATTTTAGAGCATCAATTTTAGGTGCACTTCAAAGGTTCAGATCCTACTATTTTTACAAAAGTTTAAACTATCAGTTAAAAAAAAATATTTTGATGAAAGGTGAGACTCTGAAGTTTCAGAAAATAATTTTGGAGCCTACATTTATTTAATGGTATTATAAGGTAGAAAAAAATTCTCTTCATGTGTCGACTATAGGTCCTCTTACCTTATTATAATCTGACTTGTATATACAAAAAGGCGCGTGTGTGTGCAGATGGCTTAAAGTTTTTCCTTTTCAGGGCCTGTATCCAAAGCTGCCTTCGGTTTTCATCCTTAGGGATCCTATGAGTAGGAACGAGAAACAGTTATACTTACTTCTGTAACCGAATTATCACAGAGACTTTCCAAAATGTAATATGAGTCTGACTTTACTGGCATCACTTTCAACACTTTAATTTACGTGATACGCTATTTCGAGTGTAAAGAAACATATAAAAGCCACTTCAGCAGAGTTCAATAAACGCATTTGCACTATCATAGAAACACTTACACATTAAATGTAATGCCATTTCCCCCGACAAAACGCTGAGTACAGCCATAAGCGCAACACGAAACAACCATGTCTTGCCAACATTCACGTGACCTTAGCCCAGAGATGTTGGAGCCACGAAAATGACGTCAGGGCCAGTCTATTATATTTATGGTCGGAGGACCGCACACACGGCTCTGAGCTGGACTGTCCGGCGGTCAGAACCAACGAAAACAAAATAAGAGGAAGCGCGGCTCTGTAAAAGTGGTCGATGAGCGGTAAAACAAGCAAACCATTTACTGTTTAGGTAACAATTAGTATTCGTGTGGCAGAATTACTACAGAAAGCTTTAGAAGACAATATCCAAAACAACAATCGAAGAATAACTTAGCAGTTTTCTGACCCACAGGTTGATTCTGTTAGTATTGCACATGCACACTCGGCATATGTACAGTAGGCGTCTTCTGTAAGATATATCTATTTCATAAATTAACTAGTATCATAAATATTCTATTTTTAGAAATAATTTTACGTAAGGGATATAGAGTCTCATTATTACTGTTAGTAGTTATAAGTAAATATTTTTGTTGTACTTCGTGCTACAGCTTTTTGTATTCCTTTTCAGAGTTTATCGACATCGGATCCTTAGTTTGCTGTTTTTTATGCAATGATTTTATTTGACCAAGTTTGAAAGCTTACGAAAAACATATAATTAAGGTTAAAAATACATTTAATCCTTATAGTCAACATTGTAAGAGAACACAATTAACATTTTACACTTTTTCCTTATTCGAGGAAATGATTTTGTCTAGGTTTGGCATAATATGCCGGGAGACGGCTGACCTCACAGAATTAGTCAAATTTTTAGCGCTAAGTAGTGAACGGTTCCTAGTTTTAGCAACCTTTACAAGGGAGAAAAAGCGCTCACAAATATATGTGGAACCAAACATTGAGAGAACTATGGCCGCGTGCTTGTGCAAAACAGGATACTTCTCTCATGGAAAACAGTTGTAAAAGTCATCTAATGTTTTACACATAAGAAAGCAGTCCTTCAGGTGCATATCGCACTGCAGGTCAATCAGCACTGCTTGAAACAACTGTGAGACGTCCTCTGCACAAAGGGAAAACGGGCGAATAAATATATCTAAGGCCTGTTGAAGCCCACTTATCTCCAAAAATGTGTTTTCAAACTCTTCTTGTAATTCGGAAATGATTTGAACATAATCTGAAAGATCGACATCTTCTTTAACGCTGTCTAATGCACATAAGTGTACACAATTCTCCTCGCACAAGTATTGTTTCACAAAATAAGTTTTTTTAATGCTTGAATCGTGTGCACTAAATCAACAACAGAGTAATTTTCGCCTTGGAGTGAAATGTTTGAAGTATTTAGATAACCATTAAGGTCACTCAAAAAAGCCAAATTCGTCCCCCACTTAGGATCACGAAGTAATTCTTCTGGACGTCCTTTCATTTCCAAAAAGGTAGTGATTTCGTCCCTCACGGAGAAAAACCGATGAAGCACCTTTCCTCTGCTCAGCCTTCTTACTTCGGCGTGGTAGGGGATGTCCGGGTATTCCGCTTCTGTATCAGCCAGAAATTCTGTAATGGCTCTGAGCACTATGGGACTTAACATCTGTGGTCATTAGTCCCCTAGAACTTAGAACTACTTAAACCTAACAAACCTAAGGACATCACACACATCCATGCCCTAGGCAGGATTCGAACCTGCGACCGTAGCAGTCGCGCGGTTCCGGACTGAGCGCCTAGAACCGCTAGACCACCGCGGCCGGCAAATTCTTTAAATTGGCGATGTGTGAGTCCATGCGAGCGAAGATAATTAACCGTTCGGACAACTGTGTCCATAACATTTTTTATACTGACAATCTTCGCACGAAGTGGCTCCTGGTGTAACAGACAATGGTCTGCCGCCAATACGGAACAGCCGACTTCAACTGATTTTGACCTGAAGTAACCCAGGAACCCAGTGCGTATCCCTCGTAGCTCAGGTGCTCCACCCGTTGTTAGACTGGTCAGGCGTTCCCATTTTAAACCCGTTGACTCGAACACTTTTTCCACGGCTCTAAAAATATCCAAACCCGTGGTTGTGTCTTTCAGTGGTATAAGATCGAGAAATTCTTCGGTGACGATTGTCGTCCACACCCCGAATGAATATGATGAGTTGATATATGTGCGCAACATCCGTGGAGTCATCAAGAGCGATAGAAAATGAAACGAAGAATGCCGCTCTCTCCATTAATTACTGCTCCATATCTGAGGCCATATCTCGGCGAGCAACAGTTTGAGGCAAAAAAGCTATTTTTTTTCAAATTTTTCTCTGAGGTCTGCTGGACAAATAGAATCGACCGTGACGACAAGACAATCTTTGATGAGATTCCCTGCCGCAAAGGATTTCCCTGCTTTCGCAATTCGCAGCGAGCATTTGTAACTTGCGCGCAAACCTAGTCCATCTGTTTCCTGCTCCTACCACCGCAAAAAAGAACCTCATAACTAATTTTATGCAATTCTGTTTTTAAAATATTTTTTCATTCATTGAAATCCAAATAAAAAAATTAACAAAAAAGATTGATTTAGAGTAGTTTTCCCCCCAGTTCCTCTGAAAATCGGTCATAGACGCTAGCAAGGACAGCGAAATGTAATACCAAAATATATTTTTATCTATTGGAATATTTGCGTTTTCATTGATTGAAAACACAGATAAAACTACAACGTGTTTTCCGTCCGCTTCCGGTAGCTGAGTGGTCAGCGCGACAGACTGTCAATCCTAATGGCCTGGGTTCGATTCTCGGCTAGGTAAGAAATTTTCTCCACTCAGGGACTGGGTGTTGTGTTGTCCTAATCATCATCATTTTCATCCCCATCGACGCGCAAGTCGCCGAAGTGGCGTCAAATCGAAAGACTTGCTCCAGGCGAGCGGTCTACCCGACGGGAGGCCCTCGTCACACGCCATTATTATTATTGTAACATGTTTTCCTATCCATCAAAACACAAATACAAATAATGACTCTTAATCACACTTTGCTGTTCGAGAGAGCGTTTGTGACGGCTTTTCAGTAAGTGGAAAAAATAACGCAGCTGAAACACTTTCTTATGTCTGTGCGACCCAGGTATAAAAAGTAATCGAAAAGAAATGTTCCTTGTTGCTGACAATCAGATATTCGGCAACTGGCATATTGCTTAGTGATATATCAGATTATAAAATATAGTTTCTTTTATCATCTTTATGAATAATAAAGAGTTCTACGATAGGAAACACTTACTTCACTGCAATGCTACTTGAAATTTTCTTTCAGTTCTTCAAGTTTTGACTGGTGGTTCTCTTGCGACAAATTTTCGAACAGATCTTTGTGACAGGTATCAAAGTGCCGTTCAATCGAGTATTTTTTAAATACGTGACGTTCCGATGACATACTAAACATTTGGCATGATTTTGGACAGCAGTACAAAAGAAATTAATCTCCCCCTCGGGTTTAAATAATGCGGACGCACCGCTCCTCCTATTTTTTTAGTTTTTTGTCTACTGCTGTTCGATCCACTTTAGCCTTACGTCTGTTGACTAACGTCTTTGTGTCGTATCAAAGCATTTGATCTCTGCTGGCGCGGCGTACAGCGGCACGGAGAGGCGCGGCGGGCGAACGGCACGGTCAGCTAAGCGACACGACTCGGCCACAGCAACAACATACTAATTCGCCGGGACGCTGGCCTTGGACGATCGCGGGCGCTAGTGCCCCAGGAGCACAGTTTTGACGAGCCTGTTCTAAATTATCTATATTGTGTTTGAACTGATCGTCTCCGCCTCTTACGATGTCATCGTCGATGGGACGTTTAACCCAAATCATCCTTCCCTCCTTGAATGCCCCAGACAATTTCATTTCCTACGCTGGGCCATCCTTATGAAACGTCTTCCTCGTTTACCTTTTTTAGTTCCTCCACATTTATTATTATGTATTTCCAGATGCTCCGTTCTATAATTCTCGAAACCTACATTTGCTGCTGCTGCTCTTAGCATTTTCGGAGTGTCCATGTTTCATCACCATATAAGGCAACATTCTCCAGTACACCAACTACTTATTCATTTGCTACTTGCCCAAGGGCTACAGCCCCACACAAAATATAGAAGTGATATCTGGCGTTCCTCAAGGTAGTGTCATAGGCTCTCTGCTGTTCGTGATTTATATAAATGATCTAGGTGATAATCTGAGCAGCCCCCTTAGACTGTTTGCAGATGACGCTGTAATTTGCCGTCTAGTAAAATCATCAGACGATCAGTTCCAATTACATAATGATGTACAGAGAATTTCTGTATGTTGCGAAAAGTGGCAATTAGCACTAAACAAACTGTGTGGCTGGTCCCAGTGGAGGTTCGAGTCCTCCATTGGGCGTGGGTGTGTGTGTGTTTGTCCTTAGGATTATTTAGGTTAAGTAGTGTGTAAGCTTAGGGACTGATGACCTTAGCAGTTAAGTCCCATAAGATTTCACACACATTTGAACATTTTTGAACAGCACTAAACAAAGATAAGTGCGAGGCCATCCACATGGGTGCTAAAAGAAATCCGATAAATTTTGGGTATACGATAAATCGCACAAATCTAAGGGCTGTCAATTCGACTAAATATCTAGGAATTACAATTACGAGCAACTTAAATAGGAAAGACCACATAGATAATATTGTGCGGTGAGCGAAACAAAGACTGCGCTTTGTTGGCAGAACACTTAGAAGATGCGACAAGCCGACTAAAGAGACAGCCTACATTACACTTGTCCGTCCTTTGCTGGAATACTGCTGCGTGGTATGGGTTCCTTACCAGGTAGAATTGACAGAGGACATCGAAAAAGTGCAAAGAAGGGCAGCTCGTTTCGTGTTATCGCGCAATAGGGGTGAGAGTGTCACTGATATGATACGCGAGTTGGGGTGGCAGTCACTGAAACAAAGGCGATTTTCTTTGCGGCGAGATCTATTTACGAAATTTCAGTCAGCAACTTTCTCTTCCGAACGCGTAAATATTTTGTTGACACCCACCTACGTAGGGACAAATGATCATCATAATAAAATAAGAGATATCAGAGCTCGAACGGAAAGATGTATGTGTTCCTTTTCCTCACGCGCCATTCGAGAGTGGAATGGTATAGAAGTATTATGTAAGTGGTTCGATGAACCCTCTGTCAGGCACTTAAGTGTGAATTGCAGAGTATCCATGTAGATGTTGATCAAATGTTTCCTTTTCCATTGTTTTTCTCGATTTCACGTCTTCGAATCTCATACCACTGCTTATTATATGTCATAACTACTTAAAACTCTTTTCCTGCTCCGTCATTTCTGGCCAAACTCACGCATTCATTTTCATTCCCACCCTGCCTATCGCCATTTCCTTTGTCTTTTAACATTTGTCTTCATAGCTTCCGGTTCAAAGATGCCCCCAGTTCCTCCGAACTGCTGCGGACTGACTGCTCATCTTCAACTAACACTGCAATTATCAGAAAATCATGTACATCTGGTCTTTTTTCCACTCACTTCCTTAACGCCAACGATTTGTTAAAAGAAATTTCAATCTGCAGCGGAGAGTGCTGTGTTTTGCAACCTCCTGCCAGAGTGACGCTGGCGACAGTAAATGTGCGTGGGCTGGTTGAGAGTCGTGGTTGGACAGCTCAGTCGGTAAAGCATTTGCCCGCTATTGGCTAAGGTCCCAGGTATGAGTCTCATTCTGGAAATTTGTAAATTTGTGTAAATTTATGGGACCAAACTGGTGAGGTCATGGGTCCCTAAGCTTACACACTACTTAATCTAACTTAGTCTTAGGACGACACACACACACACACACACACACACACACACACACACACACACACACACACACACACACCCATACCGAGAGAGGACTCGAATCTCCAACGGGGGCAGCGGCGCGGACCGTGACAAGACGCTTCAGAGCGCGGCAGTCTCATTCTGGCAGACAGTTTCAATGTGCCAGGAAGGTTAAATTATTTACAGTTGTTTAAAAAATATATGTAACTAGGTCGGTAACAGGCAATAACCTTGCCTCACATCCCTACTGATTATAATTATGTCTCCAGTTCTTCCTTTTATTTGGTGCATCATAGATAAATTACATAATAACTTTTTCTTTACAGTCAACGAAAATCTTGTGTAGCACCTGCAATAGCTGTGTTTATTTGCCTATCGACACATTTCCAGATATACTAACATAACACGTATAGCCTTGTCTGTCTTCAGTCATTTTTCACCATTTATTGTTATGAGTACAACTGCTTCACCCACAACAGCTCTTCGTTCAGTCCTCCTTCAGCTTCTGTTTGTAAACGTCGGTCGAGGATCCTTAGCAAAATTTTAGCCTCGTGAGACATCAGATTAGTAGTTCTGTAATAGATGCGTTTTCAATATTACATTTGCTAAAACTGATATAACTGAAAACGACAATTAGCTTTCAGTCATACAATGGGAAACGTAATTCAGGTTGCAGCATGTCCGAAAAACTGGTGTATCAAAGATTTTTACAAGCCGGTTTAGGTTCATGGTAGATCATCTACAAATGTTTATTACACATATGATCAGTTAATAATATACATTTACTTTTCCGGAGTAGATGTAACTATTCATACAACCTGGGTCGGTCTTACGTACATTCATACTGAAAGAAAGAGAAGAAATCTAAATACGTGTTGTTGAGAGAATAAAGTCTGAATTTTAAATTAACTCCTTCTGCCTTGCTGTACACTCTGTGATCAAAAGCATGTGACGCGGAGAAGACCATCAGATGTCACGAGAAGGGGATCCGCCGGTATAAAAGAAGGTGGGGAGAATTGTGTTGTAAGTAGACAGGCAATAACAGAAGAATGCCTCGGTTAGGAGAGCTCAGAGACCTCGAACGTGGACTAGCCATTGAATTTCACCTGAGTAACAAATCCATCACTGACATTTCAGCTCTTCTGGAGATGTCCAAGTCGACCTATGGTGATGTGGTTGTGAAATAGAAAAGTGAAGGAACAAGCACCGCTAAACCAAGACCAAGCAGACGCATATGAACCATCTAGCACTACGGAAGGTTGTTGTAAAAAAGCGCATGAAACAAGCTGAAAGAATCAGTCGTGAGCTTCAAAGTGGTAACAGCTGTCCACTTAGCACAATGGCTGAGGGTAGGAAGTTAAAAAGAGTGGGGTGCAGTGATCAAGCAGCTTCGCGTTTGCCACTCATTTATGTAGATAACGCAAAGCGACGCTTGAGGTGGTGTAAGGAACGGCGCCGATGGACAGTGTATGACTGGAAACGATAACCTGGAGTGATGAATCACGTTGTAAACTGTGTCAATCTGATAGAAAAGTTTGAATTTGGTGAATGTCTGGACAACGTTGCCTGCTGTCATGTGTAGTGCCAACAGCAAAATACGGAGGAGACAGTATTACGGTATGGGGGTGTTTTTCCTGGTTGGAATGTCACCCCATTATTGCACTTAAGAAAACGCAACGTGAGGAAGCATACGAACACGTTGTACGGCACTGTGTGCTGCGTATAGTAGAGAAACAGTTCGGACACAATAATTGTATCATCTCTTGACAATGAACCCTGTCATTGAGCAGCATCTGTAATGCAGAGGTTTCTGAACAACAGCATTCCTGAAAGGGACTAGTCGCCCAGTGTTCCGAGTTCATCTATGGGGTGACAGAACTTTGACCTCGTTCTAGAACCCAGCATCCAACATTACTTTCTGTACCGAGCGCGGTGCTGCAGTGGTTAGCACACTAAACTCGAACTCGGCAGGACGACTGTACAAACCCGCGTACGGCCATCCTGTTTTACATTTTCCGTGATTTCCCTATATCACTTAAGTTAAAACCAGGGATGGTTCCTCTGAAAGGACACGACCTATTTCCTTCTCCATCCTCCCCTAATCCGAGCTTGTGCGCCGTTTCCAATGACCTCGTTGTCGACGAGACGTTGTATACTAATCTCCTCCTCCACCACTACTCTCTGTGGTTTCGGCTCTTGAGGAAGAATGGGCTGCCATTATTCCACAGACAGTCAGATAAAGTATCTAAACGAAAAAACAGGAACTCACGCAATAAATGTCTAAAATTTCGTGGAAGACCACCTAAAAAGCACCCTCGAGCCCGACCCTCGGCCGTAATCTGATGAAAGGATTCGGAATGGGATTTTCTCGCGTTAAAGTACATACAGCACATAGAGCACTCTGCATCCTAATGGGCTTCTATAAAGCTGCCGAGTGTCTGAAGTAAGTGGATTATAGCCTGCGCCGCAGCACGGGATATCAAGCAACCAACTGGGACAGGATGGCTGGCACCTGAGCGCCTATCTTGTGGACTCAGATACCGGCCAGTTAAGTAGCCTCTGGAGTGATTTGGGAAAAAATTATGATTAAGTTCAAAGCTCTCCAACCGAGTGTCTGTGAAGCCATATCGTCGCCGCAGCGCGAGACACGACTCGTGACCTTTAAGCGGGGAATGCAGACGCCGAATTATCGCCGTCGTGTGATACGATACGCTGCCGACAGTGTTTATTGACTGACATTTCCCTGTAGTCCACGACTACAAGGCATAACAATGGCAGAGTACACAAGAAAGCTGCGACATATGCAGCAATCCGAGGTCTGGGTTTCACTGTCATCGATCATCCTCTGCACTGTCCCAACTTGACCCCATGCGATTTTCATACGTTTCCAAAACTTAAATAACTCCTTCGAGGAATTCACTTTGACAGTGATGAAGCGGTCCATGCCGAGGCGAGGATGTGGCTCCGTCAAAAGCGGTCGAACATTCTACAGTGGCGGTATCAACAAAATGGTCTCCCGTTGAGACATGTACGTTCGTCTCCAGGGTGGCTATGCTGAGGTGTAAATGTGTAGACATGAAGAAAAAAAATTTAGAATGTTAATAGCATTTGCATTACTTAAAAAGCCTTAAGAATTTTCACATGATATCTGAGGCATTATAATTCAGATCACTCTGGTACTTTTCAAATTTTCGCAAGAATACTCCTCTAAATTAAAATTTGTGGGACGTTGTGCTAAAGCGCTGTACTAAGCACTAGGTTAACAAACAATAATAATAATTATTATATTAAAACTTTTAATATATTTGATTGTTATTAAAATCGTAGGCTTCTGTTGTACTCTAGAAGTGATTCATTGCAAGTTATATTTGTCAGGTGGTGGTAGGGTGTGTGAGTGGGTGAAGTAGTGTCAGTAAAAGGTGATCCTTTTCCTCCGTCCCACAGAACCGAACCATTGTTCTGCACATGGAAAAACAAACACACACACACACACACACACAGTAGCAATACACAGAACATTCTGGCTAAGATGAACGTTCCCAGTATCATTAACACGATTCTAAATCGTATTTCCGTGATGATCATACAAAGGTTGAGGTATGATGAGAATGCCATACGTAACAGTTTGAAATACGGAATACCTGTGCGGGACAAATGGGTCGAAAATTGTAAGTAAAAATGACAGAATTCCATATACAACCATCGTCTGCTGACGATGATAAGAATCCGCGTGCAAATAGCTTTTTTAATATTTTTGTTTATTGTTACAACTGTCACGAGATTCTGTATTCACAGCAGTTGGTGAAAGGTGAAAGTTGGGTCCCCCATGTTTTATGCATGGTGTTCTATCGCACTCATTCCAGTAATTTCGGGCTTGTTCGAACAATTATTATAAAATTATTATCATGAGATCTCCTTTATTGTCGGCAGGCGCCTCATAAATAAGACCTTTCACATGACTCAACGAGGTGAAATGGAGTCTGGTAAGTATAAAAATATCCTATCAAACTTTCGAGGAAAGGCAGATGCACCGGTGCAAAATGAGCCGCCGTACCTTCATCTTGGAACCACACACGTCCACGACAGTCATAAGACAATAAACTTACATTTTGGAGGAAGAAGATTCAAATCCCCACTTGTCCCTCCAGATTTAGATTTTGCACCGTTTCTCTAAATCGCTTAAGGCAAAGCGGGGGTGGCTCCTTTTAAAGAACACTGTAAATTTCCATCCCCCTCAACCCCCAATCTGAGCTTTCACTCCATTTCAGTGACCTCGGCGCCGATGACATTTTAAAGCGTAATCTTGCTACCTTCTTCGAGATGCAGTTGCGCGAGGAAGAAGCACATGCGGCCCTATTATCCAATCATTGACTCAGGGTCGCATTTACGAGCAAGCTATCTACGCTGCGGCCTAGAGACCCGCACTCTAAAGTTTAAATTATACGAAGAAATAATTGCAGGAGCTAACGTTTTACTTGAAACATATAATAATGACTTAGACGAACACTAGAAAATGAAATGTTTCAGTTAATGACGTTTTAACATGAGATTCGGAAAAATGATGAGGGAAATGAGCAAGTAATTAAGCAGGAGAGCTAGGTGTATAAACTCCAACTTAAAAGAAAGAAAAGAAACATGTCAAATGTGTTTTCATAATATCGAGAGCGAGATCGGTCACCGAATATACTTGTCACTTCTCATCACCAACAGCTGTGGGGAAAACGTCATTTTCAGAACTGAAGTTTATCAAAAACAAGCTTCGAACGTCGATGCTAGAGCGCAGGATTAATGTTTCAGCTTCGCTCAGTACTGTAAGTGATAAAATTGTTCAAATGGCTCTGAACACTAAGGGACTTAACATCTGAGGTCATCAGTCCCCTAGAACTTACAACTACTTAAACCTAACTAACCTGAGGACATCACACACATCCACACCCGAGGCAAGATTCAAAACTGCGACCGTAACGGTCGCGAGGCTCCAGACTGAAGCGCCTAGAACCGCTCGGCCACTCTGTCCGGCTTGTAAGTCATATTTTAAAACAATTAAGTTATGGATATATTAAAGGTGGTTTCATTAGCACGAAGTAACATTAAAAAGCAAGTTCCGTGTTAGTGCAACAGACCAAGTGACTTTTATTGAAAGTTGCACTACACTTTAAAGTGGCACAGGATGATACTGATTTTCAACATTCGCACTGTAAACAACGATCTGAACGTTCTAACAAGCTTTCAGTTCCTCAGTGACATAAATTCGCTCCTTGTCTTACATATCGAACGAGGTTTGCCTCGTCCTTCCTGCTTGTAATTTTGATGAATCTTGGTGTATTTCATGTAGAGAAGTGATATATCTCGATGTTAGCGCAGTACTGTTTCTCGCAGATGTGTTGATTTACTGAAATTCCTATCTTCCTGACGGACAGTTCGCAAGTTTTAATTATATTCTCTTCATGTTATCCACATCTAAAGGGTCGGAGGCGCGTCGTGTCAAGTGTGAGGTGCGGATCCTCTATACTCCTGTTCCGCCAAATAGCAAAATTCAGCGTAAACTCTTCAGAAATTATTTTGTTCCCTCGTTTTACTAGGCAGATAATGGAAGAGGAGAGAGATAGCATTAGGTGCCTTCCCTGTCTTTTTTAAGGATTCGTCGCTGGTGTGATTGAGGAAAAAAAGAAAAAATCATAATTCAGAATGAATTCACGGGGATTTCATTTCTTATCTTTTGTAGTCCATTGTCTGAACCACTGTGTCAGCTAATTTGGTAGCAAACTACTTACCGCGGGCGAATTTTGCCTTACTGCTACCGTTACTAGTTATTAATTAAGTATTCCTTGTCGTAAAATTAAGCAAAGCAAAAGGAGACCCGTTTTTAATTTTCTTTACTCAGTAGTTTCCAGTGCAGTAATTTTCACTTACGTTTTTCTGTAAAAATTTGTAGAGGACAAAAAATGAGGCTGAGCTTCGTATGCATCTTATATGTAAATATAACGTATTTAAAACAAAGCTATTGACAGTTTGTCCGATAAACGTGCAGAACTAATCAAAATAGCCAAAATAAAAGTCGGGCTTACACGGTAAAAACATCACGTATTTGAATATACAGTAACAGATTTTGCAACATCTGTACATGACGGAGAATAAAAACTCTCTGATTTGGTGACACTAACACACAGGTTCAATTGAAAAAAAAAATTAATTAATTATTTACCTACATCTTAAAACGCTAGATTTTTGGTTTTCAAAGCTTGATGAAAATAACATTGAGCTACAAACATTAGATTGTCGGGTCTCACTGTTTATGAAATGTGCTTTACCGCTGGTGTTCGCATTAAAAGAAATGTGTGTTGTTTTCTGTAACGCGAGTAACAAATGGCCCCCATCAATCAATCGATGCGGTCTACGTCTTAAATTAGCAGAATCCTTCGATTTCTCAGAAGACTGGCTACTAAGTAACTTAGCTCTTTGATTCTACATCTTTTAGCAACTGATAACATTTTAAGGCCGGATATGTTAACGATGATAACTTAAGTTGACGTACAATTTATAAAAAAAGTCAGGGCTGTAGACTTGATTTGTTTTATCGATTTTCTGCAATGTTCATTGTTACTTAGGCGATACTGCTAGTTACACTGACGCGGTGCATTCACAGAAGAAACTGATACATGCGATTCGTTACATTATCCCCCTTACTTAACATAACTTAAAGTTCTTAAGTAGATGTCACCTTGAATGTTGCACACGTAAAAATATTCTTTGCTTGACATTCAGTGATAGGCTTCTTCAAGTCATGGGTAATAATGTATATGTACAGAATTTAAACCATTTTTAGACTGATTTTGGAACACTGTGTTGCCTCGTCCACATGAACGTCTCAGTTGTACCTACGTTTTGATGTATGGAGCTTTACTCATGGTTTCATTAGAATGCGCGTATAACTTTTCCTTTTATGTGTTACGATATTATGTTAGATTCGACAGTCATCAATTACTGAAGGATCTACCATTTATTTAGTTCTTCATGTAACTCATCGTAGCCATCTGATGCCGCTATAAGGTCGAAAAATAGCATTGAGAAAACTTAAAATCACTTTTCTGGTTGCTGTTTTTGTTGTGAATGTTAATGGAATTAATGGAAATAACTATAGCAAGTGCACGTGTCCTGAAGTAGCCTGTTCCTCTTGCAAATGAAGAACAAATTCCAGTGTTTCGTTAGCTCTTCTATGTCGCTAACGGTAGGTTTTACTCCTTTTGATACTTCTCGTGGTATACGTCAACGATGTTATTATGGGTAAGAATCAGTTCCTTGTCTGCCTCGATGGCTGAGTGGTCAGCGCGGCAGAATGCCATGCAAAGGGGCCCGGGTTCGATTCCCCGCTGGGTCGAAGATTTTCTCCGCTCAGGGACTGGGTGTTGTGTTCATCGTCATCTCATCCTCATCGATGCGCAAGTCGCCGAAGTGGCGTCACCTAAAAAGACTGGCACCAGGCGACAGGTCTACCCGACAGGAGGCACTAGCCACACGACATTTCATTTCAGTTCCTTAACATTGTAACGAAAGAGACTCAAGTGGCCTTACAGAGGCCTCACCCTTCTAAAAGAACCTTTGTACTACTTCGATCCGGACTGACTGACAAAAATCTACTTTATCATATATCAAAAATTAAAATATACTGAAACAGAGAAAAAAATGCTACTCCAACTTTCTCAAGATAAGATCTTGTATTTTGTCAGGATGTCAAAGGGCAGCTAACGAAAATGGTTCTCTCCGAATGTCGTCCGGAAGATAGGCGCATGTTCATTGATAGCTTAAGTTTCAAGTGTAATTGTACACAATGGAAATTGAATTGAATGATTACCAATTTGCTCATACAACAGACGAAGAGGTCTGGGACAGCATTACGTATGACGAACATGAAGGGGTAATTTACATGGACTTAAAAATGCGGTAAATTTTCTTCTTATACCACAAGGTAACACAGTGAGTTTTGGATAGGAGAAGAAACTAGTATCACTGGTTGACAAGAGTGTGCATTTAGGGCAAAACATGAGTACTAGAGAAACAAGTGATGTTCATTAACACTTATTTGGACGGAAAAATCATCCTTCCTTCGATGAAACAGAATGTGAATGCCCTTGATGAGAACAGTTCACGTTTTACATGCATTTACCAAAAAGTCCCTGGACTAAATACAGAAAAATATAAGGCAGGAATTTTCGATGGCCCTCAAATGAGACGGTGTATAAATGATCCTGGTATAAGATGCTAACTCCACAATATACACTGAGGTGACAAAAGCCATGGGGTACCTCCTGACATCGTGCCAGACCTCCTTTTGCCCGCCATAGTGCATCATCTCAACGTGGCATGGATTCAACAAGTCGTTGGGAGTCGTCTGCCGTTCTTCCTCCATAGCCGTCCATAACTGTGAAAACGTTGCCGGTGCAGGGTTTTGGAACAGACATCTCCATTATGTCCCATAAGTGTTCGGTGGGATTCATTTCGGGTGACGTGAGTGACCAGATTGCCGAGAATATTCTGCGAACCAGTCGCGAACAGTTATGGCCCAGTGACATGGTGTATTGTCATCCATAAAAATTTCAACATTATTTGTGAATATGAAGTCCATGAATGGCACCTGATCTCCAAGTAGCCAAACATAACGTTTTCCAGTCAATGAACGGTTCATTCCATGTAAACACAGGCCACACCATTATGGAGCTACCACCATCTTGCACGGTGGCTTGTTGACAACTTAGGATCATGGTTTCGTGGCTTCTGCGCAACACGCGAACCCTGGCATCAGCTCTTAACAACTGAAATCGGGATTCATCTGACCGGGCCACTTTTTTTTCCAGGCGTCTAGGGACCAACCGATATGGTGACGAGCAGAGGAGGCACTCGTATTGGTCGTCTCCTCCCATAGCACATTAACGTTAAATATTGCCGCACTCTCCTAACGCGTACGTTCGTCGTACGTCCCACATTGATTTCTGCGGTTATTTTACGCAGTGTTGCTTGTCTGCTAGCACTGACAATTCTACGTAAAGGCCGCTGCTCTCAGCCGTTACTTGAAGGATGTCGGCCACTGCGTTGTACGTGGTGAGAGGTAATGCCTGAAACTTGGTTTTCTCCCTTCATCCTTGACACTATGCCCCTCGGAATACTGAATTTCCTAACGATTTCCGAAATGGAATGTCCCATGCGTCTGGCTCCGCGTTCAAAGTTTGTTAATTCCCGTTGTGCGGCCGCAATCACTTCGGAAACCCATTCACATGAGTGCAAATGACATCTCCACCAATGCGCTGTCCTTTTATACCTCATGTACGCGATACTATCGCCCTCTGTATCTGTACGTATCGTCACTCCATGACTTTCGTCACCTCAGTGTAGGATCCACGCGCCAGAAAAAATCACCGCAGCTTTTAGGCATGTCAGCTGTTGAGGAAGCTAGAGTCTCAATAAAACAGCTGCTGTTTGCCACTACGCTACTCGTCTTGGACATGTGCACAGGGAACTTTCTCTCCCTGTGCCTCTCTGGTATCGGACATCTCGTGGCGTTTCCACAGTAGCGTAGAAGAAATTCTCGTTTCAACTCTTGTGTGGCGTTCTTTTTACACGCCCTCTTTTTCTCCAGTTCTTACGATGTGCACGGTGTCTGGATAATCTCGATGGAAGCTGCACGGGCATATCTAGAGCGCGGTGAAAGTCACAACCGACGTCTTAACTGGAGAAGTGCAGCCCGAAGAAAGCGCCAGACAATGCGGCCGTGTTATTGCGAAGCGGACACCTACCGCTACAGCCGTCATCTCGCGCCGCACACGTAAAACAGGGGAGCGGGAGGAGGGGGCGCGCTGCCTTTGTGCTCGCAGGCATTGTCCCGCCGGAAAAAATAGCAACAATGACGCGTCTGCGCTGCATCTGGAAACAAGCCCGCGCCAGCGCGGCGTGCGTGTTATCGGCTTCTGTTCGTCGGGCTCAGCCGGGGCGGGATGTTCGTTGCCACTAATACTTGGTTATTAGTTACGCTGCAAGGCTGTATTAGTCACAGCGATGCAATCGTTTAGACACTTCCAACGATTTCGTCGTCCCACCAGAAGTCAAACGATCCTATAGTCCACTTCAAAGTAGTTGGTATCTGACAGGCAGCGGGCAGGACTGCTCTTGCCACCAATACACCAATAGGAGCCTGGCGTTGTTGGCGCCCTCTGTGTCGCCATTTCCAGTGTTGAAACAATGTGCATGCCATTTCTCAAGTGGAAAACTGTTCCGGACGCGTAAAACCTACTAATTCGAGAGAGAGAGAGAGAGAGAGAGAGAGAGAGAGAGAGAGAGAGAATAAAACATTAAAATTCAGAATAGACTTTTTCGTTATTTCGAGACACTGTTGAGATCTCTATCGTACGTCAGTTTCAGCGTTTTTATCTAAGTGTTATACGAACCGAATACTTTACCGCTTTCGTAGTTGATGGGACACACATGTCCCAAGAGCGTTGGGACGTCCGTGTCTCAACACTGCATGGTGTTACCATTACCTGGAGAAAAATACTAGGAACCATTGGCTGCATAAATAAAAGGCTGAGGAAGATAATATGAGGTAGCGTGTGTTTATAACTGCTTCAGGTGAATCAAAACCGACATCATCTCGGTTCCTAGACAGTCGAAAGTGATTAGCTGTCTTCCCTATACAAATAAAAATTGACCTTCGATAATCGTAGGGTCTGACGAAAATCTGAACGTGGTCAGTTTCCTGGCGTCTATGCATCATACGTCACTGATTGTCGAAGTCTGTTAACTTAAAAAAAATTCCTTAATAAGAGTGTAATACTGGTCATCCTTTTCACCTTCTGTTTTTCAAATGTGTGTAACACTGATTTTAATGACGTAAGAGGAGTTGAGTGGAGAGTGAAGAACTGTGGCAGTTGGCTGAAGACAGTATTTGTCACGACGACGTCGCAAATTTGCACTTGGAGCGTCAGATGCCAACTAAAATCTAGAACTGATTAAACGTAAATAACCTAAGGACATCACACACATCCATGCCCGAGGCAGGATTCGAACCTGCGACCGTTGCAGCAGCGCGGTTCCGGACTGAATCGCCTAGAACAGCTGGGACACAGCGGCAAGCGCTGCTTTGGAGAGATACCGCTGCTGTCACCAAGGCGAATGAAGAAAACTGGAATATCGAATTGCTAGGTTTTTATCAGTGTGATAACATTCCAATGCACACAGTCGCGATCATATTGAAGTTGTTTATTTTTTAGTTTTAGATGACCGGTTTCGATCTTCTGCGAGATCATCTTCACATCTTATATTCCTCGACGGCCGTAGGAACCTTTGGCGTGAAGCAGGTCCATTTGTGCAGGCGTGGAGACACAGAGATGGACCTGCTCCACGCCAATGGTTCCATGGTCAACAAGTAACGTAAGATACGAAATGGTGTCACAGAAGATCGAAAACGATAATCTAATTGTAAAAATTAACATCTTAAATGCGATGTATGGAAGTAAGTTATAATGTTATAACAATAACTGGTTTCCCTAGAGCAATGTTCAAAAAAAATTTCGTCATTGTATTTGGGTAAACTGCCACATCCTGCCACCTGCCGTGGGCCAGGGGCAGGCGGGCCACAGAGCCGATTTCGCGCATCAGTTCGGTGTTGGACTACAATCTATGAGCAACTGTAGCTTCAAGAACCACCTCGACGGTATCCTACGGCTTACTCGTACCAAACCAGGCCTGCAAACTTGAGAAATCAAGCCCGTAGACCCTTCCAACACAGATCTATTCTGCGAAAGCTAGTGACAAATGAGATAAATCGAGTTGAATAACCAAAACCAAGACAGAATGTTCCAAGGATAGAGGAGCACAAACATTTCCACCTCCGTCAATTAATTTTTGGCGTAAATGAAAGCAATGGTCACTGTCAAGTATAACAAGGCTTAAGTGGATCTGCGTTGCCCAGATGAATGCAGGGACTCGTCGAAAAACTGTTTCAGTATTCACCTGAAGTGATTTAGTCTTTAGGTGAGAGTATTCACTTCAGTGACATCAAGTAGTTAGGTACCAGCAGTAGAGCTTGTTGGTGTGTTACACATGTCGTCATTTGTTTGGCATCTGTGTGGCGGGAGCTCTGGTAATTTACTTCATATGAGGCTCTACTATCGATCTAGTACGGTCACTGGCGACTTACAAGGGTTTGGTTGTCATAGACCTTTCCTAGTAGCCGAATAAGTGGTTCTGTTGATCCTCTCACCTAGAATTTTACAACTGTCTTCATAAATATTTCTACGAATTCCAGCTCTTCGGCAGCTTCGTGAAAATAACGTGCTGGTGAGCTAGCTGGCATGTGGAACGTTCTCTGTAGCGCCATATTTTGTAAGATATGAAGTCTCTGTATGTGCTTTTTAGCTGGATTTCCCCAAACAACTTCGACCGGGTCTATAATAAGCCGAATCAGCATTCTGTAATTAGTGAGTCCACAGTTGATAGAAAGTTCAAACATTGCGTTAAGGATTAGTACAGTGTCCCACGACGCTGAGATGGGATGTCTTGCTTTTAACTTCTTGGGTTTGTTGATGCCACGTAAGTTGCCTGCCAAGGACGACTCCAAGATATTTCTCTGTGTCAGTCCAGTGGATCGGTTCTGCAAGAAGTTGGACTTTTGTAATGGCTGTTTATGGCATTTTATGATCATTATGGTGTGGCTGTTAGTAGCAATGAAGCCAATGTGCCATTGTGATGCCCCGGCTTCTAGCGTTTGACAGGGAACTTGAAATCTATGGTGTAGCGCTTCGTACCTCCTGCTTCTGATGATAATGGCTATGTTACTAGAGTAAGCCGCTCGCATCACCCGTGACATCAGAACAAGCACTGATCCCTGCGGCACCTCGGCCTTAATCACCATCTGGGTTGTGGTAGCATCGCTGACTTGAACGACGCAATTCCGCTTTTCAAAATAGATTTTCAGTAACATAACGTATGATGTGGAGAATCCCAGCACGAAGAATTTATGTAGGAGCCCTTCGTGCCAAACATCGAGGAAGACTGCCCAGCAGAACTCCCGTTATTGAAGGCCAAAGTTGCTTGTTCTACAACGTGTAGAAGTTTTTGAGTTGTAAAGTGGCCCTCTGTTAATCCAAATTGTTTTTCAGGAATGATGTTATCCTCTAGTTTATCCTGCCATCACCTGTTGCAGTGTTCGACGACCGATGAATTTATCTGCTTTTGTAGACGGTGACTCGCCGTTTCGCTAGAGGATCCCTTTAACTACTTTTTTTTTTAAATGTACTGGCTTCGGGACGTGTTCATACAGCCATCTCAACCGCGCAGTGTCAATTATGACGATATTAACGTAATGATAACACAGAAACCATTCCCCGAGCCGAGAAAATCTGCATAGATACTTCTTGATGGTGACGAGGAGCTGATGCTGTCGGTAATGAAAGTGTTAAGTCTTTCGATTGCGTCGTCCTCGTCGGGTGCATTGTCTTGATGGATTTCCGGTATAGTAGGCGACTTGTAATACCCCTGCGGAACTCGTTCGAATCTTTCTTCTTCTTATTAAGGCGTTGTACTGCTTGCGCTAGTTCCCCTTCTATTCGGAAGATTACAGGGAGACTGTCTGACGGAAGTGCACAGACAGTCTCTACAGCGATGTTGAAACCCTTCCAAAAGGCGATGTGGAGAACATCTTGCCTGTCTCTGTGGTGCTGATATATAGTTGGCTCTTCAGGACCACAAATTTTTTGCAAGGATCTGTTCAGTTACGTGGAGGAGACGACGTCCACCCATGATACTGGTTCTGGAGTTATTGGCCTTCTGCTTCGCATTCAGCTCAGGAGCCAGAAATAGCTTCCCTAGCAGGTATAGAAAGTCTTGCGCGTCTTCTAAGTGAGGGTGTCCCCTCGGTGGTCGATACATTGCTGTGAAAGGTGAAAATCTTGACGTGACCCCTTGAGTGGTTTTGACCGCATCAATCGCGCAGAGGATTGGCGCCGGTACTGCCTTATGTCGCACTGAACTTCGGATGCTACTCGCTGTGCCAATTCCAGCAATCATTCTATCGTTCCTGCAGTAGACGTAATTTAATGTACTTGAGATGAGTCTCCACGACTGCGCAGATACCAGTGTTTTCCTACTGCAGGAAATGTCTGAATTCAAGCAGGTGATGGTAAACGTCACTAATATTCCAACCGCTATAGTGAGGTTTTATTGTGTCTCATTCGACGTATTCTCAGGTTTATGCTACATTGCTGCTGAGGGTTGCCTTGACATCGGCTACAATGTTATCTGGAAGACTCTTAATGACGTTTTTTTTTTGTTTTTGCCGGTAGGAAGGAAGGATATTAGCGTTTAACGTCCCGTTGACAACGAGGTTAGTAGAGACGGAGAGGAAGAAAATCTGTCGTGCCCTTTCAAAGTAACCATTCGGCCATTTGCCGAGCGGTTCTAGGCCCTTCAGTCAGGAACCGCGCGACTGCATGGATGTGTGTGATGTCCTTTGGTTAGTTAGGTTTAAGTTGTTCTAAGTTCTAGGGGACTGAAGACCTCCGATGTTAAGTCCCATAGCGCTCAGAGCCATTTGAACCGGTTAATTATAAATAATGTGCAGTTACTCACAGAATTCCAGTGTGGGCTGTAATAATCGTATGGCAACGAAACTTGGCAGATGTTCTAATGCCTTAATGTGGAAACGATTTAGGCTGAAAAAAATAGTTCCAATTTTGGCCACCAGGTGTAAATATGTAGCTGCGAATTAAAGAAAGACGTATAGAAAAGTTTCCATATGTAATGGATTAGGAACGGGACGTGGGCAAGAAAGAACAAAAAAAGTGAGAAACGCATAATGTTGATGTTACTATTAACCGCCACTTACACAATTTATTCAGCATGGGCACCGGAGATGTCGACGAGATACTGAACAGCGCCAATTTGCACCTGATGGTCAAAATTTGAACTATTTTTTTCCAGCGTGTATCGGTTGCGGATTAACGCTTTAGAATATCTACCAAGTTTGGGTGCCATACGATAATTACAGCCCACACTGTGCCAATGTTAGTACCTGCACTTTAACAATATCCACCCAGTACATCATTAGATGGTGATGCTTCACTTCCTATGGCTCGTGGAGTTGGAGGAGGAACCTTGCCGCTGGTCCAGCGGTGGCAGACCCCTCACCTGTCTATTGGCGCTCTAGTGTGATTGCACCCCTCGTAGCTGGCAGCGTCATTTCCGCCACATAGAGAGCACTGGCGGTAGCACCCTTCCGTAGATTGCACTGCCGACTGTCGTGGCCCGTGTCGTTTTTAAAGCACCTGGCGACGTGAGATAAGTCCTCACAGTGACACTGATAACTTTGTGTAGATATACGGCTGGCTCTTAGCTTCTCTACCGCAACTGCAAGTGAGAAGATCAAAATAGTTCAAAGATCTCTCGGTGTTCGTTAATGTCTGCAAGTGCGACCACTCTGTTGTGATCTGCGCCGCGAGGAGCTTCAAGTAGTCCACTGTGTTCGTGAAGAAGCGCAGATCTTCTAAGTCTTCTTTCACCTCTTCGTTCTTCGTGGTTGTCGGAATTCAACGTATGAAGTCTTTCAAGAAGCTTAGGGAAGGTGTAGCGTAGTATACCATTGTTGCTGTCTCGTTTATCCCCTTCGCATAGTCTTCTGAAGAGGCATGAGCGAGTTTTCATTTGTCCCTGTTGGCTTGCTTTGATATAAGTGGATCCTTGTAGTTTTGTTTAAGCCAGTCGTGTAACTTCTTGTAGCTTTCAGAGTACTGTATTACGACAGGCGGAATCATCTGCTTTTCTTGCTACTGTGGTGATTCGACGTCGTAGACAGGATTACACTCTTGAACGATGCTGTATTGATTGGTCATTTCTATAGTGGGTGGTTGTGCTGCTCTTCTTGCCATTACCTGTTTTTTCCTAGGCGACGTGATAAATCCAGCTTCATTTGTTCAGGAATTGAGTATCGCTTTTAGCAGTTGCAGGAACACTGGAGTTCTATTTTGCTTGCTACGTCTCTATATAGTCATCACTTGAATATTCCGAAGTGTTAACCAAATCCGTATCCACGTCCCTCTGCCTTATGGTCATACTTGTTACCCCTGCCTCCATAACCGCGATCGTCGTAATTGGAGTGGGCGATAGGGCCGCCGGCAGAGCTAACTCCGCGGGACAGCGATAGGCCGATACAGGAGTGCTCCAGTCGGCTGAATACCGCGCGCTTGCTGCACTCCTTCCTTCTTGGCATTGCTCACTCGGATGATTTACCACGAGCTGTCTGTTCGTTCTGTCTAAGCTACTAGCCTAGTCGCTGAATGGTATATTATTTTAGCCAGTAGTATTTGCTACTGTTATATGGTTAATTTTGACGTTTATTCAGCTTAGGGTGTTATGCGTCTCTTCATGTTGCAGTGGTAAACGGTACCCCCATTCGTTTCTGCTCTGTTTATATTCATTCGTTACCGTGTCATGTGCCTGCAGCGCTACCAAATGGCATTCAGTGTTGCGGTGGGCAGTAGTCATAATATTCGGTCCCATTAGTGCAAACTTCCATCGGTTCTGCAGAGAACACTGTACCGGGCGAAGTGGTACACTGATTTAGACTTTTTACTCGCATTTCTACATCTACATATATACTCCGCTAGCCACCAAGCGGTGTGTGGCGGAGGGCACAATTCGCGCCAAGGTCTTATTCCCACCCTCGGTTCCACTCGCCGATCGTGCGAGGGAAAAACGACTGTCTCAGCGCCTCAGTACGAGCTCTTATTTCCCTTATCTTTGAATGGTGATCATTGCGTGATTTGAAAGTTGATGGTAATAATATATGCTCTACATCCTCAGTGAAGATCGGATTTCGGAATTTAGTGAGCAGCCCCTGCTGTTAGCGCGCCGTCTATCTGCAAGTGTGTTCCACTTCAAACTTCCTATGAGATTTGTAACGCTCTCTAAATGGCTAAATGCACCAGTGATAGTTCAAAGCCCCGTCTGGTATGGTTCTTCATGGTTCCCTCAAGGTAATTAAATCACTTAGGTCATATATTCTGACATGGTCCATCGGAAAGGACACTGTCAGTTCCCTTCCCCATCCTTTCCCATTCCAAGCTTGTGCTCCGTCTCTTCTGACCTTTTCGCCGGCAGGACGTTTAGGCCTATTATGTCTCTTTTTCTTTGGTCAAAACACTTACGTGTAATTCATGTCTATTTATTCACAAAATTTACTACAAATTAATTGTTCTATTCTGGGTGATCATATAGTCAAACTCAGTGTCGTTGAACGCCACCATCAGGCTCATCACCAGACGCGACGAAAGCGTTGATACCACAAATACTTGTTCTGAAACTCGAAGGTTTGTATATCCAGTATATTTGAAGTGCTGATTGTCACCTCCCAACGTCACATACGCCACAGTACACATGAAAAAAGGAAATGAGGTAGATTAGGCCTTCACATTCCATAGATATTACGTCATTAGAGATGAGTTTCGCCGGCCGCGGTGGTCTAGCAGTTCAGGCGCTCAGTCCGGAACCGCGAGACTGCTACGGTCGCAGGTTCGAATCCTGCCTCGGGCATGGATGTGTGTGATGTCCTTAGGTTAGTTAGGTTTAAGTAGTTCCAAGTTCTAGGGGACTAATGACCATAGATCTTAAATCCCATAGTGCTCAGAGCCATTTGAACCATTTGAAAGTCGAGTTCGGATTGGGAAGGAAATCGGTTGTGGAGAGAAAAGAAAAAGGCATTTCCGTTAAGTGAGTTATGAAGGATACCTTAAATTTTGATGGTTGCACTGGGATTTAACCACCGTCTAATGTGCTGACCATTGCGTCACTTCCCTCGGGCTCGGTAATAAAACTGCTGTTTATTCCCTGTTACTGCTCTCTCATTCCTTCTTTCTCAAGGGTACGGAAGCTGGCAAAGGGAAAAGATGCATCTCTTTAGCCACAGGAATTTAAACAAAGATAAATAGTTCAAAAATGGTTCAAATGGCTGCGAGTACTATGGGACTTAACATCTGAGAATGTCACCCCCCTAGAACTTAGAACTACTTAAACCTAACTAACCTAAGGACATCACACACATCCATGTCCGGTGCGGGATTCGAACCTGCGACCGTAGCGGGCGCACGGTTCCAGACTGAAGCGCCTATAGCCGTTCTGCCACACCGGTTGGCGATAAATAGTTTTGAAAACAAAAAAGATAAAATATTCACTTGGTTTGCAAAATTATTAAAATGAAGATTTCATGTTTATGGTCTTTTGTACAGAAAATATTGACAAAACTGCTGCAGCACTTGGGCTGAAATGGGTAGAATCTTCAACTGGAGGGAATTATTTGGGAGGGGACGGGTTGAGGGGTTGTGATGGTGTAAACTGTGGGGTTTTAATGGAGGAGGAGGGTTGGTTTTGCAAATGGGTCTAATGTGGAAGTATGGTTTTGAAACGTCCCCTTTGAAAAATTATACAAGACTGTGCTTAAACTGACACACAATATTTTTTTTAGCGCAACGCAATCTGACTTTCAGTAATCCCTACAAGAGAATGGCCCTGACTAACATTAACCTATATGTTTCACAAATCACTTACCTCACAAAAATCTTCGTTACTCGAACTACTGCAATACAGCGAGCGCCACTACTGCCAGCTAACTAAAAGATTCAAACTACGGAAGTCACTAACTACTGATAGGCACAGTTAGCAAATGAAAGATTTTAATAGAGAACAAACAATGTATTTACCTTAATAGTCATAATATATATAATCAGTTCATGACACCAGTTCTTACAAATTTCAAAACTCCGCCATCTCTCTCCCCACATCCACCACTGCTGGCGGCTCACCTCCAACTGCAAAACGCTACGTGCTGTTAGCATCCAGCTGCCGCTGCCCGACACTACAATGGCAGACAACAATGCAAACCAGCCACAGACTGCACACGGCACAGCCAGTGATTTTCATACAGAGCGCTACGTGGCGGCGGCGTTACCAATAAAAAAACCTAAACAGCCTACTTACATAGTTGGGACCATAGGATGTGGGATAGGTACAAAATGACGCATGCTGATGAGGAGGAAAAGTTGGAGAATGTTGGCAGGGAAAAGGGAAACCTGATTTGGGGGATGGTTGTTCGTGCAATAGAATTGATAGTAAGTGCCAGTGTGGAGGTGTGAACGATGTGTAGGATTAGAAATTAGTCGTCAAGAATGAGGCTGTTGAACTCCAGTTTGCGGGACGCACGGGATACGCCGAGTTGTTCAGCGTAGGGGGCAGTAGGGAAAATTTGGGGCTGCTAAATAATTTAGGTGAAACTAATTCCTTGAATACTAAGCGGATGTACTTAAGTGTTGTTTTCGAGTGCGCATTGTAGAGATCACTGGAGTTGAAGGTTACAAAGATTTAACGACTGTTATGGTGTAAAAGTACTAACAGCTTCGTTGCTTGAATCCTGTATCATCATCAGCAGCAGCATCATCACCATCACCACCATATTGTGGATGCAAGATCTCGGAGTATGTAGTATAACAGGAGACGTTGGACATCGCATCCCCAGCAGTCAGTGGTGTTTTAACCTATGATTTTTTGCTTCCACTGGGAATAGCTCGGCGTATCCAACCACATTTTCTTTCCATTTGATTTCCACAATACATCCACATTTCCATAAGAAAATGAACTATGCAGCCTCTCTTTTAATTAATTACGAATACGTTCTTGAAGCGAACTAGACCAGAAGGGAGGGAAGAGAAGCAGAGCTCGACGTTTTTCCTGGATGTTGGTATTATGCTCAACATATGTGTCGATGAAAGTAATTTTAAAAGTTGAACTTCTTCCTTGAGAAAGTGGTCTGAAAAGTGAGAAACGACTATATAGCCAAACATACAGTCATGGCATCTACTTCATTGCATTTAAACTGAGTTTAAAGTTTATAAATCGTCTGGCCATTATTGTATAATGTTATACAAGCAGATACTGTTTCAATGAAACGACGCCCCTCTTCCCTCACCCTTTCACTTTCTCTCACTTAGGTCACCTGGACGTTCAGAATCTTCTAAAAAAGACGATTTCAACAGACACACAGTATTATGAGTACAATTTTGGGCTATCACTTACAGCACTATAAGCTCTGGCAGTTACCCTCTTCTGCCTAAATGTTATGTATAAACGAATCCAAAGACACTGTTGGTCCTGGCTGTCCATACTCGTACATACGCTTTGCCAAGAGAGATGCAGGACGACGTAAATTGCGACCAGAAACATAGAATGTGACAGCAGAATCATCAGTAACTTCAGCAGCGCTTAAGTATTCTTTCTGGACCCCTGATTTAAAAACCATTGTACTCTCTTACTCCTAAGCAACACTACAATTACTTACATACCGAGTTTTACTACACTATAACGACACCCGTTGGGGGTAGTGGATGAAGGGGAGTACAAGAGCACTTCATGTTCACTACTAATTACCCTCCTCACTCCCCAATTCCAAGATGGTGGATACAGCCCACTTGTCCAGGTGCAGTTCGAGACATGGTTGGAAATTTGTAGCACGTTCCTATGGGATCAAAGTGCTAAGGTCATCCCATAGGACTTACGCTAAGGACAACACACACACACACACACACACACACACACACACATACACGCCCGAGCGAGGACTCGAACTTCCGACGGGGAGCCCCCGCGAACCGTGTCAAGGAGCAAAGACTGCGCGGCTACCCCGCGCGGCGATATTGTTGGACTAGCAGTAGTGTGTAAACTTCTGGGTTCAATCCTCAGCATGTTCTATTTGTTAAAATAGCGCAATTGGGCTACTACAATAACGCCAGTATCTGTGTCAGTCTCAAGGGGTTCTGGTAGAGCAATTACACTAGCAATAATGTAAGTTTATGGGTTCGATCCTCATAATGTTTATTTTTCCTAAATTTCAACTGTCTTCAACGAATTTTGGGATTTGGGATGGTAAGATTATGACACAAGCTCAGATACTGCAGAGCACTGTCTAGCGCCATTTTCTAGTGACAGTCTGATAAATGTCTGTGTGAGCCATCTGAGTGTTAAAATATTGCTATGGTGGGATATTTCAACAATTATTGTTGTTTGATAACTACTTACGTATATCGGTTGATTCATAACGCAGACATGGCTGGATGCATTCATTTTTGGCTATGTGTGTTGCAGGTGTCATTGTAGGCTAATATGAAAGCAGTGGCATATGGTATTCTGGGAAGTTTCATTACAGTGAAGAAAGCTCACAACAGCAATGAATAGTTATTATCAGTTCGAAATTTCAATTACAGCAATTAAATTCAGTTCCTCTCAGCATTTATTCTACATAATGCGCAACATAAAATTCAAGAACTGCAATAGAAGGTGGTGCTACAAATCTTACAAAGTTGTGTCCAATTATCGAGTCTTATCTGTCATTAGGGATGAGCTTCATTCCAAATGAGGAGCCATGTGCGATTATGCTCTACGAGACAAGACACCACTAAACCTATTTGCAAACCTGCTTTATACATACATCATTGCTCCAGACAACGACAGCTAATACTTATAAAATTACGCATCAGCGACAGGGATCCTTAGGCTAAGTACAAAAGAAATATAAAGGTTTATCGAAGGAGACGGCAATTTTTCCTACTGAGGATGCAAAGCTGGTAGTGTTGTTATTCATTGTATAGTTTCTCGGATTTTCAGCAACGGCCGTTTACTGTTTTGACCTTCAACCTATCTTGTAAAGTAGTATTGACCAAACCGACGGACGACCTGCATCTACAGCGAACATATAGACTGACAGTGAGGTAAAATCAAATTATGGTTGAATAGAATTTGCGTGTGCAGTTGTCGATCGGTTTTTATGAATCCTACATCCGTTTTTGGGATTGGCTGGTTGGTTTTTCATGTACGCCTAAAAACACCAACGCTTAAACAAAACCGCACAGAACAAAGTATCATGTTTTTAGAGCATATACAATATTTAATACCGACTGAGGTGTCGCAGTGTTTAACACACTTCACCCGTATTCAGAAGTGCATGGCTTAGATTCTTTATATTACTCCCAGCTGTTAGCGGAGTGGTTACTTTGAGAAGATCACTGCCGATGTCCTTCTCACTCTGTCCTAATGGTCCACCTCTAAACATTTCGACAAAGAAGGAACGTATTTCCAAACCCTACTTTTCTTCATTTTATAATTTTACACTTTTTCAAAGACTCATCAATATTCTAACCTTGTAGTAGCGAAATTACAAGACAAAGAAAAAAACTGGAAAAACTCTATTTGTATTGCCAACTACTTTTTCCATGGCATACGATATTTCGTGCGGCATTCGCGGTTTCGTATTAGTCTCTGAACTCCACAAGCCCTTCTGCCAGCATACTTCCTTTCCTCTCTCTCTCTCTCTCTCTCTCTCTCTCTCTCTCTAGGCGAGGGCGCGCGCGCGCGCGCACACACACACACACACACACACACACACGTACACGTACGCACGCACATAATTCCTGCCTGGGCGTAGCTAGAGGAAATTCACTCAGTTACCCCGTCAGACTTGTGAAAGCGCACCCCGTTACGGTACGGAAACGAAATGGTAACAGACCAAAAGCATTCTGTCGTGTAATACTGTACACGCATGACGCATAATAGCCTGCTCTGTGGAACTGTTTCAACTATTGGGTCGTAGAGGATGTCGCGACAGCAGCTCATCACCAGTGTTAGAAGCACAAATTAGAGATGCAGCGTATGCAACATAGCAAATAAAATGCACGGATGGCTCATTTTTCGAAGTCTTCTAACATTTGTAGCCTTTAACATGTAATTGGTCATAAATTTGTCTTATATTTGAATAGTCGTTTATTTAACATAGCTGAATGGTATGTTGCATACGGATTAAATCAATGGAATACGCCAGATATATACGAAAGGATTGAGGAGCAGCTGAAATTAGATTACCAGCAAACGTAACGTAAAAAATGTAGGACAGTGATGTGGTGGTAGTAGTAGTAGTAGTAGTAGTAGTAGTAATAGTGATCGTGGTGGTGGTGGTGGAGGGATTCCACTACATTAGAAGCAAAATAAGACGCAGCGGCAGAAGCAAGAAGGATATAAGAAGCAGACTATCATTCGTTAAGAGAACGTTGCCCACTAAAACAAGTCTGTAAGTATCAAGCATATGCTTCAACTTAGGAAAGAAATTTTGAGAATGCCCTCTTGACAGCACAAAAACTGGCCGTGGCTGACATTTGAATTACCCGCCGTGTTACGCAGGAACCGATGACATAAAGTATGCGCAGATCTGCTCATACAAGTAAAGAATACTTGTAGTTTGGAGTTAGTATAAGAATTAACACCTTTTTGACACTTAGCATAAGGACGTACCCTCTAAAAACACGCAAGAAAACCACGTGGCGTCATTTGTAGCATTGCGGGCCTAGTAAAGGCACTTCATTTCATGATGTGGAGTCAAGAGCAGTAAAAAGTATGGAAATGTCGGCAGACTTAGCATAAGGCTCTCGTACTTATGTGGCGCATTCGGTGATCTAATAGGTAACCGCTTGGCGACAAGGTTTGGTTCGTATTTGGCTTAGTGTAATTTTCTGCGTTGCTCCATTAATTTGTTTAAGTGATATAAATCACGAAATAATTAGATTGAACAGTTTACGGTTCCTATTGAGATTTTTTCGGCCCTCAAAATAGCATAGCATGTGACTTCTTTGCCACTTAATATTCCATCCAAAGGTCTTCAGCCTCAATGACTGTCTACGGTCTGTGGGAAGGGGTCTGCGAGGTTGACAATAAATCTCTCGTTTTCTACCAACTCCTTCCAGCCAGCTAAGGTGACGATCCAAAGGTTATCACGGGCTCTTGGCGCAAATCAGGCCAATATTCTAGCATTGTACATTTCGCCTCTGCCCATAGGTTTTCAACAGGTTTTAGGTCTGGTGCAGGAGGACGGTCGAGAACGGGAATATCATCCTGTTCTACAGACGATTCCTGCACCAATGCTGACATATGTATAGGAGACAGATTCTGCCAGAAACAAATTACGCCCTCAGGAGGTACTGATGGGACCACAATGTTGCTCATAATATGGATATAATGGGCAGCATCAAGTCGGCCTGTGAAGCATTCAAAGTCGCAAACTGCCACTGTCACAGGGCCACTGCGAGATGACACATGGATATATTTGAGGTCGAAACGGGTACCTTGGTGCCGGTGTTCTCGTACTGGACCATCATTCGTTGAGGACAATACAGATTCGTCGAAAACTATCACTTTCCGCCAATCACGACTGACATTGACGTCTGAAAAATCTAATCGGTGAGTCGATAATCACCACGGAGTCACTCCATGAAGGCAGCACGACTGCTAAGTAGTCCGGCCTCCCAAAATCTGGGCGGAACCGTATTCTCCGACCTGCGAAACGCTATAGTATGTACCAACTCCGCTGAGTTTAAAGAAAAGAGTTTACTGCGACGTGATGGCAGGTTCATTATCCTGGACAGATGTTGTTACACGCTAAAGTTCAGTTACAACAAGCCTACTGGATTTTCCAGTATCTCGATAACGTTTTATTCATCGTCGCGCAGCTCACGCAGAAACGCCCTGGCCTCTAACGCCATTAAATTCCCTCCATTGACAAGCGCAATGAAGCGGGCACGAAGAACCTGTTGACGATAAGGCATACCGCATGAATAATGTGACCAGACTGAAAGCAATGTGGTGCAGGTATTCGACCTTGATTGTGTACTATAATTGGTGTTACAGAACGAATGGCGCGCTTGCAGAACTAACTCACTGCGATAGACTGTCAGTCTGTTACCGTGTTACACCAATGAAACTGTGTGAATAATTATCGCGTATTATGTGATCAGTTGTAAATTTAATTTTTCAACTCCCGAGAGTTCATTCTCCACCAGACGTGACTCTGCTTGATTTATAGTCAACATACTGAGAAGATCAGTTACCTGTAACGATTGAAGTAATATTTCCTCGTCAGCATGTTCCCAAGGTAAACAACAAAGTACGTACTACATTTCATTTACTTCAGTGCTGTGCTGGGCTTTAACTCTGGCTGCGATTTCCGCCTGCTAATTTTCGCGCTGTTCAGTATTTCTAGACTACGTGACGTTAAAAAGCCGCGTACAGATAGAAAAAGGTAGGAGACGAGGTACTGGCAGAAGTAAAGCTGTGAGGACAGGGCGTGAGTCGTTCTTCGGTAGCTCAGACGGGAGAGCACTTGCCCGCGAAAGGCAAAGGTCCCGAGTTCGAGTCTCGGTCCGGCACACAATTTTAATCTGCCAGGAAGTTTCATTAATTTATTGTTCATCAACAACAACAATCCCTATGGTACTCGAAGAAGCCAGCACTCCAGGGAAGTAAGCTGTGTACGGCCTGTGAAGAGCCGCTGGCGTCAGAGGGCGGTGTGACAGCTTGCACCATTATGCGGCCGATGCGTAACGGCGGCAGCGACTCTGCAAGGATGGAGAACGCAGCAGCGGGTGGCGGCTCGCAGTGCCCACCAGAGACTACCCAACTGCACAGGACGTGGACCCAGGATGAATGAGATGGCTCACAGCAGCAGCTGTGTCTTCACAAACGAAAAAAGGGCACGGAGCAAGTTGTTCCACCTCACGAGCGATGGCGGCTGTACGGCCACCTGCCTGGGGCTCGAACTGTAGACGTCCTGGGTAGGAGGTAGGAGGGCGGCAGCAGCTGGAGTAGGCCCCAAGACGGCCTGATGGTAGAGGGCGCTAAGTCAACAGCGTCGGACTTGACGCAAGTACTAGGGTCGCAGTTAGGAGCGGCAGAGTCCAGAGGTGGTGATTAGCTGATCCACGTAGACTCGCAGACGGTTGTAGATCCCCTCTCGGAACTGGTGGCTGGCAAATTGCAATACTTTTGACTAAAAATGATGTGGACGTCTGGACTTTACCCGTCCTTGTTTTGCTACAGCATTGCTTTCTGTCTATCATCCATGGCTTGGATGAGAAGCAACCAGGCCACAGCGCTGCAGTGGCTCTGCCTTTCTGCTGCGTCGCTGATGCAATACTGGTCCCTCAGCTGGCCCGGCGACGGTGTAATTGCCCGACGTTGTAGCGACCGCTCTTGTTGTATCAGTGGGCAGTCCCTGATGTAACGGCAGCTGGTTGGCTTTGGTCTGATATGCTTCCGCAGCCTCTTGCATTTGCCATGGCAGGTGTCTCAGTTTCACTCAGCTGTACCCGTAAATTATTTGCAGAGCAACAATATATTTACTTTTACATTTGATTGCAAACAGATTCCTTTGGGGCTTCGGCTCGCTGTTTTTTGGGAGCTATAATTTCTCTAACATTGTCTCGTAAAAGAACTGTACCATCAGCTCAAACTAATATTGGAGTTTTATTTTATTTTATTTTTTAAATTCAGGTCAATCTGATGTTATGGATTACTTTGCCCTTTTTTTTAGGGCGCAAAGGAATAGCAGACGGTCTCCCTGTTTAACACCTGTTTTTTGTTTTGATACTGAAGATGGCATTTTATGTATATATTTAGGATTCATTTATAAATTTCCTTGAGATTCCTAATCGTCTTATAGTTTGTCGCAAATAGGTCCAATTACCACTGTCAAAAGACTTTTTCAAGTAAACAAACAGTGCATGTACTTCATATACCTCAAGCAGATTTTTTTCTTCCAAAGTCTACTTGTGTATCACTGAGTATATCTGCAGTACATATTGTGAGTGTGGTTGATAATATATTATTTAAGAGTTTTTTTGAATAAACGCAGTCTCGGTGGCAAAATTGTTTTTATTGGTAACGATTACGCTTTTCGCCCTTGTGAGACATCATCAGATGATGTAAAAATGTAGCACGAAAAACTTCGTTCATCAGTTGCCACAACAGGGCATGAAATAAGAATAAAAATCATCTGTATGCGCCAGCTGAAGTGGCCGAGCAGTTATAGGCGCTACAGTCTGGAACCGCGCGACCTGCTACGGTCGCAGGTTCGAATCCTGCCTCGGGCATGGATGTGTGTGATGTCCTTAGTTTAGTTAGGTTTCAGTAGTTCTGAGTTCTAGGGGACTGATGACCTTAGATGTTAAGTCCCATAGTGCTCAGAGCCATTTGAACAATCTGTATGCCTTGTCTTTGCGGCTACATTTCACTCGGCTGGTGAGCGGAAATAAAATACAAATGTTGTGAGGGAAAACATGGATGATCATTTGAAAACGGCGTAGAAAGTGTATTTCGTAAAACAGAAGACGAGAAAAGCAAATCAGACGCTTGGTCTTGATAATATGCAAACTTCGCCACAACAGCAGTCGCCCACCTATTATGTGGGGAGCGGAATATGCTCTGGTGAAGCGACATGCATACACGAAATTGTAACAACAAACTAATTTTGGTAACAGAGCCGCGGTCGCAACACCAACTCTGGGATTAGCGTCTGCTGCTGACGCTAGAGCCAGTGTCTGGCTGCGGCGCGTTAAATTTGCGCATGCGCGTAGCCGCCGCCTCCTCCTCCTCCTCCTGCTGCTGCAGCCTGGCGCGTTCGCGAGCGGAAGGGCTTGCGCGCCGAGGAAATTCCCATCACCCGCCAGTCTAATGCTGGGGTGAGCATCAACGATTTCAGTCGGACGATTACAATCGTTTTGTCACGACACTGACGTTACGCAGAAGTACACGCATGGACGAGCGCAAAATCAGCCGATGATAAAACGTGAAGCGAGATCAAAAACTATCATCATGGACTGAAGGGGGAGGTCTTTCATACAGTTCTGAAATACTGGGAGAGGATGTTTCGGGTCTAGTCGGACGAATGAATCGAATTTCTTGAAATCAGTGCAAGACAACAATAATGAACTGTCATTGTCGACTTTGGTTTCAAATTTCAAATGAATAAAATTTAACTTCATTAAATGGGAAATATGTTTGATTTTATTTATGTACCTCATTGTTGTTGTTGTTGTTGTTGTTGTTGTAATCTTTAGACCTGAGACCGGTTTGATGCAGCTCTCCATGCTAATCTACCCTCTGCAAGCTCCTTCATCTCCCAGTACCTACTGCAACCTACATCCTTCTGAATCTGCTTAGTGTATTCATCTCTTGGTCTCCCTCTACGATTTTTACCCTCCACGCTGCCCTCCAATGCTAAATCTGTGATCCCTTGATGCCTCAAAACATGTCCTACCAACCGATCCTTTCTTCTAGTCAAGTTGTGCCACAAATTTCTCTTCTCCCCAATCCTATTCAATACCTCCTCGTTAGTTACGTGAATTACCCACCTAATCTTCAACATTCTTCTGTAGCACCACATTTCCAAATCTTATATTCTCTTCTTGTCTAAACTATTTATTGTCCATGTTTCACTTCAATACATGGCTACACTCCATACAAATACTTTCAGAAACGACTTCCAGACACTTCAATCTATACTCGATGCAGCTCCCAGCTCAGGCAGGCACCTGCAGCTACTGAAGACAATGTCCTTGCAAGGTGACTGGATGCATCATCTGGCCCTGCAGTGCTCTTTGCCTCGAATTTAACAGCTGATAAAGGCTTTCGTGCTCGGCTTCACGTGCTCACCGAGATACCGTCATGTACAGAGAAAGTCGGCGAGCATTTCGCGACATCAGGGAGTGAGGGCCTGGTTTTGGGGGAAGGGGGTATTTATGAAATCCTGCTGGCCCGTACTTCTCCTACTGCAGCACCCCCACACCGGAAGGGATAACATGCTGAAGAGGCCGGGAGTTGTCAGTGGGAAGTAATTTTAATTTGGTCTGATTACCTTGTTTAGTCAGCTCCTGCAGCAGCCCAGCTAAAGCTATAATACTATCCAACTAAACCCCTCAGAGGCCCTGGCTAGCTTCTTCCTCTTCCTGAGTAAGCACTGTTTTATTATGAATCTGCCTTCTTGTGAAACTGTGTCTGGAGTTCAGACTGACTCTCGCATTCCTCTGTAAGACGTCGTTTTGCTAAACGTCACAGGAACAATTCATCGCACGTGATGGAATCGAGGTGCAATAAACCTTCTCTAATTTTGCGAGTACTGTACACACTCCCGTTAGTTATTGGAATACTGAGACAAGTTTTACAAATGTGTTAGATTAAGAGAGAAACTGAAAAGCAGAATTACATAAACTCGGCACAACTTCAAATAAATTCAGCAAAACAGACATATGTCAGTTAATCTCCAATGATTGTCAGTCACCGTACGTCTGAAAGACAAATATAAATTTTAGAATAAAATTCTCTGAACACCTAAAGCACTGAAAAGTGGAAACACATACACCACCTCATCTAACAGAATCACCACCCTCCTGGCATAAAAACCTACCACAGCTCGGTAAAGATCCGTTGTAATAACATTAAGCATCTAAATTGACCTAAACCAATTACCTCACTTGAAAGCAGATTTTTGAGATTGTCATGTAGGCATAAAATTTCCGATACAGATCTTTCCCGTGTTGCTTATGACGTACTGCATCGTAAGCATAGACACGAGGCTGAAATGGCTAGAAAGCCACAGAACATGCATAGTGTAATATAAAGTAACGTTCAATTAATTTACATTAAATTTTTAAGTCTCTCTAAACTTGTGGTTTTCTACAGAAGAGCGATTTCAGATTATAGATTTCGAGACGTTATTTTTATATTTCTCATCCACAGGATGTCACAAACCCATTCTTTCTTTCTTTTACTAAACTTAAACATTTGTCAAAATCCATTTTTTGCATATGGGAACGTCGTCCGTTTCTACCGCAGGAAACACTTATTTGAATCCCACCGAGCATGGTCTGACGTTCGCACGTTATGCGAAAGGACCGGCCATCTTCGATCGATGTCGGTCGTTTGGAGAATTTCCCGACCTCGGTGTCACTGTGACCACAGCCTAAATTATTGGTACCCCAAGGAACGCGGGGAGCTTCCCTCAGCCGTCGTGTAGAGACACACGGCTTAATTCTTCATGTAATTCACAACTGTTCCTCGATATACGAAAGTGAGCTGCTCATGAGTAGGGATTTTTGAGGGCTGCGTGAGGCGCAGCAAATCTTTACGATTTCACAGGCTCTGCGCGCCACACGAGATGAATATTAATTTGGATTGGGCCATCTGCCACCCGGGGGTGCTACGTTTGAGGCACATTTCAAGGCTGCAACGGTGGCCGAATCTGTGCCTTATATCTCTCAGTTTTTTCTTTGCCTAAGTACGAACAAACAACAAACAACAGACCATTTCTGTTATAAAAAATAACATGAATTACAGGACATGCATTCAGTCATTATCATTTGTATCTGGATCAACGTTATACATTAACTGCATCGGAACTGTCGAATGTAGGGAAGCACTTGATTGATATATTAGGGAATATGTGAACGGGGTGAAACACAAGACCAAATTTAAGTGGCACATAGCCTTCTCATACTCTGCTTCAATCCTGCAATTTGGCTAACCTTGTTATTGTCTAATGTATACATCGGGTAGCTTCCTGCAGTCTACAATTTTAAGGTTATGTGACGTTAACCAAGGACCTAGAAACGACGGAGACGCTCCATCCCCGCCGCAGCCGCAGTGGTCCACAACCCCACAACGACTAACCCAGTCCGCTTCACCCCTCCGTTGCCCCACACCGAACCCAGGGTTATTGTGCGGTCCGGTTTCCGGTGGACCCCCACGGAACGTCTCACACCAGACAAAAGAGTGTGACCCTTATGTTTGCGTGGTAGAGTAATGGTGGTGTATGCGTACGTAGAGAACGTATTTGCGTAGCAATCGCCGACATTGTGTAGCTGAGGCGGAATAAGGGAAACCAGCCCGCATTTGCCGAAGCAGATGGAAAACCGCCTAAACACCATCCACAGACTGGCCGGATCACCGGACCTCGACACAAATCCGCCGGGTGGATTCGTGCCGGGGACTGGCGCCCCTTCCCGCCCGGAAAGCCGTATGTGAGACCGCACGGCTAACCGGGCGGGCTGCAATTTTACGGTAGTTATGTATAACACTGATCAAGATGCAAATGACAGATTTCATGCAATTATTGTCGCTTGTTTTTAAAATCAGCGTATGGCCTGCGTTTGACAGAAACTGGTAGTTTTAATCAAGTGACATACAGCTGTAATGCCAAATAACGTTCTTTAAAGAGTATTTAAAAACTGTAAATCATCACTTTTTTAAAATAATTAATAATATTATATTTTGAAATGTTAGAGTGATTACATTCTTCTACACGGCTGACATTGGATGGATTGAAATCTCTCTTTTTTGTGTTTTATATTACTGCGCAGATTGACTACAATGTCACTATCAGATGTTGGTGTTGTATAACCCATCATAACTGATGCACTGGGATTAGAGTACAATCACATACGAAATCACATAATGATACCCACATAGGTCGTTGGCTGGACTTCACAACGAAAGACGTGACACCAGGTATGTCCCAAGTAGTCTGCTACGTCACTGCTGTTGAAGATACACCTGGTATCTCGTCTATAGTTACTGCGAAGCTCTGCCAATCCATTAACTTTTTACCGTAATGTAATTTGATGGGTGTACACACTCTAACCCAAGTACGTCCATTTTGATGGATTATACTATACAATTATTTGAAAATAGCTTCATAGCTGAAACTGGGCAATATTCCAAGCAAAGTAATGAGGTACTTTAACCCGTCGAATGGCAACCATTGTGGCAGGATGTTATCAATCAGACATTTTGTGGGCGCTGCAGACTCTGTTCGAACCAAATTATATTCGAAAAACCGCTAAAATAGAACTATAATAAAAATGAGAAGAGAAAGTTAGTCCATCTGCATGAGGTCGGCCGCGAGCGCCGTTGCGTGCATCAACAGCTTTAACGAAGTCAGAGGCTAGAAAGAGGTGAAATACAGCACAGCAAAGAAAAAGGAAGAATTAAATTACATGGCGGGTCATACGAAAACAGCAGCAGCGAAAAATGTTGTATTAGTCAACAAAGCACCAATCTGGTAGTTGTTTAGTATCCTACTACAGTCCACTGACATATTTTTTATGTTGGTTTCAATCTTGGCAATCTCCAAATCATATGATTACCGTCATGTTTATTTTCATAAGGAAATTTAATAATTTGTTACGATAACTGGCAAGGGCTGAGAGATTTTGTTATAAGATTTCTCCCTATATCACAATTTTCCTGACTCGTTAGAGGTCAGTTTCAAGTAGCAGCCACATGCAATGTTGATTTTGAAGGAAAGTGAATACATAGCTGAACTCATGGTTCAATGCATTGACTACATCCATCGATGTAATAATAAAGCTACTCAAGCGTGCTGCTCCATACTTTCACATCACAAATGAGGGAAATCAATAGCTAGAATAGGATTTGTAAAATTATTGTGTGTGGACATTGACAAGATCTGGAACTGTAAATCACCAAAATTTATTTGCCATCTCGTTTAGCGACTTCTGCATTGCCAGAACGGGTAATAGAAGACATTGGAGACGACAATTTTAAAAGAATTTCCATGCATCAGTATCCTATGACAGACGTTTATGGGGAGACCCTTCATTAAGGAAGAATTTACTAACTTCTCAGGCACATATAATATGCGGTGTCCATCCCTGGCCCCCTTTCAGGAAACCCTGCAGAAACATGGGCATATGTACAGCAGTCTCAGCACATTTATTCCTTATGAAGTCAGTCTTAATCAGTGACAGTTCAGATACAACAGTATATTTCGTAACGTTAGTAACAGACAGAGGAATGATATGCGCTGTCTACTAAAATCATCAAGGCGCAGAAAGGAGTAGAGAATGCATCTATTTCGGGATGGTATTTTTGGCACCACGAGGAGAAGTAAAATTTTTGTAAACATGTGACTAGATCCTCATCTGATTCGAGATAATAGTTTATTGAACACCTTCGGCACAGAAATGACATGCACGAGGAAAACCTTATCAAGAAGCACGCAGGGATGCTGTCAGGTCCATGTGAAGTTCATTTAGTAATAGTACGCGACAAGTGTGTGGTTCATTGGCTAAGTTAAAAATTCCTGACTACAAATCCAAATGTTTAGGATTCAATACGCAGTCGTTCTTAAGATATTTTCGACAATCGCCGCTTACTTCGTCCTCCACTGTAGCTGAGTGGTCAGCGCGTCTAACTACCATACGGAGACACGGGTTCGATTGCCGGTACTGCCATACTGCAACGTGGTCCACTCAGCATCGCGAGGCCAGCTGAGGACTGCTTGAATGAGAAATTGTGTCTCCAAGGTTTGGAAAACTGACAACGGCCGTGAGAGTGGTGCGCTAAACCTCGTGCCCTTGCATACTGCACGCGAACGATGCCATATGCAGAGGATGATTCGGCCGCCAGTTCTTATCCAGTAGCGTTCTGGTCCTGATAGCAGAGCTCAGTTCATTTTAGCTTTCACCTCTGAAATGATATTTATATGTGAACAATTTCAAGTTACACAGTGGTTCAGAGTCAAGGTTAAATCGTAGAGTTCAATATAACCGAGTAATTCAATTTAGAGGTGTGAGGAGTGTAAGAGCATAACAGTCTCTATAGGGCAGAGTCTAGCAAAGTACGGTTGTGTATCACGAGCCCTAGAGTCACGACAGCTACTTGTCCCCACTGCCCTTACTTCGGTCACGTACCCCGTGTAAATGTAAATCCACGTTAATGACGGAAATAGACTGATGCTCCATCATGCGTCATATGAGAGACAGTGAATATGAAAAGTGGTACAATACATATGTGCAGTGGAATATTGCCTAGCAAGTCTAACCATCACGTTGATATCTGTAGTAAGATAATTGCTGCTCTCTCAGCCGCAGGCAGAAGGACCAGGTACAACACCATCAGCTTAGACTGGGTTACTGTGATCGACCGGCTTGGTTAGTGCAGTCTGTTCTTACTGGCTATATTCTTTCTAAGGGACCAGTCCATTTATTCAGCTTAAGCTATTGAGGAAGGCCACGCAAAATCTAAAACTGCGCAGCCGGACATGAATTTGAAGCAGATTTCTCACAAATACGAGTGCAGTCGATGCCTACTTTGCTTCCAGAATTCCCCAGTATTGTAAAGCTATTTATCCGACAGTCTGGATATTTTTGTGCACTTTTTCTGTCACATTAAGCCTTTAGTGACGATGTCATGTCGTAAGGTAAATCGCGTTAAAGGCAACTACGCAAATGTCCAGATTGTAAACACATAAGCACTTGCGTGATGTGTCTGAGTTACTGATTTCATAGCATCTTCCTTCATAGCGACTGCCATGCATTTGATCCATGTAACATGCATCCAACCAAGCCAGACTAACAACCGGAAAGACACGGCGTAAGCCGCTGAAAGATGCTTGTCGCTCCCGAAACTGGTATAACGGAATGAAGAAAGGAAGGTAGGTTAAGGTTAATTGTTGTACCAGATTATACTGATTTACTTAAAATGCCTTTGACGTAACACAAAACATTCCCTCAGTCGGTCTAAGGCGCTGCAGTCACGGACTGTGCGGCTGGTCCCGGCAGAGGTTCACGTCCTCCATCGGGCATGGGTGTGTGTGTGTGTGTGTGTGTGTGTGTGTGTGTGTGTGTGTGTGTGTTCGTCCTTAGGATAATTTAGGTTAAGTAGTGTGTAAGCTTAGGGACTGATGACCTTAGCAGTTAAGTCCGGTAAGATTTCACAAATTCCCTCAGTCTGTAATTTACTGTTTAATGAATTGAGGACAATCTCGCTGTGTGTGTAACTTGCCTTCCCATTATTGGAAACCTAATTATTTGTAGTCGGATTATTAAGAAGACGCTTATACATATTATCTTTTCGCAAATTTAAAGAATGCTAGAAAAATTTGAAACTAGATGGAAATTTGATGGTATTTCTATATCTCCTTTCTTATACAGAGCCTTAACTTCAGCATATCGGGAAATGTTCTAGTGATAAAAGACTGGTCACCGAAATGATTTAATATTTTGCTACATTTGTGAGAAAACTCCGTAATAAACTTTATTTTGTTGTGAACACTACTTCTCCCGGTGCAGTGAGTGTAATATTTATGTTTGTGAAATTATTTTGTAATGACTGGTCAGAGATATTCCATGGCAGCATTTTCTGGTGCCGACAGCCCTATATTTCCAGTAAGAGATGTGAAACGCTTGTTAAAAGTTTTGCAGCATGCACCGGGAGAAAAACTACCCCGCCTGTTTGGTTCAAGGAAGCCATAGAGATTCAGAAACACGACAGTAGCGTCAACAAGAAAGAGGGAAGTCTCAGGATAACCGGAGCACGGATTCCCTCGCTGCAGCGAAAGATCGTTGCATGTAACAAGGGGAGCAGCACATCGGTAATGATCAGGGAACAGCCCTCAGCCGTTGGCGAGGCAAGTACACACAACCTCCGGCAGTGGGCTCGACTCCAGTCTGTCATCACAATACAAGGTGAAACCTTGACAATACTAACTACTCGTTCCAGCGGAACGTCAGGAAAACCACAAAACACCTTTATACTGCAGACTCCGAGACGATCACCAACAGGCCACATGTCAAACAAGGACGATGTTGAAAAAATGTGTGTGGAATCTTATGGGACTTAACTGCTAAGGTCATCAGTCCCTAAGCGTACACACTACTGAACCTAAATTATCCTAAGGACAAACACACACACACCCATGCTCGAGGGAGGACTCGAACCTCCGCCGGGACCAGCCTCACAGACCACGACTGCAGCGCCGAAGACCGCTCGGATAATCCCGCGTGGCCAAGGACGATGTTTTAGTTGAACGAAAATTGGGTGGACGACTCGGCCACTCTGTATACCGAAATCCGACGCACTCTGATCTATACCGCAGGACACAGCGTTTCCACCATCCAACGCAAAAGAGAGCTCTTTTAAATACATAGCCATACATAAAACTACAGCTTTATGCGACTAGAATCACTTGGATTCCGAGATCTATCAATTGAACTACGTGTCCCGAAAAGAAAACTTCTTCCTTTCCTATCTTCTTTCCTCTCCTTCATTCTAAACTATATTTTTGTATTTCTTTTTCAAAATTTATATTTCATTAAAATTATTGTTGAGTGGTTTGGGAAAGAAAATAAAGGCAAATAGAAAACAAAGATAACCAAGTAAAAGAAAGCAAAATAAAAGAGACAAAAACAAAACATGATCAACTATGACCCGCCTGCACGTGGCGGGACACGGGCAACGGTGCGATTGGATGCGGGAACTGGTGTGTGGAGGTTCAGCCATATCAGCGCCCCTATACCGATCGCAGCGGCTAAGTAGTCAATAAAACCCACCTTAAGCAATTAGGTGGTGGGCCGTAAAATCAGGGTGGCATATTAAAAAAAAAAGTGTCCCGAAAAGATGGATGTGGGATTAGAGGTACGAAGTTACAGCACTATAAGAAACGAAAACGCAAAATTCTTGAAGAGGCGTAAGACCCTGTTAAGAACAGTCTCGGTCTCAGTCACTGGAGTTCATGAGATGGTTTGTGAGCGCCGAAGCAACTACGGCAGACTATCCGTACCGTTACTGACCTCTGTGCAGAAAACCAAACGCACATTACAAATGGAGAACATAAGAAATCAATAGTTGCTGTTCATGGTATCACAAATAAACACAGAATAATGTTGGATGGAAGTAAACGTTTGTCCCATACGTCTACATACGGAGATTTTTTTTTATTAAAGAAGTGGTATGAATTAGAACAAGCGAAAATAGCGTCAACCGATAGAGCGGCTCTAATCTTCACGGTGCATGGAAGCGAGTTCTCGACGCTTGGAAGACAAAGAAAAATGCACTGAATTGTTTACGGACCTGCGAGAGCGGGGCGTCGCCTTTGACAACATCGACACGATCTCCGTCAGCATGACGCAACACTTGTTTTAATTAGTTTACATAAACTTCGGGAAAAAAATCTTTAGATTTCGAGTCCATATCTTCGTGAGTGTTAATCCAGTGTGCCACCTCGCTCGGTGGAGTAGTGAAGTAACATATTCAGTAGTTAGTGTCTGGTTCTCTATCATTGCTCGGACAAGCTGGCCCAGAAGCAGTCACGGAGTTGCAGCTATAAAACAGTGATGTGGGCCTGCTGTCGGTGTGTCATACCGGCGGGGGAAGCCGCAGGTCGTTACCTTGCTGGTACAGCGTACGGCCATTAGCGAGCCGCGCTGTGTTTTGCGCCGGAGAGACCCTCCCATCGATTCGACGGCTCGTCGCGTCGCCCACCGCCCACGCGAGCACATCTTACGCCGCGATTATGCAGCCCCACTGCCGAGTGTGCGAGCTGCGTTTCCGCTCTCACCCGCCGCCAGCGTGGAAGTGATTCTGAAGACTCAGAAGTTACACAGCCCCGACTACACTCGTCTGAAATGTGATTTGCACATATATCTGTAAGTAAGAGCGTACCCAGGATCCCAGCTAGGATTGGAGGGGCAGGGATTGGGGGGGGGGGGGGGGAGGAGGAGGAGAGTTCTCTGTGGTGGCATGTCGCATTAAATTTGCAGTGAATGGAGAAATATTTTTGACATTTGACTTCAAATGATCCTGGAAGCACTTGCTGCTAGTCAGTATTCACTATAAACTCCACCTACTTTCAAACTGATAATGAACTGACGGTTGCCTGCGCGCCACACGAAAAGTGCTGATATTTATACGTTGGGCCTGTAACTATTTCCAGATTTCTCAGCCAACTTTAGAATAATAAAGCAGCTCGGAAAGTACGAGTCTAGCAAAATTCCAAAGATTCTAGAAAATTACAAGCTCTGTTTAACACAAGATACTTTCCAGATGTAGAAACGATGGAAGGGCTTTGCCGAGAGACCGGCTGCAGATTACACTTCAGATAGATAAACGCACCCATTCTCAGGCTGACCCCACATATTACCAAAAGCAAATTTGACCTAGAAAGGCAAGAAAGAAAGGGGAAGACCGTCAGTAACAAAGACATAAATAAGATTGTATTTCCGTTTAATATGGGATCTGCTGTACTCAAGATTTGGAAAATTTATTTTGTTTTACTCAGCAGTCGGATGCCCTGCCCGTCAACGGAATGTAAGCGAGAACGACTGAGAGAAACGGCATTCCCCCTTATGTTCACACTCACAGTCGTAGTGGTAAGTAAGGTGCTGCTGCTGCTGCTGCTGCTGCTGCTGCTGATGATGATGATGATGAGTCCACACTTCGATTTTATATCGTCTAAATTAAGACGTTGCCGAAATTGTGAGAGTCTGACATTACAGTTCGCAAATAAATTGTATGGTCTGTGTAAAATTCAATTCTTCGTAGAAATGCTTTTCGAATTACGTATTTCTCTGAGCTGCAGTTTCTTTGAAGTTACCTTACAGCAACGTACTAAGCCTTGATCTAAACAATTATTATTATCGTTTTTATATTAGAACATTTTATATACAGGCTGGTTATAACTAAACTTGTGCTACTTAAGAGGGCCCCATGACAATCAAGCGATCGCAGGACAACGAAACTTTGGGTAACCATTTATAAGGACTTGTTTTCTACATCTCCTTCTAAACCATTGGACCGATTTCGACCAAACTTGGAAACATATCACTTACTGTCAGGAAAGATTCGCTATCAAACGGGTGGGGGCGAACAAGTGTAGCCTACGTGCGAATACACCGACAATATTTCAGAATGAGAGAAATCAGTGACTTATAAAAAACTTTACAAATAGTTTAAAACTTTACCGATACCTCTTCTCGCTGATAGCCGCCACAAAATGATGAAAGGAAGACAGGTTATTGCTTACTACATGCTCGCTCTTCATGCAGTAAAACTGCCGCGTCAATCACGACGTTTTAATGTATCTCCTCTTTACTACTAACTGCACCAGTGCCACTTTTTGGAGACAGCATTCACATATAACACTGAATGTATCTGCAAAATTATATTGTAGTGTGGCACACGGTTCAGGAAAGAGACGTCAAAATACTGAAATGTGTGAAAAACTAACGCATCATGCATGACGTTATTTAGCCACTAACAGTTTCCACAAGAGGTTTCGCGCTGTTCACCTAGGTAGCTGTTCGGTCACCGCACCAAATTGCCAAGCGGATGGGCTCGGGTTCGATTCCCAGCCGGTCCTGAGATTTTCTGCACTTGGGGGCGGGGTGCTTGGTTGTCCTTACATATTTATTGTTAACATGGAATTGCTATTGAGATAGCTGAATGGAAAAAAAACCTTCTCAGACAGTGACCATTTATGCCACTGAAAATACCTACAAAATTATATCATTGTACGGCCCATCAAGAGATATCACGTCATAAACATAGAGCTACGTGAAAACGTAACTGCAGAGCGAAATTCCTACATATACAGTTGAACTTGTGTACAAATATGTGAGGAAATATTTAAAACATGCATGCCGTGTGTACGTGGGCAAAGCCATGGGTAAAAAGTTTCTCCTAAACCCCTGGATCAGTTTGAACCCAACTTGACACACATACTGCTTACTATCTGGAAAAAAGTACTGCGGGATTAGAAGCAGCAACCTCCTATTGGGGTAGAGATGGTAACGTGGAGTCAGAAGGGGGAGGAGAAGATGGGCACAGATAGCGTGAGGAGGATATGGACGGAGAGAGGGGGAGGGGAAATGGACAGAAAGGGAAGAAGAGATGGACAGAGAGAGTCGGAAGGTGGATGCGGACTAATAAAATAACTGGAATAAGTACATACCCGGGCAGTTCTCAGCTCATAAGAAATAAACCGTTGAAATAAACACATTTAACTTTCACGTGAGAGGGTAAAATCAATTAATTGCGTACCATATTTGCGTTCCAGGTGACAAACGTTGCTCAGTGTGACGACCATCTGCATCCACGACAGACCGGGACCGCACTAGAGATTGCTGTACTGCTTCCCGAAACATCTCAGTTGGACCACGGAATGTTCATCTGTTGTTACACGGCTCGTGAACTGCTTCAAGATGGCACATTGCAACCTGCATTCTCAGCCATAGAAACAGTGACTTCTTCATTAATTTGTGGCGCAACTGGCAGTCTTCCTATCCCAGGATCAATTCTCAAATTGTCAGTTAATTTGAACTTCCGAATCACGATCTTCAACCCAAGTGCAAAACGAGGACGTCTGCGTGTTCCTTTAATCAGTCAATCCTCGCGAGGAGTAGCAACTCTATTGCTGTTGTTTTGATAAAACAGCTTTACGAGTAAAGCCCTGCTCACCTTGTCCAGAACCATGTTCAATGCACGCTGATGCTTGCGTTTCAACTCTACTCGCAGTATCAGCACCGGCGACCGTAGGCAGGTCATAGCACTTAACATTACGAACAACGCAAATCCGGCAGCACACAGTCTGAACGTCATTCCAATAGAGCTGGGTATCCATACGGTAAATAGTTTTTTGTCTACACTGCTCAAGCAACGGAAGTTTAATTATAACCACCCCGTATTTCACTGATGAACTTCTCGTGACGGTAATCACAGTAATGCAAAATTTTTTAAAAGACATCGTAGCCGTCATTCTCTGCAGTTCCGGCCTGACGGCGGTTATCGAGTGGTATATTGCAACGACTGTGCTTTAGCGCATAACAAAATAGAAAAAAACTTCAGACATGTAATCATATCATCGTCATACTGATGTTAACAACTTTAACATGAATCCCACCAAATCACTACTTTTGTGCGCTGTTTACTCTCTGACGAAAGTAAAGAAAATACGACCTGTGGACATGTTTTCCGGTCATCTGCTTCAGTTGTTATGTGTAGTGTAGAAGAATAGTGATTCGGTGGCGTTCATGCCAACATCTTTAACATCGATACGTCGAGGACATGATTACAGGTCAGAAGGTTTTTAGATTTTGACATGTGCTGGAACACAGTCCTTTGCAGAATACAGTTTGATAATTATTACGTAAACTGAAGATGAAGGGGGAGAAATGAAACGAAAGGAAAGGGAAGGAACTGATGATATCAGCTGCATCGGGACTTTATACTGGATCGTTTTTTTAAACACAGGGAGCAGCCAGTCCTCTGACCGACTGCTGAGCTACCGTGTCGGCGATAATGTGTGCTGGACTGCGACTCGAACTCGGGACCTCCTGCTTACTAGGCAGTTGCGTCAACCACTGGGCCATCCGGACACAGTGTTCATAGCAAATGCACGCGCCGACACACATTCCCATCTAACGCCACTTATCCGCATGCCCCATCCATTTCCTCCATAGCCGGCCAGGGTGACCGAGCGGTTCTAGGCGCTACAGTGTGGAACCGCGCGACCGGTACCGTCGCAGGTTCGAATCCTGCCTCGGGCATGGATGTGTGTGATGTCCTTAGGTTAGTTAAGTTTAAGTAGTTCTTAGCTCTAGGGGACTGATGACCACAGCAGTTAAGCCCCATAGTGCTCAGAGCCATTTGAATCATATCCTCCATCCTCGCTAATTTTAGATTCCCGCTGGAGGTCGAACGATATTGTGCATCCGCACTGAAGGTTGTGAATTCTTTCCCCATTGAGATGAATTAATTATATGAATGCGTGGTGTCTGTTCTTTTGGCCATGTCTGAAAGAAGAGACACCACTTATTCATATACCTGATGATTGCCGTATGTCCGATATTGCAGTAGTGTATAAATAACTTCTGCAGTTAAGGGTGAAAGAAAAAAATTAAGGCACCTGTGGCACGTTAAAAGTGAAGCAACTGCAAGTTGTTTGGTGGGTGGGGGGAGGGTGCGAGAAAGAGTAGTGAACTGTGTCGGCGCACCTCACCTCTCTCGGTACCCCCACGTCTTTAGGTAATTAAAAAGACTGCACCAGCTATGATACTAGGCGTATTAGAAAAGTAATGGCCGTTGAGTCACAAAAACGTATTCTATAGAAAAAGATTTTACTGGTGGTGTACGTTTCCTACAAACCTACCTACACATTTTGGGTTAATCGCCGTTCACATCTAAGCGCTTTTCAGGACATCGTTCTGGCTCCTTGAGCTCCTCTGTATAGAAATTCTCCACCCTTAGAATCGAACAAGTATGTGGGGAAGCAAGTGCGGCTTCCTAAACATAACAGAGGTGCTACTAAGTCTCTGGACTTCGTCGTACTACGCGTAGCAGCCGGCGCTAGAGGTGGGACTGCGTTCGCTGATACTGAGTACGTTACCAGAAGTAATTGGTTTATGATCTGTGTAAAATTTTAGCGTATTCAGTGTAGAATTATGAGGAACTGGATATTATCAAGTTTGACGTAAATTTATCAAGTGTTTTTGTAGTTATTACTTTTTATGTACATTTTAATACCTCTGCAAACGTTACCTACAATTTGAAATTTCTGGGGGATGTTTATTTTAACATAAAAATTCTGTTCTGAATCCCATTTAAATTATTTTAGTTATTTTCCAAATTACTGATAAAAATGTGCTTTCCTACCGTACATCTTAGAAACATGGTAGATTAATTAATCCTTAGAACTGGGATACAGCGTGTAAATCACAGGCCTACTTTCACTAAGAAATGAATAAAGCTGTACGATATGTGACAATTGTAAGAACGATATTTTAGGGTGTATTAAGTTTTAAAATTTATGTATTGGAGGTGAAAGCAACATTTTAAATTTTTAATTGTTATATTTATTAAAAAAATATTGTATCGAAGTTACCTACATATTGTTTTATATTCATTGTCTGGAACTGAGGAACTTCCATAGACTTTCCATTGCAAGACTGTCAAGGTGCTGTTAGAAAAAAATCTGCAAAAGGGTTTGTCTGAATTTGGGTCGTTCCCATTCAGTACAGAATTGTTAAAACGAGGAGTAGAGACATTATTTTATCCAAATAAAGTAGTTTCTTAATCCTAATACAGGTTTAAGTGCATTTAGTTTTCATGTTCGTGCAACAGCAGTTCATTTTTCAGTACAGTAAGTGAGATTTCAGCAAGTGGACAGAAAATAGCAGATTATCAGTTTTGGTTATTTTCTCTCATTTCCAAAAGTAGTCAGTTGTTCCCTGTTAAGTGGGTGGAAGGAGGAACGGACAGTCACCAAATTTAAAAGCCGGTGACAAAGACGCCTAACGAGTTTACAATGTCTGTCTTGAGTTTCTCGTCATTTTCAAACCATTAGCCAAGTCATTGTTTCAAGCGCAAGAAGAGCTAATAGTCAATGGGAGTGGGGACTTCCCTGTAGCGTGGTTGGTCGAATAGCTCTCAACGCAAATTCTGACCGGCACCGTGATGCAGGTAGCTCTGGGTGAACACGCGTTGTGGGCGAGGACTATCCCAGACGCCAGTTATGCGTGCCGCCGATTTTGAATAGCCGATCTCCGTTTAGTAAGCATTTCGGAGTACACTTTAGTTGTAATTGTTGACCCATATTCCATGAAACATACCAAAAGAACACCCTTTTCTCTCCAAGAAACGGTATCCGTCATTTTCCACAAGACTCAGGAGATTCCGTGACATTTTTCGGTTTTGGAAAAACTGAACTGCGCTACTGCATTGCCTGTTTCTTCTTTTATATTTTTTAATCCTGTATCTTTGCAGGATACCCACTTATCTTCAACCGTAACAATATGGAGGAACGAGGAACCTATCATCTCCCTCTTGTTGAAACCGTTCCATAAACGCTCAACATTATTAGCCCCTTGTGTAGATCGGTATGCATTTCCGGTACTCAGCTTGCGATATACGATCTTTTCCGTGACATTCGTGTAAAACAGTGGTGTATCCAGAATGAGGAAATTCATCAGCCAGATCACAAATAGTCTCTCTACAATTACATTGCTTTGTTCGGTCCACTTACTGCACGACATCATTGGTCTGGATACTGGGCCTGTCACTCTGCTCTTCGCCATCCACATTTACACGTCCATTTTTGAGGTCACGACACCACTGTCTAACCTATCCTCCACTCACTACTTGTAGTCCCATAAATTAGGCACAATTAGAGACGACTTTGATCACCTGTAGCTACTTTTTCACACAAAAATCGAATTACACCACGCACTTGGCAATTGGCGAGAGCAAAAATTTTCCTTTTGGATTATTACGGAATTGTCAAATTGCGCAGACTGCTATTCACCCTTAAAGGAGAAATTTCTAACATTAAGTTCATTCTACAAACATTTTAGTTGGTCATATAAAGAACATTGTACGAGTAATCGTTTTATTTTGTGAATTAATGTTTCAGTTATGTTGTGGGAACAATAGTAACGAAATTTACTGCTCTCCTTTTGCAGGTGAGGAAAATTGCAGAAGTTTGTTTACCGAAGAATGAAAACGCAGTGGCCATACTGCGTATCGCACTGACCGTAAGTGATTGTGTGTGTGTGTGTGTGTGTGTGTGAGAGAGAGAGAGAGAGAGAGAGAGAGAGAGAGAGAGAGAGAGAGAGAGAGAGAGAGAGAGAGAGAACTTCACTGCACGCGCGGATGTAGAAGCAGCACTCCTGCAACAAGGTAAGGAGAAAAGTGCCATACTTCTATTTACATTAGTGTCACATACATTAAATAAATTTCGGGTAACTGCCGCTACCTACATTTACGCTAGGACTGACAATGATGGATTTGCCTCCGAACATTGGTTACACATTGAAGCAGTTTTCCGGGTCGACGATCTAGTCCAGATCTCTCATTTCTTGACCATTTTCAGATCTGCCTACTGAACTATCCGCTCTTCACACAGTTGTCAGAAAATCATCTACAAAAGACTGAGATCACTTTTCCATATCCAGTCCATATCACAGATTCAGTCAGCCGTATTCTATGACATCAGAAGTATACGGACACCTGTACGTAATATGAGGCGGACCTGCCAGTAACACAGGAGGCCGGGAATGTTGTGTTGTCAATAGAATTAAGTTGAGTGCTCAATGTCAAGCCAACAGAACGTTGTTTACGCGCTCGGCCGATAAAGCCACCCCGACCGCACCGGAGTCGGTCGTTTGCTGTCCGTCAGGCAATGTATTAAGCTTCTAAAGAAAAAGCAATCCAAGGAAAAACTAGCCGTACAAACTGCGACTAGCAACTTCTATAGTGTCACTGAAGACTGTGAACAGGAGGCTGTCACTGACGACCCTTCACAGCAACAGAAAGATAAACAGGGAAAACAGAAGATACCATCGATCTTACTTCAGTATGAAGACAATTATTGCAAACTAATGACAAGTTGAAGCAGAATTGTACCAATCCTTTCACCGTGAAGAAATCTGGAGAGTACAAATTGAAACCGGTCCTCACCCACACAGATGACTAACAGCAGGAGGATTCCCTGCCACACATTTCTAATGGTTGGGCCAAAGGTAATAAAGGCTGTTATTCGACACATACCGAAGTGAACGCAGAACGAAGACATTAAAGAAGAACTCGAAGAAATGGAGTTTGTAGCCCCTGTCGCGAACATGAAGACACCAGGGACCCATAAGAAAAATCTACTGAGGGTTATTGTGCTGTCTGACCCAGTGGATTACGTCACGAGACTCTGTGCACTGATAGTCGAGATCAGGAAGCTTTGCAGTCTGGCCCTATCCAGCACTGCACAGTGCCCCCGCGCTGTGTCAAGTAGGGGGGCACTTAAAGTCGAACATGCGATTTCGGCAGGAATATGCCAGCGACGTGGTTAGCCGAAAGCGCTAATGCGCTGCTTTCTGGACTCAGGCAGGCGCGCCGGCCCCAGATCGAATCCACCCGGCGGATTACCGACGGCGGCCGATGTGTCGGCCAGCCTGGATGTGGTTTTTAGGCGGTTTTCCACATCCCGCTAGGTGAATACCGGGCTTGTCCCCACATTCCACCTCAGTTACACAACTCGCAGGCATCTTAACACTTTCCACTATTCCATGTAGTACACTAGTATGTATTACACAGCTGGGGTACTCTAATTCCGTCGTGGAGGGTACGGGGTGGCGGCAGGAAGGTCATCCAGCCACCTCTTACAACTAACCTTGCCACATGCGTTCCTAACCGTGCCGACCCTGCGAATCAGCGGGACAAGGCACCAGCAAAAGAAAGAAAGAAAGAAAGAATGCCAGTGACGTGTTGCCATGTTCCGAGCAACATCCCGCTAACTACAGATCATGAATTTTCATCGAGTCAGCTAGCACAAGAATGCGCGTTCTGCCGACATTAGAGGACCAGAAGAGCCGGTAAAGACAACTGCGAAACAAGCCTATGCCACTGGTCACCAGCAGTAGCCACTTGGTGCAGTTCTCAGATCGTCTCTTACGGAGCGACGAGCCGCACGCCAGCGCCGACGTATTAGCCTCAGAGCAGCGGCATCGACGTCAGCAGCACCGTTAGTCACAAGCACAATGCAAAGTCTCGCAGAGCATCTGGACCGAGACTACCGAGGCCGCCCACACGTACAGAATTCCCCGAAATTGTTGATCTGATGAAGTAAGTAGCGAATACGCTCATTGAAGTCACTGGAGCACTTATTAGCCCGCTGCATCTCATCGCCACACTATTTACCAGGCCATCATATGCATCACTCAGCACAGTGACGTTCTCCCAGCGCACCATGGACAGAACTACACGACTAGACAATGTCAGCACATGGAATGCCAACGAAATCTATCCGCATCTCTTAGAATTCCGGTACTACTTCTGGGACGTAAATATCTATATATGTCTCGTAACAGAGACGCACCTTCGGCCAGCTCAATGCAGCGAATTACATGTCTCGCAGGACTGATCGAGCTACGATCGGAGACGGGACAGCAATTTACATCAGTCGCCCCCTCCGCCACTATACAGCACTCAGGCATGAGATGCGCAAAACTGAATCCACGACAGTTGCGGTGTAGACAACACAGGTTGTCGGGACGTTTATCGCCGCCTACCGCCCGCCTCGAGGACTGCTCGATTTTGATGTCGCAAGCAACCTGCTGCAGCTCAAGGGCAAGTTCTTCATAGCGCGAAATCTTAAACACGCGGCTTCGAATTCCCACACTACTTACTCCAGCAGCAGAATACTGCACCAGACCTCTGAGCGCGCAAACGTACATATTTCCGGACTGACTGAGCTCACAATCTGTCCCAGTAGGGGTGCACCAGACGTTTCACACATCGCTAGCACCAAAGGCCTTCGAGGTTTCGTTGAAGTGACCGTCGTCCATGCACTAACCTCTGACCACCTGCCGTTCACTTTCCAATTCGGAACAGATTTCAGACACAAACTTAACACCAATAGGACCAAGTGGGAACAGTACCGACAGCACGTCGTGATGCGTCTAGACGCCCTGCAACTCGACGATGGTGAAGTTCTGAACACTGCAATTCTGCACTTTACGACTACCATCACCGATACACTCACGACTTTCATACTGTCGCACAGAAGATTTGGACGCCTGCACCATCACTTCCGTCTGACGTTCTGGATCTTGTAAAGCGCAATCGCCTAAATAAAGATTGGCGGATTAACCGTAACCCGCAGACCAAGAGACGAGAGAATCTCCGTTGTCGACAGATCAAAACTGTCCTTCATGCATACCTAAACCGAAGGTGGCAAGATAAGCTGGCCTCACAGCTGCATAATGCGACTGCATGGGCATGGCACACACGTTGATACGCTCCGGACCGCGGCTGCCACCTCTCACCAGTGCTGCTACAATAGTAGCCACCGAAGAACAGAAAGAAAGCGCTCTGGCCTTCGCATTTTCAAGTAATTTACGCCCGTTCGCAGACCCCGAGCGTCGCCACCATACACAGCGGGCTAGATATAGATTGGCCGTGTCACTAGCAGCGGCGACAGATGACAACACCAACCACATACCTCTGCTGACACCGGACGATATTTGCATCGCTATCCGGCAGCTGCCCAGCTATAAGATTTCTGGGTATTATGACATCGCGGGAAATGAATTGGATCTGGCGGCTTATGACAGTATTGCTATGCTCTTAAATGCTATCATCCTGAAGAGGTGCTACCCTGAAGCCTAGAAGCATGCTGTTACAGTCCCGACGCTGAAGCCAGGAAAGAACAGTACGCTACCACGGAACTGCAGGCCGATCAGCTTATTGTCAGTGTTCAGCAGAGACTCTTGCAGCGGCTCCTCGCTCGACTAAATGAAGACAATATCCTGCCGCATGAGCAGTTCCGTTTTAGAGAGGGGCACTCCACTACGCAACAGCTTCTCTGATTCGCTTAAGAAGTCACACAGTATTTCAACAACAAGGAATACTGCGGAGTCGTTGTATTGGACGTCACTGAAGCGTTTGATATCGTCTGGCATGAGGAATTGCTCTGTAAGCTGTTCGATCTCAACAAAGAAGACTCCTGCGACGTGCTCTTGGCGAGCTACTTACAACATTGCAGCTTTGTCGTCAGAGCTGAAAACACGGCTTCCACCAACAGAATAGTTCATGCAAGGATGCTGCAGGGATCGGTGCTGGGCCCTGCGCTGTCCACTGTGTGTACGTCAGTCCTGTCTTCGATACCGAGGATTAATAAAGCAATGCAGGCTGATGATCCGGCACTCTGTCAGAAGTATATTGACGCTCACTAACACTTGGCCAGATACTTTTGACCAGATAGCGTACGGTGCAGATATGAATACACTAGTGTGGAGAGCTGCACCGAGTGAGTCTTCTAACTGATGACTATAACACCAACATTATTACACAAAAAGACGCTTTCGCGTACTCCATGTTCCAAGGGGAAATTCAGAAAGTGATATCCGCTAAAAGTGTAAAGCAATAAATCAGGCTGTGTTTTAACATTACACATGGTGGCGAGTGCGCATTTTTAGACCATCTAATCAAGTTTCTTCCGCTGTCACCGAATTTAGTGCTACAGTCATGCGTTTATTGCTTTACAACTGGCATGGTTAGTTCGTTACCGGAATTTTCTTTGTCTGGCATTGTTCGATTATATTCCACCATAATGGTATTTATATTTCCTTTCCCTTGATGCGACGCCAGTGCGACATATATTGAAGGCATTATAAACCAGAAAAATAGCCAAACTGAACAAGAATATAGTGGCATCGGTAACTAGTTAAAATGTTGAAATAACGAATGAATAAATTAAAGAAAAAACAGAGAAAGGTTGCAGAAATTGACTGACGTGGTAATTATGAAAAGCCTTGCCACTCCTTTATGTCAGATTTCAATGGCAAGATGCTACGCGCGAAGAATGAATGTAACCTACATTGCTCCATATTCTCTCTTTGATTTACATACACAATGCAGCTGTTACGAAGTGATCCATCCACTTAGTAAAATTGGTGTGGTATTATTTTGAGGAGAGATGTTGATAGACTAAATCTGTTTGCCTCGCTAGAAAGCTTTTAAATGCAAAGTCGCTTCGGAATTTATGAATAGGTGTAATCTGTTGGAGAGCAAATTCAAGAGAGCTCTCTCTCTTCAGAATTTTTTTTATTTCTTGACGTTGCTTTCAAATCAACAGATTCAAATAGTGGGATACGCCAGAGCTGGTATGGACAGCATTGTAATAAACAGCGCGCAATGGAAAGAGCCACAGTTTGCAAGGAAATTCAGCTGTATGTAAACAAGAAATTAAATTTTGTTTCACCTTGCAGCCTCGCGTGATAACATACAGAGACTGTCGAAATTTACGTTAATATTTTAAATTTAGCAGCAGTTGTGTTCTGTTAACTGGCTTTCCTCACGGTGACATGAGGTATCCATGCCATTTGTCTTATCAAAATGCAATATTTATCATATCAACAATAAAAACTTGGAAAATCATCTTGCATTAAGTGAGGTAATTATTTTAAAACTATGCCCCAAATTGCTAAAAAAATAAGAAAGAAAATGTCGTTTTTACTATACCTGAGGAAAGTAGTTCGTAATCTACATCCGCATCTACATCTACATCTACATCTGCATCTATACTCTGCAAGCCACCATACGGTGTGTGGCGGAGGATAGTTCGTGTAGCAGTGCCAATTCCCCTGTTTCCTATTCCAGTCGCGTATGTTTCGCGACTGCTGGTAAGCCTCCGTGTAGGCTCGTACCTTTCTGATTTTTTCTTCATCGCCCTTCAGCGGGATGTACGTAGGAGGAAGTAACATATTAGTAGATTTATCTTAGAGCGTACGTTCTCGGTATTTTAACAGTAAATCATACCATGATGCAGAACACCTCTCTTACAGCGTTTGCCAATGGAGGTGGCTGAGAATCTCCGTCACGCTTACTAAATAAACCTGTAATTAAACGTGCTGCTCTTCTTTGTGTCTTATCTGTTTTCTCTATCAATCATATCTATTACGGATATCAGACCTACCAGCTCTATCGGTCGAACTTCCTTTGTTGATGGACTGCATTTCCTGAGCATTCTTGCGATGAATATAAGCTGGCATCTATCTTACTCGCAATTAATTTTGTGTGATCCTTTCACTTCAAATCGTTCCGTACCATGTTCCATGATATTCTATGGAAGTAACCGCTTTCGGTAATTGTTCTGCAGTCTTGTGATAATACAATAAAGTGTCTTTCTGTTTATGTATTCGCAATACGTAACGTCTGTTTATATTGAGGGTCGTTTATCACACCCTCCACCAAGCCCTGATTGTCTACAGATCTTCCTCTATTTCCCTTCAGTTTTGTAGCCGTATGACTTCTGTATACAACAGCATCGTCCGCGTGTAACTTCGGACATTATCTACGAGATCATGTGCATATATATTGTGAAAAGGTATGGTCCTATAACATTCGCTTGGTGCACAGACGAAGTATCTCTTGTGCCTGATGACTCCTCTCCATCCAGAAAGACACACTCTCCACTCAAATCACGCACTTGGACTGATATTCCGTACGGCAGTATTCAGTTCATTGGGTGGCAGAGCGGATCCGTGTCTAACGCGCCTTCGTGTAATATTGTTTTGAAAAAGCTTTAACGTAGCTTCCTAAACACTCAACAAAAAATGGACTGTAGCTAACAAATCCTGGAAATTAAAATAGCATTAAAGGTAGGAAAGACCACGGCCAAACAGCGAATGGACAGATTTGATGTAGTCACTGGGAACATCCTTAGCGAACGGAATAAAAGTATATGGTGCACCGACACATGCCTCTTCTACAATGAGCAAACAAAGGCTACCACTCGTATCGATCTTCGTCATTAATGGAGTCCGTAATTCATATTGAGCTTCTGCCACGTAGTCGGAACGTTTGAGGGGTAATCTGTTCTCGTTCTCGATGAGTGGCAAAGAATTAAATCTCAAATTTCACATCGTACATAGTATGTGCGGGGAAAGTCAACCTCCAGACTAATCAGTTTGGTGAGTGACTTCCCTCGCACGTACAATGTAGGATGTGAAATTTGACATTTAACTATTCGCTATTAATCGCACGTATCATAAACTTTTAGACATGCTACTCTGTTTTACTGACTCTTAAGCGAAGGATACTACCGTCCGATTCTTATTTTGACGTTGGCTTACGGATGATATGCGTCTGTTTAAGTTCTGAAGATGACAGTTTAAACTGTGGAAACCGGTAAAGTGAACCATACAAAGGTATTCTTATGCAGCTGACGACTGACTTTTTACCTTTGTTGAATTATGGAGGAACAAAATAAGAAAGGCAGCAAGGATAAGTTGATACAAAACGCTGCTCGCTACAATCTTTTTTGGCTGTACGAGAAAGTTGGATGATCCACTCAACTGATCTGGTTCCTTCGGTCAATCAGAAAAGTAAGGAAGCAGTATTAGAGTTTAATAACCCCTTGGCGGTGAAGTCGTTGGAGATGGAGCACAAGGCCTAATAGGACTGCAGATGAGAAGGAAGTCGGCTTGTCCTTTTGAAATGAACCATTTCGGTATTCGCTTCGACCCATTCAGGAAAACCGCGGGACTTGGAGGGTCAGAGTGGGATTTGAATCGCGCTCTCTGTGACATTTCGCTCGGTCAGAGGAACTTCGTGACACCGCGGTAACCCGTGGGTTGTCGAAGCAAAATACTTTTTCCGTAATTGAATTATCACAGACAGTGTAGTTTCCTTACGTCGAGAACAACTTTCTATATGCTACAAGTCAGAAAAAGAATGCAACGAAAGAAACAGAATAGAAATGAAACATAAGTGAGGCGCCGTTTTCCATTTCGCAGCCTTGATCTGTTTCAGAAACAGTAGGACGACACATCACTCAAAAATTGGGCATACTTTAGATCTGAATTAATTCGCACTAGATGAGGCTATCACAAATTTTAGTAAGACGCTCTCTGCATGTTCATGTGCTATCAACTGAAATGAAGCGTGGTCTCTTTCCTATTCATATTCGACACATGTAAGTACAAAAAATAAATGTCCCACTACAGTGGTGTTGATCGAACATGTAGCTGCTGCTGCTGATTAAGGATTTAACGAGACTTAATATCTAAGGTCATCAGTCTCCTATTCACATACGAGGACAGCATGAATATACCGCATATTTCTGTGTTTGGAGCAAATTCCATGTGAAAGCTTGTGAAAGTTTTCTAAATGTTTGCGTAGGGTTTATTCGGGGTGGGACACTGGTACCAGCCAGGTATTCCTTTAGGGGTGTGGGGAAAACCACATCAAGGCTGGCCAGCTCATCAGTAGTCGTCGTTAATATGCAAGGCGGACTCGATCCAAGAGCGATGAGGCTGCCTATGCCGGAAACGGGCGCTTTGGCATGTACGGCTATCCTGGCGGGTCCGAACGTTTAGCACCAAAAAGTGCGCACCAGACTGCTAAGAAAGTATCTCTTGTGCCATACGAATGTGGATAGTTGAAATGTTTTCCTTCAGTATGACTACTATCATCAAAACTCAGTAGCTTCGAACGAGCAATTTACAACAGACTTGTATCAAGTCTTTCGCGAAAAGAACAGACCTTATGCTACAAATTTATTTGCTTACCAAACACAAAAATTTACTGGCAGTTGCTTCCAAAGTAAGCCCCACTACATACGTCCGCGTTTTCTCTTTCCACTGCTCAAACTACTTTATAGGTTGTTTTCCTTTAGACTTCGCAGGATTTCCATCATCTCCACAGTCCAATGGCGCACAGGAACACGTGTATAGTAAACTACTCGTTCACAGCCAATTATTCGACCAATTTCGATAAAACTTTCTTCCATTGCTCCATAGTCCAAGTTTTATTGCTTAGACACTAAGTTTTCCTTTTATGGTCATTTGCATTACTCATGTGCGGTTTCATAATTTCAGCTCACCTTGGCACTCCCTGCTCATGGAGCTCCCTTCGTGTTGTTTTTGTGCTGACAGGGTTCGCAAGTGCAACATTCATTTCTGCTGTGACTTTTGCATCGGTCGTCCAATTAATTTTCGTCAGAATTCTCTTCAATGACAATCTGTCACGATCACTCAAAACACACATTCGTACGGAAGCCCCTGCCATACAAGCAACAACAATTTGCCCACGTTCGAAGTCATTTATCTCTGACATACAGCACTCTCAAATACACAGAACACTGTTTTGACAACGGCTGACACTTGCAAGGCATTGAGTACTTGCACAGATGCCGTTCCTGATAAAATAGAATAATACGACCTTCAGGCTTGGGCAGCATCTGCATTTATGTTCAAGCATGCATTTACCGTGGTGTTTCTAAGTTTTTGACCGGCGGCTGTACAGAGTTGCAAAAAGAAAGGTCATCAGTGACGATGCTTGCTCCTGTTCAAGGAAACCATCCCGACATTTTGTTTAATCGAATGCGAAGCCAGTTTTTTACCACTGTGCTACTTCTCTCGCTAGACTTGCTAGCGTTCACCAAGATACGACGTTGATTTCGTACACCTTTGAAGATGATATCCTGTATGGCCATCGATTTGTATGTGTTCAGATAAACTGAGTATGTACTGGTACGTCAGCGTTTTAATAGCAGCAATAAATCATTCGTAACGGTGCTTTGATTGCTAGGTTTCAAGATTGTGAAACGACTTCAACGAGTCATGGGTGATTGAGATCTTGCGTGAAGCTGGTAACGAGGCTGTTGGCAGTCACGTGACGCCAAAGGCTTTGTCGTTAGCAGGATTGCTGGATGAGAATGCTACACGAGGTGGCACCCTGTACGTATTTTTCTGTACTTCTCTCTTTAATCACTACCCAAACAGCGCATCTTGACTTTGAATGATGTCAGTAATACTAGTCCTATGAGACGCTACTTTCCGTGCTGCGTTCCCGGACAATATGCACACAATATCTACGACAATACAAGCTTTAACGACCGAGCGAGATGGCACAGTGGTTAGCTCTGTGGACTCATATTCGGGAGGAGACGGTGCAAACACGCGTCCGCCCATCCTGATTTAGGTTTTCTGTGATTTGCCTAAATCACTTCAGGAAAATGCCGCGATAATTCCTTTGAAAAGGCACGGATGGCTTGCTTCCCCATCTTTCCTTAATCCGTTGGGACCGATGACCACGCTGTTTGATCTCTTCCCCCAAATCAACCAACCAAACCAAGCTTTAACGATAAAGAGTCGCAATAAGAATCCGTTCGTGAACGCTTGAACAAGAAGAAAGAAAGGAACCGAATTTTGCTTTACACCCAGAGAACCGTGCGATGCTGACCGTCGTTTGTGTCATCCTCGGCCATATGACCTCATTCGCCCACCAAGCAGTTCTGGGAACTGAATCGGTGTCTTCCACGTGGCGATCAAACGCGTTAACCACTGACCTGCCGATGCTAATTCCTCGTGAACCCTAAGCTCATTATTTTATTGCTACATAATCTGTCAGTCCAAGAAGTTTCGAGACTGGATTAACAAAAAATAGAAAATGTTGAGAGGGTGGTTTCAGTGCTTCAGGTGCTCTACGCAGTCTCCACCCTCATTTAAACACAGCGCACAGAACTTCCGCACAGCCATGTGAAACTGCCAGAACAATCCTTGTTTGGGATGATGTTCAAGTTGCGCGACACACTGTCTTAAATGTCGGTTATGTCATCAAAGCCTCGACTTTTCATGTGAATTGCTGTACTTTGTCGTTTTGTGTTACTTTCGGACTGATAATGCAGTCTCGTCACCCGTAATGTTTTTTTCCAGAAATGAATTTTCCACGTTTTGCATTTCAAACACGTGGCAGCATGCTTCCGCGAATAGTATTTGTTCGGGAGTCAAGGTATGCATGACAGACTTTGCACGGACCTTTGTCTTCTTCGATACACTCTGGAGGATGTGTTGAACTTGTGATTTAGAGATGTTACTTTATTGCCATTTGTGACACTGCGACGTTGACACATTTCGGTTGCACATCCGCTATTTAACACTGCTTGCTCACAACTGACTGGTCGATCATATCTGTTATTTACAGTTGTTATTTGAAGCTCGCAACGTAGTTAGGGCCGACTGCACTGTCTTCACTTACACGCCAGGATTTTGGACGAACAATGTATCCAGGAGATCTCCCATGGACACATACGGCTGCGTTGACAAGCAGGTTCCACTATCTGACAAATTTTGTGCAGCCACAGAGCTCCATTCGGTCCACTCAGACGGTACCAATGGCCCTCACAGAGCGGTCAAATTTGGCTACGCACGTGAGGCCGCGAGAACCATTGCCTATGGAGCACCATGTGGAGATGGGGTCGTGCGGAAATCTTCTGTAATTTTTTTCTGTAAGACACAGCTGCAATTACTTCTTGAAACTATAATAAATAATATTTTGAAATGAAAAATTATAAAAAAAGACAGGAAAGATCAATGTTAGAGATAATTGTCCCTTCACCGGCGTTACTCAAGGAGGTTGTCTCGGAATGTACCGGCAAGTCCGACGTCCCTGGACAGTGCATCCCATTGTTAGTTTACTACACGAGTTAATTCACGTCTCGGATGTCCAGAGTCGACTCTTCTCTCGTATTAGTGTTCTGATGTCTACGTTTCGGTAGCATGTTTACACTGTAAGTGTTTAAGTAGCTGTATCACTTGTGTCATCGTTATTCTATGAGAATTTAGTCTAATTAGAAATTTAACGGGGCGCCTGTCACGTTCTACCCTACTCAACCTACAGACAAGTTTCTGTTCTAATTTGCCCGTGTGTGACTACTTCATCATTTAGGGATCTTTATTATGTGTGATGAGTATTATTTTGTCTCGTCATTATATGTGTGCGAATTTGATGGAGTACTTGTGGTGCTGGTCTCGCGGTTCTAGGCGCGCAGTCCGGAACCGTGCGATTGCTACGGTCGCAGGCTCGAATCCTGCCTCGGGCATGGATGTGTGTGATGTCCTTAGGTTAGTTAGGTTTAAGTAGTTCTAAGTTCTAGGGGACTGATAACCACAGCAGTTGAGTCCCATAGTACTCAGAGCCATTTGAACCATTTGAACTTGTGGTGCATTTTTTCTATGCTGGTTTAATCTAATTATACACCTAACTGCGTATTGTAAGCGGTGCCTCGTACAGTTACCGGCCACGAACTATCTTACTTAATCTAGTAACAGATTTCTGTTGTAATTCGTCTGTATGCTACTATTTCATCACGTAATGTCGTGTACGTGGCATATGTTTTATGTACACATTATTCTTATTTGCCGTCGTTGGTGTTAGTCTCTCAGGAACAAGTTGTGCTGTTGTCTTCACCTGAACTAACTCATTTGTCTAGCTTTTGACTAACTTGATGACCCCGCTAGTTCGCCGAAATCCTGTCGTCCCATGGCCACCGAATTCTAAGGGACGCCTAGCGTCTCTGGGAAGCGTCAGTGCACATTTTGTCTCTAACAAAAGTTGGTCCCTATGACGTGATATATCACTCCTAGATTCCGAAACACCATACATAGCGGATTATAAATTTCCCTAAGTTTGGATTGATAAAGTTATTCCAGCTAGGCCGTGGAAAACAGGCCCAGCGAGAATAACAAGCAAAACTCAGGCCACCATTCGCCTAAACGAGCGTAGCAATTGGCCTAAAAACCACATGCAGGCTGTCTGGTGTACCAGCCCACGGTCTTCATTCCGCTGCGGTGATTCGTTCCTGCTCTGGTTCACCTCCCTCTCTCACAAGCTACTGCGCTGTATGGTACGCGTTACAACCAGATCTGACGATTTCCTTTAATATCCCCGGGAACTGTTACACCTAGTAATTCGTACGAGTCGTCCAACTCTGACCGTGACTCACTTGTGTTGTACCCTGTCTTGCCATTCAGATTTAGGTTTTCCGCGGTTTCGCAGAAAGAAAGAGTCGTGTGACATTGCGGCCTGGGGGACTCAGAGAGGTTATTCTGCAACCTAATGGAAAAGGGTTCTCTTCCTCTGCACACTATGGCCCCTTTCCACGTGGTATTATAGAGTCGTGTCGTAAGTGTATCTGTTGAGAGTGGGTGACTGTAAGAGATGAGTGTATGGTGTGGTGTCATATTTGTGTTAGGTTGAAACGCGATGCCGACACATAGCCTAGGGGGTCACGGAGCGTAACGTTCCTGTCCGACGAGCGAGCGACGATCAACAATTTCATCTATCCTCACTTCACTAGAAACTGCGGAGAGGTTTGAAATTTAATCCTCGACATTGGCGCAAAGGCACGTGATCAGTAGCCTTACGCCACCAAATGGTTCAAATGGCTCTGAGCACTATGGGACTCAACTGCCGTGGTTATCAGTCCCCTAGAACTTAGAACTACTTAAACCGAACTAACCTAAGGACATCACACACATCCATGCCCGAGGCAGGATTCGAACCTGCGACCGTAGCAGTCGCACGGTTCCGGACTGCGCGCCTAGAACCGCGAGAGCACCGCGGCCGGCTTACGCCACCACCTCTCCTGACCTTTCCAGTTAAATACTGGCAGTGAAAATTCCTTTCACCATCAGGATTCGAATGGGCTAACTCAGCCGAGTGACACTACGTAGGTGTGAGTATGCGATATCGGCTGTGGAAGTAAATTCTGGGGTGGCTTCTCTGAGGAGGACAGCCGATTTCCTTCACCAGTGTGAGTCTGCTCTCCGTCTCTCATAATCTCGACGTTGACGCGATGTTAAACCGTGCTCTTCCTTCCGTTATTAATTTTGCAGTCATAGGATAGTTCGTATTTCTCCACTATAAAGTTCACTGTTTTACACTTAGCATTTAAAGTAGCGCATCTTTGAATCATTTCAAAATCTTAATCAGTTATAATTTGATAATCGTGCAATTTTCGTAATAGTACTTAATTGTAATAAACTGATTAATCTGCGAAAAGTGTCTTACTATCTTACAGGTTCTTGATGTAAAACATGAGCAGTAAGGGTCCGAACACACATTCCATGAACGCGTGTGTTGCTTCTACATCCGTCAAAGACTGACCTTCCTACTTAATATGTTGCGCACTCCCTACCAAAATTCCTCAGTCAAATCACACTTATCATTTAATACACCATATTATCGTACTTCATTACTATGCAGTGATTTGGTACTGAGTCAGAAGCTTTCGAGAAGTAAAATATTATAGCATCCATCTGTTCGCCTAGATCTACGGGTTTCACGACGTCATGTTAGATGAGTGAGAGTTTTGTTTTGCGGAGGTTTTGGTACAAAGTTATACATGGTGAACCCGACCTTCACCAACAAAACTGCGGAGGTCGCTGAAGAAATGTTCTGATTATTTTACTCCAAGGGACCCACGATCTTGGGTGTCTCGTTACAGAGTGATTGCGTTTCGTTTGATTTCATATCCCCATTTACCTCAGTATCCGTATTCCACTGAAAACATCTGCACAACACCGCAAATGTCGAGTTATACGCTGTGTTTTTTGTTCCGAAACTTGTTCCTTTCTTTCAAAATGCTTGCTGTTTAAAATAGTAATTTCCCTTGAACTCCTCGCCTGAACAATGTTTCCACTCCTACTGCTTTCTGTTGACAACAGTAATTTCCACTGAACTCCTTACCTAAAAGATGTATTCAGTACTACCCTTTTCTGTCTCTGTTTTTCCGACAGTGTTAATAGATATAAACAGCGGTAAGGATAGGTTTTGCTCATGAAGAGTTAGTCGTTATACATCTCGTATGTGGGTCACTGAATGCAATGGAAGAGCGACACAACGACCCTATGCTGAGCTGTTCCCGCAGAAAAGACATCACACATTTGTGCTTAGGCGCCTACGAGAAACCGAATCCGGTGTTTTGTGCTGCATGCTTCTATTGTTGCATGTTACCCCAAGGGTCACGCCTGAAGTTGATTCTATTCTGTCGATGACTGTCCATCTAAGTTAACATGCTGCGATCTCCTTAGCAAGGAATCCCTAATCCAGTCACAACTTTGGTTTGATCGTCCACCTCTTTGCGTGGATCGTGGCGTTCAGAATATCACGTGAAATGAGGTCGAATTTTTGTTCGCAGAGTTGCAGGTAGAAAGCTATATAGACTTTCTCACTGTAGTGCAGTATTTACACAGAAAATAAACAATCTCTACATCCACACTCTACGAACCACCTTACTGTGTGAGGCGTAGGTTACTTCTGGTACTAGCATATGTTCCCCAACTTCAATGTTCCATTAGCGAATGGCGCGTGGGAAGAATGATTGGCAATAAACCTCCGCAATACCTCTAATTTTTCGGGGTTTCGCTTTGTGATTGTCTATTTCCATCCCGAAAGGTACTCTTCGGAATTCCAATACAAATTCTCATTGTAATTCACAACATCTCCCCTGTACCGCTTTCCACTGGAGTCTGTTTAGCTTCTCCGTAATGCTCTCACGCTGACTAAGCGATCATGTGACGAAACGCACCAGTATTCGTTCGAGCATGCCGATCTCTTCTTTTAATCTAGCCTGTTAGGGGTCCCAAACTGATGAGTAATACTCTAGAATCGGTCGGACAAGTGTTCTGCAAGCAATATCTTCTGTGGATGATTCTTCTTATGAATCGCATCGTGGCATCTGCTTTTCCTACAGTTTGTTTTATATGGTCATCCCACTTACGGTCGCTCTAGGTTGTTACCCCTAGTTATTTCACGATAATTGCTGTTTGCAGCGATTGGTCGCCAGTAGTGTAATCGTGGATTAATGGATTTCTCAACCTATTTATTCGCAATATGTTACATTTATTTACGTTCATGGTCAAGTGCCTGTCTCTGCAGCAGTAATCAATCCTCTGCAGATCTGCAGTTCGCTACGGTCTTCTGGCGTTGCCACCTTCTTATAGACTACCGCATCACTTGCGAACGGGCTCGTGAAGCTTCCGAAATTGTCCAATAGATCACATAGTTATATAAAATTACAAATAGTTACGATCGTATAGCACTATCTTGGGGTACTTCTGAAATTACATCTGTCGATTTTGTTCTTGATAAGAGCTAATTTCTTGGTTCTGTCTGTAGGATAATTTCGGTGGAGTTAGAGTTAATCTTGTATACATTTATCAAAACACAAATTTTCACATATAGTCTTAAATGGAACGAGTGAATGAGACGATGGATGTTGTGTAAGATGCGCGGAGTAACGTGTGCTTGAGACGTGGGGGTAGGCCGGGCGACCACAAGAAGTGGTTAACTGCATAGTGATTGGCGGGCCGGGTCGATGTGTATCGAGCCGGCAAAGGAAAGGCGGGCGGCTGCTTTTAGCTCTGGTCGGCGGCGCCGGGCCAGCTATACTTGTCTCGGAATGTAGTTCCCTGCTGGCTATAAGTAGCGCCGGAATGCCGCCTCACGCCCGCCGCCTTTTCTCTTTGCGTTATTTATTTAATTTAGTTTAGTTGCGGTGGGCGCGGGTATTTATTATTCCTGTTTAAAAACGAGTCTCCGGTGACGCACGAGCTGTCTCGCGGCTGCCCGGTCTCCCGTAATTAATTACAAACAGCCCTCCGTATCAAAAACTGCCGCGCTGTTTGCTTCCCTGTGCTGACGCCGTCTCATCTCCATTCGGCAGCTGGTGAGGGAAAGCGTACTCCATTGCAGACCTCCCAGATATTCCTCAAAGAGGCAGAAATTTCCAGCCCTGTGCCATACGAGTTGCTTTGCTGGGTATTTCGAGGGCTGTCGTAAAAGAGGCGCTCTGCACGGAAGTGGGAAGCGCAGCGACAAATGCAACGGACGAATGTTCTTCTTAACATGATGTTCTTCACGGATGCTCTCTGTTTGCGTCCGTGTTTACTTGAACAATAATAGACTGGGTATTTCAGGAGGAATATTGAATATTTTGGGAGGTTGTAGTATAGATTAACTCAAATGAAAGTTTCCATAACACATGTGTCCAATTGGTATTGGTTACAGAGATACAGCGTTTAGAAAGTAACCCAAACAATTACACTCAGAAGGTGTTAAGTAAAGGCAAATTATTAAGTTCAAAGTTGGTTATCATAAATTCTACCACTTTCTACGTCTGCCAACTGAATGATGTCTTCTCTTTCATTCTCGCTCTGTTGGTTTGCGTACGCAGATGATATATGACTGCCGGCCGGTGTGGCTGTGCGGTTCTAGGCGCTTCAATCTGGAACCGCGTAACCGCTACGGTCGCAGGTTCGAATCCTACCTCGGGCATGGATGTGTGTGATGTCCTTAGGATAGTTAAGTTTAAATAGTTCTAAGTTCTAGGGGACTGATGACCTCAGATGTTAAGTCCCATAGTGCTCAGAGCCATTTGAACCATTTTGATATATGACTGCTAGGTGCTACAACTCTCTCATGCATTAAGTGTAAACATGAGTAAATATTCTAGATTCTGGTACTTCACTGTTAGGAAATGATCAGCTTCATTGTCTACAAGCAGCAGCAGCGTTTCTATCACAAACCCGTACAACAATACCATAGCGACGTTTTCAGCATTTTTAAATACGTGCGGCTCGTTTAAACGATACAGTAAAATTCGCCATCTGCTCATAATTACAATCAGAGTGAAAAATTCAGTTACGAAACTCGAGCAAAACTTCTCAACTAGTAGTTTAAAACAAGAAAAAAAACGATTAATAAATAAACCCATAGAAACTGGAGTACAAACACGCGAAATGACAACTTTTCTCCGTAACCAGTTGTATCTGTGTGAACAATGAAAAGTCGAATGTTTTGTTTCAATCATTGTAACTTTAAATGTTTCTCTTGAGACACAATTTGCTTCCAGGAATTCAACTTTTCTATTCTGGACAGTGAGCACTGCAACTGCGGAAGATTTGTGTAGAATATGCGATCATTCGCTTTATAATTTTATAAACTTCTTTTTCCCCATTAGCCACTGCAGTCTCATTATCAAACTGCGGGCATTTAAACTATGTTCTAAGCTCAGCTAGTTGCTGGCACCGTGACGTCGTCTTGTAATCCCAGAAGTTGTGTGCTTGACAGTTTAAAAATATCTGTTACTTTCCTACGATATTTCTTAAATTACCTTCTTGTAAGTGTTGTGTTTCTTACGTGTGTGTGTGTGTGTGTGTGTGTGTGTGTGTGTGTGTGTGTGTGTGTGTGTGTGTAACGCATCCTTACAAATGCTTTACTCAAAATTTTAGGGATTTCATGACGTTACCAATATCTCAGTAACTATTTGAACTTGTAACAGAATATAAAATACTTTTAAATCTCCACCATTTGATGTGGCTAGAAAGTTGTCTAACGAAAAAACAAAAATTTATAAAAATCATCGTGTAACTTCGGGTAGTAGTTTGCATACAAATTATCCGCCGTATTTTGAGGATCCCACGGACAATTTTTTTTTAGTTTAATTACCTTTACATTTCATCAGTGAGAATCTTTAATTCTACTGAACAGCCTGTTTGTTTGTTCATGTTGCTCTCTGTATTGTGTTAACGTTTACCGTATAAATCTGATGCCTAGTCTGAAGTAGAATCTTTGAAACCACTCACTTGATATTCACAGCTGGAAGAAAACATCTCTGTGAAATAATCAATAATGTTGCTTCGTATCTAGTTAGCGTAGAGATCCACAAGGCGTAATACGTTAGCTGTAAATATATTATGAGAAATAAAGAAAGAAAAACACATTTTCTTGGATTTTCTGATTTACCCGTACATGATACGCTAGTCATCAATAGGTTTCCCTTTCCTCCTCTTAAAAGCACATATGAGTGTTTATGTTGCTGCCTGTTATCTGCAATACTGCTGATAGTTGAACACAGTTTGCATCTGCATCGTAAGCATTGAAACAGTACGTGTCGTGAATATAGTTTACAGAGTTGTTATAACTATAAAAAAATGGTTCAAATGGCTCTGAGCACTATGGGACTCAACTGCTGTGGTCATTAGTCCCCTAGAACTTAGAACTACTTAAACCTAACTAACCTAAGGACATCACACACATCCATGCCCGAGGCAGGATTCGAACCTGCTACCGTAGCAGTCGCACGGTTCCGGACTGCGCGCCTAGAACCGCGAGACCACCGCGGCCGGCTAACTAAAAAACTACTACCAAAGAAAAGGAAATTGCAGCCAAGTTCGCCCTGGTTGTTTCTTTACGTCATCAATCCATCTCCTACTAGACTATCATTAGGGTTTTTTATTATCAGCCAGAATCCAAACCATAATCTCCTTAGTCCGTCTCCCATCATTTCGTCACGTCCTCATTTCATGTCTTTGTCTTTTCTCTCGCCCATTTTCTTGCCTTTCATCACTCTTCGTTAGGCAGCTCTCAATTTCGGACTATCTGCTCGTTTAACATCCATGTTTCATTTCGTTCAGTTAGTACTGGCAGTACACACAGGTTACACAGACTTTCCGTTTCTGAACATTGTGAGCTTACTTCTGAATACAGCATAGAGTTTCCTGAAGAAAATTCAGGCCTCTGATTATTTCTCCAAGCGTCCGTACACTTCTTTTTTTCAGTCGAAGTAAGTATAAAAATTCATTTCTGTGCATAACTCCATGTTCTTTCTTTACCATATTGCTATCGGCATACTGATTGTATTATATGGGCCTTACTGTAACTAATATTCAGCCCCATAGTAACACTCGATCTGTTCAGTTCCTCTACGCTCTAGTGAAGTTATTCTGAATTGGAAGTAAACAAAACAACGTCAAATGGAAGGAATTTCAAGTAAGATCCGTTTATACGTATTCCTTCTTCACCAACATTTAATGATTCGAAGACCTTTTCCAAGGCTGTAGGAAACAGTTCTGCAATATGTGCTCGTCTTGCCTAACTTCTTTCTCCTTACGAGCTTTTCACACTCTTGATGTAACCAAATGGAAGCTGTAGCTACGTTGTATACATTATTCACAAAACTACTGTTAGCATATTCTAAAACAAAAATCAATCAAATGACGGACTGGTTCATACAAGAGGACCACCAATGTCAAACCATGCAAGCGGGCCCGGGTTTGATTTCCGGCCAGGTTGGAGATTTTCTCCGCTCGTGGACTAGGTGCTGTGTTGTCCTCATCATCATTTCATCCTCATCCTCGGCGTGCAAGTCGCTCAATGTGGCGTCGACTGAAATAAGACTTGCACTTGGCGGCCGAACTTCCCCGTTTGGGGCCTTCCGGCCAACTATGCCATAATCTCATTTCTATCTACCAATGTCAAATCGAAGTTTGAGCTCCGTCTTTAACGGCCTCGATATCGATGACGAGTTAAATTTTAACGAGCGATGTGGCACTGTGGTTAGCAAACTGGACTCGCATTCGGGAGGACGACGATCCAAACCCGCGCCCTGCCATCCTGATTTAGGTTCCGTGATTTCCTTAAATCGCTTCAGGCAAATGCTGGGATGGTTCAATCGAAAGGGCAAGGCCGACTTCTTTCCCCATCCTTCCCTAATCCGATGGGACCGATGACGTCGCTATTTGGTCTCCCCCCCCCCCCCTCCCCAAACAAGAGAATAGAACAGTTCAATTTTAATATAACTTTATGTTTCTTCTACGATGGGTCCCTGACCTTAAAGCTTACTCTTCTCGTTCTTCTCATTCCCCTCCCCTCCCCCCTATTTCTCCTACATTAAGCGTGGAAATACACTTTTCCGCATAGGGCACTTGTGGTTTTATAACTGTCCCATTATTTTTGATTTTCGCGCTAACTGAGATACTTTTTTTAAAATTATTATTAGCTGTCCTTGGAGAGTTCTAACGCTGCATCTTCTGTGATCTGTTTTTGCTTCTCTGGTTAATCCATTGGTTTGAATGAGATAAATTTTAAAACTATGTCAATTTTTTCCAAAATCGATTTTCAACGATTTGGTTGCACATACAATATTTTTCAAGTCCTTTGTTTTGGTTGTTGAAATTTGTAGGCCTGCATTTTCAGACTCATACTCTTCCTAGCTGCTCTCGTATATTTGGCAATGAGTGCAAGGTCACCCGCACAAGCCAGGCAGTTAATTTTGATCCCTTTGTGTTCGTTTTTGCTTGATCTATTCCAGTCTATTGTAATTCACTTTCCCATTTCCTAATATATTTCTTTTCTACAAATCGTGAGTGTCCGTCTCCTTGTCGGATTCTGTTCCGATTTCGTCTTGAAATTATTATTGTTATTATTATCATTATTACAAGCTACTTAAAATTTTAGCTGCTTTAACAGTATTATGCCAAACTTGGCAATCTTTGCATTGTTCTCTCCAGTTTTTTTTAAATAAATCCTTTTCCGCATCACAAAAAATCTTCTCGACCGTCCTGCTGGTCTTCGTTCTTCTGTGGGTTCTTCTACCACAACATTGTTGAATATGCCTTCCTGTTATCTGATTATATATGTCAAATCCTCCTAAGCATTTTATTTGTGTTGCAGTGTCACATTCTTTAAATAGAGCATACAGCACTTTGTTCTCGTGAACCTGCTATTCTCCACTGACGGTCCTTCACTGCTCCAAAAATTTTACGTAGTATTTTACTCTTGAATATACTGAAATCTTCCCTTTTTGGGGGGTGGGGGGGGGGGGGGGCAGAACGCAGTTTTCACATGTATGAGGTAGAACTGGTAATGTAAATGGTTTACACAGAGCATGTTTTTGTTTTCCTAAGAGATATTGCTGCTCTTTAGGATGTTTGACAGGGCATAATACATTATATCTGCGTTCTAAATTAAAATTTATTTCCATCGTTTACTTTGTTTGTGTACTGAAGACTGTTCCCAGAAATATGAGTTAGTATACTTGATTAAACGATTTAGTTGGGGCTTTCTAATTATAAATATTTTTGGAAATACTGGTGAGCAAAAAATAATGTCCTGGATCACTTATTTTATTACGAAGAAGAAGATAACTAACGATTGACTGTCTCCCTGTTTGATGCCTGAGTGGCACTGTAGCCACCTATAATGAAATTTTTAATTTATGTCTTGAAGGTAGTATATTAACTACACATTTTGGTTAGATTTTTAAAAAAATCGTGGGTCTCTGAATACTGGTATTCCATTGGCGTCTGCTGTATACATAATTTCTGATTTGGTCTTACCTTCAAGTATGTGCAAAGCACTCAGAACCGGACCATATATACCTTAAGCTGTGAATTTTTCTCTCGTTTGCTTCACATTTGCTTACTTTCTTACTTTATCTCATGACGGATTTTCTCCAAGTGTGAAAAATGACGGGGATGATGCATAAGCCTTACGTATTCCTAGTCGTCTATGAATGTGTGTGAAAGTTATGTGGTCACATAGACTTTCTCCTCACTGGTGGCACTGCGTGTGTCACTACATACGAGCGTAATAATTAAAAATTGAAATAGATCTGACCCTTTCGTCGAAGCAGACATTCAGTGATGAACCTTTCTTAAGGCTCATACTGTAGTATAATAATCTTACACTTACATGTGTCTGTAAAGTGGTACAACGAGAAAAATGTTCGAAACCTTACTTATTTGTAACATTATCTCAATAACGTAGTTGACTGTAAAATTGTTTGCTGGTCTTCATTTCGCAAAGTGCCACAAATCTTGTCTGAATCTAGGTGAGTTCGTCTAGTTAGAGTTTTTGGCAACATCTGTTTTTTCACAAACTTCTTTTAATCTGCATGCAATTTGATTTCTAATTTTCAGGAAGAACTAGAAGTTACAATATATCGGCTGACTTCGTCCGTTCCGTATACATGGAAAAGTGTGATTGAATATGTCTTTTTAATCTCTGCACCATTCAGCACCCGCCACCACTTGATGCTGCTGACGACTTACATCAAAACTCCCCTATAAAGCCTTCCATCTATCATTCATAACAGCTCATTGAACTGATAATAAATTTTTCATTTCCTCACTGTCAGTACATTGAAAGTTAGTGTTCGTCACAAGATGGATACGCCTTCAATCATCAGATTGTCTCCCTGTGCATCCCTCACTTAATCGGAGCTCTTACTGCTAGAAGCCAATAGGGATGGTGAAGCGTCAAAGGATTACCATAATCGCACCAGCATTGGCATCTTCGATAACAATTAACAGTTATTGTCTATGTGCTAGCCCTGTGACAGCTTAAATATTTTGAATATCCCAATCCTAGTTCTTGTAGACACAGTGTATGCATAGCAGTCTTATTGGATAACTGAGTAATGGGAAGCGGTGTTCGTCAATCTGACCTGAATGCTACACATTCTTTGCTGAATCTGTGTGTATTAGGAATGTCATTTCTTTCAGTTTATGTTTCATGTGTTCAAAGAGATGTCTTTAGTATTAATATCGAATATGAAGTGTTTTAAATCACTCCGACATTTATACACGTCCAGCGGCGATTTATTAATTTATCATGTTGTCCTTGCTATTCTAAGAACTCTCACCTTTGCTCTTTTCCTGGATATTCTTAAACTTTTATAGCCATTGCTTCGTAGAACGCCCGTTTTACCAGCTTGGTCAATTTACTTCCCATTCATCACGTGTAGTTATCTTTCATTGCTCTCGTTTTAATTAACAACTATCTTACTTTACAAAGCAGGAGATGAAATATCTTTATAAAGAGTCTCTCTCTCTCTCTCTCTCTCTCTCTCTCTCTCTCTCTCTCTCTCTCTCTCTCTCTCTCTCTCTCTCTCCCCCCCCCCCCCCCCCGACTCAAGTGGAATTTTTCCTTGGCCATACTTAGTATGCTTACATTCCTCTCTCCAGGAAATATTGTTCTCTGTCTTGGGCGTTGTATCCTTTTTAAGCTCATGTCACCATTTTTATAATCATTCTAGTCACCATTCAGCTTTCATATCTCATTGGTGACGTCGACAGAATTGGATAAAAATAATTTTGCAGTATAAGTATAAAGTTATTAAGAATTCGGAATAGGTCTCCCTAGTAAGAATACGGAGGTAAATGTTTTAATGATAATCCTTTTTCGTTTCTTTCAATTACATATTTAGAAAGACCATCTGCCTGAAATAAAACTTGAATTTGTAGAAAAGTCACGTTCCGTGTTTCGAATAGGTTTTGAACTGCGTATAAGTGAATTTTGCACGCAGTAATACCGTACGTGTCTAAGGATAAAAACTGTTTCAGGTCCTTACAGCACGTTTGGTATTAAATTGCTTAGATTCATAACAACTGCCTTAGACTTTCTCCTCAAATATCTGGTTGAGGCAGAGAGCGAGGTCAAAATTGAGGATACACCTGCCACATAAACCTGAGACAAAAGTCTGCAGCATCAAGCCTTACGCTACAAGAGTTACGTTGTGCAACAATAAATAAAGAGGAGAAGAAACTCCAATCTAGGGCGCTGCCATCACTCAAACCACGATTTACTTCCCCATGTACTCCAGCATTTAATGATTTCTGTTGAAAGACACATCCTACCATTCAGTTCAATGTCATTCATTAAATGTGGTTTTCTAGTTTTATATCTCTATCAGCATCGATGAAGACTTCTGTCACGTTTCTTACATTTGCACACGAAGTACTACTATTTTATGTAATGTTGTTACAACTTTATTTTCGTCGTTCCTCTGGTCTTTTCGCAAAATCAGTGGCAGTAGCAAGTCTTACGGTTCTACGACGGAACCAACAATCGGTTTGTTGTTTGTACGAGATGCCCTCTTGGAACGCAATTATAGTGGTATGGTAATTAAACAACTTAACGTGTCCAGTACGTTGAATTTCAAACGAACACGATTCAGTCTCGATACAGTTCTTCTCCAACTCCAACAATAGGTCACTTCAGTTGGGCTGTGTGTCTTCGTCTGATGGGTATTGATTGATTGACTCACAAGAGCGCACTGAGTAGCGTCTTTCCGGTTGACGATTCGTTCGGTGAGGGCTCATATGGTACCTCGTACTTTCTTGGTTGTTAACCGCACTTGTAAACAGTTACTTTGAGGTCAAAAGACAAGGTTCCATCGCGTATAAGTGATGATTATGGATTTTAAATGATTGGACGGCAGTTACATTTTGTAAAAGATCTGAACTTTTGTATGTAAGTGTTTCCATTTTCTCTCCTCGAAGGATCTCGTCACTAACGGTCTGGTGAGGTAATACACCAGGAAGGTGGTTCTTTAGTCTTCAACTGTTGTTTGTTTTGAAAGACACTTCACAATGTAAAGCATTTCAGTGAGATTTGTTCCGAACATTTCGCATTATTTCATTTCCACCTATTAAGACTGCAGTTGTACAGGTAGGAACAATAGGCGTAGATTTCTAAACGGTTAGTTCGTGTAGCTTAGTTTTTGTATTGTATCTTCTGGTTGTCTAACTTATTTCAGTTTGGTTCTCTGGCAACTTGTTTGACTTTTTACCATATAATCGAATGTCGGTTTGACTGAATTTTTGAACGCAGTGCCTATTTGCCACAACTCGAAATATTGTGTCGACTAATCACTAGAAGAGGTTTTGTCAGTGCCTTCCTCCGACCTTCGGACGATGTTTCTGAGTTAAACATTTTATCTTGAAGATAACTTCTATGACGCATGATGCACTGTTGTACTGTGTTGTCTTGGAAGAGGCAGATCGAAACCCATACAGGTGCGTTATCAACTTCTCTCGAATGGCGTTGAGGATACTGCCGATTTTAATGTCTCGAACCTTCAACAACGTCTTCAGCCGAAGAGACGCTGAGTGATGGTTTCTTATGAACCATGGACAGCTACACAGTTTGTCTTTCAGGAACGGGATACCACTGTTTCACCTATACTTCCCGGTGAAACACTGGAGATGAAAATTTCAACTGTTTCATGTTCCATCGATCGAACCAGAATGACTCTTGATTGAGAACTGTAGCAGTAATGCGAATTAACGACATTCCGTGGTGACGGCTGTAGCTCTCAAGGCTGGCCTTGCCTGTGCTGTATGTTCTTTTCTTCTCGTATCACCCTCACAGTTGTGGTCATGCTTCTTCTGTATTAAGAATATGGACGTTCATTGGATCAAATACTAGTTTTGTTACCTTGAGTTACAGCGCGACCGTGTGAGAAAAATTCCTATTATCCTATTTTTTTATTTTTTTTTATTTCGTGCTGGGGCTATTGATGTATGCAGAATGTTATTGTTGTTGTTGTATTTTTCAGTCCGAAGACTGGTTTGGTGCACCTCTACACGCTAGTCTACCTTGTGCAAACCTTTCCATCGCTGCATAACTGCTGCCAGCCACATCCATTTTAACCTGCATACTGTAGTCCAGCCATTGTGTTGCTCTCCGACTCTTACCCCCCTCCCCCCCCCCCCCCCGCCCTCAACTTTCCTCCATTACTAAAGTGACTTCTTCTCCTTGACGCTTCAGGAAGTGTACTATCGATCGATCCCTAATTTCTGTAAAGTTGTGCCGTAAATTTGTTTTCCTCCAGTTCTATTCAGTTCTCCTTATTACAATAGAGGTAAAGAGGAAATCCCTCCACCATCACGAATCGAACAAATGACGCTAGCCACAGCGATTTTCCGTGTTCTTACCTTACGAATGGATCTGTTTCAGAAAGGATAAATAAAAGTACTTGTCTTTTTAATTTTTCTGTGTCGTTATAACTCAAAGCAATTCTGTGGTATAAAGCACTTTCCCTCTAATTTTTTATCAGAACATATTCATTTCTTCGCCAATTTTCTTGTATACTATGTTTACATCTATGATTAGTCTCCATAAGTTATCGTAACGTATGCGGCAGAGTGTACATGGTTGCAGCCTTGCTTGTCCATTCCTATTTTTATTCCATTCACATTCCGCATGAGAGCTTTTCTTTCATTTTGTCATAATGGACTGTGTGCAAATTTTGTGTGGGAATGAGGAGAAAACAGGTTGTCATAATTTGACAATCAAAGACTTCTCTACATTCATGTTTCTTTGTGTAGCGTATGCCACCAGGATTATTGACAATCTTTGTAATATTCTTATTTTTATCTGTTAAAATCGTCACGGGAGTGAAGAGCTTCTGTGAACTACTACTGCCAGTCTGACTGGGTAAAGACATCAAGAAGACAAGCAGTGCTTAAGAACTGCTTGTAACGTGCCCAGTCAGTTACTTCCTTCGAACGAACTTAAACGCCCTCATATTTTTCTCAGTGAACCTCGGTCTGTTACTTCTCCTTCCCCATCGTTACACTGACTTGTTCGTCAGTCGAACTATGAAGACTCTTTTCGTCCAATAAATTCCATCACGTTGCACTTGCGTGTATTTTGTGCGAATTACGGTTCTTGTATAGGTCGTGCTCAAACTTATCATAGGTTGTCACTTGCTGCGAACACACTTTCATCTTCTATGTGTATTATCTACACATTCGTTGAAAGGTTAATGGTCCTCGATGCTGTTGCTTTTGATGACTGACGATTGGCAGCTTATTTTTAAATTCAAAATTTGCTACTAAACTATTTTTTGTGGTTTATTTGGTTGTTTTATTCTGTCTCATTCCTTATTACCATCTCGTTGAAATCATTTTGTCCAGCAAATGACTTGGTTCAGTATAATCAATAAAAGTTTTACTGTCTTGTCTTTGCCGGCCGGTGTGGCCGAGCGGTTCTAGGCGCTACAGTCTGGAACCGCGCGACCGCTACGATCGCAGGTTCGAATCCATGGATGTGTGTGATGTCTTTAGGTTAATTAGGTTTAAATAGTTCTAAGTTCTAGGGGACTGATGACCTCAGATGTTAAGTCCCATAGTGCTCAGAGCCATTTGAACCATTTATCTTGTCTTTGCCCAACTGAGATCGTCTGCCATGTGCTTCTATCAAACCAGAGAAACAGTTCCTCTGGAGTCTTAATAGAGGTCACTATACCTGTTTCGTGGAATAATGACTCTTCCTTCTCATCCTAATTATTTTTTCACTTATCCTTTCGCGGTTGTTAGAATTTCTTGTACATACTATGAAATTCCTCTTACTTTTGAATTTGAAAGTGTCTTCTTTCATTTCTTACTTTATTAGATTTACAGTTTTTTCCGCGCTTTTTCAGTTCATCATTGTCTCGTTTCACTGACTCTGGTTCTTCAGTTTGGATAAGAGTAGTTTCTTTCACTATGACACTCATATATGCAAGGTATTCCAGAATTTAAGTTACACACTTCTAGATATTGTAGAGAGGACTTAGTAGATTATGTTTTACATAGGAATCCATGTCCGTAAACGTCATGCAACCACACTACAGAGCATCAAAGTTATAGGCGCCGGCACCTCCAAATGTAGGTATAAATAGGGTGATTCCGTGATAATGTTACAAACTTTCAGGGATGATGGAGAAAGAGAAACGTATCAGTCGAAGTAAGGGTGTATGAACCTGAAACCAACGAGACGAAAGTTAAAAAATAAAATTGTTTTGATACCTCTGATATCGGAATGCTGATACCGATACTGCTGTTGCTAAGATTCTAGGGTAGGCAGCTTTGAGATGTGGTAGTATAGACCAAAACGAGAAAAAAATCTCTAGTAAACATGGAATCTAAAACTTCTGCCTCAGGAACTATGAGCACTTGTTCAACAGAAGAGATGCATTTCACAGCAGCGAAGATGAGCAAGTGCTCACACCTCCTCAGGTACGCATTTTAGGGCCCATGTTTGCCTAGACATTTTTTCTTGCCTTGGTCCATACTACCACCTCTGAAAGTTGCCTACCCGACATTCTTAGCAATAACAGTGCCGGTACGTTTATTCCACTGTCATAGGTATTAGAACGGTTTTCACGTACAACTTCCAACTCGTTCGTTTCCGGTGCAGGGACCCTTACCTTCAATTGATACATTTATTCTTGTCCATTATCCCTGAAAGTTTGCAACGTAATCACGGAATCTCCCTGTATATACACACATTAATTAACGACGGCAGCTATAACATACAATATCAGTAGCGTCGTTGGATGATGATTCCGGACATGTGTTCCTACGTAAAACTTGATCTACTAAGTTTCCTCTATAACCTGTAGAAGTGTGCAACATAAATTATGAAGCACTCCGTATATTTTATTGCCTTCTTGACTAGTTAGTTTTTAAATTTCAGGGTAACTTTCTCTCTTTGTTTGGCATGTGGCGTGAAATTCTTTCGTAGACTGATACCAAGGCCCATCTCAGTTCAGCTATTGTAAGAAGCTGCAAACTTTCAGCGTAGACGGCTAGCAGTACTGCGTCGTCTATGTGGCTCAGAGTAATAATTATTTTTCCTTTGGATTCGATTCCTCCATGAATAAATCCATTATGTTGCTATAGAAGCGGCATCGGAGTATACGTTGAACGAAGGAAGGAAGGAAGGAAGATAGAAAGATTCGGGTTTAACGTCCAGTCGATATCATAAGAGGCTGAACACAAGCTTGTAGCCCGCATGTCGTGGTCGTGCGGTAGCGTTCTCGCTTCCCATGCCCGTGTTCCCGGGTTCGATTCCCGGCGGGGTCAGGGATTTTCTCTGCCTCGTGATGGCTGGGTGTTGTGTGATGTCCTTAGGTTAGTTAGGTTTAAGTAGTTCTAAGTTCTAGGGGACTGATGACCATAGCTGTTGAGTCCCATAGTGCTCAGAGCCATTTGAACCATTTTTTAACAAGCTCGTATTGTTGCAAAGTCGGGGAAGGAAATCGGCCCTTTCAAAGAAACCATCCCGGCATTTTCCTGGAGCGATTTAGGGAGATCACGGAAAACGTAAACCAGGAATGTCAGGCGCATCTGAGCCGGCGCCCTCCCGAATTCGGCTCCAATCACCTACCTCAGTGAGTATAGATTTAACAGCAATTACAACAAAATAGAACTTTCAGGAACAATGCATCGTATTTTTATAAAATCCTCTACACTTTCCAGTTGCTAATCAATGTTATAATTGTATCCATATTTATCATCTGTTTGAATTACTTGTAACAATCTGATGAGCTCAGCACATATTTTGTCGAGCATCTTCTCATAATACACCACATAAGCCAAAATGTCCTTCGGCTGTCATCGGCACTCGCGAGGCAAGATTGGCAAACCAAACAGAAGCTGACGATTCAGAATCCAAATTGGGTTGGTTCTAGATCTTCTTGTATTTCTGCCTTACGCGGGTGTATACGAGTATATTTTCAAAGAGGACGTCAGTAACTGTCTAATCGCGCTGATGTAACTATATTCATTACACTTTTATGGTGTATTCTTCTTATTTTTAAAAATAATAAATGTATAGTTTAACAATTTTTTAGTTTTTTTATGCAATAGTATTAATTTGAGAAACATTAATAAACTGTATGAAAGGAAAAGCGCAAGGTTTTATTCCATTCTATTTTCTTTCGAAAACAGAATATATGTTGAAGTTCATTTAACCCCTTTATTTTATCCGCTTGATGAGAACACTGTGTTTGTTTTAGGCTGTCGGTTTGAAACATAAAAGAACGTTTTCAGAAAGAATTTACTTTCGGGAAAAGCGCAGGTAACAAATATAAATCAAAAGCCATGTTTGTTTAGTTATTGCCTCTCCATTTTGCCGTCTCTGTTCCCAGAAATCCATTTCGGAATGGTACAAGCCCGGTAACAAAGCGCATTTCTGTGCCGGGCGGGGGATATCTCAGCTGTAGTTGAATTGAGTGACAGGCGGAAGGCTCATATTTGCGGTGTTCAACTCGTGATTAAATGATAGACTACGCTCCGATAGTTAGTTCTTCCGGCGTTACGAATGAATCAGTCCGCTATTCCCATTTTAATCAACAGATCCGTGGACTCGGTACGCTGGGATTCCACGTTGCTCGCCCGAGTCCTTAATAAATGTGTCTTGTAGAAATGCTAGACATTTTTACGAAAAAATCCGGCTTTTAAAGGTCGCTTGTTTTGTAAATACTGTGCAGGCTATCTAAAGTATAATAGGTAAATGGGATTAAGTTTAAGAAACAAGATTAATAAAAAACACTGAACACGTAGTATTAGTATGAGAGAGATGAAAGTGTGCGCACCTCTGTGTGTGTGTTTAAATTTTTTTGGATAAAATTTAAAAATGTTAAAAATAACAAGGGAATAAAAGGCAGCTTCAGAAGGTGCGTAAACGAAGCGATAAGAAGTCTTAAAAATGTAATCTCAAGCAGTCGTTGTTGCAAAACGGAAGTTAACAATAAGAAACAACAGACCTGAATGTTCAGCACTAAACAGCTTAGAAAACGAAACTGGCATAGTTACTTGGAGGTTTTTTTCCAACACAATTCAATTCGATAATTTAAAGCATGACGTCGACGATGGAAACAGTAGTGAGTGAGTTCAAGCTCTGAAAGAACAAGGAAGGGGAAGTAAACCTACTGCGTCCATTAGCTTCAGACGCTTCGTAAAAACTACATAATACCTAAATCTGTATTTACGAATGTGGAATTAAAGCCCACTCCTCAAGAATTCTAGTCTGGCGGCTCAACCACCCATCACTTCGCTCGGCAGCTACAATGCTGTCATATCGTATGTACTTAATGAAAAATAGAGACTCAGTGAATAAAACCTAAGCTTATGTTTCTTAGGTTCTTTCACGATGGTTGCGGTCATCACCAGTATCGTCTCCAGTATCATCAGTTCATAACTGTACTCATTAGCAGTGTCATCTACATCTACACGATTACTCTGCAATTCACATTTAAGTTCTTGGCAGAGGGTTCATCGAACCACAATCATACTATCTCTCTACCATTCCACTCCCGAACAGCACGCGGGAAAAACGAACACCTAAACCTTTCTGTTCGAGCTCTGATTTCTCTTATTTTATTTTGATGATCATTCCTACCTATGTAGGATGGGCTCAACAAAATATTTTCGCATTCGGAAGAGAAAGTTGGTGACTGAAATTTCGTAAAAAGGTCTCACCGCGACGAAAAACGTCTATGCTGTAATGACTTCCATCCCAACTCGTGTATCATATCTGCCACACTCTCTCCCCTATAACGCGATAATACAAAACGAGCTGCCCTTTTTTGCACCCTTTCGATGTCCTCCGTCAATCCCACCTGGTAAGGATCCCACACCGCGCAGCAATATTCTAACAGAGGACGAACGAGTGTAGTGTAAGCTGTTTCTTTAGTGGACTTGTTGCATCTTCTAAGTGTCCTGCCAATGAAACGCAACCTTTGGCTCGCCTTCCCGACAATATTATGTATGTGGTCCTTCCAACTGAAGTTGTTCGTAATTTTAACACCCAGGTACTTAGTTGAATTGACAGCCTTGAGAATTGTACTATTTATCGAGTAATCGAATTCCAACGGATTTCTTTTGGAACTCATGTGGATATCTCACACTTTTCGTTATTTAGCGTCAACTGCCACCTGACACACCATACAGCAATCTTTTCTAAATCGTATTTGGGTGGAACTTTACTTCGGAGCCCAATGTAATCCCACTTCAGTGGACTACATTCTAGAAATTTCTCTTTCCGGAAGTTCTGCTCCATTGTAAACTATATCTTCGTTTTCATAAGGTTATTCTCGGTTTCTTCCCTGTTTTGTTTCTCTGTTATGGTTTGCTCTTTTCAAAATAAGTAACGAAAGGGAACGTTTTCCGTGTAGTTAGTGTTTCTGTTGATAGTTAAAGTATATTACAAGTATTTTAAGTCTGATGTTTGCTCATTCAAGCACTATTTTGAGTCTCCAATCCTCAAAAACACTTTTATTTCAATTTTAGATATTCCCAATTTTAGATATTCCCAGTCTTTAGTCTAGGAAGATTAAGTATGATTTGTTTACTGCTCATTCTACATAAATTCCAGTCTTTCACATAGTTAATGTTGTTTCCAGAATCGAATCTGGCAGTTGGGATTCGTCCAGAATTCATACACATTCTGGTTGTTACGATTGTATGTATTGTGGCCTTCGAAGTGCGTTGGAGAGTGTCCAAGTGTATTTGAAAAATGGTTGACGTTCATTGGAGCCTCATCTGTCTCCCTTGTTAGTTGCAAATACTTCTCATAAATAGCCATATATATGTAATATTGTTGATGTGTTATTACAGAGGCTTTGAAGGATTTGATGGCTATCCTCTTATTTCCATTACCTTCCACAGTTTATTTCGTGAACCATTGTCGAAAGTGTGGTACCACGTATTGATATTACCCCAAAGGCGCCATAGAGATCACGCGGGATCTGGTGGACCCAATTATTCCCACCTGCTGAACCATGCCTCCAGTGGCTCCGTAGCACGAGCGTCCTCTGCTGTTGCAATATAGGGGAGCCAACGGCAGCGACTCAGTCTAGTTGCGCAGCTATGCAGATGTCATCTAACTACACCTCTATCATTATCGTTATTGCTGTTGCAATAGCTGAACTCTGTTTCTTGCTGCATCATTTATAATTTCTTTGTGTGCTTGGAGAAATAAAAGATAAGTAAGTCTTCTGTTTATTTGCTAATCATTTCTGGTCCTATCCAGCGTTACTAAGATGACAGCTGCCGCACCACTCTGGAGGCCACCTCTCCTCTCTGTTGTACGTCAAGACGTACACAACATTTTTTTTTTTAGATCTACTATGACTTCATGTTTTATTTTTCTGTTATTTATGCCAAAGCAAAAACTACATATCTTCAGTGTTTTCACAGTCAACGTTCCATTTGTTCTTCCAGAACTAAGTGCTGCGTCATAGCTTTCAATGTACTTTATTTATAGGAAAATGTGTAAAAGTCTTATTCCCCTCTAGTTCTCAGGGTTCATACGTGACTGATGGAAGATACATCTTCGTTTGCCATCTGGATTATCGATTTCATTACGCACGATGTTCTGTTGACGGACATAAACGTGAGGAATTTCCTGCAGCCAATCAAAATTTATGTTTTCAGATTTTTTTGTTACTTGTTCCTTGTTTCGGATGTTTTCGGGATATGCACGTTTAGATTTGCACAACATAAAGCAAATAGGTGCCGTGATTTTAGTCTCAGTACTCGCATCATCTTCTTTGCTCTTATAAGACACATACTCAGAGTAAACATTAGGACTTCTATTTACTTTATGAACTGTAAACCTGAATGTGCATCTTCTGTAGACCGATGTGAAAACAGTATAAACCATGAAAGGGCAATAAAAAAAATTGGGAACTTAAACGGTGGCCGGTTGCTGGAAATCCTGTGTCAGAAATGCACATCACAGACACAGTGTTTCTTAATTCGTCATGGAAGAAATCAAGTTCCACCTATTGACCAACTGGTTTTCAATACGTTTTCAGGCTTATTCTCCCATTAATACAGTAACAATGTAAGATGCTAGTAAAGCGTGGCACAACGCCTTATTTAGAATGTATAGACTGCTAGGCTAAATCTGCTGTGCACGAACAGGAGAAATTCTGTGATAAATGATCCATAAGAATTTAGCATGTTACGACAATTTTCGGACTGAAAGATTCAGTATTTAATTGTATAAAATCTTAGTGCACAATAGTTGATTTAATAAACTGATGAGAGTAATAAATGAAAAGAAAGGAACCATTAAGCTATTTAACATGATTTATTAAGAATTATATGAACATCTGTTTTTTTAAATAACAAAAAATTGTGATCCAAGTTCATGCACAAACCAGTATTTCAGTTTTAGAGATAATACGTTATAATTAAAAGCAAACATGTTTTGTTAGGAAAATGCAAGATGATAAAAAATAACAACGAAGCAAAAGTTACTTACATTTAATTTCCCAATCAATCAGCATTAAAATGGAAGTGTTATATAATCTTACTGGCTAGTTGGTTTGCACGTACACTTCGTACTAACGAAGGTACTTCTAACATATTCACGCCTTAGTTGTCTCAGTACGTCACTTTCAGTACTGAGCCAAGCCAAAATGTTTAGAAGACTAGCATGGAAGCTCAAAGCTGGTTTTGATCTAATTGTTTTGAAAATATCGTTCCTCCATCGGTGTCTGCGATGATATGTGACATAGATTATTAGATTGAGATCGAAATCAGGACATCGATCTTTGACTACTTTTTCTAAGCGTGAGTTTATACATGCAGCTCTTCTGACTACTTTTTTTGATTTTCTTAATCACGATGAAACTCGTGGTGAAAGTCCTTGAATGGATTCCTGTAAGTCATTGTTATATGTTTCAAGTAAAGTTTGATTACTGCAAATTTAATTTACGTTTTTATGGTGCGGGCGCCTAGGTTGCAGCCTAGATAGCCTGCGCGTTAATGCGGTCCTGGTGTGGCGTGTTCATGATTTTATGGAGAGGCTTTGCAGGAGCAGCCAATAGCTGTTTGTATGCCCGGAGTAGGAGCCTGTGTCGTAAAATTTGTATCTGAGTAAGTTTTTGCACTGTGTGGTTTCACTTATTAGCACTTGTGGCGCTCTTCTAGAGGCTCTATTTCATGAGAGAGTATCATTATCGCCTTTGAACACGGCTAACGTGAAACTCTGATTGGTATCCGTGAGTAGCTTCCAATCAGACACTGCAGTTCCCGTTTAAAGTTATGGCGCTGCATGCGCCCTGTTAAAGGTCGTTGGACTTTCGCGGACGCCAGGAAACCGGAGGAACAGTGCTGGATTGTTCTCTTTCAACTTGGCTTCTTGGCAACAGACAGGTGGATCAGTGGATACTGCGTACTGTCTTGTTCGTGGCTGCCTTCTACTGCGATCCATGCTGATGCCATCGCGGTTGTTCTTAACTGTTTCACCATCGATGCATGTCCCCTTGAATGATAACCCTTTACTTGGTAGGCATGATTAACTGGTTCTAATGGCACTATTAGATGCTTCTTCATTTTCCCAGACATCTACAGGCTACCTTTCTGATGACCTTATTACCTGCTGCAGCACGTATCACAGAATGACACGCTCACTTAAGTGATAAACATTTTTATAAAGTCGAGTGGGACACTGAAAATTGGTATGTCTTCTTAAATATTGCTTCACGCCTCAAGGTTAATCATTGTACACCACCACTAACTTTGGTGATGTCTGTAACTTTGTGCGCTTTGTGCGTGCGATAGAACTTTGTTTTTGTGTCAACATCGCAGCTGCATAGACAGCTCGTTGTTATGAAGCACTCGTCTTACTTCATTTAATGATACTGCCATCGATGGTGGCCTATGAATCTTGTGATTCTTAGATCATTATAAACGTTTTCTTTGCTGTGTTCAATCTAGATAGTTTAAAGATATTAAACTGGTGGCTATTCGTAAAGCGTTTCGAAACATTTGGAGTTGTAGTGCCCAGCCCTAAGACCGGTCTGATGCTTCTCTCCAAGCTACCCTATCTTGTCTAAGTCTTTTTATTAGAACGGAGCTTCCGTTTCCTCCATTTGAACAAAAACACTAGTTACAAGATCCGGTACATATTAAGAGTTCGGCACACAACATAAACTTCTGGCTGGCTGCAGTTATACAAAGAATCAACACTGCGAAATACTTTAAATCGGTGAAGAAGGCCCAAGTCCATCGTACTGCTATGAGTAATCGACCCAAACACTAAACACAGTGCAGGCTCGCAGAATAGGTCATCTATAAAATGGTTCTATTATCCAGCTCTGGAGACTATGGAGTGACGCCACGTGATACGTCGTGGCGAGGAGGGCGTGTCTCCAGTCCGTTACGGTGTGCTTGCTGCCTGTTGCGCGTATGTGGCGTCGCCGTTTGCGAGAACAGGTAAATAATCTCGTTCTGTGAGTCTCCGGTTACGGTACGTTTCATGTCCACGTTGCATCAGTTTTAAGGTGCTTGCTGAATTCAGGCCTTGGTCTACCTCGAAAATTCCCCACACCATACAGTTCCCGGCATTACCCATTCTTTGGCGTCGCAGGATGTGGTCCAGCAACATAACCCATCTGTTCTATAGCCGCGTGCTGTTGTTTACAGCTCCAGTTGCTCGTGGCACGAGATTGTACACACTATAACTGAAGGTACCCTTTGGCTCATACTTTCTTATGTGATTGCTCGTATTCTACGATAAGTTGAGTTTCTCCCCTAATACAGATTGGTATTTTTTAAAAGTCTCATTAGATTTCTCTTGTGATAAGACTTTCAGAATACGTTGTAGTTGAAAATCATTTCTCTTGGAGAGATTTAGTGACTTTCTGTGAGTGTTTATTCCATAATCCATTAAACAAATATTAGAACTGTACAAAAACACAGGCGAAATGATTTATAGTTGAACAAAGCTGTTTCGCTTTACAGCTGGCATTGCAGCTGTATCCCTCGTTTCAGAGAAGCCAGAATAAGTTAGAAACAAGTTAGTTTTCAGCGACTTCACTGTTGGCAGGAGCTTAAACCTCAGGTTAGGAAAGAAAAGTGTGACATCCAGTCGGGGCCACCTCGCTTTGGACACAGTTGTGCTCGTCTGGTTTATCTCCGGAGTTCGTTAGCAGCCGAGTAGCACATCATTAAATGTTAACGGCGTTGAGAGAATAATGAGGCGGTTTGTGGTTGCCCCCACTCGGCCATTTAAGCTGCACCCCTGCTAATCTGGAAGCAGATAGCAAGCCTTTTAGCTACCTCGCACCTCAGACGGAATAGCCGCTAGAAGCTGGCGCTACTCCTGTTTTTCAGTCTGGAAGCTGCCACCGATTCTGAATCAGGGATTTGTATTTCTTCGTTCAAATCCAGTTTATTGTTGGTGTTCTTCATTTACATTATACTCCACAAGTCACGTTGTTGTGTTTGGCGGAGTGTTCTTTGTGTACCATTGTTACTATACGTCTTTCCCGTTCCGATTGCGAATGGTGCTCTGGACGAACAGTTGCTGGCAAGCCTCAGTGTGAGCTCTAATCTCTCTTACATTACTTTCACAGTCTTTTCGTGAGATATGCTTAGGAGGAAGCAATGTGTTGCTTGACTTTACTATAGACATACGTTTTCGGAATTTTAATAGTAAACCAGTCTGATACATAACGCATCTCTTGGAGCCTCAGCCGCTGGAGTTACATTAGCATCTCTGTGACGCTTTCGGCTTTTCTAAATGTACTTCTAACGTAACGTGGTACTCTTCATTGAATTGTCTCTGTTGGTTTTCCCATGTAATTCTTTATCAGCTTGTGTAATGTCACATGATCTCTTTCCGTTTGCAAATTACGAGTTGCTTACAAAATTTCGGTTTCCAGAAAGGCCTCCGTGTTGGTAACATATCCTCACAGGTTTTCCTCGTATCCTACAGCGTACTACCTGACGTAAAGTTTCTTTTGGAAGGGTATTCCCAGGCCTCCATTCTATTCGCCGTTAAGACAGAAGCATTTTCTCTGCAGTACAGCAGCGACGTCCTCCTTGGTGGATTCCACATAGCACGACGAATCAATAAACCTTAAAAGAATCAGTAATACTAATATTTTGTCTGATGTGCACAACAGCTAGTTCTTCAGCGTCAAAAGAGCATCGTGTATAATTCAAGTTTTTCCTTTCCTTTCCTTTCCTTTCCTTTCCTTTCCTTTCCTTTCCTTTCCTTTCCTTTCCTTTCCTTTCCTTTCCTTTCCTTTCCTTTCCTTTCCTTTCCTTTCCTTTCCTTTCCTTTCCTTTGCATGTCCATCGCCAATAACAGTGCATACTAAATACGGCACGTAACTAGAAACAAAATATGTAAGTTGGCAGAAGACAGTGGTATCCAGTTGTACTGATACCTTTCCTTCGATTGATTGTTAGTGGTAACGGTCTCAGCAAGTGTGTGGAATTTAGAGTACGGAGAAATATTTAGCGTTAACGTTCTTTCAACGAAGAGTTTATCAAATACAGAGCACAATCTGCAACTGGACAGGTAGGACAGAAAACTGGCAGCTTGCTTTTCAAAGGTACCACCCAACGTAAGTTCAATTGTTGATCATTACCTATGACTTGATTTGTCGGCTAGTTCGTCTTTCACCTACGTAAGTATGAAAAAGTGTATATCACTTACATGTACACTTACAGGCGTGTTGGTAACTCGTCTTCGTAGAGTGATATTAGCAATGTTCGTACTGCACCTCTGAGAGATGCATGTTTTTATCTGTTTTTGGTTGTGGCTGGAGAGTGGAAGCACCGTTAATTTCAACAATTTTTTTGTTTGGAAGTTTTGGTTCTGTGACGTATAAAATATGAAATGTTAAATTGGATATTTTCCAGTCTGCCGTCATTGTTACAACATTTCGTACAGAAATCTGTGTTTCTTTAAAAATTTTAAACTGACGAACAATGACATACATAATGTATTGTAAGTACCCCTGGAAACCGTATTCTTCTCTTATGAATTTAGTTGTGTAGACGCATGACGAAACTTACGAAAATGTAAATACTGATAATTACATATCTAAAGTCGTTTAACGCATATGCTGTCGATAAGAATCATGGGTGCGTGACTGAAAATGTATCGTACTTTGAATATCGCCTGACAAGAATTAGTATTCAGAATTATATGAAAACGCGTATGAATGCGGTTATTAATTAAATAACCATGAATATGCAACAGGTAAGAGACCAGTGACACCACGATGTTCGTTTCGCTGTCGTGTATCGATTAACCAGCCTCGGCCGTATTTCCCTGTTACCTGAACCTTTCTGTTGGGAACCAACGTCTATCACGATACATTGTGGGAAAGGGTGCCAGCCATCAACAAATCTACAGTTCAAGACGATGATACAGAAACATTGTGGAGAGGATGAAACAGAAACATGACTATTGAGGACTCTTCAGCGGAAATGATAAATAAAAAGAGTGCAAATCATAGTTTTGAGCAGCGTAAAACATAATGTGATGTAACTGGGTTCAACTCGTGGTGTTTCTCATAACTACGAAATCGATTGGCACCAATCGATAGATTCCTAAATGATAGCTTCAAATGAAATCGGATTTGTTCGTCATAACTGGCCAGGAAGGTTGTCGGCTTTCTTCCCAATTGAAGACGTTTGGAGTGTTATGGCCAGTGCCCTCCAACCAGATCGGGATTTTGACAATCTAACACATCAGCTGGACAAAATTTGGCACGATATCCTTCAGAAGGACATCCACTAGCTCTGTTAATCAGTGTCAAGCTAATATTTGCTCGCATAACGGACCAACGCGTTATTGGCTCAATCAATTTGTGAAGCTGCTTCTCTTGAAAAAAATTGTCCAATTTTTTCTATAATTGTAATCATTTGTATTTCTGCACACGTACGTCACATCAACCGATTTTCGTCCCGTTCAAATAATTCCTTCTTGGTGCATCGTTTTCTTTGGCTTAGGGTGTATTTGTAGAAAACTTTTACACTGTTAGACATGAGATTTATTATACATGCAGACAGATGGAGTACACTGATTACACCCTCGGGAGTGAATACGGGACTGGTGACATTAGATGTTTAGTCTCCTAAAACCCATAATCAGCAGCAGCACATTTCTCACATATCAAGTAGTCCGGAACTCATTTTCTACAACACATCATAAGTAGTATGTGTATTGGTATCCTTGCAGACTTTGTTTACGTTTGTACTTCAGTAAACCTAGTTAATTGCCCTGGCGACGTTATTATCCTTATCAGTGACGTCAACTCTGATACCCGTAACGTCATCGCTGTTATCAATGATGACGTCATCCTTAGTAGTAAGAAACCATGCCCATGCTCCTTCCCTCAATTTTATTATCTCCAGCCAATCATACTGCAGTAATACGAATCTAAGATGGCACAAATAGGCCAGTTGCATTAATGAGAAATTAAAGTCGCTCCCCTCCCATACCTCCAATCAGTCATTATGCAGTAAAGGGTTGGAAATAATTATTTGAGTGTGTTTTAACCCATGCGTCCTCCCCTTTCCAACCAATTAGAATATAGTATTTAAACGATGTGTCAGATTACGTTATTCCCAATGTACACTTCCCTGTCTCCAACCAGAGAATAGTATTAAAAATAGTTCCATATGTGCAGAAAAAATGACGTATCCCTCACATTAAAGTCAAAGAAATTTATTATTTCCTGAAAGATGGAAAAATAGTATCAGCTTACATTATTTAAGTACTTATATACGTCTGTTGTTTCACTGTCTGTGCTGTTCTCAAAAGTATCTGAAATAATTTTCAAAAAATACGTTAATGTATCTGAATTGCCAAAAATTCCGAAAATGTTGTCAAGTATGTTCGCATTACTGACTTTCAAAATACCTTTTATGGACTGCCTTACCAGTCACTTCGGTAACTTTCATTCAGAGCTATGTATTGTACGCTATGGAATATGACAATGAGTATATAACCCATACTGTAAATAATTAGAAACCAATATTTGCTTGTAAAATGTAAATAACAAGTTACGAATCCAAAGTTGTTGAACATGAGTTTTACCTTAAATACTATTCTGCAACCCCTGAAAATGCGAAATAAAATCATACCCTGTTTCACATCCGAGTCGATAACTGTCGCCAACACATGCCTCCGGTGTCAAAAAGTGACAAAAAGCGACAGAAGTTCGTTCTCTATACCACGAGTTGTTCTCACTGTCACGGAAAGGTGTCTGTAGTTGATAAAAGCGTTCATAGTTCGATCCATGAACGACAATTGGTTTTAGATGCAGCAGATCCTTATGTTAATTATTTTCCACATCTATGCCGCCACATTATTCTAAAAGGGATCGCAAAATGTAATATTTAAGTTGCAGTAGTATCTAAACACATAAAGTGTATTCAGTCTGACATTATTTGTGTACTGTCATCTGGTAATGTTGCTTTCTTTCTTCATCAGTTTAGGAGGGGGGAGGAGTGAAGATAATGCATCAAAAAATAAAATGCAGTCAATGACGAGTATTACTAAAACAAACTGCTGTTACATTTCAGGGGACTATGGCTAACTAAAGTAAAACTTGTAATCAACTACACCAACATCTAATAAAAGGTAACTTCACATGCAGAACATGATACTGTTTTTAAGAGAAGGTAGGAATAAGGTGTTCGGAAGGAATAAGGTGTTTTATTATGTTATATCACCTAAACTGTAAAACGATATGGAATGCTCATTAATGCATAATCACAAAAGAGATGAACAGAGATGGTAGCAGTGAGAGAGGTCAGATCTCCGAAGTCAGTGTCAGAGTCGATATCTCTAAAATAAATAAAATGATTTATCATTTATAAAGAGACTTCTCTCAAACATTCCACACACATTGAAGCTTCAAATCATATACTGCCAAATCTAAATTGTCTATATTACGTATTAAAATACTTGCAGCTTGCATGTGGAAACTACTGATAGGTACCATTAGGTTAAGCAGGTCTCGTTTATGACGAAAGTTAGGAATGTGTACGACACTTGAAATCTCTAGGGATCATTAAAGCTAATATTATTTTGCTTGTAACGTGTCAGTACAACTTACTAAAATACACACAGGTTGCATGATTAGAATAATAAGCAGAATTTATACGAAAATACGATCAACAGTAAAGTTGTATTACATGTGAGATCTCATGTACGTCGCAGGCTTAAAATTAAATGTTTCTGCAGGTAAATTGTCTGTGTTACTTGTAGAAATACTCAACTCACTTATTGGCGCTACTGATAAAAGAAAATAAGTGCCGCGCTGGGTAGCCGCGCGGCCTGGACGTCCTGATGCGGTTCGCGCGGCTCCACCAGTCGGAGGTTCGAGTTCTCCCTAGGGCATGGGTGTGCCTCTTATCTTTAGCGTAAGTTAGTTTTAGATTAGGTAGCGTGTAAGCCTATGGACCCATGACCTCAGCAGTTTGGTCCCATAGGAACTTACCACAAATTTCCCAATTTCCAGAAACTAAGCAGCATTCTGGAGAGCTACAAATCTAAGTTATACATAAGTATGCTACTATACATAAACGAATTGTAGAGGCCTTTCACAATAGTGATTTATTTTTCACAGTAAACAAGATTCAAAGCATTATATAATAGCAGGCCACTTTATACGTCAAAACTGTTAGTTTGATGCTAAATTTATTACGACAAACATGCTTTTACCTCAACTAAAACAGGAGTCTGGCACACAGTTCTTGAGGAAAGGGAAGATAAAGAAGCTACACATTATCTCTCATCGTACTAACGATTCTGGGTTCTCATAAGCAACTTCAATTTATTTTTCCCTCCTACTTCAGAAAATAATCGTCACTTCTCGAAGTTCTTCTTCAATAGATAGTATTTGATTAGTGTGCGTACTATTGCTCTGTGCTTTTGAAGCCAGCTAGAATACTAATTTCTCTACCAATACTTTCGGATTGGTATCTGCTACCGATTTTTGGATACTGTCTTCCAATCGAGAATCGCTCTTCTTCTCCTCCATCGTAATCTTCCTTGTCGTAAACGTCTTCTTTTTCTTGACATTCTTTCATGAAAATATTTCTTTTAATGTCTGCATCTATCTCCTTTCGGCATAGTTGCCCCAATCTCTGAGAAGTGGGTTGAAGAGCATGCTTACTGAACTGCATCTTCTTATCACGTGACAAAAATTGGAGAGATTTTCTAGGCCCGGCTGTAAATGTTTTACTCTCCCACGCTGATATGTACGTCAGCATCTCTCAGTTATGTTCTACCGATTTTATCTGATGCAGCCTTACGAGATGTATAAAATTACAACCTTTATTGTGATTCGCTTGTATATAGGCGAGATATCTTTGCCTATGAGAATTTTGCCATAATTTTGGAGGTCTCGCGTTGTGTAACAGTTGACCCTTTGTCTCATCATCATCATCATCATCATCTTCTTCTTCTTCTTCTTCTTCTTCTTCTTCTTCTTCTGCTTTCATAAATACAATGTTCTTATTGTCTTCATCTGTATTCTTTGGGAATAGCCCTCCCAATCTCTAAGAAGCACATTGAATAAAGTTCATACATAATCTTCTTGAACGACATATTCATGCCATGTGCCAAAAGTTGACGACACTTCTGAAATGGAGAATAATTTATAATTTGACATCTCTGTTCAGTAATCGTAATAGGTTGTATAAATATTGTAATGACTCACTGTGTTCATTGTGGATGATCGAAAATTAAAACAGTTAGTCAGTTTCTTTATACAAAATATTATTATTATTTTTCAACAGAACTGCTGAAGTGTCATGAAGTGCAGTCTATGTTAATTAGTGGTGAAGAACCAGCTATCGCTTCTTGTGCTCCTTCCCTATATGGTTCTTCCGATCTTGTGCTTCTGTTTGCTTGTTTTTGTAGTTCCTCGTGTTGTCTTCACAATATATTACAGCAAAATGAAACAAATTACCCATACCTCACCTTTTTACACGTGGTTGGAGACTGCATCAATCCACATTTGCAGCCGTCAGCATCATGTTGACTAAGTTAGCTGAGAATCTTTCCTGCAAGTTCCGACAAGCCCAAGCAAGTTGAGATTTATCATGTAAGGCAATTGTGGTTCATTGCCTCTTTAAAATAAGAACCACAAAGAGAGAAGAGAAATTTACTTTGGTATATAAATCAGAGATACGGTTACGAGGCAAATGTGAAATGACGATTATTATAGCTAACTTGCATGTTTTAGTAAACTATAACATCTTACCCCAAAGTCTGTCACTATGCCCGAAAGTGTGTCAACCGATTTTTAAAACCGTATCAAATTATCCATTCAAACAGTATGTACCAACTTGCCCCAAAAATGTATCAGTTTACATCTCAAACTGTATAACTTCGTCCGAAAAACGTATATCCTTACAAAAAAGTGTATCAAATTACCCCTCAAATTTCTATCACCTTACGCTTTAGACTGTATCACCTTACGCTTTAGACTGTATCACCTTACGCTTTAGACTGTATCACCTTACGCTTTAGACTGTATCACCTTACGCTTTAGACTGTATCACCTTACGCTTTAGACTGTATCACCTTACGCTTTAGACTGTATCACCTTACGCTTTAGACTGTATCAACTTACGCTTTAGACTGTATCAACTTACGCTTTAGACTGTATCAACTTACGCTTTAGACTGTATCAACTTACGCTTTAGACTGTATCAACTTACGCTTTAGACTGTATCAACTTACGCTTTAGACTGTATCAACTTTCTCTGTAGACTGTATCAACGTACCCCCTAAACTGTATCAACTTGCTCCCAAAAGAGTACCAACTCGTCCCCACCCCCACCCTTAGGCCTTAGTTATTAGATGTTAGGCGGTAGGTGTTGGGCGTTAGGTATTAGTTGTATTTGGTACCTCTTTGTGCTTCCAGAAAGTGTCAACACTTACATATAGTTCGAGTTCACTTTTGAGTGGATTTTCGTAGAAATCTTGCGTATTACGATAAGTTTGCAAACTGATGTGTTTTAATAAGTTATACAGACACTTTAGAAGCAGAGAAATATTTAGTTTATAGAATCTATTGAGACTGCAAGTGTTGTACCTATACCGAACTTTACTTGTAAATGAGTTATGCTTAAGCTTAAAGTTGCTATAGTAATGCCAATATGCAAGATGCAAGTATTTTAATGAGGAATACAAAGAATTTAGAAACTGAAATATTTTTATTTTTTAAGCTTCGCTGTGCTTGAAAGAAGTGAGAGAAATCTCACAATAAATCATAAACGATTTTATTTATTTTCAAGATATCGCCTCTGACATTGACCGTCACATCTTATCACATATTGGTGCTACTGGTTATAGACTTTATTTTAGCAGCAGTTTCTTTTAGTAATACTTATCGATTGTATTTTAACTTGTGATAGATTATCTTCAATCTCCCTTCCTAAACTGATGATGAAAGGATGCAATGTTAGGTGTGACGGTACACTCTTATTATCAGACTGAATACACTTTATGTATTTAGCTACTGTTGCAACATAAACATTACATTTTCTGATACATTTTAGATTACTGTGACATCACAGGTAAGGTAAAGTAATTAATTTGAGCATTACAGTGTTTTTTCTAGTACTTTTCATCAACTCCCACATAATCTATGTGAACATTACCCTTTGACATGTATTTTGTAGACATTATAGAATATTGTGACATAGATGTGGAAAATAATTAAGGTTTTCTTGTGTCTTACACCACACATGTTCAGAGATCGAACTATGAACGCTTTTACCCATTACAGACACATCTTGATGACAGTAAGACCAACTTGTGGTAAAGAGAACGAATCTTTGTCGCTTTTTATCAGTGGAGCCTTCTGTTGGTAACCATATGCAACTGTGCTGTGACACAGAACTTGAATTTATTCCCGTTCTCAGATTTGCAGAAGCGTACTTATTTAAAATAAAACTCATGTCCAACAACTGTGTATTACACCTTGGATTTATTATACTGCACTGTGATTGGCTAGAGATAAGGAGGGAAGGGACAGGGGGATTTCCCTTCCTAGTAATAAGGACGACGATGTTTATGATAAAGATGATCATGTCACTAGTTAATGATCTCTGTATAGTGAAGTCACAAAGTTAAACCAATTGTACCAGGACGTCCATACATATACTACTTTCATATTACACTAGCATGGAAAACATACAGAAATAGCACGTACCAGATTACCATCTGAAAATTTTTTGTACGTGAAATGTTCAAATTGCCGCCCGTTAGCACTGATACATCTATCGCTACTTGCCGTCATAGTGAATCGACTATGTGATGATTTATCCCTAGACAACTATAAGTCCGCAGCTCGTGGACGTGCGGTAGCGTTCTCGCTTCCCGCGCACGGGTTCCCGGGTTCGATTCCCGGCGGAGTCAGGGATTTCTCTGCCTCGTGATGACTGGGTGTTGTATGATGTCCTTAGGTTAGTTAGATTTAAGTAGTTCTAAGTTCTAGGGGGCTGATAACCATAGATGTTAAGTCCCATAGTGCTCAGAGCCATTTGAACCATTTTTAGACAACTATAATGGACTGTCAAATGAAAACGAGACAGATGTAAAAAGTAAGTAAACTTTTCGTTATTTCAGAAATAATTGCCGTAACTGTTAATACATTTATCCCAGTGTGGACAAGACGGTCAGTTCCTTCATGTAAAAATATTTGCAGTCGCTTACAGAATCATAATTGTTCCAAAGCGTGCACTCTTCGTTCGAAGAAAATCGTCTTCAGGATCCCAAAAATATGGAAATCATACAGGTATGTAAACAGATCGGGATTGCATTTAGGATATGTAAGGGCTTCCGAGCGAAACTGCTGCAGCGTAATCCAAACGCCCGGGTATATTGACTGACAGCATCATTCTGTTGCAGGATAATACACTCCCACATGTTTCCAAGGTTATTTCGACTACGCTTCAGAAGTTTCGCTGGTAAGCCCCCTTGCACATCCTCGATGCAGTCCCGATCTCTCCGCATGCGATTTCTGTATTCTTGATGCCCCGAAGAAAGATATTCGTGGCTGTCGATTTGCTTCGGACGGAGAGGTGCACACTTGAGTACAATCATGATTCCATAGACGACCGAAAATATTTTTCCGTAAAGGCACTGACCGTCTTATCCACAGTACGATAAATGTGTTAATATTTACACCAGTTACTTTTGAAATAATAAACAGTTCACTTACTTCAGCACCTGTCTCGTTTCTATTTGACTGCCCCCTATACATTTGGTTTGGCTGCCTTCCACAATACGAACACGAAGTCTCTGTTTCTTGTAACGGTCTTACACACACAAGTTGCCGGCCGCGGTGGTCTCGCGGTTCTAGGCGCGCAGTCCGGAACCGTGCGACTGCTACGGTAGCAGGTTCGAATTCTGCCTCGGGCATGGATGTGTGTGATGTCCTTAGGTTAGTTAGGTTTAAGTAGTTCTAAGTTCTAGGGGACTGATGACCGTAGCAGTTGAGTCCCATAGTGCTCAGAGCCAATTTTTTACACACACAAGAACTTTCAAACGCCCTCACAGATAAAATACTAATGGGTTTAGTTTCGGAGACCGTGGAGATCAGGGTAATGCTCCTCCTCCTTCGCATCCATCTGTCAAGGAATCGCTTATTTAGAAGCCGACAGGTATTAACAGTGAAACGAGCAGCATCTCTATCGTGTACGCAGTAAAATCTCTGTCGCACGCGAAACCGTACAACAGTAAAATATCTAGATGTGGAGTAACCACTAAAACAAATTGTAGGAAAAGCAGATGTGTGTGAAATCTTGTGGGACTTAACTGCTAAGGTCATCAGTCTCTAAGCTTACACACTACGTAACCTAAATTATCCTAAGGACAAACACACACACACATGCCAGAGGGAGGATTTGAACCTCCACCGGGACCAGTCGCACAGTCCATGACTGCAGCGCCTTAGATCGCTCGGCTAATCCCTCGCGGTGCAGATGTCAGACTGAGATTCGTTGTTGGAATCATCTACAAAAGAAGTGACTTAAAAAGAAAAAACGCTTGTCTGTGTGATTCTTGAGTATTGCTCATCTCACTGCAACACGCGCAAGGTTGAATTAGTAGAAGGGAGAGACATGATCCAACGAAGAGCGGCGTGTTTCGTCCAAAAGCTCCAGTGGTATACCCTGCAAAGGAGGTGTTGTGTATCACGAGGAGGGTTTCTATTGAAATTCCCATAGAGCACGTTCTGAGAAGAGTCAGCAACATATTACTTTCTCTCACAAATGTCTTGTGGAATGATAGTGACAAAATGCAATAAATTAGAGCTAATACGGAGGCATACTCTCAACAACTCTTTCACATGTGAATCGCGAATGGAACAGGGAAGACTGACTTGTGGAGTTCATATGCAGTTGTAGATAAAGGCACATTTTTCCAATACATCAGGAGAGTGTTCTCTAAGACATCATCATTGTAGTTCTTCCGTTGAGTGTGTGAAAAACTTTGTAACATGGAAATAGTGTTTCCGGGTATATGTCTATATAACATATTTACATCTTCTAAGTGTTTCCTGTAGATTTGACAGTGACATTTTCATCCCGTATAACATAGTTCCTAGAATACTCAAACACAGAGACTCTGTGATTCCTTTTCATATGACTCGAGATACTAGAGGGCAGTTTTTCAATCAATGGAAATGCTCAGAAATATGGGGAGCATTGATAATTGTTATATCTTAACAAATCGTGTGATACAGACCTCATCGTCCTCATTGATAATCCCTGCCGTTCCTATTTTCATTCCTCTTGTTAAGAAGTACCAAGATCAATCTCTAACCCTAGAACAGTCGAGGGTGGCGACAACCTAGCTACAGAAGGTATTGTAAATGAAATCCTGGCTTGTTCAATTGGACGGAACTTCTTGCGCACTCTTCCTCAGTTATTAGAGTCATTCTCTCACCTTGAGCATTCCGACCGCCAATTGAAACCCTGTGTTGCGAACACTGGTATGTATAAGAAGGAAAAAATCCTCTACGACAACAGCATTCAGCATAACAAACTACTCAAGGATCTCGTACCCATTCATTCGTGAGGAACCATTACTGACTACGTGAAGGTATAAGACTCTTCATCACGATATTCCGACTTTCGAGACCATGTTTGGGCTCTTTTACGTTCAATTTCATCGTCAGATGTAAATATGTCATTTTCAGGCTCGATACTCAACATCAACACATCAGGTAACACGAGAGCGCTCCTCTAAATGTCGCTACCAACTGTTTTCCTAAGACCAGTGAGTAGTTATAACGCAGATGAGGTGCGTCGCACAAGTCGTCGCTCACCACGAAACGGAGACGCTCTGTTTGGCGAGCTCGATCCGCCATTATGATATCAATAACAACTTCCCCTCCTGACGGTGCCATGTCTTCCGAAAAGGGAGACGTGATCGTCCCACTTTTCTTACCTGTCGGTCGGTATGCGAAGTTAAGTCCAATAATTCACTTCGGAAGGCACTTAAAAGGTGCTGTTACTCACGTTCTACGCTGATGAAAGGAACAGTCGACTTCCAAATACAGTTCCAAAGGAACAGTGACAAGTGCCAATATATGATCGTGATGAAACTTGGCGCGTGTGTAGAGGGGACAAAATAGTGCAATATGTATTTCTTGTTTGTGCTAGTTTCACGTTTAAGAGGTAAAACACACCACGAAAGGTAATGTGGCATTTTGGGTTTAGAAGGAGTATCTTCGAAAATACATCAAAAATGTTTTTCATGTAAAATTTGATGTACAATTAATGTTTCTAACTACTGTGTAAACAATTTTGCAATAATTTGTAATTTTGCAAAATACCCCACCACCATTAATTCTTAAGTGCTGGACGGCACAGCTACAGTCGTGGGAAGTATACAGCTTTCGATGTTGGAAGAACTTTGTGAGAAGACTTTCAGATCTAGTTGCACTGAATGATTATGCTGTTAGTCTTTACTTGACAAGCAATATAATAAGCAGCAGTCATTAGTATATAATCAATTCTCTTCGACAAGGCTTACCAATGTACTGAAATGTACGTGATGCACATGAGGATATTTAGATCACCGGTGATAATTCGAAATTCAGTTGAATTTTGTTTTAAATCGCCTTCTTGTCGTATTTATTACGTGAAGAAATTTTGTTCATGTTATGTGCATAGTTTATCAGAGGTTGTGTTTCTTTACAGATGATCATTATTGTAATTATTTTCTGTCACAACAATGAGTTACTAATTATTTTCAATTAACAAAATACACGTATGTGAAACGGTAAAATAAACACAAAAAACTATGAATTTAAAATAACAATTTAAAACACATGACACATATACGTAAAATAAAATGTTATAACAAAACTTTCCATTTTTCGAAATCAGTTAATGGTGTTGGGGAATTCTGCAAAATTTCTAATTATTACAGAAGTTGGTTATACAGTTTTCGAGAACATTAATTAGATACAACTTTTATATGAACAACATTCTTTTATATATAATCGTTTCGAAGATATTACCTCTAAACCTAAAAATCCAAATTATCTTTCGTGGTGAGTTTTACCTCTTAAAAGTGAAATTGGGTACAAACAAAAAAATACGTATATTTTACCTCCTCTACGCAACTGCCGAGTTTCATCAGGGATCGTTTATTGACACCTGGGAATGCCCTCTTATTTGTGGCAATTTTAGTTTCACTGTGGTACTTTAAACAAAAGTAACGAACGAAATTTAAAAATAAGAAAACTATTGCTGTGATTAAAATAAGAGAAAACCAGAATACTAAATTTGGTGTAACATTCACAAGAATTCACGCTTCAAAAAAATGGTTCAATGGTTCAAATGGCTCTGAGCACTATGCGACTTAACTTCTGAGGTCATCAGCCCTCTAGAACATAGAACTACTTAAACCTAACTAACATAAGGACATCACACACATCTATGCCCGAGGCAGGATTCGAACCTGCGACCGTAGCGGCTGCGCGGTTCCAGACTGTAGCGCCTAGAACCGCTCGGCGCTTCAAAAAAGCAAATTTTAATGGAACAGACAATGAACCAATACGTTGGGATGAGTGGAGGAAAGCAATTCCTGGACCCGTTGTAAGTAGAAAATAATCAGATAAGAAAGTATAGATTGGGTTTGATGAGGCAGCACCTTCATCTGTGAATGTGGCTCTCACTGAGTTGGAGTAGGGCTTGATGGTGTAGCAGTAAAGTACGTGGATGAAAAGCCAGAGGTCGTGGGTGCGAATCCCGGTTGGACCATGGAAATTTTCAGTCTGTGTTTAATCTAGCCTTCACCCCTAAATGATGTTATGAGTTGTCACGAACGGCAAGTGGTTCGGATTCCACAGTAAACTGTAGGTCCTCTTTCTGCGGTTGGATAACGGGTAGATCACAGATACGCTCTTCACCAAAGTAGGAAGACTACCACTCGGCCACTGAGCCACGCATAATAATAATAATAATAATTATTATTATTATTGTTATTATTATTATTCACTTCGAAGTGACCGCCGACAGAACCAACAGAAGTTACAGAAGGAGAAAGTTATGGGAGGAAGATGAGGCTAAAGAGACGAGATGTCCCCACCTTCCATCTCTAGTTCTCTGGATGGTGTTTTGACGTTATTAATAAATTCTGTTTTCTCTAAGAAGATACGGAGTCTCGCCTTTCGTGGTTGTCTCAATTCATTGATTTGTTCTGCAGCTGCGACTAGCGAATCAGAAAAAAAAACTAAGAATTCATCTACAAAGGTCAGTCAAGTGCCAAATTCATGTTTCTATAGCCAAGAAAGCCAAATTCGTTCAGTATTCCGAGAAGAATTGTTCCGTGAATAGGCTAATTAGTCTTTTTGAAATCTACTGATAACATTACGAATTTCTTACATCTACGTTACAGGTAAAAGAGGACATATTTCAGATTCATGATCTGTTCGGTACTTACGTGTCCTGCACTGAACCCTCCATATCATTCATTCCGCCGCCAGTCAAACGGTTTTCCTATCCTGATCTGAAGCACTTTCAAAAGAAACTTTTAGGTTATTAAGCGAAGAGAAATACCATAGTAATTGTTTACGTCCATACTGACACCTTTTGTACGAAGTGGGTGAGTCACATGGAAGTTTCCCCGTTTCCCAGATGTTGAGGATTATCTCAGTCGCCTTCTTTCCTGTGTTCTTCAACATTTCGTCTATTATTAACTCTCCTACTGCGCCGCCTCGTTCGGCTTCTGCTGCTAGCTGCACCGGGCCCAGAAAGAGTGATAGCATTGCCACTACCGCCGCCGTCGCCGCCGCCGCCGCCACCACCACTACTACCGCCTAAATATGGTGGTGGTGATACACAAGAGGTTGCTTGTATTCGGATGAATCGTAATTTAGATCTCCGTCGTCATGCTAATAAATCTTTCTGGTCCCTGTTCGCTTCCCATTCCCATTGAGGCCAAATGAGCACGTGTTCCTTCTTCAATTACACTGATGGGAACGAGCGGTTAAGCTCAACCTTGCGTCACTTTCCTTTTTTCCTGTTCCGAAGCACTGTGGATAAAAGGTTATAGTTGCAATTAGTGTACCTACCTCTGATCTACCTCAAATTCCACATATATTTTGAATAGAATCTACCAAAATGGTTCAAATATCTCTGAGCACTATGGGACTTAACTGCTGTGGTCATCAGTCCCCTAGAACTTAGAACTACTTAAACCTAACTAACCTAAGGACATCACACACATCCATGCCCGAGGCAGGATTCGAACCTACGACTGTAGCGGTAGAGCGGTTCCAGACTGTAGCGCCTAGAACCGCTCGGCCACTCCGGCTAGCTAGAATCTACAGTTGTAATACTGCTTGTTCGGCATGCCAAGGAAATTTGCTATGTTACATGGACTGCGTAACTTCTCTGAAATAGTTTCGGCAAAATTATGTGCCAGAGGCATTACACCATTTGTATCAGAATGAATAGCAGCAAGCCAACGACTCATGACGACGGACCTCCTTTTCTTTAGATATGCTTACTTACGTCATGTGTCTCGTCTCGTTTATATGAGATAACCCGCCATTTTACCATTTTGGTGACAATATTTTGCGGTAGTGAAACATCCTTAAATACTAGAAATCTGCTCCGCACCAGAACTCTAATTCGCACCACTGACTTTTGCGGGCAGAACGTTCGCGGAGCTTCATTTCTGACAGCTTTAGTGTGCCATCCCATTTCTCAACAGCGCTCATATCACTTCAGAATGTAATTTGTACTATGGAAATAGCCCCTACTCTATGGTGAGACATTTCCTCAAATTGCTAGCACGGAAAAGTAAGCAGGAGAGCGTATTTGAAGTCACAAAGGTAAAAGAGAGGCGCTGCCAGAATTCTGTTCGATGGCGGAAAGCTCAGTTAAGAAGAATATAGCGCACAATAGAGAAGGTCCCGGGTTCGAGTCCCGGTCTGGCAAACCATTTAGTAATGTTTTCCCAACAGCGGGCACTCCGCTAAAGAGTAAAAATTTCGTCCTGTGCAGTTGTAATCCTAATAGTTTGACACACAGAATTCTGACTTGCATGTTTCACAATATCTTAACCGATATCCCAAAGCTTGTTGATATTGGCGAAGATTAGGGACTTCCTTTGAATGTGTCACTGCACGTTCTCAAATTTGACAATAATGACGTTAGGTTGTTTGTTACTACGTTTCAGCTTCGGCTGTATTGTGTAACTAGAAGCTCAGCTTTCTGGAGCGTAATGTTCCCTTACATTGTGTCATAGTCTGTTATTTCCATGCTCACACATACGAAGTGAATGTTCATACATTTTATATATTAATAGTTGGTGTAGAAATTGTTATAAAAAGGAAGACAAAATGTCATTGCTGGATTATGTTGACGTAATTTTGGAACCAACGCATGACTTCATAAGAACATAGCATGCAGGTATAATTTAACATTATCTTGTTTGGTGTAGCGGTACTCCGTCACGGTGAGTATTTTAAAATTAGTAAGTGTTGTTTCCCGGATAAATTGATTAATTTCGTCCGAATAAAAAGTCTGATTTCACACAAGTTTTAAATGCAACAATAGTTACAAATAATGTCTAAGATAGTCATCAGGAACAACAAAACTGACATTCTACGAATCGAAGTGTGGAATATTAGATGCCTTAATCGAGCAGGTAGGTTAGAAAATTAAAAAAGGTAAATGAATATGTTGCAGTTAGTTACAGGGTGGCCAGAAATTTCTGAAGACGTTGTAAGGGTGTTGCAGGGTAGATTATGGTGAGAAGTAATGGTTCCGAGTTAATTAACACTGAAGTGAGCCAATCTGGCCGTTGCGCTCGCACATTCAAGTGGTCCGCCAGATACAATTAGTATCGGTTATTCTCATACCCTAGATGACAGCGCACGAGACGGCTCAGCCTTTGGCTCGCGTTCGATCCTTACTGCCGTGTCATGTCTAATTTTTGAGTCCCTCTCTTGTTCGGTTTTAAGAAACGATAGGAATAATGCTTTTGGTGACGTTGTCTCTGGTGGGTCACTTGAATTTGCACATACAATGGCCTGATTGATTAACTTCAATGCTAATTAAATCGGAAAGCGCGCAACGTATTTAATATGTTTCTTAACAGATATTGTTCAGTACTAACTGCTCTGCAACACGCTCACAAGCTTTTCAGACTGTTTCTGGCTACCCTGTACAGTGCGAATTAGTGAATTTTGGTGCCGAGATAAACAGCACTTCTGGTCAGTTGAGTACAGATTTATAAATATAAAATCGAATACGGCCAATACAAGAGTAGGTCTAACAATGAATAAGAAATTTGGAATGAGGGTAAGCTACTCTAAACAGCATAGTGAACGCGCTATAGTAGCCAAGACAGACACGTGGCCAACACCTCCACTACAGTAAAATTTCATATGACAACTAGCCCCGCAGATGATGAAGAGATTGAAAAAATATTTGCTGAGATAAAAGCAATAATTCAGATAGCTGAGGAGGAGAAAAATTTAATTGTCATGGGGAACTTGAATCTGAGAGTAGGGAAAGAAAAAGTAGTAGGAGAACGTGAACTGGGAGAAAGGAATGAAAGACCTAGCCGCCTGTTACAATTTTGTACAGGGTTTAATTCAATCACCGCTTCGTTTAAGAATTATCAAAGAGGTTTGTATACGTGTAACAGACCTGGAGACGCAGAATTTTCCACATTGGTTATATAATGGTAAGACAGAGACTTCGAAACCAGATTTCAAATTGTGATTCATTTCCAACGATAGATGTGGACACTCAGCACAATTTAATGGTCACCAACTGTAGATTAAAACACAAGAAACTGCAAAAATTCAGGATATTAAGGATGTGGTACCAGGATTAGTTGGAAGGACGAAAGATTGTTAACAGTTAATTTTACTTAACAATTTTGTAAAATTTAACAGCATGAAATAAACAATTAGCTACAATTTCAACATTTCGCGGCCCTGCCAGCGACTGTATGAATATTAATTTTAAATTAACAACAGCTTCAGTTGCTATGTTTACCTAGATTTACCTAAGTTTCAGTTGGGATAACCCAGCCTTCTTCAGAATAAAAACTAGTCCGGCCACAAACTTGCGCCTCAGACGTAAGTACGAAGGGATTTCAGAAAGTAAGTAACACATTATTATGGTGGACCAAGTAAAGTTCATCGAATGCTCCACTACACGTCAATGTGTCACAGATACATGACACTATTTTTCAACATAGTCAGTAACTTTCTGTAAACAAGGGAACGGAATGGCCTACCAATCTTTCACTTCCTTGACATTAGAAATCCGTTCCTTGGTCATGGAGCCATTAAAAGCTACTGTGTGAACGTCATCGTCATTTGGAAATCTCTTCCCCTCCCCCCCCCCCCCCCCCCACCAGACATTTTTTCAACTTGCCAAAAAGATGAAAATCATATGGTGCAAATCTGGACTTTTCTATGAGCATCACCCATGTGTGTGCCGCCTTGGTCAAATTGTTGTCACCATTTCACTATAGTTGGGTGCGACAATGTATTTGGTCCATATACCTCCAGAATTTTTTTGTGAAATTGTGTGCAATCTAGACTTTTTGTCCACAAGAATTCAGTAGACACTATCGTGTGAGGGTTGTATAGAGCCTGACATTTGTAATGTGACCTAAAGGTACGAGTATCGGGAGCACATGCCGTTCACTGTCTCGTAGAGGTTGGATAGCACAAGATCTTGTTGCTTATAATGATGATGCGTTGAAAGCACATGATTCACTATCATATGTCCGTGAAATTTCATTCGTGTTGTTTTCTGTTCGTCAGTACAAAACTGGTACATTGCTTAGGAGAGAGACCCGGTTGAGTGTACCAATTTCATGTGTACCCCATCTAGATGTGTTCAAGGATCGTTCGTAGGAAATACGGCAGGTTGTCCATTGGCTGATGAACACTAATTTATTATTTATTACTTAAAGAAAAAACTGTAACTTCATTATAATAGAATTACTGAACCTCTAGTAACGTACATAGTAACAGTTTTACTGTGTCTATGTGTCTGTCATACCAGTTACATTTTTCATAAATAAAATACTTCGTGTCAATGCTTCCTACATGTTTTTTTTCTGTTTTCCGTCTCTCATTAGTTGCTATAAAATTTATGGAGGTGTGTTCCGTCTTTACAACCAAATGAAAAGCAGTTTGTTTTCTCCCATACACGTTTCGCGTCTTTTATTTATGAAGCATCTTCAACAGCGTGTTTCTTTTAATATCTATGATAAATGAATTATGTAATAGTTACATATATGTTGTTATGTTACGGTTTCTCATGCTTTTCTCTTGTTTTTCAGATTGAAAATAACTTGTGTAGCACAAGTTTCGTGGGGGTAAATTATCGTTTATTGTTACGATTTCCAATGTCGCTAGTCCATGATTGTGGTCCTGGAGATGTGTTCATACCGCCCCCATAATATCCCATGCTTTATTTTCTAAGGTAATGTTTCTGGAGGTTTTTTCCAGCTAATGTTTCTGGAGGTTTTTTCTTAAGTCGAAAACTACTTTCATCGACATTATTCAGTAACAGTTTTGTGGTACATTTCAAAAATTCCCAAAAAAGAGTTTTACATAACTCGCTGGTCCTTGCTCTGGATAGCCTTGTTGGTTCTCTTAAAGGAAAGTTCAGATACCCCTTCGTAAATACAGAAAACCAGTCATTCCCTGCAACCTTTTCATTCTTACACGAATGTATAATCCATATAAACAAAAAAAAAATCAGAATGCGTGGTTCTAATACATCAACTCGCTAAACTTTTCTGTTTTTCTGTCAACAGCAGACAGAATAGTTAGTTTCCAACTGAGTTTGGAGACGTGGCTTCTTCACTGCTTCTAAGCGCAGACTTTGTTCCACAGTGTGACATCTTTGTATGGTGGTCAAAGATACTGGACAGTGCGTCTCATATTATGTTACGAAGAGTTCGGTTGATTGTCTTCCCTTTTATATGACCGTATCAAGTAATATAAGTAAAGAAATATTGCAGATTTTTTGTACTTTTACGGATAACATGCGGTCAGCATAGTCCTAACAAATTGCGATCTAATGAGCCTTCAGAAAACAGTTCTGTTCTCAAGGGCTGTCACACTGTTCTGTGAAGAAAATACGAAAACAAAGCGGTGCTACAAACAGGATGCATTCTAGCCTTCCATCTTGCACAATATGCTACCATGAAACTTAAATGATGGTTTTCTGAAGCCTAAGTTGTGCAACAGGAAAGCTTTTTTTCTTTCCAGTGAAAATTTCGGTCTAGAATTCTTACGCCGTCCACAATCCTATTTCTCGCTTGAAAGAAACTTTTGCACACCACAAGTAAGTGTACCTCATTACCCACAGCTATAAAACCACCTGACTGGCATGAAAAGAGAAGTGCAGACTAACAACAAAACCTCTCTAGCCTTGAAACTCGCTTTTTCGATTGGAATAGCCCTCATATATAAATAATCCCGGAGTACCCTACCCTTTCTTCGTTTCCACAGTTTCAGGATATAAAATTTTCCTCTATAACGGCTGGTGATACGGAATATCCATCCCCGACTTGCCTTACAGGTCTTAATTTCTCGCTGGCCCAATGAAGTGCAATGGAAGCTTTCATGGAAACTGTATATCTGAACTAGTTCTCTTACTGTTTCACGTCTAACCTTGTCAGTCCTTATACAGCCTTTCATTCTTGTAAGTCATTTCATTTCTTGTGCTGTAATTTACATTCTTGTTTCTTGCTAAGGTCCTTGATTCAAAGCATACGTTCAGCATTTCGTGAACATGGGACAGCCACTGTCATAGATTTCATTAATGTTGCCGTTTTTACTAGATTTCTCAAAGTTTTCGTAAATTATTCCACTATAATTGTTTACAGTTTTTTCTCTTATTCTATAAAGTCCATTACTTTTGTTATGTTGAGGAAGAGTTTTATGTTCTGTTCTTCACATAGTTCTGCATTTCCATTTGAAAAAAATCTTGTTAATACTAACCTCCAACTCACTCGAATCAGTCTCCGGCACGTTGGACTATATTCTGCCGGCGTCTGTCGCAATGTCTCTTGTGTATTCGAAATGGTATAGTGTCAGTACTTCCCTTTCGCCTTGAAGACGTTCCAAACAGCCGTAAAAGCGGGCGAGATGACGTTATCGTTAGCAAAATATACTCGCATACAGGAGGACGGCATTTCAAATCCATGTCTGGTCGTCCATATTTAGGTTTCCCTTGATTTCTATAAATCTCTTAAGGAAGTTACCGTGATGGGTCCTTCGAGAAGCACAAACCGATTTCCTTGTCGATTCTGTCCCTCATACGTACTTGGGATTTATCTATAGTGACATCATTGTAGACAGGACGTTAAATTTTGATCTTCCAAAAACATTTCTGCCCACAAAATTTCTCCTCACAGTATGCCTGATTCACCACTTCCAGCTGTTTTTTAGGAGTTCATGTGTTTCTTTATTGCACACGAGACTTCGGACACACACACACACACACACACACACACACACACACACACACACACACACACACACACACCCACACACACACACACCATCCGACAGACTGAATTATATTCAGCTACATGAAATGGGTGAAATCGATGAGAATGAATTAAATTTAAAACTACTCGTACGCGGATTTCCAACTTTTCGTGAGCAAATGACCTAACCATTAACTACTACCTTTCTTTTTACTTTTTCATTCCCTTTAGTGATCCAAATTGCACCTTCTTTTTTTAATAGGAAATTAAGTAAATAATCCTCTTTCCTGTAATGGGGTGAAACAAGTTTAAAAGAAAAGAGTAAGATAATGCATCAGGAAGAAATCTTTTTACTAACACGTGTTAGTTAAGTCACACTCTTTTTCCCTCCTTGTTATGTATAAAATTTGCAATTGATTTTAATTTAGCCTCGTGATGAGGTAGAGACATGACATTTTCAACATAGCTCAGACGTGGACGATAATGCAATATTAACTCTCGATCTCGTCCGTCCATTAGGTAGGCGCTGGGTATGGTGATGATAAAACTGGGTAATGCTTCACATCTTGGCTGCCTTGCAGGACCAGTGTGATTCCAAATACCGTCCATGTGATTCCGAATACCTTCCATGCAATTAATGCGAGCGGAATGGCCCGACTGTGGAGAAATGGGAGGAAGAGTTCATAAACAGAGCGAGGGGGAGGAGGAGACTTGTTACATTCGTGGCATACCCGTACATAGGGGAAGCCATGGGGAAAAGGCTAACATATAAATGAAATATGTAATCTCATCAAGATGTTCAAAATACATTGACAAATTACACAAACACAAGACTAAAAAGCAGAGAATTGTTATTAAATTAAATATCAGGTTTTTAAAACCGATTGAAAAGTACAAAATTATTTCACCTAACACTCACGTATATCTTCCTAATCATGTACAGATAGTCGTGAAACTGTGTGCTTCATGAATTTTTATAGCTATGACAATACTTCTAAAGTTTACAACAAAACCTGTGGGGCGTCTGCAGCAGATAATAGTTGCGAGGTGAGCTGTACATGCATCAATTACATATTGCATCCGCCTCACGTTTTTCGTTATAATACACACATGAAACAAAGTTTTGCATCACCCCGGTTCGCAGAGCTCCTGAAGATAGACGTTGACTGTAGATATTGTATCACAAGTCCCTTTGACTGTTCAGAGATGTCACTAAACCCGCCTAAAGATGTAAACAACAATGCATGAGCAGCGCCTATTAGACGGCGGAGTCCGCCAGCCGATCAGTTCCAGTCATTCAACCAGGCTCGGTCTAGAGTTCAACCATGCCTAGACGGTCAATGCCGCGTTTCGATCGTGTCTGCATTGTTTCTTTAATTCAGGAAGGGCTCTCACAAAGGAAGTGTCCAGGTCTCGGAGTGAACCAAAGCGATGTTGTTCGCACATAGAGGAGATGCAGAGAGACCGTAACTGTTGATGTCATGCCTCGCTCAGGCCGCCCAGCGGCTTCTACCGCAGTGGATAACCGCTACCTACGGATTATGGCTCGGAGGAATCCTGACAGTAACGCTACCCAATTGAATAATGCTTTTCGTGCAACCACAGGACGTCGTGTTACGACTCAAACTGTGCGCAATAGGTTACATGATGTGCAACTTCACTCCCGACGTCTATGGATAGGTCCATCTTTGCAACCACGAGACCATGCAGCGCGGTACAGATGGGCCCAACAACATGCCGAATGGACCGCTCAGGACTGGCATCACGTTCTCTTCACCGATGAATGTCGCATATGCCTTCAACCAGACAATTGTCAGAGACGTGTTTGGAGGCAACCCGGTCTGGCTGAACGCCGTAGACTCACTGTCCAGCGAGTGCAGCAAGGTGGAGGTTCCCTGCTGTTTTAGGCTGGGGTTGCGTGAGGCCGACGTACGCCGCTGGTGGTCATGGAAGGCGCCGTAACGGCTGTACGATACGCGAATGCCATCCTCCGACCGATAGTGCAAACATATCGGCAGCATATTGGCCAGGCATTCGTCTTCAGCGGCGACAATTCGCGCCCCCATGGTGCACAGCTTATGAAAGACTTCCTTTAGGATAACGACATCGCTCGACTAGAGTGGCCAGTATGTTCTCGAAACATGAACCCTGTCGAACATGCCAGGTATAGATTGAAAAGGGTTGTTTATGGACGACGTGACCCATCAGTTGCTCTGAGGGATCTACGCCAAATCACCATTGAGGATTGGGACAATCTGGACCAACAGTGCCTTGATGAACTTGTGGATAGTATGCCACGACGAATATAGGCATCCATCAATGCAAGAGGACGTGCTGCTGGGTATTGGAGGTACCAGTGTGTACAACAGTCTGGCCCACCACCTCTGAAGTTCTCGCTGTATGGTGGTACAACATGCAGTGTGTGGTTTTGATGAGCAATAAAAAGGGCGGAAATAATGTTTATGTTGATCTCTATTCCAATTTTTTGTACAGGTTCCGGAACTCTTGGAATCGAGGTGATGAAAAACATTATGTGTGTACTTAAAGGTGTTGTCACAACTATTAATTATTCACAGTCACAGATTTCTGGGCTGCCTATACGAGGTTTGGTAACTGTGTGGGGCTCGGAGAAATAATTTTGTATTTTTTTGTCTGATTTAATAACGTGTCATACCAAAGATTTATTTTTATTTAAACAAATACTTTTATTTATTTATGGATTTTCAGACTGTATTACGAGGAGCAGATCTGATATGTACTGTGGAATTAAAACATTACATTTAATACTAGGTGTATTTATTGACAAGAACTGAAGAATGAAACCGATTCAGAATCGTCATGGGCTGGCGCTGATGCAATACATGTGCTAAACGTTGAATAGCCAAGAACATTAGCTGAACCTCCAAAACTTGAGTACGGAAACTGCGAGAAGAGAAGGTACTACTCAGTGTGAAAAAATGTTCTTCTGAGTCTTAAACTGTGAGTCGTCTAAGAGAAGCATACTAATGCTCGCAATAAAATGTCTTCTACCTATTCATTTTCGTGCCCATTTCCACTTCTTAATATTTTAAAACCCTTCATTTACCTATTACAAGACAGGCTTTGCTGCAAAATGTATTGCTTGATTCATCCTCGGTCTTCGCACATACTCCATAGCAATCCACAACTAAATGTGTGTGAACGGACACTTGCCACTTCACTAAGTTACTGGCCTAGTGGGAGCCAGTCCTCAAGCCATCCTCAAGCAAGATGTGAATAAGTACGTCGTCATGAGACGTGTTTACTATCGTCGTTGGTCAAAAAGGATCTCACAGGCGATGTTCGGTAATGTGACTGGGCCTGTAGTTATATGTGCTATATCTAGTACACCAGCAACATACATTTTTCTTCAGGAAATGCACATAGATGATATAGCTGCATTAAATTCGTTAGCCATTCGCGAAGCGGATAAAATCCTGAAGAAACCTGTGGAGGCGTTAACGGAATCAGAAACGCTTAAATTCTCTAAAAATATACCATTTCCTCGCACAAGAAGACTACATGCATGCATATTCTTGTAACTGTCCATATTTATTACCAGGTGTAGAAGTATGAAACCGGAATTTCCCTCTAACTGGTGCTAGCCGCCAGCGTTGGGCCCTTGAGACCCCGTCTACAGCGCTATATGCTTCCTGTAACAGCTGACGACCAATGTCAACACACAGTAACCTAACGTCCATACATCGGTATCTGTTTCAAACCGGTAAACATGTAGAGTTTTGTGCCTACGAACTGCAATTTGCGGACAGCGTTGCTTTTCTGTTATCATTTGAAGAAAACTGCTGCAGAATCGTATCGAATGCATGTCGAAGCTTTCGGTGAACATGGTCTTAGGGAAACACAGTGTTTAGAGTTGATCAAAAAATTCAAAAGTGGTGCAGAAAGTGGCGAATGGGTTCCTCATGAACAGAATGAAAGACAGCAAGCAAATCGAAAGACCGCTTGTAAAATGCTGTTCGCCAGACACAAAAGAAAGTAGTTTCTCCATCGAATAGGGGCGAAAAATGAATGTATTTTGAGAATCCTAAGCCTCGTAATTCATGGGTGAATCCAGACACACCATCGACATCCGCTGCAAGACCAAACCGCTTCGGAAAGAGGAAAATGCTCAGTGTTTGTTGGGACCCGAAGGGTGTCATCTATTATGAGCTGCTAAAATCCGGTGAAACCGTTAACACTGATCGCTACCAACAGCAAATGATCGATGTAAATTGATCATTACATGAGAAACGACAGGAATATGGAAAAAGGCAGCATAATGTCATTTTGCTCCATGATAACGCATCATCACACAAAGCAAAACGGGTTAGGGGAACGATCGAGGCGTTCATTTGGGACATACTAGGGCATGCGGCTTCTTCTCCAGACTTGACTCCGTCCGACTATCGTCTATTTGCATCACTGGGACACGCTCTCACTGAATAACGTGTCATTTCTTTGGAAAATGTACGAACTTGGCTGGTTGACTCGTTCGCTTCAAAGGAAGAACATTTTTTTTTTTTTTTTTTGTTAGGTCGCATTTTTAGCCCGGGAGAGGTAGGAGAAATGTGTAAACAGCAGTGGAGATTATTTTGAATAAAATATTGTTTATCAGTTTCAAACAACACGCGTGTAATTATTGCAATCAAATTCCGGTTTCGAACTTCTACACCTGGTGTATGTGGAATTCGGAACTCTAATACCGACTTCACAAAGCAGTTCGATGTTGTTGTTGTTGTTGTCTTCAGTCCTGAGACTGGTTTGATGCAGCTCTCCACGCTACTCTATCCTGTGCAAGATTCTTCATCTCCCAGTACCTACTGCAACCTACATCCTTTTGAATCTGCTTAGAGCAGTTCGATGTAACTCCCAAAATTTCACGAGAAAATCGCCTTTTTAGTTTTCCGAAGGACTTAAATGGGCTAAAAGTTGCTGTAATCATTGTGTGGGATGTGTGGATCTGCGGTAGAATGTTTACATGCCACGTGGGCGACCTAGATGCGATACCAGCCCAATGTAAATTTTTAAGCAAAGATGCAAGTCCTACGAGTATTTCCGTGAAGCGTAAATACCGTAAAGATTAAAAAAAAAGAAAATTAAAATCGATAACGCTGGAGACTGGTAATCGCTGGTTCGGGTTTCATTTCAATAACAACTTTTTTCGTTATTTTTCCATTCGGTTCGAATATCTACGTCAAATAAAAGTATAATTAATTAAAGATTAACACACGCAGTTATTATTTATTATGAATAAAGTACGTCTTTTATGTCTAATGAAATGTCACACAAAAAATTCCGCTTTACACTGCAAATGTAAATTATTATTATTATGATATTATATAAAAGTCGTCAATAAAGGTTGTTTACACTAAAGAAAACATTAAAAATTACATTTTCTGGGAAAAAGTGGGAAATCAGATAGTCTTTATTTGGACAGTGTCCATTGTTTCATACCACAGAAGTTGTCTAACGAAAGCCAGAGTGATAAGCATCTTGAAAACACGGCCACAAGAATTTTTATGATATCGATCACACCATACAAATGCTGCACTTTTACAACGTTTCCTCTGGACCTACATGCAATTATCATAAAAACGTTAGCTAGATATGAGTTCACTAGCATATATTTGATGAATTTTTTATTTAACTGATGTAGGTATTCCAACTGAATGAGAAAATAAGAAAACCCGCAGTGAGACTCGGACCTGTGATAACAAATCTAGAGCGCTGCCGATTTCTTTCTTTTTTGTCTTCACGCATTTAACGCTTCGCGGAAATACTCGTAGAACCTTTGTCTAAAAATTCACATCAGCTGGGAGTCGAACTCAGACTACTTACATCGCAGGGAAGCAGTCTGCTACAGTGCCATGCAGCCTACCGAAAGATTGTGGCAACTTTTAGTGAATTAAGGACTCTTGGAAAACTTCGAAGTCGTCTTTCTCAAGAATCTTTGAGAGTTGCATCGAATTGCTTTGAGATATTGATATCTAAGTTCATATTTTCACGTACTGTAAATAAATAAAATTGCAAAAATACAGTTGCCATATAGTATTTGCAGAATATCACTGACAACATATTGGAATAAGTATAAAAAAAGAACGAACCTTTGTGAGGAGTTAAAAGTTTTTGGTTGACCAATAATTTAACGTAAAGTGCCCTTATTTTGAAAGAAGTGCACTATATGTTGCGCTCCTCATGTAAATAAACGTCATCAATGAGCACCCAAGTTAGGTGTCTACATTTTTTTGCCTCCATACCTTCCACGTTCACCTGTAAAAATCTTCAAATACACATGATCAGTGGATATGTACTGACGCATTGTATGGCCCACAGTGGAGTGATGGAGAAAACTCATCCCGACACAGGTAATGATAAAGAAAATAAGTAATTATTTCAGTACTGTAGTTTAACATGTAAATTTTCTGAAAAAAGATGTTGAGAGGTACTTTTTTCCACAACCTAGACTCTGTATTCTGGTGTGTTCAGCTCAGTGCATGCAACTTGTCGGGAAGGAATGAAATCATTGGTTTGGTACAACAGACAAATTGACGATTTGTGTGTTGACACACCAAAGGAAGATGGAGTTGTCTGAAAAAGAAATGAAGACAAATACAAGGTTTTATAATCAAACATTCACTACTTCAGCCAATGTAGACAAAAATTATTTACCTTACGAATACCCAGTTTTGTAGCAATTATGCTCAGCTCATGCGCTACAGGACTTGCGGCGTTAGTAGTGTTAATGTCAAGACTTGCCGTTAGTCCCCGCTACAGTACGGCGACGAAAGGTTGAAACGCAAGCAACAGTACGCATTACAGATTCAGGCAGTCGACATCGGGCCGGACAATGTGAGCAGGGCTTTACTCGTACAGCCGTTTTATCAAAACAACAACAGAAATATTGCTGCTACTCTTTGCCAGTATCTACGCACTAAAGGAAAACAGAGATGTCCTCTTTTCGTACGGGGGTTGAAGAACATGATTCGGAAGTTCGAATTAACTGGCAATTTTGGAATCGCTCCTGGGAGAGGCCGACGGCCAATTGTGCCACAAATTGTTGAAGAAGTTACTGTTGCCATGGCTGAGAATGGCGGACGCAATCTGAGATCTTCAAGCAACGCACGAGCTGTTTCACGACAGCTGAGCGTTCCATGGTCTACCGTTCGAAAACTCGTGGGAACTATTGCAAAATGGCATCTGTAGTGCGGATCCAGTCTATCGTGGATGCAGACGGTCGTCACAATGAGCAATTTTTCTAGCCTGGAAAGTAAACAGGCTATGCAATTAACAAATGTTACCCTCTCATGTGGAATACAAAATGTGTCTCTCAATGGTTTATTCGTTATTTCTCTTCCGCATGTCCTTACAAATGTGTGTGTGTGTGTGTGTGTGTGTGTGTGTGTGTTTGTCCTTAGGATACTTTAGGTTAAGTAGTGTGTAAGCTTAGGGACTGATGACCTTAGCAGTTAAGTCCCATAAGATTTCACACATATTTGAACATCTTTTTTATTAGTGTCATTTGGATGCAATACGAGGTAGGCACGTCGATCTCGCAGCAGCTGTCAGTTTCCGAACACTGCAATCGCCACTTCTCTTTCAAGCTGATCCTCACTTAGCCTCACGAGGCCGAGTACACCAAGTTCCAGGCCTCCATCACTGGAAACCTCTGGCAGTACTGGGAACTGAACGCAGGTTTTGTGTGTGACACCAGGCGCGCTAAGTTCACAGAAGTTCTCCTGCATACGTGGGTGGACTAGCATTCGTGGATGAAAGGATACTGCTGAGAAGTAGATTAGCCACAGCCCAGGGAGTGTTTCTAAATGAATGCTACTCTGCACCGTAATGCCTGCTGTTTTGATACTATATGACAGATAAAACTGTGTACAAGGTCTGAGCTCAAACCCGAAATCGTACCTTCCTCTGTCAATACTTACCTATCCAGACACTATTCACGAGTGAACCTTACTGTTTCTATTATGCCAGAATTTGTCTCTTACTTTAGAAACTTCAAGCATAGCCTCCTGCTTGTCTCACTGGACTTGCAATCCAGGGAGGAACTATATCGTGGAGAAAAGGCTTACAGGCAAAGTATATACGCAGCATGTCGCCGTTTTTGCTGATCTCCCGTATCGTTGTGGGACATACTTAAATTTGTAGTCGACTAGATAAACCTGTTGGCATGTCCTGTTCAGCTCGAGTACCTTCGGTTGTGTACAGTTCGGCGAACTGCAACACACAGTGGCAACGGCGGCAGCGCCACACATAACACACTTTTAGCGCCGTATTTGTTCCATTCTTATTATAACGATTTTGCCTACAGACCTTTTGAGTTTCTATTATTGTGTGTAACTACTGAATGTTTTCTTATACAGGGTGGTCTATTGATCGTGACCGGGCCAAATATCTCATGATATAAGCATCAAACAAAAAAACTACAAAGAACGAAACTTGTCTAGCTTGGTCGGGGAAACCAGATTGCGCTGTGGTTCACTCGCTAGATGGCGCTGCCATAGGTCAAATGGATATCAGAGGCGTTTTTAAAAAAATAGGAACCCCAATTTTTATTACATATTCATGTAGTACGTAAATAAATATGAATGTTTTAGTTGGACCACTTTTATCGCTTCGTGATAGATGGCGCTGTAATAGTCACAAACCTATGGCTCACAATTTTAGACGAACAGTTGGTAACAGGTAGGTCTTTCAAATTAAAATACAGAACGTAGGTACGTTTGAACATTTTATTTCGGTTGTTCCAGTGTGGTACATGTACCTTTGTGAACCTATGAGAACGAATGGTGTTACAGCGTGATTACCTGTAAATACCACATTAATGCAATAAATGCTCAAAATTATGTCCGTCAACCTCAATGCATTTGGCAATACGTGTAACGACATTTCTCTCAACAGCGAGTAGTTCGCTTTCCGTAACGTTCGCACATTCATTGACAATGCGCTGACGCATGTTGTCAGACGTTGTCGGTGGATCACGATGGCAAATATACTTCAACTTTCCCCACAGAAAGAAATCCTGGGACGTCAGATCCGGCGAACGTGCGGGTCACGGGTTGGTGCTTCGACGACCAATCCACCTGCCATGAAATATGCTATTCAATACCGCTTCAACCGCACGCGAGCTATGTGCCGGACATCCATCATGTTGGAAGTACATCTCCATTCTGTCATGCAGTGAAACATCTTCTAGTAACATCGGTAGAACATTACGTAGGAAATCAGCATACATTGCACCATTTGTTTTGCCATCGATAAAATGGGGGCCAATTATCCTACCTCCCATAATACCGCACCATGCATTAACTCGCCAAGGTCTCTGATGTTCCACTTGTCGCAGCCATCGTGGATTTTCCGTTGCCCATTAGTGCATATTACGCCGGTTTACGTTACCGCTGTTGGTGAATTACGCTTCGTCGCTAAATATAACGAGTGCAAAAAATCTGTCATCGTGCCGTAATTTCTCTTGTGCCCAGTGGAAGAACTGTACGCGACGTTCAAAGTCGTCGCCATGCAATTCCTGGTGCATAGAAATATGGTACAGGTGCTATCGATGATGATGTAGCATTCTCAACACCGACGTTTTTAAGATTCCCGATACCTGCGCAATTTGTCTGCTACTGGTGTGCGGATTAGCCGCGACAGCAGCCAAAACATCTACTTGGGCATCATCATTTGTTGCAGGTCGTGGTTGACGTTTCACATTTGGCTGAACACTTCCTGTTTCCTTAAATAACTTAACTATCCGGCGAACGGTCCGGACACTTGGATGATGTCGTCCAGGATACCGAGCAGCATACAAAGCACACGCCTGTTGCGCATTTTGATCACAATAGCCATACATCAATACGATATCGACCTGTTCCGCAATTGGTAAATGGTCCATTCTAACACGAGTAAAGTACCACGAAGCAAATACCGTCCGCACTGGCGGAATGATACGTGATACCACGTACTCAAACGTTTGTGACTATTACAGTGCCATCTATCACAAAGCGAAAAATGTGGTCCAACTAAAACATTCATATTTCTTTATGAACTACACGAATATATAATAAAAAATGGGGGTTCCTATTTTTAAAAAAGCAGTTGATATCCGTTTGACCTACGGCAGCACCATCTAGCGGGCCAACCATAGCGCCATCTGGTTTCCCCCTTCAAGCTAGAAGAGTTTCGTTCTTTGTAGTTTTTTCGTTTGATGCTTATTTCGTGAGATATTTGGCCTAGTCACTATCAATGGACTACCCTGTATATACACGCTATAATAGTTACGTTACTCAACCGGCCGCAGTGGACGAGTTGTTCTAGGCGCTTCAGTCTGAAACCGCGCGACCGCTACGGTCGCAGGTTAGAATCCTGCCACGGGCATGAATGTGTGCGATGTCCTTAGGTTAGTTAGGTTTAAGTAGTACTAAGTTCTAGGGGACTGATGACCTCAGATGTTACGTCCCATAGTGCTCAGAGCCAGTTGAACCTGTTAGTTACGTTGCTCAGTCTGAAACGCCGAGATGTTTCTGTCGTGACTAAGGGCAGTGCTACATATATGCGTGGTAGCCACGTGGCAGCGTTTGATGATCTGTATTTCCATGCAAGTAATTACGCTTCGCGTCCCCACGATGCTGTATTTGTTTTAGATAACATTATTTGTTGATCTGTTGCAAGGGTAATATAAACATAGCCAAGGTATGCCGAGTATACAGTATACAGCATGGTTTACCGAGCGGGAAGGCGTGCCGGTGCCCGGCATGAATCCGCCCGACGGATTAGTGTCGAGGTTCGATGTGCCTACCAGCCTATGGGTGGTTTTTAAGGCGGTTTTCCATGTACTTCGGTGAATGCGGGCTGGTTTCCCATATACCGCCTCAGTTACACTGTGTCAGCAATTGCTGCGCTAACACCGTTACCACGTATGCGTACACCATAATTGTTCTTCCACGCTGTACTCGTCTGGTATAAGACGTTCCCGGGGGGAGGGGGAGGGGAGGGGAGGCGGGACTGAACCACATAATAAGCCTGGGTTCGGTGTGGGGCGGCGGTGGGGTCGGTGGACTGCTGTGATCTGTTGTGGGGTTGTGAACCACTGAGGGCTCCGGAGGGGCGAAGCCTCTCCGGCGTTTCTAGGTCCCCGGCTTAATAAATACATATATACATACAACACACATACATACATACAGTACGATAGACAGTCGTGCAGCCAGAAGTCTCACAATCAGCATACGTAGGCCACGTGATACAGCACATTCGTCCGGTATAATACTTTCAGTGGGCTATGCCAATGAGGCGATTCAGTTTCAGCAAGATCATTCACTGGTTCACTCGAGCAGAATCGTTCAGCATGGGTTTTCGCAACAGGTTTTCGTCGACCTCATCGACTGGCCTGTTCGAGCGCTGGACTTGAATCCCATTGAAAATTTATGGGCCAAAATGAAGCATCACATGAACTTAAACTGCTCGAAACCGGTTCTCGGACTTAACAGTTGGACAGATAGGAGAATCTCGCTGATGATAAGATACATTCCCAGAGGCTGACCGCCTCCAAGCCTTGTCGGATGAAGTAGGTCACTGATTCCAGTGGTAGGGGGACCTCATAGTAGCCTCTTCCATGATGTGAAACTTCCTTGCTTTACATTAATACACTTTTATATTACAACATTTGATACAACTGTACGTTTTGTTAATTGAAAAGCTATATGAAATTATTGTACTTTATATTTTATTTATTAAATTAGTACCACCTAACATGTAAATACGAAATAAAGACCAAACAAGTAAATCTGAGTAGAAATATAAATGGTTACAAATTTGAAAACTCCGCCATCTCTCCCCCACGTCCACCACTGCTGGCGGCTCACCTCCAACTGCGCAACACTACGCGCTGTTAACAGCCAACAGCCCAACGCTACAATGGCAGACAACAATGCAAACCATCCTCAGACTGCACACGGCACAGCCAGTGATTTTTATACAGAGCGCTACGTGGCGGCGGCGATACCAATAAAAACACCTAAACAGCCTACTTACATAGCCCCCATGCTCCCCACAAAAAATTTACAAATTGTTTTGGGCAGTGGCCAATACAGATTTGAAAATTTTTTTCATAATTACAATAACAAAGAATGAAATGCACACACTTATCGATACAATGTTGGTCAAAAGCTAAAATTTTCTCACAGTCTATAAAGACAGTCCTGATCATTCATCAAAGTAAAATTGCAGTGTTTTTCTCGAAGTCTGAGTATTAAAAGAAAATGCACATGGAAGTAGTGGATTTCCATGCAGTCTTGAAGAAGTAGTGTTGTCCTTCCAACGGAAAGACAGTGCTGACTCTTGACATGCAGACAGGTAATGGGCCACAACAGAGCAAACCCACAGCAGAGTCAGCCGAAGTTTTCAAGAATATTGGTAGGTAGGTCGTCACAGAGTAGACCCATTGTAGTCCTGGTAGAGATTACAGTATTGGTGGGCCACCAGAGGTGCAAACCCACTGCAGTCCTTGTAGAAATAATTGTATTGGTGGGTCATCAAAGGTGTAGACCTACTGTAGTCCTTGTAGAGATGGCCAGCAGCCATCTGTTTGGCTGTGCAGGCGCACAATCACCATTGAAGAGTCTTGCGGATAATATAGCAAGTCCATAATCACCACTTGTGCACCCACAAAAATTGTTTTTGAAATGTCCTTAGAACCAGCAATGCTGTTATCCAGTCCCTTACTGAATTATTAACACACGTTCAAACACTATCAGTCCCTACTTCTCACATATTGTCCCTATACTATGACCAACAGAAATGTGTGCTGTGAAATGTAACTTACAAGTTACTTAATTTGATGAACAGGTGTCAATTACAATTTTATAACATGAGAATACAATAACAAAGGTACAAAATATATCATTGAAGAACATAATAGTACAGATAACATTTGCAGTAATACAGGCTTTATAAAAGAATCGAAATAACATATACATCAGTGTTACAGGAATTGTGACAGTAGCACATACATAAAAAATCAGAATAAATTTCGAAACATCAACTTCACACATGAGCATTAAACCAAAATAGAATAAATAATGTCTAAACATCTTTACAAAGTAAATAACATATTATTGATGTAAATTATATTTGAGTTATTATTTACTGGATCTGTAGGCATAAAATATCTATATTAGTACATCCATTAAATTTTATTGTAACCATTGCTGCAGTGCAATAGGCAAAGCAAGGCGTGAAACGTCATTCGCTAGCTGTAAGGCATTTCATAATGCACTAAACAATCTTCCAACTAGCAAGACAATAGACATGAAACGTTGCTCATCATTTCATTTCAGTAAATATCTTAAATTAAGAACTCTACAGTGTAATCATGTTTTCAAGTTTGAGCGTGTAGTATTTGCGATGCTTTCTACAAAGGAATCTCAATAGCGAGGATAATGGCCTTCTGACAGGCACACACTAATGCCTTTCTTTTGTCAGGTGGTTGTCGCGCAGCTGGGTGCCCACGACGCATTACGTGCAGGTGGTCACTTACCTTTCTTACTGAAATATTTACGAGAGCAATTTCCACTACAGTGACAGTCTCATATATAAAAAAAAATTCACAGGTCAAGAATTTGCGTTACAAATCTGTAGAAATAAAATCATTTAAATATAATAGTGTCCAAAAAATTTTCGCCAGCATAGTGATACATTCACACATATACACTCATTTCCTAACTCTTAAAGTACGATTCTCGGTTTCCAACATCCTTTTTCACAAATCAGAGTCCCTAACCACTACTCATTATTTCTTACCTTATTACACATATATATATATATTCGTCGACACTTCTTCAATATTTCATCATAACAGATACGTAGCATAACCAAATAACTCATATAGCATCAGCTTAAACATACCTCAGCAGCATAATTCACATCGTCGTCGTAATAATAACATCATAACACCTCAGTCAAATTCTCAAAATCTCCGTAGCTTCCTCCAATAATTTCAAAACCTAAAAAAATTCTGTGCTCATGTCAAAAGTGTCATCTGCCTCAAACGTACTTTAAAAATCGTGATCCCATACCAAATACACCATTCAAAGCTCTCATAGTATCACAATGGTTCTGAAAAAATATGAACAGTTCACAAAGACAGACAAAATACAATTTCGTAAGTGTGAAGTTATCCAACTGCGTAATTACGTAAACATCTGTCACTGATGTAGTAAAATAAATGTTTGTCTCTCTCAGTTAAATGATCAGATAGCTGTGTAATTAATGTGTTAGAGAAATATGGTACCGATGTTTAAAGTTGTATAAGCAAATACCATATTAGCTAGGGCTCCTTGTGCTTGCCATACACATGGTACACAAAGTAGGCGTGTAACCCCCTGAGGATTAATGTAATTATATCCTCAGATGTTACAGGTTACAGCAATGGAATGAAATGTATCACAGAAAACATTTGTATCATTGTATTTCAAATATCTTTAAAAATAAATGTTTTAAGTACAAAATTAGGCACTTAAATGCGTGTATTGTAGCGCTAAACTGTGCGTCGTGTTGTAAGATAATCTCTGTGGAAGTGTCGTAGTTATCGTCCTCCGAAAGCTAAGTTCTACAGAAGTCAATGTACTTACCTCATGATAAACAAAAGTGAAATGCTTTGCGTATAGATATCGTAGTTACTACGCTTATGGCCGTGATGAAGTAAGTACTGTACTGTAACGTGTTGTTGTCCTACAGAAAAGGCTGTCTCATTGTAGCTATACCACAAAGTTACTACTAAAACATGTTTTCCTTTCCAGAAGAATTCACAAAAACTGTGCAGATATAAAACAGATACACCTCGAAAGCAACATTGTAAATTGTCACTCATTAGTAGCGTCGTGATATAATCGTGTAGCTGTCTCACATACTAACCACTGTCTCATCTGGTATCTCACAGAAAGTACTTTAAATCCAGAATGTCTTTTCAACTAAACCAAAATGTTTCATTAAAATCTCATTAACAGTATATGTTCTAAGTATGTAAGCCTTATAGTCGTTACGTAATCGTGCAACTAACAAGCAAGAATGTACAAATAACAAGAATGTGTCGTCTGTTCACTATAACAATGCATTTGTAATTTCTGTTTAAAAATGTCCCCTAGGTTCTAGACTGGATAGTTAACTTCAAAACATTGTTGCATGTTAAGTTTCTCAGTGTGACAAAGCATACTAGAAATGTGAAGTGAAATGTTTTATGGCAAAGACAAAGTTAAAAAGCAGATTATCTTTCAATAAACGGCTTTACATGTGAAATGTAGTACAATCCTTTACTCTTCCTAGTGCTCAGAGTTAACCTGAACGCAACCATCATGCGGTATACGTCGGTAAAGAATACTGGAATTTTTCTAAAGGTTAGCGTCTATGTTATTTTTCTCTGCGCCAGCGGGAGCACGCGGCTGCCTGCGGTGCGAGTCATTGTCTGTCTCTTTGTTGGAGGGCGTCGTTATTGGGATTAGGAGACCTAACTTCTACAAATTCACCTTGCCGAGAGAGCCCAGCTCTGTTTGAATCCCGCCATTTCTGATGCAATTCAGGTCTGTCGTTACAATCATATCGTCTGTCGTCATGTCGGTAGTTCCTGTAGTTTCTTTCTTGTCGGTTAAGTGATGGAGAATTACTCCCTGAATTATCATTGCGCGGTGGACCCTTGCGTCTGAAGTTATTCTGTCTCCCTTGAAAATAATTGTTTTTGTTCCTATATTGTCTGTATCTATGGTTATCTCTGTCATATTCATTACTACGGAAATGCGATCTTTCTCTGTAACTATTATTCCGCCAATGGTTGTCATACGGGTGGTGTCTGTTTTGGTCACAATTTGTGTTGTGAGAATAGACTTGTCGTGTCCAGTTATTATTTCTTTCATCGCGGAATTGCGACGGATATGACCTGTAATTGTTGTGCTTCTGTTTTCGCGTTCCGCGATTGTCAGTGTCAATTTCCAGTTCTTGTAACAGTCCCTGAAAAGCTTCAATGTCGTCTTTGCAACTCCCTGCCAAAATAATATTCCTTAAATGTTCAGGCAACTTCATTATGCAAATGCGGATGAGTTCTGAAGGGCTATATGGGTTTGAAAGATATTGATTCTTATGCAAGATGTCTTCAAAATATTTGACGAGACTGGAAAATTCAGATTGTTCAAAGTGTTTCATCATCATGATGCTATGTTTTACTCGGTCTTGTGTAGCTTGAGACCAGTATGCTGAGAGGAAGGCATGATAAAACTCTCCTTTACTGCGACAATCGTGAATGACCGATCGCATTCTTACCGCTGGCTCATTCTCCAAGTAGCCACACATAAATTCTAATCTGTGCTCTAATGACCAGTTGGGAGGAAAACAATGAGAGAATTGATGGAGCCACGCTTTTGGATGAATGTCGTTGCCAGAATTCTTAAATGTTTTGAATTTACGTGCAGTAATGAACAGCTTATAGTCAAAATCATCGTGTCGGCGAGTAGCATATCGGTCATTGTTACGTCGTGTCGGCTGTTCCATCTCAAAATTCGGTGCACCTTGCCAATTTCTTTCATGATTTTCGAAATGCCCTGTGTTATTATTTTGTGGCTATTCCGTATTTCTAAGTTCCTCTTCCCGTGTTGGAGCGCAAATGTCCTCTGAAATATGTAATTTTTGTATTATCTGCGTCAACTGATCCTGTACTTTCCGGATTTCTCTTTTGTATTGCGTACTAATTTGATTTTGTTTTTGTTTGAATTTCTTAATTTGTTCATACTCTTCTGTGTCAGTGATGGCTACAGGTCTTGTGTCATTCAGATCATCATTTACCTTTGCAGATAAATTAGTGAACAGATCCGAAAGTTCGGCTACTTTCTCCGATAGTGAACACATTTCCTCAGTGTGTTTTTCTGAACCAAGTTTCAGAGTGTCCATTTGTGTTGAAATCGAATCTACTGTGTCCTTTAAGTTTTCTTGAGTTCTTGCAAGTTGCGTAACCGAATCGGTGGATGCAAATGAGTCCATTTTAGCTTGCAAGGTGTCGTGATTTTCACGAACAATAGTTTGCAATTTTTTTATGGCTGCTTCGTGATTCTGTAATGCGTTTTCATCCCGCGAAAAAATTGGTTGGAAATGCTCACACATTTGTGTTTTTACGTCATTACAGATTTTTGACATTTCGATTCAATGTTATGTAACTCAGTAGTTAAATCTTCACGTGTTTGTTCAAGTGTGGTGTCTAACTTCCGAAGATTTTGTTCCATTGTGTCTATCTTTTGAATATTATGTTCCATTGTGTCCAACTGTTGCTGTGTTTGTCTCTGATTTTGTTTCATTTTTTGCATTAATTGCAATAATAATGTATTAGTGTCTGGAATCTGTTCCTCTATGCTTTTCGGCAGTGAATTTGCACCGCCAACATTCACATTTTGACAAGCTAAAAATGTGTCTTGAGTTATTTGAGAAAACGGTGAGGACGGAAAACCTGACGCGAGCTGTTGCCGACCGATCGATCGATAATGCTTCCCTGTTCACTAATTGTTTCACTGCCTACACCATTATTTCCAGCCCGCTCCATTTCCCTATGCACAATTACCAAATTACTTCTTTGAACATTAGTTAATTCATTCCTCGGCGGCGCTAACACACTGCTTTCGTCTTCACTGTCATTTCTCAGTTTACTTTGGAGCCTAGTATTACGTTTTTCACACGCCATTATTGTCACAATATTTCACACGACAACACAGAAAAGCACAATTTGAAGAGCAAAATAACAAAACACATTAACATAGCATTGAAAATAATATCTCGTTAATTGCAAGCACAGCTGCGAAATACTTGCTGCAAATCTACATGCATACCACAACTGTTTTACCGTACACTGGAGTTGCATTCGGAAGGACGACGGTTCAAACTCTCGTACAGCCGTCCTCATTTAGGTTTTCCGTGATTTCCCTAAATCACTCCAGGCAAATGCAGGGATGGTTCATTTGACAGGGCGCGGCCGATTTCCTTCCCCATCCTTCCCTAATCCGATGGGACCGATGATCTTACTGTTGGTCCCCTTCCCCAAATCAGTCAACTACTACTCAAGTTCCGGACAGGGGATACAGCAGTCACTGGGATTAGGGTGACATGAATATACCCGTTAAACCCTCATATTTTCACGGATGTAGATTTCATTGACAGCAATGAAGGAATAAATAAGGATTTACCTAGTGATACAGTCAATGAACCATCTGCAGGAACTGCGGTTTTTAAAAGTTGGAATCCTAATGGTGAAATCGAGGGAGTCACATCTGCTGCCACATCTGAAATTACACCTCTAAAAATCTCATCCATTGTACAAATAAAGGAGAGGTCAGGAGTGAAGGGAAGAAAAATAGGTCCTTCAGCAGCCCTAATCTTGTCTCCATACAAGAGATCTCTTCAAGTATCGCCGACAGCAACAAATAAACCGGAGACAAAGAAGCAGAGACCACCAAAGCCTAGTAACTGAGAACCATCTGATTCTAAGGATGATGATTATAGTATGAGAGATGATTTTTCCACCCTTAGCAGCGCTCTGGGCAACGGTGTATCCACTAATGAAGATAGAAATTGTCTGTTTTGCACTGGTAAATTTTCGCGGAACGAGGCAGGATAAAAATCGGTAAAGTGCCTAATGTGTGAAATGTGGGTGCCCAGTGAATATGCTCGTTACGGTAAATGTGTGTGACTTCTGCAAGTGAAATGATTTAGATTAAGGAATTTAATAACTGAAAATGGTATATTTTCTCTTGTGTTATTATGTTTTATAGTTTTTTCTTTGACAATGAGTTATTGGATCCTCCATTATTTGTTTTAAGTTAAACAAACTTGAAATGAATGGAGTATTCCATATTTGTATCCCATAATCTGAGGTGCCAGAAAGTCAGACTATGTTTTAAGCCTAATTTATAAATATTAAAATTTATCCTAAAGTATGTGCCACAGATATTTTGTTTGATTAATGTGAAAAAATGAGATATTTATGACCGAAAAACAAAAATGTATTCCATATTTGTACCACTTCTTCTAACTGTTCCTTATGCTTTTGCAAACAATTTAGTGTTTTAATTTTTCCTATTTTTCATTTTTTCTCCTCATTTGCTCAATTTATTTTTTGCTATTTGATTTGAAATTAATTTTTTCCGCCCTTTGCCTTCCCTAAGATACCCTTGACGTCCGGCTTGTCTTGCCTAACGGCAGAAACAGCCCTCTATGTTAACTACTTAACAGATTCAGAAAGTGCTGGTTTTAATAGATCAGGTGGCTCGTGATGCTGGTCGGATACCAGCTGAACTCACATTTACTCCGTTGTTTACACCTTGTACGTGAAACTCCAGGTGTGCTACGACGTCATTATTTCTAATACATGAGAAAAGTCACGGTTTCCAGGGGCCGTTTATAGGAAATTCCATTGTTACTTCTCTCACGTAGGACGCTCCAAATAACCTGGAAATCGAAAATAAGATCGCTGCTTGACCTGGGTGATTTGCCTACCAGGTTTATATTTCTCGGGGATAATTTTTTTAATCGAGCCCATGATTTCCACACAAGAGGCTGTATTTATGCATGAAATGAGGTGATAAAGAGATAATTTGCACACTGTTTTGTCTTGGTTTGTCTATCTCACAAAGATGAATGATGTCTCTCAAGTATTAGCGCAGCAGGATCATCACCAGATGGCTTCACAAAGCTCCCAGAATCGTCAAACCACTTACTAAATATGAGTCTGAATGGAGTTACTAGGGTGGCAAGATGAAGTTACCCTAATATGAGATGCTGTGTCGTAATATGTGATATTGTCACTTTTTAGTTTTCCCATAGTATTGCATATTTGGAATAACAGACTTTGTGCTTGAAACCTAAACTCATAGTTACGCTGCTCCGTTTGAAGGAAAATTCATTATATTAAATGAAAGAGTTCTTTGTGAAGAATATAATCATATGAATATTGTTGCAACAGCAATTCAACTTAAGATATTAGAAAGCCTTACAAGCACATACATTCAAAGAACTTGAAATTCAACATTTTTAAAATCAAAGATTCTCTACCGCTCCGTAACCGTCTTCTTGTCACTGGTCTAGGCCTCAGGCGATGTAAGAACTAAGTTCCGATATCTGTCGTCAGAGTTGAGCACTTAATTTAGTTAGAGTAAAAAAAAAAAAAAACCAGGTTCAAATGGTTCGGGGCACTATGGGACTTAACATCTGAGGTCATCAGTCCCCTAGAACTTAGAACTACTTAAACCTAACTAACCTAAGGACATCACACACATCCATGCCCGAGGCAGGATTCGAACCTGCGACCGTATCGGTCGCGCGGTTCCGGACTAAAGCGCCTAGTACCGCTCGGCCACCCCGGCCGGCCAGAATCCATCTTTCTCATACTATCGCACTCTCCCGTAATAGGCACCTTCCCACTATATTCAAAATCTTTTTCAGTAATGATAGTATCTTGTGGATAAATTAAACTAATATTAAATCAGAAAACAGACATTTCTTTCTAATTGTAATAGTAGTAAGGCAAAGAGTAATGCATTGCGTCAACTGTCGTCTTTAGTTTCATATCCGCAGACCTATTTTTCTTGCAAATTATGGAGAAACAACCCGTACATTACTCCGGAAAACCATTCTCGACATTTATCCTGTCAAATGGAATGTCGTGCAATTTCGTACCTGCATCTCTCTTTGCGATCATTACATGCGTCAAATCTGATTTTAATAACATATTTAAACGTCTTATTCAGACCAGTTACTTTGAATAGTTGAACTGATTTTCCCAGCATATTCGTAGATTTACTTAGAGGCCAAGTTTTATGATATATTACGAAACATTCATTCTCTCTTACTCAATTTCGTCTCAATGATATTTTCTGCTTCATCTGATTTTCCCGTTACGTCTTCCACTTGCGAATAGTTTTACATATATGTACAAAAATCGCTTTGGCACCTTAATTTGACCCTGATTTTTTTTCGAACTTGAGAGAGACACTGAATTTTAGTGTTCCCGAATAAAACGGAGAAAGGATTGCTGTTGAGTTTGGCGCTTAGTGTACATTTGAACGTGTAATTTTATAAAAAGTGTATTATTACCAGTTTCATTCGTGCCAAATAAGTGAATAATTTTTCGATTAGTTACTGTCTTATACATGTTTAAATATGAGTTTCATAAAAGATATAGCTTTGCTAATTTACGAGTATCTAACGTAACTTAGTCCTCAACAGTAGTATTCTCACATTCTTAGAAAACGGATGTCCTTACAATAACTAGGGCCAATTTTGTTAAAAATTTTGGCGGCTTTTTGATTTCTTTTTGCTTATACTTCAATATTTCTCTTAAAGACTAGAAATATTGTGTCCCAGTTTTGCACTCGCACGGAAAGGTCGTTGCCATGTACCATGACGGGAAAAAAAAAAAATATTGGCCACATGGTGGAACTGAACTTCTGTCCAACGAAAGACGACCAGGCACTTTAACCATGACCTACTTGCACAGCTACTCTGCACGTAACACCTTCTTCGGACCACATCTGGCGCTGCTGGCCAAAACGTTACGTGTTTCATGATTACTGTGGATATCATATACTTCTGTGTATAATATTTAATTGGTATTAGTTTCGAGTATTGTGAACAGTACGTCACGCGAGTGTGATGATATTGTGCCGCTTCAACGCAACATGAGCATTAGCGGGGCGAATGGATTGCCATTGTTTATTGTGACGTGGCTGCACACGTCGATCATGCCCGATGAGGGGCTTACAAGGAACCCCTTAAGTGAGAGGTCGCAAAATATGTCAGTAGTGTTTACGCCCCACTTATTGTCTACCATGCAATCACAATCTCGGCTGCTAATGGTAACAGGGGCCAGGACTCCAGTTATCCAATGGTGAGCACTGCATGGGGTAACGGAGCGTAACTGAACTGCTTAGTCGACGAGTAATTCATAACAGTGGTGCAGTGCTATCGGTGTTGTCACATTAGGGAAATGGGAACAATAAACAAAGCAAACACTGTATTATATCTACAGCAACAATTGCCAGAGATGTCACTTCGTCAGAAAGGAGCCCAAGGAATTTCGGAGAGTGAGAAAGAAGTGGGAGATGAAATATTAGCGTTTCTGCAAGATGAGTCCGTGGAATGTGTAGAGTAGCAGACGGTCGACTGTGCCTACAATGTAAGTGAGGAGTACGACGGTGACGATCCCTGCTTAACAAGTGAAGGTGATATTGAAACGGCTATCGATCCATGTAGTTCATCATCCTTGTCAGACAGGGAGCCGCAAATCTCATCTCCAGTGAAACGTAGTGAACGACAATCGTTGTCAGGGTGTGGTACTAAACGTAATTACGTACATCGAAAACCATCCGCTGCATAGAAAAAAACGTTATGAACGCATATCGAACAAGTCCGCAACGATATTAACGTGTAGTTCGTAAGAAAAAGCATGGATATTCAAGCTAGGACAAGCCGAACCAGTCACAAAAACTGATGTTTGCTCGTTTCAAGTATGCTCGATACAATTTACGAGATGTGAATGTTGGTGACCCACTACGTTACGCACATCAAACTGCACGCGACGTAGGAATGATTTCAAGGGAAGCAATGTAGGGCTGTCTAACTCCAAACAGTGATACGGAATTGTAATACGTAAGCTAACGAAATTTCAAACAAGGCTTCGACTTGACGATGCACAGCGAGCTGCGGAATGGGGCCGAGAATTCGTAGGTGACATAAACAAACTACTCCCACCGTTCAGTAAAGAATTTCTTTTCAATTCCGACCAACTGAAATTTGAAGAGGAAATGCATATGAAAGGAACCCTGGAAATTAGAGGTACGAAAAGAGTTCTATCAAGATCAGCTAAGAGCAATGCCTTAACGCATTCGCGTACAATTATTCCGATTGTTAATCTGTATGGTAAATTGGCTGCAAAGCTATTTACTGCGCTGCGAAAAGTTGGAGGTGCTCTGCCCCCTACAATTCTTAACAAGGGCCGTAGGGAATTTTATGTAACAGGAATCAAGAGTGGGGAAAATGGGAATAAGAGAACTTAAACTGTGGTATGAGCAGTGCTTTTGTCCAATAGCTGGTCAAACTAACTTGCTTTCACTTGATTCCAGGTATGCATACAAAAATAATACTCTCTTAGAATAAACTATCCCTCCTGAAAAGTGTGCGACCTTGCAATTCATACCACCTGGAACCACTGGAAAAATTCAGCTGTAGATGTTTCTTTCCGTGCCTATAAAACATTTATTGTACTGTCTACAACTACGCCTTAAAGGATAACCAGTTTCTCGATAAGCTCCACGGCAGTTTATTTCACATTTGGTTGCATGCCATCACATTTCATCAATTCTCATCCCCCTGTTACACCAATATGATTCTGTGCATTCTTCAAGAGTGGATGTCTAGCTCAACGTCATGCACGGTTTGTAACTCACAAGGATTTCGCCTCCGATCTTGAGGGTACGAACGTTCTTGATCACTGCGACACCCCATTTTTCATTCGGTGTTCATTTTTCAAGTTAATGGGTTGTTTTGAACATTTCTTCAATGTCGACGATGTCCATTTTATGAAGTGCGATACATGCATTCTAGAGAAGATTGATCTGTGCACCTCGAGGACACTCAGTCACTGTCACTTTCCTGATGCAGATGGTGAGTAATTAGCAGCTAATATTTTTACTGTTATAATAGTTAACAGAACATTTTCCAATGAGCCTTCCTAAAGATTGCCGTTGCGAATTCGTACTGAAGGGGTTCCTTGATAGCAATTTTCCGCGTGAACAGTTTTGTTTTGTCGGCTGTACATGTACATCCATGTCTACATGAACGGTCTGTAATTCATTATCAAGTGAATCGCTTCGTCTTCTTCGAACTCGCTTGAGAGTATTTCTCTACCGTTCTGTTCTCTAACAACTATTGGGGAAAAATACACACTTAAATCTTTCTGTACGAGCTCTGATTCTTCTTACTTTATTACTATGATCATTTCCTCCTGTGTACGTTGGAGGCAGTAAAATACTTTCGCATTCAGGAAAGCAAGCTGGTGAATGAAATTTCGTGGAAAGATCTGCCCAGAACGAAAAATGTTTTAATGACTGGCACGGCAATACGTTTGTCGTAACGTTAACATACACTTCCATATGTCATGATAATACATAACTATGTGCCCTTCTTTGGACTGATTCGATGTCCTCCGTAAGTTCTAGCATTTTCTGAGTGTTCTGCCAAATGAAACGCAGTCTCTGGTTTGCCTTTCCCACAGCATTATCTGTTTGATCCTTGCAATATAAATTGTTCGTTTTTGTAATTCTTAGTCATTTAGTAGAAATGACAGCCTCTGGATTTGTGTGATTTTTCGCGTAACAGGAATTCGTAGTATTTCTTTTAGTATATTATAAAGATTAGGAACAAACGTTCCCTTTTCAAACGTTCTCGAGAAATCTAGGTTCACAGTTCTACAATCCTCTTGGATACCATAAGAGAGCTGCAGCCCTAAAGCAGGAGGTTTAGTCCAACACGCTAACGCAGCGGGTGAGAATGGTGTGTTACAGAATTTGAGTCTCGTAATTTGAAATAAACATTTATTAGTCGATACCTTCATACGCGTATTTGCAGGGCACTCGTAACGGGCTGTACCCACTTTAAAGACCTTTATTTGCGATACGAGCACAAATGTGCCACTGTATTTATTATTATGATTATTCTTGTTTCTTTCCAAAGAAATATAATTTTTTTTAACGATGCTATTATTTATTGGAAGAATAGAATATTACGGGACTCCACGCAACCAGGTTGGACTTGTAACTTGCCTCATCAGCTGGTTGCGCTTACGCCGTAGGCCGGCAGCTGCTCAACGAGCTCGCGAAATATCTAACCTCTATTTCTCGAAAACGTTCGAGAAGTGCACTTCACTGCATCAGCATTAGTTTCAACTATACTACTGGCTGTTAAAGTTCCTACACCAATAAGAAATACAGATGATAAACGGGTATTCATTGGATAAATCTATTATACTAGATCTGACATGTGATTACATTTTCACGCAACTTGGGTGCATAGATCCTGAGAAATCAGTACCCAGAACAACCACCTCTGGTCATAATAACGGCCTTGATACGCCTGGGAATTGAGTCAAACAGGGCTTGGATGGTATGTACAGGTACAGCTGCCCATGCATCTTCAACACGATAGCACAGTTCATCAAGAGTAGTGACTGGCGTATTGTGACGAGCCAGTTGCTCGGCCACCATTGACCAGACGTTTTCAATTGGTGAAAGATCTGGCGAATGTCTTGGCCAGGGCAGCAGTCGAACATTTTCTATATCCAGAAAGGCCCGTATAGGACCTGCAACACGAGGCATCACAACAACGTTTCACCAGGCAACGCCGGTCAACTGCTGAAATGTAGGGTTTCGCAGGGATCGAATGAAGGGCAGAGTCACGGGTCGTAACACATCTGAAATGTAACGTCCACTGTTCAAAGTGCTGTCAATGCGAATAAGAGGTGACCGAGACGTATAACCAATGTCACCCGATACCATCACGCCGAGTGATACGCCAGTATGGCGATGACGAATACACGCTTCCAATGTGCGTTCACCTCGATGCGACCATCATGATGCTATAAACAGAACCTGGATTCATCCGAATAAATGACGTTTTGCCATTCGTGCACCCAGGTTCGTCGTTGAGTACACCATCGCAGGCGCTGCTGTCTCTGATGCAGCGTCAAGGGTAACCGCAGCCATGGTCTCCGAGCTGATAGTCCATGCTGCTGCAAACGTCGTCGAACTGTTCGTGCAGATGGTTGTTGTCTTGCAAACGTCCCCATCTGTTGACTCAGGGATCGTGACGTGGCTGCACGATCCGTTACAGCCATGCGGTCAAGATGCCTGTCATCTCGACTGCTAGTGATACGAGGCCGTTGGGATCCAGCATGGTGTTCCGTATTACCCTCCTGAACCCACCGATTCCATATTCTGCTAACAGCCATTGGATATCGAACAGCGCGAGCAACAATCTCGCGATACGATAAACCGCAATCGCGATAGGCTACAATCCGACCTTTATAAAAGTTCGAAATGTAGTGGTACGCATTTCTCCTCCTTACACGAGGCATCACAGCAACGTTTCACCAGGCAACGCCGGTCAACTGCTGTTTGTGTATGAGAAATGGGTTGGAATCTTTCCTCATGTCAGCACGTTGTAGGTGTCGCCACCGGCGCCAACCTTGTGTGAATGCTCTGAAAAGCTAATCATTTGCATATCACAGCATCTTCTTCCTGTCGGTTAAATTTCGCATCTGTAGCACATCTTCATGGTGTAGCAATTTTAATGGCCAGTAGTGTAATTATGTAGTACCAAAATGAGCGAAATTGGTGATACACATGTAAATGTTTGTGGGCGATTCTGTTCATGGAAACTGAAACAAAAGAAACAAGCAAGTTGTAGTTGAAGATTGACGAGTGTCGCGAAACATTGCTTTAAACTGGAAATACACACACCAAAAAATGTTTTCCATCACCTCGGTTCCGAGAGTTCCGGTACCTGTTCAGAAAATGGGAATAGAGGTCAACATAAACACCATTTCCGCCCTTTTTATTGCTCATCAAAACCACACATTGCATAATGTACCTTTATGCAGAGAGACCTTTAGAAGTGGTGGTCCAGACTGCTGTACACACCGGTACCTCCTGCATTGATGCATGCCTGTATTCGTCGTGGCATACTATCCACAGGTTCGTCAAGGCACTGTTGGTCCAGATTGTCCCACTGCTCACCGGCGATTCAGCGTAGATCCCTCAGAGTGGTTGGTGGGTCACGTCATCAATAAACAGCCCTTTTCAATCAATCCTAGGAATGTTCGATATGGTTAATGTCTGCAGAACATGCTGGTCACTCTAGTCGAGCGATGTCGTTATCCTGAAGGAAGTCATTCACAAGATGTGCACGATGGGGGCGCGAATTTTCGTCCATGAAGACGAATGCCTAGCCAATACGCTGCCGATGTGTTTGCACTATCGGTCGGAGGATGGCATTCGCTTATCGTACAGCCATTACGGCGCCTTCCATGACCACCAGCGGCGTTCGTCGGTCCAACATAACCCCACCCCAAAACAACAGGGAACCTCCACCTTGCTGCACTCGGTGGACAGTGTGTCTAAGGTGTTCAGTCTGACCAGGTTGCCTCCAAACAAGTCTGACGATTGTCAGGTTGAAAATATATGCGACACTCACCGGTGAAGAGAACGTGGCCGGCCGCTGGTGGCCGAGTGGTTCTAGGCGCTTCGGTCTGCAACCGCGCGACCGCTACGATCGCAGGTTCGAATACTGCCTCGGGCATGAATGTGTGTGATGTCCTTAGGTTAGTTAGGTTTAAGTAGTTCTAAGTTCTAGGGGACTGATGACCTGAGATACAAGTCCCATAGTGCTCAGAGCCATTTGAACTATTTGAAGAGAATGTGATGCCAGTCATGAACGGTCCATTCGGCATGTCGTTGGGCCCATCTGTACCGCGCTGCATGGTGTCGTGGTTGTAAAGATGGACCTCTCCATGGACATCGGGAATGAAGTTGCTCATAATACAGTTTGTTGCGCACAGTTGGGGGCGTAACACGACGTCCTGTGACTGCACGAAAAGCATTGTTCAACATGGTGGCGTTGCTGTCAGGGTTCCTCCGAGCCATAATCCGTAGGTGGCGGTCATCCACTCCAGCGAGGCATGTCATTGACAGTTCCTGTCTCTCTGTATCTCCTCCATGTCCGCACAACATCGCTTTGGTTCACTTCGAGACGCCTGGACGCTTCCCTTGTTGAGAGCCCATCCTGGCACAAAGATACAATGCCGACGCGATCGAACCGCGGTATTGACCGTCCAGCCATGGTTGAACTACAGACAGTACGAGCCGTTACCTCCTTCATGGTGGAATGACTGGAAGTGATCGGCTGTCGTACCCCCTCCGACTAATAGGCGCTGAACTTGCATGGTTGTTTACATCTTTGGGCGGGTTTAGTGACATCTCTGTGTGTGTGTGTGTGTGATACAGTATCCACAGTCAACGTCTATCTTCAGGAGTTCTGGGAACTGGGGTGACGCAAAACTTTTTTTGATGTGTGTATAAGCACTTCACGTTACAAGATGCCAGTCCGGCAAATTTACAGCAAGGCACGTCGCTCACATTTATATCTATATCCTCTTCTTTATTGCCATTTAACGCATTAAAATTTTGCACACTATGAAACCATTATTATTTTCAAACACACGCCCGAATTTATTTTGTAACATTTGTGCTGTAGATGCACAAAGACTGATATGTTTTCTGTCGATGTTCTGAACATGCTGAACTGTTCCTGACACACAGATCCCTCCCTTTCAAAGTTTGTCATTTGTGCTTCTACAGATACGCAAGTTGCGAGATATACAATTCAAGTTATTTTTTAACACTGCGGCGCTTAACTTTCCTGAAGTACTCCAATTGAAGTTGAATCACCTTTATCCAGTACATTAATAACTGAGGCAATACCATCAAAATGTTCTGCGTGATACTGGATTGCAGCAAGCCAAGTTTCTCACCGCGTTGTTAATGAGGCGGCTGGCAGTGGTAAATAGGGATTTTCTCTATAATACATGAATTATTCTCGGCGGCATAGTGAAGACTCCTTTTCCCCTAGAAAACAGTTTATCCACACTATGTTATATTACAGTTTCTTCACATAGCCTATGTAAACCATGCGCATTGCAAGTAACATGGATCATTTTGTGATAATTAACTAACTGACAAGACCGGCTGCCGCCTTCTTCATGTATGCTGCAGCTCCTGTTATTAATAGTAAATCATTGTCAGGCTCCACACCACCCGACCACAAAATTTTCATTGCTTCATCAAACAATTTTGCCACCGTCACATGGTTTGCAGTGGTCTTTTTTTGATGTCGTAGCGGAAAATATTCCTTAGAAATCACTTCTTTTTCTTAGAATGTGTGGAGAGAATACTGGATTCTTTACCTTAGAAAAATGTATGTCGGCTGACACAAATGCTCTACATAAACCTTCAAAACAAGCTTAAAATGTGTTAGATACTGCAGAACAACCTGGAAGTACATCAATAACTAGAGGTCGTTTTTCCACCAGGAGCGAAGCTATAGAAATATGTTTCTTGTCCTCCATGTATTTTGCAGTTTGAGGTCATTGTGCAACCTTTATTGGTTTGCCACTTTGTTGGCAGAAAAGGACACATCCATCTGAGCTAAAACTATACTTAGATACTGCTATAGACGATAAATTCTGTTGCTTTTACTTCAGGCACTGTAGTATTACCTTGCACTTCACACCACCAGATATAGACTACATGTGAGTGAGTTGGAAGGAGAGTGAGACACGTGATGCCGTATGGCTGTGGAGAGTAAATACCCAACTTCCATGGTGAGAGCGAGCGATTAGATGATAAACACAAAACTGCACGGTGATATGCAAGAATAGAATAACATGCACTTTGCATTTAGGGCAGGAAAGGTTAATATTAAGATTAAATAAGTCACAGCTTCTTCCTCGTTCGAGTAACAAGAAACAGAAATGAAATAAACTGAAATATCTAACATTTTGATAAAAAATGTGAACATTATGTGCTAATAACTAAAAACAGAAATTTATATGATTGTAGAAAAATGTATAAAATATGCAGTTAAATTAAAAATATTTATTTACCTAAAAATCAGAGCCCCAATAACAAGCGTTTGCCTAGGCTAAACAGAAACATGCGCAGTGTCACAGCACTGCATCAACGAAAGTCACATGTTTGGTTTTGTACAAACGAAGTTTCTGTAGATGTGGATGTAAGTGCAACTGTTTCTAACTAGGATCAGCGTGAGATCCACTGACAGCGAAACTCCGTCGAGAATTCCCTAGTCTGAAAGCGGCGGATGCAGAGCACGCGATTGGCAGATTTGGAAACTTGTGGTAAGTTCCGGTGGGACTAAACTGCTGAGGTCATTGGTCCCTAGGCTTACACACTACTTAATCTAACTTAAACTAACTTACGCTAAGGACAACATACACACCAATGCCCGAGGGAGTACTCGAACCTCCGACGGGGGGAGCCGCTCTACTGTGGGAAGGCGCCTGAGACGGCGCGGCTACACCGCCCCGCGATTGACCCGTCAGTTATGCCCTAAGCAATGGAGTTGCGTTGCAGCGACTCAAAGGACTGCACAACGTAGCACATGCGACAGTCTGCTGGAAGATGACGAGTAGGAAACTCATTGGGACGTTGCTAAAAGCAATGTTCTTTCCTCCAAATATAATTGTTTTCAGGATCTTCAAATTTCCCTTCCTTAGTACTCGTTGCCTTATGCAGTTTTATAGACTATGTTTAAACAACAATACCGCCGTCCTCAGAACTTGAGGTGGTCTGAACGCCACAGTGGTTGCCCCTATTAGAGGTGGTATATATGCCCTTACATTCCTCCTCCTTTAGAACTGATTTACCCAGCAGGTTATAAAGAATCTACAGTTAAAATGAGTAGGGGAGCAGTGGGCATCGTGGGATGAGAAGGTCCCATTGTTCTCCCTATGTAAACAAACCGGCTGCTTAACCTTCCATCCTTATGTAAATAATACAGTATAATTTATGGAAGTAGTGTAAACAAATGCTAACTTTTGATCTAAATAAAGTTTAATATGCAGTAATTAATCGATAAATATTTTTAGTCTAATCTCGATGACTTTCGTCTCAATTACCAAAATTTATGACCCAAAAAATTTGCCGCCTTCCGTCCTGCAGAGCGATAATATTGATGGGGTTTGACCCCCACCACTAGACACCAAGCGCTACTGCTCTTTGGGGTATAGTAATTGTGAGAAGGACTAAGCATTCCTGCTCTGTACACCGGTCATTCAACATCAAGTGCAACAGGAGAGATCAGCTAAAGCCCACATGCTAAATAAAAAGTAAAAGAAGGAGGAGGAGACGAAGAAGAAAGAGGAGGAGGAGGAGAGGAAGAAGTCCGTTGAATGTAATTATCAACCATCCATCTTTATCATTGCCTATTTTATTGTTATTATTGTACATGGTTTTTTCATATAGGTAAGACACTAGGGATGCTGTGCTTTCATCTACCTAGTTTTGGCCACTGTTCAAGGTCTTCCAGCTACTCACTTTTCAGCGACGATACAAGAACATTTAAAAAATAAAAAAAGTACAGAACTTGTTCTGACACCAGACTACATTATCAGCTCCTTACAACTTTTTCTAGGTGTCTGTTGGTTGTCCCGCAGCCACTGGTCTTTTGTTGCATTCTTGCCATTGCAAGCACATTTGGTTGGGGTGATGTACTCGTATAAAAGATAACACTCTAGACTCTATGTGAATGCACTATCTTCCATTTATCACATAGGTACTAGGCAGCCATCAAGTCAAGAGTCTTAAACTCTAATACTGTGAGAGAAGGATATAATTTAGATATGGTACTTCGTTACAAATTAAATGTTGAAATGTACACTCTGCAAACACGATCTGATCAAAACTGACCAGACTTACTGAAGATCCCACAACTATGTAACATACAATGTGTCCCCCATAACAGCCATTACATAGATCTTCTCATGTATTTCAGTAAATAACCACAATGTAGTTTTCGCAATTTGTTGCTGTAGTTAACTGAAACAAGTACTACTCATAGCATCTTCAATGTGACGCCCAGTGTCAACAGAAAGTGTCAGTTTGTTCCCCATTATGGACAAAATGATTCTAAAGTTGAATTTTACAGAGTCCTGAATTAGTCTAGCACTATATTCGTTTAATTGGTGTTTACTAACACGGGAATTAAAACCAAAAGAATATCCAGTACTCCAACACACCAAAGCGAAGCATCGCCAGTGTATCTATACCAGCTTCCCAATTCAATTATCCTTATACAGTGTCCTCTGTACACGTAATCCTCATTTGTAGCTTTCATGTTAATTAGTATAACATCTTACCATGGTCTCTTTCCTGATAGTTTGCTTTCCTGTAGTTAGTCGCATGTTATGGCTGCCAGTGTGCTGTATGTAGTTTTGGGGCAAGAAGTTCCCACCGCCGTTTACAGGATGAGTACGCTGCTGGACAAATGACAAATTGTAAATACAACTACTACTGAAATAGAAGTACTTTGTATCTCAAAGACAATAGAGTTTTAATGGTGAGAGTGTATGAGTATGGGAAGATAGTTTAATAACTCTGCACTGCAGTGGTCGAATAAGCCTTACTGCTATACCTTTAATTGGACATTGCTTAATTTTCTCTTGCTGATACGTTGTCCTTTTCAAGTAGAAGAAATGCTATTTTTACTATGACCTCGTGTTTCACAGAGAACTGTCAACAAATTTCACCTGACTCTAACAATCGACGTTACACCATCGAAACGATACTTGTAGATTAACGTAAATGGAATATATTTTAGGATTTATTTTTGGAAAGGGCATCGAATGAGAACAAATGTCTGGGTACAACAATTTTATTAATTTTTACATATAAATTGCCATATAAAAATTAACTCTTTCTGTATGTATGCTTGGTGTAGCTTTAATAACACTCTGCTTAATTCTTAAATTATCATTGAAATCTGCATCAAGAGCATCTAATTTTTACTCCAGCAAGTAATATGTCAAATAAAAAGCATTTTTATTCTCTTACTCTAAAGTACCTGTTTCATGGCTATCACAATTAGTTCTATTCCTCCTTGTGATTTTTGTATACGATCACGAATTTTAATTTTACCTACATATCTAGCATTGCACATATTCGTGCGTGTAGGTTGGAAGATCTTTCATCCCAAGTTCTTGAGGGATTCCCGTATAAAACTTACAGTTTACAATTGAAAGTAGCTATTCCATCAGTTTTTAACTCGGCAACAGGCTCTTCTGTTGCAAGAAGCACAATACCCATTCCACTACATTTAGATACAATGCAACCATTCTTCTTAAATGGATTGAAATAATGTTTATATTTATATAAAAAATCGTGTATTCTTTAATATACTTAACGACCGTTGATGCATTGATTTCTGTGAGCACTCAAACATATGACCTCTTACTGCCGGTATTTACAGTAAATGCTGATATTTTGTTTATCCCACTTGTACCCAGATTTTTCCATACACTGTGTTTAATTTAATGTGAGCCTTGACTGCAATTTGCAATAGGTTCGTATTTTCCCAATAGCAGTATATATTCATCATTCGTGGCAAGTGTTCCGCCACACAAATTAGTTTCGTATTTTTTTTAATTTTTTTATTTATTTATTGTTTAGCTCCTCGAATTCAAGTTCTCTTTTTCACATGCATAGTGCATTAACTGTACTTAGGGGTGTAATTTCTTTAATAAGATACGGTTTAAGTCTGTTTAATATATTTCTTCCTTTTGTTAAGGTTAGTGTAATAATTGAATGGAAGGAAAAAAAGAGTTTATTACAGCACCCACATCGAGGTCATTACAGATGGAGAGAAATAACTTTATTTGTACGAATCAGTCATAACTCACCTGTACCTAAATGTGACGGTATTATGGAGAGCAATGTCATCGAGATACGTGTGTTTCTCCAACTTTAATATAACACTGTCATACAATACTTATATCATTTTTAGGAGTTCGTATTAACAAAATCCACATAGTTTACTCCGAAAATAATTGAAACTAAAAGCAGATAGAACATAAAGGTAAAAACTATGTGTTGGACCGAGACTCGAAATCGGAACCTTTGCCTTTCGCAGGCAAGAGCATAGCCATGTTTCCACAATATCCTTTCTTGCAGGAGTGCTAGTTCTTCAAGGATCGCAGAAGAGCTTCTGTGAAGTTTGGAAGGTAGGAGACGAAGTACTGGCAGAATTGAAGTTAAGAGGACGCGTTGTGAGTCGTGCTTGAGTAGCTCAGAAGGTGCGGGCACAGTTGTTCAGCGTGTTCAATCAGAGAGGCCCTGGCCCTCTGTAATAAAAAAAAGCTGAATAAAGGAATCAACGATTAACTTGAACGGATGTCCTATGACGTCCGCCCAGACAAAAAAAAAAAATGGTAGAGCACTTTCCAGCGAAAGTCAAATGTCCCGAGTTCGAGTCTCGGTCTGGCACACAGTTTCAATCTGCCAGGAAGTTTCATACATTGCGCACACACCGCTGCAGAGTGAAAATCTCATTCTAGATAGAACATAGTTTATATACTCTTTATGAGGGTCTCGAAGTTTTAGCTGCACATCAGCCAAATTTCCAGTATTTTTATTGGTCCAGCAGACAAATTGCAGCACACAATGCACCAGTTGTTGTATGAGATATCCGATAATTTATTCCTCGTGCAAGTGCATGGCACAGAGTACTGTGAGGCGCACTGTAAATACAGTTTGTGTTAAATACACTTAGAGAGTCCACTTCAGTGTCGAACACACCATCAATTCTGTAGTTATAATTAATGGGTTCAAGCTTGTTAATGCCACGTTCTTCAGCCAAGGAAGATGTAAAATGTTCTCATAGGTGCACATCAGGCAACTTGATAAAATCAATAATGTTGTTAGTGAGAAGTTTTTCACTCCTGGGCTCGTGATGTGGCAAATAAATTAAAGACTCCACATTTGGCGATCATTCACGTTAAACACTCAATACCTATTATCTTATCATTGTTTACAATCGCATTAATGTTTACATAGTGGCGGTTTGATGCTAGTTAGTTCTACATCTCTTTTTTGTTACAAATTACAGCAACATTTTGTGTTTTATTCAGATCCATGAGATAATAGTCATCATCTCTGGTCACGCCTACTGAATTAGACTGCACTTGCAATCCAGTTGTGATCTCCTAAACAGACTCCGTTATTTTGTTGCATTTATATACAATGAGCGGTAATGGTGTCCTATGCCCACATCAAAAACCATTTGTTAACAGAGAATACAGAACTGTATAATGCTGACCAAATGGTGGTATTGTGCAGACTCTTGTCTACCACTTCTACTTTTTGACACTAAAATGATGTTTCATCAATTTTGTCACTTTCTTCTGAAGAAAGTGTTAAGATAACGATGTAACTATATTAAGAGCTATCCTACCTATGTATTACGTGTCTCAATGAAGAATGTTCATGTCTCACATTAACAAAAAGCAGCTGCTTCCTTTGAAAGTATATAATCATAAAGCATTTATGCTAACTCTCCTAAGTAGTTATGACTGTATCTCTAAGTCATAAGAACTAAAACGTCTGTATATCTTCCATGTCTCCCTTGTCCGGAGTATAACATAAACTAGTGTGTATTGCTATGTATCGCAGTAGTAATGCATTTTATTAGCAGGACACTTACAATAAGAAGTAGGAAATCTGCTTGGAGAATGCATACCCAATGTTACTCTTATATGTATACTGACACCCACTATCCCAGCATTGGTAGTATGTGAGCTGTGCACAAAAAAATTAAGTTACGACAGTAGTGTTACATATATGTTTTGAACAGAATTTTTTTTATATGTAATGATGTTTCTAATCTTATGGAAAACTGCTTGTGACGACATACTGTTTACTGTATTTCAGTTCATGTTTTTACACTAAAATCACGAGTCTTCAATGTTGGACAGTGTTTTCGAAGGATTGTGGATCAAGGCGTAATCATAGCTACCGCATTAAAAGCTAAAATATGGAGGTGGTATCCATCTCGATACACAATGCCGATGTTGCAGTATATCACTTTAACAAAATATCAGCTATCGCTAATGCAGTGTAATTTATGTAGAATATCCAAAAATGTCTACTTGCCTCACATTCAACAAAAGTATTTGAGAGGAACCATAGCAGTTTATGGTACTTTTCTCAAGACCTATGCAATAACAAGATATGCAAGCAGCAGTCCATTATATGCTAATACACTACAACCATCCTTTTTAAAAAGGTCCAAATGGGAATGGAAACTTAAAAAACCGTTCTTTCGTGTACTAGCAGTAAACGTCATCATTTTCGGCAAGTAAACTAATGTGTAATGACCTTACACCCGCATTTACAGTAAAAGCTGACATCCTGTACCCGCCATTCATATCCAGATTTTATCCATATACTCTGTTTAAAGTAAGCCTTGGTTACATGCCAGCAACAGTCTGTTCCTGTTCAAGTAGCAGTTCGTAATTTCAGTTTTGCAAAGTTTTACCCATTAATTACCCTTAAAGTCGTAATTTATTTAATAGGGGTTGGCCTGTTGTAAGTATGTGGGTGTTATGTTGACGAGTTGCGCGACGGATTGATTCCACCTTCGAACTATACCCCAAACATAATGTGGGTGGATCCACCTGTGAACCATATCCTGGACCTTCCTTGGATCATGGAGACACCTCTCGCCCCCCCCCCCTCCCCCCCCCCACACACACAGACAGACAGACAGACAGACAGAGAGAGAGAGAGAGAGAGAGAGAGAGAGAGAGAGAGAGAGAGAGAGAGAGAGAGAGAGATTAAATAGGGCAATTGAGCTAGATATTTACAAATCGATGTAATCAATTCCGTGATCATTATTTCCATGATTGACCATTAATGTGAATGTGAAGCTTTCACAGTCGCAGTTATACAGTATACTGTGTTATCAATAGAGAAGAAAAAACTAATGAGTGTAACTGTTGTTGGGTGATCATGGAGCCAAATTTTGTAAGAATCAGTAATTATAAAGCTGTATTTAAGGTAGCTAAAGTCAGCGCATATCCTTACGATGCACTAAGTTACATTGTAACACATCCATCACAGTCGATTGTTTTAATGTATATAATGGTTGGTTTTAACAGACAGACGTTTGTGATAACGAGACTTTTTTGGTGTAGACATTTGGAACAGGAGTTAGAAGTACAATGTGTAGATGTGATGGCAGATTACGGAGTCTGTATCACATTTGGATGGTACAGAAAAGAGGCAGAGTAGACATATAGTATTCTTTCATCTCCTTTCCAAAACTCGGCACTATTGACATCTGTTAAAGTCGACTTAGAGCTTTGCAAGGCAGATATTTTCAGGGTTCCATGTGAAAGTGGGAAATCTTATATAGGACAAGCAACATGCATTGTGCACTATCACATCATAGAACATCAGTGGCATATTCCACACTCGAAGCAAGTAAGTTTGCAGTCGCACTGTATTTCCACTGATCATTCAATGAAATTCAATGATATAAAAGTTGTGCCCCATACGTCAAACTTTTGGAGCTACGCCATCGATGAATCAGTGGAAATACGACTGTCTGAGTCACTTATTAATCAAGACAGCAGCTTCTATTTAAATTCTACACTGAGTCCTCAAGCGGTATCCGTGAAACAGTAAGTGGATACACTACACATATGCCATTGAGGTCTTAAATACGTGAGCTCACTACATTTTGGTCACTTTTGAAGGTGACCAGAAGACTTTGTGCCGAAATATCTTGGCAACAAGTTTCAGACATCCGTCAGTTCGCCGAAAACTATATGGAAAAATCTGAACGCCAGGAAAGTTTTACATTTCACATCGAGTGGATTGTCCATGATTGATCCTGTGGAGCACTGTCTAAATTTGTTCAATGCTACTGATATGGAAGCGTTATACAAAGCAGAAGAAATAAATTTTTCTCATCCGGGAACACTGTCGATCACAATAACATCAAATATAGAGTTAGTGCTGAATTAAGGGGGGCTCCTACAAACACAGATTTTGCAAAAGCCTTTTTCTTTAAGACTCAATTTGTCGAACAGGCTTAAACAAATCCTGCTAAAGATTTCGAGTATAAATTGTACATGTAGCACTGCTGCCGTATCTTAATGATTCTGTAGCTGTAGAAAAATACACAATGCTCACATATGACAACTACTGTGGTAATGGAGATAACTTTGCATACAATGGTAAGGGTATCAAATTTCCTACATCTAACTTTGTGTTCTGGTAATAAAACGCGGGACTACTGTGAAAATGGCAAGACGCACTAGTTTGCATTATACTTTGAACAGGGGAGACATGGAAGATGAGTAGACGTTTGGATATTCTGCATCAGATATACACAGTTACAAATACTAAAAAAGAGTTAGCAGAAAATGCTGCTTAATTATATACGTCCAAAGGATGCAGCGGCTTTGGTTAAAGTGAGACTTCTGTATAAACGAATAAGAAATAACTAGATAGGTTTGTTCTTAATTTGATTACATTGTGATCCAACACTCCCTTCGGAAAAAAACAGGCCGACACCAAAAGAACTATGAATTTAGTGCTATAACGTAGAGCTGTTGTTAAAAACACTGTGCAGTATCACCGTTTGGTCAGTGACACCAAGTTATGTAACATTTGTTAACAAATGGTTTGCATTGTGGTAATAGCACAAATTTATATTCTTATTCGCCAAAGAACCATTCACAATGTTCGAACATAGCTTAAAAATTACTTCTAACGTAGTATAGAAAGAAAATGTGGATAAAAATGGAGAATACAAGTTGCCTGCATTTGCTGTGAATACTAACAGAGAGTTGTCGCACGTTGGTATACTTTTCGAACACGACGGAGTGGGTAGTCTAGTATAACCTGTTAACAAGTGCATTGGGATGTGGGAATAGTACAAAATGACCTCTCAATACACATAAGCGCAACAAAATAGCGCAGTAATATTAGGAGCTGATAATTGGATTGCAAGTATTATCAAATTTAGAAGGTCTGATAGGAATTCGGGACTTGATTACGTGACCATCAGTAATGCCATCTTAGATATGTCAAGTATATAAAGAGGCTTGATAGCCGTAATGTGCACACGTCTTCTACAGAACCATCTTCTTTCATCCTTATGGTGGTTATATGTGATCAAATCGACTGTCAAGGACAATCAGAAAAGGGGGCGGACTGTAATATTAAAGACAAGTGCGGGTCATTTAACAATTATCTACAGAATAAATTCTCACTGTCATCTCTGTAAAACACGATTTCAATGTAAAGTTATCATTACTCGTATACAGTACAACAGTGTTGTAGGAAGAGGAATAGTAGAAAAAAATCAGCAAGGGATTACTGGAAACAATTCCGGAGAAACATAAAAACCCTGTGATTACACCATATAAAGTGGAATAGGCAGATGTTAACATGGCTGTACTAAAGGAAAGCTGCCTCGTGTACTGCAACAGATTCCTGCAGATTACTATCGTCTTATGGATCTGGGTATAACACAACATTTTGCTTTGATTTGTAACAAAAGAGATGTGCGCCTACATGTCATCAAGCCACTGTCAAGTAAACAGTAGCGTGATTGTAAACAACGATAAGTTAGTTCGGATTGACTGTTTAACGTCAATGACCTCCAGCTCTGTAGTAAAATATATGCAAATTTATATATACAAACAAAGTTATCAGTAACTACATTATCGAATTTATCAAGTTGCCTGATATGTACCTGTGAGAGCCCATTACATCTTCCTTGGCTAAAGAACGTGGTATTACCAAGCTTAAAGTCACGAATTATTACTACAAAACGGATGGTGTGTTCGACACTGTAGAAGACTGTCTAAGTGTATTAAACACCAACAAACTGTGTTTACAATGCGCACTCTGTGCCACTCATTTCCATGTGGAGTAATTACTGGATATCTCACACAGATGCTGCACTGTGATTAGTAGTGTTCTGCAGTTTGTCTACTGAGTCAATAAGACAATTAGAAAGTTGACTGGTGTGATGCTAAATCCTCGAGATGACGATAAAGATTATAAACTACAGTTTGTCTGCCTTTAGTTTTAATTATTTGCCTGTAAACCATTTGGAGACTTTTAATACAGACTCCAACAAAGATAATATAAATTTAACAGGAGAAACAAATTTTTCTCAGTGTAAGACACTACAGTCAAAAATAAGATCAGTTGTAGATATTGGCAATAATGATTGATTGCCAGGAATAGTTTATTCTATTAGTCCTCAAAAAAGGAAGAAATGTGTCGAAGAGACTTAAACCATCCCGTACTACAGAAATTCCACCACTATGTACAGTTATGAAAACTGGAATTTGAAGAGCTCGAATTAAAAAGAAAAAAACGAAATGTGAAGAACATGGCGAAAACACTTGCCACAAATGAAGAATATAGACTGATATTGGAAAAAGAAGAAGCTATTACAGATTGCAGACAAGGTTCACATATTAATTTAAACAGAATGTACGGAAAAATCTGAATATGAATGTGGTATAAAAAATACCATCATTTACTATAAATACTGATATACGTGTTCACACATTTGAGTGCTTGCAGAAATCAATGGCTCAATGGACATTTACTGTATTAAAGGACGCACGATCTTTTTAATAAATATCCACTCCCATTTCAGTCCGCTTAACCTGCGAAAATTCGCGCATCTTAGAGTCACACTATCTGTTGCGCGTCGGACATTTTACTCACCTTTTTACGAACTTGTAGCATGATGCGGGTGAAAAGTACGTATGCAATTCCTCTTTAATTGAAATAAATGGTTGTAGCTTCGTCATAAGTTGCATTGCAAAGTATCTATTTTTTATTTCTTGATGGTGACTAGTTTCGCACACCTGTGTCCGTTTTCAAATCATCCATGCTGTAAGTGTGACAAATACAGGCGATAGACCATGTACAGAAACTGCCCGAAATAAAACTCTTAGAGGCCTCTGACAGCGGCGCCTGTCGATGATAAAATGTTTACTGACTCAGTCAGTCATTTATTTCAATTAGAGAGAAGTTGTGGATAAATTTTTCACCCGCAGTATGCTACAAGCTCGTAAGACGGTGAGCAAAATGTTCGACGCGCGACCGATAGCATAACTTCTAGAAGCGTGAGTTTTCGCGATTAAGGCTGACTCAGCCAATAAACATTTTATCTTCGACGCGCATCGTTATCAGCTGCCTCTAGAGTTTTACTTGGGGCAGTTTCTGTACATGGGTTATCGACTGTATTTGTCACACTTCCAGCATGGATTGTTTGAGATTGGCCATCCGAAATTAGTCACCATCAAGAAATAAAAAACAGATACTTCTCAATGAAACTTATGACGAAGTTACAAACCTTTTATTTCAATTATGTTGCTCACACCCAACAAGCAGTCTGAAATGTAAGTAATATGTATAAATTAGAATGTTTCTCTTATTTTTATAACAAAGCATCATATTGTCCTATTTAAAATATTTATTTGCAGTACAAAACAATTAGTTTATCTGTACCTTTGTTAATAATCGTAGGTGAAATATAATCTTCAGTCTTCTATGGCACACAACAAGTATTTATTGATAATTAACTTCTGTGACTTAATCTTTGTCATATATCCGAGCTTTGCACATATCACATAATGTTATAGCATGTTCATCAAACAAAAGTTATTGACAATGAATAAATGCGTTGTTTGTCTTTTGAGTCTTGGACACTTGACGTATACCATTGGGTTCTTCAGCGTCTGAAACTTTAGTTTCATTTGTAAATCGTTTTATAATATGCTGTAGAGTACAAGACAGATTTTACATTGTACTCCTACGCACAATTTGTGGTTGTGTTAGACCCAGGGACAGAGTTTCCAGGTATTGTCTCCTAGTAATAATAACTTTGGTATTTCCTTTTTATATTTTTAGGCTGTTTATGTCAGTAATATTTAAAATAGAAAAAAATGGTCTCAATGACCACCTACATGCTACTCGAGCCACGGAATATATTTCTCTCAGACGATCCACCACATCGACACCTTCCCTTGTCCGCTTATAATATGTAATGATTTCGGGTTTTGCGTGTTCCACGGTAGCTGGATCAATCTAGTCATCATCCTGGATTGTACTAACCAGAAGCAGAACTTTTTTGTTTTTTCTTCTTTGGTATATGGGAAACCAGAACATCATTCACATGCAAACCGAAAGTCCTACTGTGTATTGATCTTATTTTAATATCTGCGAACAACGGAGGGATTTTCCTTTTATTCTTCCTGAGAGTACCAATTAAAGTTTTTCGTTTGCTCATCAATTTGTCAGTCCGGCCCGGTAGCTGAGTGGTCAGCGCGACAAACTGTCAATCCAAGGGCCCGGGTTCGATTCCCGGCTGGGTCGGAGATTTTCTCCACTCAGGGACTGGGTGTTGTGTTGTCCTAATCATCATCATTTCATCCCCTCGACGCGCAAGTCGCCGAAGTGACGTCAAATCGAAAGACACCAGGCGAACGGTCTACCCAACGGGATGCCCTCGTCACACGACTTTTCATTTCATAAATTTGTCAACGAATGTAATTGAGATAAAATAATTATCCGCCGTTATATTTCTATCTTCACATAATATATGTCTTGATAAACGATTCAAGATAGCATATGCAGTGATATCAAATTTGTATCGGCCTTTTGGTTGCTTGCCTGTGTACATTTCTAAATTACTTGTGTAAAAATAATCTAAATCACATGAAGCATACACCTTAATTCCATACTTGGCTGGTTGATAGCCACCTCTAAATGCTTCCAACATTTCATCAATTGTTACATGTTCTCCAACCGGATTTTTCTGTCGACACTTAGCAATGACATAATCAAATATTTGACGAATCTGGGTGAGATCATCATACTTAGAATTCCCTGAGCGGGTTTGGATATCGTCAAACCTTATAGCTCTCATCAGAGAAGGGAATCTAGTACTGCTCATAGCGGCTCGAAAAATATCAGGAGCAGTGCCGTATTTGTCCCACACTGCCGGCCGGAGTGGCCGTGCGGTTCTAGGCGCTACAGTCTGGAATCGAGCGACCGCTACGGTCGCAGGTTGGAATCGTGCCTCGGGCATGGATGTGTGTGATGTCCTTAGGTTAGTTAGGTTTAAGTAGTTCAAAGTTCTAGGGGACTGATGACCTCCAAGTTAAGTCGCATAGTGCTCAGAGCCATTCGAACCATTTTTTGTCCCACACTTCCTGCACATTCAAACGACCAACTGTATATAAAATGCCAAGAAACGCTTTTAGTTCTATAATATCAGTCTCCTTACAATCTCTCTCTCTCTCTCTCTCTCTCTCTCTCTCTCTCTCTCTCTCTCTCACACACACACACACACACACACACACACACACACACACACACACTTGAAAATCGATTCTTGACTTTTCTAATATGAATATTTGTGTATGTAACTGTATCAGTCTGCATTTCTTCACTTACGAAAAGAAGAAAACAGTCCCCAAGAACTTCGACGGTTTATACCATAACTTTTGCTACTGCTCTACCAATAACAATATTCTGAGGTCTTGTCCTCACATTGGAATAACCTGGATTGTAAATTCCCTTCGTTTGGTTGTCTTTGCCCAAGTTAAATATCTGACCTCGTGGTTTGATGGGAGACATCTCACCTTCATCCTCTGCTGATGACTGCTCCGTCTAGGTAGAGTGGTCGCTGTGTTCACTGTCTAGGTCACATTTAATATTATAGACTCTAACAGATGCTACTTCAACATTTTCTATGTCATCTCCTTACAGCCAAACCAGAATGCTTTCTTCTTGTCTATCCATGTATAAAAATACAAAACAATGTTAGTTCGCTCTCTTCGTATATACTTAACAGTTGTAAATATTAAAAAAACCACAATAAACCAAGAGCAATGCACATAAAGTGACATTTAAGAAAAATATTAATTGCAAAATATATATGGCTTATTTCGATAGTGGTACAAGTCCACTTTTATTCATTCTGAGATACAGAGTCCTAAAGTATATGAGAGCTGAAAAATCTGCAGTTTGAGATACCAGAAATATTCTAGCATATGGCTTCTTGCTAGAGATGAACTTTTCTTTCTGTTTGTTTGGACCATTAACGTCAGAAGCATTATAGACAGAAAAGTGGAGGTAATGGACTTGTACCACTATTGAAATAAACCCTTCATATGTACTTCGACATTCGCACGATGAGCTAAATGCTGTACGGCGATGATCGGCCCAGCCAACTGACCTCAGCGAGTGACACCCGCTAGTGACTCAACGACGACAGTTAGCCCTTGTCGGGGGACTTTTAAGACCCAGCTACTGAACGAACGAGATTCCTCTTAAGCATTGCTGACAAAATGCCGGGTGCTTTAAAATGTCCATGAGAAAAATGCTCATACAGCCAGTGCTAGCAGGTTGAGAAGAATGGTTACATTGTATTTAAATGTGGTCGGATGGATGTTGAAGCCCTTTTACAGAGCTAAAAACGATGGAATAGCTACATCAACAGGCATTCGTTTGCTAAAATTGTAAGTTTGACGTTTTATACGCAAGTTACACAAAAATACTGGACGGAAGTGATGCCAACGTACACCCAGAAAGATATGAAATGTTTTAATAGCCTTGTAATCCAGGAAATAAGAGGCAAAATTATAATTCATCAATGTTCTTGGCTAGAATAATTGCAAGAAGGAATAAAGATAACTGTTATAGCAATAATAGAGACATTTTAAAGGGTGAAAAGTTAGATATGTGTTGGAATAAGAGAAAAAACCTGCTTTGTATATGTCAAAAAAATGGTTCAAATGGCTCTGAGTACCATGGGACTTAACATCTGAGGTCATCAGTCCCCTAGAACTTAGAACTATTTAAACCTAACTAACATAAGGACATTACACAAATCCATGCCCGAGGCAGGATTCGAACCTGCGACCGTAGCAGCAGCGCGGTTCCGGACTAAAGCGCCTAGAACAGCTTGGCCACAGCGGCCGGCCGAACATCAGTTCCTAGAGTGAAGTGCAACTGTTAGACTCCTCTCTGTGAAACACGGTAAAAATAGCATTTGTCTTATATGAGGACAGTGTGTGACAGCAAGAAGAAAGTAAGGAGTTTACAATTAAAGATACAGCAGCAAGGCTTCTTTGGCCATTGATCCGGAGAATTATTGAGCTGCCTTCCCATGCTCGTATAATCTGAGCATTAAAACCCTACTGTCTCTGAGATGTGTAGAACTTTTATTTCTATAGTAGTTGTAGAAAATCACAGTTTGACGTTAGTCGAGCAATGTATTCATACTGTAAATGATGAAGGATACTTCATGCCCCAAAACTACACACAGCTCACTGGCAGCCATAACATGCGAGTATATACAAGAAATTAATCTGTCAAGTATATGAGCATGGTAAGGCGTTATGCTAAATCGTATGAAGGCTACAAATGAGGATTATGTCTAGAGGGGACACTGTATAAGGATGATTGAACTGGCAAGCTGATGTGCATATATTTCTGACGTTTGACTTTGTTATATTGTAGTATTGGCTGTTCTTCTGGTTCTGATGCCCCTGTTAATGTATACCGATTAAACGAATGTAGAATTAGACTAATATGGAGCCACATAATATCCTACTTCAAAATCATTTAGATCAAAAAGGGAAACGAACTGACACTGTCCGGCGTCATTGGGTGCCGTATTTATAATGCGACGAGCAGTATTTGTTTCAGTTGGCTACAACCACAAACTGCAAAAACAAAATTGCAAGTATATACTGAATCACCTCAGAAAATCTAATTGACGGCTCATATGAGGGACACACTGTACCTCCAACCTCTCAGATGCTTGTGGCATCATTAGTACGTGCGTGGATACTTTTGATCGGATAGTGTACGCAGAGTGTAGGTAGCACCTTACTAAGATTAAGGAAACTTCTCGAATAATTGTAATGAATTGCCGTTCTGTTAAGTGTTATATGTCGTTCCCTCAGGTTATTAGAGTTTAAGACTCGTGACCTTGATGCCTTCCTGCTGCTGCCTGCAACTTATAAAGTAAATGGAAGACAGTGCTCCATTGTTCTGGGAATCTGAAGTGAGTGTTACTATTTATACACCGCCTCTTCAAATTCTTTTGCAGCGGCGGGGGTGTAGCGAAGTACCAGTGGCTGTTGCGCAGCCAACAGACGCCTTTCAGAGGCTGGAAGGAGGAGATTACGACGATACCGTTTTGAGTTGCGAGACAATATGACATTTTTTGGTGTTTGAGGGGACAATACAGAGTTAAGTGTTTCTTTGGATATAAATATTGCAGTTATTCCTGTACTATTCCAACAGTGGTGGCAGTTGTTTAAACATAAATACACTGACGAAAGAAAAATCGCCAAACCGAAAGTTGGTAGGCGTGTTTCTAAATCTCAGTAATGATGTCTATTCAAATTTCGCTCAAATAGGACATGAACCACTAGCGTCATTATGAGGAAGCAAATCAGGTTTGGCTGGCCGGGGTGGCCGAGCGGTTCTAGGCGCTGCAGTCTGGAACCGCGCGACCGCTACGGTCGCAGGTTCGAATCCTGCCCCGGGCATGGAATTATGTGATGTCCTTAGGTTAGTTAGGTTTAAGTAGTTCTAAGTTGTAGGGGACTGATGACCTCAGAAGTTACGTCCCATAGTGCTCAGAGCCATTTTAACCATATCAGGTTTGCATGAAATGCACGCTGTAACGGTCGTGAGCGATAGTTACTCTGAGACTGGACTTGGTGAGTTCATGTTAGTCAAGAATGCATTTAAAGCGACCAAGACGTCATTATGAACACCTCCGAGGCCTACGAGAAAGCGCGTACGTCACGAAGGTAGGCCTGCACTCGCTCACTCGCTCACGTCAGCAGACAAACTACGTTTCTACACCTGTTAATTCGTAACTAGGCACGTCCGTACAAACGAAAACTGAATCTTCTACTGGAATCCGGTATTATGGAATTTACTGTTACTAGTCCGATAATGATCGGATGTCAATTGGACTACTTATAATTAGTTACGGCTGTACTGACGTACTATAAAATAAAATCGTGCTAAAATGATTATCAGTTGCATAAAGTATCACTTCTTGTATGTAATGAGTACTGTTAAGCAGAAGAGACTAAATTCTATAAACAGGCCGTTATACCATTTATATCTAGTACTGATCTTAAATTTTGTTGTAGTATTGTTAATCAGCAAGAATTCATAATAGCTGATTCCAGTGGAAGACGCAATTCTCGTTAGTACTTACACGCCCAGCTGCGAGTTAAAAGGCTTAGAAACGCATTTCGTCCGCTGAGTTGAGCGAGCGAGCGAGTTTAGGTCTACCTTCGTGACGTTCGCGCCGCGGCCTGTATTTCTCGGAACACCTCACTGAGTTAAAATGAGGTCGTGTAATAGGGTTGCAGGAAGCTGGATTTTCCTTCGCAATATTGCAGAAAGACTTGGCAGGAATGTAGCCACTATACGTGATTGCTGGCAGCGGTGGTCACGAGAATATACGGTCGCAGGAAAACCGAGCTGCGGACGGCGACGTGGTACTACCGAGAGTGATCACCATCGTGTTCGGCGTGTGGTTCTGGCGCATCGTAGAGCATCTGCAGCAAAACATTCAGCAGCAGTTGGCACCACAGCGACATACGAAGTGTTAGAAATCTGTTATTTCAAGGACGGCTCCGAGCAAGACGCCCAGTAGCGTGCGTTCCAGTGACCCCATCCACCGCTATTTGGTGCTTCAGTAGTGTCAAGCGAGAGCTCATTGGAGGGCAGGGTGGAGGTCTGGTGTGTTTTCCGATGAAATCTGTTTCTGCCGCGGTGCCAGTGGTGACCGTGTGTTGGTTAGGAGGAGGCCAGTTTTGGGCCTGCAACCAACCTGTCTGCGTGCAGACACACTGGACCTACATCCGGATTTATTCTCACGGGTGCTATTTCGTATGACAGCGGGAGTATTCTCCTGGCTATCTCACGCACCCTGACTGCAAGTCTGTACGGCAGTCTGCTGTGCTGCCATTCGTGAAAAGGATTCCAGGAGGTGTTTCTAACAGGATAATTCCCCAACATGCTCTACAGAGTGTCGGTATGTTGCCTCCGTCTGCTGATTCAGCAGATCTCTCTCTAATCGAGTACATATGGGACACCATCTTCGAAAACTCTAGCGTCATCTAAAAACAACATTAACCATTCCTGTATTGACGAACCAAGTGCAACAGGCATCGAAGTCTATCCCGGAAACTGACATCCAGCACATGTACAACACAATGCATGCACGTTTGTATGCTTGCATTTAACATTATGGCTGTTACACTGGTTATTAATGTACCGGCATTCCACATTTTCAGTGGGTTATCTCGTACCTACATTAACCTGTGATTTTGCAATGTAAATAATTTAAATATATTAGTCATACAAATGTATTCCCAGATTATAATTCTTCTTCATTAACTATTTTTTGGTGTTGCGTTTTTTCCTACAGTGTATATATACCTCCTGCACAGATAATTTAGCCTGGTGTAAGCACAAGTTCCCTATATTTGTTTAAAAAAAGTTCCTACATTATTACTAAAAAGTGAATAGTTGAATGATGTTGAATAGTAGCTGAAAGTGTAGTAACCCTAGTGTCTTACCTATACGAAATAAATGTACACGTTATAACGAGCAATGAGAGAGATGGAAAGATTAATGGTTATAATCGACAGTCTTCTTCTTATTCTTCATGAGGGCTGTGGTTGATCTCTCTTTCTTGATGTTGTTCAACCGATGTAAAGAGTACAAATTCTGAGTCCCTTTCGTGACTTGAAGAGTGGTGGTGATGTGAGGACTGGTGGTGCGATCAAATCCAACGAGTAGAATTGCACCACAGGAGAGAGGGGCAACTTCTTGGGGCATAAATCATAGTAATTAAGATAATACTTGCATCAACGTAACCTGAGAGAGCAGCAGCTATTTTTGACAATAAACAATGCTAATTAACATGACAGTTAAGGAGATTACATTAAAACATTTGCCCATTACGTAGATCCTATACAATATTCATTAAGAACAGAATTGAGAAGTTTGTTTACATCATTGTCATAAATTACACTCTATTGTTTACATAAGTACGGTAGGCCAAGTTACTGGTTTAAAAAACTAAAGCTCCATTGCAGCAAAAGATGGATTATGCACTCAGTTGTTTTGGTACATAAACTTGGTTCTGTCACACTTGTCACCATTTAAACGATACAGCACCAAAATACAAAAAACTGGACAACGCATTCATCTGTCACGTAAACATCTTCGACATGGAATCTCATTGACTGGAGTCGAATTTTCTTCAGTGATGAGTCCCGCTTCTAACTGAGCTCTGAGGACCAGTGAAGACGAGTCTGGAGACATTCTAGACAGTGGTGGGATATCAGTCTCACTGTCGCCGGCCATACGACCCGAAAACGTGGAGTGATGGTCTGGGATGCCATTTTTTTCATAGCAGTACCCATTTGGTTGTCTTTCGCGACAGCCTTATGGCACAGTGGTACGTCGAAGTTATTCTATGCCTCATTTTGGTGCCCTTCAAGGCATGCCATTCTGGACTTACGGTCCAGCACACTCGCATACACATGACGAGAGTTTCCACTGTTTGTCTTCGTGCTCTTCATCCTCTGTTAGAATATTGCTGGGCAGTGTGGGATCCTTACCAGTTGGGATTGACGAAGGACATCGAAACGGTGCAAAAAAGGGCAGCTCGTTTTGTATTATCACGTAATAGGGGAGAGAGTGTGGCAGATATGATACGCGAGTTGGGATGGAAGTCACTAAAGCAAAGACGTTTTTCGTCGCGGCGAGATCTATTTACGAAATTTCAGTCACTAACTTTCTCTTCCGAATGCGAAAATATTTTGTTGAGCCCAACCTACATAGGTATGACCATCAAAATAAAATAAGAGAAATCAGAGCTCGAACAGAAAGGTTTAGGTGTTCGTTTTTCCCGCGCGCTGTTCAGGAGTGGAATGGTAGAGAGATAGTATGATTCTGGTTCGACGAACCCTCTGCCAAGCACTTACATGTGAATTGCAGAGTAGTCATGTAGATGTAGATGTAGCCAAACCCTAGCTTGGCCAGCACGATCGCCGGATCTTTTCACAATTGATAAGTTTTGGAGCGTTATGGTAGGGCGCAATTTTGACGTAGCAACGCTGCAGTTGGATAGAATTTCGCACAATATCCCTCAGGAAGACATTCAACAACTTTGTCAATCACTGCCAAGCGGAATAGCTGATTGTATAAGGGCCGACGTGGACAAACATGTTATTCACTTGCTAAATATGTGAAGCTCTTTCTCTTGAACAAATCATCCAGTTTTTCTGAAATTTTAATCATTTGGCTGTCTTTCCATGTACCTCACATCTACCGATTTCCGTTGCCATCGGATAATTCCTTAGTAGTGCGTCCTTTTTTTTTAGTGTGTAATTCTCTCGAAATGAGCAGGGATTTAGAAAGCATCGTTTGTGCAAAACTCAGCATGCTATAGAGAACGAAGTTCGAAGCATATGGGATAGGTTCTCATGTGAGTCGCTCGGAGACTGCTGAAGTAACAGAACCTATTACGTTGTCCTCGACGGCGTGTGTTCATCGGGTATAGGGTGTCATTCGGAGTGCCCCATGGAAATGTGGTTAGACGGCTGCCTTTCTCTGTACACATTAATGATCCGACAGATATGGTGAATCTGTGACTGTTTACTGGTGACGCTGTTGTTTACGGAAAACACTCGTCGTTGAGTAACTGTAGGAGGATACAGCAGGACTTGTACAGAATTTTTGTTTGGTGTTATGAATGGCGGCTTGCTCTACATGTAGAAAAAATTTAAGTTAATACAGATGACTAGCAGAAAGACTCTTCTGTTATTTGAATACAGTATCAGTGGCGTCCTGCATGACTTAGTCAAATAGATTAAATATCTAGGAGTAATGTTGCAAAGCGATATGAAATGGAACGAACACGTTAGATGCGTAGTAGAGACGGTCATCTTCGATTTATTGGAAGTCTTTCGGGGAAGTGTAGGTCATCTGTAAAGCAGACGGCAAATAGAACATTAGTGCAACCCATTCTAGGATGTGCTGGAGTGTTCGGGATCCCCAGCAGGTCAGATTAAGGGCAGACATCGAAACAATTCAGAAGTGTGCTAGTGCTAGATTTGCTACCATTAGGGTTGATCAAAAAGCGAGTATTACGGAGATACTTCGGGAACTCAAATGGGAATCGCTGGACGTATGATGACGCTCTTTTCGCCATACACTATTGAGAAAATTTAGAGAACCGGCATTTGCAGCGGACTGCTGAACGCCTCTACTGCCACCAACATACACTTCGTGTAAGTATAGTGAGGACAAGATAAGAGAAATCAGGGCTTGTAGTGAAGCACACGGGCAGTCGTTTTTACCTCACTCCGTTTGCGACTGGAACAAGAAAGGGAATGACTAGCAGTGGTGCTAAGTGCCCTCCGCCATGCACCATACGATGGCTTGTGAAGTATGTGTTATAACGAAACATAATTACGGTGATCTTTGATCAGTAGAAGATTACGATACTAAGCCTGTGCGACGAAATTTGCGATCCCATTTTTTCCAGCTATGTTTTACTTAAAAGTGCAAGTCTGAGACACAAGAGGCGATGTGTTGTATAGAAATATTTATTTAAATTCTACCTTTTTCAATTTTTTCTGAGATACTTTGGAAAATAATTTTCATTTTTGATTTTAAGAGAAGTTAATTATCCTGTTATCCTATAAAATCCATTGTCCGAAAGAACAGATACCATCTTAGTATATATATATATATATATAATCTTCTTCTATGCGAATGCACAAACGGTGCCCGAACTCCTACGGGAATCGACAACGCGCCGCGAGTAATCAGTATTAATGGGCGGGGGCACTACGAATGTAGTGCGGGACAATACGCTGAGAATGTGGGTTTCGCGGGAGGCGTGCCAGAGATAAATCTCTACTGTCGCGCTATCCTCTGTGTCCTCGGTGGCTCAGATGCCGGCACGGCAGTGGAAGGATCAACAAACGAACTTGAACGGATGTCATATGACGTCTGCAACGACCAAACACAACGATCAACAACGAACAAAATGCAAAAAATAAAAAACTGACTGAACAGATCAACAAAGAACCTGAACAGCTGTCATCGGACGTCCGCCACGAACAAATTCATCGAACAATGTAAAGTAAAATGAGATTAAAAAAAAGAAAGATGGATAGAGCGTCTGCCATGTAAGCAGGAGATCCCGGGTTCGAGTCCCGGTCGGGGGAACACATTTTCATCTGTCCCCGTTGACGTAGGTCAACGCCTGTATGCAGCTAAGGGTGTTCATTTCATTGTAATTTCATTTTATCATCTATTAAAGAAAGAACTCAACATTTCATAAAAAAAAGACTATCGTAGTAATGATATTATAGAATATTTATTACTTTGGCGACCTGGCATAAACCATAATTTTTACAAAACTCTGTTTCAAAAATACGTGCTATAAGATACAATTATTTTTATCTTTATAAATTTTGTTAACCTCAAGAGGCACGTTTTCGTTGCAGCTGTTCATTCATTAATACAGAAAATTGCGTGCAAAAGTTAATTTGGCCAACTGTTGGTTCTAGAACAATGTAGAACTTCATGCTGCAATATAAAGTTTGTCACACGTGCCAAAAGTAGTTAGTCTTTGTCATGGCCTCGAGTGATACAATCTTAGTTCAGACGCGGAGTTGTAAGTTAGTCTCTGTGCTGTGGACGGACTGAGCACCAGGTACGAGTCATTTACATTTGAAACGGCAGTTCGGATTGACAATGCGTACAGAACATTTTACGAATTTGTTGAAAGAAAACGTGCTCAGAATGAAATCTGTGTATGTCCGAAGGAAGACTCTTTAGCGATGTGCAAGAAACTGATGCAAAAAATTCATTGTTTTCCTATGCCTGTATGAGAAAGTAAAAAAAAAGTAATAAAAATATCAATAATTATCTTCAATAATGTTCGACGAACCTGGACCTTTACATCTCCTAGAGAAGAAGTATTTTGGAACCACAAATACATTCACGAAATAGGATGAATGTCAAATTTTTTGCTCACTGCAGCATCCATTTTAGACACGTCCTTTTAACATGTATAACTAAGCATTTATATACAGGGTGTTTCAAAAATGACCGGTATATTTGAAACGGCAATACAAACTAAACGAGCAGCGATAGAAATACACAGTTTGTTGCAATATGCTTGGGGCAACAGTACATTTTCAGGCAGACAAACTTTCGAAATTACAGTAGTTACAACTGTCAATAACAGATGGCGCTGCGGTCTGGGAAACTCTATAGTACGATATTTTCCACATATCCACCATGCGTAGCAATAATATGGCGTAGTCTCTGAATGAAATTACCCGAAACATTTGACAACGTGTCTGGCGGAATGGCTTCACATGCAGATGAGATGTACTGCTTCAGCTGTTCAATTGTTTCTGGATTCTGGCGGTACACCTGGTCTTTCAAGTGTCCCCACAGAAAGAAGTCACAGGGGTTCATGTCTGGCGAATAGGGAGGCCAATCCACGCCGCCTCCTGTATGTTTCGGATAGCCAAAAGCAATCACACGATCATCGAAATATTCATTCAGGAAATTAAAGACGTCGGCCGTGCGATGTGGCCGGGCACCATCTTGCATAAACCACGATGTGTTCGCAGTGTCGTCTAAGGCAGTTTGTACCGCCACAAATTCATGAAGAATGTCCAGATAGCGTGACGCAGTAATCGTTTCGGATCTGAAAAATGGGCCAATGATTCCTTTGGAAGAAATGGCGGCCCAGACCAGTACTTTTTGAGGATGCAGGGACGATGGGACTGCAACATGGGGCTTTTCGGTTCCCCATATGCACCAGTTCTGTTTATTGACGAAGCCGTCCAGGTAAAAATAAGCTTTGCCAGTAAACCAAATGCTGCCCACATGCATATCGCCGTCATCAATCCTGTGCACTACATCGTTAGCGAATGTCTCTCGTGCAGCAATGGTAGCGGCGCTGAGGGATTGCCGCGTTTGAATGTTGTATGGATAGAGGTGTAAACTCTGGCGCATGAGACGATACGTGGACGTTGGCGTCATTTGGACCGCAGCTGCAACACGGCGAACGGAAACCCGAGGCCGCTGTTGGATCACCTGCTGCACTAGATACGCGTTGCCCTCTGTGGTTGCCGTACGCGGTCGCCCTACCTTTCCAGTACGTTCATCCGTCACGTTCCCAGTCCGTTGAAATTTTTCAAACAGATCCTTTATTGTATCGCCTTTCGGTCCTTTGGTTACATTAAACCTCCGTTGAAAACTTCGTCTTGTTGCAACAACACTGTGTTCTAGGCGGTGGAATTCCAACACCAGAAAAATCCTCTGTTCTAAGGAATAAACCATGTTGTCCACAGCACACTTGCACGTTGTGAACAGCACACGCTTACAGCACAAAGACGACGTACAGAATGGCGCACCCACAGACTGCGTGTTCTTCTATATCTTTCACATCACATGCAGCGCCATCTGTTGTTGACAATTGTAACTAGTGTAATTTCGAAAGTTTGTCTGCCTGAAAATGTACTGCTGTCCCAAGCATATTGCAACAAACGGTGTATTTCTATCGCTGCTCGTTTAGTTTTTATTGCAGTTTCAGATATACCGGTCATTTTTGAAATACCCTGTAGCTGTATGACTATCTGAAAAAAAGTATTTAATTATCTAGATTTGTACTAAGTAATAAGTAAGTGTTGAAGTGCCAGTTGCACTGAAAGTACTGGCAGTGAGACTACCACTGACACCCATGTGAGAAACCGCACAGAATTTATCGATCCTGTAGATCTGTTTATCGAACTTAGAAAAGCTGAGTGACAGTACAGCATCTTTACATTATAAAACCACGGAAGCAGTAATTGTATTTGGATTAGCAGTTATGTTCATACGTTAGTCCAGATCATATTACTACTTCAATAACGCTATGATCTAGTGAACGCTCTGGGGTTTATAACGTCTCTTACAGACCTGTGGAAGAGGCAGCTGTGGCGGCTAGCATTGTTTCGGCTGAGTTAAGGAGTAGTTGACAGGCCGGCAGGCCAGCGGGTCAGATGGGCCAGCCGGTGAAGAGTGGGGTCGGCGACTGCGTGCCAGACACCATCTACACAATGTCTGCCCGCGGCGGGCAGTTAGCTCGAGATGCAAGCTTCTTGGTCCATCCATGCCCATGTCCGGGCACTTATTTTTAACAGATGTTTCCGTTTGGACGTTGGTCCAGTCACCGAATTCGTTAACGATAGCTATATCCAAATATTCATAAAGACTGAATAACGAGTGTCAAACCGGAATCACAAAGATCATAATTGGAGCCCAGATTTTTATGTAGTTATATAATCTTTTCCTTCGCTTCTACGAAAGTAAAAAATGTAAATGTTCATGAATTATGTCGGCAGTGTTGTAATTTTTAACGTTATCGTTACATATTTTTACAAATTTTGCTATAATTACATTTCTTACATATTTTAACTTAATGCTACGTAAAGTGACATATTGCTGCTTTCTTACCCTCCATATTTCCTCAGTGGGTCGCTTAATTAGAAACTATGATAGTCTGACATTCCATAAAAGTTGAAGAGGGAAGTAACTTGCCTCTAAACGTTACATTCTAGTACAATAAAACTTAATGGCACTCTGAGTCGGATTTTGAAGGGCGTAGTTCTGCTTAATTTTATAAGATGCGTATTTAGCACTCGATAGCGAAGAGATACTATTTACTGTGTGTGGCAATGTAGCTGTCATAGCTGTGTGTGGAAGAGAGCTTCGTGTGCTGTCTAGTTTAGCAACGGGGCAAACAAAGGACTATCAGCCCCAAGTTTTCCGACTAACAGCGACTTACATCTGTTCAAAAGTATGGAGTGCTGGGCGCTAAGATAAGTTTGCCAAAGAGTTCAGGAATATTTGTATTCATGTTCCACCCTATTACATCAAAATTATCATGCAAGCTAAGATCTTGGGTTACGATTGATGTAGAAATTGTTCTTTGTCGAGGGTGAAACGAGGTGGTCGTGTGCTCTATGAATTACCAACGTCAGGAAAATATACGAAGTGATGCACACACAAAGATCAGCGCAGTACAATCGTCTAAATAGCAAATGTTATTGACGCAGATACACAAGACTCCAAACTTCACAAATGAATGTTTACATGATATGTGCTCCGCTGTGGTTGCAACAAACATTCCAAGTTGCAAACTTTGGTGCTGAACATCGTGCGTTTCTACAAAAGTACTGTGGGCAATAGATTGCTGATGAATCGACGTTAAGGAAAAACTACTTAAATTTTTGTTACTAGAAGGTTCTGAGAAGTTTGTGGTGCTATGGTAGTAATATGGATAGCCGTCAATGAAACAACAGGCGTGTGTTGACGATTAATGGCAATTTCATTATTGACAAAGGCAGTACTTCTAAAATGTTGAAACACACAAATTATTCACCAGTAGAACAGTCTTGAAATGCTCCAGTCTGAGGGAATTCAAGAAGTAAATGTCCGAGCCGTGGCCGGCTCGCGTTGATGCCGTTTGTTCTTTGGAATTTTGTCGCAATCGAGTGGCATCTTATTTCTCCCTGAGTTACTACCATAACAAGTTGCTGACTTGCCTCCCTCAGTGGCAGGAGCAGTGCTTATCGATACTAGTACTGCTATGCCATCTTTGCAGTGACCACTATATTTCCGTGTGGTGGTGTGTGTGGCAGTCGGTCGGTTGGGACAGAGCAGCGAGGAAGTCTCCGTGGAGCGAGGTTAGGCCGGGATCGCTGGTGGGATGCACGCGCGGTCGGATTGTGAGGCGCTAGCTGCAAGAGCTACAAAATTCGTTGCCCATCGAACCTGGACATCGAAGCTGAGTGATCAATTAACCTATTATGAAACCTCAACAGTTGTGACATCTCTTCGTTCATTGCTGGTTGTTGCTTCCTAGGCCGTTCCTCGCAACAGCGACGTATGGTGTGTTAGAGTCAGCGAAATTTTGCAGCCATCTTACTGTATGGTGTTAATTTGGTTGTTACTTATCAGTGAAGTGCACCAGCAGTATTTTCTACCTTGTGACCGTTAACTCCCCTTGTTGATGCTGTCTGGTACGGCGTGTAGTTCGACAGTCTTTTAGTTGTTTTTTCATATTTTTTCTTAAGAGTGGTTATTGTGCCTTGACTGTTTTTAGATGCCAATTTTGAAGACATAGTGCTGCTGGTATCTTCGTCCACGGCTGATATTTTCCGTTGTCGTACCATTCGTTGGGCGGAAGTGAATTGATCAGGTTGTTGGTCGGTCCCTGGGTCGGGTTGCCACCCGATTATTTAACCTTACTCTTGGCTGCCCGTCTCATCTCACTTCACCTTACGTTAGAGCTACCTCGTCAGGCCGACCCCTGGAACACTTCTGAGCACCACTGTTCCGTTGGTTTTAGATTGTGATTTTCATTTTAGTCTGATGTACTGTGCGAGGCCTATTACAGTGGCATCTATCACAAAGCAAAAAAAGTGGTCCAACTAAAACATTCATATTTCTTTACGTACTACACGAATATGTAATAAAAATGGGAGTTCCTATTTTAAAAAAACGCAGTTGATATCCGTTTGACCTATGGCAGCGCCATCTAGCGGGCCAACCATACCGCCTTCTGGTTTCCCCCTTCAAGCTAGACAAGTTTCGTTCTTTGTAGTTTTTTCGTTTGACGCTTATTTCGTGAGATATTTGTTCCGGTCACGATCAATGGACCACCCTGTATACACCGATCAGCCAGAACATTATGACCACCGACCTACTTTCAATACAAACCCGTCCAGGCGATAACAGCGTTACCTGGCGAGGAATGACTGCTAGTCAGACACACTCACCGTGCACGTAAATCAGTGTGCGTACTGTCCATTTCTAGAACGGGGAAGATACGTGATCTGTGTTTGACCGAGGGCAAATTGTGGTGGCCAGGAGGCTCGGCACGAGCATTTCGGAAACTGCATGACTTATCGGCTGCTAGAGTACTGCTGTGGTGAGTGTCTTCAACACATGGTTCAAATGGCTCTGAGCACTTCTGGACTTATATTCTGAGGTCATCAGTCCCCTAGAACTCAGAACTACTTAAACCTAACTAACCTAAGGACGTCACACACGTCCATGCCCGAGGCAGGATTCGAACCTGCGAATGTAGCGGTCGCACGGTTCTAGACTGTAGCGCCTAGAACCGCTCGGCCACTCTGGCCGGCAACACATGGTGAAACCACCTCCAGATGTGGTGGGATTCTACGGCCACCCTTCATTACAGATGTTGGACGTCGTAGACTGGACAGACTGGTAGAACAAGACAGGTGGCGAACTGTGGCGCAACTAACGTCAGGCTTTATTACTGGTGTGTCTAAACACATAGTGCACCGAACACTCCTAACCATGGGCCTCCTCAGCCGACGACCGATGTATGTGCCAATGTTAACACCACACCATCGGCAGCTTCAACTGAAATGGGTTCCCGGCCATCGACACTGCACGCTGGCGTAGTGGCAGGGTGTTACACGGTCTGATGAATCCCGATACCCTCTTCATCACGCCGATGGGACGGCGCGAATCCGTTGTCTTCTAGGGGAACAGCTCCTTGACACCTGTATTGCGGGACGGAGACAACATGGCGGCCCCCATTGTGCTGCGGGGACATTCACTTGGGCATCCATGGGTTCAGCGGAGCTCGTGCAAGGCACTATGACTGTCAAGAAGTATCGTACACCCTTTCATGACGATAATGTTTCCCGACGGCAGTGGCAATTTTCAACAACATAGCGCTCCAAGTCACAAAGCCAGGAGTGTGACGGAGTGGTTCGTGGAACACACTGGCGAGTTCTAGTTCATGTGCTGCCCCCCCTCCCCCCCCCCCCCCCCCCAACTCGCCAGATTAAAACCCAATCGGACACATCTGGGATGTGACTGAACGATGTGTTACAGCTCATGCCTCACCCCCCCCCCTCCCTCTCCCGCACACACACGAAATTCACGGGAATTAGGTGACTTGGCGTGTGCAAACGTGTTGGCAACTCCCTCCAGCGACCTACCAAGGCTAAGAGAAAGCCAGGAGTTAAGAGCGTGATAATGAAACTTACGAACCTGAATATGAGATGGGCTGAAGATACTGCGAGGCGATATGACATAATATCGGAAAAGGAGAGTCTGCGTGGGGTTCTTCGTGAGAAGAAGAGACCTAGAGGACGACGTAATGGAAGAAGAACAAACGGCATAAAGAAATAAACTATATAATCTTGGGTGCGTCAAGCAGACAATCGTAATGTATGGGAGATGTCCTGAACATATGTACGTCCAGCAGTGGATGAAAATGGTGGTGATGGTAGTGGTGGTGGTGTGTTTCCTGAAGATTCGTCGTATATGTTGGCGATAATAAATGGTGATAAATGATGAAATGTTATGTCTACAAGAGGTATATTGTATAGGCCTAGCATGATCCTGAAGAGGAGGATAGAGATCATTGACTTCTAAGAAGAGCAACGAAAAAATACATTTGGGCGAGCTTATGTCAATAAAATATTCACGTTACGCAACAATGTAGAAAAAAGAGCTAGCAGCACAGAGCAAGAAATTTCATTTTTATTGGGTCTACAGAGTGAGTATGATACACTTCGAAGAAGTAAACTGGGTATAAGCATGAGAAAAAAAGGAGTATGTCTAACAATGGACAAATTACAGTAGGATTCTACGCAGACTACAGTAGTACTCTGTCTGCAATTACTTCGACATACTAATGTACAATGTACTTAGTGCCATATGATTGCTCAAGTATGTATGTATGTATGTATGTATGTTCATGCAACGTATTGTATAATAATTCTTAATTTCATACTTTATGTATCTTATTCACAGGGTGTATAAGAAAAAAACTCTTCAACTCCAAGCTCTTTGCCTTTCATATTTTGGGAGAAGGTAGTATGGACCAAAACGTGAAAAAAGTCGAGTAAACATGGGATCTAAAGTGGATACCTTAACAGCTATGAGCTCGTGTTCAGTAGAAGAGATGGGTTTGACACTAGTGAAGATGAACAAATGAACAAGTGCTCATAGCTCTTAAGATATTTATTCTAGAGCCCATGTTTGTTTATTTCTGTCCCTGAAGTTTGTCAGCTTTTTTGAGAGGGGGGAAGGGGGAACACACATACATACACCCAGTCGCCCTCTTAAGGGTTGTTTTCTCTGATGTTTCGGCAGATATTTCTTATTTCGTTCTTACAATCTGTAGCTGTAGGCTGCGCAAACAAAAAGTGCTCATCATGCCTTTCACGCGACGCGATATGTCGACGGAAAGCGCCCGTTTGTTTCCTGTTACAAACAAAGCGGAATTTTTGGTGCCCGTTGGATAGAGCGGTTCCAAATTATTCCATTGGCATATTCGTTGCATCGATGCGTGTTAACAGGGAAAGTAAAACACGAAAAGCGGCCAGTTCTCCAGCAACGACTGAGGTGCGTTACTGCATGGCGGTAGCTATTAGTGCGAGCCATGGAGGTGCTGTCGCTGTTGTAGTACTGGTTATTCTTAGTGTTTTACTATCCCTATTTATTAAAATCAACTGTGTTTCTTACAGAAAACAAAGAGAGACTTGATGTGCATCTTCATGTTTTCGCTGCGTAAAGACTGTTCCATAAAATTTTGGGCGTGCAGCCGCATAAATTCAGTTTCTTCTTCTAATATTTCGGCTGAATACCGTCCAGCCATCTTCAGAGTGAGCCGAGGTGACTAACGCCCCAGCACTTGCTCCGTCCTTTTGAACTCGGGGACCGAACCACTGCGTTTGCGGCCAAAGGTACACAATGCGCCAGAGACGTTAATAGGCGGCAAAGAGGTATAACATATGCATGGAAATTGAGTCTATGGCTGTGCAGTGGATCCACACGGTGATATCGATATGTCACGGAGAGCTGTACCGTCGCGACGTCTTTGTGATTTAATTACAGAAATTGCCGGATTCTATGACTTGTCCAAGCTGAAGCCGCTATCTCTGTTAATTAAATTCGTCGCCAACCGAATTTCAATTGCTTCTTTCACTACTGAGTTCCAGAAAGATGAAGTCGAGGATAAAATGTAGACATTATCGTACACCATAGAGTGCCCAGTGTCAATACAGTGCTCTGCCACCACAGATTTATTAGGTTGTAAGAGACTGATGTACCTGCGGTGCTCCTTGCATCTCTCCTGGACTGTACGTGTCGTCTATCCGATGTATGAACGGCGACACTCACAGGAGATATTATAAACGCCAGGCTTCCGATGCACCAAGTCATCTATAAACGAATCCAGAAGTGCTGCAGTCTTTGGTGGAGGGCGACAAATCACTTTCACTTTGTGTTTCCTGAAGATTCGTCCTATTTTTGACGAAAGGCTTCCCACGCATGGCAGGAAACCATGGATTTAAAACTTTCCGTGTCTTCTTTGGCCATTCTTGTTCCCACTGTTGATTTCATTTGTAGTGCCTTACGTATCTGTTGTGGAAAGTACCCGTTGGTTTCAAAAACTCTTCTCAGTTGTAGAAGCTCGTCCTCCAGACTGCTCTCGTCAGCAATGACGTGTGTTCTGTGTACTAGAGTTCGCAGTACACTCATTGTCTGAGAAGGATGGTGGCAGCTATTTTCACGTAAATATAGATTCGTATGGGTCGGTTTTCGATACACTGCATGTCCCAAGTGCCATCGTCTTTGCACAGTACCAACACATTAAAAAATGGAAGGCATCCATCTTTATCGATTTCCATCGTGAACCGAATTTGTCTGTGGATAGAATTCAGATGATTTAAAAATTATTTTAGCTTGTCTTCACCATGGGGGCCACACTACAAACGTGTCATTAACATACTCCAAAACACTGTTGGTTTCAAGCTATCAGATTCCAGCGCTTTCTCCTCGAAGTCTTCCATAAAAATGTTGGCCACCAAGGACGACAGAGAACTACCCATGGCGACATCGTTAGTCCGTCATTAAATTCGTTATTGAATAAAAAATATGTCGAGGTCAAAATTTGTTTAATAAAAGCTGTGTTTAGTTAAAGCTGAAATCTTTTTATCGAAAGTCTTTCCAATGAGAGATAATGGTTCCGAAAGAAGAACCTTTGTGAAGAACGACACTACTTCGAAACTGACTAACGTATCAGAATTTTTCAGTTTGAGTGATTTCAGTTTGTCAATGAAGTTCACAGAGTTACGTATGTGATGAGCGCATTTTCCCACCAGAGGCCTTAATAACAACGCCAAGTGTTTGGCACAATCATAGGTTGGAGAGCCGATGTTAATCACTATCGGACGTAGAGGAACACCATTCTTGTGGATCTTTGGAGGTCCATAAAGCCTTGGAGGGACGGCACCACTTGGTTTAATGTGCTGTCACTCAGTAAACCGTTCATTTTTCTATGATAGTCGTCACAAGACATTAAGATAGTGGCATTACTTTTATTAAATGGGAGAACCACCGTCTCAAAATCCTGTCGAAGCTTACGTAGTGCAGCGCTCTCTGCAACAGATATTGCTGATTCCGCAGAAAGAAGACGAACAGCTTCTTCAACGGCACTGACGAAAGCCAGTATTGGTAAAAGTTCAGTCCTTAACTTAAAACCATCATCACCTATCAACGTCTCTGGCGCCTGGAGTATCTTTGGCCACATACGCAGTGGTTCGGTCCTCGAGTTCAAAAGGACGGAGCAAGTGGTGGAACGTTAGTCACCTCGGCTCACTCTGAAGATGGCTGGTCGGTATTCAGCCGAAATATTAAAAGAAGAAACTTAATTTATGTGGCTGCACGCCTGAAATTTATGAAAAGAGAGACTTTCCGTCGACAATGGGAGTGGCGTGAAAGACAAGCAGTATTTGTTTGGGCTGACTCTAGCTACACGTCTCAGAAACGAAATATCTGCTGAAAATCCCGACGAAATAAGCCTGACGACCTCTAGGAGGGACAGTCTGTCTGTATTACATGTCTGTTATGTTTCACATTGACTTCTCTCTCTTTTTGTAGGCATGTGGAATCCTGCCACATGGACATGATGGGGCAGAAGATAGCAAATAAAATAGTAGAATGGCCATATGCTGTGTATCTAGTTCTTTCAGTGGCAGCTCTGGCCGCTTCCCTTGTACCTTTGTGAGTAAAAGGCTTTCAAGCCACAACGAAAAGCTTAAAATACTTTATCTGCTTGTATCTCTGGAAAAGAAGTAACTTAAACGAAAACATTTCGTCGGTTTTACTCAATAAGCAAGGTAGATCTGCAGTGCTTACAAAGCCAAATCAGATCTCAATTTCTTCGAGGGTTCTTCACAAATCTGAGGTAAGAGGATATTGCGTATGAGATGATTTTAAAGAAGAGAGATTCGGATCGAACAGAAGCAGCTCAAGATGCGAGGGAATCCTCAGAACAGAATCCAGGGAGTCGTTGCGTCCTACGCTAGAAATGAGAATCGAAGAAAATCACAGGTTCTTTTCACGCATTTAAGACTTACCGAACATACTCAAAACTAAGAGAACTACCAATAACTCCCTTAAAAGCTACGTACTTAACAGAATGCGATCGATGGCGCAATGGACTTACGTTATGCATACCCTGTTATCTTCATACGTATTTATCGACTATAGTTGTTTGATGTGCCTCTCTGCTATTGGTATCATTTTGAGAAATGTCAGCTGGAATACGGGTCTTCACTTAGATTTTACTGCATCTTAAGACCAAAAAGAGTGGATAGAGCGTTGTATCGTGGAAAAAGTATTCTTTTTTTGTGCTGGGAAATCTCAACTGATACATGCAGTTTTTTATCGATCTTATACGTCGCTTCAATAACGATTCTAGATACACGTATAATACAACAGAGTATATATTTTTTTGTAGTTTTTGCAACTCTCACTGTCGTATAACGATGGCTGCTGCTTTCGTTTTCATATTTTGTTTGTACATGCTCCTTCGTCAATCTTTATATGAGTAGCGTCTTAATAATCGCTGACGGCCCATTTCTTAAGTACTTTCTCCCTTGTTATCCTTATCTCAATATGTGACAGAACGTGTAGCTGCAATACATAAGACGCTGGACTCTAATTCCGGGGGAAAATATACAGTACAGTAACGTTGATGAAACCACCTGTCAAAAGCCTGAATAACCCCCTTTTGCAATGGAGACTGCTGCCAGTCGTGTAGGAAGAGTGTCAGTGAGGTTCTGTAAGGAACTGACAGGAATGTGGCGCCATGCCGACTGCAATGCCGCAGTCAGCTGCGCTAGATTTCTTTGTTGTGGATCCATGGTGTGGACAGCCCGATCAAGGTGTTCCACAGATTATCGATTGAGGGTGGGTCCGGGGAGTTTATTGACCAGGGGGTACAGTAAACTCATTGTGGTGTACTTCGAACCATACACATAAACTGCAAGCTATACGACACGTTTCATTGTCCTTTTGGTAGATGTCGTCGTGTCGGGAAAAAATAAACTGCATGTAGGGGTTGATATGCTACCGAAGGATAGATACATACTTACGTTGATCCATTGTGCCTTTCAGAGTGACGAGATCATCCAGAGAAAGCCATGAAAACATTTCCCACATCATACCGCTCCCTCTTCCAGCCTAGACTCGTCCGACTATTGTTGCAGGGTGTTTGTTTTTTGACATTTCACACCGTACACGCCAACGGCCATTTGTCTGGTGGGGTATAAAATGTGATTCATATGAAAAGGCCACCTGCTGCAAAAAGTATAGTTCCTTCAATAAGTATAACACATCAACAGAAGTCAGTAGACAGGGTAGAGCATACTAAGTATTTGGGTATACATATAGATCAGAATCTTAATTGGACAATTCATATTTTGGATCTTATAAAGCGACTAGGTACAGCAACTTTTGCAATCAGAATAATTGCAAATTTTGAGGATATAGATATTAGTAAGCTAACATACTTTGCATACTTTCACTCCCTGATGTCATACGGAATAATATTTTCGGGTAACTCAACATTTAGGCAAAACGTATTCACTGCTCAAAAGAAAGTGGTTAGAATAATGTGTTGGGTTCATATTCACACATCTTGCAGGCATCTTTGTAAAAGATGGGGAATTCTTACAACAGCTTCACAGTACATTTACTCACTAACGAAATTTTTTCTCAACAACATGGACCAGTTTAAAAACAATAGGACATTCATGATTATAATACCAGAAAAAAGAAAGACACTATCCCTTACTCAACCTATCTTTGGCATAGAAAGGGGTAAAATATGCTGCTATAAAAATTTTCGACAAATTACCAGATGTAATAAAATGTCTGACAGGCAGCAGTAATAGCTTCCAAAATAAATTGAAATCGTATATCCTTGACAACTCCTTCCATACCACAGATGAATTCTTGAATAGGAATGAATGATTGTATAAATATAGTATCTGCATTTGGTTCCATTTAAGGGAATGGGGTAATTAATAGAAACATTAATCTTCAACTCTGTATTGTAATATATATATTTAAAAAATCTTGTTTCAAATGAGCATTTCTTGTGCGCTTGACACGTTCCACACCATAAAGGCTACCGTACCGTGCGATTGATCAATGGAACACGCAACCAACTAAGTAAGTAACTAACTAACTAACCTGCAGTCACTCAGTGAACGTCCAGTTGCTCTAATTGCAGCATTCATCGTCGACGATCATCAGTCAGCGTGGGTGCATGAACCAGGTGCCTCTGCAGAGTTCCACGCGCAGCAGTGTTCACTGAACAGTCGTTGAGGAGACTCTGCTGGTTCATCTGGATGGCCAGTTACTCAGTAGTTGCACGTATTCATCCATACACGCCTCTGCAGCTGTCGTTCACCCTGTTATCCTTGGCCCATGATGCACCACAGTTGCTTCAGTGTCATATTTGGATAGTGCCAATTTTCAATGCGCGGTACAAGTTAACCGTAGTGGCTCGAGAACAGGTCACAAACTTATCCGTATTGGTAATGTATGTACACTTGGCTTGAAAGTAAATAATGGTGCCCCTTTGGATGTCAGATAAATCGATCTGTTTCTACATTATGACAACGGCTGCACTGCTTTTTACATGCACCGACATGTTTTATATACACTCTACGGCTAGTGCTGCTGCCAGTGAGTGATTATTGTACACTACTGGCCACTAAAAATGCTACACCACGAAGATGACGTGCTACAGACGAGAAATTTAACCGACGGGAAGAAGATGCTGTGATATGCAAATGATTAGCTTTTCAGAGCATTCACACACGGTGGTTGCCGCCGGTGGCGACACCTACAACGTGCTGACATGAGGAAAGTTTCCAACCCATTTCTCATACACAAACAGCAGTTGACCGGTGTTGCCTGGTGAAACGCTGTTGTGATGCCTCGTGTAATGAGGAGAAATGCGTACCATTACGTTTTCGACTTTGATAAAGGTCGGATTATAGCCGATCGCGATTGCGGTTTATCGAAAGGCGACATGGCTGCTCGCGTTGGTCGAGATCTTGACTGTTAGCAGAATAAAGAATCGCTGGGTTCAGGAGGGTAATACGAAACGTCGTGCTGGATCCCGACGGCCTCTTCTCACTAACAGTCGAGACGACAGACATCTTATCCGCATGGCTGTAACGGATCGTGCAGCCACGTCTCGATCGCTGAGTCAACAGATGGGGACGTTTGCAAGACAACAACCATCTGCACGAACAGTTCGACGACGTTTGCAGCAGCATCGACTATCAGCTTGGAGACCACGGCTGCGGGTACCCTTGACGCTGCATTAGAGACAGGAGCGCCTGCGATGGTGTACTCAACGACAAACCTGGGTGCACGAATGGCAAAACGTAATTTTTTCGGATGAATCCAGGTTCTGTTTACAGCATCATGATTGTCGCATTCATGTTCGGCGACATCGCGGTGAACGCTTGTCGGAAGCGTGTATTCGTCATCATACTGGCGTATCGCCCGGCGTGGTGGTGTGGGGTGCCATTGGCTACACGTCTCGGTTACTTCTTGTTCGCATTGACGGCACTATGAACAGTGGACGTTATATTTCAGATGTGTTACGACCCGTGGCTCTACCCTTCATTCGATCCCTGCGAAACCCTACATTTCAGCAGTATAATGCACGACAGCATGTTGGAGGTCCTGTACTGGCCTTTCTGGATACAAAAAATGTTCGACTGCTGCCCTGGCCAGCACATTGTCCAGATCTCTCACCAATTGAAAACGTGTGGTCAATGGTGGCTGAGCAACTGGCTCGTCACAATACGCCAGTCACTAGTCTTGATGAACTGTGATATCGTGTTTAAGCTGCATGGGCAGCTGTACCTGTACAGGTCATCCAAGTTCTGTTTGACTCAACGGCCAGGCGTATCAAGGTCGTTATTACGGCCAGAGGTGGTTGTTCTGGGTACTGATTTCTCAGGATCTATGCACCTAAACTGCGTGAAAATGTAATCATGTCTCAGTTTCAGTATAATATATTTGTCCAATGAATACCCGTTTAACATCTGCATTTTAATGGCCAGTAGTGTATGTTGACGTCGAAAACACGCGGTGGTCACACTGATGTGAGTGGAACGTGTATATGTTTAAATCCATTTTCGGCCATTCTGGCTTAGAATGTTTTCAGTTTTCCTAAATCACTTCGGTTTGGTTGTTTTCTTCAAAAGACCCAGGCCCAGTTCATGGCCCAGTCCACGTAACAAACCATGTCCGCCTAAATATGCAGACAGAAGCGTTTTCCATTGACACTACAAAATCATGATAAAATCATTACTCCTAACATGAGATTTTAAGAGTGGTGCAAAGAAAAGCACACAAGGAAAACAGTCCTTACAATCTGAATAAAATGCATTGCATGACTACATGTAACATGAAAGTGCAACTGTTAGCAAAACAAGAAGCTATCCCATGATTACACTACAGAAATGAAATGTTGGTCCTTGGTTTTACTTTGAGAGCAAAAGAGGAGATAAGGCCTAGAAGAGAATTCTATCAGTAACACTCCAACTGTCTGGAAAATAAAATGCTATAAATATATTCATCCAGATATATCTGATAAACAATGGTATATTATGAACAACTGTTGCAGGAAGCTCTTAACAGCTGTTGCTAGACTGAAGTACAATCACGGATGTTCTAGAAAGCAAAATCGATTTGGATCATCATGATCAGTTTGGACACAAAGAGAAGGATATGCACACCAATAGCTTCCCGAAAACAATTTTGAACTTCGGCTGTGTGCTGTATACGTTCACAGCAGCGTTACAAGCTACAAATGAATCTTGGTTGATATTCACAAATTGACAAGTGTTTGAACAATATTTGTGGACACATGTCCCCATAACATCTTTTCTTTATTTGTGTGTGAGGAATGTTTCCTGAAAGTTTGGCCTTACCTTTTTGTAACACCCTGTATATTAACATTCAATTTTATACATTAAAATTGTTTGTTGATATTGAATGTGCTCATACTGTACCTAAAAAAGGATTCCGGCGCAGTACACATGAGGAAAGAGGAGATGGAGAAGTTCCACGTGTCCCTCGTCATCCTACGAAATGTAGATTCTTATATGGAACTTCATTTTCCCTCCATCATCAGCTGATAATCAGTGTGTCTTGAAGTTCCTCTTTAATGGATGGTATTCCATTAACATGTGACTTATTCCCCCTGCCCCCCCGCCCCCCTGTGCTTTAGAGGCCAGGAAGAATGCTAATCGGTCTACTAGTTCATTTTGTTTGATATCTGTCATCATCCTCTCCTCCTTTATCGTTATGTTCATCATCCTTGTCATAGTCATACTATTCTTCTTCTCTACCAATATTATCTAATGCAGCCTTAACGATATGCATATATTTATAACATCTGTTGGAATTTACTGGTTTGTGGATGAGACAGCTTTGCTTGCGAGCATTGGAAGCCTTGAGAATTTTATCATAATGTTGTAGACTTTTTGTTGTGTAACTCTTTTCTGGAGGTTTAATTTTAAATAATATATTTTGTAACTGTATAGTTCCCACGTATCAGTGATGGGCAGGATGGCTGATATTGCTCTGTGTTTAAAATGATTAAGCCTTTCGCTGTTACGGACGTGCTCTTTCCATTCCCTGCTGAGGCGACTTTTGTAATGGCTGTACTGCTTGTCAGATGCTGGTGCCTGTACCGTTAGATGGCGTTCTGGACTATGTGAAACACGCATCAACCGATATTTCAAGGAATATAGAGATAAAAACGCGTTGTGTAAACTTTGTGTGTGGCTGATTTTAGCTCACAAATTGGAGTAAATGAAATGTAGATAAGACACATAAATTTCATTTAAAATTGAGAGCGGAATGATATCTTACTTCGTTCTCGAGTTATTGGGTTTTATATCCGAAGAATGATCTAGTGCAACACGCTCATTCCCTTCTCTGAGCATCACAATGATATGGTCATAACGATCATCATATCCCATAAACGATTCAGGGTATCTGAATGAAGTTTTTTGCGAATGATAGCACGCAATGAGAAACAAATGTCGTATGATAAATACTCGAAACTTCTTTGTGATATAGAAATAACTCGTCCACAGCAGTAAGAAGTCGGCGGCCCAGAACGCATTCATATATCCATAGCACTGTAGCAAAACCCAAGCTGCAAGTGTGTACACAACCACGGTACCTGGAGAAAGGCTATCAGGACGTTTATACACACCCACAGAAACGAAAGGATTAATTAACTTCTATGTGGCCCAAAGTAAGACCTACCTTGATGTTATATAATCAGTAGTACGAGGCAATTAATTGTGATCTATGCTAACACTGTTACTAGCTTGACATCCAAACAAAAAATGACGACGGTAGCTCACACTACACCTCTTAAGTACAGAAAACTGTTGCACCCACCGTCCCAAATGATAGGGTGGGCAACTTTAGTTTCAAACACAATAGTAGTACACCCTACTTCCTTGATGTCACAACACGTGTCTCTAGGATTTTGTGTCATAAATGTATATGTTTTAATTTCATTTGCTATGATTACTTTTCAATGCATCATGTCTCCTCTAAGCGCTTGCTCATGTGGAGATAGTATACAGGGTGTTACAACAAGGTACAGCCAAACATTCAGGAAACTTTCCTCACACACAAAGAAAGAAAATATGTTGTATGGACATGTGTCCGGAAACGCTTACTTTCCATGTTCGAGCTCATTTTATTACTTCTCTTCAAAGCACATTAATCATGGAATGTAAACACACAGCAACAGAAAGCACCAGCGTGACTTAAAACACTTTCTTACAGGAAATGTTCAAAATGTCCTCCGTTAGCGAGGATACATGCATCCACCCTCCGTCGCATGTTATCCCTGATGCACTCATGCAGCCCTGGAGAATGGCGTATTGTATCACAGCCGTCCACAATACGAGCACGAAGAGTCTCTACATTTTGTACCTGCATACTTGCGTAGACAAGAGCTTTCAAATGACTCCATAAATGAAAGTCAAGAGGGTTGAGGTCAGGAGAGCATGGAGGCCATGGAATTGGTCCGCCTCTACCAATCCATCGGTCACCGAATCTGTTGTTGAGAAGCGTACGAACACTTCGACTGAAATATGCAGGAGCTCCATCGTCCATGAACCACATGTTGTGTCGTACTTGTAAATGCACATGTTCTAGCAGCACAGGGAGAGTATCCCGTAGGAAATCATGGTTCAAATGGCTCTGAGCACTATGGGACTTGACATCTATGGTCATCAGTCCCCTAAAACTTAGAACTACTTAAACCTAACTAACCTAAGGACATCACACAACACCCAGTCATCACGAGGCAGAGAAAATCCCTGACCCCGCCGGGAAAAAATTACTAAAACTACTAACTGGCCGAACATGGCGATTTCACCCTTCCACAATCCTCCATACCTGTAAATCCCTAATCCGACCCATGTCCATGTGGCATGGACTTACCGTTTTACTTTGTGAAACTGTCTGTATGTTTTTGTATCTTCATGTGAAACTGATTTTCCATTCGTATGTGTCTAGATTTTAATTAATCACCGAAACAACCTTCCATATTTTAACTTATGCAACTCACTATCTATCTTTTTATTGTGCAAAAGATTTCTATTGTCAGCCGGCATATGAGGCGGAGGGGCCGGGGGGAGGGGGGGAGATGGAGGAGAGAAATAACAATAAAGTAAGGAAAATACTAATGTGGCTGGAAAGCCAGTCGACAAAAGATTTTTTGGAAGTCAGTAATGCAAACATAGCCGACAACTTTTGAGATATTTTAGGCAGTTCAGAAACTGACATATTTTTTGATAAAAATACGTTTCATATACGTTATACTTCTTAACACAGCTCAGATGGGGCTACATTGTAATGATACTACTAGGCTCTGATTGGAGGAGACAGATGAGTCCGACTTATTTTTTTTATAAATAATTCACTTCGTTCGGCCAGATAGGACTACATTGTAATTTGATCTTGCAGTTTAATACTAGGCTCTGACTGGAGGACAGAAGAGGAAGATTGAACACAATGCACCGTGCGTGCGACATTTTATGTATACAATGCGTATCTTTGACATTGCAGTCATTTTAATTTTACGGCAGAGGTATACAGGGAGAGTCATGAGGAAAGGTACATGTTTTGAGCGGTGACAGTTTAGTGATTCTGTACAAAAACCTCATATGGACATATACCCAATTGTGAATGATTTTCGAGCTAGAAAACATAAAACATACAATCTATATTACTGAGACGTCATTATTGTTTACAGCGTACCACAGTAGTGTAAAGGAATTTGAGACGAACAGTTTGATACGGAACACTTGTGGTCTATCAAATTGGGAGGCTACCTTAAATTGGTGTACAAAAACTACCTAAACTACGGCGAACATATGTCCTTTCACTCACTTCACGTGAACTGTTATTCCTAGAGAAAAAAATACGAATAGGACCTTCATGTACGAAATTTAATGTAGTTTAATTTTGTACTGCATTACGTTTTCGCTGGACTGCGTCGTTTTTCCAGCTATTCAAAAAAAAAAAGTACAAAACTGTTATTAATTAGATTGTCTCGGAAACTATCACTTATACTATTAAAAGTCAAAGCATGTACCTTTTCTCACGACTCACCCTATATACGTGCACGTAAATAATGTAATTTGACGCTATGTTTACACTAGAGGTAAATGCCTTCCTGAAATAATGAATATATTTCACTCTAAACTCAGGATGACTTAATTTTGCTGAATATTTGGCATTGATTTTAATACTACTCTGACTGGTTGGAGCCAGGGAAGTCAACGTCAGAAATAATGTGGATTTTGACACCATTTTTACATATCATTTAAATAATATACTCTAACTGGTTAGAAAGAGGAGGGGGATGTGGTTTAATGCACACAATTCGTTTCTTTCGACCAGTGTAGATTTATAATACTGTGCTGTGACTGGCTGGAGATATAGGAGGGCTTTTAGTTTCCCCATTATCACAGTTGAGCCATTTTCAAAATCTTAGTTTTTTTTAATACTGCCATGGATGTTGCACTAGGATTGCTTAGAGACGAGCGGGTGTTTGGGGGGGGGGGGATGGGAAGGAGATGGGTTTTGAAGTTTTCCAGTGATGCAGCATGACTATTTGAACCATCTTGGACTTTTAATGGTGCACCGTGATTGGCTAGAGATAGGGTATAAGGTGGAGGCATGTATTCCCATTAATAAGGGTGATGACAATCACTGATGACAGCAGTGACAATCACAAATCACAGCAATAACATCACCAATAACATTGAAGACATCTTTCATACCAGCAATGACATAATCGATAACAGCGATGACATCACCGATACGTCATGACCTCACAGACAAGAATGATTACATCACTAATAAGGAGTATTGAGGCTATAAATATGCTAGTTGCGTGAAGGTCAAGTTTGTGCTGTTTGAGGCGTCGAATACCAGAGCCCTCTGCTGGAGAACCGGGTCGCGGTTTGCAAAAGCGCGCCGCAGCGCGGGAAAATGCGGCCGGGAGTGACGAACCCAGTTGGCGCGCGCGAGGTGTTGGCGCGCGATTTAAGCATCTGCGCTAAGGTTTCCCATCTGCATTGACTCGGTGCAATTACTAATCTGAGGCTGACGATTCCTTAGTGCCGCCAAGGCTGGCTTCCAGGCTTTGCTAAGGTGAAACCCGGTGTCTCTGTTTATTAGGTCACTGCTTATACGTATTTCGACCGCCTCTTTGATGAGCACATCAGGTACCTCTACAGGTAGGAGATGGTTAACAGAGTACTTGAGTTCGATAAACTTAGTAACAAAAGGGAGAGACTGTTGTGCTCTCTCGCGTTCTTACTGAGATGCCGGGACCAGCAAACTACACCGACTTTCTCCAACTTTACCTATTAGGTGGACTCTGCGGCGGCCACGAGAATTAAACAACGAGCAAGCAGGGCACTGGTGAGAGAACGAATCCGTTATACTAGACGAGTATTAGACCAAGTCTCCTGAACCCTGCTCTCACTTCACCTGAAGATCTCGTCGTGTCTGTCAGCGGATTCCTGGGAGTGGATGGACAGCTCTACTTGTGCGCTTTCGGACTGGGCGCAGCAGCAAATGACGGCGCGTCAAATTCCTAAGTTCCAACGCCCTACACACCGGTCACTGCAAGAAGAGAAATTTAGCAGACGGACTGTGTTTAATCTCACAGATAAACCACGGAGTGACGCTGCAATGTCAGCGTTAGAAAAAGGGACTTAATTTTGCTCCTACTCCCAAGACCTTGCCCATCAAGGAGTTCATCAGTGCCGTTGAACAAGGTATTTTAAAACTTCCGAATAATGCTGCTGAAGAAATAAGGCGAGAGGCTTGCAGATCAATAACCAGGATGCCTGCACCCAAGCAGAACGTCATCATTGAAGAAAGACGAGTGCTCCGTTATTTAAAGGAAGACAATGATATAGTAATTTTACCAGCTGACAAGTGTAACGCCACTGTTCTTCTGCCTGCTAAGTCTTATTTTGGCAAGATGATGGACTCACTACAGGATACAGCGTATCTTCGTCTCCAGAAAGATCCGACGGATGCCGTAAAACGGAAGACATCCGCTCTCCTCAAATCCAGCAAGCTTCCTGACCATCTGAAGAAGAGTTTAAGAGAACGAGCACCAGTTCCGCCATGACCTTATGGCCTGCCAAAGATACATAAGGAGAATGTTCCGCTTCTCCCTATCGTCAATAATATAGGTGCCCCAACATACCACCTAGCTTAACATCTGGTTTCTCTTCTGAGTCCCATTGTGGGGAAATGTGAACACCCTATTCGAAACTCAGAAGATTTTATACGGCGACTGAAGAACCTGCGCCTTGTATCTCCCGATTTACTAGTGAGTTTCGATGTGGTGTCTTTGTTCACACGACTGCCTCTGATGAACCCATTACAACTCATAGGAGCTAAGCTGGAAGAGGACATCTTACACATTTTCAAACACGTGCTTACCTCGACCTACTTTTTATTCAACGACCAGTATTTTGAGCAGACTGACAGTGTTGCTATGGGTAGCCCTCTGTCTCCCATAGTAGCTAATCCTTTTATGGAAGCCGGCCGGAGTGGCCGAGCGGTTCTAGGCGCTACGGTCTGGAGCTGCGTGACCGCTACGGTCGCAGGTTCGAATCCTGCCTCGGGCATGGATGTGTGTGATGTCCTTAGGTTAGTTAGGTTGAAGTAGTTCTAAGTTCTAGGGGACTTATGACCTCAGAAGTTAAGTCCCATAGTGTCTAACATTCTGCGTGGTGTCTGTTTGTTCTATATCGTGTCTCTCTCAGACCACACATGACATGTATAATTCAGATGGGTTCAGCGAGACTAGCTATGAAATAACCAAATACTTAATGATTTCAGCGTCAGCTCCACTGCACTCCCTGTAAAAGAATCTTAATACTAACTCAATTTAGTGGAAGGGGATCAAGGCTTTCCTATTTTTAGTTAGCTGCTAAAATAACGTCGAAAAAGCAGTTAAGTTTACCACTGGAAATTTTATTCTACTCACAAAACCTTGTTTATAAATTGCACTATTGATAAAAGGAAATGTTTTAATACAGGATGGTAAAAACCAACTGCGTTCAACAAAAATGTGAACGAATATTCCCTGAGTGGTTTTCCAAGTTCTACAATGGATCGAAGGATGACCTATGCCATATCACATCTATAATCTAGGTTTAAATTAAGTTTCACAAAAGAGAAAACTATCAAAATAGTCTACAGTGACCCTCCATTATCTTTAATTACTTATCTAACTTGTTGTAAATTACAGTGGCTGATGTGGGTTCTCAACAACTATATAACAGAAAAATCATCGCGTTCCAGATGTTTACTTCAAGTGGCAAATGTGAACACCATGAGCTTTAATTGACGATCGACACTAGTATTACGCAAAAAGGGGGTGTAACAGATGAGACTTCTGCAGTTCTGAGTGAAGCCTTATGCGCTGTTACGCGGCATCGCGTGCGTTCATTACCTTGTCGGTGTTCGTCAGGGGGCGGCGGACAGCACAGCTCCGCTCACCTCGCCGTCTCGGAAGCAACTCTCTCCTAACTTCTCCTTACTACAATTCCGAAGTTGGTTTAAAAACACTATCTGGCTGTGTTTTCATCTGACCAATCAGGGTCTCAATGTTAACCTTAGGCTCCGCCTACAAAAATTCTGTCTATCCAATGGGAAACGTTGTACTTTTCGTGGTGGGGCAATGTTTTTATAGTTTGCAACGTACAGAGACGCAAAAGAGTCTCACGCTAAAACTTGCAGCTGGGGTGTGGCCCTTTTTGTGTTATCGTAAGATCTATACTGTTCTTCTGGAGGGCTCTAACTTTTAACATGGGCTGGGGGGTGGGCCTGACGTAACAGAGACCCGAAAAAGTCTCACGCTAAAACTTGCGGCTGGGGTGGTCCTAGCGGTTAGCTGGATACGTGGGTGTCCGTCCCTTATCGTAGGGCCTTCTAGCCTAACACGGTTCTGCTCTCGGCTTCTGTTCTCCTTTCTCCCCTCGGAACTGCGTCTGTCTCACGGTGGGAAGGTATGACATGCATTTTGGCATTGTTGTATTAGTCTGTGGTATTCCATTTGCTAACTCGTTACTCGTATTACTTTGGTTAAGTTAATGTCACGATTTATTCGGAGCTATGTGACATATTACTGGATTTGCTTATCAAGTCAGGGTTTTCATAGAAGGTGTTGATTTTGCCTGACACAAAAGCTCAGAGACATTTGAATCATTTTGTATGGAAGATTTCGAGGTAAAAACACTTCAGACGGCGGTTTTGAAACCCAAATGTTTTTGGAGATATGTAGACGATACGTTTATGGTATGGCCGCATGGGACAGCAACGCTTTCTTCTTTGCTGGAACATCTGAACTCACTCCATCCAAGCATCTGTTTCACAATGGAGGTAGAGAAAGATGGTGAACTCCCGTTTCAGGATGTTTTGGTTCGTAGAAAAGGAGATGGCTCCCTTGTTCACAGTGTCTTCCGGAAGCCTACTCACACAGACTTGTATTTACAAGCTACGAGCTGTCATCATCCCTCATAGCGCAGCGGTGTATTACGGACGCTACTACATACGGCTAGAGCCATCTCAGATCAGGACCGCTTATCGGCAGAGCTTAGCCATCTCCGCTCTGTGTTTACGCAGAACGGGTACTCCGAGAAGCAGATCCGGAATGAATTTCGACGAGCACGCTCCAAACCTCAAGAACAGCCTCAAGAAGCAGAGAACACCACGGCATTTGTTTTTCTACTGTACGTCGGTGGCGTGTGCTGTTGCTGAACACTGCCTTGAAACGGGACACGCCATGAACTGTGAACAAACCTATATCATCTCGTATGCTTCCACATCCTGGGATCAATCATCAAAGAGGCGGTCGAAATACGTATAAGCAGTGACCTAATAAACAGAGACACTGGGTTCACCAGAGCAAAGCCTGGGACCCAGCCTTGGCGGCGCTAAGGAATCGTCAGCCGCAGAATAGCAACTGAACAGAGTCAACGCAGATGGGAAACCTTAGCGCAGATGCTTAAATCACGCTCCAACATCTCGCCCGCGCGAACGGGGTCCGTCGCTTTCGGCCGCATTTTCCCGCGCCGCGGCGCGCCTCCGCAGACCGCGACCCGTTTCTCCAGCAGAGGGCTCTGGTATTCAACGCCGTCTACGATTGGTCTTCGATGACGTTATGTCCCCGCTGGCGCCTGTGCTGTTCTAGAAAGCCAACATATAAATTGGCGAGCTTCTCAGTGACACGACAGTAGCACCTGAAGATGGCTAGCAGTTGTCTCGCAGAAATATTGTGCGGTATTTACAATATTATCCGGCGTAATTCCCGGGAACCTATCAAGCAAGGGCAAGTTTGTTCCAAAACGACCCTAGTTATCCTATTTATGGTAGCAAAACAATGCTCCAATAATTCTTATTGCACTAAATGCATACCACACTTTTTATTTCAAGACAGCACGTGTCTGGCGCAGTTGTTAGATCGGTTACCGCAGCTATAATGGCAGCTTATCAAGATTTAAGTGAGTCGGAACATGATGTTCAGTCGGTTCACGACCGTTGGGACACATCATCTCCGAGGTAGCGATGAAGCGGGAATTTGCCCTTACGTCCATTTCAGGAGTGAACTGTGTATATCAGGAATCCGGTAAATCATGAAATCTCAGACATCGGTGGGGCAAGAAAAAGATCCTGCAAGAACGGGACCAACAACGACTGAAAAGAATAGTTCAGCGTAACAGAAGAGCAATGCTACCGCAATTTTCTGCGGATTTCAATGCTGGGTCATCTACAAGTGTCAGAATACGAAACATTCAACGAAACGTCATCGATATTGGCTTTCGGAGCCGAAGGCGCACTCGTGTACCCTTGATGACTGCACGATACAAAGCTTTGCGCCTCGCCTGGGCCTGTCAACACCGACTTTGGACTGTTGATGACTGGAAACATGTTGACTGGTCGGACGAGTCACGTTTAAAATTGTATCGATCGGATGGTCGTGTACGGGTGTGGAGTCAACTTCATGAAGCCATGGACACTATATGTCAGCAGGGGACTGTTCAAGCTCGTGGAGGCTGTGTAATGATGTGGGGCGTGTGCAGTTGGAGTGATATGGAACCACTGATGTTACTAGATACGACTCTGACAGGTGACACATACGTGAGCATCCTGTCTGCTCACCTGCATCCATTCGTGTCCATTGTTCATTTCGACGGACTTGTGGAATTCCAACAGGACATAGCGACACGCCCCACATCCAGAATTGCTACAGAGTGGCTCCAGGAACACTCTTCTTAGTTTAAACACTTCCGCTGCCCATCACACTCCCCAGACATGAACATTATTGAGCATATGTGAGATGCCTCGTGCTCTTACGGATTTTTGGACAGTCCTGCAGGATTTATGGTGTCCATTCCCTCCAGCACTACTTCAGACATTAGTCTAATCCATGTCACGTCGTGTTGCGGCACTTCTGCGTGCTCGCTGGGGACCTACACGATATTAGGCAAGTTTGCCAGTTTCTTTGGCTCTTCAGTGTATTTCTGACGTCTCAAGACCAAGGGCTTTGCCCTATCTCTCACCCACTAAAAGCATCTGGTCATGGGTTACCGAGATACTGGTATGCCACCACTCAACAGCCACTATAACTGACGAAGGAATAACGTACACTCGTCGTCCGAACACAATTTGACTCGATGCCCAGCCATGTTAGAGCCACTGTTGCTGTCAGAAATGGAACCACTGTGTACTTAATTGAGCACCCTGAATATCTCCAAATGCCTAAAAATTTAATCTTATACTTTTCTAGAAAATTGTGTTTGTACAATTAGTAAAATTGCGTTGGTTGTTATCCTTCTAGAGGTTTCAGTTTTAATGGATAGCAGTGTAAATATTTCTCTCATTCATTTATCAAAATAACCTGACCGGGGGGGGGGGGGACTTGCAGACTGGCCCTGTTTGGCTCCATTCATACTTAAATGATGTGATGGTCAGTGACCTGAAATTAATTGCCTACAGCAGTATGACGCAATAATAAAAAAAAGTGTCTTAATCGCCGTGAAGTGCAAATTACAGTAGGTGTAACAGGACCGTCGGTAGTTCAGTGAATAGCATACAAGCCTTTTAAATTCGAAATAGTTGGATCGAATTTTGAAAGCAGCACCGTTACTTTACTTTCAGTTGAATGATACATGTATAGGGCGTTTAAAATTCCTTGCGTTAAACGTTTAGGAGAGCAAATTTTATCAGTCAGAAAGAGTTCGCTGATGCTTCCCAACGACCCTATACGTCCTTTAGTATTTGCCGGCCGGGGTACGACAGATTTCAGCGAATTAGCAAACACCTACCCTAGTAAATCGATAGAGTGATTTTCAACAAGAAAACTTTAAGAGTTAGTGTTTCTTAGTGGAAGGAGTTATTTTAGAAGCGACTCAGGATTCTACTGAGGCTACCGCCAATGGCACAGAGCAGATGACTGGTTTACAGCCAACATAAAAGGCATACACATCCCACAGGGTGCCTATGCCCTGCTGCATCTCAGGGCATATTCGACACAACAGGATGACCACTTTTGCCGGGAAGCATCAGAGAACATTCTCTTTGTAACAAAAATTGTTCCCTATATTGTGATCCATCCACCTGATACGACTGATACAAAGACCTTGGATCACCCTGTATATGTACTGCTTAACCAAAAATTCATCCCCCAGAAGGGGCTTCACATTTTGAGAGAGTATGTTATGTTATTTCAGTGACTGCAAACCTTATATATGTGTGTCTGTTGTTTCGAACGTGTCCGTAAGAATGGACACTATATATATATTTAAGGTGAGGACAACCAGTTGATCATTTCATTGCGGAAGCATCCCATGCTCAAACTCTTGCGGGAATCGGCGAATGCCGCGAGTTATGAAGTTAATGGGCAAGGGACACTACATCAGTAATGTAAGAATAAGATGAGAATTTTAGTCTGACACAAGACGTGTTGGGTAGTCCTTGCAGTCTCGAAGACGACTGTGTCCGGATGACATAGATAAGCAGGATACGTGGGATCGAATCCTGATCTGTTACAAACATTCAACTTTCCTCACTGACTTAAATCGATGCACGCTGGCAGCTAATGTCATTCATTCCTCCGTGAGTTGATTACAAATTCGTGTTAAATTTACAATGACTTATCAGTATGATGCAGTACCCCCTTTGCTTTGATGCATACATTGATTCGGTTGGGAAGGGTGTCATAAATCCGTTGTAGCTTTTCTGAGGCAAGCTGGTTCACAGCCGTTGTTCACTGGGCCTTAATATCCTCAGTACTTGCTCTGAAATGAAACTGACGTCCGAGCTCGTCTCACATATATTGTATCGCGTATATATCAAGGAATCTTGCTGGCCATGGAAGTACCTCAACAACACGCAGTCAGTTCATAGAGACACGTGCCGTGCGTGGATGAGCATTGTCCTCTTCGAAAATGGCATAACCATAGTGTCGCATAAGAGGTGATATATGAGGACACATGATGTGCACCGGCCGCGGTGGACGTGCGGTTCCAGGCCCTTCAGTCCGGAACCGCGAGACTGCTACGGTCGCAGGTTCGAATACTGCCTCGGGCATGAATGTGTGTGATGTCCTTGGGTTAGTTAGGTTTAAGTAGTTCTAAGTTCTAGGGGACTGATGACCTCAGAAGTTAAGTCCCATAGTGTTCAGAGCCATTTTTGAACACAGGATGTGCGTCCCATACCGTTGTGTCATCAGAGATCCCTCAGTCGCTGCCTCCCATGACCTGAAGTCTTGTCCGATGGCTCCCCACACCATGACCCCAGGAGTAACTCCAAAGCATTGGAAGAATGGGACCTTCCTCCAGACCTCGCATACTCACCGACGATGGCCATTCGTGGTATTGCAGAACCACTGTTCATCACTGAACAAAGTATGACTCCATTGATCAGCAGCCCATGCCTCTCGAACACGCACCATTCCAATCTCAGCTGTTTGCGCTGTGGTGTTAATGGCACGCTAAGCGTAAGACAAAAATAACCTAGTCCAGCTGCTGTTAGTGTCCGACTAATGGCGCGAAATAACACACAATGTTGCAGGGAGTCCATTACTTGTTCTCGGACGCAGGCACCGATGTGAAGTGCTTATGATGTGCTTTATTCCCAATACGGCAATTCTCCTTTGTGGCGGTCAAACGTGGTCGACTGGAAACTTGACGACCAGTATGCCACCCATTGAATTATCAAGCAGTGGAACACTGGCCCATTGTCACATCCGCAAGCACCACAAATCTGGTTACTGCCTGATTCGACCAGCTGGAGGCCCACAGTGAGGCACCTATTGAAATTTGTTAGGTGCTGATAACGCTGTTTCATGACAATGTGGCACCCCATGTCGATCAGTGATCATTTAAAAATCTGAAGCCATTCACGCCCGTTGTATATTCTACCAGGCCTGATAACAAAATAATGCGCTCTGGTGACCGCTCTTCCTGTCATAGATAACTGCAACTCCAATCATTTACGTATCTGCCGATGGTATGTACGTATATGAAGTTACATTGACATCCGATGATGTCTTCTGGATACTCCACTTTATCTGTCAGATAACATCTTATACTTGATTTCTTAGATGTCCTTTAGCCATTGGTTGACAGGTTTAGGTAATAGTCTCGAAAATGCTGAGGACCTGTTACTTGTGGTTTATAATGGCTTTTATAAACTGACGAAGGAAGGGGGGGGGGGGGTTGTAGGCGGGTTACAGCTGTGTACGTGTGGACACTTCGCACAACTTGAAGCGCACCAAGATTGTTGACGGATGGAATCATTCTGTTTTAGGATAAGGCCCGCCCACGTATTACCAATGTTGTTTAGATTATGCTGCAGGTTTCCCTTTGTAGCCCTCACAAATCCTCCATAAAGTACAGGCCTCTCACAATGTGAATTCCATATTTTTGAAGCCCTGAGCAACGACATTCGTGGCCGTCTGTTTGCTTCGGACGAGAAGTGCGTGCTTCTGTAAGCAACCGCTAACATACTACCATTAAGGCACTGACCGTCTTGTCTTACTGTGTGGTAAATGCATTAACAGTGGCGGAGATTACTTTTTAAATAATTAGCAGTTTTCTCACTTCGTTCCATGTGTCTCATCTTCATTTCATTATCTCTTATATTTATTGGGAGCTCTTGCTTACATAAAAGACGCTCTATCCATCTTTTTTTTAAAAAAATTTTTAGTCTCATTTTGGTCGCTTTTGTTCGTTGCATCTGCTCGGGGCGGACGTCGTAAGACATCCATTTATGTTCGTTGTTGGTCGATTGACTCAGTTTTTTTTATTACAGAGGGCACGTAACCCTCTGACCGAACACGCTGAACTACCGTGTCGGCTAAAAATCCCTGACCCCGCCGGGAATAGAACCCGGGAACCCGGGCGTGGGAAGCGAGAACGCTACCGCACGACAACGAGATGCGGGCGATGTGAGCCACCGAGCACACAGAGGATAGTGCGACTGCAGAGACTTTTTCTGGCACGCCTCCCGTAGACCCACATTCTCAACTTATTGTCGCGCACTTTATTGATAGTTCCCCTGCCCATTATACTCATTACTCGCGGCTTTTTTGCCGATTCCCGTAAGAGTTCAGGCACTGTTTGTTCATCCGCACTAGATGGAGATGGTATCTGTTCTCTCGGACATGTCGAAAAGAACAGATACCATCTTCATATAAATAGAAAGATCTTGACGTGATAAATTATGATATAAGCCTGTACGTTTGTGTTAGTGATGCAGTTATGCTTCTAATAAATAGGACTACATTCCTTAAGTAGAAAGCAGGACGTCAGAAAATCTACACAATCTTATGTCGCTCGTCTGATTCAGCTCGAAGCTCGTCACGAAAGCTGTCAGACCGAAATTAATCTGTAATTGTGTACCTAATTGCCGGAATTAGCGACTCTTGAAGTAAACGACACTTTTAGTAAATTATCGGTGACATTACATTCACAGTTTATTGTTGCGATAAAATAATCGTTTAAAATCTTGGTGTTGGTTAAAACCTGCAGTTTGCGTGAAATTTCTATGGGGCTGTTCTGACAACTTGCAGAGCAAATTCTTGTCAAAAGGAGAACACAATGCCTTAGCGTTAACCTTTATAACGTTATCGACTGATGTGTCGTCAAGCGTGAATTATTAAATTCCGCGGAGTATTTTTATTTCTGTAGAGACGTCGTGCTAATGAACGAACTTTGTTTTATCAGCTGTTCATGAATTCAACCGAAGAGGTCTGTATTCACTTCTCGCTGCATTTATTAAATCTGTTTAGCATTCTGTACAAGGAACTGGGACTGTGATGTGACGACTTTTACGCCTCGGTAGTCTTAGATGCTGTACACGCGCAGGAGCATCAGAGTTCCTTCATACGGTTATTCACGTTATTCGATTTCTGGAAACAGCAGCATTGGATTATTACTAAAGTCATCGACACACAGTATGATTACTTAGATTGTGGAAAAATTGAAACCAAGAGAAATCAAAATCAGATTTGTTTTTGTTCCAATAATGTTGACCACCAATTATTGGTTTCCTACTTTCTGTAGTCTGTCACCGTTGTATAGAGAAAAAAGGTTAAGAGTGGATACTAAACCACAATATACGAGTAAATTATGAGGGACACAAATGGTTCAAATAGCTCTGAGCACTATGGGACTTAACTTCTAAAGGTCATCAGTCCCCTAGAACTTAGAACTGCTTAAACCTAACTAAACTATGGACATCACACACATCCATGCTCGAGGCAGGATTCGAACCTCCGACCGTAGTGGTCGCGCGGTTCCACACTGTAGCGCCTAGAACCGCTCGGCTACCCCGCCGGCTGAGGGGCACATTTCAGTGCAAACATCCCGTATTCTCTAACATGACGTAAGCATTGACACACAATCATCACTTTTTTCCTCAAGTGATAGACAGATATCTTATACATTGGTGGGCCAAACACAATGACAACCTGCTTTATACCGTGTTGGTCTGTCTTGGGAACACCGTGCAACAGCAGTCCTGCGTAGCACAGATTCGAAAAGTCCGTGGTATGTCTCCCTGATAATGTGGTGGCAGATGTCAACGCACGTATCACGCAATTCGCGTAAATTACAGTCCGGTGTTTTATGGGCTCCGAGCTGACGTCCGATAGCGTCTTAGATGTGTTTCATCGGTATTGGAACAGACGAATTTGGTGGCCAAGGCATCAACATGGGTTCACTGCCATGCTCCTCAAGCCAACCGTGTACAGGCAGGGTGACGACTCCAGCGAGCGGCCAAATGGTGTAAATTGTCATGAAGATGACCCCATCGCGGCTGGAAACCGGTTGGCGGCAAAATAAACAGTGTCATAGTGACTCATTTTGAATAATTGATCATTGTAGCTCGATTATGGCCTTGTGCCACGGACAGATTTCCTGCTCGAAGATGGCTTCACCGTCGTAGAAAACATGCAGATGGTGAACTAAAATGGGGGGTAAAAATGACGATGCTCTTTCCACGTGGCACTTCGTGGAAATTCGGAAAACCGGCATTTGAGGCCGAATTCAGAACGATTCTAGTGCCGCCAACGTATATTACGGGTAAGAACCACAAGATAAATAGCGAGAAATTAGGGTTCGCACGGAGGCTTTTAGATACCGGTAGTCATTTTTCCTCGTCTCTACTTGTGAGTGGAACAGGAAAGGAAATGACTAATACCGGTCCTGGTACACTCTACCACGTGCCGTACAATGCCTAGGGAGTGTGTATGTAGCTGTAGATGGTCCGCGATAATGTTCACGTATTTGACAGCTGTCATAGTGTCTTCGATTACTATCACGGTCCAATCACAGTTATTACGCGGTCACTTCAATCGTAATTGACGATATCGTTGAGACAGTGAGACAACACGTCGAGGTCGTCTGCTGTGTAGGTACTTGTTTAACAACGTGCTCTGAATAATGTGTTCCCTGCTTCGCAATGCACGTGCCTGCGCCTGCCTTGCACTGTGTTGTCAAATCCGCCACAGAGCGTCACCTAGCCTCCTTTACAAGGGGCTCCTCCCTCCACTTTCTGTTATGAGACGAGAATGTCCAACATCGAACACAAAGGTTCACATTTAATTTTGACTTTTGAATCATGGTGCACACAAGAATTCGACTGTTTTGCGTGGTGTGATTCGACACTGTTTGTTCAGAAAGTTTTGTCAAAGATGTGAGGGGTTTCTGAAGAGTTTTTTGCCAGGCTCTCAACGCTATTGCTTCATCATAACTATCTCTGTTTAATGTAAAATGCTTAGAAATAAGACTACAGAAATTTTTTTCATATTTTTGGGGACACAACTTCTCGTCAAACTGTTACTGATCACATAGTAGGTAAGGAGAACAGTAGCAGAGGGAACAAACAGGTAACAACACTAATAGGGAAGGAGCGTGGAACGTTTAGGTATGTTAGGAAGTTTCTGAGAAATGGTAGAGTATTTGTCAAGCAACTTGTATAAATGGAGATCGTTTGACCTTATCCAGAATATTTTACCTTTATTAAGGGCCTTACGTATTAGGCCGGAGCGGCAGATGTCGAAGTAATTGAGATACACACAGTAAGGATCATACAGGTCGATAAGTTCCACAAGAGTTATAACCAAACGTGCTCAAGGAAACTGAGAAGGAAGACGAAATTGTCTGCTAAAGCTCTGTTGTGTAAAGGCCATTGACTATTGGTCGAGATAGATAATGCACAAAAATGGTTCAAATGGCTCTGAGCATTATGTAACTTTACATCTATGGTCATCAGTCCCCTAGAACCTAGAACTACTTAAACCTAACTAACCTAAGGACATTACACAACACCCAGTCATCACGAGGCAGAGAAAATCCCTGACCCAGCCGGGAATCGAACCCGGGAACCCGGGCGTGGGAAGCGAGAATGCTACCGCACGACCACGAGATGCGGGCTAGATAATGCAGTAATTCTGTTGTCTTCTTCTAATATCTAATACATTGCGTAGCGATCGTGGGCGTTAGATAAGAGGGCGTACAGTGGAAGAGAAACAATTTTCCTCTCGTTCTGTTAATGCAAGGAGTAGGACGAGGTGTATATTATTATTCAAAGTACACCGTGCTCACCGTGCTATGTACTGTGCAATGGCTTGAGAATAATTACACTAGTGAGCCCAAACATTATGACCTCTGCCCACACAGCCATAAGATGCCACATAATGGAGTCCAGGAGACGTGATACAGTAAGGAAAGTATGTAATCAGAACAGAGGTGAGTGGGCGTTCAGTGCCGACAGCGATGCTAAACAGAGCCGGCCGCAGTGCGCCCGCGCCCGAGGCAGCCGCCTTGGTCGCGTAGGAGTTGGTCGATCGCCGTCCGCCGGGGCTTTGCCCGACGGTGGCCCCATCGGCCACTCTGCTTACGACGGGCTTGGCTGCGGCAGGAGGACATGCTTTACGCACGCATGGCTAGAGTAGATAACTACGGCCCCCACCGAGGTCGGTAAGACTGCGTCCTCCAAGGCAAAGGTCGAAATCATCAACCGGGCAGGATGGCACGAGTAGGATTAATGCTTTGTCAACATACACACTGCCTACAATTAATGTCAAACCACCAGAGAACGACCAAGGACAAGGTATCTCAGACAAAGGTCGAAAATACCGACATCAAATTCCCAGGAGCAGAGCCACAAGACACGGTTTGAAACTTGCACGACATGGCGCCGATGAGGAAAAGAAGCGCTGGTCCACCTATGTATAGGACTACGAAGCGTTACAACTCTCTGGGGATGCAAAATTGTTAAGGCTTTCGCGGCAACTTGTTGACAAACTGCCTGTTGGCTTCTGACTCGGGTTCTTCGGCCGACGTCAGTAAAATCAGCAGATGAACGTCGGCCGAAGAACCCGAGACAGAAGCCAATAGGCAGTTTCTCTGGAGATGATGACCATCAACAGGCCAGTCACGATACGGTCCAAGACTTCCAAATAGTCACACGCCGAAGAGTGGGACGCAAACCGAAAAACTCACAAAAAGTGGAAGATTTGCAACAATAACAAACGCTGATACCAACTACCAACAAGTATCTCTGCACTAGAAGAGACCACATGGACATGACATACAACCTCTTGTGACAGGACGGAGCACTTCAACCAACTCCGATCCATTACAACCACTCACAACGCCGCCGGAAAAAATATCTCTAATAACAATCCAGTACCCTGGGCGGTACTTCTCGCTAAACGTCGAATCTAAAGTGCATGTTTTGGGGCTATTAAGACAATGTACTCTTCTAAAGGCGAGATAATTAAATATCGCTTCATACCGTTGGCTGACCAGCCGCAAGACTTAAAATCCTTCTAGGTAGCGAAAATACCTTTTTTAGGCACAGCCAGCTCACTGAGAAGACGCTCAACATAGTTGTAAGGTGCTTGCCAGCAGAAATCACGGCTGAAGTGGTACAACAAGAACAGCATGACATCGGCTTCCAGCAAGCAGCAGTTCACTAGTTCAATACGAGAGACGAGAAAACGAATAAACTGGTAAGCCAGATTGTATATTGTGTTACTCCCCCGCTGGACACACCACGATGTACGCCAACTGCTGGTACATAAGTCCGAACTGAAACCTGTCGATCCAAGGAGGGACTGCCCCAGTGTAAGCGCTGCCATCACTTTTCTCACACAGCAAAGTAGTGTTCTCTACCAGCGAGATACATTAAGTGCCTTGGACACCACCCACCAAAAGAGTGCCAGAATCAGAAACTGACATGTGTCAACTGCCAGAAAGGACATGGCACCTCTCGGAGGGGATGTCCCATAGTCCTAGAAGCTCTTCACACATATACCGGACAGGGACAGTCAGCGCGCGAGCGGCAACAAGAAGCTACTGTCCCTACTTCAGCCAAGGCAGATGACAAAAAAAAAATTCCCAACACTGCAAAAGACGCCCAACACTGCGCCCACGACACGTCCACGTACCTGAACAAGTGGACAATTGTAACAGAGTACATCACCAGCCGAGCCGACAACATCTGACTATGCAGAGCTAATAACAAAGTTTTCTACTGCATCAAACTTTCTCCCGGTACTCTATCGGAAGAACGTCTTCGCAGTCCTTCGAGAAACGTTCCAACAAATAAACAATGCAACCGATATTCTAAACAAAATAGTAATCTTAGTAGACAGCGCAATGACATTTTTTGCTCCCCCAAAAGGCTCGTAGACCTGGACAGAGAGAAGACGTCACACTCCGCATATTTAACACTAACAGAGTACAGAACAAGAAGCCAGAACTGGAATAATTCCTCGCACGTTTTAAAGTCGTCATTCTTCTCCGCGCAGACACACATCTCCATTCCACCGAAACGTTTTTAACATTTAGAACATGACCGGTTATCACACAGATCGCACCAACTGCCTGTTGGGCGGCACGGCAGTCTGCTTCAAGCGATCGCTTAAACTCATCTTGTCCCATCGCAATTGCCCCCACTGAGGTGACAGGAGTGACTGTAGGTACACAACACAGTAACGTAAAGCTTATAGCAGGGTACCTCACGTTGCATGGAATTCTCGTCGGAACAATCCACGGGGAAACCAACTTCATAGTCTCGAAGAAAGATAAGTAGCAGTTACATATGGGTCTGAGGAACCGACACAAATACCTGCCCACCAACATCATATGGTTCAAATGGCTCTGAGCACTATGGGACTCAACTGCTGTGGTCATTATTTCCCTAGAACTTAGAACTACTTAAACCTAACTAACCTAAGGAGATCACACACATCCACGCCCGAGGCAGGATTCGAACCTGCGACCGTAGCAGTCGCACGGCTCCGGACTGCGCGCCTAGAACCAACATCATAGACCAGACGTATTGGACATTGCAATACTGAAGAATCTCCAACTTGACCTACAACTATAGGCAGTCAACGGCCTCACTTCAGCCAACCTCTTGGTCGTCATCAGGGTGTCAGATGTTCTGGACGAAGAACGGCTGCCATCGTCGACAACCATCAACTAGGAAGAGTACCACACTTTGCACACAACAACGTCCGTCCTAATACCTATGTGTCTGCTGCAGCTCTGTTTGAAGAGACAACCCTGACTTGGAAGATCAGATGGGCCTTTCACCAAACTACCGTCACTACTGAACGTTAGGCTCCATGTGACTACTATTTTTCCATACTAAACCAAGAACCGAAAATCTTAAAAAATCTGGCACGTAAGTGGTGGCAACGATTTAGGGTCCGAGGAATGAGACGTCTCTCTAGAGAAATGCTCTACCACGTCCTGGAAAATCGTCAAGAGGTTTAGGAGGGCAGAATGTCAAAGCGTCTACTACAATCCTGGAATGACTGGGAACTTAGTGTTCAAGCTCAGGAATCCTCGACCAGTCAATATGTCCCTTCAGGACCAAGGGTCATGACGTATGACATCTGTGCCCTCCACCTACGTGACGCAGAACGCTTTCAACGATCAGGGCATAAATGTTGCGGAAGATGACAGGACCCGAGATAAAAACAGAGTAGATCAGAAAGGCTGCAAGGCAAACAAAACCTTTGTTAATCACCTCACACAATGCGGAATCTAGGGACCCACTTGGCCCCTGGACCAGATGGAGTAACCAACGAACAACTTAGGAAGTTACCCAGGAAACTGGCGGTGTTACTAACAAGGATCTTCAACAGTTGCATCATCCTGCGTTACTTCCCATCGGCTTGTAAGGTTGCCTGTGTCTTACCCATCCCCCCAATGCAGTGAGGGATGTGTGCCACTGACAGAACCAAAGGCTCACGCTGTAAAAAGTCTTCGAATGAATCACTCGAGCAACTTAAACAAACCATTACCGACCAAGAAATCATAAGCCGGACCGATCTGCATTCCAACCTCAACTTCCGGCTTAGTTGCAACTGGTCCACGTCACTGAACACGTCGCTTATAGCATGAACTATGCAAACCACATCGCGCCTGTTCTCCTGGATATAGAAAAAGCATGTGACCGTGTGTGGAACAAAAAAGCGGAGAGAAGAGTAGGGCTTAACGTCCCGTCGATATCGCGCTCATTAGAGACGACTGTCGAAAAACAAACTTTTAATTGAACTCGATGGATTATAGTCTATTACAGACTATTGTGCAAAACTAATAGACAGCTTTCTTAAAGACCGCCGGTGCTATGTGAAAATCGAAGGTCAACGATTCAGTACACAACACCTATTAGAAGGGATCCACAGGGATAGGTCCTTTTACCGTTACTGTTCATATTGTACGTCAATGACACGTCAGTACTCCCTCAAGAGGTTTTACCAGATGACATCGTGTGACTCACCAGCAGCCGATGAGTAACTACAGGGTGTCCACAAAGACTTGATGCACAGGAAATTCTAATAAATTCTAATAAATATTCTGTAGTTGCTAAATAATAATAAATAAATAAGTAATAATAAAAGAAATTCTAATAAATTTCGTTTCTTTCGGATTAAATTATGGCACTGTCTACAGAAGAACGAGTGGCGTTGGTACTCTTAAGTGGACGAGAAGGACGTCGTACCACAAAATTGCGGGAGAAATGAACCTTCGGCACCCTCATAGTCAACCTATTAGTTTTACTGCAGTCGGGAAATAAACCCGTTCCGGACGACCAAAGATTTCAGACGAAACGAAAGAGGGTGTCTTGGGCAAGATTTATGCTAGAGCAAAAAAATCGCATTGTCGGGCATCTACGAAATTGGGTTTCCCAAGGTCAACTTACCACAAAATCCTGGCAGAGGAGAGGTTTCATCCGCACAAGTTACAGATATTGCGTCAACTAAATGAGGATGACACCGACAGATGCATGCAAATGCGTGAATGGTTTGCACATAAATGGATGAAAATATCAATTTTACTAAAGAGCGTGTGTTGTTCAGTGATGAAACTGTTTCTTGTCAGTGTTGAAGTGGACAGAAAAAATTTTCGAACTGGTCTCAAGACACTCCACATTCGGTGATTCCATCCAAACAGCATGGCTGCCAAAAGGTGGTGATATGGTTTGGTTTGTGGAAAGCTAATGTGGTAAGACGTTTCTTCTTAGGTGAACATGAGACAAGTGAGACTTACCTGAACATTCTGAAAGACAAACTGATACCTCTTATTGGGCGTTTGGGTGAGGGACTTCCGACTGGTTCCAGAGGATGGGGACACTGCCAATTTTGCTGCAGCTGTTAGAGATGGGTTGACTGACAATTTTCCTCACTGGATTGGGAAAAGAGGTCATGTGGAGTGGTCCACTCATTAGGCAGACCTTTCTCCGGTTAATTTATTTTGCTGGAGTATGCTGAAAGAGAGAGTTTACTCAGCGAATACTACAAATTTATACCACCTGATAGAACTCATTACCAGTCCATGTGTTAAAATCGACGGCAATTCACACCTGTTCCATCTAAACCACCTTAATCTCGCAAGCGCATTAAAATGTACATTGAAAATCACTGAGATATGTTGAAAATATTACTATTTAACATTAAAGTTACTAATGTGTGCTTTATTTTTATTTATTAGAATTCCCTATGAACCCAGACTTCATAGACCTCCGTGTACAGAGATCTGGTGTCTCTAGACGCAGATAGCTCTTATGGAATTGTGGGCAACAAATAACCATATCAGATTATACGCCGCGAAGACAAAGGCCATCACGTTGACCAGGCGTTGTCAGACCTCTGGGATAGAATAATAATTGGCAACGTCGAAATACCTTGTACTGATTGCGTGAAATACCTGAGAGTTACTATCGACAACACACTGCTGTTCAGGAAACGTGTTCATGAGAAAAGGTGGCAAATCCTCGGACCTACACACCAACTGTGTCGCTTGCTGACAGCTCAGATATGAACATCTGAACTAAGGTTGGTACTTCATAAAGAAACGTTTGTACCATACATTCTTCATGGGTGGTCCCCAAGGGGAACCACTAGTAATACGAAAATAAAACAGCTGTAGGGATACAGAATCGCTGCCTACGACTGGTCCTATCGGCTCCCAGATGCAACAGAGTCCGAGGCCTTCACGAAAAACTCGAAATCGCAACCATCTCGGAAACCATCAGAACTACTGCACGAGGGCTGGTCGACAACACTGAAACTCTTTGGCCTCTTCGGCCTACGTCGAGACATCTAGACTACGTGGCACCTGCACACGGACATGGCGTCAAGGTGCCTCGAGCCATTATCAAGGTACCCTAATGAACATCATAATCTAAGAAACCACCACCTCAAAAGTGCTTAAGACACAAATCCAAAAATCTTCTTACGCTGTAAATAAAGAGAAAAGTACCCTTTCACCCACCACCTCCAGGAAGTGCAGCCACGAAGAATGATAGCATTTCTGATAAGATCTTCCCTCCATCCCCCCCCCCCCCCACACACACACAGAAAAACACACATTGAAGGGTGAACTTATTCTGGCGACGATATGGTCAGCAAATTGGAAACCTACGAGCATCTAGTAAACGGCGTAGTTGCTCGGCCGTGCGAGTGCTGCTGTCGTGAGCATCTATGGCGGTTGAAGGACGAAACCGCAGGTAGACGACAAGGTGTTGTATGGCCCCTACGCGTTCTTTTGTTGACACGACATCGTCAGTTCCGATTGCAGTGGGCACGGAATCTTTAGTTTTCTTTAGTTTTGCACCATGGATCAATGGAAACGTTTGGTCTGTTTGGATGAATCGCGGTTTTTATTGCATCCTTTCGTTGGCAGTGTCCGTAAATGGCTTTTCCAAACATGCGCTGTCCTACGGACGCATGCTGTTGCGGACAGTATTATGCTATGGGGGGACTTTCAACTGGGCTTCCAGTGCACACGTGGCAGCAATGGAAGAGACAATGACAGCTGTGGACTACGTGATCATCAGTGCGAGCTGTCTGCATTCTTTCATACTTGATGTCTTCCGCGACAGACCTACGTACAAAGGGTCTTCAGAAGAAAATTTACGCATTATTATGGTGGGCCAAGTAAATTTGATTGAATGCTCCACTACACGTCAAAGTGACACAGATACGAGGCCGTGTTAAAAGTAATGCCACTGAATATTTTATGTGAAAACTCTTAAAGCTTTAAAATAAAACAAACGTTATTAACATTCTACATCTTTACCCTTCATCTCTCTAGACTTGGAGCCCTCTGCCGCTAGAGGTCCCTGAATTGCGGCATGTAACATGCCGTGTAACGTAGCTATGTCTGTGCGTGAGAAACAGCGTGCTGTAATCGACTTTCGAATTCGAAGGGTTCGTCCACACATCGAGCATCCTCTCCTTCAATATGGCAGTGTCACACCACACACGAGCGCTGCGACATCTGCAACAATCAGACGCTCTGGGTTCACTGTCATCGATCATCCTCCATACTGTCCCGACTTGGCCCCATCCAATTTTTATCTGTTTCCAAAATTTAAAGAACACCATCGAGGACTTCAGTTTGATAGTGACGGTATTAACAAACAGGTCTCTTATAAGAAGAAATATGATCATCGCCAGGGTGACTACGATTAGAAATAAATACGTAAACGTGGAAAACAAAGATGTAGAATGTTGATAGCGTTTGTATTATTTAAAAAGCTTTAAGAGTTTTTACATAAAAAATTAGGCGGCATTACTTTCCAGCACGCCCTCGTACGTTGTTGATATGAATTTTAAGTTACCAATTTTTGTGTATCAGAATAATTTAAAGACATACATTCATACTTTTCTATCTTCATTCTTAATGAGGACATGGTTAATGAAATGGAAAGAGATGACGCTGTATCTGAGACACTGTGCTTGCTTTCGGTACGCCTGGGGTGTCACCGCCCATCTGGAGATTTTGATATAAATTTTTCGTACTTACCATAATTAGTACAAGGCAAATCCCATGATGGTTTCTGTACCCTTCTCCTTGTCCATTTCGAACTTAATAATATTGTTGCATTAATGTGATGGGAAAGCGGTGCTGATAGACAATAAAAGCGGGTTAAAAGCTGTGAGCTATCTGAGGAAGTTAACCTTGCATTACTGCGCAACTGTTTCACCAGGTATCCAGTCTAGCTTACCAAATTCCCAACCAGATTAACATTAATTATAATCTTTTAATAGTCATACGAAAACCGGTGATATATATATATAAAGAGAATTTAAATAAAAAGAAATAAATCAATTTATATTTGGAAATTTATTTTAACATTGATCATTGAAATTTCAGCACATTGAACTTGAGTCATAACTAAGCTGGTGCCTTATTTAGGATTGTGAAAATGTGAGTTTGTAATCTTACGGAACACATCAAATATGGAGCCAAGATTGGGAGACTGCATACAACACTGCATTCATAAAATAACACATGAAGAACGTTGAAACATATGCAAGAGGAAATTAACCACAACCAACCGATTCAATTTTCACCCAAAGAAATTACGTTCATAGCGCAATCCTGTCCGTCATGTAATTACCACACATTGCTATACTAAATGCATACTAACTCTCTGTGAAATCTTCCCGAAAAGAATAGCTGAGGGCTACTTTGATGATTACACCGCATGCTTCAATTCACGTGGTCAACTTGGTTTACACAAAGAGTGTAACTCCACAATAATTTTGATAATTAAAATAAATTAGATCGAAAAGCAATTTACAAAAGAAAAAACTCGAACTGGTTACTATCGTCTTACTGTTAACCTGATGGATCAAACATTTGTATAAGCACGTGGTACTGGTCTCACAAAGTACACCCCACGTGGGTTGAACATAAAGAAAAGTTGCTATATTGAAAAATATTGTTAAGGCGAGACGTTATAATCTCACGCACATTCGCATTTAAGATTGATTATCTTAGTTAGGGTTACTGATCAACACGTGGTTCCACTTTATCCACAAAGTAGTGACAAAGCAACTACCGGAAGATATTCTGAACAGTACACTCGAATCACACTGAGTTGCAATTTAAGGTAACATTATATATTTTGGAGCTAAACCTCAAATAAAGGTGATGAAATTTTCAGTTAGGCTGAACTTAAGAAATCCATTGTCCTACGGACTTAGCAGACACGCGCTTAGCCGGAAATCTTACCACTTCAGACGCTCGCCACGGACAGACTGACCTGCGCTCCTACCGAGCGTGCTTCCAGATACAAAACGGAAGTGACCAGAGAGGGAGCTTCTTATACCAACATGACAAGGGACGGACAGGACAATACTAAAGCGTAGCTACCTGTTCCGACGTTAGTCCTACTGTTCTCTATCAGACAGGCTTGTCTGCTACCATCAAGCATGCAACTAGAAATACATTTGTTCATTCATTCTTTCACACAGAAAGGAAGGGGAATGACAGAATCTTATCATATACTGTATATAAAAGAAAGCAGATGTAGGTTCCGTATGAGACTGTGTGACATGAATTACATATAAACTGTGTTTTAAAGTGTAATAGTGTGACAGATCGTTCTTGTTTATGTGTAAAAGTAACACTGCTCAGTCTCCTCCCAGATAGTCAGAAACACCACAGTGAATTTAGAAGAGGAATTTATGCCGTAAATGGCAACGGATTTAAGAAATTAACATGAAAGGAATCCAACAGAGACCTTTCAACTTGAACCCCGTCTCTAATAGCCTCGTAGCTAAATTGGCATTAAACCCTAGTCTCCATCACTATTTTGTTTTCTTAAATTCACAGCCTGATAAACCCTAGTCATTTTTGGAGTGACAGCATTCATTTTCCTCCGTTATTCATTTTAACAGAATGTGCGTCTCTGATGAAACATTGTGCCTCCATATATACAAGAGGAAAACTCTCCCAAAAATGGAAGCCGTTGTTCGCATTACTAGTGAGTAGGGAGCTACATGTCATGGCGAGTTATGGAACTGCCACGTTTCAGCCTTGAACTGTGTTCTGGTGCTTTGAAAACTTCCAGCAGTAATGATCACGCCGTGGAAGAGGCGAGCAGTTCACTGAAGAAATGTGTGATACGAGTGAAGCGAGACAGAGGCTACACATTTGTAGACTTAACAAGTATTTTCAGTAATTTTTGACCGAGTTTCAAAGTAGAATCATTTGAGACCACCCTCGTCTGCGTTAATGCACCCTTGCATTGCATTTGTTGCACCCTTTCGTTGGCAGTGTCTGGATAGGGCTCTACATCGTTATCCTTCATCTGTGTACACTTGGAGCTCTCTAGCGCTAGAGGTCTTCGAATTGTAGTGTGTAACATGGTGTGTAACGTAATTATGTCTGTGTGTGAGAAACAGCGTGCTGTAATTGAGTTTCAAATTCGAAGAGCTCGTCCACACATTGAGCAACCTCTCCTTCCTAAGAGCTATAGAAGTAGTTTGGTGAATGATCTTAATTAGTTACAAGTTTATAGTGTGACGTATAGGCCACGATACCTGGTCATTGCATACAGAGAGCTACGAAAAACATTTTCAGACAATTATTATAGCATTTCCTGCTGCCAGTTTCTTATGGAGCTCGTCAGGAAGGCAGATATCAGGCAAGGGGTCATCGAGTTACGTATATGTGACCAGAATTTCTTTATTCATATTTTTTATTTTATATATCTAATATTATTCTAAATATTAATGTAGTTTTGTAACTGTGTGTGCGCTATGTGTTATTTTGCCGTAGTTTGTGTCCGCTTTCTCCTCTGTGTCTGTACACTACATAATGATTCATTTTCTGTACCATTACTGCTGTCATTTAGTGTAGTGTCATGTATAGTCTGGGTGCAGGCCTACTCCGTCAGTCCAAGAAGTTTGGAGACTGGATTAATAAAAATAGAGAAAAGCTAAAGTGGTGGTTTTAATGCCTCAGGTGTTCTTCAGTCTCCCTCCACTTGAGTACAGCGCACAGAGCGTTCATACAGTCACGTGAAACTGTCAGAAATGTTCTTCTTTCCCTTATGTTCAGAGAGAAATCATAGACTTTCCAGTCCTTATTGCATTTGTCCCATTCCCTTTACCGCGTTTATACCCTACGTCTTTTAAGGTGGCGTTTATCGGCGATGAATTCGTCTGAAATTATTCTTTTTTTCCCATGAAGACGTCCCTCATCCTGTATGTTGCAACACGGTGCCTAATGGAAATGTAGATAGGAAAGACACCCAGCACAACGCGCAGGACATTCAGAGACGTAAATCTAAGGGCGCACGGAGACTGTAGAAGATCACCACTCCGGCTGCGCCTCACAGCAGTTACATTTGTCGACACGCGGAATTTATGTGGCCATGTGCTTGCCACAGAGCACCAAATAGAGACAAATGGTTCAAATGGCTCTGATCACTATGGGACTTACCATCTATGGTCATCAGTCCCCTAGAACTTAGAACTACTTAAACTTAACTTAACCTAAGGACATCACACAACACCCAGCCATCACGAGGCAGAGAAAATCCCTGACCCCGCCGGGAATCGAACCCGGGAACCCGGGCGTGGGAAGAGAGAACGGTACAGCACGACCACGAGATGAGGGCAAATAGAGACAAATACACTACTCACCATTAAAATTGCTATACCACGAAGATGACGTGCTACAGACGCGAAATTTAACCGACAGGAAGAAGATGCTGTGATATGCAAATGATTAGCTTTTCAGAGCATTCACACAAGGTTGGCGCCGGTGGCGACACCTATAACGTGTTAACATGAGGGAAGGTTCCAACCCATTTCTCATACACAAACAGCAGTTGACCGGAAGTGGCTGGTGGAACGTTGTTGTGATGCCTCGTGTAAGGAGGAGAAATGCGTACCATTACGTTTCCGACTTTGATAAAGGTCGGATTGTAGCATATCGCCATTGCGGTTTATCGTATCGCGACATTGCTGCTCGCGTTGGTCGAGATCCAACGACTGTTAGCAGAATATGGAATCGGTGGGTTCAGCAGGGTAATACGGAACGCCGTGCTGGATTCAACGGCCTCGTATCACTAGCAGTCGAGATGGCAGGCATCTTATCCGTATGGCTGTAACGGATCGTGCAGCCACGTCTCGATCCCTGAGTCAGCAGATGGGGACGTTTGCAAGACAACAACCATCTGCACGAACAGTTCGACTACGTTTGCAGCAGCATGGACTATCAGCTGGGAGACCATGGCTGCGGTTATCCTTGACGCTGCATCACAGACAGGAGCGCCTGCGATGGTGTACTCAACGACGAACCTGGGTGTACGAATGGCAAAACTTCATATATTCGGATGAATCCAGGTTCTGTTTACAGCATCATGATGGTCGCATCCGTGTTTGGCGACATCGCGGTGAACGCACATTGGAAGCGTCATTGTCATACTGGCGTATCACCCGGAGAGATGATATGGGGTGCCATTTTTTACACGTCTCGGTCACTTCTTGTTCGCATTGACGGCACTTTGAACAGTGAACGTTATATTTCAGATGTGTTACGACCCGTGGCTCTACCCTTCATTCTATCCTTGCAAAACCCTACATTTCAGCAGGATAATGCACGACCGCATGTTGCAGGTACTGTAAGGCCTTTCTGGATACAGAAAATGTTCGACTGCTGCCCTGGCCAGCACATTCTCCATGTCTCTCACTAATTGGAAACGTCTGGTCAATGGTGGCCGAGCAACTGGCTCGTCACAATACGCCAGTCACTACTCTTGATGAACTGTGGTATCGTGTTCAAGCTGCATGGGCAGCTGTATCTGTACATGCCATCCAAACTCTGTTTGACTCAATGCCCAGGAGTATCAAGGCCGTTATTACGACCAGAGGTGGTTGTTCTGGGTACTGATTTCTCAAGATCTATGCACCCAAATGGCGCGCAAATGTAATCAAATGTCAGTTCTAGTATAATATATTTGTCCAAAGAACACCCGTTTATCATCTGCATTTCTTCTTGGTGTAGCAATTTTAATGGCCAGTAGTGCATGTATGGGAATCACCTGCGCTTTTTCCAGTCATTTGCGACTTTGTGCCGAGTGAGAGATTCTCTATAGATGTAAGCTTCTTTCAGACTAGGCCTTCCGACGCAGCGCAAGAAGACATCTGTGGTAAACTGCTCGCTCACAGCCCCACTGAGTTAATTAATTTTGATGAAACTGCCACAGCGTAATTGTACAGGTCAAGACCAAAATACGACGTGTAGTAATACGCCACGACACGTAGTTGCCTAGTAATGAGAGCACTCTCGTTTCTTTTTATCCGACCTTGTACACGTACAGCTGCATAACACGACGCCACCCACAGCGCATCCAGTGACATGTTTGGAGAATTTTTGACACTCACTGTGTGTTGAATAAACTGTTCTCGGTTCAATAACCATCGTTAGCTTCTACATTTACATGCATACTCTTGAAATCACTTCGAAGTGCACGGCAGAGGATACTTTACATGGTACCAAATATTAGGTTTTCCTCACGTTCCAAACGCAAGTGGATCACGGGAAGAATGGCTGCGGTAATGCCTCCGCTCGTGTTGTATTTAGTCTCATTTTGTCTTCAAGGTCTGTAAATGAGCCTTAAGTACGGGAATGAAGAATCTTTCGATACTGGTATTTGAAATGTTGCAAGTAGGCTTATGATGGATGATTTGCGTCTATCTCTAAGAATCTGCCACCTCATTTCTATGTTTCAATGAAGCTCTCCTGTGAGTCAGACAAACTCGTGACGATTCTCAGCGCCATTCTTTTTATACATTTAATATTCCCTATTGGTCCTACTTAATATGGGTGCCACACACATGAGCAATATCCTAAGCTGGGACGCACAAGTGATTTATAAACAGTCTGTTTTGTAGACTGACAGCATTTTCCCAGTATACTGACAGTGAACTTGTGCTTGTCTGCAAGCCATTATTATACAATGTGAACAGCAATGGTCCCAGCACACTTCCTTTGTGCATACGTGAAGTTACTTACATACCTGTCAGTGATTTTCCATTCAAGATAGCGTAGTTGCAGTGTCGTCCCTGCCAATAAGTCCCCAATCCACCAACAAACTTCGCTTAATACTCCATACAATCGTACTTTCCATAATACGCGTAGCTGTGATGCTGAGTCAAATGATTTTCGGAAGTGAAGAAATATCACTTGTACTTGACTACTTTCTTTTAGAAAGCTGCTGACTATAGAAGAAGTAACGAAATCGCACACGTGTATTGTAGTAGTCCCTACTGCGACAATAGGTTACATTGGCGCCATCGATGAGATACGATGTCACTCATAGCGTCGTCTCTACCATAACCATCATATGGCATGTATTTCTGTGTAGTTTGTCAGTATCAAGTGCCCCCTCCCACATCCCGCTTAGCACGTACCCTGTATCTCCGTTAAAACGGTACATATACATTCTGATTTCGAAAGGCTTTTTGACGGCTGAATTCCATTAGCTTCAAGTGTGGGCTACAATCCGTGTCTGCTCAAATAAGATATTGTATTTATTCGTAAGGCTGTGATTGGCAAGAGCAGATGTTCCGAGATTTCTGTGAAATGGTTCGAATAGACTGCCCTAAGTAGTTTCTGCCTCACTCACATGGAATCTTATAAATACCTGGGACTCTGAGGCCGCCACTGTCACTCATCCGACGCAACGTAACTTTGGGTTTCTTAGACGGCCAAAAGACTGTTTTAATCCCACGTCTGTTCAGAATTCCTTACATGATGTTTGTCGCGTCCCGGCACAAGTGTTCTGTGCAGAGGAATCAGGACGTTGACGACAACGTGGGTTGAAGTCTTCTAAGTTACTTTTAACGGAATGAAATGGAGAAAGTCAGCTAGAATGCTTACCACAGGTGAATTTAGAATGTAGAGGAGAAGTTTTTGGATTTGTGTAAAGGCAACAAGGGATCAAAAACTTAAGGATACAATTCAAGAGCAATTTAATCCCAATTGTTCAGCCTTATTCGGAGACGTGTCGTACAGTCGTTTCATACTTGCACAAATCAATGAGTACACGCTACTACTCTATATCTTAGTCCTTCCCAGCAACTCCGGGCTCCTGAGTTCTACCTTTCGATATCAGAGACAAGCGACCTGCGTAAACTCATTCCGACAACACACAATCAAATGTTTCAACCATAATGGGAGAAATGTACAAGGTAGCACTTGTTCCTTCCTATTTTCAGATACACAGAAAGTATCGATTACTACTCGTTGCGATTATATGCAGTCATTTAGAACAGGGAACAAGTGGGAGACAGTGCTTGTTCCTCTTTCTTATTCTTACACACATAGAAGTCAACTACTACTCGTTGCAACTACAAGAGACAAACTCTATGGAAGTTGTTAATTTCTAACAGGCAGAAAACTCAAAATAGTAACTGTTGCTAGATACTCACCGGAAATTCAGTCTCCTTCCCTCGACTATGTACAGACTTCTTGTAGTTTTTACTTCAACAGCATCAAAGTGTCCCTCTACTGTGACTGTTCCCGATGACTTTGCTCTTGCACTGCCCCAAGCTGTTTCTTGGTAACGATAGCTTCTAACTCATGGTACTGACTGCGACTGCCTTCGTCCTCTGTGCTAGTTGCTTATCTACTGACTTTTCAGGGACTTCTTGCAGCGTTCCTTCCCCTGGCGCTAATAAAGGTGTTCCTAATGAAGAAATTCTGTCCAGAACTTACCAGAGGGTTCTCGAACATTCTGACCATCCACCTTTTCTATTCACCTTCGCGCTCGAGTGTGTTGTCGTCGCTAGTCCTTACCGCACTGCCGTGGCCTCAACAATCTTGTCTACAAATCTTTCGTCATATGGAGCGCTGGCTCCCCTCCGGATACGCACCTGGTATCACGTCTTGTGCGTTGTCAGAATGTTAACGTTTCTCTCCTTTCTTCGTAGCCATCCCTTATTTTACATTAATAAAATTTGACAGACATGACATAATGCGCCACAAAACGAAAGGATCGTCACAACGTCATCTGCTGCGTTGCTTGGCTAAACTTGCATTTGCATTATCCAGAGAGAGCAGACTTTATTTCATGTCCAGCATAGCATTTTTCCTGCACACAGAGTTTAAACGGTTGGTTTCATTGTCCAAGATGGTTCTCATCCAATATGCTTCTAGTTGTGGTGGTACACATTAGTCCGTCTCTACCTAGGACCAGTTAAGTACTCGTCGCACCGACTACATCTCATGTATGACTAGCTAAAAAAGTTGAATAAAATACAGTCACCAGCGTAATGTAACTCTAGGGTCCCTCTGAAAGAGTAATCAGTCACATTTATCAAAATAGAAATGCCCCGGATCAAAGTGCATAGCTTGGATCTTATTTGCAAGACTTGACAGCAATATTCTGACCGTGGATCAGTTTCAGAGCTGCAAAATGAGTAGGGGTAGTGACGCGCAATATATTGTACCGGCTGAGTATGCAAAGGAATTTATGAACATGCGAATCCGAGTAAAACCTGCATAATAAACATAGATAATATTGTCGGGAAGGCAAAGGTTGCGTTTAATTGGCAGGACACTTAGAAGATGCAACAAGTCCACTAAAGAGACAGCTTACGCTACACTCGTTCGTCCTCTGTTAGAATATTGCTGCGCGGTGTGGGATCCTTACCAGGTGGGATTGACGGAGGACATCGAAAGGGTGCAAAAAAGGGCTGCTCGTTTTGTATTATCACGTTATAGGGGAGAGAGTGTGGCAGATATGATACACGAGTTGGGATGGAAGTCACTAAAGCAAAGACGTTTTTCGTCGCGGCGAGACCTTTTTACGAAATTTCAGTCACCAACTTTCTCTTCCGAATGCGAAAATATTTTATTGAGCCCAACCTACATAGGTAGGAATGATCATCAAAATAAAATAAGAGAAATCAGAGCTCGAACAGAAAGGTTTAGGTGTTCGTTTTACCCGCTCGCTGTTCGGGAGTGGAATAGTAGAGAGATAGTATGATTGTGGTTCGATGAACCCTCTGCCAAGCACTTAAATGTGAATTGCAGAGTAGTCATGTAGATGTAGAAATTCTTAGTGTATTTCAATGCACAATCTATAGTGATAAAGACGCACTAAAATTTGACGAGGTGGGAGAAATACAGGAAGAATTACACAGGTGTCTGCACGGCACGTCTCGTCTCTAACACTGTTCGTCTGCAGGGGCTCTTTTGTTCCATGCTGAAAATATTTGGACTTTCTGCGGCAATATGAACAACTGAAGTATTTATCTCTGTTAACTTTCCTCGTGAGGTCGATTTTACACGAGGCCTGGGACTGGCAACATATGCCTTCTTCCTCGATTTTGCACTTAACAACCTCGCTCGATTTTGCACTTAACAACCTCGCTCGATTTTGCACTTAACAACCTCGCTCGATTTTGCACTTAACAAACTCGCTCTTATTTCGTGTCCCAAGTGTACAAAATTCCTCACAGTACGCAACCAAAAGACTCGCGTCGCCAAATATGCGACATGTCTTTTTCTGCCCTCTCCCTCGCATACGTAGTTGACATAAAAAATGCCGTAAATACCTGATTGCCTCAGTATAACTCATCCAGGTTAGTGGCGACGAATCAAAATATTCGGACGACTGCGTAGCTCCCCAAGTCAGAGTGTATTAACACTCTTTCGGCCAGTAAGTGTATCTTTATCTTGGCTTCAGTAAGGTGGGACAGCGGCTGGTTGACGAAGTGTAATAATGCTGTACCAACAGCGGGTCCGGCTGTTGGTTCAGTGTTATTATATCCCTTTTGGCCAGGATGAAGGAAACTTCGTCCGTTGAGATAACGGCTTTTGTGGGTCGATTAACGATACACTGCCTGTCCAAGCCGATCGTCTAACTTGCGCTTAACTAGAACGTCTAACAACGGTGGGTAACTTTCCTCCCTGCTTCAATTCCGCAGTGAACTTTATGTTGGGATATGTGTGGCTTATGTACCAAATGTCTTGCTGCCGTGTTTTGCTTCCATGTTAACAAATAAAAATGGTATCATCAACAGAACCATAAAAACAGGACGGGCGGTAAGGAACGATGTTTAAGACACTTTCTTCAAAATTCTCCTTATAAAAATGACCATATCCAATGAGAGAAGTGATTTTGTAAAATCTGCCACTCTACCAAACGTTTTGGTCAACAAGTGTCTGAATAATCTAGAGAGGTTTGGCTAGCAAACTTGATGTACCTTTTCTTACTGAATTAACGTGTCAAGTTTTTTTTTTCTTTATTGTTATTTCATCACCCCCGCGTCATATGGACAGAGGTGGGCTGTCAGCGGATACAGTTTGCAGCTCTACAGCCACATGAAAGGAAAAGTTTAAAAAACGTAAATATTGGACATGGGGTTGGACAAAAATAAACGTTCTGTTCAATAAGAAGACTTGCATAAGATAAAGTATAAAAGGCTGATTCGGTGATTAATGAAAATATAGACACAAATGATTGGAAAATGACTGTCGCGCGCGAAGATATAAAAACAGTTACATAAACAGAAAGGCCGATGTGTGACTTATTGAAAAAGATACATAGATGAGTGAAGAGATGAGTGGATATAGACCGCCAGGGAAAAGGGTGTCAAGGACACGTAGCATGTTAAGGTAGTGCGTAGGAGGGGCGACGTCAAGCTGTACCGATATAAACTTATACAGCAGTTTCGTCGTGAAACACTTTCTGGTTACGTATTGTATGGGCTCGTAAATTAATCAAATTAATTCGTATTACATTACAACAATTTCTGTAGTCTCCTTTTTTCGAAATCGATGTGAGAATGAAAATGGGTTGTGACGTTTTCACGAAGACCTGCTACAGTGACCAATTGTTTCTGTAACCGTGCGCATTCGAAAGACGTGTGCGGAGCAATCGTAGTGGCGTCGTGGGGAGCAGAGCAACGCAGCGGGTGGAGATTTTTGTCGCGGCGTGGCGCTGCGAGCGGTTTCACGCTGCGCATCTTCCAATACAGCTGCGGCCTCATTCAGGCACGCTCACCGAGCTGACGGGAGCGCGAACAAAAAACCTTTCTGATTAATACGCGCGCCTGCCCGCCAGAATGCTTCCTTTTCATTTCACTAGCATTGTACTTCGCTGACACACTCCCAATTCTCAATAAGTATCTTCTCCTTCTAAATTAAAGTCGGGACTCAGTGTAAATAATATTAATACGATCGTATAAAGTGACAATAAAAACTGATTCGCGTTGGGTTTCTGCGCCGTCTATAGCGGAGTGAACAGTCGTATCAGTTGTGAACCAGCTTGATGTTACATTGTTAAACGTTGACTTTGTATGAAAATTGCTTCATATTTTGAATTGATATAGAAATGGTTAAAATTCAAGGTCATGGTATATATCGTCTGTCTGAATATCTTACCGGCGGAAAACACATACTAATTGCTGCGCAGTGCATCGGGTAGTAGTGAGATCACTTGCTTTGTAGATTGACAGCCGTATCTAAATGTGAAATGGAAATACCTCCAAAGAAATTGCCGCCAGTGATACGATCTTATAACAGCAAAATCGTATGCGCTGTTGCTAGATCCCTCCCTTGTCCATATGCCAGTTGTGTTCAGTCTGTAGTATGTATAAATGCTAACTTTAATATTCATGTACGTTTTACAAGACAAAAGGGAAAGTAACATGTCCAGTCAGTAAGGACATCAGCTCATAAGGCTTCTGAAAATCGGGAAAATCACTTCCGCCAGCCGGAGTGGCCGAGCGGTTCTAGGTGCTACAGTCCGGAACCGCACTGCTGCTACAGTCGCAGGTTCGAATCCTGCCTCGGGCATGAATGTGTGTGATGCCCTGAGGTTAGTTAGGTTTAACTAGTTCTAAGTTCTAGGGGATTGATGACCTCAGAAGTTAAGTCCCATAGTGCTCAGATCCATTTTTGAGCCAAAATCACTTCCGAGAGAGACCACATTTATATTTACATAAAATCGAGTATTAAAGGAAATATTTTAATCAATTTAATAAGAAAGTCCCACAACCTGTAAAGAAACGCGAAAGTGAAAAAGAAGTGTAATTCAGCAAGACACAAACCCACGACACATGATTTCATAACCTGGAGCCTCTAGCAACTACGCTCGACTAAACTTTTACTATGAAGGACCTTGCATATTTACAATCTTCTGAATACGTTAATCGTCGATGTGTTACTAATTAACATTTAACTGTAACAAATCCTACCAAGAGGGACGTGTTTTTATGTCTCTCCAATGTACTGTTTCCTCAAAAGGGCGTATTTTCATAACAAGGGAGCTGTAGCACGAAGATAAAAAATACTAAAATTATTTAACCACCAATATGACGTTTGCCGTAATTTTATTACGACAAATCGTATAAATAACGACGTGTTTTCGAAAGATCCTCAATGTGCTAGTACTTAGAAACAGCATGTATTCATAAGGTTAAAGTTAAAGTATACAGCCCACCAAGTGTGTACTCCAACTGAGACCGACAAATACAATATGGCCTCTCCTATGTTCTCCTTGTGATGTAGAGAACGTTCTTGCATCTTATTGGTTCAACATTTCGTAGAACGTTGCCAAAATATCCCAGGACTTATTTTGTGTTATCATGCGATGCACTGGCTCTTCAACTTAAAGAAAGGAATGATAAGTAAATCAAGACCCTACGCTGTCGACAAGCGTTGATGTACATCAACGGGGACAGTTGAAAATGTATACCCCGACCAGGAATCGAACCCGGAATTTCCTGCTTACATGGCTGACGCTCTATCGATCTTTCTTTTTTAATCTCATTTTGAAACTTCCTGGCAGATTAAAACTGTGTGCCGGACCGAGACTCGAACTCGGGACCTTTGCCTTTCGCTGGAAAGTGCTCTACCATCTGAGCTACCCAAGCACGACTCACGACCCGTCTTCACAGCTTTACTTCCTTCAGTACCTCGTCTCCTACTTTCCAAACTTGCCCGCGAAAAGCAAAGGTCCCGAGTTCGAGTCTCTGTCCGGCACACAGTTTTAATTTGCCAGGAAGTTTCATATCAGCGCACACTCCGCTCCAGAGTGAAAATCTCATTCTAGAATCTCATTTTGTCCGCTTTTGTTCGTTGCATCTGCTCGGGGCGAACATCGTAAGACATCCGTTTAAGTTCGTTGTTGATCGATTAACTCAGTTTTTCTTTTATTACAGAGGGCAGCTAACCCTCTGACTGAATATGGCTGAGCTACCGTGCCGGCTTTCATGTGAGCCAGCGAGGGCACAGAGGATAGTGCGAATGCAGGGACTTATCCCTTGCACGCTCCCCGACAGACCCACATTCCCAACTTAATGCCCACAAGCTACATTCGTAGTGTCCCTGCCCATTACACTCATAACTCGCGACAGACAATCTTGCCGAGTCACTTAAGAGTTCGGGCAATACGTGTGCATCCGCACAGATGAACAAGAAGGTCAATGGCCGGTTAGCCTTAACTATATGAAGATGGTATCTGTTCTTTCGGACATGTCCGAACCCTGTAACATATGACCCCATGTGTGACCGTTGTGACCCAATGACATCGTCAGTTACGACTACAGTGGGCACTGAATGAATGAAAACGTGTCGCCTGGTCGGATGAATCACATTTTTTGTTACACCAGGCCGATAGTCGTGTCCGGATACTCCGTCAATCAGGTAACTGGTTGCTCGAAACATGCATCGTGCCATGGGCCCAGATGAAGGAAGGTAGACTAGTGTTCATCGTTCCGTTGACAAAGAGGTCGTTCGAGATGAACCGCAAGCTCGGAGTAAGGAAGAATGGGGGAAGGAAAACGGCCGTGCCCTTTGAAAGGAACCATCCTGGAATTTTTGTACGTCCATCCTTGAGCTTGGAGAGACGACATCACAGTTACAGGTAGTCTGCGTAAACCAGTTGTTGGCCACTGATGCATCGTATATGTGGACCGTGATAACCCCTTCAGCATCAACTAATGCTTGAAGATGGTGCATTGAAGCGCCGAAACTGGTAGCTACACAGTAATTGACATCATAACGACGGTTGTAGGTGTTTCATTTCTTCTGCGATTTAGTAAAACGAAAAACCTAAATCATGTGGCCAGACATGAGTTTGAAACGTTCCGAATGTGGGTCTAGTGTGCTAACCATTGAGCTCAGTATGGATGCATTTCGTTTGTCGTTTGGGGCAGTATTACACTATGCGAAGACTCCATGGCATGTATGGACTATGTGAGCATTATTGCGGACCACCTGCATCCCTTCATACTCCCTTCATACTTGATGCCTTCACCGACAGCGATGGTATCTTGCAGCAGGATAACTGTCGGTGTCAGAAGGCTACAGTCGAGTTAAAGTGGTTCAATGAGCGTCATAGGCACCTCACGTTGATGTTTTCACCACCATATTATTCTGAGCTGAATCTAGTGGAACAAATCTGGGGTGCTATCATCCACCAGCTTTTCGCCCGCTAACAGTTGGCCCCTAATTCATGGGAATTGCGTGACCTGTGCGAAGACATCTGGTTGCAGATACCTCGGGAAACCTAACAAGGACTTGTCGAATCCATGTACAGCAAAATCGCTACTGTGTTGTCTTTCAAAGGCGGACCAAACCGCTATTAAACAGGTGGTCATAATATTTTGGATCACCAGTGTATTTCTGGAGGAGCACTGATACTTACCATCCTTTCCCTGATAACTCTTTTCCACAAGTAGTAGAAATGGTATCCCCCTCATACCCAGTTTACAGACAACAGCATCGAACCTTGTTTTTCTCCTGAATAGCTGTTTAGGGTAACCACTCTCTGCATTAATGTTGCTTGTGCAGTATCAGACTGAGAACTTCTTTCAATACATTTCAGATTCATTCAGATTACGGGTGTAAATTATTTGACTCTAATCGCATTTCACACACAAATTTTCGAGTGATGTTATAGCAGTAACTTTTACGTCTCATAGAATCTTCGACGTTTCTCAGAAACGGAAACAAGGTGTCTACATCTACATCCATACTCCGCAAGCCACCTGACGGTGTGTGGCGGAGGGTACCCTGAGTACCTCTATGGGTTCTTCCTTCTATTCCAGTCTCGTATTGTTCGTGGAAAGGAGGATTGTCGGTATGCTTCTGTGTGGGCTCTGATCTCTCTGATTTTATCCTCACGGTCTCTTCGCGAGATATACGTAGGAGGAAGCAATATAGTGCTTGACCCCTCGGTGAAGGTATGTTCTCGAAACTTTAACAAAAGCCCGTACCGAGCTACTGAGCGTCTCTCCTGCAGAGCCTTCCACTGGAGTTTATCTATCATCTCCCTAACGCTTAAGCGATTACTAAATGATCCGTTGGATCTTGTCCATCTCTTCTATCAACCCTATCTGGTACGGATCCCACACTGCTGAGCAGTATTCAAGCAGTGGGCGAACAAGCGTACTGTAACCTACTTCGTTTGTTTTCGGATTGCATTTCCTTAGGATTCTTCCAATGAATCTCAGTCTGGCATCTGCTTTACCGACGATCAACTTTATAGGATCATTCCATTTTAAATCACTCCTAATGCGTACTCCCAGATAATTTATGGAATTGACTGCTTCCAGTTGCTGACCTGCTATATTGTAGCTAAATGATAATGGATCTATCTTTCTATGTATTCGCAGCACATTACACTTGTCTACATTGAGATTCAATTGCCATTCCCTGCACCATGCGTCAAATCGCTGCAGATCCTCCAGTATTTCAGTACAATTTTCCATTGTTACAACCTCTCGATACACCACAGCATCATCTGCAAAAAGCCTCAGTGAACTTCCGATGTCATCCACGAGGTCATTTATATATATTGTGAATAGAAACGGTCCTATCACACTCCCTTGCGGCACACCTGAAATCACTCTTACTACGGAAGATTTCTCTCCATTGAGAATGACATGCTGCGTTCTGTTATCTAGAAACTCTTCAATTCAATCACACAATTGGTCTGATAGTCCATATGCTCTTACTTTGTTCATTAAACGACTGTGGGGAACTGTATCGAACGACTTGCGGAAGTCAAGAAACACGGCATCTACCTGCGAACCCGTGTCTATGGCCCTCTGAGTCTCGTGGACGAATAGCGCGAGCTGGGTTTCACACGACCGTCTTTTTCGAAACCCATGCTGATTCCTACATAGTAGATTTCTAGTCTCCAGAAAAGTCATTATACTCGAACATAATATTTGTTCCAAAGTTCTACAACTGATCGACGTTAGAGACATAGTTCTATAGTTCTGCACATCTTTCGACGGCCCTTCTTGAAAACGGGGATGACCTGTGCCCTTTTCCAATCCTTTGGAATGCTACGCTCTTCTAGAGACCTACGGTACACCGCTGCAAGAAGGGCGGCAAGTTCCTTCGCGGACTCTGTGTAAAATCGAACTGGTATCCCATCAGGTCCAGCGGTCTTTTGAGCGATTTTAATTGTTTCTCCATCCCTCTGTCGTCTATTTCGATATCTACCATTTTGTCATCTGTGCACAATCTAGAGAACGAACTACAGTGCAGTCTTCCTCTGTGAAACAGCTTTGGAAAAAGACATTTAGTATTTCGGCCTTTAGTCTGTCATCCTCTGTTTCAGTACCATTTTGGTCACAGAGTGTCTGGACATTTTGTTTTGATCCACCTTCCGCTTTGACATAAGACCAAAATTTCTTAGGATTTTCTGCCAAGTCAGTACATAGAACTTTACTTTAGAATTCACTGAACGCCTCTCGCATAGCCCTCCTCACACTACATTTCGCTTCGCGTAATTTTTGTTTGTCTGCAACGCTTTGGCTATGTTTATTTTGGCTGTGAAGTTCCCTTTGCTTCCGCAGCAGTTTTCTAATGCGGTTGTTGTACCACGGTGGATCTTTTCCATCTCTTACGATCTTGCTTGGCACATACTCATCTAACGCATAGTGGACGATGGTTTTGAACTTTGTCCACCGATCCTCAACACTATCTGTACTTGAGACAAAACTTTTGTGTTGAGCCGTCAGGTACTCTGTAATCTGCTTTTTGTCACTTTTGCTAAACAGAAAAATCTTCCTACCTTTTTTAATATTTCTATTTACGGCTGAAATCAACGATGCAGTAACCGCTTTATGATCGCTGATTCCCTGTTCTGCGTTAACTGTTTCAGATATTTCGGGTCTGTTTGTCACCAGAATGTATAATATGTTATCGCCACGAGTCGGTTCTTTGTTTAACTGCTCAAGGTAGTTTTCAGATAAAGCACCTAAACATATTTCACTGGATTCTTTGTCCCTGCCACCTGTTGTGAACGTTTGAGTCTCCCAGTCTATATCCGGCAAATTAAAATCTCCAACCAGAACTATAACATGGTCGGGAAATCTACTCGAAATATTTTCCAAATTATCCTTCAGGTGCTCAGCCACAACAGCTGCTGAGCCCGGGGGCCTATAGAGACATTCAATTACCATGTCTGAGCCTGCTTTAACCATGATCTCCACCCAAATTATTTCACATTTCGGATCTCCATCAATTTCCTTCGATACTATTGCACGTCTTATCGCTATAAACACGCCTCCCCCTTCACTGTCCACCCTGTCTCTTCGGTATACATTTCATTCTGAGTTTAGGATTTCATTACTGTTTACGTCTGGTTTCAGCCAACTTTCTGTCCCTAGTACTATGTGGGCATTGTGACCGTTTACTAATGAGAGCAGTTCTGGCACCTTTCTATAGACGCTCCTGCAGTTCACTATTAGCACATTAATATTGTTATTCCCTGTTGCATTTTCCCTACTCCTACCTTGCCGCATCTCAGGAGGCGTCTTGTCGGGCATAGGAAGGGAATCCACTAACCTAAAAAACCCACATGTGCACTCCACACGTACTCCGCTACACTTGTAATCGTTTCCTGCGTGTAGTGCTCGCCTGACCTATTCAGGGGGACCCTACATTTCTCCACCCGATAGCGGAGGTTGAGAAATTTGCACCCAAGATATCCGCAGAATCGTCTGAGCCTCTGGTTTAAGCCTTCCACTCAGCTCCAAACCAGAGGACCGCGATCGGTTCTGGGAACGATACTACAAATAGTTAGCTCTGATTCCACCCCGCGAGCGAGGCTTTTCGTCCTTACCAATTCCGCCAACCGCCTGTACGAACTGAGGATGATCTCTGAACCCAGACGGCAGAAGTCACTGGTGTGTCACACTTTTCGTACCTACATATAGTGCAGTTATAATTACAGGGCAGCTATTCACAGAGGTAAAGTGTTTGGTGCAATTATCGTATGAAAAAGAAACTTGTTAGATGTTCTAATGCATTGATGCGCAACAGATTTACGCTGGAAAAACCATTAGTCTCAATTTTGGACACAAGGTGCAAATCTGGCGCTGTGAATGCAAGAAAAACGCATAGAAATATTACCATATTTAATGGATTAGGAACGGGACGTGGGGAGAAAAGGTCAAACAAGTGCGAAAGGCACAGTTTGATTGTATTATTAACCACCACTTACACAGTTTATTCAATTTGAACACCGGAGAGGTCGACGAGCTAATGTACATAGCCAGATTTGCACCTGGTGGCCAGAATTGGAACTAATTTTTCTTGTGTAAATCAGTTCCGCATTAAAGTATTAGCGCATTTGCGAAGATTCACTGCCAGACGACTATTACAGCCCAGGATGGACCACCATGAACAGTTGTATTAAATATTACATTTGATACAAATTGGTCGTATTTGCTCAAATTTTTGTGGCGTATATTGACTATATTGTTCTATCCCGTGTGGTTCCTTGAGTTAATACTTCAGTTTATCACCAAAATGAGGGGTAGTGGCGGCCTATTTACATAATACACTCTTGGAAATTGAAATAAGAACACCGTGAATTCATTGTCCCAGGAAGGGGAAACTTTATTGACACATTCCTGGGGTCAGATACATCACATGATCACACTGACAGAACCACAGGCACATAGACACAGGCAACAGAGCATGCACAATGTCGGCACTAGTACAGTGTATATCCACCTTTCGCAGCAATGCAGGTTGCTATTCTCCCATGGAGACAATAGTAGAGATGCTGGATGTAGTCTTGTGGAACGGCTTGCCATGCCATTTCCACCTGGCGCCTCAGTTGGACCAGCGTTCGTGCTGGACGTGCAGACCGCGTGAGACGACGCTTAATCCAGTCCCAAACATGCTCAATGGGGGACAGATCCGGAGATCTTGCTGGCCAGGGTAGTTGACTTACACCTTCTAGAGCACGTTGGGTGGGACGGGATACATGCGGACGTGCATTGTCCTGTTGGAACAGCAAGTTCTCTCGCCGGTCTAGGAATGGTAGAAGGATAGGTTCGATGACGGTTTGGATGTACCGTGCACTATTCAGTGTCCCCTCGACGATCACCAGAGGTGTACGGCCAGTGTAGGAGATCGCTCCCCACACCATGATGCCGCGTGTTGGCCCTGTGTGCCTCGGTCGTATGCAGTCCTGATTGTGGCGCTCACCTGCACGGCGCCAAACACGCATACGACCATCATTGGCACCAAGGCAGAAGCGACTCTCATCGCTGAAGACGACACGTCTCCATTCGTCCCTCCATTCACGCCTGTCGCGACACCACTGGAGGCGGGCTGCACGATGTTGGGGCGTGAGCGGAAGACGGCCGAACGGTGTGCGGGACCGTAGCCCAGCTTCATGGAGACGGTTGCGAATGCTCTTCGCCGATACCCCAAGAGCAACAGTGTCCCTAATTTGCTGGGAGGTGGCGGTGCGGTCCCCTACGGCACTGCGTAGGATCCTACGGTCTTGGCGTGCATCCGTGCGTCGCTGCGGTCCGCCCCAGGTCGACGGGCACGTGCACCTTCCGCCGACCACTGGCGACAACATCGATGTACTGTGGAGACCTCACGCCCCACGTGTTGAGCAATTCGGCGGTACGTCCACCCGGCCCCCCGCATGCCCACTATACGCCCTCGCTCAAAGTCCGTCAACTGCACATACGGTTCACATCCACGCTGTCGCGGCATGCTACCAGTGTTAAAGACTGCGATGGAGCTCCGTATGCCACGGCAAACTGGCTGACACTGACGGCGGCGGTGCACAAATGCTGCGCAGCTAGCGCCATTCGACGGCCAATGTGTTCTTTTTTCTATTTCCAGGAGTGTATGATCAAGATCACTTAAAGTATAATGTAAGGAATTGTTGAGATAATCTGTCAAGTAAGACTGGGCACAATGCCTTTTCCAATTACTCAGCTGACCCCGGTAGGCATCATACTGAGTATTCCCTGTTGTTTCAAGCCACACAGTGGACAAACAAACTTATAAAGGTTGTCCGTCACCGCGTAAAACTTTGAATCGCACGTCGTTTCAATGAAGGATAAATCAAATTTACATTTTTCCACTCTTTGTGAAAAACCTTGTATTCCATTAGCGATGTTGGACGAATGAGCTTCTTTGAAAGCCAGCCCTCAGTAATTTATTATCTCTACCTTTCAAGACGTACTTGATTAGATTTTGTCTACTACATGACAAATCATCTTATCGAGCACAGTGGCCCAGTGCTTAAGAGGTAATGAGCTAATTGGAGATGTTCGGCTTCAACACTGATAGCGATTGTTTTCCATTTTACAAGGCATAACTGGAACACAGTTTATGGTCACTGGTGGTGACGCTGAGACCAGTGCAACAAACAGCCGGTTCTTGTCGTCGATAATGTGTGACTTCACGAAATCTACATCTAGACACAAACAAAGCCCAAAACTTACCGAAAGTCGTCGTAAACTTGTGAAAAGAGTTCAGGGAGCAATATGAATCGTAAAACATAAACACAAGCAGGATCGGTCACTGTTCTATTAAAGACGCGTATCGAAGGCTTCAGAGAATACCGAGAACTGGTGGGGCATTTCCAGGTCCTCTCGCGTCAGTGGACGGGCCCACGTAACACAACCGCAGCCGTTGCGGAGCACTCCGCGGAAGCCGTGATATGAAGCTAGAGTACCTCTCAGCTTTCCTCCATATTGATACTCGGACTGCACGGGCAGTTCAAATCACTGTCGGATACCAAAAGTTATTGGGGCACTCACAAATTCCCTTCATTCCAGAACTGCTCGATTCCTTACGGGAAGCAGCGACTAAAAGTAGCTGGAACTGCAGCTGAATCATTCTGGATGCCTAGCGAGTCCAGCGTCTTCACTAGACTCTTATGAAGCGAAGCTTTTTTTAATTACAATCCTTATGACGGTCTAAGACTCCACATTTTTGAAACCTATGAAAAGCAGAAATGGCAGTTCAATGTTTCTGCTACATTAACTTTTTTAATACGTTGAAGTGTCACCCGCACACATGTATTAGATCTTTGTACATGCCCGCCAGGTCATGCTCTGCCATATGGCATCATTAGAATGCGCTTAGAGAGGATTAGGGTCAGCCCATCCCTTTCCCGGCCGTTATCGGGTTACCAGACCATGGAGCCGCTACCTGTCGTTCAAGCAGCTCCTCAATTGGTATAACTAGGCTGAGTCGGCCTCGTTCCAGTCCCCCAACCAAGGAAAAATACTTGGTAGGACCAGGAACTGAATTAGGGTCCTCTACATGGCAGTCAGATGCGATGACTACTCAGCGATGAAGGGGAGCAGTGGTAATAGTAATAAGAATAAGCAACATTGCGCCACCAGACCTTCGAAGGCAGAACGCCCTCCTCAAGGAATACCAAAAATTGCTTAAAGTCCCTGAGCTTCCAGTGCACTGTAACGTTCCTGCACTCCGAATGAACCGATTAAAATCTAGACAGCCATCTGTCCTACTGGCAGAATCGCTACAGGCAGCTACTTCAGTATCAACAAAAAGTGGACAGAAATGTGGAACACTATTGCCCATGAGGAACATCAGACCCTCCAAAGACCTGACACAAGACCAGTCGGTATGGGACTAACGCAACGTGCCTGGAAACAATTAATCGGATCCGCAGAGGCCACGGCATCTGTGCTGAAAACCTCTACCGATGGGGAAGGGCTTCATCTTCTCAGAGTGACTGTGGAAATGAACACCAGACGATCCATAACATTGTGACAAGCTGCAGCAGAAGTGCCTACCATGGGAACTTGGAAGATTTCTTTGAAGTGACAGAGGCAGCCATTGAAAGGATCGACAAATTAGATATTAATTTATAAACTAATTTTTTAAATTATAAATTATGAAATTAACATATTTTTGTAAGATCGTGTAAAACTATGTAATCCGCAACTGCTAGTCGCTGTTCATATGTAATGCCATACGCTAAATAAAAATAACAAAAAAAGTGTTATGATGATTATGATGATGATGATGATGATGATGATGATGATAATATTTTTCAAGATCCACTGCTAAATTATAGTCTCGTACTGACATTACCACCCTTTATCTTCGTCAGCAATGTTGCTTTTAAATGGTTCAAATAGCTCTGAGCACTATGGGACTTAACTTCTGAGGTCATCAATACCCTAGAACTTAAAACCACTTAAACCTAACCTAACCTAAAGACATCAAACACAGCCATGCCCGAGGCAGGATTCGAACCTGCGACCATAGCGGTCGCGCGGTTCCAGGCTGTAGCGCCTAGAACCGCTCGGCCACTTCGGCCGGCAATGTTGCTTTTAATTATTTTCTTTAACGTCATCTATCTTTGTTCAATAAGGTCGTATTCTCAGTCCTTTGTTATATCTTAGAATCCAGCATATAACCTTATCGGTCCGTCTTTTATGCATGCACCTGTTACATACTACGTCCATCTCCATTTTCTTTTTGAAAGTTGTAATTAGAGGGCACTTTGTTTCCTAACTCTTTTGACAGTTTTCCTACCTCTCTTAGTAGTTTCCACTACGGATCTTTCCATAGCTTTGATTAATTTTCGTGTTTGAAGTCCATGCCCTAATACCATATGTCAAAACTGATACTAATTACCCATTTCAGACACATTGGAAGCTTAGTTTTGGAAAATGTTTAATTTAGCGAAAGCACGTTAGATCATACTTTTTCTTTTTTTTAATTTTATTTCCCAGTCCATGCAATCGTTGTCTTCAACTGCCCGAAATGCAAAGCCACAACTGGTGATAAGACTTCAGTATCAATTTTTGCAATTTTAATTTGGATGTGTTGATTATACACTAAGGCAACGGCCTTGCCGCAATGGATACACTGGTTCCCGTGAGATCACCGAAGTTAAGCGCTGTTGGGAGTAGTCGGCACTTGGATGGGTGACCATCCAGGCCGCCATGCGCAGTTGCCACTTTTCGTGGTGCACTCAGCCCTTTGATGCCAATTGCGGAGCTACTCAACCGAATAGTAGTGGATTCGTTCAAGAATACCATCATAACGACCGGGAGAGCGGTGTGCTGACCTCACGCCCTTCCTATCCGCATCCTCCACTGAGGATGACATGGCGGTCGGATGGTCCCGGTAGGCCACTCGTGGCCTGAAGGCGGAGTGATTATACTCTGTTTTCGTGTTGTAATAATCAACTTTCAGGCCTACTTTCAGACTTGTTCTGTTAAGGTCTTCCATTTTCTTTCGGAAAGTTTTAAATTCAAATTCAACAGTCTTCACTAAAACCTCTTGACAGACTAATCGTTGACTTAATCAGTGTTACGTATAAAACTAATGAACAATATACAATGAGAAATTCAGAATAGGAAAATTAGCCTGCCAAGAATATTCAGGATTACCAAAACCAGCCTCAGAAGGCTAAATGAAGTTTTTGCATCCGTAAACTGGGAAAAACAGTGAGTATTTTTTTCTAATGTAACAGTATTATACCACATTTGATTTTCTGGTGATACTGTATTCGAGTATCTATACGTTGAAATTTCTAGAATTAATACCGAAATGTTCTGCGATTAAGGAGAGACACAATCGTTTTCACACATACACTATTTACAGCAACAATAAATAACATGACGCAATTGTTAACAGAAAAAGTAAACACGTAAATACTTCTTAGAGCCAACAGTTTCGGTAAATACAAAGAAATATTTATTGGTTGCATGCTGGCAGTAGGTGTAAAACCTGCGCTTAATCGAAGAGGCGCGGAAAAACATTCAGATATAGTTGCTGTGAATATGTGTCGAAGTTTGTTAGATCTGTCTACGTATTGCTTTCACTCAAAAATGTCAGACAGTCCTTGCAAAGGTTTGGTGGTTACAAGGTTCGACAGCTATCATACGAATAATTTGCTTTGAAACGTGGACATTTCTTTGTTTTCCCTACTCCGTAACGATACCAACACCCCCTCGCGATACGTCTGCTAATTGGATGTTAACCAAACTCTTGTCTCACAGGGAACATCAGTTCAGGTAACTGTTTCTCGGAAAACGTTTTGGCATACAGCAGTGTTCAAACCATTTGGCATACAGCGATGCTCATGTGAGGACGCTACGTTATGCATATTACCGAGCAAGGTGGCGCAGTGGTCAGCACACTAGACTGACATGAGCGAGGACGACGGTTCAAATCCCCATCAGACCACCTAGATTTGGGTTTTTCGTGATTTCCCTACATCGCTTCCGGAAATACCGGAATGGTTCCTTTGAAAAGTGCACGGCAGAGTTTTTTTTTTTTTCGTTTACCGTAATCCTAGCTTCGGTTCTGCCCCGCTTTCAACATTTCGACGTGACCTCGCTGTCGACGGGGCGTTTAACTCTGGCCAGTAATTTACATAGACATCTGGATGTAATGCCAGGCTTACGTACCTGGATGATTTAATAATGACCAAGCCGTCCGAAACTAATCAACAATAAATAAACAAAACTTCCTACGCAACTTCAGACTGCTCCTCTAACAGTTATTGTAATCACATAAAAGTTGCAGAACTATTTCAGGCCCAGCATGCTGGAGATGGAGATTCTCTCTGATCATGAAACAGACGGGCGTAATTGATATTGCTCTGTAATTCTGTGCACCCTTTCTCAGATTGCCTGCGTAAGCAGTCGTGAGCTGCCATCTTCCCGTCACGCAGGATGAATCGCTACGCAAGACGGCCATACCTTCTTTTCCTTTCTTTACCCTATACCCCGTCTAGTGCGAGATTAGCTTTGTCAAGATTTGTCAAATTTTATTTTTTTAACTTACTGGCTGGAAACCCTTCCTGATGCAACAGTCGTCAAATTAACCGAAGTGAAGTGAAATGCGCCATCGATCTGTGAACCGTGTAAACTTCATTCTGAGTGTTACCATATTTTAAAAGTTTATCATAATCTTCCATAATGAATCTGGAGACGAGACCAACATTCGCCTGCACGGGCTTGTGAAAAGCCTAAAACGAAGTTCAGGCTGGACGGTGTATATCAAGGTCGTTCATGCGCCCGTGCAGATTCGATCTGGGTTTAGGTTACCACACTGATTAGCAAGCTAGTGCGCTGCGTGTTACGCTATACGAGCACGTTAACAGCTGCGCAAAAGGTTCTTGACAAGCATCAGATATTAAAGAGGCTAGCTCCTTAGCGTTAATATGGAAAATTAAACAGAAATCTCGTCGAGGTCTTACGGTTTATTTGTTTTATGTACCGGTGGTGTTCATTTCAGTATCCCTCTGTTTTTGACTCAGTACGGCAGTCAAACATAAATTTGGTAGAATAGTCATGCGAGAACATTTGTTCTGATTCATAACCAGATCGAGAAAACTGAGCACCCCTATTTTCAGTAAACGCGTTTCTTCCTTGCTATGAGAAACTAATGTGAACTGGGCACAACTTCCTACATGTTGTGCATAGTAAGTGTGTGCCATCCTGAAGGACTCTTAAAGAGTCGTCAGGCGTATTTTGCCTGGCGTTTCGGCAGATACCTGCAATTTCGTTTTGCATTGTGCAGCTGGAGTCAGCCCAAACTATTACTATTCATCTCGTCCTTCATGCGATGCCTAGTGTCAACAGAGTGAGTCTGTTTCACTTTTCAAAAAATTAAATCAGAATTTCATGTGCCCATTCGATAGAGCGCTCCAAAATTAGTATAGTCCGATATTCTCTTTATCGATATGTATTAACAGGAATAGAAAACAATGAAGAATGAACAGCAATCCAGCAGCGACTAAGTAACCATGGCTAGAGTAGCGATTGTTGTTCAAGTATTAATGTCCCTATTAACAAATATCCATGAAACTAATATCGCACTAGACTAATCTACGACCGCTCTATCAAATGGGCACGTAAAATTCCGGTTTAAAAATCATTTTGTTTGTAACGGGAAACAAACCGAGGCTTTCCTTAGACACTGAGCGTCACATGAAAGACGTGATGAACACTTTTGTGTGGGCTGACTCCAGGTACACAATGTATAAACGAATTGCAAATATCTGCTAAAACACCAGAGAAAACGTGTCTGACGACTCTTAGGAGAGAGACCCTGTCTGCCTCATTATCGTGGATTTTATGTACAGGGTGTTTCAAAAATGACCGGTATATTTGAAACGGCAATAAAAGCTAAACGAGCAGCGATAGAAAACACCGTTTGTTGCAATATGCTTGGGACAGCAGTACATTTTCAGGCGGACAAACTTTCGAAATTACAGTAGTTACAATTTTCAACAACAGATGGCGCTGCATGTGATGTGAAAGATATAGAAGAACACGCAGTCTGTGGGTGCGCCATTCTGTACGTCGTCTTTCTGCTGTAAGCGTGTGCTGTTCACAACGTGCAAGTGTGCTGTGGACAACATGGTTTATTCCTTAGAACAGAGGATTTTTCTGGTGTTGGAATTCCACCGCCTAGGACACAGTGTTGTTGCAACAAGACGAAGTTTTCAACGGAGGTTTAATGTAACCAAAGGACCGAAAGGCGATACAATAAAGGATCTGTTTGAAAAATTTCAACGGAATGGGAACGTGACGGATGAACGTACTGGAAAGGTAGGGCGACCGCGTACGGCAACCACAGAGGGCAACGCGTATCTAGTGCAGCAGGTGATCCAACAGCGGCCTCGGGTTTCCGTTCGCCGTGTTGCAGCTGCGGTCCAAATGACGCCAACGTCCACGTATCGTCTCATGCGCCAGAGTTTACACCTCTATCCATACAAAATTCAAACGCGGCGACCCCTCAGCGCCGCTACCATTGCTGCACGAGAGACATTCGCTAACGATATAGTGCACAGGATTGATGACGGCGATATGCATGTGGGCAGCATTTGGTTTACTGACGAAGCTTATTTTTACCTGGACGGCTTCGTCAATAAACAGAACTGGCGCATATGGGGAAACGAAAAGCCCCATGTTCCAGTCCCATCGTCCCTGCATCCTCAAAAAGTACTGGTCTGGGCCGCCATTTCTTCCAAAGGAATCATTGGCCCATTTTTCAGATCCGAAACGATTACTGCATCACGCTATCTGGACATTCTTCGTGAATTTGTGGCGGTACAAACTGCCTTTGACGACACTGCGAACACCTCGTGGTTTATGCAAGATGGTGCCCGGCCACATCGCACGGCCGACGTCTTTAGTTTCCTGAATGAATATTTCGATGATCGTGTGATTGTTTTGGGCCATCCGAAACATACAGGAGGCGGCGTGGATTGGCCTCCCTATTCGCCAGACATGAACCCCTGTGACTTCTTTCTGTGGGACACTTGAAAGACCAGGTGTACCGCAGAATCCAGAAACAATTGAACAGCTGAAGCAGTACATCTCATCTGCATGTGAAGCCATTCCGCCAGACACGTTGTCAAAGGTTTCGGGTAATTTCATTCAGACATTACGCCATATTCTTGCTACGCATGGTGTATATTTGGAAAATATCGTACTATAGAGTTTCCCAGACCGCAGCGCCATCTGTTGTTGACAATTGTAACTACTGTAATTTCGAAAGTTTGTCTGCCTGAAAACGTACTGTTGTCCCAAGGATATTGCAACAAACGGTGTATTTCTATCGCTGCTCGTTTAGTTTGTATTGCCGTTTGAAATATACCGGTCATTTTTGAAACACCCTGTATGTCACGTAAAACATAAAACAGGTATTTATAAATTATTAGGGACTCCCTTGCGTTAACAAAAATGTTCAAATGTGTGTGGATTCCTAAGGGACCAAATTGCTGAAGTTATCGGTCCCTGGACTTACACTCTACTTAAACTAACTTAACGCTAAGGAAAACACTCATACTCATAGCCATGCCCGAGGGAGGACTCGAACCTCCGGCGGGAAGGGCCGCACGATTAGTGACATGGCGCCACTACCCGCGTGGCCACTCCGCGCGGCCTTTCGTGTTCACATAATCATGAACCACTCTTTTTATCCTATCACTTTCCTAAAAATGTCACCCACGTATCTAGGTTACCTCCTCGTTCTTTTATTTCACTAAGGCATGTGACAAAAACATAAAAAATGTATCGAACAAAATGTAGGATGTGATTTTAGATGTGAAAGAGCTGAGGAACTGAAATTCCCACACTGTTTCCAGTCGTGTAAGTATATTCGTACATTTCTCAGAAGCAGGAAGGTAGGCATATTAAACACAGCGTCTGACCGTAATGTTGAGATGTACGTGATGCTTGAATTTCTTCAGTTTCGATGCAGCCAAATCTGAGCAGTGAAATCTACTCTAATGTTATCGTATCTAAAGTAATCTAATCTAATCTTGACGCTGCACTCAATGTACGAGTTCTCTTCTATACCGAAGAATGTTCTCACGCCATTTTTATTGATCGAAAATTTGATGACAGAGTATGTTACGGCTTTGGGGAGCTTGCTTCTTCATCCTAACTTGACTTACGTCCCTCTGGAATTGTACAGACTGAAAAAAGAATTGCGTATGGAGGAAAGAACATGGAAGTGATACATGTCGTAAAAATTTTTGAATCATGTGAAAACTGTTTGTCAGAGTTCAATATGGTTCAAATGGCTCTGAGCACTATGGGACTTAACATCTGTGGTCATCAGTCCCCTAGAACTTAGAGATACTTAAACCTAACTAACCTAAGGACATCACACACATCCATGCCCGAGGCAGGATTCGAACCTGCGACCGTAGCAGGTACGCGGTTCCGGACTGAGCGCCTTAACCGCGAGACCACCGCGGCCGGCAGTTCAAAATGTACAATGTACTTATTACTAGAAATAAAATTCCACATCAACCCAACATATTGTGACGCAGTGCAGAAAAGACATATTCAAAGAGAATATTACTGTCATACTGCAAATGACCAACGTACAGATGTTAAAAATAACAAACACAGCTATAATGTATGCACGTTTTGTGTTTGAAATAATACCAGTTTATTCAAATGGCATTGTAGAAGCTACGGAGGAGCAGGTACAGAAACAAACAATGATAACCTACAATAGTAAACTCAGACTAAAGAGAAATCTGGTGTAATTTTTTTTTAAATATAAGGTTTGGCTTAGCCGAACCAAACTGCCAACAGCTTAGTAAAAATATAAAATCGCATATACAGAGCAATCACAATATAAATAGTTTTAACACTAATTCAATCTTATTTTACTGTATCCAAGTTGGCACAATACTTACAGCTAAGGAATGTTGACGCGATATCAACTATATACAAAACAGAATATAAACAAGAACTCAACAGAAAAAAAATGGTTCAAATGGCTCCATGCACTATGGGACTTAACATCTCAGGTCATCAGCCCCCTAGAACTCAGAACTACTTAAACCTAACTAACCTAAGACATCACACACATCCATGCCCGAGTCAGGATTCGAACCTGCGACCGTGGCAGCAGCGCGAATCCGGACTGAAGCGTTTAGAACCAATCGGTCACAGAGGCCGCAACTCGGCAGCTATTGGGTAGCACGCACCTGGAGATTAGAGTGTTATGTAACCACATACAGTGCACCAAATTACATGTACGTGCTAAAGAGACACGGGTCTTGTTAGCCGCCCGGGATTAGCCGAGCGGTCTAAGGCGCTGTTGTCATGGACCGTGCGGTTAGTCCCGGTGGAGGTTCGAGTCTTCTCTCGGGCATGGGTGGGTGTGTTTGTACTTAGGATAATTTAGGTTAAGTAATGTGTAAGATTAGGGACTGATGACCTTAGCAGTTAAGTGCCATAAGATTTCACACACCTTTGAACATTTTTGAACGGGTCGAGTTAGATGGGCTCGGTGCCTCTTGCAGCACTTCACCGACTCGGCGTTGCGCCACGGTGCTGCCGTGCGTCCACCTGCCGGCCGTTGTCCTGGCGCTTCCGTCACCAGGAACACCAGTAAGTGGCAAACGTGACTTTAGCAGCCGCAACACCACAACAGTCCTGCTTCTATGAGTATAAACTGGCTGTCGGGCCAAGCAAGTCATCGATTAATTGGTCGGATCGGCGGGTCATCGAGTCTTCAAACGTCTGGTTGGCTTCCGGTGAGAGGTCGTTCCATCACATTCATTGTGGCCGACAATCGCAAATCCGGGGTTAGTAGCGAGTGACTCGGTCGCCTCGCTCTACAATGGGTCATTAATCGAACAATCTTCTCTGCTTAGATAGTGGAAGCCTCACAAAAAGCTTTCAGCAAGTGCTGTGTTTCCCATGAATGCGATGTAAACGTTCTCGCTGCACCATTTATCGGATCTTCGATACATATTTGCTTGTTCTTTGACTGCTAGTAGTGTTAATTACAGAGTAATATTAGATTGTAAGAGAAATGTAGAAATAGAGGACATCACAGGCAGCCATATAGGGTAACCTAACCTAGATGTAGGATCACGTCATATGAGGAGGAGAGGCTCACGGTACTGCTGAGATACTCGCCCTCGGGTGGCGAGTAGTTACATAGATTGAGCAGTGGATGCACAGGAACGGGTGGCTCAGTGTCTTTCTGGGCTGCTCCCACTTGGACTTCATCGGTGGTGGCGTTCTATAAATCTAAACTCTTTCCTACTTTCCTATTTTCCTACCTTCATAAAACACAAGCTATTACTGTGAAGCATTTCCGTTTCCTAATTAGTTTCAAGTTTAGGTGTATTTGAAGCTAGAGCAGTGTTCAAATTTCGTTAAAATAATAAGAAATCAAATAAGTTTCATATTATGAATATATACGATTTTATGCAGTGAAATCACAACCTGTTTTAGTCAGAAGGTGGCAGGTCATTTGTAAACGACAGCAAACAAAAATAGCTGCTCTTAAACTGTTTACGTGTCGCTCTGGTATCGGAATTTGTGCTGCTGACTTGGTTTCCTGGGAACATTCCTACACCAAATATCATGATTCAACACCTTCCCACTTACATCGGATAGGCATCAAGGATAATCCTTCCCGCGCTTGTCAGAAGAAAGAAAAATATGTAAACCACTTGATATTTTCCTGCAGTTTCTTCGAGGCTCAGAAAAAATGGATCGCTGATTGATTTGGGAGGAGGAACCAAACAGCGAGGTCTCGGTTCCAGAAAAATTGCTTATTGCAGAACGATGAGAAACTGAAGGTAGCCTTTCCAAAAAGTATAGCATTTCTTGACAAAAACGACGTATGATTTGCATATATAAAGAGCTATTTGCTGTGTGTGTGTTTCGTTTATATATATATGTGAAAATAAAAGTGGTGTTTATCAATTATAAAGGCTGCAAGACATCTTGAACACAAAATGGTTGAAATGGCTCTAAGCACTATGGGACTTAACATCTGAGGTCATCAGTCCCCTAGAACTTAGAACTACTTAATCCTAACTAACCTAAGGACGTTACACAGATCTATTCCCGAGGCATGATTCGAACCTGCGACCGTAGCAGCAGCGCGGTTCCAGACTGAAGCGCCTAGAACCGCTCGGCCACAGCGGCCCGCTGAAAAGAAAATGTTTCTATTTTACTGTATAATGAAGATAATCAAATATACAAAGCCATTTTTCATTTTATACGAGATAGTAAGGTATTTTAGAAGTCAGGTTTGCAATGACCGTTACGGAGGGTTGGAAGAACCGTTTTTCTAGTTGACGATATGACGTTCGGGTGTCTCACCTGGGCGTTGTGAATTAGCCGGATTGGCGAGGGATACGGGTGTCTGTTGGAGGAGTAGGATGGCCGCAGCAAAACTGGCACTGTGCATGTAAGAACTCTCTTGTTCCCAGAAGCTTAAAGCAGCTACGGATGAACGACCTCGTCCGGTGGTGCAGCCTGTCGTCGATCATCGGCGAGTATGTTCTGCGGTGCGACATTGATCTCGCGCCTGTCGGCCTAGAAGCATTGTTGTGAAGACACCAGTAGTTTCTACACTCGGAGCAAGCGAGTGGCGAGCGAACTTATGAAACAGATACACTCCAGCGGCTCCCTGTCAGATGCTGATGCCGCCGACTGGTGTTACGCCAAATGCAGGGCGCGCTCAGGCTTCTGGCACTGCCGGCACTCCGTGGCACTGCCGGACTCGGCTGCAGGGGTACTTGCTGTATTTATACACACAGAGTAATCGAAATTTGTGGCATAAGGACTAGATACGTAGTGAATGAAAACACACATACAATTACACGGAACTCCTTGAGTGTTAGGTCGCAAAAAGCCAATGATGTTTACTTCATTCGACACCCCACATATTGTCTACCACGCAACCACAATATTGGCTGGTGATGGCAACAGAGCCGGCCAGTGTGGCCGAGCGGTTCTAGGCGCTTCAGTCTGCAGCCACGCAACCGATACGGTCGTAGGTTCGAATCCTGCCTCGGGCATGGATGTGTGTGATGTCCTTAGGTTAGTTAGGTTTAAGTAGTCCTAAGTCTAAGGGACTGATGACCTCCGAAGTCCCATAGTGCTCAGAGCCATTTGAACCACTTTTGACAACAGAGGACGGGACTGCAGGTATCCAGTAGTGAGCACAGCATGACGTTGCGGAGCTTAGTTGTGAAGTGCTTAGTCAACGAGTAACTCACAACAGTACTACAGTTCTATTGGTGTTGGAACAAAGCGGAGCAATGGCAGTGATAAACGAAGCAAGCATTGCCTTAATCTAAATCAGTAGTTGCCGAAGTTGACATTTCGTCAGAAAGAACCCCAGGAATTTCAGAGAGTGAGAAAGAAGCGGAAGATGAAATATTAGCGTTTCTGCAACATGAGTCAGTGGAATGTGTGGTGTTGTATACGCTCGAATGAACGGACAATGCACGTGAGGAGTACAATGACGACATTACGTTCTCAAGAAGTGAAAGTAATGCCGACACAAGTGTCCAACCATATAGTTCATCATCTTTGTCTGGCAGGAAGCTGCAAATCCCGTCTCCAGTGAAACGTAGTGAACAACAATCGTTGTCCAAGTAGCGGGTAATAAATACAATTGCGTACATAGATTATCCTCAGCGTAGTAAAAAAACAACTATGAACAGATTTAGAATTAGTCTACAGCAATATGACCGTATAGTACACAATAAAAAATAATATTCAAGGAGGGCACGGTTAACTTGTTAGAGAAATTGGTGTTTGCGCGTTTCAAGGACGCTCGATACAATTTACAGTCAGTGTATCATAGTGACCTACTACGTTGTGCACATCACAACGCGCGTGACATAGATTACAGTGATTTCAGTCGATGGTTACGCAACAACAAACAGTGGTACAGGATTTGGAGACGTAAGATAACGAAATTTCAAACAAAGCATCAGCTTTAAGATGCAAAGCAAACTGCGGACTCGGCCCGAATATTTGTAGATGGGATACATACTGTATAATTATCCCGTTGTTCAGTGAGGAATTTGTTTTCAACTCTGACCAGTCAGGATTTGAAGAGGAAATGCATGTGAGAGGAACCCTGAAAATTAGAGGTACCGAGAAAGTTGCCGCGCGGGATTAGCCGAGCGATATCAGACGCTGCAGTCATGGACTGTGCGGCTGGTCCCGGCGGCGGTTCGAGACCTCCCTTGGGCATGGATGTGTGTGTTTGTCCTTAGGATAATTTAGGTTAAGTAGTGCGTAAGCTTCGGGACTGATGACCTTAGCAGTTAAGCCTCATAAGATTTCACACACATTTGAACATTTTTGAACCAAGAAAGTTGTATCAAGATCAACTAATATCAGTGCTTTAACGCATTCCCACTGTTAATATGGATGGTGAATTAGCTGGGAAGTTACTTATTGTGCTCTGCCCCATACGATTCGTAGATTCTTATTGTTGTGCGTGATCTTGTAAGAGCAGTATTGAATATTTACGCCATAGTAAGCAAGAATGGGAAAATTGGCGTAAGAGAACTACAACTATGGCATGACGAGTGCTTTTGACCAATAGCGAGTCAAAATAACTTGTTTTTCTTGACTCATGGTCTGCGTGGAAAAAATCATACTCCTTTAAAACAAAATACTGCCCGGAACCTCTGGAAAAGTTCAATCTCTGGATATTTGTTTTTTCCGTGCCTATAAAACATATTGCCGCAGCACCCGCAGCTCCACCCTAAAGGATAAGCTCCACGACAGACTGTTTCGCATTCGCTTCCATGCCATTGCTGTCCGTCAGTTGTCATCACTCTGTTTCACCAAAATTACTCTCTATGTATTCTTTAAGAGTGGATCTACCTGAACGTCTTGCACAGTTTGTAAATCCCAAGGAGTCCGCCTTTAATCTTAATGGTACGAGCCTTTGTGGCGCCTCATTTTTCATTCGGTGTTCATTGTGCAAGTTATTGGTTGTTTTGAACATTTCTTGAATGTCGACGAGTCCGTTTTTTCAAGTGTAATACAACCCTAGTAGGTTGACCTCTTCAGCTGGCAGACACTCATTTTCTGTCTCCCTTCTAATGCACGTGGTGAGTCATTAGCAACTAATATTTTTCATGTCATAACTTAACACAGCACTTTCAAATGAGCCTTACTAAAGGTTGAAATTGTGACGTCGCATTCAAGGCGTTCCTTGTTAGAAAAAAACATATATAGATTGCGACTAATCAGGATTCGTGTTAGCACTCACTATGTAACCACTAGATAGATATAAGAGAAAAATGACACCAAATATGTGTGCTTTAATACTGGAAAGGCGGTACATGCTAAAGACATTGTGACAAGACGAAACTGCCATATTCCCCTACACATGGGCCATACTGCATGAACAACAGGCATATCGAAAAAAATTTGCAGAAAACGGATGGAAGTCATTTGAGGTAAATATTACAAATCCTGTGGTTATGTGATGTGGAGTTGACTGACGTTAAAATACATGTTCTAATGGATCAAATGTGTGTGTGTGTGTGTGTGTGTGTGTGTGTGTGTGTGTGTGTGTGTGAGAGAGAGAGAGAGAGAGAGAGAGAGAGAGAGAGAGAGAGAGAGAGAAAGAAAGAATTCCTAAGGGACCAATCTGTTTGAGGTCATCGGTTCCTAAACTTACACGCTACTTAAAGAAACTTATGCTAAGAACACAACGCCCCTCCCCCCCCCCCCCCCCCACACACACACACACACTCGAGGGCGGACTCGAACCTCCGGCATGAGGGGCTGTACAATCAGTAAGGACGCCTCTAACCGCGCGACCACTCAGCTTCGTGGGTATAATGCAAGAAATTTACAGGGATTTTTAACCAAATGCAGCTATGTGACTACCTAACATCAGACCACGACATCTGTGTGCAAAAGGGAGACTAATAGGGAACCAGTAATGTTATTCACCATTCATGCGTGTGTTTTATTCTTTATAATGGTTGGACTTGGCAGTTGGTATTGTACGTTGATGGATGTTTTTTTTCCTGGTTTGACATTTGGCAGAAGAGGAACAAGTGATCCTGCAGACACTTTGTAGATCCTCTATGGCTTCTGGTGGGGGGGATCTGAAACATTGTCGGATAAGCCATAAAGGCATAAAGATTCTTGTACATTTACAGATATAATATTGATAAAAATATGGAGAATATTGAAAATAAGAAAAAATAATATAGGAAATACCAAAAAATATATTTGAAGAGTGAATTATGAAGCTTGATACCAATAAACACATTGTGGTCACTTTCCTCTTCGTCTACTACCAACTAGCTCAGCTAGTAAGGTGCTAAATTATACAGCAGAAAAAATAGATTACCTTCATACTGTACCACAGCTGGTGGTGATAGATTCGTACAAAAAATAAGTTACCGTTTCCCTACCTGGCTGAGTTTTAATGACCCCACACATCTTGTCTACATTCGTCTCCATGACTTAGGTAAGCAACTAATACTGATCTTCGGAATTTTGTCTAATTTTAAGAAATTTATCATGCTTTTACTAATTTTTTTTCGGTTTTAATATATGCACATTATGTTACACGATACTACCAGACATGGGGGACCCACATTAGAGACACACAGTCACTGTTCCTCTGATGTGATCAAAGAAGCAGCCTGCACGAATAGCGTTCGTATCACATCTACACTATGTGATCAAAAGTATCCGGACACACCCAAAACATACGTTTTTGATATTAGGTGCACTGTGCTGCCACCTACTGCCAGGTACTCCGTACCAGCGACCTCAGTTGTCATTAGAAATCGTGAGAGAACAGAATGGGGCGCTCCGCAGAACTCACGGACTTCGAACGTGGTCAGGTGATTGGGTGTCACTTGTGTCATACGTCTGTACGCGAGATTTCCTCACCCCTAAAACATCCCTAGGTCCACTGTTAACGATGTGATAGTGAACGGGAAACGTATAGCACAGTCCGTTGACTGACAGAGACTGCCGTAATGTGTAATAGGCAGGCATATATTCAGACCATCACACAGGAATTCCAAACTGCATCAGGATCCACTGCAAGTACTATGACAGTTAGGCGGGAGGTGAGAAAACTTTTATTACTTGGTCGAGCGGCTGCTCATAAGCCACACATCACACCGGTAAATGCCAAACGACGCCTCGCTTGGTATAAGGAGCGTAAACATGGGTAGATTGAACAGTGGAAAAACGTTTTGTTGAGTGACGAATCACGGTACACAATGTGGCAATCCGATGACAGGGTGTGGGTATGGCGAATGTCAGATGATCGTCATCTGCCAGCGTGTGTAGTGCCAACAGCAAAAATTCGGAGGCAGTGGTGTTATGGTGTGGTCGTGTTTTTCATGAAGGGGGCTAGCACCCCTCGTTTTTTGCGTGGCACAATCACAGTACAGGCCTATATTGATGCTTTAGGCACTTTCTTGCTACCCACTGTTGAAGAGCAATTCGGGGATGGCGATTGCATCTTTCAACACAATCGAGCACCTGTTCATAATGCACGGCCTGTGGCGGAGTGGCTACACGACAATAACATCACTGTAATGGTCTGGCCCGAACAGAGTCCTGACCTGAATCCTGTAGAACACCGTTGGGATGTTTTGGAACGCCGACTTCGTGCCAGGCCTTACCGACCGACATCGATACCTCTGCTCAGTGCAGCACTCAGTGAAGAATGGGCTGCCATTCCCCAAGAAACCTTCCTGCACCTGATTCAAGGTTTGCCTGAGAGAGCGGAAGCTGGGGGGCGCCACGAACTTGTAAGTTATTTTCAGCCAGGTGCCGAATACTTTTGACCACATAGTGTATGTGTGGCAGGTCAGTGATGCCTTCGCTGAATTGTTAGAGCTGCCCAGCTGTACTATCTATCTAGCAGCCAATGACTGCCTGTCTGCACTCTTTTGTTTCTAATGATTAACAGTCAGCACAGTGCGAAAAAATACGCTTTTGCTACAAAGAGGAACTGGTCGAGGGTTACTTCCTTTTGTGTATAAAAGCATATATGTAGCGCGACTGTCATTCTGCAGAAATAAGAACGCACGGAAGTTGTTGCAGAACGCAGTGCGACACACAGCATTGCTCTGCTAAAATATGGGACTGACAGGCATACTGCAAACTAACTCTTGTTGATAATCTTTGTAATATATCACATTCCATTGCTCTCCTGCAGGCCTAGCTATTTGTCGTAAGCAAATTGTGTTTCAAAATCGTGATAGGCTTTATTTGCTGCGATTACCCGTATTCGAACGTTTGTGAATGGAGGAAGGCAGCACAGGACAAAGAAATAGTATACTTCAAAAAAGGGGACTGACAGATCTGTTGTAGACTATCTTTGTTAACATAGACTGCAGCACATAAGCCGTAAGTCTAATGTTAAAGTACAGAAGACTTCTTTTTCTCAATTCAGGACATAAACCAGAAGGAAGAGATTATTACTGGAGATGACATAGGTATTTTACACCGATCAGTCACATGAAGGTGACTATGTTCTATATCAGCGTGCAATAAGTACTCACAGATGACAGGTGGTAGTACTAGCAGTGCAGAGTATGTAAGGCCTGTTGGGTGACTTGGGGAACAGTGCGGTAGTTTTCATAATACGGAAAGAGAGTGATTTATGTGACATCTGAAAAGTCATCATCATTGACTTTCGGGCCAAAGGTGGAAGCATTTCCAAAACAGTAAGTTTGTAAACTGATCGCATTCTGTCGCTGTTGAACTATACCGTGCTGGGCAAAATGGCCGATATTTAAAAAGAACATGTGGCACAGACAAGTCTTCACTCATATAGATCGTTCTTATGAATCTAATATTTATTCAGTAACTTCAGGAATCATAATTTATTTCAAGTCACACATATTAAATCAGATAAATTTTCTGTTCCCATTTCTTATAATTTTCCAGTTTTTCAGTCTCATTCAGCAATAGGTGTAGTTCCTCAATCTGTATTAAATATATCTGGCTTTTCTTCCGTTTCCTGTTCATTGTCTTCCTGTGGGTCTTGCCCCTTGCTGTTGTCGTCCTCTACACGCAGTTTCCTATAGCAATCTAACCTTCACCTAAAACGCCTGTTTTTTACTATCTTTGTCTTTTTTATTGAGATATTTAATCATTTAACATGTAAATTCTTTTCTCCGATGTTGGTCATTTTCCTCTCTAATTAAAATCTGTTTCGGGTTTCTTGATTTATTTGTCTGCGATGTATTTTATCTGTAATATAATTTCCACATTAAATGTTTTCAGATGGCTGATGATTCACTGAAGCTTGGAACTGGTCACTGAAAACGAAATCCTTGAAGGCAGTTTCATAGTTCGATTTGTTATTTAATTGTTGTGAGACAAATACAGATCCTCTAATGCTTGTTTTGTGCTCGTGTTCTTCTTGATCAAATGTTTCAACGAAGCGAAAACAAGGAACCTTAGAAATTACACAACAGAATTTTGTCAGAATTTTCACACCAAGTGAATTGCGACAAATGAACAGATGGGTTAACAGGTTGACCAGCGTGGGTCTAGTTTTTCGAAAAATAATATAATTGATTTAAAATAATTATGGAAATTAAGGAAAACTTTATCTGCACTGTTAGGGAAAGTTGAAATATTTCACAAAAATCTGCTACTAGCTATGTAAAGGAAATGTTAAATAATTAATCTCTTCAGGGTCTGGATATTTTGCGCATAAAAAGTTCCATTGGTGCTGAAATTGTGTAATTCTTCCTTTCATGTCGAAAAAAAAAATCAGATTACAACATATATTGTAATTTCTGTGCTTTCTCTTGATCTATATGCTCTTTATAATAAGTGAATAACGATCGATATTTCAGTATATTAAATTTCACGCTTTATGTTAAAACTTGAAAATAAAAAAAATAAAAATGACGGGAAAATTTTGTATGAAACGATTTATATAAATGTAAGAAATAATGGAGATTAAAAAAAATCTGACGCACTTCATTTGCCGTACATGATTCGATCATAATTCAATGGAGCGTCAAATGTGTCTTTAAACTATTTTTATTCTTACTTTTAGACAAATTATTTCTCATAAAGTGTTTGATCGTCAGTTTATCAAATCTTTTCTTTTTTTTCTTTCGTGGTGGCAAAGTTGATGCTTCCCAACTACATCACTTTGGCAAAGACTGTTTTCTTGGAACAGAGCCAGCTGCAGAAGCTGCAGCCTGCAGAAACAACTTAATACATAATTATCATTTGGGCCCTTTATTTCGGAGAAAAGTATTTTACTCAATAGTAAAACTTCACAGAACAACACTCGTGTACGCGAGTGATGTAAGGCTCATAACGACTCTCTCTGTCCAACAAACAATGAAGAGATCAGTTTTGATGAATGGATGTGACTGGAGACACGTCTTAAAAAATCTTAACGTGTGGAACCTTGCTGTCAGTAGTATCTGCTCATTTTCCCCCGCATTAAAACCACTGATTGCAGTTACGTTGTTAGCGTGATCGATGTCATGTAGCTTTGTTCACACTGTCTGTTGGATTTAGCAAACATGTAACCTAATATACTTGAAAAATAGATCCTTAGCAGCTTTTATATTGGCAACATGACCTATAATTTCGGTCGGAAGAAGACTTGCTCTTTATCTTTGTCACAGTTTTGTCCCTCCCGACGGTATGGTGTGATTTGGGATAGAAGCCTTAGTACATAATTATCATACCGGCCCTTTATTTCGGAGAAAAGGTATTTCACTCAATAGTAAAACTCTAAAGAACGAATTGCCAAACTTTCGAGAATTAGTATTCGCAGTTAGAAGCAAGGACCTCAGAGCAGCTCTTGATTGCGCTCTTTTTTTCATGCCCAAATTTGCTGAATTTATGCGCATTTAATTGATAATTACATTTTTTTTAGCATCGTAATGGTTTTCTTCTATCTGTCGCTCATATACACGTAATGGAGATTTAATGTCTGATGAAAAGATGATTACGATGCAGCTGATAGCAACTGGCTTGTAGTAACTCAACTCACTCTTTCTTGCTGCCCTGGACTGACGCCTGAATAACGAAGGGACCGGCTAAACTTGGCAATCCATTGTGATAATATTAGAAACTTAGGTGTCATCATTCAGTTCTAATAGGTAACAGGAATTCAAAATGCACCGTGGTATACAAGCAGTCATTCTTGTACGTTCTATCTGCCAGTGTTACAATTTTAAGATCCTTCCTCTACGTGCTTCACAGATTATATGTATAGAATGTTTCATATAAAATCTGACGTGAGGTCTTCGTTTGATTTTGTATATAAATATCCGCGTACGGAGTTAGATGGAGAATGTCTGACACCCGAAGTTTTTGTTCCTGCTGTGGATAGGGTATACATAAGACGCTTGTCTACAGTCTCTCATTTGTGACAGGGCCACTATACTATTGTCTTCATGCAATTTTCAAAATATCACGCTTAAGATTCTTCCCTGAAAAGGAAAACGAATGATCTCAGATGTTATATACTCGGTCCAAAGGAGCACGAACGTGCCTATTTCTGCCAAGCCTAACACGAAGCGTAAAATCGTCCATATGAGTTGTTTTACCATGAAAACTTCATATTTTCATTAAAAGTAAGCAAAATAACAGGAAATATGTGTGGGGAAACGAGGCAGTAAGGAAAGAAGAAATATAACGCTTGAAGACCTTTTCTTAAAAAAAAAAAAAAAGACAAAAGAAAAGAAAAGCGGTGGAGCCCCTCCACTCCTACAATCGAAAGGTCTACTGCCATCTCTGCATAGGTATCGCAGGATGTGGGTACTACGATGTTTTCGTACACCTGGGTAAGGTTAACCATTAATACGCGCTCATCTGGAGATAGATTGGGTCGAAGTCGAACGAAGGGTAGCGGTTTGAAGGGCAGAGGAAAAAACGTACCAAGGCAAGAACCAAGGGAAAAAAAACCTCTGCGATAGTTAGGTCGGGAGGTAAGAGCAGTAGCGGATGTCTTGCTGCCTGCGATACGTCATGCGAGAGTAGGCTTTGTTATTAGTGAGTATCATTCATGTCGATACCTTTGACGTTATACGGTGCTGTGGCTCGGCGGCTACGGATGGGTACCGGTGTTGAACTCTCGATTAGTCTCAGCAACCTGCAACAGTTAGGTTTATCATAGTTTTTGTGTCCGTTATATATCAGATTCACAGTGTAGGGGGGTGTTGGCGATTTGTTCGTGCGTCAGTGGGTGAGCTCGTCGGTTTCCCAGCTGTGGTCTGTTGGTCGGCTCTAATAGCAACTGGTAATTTCCACTCAACGTTGCTGATATGCAGGGGCTTGCCGACGTTTGTCGCCTGCTGGTGTATGTTAGCTTGCCAAAGGTGGTTATTCCCTAGCTAGTAGTGTCTTTAACCGCTTATGCTTCCACATATGGCTTGAACGTAGTTTCCCAAAGTAAGGATGAAAGGATTGTTCGAGTGTCTTGAGTTACTGTATAGTCGTGTGGCGTGTTTTTTGAATGCTTCCTTGTGAGTTCCAAGGCGGTATTCTTTGTGAAGATCCACGGTGCGTCTGTAGTGTGGAGCCTTGCTAATGATTCGTAGCACTTTTTTCTGTATGATCTGCAGGCGGTGCAGTCGTGTAGGAGCTGCATATCCCCAGACGGGAGCTGCGTACGTCATCAGAGGTCTAATTAGTGTCATGTATATGGACCTCGACAGCCTCCTATTCAGCGTGCTTTCCCTGTTAAGCATTGGGTAGAGCTGTTTGAGCCTAGCGTGCGCTCTGTTGGCAACGTATTCGATGTGATCCCCCCATGTAAGTTTGATTTCTAGCCAGACACCAAGATATCCGAAATTCCCTCGGCAAATGTATTGGGCGTGTATGTAGCGTTATCTGTCTATTGTGTTGATGTTTTGCAGTATTTTCGATCTGCGTGTAAACAGAACTGCTTCGCACTTGTCTGCGTTTACTTTAATACGCCATCGTTCCAACCGAGACACGGCAGTTCTGACTGCCGTCTGTATTCGTGAATTAATGTTCGATGGTTTCCAACCTTGCGCAAGGATGGCTGTGTCATCCGTGTAGATGGCTAACGTCGTGTTTTGTGTTGCTGGGAAGTTGTTAATGTACAGGTTGAACAAGATGGGCCCTAGGATGCTTCCTTGGGATACTCCAGCTTGGATACCACGTTGTGTCGATTGTTTGCCCTACACGTCAGTGTTGAAACATCTGTTCGTCAGATATGAGTGTGTGAGACGTAAGAGTCCGTCTGGGAAACCAGCTTCGCTTAGTTTGCGTATAAGGCCGTTGTGCCAGAGATGGTCGATAGCTTTTTCGATGTCCAGCAACACGGCCCCTGTAGCTTTGTTCATGTTGCAGCCGTGTGTTATATGTTCGACTACGCGGAGGAGTAGTTGTGTTGTCGTTGGTGATTCCTGAAGCCGAATTGCTCCGGCCTTAGTGTGTCATTGGCGATGCAGTGCCTAGTTATGCGTTTTAATATTACCTTCTCAATAATCTTGCTGAGCAAGCGCAGCCAGACTGAGGTGGCGGTAATTTTGCGGGAGGGAATGGTTTCAGGCCCTGTCGATAGCGCAGTCATTAGAGACGGAGCACGACCTCGGATTACGAAAGATCGAAGTAGGAAATCATCCATGCCCTTTTCAAAGGAACCATCCAGGCACTTTCCGGGAGCGATTTGGGAAAACCACGGAAAACTTAAATCTCAATAGCCGGACGGAGATCTGAACCGCCTCAGTGTGTTAGTCACAGTGCCGTCTCGGTCCGTAAGGCAGTAAGTTCTACAAAAGTAACTGCGGTACAGACGGAGTGAAGGGAGACTCATATTGCTCTTCAATAACTGGCGTGATACATTTTCGCGCAGGTCCTCTTTGTCAGCGCAGTGTCAAATAGCAAAGGGCCCCAGAGCACTGCTCCATTCTTCCTCATCTTACAGAGGGAGCTGACATTACATAGATTGCAAACAGCGTGTGTCACAAATACAGAATGCCAGAGAATAGCGTCAGAAATCTGCTGAGTTCGGAGTACGACATTCTAGGGTGTCTCTTACCGTTTGCTACTGACCCGTGTGCCATATGAATTTTTCAGGTGAGCCTTTGGGTCAAGAGTATCGGTAATTTACAACAGGATGCCCTTTGTGCTTATCGGAACTCTGCTTATCGGAACTTACTGAGAATAAACCTAAACCACTTAGATTAGTTGAGACCAAAATTTATCTCATTAGCGCCGAATAAAAAAGGAACGCCTCTCAGGACTTAGGTTGAAACATGATTTGTGATCAGAGCACTTATAGATGCTGGTAAATTCAGTAACTGGGACATTGGTCTTGGGGATTGACTAGCAACTAAATCATTAGCCAGTGGGATGTCTACCAGCCCAGCTCGTGCAGTTAAATAATTAGTCATTCAACAGAACGCCTTTTCCTTCTTACGTTATTGGTACACAATTTTTCATGAGAGCTTCCAATTTTATATAACAGGAATCTTGAGTAAATGTATTAACATACTATATAAGAATTTTTTTTTAGTTTCTGTTATTTCACTGTGGGTCGTAGGTCAAACATGATTACCTGGAACACGCTTTTTTTGCCACAGTGGTCAGAAAAGTCACTGCTTGAAGTACTGGAGATGAAAAGTCACAACAAAAACCCTCCTGAACAGCTGCTGAATGAGAAAACAGACTTCAGTTACTGTCCACTTCCTGATACTGCCAAACCTAACAGATTTTTCGATACATTTTTGTTAAGTTGTCCCCATTATAGTGGAACTCGTCAGTTATTTATTTCAGTGTTCTATGATTGTGACTATATCAGTCTGTAACTTTAGAATTAACAATGAGTTTCTCTGATGAATGTAAATTCTTTGCTGTTTATATTTGTACCATTTTGCACACACAGTCATACTAGACAATGGCTTAATAACCTGAAACCAAATGAAACAATTACTCAAAGAAGTGACAAAACGTGTTTTTCCATGGATATAATTTTGTTTCGTATAGTCTGATCATACTTTTAACAGCCAGGAGAGGCAAAAAAGTTGCAAATATAATTTAATTTATGTAAAAAATAAAGGTCTGAGCGCAAGTAGAAACGGAATGGCGTACTATTCTTGAACATCTGCTTAAGATACGTATCTTAATAGATGCGTATCGTTTCTGGAAACAAATATAAATATATATTAAATAAATAAACAATTAATTTTAAATAACGCAGCAAGAAAAGGGAACATTCATATAGTTGCTGCCTAAAATAGCCACTCTAGCAAACCTGTTCTTCGCCCCCATTTATGATCCATTTGTGGACACAGCTCTCCTGCAGACTTCTTCATACGTGATCTTCAGCCATCCGAATGCAAGATGCCCTGCTTTACTCTTTAGGTCATCGTTCTACCTTCCATTAGGTCCCTCCCTTGGGTCTTTACTCATCACAAGGAACCCAACAAAAATCAGGTTAGCCCATTTCCCTTCACTTAGTCTCGTGAGTTGCCCAGCCAATCTCCATTTCAGTTTCGTTACAGTCACCATAACGTACTAAACTCTTTCATTTTCTCTCATCAATTTATTTGTTTTTCTGTACTTTTTAGCTATGCCCGAGATGCATCTTCCCATTCATCTTTGGGCAACCTCAATTGTTGAACTGTTTCCGTGTTTGACATCCATGTTTGTCCTCCATAAGTTAGTACTGGAAGTATACATTGCAAACTTACTGGTTAACAGACTGTCATCGAGAACATTGTATCGGTTTGCGGCCGGTTTTTCGATCCTTCCGCCACACGTGCTGGATATGTGATTGGTACTTGTGCTCATCGTTCTGGTCTAGAGGAAGGAACTGACGTAAAAAAACGGTTGATGAAACTGAATTGACGTACCTAAGAACGACCTCTAAGGAACGGTCGTTCACGCTTTCGCTTAGGCAGGTCACGTTCTTACCTCGGTCTTGTTTGGTCGGTCGCGACTTTCTTGAGTGATCCCCCATTCCTTATTCCTTGTTACATCTTCACCATTCTTCATTAAGCAGTAGCTCCTTTCGCTCATTCTATTCGCCCCTTCTAGTTCATTTTCGCACCTTACACGAAATCTCTACTTCTAATTCTTTGCCTACTTCGTTCAGAGTCTACCATCGCTAATTTACAACTTTGTTATAATTATGTACTAAAATTAGTACGAGAACTCCTGATTCGCTGGAACTATTTTTTTTTCAATTTGCTATTGCGTGATTTCGGAAACCAAGTGTCCATAACTTCCATTTCAACTTTCACAAATAATATTTATCAATCACAATATTATATATATATATATATATATATATATATATATATATATATATATATATATATAGATTTGTTAAAAATTGAAATTAAATTTAAACGAATTTATCAAAAAATTTCTCTGAATAATTCTCAATTAACAGTTTCTGAGGCACAGCTGGTGCACTGGTGCACTGTGTGATCAAAAATATCCGCACACCTGCCTAAAAATGACTTACAAATTCGTGGCGCCTTCCATCAGTAACGCTGGAATTCAGTATGCTGTTGGCCCATTCTTAGCCTTGATGACAACTTCCACTCTCGCAGGCATACGTCCAATCAGGTGCTGGAAGGTTTCTTCGGGAATGGCAGCCCATTCTTCACGGAGTGCTGAACTATGTCGGTCGGTAAGGCCTGGCACGAAGTCGGCGTTTCATAACATCCCAAAGGTGTTCTATAAGATTCAGGTCAGGACTCTGCGCAGGCCAGTCCGTTACAGGGATGTTACTGTCGTGTAACCACTCCGCCACAAGCCGTGCGTTATGAACAGGTGCTTGATAGTGTTGGAAGATGCAATCGCCATCCCCGAATTGCTCTTCAACAGTGGGAAGCAAGAAGGTGCTTAAAACATCAATTTAGAGCTATTCTGTGATAGTGTCACGCAAAACAACAAGGGGTTCAAGCCCCCTCCATGAAAAACACGGCCACACCATAACACCGCCTCCTCCGAATTATACTGCTGGCACTATACACGCTGGCAGATGACGTTCACCTGACATTCGCCATACTCACACTCTCTCCTCGGATCGCCACACTGTGTACCGTTGTTCGTCACTCTACACAACGTTTTTCTACTGTTCAGAGTCCAATGTTTACGCTCCTTACACCAAGCGAAGCGTCGTTTGGCATTTACCGGCGTGATGTGTGGCGTACGAGCTGCCGCTCAACCTTGAAAACAAAGTTTTCTCACCTCCCGCTTAACTGTCATAGTACTTGCTGTAGATCGTGATACAGTTTGGAATTCCTTTGTGATGGTCGGGATAGATGTCTGCCTATTACACATTACGAGCCTCTTCAACTGTCGGCGGTCTCTGTCAGTCAACAGATGAGGTCGGCCCATACGCTTTTGTGTTGAACGTGTCCTTTCACGTTTCCACTTCACTATCTAATCGGCAACAGTGGATGTTTAGGAGTGTGAAATTCTCGCGTAGGGACGTATGACACAAGTGGCACCCAATCACCTGACCACGTTCGAAGTCCGTGAGTTCCGTGGAGCACCCTATTCTGCTCTCTCACGATGCCTAATGACTACTGAGGTCGCTGATATGGAGTATCTGGCAGTTGGTGCCAGCATACTGCACCTATTTGAAAAACGTTTGTTTTTGGAGGTGTCCGGATACTTTTGATCATATAGTATCATCCTCTAAATGGATTTAAGGGCAGTCAGACAACCGGAGTCAATTCTAATCGGTTTTGTTCGCTCAAGACACCCACTACTTTAGTTATAATTTCGAAAATTCAAGATCCCACTTGAGGTTTAGATAGATGTATATGCGATACATATAAAACCAGGGGACCTTATGACCTGCTCAGCCTTGTTCAAAAAATGTTCAAATGTGTGTGAAATCTAATGGGACTTAACTGCTACGGTCATCAGTCCCTAAGCTTACACACTACTTAGCCTAAATTATCCTAAGGACGAACACACACACACACACACACACACACACACACACACACACACACTCCCGAGGGAGGACTCGAACCTCCGCCGGGACCAACCGCACAGTCCATGACTGCAGCGCCATAGACCGCTCGGCTAATCCCGAGCAGCCCAGCCTTGTTCGATTTCCTTTATACTTAAAATTTTTGATGGTGCCAGATAGCAGTTTCCTAAAGCAGTACGATGCAATTATCAAAAAAAGCCTTATAAATCAGCTTTGAAGACTGGAAGATCTCCGAGCTGTGTTTAGCACATAACAACGTAATCACCGATAGCTGACAAGCAGAGGTCCCCAGTGGTGGGCTCGATTTTTTGAAAACATTTAAACTGTGATGTAGGTATTACTCCCTGCAACCATTCACCCTGGTGGGTCCTCATTTAGAATTAATAAATTAAAAAATCTGTATTTCAGGTCACGCTCTATAGCTTTAAAAACAATGTTTGTAGGGTGGTAGCTTCACGTAATGGTTATAGTACATGTCTCGCATGCGAAAGCTTATGCCTTCGAATCTCAGCGGGTTCTTTGAAATTTTTTATTTTTAAGTCTTTATCGAAATGTTTTTCATCAGCATTTTTTCAATTAGTTGTTTTAAATGTAACTTTTATTTCTATTCCGTTGTCACATCATTTTAATCACCATATTAACTTTTCAGTCGTTCTCAATTTTTCTTCCTATACTCTTTCTGCATTTGGAATCTGTGTGCATGTAATTTTCATTATTTTCATGTATTAACGTAGATTTAATTGCTGCCGTTTCATCAACCCATATTTTCGTTCATGTTATTGCATTCATTATTTCCATTCCTGATTTTGCTTTACTTCCGTTTTGTTTATAATCCCTTCTTTTGTTTAAATCTTCATTCTGTTGTTTTGTCATAGTGCAATGAGAATTTATGTTTCAAATGTTTGTATCACGATTACCATCGAAGAAAATTGACAACTAGTGAAGGAAAATACATTTTTGACGTCGTTGTACATATATTATTTCGTCTTTTGTTTTCTAACCGATAGATCGGCATTTTCAAATGTTTAAATATTATGACAGATACAAAAAACTAACTAAACAGTACGCAAGCACAAAGATTCCAGAATAATGGTACGAAAAAATGGGATCAATTGAAAAAGTTAATATAGTGATTGAAATGACGTGCAAAGGAACACAAATAAAAAATACATTTGACAGATCAAATGAAAAAAGATAATATCAAAGTAATTTCAATAAAGATTTAAAAATAAAAAATAAATAAATGCCCGTGACGAGATTCGAACCCACAACCTCTTGCATTTGAAGTTTGTATTAAAACAATTACGCTACACAATTTCTCCACGTGAAGTTTCTTTTAGAAAAATATAAAACCTTGCACGAAATCCTGAACTTTTTTTCGTCGATTATCCGCAAATGAGGGCTCACAAGGATGAATGGTTGCAAGATGTGATACCTGGAGCCTTAATCTAGAATACCATGCAAACGGTTTCAAAAAGTCAATACCACCACTGGGGATCTCTCATGGTGAGTGTGTTGCGTAGAAATTATGTTACTGTAAAGTCGTTAGCTGGAATATCACCACGTGAACTTTGTTGCTAGTATTTATTAAATTGTGTTTATTAAAAAATGGACGTGTTAATTAATATATACTGCATTACATCGTTTTAATAAAAGTATGTCTTCTTGTTTTTAATTACTGGTCACATAAAAATAAATTAAAAGTTTATCTAGCCATACAGTATTTCGTAATTAAATAAAATGGAATAATGAATTTAAAAAATAAATGAGTCCCAAAAGGAGCCAGTCAGCACTAACTATTTCTCAAAGATCAACGAGTTTGCCAATCTTTGTCCTGGCTTCTGACATCAACAGCGTACGGATTCACCCTGACAACGAGACATAGTTAATTCCAGGACGATGACAAAATAAATTAGGAGGAATGTTGCACCTAGAATATAGCTATTACCATGAAGTTAGTTTAATGTGGGCACGGAAACTGCTTTTCGGCTCCCATCTTGTAACGAAAAATGGCGGAACTTACCAGAGCGGATGCACAGACCAGCTCCGGACGTCATGGTATGTGTAGACAAAGACTACAGTGAAAGACATGCACAACCTGATCAGAAGTATCCTAATGCAATGTATATTGCAGAACTGACAGTACATGTGACAAAAGGGCTGAAAAATCATAAACACCACTGGCTGCTTCGAATCACATTCAAATTTCATCGAGCCGGCCGATGTGACCGAAGGTTCTAGGCGCTACAGTCTGGAACTGCGCGACCGCTACGGTCGCAGGTTCGAATCCTGCCTCGGGCATGGATGTGTGTGATGTCCTTAGGTTAGTTAGGTTTAAGCAGTTCTAAGTTCTAGGGGACTGATGACCTTAGAAGTAAAGTCCCATACATGCTCAGAGCAAATTTCATCGAATGTTTTTGTACGGTGCCTGTAGTCATTCCGCCTTGTTCACGAGAACAAAAACTGTGATGGCGCTACACCCCAAACGGGTCAGATTACGACAAACAATGGGACTGCAGACCCACAATGTCCATGGAGAAGGTTGAATCATCCGCGGTCGGTAGGGTCACCCAATGTCGAACGTCGAATGTTGTCAAGAACGTTGTCCTGTTGCCCATCCCACTACAAACTGTCGTTTTCGTCCGCTGAATGTGTGGGAATCAATGCCCAAAGGAAAGGGGTGGTTTCATTGACGCCATTTATGCCACTGCCTATCGCTTCTTCATGTCGATTCTGAGAGGCAATGTGTATGAAACTTTGTTCCTGGGCCACACACAAGAAGACCGCGTGATTTAAACCGTGGGCCTCGCAGTTCTGACCTCCAACGGAGACGCGTCAAAAGGAGGAGTGCAATGTGGGTAAGAGCGGGTGTAACGACCTACCCATCGCGTTACACGTCCACAATGGCGTTCGGCAGATTTTTGATGAAATTTTGCGCCAAAGTGACATCATTACCTTGTACCTAGCACGAGCACAAGAGCTCTGGTTGAAGTGTCGCCGAGCCCGAGGGCAACGTTGCAGGTTGCCACACTTTTACACCATTACAGAGGAAGGCTTTGGGCACATTTGAGCCCAATTTAAAACTTCTTAGTGGGAATGAGAGACAATAACAGTGTTTCGAAGACGTGATCTTTTGGAATTGTTGCGCATTGCAGATTGTTTCTGATCTCTTGAGCTTCCAGAGTCTTCATTGTGTACGGAAGACGTGCTACCGTACGTCGAAACAGAAAACATGTATGGTGTATTTCTTGACAAAAGATGCCCTGATATATGAATGTTTGTGATGGTACTGTGCTGGTGACTTACTTCATGTGTGTCAAGCATCTTCTCCCGTTCCTGCAGCACTTTTGTGTGCTGATTTCGGTCAATTTTCTCTTTATACAATATTTTTAAAGTGAGACTAATGCAGCGCATCATAATAACACATAAATACGTGTTGTACAGCTTGCGTGGCTGTGTAACAGTAAAAGTTTTTAAACAGAGTAAGATTTCTGCTTAGCTCAATACCAGAGTTAAATATATCAGTGCTTGCAGTAATCGACTGCATTACTGTGTCATTGATCACGTTAGGAAAACAGTCTGCGCGTATCTGCATCATTATTAATTTATAGAGAAAAATGATGCAGGAACTCCCTGACGAATTTCTTAACGTAGTTATTGCAATTTGTGATCTATCTTTCGCATTACAATGTAGCAACACCAAAAACTTTAAAATTTATGTAGTAGCTGAGCAACGTAACTCTGATTGAACTTGATGTTCGTTAATTAGAAAGAACGACCAGTTATTTTCTGTACATAGGATTTCTTCCACTGAACGCGAAAGGGTGACTATGCACGATTACTAGCTTGTTTACTGAATGTATCACGTGTTGCTACAAACCTCCTATAGGTTCTTGGCCCAGAACGCTCTCTTTGTAGATAACGCCAAATGAGTAAGCTGGCTTTAAATTGTTAAATTAAATCCGAGCTTTCATGTGCTCATCTACTGGAGGCAGTCTGTTATCAACTGTTGTTGTTGTGGTCTTCAGTCCAAAGACTGGTTAATGCAGTCCTCCATGCTACTGTATCCCATGCCAGCCTCTTCATCTTCTAGTAACTACTGCAACCTACATCCATCTGAATCTGTTTGCTGTATTCCTCTCTTGGTCTCCCTCTACGATTTTTATCCCCCCTCCCCCACGCTTCCTTCCAGTACTAAATAGGTGATCGCTTGATGCCTGTCCTACCAACCGGTCGGTCCCTTCTTCTAGTCAGGTTATGTCACAAACTTCTCTTCTCCCCAGTTCTATTCATTACCTCCTCATTAATTACGTGATCTACCCACCTAATGTTCAGCATTCTCTTGTAGCACCACATGTCAAAATATTCTGTTCTCTTCTTGTCTGAACTGTTTATTGTCCATGTTTAACTTCCATACATGGCTACACTCCATAGAAATATTTTCAGAAAAGACTTCCTCAAACTTAAATCTGTACTCGATGTTAACAAATTTTTATTATCAAAGTATGAAATGGTAATTTAGAATACTGTAGTACCTCTTTTAATCACTTATTTGTCTTTGCTTCTCTTGATATGAGTCTGTATATACGTAGATTTCGAACTCCGTGGATTTAACTTTTTTCTCGGTAACTAAAAATTATCAGTTGTCCTGTTCAGTGCTTATCTCATGCTGCTACTTGCCGTTAATATTTACGATTCGAAAGAAGTACGCCACAAAGACACTGCTTTGAAGATTCTAGCTACCCGTCACTCAACATACGATTTTCGGCGAACATCGTGTGCTTGTTCCTTCTTTCTTTGATTCCATTCGAACAGCAACTGTCATGTTATCGAGAGGGGAATAAAAAGTATTCATCTGCCTTCTTTCTAAATAACATACGAGTCTCATCCAACTCCACCAGTGTACATATTTAGTCTTAAACTCATAAGCAACTGAATTTGGCACACACATCTAGCAACGTCTGATACATTTTTGTCTCGATGATGGCTGCGATCGGTTTTGTCATGGAGCCTATGGATACCAGAAGCTTAACCGCCACTAAGAACTCAGACGCTACTAGAGACACAGGCGAGCCTAGACGTTATCGTAGCCGCCCACCCCAAGATCGAATGCCGGGTAGTGCCGTTGCGGGCATATGACGCGGTAACGGAAGTATTTAATCGGAGTGGGGACGAATATGAAGACATCCTAGCGACGACAACGGCCGAAAATGCGGCAATCTACGCACATAAGCGACTTCAACAAATGGCATGTTGCTGTCGCCCGGCACCTGGGAATGGGCGTCTGAGAAGCGAACGATTATGGTCGGGTGTTCTCGTGCTACTGTGAGCATCTATGGAAAACAGTTGAGGAACGATGTTGGGCGTCCACACCTCGTGACGGAACGTGGAAATTTGACTCATCGAGATCGTCAGTTACGACTGCAGTGAGCATAGAATCATCGAGACTGGACGGTCGCTTGAGGGGCATTTTTCTGGTTTGAAACCATCCAGTTGGTAGCCAAACAGGGGACTGAATTCTTTCAAGTATTAGCCTGTAACATTGTTTGAAGAGACGGTAGAACAGAGAGGTTTTCTTCTAATAAGCTGGCATATTCACACCTTCAGCCGAGTTTAATAAGGCGCCTGCCTTTGTTTTTCCCCGCGTTTTAGGAATATTAAAAGTTGATGTCGCACTTGCCATGTAATAATAATACGCACAGTTGATTGACAAGTTATTTATACTGTGGACCTAGTACTAAAAAGAGGATAGTAGCACTAAATTCTAATGGCATCAAGGATGTTCCCCTGCCCATTTGTATTAACTGTGACGTTCGGTAACAAGGATTGGACGTTGGTACTTGTCCCCCGTTCGCGCAGTGAGGTGTTTGTTCTCGATGGAATGACTGTGTAAGCTTTGTTGTTGTTGTTGGGAACTGAACTGGAGATTGATTTTTTGCACTGTAGCCCTTGTGTCCGCCGTCAGACTCAGCTATATTCGACGGCAACCCCAATCTTCAATTCGCTGTTCCCTGCAGCGTTTGATTCTGGCGACGGCGCTTGCCCCCTATTGAAAGAACTCAGATACAAGATGCGATGGCATCCTTCTCTCATGATGCTCCCAACTATCTATTCGCTGTGATTACTACAGCACTTTCTCTCGTATTCCGTAGCTGTAATTTAATTGCTAAATAGTTTACATCAAGTATGAAAAATATCTAGGAGCTCTTTGTAGTCAGAAAGCAGTGATGTAGACAAGTTCGTTCGCGGTTCTCTTCTTGTATTGTTTTATACAGTTGCACGCGCGCGTGCACACCACACACACACACACACACACACACACACACACACACACACACACACAGCCATACATAGTTCATACGCAGTAACTGTAGTCAGTTTTCAGTGTTATTTTGTTACTTGAACGCACAAACACTAATAATCATGTTGCTGTAGTTACAGAAGAAAAAACAGAAATTCATGTACAGCATTTACTTTTCTATTTCCGGGCCCCGATCCCGTATCTTCACGGGGTCGTCATGTTAATTATTCAGATTTGGTAATGTTTGTGGTAGAAGGTGGCCGGATGTCCGTGCTGCGATCCTTACCCCAAGCCTACCCACATGAAATCTGTGTACCCTATCTGTCTGCATCTAGTGTTATCCCTTTTGAAAGTGTGAGAAAGTTTTCTTGATGTTTGCGAATCGTGTAACTGAGGTGTAACATGGGCACCAACCCGGTATTCACCTAGTCCGATGTGGGTAACTGCCTAAAAGCCACATCCAGGCTGGTCGGCACCCCAGCACTTACCGTTATTCCGCCAGGCGGATCCGTCCTGGAGTCAGCGCGCCTCACCGAATCACGGAAGTGGCGACTAACGTGCGCGGGTGTCCGGGTGGGTAAATTCATTTACAACATAAATAGTACAATTTCATAAATTTGTAGTAAAATTCATAGTGTGTGTGCATTAAGTTGTGTATGTCCATTTCGTCTCCTGCCGGTTTGGATAGTTCGAGTCAGACCTACAGACGTCGTCTTTCTTCGTTCCGGTTGTTCCCAACCTGATGTTCACATCCCAGAAATGAAATGTTATCGGAGCAAAGTTCCTAGAGAAGATCCGTCCGCCAGAAAAGAGGAAAACAAAAGATAATAAACAACAGGACAGCAGGAAAACTTGTAGACAGATGATGCCTTTAGATGAGTCACGTGCTACGTAGCTGCGCGCAGAACTTAGCATTTAACCGTTCTGATCTTCATCACCATAGCATATCCAAAGACAAGAGTATATTTGATCGCTGGTTCGTGAAATTTATTTTTGCACTTACAAATGAACGTCTATGACACGTCTGGTGATACAGCTGTTTTAAAGTCTGCTCTACAACATACTACTCGAATCTCTCGCATTATTCAAGGATACTGTTTGCGGAAAATATATGTATTTTAGTTCTAATAACAAATTAATGTTGTAATAATCTAGGATCGAATTTTGAGTAGATAACTCATTCAAAACTATATTTTTGTTGTTTCATTTTTATTACTGTGGGACAATGTCCGACTGATAAGCTGAACGGTAATTTACATATTGACATCTGTCTGTGTTGCAGCTTGCCGTGGGATGCGAGGCCCCCATCTGAGTGTTATGTGAAAGACTGGCTCAGCTCATCGCGGTCCGAGGCACCTCATCACTCTCACAGGTACGTAGTTACACGTAGTTGCATGTGTGACGTAGTGAAAGTGAGACAGTAAACTCTCGAACCTAAAACGGTAGAAAAAAAATGAAGTTGTAAAATAACTGCTCTGCTGCGTGTTTGACAAAATAATGAAATAACTGTTGTTCTGTAGACTGAATTAATTATGCAAGTTAATTTACACAATAAAGTAAGAACAGAAACTAGTCACTACTAATAACACCATCAGAAATATATAGCGCCGTTAGGTTTCGAACCGACAGAGTCTTCATCACAAGGCTGTTCACATTTAAAATTCCACGTAGCTGAAAATGTAGGAGTACATGCGACGTTCGCTGATCTTCGTTGTGGCGGAAGTTCCTAGGAGCGATGGTGCACTACAGCTAATAACACAATAAGAAGAAAGGACTACTGTATTGTAGTAGTTCTTAACGATGAGTTAAAATAAGGCGAAAAACTTCCTGAGATGAGGACTGAAATAGTTTTGTGTTACCTTCAGTGAGACTCCTCCCTGTTTTATAGCAGTGTTCATTGCTTTTGAAAATGTGCATATTTCGCCGAACAGTATTCAAAATTTAACACTTTTCTGAACTTTGGAGTCGCAGGTGGTTCGGCGTTCTGAATTCGCACAGTGTCCAATGTGGAGAATGATTCTTCACGAACACATCTAGGTCCACGCCACTCCATAACGTTCGTTGAGAGGCCTAGATAGTAGCCTTGTGGGCTTCAGACCATACAGATTCTAAATGTAGATCATGTAGATGTCTGTAATACTAATCGTCGTAATCAAGTTTGCATCTCATTTCAGTTAAATGTATCCTTCTAGGTGCTGTAAATTTTTCAGTGCAAGGCTATTGACTGATATACGCATCGCCTCGGCCTTCGAATCGACCAGATCGTGTGCTACCTAACTCTATTTGAACACAGATGATCTCCTTTCTCGTCAGTTTCTCATGTCAGTTTAAGTTAGCCTTGGTGCACGCTTTACATACTGCCTTTCCCACTACGTAACATAGAACGAGAGTGGTCATAAGAAACGAAATTAACACCGACTATGCCCCAAGAAAATGTACCTTTACCCTTTCTTGGAGCACACCCGATGTTAATTTCTAATGTTCATAGTATGTACAAAAGAATTTTCAGATGACGTCAGCAGCTTCATCAGATTATTCACTGACAATACTATCCACTAGATAGCTTCGTCGTTGGACAATCGTAATTATGTGTTTATACGGTTGATATTTTACGGTAATGAGTGGCTTCAGTACTGGTGCTGTCAGTATTGTTGCAGTGTATCTGCAGAGCAAGGCAACATTGTCGTGTGGCCCCTCCAATACTGCAGATGGAACAAGGAAGTTGGAGATAGTTACCAAGATGTTACCAAAAAATGTTCAAATGTGTGTGAAATCTTATGGGACTTAACTGCTAAGGTCATCAGTCCCTAAGCTTACACACTACTTAACCTAAATTATCCTAAGGACGAACACATACACCCATGAATGAGGGAGGACTCGAACCTCCGCCGGTACCAGCCGCAGTCCATGACTGCAATGCCCTAGTCCGCAGCTCGTGGTCGTGCGGTAGCGTTCTCGCTTCCCACGCCCGGGTTCCCGGGTTCGATTTCCGGCGGGGTCAGGGATTTTCTGTGCCTCGTGATGACTGGGTGTTGTGTGCCGTCCATAGGTTAGTTAGGTTTAAGTAGTTCTAAGTTCTAGGGGACTGATGACCATGGATGTTAAGTCCCATAGTGCTCAGAGCCAGAGCCATGCATCGCCCTAGACCGCTCGGCTAATCCCGCGCGGCAAGATGTTAGCATTGTTGTCCGCCAGAGATGGACATCGTTTTGTTTGATCGGATCATACGTGACTGTAAGTGCCTCCATTTCACACTCGCCCTTACTTCCCCTTTCTCACGTCAACAGCGCTACAGTGCTGAGTCACTTGAAACAATATGATTTCCTTTGAGTTAGAAAGTTGGCGCTCGTAGGTAGCTGCATTCGATTTATTTGTTGTCTACAAGAATGGAGAAGAGGATATGCGAGAAAAACTTGAATTTCATATAGGCGTTACATACAGGGTTTGAACAAATATATTAAAAAATACCTCCCGAAATGCATGCTTCAGCACAAATGCAGAGGCTAGCCAAGCATGCAGAGTGCTGTATTCTTTGGTCACGAATGGCACCAGGGAAATATCCTTAATACGATGTGTCAGTCGTGGTCAGAACACTGTTCTGTGTAGCTGTGACTGCATTATGTCGGAGACAAAGCAATTCGAACGAGAACAAATTGTTGGTGTCGTACGGTGGGTACTTCGAAGTGTGTTTTTGTTTTTTTGTTTTTCTAGAGACACTGTATCGAAGATTCATGTATCATGCAGGGAAAGCGAAAAGCTTCATGCCTAAGTCACAACGCGGACAGCAGTGCGTGTTGATTGGTAGTGAAAGACGGTCATTGAAGACGATTGTGACGAAAAATAACAGAATGACAATTGCAAAAGTCACTCAGATGTCCAATTACTGAACCCTGTCAGCATCAAACCAACACGAAGGGAGGGAACTGCAGGCCAAACTGGAATTCCAAAACCACTCATCGGAGATGCAAATGCCCATAACAAGAAAACGTGATGCCAAAGGTATAAAATGTGGGCTATGGAGCAATGGGAAGAAGTCATTTGTTCGGATGAGTCGTCTTTCACACTGTTTCCAACTTCTGGCCGAGTTTACGTCCCAGGAGTGAAACAAGGCAGCGGTTCGCTAATGATTTGGTCTGCCACATCGTGGTAGTCTATGGGCCGTATGGTTACTCTGCAATGTCGCATTATCACCAAGGATTATGTGACCAATGCCTGATCAGTCCATCCCATGGTACAGTATTTCCTACCCAATGGTGACGATGTGTTTCAATACTACAAGGTGTCTCTTCACACAGCTCGCATCGTCCAGGTCTACTTTTGCAACCGTGAAGATGAAGCGTCCCTTCTCCTCTGGCCACCGTAGTCGCAAGGTCTCAGTATTATTGAGCATTCGTGGTCCGCTTTTGAGAGGAGGGTGCGTGATCGCTGTCCACCTCCATCGCTGTTACCTGAACTTGGCAATATTTTGCAGGAAGAATGCTATAAAATTCCCTTAAAAACCATATAAGACCTGTTTTTATTCATTCTGAGACGGATGGAAGTTGTTTTCAGTCTCAACGGTTTTCGTACACCATATTGGGCATGGTAATGTGTTGTGTTTGTGGTGCTTCTATACTTTTGCCTGCCCCTTTGCACGACGAGGGCTATGTGACACAAAAAGTGTGGATACACGACCACTGTCTGGAAAGGAACAGTTAACTAATTGTTGCCATTAAACACGGAATCACGCACGATGAAGCTTAAAAAAATTTCAGTCTTCGAACCTAAGGAAAATGAAAGGTAAAAAATTGCTTACTCACTACTGCCAGCCTGTTGGAAAAGTTGTGCAGCAATGAGCTATAATTGTATTCTAAACTGGTTACAAGACTTCTTAAATCTTTGTAAGCTTAATGACATACTTTTCTGTGCTTATCGACGGCAATTTTGTCAGTTGTCCTTTTTTTACTAAGGTCTTTGTATAAATTAATTTTGATGTCACATAACACTATTCGTAGATATGTCACATTCATTAAATTCGTATTTCTCTCACTGTACTGGTGAAGCATATTAGAATATCAACATAAACATTTTATGTTGTTTGAAATTTTGTTTAACGAATTCTTTGAGTCGTGCTTCGAAAGTGTTCCAAGCTTTTTGTACCAAGACGCATATCGATGAGAAATTTACTACAAAGAGCTACATGAAACTTCTGTATGAAGCACCAGTAGCCGAAAACCGAAGCGTGATCACCAACCTCCTTGTAACAAATACAGAAACACTCTTATCGGCATTGGCCTAACCAAATCTCTGGAGGATTTCTTTAACAGTATACTCAAAACAGGGTTTCGATATACTGTAAAAGGCATTCAGTATCATTTAACGACTTAAAGTTTCGGAAGCAGTTAGTTTACTTATAAAAAGATTCAGCCACAGAGCCAGATTTCTCTGTGTCTTCCTAAATTTGCCTTTGTGATATACACACATCAAAATAAGTTTTGCATCACCTCGGTTCCGAGAGTTCCGGAACCTGTACAGAAAATTGGAAATGAGATCAACGTAAACATCATTTCCGCCCTTTTTATTGCTCATGAAAACTACACATTGCATGTTGTACCACCATACAGCGAAACCTTCAAAGGTGGTGGTCCAGATTGCTGGCCGGCCTGTGTTGCCGAGCGGTTGTAGGCGCCTCAGTCTGGAACCGCGCGACCGCTACGACCGCAGGTTCGAATCCTGCATCGGGCATGGTTGTGTGTGATGTCCTTAGGTTAGGTAGGTTTAAGTAGCTCTAAGTTCTAGGGGACTGATGACTACAGCAGTTAAGTCCCATCGTGCTCAGAGCCATTTTGAGCCAGATTGCTGTACACACCGGTACCTCTATTACCCAGTAGCACGTCTTCTTGCATTGATGTATGCCTGTATTCGTAGTGGCATGCTGTCCACAAGTTGGTCAAGGCACTGTTGGTCCAGATGGTCCCACTACTCAACGGCGAATCGGCGTAGATCCCTCAGAGTGATTGGTGGGTCACGTCGTCCATAAACAGCCCTTTTCAATCCATCGCAGGCATGTTCGATAGGGTTCATGTCTGAAGAACATGTTGTCCACTATAGTCGAGCAGTGTAGTTATCCTGAATGAAGTCATTCACAAGATGTGCACGATAGGGGTGCGAATTGTCGTCCATGAAGACGAATGCCTCGCCAATATGCTGCCGATATGGTTGCACTATCGGTCGGAGGATGGCATTCACGTATAGTACAGGCGTTACGGCGCCTTCCATGCCCACCAGCGGCGTACGTCGGCCGCTGTTGACTCAACGAAGCCGGCCGGTATGGCCGAGTGGTTCTAGGGGCTACAGTCTGGGACCGCACTACCGCTACGGTCGCAGGTTTGAATCCTGCCTTGGTCATGGATGTGTGTCATGTGCTTAGGGTAGTTAGGTTTAAGTAGTACTAAGGTCTAGCGGACTGATGACCTCAGATTTTAAGTCCTATAGTGCTTAGTCATTTGAACCATTTGACTCAACGACATCGTTAGTTACGATTGCAGTTGAGATGGAATCATCGACATTGGAGCGTAGATCTATGAACACGTGTTGCTTGGCCGTATAAATCATGTTTCTTGTTACACCAGCTCAGCTTTCGTCTCCGGATAAGCCTTCATCCCGGGGGACGATTGCTCGAAACATGCACTGTGCCTGAGACACAGGTCGGTGGGACCAGTATTATGCTATGAGGGATATCTCTCTTGGCTTCCATGGGAACTGTGGTAGTTAACTAAGGTACCATGACAGCCATAGACTGTTTGAACATTAATGCGCAGTACCTGTATCCCTTCATGTGTGATGTCATCCACGACGCCGATGGCATCTTCCAACAGGTTAATTGTTCACGTCACAATGCTAGAACCATGCTACAGTGTTTTATGAAGGTCATAATAGTGAACTCATTTTGATGTCCTGGCCACCTAATTCACCTAATTTGAAACCTGTGAAACACATGCGGAACGCGGTCGGGTGCCAGCTCATTGCCCGCAAACCACCGTCCCGTGATTTACGGAAACAGGATGACATGTGCGTAAACATCTGGAACCACGTGCCTGCGGAAACATACCAAGAGTTTGTGAAATTCATGCCATGCAGAATAGGTCCTTTATTGCAGTCCAAATTCGGACCAAACCGCTTATAAGTAGCTGGTCATCATATTTTGGCTCATCAGTGTATGCATTTAGCAGTAAAGAAAAACAGAGAAGGTTACATACCAGGGATCCGTTTATGAATAGTTCATTAAAATTTGATCATAAGCTTTGATTGGAAAATGCCCTACTTTACGTTCTCTGAGCATCTCTAGAGCAATTACGTACGGCTATGCTGAAGCGGTACTCTGAAATTCGTCGAATTATCGTCTTTCTATGTGATTTCCTTTACAGACACAATGAACCTTCCTACAACCCTTCCATCGAATCTATCTCTCCCATTCACAGTCTTTATAACTTAATTTGAATGTTATTTCCATTTCATACTGCCTCATATTTCTACTAACAACGACACACCACGAAGGAATTATCAGAATGGGACGGAAATCGGTTGATGTGACGTACATGTACAGAAATAAAATGATTACAATTTCAGGAAAACTGGATGAGTTATTCAAGAGAAAGAGCTTCACAAATTGAGCAAGTCAATAACACAATGGTTCATCTTTGGCCCTTATGCAAGCAGTTACTAAGCTTGGCACTGACTGACAGATGGTTGGAGGATCCTACCAAAAATGCTCCAAGCTTTCTCAATGGGGGGGGGGGGGGGGGAGATCCGGCGGCCTTCCTGGCCGCGGTAGTGAATGGCAAGCACGAACACAAGCAGTAGAAACTCTCACCTTGCGCGGGAGTACATTATTTTGCTGAAATGTAAGCCCAGGATGGCTTGCCATGGAGGGCAAGAAAACTGGGTGCAAAATATCGTTGACGTAACGTTGTACTGTAAGGGTGTCTCGGATGATAATCAAATGGGCCCTGCTGTAAAAGGAAATGGCACCCCAAACTATTACAACTGGATCTTGAGCCTTATGTTGGGCGACAGCCAGGATGGAATGTCTCTGTTTTCAAGGGCGTCTCCAGACACGTCTTCACCCTGGAATATCATTGACTGGAGTAGAGCTGTCTTCAGTGATGAGTTCCTCTTCCAGCTGAGCCGCCATGACCAGCGACGTCATGTCTTTCTCGAGACACCCAAAACAGCGGTGGGATATCAGCCTGACTAGACCCACATTTCGGCACGAAATCCAGGAGTGATTGTCTGGGGTGCTATTTCTTGTCATAGCAGGACCCCTTTGGTTGCCATCCGAGGCACCCTTACAGCACAGCAGTACGTCAACGACATCCAACAACCCCGTTTTGCTGCCCTTCATGGCAGGCCTTCCTAGGCTTACATTTCAGCAAGATAATGCGCACCTGAACACGGCGAGAGTTTTTACTGTTTGTCTTCATGCTGCCTAAACCCACCCACCCCAGCAAGACCGTGGGATCCTACTATAACAACATTGGAGCACTATGCACAAGGCCCCTGCAACCAGCTCCGGATTTTAACGACCTAGTATGTCAATTGGACAGAATTTGGTACGATATCCCCCAGGAGGACGTCCAACAGCTCTGTCAGTCAATGCCAAACTGAATAATTGTTGGCATAAGGGTCAGAGGTGGACAAACATGTTACTGACTTGTTGAGTTTGTGAAGCTTTTTCTCTTGAACAAATTATTAAATTTTTCTACAATTGTAATCATTTGTCTGTCTGTACGTGTACATCACATCAATCGATTTCCGTTCCATTCGTATAATTCCTTCATAGTGCGTCTTTTTTTTTGTCTTGGAGTGAATTTAAATAATGTGCCGGCTCAATAAATTTTCCAAATATCTCTGACATATTGCTATAGTAATTTATCTAAATTACAATTCCCAGTACACTTTACGTTCGATGTGACATCAATAGGATATGTTAAGTTATGTTATTTTAATCGGGGACCTAGAAACGGCGGAGAAGCTCCGTCCTCGCCGCAGCCGCAGTGGCCCACAACCGCACGACGACTACCGCAGTCCACTTCACCCTTCCGCCGCCCCACACCGAACCCAGGGTTATTGTGCAGTTCGGCCCCCAGTGGACCCCCCCAGGGAACGTCTCACACCAGACGAGTGTAACACCTATGTTTGCGTGGTAGAATAATGGTGCTCTACGTGGAGAACGTGTTTGCGCAGCAATCGCCGACATAGTGTAGCTGAGGCGGAATAAGGGGAACTAGCTCGCATTTCCCTAGGCAGATGGAGAACCGCCTAAAAAACATCCACAGACTGGCCGGCTCACCGGACCTCGACACAAATACGCCGGGCGGATTCGTGCCGGGGACCGGCGCTCTGTCCCGCCCGGAAAGCCGAGCGAGATCGCACGGCCAACCGGGCGGGCTCAATAGGCTATACTCGCCCAGAAATAGAAGTAGTAGAGGACTCTCGCAAGTGATAGAGATAGTGGAGGGAGAGAAGCATGCATTGGAATACTGTGTGAAAAATAGACAAGAATAGGCTCAGCTGTAATCAACAAAAGAAAGCTTGTGAAAGTGGAGCAGGTCAAGAACCAATACCGGTAAGCTGCACTCCAGTGCCAGTCTGAGAGCTCGCGCGACCTAGCAACGCATAGTAAGTTTTTGGAGAAATCGAAGGTAAAACAGATAAGGAAACGACATAGTATTGGGTGACTAACGGAATTCTAAACAATGAAATTGAACGAGTGTTCTCTGCTGCACAGGAACTAGCTATCAGAAGTGGCGAGAATCGAGAATGAAGCTAAGATCCAAAGTGGAGACTCTGGAAAAAAAATATGAGGAAACTGCAGATCGCAACTTGAGCTGTTACGTCGCCGAGGATGATCACAAGTAGAGGCACAACTCTGTGGCACAAATGATCCATTAGAACGTACACCAAAATGGAGATCTTCGGGCGACAAAGAACATCTACATTTATACTCCGCAAGCCACCCAACGGTGTGTGGCGGAGGGCACTTTACGTGCCACTGTCATTACCTCTCTTTCCCGTTCCAGTCTCGTATGGTTCGGGGGAAGAACGACTGTCTGAAAGCCTCCGTTCACGCTCTAATCTCTCTAATTTTACATTCATGATCTCCTCGGGAGGTATAAGTAGGGGGAAGCAATATATTCGATACCTCATCCAGAAACGCACCCTCTCGAAACCTGGCGAGCAAGCTACACCGCGATGCAGAGCGCCTCTCTTGCGGAGTTTGCCACTTGAGTTTGTTAAACATCTCCGTAACGCTATCACGGTTACCAAATAAGCCTGTGACGAAACGCGCCGCTCTTCTTTGGATCTTCTCTATCTCATCCGTCAACCCGATCTGGTACGGATCCCACACTGATGAGCAATACTCAAGTATAGGTCGAACGAGTGTTTTGTAAGCCACCTCCTTTGTTGATGGACTACATTTTCTAAGGACTCTCCCAATGAATCTCAAACTGGTACCCGCCTTACCAACAATTAATTTTATACGATCGTTCCATTTCAAATCGTTCCGCACGCATACTCCCAGATATTTTACAGAAGTAACTGCTACCACTGTTTGTTCCGCTATCATATAATCACACAATAAAGAATCCTTCTTTCTATGTATTCGCAATACATTACATTTGTCTATGTTAAGGGTCAGTTGCCACTCCCTGCACCAAGTGCCTATCAGCTGCAGGTCTTCCTGCATATCGCTACAATCCTCTAACATTCATCTGGAAACTACAAAAACTGAGATCTGCATCAGTTATCCACCCATGCACAGTCACACAGTCCTAGTGTGGCTTGGAAAGCGTATGGCTAGTAGTAAACTACGAAATCCAGGATAATCATTTAATTTGATGTGTTTACTGTTATGATGTAACAATAATATTATAACAATTTCTGTTGTTTGTTGATCGTTCTGCAGGAAAAAATCTCTATGGTATTTCATTTGTCCAGTTTCGCGCATTTTCCCGCGTGAACTTAAATCATGTTCAGAAACCAGCTATGCATGCTTGGCGGAGCATATAGCCATCTCCCGTTTGATAATAGTCGAAAATCGCCGATAGCTATAAAGAGTGCTGGACGTTGCTAGTGGCAATCCAATGACCCTCGACGTGTTGTTTGAGTGCTGTGATTGTGAATACGCACATCCTTTTTGATACGGAGAAAAGCAATCAAAGGTTCTATAGTAAATCACTAACATTCGCTATCCGGTCGGCACCACGAATCAGCGATTGCCGCTGAAATAATGGTCAGGTGAAATGAAATGGGGGCCTGAGCGTAACTTTTACGGTAATGAAACGAGCAGGATCGCCACCACACGCGGTAAACAAAGCCAACGCGAAGGAAACTGGAATGTTTACGCAGTCTCGCTGATCAACAGCACGTAGAGAAAGGCGTTTACAGCGCGCCGATAGAAAGAGGGGAAAAGCGCAGTGCAACAAAAAGCGACGTGTTTAATTAAATCAGAGGCAAATGAGGCGGCAGCGTACGTACAGCGAAATCCGGCACTGTTTGTTGTGAGTCGCGCTCTGACCTTGCGCTGCTACAATCAGATTAACAAGGCACTCCCCACTACCCACTCCCCACTGTTCACTTCCTGCGCCAAATCCCGTAACGCGTTTACTGTCACAGCACCAAATGCCACTACTCTCATTATCCCATCACTTTTGGCCCACCAGTTCCTTTAATGACTGAAATACAGAGATGTGCGTAACCAGTAGGTCGTAATTTCATCCGCGAACCTTCGGATTCCATTACTGTTCGCGTCAGTTGACAATAAATATTATTTCCGAAACTTTTATAAATAAAATAAGTCAATTTGAGTGACAGCTTTGTAATAGATACTGTGAATTGGATCAAGGATTGAGGTTTGGATCGGGGGAGGGGGGGGGGGGGGAGAATAATGTCTTACTTTCTCCTCCTACCACCACAATTTAATTGGCCGTTGTAATAATGACAATCAAATATTTGAAATGGTTAATCTTATAATAGTTTGTTTACATTAGTTCTCAGTACATTGCTTTGATTTAACACGCAAGAAATTGTAATTCAGAAAAATATATCGTTTTAAAAGATTTGTCCGAAAATTTAAGATCGTGTATCATGCAATTGCTTTAATAACTGTAATAACAAAAGACACTCATAACTTTGGCAACGTCCTACTATACACAATATAAAGTTAAAGTATGCAACCACCGTTCTCTGTACTGCAACTAACACTGTGACTGTGAATGTAAGTCTACAGACTACGTACGCTATGGGGCGTGCAAATGGGGGAAGTACTGTTTCATTCAGCAGCTTCCACAACTGATGGAATAAGTTAGTCTTTCTTTTTTTTTGTTTTCTGTTTTCCACTTTTCCAGTATTTTCCAGTACTGGACACTCATCCCTTTTCTGTCTTGATTTATACAACTGTATTGCCGGTCCTACTGTATTTGTGGACTGAAAAACGGTGTCGAATTTGTTTGGCAGCATTTATGGTCAGCCTGCTAACGGGTGCCGTCTCATGGACGGAAAGACAGTCAGGCCACAAGTCCATGCAAGTGCCTGATCCTCAAGCAAGCAACTATAAAGTATCCAGTGTTAAAAACATCTTCTAAATTTCAGAATTCCTTGCCGTTTTCGAGACTCTAAGTTTTGATGCGGGTTCACTATCCGAAGGTTAGTCGAGAAACTTGGAAATTGAAATAAGTGAAACTATAAACGCTTTGAATAAAATGCTTTGGGGAGGGGGGGGGGGGGGGGGAAGAATCGGTGTTGGATGTGGGAACGAATTCGTAACGCCAAAGATTGCGCTACCAACTATTCTAGGCTAGAAGAATACTCATGGTGAGAATGGAGGAGAGATGAAAAAGAGATCCCTGTTCTTAATATTTTGCACCAGTGTTCTACGTTTAGTTACAGACTTACGTGGAGTGATATTTCTTTATGATGACATTCGCGGTGAGCGTACATTAAACTCGTCTATTCTCGTGATTTTATTCAGGAGGCTGTGTGCTTTGGGATTGAGGTCCTCCCTTCCACTCATCTTCATATTCAGCCATAGTAAAACAAACTGCACATCGCAAGGAGTTATTAGCACCGTGCCAATACTACTACAGATCTGAGAAAGGTCTTCAAAAATGGTTCAAATGGCTCTGAGCACTATGGGACTTGACATCTGAGGTCATCAGTCCCCTAGAACTTAGAACTACTTAAACCTACCTAACCTAAGGACATCACACACATCCATGCCCGAGGCAGGGTTCGAACCTGCGACCGTAGAAGTCGCGCGGTTCCGGACTGAAGCACCCAGAACCGCTCTGCCACAGTGGCATTATGGTATATCCTACATTACCACTACCTTGAGCCAATGAAGGCCTGGGCGTAGTTTTAGTTTTAAATCAGGTAGATGATTTCCTGCCTTGATTACTCTGTCTATGGTACATCGTATTATAAATTTTTGGTAAGTTCCTATGGCAACAAACTGCTGAGGTCATAAGTGAGGTCATACGTCCCTAGGCTTACACACTGCTTAATCTAAATTGAACTAACTTACGCTAAGGACAACACACACCACGCATGCCGAGGACTCGAACCTCCGACGGGGGGAGCCGTGCGAACCGTGAAAAGACGCCTCAGACCGCAGGGCTATCCAGCGCGGCGGTGAGTGGTATTGACATTATTATTTACGACTTCGAATTAGCGCAGTTAGCAGCAATCGAGAATTAGAAATTATTTCCTTCTGAAACATGTAACGGTATTAAGCATGAAAAACTAATAATATTCGATTTGCTAAGAGTTCTTTCTGTTAATCCGTGCTCGTGCTTGCACGTCCACCTCTTTCGGACTAAACTTTACAGTATAGTTGTCCGTTATGTAATAATAATGAAAATATCAGACATGTGAATCGCCATTTTGTTGATATTGAAATCGGTTTTAGGCTTGGATTACCTATGCATCACAAGCTAAATTACTCGGAAAAACTTGATTTTAGTTTTTATGTAATGTGCAACAAAGCAGGGCAGCCGCAGATACAAGGTCAGCTCTCAGATCGAGCAAGATGACGCAGTGGTTAAGCGTCTTCACTCGCGTCAGGTGCGGCGGGGGAAAGGGAAGGGGAAGAGAGAGGGAGCGTGTGCAAATTCCCGTTCAAGCATTCAGATTTTCTTAGCTTTTGTGGTGTCCTCAGATTGAGTAAGCACAGTTTCGGAACGTTAAATCCTTAGTTTTCTTCTCTCTTCCCTTTAGCAATACATTTTCTAACCTAAAATTACGTCTTAGAACTCTGTAAACGAAATGTGCTGCATGTGAATGCGTATTCACTAGTATATTTCAGGCCGCTGAAGATGGTTTAGAACAAATTCGGGCAAAATGCGGGTGGAAAATTATAAACCTATTTATTCAATTGCGAAAACCCGCAAAGTATCTGGAATATTTTTGTTAGACTTTCTGAACAAATCGGCTATCTTCAACGCTGGCCTGCTGTAAATTTTCGAAGTCCAATCTAATAGAGATGTGGTGCATCCGTACAATATTCCAGTCTGATTCATTCAACTCGAAATGTATTTACCTGGAAACGAATAGTATAATAAAATCCATATTCTAATCATACAGGCTATTTCAGATAGTCTAACCACAAAACAAAGAAATGCGAGCAATATAATGAATATGTACAGTGGAAGGAAAGTCAACACCCTGTTGACTTCTGTGTCATAGCAGCTTATCATAGGCACTGTTGGAAGAGTGGAGTGTGTCGACTGTGGTCTTACTAAACAAATCATTCTTGCATTTTCCTCGTGCGATGTAGAGAAACCATGTATACCATAAACCCATATAATCCCTTTCCTTCCGAAATCAAATGTTTTCAACAGTTCGCCACATCTCTTCGTGAAATGGCAACAATTCGTTGTTTCTTACTTCACTGATGAGCCGAAATATTGCCACTACTGCCCACCGCAAGACTGAATACCTCCTGGTTGCGGACACGTGATGCGGTAAGGAGAGCATATAAGCGCAGCAGAGACCATGGGGAATAATTCTAGCAACGATACGGGACGCAAATGGAACATAAGGAACTTCGACAAAGTACTGATTGTTACGGCCCGGCGTCTCGGAACAAGCATGTTGGAAATGCAGAAACTGGCAGGATCATCTCGTATTACTAATCACCCATGGAAAGTGGTTGAAGGACGGTAGATTAGCGAGTAGCTGACGTGTTGTTGGGCGTCTACCCCTTTATATAGAATGTGAAGGGCGGTGGATTTTGTTCTCTGTAAAGCTAGATAGTCCGCGATCTGTGCCAGTTGTCACCACAAGGAACAATGCTAGTGCAGGCACAAGTTTTTCACAGCACATCATTCAGCGAACATTGTTGAACATGGGGCTTCGCAGCAGACAACTCTTACGTCTTCCCATTACGTTGTCAGTTCGGAGTGCAAAAAATGGCTCTGAGCACTATGGGACTTAACATTTGTGGTCATCAGTCCCCTAGAACTTAGAACTACTTAAACCTAACTAACCTAAGAACATCACACACATCCATGCCCGAGGCGGGATTCGAACCTGCGACCGCAGCAGTCGCGCGATTCCGGACTCAGCGCCTAGAACCACGAGACCACCGCGGCCGGCTTCGGAGTGCAGTGTGCACGGGTACATAGAGATTGGACCATCGATGTTTCACCTGGTTGGATGGATCATATTTCGTGCTACACCAGATCGATGCTTGCGTCCGGATACGCCGTCATGAGGCTGAAAGACTCCTCGAAACATGCACTACGCTACAGATGCAGACCAGTGGGGGGCAGGATTATGCTATCGGAGACATTCATAGCTATGGGCTTCCGAGGGACCTGTGAAAGAAAGCACCATGACAGCGTGAGCATTACTGCGGACCACTTGCGTCCCTTCACGTTCGATGTCTTCCCCGACGACGATGTCATCTTCCAGCAGGACAACAGTCCGTGTTATCACCACAGTATCGTGCATTTGTCATTTGAGGAGCATGATAGTGAACTGACGTTGTCGTTTTGGCCACCAAATTCACCTGATATAAATATGAAGGAACACATCTGAGACGCTAACGGGTGCCAGATCCGCACACACACAAACCACCCTCCCTTAATTTACATGCGTCGCGTGACCTGTGCGTAAACATCTGATGCTTTCTACTTCCGAAAACCTACCAAGGAACCATCGTATCCATGCAACACCGAATCGCTGTTGTATTGCGCTTCTAAAATAGACCAAGAAGGTGGTCGTAATGTTTTGGCTCATCAGCGAATAAAACAATGTATCCGATAAGTGGTGCCCCATAGCTTGAAGGTTGCTAGCGAAACTCATATTGTATTCCCCATCAGACGCCTTGAAAACATTTATTAATTTGGCCAATTCCTATTGTCTTAAATCACTATTGGCCACCAGAATTTTTCAATTACAGTATTTTTGTGCATGCATGTGTGAGGTTCAGCCATATCTCACGCATAGTCTAAATCTCATACTGAACGCTGAATATGATACATACAACCTAAACGTTGTTTAGAATATCCACTGTTACCAGCAATAAAACAGTACATGGGCTGTAACTCTGGACGCTTGTAAATTGTTAGCATACACAGCTATTAGACGAATGAACCGTTACTGGCATGTCTGAATACATTCGAGTAGTTTCAGACTGATCCGCTGGTATTTCAAGATGGCACCTCTCGCTTGGATTGGTAGGTTTTGAGTTATTTTCTCTTGGTGAAACGCCATAGCTTGTGGGTATATATAGAAGTCTGCCGTGGTTCAGGGGGTATCTTCAAACGCTTTACAAATATCCAGAGGTTGGATACATCGTACTGTTTTATGCTTTTTACCATTGTATCTTCTAAACAATATTTAGCTTTTATCTATCAGCTTATGACATTATTCAGTATGCTTTTTTGTTCAAAAAATGGTTCAAATGGCTCTGAGCACAGCATCTGAGTTCATGCGGCCGTAGCGGTGGAGCGGTTCCAGACTGAAGCGCCTAGAACCGCTCGGCCACATCGGCCGGCATGATTTTTTGTCATTATGTGGAATGTTACTGGACGTCAGCTACGCAAGTACTGTGACTGATCGTTAGCAACGCAAATACTGTGACTGATGAATTTCTTTACTGATGGCTATTTATGAAAACCGACATTAGAGGCAGTGGCGGCTGATGGCGGTACAGAATGGTTTTCGATAAACTAGAGTGTAAAGAAATGGCATGTTTTAAGCGGATACTGATGTCTTGCAGGTGTTGACGGAAAATCTGTGTATTATATACCTGCAGTAGTTAAGTAAGGCTCGCTGAGTATGTGACTGACTTTTCAGAAGCAGTGTAAGCATAGAGCCCTCAAGCTGACGAACAAAGTGGCTGTAGGCTGAGTCAGCGGGCTGCAGTGAGAGGAAGTGCCGCTACATTACCCTGCTAATGGAACGCTGATTGGCTCATCCTTGACCCGTTGGGGTCGCCGCACTCTGTAAACATCGGCAGTTGCTCGCAGGCCTTCCTGCTGCATCACACATTGTGTGACACACTTTGCAGTCCCTTAGTGTCCTTTGCTATATGAGAATCCTTTTCGAAGGCATAGAGAGAACTGGAACGTTCTGGTACATATCTGGCAACCTGAGTGAGTTAATACTTCTATCAGAATTTTATTTCGTCAAGTAAATCAGGTCTGTATGCGCTCTTAAGGAGCATGCTTTTCAAACGAAAGTAACTTCGTATCTAGGTAAGCACTTCGAATTGGATTTTTTTTCTTTTCTTTTTTTTTTACCAGGTAACGATATGTGCATTAACTTTCTTTCAGCAATGACCAGGAAGAAGATGTGTTAACAGGCATAGCAAAAGTAAAAAAAATACATAAGCAAAGTAGTAAACTGTTTTTGAACATGGTGCTGTGGGATGACTTTCGAGATAAAGTTAGGAGAACAGAAATTAAGAGGATAGCAGAAATTGGAAAAAAATTGTGATACATTAGAGGAAATGCAATATTCATGGTATGGTAATCTTAGGAGATTACTGGAGAATAGATTGACACAAACAGTTGGGAAACGGATACATATGAAGGAAAAGAAACGAAATAGACTAAGAAAAGGGGCATGGAGAGAATAAAATTTACTAAGACACGAAGCATCTTACAGGATGAGTGGTAAAATATGAAGTTGTGGCGCTCAGGGTGCGACAAATGGCCTTTGATCCCTTAGAAACGATGCGTAATATATACTTTAATACAGGAAGATTAATGTTACATCGACGTGAAAGTCATTCCAAGCTTGGAAAGAACAGTGATTTTCTTAAATCTATTAGAGATGGAGCCAGATTAGTTATTTTACATAAATCTAACATCTACATGTATACTCCACAAGTGGCGGAGGGTACCTTGCTAGGCCGGCTGCGGTGGTCTCTCGGTTCTAGGCGCTCAGTACGGAACCGCGCGACTGCTACGGTCGCAGGTTCGAATCCTGCCTCGGGCATGGATGTGTGTGTGATGTCCTTAGGTTAGGTAGGTTTAAGTAGTTCGAAGTTCTAGGGGACTGATGACCACAGATGTTAAGTCCCATAGTGCTCAGAGCCATTTGAACCTTTTTTTTTTTTTTTTGTACCTATGCTACCACTATCATTTCCCCGCTTCTCTGTTCCACTCATGAACGGTGCACTGCGGGAACGCCTGCCTATAAACTTTCGTACGGGCTGCCACTTCTCTTTTTATCTGGTATGTGGTCATTTAATGAGACATACATGGGAGGACGTAGTATGTTGCCCGGCTCTTCTTGGAACGTATGCTCTCACAATCTCAACAGTGGCTCTTTCCGTGACACGCAACTCCTGTCCTGTAACAACCGACACGAGCTCGTTGAGCGTCTCCACAACGCTCTCGCGTCGATTAAGCTACTACCTGTCGAAACGTGCGACTCTTCTTTGAATCTTCTCTATCTCTCCTGTTAATCCTACTTACAACGAAACTGTCCAAGCCGACATGTCGAAACCTGCCCTGAAAATTTTCTACAGGCAGAATACACTGAAAGACACACAGTGCCAAAATTTTAACTGCAAAGACGCACTACAAGCATTTTTTTTTCTTGTTACTGTTGAAATTTGCGAAATTCTTATCTTGTAAGGCTGCTGGAGAATTGTGCACTCCTGCTGTAGCAGGCAGCATATGTGCAACACAGCCCGCACGTGGTCTTGACTGACCTTGCATCGTAAACAGAAAAAATGGCACAACGCGATCAGAATTTGTAAAGTGAATTTTAGTTTCCGTTGATAGTTTCTCTGACACAATTGCTCGAAGTTACTATTCGCTCGAATTTTCAACTCATTTCATATCTATGATAATTAGCAGTTGCCTTTGTGGTATCACTAAGTGGTAACATAAGAGATAAAACTGAACTAATTTCCCTTGCAATTTCGTGGCACATGCTTGCTAGTAGCAACTGCCTTTGTGTAGGTTCCAGAGTTCCACAGAAATGACGAGTACAATTAATATTTTCAACCTTCAAAGATAGAATATCAAGCACGTGGTTTGCAATAGAAACCATCTACTTCTCATGTAGACCTACATATGTAGTATGTATTAATTACTTTCTTGGATATTCATTCAAATGACGTCGACATTTCGTTAGAAATTCTGGCAAGAAACAAGAAATAACTCGCACAGCTCCGTGAACTGTAGTTTGAACGATGACATTTGTGCTAACTGAAGTGCAGAACAAAAATAAAATACCTTCCAAGCACAATGAAAACATGTACAGTAATAGAGGTCAGTAACAAAGAAAAGGCTGAAATTGTAAAAGAAAACTGGTTGAAAGATTTAGAACTGCTCGTGAGAGACGGTGCAGCGTTACCAAACGAGATCTAAGAAACTGGGCCCTCTGAACTGCAACTGACACGAATGTTACTGATTTCCAGACTTTATCGACCTTGTTAAACAGATTCAAGAAGTTATGCGGAAAAGCAAGTGCAAAATTACCAAGTTTACCAGAAGTAAACGTGTGGAAAATATGTCATTAATAAGGAATAGTATAGAGGAAGTCGTAGCTGAGGTGAAGGCGAAGCTACTTGTTATCAACTAAAAGCTGCTTATAATACCAGTCAGGTTTCGTGCAATCCGAGCTTTATCATATTGCTCGAAAAACAAAAAAAGGAGATAGAGTCGCTCGTGAATTCGATAAATGTTATGACATATTCATATACAACAACGACTGTGATAAGTATCAATGTACTGCCATTTCCGGAACTTCGTCCCTGTCTTCAGGAACATAGAGGCACGTTACCTCCAAAAATTTATAAAAAGGTCTGTTTACTTGCAAAAGTCTCGTAATCGACGTAGCAAAATCTGGAAACATGGGAGAGAATAATTTAACGTCACGTCCGACTATTTTCTATCCATATGCAGCGTATAATTCATTGCTTTCGTTGGACTCTTGGCCTTGACATAACGATACCTCTGTCTTTAGGAGACCAACGATGAGACTGTTAATATAATTCAGATTCCACCCGGAGCTAGTAGTGTGATTCGGCCACTCGATAAAAAAATTTTCAACAGTGTTAAGCATTTTTCAGGCAATTGTTGGGCAATATAATTTCTGATAGCTCTTTGTCGTTTCAAATTTGTCCGTATTGTTAAACTGTATTCATATTTCCATTGTCAGTTTGCATCACCACATTTAACGGATTTGATCGAGTATGCCTGGCACGCTGCACAATATGCGGAGAAATGGCCACGACCGTTTCTAACTCCATTCCAGTTCTGTCTAAATAAAACTATTAATTACTGTGAAGTACCTGAATGCATTAATTTTTCTTTTATGAGGTGTGCGTCGATTAAGGAAAATGTTTGTTTTCGTTATCCAATAGACATTAGGAATTTTGTGACCACTGTTTCATTCTTATCAAAATTTAAATTATTCAAAAATTATCATAAGAACTGTGCTACAGGAATTGTTATAAAATACTTAATTTCGATGTATTAAAATCCCGATTGATGGAAGTTTTCTGTAATATAATACCTTACACTGTCTTGATATTCATTCATCTGTTAGTCAAATATGTAACAATTAAATGTGCAGCAGTTTAGTTGTCATTATGACTCACAAGTTATTCAAAAAATTAATGGTGCGAGACATTTTTGGTACGATTTAAGTGCTTAAAATTTATGTACGTGCACTTTGGAATTGGCACTATTTCCACAAATCAATTCTAGGTCTGTTTATTCGCCGATTCTAGCGCTAGGTAGGAAGGGCTGTCTGTACCAATCGCTGTTACAAGCGGTTCTTCGTGAGGCAAAAGTATGCAACTTTAACATAAAAAAAATTGTAGTGCGCCTTAGCAGTTAAAACTTTTCTTTCGGTGTATTCCACCTGTGTGAAAAATTTCAGTGTACTTCTCGACATGTAGGATTGGACCATTCCTTTGTTAGCAAGGGTCCCAGGCCGATAAACAGAACTCAGGAATAGGTCGAACAAGAATTTTATAATCCACTTTAATTCTTGGATGAGTTAAGTTTCCTTAAGATTATTCCAATAAATCTTAGCCTGATACCTGCTTTTCTTGCAATTGATTTTATGTTTTCATTCCACTTTACGCCGCTCTGGACGGTTACTACTAGCTACTTTAGTGTAGTTACTGATTCCAGTGCGTTTTCATCAGTAGCTTAATTGAACAGTGAAGATCTCTTCTTACGTTTAGTCTCTTGTAACCTTGTCATCGGTAAGAAGTTGACTCCTTTCTTTTTTCTTCCTTTAGAAATGGAAGTGTATGGGTCGGAAATGACCCATGGAATTCGTCTTAATCAATTCAGGAAATTCACGGAAGACGTATATTTAAATAACCCAACGGAAATTTGAATCATGTTCCTCCCGAACAAATATTTTTGAAATGAATGCGCCTTTGCGGTATTTCGCCAGTGTATTGTTTTTTATGATTTGACTTTTTACAGTGATCATGGATGTTTCACAGCTGATGTAGCAAACAGAACACGTAAATATTTAGCAAGTATGACAAACTTGTAGCTATCGAGCAGTATTAAAATTTCGGACGCACAACTCTTGATGTATTTATCTTAGAACTATGCCACGCCTGAAACTGTATGTATATTTTATTTATATCACTTAATATATAATTAAGCTGTGCTGTAATTAAAGTGGACAAAGTCGTTGCCGCCGGCCGCGGTGGCCGAGTGATTCTAGGCGCTTCAGTCCGGAACAGCGCGACTGCTACGGTCGCAGGTTCGAATCCTGCCTCGAGCATGGATGTGTGCGATGTCCTTAGGTTAGTTAGGTTTAAGTAGTTCTAAGTTCTAGGGGACTGATGACCTCAGATATTAAGTCCCATAGTGCTCAGAGCCATTTGAACCATTTGAAAGTCGTTGCCAGAATTCCATTAGTAAAACATATAGGTATCGGAAGAGATACACGTACTAAAGCTTACGTGAAGCTAGCGCCAATTATCTATCTGAAAAGTGTAAACATATTAATATTTATTGATGTTATACAGTGATCGTCACTAATGCTAAGATTTCTGTTACGAACAAGCAGTTAAGAAGTGTTCCACGAGCTATAGTATTTCATGTTTGTTCATAGCTCACTACAGTTTTGAGCGTTTGGTGATACTTTCACTTTTTTGATGACAACGAATGATACAGTAGTAGTGCTGGTCTGGCAAACAGTGACGTCACAGGCAGAGAGCTCTAACTGAGTAGGTCACACATCCAAGTTTAGTGACGCTTACGTAAGAATTCTAGTAGCAGTAAACCAAGTCCGTTATTTCTGACAATAAACAATGTTCTTGAAAGCAGATCTAAGAGCTGATTATTGTCCAACCTCCTTCATCTTTCAAGAAACTTCTTCTTCTCTGCCTCAAGAGTAACAAATGTTTGGCACTGCTTACATCTCGTGCAAAAAGCAAGTACCCAGATGTTCCTTCCATCGCGCTCCAGGTCATCTAAGATGGTCTTCGCTAACAGCACGCAGCGAGCACCGTCTGTGAGGAAAATATGTAGCCGGCCTGAGTGGCCGTGCGGTTCTAGGCACTACAGTCTGGAACCGCGTGACCACTACGGTTGCAGGTTCGAATCCTGCATCGGGCATGGATGTGTGTTATATCCTTAGGTTAGTTAGGTTTAAGTAGTTATAAGTTCTCGGGGACTGATGACCTCAGATGTTAAGTCGCTTAGTGCTCAGAGCCATTTGAACAATTTATGGGCCATAATTGAGAGATAAGTTGCCACACTTCCGCAATTATGGAAGGCTATAGATGCAACATGGCTCAGTATTTCTGCAGGGGATTTCCAACGACTTGTTGGGTTCATGCCATGTCGAGTTGCTGCACCAATCCGGGCTGCAGGAGGTCCAACATGATCCTAGGCGGTATCTCATGACTTTTGTCACTTAAGTGTATTTTAATGGATAATATGAATAAAAAAATATCGGCCCCTGTCGCATTGATTTTAATTTTAGTCGCTTCTACTAATTTCACTAATATGACAATCGCCATCTGAGCAGTTTCATATCCATATGAGGCGCCAGTTGCGGAACCTTTCTGTTATTACCACTTGAACTGATACTTCTACATTTAAATTAAGTAAAGTCGCTGACGTTCCAACATGATACCAGAAATTCTTAATTTATATTACTTGGCGTCGACAGTCGAGCGTAATGGGTAAATGACTCTGAATGCAATTTATTTAACAAGTTGTGCACTCCTTCTTCGAGTTACTCTTCTCAAGTGGCGTGATCTGTTTAATCTCCTGACATTCTTAGTGACTGTTGTTATCTGCGTCCTTACGTAATCTCGTTCAACATCAAGGTATTTAATCTGTGAGATAAAACAATAGTGTCCCGTCCAAGTGAGGGACGGTACACAATAGCTAACTTCATAAAAAAGTGAGTTCACACGTTTCTATTAACATGATACTTTGAGCTATCAGGTGACGTTGAAGGATATCTCCGAGGTCAGAACTTCAGATAACATGTCTTATGTTAATGTGACGTCAGAACAGAAGTGTTTGCGGTCCCAAATGGCAAGATAGGGAAATATTATTGTAAAAAAAAAATCAACAGCCATCTACAGCAACGATTGGAGATCTGAAAAACTGTATTAACGTTCGTATATATCAAATAGTTGTGAAATTCACATCAAACCACTTGCTAAGAGACGAACTGAAACCTAATTAATCGGCCGTGTAGATCACTAGAAGATGTAGCCTAAAAGGAACAAGGGAAAATTAACGTTTTTACGTTGTACATGTCGTTTCCAGGCAATATCTGTCAGATCTTCTTATAGCTATTTTCTACGATTTCTGGAGAAAGAAGATTTCTTTCTGTCTTAGGTAGATGGGCAGGTCTTTCCCTAGTGCACCTATCAGGATACAAACGGTAGAGGTCTGGGCACGAGAAGCCGGGTCAGGGTCCAATGATTTCCGCAAGACGGCCGATGTTTCGACCACCCATTGCAGGTAAACTTGCGAACTGGCTGTCAGGAAGCAGCACCTTATGCAAGTGCTCCAAGTGGGAGCAGGAAATGGCCAATGAAAACGTTGACATCCTGCTCTTGGTTCTGATTTACTGAAAGGCTTAAACGTAAAACAATTTCGTGGAGCGGTATCAAGGTGGCGAAATCGACGAGTCAGACGGCAGCCCTCGTGAAGTCGTTTGCTCCCTGGGGCAAAGGTTGCGTTTCCTAGTGTATTGTCTCTGTCGGGAGAAGGTGAGTCGTAGCGATGGATGGACATATTTATTGCCGCACGGAAAGCTAAGAGAATCCGGAAGTGCGCGGTCTTTGATTTGGTGTTCCACTTTCCGGTATTCTAGGCAGGTAATGCCTTAAAGTGAACGCAAACGTGTTCGGTATAGGCAGAGCCCTTACATCACTAAGCTGGGCGGGAGTGTTTTAGTGAACGAGACAGACTTCGCGAAGCTCGATAGCGGCCAATAAATTATACAGGTTGAGTCGGGAGGAAAGGAATATGTTTTGAGGGGTGACAGTATTAGTGATTTTGAATAAAAAACTTCAAAAGAACGTATGTCCTGTTCTTAACAGTTTCCAAAGATACAATGAAAACAATGGGAAACAGAAAAAACGCAGGCAATAGTAAATGAAACAGTGCGAGTGATGTTTCGTTTAATTGCATACATTTCTTCACAAAAGGTGTTCAAAAAGTCTACCTTTAACTGCAATGCATTTTGCAGCTCTTGTAGACAGCTGGCATGAGCTCAAGTAGTCAGCTCTTTGCCTGAACAGACGCATGTAAAATACGAGCGAGAAGTTCCTCCTTCGTGTCCACCCTCCGCTTGTAGAATTCGCTCTTAAGCCAACTATACAAACAGTAATCTAACAGAGAAAGATCGGGACGAGAAATGAGTCCGCAGAGACCGACCCAGCGCCCAGGGTACGTTTCGTTGACGTACTGTGTCGCTGGCCGTACGGAATGTGCAAGAGCTCAAGGCGTGCTGAAAGTACATACGATGTTGTGTTACCAAAGGAATATCCTCCAAATATTCTGGTAAGACAAAAATAATTTGTAAATTTGTAGTAACATCTTATCGGATCAAAAGTCATCGGTCCCTAAGCTTACTCACTACTTAATCTACCTTAAACTAACATACGCAATGGAAAACACACACACACACACACACACACACACCCATGCCCGAGCGAGGACTTGAACCTCCGACGGGGCGATCCACGCGGACCGTGGCAAGGCGCCCTAGATCGCGCGACTACCCCGCGCTGCCTGGTAAGACATTTTGAAGGAAATAAAGATACCTATTCCATTAAGACGATCATCTAAAACATCACATTCACTGAGAAACGTCGTAGAAAATTTTTTTTGTATTTTAGCGTACCGATTTTTATCTGCCCACATGTGAGAGAAGCGCATGTTATTGATGACGTTGCGCTTAAATGTGAACAAAGTACGAGGAATACAGCGTCCATGAGCCACTGACAGAACTCCTTTCGTTTGGCATCATCTCCTACACGCAGATGTTGTACACTCTGCCGAAGATACGGATGCAGACTGTGTTATGTACTCTGTGCATCACTCGTGTTTGCAATTTCAGGAATGTTCTCAACTTCACTAAGATCTTGTTGGACAGGACGTTCAGACACATGTTTGCCGCGAAGCTTACCACATTCACGCAATCAGTCAAACACGCTGCTAAATACTCCGCTATCCGGAACTGCGATCAGGAAATCATCGTTCGTATTCGCAAACAGCGGCTGTGGAATTCCCATTCCAAACCCTGTAGACGAAAATTATGTCACCATACTTCGCAGGTGTGGAGACCTGTGGCATTTTCACTACACTGGCACGCACTGTTTCGACTGTGTACATAAGAACATTGTAGTGCAATGTGTAACAACTGTAGTATTGAGACGAGAGATAAACAACGTGTACACTTGCGGGACTCGTCGTTCCACCATGCGCAAGTGAACTGCGCATTGAAATGGTGAGTAAAGACAACACTACGTAGCCTAATGTCACTTTGGTTATATTCGCATGTGAGCGCCAGTAAAGAACAACATGGTTTTCAAACAGTGTATGCCCGATATGTTTAAGAAAAGGGCGTATATTCATTTAAAATGTTTTGTTCAGAATCACCCACCAAAGCATGTTCCTTTCCTCCTGGAACAGCCTGGATTTCCCTCAGTTGAAATTTGGTAGTGATGTTTTTGTGTGCCACGGTTTGTTGTTATGTTCGTTATCGGCGGAAGTTGCTAGCAGCCAGTTGAAGGCGGTGCACTGAAATGTTAGTGGTAAACATAATCCAGTCCAGTATCGGATCTCGTAGTCTTTTCTAAAAGTAGTTGGATTGCCTCGGGGATCGGATTATTGCAGTGGTGTAGTTAGAAGTGTAACCCACTCTCGTGAGTCAAAGTAAGACTAGCAACCCTTATTTAGACTAATTTGATAGTCTATCAAAGCAGAGTTTATCCAGGCCCCCTAATAAACCGTTTTCAATGAAATCCAAGGAGTAGTATGTCATGTAATTTGTCTCGCGCACTGTACTTTGCCAAGAGTACCTGGGCGGTGCCAGAGCCGCGTGCGTGACTTGCACTCTACCACGGAAACACCGAGGCGTATGTAAAGGAGACTAACATCACCGAGAGTAATTAATTTCGGATATACTCATCAACGGGGTATACTGCCGTAGTCATAGTGAGACTGTAGCTTTCATTGCGACGCAATGTAACAGCGTCGTATCAACGACAGACGTATGTTTACTTAGACTGCAATAATTACAGTTCACTGTGGTGCTCTTTGTGAATATTAAAACACTGGTCGCACCACAGGGATTGAATAATGTTTGGAGCACACAAAACATAAAATGACGCAAAGAAATGATTAAATCTATGTAGAAATATAATATTATGGCAGGTTCAAAAAAGCTGTTTTGTGAAGTCACCAAGTGATATCGTAAGGAGTCAGTCCATGACGTCACATCGCATATAACAGTCCTTTACTTTTTCTCAGAGGCAAATCATTCCACACAATTGGTACCAGTATCATGAGTTCAATTTTGTCAGCCACTGGACGAGCGTTACAAGAGCAACAACGACCGACTGAGTGCAAGCGTTATCGCTAAGAGATACGTTAACTTAACAGATTGGTGGGAAAGAGCGATATTCGTCTAGTGCGTACGTAGCTTCGAACTGCTCTTAAAACATGTAGAAAACGTCTTTTTGGAAGACAGCTTTGCGGAAATGTTGAAATAATGGTATCACTTTAGGATTTACAAATTCCCTGATACAACTACCAAAATGGAGAAGTCTTGCAATATGAAGGCCGTAATTGAGTGACAGCAGAAGGCGGTTGTTGTGCACTGACTTGGAGTGGCATCTGGGCAATTACAGGTTTCGTATTGTGCGAGCGTCACATACGTCTCTACTTCCCAATTGTAGAGTGCAGTTATGCCACACAAAACTAAAAAATAAAAATACAGTGAGATCGTCCTGTCGAGAACGATGTCATTACTGACAGAGCACAAGCTGTGGTAAGTACAACGAGGTATCAGTGAACTCTCTGTGGCTCTTTTTAAAAGAACCATGCAGGTACATTCTTCAGGTGATTTAGGGAAGCCCCAGAAAATCTAAATGAGGGCGAGTGGTCGCATTTTGAACCCGAGTTAGTTTATGCATACTCTATACGACAGGAAACGTTGTTGCTACTGTTCGAGGTTTTCATTTCTGAAGTACAAATTCTGAACTTCACCTTAATAACTCATCCGTTTCAAAACCATCTGAGATGGAGGTGTAGTCAAAGGTAAAATTTCAATCGGAATATTCGACCTATCGAATTCAAAGGAGAAGCTCTGTTACGTTAATGACACTATTTCAAATGGTCGAAATGGCTCTGAGCACTATGGGACTTAACTTCTGAGGTCATCAGTCCCCTAGAACTTAGAATTACTTAAACCTAACTAACCTAATTACATTACACACATCCATGCCCGAGGCAGGATTCGAACCTGCGACAGTAGCGGTCACGCGGTTCCAGACTGTAGCGGCTAGAACTGCACGGCCACTCCGGCCGGCCCTATTTCAACTGAAGGGTAGAAAGATTAGGGTTTAACGTCCGTAGATGACGAGGCTAAAGACGGAGCTCTAGCTTGTAGTAGGAGAGGATGGAGAAGTAAATCAATTGTGTTGTTACCGAAGAAATCATTCCCGCATTCACCTCAGCCGTTTTAGGGTAGCCATGGAAGACTTTAAGCAGGTTGGCTGAAGTCCAGGCCTGCCAGATGCTCCTTTTCTATCGGTCAAGCTCATCGTTTCAGTCTCAATCTCACTGCGTCACGCGTTATTCGGCGCAACCAGTGTTGTACTCGGAAGCACCGCTGAGCAGTTCCTCCTGAAGTGAAAAAATCAACCGTGCGACTGCTACGGTCGCAGGTTCGAATCCTGCCTCGGGCATGGATGTGTGTGATGTCCTTAGGTTAGTTAGGTTTAAGTAGTTCTAAGTTCTAGGGGACTGATGACCACAGCAGTTGAGTCCCATAGTGCTCAGAGCCATTTGAACCATTTTTTGAAAAATCATTGTATGCTCAAATACGCGCTTGCCTAACAATGACCATTTATTTCTGTTAGAGGGCTGTCATTTTGTAATGAAAAGGTGTTGAAATCGATGTCAGCCGAGAGATGGGCTACTACATCGCTGTACACACACAAAAAAGTATGGTTCAGATGGCTCTGACCACTATGTGACTTAACATTTGAGGTCATCAGTCCCCTAGCACTTATGACTACTTAAACCTAACCAACCTAAGGACATGACACACATCCATGCCCGAGGCAGGATTCGAACCTGCGACCGTAGCGGTCGCGCGGTTCCAGACTGAAGGGCCTAGTGCCGCTCGACCACACACAACAGTTTCGCAAAATTAAAGAAATGGAAAAAGTTGAATGTGACAAAACAGTAGGTACTCTCTGAATGGTATGCTCTATTTTGATGTCCGGTACATTTGCTCGCAATATTTTATTTCACAGAATACCGTTTACAGCCAAGAAAATCATAGAATGTTTGTAAACATGTTGTTTTTACCTGCGCCATGGCCCATTCACTTGCCTATAGGGCACAAGCGCATACAACCGCATCCACAGAAACTTAAAAGTACTGGAATTTGACCAACAATTTCGAACTTGCTGAGTGCGACTCTCAAAATCTCCAACTGTTAGAAAAATTTTGTTCATAACCAAATTCTTCATGTGGCTTCAAGGGACGTACTGTCAAATTTGGTGAACTCAGTGTCAGGGACCAGCCAATAAATGTTGCACAAAGAAAGTCTTGAACGATGGCGTGATAAAAAATGTGTTTCAAATATTAAGTCTACAGTTATTATCTCACTTTCTTCTACATTTTTTTTAAATTTAAGGCGCTAGAAAGAAAGAAGTTAAAGGTTTATAACCACTATTTTCTTAGCTAATATGGCATGTTTCCATGTATATCATTCTCGAAATTTTGTGAAAATAGATTCCTACTGCACGTGGAAGTTTATTTTTCGTGCGCTGCATGATAAAATACAACAGCAGAGAGAGAAACTTCACCACCATGAGCTGTACTGTAAAAACGACGGGATCAGCATGTCCGCATGGTGCATTGTTCTGTTATTTGCGTAACATAAATGCAGTAAAAAAAAAAACACTACGGAATGCTCTAGAGATAAACCCTGAGAACACAAAACTCATCCAAGTAAACGAATGTAGATACTTCGGTAGAATATCTTCTATGATGTGTGAGATGTAAGCGAAAGATAGCAAAAATTTATTAAAACCAAAAGCGAGGTGTAGCAAACTATTGTTCAGGTACAAGGAACGGGAGGAGAAAGGAAACAGCTAAATCAGAAGGTTGTGAAATGTGATATGGCTGCGAGCACTGAGAATACCACAGATGGCCAGCCACACTGGCAGCGGTTTTGAAAATACATAAGGAAAGAAGAAAGTTTGTGGTAAGAACAAAGGGAAAAAAACACAGCTTAACTGGTCATTTTCGGTGTCACTACATGTAGTTCACAAAAGTTATTGAGGGGAAATCGGATGGGAAAAGAGCAATATGAAGATCCCAAGAGCAATTTATAGAAGCGATTATGTAAGAATGACGATAACACAAAATCAAGAAGACGACATGTACACGAAGTATCTGAAAGCCATCATGCTGCTAACCGACGTTAGAATTGAGGAAAAGAAGAAGTTAGACATAACTGTAAAAACGCATTATTTATTTATTTATTTTTAATCTGACAAGATCACGGCCATCAAGCCCTCTCTTAAATCTAATCTGACATTTTACATACTATTATTATTATTGTTATTATTAGGTGCGCTTGGACCCTACTGGTTCACGCCAAGCTATTATGTTCCAGTCTTCGGAGTTTCTAAGCAGCATTCATCTTTTCTCCGTGGGTTGTCTTTCTTTCTTCAATCCACCTTGCCATGGCCTGGTGATGACTTCATTTTCTGGCAGTACTTCCTCTTCGCTAACCTTTTTCTGTATGAGTCTTTGTTGAAAATGTCTGCGCGACTTATATGAGCCTTTTATAAAAAGCCGCCCGGGGTGACCGAGCGATTCTAGGCGCTACAGTCTGGAACCGCGCGACCGCTACGGTCGCAGGTTCGAATCCTGCCTCTGGCATGGATGTGTGTGATGTCCTTAGGTTAGTTAGGTTTAAGTAGTGCTGAGTTCCAGGGAACTGATGACCTCAGAAGTTAAGTCGCATAGTGCTCAGAGCCATTTTTCTAAAAAGTTTGAGGTCTTCTGGATCCAGGGTATGATTTCAAGTTGTTCTGCGTTTGTCGAAAATCTGTGAGTGACTCTTTCTGTCGAGAGTTTATAGTAATTCCCACATATTTTCAGTCTTCTTTTCTGATGTCTGCCGCGAGATTCGATACTTTGTCGTTGTTTTTCGGGACTGTGGTCTGTATGAATCTTCTCTTCTTTAGGGGCAACGTATCATTCTTAGAATTTTACGTTCTTCCTTCAGGATACCTTCCATGTCACAATTTCTGTGGCGCATAAGCATCTCGCTTGCGTAAAAGACTTAAAACTTGATAAATGTGTTACAGTGCATGATTTTCGTGTGCATGGACATACATTTTTTGTTGTCGATGTTGGAGGTTTAACCGTAAGCTCTTCCAAGTTTTTGCATGCGAATTTTCTGTGTCATTTTCTCTCTGCTAGTCGGTTCAAATATTTTGCCCAAAATATTTGAAGTATATAATTTCTCTGTTCGTCCATTTTTTATCATTTTTTGAGTGGAATGTTTTTGGCTTTATTCCACTGCCGGATGACTGTCGATAACAAGATTAAAGAGGATAGGAGACAGACGGTCGCCCTGTCGAGCACTGGTTATCACGAGAAATGATTGTGATATCTCATTTCTACATACTTTCAATTACATTCATTGTAGTAAGCATGTAATAAGTTAAATTTAATATATAGCATTATAAAACATGTAGTTCATAAAGTTAAACTAAAAAAGTAAGCAAAATTAAAAAAAATTAAAGAATAGAAACATCCCTCAGGCTGTGGATAAGCGATTTCTCCGCAGTATCCTTTCTTCCAGGAGTTCTGGTTTCGCAAGTTTCTTAGGGCAAATTCTGTAGAATTTGCAAGTTAGGAAATTAGATACTGGCGGAAGTGAATCTGCGTGAACGGGTCGTGAGTCGTGCTTTGGTAGTTCAGTTAACCACCTGACTTGTGTTGGCTGCCACCAGAGGCGTCTCGAAACTGGATCGACTGTTTTCCTGCTAACAGTGTGTTCAGCCAGACTCCTTGGACTTTTATTCATCCTGAGGACATTCATCTACCCACGACCAGACATCACGCTATTCTAAGACTCAGGGGATGGACGATCACTTACGTGTACTCCGATGGCGATAAATCGCGCCTTGACTTGGGCAGTATTTACAAACTTCTCGCAATGTAATCGAGCACCGACCGCGCTACCACACAGTCTCCGCCAGTTGCTTTCGCGGAATCTTTACGTTACCCTCCCTCAGCTCCATGGTGTCATAAGCGGAAGGCACTCCCGCCCCGCCACCTCCAATTCCCTCCCCTCCCCTCCCCTCCTCTCCCCCCACCCCACCCCCACCCCCACCCCGTCCACCCCAACCACCCGCCCTATCTGGCGCCAGATATTGCTCGCGCTACATTTATACATCGTACCTCACAGCGGGGTTGGCGCAAGGACACGCGCCCATTTCTTTTATCCACTACACCAGGCCACGCCGGGAATTCCTCCAATTCTACTGTCCCCTCCTCCTCGGCTTCCGCTCTCCTTTCGCGCGGTCCTGCCCGGTGGTGGTGCCGGCGACACCGTGGCCAGGCTTGGCGTGTTGACCCCTACCCAGTCTGCTTAGAAGGCCAAACTACATACACATATTTGTGTATACAGGGTGTTACAAAAAGGTACGGCCAAACTTTCAGGAAACATTCCTCACACACAAAGAAAGCAAATATGTTATGTGGACGTGAGTCCGGAAACGCTTACTTTCCATGTTAGAGCTCATTTTATTACTTCTCTTCAAATCATATTAATCATGGAATGGAAACACACAGCAACACAACGTACCAGCGTGACTTCAAACACTTTCTTGCAGGAAATGTTCAAAATGTCCTCCGTTAGCGAGGATAGATGCATCCACCCTCCGTCACATGTTATCCCTGATGCACTCATGCACCCCTGGAGAATGGCGTATTGTATCACAGCCGTCCACAATACGAGCACGAAGAGTATCTACATTTGGTACCGAGGTTGCGTAGACAAGAGCTTTCAAATGCCCCCATAAATAAAAGTAAAGAGGGTTGAGGTCAGGAGAGCGTGGAGGCCACGGAATTGGTCCGCCCCTACCAATCCATCGGTCACCGAATCTGCTGTTGTGAAGCGTACGAACACTTCGACTGAAATGTGCAGGAGCTCCATCGTGCATGAACCACATGTTGTGTCGTACTTGTAAAGGTACATGTTCTAGCAGCACAGGTAAAGTATCCCGTATGAAATCATGATAACGTGCACTATTGAGCGTAGGTGGAAGAACATGGGGCCCAATCAAGACATCACCAACAATGCCTGCCCAAACGTTCACAGAAAATCTGTGTTGATGTCGTGATTGCACAATTGCGTGCGGATTCTCGTCAGCCCACACATCTTGACTGTGAAAATTTACAATTTGATCACGTTCGAATGAAGCCTCATCCGTAAAGAGAACATTTGCACTGAAATGAGGATTCACACATTGTTGGATGAACCATTCGCAGAAGTGTACCCGTGGAGGCCAATCAGCTGCTGATAGTGCCTGCACACGCTGTACATGGTACGGAAACAACTGGTTCCACCGTAGCACTCTCCATACAGTGACGTGGTCAACGTTACCTTGTACAGCAGCAACTTCTCTGACGCTGACATTAGGGTTATCGTCAACTGCACGAAGAATTGCCTCGTCCATTGCAGGTGTCCTCGTCGTTCTAGGTCTTCTCTAGTCACGAGTCATAGGCTGGAATGTTCCGTACTCCCTAAGACGCTGATCAATTGCTTCGAACGTCTTCCTGTCGGGACACCTTCGTTCTGGAAATCTGTCTCGATACAAACGTACCGCGCCACGGCTATTGCCCCGTGCTAATCCATACATCAAATGGGCATCTGCCAACTGCGCATTTGTAAACATTGCACTGTCTGCAAAACCACGTTCGTGATGGACACTAACCTATTGATGCTACGTACTGATGTGCTTAATGCTATTACTAAAGAGAAAATAGTCGCATGTCAACACAAGCACTGAAATCAACATTACCTTCCTTCAACTGGGCCAACTGGCGGTGAATCGAGGAAGTACAGTACAAACTGACGAAACTAAAATGAGCTCTCACATGGAAATTAAGCGTTTCCGGACACATGTCCACATAACATCTTTTCTTTATTTGTGTGTGGAATGTTTCCTGAAAGTTTAGTCGTACCTTTTTGTAACTCCCTGTAGAGTACAAGAGCGGTCCTATCATACTTCCCTGGGGCACTCGTCATAATGCCCTTGTTTCTGAAAAACACTCGCCGCTCATGGCAACGTACCAGGTTCTATTGCTTCAGAAGTCTACGAGCCACTCACGTATCTGCGATAAAACAACGAGAATGCCTGAAAGTCTTATTACCAGGCCCCCGCTCCTTCTTCCATCTCTGTCTACGGCGTCACAACTTATAGCTTACTTCCAGTTTTTCTTGTTTACGGATGCACGTATGTTTTTGCCCCAAGCCTTGTTAATAAAGGCTTTCGTACACTTTGTTCTCAAAAACAAAAAAGTTTGTAGAATACTTGCCCGCGAAAGGCGAAGGTCCCGAGTTCGAATTTCGGTACCACCCACTGCCAGCTGCTCCAGTTGAAGCACTATGCCACGTCTACGTTTGTATCGTCATCGTCGCCACCGCATTCCAGTTTATAAGCACATAATCTCTCTGGAAAATATACTTGGAGGAAATACTGTTATACTTAATGGACCTATTTTTTTTTCGTGGATGTCGAGTTAACTTTTCACTCGACGTCGCAACTGGAGCAGCTGGCAGTGGGTGGTTTACACTCGCAATTGTCCGCTGTGAGAACGCATCGCTACCTGGACTAGAATCTTTTGCTGACCGAGATGTCATCGCCTACAAGACTTGGCACTGTGGGATCGATCCGAAGACACAAAGTAGACCTAGATTTGTTTATAGTAATATGCCTTTTACTTTGTATACACGCTCATATAGAAAAGTTTCTAATGATGAGAGGTACAACAATGGAGATGAGTTACAAGAAAATAGATTCAAATCATAAGGCTATCAGTATTTAACTTAAGATAGAGTGAAGAGGGAGAGAAAGAGAATCGTAAAAAAAAGAAAAAATTAAAAAAGTTAATGGAGACAGGTAAACAAAGTCAATATTTACTGTTCGAGAGAGCAAAACTGGCCACATAAATTAATGTTTGGAGAAACGTTATGAGTGTGACAGAAGGAAGTGCTTCAGCCTTTTCGTACATCCATCGAACTGCGCGTAGAAAGCATTGTGGCTTGTTCCAGTGACGGACGGCAGCAACAGAGGAATTTGTGAATGGTTTTGTTTTATATCTAGGCAAAGCTAGAATGCTACATAAATGTGAGCTTTTGTTTCAGTTACAGTGGGACGACAGGTACTTAATCACTGATGCAAGATACTGGGATGCCTGTTCACTGAGGAGCTGATGGAGTAGATTCAGTGCATGGTAGCCAAGGAATTTTTCTGGCTACAGACAACTTAAGTGGGCGTCTGAGACACTTCCTCAAATAGACGGATGGTACAGATGTATAGTACACAGGCACTCATATTTAGTTTTATCCGTCTGGTATTCTCACTACTGGTGCCTTGTTGGATTACATCGCAATAGTGGAGGTTTGGTAGAACTAGTGATTGCATGAGTTTCCCTTTCAAAACTTTTTGAGGGCATAGAGGAGACTGGAAATCTTCTTGGACGTGGCGACAGAATTTCCTGCCCCGTTGGGATGCACAGCCCAAGTTACACCAAAATTCTTGAGGTTATTTGGTAATGTATCGGAGTAACTGAAAGAAGAATAAGAGACAGTTGTTCGCGTATTTACAGCTCTAATTTCTGATGGGATACAAGGATTACTTGCGACTTCTTCGTATTTAGGCTAAGTTCCAGAAGTTGCGTCTATCTTGAACACTAAAAATAGAACATCATTCATCTGGATGATCGCGGCAGGTAGTGTTCGTGTTGTGATGTGTGTGTCTGTACTATGCCAAATTTTTCAGCTTTATGTTCTGTGGGACGGGCATTGATTGAGAAACAAAGCAACGAAGAAAGAACATGTCTTCATCTGGTTTAAACACAACGACTTCTTCCTTGGAATTGGCGACTTGGTGTTCCTCTTCCTTTGTCCTAACCTAGAAGTTGCCTCTGGACGTGGAGAGCGTCACATTGCTTTTAGAGAAATGTAAGCTCGCGTGGTCGCTGGCAGTACGTTACTGTTCTCTATCTGGCCACTTATCACCTGAGCGCCGGGCGTGGGCGTTGTGTGCGACAGGCCGCGCAGCTGTGCGTCAGCTGTGCGTGGGTGGCGAGGGTCGCCGTCTCCCCTGCCTTCCGGAACGCCTCTCAGGCCATGTTTACGAGACTGTTCTCTACTGTGGGAGTCATTAGTCTTACCGAGACCAAGGTTCACTAAAAACTATAGTCAAAATTACTAACAAATGTACCTAAGTGTGTCACCCTTGCTCAACCCTGATGATATTCTTAGGGTGTAGCCTGAAAGCCAATTAAGGGACTAGCGAGGTGCTGCACTGATAGTTAATGAAATCTGTTCCTTGTCTTCATTACCCATTCCTGCTGACAAGGCACTTTGCATTTTTTTCATAGAACACATTAGATGAAAATTACCTTACTTGTCAAAAACCGCCGCTAATTCTCTGCTGATTTACGCTGATAATTTAGGCATTCATTCAGGGCCCAGTGAAGTTACGTGTCCTGAGCTATAATAAGAGGATGCTTTGTCTCAGTGCAGCTCTTTTAACATTATCTCGTACCACCGGTTTGTTCCACGAAGACAGATGTTCCAGTTTTTCTGTGACTGTTGGCCTCTTGTTACACCATCATTGCTCCTTGTGGGCAATGACTAAAAAATAAATTACCAAGACATGATATCCGATAGTGCTTCGCGAAAATATGCTGCACTCAACCCGTGTTACTACAGCACTGTCTACATACACATTCCGACATTACTGTACCGTGCATGTTGGAGGGTACTTTGAAATACGAATAGTGTTTCCTTTTCCTAAAAGTTAACTTCGATTCATAGATGGAAAATTTTATGACGTTCTTTTGTCTGTTGTCGTCGGCGATTATCGATTAGATAACATAACATCAGGAAATTTGAGCACATTTTTGAAACTTTAAAAAATAGGTTTTTAGCGATGAAAGTAAGATTATGGATGTCATAATGTAACACGCTTCGTCTTAGTTCATGTAATTGAGAACTGTTCACACAATTGTATGTGCTAACTTTAATTTGTAAAAATTTACCTTCACTTCCTGATTTGTGTTAGGCGTTTGATAATGGCTTAAAGCCTGAAACTACCAATAATAACATGCGAAAGAACGTTATAGCGTCTGTTAACTGCGAAACAATACTATCTTTTAGATAATGCATATGGGCTGATAATTCACAAACAACAAAACTGATCTCCCTTCGCGTTCCATTTTCTTATTAAACAAGGAAAATATGAGTGTCTACGGCACACAGGAAATTACTTTCACAAACATTTAAAGATGATAAAGTGCATTGAGATAAACCAAATTAGAAAAGGACAAAGATGTCAGAAGATAGTACCTTTTTATTCTTCGGATGTAAATGTCAACCATGCAGAAAACAGTAAAATGATAACTCATCCTGTATTTGTCACATATTACTATAAGACAGACCTTAATAACATCGTCGTCGTTCGATACTGGTTGGCTATTCGATGGCTACGAACCCCTCCAGGTCTTTTGTCCTTGTAAGATGACGATGTGCAGGAGAAACCCCTTCCATGATGTGTACAAAATACATCTATTTCACCAGAATTCAGTATCTTTTTTTTTTACCTCGCATAACTAGAAAAACTCTTCGAAGCTACCGAATATCAACTAGTCTCCTCCTAGGACGTTTCAGACACGCAGAGCACCAAAAACAGTTTTTTCCGCTTCTTCGAGATCTTGTACGTATTATTATATGGAATTTCATTTCTATACATTTTTCGTAACCTATTTTTATGTATTCTTTAGAACTGTCCATATCAAAGCGGACTCTTCGTTTCGATTGTAATCCCTCACACACCCGTTATACAGGGTGAGTCAGCAGGAAAGAAACATGCTTTGAGGGGTGATAGTATCAGTCACTCTGAACAAAATATGTCATGTGAACGTATGTCCAGTTCTTAACAGTTCGGAGGAAAGTAATTAAAAAATCGTGAACAGGACAAATGCTGGTAAATGAAACGTTGTGATCTAATGTTTTGTTCAATTGTGTATATCTCCTCAAAGGCCACCATCAACTGCAATGCATTTTGCAGCTGTTGTAGACAGCCGCTGTGTTGTTGATCTGAGCTCATAGCTCATTCGTACGGTCCTTTACTGGGGCAGAGGCATATAAAATTCGAGCGAGAAGTTCCCTTTTTGTGTCCTCTCTGCGCTTGTAGACTTTGCTCCTAAGCCAACCCCACAAATAGTCATCTAATGGAGTCAGATCGGGTGACCTCGGGGGCTGAGAAATGAGTCCATAACGACCATTCCAACGCCCAGGGTACGTTTCAATGAGGTACTGTGTCACTGGCCGTACGGAATGTGCAGGAGCTCCGTTATGCTGAAAGTACACACGACATAGCGTTGCATAGGAATATCCTCCAACTATTCCGATAAGACACTTTGAAGGAAATGAAGATATCGTACCCCATTAAGACGGTTATCTAGAACAAACAGACTGATGTGTTGGCCACCAATAATACGTCACCATGCGATCAATGAGAAACGTCGTTGAATATTTGTTTCCAGGGTACCGTGCAGATTTTCAACTTCCCACGCGTAATAGTTGCGTGTGTTAGTGATGCCGCCATGAAATGCAGGGCTAATTCTGAATGATGCACTGAGAGAATTCCTTTGGTTTGGCATCATCTTCTACATGCAGATGTTGCACACTGAGCCGATGATAACTGTATGCATCACTCGTGGTTGCAGGATACCAAACTGTTCAGCAGCTCCTCTAGATGTCTAATTGAGCTGCGTTCTACCATTTCAAGAATGTCCTCAACTTCACTAACATCTAATTGGACAGGGCGTTCACACACCCCATGTACGCCGCGATGCGTGGCACGCCCATGTAATCTGTCAAGCCCTCTGCTAAATACCCCGATATCCGGAACTGTGCTACTAGGAAATCGTCGTTTGTATTCGCGAACAACGGATCTAGAATTCCCATTGCAAAACCCCTAAACAAAGGTCATGCCACTACCCTGTTTGGTGTGGTGACCTGTGGTAATATCACTACACTGACCGGTACTTTTTTGACTTTACACGTAACAACACTGTAATACATTTGTGCAAGCAATGTAGTACTGAGACTTAAGGCAAAGAACATGTACACTTGTAGCACTCGTCACCCCACAATGGTCAGGTATTGAAATGGCCAGTAAAGACAATTCTACGTAGCCTGTTATTGGTTTGGCTGTATTCATTTTTGAGGACCGGTGATGAAGGACGTGCGACTGACGTCCGTGATTTTCAAACAGCTGTGTGTTGGACACTATTAAGAAAAGGGCATATGTCCACTTGAAGCTTTTTTAGAATCATCAATACTATTACTCCTCAAAGGATGTACCTTTCCTCCTGACTCACCCTGTACACCTAATCCTAGAATTATTTAGCTGTTCAACCCCTGAAGTGCCACTATTTCTTCTCTAGAAATCTGTCTCTAAAAAAATGGTGTGTATAATGATTAATTCTTAAAATAAACTAAAAACAGAATTCAGCCAGTGTTAATAATGCCATATATTTGGAACAAATAGCGCCGTTACTGGTACCGAACCGACGGGGTTATCATTATCAGAACGCAGTTCACCTTTAAAATAACATACAGCTAGTGCAGTTCGCTGATTTTAGTTGTGGCGAATGTTCGTTGAGTTGGTGGTGCTACAACGATGTAACAAAAATGATTATTGTGTTATAAGTGGCTCTAACAACGAACAAAGGTAATTTCTTTAGATAAGAGCTAAATAAGTTTTACGTTACTTACATCGTAAATTCTGCGTCTTTTTATTACACTATTGACTCATTTTAAAGAAAATAACATTTCACCGAAATGGCAGGCAGGATTTAACGTTTTCTCAAGTCTGAAAATACAGATAGAGGAGAACACTACACTACACCACACACACACACACACACACACACACACACACACACACACACACACACACACACACACCTAAATATTTCGATGTTAAGACATAAACTTCACAGGGTACAGAAGTTACAGGAAGTGTAATATGCACCGTAAGAGTATCAATTGTAACAAATGTAAACAAGGAAAGAAAGCCAGTTCATCAGAAAAATATTAAAGAAACAAATGATCTGTTAAGTTTTGTGAAAGACAGAAACAAAAAATTTGAGACACGTATCTAGCAGATAAATTTTATGAGACTCCACTGGCACTTACCATTATGATAATTAGTATGTGTTATACAACATACAAATGATAAAATGTGTTTTGAATACATAGCTATTATGACATTGGACCGCATATTAACACTAATAGCATGTTGAAAGCTTCACTTAATCTAACTACTGTATTTCATTAACTTGTGAAATATATGTAACCTTAATTAGCAGTCTCTTACGTTAAAAAACAGGCATGGGTGTGAATTTTACTGCTGTCAATGTGAGTGGTGTTTAATTATGTTTAAAAGTAGGTGAGAAATGTTCTGTATAAATGCTGAATTGGTTAACTCAATCTGTTCTCGATGACTTTATGTAGACTAGTCATACGACGTAAAATCAGTAAGTAGACAGAAGGCTTCCAGGCAGTCAGTCGTGGACCACACTGGTCTGGCAATAGAAGACGGCAAATGGAAAGGCGAAGTTTAAAAACTCACTCACGTGGTAGGATACCATCGTTGGACCGTCGCCCAGAGCCCCTATGGAGAGCATAGAAATAGGCATGCCTGGCACTGAGAAGACTTGAAAATAAATAAGTCACGAGGTACGGATGGAATTCTAGTTCGGTTTTACAGGTAGTATTCTGCCGTATTGGCCCCTTACCGCTCGCATTTATCGCGAATCCCTCGCCCACCGCAGAGTCCGTAACGACTGAAGAAAAAAGCGCAGGTAACTCCTATCTTCCGGGTGATTCAGCTGCCCCTATCGATGTCGGTTTAATCAACCTGCGATGCTGTATCTGGCATTCAAAACCCACGCTCTCGCTCACTAAGGGCAACCTATTAGTCCTATAGAAATAATGGGGAGGGCCCTTTTGTAGGAAATTTTTATGCAGCTAAATTTTTTGCTGTGATAAGTTTTCGTTAGAGGCTGTACTTTCCGAGTTATTCAAGATACGCGTACACTAATGACCTGTTAACCACCGCCACTCTCACACCCAGCCCCCACCGGACAGAACATAGAATTCTCTCGTACCGTTGAATAAAAATTTGCGACTCCACGAATTGTTTCCCACATTCGACTTTATTTGATCTTCATTTACTGGCCTTACTGCTCCACCGGCTTATTCGAGCACACAAAATTATAAAACTTAAGTTTGTGTAAATATAACTTACAGTTTTTGTGAATTTTTACAGAATAAAATAAACAATTACATTGTTGTATTCGTCAGACCTTCTAATAACATAAGTACTGTGCTTGTGAGTGTTAAGTTTGGATCGAAATGGCGACGTAATTAATTTTATCGCAACGCTTACAAAAGTCGTTTTTGTTTATTTACCCTCACGGGCGCTTTTAAATTAATGTTGTTAACGAAATAGCCGACTATGCTGGTGTCGTAACAGCCAAATCAATGGAGAACAAAAAGGGCGAGCATCTGGACTAGTTTGTGTAGTTGAAAATTTTTGTGCATTTACAGAAGGGAGTGCCACGAAAAACATAGTAGAAAACCTTACTGGTGAGGGATGATTGTTACTTGGAGGTGCGTTTGAAGGTCACTTTCGTACGATTTCCTTGAATGTCTTTAAAACCGTGGCCTCCATCGAAAACGGATCCCAGTACAAAATTTAACTACTTTAAATTTCCTGAAAAACGCCCCGCTCATTTTTCTGTAGGACTAATAGTTGCCACGTAGCGAGCAGGATAATGTGAAAATCTTATGCGTGGTGTGAGGTCAGATAGAGATTTGTGGGTTGCATAAACCGACATCGGTAGGATAGGTAAATGGTGGTGGTTAATGTTTAACGTCCCGTCGACAACGAGGTCATTAGAGACGGAGCGCAAGCTCGGGTTAGGGAAGGATTGACAAGGAAATCGGCCGTGCCCTTTCAAAGGAACCATCCCGGCATTTGCCTGAAACGATTTACAGAAATCACGGGAAACCTAAATCAGGATGGCTGGAGACGGGATTGAACCGTCGTCCTCCCGAATGCGAGTCCAGTGTGCTAACCACTGCGCCACCTCACTCGTTCGGATAGGTAAATCACCCTATGTAAGAAACATGTAAAAAAGAACCAAAAAAATTACAGACCAATATCCTTAAGATCAGTTTGTTACAGAATTCTTGACCGTATCCTAAGTTCGAATATAATTTCCTTGAGACAGAAACGCTTCTGTCCATGAATCAGCACGGATTTAGAAAACATCGCTCTTACGAAACTCAGCTTTACCGTTTATCGCGCGATATCCTGCGAACAATGAATGAACGGCAGTAGGCAGATTACGTATTCCTAGATTTCCGGAAAGCGTTTGACACGGTGTCTCACTGCAGACTCTTAATGAATGTCCGAGCATACGCAATAGGTTCGCAGATAAGTGAGTGGCTCGGAGACTTCTGAAGCAATAGAACCTGGTACGTTGCCCTGGGCGGAGAGTGTTCATCAGAAACAAGGGCATTATGACGAGTGCCCCAGGGAGTGTGATAGGACTGCTCTTGTACTCTATACACGTAAATGATCTGACAAGTAGGATCAACCGCAATCTGCGTCTGTCTACCGATAACGCTGTAGTGTACGGGAAAGTGTCGTCGTTTAGTAACTGTAGGAGGATACACGATGAAGTGAACAGAATTTCGAATTGATGTGAGGAATGGTAACTTTCTCTAAAGATGGAAGGATGTAAGTTGATGAATATGAAAACCAATCCTCTAATGTTCGCATACACTGTTAGTGGTGTACTGTTGGACAGTCAGATAAACTGAATATCTAGGCGTGACGTTGCAAGAGGATATGAGAAGGAACGAATACGTGAGGTCGGTAGTACGGAAGGTGAATGGTTGACTTCGGTTTATAAGGAGATTTTTGCAAAAGTGTAGCACTTCTATAAAGGAGACCAAGTTTATAACACGAGTGGAACCCATGATTGACTACGGTTGGAGTGGCTGGAATACGTACTAGGTCGGATTGATGGCAGAGATTCAAACAATTCTAAAGCGTGTTGCTACATTTTTTGGCATCAGATTCGATCATCACGCAACAATTAGGGAGATGGTTCATGAACTTGAAGAGGAATGCCTGGAGGGAAGAAGACTTTATATTCGTAAAAAAATATTAAGAAAATTTAAGGAACCGGTATTTATGGCTGATCGCAGAATGATTCTACCGTCGCCAACATACATTTTGTGTAATGACGACGAAGACAAGCTAAGAGAAATCAGGGCTCTTACGGAGTTATATAGACAGTCGTTTTTCCCTCGTTCCATTTGAGAGTGGAACAGGGTAAGGAATGACTGATAGTGCTATATGGACCCTTCCAGTATTTAGCCTATGGTGGGTTGCGGAGTGCGTACGGTAGATGCCGACACTGCCTCAAAGGAATGTGATGAAATTATTTTACTTTTTTCCCCTTGGTTTCGAAGTCTTAATAAATCATCGGATAATTTTCACACAAACTGATGACAGTGATCTGATGAAGACTTGTTCAGAAGTTGAAACCGGTAGTGACATCATTTTCGTTGCCTGGAGGCTGAAAATTATAATGAAAGAATTTCGAAGAGTTTATCTTTGTATGTTTTGCACAAATGTGTGTGTGTGAAATCTTATGGGACTTAACTGCTAAGGTCATCAGTCCCTAAGTTTACACACCACTTAACCTAAATTATCCTAAGGACAAACACACACACACACACACACACACACACACACACACACACACATATGCTCGAGCTAGGACTCGAACCTCCGCCGGTACCAGCCGCACAGTCCATGACTGCAGCTCCTAGACCGCTCGGTTAATCCCGCGCGGCTGTGTTTTGCAGTTTCCACACTTCTGTCTTACAGGTGGCCATGCTGTCTGCTATAGAGTCACATATATGGTATTTTGTATTTTTTATCTTTTCACTCCATAATATTGTTTTTATTTGCTTTGATAGTCTTCCTCCTTGACCGAATTTATTATTTATATTAAAAGATCGGCGGAAGAAAGCGCTAATCCTTAGTTTAGTAAGTATTAGACAATGACGCCATCGGTCACAATACTTTTTGAATGTTTTATTTTACTGTCATAACCGGTTTCGGGATATCAGCCCAACTTCAGATGGCTATCATTTTTCGCTACATACGTAGATCTTTGGTTAACAGCATGTCGTCATCTCCACATTTCACAAGAATATTTTAGTGCCACTTTATCCTTCGTTTTATTAATAAAAATACGGCAAAGTGCTTGCAAGTTGTGTTCACTTACATACATTCCAGTTGATGGTTCGTTTTGTTGTCGTCCAGAAAATTTACATCGAGCAAGAAAACCACATTGACCACAAAAAACGAACCGTCATCAACTAGAATGTATGTAAGTAAACAACACTATTTTGCACCATACGTAATGCAAGCAATTTACCTTATTTTTATTAATGAAACAAAGGCTAAGTGGCATTGAATTTTCAAATACTCATATGCAGTGTGGAGCAGACTACATGCTGTTAACCAAAATATCTACCTAGGGAAAAATGTTACCCATCAGGAGATGGGTATGGTAGCCCGAAACCTGTGAGAGCAGTAAAATAAAACATTAAAAAAATACTGGTGACCAGTTATGTCATTCATCAACTATCATTAACGGCCGCGGAGTTCAGAAGTTCCAACATGGATAAAACAACATCAATAAGCAAAGTTTTGCTCACACTAAATGTTGTGTTTTCGAATACACCATACGTTAGTAACATTTTTCCTTTGTGTACCGCTGGAGAGAAATGTCTACTGAATAATTTGCTTTGTCTGAAAGTATTTATGCTCTTTTCTTTGAATTTAATCAAAAATTTAACATTCAGCAACTCAAAATACCCTTTTGAGTGTTGGTACTCTAGTCCACTGATACCTTCATATTTTCTCTGTTTTTACCATCTTTAGAAAATATCACTCCCAAGCAGAAAACATCATTCCCAAGTACTTGTAAGCTTTTCTGCCTTTTATTTTCATTACTCCAATCTATGAATTTTCAGTGTCATCTTTGCCAACATGAAGGTATTCAGTTCTTGATAAAATGACAAGCCCCATGCCTCACAATCTTCTCTGAGGTTTTGGAACGTGTATTCGTAGTTAATCTGTCTGGTGCTATGACAACTGGAAAATGATTTGGAGAAATGAATATTTCATACCAACGAAAATTTGTTTCAGACGAGAACTCGAACCCTATTTTACTGCTTTTTATTAGCGGGCGTTTTGGTTATATTCTTTTCTCAACCATCAGTACATCTGACCACCCCTCCAGGCCTGATTCAAACTTTAATTCTCATTCATCTTTCCTGTTATAATTTCCCAACACTAGTCTACTAGCAGGGGTTCTAAGCGCTTCAGTCCGGAACAGCGCGACTGCTACGGTCGCAGGTTCGAATCCTGCCTCGGGCATAGATGTGTGTGATGTCCTTAGGTTAGTTAGGTTTAAGTAGTTCTAGGTTCTAGGGGACTGATGACCTCAGATGTTAAGTCCCCTACTGCTCAGGGCCAATTGAACCTTTTTTTCCTTTTTTTTAGCAGGTATTCCCTGACGGGATGTTTAGTACTTGAGAAAATAGGGATATCTGTGTTCCAGTCCTGGAGTGGTACAAGTCCTCCAATAATTTCGGAAAATTGATTGCATTGCGTGCTCGACATTCCTGAACGATTTGTGCTGATATCATTTCATGTTAATGCATCGCAACTGATTTCATCACAACCGATCCATTCATTTTATTGTTTTATCTCAGTTCAAGTAAAAAAAAGTACACAAAACTTCGTTCTTCACTACTGTAGCCATATTGCTACACAGTTGGCACCAGTTCTTGAAGTTCTTCCTCTAAGCTTTAATAGAATGGGAACCACGCTGCACCATTGCTATCGAAAATTCGGAAAGTAGTTTTTCCAAGTGTTTGCAGTACTGCGTCACGTGTCAAGCCCTCTTACAGCTTCTGCTTGCATACAATCAATTTGTTCTCATATACGTTTTCACAGCGTTCTTTATTGAATCGCTCCCTGCATCTTTTGTAGACCAGTAAAAACCAAATGTGTGTCTTTCTTTGTACATGGCTGAGCAATGTAAAAATGCCATCGATACAAGATCTTCCAAGTATAAATCCATTTTCCTCCTCAAATAACTAATTTTTTATCTTTATTCTTCTCTTCAGGATTTTGCGATGCAGCAGACGCTCGACTCATAGAAAAAATAAAAATGTGCAGTCACATTCATGATAAACCTGACTGCATCTTCACTGGTGAACTAGAATTAAGATACCAAATGTACTCACAAAACAGTACCCATCATCTGTGATTTTGTATTAATAGAGGGAATACATATACTTCCAGAGATAGTTAGTTAATCCAAAAGAAAAATCAAACATTACAAAGAGATGTATAGCCTTCGTTACGACCTTGGATAAGACCAAGAAACTTTTCAGTAATACACATCATAGCTGTAGAGGTATCCCATTACTCTTCCGTCTTGTTCTTTGGTACAGCCGGTCAAATCAGACGTAAACACGTATTGTCCCTCTTGCCTTTAGTAAGCTATATCACATATCAGTGATGGAGGCTTCTGTGTTGTAATAACGAGGGCGTGATGAAAACTATGGCCCCCAAAATCCTTAAAGCTCTTTAAATACAACAAACGTTATTGACATTCTATGTCTTTATTCTTCCTGTCTCCATATTTATTTCTTAAGGTAGTCGCCCTGACAACAGACACATTTCTCCCAAAAAGACCAGTTTGTTGATATCGTCACCTTAGAATGTTTGACAATGTTAGCGGAGCCACAACCTCACCTCTGTTTGCACCGCTTCTTCACTATCAAAGCGAAGTCCTCAAACGCGTTCTTTAAATTTCGGAAAAATCGGATGGAGCCAAATCGGTACCGTGTGGACGATGATCGGTACCAGTGAACCCAAGGCGTCGGATTGTTGCAGAAGTCGTAGCTCTCGTGTGTGGTGCGACACTGTCATACTACGGAGAGCATATGTAGAGACGAACTCTTCGAATTCGAAACTCGATGACAGCATGCTGTTTCTCATGCACCGACATTGTTACGTTGCCGCCATGATACACGCTTCAAATTCAGAGCTCGCTGGCGGCAGAGGGGTGCAAATATGTAGACATGAAAAATAAAAATATTGAATGTTAATAATGTTTGTTTCATTCAAAAAGCTTTAAGATTTTTCACATAAAAAATTTGAAGCATTCATCTTCAGTACGCCCTCATATAATATAAAACTTTACTGAACAGGTAAAATGTAAAAGTCTTGTGTATAAAGTAAGATCTTTTGTATACTAATATTCTGTTGTACTGTAGGACAAAAGTGAAATTTTTACAAGATATCCTCGCTATGGTTTGACAATGGGGCCAGGCAGAAAAATAAACCATTCATTTAAAAAGTTTGGTTGGTTCGTTTTTTGCTTCAGTGATAATTACGAAAACGGCCGCAGTGACCTCAAACCAGCGTGGATATAGTAATTAGATATAAAATTCAGCGCACGATAGTTTGTGCAGTTTCTGCTTTTCTCCTCAGTCTCTTCTACATCCACACGAATATAGAAGAGCAAGCCGTCCTCCCAACAAACGACACCGTTCAATGCATTAAAACACATCTGCATCAGCGCACGTGGTTGAATGCTCTGTTTTACGTAAACCGATGCCAGTGTGAGGCGGTGACTCCCGGTGTCTGACCCACGAATCGGCGTGATGATTTATAGGTAGGCGCTGCTTATCAGGAAAGATCTGGAAGTTATGTATCAGGCAAAATGCGTCATTACTTGCCCGGAGGTCAGTGTGCGATACCCCCACACACAAGCCCAACAATCCGCTATCTATGAAGCATACGGATGGCTTTTTGTGAAGGTCACGCTTTTGATAAATGCCTTTCGATCGACGCGGCGGTCGTTATCTGCGGACGTCGGCCTGTGTAACGAGGCCGCTCCGATTGGCCAGCAGGTACAGAGCGCCGGCGGTTTAATTACGCATACGGCTCCAGCGGCGGCGCCACCTCTCCAACATTGTAAACTGCCCAAATTAGGCCTCGGTCCTAATTGTGCTAGAGGAATGCCTGTCCATTTATACAGGAGCGCCGGGCTGGTGCGGCCCGCCATCGGCCATTATCGCCACTACCCACTGCAGGTGCTCTCAATAACAGCCGCTTCCTAAGGGAGCTGTGTGGGCCCGAGTGGTATCGTCCTTCAGCAAACACTCTAACAATACAACACCTGCCGTGGTTTTGCATTTATCTTTGAACGCTTCTTTGTAGTGAACAGGAGAGGCTAGACACTGACACCCTCAGATTTCGACGAACTTCAGCAAACTACACTGTTGGATACTGAAGAAATTCCAGCACCAGGAATGAAAGCAGAAACTAAATCATTTTCCTTGTACGAATTTACAAATTGCAGTAGAAAGAATTGATGATTTATTTCTGAGTGATTTGAGCACCTGCAGTATGCAAAAATTGTTACACATAGTTGCTACCCCTGGAAACTTTAGTGGCTCTTACCAACTGGGCATCGAATCGAAATGAGTGCTGAAGACATATGGCTGAGTCCTACGACGCTGCTTTCGCGTAATTGCTGGCGATTGGTGGCGTGTCAGTAGTTCGGTGACTCATAACCAGATTTTTCTATGTTTGACGGACCTGGAGAACTTGCTGACCATGGCAACAGCGAGTGCCTTCTGTATCATTGTAAGTCAGGACAATACGGCCAACATTGAGAACTCTGTTATCTTGTTGCAACCTAACATCACGGAGATCTCGAACATACGGCGCAACCACCTGCCATAACACGCCAGAAGTGTAATGGCTAGTGTCTGAATTACCGGCTATGTGAACCAGATGTGCCCGTTTTTTGTAATCAATGGCACTCCATACTGCCACGTGTAGTGAGACGCCCTGCTCTAACTCTACCTTTTTTTATAGAAATAACCGATACCATTTATATAAATCGTTCAAATGGCTCTGAGCACTATGAGACTTAACTTCTGAGGTCATCAGTCCCCTAGAACTTAGAACTACTTAAACCTAACTAACCAAAGGACATCACACACATCCATGCCCGAGGCACGATTCGAACCTGCGACCGTAGCAATCGATATGTACTAACAGTTAAAATTACTCGTTTTTTAAACAAATTTGAAATTACGAACTACCTGGCAAATTTAAAATTCATATTATTAGTTGCATAATCTAACGCTAATTATTAAATTTATTTCTGGATTCATTTATAAAATAATGATTAACTTGGTGGAATTCTTCTATTGTCAAGAAAGCCTGTAAACTCTTTTGCTCTGTAAACTCTTTGGAAGATTGTAAGTATCGCAGAATGTAGGTAGTAGTGGGCATGCCTCTGATGGAAATGCAAGTGTTTTTTTTTTTTTTTTTTTTAATTTTGTCTACAACAAAGTAATTGATGGCTTTATGAAAAAGAAGATTGTGAAGTCAGTGTGATATTGAAGAATGGGTTAAAATAAAAGAAAATCATAGCAGCAGATAGTACTTCATCAATTACTGAGTCATCTGGAACTCAGTATGTCAAAATTTCAACCGCAAGAAGTGGAGCCAGCAACAAGAAGAGAAAATGAAGATGAGTGAAAAGTTTCTCTTTTGTATATCTTATGCCTCTCGAAGCTTTTAAAACTAATGAAGACACTAAGTAAATCTTAATAGTGATGTGTGGGAGAGTATGATAACACACGCCAGGTGATGGACCTGAATGACAATAACAAATGCAGTCTATGTCCGTTCTCATCGGAGCCTCCACGCAGGGATATGTCCATCGTGATGCTGTACCGAGAAGCATGTCACGTTTGAAAACGCTGCATAACAGCCATCTCTATAGTCACGCACAACTAAATGCGCCAGGCGACTCTAATTCAAAGGGCTACGAACTGCAAGTATCAGTAAAATTCGTGCTCAGGGGTAGACTTTTAGTTCAATGAAACACACTGACGAGTTTTGAGCTTTGAAAGTACAGTAATTATACAAAGATTAAAATCCAAGAGTTTCTAACAAAAACATGGAATAATTATTCTCTTTGCAGGTTATCAGAATTCCTTAATACTTCATAACAAATTAACATGTACAAATAAAAATAAACAGACTTAAATATCAATAAAAAAACTGAAATATTAAATCGTAACGCGTGAGCGGGTACGCACTGCGGCATACCCGTGCTTTAGCCAGCTATGTTGTAACAAGACGTCGATGTCGAGTAGAGCACCACTGCCGGCGCCCTCGTCTGCGGCGAGGGAAGCCGCAACATTGCTCGTCGAGCTGACAGCCCTCGGCGCCTCAGACGTCGCCTCACTATCCGTATGGATACCTGTCTCGCTGCAAACAGCCCATATCCCGACTCCTGGTATGTGGCGTTGCTATGCGATGCTTCACTGCCGAGTGGACAATATGTCTATCTTGTCAGGTGCTCGTGGTGAGGGGCGTCGAGATACTGCACGATATTGACTATGGCCCTCCTCAGCCCATCGAATCCATAATGCATGACAATCGCGGGATCCCGACCAACGTGGGCAGCTGTAGCGCGGAACGATAAACGTGGGTCGCCATAGACCACGATCCCGCCGGGGGCGAATCCCGACACGTGAAGCTAAATACTTTCATTTCTTTCACGATATTATTAGAAACAAGCAATATTGAATTGCGATTTCTGAATGAGAAATTCGCTTGTGTAATCTTTCCTTATAGTATACACAGTGTAGATGGCGTTACTCCTACCGACTTTCTGCATTTAGGTCATGGCAATACCCGTTTCGGACCAATTTTAATGGTTAGATCACCTAAAAATAAGGAAATTTTATATAATACATTTTCTGTTTCAGTCCCTCTCTACTAATACAGGGTTATTCTAAATAATGGACCATTTTTAAAAATTCGTATGTGCTGAAGGCCAAATTAAAAATGAACAAGCTTTATACCAACGAAAAGAGGAAGTTGCAAAGTTTTTGGCGGGCGGACGGAGATGGTTTCAGAAGCGGCCGGTAGAGTTCGCACGGAAATAGGGCCGTCATTCCGTTTCACTGTCGGTTGTGAGTGAGATAGAGACAGTGCAGCACAAAGTTTTCTGCGTTTCTGCGTTCTTGAGTTCGCGAAAAGTGAATCGCAAATTGCAGTGGATCGGGTATTTCGTACCAAATTCGGTATTCAGCCACCAACTCGCGGAAGTATTAGCCATTTGTTTAAGCAATTTAAACAGACTGGGAGTGTGTGCAAAGGAAAAAGCACAGGCCGACAGCGTGTGTCAGAGGATGACGTCCGAAGGATTAAAGAAATTTTTGTGCGCAGTCCCAGTAAATCTACCAATAGAGCCAGTCGAGGACTTGGCATGTCCCAACCAACTGCATGGAAAACTATCCGACGGCGTTTGCTGTACAAGTCCTACCGATTACAACTTGTGCAGGCTCTCAACCCAATAACAAAGAGAAGCGTCTCACATTTTGTGGTTACGTGCTAGCAAAGATGGAGGATGACGCATTTCTAAAATTCGTAATATTTAGCGATGAAGCGACGTTCCACCTTAGTGGAAAAGTCAACAGACACAATGTTCGCATATGGGGTTTGGAAAATCCACATTCACCATTGCAAAATGAAAGAGACCGAAGACCAACGTGTTCTGTGCCGTATCCCGTACAAAGTTTTATGGACCATTTTTCTTTGCGGAAAGAATTGCAACGGGAATAGCGTACCTGAACATGTTGTAACAATGGCTGTTCCCTCAAGTTATGGAAGATTCCCAGGAATTCATTTTCCAACAGGATGGAGCTCCGCCCTATTGGCACCGTGATGTACGAAACTTTTTGAATAACTCCCTTTCTCAGCGCTGGGTGGATCGCAAGGAACGTGTGGACCTGGCTCTGCACTTCTGGGCACCGAGATCTCCTGGTCTCACATTCTGCGACTATGTGGTTATGTGAAGGAAGCTGTTTACGTCCCGCCTCTACCAACCACTCTGAACGATCTGCGGGACCGGATCACTGCTGCCGTACATTCAGTAACAGCACATATGCTTTCGCGCGTGTGAGACGAGTTTGACTACCGCGTCGATGTGCAGCCAACGGTGGCCGCATTGAACATTTATAACATTTCTAATTATTAAATAATTATTAAAAAAATAATTAATTACAGATTATTACAAATTATGAAATTGCTATCAAACATTATGAAGAAAACTTTGAAACTTCCTCTTTTCATCAGTAAAAGTTTGTTAATTTTCGATTTGTACTTGAATAAATACGAAGTTTTGTTAATGAGTCCATCGTTTAGAATAACCCTGTATTTATAACGACGACGCGTTTTGACAGCATGCTGCTATCATCAGGAACTTTAAGGCACTTTACACTTACATGTACGTTAATTTTTAATTGTACGTTGTTTTGTAGAATGTGATGAAGTTTATTTTCGCACTGAAGTTGAAACGTCCCCTTAGAAAAATTATACGAGACTGTGCTTAAACTGACACACAACAATTTTTAGCGCAACGCAATCTGACTTTCAAAAATTACTACAAAAGAATGGCCCTGACTAACATTTACCTATACCTTTCGCAAATCACTTACCTCTCCAAAAATCTTCGTAACTCGAACTACTGCAATACAGCGAGCACCACTACTGCCAGCTAAATAAAAGATTCAAACTACGGAAGGCACTAACTACTGATAGGCATAGTTAGCGAATGAAAGATTTTAATAGAGTACAAACAATGTATTTACCTTAATAGTCATAATATATATGGCAGTTCATGGCATCCAGTCTTAAAAATTTCAAAACTCCGCCATTTCTCTCCCCTCGTCCACCACTGCTGGCGGCTCACCTCCAACTGCGCAACGCTACGCGCTGTTAGCATCCAGCATCCAGCTGCCGCTGCCCAACACTACAATGGCAGACAACAATGCAAACCAGCCACAGACTGCACACGGCACAGCCAGTGATTTTTATACAGAGTGCTACGTGGCGGCGGCGTTACCAATAAAAAAACCTAAACAGCCTACTTACAAAGTCTTTACTTACTTTTTTGATGAGCATATATTTGTCTCGTAAAATCCAAGTAGACAACCATGGACAAACAGTCCTCACCACACCCCGAAAGAAGAAGAATTAAACATTACTGCGAATGTGACTTTAAAAAACTGATGATGGCAGCATGTGCCGTGCTAATAGATACTGGTAGAAAGTGACTGACACAGAAACATTATTTTATAAGTTTTCTAATACATTCGCTGTCTTCAACAAATTCCATACGAATTGGGTAAATTAAGGAAATTTATTTAGAAACATCAGAGGTGCAAAGTAACACTTTCCAAAAAATAGAAAAATTAGGGTTTTCGATTCGTTGCAGATATAGTTGAGGAGGGAAGAGTTTCCGAAGTGAGGCGGCGCCAAAGTGGCGTGCGGCCTCCGTTCTGAGCAGTCAAGTTCCCTGTGTGTGCGTTCGTATGGCGCTTTTCTGAATACTTTTTACTCTTTGAAAAAGAGCTCTGACGACAAGTGTTTGGTCCTTCATGCAGACTGTGTGTTTTCTCTGCTTTTTTTGCGCTTACAGAACTGATTAACCTCTCCTGGGAAATATGCATAGGAACATCCACCAAAGTCTTACTCAATTTTTGCTGAATATGTTTTTATTTATTTCGAAGATTCGCTTTCTTCTTCCTGTCACTGTGAACCTATGTAGTGCATCGGGTGTTATTTATGACAAAAGCGGGAAAAGCGGAGAAGTCCTTTGCACGAAGCTCAATGGATAAAAACCATTTCCTGCACCAATGTTTTTCCTGCACAGAAAGCAAACCTGATCTACGTTAACAAAAGCACTTCTCTTGGTGTTTAATTTAGACGCATACCAATCTTCAGTAGTATCTATAAAATTCCCAGAATGAAGTTTTCATTCTGCAGCGGAGTGTGCGCTGATATGAAACTTCCTAGCGTATCAACACTGAGACTCGAATTCGGGACCGAGTTCGAGTCTCGGTCCGACACACAGTTTTAATCTGCCAAGAACTTTCATCTTGTAAAATACTTTAGCTGAAAACTGCACAGGAAAAACACATAGTCTAAACCTAGGATCTAGCAAATGTCATCCAAGTTCTTGGGTTTATAAGCTGATCATCTTTTTCCCTCGTCCACTATAAAATTTATTTCATTTTTTAATTACCTATAAATTTTGCGACAGCTTCGTTCTCAAAACATGGCGTGAAATGCTACTCGGCGCACGCGCACAGGAGGTGAGTATCTGCTCAACGTATGCGTTACACCAATTGACGATTGTCAGCAAAGCGTGTTCTTTCTCTATTTGTAGGGAACTATTAGGTATGTAGAAGTCAACTTTTCCTATTTTGTAGTGTTCTAATGCGTCTTACGTCCTGACCTTTGACCTCTGTTTTGTCTAAATCCAAAGCTTACTGCCTAAACCCATTCACATGAATTATTTTAGAGTAGCCCTATGCTAGTGTGCCGAAGCTTGTCGAAATCGGTGGGTCGTAGCGTCAGGCGCACGTTTGCTAGTTAGATATAGTAGTCCCTTGGTTCTACTGTAAGCCTGGCATTGAATGCGGAGAAGCACTAAACTGTTCACCCAAATACTTTCAGAAGAGCTATAGAAATCATGATAAAGTTTCCACCCGGATGAATAGTAAGAAAGTCTTCACTAAAGGACGTATTGTCTCTTATCACAGTAATATTAATTAATGATGGATATATCCTTTTTTGCAAATGAAACTATATTAATTTCTGTTTCTAATGTTATCTCCCTTGAAGAGACGACTTCAACAGTGCTTCACTCTACGAAATTCGTTAAGCAACTAAGGAGAAACTATAGTATTCGCGAGACGGAATTTCTCTGGTTTGGAAATAAAACTTACAGCTGCCTTAGGAGTAATGTCGTGATTTCATGCTCAAATAAGGAAACCCAACGAGGAGAGAAAGGAGTGTTGCACTGCCACGTAGCCTATATTAAAGGAACAGAGAGGAAATATTTGAATCTTAATTAGTATCGCCCACCTAGTGCGCCCCATCAGCCGGCAGAGACAGTTCCGTAGTATAACGTGAACATCATAAGGCAGCATTTTGTTTGATGTTCAAAACAGAGAAATCTGTCCTACCATTGCAGTTCCTCCAAAACTATTCATTGATTTTTGAATAAGCACCGTTCATCTCCCTCCCGTTTAAGACCCATAGCCACAGACTTCCAACACCATTAAAATTGATAAGTTAATGTTTGAGATAAAAGCATCAGAAATTACTATAGTTCGATTTAAAAAATAATGAAGTTGATACCGATACCTCTGTAATTAACATTTCTGTTGCGGGGGTTTGCTTACCATTCATTTGGGCGAAAACAAAATTATCGTGTCTTAAATGGTATCGGAAATAATTTCGGTTTACATGTTAGGTAACTCGTCCTGTGTAACTCGGCTAATACGTGAGACACCTAGGTACTCTGTACTCGAGAAGCAACAATTTTTTTGATTTTGTGCGTTTACATGTTTTCGCGGCACAGTGACTGCTCCACTAAATTTTGAGCTTTCAGCCCCATAAATGCCACTTCTGCTTCTAATATTTCTTCTGCATGTCGTTCAGCCAACTTCAAAGTGAGTCAACAGTTTTGAAACCAAAGTTAGTGTCCACACACTCACAGATGATACATTATCTGCTACTGATGGTACTATGACAAAAACAGACAACTGATTGTACCAAGAGAAAAACAGAACATCTAGACTCCACTTCCTCAGTTAAATTCAGGCAGTATGAAAAGGTTTGTAATGTGCACCTCAGTGCCAGCGACGTTGGGTAGGAGCTCAAATCGCTAAAACTGAACTAATTTTGATAATCCGGTGGAATTCTTATCCGGTTCTATACAAAATTTGCGGCTGCATGACAACACCATAACATAATATAGATCTCTCTAACACAATACTCTGTCAGTTAGCTTGAAGAAAGTAAAGGTCACAGCGATGTACTATAAGGATTACGTAAGTGAATCACAAAACTTCCGTCCAGTCCCACTGAGTCAGGTTGGTAACCCAACGCTGCCTGGGGTTTCTCTACACACGTCTTCGGCCTGGAATCTCATAGACTGAAGTAGAATTGTCTTCAGTGATGATCCCCGCTTCGAATGGACTCCCTGGACAGCGGTGTTTTAACAGCTTGACTGTCGCCGGCCATGAGGCCCGACAACCAAGAGCGATAGTCTGGGATGCCAACTGTTTTCATAACAATACCCATTTGGTTGCCATCAGCGACACCCTCACAACACAACCGTAAGTCGACGATATTCTATGCCCCAGTTTTAAGGGCAAGCCACCCCGGGCTTACATTTCACCAAGGTAACGCCCACCTGCACACGGCATGAGATCCTACTGCTTGTCTTAATGCTTGCCAAACCCTACCTTGCCCAACAAGGTTTCCGAATCTCTCCAAGTTGAACGTTAGGAGCATTGTGGGCTGTGCCCTCCAACCATCTCGGGATTTTGACGATTTAATGCGCCAGTTGCACATAATTTGGAACGACATCCCTTAGATGGATATCCAACAAATGTATCAATCAACGTCAAGTCGATTAACAGTTTGCATAAGGGTCAGAGGTGGACCAACGCGTTATTGACTTGCTCAATTTAAGAAGTCATTTCTCTTGCATAAATCATTCAGTTTTTCTGAAATCTTAATCATTTGTTTGTCTGTACATGTTCTTCACATGTACTGTTTTCCGGACTTTCGGATCACTTCTTTGTGGTGCGTCGTTGTTTTTCTCTTAGAGCGTATATAGAAGGTTTCGTTCACTTCAATTAATTTTTAGTGACATTTGTTTTGAGTGTTTGTCATTTTCTTAATGGTCCTTGTGAATAGATCAGGACCTTAAAGTTTTGCGTCAAGCTAGAAAAATCTGGCACAGAAACTTGTGAAATGTTAAAAACTGTCTACAAGCATGACTGAATGGGAACAATTCAAGTGTCTGAGTGGTTCTTTCCTTGCAAAAGAGGTGAAATGTCAGTTGATCATAAATCTCGCTCTGGTCATCCTTCCATAGCCTGAACGTATGAAAAGGTTGAAAAGATTTAGGATATTATCCTAAAAGACTCATGACGGACAATTGAAGAAGTTGTAGGATTGTCTAGAGTGACTTGGAGTTCATTTAAGCGAATTTTAATTGAAAATTTTAGGATGCAAAACATGTCCGACAAACTACTGAACGACTGCTGAACACAAACAACGTCGCTTGGGAGTATGCTACGGTTTGGAACAAGACGTCCGAAATCATCTAAAATTTTTCAAAGTTTGTCACAGGTGACTAATTACGGTGCTATGGTTACGACCTCGAAACGAAGTAACACTTAAGCCAGTAGGAGGTTTCTAGTTTGCCACAGCCGGAAAGCTCGTCAAGAGCAGTCAAACTTTTTTCGATATGAGAAGAGCCGTCCATTCAAAGTTTTTTCAACAGCTAGACTTCCTTACTGGACGTTTTGAAAAGATTGTGCCATCATTTTCCGTGGAAGAGGCCAGATTTGTGGCAGTTTGGTACTGGTTTTTCCATATCGATAACAACTCGGCTCTCAGAGTGCTCTCGGTGCGCTAATGTTTGACCAGATATGACATGACTCCTGCTCACCCGAATCAAAAGAAAAATGAAAGGCAAACTTTTGCAGAAGGTGCTGAGGTCAAGGGAAAAAAAAAAGACGGAGGCGCTGTAGAGTATCACATATAACGAATTACAAACGTGTTTCAAATACCGAATGAAATATTAGACACGTACATTAGTGCTACTACTGGAGAATACTTTGAAGGTGATTGAAGGATTTTGTTTAAACATTGAATGAAATAGTTTAAATAATAAGTTCGGTTTCTTTTGGGTACCCGCTAGTATATTAGTTGAGCGTACCGCTGACACCAGTATACAACTTTTTTCAGCCAGACTAAACTAAGCCACCTCGAAGAATCTTTCTATTGCTGTAGCATTCAAAGCAAATGAAGAAAAAAGTGTTTCTGAGCCAGTGGAATTAATTTGGTGCGTTTATGTCCCTCATCATTTCCGTAATACCCTGTTCATTGTCGATAGAGCTAGTTGGTATATGTAAACCCATTTTGCTAGTGGCTTCTAGTGGGACGACACTTTTCCCTGGCTTTTCAGTAGTCCACTGCTTAGAGGCTGAGACTCAGCACAATTTGGAGATGCAGCCTCTCGAGCCCATCTTTTTTCGCAGCGAGCGCGCCCTCCTTTTCATGCCATCTCTTTCAACCAAGATTTCTTTCAAGCCGCTAATTCACTTACTACTTGTCGCTCTCTGCGTCTATACATTTTCATCCGCCTTTCACGCATTCTAAGACTTTCACCGAAAAAGAGCATTCTCGTCGAGTGGTAAAACTACGTATCTCTGCGCTCCAGAGAAAGCAGAGTTTCAAAAGAAATCTGTTCTTTTGTGCGGCTGAAACGAGATATTTCCAGCGTTTGTGATGCCTGGTTTTGTTTACGATTCTGTTTTCGTAAAACACTGCTTCAGCGTTGCTGGATGCCAACGATAGGCAGCAGAATTTGAAGTCTGAAGAAATGCGTATTTATGAAAGCATATGACTTTATTCCTAAAATGAACATTATGTGCATTTATGCTCAAATCATAAAATGAAATATCTTAGAAAATACACCTATAATTTTTTACAGCAAAAATTTTCACTCTCCTAGACTTGGAGTCACACAATGGCAGAATTCCAGGGGTGAAAAAATTAACCTCAGGCGTCTATACGTGATGGTTTTCCGCACTGCCCTTTAACGAGTGTTGGGAGAGCTAACGAGAAATCTTCGTAAAGTGGAGGGATAGCTTGCATTTTGCATTCAGCTGGAGTTTGAGGAGGGCTCGTAACTCTACATCTTTGTAGGTTCGATGCTTGGCTTGCTCTTGGCTCATTCGGTCATGACTGAGTAACTGGTACTGGGAAAGAACATAAACCAGAAAACGCGCTGGCATTAACGACTCATAAAGTCTGAGATTTCCTGAAATTACACTCCACTGATATACGTTCATCTGAAGTCTCTCTTCTGCGTGCGCAGTAATCCCTTGTTGTACGTGATATTACTCTCACGGAGATGTGTCTGGTATTTTCGTATTAACTCCCTTTCGTTTTAAGTACGTTATTGGATGCATCTTTATTCATAACATACATCTTCTCTTCAGATTTAAATGCCGTACAATAGGTATATGCTATGTGAACGAAATTGTCAATTTACTGCTAAAGTACGAATGTTATAGTCGCAGTGTAGGATATACAGCAACAAAAGAAAACTGTTTAACACAGGGAAAACTTGATTACAATATTCACTTTTTAAAAGTTTCCTCTTCTTTTCTAAAGTACGTGGTTACCTTTTTATGGAACACAGCTAACAGAAGACTCGACAAGTCACTGAAAGTCCCCTGCAGAAATACTGAGCCGTGCTGTCTCTATAGCCATCCATAATGGCGAAAGTGCTGTCGGTCCAGGATTTTGAGCACTTACTGACCTTTCGATTATGTCCCATAAATGTTCGATGGGATTCATGTCAGGTGATCTGGGTGGCTAAACCATTCACCCGAACTGTCCAGAATGTTAGTTAAACCAATCGCGAAAAATTGGTGCCCAGTGCATTGTCGTCCATAAAAGTTACATCGGTGCATTGTCGTCCATAACAGTTACATCGTTAGTTGGGAACATGAAATCCATGAACGGCTGCAAATGGTATACAAGTAGCCGAACATAAGCATTTCCAGTAAATGATCGTTTCAGTTGGACCAGAGGACTCAGTCCATTCCATATAAACACAGCCCACACCATTATGGAGGTACTACCATGGGCAACATGGGCCCATGGCTAAGGGTGTCTGCGCCACAATCGAACCCTGCCATCAGATCCTACCAACTGGCATCGGGACTCATCTGACCATGCCACAGTTTTCCAGTCGTTTAGGGTCCAACTAATACGATCACGAGCCAGGAAAGGTGCTGCAGCCGATGTCGTGCTGTCAGCAAAGACACTCGCGTCGGTAATCTGCTGCCATCGTCCATTAACGTCAAATTTCGCCACACTGCCCTAGTGGATACGTTCGTCGTACATTGCACATTGATTTCTGCGGTTATTTTACGCAGCGTTGCTTGTCTATTAGTACTTACAACTCTACACAAACGCCGCTGCTCTCGATCATTAAGGGGAGGTTTTCAATCTTTGGCCCGAAAAAAGCATGTTCTTTGAGAAATTTTTTCTCAGGATTTGTTATACATATCAGTGTCAAATTTGCTCAAAATTTTTATTGATATTTCCGTTACAAACTGGAATTTTTTAGACCGGAAATGTCGATGAGCAAAGGCGGAAGTTTCGTCGGAACGAAACAAAATTTCGATGTAGATCTCCACGCGCGGTATGTCACAGGTCATCCGGCTCGCCTGCAATCAAAACTGAGTTGACGTTACCAAACTATATAAGATTCTTTAGGAGTTCTACCTCGCTTAAGTTATTTGGTCCATAGGAAACAAAACGGCTGCCATTTAAAGAAATAGGGTTTTCTTCATCGATTTTTCGAATTCGTCGGCCAAGTAAAAATATTTATAGTTGATGGATCGGAATAAAGGTGGTACCACTCCTAGACAATTTAGTTAGTTTCGTCGGAAACAAAGAATCATGTCATTCGGTTCATCATTTCGAGAAAGTCCGCCCCCGGTAGCTGAGTGGTCAGCGGGACAGACTGTCAGTCCAAAGGGCCCGGGTTCGATACCCGGCTGGGTAGGAGACTTTCTCCGCTCAGGGACTGGGTGTTGTGTTGTCCTAATCATCATCATTTCATCCCCATCGACGCGCAAGTCGCCGAAGTGGCGTCAAATCGAAAGACTTGCACCAGGCGAAAGGTCTACCCGACGGGAGGCCCTCGTCACACGACATTTCATTTCATTTCGAGGAAAACGCGTTTGAAGTTTTGACTTCATATAAATGTAATATTATGCAACGTACGTTCAATCTGTTACTCCGGGTCCATAAACTAGTCGATCCTCTTCCTCAAAGAGGGCGTTCTGCTCGATCTGGGACATCCTGCGTTGCTCCAGAGCCGCTCCTGCGGCCGGTGACAAGCGGTTTTCGACCGCTTGAATCCGGTGGTCGTCCGAATGCTTGGCTAACTGCGCCGAATAGAGCCTTCAGAATTGCTGAATAGCTTTCGTTGAAGGTGCTCACTGCCAGGAAAGTCGCAATCTCCACAGTCTTCGCACCGAAATGCAAATGCCTGGGGACTAACTTCCAAACACACGCGTTCAAACTTTCATTTTAATTTTGTGTGTTTCCTCCCAAGCACCGGTACAATAACTCGTCCTCCGAAAGAAAAAAACTGGTGCGTGAAAAAGGCCGATATCAGGCAGGTGCATTTTTTTGTTCAACCGCGAATAACAAACATTTCCGTTCCGTATTCGGAAAAACTGCTTCAGAGGTGGATTCTAAACACTTTGTGAGTAGGCTGTTTAGGTGTTCTTATTGGTAACGCCACGTAGCGCTCTGTATGAAAATCACTGGCTGTGCTGTGTGCAGTCTATGCCTCGTTTACATTGTTGTCTGCCATTGTAGTGTTGGGCTGTCGGCTGTTAACAGCGCGTAGCGTTGCGCAGTTGGAGGTGAGCCGCCAGCAGTGGTGGATGTGGGGAGAGAGGTGGCGGAGTTTTGAAATTTGTAAGATTGGATGTCATGAACTGCTATATATATATATTATGAATATTAAGGTAAATACTTTGTTTGTTCTCTATCAAAATTTTTCATTTGCTAACTATGCCTATCAGTAGTTAGTACCTTCAGTAGTTTGAATCTTTTATTTAGCTGGCAGTAGTGGCGCTCGCTGTATTGCAGTAGTTCGAGTAACGAAGATTTTTGGAGAGGTAAGTGATTTGTGAAAGGTATAGGTTAATGTTAGTCAGGGCCATTCTTTTGTAGGGTTTCTTGAAAGTCAGATTGCGTTGCGCTAAAAATTATTGTGTGTCAGTTTAAGCACAGTCACGTATAATTTTTCTAAGGGGACGTTTAATAACTTTTATGGATCCAAAAACGCAATTTTTAAAAAATCGATTTTTTCAACCAAAAGATAGTAAACCTCCCCTTAAGTGAAGGCCGTCGGCCACTGTGTTTCCCGTGGTGAGAGGTAATGCCTGAAACTGGTATTCTCGGCACACAGTTAACGGTGGGGATCTCGGATTATTGAATTCCCTAACGATTTCCGAAATGGAATGTCCCATGCGTTATCTCCAACTACTATTCCGCGTTCGAAGTCTGTTAATTCCCGTCGTGCGACGATAATCACCTCGGAAACCTTTTCATATTAATCACCTGAGTACAAATGGCAGCTCCGCAAATGCACAGCCCTTCTATACCTCAAGTGCGCGGCACTACTGCCATCTATATATGCGCATATCGCTATCCCATGACTTCCGTCACCTCAGTGCATCAATACCCGTGAGAACAATGCCATAGTATACTAAGTCAACTCTCTCACGTGTTTCAGGATTTCACTGCATCAGATGGTTCCTTAAACGTGTCCAATATCGATTTCTCGACCACTTTTTTTTCGCCTTGGTTTGCGCTGCGTTGCTAATGACCTCGACGTTGACATGATGTTCAACTGTACTGCCCGTGCCATGCCATTCTGCTGGTGCACAATATTTATTCACAGCTACTGTTTCTTCAAAGAACGTAATGTAAATTTTATTTTGGTATCCAGTAACTCATACTCAATAGACTAATTTGTTATTGTAGCCCGACAGAAGGTTAATACGTCAGTAGGCTACAGTATGAGCTTCGTATCTTCAGCACTAATACGTAAAGGCTGTCCCGCCGCGTGAGATTAGCCGAGCGGTCAGTCTGCTTTCCTCAGCGCTGCGGCGAGGACGTCTTGTTTACGTCCCGTCCGCGCGGTCGCGAGTGCCCGTATTTGTTTACTACTGCGTTGTCGCTAGTTTACAGTCCATCACTACCGACGCAGCATGGCACATTCATACAGACAAACCACCATCAATATCAGTTTTCAACCCGATCATGCACGACCGCGAGCTTTTGAAGTGGAACGTTTCCTACGTCACGACGTTAAAATTGACCCGCGAGACATAATTGGTATCCATCTCTCTATCACGAGCAGTGTTGTCTACGTCAAGCTAGTAAGTGACGAGGTGTGCAACAGAATCGTGAGCGCACATGCGAACGGTCTTAAGTTCAAACATTCTGATGGTCATATTGGGGCGGTCTCTATCGATCACGCTGGGCTTGGCCTACGTACGATACGCGTCTTCGAACTCCCTTTTGAAGTACCACCGGACGTAGTCACCGCGGCTTTCCAGCCCTACGGCAGAGTGATCAGCCATTTGGCCGAAAAATGGACCACCTTTACAACGTACCCCGTTCTTAACGGGGTACGACAGATTAAAATTGAATTGACCAAACATGTTCCGTCATATCTTGTCATCGGCGGATGTAGGAGATCATTATGTATGACGGTCAGCCACGCACTTGCTCTGGTTGTGGCCAAGTAGGGCACGTCCGTTCGGATTGTCTCCGACGACGGCTTACTCAAATCCCGACAGGTGAATCTATGACTCCTTCTACGGTGACGACCCTTCCTCTCAATTACGCCGAAGTCACACGGACAGCAACCTTTACCGATGCTGACGACATTAGTCCGATAGCCGCCCCAGATGGCGAGACCATAATGGCTTCTGCAGTATTGGATCCGGCTTCTACAACGACGCCCCCACCTGATGATAATCACCGACCGACCTTGCAAGAAGGCGTGGATGCCAGGATGGACATTGACCCGCGGGTTGTGCCGACAGCGGATTTTCTTCCAGACACCGGAGCAGCTGAAGAAATCCACCCGCATTCAGATACTGAAGCACACGTCCGTAAACAGCGTTCCCCGCGAAAACACAAGAGACGGCAGCGTGTTCCATAGGACGAGTGTTTGCAGCGATCGTCTGACATGGACTGTGGAAATTCCGACGAAGGCACCGGCGGTACAGAGGCCGCTGTAACTTCAAACTCAACGGATCGCCGTGGTGACGGCTTCAGCCCCTCTGACCCCACAGAAGAGCAAGATCACAAGCAGACAGCCGCTGCCGATTCCCAGCCAGAAGAGCCGATGGAGTCAGCGCCGAGTGCCGCAGCAGCCACTAACAGCCACCAACAGCCGATGGTATTTCATGGCGACTGGGCGGACGACTGTGAGGCACACTCCTTGCCCATCGTGTCGGACGACACGGGGGGAAATTTACCCCACCAGTGTTGACCCTTTCCAGCCATCAGTTAGAGTGACGAGACAGCCTTACAGGAATACTGATGACCAACACGGATGCTGTGGATAGACCTCAAACTTATCGCATTGCAACTATAAACATCAACACTATACGGACGCGCGCTAAGTTATCCTTGCTTCAGGATATGTTGAACTCTGCTTCCATCGACATAGCCCTTCTCCAGGAAGTGTACGTCGACTACTTCCCAGGCATGTACGGTTACGATGCTTGCGTCTCTCCAGCTTCCCCAACAGGCAGCGGTGTCGCTGTACTTCTTCGGGAAGGGATAGTGGCGGACGATATCCTGTTTCTGCCTGGGGCAAGAGGAATGGCACTCACAGTACTGGGTGTCCGCCTTATCAATATCTACGCACCTTCCGGGACGGACAAACGTCGCGAACGTTCACGATTCTTTGCGGAAGCCGTCGCCCCGCTCTTCCAAGGTCCCCACGACCATCTGTTGTTTGGAGGTGACTACAATTGCGTACTGGCGCCCAGAGACCAACTCCCACGACATAATCCGCTCCGGGAACTCGAGACGCTAATTCGAGACCTGCAGATGGTGGACACTTGGGAACATATTCACGGCCACCGACCGCGATTCACGCACTTCACGAATCACTCTTCCAGTCGTATCGATCGGATTTATGTCTCACGCTCTCTCGCCGCTGGAACACAGGATGCGGAACTGTGGCCTGCAGCATTCTCGGACCACTCAGCTTACATTTGTGCCGTCACCCTGCGGCGGCAACAAGTGTGGAGAAGCCGCAGCCCGTGGAAATTAAACATCGCTCACCTGTCGTACCCGGATTGCCGCCAAGCCGTTGAGGATACGTGGCATTCGTGTGAAAATCGCCTCCGTGCATATCCCACAACGATCCGCTGGTGGTTGGACTGCGCCAAACCGGCACTGAGGCGAACGTTGATAACCTACGGTCGCGACCACGCTACTTGGCGAAGACATACACTCGACTTTTACTTCCGGGTCCTGCGCGACTGCGATGCTATGGCGCCGTCTCCGGAACGACAAACGGCGGTCCACCGTGCTAAGGCTCAGATCCTCGCTCATATGCGACGCCACCCAGAGGGGTTAGTCATCCGCTCGAGGACGCAGGATCGGATACCTAGCGAACGCCCGTCAATGTTCCACGTCCTTCGTGAACGTAAACGACGCCAACGAGCGCTGATACGCTTCACCGACACGGAGGACGGTCGTCGCCTCACCACGCAACAAGACATAAACACAGCGTTCTACAATCATTATTCCCAGCTCTATTGCGCTCAGACCCCTGATCCGACAGCACTGGAGGACGTCTCTCAGACGATTTACGGCACCGTCACCCCGGTAATAGAAGCAGCCTTGATGGAAGAAATTACAGAAGAAGAAGTGATCAACGCCATTAGAAAAGGAGCTGTCAACAAGTCTCCGGGTCCTGATGGCCTCCCCTTGGAATTTTACCGGACTTTTCAATATTTATTAGCCTCCCGATGGACGGACATCTGTCGCGAACTACTATCCCCGGACGTCCCGCTCCCTGCGGCCCTTGTGGAAGGGATGATTATTCCTATTCACAAACCGTCCGGTGGCTCACGACTGCAGGACTACCGCCAGTTGACGCTACTGAACTGCGACTTTAAGATCTTTTCTCGACTGTTAGCGGCGCGGATACGCCAGACCCTACGCAATGTTATCTCACCCGATCAGACGTCATTAGGAGGCGACAATAATATTCAAACGGCACTCAGCGAATATCGTGACTTGATCTCACTGGCGAGGGCATGTAAGTGGACCACAACTATTTGGAAGCGGTACTCCAACATATGCGGTACCCACAGCCATTCGTCACTGTCGTCATGAGACTACTCCGTGGCGCAACGTCCAAGGTGATCGTCAACGGCCGACCTTCGCAGCCCCTCACCATTTCTCGATCGATACGCCAAGGCTGCCCTCTGTCCACTTTACTTTACGCTGTGGCCATGGAACCTCTCCTCTGCGGCCTGCGCCAACGACTAACGGGTATGACGTTACGAGGCCACACTTTCCGATGTAAAGCGTACGCTGACGACCTGGTGATTGTCATCCGCAACGGTGACGACACCGCTAGCGCACTAACTTGGATAGCGAAATATGGCATGGCCACTGGTAGTCGTATCAACTTCGCAAAATCGGTGGCGATGAACATCGGGGTCGGATTGTCTGAGAACAGCGTCACCCCCTTACAGCTCAGTGATAGTTTGAAATGTCTCGGCATTGATTTTACAGGCGATATACGACGGACCGCTGCTCACAGCTTTCGACGGCTTTTACGAAATGTCCGGACTAGAATTGCCAACAACCGCCTACGAGCCCTGGACATCGTCCAACGGACCCAGTATATCAACACACATTTAGCGTCACGCATTCCGCACATCGCCCAGATATTACCTAAACCGGTGATGTTAGCTCGCCGTATACTTGCGGCTTTTGGGTCCTTCGTGAGTTCTGGAATGCTTTTCAAGATCAAATATGAGACTCTCACCCTTCCCCCGGATCGAGGAGGGCTTGGCCTTTATCACGTTTATGACAGAGCGGTCGCCCTATTTGTGAGCACATTAGTCAAACTATGGCACCGCCGTCCGGACAGTCTGACCAGTTTGTTAATAGAAGAACTAGCACCGCCCTCCCTGTTGCCGCCTGTGCCGATACACCACGTCCCCTCTTCGCTCTTCTACATCGGTGTCTTTTACCTCGAACTCAGTTACGTACGACTTTCCTTACCAGCGACTCAACTGGCGACGGCAAAGACGGTTTATAGGGTCCTGCAACGTGGACGACCCGATAACGTAGTGGAGAGGAAGCACCTGAACGTCAACTGGCGAGTAGTGTGGAGGACAATTCACCACGTAACACTGGACACTGACGTCACGGCGATGTGGTATATCACTGTCAACGGTAAGCAGGTGACTAAATCAAGGCTACATGCGATCCACATGGTAGACTCACCCACGTGCACGAGCTGTGGCGTTCAAGACAACGATGAACACCGTCTTAGCTGTGGCGAGTCTACAGCAGTGTGGCACTTAGTGCGGCAAATGTCAGCATACTTCCTTCGGGTAACGCCGAATCATATCGACCCCAAGACTATCTTATTCCCGGATGAAACGTATTACCCACGCACTAAAACTAATGCAATGACGTGGCTTCGTGGACATGCAGTGCATTATTTGTTTCAAGACGGCACTAAGGACACTTTAGACTTTTGGAACTATTTGCAGGAACGACATTGCAAGATCCTCCGTAACCCAAAGTATGGACAATATTTTTTCAATTTTTTGTGGAGTGCGTTCCACGACCCTCCACGTAGCTGGAACATCACGGGTAAGAGAAGCTAAAATTACAATGCGATAATAGAACACTACACGGTACAACGTGGGATCTACTTTCATCATTACGAGAAGTCATACCTGGATGATACTGCAGATCGAGAGTTTCGTTGTGAACCCTCACACTCTGTAGCAGTATATGTCCCATTTCCTTTTTTTGTACCCGGTGCGAAAAGGTCTTCGCAGTTTTAGTTTTCCCATCAGGTGCAAGATGTAGTAGCACTGGTTAATGGTGGTATGGATTCCACCCTTCAGTTTTGTTTCATGGTTTCCTTCACCCCGCACTTTGCTCTCTTTCTTTATGCCTTTTTCTACAACTATTAGCATGGTTTTAGTTACGTGCGTCCCCAACTCGACGCAACGAGTGCACTTACTAGTTTTCAATTCCTTACTGTTAAAGAAAAAAATAAAAAAATAACATAAAATAATAATAAAAAATTTTAAAAAAATAAAAATAAATACATGAATAAATAAAAAAATCACAATAATACACCAACTGAAACTAGCGTAAAAAAAAGCGGTCTGAGGGGTAGCAGTCATGGACTGTACGGCTGGTCCCGGCGGAGGTTCGAGTCCTCCCTCGGGCATGGGTGTGTGTGTTTGTCCTTTGGATAATTTAGGTTAAGTAGTGTGTAAGCTTAGGGACTGATGACCTTATCAGTTAAGTCCATTAAGATTTCACACACAATTTAACATTTTTGAAAGTCTGTCACACCAGGAATGGTCAGTGTTCAGGGATATGACAGATGCGAGCATTCGACACAAAAAACTCTAGTAAACGTGGCTTATAATATGCATACCGTAAGAGCTATGAGCATTTCACCTTCGATTCTGTGAAACAAATCTGTTCTACTGCAAACTTTTTGCTTTCCATATTTTGAGATGTTGTAGTATGGACCAAAACAAGAATAAAATGTCTAGTAAACATGGGCTCTAAAATGCGTATCTTAACAGCTATGAGCACGTGTTCGTCTTCGCGGCAGTGGAACCCGTCTCACCTACTGAACAAGTGCTCATAGCTCTTAAGGTATGCATTTTAGAGCTCATGTTTGTGCTTTGAATTAGCGTTCCTATCATACCCTAAATACTGACAACTCCTCCTGGCACACCCTGTGTAGAATAGGTCGCCTCCACACGCAAACAGTGACATGTAGACATAACACCTCTAAAATATACTACTGGCCATTAAAATTGCTACACAACGAAGATGACGTGCTACAGACGCGAAATTTAACCGACAGGAAGAAGACGCTGTGATATCCAAATTTAGCTCTTCAGAGCATTCACACAAGGTTGGCGCAGGTGGCGACACCTAAAACGTGCTGACGTGAGGAAAGTTTCCAACCGATTTCTGATACACCAACAGCAGCTGACTGGCGTTGCCTGGTAAAACGTTGTGATGCCTCGTGTAAGGAAGAAAAATGCGTACCATCACGTTTCCGTCTTTGATAAAGGTCGAATTGTAGCCTATCGCGATTGCGGTTTATCGTATGGCGACATTGCTGCTCGCGTTGGTCGAGATCCAATGACTGTAAGCAGAATACGGAATCGGTGGGTTCAGGAGGGTAATACGGAACGCCGTGCTGGATCCCAACGGCCTCGTATCACTATCAGTCGAGATGACAGGCATCTTATCCGCATCGCTGTAACGGATCGTGCAGCCACATCTAGATCCATGACTTAACAGATGGGGACGTTTGCAAGACAACAACCATCTGCACGAACAGTTCGACGACGTTTGCAGCAGCATGGACTATCAGCTCGGAGACCATGGTTGCGGTTACCCTTGACGCTGCATCACAGACAGGAGCGCCAGCGATGGTGTACTCAACGACGAACCTGAGTGCACGAATGGCAAAACGTCATTTTTTTCTGTTTACAGCATCACGATGGTCGTGTCCGTGTTTGGCGACATCGCGGTGAGCGCACATTGGAAGTATGTATTCGTCATCGCCTGACTGATGGTATAGGGTGCCATTGCTTACACGTCTCGGTCACCTCTTCTTTGCCTGGACCGCACTTTGAACAGTGGACGTTACATTCAGATGTGTTACGACCCGTGGCTCTACCCTTCATTCTATCCCTGCGAAACCCTACATTTCAGCAGGATAATGCGCGACCGCATGTTGCAGGTCCTGCACGGGTCTTTCTGGATACAGAAAATGTTCGACTGCTGCCCTGGCCAGCACATTCTCCAAATCTCTCACCAATTGAAAAGTCTGGTCAATGGTGGCCGAGCAACTGGCTCGTCAAAATACGCCAGTCACTACTCTTGATGAACTGTGGTATCTTGTTGAAGCTGCATGGGCAGCTGTACTTGTACACGCCATCCAAACTTTGTTTGACTCAATAATGCCCAGGCATATCAAGGCCGTTATTACAGCCAGAGGTGGTTCTTCTGGGTATTGATTTCTCAGAATCTATGCACCCAAATAGCGTGAAAATGTAATCACATGCCAGTTCTAGCATAATATATTTGTCCAATGAATACCCGTTCATCATCTGTATTTCTTCTTGGTATAGCAATTTTAATGGCCAGTAGTGTTATTTAATTGGGACATTATTATGTGCGTCCACTTTTCACTTCCGTGTAACTTTTGTAACACCAACACTTTGTGCTATTAATATAACTATCGCTGTATTATTTTTGTCTGTTTATAAACGTATATAGTTTTTCACTATTTGTAGGTATGATGAATGTTTTTATGCAGTGTTTATGTATGAAAACTGCTGGTCCTTAAGCGTAGGGACCGATAGGTAGAATTGTATTGTTAGGGACTGTAAAACTGGTGGGAAGTCCCTTTGCGTGTAGGAGGTGGTTATCGCGCCAAAGTGGAAGTCGTAAGGGCATATAGTGAGCGCGCCGAGAGAGGACAAGCCAACAGTCAGTCGCTAGCTTTTAGACTGTCAACACCTGAGGGAGGAATCCAGACTGAATTATCTGCAATTTCACTGTAAATAAGAGTCTGATGGACGTATAATCGGCTTACTGCTGTGTGGAACGTTTCTGTAATATTCTATGGAAGGAAGAATTAAATTATAGCAGTTTGTGTGCTTAACCAGACTTGCGCAATACTAGTCAACGGTATTACCGCCACAGCTAAACGCATCGTAGCCTGGAGGAAATGGACTGTTTCTAGATTTGTAGAAGTACATGAATCAGTATCTCCTTCGCTATAGTGAATACGCTTGTAGGATTTAATTTTTGTAAGTGTTACAATTTTCTTGCACGCTGTGTGATTATTCAGTGGATGCAGGAGCGAGGAACAGATGCTCTTCATGAACAGAGAAGTCAGACACTAATTTACTCTACATTTAATATCAAGTAGTAAGATAAACACACAACTTTGTTATCGTGGTTTAGCGTCAGTTACTAACAGTAGCTCTTAATGTTGAAACATATACAGAGACCGCAGATTAACAAATCAGTCAGTCTTCAACACAATAACTACTTAGTAGATTACGAGACTTGGCCACTATGAATGCCCGTAAATATTGAACTGGCAACACGAAACGGGCCCTGTGCGTAAATGTTCTAAGTTAAGTACACCCGCTGCTGGAGCTCCGTAGATGGGATGCTCGCATATCATTGGCAGCGGCGTAATCGTTGGCGGCAGCGCCCTCTTGCCGCGGAGGCGGCTGTAAGAAGCGCGACGAAGTTGCGGCGGCGTGCGTACTTGAAAGTGCTGCCGATCGAATAGTGGCCGATACCACGATATATTCCAAGACAGTAATCGACCTCAGTCAAATTAGAAGCGGCCTACTGGTTTTTATTTCCAGTAATCCTGGGAGGTGTCAGTAAGTAAAAGCTGCCTGTTCCTTCTTCCGATTATATGTACCTGTTATAATTGTGTAATTGGTTTTACCTTAGTAAACCCAGTTTTTGCCGTTCAGTCATGGACTTCTTACTCTCCCTGGCCTCTAAAAAGAGGAAGCTATTAATTTACTTATTTCTTGGCTATCACTCTCGTCTACCTTGCGTGCAATGCCCTCCATGCCCGGAATCTACATTCTTTATAAAGCCCTGAATTTAGATTGAATAACGGAAGGATGCTACTGATATAGTATGAACACACACAGACGAAATAAACCCCAAGTAATCTGTTCTACACATGGTGAGAAATATCTGATAATGTATTACTTTATCTATTGGAAAGTATGAACTATTGGGAGTTTGTGGGATAGTGAAATGTGTGAACATTTGCAAGTCAATTACGATCAAAACAAGAGGTTATTACGACAATCTGTACATCCACATAAAGCATATCAAACATTTTTGAATCAGTGTTAAAAAAATCGTCCCTGAACAAAAATAATAATTACACTCTTCTAAGACTCGATAGATTAATGCATGATTTGTGAGAGTGTGGAGATGCAAATTAGAAAATTTCATAAAAGCGAGAATAGTTCAGTTTCGTGTACAAGTGATATAAAGCACCATAGTGGTTCTACGAACTTCAGCATCACGGAACCATACAGACCAAAGAAAAACTACAGTGGGAAAGAAGTCGACATCAGTGTTTTCCAGCAAAAGTTAATAAATTCATTAACTTGATTTAAACTGGGTTCCTGCCACACAAACAGGGGTTCATTCCATGTAGAATACTGTGATATAATCATTAGAGCTGCATCTGAGCACGATATCGTGACTTTCTTCTCATGTGGCGATCACGCAATAAGAAAGTAGAAACACTAACTCACAGGAAAAGATTACAACATCTGCTATAAAATCAATGAAAACACACATGAGAACCATGGGCAGCCTACTGAAGGCTTTTTACAATAGGCGTATGACGCTGAACTTCATCACTCAAGATGAATAACCTACTCACATCCCGAATGTTTAATGTAAAACACCTGTAACAGTGAAATATAATGCTCGCTAGTTAAGAGATATTAATTTTTAGATACACACAAAGAGATTCACGTTAACAGGAATAAGTGCTGAAGGCAAGTGGCTGTGTCTGATCAGATCAAAGGGCAATGTTCATTTTGCTTATTTCACAGTAACTGCAGAGAAATTACCCACGAATAGTATCAAAAGCATATCCGAACGAATAACTGGAATAGCTGAATGAGTCCCTGACAGAAAATGGCAATTAACTGTAACCCAAACTAAATTATATTAAACCATGTTCCGAAAAAGGTCACACTCACAGCTCGGCGGCGGATCCCAGAGTAACTTAAAAAAGCGCCAGCTAACGGCTGTTGCCGCGAGGACCAGTTTTTTCATCAGAGTGGGGGCGTTGCTCTGGCAAACTGTATGGACGAAAAGAGCGGAACAGCTCAGGACCGACAGGTAACTACTTTGCCAGACGTCTTCGGAGGAGCTCTCAAAAGTCGGCAGTACTCTACGAGGGAGAAAGGAAACACTGTCTCACAACCGTCGTATTTGAATCTCATTCATTCACTCACACATTCACACATACAGCCAGTGTTCAGGGAGACGATGAGGATGGGAACAGCTTACTGGTTATCTAAATGAACTAAACATGCTCCCTTCCACATGTATTTCCTTTACAAGAACTTCATCAAACAGCAGAGAAAACGTTTGTCTCACTCGTAAACATATCAACAAGGAGAGATAAATGGAGACAAATAAGAGGACCAAAATGACCCCTTTGTATGTGACCTGTGGTAGTATCACGCTCCTAATCCCAAACATTGTCCGAGTGTCAATAATGTTGAATCTAATCATGCGAAGACTGTTGGGTTTTGCTAGTAATAATAATAATAATAATAACTGAAGTGCTAAAAATGAGTAAAATAGCCAGTTAAGTTAAAGAAAGACTGCAATTCTTAGACTGCATAATTTGAACCGAAAATTGGCCTGTTGAAGGAAATAATTAGCGTCCCATTCCATCCTCTTGGTTGAATATTTTGTAACGCATGTCTGCTTTCAAGGTGTTCCAAACAAATGTTGCCATGTGTTATTGTATTGAAAGGGTTTCCATATTATTTCTTGAATAGTTATCCCAAGAGAGAATTCTTTCGAAACTAGGCAGTTCAGTTAGCAAACGTTATTGTAAGATAGAGGTTTGGTAATCTGTTAGTATCTCATTGTAGAGAGCTATATGGAAGCTGTAGATTGTTACTGATTTTGCGAATCCTTCCGCACTTGAGATAAATGCTAGGAGGAGCCATTTTATCTACTGACAGTCTGAAATTTAAAATTATGTACCCTTATTCCAAGCCCGCCCGGTTGGCCGTGCGGTCTAAAGCACGGCTTTCCGGGCGGAAATAAGCGCCTGGTCCCCGGCACGGATCCGCCCGGCGGATATGTGTTGAGGTCCGGTGAACCGGCCAGTCTGTGGATGGTTTCTTAGGCGGTTTTCCATCTGCCTCGGCGAACTCGGGCTGGTTCCCTGTATTCTGCCTCAGCTACACGATGTCGGCGATTGATGTGCAAACAAGTTCTCCACGTACCCGTACCATTACTCTAGCACGCAAACATAGGGGTTACACTCGTCTGGTGTGAGACGTTCCCTGGGGGGTACGCCGGGGGCCGAACCGAACAATAACCCTGGGTTCGGTGTGGGGCGGCGGAGGGGTGAAGTGGACTGCGACAGTCGTCGTGGGGTTGTGGACCACTGCGGCTGCGGCGGGGACGGAGCCTTTCCGTCGTTTCTAGGTCCCCGGTTAACATACAATACAATGCAATATCCTTATTTCAAAATTATATATCCGATTTGCGCTGGCTACCGTACCTTACCAAGCTGTAACTACTCACAACTATAAAACGAATCCCCCTTCAAATACTGCTTTCGATTCTATACTCTCTAATAATACAAAATAATGTGTTTTGCAGACGAAACCAACAGTCCAGTTGCCGGCCGGAGTGGTCGAGCAGTTCTAGGCGCTACAGTCTGGAACTGCGCCACCGCTACGGTCGCAGGTTCGAATCCTGCCTCGGGCATGGATGTGTGTGATGTCCTTAGGTTAGCTAGGTTTCAGTAGTTCTAAGTTCTAGGGGACTGATGACCACAGATGTTAAGTCCCATAGTGCTCAGAGCCGTTTGAACCATTTTTTGAACAAATTTCTGTTTTTCAGAAACGCTGTTCTTTCTGTTGTCATTCTGGATTTTAAAACCTCTCTACTTCTACCAACGGACGAGGTGGCGCAGTGGTAAACACACTGAACTCGCATTCGTGAAGATAATGTTTCAAATGCCCTTTCGGCCATCCAGATTTAGGTTTTCCTTTATTTTCCGAAGTCGTTCCAACCAAATTCCTGGATGGTCTCTTTGGAAGGGCACGGCCGGTTTTCTTCCCCATCCTGGAAAAAATCTTAGCTTTTAATTCGTCTCTAATCATCTCGTTTTCGACGAGGCGTTAAACCCTAATCTTCCTTCTGCTTCGACTCATATCAAATGCTGTTCAAATAAGAAAACGCGTCAACTACTTGTAGTGTCTCATTTCCTAATCTAATCCTATCATCATCGTGTGTTTTAATTCGATTATATTCTATTTTTCCGTGTCTAGTTTGTGCTCACATTCATCTTTTCAAGACAATATCCATTCCGTTAACTGATTTCACAACTCATTTGTCGTCTCTACTAGAATTACAATGCCACTGCCAAACTTCGAAGCTTTTATTCCATTTCTTGAACTTTGATTGCCTTCAAAACTTTCTCCTAGGAATCCTTTACTGCTTGCTCAGGGTACAGATTGAATACTATAGGGAATAGGCTACAGCCTGGCCTCACTCCCTTCTAAATACCGCTTTCCTTTCAAGTCCTTCGACTCTTATAACTGCAGTCTAGTCTCTGTGGAAGTTGTAGATAACTTTTCATTCCATGTATGTACTTTGTGAATAAATTGCATCAGTCCGTGTTACTGGAAGCATGAAAGAAATAGTTCTTCAGAATCCACAGGCCACGCAGGGGAGCCAAGTCGTCCTGTGCACGGTGTGTGAAGTCGGAGGTGTTGGCCACCATATGGCGAGGCGCTGCGCCGCGCAGCTGGCAGAGATGTTATCCCCCTGGGCGGCCAGCGGCCACTACACGCTCGGCTGCGCGCCACGCACCGGGCCTGTCTCCACAACGAGCACACCAGCGTCGCTGTGCAACATGATTACTTCATTCGCGCTCGTTTTCTTTACCCGCCGAACGTTTCATCCGTGCTCTTCTCGCTGTACCTCCTATGCGAGAGTTTTTCTCTTAGCGATTAGAAGCCGATTCGTAACAGACACCAACGGAAAGGCAGGTACGAAACCGGTAAATTATGGTGTGCCCACACTAGATAGAACGTAAACACAACGTCTCTACGCTTAACCCAGTATCGAATGGTGAACGTGACCCAGAAAGTAGCAAATAAAAAAAAGGTGAAAGTGAAGTTATCTAAGGTACCATTGCGATATAAAAACTCGGAATATTCTGTCAGAATCAAGAAACAGCAAAATTGGGGTTCGTTATAATCCAAAGAAAATTTCATAACAGACGTACGAGTAAAACAAAATTGATATCTGGCGTTCCCCAAGGAACTGTTGCAAACCCTCTGGTTTTAATAATCTACACAGGGTGTCTATCCTAAGAGTCGAAAAAAATAAAATATTCAAATGTGTGTGAAATCTTATGGGACTTAACTGCCAAGGTCATCAGTCCCTCAGATTACACACTACTTAACCTAAATTATCCTAAAGACACACACACACACACACACACAGAGACACACACAAGCGCGCGTGCGCGCGCGCGCGCGCGCCGGAGGGAGGAATCGAACCTCCGCCGGGACCAGCCGCACATTCCATGACTGCAGCGCCTAAGACCGCTGGGCTCCTAAGTGTCGGCAGGGGCATTTTTCCTGGTGTTTCGAAATATGTTTAAAAAATGGTTCAAATGGCTCTGAGCACTATGGGACTTAACATCTGAGGTCATCAGTCCCCTAGAACTTAGAACTACATAAACCTAAGGACATCACACACATCCATGCCCGAGGCAGGATTCGAATCTGCGACAGTAGTGGTAACGTGGTTCCAGACTGAAGTGCCTAGAACCACTTGGCCACACCGGCCGGCTTATGTTTTCAATTTCGTTTTTTCAATATATAGCAGGAACTGGTCCAAACAAATACTGCTCGTAAGGTCTTTTGTGCAGTACCTAGTGTCGGCAGAAAGCGCCGACTTGTTTCCCCGTTTCAAAAAAAAAAAAATATTTTTAAAGCGGTATTTTACGTGTCCATCGATAGAGCGGCCCCTGATTAGTCTAGTGCGATATTCGTTTTATCGATATGCGTTAAAAGGGATAGTAAAACACGATGAATAACCAATACTCTGGCAGTGACAGCACCGCCCCGCCATGCAGAAGCGCTGCTCAGTTGCTGCTGCAATACTGGTTATTCTTCGTGTTTTACTGCCCCTTTTGACGCACATCGATAAAACGCATATCAAACTAGATTAACCTGGGACCGCTCTATCGACTGGACACACAAAATTTCGCTTTAAATTTTTTTGTAACAGGAAACAAATCGACGCTTTTGGTCGACACTTGGTGTTGCATGAAAGACATTATGAGCACTATTTGTTTCTCCACCGGCAGAAAATAATTGAAATCAGAACCCGCACGGAAACTTTTAAGTACTCACTTTTACCACTTGCTGTTCGACGGTGTAACGCAAGATAAATATTTTGGAGGTGGTTCGATGAACCCTCTGCCAGGCACCTAACAGTGAATTGCAGACAAAGCTTCTAGATGTAGATATCCGTGATAAAGTTTGTATGGTAAACTGCTGAGGAGTGAAAAAGCAAAGAAACTGTCGTTCAGACTTTTTAAAATGTCTACATTTATTTGCTAGCGCAAATACACACATTTAAACACATGAAGCATTATTTATAAGGCAATATGTAGAGCCTCTTTACCTTATCCATTGTGTTTTCCTATAAGTGCTAGGTAACGTCGGAAACAACTGCATTTTTCTCTGTCAATGCAGCTGACTTTTTTAATGTTAAAGAAAAGTGTTTAATGAAAAAGTGCTTCGTGAAATGGCGTTTTTATTCATACACAGTATACGCTTGTCGGTCCAGTTACTTTAAAACCAAACATTTTCCGCTTTCATGTTCCTGGAATCCTGTGGAAGAACACTCAGTGGAAAAACTATCAAAGTCTTAATGGAACGCCAGCCGGGGTGGCTGAGCGGTTCTAGGCGCTTCAGTGTGGAACCGCGCGAACGCTACGGGGCAGGTTCGAATCCTGCCTCGGGCATGGATGTGTGTGATGTCCTTAGGTTAGTTAGGTTTGAGTAGTTCTAAGTTCTAGGGGACTGATGACCTCAGATGTTAAGTCCCATAGTGCTCAGAGCCATTTGAACCATTTCTTCATGGAACGTTTGCAATTTGTCACGAAAACAAAGCACAATAATGCCATAAAGAAGAAGACGTATGAAACAGGAAAACCATTATTACGATTGCGTGTTGAAAAGTAATTCCTCTGATTTTTTTGTGTGAAAACTCTTAGGACGTTAGTTACATTGTAAATCTTTATTCGTCATGCCTACAAATTTGCAGGGAACTACTCGAATTACAGTGCGTAGCATGACGGTGCATAACGTAACTGCGACGGTGTTTGAGAAACAGCGTGCAGTAATCGAGTTTCGAATTCGAAGAGTTCACCAACACACGGAGCACATCCTCTCCTACAGCATGAAAATGCCAGACCACACTCTTTTTTACCAACTGACGACCTGAGGATGTTCTAAAGATGAGCCTAAACCCGTTATCCAGTAAAATGATAAAGATCGAGACGGCGTTTGTCTTTCTATACAGTGGTGGTAGCGTCGACGTTAGCTGTAAGAACTGGTAGTCCCAATAGTTTAGCTGATCCACTCGCGTCGTCTATACTTTCTCAGATACGCTATCAGTCGCTCGGTAGCAAAAGTCTAGGGAGGGGAAACCCTATACACAAGTGGATTGAAAGGAGCCGTCCAATTAGATACTGCATCCTGTTCATTTTGTCGTTGCCTGTCCGCGGTTAATGGCTGGAGGAACAGCACGCCGAAGGTGGGCCTGTGCTGGGGTCGGGTTTCAGCGAAACTGGTCGAGCCTGTTCATTCGATCCAGGAAGCAGGAAGAGGGTGTGGGGACACGCGATCCCACTCCCCTGGGCGACTTTTTGGTCTACACGCGAGAAAACACAGTGGCTCATTGTTACTGCATGACCCATAATGTATATACATACAATTGTTCACACAGTGGTACTGAAATTTTAACATTTGTTGAGGCTAACAGATTACTCGACCTGCTACGCCTTAGTTAAAAGTCTTCCTGACACTTTTATATTCGACGTCAACGTATTTCTGTTCTTCAGGAAAACTATTCTTTCTATTGATTGTCTATACATCCCTTACCGTTAGTTCGTTTTGCTGCCCAAAAGTATCAAAACACATCTACTGCTTTCAGAGTCTCATGACTGTAATTCAAGAAGGTTTGCATGATATAATTCTTCTAAACTGCATGATGCTTGTTTTATTTTTTTATGTTAATCTAATAACTTCTTTCCAAAACATGATCCATTCTGTTCAAATGTTCTTCCATGTTCTTTTCTATCACTGACAGGTTTACAACACCATCTTCAAACCTAAAAATTTTATTTTCTTCTCCCTGAACTATAATTCCGTTGGCAAATTTCTCCTTGGTTTCCTTCACATCTTGTCAATTTTACCTTACATCGGGGGATAAGCTACAACACTTTGTCGCTCCCATCTCAACTACTGCCCTGCTTTTCATGTCCTTCGGTTCTTGCAACTGCAGTCCGTTTTCTGTACAAGTTGTAGATAACGTTTCACTTACTGTATTTTCTCCCTGCTACCTTCAGCATTTCAATGAGTGTATTTCAGTCAAAATTGTCAAGACATTTCTCTAAATGTGGTCTTCCTCTAGTTCGGCTTCTATCATTTTTCCATTATTCAGTAATTAATTCGTGTCAGAGTTCTTTAACCATGGCTCACTAAACTCATAGTTAGGTAATACTCATATCTTGCCTTACCTTCTTTGGATCTGACGTCAAATTATTGAAATCTGAAGGCGTTTCGCCTGTCTCATGAATCTAGCATACCAGGTGTTCTACCGAGCTGCCTCTCCGAAGGATCTCATCATTTTGAGGGAATTTAGTATACCATAGGAGGCTTGTTTCAGCTTAAGTCTTTTAGTGCTTTGTGAATACTTCTGGCAGTATTATATTTCCCATCTCATCATCATCTAATTTCTCTCCCTTTTTTACAATGTTGGTCTCCCTTCTGTAGTCCTTCTGTGTGTTCCTCCGGCCTTTCGAAATGGTTCAAATGGCTCTAAGCACTATGGGACTTAACCTCTGAAGTCATCAGTCCCCTAGAACATAGAACTACTTCAACCTGACTAACCTAAGGACGTCATACACATCCATGTCCGAGGCAGGATTCGAACCTGCGACCGTAGCAACAGCGCGGTTCCGGATTGATGTGCCTATAACCGCTCGGCCTTTCGACTTTCCCTTCTTTGTTTGGTACTGCCTTGCGTCAGAACTCTTATCCAGTTAAATTAAGGAGAAATGTTAACGCGTTAGCTAGATGCTGTTAATACAAGAATTTACCTGATAATGAACTAAAATAATGAAATAAACCTGTGAGCAACAGGAAACGACTCAGATTCCAGATGGACGGTTAAGATTTTCGTATTCCAAGTTTTCCCCAAAATCACTACACCAGTATATCTCCGGATACTTCTTTTCCTCCTTACTTCCCGAACTTGACGTTCGCTGATTGCTCGATATAAATGATACTGGTTACGGAACACCATCTCAGTATAGGAAGGAGCTAAATAAAGGAAGTATCCTAGCGTTAGTTTGAAATCATTTAGAGAAATCGCGGAAAGCCTGGGTAAGGATGACTGGAAGTTGCTTTAACCTTAGCCATATTCAAGATATATGCTTTGTCCATGATGAACATTCTGAAATGTAAACGAGAGTGGAAGAATATAATATTGCGGGTCTTCCATAAATTAACAGCTTGAATCGCTTGGAAATATCTTCTTAATTTCCGCAAACAAGTCACCTGACCAATTGTGCTGCCATATACTGAACGGGTTTCATATATTTCATCCTCAGACGAGTGTGAAGTAAAAGGAAGGAGCGAAGAGAAAGAAAAAACGTCCCGTCGACGACTGGGTCATTAGCAACGGAGCACAAGCTCGGTTTTACGAAAAATGGGGTACAATACTGCCGTGTACTTTTCAAAGAAACCTCCCCGGCACATGCCAAAAAGGAAGACGTTCTTCAGGAATTCGACGGAAAACCCAAATCTGTATGACACGAAGGGGATTTAAAATGTCTAATAAAAAGCTCTTCAGCCGTCTAGATTTCCAGCTTTATTTTTGCTTTCAGTTTCAGCGTTGCGCTACGCTATCTTCAGGCTCCATGACAAACGTGTATGAAGAATCCTACCTCTTGTACAATCGACATAGGGGTCAGCATACAGTCGCTGGTATCCGTAGAGTTATTTTTAACAAAGCAATCCCTTGCAGCCTGCAAGTGATGATCGAAGTGACCGTTTTGGTAAAAAACAAATCTACGGATACCAGTGACTGTATGCTGGTCCCTATTTCGATTACAGGAGGTGAAATTTTTCCTACACTTGGTCGTAGCGACATGTAAGTCTGAAATTGGTGGCAAAAATAGAATTAAAACTGGAAATTTAGAAGGCTGAATGAGTTTTGTTTGGCATTTTACACTGAAGAGCCGAGATCCCGCAACCATCTTCTATAAAGATGGATTTAGAGTGAAAGGGATTGTATCTGTCGTCTTCGCAAATGCGCGTCCGATGTCTTACCGCTGCGCTACCTTGCGTGTGAAGCAGAATCAAAATGACAGATTATGCTGAACAAAGTTCAGCTTACAGTGCACGTGTTATCATAAATAACAAATGAAACATTTGATAAGCGTGATTAAACTGTTCTACGACAGAGACGTCTTCATTGTCGTTTGCTATATTTCCAGTTCCTTCCTTCTTCATTGCATGGCGCTAATTTATTACAACTAAACATGTTAATCTTGGTTGTTTGTGTCGGCGATGTGACGAGGGCAGCCTGGGTGGGGGGGGGGGGGGGGGGGGGGAGAGTGAGAGAGAGAGAGAGAGAGAGAGAGAGAGAGCAGGGGTGGGAAGAGGGGGTTAGCGGTGGGTAGGGAAGATGCTCTGACGTTCAAAGAGATGGATGTAGCAGATAAAATAAAAAAAGAGGTATGAAGGCTACTTCATTACTTAAAAGGATTAATGCACAGGAGAGTCTCGCACTGGTTTGTTTTGTCCATAGCAGCAGCTTTGTACTAGGAGATAACATGGAAATGTGGACTCTCTCTCTCTCTCTCTTCAAACAAATGCTTCCCAGAACTCCTTTGTGGATGATAACACGTGTAATGAATTACCATATAAACTTCTCACTAATCTAGTAATAGTCCTGCAACTGACATTTCTGGGCACGTAAGGAACATCACAAGTTTCTTTCTTTGACTCTAACTTGTAACATCGATTTTTTCGGGTATATACAGAACTAAACACGGTGCTTGTGAACGGATTTTCCATCAATAACACCACTTCTGCATTCTGCAGTTGACGATGCGAGAAAGTGAACAGATTATTCATAATTAGAAGACTAATCGAAGTCCTCCAAGCTCGTGATTTATACTAATGAAAAGTCTACTTTTGAAGTACAGAATGAAAACTTTACTCTGCCAGTTTGCTTAGTTGTAATGAATCGATAACACGTGGATATTTGCCTGAAACACACTTCCCAGGAACTACGTGAGTGAAGGGACATTGTAGATTGTAATTAAGTGTAATTTTACGGTCTGTTTCACTCACGCTGCACCAGGATTTTTTTACGATTCCACATCCTGTAAGGCAATCATTAATTACGCTGAGTACATATTCACCTCGGATGTCGATTTTTGTATTTTGCAGGCCACATATAAGCACTGGTTTCCAGTTAGAATGGAAGAATAAAATAAAATTGTGAGAACTGAATGTTATAGGGAGCACTCCAGAGGGGCGTTATCCTCCTCCCCGAAACATTGTCGCTCTGAGAACAACTTTGAAGGGTACGTGGCATTTATTTCCCATTGATATCACCTTCCTCATTAGGTGCATATGCATTGTTGGATATCTGCAAACACATGATTCGTCTTAACACGATCCACTACTGTTTGTAAAAGGTATTCTGCAGTTCGCAGCCCTGCCCTTTGCTTTATATTCTCCAAATACAGCATCTTCTTACAGCCTATATTCCACAATTACGTTTTTCGTTCTGTGACCACCCGCAGTTTGCATTCTTCATCTTGTCAGTTTTTTTTCTTTTTTTCTTTTTTTCAATGACTGACTGGCAGCGGTTGTTCTTCCCCACTACTCTCTCATCCATGTTAGTCTTCATTGCCTCACATGAGCTTCGTCCTGCGTCATATTTAATCTGAGGCACTGCAGTCTAGTTTTGCTCTTCTTCTCTCCCATTGAATAATTCCTTCTATTGCATTAACTAGAATAATAGTGTGTCGGTAGAGGTGGAGAATTAATTTATATTTTCTTTTTCGTTATGCAGGTAATAGAGATTCTCGCCTATGCTGCCAAGAATTTCTTCATTTGTTGAGCTTTGCTTTCCACAAAGTATTCTCCACCCTCCTTCAGCAGCTAATTCCAAATGCCTCCACATGCCTTTTGTCGTAGTTAGTTAATTTTATGTTCCGTAGCCGGCCACAGTGGCCGTGCGGTTCTATGCGCTACAGTCTGGAACCGAGCGCCCGCTACGGTTGCAGGTACGAATCCTGCCTCGGGCATGGATGTGTGTGATGTCCTTAGGTTAGTTAGGTTTAATTAGTTCTAAGTTCTAGGTGACTGATGACCTCAGAAGTTACGTCGCATAGTGCTCAGAGTCATTTGAACCATTTTTTAATGTTCCGTATAGATCATTTTTCACGATAAATCGTAATGACGTGTAACAAGTCATTTTATATTCACATCGCAAATTAATTTGTAATTATGGATACATGCTTAACATTTATAAGGTATTTTTTAGTTATAAGATGTAAGGTAATAATTAATAACCAACACCTTTTATATAGAAGTTCTTCTACGGAATAAAAATATTTGTTAAGGAGAAACTTCTTGAGCCTGTTTTCAAATTTTGCTTTACTGTTTGTCAAACATCTTATATCACTGGGTAAGTTAAAAAAATTGTAGTTGCAGCATTGTTCACCCCTTTATTCTAAAGACAACCTTAATGTGGAGTAACGAATGTCATTTTCATTTGCGTGTTGTAGTTGTTTACATCACCGTGCTGTAGTGGAATATTTACAACAAACTTCATGAGAGAATACACGAGGTTAAGTCAATTATTAACCGAAAAGTAGTTATAAAATTTTATTGTAATCAAATAGGAAACTTACAAGGACGTCATTTTTCGACGTAGTCTCCTTGCGTTTCAACGCACTTGGTCCATTGTTGTACAAGCTTCCTGATGCCCTCATAAAAGAATGTTCTCGGTTGAGCTGAGAGCCAGGAATGCACCGCTTCTTGCACTGTTCCTTCCGAGTCAAATCGACGGCCCCTTAATGCCTGTTTGAGCGGACCAAACAAGTGATTGAAGGGGCAAGATCAGGACTATATGGAGGATGATCCAGCATTTCAAATTTGAGTTTCTGGAGCGTTTCAGACGTGTGGGCAGCAGTATGAGGACGGGCATTGTCGTGCAACAACACAACACCTTGTCGTTTGCTTCGAACTGCAGGCTTCAGCCTGGCAGTAAGCATCTCACTGCAACGTACAGTGTTTATTATTGTGCCCCTTTCCCCATAATGTTCCAGTACTGGACCTTGTGCATCTAAAAAAAAACCGTAAGCATCGGTTTCCCTGCGGACGGTTGGGTCTTGAACTTTTTCTTGCACGGCGAATTTGGATGTCTCCATTCCATACTCGGCCGTTTACTCTCCGGCTCGTAATGATGAATCCATGATTCGTCATCAGTAATGATCCTGTCTAAGAAGTTGTCCCGCTCGTTACCACAGGAATCCAAATGTTTTTTGCAGATGTCAAAGCGCGTTTGTTTATGCATCTGAGTGAGTTGTTTTGGGCCCCTTCTTACGCAAACTTTATGAAAAAATGGCTCTGAGCACTACTGGACTAAATTTCTGAGGTCATTAGTCTCCTAGAACTTAGAACTAGTTAAACCTAACTAACCTAAGGACATCACACACGTCCATGCCCGAGGGAGAATTCGAACCTGCGACCGTAGCGGTCTCGCGGTTCAAGACTGCAGCGCCTAGAACCGCACGGCCACTTCGGCCGGCTAAACTTTATGAAACCCAAGTCTGATGTGGATGATTTCGTAGGCAAAACCGTGACTAATTTGCAGACGATATGCCATTTCGACCATGGTTAATCGTCTAAGAGTAGCATTCCACTTGAACGCTCAATGGTTTCTTCATTTGTGGCGGTAAACGGTCGTCCGGCTCCTTCATCGTGCGTAACAGTTGTGCGAACATTTCGGAATTTTTCAGTCCATTCGTAGACACCCCAATATGGCAAAACACTGTTCCTGTATGTACCAAAAGTCTTGGATGAATTTTGACCCCTGGTACGCCTTCCGACCACAAAAAACGGATCACTGAACGTTGCTCTTCTTTTGTGCAAATAGACAGCGGAGCCGCCATGATTAACAGCACGGCAGCAATAATGAAACTAACCTAGCAGCTTGAGAATTGCAAAGACATAACAACAAATAAATACAGCATCCATCATCAACGTAAAACGACAGTACTACAAAAAAAGAACAAAAATATATCTAAATTGCTGATAATAACTGACTTACCCTCGTATATACTGTGAAGCAGTAGTCAGTACTCCTTAAATAGATGTCTTCTATATGATCGTGGGTAAGCACCACACATTAATCTTACAGCACGTTTCTGAGCAATAAAGATTTTTTTTTAAAGATGAGATACTCCAGAACATTATTCCATATGACATTGAATGGCAAAATACGGCATCTTACTGACTTGTCTCTCCATGTTGTTGTTGTTGTTGTCTTCAGTCCTGAGACTGGTTTGATGCAGCTCTCCATGCTACTCTATCCTGTGCAAGCTTCTTCATCTCCCAGTACCTACTGCAACCTACATCCTTCTGAATCTGCTTAGTGTATTCCTCTCTTGGCCTCCCTCTACGATTTTTACCCTCCACGCTGCCCTCCAATACTAAATTGGTGATCCCTTGATGCCTCAGAACATGTCCTACCAACCGATCCCTTCTTCTGGTCAAGTTGTGCCACAAATTTCTCTTCTCCCCAATCCTATTCAATACTTCCTCTTTAGTTATGTGATCTACCCATCTAATCTTCAGCATTCTTCTGTAGCACCAACATTTCGAAAGCTTCTATTTTCTTCTTGTCCAAACTATTTATCGCCCATGTTTCACTTCCATACATGGCTACACTCCATACAAATACTTTCAGAAATGACTTCCTGACACTTACATCTATACTCGATGTTCACAAATTTCTCTTCTTCAGAAATGCTTTCCTTGCCAGTGCCAGTCTACATTTTATATCCTCTCTACTTCGACCATCATCAGTTATTTTGCTCCCCAAATATCAAAACTCTTTTACTATTTTAAGTGTCTCATTTCCTAATCTAATTCCCTCAGCATCACCCAACTTAATTCGACTACATTCCATTATTCTCGTTTTGCTTTTGTTGATGTTCATCTTGTATACTCCTTTCAAGACACTGTCCATTCCGTTCAACTGCTCTTCCAAGTCCTTTGCTGTCTCTGACAGAATTACAATGTCATCAGCGAACCTCAAAGTTTTTATTTCTTCTCCATGGATTTTAATACCTACTCCGAATTTTTCTTTTGTTTCCTTTACTGCTTGCTCAATATACAGATTGAATAACATCGGGGACAGGCTGCAACCCTGTCTTACTCCCTTCCCAACGACTGCTTCCCTTTCATGTCCCTCGACTCTTATAACTGCCATCTGGTTTCTGTACAAATTGTAAATAGTCTTTCGCTCCCTGTATTTTACCCCTGCCACCTTTAGAATTTGAAAGAGAGTATTCCAATCTACATTGTCAAAAGTTTTCTCTAAGTCTACAAATGCTAGAAACGTAGGTTTGCCTTTCCTTAATCTTTCTTCTAAGATAAGTCGTAAGGTCAGTATTGCCTCACGTGTTCCAGTATTTCTATGGAATCCAAACTGATCTTCCCAGAGGTCGGCTTCTACCAGTTTTTCCATTCGTCTGTAAAGAATTCGAGTTAGTATTTTGCAGCTGTGGCTTATTAAACTGATTGTTCGGTAATTTTCACATCTGTCAACACCTGCTTTCTTTGGGATTGGAATTATTATATTCTTCTTGAAGTCTGAGGGTATTTCGCCTGTCTCATACATCTTGCTCACCAGCTGGTAGAGTTTTGACAGGACTGGTTGTCCCAAGGCCGTCAGTAGTTCTAATGGAATGTTGTCTACTCCGGGGGCCTTGTTTCGACTCAGGTCTTTCAGTGCTCTGTCAAACTCTTCACGCAGTATCGTATCTCCCATTTCATCTTCATCTACATTCTCTTCCATTTCCGTAATATTGTCCTGAAGTACATCACCCTTGTATAGACCCTCTATATACTCGTTCCACCTTTCTGCTTTCCCTTCTTTGCTTAGAACTGGGTTCCCATCTGAACTCTTGATATTCATACAAGTGGTTCTCTTTTCTCCAAAGGTGTCTTTAATTTTCCTGTAGGCAGTATCTATCTTACCTCTAGTGAGATAAGCCTCTACATCCTTACATTTGTCCTCTAGCCATCCCTGCTTAGCCATTTTGCACTTCCTGTCGATCTCATTTTTGAGACGTTTGTATTCCTTTTTGCCTGCTTCATTTACTGCATTTTTATATTTTCTCCTTTCATCAATTAAATTCAATATTGCTTCTGTTACCCAAGGATTTCTACTAGCCCTCATCTTTTTACCTACTTGATCCTCTGCTGCCTTCACTACTTCATCCCTCAAAGCTACCCATTCTTCTTCTATTGTATTTCTATCTCCCATTCCGGTCAATTGCTCCCTTATGCCCTCCCTGAAACTCTGTACAACCTCTGGTTCTTTCAGTTTATCCATGTCCCATCTCCTTAAATTCCCACCTTTTTGCTGTTTCTTTAGTTTTAATCTACAGTTCATAACCAATAGATTGTGGTCAGAGCCCACATCTGCCCCTGGAAATGTCTTAGAATTTAAAACCTGGTTCCTAAATCTTTGTCTTACCATTATATAATCTATCTGATACCTTTTAGTATCTCCAGGCTTCTTCCATGTATACAACCTCCTTTCATGATTCTCTCCATAAGATTTTCAATGATCTCAAGTGTAAATGTGGTTGAACTAAGTAGTTTTAGGAGTTCCAAAATGTGGTTTTTTCCGGTGTAAATTCTCATCAGTATGGGCGCGAAAGAATTTTGAAATTTCCACCCTATTTATTGTTTCCTCACCATGGATTACACACATCATTGGTGTAGTACCGTAAAATTGAGGGTGAGACAATTCGCATAAAAGCAGTCAATGATACTTTCAAGAACAGTGTTTACCATTTCTTCTGTTTCTGAATGTATGTTTGGATTGATTACTACAGTAATGTCATTTGCCATACAAGTAGGCACCTATTTCTTGTATCAGGTTGACTTTGCCTGTGCAGTTCTGCTCTTTATGTCAGCTAAACTTCGGCCATCTCAACTGATTTTGCTTCCCAAGTAGTTCAAGCTATTTGCTTGGCTGAGTGGTATATCATTAACTTTAACATCTACTGTAGTATGTTGGTGGCTGGATACTCCAATTTCAGCCTATTTGTATTCAGTTTCGTGTTACACTTCTCTTTCGAGCTCTTGTTGGTTCTTCCTAGCGTCTTTGGCAGTTTCTCTCCGCTTTCCTCACTGACAGCTATTCTGTCAGAAAATCTGGAGTTCCACTCCATTGCCAACCAGTGTTGTCGAGCGTTTCTAGGCGCTTCAGTCTAGAACCGCGCGACGGCTACGGTCGCAGGTTCGAATCCTGCCTCGGGCATGGATGTGTGTGATGTCCTTAGGTTACTTAGGTTTAAGTAGTTCTAAGTTCTAGAGGACTGATAACCTCAGACGTTAAGTCCCGTAGTGCTCAGAGCCATTTGAACCATTTTTTTCCACTCCATTAATGTTTATCCCTTCGATGCCACGTTTACATTCTCCAGTATATGTGTTGAACAACAGTGGTCCCTCTTCCTTCTAAATTCAAGCTGTTCTTTATCTAAATCTGGTTTACTTTTACTGGTTTTTCGACAGTATATTAATATTTTGCGACAATAGACAGCATTCAGACTAAAGTGGCCAAAGTAAGCTGATTTTATGTCTTAAAAATGAGTAGGAACTGATGATTGATACTAACACGGCCCGAAACATCTGCACCTGTAACTAGTGCTGCCAGTGGGATTTTGTGGAGTCGCTACATACATGTTTCAAATGCTGTTACTTTTCGACGTCCAGCTTCCCATACTGTATACTGTTACCGACACTGTACACAATTTCACAAATCGGTTTCTCAGAGCTACCATGAAATCTGCAGTACTAAGAACATTCTTAAATTTCACTAAAGCTTCATCAGCTAGTATGGTTCGATATTTTCTCTGCATATCTGACGTCCATCCTTCGAAAGCAATGTGCCAAGAATCTTAAATTTCGGTATTCACTCTCTTTGTGACTTTCCAAAGACAAGGTGATGTTTACAAACGTACCTGTTTCTTGTGATGTAATCATGTGATTTGTTTTATGAATATTCATAGAGAGCCCCTATTTTTTTCTGTAAACATCTACAATATTCCGGAGAGCTTGTATATTACTCGCGATCAGTACACTTTCATCAGCATATTGGATATCTTTCATCGGTCTTTGTATTACTAGTCATGGTAATCACACTCTGCATTGATCTACTCCAATCTGATACACGCGTTTTGTCCATTTCAGTCATGTTATAACATGAATTTTTTCGAACTGTACTTTAAGTTCTCTTTGCGCCATATCACGTCCTTCACTTTTGCTACACTATGAAAAGAGTTGCCGATTTGTTTGTTTACGCGTGTGGAATGATCAGTAGCAATAAATTATGATAGTAAGAGTCGAAACTCGCGTTTATATTCTGCCCAGATTTTCTATGAAGTAAGGTATCACATAATATAAGATTTTCGATAAACTGTTTCGTTTGAGTTTTATACTAGAGCTGAGGAAAAGGAAACTCAAAGTTACCAAAACGGAAAACGATTCAGACATTCCCTCAGTGAAGTCAACCAAATACGTACCAACGGTTGTTCTTGTTCCAAAAGGCAGTTAGAAGACGGTCTGATGACCGCGAAAACAAGGAACGTTCACTTTTTTTTTTTTTGCAGAACAGCTTCTGACAATCGTGAAGAATTTTCAGTAAGTACTCGACACAAAGTACATGTTCAATTTTCTATGCACGCACGAAGCGTACAAAGAGAATGATAAAAAGCAGTGCTATAGCCTAAAGTGTTAATCAACCTTCCGAATTACTGCCTTCTCAGCACTGTAAAGCGCTCAGGTAAACAACCAGTTGAGCGTTCTATCAGTGATTGCAGTGGAGGATATAACACTGAAATAGGAAGAGAAGATGGTTCAATGTCGAGTAATCATTTTTCAGAGATTGTTCTATGATATATGGAAACTGGTGTAGGTAACAAATTAGATAACAGGTTTGCGTGTTTCCTTGGCGGTATTACGTACAAAGCGTGTACGGCCAGAGTTGGCAGGGGCACAGCTATGCAATATCCACCGTTCGATGATTCGTAATGCTTTGTTCCTAGTCAAGAACAGCTCCTTTCTGACGCATATTATAGTAGCTGTCCACGTTACAATAGCATACGTTACGTTAGACCCATATGTCTGAATGTAACACTCCCACAAGCCACTGTTCGACTGATTTGTGTCTGACGGATGTTACCGGGACAACTTCGATCGCTAGAGGTGAGAGAGCCGGAATGTGGGGACAAATAGTGTGGGTCGATTTACCGCACACCGCATCCTGTGGCGGACATCCAGAAAGCATTGCAATACCGAGCCAAAGTACGGCTCTCCAGGACTGACATTTCGTAATATGTACATAATCAACTTTTCCTTGGTATTTAAATGTAATATAGTACAAAAGGGAAGTCATTATCCTAGCTAATGTGACTTTCTTTCGCATTCCTTTGAAATACGTTTGCTAACAGAATTTTAGCGCCACACACTACTTTATTCAACGACCCTTGGTCTGATAGATTAGTGATTAAATTAAGAACTACTCATATTTGTTCATTCATCATGTATCTGTTAGGTGAGGGGCTTGCATTTTTAACCTCAACTAACCTTTGACTCGTTACCGCCAATTTGCAGTTCTTTTCACCAAGACAAGTAGTGACTAGGCGCTCATTAAACGAAAACCAAAGCACTTTCGGTACTCGATTAATCAACGAGATATAAAAAACTATTTTTTTAAATGTAACTGCGGAATTTTTGCAGCAGAATATAAGATATATCGAGATGCAATCATTGATAAAACTTTTTTCAGGTCTGACAAAAAAATTACGGTGTACATCAAATTGAAAAATGAAGATTTTTGTTGTGTTGTTGCGGCTGTTTGCGTGCTTCGCCGACCGGAAGTTTACTCCACTGTCCACTCTCCTCATGAGTGGCGTAAACGTCATATATCGCTTACCTTTTGCTCACTTGTTTCCGTGGAGACGGGTGTGAATTTACGGGCACGCTCCATTCAAAAGGCCCGCAGCAACGACAGAAAAGCCCCCCTACGCAGTGTAATTTTACTCCGTAATTTCTTGTCATAAATGAAAAGAGTTGTGCCACAGAATTTGTCTCATATAGCTCTGCTAATTTGGTGCAAAATATACTGTAGTTCCTTTCCTTAAAAGAGCTGGTGCCTGTACTCGGTGATTAATGAAGTTGCGAAAAGGCGTTGGTCTTTGTTTCATGAGCGTCTGGTAGCCACTGACTAGGTGAAAAGCACTTAAAAATAGTTGGAACGTGTCAAAAGTTATTTGACGTGAAAATCTTAGGCAGCTCACCCAGCATATGAAAGAATGTCAAAAGGTATTTTACAGTTTCATTGTGTCACAGCATCTGAACCGAGTTCTTAGACTATACAAGCGACATGGACCGGCTTCGCACATGTAGCGACATGACTCTACCGCCGAGCGACTTGTCTGGCGCGAGGTAATAGAGCATAAACGAAAACCTTCTCAGTGAACTAGTCTGTGTGTTAGGGCAAAACATATCGAAATCCCTACAGTAGTTCCTGAGATCAGGCTTCACACACAGTCAGAAAAATGTAGCAGGGGCATTAATTTAGTAATACGTATAGACAATTAAAAAACTCAATAGGTGTTTCTTTAGTGGCTATATCCATTCTTGCCGCAACATGCCTGTGTCTGGTATGGCGATAGTATCATGAATCGCATATTAAAAACATCTGTCTTTATCTAGTGTTTAAATAATTTGAGAAACCCCCATCCTTGTCCATTCCGAGCTTATGTTCCATCTCTAACGTCCTCATCGTCAATGGGCCATTGAACTCAAACCTATCTTCTCCCTACGTTTCACTAAAAGTGGCAGTATTTCCCTGCACTGCTGCCTTGTTACGATAAGTAAAAAAACAGTAAAGCCTGAATCCACACACTTTTATTTTCACACTTCTAGCTTAATATTTCACACATCAGTCATTAATCTGTTCTCCAATGAGTCAAGTGATTTCCTTCCCATCCTCGTTCTTGATTGCCGGAAGCCGTTGTTAATATTTAGTAACAAATCATTGTAGCTTCGGCCACTATTCTAAAATCTCTCATAGTTCGCCATGTGGATTTAAGCTACAGCTGAAAATGTAATGCTGCCTGCAGAAAATTAGCCTGACACAGTGGAAACAGCCGTCACCCTGTCAAATGTATAGCCAAACTCACAGTTGCCTACAGACATTTACTTCATTGCTTTAAAGTGATACGCTGTGAGCAAATAAGGGAGCCAGTGTTATCAGAAACATCGCACTGCCAGTCTAAATCATAATTAGGACGATTCAGGGAAGTGGAAAGTGAAAATGGGGTATTGAGCTCAAGGCGTTCGATACAGTTCCCCACAGTCGTTTAATGAACAAAGTAAGAGCATATGGACTATCAGACCAATTGTGTGAATGGATTGAAGAGTTCCTAGATAACAGAACGCAGCATGTCATTCTCAATGGAGAGAAATCTTCCGTATTAAGACTGATTTCAGGTGTGCCGCAAGGGAGTGTCATAGGACCGTTTCTATTCACAATATACATAAATGATCTCGTGGATGACATCGGAAGTTCACTGAGGCTTTTTGCAGATGATGCTGTGGTGTATCGAGAGGTTGTAACAATGGAAAATTGTACTGAAATACAGGAGGATCTGCAGCGAATTGACGCATGGTGCAGGGAATGGCAATTGAATCTCAATGTAGACAAGTGTAATGTGCTGCGAATACATAGAAAGAAAGATCTCTTATCATTTAGCTACAATATAGCAGGTCAGCAACTGGAAGCAATTAATTCCATAAATTATCTGGGAGTACGCATTAGGAGTGATTTAAAATGGAATGATCATATAAAGTTGATCGTCGGTAAATCAGATGCCAGACAGAGATTCATTGGAAGAATCCTAAGGAAATGCAATCCGAAAACAAAGGGAGTAGGTTACAGTACGCTTGTTCGCCCACTGCTTGAATACTGCTCAGCAGTGTGGGATGCGTACCAGATAGGGCTGATAGAAGAGATAGAGGAGATCCAACGGAGAGCAGAGCGCTTCGTTACAGGATCATTTAGTAATCGCGAAATCGTTAAGGAGATGATAGATGAACTCCAGTGGAAGACTCTGCAGGAGAGACGCTCAGTAGCTCGGTACGGGCTTTTGTTGAAGCTTCGAAAACATAACTTCACCGAAGAGTCAAGCAGTATATTGCTCCCTCCTACGTATGTCTCGCGAAGAGACCGTGAGGATAAAATCAGAGAGAGATTAGAGCCTACACAGAGGCACACCGACAATCCTCCGTTCCACGAACAATACGAGACTGGAATAGAAGGGAGAACCGATAGAGGTACTCAAGGTACCTTCCACCACACACCGTCAGGTGGATTGCGGAGTATGGATGTATATGTAGATGTAGTGCAGGGCACTGAAATGCCTTCAAATCAAAGTCTCAGTGAGAATGATTTGGAAGTGCCTTCCTCCTACAGGTGTTTATTATGGAACAAAGCGTAGACCAGACGACTAAAATGAAAGTTTGTGAACTATAGTGTTTAATTTGATGAATTAGTAACCCGAAGAAACCTTCAAAGTACTGACCACTGCTATCATATACACTAATGAGCCAAAATGTTACGACCACGGGCTTAATCTTTGGAATTCAATACAGCACCGATTCTGCGTGGCATGGATCCAACGAGTCCTTGGTAGGTTTACGTTGGGTATGTAGTACCAGATGTCTACTCACAGGTGACATAAATTATGGGTCAGTGGTTTGTGGGCATGGAGCTGGCATTTGGTAGCAGCCAGATATGTTCCACTGTGTTCAGTTCAGGCGAAATTGATAGTCAAGACATAAAAGAGAGTTGACTATCATGCACACCAAAATACTGTAGCATGATGCTTGTCTTATAAGATGGTCAGTTATCCTGCTAGAAGATGCCATCCCTGTCGATAAAGACGTCAAGCATTAAGGTATACAAATGATCTGCAGTACTGCTAACACAGTCCACAGCTGTGATGATGCTTTTGATGGACAACCATAGGTCCCATACAAGCCCAGATGAACGTCAACCGTAGTGTAATACTAACTCAACGAACTGTGGCTATAGCACGGTTCATATTACGAGTAGCCGTTCACATGAATGGCGGCATATCTGGACATGGCCTTCGACTTAACGGGACGAGTAGCGTCATTCATCAGATCAGGTGACACATTTTCATTGATCAGTGGTCGAATCCCTATGATCTTATGTGCGTTGAAATCGCAAATGGCAGTGACGTTAGCTCAATGTGGGAACTCAGAGGGAGTGCACTGAAGAGTGTGCTCCAAAACAAGCCTGCCTGCATCAGCATCGTACTGTGTCGCCAGATCTCCCACAGATCGCAGCCTGTCGTGCTTTACAGAGTGGGAAAACCACCAAATGCCACATTCTGTGATGAGGCACCAAATGTTGTGGCGGCTTCTGCCACCGAATGTATCAGGATGACCAAATGTAGCGGGAAGACATCAAATGTAGTGGGTGGGTGTCAGGAGTTGCCGTATTAAAACTTGGCAAGAACTTTCCAAATGATTTATTTGCTTCCACTACAGTGCTCCGTTCACCTCGGTCTGCGTCACAGGGCCCTGCAATGCTGAGGAAGCACCCCAGCACCCTGTGCAGCGCAACGCTGTGTCATGCCGGCCTTTGCTGGCCCTCTGAGTTCCGATGATGCCAGGATGGCTGCGCCAGTAGCCAACTCCTCGTTGACTCCGCGATGTTCCACCGGGAGCCGTAGGCCGGCCCTGCTGCTGCTTCTTCCTCGCTGGCATAGCTGAGAACGCGGCGGCAACGTCAGCCCGCGATCCGGCGTCCGAATCTGCGGCCCTTACCTCGTAAGTCTCCGGCGTGTGTAGGGAGCTGAGACGACTGCCCGCGGTAGCGAGTCGAATAGTGGCCCGCCGCTGGCTGGCTGCGGACCCCGCGTCGACCTCAGAGGGTCGAACCAACGACCCGCCGTGGACTGGGACACTATCGCGCCATCTGTTGGTGCATGTAGCCCGGTGGTGTGACACGCCCTGCCGTCCAGGAGAGCTGTCACACTTGAATGAATCTCATTAGAAAACGGCACTTATTTATACTCGGCTGTGCGTCTCTGTTTTGCCAAGTGCGCCGCTTCGAGCCACGTATGCATAACACTTAGGTTGGCCAGTGGCCCTCTTTGCCTGTGACTTGCGCCATGGAAACTGCTGTGTGCGCCCTCTCCGGCGGTTCTACGCCCCTGTGGCCTCTATTTGCCTTCGCAACTGCTGGTATGCGTAACTTACTACAATCCGGCCTGCACCTGGCTGTAACTCATGCTCAGAAAATCGCACAAAACTAACTTTCCCTATCCTAAACGGTGTTGCCGCTACACTACATTCCTTACAATTCCAAGTGCCCGCAACGCCAGCAGGCGGCAGTCAGTTTCCCAGTGGGCAGTGAACATTGTGTTTCAGCTCACCAGTGTACTTTTCCTCTCGCAAAGGGCACCATCTAGTGCGAAACCCTTATGCCAGGTGCGACCAAGATTTCGGCTCGTGGACCATGCCCGGGCACGAGTGCCAAACTGCTCAGCCTCGCTTCACATTTCCTCCACCACACCACACTGTCTGAGCGCAATGACAGGGAAGAGGGGAAAGCTGCGAATCGAGAAAAGATAGATAGAAATATTGAAGCACTTTCGCAACCTCATTATGGAGACTAAGAAACTGTAAGGAAAGGAATTAAATGTAAACGTCCTGGACAGTTTTAACGTAGATAGATTTGTCATTGAAACTAGAATTATCTTGCAGATCAATCAGTTACATTGGCATATGAATACGGGTGCTTTCACTTGAAACAGCAAATGGTCTCAAAAACAGCATGGAAACGGATGTAAGATTGACGCTGTTCTCAAAATCTTCATAAAACTGTCATTGTAAATCTTTCAAGGCCACACTAAACTCTTCGAACCTCGCTTTTTCTTTAACAATAATGAGTTTAGTGAAGTGCGCTGAGATTATCAGAATATATCCGTTCTACATTGCGATTGTCTTTTTAAATCCATCCCCATCAAATCAGAAAGAAGTTATCTTGCAATTTCTTACAGTGGGCAGTGGGCAGTCAGGTCAACTTGAAATGCAAAGTCTGCAATTTATTCCTGTTGTAGTAATTTTCGTTCCTGCGCCCCTGTTTCCGTCATAAATTGAACAATAGCGAGTGTTATATCCAGGCATGCCCCTTGAATTAACGAACGTACTTTGGGGTAGTATATGAAGTCTCCATACTCTTCGTTCAGCCCCAGAGAAAATAGTTTCAGTTGATAATGGAGTGATGTGTGAAACTTCAGAAATTTTACTATCTGTGCGACCAATTTCTTCTCGTGACTCTGTGCTTTTTTATGTACAGAACAATCAATCCCGTCTGTTTGAGCGTTGTAATTTTGTGCTCTCTCATTGTCAACTAAATTCTTAAATTATTTCTGCATTGTACTGCAATGTTGTTTCACAGCAAATATGCAGTACCTGTCATTATGCGTCTTGAGAATTCTCATCCCTCTCTTTTGTCTTCTGTCATTTCCACAGATCGCTAGACTGATCTTTTTTTCCAAACAGCCGTTGGACCTGTGAAAGTCCTTCATACCACGAACAAACAGCGAAGGTTAAATAGCGCTGATAGAACGATTCTGCCGAATTCAGGAAGTTGGAGTGGTGGTAATATAATGTGATTGAGGGCAAACAGTAATGAAGAGGATGCAGCCTGGTGTGGCAGAGGGAACTATGGTTGGATTGCCAAAGGGGAGAGAAATGGGCTGTTATAAAGTATGAGGAAAACATTTTGCCAAGTATATTTTATATTACGACTGCTGCAGTGTGTGATTTAACAGCTTCAATGCGAAGGATCAGGAATTAACAGCCCACTGACGAGAATCCTGACTATGGAAATGCATTTCTGTGATTTATGAACGTAGTTTTAAATGTATTCAGTGCATCTAAGTCATATCTGGACCTCAGGTGAAATACTATCACGACATAAAATATAAGATTCACTGCATTACTAAAAATTATTAATGCTTTTTCGAACTTGAACTGTAGCTACATTGTGACCTGTTTCATCAAAATCGACCAGTTCAGTGAGAGTGCACAAGCAATTTACTACAGAAGTGCTGTTGCAGTCCGCTGTGAAAAGTCCTGTTGGAAGATGAACTTTTGCGAAACACGACTGTTGCAGATTTGTATACTTCACAAGTAGGATCCATCGATAGATGTAGCGCAGTGAATTCGTATTCCCGGGGAAGCCGATTCAAATTCCGCCGGGACATGCAAATTTAAGTTCTCTGTGAGTTCCATAAATCGCTTAAGGAATATTTGGTACATTTCCATCGAAAGGCGACGACCAGTTTGCCTCCCCATCTTTGGGCAATCCAAGGTTGTGGACAGTTTCTAACGACCCTCATCGTCGACAGAGGTAAATTTCATCTTCCTTCTCTTCTTAAAATTAGTGCCCATTTTTACCGGACGAAAATACAGTCTCTGGTACAACGGTGCGTTCTTTGATTTGTTCTGGGAGAAGATTGAATGGAGCTTTAGCACATAAAATTTTAGTTCTCTTTATTAAAGTATAAATACGAAGATCTACTTAACTTGATGTAATCTGTTTCCACAGGAACGTTCTGAGTATTGACAACTGTCTCTGAATAGTAAACAGTCACTTGATACAAATTTACAAGACTCTTCACTTGAAGTATAATTCGCATAATGTTCACTTAAGTTCTTTGTAAGACAACTAATACACTGGCGACTTATCTAAGACGATGCTGTCGTCTTGGTCGATGACTGCAAACTGGGCGAGCATTCCGCTGCTCAGCCGTAAATGCACCATCGATTGCGGTGGCGTAGCGAAGTTGTAGGGGGCGTGACTACACCGGCTTTGCCCATTTGTCGGTGAGGCATGCAGCGACCGTATTCTCTTGTGTTTTCGTTGTGAGGTGCCAATCTTACTTTTGCACTCCGTTCTTCGGACGTCACAACCACCTGCTTTTCAAGGAAGTGCAAGAATATATCTGTGTTCAACAACTCGACTGCTGTCACTGAGTTGTTCCACTTACGTGAAAATTGTCACAGTGTATGGACAAATTTCAGTTTCGAAAAAGTTACTCTCTTAAACAACAAGATTGGTAATAATGAGAACGTTCCATTTTCGTCAAGATACAATGTTACCTAATTCTTTATTTGGATCCACCACATTACTTGGATCTTCAGAGTCTGATGTAAAAATCGGGACTGCTTTAACTATCAGTTCTGCTTTTTCCATACAATTAGCAGAGATTGTGAGTCCAACTGAAAACATGAATCCTTGCACAATCCATTGTGTGAGTTATCTTTCATTATAATTAATTTTTTCTGCGCAGCTTTTAGCGATTTCTGGAATTGTAAACATAAACAGGTCTTCATGCTACGATACATTATGGCATCTGAATATAGTAACTCTTTACAAGTGCGATTCCGAACACGGCGATAGTGACCGACCACAACTGCAGACGCCAGGCGGCAACGTTGCAGTGCGTTGCGGAATGCAGCGACAGACAAGCGATGCAATCGCGACCGCTTGGTTGTAGGTTCGAATCTTGCCTCGGGCATGGATGTGTGTGATGGCCTTAGGTTAGTTAGGTTTAAGTAGTTCTAAGTTCTAGGGGACTGATGACCTCAGAGCCATTTGAACCATTTTGTACTCTTGATTAAAAAAACATTTGATAAATGATGAAATCATAGTCAGGAGCTCTTGTCGTTCAAATAAAACACCTTGATTTAGTGCCCAGTTTTGTTAAACATGACATGAAACTTAAGTGCCTGAGAAATGCAAGTGCAGAAGGAAAATCAGACTTGCCACCAAGGTAGACGTCCAAAATGTCATACATTCTTATGTTGTACTGCACTTGCAAGGCTCGGTTAGTCGGTGTTACTTTCTAATACCGAATACTATGCCAGAGGTGTGATCTGCGCTGCCGGGTGCAGCCATTATGTCATAGAACAAATGTTTATGTTTTTTTTGTTCTCCATTGTAAACTCCTTACAGCTGCATTAACGTGACGGAATAAAAGTCAGTGGCATCATCTTTGTCTAACATGTATGTTTTGAATAAATTTTGTGTACTCGTATTATCGTCGCTTTCCTTCGACGTTTTTAATATTATATCGTCATTACTACTAACTTTTCTGCGTTTTCTTTGCCGGCCCCGGTGGTCTCGCGGTTCTAGGCGCGCATTCCGGAACCGTGCGACTGCTACGGTCGCAGGTTCGAATCCTGCCTCGGGCATGGATGTGTGTGATGTCCTTAGGTTAGTTAGGTTTAAGTAGTTCTAAGTTCTAGGGGACTAATGACCACAGCAGTTGAGTCCCATAGTGCTCAGAGCCATTTGAACCATTTTGCGTTTTCTTTTCCGTAGTGGTACACAACCTTCATCGTTTGTGTCGCCAGATTGTTGTATTCGTTTGTTGCACACCTTCTTCCTATGATGTCGAAAGGGCCCGTTGTCGAGTATGGCCTACATTGTCTTCTGGCCTTCCTGTGTTGTTGGCTGCACTGATGTCACTGGAATATTTGTTCCTCCAGATCTATGTTGTAGAACACCATAAATTAACGATAGCTGTTCTCGTCTCTTGGCTTTTCATTTTTTTGAGGCAGCAGAGCCTGTTACTATTTTGCTTATCCTCTCGAACGTCTGGTAACAGTTTCTTAAATATTTACTGTTTCTCTAACAGTCATCCTCGGTAAATTGAAACTATATAAGTTACGTGTTTTCATTTTTTTTCAAATTCTTGGTTACAAGCAAAAGTTACCGGTCTTTTCACCCATATATCGTATATCTTACATGTCAAGAATTGTGAAGAATATTCTGAGGAATTTAAGAATAAGGCTGCTGCCTTTATTGATGTTAACTTTCACTGAATCATATTTCAGACGTACTGAACAAGAGTTTTGGCATAAATGGAATATACCTAATTGCATTGTCGTAATGGATGGAAAACATGTTCTCATAAGTGCGCCAAAGAAGATTGGATTGCTGTTTTCTAAATATTAAGATTTCACTTCAATTGTGTTATTGGCTATTGTTGATTCAAATTGTAAATCCATTGGACATCATGTCGGAATTTGCGGAAAATAATCTGTTAACGAGATATTTCAAAAATCGGTTTTGGGGAAGAAAGTATCAGAAAAGAAGTTTAATATCCTTCCACCCAAGTTCTTATCGGGCAAACTGTGATGTTACCTCATTTCCTTTTTGGAAACGAAGCGTTACCTCTTAGTGATTGTATGCTGAAACCTTATTCGAGGACAATTGCTACGTCACAGTGAGTTAAACAGATCTATAACTATAGATTAAGTCGTGCATATCGAGTGACAGAAAATGCCTTTAGGTTATTAAGCCAAGTGTTTAGAGTCTTTTATAGTCCCATTGCTGTCGCTCCTGACGTGGCTGACGACCCGATACTATCGGCATGTCGTTCACAGAATTTGCTACGTGACGGTTGCATCTGGACGTGAGGGCGCGTGGCTCTGCTAATCGTGAGTTTTTATCGTGATATTTCACGAGGACACGCTGAACTACTTGATAATACATGTACAAGTGTCCCGAAAGCTTTCACAGTGCAGTGCGTTTTCCTTAATGACTAATGTACTTGTTTACGGTAACATCACCGCGTGTTTCCGATAACGACCACGGGAGGCCAAATGCAATAAAATCGTGGCCAGGTATCCCCTTGAAGAGAGAGGTACTTCGTTTTATAGCTACAATGCTAATGAAGCAACCGTTCAAAACAACATGCTCAGCTTTTCTCGTCTTTCGGGACTCGTAAAATTACAAACTTGAAATTTTCTTCTGCAAATACGGTTCTGTCGTGTGGCAAAAGGCAGCCGTTAACAGTGGATTGTAACTAATGTTTTATATACAACAAAACACTTTCTTGCATCTTTAACACGCTCGTGTAATACACTAATCAGCCAGAACGTTATAAACACTGACCTACTACCGATGTAAACCTATCCAGGCGGTAGTAGCGCCACCTGGCCAGGAATGACTGTTAGACACACGCACGTTACATGTACCGGGTGACGGTGATTGAATTATATGAAATAAAATCGTCATAACCTCTGAAAGATTTGCGTTAGAACGTTCAAAACGCAGTGTTGGCCATGGAACATTATGGGAATTAGTATGCGTTTGATATTTTGGTTTAGCGATGAAGACCACTTTCATTTGGATCGGTTCGTCAATAAGCAAAATCGGCGCATTTGGGGGACTGAGAATCCGCTTTTCGCTGTCGAGAAGGCTCTTCACCCTCAACTGGCGACTGTTGGTGTGCGATGTCGAGTTCCTGTAAACTTTCCACATAGTCTCAAGAGAGAATGTTTACTTTTACAAAATATATGTCTTCCATCATTGAAAGTTTCTAAAGAACCCAAAATGAGACTGACTTCTTGAGGATTTTTCAAAATATCTTAAGACCCTAGGATCATTTATACCATTCACGGCGCCAGCTGTGAGTACAGCAGTTTTATTTCTAGAGGGAAAACCATGAATGGCGAACAATGGGAGGTTTATGTAATTTTTTGCCGGCCGGGAGTGGCCGTGCGGTTCTAGGCGCTACAGTCTGGAACCGAGCGACCGCTACGGTAGCAGGTTCGAATCCTGCCTCGGGCATGGATGTGTGTGATGTCCTTAGGTTAGTTAGGTTTAATTAGTTCTAAGTTCTAGGCGACTGATGACCTCAGAAGTTAAGTCGCATAGTGCTCAGAGCCAATTTTTAAAATTTTTTACGTTTTGCATTTGTCTCTTAGTATACACTTACGTTTCAAATACTTCAAGTGACTAAGACCTCACTCTATGGTTCTCTCATTAAAATCTGTTGTTCTATGGGTTATTCCTTGCGTTTCCTTCGCATATTACTTCTCGCCTAAGTTTATGTGAGGTATCCATCTCCTTAGCTGTTTCTGTGCCTCTGTGTGTAGCATAGTTAAAATGCACTTTATCTCAGTATTTATTTCTCCTTATTTAAAGACATTTCGCTTTGTCGTTTCTATTAATTTCGAGTTTTATCACTGACGTGCAATCTGGCATCGACAAATAATGAGTAATTACTTTTTTTAAATCTCTCATTTAGCGGCGTTTTGTGAGTTTTATCAACTAATATGTATCCCTCGTGATGGCCCGATCTGCCACCCAACGCTCCACGTTTTCCTATCAATGGCGAACATTGTTCCATGTTTGCTCTTTTTTCCATACCTTTTTAATTAACTTAATCGGGTTTACTCTCCTACTGAATTGTGCTGACACGAAATCTCCACTAGAGAATCCTATTTGCAATCACTCCCAAATATTTCCCTGTATTTTGCGGCTTTGAATGTTGATTTCGAAGCGATAACCTTACACACACCGCTTAATGATCACTCTGCTGCGTAAAATATCAGCGGCAGAAAAGGACTGATCAGACTTCGGCGGCATTTGCCCACGTCCATAATTGCATCCGTTCAGAAAAAAACACACGCAAAATCTTCCGACACTTAGCAAATTCAAAGAGGACCAGTAGAGTTCAGGAAACAAATTTTTGATATTTTCAAATATTTTTACTAACTGTTTTGGAATGTAAAACAAAAATTTTTTAGACTACTACTACACAATTATTTGATGTACATCTGAGACATAACCTTTGCGCAGTATACTATACTTACATCTCATTTGTCTAAAGGCAACTTTTTTATATATTACATTGTTCTTATTACAGAGGCTCGTTTCTTTAGTTTAACGCCGAACTTATTATCGTTAATTTGGCATGTTACAGCTAGCCATGGTCCATAACTGTGTAAAGGTGCTTCTGTTTCGTCGATATTCGATCACCATGTCATTGCTTCTGCTTTTGAGCAGGTTTCAGCCGACTTAGTGGACCCCCACTAACTTCGAGAAATTGGTAAATGCAGGAAGTCACTTTATGTCATTTCAACTGACCCGATTGCTGTTTCATTCATTTACAAAATGAAGGAAAATTTCTTTCTCTTGCGCCTCCGGTACAGCAGCTTTTCAGTTGGGCAGCTGATGGTGATCACGGACATTAACGTGCTGACAATTAAGATGCGTCAAGTTCAGAGAAGACGACTCACGAAGGTTCTGTCCGTAGACTGATCTCAGACCATTTCCAGAGGTACTGAATTTGGGCTGAATTCTATAACTAAATGGGATGGCTTAATGCCAGAGGTGACTAACTGCCGTTTACAGTGTTCTGTGAAAGCTTTGCTCAAAGTCAAGAGTGCATTTAAAAAATTTGGGGAAAGTTGGGCAAAACTTGCTACAGCTTTTGGACCTTATAAAGTATCCAATGTCGTAGTCACAAATTGATCTTATGGTAATACACGTAATTTAATTGCAACAAAGTAATAATTGATGTTCTTAGTCGTTTGCAGAACAATTTATCCTCAGAAAAATTATTTGGGATATACACAGACGTGAAGAGACCAACCAAAGAACACACAGACATGATCAGAAAATGTCGACTATGAAAACATGCGTAGATTGAGCAACAACAAGCTTAAAGAGAAGATTTTTGATGTAGAAAACACTTCAATTAAAAAAAAAAAAAACAGTTAGCTTGAAGATACAGAATAAGAACGAAAACAAGTAGGAATCAGTAGAGATATGATAAACGAATGACACAAATTGAGAAACAAAATTATGAATGCGAAATTTGAGGTGAAAGATTGGGAGAGAACAGGGAAAATATGGAATGGACAAAATAAGCAGGAATATTGTCAATGAATGAAGCGATCTTGGGAAACGAAAGGAGGAGGAAACAAGTAAAATTTGAATAATCATGTAGGCGGGCATGCTGAAAGCTAATGGCTCCGATTTTTTTATGTGAAAATTCTTAAAGCTTCTTACATGAAGCAAACTGTATTAACATTCTACATCTTTATTCTTCGCGTGTCCATATTTATTTCTCAACATAGTCACCCTGGTAACGAATACGTTTCTCCTAACGAGAGACGAGTTTACTGATACCGTCACTGTAGAACATTTGACTTTGTTGACGGAGCCACATCCTCACCTCTGCTTTCACCTCTTCATCACTATCAAAGTGAAGTCCTCGAACGTGTTCTTTAAATTTTGGAAAGAGGTGAAAACCGCATGGGGCCAAGGCGTGACTGTATGGAGGATGATCGACGACAGTAGGTCCAGGGCGTCGGCTTGTTGCAGTTCGTGTATGGTCTGGGATTATCATTCTGAAGGAGAGGCTACTTCGTGTGTGGACGAACTCTTCGAAATCGAAACTGGATTATAGCACGCTGTTTCTCACGCAACGACATAGCTACGTTACACACATCATATTACACACTACAGTTGGGAGCCCTCTAGTGGAGAAGACTCCAATTGTGTAGAGGTGAAGAATAAAGATGTAGAAAGTAAATAACGTTTGTTTTATTTAAAAAGCTTTAAGATTTTTCACATAAATCAATTTAGAATTACACTATTACTTCTCGGCACGCACTCATAATACACTCCTGGAAATTGAAATAAGAACACCGTGAATTCATTGTCCCAGGAAGGGGAAACTTTATTGACACATTCCTGGGGTCAGATACATCACATGATCACACTGACGGAACCACAGGCACATAGACACAGGCAACAGAGCATGCACAATGTCGGCACTAGTACAGTGTATATCCACCTTTCGCAGCAATGCAGGCTGCTATTCTCCCATGGAGACGATCGTAGAGATGCTGGATGTAGTCCTGTGGAACGGCTTGCCATGCTATTTCCACCTGGCGCCTCAGTTGGACCAGCGTTCGTGCTGGACGTGCAGACCGCGTGAGACGACGCTTCATCCAGTCCCAAACATTCTCAATGGGGAACAGATCCGGAGATCTTGCTACCCAGGGTAGTTGACTTACACCTTCTAGAGCACGTTGGGTGGCACGGGATACATGCGGACGTGCATTGTCCTGTTGGAACAGCAAGTTCCCTTGCCGGTCTAGGAATGGTAGAACGATGGGTTCGATGACGGTTTGGATGTACCGTGCACTATTCAGTGTCCCCTCGACGATCACCAGAGGTGTACGGCCAGTGTAGGAGATCGCTCCCCACACCATGATGCCGGGTGTTGGCCCTGTGTGCCTCGGTCGTATGCAGTCCTGATTGTGGCGCTCACCTGCACGGCGCCAAACACGCATACGACCATCATTGGCACCAAGGCAGAAGCGACTCTCATCGCTGAAGACGACACGTCTCCATTCGTCCCTCCATTCACGCCTGTCGGGACACAACTGGAGGCGGGTTGCACGATGTTGGGGCGTGAGCGGAAGACGGCCTAACGGTGTGCGGGACCGTAGCCCAGCTTCATGGAGACGGTTGCGAATGGTCCACGCCGATGCCCCAGGAGCAACAGTGTCCCTAATTTGCTGGGAAGTGGCGGTGCGGTCCCCTACGGCACTGTGTAGGATCCTACGGTCTTGGCGTGCATCCGTGCGTCGCTGCGGTCCGGTCCCAGGTCGACGGGCACGTGCACCTTCCGCCGACCACTGGCGACAACATCGATGTACTGTGGAGACGTCACGCCCCAGGTGTTGAGCAATTCGGCGGTACGTCCACCCGGCCTCCCGCATGCCCAGTATACGCCCTCGCTCAAAGTCCGTCAACTGCACATACGGTTCACGTCCACGCTGTCGCGGCATGCTACCCGTGTTAAAGACTGCGATGGAGCTCCGTATGCCACGGCAAACTGGCTGACACTGACGGCGGCGGTGCACAAATGCTGCGCAGCTAGCGCCATTCGACGGCCAACACCACGGTTCCTGGTGTGTCCGCTGTACCGTGCGTGTGATCATTGCTTGTACAGCCCTCTCGCAGTGTCCGGAGCAAGTATGGTGGGTCTGACACACCGATGTCAATGTGTTCTTTTTTCCATTTCCAGGAGTGTATTTAAGTTCAGACACGTGTTAAGCACAGAAATGTGCAACAATAATAAATGAAAAAAGAAGCTAAATGGAAAGGATATACTCCTCATTTAGATAGGATGAGTGTCTTGCTTGTAATGTGTGGCCTCTCGGTCTCTCTTGTCGGAAGTAGTGTATTTAGGTACGTTTCTCAGCACGATACCGTATTTCACGGAAGCCAACGATTATGCATTTTGTTGGGGAAATGCAGAATTTGTTAATAATTGAAAGTGTCTTACACAAGTTAAACTGTTTTTACTTGCAGCTAACTCTTATGCGCGATTTTCTACATTCATGGTGTTACCGTTTGACAGGTGTGAGGCCTTGACCCGTCAGGAAACATCTCAAAATGTTTTCCGTGCAAATGTCCAGTCGATAATGTTCAAACAAGAAAATTATATTGCTAAAGGCGGCATATGGATTGATTTTTTTCAGCCTCGTTGTTTTTTCGACCATATCCAGTGACTCTACGTCCGCATCTGTACACCGCATGCCATCGATTATTTCACCGCCCTCCTGTTCAATTCACGCGGTGGTCCGTGCGATGGACGGCTATGTCTCTGTATAAGACCAGCACACACTAATGGCTGCCGCGTGAAGTTTATGTAGCAGCAAGTACTTTGTGTCTCCCAGTGGGTAAGACTTGTAGCAAGAATTTACATTTCTACGGAGAGCAAAATTCAGTTGTCGTAATTACATGAATGGTATATACGTTTTCCTTACCAGCGTTCTGGTGAACAGCGATCCGTTTCTCAGTAACCTGTATACCTCACTACGTTACTGTGTTTGACGAAACGGGGCGAAATGCACAACGTGTTAATGAGTGTAAGTATTCTACGCTGGTTAAACTGGAAGTTTCGTGCGAAACAGGGTAAGACAAGTTGGTAGAAAAAGAAAAAAATAAGATGTAATTTCTTTTTTTTACCGTTGACTGACACTAAAGCCATTTCTTATGCCATAAGGTTGATCTAGTTCCTGCGGATTGTATTGTCTGTCTTTCACAGGTACGTAGATTTCTCCCAATTACTCGCAGTCGGTAGACACCACTACAGGTCATAACGATAGCATTTTGCTAATTCAAACTACGTTGAGTAATTAGATTCTTCCGTTCGACCGTGATAGAAATGAGAGACAAGTTCATATTAGGCAGTAAACCTTAGCAGTGACCAAAGAAAGCCTTGGATGGGAGAAAAAAGAACGTATTGCTGCCAACCACAACACGATTAATTGCCGTTTCCCAGAAATACGGGCATCTGCCAAGTCTAATCACAGCAGTACCGAAGATAATATAATTTCACGAAAGCACACACATATAACGTCGAGGTTTGCACTGCACGCCACCTGAACAGAGCAGTTCTGTATTGTGTACCCGTGTGTATAAAGGCCGAGGCAAACCTTTATTATGAAAATTAAAGTGTATGTAAGAGGCTCATTCTCGAGGGGACTGGAATTCCAGGTGAAAAGAAGAGAAAGAAGGAAAGAAATACAAGCAAAGCGGTAATGCTGGGCGCGGCCGTCGTGTAGCGCTACAGTAAAGTTCTGGCAAAACTCTCGACGGGCGACTGCGATGAGGCGCGTGCTGTATGTGCTATAAAGCTTCCAGCGGAGCAACTTCAGCACAAAGCAAGCGCGCTCCCACATTGTGATGCAGCGGCTCAGCCACCGTGTGCTGGCTTACTGCGAAAACTCTGCGTCGGCTGCTCGGCTACCAATACTCTCCAGCCATAATCTCCACCACTGCAGTTCAGCTAATCACTAACCACAAAGAAATAAAACGGTCAACATTTGCGCCACTGTTTGTGTAAAATACTATTAAGCGAGAAGGTAGTTTCTGTACAGCAGATTAAGCCATTTACCGAAGAAAAATGGCCTCTGTTGCCCATTGTTAAAGATGTCAGTGGTTCAGATAGGAGTTCAATATGCAGCAGCAAAAATCTTTGATCATTTGCCCAATAACATAAAATGTCTTACAGATAGGAAAGCAAGTTTTAAATCTAACTCAAAATCGTTGCTCCCGGACAACTGTAATTTGACTCATTCCCCATCATTTTGATAAAAGAACCGTTCAAATGATATATGGATCATGATATAAGTAACTGCCTATTAATTATGTAACTAAGTAGTCGCGGAATATAAAATAAACCAAAACCGCTCAACAGCGGAGAGGCTCAGCAGGATACGGAACATTCAGCCTATAAATGTATGCCACTATTTACCATCTATATGTATGTGTCTGAATACAAATGTAACTCTATGTATGGTTGTAATACCTAAATCTGATCTTTTATGGTTCAAATGGCTCTGAGCACTATGGGACTTAACTGCTGAAGTCATCAGTCCCCTTGAACTTAGAACTCCTTAAACCTAACTAACCTAAGGACATCACACACATCCATGCCCGAGGCAGGAATCGAACCTTTTATATTCTCATGTTTAGTCTAGAGGATAATTATAGACCTGCAAAAATATTCAATTCTGTATCCACGGTCTACGAAACAATTCTTACAGGACATCCAAAAGAACATGTTTTGTTACCTCAGAGACATACTCATTGATATGGATTGAAGTGGGAATATCCCAAATACGTGCCAACGCCGATTAAACTATTTTTACTCTGTTACTAGCTCGGTTCTTACAGCGTACTATCTCTTTGTCTCCTGTGTTAAATTATCGTCTTCAGTATGCTGTGTATGTGAAAAATTGTTCTATGTCGGTCAGACAAGGATACGAAGGAAACTAATGTATACTCTGAATTGTCAAAAACAAACTGTAGTCTAGCATTCCCAGTGTTGTGGTGGCTGTATGGGCACATTCCGAAAGCCATGAGTAATAATAATAATAATAATAATAATAATAATAATAATAAAAAGACCGTGGACAGGCAACTTGACTGTATGAGATGTTCGTGAGGTTCTATAGAGTTTATGCGAAAGAACTTCCTACTGTCATAGTAGTAACTTATCATGGTTCACCGGATCAAGGAAGGGTAGCTAATAATTGGAAAGAAGCGAAGGTCATTCCAGTTTTCAAGAAGAGTCGTCGGACAGATGCGCAAAATTATAGGCCTGTATTGATGACGTTTATCTGTAGTAGAATTGTGTAACATGTAATATGCTCACTCATTACGACGTTTTTAAAGAATGAAAATCTCTTCTATAAAAACGAAGGTGGATACCATAAACAGAGATCTAGCGAAACACAGTTCGTTCCTTTCGTCCACGAGACGCACGGCGTCGTTGACAAAGGAGTTCAAGTTGATGCAGTGTTTCTTGACTTACAGAACGCAGTCGATACAATTGCGACTGTCGTTTAGTGAACAAAATACGATCTTGCCGAGTATCGGTCCTGATTTGTGACTGGATTCAGGAGTTTCAAGGAAGCAGAACTCAATACGTTGTTCTTATCGTAATAAAATAGACAGATGTAAAGGTAATTTCGGGAGTTCCTCAAGGAGGTGTTACAGGGCCGTTATTGTTGACAATTTGTATTAATGATACAGTAGGTAACGATGGAACATCAGTGAGGCTATTGGCGGACAATGAGGACGCAAAGCCTGGGGTCTTAAGAGAAACAGATGAAGATCTACAGAGGATCGACGATTGGGGCAGGGATTTGGAGTTAACCTTGAACATAAATACACTCCTGGAAATGGAAAAAAGAACACATTGACACCGGTGTGTCAGACCCACCATACTTGCTCCGGACACTGCGAGAGGGCTGTACAAGCAATGATCACACACACGGCACAACGGACACACCAGGAACCGCGGTGTTGGCCGTCGAATGGCGCTAGCTGCACAGCATTTGTGCACCGCCGCCGTCAGTGTCAGCCAGTTTGCCGTGGCATACGGAGCTCCATCGCAGTCTTTTAACACTGGTGGCATGCCGCGACAGCGTGGACGTGAACCGTATGTGCAGTTGACGGACTATGAGCGAGGGCGTATACTGGGCATGCGGGAGGCCGGGTGGACGTACCGCCGAATTACTCAACACGTGGGGCGTGACGTCTCCACAGTACATCGATGTTGTCGCCAGTTGTCGGCGGTAGGTGCACGTGCCCGTCGACCTGGGACCGGACCGCAGCGACGCACGGAAGCACGCCAAGACCGTAGGATCCTACGCAGTGCCGTAGGGGACCGCACCGCCACTTCCCAGCAAATTAGGGACACTGTTGCTCCTGGGGTATCGGCGTGGACCATTCGCAACCGTCTCCATGAAGCTGGGCTACGGTCCCGCACACCGTTAGGCCGTCTTCCGATCACGTCCCAACATCGTGCAGCCCGCCTCCAGTTGTGTCGCGACAGGCGTGAATGGAGGGACGAATGGAGACGTGTCGTCTTCAGCGATGAGAGTCGCTTCTGCCTTGGTGCCAATGATGGTCGTATGCGTGTTTGGCGCCGTGCAGGTGAGCGCCACAATCAGGACTGCATACGACCGAGGCACACAGGGCCAACACCCGGCATCATGGTGTGGGGAGCGATCTCCTACACTGGCCGTACACCTCTGGTGATCGTCGAGGGGACACTGAATAGTGCACGGTACATCCAAACCGTCATAGAACCCATCGTTCTACCATTCCTAGACCGGCAAGGGAACTTGCTGTTCCAACAGGACAATGCACGTCCTCATGTATCCCGTGCCACCCACCGTGCTCTAGAAGGTGTAAGTCAACTACCCTGGCCAGCAAGATCTCCGGATCTGTCCCCCATCGAGCATGTTTGGGACTGGATGAAGCGTCGTCTCACGCGGTCTGCACGTCCAGCACGAACGCTGGTCCAACTGAGGCGCCAGGTGGAAATGGCATGGCAAGCCGTTCCACAGGACTACATCCAGCATCTCTACAATCGTCTCCATGGGAGAATAGCAGCCTGCATTGCTGCGAAAGGTGGATATACACTGTACTAGTGCCGACATTGTGCATGCTCTGTTGCCTGTGTCTATGTGCCTGTGGTTCTGTCAGTGTGATCATGTGATGTATCTGACCCCAGGAATGTGTCAATAAAGTTTCCCCTTCCTGGGACAATGAATTCACGGTGTTCTTATTTCAATTTCCAGGAGTGTAAATTTTACATATTGCCTATCTTTAGGTGAAGAGATCCATTACAACACTGGCGACAAGTCACTGGAAACAATATAAACCGTAAAATATATGGAGTAAACATCCCAAGCGACCTAAAGTACAATGACCCCGTAAAACAAGTTTTACGAAAAGCAGATACCAGACTGAGATTCATTCGGAGAATATTACGGAAATGTAATCCAGTCAAGAAAGACGTTGCTCACAAATATTCATTCTACAGATTAAATCATATGGTTCATCAGCCTGAGGGATGTTGAAAACAAGATACCAAACAACACTCTGGGTATACGTATTAATGCAGTGTGTGTCACGGCGGTAATATGTAACAAACAGTTCTTCGGGTTTCCAGCAGTGTCAAGTGATTAAAATTGCACGAGCCATCAGTCAAGCAATCCTTGGAATTTGTTCAGTGGTATGACTGCCAGTGGGCTGCTGATACGTCCCTTATATACGCTACCTATCGGCTCTGACGTCACTGGTGCTCGCGGCTTTGCCATACATAGGCATACGTCGACTCGGCGTTCAACGTACCCACTTCAACCGCGCGATCGCTGGATTCCACACCGTGCTGAGCTACAGGCCACCGTCTCTATTTGGGGTGTTATGGGTGATTTTGATTTCAATAGCTTCTTTAATTACACAATCCCAGAATCTGTTAGTGCGAGCCACGACGGATGCTTCGTCAAATTTTATCCAATTTCCGTTTGCTAAAGCATGCCCAACTAAAGCAGATTTCTCGACGCAGAGTAGGGCAAAAGTTCTCATGTTCTTCCGGCGTTGTTCCACAGTGCGTGTTATTTGTTCCACGTAAGACTGACCACACCTGTAAGGTACGAGTATCTTGTAGGCACAGGTGTTCTGATACCTGCTGCGTCTTTAATTGGACTCAAAAATGGTTGGTTCAGATGCCTCTGAGCACTATGGGACTTAACATCTATGGTCATCAGTCCCCTAGAACTTAGAACTACTTAAACCTAAATAACCTAAGGACAACACACAACACCCAGCCATCACGAGGCAGAGAAAATCCCTGACCCCGCCGGGAATCGAACCCGGAAACCCGGGCGCTGGAAGCGAGAACGCTACCGCACGACCACGAGATGCGGGCGGACTAAAAAATTGACGAATTTTTGTCAGAGACCTGAAGATAGATTTCATCTTGTATCTGTAGAGCAGACAGCTTATCTTGCCCTACGAGCAGCCACAGAACGGCAAGAAAGCAAGTTTGTCTGCCTGTTCCTCGTCGCTTGTCTTACTATGACTCCTGCTTGAAATCATTTATTTGATAAACGTAATAGCCTTTGTTCCTGAAGACCTTGCATAGATGGTTCTGCTCATGGGGCGGGATATCAGAGTCTGACATCATTTTTGTACGATGCATCAATGTTTTTAAAACAGTGCGTTTCTGTGCCTGGTGATTATGACTGAAGGCATGCAGTTACAGATTTTTCTGTAGACACTGCGGCATTCATTTCGTTTGCAGTGGACGAGGACGTTGAGGAAGGGCAATGCATTGCCTGTTTCTATTTCCTTGGCATGCTGGATGTTAGTGTTAATGTCGTTGAGGTGTTCAAAGAACGCGTCAAGTTTCTCACGTCCGGGAAGGCAAATGACAGACTTATCGAAGAAAACAACTAGGCTTTAATGGCGCCGTGTCTAAGGCGATATCTTCAAAATTCTCCATAAAGATGTTTGCAACAGTGGAGATAACGGTCTACCCATAACAGCGCCGTCCGTCTGACCTAATACTGATCAGAAAATGAAAAGACGTAAGAATGCGAGTAAATAACTCTACCACGTCTCTTACAAAGAAATGGAATACTAGGTCCAAAGATTCTTTAATAGGCACATTCGTAAACAGCGCCACCACATCAAAACTGACCATAATATCACCCTCTCCAAATCGAAGGCAAAATTTGCTGAATTTTTAATATAATGTTCGCAGTGTCCCACATGTGTAATGAGGAGATTGGTCAAGTACTTCGCCAGCTTGTATATTGGTGAACCAGTGGTGGAGGCGTCCCGTCCTTATGGATCTTCGGTAAAGCATAAGTTAGTGGATGACCTAAGTGCCAGCGTGAGAGGATTCTTGGCCACACTGTCTTCCACCAAAGAGCGCTTGAGAACTTCAGATTTCTTTCTTATTCTTCTCGATGTTGGGTCGCGTGGGAGCTTCCGATATGTATCTTTGTCCAATAGCGCGCAAAACTTCGTTTATAGTCCGCACATTCTATAATTACGATTGCATTCCGCATGTCAGCAGGAAGGACCACAATGCTCTCATCACTGCGTGGTACACGCAGCCATTGCGCTCAGCCCTGCTGGCTATATTGGGTGCTGGTAACTTCGTGTAACGAAGGGCGGCGCATTTCGTCAAGAAGCCATTGAACTAAAAACCGCCCATAACACCCAACATAGAGACGGTGCCATGCAGTTGAGCACAGCGTGGGATCCAGCGATCGCGCGTTTGAAGCGGTCACATCGAACGCTGAGTCAATATACTGAGATGCTGCGAGCACCAGTGACGTGACAGCCGGAAGCTAGTGTATATAAGAGGGATACCAGCAGCCCTCATACCACATGACAATGGCCAAGGAGTGCTTGGCCGAAAGTTGGTATAATTTTAATCACTTGACGCGGTTGAAAATCGAAAGCTTTTTAATCATTGTGGGTGTAATTGAAGTCTTTATTCAAAAGAAATCACCAAAGGCCTGAGTACAACTATCTCTCTACTTCACGAGTCACAGGAGTCCCTGTTCCAGAATTCTTGAGGCTGTGACGGGCGCCAGTCCTCCACTGTATCGTTAAGTTTGTCATCCGAGTTGAAGTACTTCTCTTTGAGATGTTCTTTTAACGGACCAGGTAGGCTACGGAGTATGTCACAGTAGACGTCACTGCTAATGGCTTCTCCGTGATCGAGGAATTCGATGAGTATCGGACCTGTAAAGTCGAAAAATACGGTGTCATCTTGCCTTCTGAGGGTACAGCTTTGTACTTTTTACAGTCTCGTCCCTAGATGTCTTACTCCGTTATCCCAAAGCGGCATATACCAATTGCGGGCAGTTTGGTTGTTCTGACGTTTTGTTCCTTTTCATTTGAACACTGCTTGTAGAAGAGAGAGAGAGAGAGAGAGAGAGAGAGAGAGAGAGAGAGAGAGAGAGAAAAGTCAACGAAGAGCGGCGCATTTTCTCAAGGAATCGTTTACTCGGCGGGAGAGCGTCACGGAGACGCTCAACAAACTCCAGTAGTAGACGCTACAAGAGAGGAGTTGTGCATCACGGAGAAGCTTACAATGAAAATCCTACAGATTACGTTCTGGAAAGAGTTCGAAAAATATATTAATTCCTGCCACATACTTCTCGCGATGTAATCATGACAAGAAAGCCAGTCAAATTAGAAGTTGTAAGTAAATTGTCGACCGTTATCCTTCCTATACGCTATTAGCAAAGGAACAAGTGTGTGTGTGTGTGTGTGTGTGTGTGTGTGTGTGTGTGTGTGTAGAGGGGGAGGTAATGATATTTCTACGGGATATACCTTCCACTACACATCGTAATGTGGAATGCGAGTATACATGCAGATATACCAATGCTCGTGCAACACACCACATTTAATAACCATACATTTGATGGTGCTTTTAGCATTTTATCCTGTTGAAGGTTAGCAAGACAACTTATCTGTTGATTAGACAAGTAGGTCTACAGAAGCGGGTGCCTTGTGATTTATCGATGGGCTAACTTATAAATTAAGAGTAATTACAGTGCTTCAGTTCCAACCAGGTAATGATTTCACCTAAGTCTTGAACGCCTGACGGGAAAAGAAACTGATAGAGAGGAAGGAAACCTAAAACTGCAAAGAGAATAGTCTCATTGTATAGCTATTTCACCAGGATGTGAAAGTCGATAATTGTCAGGTACGAATTAACGTATGGCACACATACAACTGTACAAATATGCTTTCGTATTTGACTGTTAATTGAAATAGACCGGATATATTGTCATATTCAAATTTATTCTCAGTGTCTTGTCCCATGTATGAATATTGCCTGTGATTGACGAGAGGGTTCGTGTGGGTGGTATTAGCCGTTTGGCCTATGTGAGAGGGAGCTTTAATCTGGCTGAAGCGTTAATTCCCTCATTACAAAACGTAAGGATTGGAAAGTGATTCGAAATAACTTCAACTAAAAGTGTTATGCAAGTTGCAAATTTAATCAGAAAACAGATTTAACTCTTGCTCTACTTGCTTGGAAGAAGTTGTATCGGCGAAGACGCCAAGTCTTAGCACAGAGATGGCGATTAGCAGCACCGTTCCGTCTGCTTTGAAATGAGATTGTCGTTATTAAATAAGACCGCACGCACTATACGCACGTTACCGAGCTATTCGCCTATGATTTCATTCACTGCACTGATACTACTGCAGCTACTTCTGCCTAGAACTGAATGGCTATTCTCCTGCTTCTCTCTCTCTCTCTCTCTCTCTCTCTCTCTCTCTCTGATTCCTTGACTTCGCTACTAGCTTCACTTTCCTTCACTGACTTCTCTGCTCAGAGAGTTCTGCTCGTTGTTTTGGTCGGCTTTCCTCTTCGCCCCCGTCTCTTCCCGAAATGTGACGCTGAAGGCCTCTCGCCATTTCATTGGCTCTAATTGTGCACTGCTTTTCAGTAGTTTTCAAGAGGCTGGGTCAAGGTAGAGAGGCGTTTCTCCCTATACGGCCACACAGTGAGTCGTCAGCCTGCCATTGGCTTTTCATAAAGCATCAGTGTCCCTGTCAAAAACCCTCTCTCTTTTTCCCTCTCGTCCCATTCTCTGTGTCTAGCCAGGGAATACTGGCCTCACTATAATTGTCGATGTGTGTACGGAGTACACTTGGAGCTGTGCCTATCTATGGTACTCTGTTATTTCCTTGGATCACTCTGTGTTCGTCGCTTACAGCGTTAACGCCCGATACGTTGGCGCCTGGCTGTACCGCTGGCTGCCCTGTGACTTTTCCTTGCCACGCCCTAACACCTCTAAGACTTAACATTATTCTCCATTTAATACAATTTTTCTACAAGACTTGCCTGTTTTTTATTGCTACATCAGGAAGCAGTAAAGAACTCGAGATAATGGGCTTTCAGTATTGGAGAGAATATGTTTAAGGACTTTGATGTTTTCTTTCTTTTGAATATTACAGAAACAAGCAGTTGATTCCACAGGCAGGTGCATGTGTTTCCTGCAACTAACGCATGCTATGACTGCATCACTCACTAGTAGCTAATTGAAAATTTGAGCTTCCGATTCAAAATACCCATCTCCAATGATAACTAAACACGACTGCAGTATTGGCTACTTTGCGTGGATCTATGAATCTTCATTGCTGTAGATCAACCAAATTAACTTCTAAACATTTCATTAACTACAGATTCTATATTCTAGCAGTGTGCTGTGGATAACGCTACTTCCTAACTAGGCGTAGTCTAAGGGAAACCTCATAGCCAAAATTTCCGCAGTGCACCGAGCTCTTCTCTGGCGGTTAATTCTTGATGCGTAAGAGCCATAAATACTAATGATTACCAACAACCAGCACACCGCAACCCCCTTGTTGCACTGAATATGTGATGAGGCCGATATCTCGGTACAGCCGTTGCACTGCGCTGGTGTTCTGTTCTGCAAGTTTTCCCGAGGCCTGTCCGCAGTTAACTACAAATGTAATTCTAATACGTTCCGCCGTACCTTAATACACTCCTTAAATATTCAAGAATGAACCCAAGAAACTGATTTGTATGAATGGGACGAAAGGTGTTTTGTATTCTACTTCAGAAATAAAAATGCCATCTGGTTTAAGAGTCATGGTTTACGCACGGCTTGGTTCCTCAGTGGCGCAGTGCCATACTACAGACAGAAAGGACCGGGATTCAATTCCAAGTCTATTCTAGGGATTTTTATGTCACTTGTCTCTTCTTTTACTTCTGGCAATTATTCGTTAAAATTCCGTATTTCGGAGACCATTTTAAACTGTGTGTCCCCTTTGAATGGCTAGATAAGTCAGTTCAAAGATAATAGGAAAGCCAGGGGCATACCTCCTACAATATCGAGCAGTGAATGTCTGAGTGAAAGGTGCCGAACAGACAACGTTACTTTGTTGAGCGACAGTTCTCGAACATAATATTGACTCCCAGAATACAAACTTTATGTAAAAAGCACTGCAGCACAAATACTGGCTGTCACCTCTTATACAATTAATGTCACAAATAATTATCAATAACGTATCTCCAAATTTACCATCTTTTGTAAAAGTAGTAACACCAAGAAGTATACGTGTGTCTGAAATGATGTTTTCACAATATATTAGGTACACGACAATGCAGAACTTTGATTCACCTCTCAGTATTTAGTTCTATGCGAAATATTATTACGAATTGCAATCGGAGCCCCTTACCGCTGTGACGTGAACTGAAACAGGGCTAGGACATTTTCCTTGAATATTTCACTTCCTTAGTTTTGTACGGAAGTTCACAAATTATTTACAGTGGTTACTTGCGGACTGTGACGAGCACGGCGCGCAACAAATAAACCCCAGTCATATTCATTGGGTAAAAGGGTGCTGAAAATTAAGTGCACTCATAAGAAATTAAGTTCTCCCGAGAATCGACGAAGAAATAAATGTAAAACACAAATTATGAGAATAAACACGATGATAGGAGATGTGTTCGGACATCGGGGAATAACATTCATGGTAATAGATAGATCGGTAGGGGAAATTTGTACCAGACTACAGAGAGTGGAAGCATTCAAGAAATAATTGAAGACATTGGGAGTAAGAGGCTGCTCGGAGATACAGAAATAGGCTCAGGAGATAAATACGTGGCAGGTCGCATGAAACCAGTCAGAATACTGTAGATGGGAAGCAAAATTCGATGAGTGGCATGTCAAACCGCAGGTGCAGCTCACGGAAGTGAGGTACCCTCGTTCTTCGAAAACACTTACTCACTGCTTGTCAAACGTCAATTTTTAAGGAGCATTCTGGAATACAACATGTACGTGGGCGTCGAGTTAAGATAGGTTGAGTGGAGCTCGTTGGGAAACACTGCATTTTGACTTTTATTATGGACGGGACAGTGTTCACATGCCGACTGCAGTCTGAAGTATGTTTAGCTATTGGGCAGAGAGGACTAACAGAGCAACAAGAGTGCCACCAGTCCTGTACAGATGACGCCGAACCGTCCAAATACCGCATGCATAAATATCTACGACCAGATCAACATAATAAATAATAACTTCGCGTAGCTCAGTGGCCTGGTGCAAATCTTTCAATTAGACGCTACTTCGGCGACTTGCTTGCACCTAACCTACCGCAGTTATCCAACCGGGGAAAGGGGACCTAGAACTAACGTGGAATCCGAGCCATATGTCGCTACTGGCGACTCCTCACTTCGTTGAGAGGTGAAGCCTAGTTTAAAACGAAGATAGAAAAATCCGTGGTCCGACCGATATTCGGTACCGCGACTTTTCCGTTTTAAAGCATGCGCTTTATCGCTAGACCAGTAGGACAGACATTAATACTGTACATCTCACCTTGCGGTATGTCTAGTGCAGGATACTTCTCGGTCGACTTGTCCCTGCTTTGGTGTTCTACAACAGACAGAACCAAGCGGACGCCGAATTGGATTACAGCTTATTTTAAACTGAAGTGATAGTGGAACAGCAGTACTTGTACCTGAACAGGAAGAAGTCTGTGTGGTGTCACACGTCACCTGACCGAAGTAGTTTTGAGTACATCGGGCGTCGCCGTGCAGTGTAAACGCGCCTTGTTCTCGGCTCAACTAGATTTCAATTAATTGTGGACGTAGCTAGGCCGTATAGCTTTTGGCACTATTTTTGTGTAAGAAAATGTCGGGAATGGAAAGTTGGCAATTAATAGTGCTATCGTAACATAAGTACAAAGATGGGGATATAAGACTCCGGATGTTTCACTAAACAATGTGTGTCATCTGATAGAGTACTAGATAAGATGTTACCTCATCCCTTTCTTCCGATATATTGAATACAAATACCGTCTGCATGCTGATATCGAGCATATGTGGCGATGCTATAACATATACTGGAATTGGTTCAATGCAGCATGTGATCAGTGATGGAAGTCGCTTGCACAAACTGGTGGAAAGTTTCATTGCCATACTATAGGAGGATCATATCCCACAGACTGTCAATCACAAGAGAGGGTTCCTGTGTTGTTCTTTCATAAGCAGTTTGATACCTTGTTTTTCTGCTATAACGCCTCCAAGCAATGTATGACTACAGCTATGTACACCACCATACATTTTGTTTTTCCACATCTACTTCAAGATCTGTGTAGGTGGTAAACTGGCATTAAGCCGTTTCGATCCATTGGCTCTCATAGGAAGCTGGACTTCACACGTGTAAACTATGCTGTTCCCACAACATACAGGATGGTTGAAATAGAAGACAGGAGCATTGCTTCTTGTTGACACAAATGTGGAGGACATCGTGACATTGTAAACTGGAAGAGTTTGTGGCATTGTGGAGCATTTCCAAACAGCTATCTGAAGGCGATGTTCTTTGTTTAATCTCATCGTCCACAGTGACAGGATAGCAGATGCCTTGGTGTTCCATTTTTCAAAGATACCCTCAAAATTGATTTCTTACATTGGTGGTTCATATTGCAACGTGGTATATTATTGCCGTTTCCGTGTCCTTGGCGATAGTCATCTTGACTTCCAAACCTTTGGACACTGCTTCTTTCTTTTTTATGACTTACAGTGCATAACTACATGTGGCGCGCGGGATTAGCCGAGCGGTCTTAGGCGCTGCAGTCATGGACTGTGCGGCTGGTCCCGGCGGAGGTTCGAGTCCTCCCTCGGGCATGGGTGTGTGTGTGTCTGTCCTTAGGATAATTTAGGTTAAGTAGTGGGTAAGCTTAGGGACTGATGACCTTAGCAGTTAAGTCCTACAAGAGTTCACACACATTTGACATTTTTGAACTACATGTGGAACTAGGAAGTATTCTGCAGGGCTTAAGCCCACAGAGCATGGATAGTATACACTATCCGTTGCCAATCCCACCGTTGGAGGAATGGAATGATTTTCATAGAACCACGCGAGCATATAAGTACCCTCATCCCTCCACATTTTTTGTCATATTTTCATTAGTTTTAAGCGTTTTCCATCAGTTTTCGTAATTTACCAGGGTTTAGGTCGTTTCAGCACATTTTACTCAATTACTCGAGGTCCAAACCACCAATCTCGACTAGTTGTCACATCAACAAAACATCTCGTCTTTTCGATTTCATGATGCTGTCAGCCAACGACATTGCAGCATGATTCTCAATATCTGTATCATTGCTAAACCACCGCCTCCATTACTTTGCGAGGGTCATGTACATGTGGAACTATCATGAACCCTGTTACACAGCCTACATCACACGACACACACTGTTTCTTAGTGTAAAAAATAGAGAGGAGGTGCAAAAACGACGTTCCTTAGTCAGAAACTTTATAAATTCGGCAAGATTTTGTTACGATTTGCTATCGCCTCAAATGTGTTCAAAAATGTGTGTGAAATCTTATGGGACTGAACTGTTAAGGTCATCAGTCCCTAAGCTTACACACTACTTAACCTAAGTTATCCTAAGGACTGAGACACACACCCAGCCTCAAATGTGGATGGAGCCGCAAAGTATTCTTGCACTAGTGGGATAAAGTCTGAGATTCAAAGCTCTAGTACTCAGCCCTCTGTTTCGAAATGAGCTACCCATTCGTTGAACTTACAGGATGAGGACCCTGAGTAAAACTATATGAACTCTCTCTATGCATCTCATAACTCTTCCTGTGTCTTTAACCAACCTTCCCTGCAACACTGTCTTCGATTTAATTTGAATCTGACCAGAAGTAAATGGGTACTATACCCGATACATTCGACACCTCGTGAAAGAACGGTATCAGCTGAGTTCCACGTAATCAACACAGTTCGATATTTTTCTTTTGCAGAGTATATAACACGTGTTTCAAACATGTACTGACCGGCGCTGGCGATATAGACTGGTCTTCTCATTCCAGTAGTGTAATTGCCATTCTGCGAAGGTTTTTCCATACTAATCTTACTCGTGTCACCTGTTCAATTACACACACTATCTCTAGATGCTTGAATGCTGTGGAGTCAAGCACTCCTTATTGGTATATAGTAGATACGAGTCTGATACATTTGAGAGTGTTGTGGTGATATAACAGACGATTAAGAAGAAGAAGAAGAAGAAGAAGAAGAAGAAATGTTTGAGCTATGCATAATGGAACTTCAGGTGGAAGGAGTTTGAAACATTTTACATAAACCACTTGTGCTACCAATTCTGTAGAATTGTTGTAGTGTCTGGACACCACATGAAGAAGGTGCCGAGGAGAGAGAAAGATCTTAGAACATACACACAAGTGCGTAACAGCGGTGTTTGATATGTGAAATTACACTCCATGCTGCAATAACTTCATGAAAAGAACACACTCTTTTCGACACTCACGATATTTTGCCAAGCAAATGTTTGCACAAGTTTTTCAGTACCTCACAAACCCTGCCACTAACTTCCAATGGCTGCTATTATGAAACTGAAGACTTGATTGATGTCCGAGATGTGGCAGAGAAATGGAGTACTTCAGATACATATTTGTTCATCTGAAGGAGGGTGTTAAAATAGATTTTCCTTCGATGGACATGATTCGTCACACATATGTTGGAAATCCTCGGCTGACTGTGGTATGGAGAGGTTTTACTGTTAACGATAGCAGGTAGATAGTGCTCTACGTCACACACAGAACACACAATTGTATAAGAGTCAAACGCAGGTTATACCACATAACAGATGCACCCCGAGAAAACAACGGAAAAAGTATTAAATGCGTGATAAATGACCTGTTGCAACGTCTCCCTCTCGTTAGAATGCGTAATCAGTCTACCATTACATCATACCTCGTTACAACCCGTCTCAATCTATCAGTCCATCTACTTTCTATCATCCCTTAGCACAGATGAATGTCAATTTAGAGGTATATGGTTCTATTTTCCAGGAAGGCATCAAAGACAGCAGTCAACTCGCATGTATCCTTAATCTATATTACCTCAATAGACAGACTGCAAAATGTTGTTAAAAACCATGCAGCAGCTGTTCTGTAACGTATTTGATAGCTGACACTACATTGTGGTAATTGGTAGAGTATACAGAGAAACACATTGTAAACATTGTTTTTTAGGGTTTAAGACACCTGAACAGTCTTGCACAAGATAAAACACGCCATCCATTTTGTAGCTAGAGACTGCAGTTCGCCCAGCTAGTAATACAATGCTCTTCAGCTAAGGACACTTCATAAAATTATAAGGTGGTTGCCGATAACTTTAGGGTCACACATGGGCTTGTGATCCAACATATATAAACTTATTATTCAACATTTGGTGGTCATCCACGTTAAACAATCTATTCCAGCCGTTTTATAGCACCACACAAAAAAAGACTGTTCCCAGTCCTTCCATGTCAACTTTTTCTCGTATTTCTCTTGATGTCACATACTCGTTCACATGTAAAAGAATTTTCCTGTACCAAGCTGACCACCTATGAGATAGTTATGCCTATATTCCTAAGACACAGGGGTACCACTCACTTGAAAAACAAATGGTACATGTCCATTCAACTGAATATTCGATCAGTATTGTTTGGTGCAACCAATATTCAATTATTTGTGAAGTATTATACTTAGCAGGGGAAGTGTGATAGATTCGCTGTGACCAGCAGGCCTATAAAGTATGTGTTGGGGTGCTACTGTGGTAGAGTTCCCACATGTGCAAAGAAAATGACTATGTCCAATCAAAAGGGAGGTATGGATTTGACATGGAAAACTGCATTTTCAACACATTGTCGAATGTCATCAAACTGGGTTTGCAATCGCAATATATTATTGTAGTTACAGTGATAAATATGTGGCTGGTTTCTTAGGATGACTGTGCCACCTATCTAGGTGCAAGGCGGATGTAGCCAGTGACCAGAACGAATTGACATTTCCAGCTTAAGGCTGTCACAAGCGGCAGGTACAAAGAAAAGTTCCAGCCGGCCAGCTAATCGGTTCTTGCCCACAGCCGTAGGGAAAGGTCCCAGCGGTTGCTCTCACAGTGCCTCCTGGATATTTGACTAGCAAACTAATTCTCATTATGCATTGGCTCTTGTCCACAATCATGTGTGTTGCATGAATTCTCCGTGGAAAATTGAGTGATTCAGTATCGATCAGTCCTAAGCGTTGGCGATGGACGTATTGATAACATTATAATTCCTTCCACCCGACTCATCCCCAGATGCGTCCGTGGCTAGGATGATGCACTCTGGCACACACGACTATGGCAGTGGTCAAGGCGGCAGTTTTCTCTTGCCTTTGAGCTTTGCCACTGTCGGTGTAAAAGGGGATGGGAGCACTGCGTGTGGACATCTGGCAAGTGAGTTGCTTGTATGTACTAGTGCTTACAGCGATCTCAGGCATCTAGCAGTGACAACTGCTGGGATCGTGGTTTAGTGCTTCTCAGTACATTGCAGTGCATTCTGTCTTGTAGTGGTACTTGGTGTTACTATCCTATCACGTGGTACACTCTTTCCTTCTCCTCCTCCTTCATCGTGGTGTACCTGAGAGAACAAACTTAGGAATTCTAGTGTGCTTTATAAAATATACAGAACTGTAATAGTCGAGAATTCAACAGCAGTGATATTATAAATTCACGCCAAAATTTGGAATTCCAACTGTCATTTTATACATCACCACCTTCAATCGAGGTGTCAGATTCCCAAATGGTCCATTTATTTTTCCTAATATGGTAACGTGAGCACACACCTCAGTCCAAAACCTCTGCAGATTGTTTAAGGACATAGCATGCAATTGCACTGAAATTTGAAATTCTCAGGTACCTTCAACGTAATGGAATTCCTACCAAATTATGTAACTGTGCCAGTATCCACCAGTAGGAAGTAAGGGAAAAAGATCCAGAGGGGTTTCCAAGACAAGCACAGCAGGTGATTTACCAGGTATCCATTACTTTTTTCAAGACAAATGGGGGATTAGTGTGGCACATACAGACACTCTCTGGGTAGGGAACAGCCACTTGAGAGAGGGAGGGAGGGAGAGAGAGAGAGAGAGAGAGAGAGAGAGAGAGAGAGAGAGAGAGAGAGAGAGAGAGGGAGGGAGAGAGAGCGTATATGTTTCACAGGAATTTTTCAGGTGTCAATAGCAAAAAGCTGCCGCCACCAGATTCTTTGTTCTGGGCCGCGTGATCAAAGGAAGCCGACAGCCGACCGATGGTCGGTGGTATTTATTATCGTGACTGTAATTAGGACATTAGATGGTCTTAGAACTCCGTGACAGCGTCCACACTTCATTCCATTCCTCGGTGCGTACAGTTATTATGTCATGGGAAGTGGGGGTGGGAGGTACAGACATGAGCTCTACCAAAGTGGGAGAGCTCTGTTTCTCGCAAACTGATTAGATAAAGCATATGCATCAATATATTACTGACATTGATTTGAATTTCGTGTTGTGACATCCTTCCTCTACAGCACAGAGTGAGCCTTTTTCTCATCATTTTTTTGTGAGAGGGGTGGGAAGGGATGGGACGAGAGATAGGAGGTAGGACGTCCTCTAGTGGTGGAACTGTGCGCTAGCTGAATTAACCCCTGCACGTCAAGGTGAATACACACACAAACATTTTCCAGCAAGACAACACCGTCAATTTGCATCATTGTAATTGTGTAATTAGGACATGTAATTACTGCATATGAGCTTTTCTCGCCAAATAAAGAGATTCAACCACTGAAAATTGAATTTTATAAATAAACAGTATATCCTCTTCCACGTAACTGACATTAACTTCAATTTCATGTAATGAGATGCTTCCCATCTAGCATAGACTTAGTCTTTACCTGCCAATTTCCAGATGGTGGAGGGGGGGCCGTGGGGTATGGTAGGGGAGAGCTGGGGGATTTCGCAGAGGGGGAGGTGATAATTAACTAATCGATTTGATCAATTAGTCAATTAATTGATATCAAAAGTGTGTTTGTATCAGTGAAGGGGAGGGGAGAGGGTTTGGGGGTTTTCTATAAGGAGGAAGAGGAGGAAGGGGGAGGAGTGAGGGGATTATCAGAAGGGCGGATTATCTATAGGAGGTCATAAATTAACCCTCAGGGCGTCATAAACCACTTAGCAGAAGAACAGGTCAAGGTCATAAATCAATAAGCTGTCAGAGTTTAGTAAGTTTGCATATGACTTTGATACTAAAAGTGTGCTGGCTCCCCTGTTGCCCTGCTACGATGAAAAAAACATTTGAGAATCACAATCAGTTTTCGAAACCCGTTTTGCAAGAAATAAATGAAAGAAACGAATGACTGGCAGCAACAAAAATTGTTTTATAACAAAGAAAACAAATTTTATAGTCACCGGCTTTCATCAAACATTTCTATAAGATAAACAATGAAAACTGCTGAATTGTGTGAACAGGAAGCCGCAGTTGCTTCGAAATCAACTACAAATAAATTGTAAAAGTGAACACACGTTGGAAGGAAGGTTATTTTGTCAGGAGGTTCTAGGCGCTTCAGTCTGGAACCGCGTGACAGCTACGGTCCCAGGCACGAATCCGGCCTCGGGCATGGATGTGTGTGATGTCCTTAGGTTAGTTAGGTCTAAGTAGTTCTACGTTCTAGGGGACTGAGGACCACAGATGTTAAGTCCCATAGTGCTCAGAGTCATTTAATCCATTTTTCATATTATGACGGTTATTTGGTTGTAGTGTAAGTTATAAAAACAGATACTAGCCACTAATTTGATATACTTTTTCTTAATACATTTTAGTGTTTCTTGTTATTACCGTTTTCGAATATTTTGTACCTCCTTAGATTGTTGTATTGTACTTGCATGACATTTGATAATGAGCAAAACCTTGGAAACCGTTAATGGTAAAATGTGTTAAAGAAGTCATGAAGTTAGTGGCTGGTAGCCTTAAAGTCGCCCTCCTTCGTTGCTGACGACTGGTTTGTAGTGATTTCATTAGGAGAAAGTAACTTTAGTTTTCGGCATCCCACCGACGTAGTCGTTAGAAATACAGCACTAGCTCGGAGTAAGGAAGGATGGAGAAGGAAATCGGCAGTGCGCTTTCAAAGGAACCATCCTGGTATATGCCTTAAGCGATTTAGGGAAATCAGGGGAAAGCTAAATCAGCATGGCTGGAAGCAGATTTGAACCGTAGTCCTCCCGAATGCGGGACCAGTGTGCTAACTACTTTGCTACGTCGCTTGGTTTTAGTGGTTTCAGGAATGACAGTAATAACAACAATAATGTTCTGTGACAACTGGTAAACTCCATTTCTTATAAATATTGCCCTTATATTAACCATTTTGTCAGGAAGGAATAGTTTCTTTCCTACAGCGGACAACTTGTGCATGTACGTACAATAAAACTGAACATATAAAACAGAGCTTAAAACAATTAGGACTAAATTATCTTGATGAAAATCTTGTTGATTATCATGGCAAGCGTTCACGGCTTTCTACCCATATGTGGATATAAAACTGTTAAGCCGGAAATATTACGCCTTTCTGCACTACGGGAGTTTACGAGTTTAAACTCGTAAAGAACCGGAAGCCTTTCTATAGATGTCTTTGCATGCAACAGAAGCTGTGGAAATTACATTTTAAAGTGGTTTCTCCAATGAATTCTACCGAATAGAGCGAACTGGGTCAGGACAGGTCGTTGCAGGTGCGTGAGAATTCCAGCGGAAATTAAACTCTTGTGTGCAGGCGCCGTTGGTATCGCCTCGCAAGAACACGCTTAAAGGGAATACTTCAGCCACCTGGAAGTAAGCTGTAATTATGAAATCTCCGCGCTCGCCAGTTTTCGGGTGCATGTGACGCTCTCTCTCACTTTGTGCTTTATTTTTTAATAACAACATGAATTTACGGCGTGGTGCTCAGAATTACGGAGATTGTCGCCGTCCATTATATTTTCTGCTCTGCGGGAAATGCAGATCTAAATAATGAACAAATTTCCGGAAGGTTGAAACAGGGAGATGTTCGACTCTGGCTCCCTCTTCCCACTCCTTATTCTCCCAGTTTCTCTTTTCTCTTGTTGTGCGCATATCGTTCGCTGTACTGCGAACGGCGAGGTGCAGCTTCTAAAGAAGATTTGTATTGTTGCTTTAGTCGTGCCATGAACAGCGATGGGTAAAATGCACGTACCCTGTAGAGTAGCAGGTATTCGCAGTGTCCCTGTACTTTTTGCCATAGAGAAATGCTTGGAATGCGACAAGGAAAGAAAAAAATTAATTAGGTAGGAAGGCAGCCTGTATGCCGGGAGCGCTACCAGCTGCGGACCGCTGGCTCGAGAGACCAGACAAAAGCGTTCGGAGGATTCTTGGAGGGCCATAATGCATTCTGGTTGGAACCGGTCGGGTGCTGGACTCTCGACGCGCCGGCCCCCGGCACCTTTCTTCGGCTGCTCCCAGGGTGCAGGTAGAAATTCCAGCGCACACGGGCTGCATGGCTGCTCGCCGCCTCTTTTATTTGAATTCCAATTAATCTAGTCTCTATTCGGTACCCAGAAGGAAAAGATTTGTCATATTTTCGTAATCGACGTACAATGTCTCATTCGTGATAATATTGTAATATTACCGTGTATTTTATTTTATGTTTTATATCTTTATTCTTTTTTGTTTTTTTCTTTTTTGTTTTTTTTTTCTTTTTTTGTCGACAGTGATTTGAAATTTCTTGAACGTTGACATTATTTCCGCCGAGATAATATACTTGTTTTTATTTAAGCCACTGTCGGTGAATGTCGGCTATATAGAAATTTCGGAGTGAAAAATTCTATCACTATTTATCATATGACACACAAATAGTCAACGTTGCGTATAACTGCACGTTGCACAACATAACTGTACTACAACAATATAATCTGCACGTCCAGTAATAAAATGATGGTTTTGGTTTTCACTCATCGGTACGAGTGAGATCGCGTTTAAGTCTCTGTTAAGCATGACTGTTCCTTATGGCCGGCCGGAGACGCTACAGTCTGGAACCGCGCCACCGCTACGGTCGCAGCTTCGAACCCTACCTCGGGCACGGTACAATGGAAAATTGTACTGAAATGCAGGAGGATCTGCAGCGAATTGACGCATGGTGCAGGGAATGGCAATTGAATCTCAATGTAGACAAGTGTAATGTGCTGCGAATACAAAGAAAGATAGTTCCCTTATCATTTAGCTACAAAATAGCAGGTCAGCAACTGGAAGCAGTTAATTCCATAAATTATCTGGGAGTACGCATTAGGAGTGATTTAAAATGGAATGATCATATAAAGTTGATCGTCGGTAAAGCAGATGCCAGACAGAGATTCATTGGAAGAATCCTAAGGAAATGCAATCCGAAAACAAAGGGAGTAGGTTACAGTACGCTTGTTCGCCCACTGCTTGAATAGTGCTAAACAGTGTGGGCTCCGTACCAGATAGGGTTGACAGAAGAGATAGAGAAGATCCAGCGGAGAGCACTGCGCTTCGTTACAGAATCATTTAGTAATCGCGAAAGCGTTACAGAGATGATAGATAAACTCCAGTGGAAGACTCTGCAGGAGAGACGCTCAGTAGCTCGGTACGGGCTTTTGTTGAAGTTTCGAGAACATACCTTCACCGAAGAGTCAAGCAGTATATTGCTCCCTCCTACGTATATCTCGCGAAGAGACCATGAGGATAAAATCAGAGAGATTAGATGTAGATGTAGATGGATGTGTGTGATGTCCTTAGGTTAGTTAGGTTTAAGTAGTTCTAAGTTGTAGGGGAGTGATGATCTCCGAAGTTAAGTCCCATAGTGCTCAGAGCCATTTGAACCATTTGTTCCTTACGTGTTTACCGATTACAACGAACTTTTATTAATCAAAGTACGATTATACCAGGACTCAAACAAAATTTGTTACTGGATTGAGAATTTCTTGGCAGCTAGGACGCAGATGGGGCTCGTCGGCAGAACAAAAGTAACTTCGGGTGTGCCCCTGGGAAGTGGGTTAGGTTCCTTGTTGTTCATGCTGTATAACGATGACGTTCAAGGTAATATCAACAGCAACCTCAGACGTACTGCGGGTCATACAGTCATCAGTAGTGAATTACTGTGTGAAAAAAGCGGCAGAAATGTTCAATTACATCCTGGCTAGGTTTGATACTGCTGCAGAGATTGACAACTTGCTTTAAATGTTCACTAATGTAAAATTACGTACTTCACAAAACGGAATAAAAAAAGATATTTCTTATGATTACGGAATACAGTTACGACGGCGTCCTGAAAAGTAATGCCTCCGAATTTTTTATGTGGTATCACTTCACGCTTTTGAAATGAAACAAACTTTATTAACGTTCTACATCTTCATTCTATGTCTACATATTTATTCCTCAACATAGTTACCCTGGCAATGAACACATTTCTCCCAACGAGAGACCTGTTTGTTGATACCGTTTCTAGGATGTTCGACGGAGCCACAACCACACCCCCGCTTGTACCACTTCTTCACTAGCAAAGTAAAGTCCTCTAAGGTTTTCTTTAAACTTTGGAAACAGGTGAAAAACGTATCCGGCCAAGTAGGGACTGTATGGATGACAGTGAACCCTAAGTGTCGTATTGTTGCAGACGTCGCAGTGTCGTGATCGTTCTGGCATTGTCATGCCGAAGTACAGGGTCGTCCATGTGTGTAAGAATTCTTCGGATTGCGTGGATTCATTTCTCTGCAGTTAGAAACTAGATTATAGCAATTTATTTCTCACACATCGGTATAGTAAGGTTACACATCGTCATGTTACACGCTGCAATTCGGAGCCCTTTGGCGGCAGAGGGTTGCAGCTTGCGTCAGCGAAGCGGGGAAGACGACCGCGTAATATGCATGACATGTAATACCTCAGTCGATATGGAGAATAGAATAAAACAATCTGAGGCATTGCTTTTCAACCAGCCTTCCTAGAGCCGGCCGGAGTGGCCGTGCGGTTCTAGGCGCTACAGTCTGGAGCCGAGCGACCTCTACGGTCGCAGGTTCGAATCCTGCCTCGGGCATGGATGTGTGTGATGTCCTTAGGTTGGTTAGGTGTAATTAGTTCTAAGTTCTAGGCGGCTGATGACCGCAGAAGTTAAGTCGCATAGTGCTCAGAGCCATTTGATCCAGCCAGCCCTCCTAGAATCAATCAAGACATACAAATATCTAGGCACAACAATTTATAGTCATACAAAACGGAATTATAATATGGGCTCAGTCGTAGGTACGGCAGATGGTAGACTGCCGTTCATTGGTAGGCTATTGGGAAAAATGTAGTCTGTCTGCAAAGGAGACATCTAACATATCACTTGTGTGTCCCTTCTTAGGCAATATTGTGTACCAGGTGGGACTGGCTTCGATATTTAATCAATACAGAGAAGGGCGGCACGAATGGTCATAGGTTTGTTTGACCCTAGTGAGAGTGTCACGGAAATTCCGAAAAGCCTGAATTGGCTCTTAAACATGGACGAAAATTATCCCACGAAAGCCTACTCAGAAAATTTCAAAAATCAGTATTAAATGGAGATACAGAGATGTCGTTCATCCCCTTACGTACAGCTCTCGCAGGGACCATGACGGAATTGGACGCACTACAGCGTGTAAAGTCGTTTAACACGTTGATTTCCACGAGGCCGCCGGCGGCCACAGCAGAGCCTCACGCCGAGCGCTTGTGCTGGCCTGGCGGTGAAACATGCAACATGATGCGTGCGGCAGTCAACGTCTTCCAGCAGTGATTCTTCCCGTCCTCCGTCTGCGATTGAAACAAGAAAACATATGGTACTATGCTAACTACCTTCTGACATGAACTTCACAGTAGTCAGCAGGCTATGCGTGTTGATGCAGGTGAAGATTATGTGATAGCTGTTATTTTATGATTGGAGTTACACACTGTATTGTTCTCGCACTCGTCGTGATCGTGTCCAGCACTTGAACAGAACGAAGGAAAACAACCTGCTTTTAAGGATAGAGCTAGGTAGGCTATAACAAATAGTGCAAAATTTTGGAGGTAACCATGCGTAAGAAATGTACCGTTGTGGAACTACGACCCTGAAATGAAAGCTAGTCAGTGACGAGCGTGCATTTAAACTAGCCTACCGCAGCGAAAACGCTCGGAAAAAATTAGTACTCCGTTTTAGAGGTTACTAATTCACTCAAGATTTATTATTGCAAGAGGGCATATGGAGTACATGAAATGATTACGTTTACAGATCAATAGCACAAGCGGTTCTGAGGTACCAGGTATTGACCCATGGTGAAACACCCATATTAGTACGTGATGTAGCGTCTGCAGGCGGTAATACAGACACTGAATCTGCCATCCAGTCGATCGTACAGATGACGAATATTGTCCTGGGATACGTTATTCCATGCCTGCTCGACCTGTTCATGTAGTACTATAAGAGCTGTTGATTGGTGAGTCACACGAGTCCCTTCTCGTCCTATCATATCCTACACATGCTCGATTGGAAACAAATACAGCTGACCAGGGAAGTTTCTGCACTCTCTACAGAACACGTTGAGTTTCACTAGCAGTGTGTGGACGAACGTTATCCTGTTGGAACAACACTTCAAGTTCCTGTTGCAAGAACGGCAAAAGAACGAAAATGGCTCTGAGCACTATGGGACTTAACATCTGAGGTCCTCAGTCCCCTCGAACTTAGAACTACTTAAACCTAACTAAACTAAGGACATCACACACATCCATGCCCGAGGCAGGATTCGAACCTGCGACCGTAGCAATCGCGCGGATGCTGATGCTGTTGCCTATCTCCCTGATGCCTGAGGTATTGCTCTCACGTTTAGTGGCGACAGAATTGTTAATCTCTATGCGCCATCTGGTTGGGGTCGCTGCAGTGAATGTTCCACCTTCTTCTCAGAGACAGTCACGCTTCTATTCCTGGGTCGGTAGGATGCACTGATCATGGAAGGCGATTTCAACTGCACCCAGACAACGAAAACCAACCCTCCAAGCGCGGCGCTAGCGATAATCCTCCAACACCTTAGCCTTGAGGATTCTTGGGAGCATGCATGGCGATCGTACAGACTTTACACATTTCACCAGCCATTCTTCTAGCCGCCTTGATCGTATTTACATCCCCCGCGATATTGTCAGTGGGGCGTAGGCTGCTGAAGTCTGGTCCGTTGCGTTCTCTGACCGTGATGCATATATCTGCGCCATCAATCTCTGCCGCCAGAGGGTTTGGCGCGGCTGTGGACCATGGAAACTGAACACGACCCGCTTTACTTCACCCGACTTCCGGCAGCTCATCGAGACCACGTGGACACCTTTGTTTCGACGCCGTGATGCCTATCAATCTGCCCTGTCTTGATGCGTGCTCTGTGTAAAGCCTGCCCTCAGCAAAGCTATGATTGGTTACGGAAGGTAGATTGCGGCGTGGCGGCGATTTGCTCAGGAACTCTGTTTCACCATTCTCCGTGATTATACTGTGATGCCATATTAGCCAGAGCGCCACGCGATGGTGAGTCGTGCGCAGGCACGGCTCGCTACCACCTTGTAGGAACTATAGTCAGGGCGCGCGCACACGACAGGATAGTGCAGGAGCGTCCATCTATATATAATGTCACAGCAGAATGACGCCACCGTCGGAGGACTTTGTGTAGTGTTCTTACGACCGATGATGGGCGGTGTTATGATACCCAACGGGATGTAGGGTCTGCCCTCCATGCACATTATGTTATGCTGTACTCTGAAGGTCTCCAGCTCCCAACATTATGGCGGTCTTCAAACTCTCCTTTGACTCGGTTCCGTGGATGCGACGGTAGATGTGCTTGCTAACGTCACAGAGGACATAGAGCATGATGCTATACAGGCAGGTTCCACGAACAGGTCGCCTGGCTCTGACGGCCTCCCATTGAAGTTTTAGCGGACATTTAGTCAACTTCTGGCTCCAGTGTGGATCACATTTGTGAGGAACTTATGTCACCTTTCGTGCCGATTCCTGACGTTTTCCTCGATGGTTTTCTCATTTGCATCCACAAGCCTCGGGTTACCCCATGGATATGCGATTTGCCATTGACGTTACTCAACAGCGGCGTAAAGATGTTTACCCGGCCGTTGGCTGCGCGGCTTAAACGGACAGATCGATACGTGGTTTCCCCCGATGAAACTTCTTTGTTAGGTGCCAATAACATCCGCACTGCCCTCTGCCGCTGTCGGGACACAATTGCTATTATTCACGCTCGTCGCATGACTGGACATTTGGCAGCTCTTGACTTCACCCAGGCGTTCGATCGCGTCGATCACAGCTACCGAGAAAGGGTTCTCCGCAATATGGGATACCCTGATACTACTGTCGACGTCGTAAAGCGTCTCCTTCGTGGAGCTACGCCTCGTGTGCTCTGCAATGCCCGTCTCACGCCTCCCATCTCGATTCTTAGACCAGTGCGTCAAGGCTGCCCGCTCTCTGCACAGTTGTATGTTTTCGCCATGGATCCATTGCCCTGCGGCCTCTGTCATCGCCCATCTGGGATGCCTGTCGGTGATCGTGTAATCGGTTGCACTGCTTATGCAGACGATGTCGTCATCGTTCTTCGTAGCGGTGATGTGATATCAGGGAGTCACTTGCATGGGTTATTATCTACGGCGAAGCTTCTGTTAGCTGCCTTACTAGATTTCGCAAGTGATCTGCGGCGCACGTTGCCCTCAACTGCCGACGCCTACTTTCCCAACTATGAGCTAGGCTCGTAGATCAACGTTTACGAGCACTCTATCTTCTGCAACGGACACAATATGTAAATGTATATTTGGCGTCACGTATCCTTCACGTGACACGCATACTTTATACTCCGCGATCCATGGCTCGCCGCATGCTAGCGACATTGGGTTAATTTATTTGCCACGGCTTGCTATTTAAGATAAAGTACGAGGCCATCACCCTCCCGCGGCTCAGGGACGATTTAGGTCTCTATCATGCGCCTGACAGAGCGATAGCCCTTTTCATTGGCTGTCACATAGCGTTGCGGCGCTGATGTCCAACGTGCCTCACCAGCCTATTACTGGAGGCCCTTTACCGCACTCTCGCTCATTTCCTATCTGGCTTTCGAACATCACGCTGCCCTTCTTTTACTTCCACCACTTTTTCCTCGACCTGAGCTACGCCCATTCTGCGATTATGCCAGCGCACGTGACTTCCACGAATGCGATCCACCCCTTTCTTCAGCAGCACAGGTCACCGAATGTGGTTGAGAGGAAGCATCCCCACGTCGACTGATGTGCCGTTTGGCGATCGGTGTGCGCTCATAACTTGACCCTGACGTCCAGTCAGCATGGTACCTTACTGTCAGTGGGATGCATGTATGCCGGTCACTCCCTCACGGGATTCAACTCGCAGACACCCCGATAGGTGTCGCCTGTGATGTTTCGGACACGGACGAATATCGCCTTGTGTGCAGATCGGCAAGTGGTATCTGGTTATTAGTGCGGTAGGTGTTCCTAATTATCCGTACGACTCCTCATCAGATACCGACTCTACTTCTCCTCTTTCCGGACGCGGGATACTTCCCGTAATCGAAGAGAAACTCTGTGAAGTGGTTTTGTGGGCACGCAGCTCACTACTTATTTGCTGATGGCGAGAAAAAAAACCTTGATTTTTGGCAGTTCCTTAATGAACGCCATTGTGCAGTTGTCCACAATCCAAAATACAGACAATTTTCTCCAATTTCCTTTGCAGTGTCTTCCTATCATGAAAAGTTGATCCCCTCCTCTTCCAAACTTAGAACCGATGTATTCAATGTTCTTCTCGGAAAGAAATATACGTCGATAGTCCCAATGGTTCAAATGGCTCTGAGCACTATGCGACTTAACTTCTGAGGTCATCAGTCGCCTAGAACTTATAACTAATTAAACCTAACTAACCTAAGGACATCACACACATCCATGCCCGAGGCAGGATTCGAACCTGCTACCGTAGCGGTCGCTCGGCTCCAGACTGTAGTGCCTAGAACCGCACGGCCACTCCGACCGGCTAGTCTCAAGGATTCTGGCTTGTTGCTGCACCTGCCTCCTCACGACGCCAGTTACTACTATTCTTGGTGATATTAACGTTAATTTAGAAAAAGGAAATAAACATATAAACAACTGATGTTCATTGATTGTACCTCTACACCACCTTCCTTATACTTTCCTTGGTCCCTGGAGGGTGGGAACGGGATATGGTGGACAGGCCTGGAGTTGCGATCCCTGCCCACTTTCCCCCCATCCCTCCCTTTGGGCGCCAGGAAAGTTTCTATAAAAGGCAGCTGCGCGTATTAAGGCGACCACGTACGGGACGAGGAGGTATGCCGACCCCGGAACGAATTCGCGGATTAACAACAAGGCGTCGGTATGCCGGCCAGGCAGGATGCGCCTCTTAGGCGGTTTCCCACATCCCAGTAGCTTTATATCTTTAGATACACACTTCACAAACGTTTACAATTCTTTCTCACACACGCACAGAGAATTTACTCTATAGGAATATGCTCCATTCTCTGCCTGAGTCCTTGGGGGGGGGGGGGGGGGGGGGGAGGGAGGGGGGGGGGGGGGCGCAATAGGAGACCGATAACTTCAGCAGTTTAGTCTTCTTAAACCCTTACTCAGCGTCATCAGACGCGCTCAAATACGTCTGCTTACGTCGGTGCATTTCTGATTTACTTGTTAGAATTAGTTGAAAAATATTTCTGTATTCGTCGTCCTCGATCCTACTTGTGGCTTATTATCAGATTGTTATTCTACCGTCTGTATACAGATATTGCATATTTGGATTCGATGGTTAATGTATAGATGTCACATGATGTATATTCAGCGACTTGTCAATTTTTTATGGCTATGTAGCAGGAATTGGCCAACAGTCGTATAAAAAAAATCACTACTCGATGCAGAAACAATCCGTTTCAAGAAATATGAACAAGATTGCTGTTCAAGACATTTACATCATGAAAAACTATTTTTTTATATGTCACCGGTTATGCTAGTCGTCTGCTACTACTTCTTTCCTCCTCTCCTGCTGCTTGCAACGGACATTTAACCGTGTCTGGGCGCCTTAGTAACGGACCGTCTCATCTGCCTCCTCTACTACTGAGGAGAACATTCGTTCCCTGAGGTAGTCTTCCTGGTAATACGTGTTCGTAATTCATCTGTGCTCTTGGTTGTTACCGTGGTTCCTATCTTTCTGCTGCACGATACTTAGCTATTTCAATTTTATCTCCAGATTTCCCACGCTTCACCATGATGCGATGGTGTATTCCTGGCGTCCAGTTGTAGAAATATGTTCCTCATTTTTCATGTCAGTCTCTGATAAAAGTGAAGATATTTTGTTAATGAGTCCTTGCTCCAGATGCTCGTGTTTGTTTCCGGCGCCCTTGCATTGGTCATTCTGTGTAATATTAAAGTCCGAGATTACTCCTACCAGCACTGCGTGACAAAAATATGAAACACTCAGTAGACATGATCGAATACCAATGTAAATTCATACACATACGCACCATCGGCGGGGCTGTGAATGATTGGAGGTCAACATTATTCCGAGTGAGAGGTAGAGTGGACATCAGAGTTCATGAGTGAGGATCGTATTTAATGTTGTTACCATGCCTGGTAGGATATGAAATGGGGTGGGCAACGTTGGATATTCATAAATCACTGTGAAGGATGGCAGCGTTTGAAAGGGGCCTTATTGTGGGCCTTAATTTGGCCGACTGGTCGAATAGTCCAACATCCAGATTTGTGGAGCATTCGGATGTGACAATGGTCCGATGTTGGACTGAATGGGAATGTGTCGACATACATACTTGCCATCAAAAAGGAGGATCGCCGTATTGTCCACCATGCATATCATAACCCCTTCCCACTTGGGCCTGCCATCCGAGAACAAGTAATTGACTTCCTGCAACATTCTGTGTAATCCCGCACAACTGGTCGCATACTAGCAGCAAAGGGACTAGCGAACTGGCGTAGGATGACGTTAACACTACAGCGGAAACGGTTGCGTTTGAAATGGTCCTGCAACAGGTAATCATGGACTGCTGATGAATATAGTCGCATTCCGTTGAGCGATGAATCGCGGCTCTACACCTAGTGAATGACCTTCATCGACGTGTATGGTGACGATCAGGAGAGAAATGCCATTATTCCAATAGTTTAGAGAGGTGCAACAGTGTTACTCCTGGTTTCATCCTGTGGGGAATCATCGGGTTGTGCCTGGTAGCCTGGTAGCGGTGCAGGTAACTCTGACAGCACATTGGTATGTCACGGCATCCTGCGTCCTCGTTTATTACCTCTCATGCGACATTATCGTGGCGCCAATTTCCAACAGGACAATCCTCGACAGTGTTAACAATACTAGTCCACAGATGTCACGTGTGCCTATGAACTTTCTGACTGATGCTAAGGTGATCGTGTAGTCAGGAAGATCCTCATATTTGTTACCGACAGTACATTGTGGGACCAGCTTCGATGTCAATTCTGCGCCAGTGCAAGTATCCAGGACAAAGTACAACAGTCGTGTGTCAGCTGGCCCCAGGAGAAAATACAGCGGCCTTACGACACTCTTCTCAACTGAATCTGTGCATGTATCGAGGTCAGAGGGAGTTCAACATCATATTGTTAAGTGGGCTCATACTACCAGGTACTCTGTAAGTTGATTCTACTTTTTAGTCACTGAAACAGCGCCACATGCCCCCTCAACCATTCTCAGTGCTTCTCTTTTTTTGTCAGCTACATTGTTTGTTTCCTGAACTGTGTGACGTGCTTCAAATGTTGATCACTTACCTTGTAGCCAAATAGTATTAGGTTATTTCTCGTTTCGGTTGGCATGATATACTATCTATTCTCAGCCAGCCGGAGTGGCAGAGTGGTTCTAGGCGCTACTGTTTGGAACCGTACGACCGCTACGGTCGCAGGTTCGAATCCTGCCTCGGGCATGGATGTGTGTGATGTCCTTAGGTTAGTTAGGTTTAATTTCTAGGGGACTGATGACCTCAGAATTTAAGTCCCATAGTGCTCACAGCCATTTGAATTATCTATTCTTATTTAAAGAGGGCTGACTTTTATTACATCAATTTTAAATATTGTCCAAGTCTTGCCACATTTCCTTGCGATAGTTCAGTTACGATACCTTTCTGTATCTACTGCGAACGACTTGATAGTGCTTGTGACCGTATGACTACTTTAGATGTCTTGTTTTCGCTTGCCTAGAACATGTTCGCCGTCACTTTCTTTTCTGTTGAACATTCAGCAACCGATATTATGCAGTGAGTTCCATTTGTTAAAAATCTATTATATCAATTGCAAATTAGTGAATATTACCCTCTCTGACTGACTGTTAACCACATGCGTGGAATTTGGTACTCTGCAGGTAACTTGCACTTCGGTGCAATTCGGCGTGGAAGTTCTTGGCAGCCATAAAATGCTGTCAGATACTAGTAGTCCGACACCTCACAGTAGTGTATCTCAATAATTGAGACAACCTGTCCGCGGAATGCAAGAAAAAATCAAGTGAGGTAACCGCATGAAGGTGCTGCTGCAACATAAAGTCTGGCCGCACCCCGCTAACATAACGAAACTTGCTATCCCAAAAATTATTACGGGATTTCCTCCACATCTCCCATACACTCCACATCGCCTGATATTCCTCTGTCCAACAATCATTCCATAAGGAACATCATTTTCAAGCTTTTCTTGAGGAATTATAAAACCTAAAAGGAAAAGGGATAGGGATCGTGGAATCAAGGAAATAGGTCAGTGTTGTGGGAGAATCATAGATCACGGAACACTGTATACTGAACCTAAATTTCTGTTTGCTGTTTAAGTAAAACAAAATTTCTTATACAACCGAAAAAGATCCAGAACGTATGCATCCATTTTTCCTTATAATGTGTCTTTTTTACACGCATTTTCGCTGTCAGTGGACGTAGATGTGGTTGATATTGGTGCAGCACACTGTGATTCATGGCAGTGGAACCTTACCGTTGAAAGATAACGGGGCAGATTGTTCGTATGGCCGTCATGGAGGACTCAGTTTTGTCAGACGTTTTAGAAACTAGCGCAATAGTTACATACAGAAGAACAAGCCCAGTGGCTTCTTTGCAAAAATAAGAAGGAAGGAATGTTGGATTCTTAAGTTCAGTCGAAGACACGGCCATTACAAGGAACTTACTTTACTTTCTCGTATCCGGTTATCACAGTTTTATAGCCAAAATTTGGGCTACGTTTAATGCCTCCTTGTTCCCCTACCATAATTGACAGGGACAGCCAGAACAGATTATAAGATCCTGATATTCATCACAATCATACCTGTTTTTATATTCATCTATAAGTCCACAACTTGTCTGGTTTGCCATCACTGCTGCTACACCATTCTGATGCGGTTCAGGCTCATCCAGTTCGTCTATCTAAAGTTCTCGCCGCTGTGCATCTCTTGTAGTAGGAGAAGTCAATTACAGGTTCAGTAAGTTCTTTGTTCAAAATAATCTTGAGGGATTTAAGTCTTCCAATCCTTAGGAAGAGGTAAACAAGGAATGTCGTTCACCAAATGTATGCTTAAACTTTTCACTGTCTTCCTAACCGGTTCTTCGGGAGTTGGGTTGCGTAAATACGGTCGATTTGTATAGTTTATGGAACGCCCTAGGTTTCATGCAAACGGTTTTTAGTTGGAAAGTTTAATTTAATCTTAAGATGAACTTTTAGGTATGCGCAGATCTGAACAACACCGGGAAAGCCTGTTCTGCTGTGGCAAAACACAGTGCCTGCATTCAGCGTCCAGCGGACGACGAGGTCATTGGAGACGGAATAAAAGCACGGAGTTGGGAAGGATCATACACAAATTCGACTGAATCCTTTTGAAAGTAACCATCCCGGAATTTCCCTTAAGTGGTACATAGAAACTAAATTTAGATGGCCAGACGAGGATTTACACCACCTTCTTCCCGAATGCGTGTCCAGTGTCTGACGACTGCACCCCCTTGCTCGGTCTCAGTAATCAGAGATATATCACTCTCCCATTTCGACAAGAATATGGAAATTATTTTTGTAGCCGTATTAAAACGTATGGGAAAGCCAAAAAACCTAAATATACGTGTGTGGGTGGGAATTCAGTCCTCAAATCACCTTCATGTTTGTCCTGCTACCTCATTGAGAGGGCAAAGAGTGTAGTATACTTGCTGCTCAGATTTGCGACTCCGCTGATCCAGGTCCACACACATCCCTGTTTTCAGTGGGCAAAGGATGCAGAATGTTGTATACTGATTGCGGCGGGTTGTCAGTCGTTTTTCTCTTTTATTTTCGTTCTTTTCTGAGAATCAGGTTTCAGCTCATAGGAATAAAATACTCGCTTAGGTGCTCGAGAACTTCACGGAAAACGGCACGGCGAGGCCGATTATCAACAGCTGTTCAGTCAAGCCCATGTCATGTAGCAACAATTCCGCGGCACCGGACACTCGCAGAAAGAGCCGAAGCGTCGAGAGGCAACAGGCGAAACATACCCGCTATAACTGAATTTATAGCACACGTCGTTTTCAATGAGTACTGTGTTGCTGGAATTCGTTCTGGTGCCGTCCTGCTATAAACCTAACGAAACGGGGAAAAATACACATGTTTTGAGTGGGAAAAGTTTCGATTGCGACAAGGCCCCGAGAAAACACCATCACACTCACATCCAGGTATGGTAAATGATACACAATTAATCCCGTCAGACTCCCGTAAATATCTGACTAATTTATCTAACAAGTAGTTCAAATATGAGCGTAATAAATATGCTTTGAAGTAAGCTCTCATCTGTTAGAATACAACCGTGATGAGGAAACAAAGTAGGCAGACGTGTGAGGTTCTTTTTTATATCTAAAAACAACTTTGTAAGTTACACCAGAAAATACTCATTCCGAATTTCGTAGTTTAGTACTGCATCATGTTTTCCAGCGGCCGACACCCTTACTGCCAGAGACATCATGTCCTGAGCTGTGACATACGCAGACGTTTGGCATTCCATATACGATCCTGGCCGCCCGGCTCGCAGGGCAGTCTAACGCGTTGCTTCCCGAGCGGGAAGGCGTGCCGGTCCCCGGCACGAATCCGCCCGGCGGATTAGTGTTGAGGTCCGGTGTGCTGGCCAGCCTGTGGTTGGTTTTTAAGGCGGTTTTCCATCTCCCTCGGCGAATTCGGGCTGGTTCCCCTTATTCCACCTCAGTTACACTATGTCGGCGATTGCTGCGCCACTTCCTCCACGTATGCATACATCATAATTACTCTACCACTCAAACATTTGGGGTTACACTCGTCAGGTACGAGACGTCCCCAGGGGGTAAACTGGGGGCTGAACCGCACAATAACCCTGGGTTCGGTGTGGGGCAGTGGTGAAGTGGGTGGACTGCTGTGGCCTGTTGTGCAGTTGTGAACCACTGAGGGCTATGGCGGGACGAAACCTCTCCGTCGTTTCTAGGTCCCCGGTTTTCTACACAGTACACACTGTCTGAAACTATTAATGAGCTAGAGAGAGCAGACTGAAAGGAAGTCTTCAATACCTGGCGTAAAACAGCGTAGATGGTGTCTTACATCAGTAATGTCACACTCATTCTTGCGTACGTCAACGTTCAGGAAATTATGTTTCGAAACAGAGGGCGTAGGCAAATGGAAACATGAGGCGGTAATACACTGGCATGAGCCCATCGTGCCTACAATCAAGTGGCTGGAACTGGAGACGACAGCTGTTAAATGCTTCGTCAGTAACTTTTTGATAAATGCAGAAAGAAACATGCTAGCTACTGAAATGTAAACCTAATTCCATTTCACACAATACAGAACACAGTAAGACACACGCTATCTGTCTCCAACTCAGAGAGAGCTCATGCAGTTGCAAGAAAGACTCGCATAATATTGCTGTAATTTACGTTCAGTGGTCGCGAGACAAAAAGACAACGAGAGTGTGGGGTAATGAGATAAGTGCTAGCGATCACTCCTCTGTGTTATTCTACAAGCCACAAGCCCCAATGATTTTAGCTAAAGACATCTGTTTCCAGAGAATAACAATTTTGTTTTCATTATTATGGTTCAAATGGCTCTGAGCACTATGGGACTTAACTTCTGAGGTCATCAGTCCCCTAGAACTTACAACCACTTAAACCTAACTAACCTAAGGACATCACACACATCGATGACCGAGGCAGGATACGAACCTGCGACAGTAGCGGACTACGCAGTTCCAGACTGCAGCGCCTAGAACCGCTCGGTCAACCCGGATGGCGGAATAACCCAACAGCCGACTGTTATTAAAAGAGCGCTGTATTTGTCAGGAAAAATTCATTCAGCTGTGACGAATCCTTCACCGTATATACACCTATGAACCAAAACATTATAAACATTATGACCCCCTGCTAAATAGCTTATTGTTCCACGTTTCAAACGCAGCGCAACAGAGATTCTGCTTGGCATGATGTCTACGCACAGACAAGCAATTCCCGCAAATTACGGGATGCTGGTTTACGGGCACGCAGCTTGCGCCCGATCGATGTGTTTTCCAGTGGGTACGGATAAGACATATATGCTAGCAAAGACATCAATTTGAGTTCACAATCATACCCCTCAAACCTCTTTAGCACGATTCTGACCTCGCAACACCGACAGTTATTCTGCTGGAAGATGCCATCGCCGTAGGAGGAGACTTCAAGCACGGAGCGATGCAGGTGGTCCGTAATAATGTTCACATAGCTCCCTGCTGTCATAATGCCTTCGGTTACCACCACAGATCCCATGGAAGCCCAACTCATTGTACCCCATAGATTAATTCTGCCCTCACTGGCTTTCATCTGTGGCGCTGTGCATGTTTCGTGCAACCATTCTCCGAGATGACGGCATGTAAGGAGCCAACCATCGACCTGGTGTAGCAAGAAACGCGAGTCATTCGACAGGCGACGCGTTTCTATTGATCCATGGTTAAAACTCAGTGATGCTGCGCCCACTGCAATCATAACTGACGATGTCGTCGGGACAACACAGGAACATGTAGGGGTCGTGCGATGTGGAGCTCAGTGTTCAACAATGGCCATTGAATAGTGTGCTGCGAAACACTTGTGCCAACATTGTACTGTTTTCAGATCTGCCACAGATCGCAGCGTACCTTCGATTACACAGTGGGGGACCATCCGACCTCTACGTTATGTGATGAGACGGGGTTGTCCAATACTACTCCGACTCTTTATTTCACCATCCTTCAACCAGTTTCCATAGAAGCTCACGACAGTAGTACGGCGACAGGCGAGCTGCTTCACCGTTTCAGAGATTCTCGTTTCCAGCCGCAGGGCCACAATAATGTGCTCTTTGTCAGAACCGCTTATATCAGTAGAGCTCCGAACTTGCGACCGTATCTTCGCTATAATTACTATACATATGTTTCTCTTCAGCTTACATTCTTTCTTTGCGGCGTCACGTGCCCACAACACCGCCCGGAGGCATTTATCCTCTCAGGAGGCATTTATTCTCGCAGTAGACAGTGGTTATAACTTTTTCGCTCATCAGTGTAATGTGAAATAGCGAATGGTACTCCCTTCATCTGAAACCGTGGCGTTGGAAGTGGGGACAGTGTGACTCAGTTTCCAATAATTTTATGTAGCATCTGATGTGCTAAGACGGTGCCAGGGGAGAAAAAGGAAGAGTCATTGTAGGCCGGGGGACACAGAGGGTTAGATCCAGCCGGCTAATTATAAATATTTATTTTCTTGCCGCATCTAGCGCTTTTGATTAGCTAAAATTGCATGCTGTGCCTTATTTTAGGCTTTTCGGTCACGACCTTAAGACAGATCATAATTTTTAAGTAATATCACTAAACTTTGGCTCAACCACATGTAATTAATGATAAGTCACGTATCATACTACTTTGTTCTCATCCTCAAGTTAAGTGCACAATCAACTGGCGTGAAGATTATTATATCGAAAACATCTTAAAACTGGCTACCGAGCCAGGACTGGTACCCGGAACCTTGCCTTTCGCGGGAAATGCTCTTGCGGACTGAGCTCTTCAGACACGACTCGAAACCCATCGCGACAGCATCAGTTTTGCCAGTACCCCTCTCCAACTTTCCAGACTTCACAGAAGCTCTCCTTTACCGGACTAGCACACCTGAAAGAAATGACATCGCTGTGAAATATCTTAACCAGAGCCTTGGTTTGGAAAGTAGAAGAGAGGAACGACCACTCAAACGTCAAGGCTCCGGGTTCGAATCCCTGCTCGGCACACAGTTTTAATCTGCCAAGATGCTTCAAAATAGGGTACACTCGGTTGGAGAACAAAATTTTGAATACTGTTGTGTGCTTTACATGAGGACATGAAAATAATTAATTATTGAGACAAAGTTTTATACTCTGTGTTGTATCACAGGCATAGACGTTGACTGAAGGTGAATGTGAACACACACTCTCTCTCTCTCTCTCTCTCTCTCTCTCTCTCTCTCTCTCTCTCTCTGTCTGTCTCTGTGTGTGTGTGTGTGTGTGTGTGTGTGTGTGTGTGTGTGTGTGTGTGTGTGTGTGTCAAGTCAGTATGAGGCAGAAGGGAGTGGTTGAAACACAGTGCCGGCATACAGTCGAATCCTCAAGCTTAATGTCAGCACATCTGACGGACGGATTACCTCAAACTTCGTCACATGCCCTCGTTCCTCCCAATGTCAAACAAATGAAGCACAAATAATTTAAATACGTAACCAATGACGCCATCCATGAAAACGCAATCATCAACCTTCCACCTTCCGAGCGGTTCTAGGCGCTACAGTCTGGAAGTACGCGACAGCTACGGTCGCAGGTTCGAATCCTGCCTCGGGCATGGATGTGTATGACTTCCTTAGGTTAGTTAGGTTTAAGTAGTTGTAAGTTCTAGGGGACTAATGACCTCAGAAGTTAAGTCCCATAGTGCTCAGAGCCATTTGAACCATTTTTTTCTCCTTATTCTAGTGTTTCTCGCTGATCACAGTCGGTAGTATACATTTTGGAAGTTAATGAAAAACTCCTGAAATGCTTTGGTGTTCATTGAAATCTTTATCAAGAAGATAAATTAGAAATCGTTACGGTCTATGTCACCCACTGTTGACGCTTTGAAAGGCAAAGTGAAATGCTTGTGGCGCCAAACTGTCAAATAAAACCACTTACAAAACAGTTTTCCACACGATCAAACCACTGTATAGTGCCAGCGGTACAGCTGCTAAAAACAGAATGCTTAAATTTAACATATAATGTAGTCAATACATGTTTTGTTAGCTGTTCTGGCTGGAATTTTAACCTTCTTGTTTTTCCTCTTCCTCGGCGTTTGTCGTGGAATATAGCGGGTTTCCGCCGTTTTGTGTGTCTGTCTCCTGTTGGAGCGATATTGTGTTTGGTCAGGATGGAGCCCCCCTTCATGAGGTAAGCTTGTATATGAAAGGAATGTAGCCGATGTTGCCTCTGTCTGTCAATAAGTCGTTTACAATCGACTTTCAACGAAAACACACATTGTGATATTGTTTCCTGATCTGTTCGAAGTATGTGTCCATACACATTCAGACGGCTTTGCCTTATCTTCTCAACGATCGTTGTTACTCCGTAGTCATTGTGAATTTCATCACTGGTTATATCATCACGAAGTGTCCAGCCAGATGTCCACCATCCATTCTGGTTTCGATTACAGAAAGTCGTTTCTCTCATCCTTTTGTTGCGGTCCAGCATTCTGTACTTTACGAGGCAAGTGTTCGGATTACAGAGCGATTTATTTTCGGCTTGAGTCGATCCAAGATCTTCTTCTCACAAAGTACACCAGACATTGTCCGCTGTTTCTGCCATGCATTGCGTACGCTGTTTGTGATTTCGGGAGGAAATGAGTCGCTGGCGGCGATTTGTGACTCAAGGTACTTGCAGATATTTGCCTCTTGGACCGCGCAGATGTCTGTTCTCCTCCAGTTTTAGAGCAATGGCTAGTTCACCTGCTCCTCCCGTCAGTGTACCCTCAAGAAGTATGTCCAGAACTCGCTTGTTTAACCCGTAAAAGCATGATTTTTCTCCGTTCTTAGGTATTAATGCGTGGAATTTAAACAGTCTCTACCGTTTTTCAATTCTACAGTGGTTTAGGGACCTGTCGTAATGCAGAATGAATCTTTCACTTTCTAGTGAGTACGTTATTATACAACTTACTGTCAGATAACAGATGTCTTCCTGACTGTAATTCAAATTCAGAACCTTAATTTATAGGCAATACACTAAGTTGAGCCATCCAGGTACACCTGACAGAACACCTCGCAAAAATAAGCACCCAGTAGCTCGTTACTCCTTTCCGAATTTGACAGATGTAAAGTGACTCAGACTTTCTGGAATAAATCCCTAGGCTACTGTTGAGTCACCGTGTATCATAACCTTCCCCAGTAGTAAGCTAGTCAAGCGAAATATATAGCACAGCTTTTGAGGATTTTGGAAAATAGGTGAGTTAGTGGTATATTCAAACTGTGATACCTACATGGATGTCTCAGTTCGTTCGACTTCGTGTCCAGGTTTCGGACACATTTGTTATCTGCCAGTAGAAGAAATGATTCAGCCATACGCTCTATTCTTGAGTCGATGTAATGTTAATATTATGACCGGTTATTAAAGGGTTTGGTTATTAAGTAAATATGAAATGAGATGGCTAACCGCAGCCAACGGATGACTAGCAAACTGGCTCGATTGAATTTCTTTTGAGGGAAGTTTTCACACATACCGCTGAACACTGCTGGGAGTTCTTGTTTCTGCTTTAGCTACAAACCGCGAACAACGAAGCACTTTTTTTTTTTTTTCGTGAACTGGTCCCATTTATGTAGTCTCATTCGCCACAGGATCTTTAATGCAACACACTATGATGAGTTAAAACATTATGAGCACTGCACACCGTGAGATTGTATGCCGCATAGTACTGGAATAATGATGACAAAGCCAGCGGTTGTGTTTGAATCCAACGTCGTTTATTCTTATTAAAACATGCTACCACTTTCAACACCATATGGTACATCTTCAGGCCCCTAATGTAACCTGCCATTGGCCACGAAAACGGTTGTGAATGGGAGGTTACATTAGTGGCCTGAAGATGACATCATGTGGTGTCAGAACTGGTAGCATGTTTTAAAAAAGAATAAACGACCATAGATTCAAATACAGCCGCTGGTTTTGTCCTCATTATTCAATTACTACGTGTCCGTCTGCAGTCCCACTTGATGGGTTACTTGTGCATGCCGCCTGGTGGTTGCGAACACGTAATAGTAATAACAGTATGTGAGCGAAGCAGAGAAGAAAAGGAAAACGTCTTAGTCACTATACGGGCCGAAAATGTAGAAATCCATTAATATAAAAAACTTTGACAAAGGGTAGATTGATATGGCCCGGCGCACAGGAACTGTCGCCAACACCAAAGGAAAGTGGTTTAACGACCGTGGAACCACGAATAGATGATATGCCGTTGAACGTCACAAGTGTTTCGGGGCAGTTAGCGCACGTTGTTGAACATGGGACTCTGTAACAGATGATCCCTACGTGTTCCATGTTGATATAACTACGTCAGTTACGATAATAGTGAGCTCGGAGTGACAGACATCGACCGTGGATCTGAATCATGTTTCCTGCTACACCACGTTGAAAGTTGTGACCGGATATGCCGTCACACATGCTCACGCTGCTCGAGACGTGCACTGCTTCATGGACTTAGTCCGGTGGTGTAAGTAATATACTACCTGGACTTAGAAGGGACCTGTGGTAGTAATCCAAGACAGCCTTGGACTACGTTAACGTTATTTCAGACCACATGCTTCCTTTCATGCATGATATCTATTCCGAAAGCGATGGTATTTTCCTGACGTATAACTATCCGTACCACAATGCCAGAGTCGTGATACAGTCGTCTGAGAAGCATCATAGTGAATTAGTGTTGATGTCTTGTCCACAAAAGTGAGCGAGGTGAGGCAGTGGTTAGCACACAAGATTCGCATTCAGGAGGACGACTTTTCAAATCCACATTCAACAATCCAGATTTAGGTTTTCTGTCATTTTCCTTAGTCACTCCAGGTGGAAACTGGGACGGTTCCTTTGAAAGGGCACGCACTATTTCCTTCGCCATCTTTGTAACAATCCGAGCTTGTTCTCCGTTACTAATGATCTCGATGCCGATGGGTCGTTAATCTCTAACCTTCATTCTTTCCTTCCTTGACCATCAATATCGTCTGATATGAAACCACTGGAACACATTTTGAACAATACCGGGTGGCAGCTTCACACGCACAAACCACCTGCCCGTAATTTACGGAAATTGCATGAGATGTACTCAGACATCTGGTTCCACATAACTCAGCAAACCTGTCACAGACTTGTTGAACCCAAGGCATTGCAGAATAGATGCTGGATTTATCAAAAAAAGTATTCACTACAGAAAGACACATCATGTATTAAAGCTAACCGACATCGCATGCGATACAATACTTAACGAAAATTCTAAACGTGATGAAAATCAAGCTCCTACGGTGCGTCAACAGTGGTCATGTTTTTCGCCTTACATATGTATAACTTGATCGGGACTCAAACCTAGATATTTGATTATGTCCCAGCAGCCTGCTCTGCTGATTATAAAGTTCAGTCTCCTGCTTTTACAGTATTTCTGGCTGTAGAATGTTTTGAAAAGTGCATTAAAAAGGTTATATACAGCCAATTTCCTCACAAAAACGTGACTTAAGTTTGGAAAAGGGCTATGTCCGTGGAAAATGAATACCACTGTGACTGAAAACAAAAACTGTTTTTACATATGCAAACAAAACTGTATGGAAAAAATTTTTCCAAACACAGAAATTTCTCAGAAATGCTTGCCGCTGTGCGTAGCAGCAGTTTGTGCATTCCATCTCTGAATGAGCTGTGAGTTCGCATATTTCAACAAGCACAAATATTTTCGGAACCACAGAAAATATCTGTTATCTGGATGTTTTCACGATAAATGCCGTAGCTACTACATAGCTAAAAATGCAGTTCTGTCAGGATGCGACTGCTCGCCCACTGTGGCAAGAAGCTATTCACAAAATGTTTAGTGGAAGGTATTTTTGTTGTAACATTGCTGCGAGTAGTACTTTTTTTATAGGATTGAGCTGTGGGCGCTTTCTCTGTCTCATGATTTAGGATACAAGCAGACAAAGAAAAGAGGAAGAAAACGAGGCAAAGAATGTGCATTACATGAGAATTTCATAACACGAAGAGTGGAAGCGGCAAGCGATTTTCAGTCTTAAATCTCGCATTTGTCAGGAGAATCAAAAAAGTATAAAATTATCTATCTCTTTTTGTACAAAATTAATTTATATCTACAATGTTGAGAAGATATTCTGTTACTACAGAATTAAGCTGCCCACCTCATCACTGCAAAAAACGAGAGTTAGAAATTACATAATTCATTAAGAACGCTGTAATAGCCATACGAAGAAAGAGACCGGTTCTAAGTGCCAATAAGAAAGTTTTTGTTCCAAGTGCCACTAACACAAAGGCACTTCATTTTATTTGTGATAACACAAATACAGAAATACAGCAGAAATATTTTAACTAGTGTAACTGTATTAATCGAAAACCACTTCTCATTTCTTTTCCATTTTTTACAAGAGATTAACAAAATTAAATTCATTAAAAATCTCTTATTACTGACTTCTGTTACTTACACAACTCCATTCTTGGGATCAGATGTTGCTAAGTTTACTGTAAAAGTCTCTGTGCTGTTAAGGAAAAACTGGCAACATCACCTAGCATGGTGGACTCGCATTTGGGAGGACGACGGTTCAATCCCGCGTCCGGCCATCCTGATTTAGGTTTCCCGTAATTTCCCTAAATCGCTCCAGGCAAATGCGGAATGGTTCCTTTGCAAGGGCACGGCCGACTTCCTTCGCCGTCCGTCCCTAATCCGGTGAGATAGATGACCTCGCAGTTTGGTCTCTTCCCCCAAACAACCCAACCCAACTGGCAATATCGTCAACACGTCTCTCTGTTTCGCAAGTGATAAACATGGCTCGTCGTTCAAATGAAGTACAACCTGGGACACATCTGCCATGGTCTTTCCTCTTTTGAATGCACTGACGTTTTTCCATTCTTCTGTTTCAGAGCCGGCCGCGGTGGTCTCGCGGTTCTAGGCGCGCAGTCCGGAACCGTGATCCTGCTACGGTCGCAGATTCGAATCCTGCCTCGGGCATGGATGTTTGTGATGTCCTTAGGTTAGTTAGGTTTAAGTAGTTCTAAGTTCTAGGGGACTGATGACCTCAGATGTTAAGTCCCATAGTGCTCACAGCCATTTGAACCATTTTTTTTAACTGCCAGTACAACTTTATCATTAATATTGTCGCAGTGTATCGGAAGCCAAAATGGCATCACACGTGACGCTGTAACTGATTTTTTTTTTCGGAAAACACACTTTTACAGTTTCTGACCAACAGAACATCTGTGAATTCATGAGCTTTCATCTACAGTACAGTATTCCCCTTCGAATTATTAAGTAAAACGTAACCGAAAAAGTTGCCAGTCCCATCAGTTCCCTTAGGTGCTATGCATTAACAATAATAACAAATTAAATTTGAATAATTATGTTTTGTACCTGGTCAAATGGTCTCCGCTTAAAAGCAAATACAATAAAAAGATTTCATTCATTATGTTACTCATGTTATGAGCTACATATAATATAGAATACAATCTTTTCATTTTACTATAAAGTGTAAATAAATCACAGCATACATTCGACCACCAGTGGACGCCAAAAGATAAACTACTGGAAGATTTAGACTTAAAATATGAGGGCTAGCAGCAGTGGACGTGAGAGAAGGGATGAACAGGGAGAGGAGGAGGAATATGACACAACACACCCTGACTGGGACATTAAAATAAAAGGAAGCATAAATGAGAAATGGTTCAAATGGCTCTGAGCACTATGGGACTTAACTTCTGAGGTCATCAGTCCCCTAGAACTTAGAACTACGTAAACCTAACTAACCTAAGGACATCACACACATCCATGCCCGAGGCAGGATTCGAACCTGTGACCGTAGCAGTCGCGCGGTTCCAGACTGAAGCACCTAGAACCGCTCCGCCACAGCGGCCGGCCGTAAGTGAGAGAAAATGGGAGAGTTTTCAGTTCTACATCTACATCTACATCCATACTCCGCAAGCCACCTGACGGTGTGTGGCAGAGGGTACCCTGAGTACCTCTATCGGTTCTCCCTTCTATTCCAGTCTCGTACTGTACGTGGAAAGAAGGATTGTCGGTATGCTTTTGTGTGGGCTCTAATATCTCTAATTTTATCCTTATGGTCTCTTCGCGAGATATACGAAGGAGGGAGCAATATACTGCTTGACTCTTCGGTGAAGGTATGTTCTCGGAGCTTTAACAAAAGCCCGTACCGAGCTACTGAGTGTCTCTCCTGCAGAGTCTTCCCCTGGAGTTTATCTATCATCTCCGTAACGCTTTCGCGATTACTAAAGGATCCTGTAACGAAGCGCGCTGCTCTCCGTTGGATCTTCTCTATCTCTTCTATCAACCCTATCTGGTGCGGATCCCACACTGCTGAGCAGTATTCAAGCAGTGGGCGAACAAGCGTACTGTAACCTACTTCCTTTGTTGTCGGATTGCATTTCCTTAGGATTCTTCCAATGAATCTCAGTCTGGCATCTGCTTTACCGACGATCAACTTTATATGATCATTCCATTTTAAATCACTCCTAATGCGTACTCCCAGATAATTTATGGAATTAACTGCTTCCAGTAGCTGACCTGCTATTTTGTATCTTTCTATGAATTCGCATCACATTACACTTGTCTACATTGAGATTCAATTGCCATTCCGTGCACCATGCGTCAATTCGCTGCAGATCCTCCTGCATTTCAGTACAATTTTCCATTGTTGCAACCTCTCGATACACAACAGCATCATCTGCAAAAAGCCTCAGTGAACTTCCGATGTCATCCCCCAGGTCATTTATGTATATTGTGAATAGCAACGGTCCTATGACACTCCCCTGCGGCACACCTGAAATCACTCTTACTTCGGAAGAGTTCTCTCCATTGAGAATAACATGCTGCGTTCTGTTATCTAGGAACTCCTCAATCCAATCACACAATTGATCTGATAGTCCGTATGCTCTTACTTTGTTCATTAAACGACTGTGGGGAACTGTGTCAAACGCCTTGCGGAAGTCAAGAAACACGGCATCTACCTGTGAACCCGTGTCTAAGGCCCTCTGAGTCTCGTGGACGAATAGCGCGAGCTGGGTTTCACACGACCGTCTTTTTCGAAACCCATGCTGATTCCTACAGAGTAGATTTCTAGTCTCCAGAAAAGACATTATACTCGAACATAATACGTGTTCCAAAATTCTGCAACTGATTGACGTTGTTTGACAGAAGGAAAAAAACTGGCAATATTCGTTAATTTTCAGCGAAACGTTTCAAGGGTGACAATGGTAAGTACTTCAAGCAAAAGGACCTTGAAGTTTTTGCAGAGTGCAGGATTCCGTATCTTGTTCCACAGACGTACAGCAGCAACAGAGAAGGAGTTGGCTTACGCTTTTGTTTTACGTACAGGTGCAGCTAGGGTGCTTAGAAAATTGAGACCTTTTGTATCGATTGCGATGAAATGACAAGCATTTCATCTCTGACGCGAGTCACTCAGGTGCATGTTCACTGAGGAGCCGATGATGTAGACATCCAGTGCGTTGCAACAACATATACATCTATATTTACATCTACAAGATTACTCTGCAATTCACAATCAAGTCCCTGTCAGACGGTTCATCGTACCACTTCAACCTATTTTTTTTACCGTTTCACTCTAGAGCAACGTGCGGGGAAAACGAACAATTGAATCTTCCCGCGTGAGCTCTGATTTCTCTCATTTTATTGTGATGATCATTTCTTCCTATGTTGGCAGGCGCCAGTAGAATTAGGAAGGAATATTGGTGATAGACATTTCATAAGAAGATCCTGCCGCAGGGAAGAAAAAAAAATCTTTGTTTTAATTACTGCCACCACCCCAATTCGTGTATCATATCCGTGACACTTTCTCCCCCATTTCACGATAATACTAAACGAGCTGCCCTTATTTGAACTGTTCCGACGTTCTCCGTCAGTCCTAACTGATGCGGATGCCACACCGCGCACCAGTACTCCATAAGAGGACGGACAAGCTTGATGTAGGCGGTCTCTTTAGTAGACCCATTGCAGTTCCTAAGTGTTGTGCGAATAAATCTCAGTCTTTCTTTCCCTTTCCCCACAACATTATCTGTATGATCGCTCTAGTTTAATGTTTTCGTGACTGTAATTCATAGATACTTAGTTGCATTTACAGTCTTTGGATTTGTGTGATTTAACTGTAACTGAAATTTAGCTATTTCCTTTTAGTACACATGTGGATGGCTGCACACTTTTCATTATTTAGGGTCTACTGCCACTTTTCGCGTCATACAGATATCTTCTCTAAATAATTTTGCAATTAGTTTTGGTCGCCTGATGACTTTACAAGACGGTAAATGACAGCATCATTTGCAAACAATCTAAGAGGGCCGCTCAGATTGTCTCCTAAATCGTTTATTTAGCTCAGGGATAGCTGAGGGCCTATGACACTTTCTTGGGGAACACCAGATAGTACTTCTGTTTTACTCGATAACTTTCCATCAGTTACTACGAACTACATGACCTTACTGACAAGAAACTACGAATCCAGTTGCACAACTGAGAAGATACTCCTATGCACGCTATTTCATTAGAAGTCGCTTGTGAGGAACAGTGTCAAAAGCCTTATAGAAATGTGAAGATATGGTATCAGTTTGATATTTCCTGTCTATGACACTCATTGCATCGTGAGAATAAAGAGTTAGTTGTGTTTCACAAGAGTGGTATTTTCTGAATCCGTGTTTGCTACTTGTCAATAAATCGTTTTCTTCGATGTAATCATAATGTTCGAGCACAGTATATGTTCCAGAATCGTACTCCAAATCGGCGTTAGTAATGACCCTTGGTAACTCAGTGTATTATTATTCTTACTGTCATTAAATTCGATTATGTCACAATTTTTTGTTAACAAGACAAAGTTTCACGTCATTCTCATAACTATGTGGAATTAGCTCAAAAGTATTAAATAGTAAAATGAATACTTTTTATTTTGTGCGGTTCATTACTATTGGATTAAATATGTTATTGCAAGCTTACATATGTTCAAATTCTCAAGTAAGAGTGTAGCTGTAGGAGTGCTCCGCGGTGAAGTAGATATTGTTGCCAGATACTGCCACGAACACCGCTAGAACGGAATACCATAAGCAGCCTCAGACGTTTTCGGGAAGGGTAGTTCCGAAACGGGAATCATACTGGGAAGATGCTTGAACAGAAGAATGACGATACTGGCTCATAAGTCACCATAACGTCCGAGTCGGAAGCCTCGTACTACACTGTGGTCCACGCCGCATTCTAGGCATCTTTTTTTGTTGCCACATCAAATTTTGAAATCGACCGTGTTCTATTCGAAGAAACTGTCCTTTCACACGTATGACTCAACGGGGTATCGAAGCCCGCTCGTCCCAAATGCGAGCCTAGTGTCTGAAGCACTGCACCATCTCACTTGGTGTAAAATCTTTGCCTGTTTAAAGTGGAAAAAGATTGCATATCAAACACTTCCACTGACCGTAAATGAATACTGGTGTAGTGCGTGGGACAGATATCAGTTAGTCTACTAAAACAGAGGACACCCATCATTCACAAAGAATGGCAATGTGAATGGTCACAGGCTTATTTTACTGGCGAGGGAGTGTAACAAAAATGTAGACAAGTTTTGACTGACAGACACTCGAAGAAAGACGCTATATATTTCACAAGAACTTGTTCAGAGAACGTCGATAACCCGTCTTTATGGGAAGAAACTACGAATATTCTTCAGTCTCTTACACATCTACGCATAGAGATCGTGCAAATATTGTTAGGCAAATAACAAATGGCATACTGATGTAAAAGCCACTAACCTTCTCGATACTGTATACCGGCTTCGACCCTTGGTGTAATGATGCTATGGCGTGTGGCGTCATACATTTGCAAACAGGAAGAAAACAGATCACTGATAATCTTTTTTTTTGCTTTATATAGTTCTCGTTTTTTGTTCCGTCTGAGTTGCACAAAGTACTCCTATATATGTTTATGAGTACACAAGACGGCTTGCTGACGCAACTGTCTAGATCGGAAGATATTTCTGAGTGATCGAAACATTACTCGAATTAAAAATATATAACTGACACGAAACAATAAATGAGAATTACCTTAAATATCAGTACAGTTGCTGTTACTCAAAAGACGAATATGTTGGCTATTGTTAATGTTTGTGTCGTCTATGTTGCTCTTTGGAATGTAGGTTGCGTTAACAGAATGATCTCTAGCGTAGCCTGAGGTCTACATAGTTTACGTCGTAAGGTGACATTTCGCTTGTCATATGGCGAAGCCAACCAATGTAATTACAAAATTTTAGTTGTGAAGAAATGCTGATCTTAAGAGATGCCTGTGGCTTAAGTTAGATTGAAAGGTGGCAATTTGGTTGCCATTTGCCGAAGCGTTATTAAAGGCTTTATTTAATCCATAAAAGACGTTAAATTCTGTCATCCGTAAAAGCTGTCAATCCATCCGTCTATGGAGCGATAGCAAACGTTTATACGTGTATAATGTGAAGTACCCTCTTCCACACCGCATAGTGATTCGAAAAGGATACATGTAGCTCTAGAAAGATATTCCGCACGGTTGATCGAACCACAGTACTAACCGAAAAGTGTTTGTCAGGAAACTTTTTCGTACAAAAGCTGGTTCATTTGTATAACATCTGCAGGAAATGCTCCGTCCCTTTCCCTCCACCAACAAACACACACAAACACACACACACACACACACACAGAAAACTGATGTTCCGTAGAAACGAGACATGTGTGACGAACACCGCAAATAAGAATTTTAAATCACTCAGTAGTAGAACCTGTTGCAGTTGATAAACGTGGCTTAAGTTTTTTACTGCGTCACGAATTTTCCGACATAGTCGTTGAATTAGTCATCCCGCAGGGCGTGAATTTTTAAAGGCTAGTCCCTCCACATATGGCGTGACTGTCGGCGTATTCCGATAAGCGCTTAAGAGATAAGCGGTTGTGTATGTCGCATTCCTAACTTCTTGTGTATTTCCTCTGACGTTTTCTCTGTAGTGTGATGCAGAAGCATACCCGTAGCGGTGACAGTGATTGACTGGTTGAAATGTATGACACACTAAAGAGACGTCACAACCACATTCTTTGTTAATCATATTCCCTTTGCACCCGTTGTGTTTATGTTGTCACTGTGATCCTGGTCTTGAGCATACAAAATGATTCAATAGTGGCTCAGTAATCCTCCCAGGAAATTCTCTGGTGGTATTTCATTGTGCATGGCTAATAGCTTTACCTTTAGCTCTGCCGGATATAGAGGATTATACACTCTAAGACAAAGAGACGAGGCACCACGAAGAAATTATCCAAGTGAGACCAAAATCGGTAGCTGTGATGTACATGTGCAAATTAATTACAAACGTGGTGTCAGAAGTCAAAGTTTTGAGTATATTTCGCAGCAGATTCAAGGGAGATGCAGTTCTAGAAGACGGATGTGATCAAAAATACAAGGTGCCCTCAGGTCCCCAAGGCGAGAAATTATTTTATTTAAATTTTACAACAGGACTGCCTCTTTTGCCGTTGTCTTTCCGCTGATGCGATAACAGCCGATCAGTTCATCCTGCAATGGGCCAAATCGTCGTCAGCAAAGCCATCCGGCCTACCAAAACACACAGCAGGGTCATTTTCTGGTTTGAGACGGAGGGCTCTCAGAACCGGGGCCGCAAAACGGTGCTCTCTTGTGTTCAGATTCGCTGCCCACTGCAGGCGCTAAATTGCTTAGTTTTTTCTTCACATCTCCTCCTGGATGGGTCTAAGACTGCTGGAGTTACTTACCTTCTTTCGAGCACTCCCCACCTTCTGGCAATCCTCACTATGTAATCGTCATGCGCAAATAAACCGATAAGATTTCGTTTTTCTGAACATGTTATTTACAAAACCACACCGCTTTTAAATCCTGCATACATCTCTATTCACCCAGCGGGTGTAAAAATTGTAGAGAGAAAATTTTATTAATCGCCTTTAATGATTTTGGAAATTAATGCGGAATTTTTTGTGATATCAGTGCCCTATATGTGAACATCGTTCATCCTCATTATGACCTACTGCTAAACACATTGTGTGTTTCTGTCAAGAGGGCCAGTTCAGTGTCTGACTTCACATTCTGAAGAAACTGCTCTCGGGAAACCGCGTGTTTCTTCACTGCTAACAAGATACTCAGAGATGCTTTGGACGTTTCTCTTTTGAAAACCAATGAAACCAATGAGGCGATTCAAGAGACATGAGATGATCGGAGGCTCTTTGAAGTAAACAAAGATATTTGTTGCCGTCTTTCTGATAACAGCAGTTGCATATAAATGCGTAACTTTCCTAAAGAATTGTGAAGTTTTGAAGCAGTGAACAAAAGCAGTACCAGAAATTCTCTTCAACTGGGGAAATGTGTATAGTACGTATAAATTAGAAATGGCTGCCGAAACAGGAGTTCCCCGAAAATATGATGCACCCAGGCCGTCTACAGTGATCAAACACAAGCAAAAAAAAAAAAAAAAAAAAAAGTAAAATTTTATTCAGAAAACAGTTTTACATGGGTTAGGCGGCTAGTATTCTTCGAAAGGAATTTATTACCCTCCTCTCATGGAATTTTCTCTTTGCACCGCTTCGGATGTTGTTTCGTTAGTAGGTAAATGGGACTAGGTAAAAATTGTCATCACGACAGAGTATCTTTCTTTCGCGACGCTTGCTAATAAAAATTATCACTTTTTCCTTTGGTACTGCTGCATAGCGTACAAGTACTGGCAATTGAGATTATCTTTAAAGTGACCTCTTTAGATAAGGCATATAGGCACGCTCTCTATGTATCCGGTACTTCCAAGAGCACAAGCTACATTTGAGGTATCATTTGCTACGTTAAAATTGGCCAACCTATTCTGACAATGTTCTGGCAGAAGGTAAAATGTCTAACGCAGCCTCTGGTGTGATTTACACAGTTGGGGGTACGGACAGTCCTACATCCAGTGAAGTAGACGAAGTGAAGGACTTTAACTGCTTCGCAGCAAAATAACATACGCCGGATAAAGCACGGAGGACACTATCACAAGCAGAGAGCGCTTTCCTGGCCAAAAGAAGTCTACTAGTATCAACCATAGACCTTAATTTGAGGTATAAAATTCTGGGAATGTGCGTTCAAGCACGGCATTGTTTGGAAGTGAATTATGCACTGTGGAAAAAAATGAAAGAAAAGACTAGAAGCATCTGATATGTGGTGCTATAGAAGGGTGTAGAAAACGAATGGAACTGTCCGAGAGTTCAGTTGACTGAAATGTGGGAGGTCGCTTTTGGCTAATCTAATGCTATAACAGGAGTAGATGACCCACAGCGAAACAAATCATTCACCTGTATAGTGCTACAGAGCGACAATTGCTGAGCCTCGTGGGTGTGGGGTTCGGAAGCCGGCACCTGAATACGTGTTTCCATGCTCATCGTAAGTCTCAGGGCACAAAGATTAGATGGCGCAGTGACACTGCCATTAGACGCCCGAAGCATGCGAAAAGGACACCTGGACTGCTGATGGTGGTAGTTAGTGTTTAACGTCCCGTCGACAACGAGGTCATTAGAGACGGAGCGCAAGCTCGGGTTAGGGAAGGATTGGGAAGGAAATCGGCCGTGCCCTTTCAAAGGTACTATCCCGGCATTTGCCTGAAACGATTTAGGGAAATCACGGAAAACCTAAATCAGGATGGCCGGAGACGGGATTTAACCGTCGTCCTCCCGAATGCGAGTCCAGTATGCTAACCACTGCGCCACCTCGCTCGGTCTGGACTGCTGAATCGCAGTTGGTTTTCGCAGATGGCAGGATATGAAAACCACATGAGGCAATGCACAACGCTTTCCAAACTGGCACGTTCATGTAGGTGGTCAAGGAATTGTCATGTAGAGGACGTTTTCAAATGATCAAATGGGGCTAGGCGGCCTGCACCTTCAGAAAGGCAACCGTCATCCCATCGACTCCCAGCAGTAACTGAATGTCTGAATAGGCACCGGTCACCTGACCCCAGACCTACTGAGCACAACACGGATGCTACCGAACTGTATATACGCGCTTTTGACTCAGCTCCGACCAGTCTCCGTAAGTTGTGGGGCAGCTGGTGGTCATCGATGTAGATCTCTCTTTAACGCTGTTGTTGTCTCATGGAATCCACACGAGAGTGTTCCTCGTTCTTCAACGAAGTATCTGTCGGAAAACAAGGTATCAAGAAAAATGTGTTCGTAATTTTTAGAGACTGGTCACCATGTATCAATATGGATCCGGAAATGCATAGTCTCCGAGTTATGGGACGTCAATTTGAACTTTTAGCTCATTTTTGTGTATTTTCCAGTGAGTCTTGAAACTTGCTGGGCTTAGGTCACATGTGTGATGCTGTTACTAGTAGCAGTCCGTCGAAGGATGTGTTTCGTGCTCGATGGCGCTGCAGCGCATTTCAGCTTGCGTGCCAGAGAGTAATTTAATTCACAGTGCCCTGGTCGGTGAATAAGTAGAGGTGGCTCATTACTCGACCTCCACGCTCACCCGTATTCAAACCCGCTAGTCTTGCTGCTGTTGTGGTGTGTAATGCCAAGACGACAGTTTCGCAAGGTCTGTTAGAGCTGATGAATCTCTTCTTGTGTGAGCTGTTCATTTCCGTAATGAGAGTAGACACACGAACATGTAAGTTATCTGGCAGTTCCCCTTTCGAATCTGTTTCCACCGAGTTGGACTAGGCACCAAAAACTGCACGACAGGGGGCGATATAGTGTGTTGAAAAATTTGTTCCGTAGTCTTACAGGGAACATTAAAAACTAGAAAAACAGTTACGTAAGCAAGTGTGAGTGGCTCGGTGAATCAGGACTAAAAATCCAGGGGTCTGCGTTTCGATCCCCAGACGATGCTAGGATTTTTCTGTAATTTGTCAGGTATTTCACCTGTGGAAATGATTTTTTTAATGTAAAAAATTCCACACTGCACTTGGTTCGGAACCCAAATTAAACTGCAGCTGCGTCCACAACTGGATGAGTAAGTCAGAGCTAGGTAAGGTATTACGTCGAGTACAGCACTGCGAGTTCAAACTAACCTTCAGGTTAGGGGTAACTTCGCTTTACTTTTTCATATGGGATATTTCGTTTTCGTCGAGAACGTTAAGAAACCAGTGTTGTAGGCTGGACCGCGTTAAAGTTTCTTATTGGTTGCCTTTGTGCTTTTACTTCCTCGATCGAGTGTGATGCTGTCTGTCATACCAGTTAAAATCTGATTCGTACACCAGCCGTTCTCTACGTACGAAATTGAGAGCTGTATTTCCATTGTTCACAGCTTGGCTGCTGAGGTAAGTTTCACACGTAGTGGAGTAATTAGTTACCATAATACACTCGTGTGAGATTTTGTAAATCCTCTTGCGACGGTCGAGAAAGGCATCAGTTTCGTTTTAGTATGAATATGTGGGTACAAATTGTGATGGAGAGATTCGTAAGGCCGTTTATGTTGCCAGCTTCAGGTATCGTTAAGGATCAATTTTTACGGAAAAACTTCCTGCACTATTGGATAATATTATCCTTGTTGAAATGTAATGGATGTGATCTATGTAGGACGGAAGGCCATTTCTACTTTCTATCGTTATTACGACGATATCTAACGCAATCGTTTCGGTCCATTAAGTCGAGTAGCATTGCTAACCATAATCGTTTGGCTTTCTGGTTATGGAGAAATTCCAAGGCGCTAGTGTATGCCACATATATCGAAAAAGTACAAATATTACAGGACCGTGTGTCCTATGCGTCTTACCAAGTTCGATGGTGGCTGGGTGTGGTCGCACAAGTTCGTGATTCATTAACGAGAAGGACTGAAGAGTGCGTAACAATGAGTGGTAACGACATGAGTTCCTCCTGTAGTGTCGACAGTGAGACCATCCACAAAAAATCTAAACTCTGCGATCATGCCCAGAGGTCAACGCGATACTGGCGAGACGCCTTGTCATTTTCTGCTATATGGCGTCATTCGGATGCTGAATGGAGAGGGAGGGGTGCGCTACGTCTCATTCAAGTAGCAGATTAATTGGCAACACGAGGCTGAGTAGACCTCGGTCCAGTCCTCTCACCAAGGAAAATACCCCTGGTAGTAGTAGGAATTGATCCCGGCATCTCTGCATGGCAGTGAGACGCACTGACCACCCAGCTGCGGAGGCTAATTCACATAGTCCACATTTCAACAATTTTTTTATTTGACGATATATGCTTACAGTACTTCTTGTAGTTTTGCCCTATGGGAAATTTTTTTTTTGAACATACTGTAGAAGACCAGTGTTGTCAATCACAAAATAGTCCGTACTTATCCCTTCACGACGACCGGAGACTGCTGTGCCCAAAGCAAGCAGAATTTGAACCACTTTATGCCACTGGATCTTGAGAATACTTTTTTTTCAGTTATAAATAATTCTTATAAAGCGTGACGTTGCTACGCCACTCGTACTTCAAATTTGGCGTTATGTTGCTTCAGGATTTCGTTATAAGCGAAAATTTTTGTTTCTTTCCGACAATTTTTACCCATCGGCACAGTTATCAGCATAGCTGAACGCCTCCACACACTCATAGTCCCATAGCCTTCTACGCTGCCCTTCTTCCGTATAATACAGCTAGCTACTACGTGCGAGTTGCGTAAGCGCTATGCTAATACAGTAGCACATTTCCATGTCCACAAAGTATAAATCCTTATAGTAAGAGGAACCTGAAGAATGTGATGTTACGTAATAAACAATTCCTATATTTACGGGGAGTAACTGGTTGTGTGCAGATTTGTATACCTTTACGTAATGTGTTATCGGATGCGTTCCGTTGGAAACATTTCTACGTCGATTAGGCGAATTTCGTTTGGATACTTTGGTACTGTAGGAAGGCATCAGAGATAGCCAGTACCGTTTGCGACGGGTCAGGCTCTTATCGCGCAGTTTCCTTTCCCTGAAAGAAAATCCACCTACCTCGTTTCTTAGGTAGTTGCTGCACTCGCCTCTCCTGATAGCAGCTACTGGAAAAATTGCAGAAAAGCAGTGTTGAAGAAACTGCAATTTAATAGCCGCTCACCGGAGGCCGCGATACATGTTTGCTGAAATACAATCTATGAGCAATCTTCCTAAATAAATTGAGTTATTGGAATGGTAGTAATTGTTTACTCAAACGAGAACGCGAAGTTGGTAATTCTATTTAAGCTCTTTATTGTCTTTAAGCCTGATCATCAGCCCGCTAATCTACGTTTGAAGAAAGTTCAGTTCACAATTCTATCCACACTCAAACCCCGCCAGAATTAGCTTTCAAAGTTACGGAATTTACTTAACTGCAACACAGACGATTTTCTAACATACACGTTTGCAGTCGATGTTCAATAATAGTTCGTTTTTTAACGTTAATGCTCGCCATAAGCACTTAGTAAAAGTTTACGAAGTACCGCCACGCTTTTAATTATTAAAGTTACTCGCGTCTTTCGCGGAACGAAAAGTCACAACTCGCTCAAACTCACACTACGCGTTACTGGACTCTTCCAGTCTCAAATCGCACAGTACCGAACCGATGAAGCCGTTTTATGACTTCATTTTACACATTATTCGCGAGGACACATCAAGCATGTCTCTTCTCGATCACAGTTCCTTCGCGACTCCTCATCCACTCGCGACTCACTCTCCTAGTCTGCTAACCGTCCTCGCATCTCATTGGCTCACACATCACACAGCCAATCAGAATTAACTCTTTGGGTGCGCCTCGCGCCAAAATCTAGCACGCACCAGTCATGACTTCTGAATCATTTACGTCATGATTTCTTGTTACACAAAATTTACTGTATAATTTAACAAACCGAAAGGAAAACTAGACTTTACTTTATTTCCAGAAATTATTTAAATACTCGCGAACGTTCTGGCTGCTTGTACAATACCATACACTCTTGGACATCCGACATTCACTAAGATGGGGAACCACTGGCGACTCTGTTCCCACGGTTACATCGTCTGAACACTTGCGAGTTCCAACCTAGATTTTATACACTTGCAAAGAATGGCGAATGTCCCTCTTTCATTCACTCAGGCACACTCATTCACTCTCACCTACTCATATAAAATAACTGTTCACAAAAAGTCAAAACATTTATGGTTTTAACAAAGTTATAGGTGAATTTCTAAAAGTAAAATTCTCAAAATAAATACAAAAGCACGGAAGGTGATTTTGTTTCATAGTTGGATGGTCACTGAAGGTGATCTATACATAATGGTATTTATTTAGACTCGAAAATTGTAGAAATTTGCGTTTTCTGTAAGATTTTTCTAATTTCCAAAATATGCAGGTTTCACAGCTCAAATTTGGATGACTTATTTTTATTTATAACAGAAACTAGTATATTAACTTTTAATTTCCTCAGGTTCCTCAGTTAGAAGTTATTAAAGATGAAAGTTCCACGTTATACACGCGGCTAGTTAGCGCACAGGTCTTACATTCTCACGGTACAGACATGCCATATGGTCGTGACGTCAGACGAACGGACACCGGTAATCTGCCCGCTACAGCACATATGCTAATCTGATGGCTACTTTACAGTCTGTCTACATTTCACAGTAAATATTTGATAGAAAACTGTGCGCTCGCACTAGTTGCGACGCCACACACCTCCTGAGGAAACTAAATTTTTTCATTCATGACAAACTTTTAGTTTTCTAAAAAAATTTCTATTAAAGATTTACTCAAACAGCTATTTAACATTTATAGTTCCTGTACATCAATCATCCACTTATACCTAGGGCTGACGACCTACAAAACATCTTATATCTAAACATGCACTTTTATCATCATTCAAAAAAAAATTTTTCAGATTACAAAATTCTATTTACAAATTCCTGAAAGAGAAAACAAACCTAAATACTATCTTGATGTACGTCACACGCACACTAACACTACTATCGCTATGGTGAGCGTCACTTTTTTTTTACCACTTACACTTAAGATTTTGATAGCACTCGTAGTTCGACCGGGTCCTGCTTGGGAGGTCCATTTCAAGTCTCGTGCTACCACCTCTGTTTACTTCGGCGCACCTGAAACATCAGCTGGCCTCAGTTCCCTTTCTAACTGCTACGTCTTAACCTACAGCAGCGATAAATGGCGCTATCTGCTTGACTCTAAAGTCTCATATTTTTGATAAAATTTACTTTACAGTATGTACAATTTTCAAAAAAAATTTTTTTTTTTTAAGTGAAAAGTGAATTGACTTTCCTAATGCAGTACCGAAGTGGCACATTTACTCTTTAATTACTTCTTCATCTCATAATCAAACAAGTTATGGTTACATAAGAAATACTAAGAAAAACAATTCCTACAAATAGTTCACAAATACATAATAAATCTCCGCCAGCACTGGTGACTCTCCAGTTCCTGTACAATACACAACAATATAAAATATACACAAAATTATCAATATTACAATTCTGTCTCCAGGCAATCTCCTGTAGTCCTGTATCATAAATTAAACACTGAAAAATACGTATTTACTTATTCATTTATCAACACTACAATCCTTATACTAATCTCTACGACAAACTTGGGGAGCTTTGTGTGTCTCTGGTCAAAAATGGAATCGATGTCATGGGTACTTTCCTCATCTCACATATCTGGAGTTACTTCAATTTCTTGTCAACATCAGGTTTTCTCTAGTCACATTCGGGTTTAATTTACAACTCTCATACTCATACTTCACACACTCAGGTTAGTATTTGTTAAAGCGTTTCCTACTAATCTGCGAAACCTCGTTACCCATACTTTCTAACATACATCCACCTCCTGAGTTACCAACGTCGCCTCAGCTCTGTTTACATTCGTAGCCTCACTTCCTTTTGTTTACAAACATCTCCTCTGTTTACCAACAAACGCCACCTCTGGTTACCAACATTAAGCTTTTTATTTACTCACCTTCGTAGCCTCACTTTTTCCTAATATCGAGCTAGCCAAACACTATGCTCATTCTTTCTCCTTTTCTCACATATTTCTCTTCATTTGACAGTCAGTCCTGCTGCACTGTCCCTTTAACTTAACTTCCTTTACCCCTTTGACAGTCAACCTTGTTGCACTGTACCTTTACTCATTTTACCACTAAATCACCTCCTGAGGCTCTGACTTCATTGAACAGACAGTTTTGCTGTACTGCTCCATTTCCTTTCCTAAACATTAGCTTAATGCTACGTCTTAGCATATCGTTCTGTTACTTAACAAACAGCTTCAATGTTCGTCACCATATTTTCTGAGGCTCTTACATTTCTTAGTTATTTTACCTTTCTAAGGGCATTACTCACACCTTAGGCCAAACATTTACTTTACTGAGACTTACTACTTATCTGAGGTATCTTAATCCTTTTTGATTTTCTCTTACACTCATTCCTTACGCTTAACCTATACTGCACTGAGGTTCTTTCCTACTCATTACTTAAACACTTTATCACTTAAAAACTACGATAGAGAAGAAGGAAAGACGATAGAATTTTAGTTCTGAATGAAAGAAGAGGTAGGTTGACAATACGGAAAAGAAAGTGGAAGAAATATTGTCAAACGACTCGAGACCTAGTGCTCGTCACGCACTTAGCTCTGCAAAGAGTGCAAAACTCTCTGAGGTATCTACTCACTCCTGGCCACGTCTCTCTTTTGAACATATCTTTTCAAATCCACAATGTTCCTAAGCCCTAACACCTTATGTGATTTCACAAACTCCAGTCTATAAGCATTTGGGTGAGGCTTCTCTACGATTCTAAATGGGCCCACGTACTCATCGGTAAACTTCTTTGTTTCTGACGCAAGTTTCTTAGATCTTTCCCTAGTTTTCACTAGCACTAGATCCCCTACTTTTTTGCCACCGTACTCATTATAGCCCTCCAAGAATTTCTCTGTTTTACAAATACATATAGGAAAATCATTCTGCTCAGGATCCTCACATAGCTGCTTACCGATGAAAGGTATAGTAATTAGTTTACCCTTAATTTTTACCATAACATCATTGGTAGAAAAATTCACCCATCCTTCATATTTATTCAAAAAGTCAGCCCCCACCAATATGTCTACACTCAGTCCATTTATAACTAAGAAGTTCTGTCTTATTTCTACTTCCTTAAATGCTATGGGTAGAAACACTTCCTGTTTTACTGTCTTCTTAGTCTTACCGGTTGCTACTACAATGTTCAAGCCACTTACTGGCATCTTAACAATCTGTTTACTGTTAGGGAGTTCATTTACCAAGTTCTGGGATACTGCACAGACTTCCGATCCAGTATCTATCAAACATTTAACTGGTTCATTTAATACTCTTAGCTCTACTATCGGTTGCCCTAAGTACTCTTTATTTATTTTGGGTTCTGCTTCCTCCAATAAATCTTGCACAATTTCTCTCCTTTCGAAGCCTGTCTTTTGGGTGGCAATCACATTCACACTTACAGGGTTTATTTCATGCTTATTATCACCCTCAATTCTAGTGGCAGCTCCTATTAGCCTATCCACTATTACTAAGTCAAAACATTTTTCCAATGTTTCCCCCTCTTTCTCATTAACCTCCTTTTCTACGACCCTATCCAAGGCGTCGTCATTAACCTCTACCTCCTCCTCTAATCTATCCTCTTCTTCGTAACTATCTACAACATCAATTATCTTATCAAGCACAGTCACAACCCTGCCATTATTACTGTTCTCACCCCTATCCGACAGCTCTTCATTAGTTTTACTGTGCATAATGTCTTTCTGATTATTACCCTTATAACTAGTACTTAGTTCTTCAATAAGTGGCTTCTTATGATTATTCTTACAGTTAATTGGTTCATTAACCTCCACTTGACTTAAAGCTACTATCTCTGTCTGTTTTACGTTATCCTCCCTAAATTTTGTAGCAACAACATTTATGTTAGGTGGTCGTTCAGGCTGCTTTCTTATGAATGGTTTTGCCAGCGGATTTAACTTTAAACGCTGTTGCCTACGATCGCCAGCACACTCGTAGACAATTAATGGTTTTCCGAGCGCGGTGCGTCATCACTATGCCTCCAGCTGACCGCCTCACCTCCTGACATCTGTCGGCCGCTGTCATACTGCTCGCGTTCATTGAACCTGTTAACATATGTTCTTCCTCTACCACGTGAACTGCCACGGTATCCGCCGCCTCTCTGAACACCCATCCTATTAATGTTTACATCCGCGCGATTGTCATTCTGCCTAGCAGGCGGGCGATGCTCCCTCCTCATGTTTTCTTCTTCTTTTTGGACGGATTCAACCCTTTCTAAATACTGTACGAACTTGTCAATGTTATCTCGGGGCGCAGATATGATCTTAGTTTTCCAGTTCCACGGTAGCTTATTTTCTACCCCTAATATGATCTGTTCTGTTTCTAACTTATTACTAAGGTAGGACAGAGTTGTTACCCACCTTTGAACAAATCGTTTGATGCCCTCTCTCTTGGGGTCATACTTCTCTCCCGACCAGAACCGATTAAGAACATCCATCTGCTTTCTCTTTCCCCAGTATTCCTCAAAGAACGCTAATTTAAATTCTGACAATTTCGCGTATTTTTCAGAGGCTAAATTCCCCCATACTCTGGCCCCTCCCATCAAATTTGAAGTGATAAAGCCTATCTTTTGTTTATCGCTCCATACTTTCGGCAAAACGTCTTCAAAATCGTTCCAAAATTCTCTGGGGTGCATGTTCTTACTTGGGTCAAATTTTAAAAACTGTCTGTGGGTAACATACGCAACCTCGGTAGATTCAATTATTCCACTGGAAATTATACTACCACTATGGTTAGAAACACACTGTTCTACTTTGGTTAGTCTGCATTCATGCCCACAAAGTTGCTCATTCACACTTTCACTGAAATGGCTTATGTGAGTCTCTAAATTATTGACCTTATTTACAACTTGCTCTCCAAGTTTCTCACACCGAATTTTGGTATCATTTACTTTACATTCTAAGGCGGCATGATTAATTTCATTGGAATTCTCTACCACTTTTATGTGCTCACATACTTTATCTAATTCTGCATCAACATGGGATTTAAATTGCTGTTGATCCTCAGTAACCTGTTCGATTCGTGTCGTCAATTCACTTTGCACTTGAACAATATTTTCTGTACATTCTAGTTTAACCTGCTGTATTTCAACATTTACTTTACTACTGAGCACTGCTAAATCTTGCTTCCAACAGTCTCTGAGATCGGATATTTTGGAATCTAAATCAGCGCCCATTTTAGTCATCTCATTACTTAAATCAGATCCTAATTTAGACATTTTTGAATCCATTTTACTTGACATATTAGTTTCCATTTGTGACATATTAGTTTCCAATTTTGATATACTGGAATCCATCTTACTTGACATATTGGAATCCAACACGTTCATCTTAGTTAATAGATTCATCAGCATACTGGCGACATTATCCTTCGCCCCCTCATTTGCTGATACAATGTCCCTATTAACATTAACTACCGGCATGGGTAACTGTAACTCACTGGGCACTGACATATTTGGATCTGACTCCAAACTATAATTAACATAGGATGAATCAGTCAAACTACTACTGAAATTGGGTTGAGACACGTCTAAACTAAAATTCATGGGGTCATTTTCCCCTGTCTCCATCCCACTATCACAACTTAGTTCCGCCTTTTTGTCACTTGGTTGAAACTCAGCCATTTTTCTCAGTTTGACTCCACAAACACACAAAGTTTTCAAAAGCACTGTACTTAACTTTGTGCTTCGGCGTGCTGCGTTGCTGCTAGATGAAACTGCGGGTCCGTTCACCATACACTGCAATGCTGTACCAGTTTCCGGGCCCCCGCTCGAATCCGCGCTGCCAACTGCCATTGCTGTCGTCGCCTCTGCGTAGTCTCCGTAGCTCGTCGTCTGCCAGACGCCGTCGTAGACTGCTATTCCAATCGGCGCGTAGTCACCGAAAAATTCTTCCGTTCCGTACAACACATTACAGTTCACGGACACTTTCACTGTCCTTCCTATTCACGTGGCGATATCAATTTGTACGCTACACAGTTCCTACACATAGCGAGCACTTCTGTATTGTCCGGTAATTGTCACTACTGCTTTTTTTGAAATTCACTGGAATTTACTATTTTTAATTCCCGGCCGATGCACCACTTGCGACGGGTCAGGCTCTTATCGCGCAGTTTCCTTTCCCTGAAAGAAAATCCACCTACCTCGTTTCTTAGGTAGTTGCTGCACTCGCCTCTCCTGATAGCAGCTACTGGAAAAATTGCAGAAAAGCAGTGTTGAAGAAACTGCAATTTAATAGCCGCTCACCGGAGGCCGCGATACATGTTTGCTGAAATACAATCTATGAGCAATCTTCCTAAATAAATTGAGTTATTGGAATGGTAGTAATTGTTTACTCAAACGAGAACGCGAAGTTGGTAATTCTATTTAAGCTCTTTATTGTCTTTAAGCCTGATCATCAGCCCGCTAATCTACGTTTGAAGAAAGTTCAGTTCACAATTCTATCCACACTCAAACCCCGCCAGAATTAGCTTTCAAAGTTACGGAATTTACTTAACTGCAACACAGACGATTTTCTAACATACACGTTTGCAGTCGATGTTCAATAATAGTTCGTTTTTTAACGTTAATGCTCGCCATAAGCACTTAGTAAAAGTTTACTAAGTACCGCCACGCTTTTAATTATTAAAGTTACTCGCGTCTTTCGCGGAACGAAAAGTCACAACTCGCTCAAACTCACACTACGCGTTACTGGACTCTTCCAGTCTCAAATCGCACAGTACCGAACCGATGAAGCCGTTTTATGACTTCATTTTACACATTATTCGCGAGGACACATCAAGCATGTCTCTTCTCGATCACAGTTCCTTCGCGACTCCTCATCCACTCGCGACTCACTCTCCTAGTCTGCTAACCGTCCTCGCATCTCATTGGCTCACACATCACACAGCCAATCAGAATTAACTCTTTGGGTGCGCCTCGCGCCAAAATCTAGCACGCACCAGTCATGACTTCTGAATCATTTACGTCATGATTTCTTGTTACACAAAATTTACTGTATAATTTAACAAACCGAAAGGAAAACTAGACTTTACTTTATTTCCAGAAATTATTTAAATACTCGCGAACGTTCTGGCTGCTTGTACAATACCATACACTCTTGGACATCCGACATTCACTAAGATGGGGAACCACTGGCGACTCTGTTCCCACGGTTACATCGTCTGAACACTTGCGAGTTCCAACCTAGATTTTATACACTTGCAAAGAATGGCGAATGTCCCTCTTTCATTCACTCAGGCACACTCATTCACTCTCACCTACTCATATAAAATAACTGTTCACAAAAATTCAAAACATTTATGGTTTTAACAAAGTTATAGGTGAATTTCTAAAAGTAAAATTCTCAAAATAAATACAAAAGCACGGAAGGTGATTTTGTTTCATAGTTGGATGGTCACTGAAGGTGATCTATACATAATGGTATTTATTTAGACTCGAAAATTGTAGAAATTTGCGTTTTCTGTAAGATTTTTCTAATTTCCAAAATATGCAGGTTTCAAAGCTCAAATTTGGATGACTTATTTTTATTCATAACAGAAACTAGTATATTAACTTTTAATTTCCTCAGGTTCCTCAGTTAGAAGTTATTAAAGATGAAAGTTCCACGTTATACACGCGGCTAGTTAGCGCACAGGTCTTACATTCTCACGGTACAGACATGCCATATGGTCGTGACGTCAGACGAACGGACACCGGTAATCTGCCCGCTACAGCACATATGCTAATCTGATGGCTACTTTACAGTCTGTCTACATTTCACAGTAAATATTTGATAGAAAACTGTGCGCTCGCACTAGTTGCGACGCCACACGTTGCATACTTTCCTGCCATGTTGCATTGCAAACATCTGGTCCGAGAGCTTAGGAGTTAACTGCTGCTACTGGCCTTATTCCATGTCATAGGCTGTGAGTTGTCAGGGAATAAATACTACAATTAGTAATTTCTTGTGAAATAAATTACACATGATATAAAAATCTGCATCTCATAGATTATCCATGCATCTCAGAATCATTTTTTTTTTCGCTGAGCGGCGTTAAGTTTTAGTACATGTGAATTAGTGCCCTGTTAATTTCGAAAACTACCTAGAATGTCCGTCTGCTTAGCTGAGTGGTAACGTGTTTGCCTATCCTACAGCGCGCACGGCTTCGATTCCTTGCCGGGTCGCGGATTTTCTCCTAATTCCAAGCACACATCTGCAACTCTGATAAAATTTGGGATGAACCTGTCTGGAACATACTCGTTGAGAGAAGAATGATCAATATAACAGTGAGTTACCTCGTCGCTTGCCACTTGAACGAATGAAGTCACCATTAATATATTCAACGCTGGTTTCTTCTAGTAAACTGTAGTACCAAGCACGTCATCCAGTTTTGGTTTAGAGCTGCAGATACTTTTCAGCAGTCATTGGCATTTGTAGTAATGGGGGTTTTAACTTCTGAACTACTTGCTCTATACTCTCTTAGGATGCGTTTCAGTTATACTCATACAACGGGTGCAGGTGGAAGATGCGTTGAATGAGTATCCGTCTGATGCTTTTTGGAAGCGATAGAGGAGGAGTGTAGAAATCATATCTTCATTTCACTCTGTACAACTTGACAATGAGCCCAAAAGTGTAACAAAATAGCCATTTAGTCTTCGGTTAAGGCAATAATTACGTTACTGAACACCTGACTTTAAGACGCTTATTCTGAAGACACAGAGCGACGGAAAAAATGCATACTCTTGAAGGCACAGAAAAGTTCATGATGGACCGTACTTCATTTCAGTTTTAATGACTGGGCATTCTGTTACATTCGCGTACTGAGCGATGGAAAAATGTGTACGTGCCCAGTAAGCCCTCTAATCACTTTATCTCTTCCGAGCAATCCCGATACGAGTTAGGCTATGAAGGCAGCAGAATTGTCAGTTTTCGTGGAATATTGGTTCTTGAAATTTACAAAACATATTAGAAGAAATGAATTTTTGTAGCCATCAGCTCTACGCATTCAACTTTGTTCTTTGCCGGTTTCGGTTGTTATAACCATCGTCACTGGAAGACTAAATAGAAAAAACATATGTAGTGTACGCAGACGAGAAGAAAGAGAAATATCAAAATTGTAATTATGTACCTCAAAGCCATACAATTAACAAAGCTGAACGTGAGCAGATTTTGGCTAAAAATGCTTTAATTACCCAACATGGTTTTGCGAGAACAAGCTTGTCTTTGTGCCTGAGATTCTTATTTAAGATCATCGGTCATTTCTGTTACATATAAGATTCACTGAGCAGTTACTATCTTAGCAGCCTGTGTGTGAATTCTAAGGATACCAGCCGCAATGCCTACATAACAAGGTTTCCGTACGTGCAGCAAATTATAATTCACATTCTTAGATCCCTTCTGTCTCCTAGCCGCATTCCCTGCTATCGATTACACAAGTTGTTTCCGTTTCAGACAACTTCTCTGTTTTACCCCTTAATATTGAAAAGTTGTTACGGGCTCAAATTTTATATAAAACATGTAATAAGATTCTATGACGATCTCTCTCTCTCTCTCTCTCTCTCTCTCTCTCTCTCTCTCTCTCTCTCTCTCTCTCTCTCCCTCCCTTTCTCTTTGTTATGTGCATGTTACGTGCATTATTTAATTTACGAAAGCACTTTGGTCGCTATTTCTTAACTTCTTGTGATTATTCGTGTAGTTAATAACAGGTCGTAATATATTTAACTTGCCGAAAGATATTACAGGTGACATAAATAGATGGGAAAACTTGAATTTGATATCTACAACAGATTTAGGTGGAAAAGTAAAGAAGTATTATAGCGATAGGTTAACATGACATTTGAAAATTATCACTAATGTGCTTTCCCCATAAGATATGTTGGAAAAGCCGTCACATGGTCTATGCACTTGTTTCGAGATGACATTTATTATAACTGGAAAATGAGTTACGTATGTAATACGCTGGACAGTGGGAATCAGTTTCTATACTATACGGACTTTTCTGGGTCACACTTGTACCTTCAGTGCACCACACCAGAAACCAAAGGGAATGGGGTATGGAGATCTAGCGGAAGACGGTACCATGAAGGAGACGCGGTCACCAGAGACATCGTACAAGAATTGGAATGAGGCACACGTCGTGTATGCAGTATCCACCTTACTGTTGGAAACAGCGTTCAAGAAAGTTTAGTGCAGAAATATTCTGCATTTATTTTGTCGTGGAATTAAATTGGCCTAAAAGCACACTACCGGCTTATAGTATGCTTCTTGATTGTGTATAGCCATTTTCTTCTGGGCCCTGACGTCCGCCTGTTTCAACAGATGTACAACAGTCGTTTTGTATGGAAATAATTTCTATTTTTTTCCTTTTATTCTTTTTTTCACATGTCGTGTGCTGTGTTGTATGACACATTTCCCGTTTTGATAATAAGACTTCAGAAAACCACCATTGGTTCTATTCTTAAATTTTCACTCCACTGTTGCTGGACACCACCTACAATTTTAGGAAAATCAATCGGTCGTAGCCCCTATGGGGAATCATAACAGAATTCTTCAAATGTGCATTACTTGTACGAGTGGAAACCTGTGTGAAGAAGGTCGAACCAAATTTGAATTCAGAGGCTCTTAATTACACATCTGCTGTACATAAAACGTCTCAAATTCATGAAGTATTGGATATGTGCTAAAGAAATTTCGTCTGATAATCACTGTACTACACAGCACGATATCACGTACTGTCATGTTATTCCTGCTGTTTCTTTCAGTGAAAAAATTGGAACTCTATTTACGAACGTGCCCGTAGCTATGTCAACCACTGATTTGTGTCTGACATTAAGAGCTCTCCACTCTTATCCTGATGAACATAACTATGATTTTGATTCCTCAGTCATAAATTTGTGGTTGAGACGAAACAGTAAAATAAGACACACACACACACACACACACACACACACACACACACACACGCCAACCTAAACGAGCACAGCAACTATTCATTCTCCTCGCACGTAATCGTTACGTCATGCATGCCGGGTACTCTGACTAAACGCTTTACACTCAGATTGTGATCGGGAAAATTAAGCCGCGTTTTGTACTCGACACGCAGGTCGATAGCGGTAATTCCAAACTGCATTTACAGCGTAGGTAGTAGGAAAGCCAGGAGATTAACGAGCAATTTCGATAACGAAAGTAATTTACGATAGGCCAACCACTGGCACATTACGTACAATGAGTTCTGTGAACATGAGAGCCAGCATTTTCACTTCCTTGGCGTCACCAGTGAATATGCACAACACACGGCAGTAGCGCTGAATTAATAGTAGCTCTGTTCAAATATATCAGCCGAGAGAGAGAACAGAAGCCCACAGTTTATAATAGCAAATGTCACGTGATGGCTGGGATAAATGTTTCCCCTTTGTACTCACTGCTGGATGAGAGTCACTACTGAACGAGGGTGCGACGTGGTAATTCGGGAAAACAGAATTTCAGATCCTTGTCCACCCACGCAAATTCACATTTTCTGTGGTCTCCCTAAATCGCTTAAATCAAAAGACATTGTCTGTTAATTTCTTCAGTACACCACAACGTAAGCTTGTGTTCCGTCTCTAATGACTTCACTGCTGACAGAAAGTTAAACCCCAATATTCCTTCGTTTTTGTGTCAGGGTCTCTCCCACCGACATGGGGAGCAATGACTATCATGATAAAATAAAGAGAAATCAAAGCTCCCACGAAGAGATTTAGCTGTTAACATTAACTGTATTTTCCGTCGGTGTTTTGTAGAACATGATAATATTAAAAAGGAAAAACAGTTCCTAATGTTAAAAAAAAGGTTCAAATGGCTCTGAGGACTATGCGACTAAACTTCTTAGGTCATCAGTCGCCTAGAACTTAGAACTAATTAAACCTAACTAACCTAAGAACATCACACACTTCCATGCCCGAGGCAGGATTCGAACCTGCGACCGTAGCGGTCGCTCGGTTCCAGACTGTAGCGCCTAGAACCGCACGGCCACTCCGGCCGGCTCCTAATGTTCTGCAAAATTATATTTATTCAGTCACGAACCGGCTTTCGGCTTTTCAGGCTATCTTCAGACGAAGCCGAAAGCCGATTATTGACCAAATAAATATAATTTTGCAGACGTAGCATGTGAAAACTGCTGGATTTGGACGGGTTACTCCTGTAACTGAAATATCAGATCTGAAGATGGTTCTGAATGAACCGAAACCGGTCATATGAATAAAAATATTTGCAATCAAGACGGTTTTTAAGTAACATTATATAATTTTGCAGAACGTTAGGAATTTTTTTTCCTTTTTAATATTTAGCTGTCACTTTTTCCCATGCTCTTCAGGAGAGAATGGTAGAGACAACTGAGACTTTCAGAGTAATTGTGTAGATTTAGATAAGGTGCCAAGGTCAATTTCTTCCACTCCTTCATTCTTTAATTAACAGCCGAAACATTGAATACACCTCTAAAAGGCGCGTGGAGTCAGTCAGCTACCGCAGGCTCTAGCCAGAGTCCTCGGACTGGCCCCGTTGTGAAAGACGATTGTACTGCTGCGGAGGTGGTAGTGCAGTGAACCACGCAGAGCTTCATTTGCTGAGACAGGGAAGGAACTAGACATAGCTGGAATATGCACCGGGTTTAATGACCGCTGGTGACGGGCTACTAGATCAACACATGATTGCTGCTGAGGTGCATCGCGAACTCAAATGGAAATCCCTGGAGGGAATGCGATGTTCATTCTGCGCAGCACTATTGAGAAAGTTTAGAGAATCGTCATTTGAAGCTAACTGTATAACGAATCTACTGCCAACAATGTAAATTTCGCTTAAGGAGCGCGAAGGTAAGAGAAACTACGTCTCATACAGAGGCGTATAGATAGTCGTCTTTTCCTCGCGAGGAAGTGACTAGTAGCGGTATAAGGTATCCTCCACCATGCTCCATACGTTGTCTTGCGGAGTTCGTGTGTAGATGTAGATGTGGGACCGGCCAAATCGGATGCGATGTACAGAAGCTTTCGTCTTTGTTTTGAGGTAAAATCTTGACAGTCGTAGCTAGATAGTTAATTTGTTTATTCATCCTCAGGTAATTTACACAAATTAACCAATAATTTTTCATTTTGCATCACGACCATGGTGGTACTTCTTCCTTTGTATTATGTCCATTCTTTCCGAGAAACTGAGTCCCTCTACATGTGAAGATGTGTTAGTGCTCGGGACAATAGCAAGAGGTTAGTATGTTACCTATCACACATGTTGGGCGTTCAGTTTCACAGTAAGTTGAATTAGACAGTGATGGGAATGGAAAGCGCTCACCATAAAGCATCAGTCCCATATTTTTCACAGTTTTTGGAGATGTTCATCAGGAATATTTCCATTGCATTCAGAACTGATGTCACCCCACAGGCACGAATACACTCTTATATTCGTATATATATGGAAACAAATATCCTCCAACTGTCATCATGAGAAGCTTCTTGTCATGCCTGAAACTAATTCTGCGTCAGTTTATGAAAATAGCTCCTTGAGGCTAGTATAGAAGTGTATCGCATCCAAGACATTCTTTATGGGTGAAAAATAAGGTCGCTAGGCAAGCCAGTCAGTGGTCTATACTTCATTCAAGGCATCTGCGATTCGAACTGCAAGGTGGGTCTTGCACTATTGTGTTGGAATTTCCTGTTTGGTACACTAGTTAAGAACTACAGGGTGATTCAGAATTCCTATGACACATAGAGGTGTTGTAGAGAGGATTGAGGACAGCAGTATTTGCTAATGAAGTCATGTACAGAAATGCGTCGTTTGGAAGATAAACGACTTTGAATGATGGAAGGAAATAAACATTGACAGAGTTCGGTGTCCCGTGTCATGTGATGTCTTGCGTGGTGTCATGTCACGTACCATCAGAGAAAATCCCCATGAACTGAAGTGCTTGTACCCCAGTTGCCAATGAGTGATCGAGAAAGTCGGTGCATTACATAATGGCAGAGTACATGTTTACCGAGTACCCTGGCATGTTGCTCATCTACAGTGAAAGTGGACGAAATGCTCGATTAGCACAACGCCTTATCACGAACGGTTAACGGGTCATACTCGTCTATTACATGTCATTTTTGAGAGGTTGGATAAACGGCTTCGAGAAACTGCCACCATCAAGGCTAATAGAGCCGATTGTGGTCGTGGCCGGACGCCCCGCACTGTTGACATGTAAGAGGAAGTCCAGCTGGTCGATCAGAACCCGTCGACGAATACCTCCAACACCGCAGGTTCCGTGGATGTACCCCAGAGCAGTGCCTGATTAGTTCTCCATTAACAGCACCTGCACCCATACCACCTCCAGTGTGGGCAGGCAATGGGTTCAGCTGATTTGGCGCCACGCGCCGATTAGTGAGCATTGTTCCTACACCGTTGTGTAGACGTTCCAGACTTTCCTGGGATCATTCTTGTTGCAGGTGAAGTGCATTTTACAAACTAATGTCTGCTCGAGCGTCTTAACAGCCTCCTTTGGGATGAGAAAAAACCTCATGGACTTCAACATAGTTTCAGTATAATGTGTGGGCTGGTATTATCCACGATCGTCTGACTGGCCTGTGTATCCCACCACCGAGTCTGACGGGTCAAGCTACTTGACCTTCCTGCAACACGTACTGCTGCAGCATTTGGAGGATGTGTCACTGCATATCCATCGGAAGATGTGCTTCCAGCATAATGACGTGGCAGTCCACTTACCACGTGAAGTCCGTCAACACCTTTGCCAAATACTCAGGAACAGGTGGATAAGTGGCGGTGGACCGATTCGCTACCGACCGCGATCGCCCGATTCAACACGTCTGTACGTTTCCCTGAATTCTGAATCACCGTGTGTGTGGCACCAGGATCCACAGTTTTCACGACATACTGCATTCAGCCGTCCTTCACCAATAACTAAATCAGCCCCGTTGTCATATGCAATAGCTCCCTATACCACAGCTCTAGTAGTTGGAGAGGTATGAGTCTCGGGAATTGCTGTTTCCTGTGACTGCGCCAGGCCTTCTACGTACACCCCGCTGTTGGTCTGACTATCGCCAACAGATGCGCGGCTCATCACCGTACACAAAAGAACGTCACTCAGTGTCCCATTTGACTCTGGCTCTACACCGTGCAAGTTTCTGTTGTCTGTGGTATAGAGTCAACGGTAAGAGACGCATTGCAATTCGAGATCATAACCTAGCTTCCAGTAATCTCCTTCCGAAGTTTCGTGGTGACACTCCGCGTATATCATTTATCTGGATATCAGCTGTTGATATCCATCTGGAGGTCAGACCTAGTCAAATGGTTCAAACAGCTCTGAGCATTATGGGACTTGACATCTAAGGTCATCAGTCCCCTAAAACTTAGAACTACTTAAACCTAACTAACCTAAGGACATCACACACATCCATGCCCCCCCCCCCTTGCAGGTCCGGGGGTTAGAATAGGCCCGTGGTATTCCTGCCTGTCGTAAGAGGCGACTAAAAGGAGTCCCCCCCCCTCAAGGGGGTAGTTAGCGCCTGCGTCCGGAGACGGACGGTTCTACGACCTATATTTGCGGTCATTTTGGTTTTTAACTTCTTCTGGTTTCTTCCTTCCATTGGTTGGTTCCTTTCTTTGTTCTTCTCCATCTCACTGTCTTACTTACTCTCTCCCTTGCCTTCTTCTCCTTGCCGCCTTCTCCTTGCCTTCTCTGGTCTCCGCCTCGGCGTTTGAGACAGTCTGTCCTTTCTCTCCCTCTCTCCCTTCCTTTTCCTCTTCTTCCTTTCTCCCTGTGCGTGCCTGAAGGCCGACCCACGCGTACGCACGCGTAGCCGGTGACGGGGTAACGCGTAATTCCCCGCCCTGGGTAGACAAGTAAGGCACGCACGTACCCCCTGGTAAAGGCGTAGATGCCATAGCCGGATCTGTCAAGTCTTGTACCAGGTTGCGTAACTGTACCTTGTTACTAGAAACTGAGAGGGCCTTTCAGGCACAAAAACTGCTTCGGGCCACTCTCCTGCAGACGTTCCCTGTCCGGGTGGAGGCTCACTGCACTTTGAATTCGTCTCGTGTTGTGGTATATACTAGATCACTCGACGGATTGACTGACGAGGAGATTCAGTCTTTCCTCGCTGAGCAGGGCGTGACGGCTGTCCATAGGGTCATGAAAAAGGTCAACAATGATCTTGTACCAACCCAGACACTTTTCTTGACCTCTGATAGTGTTCAGCTGCCGTCGCGCATCAAAGCGGGCTACGAGGTTATTTCTGTTCGCCCCTATGTCCCGACACCTACGCGCTGCTACCAGTGTCAGCGTTTTAATCACACTCGCCAGTCTTGTTCCAATGCGGCTAAATGTGTCACTTGTGGCAGGGATGCCCATGAGGGTCACTGTCCACCTCCGTCTCCTCGTTGTGTGAACTGTCAGGGTGTCCATGCAGCGTCCTCCCGCGACTGTCCCATCTACAAGGAACCTTCAATACAGGAAATTCGGGTCAAAGAGAAAGTATCCACCTCGGGTGCTCGCAAGCTATTTACTAGTAGGAAGCCCACGCTGCTCCCAGCGGGGAAATACAATACTGTCCTCGCCTCTCCTCGGACTACCAGGGAGGTGGCGACGCAAACATGCGATTTGACCTTCAGCACTACGTCACCCCTCGGACACCAGCACCTTCATCAGCTTCTGACAATACGAAGACCCAGAAGTCAGATGCACGGGCCTTCAAGAAGGAACCGTCCCGTACAGATTTCCTACGTACTTCGAACTCACAGCCATCGACCGGTACTTCCACTAAACGACCTTCCAAGAAGTATCATAGGAAGCACAGTTCTCCTTCTCCGCCACGGCGCATTTCTTCTCCTGCGCCACCCAGCGGTTGCCGCCCCAGGCCGTCACCCGTTTCGCCTAGCCGCACCGATGGTAGCCGAACATCTGGCCGTTCACCCGCGAAGGAAGCTCCCCCTCCCGGCCATCTTAACAAGATGGCCGACGACCCTATTGAACCAATGGACGATGACTCTACGCCTACTGATAGCGGCGGCAGTGCTTGCTCGAAGCCAGGCCCTCAGCGGCCTTCGAGGTGACCCCTTCTTGCATCTTGTTTTTCTTTTTCTTCTCACGATGGCACTTATTCACGGGAATATCCGCAGCATTCGCTCCATCCGAGAGGACTTAAAGTTGCTGCTCCGCTTGCACCGTCCGCTCGTCGTAGCCCTCCAGGAAACGAAGCTAAGCCGATGCGATCACATTGCCTTGGCACACTACACCTCTGTGCGTTTTGACCTACCCCCTGTGGCAGGTATTCCGGCTCATGGAGGGATTATGTTGCTGGTCCGAGATGATATCGTAGTAAATCCCATCACATTGCACACCGGCCTGCAGGCAGTTGCTGTCTGAATTACTCTCCCCACTTTTACATTTTACATTTGTACCGTTTACACTCCATCGTCGTCTGCCGTTAACAGGGCAGACATGATGCAAATTATTGCTCAGCACCATTTTTGTTTACTGGAGACTTCAATGCCCACCATCCCCTTTGGGGCTCTCCAGCATCCTGCCTGAGGGGCTCCCTGTTAGAAGACCTTTTCAACCAGCTCAATCTTGTCTGCCTCAATACTGGCGCCCCTACTTTTCTTTCGGACACATCTCACACCTATTCCCATTTAGACCTCTCTATATGTACTACCCAACTTGCACGCCGGTTTGAGTGGTATGCACTTTCTGATACATATTCGAGCGACCACTTCCCGTGTGTTATCCATCTCCTGCATCATACCCCCTCTCCCTGCTCAACTAGTTGGAACATCTCCAAAGCAGACTGGGGGCTCTTCTCTTCCAGGGCGACCTTCCAGGATCAAACCTTCACAAGCTGCAGTAGTCAGGTCACACACCTCACGGAAGTCATTCTCACTGCTGCTGAATATTCCATCCCTCACACTACTTTTTTCTCCACGTCGTGTACCGGTCCCCTGGTGGACCGCAGCATGTAGAGACGCTTTACGTACTCGTCGACGTGCTTTACGCACCTTTAAACGCCACCCTACAGTGGCGAATTGTATCAGTTATAAACGATTACGTGCGCAGTGTCGTCGTACTATTAAAGAAAGCCAGCTGGGCTGCTTTCACAAGCACCTTCAACAGGTTTACTCCTCCTTCTGTTGTCTGGGGTAGCCTGCGCCGGCTATCTAGCACTAAGGACCACTCACCAGTTTCTGGCTTGACGGTCGCGAATGACGTCCTTGTGGCCCCTGAAGATGTCTCCAATGCCTTCGGCCGCTTTTTTGCAGAGGTTTCAAGCTCCGCTCAGTACCACCCTGCCTTCCTCCCCCGAAAACAGGCAGAGGAGGCTAGGCCACCTAACTTCCACTCCTCGAATCGTGAAAGTTATAATGCCCCATTCACCATGCGTGAACTCGAAAATGCACTTGCCCGGTCACGGTCCTCCGCTCCAGGGCCTGATCCTATTCATATTCAGATGCTGAAGAACCTTTCCCTGCGGGTAAAGGTTTCCTTCTTCGAACTTATAATCGCATCTGGATTGAGGGACATGTTACCGCATGCTGGCGCGAGTCTATTGTTGTACCGATTCCTAAGCCGGGGAAGGACAAGCAATTGCCTTCCAGTTATCGACCCATCTCGCTTACCAGCTGTGTCTGTAAGGTGATGGAGCAAAGGTTAACTCTCGTTTGGTTTGGCTGCTCGAATCTCGACGCCTACTTACCAATGTACAATGTGGATTTCGTAGGCGCTGCTCTGCTGTTGACCATCTGGTTACCTTCTCGACCTTCATTATGAATAACTTCTTGCGGAAGCGCAGGACCGCGGCTGTGTTCTTTGGTTTGGAGAAGGCTTACGACAGCTGTTGGAGGGCGGGCATTCTCCGCACCATGCATATATGGGGCCTTTGCGGTCGCTTCCCTCTTTTTATTCGTTCCTTTTTAATGGATCGACAGTTCAGGGTACGTATGGGTTCTGTCCTGTCAGACACCTTTCGCCAGGAGAATGGGGTGCCACAGGGCTCAGTTCTGAGCGTCGCTCTCTTCGCCATAGCGGTCAATCCAATAATGGATTGCCTCCCTGCTGATGTATCAGGCTCTCTTTTCGTGGACGATTTTACCATCTATTGCAGCGCGCAGCGTACATGTTTCCTGGAGCGCTGTCTTCAGGGTTCTCTTGACCGTCTTTACTCCTGGAGTGTCGCCTATGGCTTCCGTTTTTCTGCCGGTCTGTATTAACTTCAGGAGCTACGAAGAGTTTCTCCCACCGTCCTTACGACTCGGTCCCGTTGCTCTCCCATTCGTGGAGACAACAAAATTTTTAGGTCTTACATTTGACAGAAAACTTAGCTGGTCTCCACATGTGTCATATTTGGCTGCCCGTTGTACCCGTTCTCTGAATGTCCTCCGTGTTCTCAGTGGTATGTCGTGGGGAGCGGATCGAACCGTCCTACTTCGCCTATATCGGTCGATCGTCCGCTCCAAGCTGGATTATGGGAGCTTCGTATACTCCTCTGCACGCCCGTCCATCTTACGCCGCCTCAACTCCATACAACATCGGAGTTTAAGTCTTGCGATCGGAGCGTTTTATACTAGTCCCGTCGAGAGTCTTCATGCTGAAGTCGGTGAATAGCCACTCACCTACCGGCGCGATACACTGCTTTGTCGGTATGGCTGTCGGCTACTGTCAATGCCCGACCACCCATCGTATCGTTCCTTTTTTGACGACTCACTCGACCGTCAATACGGGTTTTATGTCTCAGCCCTGCTACCCCCTGGAGTTCGCTTTCGTCGCCTCCTTCAACACCCTGATTTTTCACTCCCTGCAACCTTTAGGAGTGGGCGAGAGCCACACGCCACCTTGGCTCCAGGCTCGGGTTCACGTTCACCTTGACCTCAGCTCGCTCCCAAAGGAGGTTACCCTCTGTTCGGTATACCACTCCCGTTTTGTCGAATTTCGTTAGAAGTTCATTAATATGACATTCATTTATACAGATGGCTCTGAGATCAATGACGGGGTCGGGTGTTCTTTTATTGTCGGACACAAAGTTTCAAATACCGGCTCCATGGCCATTGTTCGGTCTTCACAGCTGAGCTCTTTGCCCTCTACCAGGCTGTTCTTTACATGTGCCGCCACCGACATTCTGCTATGTCATCTGCTCCGATTCCCTGAGCGCCATCCAGAGCCTCAGTGATCCGTATCCGGTTCACCCTTTCGTGCACCGGATCCAACGCTCTCTTCAGCAGCTGGTGGACAACGGTTCTCCGGTTAGCTTTATGTGGGTTCCTGGCCATGTCAGTATCCCTGGGAACGAAGCTGCGGATGCAGCGGCCAAGGCTGCGATTCTCCAGCCTCGGGCGGCTTCTTGTTGTGTCTCTTCATCAGATTGTAGCAGGGTCATTTGTCGGTGCATTTTATCGCTGTGGCATGCCGACTGGGCTGCACTTACGGACAACAAGCTTCGGGCCTTGAAACCTCTTCCCGCGACTTGGACGGCCTCCTCACGTCCTTCTCGGCGGGAGGAGGTCGTTTTGGCCCGGTTACGAATTGGACACTGCCGGTTCAGCCATCGCCATCTGCTGAAGGCTGCGGCGGCGTCGTTCTGCCCATGTGGGCAATTGCTGACGGTCCGCCACATTTTAACATCCTGTCCGGATTTTCATACACTGTGTCTTGATCTTGGCGTGCCATGTACTCTGGATGCCATTTTAGCAGATGACCCAGGAGCAGCTGCTCGCGTTCTTCGTTTTATCAACTTGAGAAACCTGTCTAAGGACATTTGATTATGCTGTTTTTTTTTAATCCTCTGCCTGTCTATGTATTTTATAGTATTGTCCCTTTTAGTTGCTGTTTTAACCTTGTGCCTCGCGGTGCATTCTTAACTTAGTCTGGGCGCTAATGACCATTGTAGTTGTGCGCCCTAAAACCACAAAAAACGACAACAAAAAATCCATGCCCGAGGCAGGATTCGAACCTGCGACCGTAGCAGTCGCGCGGTTCCGGACTGAAGTACCTAGAACCGGCCGGCCACCGCGGCCGGCTCAGACCTAGTCAAACAGTCCTACAACCTTCTCGTGGTGTAGTCCTCCTGGAAGGACCCACGCTTACTTTTCTTGCCTCACTGTTTTTCTGAGTCCATCTGATAATCACTCGTTCTGTACTCATTACACTACAGCCAACTGGATGTGTGATCTGGTATGTTCCTCCCTTGCCCCTCATGCCAATGATTCTTCTCAAAGTCTGGAAGAAGGTGATAATCTAAACTATACTTCCTGTGAGTGTACCATGTTGCGATCTCCATCTCAGCAGTTCCAGTAAAGTTAGACATACGACTTGAGCATCATTCGTTGTCTAGAAGAATGGCTGCTTTCGGTAGCTCGCATATACAGTAGATGAAATTATTATAAGCGTATCCCTTACAATATCAGTTTGTTAGCGTTGGGTCGATGTGTAACATTTTCCGCCGGTGGATTTAGTACAGTCAGTGTGTGTGTGTAGTAAAATGAATGTGCAACGTGTATTATTTAAGAGTTGTTGTGTTAACGTGCCACAGGTATGCCTCTGCGACGTGCATGGCGTCGTCGCTGGAGGCGCAGTGTACCTGTGTATCGCAGCTTGAAGGCTATTGATATTGACCTTGCTGGTCAATTTAATAAACAGCAGTTAATTGGAGGCCCAAATGTGTTTCGTGAACTGTATTTTTTAAAAACCGGATCTTAGTTCTCTCTTTCCAGATATGCTTAACTCTGGAGCACCACTGTAGAAAGGAACAGATCAGTTTGCTTGCGCCTGAGGCGGAATGAAGACAAGGGAGCAACAAACGACGGTGTGAGGCTCCTTGGCCCTGCGCGCTGGGTCGGGCTAGGTTGAGGGCGGGCCTATCACCTACTTAGTAACGCTGCGTGGGCGGTGTGTCCGGTTGGAGAGCTCTTTCCTCCCAGCGATAGTTCCAGCTCGCCCGCTTCCGCCCCGAATGTAGAGTCGAGCAACGATTCTCGGCTCACTCCTAATGTTCTAATCCATGTGGACCAACGCTGATTCGGCTACGCTGCAGACCGAGCGTGGTGGCGCAGTGGCTAGCACACTGGACTCGCATTCGGGAGGACGACGGTTCAATCCCGCGTCCGGCCATCCTGTTTTAGGTTTTCCGTGATTTCCCTGAATCGCTCCAGGCAAATGCCGGGATGGTGCCTGCGATAGGGCACGGCCGACTTCCTTCCCTAATCCGGTGAAGCCGATGACCTCCAAACAACCCAACCCAACTACCCCTCAGAAGTCTCGCTGGTAAGCCCTACACATCTTGCGTACAGTCCTCCATGCGATTTCCGTATGTCCGATTGCTTCGAGCGGAGAGGTGCACGCCTATGTGCAGTCATGGTTCCGTTGGCAACAGCAAACATCTTTCCATTAACTCTTTATGCGCCTTGACTAGCAGTGGCATAAATTTTTTAACAGTTTTAACAATTACTTTTGAAACAGTAAACAGTTTTGCTTACCTTTGTTTCCATCTGCCTCATTTCATTTGACTGTCTCTTATACTGTAGGGTTTGGGAACCTAAAGCTCTTCGTGTCACACGTGGAAATAGGCTAGGAGCCATTTCGCGCTAGAAAGAACGAATATGCCACTATCCTTTTCTCTACATTGACTTCGTTCATTGCTGACATGAATTAAATTTTATCCTTAGTTTTGGAAGGACGAAATAGTAACACTCAGATATTAGCATAAATAATAATCTCCACGAATATAAATATAAATGTTTATAAATTTTTTTCTGAAGTTATTTGTCGGGAACATACCCTTGTGAAGAAAGGGAACAGGGACAATTAACAGCTCAGACAAGATGAAAACAGAAGCTTTCCACCTGTGGTGGCACTGGAGAGTGTGTACAGCGAATAAGTGATGAGGAGATGTTGAATCGAACTGAGGAAATATGGTTCTGAAAATACGAGGAATCCCTAGAATAATTATGACATTTTTGGGGGGTTTCTGTTCCTCAGTGGTAAATCTTACAAATAAAATGGGAATAATGCCGTCTTTCACGGCTGTATAAAGTTTTATGTAGAGCAATTTTTCGATATTATTTGTAATTGATCAAAAGTGAACCAGTATCAACGGAACGCTAAACTTCAGCGGCAAGGTGCAAGGTAACCATTAGCATACTGCCAATACGTCAATAACTTACAAACAACCAAAGTCTCTCTCTCTGTCTCTCTCTCTCATGACTAAAAGTTATGCATCACCTCTGTTACGAGAGTTCCGGAACCTGTAAACAAATTTGGAATTCCGCCCTTCTTATTCCTCATAAAAACCACACACTGCATGTTGTACCATCATATAGCGAGACCTTCAGAGGTGGTGGTGCAGATTGCTGTACACATACCTCTAATACCGAGTAGCACGTCCTCTTGCATTCATGCATGCCTGTATTCGTCGTGGCATACTATCCACAAGTTCACAGAGGCACTATTGGTCCAGATGGTCTCACTCCTCAACGGCGATTCGGCGTAGATCCCTCAGAGTGGTTGGTGGGTCACTTCGTCCATAAACAGCCCTTTTCAATCTATCCCAGGCATTTTGACAAGGTTCATGTCTGAACATGCTGGCCAGTCTAGTAGAGCAATACCATTATCCTGAAGGAAATAATTCACAAGATGTGCACGATTGGGACGCAATTGTCGTCCATGAAAACGAATGCCTCGCCAATATGCTGCCGATATGATTGCACTATCGGTTTGAGTACGGCATTCACGTATCGTATAGCCGTTACGGCGCCTTTCATGACCATCAGCTGTGTACGTCAGCCCCACATAATGCCACCCAAAAACAGCAGGGACTCTCAATCTTGCTACACTCGATGGACAATGTGTCTAAGGCTTTCAGCCTGACCGGGTTGACTCCAAACACGTCTCTGACGATTATCTGGTTGAAGGCACATGCGACACCCACCGGTGAAGAGAACGTAATACCAATCCTGAGTGGTCCATTTGGCATGTTGTCGGGCCCATCTTTACCACGCTGCATGGTGTCGTGGTTGTAAAGATGGACCTCGGCTTGGACGTCGGGAGTGAAGTTGCGCATCATGCAGCCTATTGCGCACAGTTTCAGTCGTAACACGACGTCCTATGGCTACAAGAGAAAGCATTATTCAACATGGTGGCGTTGCTGTCAGAGATCCTCCGAGCAGTAATCCGTAGGTGTCTGTCATTCACTGCAGTAGTAGCCCTTGGGCGGCCTGAGCGAGGCATGTCATAGAGCCGCGTGGGATTAGCCGAGCGGTCTATGGCGCTGCAGTCATGGACTGTGCAGCTGGTCCCGGCGGAGGTTCGAGTCCTCCCTCGGGCATGGGTATGTGTGTTTGTCCTTAGGATAATTTAGATTACGTAGTGTTTAAGCTTAGGGACTGATGACCTTAGCAGTTAAGTCCCATAAGATTTCACACGCATTTGAACATGTCATCGACAGTTCCTGCCTCTCTGCATCTCCTCAATGTCCGGACAACATCGCTTTGGATCAGTCCGGGACGCGTGGACACTCCCCTTGCTGAGAGCCCTTTCTGGCACAAAGTAAAATTGCGGACACGTTCGAACCGCGGTATTGACCGTCCAGACATGGTAGAATTACAGACAACACGAGCCGTGCTCCTCCTCCTTGGTAGAGTGCCTGGAAGTGATCGGCTTTCGGACCCCCTCCGTCTAATAGGCGCTGCCCTGAATGGTTGTTTACGTCTTTGGGCGGGTTTTGTGACATCGCTGAACAGTCAAAGGGACTTTGTCTGTGATACAACAGCCACAGTCAAAGACTGTCTTTAGAATGTATACAGTCAACGTCTATCTTCAGAATCTATGCGTGTGTAAAATGACAACCTTCTCTGTAGAAACAAATTTTATTCTTGTTCCCACCTTTAGAGAGAAATTAAGAACAAGCTTCTTTACCATTGCGTTGCCTTCATGTCCTGCCATGCGTGAACAAGGACCTGAGGTACTATCCGCAACACTTCACTATTTGGTGATGAAATAGTCTGTTCATATCCCCATATTCCCCATAAACTGAGCAGTTTAAAGGTTAATCCGGATAGGTCAGTATGTAAGGACATTATGCGTTCTACGAACTACAGTGTTATCTCCACGCCGTTGTTGGTGGTTAACGCGGGAGACGGGGCAAGTTGAGGCATCGTTGTGATACGTACCATAACACCGACGAATACAGAAAAAGGACAACTGTAGACTTCAAGGCTCGAAAGTGCACCCAAATTGCCTTAACTATTTTTCCTTGTATACAGGCAAAGGCACATTCTCAATGTCTGGCATTTAACGTCAATAGCTAATTCACAGTGTAGTGATTACAAATTACAAACTGTAATCTTCACAGAGATCTCAGTTACTGTACGCAACACTTCACTTGCTAGTAATGAAATAGTGTGTTCGTAGCATTAACTCTCATATGCCCCATAAATATGCCCACAGTTTTAACGCATTAAGTTGAGAACGTAAGGAAATAAAGAATTCCTACGAACAACAAACTTCATCTATATCATTTGCGAATAATATATTCTAGTAGGATTCGACTTAGATAGTCCAGTCACAATTAGTTAATCCTAATCTTCATCATGTCATTGTCATTAGGTGACCTCGACCACAACAGCTATCAGTATATGTTACAGATGTGGAAAAAATACATGCAAACATCGCGAAAAACACGTTCTTCAACGCAACTGCAGATACTAGCCAGGTCTTCGGGTAGCGCTGTTGTATTAGGCCACGAAAGGCACCTGTGTAATGTCCTCAAAACGTTTCAAGTGTCAGCCGTGGGCGGAACAGTGGTGTGCGTAGTTGTGAGTGCTTATATCGGAGCTAAGAGACTTCGAACGTAGGCAAACACTTGGTCTTATTTGGTCCTCGTATGGTGGGTGCTTCCATAATCAAGGGGTCAAAAGTGTTTCGTGTTTCAAGAGACATCGTATCGAAGGCTTATACCGCATACCGTGAAAGTGCCAAAACGTAATTCACTAAGTCATAACGCAGTCGGAAGTGTGTGGCGAGTGGTCATGACGAACGGTCGTAGAAGAGGACTGTGACGACAACTGCAAAAATTACTACAAAACTGAATGTCACACTCGCTAACAGCACCAAAACAACATGTAGGGAGCTCCAGAAGCAGGAAATCGCAGGGCGAGCTGGAATTCGGCGGCCCGTGGTGCCCGAGCGGTTCTAGGCGCTTCAGTCCGGAACCGCGCGACTGCTACGGTCGCAGGTTCGAATCCTGCCTCGGACATGGATGTGTGTGATGTCCTTAGGTTAGTTAGGTTTAAGTAGTTCTAAGTTCTAGGCGACAGATGACCTCAGATGTTAAGTCCCATAGTGCTCAGAGCCATTTCAACTATTTTTGTGAGCTATCGAAAAGCCGGCGACTGGCCGCGCGGCGGATACCGTAGAGTGTGAAAAGAAAGAGATGGAGTCGGACAGGAAATGCATTTAGGAAATGAAAAATTACAGTAATAAATGATAGGAGTACGAAAACTACCGACTCTGCATGAACGTGTGGACTCGAAGACAGGCGAGTAGCGGAACGCTCACTTTGAGTCCGTGAGTGCGACGAATTGGAGGAATACGAGAACAACTGACTTAACCAGATTCGAGCAGGAACTACACTCAGGGCAGAAAAGATGCGAGTAATGAAACGTTTTTGGCAGCAGCGAAACGTTGCATCGAATCTCGTGGCATACTTGTTACTCAAAAACGAATACGTACGAAATGCAACAGCCCCGTGTAGTTGTAGTTTAATTCGCAGACTGTTTTCATGACGCTGTTCTAGAAGTCGCTTGTTAGCCAGACGCTGCGCCTGATTAGCCGAGCGGTTTAAGGCGCTGCAGTCATGGACTGTGCGGCTGGTCTCGGCGGAGGTTCGAGTCCTCCCTCGGGCATGGGTGTGTATGTTTGTCCTCAGGATAATTTAGGTCAAGTAGTGTGTAAGCTTAGGGTCTGATGACCTTAGCAGTTAAGTCCCATAAGATTTCACATACATTTGAACATTTGTTAGCCAGACGATAGATGACTTACGGAAATAATTCAGTGTCCTTCTTCTAGTGCGAGTTGTCCTACTGTTACGTTGTTAACAGAGGTTTCGCTAAGGACTGGCCGCGAATGTAGATTGTAAAAACTGTTTCGTTCATTTACTGCAATCTGAGGAACAGAAGCAGATGTCAAGCCCCAAAAACGCTAATTTAGTGAATGAAAGTGGAGTGTTCGCTCCAAAAACGAGTTTGTCTTATCAAGAAAAGAAGACACTGCGACTGAAGGCGGTATGTTAGTTGAAAAATTGATCTTTCCTGCGGATGATCTGTCGAGATTTGAGTCACCGTCATCTGGAATGGAAATGCAGTGTAGCCCTGTAGGAGGGACTGTGGTGAAGGGTCTGAACTGATACTCGCAAGCAACAGGACTCTAATCCCCTTCGGGCCATCCAGATTTATGTTTTCCGTGGCTTCCCTAAGTCCACTAAGATGAATGCCTCGGTGGTTCCATCGAAATTGACACAGTCGACTCGCTCTCCTTACTCTCGTATTATTCGAACTTGTTCTCCTATCAAGGAGGAGTAGTAGTGTTTAACGTCCTATCGACGACGATGTTATTAGACACAGACAACAACCTCCGATAGGAAAAGGAGTTCAGCCGTGTCCTTTCAAAAGACAGCTGGCTAAGGGAGAACCACTGAAAAACCTAAATCTGGATGGCTGGACAAGAAATCTGAACCGTCTTCCACCAGAATGCGAGTCCATTGTCACACCACTACGCAACCTAGCGCGGTGCGAAATTTTGGGACACACGATTCGTCTTTTGTTTTTCCGTTGCATTAATAGACGAATAAATCAATCTGGTTTCTTCGGAAGGGCAGCCCTGCTCAGCGCTGGCACACACCACACCCAATTCTGCTTCGTCTCTCTTACAACTCAGAAGAAAACAAACAACGTTTCATGATATTCATGGGAAAGAAAGACATCACCTCTAGTGCCCCAGGGAAGTGTGATCGGACCACAGTTGTTCTCTATATACATAAACGATCTGACGGATAGGTTGAGCAGCAAACTGCGAATGTTGGCTGATGACATCGTAGTGTACGGTAAAGTGTAGTCGTTGAGTAGTTGCAGGTTGATACAGGACTACTTCTACAGAATTTCTGATTCGTGTGATAAATATCAGCTTGCTCTGAATGCGGAAAAATGTAAGTCAGTACAGATGGTCGAATTCACTATATTGGCAAATTATAGGGAAGTGTAGCTCATCTATAAATGATACTGCGTACAGAACATTATTGCGGCTCATCCTTAAAAACAGCTCGTGTGTTTGGGATCGCTACCAGGTCGGCCTAAAGAAAGACGTCCAAACTATTAAGGGCATGCTGCTTGATATGTTACCGGTAGATTCGACCAATATGCGAGTATTATAGATTTGCTCCTTGAGCTCAAATGATAATCTTTGCAAGGAAGAAGACAGTCTATACGAGAAACACTGTGAAGAAAGTATAGAGAACCTGCATTTGCTATAGACTCCAGAAATATTCTACTGCCACCAATGTACATCCCTTTTAAGGACTGTGAAGAAAAGATTATTAGGGCTCGTGCGAAAGTAAGAAATCAGCAGCTTTTCCTTTGTTTCAGTAGCGGGTAGAGCAGGAAAGGGAAAGATTAGCAACAGATTAGCAATGGTACAAAGTACCCTCTGCCATGCACCGTATGGTGGAGTGCGGAGTGTGTAGATGTAAATGTGAAATCTTTGCTCTCTCCGATTATGAGGGGGACAGCAGTGACAGGGAGTTAATTCAATGCCGGTTCCCCTGTTTCTGCTGCGGGCAGAAATTGCTGGCGGGGCGCGGCGGGTGCTAAGTGGCCCCAAATGGAAAGCTCTCCAGTCCCCAACAAAGGCCGCCGGTCGCCGCTAGCCGCTCGCCGCTCGCTTCATTGCCGCCGCCGGCCCAGCTATCCGTCGCCGCTACCGACACTTCATTTCCGCGATAGATCGCCACGCTTCCCTCGGCGCCGGGAAATTCCTCACTGTGCGGTTTCGCCTCGCGCAGCTGTCATTTGCCAATGAAGCACCTGCTGCAGTCTTCTGAGAAGTCGATACGTCTGAATCGGTTCCATTTTCCAGGAAAAAGTTTTCATAATGCAAAAGGAGACCGACGTCAAAGGTCGTTTTCGCAGTTAACAGCACTCGCTGATAACAAGTTTGTTGGATTAAAAATTTTCACATTAAAACGAAAATTAGCCTCATCACTAGTGATTAGTATACTAATTACAATCTTCGAGAAACAGTTAAATTGGAATTGCAAAGTCCTCTCTTTGCCCATAGTTGCACTAAGCTGTTGAAGAACACACCATATTCTGTGGGATTCAAAACAGCCTTTACTCGCAAAATATTTTTTTTCTTTATGAAAATACACGGTCCAGTCACGTTAATGTGTCTACCGCCTTCATTCGACGCCAAGGTGCAACAACAACTCACAGAGTTCAGGTGGCAGCACTATCAGTTACCACGACATATTCGTTACTTACTTGCCTTGAAGTGAAGACAGAGATTTTCGTAAATAAGGTTCGTAACGATTTTAGGACGCATACTTCGTATTCTGATTCTCGAATTCTTGGAGAAACTGTCAGCCGTTTCCATCACTTGGTGCTTTTAAAAATATAGGAACCTTGGCCTCATCCTGAGTTCTCTGATTAGTGCATTGATACCAGTTGAGGCGTAGCGCCGTATACCGATCATGCCTTGGAGGTAGTTAAGTGGGAGATGCGTCTCAGGGCTGGATAGTGACTGATGGTGATGCGAGACTGGACGCGCACGTAGTTTATGTATCAGCCGATAGAGGACAATATTGGATAGGGGACTGATATAGTTTCGATTGTGCCCACTAGAGTGCACTAAAGCAATAGAATGTTTTACATGAACTGTTCTATTATTTTCATAAAGTGTTATGTCTTTTTGTGTATGTAAAATGTTATAAATGTGTTTTAGCGGTATGAATGATGCGTGAATGTCGTTTAAGGTTAATATGAAGATAATTGTTTAACGAGTTATGTAGTACAATTCAGTGTGGGAACATTTCGAAGAAGTATGGATATGGACAAAGGGGATTTTTGTAGAATAGATTTGTAAAGTAAGTTTATGCTAAAGGGAAAGTTAATTCAGGTATAAATAACAATAGTAAATAACTTTATGCATAAGCAAAACTTCACCATATTAGATAATTACGTCGGTAAAAAGTGCAGTCGTTAGGTTTACTATTTTGCGATTGGTTATTGATGAAAAGCGCGGATTGAGGCGGGAGAAGGTTTTGCTATTGGCTGTTGAGTAAACTGACCAATGGTAAGGCAATATTCTTCGCGCGCCTTTCTCTGCTGGTAGAGAAGACTTAGAGCATTCTAGGGAAGAGTGGAAGCCTAGCCATGAAACAGTTAGGACGTGTGTAGAAGTAGTTCCGATGGAAACGATAAGTTGCCCGATCTATCAGTGTTTCATACATCAAAAGTGTGGACAAGTGACGGCATACTTATTCCGGTTGGCGTGTAGAAATTTCGGAATTTTTAAGTGAATTTTGTGACGAGGAAAGACATATATTTCGCGTGGCGTATTGAGCAGGTCGGTGGCTAAAAACTGTGACTGCATTTGGTACCGACACACTTAATATTTGGCGAGCATTATCAATCAAAAAAATCAGTATTTTTGTAGCTATTACGTTTTCGGGAAATGTAACACCATAAACTTGCTAACGTGAGTGAAAGGGATGGTGAATGACTGTGTTAAGACTAGCACAGACTTGGCAGTGATACTTGTTCACCTAAGTTTCAGAATATATTAATTGAGGACAAAATTTCCAACCTTTCATTTCGTCTGAAAACTTTCTCCCGAAACGTAGATTAGTGACTCTAGTTGCAGCCTGGTTCACGTCGAAGTACAGTAGGTTTCGCTCGGCTTTCCTATTGATGATCTGCTGTGACAATGTTCACAGGTAGGTGGAGGTTCATCGTAAAGGGACGGGAAGAACCGCGCCGTCGCACAGTTCTTCCCTTTGACAATACCACGGTTCAAATTAACTTCCTTACGTTTCAGTCTCTTTAACTGTGGTACTCCAGATACGAAAATCACTGGCAATGGTAAGAAGAATCGCAACGTAAAGAGTCCTCTTTATTTTCGTGCAGCAAGTGATGTTCGCTCTGTTGCATGTTCCTGGAACCACCACGACCCAGTAACTAGCCGTCCTTCTTAAACATATGTCAGAAGTACCCGCCATGTAACCTCACTACATAGTATTCTGCAATGAGAACTTTATTTAGGTGAAGCATAAAAACCTATGGATGGATGTTGTGTCAAATTGGATAGGAAATTAAGCCGACGCCAACGCCAGCCTATGACTTGATGTGAAACAGTGCCTACTCCTGCCCGTGTAGGGCCACGTCCTTATGGCCGTAAATCTATGCTGTAAAAGTTTCACGATAACCAGGATGGTCTTCCTTCTGTGAGCTTTCCTATAAATGCGCATACCAATCACATAATGGCCCTTACCCCAAAAAGGAGCTCCCTTCCCCAAACGCAGGCGCCGTAAATCTCACAAGGGTAGCCGCCAGCTTCCCCCAACAACGATTATGGTGGTACGTTGCCTTGGCTGTGGTTCCCGCAAACCCTAACGAAATACGTAATTCATGTGGCAGCGGATGGATCAAGGATGTGGGCCCCAACCTAAGGAGTAGTTTCTGATGATCAGAGTCAAGTGTTGTAATTCATTTCCCACTTCTAAGCTACTTTTTTTTCATTCACGAAGACTGTAGAGCTGGAAAGTAACTTGAATTGTACTTTGTCGAAGTACATACAGTTTTATGTCTCGCGAGATTCCGTTATAAATCTCAGTAGGCCTGTTATACAAGGACTAAACTGCGACTAGCGTTTCGTGGCATACTAGTATCATACAATGACCTGTATCGTGACTAATGAAATTGAGTAGAGTCGAATGTTGATAACCACCTTCAGTTGATTAACTGCTGTAATGCAGAAGGAAATAATAAATGAAAAGTACCAGTTTGCTTTTGTTCTACAATATTACTTTTATTGTAAACGGGTTTTCCGCTTACAAGGCCAGGTCTTGTAAGCCGAAAAGCGGTTTACAATAATAGTAATATTGCAGAACAAAAGCAAACTGATGATTTTCATTTATTATAATGTTGTTCTACCAAGAACCGACAGAAGATTCTGTTAATATGATCAGAAGGAAATAGTTTAAAATTCTGAATAAGAAGGACTGCTGAAATTGTTATAAATCTGTATTCAAAGACACGACCGTTTCGCAAACCGTGTTTGCATCATTAAGTATTTATCTGAATATAAATGAATAAAAGAACTTATTTGAATTTTGGTAATGGCGGGTAATGGGAAATAGAAGCCATTAGGGTTGTGTCTACTTACAGTCCATTCATAAAAGCGATCTGTTTAAAAGAAGGATACAGCACATTCCCTAACATTCTCATCAAGTTATTTAAAATTTATCGCAGCAAATGTGCGAACGTCCATAAATAAAAAATAGGGGATAAGGCCATCCTGAAACCTAAGAAAGAACCCAATAAAAACGTCAAAAGCGGGAACGTAGTGAACATTAAATTCGCTTTAATATACTCATATTGTACAAAATGTCCTTCATCAACGACGGAATTGTTCTCACGAAACGCTGTTGCGCAAATTTAGAGCTACAGTATTCAAGGAAGACTGTGCAACAATTCTGCTGCCATCATCGTATATTTGTCTTAGCGATCACGAAAATAATATAAGAAACATTATGGCGCTTTTAGAGGTATAAAGACAGCCGTTTCTCCGTTGCACAGTACCCGAATGGAGTGGAACAAATAATAGCTAAGGCTGATGCAACACAAGGCAGTTATCTCAGTTCGATAATATCCACGGTCCGAATAGTCGACGAAGTGTGCCACACTTCCAACGAATATAATCGCGACGGGTAAAGTCGCGCCACAGTACAAGCTGAGTGTCACGCATGGTTTTGCACTTGTGTTGCAACCAGCCTACGAGCCACACGTAGCAAGGTCAGGTGTCATTCTAAACTTAAATATTAAGTTGTAGTAGATTTAAAAGTTTCTCATCGTCAAAGAAGGCGAAACCGCCTACGAAAATGGTGGATTTAACCATTTATTACGAAGTAAAATATGCTTTGTTACACAAGAAACGGCCGGCAGGAGTGGCCGAGCGGCTCTAGGCGCTACAGTCTGGAACCGCGTGAACGCTACGGTCTCAGGTTCGAATCCTGCCTCGGGCATGGATGTGTGTGATGTCCTTAGCTTAGTTAGGTTCAAGTTCTAGGGGACAGATGACCTCAGAAGTTAAGTCCCATAGTGCTCAGAGCCATTTGAACCATTTGAACGCAAGAAATTTGCGAATTATTCGAAAAAAGTGTTCGATAACTAGCGTATGTCTGTAGCATCTTTCGATTTACTGCTGTCGAACATTAAAGCCTAACTTACAAAAGAAAGATGTTAAGTTAAGTGACTGTTTGGTGCACAACAACCGTCTCAATTATTATTAGGTCAGTGTCCAAATGGTGCATTGGAACTACGTTTATTACACCGTTTCCGGGCATTACCACACAGAAGAAATACGGGTACAGTAAACGGAGCGACTGCTACACGACTGGCTAAACAAATAGCCTAATATGGCAGACATGACAGCGACAGTTGCCGCGACAAAACTTGGCCCTGGTCGATTGCACAACGACAGCCACTGGCGGAAAATTCACGTAGCGACAATTTCAGCCCTGAGTGGCACCTCCCGTTTTGATCGGTTAGTTCTAGTTGTGATGCAACAACAGTTGTTTAACCCCATCGTAGAAAATGGTCTTGTGTGCCATTATCCAAGGCTAGTGCAACATATCCACTTCGGACGGTGCAGTTGCTTGCGGATTATAAACGTAGAGGTAGATATCTGAGTGCATAATGGGAGTGCAGGAGATTGAGTAATATTCTTGTGTCGCTTGCTCGTCGATGCAAAATGGCACCGTGTCATCAAATAACGTAGATCTAACAGTGCTGGATTGTTGGCTTTCGAAAATTCTGTTTGTGCAGTAGCGAAACTGTGGCCCGGAGAAGATGTTATATGTCTCCAAAAACGCCTGTGAAGTAGACATTGGACTCAGGAACCGATGGACCAGTCGTATATCTGGAAGTGGACTGCAATATATGACGTCAGCATGGAGAAACAGGTTCTACAGAGAAATGACAGACCGCCGGATGTCATCAGTACGTGGTGACAAACGAAAATTTATTCCATAAAGAGATTAGAATCCTGATCTCCTACTTGTGGCAAGCAGTCGCCTTAACGAAGTGGGTAATACGACTACGCAACAGAAACTGATCCAAACACTCAATATCATTTACGATTTTCCCTTTTATTGTTTCTGGCCAAACAAACAGAGATCCTCCCTTGAGAACATCGCCACCAGAAGAAGAAAAATGATTGATAGGAAAACACCTCGTTGTTTGTTTGGAAAACGTAAGTGATAATGGATATTCGGAGACGTGCTCGGAAGCCCTAATTGGTTAGGGCGACAGTTGACAATATGCCAGAGATCCGGTTAAAATCCCACTGTGGCGGAATTTTCCATTTACATGTTCATTACATTGCACTTCTTTGATTTCAACCCTACTTATTCTGTTCATTTCAGTATACATCTACATCAATACTCCGCAGGTTACCTGACGGTGTTAAATTGCATCGTCTGAAGTCGGTACAATGTTTTAACGTCGCTACGAGTCTGATGTAAGTGTGGTCCCGGCCACACTTTGCCAAACTTGTTCCGACTGCGCTGCAGAAGTTTTGCTGTGAAGCCCTATCACATCCTCAGTCCTAATCTCTCCCCATACCATTTCCCTGTTTTAAGAGCCTTGAAGAAAGACATTCGTGGCCGTCGATTTCCTTCGGTCGAAGAAGTGCACGCCTGTGTACAATCATTGTTGTGGCGATTATTTTTTAAATAATAAACGGTTCACTTGTTTTTTTTCATCTGTCTCGTTTCCATTTATCTGTCCATTACAATTGTTATAAAAATTAAAATTAAATTTGTCGGAACCACACTGATTCATTTATAGTCGACGAGGATATAGTAATTCTAATGTTTCTGAGAAGGTTTCCGAATTTAATGAAACTGAACTCCGTACCCTCTCGTGCCAAATAAATATGCCTGCCATTGCGTCAGCTGGCAGTTACCTAGTGATATTTGTGCAGTAGCTCATATTGCTGAATTGGACATTCAACGGAATACCATTCTTCATTGGCAGATTATGAGCTCGTTTTGGTTACGTTACGACGTGATGGGAAACGTATTACAGACCGTGCCACGTCTTTTATTTATTTATTTTTGAAATTGAGTGGCAAAAATGTCAAGTTGCGCCGTGGTTCGGAATCCATGTTGAAGTGTAAGAACTCCTGTAACTGGCTGAGCAGGTCAGTTTCAACAAAGTGAAGGGGATACCAGCTGAAATAAGACCACGATTAGCAAAGCGCTGCCGTATCCAACCCAACTCTCTGGATGGGGGCAGTTTTAATTAGTTACTAACGTAACTCCTGCCACCTACCCTAATAGTTAGAATTAATAAGCTTATGCTGATAGTCGATCCCCCGCGATAATCAGAAAATTTTTATTTAATGCTTTGCTTATAAAACAAGGAAACAACCACCGCGAATGTTAATGATGAATGTAATTTGAGTGGGAAAAAAAGATTCGTAGACATTGAGACGATTTCTCGCTGTGGGCAACCTGAACGTTAAAATATCCCTGAAATCACATTTCTGCCGTACACTGTAAATATTGTTTATTTTCAATTACTGGTCACTTTCGGCTATTATGCTGTTGTCACGCAGTAGTTGACGTTCGTGAGGACAAGCCACCAATCTGCGCAGCTAACAGCATGCAGCGGGCAAACACAAAACTTGACAAGTATACTGGTTTCCAAAATTAAAGCAACAAACGGAAATTTTACAAGATTGCGTTTATTTTTCCACAGCACAAGATAAACGCGTGACAGCAAAGTAGAAAAAATACAAAGAATACAGAAAGTAAACAACTGCAACATGCATAATGGTAGACAAAAATGTTCTTCGTTTTTTTCCAACTTAACGGATTTGCACACACATTGCGACAACTGGTTAATGTGCTCAGTATGGTGTGTTACCACCTCTGGCACCAATACAAGCCTGACAACGACGGAACATGCTGTGAATGATGTCATCAGTCTAATGTTGAGGCAATAACGCCCATTCTTCCTGCACAGCTGCTCGTAGTCTTGGAGAGTGGTTGGTGGATGATGACGTGATGGAAGCCTCATCCCTAGTGCATTCCAGACATGCTGTATGGGACTCAATTCGAGAGAGTGAGCTGGCTACTCCATGCGTGCAAAGTCTTCCGTTTCCAAGAAAACATCAACCAACCGTGCTCTATGAGGTCGAACATTATCGTCCATCAATACGAAGTCTTCCTGAATTCCTGATCTGTTATTATCTAGTCAATGACAGATCTGGTTCCCCTGACTTCCCAATTATACCGGTGAATTTTCTTATGTTTAAAAAAGGAATTTGTGATTACTAAGCCCATACTAGCACAGAAATCCAAGAGTTGTTTCCTGTTCCTGTTGGCCTCCATATCCTTTCCAAATTTACCCACAACCTTTTCATACCCTTCTGTACGATTTCCAATCCTGGCATTAAAATCACCCATGAGCAGAACACTGTCCTTGTCCTTTACTATAACAACTACATCACTGAGTGCATCATAAAAACTATCCATCTTAACTTGATCTGTCCCTTCACAATGCGAATATACTGACACAATCGTAATTTTCTTGCTGGACACTGTCATATCTATCCACATCAGTCGTTCAATTACATACCTTATTGCAACTATGCTGTGTTCCATTTCTTTCCTGATGTAAAGCGCTACACCCCATTGTACTATTCCTGCTTTGAATCCTGACAGGTAGAACTTGTATTCTCCCACTTCCTCTTCTTTCTCACCCCTTACCCGAATGTCACCAACAGCTAAAACGTCCAACCCCATCTTACTTGCAGCCTCTGCCAGCTCTACCTTCTTCCCAGAGTAGCCCCCATTGATATTAATAGCTACCCATCTCGTTACCATTCGTTTGCCCAGTCGTATCTTAAGAGTCCCTGGTTTGTCAATTAGACGTGGGACTCCGTCACCTCCAAAGGTCCGAGGCATTTTGCTCTGCTTGTTGCCAGCATCATATTTAAAGTAGTAGGGAAGCAGGTTGCTAGCCTTACTTGCCCCAGGTCCCATTGAGTTTTACCCCTAACGGTTGAGGAACTAACCGGTGGATTTGGTAGTCTTCGCCGTCTGAGCACAAAGGTGGACCACGACTCAGAATATGTCCGAGATGCCCAGCCTTATTCCAAAGTAACTGGTATCCCGACTGTTAGGACCACTTACTTGGCCACTCATACGCTGCCCACGGTCCATTAACTAGGACATGACAACAGTAACCCACACCATGAACCACGCTTGAAATGCAAACCGTAGAAAATTCTTGTTTCGAAAGAATCATCTTGTGCTTATGAGTCTTGGTGTTACCAATACGAAACTACCTCAGAAAGACCAATTACTGAAATTCACATGATGGGTCAACACTTTGACCACATAACCGACATTCAAGCCAGTGTGACGAGCGTGTCGAACTTTATCTCAAAGAACGACTTTTCCGACAGTTTTAAATTATTCTACGAAAGTTCTGTGTTGTACTCAAGTGGAGGGACTTTATGCAGAATACCTGAATCATTTAATCCACAATCTTAACTCTTTTCTGTTTCTTATTAATCTAGTCTCGAAACATTTTGGACTGACTGGGTATGCTGTTGGCTTGGTGGCTTGTCCATGAACGTAAATTATCACTTGACAATGGCATAATGGCAGTAATAGTCCAGTAGTGGGAAATAAACAATAATAACAATGGCGGAATTGTTATACTTTCAGAAATATTGTGCGACTGCAACACTTGCCGAATAAATATAGTCAAAATACACTCCTGAAAATGGAAAAAAGAACACATTGACACCAGTGTGTCAGACCCACCATACTTGCTCCGGACACTGCGAGAGGGCTGTACAAGCAATGATCACACGCACGGCACAGCGGACACACCAGGAACAGCGGTGTTGGCCGTCGAATGGCGCTAGCTGCGCAGCATTTGTGCACCGCCGCCGTCAGTGTCAGCCAGTTTGCCGTGGCATACGGAGCTCCATCGCAGTCTTTAACACTGGTAGCATGCCGCGACAGCGTGGACGTGAACCGTATGTGCAGTTGACGGACTTTGAGCGAGGGCGTATAGTGGGCATGCAGGAGGCCGGGTGGACGTACCGCCGAATTGCTCAACACGTGGGGCGTGAGATCTCCACAGTACATCGATGTTGTCGCCAGTGGTCGGCGGAAGGTGCACGTGTCCGTCGACCTGGGACCGGACCGCAGCGACGCACGGATGCACGCCAAGACCGTAGGATCCTACGCAGTGCCGTAGGGGACCGCACCGCCACTTCCCAGCAAATTAGGGACACTGTTGCTCCTGGGTATCGGCGAGGACCATTCGCAACCGTCTCCATGAAGCTGGGCTACGGTCCCGCACACCGTTAGGCCGTCTTCCGCTCACGCCCCAACATCGTGCAGCCCGCCTCCAGTGGAGTCGCGACAGGCGTGAATGGAGGGACGAATTGAGACGTGTCGTCTTCAGCGATGAGAGTCGCTTCTGCCTCGGTGCCAATGATGGTCGTATGCGTGTTTGGCGCCGTGCAGGTGAGCGCCACAATCAGGACTGCATACGACCGAGGCACACAGGACCAACACCCGGCATCATGGTGTGGGCAGCGATCTCCTACACTGGCCGTACACCACTGGTGATCGTCGAGGGGACACTGAATAGTGCACGGTACATCCAAACCGTCATCGAACCCATCGTTCTACCATTCCTAGACCGGCAAGGGAACTTGCTGTTCCAACAGGACAATGCACGTCCGCATGTATCCCGTGCCACCCAACGTGCTCTAGAAGGTGTAAGTTAACTACCCTGGCCAGCAAGATCTCCGGATCTGTCCCCCATTGAGCATGTTTGGGACTGGATGAAGCGTCGTCTCACGCGGTCTGCACGTCCAGCACGAACGCTGGTCCAACTGAGGCGCCAGGTGGAAATGGCATGGCAAGCCGTTCCACAGGACTACATCCAGCATCTCTACGATCGTCTCCATGGGAGAATAGCAGCCTGCATTGCTGCGAAAGGTGGTTATACACTGTAATAGTGCCGACATTGTGCATGCTCTGTTGCCTGTGTCTATGTGCCTGTGGTTCTGTCAGTGTGATCATGTGATGTATCTGACCCCAGGAATGTGTCAATAAAGTTTCCCCTTCCTGGGACAATGAGTTCACGGTGTTCTTATTTCACTTTTCAGCAGTGTATTTATTGGTATTTCTCTAGATTTGGTAATACAGTATGTGTGATTTTTCCAGACGCATTTTCATTGAAACAGTGATACGAGAGATGACAGTACAGCCGAAAAACAGATAGTACGGGTGCTGTGTGTGGAGAAGGGGAAAGAGAGCGGGGGTGGACCAGAGAGAACACATGACACTCACTGCCGTCGACGCGATTCACAAAGCGATGCGCAATAATGAGCAGGCTGTTTTTACTCATGGACCAGCAGGACGAGTTCATTGCAAAGGGCGAATATGTATATGTTTCGCCTTTGCTGTGAAGCTCCTCTTGAAGCCACGTGGTGTGCAGCGGCTGAGCCGCAGCTACAACGCGGATGCCGGTATTAATATTGCAAGGCGCGAAAAGAAACTAAGGACCACGCCTCATTAATGTGTCATGCAGAGCGCCGATGCCGCCTGTGTTCATTGAAAAAGAAAGTAAAAAGTATCCGCAACTTGGATGTCTCCTCTGGGTCGTATCGGTTATGAGCGCTGCTTCTTTCGTGAAACCAACACGCGCTGGCACGCGCCATTTTCCTTGGTTCGTCACGAATTTTTTTGAATATTATTTTGTACATTTAGTACATTATAAAATTACAAATATGTTTTCTTTTCTTTAAATGATGTCACCCTCACTTTTAGCTGCAACAGTTTTATTGATCTGTTGCAATTTTGGCTTTTGTGACTTTTCAAAGCATCTAAAAAAACATAATACAACATATTGAGAAAAACCTAATATAAGAATAACAGTATGTACGAAACATTTGTAGTCTGTTAACATACACATACATACAAGATTTGATGTCATATTGTGGCACAGAAATATGTTAAAAATAACGCCCTTGTGCGGGTGTGTCATCCTTGATGGTAATACCCTTAATGGTTATTATCAACGAAACGAGTAGATTTGTGTTACTTACACACAGGTTGAAGTTTGTCAGCCATTGTATACATAACAACGTAAGAAGTATGTGCATCAGAGAGTAACTGGTAAACAGTATATTATCGATTATGATACTCCGTTTTATGCTGTGCAATCTTGAGCGCCGGACGCACGAACGTGGTTTGCATAACTGAAGTGTGTTCGTTCGAGTCAGTACCCTCAACAACAAAGAATGTTTTGTTTCTGATGTCCGTTTCTTCTCTGAATGTATTTTTCAGTTGTTTTTTGAAGGCGTTATAAATATAAATTTCTTCCAGAGCGTCCATTAATCTACCTTTCGCCATGATATGCAGTACCGTCAAACATTCCTCAGTGCTGCTGGTGCTATGATTGTAATTACGCAGATGTGCACTAAACGAGGCTTATGTGTTTGTGCTCTCTAAATCTGGTGGAGAAATACCCACCTATCTGCGCCGCACAGAAACTTTCACATTCTCTACATTTGATTTTATAAATTTGTAATTATGTGAATGGTATGGTTTATAGGCGGTGTGAATGACTACTTTCCCTATCTTTTTGTCCTTGCAGAATCCGACTCGCAAATCAGTTTTATGAAAATTGCTAGCTATTCTACATGAAGCGTCACCATAATAAGGCAAACCAATGTACTTCGTTTATTCTCGGTCGCTTCACTTGTCAATGTAATTTCTTTACATGTTTTTCCATTCTTATTCCGTAATTTTGTGGTATTTATTTCATCTACTGTATCATCACTTTAACGGTTATTATTTACTATATGTTTAGGATACATAACTCTTCGGTAATTTCGTTTCGGCCTAGCTGAAGGGTGAGCACCCTGTTGTTGCCCAAGAAGTGGAAAAAGGATTACCATCAGGAAGGATGCAGCCTTATCAGTACGTTACTTTTATCTGTTTCTACACCATAATATGACATCAGATCTTGTTAATATGTGAATGTCAATATATTACAAATTTGCTGTACAAGTTGTTGTTCTTCCTTAGCGTTCAGGACATCGTCCTCGCATGAGAATTCCACAAACATACCGTCGTTTGACCATCTCCCAGACCGCAGTATGGAGGGCACAGTATCCCTTGCGTAGAGAAAGAGCTGAAAACAAATAAGTCACCAGGTCCGGATAGAATCCCATTTCGCTTGTACATGGAGTGCTCTGTGGCACTGAAGCCTTACTTAGCTTGTATTCATCGCGAATCTCTCGCCCAGTGAAGAGTGTGACAGGAAAAAATCGGAGTGACACCTGTATATAAGAAAGATAAAAGAACGGACTAGCAAGATAATGGACCGATATCCTTAACATCGGTTTGCTGCAGAGTTCTTGAACATATTGTCAGCTCGAATATTTCTCACATGACATACTGCGAAACACAGGTGAATGGAAATAGGAAAGTTCTATATTCCTAGATTTACGAAAAGCGTTTGACACGGTGCCCAACGGCAGATTGTTAACGAAGTTACGAGAATACAAACAGGTTCCCAGATATGTGAATGGCTCGAAGACTTCGTAAGTAACAGAACGCAGTAAGATGTCCTCGAGGGCGAGTGTTCAGTAAAAACAAGGGGTACCCCAAGGAAGTGTGATAGGAATGCTGTTGTCCTCTACACATACAAATGATCTGACGGACATGCTGAGGAGCAATCTGCGGCTGTATGCTGATGCTGCTGTGGTGCACGAGAAGGTGTTGTCGTTGAGTGACTGTAGGAGGATACAAGACTACTTAGGCAAGATTTCTAGTTGGTGTGACGAATGGCAGCTAGCTCTAAATGTCGAACAATATAACGTAATGCAGATAAGTTGGAAAAACAATCCTGTAAGGTTAGAATACAGCATTAGTACTGTGGTGCTTGACGCAGGCTCTTCGATCAAATACCTAGGCGTAACGTTGCAAACCCGTATGACGTGGAACTAGCATGTAAGGACTGTAGTATGGAAGGCGATTGGTCGCGTTTGGTTTATTGGGAGGATTTTAGGGAAATGTGGTTCGTCTATAAAGGAGGTTCAAAAATGGCTCTGAGCACTATGGGACTCAACATCTGAGGTCATCAGTCCCCTAGAACTTAGATCTACTTAAACCCAACTCACCTAAGGACATCACACACATCCATGCCCGAGGCAGGATTCGAACTTGCGACCGTAGCAGTCGCGCGGTTCCAGACTGATGCGCCTAGAACCGCTCGGCCACCGCTGCCGGCTGTAAAGGAGGCCGCGTACAGAAAACTAGTGCGACAAATTCTTGAGTATTGCTAAAGTTTTTGGGAACTTACCAAGCCAGATTAAAGGAAGGCATCGAAGGAGTTCAGAGTTGGGCTGCCAGATTGGTTACAGGTAGGTTCGATTAACAAGCAAGTATTATGAAGATTTTTCGTGGAGTTAAATGGGAATATCTGGGGGGGGGGGGGGGTGGTAGGGGGGGGGGGAGGGAGGGGAGACCCTTCTTCCGAGGAACGTAATTGTGAAAATTTAGAGAACCATCATTTGACTCTAACTGACATTCCGCCTAAGGACCACAAAGATAAGGTAAGAAAAATTAGAGCTTGTACGGGAGCGTACAGACAGTCTCTTTTTCACTCGCTGTGTTGCGAACAGAACGGGAAAGGAAATGACTTGCAGTGGTACAAGTTACCCTCCGCCACGCACCATACGGTATCTTGTCGAGTATGCTTGTAGATGTAGATTCTCACAATACGTTTATTCGCAGTACTTCCTGTTATGTCTTTGTAGAAGCTTGTAAATGACACGAAAGCCGAAATTGTCTAACGCATTGGAACAGTTATAACTAAAAGCGAAAATGACGTTATTTAAAGAATTTATAGAAGCTGTGGACCTGTGTTACAAGATGCAATAATGTGTTTTTCTCTTTGTTTCAGGTGGGTACTTTTACACTGGAACATTCAACAAAGGGATCTACATATCAAGCTACAACTGAATAAAATGAACAGCAGTGACAGAACCTCGAGTCCTGCGAATGGGTGAAGTATCGCGCCTTAAACTTAAAATTTAAAGTGTGGAACCAAACTGTAGTAAACAGATAATTGTGGCGAACAAATGTAACTACAGTCACTATTTTGAAACTAGGCCGGGCGTCTCAGTTCACTCCGCTTTAGCCCATTACGCAATTACCGAGCGAAGGAGCACATGTTCAACAAAGTAGACTCTCATTCGGAAGAAAGGCGATTGAAAATCTACCCAGATACCGATTTTCCATGATTTCCCTCAAGCGCTTATGGCAAATGCTGGGACGATTCCTTTTAAAGGGAAAGGGCACAGCCAGTTTACTTCCCCACCCTTTCCTCATCCGGGCTTGTGAGGGTGCTGATGACATTGCTGTTTAGGGCCAGTATACATAAGTCATCATCATCCAGGCCTGTGCTACATCCCTAATGACCTCGTTGTCGACGGTTCGTTAAACACTAATGTTCTTGATTTCTGCTACTAAATTCCTACATTTACTTGAGAGACAACTTACACAAGACGAACACCGACTGTCGGAATCCGGCTTTCCGTGTCGTCTTAACAATGCAGAGTGATCGCGCGATGATGATTCAGACTTACAGGGTGATGGAGATGAGAAAATGTAGCAGCCTGAGGTAAAGAACCGATCCGGAAACTCCGGAGTGGAAAGTTATAAGCGTAAATCATTTTGATACCTCTGACAGTGGATTCCTCCTAAGGCACGCTCTTTGCTTTCTGTGTTTTGGGAGGAGGCAGTATGGACCACAACAAGAGAAAATTCTTTAGAAAACTGGGGCTCTAAAATGTCTTAAGAGCTATGAGCACGTATACATCTTTGTTACTGTGAAACAAATGTCTTCTATCGAACAAGTGCTCGTTGCTCTTACGGTATGCATTGTCGAGCCTATGTTTTCTAGAGAATTTCCTCTTGTCCATACTTACTACCTCCTCCCAAAATAGAGTGAGTAAAGAGCGTGCAGTAGGACACGTCCAGTGTCAGAGGGATCGGAACGATTTTCGCTGACACTTTCGATTCGATCCGTTACGGACAACGGCCCCTTACCTCATACTGATACATTTATCCTTCTCCACCATCCATAAAAGTTTTTAACATCATCACAGAACCACCTTGTATAGAGCTGAATCGATTTTGCTAATCCGATCTGATACTGGACTTCGGAGACAATCTTGTTTTACACAAATACTGAAGTGCCGCCTGAAAAAAGCTGTATAAATATTCAGTCACGTCTTGATAACATTTCAAAGTGGTGCAAAGATCACCAACTTGCTTTAAATGCACTTTCCAAGAAGCAGAAACGTATTATCCTATGATAAAAGTGGCAGTGATGTAGAATTTGCAGGTCTCATCTTCGGATATCACTCAAGTGTGTAGAAGCCATACCAAATAGGACTATCATGGGTTACTAAGTGTATACTAAGAAGGGCAGCTCGAATTGTCACAGGTTTCTTGAACTTACGGGAGAACGCTTCTGCTGAAGCACACGAATTGACAAACTCTTGAAGACAGACCAGACTGCCCCACGATAGCCTACTCCCAAAATTTCCAGAACAAGTACTAATTGAAGAATCGAGAGATATCCGCCTATATATCGCTCGTGGTGACAGCGTTAGATGAATTACTGCACGAACTGAGGCATTGGAGCAGTTGTGATGATAGCAGCCATGCAGACTTCTCTATAAACCAAGCTGGTCACTTCTTCCCCAGAAGTACGGGAATTGTGGTTTGCGGTCTTGCAGTACCATGCTGAGCATAGGCTCAAGAGATCTCATCCATATTTAACATTCTTTGTTCTGCAAGACTTCCGGACACAGGTTGTCGTCTGCGTCTCGGTGGCGTCTGTGTCCAGCAGGTTTCAACTCCCAGCGGCGTGCATTGCCCCGTGACATCGTGTGCGCGTGTGTGTACGAGTCAGTGGGTGCTGCCTCACCAGAAGAGCTGTGGGCGGCGAGGCGTCCGTGTTGCAAGGCAGGTGTACCCCGGCAGCCAGTGACCTTACGAGGCAGCCGCTGTGAGCAGCAGGTGAGGCGCACAGATGCCCTTCTCCGACCCCCGGACTCTTGATGCTGCCCGGAGTCCCGGACGAAAATACGCTGGAACTAGTTACCACTCGGTGGCACTACTGGTTCCAGACCCGGAACCTTTAGGTAGACCAGCGGCTAGCTGATGACGCTGCTTGGCGAAGTTGATTTACCCCGCACTGGACTGGCTGCTGGCGTGCAGATTGCACACATAGGCTTCAAAAAAAATGGTTCAAACGGCTCTGAGAACTATGCGACTTAACTTCTCAGGTCATCAGTCGCCTTGAACTTAGAACTAATGAAACCTAACTAACCTACGGACATCACACAGATCCATGCCCGAGGCAGGATTCGAACCTGCGAGCCAGTGGGGCAGAGCGGTTCTAGGCGCTACAGTCTGGAACCGCGCGACCGCTCCTGTAGCCGGTTCGAATCCTGCCTCGGGCATGAGTGTGTGTGATGTCCTTAGGTTAGTAAGCTTTAATTAGTTCTAAGTTCTAGGAGACTGATGACCTCAGCAGTTAAGTCCCATGGTGCTCAGAGCCATTTGAACCATTTTTCGAACCTGCGACCGTAGCGGTCGCTCGGTTCCAGACTGTAGCGCCTAGAACCGCACGGCCCTTCCTGAACTCATGGAACTGGTCATAATACGAATATAAGTGTGGAGTGTTTTTATAGTCGTTCTGGCCAGCTATGTTGTGACAGGAGCCCAGCTCCAGTCCTGTAAGTGACCCTGGGAGCGGAGTATTGTACCACGGCATGTGGAAACTTAGGCCACCGCTATTGAAGACTGTGGTATTGCAGCATGCAGTGTAAGCAGTAGTCTAGACCTGGCGGCAGGACTTCCTTAGGGCCTCGGTTGCACGCCTCTCGACGGGTTGCAAAATTTGGTCTCTGGCTCTTGACGCAACACAGTCATTTTTCCCACGCTCCATTCATGGCTGGAACAAGAAGAAGGTGTAACATGCAGTACCCTGCTAAGTAACCCTGCCTTGCGCTTCACGGGTTTGCAGGGTATGAATGTAGATGTCAATGGTGTCTGTTAATCAACCGACCGATTTCATCTTTGCAATGAAGCGAAGTTATTCGTACTTTCTTAATATTGTTGACACAGTGAGCATAAGATTTCTTGTGAATGTCACTGTACTCCTAATCTTGAGGAGGAGAGTGTTAAGAAAGATATGTTTAAGGAAAACTTATCCACGCCAGTTAAAGAGTTTAGAATTTTTATCAGCCCACCAAAATTACGCGCGTTGTGGAAAATGCGTGGAGTGGTCACTGGTAGAAGGCTATTCTACTCCAACGTTTTGCATACCCGAAATGGTTAGATTGAATGAGGAATAATTAACATTCGTGCATAAGAGACTTTCTTGTCACTAGTAACGACTGTCTCCGACAACCTAACTGTAGTAGCAGTCGACAAATTAGACACCTATGTAAGATACAGGCATTTTCCCAATCAATACAGCAAATAAAAACTGCGTCCGAACAGGCCTCGGAAACCCCAACGGCACCGACCGACCGCCATGTCACCTTCAGCCGACATGGTTCACTGGATGCAAATATGGAGAAGTATGTGGTCAGCACACAGCTCTCACAGCCGTTGTCGGCTTTTGTGACCGGAGCCGCTAATTCTCAGCCAAGTAGCTCCTCAACTGGCCTCACAAGGTGTGAGAGCACAGAGCCTACCAACAGCGCTCGGCAGGCCCAGACGGTTTTGTGGAGCCTTGCTTTGTCATGGAGAATGAGAAGTTAGTTTGCATTTTTGTGGTGACGAACACGCGAAGTCGTTTCTTCAGTATCCTGAGGGAAGCACAATACACTTCAGAGTTGATGGTTGCACTATGAGGGAGAGCTTCAAATAGAATAACTCCCTTACAATCCCAGAAGACCGTCGCCATGCCGGCCGATGTGGCCGAGCGGTTCTAGGCGCTTTAGCTTGGAACCGCGGTCGCAGGTTCGAATCCTGCCTCGGACATGGCTGTGTGTGATGTCCTTAGGTTAGTTATGTTTAAGTAGTTGTAAGTTATAGAGGACTGATGACCATAGATGTTAAGTCCTATAGTGCTCATAGCCATTTGAATCATTTTTTGTGACGACGTTCGAAAAAAGGTGTCACGAACAGCCTAATAGCACGCCAGCAACCCCGCATAGATTGCCCTTCGTTCCTCCTTATGCTCTTATGTTAGGTGGCGTCGAACGCATCAGGCACACACCTTTGTATACCCCAACCAGTGGACGAGTGTGGCATCACTACAAACTGAGACGTCCATTTGTGCAGCGAGGTGTTTGATTGTGATCTATCGGTCACCTCGAGGTGATGTGTCAGTACGTTCCAACACTATAGAAGGCACAGCTGTGAGCGGCCGGCAGGCACACGAGAGATCGGATGACTTTGCACGACCTTTTTGCAATGATGACAGACGCCTCGGCCAACGACTCACCGTGCTTTCGTTTACTGCCAGATCTCCGAACACATTTAGCAAGCGCCTACTGAATCTCTGCTATTCTCTGGTTTTCCTAAAAAAGAAAGACAACATTTCTCTTCTTGGAACGCACCTCCGCTACAAACGCTCCGTTTTGAAGGCCAGTTCATGAAAGTAGAGGGGCTGGAGAAAGACTATTCCACAATGTCCCACAAAAAATTCCGGATTTTTTCAATCGAAATTTGCAGAGAAAAAAAGTGTTGCATTACTTACTGAACGCCCATCGTAGTATAACAGTTCTCCCCTCCCCAAAATACTTAAACTTCTTGCTTCTCTCTGCCCCCACTCCCCTTTGTTACTTATTTATCACGTTCACCAGTCCATATTACTTCCATGAAATACAGCAGTCTGTTTCAATACCCGTTTGGTGTGCTGTTTTGAACTTAATATTAGTATACTTTTAATCTTTGAGTGCAATCTAATGTAATGTTTACTTGAACGTGTCTTCATATGTTCGTGAATTTCAATGTACATATGAACGTTTATCAGTTTGGGTACAGTTGAGAGACTTTAACCAGTATGTACGCAACTTTTGTAACAGAAAGTGTTCACCTCGGTCAGTCAGTGAGCTTGGGAATTTACACTTATACATTTAGAGTCTGAAACATACAGTACATCATTACTGAATTTTGTACCAATGTCAAATTTAAGCACTGCAGTTTGTGCTTTTCGTACAGATATATGGTCTTAAAATGGTCACATATGTTTAGAAACAACAATCTCTGTACATCTAGAAACTCTCGTAGATGTTATGTGGACTGTCAATTCAGTCCCAAGTTGTCCGATGATGACCTAGAAAGCCGAAAGCATGCTCAAAACGAAATATAAAGTAAATATTATTGTGGAACAATAATACTATATGTTTCGATTTTTAATATGTCTACGTTCATCCAAGTACCAAATGAAAATTGCGCGGACTTGAATTACTAAACTATTACCATTGCAAATATGTATTCTTTTTTAAATTTGTTGGCTTTCGGTTCGTGCCCATACAGTAATGTCAGTTGTGGGAAGCCGATGCGACAAATTGTTTGAGGCGAATTTCGTGTCAGTATGACGAAACGCATATAAGGATAACACAACACCCAGTGTCCGTATCGAGAATAAAGAATATCTCAGACCCGTTGGGGAATCGAACCCAGGCCTCTTCAGTTAGCACTCCGCCGCGCTCACACTGCGGTACCGAGGTGGACCATTTTTTGTTTGATCGTGATGTTTTAGTATATAATACGTAGTACCATGCGACATGTAAGCACATTTTTTACAATAAGTCACCCCTCACTGTATAGTTTGTGTTATAAATGCTCATGACGACACCGACGGTATGCAAAAGTTTAAAGATGTACACGCAAATAAACGAACAAATAAATCACTTTCCTCCATTTCACATAAAATCGGACTGCCAGCATTAACAGACATTGTAATGGCTGTTAAAAAATCTGGCATTACGAGTACATTTGAGCGTTTACGTGGAAGCGAATTTCAGTTGTGGAAGAGGAAATCCAGCAAGTAGGACCGCATTCCCAGAATTGATACTGTAGTGTTTACATGTCTGGCCAGAAGTGTAAATGGGAAATCGGTGTGTGAAAATCGAATTTGGGAACCTCGAACAAAAGTAAGTAATTCTTGCCATGATCACTGCGGGCTGGTCAGTGGACATAATTCGCTACGTTGTAGTTGATTTAACGTTGCGTGGCTACATCGTTCTACTTCATAATTTTATATGAGTGACACTGAGTTTAATAGTCTGTGCACAGCGAAGACGAAGGGTCAGGTTCAAATGGTTCAAATGGCTCTGAGCACTATGGGACTCAACTGCTGTGGTTATTAGTCCCCTAGAACTTAGAACTACTTAAACCTAACTAACCTAAGGACATCACACACACCCATGCCCGAGGCAGGATTCGAACCTGCGACCGTAGCAATCGCACGGTTCCGGACTGCGCGCCTAGAACCGCGAGACCACCGCGGCCGGCGAAGGGTCAGGTCATCTTGCAGTACGGCAAGACAGGTTGGACTCTACTAAACAAAGATAATGCAGTTGTATAAAAATATTCTCGGACATCTTGTCGCCTCAGTTCCCAGAATGACGCGGCAAGGAATCTGAGATCTAACACATTATAAAAATGAATGCACGTATGTGTTTATGTTCTACATTTCATCTTAAGCCACCAACTACACCGATTTCTATTAAACTCGGTACACAGATCACTTATTGTCTAGGAAGAATCGCTGTTGGAGTAAGAAGCTCCTACCTGTCAAAGGAGTGCTCGTGGGGGTGAAAAAGCAGTGTAGCCCACGACGAGCAAATAGCCATACTTGAGTCATCCAGTATTTGAGAATTTAGTGGCTTGCAACAAACTTTACATATAATGTCAAACATTTACTATCCTTTTCTTGCTGATAACCCGACAAAATTCTGTTTTATTACTAACTCTATTCACAACACAGTTCGCTGACAATAGCAACATATACCATTGCTTTATCTGCAAAAAATATATCATTTTACGGCACATTCTTAATTTCTTTGCGTGTTTTTGGTACTTGCCTTGTTTAATTCAGAAATTTCTGGCGTATTATAGTATTTGAGAGTTGCAGCATCACGTTTTAGTAGCTGAATAGTGTAAAACCGCGTAGTCTCCTTCCGCCGCCGAGCACTGTGTCAGCAGTGCGCAAGTAGCAGCATTACTGCATCTACTAGGCAATCTTGTATTTTAATACCCGTTAAAATTTTGTGTCGATTTGTAGATTAGTTCAGACGTTCTTTGCACAACAGTTTTTAGCATGGATAGGGACTGCAACTGCTGTGTTCGGATGCAGGCTGAGTTGGCATCCCTTCGCTGCCAGCTTCAGGCAGTGTTGGCTTCGGTCACACAGCTTGAGGCTGTTGCCAATGGGCATCACTGTGGGGGTCCGGATGGGGGTTTGTCGGGGACGGCCAGCTCGTCCCACGCATCCCCCGATCGGACTAAGACTGTGGCTGCCCTGGATACTGCCCACATTGAGGTTGATCCCTCACCTGTGGTAGAGTCGTCTCGAGGTGTGGCAGGCGGCGAAAGACATTGTGGAGGGCTGAACAGAAGGCCTCTCCAGTTTGTCTGAAGAAACCAGTTTCTGGCTCTGTCTCAGGCTGGTACTGATCTTCGACCAGAGGTGGCTGCTTGTCCTGTTCCAGAGGTTGCCCATCAGTCTGCAAGATCCGGGCGGTCGTAGAGGGTGGGCTTACTGGTAGTTGGGAGCTCCAACGTCAGGCGCGTAATGGGGCCCCTTAGGGATATGGCAGCAAGACGGGGGAAGAAAACCAATGTGCACTCCGTGTGCATACCGGGAGGAGTCATTCCAGATGTGGAAAGGGTCCTTCTGGATGCCATGAAGGGTACAGGATGCACCCATCTGCAGGTGATCGCTCATGTCGGCCGCTATCTGATTTGGTGAAGACTTCCAGTCTCGCTGGCGGGATGAAAGCAGCGCTCACCACCTGCAGCATCGTCGACAGGACTGACTGCGGACCTTTGGTACAGAGCCGAGTGGAGGGTCTGAATCAGAGGCTGAGACGGTTCTGTGACCGTGTGCGCTGCAGATTCCTCGACTTGCACCATAGGGTGGTGGGGTTTCGGGTTCCACTGGATAGGTCAGTAGTCCACTACACGCAGCAAGCGGCTACACGTGTAGCAGGGGTTGTGTGGCGTGGACTGGGCGGTTTTTTAGGTTAGATGACCTCGGGCAAGTACAGAAAGAGCAGCAGCCTCAGAGGGTGCGGGGCAAAGTCAGGACATGCGGGGACCAAGCAGCAATGGGTATTGTAATTGTAAACTGTCGAAGCTGCATTGGTAAAGTACCGGAACTTCAAGCGCTGATAGAAAGCACCGAAGCTGAAATCGTTATAGGTACAGAAAGCTGGCTGAAGCCAGAGATAAATTCAGCCGAAATTTTTACAAAGGCACAGACGGTGTTCAGAAAGGATAGATTGCATGCAACCGGTGGTGGCGTGTTTGTCGCTGTTAGTAGTAGTTTATCATGTAGTGAAGTAGAAGTGGATAGTTCCTGTGAATTATTATGGGTGGGGGTTACACTCAAAAACCGAGATAGATTAATAATTGGCTAATTTTACCGACCTCCCGACTCAGCAGCATTAGTGGCAGAACAACTGAGAGAAAATTTGGAATACATTTCACATAAATTTTCTCAGCATGTTATAGTCTTAGGTGGAGATTTCAATTTACCAGATATAGACTGGGACACTCAGATGTTTAGGACGGGTGGTAGGGACAGAGCATCGAGTGACATTATACTGACTGCACTATCCGAAAATTACCTCGAGCAATTAAACAGAGAATCGACTCTTGGAGATAACATCCTGGACCTACTGTTAACAAACAGACCGGAACTTTTCGACTCTGCAAGTGCAGAACAGGGAATCAGTGATCATAGGGCCGTCCCAGCATCCTGAATATGGAAGTAAATAGGAATATATAAAAAGGGAGGAAGGTTTATCTGTTTAGCAAGAGTAATAGAAGGCAGATTTCAGACTACCTAACAGATCAAAACGAAAATTTCTGTTCCGACACTGACAATGTTGAGTGTTTATGGAAAAAGTTTAAGGCAATCGTAAAATGCGTTTTAGACAGGTACGTGCCGAGTAAAACTGTAAGGGACGGGAAAACCCACCGTGGTTCAACAACAAAGTTAGGAAACTACTGCGAAAGCAAAGAGAGGTTTACTCCAAGTTTAAACGCAGCCAAAACATCTCAGACAAACAGAAGCTAAACGATGTCAAAGTTAGCGTAAGGAGGGCTATGCGTGAAGCGTGCAGTGAATTCGAAAGTAAAATTCTATGTACCGACTTGACAGAAAATCCTAGGAAGTTCTGGTCTTACGTTAAATCAGTAAGTGGCTCGAAAGAGCATATCCAGACACTCCGGGATGATGATGGCATTGAATCAGAGGATGACACGCGCAAAGCCGAAATACTAAACACCTTTTTCCAAAGCTGTTTCACAGAGGAAGACCGCACTGCAGTTCCTTCTCTAAATCTTCGCACAAACGAAAAAATGTCTGAGATCGAAATAAGTGTCCAAGGAATAGAAAAGCAACTGGAATCACTCAACAGAGGAAAGTCCGCTGGACCTGACGAGATACCAATTCGATTATACACAGAGTACGCGAAAGAACTTGCCCCCCTTCTAACAGCCGTGTACCGCAAGTCTCTAGAGGAACGGAAGGTTCCAAATGATTGGAAAAGAGCACAGGTAGTCCCAGTCTTCAAGAAGGGTCGTCGAGCAGATGCGCAAAACTATAGACCTACATCTTTGACGTCGATCTGTTGTAGAATTTTAGAACATGTTTTTTGCTCGAGTATCATGTCATTTTTGGAAACCCAGAATCCACTCTGTAGGAATCAACATGGATTCCGGAAACAGCGATCGTGTGAGACCCAACTCGCTTTATTTGTTCATGAGACGCAGAAAATATTAGATACAGGCTCCCAGGTAGATGTTATTTTCCTAGACTTCCGGAAGGCGTTCGATACAGTTCCGCACTGTCGCCTGATAAACAAAGTAAGAGCCTACGGAATATCAGAGCAGCTGTGTGGCTGTTTTTAGAAAACAGAACACAGCATGTTGTTATCAATGGAGAGACTTCTACAGACGTTAAAGTAACCTCTGGCGTGCCACAGGGGAGTTTTATGGGACCATTGCTTTTCACGACATATATAAATGACCTAGTAGATAGTGTCGGTAGTTCCATGCGGCTTTTCGCAGATGATGCTGTAGTATACAGAGAAGTTGCAGCATTAGAAAATTGTAGCGAAATGCAGGAAGATCTGCAGTGGATAGGCACTTGCTGCAGAGAGTGGCAACTGATACTTAACATAGACAAATGTAATGTATTGCGAATACATAGAATGAAGGATCCTTTATTGTATGACTATATGATAGCGGAACAGACACTGGTAGCAGTTACTTCATATCTGGGAGTATGCGCGTGGAACGATTTGAAGTGAAATGATCATACAAAATTAATTGTTGGTAAAGCGGGTACCAGGTTGAGATTCATTGGGAGAGTCCTTAGAAAATGTAGTCCATCAACAAAGGAGGTGGCTTACAAAACACTCGTTCGACCTATACTTGAGTATTGCTCATCAGTGTGGGATCCGTACCAGATCGGGTTGACGGAAGAGATAGAGAGGATCCAAAGAAGAGCGGCGCGTTTCGTCACAGGGTTATTTGGTAACCGTGATAGCGTTACGATGATGTTTAGCAAATTCAAGTGGCAGACTCTGCAACAGAGGCGCTCTGCATCGCGGTGTAGCTTGCTCGCCAGGTTTCGAGAGGGTGCGTTTCTGGATGAGGTATCGAATATATTGCTTACCCCTACTTATACCTCCCGAGGAGATCACGAATGTAAAATTAGAGAGATTCGAGCGCGCACGGAGGCTTTCAGACAGTCGTTCTTCCCGCGAACCATACGCGACTGGAACAGAAAAGGGAGGTAATGACAGTGGCACGTTAAGTGCCCTCCGCCACACACCATTGGGTGGCTTGCGGAGTATAAATGTAGATGTAGATAGTTCAGGAGATAAGATATCGTGACCGTTGCGCTGCGTAGAAAAGAAAGCAGGGTTGCGTTTCATTTCAAGGCCTGCAGGAGATGCAGGTCTAAATTCGCTAGAGATGTAGGTGAAATATGTGTACAAATTCGTTTGAAATATGTTAAATATGCGTTAAAAACATGTACATACGTGGACAAAGCAAGGGGTAGAATGTTAATCCTAAAGCCCCTGGAACGATTTCAACCAAGTTGGTTACAATCTGGCAAGAAATATTGTGGGACTGAGAATCACTAGCTTCCTACTGAGGTGAGCGTGATAACGCGGAGAGAGAAGGGGGGAAGAAGGATATGGACACAGATAGAGGGGAAGATGAAACATACAGAGTGTGGGAGGGAGAAATAGACAGAGATAGGGGAAGAAGAGATAGGGAGAGGGGGAGGAGGAGATAAATAAAAGAGAGAGGTGGAGGAAATTTACAGAGAAGGGAAAGGTGGTGATGGACAGAGGAATGAATGAGCGTATGGCATTTTTGGCCTGGAGACCCTTCGCGGGGCGGTTCGGCCGCCGCTCCACAAGTTCTTTAACGTCACTTGACGATGAAAGACACACGACACCCAGTCATCTCGAGGCAGAGAAAATCCCTGACCCAGCCGGGAATCGAACCCGGGACCCCGTGCGCGGGAAGCGAGAACACTACCGCAAGACCACTACCCGCGGACATGGATAGAGGAGAAAGGATCAGGTAGACGGAAGTGGGAGGAGCAGATAGTAAGAGGGGCGAGGAACAGAGCAGATAGACAAGGGAAGAGGAAATGGACAGAGAGATTCACAGGAGGAGATGTACAGAGAGTGGTTTGGGGGGGGGGGGGTGGAGGGGTTGGAGAAGTAGATAGAGAAAGGGGAAAGGAGGAGGAGGTCGACTAATAGAAAACTGGAATAAAGACGTTCCTGGGGAACGCCTGGTACTCATCTGGCATTTTATACAAGAGTGTCATCACTGCGCGGCCCCTCCCGCTGGAGGTTCGAGTCCTCCCTCGGGCATGGCTGTAAGTTGTTTTTCGCATCAGGTAGTTTGAGTTAGTTTCATTAGTGTGTGTCTAGGGACCTTAGTAGTTTGGTCCCTTCGGAATTAACACACATTTGAACATTCTTTGAACGAAAGACTTCGTTCTCACACAGCAGTTGTTTGCGCTTTTTATCTCATGCATTCCGGGATGTTCGGTGTAAGAGCTAAAAATGTATTATATTTGTAAGTTATGGAATATTCCCTCTCCACATCAGGCAAGTCATCGGGAAGGTATCGTGGCTGGCACCTGCAAGAACCTGTGCCCTACCGTACACGGTGTTTCTCCCAAATAAATCACGTTGCTGGGGGGCAATATAGAATAACGATGTACGATTTTGTTGTTGTGGTTGTATCCTTCAATCTGAAGACTGGTTTGATATAGCTCCCCACGCTAGTCTATGCTGCGCTCGAACCTCTTCGTCTCTACGTAACTACCGAAATCTACATCCATTTGAATATACGTACTGTAGTCAAGCCTTTGTTGACTTCCTTGAAGAGAGAAAACTTCCTGATAACATTAGTTTCTAAAAGGAAATGCTTTGGTACTTTCCTATTACAGGTGGTAGCCCCTTGTCATGCTCCAAACTGTGACTCATTTGAGCACCCACCTACAGTATGCGACTGCTTCTATGGACCAGCATAGGACATCACCGTACATTAACGTCTTGCATATAAGTAGGATTGATTACACCTCTGACGATAAACAGTAACAGCCATAAAATATCTAGTAGCAACAGTCCTAAGCAACCTAAGGTGGCATCTAGGTCATTAGAGACGGGGGGCTAGCTCGGATGAGGAACAAAATCGGCCGTGACCTTTCAAAGAAACTATCCTGGCATTTACCTAAAGCGATTAGGAAAACACGGAAAACCTAAATCTGCATGGCCGGAAATGGATCTAGATGTTGTCCTCGCGAATGTGTGGTCAGCGTGCTAACCACTGTGCAACCTCCTTCGGTATCTGAAGGGGATCATGATCTGGAATTAGTTTTAGGGGTAGCAAATGCCAGGCTGAGACTCTCGGGAAGAATCTTAAGGAAAGGTAACTGTAAGTGGCTGTCAAAACACTCGTTAGATCCGATTTTGAATACTGCTCATCAGCTAGATCCCCTTACCAGATTGCCTCAATATATTATGAGGTTGAGAAGATTCAACAAAGCGCATCCACCGGTTGTTGCTACAAGACAGGCGTTGCGCATCAGGGAGAGGTTTATTGTTCTGAATTTCGAGAATCCACATTCCAAGAAGAGACAGACACAAGTGATAACTTGATATATTAATGCAATAACAAATATGTTACGTGTGTTACGAAAAGAAGTCAGTTATCATGACTGGCGAAACCAGAAAATAACGACACCTGCGTCAAAAAGAATATCTCAGTCAACACCAAAATGAGACACTGCAATACAGTACTCACAGAGGCAGGTCCTCGTACTTCGCAGGATGTGCAGCTTTTTTCAATGAAATTAATAGAAGTAACAATAATATATTCGAAGAAATGAAATATTTCAAGAAAAATCCTTTAACCAATAAGAATAGAAAAAGTTGACTTTTGGACTAGGGACGAATAAAGAGCGAAGAATATGAAAAACATGTCTGGACTATAAGAATAAGGCGAGTCAAGTTTTCAGCCTTAGGGTGTAAATGGGTAACTGTAGAGTCACCAAAATAATTTTTAATCGTCTTATGATGAAAGATCTGAGAAAATCATGGAACAGAAGGTATTATACAAAAAAATCTGGAACTATGAAATAAAATTTCAAGTTTTATCAGTAAAATAAAAAGCGTCTCTTGGTGGAAGACAAGGTGAGACGAAAACAATCTGAAGAAGAAAAAGAACAATTGTAAAGTGAAGACTGTAGTAGGAAGACACGCAAATGTGTGTGTCGAGCAATTCAGTTTCGCCGCCAAATGTTGAAAGTGGAATAAATTAAGCGGAGGAACGGGGGACGAAGAGGATGAGGAGAAAACATGTGGTTTGATATACAGGAGGAATGGTAAATACACTCCTGGAAATTGAAATAAGAACACTGTGAATTCATTGTCCCAGGAAGGGGAATCTTTATTGACACATTCCTGGGGTCAGATACATCACATGATCACACTGACAGAACCACAGGCACATAGACACAGGCAACAGAGCATGCACAATGTCGGCACTAGTACAGTGTATATCCACCTTTCGCAGCAATGCAGGCTGATATTCTCCCATGGAGACGATCGTAGAGATGCTGGATGTAGTCCTGTGGAACGGCTTGCCATGCCATTTCCACCTGGCGCCTCAGTTGGACCAGCGTTCGTGCTGGACGTGCAGACCGCGTGAGACGACGCTTCATCCAGCCCCAAACATGCTCAATGGGGGACAGATCCGCAGATTTTGCTGGCCAGGGTAATTGAGTTACACCTTCTAGAGCACGTTGTGTGGCACGGGATACATGCGGACGTGCATTGTCCTGTTGGAACAGCAAGTTCCCTTGCCGGTCTAGGAATGGTAGAAAGATGGGTTCGATGACGGTTTGAATGTACCGTGCACTATTCAGTGTCCCCTCGACGATCACCAGAGGTGTACGGCCAGTGTAGGAGATCGCTCCCCACACCATGATGCCGGGTGTTGGCCCTGTGTGCCTCGGTCGTATGCAGTCCTGATTGTGGCGCTCACCTGCATGGCACCAAACACGCATACGACGATCATTGGCACCAAGGCAGAAGCGACTCTCATCGCTGAAGACGACACGTCTCCATTCGTCCCTCCATTCACGCCTGTCGCGACACCACTGGAGGCGGGCTGCACGATGTTTGGGCGTGAGCGGAAGACAGCCTAACGGTGTGCGGGACCGTAGCCCAGCTTCATGGAGACGGTTGCGAATGGTCCTCACCGCTACCCCAGGAGCAACAGTGTCCCTAATTTGCTGGGAAGTGGCGGTGCGGTCCCCTACGGCACTGCGTAGGATCCTATGGTCTTGGCGTGCATCCGTGCGTCGCTGCGGTCCGGTCCCAGGTCGACGGGCACGTGCACCTTCCGCCGACCACTGGCGACAACATCGATGTACTGTGGAGACCTCACGCCCCACGTGTTGAGCAATTCGGCGGTATGTCCACCCGGCCTCCCGCATGCCCACTATACGCCCTCCCTCAAAGTCCGTCAACTGCACATACGGTTCACGTCCACGCTGTCGCGGCATGCTACCAGTGTTAAAGACTGCGATGGAACTCCGTATGCCACGGCAAACTGTCTGACACTGACGGTGGCGGTGCACAAATACTGCGCAGCTAGCGCCATACGACGGCCAACACCGCGGTTCCTGGTGTGTCCGCTGTGCCGTGCGTGTGAACATTGCTTGTACAGCCCTCTCGCAGTGTCCAGAGCAAGTATGGTGGGTCTGACACACCGGTGTCAATGTGTTCTTTTTTCCATTTCCAGGAGTGTATTTTAGCGTGTGTAAGTATACGCTAATCAAGAGTCGAACTATTATTGGTTACAGGGATATAGCTGGTTGCCATTTTGCGTCTCGGTATTCCTGTTCTGTGATGTCCTTAGGTTAGTTAGGTTTAAGTAGTTCTAAGTTCTAGGGGACTAATGACCATAGATGTTAAGTCCCACAGTGCTCAGAGCCATTTGAGCCATTTTTTATTCCTGTTCATGTGGGTTCATTTACCGAGTGTTTCTTTTTAAGTTAATGTTGTAACGTTTTGCTTGGGTTTCCGTAATTCAATTTTTCAACTGTTATTGTTATTTTGATTTGACCAATTCTCTGAGCATGCTATACGTATTAACAAATTGTGAGTAAGGCGATTTGGTATTTGTGTACGGAAACACTGCTGTTTGCATAGAATACGCTGGACGATTTGCTGCCGAGAGTGCCAGATTCAAGAGTGTTTACTCGTGTTTCCACGAAACTGCGTAGGACTGCTGCAGTTCCCAACAGTCATATCTTATCCGAACGGGTAAATAAACGGTGTGTGGAAAAGTAGAAAAAAAATGGTTCAAATGCCCCTGAGCACTATGGGACTTAACATCTGATGTCATCAGTTCCCTAGAACTTAGAACTACTTAAACCTAACTAACCTACGGACATCACACACATCCATGCCCGAGGCAGGATTCGAACATGCGACCGTAGCAGTCGCGCGGTTCCGGACTGAAGCCCCTAGAACCGTTGAGCCACAACGGCCGGCGGAAATTAGAAGACAGTATTCACTTCGCAGAACATAGTTCGTCAAAAAGCACAGCAGAATATCAACACGTATCGTTGTTCCATTATGTATGCGCAGCCTGTATCCGTGCATTTACAGCGAATTCAACACCTCCGAGAAGATGAAGGTAGACGACTTGGCTTTTCTCGTTGCCTTATTGCATATCACCGAGTAATCCCGTTAATACTCTTTACTGAAGAAGCCACTTTCAGTCGTGACGGCATCAGTAACACTAGTAACTCTCGGCGATGTTCCGACGAAAACCCACAAGCGTCTATGGAGACATACTTTCAAGACGCTTCTTTGTAAATGTTTGCTGTGACATGCAAGACCGTCAGTCGACTGGTCCTGCTGCGTTACCGCATCGTCATAAAGGGCACTGTCACCTAGACTTTGTCGACAACAGAGCTTTCAGTACTTTTGTAAGAGGTTATTTTGTAATTTTTGAGAACATGTCTCTCTGGAAATTTGGAAATTTGTGGTAAGGACTACGGGACCAAACTGCTAAGGTCATCGCTCCCTAGGCTTACGCAATACTTAATCTAACTTAATGTAACTGAAATTAACTTACGCTAAGGACAACACACACACCCATGCCCGAGGGAGGACTCGAACCTCCGACAGGGAAAGCCGCGCGAACCGTGACACAAGACGCCCTAGACCGCACGGCTACCCCGGGCGGCGGTCTCTCTGGAGTACAGCGATTTATTTATTACTTAAAAATTAATATGAAGAGCCATAACCTCGATAAACCTTTTTATGTAATTTCACTGGTTTTTCTGTTTTAGTCCACCTTCAGACCTACATCATGATAGTAAATGGTGGCTGTGAACGGAGCAGCGCTACACCTCCACTAACGCTAACTGCTTTATTTTGGCTAAAAGGCTGGATATGTCCTTCCAGCACGACGGGGCCAGTTCATGTTTTAATCGTCAGGTGACACAGCATCTAAAACTAACACCGCCCGGAAGGTGAACAGGTAGAAAAGGCCATGTTTCTTGGCCACCAGGGTTTTCCGACTTTGAGTTTCGTCATTTACCTTTGCTTAACACTTTCTGTGAGTATTTGTTTGCGTTACGTCCTAATAGCTGAATCCCTGCAACCAGTGAAAAATGATTTTATAAAATGTCTTACTCAAATTAGTCTGTACTATCACCTCGTGAAACATTTACTAAATCCTCGTGAAACATACTGTATATGACGAATAAAATTGTGCTCCTGCAAACCCGATACTCATAAGATGATGTGTGAAGTAATCCGTAATAGTACCCCATCGACCAGAAAAAAATTACTTCGTGCCGTGGTGTGCGAAAACATGGACCTACCCAAAATGACGATGTAGTGTCGAAGTTCCTACATGTATAATGAAGAGCTCCCCAAAACAGCTTCGACATTCAGTTTTGGCTTCTGGGCAAAAGAAAATCCAAGCGCAGATTGTGGCGTAATTTTGAAGAAGGTGTGTGGGGCGAAGATTATAATGAGCGCACTCCTCGCAGTCTGCTGGCGGGCGGGAAACTGATTTGAAAGAGATTTCTATTCGCCTTTAGGGATCTGGGAGTACGGTGGGTATAAATTCAGTGTGAGAGGCAGAACTGGGTCAGCACTACGTAAACACGTCGTCAGTTGTTAGCTATGAAGCAATTACTTTCACGCAGGGTTATAAATCTCGCCGAGGGCCAAAAATTACTGCAGCACGCGCGTTGGAGAGCCTCTGCCACTGATCATAGCCGTCTATCAGCGCCGCGTTATACCTCAGCAAATTACGTTTCGTCCCACGTGCCAGAGAATGTCCTATAATGAAAGCTCTGTTTCTGATAATAAATAAGTTATTGCTAAGACTCCCAGGTTGACAAGAAATAATGTTAGTCGTCTCGCTTATTAGAGACGTAACAAAAATTCAGTTGGTTAAGTAAGAAGTAGGGAACTGGCCTTGACCTTGTGGCAGGAATTTCCCGTGCCTTCGGCTGCAGCACGGAAAATCTAAATCTTTCAAGTATCAGTCACGTAATATGATAATTGCGCCTCCGCAGCTCGACAAGGATTATTTGTTTGGTTTCGCATTTATTTCGCCTGGCAATATCAAGGCTTTCAGGCCCTCCCTTACATCTAACCAGACGTACTTACTTGGGTAGCATTACAATTTATAAACTGTCTAGACTCACTAATGTGGCCACCTGTCAAAAGCCTAAATAAACCATCTTTCTCTGTGGCCGAGCGGGTCTGGGCGCTTCAGTCCGGAACCGCGCGACTGCTACGGTCGCAGGTTTGAATCGTGCTTCTGGCATGGATGTGTGTGTTGTCCTTAGGTTAGTTAGGATTAAGTAGTTCTAAGTTCTAGGGGACTGATGACCTCAGATGTTAAGTCTCATAGTGCTCAGAGCCATTTGAACAAAACCACCTTTTGTAGCGCGGACCGCGCCGAGACGCACAGTATGAGAGCCACTGAGGTTCTGGTAGGTACCTACAGGGATGTGGACGAATGCTGACTCCATGTCGTGCCCAGCTGCGCAAGGGTATTCGGTTGAGGATCCATGATTGAGGTGGTTCCACAGACCTCGACTGGGTTTAAATCCGGGGAATTGGGTGGCCGAGGGAGTACGGTAAAGTCATCCTAGTGCTATTTGAACCACACACTCGTGCACTGCAAGCTGTTAGTCACGTTGCATTGTCCTGCTGGTAGATGTCATCGTGCCGATCATAAACAAAGTGGATGCTGGAGTGGACAAGGTCCTCATATTACGTGACTTCATTGTGCCTTCCAGAATGACGAGGTCACTCAGGGAATGCCATGGAAACATTCCCCAGACTATAACGCTCCCTTCCCCAGTCTGGACCCTTTCGAAGACTGGATCCTTTGTTTCAGAAGTTTCACGCCGGTACACGCCAACGCCCATCTGTCCGATGGAACATGAAACATGATTCGTCTGAAAAGGTCATCAGCCGCATTTCAGTGGACGTCCACTTTCGTTATTGGCATGCAAATTCCAGCCTTCGTCGATGACGAATAGCAGTCAGTGCGGGTGCCTGAACCAGGTGCCTGATGTGGAGACACATACACAGCAATGTTCGCCGAACGGACTTTGAGCAGACACTGTTGGTAGCCTCTCGGGTCATCTGGGCGGTCAGTTGGGAGACACTTTCACATCTGTTCGCCCTACGTCTATGGCCGGGATGCACCACAGATGCCTCGGCGCCGCTATTGGATAGCACAGTTTTGTCATGCATGGTATACTTTTAACTGCGGCTGCACGCGAACGGTTTATAAACTGTTCGTAATGCTTCCACCCTTGGATCAAAAGCCAATGATCATGTCCTTATGGACGTCAGATAGATAAAGATTTAACCTCTACAATGTTCAATGCAGAGTGGTTTTGAAGAAGACGCAGGTTACAGTGCAGTTTGTTCCAGAGCCGTATGGTTGAAATGAAGAATTAGACGAGGAAAGATTCATTGGTATGTTAAAGTACAACCAAGATACTGAAGTTATCCGATCTAATTATGGAATGATGATAGGCGTTTCATGTGCTACGACAGGTATTGAGGAAATCAGTGAATAAGAAATTGATGAATGAAACAGAGCTTGTGAAAATCACGTCGCCCGTCCGGTCGCATCCAACCTAATTGAACACAAGAAGACTGACGTGGCCAGGCAAACGAAAGTTACCCATTCATCATACGCAACTATGATATGGCGATGCTTCGCTAAATCTAATACGAAGGGCCAAAAAGTGAAGCAATCTTATGGAAGAACATTTGTTTATTGTTTAATGTATGATCTCTCTTTAATTGAGAAAGAAATTATTCACGCACTGAGGCCGAGAACATGCATTGTCACTCATTACATTAGATATGACAGTTATGCCGAGACTGGATATCTTTCACAGAACTGTATGGGAAGGATCCACCAAACACATCCCCCATCAAGAGATTACATGTTAATTTTCATAATTCAGGAAATGTGATTGATGCAGCCAAAAGTGGCCGACGGAAAGTGCTACTACCAGCGAAGTTGATTGATGTGCAAGCCTGCATATACGTTGATTCCCAAAAAGTTAGTGTGACGTCTATCGAATCCGCGTAAGGGTTTAAAGAAGTAGCCGTACACAATTTGTTATATGGTTTTCACCTGAAGAGAATGGACGACCTGAAGTTTTCTGTCAGAAGCTCATGTCATGTGTATCGCCAGACGGGGATGAGCTCAATAACTGATTTTAGTCTCACAGGGCTGAGTTGCATCTTGACGCGTAAGTGAGTGCACAGAATTCACCCACGTGGTCTACGGAAATTTCACAGCACTAGTAAGAGTCCCCTTCTGCACGCAGAAAAATTGGGTGTTTTATTTGCAATGTCTCGTAGGCAAATCATCGCCACATTCTTTAATTCTATCTACAGATGGTGCAACAATTCGTAAATATGATATTTGACAACGCTACGACTCATACTGGTAACATCGCTTTCACTTTCTTGGATCAGTGTATTCAGGGACAAGCGACTCTGAAAGTCTCTTTATTTTTCCCCACCTGTGTCATTCTTGTGCCGATACTCTAACTATACTGCTTACAAAATCCTCTCTCATACTATCCCAAAATGTCAGACATTGAATGATGTGTCGCTTCAGTACTTCGACAAGCGTTACAGCATGTATTTAAAAAACGTGCAGTGTCGTATTTAATTATGTGAACCGTATAGTAGAGGCCATGTTTGACAACTTTTGTGCCTTAGTCATTATCCCTGACGGGTGCATTGCTTTTGAATACCTTGTGTCTATTTAGAAATGTCTCAGTGGCTCAGGTTGGCCAAGTAGCTGTCCCTAGTTTACTCTCTACAACACTGGTTGTCATCTTTGAAAACGATTCGTAAGTAACCGGGTCTGGGTAACCCAATCAATGTTTTAGACTTCCGATAAATCTTTTAAGCTCAATTATAGGATGACTTTTACGATAAGTGCACTTTTTATTACATTTATTATATTTGTCTGGAATTCAGAAATGTATCCATCAACAGTTCTTCATACGAAATCGAGAGAAAGTATCTATTTCTAGACACATGGAGTAAAGTATAAAATTTAGATCGTTCAGAAAATGGAAAAACGAGTCGAAATGTGCCGCTCAGTTTGACTACTCTGATAGCGAAACAGATGCATGGAGAGTGAATGAGAAATTAAGCGTTCTGTTACCCGAAAAACTGTCACGGAAGAGGAGTGAACGTTTTCCTTGTTCTGCAGACGCACCCAAATGTGTAAATAAGTTAGTTCCTGACTGACGACTTCTACCCATTGACATCACCAAACAATGTTCTGATTCTTGAAGAAGGCATTCAGTCTCCGAAAATATCATTAAATGGGAGCACAACAAGGGTGCCGTAATTCTACAACGAAACTGTGTCGAAGATATGGACCTGTTCACCATTCCGCCAACCTTTATTTAAAACTCCAACGAGCCGTCCCTTTTTTCCATTTCACAAGAGGCTCTATTGTTTAAAAAGTCTACAAGAAACTTCTACCAGAAACGGAACGATTTCTGTCTCAAATCGACATAGAAGCAAGCAGGAACCCCATCTTATCCCAGCTTTTCAGTCGGCCGCTGTGACCGAGCTGTTCTAGGCGCTTTAGTCCGGAACTGCGCTGCTGCTACGGTCGCAGGTTTGAATCCTGCCTCGGGCATGGATGTTTGTGATGCCCTTAGGTTAGTTACGTTTAATTAGTTCTACGTCTAGGAGGACTGATGACCTCAGATGATAAGTCCCATAGTGCTTAGAGGTATTTGAACCACGCTTTTCAGTTTAGTAATAAAATTTTTGCATTTTAGGCCGACCTCAAGAGTAACCGTGTTGTGTTCTTGCTCAGGAACATAAATTCTGCATACGGCGTTTAGTATTTCGCCCCATTTCGATTTCTGTTACAATATGATCAATGATCGACTAGATATGTCTTTTAAATTGTCTGAATATCTTTACGTAAAACTAGGACATCTTAGAGTTTCTTGAAATTCTGCAGGTAAGCTTCTGAATTGATTAAAGAGTTACCGCATAGTCGTCCTGGTGCGTTTTACGCCTTCCTGAAGCTTCCGTTTGTCAGAAAGGCTTTGGTTTCGATTAAATCTGCGATAAAATTCTCTTCATTTCGTAGCAACTTAACGTTATCATTGGACTACTGACGGTTCTTTTCATCCCTCACCCTTTTGAGCGGTACATATTTGTCTAGTGCGTCGCTAAAGTACTCTCGACTTTGTGTACTATATTCTCTACATCTTCCTCACTAGATAAGAATGTTTGGTGCTTGCTGCTCACGTAATTAGCAAACAAGTTGACACATCTCCTAAGCAGAAATACATTCCCACCATTGTTTAATGTTGCTTTCAGTGTTAGTAATCACTGACATCGTGACCGACTTATTGTCACTTAAATCGTCGTTTATGTTCACTGAATCTCAAAGTTCGGGTCTGTTTATTGCCGGGAGATCACACCACTCTCGGACTGCGGAGTAATAGACAGTTCCAATTGTACTAGGATCTTATTTTTTCTAGATATATTGCACTGAAATAATAATTTATTGTTAATTATTGCTGGCTTCAAACGGCTTTTTATTCCAAGCACCACACTTCCGTAAATAAGTGAGAATAATCCTTGGACGTTATTACGAACGTTACTGCAGTTAAATAATGACAGATTTACATTTTCTCTCTAATCCGCAAGGATATATTTCGTACATGATTGATGTAATTGATGATATTGAGCTTCCCATATCTGTGGAAGTCCGCTGATGACCCATCAGTTTATCGCCCTAAAAGCATACTCAATCAATCATATCTGTGTGGATGAAAACTAAAACAAAAGGAACACACTCTGCGATCAGGACCTCCCGAAGCCGACCGGCCGACGTGTCATTCTCTCCCGTCATTCGAATGGGCTATGGAAGAGTGTTAAGAGGAAACGGCCAATCGAAGTGCCTACCTTCTGCTCTGTGGGAATGTGATCCTCAAGGCCTGAATGTTTAAATAATTTCGTGGAGTGATTTTGGGCTTTAGAAGTCGGGAAGTCGATCGGGAGCCGTTGTCGGGTTCAGGAGACAAGTTTACAGTCTGAGGGGGAGGTGGTGTTGCGGTGTGTACTTCGGAAGTCGGTAGCTAGAAATCAATAAGGTTGTACTCTATGTGTGGAAAGTTGATACAGCGTTCGGAAGTGCAATTACATGCGCGGGGCGTGATAACTAGCGTAAACCGCTCATTTTTAAGCAGTTGTTGCTGTTTGTGAGGTTATATGGACTTTGTAGGAAGAGGCCGCCTAGCAGAGCGTGGAGCAAGTAGCTTACTAAAGGTGTTGCTTAATGAACGAAGCGGATTTGGTGTGGGTTATAAGAAGATAATGAAATATGGTTTTGCACCAGGGTAAATTTGAAGTAGCGCATGAGCCTCTGTGCTTTAGCTTTCGACGTTTTTTTTTTTTCTTTATTCTGGTTTGAAACATCTTGTACAAAGGTGGGCTGCCAGCAGCATAGTACGCTGCTCTTCAGCCCCGAGTGATACAATATAAGACATAAGGGAGGCACAGATGATACAATACAAATGGTGGGCGAAAAAATCACACAAAACAATATACACGAAGCCGTTCACTGGACAAGAAAAGACACTAAAACCTGTTGACACGACGCACACACACTGACGATTGCGACGGCACATGTGAACGGTGGAGCTGACGACAAAAGAACACTAAAGACATGAAAGCACACACACGAGACACTGATGGCGAAGATTTCTGGCGCGCGAATGTTCACTGAGCGCGTACGAGTCAGTGGACCTGCCAAGAAGAGGAGGAGGGGGTGGCAGAGGGAGAGGGGAGAGCAGAGATGCCAAGGGCAGGGGAGAGGTGGGCGGGAAGGATGGGAGGTTGGGGGGTGGGGAAGCCTGGGGGCAGAGGGGTGGAGGAAGGGGGGATGGAGGGAAAAGGAGAGAGAAGGGAGGGAGGGTGCCCAAAGGAAAAAACACAGGAAGTGGGAGGAGAGGATCAAAGTTGATAGGAGGGGTATATGGAGGGGAGGAGGGCATCATCAGGGAGAGGGAGCTGGCAGAAGCCACCTTGGGAGAGGGTAAGGAGGGTGGAGAGATGGAGAGCAGGTGGGCCGTGAAGATACATTCACGGCAGCGGGTGGGGGTGGGAGAGGATGGGTGAGACAAGTGGGCGAGGAAGATCGAGTTTACAGGAGGTGTAGAGGATCTGTGGGGGAATGCAATGAGGTCATACAGGATCTGCGTGGGGGAGGGAAGACGGATGCGATAGGTGAGGCGGAGAGCATGGCGTTCAAGGATCTGAAGGGATTTGTAAAAAGTAGGGGGAGAGGGGCAGAGATCCAGGCCGGATGGGCGTAACAGAGGATAGGGCGGATGAGGGATTTATAGGTGTGGAGTATGGTGGAGGAGTCCAGACCCCACGTACGGCCGGAAAGGAGCTTGAGGAGACGGAGTCGGGAGCATACCTTGGCTTGGATGGTCCGGAGATGGGGGGGGGGGTCCAGAAGAGGCCAAGGGTGACGCCAAGGTACTTAAGGGTGGGGGTGTGGGCGATAGGACGGCCATAGATGGTTAGATAGAAATCAAGGAGGCGGAAGGAACACGTGGTTTTGCCTACAATGATAGCCTGGGTTTTGGAGGGATTGACCTTGAGCAACCACTGGTTTCACCAAGCGGTGACCCGGTCAAGATGGGATTGGAGAAGGTGCTGGGAACGCTGCAGGGTGGGGGTGAGGGCAAGGAAGGCAGTGTCATCGGCTTTGGGGCACACCGGCGGAGGGAGAAAAGGTGTAAGAATCCGTGTTATGGATGGTGACGTAGGAAGGACGGTGGGAGAGAAAGGAGCCGATCAAACGGACGTAGTTAATGGGAAGGGCGAAGGTTTGGAGCTTGAAGAGGAGACCGGAATGCCATACGCGGTCATAGGCACGTTCGAGGTCCAGGGAGAGGAATATTGCGGAGCGACAGGAATTAAGCTGTTCGGAAAGGAGATGAGTGAGGTGGAGGAGAAGGTCATCGGAAGGGCAGGACGGCCGAAAGCCACACTGGGTAACAGGAAGGAGGCGGTGCAGGCGGAGATGCTGGTGGTAGCGTCGGGTAAGGATGGATTCCAGGACCTTGCTGAGGACCGAGCTAAGGCTGACGGGACGGTAGGAGGAGACAGCAGACGGCGTACGGCGGTTTACCAGGTTTAAGGAACTTCAAGATATGGGAGGTTTTCCACAGGTCGGGGTAGAAGCCGGTGGACAGGACTACATTGTAGAGCCTGGCCAGGGTGTAGAGGAAAGAGACAGGAGCTTCACGAAGGTGGCGGTAGATGACACGATAGTGACCAGGAGCGGTGTTGCGTTTTGTGCGGAGTGTAGCAATGAGATCATGTGTAGTGATAGGGGCATTGAGTTCCGTGTGAGCAGTGTTGTCCATGTACTGGAAACCAGATGCGAGGGGAGGGACAGAGGTGTCAGTTCGATCGCGGCCATCCGTGAACTGGGGATCGTCGGGGATTGAAAAGACATCAGAGAGGTAGGAGGCAAAGTGATTGGCCTTACTAAGGGTGTCAGGGAAGGTGTGCTCATCATGGAGAAGAGGATAGTAGGAGGAGGGTTTAGTTCCGGTAAGGCGATGGAAGGCTGACCAGAACTTGGACAAGTTTATAGGTAGGGTGCACGAGTTTATAGGAAGGGTAGCATTTAAACAGGTGCATGTCTGTCTTTTTTTCTTTATTGTGATTTTAATACCTTTATAACAGGTAGGCTGGCAGCAGCACAATACGCCGCTCTTCAGCCAAAGATAGTACAATGATAAAACAGAGAAGACACATGAGTTGCAACAAAACGGCGGGGAAAAAACAGTAGACACATGAACATAAAAAACATGAAGCCGTTCACACTCGATGACACTATAAACTGTCGACACGAAGCACAAACACTGTAGATGTCGATGGCACTGGTGAACGATAAAGTGGGACGGTGAACACTGAACACTAAACATGACGGCACACACGAGACGCTGATGGCGATGATCTACGGCGCGCGAATGTCCACTTAGCGTGTACAAGTCCAGGGACCTGCCAAGAGGGGAAGAAGGGGTGAGGTGGGGAGGAGGGGTGAACGAGGATGCCAATGGGTGAGGAGATGGTGAAAGGAGGAGAGGGACAGGGCAGAGGAAGCCCAGGGGAGGAGTGGGGAGAAATGGAGGAGGGTGGGAAGAGGGAGAGAAGGGAAGGAGGAAACACAGGAAGAGGGAGGGAGGATCAAAGTTGGTAGGAGGGGTAGCTGGAGGGGAGGAGGGCATCATCAGGGAGAGGGAGCTGGCGGAAGCCACCGTGGGAGAGGGTAAGGAGGGTGGAGAGATGGAGACCGGGTGGGACGTGGGAATACAGGTGCGGCAGCGGAAGAGGATGTGCGAGACAAGTGTGTGAGGAGAATCGAGTTTGCGGGAGGTGTACAGGATCCGTATCCTTTCAAGGAAAAGGAGGAGGTGGGGGAACGGAATGAGATCGTACAGGACCCGTGCGGGGGAAGGGAGACGGATGCGATAGGTGAGGCGGAGAGCATGAAGTTCAAGGATTTGAAGGGATTTATAAAAGGTAGGGGGGGGGGGCGGATGGGGCAGGATGGGCGTAACAAAGAATAGGGCGGATGAGGGATTTATAGGTGTGGAGTATGGTGGAGGGGTCCAGACCCCACGTACGGCCGGAAAGCAGCTTGAGGAGACGGAGTCGGGAGCATTTCTTGGCTTGGATTGTCCGCAGATGGGGGGGGTCCAGGAGAGTCGACGGTCGAGGGTGACGCCAAGGTACTTAAGGGTGGGGTTGAGGACGATTGGACGGCCATAGATGGTGAGGTACATGTCTGTCGCCAGTCCCGGGATTTTATATGTTGATTCAGTGTTGTTTATAGAGGAGCTGGTAGAAACCAATTGATGAGTGGTGTAGGTACTGGCTCTGGTGCTCCTTTTCGAAACGAGACGTCGGAACTGAAAAAATACGAGGCACATTCAATAAATAATTCAACGCAATTTCTTCCTCGGGCAGTTTTGGTTGAAAAAATGCGGTATTTTTCGTGAAACATCGAGGAATATTCCAAGTTTCAACCCCTATAGTTTCATGACATTCCGCTAGGTGACGGTGTCTGTAATGAAGGTGCGTTCCAAGCAGAGCGCTCTCATTGAGTCTGTTTTGGCGGCAAACCAGAGCATCACAGGCGTTCACAGGCGCTTACCGCATGTCTACGGAGACCCGGCTGTGAATAAAAGTACGGTGAGTATTTGAGTTAGGTGTCTGTCATCACTGCAACAGGGTCACGCAAACCAGCCCGATGTCCCGCGTGCCGGCCGGCAGCACACAGCTGTCGCTCTCGAATCTTATTCGCCGAAGAAAAAGTTCAAAGCCGCGCACTCAGCCGATATAGTCGTGGCGACCGTCTTTTGGGGTTTTAAGGGGTTATTCCGTTTGATGTCTCCTCGCATGGTGCAATGATCAACTGTGAAGTGTGTCGTTCTAGCTTCAGGAAATTGAAGAAACAACTTCAGTGTGTCCGTTTCCAAAAAAATGCAAACGAACTTCTGCTTCTCCATGACAAATGGTTCAAATGGTTCTGAGCACTATGGGACTTAACTTCTGAGGTCATCAGTCCCCTAGAACTTAGAACTACTAAAACCTAACTAGCCTACGGACATCACACACATCCATGCCCGAGGCAGGATTCGAACCTGCGACCCTAGTGGTCGCGCGGTTCCAGACTGAAGCGCCTAGAACCGCTCGGCCACTGCGGCCGGCTCTCCATGACAACGCAAGGTCTCAAAGACGTCTGCACACTGGAGAGGAGCTCACAAAACTTCGTCTGACTGTTCTTCCTCATCCACCTTACAGCCCAGATGTCGCATCTTCCGACTTCCATTAGTTTGGACCAATGAAGGATACACTTCGCGGAAAGCGTACGTGGATGATGGGGAGGTTATTGATGCAACAAGACATTGGCTCCGCCGTCGACCAATAGAGTAGTACCATGCAGGTGTACAGGTCCTCCCAGGAAGATGGCGTAAGGCCGTCTCTGTGAACGGAGATTATGTTGGAAAGTAGGGTTTTGTAGCCAAAAGATCAGGGGATAACATGGTCCATTGGATTCTTGATTAAAACCAACTTCTTTTCAGAAGAACCATATGTTGCATTAATTACTAAACGCCCCTCGTAGTTGGATTGCTACTGGACATTAATTAGTGATGTAAAGGAAGTGGCTAATTTAACCCTGTCTCGTGGGCCAAAGCAAGGCTTGCGACCCTTAATAAGATTGACAGTATACAGGGTGTAAATTTTAAGTTGACAAACCAGAATAACTCAAAAAATAAGCTTCGCACGAAAAAATGTGTAGAATCTAAAGGGGGAACATATCCTTGTGCTAAAATTAGACCGCCACCCCAGCCCCCTGGCGTTGGGGTGGATGGCAACTTTAAAATTTCAAATGAGAACCCCGCTTTTTATTGCAAAATCAGATTCTATATAAAAAAACTACGTACATTTTCTCTTAAACATTTGTTTTGATTCTTGGTAGTTGGCACTGTAATTCAAGAAAATCCATGTTCTCATTTTTGCGTGGAAAATGGTTACGGATAAATAAAAAATACTAATTTTTCTTCGTAAATTTTGATTCATTAAAACTAAAACTCTCCCTCTCTCCCCATAGGGTGGAGTTTGAGAGAGAGGAATTAGAGTTTTGCATATGTTGGCTTATCCGAATCTGCGGAAAAAATCAATATTTGGATCAACATTTGAAAAACTCTAATTCCTCTCTCTCAAACCCCACCTTGTGGGGAGAGAGGGAGATTTTTAGTTATAGCGAATCAAAATTTACGAAGTAAATAAGTGTTGTTTATTAATCCGTAACCATTTTCTACGCAAAAATGGGAACATGGACCTCCTTGTATTACAGCGCCAGCTACTTAGGATCAAAACAAATGTTTAAGACAAAATGTACGCAGATTTGTATGTAGATTCTGATTCTGCAATAAAAGATTGGGGTTCCCATTAGAAATTTTAAAGCTGCCTCCCGCCCCACCCCCAGGGGGCTGGGGTTGCAAGCTAATTTTAGCAGCAGCAGAAGTCCCTCTCGAAAATAATCAACTTTGAATTCTACACATTTTTTTCGTGCGAAGCTTATTTTTCGAGTTATTCTGGTTTGTCAGCTTAAAATGTACATGCTGTGTATGTACCGGTGCACCGAAATACACTGAGGCCAGTAGCGGGACTTTGTCAGACACTACAGAAGCTCCATAGGAAGGATGGGGAATGTTTCGAAGTGCCTGGTAAGGCGAGAGCCGCCTTCCGCTAGTGAATATATCGGGAGGACACAGGTTATCGTTCCTGACCTGACTGCTATTTTCGCGGAGTTCTTATTACTGCCGTAGCTTTGGATTTCACGATGAGTAGCAACCCCATCGTCTCATTCCCAGAAGCTGACGCTCCTCAAGTCTGGCTCTGGCGCCTTGCTAGTAATAGACAATGCTTCAGATGTCATACAGGGACAGCCATGCAGCCCGTAGCCATATGCTCCTTCTCTCCAGAGATTCACTCAGGGACAAGGTACGCCACTCGTCAGATTGAGGAGAACGGTACAGAACAGGCTCCTTAGAGGTCTTAGATGACACCAGACCCACCTGTGGTTACACAACAGCCATTCCAGGCGTTTGGCGGCTGCTGGACTCCGCTGAGAACGCTGCTCTAGTTAGACTGCCCGTGGGCAGACGTGGACTAACAGCCGACGCGCGGGTAGTCAGTTACGCTCGCCGTTGCAAATGGCTCTGAGCACTATGGGACTTAACATCTGAGGTCATCAGTCGCCTAGAACTTAGAACTACTTAAACCTATCTAACCTAAGGACATCACACACATCCATGCCCGAGGCAGGATTCGAACCTGCGACCGTAGTGGTCGCTCGGTTCCAGACTGTAGCGCCTAGAACCGCACGGCCACTCCGGCCAGCCTCGCCGTCGCGTACGTTTTCGTACTGTCCTGGCCAAGTCAATTGCAATTCCATATAATCTAATTCTCCTTCATATAGTCTATAACAAGACTTACGGAAATAAACAGTGTTGTTGTTGACAACATTTATATAGATACATTGAGACTGTTGTGTAAACACTTGCCGTTAAACGACAAGACTAATAAGTGAAAAAAAAAGTTCACCGAGCGAGGTGGCGGAGTGGTTAGAACACTGGACTCGCGTTCGGCAGGGCGACGGTTCAATCCCGAGTCCGGCCATCCTGATTTAGGTTTTCCGTGATTTTCCTAAATCGCTGCAGGAAAATGCCGGGATGGTACCTTGGAAAGGGCACGGCCGACTCCCTTCCCCATCCTTACCTAATCCGATGAGACCGATGACCTCGCTGTTTGGTCTCTTCCCCCAAACAACCCACCCCTGAAAACAAGTTGTATTAAAGCGCTAGAAGGGTGTACACAATGCAGTTGATGTCAGTGAGAAATGTAGTTTCTTCTGTAAAGGAACATACAGTTCCCTAGAAAAGTGTTTCAAAACAAGTTTCGTAAGTTTCAGTTCACGTTTTTATTCAGTTTTTGTAAGTATTTGTGGAGATACAGATATCTCCCGCGCGGCTACACCACTAATAGGTCGTGTGAACACGTGTTTCCGAGTGTAGAAATGTTCTACGTTCGTAACCTGTTGTTTTTTACAATTTTTTGTGTTATCTTTTTTTTCGTAACTGTGTAATACATCTAGACACTAGATTAACTGTAAAAGAGAACGATGACATGTGCACCAGTAGGAAGGAAGGAGAATTCGAACCCACGTACAAGACCGCGAATTTATGTACTCTGTGCACAACTGTTTTGAACTGCAGTGGAGAACTGATGGCCCCATTTTAGATTTTGCAAAGGTGGTGCCCAGAACAATGAATGCACTTGACATTCGTACGTCTATGGTGATGAAAATTCGAAAGAAGAGGAAAAGGATGGAAGATGAGAATTATCCAACAACTCCAGTCATTGTCTCCTGAAGACAATGGGCAAGAAAAGAAGTTAGGACGAACGGTGAAACAATACGGACGCATTCAGACATAATCGGATGCACAGATATGTGTGTGATTACTATCAACGATAGGAATACCCTTCCTTAGCAAAGTTCTTTGCTACTAAAGTAGCAGAGTTATGTAATGGAAGCAAGTTATCTCTTCGAAACGGTCTTCATGACGTTGGTATACGGCAATAAAGGTTTCCGTGTCGGAAGTCGGTTATTGAGAAAAATGGCGTAGTGGTCTGGAGTTGCCGCTATCTGCTGGCATGAGGAGCATTTATTTCTAAGGCATTTAGTGGTTTGATGAGACGTGAGTTAATGTGTACCACACGTTGACAAAAACCTGGACGGACTGCGTACTCCAAGGAACGATAAAAGCACCGACGTAAACGGTGGCAGGGGTAATCGTACCTCATGCTGGCTCTTTCCAATCTGCTTTCCGCTGTTTTCCTTCAGAAAGTAAGGTGACTATCATGCTGATATGAACGTCGCAGTTTTCACAGAAGAATTTTCGAAATTTATGGTATAAAATGTAGCTCACTATTCTACAACATTAATGAAGAATACGCTATACAACTCCGTTGTTTTAGATAAAGCTGCGGCAGTGCAGTGGAAGGAAAGAGAGAATTCGTTTTGGGCAGAGGTAAATGTTCCAGCAGAGAAAATCGAACTTGCCATAAATAAGTTGGAAGAAGTGGGACTTTTAAAGCTGTACAATCCAAAGTGCACTGTCGGGTAATGTCGTTTGTTTATTACTTAACGATGCTTCGCTGACGGCCGTTTAACGAGAAAGCGCCAAAAGCAAGCGTGGCGCACTTGGCGCGTTCTAGGAACACTATCCCGCGCACAACTGTCAGAAGATGCGAATTATTTTAATAACTCTACAATAATAATAATAATAATAATAATAATAATAATAATAAAAGCTGTGATTAAAGGGTTTCCGATTGAGGGTGTGGCAGCAGCGTATGGGGAATGTAGTGCGGCTCAGATGCGGTTGTGTAAATACCGACATGTGTGCAAGGGATTAGTGTTGCATTCGTGTCTTTCCGATGTGCGTGCGACGTATACGGAAACTGCGAGCTGCGGCGGCATAATTGCCAAATGCGTCCAAACAGGACTAACGTACTGCTATTCTTTTCTTGGCTGCCGAAGGACAAGCACCGGTAGACATCCATCGGAGAATAAGGAATGTCTATGGGGCAGCATGTCTGTCAAAAACCACCGTTGTGGAATGCTGCGCCACGTTCCGTTATGATGGCGGATTCGACACCGGTCGATCTGGGAGGCCAGAAGAACTTACGCCAATTCAAGTGGGAGACACTAGATCATTGGCCCTATAGCCTTCATCTCTGCCGGCCGCGGTGCTGTGCGGTTCTAGGCGCTTCAGTCCGGAACCTCGAGACTGCTACGGTCGCAGGTTCGAACCCTGCGTCGGGCATGGATGTGTGTGATGTCCTTAGGTTAGTTAGGTTTAAATAGTTTTAAGCTCTAGGGGACTGATGACCTAAGATGTTAAGTCCCATAGTGCTCAGAGCCATTTGAACCATTTTTTGAACCTTCATCTCTCCCAATGCGATTATCAAGCCTTCAGTTCCTTATAGAAGGGTTTGAAGAGTCGAAAATTCCTGTCGGACGAGGATGTACAGCATACAGTTACACACTTCTTCGAGCAACAGGACGCGTTGCTTTATCGAACAGGTATCTTCAACATGGTGGGTCGGTGGGATGATCGTCTCAATAACTGCGGTGATTTTGCCTGATTGGCGTACCGATTCTGGACTGTACTGCCTTCGAAAGGAATTTTTTGACCGTTCCTTATAACCACTATCATCATCATCATTAGAGGCGGCATAACGTCTCTTGGTGGGCTTTGGCACTCTCTAGAAGAGTATTCCTTTCCTTCCTCTTCAGTGCTGAACTCTTCGAATTCTGAATCCGAATTTTTCTTGTGTCCTCTCTGATCTTAGCTTTCATGCTCCAATCCTTATGGTTCTTTCAGGTATTGTTGAATACCGTCTTAACCATTCTAGCATTAAGTCTTAGTCCATATCCTTCCCTCTCCAGCCTTTTATTCTTAACGCAGCTGACAATGTCTAGATAATTATATAGATTATAATTCATAGTTGAATAGCCTCCTCCAGGCAACATTCTCTTCTCCTCTTGTCCGGAGAAATTTCTTTCAAATATGCAAAGTGGATTTTCATCGAATTTCGTATATGTCCAGGTTTCAGTGTCATACATTGTCACCGGCCTCACTTAATCATCAAAACTTCAGTTTTCCTGAAAAGCTGGTTAGATATTTTCTGAAACCAAAGTAGCACTTATTGACGGTCAATATTCGAGTTTAATGTCAGAACTGACTTTGTTCTTCGTCCTTACGGCTTACTTCCAATCCAAAGAAACTACAACTGCGGACAACATGTACCGAATTCTGTGAATAATGGTTCATTAGCACCCCGTCTTCAGGCCACAAGTGGCCCATCGGGACCATCCGACCGCCTTGTCATCCTCAGCTAAGGATGCGTATAGAAGGGGCGTGTGGTCAGCACAGCGCTCTCCCGGTCGTTATAATGGTTTTCTTTGACCGGAGCCGCTACTATTCGGTCGAGTAGCTCCTCAATTGGCATCACGAGGCTGAGTGCACCCCGAAAAACGGCAACATTGCGTGGCGGTTCGGTTGGTCACCCATCCAAGTGCCGGCCACGCCCGACAGCGCTTTATTTCCTTGATCTGACGGGAACCGGTGTATCCTCTGCGGCAAGGCCGTTGCCTAATGATTCATTAGGATAGTCTTTAAATGCGACCGTTTTAGGTTAGGCTTTTCCGTGACTGTTATTGGTATCTATTGAAACAACTTTACTGTTACTGGTCACTCTATATTTCCATAACTGGTTTCAAATGTTTAAACTTCCACCACCATGTGAATTTATTTGTACTAACATAACATGCGTGTGTTATGTTACGGCTCTAGAGATAACCTGTGGCACCGTCTCCAGTGGTCACAGGCTCCTTTCTCTGTCATAAAACATCACGTACAAACTGTTACACTTTGTAAACAAATATGGTTTCTTACAAAGTGTGTCTGTTCGTATGTGATGTATTACGACAGAGAAAGGAGTCTGTGACCACTGGAGACAATGCCACAGGTTACCCCCTGAGTCGTAACGCAACACACCCATGCAGTATTAATACAAGTAAATCCACCTGAAAATGGAGGTTCAAACCTTTGAAACGCGTCGTGGAAATAAATTAAACAGTGACTGGTAAAAGTAAACGTATTGTTTTTTCTTCAAGGATAATCTTTCTTAGTCACAGCCAACTAAATATTTTCCCCTTCATTTATCTCTAGATTTATCTTTCTATCGGCTCTTTCAAGGTTTTTAAAGGTGTCTTTCATTGCACTTAGCGGTCTTGCAATAATATGGTTCAAATGGCTCTGAGCACTATGGGACTTAACAGCTGAAGTCATCAGTCCCCTAGAACTTAGAACTACTTAAACGTAACTAACCTAAGGACGCCACACACATCCATGCCCGAGGCAGGATTCGATCCTGCGACCGTAGCGGTCGCGCGGTTCCAGACTGGAGCGCCTAGAACCGCTCGTCCAGCCCGGCCGGCTGCAATAATATGAATATACCGTCTAAAAACCTCCAGAACGAATCATAGACAAGGGACTGTTCAAAAAGTAGTTTACTACCGCTTTTATGCAAGGAGAAAAGAGAGTCCACACTTGCAGCAGTGAATATAAACTTGCAACCACAATAGAATTAAGTAAATAATATGAGCTAAATTAATGTAGTCCATAGAAATTAGAGGCTGTTCACTTCCGCGAGTCAGAACGTGATCCGCGGCGAGGTACAGCTGCAGTGGTGGCTGCTTTGCTCAGGCGGAGCCCGGCGATGAGGTTGGTAACAGGGTTTCATCTTTGTCGTCAGCGTATCAGGAGTGTGCAAGAGGCGAAATTATCCCGGAGAGCCGACACTTCACTGAACGCTTCATAACGGATATCTGATATCGTCTAACGCCCGAAAGGTTTATTATCCGCTTACTGGATTTTCGCACCAGCAGGAAAGGAAAAAAAAAGGTAAACATCACGCTGTTTTGATGCGCTAAGTAATTGGAGGTACAGTTTATATTTAGGCGCGCTGCAGCCGTAACTCGCCCATCCGTGGCACAGATGTAGCGTTCCGTGTTAGTGAGCAAGAAGTTTCACTGGCGATAATACATTTTCACTGATTATGGACAGGAACAAATTTATCAGTTCTAAGTAGAGAACTACAGTCAAGGAACAACTGAGTCAAACGTAATAACGAAATTAATTGACGATTATAAAAATCCAACCGCAACATATTTTTATAATAATCTTATCTACCTGCACAACTTGCCCAAGATTACTACATTGAAAATAGTTGCTGAAAGTAGTGTCGTCTAGTTTCTGTGTGGGCATTACGTGGTTGGACGAACATCTGGCGGTTCTATAAGATCAAGGTACTGACTCCTCGAACAATGTCAGAGGCATCGAGAATTATGCCAGAAGTAGTTCTTCATTCTCGACAAGTGTCTCGTACACAAGACTCTTCGCATGAGCCCGCATCTCGTGGTAGTGCGGTAGCGTTCTCGCTTCCCGCGCCCGGGTTCCCGGGTTCGATTCCCGGAGGGGTCAGGTATTTTCTCTGCCTCGTGATGGCTGCGTGTTGTGTGTTGTCCTTAGGTTAGTTAGGTTTAAGTAGTTCTAAGTTCTAGGGGACTGATGACCATAGATGTTAAGTCCCATAGTGCTCAGAGCCATTTTTCTTTGCATGACAACACAGAGTCGTCTGCACGAAGGAAGATTAGGATTTAATACCACATCAACACAGGCGAATTACTAGTTCGGCTTGGGGAAATGTGCCCCTCACAAACGCCATCCCGGCACGCATCCTAATCGATTTAGCAGAGCGACGGAAATTCTGAATTAGCATGGCCGCCCGGGGGTTTGAACCGCTACCATCCTGAATACGAATCCAGTGTCTTACCAGTGCGCGACTTCGACCTGTCTCGGCAACTGTCTGTGATTCTCGCAAGAAGTTTCTAACCATCTCATTGAGTTACCTGCCAGGTTGTCTATTTTTTTAATTACTTACCATCATACGTGACATTTTCCAACGGCCTTGCCAATGGCCTTGCCGCAGGGGTAACACTGGTTCTCGTCAGGTAACGGAAATTAAGCGCTGTTGGCAAGTTGAGTCCTTGAGAGCCCAATTGATGAGATACTTGATTGAGAAGTAGCGGCTCTGGTCACGAAAACTAACAGCGGCCGTAAGAGCGGAACCGTAATTACTACTACATAAGAAGCAAACGTACTCTATAATTTCATAATAGTCTCCGTTCTTACACAGATTGCAGCATAATATATTACTGATCTCCTTAATGATAACAATTATAAGTTTCTGATAAGAAATAAAGTTAAAATTACATCATATTTCCAATTAATTTTCCTATCTCCAACGCGTAATCGTATCAGCTGACTCAGATGCATTCACCCAGAAATGCCACAACTGAACTGCTCCAGTTAACCCTATCGTCCAATTCTGACACGAGGAAAATCTTAATCTACATTACATAATGATATCTAATACGCAAATTCTAATAAGCTAATAATCATAAAACTTCCTGGTAGATTAAAACTGACTGCCAGACAGAGACTCAAACTCGGGACCTTTGCCTTTCGCGGTCAAGTGCGAGTCTCGGTCCGGCACACAGTTTTAATCTCCCAAGAAGTTTGGTATCAGCGCACACTCAGCTGCAGAGTGAAAACTTTCATTCTAATAATCATAAACCTTGTCACATAATATGATCTGCCCATTTTTAGTTGTTTCGTAATATGACATGTCCATTTTGAATTCCATATTTAAATTTAGCTCCGCACCAGTAAATAACTTTTTAATCCTGATCATTAAGACTAAGTAGCCTATACGGTGCTTCCTTTGCATACAAGGTGCTTCAGGAGGAACCGGAAAACATTTAGGAGGTGGTAGTGTAGTCTAATTTGAATAAAACATTCTATGTAACATGAGTTCAGTTTTTATTAATTACAGAGATAGAGCTGGTTACACCGATAAGTTTTCATTTCGCATGTTGGTAATTCAGTTTCTATGGAATCAAAAATGGTTCAAATGGCTCTGAGCACTATGGGACTCACTTCTGAAGTCATCAGTCCCCTAGAACTTAGAACTACTAAAACCTAACTAACCTAAGGACATCACACACATCCATGCCCGAGACAGGTTTGGAACCTGCTACCGTAGCTGTCCCGCGGTTCCAGACTGTAACGCCTAGAACCGCACAGCCGCTCCGGACGGCTTCTATGGATTCATTTACCGACTTCACTTTTGATTAGCAGCTGCGAAATTTTGCTCGAGTTCACATAGAGAGTTTGACAAAAAATACTGAAACACCGCGAGAAATGTATACGTGAACATAAATGCAGATGCGGCTTGCGCTGTTGTATCTGACGACGAACGGCATCTGTACAATGCCCTCAATACGTTGGAAATGTCAGCAGTGGCAGAACAGAGTTCTGTCGAGTTGTGAGCGCATTATCTCGGAGATGAGTGAATTCGAGCGCGGACAAATTGTTGGTGCTTGTATGGTGAGTGCTCCAGTAACTAAGGTAGCCGAAGAGTTTGCTGTTTCAAGAGGCACCGTATGGAAGATTTCTACCGTATACAGTTAAAGCGGAAAAATATGATCTGCCAAGTCAAAATGCTGACGAAAGTGTGTGTTCAGTGATGATATACGTTCATTGAAGAGGACTGCGACGAAAAACAAGGGGACGACAACAAAAGTTACTGCAGAATTGAATATCGCGCTCGCGAGCCCTGTCAGCAGCAAAACAACACGAAGGGAGCTCCAGAAGCAGGGAACTGGAGAGCGAGCTGGAATTTCAAACCCACACATCAGTGATGCAAATGCCCGTAACAGGAAAATGTTGCGCCGAAGCCATAGAACCTGAACCATGGAAAAATGTAAGAAAGTCACTGTGCAACAATACTCATGCGAACCAGTTTCCAACTTCTAGCTTAGTTAACGTCCTAAGAGTGAAATATGGCAGGGGGTTCGACGATGATTTGGGCAGCCATATCGTGGTGTTCCATGATCCCCATGGTTACTCTGCAAGGCACTTTACTGTCGAGGATTATGTGTCCATTTCGGCTGATTAAGTCCATCCCACCGTACAGCGTTTTTCCCTAATGGTGATGCTGTGTTCCAAAAAAGGGTCCCTGTTCACACAAATCTCATCATACAGGACTGTTCTGTAAGTACGAGGACGTCAGTTTCTATGGATTCATTTACCGATTTCACTTTTGATTAGGAGCTGCGAAATTTTACTCGAGTTTACATGGAGAGGTTGGACAAAAAATACGGAAACACCGCGAGAAATGTATACTTAAACATAAATGAGATCTAACGTGGAAAGAAGGATACTTATTGGCTGTCCTTCTCCATTATGGTTACCTGAACCAGCCACAATTCTGCAGGAAGAATGGTATAAAAATAAGATTCCTCTAAAACCATGCACGATCTTTACGTATCCGTGCCGTGACAAATGGAAGCTAAAACAGCAACGGGCTAATTCACCGCATTCAGCATGGTAATGTGTTAATTATTTATTTGTGTAGCGTGATATTATTAGGGCCATGAGACCCCCTCTCACATCGGTCCAGGGCCATTGTGTTTCCATGTTTTTATCCAACTCCTATAACTGAATTTTTCAACTAGAATTACGGTTTGTTTGCCTATTCTACTGTGTGGTTTGATCATAAATTTAAAGATCCTCGTATTTACAAATACCGAATATGCCGATATGGTATTTGTATACAGGGTTTGTAATGGAAACGCTATTGCTGCGGTTTCCTGATCGCAGAGTAGCAAATTTAAATGTGTTTACTCTTGTTTTCACTAAATAGTTAAGATTATTGCAATGCCCATCAGTCATACCTCATACGAACGTGCATACGAACAGTGTGCTGATGAAGCAGAAGACTTTCAGTTGATAGGACGTAGTCCTTCAACAAACACACGTAGCATTTCTACACGTATCGGTGCTCCAAATGCAAGTATATGGCGGAAATGTGTATGCACAGCCTCCACCCTTATCGTCTCCAGCGAATTCATCTCCGGGAATGAGATGGAGGTAGATTATCGGAGTTTTGTACTGGCTGACTGCAGATCCCCGAGTAATGACATTAACAAAGTTTACTGATGAAGCCACTTTGACTCGTTACTGTATTATTACTCAGTCTGATGTTCCAACGAAAATCCACATGCCTTTCTGAAGACACATTTTCTAGAACGCTTCTCTAAAATTCCTGGTGTGATATCAACAGACAATATGTTGATTGGCCATTTTGTGCTACTGCATAACACAGTGCGCCGTTATCTAGACGTGCGACTGCTACGGTCGCAGGTTCGAATCCTGCCTCGTGCATGGATGTGTGTGATGTCCTTAGGTTAGTTAGGTTTAAGTAGTTCTAAGTTCTAGGGGACTGATGACCACAGCAGTTGAGTCCCATAGTGCTCAGAGCCATTTGAACCATTTTTTTCGTTATCGAGACTTCATTCAAATCGAGAGTCCATCATTATTTTAAGACGTTACTTTGGCTGCAAGGATGGATATTTTAGTCCTCAGCTGACGCTTCGTCTAAACCTACCCGGAAGATTTATTGGCATAAATGATGCTTTTTATTCACCATCAAGATTCCTGCACCTTACCACTGCAAATTTTTGCCTTTGAGGATGGTTGAGAGGCGATTTCTACGTATAAAAAGTAAACACCAGAGACGAATTGCTTGTCTGTATTATGAATAGTGCTGCCCTCATAAAAGAACGCCAAGAAGACCTCAAAAGAGCTATACTCTGTATTTTCGAGAAAATTAGAAAGTGTACTAAAGTCGGAGATGTAATGTATGAAAATTAATTTCAAACTTAACCACTTGCCCTTGTTTAACAGTTTCCGTGACTGTTTGAAATACACTCAAACAGTTATGTTTCTGTAACTAATAAAAATTGTTCACATGTTATATCTAAGATTTTATTCGAATTACCCTCTATTACTACGTCCTAAAATATTTACTATTAGCCCCAAAACACCCTCTGTATTGAGAATAGTACAGGTCCTATCAAGCTACCGCGAGGTACGTACCGCGCGATCGCTACGGTCGCAGGTTCGAATCCTGCCTCGGGCATGGATGTGTGTGATGTCCTTAGGTTTAAGTAGTTATAAGTTCTAGGGGACTGATGACCTCAGAAGCTAAGTCCCATAGTGCTCAGAGCCATTTTAACCATTTTTTAGGTACGTCAGTTTCTGACATTATCTCCCCATTAAAAGCTAGTTCTGTTTGCTAGGCAGCCTCCAGTCCAATCATGTGTCTGTTAGGATATTCCGTATGCACGTATTTCATGGTCTAGGGAGGACGTGAAAATGTAACGACGGCATTCTCGAAGTCAAGAAACACTGCACCAACCTGATATCCACTATCTGGATTTCACGAACAAATACGATCGGTGGTTTCAGAAATTATGTTGGTCGGTCCCCGGAGAGGTCATCGTACGCGGGTACAAAATGCGTTGCTTAATTTAATAATTCATTTACATCAGTGAGATCGGTATAGAGTTATGTGCACTGCACTTGTAACGTTGCTCAGAGACTAAAACACTTTATAAACTATGGTCTTCTCCCAGTCACGTGGTACACACCGATAAACGCTAAACTGAAGGTAGAAGAGGGGCCACATCCTCTGGGTATTCAATACAGAGTCCAACGGGCACACCACCATTTCCTGTGGCCTTTGCTGCATCGAGCGATCTGAAGTGTCTTGGAGGGCTACATGAGATAAACTGTGACTGCAAGGGTCTGCGCACGGGGTTTGCTGATGCTGTAAGAGAGGCCTGCATACCTCAAGTCTTCTGAACATGCCTCGTTGTTCCCACTGCAATCCCTCTCCATAGGTCGCGGTTTCTAGCATAGCTCTCTTCAACAATAAAAGTAAGTATGGTCACTGGGATAACTACTATCATCACCACAATAATGTTCAAAGTCTCTGATCTAAGAAAAACGGATTTCACGTTATTTATTTGTCCAGGTGTGTGAAATAAGGACGCACTTTTATCTGGCCTATGGAAAAATTACTGCCGCTTGAAAGCCAGTAAAATGCGTTAGTCAATGTTACAATGGCGGTGTGTAATCACAGTATCGAGCACCGCAACTAATATCACTCTCTTTTCTTGAGAGTTAATATCTCATAAAACGTTACCCGAAGTAATTTAACATTTATGTCACGTTCACCTACAAAACTACGTCTTGTTTGTTCTATATCTACATCTACATCCATACTCCGCAAACCATCTGACGGTGTGTGGCGGAGGGTACCCTGAGTACCTCTATCGGTTCTCCCTTCTATACCAGTCTCGTATTGTACGTGGAAAGAAGGATTGTCGGTATGCTTCTGTGTGGGCTCTAATCTCTCTGATTTTATCCTCATGGTCTCTTCGCGAGATATGCGTAGGAGGGAGCAATATACTGCTTGACTCTTCGGTGAAGGTATGTTCTCGGAGCTTTAACAAAAGCCCGTACCGAGGTACTGAGCGTCTCTCCTGCAGAGTCTTCCACTGGAGTTTATCTATCATCTCCGTAACGCTTTCGCGATTACTAAATGATCCTGTAACGAAGCGCGCTGCTCTCCGTTGGATCTTCTCTATCTCTTCTATCAACCCTATCTGGTGCGGATCCCACACTGCTGAGCAGTATTCAAGCAGTGGGCGAACAAGCGTACTGTAATCTACTTCCTTTGTTTTCGGATTGCATTTCCTTAAGATTCTTCCAATGAATCTCAGTCTGGCATCTGCGTTACCGATGATCAACTTTATATGATCATTCCATTTTAAATCACTCCTAATGCGTACTCCCAGATAATTTATGGAATTAACTGCTTCCAGTTGCTGACCTGCTATTTTGTAGCTAAATGATAAGGGACCTATCTTTCTATGTATTCGCATCACATTACACTTGTCTACATTGAGATTCAATTGCCATTCCGTGCACCATGCGTCAATTCGCTGCAGATCCTCCTGCATTTCAGAACAATTTTCCCTTGTTTCCATTGTTCCGTGTTAATATCACTGACAAAGCCTGTTACAGAGTTCGTCACACAGGGCTCATATCTGTCTGAGATAGGGCATCTCCGCCGAAATTCGTCATGTTAATTTGAATCATTTATCATCCGAAAGATCTTTTTAGGAAATGATACTGCAGATACGAAACGTCACTATGAGTGAGTTTTCCAGTATGCTCAGCTTGGTGTCTTAATCAGTTACTTATTAATTATTACCAGTAGCGCGGGGTAGCCGCGCGCTCTGGGATGTCTTGTCACTGTCCGAGCAGCTCCCCCCGTCGGAGGTTCGAGTCCTCCCTTGGACATGGGTGTGTTTGTGTTGTCCTTAGCGTAAGCAATTTAAGTTAGATTGAGTAGTGTGTAAGCCTAGAGACCGATGACGTCAGCAGTTTGATCCCATAGGAACTTAACACAAATTTCCAATTATCACCACTTCAAGTTATGCCCATTGAAGACAATTCTGTACAGGAGTTTATATGGTCTGTCTAACTCAAGGAAAGTCTCCTACTGATTTCCGCGTCGGCTCAACACGTTGCGCTCTATAACTTTCGACTCAGACGTTTCTGGACGACTATATACGACCGCGTGCTGAAAAGTAATGCCTCCGAATTTTTATATGAATATCCTTATCGTATTCTTAATAAAACAAACTTCATTAACTTTCTACAACTTGCATATGCATGAACAGAATAAAAAATTCGGAGGCGTTACTTTTCAGGACGCCCACATATTTGCTCTTTTTCATTAACCTTAACATTTTGTATAACTATCAAGGAAAACCCTTCGCTAAAATATCTTGTTCGACCAGTAGACAAATGCTGCTTCCCATAGTGCACAAAAACTGGTATCTATTTCTGGAACTAAACGGATTTCACTAAGCCTTTGACGAAGTCGGCAGGTAAATCACAGGACCAGAGGGAACTGTTCAAAAATGGTTCAAATGGCTCTGAGCACTATGGGACTTTACATCTTAGGTCATCAGTCCCCTAGAACTTAGAACTACTTACACCTAACTAACCTAAGGACATCACACACATCCATGCCCGAGGCAGGATTCGAACCTGCGACCGTAGCAGTCGCGCGGCCCTGGACTGAGCGCCTAGAACCGCGAGACCACCGCGGCCGGCAGAGAGAACTGTTAGCTTGAAATTAAATTACGTTGTAAGTTGTATTACACACAGTATATAAGATCGGAGAAGCATATTATTAAGAACTTGCGGTTAAATATTAAGTAAGTAGGACAGCAAGCCATGCTTGGCACACACTGAATTCCACGATTAGGTTCTGCGAATCCTGTGGCCTAGTGCTTACTATAATGCTGATCTAGAGCCATTATAGATATAGCATTCTGACTTGCTCTAATCTTAGAGATATAATTACCTCTTACTGATAAGTGAGAATTTTAATCAAAATCTGGCGAATTAATATCGTCGTGACACGACGAAAATTATCCGCCATGTGAACGTTTACGGTCACAACGAACTGACTAAAAGAACAGTGTAACATTTCAGTTTCCCTTTTATGTTTGTGGAATGTTTATTTATTTATTTGCGTTCATTACTAGAGCACGGATAATCTGATATAAACCCGGTGTTGAGTTTCACTCTCTGATGAGCCGTGAAAGTGGCGTGAAAATGCCCTCCGATTTTATCCTGTTTTCCAGCACCTAGGGTAGACTATAACAGATTCTACTGCAGTTCACGTGGTTTTTCAAGCTTTGCTGTAGTATCCAGCTCCTATGGAATAAACGGCAAATGTCGTGGGTGTGTGACGACTCTTAAAGTTAGAAAATACTGTACACTGATCATCGTAATTGGCAACAGATTAAAGAATAAACAGAAATTTATACGGCTATGATGCCATTACGATTTTCTTTGAATTTATTTGCTGGTACTGAAGTTTGACCTGATGTCTACGAACTATAGGAAGTCGTGCTTCATCTATTGGCACAAATTTTTTTTAACTGATTATATGTGTATCCTGCCCAATAAAATAAGGTCGCTATGCAGTTATGTTAATCTGTTGGGAAACTGCCTATACCATTCGTATGGAAATATGCTATTTGTTTAGTGTATTATAACTAAGTTAGAAGTACAATTTAGAAATTTGTGGTAAGGTCTTATGGGACCAAAGTGCTGAGGTCATCGGTCGCTAAGCTTACACACTATTTAATCTAACTTATACTAACTTACGCTAAGGAAGACACATACACACACACACACACACACACACACACACACACACACACACACACATCCATCCATGCCCGAGGGAGGACTCGAACCTTCGACAGGGGGAGCCGCGTGGACCGTGACAAGACGCCGCAGACCGCTCGGCTGGAAGTACAAGCTAAATCTATGTTCATATAATTAAGTTATCTATGCTCAGTGATGAATATCTGACACAATAATAAATATTTACGCTTTATTTTCTGGCGTTGTTACACCACACTTCTATGTTTATGCGAACACGTTACTACAGCTTTAACGCAGTTTCAGCCATTAGCAGGTCGACGGGGACTCAACCTCTAGCTACGGTAGCCAGTGAATGTTTTGCTGCTGTAGTGAACTGCGAGGCGATCGGATGAAGATGCGTTTATCTGGCAGAAGGCCAGGAATCCCCATCCGCACCTTCCCTCGTCGCAGCGCTCTACTTAATTCCCAGTTCGCCCCAAGCTATATCCCCGTGAGTCAATGGCCGTTACCAGTCACAAAACTTCCGTGGGTGTGTTTCGGTATTATAAAAAACTTCATTTCCATTGTACAGTCACGTGCTCTCTGCCGCCAAACATAGCACCACATTTTTGAACAGAAAGGGTTATGGTCAAAACGTACTAAAGCAGGCGCGGGTAACATAGTGAAGGGAGAGGGAGGGCCGTGTGCTAATACTGTTCTTTTTTAAAACATAAGCATATTCTCATGAGGCTGTCTACATTGCTCCAGGCAATTGGCGAGATGGTTCCTTTGAAAGGGAACGTCCGATTTCCTTCCCTATCCTTGAAGCATCTCGAGCTTCTTCTCTGTATCTAAGGACTTCGGCGTCGACGGGACGTTAAACACTTATTTTCGTCTAAAAGCTCAAAGGAGATAAGAACTACCTTCTGAGCATATGTTCCTCCACGACACATTTCGAAGTGTATGCGCCTTTTTTTTAAAAAAAAAAAATTATCGTCTGCTTCATTTACTAAGAGAAGTTGTGAAGTACGGAAACGGTAGAATCAGAATTACTTCGGAGTGTTTCAAGTCGTACTGTGTATAATTCTAGCAGTGGCTGTTCTTCAGGACCCGATAACTGATTATTTAATCATTACGAGCTAGTAACTAAGTAGCAGGGGTGCTCGCAGGGCGCGGGAGGGCTTTAGGGGGGTATGGGGGGGGGGGGGGAAGGGGAGGGGCGTAAGTCTGTCAGATCGTTACCTACTTGAGAAACCAGAAGTTAATGAAGTTGGGACATAAGCAGCACAAACTTGTCTGACACACAATTATTACTATTTCAGTGGCAAGATATACAAACAGTTATATGGTCTACCTGTGGTATCCCCCATCAATCAAGGCCTAGTAGCAATCTTCATGGATATTTTTGAAAAACTTTCCTTGGAAAATAATCCACTCTCTTTCTGGGCTGGATACGGGTTTAAGTATATTGACGATGTGTCAGAATTTGCTCTCATATGAAACTTACTGGCAGATTAAAACTGTGTGTAGGACCGAGAATCGAACTCGGTACCTTTGCCTTTCGCGGCAACTGCTGTACCAACTGAGCTCGGTCCGGTACACAGTTTTAATCGGCCAGGAAGTTTCATATCAGTGCACACTCCGCTGCAGAGTGAAAATCTCATTTTGGAAACATCCCCCTGGCTGTGGCTAAGCCATGTCTCCGCAGGATCCTTTTTTCCAGGAGTGCTAGTTCTGCAAGTTTCTCAGAAGAGCTTCTGTGTAGTTTGGGAGGTAGGAGACGAGGTACTGCCAGAATTGACGGGTCGTGAGTCGTGCTTGGATAGCTCAGTTGGTGGAGCACTTGCCTGGGAAAGGCAAAGATTCCGAGTTCGAGTCTCCGTCCGACACACAGTTTTAATCTGCCAGGAAGTTTCAGTGACTTTATAATACTTGCCAGTTCCCAACACCCAATGATCCACGAACAGGCTGCCTTGCATTCAATGATGCATTGCCTATGTCCATTCCACGAGTAGTGACAACTCCCAAGTTGATTTAATAGCCCAGTCAACGAAGACCAAATCGGCCGTTGTGACCGAGAGGTTCTAGTCGCTTCAGTCTGGAACCGCGCGACCGCTACGGTCGCAGGTTCGAATCCTGCTTCGGATATGGATGAGTATGATGTCCTTAGGTTTGTTAGGTTTAAGAAGTTCTAAGTTCTAGGAGGCTTAAGATCTCAGATATTAAGTCCCATAGTGCTCAGAGCCATTTGAACGAAGACCAAACAGCTCGCACAGGGCGAAAAATCGTATAGTTGCAAATATTTTTACAGTGGAAAGAGGGAGTCTCGTGAACAACATACTAACAATCCCCGCTTGATGGGTTTGGAACGTAAGTGGGGGGGGGGGGGGGGGGGGGGACGGGGGGGGGAGCGGGGGAAGGGTTGTTTAAAAGTCACTTTTTGTGTTTTTCTTGAATAACTCGGAAACAGCTGCTTCTACTGAAAATCTTTACCAATACAAAATTAAAATATATTGAATTTCCGGCAAAAAAGTTTGTATGTCTTTTTCTGTGGGACTAACATTTTCCGCTTTGTAGAGGATGGGAGAAACGCAGATTGTTAAAAATAACTGTTCAAATAATATAAAAGTTAATGTTTACCGTTAAATGAAGTGGATTCAGAACAAACACTAAGTATGTGTATCACATCCATGTGGAGTAGAGTCTTATTAATGGATAAATGGTGTTCTGGGGTGTAACAGGGTGGAGGAGGCGGAGAGTAGAAGTGCGAGGGAAGGTAGTCGGATTGTGGTCATGCACTCGCCTCCTTAGTTGGTCTACAGACTGAAGAGTGAGTAGATGATTCCCCACTCTATCAAACCCACTACGTCACAAGAAGCAGCTACTTGCGTTTCACAAAGTTATAGCGATCCTTCGCCGAGGGCCTTATGAATCACTGGTTACGCAGTCCGCAGATATGTCCCGGCGTGGTGGTGAGAGGGGGGGGGGGGGGTTATATTCCACGAAATGCAAGAACACTGGATGATACACAGATATGAATTAATAACAGTACTAATGCAAGGAACGCATATGTACAGAATTTGCTTAAATCTCTACACACTGTTCTGCACTGCTAGAGAGGGAAAATGATTTTTAGTCATCCTGTACGGCAGCTGTAGCGTTCTTCTGGGAAAGGCACCTTCACCCACTACGAGCGCTGCTCGCTTTTCATTTGGGGACAGAGCATACCTCCTCAACATTTCCTGTTCATTTCTTATGTGAGTAGAGAAAATAACTTCACTGAGATCGTGTTTGTGCAGCAGAGTTATCATCAGTTTATTAAATGAGTACTTACTTGCAGTTATTAAATGAGCTATTATGCAAAAAAGGTTAACAGTCGAGGCTGTCAGCTGTCTACCACACTGTAGAGCCTGTCCTATCTTAACATGCACAGCCACCATGTATATGACGACATAGGTTTCATTGCATCCACTGTCACTAGTTGGAATAGTTTTCACAGCATGAGGGGTTCAAATGCATCACCCCAGCCTCTGCTTTCCCAACATCTGTAGATGATCAGAAGCTTAAATTGTCTCCCTCTGCAACAGAAATAAATCGTCTAGGTGATACGGAACTTCAGATATTTCAACGGAAATCAAGCAGTACTTTACGGCACGTTACTGTTCTACACTTGAACATTATCAGTCCCATTCCATTAGACGTATTCTCTGTTTACCTTTTGCTCGAGTCACCACCTTAAGGGCTTAATAAATGGTGCACGATTCCACATTTAGAAAAAGTCACGCTGAAAGTGGCCAGAAATTTTAAATACAGGAACTTAAGAGCATCATTTCACGTACGCAACGTTACTGGATGCATTTTGTCCTGTGGCAAAGACAGCACTTCAGCTTTGGGGAAGGGTGACACATAAAAAATCACTTTCAGTTGTGGCTAATTCTATGTAGGCCGTTCTACAGGAGTATTCAACCGCTTGAAGGAACGCTACAGAAGTCGAAGGTTTAGAAAAGAAGACTCTCCTTTTGGAGACCGCCTGCTTAAAAAAGGCCAGAGTTACGAGGTTCAGCAAGAAGTATTAAATAACATCCACAAAGAAAAGATGTACTACCTTGAAATAGTGGAAATTAATGACCCTACGTTCACTTGGTCACACTTAGTATTGAACGATCACACACATTTCCCGTACTCACCACTTCTAACTGCATATACTACTAATAATTCCATCCAAGCCGCTTTATAAATTACTCCTCCTACTCACATGCATCATTTCTCCTTTACTTTAGTTTCACTTTCTCCTTTTAAAGAAAGTTTTTCTTTGCATAATTACAGTTTTTTTCATTTATCCGTTTAGTCCTACATTTATTAAACCTGTTTTTAACGTTGGACCTTTAAAGATGATGTTATCTTGCTCAGTTCCCCCTTGAAACATGACATCAAATTTAACTAAATACTATTCACTTATTTCTCCTCTGAAAACAGTTGATGTAATTTGTCATGTGGGTTAACATTTAGTGTGTCATACGTTTTACTTAACCTAAATATTTTCCGTTGCGTGTTTACTGAAATCCCTCTTGTTTTAGTCAAACGTTAACAATAAATTGCCAACGCTGGAAACCAGCCGACATATTATGTAGTTGAACTAATTCAATATCTTTGATCCCACAAAAAATTATACAGCTACAGATATTTATCTCTGTACATGATGACAGCGTGACGGCCGAAAACCGATTTGTAAGAACAGTGAATATGGCAGATAAAAATGTTTATTTGATACCACAAACGATTATCAAGCCACAGTCACTACAGAATGTGGCTATGACTTTGACGACCGTTTGTGGCGTCAAATAAACATTTTAAATTTCGTCAGTCACACTCCTTGATGACATTTATTTCGAAATACAAAATAGGGTAGAATATTGCACCAGTGTCGTGTGGTTTTTCATTAGTAATGTATAAAATGTTCTACCAAGAACCGACGGAACAGTCAATAATTAGTCCTGTTTTTTTATCACCAACAGCATTTGGTTTTTTTTCTCTTAATGTGTCTAATCGCATAAAAACGGGGTTTTTAGTTTCTCCTATAACTTGCAAATTATACATATACAACACAGTTACTTCATTGCTAATTATCAACCAGTATCTTTATTTTTCTTTTTTTGTATGTAACTCGGCATTTTGTTCATTACAGTTTTGCATAAGTAAAAATTTTTTGTTATCCGTTCCCCGCCCCATCGAGTTAATCGTACAGACGCCTATGATGAGCGGGAAGTCAACTCGTCACAGTTTTTAGCTGGTCAAATTGTAGTCTACCGGAATATTGGGAAGTATTTAGGCAGGGACTTCTTCTCTACGGCTTGTTTCACATGTATCGAAGTCTGTCACGAATCTCTGTTTTTCCACAGCAATGGACCTAACAGAATTCCAGCTGATTCGGATACAACGATGAGAATCGTTCCAACTAACGAAAGAGTAGAAGCGTTCCAACGACGTTCGCCGTCTCAGATGCTGGTTATGCTACCATTCTTACATTCGTGCCTCGGCTTGACTAATCGCCTGTTAGATAGCAGCACATTACACACATCGCGTCAGTATGCGGGTGACCCGCTAGATAGCGTATGTAGGATAAACATGAGAAACCGAAGTCACTGTTGTTAGAATGGCATCGTACAGAATACGAAGATGCCTGCAGTTCGTAGTAGATCTTCGTTATTCACGTCTCGTATTTGGCATCATGCACACGAAGATGCCTTCGGCACTTAGCAGATCTTCATTATCCTCGTCTGATAACTGCCATTCTGCACAGGAAACTAATTTAACCAAGGGTCAGTACGTAGTAGATCTTCGTTATCCACGTCTCATAACTGTCCTTCCGCACTGGTAATTTAGCCAAAGATGACGATCCAAATGACACTTGTTCCTTCATAAGACGACAGAAAAATATCAAATACCGTTCACCAATATGCAAAATAAAGGAGTGATATATGATCGAAAAATAGGGAGAAACGGTTTCATTTATTACTACTAAATATTCTCACTAATCTTTCTAATTACTTATAACTAACAGTGTTTGGTTTGCTAGTGAACAGTTCAGCTGAGAAGTTTTAGTTCTCTCTTAGGTACAGACAACCAAGGAAATGAAGTAACAAATGTATATAAGTTCCGTGCGAAGGTTGCGCACACATCTCGTTAGTGTCTCCCGACTCTTTTAAGAAACGATAAAATGGATCGGTGTAGTAAAAGAAGACCTGGACGTAGTAGGAATAATACAGCTTGATATGCCAACTAGAGAAAATTTTAGACAGAAAATAAAAAAATCCAAGAAGACCGGAACATGTATGACGAGTGGAAGAGAGCCCATTCTGAGAGAATGAAAGTAGGCTAATAAGGGCACAAAGAAAAGCTAAAACAAAAAACTGAAAATGCCTTTTGTTTTAAATCGCGCGTTTCAGTAAGGCCTCAATGTGAGTTCATAAATATTGAAATAATGGATGTACATACGTGTACTCCAGATCTCCTTCCAAACCACTGGACCGATTTCAACCAAACTTGGTACACATACCATTTACTGTCTGGAAAGAATTGCTATGGGCTAAGAACCACCTACCTATCAAAGGGGTGGGGGTGAAATACCCGAACTTGTTCATCCAGTATTTGAGAATGAGAGCACATAGTGGCTTGCAACAAACTTCACACAGAATGTAAAACCCTTACGAAACATTTTTCCGCTTACACTTCCCACAAAAAGATGAAAGAAAAAAGGTTTATCGCTAACTAAATTGCGCTGTTCATGCGGTAAACATTCCGTGTCAGGCCTGACGTTTTAATTTACTACTTCTTTACTACTAACTCTGTTCACAACACATTAAGCAGGGAGCAGAGTATACCACTGGATGTGCCCACAACTACGTATAATCCTGGAGAGACGACGCCATAAACATTGAGCTGCGTGAAAATGAAACTGCAGGGCGAAATTCTCTAGAGATACAGATGAGATGTGTCTACAAAGAGGTGCGAAGTGTTTTAAATACATGTAATATGTAGGTGACATGTGCGTTCGCAGGCAAAGCATCGAGTATAAAGCTCGTCCTAAACTCCTGGAACGATTTCAGTCAGATGTGGCACGCATAATAATTACAATCTGGAAAGAATCACTGCTGAGATAAAAACTACGGACCCCCTATTGGTGTAGTGCTGATGACGTGGAGAAAGAAGGGGCGATGAGGATCTGGACATAGATGGAGAGGGTGAAATTGACAGAAAGAGGGATAGACTAATAGAACACTGGAGTAAACAAATGATGAGAAACGCCGTTACTAAGCTAGTAGTAGCAGTAATATTAATAATAATAAAATAATAGTAATACTAATAATAATAATAATAATCTAGAATTGCTTCTGTCTGTGTAAACAGAAGTACTGCTTACGCAAGAAAAAATATCGTGCAGAAAGAATATGATGTAGTCACATCCTAAGGAACTGCTTTCATCTACATTTACATCGTTACTCTGCAATTCACACTTAAGTGCCTGGTACAGGGTTCATCGAACAATTTTCATACTACTCTACCGTTCCACTCTCGAATGGCGCGTGGGAAAAAGAAACACCTAAATCCTTCCGTTCGAGCTCTGATTTCTCTTATTTTATTATGATGATCATTTCTCCATAACGTAGGTGGGTGTCAACAAAAAGAATCTTCCACTCTAATGCAGAATGAGTGCAGATTCGCAGCTTCCTACGTCAAAACGGTGCTGGACCGGGTCTCTCGCCTTTGCCGGGTATTATGCTTACCGCTTTAGCTATCCAGGCACGACATGTGACCCGTCATCGCAACTTCAGTTCTGTCGGTACCTCTTCCTATCTTTCAAACTTTATAATAGCTCTTTAACATAAGTTGCTTTAATAGCACTTTAGAAAGAATGGACCTCTCTCTTCCTTAGTATTTATCCTACCTAGCACGAAATGTGTTGTTGTTAAAATTTAGCAAATAATTTCATTATTTAACTTTGTAGCCGGATGCTCTTCCTGAAACCACAGTCGTCAAGGTAACATAGTGCTGTGGTGTGTCTGTGAATTGTGTAAACTTCATTCTGTACGCTATCGTACTCGTATTTTAATAGTTTTTGTATCACATTCTCTGAGACAGGAGCTATGGACCACCCTAGCGTTTGATTAAACGAGTGTGAGATACCACCTAAAAACCAGTCTTAGGCTGCTTAGTGTACAACCTGTGGTCGTTAATTCGCCTCACGGATTCGCTCCAGGTCTGGCTGACCTCCCTGTGTAGTTACATAGTGCGCTGTGCATTAAGTTATTTTTTTAAATAAATTTATTATTGAACTAAGGTACAAGAATTGCAAGGGTTTACAAATGATGATGCACAGGTGAACCATTGGCAGTACAACCTTCAAATTATTTACATTAAATAACGAATTAATAATAATAATAATAATAACAAGTTTACGACGATGATGATAAAAAGGCAAACTATAACAGTGATTCAATGGTTCAAATGGCTCTGAGCACTATGGGACTTAACATCTGTGGTCATCAGTCCCCTAGACGTAGAACTACTTAAACGTAACTAATCTAAGGACATCACACACATTCATCCCCGAGGCACGATTCAAACCTGCGACCGTAGCAGCAGCGCAGTTCTGGACTGAAGCGCCTAGAACCGCTCGACCACAGCGGCCGGCTGACAATAACAGTGATTCTTTTAATATCCATAGCAACATATTTTTTAAACAACATAAATTATTTTTAGTTATTGTGGTATAACATTGATTTTATGTTATGCTACATGTTGTTTGAACTTCTTTGAGATGTAAGTTACAGAAATTAAACGATAGAAGCGCAGAAACCTTGATAGGATTTTCCCTAAAACGAGAATTTCATGTGTATTAGAAGAAAACGAATAACATATACTTATGTTAAGGGTATGAATGATTTGTCCAATTTTTTGTAGATGAAAGACATCTTCCCATTATTTTGTTAGTTAAACTGTATGCATGTTAAAATTAGACGTGAGGTACAAAATATAATATTTATTACTTTTACAGTTTAAATAATAATAAATTAAAAATCACAAAGTTACACTAAACAATGAGTTCTCTCAGTTGCATTCTCATAGGTTTATTCCAAACAGTTTTAATCTGCCAGTTTCACAACTCCGCAAAGTCCGGTGCAAAACAAAACGTTCATTCAAATGAATAGGCTACCCTTACAGGCCACTTCCTTAGTTGTCCAACAGGAGTACGCAACAGAACCCCAACTTGATCAGAAGTAGGTGACAACATGACGTAATATGGTTCAAACGGCTCTGAGCACTATGGTACTTAACTTCTGAGGTCATCAGTCTCCTAGAACTTAGAACCACTTAAACCTAACTAACCGAAGGACATCACATACATCCATGCCCGAGGCAGGATTCGAACCTGCGATGGTAGCGGTCGCGCGGTTCCAGACTGTAGCGCCTAGAACCGCACAGGCACTCCGGCCGGCCATGACGTAATAATCTGGAGAGATTGCAGTCTATACCCAACAGACATCTACGTCTCTCTGAACATAAGAGCCTTCATTTATTTATTTATTTTATTATTTTACTTTTTGATCATTCACGCAATTGCAGATGTCACGTGCTGCCTTGTTCTGTGTTCTTCGGGAGGATATTTGTAGACAGCAGAACACAGCTGTGATGAGGCTCCCACATTCAGAGATGGCTTGAAAGTGGGATGGCGTTACGCAGCCGGCATTGTTGTTGGTGTATGTGCATGTGCGTGCAGCCAGTATTGACTGCGCTGCCGTGTACGCGTTTCCGGTGACGAAGCACAGCCCGGAATATTCTGTCGGCTGCTGCATTTGACTCGCGCACTGCAGCTCCGCCACCCCAGCCTCCACTCCCCACCCCTCACTCGCTCCCCCCTCCCCTCCGGCCTTCCTGGAACTCCTCCACCACTCGGTATTTCTCTTCCCTCTCTTGTATTTATGCCTCGGCGTTCACGTCGAAGTTGTAACCCCTCGCCCTTTCTCTTTTACGGCTTTGACACAACACACACACACACACACACACACACACACACACACACACACACACACACACAGAAGGGGAGTCGTTTGCTTGTGATCATTCTCTGGCGCATATATCATTCTAGTCGGCAATTGTCCAGTCCGCTCCTGCATTGGTCTTATAGTAACGCGCCGTGTTACTAGGGTTAGCCACAGCTGCCGAGATTGCAAACTCATGAAGACGCAGTGCTGCTTTTCAAGGGGCTTGCCGCTAATTTCTCGTTAATATGCACTTGGAGAGACGAAGCTCTAAAACAGCATATAATAGTTTAACTAAAACAAAGAAAAACAAGAAACCGCCACAAATTGCCTTTGGATTCCTTGTGAACAATGATCTATTTCGTTCATTGAATATGCATCTGTTTTGCACCTTCGAGACTGTGCTACATTTGTCGCATGATGTCGTAACGTAGAGAACACAAGCTTTGTGAGAGTGATAAAACTAAACACATTGGTTAAGTACTTTGGCTCCGTTTAAGTGTTACTTACGTAGGTCATGCTCAATAGCGACCAAATCTTCGTATGAGAAGATCGGATGTTTGTAAAAAGAGTAAACGCAGTCCACAGGCTATAGCGGGCACATTTGTACCGTCGACCGCCATGTCAACCTCCGCCACTGGTGCCACAGGAGGAGAATGCGGTGAGCACAACGCTCTCTCGAACCGTTGTCAGTTTTTGTGAACTGGAACCACTACTACCCGGTCAAGTAGCTCCTCAATTGCACCATGAGCCTGAGTGCACCCCGTTCCAGCGCTCCCTCCAAGGAAAAATACCTGGCAGTATCAGGAATCACACCCCGGTCCTCCGCATGGCAGATAGCCTCGCTGAATATATACCTATGGAAGCGGACAACGTACGTTTTTGTAACGTCCATATGAGAGCATCACTGCACTAGAGACTGGAATTCTCAGCTTCAACAGACAACAACAAAACCGTCTCACAAGGGAAACTCCCCATCGCACCCCCTCAGATTTAGTGGTAAGATGACCCAGTGAATAACCCGTCAAAAATTGAACACAAATCAAGCATAAAAACTGGACGGTGGCGTACTAAACTGTGAAAAAAAAGAAACAGCTTCCTCCTTGTGGCTTAATGGTGACGATGTTGGACTGTAAACGGGACGTGCCGTGTTCTAAACTCCCTCGTGCCATTTATTTATTTTTTCGCAACATTATGAACTGTCCGTCCGGCCACTGAAACGTTTGTTCTCTTTGTGTAGTCTTGGCTGGTGTCACACTATACAATGGCTGTAGAATATCAGCCATGTGCTAATGCTAATAATACGTTACCGTCACGTGTAAATGTGATGGATAGTGAGAGCAGGCGAGATATCATAAACATGTCTCACAGAAATGAAAACAACAAATTAACGGGTGTAAACTATGTTGCAACAGAGGAAGTCAAGAGTCAAAACTTCCAAAACGGAACGCAACTCCAAAAACGTTAAAAAGAGATGTTTTAACAGAGCACGGAGAAGCTGTGTGTGAAACTGTTGCGTTCATTTGTTGCAGCTTGTATGACAAACTGTTATATTTTAATCACTTCCTTGGGAGTGATCACATTCATACGATCACCTAAATCGGGCAAGGAGTCGTAACTCACTCACTTACCAGGCGTACGAAGTAGGTACGTCTATAAGAGATTACTGTCATATGACACACGTACTGTAATTAATGTCGTTTATGACGCACCATACGTGTTATCCGGTGGAGGATTCGGATTACTTGTCGCCTTGTCATCAGACGTTTGCTGTTACCATTCGAAAGCCACTTCCTTTCGTCTGCTAATAGACTAGTTGTGCAAAATAAAAAAAATAAGAAATTGGCCCGAGGGAGGTTCAAACGCAGCTCGCCCTACACCGTGACTGCTTAACCACGACGCCATTGCTCTTTCAGGTTGCTCTGTAGAGCACTTCGTGTCCTTGGACCGTTCACTGTTTTTATTTTGCTTTTTTTTCACCAAAAAATGATTCAAATGGCTCGAGCACTATGGGACTTAACTACTGGGGTCATCAGTCACCTAGAACTTAGAACTGCTTAAACCTAACTAACCTAAGGACATCACACACATCCATGCCCGAGGCAGGATTCGAACCTGCGACCGCAGCGGTCTCGCGGTTCCAGACTGTAGCGCCTAGAACCGCACGGCCACTCCGGCCAGCTTTTTTTCACAGTTCAATACACCTCCCTCCTGTTTTCATGCTTGATACGTGTCCAGTTTTTGACGAGCTGTTCACGGGGCCCTCTTACTACTTAATCTGAATGCGGTGCAATGGGAAGTTTCACTTTTCAGTACGGATATGCCAAGATTTACGATATACTGTAAAGATTTAAAGTAATTTCGTGTCTGATCTTCATTTTTCAAAGTAAATTTCTTGTATCTGCATGCAGACTTAACACGCGTGAACCACTATGAAGTACATGGCAGATGATACTTCCCATTGGACGACTTATAAGGGCTTCTTCCTCTGGAGCGCGGAAGAGTGATTGCGTAAATACCTCCGTGCTCTCTTTAATTTATCTAAACATGTCTTCGCGGTACCTTCTGGAGCGATACATAGGGCACTGTAGTATATTCCAAGGTCCCTCACTTACTACAGGTTGTAAAAGCTTTGTCATTAGGCTTGCCGGCCGGTGTGCCCGTGCGGTTCTAGGTGCTTCAGTCTGGAACCGCGTGACCGCTACGGTCGCAGGTTCGAATCCTGCCTCGGGCATGTATGTGTGTCATGTCCTTAGGTTAGTTAGGTTTAAGTACTTCTAAGTTCTAGGGGACTGATGACCTCAGATGTTTAGTCCCATAGTGCTCAGAGCCATTTGAACCATTTAATTAGGCTTTCGCAAGGCAGTTGACGTCTGTCTTCAGCATCTCAGCAAGGATCTTCCGTAATTGAAAAGTCTGTAACCATTCCTACTGTACATCTTCGAATACGTTCACTCTTCCTTCCAAGTCACGTTTTGTGTGGATCCCACACATATGAGCCGTGTTTAAGAAAGAGTCGCGCTTGTGTTCAATAGGTAATACATGGAGGTAACAGTTAGAAACTTGACATTGGATGAACTTTTCGTCATAACTTGACCAACCGTGAAATGAGTAGTGGAGGGATGGTATGAACTTCCTATTGGAAACTTTGTACCTCATTTCCTAGGATTAGATGCTATACTTCTACCCAGACAACAGAAGAATCAAAATTCTGTTGCTGTTGGTCAGTGTCAGAATGGGTATGATTAGTTTAGTGGAGCTTTGAAATGGGAATCGGTTTCAGGCTTTCCCGACCCCATCCTTTAATTTTATTGACGTATTCGCTTGGATTTATGACTCCCGGTACGCGTTGCTGCATCGGTTTCAGGGCATGAATACTTCGAAAACAACTTGGCAGCAGAGCTCTATGAGGGCAGATACTAAAGCTATTCTTGTTTGGAGGAGGCCCTCGGACATATGTGACCGTCACTTGCCAGCGAACGATATGGGAACCTACTGTGATCTCATTTCTTTCTTGGAGCATCCTTACCATCGGCAGGACTATGCACCACTTCATCTCTCCCGAACTGTAAGAATGGCTTGCGAAACAGTCATCGATCATGTGGGTGCTAGGGTGACCATCTCAAACTTACAAAGCTATTCATAAGTAGCCGGCCGGTGTGGCTGTGCGGTTCTAGGCGCTTCAGTCTGGAACCGCGTGACCGCTACGGTCGCAGGTTCGAATCCTGCATCGGGCATGGATGTGTGTGATGTCCTTAGGTTAATTAGGTTTAAGTAGTTCTAAGTTCTAGGGGATTGATGACCACAGCAGTTAAGTCCCATAGTGCCCAGAGCCATTTTTTCATAAGTACCTCTGGGATTTAAGAAGACGACTGCGCGAACACTACAAATTATACAGCAAATAGACATATATAAAGTGACAGAGCATCATTCCAAATTTTTAACTCACATTACAGGTGCTCAATATGGACTCCATTTATAACGCAGCAAACGTCAGTACACTGACTGATGTATCTGACATCAACTGCCTTCGAAGACGCATCAGTCCTCTTTGGAAATCTGTTCATTGATTTGTCTGTCTGCAAGGATGCAGGAATACGCAGCGGATGGTAAGTCTACAGGTTCTGAGTCGCCTGCCCGTTACGCACTATTCACACAGATGTGAGTGGCGTCGCGGACGCCTGGCGGCAGAGAGGTAGGGACGTGGCACGGGCGGGAAATAAGCAGTGCACACTGAAGCGGCTCTTGTAGAAATACGTCCCACCATTGTCGAACCACTAAATTCAAGTCGTCCCAGCATTGTCGAACCACTAAATTCTTTGTTGCAGTGAAGCAGGGCACAAAGGTACAGTGCATGCCCTAATTCACGGTGTTCCTAAAGCGAATGTAAAAAATGAGAAGACTGGGAAAGTGGGTCATAACAAGTGACTTTAATACGGCTCCCATGTCCGCATCCCCGAGCGTTGGCTGCTTGGCGTCATTTAATAGCGTAGCGCGCCGCCGGGAAGTTAGGCATACAGCCCGCCATACGAGTTGATATGGTAGCAGGTGTGCAGGACAACGTCTTCGATTTGTTTCGTACGTCGAGGTAAAAGATATGTGGGCTTAACGTTTCATGAAATTTATTTGTAAACAGTTACAAAAACTTCCCGAAATTACGCTTTCGTGCTTCAATGCACGACGTGCAACGGTGCCTGAGTCATGGTCACATCCTTTCAGACACTCCTGACAAAGTGGGGATTGCATCAGAGGCTGCCGTAATTCGCGCTATCAGCTCTTCATCCGTCTCGATAGGTGTTTGGTAAACAACAGATTGCAGTTGTCCCCAGACGAAAAAGTCAGGTGTGTCAAGTCGGGGGAACACGCAGGCCATGCCACTGACCCACCGCGCCCTATCCAGTTCTCACGAAAGGTCTCATCCAACTGATTTCGTACCACGTGAGCGAATCCCGTCAGTGCACCTTCGTTTTGGTACCAGATGCGCTGCGCACGTTGAGTGGGACATGCTCCAAAGATCAGGCAGTGTTTCCCTTAAGAAGATTCTGTATCTAACTGCCTTCTGTGGTCAGGAGAACATGTGTGGACTAATCAGATTATCACCTACCAAACCGACCCAAACACTGACGGCGAAGCGCTCTTCACTCTTAGTGACCACGAACAAAGGCGGCATGGGTATTTTCCCGTGCCCACACATGTTGAATGTGGCTGTTAAACACACCTTCCCTTGAAAAGGATGCCTCATCTGTAAAAAGTACGAGGGTGAGTCAAATGAAAACCTTACATTTGTAACAACAAATCGAAATTTCGTTCCGTTATCCTGTAAGTTGGTAAGCGTGCTACAAACAGTGTGCACCATGGCCTGTAGGTGGCAGCATAGTGCAGATGCACACGTACCGTCGCAGTATCACTATAAAGATGGCCGCCCCACTTGCGACTTGCATCAGGGAAGAACAGCGTTCTGTTATTCCTTTTTTGCGTAGTGAAGGTGTGAAACCTATTGACATTAATCGACGAATGAAGATTCAGTAAGGTGATGCATGTTTGTCACAGCAGCATGTCTACGAATGGAGTAGGAAGTGCATGACGTGCTCCAGTTTCACAAAGTGTCTGCAAGATGGGTGCCACGGCAGCTGACTCCTGAAATGAGAGAACGACGTGTTGATGCTTGTGAAGAACTTCTTCGGCGTTTTGAACGAGAAGGAGATGGCTTCCTTGCAAGAATCGTTACTGGGGACGAAACCTGGGTTCACTTCCACCAATCGGAAGCGAAGAGAGCGAGCAAGGAATGGCGCCATTCCTCATCACCAAGTGATTTCCATATGTTTGGACCACTCAAAGACGCAATGGGAGGAATGAAGTTCCGTTCTGATGAAGAGGTACGCCACGCGGTGCATGACTGGATGCGCGGACTACCGAAAGAATTTTGTTCTAAAGGAATTTATGCACTTTGTAAGCGCTGGAGGACTTACACTGGGCGTGAGGGAAATTACGTTGAAAAGTGATACAGCTTTGTACCACTTCTGCACAATAAATAATATTAAAAAAAATATTTAAGGTCTTTATTTGACTCACCCTCCTACAAAGTATGGGAATTAAGGATGAATGGCACATTTATGACAAAACCGCTAGTTAGTGCGACGTGGTAAATTTTATGGCATAAGGGCTTGAATTTCCCGAAGACAGTAATGGTTAATTTTATGGCACAAGGGCTTGAACTTTCTGAAGACAGTAATGGTGCACATCATCTTCATTCCGCACACAATAGACAGAGGAATGGCTTTCTCTCATTTCTCGAGCAACACCCAGCGAGCTTGTTGAGGACATATTTTGCAGCAGTGCTAACACCTCCTCTTCAAACTCTGATGTATGTACTGTGTGATAACGATCGCCTCCGTCCGGTCTTTGCACCTGTACCATGAAATGAATGCATCGGTTATAGACGTAGACCTTAAATGCACATTCGCAATTTCGGTACCTTTTCAGTGGAAAACTCACTCCAACTCCACGTGTCTCTGTTAAGGAACTGTAGATGGAGGTGAACGTGCATGGATCTGGCATTCGACGATTCGGAAACACCGAACGCACAGCCGTTGAGCAGCGAGAGCACTTCCACCTGCTGCCCCTACTTCACAAGTAAAGAGCTCCATTTCCCATCCACTCCGCACTGTGCCAAACACAGGAGTGTCCCCGTTTGTCGGTTGACTGTCACAGGGCGAACAAAACTCTGCAGTGTGCGTAGGCCGCCCTCTATGCGACATCGTATCAAAGAGACATTTGCGATGCTAAACGCCACGTGTTCGCGTCGCAACAAATGTCGAAAAAAACTGCATGATGTTGTCCCGCCCGGAATACCTGCTACCATTTTTACTCGGAAGGCGGTTTGTAGCCTACTTTCCCAGTGGCACGTGGTGCTGTTAAATGACACCTACTAACGCCGAATGCTAAGATATACGGACATGGGTTGCTATGTGAAAGTTGCTTGTTATGACCCACCCTAGCAGCCCTCTCATGTTTTTACATTCATTTTAGGAACACATTGTACATCGAGGAAAAATGGTGCAGTTCCTGAAAAATTGCCACCTGATGGCGTGAGTGGACCAACGTTGTAACTCCAGCTCGTGATTTTTTTTTTTTTTTATAAAGAAAACGCTTCTCACGATTCGCGTAGCCAAAAGTTGTAGCTACATGTTAAATATTTGAGACTTCTATTGCAGTAGTGTAACAACCAGTCGAAACTGGAAGCTTTTGATCATAATTCCTATTTTTCATATGATTTTCGTTTTAACGTAAGAATAAAAATCGCAAGTTTTGAGAGAGAAGTTCAAAATATTGAGACACTTTTTCAGAATTTGGTCGTCTATAAGTATTTCACTGCTATATTTCACAAATTCCTCGTTGCAGTACAGTTTCTACCATTTACTAGAGATTTTGCGCTTATACTTACGTATACATCATCATGTCATCCCCATCGATGCGCAAATCGCTGAAGTGGCGTCAACTCAAAAGACAAAGCGACCGGTCTACCTGACGGGAGGCCCTAGCCACACGACATTTCATTTTCACTTAACTGAAGAGCCAAACTGCTTAACATCGTGTAGGACTACCGCGAGCACGCGAAGTGCCGCAACACGACGTGGCAAGGACTCGATTAATGTCTGAAGTAGTGCTGGAGGGAATTTACACTATGAATCCTGCAAGGCTGTCCATAAATCCGTTATATTACTAGGGGATGCAGATCTCTTCTGATCACCACGTTGCATGGCGTCCCATATTACTCCAACTGCACACTCCCCACACCATTACAGAGCCTCCAACAGCTTGAACAGTCCGCTGCTGACATGGCAGGGTCCATGGATTCATGAGGTTGTCTCCATGCCCGTACAACTCCATCCGGTCACTACAATTTGGAACGAGACTCATCCGACCAGCAACATGTTTCCAGTCATTAACAGTCCAGTGTCAGTGTTGATGAGCCCAGGCGAGGCGTAAAGCTTTGTGTCGTGCAGTCATCAAGGGTACACGAGTGGGTCTTCGGCTACGAAAGCCCATATCGATCATGTTTCGTTGAATGGTTCGTACGCCGACACTTGTTCATGGCCCAACATTGAAATTTTCAGCAAGTTGCGAAAGGGTTGCACTTCTGTCACGTTGAACGATTCTCTTCAGTCATCGTTGGTCCCGTTCTTGCAGGATCTTTTTACAGCGGCAGCGATGTTGGATATTTGATGTTTTACCGGATTCTTGATGAGCCGTGGTAAAAATTGTTGTTCTGAAGAGCGCGCCGCAGCGTGTAGTGTGAAGCAGTCGCCCTCCGTTTCTGGCGGTGGCACCGCTGTAGCAGTCCTAGCTTTGGTGTCTCTCTCTGGTGGGAAAGGGGAAAGATAGCCTGTTCACGTGCATTTAAGGGGCGCTATGAGCTATGTCCATCCCTCCTACGGGGTGCATAGTGTGTGTGTTCCTGTGAGTTATTAAAATTTTTAGTTTAAAGTAATCTGGTGTGTTGCAGATTTGTACCATTGTAGTCTTTCAGAGGTCGTGACTACGGCCGTGTTAAAGAGGAGCTCATACTGTCAAATAAAATTGTTATTTTTGCCTCTAAATAAACTGTAACTGGATATTTAGAGGGTGGTTTCTGATCATAATTTTTAAATCTGTTTAAAACAAAAAAGAAAGTGTTTTTAGGAATAAAATTTCCATTTGTTGAAAGAAATTTGTTTTCATCAGTTAACCTCTGGCAACTACTTCCACGCTCACATAGTGTGATTAATTGTGTTAATGTTCTTGATGAATCGCTAGTAAATAAAGTAAATAAAGTAAATTCCTTAAAAAAAGATTTTGAAAGTAAAACCACGGTTCACTTGATATTCATGGCACACTCGTGCGGGAAAATCCCCACTTCATCGCTACCTTGGAGCTACTGTGTCCCATCACTCGTGCACCGACTATGACACCACGTTTAAACTCACTTAAATCTTGATAACCCGCCATTGTAGCAGCAGAAACCGATGTAACAACTATTGTCTGGTACAGGAGTTGCCGACCGCAGGGCCGTATTCTGTCTGTTTACATATCTCTGTATTTGAATACACATGCCTATACCAGTTTCTTTGGCGCTTCAGTGTAGATTCCTCTAGAAACCGTAAGCGGTGAACTGTCCAAAAATTGAGTATATATATATACAGGTTGAGTCACCTAACGTTACCGCTGGATATATTTCGTAAACCACATCAAATACTGACGAATCGATTCCACAGAACGAACGTGAGGACAGGGGCTAGTGTAATTGGTTAATACAAACCATAAAAAAATGCACGGAAGTATGTTTTTTAACACAAACCTACGTTTTTTTTAAATGGAACCCCGTTAGTTTTGTTAGCGCATCTGAACATATAGACAAATATGTAATCAGTGCCGTTTGTTGCATTGTAAAATGTTAATTACATCCGGAGATATTATAACCTAAAGTTGACGCTTGAGTACCACTCCTCCGCTGTTCTATCGTGTGTATCGGAGAGCACCGAATTACGTAGGGATCCAAAGGGAACGGTGATGGTCCTTAGGTACAGAAGAGACTGGAACAGCACATTACTTCCACATGCTAACACCTTTTTATTGGTCTTTTTCACTGACGCACATTTACATTGCCAGAGATTGCAATTGTGTGCAGCAAATGATGGCCACCACATTGAACATCTATTAGCCTGACATTTCGGGACACACTCTATTCCACTCCGTAATTGAAAACGGAAACCACGTGTGTACATGTACCTCACCCCTCATCACGATCGAACAGCGGAGGAGTGGTACTCAAGCGTCAATTTTAGGATACAATATCTCCGGATGTAATTAACATTTTACAATGCAACAAACGGCACTGATTACGTACTTGTGTATATGTTCAGATGCGCTAGCAAAACTAACGGGGTTCCATTAAAAAAAACGTAGGTTTGTATTAAAAAACACACTTTCGTGCATTTTTTTATGGTTTGTATTAACCAATTACACTAGCCCCATTCCTCACGTTCGGTCTGTGGAATCGATTCGTCAGTATTTGATGTGGTCTACGATATATATATATATATATGAGGCAGCATAATTTAAGGAACATTTTGGTTCTGCATAGTTATCCTCCTGTCTGCTGCTTAAAAATAAACAGTATTTATTGAAAAATTAAAATAATCTCTGTTTTATTTAGGTTTTATTCGAAACTTGCTGATTTGTAACATGGAACAATGGGATGTTGTAAAAATAAAAAAATACAGGTTTATCATATAGCGGTAGAAAATGCAGTTTCCTCAGAAACAGGTAAAATAAAAATAATGCAAAAAAAACATATAAAACATTGCTTCAATACTTCATCGAGCTTATATAAAACATGCTTCTGTTATTCATAGCCGCCCAGAGTGGCCGAGCGGCTCTAGACGCTACAGCCTGGAACCTCGCGACCGCTATGGTCGCAGGGTCGAATGCTGACTCGGCCATGGATGTGTGTGATGTCCTTAGGTTCCTTAAGTTTAAGTAGTTCTAAGTTCTAGGGGACTGATGACCTCCAATGTTAAGTCCCATAGTGCTCAGAACCATTTGAACCAGTTTTGAACCATCTGAATTTCATATTCGTAAACAACTTTCGCGCTTGTCAATAATAATAGGAAATCTTGCCTTTGGTCATAATTAAGAACATTCTATTGAGTACAAAATCATAATGTTTATTTTGTTGTGTTTGTGTATGTAAGTTGTACTTGCATCCAAAGTAATTGCTTTGGTTATATAAAAGCACAGACGTTACGTGCTCATCTAATTTCTGTTACTTATTAACTGCAATTTATATTCAAATGTGTCTAAAATCTTATGGGACTTAACTGCTAAGGTCATCAGTCCCTACGCTTACACACTACTTAACTTAAATTACCCTAAGGACGAGCACACACACTCATTCCCGATGGAGCACTAGAACGTCATCCGGGACCAGCTGCACACTCCGTGACTGCAGCGCCCTAGACCGCTCGGCTAATCCCGCGCAGCATATCTATATTTAGTGAAGATATAGAATACACGGTGGACTAATACTGAATGATGTGCGGTGCTAAGTATGTGCAAAACAAACAAAAAACCAAAGTCGTCGACTTGCAGTTTCTCTCTCGCACATTCGTTTATGGAAAAAATTTGGAAATTTGTGGTAAGGACTAATGGGACCAAACTCCTGAGGTCATCGGTCCCTAATCTTACACACTACATAATCTAACTTATGCCAAGTACAACACTCACACCCATGCCCGAGGGAGGACTCGGAAGTTCCGACGGGGGGAGCCGCACCAACCGTGACAAGGCGCCCTAGACCGCTCGGCTACTCCGCGCGGCTCAATCGTTTATGTTTTCTTCCGTACCAGAGCTACAATACTACCGGTATTTCTGCCATGTAATGCGTCATTTGTGTATTACACCAAAACGACCGTAACGGAATTTTGGTAGAGCGTAATTCTAGTTAGAAACGGACGTGACGCGGGCCAGGCAGCGATGCGAATCTGCCACGCCGCCTCTATGAGCATTGCTCAACTTGTTAACGTGCCATGGAACAGCGCCACGTCCCACACCAGTATTGTGTGCATTGGGCCTAAAAGAAAATCACACCACGGCTCGGATTACTCATCTATCTATTGTTAGATGTCATTTTTCTGTATGTGTTGCAGTTTTCGCGCAGTTGTCTCCTTAAACACCAGAGGTGCTTTCGAATAACCCTGTACTGATGATTGCGCGGGATTATCCTAGCAGCTGCAGTAATGGACCAATTATTGTAGATTGTGGACGCTGGTTGAGTCATCACGAATCAGGATGACTCTCCAACGTTTTCGGTGTCTCGTGGAATCCGCATCACATCACGATAGGACGTTAAAGGCGCGTAACACGCTACTGCACATCCTAACGTGAACCGAGAGCCCTCACAGTTAGCAACGCTGTTGACAGCACTTTCGTGCTAAGCCCAAGAGGATTATACCGGTACCAAAGCTACGTGATTGACAACAGTTGTGTGTAAAGCTGCGACAACGAAGAAGCGTTGCTACAGCGAGGTATACAAAACCGCTTTATGGGACTGGTTGTGGTACGCACATGAAACCGCCGCGCTGAAGTTCACTTTAATTACCCAAGAGAATCTTTCGTCGAACATACTGCAGGTAGATGTCTTTAACTCAGTTGCTCCATGAGACCCAAAAGGCAGCCGCTAATGCCGCTAATGTCGATTCTATGTTCATTAACTATCAAAAGACAGTCGATACGGTTCCGCACTGTCGCATAACGAACAAAGTACGAGCGTGCGCATTATCAGAATAACATACTGATTGTTTAGAAGAGTCCCCGTGTAGTCCAATTGGACACTCTTAATAGAAAACAATCTTTAGACGAAAAAGTAGCTTCCGGTGTACCGCAAGAGACTGTTATAGGACTATTAATGTGCTTTCCACTTGAACAATAAAATGGCCCACCAGGAACTGAATGTGAACTTCTGTGAACAAAGAGTGAAACACAACTTCAACTCCAGATACCTTGGCATAACACTTGGAATTCGAAGAGTTCGTCCACAAATGGAACACCCTCTCCTTCGGCACGACAATGCTAGACCGCACACGAGCAATCCGACGCTTTGGGTTCACTGTCACCAGTCATCTGCCATACAGTCCCGTCTGGGCCCCATACGATTCTCATCTGTTTCCAAAACCTACAGAACATCTTCGAGGTCTTCACATTGATAGCGACAAAGCGATGCAAGCAGAGGTGAGGTTGTGGCTGCGTCAACAGTTCCAAACTTTCTACAATGAAGGTGTTACGAAACTGACGTTGACAACAAGAATGAAGATGTAGAATGTTACGAAAGTTCTTTTTTTAATCTTAAGGAATTTTCGCATAAAAAATTCGGGGGCATTCCTTATCAGCGTGGCCTCGTGTGAAGACCTGCAGTGAATCAATGACTGATGTAGGAAATGGCAGTTGACATACTACATCGCCGGCCGGAGTGGCCGTGTGGTTCTAGGCACTACAGTCTGGAGCCGAGCGACCGCTACGGTTGCAGGTTCGAATCCTGCCTCAGACATGGATGTGTGTGATGTCCTTAGGTTAGTTAGGTTTAATTAGTTCTGAGTTCTAGGCGACTGATGAACTCAGAAGTTAAGTCGCATAGTGCTCAGAGCCATTTTGAACCATACTACATCTACATTTACACTCCGTAAGGCCACCTTATGATGTGTGGTGGAGGGTACTTAGCGTCACTTCCCCCTTTCCTATTCCACTCGCGAATGGTTCGCGGGAAGAACGATTGATAAGTCTCCGTGTCAGCTCGAATATCTCTAACTTTACCACCATGATCTTTTCCCTAGATACACTTAGGAGGAAGGAATATATTGGTTGACTCTTCTAGGACCGTACGCACTCGAAATTTCAATAGTAAATCACACAGTGATGCGTAACACCTCTCTTGCAGCGTCTGTCCCTTGAGTGGCTGAGTATGTCCGTGACACTTCTGCGTATACTAGAAGAACCAGTAAAGAAAGGCGTTGCTCTTATTTGGATATTTTCTATTTCCTCTGTCAATCGACGAACAATATACAAGTGTTGCTCTGACGAGAGTTTTTTAAGCTAATTCTTTTGTGGGTAGGTTAAATTGTTTGAAGATTCTTCCAATGAATCTCAATCTTGCATTTGCCTTATCTGCGATACGTTTTATGTGATCGTTCCAGTTTGAATCCCTCTTTACGCATACTACTACGTATTTCTGGATGTAACTGCTTCCACTGACTGTTCTGCAATCGTGTAATCATTCAAAATGGGTATTCATGCCTGTTCATGCGTAATACATTACATAGGCTTATGTCGACGGTTAATTTCGACTGTCTTCACCAAGCGACGATCCTATGCAGGTCTCTCTGCATTTCGCTACAGTTTTCTACCGATGCGAGCTTTCTGCGTAGAGCAGAACCGTGCATGAAAAACTTCCTGAAATTATGACGTTATCCACTGGGTCATATATATATATATATATATATATATATATATATATATACACGCAATGCCCTCTAACATTTCACTGAGGTATGCCCGAAGTTACTTTTACGTCTGAAGACTTCTCTCCATTGAGAATGACATAGTTTGATCTGTTTGCTGGAAAATCTTCAGTCCAGTCACACAGCTGGTCTGATATTCCGTACGCTCTTGCTTTCTTCATTAGGTGGCACTGCGGGACTGCATCGAACGCCTTCCGGAAGTCAAGAGTCAAGGTTGGGTGGTTCTTTCGGGAAAGGAGACCAGACAGCGAGGTCATCGGTCTCATCGGATTACGGAAGGACGGGAAAGGAAGTCGGCCGTGCCCTTTGAAAGGAATCATCAAGGCATTTGCCTGGAGCGATTTAGGGAAATCACGGAAAATCTAAATCTGGACGGCCGGACGCGGGATTGAACCGTCGTCCTCCCGAATGCGAGTCTAGTGTCTAGCCACTGCGCCACCTCGCTTGGTTCAAGGGTCAAGGCATCAACCTGGACGGCGATATCTACTGCTTACTGTGACTAGGGTACGAATAGAGCGAGTTGGGTTTCACACGATCTTTGTTTTCGGAACCCATGTTAATTCCTACGTAGAAGATTTTCGGTCTCCAGAAATACCACAATGCTCGAGCATAAAACATGTTCCAAAACTGTACTACAGACCGACGTCAGATATACAGGCCTATAGTTTTGTGCTTCTGTTCGACAACACTTCTAGGAAACGAGAATGACCTTCCCTTTTTTCCAATCATTAGGAAAGTTTCGCTACTCCAGTGACCTACGGCACAGTTTTGTTAAAAGAGGAGCAAGGTTTACGTATACTCCACGTAGAAAGGCACTGTATCCCATCAGGTTCAGTGCCCTTCCTCTATTGAGGGTTTTCAGTTGTTTTTCTAGCCCATGACCGCTTGTTTCGATATATGTCATTTTGATGTTCGTGCGACGATTTAAAGGAGGAACTACACTGCGATTTTCCTCAGTGACACAGTTTCGGAAAAAGACGTTTAGTATTTCTGCCTGCTCTGTGTCATTCTCGTCATCGATGCCATTGTGTTCACGATGTGCGGTGACAAAGCTGATCTGTTTACTGTTTTAACCTTGGACCAAAACTTTACAGGATTTTCTGTCAAGTTGTTGGGTATAATTTTACTTTCGAATTCGTTGATCGCTTTATTCTTGGCTCTACTTACACTAGTTTTGGTTTCGTTCAGTTTTTGTTTGGCTATAAGGGTTTGGATACGTTTACATTGGCAGTGAAGCTCCCTTCGCTTTCTTAGCAGCTTTTAGCGTGGTTACCGAACCACGGCGTTTCTTTTCCATCCCTCACAACTTTCCTTGGCACATACTCGTTTGATGCGTATTGTACGATACCAGTGAACTTTGTCCATTGATACGTAATACTGTCAGTGTTGCGATGAAGTATTCATATTGACCTGTTACGTAATCATAAATCTATATCTTGTCCCTCTTTCTAAGCAGAAATATCTTCTTCCCTTTTTCATTATACAAGGTGAAAAGTATTTAAACCGAAATACTCTGGGAGGTTGTAGGGGACATCAAAACGAATATTTTCCCCTAATGTCATTTTTTCTTATGAGGAGTATTTAAACCGGTAGAGGAAGATTTTACTGGCGGCAAATTAATTAAACCAACAAACACTTTTCCATTTTTTATGACCAGGAGACAACACATTAACACAACCCAATTTGAATTACAGTAAATTTTCAAAAATGCGTCCATTGACATGTAAACAAAGTTTACACCGTCGGATCATGTTGTGTCTGACACGGGCAAAAACCCCAGGAGTATCTTGAATTCTTCCTGCTGCTGCTATCCGGGCTACCAGATCCTCTTCTGATTCAAGAGGAATTGTGTAGACAAGGTTGCGCATCTCTTCCCAAACAAGAGTCCAGAGTGGACATATCTGAGGATCGAGCAGGCCATGGTACAGGACCACCTCTGCCAATCCACGTTTCTGGGAACCGTCGGTCCAGGAATCGACGCACACAACGACTGAAATGTGCCGGCGCCATGTCATGTTGGAACCACATGCGTTGTCTTAAAGGGAGAGGAACGTCTTCCAGCAAGTCTGGAAATGTTCTGGGGAGAAAATTGTAATAGTGCCTGCCATTTAATGGCCTAGGTAGCAGATACGGCCCAATTAAACAGTCCCCAACAACACCGACCAACGCATTAACGAAGAACCGCATTTGTTGATCAATCATCTGTGCGGCTCGTCCGTTGTAGTGCGCTACGTAGTACGAACCAACCGCATCAGTGTACTCACTCCAGGTGTATCGCTCCATTAGTAAACAGAGACAATGCACTACCACACTGGTGGACAGCAGTTGCCTGCAACTGAAGAGCGTAATACGCCCTCTACCAACTAAAGATCGTAATACGGCCTCTAACAACCGAAGAGCGTAATACAGCCTCCACCGGTTTAAATAATCCTCATAGGAAAAAAATGACATTAGGGAAAAATATCTGTTTTGATGTCCCCTACAACCTCCCAGAGTTTGTCGGTTTAAATACTTTTCACCCTGTATTTCTATTTAGATGGTCTATATGCGTTTTGACCACCGATTCCCTGTTCTACGCTGAGTTGAAAATATCTGGTAGGTTGGTTAGTCGTCTTGCAGTGAAAGAGACTAAACTGCAAAATCAGGAGTCCCTTCATCCGTTTAGTGGCGAACTAGGAGTGGTGGTCGAAGGAAAGAGCTGAAAGGCAAACCACGGAAAGCCTAAATGTAGCTAACACCATAGAAAAAGGAGATAAAAACCCAGAAAAAGACAGCACAGACAAGTCGTTAAAATCAGTCGACACACGGTATTAAAACCAAAAAATGAAAATGAATAAAAAGGTGGAAAGAGTTGTCTACTACCACACCAGAGGTAGCATCATATGAGGATGAAGATGCGGCCTCAAAGCAGCCAAATTAGGGCAGTCTATGACTAAGTGGACCACCGTCGGGCGGGCTTCGCGTCGCAAGTGGTGGTGGGGGGGGGGGGGGGGGGCAGGGGGGTTCCTCACGTCGGAGAATGTGCCCATGAGATGGCCAAGTGTGGCCAATGTGGAGTCGACAGAGAACAGCGGATATCCTGTGAGAAGCACGCAGGGAAGACTACCATGGCGTCATGGCCTCCTTAATTGTCCTCAGTTTGTTTGTTGTGGTCAGGGCAGCCCATTCTGATTGCCAGACCTCCAGCAATCGAAGGCATAAAAACGACCGAATGTCCAGTTCTGCGACCCCCGTTTCCAGAATCAGCATCCTGGTGGCCAGCTTGGCCAACTGGTCAGCTCGTTCATTTCCCAAAATCCAAACGAAAACGACTGGCTGTCTAGCTTGATACAGATCGGAGACAAGATCATAGATACCCGTAACCAGCGGGTGCGGAGAACAGCACTCACTTAGAGCGTGAAGGCTACTAAGAGAGTCACTACAGATTAGAATATTCTTGATAGTACAAGAATGAATAAGGCTAAGGGCTAATTTAATGGCTGTTGCTGCAGCAGTGAAGACACTGCAGCCATTTCGAAGAGAGTGGAGTTCACTGTAACGTGTATGCGTGTATGCAAAGCCTGTTCGTTCGACTATTGAGCTTTCTGTGAATACCACTTATGAACCTTGATACATCTCAAGGATAGCCAAGAACAGGCGGCGAAAAATCGTGTGGTCTGTGGAATCTTTGGGATCAAACAAGACTTCGAGACCAATTCCAGGTCAGGGCATGAGCCATGGGGGCAGATGCGATGTCTTCCTGTCTTCTGTTTCCACGCCAGACGCGTCAAAGAGTGACAGGATACAAGCCATTAACCCGCTTAGTGACCTCATCGAAGACCAGAATTTTCTCGGGTTCTCCGCAAGGTCTTCTGGTAAGGTATGACGATGGTAGTTGTTGTATGCTTCACGCATCGATCTTTTTATAGACGCACGAATTTCTACCAGCTGTTGCCTATCATGATTCACGCGGTTTTTCTTTTTAACCGAGAGTGCAACACTCTCTGCTTTCTCAGTAATTTCCGAATTTTTTTTTATTAAACTACGAAGAGCCATTTCCGTCTTCAGTCTGCTTATTTGGCACATACTTTTCCAGGGTCAGTTTTACGATATGTTTAAAGTTTGCCCATAATTCCTCTACGTCCATCATTCGACCAATGCTTGAATATTGCTCATCAGTCTATGACACGTACCGGAAAGGATTCATAGAGGAAACGGAGGAGATTCAAGCAAGAGCAGCGCCTGTCGTGACACGTTCGTTTAGTAATGCGAATCACGGTATTGTTTACTTGTGAAATTCTGTGAATTACTTTCCTGGAAGAGCCAACCCATATCCTGTATTGCTTCATTCCATGGATACCTCGCGGAAAGACCATGTACGTAAAATCAGTGGGATTCGAACTCACACGGAAGATTACTGAAAACTATTTTTCCTGCGCTCCGTTCGTGACTGGAGCAGAAAATGGGTTGGAGGGGGAGTCACAATGATATAGCAAATGCCCTCCACAACACAGTGTACGACAGTGGTCGTCATACTGCTTTTGCTCAGGGGACAGTAATGACGTTGAGCGGAGGCACCTCAGGCCCCGTATATAACGATGTTGTTGTTGTTGTTGTTGTTGTCTTCAGTCCTGAGACTGGTTTGATGCAGCTCTCCATGCTAATCTATCCTATGCAAGCCTCTTCATCTCCCAGTACCTACTGCAACCTACATCCTCCTGAATCTGCTTAGTGTAGTCATCTCTTGGTCTCCCTCTATGATTTTTACCCTCCACGCTGCCCTCCAATGCTAAATTGGTGATCCCTTGATGCCTCAGAACATGTCCTACCAACCGACCCCTTCTTCTGGTCAAGTTGTGCCACAAACTTCTCTTCTCCCCAATCCTATTCAATACTTCCTCATTAGTAATGCGATCTACCCATCTAATCTTCAGCATTCTTCTGTAGCACCACATTTTGAAAGCTTCTATTGTCTTCTTGTCCAAACTATTTACCGTCCATGTTTCACTTCCATACTTGGCTACACTCCATACAAATACTTTCCGAAAAGACTTCCTGACACTTACATCTATACTCGATGTTCACAAATTTCTCTTCTTCAGAAATGCTTTCCTTGCCAGCGCCAGTCTACATTTTATATCCTCTCTACTTCGACCATCATCAGTTATTTTGCTCCCCAAATAGCAAAACTCTTTTACTATTTTAAGTGTCTCATTTCCTAATCTAATTCCCTCAGCATCACCCGACTTAATTCGACTACATTCCATTATCCTCGTTTTGCTTTTGTTGATGTTCATCTTATATACTCCTCTCAAGACACTGTCCATTCCATTCGACTGCTCTTCCAAGTCCTTTGCTGTCTCTGACAGAATTAAAATGTCATCGGCGTACCTCAAAGTTTTTATTTCTTCTCCATGGATTTTAATACCTACTCCGAATTTTTCTTTTGTTTCCTTCATTGCTTGCTCAATATACAGATTGAATAACATCGGGGAGAGCCTACAACCCTGTCTCACTCCCTTCCCAACCACTGCTTCCCTTTCATGTCCCTCCACTCTTATAACTGCCATCTGGTTTCTGTACAAATTGTAAATAGCCTTTCGCTCCCTGTACTTTACCCCTGCCACCTTCAGAATTTGAAAGAGAGTATTCCAATCTACATTGTCAAAAGCTTTCTCTAAGTCTACAAATGCTAGAAACGTAGGTTTGCCTTTCCTTAATCTTTCTTCTAAGATGAGTCGTAAGGTCAGTATTGCCTCACGTGTTCCAACATTTCTACGGAATCCAAACTGATCTTCCCCGAGGTCTGCTTCTATTAGTTTTTCCATTCGTCTGTAAAGAATTCGCGTTAGTATTTTGCAGCTATGGCTTATTAAACTGATAGTTCTGTAATTTTCACATCTGTCAACACCTGCTTTCTCTGGGATTGGAATTATTATATTCTTCTTGAAGTCTGAGGGTATTTCCCCTGTCTCATACATCTTACTCACCAGATGGTACAGTTTTGTCAGGACTGGCTCTCCCAAGGCCGTCAGTAGTTCCAATGGAATGTTGTCTACTCCGGGGGCCTTGGTTCGACTCAGGTCTTTCAGTGCTCTGTCAAACTCTTCACGCAGTATCGTATCTCCCATTTCATCTTCATCTACATCCTCTTCCATTTCCATAATACTGTTCTCAAGTACATCATCCTTGTACAGACCCTCTATATACTCCTTCCACCTTTCTGCTTTCCCTTCTTTGCTTAGAACTGGGTTTCCATCTGAGCTCTTGATGTTCATGCAAATGGTTCTCTTATCTCCAAAGGTCTCTTTAACTTTCCTGTAGGCAGTATCTATCTTACCCCTAGTGAGATAAGCTTCTACATCATTACATTTGTCCTCTAGCCATCCCTGCTTAGCCATTTTGCACTTCCTGTCGATCTCATTTTTGAGACGTTTGTATTCCTTTTTGCCTGCTTCATTTACTGCATTTTTATATTTTCTCCTTTCATCAATTAAATTCAATATTTCTTCTGTTACCCAAGGATTTCTACTAGCCCTCGTCTTCTTACCTACTTGATCCTCTGCTGCCTTCACTACTTCATCCCTCAGAGCTATTCATTCTTCTTCGACTGTATTTATTTCCCCAATTCCTGTCAATTGTTCCCTTATGCTCTCCCTGAAACCCTGCACAACCTCTGGTTTTTTCAGTTTATCCAGGTCCCATCTCCTTAATTTCCCACCTTTTTGCAGTTTCTTCAGTTTTAATCTACAGGTCATAACCCATAGATTGTGGTCAGAGTCCACATCTGCCCCTGGAAATGTCTTACAATTTAAAACCTGGTTCTTAAATCTCTGTCTTACCGTTATATAATGTATCTGAACCTTTTAGGATCTCCAGGGTTCTTCCATGTATATAACCTTCTTTCATGATTCTCAAACCAAGTGTTAGCTATGATTAAGTTGTGCTCTGTGCAAAATTCTACCAGGCGGCTTCCTCTTTCATTTCTTAGCCCCAATTCATATCCACCTACTACGGTTCCTTCTCTCCCTTTTCCTACACTCGAATTCCAGTCACCCATGACTATTAAATTTTCATCTCCCTTCACTATCTGAATAATTTCTTTTATTTCATCATACATTTCTTCAATTTCTTCGTCATCATGCCAGTTGGCATATAAACTTGTACTACTGTAGTACGTGTGGGCTTCGTATCTATCTTGGCCACAATAATGCTTTCACCATGCTATTTGTAGTAGCTTACCCGCAATCCTATTTTCCTATTCATTATTAAACCTACTCCTGCATTACCCCTGTTTGATTTTGTCTTTATAACCCTGTAGTCACCTAACCAGAGGTCTTGTTCCTCGTGCCACCGAACTTCACTAATTCCCACTATATCTAAGTTTAACCTGTCCATTTCCCTTTTGAAATTTTCTGACATACCTGCCCGATTAAGGGATCTGACATTCTACGCTCCGATCCGTAGAACACCAGTTTTCTTTCTCCTGATAACGACATCCTCTTGAGTAGTCCCCACCCGGAGATCCGAATGGGGGACTATTTTACCTCCGGAATATTTTACCCAAGAGGACGCCATCATCATCTAATCATACAGTAGAGCTGCATGCCCTCGGGAAAAATTACGGCCGTAGTTTCCCCTTGCTTTCAGCCGTTCGCAGTACCAGCACAGCAAGGCCGTTTTAGTTATTGTTACAAGGCCAGACTAGTCAATCATCCAGACTGTTGCCCTTGCAACTACTGAAAAGGCTGCTGCCCCTCTTCAGGAACCACACGTTTGTCTGGCCTCTCAACAGATACCCCTCCGTTGTGGTTGTACCTACGGTACGGCTATTTGTATCGCTGAGGCACGCAAGCCTCCCCACCAACGGCAAGGTCCATGGTTCATGTGGGGGCGGAGGGGGGGGGGGGTACCAAATCAATTGGTGTCTTAGGAGACCCCATAGACTAGCTGTAGTAAGACGGCAACATATTGGCCGCCAGTCCCCCAAGTACTGATCCTTAATAGTCGGCACTATTCGAAATACTTCGTGTCAACTGTTTTGTGTATCAGATTGCTGCCACACTCAGCGACCCAAAGTTGTGACACTGTAACTGCGTGACGAAGTGTTTTTGTGTTGTCTGTGTGAGCAGCAGATTAATTGATCAATAACAGAAATTGCACTTATATTTAAGACGTTCACGCTGCCGCTGATAGTTTTTTATCGTCTTGAGACGGCACACTATTCGTACTTTGCTTCATCTGGAAGCGCTGCTGTTCGTGTTTCTTGTCGTAAGGCGTCGGTAGTATTCAAACACCGGAGGCTACTATTTTAGTACACTGATCCGTATATAATTAACCAAAAATTACGCGATATCCCATTTGTTCAGAAATTTCTCTCTTGGAATCGTCTCATAAAATAGTTGTATAGACTGAAGCGCCGATTGGAATTTTGTACCAAGTCCTGGAATCGAACCCGAGTCTCCCAGTAACTAGGCAGGTGCGCTAGTCACTAAGGCACCTTGGCACAGCGGTTCACACAACTTCACGGATTACCCTTGCACGCCTCTCTCCTCGATCCAAATTCTCACCGCCGCCGCAGCCTACTTTAATTTCCTCTTACATACGAACAGAATTGCTGAGTCTCTCCGTGTTCTGGAATCGCATTATGGCATCTAACGTAAGGAGAATCCAACCTGAAACCAGGTTTAGTTACTCGTACTTATACAAATGAAATGACAGAGTTTCAGAGGCTTTACTGGTCTCTTACAGATATGATTTTATGTATATAGACTGAAACGACGAGTGAAAATTTGTACCAAGGCCGGGAATCGAACTCGAGTCTCGTGCTTACTATGCAGGTGCGCTAGCCAGCGAGCAGGAGACCTGGGATTGATTCCCAGCATTAGTACAGATTTTCACTCGCCGCTTCAGTCCATATACATAAAATCATACGTGTATGAGGCCAGTAAAGACTCTGAAGTTGTATCTTTTTGTTAGAAATTAATTGTATTCACAGCTGTTTGATGCGCCTGACTGATAGGTAATACGTTATACGCTACTGTTTTGCTGGTAGCATAATCGGAAGGCAGTTAAGGCTGAGCGACATGCCACTCAATCTCACTTGCCGTTCGCGGAGAATCATGTTAGGGTCTGCACGATTATAGATTACAGATACACTTACACCACTTCTTAAGTAAAGGGCCCGATATGTGTCTTTACTTCATAGTGTGAGTATATTGGTGTTCAGAACTATTAGTGCGAAGAGTTGCCAGAAATAATGAACGGACATTTTAACGGAACGTCAAAACAAAGTGTATTTACTGTGCGTGCAGTTAGTTGTTGAATTATATTCGTATCGGCTCATACTTTCTTTGACCTCTACCAAGCTCCTCTTCAATTATCTATTCGCTGTTACAGCTTCGTGTTAGAAGCTATATAAAACTCGTGACGTTTGTTCATCCTGACTATCAGTGGCGTTATGTATTCAAGTCTATGAATTCGTCTATATCGCAGTATATAGAGTGCCTCCATAACGTTAATTCTGACTGATTATATAACGTGAATCAGTGCACTGTCTGACACATTGATATGATTATTATTATTTAACAGTAGTGACGAATTCATGGATTTTGTTTTATACGATCATCTAGTATGATGTAAATGTTTTATGAACTTGATGATGGTCCTTGAACCCAAGCTGGTCGTTCAATAAGGAATATTTATCAGTAGCTCTTGGTGGTGAAACATCACGTCTTTCAAACAGTGTCGAGTTTTGGAATTTTGTCCGTTTTCGCTCCGATAATACGTTCACTACACTGTTCATAGTAGCCTAAGCGCAGTCCTATTTCCTTATTCATTGTCAAAGCAATCCTATTTCCTTATTCACTGTTTGGCCCATTGCCGCCCTATTACTCCCTTTGCTACCAGAACAGAGGTACTTGCGTGAATTACTAATTTGTTTCACCACATTCAATACAATCTTTCCATGCTAGAGTCAGTTAAACAGTCACTGAGCGTGTAATGATACTCATGGAAGATGATGCACCTGTTCTCATGTTATTCGAATACGTTTTTCTTAAAATAAAATTTGTATACAATTATTATTTATTGATGCACGATGTTCTTCGAAAGAAACTGAACCACTTTCCCTCTTCTGGTATTTCGGCAGTGAATCGTCGAGCCATCTTCAGAATGAACCATATGACATACTGCAGAAGTGTTTTCTTATGTATTGATCGTTATCCGAATGAATGTTTACTCTGCAGCGGAGTGTACGCCAATTTAAACTTCTTGGTAGAGTAAGACTGTGTGCCAGGAAGAGTAGAGATGAAGATGGGCCTGATATGACTTTCATAGCTGTAGAAAGTGGCGGAAGGACTTAATTCCCATGTACGATCTGTTACCAAATTAAGTAATTGTCTGTTACATCAGGGGATATTGGAGGCTGAAGTACAGGCTACACTTCGCCTGTGCATCTCGGACCGTATTAGTGCGTTTGACTTCGTCTTACATCGTAGCAAAATGTGCCGGTTCCCCTCTCTGCATGTAACAGTATTCGTTAGGCTTTTATGCTCAAGATCAAATACTGATATTGTAGGGTGGTACTTCGAACCACAGAGTTGTCTATCGTATTATTATTAATTGGTAATCTCCAAAAATGTGTATGTTACGAGCCCCCAATAGACAAGCTATAGTAAGACTGCAGTATGTTAGTCACTGGCCCTCACGTAATGATCATTAAAAGCTGGCACCATTCGGACCACTCCGTTTCGCGTGTTCTCTGCTGCTGCCCTCAGCGACCGTAAAGTTGTGGCGTTGCAGCTGCCTGACGCCGCGCGGTACAAGGCGCTGCAATCATAGACTGTGCGGCTGGTCCCGGCGAAGGTTCGAGTCCTCCCTCGGGCATGGGTGTGTGTGTTTGTCCTTAAGATAATTTTGGTTAATTAGTGTGTAAGCTTAGGGACTGATGACCTTGGCAGTTAAGTCCCATGCGATTTCACACATATTTGAACCTGCCTGACGATGTGTTGTTGCGTTGCCTATGTGAGCGGATGATTAATTGATTAACAACAGTAATTGTACTTATACTTAAATGCACCATACAATAGGAGACACGATCACGGATATTTACTAAATGTTTTGAATATCATTTTTCTTCTACTCATTGCGTTGTATTACGAAAGCCTGAATTTAATTTCATATACGTTGCTACAAATGTGTACCACTTTTAAGATGACTGTGTGTATAATGTACACTCATGAATCGATGTTCCTTCCGTTTGAAATTCATACCATAGTAGCTAATCAGCACGAGGCACATTCACCCTTCAGTTGTCAACACTGCATAACAGACAAGAAGACCTTCCCCTATCAAGCCAACTCAGTCTGACCGGCAAATCTATTTGCTCCTGCACCAAGCTTCTCCCTTGAGGTGACCGGCCAGCTTTTCGCACACCTACTATAATTCCTTCAGTATATTTTTGATTAGACGACGGATTCAGGCACAGACGACATTTGCAAATTTTACGTATCTATTCTTTACTGGTAAACTTAAGTATAAAAATTATTAAATTAATGTGTATTGTGATGTTCTTTTTTAGGCTTTCTCCTCCATATTTGCAACTATTCAAATGTATATAATCCATAAAATGCGGATGCATATAATCCGTAAAATATGGGATATTTGTCTATCATATTAGAGAGTATTCTTATTATAGTACGATTATAATTGATTTGTTTCTGCCAGCCGACGAAAGGGACACACAGCGTTGCCACCTGTGGCGGCGAATTGACAGTTGTAAAAGAGTGTACGAGGGTAAGTCAATTATTATCCGCAAAGTAGTTATAAACTTTCATTGTAATCAAATAGGAAACTTACAAGAACATCATTCTTCGACACAGTCTCCTTGCGTTTCAACGCACTTGGTCCATCGTTGTACCAGCTTCCTGATGCCCTCATAAAAGATTCTCGGTTGATCGGTTGAGCTGCGAGCCAGGAATTCTCCGCTGCTTTCACTACTCCGTCCGAGGCAAATGGACAGCCCCTTGATGCCTGTTTGAGTGGACCAAACAAGTGATAGTCAGAAGGGGGAAGATCGGGACTATATGGAGAATCCAGAATGAGATTTTCACTCTGCAGCGGAGTGTGCGCTGATATGAAACTTCCTGGCAGATTAAAACTGTGTGTCAGACCGAGACTCGAACGCGGGACCTTTGCCTTTCGTGGGCAAATGCTCTACCAACTGAGCTACCCAAGCACGACTCACGCCCCGTCCTCACAGATTTTACTTCTGCCAGTACTTCGCCTCTTACTTTCCAAACTTTACAGAAGCTCTCCCGCAAACCTTGCAGAACTAGCACTCTTGAAAGAAAGGATATTGCGGAGACATGGCTTAGCCACAGCCTGGGGAATGTTCCCAGAATGAGTTTCATTGTATTGTCGTGCAACAACACCTTTGCTTCGAATTGCAGACTGTAGCCTGGCAGTGAGCATCTCATTGTAATGTACATTGTTTATTATTGTGCCCCTCTTCCCTTAATGTTCCAGTACTGGACCTTGTGCGTCTCAAAAAACCGTGAGCATCAGTTTTCTTGCGCACGGTAGGGTCTTGAACTTTTTCTTGCACGACGAATTTGGATGTTTCCATTCCATACTCTGCCGTTTACTCTCCGGCTCGTAATGATGAATCCATGTTTCGTCACCAGTAATGATCCTGTATAAGTTGTCCCCGTCGTTACCATAGCGATCCAAATGTTTTTTACAAATGTCCAAGCGCGTTTCTTTATGCAACTGTGTAAGTTGTTTTGGGACCCATCTTGCACACACCTTATGAAACCCAAGTGTGTTGTGAATGATTTCGTAGGCAGAATCGTGACTAATTTGCAGACGATGTGCCACTTTGTCAATAGTTAATTGTCTGTCTAAGAGAATCATTTCACGTGAACGCTGAATGGTTTCTTAATTTGTGGCGGCAAACGATCGCCCGGCTCCTTCATCGTGCGTAAAACTTGTGCGACCATTTCAGAATTTTTCAACCCATTCGTAGACACTGTTCCCGTACTGTACTAAAGTATTCGATGAATTTCGACCCCTGATACGCCCTCTGACCACAAAAAAACGGATCACTGAACGTTGCTCTTCTTTGGTGCAAATAGAGGGCGGAGTAGCCATGATTAATCAAAAACTTATATTATTTATTCGTGGGAATGCTATATCTGGTGCACCAATTATTAATGGAACAAGTCAGTTACCAAATCCACCAATTATAATAGACATTACCATGAAGAAAATTATTACAAATGCGTGGGCTGTAATAATAACAGCACGGCAGCGATAACGAAACTAACTTAGTAACTTGAAAATTGCAAAGATATAAGAGCAAATAAACAAATAATGCTTCATCAACGTAAAACGACAGTACTACCAAAATAAACAAAACTATAACTAAATTGCTGATAGTAATTGACTTACCCTCGCATGTCGGGCAGATGGCAACTATGCCGAGTTCCTACGCTAGACTGTAAGATATGATTGATTTAGTCAGATACTGGAAACACATGCTCGTAACTGTCAAGTGCGTTACAATATTAATGGCACTGTAGTTGCAGTTAACATCTGATTTGGGCAAACTTCTCTATCCGTGCTAAGCAGTTTATGGGATTGTAATTACATCGAGAAAATTTTAATTAAAGCCTCGACCTCAGAGGTTTCTGTAACCTGACGTGTGCTCGTAAATCGCTCTTCTATAATTATTGGTCACTTTTTATTGATTGCATTATTATATAATACAAGAGATACGCGAAAAGTTGGTCAGCAGCCTCAAAGTAGGCTACTGATCGCAACAAGTCGCTACCATTCGGAACAATTCGTGTTGATTGTGGTCTCTTTTAGACTGCTGCCAACCTGAGCAGTTTAACAGTTGTGACACTATAGTTTCCATGATGAGGCGTTGTTTGCTCCACCATGTGTGCAAATGATTATGGATTAATAATGGTATCTGTCCTTACAAAGTTTTATAAATGAAATACCGGTTTTCTTCTACTCACTGCTTTGTACGAGGATGGTTTGAAAAGTTCTCGGAACGGTATGGAAAAAAAAGTCCTTACATCACTTACACTTATTTTATTTTTTATATAGTCTCATTGTAGGCTAATGCACTTGCTCCAGCAATGTTCCAGTGCCTTGATCCCATCTCAAAAATGAGTTTTCTCCAGGTCTGCAAAATAGTTGTCAACCCCGGCTATCAATTCTTCGTTTGTGAATCTTCGTCCACCAAGAAAAATTTCACTTTTGCTGAGAAATGGAAGTTTGACGGAGTCATGTCAGGTGAATAAGGCGGGTGTGGCAACAATTCATACCTTGTTCATGTAATTTTTCCAACCGTGGAACTGCTGCGGTCGCAGGTTCGAATCCTGCCTCGGGCATGGATGTGTGTGATGTCCTTAGGTTAGTTAGGTTTATGTAGTTCTAAGTTCTAGGGGACTAATGACCACAGCAGTTGAGTCCCATAGTGCTCAGAGCCATTTGAACCATTTTGTAATGTTTCCTTGGTGGCGGTACATATTTTTGATCCAACGTCAAGTGTCGCGGCACCCATCTTGCAGATAATTTTTCATTTCTAAGTTTTCAAAAAAATGGTTCAAATGGCTCTGAGCACTATGAAACTTAACTGCTATGGTCATCAGTTCCCTAGAACTTAGTACTACTTAAACCCAACTAACCTAAGGACATCACACACAGCCATGCCCGAGGCAGAATTCGAACCTGCGACCGTAGCGGTCACGCGGTTCCAGATTGAAGCGCCTAGAACCGCACGGCCACTCCGGTCGGGTCTGATTTTTCAGTGAAAATGTGATATACCCTCTCAGATGACATCTGGCAGGCGTGAGCAATTTCACGCACTTCCAATCGGCGATCCTCCGTGACTATTTTGTGCACTTTTTCATTGATTTGTGGAGTAGTGACATTTCTTTGCCGACCACTGCGCGGATCATTATCTAAGCTCTCCCGACCAAATTTAAATTCATTGGTCTACTTGGCAACAGTTGAATATGAAGCAGCAGAGTACCCCAGTGTATTATGTAAATCGTCATGAATGTCCCTTGCCTTCATATCTTTCTTTACGAAGTACATAATCACTGTTCGAATCTCGATTTTTTTTCCATCTTCGCAAATCACTATGCGGGAACAACAACAGATCCACGTCACCGCCACAGCTCCGCTCCAAGAGCACTCACATGTGGAAACAGTCAAATGAATATCACGCGAACAACTCGTTGCGCTATCGCTGACCTCTCGTGGAGATTCCGAGAACTTTTCAAGCCACTCTTGTATTATAACAGCCTTCTTAATTTAATATTATTGGCTACAAATAAGTACCTTATTTGAAGAAGACCGTCTCTGCAATGCATATTTACGAATCCTTGGTACGTCCTTGTCAAAATTTGAAAACCAGTAGCCGGTCGCTACGAGTTGTACACGCCGGTGAGTTTCAGTAGTGGAAGACAAACAATACAACATTCTCTCTCTCTCTCTCTCTCTCTCTCTCTCTCTCTCTCTCTCACACACACACACACACACACACACACACACACACACACACATCACGTAACGCCGCAGTGGTGGTGCCAATGGACCCCCCTCCCACTGAACCAGGCTGCCAGTTTTACTTAGCTCACGGCCGAATTCACCAGTATCAGTTAAAATTAAGAACATCTTAAAATATTACTGTCTCTGAAAGTGGTTTTTTTTGTTATTGAGCAGGAAAGTTACACTCTTAAGACGTTCTTAGCGTTATCTGACGTTTTATCGATTCGGCTGTTAGCTGCTAAATGCATACTGTTATAAAATACGGCTGAGAACAACGGGCCGTACGAATACTTAATATGGGCTGCATGCAGCCTGTGGGCTGCAGTTGTGCGACCGCTGCTGTAGGATGTCTTGCGGAGTTTAGATGTAGATATACGTACAATGTATAACACGACAAATGCCTAGATGGACGTCCCATTTTCAGTAAGTCCCCCCTAGCTCTGGAAGTCCACTTTCTCAGTCATGACAAAGTCACTTAACATTTAGAGATATAAACTTTGTCTTAATTTGCAGTAGGACCGTTTATTTTTCCACTAATATAAATTAGGCTGAAGCTGCCCATAACGCGAAGGTTGACTCGAGCACCGTAGTGGTGCACTAGAAATGGCTGTATTGGAGGTGGCTATGCCCTTGTTTTCCGGCGATCATTTGAACTTACTAACTAGCAATTTATGGGCAGTAGTGGCGGAGGGAGAGGGGGACGGCAGTTTAACGTGGCCTCCGAGCCACGGCCCAGCATTGTATGGTATTTCTGAAAGAAACTGAAATATGACAGAGACGAAAGAAGGCATAAGTGACAAAAGCAGTCATAGGACCGATTGGAGATCGAACCCTGGGCCTTGGTTTGTTGTGTGGCACTTACTTACTGAGCCACGGAGCACACATTATTCAGTAACAGTACAAAAAATCGGCATGATTCACTTCTACAATTTCTTTATCGAGTTAATCCCGTAGTACTTGATACTCCCAGTCACGTTCCATACAACAGTTGCCAAAAGATTGAATTTTGTGGATTGTGTATGGCGATAAAAGATGAAGTAGTACGTTATTTTGTTTCACTGATTCAGTGATGTTAAAAAGGAAATGAGGTTTAGTCCCATTAAAACCGATAAGACGTGGTACTGCGAATTTACATATTATGCAATGGTGAGACTACAAATGCTTTTGACGTCACGGGACTTCAATTTTCCGCGTACCATGTAGACAGAAGAGAGAGATGATTTACTTTAATCCGTTTATCTGTTAAAAGGATCACAGATGTTATCATCAGATCCATGTATTCGCATTGAGTTGAAGCTCCCTTTCTACCGGTTGTTTCACGTCTTCCTGTAAATGACAAGCTTATCATTCACAGCTAATCTTATCTCAGCGTTAGGCAGCTTTATTCGTCTTATTACTTTTACTGCTTTGGAATTTTATAAAGGCCTTAAGCAATATTCATTTACTGATCACTACCTGGAATCTGATTTTTCTATTTTCGAGGCAGCTTTCTGGAATTAGAATTCAAAGTCATAAGCTAATTTGTAGCTGGAATCTATTTAATACTGAAAAACAAGAATTAGTTTTGTTTTTCACGCTGCGTACTTATACAGAGGCCCTTGATATTTCTAAGATTATCTGACAAGCCCTCGTCGGTGACGTTACAACCTTAAAACAAATGTCAAAGTGTCAGCGTTTTGTTCAGTAGATAGAGAAAATAGACGTTTCAGCATGAAATTTTCAGTGTGATCCCTTTCAGTGTGTATAGGTAATTGTTTTCGTAAATAACGGAATGTTTGCTCACCATCTTCCACGGCTGCACCCGAGGAATAATAATGCATAATCGACAAACTTTTTGCAATATTGTGGCCTTAACACCACGGTTAGCGTGAAGAAGACGTGAGGTAAGTCGAAAATAACGATGACGTTTCTTTTTCTAAATCGGCACACACTCTCTCCTACTTTCCAGTTTCGGACCGAAGTATATAACAAAAGCACTGAAAACGCTTTGTAGGATTGTGCGGAAAAATTTGGTTCGCAACGAAATGAAAAATTTCATTATCAAGACGTGCCTTTCACAACTTCTCTGTCAAATACAGAGAGTATTCTGTTACTTATTTTGAGAAAGAGTATGCTGAGCTCACCTTAATATTTGCAATCACTGTAAGACGAAGTTAGGTATGGTAAAAAATTGCTGTCATTAATTTGAAAACTGTTGTCTGGCAGGAATTTCTATCAACCACACTCCGACGCTGTATTTGGCAGATTTTAAAACCCTAGCTGTGTGTTCCGAACATCTGTTTTTTATAGTTATTTAGCATCCGTGCAATGTAACATAGGAGCACCAAACACATTAATGTTACTGAATGAAAACTATCGTTGAACTGCTCTTAGTTGTTTCAACAAATGTACCAAAAGATCGTCTGTCAGTTTAAAAAATTCAGCTATCCAGCCCCCCATCGCGAACCCCAGACACACACACACACACACACACACACACACACATAAACCACGTTCACTACCCTGTTGTTACGTATATACTTGCATAGAGGCAGATAAAAAAACGTTACAGTATGTTTCATATTTTTACGTAAACGTATGTCTCACTGAACTTTGTTAGCTATACTCCAGTGTACTTGCCCGTGACCAGCAGCCGCTGTAACGTTTCCGGGCTTTGAAACAACGAACCTAGGTAGTAGCAAATACACCGGTGCGGATTTTAATTCGGAGGGTCATTTTACATACCATACATAAAGTGTGGCGAGTAAAAACGCTGTAGCTTTGACGAATTTGGCTAAGATATAAGCCACGGCTGGAAAGAACTCTTTCATTCATTTCTACAGTATGAATTTTCCTTTACCGGCAAAATTAGTGAACGAACGGTCATCCCAGATCACTCTCCAAAAGAGCACCACCGCTCAGACAGTACACAGGCGGAAATTTTTGGGCTGACGTATCTTATTAATGTTTACTTGTATGCCAGTTTTCGTTGTGTTACCGCAAGCTGTTTCCAATTTATGCTTGAACATGTCAGCACGATTTTGAGATCAGAGATCATTCTGTACCTTATCTTATTTATATGTTTCCAAATCAGTTTCATCGAAGGAATCTGCTTCGGGAGCTTAGCATACAATAATGAAAAACCTAGTATGTACGAGGCACCTTTCCGATTGCTAGAGTCAGTTACATTCCTCACGGTGATGAAGACCGTTTCATGGAAAGCTCTGGTTCTGCGTTCGTTATTATGTGACTCTGCCACCGATAATATTTTACCCGAAGTAAGAACATAGTCCAATTCTTGGAAATATAATTAATTAATGAAGGAAGTTGGAAACAAAACACTCCTTCGAATTCATGAGTACTGCTCCTTATTTAGGGACACTTGTCACACTGAATTAATAGAAAAGACAGAAGTTTCAAAGAAGAGCTGCACGTTTCGTCACAGGCTCGTATAGTAGGCACGAGAGCATTACGGAGATGTACATTAAACTCCAGTGGCAGACGCCACAAGACGGCCGTTGTGCATTACGGACAGGTTTACTATTGAAATTCCGGGAGATTACGTTCCACGAAGAGTTGAGCAACATATTACATCGTCCCAAATGCGTCTCTTGGAACATCCACGATGAGAAAATTCAGAGGAATGCGAGCTCATACGGAAGGTTACCGGCAGTCGCCCTTCATATGCACCATTTGCAGATGGAGGACGAAACCGGGGAGGTGATAGTGGTGCCAAAAGTAACATCAACCACAGTAACACCGTAAGGTCGCTTGCGGAATATTAATGTAGATAGATAAAAGTTTGATTTTTTAATGATTGCAATACATTAATGATCTCATGTCTTCATTATTTGCGTTTCTATCTCCACCTCCCTCTATTCTTATTCGTTCTACTTTGTCACTGCTTAAGTGTCCCATGACCACTAGCATTCTAGCGAAAAAAAAACACTTGTTACCTGGCTGTGTTAATTATTTGTGAAATGTTACCTCGGGCACATTTTGCGCGGATATATCTCAGTAATGAGCTTCACTAATCTGCCACAGATCGCCGCCTATCTTACTTCACAGAGCGGGAACACCTCTACCTACACGTTTTGTCGTAAGGTATGGACGTCCAGCATCTTGTCACCTAACAGCCGACTTGCGTTGCTGTATCCAAGATGCACTTTCCCAGGCGCCAGGCGATAACAATCTGCCTCTGGTCGGAGTTTCTTATGTTAGTGGAGTTTCCCTCCGTGGCCTGTATCGACGCTGGAGGTGCCCCATTCGTCTGTGTTCTTTCTTTCTTTTTATTGTATCCTTCAGTCCTATTCTTTCTCCATATTTACGTTTGTAACAGGTCGTATTTTAATATGTTTTGAAGTCGTTACATGTTTTGGTTGAATATAACATTGTATTTCAGCATGATCGTATGCAACAGTATTTCATCGGATGGACATTCGTATTAATAGTATATGGTCCGTCATTTGCACATGTAGGCTCGTTATTAATTTATTGTCGTACATATTGACTACTTGCTTGATAAACGGTGTGACGTATCTCACTGTGGTGCGGGGGGTGCACCACGTTTGGCAACTGTGCGCCCAGTATGACAGTGGTAGTGGGCGGAGGACATACGGTGCCATACGTAATTTTACTTATGTTCGAAACAGGCTTATGTCTGTTGAAGTTATTTTATTGGTCTTGACGCAGCTGCTGGGCTAAGACATTTTTCATTGATTAGTGTGTATGTAAGCAATATGTTACCACTTACCTAATTGTGGAGTTTATGTGTGGATTGTATCGCTGGTCTAGAGGTTATTTTGATCATTTCTAGGGCTTCTGAAGAAGGCTATATTATTACAGAAGAAACCATGGTCAATGCTTATTGCAACTGTGGGCTGTTTTTTCATTCGAAGAATTTCTTTAGTTTCGTAACGGTTGCTGTTGTCACTGCCATGACGAAAATAATGAAATAGGAAGAACACTCAAAAACGAAGCAGGAAAGGCAAATGGAAGAAATGCATTTGTTGGAAGTTTTCTGGTGAAGTACGGTACATTATTAAAGGTAATCGCATACAAGATGCGAATGTGACGAAATCTAGAATTATATAATAAGTAATCATCACAGCAGCCAACTAACGTTTTCCGACACACGCTGCTAGGAACGTAACAGATCGCTGTAGCCCATTCGAAAATTTAAAAAACATGGTTAGAGAACTTAAAAGAATATTCTGCAAGTACGAAATTCTAGTTCTCGGCTAAACCAAGTTGGTAAATTCAAAGAATCTGTGTATAAATGTGACTGTGCGACCCTTACGCTGTCGTAGGCCTCGTGCAGAGATCGTGAGAATAAGGTAAGCGAGGTTAGGGCAAGTACAGAGGCATATAAATACGAAGGTTGTCCAGAAAGTAAGTTTCGATCGGTCGCGAAATAGACACCACAGTGAAACCCTGGCGAAGCTTTGCACAGATGTGATGGGTAGTGTCTCTAGTATGACCGTCGATCGCATCAAGGCGCTCTTTTCAGCTGTGAGCACACTGTGAGCATTAGCTGCCTAGAACAACGATGTCTCCCGCCAAGTAGGAGGGCCCGCTGAGAGGCTTCGCCTTAATGAATGCAGCCCACCTAACACAACTGCCACGCACTTCCTTCTTCAGGGCAATTCTCAGCCGCACATTGCAGGGGCAGTGAAGACGCTCCTGCAGCCTTTTCGATGGGAATTGTTCGATCACCCACAACACAGCTCTAATTGGCTCGTTCTGAGTATCGTCTCTGTTCAAAATGGCTCTGACGAGGGAACCTCCCCATCGCACCCCCCTCAGATTTAGTTACAAGTTGGCACAATAGATAGGCCTTGAAAAATCGAACACAGATCAATCGAGAAAACAGGAAGATGTTGTGTGGAACTATGAAAAAAATAAGCAAAATATACAAACTGAGTAGTCCATGAGCAACAAATGCAATAACAAGGACAATCAGATCTCAGGAGCGCCGTGGTCCTGTGGTTAGCGTGAGCAGCTGTGGAGCGAGAGGTTCTTGGTTCAAGTCTTCCCTCGACTGAAAAGTTTACTTTTTTTTTAAGTTATGATCTGTCCGTTCGTTTATTGATGTCTCTGTTCACTGTAATAAGTTTAGTGTCTGTGTTTTACGACCGCACCGCAAAACCGTGCGATTAGTATACGAAAGGACGTGCCTCTCCAATAGGAACCAAAAACATTTGATCGCAAGGTAATAGGTCAACCGATTCCTCCACAGGAAAACACGTCTGATATATTTCATACGACACTGGTGACGGCGTGTGCGTCACATGACAGGAATATGTTGTAGACCCACCTAACTTGTACACTTGGCGAATGGGAAAAAAGATTCTTCTATCTTGTCCGTTACTACGGCGCAGTTACCTCGCATCGGACGGACGGACGGACGGACAATTAATTGTCTGAAAATAAAAAATTACACTTCTCACACGAAAGAAGACTTGAACCAAGGACCTCTCGTTCCGCAGCTGCTCACGCTAACCAGGGGACCACGGCGCTCCTGAGCTCACACAATCCTGGATGTTGCCTATGTTGGGCATGGACTTCTCAGTTTGTATATTTTGCTTATTTTTTTCATAGTTCCACATAACTTCTTCCTGTTTTCTGGATTGATGTGTGTTCAGTTTTTGAAGGCCTATCCACTGTGCCAACTTATAACTAAATCTGAGGGGTGTGCGATGGGGAGGTTCCCTTGTGAGCACCATGGGACTTATCATCTGAGGTCATCAGTCCCCTAGAACTTAGAACTACTTAAACTTAACTAACCTAAGGACATCACACACAGTCATGCCCGAGGCAGGATTCGAACCTGCGACCGTAGCGGTCACGCGGTTCCAGCCTGAAGCGCCTAGAAGCGCTCAGCCACAACGGCCGGCTCATCTCTGTTCACATGAAACGCTGGATACGAAGACAACACCTGGGTACAGGCTATGCGCTATAGACCAGCGTAGAGAATTATCGGAAAGCAAAGGCGGTTGCCTTCTATGACGATAGTCTTCGAAATTTGCTACAACGATCCGGCGACTATGTAGAGAAGTACAGTTCCTGGAAAGTGCAGTTAACTCTTGCAAATAAAATGTTTCTGATTTTCACTGTGGTTTCCATTTAGCGACCGATCAGAACTTAGTTTCTGGACAACCCTCGTAGTTCCCTCGCTCAGCAGAAGAATGTAATACTGTAAATTATCTGGATACGCCTATGTCACTGTGTTAAAAAAATCTGTTAATCATACAAATAATTACAATAGTGGTACCACTGCCTCTGAATGGAACATAAAATATAACCTCACCCAAAAGTTCGGTTAACAGGTCAATTAGCTAACTTTCCAGGTTTGACAAAATTCCGATTGTGTCTATAAATCTTACACGCCAGTATATTTCTGAAAAATTTACGGCTTCATTTTATTTGAAGAATATTTTTTGCAGGTTCAGCACAAATTTTGATTAGAAGTTCTTAGAACACACTTACACTGGAACTGATGAGACAAGTTGTTAGCGTAGCGTTGCCAAGACAGACTTACCAGACTTACTAAAAAGCAATAATGTTTTTTCTAGATTTCCCTTTTGCGTATATTTTCTCATTGTAGGGTATGTCCTCGAATAATAGCCTGTGGCGGTGCTAGACACCACATGGCTACAACCTATGCCAAGCAAGGCCGACTGGATCTGCGCAGCAAGTCGTAAAGCAAAAATAACGCGGAACAAGGTGAATGGGGCACAAGCGTACAAGAACAACTCGTAAGACACTTTATTTCCACAACTTTCCGACACGTGATCCAAATTACACTGACCCCTGTGTTATAATGAGTTTAATTTTCATTTTTGTTTTAAGTCATCAACATTCGTCAGAATGGCGTACCTACTCCTGCCTGGTCATCTCAGTTACACTTTTGTAATCATGGTTGATTTTTCCACTCTACACATTACTTGAAATAAGGTAACAACTCGGAGAGATACTGCATGTCTGATATTACCTTTTAGAAAGAATACGGAAAAGTACGGTTCCAAAAGTTTGGCACACTGACCATTTCCATAGCTGCTTTATGTCACTAAAATTTGCAGACAAATCTGCTCTAATATGGATCACTGTTTGCAAGGGCCATATTGAAAGGAAGTGTAGAATAATTGTGCAGTCTACCACAATCATGAATATTCAAGGAATTGTTGTATGTTTTGACATTTATGTAGCCGACACCTGGCTTTACAGTCTACCAGAATAACGCAACAGCTGGTCAATGAACTTCTCTGTAACGCCGTAGTTGACGTTTGTAGTGAGTGCTTTGTGGCTTGAGCAAAACATTAAAACAGGCACCAGTACTTTATGTCGGAATTACAATATGCTACACAAAAAAAAAAATTAGATTCTTTCGCTGTCAGAATCCCAAGAATGAGAATCAGCAGTTTCCCTTCTTAATTTCACTATTTTGACGCGTTCGGTTTTTGATTCGGCGTAGAAATTATTTTTGTCGCTATGCAGTCTTCAATTCTCTCTCTCTCCCCCCCCCCCCTCCCCCGTCCTACATGCAAAGACGCACTGGAGATTATTTATCTCTATCTTCATCCATTCCATTTGTCCAAAAGTGTGACCCAACCGAGATTCACCACGTTTATTGACATTATTCCTCACACATTACGCTTTCTCTGTTTGTATAAATCGTCTTCGATTGTATTCCAGTATTTTGTGGAAGTTTGAGCACTCCGTAAAGTCACCATAATTATTTTGAAGTCGTCTTTTCAGTTATATTCAAATCTGATAACAAGTGCTGATGAACGAAACGATACTTCGAACAGTTAAACTGTCTGCTGGACCCGCACTTGCGCCCGGAGTCGTGCCTTTGGCGGATCGTGCGCTCGGCAGCGCCAAACACGCATAATTCTGAGAATTCTGGTTCGAGTCCCGGTACGGCAGACAATAATTATAGCTTTTCGCCAATGTCCTTCACAGCGCGTGATTCGTTAAAGAGCAGAAAAATACCATTCAAAACGCTGTTTCGTGCATGCGTCCGGACCAGAATCAATTATTCTTTCGATATTTCACCAGAAAGCGTTCCAGCTAACGAAAAGTCAATTTCGTGACTCACTTTTGAGAATGCGTTCGCATTATTGCATTTTTTGAGAAGCTAGAGGCATGGCTGAAAGGTGGTCTACTGTGAAAGATGCACATTTTAGACGTAAGACAGCCTGATACAGCTACATCAACTCCACGGAAAAACTTTAAAAATTGAAAGTTACTTTGTTTGACTTCAGGCAGCAAACCATTACGCGACTAACGAAGTACATGTAGCGTAACATAGACATATTCCAAAGTACCACTTCAAACTTAAAATACGTCCGGAAGTACACATTAATAAGATATATTAATATTACGCAGTAACTACTGAATGTTCGCTGTAGATATACATTCCAAAGGAACGCCGTATACAGGGGGTTCAGAAATTCACGTTACAAACTTCTACGACATTCGAGAGGAGTGAGTACATAATATTCTGAATAGGAAGCCATGTCAGGAAAAGTATCGTTTTCGTTCTACGACGGCTTAAATTCAGATTTTTAACTCGCCTATATCTGCTAGAGGAACTGAATTAAACGTGACGCAGATTATTTTTAGTATTTCGAAAGGAAACATAACGAAACATCTATTTAGCAAAAATGGTTCAAATGGCTCTGAGCACTATGGGACTTAACATATGAGGTCATCAGTCCCCTAGAACTTAGAGCTACTTAAACCTAACTAACCTAAGGACATCACACACATCCATACCCGAGGCAGGATTCGAACCTGCGACCGTAGCAGCTCCGCGGTACCTGACTGAAGCGCCTAGAACCGCTCGGCCACACAGGCTGGCATCCATTTATCACTTAAGCACATTTGTTTGTTTTAACACTTAAACATTAATTGTTTAAATTGTTCCAAAACAAAAAAAACGCATACTGTACGTACAGAACAGTACTGATGCAACAAGCCAGACGTTATGTGACATCAGGTGATCGTCTGACGTAGTACATGTCTCCTGTCTACCTTACTGTATACTGGGACGAACAACTCTGGGACCTTTCCTTTTCCCTCAGCAGAAGTGGGTGAGTTAAACATCTGAATTGAAACCGTCGTAGAACGGAAACGGTACGTTTCCGGACATGGGTTCCTATTCAGAATATTAGGCACTCACTCCCCTCCACAAGTCCTATAATTTTGTAACGGGAGTTTCACCCTGTATATGTGAATTGTTGGTACATAAGAGAAACTTGATGTAAATCGGTTGAGGGGCGTCACTCTGCTTCAGTTCATGCAGAAACTCTTCTTTGTGCGCGCTGTACTCCTTGCTAGAAAATTAAATACTTAATATCTCTCTCGCGAATAGTTAGGGGAATCCAATAAATGAATTCTGTGCAGACTGGTTGAGAAACTGTCATGATTATATCTCATACTACTAATAGTAAACGTTTCGTTTCTATAGCAATTAAAGGAAGTCCACCATTCTGTGGTGGCTCTATAGTCTGGATTCTTGCGGAGCGCTTTCCCTCGAAGGGAGATGTAAGCTTCTATTCTTCTTGCTACTAGGAGAGCGCTCTCTCCCTGCTGAAGCAATTAAATTCTGTAAACTGGATTTCAGTATTCAGTAATGATCCTAAGCGACTATCTTCGTAAGCCATCAGCTCTTCTATTACCTTCGATACCAGAGTGTGCTCTCACCCAGATGAACAAGATACTGTGAAATTTCTTAACACATTAATAGTAGACTGCACGGAATTAAAGATCTATTTCGTTGTCCTATTCATTCAATGGGTGTTAGACACAGATTTCAGGCGCTTATGATGTATGAAAGTTATTACGAGACAATATTTGGTAATATTTAATGGTCTTCAAGATAGCAATCACTTTCGTACACAAGGAGTACTACTGTACTGGCCATTAAAATTGCTACACCAAGAAGAAATGCAGATGATAAACGGGTATTCATTGGACAATATATTATACTAGAACTGACATGGGATTACATTTTCACGCAATTTGGGTGCATAGATCCTGAGAAATCAGTATCCAGAACAACCACCTCTGGCCGTAATAACGGCCTTGATACGCCTGGGCATTGACTCAAACAGAGCTTGGATGGAGTGTACAGGTACAGCTGCCCATGCAGCATCAACACGATACCACACTTCATCAAGAGTAGTGACTGGCGTATTGTGACGAGCCAGTTGCTCGGCCACCATTGAACAGACGTTTTCAGTTAATGAGAGATCTGGAGAATGTGCTGGCCAGGGCAGCAGTTGAACATCTTCTGTATCCAGAAAGGCCAGTACTGGGCCAGCAACATACGGTTGTGCATTATCCTGCTGAAATGTAAGGTTTCGCAGGGATCGAATGAAGGGTAGAGCCACGGGTCGTAACACATCTGAAATGTAACGTCCACTGTTCAAAGTGCCGTCAATGCGAACAAGAAGTGACCGAGACGTGTAACCAATGGCACCCCATACCATCACTCCGGGTGATATGCCAGTATGGCGATGACGAATACACGCTTCCAATGTGCGTTCACCACGATGTCGCCAAACGCGGATGCGACCATCATGACGCTGTAAACAGAACCTGGATTCATCCGAAAAAATGAGTACGCCATCGCACGCGCTCCTGTCTGTGATGCAGCGTCAAGGGTAACCGCAGCCATGGTCTCCGAGCTGATAGTCCATGCTGTCGTCCAACTGTTCGTGCAGATGGTTGTTGTCTTGCAAACGTCCCCATCTGGTGACTCAGGGATCGAGACGCGGCTGCACGATCCGTTACAGCCATGCGGATAACATGCCTATCATCTCGACTGCTAGTGATACGAGGCCGTTGAGATCCAGCACGGCGTTCCGTATTACCCTCCTGAACCCACCGATTCCATATTCTGCTGACAGTCAATGGATCTCGACCAACGCCAGCAGCAATGTCGCGATACGATAAACCGTAATCGCGATAGGCTACAGTCCGACCTTTGTCAAAGTCGGAAACGTGATGGTACTCATTTCTCCTCCTTACACGAGGCATCACAACAACGTTTCACCAGGCAACGCCGGTCAACTGCTGTTTGTGTATGAGAAATCGCTCGGAAACTTTCCTCATGTCAGCACGTTGTAGGTGTCGCCACCGGCGCCATCCTTATGTGAATGCTCTGAAAAGCTAATCATTTGCATATCACAGCATCTTCTTCCGCCGGCCAGTGTGGCCGCGCGGTTCTAGGCGCTTCAGTCTGGAACCGCGCGACCGCTACGGTCACAGGTTCGAATCCTGCCTCGGGCATGCATGTGTGTGATGTCCTTAGGTTAGTTAGGTTTAAGTAGTTCTAAATTCTAGGGGACTGATGACCTCAGATGTTAAGTCCCATAGTGCTCAGAGCCATTTGAACCATTTTCTTCCTGTCGGTTAAATTTCGCTTCTGTAGCACGTCATCTTCGTGGTGTAGCAATTTTAATGGCCAGTAGTGTAGAGTATTCCATACCAGTTTTGATCCGCCTGTGTAGACTTCAGTGATGGCGACCTTAGTTTCTTGAAGTTGTCTTTGAGGTCATACGTTTTTGCGAAGTTTCCATGTTCAAAATAAACGAACTGCACAGGAATATTTCCCATCAGGACGAAGTAGTCACACAAAGATATTGTCATAAGTAATTATCTCAACGAATACAAAAATTTTGAAACGTAATGGTTCACAAGATCATTTAAGATTAGGTGGGTGGATCGAACAGCTAATGAGAAGGTGCTAGACCTAATTAGGGAAATATGGTACACTAGAATTTTGAACAATAATATATTGTCTTGCAACCGTCCAAGTTGTATTGGAATGTACATGTGGTGTGATGACGAAATAAAATAAATCTCTCTCATCAACTCACAAAAAATTGAAATTCTAAACTGTTCACAACTTTGGTATTAGCTCGGAGCCCCCACATGCTACTGCACGAAAAGATTTACCCACACATTACATAGCACAAACATTTCAATGGATGTCCGTAAATGTGGTTAGACTTAGAAGTCGGACTTCATTTCGTCTATTGGGCACCAACTCACATTGGTCGCACTGTACCCAATGGTTCACAACGGTATTTAATATAAATGCAGGCCAGATTTGTTATGTAAAAATCACCTAACCACGTATTTTTTAAAGTTTCGCAAATCGAGTTTATTTCCATTAAGATCATAGAAAAATTGAAGGTCACAGTTTACAATAAATTAATTTCAGCCTGTGACCGCGTTTCTTAAGATCTCGGAGGCGGTTGAATAAACCACGATTAATTGCCAGAGTTATCTTTAGAAAATCGGCAAAGTTCCACAGCATCTCAAAGTATAAGTTCCACAATGGTTACACAGTGAAACCTTCTGAGTGCGGCTTGTATAACATGCGACCCGAAAACTAACAAGTCCATCAGACGGCGAAATATTTCATGTCCGAAAGTAGGAACCCTGAATAATTTATACGCATGAATTAGCGGCTACCTCACCGCTCATAATATAAATATTAACAAAGAAATTGAATTATACGTTAAATTTCCTATATATCTAAAGTTTACAGTACTGCCACTACTTTTAATGTTTCTCTACTTATTTAATAAGAAAATCTGCTTTAATTACGCAAAATCCACTTTCGGCCTCTCATTTAAATATGAGAATAATTTCAATAATATATTAGCGAGGTGGCCTTTGAGTATACTGCCGATACTGCCAACTCCCTTACAAATATCCCCAATCGGGAACCTCTCTGCTGTGAATGCATCTTTTCCGAGTTAACTGATAAGAAAGAAGATCTGAAACAGCATGCAATACTCACACTGGAAGTGAGCGGAAGTATAACGTTCAAGATCTTGTTCTGAAAATGAATGATGCTATATTCAATATACACCTTATCTCCACTGCCTCTGATATTGAAACACGAAGCCTTGTTTACTTCGCTTACTTTCACGTTTTTGTCTCCTATCATGTTACATTTTGGGGGAACTCTGCACTGACCAAGAATATTATTAGGCCAGAAATGGGCGGTCAGCCTGATTTGCGGTGCCAGTTTGTAAACTACATGTAGGCCGTTGCTCAGGGTACATACGTTCCATCAAGAGAATTGGTGGACAGAATATTAACTCATTCAGATGCAACTGCAACATCCATTCATTAAACACTAGAGTTAAAAACGATGTACTCGTGGATAAAACTTCCCTATGCATTGCACAGAAAGGTGCGCGCTATTCAACATTTTTCATTTTCAATAGGCTTCAGGCAGAACTGGAAAACAGAGTGACTCCCCCCAAGTATTCAATGTAAAGTTGAAAGATTTATTTGTAGTGTACTTCCGTTATGTACCGCTGTTTCTTGCAGTGGTTGAGAAATTTTCTTTGTAGTGTGTTACTTACTCATACAATCTCTATGTGTTCTTTTCGTATTTTATTAATTTTTCAATTCCTTGTTTATTAATTTTCTAATCAGCATTCTGTAAACTATATATTGACACGCTCCATAACCAGGTAGCTGTGGCTTGCATGGTCCCACGGACTTGATGAATAAATAAATGGGGAAAAAAGCCGTTCCAAAGAGCTATATTGTAGGAACACTGCTCTTATTTATATCTGGGACATACTGTCGCAAATGCAAATTAGGAATAGCTCGAATCCCGTCCGACGAACGTTTATTTTGGCTGTAAATCAAATAACCCTTCTAATAATCGCCTTCGAAATATTTCCAGTTTCGAACCCCTCTCCTTACTCCCGGTTCTCTAAATTTGTCAGAAAAGAATCGAGCTCTGTAATGGGATGGATATCTCACGGTCCTTCCTGTCTTCTGTCATGGGCTGAAAAAAAAATGTAGACAATACCGGTCTATTCTAAAGACAGTAAAGCACTTAGTTTAGCTTTCAGTAAATGTGTTTCAATAAGAATACCAATACTGATTATTAACACAACTTGAATATCCTTAGAATTTGGATCTATTTGTTGTCAACTCGCTAGTACTTGATGTCATCAAGCTGCAAATTTTTTCTTACACAGTGGGTGCCAGCCATTTTGCTCAGTCCATGCAAATGGAAGTTTTTGAAACAACTGCAAAAATGATTTTACTTCAACACTCAAAAAAGGTGGAGATATGCACAACCTGCACGTTGAGTTGAACACCGTAACGCTTTACCAGGTGTGGTCTTGTTCAAGGAGGTATGTCCTTGCCTTCATTCCAACCTTCAAACTATGTTACCTAGCCAGGCATTTGAGAACTAAAATTTTACCATGATCTCCAAACAATTATGGAACTTAATAATTTGTGGCATCCTTGAACTGACTGACTATCGAACTTCAAACCCATTGCTTTGTGGCCAGAGTCAGTGGTTGTTATTAAAACTAAGTTTCAATGAGTGCCGGTTTGTGAGATAAACGGAACACTTCCCTCTTAGCATGTGCTAAACTATAACCATCATGGATTGTGAATACGAATTAGCAGTGGGTGTGTTATTAAGAATTACGATGCAGTGTTCCTTCGGAAGTGCATGTATGTCTGTAGGAAGACTGCATCATATTTTTTAATAACACAGGCACTGCTGTTTCGTATTTAGTCGCCAATACGAGGCCCAAAATTCTCTGTAAATATGTTCTTTCTGAATGGTAATATACGTACCGTACGAATGCGCGGGTATCCGAAGCGGTTAGGGCTACTATTCCCGTATGTAAATCCGGGTCCGAGTCTCGGTCCAGCACAAATTTTTACTTTCGTCATTCTAATCGTATGCAGTCGAAGGTGGTTCATATTCGCAGCTGTGAATACAATTATTGTACATCACTGATACGTTCGACAGCTGTTTGTGGTTAGCATACTGGACTCGCATTCGGGAGGACGACTGTTCAAACCAAAGTCCGGCCATCCTGATTTAGGTTTTTCGTGATTTTCCTAAATCGCTTCAGGCAGATGTCAGGATGGTTCCTGTGAAAGGGCACAGCCGTATTCATTCCCTATCCTTCCCTAATCCTAAATTGTGCTCTATCTCTAATGGCTCTCCTCCTTCTCCTCCAATAGATGTTTATTCATTTGTGTTGCGTCTACGTAAATTTTAAAGCAACGGGAAATAGCTATTGTGTAACAACCCTGATCGGAACATTGCGGATTTTATTCTAAAAATAGAGAAATGTGTTGAATGAGGTATACATAAGCAACTGATATATTCACAACAGTGCCAGGTAGATTGACGAAGTAATTACAAATAAGTATTTATCTGTACCACACGAAGCGGACCCAGGAACCCATCTGTGCAAGACTGGGTTGCAGTGGTGGTCGTGGCGAGGCTGCATGCCGATGGCAGCTCAGGAAAACAATATCTAAAGTCAAATATTTTATTAAAACTCATGCGACTACACTGATAGCTAGAGCGGCGACCATGACGCCTCTCAGGACGTGGTGTGTATGGCGCGTGGTGTGTGGTAGCGGCTAACTGTCGGCTTCTGTCGTCTCCAGCCAGGAACGCCGACTCCAGAAATCGCCCACGGCGTGCGCCCCAGTAGGCGTGGCACAACTGGTCGCGGACGGTTCCAGCGGCATTGAAGAGTGTCGGAATACTTGCAGTCGATGACAGCCTCCGGTGGTGGATCTAGCCCCTGAAAGCAGTGGCCTGTGGCGCCAGGGCGCACGTACCAGCACAGAAGGTTGAGCGGCTCTAATGCCCCAGTCTCAGTTCACGACCCTCGAGGTCAGGAGTCTGGCTACTGCTGGAGTGAACCTGGAGGCACCCAATCCAGAAAAGAGGACTTCGGTGCTAGAACATGGTGTGGCAGTGAATGCCCGGATTCGGGGCGACTCGTTCATGTCCATATCGCTCCGGCGCTTGATCTACCCCTCTCATAGTACGAGGCGCTGCTGGTCTGCTGATACATCAGCTAACATTGACTGTTATTTATACGGATTGGGTGGTCACTTGCTGTAAGAACGCACTACTTCTTGCAAGAGCCGTGTCTGAACACTGTATAGGCTGGATTGGCCTGGCTCACCTTGCAATTTACGAGGGGCGTTCAATAAGTAATGTAACACTTTTTTTCTGAAAGCTGGTTGGTTTTGATCAAGATTCCAATACATCCGTAGCGTAGAGGTGGCGTTACTGCCTACCAACGCAGGGGGCCCGGGTTCGTTTCCCGGTAGGAGACTGGCTGTTGTGTGTCCATCATCATCATTATCATCGTCATTGACTCGCAACTCGCCGATGTGGCGTCAACTAAAGAGGACTTGCAATACGGCGGCCGAACTCCCCCGCATAGGCCTCCAGCCAACAATGCCATACGATCATTTCACTATATTATTTCTCACTCTTTTGCCTACAAAATCCTTTTCTTCAACATAATCTCCGTTCTGTGGGACGACTTTACGCCACCCTACTGGAAGGGCCTGCATACCCGTATGGTAACTCTCTGCTGGTTAACATCAGAGCCAACGTCTCGCTGTATCAATAACCTCGGTGCCATCCACCTACCGCTTCCCGCGGAGTGCATCGTGCATTGAGTCAAACCGATGGAAGCCGGAAGGTGCGAAATCCGGGCTGTAGGGTGGATGAGGAAGAAAAGTCTAATGAAGTTTTGTCAGCTCCTCTCGGGTGCACAGAATTATGTGAGGCCTTGCGTTGTCTTGGAGAATGAGGACTTGCGTTGTCTGGGAGGAAGAGATGTTTGTTTGATTTTTGTGGCGAAGTCGTTTCTCCAATTTCCTGAGGCTAGCACAGTAACTTCAGAGTAGATCGTTGCGCCATGAGGGAGGACATCAGAGTAAACCCCTTCACATTTCCAAGAGACTGTCGCCATAACATTATCGGCTGAGTGTGCGGCTTTGAACCTTTGATTCGGAGGAGAGGTGGTTTGGCACCGGTCTATGGATCGCCGTTTTGTTTCCGGTTCAAAGTGATGGACCCATGTTTCATCGCCTGTGACGATAATCGACAAAAATTGTCATGATCAGCCTTGTAAGGCGCAAGCAGTTCCGTATAGATGGCCCTCCGTTGCTCCTTACGATCTTCTGTTTTGCAGTGAGGAACCCAGAGGAAACACATCTTTGACTTCCCCAGCTGGGGCCAGCTGGCACGCCCGAGATAGGACAACTTCGCGCAATCTTCCTGCAGTAATAACAGACACCTCACCCAACAACTCACTGTGCTTTTGACACTGCCTGGCAGATCAAAGCTGTGTGCCAGACCGAGACTCGCACTCGGGACCTTTGACATTCGCGGGCAAGTGCTCTACAATCTGACGGAATTGAAGCTGTGAGGACGGGTCGTGAGTCGTGCTTGGGTAGCTGTAGAGTGAAAATTTCATTCTGGACACTGTGGTTTTGTTCACTGCTAGCTCTCCGTAGACTTTCTCAAGCGCCTATGAATACCTGCGATACTCTGGTTATCCGCAGAAAGAAACTCAAAGACAGCTCTCTGCTTGCAACGCACCTTCATTATAGACTCCATTTTGAAGGCTATGTATAGTGCCGCCACCTACCGGAACTTCATGAAACTATAGCGGTCGATGCAGGAATATTCTACCATGTTCCACTACAAATTCTGCAGTTTTTCAACCGAAATCGATCGAGAAAAATATGTGTTACCTTACTTACTGATCGCCACTCGTATAAACAGTCTTTTTGCTGCAGGCAACATGCCGACACATTCAACTGCTGCGGTTAAGCTACTACTTTCTGCAGTAATGCCCAAAACTAGTGGCGGTGCCAGCGCAGTCTACTGTATGCACGTTTTTTTTTTTTTTTTTTTTAATTAGAACTTACATTCCAGAAGCCCTTGTATTTAATAGTAGATAGCAAAGAACGTAAATCCGCAAAATCAGGAGCACTGGTAGAGTGATTAAGGCATTAGACTCGTTTTCTGGAAGACTGAGGCCTGTATTCACTTTTGACACGTCAGTTTAGTTTTCTCTTTAGCTTACCCGAATAATTAAAGAATTATGACAGGATGAGCCCTTTGAAAAGATAGTGCGCTGCCTTTAATGAATACTAGTCTTCGGCGGTTCGTTAAACTTCAATATCGCTTTCTTCACTCCGCGAATCATGCTTAGATGTTTGGGAGTCAATCAAGAGGAGAAGAAGCAGTGGAAGGTAAGTTTTCACACTCATCCATCGTCATGTGGTCTGCAGGCAGCAGTATATAAACTATATACTTTTCAATAACGTATCTCAGATTGCAAGAAACGAAAAAATAGTGGAGCTATACAAGATAATACACTACTTAACTGATTTATATGGACCAGAGACTCTAACATTATCGTAAGTAATAGAAGTATTAGTATTGATAAAATAAATTTCGCCTGGAGTAGTTGCTGCAGAAAAAACAAGGTGGCCGTGGTAGTGATAACAGCTTTTTGTATTTATAATAGTTGGGTTCTTTTTTATTTTTATAAGCTTTTATAACGTTAATATCAGTTAGTGATAAACATTAAATTAGTCAAGGCAGATAATAAAAACGAAAAACAGTGACCCTTATTCTGTCACAGAAAGAAACAACCGACAGAGAATTGAAAAAGTTGCCATAGGATAATTACATGCAGAGAGGTGTATGGCTGTAGGATGGCGGTAGCCAACTATGCGATAGAGCAGTAGTTGCAAAAGTAAAGAAAGATAAAGGAAAGTAGTATGACTGATATTAACTTAGTTCAATATTCAGAATAGAAAAAAAGGAAATAGGTTATTAGAAAGATTCACATAAATATAATTTTATATGTAACGGTCCATTGTTGTCATCAAGAAAGTGAATTAGAATGATTGAAACAATAAATGAAGGCAATCGAGAGCATTGTTGGAAAGTCTAAAAATCAGGAATTTGACTCTGAGGAGATGCCGCCGCCTCCTCTTGTCATCTAAAAACTGGACATAAACATGCCTTTCAACAACAAGATTCTTACTCGTTTCCTTTGGGACGAGTGACACTGCGCTAGCATGCAGTACTGATATTAGCTACAGAGTTGTGTAAATTTCGTATATTTGTTATGGGAACATTTTGAGCATTTTCTAGCACTGAGCCGCAGCATCCGCTTTGATCAGGTAAGCTATCCGTGGAATAGGCTATCTTGCACAGGTGGTGTAAATTCGTAGCACACGAACTACGCTCTACCCACACAAAGAACAAAGCTGTTATGCTAGCCAAGCCAACGATTCTGCCAATAACGGCATTTGAATTGTATCCAGTCTTCCTTAAACGACTGAGAACTCGATTTCATTGAGTTTATGCACACGGTTATTCGTAGGTACCTCCGGGGTTTCTGAAGACGACTGTGTGAGAAAGACAAGATGTACTAAAACTAGACACACATCAGTGGTAGAGCATTTCTCCAAGTTTTTAATTGAGATCACAGGTGCATCGTTTGTGATGCGGCAGACGTCAGTACCAGCATGCAGTTAATTGAAGTCACTGAGAGGAATCGTCTGGCAAGGTGCTGCAGCAGCCCACTTTGGAAATGTGTTCACTGGGTTACTGTCCTGTCTGCAGGCGCCAAATAAAGCGATTCGCCAATAGGGAGCGAATGTTCTGACACGCCTGGCGGCCTAGTGCAACTGTTCCATGGCGCATCTTAAGAATTGAATCTTGGAGGGATGCTCTACTTCCTAACATGTCATTTTTCTGTCTATTTCACAGTTTTCACGCAGTCGTCTTCGAAAACCTTGGTTATGAACAACCCAGTACTTATCGATACGTAAGGAAGGTTCCCATACTATGCGACATGCTAGAATCCATCTGTGGGCAATGTTCTCGTGAGCTGATGTCCGCTTGTCGGTCGCAATATCGACAGGGAAAGCCGGCCACATGTAGAACGGTGCAGTTTTATACCCTGACGACTCCAGGTTTATTTACTGACAGAGGATCTGGAAGTTATGAACTCTTTTCATATTGACTCACAATGCTACTAGGCCTCCAACTCAAGGGGTTTACGAGAGGGCAAAGAAGAACACAGATGTTGCAGACATTACGAGGGGGAAGCAACAGGCTGTAAGACTAGCGCACATATCGTCAGTCGCCTGTAGGGATTTGCGGTCTATGTAATTTGAAATTTGGATGATCTGACCTACGCACAGCTGAGGTGCCAGAACACTACTCAGAGAAAAAAAAGGCACAGCTCTTGCTTTTACTCATTGGCGCTTTCCTAGGCTCGGTACTGCTACCATTCTGTTCTGTACTGGTCACTTATTCAACATGTGGCGCAGTGGTAAGACACTGGACTCGCATATGAGAGGACAACAGTTCATATCCCCATCCGGCCAACCAGATTTAAGTTTCCTGTGATTTTCCCAGATCAGTTAAGTTAAATTTCGGGAAGGTTCAATCATAGTACAATCCTAGGTTGGGCTCAGTCTGTCAAGACCTCATCGTTACCAGAATATTAAATACTAGTCTTACTTCCTTTGCACAAGGACATTTTATTATTGTGTAGTTAGATTCTCCTGTCCAGTGCTCGGTTTCTCGGTTGAAAGTGGTCAGCGTCGCTGCCTCTGAATCTGAGTCACGGGTTCGATTCTCAACCATATCAAAGATTTTCTTCGATCGGGAATGAGTATTTGTCCTGTCCTAATCATTCCATCTCCATCGACGCGCAAGTCGCCTAAATAGCATGAATAGATAGAATTGCACCAGTCGACCGAACAGTCACAGGAGGTGTCTCCTGGCTAATAAAGCCATGCGGTCATTTCATTTCAAGTCCACCTCTGTAGCCGAATGGTCATAGCATCTGACTGCCATGTGGAACACCGTCGTTAAATTAACAGTACTGTCAGAGATTTTATCGTTGTTGGGAGGACTGGAATAGGATCTACTCAGCATCGTCAAGCCAACTGAGAAGCCACCTAAATGAGAAGTGGCGGTTCCAAGGTCAGGAAAGAGGAAACCGGCCTGAGAGCGGTGTACTTGAACCCATTCATCTCCATAACACATCCGAATGACACCATGTGGCACAATATGGTACGATGATGTTTAGCATTACTTGTACCTCTGGACCAAATCATGGAGTTTAGTTTTATAGTTTTGAGTCAGTGTATGCTTAATGCGTCATTTCGCAGGCACCGGCGATACTTTTGTTGAGTATACCACGTAACTTGATTGCATACAGTTGTTGGAATGTTGATTCGATGCTCTATCAGGACCTTGGCGACAACAGCGTTTCTGGACCTCCCACAGCGCAGAGCGGCAGGAGCTACACAGCATGGTCAAACTGCTCTGAGATCAAGAGGAGATAACGAAAAGAGCTGCACTGGTCTCCGGTTACACGTTGAATGTAGAAACGGTCCCTCTCGTGCAGGCGAGCGCACAAAGCCTTATTCCTAAGAACCTTCATGGTTTCAGAAAACAACTGCATGAAAATTACAAGACATACAGAAAAATGACTCGTCAGTGACTAGAGCATCTCTCCAAGTTTCGATTCGTAATGCGCGTCTTGGCGTAATTGTAGAATGGACCACTAAGAGGTAGGCGTGTCTGAACATGGCGTACAATAGGTTGATGTGTGCGTTTTATGCTGTTGAACTCAATTATGATGGCTGAGTGACGATTTCGTGCCAAGTATTAGAAATAATTTCGCTCTCACCTTACAGTGTCCTAGTGTGGGCAGTGTGCAATCAAGCACACTTAAAATGCGAGATCTGCAGTCCATTTCGGATTTTCTGATTTCTGTTCCTGCACACCTTTTTCGTTCAAAATCTCAACAGTAGCGGATATTAATCGAAAAATCGTTCTAGGCGTGTCCATTGACTAAACCAACGTACTTTGCAGTAATACGTATATGAAGTGTCTATACTCTTGATTCAGTGTCATCGAAAACTGTTGCAACTGACAGTGGAATAATGTGTGCAACTTCAGAAATTTTACTATTCGTACCACCAATTTCTTCACATGCTCCATGCCTGCAATTTTTTTGATGCACAGAACAATAAATCCAGTCTGGCGATCATTGTAATTGTTTGCTCTTTCATTGTCAACTAAATCGCTAAATTCCCAATTACGGGCCGTATTGGGAAAGTTATGGCAACCAAGAAGATCAGAGAATGTATGAGGTCGGTGAAAAGCGCACGACACCGTTTTGCAACCCCTGGGATGTATAAAATTCCCTTTAGAAGATGTTGCCCGCAGCTGGCAACGAAACGTCAGGAAGAAGAATGTCTACTGTAAGACCATGGTCTCTTATCCCGGAGGTTTTAATTAATGAAGACACCGGCCGTGAAATTCTGCACGTTATGATATGTTGAAATTGTTACATCGTTTGCATAAACAGATACTGCTCATCAAATCTTCCATGCGATGCTCAGTATTGACGGAAAGCGTCGGTTTGTTTCCCGTTGAAATTTACCCAGCTCCCACAATGATATTATTAGACTCAATTAGTTAATTAAGGCATTTTAGAGGTCACAATATCTATTTCTTATTTTGAATTAGTTTAGAGTTGCTTACATTTAACAAATGATTGCTGATACTTCACTTTGATTGTCTCGAGGTTTGTTTCTTCTGTTAACCTGGTGTTAATAATGGTCCGAATTATTAACAGTTGCTTCAATAAAACACAAACTTCATTTTTCTGCTGTTCATTCGAACAAAAAAATCTGTTCTCGTAATTTTACGCAGTTGCTACAATCCATTCTCATCATAATATCAGTGAAATCAAACTTTCTTCTATAAAATCCGCCAACTGTCCATAACCGAAGATCAACAGGTCCCATGCTTCATGCACACTGACACCGTACTGTCCATTATACATCGATTCAAAACAAAGAGCTTTTGTGCTTCCGAAACGAACGATATACATATGCCAAAGATATGCTTCCAAGAAGTTACATTGGCGTGAAAATATAAACTGTGACATTAATTTTGTACATTATAAAAACAGAGTTTCGTGTATTATTGTAAAATATAACTTATATTGACATTAATAATAATTCTGATACGCTTTTGTTTTAAGCTGAGATTAAAAATGCCTTGATGACTAGTTTTTCAGAATGGGCATGTGTTTGTATAAAAAGCATACTGAATAATTTCGTATTTATCCGTTAGGTTAAAGAAACGGAACTGATGAATAAATATAATACAGCGCAGCACCCCAACAAAAGTTGAGAATTACGCGAATATCGGGAAAAGTTGTATCGAGCAATTCATTAACAGTGAGACCAGCATCGATTGAGTCGATTTGGAAGAGAGAATCTAGACCTCTTATACCGTTACAAACAAAATAATTGCTAAAGCGGAATTTTGCGTGCCAGTTTGTTAGAGCGGTTCTAGATTAGTCTAGTGGGATATTTGTTTTATCGATATGTGTTAACAAGGACAGCAGAACACACAGGATAGATTCCATTCCAACAGCGAAAGAGCAACGCTGCTGCCTGGCGGTCGTTAATGAGAAATAAACCGGCGCTTTCCTTCGATACCTGGCGAAGCATGAAAGGCATGATGAGAAGTATTCATTTGAACTGACTCCAGCTGCATATTGCAAAAGCGAAATTGCAGATATTTGATGAAACACCAGAGGAAATTCACTGTGGTTAAAGAAAGGTGCTGTCACCTTTCTGTTTATATCTAACGTGATTGTTGTGTGTCCTTATAGGCCTCTTGAAGTGTTAATTAAATCCAGTAGTTACTACTCTGTTCTTCATTATGCTCCATAACATTTTTCTGTTAACACATTTTTTAAAAAAAAATTAGGACACCAATGGAAAAAAGACAAAGCGAAGCGTGTCCTTTTTAACTAATACTGTAAATAGTGTAAGTCGTTAGGGACTACTCAGCAATTCTTAATGAGGTTTAAGTGTGAGGTTCATTAGAGAGCTTCGTTGTTTGAGGAGGCTGAGCGCTGCCATTTCCTTGGTATCGTCCAACGGGTAGCGACGTCGGAAACGAACGCGGGTGTGGCACCGCGTCCCAGTCCACCCCTGCCGGGCACTGTAAAACGTAATACGGACGTAACGAGAGCACTACAAATTGGACGAACGCCCTATTTGCATGAATTTGAGCGATGAGGACTTAGGCAGAGATTCAATTTGGGCGCGGAGTTCATTTCGGCGCACAGCACACACATGGCGTTTGTGGCGCGCTCGCCTCCTTCGCAACAAGCTGCAGCCAATCCCGGCGACACTGAAACGCCCTGCCTGGGCTAATTTCGTTACGGAAGTCCGCTTGTCAGGCGCAGCTCTCGTGCGAAGCGTTCAGAAAAATGCAACGTGTGCGCGGTGTGTAGAGGCATGAAGCTGAGCACGCGGTTTACCGTACTATCCTCGTCGCTGCCTCCAGCTCGAAAGATCCATATATGAACGCAGACACAGGAAAATTCGGAGATAAGCGACACAGGAATAAAACTTAAGAATTTGAGAGTAATTTCTCTCTGTGTATTAAGTCATGCTGTTGCAGAAAATTTAAAAGTGTCATCAAAATGAGGTACGTCACGCAAAAGAGGTCTGTAATAATCCTTGACTTTTCTCAACGTTCACGTGCTAACGGTTGGGCGAGCGCATGTACAAAGATGGTCGAATACTTTCCCCGTACTCAAGGTCTTGAGACCAAAGTGTACTGGCTGTCCCTTCTATGTTGACCATCCTATATAACTTTATGGCCAGAAGCAAAATAAAAAAGATACCAAACAAATGTTGTTTAGCTACCATGGGGACGTTAACTAGCATGATTTCCTTTCTTGTAACTTCGCTCGTGACTAACATACGAAAGACAGTACCTATTTCCTGAGAGGCTCCCTATATTTTTTGTTTGGTAATCCACTTCCTCTCCTTAAGAAGTCGAAACATGTTCAAAACCGTATCACAGTATACTATTCACGTAAACATGATGTTATTAAAAACATAAAACAAAACTCACTAATTCTCTCCTGTACATGGAACCACAAGGAAAACCTACCCCGCTCATTCAGTTAACTGACTTCAGTTCTTGTTCGTGTTGCTGTTCCGTCTATTACACAGCATCAAAATACGACTTTCTCACATGAACATGTGTTCCACCGCGAATATTCGAAGCTCGAAGAATTCCTCTTTATCGAAGCTATCGATGAAGTGCAAAACAAAGTTCCTGTTTTTCAGGTATCTTCTGATAAGGAACTTACCCTCGTAGACACGACGAGCGCCTCTTCCATCGGCCCTCGCCTCACGGCAGCATAGGATCACGTCAGGGAGATCAAAAAATTCTTAGTCCATACTGGATCCAGAGCCTCGCATGTATAGAACAACAACAAGTGGTAGAGTAGAGTACATGCTTAAAAGCGGAACGACAACTAACATAAACGGTCTACTGTGGGTTATGTTCCATGACCGATGAAACACTTTTGCGCACATAATTAAAAAAACGACTTGTTAAAAACGGTACCCTTATATTCGTTAACAAAAAGCTATTCTCTGTGTGTGACATAAAAGATATCTCTCATAGTTTCTCATTCAACGCCCGAAACACCATGTGAAGATGGCACAGAGGCCGGGAAGGTCGGTAAAGTAAAGTAAGGTCGTCGGCCATGAGAACCCGTCTATTTGGGAAGGTTTTCTTTCTTTGTTCATTTTGCCAGCTTAATGTTGTAGCGTAAGTGTACATGTTCAGTATAGATGACTATAATGGTTGTGGGAGTAGTTTGTGTGTTTTTATGTTTTTTTTATACACTGAGATGATAAAAAGTCGTTGGATACCGATATGCACATATCCAGATGGCGGTAGTATCTCGTACACAAGGTATAAAAGAGAAATGCATTGACGGACCTGTCATTTGTACTCAGGTGATTCATCTTCATGTGGAAAAATTTCCGACGTGATTATGACCGCACGACGGGAATTAATGGACTTTGAGCGCGGATCGGTAGTTAGAGTTAGACGCATGGGTCAACCCCATTCGGAAATCGTTAGGGAATTCAACATTCCGAGATCTACAGTGTCAAGAGTGTGCCGAGAATATCAAATTTTATTCATTGTCTCTCACTCGGGATAACGTAGTGGCTGACGGCCTTCACTTAAAATTTGTGTAGATTTGTTAGGAACCGCAGAATTCAGTGTGGGACGTACGACGAACGAATGCGGTAGGAAAGTGCGGCGAAATTTGGAGTTAATGGATACGGCAGCATATGACCTACGCGAGAGCCAGCCGCTGTGGCTGAGCGGTTCTAGGCGCTTCAGTCCGGAAACGCGCTGCTGCTATGGTCGCGGGTTCGAATCCTGCCTCGGGCATGGATGTGTATGATGTCCTTAGGTTAGTTAGACTGAAGTAGTTCTAAGTCTAGGGGACTGATGACCTCAGATGTTAAGTCCGATAGTGCTTAGAGCCATTTCGACCTACGCGAGTGCCTTTCCTAACAACACTACATCGCCTGCAGCGCCTCTCCTGGGTCGGTGACCGTATCGGTTGGACCATATGCAAATGGTAGGGTTCGAGTGTGTCGCAGATCCCACGAAGCCATGGACCCAAGTTGTGAACAAGGCACTATGCAAGCTGGTTGTGGCGTCATAATGATGTAGGCTCTGTTTAAATGGAATGGACTGGGTCCTCTGGGCCAACTGAACTGATCATTGATTGGAAATGGTTATGATCGGCTACTTGGAGTACATTTGCAGCCGTTCATGGACTTCGTGTTCTCAAACGAAGACGTTATGTCACGTGGCCACTATTATTCGCGATTGGTTTGAAGAAAATTCTGGACAGTTCGAGCGAATGATTTGGTCACCTGATAGCCCGACACAAGTCCCATCGTACATTTATGGGACATATTCGAAAGCTTAGTTCGTGCAAAGTGTTCTACACCGGCAACGCTTTCGCAGTTATGGACGGCTATAGAGGCAGGACGGCGCAGTATTTCTGCAAGGGCTTCCAACGACTTGTTGCGTCCATGACACATCGAGTCGCTGGACTAAGCCTGGCAATAGAAGGTCCGACACGATATTAGAGCGATCCCATTTCTTTTATCACCTCAGTGTATCATAGGAAGAAATGAAATGGGAGAAGGTGTACCGAGTGGTGGTACAGAGCTTGCTCGTCTCGATTAGCACTAATGTGCCCCTATAAGTTAATGTCCCCACCCGCCTGACAGGCCTTCACTTAATGAAGCATAGTGGACTGCTCAGGAACTATACGTCCATACCTCTCCTTTTCTCAAATTCCAAATAATAACGATGAATGTTTCTTCCAGCACCAGGACTCGAATCTGCTACTCCGAGCCTAGAGCCACTGCAGAAGCCAACGTCTGCGACCACGGCCGCGGAGGTGGTGAACTGCTGGTAGCACTTTCCCTTTATTTGTGGAAAACTGAAACTACATGTGCTTCCGAATTCTCCACACTTCCTGTTTACGAAAACTAAGTGACATGTGAAGTAGTTCAGATGAAGTTCTATTAACACGCACCTGAATAAAAATATACGAAATACTGGAATCATTTGTAAGCCTTCTACTGAACTAAGTACATGAGAATATGTGACTTCTGTAAAATGCCATGAACGTGTGAAACTTTTATGCAAAATTTTGACTAAAGAAATTGGGAGATACCTACTAGGGTCGTTCAATAAGTAATGCCCCAAATTCTTTTTCTCAGTAGATATTTATTATTAAGAGTCAGAATTTGGTGACAGTTCATTTCCTACTTTTCAATGTAGTCTCCATCACGTTCTATAGCCGTAAGCCAACGTTGTGGAAGAGCATGTATTCCCTGCTATTAAAAGCTCTTGTCCTGTAGACGTAGCCATGTTTTCACTGCATGACTGATACTCTCGTCATCTTCAAAGTGTGTTCATGTAGAGAATTTTAAAGCGGCCCAAAGAGATGGAAGTCCGAGGGTGCCAGGTCTGTACTTAAGGGTGGATGAGGCAATGATGCCCAACCCAGTTTGGTGATGTTCACGCGGATTCTCAGACTTGTGTGTGGGCGTGCATTATCGTGTTGGAGCAAGATTTCTGCTGGATTCTTGTCCGATCGAACACACCGGAAACGGTTCTTGAGTTTATGCAGCGTCTTCACGTATGCCTCTGAATTGATGGTTGGCTCTCTGCCCATCACACCCACGAGAATGAAGCCATCAAAATCCCAGAGTATTATCACCATGAGTTTTCTGACAGAGGGGGTTCTCTTGAATTTCTTCTTTTCTGATGAATGAGGATGATGCCACTCCATGGACTGCCTTTTTGTTTCCGGCGCAAATTGTTGCATCCAGCTTTCGTCCCCCGTAACGATCCGTGACAGAAAAGCCTCTCCGTCGGTTTGAAAACGCTCCAACAATTCAAATGAAATGGTCTTTCTTTGCATCTTGTGGTCCGCCATGAGCATTCGTGGAACCCTTCGTGAGCACCTCTTTGAATATCCGAGAGTATCGATCATTGCAGACGCACTTCCTTTGCTGAACGACAACTTTAGAGCCAATTGTAGAGTTTTGATGCGCCAGTCGGCACGAATAATGGTATCCGCACGATTCAGCTTATCTGGAACAGAGGCTGTCACAGGACGTCCCGAGCGTGGCTGATTATGGAACTCAGTTTCTGCATTTCCTGAGGCAGTAACTTTCTTTGCCCATTACCCGACTGTAGTCCTATCAACTGCAGCATCGCCGTACACTGCACACAAACGTTTCTGGATGTTCACCACGGTTTCTTTTTTTACACAGAAGAATTCAATAACAGCACGCTGCTTGTAACGTGAGTCATATGTAGACGCCATTTTGACCCTTTACTATGACTCCGCCATCTGCCAGAACGGTTCGAAAATTCACCGGTGCACAGGAAAAACATCAAATGTGAAGCACCAACAAGGACGTTTGTCTATGTATATTAATGAATTTTTTTTAAAAAAATGTGGGGCATTACCTATTGAACGACCCTCGTACATTGCACAACGGCAATAAATGGTGCGTAGAGGAACATTCGGGTGAATTTAAGATTACATTTACATCTAGAATTTTCATATCTTCATATCTTCAAATCTTCATTTGGTGAACGTGTAAGTGATCTTCCTTGTAGGTAGACAAGTGCTACGAGGACGTGAGACTCAGTCAGATAGTCCAACACCTACCCACACAAGAGCGTGAAACACAATAACCACATGGAACATAATCTGCTAAACAGCAAGTAGTTTCGTAGCCTCAGCAGCACTACTTACCGTTTTAGCTGTAAAGGCATGCAAGGAATGGAAAAAGAACTCTCTGCTGATGGCAGTTTGATTCTGCTGAAGGCTGGTTTCACAATAAGGTTCGTGCTTGAATTAAATACAGATAAGAGAGCGAATACAATACCACGTGATCGATCAAATTTTTAGCATGGCTTTCAGCAAGTGACTGAGGAAGGAAAATTCCTTACTATTAAGACTCAATTCAAAAGCAGTTACACTTGATACATTACACTCACCCTACGATGGACCTCGCAGTATACGGGGCCGTGATATACGAGAAATTGAACGAAGAAAACTTCTAGACGCATCAGCAGATCCTGAACATATTTAAATTAACGTGAATGTGAAGTGCCCAGTATGTCTGCCGTATGGGTAAACTTGTGACAAGCTGATACTTTACCACGTCCTTTGAACAAAGGAAGTTAAGTTTGAGCACAAGTGAAGGCACATTTAAAGTCCTGAAATCCTGCAAACAAAATGTTACGCACAGCCACACACGCAAGCCGCCACCTCAACGTAATTTCGTAGCTCTTTGTATGAGAACGGCCAACAGAAGGTAACTTCAGTGCAGATATCCAGTATCCATAGGCAAACTGCCTCGTCATCTGTAGCAAAACATGAAAGCGGCGAGAAGAGCCAACAGCCAAGAGTAGAACAGAAACAGAATGCTTTGTCCACCGTTCATCAGGGCTCAGCAATACGTGACATGGCCCACGCAGTCCTTTGATTTGGCCGTACAGACTGCCTCCAAAGTACAGGCTAACAGAAATGCCTCCAGTCCATTAATCAAGGTCTATAACACATTACGCAATCGGTAAGCCCGTGCACAACGGACTCGCATCTCAGAACTCACGTAACAATGAATAACATGAAAGTTGACAGTTTGTGGAACGACTTTCACACGTACTGTAACTGCTAACATACGGTAAGACTTACAGCTCTTGAATACTTTTCAAAACTTCTTCACTACTATAAAAAAGCCTTGAAATTACGAAACAAAAAAAAATGTTCACAGTAATCACAGGATGCTTCCAGCTGAGAGATTGTGAACATCTAGAAGCCGGTGTTGAACGAGACACTATAGTTGAAATCACAAGAAACAGTTGCAGTAAAGACACTTGAGATGATCAATAAATCATGTTAATACTATTTTTTCCACGATACAGATGGATATAAAATAAATTTTGTGTTCTACTCGTTATAACACACCCCAGAACAGTTTCCAAGTTTGCTGAAGAGCACATCGGTTTTAATGAGCATCGTACCCTGGCCACATATTCAGCCTTTTCATGGCAGGCTTACATGCCATACAGTTTATTCCATAATGTTGCGGTAACACATCTGTCAAATTATCTGTCGAGGACAGATATCGGACGCGAAGCAGTGACAGGCGCAGAAGCCAGCTCTCCGAAAAACTCTGCAAATAATTACAAAATTAATTAATGTATCTGCGATTTAATCAGAGGGCATGCGCTTTTTCCATTGGCGCAAGAAAGTTCTCTTACAGGAACCTTTAACACAATATCACAGCTGGTACTGTTTCAGGATGCCTCGTTGTTGTGCGAAGGTCTTGCAATAACTTGTAAGCACTTCAGGAAAAGTTTCAATCCGCATTGAGAAATTATGACGTCTGAAACCTGTCTACATGGATAATATTTGCCAAGCGTTTCCTCGTAGATTATGACAAACGAGAACGCAAAATATTAAAGCGCAATATCAGATTGGGCTCAGTGCGAAATCTGACTTATCAGGACAGAAATGAATGACGTTTACGCAATTAAACCGAATGGGGCCCTTTGCACGGCAGCGCGCGGCCGGGACTTGGACATTGCAAAACAAGCGGTCCTTACCCGCCTCGTGCAGAATGTCAAACGCTCACTGTAGCCTAAGTGGTAGTCAGACTTCCACTCAACAGCCACGAGTTTAACGGCTGTTAATTGTACACGACTCTCCTAGGTAACCAGATACGACAAAATGATGGTTCTATGTGTTTCGTTGGCGCTGGGGGCGGCAGAATTTTACGTTTCACTTCAAGACAATCCGACAGGTATGGGCAACCAATTGACGGTGGGTTCTAAAGTAAGTCTACTGGCACTAATTTTCTACATATTTGTTTAAATAGGAGTAAGTGCAAATATGGCGCTTGGTCACTACATTAGGTCTTCTACAGTCGATTCCATACGATTTTCGTGCCAAAACGTTTTTGAGATCATTATCCGCCTCGTATTGGGTAGTCTACGTAGACAATACATTGGCAGCAGTCTTTTAGAACTGCAAACTAGAAGTATCACTGCCATAAATCTGAGTATTGATTAGAATAGCATAGTTCTCTTTCATTGTGTATGGTTCTGCTGGAGGCGCCCTTTTCTTCCTACGACCCCCTGTACTTACTTACCAGACCAGTCTTAGAGATAAATACGATTCAACGCTGACTCCCGAATATAGGTGCATTTATCACCTATACAAATCACTGCCAGAGGTGAAACAAGCAATATCTGACAGCAACACATCCTGCAACTAAAGGAGGAGTGATACTCGAACCTTTCGATTTGCACTGCGACGTCTATTTAGTCACTGAAGCAATGACCAACAACACAACATTAAGTACGGCGTTCTACCTTTATATGATGGTCCGGTGAATGTGGACGCCACTCAATATTATGAATATCCGTACCGGGTTCTTCGAGTCATTCTAGTACGTACACTCATGAGCCAAAACACTATGACCACCGAAGGGCGCCTGGTTGCGCTGCGTGCACGTGAATATGTAAGTGGAGCACAGTCGAAATGGGTATCATTCTACCGACCATATAGGACTGAAATGGGAGATCCATTGCCGTAAGCAACTTTGACTAACAATAAGGGCTGGTTGTTATGGCGCGACGCCAGGGAATGAGCACCTCGGAAACTGCGAAGCGGGTCGGTTATTCGGGTTATTCGCATGCTGTTGTGGTGACTATCTATAGAAAGCGTTCGAAGGATGTGGAAACCACGAGTCGGTGACAAGGTATTTGGCGTCCACGTCTCATAACAGAACGTGGAGATCGGAGGCTAGGCTGCTCTGTAAAGCAGGATAGGTGACGATCTATGTCCGATTTCATGACTTAGACCATTGCTGGTGCTGTTACAACTGTTTTGGAGCGCACCCTATGTTGCTGAACATGTAAACGTTCTGCGGTAGGTGCACAGGTCAAACAACCGTTTCGGGGGAGGGGGGGTCGGTATAGACCATACGAAAATGTGGGAGATATGCTCGTGGGCATTAAATGGAATCTCTGGAAAAACAGCGACGTATATTTCGCCAAATTCTATTGGGTAAATATGTAGAGTACCGGCATTCGAAGAAAACTGTGCAGCATTACGTATATTATAAAGACGGATCACGAGAATAAGACGTGAGATTATGCCACGTACTGATGCAGATAGACAATGATTTTTCATTCGCTCAATACGCGAATGGCACAGAGAAGAAACCCATCAATATTTTTACTCATTATAATTCCCCCACACACTGTATAGTTTCTTACAGAGTGTACGTCGTCCGTCCAAAAAGTTGCGAGACTGATTTTATTCCTTGAGTATAAGCGACGTCCTGCAGCAACTATAGTGTCAACTTGAGCTAATAACTGCAATGAACAGATGTGTATTCGGTTAGTCAGTCGTGAGCAGACGGTGTTAAGTAGCTGACGTGTAGTCGTAGCGTGACAATGTTGTCGTGTCACAAATCGAAATGGAGCAACGTCTCTGAGTCAAGTGTTCAACACATTCTCCAGAATGTTGTCAAGAAGAGAAAAGTATGTGGAAAGTTTGTCTCACACACCTTCACTCCTGAACAAGACCGACGCGTGGACGCCTGCCGCGACTTGATTGAAATGCACACAAGGACAATTCTTTTTCAGAAAAGTCATCATGGGTGCGAGATTTGGTTTTATCAATACAAACCTACCACAAGACCGTTTCACGTGGCTGCATCAACGTTCTTTGCGTTGTATTCACGTGGGGCGGGGGACTGGGAGGGGAGCGGTAATTACGTAGAAAATTTGAAGCAAAAAACTACCCTCTCAACTTTCCTATATTTTCACTAATCCAGTTTCGAAAATTGTAAAAATGGGAATGTTGATGGAGACGGATCTGGCGTTAATATTTGCTACAACGCGTTATAAATTATTTGTTCTACCTCTTTACCAGTTACACACACACACACACACACACACACACACACACACACACACACACACACACACACACACAGAGAGAGAGAGAGAGAGAGAGAGAGAGAGAGAGAGAGAGAGAGAGAGAGAGAGAGAGAGAGATCTGTCGCTCTAACTATGGTATGCACTGCCCAGTTTTCTTACCGACTGGATGGACTGATTCGGTTGAAGCCGTCTTGGTAGCATCGGAAACTACGTACTACGTTTACTGATGTGGAGAGGGAGAACTACTCCAGCAAGGAGATCCGCAGACATGGGCTAGGATAGCCAGCACGAGTATCCACGCAACTATCACAACTGGCAGGTCCCAACATCCGAGGGCACGTGGACCAATGGGCATGTAGCCACGGAGGAGAAGGCGGCCCGCACGGGATACGCAGGTACCTTGCATATGTCGAGCAAGTCATCGATCTTACTCTGTATATGTACAAAGAAATAATTACGCGTCCACTAGGCTTTTAATTTTTTCTCTGGAACATACAGTGATGAGGCAAAACTTTTAAGACTAGCTGCTCACGAGGTGTTGGCCCACCTTTCAAACACAATACAGCAGGACTCTGCGTGTCATGAATTCTTCAAGACCCTGGTATGTTTTCGGAGTTATGTCTACACACAGGCCACGTATATCCCGTAACTAATGGGTCACGGTTTGTAGGCGCTAAGCTTACGCCCGATGGCGTCACGGATGATATCTGTTGCGTACAGATTAGGCGGATACCGTTTCCAAGACATCAATGGGAGATCACAGCTGCTCGACGATACCCAGCCTGCACACGAGATGAGGCAAGTCATCCTCCTTGACCAGAACATAATCGCCGATCTGGGGCTGCTACACTCCTTCGGATGTGCATCTACTGTGTTGCTGCAGATGATACTGGTACTCAGTGGACCACCTCTTCCAAAAGGAGTGATGCAACTGTTGTACAAGTTGCCTCCTGTGCAGCCTGTTGGCAGGAATCTCAAGGATAGAGGGTTCAGGATAAGGGGTTCAGGATAATCACAAAGAGGGTTCACCATTAAATCTCCGATATTCCGGTCATCAAGAGGCTTGTTGCGATTCACCAAACCGGCTCACAAATCTCCGAATTTCATCATTAAGTATTGTGTCGAGTTGACAAATTTGTTTCGACATGTGCTTACTTCCACTTAATTTTTATTCAATGGTCAGTATTACGATCAGACTGATGAAGTTGCTATGGGAAGCCTGTTGTCACCTATTGTGGCCGATTTGTTTATGGAGGACTTTGAGGAGCGTGCATTGGAGTCAGCGACTTTAAAATCTGCGTGTTTTTTTCAGATACGTAGACGATACATTTCTTGTTTGGCCTCATGGTAATGAGAATTGAAGCCGGTTTTTGGAATACGTGAATTCAATCCACCCAAATATTCAGTTCACTATGGAGGTGGAAAAGAATGGATGTCTTCCCTTCCTTGAAGTGTTGGTCAGAAGGAAGACTGATGGTACGTTGGGACATTCTGTTTACAGGAAGCCTACTCACACTGACTCGTATCTGCGAGCTGGTAGTTGTCACCATGTACCAGGCACTTCGTACCTTGGTTCACAGGACCCACGTTATCTCAGGCCCTGAAAGTTTGGCAAGTGAGCTATCACATCTCGAAGTCACCTTTCGTCAGAATGGTTAAGTGGGAGGCAGATCAAACGTGCGTTGCGCTATCAGCCTCCTGTGCGGGGGGGAGGGGGGGGGGGCGAGTGACGATAGCAACGAAGTGGCACCTAAGTCTACGGCCTTTTTGCCTTACGCAGGAAGCATTTCCAACAGGATTGGCCATATTTTGTGGAAATATGATATGAAATGTGTTTTTCGACCATCTTCTAAGATTAAGGCCCTGTTGGGGTCCGTAATTGATGATCTTGGTTGCCGTAAGGAATACACAACACGGAGATTCCGGCTTGCACGTCCAGCTATTGGGATAGTGTTATTAAGGAAGCTGTCAAAATCAAACTATCAAGCAACCTTATAGACAGAGATGGTGGATTTTGTTTAAATGCTGCTTGGAATCCGACTCTGTCTATCATCAAAAAACAGAGGGACCAAATTAGTGCTACCTCACCTGTTGATAAATAGTCACTATCGATGTTTCTGATGTTGGTCATCTTTGGATGTGTGTTGACTCTGCGGTTACTTGTTCTGTGTGTGGTATCTTCCTTGTTTCTCCTCTGTGAACCGAGGTATTAAATTCCCTTGCACATTGCTTCCTCCTTGCAGTTTTGCCTTTGGAATGGCAGGGTGTGCTCCTCTCGAAATATCAGCGGTGGTCGACGACGTCACCCTGCAGCAAACCTGTAAGTTATTTGAACGTTCAATTCGCCGCGAAAATGCTTTATTCCGTAGTAGCTTACAACGTGCACAAAATGATATTCGGTAACACTTGATAACGTACCCAAGAGCTGCCACCCGTGGCTGGTCAAGACATGCGTCTGCACGCTGCAGTGCCTCCAGGCTGCTTGAGGCATCCGTTCTCATCGGATGCTCGGCAGTATGTGCATGAGAAAAGGACCTCGAAAGTCCAATATCGCACACAAAAAGTTAAAATATTTCTCAACGAGAAGCGGATTATACTGGCTAGACTGACTTAACCGGCTTGAAAAATCTCGCTAGACAGTGGAGTGGAAAGTGATTTAGAGAACTCAACATCAAGTGTTCTAGGAAGACGGCAAATTATCACTTTATGACATGCTTATTATTAGAAACAAATCCTCTAATCGTTACTACCTTCCTTCGCGTCTGAGGAGAATCATTTCATAACAGTCTTCTTCAACGACTATTTCGATTTGTTGCACATACTGAATAAGACCTAAGCGGTTTTCCACCTTAGACGAAAGATGATCTGATTCACAGTCATTCATTTATGTCATGTGGCTCGTGGGCTGGTGACATTTCAGCGGTGTGTGTGGTTAGTGTTCATAAAATGTTACTGTTGAGTGCGTATGACAACACAAGCATAGAAACGGGTATTTAGATAATCAGAACTACGCATCACAGGGACCAGAACCCAAATACGTGTCGTCCACAGGAAGCGCAAAATCAGTTGCGTTAAGCAAACACGCTTCACAGGTCGACACAACTCTTCAACCTCCCATTGTTTACTCCTTGTTCCTTCCACTTTCGTGGTATGCTGCCCAGCGATGCGGTGAAACCACTGCTAGTGAAGTTCTCGGACGTGTATCTAGAATATGGTTCAACTGGCTATGAGCACTATGGGACTCAACTGCTGTGGTCATCAGTCCCCTAGAACTTAGAACTACTTAAACCTAACTAACCTAAGGACATCACACACTTCCATGCCCGAGGCAGGATTCGAACCTGTGACCGTAGCAGTCGCACGGTTCCGGACTGCGCGCCTAGAACCGCGAGACCGTATCTAGAATACCTACGTTCACAGTGTGGGACACTTTCATTCGTACGGGAAACAACCGTTTAACAGCGCTTAAAGCCGGCTACTGAGAGCCGGACTCTGGTATTAAATGAAAAATGAAACGGCTTCATATTTTCGTCACAAGTTGTTTTCAAAATATTTTGTTTTCGTATTTTTTAATGAGCTTCTTTTTTTAAATTAATGGAACAATTCGTAAGGGAAGTTCATGATGTTACGATAATGCAAATAGAAAAGATTAGTGATCAAATATTGTTTCTTAAATAAATTTTTATGCAATTTCCTATTTTCTGTAACAAGGGAAAGCCATTACCCAAACTCCCGCAGTAAGAGGCAGCTGAAAGCAAGTGAAACGAATACACATTAGGGGCCTTTTACGAGAAAAACCAAAAAATCTTCTCGTTCGGTCCCGGAGAGTCGCTGATCAGCACATGAAACGGGAGGTCATGTTCGCAGGTGTGGTGTTGAAAAACTTGACATAATTTCTCAAGAACAGCCCGAAATCGAGATCTTACAATTCTTGGACTGCCCTGTACTAAATAACACCCATCAAAGAATGGATCCATGTGAGTAGTACAATCCTCTCTCAGGAGTAGTAACTCTTTAAACGGCGAGTATTTTGAAAGTTCGAAGCAACTAAATCGTATCGCAGCACGCTGCGAAGTTCCAATAAGTTGGGAGTGGTCACTTTTTGGCTCATTACAGACTTGCGTAATTGTATGGGACTTCACTGAATAGGAACAAGCGGGGGCATTTCAACAAAGTGAAGAGCAATTAGTGGTAGTAACACATTCCAATTAATAAGCAGGCTGCGTTCGTACTCTAATTAACTTTTGTGTCCGTGTGTGAGCGAGATAGGAAAATCTAATTTGAACACCACTTCTCGATACTCGAGTATACACCCTCCACCCCGCCACCCTCCCCCGTCTCCTCCCTCCCCCCTCTCCTCCATCCCCCCTCCCCTCCCTCCCCCTCCTCTCTCTCTCGCTCTCTCTCTCTCTCTCTCTCTCTCTCTCTCTCTCTCTCTCTCTGTCAGAATATGACACTGCCACAGGGTGCGAGAGTATTCATTGAGAGGCCACAGCCGATTTCCTCTCGCATCTTTTCCTTAATGCGACTTTGTGCTCCCTTTCTAATGACCTCGTCATCGTCGGAGTTAAGCTGTAATCTTCCTTCATTTTTCAGATGTAGACTGTGGCGATGCCTGGGTATTGTCGAGTTCATCCTCATCAAAGTATAGCCTCAACTTAAATAACTCCAGTAGAATAATTAAATACGGCGTCAGAGTGCAGGCGAGAACCGGGATCAACATGAACGCCGGCAAGAAAAGCGTCAGGAGTGCATCGGTAGCAGATAACTTCAGAACAGATAGAGGTGTCTCGTAGAACACCATATTCGCATCCTGTGGTTATCGCTTGGGAATGACCAACACTTACTACCGTTAGTTGTTTGCAATCGACACCATATGTGCTTTATAAAACCACTGTTGGACACTTGACAATGGGAAGCTTATTTAGCTTTCAAAATTCACCTTTTAAGTTAATTCTCATGCCTTATGATCTTTTCTGCCTCGTGATGACTGGGTGTTGTGTGATGTCCTTAGGTTAGTTAGGTTTAAGTAGTTCTAAGTTCTAGGGGACTGATGACCATCGATGTTAAGTCCCGTAGTGCTCAGAGCCATTTTTTGAACCTTTTGATCTTTGCTCTGATTGGATTAGACAAATAGTGGAAACCTTTCTAGCTAACAAAAGTCTCTGACCACAGAACGCTTTAATTGCACAGACATCCTTGCATGTTAGGCCTATTATTATGCAGTAGTCATTAGGCCGCACTTGGCTTATGTAAAGAGAACATTTTTTCAACCCAGCGGCATCGTAAATGACCATAGGTCACAATTAATCTTCTTGCTTGGTGTCGCTTGATATTCCCTATTGTGCCCCACCTACTTCGAAAAGCAAATTATGAAAAACATTTGCAAAGTCCACCCAAAGGGTTCTGATCGTTGTCCATAGTTCTGGGATATGGCATTGAGCCTTTACTGAACCAGCTATAGAATATGAAAAACATTAGAGGTTGCGTAGGCTACGCAGACAATAAGCTGATTATAGCACCTGTCAACACAGAGACTAAATTGGAGGAAAATAGAAGGGAAGTTCTTGAAACACTTCGCAATTGGAGCACGGAAAATAAATTAACGACAGCAGCACACAAAACGGTTTATATGTTACCAAAAGGAAGATTCTCAAGATCATAAACAAACACAGTCGGAATAAATGACCATCCTGTGAAGATAAATGGACTTTATAAGTACCTAAGTATCAACATCGTCGGAAATCACGACTCTGATGCATTAATATCCTGAACAAAAGAGTAACAACGGTCCAGACAAGCTTCCAGCTATCTCTAAGTGCAATACGAACGTCCACAATGCACTCTTAATCGCTTTTTGGGCTACGGGTCGATCGCATGGACTCATAGAGCTAAAAAGGGGAAGACAGCACAAGTTCCTCGGCGAGTGCAGGGAAGTGTAGTCTTGTGCCTGACAGGTGCGTGTAGAACAACTCCGGCTAAAATGCTGCCGGTGACTTTAGGCTTATTACAACAGGACCTAGCAACAAGGCGAGAGGTGCACAATATTAGCTTAAGAAGGACAAATATAATAAGGTAAAAGAGATACTAGCACAAGTGTCATATCAAATAAGGAAATAAAGACATGCATTGGTCGAGAATGGAAAGGAATGTGCAACAGGGCAGAAACATGGAAAAGAACCTATCAGTTCCTTTCTAACATACAATAACGATCAAGAATGTCATACTTCCTTCCAACTAAGGGAGCTACACACACCTGTCGGGACATGGTCCACATCCCAACTACTTAATGAAAATACGACAATGCACCACAGAAACACGAATGTGGAGCAATAGGCACTCCAGACTACATCGTCTGGCAGTTTGCCATTAGACAAGGCACACAAAACAGCTTAAAACTTCTGGTTACTTTACAAATGAGTTAACGTGTTACATATTTGACGTTAAGCATGTAAGCGAGAAGAAGTTTAGAAGAGATTTGAAATTATGCTTAAAGTTTGTTGTTATAATTCACGAAGTGCTCTCATTATGAAACACAAGTTCAATATAGTCTGGATAATTTGCCCTCCATTTTAAGCAAGAGTTAATTTTTCACGCAGCACAATATTCATGACGTCACATCTCCTCACATATGTCTCGTACAATGACATAACATTGCAGGTACATTCGGTGCTATGTAGATACCGTCTGTAAACTATGTTGCATATAGAGTCGGTAGTAAATAGATACTGAATCAAAACGTTATATCTGCTGACGTTTTACTGCATGAGCAGGAAAGTGTAAGGAGCTATAAACCTTTCATGCTACCTTCAGTTTTCGGGGAGTTTCAGCAGACAAAGATGCCTAAAGAATTGATATTATGTGAAAAGTTTGTTAGAAATCGATTAGTGTTTTCATTCTCTAATTCTAGGTGAAATAAGTCCGAGTATATGCGCCCCGTCAGTTACGCTGCTTCAAGGCAAACACACAGTTTGTAACTATAATACTTGTCTTTTTGTGTTAAACTTTTAACGTGCGTAGATTATGACAACATTTGAGAGTTTTTAATTTGATCAATAATTATGTGAAATATTGAAAATGAAATTTCAGTTGGCCCTTAGATAGGCAACCTGCAACCGTTAATAGGTTCTGGGATAGCGCTTGGTAATATACTTTAGATGTTATAGACCAGTAAACAGTACACGAACCTCTTTGGCAGTACACCTGTGCATAACACAATAAAAAATGAGAAACATTGCTTAAATTGGCGACAGCTTAAGAGCTGTAAGCCCTACATGGCCGAGAGAAAACCAAGACAAGGGACATCATGACAACGAGGCACACTACGGGAGGAGATCCATTTAACACAACCTACCGGAGGTAGCCATGAGATGACCCTCGCTGACGATAAGGAAGGATTTCTCCCAATCTCTCCAACCTTGAGTAACGCGGCAGTACAGCTCCTGCCAATCCTGCTGTCGTGCCTCAGCGCGCCACGGACTAACTACTCAGACAAATGAGGAAATTTTGTTTGTTTCAGACACCAAGTACAGGAGTATAGTGAAGTGCTGTGAAATGTTTTGGTGTACAGTGTTGTGCTGTGTAGTATGTGTAGCCTACAATTACAAATTACAAAAATTGTTATGTAGCATAGTGTAAGAGAACAATAGCATGTACCTTTTGGATTCCCGACGAAGCGCCAGATGGCCACAACCTAATATGTATATTTTTTAAAATTATTTACGTTTTTAAACAAATATTTTATGTAATTTTTCCCCTAAACATCATAATGCTTAGTTACATTAACTCATTTGAAATTATGTTAATGTATTATGTGTCACATTCATTCACTCAAGTGCAACATTTGGTTCAAATGGCTCTGACCTTTATGGGGCTTAACAGCTGAGGTCATCAGTCCCCTAGAACTTAGAACTACTTAAACCTAACTAACCTAAGGTCATCACACACATCCATGACCGAGGCAGGATTCGAACCTGCGACCGTAGCGGTCGAGCGGTTTCTAGACTGAAGCGCCTAGAACCGATTGGCCACCATGGCCTGCACAACATTTGGTCTTTTCTTGTATCTAGGTATCAATCTAAAAGGAAATAGCAAACAAATAAATATCAAGTACTCCCTCTGTCTTTACCAGCTAGGAAAGGATGGAGTCCCACACTATGGGGTACGTTACGACGATGCGGGTTAACGGAAGAATCTCTTCTTAAGGTAAATAACACATGGCCACACAAGCGCCCCACAACTATGGAGTCCAGGGTGTGGACAGAGGAGGGTGCAAGTCGATTTTTTTCTAAATAAAATTGGTGACAAGTGCTTTTTACAGTTAGTTCAGACTTTGAAATGTGAAGTACACAGTTACTATACACTTGTAGAAATTTAGAGATGTCAGAATTTGATGCCTGACAGATGTAAGTTCGTTTGTTGCAGGTAAGAGGCTGTTCCACTGTTAATATAGAGACTGTTCTAATCCAGAGCTGGTGCAGGATTCACAGGCTCAGTATGTCGTCGCTGGCGTACAGGGGTGAACAAAACTACGGAAACGCCACAAAAACATCATCTTATCAGGACTAATACGGTTTAGGAAAATCTTTGGCATTCAAAGCAGTTACCATTCGTCTCTGAATGAGTAAATACGGGTCCTGTATGATTTTCAAGGGAATCTTATATCATTCTTCTTCAAAATAGTGGCAAGTTCAGAGGTAACGGTGATACAGGTGGATAGTGATCACGCATCCTTCTATTTAAAATATACCGCAAAGACACAGTAATATTGAGATGTGGTGACTGTTATCGCTGGCAAACGTGAGCAAGAAATCAGTTGTAGACAATGCAAACTGTGTGAACAGGATCCCTGTCATCTTCAAACACAGCATCACCATTGGGGAACAAACATCGTATCATGGGATGGATCTAATCTTCCCAAATGGTCACATAATCCTTGACACAAATGTGACATTGCAGAGCACCCATGGGGACCATGGAATACAACGATATGGCTGAGCGGACGATCACCAAACCTCCGCCTTGTTCCACTCTTGGGACCTAAATTCGGCCTGAAGGCCAGTGGTTGGAAACAGTACGCAAGACTCACGCGAACAAATTACTTTTTTCCATTTCCCCATAGTCGAAATTATATGGCTTCGGGATCGCGTTTTTCTGTTACAGACGTTTCCGTCACTGATGAATGTTTTCTTTAATTCAAATCGCCATGCAATTTCCTGCTTACGGAGCTCCCTTTGTGTTGGTTTTGTGTAACATGGTTCACGTGCGTGACATTCAGCTCTACACTGACTTTTGCAGCTGTCATTCTCATATTTTCTGTCACAACCCTCTTCAATGACTGTCTGCCACTATCTCTCAACACATACTTCCGGCCGCGTTTTGAGATGCCGAATGATATTCTTCCGCTTTCCCTGTATGCGTTGTAACTCTTCGATATGATGCCTCTTGATACACCAAACACGGCTAACATCCTTACGAAATCACCCACCATAAGAGCACCAACAATTTACCCACGTTCGACTTCACTTCTGTCGGACATAATGCGCTAACAACTACACAGGACTCTATTCTCTCGATGACTGATACTTGCGAAGTACTGAGGATATTGCGCAGGTACCGCTCGTTTTCGAAAACAACAGCATCCTGCAGGCCTGGCTAGCCTATGAATTTATGTTAAAGCACGCATTTCTCGTGGTGTTTCCATATTTTTGTCCAACTACTGTATCTAGCCCTGTTTATTTGCGCTACTGTTGCCCGTTGGCTACAGCTACACTTCATTAATGTCTGCTAAATCACTGTGCGCAAAAAGGGGTGTGTCCAGTCCCTATACGACACTGACGCAAATAATTACCAGAGACTGTCCCCAAGGCTCAGTCTTTGGGTCTACATTTTAGCATATTTATCTTGGACCACTTAGCAGGCTACAAATTAGAACTGACTTGGAAGTTTTGCTGGACAGAATCTCTTAATGGTGAAATGTGATTAAATTTTCCATCGGTCTTTAGTAGTAAAACTATATAATATTAAAAGGCTTACTGTGTTATAGCCGATGTACTGTAATCAGAATTAATGATACGTATACTCGCATACTACCACCCACAACTATCTTTGGGTGGACCTGGATGATAAATAAATTTCCATATCCAAATAAATGCAGCTGCTTGAAAGGTTTGGTAATTATGAACAAAAGTGTTAAAATCACACAACGAACATTCATTCTACTTCTAAATACTTTTCATCACTTTGGTGAGGAGTAGCCACAGTAAGTTACGGTGCGGATGTAGGCAGCATAGACAGAGGTTGGTGACCGAGAAGCTGTCTTTGGGCTTGGTGGAGTGTACATTTCTACTGCATTGCACAGGTTTATTTGGACATCATCTGATGCCTTGAAAGTGTGTTTGGGATCCTGCCTTTTGATCTGTGTATCAGAGAAAGAGCGTCCATCTACTGAATGAAGAAAAACGGCACACATAAAGTAAATCAAAAACTTGCAACTCGTGAAGGAAATCTTACCTCAGTCAAAGAACGTATTACTGATTTGTGGTAAGAGAGATAGTTGTCTGTTACTGAAAGGCGGACATATTGCTTCTTCCCAAATGTTGGTAAGAAACTTAAGATGAATTATGTTCAACCAACCACTGGTCTTGTGCATTGTGTGACAGGACATCGTCTGTACACGGATTGTCTGCATAGAAAGCAGAAAAGAGAGCAGTCCAGCTGTGCGGAGCCATAGGTACATCTGGCCATGTCTTACTGATGTTCAGTTTACATGAATCTTTGATGGCAGAAGGGAGACAGCAGCTTCATAGCACCCTTATCTACGACGCTATGCGCCATGACCTGAAATTCAGCGTCTTAAATTGAATGGCTTCAGTTTTCTCACAGACAGACAAAAGAGAGTATGTGTACCAACAGCCTTGTGCCCAGGGCAGAAAGAGATAACATGTGCTGGATAACAGGATAGGAACTGAGCAAAAAAAAACATTAGCAGACCATTAGCTAGTATTCGGATCCGCAGTCGACTCTTAATGGGAGAGAGGACCTTCAGTATCTCACCTGCCACGTTGTTGTCGTTGTGGTTTCCAGTCCGAAGATTGGTTTGATACAGGTCTCCACGCTACTCTATGCTGTGCAAGCGTCTTCATCTCCGATACTACTGCAATCTATATCTTTCTGCTTACTGTGTTCATCCCACGGACCCCCTCCGTTATTTTCACCCCCTCCTCCTCCTCCCCCCCCCCCCACCCACTTCACTCCAGTACTAAACTGGTGATTCCATGATGTCTCTGAATGAGTCCTATGACCGGTTCCTTCTTTTAGTCAAGTTCAGCCAGAAATTTATTTCCTGTCTAATTCTATTCAGTGCCTCCTCATTAGTTATGTGATCTACCCATGTAAGCTGTAGCATTTTTGTGTAGCACTACATTTCGGAAGCTCTCATTCCCTTTTTATCTGAACTGTTTATCGTCCGCTTTTCACTTCCATACAAGGCTACACCCCAGAAAAATTTCCCCTGAAAAGACTTTCTAACACTTGAGTCTATCTTCCATTAAAACAAATTTTTCTTCTTCGGAAATGCTTTTCTTGTCATTGCCATTACCACATTTTATATCTTCCCTACTTTGGCTATCATCAGCAATTTTACTGCCCAAAATCAAAATTCATCTACTACTTTTCATCTCTCGTTTCCTAATCCATATCCGTCCGCATCGCCTGATTAATTCCATTACATTTACGTTACTCTTGTTTTGCTTTTGTTGATATTCGTCTTCCATCGTCCTTTCAAGACACTGTCCATTCCTTTCAGTTGCTCTTCGCAGTCCTTTGCGTAGATGAACACTAACGAGGGTGAGCAAAAGTCCCCTTGATGGAGCCAGTGACAGGGTGATCATCTGAAGTGAGATCTGTAACAGTGGTGAGCTGTCGATATAGAGGCAAATATTTCAGTATTGCAATACCCAGGACGTCCGGTTGATGGTTGGAGTTAGTTGGGACATGGGTCGGCTCTTAAGAGCTAATGGCTTCTAGCGATTCTTCAAAGTAGTGGAGTCATAACCATGAGTTAAAACCGTAATGATTGGCTTTATCATCACAACACATGAGGATCTTCTCAAATTGGTCGAAAGGATCGGTGAGATCTTGTTCGTTGAACTGTCATCATGTGCTTAAATATGTAGACACCACCGTGGCAATGCCATGAGAAGTGGAGACATTTACTGCTGTTGCCATGAGAAATTTGAACTGAGGAAGTGCTAGTGGTATGTGCATGATGACTTTGTGAGGAAATATGACCATGCAATCCCCGTGCCCGTTGGTTCGGTCTGTCCTGTAACCAACCATGTTCCGAAGTTCAAATTTTTGAGCAGGTCGTAATCGAGTTCCCTTTAAGAAGAGGATGTTGAGTGAGAAAGTCTTCTAGTTCGTACTTCTTAATTCCAACACTGCTGGTATTAAATATATAGAGTGTGAGGTATTTAGCTGTGAAGACCTATGGGAAATTATTGGGGGCGAAGATCTGCATAGCACTTTCGAAGAGGATGAGCATTTTTGAGAGAGTGTCTTGTGGGTCTTTCAGTTTTCGTTAAATTTCCTTAAGGATAGTAAAAATGTTATTCTGGCGGAGTGATTGTTTGAATTCCGATATACCCGAGAAAATTTGAGTGATATTGCTGAAGTTGGACCATTTCTGTGCTGAAGGTGAAGCAGTATGTGGTTTGCGGGCCCTAGTTTAGGCTGCAGATCGACCAGTAAATGGTGCTGACGTCGTGCTCTTAGATAACGGGGGAAAGTACTAGTTGTCCACGTTTGGTGGCAGAGGAACAGTGGCTGTTTTTTTTTATTTTTTATTTTTTAGGTGCTTGCCGCTATGGGTTGTGCGTTTTCAATGCCTTTTGGAAAGTCGCAAGTGGGATGGTCGCCTTCATCACTCAGGAGAGATGGTGGCCAGTGCATTTGACGCATCTGGGCGTTAATAAGCAATAGTTGTTCATATGAAAGAAGCGTTGACAGCGCTTAATTGTGGTGTGAATGACCTGTCGAAAGTCATCAGTCGAGTAGCTAGTTGGTCCAGGTGGAAGTGAAACACGGTACACAGGTTGCGCCTTTAGCTTGTTGGTCTGTTCGTAAAGTTACTTGAATTAATGAGTGCAGGCCAAAGTGAATCCATTGGTTTTTTAGTTCCTTTTCAACTCGGTTGTCTAAGCTGCCAAGTATTTTATAACAACTTTCAGTGCTTCCTCTGTTGATGCACAGCGAGTGAAAACAGGAATTTTGGACTCCTGAAAGAATCTTAGTCCATCACGTTGATGTGCCAGGGATTCACAGTGATACTTGATTGTTTTACCCTTGAATATCGCCTTGATAGGTCCAGTTACATGTTTCTTCAATTTCGCGTTCAGAGTCAGGCAGCTCCCTGAGTACTGGACTGTGATTGGAGGTATTTTATTGGCTGGTGGAGATAGTTATTGTGTCGTTGGAGGTGTAGGTCCTTTACACGTTTTATCGTCAGCAGGGTGGCTGGTGACCTCAGTTAGTTGCGCATCCACATGCAGAGGTGTGAACTGGTTTGACGCTGGCAGTGCATTCTGTCTTTTACTCAAGTCTTCTAATTGTTGGGAATTGTTCCTTTTCCGGGTAGGTTTCTTTTGTTGGACCAACTGGAATGCCTGTTCATCATTTCGATCGTCCTGGTGATCCTAGTTGTCCATCGACTAGTGTGCAGCATCAGATACAGGTCCGTAGTTCTGCAGCTCCTCTTTCCCTGAGTCTTCATCGCCACATTCAGGTTCAGATTTCCTACGTCGGCCGGCTCTGTCTTTGGTAAGACAGTCATGCCTTCGGCTGCCTTAATTAGTGAGACACTATTGTGAAAATATTAATTAAATGTAATGGATTGTTTGCAGTAAATAATGGAATAAACAGCATTTAAGACCTGTGGTATACATATTTACCATTGTTACTGGAAGGGTTAAAAATATCTGAATTTAGTTTGCCAATTTCTTTTAGTTATTTGTATGATTTAGGAGTGCTAAGGGCAGTACTGAAGATTTTATCTGTAGCAAAATGTCGTAAAGCAATTTTCTACCGATTTTGATAAAATTTTATTCGCAGATGTAACGTAGCTTCAATATGAAATTTTCTCACATTGATTTACTGTTTTCCTAATGTTGGTAAGATGAAGTAATGTCTTCTCTGCATCCTTTAATGAAACGATCGGACGACATTGATGGCCGGGAGTGCCCACATTGGGAAGTTCGGCCACTGAGTTGCAAGTGTTTTCAGCTTACGCCACATTGGGCGACTTAGGTGTGGATGATGATAAAATGATGAAGACAACATGACATCCTGTTCCCGAGCGGAGAAAATCTCCCACCCTGTCGGGAATCCAACCTGGGCGCTCTGCATGACAGTCAGACGCGCTGACCACTTAGTTTTGGAGGCAGACTCTGCTCCTTTAGTTTTCTTGTCAAAGATACTCAACTTATTGTGTAGTTGCAGAGCAGAAATTACCGAAAGTAGACATGGAAATTTTAAGCACCAACTTTCTCCTCAGAGTGTAGAAATATTTTATTGGCACCCACCTACACTGGGAGAAATGATTATCATAATAAGAGAAACTGAAGCTGCCACGTGTTCGTTTTTCACGAGCGCTGTTCGAGAGTGGAATGGTAGAGAAGTAACTCAAAACATTTGATTAACCCCCTGCCAGGCACTTATTGTAAATTGCAGAGTAATCATGTAGATGTTTATGTAGATTCATGGTATGCATTACCATTGAGACTGTAAGTAATTTATATTCCTTTTAGTTTTACTTTGTCTAAACTGCTCTCCCTCTTTGATTTCAGGTAATGAAAATGATTCACCCGAACGTCTTCGTTGACTCCTTTATGGGGCGCTGAGGGGTTATACCATACCCAAGCACTATAGTGAGTATGAAACTCGTAGGCTTTGTTTGCTGGAACTAACTACTTGATACATTAAATGTTTTATTTCATTTTATTTCCACGATGTGGCTGTGTCTGTTGTCACGTTCTACCAGGAGAAGGAATGTCAACTGCTTCTCCAATACCAGGCACTCTGGCTTGCAAATGTATCGCTCTTTCTATGCAACTACCTTTTATTCCGCGGGTCAGGTTACGAATTAAATGTAACATATTCATGAAGAGAGAGAACAAATATCTACGGAACTACTGCAGCATTTGAATTGGACCAATTTCGTTTGTTACAAGTGGTATAGAATCGAGCAGGTCATCATTTAAGATTCGGTTCTTCAGAAGATTCAATATTTTTACGTCGAATCGTGTCTAACAATATTAAGTTTATGTTCACACTGTTATCTCTATCATCTGAAGACACCACTGCTAAAAAACTTGTAGGGTCATGTGTTGACATTGATATACCCTGTATGACTGAGAGCACGTATACATGACAACTACACCTCAGCGTTGTATTAACCTCAGCAGGGTTACCGCCTACTAATAAACATGTTTCAGCAGTTGTCTCACTTGCTAGAGGGTTAACGTATGCTGCCGTCAGAAATTTTGCCAAACAGTTTTTCAAGGACTATAGCAATGCTGATAGTGACTAAAAATCACCTTTGATACCACATATGCAACCATATTTCTTCTCCTTCTTTCGTGGCCTTTAACCCGAATCTTCGTGGGATCGGCATGTTAATTACTGGATTTGGCAAGGTTTGTTATAGAGGGTGACTGGATCTCCTTCCTGTCGCCAGCCTTCCCCCAATTTAAAGAGCACCGAATTATATTTATATCGGAAGTTGAATATAGGAAGTAGTCCTGAACAATTTCGGGTGAAGTAAGAGAAACCATACGTGTAATAAAAATGGATGTATACTGTATACGAATGTATATTACACATCTCCTCCTAAACCACTTGACAGATTTCAACCACTCTTGATACACACATCACTTACTGTCTGGAAAGAATCCCTGTGGGAGTAAAAGCCACGTAACTATCAAAGGGATGGGCGTTGGAGTGAAAATGAAGTGTAGCTCATGATAAGCGAATACGCAGAATTTATTCATCCAATATTTGAGAATGAGAGCACTTAGTAACTTGCAACAAACTTTACCCACAATTTCAAACTTTTGTGCAACGTTTTCTCGCTGACAACCCCCACAAAATTATGAAAGGAAAAAAAGTTTATCGGTTTACTTCAGGATGTATAACGTCATAAAAATTGAGCTGCGTGAAAACGAAACTGTAGGGCGAAATTCGCTTGAGATACAGGTGAAATATGTGTACAAATATGTGTGAAATATGTTAAATATCCTGAAATATATATGAAATGTGGGTATGAGTGCAAAGCCATGGGTAAAATGTTACTCCTAAACCCTTTGACCTACTTCAGCCAAACTTGGTACACATACTATTTAGTATCTGGAAAGAAATACTGAGGAGTTAAGAACCAGCAACCTCCTATTGAGGTAGGAGTGATAACGTGGAGAGAAAAGGGGGCGGGCAGGAGATGTTCAGAGAGAGGGCGAAAGACAATATCGACAGAGAGATGGGAGGAGTAGATAAACTTTGAGGGGATGAGGAAGACATGGACTTACAGCAGAGAGGACTAAATGGACAGAGAGAAAGGATCAGAGGGACAGAAGGAAAGGAACATATGGACAGAGAGGGAGGAGTAAATGGACAGTGGAGAGGAGCAGATGGACAGAGAAAGGAAAAAGCAGAAATGGGCAGAGGCAGGAGGGAGGAACAGATGGACAGAGAGGGGGAGGAGGAATTTGACAGGGGACGGGAAAATGAGGAGATGGACTTAGGGAAGGGGTGGACGAGATAGACAGAGTGATGGGGAGGAAGAGATGGACAGAGACAGAGAGAGAGAGAGAGAGAGAGAGAGAGAGAGAGAGAGAGAGAGAGAGAGAGAGAGAGAGAGAGAGGGGGGGGGGAGGAGATGGAAAGAGAGAGGGGAGAGGAGGGGTTGGGAAAAAAGGAAAGAGGAGGAGATGCTCAGAGAGAGGGAGCAGGAGGAGATGGACAAAGTGAGGGTGGAGGAGTAGAAGGACTAACAGGGAGTGAGGAGGAGATAGAGGAGGAGGGGGGATACAGTTACAGAGGTGGGGAGCAGGAGGAGATGGACAGAGGAGAAGGGAGCATATGGGCAAAGGTGTGAGTAGCAGATGGACGAGAGGGGGGGTGGGGGGGGGGGGCTAGATGGACCCATCAGCGGTTAGGAAGGAGGAGATGACCTAATAGGAGATTGAAACAACAATATATACCTGGGCAACGCCAAGTACTCAACTGATATGAACCGTCGTAACTGTTCTTGGTTTCCGGTGGTATTTATTCAACGGTGTAATTTTTCACATTTATGGTACAAGTCACTATGGGTTTGATAAAAAGCAGTCCAGTGACACCAGTCTTCACTAGCCACAACTAAACATTACTTTGCTGCAGTCACTTTCGTACCTCTATCGTGTCATGTGCATATTCGTTCACCCGGACTTTACATTTCCACGTGTTCCCTTTAACAGTGTCATTAAACAGTTTTTTCCAGAGTACTTACCACAATTGAGTCGCTCTCGTAACTTCTGATGCGGGCGATTACTTAGCAAAATACCTTAAAGAAGTAGCAATTTGTATCATCGTAGACGTAAACAATTCTTTACATCATGAATTTCAGCAGTTTGTTGTTATACGGATACATTCCTGTGGAGTTTTTGCAAAATGCACCCATAAATGGTTGATAGGATTCAGGGTTATGTGTTGTTTCGTTGCATTTCGTCATGTGATCAGCACTTCTTGCCTGCTTAAACTGATCGTCCCAGGGCAAAATACATTTCCGATTGGGGAGTCTGTACTGTGATCGGTACGAAAAAGATATTCAATACAGGTGACCAGCTTCCCGTCAGCATTGTGCCTCGTCTTGGACGGGATGCATTGCCGCTTTTCCCCTTGTGTATTCAACCGAAATGAAGAGCTGCTTGACATTCTATTGACGTTAGCGACACCAACTATCAAGGCTTTTCGACTTCAAATTTCATTTTTATGACTTCCAATGCAAAACACGTAATGGTGTCATAGGTACTGCAGTAAACTCTTTTAGTTCCGCGGCGAATGACGTAGTATTTTTGAAATTTCGCAACAAATTTCCCTGTGTACGTTTGCTACTAGGATGAATACCCATTATATGTTGTGACTTTCTTCAGACTCGTAGGAGTATGTTACCTTGTCCCCTCCCTTCACTGGGCACACCCATGGTGTATTGTACTGAGAAGCTGCGTAGTTTCCATAGCCTAGCAAAATATTTAAGTAAATCACTAGAGTATGCGGTAGACCCCTTCAACTAATATATTACGAGTACCAATACATTTGTCACAATTACGAAGTGCACTGAAGCTGATTTCCACGACGTAGTTTTCTTGCTTGCTAAGGTGGCAGTGTGAGAGAGAAACCTTCTTACAGAACACTTTCTATTAGAGGTCATAAAACTGTTTCAGCCCCCCTTAATAAATCTGTACATCCGCTCTGCCATGCAGCATACTGTGCTATAACGTAATCTCGTCTGTCTCCGTCTGTGGCTGGCTGCTTTAATCGTGGATAGAACGTACAACATAATATTATATGCTCGTGGCTGACACTGTTATTGTATGATCTCTCTCAGTATGCGAGCAAATCTGAAACACGTAAATAGAATAGAATAAATGTTAGATGCGACGAACATATCAGGTGATCCAGGCATGGAAAAATGCGCACGGAAAGAAAAAGGCGAATGCCGGGATCGTTCCTCAAACAAATTTATAAGCAATTCCTTCCATCATGCACCTTCCTCTAAGCTAAGCGTATATAATGCGAGATATCTGAAGTCCTTACTTTACGTTACTTGTAGACGATAGTCACAAACATAGTGAAACATATGAAATTGTAGATGAGTCAGGTAAACAATTGTCTCGCACAAAATCCCGTACGCTTACGCGCTCTCAAGAATCAGATATCAAAGAAGAATGTGGAAACATTCTAAGTTCTATGGGACTAATGACCACAGCAGTTGAGTCCCATAGTGCTCAGAGCCATTTGAACCATTTTTTTTTTTTTTTTACAAATCAGTCCAAATTCTTCTTCACCTCTTTTAACTTCGCATGTTGAAGAAATGCGAGGGAAAAAATACGGTATGTAGATAAAGAATAAAATAAAATAAACTTCGCACGATCCTCTGCAGCGATTTGGAAGACAGTGTCTCGAGCAGTTGCATCAGTTACATAAATGCCAGTGGAAAGCAAATCTTGGAAGCGTGAGTCACGAACTTGTCTTCCTGATCCTGCAGTCTCACACGATTTCTGGTCAGACTGCTGGGTAGCTTGAAATCCTGATACATGTACTGCATTCCTACAAGTCGTCTCATCGTAGCAGTTGAGACTCCATGGAGAGAACATAGGGATCAAAGCACAAAAAGCGTTTCGTTATAAACTGTTTGAAGATGGTGCAGTCTCGGTTACGATATGTGAAGTAGAAACCATGTGGGCGTGTGTGGTTTAAATGGCTCTGAGCACTACGGAACGTAACATCTGAGGTCATCAGTCCTTAAACCTACTTAAACCTAACTAACCTAAGGACATCACACACCTCCATGCCCAAGGCAGGATTCGTACCTGTGACAGTAGTGGTCGCGCGGTTCCAGACTATAGCGCCTAGAACCGCTCGGCCACCCCGGCCGGCGGTCGTGTGTGGACATGGGAGATTTCTAGAGACAGATATTCACCTGAGGAAGTTCTACTGACCTTGAATTTTTCGGAGGTGATCATCTGGGCAAAGTTGTCTCACTTTTTGTATGTCCCATTAGTTTTGATCAACTGCGAAATGAGTGTAGGTTTTCCTGAAAGTACTATGGATAACAGCATTCTTCACTCTTTATTTAACAGTTTCGAATGGCACCTTTCCTGTGTGCAGCTTCCCTGTTTACAAATCAGAGGCAGTCAAATCGTTGTCGGCAATAAAATCAAATGGATTTTCTGGCTATGTAAAAGACCGCACTGAACCACTGGACCAGGGTATCAGCTGCATCCCGGATCATTTTACCCCTAAATCCAGCAACAACTATTCGTCGTACCTTAGGAACAAGAGAGAGAAACAAATCAGACTATCCGTGTATTGGTACTTTGTGGTAGGCTGTTATTGTAGCAAATGATGGTGTAATACGCTATTACGATTATAACCACTAGACAGGGCGAGTGACCTATACTCATAACGTAAAATATATCCGGTATTGTTCAAGATACGTAATTCTGTTTTCACCCAGATGAATTATAGCAAAGCCTTCCTTAAAGGACGTATAGTCTCTTATCGTAATAATACATTACTGTTCGTGAAAACTGGAGCGCCTAGAAGGAATGGTTTGAATCACTGCAACTTCGGATGATGTTTAGAACAGTGGACCATAATAGGATTACAAAGAGATTGTGTACACGTAGGCCCAGCAGCGATCTGTTTTGTGTGACCGGACAAGTCGGTTACGGCACCCCCCGGTGCACAGTCGTGAAACGGAGCGGAAACGCGTAAGCAAGTGCTGGGATGAGCCGTCGACGTCAAAGGTCACAGTATCAGCATCTGAGATCGGACGGGATAGAACGATTGGTCTCTGGGAAACAGCTTTGTCGTACCATGACCTTGCGGCCTGTACAGGCCACGCGGCTACGACAGTGATGCGTCTACGGAGCTAGCAGATACAAGCGGGTCGTACACAGCGGCGAGCGTGCACTGGACCAGACTGTGCGACCACAGCGCGGAATGACCGCCACCGTTTCGTCGACAGGGACTTAACCCACAGAACAGTCGTCCACAGTGTTGGCTCCACGTTAGATTACTGTAGCGGGTGTGGACATACCTGCCGTGACTGTTCGACGCCGTCTGCTGGGAGCTGGACTGCGTCCATTCAGTTTCCCTATACCAAACTGGACTCAGTGTGACATGTGTGGCGCAGTCTGGACGTTAACGACAATGTGGATATAGTTTGATTTTTTTTCAACCTTTATAGCGGAGATGTGAGGAAGTAGGTAGGGTGAATATGTTGCAGAGGGTTGGTAGCTCAAGTGGAATTGGCAAGAATGGCTCGCTGAAGTAGCAAGCTATTACTCTTTCTGTAATCAATTTATTATTCTAAAAAACTTATTTCCTTAGTGAGGTTTCGGACTCCTTATCAGAATGCCAGGTGCTCTTATAATTACGAGAAAGGATGTCTATCAGAGACGATGTTGATATTTCTGCCTTTTGAGAGATGTCATGTGTAATGGTTGTTGACGTGTATGACAGCCTATTGCAAACAGTGTAGAGCTGCTTGGGGAAGCGTTATCCGCTCCTAATATCCTATTCATCTTCCATCTGTCACGTACGCGGGTACTTGGTCTGCCAACTACTAGCCGCTCGGCCTAACTAATCGGTCAACAGCACTTTGAACTAATTCGCCAGTACTCCAGGACCACTACGCCTACCGTACAAGAGAAAAGTACCAAGCATTCACTTGTTCCTGTTTCTCATTGTTCTAAGTCTTTGAGACAGAGACAGGCAGTCTGTGTTCAGCACTATTACAGTAAATACTGTAAACGCTACTCAGCTTTTAGTTGCTGTTTGTGCACCAGAGTTATCAACGTCTTCTCGTAGTTGAAACGTCTATTGCTCCACCAGGTGCTTCTGCGGCGCGCCACTGCCCTCTAGAGGCTCGGTACTGAAACTGACAACTCTGTTGCTGCTGGCTGACCTTTTATGTCGTTCTTAATTGATTCTGGGTACACTCTCCCATCTTCAGTATCTGTCTGGTACATTCTCTTAGACCCTTCCCTCGACATGTGATCGACTTAACGTTTCATTTCCGTTCTAAATTCCACTCTGGATTCCTCCATCGCGCACATTGGAACGTTTGATGTTATTCGATTGATTTGACCCTCGGCCGTGGGCTTAAAACAAGAAAATACAAAATTCTTAACACTGTAATTTCGCCTAAGTTATTTATCAGATTTCTGAAAAAAAATCCGTTGAAGTTGTTTTCTTCAGACCTACGATACTAGCAGTAGGAAAGACCATAGTTACATTTTTTTAAAATAAAATTTATGCTGATTTCTCTACCTTTTTCGAGATGTCAAGTGTAATGGTTGCTGACGTAAATGACAGCCTGTTAGAAACAGTGTACAGCTGCTTAGGGAAGCGTTACCTTCTCCTAATATCCTATTCGTCTTCCATCTGTCATGTACGCGGGTCAGCTTGATCATGGAACCTTGCGTACTCTTCTCGTCATTATCTGACATATAACTAAAAATATTAAAATTTGCTAGGGTCGCAAAAGACACGCCATTGCGTCGGCATCCATTGACCAGAAACCACCAACACTTCAGACTGCAATACGCACGTTAACTTCTGCACTTGAGTGCTGAGTGGGTAAATGTGTGATAGCTGCGTACGTACACTCCTGGAAATTGAAATAAGAACACCGTGAATTCATTGTCCCAGGAAGGGGAAACTTTATTGACACATTCCTGGGGTCAGATACATCACATGATCACACTGACAGAACCACAGGCACATAGACACAGGCAACAGAGAATGCACAATGTCGGCACTAGTACAGTGTATATCCACCTTTCGCAGCAATGCAGGCTGCTATTCTCCCATGGAGACGATCGTGGAGATGCTGGATGTAGTCCTGTGGAACGGCTTGCCATGCCATTTCCACCTGGCGCCTCAGTTGGACCAGCGTTCGTGCTGGACGTGCAGACCGCGTAACACGACGCTTCATCCAGTCCCAAACATGCTCAATGGGTGACAGATCCGGAGATCTTGCTGGCCAGGGTAGTTGACAGAGCACGTTGAGTGGCACGGGATACATGCGGACGTGCATTGTCCTGTTGGAACAGCAAGTTCCCTTGCCGGTCTAGGAATGGTAGAACGATGGGTTCGATGACGGTTTGGATGTACCGTGCACTATTCAGTGTCAACACCGCGGTTCCTGGTGTGTCCGCTGTGCCGTGCGTGTGATCATTGCTTGTACAGCCCTCTCGCAGTGTCCGGAGCAAGTATGGTGGGTCTGACACACCGTTGTCAATGTGTTCTTTTTCCATTTCCAGGAGTGTATTACAAGCTACCGTGGTCAACACAGTGGGGCAGACTACATTGTTGAGCGGCATAACGGACAGAAGCCAAGTGTAATGGTTTGGGGCGATGTCATCTTCTACATTTTGAGGGCAATCTGAACAGCAACCGCTACGTCAAGAAAGTTTTAGAGCCCTAAGCACTACCTTTCCTGCAAGCACCTTCACATGTTATATTTTAGCAGACCAATGTCCGGCCACATGTTGCGATGAGAGTGCAACCCTTCCTCGAAGAATGACGGGTACCACGAATTCCCTGGCCTGCACGTCCGCCCGAATTGTTTCTCACCGAGCTTATCTCGGGTTTGGTAGGTCTCTAACTTGTTCGTTCTGATCCTCCTCCAACTACTGCCAGTGATTTGCAAACGCGCTTACAAATCACGGCGCATTGTGTTCTCCAGAATCAGATACAGGCCCTCCTTCAGCCCGTGCTGCCACATCTGGAGTCTCTGATCCCAGCAGGCGACTGCTTTACATCGTATTGAATTCTCACGGTCAATGTGCGTGTACCGTTCTGTAATACTAATCATTTTTGTATTGTCATGTTCCTAATCTGTGGAATAAATTTCATAATAATCGCATGTTTTCGTGTTGGTACAGCTATTTTCACAACCAGTAATGTATTAACGATAAAGACGTCGGTAAGAACTCCGTGTTCTTCGGTTGTAACTGTAGTCATTTCTGCTGCTAGTATTGTAGGTCTGAAGGAAACGATTTCAACGGGATTTCATTTACATAAAAGTTGATAAATAACTTACAGCAAATTACAGTATTTAGAATTCCGGATTTTTCTGTTTTAAACTGACAGCTGTCTTACAAGGAAGTTGGGTATTTCATACGCAAATATTATGTCGCACCGGGTAAGGAGGAAAGAGAATGACCCATCAACGTGATACAGGAATTGAAGGGACAAAGAGGAAATGCAGCTCCGTACTCTGTCTCTCTGCTATTTTGACTTTGTAACTAGTCTCACTTCACTGCGTCAAGACAGGGTGACCTACAAGCTAGGCATGGTATTTCAATATCTCATCACAAAGTCCCTTATAAGACAGCAATAAGTTTCTCATTCAACAACTGAGAAATGATCAACTGTAAATCCTTAATGCTCTGAAGCTACTTCTTGATTTCCGGAGATTGAAGCGCCTATGAATACGTCTAATTCAGACGTAAGATACCAGTAGCAGAGGTAATTCCATTTTACGATTACATGTCGAAATGTTCATTGTTGTGTGGACTGTCTGTTCATTCTCAAGTTGTCAGAGGATAAATCGAAAGCTGGTTCACAACAAAATAAAAAATAAGTATTATTGTGGAACAATAATACTGTATGTTTCAATTTTTAATAGGTCCATGTTCCGCCAAGTGCCGACGGAATATTCCATGAAAAGGAGGACTGTTAGGGTGTAACGTCACGTTAGGTTATACACTCATATAGCTCTAAGCACTATGGGACTTAAGGTCTGAGGTCATCAGTCCCCTAAACTTAGAACTACTTAAACCTAGCTAACCTAAGGACATCACACACATCCATGCTCGAGGCAGGATTCGAACCTGCGACCGTAGCAGCAGCAAGGATCCAGACTGAAGCTCATAGAACAGCTCCGCAACAGCGACCGGCGACTGGGTTATAAGAGGCACAAGCTTGGAAGGGAGGAATATATAGGTTGTGTCCTTTCAAAGGAACCAAGGTGGCATTGTCCTTGAGAAATTTATGTACAACACGAAAAAAACCCAAATGTGGATAGATGGACGGAAATTTGAACCGCGATCCTCACGAATGTTAGTACACGGCACTTCCACTGCCCACGCAGCTCGGTGTTATGAGAAGGCACTTTACTTCGTTTAATGTTTTGGAACACAACTAAGTGAAGGCGGAATGCCGGTATTTAACTGTTCCAGAAATATTTGAAGTTACGGACTTAGGTAATCATCCTATTCTAGACAGTGATCAGAAAATGGGAATGTTTGAAACACCCAATAAGAACAGGAAAAATCCAACAAAAATTCTTATTGGCAGGAGTTAAACTACTAGGATTTGCCTTTTAAGGGACAGTAATCCAAATTGTCAGTGTTTGAAAATTACTTCCTGTAGATGGCGTCCTCCTGTATGTTTGCATTTTTGCAATGTGCTGTTGACGTTCCTCATTGAGTACTGCAACATCACAGCTAGAATACCACGAATTTCGTCTTGAATTCTTTGTTTCATTTCATTCAATATTCTTGATCGAGTCAAGTAGACCCAGCTCTTAAGGTAGCCCCTCAATAAAAAATTACAAAGGGACAAATCCGGTGATCTTGGGGGGCCAGAGAACGTGGCTGAATCTTGAGATAACAATGGCACCAAACAATTCTCGCACAGTTGCCATGATTGCCTAGCAGTGTGCGATGTCGCAACATGCTGTTGAAACCAGCTTTCGTGAAGTTGTGGAATATTGTTCAATGTACACTATGTGATGAAAAGTATCCGGACAGCCCCCAAAAACATACGTTTTTCATATTAGGTGCATTGTGCTGCCACCTACTGCCAGGTACTCCATATCAGCGACCTCAGTAGTCATTAGACATCGTGAAAAAGCAGAATGGGGCGCTCCACGGAACTCGCGGACTTCGAACGGGGTCAGGTGATTGGATGTCACTTGTCTATTCCACATTCCTGAACATCCCTAGGTCCACTGTTTCAGATGTGATGGTGAAGTGGAAACGAGAAGGGACACGTACAGCACAAAAGCGTACAGCCCGACCTCGTCTGTTGACTGACAGTGACCTCCGCAGTTGAAAAGGGTCGTAATGTACAATAGGCAGACATCTGTCCAGAACATCACACAGAAATTCCAAACTGCATCAAAAACCACTCCAAGTACTATGACAGTTTGGCGGGAGGTGAGAACACTTGGATTTCATGGTCGAGCGGCTGCTCGTAAGCTACACATCACTCCGTTAAATGCCAAACGACGCCTCGCTTGGTGTAAGAAGCGTAAACATTGGACGATTGAACAATAGAGAAACGTTGCGTGGAATGACGAATCACGGTACACAATGTGGCGATCCGATGATAGGGTATGGGTATGGCGAATGCCCGGTGAATGTCATCTGCCAGCGTGCGTAGTGCTAACAGTAATATTCGGAGGCGGTGGCGTTATGGTGTGGTCATGTTTTTCATGGAAGGGGCTTGAACTCCTTGTTGGTTTGCGTGGAACAATCACATCACAGTCCTACACTGATGTTTTAAACACCTTCATGCTTCCCACTGTTGAAGAGCAATTCGGGAATGGCTGTTGCATCTTTCAACACGATCGAGCACCTGTTCGTAATGCACGGCCTGTGGCGGAGTGGTTACACGACAATAACATCCCTGTAGTGGACTGGCCTGCTCAGAGTCCTGACTTGAATCCTATAGAACACTTTTAAGATGTTACGGAACGCCAACTTCGTCTCAGGCCTCACCGACCGACATCGATACCTCTCCTGAGTGCAGCACTCCGTGAAAAATGGGCTGCCATTCCCCAAGAAACCTTCCAGCACCTGAATGAACGTATACCTGCGAGAGAAGAAGCTGTCATCAAGACTAAGGGTAGGCCAACACCATACTGAATTCCAGCATTACCGATGGAGAACCCCACGAATTTGTAAGTCGTTTTCATCCAGGTGTCCGGATACTTCTGATCACAATGTGTAGATGCAACAGAAGATTGGAGTATCTCAACATCCCGATACGACTTGACAGTCATTGTGATCAGATCTTCATTTTCGAGAAAGTAAGGTCCTATGATGCAGTTTGACGAACTTCACACCATACTGCCGTCCAGCTGACGTGTAAAGCACATTTATGAACTTCATTAGGGTTGCTGTCTGCCCAGTAACTGTAGTTCTGCTTTATGCAGGTAACCTGTGAGATGAGAGTGGGCCTCGTCTGATATCCACAGCTCGTCCAAAGCTCCTTTGTCGTTTATATTTGTCGTAATTTGCTGACAGGATTATAATCGAAGCAGGTAAGCACTCTTCTTCGGCTGTTTCAAAATTTGCAGCTGATACGGATGAAAGTTTAAATCAAAATTTAGAATTCGGTGAACACTCTGTAGGAAAACACTGTTCCCAACTGCTTGGTGAAGAACTGAATGCCATGGTGTTCGTAAGACTGAAAGGCGTACAGCTTCCATATCCTGTGCAATACCAGCACGTCACCGTCGTCCTGTACGTTACTTTTGTAGAACTTATCCAGTCTAGTCCAAGCTTTTAATCCAAATTTTTATCCCCTATTTCTAGGAAACACGACTATGACGCCGTAAGTTGAAAAAACGCAATCATTGTTTTTTGTAAAATATTTTTATGGCAAAAGCACGCTGTTGATCGTTCCACTGATTATGATTATTAAATGGCGAGATTGTTTACAGCTCAAGGTTACTGTTACACTGTGCTGCCAACTGTATACGGCTTCCATTACGCATTTCAAAGGATCACGTTCTTCTGTGTCACCTTGTCTACGTTCTAGTTCGGTATGGCCACCTCATTGCACTCATATGTCGGCCATGGACTCACCTTGACAACGCATGCTGCTGAAATACCGGAAGTACGAATAACGAAGACTTGGCTTCCTTCACGAAAACTAACTGCAAAATTATTTCTCCAGTAAAACTTCAAGAATCGAATACAGGTGTTGTTAATTTTAAACAGTTGTTAATTATCATGGATGAGCAGTGCTTCACTTTACTGTGATATGAATTTTTCCTGATTCATTCCATGTACTTGGAAGTTCACCTTCGGATCTACAAAGACGATTGTGTGTGGGGAGGGGGGGGGGGGGCGGTGGGAGGTGACCCCTATCGTGACTGCTACACTTAAGCAGGTACAATGCTATCGCGAGCAGGCGAAACGATCAGACGGTTCTGCGGTTCGGAACCTTGCAGCTGGAGGTGACAGAACTTCCTTGACCTGAAACCAGGACATTAGACAATAATGGACGAAATGACTTTCCTATAGATCGTAGCGTATTTTGCGAACGCAGCGTCCAGGTTGCGTCACGTGTGAGAGACACTAAATGGGGGACGATGACGCGATAAGAAGTCGCCGCCACTACCTATACCGGGTCCCCGCGACTGCAAAGCCGCCGCCTCTCTATTTTCCAGTTTCCAGCGACGAAATTTCAAGAGTTCTTGCCTTCGACACGCAATGTTCCTGGCCTGTAACTGGCATATTCTTCGATATCATTTCTGCAGAGAAAGATGGCGCAGTGGGTACCGAACTAGACCAAGAATTGATATTCTGCGAGGGAAATCTTTTAAAAATTGTACTGTTATCCTTTTGTTAAAACTGATCCAATTTACAAAGGAGAGAATTAAAATTGCAACACCAGGAAGGATAACAAATAACTGAACAGTCACCATAGTTCGCGCACGTTATAGTAGAAACGAACATTGTTAAATTTGTAGATATTTTGGAGGGGTAAGATATTATATAAGTGTGTGTGTTTGTATGTATGTATGTATGTGTGTATGTTCCACATGTTCTTCTAAACCACTCAATCAATTTCAACCAAACATCGTATATATCACTTACGGTCTGGAAAGAACCTCAATGGGCGTAAGAACCACCTACCTCTCAACGGGTGGGAGTGAAAGTACAGCATAGCTCTCGATGTGCAAATATCTGGATTATATTCTTATAAAGGAGGCCCAGAATAGCTGCCTTGTAACTATGTCTTTATTTCACGAAATATTTGTTTCATATTACATCGATAGTAAACTTTCACGTAACATTTAGTGTTCAGTTTTTGGTGAAATTGTGTAATTGTAGTATTTGTTATACCTTAAATATGTTTCGTCAGTAATTTGACAGTTCTCTTACGATGTTGTTACAAGTTTACAAAGTATATGCAGATAGACAGCGATGATGTTATTTCCCATGGTTGGATTTCGATGTAAGCTATCTTTGCTTATTCGGCGGTATTTGTTTTTAATTTTATTCCTTTTCGTGTTACAGTATTTCAGTAAATTTTTGAGGTTGAATTTGTGTTTGAAATCTGTACGTACGTTTAATATTTCTTGTGGATAGTTTCTATCTGTCTATGAATTTCTAATTCTTCAAGAATGTTTATAATGGGACCTTTTGGTAACCTATGCAGTGTTTGCAATTTATTTTCAATTTATCGACTGTGTAATGATGATTTTTGCGGTAGTGAAAGAAATGGCTCTAAACACTATGGGACATAACATCTGAGGTCAATGAGTCCCCTAGAGAAAGAAGCTCGATAGTTTATTGTCACTATTTCTGATTTTCTCTTTGTATCTAAAGTTAAAATTTCATCCTGTTTGGCCAAGGACATGAACAGCGAGAGGGGGAAGGAGGACACGAACCAATAGGAGACTGGAATAAATACATACCCGGGCAACGCCGGGTACTCCGCCAGTTTAGTACACAGAACTGCTACCTAGTCCAGCTGGACACTAAGTGAAATTGAGCTTGGATGACGGACACGAATTCGCCACTCCTTACTGCTTCAACCGTATGCGGGTGTTAATTAATAATAGCGGCTATTGAGTAGTGACATGCCAGTATCTTAGAAACACGTGACCAGGTGTTTTCAGTGGGTAAGAGGTCTGGGATACGTGCTGGTCAGAGTAACGATTTAAATCCCTATGACATCGGCCATGCCAGCAACATGTGGTCTTGTATTATCTTAATCAAAGACCACGTCACGGAGACCCCGAAGATACTGCACGGCCAGCTGTATTAACAAGTCAGAAATGTGATGGCTTCTGCCCAAATTATCGGCTAGGCCAACCAAAGGAGACCGTATCATGCCATACCATGACGCCAGGTTCTGGGCTCTTGGGCCGTTGACGAATGAAATCTGGCAACATTCGATTTCCTCGGAGCCTCTACCCAGGGATACGTCGTGTTGTCGATGGGCACATCACTTTTGGTGTCCTCTCTTCTGCGTCGTCAAGGGAAGCTGCTTCCGTGGCCGCTGTGCTAACAGTGCATGGTGGTCTAGACATTGTTGCACTGTGCAAGTGAACATTTTTCTTGCTGCAAACGAGCTCATTTCGTCCCGCGGCCGACGTGACGTCCTACACGGTCGAGCAAACAATGTGTGTGTTCTTTCGGAGGCTAACCTCGTGAGACCATTGAGACACTGTATGACGCTGAGGGTAGCGCTCCTGAACCCATCGGTTCCATATTAGACTGACAATCGTGCGGCCTTGGCCAACGTCTGCAGCAATATCGACGAACAATAGACCGCAATATCGATAAGTCACGATCCAGCCACTTACGAATTCCGAAACGTGTTAGTCGACGTTTCTCCTTCTTACACGAGACATAACACTATCTTTCCACTAACAACCGACACTGAATTGTCATTTCTGAGTGAGAAATCCTATGCGTAAACTTTTCTTACATACGGACTGCAGATAGCGTTACTCCTTGCTGCTTAGTTCAGTTGCCGTGAAATGGTAATCGTCTGTATAACCAAGCACGTAATAACATTCACGTCAGTTAGACGATTACTGCATGCCTCCTTCATGTCATTCCAATTTATATAGGAAGCAGTGTTCCCGTGCCTCATACTAGTTGACATAGACAGAGCTATCTTTAAACAGGACCACGATTCAAAATTGGCTGTTGTTGCTAAGATATTCAAAGAACGAGATTCGTGTTTGCTACCGCAGTATGTAGATGCTGTTTTGTAATATATTCGGGTTGACTATATATTAATCGTATTGCCCATATATCGTTTTCGTTTACGAAATAAATTTTATGTAACTCAAAAAATGTTCAAATGTGTGTGAAATCTCATGGGACTTAACTGCTAAGGTCATCAGTCCCTAAGCTTACACACTACATAACCTAAATTATACTAAGGACACACACACACACTCATGCCCGAGGGAGGATTCGTACCTCCGCCGGGTCCAGCCGCACAGTCCATGACTGCAGCGCCTTAGTTTATGGAACTGACAGCGTTTATCTACATTAGTGACATAATGCCCAATAACCGAATAATTCTGCAAAATGTGAATCTTAAGACATTAAACACAGTGTGTACTTACCGAAAAACAAGTATTTTTATTCGTGTGCAGAAAGGTAGGTATTGGTGCACTTACGGCCCATGCTAGATCTGTTCCGGCATCAAATATGTCAGAACTGTCCAACCTTCCAGATTATGTTTCCTTATGACAAGGCCACAACTCATTGCCTTACCGATCAGGAACTACTTCTCCGTTTCTAGTGATGTCGTCACCACGATGTCAATTAGTTAACTCCGTCTTCGATGCAACATTGGCACGATTTGTATAGAAATAATGAATAACGAGGCAGTTTAATGGCTACATACACAGGATGATTTTGCTAAATAGAGACGAACTGTAGGATACGACAAGAAGCAAAGTAGTTCTCATTGGCACGTGGCCAAAAATGCGATCCAAGGTAGGGACACTATCTTGAAGATGGAGACAAAAGACGTTTGACCGCGTATTTGTCCATGATTGGAATCACACATGAGAACACATCAGGCAAGTCGGAATGTTCTGTCTGTACTAGTGTTTTAGCTCCACCCTCTAGAGGTTAGTGAGCTAGAGCATCATTATCTGGTACCATGAGGATTCTCTGCAGCCCACAGGTGAGAGTTGGGAAGTTTGACGATACCGCTCCTCTTAAAGCTATCCCCATCTGTGAAACCGATGGATGACAAAAATCTCAGCACTGTGATGGTATGTGAGACGAACCAGCTACACCGCGAAGGCAACTGCGCGACTACGAGATCAGCACGGATTGTTTGGATAGTGGAAATTGTCACAGACGATGTTCCACACGGTCGTCCGGCTGACCCCATGCTGGCGGTCCACCTGCTTGATGCTAACAATGGAGTCACTGTCAAATGTCGTATATCTCCACTTTGAAGCAGGTCTATCTCCCTTGTAACGCATTTCCGACAATACGTCCATCTGACCTCCATTGCTTTTTATCCTCTCAGGAAGTCGTTCCTTTTAGCTTGTACGCATTAAAAAAATCACCTTGCATATTGTGGAATGAATCTTTCACTTAATTTGTTTGACTTCAAAAACTAGCAACTCTGTGCAGGTAAAAAATCGCTTAACCAACTGCTTGCGATGTTCAATAACGTATTCCTTTCAGCTCATATTTGCATCGATAATGCTCCCTTCCTTTCAAGAAAAGAAAAAAAAATTGGAAAATTCTACACTGTTCACGTGTTGCATCAATCTTGGTTTTTATTTTGTTTGTCCTATAGAACTAACTATATAGTTTTTCTTTCTGAGCTTTGTCCCGTCATGTGGGTTCCATCGAACGGCGTATACAGTTTTTTTTTTTTTTTGCAAGCAAGAGTCCCTTTGTAGAGAACGACTTAATAATTTATTGAAAAACATTATTAAATTTGCTCTCTTGTAGTACCTCTAACCAGATTAATTATATCACTTGTGTAATCTCCAAAACTACCTACTGTGCTTGAGTGAAGCTCTAATCTTCTCTCCTTTTACAGAAAAAAAACCTGAAGAGTTTTCATCCATCATTGTCAAGTAGCCTGATGTCATGTTGTTATTGTTTTCGTGGCAGAAACTGTGACTCGTTATGTTAAATTTGGTTACAGTTTTAGTACAGTAGCTGCAAAGTTGAGCCGCGTGGAGCGGCTGCGCGGTTTGAGGCGTCATGTCACGGACTGCGCGGCCCCGCCCGCCGGAGGTTCTAGTCCTCCTTCGGGCATGGGTGTGTGTGTAGTTCTTAGCATAAGTTAGTTTAAGTAGTGTGTAAGTCTAGGAACCGATGATCTAAGCAGTTTGGTCCCTTAGGAATTCACACGCATTTTTGTAAAGTTGATATTTAAAGACGTCATTCACAGTGTCCCTAAGACTTGAGGCACCTGTTAACAGCAATATCATATCCTGGTCTTCTTAAAATTTAGAGAACAGTTTAGAGATACAGGCGAAGATGGTGGTCGAGACGTCGAAATGAGGTCACCGTCATGCTGCTCAAGCCAATGAAGTACGATTCGGGCCTTGCGATACGGCAGCTGTGCTGCTGGAAGATTCCATAGCCATCGAGGAAGGCATCAAGCATTAAAGGATACAGGCTCGCAATAAAGTTCAGTTAGTCCACAGCGGCCATGGTGCCTTCGACTACTTCCACATCACCCATGAAAGCCCAGTTGACTGTCTTTATAGCATAATACTGTTCGTACCGGTGTGCGTTTGTGGTGCGGTGCATTTTGTGAGTAGCCGGGAAGGCGGCGTATTCGCACACGACCATCCACCTGTTGTAGCAAGTAACGCAATTCATCCGACCAGGCCACTCGTTTTCATTGATACACCTTTCAATCTCGATGATCTCGTACCCACTGCAACTGTTACGGACGCAGGGGTCGACTGGAGCGGAGCCCCAGGTTCAAATATACGTGCTTGGCGAAAACACTTGGGCCGACACTATCGTTGTACTATGTCGTCGAATCTCTCACAGATCGCCACCTTTTCTGCTTTACAGAGCGGGCAAGCCTCCGACTTCCGCGTCTGTAATGAGGCATAGCACGCCAACAGCCGATCACCTTTGCTTTTTCCGAGATGGTTTCTCTCAGGCACGAGCCATAACGTTATCCAATAACAGTATACCCTTTGTCAAAGCCGCTTATGTCAGTGGGTTTCCATATTTGCGGACTCCATTGTAGCTTTTCCCCTTCGTCCCTGCTCCGTTATATATTTTCAATACAGCTTCAGGTACCTGCAGTGGCACCAGGTGACATTCCGTCTAGCAGTGGATACTGGGCATAATATTTCTGTTAATCAGTGGATTTTCAATGTATCTCTTTACTCTAGGGACACGCCATACATCATAACTTTCCTCGTGAATAGGAATAGTGAAAGATTGAATTACGAGGGGCATTCAGTAAGAAAGACTACATTTTTTTTCTGAAACCAGGTTAGTTATATGGTTGAAATGGCTCTGAGCACTATGGGACTTAACATCTATGGTCATCAATGCCCTAGAACTTAGAACTACTTAAACCTAACTAACCTAAGGACATCACACAACACCCAGTGGTTAGTTATATTCAAGATTCCAGTGCACCATATTATTCCCCATTCTTTTAGCTATAAAATCTATTTTTCTTCTACCCTAGTCTCCGTTCAACGCCACCGCATTACGCCGCCTTACTGAACGGGCCTGTGCCCTCATGGTACCACTCTACTGGTCGACGTCGGAGCCATCAAATGGTTGAAATGGCTCTGAGCACTATGGGATTTAACATCTGAGGTCACCAGTGTCCTAGACTGAGAACTACTTAAACCATCCTAAGGACATCACACACATCCGTGTCCAAGGCAGCATTCGAACCTGCGACCGTAGCGGTCGCGCGGTTCCAGACTGTAGCGCCTAGAACCGCTCGGCCACTCTGGCCAGCCTCGGAGCCATCGTATTACTGCATCAGTAACCTCCCTATCATTAAACAGAGTAACCCCTTCATAGTCCCATAAGACCGACGCCATGACTTTACCGGCAGATGGTGCAGGTTTGAACTTTTTCTTCAGAGGACAGGCGGTGTGGCGGCAGTTCAGTGATTGCCATTTTTTTTTTCAGTCCCATCCGATGAGCCCATGTTTCCTCACCTGTGACGATATTCGCCAAAAAACTATCACGATCAGCTTTGTAAGGCGCAAGGAATTCTATAAAGATGATCTTTCGTTTCTCTTTATGGTCTTCTCTTAGGCGGCGAGAACCCAGCGAGCACAAACCTTTGATGTCCTCAACTAGTGGACAAGTGTGTCAGCACTACTAACAGGGGCGTCCAGCTGAGCAGCGAAATATTTGATTGTGCTCCGTCGATCACCTCATATGAGAGTGTCCGCACGTTCCAACCTGGCAGAGTCACAGCTATTAGCCGGGCGGCTGGCGCGCTGGACATCGTACGGGTTTGGGCGGCGTTGTTGTGATGTTGACAGACGCCTCGTGTAATGACTGAAGTGCTTTTATTCAATCCCAGGTCTCCGGAGACATTCTGTAAACACCTATGAATATCTGCGAGCTCTACTTTCTCCCCGAAAGAAACTCAGTTACAGCTCTGTGCTTGGAACGCACTTTCGTTATAGGCGCCATTTTGCAGACTACATACAGCGACGCCACCTATCAGACCTTCATGAAATTATCGGGGCTAAAGCGGGAATATTCCAGGGCGTCCCACAACAACTTTCGCAGTTTTTCAACCGAAATTGGCCGAGAAAAAAGTGTGCGGCATTACTTATTGAATGTCCGCCGTAACTGGGTAGCTAACTGACTGTGAGTGGTATACAAGGTGCTAACCGTGCCACCATGCATTGTTAATGGCCAGGTAAGTTAAAACTGTAGTCGTGGATAAAGCGGATTATTTCGTGTGTGAGTTTGAGGTAGGCATTGTGAGAGTTAGTGCAGCTGCAAAACTCTGGATTGGTAATCAGAATGAATTTGATTCATTGTGACCCTCCCTGGACACTTCTTTTAATAGAGAAATTCCGCAGGTACACTTCACTGTTTTTATTTTATTTATTTATATTTTAATCACAGAGCCAAGTTTGGGAGTCGCATTCCGGTTCTCAAGTGTTCCTATACGTTTGAAATCTCCCAAACCGTCAACGTGTTACGCAGTATCGGTACTCACTATCATTTAGATAAAAATTGTGCCTTCGAGTGGCTAAAGACGAACAAACTGTTTCGTGTTAAATCTGGCTGTCGCAGATGATCTCACGTTTGACTTTCTGCATACTCATATAATAAATCGTAAAATTACAGTCAGTACCTAATATATTGTCCTATCTTAGTACTAATGTAGAAACACGAGAGCACAAACGACGAATTAGGATACGTTTAATAAAATATAGCCAAGGTCATCAAGAAGCAACAACATTTAGTTGAGCCCCGACACATTGTAGCAATATACTTTCTTTGACTGAATGTTAATCAGTAATGATGCCACGTAGAATGTTTACATTTTGGGAGACTCCGATATATATGAGCGCTTGGGAATGGTGCTGCGACTCCGAAACTAGACGCAAAGAATGAAATATAAATAAAAGTGTAAAAACGCCATTTGATTTCGCCAAATGCTGCTGTATTGTTGTCTTTATCTATCGAAACGGCTACAGTCACATTAAACACATGGCCATCATCAGTCTGTGTTATATGACGATCGGAAAAGTTAAACAACATTCAAATTACTACAAATATTTGTCAGGAGAACCAAAAAACAATGTACCTCTTTTTGCACACATTTTATTTGTACCCAACGAAAACTGAGAAGGTATTCTGATACACAGAATTATGCTGTTCCCCTTATCACTTCAAAAACTGACAAAACAAGTAAAAAAATATACAATTTAGTAAGGAAGTCCTAACTGCTGCACCAAGGAACTGATCAGTTCTCAGTGCCAATAACCAAGTTTTTGTTCCGTCGTTAATACGGAGGCACTAAGTTTTACTTGAGATAATAGAAGTGCATAAATACAGTAGTAATGTTTTAACTAGTTGAACTATAGACAAAAAAATCATTTCTCACATTTATTTAAATCGTTACAGGAGAATTACAAATTTAAATCAAGAAAATATTTCTTAGCATTGACTTGTGTTTCTTACACAACAACATTCTCAGGATAAGATGTTGCTGGACTCACTGTTGAACTCCGTTTGCTGTTAAGGAAGAAACGGCAACATCGTCATCAGCTCTTTCTGTTTGGCAACTCATAAACATGGACGGACTTTCCGATTAAATACGGAATGGCATAATGATCTGTTGTCTCCCCTCTTTGAGTTTAGTGAACTTTTGCTATTATTCTATCTCAGAATAAGAATTTTTAATAAATACTTAAGATGACTGTGTATCAGACACTTTGATCGTACTGCATTTGGAGATCGAGATCTTACACGCCTGCATTGGTAACAATGTTTCAGCAGCACCTTTACAATCTCAAAAAAATGTTCAAAAGTGTGTTAATTCCTAAGGGACCAATCTGCTGAAGTCATCGGTCCCTTGACTTACACACTGCTTAAACTAACTTATACTGAGAACAACATTCACATCCTTGCCCAAGAGAGGATTCGAACCTCCGGCAAGAGGGGACGCGCAATCCGTGACATTGCGCCCCAAACCGCGCGGCCACTCCGCGCGGCTACGATCGCAAAGGTCGTTTGTGTGCATTGGAATACATAGAATGAGTTCATAGCTTTTACTGATTCAGTAATCTTGTGTATATCTTGCGAAACAAAAATCCTGCTTCTCTGTTGTTGTTGTTGTTGTTGTTGTTGTGGTCTTCAGTCTTGAGACTGGTTTGATGCAGCTCTCCATGCTTGTCCTGATAACGAAGTCTTCTTGAGTAGTCCCCGCCCGGAGATGCGAATGGGGGACTATTTTACCTCCGGAATATTTTACCCAAGAGGACGCCATCATCATTTAATCATGCAGTAAAGCTGCATGCCCTCGAGAAAAATTACGCCTGTCGTTTCCCCTTGCTTTCAGCCGTTCGCAGTACCAGCACAGCAAGGCCATTTTGGTAAGTGTTAAAAGGCCAGATCAGTCAATCGTCCAGACTGTTTCCCTGCAACTACTGAAAAGGCTGCTGCCCCTCTTCAGGGCCCACACGTTTGTCTCGCATCTCAACAGATACCCCTCCGTTGTGGTTGCACTTATCTGTATCGCTGAGGCACGCAAGCCTACCCACCAACGGCAAGGTCTATGATTCATGGGGGGGGGGGGGGAAACTTGCTTTTCTATAATTCCAAAATCTCTGTCGCAGTTGCCGGCGTCTGTAGCCGAGCGGTTCTAGGCGCTTCAGTCTAGAACCGAGCGACCGCTACGGCCGCAGGTTCGAATCCTGCCCCAGGCATGGATATGTGTGATGTCCTTAGGTTAGTTAGGTTTAAGTAGTTCTAAGTTGTAGGGGACTGACGACCTCAAACGTTAAGTCACATAGTGCTCTGAGTCATTTGAACCATTCTGTCGCAGCTCAAATATCTGTGTCCAGTCACCAGAAACTTCTGTGTTGCCTCATCAAACCATCACAGACTAACTCGATAAGACCTTGACGCATGACACTTCGAACTCAATTCGGAAGCACTGTTTTGCACACACAGCATGAGCCATCTAAACAGAAGGTTTTACCGGACAGGTTATCAGAATCATATATACTAAAGAAGTTTTACTTTTGCATCGAAGCTTGCAACACCTTATCCTTGGAGTCACAAAAGCCTCACTGTCATAGAGACAGAATCTAGTCATGTCACTTGTAGAAACTGCCTGTGTCTGAACTTCGCTGCTTACATTCAGTATTACTGATACCAAGTGAGCATTGCTACTGGGCTGTTGAAACGATCCTAGAAATTGGATCAGGTAACGTGTAAACATTTCAGTGCGCCATATTTTAAGAAATACGTTTTATTTTCTGAAGAAAGGACTGGAGTGGATTTAAGTGAGATTCTTCCTTCTATTTCAGTGGATGACGATGCGAGTGTGGTTCTCGTTTTGAATGTTTCTTAACTGTTCAGACACTAACCTAAACTCATAGGTTTGATGTTTTAATGTGCTGCAGCTGGCTCATTCTTTCTTAACCCAGAGATCCGTCAGTCTCTCTTTCTACTGCACTGTTTTACAGCTTTCACTACGTATTTCTCTTCCAGCTGAAAGCCGGCCGCAATGGCCGTGCGGTTCTAGGCGCTTCAGTCCGGAACCGCGAGACTGCTACGGTTGCAGGTTCGAATCCTGCCTCGGGCATGGATGTGTGTGATGTCCTTAGGTTAGTTAGGTTTAAGTAGTTCTAAGTTCTAGGGGACTGATGACCTCAGATGTTAAGTCCCATAGTGCTCAGAGCCATTTGAACCATTGTTTCTTCCAGTCGAAAGTCTTATAACTGACGACTGAATTGGTTTTCACGTGTCTACCATATCGAAGATTCATACGTGACGAATGGCCATTGAAGAGGATTGTGAAGAAAAATAGGAGGAAGACAGCTGAAAAAATTACTGTAGAACTGAATGTGACACTTTCGAACCCTGTCAACACCAAAACATCACGAAGGGAGCTCCATAGTCAGGGAACTGCAGGGCGAGCTGGAAGTCCGAAACCACGCTTCAGTGAAGCAAATGCCCGTTGAGGAAAACGTGGTACCGAAGCTATAAAATCTGGACTATAGAACAGTGAAAAGAAATTCATTTGGTCGAATGCGTATTGTCGCACACTGTTTCCAAATTCTGTCCGAGCTTACGTCCCAAGAGCGAAACATGGCGGGGGTCGGTGAAGCTTTGGGCACCCATATCGTGGTAATAAATTGGCCCCTTGATTACTCTGCAACGTCGCGTTACTGCCAAGGACTAGGTGACTATTTTAGCTGTTCAACTTGGTTAAAATGGCTCTGAGCACTATGGGACTTAACATCTGAGGTCATTAGTCCCCTAGAACTTGAAACTTCTTAAACCTAACTAACCTAAGGACATCACACACATCCATGCCCGAGGCAGGATTTGAACCTGCGACCGTAGTGGTCGTGCGGTTCCAGACTGAAGCGCCTAGAACCGCTCGGTCACAGCCGGCCCGTGCTGTTTAACTTCTTCCTACGGTATAATGTGTGTTGCGCAATGGCGAGGCTGTGTTACAAGACGATAGGTTCCCTTTTCACACAGCTCGCATCGTCCAGGACTGATTTTGTGAGCACTATGAGATGCCGCATCTCCCCTAGACACTACAGTCAGCAGGTCTCAGCATCGTTGAGCCTTTGCGGTCTACTATCCACCTCCGTCAGCGTTACCTGAACTTGCCTATATGTTGCAGGAAGAATGGTACAAGATTCTCCTGAAAATCATACAGGACCTGTATTTGTCCATTCCGAGACGACGGGAGGTAGGTTTGAACGCCAACGGGTTTTCTACACCGTATTAGGCATGGTAATGCGTTTTGTTATGGTCTTCACATATTTTGGTCCACCCCCTGTAAAAGTTCATCTTTGTACAGAGCTTAAAATGTGTGACAGGTTTCTTTTAACTAATTGAATCTTATTAGTTACATTGGTCAACATCCGAAATATTACAATTTCACACGACAGATAATCACAAAACTTATATACATGTCAAAATATAATATCCTAAGGGTAGACCAGTGTATAAAAAATGATCTTTTTGTTAAAAAAACTTGTCGCGCGAGTATAGCTTCGTACAAGATGAACATATACGTGTCTTTCGCTGACCTATGCGTATGATCGACAACCCTTTTCTTTTTCTTGTGTCTTTGTCCAACATCGGCGCAGCTTTAGCATGTTTGTCAACGTATTAGTCACTATTAATTTAAAGCGTTACCACACGGAACGGAAAGTAAGTACTCCACCTGTTTACGTTTAGAGTTAGTCATGTCAAAATGAGCGGAAGTCTTCTAAATATTTGCAAACCGTGTAGATCAGGCAGAATTTAGGTCCCAGCCCGGCAGTCATCTAGTAGGATGTGAGGGACCGACTACAAACATCACCCATGCTGTGCGGCACCAAAACATTCGTACTTAATCGATCCGAAGCCTGCGCATTTCCTCGCCTCGGAAGCAGCGTTTTAAGAAGAACGGCCGTCCGGGCGGATATAGGATCGACTACCGTAAGATTCAGGTATTGCAGAATCACTATTCCTGGTTCAGTTAATCATCTTATCCAACCTTTACGATCATTGAAACTCGCCATTTTCAAAGCTCACTTTGTAGCAGTTATGTCGAATGCACGTAATGTTACGACAAAAACAGCTCGTACAAGTGACATGGCTAGGTATTACCAGTATGACAGTAAGATTTCTATATTTTTTTATTACGAAGATTTCACCGTACTACACTACTGGCCATTAAAATTGCTACATCAAGAAGAAATGCAGATGATAAACGGGTATTCGTTGGACAAATATATTATATTAGAACTGACATGTGATTACATTTTCACGCAATTTGGGTGAATAGATCCTGAGGAATCAGTACCCAGAACAACCACCTCTGGCCGTAGTGACGGCCTTGATACGCCTGGGCATTGAGTCAAACAGAGCTTGGATGGCGTGTACAGGTACAGTTGCCCATGCAGCTCCAACACGATACAACAGTACATCAAAAATAGTGACTGCCGCATTGTGACGAGCCAGTTGCTCGGCCACCATTCACCAGACGTTATCAATTGGTGAGAGGTCTGGAGAATGTGCTGGCCAGGGCAGCAGTCGATCATTTTCTGTATCCAGAAAGGCCCGTACAAGCCCTGCAACATGCGGTCGTGCATTATATTGCTGATGGGTGATCACTATCCACCCCCGTCAGCGTTACCTGAACTTGCCTATATGTTGCAGGAAGAATGGTACAAGACTCCCTTGAAAATCATACAGGACCTGTATTTGTCCATCCAGAGACGACGGGAAGAAGGTTTGAACGCCAACTGGTTTTCTACATCGCATTAGGCATGGTAATGTATTTTGGTTTTGGTGTTCACGTATTTTTGTCCACCCCCTGTAAACGTTCACCTTTGTACAAAGTTGTACACTTGTGAGAATTTTTTTAACTAATTGAATCTTATTAGTTACTTTGGTCATCACCCGAAATATTACAATTTCACACGACAGATAATCGACAAAACTTTTATACATGTCAAAACGTAATATCCCAGGGGTCGAGGGGTCGACCAGTGCATTAAATAATAATCTTTTTGTTAAAAAACTTGTCACGAGTGTACAACTTCATAAAAAGATGGACATATACGTATCTTTCCCTGACTTATGCTTATGGTCGACTACTCTTCCCTTTTTCTTGTGTCTTTGTCCCACATCGGCGAAGCTTTAGCATGTTTGGCAACATATTTGCCAGTGTTAATTTAAAGCGTAGTCAGATGCCCGTCTTTTCGCCACCTCTTTACCACACGGGACGGAACGCAAGTATCCCACCTGTTTGTATGTAGAGTTAGTCATGTCAAAATGAGCGGAATTTTCTAAATATTTGCAAACCGTGTAGTTCAGGCATAACTTGGGTCCCAGTCCGGTATTCACCTAGTGGGATGTGAGGGACCGACTAAAAACATCAGCCATGCTGTGCGGCACCACGACCCTCGTACTTAATCGAACCGAAGCCAGCACATCTCCCCATCCCGGAAGCAGCGTTTTAAGAAGAACGGTCATCCGGGGGGTTATAGGATCGACTACCGTAAGATTCAGGTATTGCAGAATCGCTACTCCTGGTTCTGTTTATCATCTGATCCACCTTTTAGGATCGTTGAAACTGGCCATTTTGAAACACGCAATGATGTTGCGACAAAAACAGCTTGTGCCAGTGACAAGAACCGGTATTACCAGTATAACAGTAAGATTTCTATATTTTTCTATTCCAAGGATTTTGCCTTTCTAGTTTTGATATTAAAGTAAAACTTCGTGAGTATTTGTTATAATGACAGTCTATTCAGTAATAATTTCTGATTATGTTACTGTACATGCACTGATCAGACAGAACATTATGACCACCTACCTAGTATCCAGTACGTCCACCTTTGGCAAGAATAGCAGCGGCGAAGTGTCATGGTGTGGCAGCAATGAGGCCTTAGTACGTCGCTGGAGGGAGATACCACCACATATGCACACACAAGTCACCTAATTCCTGCAAATTCCGGGGCGTGGGGGCGATGAGCTCCGACCCCACGTTCTATCACGTTCCAGATGGGTTCGATCGGGTTCAGATCTTGCGAGTTGGTTGGCCAGCACATTAATTGGAACTCGCCACTCCGTTCCTCGAACCACTCCATCACACTTCTGGTCTTTTGACGTAGAGTATTATCTTTTTGAAAAATGACACTGCCGTCGAGAAGCATGATCGGCATGAAGAGGTGTACGTGGTCTGCAACCAATGCACGATACCCTTGGCCGTCATACTTTCTTGCACGAGCTCCACTGGAACCATGAATGCCCACGTGTATGTTCCCCAGAAAACAATGCAGTTGCCACCAGCTTGTCTCCGTCCCGCAGTACAGGTGTCAAAGAGCTGTTCCCCTGGAAGACGACGTATTCGCGCCCTCCCATCGGCATCATGAAGAAGGTAGCGAGATTCATCAGACCATGCATTGCTCTGCCATTGTGCCAACGTCCAGTGCCGATGGTCTTGCGCTCATTTCAGTCGTAGTTGCCGATGTGGTGGTCTTAACATTGGTACACGCATGGGTCGTCCGCTGCGGAGACCCATCGTTAGGAGGGTTCGGTGCACTGAGAGTTCGGACACACTTGTACTCTGCCCAACATTGAATATGACGTTATTTCCGCCACAGTTCGCCTGTTTTACCAGTCTGTCAGACTACGTCGTCCGACATTTGTAATGAGGGGTGCCACCCAACCCCACGAGGTGTGGATATTGTTTTACCTTGGTTTCGCCACGTGCTGAAGACGCCGCAGCACTCCTCAAGCACTCGACAATTAATCCAACTGCCGATATGCTTGTGCTGAGCCTCCGGGGCATCACAATCTGGCCTCGGTCAAACTGAGATAGATCGCGTGTCTTCCCCATTCTACACACGGAGGGCGCGCTCACTGATACAATGACTAGCAGTCATTCCTCGCAAGATGGTGCTGCTATCGCCTGGACAGGTTTCTATCGATAGCAGGTTGGTGGTCATAATGTTCTGGCTGGTCAGTGTATATACACTCCTGGCGATTAAAATTCCTACACCACGAATATGATGTGCTACAGACGCGAAATTTAATCGACAGGAAGAAGCTACTAGCCCTTCAGCGCATTCACACAAGGTTGGCGCCGGTGGCGGCACCTACAACGTGCTGACATGAGGAAAGTTTCCAACCGATTTCTCATACACAAACAGCAGTTGACCGGCGTTGCCTGGTCAAACGTTGTTGTTATGCCTCGTGTAAGGAGCAGAAATGCCTATATCACGCTTCCGACTTTGATAAAGGTCGGATTGTAACCTATCGCGATTGCGGTTTATCGTATCGCGACATTGCTGCTCGCGTTGGTCGAGATCCAATGACTGTTAGCAGAATATGGAATCGGTGGGTTCAGGAGGGTAATACGGAACGCCGTGATGGATCCCAACGGCCTCGTATCACAAGCAGTCGAGATGACAGGCATCTTAACCGTATGGCTGTAACGGATCGTGCAGGCACGTATCGATCCATGAGTCAACAGATGGGGACGTTTGCAAGACGACGTTTTCAGCAGCATGGACTATCAGCTCGGAAACCATGGCTGCGGTTACCCTAGACGCTGCATCACAGACAGTAGCGCCTGCGATGGTGTACTCAACTACGAACCTGGGTGCACGAATAGCAAAACGTCATTTTTTCGGATGAATCCAGGTTCTGTTTACAGCATCATGATGGTCGCATCTGTGTTTGGCGACATCGTGATGAATGCACATTGGAAGCGTGTATTCGTCATCGCCATACTGGCGTATCAGCCAGCGTGATGGTATGGGGTGCCATTCGTTACATGTCTCGGTCACCTCTTTTACCCATTGACGGCACTTTGAACAGTGGACGTTACATTTCAGATGTGTTATGACCCGTGGATCTACGCTTCATTCGATCCCTGCGAAACCCTACATTTCAGCAGGATAATGCACGGCCGCATGTCGCAGGGCCTGTACGGGCCTTTCTCGATACAGAAAATGTTCGACTGCTGCCCTGGCCAGCACATTCTGCAGATCTCTCGCCAATTGAAAACGTCTGGTCAATGGTGGCCGAGCAACTAGCTCGTCACAATACGCCAGTCACTACTCTTGATGAACTGTGGTATCATGTTGAAGCTGAATGAGCAGCTCTACCTGTACACGCCATCTGAGCTCTGTTTGACTCAATACCCAGGCGTATCAAGGCCGTTATTACGGCCAGAAGTGGTCGTTCTGGGTACTGATTTCTCAGGATCTATGCACTCAAATTGCGTGAAAATGTAATCACATGTGAGTTCTCGTATAATATATTTGTCCAATGAATACCCGTTTATCATCTGCATTTAGTCTTGGTGTGGCAATTTTAATGACCAGTAGTGTACGTACAGGTTGACTGAAGATGGCTATGCCATTAATTTCAGTGAAGCTGTGGAATATTACTCGCACAAAATATCTTATAGGGCTTCTAATTAAAAAAATCGGTTATGGGCTGGCAAGTAAAATTTAAACTACCACTCTGGACATCCTGTATTAATTTTGTCCACAATTTAATTAGATTATACAAGCAGAGCGTCAGAATAGTTGTGGCTAGAAGAAGGTAGGCTGTCCAGTAAAATCGCATAAAAATAAAAATAGTGCGTTCAGAATTTGTAAATCAGCAGAAATCGAATGAGAGACGGCGGATGTGAGACGCGGCGCCTTTAGGTCTGAGTAATTAAACGACAGCGTGGCATTCCGCGTTCCGAGTGGATTCTAATCGAAAAGACGCGAGGGCCAGGGAATTTGATGAGGACGGAGGACGGCGGACGCAGGCGAGAACGAGGATGCGGCCAAATAAGTCCGGCGCCATCTCGTTACGTCCGCCGGAGCGTGAAAGAGGCCCAAGTCGGCGTTTGGCGTCTCGCTGTTTATTTGCCAGACTCATTCCGGGATGTGGGACGACAGGTGGGCACTAGCATCACATTCGTTAAGCAACGTAATCGCGTTCTCTTTCCATTACGAAACTGTCGCCACGGTCTCTGCCCCTCATACTACCGACGTACGGTCGCGAATTTGCTAAGGAAATAAGTTGTTCCGCCCAGATGTGGAAGGGAATTGGAGACATTTTGAGTAAGCAGCTGAGCATCTGCAGCACTGATGACTTTGTTTTATGGAAATGGCAAATGGCACAGTAATCAACAACAGAGGATATTATACAATCATTCGAAGATGGCTTTAAATGTTGGTATACTTAGCGAGATGAATCAGTGGTACAGATACTTGATAATTGAACGATTTTTTAAAAATACCGACAACTACTTTTCTGTAACGATGCCTGTCTTGACATCCGTGTGTCGCCTTCTGCGGGTCTCGTTTTTATTTCATAAATATCTTAAAGGAACTTCCAGTTGGTGGCCCATTTTAGATCAAAAACTCTAACATGCGCATCTTTTCTGTCGTGATTTCTTGCCCCAGGGTGCTTAATGCGATGCTTAGGTTTTACAGGCTGGCCTGCTGTTAAGCTTTTTATGATTTGACAGCAAGTCATCGGCAAATTAGTCGAAAATAATTTGTTTCTTTGCTCGACACTAATCGTATCCATAATTTTCTGAAAGAGTAACAGTAGTAGATGTTCTGTACTTACTTTTTTCCGTATTTTACACACTTGGTCGGCTTTATGGGGTGAAATTTTGCATAACGTTTATTCTCTCTTTTTCCCCTCGTTGCTCTTACCTCGTATCGCAAGTTACCAATAACTGTCCGATTTTAAATAGACTCTCTAAATAATTTACAATGTACAACTAGCATATCAAATAGAAACTCGTAAAAATTAATAATAAAGTCCAAGATTCGGTTGTTTCGTTCTTTTTGGAATATCTAGTTTTTATAGCAACAGTTTTCCGTTAAGTTAGTTTACATAATTATCTACACTTACACGGTGTACGCTGAGCACTTTCTTTTATGCCTGTGTTTTATTCATGTCCATAGGTTGTTGTGTTAAGCACTTGCGGACTTAAACTTCTGTAATAAAAGAGTACACTTTACTGCAGTTCCCAACCTGGCTGTTGATGGAACTTTCCTCACTGCTACATTAAGTGGCTGATCGTGAGAACTGCACGGGGTTGCAAGTGTGTGAGTGTGTGTGTGTGTGTGTGTGTGTGTGTGTGTGTGTGTGTGTGTGTGTGTATGTGTGTTATGGTATGTTGGGTAATAATGGAAATATTATTTTTAAGTTGTCTCTTTTTTGCTCACTGAGCTTTTTCACTCTTTTTCCAGCTATCATAGCATAACGCTTACCACCGGTGAACATTATTGTGACACTTCCGATTCCATGTCCATCTTCTAAGGGGCACATACGTCCCTGACTTCCTTTTTTATGGGAGAAAATGGGTGACCGCATCGAACGGCACAGGTGGCGGAACGATAGAATATTAGGTGAATGGAGTACAGTTACCCCGACTTAAATCCCTTCCAGCACTTTTAGCATGTGTTGAGGAGTCGTTTTCCAGCACGTCCTTCAGTCCGGAACCGCGCGACTGCTACAGTCGCAGGTTCGAATCCTGCCTCGGGCATGGATGTGTGTATGTCCTTAGGTTAGTTAGGTTTAAATAGTTGTAGTGTCCTCGACACGTACCAGGTTCATTTTCCCCACCAATTGGCATGATCTCGGCCTCACCAATGGGAAGGATGGGTGGGGGCGCGGTTTCCCGCAAGATCGCTATCTGCGCCAGTCGTCTCATTGATACCCAATTCACAAGCTGCCCGATAACATTCTGCACTTATTCGCCAAACACACATCCTTCGATCGGATTGCCGCAAGCTGTAGCATGAGTCATCACTCCAATTCACTTGTCTCCACTCACGGTTGGTTGTTTGGTTGGTTTCGGGGAAGGAGACCAGACAGCGAGGTCATCGGTCTCATCGGGTTAGGGAAGGATGGGGAAGGAATTCGGCCGTGCCCTTTCAGAGGAACCATCCCGGCATTTGCCTTGATTGATTTAGGGAAATCACGGAAAACCTAAATCAGGATGGCCGGACGCGGGATTGAATCGTCGTCCACTCACTGTCTACATATATTTACAGAGGTCGCATTTCCGACAATTGATAGTGGGCATAAGAACAACGAAATATGTTGTATGTCTAATACTGAATTCCTGTATCAGTCGATATACTTGTGTTTAAGACAGTCGAAATCTTTTGAAAATACCAGTATATTGATATAACGCTCGTTAATGTTCACACTGAAACTTTTCGCAAAAGTACGCCAGAAACGTGCTGCAGTTGCAGGGGTAGGGTGCCGAAATAGGCTGTTGCGCTGAAAACACCGTCGAGTGGGGGCTCTCTAACCAGGCAGCGTAGTTATTTTCAGCAAGATGATAGGCTTACGCTACTAATATAAACTGTATTTCCTCTTGCCGCAACTTTATACCACATAGATAGAGGTACAACCGCGCTTGTTGGTAGTGGATCTACATGATAACTAATAGCGTATCAGAATGGGCAGTTTGAAATTTATGTACGTAGCCATTTTTAAGTGAACAGTTTCTGAGGAAGCAAGTAAATAGTCGGAAGGCTTGGTACAACGGCTGAGTTTTGAATGTGTTAACACCGCTATAGCCGGCTGCTGTGATCGAGCGGTTCTCGGCGCTTCAGTCCGGAACTGCGCTGCTGCTACGGTCGCAGGTTCGAATCCTGCCTCGGGCATGGATGTCTGTGATGTCCTTAGGTTAGTTAGGTTTAAGTAGTTCTAAGTCTAAGGGACTGATGACCTCAGATGTCAAATCCCACAGTGCTTGAAGCCATTTTTTAACACCGTATGGCCGAGTCCAGCCACCTTGCTTTTCAGTTTTCATACATTCCATGGTTAATTTCGCTAACAGTCTTAGCGTCAACATTAGCGAGCATTATATTACCGTCCTCTTTCTTTGCGAATGCTGTTAAAGTATATCTCTCCGTTTAAGGAAAAACACACTCTTTTTTAATATTTGGATTGATACAGGAGTTATCAGTATTAACTGTGAAAGAAAATTACGTTCACCTCCGCCGACTATTATGTACCGAAAACCTTGTTTCGTTTCCTTGAATCGTTGAGACATAAAATGGGTGTAATTTTTGTTTAGGTTTTTCACCCTCTATGCACCTGTTGCTCCTTCTAATTCATTCAGGAGTTAAACGCCAGTAAAGCTTTGACGCTTCTCTTAAACTGTACTATATAGGAATGTATCACACAACACAACGCTTGAAAATCGTAAACATGAAAGTGCTTTTCAGTCATAGAATAGTGATAAAACACGGATGTGTAATATAGCTTATGCTCAGCACCTTCAGTAAGTATTATTATATGAAAAAGGCGTCGACCCAGCTTCTTCGACCTACTGAGTGTCAGTGCTTTGAAGCTTTAGTTTCAGTGGTAAGAAGTGGCAGAGTGGAGTTGGCTGTTGGAATAGCTTTGGCTGCCTCCAGCAGCGGCTGTAACGCGAGCAGCGGGTCCGGCTCCCTACGCCCTCGTACGTGCTCGCCGCCTAAGAACATAAGCCGCTTACGCCGCGCCTCAGATGTTGCCCATTATTATACCTCAGCGAGCATTGCGTTAATGAACCACATTCGATGCGTTTGACGGACAAAGTGGCCCTCGATGGTCGGACTTTCCCGCGAGATGCTGCTCTTCGCTTTAATCCGACTATAATAGTTATATGTATCAAGATACGTTGCAGATGAAACTTCATATTTTTGGGCATAAATATTTAGTTAACAATTACTGACCTGCAAATGCAGCGAATACTCTCTTCCCGTGTCGTGGGAAGGACATTCTGTCGCACAGTATGCTTCGATACTAGCACAAGTAGATATCAATGACTCAGTGAATAGTATTATGTGCATCTGATGACTTTTGGGAGATAACGTTACCTATAAGAAAGTGTTACGTGATAACAATGAAATAAAAGTAGTGGGAAATGTTACTGTTTTTAAACTACAAAAAGAGCTTAACGTTTGCTGGAAAACCACTTAGGGTCTATCCTAGAATTAATTCAGAGCGTTACAGTGATAAGCCAAAACTTCATACGGTCACTGCCCATCGTAGGATTAAATGCCGCCTTGCAGAGTGTAACGCGGAATCGACAGCTAATACACGGACTGCAGACGAACGGGGAGTCATTCTGTGGTGTCACCGCCAGACACCACACTTGCTAGGTGGTAGCCTTTAAATCAGCCGCGGTCCGTTGGTATACATCGGACCCGCGTGTCGCCACTATCAGTGACTGCAGACCGAGCGCCGCCACACGGCAGGTATACTCTAGAGAGACTCCCTAGCACTCGCCCCAGTTGTACAGCCCATTTTGCTAGCGATGGTTCACTGGCTACATACGCTCTCATTTGCCGAGACAACAGTTTAGCATAGCCTTCAGCTACGCCATTTGCTACGACCTAGCAAGGCGCCATATTCAGTAATTAGAATGAATTCTGAACAGACGATATTGTGAATCATGTACCATCAAGAGCGACGTTCATCATTAATGGATTAAAGTGAACTATCTACCTAGCTACGTCCGCTTTCTGAATTCTAATTCCTTGTCGTGTTCCAGACCTCACGTCAGTATAGTTCTTCCCTCCTGACGCCAGCCTGTGTGAGCTAAAACGCGTGCATTTCGGCCTCCTCTAGTAACACGGTGTTGGCTCTTCTGCCAACACAACACATTCTAGCGACAACACGGGCCGCAAATGCAGAAATCCACAGACAGAAGCAACCTCGACAACGGACGGATATATATGGTTCTGCGCCTGGGACAGAACATCTTACAAACGCCGAAGCTGGTCGGCTGTTCACACGCTTCTGTAGTGAGAAAATACAGAAAGTATTTGAAGGATGGTGAAACCATGTGTAGCCTACAGGGTGTTGGACGTCCACGTCTCATCACAGAACATGGAAGTTGACGGCTGTGTAAAGTAAGACTGGTGGTGGTTTGTGACAAATCTGAGGACAAAGTACAGAACTGGTACAGGCACATTGTTTTGGGGCATAACGTTCGACGCACATTGTTGCCCTCCGTAGCAGACGAGGCCTACTTGTTCCCATGTTGACACAAAAACATTGTGAATTACTTTTGTAGATGGCACGGGATAATCGAGATTGGACCTTGCATCAAAAGAAAAATGTCGCCTGGTTAGACGAATTACGTTTCTTGACACACCAGGTAGATGGTTGTGGTCGGATTCCTCATTATCCAAGCGAACGGGTACTTGAAAATTGCACCGCGCCAAAGACAGGGGCCGCTGGTGGCAGTATTATGCCATGGGGCACGCATTTCTGTGCTTCAATGGGACCTGTGGTAACAGTCGGAGGCACCATCACAGCAGTAGTCTACGTGAACCATATTTCGAAACATCAGCTTGATGATGTACCTGATGACTGTGACATCTTCCTGCAAGATAACTGTCCACTCCAAAATGCCAGAATCACGTTACAGTGGTTTCAGGACCATTATGGTGAACTTATATTGATGTCTTGGCAACGAAATTAGACTGATCTCAATCCTATGGAACACATCTGAGACTCAATCGGGCGCCTGCCCGCACCGATACACCACTGGCACATAATTTACGGAATTACGTGCATGTGCATGTACGTTGACGTCTGGCGTCACGTAATTCCGGTAACCTACCAAGATCTTGTAGAATCTATCCACGCAGAACTGCTGCTTATTGCCTTCCAAAGGTGCATCAACACACTCGCAAGCGCAGGGTCAAAATGTTTTGGTTCATCAGCTACATTTGCAGTACTCATGATTACTGCTACAGGCCATTTAAAAATGAAGAAATTAGTTTATTCTGATTATTTCTGGTCACTAATGAGTTACGAAATAATTAGGGAAACTCAGCAAGCAGTGTTTGTGCAAGGTACGACGCAAGCTCACCAATACTAACAAGGGAAACTCCCCAGCGCACCCCCCTCAGTTTTAGTGGTAAGAAAGCCCAGTGGAAAGCCCGTCAAAAACTGAGCACGGATCAAGCATTAAAACAAGAAACAGATGTACCGAACTGTACAAAAAAAGCAAAATAGGAACAGTAAACCGTCCAAGAATAAGAAGTGCAATGTAGAGCAACAGGAAACAGCAACGACGTCGTGGATAAGTGGTAAAGGTGTTGGACTACGAAGTGGGAGAACTATGTTCAAACCTTCCTAAGTGCCAATTTATTTTTAATTTACTTTTTTCACTGTTCGCTCTGTGCAAATTGTGTCTGTTTCGTGGTGTAACGTCCATTTGCAACTACGATGTGTAAGGTAGGGACCTATGATGACAGTTGATTCTGCACAACTACTCTATTAGCAGCCGAAAGGAAGTGGCTTCGGAATGGGAACCGCAAACGTTTGATAACAAGGCGACAAATCAACCGAATCCTCCACCGGCAAACACGTCCGGTGTGCGATACATGGCATTACTGACCGTACATGTGTCATTTGATAGGAATATCTTATGGACGCACCTAATTTGTACGGTTGGTAAGTGACTGACGTAAGCCTCTTTGTCCTAGGTGTTCATTTGAGTGTAATCGCTCCTAAGAAAATGAAGGAAACGTAATAGTTTGTCACATTAACTGCAACAAATGAACGCATCAGTTTCGCAATCACACAGTTTCTCTGTGCTCTGTCAAAACATAAGTTTTTAACGTTTCGTTCCGTTTTCGAAGTTTTAACTCTTGAATTCCGTTGTTGTAACATAGTTCACACCCGTTTATTTGTTGCTTTCATTTCTATAAGACGTCTATATGGTATCTTGCCTGCTCTCACTATTAATCAGATTTACCTGCGACAATAACGTATTCTTACTACATGGCTCATATTCTATAACCAACATATAAACTTCCAAGAATACAGTTCATAATGTTGTGAAAAAAAAGGCACCAAGGAGTTTTGAATACGGCTCGTCCGGTTCGCAGTCCACTATCGTGACCACTTTCCACGACGCCATGTGTCTCAATATTGCACGTGCTAAGCTTGGAGCGTTCACTGTATTTTTTGTTTGTTTGTTTTAACAGTTCAGTACACCTTGTTCCTGTTTTCATGCTTGATCGGCCGGCCTGGGTGGCCGAGCGGTTCTAGTCGCTTCAGTCTGAAACCGCGTGACCGCTACGGTCGCAGGTTCGAGTCCTGCCTCGGTCATGGATGTGTGTGATGTCTTTAGGTTAGTTAGGTTTAGGTAGTTTTAAGTTCTAGGGGACTGATAACCTCAGATATTAAGTCCCATAGTGCTTAGAGCCATTTGAACCATTTTTTCTGCACAAACTCGTCACGGAAACGTTAGAGTGTGGCAGTAGTGACTCCAATGACCAATTCAGATACTCTTTCTCGACGTTTGCACTGTAACTGGCTGTTGCAGTCTGTGTGTGATGGAGTGGTTGACCCTGAAACGGTATGTCTCTCTGATGAAGCTGGCTGCCATTACCGTGGTACGTAACTCGCGCAGAACAATCTACTTTCTAGTTCTGATGATTGTCATAATTTACATCAAGAGCCTCAGAAAGGTGTGAAAACAGAAGTCTAGTGTGGTTCAAATGGCTCTGAGCACTTAACTTCCGAGGTCATCAGTCCCCTAGAACTTAGAACTACTTAAACCTAACTAACCTAAGGACATCACACACATCCATGCCCGAGGCAGGATTCGAGCCTGCGACCGTAGCGGTCACGCCGTTGCAGACTGAAGCGCCTAGAACCGCACGACCACACCGGCCGGCTCTAGTGTGGAATCAGTGTAACGTGAATTACTGAACCGATCATTTTACACAAATCCACAACTGTTGTGAAGAGTATACTGCAACTTTTATTCAGAAAACTATTAGTTACTGAAAATGCAGAGGCACCAACCGCCACTGCGTGTATGACAGTGTTGAAGATAGTTCATGTCATTTTTGCGCCATAAATTGCATTTATTTGTTTTCAGGATCAAATGCCAGTTCTTACACAAATCCTCGCTTTTTTGGAAAGCTTCCTACTTTCGCTATAGTTTTCTTGTGTTTCAACTTCTTGATGTACAGCAAAATCATTTGTAACCCTCCTCACAAGGAATATTTGCTGCAAGCCTACGTAATTGAGGTGCAGTTCTAAGGGAACTGACAAGATTTATCGCACAATAGAGAGCTCATCAAGTTATACATTAATTGGGAAAGCTTTTAGGACCATTATTTTTGGAAAGTGTGTGGGTTTTAGTGTGGGGAGAAAAGGTCTTTACACAAGAGTTATAAATGTATTTAACAGGTAATTCGATTGGCGGTTCAGAGTCTCGGAGCTGGCCAACGTAATGTTTGGAAACATAGTGGGTGATGCCACTGGAAACAGAGTGATATTGCTGCTGCTGAACGCTTTGCTGGTATGCCTGTTGCGAGATACTTCAGCGTTGTATGTTAATCCAGTACTGGTTGTGAGCATCAGAGACGCCAATCAAAAAGAGACATTCATGACAGCCGACTCAGATGCAGTTCGACCTGGCCATGGACACGCACTGGGTGGTGTCCGTAGGTGCTGCTTCCTCCCGGAGTGCAGCATGATCACAACGAAATGCCCCACACCATTGTTACAGATATTAATGTGCACAAAAGTACCCCATTAAAATTGCTCATTTGATCTCAAAGAAATACCGAATATTCAGGAAAATGACCCTGAGAGATGTAGTATAGCAGACACACAATTTTTGTATTTTTAAATATAGTGGTTCATGGAAAATGTATATTCTCCATAGTCAGTTATTAAGTATCTTTATAAGGAGTAATTACTGTAGTCCGAAATATATACTTTTTTTAGAAAAATAGATAAATTTTGTGCAATAAAAAGCAATCATAATGGACTTTAGTTACATCATTCCTGCAGCTGGTGCATCTAATCTGTGTATTGCTTATTGATTTCAAATACTGCACTCATTTGCATTGTTCACAACTACTAATTTTTCAAACTGGATAGCATGAAAGTTACTACAAAAATTAGCCTCTAAAGTGCGCTTAAAATACAAGACCATTACGAGAGTGGCGCATAACTTTGGTGTGATGATATTTACAGTTGCGTAATGGATGGCAGTCGTGTACGACTTCCCTGTTAGTATCGTTATTTTTCTGTTTATCTTACTTTGGGTGTGAGTGACAAGGCTTCATCAGAATTTTAAGAATTTTGCCTCTGACATCCTTTCTCTACTTATTAACAGTATCGACCACATATGTAATTACGTTGAGTTACAACTGCATTAGATTTAGCAGGTTATCTGTATACTTGTTATACGTAAAATATTTAGCTGCGCATATCAGGAGTAAAGTTAACGAGACATTTTTCAAGTCATTATCGTACTGCTGTTTGACAAATGTGAAATGGAGTCCGAACGAAGTGGGAGGTGTATCGTAGCGTGACCGACGAAATGATTGGAGGTGCAGCACATACCTGGATTAAATAAGTATAGAGACGCATATTGTCCTTTTCCTTTTCAAAGAACTACCCTCGTTGTTTGCCTCAGTCGATGTAGACAAATGACTACAGCATAAACACAGATTGCAGGACTGGGGTTTGATCCTCAATTCTTCATTACACGGGTCTGGTGTGTTAACCACTCCACTACCTTATCTGATAAACATGGTTCGAGAAACAGAACGAGTGAGACTGTACATGCCATATTTGTAAAGCAAATGAAATTTTTCGACGATTATCCGTTTACATGTTACAACGAAACCTTTTCTGTCACGTTTCGGTAACAGAGAAAAAATTAAAAAGAAATTCTTTCACATCATCGCACACCAGAGCAGTCTCAGAAATATAACAGATGTAATACATTTGGAAAATGAGAAAAATCTCAAGACTCTCATAGTCAATAATATTTTTGTTTCAGCAATGTAATCATTACCGAAAGAAACGAAAAGACTAATGAGCATGATTTTTGACTTATTTATAAGAGGATATTAAACATTTAGCTGTGGCTGCTACGATGAGAGAGAAAGGCGTGTCATCGGCAGATGAGCCGCGCTTTTTTGTATAACTTTCTCATGACAGAGAACTTCAATTCACAATTACGAATGTTAATTTTTTTGATCTTATGTAGTGTCTGCTTATACCTTTCCTCTGTATCTATAGCAGAAAATTTACTCACAATACACTCCTGGAAATGGAAAAAAGAACACATTGACACCGGTGTGTCAGACCCACCATACTTGCTCCGGACACTGCGAGAGGGCTGTACAAGCAATGATCACACGCACGGCACAGCAGACACACCAGGAACCGCGGTGTTGGCCGTAGAATGGCGCTAGCTGTGCAGCATTTGTGCACCGCCGCCGTCAGTGTCAGCCAGTTTGCCGTGGCATACGGAGCTCCATCGCAGTCTTTAACACTGGTAGCATGCCGCGACAGCGTGGACGTGAACCGTATGTGCAGTTGACGGACTTTGAGCGAGGGCGTATAGTGGGCATGCGGGAAGCCGGATGGACGTACCGCCGAATTGCTCAACACGTGGGGCGTGAGGTCTCCACAGTACATCGATGTTGTCGCCAGTGGTCGGCGGAAGGTGCACGTGCCCGTCGACCTGGGACCGGACCGCAGCTACGCACGGATGCACGCCAAGACCGTAGGATCCTACGCAGTGCCGTAGGGGACCGCACCGCCACTTCCCAGCAAATTAGGGACACTGTTGCTCCTGGGGTATCGGCGAGGACCATTCGCAACCGTCTCCATGAAGCTGGGCTACGGTCCCGCACACCGTTAGGCCGTCTTCCGCTCACGCCCCAACATCGTGCAGCCCGCCTCCAGTGGTGTCGCGACAGGCGTGAATGGAGGGACGAATGGAGACGTGTCGTCTTCAGCGATGAGAGTCGCTTCTGCCTTGGTGCCAATGATGGTCGTATGCGTGTTTGGCGCCGTGCAGGTGAGCGCCACAATCAGGACTGCATACGACCGAGGCACACAGGGCCAACACCCGGCATCATGGTGTGGGGAGCGATCTCCTACACTGCCCGTACACCTCTGGTGATCGTCGAGGGGACACTGAATAGTGCACGGTACATCCAAACCGTCATCGAACCCTTCGTTCTACCATTCCTAGACCTGCAAGGGAACTTGCTGTTCCAACAGGACAATGCACGTCCGCATGTATCCCGTGCCACCCAACGTGCTCTAGAAGGTGTAAGTCAACTACCCTGGCCAGCTAGATCTCCGGATCTGTCCCCCATTGAGGATGTTTGGGACTAGATGAAGCGTCGTCTCACGCGGTCTGCACGTCCAGCACGAACGCTGGTCCAACTGAGGCGCCAGGTGGAAATGGCATGGCAAGCCGTTCCACAGGACTACATCCAGCTTGTCTACGATCGTCTCCATGGGAGAATAGCAGCCTGCATTGCTGCGAAAGGTGGATATACACTGTACTAATGCCGACATTGTGCATGCTCTGTTGCCTGTGTCTATGTGCCGGTGGTTCTGTCAGTGTGATCATGTGATGTATCTGACCCCAGGAGTGTATCAATAAAGTTTCCCCTTCCTGGGACAATGAATTCACGGTGTTCTTATTTCAATTTCCAGGAGTGTATATTGAATTTCAGGAGGGAAGATGGCAAATGAAACGTTGACAAAGGCAATTTTGTAACATGGTCATACTTGAAAATTGAATTTATGTGTGCTATGTATAGTATCAGAATAAAACTGTGTGTTGTTGTCTGGCAGATCAGTTATTAAATTCAGCATATTATCCAGCATGGTGGAAGAAAACTTCAGTAGATGCGATCGACATAAAGGACACAGGGTAAAGTTAAGAGTAAGTAAATTTTGTGCACTCTTGTTTGTATTTCATTCCGCAATTCAGAGTTTTGTGTCGGTAGCCTAGCCTAGTAAATTCCAAAAATCCTCTCGCAACTAATTAATTACGTGTAAGAATGAAACTTCTACTTACTTGTAGTTGAAGGCTGCCTTTCTACCCTGAATGTTGGTGAAGCACGACATGGTTTTCTTGATCACCAGCTTCAGATTCAAATCCTGAAGATGCTGACATCGTTGTGTAGTCAGTTACAAAAGACAAACGTTAATATTTTTGTGGTTAATTCAGTGTTAACCACTTGATGTCACTGGTATTGCAGTCGACTGTAATTTTATAAATTATTCAAAAGTTTTGTACTAAATTAGTTGTGCCACAGTTTCAGATGAGTACTTTGCACAAACCTCTTAAATATGTTCCAAATATGTTCCGTTATGCCTTCTGCACGATTGTCTGTTTTAGTTAGACGTATTTTTTTAATTTTTTATAACTTGTATCTTAAGGTTCATCAATTAGAAACATTTTCCATCCATTGTTCTTTCTTAGCATTTCTCATGATCTCCTTTTATAAAATATCTCAGAATTAAAAGCGTTATTTTTAAAATACGAATCTTTATCACTGACTTAAGTCACCCTTTAGCTTAAGGAGCTTCACAATATCAAAAATACCCAGTGTAAATTACATACCTTTAATTTTTAAAGTAAATATTGGTGTAACTTTGTTGCCTATATGAAAGGATTCCTATGACTATGGAATAAATAGTCCTTTCTTCTCATACGGGCTCATAGTATTTTATGAACATCGTCATCCACTGCTGAATAAAGGCCTCTTCTATGCTTTTCCGTGTGTTACGGAATACTGGCAGATATTAAGTAGAATATACGACAATTTTCTTCGTAATTTTCATGCTACACTATTGCGTAAACTATACCAATACGCTAATAGAATTCGTCGTATATATTTCTCTTACGACAGGTACTGAATGAACGCTCTCGCTTTGGTTTATCTTGTATCTCCTGTTTATTCTGCTGGTGACTTCATGCATTTTAATGACAGCCAGCACCACAAACTTTCCTCTTCCAACCGATGCCGGGCACTATATTTTATATTCTGGCAAGAGGGAAGCAGGTTTCCTTGATAACGATTTGCCGTTTGTTTTAAATAACGAGGTAAGCGTGTAAAAGGCATTGAGATTTGTGTGTTGTCTAAATTCCTACCTAAATTAGCAGCTATCTGAATGCTGAACGGTTCATCGATTTTCAGTTAGTAATCAAACAAACCACGGTTATCTGAATCGTGGTTTTACATTTTTGATTGCGTGTTCATTTCTGTTGTATCGTATTTGTATACACATTCTAGCTGATGCTCGGGTTTATATTTAAGCAATTTTTGTTATCCATGCGTAGAATCGTTGACCAACTTCCACTTGTTCTCAGAGAGACAGGTTCATCTCTGTTTGCTATTACCGGTCAGGCAGCTACACATACCGAAGATTAAGCTTAAGCATTTTTTTTTTCAGATGATTCTCGTTTTATTTGGTATTTGATGTCATGACTCTTTTATAGTTTTATTAAAGCACGAAGAAAAGTGGAGGAACGTGCATGTGACACTCACACCTATACGTGTTTTTTATTATCCGTTTTAACATACTGACAAGACAAGCAAATGTTGTCTTTGTTGTCATCGCAGAGCATCTGTTAAGTCTGTAATATGAGTCGTTGGGCCATTGTCTCAGTGAGATTTCTTTCTAAATGTGTACATTTATAATCAGCAAGGCTACTGAGAGCACCCAGTGAGCGCCCTGAAACCATCATCATCATCATCATAGTAATCATCTACCTCGTCGCCTTCATTGTTAGCATCATCTACATCTAAATCTGCATACATACTCCGCAATCCACCATATGGTGCGTGGCGGAGGGTACCTCGTACCACAACTAGCATCTTCTCTCCCTGTTCCACTCCCAAACAGAACGAGGGAAAAATGACTGCCTATATGCCTCTGTACTAGCCCTAATCTCTCTTATCTTATCTTTGTGGTCTTTCCGCGAAATGTAAGTTGGCGGCAGTAACATTGTACTGCAGTCAGCCTCAAATGCTGGTTCTCTAAATTTCCTCAGTAGCTATTCACGAAAACAACGCCTCCTTTCCTCTAGAGACTCCCACCCGAGTTCCTGAAGCATTTCCGTAACACTCACGTGATGATCAGACCTACCAGTAACTAGCATAGCAGCCCACCTCTGAATTGCTTCTATGTCCTCCCTCAATCCGACCTGATAGAAATCCCAAACGCTTGAGCAGTACTCAAGAATTAATTGGTCGTATTAGTGTTTTATAAGCGGTCTCCTTTACAGATGAACCACATCTTCCCAAAATTCTACCAATGAACCGAAGACGACTATCCACCTTCCTCACAACTGCTATCACGTGCTTGTCCCACTTCATATCGCTCTGCAATGTTACGCCCAAATATCTAATCGACGTGACTGTGTCAAGCGCTACACTACTAATGGAGTATTCAAACATTACAGGATTCTTTTTCCTATTCATCTGCATTAATTTACATTTATCTATATTTGGAGTTAGCTGCCATTCTTTACACCAATCACAAGTCCTGTCCAAGTCATCTTGAATCCTGCTACAGTCACTCAACGACGACACCTTCCCGTACACCACAGCATCATCAGCAAACAGCAGCACATTGCTATCCATCCTATCCAAAAGATCATTTATGTAGATAGAAAATAACAGTGGACCTACCACACATCATCATCCTACCTCTCCCTCTCTGTCTTGCAATATTTCTCTCGATGACTTATCGTTCCAAGCGCTCCACCGAAGGTGCCACTTACAGAAAATAATTGTTACAAACAGATTTTGTATTTTATTAAAAGAAACTCAGTACAAATAGCGTCACAAATATCTATGTGCTTCATAATACATAGTAGAATGAAAACAGCGCACGGCTTGTTTTCGCAAACCCAAAGGAGTATAAAAAATTGTCACTTGTAGGCTAAAACAACACTGCATATTGCAGCATGCCTGACGAGACGACAGTGAGGAATCTCCTTGTTTATAAAATGCATCAATAATAAATACTCCGTGTAAGGAATAACTATTTTTCCTCGTATAGGAACAAGAGTTAATAATACTTGGACAATCTCTGCAGAGTAAGTCTTTTAACAGTAATACTGTAGTTATCACAAGCCTGGCTCATTGGATGACAGACAAGCTCGATCCGACAAACGGGAACGGTGGCGCAGATAGAGCCCACACCGCGCTGTGCTCGTTTTTAGTTCGTGCGCAGCAGGTTGGCTCCCCCGTGGCCTGCGCGGGCGATGGCGGGCAGTGGGCATTCTGCTGGGCAGCTGCCGCTGCTCGTGGACACACGGCTGGCTGCCGACGCAGCACCTCTTCATTTCCAAGCTCGCCCGTCCGGCCGCTCAGTTCTTGATGCGCGCGATCTCCCTGGCAATCGTTTCTCTCGATTTGCCTTTCGTCTCGGGCACGAACGGCACCACGAAGGCTATGGCGAGGACGTTGGCCACCAGGAAGAAGAGGTAGGTCGGTATGGAGCCGACCGTGTCGACGGCGTCGCTGAAGAAGTTGGTGATCAGGAACGACAGCAGCCAAGTGAGCGACACGTACAGCGCCGAGCCCTTCTTGTTCTCGACGGGCAGCAGCTCGGCCATGATGAGCCAGGGCAGCGGGCCCATGCCCAGCGAGAAGGACACGACGAACAGGATGAGCGACAGCAGCGGCACCCAGCTCGCCGTCAGCTCGATGTCTGGGTACACGGTCTTGAGGTAGAAGTAGGCGACGAGCAGCGTGTACGATATGACGATGCCGCCCAGCGACACGAGCAGCAGCGCGCGCCGACCCACGTGGTCCACGAGGCGAGAAGCCGTCGTGTTGGACGTCAGCAGCACCGCGCCGATGATCATGCTCGAGTTGTTGGGCGACAGCGGGCTGCCGGCCTCCTGCGCACCGTAATGAATATGTCTTACACATGTCACATAGTCAGAATGAGATTTTCACTCTGCAGCGGAGTGTGCGCTGATATGAAACTTCCTGGCAGATTAAAACTGTGTGTCGGACCGAGACTCGAAAGCTGTGAGGACGGGGCGTGAGTCGTTCTTGGGTAGCTCAGGTGCTAGAGCACTTGCCAGCGAAAGGCAAAGTTCCCGAGTTCGAATCTCGGTTCGGCACACAGTTTTAATCTGCCAGGAAGTTTCATGTCTTATAGTCGATTATCGATAGGTCAGAATTAAGGAAAGTTCAAATAATTGAGAATTTGACTTAAGTTTGAGTGATCAAGACGGAATCAAGAAGTAGTCGAAATAGGAGAATCTTATACCTAAAAAAGTTAAAACGAAATCGATGATCTTATTTTGCTTCAGTGACTGCCAGCGTGCCTGGTCAAGCGCTTTTTCAATTTCGACCGGAATCACAGATACATGATTATGTAATTTCCTTCTAAGTATGTACATGCGCCACGTCTCCAATAACGACTTTGCCCCTTCTTATGTCACATATGGACTCGGCATTGCTTCCACTTCTCATTTTTCGAATAATCGTTGAAGTGTACGAAAGATAGAATGTCTAGTTTCCTCCAAAATCAGGAAAACGTCCGTACAAAAGTTAAATACATTTGCAACTGATTCACCTACTATACACACTATTGGCCATTAAAATTCCTACACCACGAAGGTGACGTGCTACAGACGTGAAATTTAACCGACAGGAAGAATATTCTGTGATGTGCAAATGATTAGCTTTTCAGAGCATTCACACAAGGTTGGCGCCGGTGACCATATCTACAACATGGTGACATGAGCAAAGTTTCCAACCGATTTCTCATACACAAACACCAGTTGACCGGCGTTGCCTGGTAAAACGTTGTTGTGATGCCTCGTGTAAGGAGGAAAAATGCGTACCATCACGTTTCCGACGTTGATAAAGGTCGGATTGTAGCCTATAGCGATTGCGGTTTATCGTATCGCGACACTGCTGCTCGCGTTGGTCGAGATCCAGAATATGGAATCGGTGGATTCAGGAGGGTAATACGGAACGCCGTGCTGGATCCCATCGCCCTCGTATCACTAGCAGTCGAGATGACAGGCATCTTATCCGCATGATTGTAACGGATCGCGCAGCTACGTCTCGATCCCTGAGTCAACAGATGGGGACGTTTGCAAGACAACAACCATCTGCACGAACAGTTCGACGACGTTTGCAGCAGCATGGACTATCAGCTCGGAGACCATGGCTGCGGTTGCCCTTGACACTGCATCACAGACAGGAGCGCCTGCGATGGTGTACTCTTCCCGCGCCCGGGTTCCCGGGTGCGATTCCCGGCGGGGTCAGGGATTTTCTCTGCCTCGTGATGGCTGGGTGTTGTGTGTTGTCCTTAGGCTAGTTAGGTTTAAGTAGTTCTAAGTTCTAGGGGACTGATGACCATAGATGTTGAATCCCATAGTGCTCAGCGCCATTTGAGCCATTTGATGGTGTACTCAACGACGAACCTGGGTGCACGAATGGCAAAACGTCATTTTTTCGGATGAATCCATGTTCTGTTTACAGCGTCATTATGTTCGCATCCGTGTTTGGCGTCATCGCGGTGAACGCACAATGGAAACGTGTATTCGTCATCGTTAAATTGGCATATCACCCGGCGTGATGGTATGGGGTGCCATTGGTTACACGTCTCGGTCACCTCTTGTTCGTAATGACGGCACTTTGAACAGTGGACGTTACATTTCAGATGTGTTACGACCAGTGGATCTACCCTTCATTCGATCCCTGCGGAACCCTACATTTTAGCAGGATAATGCACGACCGTATGTTGCAGGTCCTGTACTGGCCTTTCTGGATACAGAAAATGTTCGACTGCTGCCCTGGCCAGCACATTCTCCGGATCTCTCACCAATTAAAAACGTTTGGTCAATGGTGGCCAAGCAACTGGCACGTCACAATACGCCAGTCACTAATCTTGATGAACTGTGGTATCGTGTTGAAGCTGCATGGGCAGCTGTACCTGTACACGCTATCGAAGCTCTGTCTGACTCAATGCCCAGATGTATCAAGACCGTTATTACGGTCAGAGGTGGTTGTTCTAGGTACTGATTTCTCAGGATCTATGCACCCAAACTGTAATCACACGTTAATTCTAGTATAATATATTCGTCCAATGTATACCCGTTTAGCCGGCCGGAGTGGCCGCGCGGTTAACGGCGCTACAGTCTGGAACCGCGCGACCGCTACGGTCGCAGGTTCGAATCCCGCCTCGGGCATGGATGTGTGTGACGTCCTTTGGTTAGTTAGGTTTAAATAGTTCTAAGTTCTAGGGGACTGATGACCACAGCAGTTAAGTCCCATAGTGCTCAGAGCCATTTGAACCACTTTTTTATACCCGTTTATCATCTGCATTTCTTCTTGGTGTAGCAATTTGAATGGCCAGTAGTGTAAGATTTTTATTGTTGATTAAAGAAAGGAATGCCAGAAAGAGTTCGGTACCAGTTATCGAAACATTCTAATTTTAGAATATTTGTTGGTGGTATATGTCCGCTTCCGACACTGATAATTCTGTGTTAGACTAACACAGAAAAACAACGATGTGCTTGCAGACGACATTTCCCGATGTAAGCGAGAAATCAGCCGAAAAATCTTCCTAAGTAAAAATGAACCTATTCTTAACGAACTGTTTTTCGGTCTAAAAAGCAAATCAAAATGTAAATAACTAAATTAAAGACCACTGATGATGCTTTACTACAGTAAAGAGAAACGCGTCTGGTGAAAAATCAGGCATTGTTATAGTTGCAACGACGGTTCTAAAACATGCCCATGAATTGTAAAGCAACTACGGACACTATGGGCACACAAATGGGCAAAAGTTATTTCCGATAGAACTTAGATAGAGATTCCTCAAGTGTTTTATAGTACGAGTATTATATGTAATCATGGACAATCTAGCAAACGTAGGAAAAGTACTTTTCGAATACGATTGTCTAGGAAAATGCTTAAATTTAAATGGACTGACAGATTTAGAAATGAAAATATATCTCTAAGAACATCAGAAAGAAGAATACTTGTCATAATGATTGGAATGAGGAAAATATCGTGGCTGGGGCTTGCATTTCGAAGAAATTCACTGAAGGGAAGCGTCATGAAAGGAAAGATTGTGGGAGGAGGGAGAAAAAGAAATATATTTGAAATTCTGAGCTGTCATCATAAAGAACGAACTTGGCAGCGAATGAAGAAAGAGACAGGGCAGGAGAAACTAGAGTGAGTGCGGTCAATAAGTGTCATAAGACATTTACCAACGAATAACAAGTGCGAATCGAGATAGCGCAACATACTGAAACACACCATTAAATATAAAAGGTTATAAAATATGTGGGTAATACACATTGTGACATAAAAGAAATTGTAGGCGATGTTTAGTACTTATGTGTAAACCAAAAGTTGCAAAAACTTTGTGTTCGTGTGCTGCGTGCAATTTACCGCCGAAAAGTGGTGTCTGCCCCGACATTAGTCTGGCATATTTGTGAATTAATAACATTTTGACCAGCTTTTGCCGATTTCCGAATCACAGTAATGTTCCCGAAATTCACTCACGCTGCAGAGGACTACATATGCAAAACGTGTGTATTCTAGGAACTTGCTCGGAGCTTCGTGATGGAAATGTCGTGTCCTAACTTCCTGAAACCGGATGTTGTCCGGGAAATTCATTAGCGGGGTGGAGACGGTCCATAGAGAAGACCGGCGCACGCTGCTGAATGTAGGGTGGGCGTGCGTCGACGGCCAGGAGTGTGTGGCATAGCAGCGGTTATTGGTCCACACACACACACACACACACACACACACACTGAATTACAGCCGGCGGCGATCTGAGCAGCGGGTGGCTGCCAGCTGACAGTTGTGATACCAAAACCAAGTTTGTGTTGCACCCAGTGGGCCCTCATATGGCTGGACTCGCACTTTGCATTTAAATCTAGATCTACATATATTCTCCGCAAGCACAATGGTGTGTGACGGAGGGTTCTTTTTGTACCACCTCACTTCCACCGTTTCCTGTTCCAGTCGTGAATGGTACGCGGGAATAACGAATTGTTAGAATCTGTCTGATCTTGCCTTAATGACTTTTTCCCGACATATACGCAAGAGGAAACAATATATTGGTTGGTACTTCTAGAAACGTGCGCTCTCGGAACTTTAAGAGTAAACTACAGTCTGGTACAGACAGTCTCTCCTGCAGCATCTGCCACTGGAGTTGCCTGAGCATCTCCATGACGCTTTTACTCTTACTAAATGAAACTGTAACGAAACGATATGCCTTTCTTGGGATCCTCTCTAATTTTTCTGTGTTTCCCAAACTGGTGAGCAGCATTCAATTTTTGGTAGAAGAAGGGTTCTGTAAGCTACCTCCTTCGTAGGTGAGCTATACTTCCTGAGAATTCTTCCAGTGACACTCTGTCTGGTATCTGCGTTTCCCGCGGTTAATTTTATAGTCTTTTCGCTTTAAGTCAATACGCATCGTACTCCCAGATGTTAGACGGATGTGATTACTTCCAGTGACTTCGGCAATGATACAGTCATACAACAGCAGATTTTATCAGCCTATTTATGGACAATAAGTTGTTTGTGTTTAGGGTCAATGATGAATCCCTGCATCAGGGATCCTCGTATGGGGACCCAGACTGAGGTTTCACGTGGTCTCCCTACATCGATGAAAGCAAATCAAGCTATGACTCTTTTGAAAAGGACTCGACCAATTTACTTGTCCATTATTCCCCATTCCATTCTTATGCTTCGCCGGCCGCTGTGGCCTAGCGGTTCTAGGCGCTTCAGTCCGGAACCGCGCTACTGATAGGGTCGCAGGTTCGAATCCTGCCTCCGGCATGGATGTGTGTGATATCCTTAGGTTAGTTAGGTTTAAGTAGTTCTAAGTCTAGGGGACTGATGATCTCAGACGTTAAGTCCCATAGTGCTCAGAGCCCCATTTAAACCATTTTTTGAACTTCTTATTCGCGAAAAAAAGCAGCTGACAGACCAGAAATCTTATTTACGACCAGTTTCGTTAGTACTGATCATCAGCACCTATCAAGAAGTGTTAATCCATGGTACGCAAGTACGTCATCAATAAGTAATAAAATATAAGTAGTGGGATTATATTGCAGTCATAACCGCGGACGTCACAGATATAACAGCCATTTGGTCTCAGTCACAAGTTGTGCATAGTGGGGTTCATTACAAATAGGCTCATCACATCATATGCGATTCATGCAGACCGCCTGCCGATAAACAAAAAAAAAAAAAAAAAAAAAAAAAAATTACACTTCGCATTTCTGAACCTCGAGAAAGCCTTTAACCGGGTCGTTCATGAGTTAATCTGGAAAACACCAAGATAAAACTATTCCATCTGGTGTGTAAGATATAGGGGGAAGGGGAAGTACCCTGAAGAATTCAAGAAGAATGTCATCAGTCATATGCCAATGAATGCACATGTTGACAGATGGGAATATTACCGAAACATCGGTTTAATAAGCCATGGTTTCAAAGTGTCGACACAATTAATTTACAAAAGAATGGAAAAATTCGTATATGCCGACCTCGGGGAAGATTGGATTGTGTTCAGGAGAAATGCAGGAACACGCGAGGCAATACTGACTTGACGACTTATCCCCTAGTACATAGGTTGAAGAAAGGCAAACCTACGTTTACATCATTCGTAGATTTAGAGAAGGCTTTTGATCATGTTGACTGGAACTACGCTTCTCGAAATATTGAAGGCTGTAGGGCTAAAATACAGAGAGAAAAATGTTATTTACAACTTGTACAGAAAACAAAAAATGGTTCAAATGGCTCTGAGCACTATGCGACTTAACTTCTGAGGTCATCAGTCGCCTAGAACTTAGAACTAGTTAAACCTAACTGACCTAAGGATATCACACACATCCATGCCCGAGGCAGGATTCGAACCTGCGACCGCAGCGGTTGCTCGGCTCTAGGCTATAGCGCTTAGAACCGCACGTACAGAAAACAAACGTCAGTTATGAGAGTCGAAGGGCATGAGAAGAAAGCCGTAGTTGAGAAGGTAGTGATATATGGTTATAGCATATCAGAATTGTTATTCACTCCGTACATTGAGGAAGCTGTGAATCGAACAAAGGAAAAATTTAGAAACATACTTAATGTTCGTGGAGAAGAAATAAAAACTTTGCGGTTTGCCGATGACATTCTGTCAGAGAACGCTAAGGATTTGGAATAGCAGGTAAATGGAATGGATAGTGTCCTGAAGAGACATTATAAGATGAACACCAGAAAAAATAAAATAAGGGCAATGGAGTGTAATAGAACGTAGTCGCAATAAATCACGTGATGTTGAAGGAATTAATTGGGGGAATGAGACGCTAAAAGTAGCAGATCAGTTTCGTTATTTGGTCAGCAAACTAACTAATGATGTAAGAAGTAGAGGGGATATAAAATGCAGACCAGCAATATCAAGAATAGTGTTTCTGAAGAAGAGGAATTTGTCAGCATCTAATGTAAAGATGAGTAAAATTTTGAATGTTAGGAAGTCTTTTCTGAAGGTATTTGTCTAGATTGTAGCCTTGTACTGAAGTGAAACGAGGACGATAAGCTGTTCAGGCAAGAACAGAATAGACGTTTAAATTTAGCTGCTATAGAAAAATTCTCATGATTAAATAGGTAGTTCGAGTAACTAATGAGAAGGCACTGAATCTAATTGGGGAAAATTTGTCACAACTTGACTAAAAGAAGGGGTATGTTGTTAGGACACAGCCCGAGGCATCGAGGAGTCTTCTATATGGTAATGGAGGGAAGTGTAGGTGGCAAAATTGTAGGGAGAGACCAAGTAAGGAAGGTACCAAGCAGTTTCAAATGAATTTCGGCTGCAGTAGAAATTCGGAGATGAAGAGACTTGCATAGAATAGTGTAGCGTGGAGAGCTGCATCATACCAGTCCTCAGACTGAAGACACAACAAGAACAAGAAGTCGGATGTGGCCAGACGTGCTATTCGTTTCCCAGATGGAATTTCACCTCATTTTCTACTATTGTGGTTGTGCATCTAAGTTCCGCGGTCTCATTCCTCGCGTCCATTTTCTGTGTCAACACGGGGACAACAGATATTCAGCTATCCCATCTTTGGACGATTTATGTGCTAATGAGTTGTTTCTTGCTGATCGAACCCGCCTGTATCTCGAAAACTGGTCTCTAAGCTAGAAGAATCGTTTAAGCTACAATGACATCATCACAAACATGAAGAAAACTGATTACTTGGGATGTGACCACTCTGCAAAACTACATAGTACAGTTCCCGCAAAAGTCACCCATACCATCTATTTCACGCACGAAACGTATTTGGGAGTCAGGAGTTAGAGGTCTACGAATGCTGCCGAGTCTCCCCGTTGTAGACATTAATTGAGGAAAGAAAAAAGGCTGACTAACAAAATGTGTTCGTTACTCCGTGTCACAAACGACTTGTTTCGCTGAGAATAAGAAATCGGAGGAATACGGAAACTACCAACTTGACAGGAAGCGCGTGGGGAAGAAGACAGGCGAGTAACTGAACATTTGCGTTATTCTTGAGTCCGCTGATGATAGCGAGGTGGAGAAATACGAAAACTTCCCACTCGACCCGAGTCAGTCATTAAACTGGTGCGGAGAAGCATGCGAGTAACGAAACAGTTCTTAGAGTCTCGTAGACTATTCGTTATTCAGTAATGAGTATATAAGATATACGACAGCCCTATTAGAGATCACTGTTGCATCCCGGATTAATGTTTTAAAATGGTAGCCTGCTACTTGTGGTGAGTGATCTCGCAATAGAATCACATGAGCATACTTCCTATCTCTCCATCTGCCACTCACCTGGAAAATGGGAGCACTGTAGAAAGTGACAGTGTTGATGCCGCTGAGAGGCCTGAAGAACATCAGTCCCAGGATGATGCCGGCAGAGATCCATCTGACGCGCTTCTTAAGGTCTTCAGTGAGCTCGCAATCCAGCACCGACGTCTGCGTTGTGATCGTGTAGATTGGCGGCTGTTCAATTTCTTTCTTCTCGGCGCAGATGGCGGCCTTCAAACTGTCGAACTCTTCTGATACATCGTAGTCGCCTTCCTTGTGACCTGTGGTGCAAGCGCATGAGACCATATTAGTAACACGAATTTCCTGCAACAAATCTAGTACGTTCAGAATAAAGACAGGATCAGCCAGGCTGTAATTAAATGAACTGAATCGTGCTCTATGTGATTCCAAAGTTTTTCAGGTAGATTATAACATTGTAGTTATAACGGTCACTTAATCAGTGGATCGATTGTAGAGTTGTGCATGAAGAACACTGAGGATATGATACTTATGATGCAGCGCAGTTCAAATACATGCTCGGTATCTGAAGCTACACGTCTCCAGAAATTCCTGTTTCAAAAATGATACAACACCGAAAAATCTAAGCGGAAATAATTCATAGTAGTATTGGACGAACTCACATTGCACCTTAGTCCATTTCTAGAAAGAGAGCACGGGGTGGGGGAAATAAACAGGACAGTTCAGACAGATTCTGCCGTTTTAGAAAGTAAGAAGATATTCACAGACAGCATTTATGTCCTTTATTTGATTTAAAACATTCAAAAGGAATGGCGATTATCAAAGAAATTAAGCAGTACGCCATCAAAGTGGGAGCTTCTTGTATTTCTCCCGGTAAAGTAGCCCATCAGCTTCGACTGAACAGCGGGAAGAATATTGAATAAGATAGGTATCATGATAATCTCTACTCTGCCATTAGTTTTCAGTGTGCTAGGGGAATCTTTTTTTTTCTTTTTAATTGGAAACGGTGACGCCATTCATTATTATGATATCCATGTCGAGCGACTTACAGCTTTTGCTATGGATATGACGAAATAAGTGAGAGACCCTTTCAGGAAATGCTCAAAATCAGATACGCAAAGTATGGTATAAAATACAAGACACAGATTTACTTAAGACTGAGAGAGATTCGGATGGCCCTCAGAGATCCACCTTTATAAACAGTCTGAAACTATGATTTTCAAAAGACCAGTTTTTTATGTGTAACATTTTTTACTCTATAGTATAAGATTGAGGATGAAACATTATAAAACACTAGCTGCTATCGTATTACTTTATGGAAGTGAAAGCTGGTTACCCACAAAATTGAACTTGAGGTAAAATACAAGGCGTGGAAATGAAATATCTGAAAACAAGTGACTAACATCGTGTAGACCGCATAAGAAGAGAAATCGTGTAATTGGAGGTAGAAGTAGAAGCAAATGAATGGTCAATACAACACCATAAATGGTACAAATACGCACAGTTTAATATAAACTGCGTTTTGATGATCACATTACATTTCAGATATCTAACTGTAATACAGAACTGTAAAGTTCCATAAAGACAGAGATATTGGATAGTTTTTAGATTTATTTCATTTCTGCGGGATGGTTAGTTTACAAAATGAGAGCTCCAAAATTGATTCGAACAAATTATTTACATGTTCGCTGCATTTATCCGTACAGTAGTAATTATTATAGTAATTCAGATTCACCTTTTATGAAAACAATACATCCTTTTATAGGACAAACTATTTTGGCACCTTTGTGCCATTGTTATCAAATATCTTTATTGAGGTCTGCAAAATATAAGCTGTTCAATTTCTAGTTAAGGGAACGAAAATTAAGCCTAAAAATATTTTGTGCCTACTGTGGTTATTGCCGTATTCCTTAGAATGTTCGGTTCTGTTAACTCTTGTTTGCATTATCGTATAGCTTTCCATAAAAGCACAGATTGGAATACATCCAACGAATAGTTGAGGACTTTGGTTGTAATTACTGCACCGACAAGGAGACCTTGCGTAGTCGGCCTGTTCCGTTTCCTTCATACTTACAGCATTCGAATTTCAGTGGTTGGAAGTAATTGACTTTTAAGATTAGCAGATTTCTGAGCTCTGTTCAGTACAAACATTTAGAACAAATTAACTTAGTCGCTAGTGGCTAAGAGCGTAGCATAGAAATCCAGAAATCGTAAAGTCATCAGTCTGGATCTCACTTGTAACTTTTTAAAAAAGCTTTACTTATTTTCTGTACTTATTGTTAAATCAAAATTGTAGGTGACAAATGTTGAATCAAAATACTTTAATAAAAATAATACTATTTTTAGTTACAGGCCGTGTGAAAATAAATTAGAAGTTCGTACAGACGTGCTGAATGTCTTATCGTTAAATGAAAAATTGTATAGCACAATAACAGTTTCCAATTTCTAAAAATGAAGGAGTATTTCTTTTTCGATGTTTCAAACTTTTGTAAAAAAATTTTATTTATTTCGAGTACTGGCACTTACATAAGATTACTAACTAAAATTTAAAAAAATGCCATTTTAATGAAAAAATGTGATTAACATTTACATTTGTTAACAAATGTAGAACTGAAGTAGAAGTTAAAGAAACTTGTTACTAGCGAGATTCAACCATTGACGTTTCGACTGTAACCAGCATGGACTCGACTAAAGTCTGAAATAGTGCTGGATGGACTGACACCATGGATCCTGCAGGGCTGTCCATAAATCTGTAAGAGTACGAGCGGGTAAAGATCTCATCTGAACCGCACGTTGCAAGGCGTCCCAGACATACTCAATAATGTTCGTTTCTGGAGAGTTTGGTGACCAGCGGAAGTGTTTAAACTGAGAAGAGTGGTCGTAGAGCCACTCTGTAGCAATTCTGGACACGTGGGGTGTTGCATTGTCCTGCTCAAATTGCCTAAGTCCGTCAAAATGCACAATGGACATGAATGGATGCAGGTGATCAGACATTATGCTGAAGTACGTGTCACCTGTCAAAGTCCTATTTAGACGTATCAGGGATCTCATATCACTCGAACTGCACACGCCCCACATTATTACAGAGGCTCCACCAGCTTGAACAGTCCGCTGCTGACATACAGGGTCCATGGATTCACTCAGGTTGCCTCAATACACCGTACACGTCCGTGCGCTGGATACAATATGATACGAGACTCGTCCGACTAGTCACCATGTTTCACTCGTCAGTAGTCCAATGTCGGTGTTCACGGACCCAGGAGGGGTGTAAAGCTTTGTCTCGTGCAGTCAGCAAGGGTACACGACTGGGATTTCGGCTCGGAAAGGCCATATCGATGGTGTTTTGTTGAGTTGTTCGCATGCTGACACTTGCTGATGGCCCAGCACTGAAATCTGCGGCAATTTGCGGAAGAGATGCACTTCTGTTACGTTGAACGATTCTCTTCAGTTGTCGTTGGTCCCGTTCTTGCAGGATCTTTTTCCGGGCGCAGCGATGTTAGAGATTTGATGTTTTGCCGGATTCCTGATATTCACGGTACACTCGTGAAATTATCGTACGGAAAAATTTCCATTTCATCGCTACCTCGGAGATGTTGTGTCCCATAATTCGTGCGCCGACTATAACACCACGTTCAAAGTGACTTAAATCTTGAAAAACTGCCATTGTACCAGCAGTAACCGATCTAACAACTGCGCCAGACGCTTGTGTTATACAGTATGTTACAAAAAGGTTCGGCCAAACTTTCAGGAAACATTCCTCACACACAAGTAAAGAAAAGATGTTATGTGGACATGTGTCCGGAAACGCTTAATTTACATGTTAGAGCTCATTTTAGTTTCGTCAGTATGTACTGTACTTCCTCGATTCACCGCCAGTTGGCCCATTTTTGGGCAGGTAATGTTGACTTCGGTGATTGTGTTGACAAGCGACTCATTGCTCTACAGTACTAGCATCAAGCACATCAGTACATAGCATCAACAAGTTAGTGTTCATCACGAATGTGATTTTGCAGTTAGTGCAATGTTTACAAATGCGGAGTTGGCAGATGCCCATTTGATGTATGGATTAGCACTGGGCAATAGCCGTGGCGCGGTACGTTTGTATCGAGACAGATTTCCAGAAAGAAGGGGTCCCGACAGGAAGACGTTCGAAGCAATTAATCGGCCTCTTAGAGAGCACGGAACATTCCAGCCTATGACTCGAGACTGGGTAAGACCTAGAACGACGAGGACACCTGGAATGGACGAGGCAATTCTTCGTGCAGTTGACGATAACCCTAATGTCAGCGTCAGAGAAGTTGCTGCTGTACAAGGTAACGTTAACCACGTCACTGTATGGAGAGTGCTACGGTGGAACCAGTTGTTTCCGTACCATGTACAGCGTGTGCAGGCACTATGAGCAGCTGACTGGCCTCCACGGGTACACTTCTGCGAATGGTTCATCCAACAATGTGTCAATCCTCATTTCAGTGCAAATATTCTCTGTGATGAGGCTTCATTCCAATGTGATCAAATTGTAAACTTTCACAATGACCATCTGTGGGCTGACGAGAATCCGCACACTATTCTGCAATCTCGTCATCAACACAGATTTTCTGTAAACGTTTGGGCAGGCATTGTTGGTGATGTCTTGATTGGGCCCCATGTTCTTCCACCTACGCTCAATGGAGCACGTTATCATGATTTCATACGGGATACTCTACCTGTGCTGCTAGAACATGTGCCTTTACAAGTACGGCACAACATGTGGTTCATGCACGACGGACATCCTGCAGATTTCAGTCGAAGTGTTCGTACGCTTCTCAACAACAGATTCGGTGACTGATGGATTGGTAGAGGCGGACCAATTACATGGCGTCCACGCTCTCCTCAGCTCAACCCTCTTGACTTTCATTTATGGGGGCAGTTGAAAGCTCTCGTCTAAGCAACCCCGGTACCAAATGTAGAGACTCTTCGTGCTCGTATTGTGGACGGCTGTGATGCAATACGCCATTCTCCAGGGCTGCATCAGCGCATCAGGGATTCCATGCGACGGAGGGTGGATGCATGTATCCTCGCTAACGGAGGACATTTAGAACATTTCCTGTAACAAAGTGTTCGAAGTCACGCTCGTACGTTCTGTTGCTGTGTGTTTCCATTCCATGATTAATGTGATTTGAAGAGAAGTAATAAAATGAGCTCTAACATGGAAAGTAAGCGTTTTCGGACACATGTCCACATAACATATTTTCTTTCTTTGTGTGTGATGAATATTTACTGAAAGTTTGGCCGTACCTTTTTGTAACACCCTGTATAGCCGTTGGCGACCGCAGCGCCGTATTCTGCCTGTTCACATATTTCTGTATTTGAATACGCATGCCTAAACTAGCTTCTTTGGCGCCTCAGTGTGCATCGAAATGTTTTGTACTTAATAGTGCTCAGATATCTTCTAATCGTACTGCTGTAGGAAGTTGATGTCCGGGCACTGACCTTCCAGTTTAGTAAGTGTGAATAAAAGAGGGCTAGTCCGTAAGGTGCCCGCGAGTGACGGTAAGATACGCTGTAGAGGAACTGACCGTATCGCAGCCAGCGCAGGGAGCTGAGCGCGGCTTCGTCCCGGCCGCGGCGCAGCAGGAAGACGGGCGACTCGGGCATGCGGCAGAGCAGCACCACGTGCAGCAAGGGCAGCGCGGCGCACATCCAAGCCAGCCAGGGGTGCGGCTGCGGCGCCAGCCCGCCCGCCACGTACGACAGCACGATGCCCGCGTTCACGCTCAGGTCGAAGAACACGCCCACGCGGCCGCGCACCTCCTTCACCGTCACCTCCTCGCTGTAGATGGGCACCACGATCGTTAGCCCGCCAGCCGCCAGCCCGCCCACGAACCGGCCGACGTACATCATGATCGCCTGCAGACACCAAAAATGCTTGTTCCTTCATCCGTTTATTACCGAGAGTCTCAGATCGGGTGAATGTCCGGCGCATATTTCAGTCACCAGGGACGGAGAGATTTATATGGAGTTTTGCAGATACTAGCAGAATAAACGTTACCTACTACTATACAACAGTGCTTTTACAAAGGACCATTCTTGGCAAAAGTTTGTTCCTTTTAGCTCGGGCATTACGCAACAGCAATAAAAGTTGGTAACAAATGAATGGCGAGACGGAGCATCTGTGTTGGTTAACCAAAAGTATGGACACATTTATAGCAAATTGTGTGTGTGTGTGTGTGTGTGTGTGTGTGTGTGTGTGTGTGTGTGTGTTTTGCTCTGCACTATATTTCTTATATAGTCTTCGATACAGTTCCCCACAGTCGTTTAAGGAACAAAGTAAGAGCATATGGACTGTCGGACCAATTGTGTGATTGGATTGAAGAGTTCCTAGATAACAGAACGCAGCATGTCATTCTCAGTGGAGAGAAGTCTTCCGAAGTAAGAGTGATTTCAGGCGTGCCGCAGGGGAGTGTCGTAGGACCGTTGCTATTCACAATATACGTAAATGACCTTGTGGATAACATCGGAAGTTCACTGAGGCTTTTTGCGGATAATGCTGTGGTATATCGAGAGGTAGTAGCAATGGAAAATTGTAGTGAAATGCAGGATGATTTGCAGCGAATTAACGCATGGTACAGGGAATGGCAATTAAATCTCAATGCAGACAAGTGTAATGTGCTGCGAATACACAGAAAGAAAGATCCCTTATCATTTATCTAAAATATAGCAGGTCGGCAACTGGAAGCAGTTAATTCCATAAATTAAGTGGGAGTACGCATTAGGAGTGATTTAAAATGAAATGATCATATTAAGTTGATCGTCGGTAAAGCAGATGCCAGACTGAGATTCATTGGAAGAATCCTGAGGAAATACAATCCGAAAACAAATGAAGTAGGTTACAGTACGCTTGTTCGCCCACTGCTTTAATACTGCTCAGCATTGTGGAATCCGTACCAGATAGGGTTGACAGAAGCGATAGAGAAGATCCAACGGAGAGCAACGTTCTTCGTTACAGGATCATTTAGTAATCGCGAAAGCGTTACGGAGATGATAGATAAACTCCAGGGGAAGGCTCTACAGGAGAGACGCTCAGTAGCTCGGTACGGGCTTTTGCAGAAGTTTCGAGAACATACCTTCACCGAGGAGTCAAGCAGTATATTGCTCCCTCCTACGTATATCTCGCGAAGAGACCATGAGGATAAAATCAGAGAGATTAGAGCCCACACAGAGGTATACCGCAATCCTTCTTTCCACGAACAATACGAGACTGGAATAGAAGGGAGAACCGATAGAGGTACTCAGGGTACCCTCCGCCACACACCGCAGGTGGCTTGCGGAGTGTGGATGTAGATGTAGATGTAGATATCTTGCCTGCTATTCGGCGAAGCATGCACTTGTTGGAAAACAGTCAACACTGCTATAAAATGACGCAGGAACTTCAATGTATCTAACACAAAATAATGCAGTTCGTATCTTAGGAAGTTGTTTACATTGTTTTAATCGTTCTTAGGTCCAATTGCAATAAAATATTCTTTTATAGGGTTCACTACCTGAATCGGTAAAAACGGAACCGTCATTAGATCAGCTTGTTGTCAGTCTCTCGGTTCGAATGTTAAAAACACTTTTTTTCTCAGGAAAAGATAGACGTATCAAGTTTGCGTCACATGCTAAGCTCTACGGTCTCTTGGCAGTGTAATTAATGTAAGATTCTAAGTCAAGGCAATCAAAAGCTACGGCCATGTATGTCACACATTTTGACACTCGCAAACTCGCTCATCATAACCTACAGGGTACTTACGGTTTACTTACAATCGAGAAATTTGGCGAGCAGCAAGATTCCAGTGAAGTAAAGGAAAAAACCGAAAATCGTTAATTTAAAAATATGCCACACGAAAAAAATACTTTTTTGTCGTATGCTATCTGACTGACTGTGTGTCTGTATGTGATGACCGCATTTTCTCAGATATTTTGTTACATCGTTTCCTGCTGTAAGGCCCCACGGAGTGTCCGTGCGGTTCTAAGCGCTACAGTCAGGAGCCGAGCGACCGCTACGGTCGCAGGTTCGAATCCTGCCTCGGGCATGGATGTGTGTGATGTCCTTAGGTTTAATTAGTTCGAAGTTCTAGGCGACTGATGACCTCAGAAGTTAAGTCGCATAGTGCTCAGAGCCATTTTTGTAAGGCCCCACCTCCCCGAAGACTTATCGCCCCAACGTAAATCTGCCAACATCACATGTACATTATATGCAATTTTAAACGGCATCAGACGTTTGACGACGGTAACGCCGCCGTTTGTTTTTAGTAAATAGCATTAACAACAATGCTCAGTGCTGTTTTTACTTTATTATAAGAATTATTTTTTCATTAAAAGTAAGTCAACATCTGTATTTCGGTGATTAACGACGTTTCGATTCAAATGATTCAAATGGCTTTCAGCACTATGGGACTTAACATCTATGGTCATCAGTCCCCTAGAACTTAGAACTACTTAAACCTAACTAACCTAAGGACATCACACACATCCATGCCCGAGACAGGATTCGAACCTGCGACCGTAGGGGTCGCGCAGTTCCAGACTGCAGCGCCTAGAATCACCCCAGTAATTCACAAAGCAAAAGTGGACTTTCAGTTTAACGTGCAATTCGAAACACACGTATCGTTCCTCGCGGCGTTTCATATCGTTGACAGATGAAGGGTAGATTAAAGACAGAATGAAAATTTCAGAGGTCCCACGGGGATTCGATTCCGCGACCTCTCGGTTTACAAGCACACACTTCACCACTTTTTTTTTTTCTTTTGCCCTTTTAATTTCGATCTGCTCCTTCGCCTCTATGTTATCAGTGGTTCTCTGCGGGTGTTGCACAACATCTTTCCAATTCTATAGACAAGAATTTCACTCAACTTTTTGCTACAGTGCTGGGCTGGCTGAGTACGAAACCAGGAAGCAGGACGTTTTGATTACTAGTCGAAGACGCTACCTCTAGATCAAGTTTTACTCCCGTCCGTTAGGCAAGTGGTGTACTTACTGGGTATTTGGTGAGCTGAGCGAGGCCGATGAGCAGCCAGCTGACGGTGAAGAGGGCGCCCATGGCGAGGATGCAGCCCTTCCGTCCTAGAGACTCCACGAGCAAGAGCGCCACCAGCAGCGATCCCAGCGTTGCCCCGAGGGGCAGCATCGACGCGATCCACGCCGCCTCCGCCGTTGTCACCAGCTGCTGCCCGTGCTCCGCTGCCTGTGCGCTGCACACACAACAGATCTCTCTCTCTCTCTCTCTCTCTCTCTCTCTCTCTCTCTCTCTCTCTCTCTCTCTCTGTGTGTGTGTGTGTGTGTGTGTGTGTGTGTGTGTGTGTGTGTGTGTGTGTGTGTGTGTGTGGTTTTTGGCACGAAACATTTGGTCAGACAAAGCAACAGCGTGTTCAAAGCATACTTCTTCCCACCAGGAAACCATACCTTACTGGCCTTATGCGACCCCCTTCGTGGCTTTCCTGTATCACTACTTGAATCTCCACTCAGCTACAGGTGCCACTTCTTCGTCTCTGGTGGTTCTATTTAGTTAGCATTTCTGGGCGTACTACTAATAGATAGGCACAAATGCTCATTCTCGTACGATTTCACGATTGCAGAACATTCACTGGAACCAGTCACGTCCTTTAAAATTCTGGGAGTATGCGTGCAGACTTAAAATCGAACGACGACGTAAACCTAATAGCGGGTAGGGCAGTTTCCAAATGGTGATTCATTGGAAGAATCTTCAGACAATGTAGTCTACCGTCGAAGAAGGTCGATTACAAAACCCTCTTGCGATCGATACTTGGAATACTGCTTCTTAGTCTGGAGTCCTTAGTAGATAGGACTGATAGAGGAACTGGCGAAGATTTAAAGAAATGCAGTGCGTTTCGCCACAACTTCATTTTGTAAGCTAAGAAGCATCACGGAGATGCTTATCAAACTCCAGTGGCACACGCTACAAGAACGGCGTTGTCCATCGTGGCATGGTTTTTCTGCTGAAATTCCGAGACAGTAAATTCCTGGAGGATTGACCGAATATATTACTTCCTCCCACGTATATCTCGCGAAAAGATCTCGAAGGTGAAATCAGAGAGATTCGAGCTGACACGGAGGCTTACCAACGATCGATACGATCGATCTTGCCGCGGATGACTCGGGATTAAAATGGGAATGAAGAGAAGTGACAGCGGTATGCAAAGCACCCCTCGAATACACATCGTAAGGTGACTTGCAGAGTATCAATGTCAGTGTATAAATACTCTTGTGAAGCTCGAGATTCAAATAATAGAAGAATGTAAGAATTCCCTTCTAAAAATGGTCGAAATTGGTTCTACGTTACAGGCGGTACACATAAAATTTTAATTATTCTATCGAAAAACAAACCTACATCATAATTGCTTTGTTTCTTTGCCTATACAAGGCTGCAGTCCTCTTACACACCGAAATCTTGTTGTCGCAGTAGCTTAACACGCTGCTGTAGGAGTCACAGCAAAATGACGCAGTCTATTGATTCAGTGCAGTGTCGCACTGCATTTCAAGGGGGAAAAGACTGCAACAATCCATAATGAGTTGGACGTAGTGTTCAGTAAGAACGGAGTACCATGCAGTGTCATAGGCAGTAGCTACCATTATGGTCAAACTCCCTCGCCCTTTCCACCGCTCCCATTGCCCGGAATTCTCCACGCTTCACGCTTTTTTAAATCAAAAATCTCGAAAAGTTCCTGGCAGCTTTACTTGAAATATTTGCGCGGTACTCTAATAAATATTCAGACATAGGCTACATAGTTTTTAAACAACACTGTACTGGTTTCTTGTTAACACTGACTGCGATACAGAAAATACTGTGTTATGCTGTGAAAATGTGCGATTTCATTTAGCTAACTACGATAGCTGGGCATTTTAGCCATTAAATAAACTGTTTCTCGTCTATAGCATTCTTTTTAAACAAAAATTGTTACACAACTGTGTACTGTTTTGTTTTCTTCCTCTACCCGTTTGCAGATCAAAACTATGCGAAATACTGTGACTTCGCTACTATTCTCACAGATCCAACAGCAGGAATGGTGTCTCATTCTTCATATTCCAATTACCCTAAGCAATTTTCCCCGTTTACTTTAAGCGACTTCAGTTCCCAGTCAGAGAGAAAATGAACAGGGAGGGAAAGGAGGAAATGGACAAAGACAGGGGGAAGGAGAAGATGAACAGAGAGAGGAGAAGGTGGAGGAGGAGGAGGTGAAGAGAGATAGGGGGAGAAGAAGAACAGACAGAAGGAGAGGAGGAGATGGACGGACAGATTGGGGGGGGGGGGGGGGGGGAAGAACGCAAATCCAATTCCCATTCATATTAAGCAATCGTGAAGCATTTCCAGGTTTGCTAGTACTAAATAACAGTACTAAATAACATCAAAAATAACTTTTTTCGTCCTTCAATAGAGTTAACTTTTTCAGTATGAAAGAAAGGCTATTTAATGGAAACTGTTTTATCAATTGATGTTCTTATTTATACACGGTATAGGATATTTCTTTGGCCAGCATAACGCAAAATGAAAACTAACACTAAGAAGACTCAAAACCACGAAACCCAATACTATTATACGAGTTAGCGCAGTGAAAATACTTTAAATGCGAACATTTTTAGGTTAGACTTTACCGTGACTGTTACTGACATTAAATGAAACAACAAGTTCACTGTTACCAGTCAACGGTGACTGGTAACAGTGAACTTGTTGTTTAATTTAATGGCAGTGAGAATAGGTTAACTACAAATGTTGGAGACCAGCTGACCCCCCCCCCCCCCCCTCATTTCTTCCAGAGAAACCATGATGGCTTGTGTGAACGCCGTCAAAACAATACATGCAGATGATTGCACTGACAGTCGAGTGGTGTTGCGGAGAGCAGAAGCGGGTTATACTTACTGTGCGGAGCTGAGCAGTGAGGTGGCGTTGCCGTTGGGCTTGGTGATGGAGGGCAGCGTGGGCGATGTCCAGCCCAGGTGGTTGCCGCTGCACAGGCCGCCGATGGTGCCTGCAACACCAGCCACCTGAGTCGCCACCACATCGATTCTCCGGCCGCTGGCGCTGGAAGCCTGCCAGCGCGCCACAGCACTCGCACAAAACACACCCACACTCGCCATTCTCACACTGCACCAAAGTCATTCCACGGCAGATCATCGTCAGGGATACATAATCCATTACTTATACTACATTAGCAATTTTTAGATTATGTCTATGTGCAGCCCAGTAGATGCAGTTTCCGTTGTGCCAGACGAATTACGTCTCAGCTTTCTGAGGCACCTTCGGTGGCCTGAAATACACAGCTAAGAAAATCATACCAAAAATACTACCCCCTAGGAGACGTCACGCTAATACCGCCTCTAGCTTTGATACGGGCTTATATTTGCCGAGGAAGGGTGTCCGCAAGTTACTGATGTATGAAATGTCCTGCTAAAGACTTTAATTATTAATAAGATCTTGAAGAGCTACCAAATTGCGTTGGTGTTGATTAAAATGTTTCAATCGCTGTTAGAAATTGTCCCAGACATTTTCTATGAGACTGAGATCAGATAATTTAGAGGTCCAATCTAGTTACGTCTGAGTGTTCGTCGAGCCCTCTGAACACACATGTTGTCAAATTGGAAGACGGGAGTGTCCACGACACACTTACACATCGTAAAGAGGCAGAAGAAAGGGCAACATTTGGCGACTGAGAATGCTGAAATAAACATCCTGGCTCTGGTTCACTGTAAGCTGAATGAGTGATCTCATGTCGGGGAACATAAAACACCCCTAAAGCGTTGCAGAACTACTATATCTTCTGCACACTGCAGGTTGAGAAATATTATTAGGCTGTTGGTGCACTCGCCGTCTTACGTCATTTGAAAAGAGGTAAGATCGTAACTCTTCGGACCACACTACAGGCCTCCAATCAGCTGCTCTAAAATTTCTGTGGCTTTGGCCCTCTGAACATGTGCAGCTTAATGTGCATCTATGACCGATCGCCTTTCGTGTGGTTCGGGACTTCAGATGCCCATTATATGCGTTTCCGTCCACAGTGTTGGACGGAAACTGATCGAAATAGACATTTCGCATCGATACCCCAACAAATCGGGGGATGTCATTTACTGCGTGACTACGGTCATGTCCGAACACGATACCTCATTTCTGTCATTCTGCCACGTCAACGCATTTTATGACGCTGTTACCCTGAAAAAGACTGGCTGGCACATACACACCACTTCACTGCCATGAGTGACACGAATTGTGGGGGTTCACATAATCGCATAGTTCTAGATGTACACCATCTTCGTACAGCACTATAGATCGACAATTTTGCTCTTTTAAGTGGGAGGAGGGGGAGGGAACTACGATTTTCTCTAGTGATTTTAGTTCTACTTAAATACAGCATTATTGTTTACATATAGTGCCACTCTACTTGTAAGCTACAAAAAGGCGTTGACGTTTTCTTACCGAATACACATATTTAATTACTTACAGTAATGTCTCCTGGTGAAGCGGTTCTTCTGTCTACTTAACCAACAATTCTTGTCAGCTTAGCTCAAAAACTACACAATTAAGAAATCTTAACAGCAGAGCTTACAAATTGCTTAGTGGTACAGGTAAAAGTAGAGTTTCGTCAGCAGAACATCACGGATACGTGTAAAACAATATACTCCGTAAGTAATATAATAATATGTACTCTGCGAGAAAGTGTTCGGGCCAGAATGGTTTACAGCTTGTACTTACAGCTACACAATAAATAGGGGGTGTACGAAAAAGTGTCCACCATTGTTACAGGACATGGAACTGGTTAAAAGCTAGAAAAGAATATATATATATATATATATATATATATATATATATATATATATATATATATAATAGTTATTTTTTCTTAGACACTATCATACAATATGATAACAACGACAACTGTTCTTAGGCATACATTGACCATCTACAAATTCTGTGCGTCATAGGCGGCATTTGACGAGATGAATTAATGTCTGTTCCGTGCCTTTAATTTTATAGGAAATGTTCTGAACTCTTTAGAATGTTGTGAGGCTAAAATTAATGAAAATAAATGAGATTGTAAGTAATGTATTTTTATTTTAGTGTTACTTTATCTAATGTACTTTCTCTATGATTTCAGGTAATGATACCGATCCAGCCGGACATCGAGTCTTTTAACGGACGGCGAGGGGTTGTTTCATACATAAGTAATACAGTGAGTACGAAAATCGTTGAATTAACTGTTTGTTATGTCAACTGTTTTCTTTCTTATAATTTAATCGAAGGTCTTCCAGAATGGCTCTCTTTGTTGTCTCGCACTGCATCCACATGACCTGACAGACTGACTTGAAGTTGCATCTGTCTTTGTATGCAACACCTATTTATGCCTAGCATCATATTATGAATTAAATGTGGCGCTCTCATGGAAGTCAAGACACAACTGCACTCCATTACTCGTCTATGGCCACACAGTTGATCGATTTCGGTGCTCCGTTCAGTGTCGTAAAAGAGTCGCGAGCTAATACGCCACGACACCTAGTTCTTTAGTAATAAGAATAGTCATGTACGGTATCTTTTGGCCTGACATGGCGTGAGTACGTACTTCGCACTTTGTGTAGCAGTAAGACTTCCATTGTGCTTGTGCGAGTATTGTTCTTTTATAACTCTGGGAATTCTACTGAATCTGCTACTATGTGTCAGCTGAAGCTGTAACATTAATTATGTGGTACTTCTGTGAGAAAAATCACATCTACTTCAGGAAACGAGCATAACGAGGTAACACAGATCCCCTTTAATTCAATAATAGTGAAGCATGATGTTAAATTTTGTACGGTGAGAACGAACCATGAATGATTGCGTGCGTGACATCTGTTAATCCGTCTATTTAACCATGTCAGTGCTTCATACGACCACTTAAAATGTTTCCGCCAAACAATTATCCTGACTAACATACGCTCTGCCTACTTCATCGGCATCTTACTGCTCATGCACCCCAGTGCTTGGGTTCAGCGATAAAGTACATATAATTCAATCGCAATAGCAAGACATGATATCGCTTATCTGATATCCTGGATGTGCCTTGCGGGAACAGCACTCCTCAAAGAAAGAATAATGCGGAGACGTTATTTGCCACAGCCTGAAGGACTGTTACCATAATGAATTTTTGCGGTCATGGGAAAAGACTCCAGGTTCGAATCCCGATTCGGCAGATAGTTTCAGTGTGCCAGAAACTTTCAAATTAGTGCAAATTTCGCTTCACAGACAATATTTATTTTGAAACTGCCCTTTTGCTTACAATAAGCGGCTGAATCAATTCATTCTGCCTACCTCACAACTTTTCCTAAAAAAAAAATTAATGTCTGTGCCCAGTTCCCCTCTCTGAGACAGTAAATAAAATATTCCAATTTTCTCGCACTTCGCTTCTTTCTCTTTTCATTTCTAAAGCTGTAACGTCGCTTTCTTTGCCCTGTTTTCATTACTTGTGCTTTGTCACATTTATCATTCTCTACCTCTCCCACTCTCTCTCTCAAGTCCGTCGGCCTCTAATTTGTCTTTTTTCTTCTACTTTTCATTAACTAATATAAGCTTTTTCAGCTGTACTTACTATTTTTGCCAACATATATTTCACTGTTATTTCTAAGTGTTGAAGTCCATATTTGATGTAGGACGTCTTATAAAATATGTGTCGTGATAAATTTTTCCTAAAATATGTAGAATGCCTGATTATCTGTAAGAGAGGGCCAGATTTCCCTGAGGTTGCCAGGATAAATAAATAGATAAATACTAGTCGTATTCCTGAACCTTTAACTGTCACCTCGTAAAAATAAAGTTGCGAGATTAATTTTTGGTATATTTGCAGGCACATGTCAGCCGTTCTGGTACCCAATGAAATCCACAGTACCACAGCATGTCTCTAGATCCGTCAAAACAAAATGGTACAGCCTATGGACAACGCGGAACATCGTGCGGTAATTCTTTTTCACAAGCAAAGAAAAAAGAAAAAAAAGGTTCTGAGCACTATGGGACTTTAACATCTGTGGTCATCAGTCGCCTAGAACTTAGAACTACTTAAACCTAACTAACCTAAGGACATCACACAACACCCAGTCATCACGAGACAGAGAAAATCCCTGACCCCGCCGGGAATCGAACCCGGGAACCCGGGCGTGGGAAGCGAGAACGCTACCGCACGACCACGAACTGCGGACTTTTCACTAGCAGATGCAGCATTTCCAGTGCCGTGGGAAACCAATCACCGCACGATACTCTACTTTATCAATACGTTGCGCCATTTCTTTTTCCTCTAGCGACGCGCTGCGGTACTGTGGCACAGGGGCTGCACCAGAACTGCCGAGATTTTTCTTTCAAACAGAGGACAAAATTAATTGCGTAACTTTATGTTTTCGAAGTGATAATTAAAACTTTTTGATTGCCGTCGTAAAAGGGTAGCATTACGGACGCAGTCGTTCCGTGCGCAAGGAGAGACACTCACCAATGATGGCGGCCAGGTACTGCGGCCAGCGCACCGACGCTGGGTCCTTGTCCGGCTTCTTGAAACCCATGTCCTGCAACAGAGGAGGCCGAAGTGAGTGGTGAATGGTGGCGCTCACCAATGTGCAGGCGGCAGCTGGCGTAAAGGCGCGCCCTTACGTAACACCTTCCAGAAAGACGAGCACCAAGGGCGCCGCGGAAACGGGTTCTTCCTCCCGACCTGCGCTCCGGCACCAGCTGGCGCCTTGCGCGCTCTTGCTACCTCGTCTTTATCATACGTAAGAGGTGGTGCAGCTATGCAGTAGGTTTCCAATATGAGTCTCCGGGTATTACTAAGAAGGGCAGTTGTTTCTGTTTGACACAGGGTGTACTGGCCCGGAAATAAATGAATCGAAAGTTACACAGACAAATATGCTGAACAGAAATAACTGATAAGATGAAAGAAAAAAACAACTTATTTTTGCCTTCTTAAATTGTTTCACCGAGGATGATCACACAGCAGTTTGTATGTTCAAAAATGGTGCAAGTGGCTCTGAGCACTATGGGACTTAACATCTGAGGTCATCAGTCCCCTAGAACTACTTAAACCTAACTAACCTAAGGACACCACACACATCCATGCCCGAGGCAGGATGCGAACCTGCGACCGTAGCAGTCGCGCGGTTCCAGATTGAAACTCCTAGAACCGCATGGCCACTGCGGCCGGCGTTTGTGTGTTCGACCGTCGCCCGGATGAAAAAATAGTAGTTACAATAATAAGTGAGTGCGAAATGAAACTCAGCTTAAATCGATGGATAGCGCTAAGACCACGGGGTCTAACGGAGCTCCAGTCAGATTCTGTACTGAATACGCAGGGGAAGTGTCCCCTCTTCTTGCATCCTCTGTTATCCGTCTACTGAATTTTCAGAAGAGCAGATAGGCGGCCACCTTATGTGTGGTTTTAGGCACATTCTGGGAAGATCCACAACCTCGACCTCAGAAAATTAGCTAAAATACAATAGCACAGACAGCAGAAGTTTACACGGTTCAGAGACTTGGCGCATACGACTTTGCCCCTTCAGGTTAACTGACAACTGTGGCAAGAGGAAGAAATCCGGCCACACAGTTAAATGAAAACAGCTCTTCCGAACTGTGAAAACAGCGGAAAAGAGAGAAGAGGGAAAAGCAAGGACTTCCGCGAAAAATATAGCGCAGTTTAGGTACGTTAAATAACTGGAGTTGGAAGAGATTTAGTTTTTGTTATTGTACAATGTCATTTCCTTCAGACATGCCTGCATGAATTTCTGCGCCGGCTGGTATGGCCGAGCGTTTCTAGGGGCTTCAGTCTGGAACCGCGCGACCGCTACGGTCGCAGGTTCGAATCCTGCCTCGGGCATGGATGTGTGTAATGTCCTTCAGATAGTTAGGTTTAAGTAGTTCTACGTTCTAGGGGACTGATGACCTCAGTCACATAGTGCTCAGAGCCATCTGAAACTGTTGAACCATGAGTTCCTCGAGGTACAGACAGTGGTGTCAATCTGCAGCTGTATTAGTACAACGAAATTTATTCGCAACTGCGAATTACTTTGACATCAGCTGTATTCGATATGGAAATATTACCTACTGGTGACACGTGAAAATTTGTGCCGCGCCGGGATTCGAACCCTGATTAACCGCTATCGCGTGCGGTCGCCATCACCACTCGGCTATCTGTGCACACTTCCCGGACGGAGCCATATTTGCCACTGTTTACGACCCTACGGCTCCCAATATTACTCTGGTTCCCGCAACAGGTTAATGAGATGTGTGTTAAGGAACTGATATTGTACAGTAAGTATCACAGACCTAGACGGTCAGAACGACAATAATAATACAAATGTCGAGCATGATTGACTTATTCATCCTGTTGCGAGAATCCAAGTAATATTGCGAGCAGTAGCGGCGTAGATAGTTTGGCGTATGGAGGTTTTGTTCAGTCCGGAGAGCGTGGACGGATAGCCGAATGGATAAGGCAACCACTAACAATAAGCGGGAAATCAGGTTTCGAGACGCGCTCCGGCAAAAATTTTCATGTGTCACCAATAGGTCGTATTTCCGGAGCTAAGATAGCTGATATCAAAAGAATTCGCAATTGCGAATAAGTTTCGTAGCTTTCGTTTTTCGTCATCACTGTTGTGTATTAGCTTGCAAGGTATTCAGTGATGACAATAGAAATTTTCAGGGACGATTAAGGATAAGTGTATCCGTTTATAAAGGGGACTCTGACAACGATTGAGTCGAAAGTCACAAGCGAAACTGAAAAATTCCAGCTTTGTCGTTGGTCTATGAGGATGATAAAGAGACAACTACACACATTTTTGTGATTATTTATAGGCATAACTTGCACATGATGAAACATTCGCGACAGCTGGTGTCCCAGCTTTTATGCAGGCATGATGTCGACAGTTCTGTCATACCCGTTCTATGTACTAGTGGAAGTAAAGCTCCGAGGGCGGGTCGTGAGTCGCGCCTGAATAGGTCAGTCGTTAATGCATTTGCTCACTAAAGGTAAAGGTTCAGGGTTCGAGTTCCGATGCAGCACACAATTTTAATACCAGTTGGCTGAAAACGCGCGATGTAGTTCGAACAGTATCACAGGGTGCGAGAATTCTTAGGTCTCGACAGCCGTCTCGTACAAAAGGCTTTCCTATGACCCATCTCCCTCTCCGCCCCACGAAGAAATCAACTGCATCAGATCAGAGAGCAGATGGAAGAGCTGCCATGCACTTCTTGCACCGAGTAAAGTCCTCGTAAATGTGCGACAATTCCACGAGGTTTGCTCTTTTGGTTTTTATTTTCTGTAACTCACTCTCATCGTCATGTATAAATTTGTTACCAGTAGGTTCGATCAAATCGCGAGTGTTACTAAATGAATTCAAATGAGGATCCCCGGAGGGAAGACGACGTTCTTTTCGTGAAACATTGTTGAGAAAGATTAGAGAACCAGTATTTGCGACAGGCTGCAAAAGGATCATACTGCCACCAATATGGATCTCGCGTAAGGCCCGCGAAAAGAAAATGAGAGAAATCAGAGTTCGTGCGGAATCTTACACAGTCCTTTTTTTCTCGCTCCATCTGCGAGTGGAACAGGAAAGAAACTGATCACCAGTATTTCAGCATACCATGCCATATTCAGGGCCGGCCAGTGTGGCCGAGCGGTTCTAGGCATTTTAGTCTGGAACCACGTGACCGTTACGGTCGCAGGATCGAATCCTGCCTCGGTCTTGAATGTGTGTGATGTCCTTAGGTTAGTTCGGTTTAAGTAGTTCTAAGTTCTAGGGCACTGATGACCTCAGATATTCAGTTCCATAGTGCTCACAGCTATTTGAACCATACACCGTATGGTGGCTTGCAGAGTATTTATGTAGGTGTAGATGGAGTACGGGAGTATATGTTAATCTCGTCAACGAATTAACTCATTCGAAAAGCCGAGCTCTTTGTGTTAATTTTTCTAATTAAGGTGAAAGCCCAGTCCATACTCACTGTAGAGGTAAAGCTGGAACTCTCCGTTGTCTTCCGTGCCCCCATTTCCATCCTTGTGCCGGGTTATCCGAAGTCTATGATTTACGCAACACCTGTCAGTCACGGAGATTCTCTTTATGCACGACTCGTGGAAGAGTGCGAGGTACCACACACTTCGCCCGATGTCTCTGAGCACCGTTGGAACTAACATTGTCAGCGAGTAAAAGTCTACGTTTAAAGGAGAAGTGAGCACTTGGGACACGGAGTGTGACGCGGATTGAACCATTTGTAAATGCAACCAATGGCAAGTGGGACGAACATTTGTTGTAGCTGACGTAATCAGCATAGCAGTCACAAAACTTTGAAACAAAGATTTTACAGAACACTTTCGCAAGAACATTTTTTAGCTTTTTCACCCGAGACATCCTATCCTAGAGTATTTGACAGTATGTTCGATACGTTTAAGATAGAAAATAGCATCGCCAAAGATGACGTTAGGAATGAGAATCTGTCCATTCGGTAATGTAACAATAGCGTCCTTAAAGGGTATGATATTTCCACCAGATTTGTTCACAGAGTAAGCTTTGATTTTATGCAGCTGTATAGCACACACAGCCACCTGAAAAAAAAACCTGAACTAAAAATCTGCTGAAATAATGACAGCCTTCACTAATCACGGTGACGTAATTTAACGGCATCATACAACGCGTGCAGAGAGCTTTCTATTCGGTGAATTATCTCTTACAATGTTTTCACTTTGCTTGGAGCACAGGGAAAGATAGAGTAATTGCCAACGCGTTAACCAGTTCTTTAAAGTTACGCAAAACATCAACGTCGACGGGATGGAGTTTCCAGCGAGTGCCACGTATGTTGTCAGTTACGTAACGAAGGTAAACAAAAACTGGGTATTAACCAGATGGAAAAACTTGTTCTGAAGAAGATGTAAGGAGCCAGGAGCAGGGCATTTAATATCATGCCACCCGAGAGCTTCTAATGCTATTGTCGAGTCTTAGCTCCGGCCAAGGGCGGCTTTCGCACTGAAGGTCATGAATCTCACGTTCTTGTAGCTGCGCTCTGGCTGGCGCCGCTATCGCTAATTGTCAGCGGAACGACGACGGTGGTGGTGATGGGCGTTATCGTGTGGAACACTAGATGCATCTTGTGGTTACATAGAAAGACTTTCACAGTAAAGTTTTATTACAGTTGTGCCATGAATAAGCAACCATATTCGTAGAAAAGATCTTCAACAACATAATACTTATTCTTTTCGTTGTTTTCTGTGGAGACCTTCCCTTTTTAGACAATGATTCAGACTTTTCTAAAAAACTGACACATGATCTTTTGACTTCTCTCCTTGTCCTTACGCTCAGTAAACTTAGCGAAGTTAATATCAATTTTCAATCAATGGGAGTAAAACCAACACCCTTAGGTGTATCTTTGACCCACTTTTAATGATTTTTCTGACGTTTCTCGAGCACTAGTGGCTGACATTGCAGAAAGGTTCGCGCTCCACTGCTGGTGGTGGGGTGGGGGTGAATCTTTGACAACACCAGCCACTCGTGCTGTTAAAACGTCAGAAAACCCATTAAAAGTCGACCGAATATGCCGAAAAGGAAGCCAAAAGCCAGTGCGTCAACAACGAGCCACGAAAGTCCAAAAAGATTATACTGTATTTGTCATCCACATCGCACTTTCCATATGTACAACCGAAATTAAGTGAATAAAGTCCTTTTTAAGAAGAATGTATGATAAACAATCTGGCTTCTTGAGCAACGTTAGCGGCTTATGATATGTGGCGAACGATTTTACTCTAAGCATTAAAATATCATTCGTGGTACGTCTATGAGTGTTGTGTGCGAACAATCCTGTTCCCAAAATTACTTTCTCAGTACACGGCATTCAAACTTACTCCGTAGTTTTGCAACTTGTGACTTGTACAGGGAAGCTACGTATTGGGCTAGGCTCCGTGGTACAACTGTATCTAAACCCTAGCACCATGCAGACTTTAGTGATTGTTGTTGTTGTTACTGTTGTTGCAGTTTTTGTTTAGCCCTTTTCAGTCCGAAGACTGGTTTGATGTAGCGCTCCACGTTACTCTATCCTGTGCAAGCATCTTCGTCTCCGAATAATTACCACAATCTACATCCTTTTGGCAACCGATCCCTTCTTCAACTTGTGTCACAAATTCCTTTTCTCGCCAGGTCTGCTCAGTAGTTCCTCATTAGTTACGTGATATACACATGTAATGTTCATCATTATTCGATAGTACCAAATTTCAGAAGCTTGTATTCTCTTTTTGTGTGAACTGATTATCGCCCATCTCTCACTTCCATACAAGGCAACACTCCAGAGAAATACCTTCAGAAAAGACTTCCTAACATTAAATCTGTTTTTGATGTCAATAAATTTCTCTTCTTCGGAAACGGTTTTTTTAAACGATGGCACGTCTGCATTTTATATCCTCCTTACTTCGGCCATCGTCAGTTTTTTTATGCCTGAATAACAAAACTAATCAACTACTTTTATATTTCATTTCCTAATGTAATATCCTAAGTACTACGTGAATTAATTCGACTACATCCCATTACCACTTCTATCCTCCTCTCAAAACACTGTCCGTTCTGCTCAATTGCTCTTCCAAGTCCTTTTCTGTGTCTGACTGAATTACAATGTCATCGCAAACCTCAAAGTTTGTTTTTCTTCTCCCTGAACTTTAATGCCTTCTTCAAATTTTTCTTTTGTCTCCTGTACTGCCTGATCAATGTACAGATTGAGTAATATTGAGGATAGGCTACAACTGTGTCTTACTCAGTTCTCCTTCACTGCTTCCGTTTCATGCCCTTCAACCATAACTTCTGCTGGTTCCACTACAAGCTGTAAACAAACTTTCGATCTCTGTATTTATCCCTGCTCAAAATCTCATAGACTCTACACTAGTCAACACTGTCAAAAGGTTTCTCTGAGACAACAGATGCTATAAACGTAGGTTTGTCTTTCTTTAACCAGCTTCCAAGATAAATCTAAGGGTTAGTATTGCCTCGTGTGTACGCACTTTTCTCCGGAACACAAACGGATCTTCTCTGAGGTCGGATTCTACCAAGTTTTCTTCTTTTCAAACTGACAGTTCGGTAATAATCACACCTATTAGAGTCTGAAATTCGAACTAATATATTGTCTTGAAGTGTGAGGGTATTCGCTTGTCTCATATCTCTTGCATAACAAGTGGAGTAGTTTAGTCAGAACTGGCTCTCCAAATTATATCAATAGTTCTAATGGAGTGTAGTCTACTCCAGTGGTTTTGTTTCAACTTAGGTCTTCCTGTGCTCTGTCAAATTCTTCTCGCGTTATCATATCTCCTATCAGCCATTCTAAATACTACTTCCACCTTCTTTGCTCAGCACTGGCTTTCCATCTGAGCTGTTGATATTCATACAGCTGCATTTCTTTTCTTCAAACATCTTCTTAATTTTCCTATAGGCGGTATCTATCTTTCCCCTACATTTTTCTGTATCCTTACATTTGTCCTCTAGTCACTCCTACTCAGTCATTTTGCGTTTCCTATCAATCTCATTTTTAAATTTTGGTATTCGATAGCGCTGCGGAACGCTCCTTCAACTACATAGTGCATCCTGCTTTTCTTTTTGTACTTGTATTGTCTGTTTTGAGGTAAATTATGGTACTTGCTTTAAAAATGGAATGATGTTGGTATTGTATATTACCACGTTGCTTCTATGTTATCAGATGAAGGATTAATGAAATACATGACAGAGATTTGGTAGTGTTTTATTATTGCAATTTCTTTACTTATTCGGGAGGACGACGGTTCAATCCCACGTCTGACCATCCTGATTTAGGTTTTCCGTGATTTCCCTAAATCGCCCCAGGCAAATGCCGGGATGGTTCCTTTGAAAGGGCACGGCCGACTTCCTTCCCCGTGCTTCCCTAATCCGATGAGACCGATGACCTCGCTGTCTGGTCGCCTTCCCCAAACAACCCAACTCAACCCAATCTTTACTTATATCCTGTTACTGGTCTCATGCTGTGCTGCTCCCACCAAAACGTTTACGTACTCTGTTTTATGCTGTTATTTATACGTTTCTGAAAGTCACTGCTTTCGGCGTTGTCTTCTTGGAATTTAAATGATCGTTGTAATACTGTGCCACGAGGTTACAGTAATGAACATATAGTGCAGCGCGAATACGATAGCTGACAACAATGCACTTAGACGAAAGGGAATGAGTAGTGGTGATACAAGGTACCCTCGGCCATGCACCGTATGCTGGTTTTCGGAGTAGGTCTCTGTATGTAGATGTAGACATTAATGACTGATTCACGAAGATCTTTCCTTTTGCCAACTCCTTGCGGTTTTTGCACAAGTTCCGTAAGCAATATAATCTCAGGTATTGTTTGCGCTCTTAAAGTGGTGAGTGCCACTAACGTATTCTAGTACGGAGCATTGTGTTTTCTCTTATCTCCTTGATACCGGACGTTGATAACAGGTCACTGGTGCGTGTTCCTTAGCGGCGTAGCACACATTAACTTTTACGAATCTTCATCCGCTCTTGTTGTCTGTAACAGCTGTCATTCGTGTACACAGTTGTGGCCAATAGAAATCCGTTGTGAAAAACTTGAAACCCAGCAGGCATCCCCGTAATGTGAAACAATAATATGGTTCTGGGCTGACAAAGCCCTACTCAAGACTCCCCTAAAGGAGAGACATTGCTGTCTACTTGAGCGTTGAACTAGCTTTTTAAGCGCAACCACATGATAAATCGGGTAGAAGTTTTGTAGGACGATGAGGCAACAATGGTAATCATAACTTAAAATGCGTAGAAGCCATTAAAGCAATGGAAAAAATGAAAATAGAGTAGAAATTGTAAGTTGATAACGTGTCTACATCTATATACATAGGCTTACTCCGCAAACCAGCATACGGTGCATGGCGGAGGGTATCTTGTATCAGTATTAGTTATTCCCTTTCGTCTCCCACTCGCAAATGGAGAGAAAGACAAACGGCCCTCTATATGCTTCCGTATGACTCCTAGTTTCTCTTATCTTGCGTTCACGGTCCATACGAATGATGTGCATCGGTGACAGTAAAACCGTTCTACAGTCTTTACTAAAAGCCGGTTCTCTAAACATTATCAGTAGTGTTTCGCGAATAGGCCATCTTCTTACCTCCACGGAATACTATGTTTTCACGTAGAATTTCCGTAGTGCTCACGTGTCGATCGAATCTGCCGGTAATAAATCTAGCAGCACACCTCATAACTGCTTCGATGTCTTCCTTTAATCCACCCTGAGGGGGATCCCAAACACTCGCGCAGTGTTCAAGAATGTGTCGCATAGATCTTCTGTACGTGGTCTCTTTATACATGCGCTACACTTAACGAGAATTCTGCCAATAATTCGAACTCGACGATTCGCCTTCATAACACCCGACCTTACGTGTCGTTCAATTTCATGTTTCTCCGCAACGTTACACCAAGATATTTAATCGTCGTGACTGTCTAGCAGTACACAATAATATTGCGTAGCCGTTTGCATAGAACACAGGTACAGCATTGATTTAGGTGTGATACAGAGTAATTCTGTCTTCGTCTGCTGGTAGTACGTTAAACTAAATCCGTATTTTGTGTGTGTGTGTGGGGGGGGGGGAGGGGGAGGGGAACGCCTTGCACTTACTCTCTTATTAAGAAGACTTAAATAAACTTTACATGCGACCAGTAGTCACTGAAGTAACAACAAGGGACTAAAATAATGGAGGAATTTTAGCCAGTAATATAACGATTGTTTTCAGGAGGCGTTGTCAGAAAGAGCAACTTCTGAGCTGCAGTTAGCCTATACCAGAAACATATAACTATGTGGAAACTCCACACAACACCGTACTATCTGTGGTGGAGGGTACATAATGACCTAGGATCGTTTTAATATCATTATATTCGATTCATGGATTGCGTACGTGGAGAGCCGCTGTCGGTATGCCTCCTTGCAAAGCCTAATGTCTTTCAATAAGCAATGCGTATACTGGAGGAAGTAGCTTTTTCCTTGATTATTTGCTGAAAGCGTACATTTGAAATTTTAAATGTGTTCCCTTTGTGACGTACAATCGTCTTGCTGTGGCTTCCCCCGCTGGAGTATGTTGAGCACTTCTTTTACGCTCTTGTGCTTATAAACTTGTGGCGAATCGAGAAGAGAGGCCCCTGTTTCAAGCTTTCGTCTCCCTTCCGATAATCCCAAAAAGTAAGAGTTTCATATTTGTCAGGACAGAGGCTATACGACGACTTATTTCGTTGATGAATTACAGCGGAACATTAAATAATGAAAATGTATTTTCACTGAAGCTAATGTATTTCTCAGACATGTAGATTCGTGAATGCCTTCATCATATCTTCCTAAAAATGGTTCAAATGGCTCTGAGCACTATGTGACTTAACACCTGAGGTCATCAGTCCCCTAGAACTTAGAACTACGTAAACCTAACTAACCTAAGGACATCACACACATCCACGCCCGAGGCAGGATTCGAACCTGCGACCGTAGCGGTCTCGCGGTTCCAGACTGAAGCGCCTAGAACCGCTCGGCATCTACATTCTATCATATTTGGTGATCTCCCTACTCGCCAGAAGTCGATAAGTTGAGCGAAGAGCTACTGTAGCACTGCAAAGGCTAAATTAACTCACTGTAGTACGGATTCTGTCCATGACACTATCCTTACTTCAGAACCTTAATGGGCTACCACAGGTCTGGCCTCCGTGTACTGGTGGCTCTTTGTACCCAAGTAAGAACTAAAGTTCGGTAACATTCCTCCACATATGGAAAATGTGTAATGACACGTGTCCTTGCAAGTGTAGTCTTTAGAATACGAAACCTTTTTATCAACCCTCAGCTAGCTCTTACAGTGCCACAAATCAAAAGCCGGCGAACATGCTAATTATACCAGCGGGAAGAAAGGTTTACACCTACGCACAGTAGCCGAGAGTCGTTATAATGACGAAAACTCAGATGGGTGCATCACTTGTGGGTCCTTTTCTCGTGCCTGCTTCTGAGTTTCGACTGGCACTTGGAGTCGTGACGGCCGTTTACCTCGTGACCCGACAGTCGTGATTGAACGAAGGATGCCGGAAAAAATTATCTTACAGCAGCTGCTGCGGGGTCCCATTAAGTAACCAGTTCTTACGCTGATTTCTTTTTAATGCACTCAAAAATAAAACAAAAACGTTTTTGTTCCCGTCAGACTTACACATGCTTATAAATGTACGAACATTACAACACTAAGAAGGATAACTTTATAACACAGTTTATGGACATAAGCAATATACAAATAATTAGTCTGGTGTTAAGCCTGCGCGCTGTGCAATCAGAGCCACTAAACATCGTTGTATAAAATCAAAGAAGACCGTGTATCTTTCTGAGGATTCTCCCAATACGTGGTATGTATACGAGGCCACGAAACATCAGAAGCGGAAGCTGGAGAAGCGCGACGAATAAGTTATCCATCAGTTGTATAAGGAACAGTTCATAATAAGTAACTTTACGCCCAACATGCCCTCATCTCACCGAAATACTGTCTGCGGAGGGGCAAATGATGCTGAATTAAGTTATTGCGACAAAGTGGAAAACTCGTAGGGACACAGTTCAATCATTCAAATAATTATTTGCTACGACTTACAGTTCATTACTTATACAAGCTGTCCAGTTTCTTTTATGGGTAATTAGTAATCTTAAAAGTAAGAACTGTGAATCTCACATCACCAGTGTTTCTTTTTCAGTGTTTGTAATTACATTCCTAGTGTTGGAGGTGAACTGCTCTTTGATAATCACTGGGTAGCCGTAGACGTTTGTCTTCAACCTTTATATTTACTAAAGACAATGATAGTAAACTAAGTGGACAAAAATCGAAATAATTGCACACTCTAAAATACTGATCGTCATTTGTGGACAAAGGCCGCCGTCGATACTGACTGCTATAGTAGTGCAGTGGATGTCGCGTGGTCTAACATTTTCTAACAGCAAAAACTGAATCTCTTTACGTATTTCACAGCCGGGGGGACATCAGAATCATAGTTTGTTACAATCAATACATAAATCCGTTTATGGTATGAACTGTACTTAACAAATTTCTGCACCTTACGGAACGTACGAGCTACCAGTGTTATTGTCAAGCCAATCGGAGAAGCACCAACAGAGAAAATACGAGTAGTGCATAATATTTTTGTGTTATTAGCTAGTTTTATGCAAAAGGGCTAGCTTCAAAATTTGAAGAAAAAGGAACACAGCTCGTTCATCTTTTTCCCACACCTTACGTTAAAGTGCAATAAATGTAAACCGGGTAAAATGTTCAAAGTTTTAGGGTGCGCATATTGATGAGACCTTAAACTGAAAAAAGAAGTCGTGCTAAGACTTTAATTAGTTTCAACAACTTTTGCAACAAGAATAATTGCCAACTTATTTTCATTCACTGGGCGTGTCTTTGGTCAAATGCTCGTAACTTCGAGTGTCCTCCCATTAAATAACTATTACTGTCTACTGTGTAGCATCTAGAGGAAACGTCTGAAGTGTAACTGCAGAAGTATTTACCTACGATGTATATCTGGGGCAATGTTTACGTCGAACCCGAGGAGGGACCCGAGAGCACAGCAAAGACGTTCCGGAGAGCGAGAGTTGCGTCTAGGTTTCAGGAAAGTGAGCTCGGATTCGTCGAGAAAGCAGTTAACGACGAAACCTTATCTGCCTTTAATTAGACTCTCCCTCTGCGAGCAAAGCAAAACGCGAGCCAGCAACAATCGCCCAGCAAAAGGCTTTTGATGTACCCCTTCTGGCTGCGCGGATCTTTGTCTCGACCGGTTTTATTCTGAGACCACGCCACAATTTGTAATTTAGACTCTCCCACTGCTTGTACGTTTTGGGTACTGTTATTACACGACGATGCATAAAACATAGCTTTCAATGGTACATGTGTGACATTCATTTATTGTGTTTTCCGAGCCTATAACAAGAAGATATCGCCAAACGCAGGGAGTGTACGACTGATTTAGTTTTATTTACGGAAGTAAAGTATTCATGCCTGTCGAACTTATTACTCGGATCAATCACTAACCATTTCATATATTTCATTTTTGTTGTTAATGTAGTCCATTTTTAGTTCAACTGTTTGACAAATAATGTGTAGCATTCTTCTTGTATGTCTCACACCATAGTCATCAGTGTGAGACTAAAGTTTCAATGAAACTGTAAAATATATTTAGTGATGAACATAACTTTTAATGGCTTCATAGTTCAAACAAGTGCTTGAACTCACTATAGAGCAAAAGGTAAATACGCAGAATAATAGCTCTTCTGACAAATACCGGGATATCTCTTTAAAAATATAACGTTTCGTAAGGTCTACTTTCTTGAAGGAACACAGTTTTTCGTTTGTTTCTTTTTGAATATAGGTGGAACAGATTGGAAAGTCTAACACCGTAGTGACAAGTGTTATTTGAGAATTTTAAAGATATGATAAAGGTATTGTACTCCATACTACTGACCAAATTTCCTGAGGGAAAGTCAACTTTTACACTTATCATTAATTCTCGAGTCATTAGGTGTGTAGTTTACACCTACATCTATACGACTCGTGTCGGCGGGCACTTTAGATACAAGTATCACCTCCTCCTTTTCATGTAAAGTTCCGAATGGTTTGCGGGAAGAACGATTGCTGGTAAGCCTCGGTGTGGGGTCGATTCTCTCTAATGTTATCTTCATGATATTTTTGCGAGATATCTATAAGAATACACCATGTATATTGGTGGACTCTTATAGAAACTTACGCCCCCGGAACTGCAACAGTAAACCACACCGTGATACAGAATCCTCTCTTGCAACGTCTGCCAGTGGAGATGGCATAGCATCTCTATGACGCTGTTGCGCTTACTAAGTGAACCTCTAACGAAACGTACTGTCTTTTTTGGACCTACTTATTTCTTCTATCAGTCCTATCTAGTACGTATCTAAAACATCCGAGCAATATTTAGTTCCTCGAGTATTGTTTGCGTAAACTGACACGGTAAAAAAAAAAGTTACGACATACAACACAATACAAGATTACGCACTAAAAACGCAAAACACGGAAAACTCTGTGGCGAATTTGATGATGCAGTAACTTCTTCTTTCAGTGAAACGCGGATATTTTGTTCGTAAATATTTCATGATTGATGAAGACAGTCAGCCAGGAAACTTAGGCGTAGCAGTTAGCACTGTTATTCAGCTGAGCTGAAATAAAACGAAATAAACGAACAGGAAATACTTTCCTGATGTTGAGTTAGACAATGACGAATTGCGTCACTACAGTTATGAAACCGCAGCTATGATCATCGTCAGACGCGGAGCTAGCTAACCGCAATGTACCCGCACAGTCATTATGTATCTTTTCCTGACAGTTTCCTACTTGGACCGGAGATAAAATACATCTACAGACAATTATCTAACGACTACCTTGACTTTAAACGCGCGTAATTTACATTGGGTCTAACCGTGTCTGTTACGAATATCAATCGATATAGACAACTAACTGTAACTTAATCGCTTCTATTGATCTTCCCACTCGGCGTTACTTAGGACAGTACTTCCATCATCTGGTGTATTTATTGAAATTAACAAGACATATACGATTTGTACATCTGACTCTTACTGACAAAGTGTTCCGCTTTCTACAGAAAATGCACGTACTTCTAGAATCCAGCCTGTGGCTACTGAAATAAAACACCACAGGTTTCCCAGAGAAGTCTATCTGTTGTTAATTTAAATAAAACCATCTTGATGAAGGCATCACCCTGCGAAACACCCAGTTGGAATATCGATGAAAGTGATTGGCTACCGTTTTTGGAATTTCAGTTACCTTCCTTAATGCTAATTTTGAAGGGAAGTGTTTTGTGAAATTTTAGCAGAATTAGTGAGGGGATTTTGAAGGGTGGAGTTTTAGACGAACAGATTTGCGTAGCAATTGCCTATAGCAGAATAAAGGTAGTGCTTTTAGCCAGTGCTTTACAGTAGCTTTCGTATGTGCAGATTCCAGTACCGTGAAATCTTATACTAATTTATAAATGTAATATCTAACTCGGAATTGCAACTGGTTATTACCAGTGACAAGCTACACTGCGTATAAACTTACAACACTGATCTAGCCTTAAATATGTAGCAACAACTGTGTATAGTGTCATTTACTCGGAATAAGAGAATCAGAGGCAGCTTTTCTACGAATAGCCTTTCAGAATTTGGAGCAAAGGTATAGATATCTGTAATCTACAACTTTGACAATGGTCCCTGGGGAAAGAAGATGCTTCGAAACATAGTGGTGCGGGATAATAGTTCAAGCAGATGATCACCATACAGGAAGTAAATGTAGATTTAAGCAGAGCAGCGGTCTGGTTGCGGATGGCATCTACGCTTCGAGAAGATTCCATGACGCGCTCTGGCTATTTAAATCAGACTTGACCTGCCAGGGTTGAGCGAGATCCTTCAAACCGGTCTGACGCCTTCCTTGCACAGAGTGGGCTGGTCAGGGCAGTAGCTGCGGCTCGTAATCGTGTTGCCGCTGTTTACTGACTTGCTCAGTTCCAGATTTTTTAGCAGTGGATATGCACCTTTAGTCTCCTACCATGAGTGGTCATGGAGTCTCTCTCAAATGTTCTTTCTCTTTGCAAGTGATGTAAGTAGTCTCATAAAAATCTTCATATATGTTATATATGATAATTAATAGCGAAAACTGACAAGGGTGAAGCAAAAACGTTCGAGTAAACATGGTTCAGCAAATGAGCCGTTCGAAAATGTGTGGTTATGATACGCCACTGCCTTCAGTATGAAATATTGATCTAGTTAGGGCAAATGTTTTCATAATCTAAAAGTTTGCAATTGGCTCTCCTTAACAGTACTGCTTGAGTACGTTACATACTACTGTTTATTGTGCACACAACCCTGTTAAACGAGATATTTCACGCACCGTCCTCGCTTTGGAGGGCAATAATGCACTTGCTTCTGCAGTGACTTCAAACATCTCCAGATCATCTCATAAAAGTTCACAAGACAGTACCATTATCTGTTCTAGTTCTTTATCCGCATAAGCGGGAGTGCTGTACACGTCACTTCTGAGAACACTCCATACAGAAAAACCTTGAGAATTGAGGGCTGAGATACAGGTAATACTCGACCTGTCTATCTTGTACCATATTGACGAGTTATAATCTTACATCAGCTGCCGAATGTGCTGGTGACCGATCGTGCATGTACTACATTCCCTAACCGTGAGCCATGTGTGAAATTTTAGTACCATTACATGGGGCTTAATTGAAAAGTTTCTATTTCAAATACATTCGTACTAACTAGATCAATATTTCATAGAGAACTTAGTGGTGGGTTGTAAACACGTTCGCAGTTCTCTCTCAAACGGCTCGTTTGTGGATCCATGTTTTCTGGAAACTTTTTTTCCCTCTATTATCGTACACTTTCAGCCATGCCAGTTTCCGCTGTTAATTATTACATGCCTAAATGTGCAATCTTTCAAAATCGTTTTGTGATCCAGGTGTACGAACGATAGACATGACGTTCAAAGGGTGACTGACGTCATAAAGACTTAACAAAGTACACTAGCGTTGATAACACTATCCCCATCTTTGTTGTTTAAAGATTTGTGTACGAGTGCAAACTTTTTTGCTAAAGACGCGAATGGTAAAAATTTCGGGAATCAACGTGAGGGAGAGGGGGAGGGAGAGAGAGAGTTTAGGCATTTATGTCCAGGTAGAGTCATGGTTTCCGTAGTTTCTCTGTATTATCTGAGACAAATGCTTAAATGATATTTTGAACAACGCAGTGTTCTAGTCATCCCTGTTTTATTTTACAGCTTGATGTCGATGCGACGTTGAATTCCAGTCCTCCTCCGCAATCAGCGTGAAGTGGGATGTTGGGCTCCTGAAAGCACGCAACCCTACATACTTGTTGGTACTTCTGCCAGCGGGCTGTTAGGAGTATAATGTTCTTTGCGTTCAGCGCAGAACCGACCATAAGAGCGTGGAGATGTGTTAAAACAATTTCACCATAAGTATAATGGCATGTTGGTCCACCTCTAGAACGCATTACAGTAACCATTCTGCGTAGAGTGGATTCGGCAAGTCATTCGTAGGTTTCTGCACGTACGTGGCACTAAATGCCTCCACACAGGCCATGAGTTACGGTAAATTACATGCCAGTGGTTTATGGGAGCGGAGCAGTTGCCCCATACCCCTGTAATGCTTCTTACACCATTGTATCACGATTCCGGCCTTGTGGCAGAAACAGTTATCATGCTGGAAGATGGTATCGCCGTCTGGGATGTCGCCATAGCATCATATTGCCAAATACGGCCTGTGTACTTAGCGCGGTGCATGTTTCAAGCAGGCGGTCACCTCTATAATAGCTTTCCGGGCACGACCATAGACCTGATGTAGCAAGAAACGTGATTAAACCGACCAGGAGACACGTCTCCATTCATCCGTTGTCCAATCGCAATGATCCTGTGCCCCCAAGATGTTGGATGAACGTAGGGACACGTCGGGATTCTCTGCTGCAGAGCATCATGTTCAACGATGTGCGCTGATCGGTTTACACTGAAACACTTGAGCCTGCTCCAGCACTGTATTCTTATCGTCAGATCTACTACAGATCGTCGCGTATACTACGCAGAACGGGCAAGTCTCCGACTTCCACGCTCTGCGGTGAGGCATGGATGCTCAGCTCCGTCGCCTGCTCGTGGCTTCACAGTCGTTCATCCATTTTCCATAGGTGTTCGTGATAGTAGCACCCGAACAGCCGACAAGATTCGCCGTTTTCGAGATATTCGTTCCCTGGTGCCGCGCCATGAGAACATACCCTTTGTCAAAGTCTCTTATGTCAGTGGATTCCCCAATTTGCGACCCGCTTCGTCGATGAAATGGTTCTCCACTGGTTTCTGCTTCGCTTATCTCCTTTCCTTACTGCGTCACGGGCCCGCAACGCCATCACGTGACATTCAGTCTCAATGCAAGCACTGGTCATAATGTTGTGGCTCAGTGTGGGGTATATGTTGATCCACGATCACTAGGGAAAGAATGAATCGTATGTTAACATCGTAAGATCAAGACGACGTATGACAGAACACGACACTTCATATCACTGGAAGTCTGTTATTAATTCACCATTTATGTCGGGACTGGCTGTTTCATTGGAGGCGAGTATTTGGATTAGACTGGTTTAGAGCTTCTTGATGCGATTGTGTTGAAGCTGCACACCCTAAAGGAAAGACAGATGCACATAAAAGCTATCGGAATGCCATAATCGCCGGATAAAATAATGCTGGAAGTAAGAAGAAAAATTAGCTGCAGTGCGGCTTCTACATCGGACGATCGAAGGTAGTGCTAACCGATTACGCATCGCTGTTCTAAAATCAAGGTAAACTGCCGGTGACCTTTGTTATTGACTGGTTGCAGCAATGAGTATTTGACAATATAAACAATATATCCCATCCAGTACAGCCATACCTGTTTAAGTACTTTGATATCTAGAGCTTCTATTACACGTAATGTTTTTTGGTTTGCATCGGATAGAAGTTTTCTTAAGTTCTTTAACTTTCTGTCAGTTGCGTCATTCGATTTTTCCGTTGCTTCTTTACAATAATACTTCATATTTACCAATAGAAAAATTAAAATGTGACAGTTCTACTGAAATATTTGACGTAAAGTAATGGGCTTCTGGCTGCATGAGGTCTTCACGAGTCTTTAACTATCATAACGGAAGACAATAGTGTGCTGTAAAACACTAGAAATACTGTTGTCGTAACATGTTTACTTGCTGCATGGAGAGAATTAAGGATTTCTTTTTCAATTTTATACGCTTTGGAACATTTCACGCGGGAACTTTCATTGGAAAGAATAACAGCCTTCCGAAAATACAACAATAAACGATATGAAACGAGGAAACCTCTCGTAGCGAACACCACTATTAGGATATGAAAGAAAGCGACACTATTTACGCTCTTATATCTATTAACGTTCGGATTACAAAAGAAAATAGTTCAAGTTTCGTTTTTATTCTGAAGATTTAGAAACATGGACTACTCAGTGGCCTAGAATTGGACATTAAATGTAAGATTTGCAAAGCATATGTTATTGGACGGTGTTACGGAAATCTAGTATCAAAATTAGAGCTTGTAATTTAGGAAGAAACTTTTCCACGTAGCACGGAGGTTACCTCTGAATCTGTGTACATGTTTGCGTTGTACAAGATGTAAAATTAGCTGGAAACACCAGTATCTGTGGCACCGTAGGCCTGCGATAAGAACGCACACTGTTGGACGAAGCGGCCTCACGTAATGTGTAACGCACATTACTGAAATAAATTTGTCTGAAGTGGCTTGCCGAATAGCTCTTTTCAAGAGTCTTATAACAGTGCAATGAAAATACGCCAAACGTAAGTTTTCTGCACAAAGTATGCTGAAAGGCTTCTCTCAACAACACACTATGCAGTGGTTGCCGATTGTCCATGTAGATTGATCGATAGATTTATACCGAGAAACGATGAGTGTAACGCGTACCAGTGATACACGTGTACGGAACAGAAACCGTCAGCATAAATCCCAGACTGCTAACACTGAGCAAGTGCGATAGACACAACAACAAAGTTGATGATTATCTCTTGGCATTGGTGGAGTTAACGATAAGCTGGGACACTTTTAACTTCAGCACTCACAAACTTTCGTATATGTCAAACTTGTGTTTCATTTCACTGTTGCAAAACTGACTGAAGCGTAAATGATGACGCAGATAGAAACCACTATAGATTTCTTTGGCGCGTTATCACAGAGGTGAGACCTGTTGCTGCCAGTTTGTCGTACCGTAGGGTAGGCAACCATGACAATCTCTGTGCACAGCTGATTGCATGACCTTTCGGAGGACGTCCGAAGAAGTGTAACATCAGTGTTTGAAACGATTGCAGAACTCTATCTATAGACAGCATCTATCAGTTTGTGTTGTTGGTGTTGTTCTTGTTGCCGTCTTAGACTTCGGTCCGAAGGCATCTTTGATCAAGTTTTCCACGCTAGGCTACACTATGCAAGTTCCTTCGTCTCTGTATAACTACACTACTGGCCATTAAAATTGCTACATCACGAAGATGTGCTACAGAGGCGAAATTTAACCGACAGGAAGAAGATGCTGTGATATTCAAATCATTAGCTTTTCAGAGCATTCACACAAGGTTGGGGCCGGTGGCGACACCTACAACGTGTTGACATGAGGAAAGTTTCCAACCGATTTCTCATACACAAACAGCAGTTGACCAGCGTTGCCTGGTGAAACGTTGTTGTGATGCCTCGTGTAAGGAGGAGAAATGCGTACCATCACGTTTCCGACTTTCATAAAGGTCGGATTGCTACCTATCACGATTGCGGCTTATGGTATCGCGACATTGCTGCTCGTGCTGGTCGAGATCCAATGACTGTTAGCAGAATATGGAATCGGTGGGTTCAGGAGGGTAATACGGAACGCCGTGCTGGATCCCAACGGCCTCGTATCACTAGCCGTCGAGATGACAGGCATCTTATCCGCATGGCTGTAACGGATCGTGCAGCCACGTCTCGATCCCTGACTCAACAGATGAGGACGTTTGTAAGACAACAACCATCTGCACGAACAATTCGACGACGTTTGCAGCAACATGGATTATCAGCTCGGAGACCATGGCTGCAGTTACCCTTGACGCTGCATCACAGACAGGAGCACCTGCGATGGTGTACTCAACGACAAAGCTGGGTGCACGAATGGCAAAACGTCATTTTTTTCGGCTGAATCCAGGTTCTATGTACAGCATCATGATGTTCGCATCAGTGTTTGGAGGCATTGCGGTGAACGCACATTGGAAGCGTGTATTCGTCATCGCCATATTGAAATATCACCCAGCGTGATGGTATGGGATGCCATTGGTTATACATCTCGGTCACCTCTTGTTCGCATTGACTGCACTTTGAACAGTGGACGTTACATTTCAGATGTGTTACGACCCGCGGCTCTACCCTTCATTCGACCCCTGCGAAACCCTACATTTCAGCAGGATAAGGCAAGACCGCATGTTGCTGGTCCTGTACGGGCCTTTCTGGATACAGAAAATGTTCGACTGCTGCCCTGGCCAGCACATTCTCCAGATCTCTTATCAATTGAAAACGTCTGGTCAATTGTGGTACAGCAACTGGCTCCGCACAATACGCCAGTCACTACTCTTGTTGAACTGTGGTATCGTGTTGAAGCTGCATGGGCAGCTGTACCTGTACACTCCATCAAAGCTCTGTTTGACTCAATGCTCAGGTGTATCAAGGCCGTTGTTACGGTCAGAGGTGGTTGTTCTGGGTAATGATTTCTCAGGATCTATGCACCCAAATTGCTGGATAATGTAATCACATGTCGGTTCTAGTACAGTATATTTGTCCAATGAATACCCCTTTACCATCTGCATTTCTTCTTGGTGCTGCAATTCTAAAGGCCAGTAGTGTACATCAAATCGAAACTGCTTATTGCACTCAAACCATGGTCTCCCACAACATTTTTCACCAGGTATGTTTCCCGTCATGACCAAATTAAATACGCCATCATCCCCGTAGACTTGCCACATCATCATAGCCTTTCTTTTAGTAAAATGACGGCACAAAAGTCTTTTCTCTTCTATTAGTTACAGTACATCTTCATTAGTTAACCGAACTTCCATCGTATGTTACGTGCTTCCAGAAAATAATAATGAAATAAAAGGATCCACCTTCTTGCAAGAACAGTTTTATCTTATTCTCTAAACGTGTTTCAGCAGTTTTTTTATCACTTTACACAACATTGTATGTCATTAAATAGCTTAAACAGTTTGTTTTGTATCAGAGATCTTATGATTGGGTTATCCCGAAACGCGTAATGAAATAAATAATAAAAAATTATGTTGGTGAGCAAGACAAGTGTATTGCCTTCGAATATTTCTCACAGTTGGGTCATCTTCAAATCGTTTCTCATTTATTGATTCTGAAAGATAAATATGCAAAATTTTTACGTTGATAAGAAGTACGTTGACCTAGATTACGCATGTTAGTTGGACTTCACTTTTTTTTTCAGACGAAATGAGACACAAGTCTATATTAATACACCATGTCATCTGCAACACAATGATATTAAGGCCACGTCTGAATTGAACTTTTTTCCTGGGGTATAAATTCGAAACTGTGTGTTCGGGTAAACATATTGACATGTGCCCCGTATTCTGATTTGCTACAGCTGAGCTCAACTATAGCAGTGGTTAGCGTCAGATGGGGCACACGCCAGTTTTTCACCTGATACAAGTGTTTTGTGAGCATATTCTGTTTTCTTTGTTTCAACAGCCGGTCGGGGTAGCCGGCTGGTTCTAGGCGCTTCAGTCCAGAACCGCGCGACCGCTACGGTCGCAGGTTAGAATCCTGCCTCGGGCATGGATGTGTGTAATGTCCTTAGGTTAGTTAGGTTTAAGTAGTTCTAAGTCCTAGGGGACTGATGACCTCAGAAGTTAAGTCCCATAGTGCTCCGAGCCATTTGAACCTTGTTTCATAATAACATTAGCTGAATTTTTGTCTTCACGCGTCTGAAGATGAGAAGTATATCATTGAATATTCGATGGTGCTGTCGCATCGCTGGGAACAGATGTGGCCAGCGGCTAGGCTGGTGGTTTCGGGGTCGCCGGCGTCCGCGCTTCGGTGCCAGCTAGCCCGTCACTCAGCTCAAGAGGCCGCATATCAGAAACTGGGTCAGCGCCGCTGAAAGGCTGCTCACAAACAGGATATTGTGTTGCGCCGCGCCGGCTACCTCGCGACGAGGTGCACTCACCTCACCTTACCTCTGTTTAGGTAGCCAACTCTCCTCCGTAGCATTTCGCATATGTGACGATACACATCGACACCCTAATATCTGCTTCGCTGCAGCAGCAACTGGTCAAAATATAGTACATAGTACAAAGCCACATTCGCATACTGAAATTAAATAACGAACAGTTTCAGTCGTCAAGAACGCGTTTTTACGTTTCCTGTCACAAAGCAAAATGATTTGTTATTTAATTTATTTATATTTTTCTTTATTCATCTGTCTAATTATCGCGATAAATTTATAACCGTTATGACAGTTTCCTGATTTGTTTTTTCGTTTATGCCAGATGTATTTCATTAACTCATTATGTATAACACGATTTGTCACCCATTGTACATTACCGTCTTGGAAAGTCCTAATGTCATTACAGCTGCTCTCAAAAATCTTTGTTTTTTGCGGCTTCTGGTTCTGTGACAATTTCCTACTTTTTTATTTCAAAGCGTAAGGGTATTATTATTATTATTATTATTATTATTATTATTGCTATCATATTTTCTATAAAAACTTCTCTTACAATTACCATTTTATACTAATTCATGTTAAATACGTTCACTAGCGAAAGACTTGAGATTTTAAGTACTGACTAAGTAAAAACTATTTGGAATCCTGAAATTTATTCCATCACAACTGGAGGCAAGGTCTGTTGGGCGAACAGAGCAGCGTAATCAAGTAACGGAAAACTGTCACTTTACGTTTAAATATCAGTACATATTTAGAAGTAATTCTCTGCAGTAGCGTCAAGAAACCAAATTATCTGTTAGTATGTAAAAAAAGTAATTATTTTAAACTGTAATACATTTTTGACTACAATTTCCTCAATTAACCCACACAAATGCGACGACGATTCCCTTAATAAGGCATCAACCGATTTCTTCCACCTAAGTAAGCCAATGGGCAACGGCCTTGCCGCAGTGGATACACCGGTTCCCGTGAGCTCACCGAAGTTAAGCGCTGTCGGGAGTGGTCGGCACGTGGATTGGTGACCATCCAGGCCGCCATGAGCTGTTGCTATTTTTCAGGGTGCACTCAGCCTCGTGATGCCAATTGAGGAGCTACTCAACGGAATAGTAGCGGCTTCGGCCAAGAATACCATCGTAACGACCTGGAGAGCGGTGTGTTGACCCCACGCCCCTCCTATCCGCATCCTCCACGTAGGATGACACGGCGGTCGGATGGTACCGGTAGGCCACTCGTGGCCTGAAGACGGAGTGTTTTTTTTAAGTAAGCCAATGGAGAGATGCTCCATTTGTAATAACGTCTGTAATACCCAAGTGGTGTTAATTATTGCTGTTTTGTTGCTTCGGAGGAGAAAGATTAGAGTTTAATGGCCCGTTCACGTCAAAGGCATTAACGATGAGCACAGGTAGGATGTAGCAAATCGCCTGTGACCTTTTCTAAGAAACAGTCCAAATACTGACACGAAGTCATTCAAGGAAACCACGGAAAATCTAAATTGGAAAGGCTGCTAGTCCTGCTCGTGTAAATGAGACTTGTTAGAACTGCTGTAACTCTACACACAACTTTACAGGGCAATGTGTATAAGAAATTAATATTGTCAGTATTCTGTACCGAGGAGCATTATTATATACGTGCACTCAAAAACAAGACGAGGTTATGCAGTCACGTCATTGGCAGAACTGGTGTAGTGGATATTAAACCAACATTCAATCGCATAATGTGTGACCCAACTATCGAGCGACTCGACGTATTGTCTCTGGCTTTCTTCCAGCAACCATTAACCATTATGTGTGTGTAAGATTATGACATGATGCGCTGCCATACTTACGTTGTCAATGGACTGTTCAGCAGAAGAAACGATGTTTCCCAGCGATATGGCAGATATTTTTACTACGGAGAATTCGATCCTTGTTTAGGAAGACAATGTGGCAGGGATTCATTGCTGTCTAGAAGGCTTCTACAATAACTGTGAAACTGCTTACCGATTCGTTGCACGCCAGATGCACTGTTAAATTACCGACATGTATCTATTGTAAAAGCCATTGATGTATTGTGTAAATACTCAAAGAGCATAAATTTAAGCAGAAGGAAATTAATTATCCTCAGCCGTATTTGTAACATTTGAACAAACTGCTGTAGCAAGTTCTTGGAATTGCGACTCTGCTGTTGAGTATTTGCATTTAATTTTGTTTACGTATCTGGATTTAAGTAACATTGAAACTTACTGACATAACAAGTGTAACGCAGTTAAAGAGAATCACAAACTTTTATTTTCTCTGCATCGTTTCTTTCCTTCCAACATACTCTGTTTACTCTTTACGACTGGTGTTAACTAACGTAATTACCTCACATGTTCATTTCTATGCTGAAGTGACATACGTAACTCAAACATAACTCATTAATGGAATCTTGTCACGAAAATTGTAACAAATTATTACCAATATGCTGAAGTTCACAATCCAGTATGGTTGGCAGCTAACGCAGCCGGTTTAAGCGGGTTCGCTACATTCCAGTACTGGACGACCTAGGTTGTGGCGTAGTTGAGCTTGCCAGTCTACAGACCTTCGCTGCAAGTTCAATTTCCTGCAACCTTTTAACAGTATTACTGGTATTATTTCTGTATAACATTAATTAGTCAATAATATTGACATTTGTGCCTAAAGCTAAATATGTTACACAGTTTTCCTACATTGAGCACAAATATGCTTGTGTTGATTCGAGTTGTTCTTCGAATCCAGCCAGTGTCCAAAAAGCATAAGGATAAGTGATTCAGAAAAAATATGTGTCCTCTATACAGGGCAACTGTATTATACACACTATGTGATCAAAACTATCCGGAGAGCCCCAAAAACATACGTCTTTCATATTAGGTGCATTGTGCTGCTACCTACTGCCAGGTGCTCCATATCAGCGACCTCAGTAGTCATTAGACATCGTGAGAGAGCAGAATGGGGCGATCCGCGGAACTCACTGACTTCGAACGTGGTCAGGTGATTGGTTGTCATTTGTGTCATACGTCTGTACACGAGATTTCCACACTCCTAAACATCCCTAGGTCCACTGTTACTGATGTGATCATGAAGTGGAAACGTGAAGGGACACTTACAGCACAAAAGCGTATGGGCCGACATGGTCTGTTGACTGACAGAGGCCGCCGACAGTTGAAGAGGGTCGTAATGTGTCATAGGCGGACATCTATCCAGACCATCACACAGGAGCTCCAAACTGCATCTGGATCCACTGCAGGAACTGTGACAGTAAGGCGGGAGGTGAGAAAACTTGGATTTCATGGTCGAACGACTGCTCATAAGCCACAAATCGCGCCGGTGAATGCCAAACAACGCCTCGCTTGTTGCAAGGAGCGCAAACATTTGATCATTGAACAGTGGAAAACGTTGTGTGGAGTGACGAATCACGATACACAATGTGGCGAACCGTTGGCAGGGTGTGGGTACGGCGAATGACCGGTGAACGTTATGTCGGCGTGTGTAGGAAGTACTGAATGTAAATAGAGACTAAAAGAAGGAATAGATTGACACCACACATTCTGAGAGATCAAGGAATCATCAGTTTGATGTTAGATGGAAGCTTTTTTTTTGTATTTTAATTGTAGAAGAAGACAGACAAGATTACAGTAAGCATGTTGAAATGGACGTTGGTTGCAGTAGTTTTTTTGGAGATGAAGAGGCTTGCACAGTATACAGTAACGTAGAGAGTTGTACCAAACCAAGCTTCGGACTGTAGACCACCACCAACACAAGAACAAGAACAGCGATAGCAACAAAACAAAACAGCTTATTATCTAATCGAATTTACTTTCATAACTACGAGAATGAAGTGGCTTGACGAAATAAAACAAATAGCAGAAAAAGCAGATGCCGGGCCGAGACCAATTTGAAGAATGTTACGGTAATGTGGTTCATTCAGAATAGAAATGGTTTACAAAACACGTGTTCGACAGATTATTAAGTATTGCTCATCATTCTGAGGCCCTTACCAGGATGAATAAATAGAGGAGACAAAAAAATTCAAATGGCTCTGAGCACTATGGGACTTAACATCTGAGGTCATCAGTCCCCTAGAACTTAGAACTACTTAAACCTAACTAACCTAAGGACTTCACACACATCCATGCCCGAGGCAGGATTCGAACCTGCGACCGTAGCAGCAGCGCGGTTCCTGACTGATGCGCCCAGAACCGCTCGGCCACAACGGCCGGCAATAGAGGAGACAGGCGAGATCTAACGAAGAAGGGTGCGTTTCGTCACTAGACTCGTCAATCATTGCAGGAACAACACGGAGATGTAGAACAAACTCCAGTGACAAACGCTACAAGAGAGGCGCTGTGTGTCACGGAGTGGCTTAGTGTTGAAATTACGAGAGAGTACGTTCCGGGAAAAAGGAAATAAGGATGATTTTAATTTATCGTCCCGTCGTCAGCAAGGTCATTAGAGAAAGAGCACAAGCTCATATTACGAAATGATGGGGAAGGTAATCGGCCGTGCCGTTTCAAACGAACCATCCCGGTGTTCGCCTGGAACGATTTGGGAAAATCACGGAAAACCTAATTATAGGGGCCGTACGGGGATATGAACCGTCGTCCTCCCGAATACGATCCTGGTGTGCCGACTGCTATGCCACGTCAGTCAGTGGTCCGGGAAGAGTCAGGAAGACATGTTACTTCGTGTCGCATACATCCCGCGATATGACCACAATGAGAAAATCCAAGAAACTGGCACTAATGCAGAAGTCTACTGGCAGTTATTCTTCCCCAGGCGCCTTTCGTGAATGGAACAGAGAAAGTGGGGTGTGGGACGGTAGGAAAGCATGTTCTGAACTAACAGTTACAGGGTGACCTACAGTTTAAAGTGGATGCAAAACCATTGCTCAACTCGGCATTTTTCACCGCAACAAACAGTGCCGGAAGTGAAAGTGACAGGTAAATAAAAGCTAGGATTAATCGGAGATGATACCTGAGACCTATGGATTTGTATTAAGGCACTTTACCACTGAACCACCGAGCCATATGCTTGCGAAATACAGACATATACAAATTCGGGAGGGGACAGTAGTTCACGGGAATAGTCATTACACAAGTCATTTGTATTGCAGACCCCCGAGCTACTGACATGGCCTTGCAAGATACGACTATTTCCAAAGTTTGTTTATGTTTGAATCCTTAACATATTTACTGCCGCGTCAAACAATTTTCATTGCTTTCCTACAACACAAATTTCATCCAACAGTCCCACTCTCAAAGGGGCAAAAAGTCCAACTCTGCTGTAGTTCGCACAGATGCGAAAGAAAAAAGTGCCAGTTGCTCTGGTTTCTTTGTTACACATTCCGTTATACGTGGACTGGTCTCGAGCGCTCAGGTGAAATGAACGGTAAAACTGTGCGTGTAGAGGCCGCTAAGGAAGCTGGCCGCTCTGGTTCACTTAAAACATTTTTACAGAGACGCTGGGAACGAGGTTCACAAAGAAATGGCACTACCTACGTGTGTTCCATGGGAGAACACCTAGTCACGCTCCCACGGAACTTGCTTCGTACTCGATTGTTGTCCACACACGAAGATCGTCGTAAGAGACTTTAAACTAACGTCACTTGAGACATAAAACAGTGGCTTCTCCATTCGCTGATTTCAATTGAACGCACTTGATTTACAGTGTTTCAGGATGGATAGTAAACATGTTAGGGGATGGCACTACGGAGCAATCCGAATAAAAAAATTCCGTACAACATGAATTCAATTTTTATTGATTGCAGAGTTACAGCAGCTAGAATGTAACCTAAACATACTTACACAAGGTGTTATGCAAAGGAAACTGAAAATTAGTTTTCATAAATTCCACTTTCGAGTTCAGTTCTCTTGATAACACCACGTGTGGCTCATCTGAGGTTGCCTTGACATTCTTAACAACTTTAGTGAGCTTTTTTGGGATTAAATTTTAACAGTTGTATCTCTGTAATCAATGAAACTTGGGTAGATACTACACGAAATGCTGTATTTGAAGCAGTATATACCACCACCTCCAAAAATATGAACTACTTCTTCTGATATCACCTTCTAGAAGTGATTCTGTTTGCTGCAAAACACACTACGTCCTGTTTACTTTCGGTCACAATGGCGTAGCGTAATGACAATCATAGCGTGTACCATGTCAACACTTATTTTGTGTTCTCATTAAAAGCTTTTGTACGCGAATGAGAACGTATTAGTGTTCCTCTGGCACTATTTTTACTTGGACAGTGCTTAACATTTTTGTCGTCATTTCAGTGGTTAGGCTGTAATGTCGGATCGATGACACGGTAGTTAGCGCCGGAGTACAGTTTCGGACTGGGGAAAGAAGTCATCCCTTTCATTTTCAAACGAATCGTGTCAGAATTTACCTTAAGAGAAACCACGTAAAACGTAAATCTGGATTGGGTATAGGAGTCTGATCTCTGACCATCCTTTTGCAAGTCCAGTGGCGTAAATATTGCTCGCCTCACTCGGTTCATTTGTCTGGGGTAAACCTTTCTGTGTGCAATGACTTGAAGCACTGTCAACTATGGAATTCTTGCTTTATACCGCGATATATCGCAATAATTAATCGGACTCACATTCGTGAGAGGCTGGACTTAAATTCCAGTCCTATGAACTAGATTTTAAGTTTCCAGTGGTGTCCTTAAATCGCGTAAGGGAAATGCTAGAATGGTTCCTTGAAATAGGACATAATCTATTTCTTGCACTATCCTTGTCTCACACGGGCTTGTGTCCTGGTGCTGCTCCTCTACTAACTACTTGGTCGTCGTAACTTTCACGCCGAGTCTTCTTTTTGTTTCTAGTGCATTTTTAAATACTTTCTATGTGTATGTTTACTTCTTATATTCATGTTTCTATTATTTACATTTTTGTATGTTTATGAAAAATAGATGTGGAATATAATGTGTGTTACTAATATTTTCTTGTAGTTTACAGATTAACTACGAAAGCTAGAACATAAACGAAAATATTGTCTTCAGCATATATGAGAATTCAAAGAATGTTTCAAATGGGAAGACGAATATAAAATGATTGTGTACTCAGGCACGGATGTTTGGTAATTCTTTTAAGAATTTTAGCTCGGACATAATGTTACTTTCCCTTTGTATTTACTAAGGTTCGTGACTGGGAAGGCACGAGAGGAAAAGATAACATAAATAATGATAATTCTTCTACGGAGCACTAAAAATGATTAATATATTCAAAAGCGATTTCTCCTCGAGAAATCATATTGTTATCCTAGGACTCACGTGGAAAGTGTAAGTACTTGTCATTCGATAAAGCCGGGATCAAGAGAGTTCTTTCAGCTTTATTAGCCAAGTGAGTTTCAAATCTTTGATTCTTCGTCTCGGTACTCTTGGGTGTATTTCTCTTGGCCTACATATGGCTTCCGCGAACAGGGAGACAAAATTGTGCGCAAGTGCTGCCCCTATATACTCCATACTTTCGCTAAAGATGTGCGTAGCTCTAGGATACTTCTATGCCCAGATCGAATTTACAACCCTGAGCACTTCTTAGAAGATTCTTCGGATATATTTTCTTTAGTATTATGAAAAAATATTTTCAGTTTCGTAGCTGCCTTAAATCGCTTAAGGCGAATGCTGCGATGGATCCTTTGGAAAGGATCCTGCCAATTTTCTTACCTAATCCGAGTGTGTTTTCCGTCTCTAATGACCTCATCGTCGAGGAAAAGTAAAAAGCCCTGATCTTTGTCTCTTTTTGTCTGCTTGTGTGAAGTACATGGATGCAGCGAAAGTTTTTGGGAATGATAAGCGGTAACTGGATATCAGAATATTTTGGTTCTTTAGAGCGTCCTCATTAGCTATTTTGGCTGCTGCTAAAAATAGTCTTATTGTTTTTAAAAGTTTCGGTCGTAACCTTTCATCGAAGTATCTACCACAAACATCACAATTCTGACGAAAGGAAAACTTTTAGACCGCAGGTTTACACACAACTTAATACAGAGTATTGGTAATGGTAATACTGCTAGTCAACTCATGTTACAGAAATTAGCCGTCACAGCATGCCACCCGGTGGCATGGTAGTATGTTTGTCTTTAATATGTCATCTAAAAACTGTGCTTTCATAACAACTGTGATATTTTTGGCAGGTGTCCTGATGATAGGCTATGTCTGAAACGTGTAAATAAAAACTTTTAGCTATAAGTGGATTGTTCTTATTAGCCGGCCGCAAGCGATGATATGAATGCGCCCAGTATTCATATAATGTTCGCAGGCCCAGTCCGCGGTTTAATGTGGCAAGTTAAAATAATTGTGAATTTTTCGGTCTCCTCTTCCTAGAAGCACAGATGAACACCGACAAGTAGTAGAACATGTGTTTCGTACGGGACTGATACTTATGCTCCAGGAGCACTATAAGTAGTTACTGAGTGCACTGTGAAGAACAAAGGCTCCAAGAAACACTTTGTATGAAGTGATACATGTATCATTTGTGTGTGTGTATAATACGCCTGTGTAGCACAATAAAATCAGAAAAGATTATTTCCGCAGGTGTTCTAGAGTACAGCAGAAAAATAAATGTCTCTCTTCGCAGAAAGTCTATTTCCGCAACGTTGCATCAAAGCATCATTTGGTCCGAGAGAGGACGGAGAACGAAAATGGCAATTCAGTCTGCGGAGGCACTATAAAGAAATTAAACGACTGAGCGCAGCTGCACGTATCAAAGCTTCGACCACATTTAGCCGCGGACGGCGAGCCCCTTTCAACCCAGAAATCATATTAGTGTATCGAAGAGAGAGTGTTTTTTAATTAAAACCGTGGACGTTACTCAGAATCCCCTGCAATAAAGCACATCGTATGCAAGCGGAAGGGAGTGCAGACATTCTATCGTTTTGAGTGCGTCTATATTTGTTTAATTAAGAGTATCGCGAAATGAGACGGAGTTGCGTGTTTAGTTTGAGGTTTCTGTATTTTTCCCGTCAGCAGTTTCACGATCGGAGTGTATCACGACGTATAGATTTCCGTGTTAGTGCGTCGCTCGTACTGTAATGCAATAGTTTTTACGTCCCATCCACGGAGGACAGTATCAATACCGAAATATCAGCCAGTGATTTGAGTGATAAGTTTTACCATTATCTGCCACTGAAGAAGTTGCAAATGACAAGGAAGATACCCGTTCATTCGAACAAAGGTGGGTGCGTGTACTGTGGGACTGTTATTCTTTTTTGCTGTGGATTATGATAGCAGCGTACGCAGTTAAATAAAACACCCACCCTTGATGATTAATCTGCTCGTGCGCTGCAACTCTGAGCCTCATTACACGAAGCAAGTTTACAAGTGCTAACAGATAGTGAGTTTACTAAATATAGATTACTTGCTTGGTAGTTTCCGGCTTGCTGGTTTATCGACAGTTCTACTCGTCTATTTAGCAATTCATCTGCCACTGACGTGTCGAGTTGCAGCTGTTTGAGCGATTAAACATCTTCCAACTCAGTTGCCAGCCAATGATGTTACCCAAGTGGAACTGAGAACAGATCGTGAAATCCTTTGGTGTGCGAATAACATGGGTGCCTTTGGAACATATGTAGTCCTGTTTATTCGAATGACCGAGCGAGGTGTTGCAGTGGTTATCATAATAGACACAGATTTGTAGAATCACAGTCAAATCTCTTTACATGTGGCACTAGTTTTACTGTAAAGACGTGGTACGTGAAATAAATGATGTATTTGATAGGGTCATCAGTAACATCACCTTGTGGCTTTCAGAGAACTTATTAACACACAACTGCAACAAAACTCAGTTCTTACAGTTTCTGCAACGAAACCATTGTAAAGGCAAAATTTGATTGTTCCAACATGGTCAAAAAGTCAGTGAACTCGGTTATTTTAAAGCTTTCATATAAGTATGACCATCACGATCTTGTGTTATCTAGTTATCATAGTTTGGGAAACTCTGTGAACTCACCAAAGACATTTTTAGCCCAGAAAAGCGCCTTCATAATTTGGTGGAAGCCGCTGTTCAGGTATCTTCTAATTCCAACTCTGTTCCATCATAAGATATTTTTGTTGACGGTGTTGGCTCTTCCACCAGAAACTACAATATACATTCAGTGAGAACTGGACGGAGAAACTATGCTCACTTGGATAACAGTTCCTCAATCAGTTTACAGAAAGATGTGCACTATTTAGCAGTTTCCTTTTCAACAGGCATCCGGCAGAACTGAAAAAATTATGTGATAAACTTGGTGTACTCAAATCAAAGTTGAAACGTTTCCTTATGGTACACTCCTTCGACTCTTCGCAGGAAATCCTCGCGGTAGTTAAGAACTTTTCTTTGTAGCGTGTTATTTATTCGCATACCTCTCAAAATTATTTTGTGTTTTATAATTACTTTAATTCTCTTATTTATAAATTTTCTAATAAACATTCTGTGAACGTGTAATGACGCGTTCTAACACAAGGTTGCTTTGTCTAGCATTGACACGTGGAACCTGATTTTTAAAACAGCCTACGTCCGGCGGCCCAGATGTAGGCTTTCTATGGCATCACTATATCGGTTAAAGGAAACGGTGGGAGGTTCTTGTGAAAAGGACGGATCTGCTGATCTCCCCTTTTCTTTCGCAAATTTGATCTCGTGATTCATCTCTAATGACAGTATCATCGACCGGACGTTAAACCTTGACCTTCGTTCTCCTGATTATTCCGACAAAAATAAACGAAACTGCATAATGAGGAAAGAAATAACTCAAGTGGTCAAAGAAAATCTTTTCGGTGAAATTGTTGATAACTTGGAAAGAAGTTCAGGGTTTAAAAATTATTTGTTGCCTGCCGGTCATTGAATGTACGTTAGTTAACAAAAGCGGAGGAAGTGTTGATACACATGCAGAATGTTTTTAAATTTCTCTCCGAAAGTCCTAACATGTGTGAAGGGCCACACATAGACAATGTTTTGAACAAGAAATCTTGTCTGGAGGCGCATTTTTCCGATCCTAGAGGAATGACTATGTAAAGCAGTTTGTTTCACTGTCTCGATGTACCAGGAGAAATAGGCAAAGCAGTTTAGTGCGACTCTGACATTCATTACATTTGTACCTAATGTGGCAACAATGTCTCTAGTTCCATATTACATTCATAACATACATTTTTCGTAACACTCCCTCTGTTCGACCTTCTACTGATAACCAGCATTTTGTTTCACCTTTGCCACAGTATTGCATTTGACACCGCTACCACACCAGTTAACTAGTTACGTACGAAGTAATTACCAGATTCAAAGCAAATTATAATATCTGTTTGATCCTACAGTTGCAGGAAAGGGGACCATACTGTAATAAAACTTTATCGCTGTAGCACAGAATCGCGACCTCTAGATATACCGGATGTCCTAGGAGGAATGGCCAATATTCAAGCATATAACGGGAACGATAGTTTGAAGCAAAAAATCTAGTTAAAATGAGCTCTAAAATGCATACCTGAGGGCCTACGAGCACTTTCTCAGTGGATGAGATGTGTTTCAGAGTAGAAAAGATGAACAAGTGCTCAAGAGTTCATAAGGTTCGCACTTTAGATCCCATGTTTACTAGACATTTTTTCTTGTTTTGGTCCATACTACCACCGCTCAAAAGACGGAAAGCAAAGAGCTTGCGGTAGAATAATTTGCGTCACAACGTCGAAGATGATGAAGTGCTCACAGCTCTTAAGGTACGTTTTTTACAGCCCATATTTACTAGGCATTTTTTTTTCTTCCAGTGATCGTGTCAAATACCTGAATATTGACCATCTATGTTACATGTCCAAGGAGCCTTTAAGAGGAACTTAGCTACACTCTACACAAGAATACCATGGGTAATCATAAAGTTTTACTTATCTCGAAAAATAAATTCAAGTAACTAATTTTTTGTTTGTTTACATTTACATGTTTTCAATGCTGGTAGCAACTGAAATCACCGCGCCACAATACCATAGCACGTCGCTAGAGGAGACAAAACCATCTCCACGCTATCAGTGGGTTGCGGCATTATGTTTTGGCTCCCCTAGCGGCGTGCTACAGTACTGTGGCACGGGGAATTTAATGTGTGCCAGTAATGCAGACATTCACCTGCAAACAAACAAACATTAGTGGCGTAGCTTCATTTTATCAAGTTACACATAACTTCTAATCGTGTACTATCCAAGATGCTTTGGTTTAAGAATTAAATGCTTTTCCTGTGAATTTCTTATCTTCTAGACCATTTTCATACATTTTAATCCATTTAATCCATATACTGTTAACACAAATGAAGGAGTCAGCAAGTGTACCGTCTGTCACCGACACTAATTAACGAATATATACAGAGTGTTTCACAATTCATGTTACACACTTCTAGAAGCTGTAGAGGGAACTTAGTAGATCAAGCTTCACCTAGGAACTCATGTCCAGAAACGCCATCCGACGACGCTGTAGCGGCACCTGTAAACGTGCGTATATACTGTGTTATTCCGTGATGATGATAAAAACTTTCAAGGACGATGGAGAACGATAAATGTATCGGTTTCAGGTAGGGGTCCCTGTACCGTAAACGAACGAGTCGAAAACTATAACAGAAAACCGTTCAGATACCTCTGACAGTGGAATACATGTACCGGTACTGTTGTTGCTAAGACTGTAGGGTAGGCAACTTTCAGGGGTGGCAGTATGGACCAAAACAAGAAAAAAATGTCAAGTAAACATGGACTATAAAATGCATGCCTTACGAGCTATGAGTGCTTGTTCAATAGAGATTACGTGTTTCACACTAGCGAAGATGAAAAAGTGCTCATAGCTCATTAGGCATACATTTTAAAGCCCATGTTCACTAGACATTTTTCTTGTCTTGGTTCATACTACCATATCAGAAAGTTGCACACCCTACATTCATAGCAACAACATGTATTCCTGTGTCAGAGGTATCATAACGGTTTTCGCTTATAACTTTCGACTCATTCGTTTCTGGTACAGGGTTCTTTACCTCAGACTGATACATTTATCCTTCTCCATCATCTTTTAAAGTTTGTATCATCATCACGGAATCACCCTATACGTGTATACGTTTACGGGCACCGGCGTATAACTTTGACGCTCTGTAGCGACGTTGGATGACGTTTCCGGACATGGTTTCCTATGTAAAACTTGATCTACTAAGTCTCCTCTGCAACCTCTAGAAGTGTGTAACATGAATTGTGAAATATCGTGTAGAACCAATTACCGTCAGTGACAATGTTAAGAACTTATTTTATCACTAAAACCTTGCATCTCACAACAAATATAAAGGGTGCCCCGGGATTCGTGCGACTAAGCAATTCACCGTGCGGTGCACCATTGGATTTCGAAACACGAATACTTTTTTCTGAAATTTCCTATAATCCATCACTTGCGAAAAAATCTGTGTCATAATAGAGCTTCCATAGCGAAAGTCGCTAACACACGCTTGTTCTGTAAAAGGATTTTTGGGGCAAAGTGTTGCTCACTACGAGGTTGTGTGTCATTATCCCAGGCTAAATTCCAAACCTTCCTGTAGCGTCCCGTGAAGGGAAAGCATGTGAAACTCGCTGTTGATGGTAATCGATCGGTAATAGACCTCCCATAGCCGAAGTCGCCAACACACGCTTATTCAGTAAAAGGACTTGAGGGGGGGAAATGTTGCTGATCACGAGAGTGTATGTCATTGTCCCAGGCTAAATTCCAAACTCCCTGTAGCGTCTCTGCAGGGAGGGCATGTGAAATTCGCCGTTGATGGTAATCGATCCGCCGGATGGGGTCGTTAATCTCGACATCCCCTTTGGTGCACTTCGGCAGGAGCAGCCTGTGTGTCGGCATTGGGTTTCATCCTCTCATTTCCGTCTCATCACCAGCATCAAGAATAGAACTCGACACAATGCTATATTCGCCACACGCTCGGATATTACACAGTTACACATACCACACTCCTAATAAGGGAGCTGCCGGATAGTTGTCCAGCAAAAAGCCAATGATCTACACAATAAGTAAGTAAGGAAACACTGGAAAAAATCGATTCTTTCAATATATTCAGTCTTCTTACAAATACTCCGTATTTGGCAAATTTCTTCTGTTTTATACTTATTCTCAACACAAGTTTAGAAATACATATAGCAACAAATTTTAGACGGCGTTCCTATTGCTCTGACCTAGAAAGGCCACGGCAAACTGTAATCTGTACGTGACCGCTGTATTATAAGTTATTACCGTTCTCTAGAGCCACACGTGATGCACGTCGATCTGGCACGACGCCTCGGGGTTGTGCGTTGTATAAACGTCAGGTAGTTCTAGTAAACTGGCTCGTTTCCTGCGACCGAGTGCCTTTTATGCCCTCCTTTCTTCCGAAAAGTGACGAAACCCGTGTTTCCAACAGTGGGAATGGCGGGGAGGTTGAGGAAGGAGTCAGTGTTTGGGAGTTGAGGGAACGCGAGATCTCTGTTCAAGGCTTGTTAGCACGCCCCTACAGTCGGCGAGGCCGTTATTCGGTTCACGGTCAGCGTCAAGTATAAATCATGTCCTTCCCTGTCACAGAGCTTTCAGCGCGTAGTAAGGATTTTCCTTCTTTTGTTGAGCTAATAGACATCGTAACGGTCTCCTGTGTGTCGGAGATTCGGACCTCACCTTAGTATTGAATAACACAGTCTGAAAACGGTAAAGACTGCTAGAAGCTCTCCTGTTACCGCGATTAATCATATGTCCCATGAGCCATAATTTAATGTCGAGCTATATTGTTAACACGTTACGTAGCTGGGTCCACACCTTTCATGCAGTTATTAAACTTGGTATCCCCTTTCGGCTGTAAAACAGGTATTACTTTAACAGTTTCGAGCACTCCACATTCTAATGGAAAACCCACAAATGGAAATGGACAAAAAGGGCATAAATTGTACACATATCATCTTGACAGCCATAGCGGTAATTACAGTGTGTAACACTACGCAAGTTGTATAATGGGATTACAGTACCCTTAATTCTCTGTCAAGGAAAAAAAAATGAGCCTCACTGATAAAATAATGAAATACATTAGCAACTCCATGGAGCATTTGGAGCGTTTACTTGGCTCTAAGGTAATCAAAAATAGTTTGTCAGTACAAATGAGTAGGCCAGTGTAAACAAGGACGCCCGTGACGAAGACGACAGGACCATTGAGTATTCGGAGGAGCCTTATAATTCCTAAACACTACTGCAGATGGTGGTGATTTTCAGCATCGGCATTCAGTATGTGACTGGACTCACATTTCGCCGTTGAGCCCATCTTTCTTAGTCAGCTACAGGGTGGTTACAATTAAACTTTCGCTACTTGAGCCAGTATAGAAGGAAAACTGTTTACCATATTGGTATCCAATTTCACAGGAATGATGTTCAGACTGTGCGCAGCAGGATTTGCGTTGTCAGTAGTGTTGGTGTCCTGACTTCCCGTTAAGTGCCGGTACTGGTACGGCGAAGTAGGGGTTGAATCACAAGCATCACTGTAAATTACAGTTGCAGGCTGTCAACATGGGTCTGGACAAGGTGAGCAGGTCTTCACTCATAAAGCTGTTTTATAAAAACGACAGTGATAGCTCTGTTGCGCTTCGCGAGAATAGACTCTTTAGAGGAATATGGAGGGGTCCTCTTTTTTGCACCGTGGTGAAATAAAATGAAATGTTGTGTGGCTAGGGCCTCCCGTCGTCTGATGCAAGTCATTTTAGCTGACACCACTTCGGCGACTTGCGTGTCGATGAGGATGAGAGGATGATGAAGACAACACAGCACCCAGACCCTGAGCGGAGCAAATTCTAGACCCAGCCGGGAATCGAACCCCGGCCCCTTTGCATGGCATTCCGTCGCCCTGACCTTTCTTTTTTTATAATAATCTCCTTTTGTTCGTTGCATTTGTTCGGGTCGGACGTCCCACGACACCCGATGAAGTTCTTTGTTTTTTATTACAGAGGGCAGCTAACCCTCCGACCGAACACGCTGAGCTACCATTCCGGCAACCACTCAGCTATCGAGGCGGACACCGTGGTTGAAGAATATGATTCGGAAGTTCGAAGTAACTGGCGATTTGTAACTGTTCCGTGGAAACGCCGACGGTCAGTTACACTACAAATCGTTGCAGAAGTTACTGTTGTTATGGCTGATAACGCTGGATGCAATGTGCGATCTTAAAACACTGTACAAGTTGTGTCATGACAGCTGAACATTCCACTGTCAACAGTCCGAAAAGTGCTGCGAATAATCGTGAAATGGTATCTCTAGTGCGATTCCAGGCTGTCGTGGATGCAGATGGTCGTCACATTGAGCAACGTTTGTAACCTGAACGTAAGTAACACGATACGCAATTAATACATGTTAGTCTCTCATGTGGAAATTAAAATGTCTTTATTTCAGTTCTTTATTCGTTTTTTCTCTTCCACACGTCCTTTCAAATGTTTCCACAAAGTTTCAATACTCTACGATCACTTGATTTTCATGGGGGCTCTCTCAAGTAGCGAAAGTTTTTGTTTTACAGAGACCCTCCATATAGCCGGCTTCTTTGCCGTATCACCAACTGTGCATCTCACATATTCTACATATTGTTTACCGGTTATTTAATATGGAGTTCCAAAAACATGTGCGATTTCCTGCATGTCAGACGAAGAAGGCTCTCTTGTTGGAGCATAATATCTGACTATCAAGAATGCACTGTCTTCCCCCAACAAGTACTTAGCTGCTATTTATCAGAAATGCAAGTCTACCATAATAAAGAAAGACTCTTAGAGTTTAGCATCCAGTCGAAGATAAGGTCTTTACAGACAGACTACAAGCTCGGATTGGACAAGTAAATCATCTATGAACTTTCTGGAGAACCCATACTTGATCATCTTAACCACAGCGCCATCACGCTAGGTGCAAACTTAACAAGCTCGAGGCGTCAGGTCACTTCGAAACAGTTATATAATGCAGGAGGGATAATGGCCGTAACATACGTTTTCCGGGTAAGTCACTGAAGAGCAGATGGAGGACAGATGACGACACCAATACAACATTTCTTGCACTAGCGTAGTTCTGAGTTGGTTGTATAAGATCTATGCAACTGCTTTATCGAGGCTCTAAATGGCTCTGAGTACTATGCGACTTAACTTCTGAGGTCATCAGTCGCCCAGAACTTAGAACTAATTAAACCTAACTAACTTAAGGACATCACACACATCCATGCCCGAGGCAGGATTCGAACCGTAGCGGTCGCTCGGTTCCAGACTGTAGCGCCTAGAACAGCACGGCCACTCTGGCCGGCTACCGAGGTTCTAGTTTAGGTTGCTAGCCCTATCTGTTCATCCACTGGAGGCACAGTGGTCAGATATGCTGCTGCACGCAGAGTTGATCCAAAATTGTGGTCTCACGTCTTCAAGCACGCCAAGCTCTGTACTAAAGACTTATTATTCTGGGTCACAAAGCTACTCCGTCTTATACCTGTCAATGCGCCAGTGTGGTTGCTCCCATGTGGGGGAAACCTTAGTCTCACTAAGTGAAGCGTCCATCGTAATTAAATTTTCCTACTGAACTGGAGGAATTACATTTTGCTAGTTTAGAATGGCATCCAGGGGAGGATAAAACCTGCCACAGAGACAGCATACAATGCGACTGGCAAAACATGAAATTCTCTGTTGAGTAAATCGCAAAAAGTAATGCGGTAGTCATTTCACCACCACCAATTTATTCGTTTCTGGTAATAAAAGAGCAAACGCGGTGCCGTGCACGTAAACAATTCACTAACTCCCTGAGATAGTCTAGCACGTCAGAAGTATGCTCTTCACAGAACTGCGAAATTCGCTGGAACTCGTGCTCGAAACGAATATAGGAAATAGGAAAACTATAGAGTATGAGCCAAGTTTTCTGTGCTTCCCGTATTCAACTAGATTTAATTCCAGTTGGTTACAAATGTTTGTGAACTTATGAAGTTTCAATCAGCGGATTAAATGTTTCCAGCTGAACATTCAGCAGAAAGCGTTGCAATTTTACTAATAAGAGCAATATACAAGGTTTATTTCATATATTATTTTTTAGGGGTTATCGATGGCCAGTTACACTTTGTGTCGATTAATCAACATTAATTCAAATGAGTGCACCGAAGCTAGTGGCACGAGCAGACGGACACGATAGCTATAAAATATTTCAGCAACATAAATCTAATGCGTAAACTAATGACGTGATAGAGAAAGAAACAGAAATCGACAGGGAAATTTCCGTCGGAATTATTAAAATCAATGGAGAAAGTGGCACCATAACGATTATTCATGGTGCTGTGTAAAATACATGAGACTGTCGATACACCATCATACTTTCGAAAAAACATCATCCTCACTATTCACAGAGTTGCAATCGCCGAGCATTGCGAGAATTATCGTAGAATCAGCTTAGTAGCTCATGTATCCAAGTTGCTGACGAGAATAATATACAGAAGAATGGAAAAGAAAACTGAGGATCTGTTAGATAGCGTTGAGCTTGGCTTTGCATTTCACGGTCGAAAACGACAGTTATAGTGCGATGTGCAAACGAAAGACGTTCTTGAAAACATTTGTTATTGCTGACACCCTAGGCCGTTCCAACCCTTCTCTAAGGACACTGTGAAGCTGCATCCACACTGAACGTGATCACATCACTTTCTAGTGCAGGACGACAGCAATTTTTGCTCTCGTGTACATGTTGGAACCACTATGGATCTTTGACAACCGTTAGACGAAATCTGAACGTGATCCGAAGCGGATTCGAGCACTATGCTTTTTCAGCCCTCTTGTAGCGTGAACACGGCGGAGTGCAATATTAACATGTGCGTAAATCAAACGGAAAAGGATACGGCAAAAGGTACCTCTAAGACCACCCATTTTGGCAACACCCACGGTGCCACCCATGCAGTTTTCATATTTACCTGTCAGGCACTTCGACACCAGTTCAGCCTGGCGGCTGCCCTAGCACCCGACGGTAGGCAAACCCCACGCATGGGATATCGTAAGGGTTCAAAAGTGTTCAAATAGCGCTAAGCACTATGGGACTTAACATCTGAGGCTATCAGTCCCCTAGACTTAGAACTACTTAAACCTAACTAACCTAAGGACATCACACACATCCATGCCCGAGGCAGGATTCTAACCTGCGACCGTAGCAGCCGTGTGGTTCCGGACTGAAGCGCCTAGAACCGCTCGGCCACATCGGCGGGCCCGCAAGTGTTCCTCAGGAAATAATGGAGCATTCATTGACAATTATTTTGAAAGGCTTAACTGAGTACTGCCAGTACGGGATGTAAATCTAGTCATAAGTTTATAGTTTTGTCTGTGCCTGCATTTTCACTTCATCCTGTTCGTTCAAATTTCAGAAATATTTATACAACTGCAAATTTCAATTACGGCTTCTTTTTTTACTATTTGCGAGTTCGCTGATTACCAGACGAATATTGCACAGCTACTGGTACGAGACGTGTGTGGCGAGATGCCAAACTTTTTCGCTTCAAGTAACTTACTGGAGATTAATGTAATATGTTTCCACTTTGACCAGAGCTCATGAAACGAAGTTCAACACGCGTAGATGCAGATGTTTTCGCAACGTCATGAAGCACCTCGATACAGCAGAAAATTTTTTTCTTTGTATAGGACTATGGTGTATGTTGCTTGTCATAAATTCAGTGAAATGGCTCTTTTGCAGATCTGATAGAAAATTATGGAGTAAAATTGCTTTGAATATGATGAATTTCGGGCCATTGTTACGGTCATCTGAAGACGACTACCGTTGCAGAATTGAGAAGAAGAGTCGTCTTGCGTAAGCATTAGTGATGCTATTGATTAGACTTTACTAAAGGTTAAACTTTTTTTCGAAGCAATGAGAATGATCTACGTAAACAGTAGTTCCACTGCACTTAAGTCAACTCCTTCAAAGGACAGCACGCTACTAACCGAGTACCTCTTGTCTCTTCTACGCAGGTTTACCATCGACAATGGCGTGAACATTACGTACACCACAAAATCCCCGTAGTCAATGTATTTGTTACTTATCAGACCTACCAAAGCATTACATCACTGAATTTGTCTCATACAGGTCTGCTATTTTGGCGCAAAAAGTACAATACTCCGTTATAAGAATAACTTCATTAGTTTTCTCGGTGCTCAATGGAATTATAAAACTCGCTGACCTTTCATGAGCTCCAGGTCACTCCTAGGTCCAAATATATTACAAATATCTTTAATTAGCAAACATTTATTTGAGGTGAAAAGAAGTTCAGCGAATTATTCGGCTCCAATTTTCTCTGCAATTACAGCAAGATCTCGAATCGAACATTCAGGTGGAAATTCGCCCCAGAATTGTTGCGTTGCACTCTGGTGAGTGCCGCTGAGAACTTTCGAGTGCGTTCTACTGTGGATCGCGCTACTAGATTTAGAGGCGAGCTGATCGCCACGAAGGCCACGCATGCCACGTCATGCAACCGGCCAGTTCCCTCGAAGGCTGCAGACAGAACAGGTGTGTGTGCTGGCCATATGCGGGCCAATCCCCCCTCCGGCGGAAAGTTGGGTTCGTTACACACCACCTGTAACTGAGGTGAAAAAACGAAGAAACAGTCACGCTGCGCGTGTGGGCCGTAGGCTGAAGCATTTTCGCTGATTATCTTTCCTGTATAAAAAGAGTGCAAATGCGTACTTTCTAGTTTTGGCGTGGATGGCTTCCTTACATAGTAAACTTGTGACCTCTTAACCTTTATGAAGCCCGTCGTCAACACATTCCTTAAACCTCTTGAGGTAAATGCCGGGACGGTTCCTATGAAACGGAAGGGGATAATTTTCTTACCATCCTTCCCCAGTCCGGGCTTGTGTACCATTCGTAATGATCTCCTGGTCGACGGGACATTATCCCTTAAATTCCTTTTTTTATTTCGAAATTTTATCGAGAAGTTCTCCATTCCAAAGTTCTCTCAGCCCTTTGAATACCAAATCGGAGAACCAATCTTTTGTTTCACATTGTGGAATCGCTTATATTGGTAGCTCGAGATCAGACTGAGAATGCTTCCTGGTTTCGATGCAACCTCTCTTCCAATATCAAATGAAAGCAAAAGTAACAGACAGCTTGGAAACGGACGAAAACGAAAACACATCCGCGAATTGAGAACTGTAACACGTTTATTTCATTTGCACAAAACTGTTTTTATATAGGCATACCAGATGACATAAAATCACACATTATGATGGCAGACCAAGAACGGGCCGGCCTCTGTGGCCGAGCGGTTCTAGGCCCTTCAGTCTGGAAACGCGCTGCTGCTTCGGTCGCAGGTTCGAATCCTGCCTCGGACATGGTCGTGTGTGATGTCCTTAGGTTAGTTAGGTTTAAGTAGTTCTAAGTCTAGGGGACTGATGACTTCAGATGTTAAGTCCCATAGTGCTTAGAGCCATTTGAACCATTTTGGAACCAAGAACGGAGAACTTTTTGAGTACAGCGGTTGCGTGGCTAAAGCGTACGGTGCCCCTGGCGGGTAGGCTGTTGTAGCATTAGTGTTTGTCCTTTTCGTTCTCGAGAACTTTTTTTCGATTTATTGAAGTTCTAGACTCCACTTATCACGATGATTCCACTAAAATATGTAACAGACACGAAAAACTTTTAACTGGTGTAAAGTAGTGGGTTATAGTGGGCGGAAAATGTGTAAAAGAAGCACAACTAATGTCAGCAGTATCCCAGTAGCATGTGAGTAGTTCTAAAGTATTTTCATTGCATACGTGGTGTTTCTGGAGGAATATTTATATTTAGGACATGGTAGTGTAAACTAATTCGAATAAAACATTCCACATACCACGGGTCCAATTTTATTGGTTACAGATAAACATGTAGTTACAGAGATCAGTTTTCATTTCGTGCATTGGTACTTCACTTCCTATGGGTTTATTTTGCGGTTGTCATTTTTCTTTTGTAGTTCTAGTTGTAATGTTTTGCTTTAGTTTTCATAACTGAATTTTTCAATTGTGATTGTGATAATCATCTGTTAGCCAGTACTACTGCATTGTTTAAGCACGATTCACGTATTTACTAATTCTGAGTATGCCGATATGGTATCTGTACACGCGTTTTCTAGTGGAATCACTGCTTCCGCATGTAGAGGGTTCGTCAGGCGATTTCCTTACGGCAGAGCAACAAATTCAAAACTGTTTTCTCGTATTTTCACTCAACAGTGTGAAACTGATAGAGTGTTCCGGAGTTATATCTCACCTGATGGTGCAAATGAACATAATGTGGAGGAAGATATTGTTCTTCAACAAGCACAAGCAGTTTTTGGAAATTTGTGGTAAGGTCTTATGGGACCAAGCTGCTGAGGTCACCGATCGGACCCTAAGCTTATACATTACTCAATGTAACATATGCTAAGGACGACACGCACACCTATGCCCGATGGAGGACTCGAACGTCCTTCGGGGGAAGCCGCGCGGACCGTGACAAGACGCCCAAGACCGCGCGGCTACCCCGCACGGCAAAGGAGTTTTTCTGCACCAATTGGTGTTCTACATGCAAGAATATGGTGGACAATACTATACGCTTCTTCTATCCTATTATTTACAGCGGATTCATCTCATTCGAGGAGGAGATGAAGGCAGACTATTTTAATTATATCGTTGCGTATTTGCAAACCGCAGAGTAATCCATTTAATATCGTTTACTGATGAAGCCACTTTCATTCGTGACCATATCAATGACACTCGTAACTCGCATCGGGCCGCGCGGGATTAGCCGAGCGGTCTCAGGCGCTGCAGTCATGGACTGTGCGGCTGGTCCCGGCGGAGGTTCGAGTCCTCCCTCGGGCATGGGTGTGTGTGTTTGTCCTCAGGATAATTTAGATTACGTAGTGTGTAAGCTTAGGGATTGATGACCTTAGTAGTTAAGTCCCATAAGATTTCACACACATTTGAACATTTTTGAACTCACTCTGTTAAAAACGTAAATGCCTTTGAGGAGACACATGTTCAAGAAAGATTTTCTGTACATGTTTGGTGTGGTATGATAGACAAACAGTAGATTGACCCTGTAGTGCTTTCGCATTATTCTACGGGTCCCTGATACCGGTAATTTCTTTAAAGAACGAGCTTTCAGCATTATTACAAGAGGTTCCTTTGGCTACAAGGATTGGTATGTTCTTACAGCTTGACTGGGACTTAATACGTTCTAGTAGTCAAAGGGCACGTCGCCTAAACCTAACCGGCCCACGCATGATGGATTGGCTGTAAACGCAACGTTTATTTGCCACCAAAGTTCCAGGACCTTCACCTTTTATAGTTTTCCTGTGAGGATGATAGAAAGGCGATGTCTAAATAGAAAAAGTAAACACAAGAGAGGAACTGATCGTTCTGATTACGAATAATGCCGTCGCCATAAAAGAAAGCCACGACGATCTCAGAAGCGCTACACCTAGTGTTGTCAAGAGAATTCTAAAGTGAAGTCAGAGGTGGAATTTCTGCAGATCAACTAGGTATTTAACCATATGTCTTGTCTTAACACATTCTGAGAGTATGTGTTTGTTCCATTCTAACGCATGAACCTCGGTTACCAAAAAATAAATGGACACAAGTTATATGAAATTTTTTATTCGATTTAATCTATACTACCACCTCCTAAGATATTTACTGTTCCTCCAGATACACCATGTATAGCAATTTGTCAGATGTTTAAATGCAAGTGGCATATGGTATTATCCGCGAGGTCTTCAACCGCCTCAGTCGGAAAAGCTTTCTTAATGGGTAACTGATCAGCTCATGTTAAAGCCTGCTACTCTCAAATAGCAGCAAATGTACCGCCGAGCTTATCATCCCCTTCATAAAGTGTCGTTTTTATTTGTTGTGGATTGTAACGTTTAGTTAAGAATTTGTTAAATTTACTTTTTCGTTCCGGCCTGAGTGGCCGAGCGGTTCTAGGCGCTACAGTCTGGAACGGCGTGAGAGCTATGGTCGCAGGTTTGAATCCTGCCTCGGGCATGCATGTGTGTGATGTCCTTAGGTTAGTTAGGTTTAAGTAGTTCTAAGTTCTAGGGGACTGATGACCTCAGCTGTTAAGTCCCATAGTGTTCAGAGCCATTTCAACCATTTTTTTACTTTTTCGTGCTGTGCTTCTATTACATCTCCTGACGGCATTTGAGACACACTCTCCAATCCAACAAGTCTGCTACCCCAATCTCCTGTATCGTGTAGACATCATGGCGATAAGGTGAGAGAGGTTAGGGCGCGTTCGGATGCCCGTAGCGATGAGTTTGTGCCTCGCTCCATTGCGAATCGAATAGGAGGGGAAGCGTCTACTTCTGCTAAAAAATGCACTCACTGATGTGCTGTAAAGTGGCTTGTGTAGTGTATATACTCATATTTAGGTACTGATTACCGCTGAAATGCTGTTTCTCTTCACCTCAGCACTGGCAGCGCCGTTAAAACTAATAATATTCCTTTTTTATCCATTATATCATTCTGTCTTTATCTATTTGTGTAGCTTAATGCATAGGGTGCAATCTTTCTACTCCGGGGTGCCACACAAAACCACACAGCACTGTGTTTTCGTGATTTACATACATGATTCGTATAACACGTAGAATATTATATCCCATTATGAATATCGGTGAGAGAGACGATGGGAAGGGAAGCGTATCTGGTAATTAGGCTTCGAACCGAGAAACCACGAATGACCTCAAGATGGATCAAGAGCTCTTTGAGAAGCAACGTTCCATCTATTTCTATCAGTACACGCGATAAATTCATGGTCCATTCCTTGATGTCAAAATTAGTAACAGTATTTTTTTCTTTTTTTTGTGTCGTACTCTGATCCTAACCAGGCAGGGCACTTCCGCGAACCACGTAATGTTGGTAACCAAAATCAACTGTAAGTCTATTGCCGAAAATAACGTAAAGAGTGCATGTTACGACTGCAAGAAACGTGAGCCCAAATCAGTGGCCAGCATCGTTTCAGAAAACAGCGCACAATCGCAGTTCGAAGTCCTGGTCTAGAAATTCGCGGTGACACTTATACTGAAGAATCGGCGTAAGGAAGGCTCGAACGGTAAGATACCAATCGTCGATCCCGATGTGCAGCGGGCTACCGGCCATATTCTTGTGTATTGTTAGTCAAACTGGAACCATTACCAATGTATGACCGAGGAGTTAGAGAAGAGGCGCGTTTCGTCGAGTACCGGTTAGCAATCGTGAGAGCGTTACGGCGTATGCTCATAAACTTCAATGACAATTGCTAAAAGAGAAACACTCTGCATCTAGTATATTTGTACTGTTCAAATTTCCAGGGTGGGAGTTCCATGAAGAGTCGTCCACATACATCTAGAGAAATGTCCACGACGAGAAATGAGAATAATTAGAGATCATAAGGAATTTACTCACAATCTTCCTTATCGTACACCTTTCGCGAAAGCAGTAAGAAAAGGACATTGTGTTGGTGCAAGAAGTACATTACACCTCACAACATAGCATAGCTTAAGAAGTATAGAAGTAGATACAAAAACAAGCTCTTTGAAATACAATTTTCCTAAATAAAATGTTTGCCTTCGTATTCATTATGGACTGTGGCTTTAAGATCTTCTTTAAACTGCTTTTCTAGTGCTATGCTTAGATTCCAGTCCTTTCAAGTTGAAAATCTTTGAATAACTACAGACATGCAAGTTGTATCGCAAATCAACTTATCTACAGGCGAGTGAAAGTTTCCGATACCTAACACGCAAGGAAAGTAGACCAGTTCTGGAAAACGGCGCGTTATCTGTTTGCTAGTCAGGCCTCACGCAGAGAAATAACCTCGGCTAAGACACAGATTATTTCGTGGCTGATGACAGTGTTTGCGAAACGCCATATAAGCAGAATGTAGGTGTAAAGAGGAGAGCAGTCTTTTAGAACCAAATCGAGTGAGATAATGAAGGAAATAAGGAAGGAAGGATGTGTGTTTTAGTTTAACATCCTGTCGATAACGCGGTCACTAGAGACAGGCGAGATGAAGTGATTAGCGCAGTAGATGCGTATTTGGAAGTAACATGGTTTCTTCAAATTACGGTTTCTTTAAATTAAGCAAGAGAAAGTGCGGCACGGTTTATCTTAAGAAAGAAAGACGGTCGATTTTATTCCAAAAGCTTTTCTTATGCGAACTATGCTCTGGCTCTAAGACTTCATCTTCGATTTGACGTTGACCCTTAACAGATTTCCGTGGAAACCGACAGATACATCGATCATTATAAAAATATCACTTCGTTAACGCCACGGCGCTTGGACGCTTCACTTCCAATATGGAAAAGAATACGTTCGAAGAGATCTGGGACACGTAGTACCGACAGATTTTGTGTCACAGTACGAAATTTTATCTACACTGACATAAACGGGATTGAAAGTGTATCCTGACAGTCTCCGGAGCTGAGGTTGCTTGCTGCCATGCAAACGGAATATTGTAACTCTGCAATACCTTGTACATGAATCTCGGGCCTTATGTACTAGCTTCAGTAATCGTTGTTAACTTATATAAAAAGCTGTGAAATATTTGATTATAAATACTTCAAAATTATAGGATATTAGGCAAATTCAAACTCATTTCTATGATCAAGAAGCAGAAACATAAATTACTGTCTGAATAACAGGAATTTATGAAATAGTCTTATAGCCAGTGAAGTAATTTTGATATTTACTACGTAATTTTTTACGAAAACAAATTGTAAAAAGGAAAAGATTTATTAATTTTCTACCATTTCCTTCGTTTCTCATTGCTATACAGTGTTAAGACACTAGAGTCGCAACTGGGAGGACGGCTGTTCTAATCCACGTCCATATCCAAATTCCATGATGTCTCTAAATCGCTCAAGGCAAATAGCGAAAGCGTTCCTCCGAGAATACCCCGACCGATTTTCTCCCATTCGAGCTTGTGCCCTATGTCCAACGTCCTTGTCGTCGACAGCACGTTAAACCTTAATCTTTCTTCATTTTCTCGACTGTCCATCATGCATAAGTAATTTCTCATTGGAACTGAAGCTGTTTTAGCCTATCAGCGATCCCAGACAAGTCGCCTTTGTCAATATGGGAGATAGAAAATACGTAATTACCTCAAAGATTACAGTTCTTCACTTTTCACAGCGGAAAAAGTCATTTTAGCGTTCCCCGTATAAGAAAAATAGCACAACTGCAAAGGGCACAGGTCGACTTCCCTCTGAGTGTAAAACTCACGATGGCAATGTTAGAGTGTTCAACATCAAGATTGCCAGTACTGAACGCTCAAATAAGCTGCGATACTAAGAGCTTGCTTGCGTGCAAACTGTCCGGTTCATTAGCCCAAGTACAAGCGCGAGACCACAAATGAATCCCTAGCATGAAAATTTTGTGAGACACGCCATCGACGTTACACAAGAGACGCTGCGAAAAATAGACGGGAGTGATATTAATGTAGACTGGGGCTTGCACTAATTGTCAGAGTCAGTGAAACAAGAAAAATTCGTTGTGGCTCAATATAAAAAGTCTAAGAAGTATAAATGATATGGGTCTTACGACATTTGATATTTCTGGAGGTCTCAAATGTATAGTTTAGCGCGTGAGGTCTTAGTAGTTTATTTCTAGTACTAGGTCTCTGCTTTTTTTCATGTAAGACCGCAGAACAGTGGTTGCAATCCGTCCTGAAACTTCTGTAGCCAGCAGACTGCCAATCCCAGTTTACAGTGAATATTGGAATAGAATGAATACATCGTGACATGAAAATTTTTGCCAGACCTGGACTCTAGTTCGCAATTCCTTATGTTCGCAAGCACTTACGTTTACCATTACGTCATGTGACAAGGGGAGCATCCAGCCAGCGGGTCACCAATTTTGATCGACTTTCACATGCTTGTAGAGCATACTTAGACGCAACAATTATTGCTCTAGTGCGATTTGCTTCTGAAGGCTTTTCGAGAAATGGAGGCTCAAGCTTTTACGAGCCCTTTGAATAACATAAGAGTGCACCAACCGCCTAATAGCCGTGTTAGCACAACCCCGTAGTACAATGTCGAAGTTCTTCAACACCTATTTTATAAAATCTAGGATCAAGCTCTAACTTTTTATAGAAGATGTGAAAAAATACCCCATTACACCTATAAAGACTTTATAAAACATATTTAACAAAGATCTTTTACAGTGTAATGCGGGCCTAAAGAGCCAGGATATAAATCTGTTCGTTCTGCGTTCATCTTACGTCTTTTTTTTTCAGATCTTCTACCAAAGACTTGTATAGCTACAACGAATCGTATTTCTTCGGAAAGAAAATATAGTAATCACTGTGGTACATTAGTGGCAAGGCAGTAAAAAATCATCATGAAATGAACATTTCCGATAACAATACTATCATGCGCATATCGCAAATACAGCGTACGTTATTTAAAGCAGGCATAACTGGTATGAGTTCGTTGAAATACGAGCACAGCAATGAACATTAAGTTCATCACGATTTCTTATTATAACTGAATTATACCTCGCCACGAATGCACCACAACGACTATTATTATTGCTACCTTCTGATGAAGCATCACATTGTCTGTCGCCTTAGTTATTGCGATTTTATTTTTAACTAATATCTTAAATTATGCCGAAGTTCAATGAATATCAACGTTGTACAAATGTTAATGCAAAACTTTAAACTCTACTAACACATCCTTCAGACAATTACATGAACAGGGTATTAATTAAAAAATTAAATGTGCAAATAAGAAAAAAGTAGCCTCCTCTGGTGTACATTTTTATCTACAAGGCAACAAATATATTTTTTGAAACAACTGCAGTGGCGGTGGTTGATTCTAACTTTTGTTGCACAACGTTTTCTCTGTGCTATGTTCACGTATTGCTCGAAATGATTTAAGACGTAAATTAGAAAATTAAACAGCGGAACTGTAACAGTTGCCTGAGAATATTTGTTTTTCTTTTTAGTAAAATAATAATTTCGTGTCTATTGTAAGAAAGTGCACATACGTTAATTATACATTGTGCCTAGAAACAGGCCGTAAAGCTTGCAAGGGTGTTGCAGGGTAAGTTGTACTGACGAATAATAACTGTAAAAAAAATCGATACGTTGCGTCGTTTACGAGTTAATAAGCAATTAAGTTAGCGGGTCAGGCCGTTGGGCGCACAAATTCAAGTGATCCGTCAGAGACGGTGTCACCAAACGTGTACTTCGTTTGGTTTCCTAAAATCGAACAAAAGAGCCATAGAAAAATTGGATATGGGAAGGTATTAAAGATCGAACCATGCCAAAGGCTGACCAGTTTCGTGCGCTATCATCCAAGCTACGAGGACAACTGGCACTAATTTTATCCGGCGGGCAGCTTGAATTTGGATTCGCAGCGGTCTGATGGACTAAGTTAAATTGAAGTTAACAGAATGAGATATTTGCTCTGCAGTGGCGTGTGCGCTAACATGAAACTTCCTGGCAAATTAAAAGTGTGGGGCGGACCGAGACTCGAACTCGGGACCTTTGCCTTTCGCGGGCAAGTGCTCTACCATCTGAGCTACCCAAGCATGAATCATGACCCGCCCTCTCTGCTCCAATTCTGCCAGTACCCCGTCTCCTACCTTCCAAACATGCTAGTTAACTCGGAAACGGCCCAACGTACGGAATTTTTTCTTAGCAATTATTTCTCTGCACAACCTACTCTACAAAACATTTACAAGCTTTTCAGACTGTTTCTGACTGCCCTGTATGCATGGTTCGTACAAATTTCTTGTAGATGATGCTCTTCAAATTTTTGTTAATTACACTGAATACGTAATGAGATTTGACGTGAAATCCGAAACAAATAATTTTCCTCTCTTTGAGTATAAAATAATTAAATTCAAGACTTTGAACATTGATTCTAGAAAACATTGCAAAAACAAATCGTACCAGGGCGTCATTTGTTACATCTAAGTGTGCTACAATTGGGCAAAAGTCGAGAAAGAGCGGTGACGCTTAGGGTCTATGCTTCCCTCATGAGCCTGACTTAAACTGTCATTTGCACTGATGTTTCCACCTATGATTTCCGACTACTAGGTGCCGGCCGTTGTGGCCGAGCGACTCTAGGCGCTTCAGTCCGGAACCGCGCCACCGCTACGGTCGCAGGTTCGAATCCTGCTTCGGGCGTGGATGTGTGTGATGTCCTTCGGTTAGTTAGGTTTAAGTAGTTATATGTTCTAGGGGACTGATGACCTCAGATGTTAAGTCCCATAGTGCTCAGTGTCATTTGAACCGCCTACTACTGCCAGACGTCGTCCACAGGGAACATGGGAATAGAATCACTGAGGGAACCGACTTAGTGGAGGCCCATGGCTTACACTGTCATATGATGTATACATCAACTCAATTAGATTAACTGAAATGAAATGATCGATAATGTGGATGAATTCAATGTATGTGCAATGACACGAAATCATGTCAGTCAATATCGGTCAGAAATGCTTATCTTGCAGTGTAATGAATATGCTGTGACAATGGAAATTTGTGCCATTTGCATTTCATTGATTTTAGCTTCAATGAATTTAACTCATCTGGATTGTATTCCTGTGGTAGGCTGGGGAACGCTGCTCCATCGACACTACTGCGCCAGCGGCGCTTTTCTCAAGTATTCCACGTGAGATCCTCTAGTAGCTACGTTCAGAAATTATAGATGGAAACATCAGCGTTGAGTCATGCCCTCAGGCGTGCTCAGATAGCCAAATGGTCATGACGATGGCTGCAGTCAAGCATTACTTCGCCGATGTCATTTGATGCCACTGATTACTTCACTGATGTGATATGATGCCACTGATTCACCCTCATCACCCTGATACATTTCATGTCAATATAAATGATTCAACTGGAAAGGGGTATATAGAACTAAAAATACTTTCGGACTGTAACACTTTAGTGCAGTGTATCATTATTGAACGTTAGGAGGTAGTAGAGTGGTGAAGACACAGGGTGGTTGGTGGGCTTCTTCTTGCCTGTAAATTTTGCCTCTATCAGCCCTTAGATAAGCTCCTTTGGATCAAAATATTTGCAGTGTACAACACAGCAGGATATTTGGGCTTCTTAATAGTCGAAATCGTATTGGTCCTGTGGTAAGGTACAATAACGTGTGTTAATTTTGTAGATATGAGTCGCGCGCGCCTCATTTTTGGGTGTATGGAGTGAAAATTGAATCTAATCTAATCTTTCGTCCTATGGGGTTCTCGGACGATGCAGCAGCAATAAAGCTGTCCTCAACCAGAAGGTTGATTTGAACACTAAGCATGGTCCTGTTGGAGGTAGTACAGCTTTGGCTTCCTTGTAAATTTGAACTCATTTACCTACCGTGTCGTAAGAGGTACTATCGCTTGAAGTGAATCCGGACCCACTGTAAATCAAAATGTTGGAAAATCTAGATGCAAGGCTTGGCGGTAAGACTGTGGAACAACTACTTCGGTCATCTTAACGAAAAGGCAAATGATAGATTCATTCAGGAAGGACGGCTGCCAAAAAGTCTGAACAATGTATCAGTACCGATTGTCTGTCTGTAGGTGACCTTCCTTAAGTTAAGGATATTCCAAGAAGAGAAGTGAAATTCTTCACGAGCGTGTCACAGAAAGACTCATACATGCTGAAGTGAGAGACGCTGATAGAACGACATAGATCAAGACGTTTAATAAATTTTACTTCTTCCCACGCACATATCACATTCAGACTATGATGGTAAAAATTTTAGAACACACCGTACGGTGGTTTGCGGTGTTCCATTCTATAAATTTGTAAGGAAAACAGAAAGATGTGACTTGCTCGAAAGGTAACTAGCACAGTGGAAGGTAGGATCCTGTACTCTCGATGTCGGGAGAGTGACAACTCGGATCCGAGTTCAGCCACCCTGCTTTAGGAGTTTCGTGGATTCCCGAAATCACTAGGGCAATGCCGGGATGATTCCTTTCACTAAACCCTTGCTTGTGCTGCGTCGCCAATGACAATGTCGGCGGGGGAACTTTAAACCCTGATCTTCCTTCCAAAGTTAAACGCTGCTGCACAATAAACAACGTGTAGTCTTAATTTCGTTCAAATATAGAAATAAGGAAGTGGCGTCAATGTGTTCTGGAAAAACTGCACTATGTACTCATTTTAATTTTATTTGCGCCAACTAATTATTAAGACGATATACGGACTGTTTACGAAAATGCATCTTCTGACGGTGTTACTGAATTTGTGACATGTGGGAAAGATTGTGAATACGTTTTCATCTACTCCAAACCAGAACTCTGTCGGAGTTTTCTAACACGAGACAATTTAATTTAAATGCGCCGCGAAATGGTCCACTTGGAGATCCTCCTCATAGCTTTGTTACGAGAAACAGATTGCTAAGTTTGTAACTAGCTTATCATTAAATTTTCTTAAATAGGCCAACCGTTTTGGGAGAAATAACAAAGGCCATAAAAAGTGGTACCTCAGTACTGCAGCACTTACATTGTAAAGCAGTAATATTTGCTTTGTGTCATATGGGCTAAATTCCTTAAACCAACACCATTTGAAGTCAGTTCCATGCCTTATTATAAAAAATTCAGAACTTAGAAAAATATAATTTTGCTATGTAGCAATTTACCATTGTGAATTACGAACTCTAAACATGCAACTGAATCCGTGTATGCTTAATTTCGATGGTGACAATGGGAAAGCTCCAGTGACACCCTGGTCAGTATGACAGACGGCTGCCACTGTTCTTATTTAATGAAATATTCCTCTATTATTTAATGATGCTTTACCAATAGATAAGGACAAATTCCGTCTACTTCAACTGAACGTTTCTTCTTTAAGTCTGCCAAACGTGTTTCGCCTAATCATGCACTGCATCGTCAGTGGTCTGTAATATAAAGAAAATTAATTAATTATACATATTTTGATATGAGATCTAAGGCAGACAGATCTCATGTCAAATTATGTGTAATTAAATAGTTTTCGTTACATTATAGATCACTGGTGATGCCTAGCACGAACAGATGAAACGTGTTTGGTACACGCGAATAAAACATTCAGTTGCAAAAGACGAATTTGCTCTTCCCATGTGGTGATGCATAATTTAAATAGCAACCGAGGAGAAATGGCTGCGAATATGAACTAAACGTTCAAATGTTCAAATGTGTGTGAAATCTTATGGAACTTAACTGCTAAGGTCATCAGTCCCTAAACTTACACACTACTTAACCTAAATTATCCTAAGGATAAACACATACGCCCACGCCCGAGGGAGGACTCGAAATCCGCTGGGACAGTCCATAACTACAGCGCCTAAGACAGCTCGGCTAATCCCGCGTGGCATGAACTAAATATTCGTCTCCTCCACGGCTTCATTCTGCCATGCTCTTTCCATGTTGTTTAGCGTATGTTTGACGGCTTTCTTCCAGCCTTTCGAGGTGACTTCCGTAACAGCTTCATTTGTGAGTGCTTCAACTGCATAAAGGGTAAATCTGTTATTATTCCTCACAACATAATCTTTAATTTTATTTGAGTCCACATGAACTTTGTTGGGTTGAAAGGTGGTAGCCTAACGATTGTACGTCACTAGTTGCACAGGACAGCGGTTCTGATGCGCTCGTAACTGCAAAGAAATTGGTATGTTTGTATGGCGCACAAGTTTACGCAGCATGCAGTACCAAGCGTGTGGGACGAAAGGTGGCTGAACCTCCACGCTAGCGGACTGCTCTTCCGTTTTCCCCTTTTCCACACACACACACACACACACACACACACACTCGCGGTGTGGGCTGCGCCAGCCCACAGGCGTCTTCCTGACATTTGGAACGGAAATGGCATGGTGGCCTCTTTTCCTCGTTGCCAGCGGGCGCAATTTCACGAACGTGCGCTAGTGTTCTTGCGGAAAGCGGCTTTCCACAGCCGTTCTGAAGATTTTTGCGAGCGTTTCTTTCAGGAGTACGCTCGGTGCGTCCGTTCTTGAGTGTGACCTGCATACACTTGCTAAAGCGTACATCTTACAGAGTTCGAGGTGAGCCTCTGTATTTCTCCTGAGTGAATACATGCAGTTGCCTATACAAGAGAACAAACTGCCCTGAATTTGGCCCGAATTCTTTTAGCTCTCTACTTGGTTAGGCGCAATTGACGGTTCAAAAACTTCTTAATAAACCATTATTAGTCACAATGTTTCTTGTATGTAAGAGATTTTTATGAAAGTATGCCATACTGTCGACTGTAGAAACCTGCAACAACAGAAGAAAGGTCTTTCGTTGCAATCTGTTGTCCACAATGACAATCCGTTTCGCCTAGTTACAAAACATCCTCGGATTACTAGGAATTGCAGAGCAACCAATCAATTTCAGGTTTTGTCCACAGCGTACATAAGATGTCCTGTAACGAAACCTATAATTATTATGAAAAAGTGCTACAGTGCAAGTGTGGTAAAATACATTTTTTATAAGAGTACGACTTAGCTGCAAGCTTGAACTTTCAAAAATACGATGACACAACTTATTCTGAGGACAGAACTTCCAGTGATATAATGTGCCTGCCACGACACTGCGATACTGATATTAGGATAATGGTAATGCTAAATTACGCTAGTGCTTTCACACACATTCCGCTTTTAACGTGCCCATGCTTGCCTATTAGCGCCGCGCGTTATCAATATAACAGGCAGGCTGCTTTACTCCAATTCAAGCCAAGCTATTCCCAAACAAAGCTGGCTGAAGGAATTTCGCTTGTCTGCCCCTCTTCCGACGGTGCTACGCTGCGTAGTACTTTATTCTGTACGTTTGCTTTCATTGCAGTGTTACGAGCAGGGCTCGGAAGTTGATGAAAAAAAAAGTATCACAAGACGAGGCTCAGTGAAATATATATTCATTTTGGGTCATTGTATGCCACGAAATGGTGGATTTCATTTGTCTTTCCTGTGCTTTTCAGCGTATTTCGGGCGTATTTATTTACTTCGATATGAACGGTTTTCTCTTTGACTTCACCCTCTTTCAACTACTACTGGCTGTTTTCAATTCGAACCATCAGCAGATCACCTCTGATACACGTTTTCCATATTAAGCAAAAAGTTGAGATCCTTTGCACCCAAGAACCAGAAGATGTCTATTATACCTGTACCCTTAGATCGTTCCAGCCAAATATGACCCTATTTATACAAATTCTAATTACTGTTTCCAGGATGTATACTGCGAATTTACTGAATTCATTCTAAGTGGCCAAAATACATTTTAAAAAACACCAAGTTCTTTATTTATATTATTTCAATCTTTCTTCGCATTACGTGGCATGCCATCAGAATCTGTGTTCTTCTGTTCAGTGATGCATATTTTTTTTTCCAGTGTCAATCAATGTTTGCCCTAAATTTAAAAAATCAGTATACTGCTAATGACCCCAATTTTGTAGAATACATTTCCACACACTTGTCAGCCACTAAGTACTTGCCTTCTTTCAAAATATTCATAGAGCGAGGAAACTGCTGGTCAAATTTACAAACATTTTGTAACATACTCGAGGTTCCCAAATGATGGTTAGTAACTTTCGAAAACAGGCGCCAATGTAAGCCACGTACCGAATTATATGAAGCTGCCTCATAAACACACAGCTATTTTTCCCCTGCTGCACTTGGTCTATTTCGTGAGTGGTATATATTCCCCGATTCTTAACTTCTCCTCACTTTCCTTTAAGTTTGGTTTGTTCATTGTCTGCTCCCACTGTTGTTAATGAGCTGCTGTGAAACTACCCACGCAAACATGTACCTTGCTAGAGAGAACTTGTTGTCAGGTGCAGCATGCTAAAAGTATTCCGTGGAGCAAGCAGAAACCCAAGCTGGCCTGTTTTAACTATTTTGCTTTATTACACATGAACTCTTGTCTTTGCAGGAGGTTAAGCTGCTTTAATGGTTGCGGCGGAAATACGGGCAGGCAGACTGCCAGGAGAATTTGTACACCTACACTAAAACTGTAAAGAAATTTTTGTGAATGGTTTCTGATTTATAACAACTCTCTCTCTGCATACCGTATGCTTTTTCCTAACTGTTTTCGAATCGCGGAATATTTATGAAACTTTTATATTCAACACTTTAAACTAGCACGAACAATTGTTCTTCAGTCATAAGGAAACACCCTTGCTCCTTCATGTTATAGATAAATATTTTCCAGAAGGTCGGTTATGTATTAAGAATTCAGAAATCTCACGGCAGAAAGATAGTATGCATTGTCGGAAAACAGTTTAGTCTGAAGATATCGGCGAACTCATTCTTACTGCATAAAATGGTGACAGAAACAGTGTGACGCCGTAACACAAAATACTTCATGGTAGATTTGTTTAGTTTACTAAATCTCTGAAAGATACCAAAAATTTTTTGTCCGGGGCTGGGTGGGTCACTTAATTCCCATTCAGGAGCAGCGTCTTTCAATTCCCTATTTGTCCGTCCATCCATGTTTAGATTTTCCGTGGTTCTCCTGAATAACTTAAAGTAAATCCAGGGACGTTTCCTTTGAAAATGAAACTGCTGATTTCTTATTGTATCTCTCTTGAATGGTTCAAATGGCTCTAAGCACTAAGGGACTTAACATCTGAGGTCATCAGTCCCCTAGACTTAGAACTACTGAAACCTAACTAAACTGAGGACATTAAAACACATAAATGCCCGAGACAGTATTCGAACCTGCGACCGTAGCAGCAGCGCGGTTCCAGACTGAAGAGCCTAGAACCGCTCGGTCACAGCGGCCGGCTTGTATTCCTCCCAGCTTAAAACGTTCAAATGTGTGTGAATTCTTACGGGACCGACCTGCTGAGGTCATCGGCCTCTAGAGTTACACGCTACTTAAACTAACGTATGCTAAGAACAACACACGCACCCATGTCCGAGGGAGGACTCGAACCTTCGGCGAGAGGTGCCGCGCAATCCGTGACATGGCGCCTCAAACCGCGCGGCCACTCCGCGTCGCCTCTCAGATACGAAGTGGTATTCGGCCTGTAATGACATCGTTAACGACTTCTCTTTAAACCTTTGTAAGGATCTTAAACATGGCTGCGAATCAGCAACTGTACAAATTTGAAGAGGTTGAAAAAATCAGCCAACCAGTTGCAAATTAAATGTTTATTTAGCACTTGATCTAGGTTTCGATACTTCTAAAAATATCTTCTTCATAATGAGTGGGTCCTTAAAATACATACAACCGGTTATAAAATGTTTTTACATACAAAATAACAGAAAAATGTTTGTGAGTTAAGCGTACCCACTTTTTACATCACGTGGTGATAAAGTACGTTATCTGAAGCCGAGCAGCTCTTGTCATATGTAAAATTGATATAAATACAGAAATATCACATGCCATGGCTTGAACCGACACCCAGATTACATTCAGCGTTCATCAGAATAAATGTACAAATGTATTCGGCCATTGGTGAAGGTTCTTTTGAACATCAGTTTATGACAAATGTCCAAAGGATAAAATATTTAAATAACCTAAGCATGCACTGTGACAGAGACAAACGCCAACTGTTCAAAGGCACACGCTCAAACGACGAGGAAAAATTGGACTGCAGAAAGTGCTAAACACATACGCGTAAGAGCTACGCCTTGCATGAGCTAAGTAACGGCATTTTACATTTAAGTAAGAATGAAAATTTACTTTACGTAAATTCAGCGTGTAGAAACTAGAGTACTACTTACAAACGACGACTGTTCCAAATCCATGGGGAAAACAACGTGAGCAAAAAGAGAAACTTCCGCTTGACACTACGGCAGCGATAAGGAAAACTGGAATGCAGTTCGCGCTATATACATGCGCGTAAGCACTGCGTCTTGCTTATTTTAAGTAACGTAATTTAACATTAAAGCAAAGTGACATCTCTTATAGAAAACCAGTAATAAATTCAGTAATTTTAGAGATGTACATTAAATATAAAATTATCTGTAAAACATGTATGTAGTAGAGTGATATTGCAACTAAATTTAGTGTGCAGAAGATAAGAATTCTATTACAAAAAATTACTTCTGTTATAAAAAGGTGGTGGAATGAATTAAATGGATAAAATTACAACATAAAAAATGAGAACCTTCTGCGTAACTGTACCAATAAAATTTTACGGAGAAACCACCTGTAGGAACATGTACTGAAAAGGCCATGAAAAACAAAATCCCGTGATATGAAATGTCAGTAGCTCTACAGTAGAGAGGTAATATTTTGAGGAAAGCGGCACATTCACCGATGTTAGCGGAGTTCGGTAAACACGTATTATGTGAGTAGCGGTTTAAATCCATCAAGGAAGTGCTTACTCGCGAGTTGCAGCTGATCGTTCAAAATTTTGCCGTCCCTCTTAGCATGAATTTTATAAATTTCAAGTTATTCTAATAAATCCAATTTCCAGCCTTTTATTTCCTTACGTAAAATTATGGTTTCTTCTAACTCGCTCGGAGAATGGTCTGAAATAAGTAAATGTTCAGCAAATGGCTTTTGTCTCTGGCACAGTGAATGCTTAGGTTTTGTATATATTTTATTCTTTGAACTCGTGTTATAATTTTATGTTGACAAGTGCCTTTACCACTGGGCGATTACATTTGTGCATTTATTCTCACGTACGCTGAATGTAATCGGGCTGCTGTCTTAAGACATGACATGCGATGTTTCTGGTTTTTAAATCAATTTTCTAGCTGACAAGAGCCGCTCGCCTTCACTAATGCAATTTATCACCGTGTGATGTAACAAGAGAGTACACTTATCCCACAAATATTGTTGGTATTTTGTTATGTATGTGAAAATAATTTGTAACCGGTTATATAGATTTTTAGGGCCCACGCCTTCTGAAGAAGATATTTTTAGAAATATCGAAACCTTGGTCCAGGGCTAAATAAACCTTTGGTTTGCAACTGGCTGGCTGATATTTTTTCAACCTCTTTTTATAAACATTTGTCTTCATGAATTACGGACGTTACGGAAGAGTTGATAAAGAGCAAAAGCTACGAAAAACCTCTCCTGTTCCTTTCTGGCAAGACTTTGCCTGAAATGACGCATATTTATAGTTTAGCTACGCTGGACATAACGCTTGACCAACTGAAACAAGAAATAATTATAGGAAATCAATTTAGTGGCGTGGTGAATTCGGCTTATTGTAGCAACTACCCCTTTTTAAGCGGGGTGATCTCAGGTTGTTATCTACAGTGTTATTCGTAAGTATATCTGGGACTTCAGAAAACGGCTACAGAAAAACTACAAGACTTAGAGAAACAGAGGCGTGTCAGTGGACAGAGCATGTATCCAAGTTTCTAATGCACAGCACAAGTGTTCAATATGGTCAACTTTTGTGACATGGCAAACATCAATACGTGCGTGCAAATCATTTATGTCACTGACACTAATTGCAGCGACAGGAGCTTACTTTGGAAATATGTTCATTGGGTTGCCTATGTGCAGGCACGAACTAATGCTCTGCGACAATACGAAGTTCAAAGATTTGTCTACCCGTTACGACGCCTACACTGAGTGTCATCGTTGAGATACTGTAGGAAAATAGAGGATTACTTATGTTAGACAAAATTACTAGTTGGTGTGATGAATGGCAATTCGCATTAAATATAGATAAACGAAAGTTAATGCGGATGTGTCGGAAAAACAGTCCTGCAACGTTCGAATACAGCGTTAGCAGGGTGCAGTTTTACACAGTCACTTAGATCAAATACCGAAGCGTAACGTCGCAAAGCGATATAAAATGGAATGAACGCAGCAGGGAAGCCGGATACTCGACACAGTTTTATTGGGAGAATTTTGGGGAAGTGTAGCTCATCCATCAAAAAGACGGCGTATAGAACGCTAGTGCTACCCATTCTTGAGTACTATTCGAGTGTTTGGGATCCCCACCAGGTCCGATTAAAGGAAGGCATGGAAGCAATTCGGAGGCGTGGTGTTAGATTTGTTGCCGGTATGTTCGATCAGCGCGCAAGCAGTTACGGAGATGCTTCGGTAACTCAAATGGGAAGCCCTGGAGGGAAGAAGATGCTCCTTTCGCAAGGCAATATTGCGCATATTTAGACAACCGGCATTTGAGGCCTACTGCAGAAAGATACTAATGCCGCCAACGTACATTTCGAATTAAGCAACATGAAGATAAGATCCGAAAAATTACCGTTCGTACAGTGGCTATTTCCTCGTTCTTTTTTGCGAATCGAACAGGACAGGAAATGTATACTCCGCCATGCACCGTACGGTAGTTTTGGGAGCATATATAAATATATACTTACCGAAATCTAGAGAGATGCTTTATACATTGGTATGTGCAGTTTTTCCTATAGGTCTTACAGTTTACGCACGGTCTACTTCTGAAAACCTGGAGTTTATTATGAAAAACCCTCACGTGTTACGAACAGGACAGTTCAGAAAAATCTGAAAATTATTTAAATTCACCCCGTCGAAGATAAATTCCATCTCCGTGTAACTGCATCTATTACCCAGCAAAGCGAACTGAAGATCCGTTCGGGGAGGCAGCAATATGGTGCTTACGCTCGAGATAGAGGACCAAGGACGTAACCAACACTGTAAACTCCAATATTCTTACAAGTGGAGTGCATCGACAAACTACTCTTCTGTACGCTAATGCGCTACAGAGTACAACAACTAAACATTGACCAACACTTTAATTTCACATCTCTCCTCATACAAATGACGATTACTATGTACCAGCACAATAAATAGGTTGGTAGTGAATGTTGCTCTGTTCTCTCTCTCTCTCTCTCTCTCTCTCTCTCTCTCTCTCTCTCACACACACACACACACACACACACACACACACACACACACACACACACACACACACACACACACACGTGACTGTGTGTGTGTGTGTGTGTGTGTGTGTGTGTGTGTGTCCTGTTCTCATGTCTGTATAGATTAGCGTGAAATTATTTTTATATTTCATCTCTGTACAGAAACGGTCGAAGAATAACGGTGACACACACACACACACACACACACACACACACACCTTCGAATCTGTGACGACGGTACAAGAAAAAGGGACACGAGGATGAATCGTATGGTGATTAATTATTAAAATAAATTTACAACCGTCTTCCGAAAGGTTACAGATATGAATGGTAGACTATACAACGCGCTATTAGCTCATGAACGCTATTTACCATGACCAAAAGTATAGACGAAGGGTGCGCTTCTTGACCGCAGGGACATAACAGTGACGTTGCTATGTGCTGTTTTCGTTTGACAGAGCACAGGTGTTCCCGTATGGTGGAGTTGAAATAAGAAAGAATACAACCATTTTGTTTGCACTGAAAGGACTTATTGTGCATTTTGTCTTCTTTCTCGAATGGCTGAGCGGTTCTAGGCGCTTCAGTTTGGAACCGCATAACCGCTCCGGTCGCAGGTTCGAATCCTGCCTCGGGCATGGATGTGTGTGATGTCCTTAGGTTAGTTAGGTTTAAGTAGTTCTACGTTCTAAGGGACTGATGACCAAAGAAGTTAAGTCCCATAGTGCTCAGAGCCATTTGAACCATTAGATACCTAGTACAAAGTCACGTGACCAATTTAGTTCCCGCTGCTAACTGGTTGACTGTTCACTTTCTCGAGTAATACATTAGATTTTATTTGGGCCTCGGAAGAGGAATGTGCGTACAGTCAGCTGTTTCCGCGAGTGAAGTAAAGCAAGTATTAATTAACGCATGTCGCATGAGAAGTAAAGCTTACGCCGGCTGCAAATCGGATGCACGGCGTGGGCCAGCAGGCTTTGCGACCTCGGTTCGAGGACTTGTCTCCACTTTCCCTCGGCTGAGGCTGTACGAGCGTTTCCGCATTTCATCGCTGCTATGGCGACCACATCCCAGCACTATTACAGACGCTCACCACAGAGCCACGCCGCGGCGCGCCGCGCATCTCTGTGGATCAGCGCGAGAGCGCTGCTCATGCATTTCCTCATTTTGCAGCACCGAGCTCGCCACAGTGCGACTACACAGAGCGCTCTCTCTCTCTCTCTCTCTCTCTCTCTCTCTCTCTCTCTCTCTCTCCCTCTCCCTCTCCCTCTTTATCTATCTATCTCTTTTACTCGTAACCTAGACACCTGTTTCCCTTTATTTAAAGCTTTAACTGCCAACGAAGCTCGTATACATCGCAAACTTGCGCCAGCTCTCTGTAAACTACACACATATGCTGCAGAAGCGCGAATGTCGAACACACGTTTCGATTAATTAATACATTTGTTTATTTAATCGGATCAGATTTTCAGGCCCTTTCTTATAACGACCCAATGTTATTCACAGGCAGTATTTTTTATATCTTAGTTTCTTAAGTAATGAAAATTGTAATATGGTAAATACTAATAAAAGGTATGAACAGAATTAAAACTGAAACAACATTTGAATGTAACTAACGACAGTGCGTTTTATATCTTAGTTTCTTAAGTAATGAAAATTGTAATATGGTAAATACTAATAAAAGGTATGAACAGAATTAAAACTGAAACAACATTTGAATGTAACTAACGACAGTGCGATTGACATCACTAAGGACTAAGAGCGTTAGCTGTAACGATACTACTGCTGATTTTTCTGCTGTTAATAATAATAATTACAATAATAGTAATAGATCTGTCTCCTTTCCAGAAAAGTTACATCTCTGTGTTACTTTAATAAGATCAAAATGCTTATACGCAACCGGAATATCAGGATTTGACTAACACAAGAGAAATAGAAAACATGGAAAGGAAGGAATATCCTCAGAAAAATGTTGGGACCAAAAAATGATACCGAGTGAAGTTCAAAAATGGTTCAAATCGCTCTGAGTACTATGGGACTTAACATCTGAGGTCATCAGTCCCCTAGAACTTAGAACTACTTAAACCTAACTAACCTAAGGACATCACACAGCCGGCCGTAGTGGCCAAGCGGTTCTTGGCGCTGCAGTCTGGAACCGCGCGACCGCTACGGTCGCAGGTTCGAATCCTGCCTTGGGCATAGACGTGTGTGATGTCCTTAGGTTAGTTAGGTTTAAGTAGTTCTAAGTTCTAGGGGACTGATGACCTCAGAAGTTCAGTCCCATAGTGCTCAGAGCCATTTGAACCAATTTTTTTTGACATCACACACATCCATGCCCGAGGCAGGATTCGAACCTGCGACCGTAGTAGTCGCACGGCTCCGGACTGAAGCGCCTAGAACCGCTTGGCCACCGCGGCCGGCTACCAAGTGAAGTGGAGCAGTGGTTAGTACACTGGATTCGCAGTCGGGAGAACGACCGTTCAAATCCGCATCTGTCCATCCTGATTTAGATTTTCCGTAATTTCCCTAAATCGCTTCAGGCAAATGCCGGGATGGTTCCTTTAAAAGATCACGGCCGATTTCCTTCCCCATCCTTCCGTAATCCTATGAGACCGATGACCTCGCTGTTTGGTCACCTCCACCATATCAGCCAACAAATCAAAAAATCGTAACGGTGAATACTGGAATAGGAATAGTGAAGATCCAGACTAGACAACACAACAGTGATGTTTGACGGCCATCTTGTTTGGATGACTGAATATTTAGGAACACGTCAACCACAAAAATCTACATGGGAACACGTGGCCCCAAGAAATCAGAAGAGATATTAGAGTGATAAAGACAGAAAAACATGAAATTCTGGACAGAAACACGTTTAGAAAGATAGTTTTGGATTCATATATACAGATTAAACAGAAAAATAAAACTGAAGCAATGTGGTCGGAATTCCGGAAACATCGAACGAAAAATTGTTGGAAAAACCAGAGCTTGAATCTGAAATGGTTATTTACATAGGATAATGTTGACGATGATTGTGATAATAAGAGTGATAATATCCTATAGAAAATGTCTTCAAGAGAATTACAAAAATGGTATTTTCTGACATTGCAAGTACTCAGAAAGACAAATTTAGGTAGACTGCACCAAGTAAACGCTTTGAGAAATCACGAAGGTTGGGTTGGATAGGAGACCGCTTAGTTGTAACGGGGTATGGGTAGCGAACAGCACAAAATTAGACATTATTCACTTCTAGCAACATTAATAGATGACTTGACCTACAGCACTCCATGAACTTGTTCGTTTTATTAATAACTACATCAATATTCTTCATAGACTGCAAGAAAACTTTACTACTTAACAGTGGCGCCTTGATTTCTAGTATTCGTACTCGCTCACTTTCTGATTTCTAGTAAAGGCATTTCAAATGGTTCAAATGGCTCTGAGCACTATGGGACTTGACATCTGATGTCATCAGTCCCCTAGAACTTAGAACTACTTAAACCTAACTAACCTAAGGACATCACACACACCCATTCCCGAGGCAGTATTCGAACCTGCGACCGAAGCGGCCTCGCGGTTCCAGACTGAAGATCCTAGAACCGCTCGGCCACACCGGCCGGCAAGTAAAAGGCATTTAAAGAAGCAGTTTGTAGATGTGCAAGCGCGGATTATTGTACCGTACGTGGAAACCGTCGAAGATTACTTAAGAATAGCGACAGTGTGGATGAATTCAGTTCCCTTCGTTTTTTGATGCAGATGCTGTGACTGTTGTCGATGGAAGCCTTTCAGCATCTCATGACCGAGAAAACCATTCTTCACGTCTCCCGCTCACGCTTTGTAGGAGTGAAACTTATGACTATGACGAAGGCATAGTTCCCGTCCCGTCGGTTGTCGATTTTCAGTGAAACCAGAGGAATAGCGGTACAGCACAGCCGGCACTTGCATGATGCGCGCTGCTGGCACCAATTGAACAGCGCAGGGTTTAGTTACACACGTCTTATAATTATCAAATACACTCCTGGAAATGGAAAAAAGAACACATTGACACCGGTGTGTCAGACCCACCATACTTGCTCCGGACACTGCGAGAGGGCTGTACAAGCAATGATCACACGCACGGCACAGCGGACACACCAGGAACCGCGGTGTTGGCCGTCGAATGGCGCTAGCTGCGCAGCATTTGTGCACCGCCGCCGTCAGTGTCAGCCAGTTTGCCGTGGCATACGGAGCTCCATCGCAGTCTTTAACACTGGTAGCATGCCGCGACAGCGTGGACGTGAACCGTATGTGCAGTTGACGGACTTTGAGCGAGGGCGTATAGTGGGCATGCGGGAGGCTGGATGGACGTACCGCCGAATTGCTCAACACGTGGGGCGTGAGGTCTCCACAGTACATCGATGTTGTCGCCAGTGGTCGGCGGAAGGTGCACGTGCCCGTCGACCTGGGACCGGACCGCAGCGACGCACGGATGCACGCCAAGATCGTAGGATCCTACGCAGTGCCGTAGGGGACCGCACAGCCACTTCCCAGCAAATTAGGGACACTGTAGCTCCTTGGGTATAGGCGAGGACCATTCGCAACCGTCTCCATGAAGCTGGGCTACGGTCCCGCACACCGTTAGGCCGTCTTCCGCTCACGCCCCAACATCGTGCAGCCCGCCTCCAGTGGTGTCGCGACAGGCGTGAATGGAGGGGCGAATGGAGACGTGTCGTCTTCAGCGATGAGAGTCGCTTCTGCCTTGGTGCCAATGATGGTCGTATGCGTGTTTGGCGCCGTGCAGGTGAGCGCCACAATCAGGACTGCATACGACCGAGGCACACAGGGCCAACACCCGGCATCATGGTGTGGGGAGCGATCTCCTACACTGCCCGTACACCTCTGGTGATCGTCGAGGACACTGAATAATGCATGGTACATCCAAACCGTCATCGAACCCATCGTTCTACCATTCCTAGACCGGCAAGGGAACTTGCTGTTCCAACAGGACAATGCACGTCCGCATGTATCCCGTGCCACCCAACGTGCTCTAGAAGGTGTAAGTCAACTACCCTGGCCAGCAAGATCTCCGTAATTGTCCCCCATTGAGCATGTTTGGGACTGGATGAAGCGTCGTCTCACGCGGTCTGCACGTCCAGCACGAACGCTGGTCGAACTGAGGCGCCAGGTGGAAATGGCATGGCAAGCCGTTCCACAGGACTACATCCAGCATCTCTACGATCGTCTCCATGGGAGAAAAGCAGCCTGCATTGCTGCGAAAGGTGGATATACACTGTGCTAGTGCCGACATTGTGCATGCTCTGTTGCCTGTGTCTATGTGCCTGTGGTTCTGTCAGTGTGATCATGTGATGTATCTGACCCCAGGGATGTGTCAATAAAGTTTCCCCTTCCTGGGACAATGAATTCACGGTGTTCTTATTTCAATTTCCAGGAGTGTAGATATGAATGAAACATTCAATCATTTATAGCTGAAAGATTATTTTGTTATCCACCAAAAATGTTTCGCCTCTTCTTATTGGCCACATCGGCTGTTCATAAAATTGCCTACTCCATGAATTTTCCGGGGTGACATGTGTCCGTCTCCTTTGCTAAGTGATCAGCATGTCTGACTGTCGAGCGGAGAACGCGGGTTGAATTCCCACTACTGCCAGGGAGTTTTCCTTTATGAGAGAACTGGAACGGATCCTCGCAGCATCGTGGTGTCATCTCAGAAGCTATTTCATTAAATAGTAGTTTCAAGATTTGGAAAGCCGACAACGGTCGGGAAAAATGTGCGCTAACTATATGCCTCTCCACACAGTATCGAAATGACACTATAAGACACACGATGACACGGCGGCCGGCCGGTACTGAATGATCCATCAGGTCTGGACCGCTGAGCTACCAGACTCACTGTGGCTGAAAAAATATTACGAGTCAAGCTACAGGCACGGATACCAAACCATAATACAGTTGTCACATCTGTTTTAACCGTGTGTCCTAATTTAAGGCAAACAATATAGCTTCCTCGTTACCCCTAGCTGTAGTCCATGAAGTCCAAGCAGCGAACCTAGGTTTACACTTTATCCGACGGTGCGGCTGGTATAATCTTGTTGGTATTGCCGGCCCCTCCCACTGAAGTCTTACCCCGGAGGCGGTACGGCTGCCCTTCTATGGGAAATGTCCGGACTCGACCTTTCAATTCGCTTATCGTTCTACACCCCTCATCATTTCAATCTAACGGTGCTACATTACTTCGTCCTAAGATTTCATTGACTTGATCATCTCACAGGTCTTTTATAATGCTAAGGGCCTGCCGGTAGGAGCTTAGGGCCGGTCAACGTCGAGGTTGTCAGCGCCTGGCGGTAGGACGCGGAAGGTGTGCATCTCGCCACTGGACATGTAATCAAAGGGCTTTGGGCTATTTTCGGGCATCACATTTCTCCCTTGACTTTATAGCTTTTTCTTTTACTTTCCCCCCACTAAGGGACATGCCAGTGGTCGTACCTCAGTCCATCTCGTTTCTTTTAGAGGAACGTTATTGATTTGGTACTCCCACGATGGAGGGACTGATGACCTAGTGGTTCTAGATCTACATCTATACTCCTGAAGCCATCTTACGGATTGTGGAGGAACGTACTTTTTGTACCTGTAAGGTTCCTTAAATCCATCAGTTAATACAGTCCAATACAAACTACCAAGGTTCGATTCTCAAGGCATCCTTAGCTTCTTTTCTGTCACTTTTTTTTCCTTCTTTCACATCATGCAATGAATTTTATTGTGAGCGAGCTGCACCATGGAGCAAAGTCTACGTTACATTGCCGCTCCTTGTATAACCGGCTGGATAAGTCATTTCAATGGTGTGACGAAGGCAAGGCATACTACCTCCAACAGGCATATCTAGCAAGACAGTGTGGTGGTCAAAACAACCCTCTGGCTGATTAATGCTGTACTCAGTATCAATTTCTATTCGAATCAGGCATTTATCAGCGATATTCGTGAACAGAGGCTACTGTGTCGGCTGTTGTATTGCGACCTCCGCAAGTGGAACACCGAGATGAAAAATCTAATTAGAATAATAGCGTAATGAATGAGGCATCAAAGAGCAGTAAGGTCCGGCAGGTGAAAGGAAACACTGCATGCGATGCGCGTTGCGGCAGGGCAGTCCAGCCGCGACGCGGCGGGTCATCAACCTGGCTAATTACAGCGCGCTGCGAAACAAAAGCCTGCTGGACGAGTCCCATGACATTGCTGGCAGGCCTTCACAAAGACCTTACTTAGGTCAGCCCGCTGCACGCGTCGCGCCTCTTTCCGTTCCCATGCCACAACCGTAACTACTCAAGTGGCAGATACCAAACCAAAAGCGGAACGTCTGTCGTCATTAAAGATAGAACGACGTCAACAGGATAACGCAGTTCGAAACAAAAGTATTGTTATTTGCGTGGCCATAGTCTCCGTATTTGCTTCATAATTATTAAAGATATTTAAAATCCATCTGTGCTACTACGAGAAAGTACGTATTTATATCACGCAGCACAGCTCACAAATCAGTAATAACCAATAAACATCCACCATCTTCCACTTTAAAAAAAAAAAATTTCTGGCTAGAGCCAACCTTTCCATCTCAGAGTAGCACTTGCACCCTACGTCGTCATTTATTTGTTGGATGTTTTTCAGTCTGTCTTCCACTGGAGCTTTTACCCTGTAGCTCCCTACCGTAGCTTGGGAGTAATTACTTCATGTCTTAACAATGGCAGGCCGGAGTGGCCGAGCGGTTCTAGGCGCTTCAGTCTGGAACCGCGCCACCACTACGGTCGCAGGTTCGAATCCTGCCTCGGGCAAGGATGTGTGTGATGTCCTTAGGTTAGTTAGGTGTCAGTAGTTCTAAGTTCTAGGGGACTGATGACCTTAGAAGTTAAGTCCCGTAGTGCTCAGAGCCAACAAATAACACTTGTAATGTGTTTATGGCAACTGTTAATGGTTGCTATGTAAGTATGGGCAACAATTTTAAGTACAATGTATTTGTAATACTTCAGTTATTAAAGGTATTTAAAATCCGTCAGTGCGACTAAAATAAGTACTTATTTGTATCACCATACAAGTTGCGTTTTATTGCTATAGAACTGGATGAAACATATTTACCAAGTTATTTGTTACGCATTATTTCTTCCATAGGTTGAGTGTATATTCTCGATAGTCGGTACCAACGAATACAGAAAAATTCGCCGTCTTCATGAACTGTTAAATTTGAGAAGACACTCCCATATCTGCTATTACACCCACACGCTGCAACCGCCCTCGCAGTGTGTGTCGAAGGGCTTTTTGGAGAGCCCTACCTATTCTCCACTTTCCTGTTCCATTCATGAATGGTCTGCGTTAGAAAGACTGTGGTGAGCGTTCGTATTTCCCAGAAACTCCTCCGAGTGTAAAACTGCAACATAAGCAAATTTTTCTAGGTCGTTTTCCACATGGATTAAGAGTATTTCATCGCTAGTTGATGGCAATTAATGCAAACAATGCCCTCCGGTTACCTGAAGCAGTAAATTTGAGTCAACACTCCTGAATCTAAATACATTCAGTGTCAGAATACTGGAAAAAGTAATAAATCCACAAATAAGATAGCTTTCAGAACACTAGTGGGACCAGATAAGATTGTCGTGGGATATTTATCGTATAAAAAGGAGGACAGCGCGTATGATCAAAGGTCTGTTTGACCCATGGGAGAGTGCCACAGAGAGACTGAAGAAATTGATCTGGCAGACGCCAACTATCCCGCGAAAGCCCACTCAACAAGTTTCAAGAAATACACAGGAGTATATTACAGTCTCCTACGTCTCGTTCCCTTAAGAATCGTGAATACAAGATTAGACCAATTACAGCTCGCACAGAGGCATTTGAACAATCGGTCTTCCTGCAGTACATATACGAATGGAACGGGAAGGAACTGTAAGAGGCGATAGCCTCCGCCTTGCACTTCAGTAGTTTGTAGAGTATATATGTACATGCAGATACCATACAAAACTCCTCACAATGTGTGGCGGAGAGTACTTCTGACACTTCTACCGTTTAGCACCTTTCCTATGACGCGCGTCAAGAACGACTGACCGTAGACTTCTGAACGAATTCGAATGCCACTGATTACATCGACATTGTCACTTCGCGAGATGTATGCGGGGACAGAAGTATGCTGCTTGACATTTCTTGGAACGCACGGGATCGGTTCTATATCAGTAAATCTTTTCCGTGACCCACAATGCCTCTTTTGTTGTGTCTGCCACTGGAGTTGACCGAGCATCTTCATGACACTGCAGTGCTTACTAAACGAACTCACGACGAAAAGTGCTGCTGTTCTTTGGAGACTTCCATCACTTGCCCCATCGTTAACGTCAAGAACGTCTGTCATTTGGTCATGATGGTGATGATGATGACGAATGGAGTAACTGAATAACCGGAAGCTCGAGTTCTTAGCCGAATTTGACATTATAACAAGACGGAGACATTTTGTTACATTTTCACCTTGGCTGAAAGCTCCGTTTGCTTACATTCTTACATGTTTTATGTGATTTGTAACGATCTTTGACTTCTTAAGTCTGTCTCTAGTGTGAATACCGATAGAGGTAGTCCAGTACAATGGTTAAAACACTGGACTTGCATTCAGGAGCATCAGGATTCAAGCCTCCTTCAGCTATTCTGGTTTAGGGTTTCTAATGTCTTCTAAATCTGTGGAGGAATGCAGTGGTAGTTTGTTCGAAAAGAGCACGACCAGTTTCCTTCCTCATTCTTGTCCTGTTTGAGCTGGTACCTAGTTATCGACGGGACGCTAGACCCTAAGCACCCTTCCTTTTCTATCAGTGCTCTTCTACATAAGAACATTTTACTTGAAGTTACCTCATCACGATTGTAATTATGAGGTACCAGAAAATTACAAAAGTAAGTAGGAAATACCTGCTGATATTCTACAAAATTATTACTGTCACGAACCAGCTTTCGGCTTGTTAGGCCATCGGTAGATGACAACTGTATATCGAAAACATAGATAAAATGACGTGCGACTTACAGATATTATTTATACAAAATATACAAAAACGATTAAGTATAATATTTAAATGAGATGGTATTACATTTCTATGCCACACGGAACTAGTTACATTTAACTGAAAAATAAAGTTTTTGCGTGGAAGTATATTTAACAACACATGCAAGCACTGTGGAAAAAGCACAGTTGTGGTAATTAGTTTTCCTGAACATGAAAGATGCTGTATTCTGAGAAAGAAATATTCAATCTTTACCTAACATGTTTTAACTTGAAACCACACATATGATGTAGATTGATAAATTTTACATTCTGTTAAGAAAAATAGAAAGATAATCCTGCTGGAAATCAATAAACATATGACCCAGAATGCGAGCATAGTACTAAATGACCAAAATGAACTTCTTTTTCGCCCTCTTTTAGATTAAGGATTTATTTACGCAAGTATCAGATTGTACTTTTAAATTCAGCTTTATATTTGATCTGTTGTTAAACGTAATACTTACCTATGTAACCATTCTGCATGTCACCATTTTTGTATCTTTTGTAGAAATGATTTGGGTTTAAGTATTTGCGACATTCAGTTCTCACGTGATGGCCTAGATAGCAGGAAGTCGGTTCGTGATGAAATAAATATAATTTTGCAGAACATCGGAAGTGTTCACTATTTATTATTGTTCTCATGTCCTTCTAAGCAGCAACGGAAAGTTTTGTTAACGTTACTACAAATTTATTGTTTAGCGAGCAGGACTGAACATACTCTCTTTGCACTACCTTTCCCCTCGAGGAGTTGCGCGTTAAGATTAACCAAGTGAAATCTTGTTTCGACAAATTAGTCAACAATTCATAGAGCGTTGCAAATCTTGAGCCATCAAATGACCACGTGATGCATCCATTAATAATCCTTCAAAGAACGGTATCAACGTAGCCAGCTAGTCGGAAGCCTTACGTGCATTTTCCGACGGCTAAGATCAAGAGATATTTTAACACGCCGGTGGGAAAGATCATGAAACAGCTATTACGGCAGCTGGACGCCAAAGAAAATTCATTGGTTGAGCAGAGTTTCAGCTGGCAATTCCTTCTCCTCCCTTTGCGCTCTCGCGGCCAGGAAGCGCACAGGGAGATGCGCCTCCTAACTCACGTTAGCTTCTCTTCCCCTCTGCGCTCGAGTCCTACCTCGTCCTAACGACACCGGAAACCCTTTCGCGAATTAAAAGAAATTCGTCTGGCATAGAATATAAAGAATATGATTTGCCTGTTAAAGGGCTTTCCGTCCACGGTTTTCTACAAAGAAAATTCGAGCTCTTCGCGAACCTCATTAGTAGACCTCATTTTCAACTGAAGAAACCATGGAGAATTATCTATTTTCTCTAAAGTAGTTTACCGAAGTGAAAATGTTGGCGAATTTCACGTCTTTTATGTAAAGACTATCTGTTTGTCGTTTGAAGTTACAGTTGAGTTTCGATTGAGATCTTCGTCTTCTAATATACAAAATATAATTTTTGAGTAAACAGCGTTTACCAATTGAGACTCTCCACCGTGAGACACTGTCACAGACTCAAGTACTAAACTTACTGTTTAGAAATACTACCCAGTCTCACTGTTTCAGAAATTTCAACAGTCCTCGCCTCACTGTGTAGAATTTCAAAATGGTTTGCTGTGGAACAACTCTTCCATCACTGTCGCGCCTTCATTTAAATCACTTCTGCAATGTATTCCGAGACTAGTTACTATGATTTTTTTATCTGCCGTTCGGCCATTCTGATTCGAATTTCCGTGAGCTGCTAAAATCCCTTTAGGCAAAAGATGGGGTGGTTTCTTCGAAGAGGCCGCTGTCTACGTCTCGCCCCATCCTTTCCTGGCCGTATTCTTCTACCGCACAGATAACTCTGACGACGACGACGGACGGTGAATTTCGAGTGTACCTACCCCGTTCCATTTGTGAATGAGCACATTTCTCGTTAATTGACAGTATTATATGTAATTACTATGTTGTGCAGTACATCACAGGAAACAATTTCGCCTTTCACTACGCTCATGGCTTTTATTCGCAGTTGTAAGCTCCGTAATATTTTTACGTGCTTGGTATCTTTATAAGAATATCATTTTTGCGACTTTATTATTCAGTTTCCAATCTATGTTCATCATCAGTGTCATATTTTTCTTGTCTTGTACTGAAACTGAAGAAAAACTAACATAACGTCTTTTGTAATTAAATACAATTCTCATCTGTAGCGATGTGTAATCGTACTGTTTATTAGGAGGAAGAGCACGAGGAAGCAAAAGCATTTGGATATTTTTAACTAGACTAGTTACTATAACGTGAAACTCTAAGGCAAATGGGAACAGACCAAAGAAACTGCCACGTCGCTGCTAACCTGTACGAGAGAGCCCGCAGCCGAGCAGGTTGACTGAGGTGGGAGTTGGGTTTCTCGTTCCTGCCCCACCTCCCACGTCTGCTCTGGCTACTGGGCTGCTGGAAGGGTCAAGGCCGACTGATACGTTACACGAAGCCCGTAAAGCTTCCTGGCTCCTTCACGTCATTAGCGGGATCCAAGAGCATGCGAGGAGATTAGACTTGCGAGGGCTCCCTGGTAAACAATGCCCCCGCGAGCATTACTGGTTACCACGTGGCAACAGTGACGTCAAACAGGTTCCCCACGCCTCTGAAATCTCAGTCCACAGCAACAGATCATAGAGACCTGTGCCAAAGTAGCATCAATAGAATCGTCTGCAGAAAGCCGTTTAAGGATTTTGGAACGTACACTGTGTTCAAATGTCATGAAATACCTTGGGGTAAACGATCTACTGACACATAAGCCGCACGGATTTAGAAAATATCATTCTTGTGAAACACATCTGGTTCTTTATTTACGTGAAATAATAAGTGCTATTGACAGGACATCTCCATCTATACTCCACAGGCCACCTTACGATGTGTGGCTGAGGATATTTTGTGTAACAGTGTTGCCTCGCTCTTTTCCTCTTCCAGTCGTGTATAGTTCGCGGGAAGAACGACTGTTATTAAGCCTCCGCGAAGGCTGAAATCTACCTAAGATAAACGTAGGATGAAGCAATACATTGGTTGACTTTACTAGGAACGTACGCTCTCGGAAAGTGTAACAATAGTACAACATATAACTGTGTTTTGTTGTATGACAGACTCTGTTAATCATATTATGACTATCCTAGGCATCATGCATCACACGCCACCATAAACAATCCCTTTCCAAAACTACAGGGCGACCATCACATACATCATTTCAAATGTGTGTGAATTCCTAAGGGACCAGCCGGCCGGTGTGGCCGTGCGGTTCTAGGCGCTTCAGTCTGGAACCGCGTAACCGCTCCGGTCGTAGGTTCGAATCCTGCCTCGGGCATGGATGTGTGTGATGTCCTTAGGTTAGTTAGGTTTAAGTAGTCCTAAGTTCTAGGGGACTGATGACCACAGATGTTAAGTCCCATCGTGCTCAGAGGCATTTGAATCCTAAGGGACCAAACTGCTGAGGTCATCGGTCCCTAGACTTACACACTACTTAAACTAACTTATGCTAAGAAAAACACACTCACCCATGCCCGAGGGAGGACTTGAACCTCCGGCGGGAGGGGCCGCGCAATCCGTAACACTGCGCCTTAAACCACGGGGCCACTCCGCGCACATTCGTGTTAAATACCAATGGTGCAGTCAAACAGTCACCAGCGCGTAGTAGCAAAGAAAGTAGAGGTATTTACACTCAAAGAGCCACCTTACGGTGTGTGATTGTGTGGCGGAGAGTGTGTAACACTATGACTCTTCCACCCCCTCCCCCCTCTCCCCTCCTGGTCCTCTTCCAGTTGCGGCATTTTCAACGATTGTTGGTAAGGCTCCGTGTGCGTTCGAATCTCTCCCATTGTACTTTCATTGTTTTTTCGCCAGATGTACGTAGGAGAAAATAAAATATCTTCTTTGACTTTTCTAGGAGCGTACGCTCCCGGAATTTTAACAGTAAACCACACCGTGATGCACAATGCCTCTCTTGCAGCGTCGGCCACTAAAGTACGTAACGCTTTCGAACTTACAAAATGAACCTGCAGCGGAAAGCGCTGTTCTTCTTTACATCTTTTCTGTTTAAATTAGCGATAGTGTCTGGTTCGGATCCCTGAGTGGCCAGCAAAATTAATACACTGGTAGAACGAGGGTTTCGTAAGCAACCTCCTTTGTCGACGACCTACACTTCCTGAGGATTCTTCTAATGAACTTCAGCGTGGCATCTGCCTTACATGCGATACGTTTTATGTGGTTACTCCACTTAAAATCGCCCCGTACGTACACTCCTATATATTTTATCGATGTTGCTGCCCTGCTCCATTAGAACAAAGTGCATCCAGTTTTCCTATGTCTGTGTTGAAAAGTGGACGTCTGTAATTAATGAGGAAATTCAAACGAACATTTCTGTGTTTTATTTATGAAATTGTATCCTACAATAACGTTAACTTTGGCATCCCTTATCAGTCAGCACTCTCACTTAGACGTGACAGCAATGAAATACATCGCTTTATTTCATAGGATGTTTCAGATCATTGTGCTAACAGAAATGGAAAGCAAGTTAGGGTTTTTTGTCCCGTCGACGACGAAGAATTTGGAGGAGGAAAACAAACTCGGACTAGGAAAGGTAAATGACTATGTTCTTTTCGAAGAAATTGTCTCAGTATTTGCCTCGAGTGATATGCGGGAACAACTGAAAATATAAGTCTGGATGGCCAGACGGAGATTTGGGGCACTGTGCTCTATATAATGCGAGCCCACTTCGCTCGGCCGTCTTACGGGCGTAGATTTGTTGTTTCGATATTATAACCGCTGCAGACTTTTTTGTGACTTGGGAGACGCTGGTTTTACATACATAGCACGTTCTGCGTGAGGTATTAAATTTCACGAGCACTTACCGCTATGTAAATATGGTAGTGACATGTTTTCTCTCAGTTATGTTAATGACGTAATAGGGGCACCTGGCGAAAAATCAGTCACATTATTCACCCACGGTTATTCTCTGCACTGTAGAACATGGCGCAATTATTTTCCAATGAGTAGCACAATGAGACGTCCTCGTTACATTAATCTCATCTATGCGCGTGTCGCCGCCAGTTTCGCAAACTGGTTCACTGCCTGAGCGATGACTGCATACATTTTCTGGTGGGCCACCTCACGGAAGCTAAATATAAATCTTGTGTGCACTATTACTGCGACTACATGCGGGAAAACTGAAACCAGATACTGTTAGTTTCGGCAAATAAGAAAGCGCCCAAAGTAGTTAGTAACATGATTAACACTTCCATAAATAATCTGCTATTTTGGCTTGCAATTACTCAGATTTAAGTGTTACGTAAATGTTCTTTCTTACAGGCGGTAAGAAGACTATCCCACAGGCCAAAATCTCTTTCTGTGGGGTACATCCTTCTTTCAGTGGGATATTTAGCATTTCCACTTGCCTCTTTACTTCATTATTCTGTTAGTGCTTTGCCAAAATAGTCCTGACATTCTTCAGCTGAAGCTAAGGGATAAGTCAACTGTTCACTCATCATTCAATGTTACGAGGACATTGGTACTTAGATAAACACTACCGGTTCGAATCGTGAAGAATGTACCCATTCAAGCTACGTTGTATATGGTCCTATTTTCTGCATTGTTATCGATTTGACCGCTGCAGTTATGACTCGTCTTTTGTTTCGACTAGTTTTCTTCACGGGAGACAGATAATTGGTACCTGGTCTGAACAGTGCGAATTCGCTACTCAACCGACTATGAAGATTTCTCATTTCTGGAAAAGTGTTGCTGTGATACACCCTACCGGTGTACCAACATGCAAAGCGTTGCTTCTAGCGAAAAAGAAGTTCGATAAAAGCTTACTGTCTCTTTGCACATAAATGCGAATTTAGTGCAACCTGTTAAATGTAGGCGTGTACTTACCACACTAATATAGGGAAACTACAGTCCCTGCAGTTGAAACACAGTGTTCTTCCACCTCGTACCAGGATCCGTTAGTGTCAAGCTGATGTTTTCCCTGGAAAAGCTGTGACGAGCTTTACTTTCGATAGCAGTACTGCCATTTCACTTCTGACTTTCTGTCGAACGTAGTTTTCTTGTTCTGCTTGCGGATTTTCATCTAGAATATTTGCAGTTCTATGATCGACTTCTTTGATACACGGTTTATGATTTTGTGAGATCGAACTCCTGGGAAAGTCATTACTAACCACAGTTTCTATCATTTTTGTATCGAAGTTTAGTGGCGACGACAACAACGAAAAGGGAATTATTTTTATCTCGACCATCTTGTTATGTGATTCTTTGAGGTGTAGAGGTATTACAGTACGGCTCATTTCTGTTATTTGGGATATTATGTCATTTCGGGAAGCGCTACTCGGTAAATGATCATCAGCAGTCAATTAATGAAATAATAGAGAAATAGCAAGAATGCAATATGACACTATATACAGGGCAGCCAAAATAAAACAAGTGCGAAAATGATTTTCAGCATTTCATGTCAACGTGATCCAAGCAGCAAATATGTCATCAGAAATGGAAACAGACACAGTTGGTTGTAATTGCTGTTGCTTTTGTCAACTCTGACCTGTCTTCAAGATATGAACAAACTTTTCACTATGTGACGACATTTCGTGGACAGTTCGGTTGCGATAATCGTAGTCGAAATACTTTAATAAACGAAATTCTTCAAATTTCACCTCACAGACGAACCAATTACTAATCACATTATATTTCCAAATGTCCCCAAGCAGAGTCTGAAGAACTGCATCGGTGACGCTTCACGTTCAATCTCAAGTGTACAGATAGACTACGAATCTGGTTGTGGCTGAAAAGTGGACATAAATAAATCTAATTACTCAGTAATAATTTTGCAGAAACCAGATACACAGTCGATATGGGTGAAAGACCTGTTGTGAGCATTCGTTTCCATCTTGGGTATCAGTGGCGTAGCTTCGATTAAATGATACTAATTTTTTCAGTTATTTTAATTATGGTAGGTCAAGTTCAGAACTCAAATACCAATCACCAAAAACAGTTACATGCAACTCTCAAAATTTCTCGAGAAAATCGATTTTGAGGTTTTTGGAGAATTTTCAATTCGCTAAAGCTAGGACCAGTCTTCGATGGGACACGTAGCTCTTGGTAGAATGATTGCCTACTAGGTGTGCGCCTTGAGTTCGATACTCGGCTGATGTAAATTTTTAAACAAAGGTGTATTTCTGCGAGCACTTCCGTGATACACACATAAATATGAACAAGAATTAATTTCTAATGTTTTCTTATTTTAAACACTGTAATAATGAATAAGATGATGAGCATTTTTCATAAAAAATGACAGATATGTGTTAACTAGTATATATTTGATAAATTTTGTATTTGAATGACGTAGGTATTTGAGATGAACAGAAAATAATAATGACCGAAACGAGACTCTAACCAGTGAGAGAACGATTAACAGTCTCGAACGCTACCGATTTTTTTTCGTCTTCGTGTACTTTACACTTGACGGATATCCTCGTGGGATCGGCCGGGAATCGAGTCAAGGGTGCCAACACAGCACGCAAATATTCTACCACAGAACAACGCGGCCGGTCGAAATAATTCTACTAGATTTAGCGAATTAAAGATGCTCGGAAAATTCGAAGACGAATTTCTCGAGAATTTTTGAAATTTGCTTCGATTTTCTTTGTGGTGTTGGTATTAGAGTTCTGAACTTCACCTACCATGAACATAAAAATTTTTAATAATCCGATTGCCGTGTAGTCACCTTGTAATTAAAATGGAATAATTTCTGCTTTAAGTCATTTTCATGTAAACTAGACATACGGTATGATGCGGAATCACCAAATTTTTGACGGCATACATTGGCATGTTGGCCTCTTACACTGTCTTGGATCTAAATCTATATCCTAAGCCTAGTATTTCCGAGAGCGGGTTATATCTGTAGAACTTACACTGCTACTCAGAATGGACATGAACCAGCGTAGCCAGCAATAAGCGACGCACTGAGAGCCGAGGCGACAAAGCTCTCTTTCAAACTTTCCTCTGTACGGCGGACAGAAGGGTACAGTTTAATGACCCGCAAACGTCGAGATCGCTAGGGTATGCAGTACTGTTTCAGACGGACCATAACTAGAGTCAAACTTGGTCATTGGATTGTTGAACGTCGGAATTCGGATGGCTGAGTGCGTATTTCTACTCTGCTTCCTCGGAATACAGATGAATGTAACTTTCTGATCACTGTGCCTCTTCGCTTGTTGCGTCGTTGAGGAAAGACAAGACGAGGACACGCTAAACAGCGTGAGCGATCTGGCATCAGGTTGTACAAAGGACGGTAATTAATTTGAATCTCTTCGGACCAACGGCACTAGAAACGGGGTCTTACTTCACTCAGACTGGGGAACGATTCGGCCGTGGCTTTGCCTGAAACGCTACAGCATTCGCGTTACGTAAGTTTCAGCAATATCGAAAACCTAAATCAGGATGCGCAAACGGTGACTTAAAACCCATTTGTACCATGTAAGTACACCAGGGAACTTGATTTAATTTTTAGAGTTGTGTCCCTCATGCGGTAAAAACGGAACCCTTATAGGGTAACTTTGTTGACCATCTGTCTGTCCGTCTTTTAAGACCGATTGCACACAGGATCACGTAGGTATATAAAGTTGACATGTATGTCAAATACTAAGTTCTACGGTCTCTTGGCGGTGTAAAACATATAAGCTACCAAGGCAATGCAGTCAAAAGATGCGGTTATTTACGTCGCATATTTTGATACAAAATCATTCATCAAAACCTATAATGAACTATCTATATACGTAATTAAATTTATAAAGGACCCTCAGAGCGCGGGCCTCATTTCCACTTGTCCGGTTTTTTCCTGTAGGTTTACTTCTGCTCATTTTTATTTTACACGGTGAAATACTGATCCCTAAACACAAGAAGTGAAAGTAAAAAGAAAGGGTCAAAGCATTTCAAACTAATGACTTCCAGAAAAGTTCTTCTCATGCCACTAAATGGTTTCTGTGAGAAATGATATTTTACTAGCAAACAATACCAAAACTCACTGAACCTATTAGAAACATGAAAATGTTAATGGCTTCAGAAGTGGCACACCTACTCTCAGATGACGAAAAGATATACACGTTTGTCTTGCGTATGTGTATGACGGAGATTAATTACGTCCCTAGTTCTGCAGAATCCCAATCAAAGATGCATACATATTTTAGTTGTCGTTCCCATATACATAAAAGCTGCTTAATTCAAGGAATAACTGTAAGTTACGGGTGCCAAATGATTAGGAAATTTCTGAAGGACGATTAATTAACACTAGAAAATTAATGAGTACTTGGTTTTGAGTCTTGGATGGGGGTAGCATTAATCCGCTTACAACACGGATATCTAGAATAGTTTTTAAATCTTGTCTCTTCTTTTCTGCTCTTGTAAGGAAATTCACGGTGCGACCAGCCAGAAATAAAGCGATTATGCGCTTGGATTTTTGTAGCATATCATGCAAATTCGGACCCTCTGTCGATACCAGTCTGCGCAGAGCATTACAGAAATAAGTCTATATTTAAGGACGACCTTTCACAATAATAGGTATTATTGGTAACAGTAACTGCAGCAATAAATCCATTAAACCAGCTGCGAGCTGAATAGATCATAAACAGGTACAGTATGTGTCTCGGTGAGCGGCAATTCTCCATTTAAATGCGAGCTTTGTGTTGACTTTGATTCGAAAGCGTTTCCGTGTGACCTCGAGACGCAACTGTTTCCTGTCGCCTTGGCGAAAGAACAGCGTAAAAGAGACAGGGAAACCATGTAGCGGATATTGGTGTGTCCTCTAGTTTTCTCTTCCAGGAAGTCAACGCCCTGAGCTGCAGTGCGAGCAGGTGACCTCCAGTGACAGGCTGACTCGAGGAAAGCTCTATGAATGCCGGTCAGCCGCTCACGGACACATTCAGCAACCCACTCGGCCGCTGCCTACAAAGTTTCGATAACGCTCCCGAATCAGGACGAGGTTCTTCGAGTGAGAGCATAGCACACTCTGGCATACGACATGTATCTGCAGATCCGAGTTTCTAGTCGCAAGCAGGACACTGAAATTCTGTAAATTACTTCATTCGTATTTTTGTACGGTTCCTCAACCCCTCCACACCGATTTTCACGTCTACAGTGAAATAATTTTGAACGAGAAATCCCCCACTTCCACTAGTCTGATGCTACTTTGAAACTTGGAAACAGCTAGCGAACAGCAAAGCCTGAATTGTTTCTGTACCGGTGCGTCTGCTGAGCGTAGTTTGTAAAGGGAAAGCTGTCTTCAGCCCGAAAGGTAGTTTGAGCAGCACAGTCCGCTAGTAAACAAGACCCTACTGGAGGTGGTATGCCTTTTCCTTCCTATAGCGTTTCAACGGGCTTACTCAAACTTTACTTCGACAGTCACATAAAAACATATAAAAATCGTCAGAGTGATCTGAGATCGAGCCCGATACCATTGGGTCCGTGGTTTGGCACCTGAGCAGCGAGCCAGACTGTGTTAATTTATAAAGTGTATCGGGCAAGGAGCAGCGCAGACACTGTCGGAGGGCCGCGGAAGGCACTCCATGTAACGTGGTGGGGCTCCCTAATTAACCAGTTCGCCGCGGCACTGGATGCTCGGCCTTGTGATCGCTGATCAGCTGCGCACCTTGAAGGAGAACACGACGGGACAGGAAGGAAAAAAGAAAGCGCCGGAGCGCTGATCACAGCCAGCTACCATTTGTCACCAGTCGCTGCAAGCTACTGACCTCCAATTATTGGCGAGGCACTAAAGCTCTCCACCTTGCAAACAGAACGGTGGCTGAACAGGCTCAGTGGGATTACGAACGAAATACTATACGATGAGCGTTACTGACCTTTGAGATTGGACGTGGTGAGTTGATGCTAGTCAAGAATGCCTTGAAGGCTAAAAAAGACGCCATTATCAACACCTTATTGACTTTGGACGAGATCGTGTAATACAGCTACAAGAAACTATGTGTTCCTTCTGCGATATAGCAGAAAGACCTGGCAGGAATGTAGTCACTGTACATGATTGCTGACAGTGGTGATCGCGGGAATAACAGGCGACGAAGAAAGCGGAAAGCAGAACTTGGGGAGATGGTTCGGTGCTCGCATTCAAGAGGACTGTGTTAAAATCCCGGTACTGCTGTCCAGATTTATGTTTCCCTAAATCCACATATAAACGCCGCAAGCCACTTCAGTGTGTGGCAAAGGGTACTAATATCTTATTCATGCTTTTCTGTTCCATTCGCGAATGGCGAGTGGGAAGAATGTCGTTAAGCTTCCGCATTAACTCTATTTTCTCGGATTTTCTCGTTGCGGCCATTTCGCAAGATGTACGTAGGAGGAAATAATATGTTGCCCCACTCTTCGCCGAACGATTTCTCTCGTATGTCCAACAGTAAACTTCTCTGTGACGCGCGAAACTTCTCTTGTAGCGCCCGCCATTGGAGATCGTCGAGCATCTCCGTAACGCTCTCGCGACGACTAAACGATACCGTGAGGAAACGCGCTTCAGGCTAATGCTTTTGGATGATTTCTTTGAAAAGAACGCGACCGATTTACTTCCATAAACTGCACCAACTCGTGCTTGCGGTCCGTCTCTAACGAATTATTCGTCGACGGCACGTTAAACCACAGTACTCCTCCCTTCACAAAAGTAGAACGGACACACACATTCATATATATTCGATCCAAGCTGTCCTATGCGGAAAATCAGAGCACCAGTGTGGTGTGCGTACTGTAAGACCTTCGGTACACAAACCATCAGATTATTTGACTTGTCACTCTAACGAAGTAGGGGAGTGTCAGCAATATGTCTCGTGGTCTTATCGTGGCGTGTTTATCTTCTGCCATTAGATCAGACGATAGAAATGCCACTTGCACGCTTAGAGTAGCAGATTGACGGTGACCAACTTTAAACTGAACTTCATTAATTTTCACACACATTTATTAAAATAATAAAAATCATAGATATTACGTAACTTGATTCTGGATGCTGTTTACAATTGACAATCTGAAGTTCCTTTGGTCTTGCTACGTTAATCTTATTCTCACATATCTCTGATACTTGACAAAGTGTCTATTCATTTATCTGCATGGCTATGACAAATGCAGACTGACTAATCGGAGGTCTGTACTCTCGTTATAACACCTCGAGCGTTCAGGTACCACTGCGCGAGTGTGATCCGCGAGGAGAAAAGGTTCTACGTTAGCAGCAATCTCATTGGCTGCGTTACATATTAATACGCGGATCGGCGGAAGGAGAATTTGCTCCATCTCTAAGGCAGCGCCATCTCGTAGTGCGGAGACGGACGAGCGCTGCTCCTGCGCTGTTGTGCTTAGCGGGGCGCGCTCTAGTGGGAATGTTGTGTACGCGCTGACTACGCGGAACTATGTACGCAACAACCAGGAAAAAATCTGAAGCTAAAAACTGAATTAAAGCGGAATGCATGTACCCAGCATTACTAATTACAAGAAATTATCTGTGCCCTAACCGAGGTACGGCAAAAAGGATGAAGGTAGAGTGATCTGCTGTGTCTCACGCATTCTGCTAAATACGAGGTTCCAAACTTGATATTACAACCGCTTCGCCGGCCGCGGTGGAAGAGCGGTTCTAGGCGCTCCAGTCAGGAACCACGCTGCTGCTACGGTCGCAGGTTCGATTCCTGGCTTGGGCAGGGATGTGTGTGATGTCCTTAGGTTTAAGTAGTTCTAAGTCTAGAGGACTGATGATCTCAGATGTTGAGTCCCATAGCGCTCAGAGCCATTTGAACCAACAACCGCTTCCTCAACTTATAATAATCAGAAATTTCGACATACTCTGATGAAAAAACTATCAAACACCAAAAAGTCATTAATGCAGACTAGTGATATTTCGGGAATACATTTGTCTAGGTAACATATGTAAGTGATTAACATTGCAAGATCACTGTTTAATGTAAGCGCGAGATAAGCCATTACAAATGTGAAATGCTTGTACATTAACCACCGGTGTAAGCCCCAGAATGTTGAATGTAAGCATGCAAACACGTACGCATTATGGTGTACAGGTGCCGAATGTCAGTCTGTGGGATGGAGACCCATGGCTGTTGCACTTGGTCTATCAATACAAGGCCGGTTAAAGCTGTTTGTGGATGACGATGGAGTTGTCGTTGGATGATGTGCCATACGTGAGCTACTGGAGACAGGTCCTGTGATCGAGCGGGCCAAGGCAACGTGTCGACACTCTGTGTAGCATGTTGGGTTACAACAGCGGTATGTGGGCGAGCATTATCCTGTTGTAAGACACGCCCTTAAATGCTGTTCATGAATGGCAGCACAAAACACTGAATCAAGAGATTTACGTACAAATTTGCAGTCAGAGTGGTTGGGATAACCACGAGAATGTTCCTGCTGTCATACACCAGGTGTACGTCCAGTGTGTACAGCACGCACACAGGTTGGTTTCAGGCCCTCAGCTGTCCTCCTCCAAACCAACAGACGGCCATCTTTGCCACCGAAGCAAAACCATCTTTCATCAGAGAAAACCACATACTTCCACCCTGCTCTTCTGTGAGCTCTCTCTTTACACCATTGAAGTTGCAAACGGCGGTAGTTTCGGGTCAGTGGAATGCACGTTACTGGGCGTCTGGGTCGGAGATACCTAGAAGTAACCGATTTGTAACAGTTCGTTGTGTCACTGTGGTGCCAACTGCTGCTCAGTTTGCTGCTGCAGATGAAGCACGATGCGCCAGAGCCAAACGCCGAACACTACAGTGTTCCCTCTCCGTAGTGTCAGGTAGCTGTCCCAAGCCCGGTCTTCTCGTCTGACGTTAAGTAGCAACAGCGCAAATTTAACTAATGTATTAATGCAATTAAACGGGTTTCCTTAAGAACTTGTACATCGTTTAATTTGTATTAAACTTCTTATCTCAAACATTCATAGAATGACGTATGTGGCCTCCCTGTGCTACTTTGGCAAACTTAAAGTTCTTTTAACGAAAGTTGTTTTTGAAACAGCTGTCTGCATTCTATTGCGTGCGAGGGAGGGAGGAACTACACTCGTGGAGACGCTAGTCTCACGATGCGAATGAATTTCTAGCCAAATAATTCCATAGCTTCAGAGATATTATGTGGGTGCCTTGGAAGACGCGACATTGTTCGAAGTTTGCGGGATCGTTACGCGGTAGAACCCCCGACCATATTGCTCAAAGCGAAATAATTGCGAAGGTTTACTCACCCTCTCCCAACGGGAGTTTGCAGCCCTTTGGCCTTCACGGTTAGCAGCAGCGCGTAGTTAGCTGGACGTCGTAAAGTTAACAACGCCCCGAATGAGGATGCAGCATCCTCCGGAGACATTTGTGTTGCAAACCCTATTAGAACAGAACACCCCCGTGAACTGCAGCTGCCTCGAGATGCAAAGAGGGTTCAGCAGCCACCTCCCCTCCTTTAGTCTCCTCCCCACAACGCACGTGACTACAGGGTGTGGGTGAAGATTTACAGCAATCGGGAATGAACCATTTGTTTGGTACTGGTATCTGAACACAATGATTCGCATTGTGATTGCATTTGAGCAGGACAGGCATATACCAGGACCGCATTCAAGCGCAGGCTATGTAGGCTGCAGTGTCACAAACATTTATTAGAAAATAATGTCTTCGTTTTGATACTATGATGCACGACCTGTTATATTCACGAAACACGAAGAAATAATTATTTGTATGTGGTATTTTGGCTGAATTCCCCAGTGGGCAGCTTGTATGAATGACGTCAGCATTCACCCCTCAAACCCCGTGCTCAGTCGCGCCAAATTTCCATTAGCACTACGTCAAACGCGTGGCACTTCATCTAGAAAAATTATCAAAGACTTAGAAAAAAATAAAGGTTAACAAGATTATGCCAGTTTGATTTCGTGGAAAGTCGATTTCTTCCATACCGCATTTCATTCAAAGTAAAACTTGTAACATGTTTTACTCTCAATCGCCATACACGGATTCTTGAGCTCTTGAAGCTGGGGAAAGAGTTTTTATTCGTTAACGAGATAGTGCAGAAACACACAAGACGTTTTAAGTTCCACATTGCCTAACAGACAGCTTACTGGCATTTGACGTCGGAGGAAGCTCACAAGACCACCGTGAGTGTTTAAGCGTTGAATTAAAAAGTCAAATAAAAATTCGTTTTTTTAATGAATATATTTTTACTAAAAATATTTTGCCACAGTAATTGTACTATTACCATAATACTGTACATAGCAATGTTAATAAACCCTTTCGAACACCTTAGTGACTTCAGTTCTATTCACTTTTTAATTCCATCAGTGGATTAAATCATAAATTGTATAGTAAAATTTTATACAATGAAAGAATAAATCTTAAATGACTTGTTACAGGCTTTTAACTAGACAGTTACTCTAAACTGATATTTGTGTTGGTTAGTTATCATAAAATTTCCTCTCCTATGACCTACACCACCGGTCCAGCTGAAGGGTCTATAGATCCTATGTACGGCACTGACACAGATATTTCTTTTAGTCGTCTTCTAAGCATATTGTTTCGTCGTGGCCTTATCTTTGGAAATTCCGAGATCAGGCGCCAGACTGTTGAGTTCAGCTGGTCATTGTCGTCTGGTTTTAGGTTTGTCGCTATGTGCCAGCAGTCTGGGTCAGAGTAAGTTCGCTTCATGACGACCGCAGCATACAAGCACTGTACCGTTTTAATTACGCTTTATAGGGTAAAACCCTTTGCTAGAGAAGTGCATCCTAATAATATACGGCGAACAGAAAGTGAATGACTATAGGAGCAGAATATGCGATCAGACAAACAAACCTGAATTCAATCGCGTTGGGACAGAATGAGAGAGAGCACAATCATGGTCTGGCAATAGTATACTACACCCACTGGTAAATCGATGTGGATAGAACTGTGTAAAGTGTAACTGAGTATTTGGATGATGCACTTTTAGAACATACGCAAGTACATTTGTAATTTTTGGAATGTTATTTGGTACGTCGTCCACCTGTGCAGAGCAGCGAAATTGGAGATGAGAGGTCATCGGTCCCATCGGGTTAGGGAAGGCTGGGGAAGGAAGTCGGCCGTGCCCTTTAAAAGGAACCATCTCGGAATGTGCCTGAAGCGATTTAGGGAAATCACGGAAAATAAATTAGGATGGCCGCCCATGGGTTCGAACCGTAGTCCAGAATACGATTCCAGTGTGCTAGCCACTGCGCCACCTCGCTCGTCTGCAAGTGTCGTACGAAAGCGATGCGGCTGTAGCTGCATCCTGATTTAGCGCAGTGGTGAATGACTTAACGAACTGTGTCCGTGTGACGTTGTCACTTTCTCCAAATTGTGTAGGCCAACACACTTTAATTATAATCTGCCTTCCGCATGTTTAGGCACACGGTCCACCTGCCGTGAATGATTTATTAGCGTGCCAGCAAGGGTAGGAAACCGCTATCAAATCGAGTTAGAAAATAAAAGCTCTTACAGTCTCTCTTGGGTAGGATCTTGTCTAATATGGAAACTATTGGAAAATGCGTCCCCTGGCTATGTGCTCTATTAATGAAAAATTATTTTTTACTCTTACTTCTTCGTATACAATTGTGATACGTGATGAGTAAGACAAAGTGTTGTGTTCTACATATTTTCACTTCTTTATCTATGATATGATTATCACTTTATAATGTATACCAGATGAAATTGTAATCTGAAAGTGAATCATGCCTTTAACAGTAAGGATATTACAAAGAATGCGGAATCTTTGGCAGCGCCATATAGAGAAGTCTTCCAAAATTCTGACTAACGCTATGTGTCGAAGGAGTTTTGCTATTTGGGGAGCAAAATAACTGATGATGGTAGAGGATATAAAATGTAGACTGCCAATGGGAAGGAAAGTGTTTCTGAAGAATAGAAATTTGTTAACATCGAGTATAGATTTACATGTCAGGAAGAAATTTCTTAAAGTATTTGTATGGAGTGTAGCCATGTATGGACGTGAAACGTGGACGAGAAATAATTTGGACAAGAAGAGAATAGAAGCTTTCGAAACGTGGTGCTACAGAAGAATGCTGAAGATTAGATGGGTAGATCATATAACTAATGAAGAGGTATTGAATAGAATTGGGGAGAAGAGGAGCTTGTGACACAACGTGACTAGAAGAAGTGATCGGTTGGTAGGACATGTTCTGAGGCATCAAGGGATCACCAATTTAGTATTGGAGGGCAGCGTGGAGGGTAAAAATAGTAGAGGGAGACCAAGAGATGAATACACTAAGCAGATTCAGAAGGATGTAGGTTGCAGTAGGTACTGGGAGATGAAGAAGGTTGCACAGGATAGAGTAGCATGGAGAGCTGCATCAAACCAGTTTCAGGACTGAAGACCACAACAACATGTGCCGAACTACAGATATACTTAATTTACTAAGTTTTAATTTTCGATTATGACACTTCTTGCCCATTGTTGCACCCAGAGACTTCATATAAAGTGTCTGTTGTCCAAGGTTTGATTCATTTGTGTACTATCTTTTTTCTACACCTCAGTCGGTTATTATCGACGCGCCTTAGCTAGCATTTAAGTCATCCTTTGTCTGACTCGCAATGCTAAAAGTAGCAGACATTGACTTCAATATTTGTCATGCAAACGTATGGTCAATTGTGAGTGGTTTGCGAGATACGGGTATGTAAAAATATGATGAACGACAACTATAGCAAATAAGTAGACAGTTATTTTCTGTTTTTTATGTTAGTTTCACTTCACAGTTCAGGTTCAAAATCGTCATACAAGCTTGCTGAAAGGATTTCGAAGCTCGTGGTAACAAATGTTGTTTTTCTAATTGAACATACACAGGAGCTTCGGTAAATAACACACTGCTTTCAGCACAACCTGCAAAAGACTTGTTAAGTTCGCAATGGTGTTTTTAAACGTGAATTACGAAGTTAAGTTGATAACAAAACAAAATAAACTATGGGTTAATCTGCTATTAACTACACCGTTCCCATTCCACACAGCGCCTACTAGCTGTATCTCGGATACGTTTGAGAACAGTACATGAAGAATGTATCGTTCACTCTGTAGCATATTGCCTGCGTTGGTGGCGTATATGAGATAAGTAATGGCAGAATGGGGCTGTAAATACAGATTTTGAATCGTGTGGATATTTATTTTGGCAAGAGTTTCTCCTTCATCTTTTTCTTCTTCTAGCACAATGACCTCTGTCTAGATGCTTCCTTTGCAATACCATTTTCTTTATTTGATGTTACGGTCTTCTTTCCGTTATGATATCACAAATTGTTCTCAGGATCTTTTTCTTGCTCTGGTTTCTTCAACGTTACCCTCAATAGCCACCATTTGGAGTAGAGCAGAAAATAACCAACTTTGTCTTTTCTTTACTCTTTATGAAAAGCTGCTTTGTTCTTTTCAAACCTTCTTCGCCTCACCCCCGTCCCGTCGTATATGCTGGCCGCCAGTACAACACTCCTAAAGCTTTCAGTTTAGTTGTTTCATGAGAAATGTTTCTGAACATTAGCTTGTTACGCTTCACACACAAGAATTTGTGAAACTGTTTCGTTACTACTGTAGATGCCAATTTGGATGTGAATAGGGTTCCTTTCTTGTTAAATGCTTCTTTGACCTCAGCTGTTCTTGATGTATTTGCTCTCTTGCGCCTTTGATATCAGAGAAAATAATGCTGCTCAAAGATGGAATTTCTGCACGTGAATGAGTTTTATATTTCGTAGGGTCGTTAGCTTAGTAATAGCACGGCCCGTGTACGTGATCCGGTCGGGCACACAGTTTTATTTGGCAGGTAGTTTAACACTGCATGCGCTTGTGTAATGATGTGTAGTGAGAATCGTTGATAGTATCACTTGTTAACTAATTGTGATTGCTCGGAGAACGCGGTCCACCGTCGTTTAACCACGGCAGCTGGCAGCCACGATTCCCCTCCCTTCACCCATTCCCCCACCACACCACCTTCCAGCACGTGTTGTGGGGAAGGAATACATAGAGCTGGCCGTTGTCGCCAACGCATTGACCAGATGCTTACTCGATAGCGGTGAAGGACAGGCTCTGATTGCTTGCCTAGAAAGAATCATTCTCTAATGTTTTTTTTTTAATTTATTTTCCTCCGTGGTTTGCCCGAGCTTCCAGTAATGGAGCAGAAATCCTTGATAACAGGGTTACATTCATTTACTATTCCAAAAGCTTTTTTTTAAATTCGTTCTTCTTTTTTAGTAAATGTATTGGCCATCGCACGCTATGCTACGTCAACCTTGGAGACCACCTGTCGCCCGCCGTCGAGCGTACAAACGTCGCACAACAAGAACAAGAACGGCAAGTTCGCGTGAAAAATTACTTTGTTAATTTCCATATCACTTGCTTGCATTCAGTCGACAGTACCTAGCGAGGTGAGCTCCCAATACATGGCCAGGTTTAATCCGGAGCTACGAAAACTCCCGAGAACAACACGGCAAGTGCCATAATCAGATTTCCCTGAAATTTCACACAGTGGAAGACGAGTCACGATAAGCGAAAACGTATCTCGGCTTATCCGTAAATACTGTACTGTTTCTGAGAAAACGACACCCCAAGTTTCAAGGCACTTTATGTGCCTTTTAGCGAGTAAACCCACTCGAAGCAAAGGCGCAGTGGCTAGCGTCCCGTCTTCGCACACGCGCGTTCCATATTCGAAACCCGATCATCATTTTTAATTTTGTTTTTCATTTATCTACCCATATCCGTAGAAGATTACTACACGAATGTTTTCCAGTGTATGTTGAAATTACGTTGATCTTATTCCTGTACTAATTGTAGGTCTGGCGAATGAATTTAAAAAAAAAAGCAATAAACGAATGGAAAAATTATTTGCATTTGTTTTCGGTGAAATGTCTGCAGCCAATCTTTATCAATAGCCAGTCACAAGCACTAGTTTTTAGAAAAGTGATTCGTTTTGCGTGGTTTGCCACGAAATTATTGCCAATGCGTGGGATCTTCAGCAAAATTAAAGACGTTTCTCTCCCAAGTGAGGTTCATTCGAAGAAATTTTGCTGTGGCAAATCTCCTTTCGCACGATGGTCGTGGTGTTCGGAATTTTTGGGTTTCGATTGTTTCTAAGATCAGTATCATCCAAGAGGATGCATGATTTTTCCTGAAGAATAAACATAAAGATAAAATATAAGAATTAAGGACTGATATAAGAATATGAGAACTTAAAAAGATCGTAACCCCTGAAAATACCATACAGGCATACACACACAAAAAAAATATTATAAAATAAATGTATGACACTTATTGACAATCTGAGTTGAAATTTTACAATCACTATCCCCTTACTTCATAAGAAACATTCGTGTAGTAACCTTCTACAGACATGGGTAGATAGATGAAACAGATAAAATAACATAAAATGAATTTAAAAAATAATGGTGTTTCGAACATGGGACGCAAAAGTAAGACGCTACCCACATTGCCACCAGTTGGGCTGTGCCTGTCGCGCCCTAAGAGGGTCTAAATTAAGTCTAAAACTTTGACGGCCGTTTTCTCAAAACCGCTCGAATATCTACGGATAGTCTAGACACATGTTCGCTTACTTTGACTGCTCTTCCCCTGAGCGAAGTTCCAGGGGAAAGTCGCGTTATGGGAGCTGCAGTGTTCTTCTGGTGAATACTTTTGACCGAATTTGTGGTTTAAGTTATGTGCAAAAGATTTACTAAAATAGGAAATATTTGAACGTACTCGTAAACGCAAGAACGGATAATTATGGAGAAATATAGAGCGAGGAAATTCGATATACTTGTATAGCTCGTCCTGCACTGTGCTTGCTTGCGTGGCGCGGGGGTGAGTCATCCGTGGCGAATTAGCGATGGTTGCTCCGGTACACCATTAAGCCTGATTATGGCTTGAAGGTGATTTTCCACAATTGATTAGGCAAGTGCTTGGCTGGTACAAATTTACGCTTTGAAAAATACGATAAATTAACAGTTAAAATACGGAAACTTACAGAATAAAGTTTCGTAGACAGATGGGGAACACGACTTCCCTCCCGTAGGATAACTGAAGATTGTGGCCATAGAAAGGGTAACCGACCGCAAAGAAAAATAAATATGCCAAATTACGACAACGGTGGACAACGCAGGATGGGATTTACGCTAACGAAGGGAGACAAAATTGAAGGAATTTGGCGCTCTCAATTAAGGAACTAAACAACGTGATCACAACGAAGCTGAATTGTAAATAAAAGAATCTGGCTGTTTTTCTGTTCTGTGTTGATTATGACACAGTACTGTCTATTGTGACTCAATTAGATTCTCCAAACTGTCTTTCAGTCCAAATAGTTTCCTGTAGAACGTTTTCATATAATATTAATAAGATGTTTGGGATGTTCCGTCCTTTCGTAGCATACAAAATCCATATACAAGGTTGAAACGTACGCTAACTGCGATTTTTTCACACCTGTCTGTTTGGGTACAAAACAGTTTCCGGCTTTTTAAGCTATCATCAATTCATTATCACCACCAGCCATTTGACATTAATACTCGTCCATGAATTACGGCCCTCAGCTATTCAAGATGCTCCTGGATGTTTTTTGACGTCCTCTACCCATCTTCCATTAGGTCATCTGGGGTCTTCCTTACTTCTAGAAATTCATGTATCACCCATTCGCATGGCTAATTTTGCTGCCATTCTCCACTTAATTTTCATGTCATAATTACATCTTACGACTCTAACATGAATGGAGGGAGGGAAAGGGGAGCCTTTTCTTCCATTTTAGGAAGAAGGAGATGAACCAGGGGTGATTCCAATGCCCAGTCCTGGGTGACGCAGCGCAGCTGGTACATAACTGGGAAGAAACATGGACAGGCACCCGCAGCCATGTCTGCAAACCTTCACACTAAACGTGAACGCATTACAAGTCACTCAAATTCTGAATTATTGGTAAACGAAATACCAGTTACGAGTTGACTAACTACCGCAAAGAGGCTGTTATGCAAGCGAATTATAATGTTTCACGCCCTCGTTATGACCAAGGGTTCTGTGCTCTTTGTAATGTTCTTGGTGTTCGAAGCTTAGTTTACTTTCAGAGCAGAGCCGAGCCACTGATAACATTAGTCAGCTTTTAACTGATAATGACCTAATAAGCTGTAAACTGGTTGATAACGAAATAAATACTAGTATATGGTGTTCGTTTGGTATAAAGTAACCTCTGCTGTTCGCAGTCAGGATTTTCTTTTATTTCTTACACGACGCGTTTCTGGAATAACTCCCCTTTTCAAGAGCGTTTTCACGAAATGCATCGTGAAAGAAAGAAATAAAAACAGCTTGTGGTTGGCAGAAGCAAAAGTTATTTTCTTACAAGCAGAACCATTCTTTTTACAATCGCAGACTTACCACTTATTTCTAATGGATAAAATAAAAAGGACATTAGAATTTGCCCGCTCTTCAAACCTCGTCAAGCTCTAACAGCAGCGCAATGAACTACACGTCGATGGATGTTCGAGCTCGTGAAATTCCACGTTCACGGTATAAGAAATCCTGCCCTGTCGTTGTTTCACCGACGGATGCAAAGAAAAGTACCTCCGCTTTTATGCGAGAGAATTGAATACCCCGCGAGCAAAAACGGCTGGGACACGAAAACAATTAGGTCCAGAAGTTAAGCCGGTGGAGAAAATCCGGGGCGGCGGTCCGCAGAATGCTGAATGCGAGCAGGTGCGGAGGTGCGGGTGGCCACTGCGTGACCAAGGGCAGGCGGGGGCGGGAGTCAATGCTCCCGACACCGCGAGGCCACGGCTGCCTGCCGCAGAGGCACTGTTGCACCAACAGTGGGTCCAACAGCTGACTGTGGGGGGATTAAGAAATGTTCCGAGACCGTGCCAAACTTTTGGTCCCACTGTACCTGGCTGCGCAAGTCAATGATCAGAGGAGGGCAACGGAATACATCCACGAAGAACACGTCTAGTAAAACACTGCGTTGTCACACGAATCTTCGGGTTAGGAGCGACTTTACTTTACTTTTTAGGGGGAAATTAAATCTATTTCTTCTTCTTCTTCTCCTAATCCTTCATCTTCCAGCGCATATTTACTGTTAGATGTTTGCGATCACGTTTTCCACCGCTCCTCTGTTTCCTTTACGACTCATCAACGGTTAAATATCATGTAAGCCCGTCCATTGCCTAATGTTTTCGCAGCTAAGATGTACATTTTTTTCCAATATGCCTTCAATTTTTCCTTCACTTATCAGCGGCAATAACCCTCATTTGTCGTTTTACGTGATATACCCTAAATATGCCTTTTCTTCTTATTGTGTCCATACTGACACACTTAAGGACTCGGTCATTTATCGTTTTTGACGTTACGGTATCGTAAGTACACCGACTTGCATTCAAAAATCGAAATCTTCTATTTTGCTAAAGGAGTTTACCTTTAATGCGTATCTTTCTACATTGTAAGAAAGTGTTGACTAAGCGCAACATTTTACAGACGTCAGTCTTAAGCTCAGTCAAAGTTCAAATTTGTGATCCCTTTTTGGAAGTTTGAGAACTCCTGTCAACCCTTTCCAATGCGACATTTCGCTTAGATGTGAGGGATTTATTTAGCAATTAAATACATCTGCTCTTTCCATGGGCACGGTGATAATATTACGTTACACCTTTGAAATAATTTCAAGTGCCTTGATAAAGTCGAGAATTTTATACAAGGGCACTTCGGAAAGTAAGTTCCAATTGGTCGCGAAATGGAAACCACTATGAAAATCCGATGAAGTTTTGCACAGTTGTGTCGGATAGTGTCTCTAGTATGCCCGTCGATCATGGCACGTCGCTCTTTCAAATTCTGAGCGTACAGTGAGCAGGTAAAGATGGCTAGAAAATAATGTCTTCCGCCAAATATGAGGTCCTGGTGAGAGATTTCTCCTTATGTCGTGAAGCCCACATAGCATAGCTGCCATGTATTTCGTTCTTCGTGATAATTCACGGCTACACTCTGCAGGGGCAATGAAGATGCTCCTGCGGCATTTTCGGTGGGAAGTGTCTGATCAGCTACAACACTTCCCGTAATTGGTTCGTCCTGAGTTTCATCTATGCTCAGATGAACCGCTGGCTATGAAGACAACATTTTAATACAGACAACGAGCTGTAGAGGAGCGTAGAGAATTTGCGGGAGTTGCAGGCGGCTGCTTTCTATGACGGGAAGTTAGTACAACGCTACGACAATATCTAAGTCGGAGCGGTGACTGTGTAGTGAAGTAGCTGTAAGGTGTAGTTGACTATTGCAAATAAAACATTTTAGGTTTTCGCAGTGGTTACCATTTTACGATCGATCGGAACTAGCTTTCCAAATAGCCCTCGTATTTTCGGTGTTGAATCAGGCTTTTTCAAATTTGATCCATGACTCTCTTGAAAAAAAAGTTAAAGTTAAACAAATGTTCATCGTTATCTCTCACAGTGAAAGACGATCTTATAAAAGGTGACTCCTTCCCCTTAGCCTCCTACAAATAGAGGTAGCTATTTTTTAATGACAACATTTCAGTCTTTCACTTCTCTTGTTATTTCAATCGATACGATTGTATTTTAGACTGCATATCACCTGCAAGTGGAAAATTTAGAGCGCACACAGTGAAACGTTCCTTCTTCAATACGTCGGAGCTACCGTAGAGGGGCGAGAACGTAGTCACGTCCACGGCCAGAATCCACGAACTCTTTGGCGATGTGCGGCTTGAGAGACAAATTTCGCGTCGCACTGCTCCGCGGATTTCATAGGAGACGTTTATTGTTGGACCCAGAGTAATTTTCTGCATTGCTACACATGTAAAAGCAGTCTAAATAAGGGTCGCCAGCTTCGCTTTGACCCTAGAGCAAGGGTTAAACTTCTCCTAACTACATGGTCAATGATTAATGCCCTGCTGAAGTCCAACTACTTTCAGGAAGATTCTGATATCCAACCACTGGACTGGAATATGTACACCGCTAACCGTTTACACTCTGCCTCGTAAGTGGCTCCTAACAGCTTCCGCCGATTGTCTCCACACAGCATAACAGGAATACACTTCCAAGTCAGTAGGGAAAAAGCCACTCAGAAAACCACACGCATATTTCCACATCAACAAATATAATTTATTGGCTTCAATTGAAGCTCGGCAAATCCGACTCGGTCATTAACCACCACATCCAGCTAGCTAGCAGCCCCAGGCCTGCTACAAGAACTCTTCCTGCCGAATAACTCTACAGTAACTAAATCGTAACACTCGCCCGAAAATTCAGGAAAGTGCGTTTGCTGAACTGAACACTCGTGCTTGCCAATGTATTGTACGTTCTTCACACTGGAAAAGTAACCTCGTTGATTACGAAAGAGCACCAACTGCCGACTTCCGAAATAATAACTGCTATACAGCACCAACTCGGCCCCAGCTGGCCCACCACCTGACACCTCAAGTCCACGAGTGCTGCGCGCCGACTCAGAATTTAGCGAGTCTCAAAAATGGCCCAAGAAATTATTTAACATTTAGGACTTCTTCGTGTCAGAATCAGGAGCCGAATGTAAAATTTCCATTGCACGTTTCCTTCTCTAACGTAGAGGGCTTCTGTAAGATGCTATTTCCTTCCCAGACTTCCATAAGTTCCTTTGGAAGGTGTTTTGAAAACCACCAACAGTGATACAAATATGACTCGTCCTATAAACCGGCGTAGTTGGCTTAGAGCACCACCCATTTAACCCTTTGAACTCCAGTGGTTTCACCATTTTAACATATTTTTTTTTAAGTATCAGTGTCTTTCGTATGAAATCACTGATGATATTGCCAGACAGAGACTTCTTGTGGCACACTGAGGTAGGTTTACGAATGTAGTGCTCTGTACAGTAACTAACAGCGTTCAAAGCAACAGTCGGCGCGTATGTTGTGGTACGTGACTGTAGGAGATTCTGATATGTGGTGTTTTATGTTAGTCAAATTGACATTATTGACAGCGAAAGCAAATACATCTAAGTTACTGTAATATACATTTGAGTTTGTGCTACTTCTTTTACGAGTATTATGGAAACGAAACTACTGGGACAGTATATAGTTGTTATACGAAATTTATTAAATTTTAGATCCAGTTTTTCTTCTTATTTAGTACTATAAATTGTTTCAGGCATTATGAGGTCATGAAAAATTCGAGATGTGGAATTTTGTCTAAGAAAAATGGGGATTTGTTTTCAAGAATATCGCATGAAATTATGGCTCGTTGAAAACTATATGTTCCACTGGTTCCAAACCAAAGCCACTCTTTAAAACAACTGATTGTCCATGAGATGCCAGTTTAATGTTATACTCGTTGCTTACTATGATTATAAAGGCTAATTATGTGAAAAATTAAGTAAATATATATATTTTTTTCATGATGTTGGTATTCAAAGGGTTAAAAGGGGAATGAACAAAGAACACCTTCTCCCTTTCTCCTGCCTTGGCGACCACGATATGGAATAAGACTAGCACACAGGTACGGCCAGGAAATTACATGTTACCACCAAAAAGTGTAAACGTACGCGGCCATACATAAACATTTCATGCCATACCTTACGGATATAATTACTACTAACACGCCATCTGCAGTTGCAGAATTATATTTTACTGTTTCCAGTCCAAAGTGTTTCGGAGCTACAGTTCGAATTTCAGGGTCTAGGTTGACGTTCGTTGGCTTTACATGTGATTCCCTTTATCACCTACTATCAAATGAAAGACGCAGTTATTAGTTTTACGATAGGTCATGTCCGACGAGATGAATGAACAAATCAAGTAGATAAGGTTGAAAAACATACGAACTGTGTTTCCGGTCTACTAATATCTGTTTACTGCGCACAGATTTTCGGCTTATTGAGCCATTTTCATATTTAAGACTGAAAGAACAAATGGCTAACGTCCACAAGAGGAACTAATCTGTAGGAACCAAACAGTAGAATCATACATACTACAGCACACACAGAACCGTTGGTCATGACATCACGCGAGAAATGCAAAAAGGTCGTTCATCACTCGTGTTAGGCACCAATTATGTTAATTACAATTACAAAGCCGGTAGTATCACATAGTACTATCTCCAATGTAGATTTTAATTCAACATATGTTCAAAAAAATGGCTCTGAGCACTATGGGACTTAACATCTGAGGTCATCAGTCCCCTAGAACTTAGAACTACTTAAACCTAGCTAACCTAAGGACATCACACGCATCCATGCCCGAGGCAGGATTCTTACCTGCGACCGTAGCGGTCGCGCGGTTTCAGACTGAAGCGCTTAGAACCGCGCGGGTTTTAACATGTGTGATGCATAGCCCGAGTGATCAGCGCTCGATTTGGCATGACCTAATGACCTAATGCCATGACCAAAGAGTATATTTTTGTTGACAGTATCTCCCTTTCTAATGTTTGGGTCCTGTATACTAGCGTCTTTGGAGAGCGTTAGAGACTTGTTTCCTATCGGTGGCCTAGTAATCTGAGCAGTAGTTCGAAAGAAAAAGAAATATTAGTGAACAAAAAAGCAGTTTCTTTCAGTCTTAAATACGAAAATGTTCTACAGAGAAGTGACGAAAGAATCAATAAATATAAATAAAGTATTATTAGCGGTTACCCTTCATTTGGCCACAAAATGTACACTACTGGCCATTAAAATTGCTACACCAAGAAGAAATGCAGATGATAAACGGGTATTCATTGGAAAAATATATTATACTAGAACTTACATGTGATTACATTTTCACGCAATCTGAGTGCATAGATCCTGAGAAATGAGTACCCAGAACAACCACCTCTGGCCGTAATAACGGCCTTGATACACCTGGGCATTGAGTCAAACAGAGCTTCGATGGCGTGTACAGGTACAGCTGCCCATGCAGCTTCAACACGATACCACAGTTCATCAAGAGTAGTGACTGGCGTATTGTGACGTGTCAGTTGCTCGACCACCATTGACCAGACGTTTTCAATTGGTGAGAGATCTGGAGAATGTGCTCGCCAGGGCAGCAGTCGAACATTTTCTGTATCCAGAAAGGCCAGTACAGGACCAGAAACATACGGTCGTGCATTATCCTGCTAAAATGTAGGGTTTCGCAGGGATCGAATGAAGGGTAGATCCACGGGTCATAACACATCTGAAATGTAACATCCACTGTTCAAAGTGCCGTCATTACGAACAAGAGGTGACCGAGACGTGTAACCAATGGCACCCCATACCATCACGCCGGGTGAATGCCAATTTGACGATGACGAATACACGTTTCCAATGTGTGTTCACCGTGAAGTCCCCAAACACGGATGCGAACATAATGGCGCTGTAAACAGAACATGGATTCATGACGTTTTGCCATTCGTGCACCCAGGTTCGTCGTTGAGTACGCCATCGCAGGGGCTTCTGTCTGTGCTGTCGCGTCAAGGGTAACCGCATCCACGGTCTCCGAGCTGATAGTCCATGCTGCTGCAAATGACGTTTAACTGTTCGTGCAGATGGTTGTTGTCTTACAAACGTCCCCATCTGTTGAGTCAGGGATCGAAACCTGGCTGCACGATCCGTTACAGCCATGCGGATAAGATGCCTGTCATCTCGACTGCTGATGAGACGAGGCCGTTGGGATCTAGCACGGCGTTCCGTATTACCCTCCGGAACCCACCGAGTCCATATTCTGCTAACAGTCATTGGATCTCGACCAACGTGAGCAGCAAAATCGCGATACGATAAACCGCAATCGCGATAGGCTACAATCCGACCATTATCAAACTCGGAAACATGGTACGCATTTCTCCTCTTTACACGAGGCATCACAACAACGTTTCACCAGGCAAGGCCGGTCAACTGCTGTTTGTGTATGAGAAATCGGTTGGAAATTTTCCTCATGTCAGCACGTTGTAGGTGTCGCCACCGGCGCCAACCTTATGTAAATGCTCTGAAAAGCTAATCATTTGCATATCACAGCTTCTTCTTCCTGTTGGTTAATTTTCCCGTCTGTAGCACGTCATCTTCGTGGTTTAGCAATTTTAATGTCCAGTAGTGTATATGAGTCAGCAAAATGACTCGCATGAGCAGGATTTAGTTCAATGAAAGATAATATGACATTTACCACTTAACTAAATCCTTGAAGGGTAAAATAAATTCTTTCATTTGAGTTACGTAACACATTTGTTAGTTACTTTTACTGCTTGATCTGAATATGGATTTAATGACAAGAGGATAGGCTGCAACCTTGCTTAGCTCCTGTCTCAACTATAGAGAAAAAGTCACTGATTGACATATTAGCATTATTTTTGTATCAGATATTGCAAATGTTAATCATACTCTCTTATTTGAGTGCAATGAGTGGCTGGAAAGATTGTTTCTATATACTGAACCATCTGTAAAATATTGGTGGGTCGATATTCTGCGGAAAGAGTGTATAATGCAGTGCGGGCCGTTTGAATACGCGGCTGTTGATCGGTTATAAACAGCGTGGCGTGGCAGCCGACGGGCTACGTGAGTGACAGTGATTTCCCAGCCACCGCGGCTGCCAATTGCGATTTGACAACAACTGCGCTGCTGCCCGTATATTCGTTTGCAGGTGCAATTCGTTGATCGCCTCGACGCTGACTGATGGCATGACCGCGCGCTAGGCGATTACTGTAGCCTTGGCGTACGTTGGAACGATGCCACGCGCGAATCTGCCACGAGCGCGTTAGTTCTTACATGTGACCTCGAGTATTTCCAGGTGTTTTCGATGGCGTACGTTCAGCCCATAATTAATCGAGCTCCGCGTCGGTTATTCACGAAGTGCAACAGGTGTGAGCAGCTGGGCGTCATCCTGCTGAACCGGCTGAGCAGCTGTGCAGCCACGGAGATCCACACACGGAAGAGTGCAGGCAAAGCCCCTCTCACTGGCCGTACATCTTGGCCTTCAGCCTTCGATCAAATTCATTGCGTAGCTATTTTTATTTGTTATAGTGGTGGAATATACGTGCAATGCTTCGTAAAGGGGTCGATTCGAGAAGAAAGATTAGGACTGACGCCCTGTCAAGAAGAGACGAAAACGTGCTCCTCTAGAAGTAGCCTTGCTTAACATCCTCATCCGACAGACGGATCACTATCAAGTGTTGCATGACCTCAAACCACTAGACATTGCGGGGAGATGTCGAGTTAGACCCGAGGCATTGGCGTAGAACCTGGTAATCGTCTACAACTTCCCTTTGCTGGACGAATAGCGACGTTGAAACTTTATTACCAAATGCCATGTCACGCCCACAATGGATGACGACAAAACATTAGAATTATTTAGGGTAAAGAAAATGAAGCACTTGAGGCTAAAAACGTATTCAGAACACCTGTCATTAATGTGAGGCCAAATTTGCAAATATTTTGTGTATGATGTGATTTTTCCATGATTTTTGCGGGGATATACCAAGTTACATTAATAAGTTGATAATTAACGCTAAGATGGATATTTCCTCTAAAACTATGTCTTTGTAGGAACTGGAACACACTCCCGCAAAGAAAAACAACTGCCAGGTGAAACTGTCCGTCAGGAGTCGCCAATCCCAGGAAACGTAACGTTTCAGAGTGGTTCTTCCGGAAGTGATGCGAAAGACGCAGTTATGTTGGCCATAAAACGTACTTGCACTTCCGTCTGTCAAGTGATTTCAATGGGAACCGCCGTTTTAAACAGCACTCAAAGAGAGAAGTGGGTCTCATTATTTTGGACCACCATGAAGAAGTCAAGATGCACTTCTGTGGTGATGGTTAGTGTTTAACGTCCCGTCGACAACAAGGTCATTAGAGACGGAGCGCAAGCTCGGGTTAGGGAAGGATTGGGAAGGAAATCGGCCGTGCCCTTTAAAAGGAAACATCCCGGCATTTGCCTGAAACGATTTAGGGAAATCAAGGAAAACCTAAATCAGGATGGCTGGAGACGGGATTGAACCGTCGTCCTCCCGAATGCGAGTCCAGTGTGCTAACCACTGCGCCACCTCGTACAATCAGTCTAACAGCCACACGGACTAAAGGATTACGTGCCATGCTGTAGCACTATTCCCCAGTGCTGAAGTTGAGCGAGGGTAGCGGGTTTTCAGTGGACAAACAGTTTAAGCATCTTGTTGCTCGTTCACTGAGAACTCGATTAATCGATATTACTTTGACAACTCGAAAGTACGACCACAGCTGAACGTCAGGGTCATCTATGCTGCAGCTCAGGTAACGCCAACAGCTGTAGTGCCACCGCATCAACACCTGACAATATCGCTCTCGCTCTGTATCATTTCCTTTCATATTTCAGCATTAATAGAGTGTGGTTTCCTCCTGTTGACGGAGCTGTGACGCCAGTTCAATAATCTGTACAAGTTGTATATGTTTGACTTTGTCTATTTTATTTAATTGTTTTTTATTTACACCTCAAGTTCCGTAGGACCAAATTGAGGAGCAAATCTCCAAGGTCATGGAACGTGTCAGTACATTAAATTACAACATAAAAGTAATAACAGATAAAAATAAATATTGATGAACCCGAAAAAAGTCAATCCACAAATTTAAGTAAACGCGGTGAACAATACAACAAGAGTCAGCTTACTTTTTCAAGGAACTCCTCGACAGAATAAGGTGAGTAACCCATGAGGAAACTCTTCAGTTTCGATTTGAAAGCACGTGGATTCCTGCTAAGATTTTTGAAGTCGACTGGTATCTTCTTGAAAATGGATGCAGCAGTATACTGCACACCTTTCTGCACAAGAGTTAAGGAAGGCCGATCCAAATGCAGGTTTGATTTCTGCCGAGTATTAACTGAGTGAAAGCTGCTTATTCTCGGGAATAGGCTTATATTGTTAACAAGAAATAACATTATATATTGAAAGGGCAATGTCAAATTACCCAGACTCGTGAACAGTGGTCAACAAGAGTATCGTGAACTTACGCCACTTATTGCCCGAACCGTCAGTTCCTGAGCAAAAATATCCTTTTAGAATGGGAAGAGTTACCCAAAATATAATACCATACGACACAAGCAAATGAAAATAAGCAAAGTAGACTAATTTTCGTGTCGAACGATCACTCACTGCAAGCCAAATTTTGTCTCTGCTTATCCGTAGACACTCGACCTTTATGAGGAAACAGCGGCCAAAGTTTTCTAGTTCACATATGTGCCTCTTAAGGAGTTCCAAGTTCCGCCAAAGTGGTCGCACAGTGGCCAACATCACGTATTCACACTTTCGCGCCACGTGTTCGAAACTTAATTATTGATTTTATTTTATTTTGTTTTCATTTATCTACACATGCCCGTAGAAGACAACTACTCGAATATGTAAAACAAAAAATGAATGATAAAATTATTTGAAATTCTTTTCGGTGGAAATCCTGTAGTATTTCTTGTCAATAACATTGGTGGTCTTGCAATCGGTCGGCCAACAAGTACACTCGTTTATTCCTGCAAGCTACAAGGAGGGTCGTGTATACAACCGATTCTCACCTGCTCATTTACTTTTGTCTCCTTCAGGGAATCAGTAAGAGAAACACACCATTTCCGAGCTGTTTCTCAAAGCGAATGAACGTACAGCAATAGAGCCTCCAGCAAAATTAAAACGAAAAAAATATCGAAGCCGAGCCCGTAGCAGGCACCTCGCAAACTGAGCTTCAAGATGTGTGTATTACGGAAGAATTTGTGGATATTCTAAATGAGTGTGACACTGCGAGCCCTGAAACGAGAGAAGAAATATCTGTTGCACTGGACTGCTGTATTGAACTGTTAGAGAAATTGTATAAAACTAATAAAACACAAACAATAAAATCCAGCCGATCGAAAACCTTGGGTAAATAAATGGTGAAAAAGTTATCGATCTTATCAACAGATGGGTCTTTGCTGATGAAAGCGAGTTCTTGTCTATAGGGGAAACAGTAGAGAAAGCAGGTGAAGTGCGTACTGCACATCAATAATCTAAGAAAAGCATTCCAGATGACAAGAAAAAAAAATGAAGACGAGGGAGGAACCGACCCAGTTCCACTAGAGTTGAAGGTAAATTGAAATCTATAATTTTTAAACGTTATTCGTGAGACTTTCATTTAATGTTCAAATTTTGAGCAGGAATTTCATTAGATAAAAGAACGGTCTAACAATCTTACTTTTTCGTTAATGGTAAAGGCAGTAAGACTTGCTGAACCTCGTCGAAAATGGACGTGGAAGACGATAGCGTGAAAAAGCACACGCAGACTAAAAAATAATAAACAGCTACGTTGATGGAAGAACCAAACGAAGAAAGGTGGAACAGTCCACGAAAAATATATAATGATCGATTCGTGGGTCTACGATCTTGTTGAAGAATGAAGAAAGATCGGACGTCTGGTAACGACACGAATATTGCGGTAATGGGCGATGGCGGCAGCGGCTTCCTTGCAATCCAAAGATTTGAATTTAAAGCTTCGCAAACGAGGTACTATACCTCCAAGATAAAGCTTATGAGGCAGCCAATGTTTACCAAATATGTCAGCACAGAGGACAAACGCACTCCGTACAGCCTTGATCTGTCTTATAGAAGTTAGCGGACAATTCGGTCATCGAGTGCAGTCAACTAATGGAACAGCATCTGAACTTGTACGCAACCGCCCACAAAATCAGGAAATCTGACAAAAGAAACGTACAGTCAGTTCTTGGATTAAGTTATGCAACCTTATGTTAAAATAGAGTCCCTGTTCGTTCGCGGTTCATGCCGTGGATAGAGCGATCCTTCGTTATACGACAAGAAGTTCATGGAGGACGATAGAATACCAACATCGTCATTGAAAGTTATTTCTCCGAAGTGCACGCCGTTCTGTCATCCCTGTGACGTATACTTTTACCGTCACATAAAAAATTTCATCTGAAAATTGCATCATTACTCTCCGCACATTGCACAGCAAAGGAATATCACGGTTAGATGCGATGCATTGACACAAAATCGACTGCAAGAGCTACTTTTCGGGAAACAAATTCGTTGTGTGTGGTTTGCCACAAATTATTGCTAAATCTACAGTAATGGTAACGACGTTTCTTTCCAGGGTGAGCCAGCCGCTGTGACCGAGCGGTTTTACGCGCTTCAGTCTGGAACCGCGCGACCGCTACGGTCTCAGGTTCGAATCTTGCCTCGGGCATGGATGTGTGTGATGTCCTGAGGTTAGTTAGGTTTAAGTAGTTCTAAGTTCTAGGGGGCCGGTGACCTCAGACTTTAAGTCCCATAGTGCCCAGAGCCATTTGAACCATCTCTCCTGTATGAGATTCACTGTAAGATGCGTGACTGCGGCAAACCTGCTTTCGCGCAATGCTCATGGTGTTCAATTTCTATGCTTCGAATCTTTCTACAATAGCTATAATACAAGGGACTGCACCAAATCCTTCCGAAGAATAGACATAAGAATGAAATACACGATTTAATATAAGAATTCATGTAAGAATGAAATGTAAGAACATGAGAATTTAAAATGATTGTATCCCTTGAAAATACCATACAAACATATATTACATAATAAATTATGAAACTTAATGTGTAACCCAGTAGTAATTTTACAGTTAATATAACGCTTCAGTATCCCGTAACTTGACATCGAACATTCATGTGGTAATTGTCTACGGTCATGGGTAGATAAATGAAAAAGGGAAAAAGAAATTGAGCTTGGAACAAAGGGCGCAAAAGTGTGAACCCACCAATGTAGCCATTGTACCAACACTGCGTAAGTGTTTACCGCTCGCTAAAAAGCATCTAAATTGCGTCGGAAATTTTGAGCGTCGTATTCTCAGAAATGGTCGAGTGTCTACGGGTAAGTCGATACACGTGTTCGCTTACTTTGACCCCTCTTCCACCGAGCGAAGCTTCTGGCAAATCAGGATACGGCACATTCCGTGTTCTTCTCCTGAGTTAAGTGAGCGGTCGGCGGGTTCTGTCATCACGTGGGTGTGCGCCCACACCCCTCCAGCGGCGAATTTAGGGCCACAGCGCTTCTCTACGGACCGCACCTCCTTCCGTAAGCAATGGCGTTACGATCCCATCAACAGTTTTCATTTTATAGCGTTCGGGTCGTTTCTTTTTGAACGCCCCTTGTAGTTTTGGGGGAGATTGATGACAGATTCATGGTGATATAGGAAATGTAATTCATTCACAAAGAAGGTCATTCTCAAAATACTCGTCAAACCGACTCACGACTACGATTCCTCGTTCTTTAAGCGAAACAGGTGCGTAATACCTAAAAAAATTCCTCTCTTAGTCATTCGTTTTTTAGTTTTCTACTCTGAAATTCCCCAGGGCATTATTTCCAATAGAAATTAAAAAACATAATTTCTGCTCAGGTATATCCCTCATATATAATACGGTTTTAAGCATCGAGACGTACCGAGAGTCATTCTTCCTGCTCACCATTTTCGAATGGAATATGGAAAGCGCGAAATAACAAATGCTGTATGTACATCCCACAATACCTAGTGCAGTCGTTTGACGAGTACTGATGTAGTTATTGTGAACACACAGGATGAGACGGAACTTCGCTTTGTTCCATATTGGCCTTGGGCATTACAGAAAGAAAATCCATCTAAAACCCAAAAAGAACACAGAAACAGTAAGAAAACTGAGCAGAGGCTGTTACGAGCTATACAGCAGCGTGCTCACGTTTATGAAATGGGAGATATCTTTGGTGCAAGACCGTGGAAGTGCTTGCGCAGAGAGTGCGAGAGTTACGACGCTACAAGCGACTTTTAACGTGGAGTTATTATACGACTTAATGAGATGAGGTCGTAGGGTTTTGACGACAGAGACCACTTTGAGATTACGGCGTTCACCGATTTCAGAAGAGAACTTCGATTGCGAGTATCGCAATAAACACAGTACGAGTTATGGCAATATGACCAACAGACAGTAAGTTCCTGTTCTAGAAATTCATTCATTGCAAATGATATGCGTGTTCCACTACTTCAGACTACAATGGAGGTCAGTACTGGGAATGCTGAAACTTTGCAACGTAGTCCACATGACATCGACATTTCTAGCTGATGTCCAGTCACCCGCGAAAATAACTGAATGAAACTTGCCTGTCACTTACGACGACGGGAGTTACTCATTGTTTGTGGTTTCAGCATGACATATGGTCCGATTTACTGCAGTTGACAGGATTTTAAAAGTCTACGAAGTATCAAAATAGCTCGTTTTCGAGATAGAAATCTTGTTAATGTGTGTTTGCTGACCTGCTGCGCCACCGAATGGCACATGATGTTCTGAGGACGTATTTAAACTGTCTTACTACGTACCACTGGATAGAGACTAACCATCAGGATTTAGGTTTCTCATCTTTTCCCGAAGTCAATTAACGCCAATACCGAGATGAATCCTTCGAAACATAACACGGCCTGTTTCCTTTTCTTTTCAGACTGTGTGTTCCAACTAGAATGACCTCGGCGATGGGTCGTGAAACTCATAACTTGCTTCCTTTTTCCAGTGCACGCCAACCACTGTATGGCATTTATGTAGTAATGATTGACTGACACACTCAAGATGGCCAGCAATTTCACGAATAATTTATGCAGCTTCAACAGTGTGACAGCCAGCTTCCTACTCATCCATAAACAGAAATATGAAGGTGTTAAAATCTGGATATCGAGGTTTCCACGACAGTGGCAATCAACGACTGTCAAAAACACAGACATGAACGTCACGGTGTGCACTGGGTTCGTCATATTGAAATCACATAATTGCCTTCTGTTAATCGGTGGCATTTTCTCAGATACCTCTAATGGACGTTGTTACGAAAGAAAATATAATAAATTTTCACCTCGGAACGTATTGAATAGAACGTAAAACACGGCCTGAAAATCATATACAATGCCGCCCAGTACGTTAACTGTCTCACAGGTGACTTGTTGCTGTCGAAAACCCTTTCCCTTTTGATAGAAACCTCACTAGTAAAGAAAACATACTTGATAAGTTAGCTGTAGCTAAGATTAGCCGAAGTTACTGTAAGTAGAAATAGACCCGCCGAGAAACTAATCGTAATGTTTGCCTGGCGAAATTGGAAGTTCCACAGGTTGCTGTTATTGCTGTTGATAACCCCTTCTCTTGCGAAAGAAGCCTCGTGAGTAAAAGAAAAGAAGTTAGCTGCAATTCAGATTAGCCAAAGGTTTTCTGAATTCGAAATGAACGTTGTTTGGAGAATAAACTCAAGATGCCAACGAAGTCGCTATACAAGACCATAACCGAGTAGATCACTTGTAGCACTGTGAGCCAGAGCGAAAATGTAGTAGTCTGTGAATAATGCCAAGAAAGAATTGAAGAATCCCAAGTTTCGTCTGATCGAGGTAGCGTTCCTGGAGAATTTATGAACTGTAGCCAACGCGGTCGAGAGTTAGAGTATTGGTTTTGTACGATTAGAGGTAAAGTGATTCGTTAGACTTCTGACCCATTTAAGAGACAGGCTGTTCTCAGTCAAATGGGAATATTTATGGAGGGGACTTCCAGCTCCAGTTGTTGCCTTAAATCTAAGAGAAACATATCGAAACCCTTGATCAGAACTGGGGAATGGGGAGTATTTTTAATTTAATTCTGGGATAATATATCCCAGAGAAAAAGTGAAAGCTAGTAAGTGTATTTGTTCACGTGTATCAGAATAAGATCGAGAGTTGGACTTGCTCAACAAGTGCAGTATACCTATATTCCCGCCAATTAGAGGCCACGAGGTCGACAACAGTTTATGATTGTGACGAGAGTGAACTTACGACGCCTTATATTTCACTGAGAGTTTCCGCCCAGGACACGTGACGTCCCAGTGGGCATAGTGGTGGCGTCACGTGGCCAGTAGAATTCAACTGAACCTACCAGTACCGGATATTTGCTTCGGCCTGTAACCCAACGATGATATGGCGTGAGACGCCACACGTGCGAAGACGGAAAGAGAACAGAACACTCACAATAACTCTTTTGCGTCTACATTAGTTTTTGGAATGTAGGTTGTGCTAACAGACTGATCTGTAGCGTAGACCAAGGTGTAGGTTAGATCTGAAGATGGTAGTATGGTTGTGATTTGATGAAGCCAAGAAATGTGAACGTGAAATACTAGATACTGAGGCATAGTGATCTGTAGCGTAGACCGAGGTCTAGGTTACCTTGAAAAAGTACGCCGTGGTTGAGTTAGCGAAGCGGTATTAAACGATTCAGTTAGTTCCAAGCATCGAATCCCTTGGGATTACGGCCGTGGACAGGTGTAATTATATGTGTCTTTACATCCGGTAGCTACATGGTGCCCTTGCTGTTGTTTTTGAAGATTGCCAAAAGTGGTGGTGTGTACTTCTTCCGCTTCGTGTAAGTCCTTGTTATTGCCTCCGGGGGCCGTCACTCCTGTTTCTACTCCTAGCCGAGGTATTCGAAAAAGTGATATTTATACAAGTCCACACGACGGAGAAATGTGTCAGTTGTTATGTCTTCTCTTGCACCTACTGCCACTGCCCTGAGGTACATTCAGTACTCTGCTGCCATAGGGATGTAGGACCTGGCCAACAATTTTTGAACTTGCCCAATAATTCTCGTACAGTATCTGCAAGACGCACTGAAGTCACACACTGTATGATTTGACGAGATCACTATAGAGTTTTATCGGCGGTCCTGTTTCACGAAAACAGTCAGGAACTACTTAACGTATGGTAAGACATGGTAACCTCCTCACTGTAATTCGTTTTTTGCACAAGTGCCTTGCTTCTCTACTGCTGCATTTTTCCCCATCATATATGAACATATCTAAGCAGTTAATTATGTCACTACCTGTGCCGACGAGCTGTTTTGAACGCATTGTACGTATGAACATTTGATTTATACGAAATACTCAAAAGTGAATGGTGACCCGTAGAAATATTCTGGGGGTTGGGGTCTGGGGGTGGGGGGGGGGGGGGGAGGGGGTAGCAGGGAGAGAATGATTCATCTGACAGTTTTTGGTCTTTCATCAATCCTAAACATTGGTAAAAAAATTTTTTACTACCTGGTGAAGTATTCCATTGTAGCGATACCTACAGTGTTACTTATTATACATATATGTTCGGTACAAACTTGTTCGTACATAAACCTAAATTGTGATTGGAGGAAAACTCACCCATAACAGGGTTTATACTATCGTCAGTCTTCGTGTACTTAGCACTACTTACAGCTTATCTCTGATGCCCTCCAAGCGTAGATGTACTACCTTCGAATAATAGAGATATTTGATCTATTCTTGATGTTAGATACTATGTTAACTGTAAACAGATTTCTCAAGATAGTTCATGCGACTCGTAATGCATGGTGTTATAAAATGATATTAACGATCTGCTAGTCAGATGTACTACCTTCGAATAATAGAGAAATTTGATTTATTCTTGATGGTAGATAATATGTTAACTGTAAACATGCTTCTCAAGATAGTTCATGTGACTCGTAATGCATGGTGTTATAAACTGATATAAACGATTTGCTAATCAGTTGATTATTAGACAAATAAACATTTTCTCATCACTCAAAGGCTTATGTCATACACAGCATCGCTGCAAATCAGCTTCAGCTCTTTCATGTCTTGCTAGAACTGAACACTGAACGTACTATCCTGAACCTTATGATATGACAGGATGAACATGGTTTACCTATTCCACAATAAACGGTGCACCATACATCAAATGTTGTAATAATATGCTAGGGACTATTTAAATGCTGAGTCGTTCATGTCTATTTTAGTAAATAATGACAATAAAAAGATGACGTCATTTAATTACAGGCTGTCGTTCCTGAAACGATGTTTCCCATTTTTCAAGAAAATGCTGTCTACGAACTATATTCCTGTGTTTCCTTTTTACGTTGGAAATGTTGGCGAGAGCTTGTTATTTCATTAAATTGTCGATTCATATGTTACTTACGAGTATCTACCACCGGCTTCTCCAAAGAATGTAGACTTTCTATGATCACATTCTCGCAACATTGCCACAATCTTGCTATCCAGCGCAATTGTTATGTGGCAGTTCCTGAAAGAACAATAACTATTTTGTCCGTACGGCTGAAAGCACGAATTCGGCAGCGACAAATTATTTAGGATTTCTGCTTTTATCATTATTACTGTTGCTATGCAGAACAACCGAAAGAAACTTCCTCGCGACATGCGTTTCGTGTTTCACGATCTTGGAAATGGGCAGTGCGTAAAAATCTTTACACAGATTCGCGGCATTATACAATAAGGTCAGAGGGCCATTACCAGTTTTCTTTCGGAATAAAATTAAAATTTTCTGGCCGAAAAGAGCAGTCAAATGTCGTATAATTACCATAGCCACTTTGTGAGCACAGTAAACCAGCGGGTATTAGTATGTGGCAGTTCTTTCTGTTTCCGCTGTAATCCTCTTCCAAACAAACAGTGGAATTGCAAAAGCATACTCAGACTTTCATACATAAACGCGAATCAAGTTTTCCATCGTTACAAGTGGCATTATACGCACGTTCTACAAACATTTATTCGGAATGTTGCTCGGAAGTAGGATTATAACGATCGATTTTTTTTGGAACAGGCAACAGCGGACATATCAAATCTTGGATTAATGACGGCCGAATAATTAAACTACCCATCCAGAGAATGAGAAACAAAGACGACATCAGGTCGAAGGTTAGTTTGAATGCCGCAGTGCTTTCCTAGGCATGCTCGTGTTGGTGATGGTGTGCCGTTGCTCTCATCCTGCCTCTCAACCAAACCAGCCTCCCAGTTACTAGGAGACCAACACTTTAAAGTAGAATCAGATCCATACTGTAGCTTGACAATTTTCGTATACACAAATGATAGCTATCCATGAAAGTAATGAGGCAGAAGTGCTAAAAAGTCATACGACCCAATCTTGATCTTGTGGACTTTTAACATGCATACATATTTAAGCTCCCTAATGGATTTAAACAATGTGACGGGCAAGGATTAGAACGCGGGACCTTGCCATTCATGGGAAATTGCTCTTACAAACCAAGCTATCCAAGTAATAATCAGAACTCTCCTCATAGCTTCAGCTCTATCAGTAGTGCTGTCCTGTACACCTGGAAGAAGTAGTACCACGGAAAACTGGCTTAGTCTCAAAGCAGCTCACACCCAACTGCAGAGTGAAGATATTCACTTGGGATTCATATATATTGCTTCGTCAATGCCATAGGTTATAAAAATTCTCACTTTTAATAACAAACGACTTGGTACCATTCAGTGGGTGCTACATAATTCAATACTGCATAACTACATTTGGTCATGCCCTTTTCATTAGGTGCACTTACTTCCGGGATCGAGAGTTAACATTAATAAGAGATAATTTTAGGACACTTTTGTTTTTGGTGCTGTGATGTTGAAGTGTGGACTTACTATGTGAGAACCAATGTCTTCAGCATATTATACCCCTCTTTTTTAGTGAGCGTTTGCGAAATAGACGTGCCAGAATGACAACATTCTACCATACTGGCTACCACTGGCTGAATTTAAATATGTTTTTTTAATTATTTTATTGCTGTGCATTAATTTAAAATTTTTGTGTATTATAACCCACTAAAATCGACATACATGGGCTAGAATCCAAAAACATATCAAATCACAGTGTTGAAATGATAGGAGGCTGGCCGGACTTCTCAGGAAAAGACACGGCACCGAATACATTTAGATGTTCCCGAGTATAAGATACTAAGATAAGCTGCTGCTGCAGTTATTGGAAGGCATCCCACTGGACATTTGGCAGTCAGTGTTGTACATGTTGACATACTGTCTTAAGAGAACATTTGGAGAGCATTGGAACGGTCGTTCAGGAAACGCGTAATGGTGTGCATACTCACAAAACTTTCATTTGTGACGAAAATTAAAACAAAAGATCTACAAGAAAACACCGACGACTCCGCAAGGCGTGAAATGCCTTACAATACGGGCCTGTGGAAGTCAAACGTGCAGTATTGTTTCTCCAGAATCACTTTATAGCATCCAGAAATGCTGTGAGTCAACACGTTGAGCACTTGGTTTGACAACTGTGATGATAAACAGACTAACCGTACTTGAGTTAGCGCTTGTTTGCATTTGATATAACAGGGCAGACGTTTGTGGAACCTCTTCTCCTGACGGTGGGACGTGGTTTGCGCTGCTGTTTGTTTGATACTATGTGGTCAAGTCCCATACATGTTATGTCGCTGAAGTTCTCTTAGAACTTCCTTATAGATTCCACAGAAAAAGGTATGTAGGTTGAGTACAAAAAAAGATGGTGTTGTAATTCGGTGGCTATAAACGATAAAAATTACTTGAGAACCTCAGGAAACATGCCATAGTGTTTGCTCCAAGCTGACGCAAACCGCACCTATGTATTTATTCCGGGTGCAGCTGAGGTGGTCATTCTTAGCTTCCTCACTCTGTACAATTAATATACCTATGACAAGGTACTATACGTCGTTTAGTGAGGAATTTCTTACCATTAATATAGGCAGAAACAGAATTATAATATTTTAACTAAATGGCTTTCCTGAGTAACCCTGCTTAATAGAAAATTCGAGTTTTACAGAGGAACCTGTTTAACTTCCTTCTTCTTCTTCTTCTACTACTACTACTACTACTACTACTACTGCTACTACTACTTGCCCAACTGAGGGAGAAGGTTGCGAATTAGCGGTGATACCTATATGAAAGGTCGGCAGCCGAGTGTCGAACAAACATGATTTCGCAACCCAACAACTTTCGCTGACTTCTGTGTAAGTCTCCAGGATGCAGGATGTCTGTGTAGCGGGACGTACTACACGCTGTCCCATCATAACTGTTCAGAAGTAAAGTTAGGTCATGTTGGTTTTGTCCAGTTTACTGCCTGACACCATGTTTTGAATCGTTTCACGGTGTTTTGCGGAACCTTTGTCGAATTTTTAGCCAGTTTGCAAACAGATACACGAATATAATTAATAATCTCCGTCTTCTGAAATATATCAGCGTAACTATGAAAATAAATCGAAATACCTGATGCAGAACGGACTTCTTCCCAGCAACCAGCACAGATTTTGAAAAGTAACGCTACTCACACAAAATGCTGAAAACTTCAGACTGCCGCATATTCTTTGTTTTACGAATAATTCCTGTTTATTACCTGACCTACAAAACAAAACAATTTTTTGAGATATCTAATCAGATATGAGACGCAAAAGTAGAACGAAGGATTTTGTTTATGACGAAAAGCCATGAAACTACACACAAAGAAAACGGTAGCTGTGCCGCGGAGAATGTGATGAAACCAGTTGTTCATGCGCTGTATCAATGAGCTACTAGAAGAATCTAGCAACACTGTCACATGGCTGTTGTTTGTATAGTTATTCCTGACGCACAGGTATTACATGGATGTTTACTACAAAACTGGTACTTCATTTTATAGAATTTGCTTGAACGTCTATACGTGCCTACAAGTAGATTTCCAAACAATGTTTCTTCGGATACATCAAGCACCGACGAAGGCCAAAATAATTCATTTATTTCCCGAGAAACTACTTGAAACATCTCATGATTCAGGTTTCGCTGGGACCTCTCAAAAATCGTGGAAACAATAGAAGATAAATTAAGGTGCGTTAGAAATTATGTATCGCTATTCTTACTAAACCATAACTACGGAAGAAAGAAATTGAGAATTTATCATCCTGTCCTCTTTGAAGACACTTGACACGCCCGATTTTCGAAAGTTTTGTGATAGTTGTCTAGTAATCAACACAGTATATCTAATGTGATGATGCTCCAGGCATGGCTCGGTAATGTCTAAAAATGGAAACTGTACTTTCTTAAATGCGTGTAGCAAACGGTTCATGCGTTTTCGAAGGATATTGTGAAATTAACTCACAAGTCTGGCTTCTTTAGTATATGACCGTTTTTGGTGTAATCTTGTTCAAAGATACTGAATGATGGTGCGTTCAGGGACATCAAAAGTAAACGTTGAGTAATAATATGTACATGTTGATGTCTTTCATACCCACAAAAAATATTTCAATAAAAACAAAAACCTGAACAGCAAATTTTGTTATTCTGTTGCTGTTTGTATTTTACATTATTTTAATACATTTTGTATTCCACATGATTGTAAAAACAGTTAGTAATTACAACTTTTCGTCATAAAAATAAGCCAAAAGAATTTTGAAAAGTCATTACCATGAGAAGTAATTACAGAAACTACACTAAAAGACTAAAACCACTTTCACAGACAGCAAACCAAAAAATGATAGGAAACAGTCATGACTTTCGACGGTTTTCCGCACTCATGAGCAGTACAAAATGTGTTAAAATGCCAGCTGTACCACATGAAAGAGCGATATGAACTATCAATATACTGTTAAGTTATATGTTTTTGATGAAAAGCTTTTTGTGAATATCATTATATTGGGAAATTGTACGTATTCTCATTTAACATGCATATACGTGTGTTTTCCACCAGAATAAAAGAAAACATACTGAGGATGATGTAACATCACCAAAGCATGTGTGGGTAAAGAGAGAAATATTAAAAAAAAGTGATATGATCAAGGCAAATACTGTAAAAATAAACAGATATATATGGGCGTCATTTTTGCTTCAGATGTGGGGTGTGCTCGAAGTACTGTCGTACGATGCTACTGTGACAGTAATACAAATTTTCTGTTTCCGCAATTTCAATTTCTTGTTTACCGAAAGAATGCATTATTATTTGAGAGGCTCACTTTCCTTTGTAGCGGAAAGAATCGTACTGTGCATCATTTAAGCAACGTTTTCTCTTTCTGTCCTGCTGGAGCATGCGTTGCAGCCTCAAGAAAAGTTTACAGGGTCTTCTGTAGAAGACTCGCGAACGGTTGAATGGCTGCGAATATAAATGCATTTATTTCTCAGTAAAGTTTGTATGTCCCTAGCCGTAAAAGAAGCGCGGATGACCAGATTTATGGCTTCAGGATTTCACACTGGGTCATAAATTCTCCGTGCTGGCTTTTCATTTGACGAAACCCGCATAAAGGGATCGCTTTGCAGCCCAGACCGATTGCGGGTAGGGGGAGACGAGACGGCAGAGTGTTGCTCCCATAAAGGCGACACTGTGTCTATGGTGTTTGCATCAATGAGGGACATATGCTGCCGCTGTGTTTGCAATCACCCTCATTTATACGTCTAAAAGAAATTACATGTACAAATATCGAGAGAGATGAAACAGTGGGTAAGACCATGGACTCCTGCTCGAAGAAATGCATTCAAATACCTGTCGGGCCACTCGTATTTAGGTTTTTCGTTGTGTTCCCAAATCATTTCAAGCGAATGAATTTATAGTTCCTGTGAAACGTACACGGCCGATTTCCTACCAGCCAAAGACATTTCCACTAATTTCAGATAGATGAAGTTGTGAAAGTAGAAAATGTCTGATGAATGCATTTTCGATGAAAGGTTCCATGCAACATCAAGGAAATCATTAATTTTTGCGAAATACGTTGACAATACCAAAAAATTTCTTAGCATGTACCCTTTTGTTTGACAGTAAAATTCCTCTTCGTTTCTCTTCCTTTCAACCTTCATGCGTCCCCTCAGAAAGGAACATCTTGTCGTACTATTACGGAAAAAGTTAACACATATGCACTCAAAATACACATCATATTTGTGTTATTTTAAAGATTATTCGGAACGTAGAACGAGGCACTATACCATGTAGCTTTACCAACATAGAAAAAAGCATTGTTGTTATCTCAAGAAATTCGCTGTATATTTTAAAAAAGATCCATTTTTGCATTCCTGTTTCTGTTTAATAGTCAAAATCTTAGTCGCTGTTCACCGAAATACACCCTCCTATCTGTGACAAATGCCTGTTAAGGGATATGGATCGTAATCAACTCAACCCAAGGTATGGTTTGTTGAAACGTGAGACTTCGGGCAGCGTGGGTCGTCGTTCTACAGTAGTAAATATAGTGTGTTCAAAAAATGGCTCTGAGCACTATGGGACTTAACATCTGAGGTCACCAGTCCCCTAGAAATTAGAACTACTTAAACCTAACTAACCTAAGGACATCACACACATCCACGCCCGAGGCAGGATTCGAACCTGCGACCGTTGCGATCGCGCGGTTCCAGACTGAAGCGCCTAGAACCGCTCGGCCACCAGCGGCCTGCTAAATAATGTTTTCAGCCTTTAGCGAACTCGTCGTCGACCAGACGTTTACCTTAATCTTGCTCTCTTAGATCCACAAATTTCCAATACAGGAGTTAATTCTCGTATGGACTCTTCTCCTATAGCTGAGACGTAGTTTATTGAAATTTTAAAGCAAATTATTTCGAATTAATCTGGAGATAGAGGGAGTCGGAGCACGAGGCGGAAATGGAAAAGATTGAGGACGGATACGGCCATATCCTCTTCAAAGAAATCATTCCTAAATTTGCCTTAAACAATTTAGGGAAAGCTGGACGCCTGGACGGGGATCTGATCCTTTCTCTTTCTGAAAGGGAATACTGTTTCTTAAAATCATTACGCCACTTATCTCAGTAATTTATGTAGATTGATGGAATTTTGTGTATTGTTATGTCAGTTCTGTCAGCCAGTGTCTGATTTCACTCAGGGGTGATGGTCTGAGAATGGTTGGGAATCAGTGGTCTAGTGGGTGTTCAGCTTCGTTAGGCCATTCTCTTTCTATCTTTGCTTCTCCCTATGCTTATTCAGTGGATCCCGGAACTAAGCAGTATCATTCTACCTCATGTAAGAATACAGCAATCTCTTGCCTCGTTATGGGCAAGAATACAGAAGAACTAATCTTTCCCGATACATGACATAACCTACTATAGCTCTGTAATCCGACTGAAATCTGTCAACCAGCCCTGAGAACCGGCACGGGCCTGTTATCCAGCGCTTTCAATGCTGTAGCTTCTAGTGAATCGAAAACCCAACAATAAAATTTCGGTTTTCAACCTTCCTCGCGCCATCTGGCACTAACCCTTGCGCCTCTGACGGTTAAAAGGAAGAAAAACTGCTACTGCACGACTAGGTGTGACGAGACTCCCCAGTCTGTGACTTCAGCGAGGTGATGCAGACTGTGCCAAGTATCTTACTTGACTGCACCTTGTGTCATTGCTTCGGTTCCCTGGAAGGCTTGATCGCAGCTCCGAAACCACCAGGTGATTCGGAAAATGAGACTTCGATCTTTAAATTTGCAAGTTCCTTTATCTTAGTAGTTGTTTATACAGGGTGTATATAAAAAGAAACACCTACGAAACGTAGCGTACGCTGGTGAACCCCTCCCCCATACCAGTAAAGGACATTTTACTGAAAGTATCAGAGGATACTTTAGAGTTCTTCGCATGCTCTAGAGCATATCCCCGCGAGAGGCAGAGGACCCGAGTTCGAGTTTCGGTCCGGCAAATTGTTTTAATCTGCCAGAAAGTTTCATATCAACGAACATTCCACTGCTGAGTGAAAATTCATTCTGGATATTTCACTTACATTTAACATATTTAACACGTAATTACACTGGTGTCTAGCGAATTTCGCCCTAAAATTTCATTTCGATGCAACTCAATGTTTACAACTTTGTATCTCCTGAACTATGTGTCGTGCTGTGGTATAATTTTACCGGTACATCCAATGGTGCACGTGGCTACTGCCTGTAAAAGTGTCACGAATACAGTAGTTAGTAGTAAAGAAATAAATTAGGACGTCATGCCTGATGCACTGCACTTTTACTGCATAAACAGAGAAAATATAGTAAGTGAGAAGCTTCCTTCCTCTCATAATTTTATGGGCGTTGTTGGCCAGAAAATGTTTCGCAAAGGTTTGAAACTATGTATGAAGTTTGCTGCAAGTTACTAAGTGCTCTCATTCGGAAATGCAAATTCAAGACGATAACAGCAATGTTTACAGAGCGACACGAACACGATCCTAGTCTGACGAACTCCCGGGCACGCAATCACACCTTGGGTGGTCCGCTAAATGAGCCGATCTTAGTCCTATATGTAGTGTTTGAGACTGTTTTGTACAGCAAGTATAACACAGAAATCAACATCTTAGTAATTAAGTAGCTCTACGGGATCTAATGACAATTAATTGGCTTCAACTTGGTACCGCACACCTGGAGAAATATGTGGGCTCTATCCCACTCCGAACTGAGGCCCTTATCAAGCATAGAGGCGGTGTTAAACTATGTTTGTACGCTATCTCCTTGGGCTGACTAATTATTTTGTCCAATGAGATTGATTAGGACACCAAACACAATCCAAGGAAGCTTTGATGCATCACATCGCTGACATTATGCATTTCTCGACAGGGATTTTCTCTTGATAAATAGCAGTTTTACCGTCTAGTGCACTAATATTAAGCACCGAATACTAAATCATGATAAAGAGCGTTACTCGGAATAGATAAATATAACCAACCAAATGATCTCGCTCACGAGGAGAACATGGCAAGTGCCATAACCTGATTTCTCAGAAACTCCGCTCAGTGGATGAGGGGTCAAAATAAGTGAACACGGGTCTCGTCTTATCTGTCGATATTCGACGATTTCCGAGAAAACGACAGTCAAATTTCTCGACGTAATTTATGTGCCTTTTAGCGAGTAAACAGTCCAACCTAAGCGGTAGCACAGTGTCTAGCGTCACAGATTTACACTTTTTGCGCCCGTGTTCGATACCCGATTTTTATTTTTATTTTTGTTCTTCATTTATCTACCAATGTCCGTGGAAGATTACTATACCAATGTTTTTCAATGTATATTGAAATAACTTTGTCCTTACTGGTCTACTAATTATACGTCTGGTAAATCACTTTAAAGAAAAGAAAAAAACAATAAATGAAAAGTAAATTGTATTATTTGAAATTGTTTTCGGTAAAATTCCTGTAGCGTATCTTGATTCATAATAAATTTCAATTTTCGGAAAAGTAATCCGTTATCTGTGGTTTGCCGAGAAATTATTGCCAACACGTGAAATCTTCAGCAATGTTTACGACGGTTCTTTTCTGGGTAAGATTCATGATAGGAAATATGACAAACCTGCCTTTGCGCGATGCTCGTGGTGTTCGGAATTTCTACGTTTCTTGTGCTTCTACGATTGGTATCATCCAAGGGAATGCACCAAATCTTCCTGAGCACTAATTGTGAAACCCAGTTGTAGTTTTACAATTAATATAACGCCCTTGCATCTCCTAACTTGATAAGAAACATTCCTGTAGTAGAATTACACGGACGTGGGTAGATAAATGAAAAATAAAATAAATAAGAATAATGTACAGGATACGAACATGGTACACGAACTTGAGACACTAACCACTATGTGACCAGTCGGGCGCAGCGTATGATGCGTTAAAACGCATCTAAATTACGTCGAAACTTTGTCGTTTTTTCAGAAACGGTCGAGTAACTACTGGTAAGCCGAGAGACTTGTTCGCTTATTTTGATACCTCTTCCACTGAGCGAATTTTCTGGGAAATCAGGATGTGGCACTTGCCCTGTTCTCCTCGTCAGATGTTAAAGTCCATCGGGTAAGCTATGATGGATGACTCTTCATTGCGGTGGAGCCGTCGCGTAACGCCATATTTTGCGGCTTGAGAGAGAGCCTGGTACACCCGTACTGAAGGCCAGCGCAACGGAGCTTAAAGCAGCACGAAGAATATCCACGTGACATTTAATGCAGAGGTACACGGTAGCAGTTGGGTGGCAGCACCGAAAGCGTCAGCCAGCTGGTCTGAATGCACAAAACATTTCTTGCCCACTTCTATGCAGACTAGCTGCGCTGGGTGAATGGCAGAATATGCATCTTTCCCAAACGATTTTAATGAAACTATTCGGTAAAAAAAATCCATTCTTTCGCATCTTACAGTCTCATTCGCCATCTTCGCGGCAAACTGCCTGTATCTGTTCGTTAAAAATCATAATAACTGAGGATTTTCCGGAAGAATAGTCCATAGGCCTGTGCGTCCTTTTTCGGGAAATTGTTTAAAATTAATCAAAGGGCTGTCTAGAATATTCTACCAAGGTTTTGCTTCATTAACTTAGGGCAAGAGACCAAGGCAACGCTTTCTTGATGCGTGCGCGCGTAGCACTCTTCATTCAGTTTAATGTAGAGAGTGCTTATGTACAGGTCAGCTTATTTGGAGCATCGGCAGTTAGTGTTGTGTTTACATTACGAAGAAACTTGGTCTGAAGTTGTGCAACAGTAAATAGTAGTAATGGGTAGTAAACGACAGTCCTATGACAATTCTAATACGAAGAAAGACGACAAGAAAATAAAATGGCAGCTAGGGTTCTGCCAGTGGCGCTAGCATGAAAGGAAAAACAGTTTCAGTTGTCATCGTGCGGTCAAAAATTGTTACTTGCAACTAGGTGACGGTCAACAAGAAGAGGTATTTGACAGTTTCTATATAGATAAACGTAAAACATTACAAGATTCTGTCCATCATAATGTATAGACTACAGGACAAACAGTGGTATTTTATTTGTATAGTTATATTCAGCTACCTGTTTACTTAACTATGACCTACTGACACTGATTTATGTTATCAGTAATATTATTTTTTACACTGGCAATGGAAATGCCGTGTGGCTAGGGCCATCCGTCGTCGGGCAGACCGTTCGCCTGGTGCAAGTCTTTCGAGTTGACGCCACTTCGACGACTTGCGTGTCGATGGGGATGAAATGATGATGATAAGGACAACACAACACCCAGTCTCTGAGAGGAGAAAATCTCCGACCCAGCTGGGAATTGAATCTGGGCCGTTAGGTATGAAATTCCGTCGCGCTGACCACTCAGCTACCGGGGGAGGGGGGGGGCACAGTTTTTTACATTAACAAAATGGGTTAATATATCTAGTATTATGGAAAGATTTACTTAATAGTAGCACACAGTCTATTTAAATATGCCTGTATTAGAATCACGTTCTTTTCCAAATATATTGAAAGTAAGTATTTAAGCAGTTCTAGCTCAGAAAAACATTTTGTCCTATCGGCCTTTCTTCCGGAAATTGTGTAAATTGTGATATTTCAAAAATTAGTAATCCAGTATGTGAAACTGAAGTAGTTCGCGATGAAAAAAAGGAATCTATGTGACTTTGCATTTGGTGCATCTTAGGTGATGAATGGCAACGTATGAAACGTAGCTATTTTTCTGTTGCTCTTTGGCTAGCAGACTAACGAGCGTCCTATGCGTGCACCTGCAGGTGCACATAACTGGATCCTGCCGCGCGAGTAGTCGGCACGCAAGCTAACGTCTCTCTCTCCGTGCTCACACATACACTGGAAAAGTGGAATCGGCGTAACGGTGCCTGGTGCAGCGCAGGCGCGGATGAGCTCCTGAAGGCGAGCGGTAATCCGCCGGCGAACGGCGTGCCCATTGATCGGGCATCGCCGCCGCCGCGACCTTGCTGACGCCTGTGTCCTGAGCAGGCACCGCGTCGCGTGCATAATGATGAGCCGGCAGGCCGCGAAACACGGGCCGTGCGGTGCGCTCGCATCAACAATACATGCCGCGGCGCCGGCGGGCTGCCGTCTGCCGCTGCAGGCGGCTCGCCAAGAAGCCTGTAAATAGGTGCTACTGCTCTTCCAAATACACCGTTCACTTTCGGTAGTGACACTAGATAAAATAATGGAAAATATCTCTAGAGGGGATAGTTTCCTTATGCCACTCAGTTAGATGAGTGTCTGGCTGGCCCTTAAAGATACTTTAACGAAGTCCTCCTCTTCACCTTACTGGGTCATTCTTGATGTCCTCAAGAAGACCTCCTTCGACGCGAAGTTCTCCCGCAACTACACTGCCGTCTTCTTTCAATATCGGCCCTTGGCATGTTAGAAAGTCAAATGAAGTTAAGTATATGGTTTCAAGTATCAGTGATGTATATTTGTAGTTCCTTTTGGTCTCGCGGTTCTAGACGCGCAGTCCGGAACCGTGCGACTGTTACGGTCGCAGGTTCGAATCCTGCCTCGGGCATGGATGTGTGTGATGTCCTTAGGTTAGTTAGGTTTAAGTAGTTCTAAGTTCTAGGGGACTAATAACCACAGCAGTTGAGTCCCATAGTGCTCAGAGCCATTTGAACCATTGTAGTTCCTTTTGACTGAAGCACTTATGCCTGGATTTCAGGCAGGATCCCCCGTTTCGTCCCATGCCGAGATGCTGCTCGAATACAATTGGAGAACTTCTGCAATGCTATTCGACTTGAGGTGGAATACCAAGTGGGCTGAGGCGTGAATGGGAATTAGGACTGAGGAGGGAGGGGTGCTACGGTAGACTGTGAAGCTTGGTTCAAATGGCTCTGAGCACTATTGGACTTAACTTCAGAGGTCATCAGTCCCCTGGAACTCAGAACTACTAAAACCTAAGTAACCTAAGGACATCACACACATCCGTGCCCGAGGCAGGATTCGAACCTGCGACCGTAGCGGTCACGCGGTTCCAGACTGTAGCGCCTAGAACCGCTCGGCCACTCCAGCCAGCAGACTGTGAAGCTGTGCAAAGCCACTGTACCAGGGTGGTGTAGTTAAGGCATCTATCCAGTGAGCAGGAGACCTGGGTCGAGTTTCAGCCTTGGTACAAATTTTCATTCGACACGTCAGTCTACACATACACAGGCTACAGGGTATTGTATATGAGAAGTTCAAGTCTTCGTTACTGCTTCATTGGTCTCTTCTACGCTTCCTGGATTCATTATTATTGATTCAAACTTGCAGCCGACCGCTGTGACCAAGCGGTTGTAGGCGTTTCAGTCTGGAACCGCGCTGCTGCTACGGTCGCAGGTTCGAATCCCGCCTCGGGAATGGCTGTGTGCGATGTCCTTACGTTAGTAATATTTAAGTAGTTCTAAGTCTAGGGGACTGATAACCTCAGGTGTTAAGTCCCATAGTGCTTAGAGCCATTTGACCATTTGATTTCAAACTTGCGTTCAAAACCTATCGGTTTCATACATGCTCGATGTTCAGGTACCAGATTTCTAGCTTCTGCGGAATAATTTTATTAGCTATTTCTTTTATTGCTGGCTTGCTGTGCGGGGAAGTCAGTTTTTGGTTGCGCTGCGGGTTGCCTGTTGTCAGCTGGTCGTTTAGAGGTTGATTGTTGAGTTATAGATCCTCCGACGCACTGTTATGTAAGATGTTGGTTTCTGGCATTTTAGCATCATGTGTGGCATAGGAGAAGAACCAACAGAAAGATCGTCAAATGTTGGACGTGGCTGAAGCGAAAATGTGGGAGTCGCATACTGTCACAATGGTGACACTGTCTCTGCTGAGGGACTACACCAAGTGCGGGTGCTGGACGATCTTTAAATCGCTGGGAAATTTTCGCGTTTTCTGCCTAAGTTGAACAGCCATAACGTATCGATCTCTACTGTCACGGTTACTAACGCCACCTTGTACGGTGGCTCCGAGGGAACCAGTTAGAATCAAGAAGAGCAAGAAATTCTTTTATTGCGAACCACATATAAAACAGAGAAAGCCTTTACGTTATTACTGCACTACGAATAAAGTAGTAGAAATTGACAACCTGGGACAAATAAAGCAGCTTAGGAGTGATCGAATTTACGACATAATAAAGGGAAGTTACACCTTAACGTCCCCTCAAGATCATGGTCATTAGAGACGTAGCATTAACTCGCTGGTAAAGAATACACACAAACAGTCCTCCTCTTAAGGAAATATCCCGTTACTTTTCTGAATATCATTAGGGAAAGCAACAAACTTCACTGTCCTTACACTGCGGGAACGTCTCAGCAGTCGGGGACGTTAACGTCGGTTTGAGTGCTGACCCCGTGTTTGAGGTAGCCCTTTAAAATCTTACAAAGTGCTACAGGGATCGTAACTGGTCGGTATAGCCTATGCGAAAGGGTTGCACAGCTGCTCAGCCAAATAAAATGAGAATTTTAATAGGGATCCGATATTGCTCTCGTGAACCGTTGGGCAAATCTAGAGAGCCGGATTCGACAAAGATCATACGACAGTTCTTCTGCCACTATCTCAAATCTCTGGTAAGGATTAGGAGAATAAAATAAGAAGGTTAATATGCAGACGTACACTTAAGTTTTCCCAAGTTTGTCTAAAACACTTGAGGAAAGTGCCGGAATATTTGCTTTGGAAAGGTCACGACCCATTCCCTACGCCAAGCAGAGAGCCCCCGTCGTCTGTATTGTACTCTGCGTCGTGGAATTCTGAAACACAAACTGCCTTCTTTAATGTACGTAAAATATAAGGCAAAAGACGACCACCAGACGCATATCATGTGGGTTTGGGAGAATATTAGTCGATAAAGCGAAAGTAATCTTTGATCTGCGTCGTTGAACTCAGTGCTGAAATAAATATTCCGCTGCTGGAGTCATGAATGAGTTAAATGTTGAATGTTAGCTCACAGATTGACAAATTTTGATCATGTCATAGGAAGGAAACTGCGATTTAGTCTTGTTGCTGCCTTCGCGGCTCTGTACCATCCCCATTTCCTTTTAGCAAATCATTTTGGAGACTGGCCGGCGACACATGCCATCGATCATTAGAGAGATTACCCAGAGTGGGAGACCCTTTTACTATTACGCTATGGCCATCATAGGTCACAAGCGAAAACGTTTGGTTGGCGTTCCAATTCAGACATCAACCGTTCGTTGCGAGTGCTATTTCGATTGCGCAGTTCAGGAAAGCGTGTACGGATGTTGGAAGGAATGGATAAAACTAGTGATAGACAGAACTTAAGAGTCAACCCCTCAAAGATACGTGTTTCTGCTTAATTCATCAGTCACCCTCCTTTATTTTTGTCACAAAATACCTGTAACCGAAGCTGGATGAAAGTGGTACAAATAAACACTCTAGACATCGTAAGAAACATTCTGGCCAGTTCAGAGCAGCCCTGTTATTCTGCACAGTAATTTCTCGCTGTCTTATTTATTGATGTAAACTACCACAAAAATGTTGTTGCTGTATATATTTTATTTTTTAAAGTTTTTCTTTTAACTTTGAAACAGTTTATCAGCATTCTGTGACGTATGTAGGTAATGCTCGAGTAACTTTGTTTCAAATTGTCTCTCGGGAACCGGAGATAAATAGATAAAATAAAGTAAAAATTGTAATTAATGTTTTGAGTGACTGACCTAAACCATTTCACTAGTATTACGGCCGCTCTGGCTGAACTGAGTTTGAAATTTACATTTAAAAATCCCTCTTAATAGCAATGAAGAAAAAAAAAAAGATTCTAACTGGTCGTGAATAAGCTCCCTATTCTCAGAACAATGTCCTTACTGCAGTTTATATTGTAATAAGCTAGTGGTGCATTTTACTCCATTTATACCACTTTGCAGTCAGGAAAAGGGAGTCACGATTTTGTCGGTTTGGCTAGCTAAAAGTGTTAAGCTAAAATGGAGAGAGAACCAGGAGCTTAACACTTGTGGAATCCGCATAAGGATCGTTAGGGAATTCGGTTTCACTCCCTGAGGTGCTGAAACATGCAGAGACCTTTAAGGCATAGCTACAACTGGGCGGGTGGGATGTCCCAGGAGAGCGATGGAGTCCCAAGTACCAGCTCCTCGATAATCCAGGAAATAAGTACGTATATTCGTGGTGTCATGTGGAAAAGATAATTGTATGCTCACAAGGGATATACACGTCAATGAAACTTAAAGAGAGGATTCGGTATATTTAGCCAGAATTGTTGGTGAGTATTAAGTAACTTATCACCTCTACGTTGCTTGCAATTCGCTACAATCTGATCCTGAAACAGCATTCAGCAAAATTACAGCCATCTTTTTGGTATCCTGTCATTTGCAGAAAGGAATGAGTAGGTCTAAGTCAGAAAGTTCACAGTAAAACTATGGAGTATCAAAACTGAACAATATCGACAACATTACTATCTTCGGAATGTGTTTGCTATAACGTCGTCGTCTTTATTGATACTGCTCAGTCGACGTCTGCGTGTGGTATAACCATATATGGATTCGAGAAAGGTGTGGAATAAAAATTCGTTTGAGGAGTACTGGACTCCGGCGTTCTAGTACAATAATTCCGTATAAAATTAAAGGAGAGCAAGTTGGATCGAACAGAACTACCGTTGAATTTAATTTCTGGCAAACTTAACTCTCATTGGAAACGGCCTTGCCGCAGTGGATACACCGGTTCCCATGAGATCACCGAATTTAAGCGCTGTAGGGCGTGGCCGGCACTTGGATGGGTGACCATCCAGCCACCATGTGCTGTTACCATTTTTCGGGGTGCACTCAGCCTCGTGATGCCAATTGAGGAGCTACTCGACCGAACAGTAGCAGCTTCGGTCAATAATACCATCATAACGACCGGGAGAGCGGTGTGCTGACCCCACGCCCCTCCTATCCGCATCCTCCTCGGAGGATGACACGGCGGTCAGATGGTCCCGGTAGGCCACTCGTGGCCTGAAGACGGAGTGCTTTTTACTCTCATTATCTGCTAGTGTGTATCTCCGCTCACTGCAATCAGCATTTCATTATGTGAGAGTAAAATGTTATACGGTTATAACTTGGAAATGTCACTTGGAGTAATGAGTCTGCACCATATAACAAAAATATGATATTGCAGTGCCTGTATTGTTAAGAAGAACGATGCAATGTTCCTTCGGACATGCTGATAACAGGCAGCGATTTTCAATAAAAATGTCTTCCACTGCACGGGAATTACATAATGTGTGTACGAGCACAGGTTGTGACGCAGAAACGACGGCACATGGAAGTATGGGTCTCGTCATGTGTCGTGTACGGGTAGCCCAAGCAGTTAATGCGACCGCTCGCGTAAAGTGGGAAATCTAGGATCGAGAGTTTCGTTGTAGTCAGTTCCTTATACAGCTGATGGATGTTCATATTCGCAACTTCGAATAATAAACCGGTGAGTACCTAGGAATAACGGTATGCAATGCCCTAAACTCGAATGACAATATAAAATAGATACTAGGAACAATCTTTCTGGCAGAACATCCACAACTGAGCATTACAGCAGAGGTTGAGAATACGGCTTCAGTTGTAAATTAGTTTATTTTCACACGAACGGTTTTGGACTGTTATAATCCCATTCTCAGGTGTCGTGCTCATAGGCAGAACACCGCGCCTTGTACACGGGGCGCTCGGGGACCACAGCACAGCTACAACACCTGACGATAGGGCTTATAACAGTCCGAAACCGGTCGTGTGAAAATAAAGTAATTTACAACTGAGGCGGTATTCTCAACCTCTGCCACAAGTACTAGAAAAAAACATATAGCAGGCTCACATTCGTTGGAACAGTCTTAGGGAAATGAAATTCATCCACGAAACAACAGGATTACAAAACACTTGTTCAACCGATTCCTGAGTATTCGTCAGCAGTCTGCGACCATTACCAGTTGAGATTAATACACTCCTGGAAATGGAAAAAAGAACACATTGACACCGGTGTGTCAGACCCACCATACTTGCTCCGGACACTGCGAGAGGGCTGTACAAGCAATGATCACACGCACGGCACAGCGGACACACCAGGAACCGCGGTATTCGCCTTCGAATGGCGCTAGCTGCGCAGCATTTGTGCACCGCCGCCGTCAGTGTCAGCCAGTTTGCCGTGGCATACGGAGCTCCATCGCAGTCTTTAACACTGGCAGCATGCCGCGACAGCGTGGACGTGAACCGTATGTGCAGTTGACGGACTTTGAGCGAGGGCATATAGTGGGCATGCGGGAGGCCGGGTGGACGTACCGCCGAATTGCTCAACACGTGGGGCGTCAGGTCTCCACAGTACATCGATGTTGTCGCCAGTGGTCGGCAGAAGGCGCACGTGCCCGTCGACCTGGGACCGGACCGCAGCGACGCACGGATGCACGCCAAGACCGTAGGATCCTACGCAGTGCCGTAGGAGACCGCACCGCCACTTCCCAGCAAATTAGGGACACTGTTGCTCCTGGGGTATCGGCGAGGACCATTCGCAACCGTCTCCATGAAGCTGGGCTACGGTCCCGCACACCGTTAGGCCGCCTTCCGCTCACGCCCCAACATCGTGCAGCCCGCCTCCAGTGGTGTCGCGACAGGCGTGAATGGAGGGACGAATGGAGACGTGTCGTCTTCAGCGATGAGAGTCGCTTCTGCCTTGGTGCCAATGATGGTCGTATGCGTGTTTGGCGCCGTGCAGGTGAGCGCCACAATCAGGACTGCATACGACCGAGGCACACAGGGCCAACACCCGGCATCATGGTGTGGGGAGCGATCTCCTACACTGGGCGTACACCTCTGGTGATCGTCGAGGGGACACTGAATAGTGCACGGTACATCCAAACCGTCATCGGACCCATCGTTCTACCATTCCTAGACCGGCAAGGTAACTTGCTGTTCCAACAGGACAATGCACGTCCGCATGTATCCCGTGCCACCCAACGTGCTCTAGAAGGTGTAAGTCAACTACCCTGGCCAGCAAGATCTCCGGATCTGTCCCCCATTGAGCATGTTTGGGGATGGATGAAGCGTCGTCTCACGCGGTCTGCACGTCCAGCACGAACGCTGGTGCAACTGAGGCGCCAGGTGGAAATGGCATGGCAAGCCGTTCCACAGGACTACATCCAGCATCTCTACGATCGTCTCCATGGAAGAATAGCAGTCTGCATTGCTGCGAAAGGTGAATATACACTGTACTAGTGCCGACATTGTGCATGCTCTGTTGCCTGTGTCTATGTGCCTGTGGTTCTGTCAGTGTGATCATGTGATGTATCTGACCCCAGGAATGTGTCAATAAAGTTTCCCCTTCCTGGGACAATGAATTCACGGTGTTCTTATTTCAATTTCCAGGAGTGTAGATGAGATAGACTAAATCCAATGAGCACAGGCGCGATTCTTCAAGGGATCGCTTTGTCGGTGCAAGAGCGTTACGACGATGCTCAACAAACTCCAGTGGCAGATGCTACAAGGGAGGCATTGTGCACCACGGAGAGCTTTACTACTGAAACTCCGCGACAGTACGTTCCAGGAAGAGTCGTGAAACGTATTACTTCCTCCCACGTAAGTATCGTGACATGACCACTACGACAAAATCCGTTAAATTACACTACTGAGTATTAAAATAGCTACACCACGAAGGTGATGTGCTACAGACGCGAAATTTAACCGAGAGGAAGACGATGCTGTGATACGCAAATGATTAGCTTTTCAGAGCATTCACACAAGATTGGTGCCGGTGGCGATACCTACAACGTGCTAACATCAGGAAAGTTTCCAACCGATTTCTCATACACAAACAGCAGTTGAACGGCGTTCGTTGTTGTGATGCCTTGTGTAAGGAGGAGAAATGCGTACCATCACGTTTCCGATTTTTATAAAGGTCGGATTGTAGCCTATCGCGATTGCGGTTTATCGTATCGCGACATTGCTGCTGGCGTTGGTAGAGATCCAATGACTGTTAGCAGAATATGGGCTCGGTGGGTTCAGGAGGGTAATATGGAACGCCTTGCTGGATCCCAACGGCCTCGTATCACTAGCAGTAGAGATGACAGGCATCTTAACCGCATGGCTGTAACGGATCGTGCAGCCACGTCTCGATCCCTGACTCAACAGATGGGGACGTTTGTAAGACAACAACCATGTGCACGAACAGTTCAACGACGTTTGCAGCAGCATGGACTATCAGCTCGGAGACCATGATTGCGGTTACCCTTGACGTTGCATCACAGACAGGAGCGCCTACGATGGTGTACTCAACGACGAACCTGGGTGCACGAATGGCAAACCGTCATTTTTTCGGATGACTCCAGGTTGTGTTGACAGCATCACGATGGTCGCATCCGTGTTTGGCGACATCGCGGTGAACGCACATTGGAAGCGTGTATTCGTCATCAACATACTGCCGTATCACCCGGCTAGATGGTATGGGGTGCCATTGGTTACACGTCTCGGTCACCTCTTGTTCGCATTAACGGCAGTTTGAACAGTGGACGTTACATTTCAGATGTGTTCCGACCCGTGGCTCTACCCTTCATTCTATCCCTGTAAAACCCTACATTTCAGCAGGATAATGCACGACCACATGCTGCAGGGCCTGTACGGGCCTTTCTGGATACAGAAAATGTTCGACTGCTGCCCTGGCCAACACATTCTCCATATCTCTCACCAACTGAAAACGACTGGTCAATGGTGGACGAGCAACTGGCTCGTCACAATACACCAGTCACTACTCTTGATGAACGGTGGTATCGTGTTGAAGCTGCATGGGCAGCTGTACCTGTACACGCCATCCAAGCTCTGTTTGACTCAATGCCCAGGCGTATCAAGGCCGTTATTACGGCCAGAGGTGGTTGTTCTGGGTACTGATTTCTCAGGATCTATGAATCCAAATTGTGTGAAAATGTTATCACATGTCGGTTCTAGTATAATATATTTGTCCAATGAATACCCGTTTATCATCTGCATTTCTTCTTGGTGTATCAATTTTAATGGCCAGTAGTGTAGAACTAATTCAGAGCTCTACCGAAAATCGTTATACCCTCTCACCACTAGTGAATGGAACAAGGAAAAACGCTGGTCCTGTGAGTAGCGTCAGGGTGGGAGGGGGGGAGGGTGCAGGGGGTAGTTTGCGGATTGCAGATGTAGATACTAATTGCTGTTTATCACTCGAAAAACAGCAACTGCACTGGGGAGAAAGTAATAACATTCATCTCCGTAATGAGTGTTAACTGTGAAAGATTATTTTAAGAAGTCAAGTACTGTAGTTGGCGATATCCCAGCACACTAAAACCTGTGTCTTTGCTCAGTGAGCATTATTCACTACGCTTGACTTCACAACGCGAGTAGTAAAACTAGTACGTTTTGTTAGTGCCTTCCCCATATGTTTATGCTCGCTTCTTGTCAACGTCGTACAACGTATTGTTTTTCTTTACTGTCTTTAGACGCCGTTCTAATTGGTTGTTTTCACTTTCGGGGCAATTGCGTCGAAGCGCAGAAACTGACTCGGCGGCTTATCGCAGTGCCCTTTCTTCAGAGTAAGTCTTACGTTTCCTGACAGGGGAGAAGAGATAGTGGCGTACAATTCTTTAGAGACGCACTGTGCGACTGTCCGACCATGTACTTTTAGTTCTTCTTTGATTTCTTTAATTCCTTTAAGGTAAATGACAGGAATGTTCCTGTGAAAAGAACGTGGCCTATTTTCTTCCCCTCCCGAGCTTGTGATTCGTCTTTTATAACCTCGTAGTGGACAAGACGTCAAATTCTAATCTTCGTTCCTTCCTTTTTGAATATCAAATCTCTCTGCATTTTACCGTCAATGAAGAGCATTTGACAATGTGATATATGATCCATTACCCAGACAAAGACGTTACGTTCGACGAAAACCTCGGAAATGTTAAAGAGAAGTAGGCTATACGTCATCAGATTACACCCTCTACCTTTCTTTCATTCCGTACTCGTCTATAACAACGCAAATGGAAAACAACTCTACACTGCACAAGCGCTCTTCAGTCATTCATGTGACACAGATGACAAAGTACGCTTAGAAGAGAGTTACCACGGACAGCCATGGAAATGATTCGCAACATTTGGCTTAGAAGTTCATACATTCCTCCACATTTGAGAGCTAGCCAAAGTTTAGTAAAGTGAACGCAATTATATGCATGAAATCAATCATTCATGAAAAATAAGTGGAATTTCCAGTATAAGAGTACAGCTATCACTCCAACAATGTGGCGACGTCGTGACGTATCATCATTATTGTGCGTCTTTTATCAAATGGAGTCTTTTCCCATTTTCAGTTTAATTCACAGCGTGATATTCGCTCGAGATAGATGATCGCAGTTAGGTAACCGTCGAAAGCATGTGTTAAGGAATTTCCCAGTCGCATAAATGGTATATAAAACACAGCACAAGAGAGACTCGTCGTTAACTCATGAATAATACTATGATTAGTAAGTCATTTGCAACCTACGTAGGTTCTCTCTGATGCACCGAGGAGTAGGGAACCAAAAATTTAAGTTGATTTCTAGGCACTGTTCGAACGAATAAAGATATTTGTTGAAATACGACTACAATGCTGTTGGTATCTACAGTGTTCAGGATTTTGACTCTTTTTGCAAATGAGAAAATAAAATCTGCAGGGACTCCTAAGTTCCAGTGGTTTCGTGGACGTTGCTCCCTGCCACATAATACACAACCAGACACTGGCCCCGGTCAATGCTCTCCTCTGCAGTGGTATCAGGAAGAAAGCCGTCAGTTAAATGGTTTTAATCTGATCAAAGTTTATTCAGGGAGTTGCAAGCTAGTGTGCGCAACGAAAGTGAAGCCTCCTGGGTCGCCTTTCCGCTGGCAGACAGTTTCAGCGGCGTGAGCCCAGCCAAGTGACAGTGTAGATACTGACAGTATAAAACATGACGTACAATAGAGACTATTCAGTATGCTGCTAACGTTGCTGGCTTTGGAACGGCAAAGTTTTTCTAAATGCCTATTACAGACTCGTACAATGAGGAGTGGGGCAGTGTACATAATGATTTGAATGGGAACCAATGCCCAAAGACATACTATATCAGTTCTTTGTAAAACGATGTTTCATCCCACCTACCCCTCCCAATATCCACTGGATGAAATAGAGATTTTACGTGAATGGTAATTATTGAAGTGTAACTAACTAATGTCGTTAACATTCCCGAGTGCTAAACCATACAAGAATAGTCCACTGTTGAAGTGTCACATTATACATTCGGTAAAATTTCTTCCACTGAGTGACAACACCCCGCTCCTCTACTACAACAGCGATTACATTGAGCATTAATACCACTTTTTTTAGTTGGTTACTAGTACATTAATTATCATGCTGCACATGCAATGGAGAAGATATTTCGTTTTGCAGGTTTCATCATGCAGCTTGAAAGTACTTCGTCCCCGGACGTAGACTGCTGTTCCAACAAGCTCCAGCAATTCAGTCATCATCAAAGAGCAGCTTTGATATACGCGGCGTAAATTTTTACTGCAGAACTGAATACACATACGCTGCACCCAGTGGGCACGGGTAGGAATTTGATGGCGCTGAAGTAAAAATCAGAACAGAGTAAATTATATGTAGAGAAGATAAAAAATGTTTCCTGTCATTGAGACTGAATCCTATGGAATAAGTGTAATCTTGTAATTTCGCACTGTTTGAGAGTACACAGGACTGTCGCATAAAAACGTTATGTCCTGAATTTCTTTCAGTGTTCTTCACTTTTCAGGGCAGTTCGGAAAACAATTAAGGACTTTAAATTTTAGTGGGTGGGAGAAGGCTTAGAGTTCACCAGGAAGCCTACGTCTCAAGAAAATTAACAGCTTTTCAGCCACTATACTTATGGAACTCAGAAATTCAGACGTTTCTTAAAAAGTATTAATTTATAAGCTCTACTTACGTTATGGTTGCAACTGATTTTTATCTTGTAAACCATGTCGAATATCTGTAAAAAAGAAAAAAAGAAACGATACAATTTTACAGTGTCATATTGGATAGTTAGTTGGTATTCGAGTTTTGTTTGGTTAGAAGCAGTAGTCAATTTTGCAAATCTTCATCAACAGTACTGAAGATCTGTTAAAGACTCTAGTTTATGTCCCTGATACAGTGGATAGCAAAATTATAACCGTATCATGGACTAAATGAATTTACAACTCCTCGTGCTGTCAGGTGCTTGAACTATAGGACACCCTTACTTTCGAGGCAGCGCCTGGTAGCCGCGCGGTCTTAGGCGCCTTGTCACGGTCCGTGCGGCTCCCCCCCCCCCCCCCCCCGCTCTCCCGTCGGAGGTTCGAGTCCTCCCTCGGGCATGGGTGTGTGTGTTGTCCACAGCGTAAGTTACCTTCGGTTAAGTAGTGTGTAGGCTTAGGGACCGATGAATTAAGTAGTTTGCTTCCATAAGACCTTACCACAAATTTCCAGATTTCCTTACTTTCGACGTTTATAACTGCGTATGCGAACTGTAAGGATTGACACTTGTCATTACATACGTGCCCGCATTACTTCTGTTATTCCAAGCATTTACTTAATCGTCTGTGATGTGTCCACGATGGATGTACCCCACTATTTACAAGTCACAACTGATCGTCGAAGATACAGCTCATCCCTTACAGTCCGGAGCCGTGGTCTAGTGGCTAGCGTTGCTGCCTCTGGACTAATGGGGTCCCGGGTTCGATTCCCGGTCGGGTTGGCGATTTTCTCTGTCCGGGAACTGGGTGTTTGTGGTGTCCTCATCATTTCATCACCATCATCATTCGTGACAGTGGTTAGACTGGAGTGTGTACAAAATTAGGGCTGTGAAAAATTGTGACTTTGTACGGGCGCTGGTGAAACCCGCAGTTGAGCGCCCTATATCTATAGAAAGCTAAAGATTAATTTTCGGCAGTTAGTTCCTTTTTTCATAGTACTTAGTTTACAATTCTCTATGATCTGTGTAATTTTGACCCAAAAGATATATTATACTCCATAATATAACGCTCTAATTAAACATTATTCCTTAGAGAAATATAGCGTCATTACAAAAACAGAAAGTAAAATAATGAAAAGTATAAAAAGTTGCCTTTCGGTTTTGAAGCCGCACTTCCTAAGCCCCAATTTTGAATGTAATGTGGGAGTTACGTTATCTTTTACGGCTGTATAAAGTCCTATTTAGACAGAAAAAGTTTTGCTTTATTTAAGGTATTATCAGTGGTCAATTTCTTTGGCTGCTACAATATTTTCAGTTGTTCTTCTACACACAGTCAGCAGTTCGAGGTCTTGAGGTTAGAACTACTGACTGTCGATCATGGGGTCCCGGGTTCGATTCCTGACCAGACGGGAGATTTTGTCGGCGCAGGACTGTGTGTGTGGCTTGTTCTGATCATCATTTCATCATCTTCATCATCATAATCGACGGGCAAGTCGCCGAAGTTCCGTCAGGTCACTAGACGCAGCAGTAAGCCGAACTCCCTCGGCTGGGATTCCCGACCGAAAATGCCATACGCACATTTCCTATACACAAGCGTTTGATTTTTGACACAATGCGCTGCAGTACAAAGCAGTAAGTTCTCGTCTTGATGTACATCGTGCTTAGATACTACTGCAGTACACCTAACCACGAGGTGAAGATGGATACATAAAAAGAAGCAAACTAGAAATTATTGTGTGTTATTCCAATGCAGTGAATCAAAAATCAAATGGCTGTGTATATGAGAACACATGAAAACAACGTAGGAGCCAAAATATTGACCGCTGATGATGCTTTCATTAAAATGGAACAACGGAAAGATATAGGTGTTCGTTTTTTTTCCACGAGCTGTTAGAGATTGGAATAATAGAGAATTATTGTTACGGTGGATCCTCTGCTAGGTACTTCAGTGTGATTTGCATACTATCCAAGTAGATAAAGATGAGACTTCCCCTTGTTGTTGGTCTGTAGGTCAGTGTAACTGTTCGCAACAGATAGTCAAAAGCTTTTACCAGAGGCCTAATTTCACACCTTCATAGAAGACATAGTTTGCAGATTCTGGAAAAGATACTGGTATATCAAGCATTACTGTAGAATGCATTACGAAAGATATTCTATGAGAGCTGCGTAGTTTTAGTATGAGAAAAGAGAGGAAGTCAAGATCAACAAAAGTTGCTAACAAATAATTCGATTGGATAGATTAAAAATCCTGAGATGATCGGTCAGATATAAGTATACACCCTGGGAAAAACTATGCATAAATCATAATTTTTCGATTGAAAGTCGTTATTTTTCATAAGTGCTTCAGCGTAAGAAATTAATTGATTATGTAAATAGTAACTGGCTGTGGTCTGAAATGCATGGCTGATATGGAAAAATAAAGAATTGTGAATACTTTACATAGAATGAAATAACGTTGTGATAGACAGTTATAGTAGCAGGAGGCAGTGTTGCCGACGTGAAGCCAGTCACGCTTGAGAAGGCTCTCCATGAACCTACAATCCAAGCAACATTGCAAACACGTTGCGCTCGAGAAAGAACCGAGATTTTCTAGTGGGTAACACCTTGCCAATGAACACGAGAAGGGTCGATCACAAAGTTATTTTAATCGAAGTGCAGCCTGTCGTACTGGTTTGATGCATTGAAAAAAGTGCCATATTTGTAAATAAAAAATTCAGTTATAGTAAACTATCTCCAGGAGCTGGACAACCCAAGAAATTTTTTGCTACAGTGCACTTACTGTGTACACTACTTACAACAGCCTCGTGGCGTGCGGTTAACAAATTGTTCACTTCAGCCTATGTATGAGGCTTTGCGATTGGCATCTTTAGCCTAGTATGGCACTGCAACACTAGGAATTCAAAATTTGCAATTGCAGCGTCCACTGAGGAATCCCTTCGGCTTACCAGCGACGCTGGTGACAAACTAAGGTCCTATTTTGATGGCCGCTCTCGTTCCCAGGTTCCATAGTAGTAAATCATTGTGATTAAGTGGTAGCGAAGTGGCTCATGATGGAGCAATAAACGGCGAAAGCGTCGGGAACAGCCGGCAAGAAAAACGGCGCGTGTGGCGATGGGAAGCCGCAGGCGGATTATCCGCCGGGCTTTCACTTACCGGTGCCCTCTCGTTTCACCCAATCAGCTGCAGACGCTCGCGGGACCTCAAGTTTGTCATCTTGTGTACCTGTGCAGTCTCCAACTCAACCTCTCTCCCCTTCATCATTCTGCTTCGCTTTTGAGGAGCCGATTGTACTGGCCGTCGCATATGAGGTGTTCCGTTTGCAATCCGTACCGCCTCTGTCCATTTTATGAGGAGATTGTTACAACGATCATAAAGTTTGAAGTTTTTACGTAAAAGTTCGCCCATTCGTATCCACCTAATTGAGCATTTATTTATTACTTCTATAACACCCTTGTTTATATGACAATTATTTACTAAAATGCAATAACATAAAATCCTGTAAATTTCATCTGAAACATATTCAGAGCGAGTAACCAGAAACACGAAAACAATTTATTTCGTGAACGGTTCAAGATGTTACAGGGAAGATTTCGGCAAATGACGAAGTATTGTATGGATAATACTTTTTAACGTAAGTCTCGAATTGAAGCAAGTATGTTTCTCTAAATGGAAAAAATGGTTCAAATGGCTCTGAGCACTATGGGACTCCACTGCTGTGGTCATCAGTCCCCTAGAACTTAGAACTACTTAAACCTAACTAACCTAAGGACATCACACACATCCATGCCCGAGGCAGGATTCGAACCTGCGACCGTAGCAGTCGCACGGTTCCGGACTGCGCGCCTAGAACCGCGAGACCACCGCGGCCGGCCCTCTAAATGGAATAATGACCTTACTTTTAATAATATTCGAAAGTTCTTGAAAACATGTTTACAGTGATACAACGCTTGTTAATGTGTGTGTTGAAACTTTTCACCAAAATACCTGAGAACTTTGCCGAAACAGAGAGGCAAGACGGCCGAATCATGCCAGGCTGCGCCTTTGTATCAAGCTTTTCGGCTGTTCACCTGTTGGCACAAAGGCTGTTAACTTCAACATAGCTATATTCACTCATATGAAATACTAATCGTAATCACCTCCTAATATGCTATAAATCTGCATATAGATCTGTTTACAAAAATAACTGATGACTCTGCATCCGGGTCGTGTAAAGTAGGGCCAAAAAGAAATCCATTTTATCTCAGTGAGGTTAGTCTTTTGTTCTTACAGCGACAGGTGCTTGGTGGTATTAACACAACAGTAGTCCATTCCTGCAGTCTTTACTTTCAGTTTTAGTGCATTCCTCGGATATTATGCTCGGAAAGTTTCAATAACACCATTGGAATGCCTTTTTCCACACTAACCAGATTTTCAGGGCCTTTCGAATGCTTCAACGTTTCTGTTAATTCATAATTACGTGACCCTGTGGCTACTATCATTCGTCAGACTTGCTTTCGCACTCTGCTTCAAACGAATAGTTGCTGTGCAGCCACACGGAATCCGTATTCAAAAACATGTTCAGAAGGGGAAGGAATGAATGCAAATGTGTGTGGACTCAAATTGGTCCTACTTTGAAGGAGACCACTCCCAGTTCATCATATTTAACAAGTGAACAAGTTTGCAGCGTCATCTCGTTTCCTTCCCCTCAGATCACCGGTGCGGCTACAAGCTTAGGACAGTTATAGATATCCTAAAAGCTTGTTGTTTCGTATGTGCTCTACTTCTGAGACCCAAGTAAAGGGGAAATGTAAAATTTTTATTTCAACGTCGTTCATTTTGCCCATTTATTGGCAGTTCCAAAAGTACCCAGAGTTCATCTCCTGTTGTAAATCTGATTGTGATGTAAACACATCTGCTGGATAAAGCTCGTTTATGAAGCTTCTTTTGCAATGATGTAATTGTATTGCTCAGGCATGAACTAATGTAATGAAAGGAACAAATAGCGGTTGCCTTCTGTTCCACCTAGAAACTTTCCTCCATAAACTGACTAATGAGGAGGGAGAACATAGATTTATATTGATGAATGTGACAAAGTAGAAAAATAATTAAGAATTTCTAACATGTTACAGCCCTGTCAGCAACTGTGATAAATTAATATGTCAAAAATCCGCCTCAGTTGCAAAATGTTACTGGTCTTTACCCAGGTTTCAGCTAGAGTAATCTAGCCTTCTCCGGAAGCATAAAATAAACTAATAATGTCAGAATAAGGCACGGTCAAACATGAAAAGCTAAGTTACCGTGGTACCATGTCAAGCTACGTTACTTAGCTGAGGAACAGCCCCGGCCCCACTTCGTGGAAAGCGGTCGGTTAGCAGCGGACGCTAACGACTGGGGTATCTCTGTTATCTTCGCCAGAAGTGTGGGACTGCGGTTACAGCAATTCCGAGTAAGGAGCTTTCTAGAAAATGCGTGGTTGACAGGAAGTAGCGAGACAATTACGAACCAGAGCAGACATTAGTGAGAGGAGGCGTCCCTGGCCTTATTCCAGAGCAGCTGTTGATCGGAGGGGGGGAACCTTGATTTACCAAGACGAACGACCGTGTGTGTGTGTGTGTGTGTGTGTGTGTGTGTGTGTGTGTGTTTTCGCCCTGTGTGACTGAACCTTTACAACTGCGCGTAAGCTGAGTCGCTTATTTACGACGCTGTGACCTCACTGCCGACTTCCACTTCCGCAGTTACCTTTTAAGTGTGTTACTGGACGTTTGTGCGATCGACAGCAAAACTCTCACTGGAAAGTTACACGTATTCCTCATATTTATCGTCAGTCCTTACGTGATTTCCTTGTGAATAATCAATGACGCTCAGAAACGTGTATGTTTGTTATCGCTCCGGCAGCGATAAGGAAATCTAAATGGGTGGCGGGGACGTGTAACAAGGAAATACTTTCCTGCACAGTATCAGCATTCGTCTTATTTTCTTATGCGATTACGTTGCTGAAAGTATTCTTCCAGTTTCATATCGACCTAATGTCGAATTTTTATTTCTGGCATTCTCATATTTTATTGTGTTTTTAGAAAGGGGTGCTCAAAACCAGTGTGTTTCTAAGCACTCACATGCAATAACTGAATTGTTGTCCAAAACAGGTAATTTGTTTACATATTTACTTTTCACGTGTTACGCAGCAAGTCATCGTTAATTTTATGTGATAGCTACTTAACCTCTTTATGTGCTACTTGATGCGCTTTTACTGCTTGTCCTGATGGGTTTGACGGTGAGAGAACGTTAAGTTCCATTACACTGCTGAATGATGAAGCATGTGACATTTCTCTTGCAGTAATCAGTCTGCAAGAGCTGTGTACTAAGTGCTGGCATCGGTTTTCGCTCTCCCCGTTTCTTTCTTTCCATCACCATGCACAAGAACACGAACACTCCACTCCACAAGCACTCGTCACAGTTATTAACATCGTATAAATACACACGTGACAAATCTTCCACGAGTTGTGAAGGCAGTATATCGTTGTGGAACATGTTCTATGCTCTCGTATTGTGACCTTACTAGTTAGTCAAAATGTCTGCAGGAAATACAAGTTTTCCGTAAAGATCAGTCATTTGAAAAACAAGCCGCACTGATCGGTCAGAAGATTCACAAGGCCGTAGATAATCACACACGTTGACAGAACTAAACACGTCATTCTTAACGGGGCCAAATCATCATGTGTGAAAGTAAGCCAAGTGTGCTTTAGAGGGCCCACATTGTTCCAGACATATGTAAATGATCTAGGAGCTCCGTGAAACTGTGGCGGATAATGCTGTTGTACGTACATAAGTCACAAAGCAGTACAACTGTATCGCTTTTCTACAGATTCGTAGAGTAATCGCGAGTGTGCCACGGATATGCTCATCAAATTCCTGTGTCAGAAGCTACAGTAAAGGCGTTGTGGAACACAGGGAGGTTTATTGTTGAAACTAGTTGATGCCCGTCTATATATTTATTTCGGTCTGCTGTTACCGGCAGTCCATCCGCTCCTTCCCCTCCCTTCCCCCTCTGTCCATCTGCTCCTCCCCTCTCTAATTCCACCTCCTCCTCCCCCTCTCTGTGTCCATCTCCTTTCCTCCCCCTCACTCTTCACGTAATCACCCACAGCCCAATAGGAGGCCTTGGTTCCTACCCCCACAGTATTCCTTTCCAGATAGTAACTAATTCACTGATAAAACAAATCGCAATGCCGAGAAAGAGTTGTGAGACTTACACGAAAGTTGGCAGGCGTGTTTCTTCATCTGGAAAATAATATCTATTCAAATCTGGCACCAGTTGTAAAAGACTGGCGCTTGTAGCGTCGCTATGGGGGCTCGAATCAGGTTTGTTTTAAATACATGCTGCAACGGTCGTGAGTGTTAGCTATCTCTGAGACTGGACGTGGTGAATTGATAGTCAAGAACGCCTTCAAGGCGACAAAGACGCCATTATCAACTCCGTACTGACTTCGAAGAAAGATCGTCTAATAGGGCTATGAGAATCTGGATGTTCCTTCTGCGATACTGCAGAAAGACTTGGCACGAATGTAACCACTGTACATAATTGCTGGCGCTGTGGACACGAGAATTACGGCCGCAAGAAGACAGGACTCCGGACGGCGACGTGGTACTACGAAGAGGGATGATGATGATGATGATGATGATGATGATGATGATGATGATGATGATGATGATTGGTTTGAGGGGCGCTCAACTGCGCCGTTATCAGCGCCCGTACAAATTCCCAACCTTTTCTCAGCCCAATCTCGCCACTTTCATGAATGATGATGAAATGATGAGGACAACACAAACACTCAGTCATCTCGAGGCAGGTGAAAATCCCTGACCCTGCCGGGAATCGAACCTGGTCCAAGAGGGAAGCCAACGTTTTCGGAATATGGCTCTGGCGCATCTTACTGCGTCTGCAGCAGTGGCACAACGAGCTGTTACAAATCGATTACTTCGAAAACAGCACCGAGCCACAAGCCGAGTAACATGCATTGCACTGACCCCAAACGACCGTCATTTGCTCATTGGAGGGTACGCTGGAGGTATTTGTGTTTTCAGATGAAAGATGGTTCTTCCTCGGTGCCAGTGATGGCTGTATGTTGGTTAGAAGGTGGCCAGTTGAAGGCCTGCAGCCAACTTGTCTGTGCGCTAGAGACATGGGACCTTCACTTGGAGCTACTGTCTGGGGTGCAATTTCGTATGTCAGCAGGAGCACTCTGGTGGTTACCCCACGCACCCAGACTGCAAATCTGGTGATTGGACCTGTTGTGTTGCCGTTCATGAACAGCATTACGGGGGGTGTTTTCCAACAGGACAGCGCTCACCCACGCATCACTGTTGTGCACCAACATGCTCTACAGTGTGTCGACATGTTGCCTTGGCCTGCTCGATCACCAGATCTATCTCCAGCCGACTCCATCGTCATCCGCAAATAGCATTAACCGTCCGTGTGTTGACCGACCAAGTGCAACAGACATGGAACTCCATCCCACAAACTGATGCCTGGCACCTGCACAACGCAATGCATACACGTTTACGAGCCTGCATTCAACATTCTGGCGTTTACACTGGTTATTCATGTACCAGAAATTCACATTTGCAATGGCTTATCTCGCGCTTACGTTAGCTTGTAATATTGCAATGGTAATCATTTAAATGTGTTACACAGACAGATATTACCGTAATTTGATTACTCTAAATTAATTATTTTTTGGTTTTGCGATTTTTTTCGTCAGTGGATGTGTGAAAAATTTGATTGAAATCATTCCGTGTGTTTAAGATGAACTTTTTACTCGTGGCTTTGCCGGTTCCTGCAAATGTCACATATCTTTAACTAATTTCATATGTATCAGTACACATAGTTTCCCAGTATCTCTATGAATTTCGTCCTGCAGTTTCATTTTCACGTAACTCAACGTTTATGGTCTAGTATGTCCTGAACTATGAGTCGTACAATGATATAATTTTGCTGGTATGTGGAGTGGTATATGTGAATACCGTCTTTAGAATATGTCACGAATAGAGTTAGTACTAAAGAAGTAATAAATTTAAAGATCATTCTTCATGCGGCACTTTTACTGCATGAACAGAGAAAATGTAGTAAGCGATAAACTTTTCCCTTTCATCATTTTGTTGAGTCTGTCAACGAGCAAAAGTTTCTTAAAGGTTTGAAATTATGAGTTTGTTGCAAGTCACCAAGTACTCTCATTGTCAAATACTGGACGGATAAAGTTTGAGTATTCGCTCGTTGTGGGCTGCACTGATTTTTTTCACACCCACGTCCACATTTTTTATAGTACTTCGGTCTTACCCCCACAGCAGTTCTTTCAAGAGAGTAAATAATATGTGTAGCAAGCCTGGTTGAAGTGGCTCCACTGGTCTAGGAGAAGGTGTGGAACATACGTACACACACACACACACACACACACACACACACACACACACACACTACGTACATCCATTTTTGTAATTTATATGGATTTCGAGAGGTCTGAGTCGTTCCGTCTCGTCCCTGTCTCGGAGTTTCCGTATCGTCGGGCGAAGACCCACTCAAGGCGTGGCCAGAATCTACACACAAATCGCAACGAGCAGCGCGCGCGACAAGTTAGAAGTACTGCTCCGTAGACGTTCACGGAACTGCTCGTTAGCAGACCTGTACTAATTCTCTGCGCTGCCCTACATGAACCACCGTTCTAAATAAGGCACGCTATCCTCGCTTTGCCGGCGAGACAGGGTTAAAATTATCGCCACTCAAATCTGCTAACTGATGATTCCTCTGTAGCAATCTAGCTGCTCTCAAAGACTCTAAGATCCGACCACTGGATCGGAAAACGAACACAGCAAATATTCGCTACAACGTCTCCAACCGGTATGTCCTCCTTAAACAAAACAGGAAACAATCTAAAGTTAAGAAGGAGATGGACACCTGCAGAAAACAACAAGTATCCGCTGGAACAAATAGAATTCTGTAAGCCTTCTAAGGAAACTCGCCAAGTCAGCCTCCTTGTTATAAAACTTATAGCCAGCTGATACACCACACGTTAAAACGGTAAATGGCAGCTCTGTCTCTAATTTCAGATTCTCGCTTACTGCAATTTTGTTACGATGTGTGCATGTAAATGGTGGTGAAGTGCCACGAACATAGCTGGCAGTAGTAGTACAGCCTCCGGTCTTTGCGCAGGAAAATGCTTTTAGGGGGCAATTTTCACGAGTCTGAGGCTGATGTATACAACTAAAATCCGGATCAACATCCTGACTATGTTCCGGAACGCTAAATGGTTCCAGAAGTACTAGCTAATCATTTCCTTTATTAAAGCAAGTAAGCAATATAAAGTTGTGTTCCAAATAGTTATTTACGTGAATTTACTTGACAGGGCGATTATAGAAATGTTAGGGGACATTCTTAAGCCGGGCGCTGGTGGCCGAGCAGTTCTAGGCGCTTCAGCCTGTAACCGCGCGATCGCTACGGTCGCAGGTTCGAATCCTGCCTCGGGCATGGATGTGTGTGATGTCCTTAGGTTATTTAGGTTTAAGTAGCTCTAAGTTCTAGGGGACTGATGACCTGAGATTTTAAGTCCCATAGTGCTCAGAGCCATTTGAACCATTTGACAGTCTTAACATTGTTTGCGTGCTGTACTGAGGTGTTTGCTAACATTAGTTTTACATTGTTCTGAATCATAGATTAATTTTGAGGTTGTTGTTCTTTATTATTGCAAATATTATCAATCAAAAACTGAAACAGTCGGGAGGTATTAAATTTGTTTTTTAGAGGATTTGCAGTATGTTTCGTTAATTCGACTAAAATGTAAACAGTCTTAAGTCAGTGTTGACCCATGTTAAGTGGACTCAGTTTGCAAGCAAACAATGTAAGGTACACCTCGTTGAATTTTTAACAATAAAAGTTTTTGACTGCATTTAGCATTTTAAGAATATGTCGTTAGTGTAAACATATTTGAAAACAAAGACTTACATGATTAAAAAAATCACTGAAATATCTTATTTATGAGATTTTATTAATTCTTTACTGTGAAATTTCTCAAAATCACCGACTTGTTCCTTACCATTGTTTACAGCCGAGGTCTTCATACCAGGTGGTGTTTAAAACGGTAACGCCATGGGTTCTTGTTATATCAAGAAACTTCACACTTTGGGAAACGGATACTGGGAGCGGAGAAATCGACAAAAGTTGGCCAGTATCGAAGTCGTTCCGCTCATTGTAAACATTTAGAAATGCTACATTTTTCAGTGACATTATGTAGCAGTACTTTTGAATTTGCAGCAACACGATTTCAGTGTCGACTGCATAAAATCATTTAAGGAATCGTTACTTGCGTGTATCACTTCCATTGAAATCATATGCATGTTCGTTTTGTTTGCTGCCTTCGACACTAAACTCATCATCTACGAGATGGAAGCTGCTTACATTTCCTCCCCTGAACCGCACGCACAGTGCCAAGTTATATTGCTCGTGCAGTAGGCCCATGCAACTCCAACCAGCTCGCCTGACTCGTTTGGCACGAAAGGAAGGTCAGAGTTTAATGTCCTGTCGACAGCGAGGTCATTCGAGACAGACTTCCGCACTAAGGCAAGCTCGGCGCAGGAAACTGGATGAGGCCTTGTTAAGGAACCGTGCTGGCTTCGTATGAGTGGTTTAGAGAAATTACGGAACGGCTGTATCAGGATGGGCAGCTGAGTGGTCGGGACTTGCTCCTTATTTTTTGACCTCTCCGCCATTCCACATTTTTTCTGCCACTGTATAAATCAACTGTTCTTCAGTGTGGAGCTTGCTTCGTGACTTCCCATTCTCAGTTCCAATGGGTGCGCCTAAGAAGTTGACGTAGACCATAGCAATCAGAACTCTAAGCACATCGTAGTATCATCGGACACGTTTGCAATCACGGCGAAAAGGTGCTTACAGATAGTCGACACTTAAAACGAGCAGTTAGTGATTTTGTGAGGAATAAACACACTATTTCTGCATGAGTGATTTCAGGCTTGCGCCTATCATTAGGTAAAGATCATGCATAATTACTACTTAAGACTAGCAACAAACACCGAAAGTTGAATTTAATAAAACATTGTATGTTACATCAATTCTTACAGCCTCATTAAATTCCGAGAAAGATAATGTCATTTTCTCAAAGGCTGATCAATTCGATAAAACAATTTTGTTTTGTTCTGCACTACCAACTGGCTTCTGTATTTACACCATTTCAAGTGCACCCGTGAAATAACAGACTCCGTTAAGACACAGTGAAGGAAGAAAAGCTACTCGACTAATGTGGCTGTAATGTTATAACACAAAGTAACATAAAAATCTGTGTAGAAACTACTTACGATACTTCACTGTTTTGAATGTCATTGCAGTTAGTTTAGTTGTCTAGATTTTATATCTTTTGAATTGTGTCCTGTTAGAGTTCGTTGTTTTGCTACAGGTAGACTGGCAAATGGCGCAAATGGCGAAGTTACAAGTCTAACCATGCTCCGTTATATTTTCGAGTCAGCTGGTCGGATTCTGGATCACAAATCATTGCATTAATAAGCGTGTGTTAACAAGTGCAACGGCATTACTTCACGAATCACTGAAGAGCTTTTTGTTTATCGATTCTGTTTTCCCAGAGAGCTTGGTCTGAGAATATGTTCCTCTGCCAGCGTCTGCAGTGACTGCAGAACGACTGGTCTGCCACCAACGTACTTTCTGCGTAATGTCCACGAGGAGAAGTTACGGCTCATAGGCTGTATATAGATAGTCGTTTTTCCCTCGCTCTGGAACAGGAAAGGAAATTACCAGTAGTGGTAAAAGGTACCCTCCGCCAAGCGCCATACTGTGGCTTGTGTAGTACGGATGTAGATGTATATAGTGGAAAACTGTTCACTTAGAATTTCGATTTCTATTGTTAGATTGAAGTTACGATTGTATGAAAACTGTGCCTCACGAAGAACGCAAGCCTGAAACTAAGAAGGTAGTCGTAAAATTTTAACTATCACGTCGAATATATGAAGTTAGGTAATTAATTTTGTATTTGTTAGCAGGTATATGTATGCAGTCGTAGTACACAGAGAAATCCCCGCACCACAGTATCACAGCACGCCGCTAGAGGAACAAAAACACTGGCGTAGCCCATCTCCATTGTAGCAGTAGGCTGCGATATTTCATTTTGGTTTCTCCAACGGCGTGCTACGATAATGAAACGTGTACCTGATCTGTAGTCATGCTCCTGCAAACGAAAAAAAGATTCTATTTTGTCGAAACTGTGGCTGTGTGAATATACGGGATAATTCCTACAAAGGAAGTAAAACCAACAACCAGACAATGTTAATATTGCTATATAATTTGAAAAAAATGGCATGGTTACCAGTTTAGGAGAACCAGGTTAAACACAAGATGGCTGTACGCAGGTTAAGTGTGAACAGCCGTTTGATGATGAACCGTAGGTTAGAAACCGGTAACGGCGCTGTTTGTTCTTATTACATTGCATTATTCGCAGTTACTGTTTTCACTTTAGAGAAGTAATTAACGTGTAAACAGAAAATTATTTTGTGACATTATTTTCTCGAGATGATAGTTAAATCTTTGACTGCACGTCGTGGTAGTGCAGCCTTAATCACCTATTCAGCAATGAGTGAACTTCAGAATTCGGAGCAGTATTCAGGTACTTTACACGTGGTGAACTTTGTTTAAACTTACCAAATGATTCAAAAGGCTCTAAGCACTATGGGACTTAACATCTGAGGTCATCAGTCCCCTAGACTTAGAACTACTTAAGCCTAACCTAAGGACGTCACACACATCCATGACCGAGGCAGGATTCGAACCTGCGACCGTAGCAGCAGCGCAGTTCCGGGATGAAGCGCCTAGAACCGCTCGGCCACAGCGACCGGCTTAAACTTATCAACAATTTCTTAAGTTAGAAGTGTAATGTTTCTCTTCTTCGTTGAAATCGGCTCAGAAAGGTCATACTGGAAAGTATAGGGAAATTATCAGGAGACGGTGTCAAACATCCGAGAATGTTACCCCTGGCGCTGCTGTTTAGTGGAGAAGATTTAGTGAGGCGGTGGGAGTGTGATCAGAGACCGGTTGCCAATACGACAGGTATTGAGGACGCCTGCCCCGGCAGTCCGCTGCGGCCGGTTGAATGGGCCACGCCTTAGCGGCGCGCCGCGCAGTCTGCCACGCCGGGGCCTTGGCCTACAACGGCCTTCCTCGCGTCACACACTTTACGAGCGGCTCCAGCGGCTTCGCCTGCGCCCTTTGTCGCCGCATCACTTTCCGCCTCGTTGCCTCTGAGCTCCCGCTGAATGCTCCATTCGCATCTGGTTCCGGTAATCGACGCACTTACTTTTTATGCTTTCACATCGCAGGGTGATAGAGTTCCAACTCTCGACTGGAGTTTTTGCAAACGGAGCGTCGAGTTAACTTTATCCATGTAGACACCCACATGCTAACTGCTAATATAAGTACTGTGGTTTCCATAAATTAGTAAATAAATGCCAGCAATAATTTGGGGAAAAAGTAAGTCAGCTGACACGGAAGTTGAATATGTTATCACAATAGTGGTACGCAGATGCAAATCGAAATGCGTCACAGGAGGAACTGTTAAATTTCACAAGTTTTCATAAAAAAAAGTACCGCACAGCTTATTGTTCACTCTCTAGATGTTAGGACTGGTTCAAATGGCCCTGAGCACTATGGGACTTAACTTCTAAGGTCATCAGTCCCCTAGAACTTAGAACTACTTAAACCTAACTAACCTAAGGCCATCACACACATCCATGCCCGAGGCAGGATTCGAACCTGCGACCGTAGCGAGATGTTAGGACTCTGTGCTTCCACCCAGAGAGGCTATACAGACTGCGCGTGGGCAACATGGAGGTAAAAAAAGAAAGGAGGTGGTGCTACAGACTTACGCTGTACATTGTTTTGAAGCAGACTGGGTGGAGCATGTCGCCATTAAGCAGCCCAAAACATTAGGAGACTACTGTTTACGGGCGCGTCTTGTTTATTATTTCTGTTGTGAACGGGCAATAACTGTTTTCAACACTAAAAATTATAGAGCTTACATGAATAACATAGTGTCAGGAGGGCAATTTCGAACATTTTTCTGTTCTTGAATGCGTATTTACTCTAGTAATACGACACAGTCAGTGACATCACGAGGAAGTGTCACCGCGGTGAACTATGGGAGAATGAATGCTGTCAACCTAATGTTTTGGGCTAGTTAAGTTGGCGGACATGTGACGTACTGCCACCTCCCTTCTCTTTTTACCTGCATGGTGGACAAAGGTAATATTATCACCTCTGGGTGAGGACTCTTGATTTTACTTTTGAAGTGTGTGTAGAAGTGTTATACGTTGTTTCTAAGGTCCAGAGTATCGACTGCCTGGTATATTATCTGTGGATGGAAATATGCTAAGTATTGCTGCACCATTGTCAGTTGATTTCACGTAAAATAACATCTATAAACAGTTATCCCGTAATCGGATCTGTAGGTATAGTTCTTAATTGTCATAGCACTATTTGCATACTAAAATCTGTTTTAAGGTGATTTACTCAGTATAATAAATCCTGCTTCCATAATTATGAACGGGAAGCGAGCCAAACCTTGTTTATGCAATGTACGTTGTGAAAATATAACAGAAGATGGGTAAGTGATGATTGCGTTTCCAGGAAGCAAAGAAAGTCAAACTGTGACAGTTAACCGTCAAGTTGTCATTTTTAAATGAGCCGTCGGAAACGTGAAAATCCTTTCCTTATGAAGTACATTTTCTGCTTTCTGATAAGATATTTGTTGCGTGTAAGCAACACCATTTCGTAGAATCTGTTATTGTCTTAGTACTGCTTTGTACAGTTCGTATGTTTGTAATAAAAAAAAAATAGAATTTCAGACATCGAGGGAGGTGGCGCAGTGACAAGATACAGAACTCGCATGCTGGAGGACAGCGGTCCAAATCCTCGTTGAGTCACTCAAATTTAGACTGTCCGAGGTTCCCGTACATTGCTTAAGGCAAATGACAGGACGTTAAGGCACATCTCGTGATCCGTCACTAAAGGCCTCGTCCTCGACGAGACGTTGAACGCCACTCTTCGTCCCTTCTTCTTCGTCAAATAATCGTCAGACTACAACGTGAAGAACACATTTTGCCCGAACGGTAGTAGTCACATCATACTTACCGTAGATGAAACAGAAATTTGAATTTCCTTGATTTCCGTAAATCATTTACTATGAATTCGTACTGGGCTCTACTGCACTTTCCTCTCCGCCAACCTGAATGCAATCGAGTTCTGAGTTTAAAATAATGATTTATTTATGCTTAGAAGTTAATGAAAATGAAATTTCAAGTAAGTGAAAATGGTTCAGCTAGTCCTTAACTACTGTGAAGGCGTTTTATGTGTCTCGGTTACTAGCACTTTTCGTGTTTCGGCTGTAAGACTGTCACAGAAACGTCGTATCACTCAAAAGCAAGATAGGAAAATCCACGGTGTGGTAAATAAATTACAGCTAGCGCCTTCCAAAACCAATTATTTATCGATTTTTCCACAAATTTGTACCGCATGTTTTACGGAGCTGGTTTTTCGTTGCTGCAGTGACTAGTAGCCAGTGAAGGAAGGTCAAAGAAATCGGCGCGTAGTATACGTTTTGTAGAGTACTTTTGCTCCCGTGCACGCTCAAATCAGTCTACCTTCTAGGAATGTGTGTTATGTTATACTGACAAATTTCAATGCGTCCACTGGTTCTAGATTAGATCTGAACAGAGGTTACATAGAATTAACCATCTGAGTATGGATTTATGCTAATATCATGATCATTATAAATTTTGAAGTTCCCTTACGGAAAAAGATTTTCTGTGGTCGAAAGTTACACTTATGTGAAATATTTTGTTTGTTCAACAAGAAGTATACATCGCATCCAAGGGAAGCTGAATACATGAAAACGAAGTTTAATAGCAAAGGAGCTGCGAAGTTTCATAGATTTTAGTTTTATACCGAAAGAGTGTAACCTCGTCTACTGAAAATTTGATAGCTTGTTGTCAACAAAGATGCTGCTGATGAATGTCCCACTAGCATGTAGGGACCATGCATGATCTTTATAGACACATTCAAGAATAAATAAACAAAATTATGAGAATATAAAGTAAGGGTGACCGAATTAGCGTTCGACTCATTGCGGATGATGATTCCTCGCATTTATAACAATGTACAGTCGTTAGGTCAAGTAAACAACGCGTTCATTCGGTGTATTCTTTGAGTGTGACGTCATATGTTACGTAGATTACATAGTTTTTTCTTTACAGTCATAGATGCGTTTTACTGGAAATATAATTATGCCATTACAAAAATGCGGTACGATATAACATCTAGACTGAGACTATTCAAAGTTGTACACCATAACAGTATACTTTGTATATCTATACATCCGGGGATTAGGTTTCCCGTAATATCCCTAAATAATATAAGATGAATGTGAGCTGTTTCCTATAAGTAGATGATTGCTAGTTTTCTTCCCCATTCTTTTCCGGTACTAAGTTCTGATCCGTCTGTAGTAACGTCGTCCTGCAATCAGGCGAGACGTTCTGCCCATTCTTTCATCCTACATTTTATAGTTGCCTTTGGATTCCTTACAAGTTGATATTTTCACACACGCAAACTACTTACAGACGAGAAAGACCTGTTAGCTTCCAGAAGAAAAAAGATAAAGGCCTGCAGCTCTCAACTTGTAGTCTGACACTTAATAACGCGGCCACACAGTTAGAATATGCCATTTTCTTAAGGAAACAAATTTAATGTACGTCTGCAGCACGTTCTTCCACTCTCTTTATATGTAGACAGACTGATCTGTGATTCCTCGGGGGTAGTTAATGAGCCACACACTCGTTAGTAAAGAACGAGTTGCTTATTATGACTGGAACGAAGTGGCCAACATCTTGACGCGTGGCGAAAGGGCGTTTGCATTAAGAAAACTAGCACCTTAATTAGGAGGGCTTCAACCTGTCAGCAACAAAATAGCTCCTTCCCGTCTTTTGTAGAGGCATCCGCTCACGAGGCGCTCATTGGTATTAGCCGTCTCTTCTTTCATATACTCCCATTGTGGTAAAAATTAGCTATACGATGTTTGAATAAAAGACGCTTCTCCTGTTATTTTAATATCAAGAACCATCTTTGCGTCTTCGTGCGTAAGCGCAAATTTGATAAGCAGAAGAATTACTCATTTTCAAAATGGTAAAAATATTTGCGTGAGGAATATCAAGGCGGAAGTATAGCGCAGCGCTTAGCTTTGATGGACTCCAAATAGTATTCTACCGTATTTTATGAAACACGTACGACTCAGTATTGAATTGCGTTCTTCTGTGTTTAATAGTAAGCAACTTCACCGCCAACAACACTCTTACAACGTCTAGGAATCAGCACATTCTCCATTTTTTACTTGTAGTCGTTCACTCCTACGGCCCTGGTATTTGCTCCAAGCAAAAGTAATCAGCGCTCAAGAGCGATATTTCTCAGCTTTATTTTAACTGTCTAAGTGGCTTTATTATTTGTTATTTTCTGCAGTGTTATCGTAAGCTTTAATAACGTATTTCCGTCTACTGACGTACATCTACTTTGCTCTTATAACAGAAATGAAATATGATTGAGGCTACAACATGTTGAAAAGCCTGGTAGCTCAAGATTACAGAGTGATAGGAAGCGTGATGATCGTGTGAAATCAGTTGGAGCGAGAGCAAATGGGAGACTTCGATTTATTCCAAGAATTTTGGAAAAGCGTAGTGCAACTCAAAAAAGATATCCAGCGTGATTTTAATGAAAGATCTCTTCCTTAACACTCCTCGCGTGTATGGGATATTTACTACGTCAGATGGAAGGGGGAGATCGAACGACTTAAAGAGGTGCGTTGTTAATTTTGTTACCAGACCGTTCAGTTAGTTACGATAAAGGCACGGTGATGTTCAGGGATCTGATAATTTTTGGAAACAAGGCCGTTGTCGTTTTGGGAAACGTCATAGGGAAATTTTAAATAAGAGATATTAGGAACAGATTGTAATGAATTTTTACAGCCATCATCTAATATCTGAATGTAGGGCCACTAGAAAGGCGATAGAAATTAGATCGCAGAAGCATACACATTTTTTCCGCGCCTCATTCGCGGCTGCTGAAGGAAAGAGGTCGACAAGTTGTGGCAAGAAGTAATCTCCACCATACACTACCCATAAGGTGCAGGGATAAGTACCACAACTCATCTAAAAGTCAGAGCGGTGATGTTAAAGAAAAGAGGATGAATCAACATCCATACCTATTATAAAAGTGGTAGTATGTAACTTACGTATGTTTCACGCCTGCTCCTAAACCACTGAATCTGTTTCAACGAAACTTGGTATACGTATCACTAACTGTCTGGAAAGAACTATCCTGGGGATAAGAACCACCTTCCTCACAAATGAGTGGGGTTGGGAGTGAAAAAGTAGCGTAGCCCAAGACGCGTTAAGTAGTCAGAAGCTATTCATACAGTATTTGAGAACGAGAACAGTTAGCAATTTGCAGCAAACTTTGCACATAATTTCAAACTCTTACGAATCTAATTCCTGTTCACACTTCTCACAAAATCTAGAAAGGAACGCTTACCACGTTTCACTGTTCATGCAGTAAACCTGTCGCATCAGGCCTGACGTTTTAATTTATTACTTCTTTACTTCTAACTGTATTCGTAAAACGTTTCACAGACGGGGAAGGATGGAGAAAGGAAAGAGGAGGAGAAGGAGGAGGAGGAGGTGATGGCCTTGAAAGTAGGGGAAGGAGCAAATGGACAGAAAGTGGAGGAGGGATGGAGGAGCAGATGAACAGAGAGAGGGGGAGAAGGAGATTGCCAGAGAAGTGGGCAGAGGAGATGGAAAGAGGGGAGGGAGCAGATGTACGTGGGGAGAAGCAGCAGACAGAAAGAGAGTGGGAAGTGGAGAAGCAGATGGATTGAGAAGGGTGAAGGGAAGGAGATCGAGAGATAGAGAGAGAGAGAGAGAGAGAGAGAGAGAGAGAGAGAGAGAGAGAGAGAGAGAGAGTGGGCTGGAGGAGATGGACTGATAGAATAAATATATATTGTCTCAGCTAGTACAAAATAAATCTTTCGAAGCGACAGCCTTCCTTATCAGTAAGAGATGGAAGCGTCACACTTACAAGCAAGGCGAGCTGCTGTGCCAACACATTATTTCATGAAGGGCTCATATCACGTAATTTACTAGGCCAGGGTGGTCCTGTTAATGTTAAGTTTATTAGCGCACAGTCAGTTATCTTTGGTAGCAGAATGCGCCCAGCCCAGTGACTGAGGGCATTAACATAGCTATTCTTCAGTCAAATGCAACTCAAGCTTTTGCTCCTCTGTTTAGAGAATATTATTTACTGGACTGAGGTTTGTAATGCCAGAATGTAACATGGCAGGCAGACACGGAAATAAAAATATTCTGTTGATCGTAAGCGTTTTAGTCATTAGCCACAAGCGGGGATGGTTTCCTTCGCTACTCTCTGAGCAACAGTACAGCACAGTCCTTGGTACAAATCTCCTACCGAATTTTACGGCTTGTGCTTATCGCGTGACTTCCCCAGCGACGCCATTAGAATTGTGGATTCAGCGAAGGACGCTGTACGTCCACTGCTCGCTTATTTATTTCTTCACCGCTCTATCCATCGGTGGCAGCACACACTCTTTACAACAGCTTGTCTGCCGACCCGACTCCGAATAATAATGTGGCCAACTCGATTGACGTAAAAAAGAAACCCGACGCGGACAAAGCGTACGGTTGGTTGCTCTTAAGAGACGCTGCCAGCAAGTGTGAATAACAGTTTTTTGAAATAAAAGTGAAAGGCTTAAGCAGGATGAGTCGGAGCGCGTGCCGGCACGGTCGCGCATCTTGATCACCTTCAGCGGCGGATCCGCCTCGCGCCACCGCTAACACGCCGCCTGGTCAGATGCGCCAACGGCGTTGCCATCCACTGAGGCCGGCCGTGGTGGCAGAGCAGTTCTAAGGCGCTGCAGTCTGGAGCCGCGCCACCGCTACGGTCGCAGGTTCGAATCCTGCCTCGGGCTTGGATGTGTGTGATGTCCTTAGGTTAGTCAGGTTTAAGTAGTTCTAAGTTCTAGGGGACTGATGACCTTAGCAGTTAAGTCCCATAGTGCTCAGAGCCATTTCAACCCCCCACTTTGGTGGTTCGATATTAACCAATGCGTAAACAAGGAGTGGAGTTGCCGACGTAGAACGGAGGTTTTTCCAGTGTCAGTATGGTTCTACCCGACTAGGAGAAGAAATACTGTTTCAGTGCCTTCCTGCATCTTCCTCCCCAAGGGAGCGAAACGTATGGGCTGAATACTATCTCGATCTTTGACTTAATACGTATTCCTGAAACTTTGTAAAGTTTGCGAGGAAGAGTGCTGATATATCTTCAACTGTCTACCAATTCGGGATTTACAGCATTTCTGTGATGCTCTCCCGTGAGTCAACATATCTATGACCATTCGTGCCGCTCTTCTGTGAAAGCGTTCAATATCCCCTGTCGGTCTTATGCGGTGTGGGCCCCACACACTTGAGCGATATTCTAAGATAAGACGCAAAAGTGTGTTTTTAATCTGACTAACGAAAGGAAATATATGCACCAAATCAAGCAGGCAGAAGGAGATACTTTCGCCTAAAAGGGAGATCGGCAGGAAGTGCAAAATGGCGAAGCAGGAATGACTAGATGAGAAATACAAGGATGTTCATGCGTGTTTAAGTAAGGGAAGGGTAGATGCCACCCATAGGAAAATTAAGAGGCCTTTGGAGATCAAAAATGGTTCAAATGGCTCTGAGCACTGTGTGACTTAACTTCTGAGGTCATCAGTCTCCTAGAACTTAGAACTACTTAAACCTAACTATCCTATGGACATTACACACATTCATGCCCGAGGCAGGATTCGAACCTGCGACCGTAGAGGTCTCGCGGTTCCAGACTGTAGCGCCTAGAACCGCTCGGTCACTAAGGCCGGCTCTTTGGAGATCAAAGAAGTAGGGTATGAATATCAAGAGTTCAGATGGGAAACCAGTTCTAAGCAAAAAAGGGAAAGCTTATAGATGGAAGGAATATATAGATGGGCTATACAAGAGAAACTAACTAGAAGCAGAAGAAGATGGTTCGGAGATACGATACTGCGAGAAAAAATTTGCAGAGCACTGAAAGACCTAAGTCGAAGCAAGCCCTTTGGAGTAGACGGCATTCCTTCGGGATTACTGAGACAGTTTGGAGATCCAGTCGTGACAAAGCTATGTCAACCTGTTGTGTAAGGCATATGAGTCATGCAAAATACTCTCAGACTTCAAAAACAACTTAATAATTCCTTATCAAAAGAAGTTAGGTGCTTAAAGTCACGATTGTAAAATACTGAAAAGAATTATTTACAGAAGAATGGAAAAACTGGAAGAAGCCCACCGCGTGGAAGATGAATTTGGGTTACGGAGAAATGGAGCTCGCGACTTATCTTAGAAGGTAGGCTGAGGAAAGCCAAACCTACGTTTATAGCGTTTGTAGATTTAGAGAAAGCTTTGAAGAACGTCGACTGGTGTATCACTTCTTGAAATTCTGACGGTAGCAGGGATAAAATAAAGGGTACGAATGGTTATTTACAACTTGCACATAAATAAATGGGATTGCAAAAATTTGAGTTAAAGAAGATATGAGGATTACAGTGGTTGAGAAGGGCTTGGGACAGGGTTGTAGCATATACATGATGTTATTCAATCTATACACTGAACAAGCAATGAAAGAAGCCAAGGAGAAATTTGGTGAGGATGTTAAAGTTCAGGGAGAAGAAATAAAAACTTTGAGGTTTGTCTATGATATTGTAAATCTCTCAAAGACGGCTATGGACTTGGAAAAAACAGTTGAATGGAATGGGTGGTGTCCTGAAAACAGATTTTAAAATGAACATCAATAAAAGCACAAAAAAGTAATGGAATGTAGATGGATTTAATCCAAGTGATGCTGAAAGAAGTAGATGGAGAAATGAGACGCCGAAAGTAGTAGATGAGTTTTGTTATTTGGGCAGAAAAAAACTGAGGATGGACGAAGCAGTCATAGGACAAAACTTTTCTCCTTTTTGTGAAGTGCATAAATTCACAGTTCTGGACGTTTAAAGCAAATTGCCAATATTTACATCATTGTGCAATGTTCTCCAAACCTACCTGGATATCTGTGGAACTTTTTCAGATTGTACTTCTTTATAGACATCTGCATCGGCTGCGAAAGGTATGAGGGTAATGTTAATGTCTGCCGGCTCATTAATAAATAATATGAACTACAGTGGTTCCAGTACACTTCCCTAGGACGCTCCTGAATTTATCCGTTCTTCCGTCGATCACTCTACCCACGTAATATTCTTCATTCTCCCTATCGAGAAATCCAGAATCAAGTCGCAAATTTTGTTTAATATCCCATATAATCGTACTTTTGTTAATAAATATTTGTGTGGCTTGGAGTTAGATAGACTTCGGGAATGAAGAAACACTTCATCCACCTGATTCCCCTGACCCGTGGCTTTCAGGATGTCATGTGAGTAAAGCGCAAATTTGGTTTCACATGATCAGTGTTTTCAAAATCCATGCTAGCTGACATGATCGAGGTCACATTGTTAGAGGTATCGCATTATGTTTGCACTCGTAATATGTTCCAGTATTCTACAACATATGACGGTCGTCAACGAGACTGGACTGTAGTTTTGTGGATCGCTTCTGCTACCCTTCGTGTAGACGGATGTGACCAGTTCTGCTGTTCATTAACTAGGTAAACTTATTTCGTGATAGATATATAAACATTTTCTGAGTTAGTTTTACCTTGGCCACACAGTGAAACTTGATGGGATTCCGCCTTTGGGATGGAGGGTGGGTGTTTCTATAGATGGTGAACTGAAGTTGGCTTGAGACGTTTTGCAATCAGCTTGATGGAGGAGTAAATCAACGCGTATTGTGTGAGATGATACACGGCACACATAAACAATGTAATCGGCCTTAGCAAAGCAGAGTGACTATTTTGTTTGATTACTTTGATCCTTGTCACTAGACAGTCTGACAGATGTGGCCAAGGAAGCCACCATCCAAATAACGTATGGTGTTAATGTGATGTTTTAATAGTGGCTCTCACATGGTGTGTCCTTTTTTACTATGCCTTGCATTACACTTTTGAACAAACACAACTGGTGCAGAGAGCTGTTCACGTGGGTTACTTAGAAGAAATTCAGCGAATCCGACACGATTTGATGCAACTAACGTCTCGCAGCACATCAACTGAGTTTAATGGTGCATAATCGCGCTCTGCTGAGAGATGATCAGGCTGTTTCACGGCCGTGAGGGCACACTACGGTTTCGACAAGAAGACAGCTATGTCCTTATATATCTTAGTGGTTAAGTGTTCGCTGAATACGCGCGCCACGCCAATTACCGCCTTCCGAGCCCACAAGGCGTGCCTGCCGATAGACAGAACTCAGAACAATGCTTGACATTATAGGCTGCACACCTCTAAGCCTCCGCCTATTGTAATCCGACTTGCCGAGTCGCTACGCTGGCATTCAGAATATTGAATTTCTGCACCAACGTCACCTGAGTAGCTTAGGGGAGGCGGAGACTCTGACTTAGTTGAAGCCATCCCCTCGGGATTGAAGCGATAAAGGCTGTGTGTTTGCGCTCAGACGTATCAAGACACGATGAAGTCACAGATCACGTTAGTGGTGAACAGTATGAAAACACTTCCTAGCCCCCCCCCCCCCCCTTTCACCTTCCCGAATCCCTTCCGCGAACGAAATCTTGACTAAAACCATGGGGGCATGGAGTCGACTATGAATATTTATTTCAGCTCTTATGATCTAGTCATCCTTTAGATATTGTAGTTATTGCGATTTTCGTGATTGCAAAAAAAGAGCTTAGTATGGAAATATCTTTGTATGCAACGTATATTAATTTATTTATAATCGTCCATAAATGTTTCATAATCTTTTGTGCTGTTGCCTCAAAATTTTCCCTAAGGATACGAGTTTTCGATAAATTCCATACATTTCTACAAAACTAGGGGTTCATAAATATGTAACTATACAAGAATGAAACTGAACCTTTTGAAATGCGATACGGAATACTGAAGACTTGATTGGTAATCAAATGGTTAATGCAGAGGTCATGCCCCGAACTAGGGAGAAATGAGCGTTATAGCACAACTTGACTAAAAGATGGAGTAAGTTGGTGGAACACATCATGAGTTATCAAGGAATCGTTAATTTGGCAATAGAACAAAGTGTAAGGGTAAAAACTATGTAGTAAGACCAAGATTTGAATACAGTCTACAGGTGCAAGTAGAAGTTGGATGCGTTAGTCATGCAGATGTGAACAAATATGGACAAGGTAGACTAGCGTGGAGAGATGCATCAAAAAAATCTTCGAACTGACGACGACGGCGGCGACAGCAACAACATTAACAACAAAGTTTACTTATTTTACAATGTCTGTTCCTTCATGCATGCATGCCTGAAGAACGATCTGCAGCTGGGTTAATATTAAGAAATTTATTTTCGAATTGCGAATTCTTTTGGCATCAGCTATCTTAGGTGAGACACGAAAATTTATTCCTGACCAGGACTCGATCCTGAATTTCCAGTTTATTCTGAGCTCTCGCCTAAACCATCTCGAAAATCTGTGCTCGCGACATGCGGGAAATCCGGGATCGTGTCCCCGTCCGGTTCATATTTTCAGTCACCAATAGGTAATATCTCCATTACCAATACAGTTGATGTCAAAATAATTCGCAGTTGATGAATAAATTTCGTTACAGCAAAGTTTGTTGCGCAGTTTTGACGTTAAAACAAATTAAGGCTTCAGTTTGGAACCGCACGACAGCAACGGTCGCAGGTTCGATTCCTGCCTCGGACATGGATGTGTGTGTTGTCCTTAGGTTAGTTAGTTTTAAGTAGTTCCAAGTTCTAGGGGACTGATGACCTCAGAAGCTAAGTCCCATAGTATCAGAGCCATTTGAACCAAATTAAGGTGGAATTTTCGCAGCAGTTCCATCACATCCTTATTTTATTACTGTGCTGTTTCATTCCCTAGTCTAGAAACTAATATTTCGTAAAGTAGCTTCATAGGGATTTAAAAAATGCAGCAATTAACGATAACTGCCTTGCTATGTTCAGGGTCGTGTCGCTATGATCTCACAAGTTCAAGGGACACGTAAAAGCACCTATGAAATAAACTTGTCCGTTTTGTCCATGAACTATTATAATTAACATATATGCTTTTCATTCTTCGTCAGACTGGCAAATTCTGTCGGCCTACTGTTTCTTCCGGTTGGTTGACGGAAAACATTCGTGCGAGTACTAATCCCATGAACGATCTCATTTATGTATATGGGTTTAAAAACTAAAACAGTATTCAGATGTAAAATGTGTACAGTAAGACATCTGCCGGCCGATGTAGCCGTGAAGTTGTACGCGCTTCAGTCTGGAAACGCGTGACCGCTACGATCGCAGGTTCGAATCCTGCCTCGGGCATGGATGTGTGTGATGTCCTCAAGTTAGTTAGGTTTAATTAGTTGTAAGTTCTTGGCGACTGATGACCTCAGAAGTTAAGTCGTATAGTGTTCAGAGCCATTTTGGTAAGACATCTCCTATTCACTTTCTTTTTTCAGTTCCATTCTTCAAGTTTCTCATTTGAAGAATTCTAAAAATTAAGGCAAACATAAATATAGTACGGTACTGTTGACTGAGATACCTCTTACGGCCCATCCGCCTAAATCGGAAAGACTCGCTTTATTCGTATACATTGGGCAGCTTTTCTTCGCAACGGTTTAGTGCTGTGCCTTTGGCGTGACTGTTTAGTGTACCTTATTATGCGTATGAAGTTTAATGTCATGTTTGTGTTGTTGCTGTTATTGTATAATCGATGACAATGGTGCAAATTCTGGTTTTCTACGCAGTCCCCGCACATCATCTTGCCGGACAAATGCTGGAGGTAAAATTTCTGTGAACCTGCTACCACAGGTGAATCACCACCGAAAGTTTTCAGATTGCGGGAATGTTTGTTCTTCCAAAGCAACCAGTGCTATAACGTGTTGTTTGGACGCACGTGCTGATTTATACATAGAATTTTTTTTCCTTTCTTGCATCATTTTTTTCCCTTCATGTAGTTTTGTAACAGGGAGAGAGAAGCCGAGGCATGTAACCGACCTTGGAACAGCTACATGCAATTCTCACGGACCACCACCGATAACTACACCCTTAAAGCATCAGGTTACGGTTTTCCAATTTTTTTAGAGTAAATTGAGGTCTTTAGTGATGATGATGTGTTGCTTCCTGGACATAAAGTATACAGAAAATAAGACTGGCGTATTTTACGGTAATCTACTAAGTTTTTATAGTAGCTGGAAAGGAACTATCTTTAACGCTACGCTTCATCCAATCAAGAGAGTTGTCGCAGTTGGCGGGGTGGTAGTCTTGAACACGCACGATTTTTTGGGGAAGAACTGTATGTTGGTTGACGGCCGAGGTGGATACACAGGTTCCTATCGGATCACCGAAGTTAAGTACCGTCGGGTAAGCCCAGTATTTGGATAGGTGACAATCCGGAGATGGCGCGCTCTGTTGACAATTTTCCCTTTGCCTCTACGGTGAGGGTACAGGAGGTTGTGGTGGCGTGAAGTTCCAGATCACGAGTCTTTGCACCATTATCCTGGATTAAATACCAAACCTCTCGGCAGTGTCTCATGAAGTGAGGGCATCCGAAATTGTTGATGGTGACATGTCCGTAGACGGAACGTTAGGCTCGGCGGCCGTTGGTGCTCCTGGAGAAGAGTAGAGCACGCGCCAGCACCGGTTTTCACCCTCTGCCTTCTCTCATGATCTCCAACGCGAACATAACTCTATACTACACACACACACACACACACACACACACACACACACACACACACACACACACACATTACAGTCACCTACACTTAACAGGTACCCTTAAGCACACAGCTCTCATACTTTCCGAAGTATAGGGAGAATCGTTCCAATTAGGCGGCTGAATGTGACCAACCATTCATGCCATATGACTTTACTTGTTTTTTTATTTACGATGATTATCACCAAACTAACCAAAGTATACGGAATTTGCATATCACGCACAGTGCAAGGAGGCATAGAAGTTAACAACTCGTGGATGTCAAGGTCATTAGAAATACCGTAGAACCGTATCCCAGCTGGAAAGAGGGACAGCATCGGTTGGTGAAGGAACCACCTTAGTGTTTGTTTGAAGTGATAGAGAGATACAGAAATGTTCAACTAGATGGCCTGACAAATTTGAATCTCGTTCGTGTCGAACAAAAGCAATGTTTCTTCTCAACCACTGCGCCACACTGCTTGATAGTCTTTTGTGCTTGCCACGAAAAATAAATCATATAAGGCACGCTTTCTTACATTTACTTCCGACGCGAATCATACATATTTCAGCAAAACCCGGCCCCCGTAGCTTACTCATTTTTTTCTCATGACTTGAATACACAGCTTCACTTGACTTTCAACAAGAAAATACAGGAAGAGTAGGGTTTAATTTCTCGTCGATGACGAGGTCATTAGAGTCTGAGCACATGCTCTGATTGGGAAAAGATTGGGAAGGAAATCGGACGTTAGCTTTTGCGAGGAACAGTCCCTGCATTTGCCTTGAACGATTAAAAAAAAAAAACTAAATGAAGATGGCTGGAGAGTATTTGAATCGCCCTCTTTCCGAATGCAAATTCACTGTTCTACCACTATACTATCTCTGTTGGTTATTTCAACTAAACTGAGTTGCGTGTACACTGTTTTTCCTTTAGATGCCTCTAGAGTGTTACTGTTATTTTTGTTTTAATATTAGACCGTGTAATGCCATTATTCAAAGTATTTCTACAACGTTTAAGGGAAGATGCTACCAAAAACGTAAACATTTCTTAAAAAATCTTTATGCGCACAGTTAGTAAGGTTGAGACCTAAACTTTTTCATGTGCAGTGCAAATGGAAAAATATTTTTTTAAACTCTGGATTATTATATTGCCACATATGCTATTTCCTAACGTTTTTTCATTGCCATTATGTATTCAGGTATTCGACACGATTTATTAACACTGCTATGAGCAAGACTTTTTTTTAAAAAAGGAAAAGGGCGAATATTGAGGCTATGTCCGTGCAGAAATCAGTATTTTACTTTAACGGTCTCAGTGATAAGCAGCTGGTTGTAATATGATAATTACGACAAATATCATTTTATACATCCCTTATTTTTTAAAAAATATGTTAGTTTATTTGATTTCTAAATAGCTCGCTATAGAGCTTATGGTGGTTGCTTAACCTCACGAGATAGTATGTTATCTGTCACATGCTATGAATTTTAAGGTATTTTACACATCTCCCACAATGTCTCGTTAATAAATAAAGTATCTGAAAACGGTTTTCCTCACATTGGATCAAATGAGGTATGGAAGGAATCACTTTTGCTCGTAATCGGACTCGATTCAAACTACTAAGATTCCGTTAAGCATTTTTTAATCCCAATGATTTTACCAAATTATGACCACATATTTGGCCGGACAGTACCGGGAATTTGACACGAAGTAGCTCGTGATTTGAGAAGTAAATGTTTACTTAGTTAACATCATTTGTCGCCAGAAAAATTCGTCCTTATAACCCTGTACAAAAAATAGCATCCACGTCTTTTAAAAGTGGAATCGCAACAAGGTTTTAAAACAAAAATATTTTTATTTGAAATCATTGTGATGCGAGCCCCTATACTAGAAAGCCTTGATGGGCTGTCCGTGAATGGGGCACTGATAATATCGTTATTGTTCCGAATATTGGTGTGTTACAGTCGAACCATGGAGGATACAACGCTGTGCGTAGTAACTGTACTTGTTATTTCCCGGACATTGGCAGTTGCTGGCGTAGAAATCTGACTTTCTCCGGCGAGGCGACTGCAGTGTCAAGTTCGAAGCATCCCGTGAGTGAAAGTGAGTGTGCAGCGACAGCGTGCGACTGTACTAAGTAGGCCGCAGCTGCAACCTCACCCTGCACGTCACAGGGGGGGCGGCCTCTCCACGACAGCCCCAGTCAAAGTTTCTATATCAGCTAGACGCGGAGATGCACCTCAGATACCCGGTCACACCAAAACGTTTCGGGACTGCGTCAGCGAAAAATAGACAAGAATTAGCATGGTGGTTTTAATGCTTCAAGTGTTCTGCATAGCGTACCGCACATGAGTACAATGCACAGAATGTTCGTACAACCACGTGGAACGTCAGGAAGTTCTTCGTTGTGTTGCTGACATTGACTTGTTTGTCGGTTATGTCGCCAAAGCGTTGACTCTTCATATGCATTTCTGCACTTCGTCGTTTTGTGACAGGTTACTATTGATAATAACAAGTCTCGTCATCCGTGATGATTTTATCTAGAAAGGAATTCTACGCGTTTTTAACCTCAGTCAACTCGCGGAAAGCATCAACGCATCCTTGTTTTTGGTTGGGAGTCAAGGTGTGCGGGACAGACTATTCACACGCTTTCATCTTCTTCTAAACATTCTAGAGAATGTCTCTAATACTTTATTTAAAGATGATGTTCCATTGCGATTTTTGACAGAACAACTTTCACATACTACACCCGCAGGTCCGGTACTAAAAACTACCTGCTCACACGTAAGTGGTCAAAAGTACATCGGTTATTTATAGCTGCTACCGTAGCTAATGCGCTGACATTGCTTATACATGAGAAATAAAATCTCTCTTTGACGGACGATGTACATTACGTCGGTGGTTCCGGCCATGAAGACAAACATTCCATGAGGGCTTCGATAAAAATTTTTAGAGGGTTGCAAAAAGGGCTTGATTCTGGTTTTAGTCAGACATTAATTAGATTATCATTAATCGCTTGACATGCACTGCTGGAGAACGGTCTAGACTGTTCCATGCGTTGCGGTCCTCAGCGATATGTGTGCATGCTGATCCTGCATATCTTTTAATGTGATCCGCCCATAACTGAATGACACCAATTGTATCATACCATACGCGTTTCGTTTGTATTGAAAGGCATCATCGGTTCCAAGTTCTGTAGATAGCGTTCTGCATGTGTGCTTGTTTTGCTGGTTTTGAAGCTGTTCTTCTGCTTCCAGTCATTCGTATTCTCTGTACTTCGCTGGTGAAAATATGAAAGATTGCAAGCAGAATAACAGCTTCAAAACCGGCAGAGAAAGTGCACATATAGAACAGCATCTAGAAACCTTACCACTGACGATATCTGTCAATAAATAAAGACGAAACGCGATTGGCATGGTAAATTTGGTGTTATTCAGTTGCACATAAACGGATCTAAGCTGAAAGAGCGATACAATATAACGCGCATCTTAGAACGGCAGTACGTATTTTTTTTGTAGCTTGGAATGTATCCTGTACCTCATTGGTCGAACTACTAGATATTCGCTGTTTAAATGTTCCACCCACCTGTGCTCCATTTTCGTTACTGGCATAATAAATTCTGCCTCTACTGTCTGTGTGCGGATCCATTGTGTTGCGTCTTTTCTCTCCTAGTAATTCCCATGATGCATGCTAAGCATCTCTTAGTTTTTATTAGGTTCTGCACGTAAAGTCCATGTCTCACTTCCACAACAGGAAACTGGAAATAGACAATGATCGTAAACTTTCAGTTTCAGACACACTGGAAACTCTGTTTTGAAAACTTAATTGAATATACGAAACGGACTCCAGACCATTTTTGATCTGCTGCTTATTTCTTCTGCAGCCTGTTCAAACGTAGGAGTCGGCACCTGTTATTCGAAATAGATTCTATTAGCAACTATTTTTCCCAGTTTGAAAAATCGACTATTAAATACCTGAGTGAAGTTCATTTTTGATCTTCCATCTGAAGGCTGGCTGCTGGAAAAAATTCTTGGTAATAGTGGCCATTTTGTCGATTTGTTTTATCAGAAGACAATTCGTCAGTTAAGTAAGGATGCCACAAAACGTCATTTATTTAACTTAGCGTCTCTCAAAAATTCATTGCCCGTCAATGACTTCTCACTTCACTCCGCAAGCCACCTACCGATGTATAACGTAGTACATGGCCCCACCAACAGCCAATACGCCTTTTTCTATTTGATTCGCGGACCGTGCAGCGAAAGAACGACAAAAGTATGCTGGGCCCCATATGAGATCCAGTTTCTTTAATTTTATCTTCGTGGTTAATTCGCAAGTAGCTAATAAGTTGGCTAACTTGTTGCATCTAAGTCTACTTGAATTTCTACCTCTCCATAGAGCAGAGTTCTTCTCTTGCAGTATGTGTCATTGGAATTTTGTAAGACTCTTCGTTACGCTGTCACGCTTACTAAACGAAACTTGGGAGAAACGCATCACTCTTCGTTGAATATCATGTATCACTTCTACTAAACGTCATCTGTAAGGCTCCAGGACGGAAGAACTATGCTCAAGGATGGGTTGGACGGGTGTTTTGTAGTCCACTTCCTTCGTGGATGGATTGCATTTTCTTAAGAGTCTTCAAGTGAATGCCATCCTGACATCTGCTTTTCCTGTAATTATTTTATGCGATCATTCCACATTTGGTCGTTCTGCACTGTTACCAACAGATATTTTATGGTTGTCACAGTTTCCACACTTTCATCGCTAATAATATAATCGAACAGTAATGGACATACCGAACTTTATATCCGCAATACGTTACATTTATTTACGCTATGGGTTAGCTGCCAAATCCTCTATTCCTGCAATAACTATAGTTTTCTAGCGCCGGACCGCATGTTACTCACAAGGTCATATATGAGAGCAACCGCTCCGTAACTTTCGCTCCGGTGACCTGACAAGCTAGTATTCGCCTGGTAAGGGAAGGAGAGGTGGTTACTAAAAGTTCTTGATCTCTCTACGGCAGTGCCTTGGGTTGAGTGTTGAACCTCTCTGAATTATTTCTTAGGTCGTGTGTATGTGAGAGTGGCAATAGTCTCTCAGTCGGATAGGGACACACCTTGGCGGCCCCGTAACGGTAGGCTATGAGCCGGCGCCGATTTCACCTTTTCGTTTTTTAAATAATCACCAACAATAACAAACAAACAAGACTCATAACAGTCTCCTACATTTTAGATACCTGGCTACTTACTGGCTAAGCAGCATCGGGATTAGCAGACGACGCGATCTGCGCCAGCAGATCGATCACGTCATGACAGAAATGCGAGCCTCGAGAAACGATCACTGAATGACGTCACTAATAAGTAGATACATAACCAGAAACAAAAGCTGACAACCTAACTGTTCCTTTCTGCATATAGGGGTTTTGCCTGGAGTTGTACTTAAAGTTATCTAACCACAGTGGAAATGTTGGGTACGGAAATGTAACTGAGGAACGCACAGTGTACGAAAATTAAGTAGAGGATCGTCATGGCACATGCATTGACTTCGCCAACTGGTAGTGAAACCTGTGACCTTCCAAACTAACCTAGACTGCGGGCTACTCTGCAGATTAGTCAGTTGTCAGAACCTCCCTCAATATAATTATATATGTAATGTTCTACCGGTGATGCCACTGTTCGAAGTAGAGCGACAATATTGCAATATTCTATACTCTCACAATCTCCACCAGCCCTGTATAAGTCCAGTAAAAGCACAATCCAAGCCACCACCCACAAGAACCAAACGATTTTTTGTAATTAAAGCACAGGAAACAAACAAGGCTATGTGACCTACAACGTTACACTTCAAGTAACGTAACAAAGTCTCGCGTTGTTCATCGAAACCTGTGACTGTACTAAAAATGTTTGTATCATGCCGTGAGCCCATCAAACAAGTGTGCTTAAAGTCTTCACCACAATGGATATAAGAATACCTGCAGTGAGCACCTTTCGTGAGGAAGTGTTTCGACTGAGGAGTGAGAAAGCGCACGACCGTACTGTCTGTAGTGTGGTGTCTTTGGGGTCGGGTCGGTTGTCAAAGGGAACGGATAGCATGGAAGCCTGCTTACCGCAGCCTGTCGCACCGTTACCCAACTCAACACAAAGTTTCGCAACCACCACCAAGACGTCTCCGTAACTTCGCGCCTCAAACGTGTTCTGTATTCTCCTTCACCAGTGACTTCTTGCAGACTTATTGACTTTGGGCAGGACACGTATAACTACTATATTTCTAAGTGTTACACGGTACAAGAAATAGTGAAGTCGACCTTAGCTCTACAAACGATTAAAGTTTCTCCAAGGAAGAGTACTTCGAAGAAGATCACCAGTATCATGTGGTAACTGCAATACTGTGTTAAACGGGACTACGTAAGGATTCTTTAATGCTGTGGCTTCTACATCGGGTCCTCTATATTCGAGAGGTACTAGTGCCGTCATATGTGGAGACATAATCTCATTAAAACTTATAGCTTCCAGAGTGAAGAAGATGTAAAGTTAGCTGCTAATAATTCCACGATGGAAATTAAGTACTATTTTGTCTTTCCTAATTTATATATTCAACGTGGTGTACTTTCATTATAATCCTTTAACTTATTTCCATCCACCATCAGGCACCTGGTTATAGCTAAAAATACAATTACAAGTAATCAACAGCGTAGCCTCTTCTTCTTCTTCGTCACCGCAGTCCTTCATGGGCCTTGGCCTCCTTGACAATCTCCCTCCATACCTATCTCTATTTTTCTCTTCCATCACCGGATATCCATCTTGTAAAGTCATCCAATGCATTTTCCAACTACCTTGGTCTGACCCAGGTTTCTGATGGAATACAATCTGCCTTTCATTATTTCTTCAGGAATCCTGTCATCAGATATTCTCTCCGTATATCCTAACTAGCATATTCTCTTAGACTTAATAAATTTACTAGGTCTTACATTTGTATAAACTGTTGTATTTTATGGTTCTATCTTAATCTCCGACCCTCTGCCTCTCTCAAAGGCTCATAAATTTTTCTCAAGATTTTTGCTTCAAATGCCCTTGGGTTATTTATATTCGCTTCTGTCATACTCAACGTTTCTTGCGCATAAGAAACAACTGGTCAAACAAGGGAATAATGGACTCTTGTTTGTTGTTCTTGTAATTAGAGAATTCTTACATACATTTAAGCTTGAGTAATAGACCCTATTTCGTGCTTCTATCCTTTGTCTAATACATTGTCTCATATTATTATCACTGATCGCCGGCCGGTGTGGCCGTGCGGTTCTAGGCGCTTCAGTTTGGAACCGCAAGACCGCTACTGTCGCAGGTTCGAATCCTGCCTTGGGCATGTATGTGTGTGATGTCCTTAGGTTAGTTCGGTTTACGTAGTTCTAAGTTCTAGGGGACTGATGACCATAGATGTTAAGTCCAATAGTGCTCAGAGCCATTTGAACCATTATCATCACTGATCAGCAGTACACGTACATAATGGACTAAGTTGACACTCTAAAACATTTATCAGAGAGCGTCAGGTCGTGCGATGTTCGTATAGCTTTAGAAGTGGACATCGCCATGTATTTTGTCTTGTTTTCGTCTACAGTAAGTCAGGTTTTCCCCTCTGTGCTTCCATAATTTCATACATTTCTTTAAGGGTGTTTCTATCACTTGCCACAACTGCAGTCTGTGTATGCACTTACGTTACCGGATGTCTGCATTATTGTATCTCTTTTGTGTGTTTCTTGTATCAGACCATGTAGTGATAAGTTAAACAGGACTGAAGAGAGACCATGACCCTGTTTCACTTCATCTGTAAAATGAAAACTCTTGGCAGTTTTGTTATTCACCTTTACTTTCACCTTTGTGTCCATTGTTCACGCAACTAACTTTCTTTGCTAGTCATAGATGCCCAACTCTTTTAGTCCTTTATACATTGCTGGCCTGTTAACAATATCAAAATCTTGTTTAAAATCAACAAACAAGAATGGAGATAGATATATAGCTGTTAGAATATAAAATACTAATAAGCGTCATATACATAAACTTCTTTTTTGGATGGGATGCGCTTTGATCAAAACACAGTATTTTTTATTCTTTTACGCGGGCATTTTTTTCACTGATGTTTCCGCATCATCATTTTCTTTCTGTTACACAACAAGAAAACTGCTCTTAACTATCTGTACATATATAAGTTTGAGTTTTAAAGAAACTGTTGTTTTCCTTATATAGTTTTTCATCTGCAACCATATAGAATTTTATTTAAAAAAGTTATTTATATCGAAATTGTGCATGTTGCAAAGAACATTTTTTTCTTGTTGTTTAACAGAGAGAAAATAAAAGCCCGCTGATGATGCTGAAACTTCAGTGAACCATGTCTGTATAATAGAAGAAAAGGAAAACTGTGTTTTGCTCACGCCGTCTCCTATCCAAAAATAAATTCATTTGTATGGAAACATAGACATGCGGGCTTAAGCCCCAAGATAAATATCACGTACATACACTTGCCGTGCAGTCGTCTCATACGTCTAGAACTAATTTAATAATGTCGCATAATAAAAGCGGAGTACTCGAAAGAAACTTGTTAACGTCCAAATATAAACTGTGGTTGTCAGCCATATGACTTGCTAACGGAATAGAGTATAAAAGGAGTTGGCGCGGAAATAGGGCGGCATTACAGTATCACTTATCTCCATCAGTAGGACAGAGTCTGAACGCATATGACAGCTCTCCCTGTAACCGAGCTAAATATACGCGAGGGATAATTGACACTGCACCTAAACCTTATTGGGGTCATACCCCTCACGTATATTTAGTACCTATCTCGTGAGAACTGCCATACGCATTAGGCGCCCTGGTTATAACTGCCTGATGGAGATGACTGTCATTGTGACGTCATCCTAATATCCTCTTCCTCTTTTGTTTCTTAGAGAGATTTTCACAATAACCACTAATACGGTTCTCAACCACAGTTGGAAGTTAATATATTTGTGTTATTACTACAGTATTGTGATGCGACATGATTATATTAGTTTTACACTTACGGGACGATTTTACAGCTAATATTTGTATATAGTGCTTGTCAGTACTTCATATCTTAGTAGCTATGTTATTAATTACTTTTAAACGATTTTACATTAATAGCAAGGTGTCTGAAGGTGGAACCTCTTGGCTTCAAAATCGATAGTAATTAAAATGAAATGCAATAAATACAATAGAAAGGGAACAAATAACATTTATTTGCCACTGTGAAAATTTTCTCACCATAGGTTGTTGATTCCCAGTATTAATTTTCTTGATTTGTAAATAGTGTCACTTAACACTGTAGTCAAACTCTCGTTGTAGCCTTCTGAAAACTTCCATGTCAATAGTTTCGATTTCATATTAGGAAGAAAGCTGTACGTAAATGTATGTTGTAATATTTTTACTATGGCTCCTTTTAAAGAAATAGAGAAAAAAAGTAATGCGAAAGGTACCTTGGTTACAACGACGGTGAGAATGTTTTGTGTGTAGCGTGCCTGGGCAAACATTACAGTAACAAGGCACAACCGCCCAAGTTCTTCTCCTGTTGGTCTTTAACAGCCTGTCAATTGTACGCTTATTACCGACAGAGAAGTAGATCACTTTTAACGAAGATAATTGCTTAACAAGACCACTGTCTACGTCTCTGCACTCCTCAGGCGTGTTTCAAGAAAACGTAGCGAAACTTACGGCTAGACCACTATTTGGACACAGTATTTTCAGTATATTGATTCCAGTAGCGCTATCAACTCTTTTGCTAGCTGCCGAAGTAACTAGGTCGATATATATTATCTTCATTTTGCTTGGAAACTAAAATGCAAGAACGTTGCTCCTAATAACCACTGAGTGACGGGAAAAAGTCTTGCCAGAGGCTACTCTTTTGTTAATTACATCAGTTTCAGCTCATAGATGACTTTGGTGCAAAACTCATGATGTTATTGTGACGTAACTGGTAGTGTATCAAACAACAAACTTCAGCTCTTTAGAGCCAATATTTAGCGTTCGAAACATTTTACAAGCACATTAAAAATTCAGTTGTTGAAAGCATTGTCACGTTACTGAATAAATAATGCACATTTATTTATTCTTTATTTGGAGGAAATTCCCCGAAACGCATGTTGTTAAAGTCAGCTATTGGTAGAATAATCGAATATGGAATTGAGACTGACTAATCCTGTATCTGTGGCACAGATCCCCGCAGTCAGTCGAGCATTAGTTTTGCCGATGTACGTTCCATTACAGTATTACAATCTAAAAATTTATATGATAGCAGCTATTGTCTGATTTGTGATGCTTTAAAATACATATGATTGCAGAAAGATTATAATACTAGATTCCGCCTGCTTTATTCCCCATATCTTATCCTCTGCATTAAATTTTACATATGTGAAACACAGAACACATGCTCGGATTTCGAAAGCGTGGGGAAGTACACTGAGGTGACTAAATTCATGGGATAGCGACAAGCACATTTGCAGATGGCGGCAATATCGCGTACACAAGGTACAGAAGGGCAGTGAATTGGCGGAGTTGTCATTTGTACTCAGATGATTCATGTGAAAAGATTTCCGAAGTCATTATGGCCGCACGAGGGGAATTAACAGACTAGTTGAAGCTAAACGCACGGGAAATTCCAGTTCGGAAATCGTTAGGGAATTCATTATCCGGAGGCACACAGTGTCAAGAGGGTGCCTAGAATATCAAATTTCAGGCATTACCTCTGACGACAGACAACGCAGTGGCCGACGGCCTTCACTTAACGACCGAGAAGAGCGACATTTCTGTGGAGTTGTCGGTGCAAACAGACAAGCAGCACTGCGTGAAACAACCGAAGAAAGCAATGTGGGACGTACGACGAACGTATCCGTCAGGACAGTCCGGAGAAATTTGACGTTAGTGGGCTATGGGAGCAGACGCCCGACGCGACTGCCTTTGCTAACAGCACGACATCGCCTGCAGCGCCTCTCCTGAGCTCGTGACCGCATCGGTTGGACCCTTGACCACTGTAAAACCGTGTTCTGGTCAGATGAGTCACGATTTCAGTTGGTAGGAGCTGATGGCAGGGTTGTAGTGTGGCGCAGATCCGACGAAGACATGGATCCAAGTTGTGTAGGCTGGTGGTGCCTCCACAATGGTGTGGCCTGTGTTTACACGGAATGGACTGGGCTACTGACTGGAAGTAGTTATTTTCGGTTACTTGGAGACCATTTGCAGCCTTTCATGGACATGACAATGCGCCATGTCACATTCGCGATTGGGTTGAAGAACATTGTGGACGATTCCCAGACGAATCCCATCGAACATTTATAGGACGGGATGGAGAGGTCAGGTCGTGCAGAAAAACCTGCACTGGCAACACTTTCGTCATTATGGGAGACTATAGAGGAGCATGGCTCAATATTTCTTCAGGGGACTTCCAGAGACTTTTTGCGTCCACAACCCGTCAAGTTGCAGCACTATCTTGGTAAAAGGAGATCCGACACTGTGTTACGAGGTTTCGCATGACTTTTCTTGTAAAAATACAAGACTCGAAGATACCCAGAAATTGTACTCTATAGACGCTAAGAGTCAGTGCCAATTACCTATAAACTCAGATCGAAACAGTGCGATGCTCGTTACCATAAAACTCATCAAAGGTCGTTACGATGCCATGACACAATGCAGCTTTTATTGTAACTACTGGTGGTACAACAGAACATCGATTTATTTAAGGCTGCTCACATTTCTGAAAAGAGATATTAAAATGAACACAAGTGAAAGTCAAACAATGAAAATGGACAGTAGCAGAATAAAAGTAGGCGATGCTGAGGAAGTTAAATTAAAAAAAATACACATACACGAGTTTTGCTATTTAGACTGTAAAATATCTGGTGGCGAAAATGTACAGATGATGTAAAACGTAGACTTATTATAGCAAGATAAACTTTCCAGAGAAAGAAGAATTTTGTTGTTTTTGTTTTGATCAAGAAGTCTGTACTAAAGGTATTTATTTGGAGTGTATTCTTATATGGAAGTCTTACGTGGGCGATAAATATTACTGACACGAAAGTAACGGAACCTTTTGAAACATAATGTTATAGAAAAAACGCGACGGAATTGACAGATGCGAAGGTAATTTTGGGATATGCATTTTTGGTGTAGGACACTGGCTAGACCAACAAACATGTTATTTACGGAGGACCCTAACGGAGTACGATATGCCCTCACTGTTGACAGTGTTTGAATCAATGACTCCGTAGATAACTTGAGAAGCCCCATGACGCTGTTCGCAGACAACGTGTTGTTGTTGTTGTTGTTGTTGTTATTGTGGTCTTCAGTCCTGAGACTGGTTCGATGCAGCTCTCCATGCTACCCTATCCTGTGCAAGATTCTTCATCTCCCAGTACTTAGTGCAACCCACATCCTTCTGAATATGCTTAGTGTATTCATCTCTTGGTCTCCCTCTACGATTTTTACCCTCCACGCTGCCCTCCAATGCTAAATTTGTGATCCCTTGATGTCTCAGAACATGTCCTACTAACCGGTCCCTTCTTTTTGTCAAGTTGTGCCATACACTCCTCTTCTCCCCAATTCTATTCAATACTTCATCATTAATTATGTGGTCTACCCATCTAATCTTCAGCATTCTTCTGTAAAAGCACATTTCGAAAGCGTCTATTCTCTTCTTGTCCAAACTATTTATCGTCCATGTTTCACTCCCATACATGGCTACACTCCATACAAATACTTTCAGAAAAGACTTCCTGACGCTTAAATCTATACTCGATGTTAACAAATTTCTCTTCTTGAGAAACGCTTTCCTTGCCATTGCTAGTCTACTTGAGAGTCTCGTAAGGTGCAGGTTTCAGCCAGTGCGTCCCTCGCTGTACTCCCTCTCCCCCCCCCCCCCCCCCCAACCTTCCACATCGCCCACTCGCTTCCTCACCTCAGCCTCAGCCATCGGACTAGCAGACCCATCCACGATCCACGAGGCTGTCGGCCCATAAACCCTATGTGCTGCAAGCGCTCCTCGCGGTTTTCACCACTCCTGCATATGAACCGTTTACTGTACCGCGGCGCACCGTGCGTCTGTCAGCAACGTCGTAAACCTTGCAGCAGGAAAATCGTACTCCTTGGCGTCTAGTATTACGTCATTCCTGTTGTGCGTCAGTGCAGTCTTACATCGAGATTACCACCTATTTCACCCCACAAGAATGCACATTCTTTGATTCCCTCATTAGGTAAAAATGATAATAAGATCCCACTGGGAAGAAGAATGGGAAACATCAGTTGCAAATAAATGAAAATATTACGGTTGGGTTAAACCCCACATACCTCGTTTACCTTCGTTTCATAACATGTCAACACACAGCAGAGCTCTCTCTGCAAACATAGGAATGATATTCAATCGTGGCAGCTTCCTTCTCATTTTTATCGCCTACAGCTAAGAAATTCAGACTCTTGTGATTGCAACAATTCAGTTGTTAAAGACATTTATTATTAATCTTTGCTCGTCCCAAGTTCCATCAACACAGAGAACAACTCCTCGCAGAACTGACAAAGCTCGGAGTATCATTCCCTACGAGCGTTACTGACCTTTCACTACATTACGTCAAGCCAGTTCTTAGATGTCTGATACAATTTGTTTAAGTTAGCAGTGTTGTAATCTAACCACGGACTTATAGAGAAGGTGTTATTACCATTTTAGTGCTTTGTTACCAAATTTCTCATGAATGATATCGCAGCGCGTGAAAGCCGCGCGGTCTCAGGCGCCTTGTCACGGTTCGTGCAGCTCCCCCTGTCGGAGGTTCGAGTCCTCCCTCGGGCATGGGTGTGTGTTGTCCATAGCGTAAGTTAGCTTAAGTTAGATTAAGTAGTGTGTAGGCTCAGGAACCGATAAAAAAAATGGCTCTGAGCGCTATGGGACTTAACATGTATGGTCATCAGTCCCCTAGAACTTAGAACTTCTTAAACCTAACTAACCTAAGGACATCACACAACACCCAGCCATCACGAGGCAGAGAAAATCCCTGACCCCGCCGGTAATCGAACCCGGGAACCTGGGCGTGGGAAGGGGACCGATTACCTTAGCAGTTTGGTCCCATAAGACCTTACAACAAATTTCTTGAATGATATCAATTCGCAACTAACGTATTGTAATTTAGTAGCTGCAAGACTTGTGACTGAGCGAACATGTTCGTAAATATTTTTTGTTAGGAAAAACTTAATTATTACTTCTACATTCAGAAATCGAGCTTTTTTTATAATAGTGAAGAAATATTGTTTTGTTACTTTGCACATTAAAAAGGTTTGGGTTTCTTTTTGTAACTGTTAATGACTGAATAGTGTAATTGTTGAAGACCAAACAATGTAAATGTAAACAAAATATTCTTGTGTTTCAAGCCGTGTCTAGTGGTTAACTGGCCACGAGCTTTCGGCAGAGATCTCCTCTGCCATTGTCAAGTGGTTGACTGTCGTCTGTATGCAACTGCCGTGCTTATACAGCCGCGCCGCCGTCAGGGACGTCACCGGTGCCTAGCTCCGCGCCATATATGGTAGTGTTTTGCTTGCGCGACCGCCGCGTCCGCTTCTACTCCACCATCACGGGATCCTAGTGGTTCTGGTAGTGCTACCAGAAGTACTGTCCGCCCCACGCCGTCAAGTACCATCTGGCGTATGGATGTAAACGTACAATACTGATGATTACACGGTTGGTGGATCCGGTATTTAATGAAGAGGCACTGAAAAAATCACAGGAAAAAAGACTTACGAAAAATTCACAAAACATGAGGTAGTCTGATGGACCACATCCTGGAGAATCAAAGAATAGTTAATTTGGTAACGGACGTAAGTGTTACGGTAAAAATTGTTGATGAAGACCAAGGCCTGAATGCAGTAAACAAATTCAAGTAGATGTGGACCGGTGTTTGTGCAGGAGTGAAAAAGTTACCCTGGGCGTATTAGCTTGGAGACCCACATGAAGGCAGTCAACGATACCACAACATCGCTCGTTCGGTTATAACGCCATTAGTGACAAGTATTCCATGCTGTTGTAATGATACCCTCACGGAGTTGCAGCACTTTTGCCCGGAAATGGTTCAAATGGCTCTGAGCACTATGGGACTTACCTTCTGTGGTCATCAGTCTCCTAGAACTTAGAACTACTTAAACCTAACTAACCTAGGGACATCACACACATCCATGCCCGAGGCAGGATTCGAACCTGCGACCGCAGCGGTCGCGCGGTTCCAGACTGGAGCGCTTAGAACCGCTCGGCCACTCCGACCGGCTGCCCAGAAATGTATAAATAAAAATACTACCGTGCAGGCTTTCACGGCCGGGATTTGCGCCCTTGGTGAGTTATGTTTGATGGGCATAGGCCGTGCTCCTAGGCATGTTGTCGTGCCTGACGTATCCTTTCCTAATATTGGAAACGTCACTTAACAACTGCTCTTTAGAAGAGGCGGCTACTCGGTGCTGCATTCTAAAAAAGCTGGGGCTTCTAGTGAAAAAGAATCTGCTAAAGAGAGAGTTTTACTCGTGTTCGTAAAGTGCAGTCACGGATCGCATCACCAGAGTACTAAGAAGATACGACACTGACACTGTGTTTTAACCAATAAGAAAGGTGCGTGAATATTTGAACACTGCAAAGGACCTACGGCCGCCGCTTGCCGCAGCAGGATTACATAAAATCCCTGGAATAAGTGTGCACGGGAACTACAAAAATGGTTCAAATGGCTCTGAGCACTATGGGACTTACCTTCTGTGGTCATCAGTCTCCTAGAACTTAGAACTACTTAAACCTAACTAACCTAGGGACATCACACACATCCATGCCCGAGGCAGGATTCTAACCTGCAACCGGACCGGTCACGCGGTTCCAGACTGAAGCGCCTAGAACCGCACGGCCACAACGACCGGCACGGGGAACTACAAAAAGTTAACATCCAGCTTAAGGAACAAAAGAGCAGTTATCATGTGGGAAAAACGGATAATTTCGACAGTAGCAGATCATGCACGGGGACCAGGGCACCACAAAATAGTTTCTCCTATGCTGTTGTCTTCTCAGGATCCAATCATTACTGTGCAGGTATGTGCAGAGAGGCTACAGAAAATCAACAGCACGAAAAGAACGTTAACAAAAATGGAGAAAGACTGAAATTAGACAAGATGTCGAACTTACTGCTGAATAAAGCAGATAGCACCAAACCTTCTCCACGATTGAGCGATCGACCTGATGACGTCACTGTACGACCGTTGCGTGAGTACGTACTAACCTTTCTGCTTGCTGAGCTTCCTTTAGGTACAGACTACTAGGTGAGTCTTCATAGCCTCTGATGATGTCTCCAGAGTTAGGAGATCAGCGATAGTCACAGAAATATGCCTCGGACCACAACTTACGGCCCACAAAAATTCACCGTGAAAAGACTACTTCATTACTTGGAGCGACCGTGAAACTAGCTGCTCCACTCGCCTCGCGCATGCGCCTTAGGGCGGCGGCCGGACTCTTGTCAACAGGCCGACCCTCGGCGTGTTAGCGCAATACCCGGCGCGAAAGTTCACGCGCTCGCTCGCAGTGTCGGTTCGCAAATTAGTTGTAAACACGAGGGTGGTCTTCGTTATTCACTCCCGCGCTCTCTGCAACGAGGCCAAGGCAGGATTCGAACCCAATATTGCTAGCCTCGAGAGTGCGCCGAGGTCAGCCGATGGAGTCGTTTCGACACTGCTGCGACAGTGGCTGGCGACCCGATCACATGACGTCCGCCGGGCCTCGCTCCTCTAGTAAGGGACGGGTTGTATATACCAGTCCCTTACAGATTAATCTCAGCTTAGTGCCTGCCCTCAGCCGCTTTTTCACACTCTCCACAGCACCGTCCCATCCAAGAGTGTAGCCAGGACCAGTGCTGAGGGGCGGGGATTGGGCGAGTGGGGGGGAGGGGGGGGGGGGGAAGCAGCAACACATTTCGCCGTTAAGGATGAAGTAATTTCACGAATATGGGTACACCTGCTATTAGTAAGTATCCATTACATGTTGCTCTCTTCAAACTGATCCTGAATTGATATGTGTACATGGCGGAGCAAGATGCGAGTTCGGTTTGCGACGATTTTTTATGTTGAAGGGCTAGATTCGGAGAAATTACAATATATGTAACTTAGGATTGAACTGTTTTGAACATGGAACGGTGCAGAAGTTCGTATCCCATTCCCAAATAAGGAAATGCATGACATGGAATAAGTGGGAAATAGCCTTGCCCTGCCGCGATACTGGTATAAAATGGGCACAGAGGAAATGCAGTTTTCATTACGTGTGTGCCCTTCATGTGTGTTGAGTCCTGGTTACTTCTAAAAATAAATGTCTTTCAATAACCAAGAGTAGCTAGGTAAGACACGTTCCTTCGTTGTGGAGAATGCGGAAGGAACGTGAAGCGAACAGTTGATTTGTACACACAGACGATATCAAACAATGCAATGCAAGCACTGGAACACTGCGCAGAGGTTAACGAGCAAGTCTGAAACGAGCAAAGAGAATGATGCCAATGTTCTGTCAGCTGTTGTTTGTAATCCGCACGTCGTTTACTGAGGAAATGCTCGCAGTTCATCTGGGTGGAATCAGAATTACGATATCTTAAACTATTACAGAAATATTTGAGGCGAACACCTTAGCTGAACCATCCCGTATATTTATTTTGACGTGCAGTGTAATCTAAACTGCTAGACAGTCTGATGTTTCACCATGTCTTCTCTCTAGCTGTGTGTCATTATTCGTATTCACTGATCCGTTGTATTTCTTCTCTCGTATCCACATGCGAATATATATTCCGCCAAGAAGACCAGCCCATATGTCGTCACGGGCGGCTATGGCTGTTCGACACTTCTTGTCGATTGTCCAGACTTACTAAATCCTCAGCATAGTTACTCGTACAACTAGAAAAGCCCTTACCGCAGATCGTGGCGGATAATTGCACTGTTGCAAAGTATTAAATTAATATATAGAAAGCGGCTACTACACAAAATTTAATTATCCCGTCAGAAAATTTTAGTTACCAACAGATGCAGTAGGGAAATCCTATATCGCTAGAGACCGTCCACCCTATAAAATTTCACCTGTCCTGCTTTCAGTTTTTTCTGTAAGTGTACATTTTATTTAACCTTGTGTCTTGATGTATAACATCCGTTTATAGCCAATTTGTTATATAGATAAAGAACCATGACCGCGCCTATATCTGAGTTCGCTAGCGCTCTCTTGTGACACGTCACTCGACTCGGAGGTAACTGGTTCGATACCTGGGCGTGGAAAAGATTTTAATCACCAGTATCTGTCCCGCTAGGAGGAAGAGAAATGGTTGCCTAAACTTCCTGATCACCAAAATTTGCAGCAGTTTTGGATTAAATTACTAACTTCTCCGCGGTGTCTCGTGGAGTCAGGAGATGTGACATTGTCGATGCTTTTCTGTCCGTCAGAAGGGGGGAGGAGTAAGCTGTGTGTCGGTACTGAGTTTCACCCTCTCCCTGCTCTCATCCTCACACTGAACAAACAGCACGCCACACTATACGTACATCCATTGCACCCACTCCTACTCGACAGATACACTTCAGAGAGAACTCTTTACTAAGGAAAGAGACCACTGCACGCGGAGGAAGAAAAACACTTTCCCATTAGGCGGCTCAACCTACCCCTCGCTGTCTGGCAGCCAACAGCGCAACCCAATTATTTTCCTTTTTTTTTTTTTTTTGGAGAACCATTGTTTTGTTTTTTCTTGCAGATCTCATAAAAACAATTAATGAGTAACTTTGAATATCTTTATTTTTAGCTAACTGTGAGCATTACGCTTATTACGACGCTTCCTTGCTGTCAACGTGGGCCGGTTGAGGGATTTGTGCTTCCCACCACAGGTTTCTGTCCCTGGGGGGCCTGCCCTACATTACTTTTACCGCATTTCGAAGGTGTTTCTGAGACTTTCTGGACTCAAGGTTTTATCGCTAATTCCCATTAATTCGGATTAATTCTTTCATGGAATTTTTGTATCGATGGGCCACTTTCGATGGCGATTAATTTTTGTTCCCAACAGCTTTTTAGTAGCCTCACTCACATGGTATTCCTTCGTTTGAAGTGAACATTCGTTGTTTTTTTTCTGCCCTCATCTTCGGTACTTATAGTCGATGATTCTTCTGCTTAAATATGTTTCTCACCAGTCCTTCTAGTATAGTATCCCCAATCACCTGCAATTGCACTTTTGTGCCATATGTGTTTGCCTTCGACCTCCCCAAATTTTAACAGGATCATTTTTGTAACTTTGCTATCGTTCATGTGAAGTAGGCAGCTGAAGGAGGTTCACCCTCATATTCGCGATATTGCAGTAGGTAGCTGAATGTAGTTAGAGCAAAAAATGGGTTCTTAAACTAATTTTTGTCACCTGTGCATTCTCCGTCGTCTTTCTGTTTACATTCATCCACTGTTTACTTTTAGAGGTTTCTGCTATCATTTTTTACTGTCAAACGCAACTTCTAGTGTGCAAGTTTCTGCAATACTGTTTTCGGCTGTAATGACTGCTCTTTAGTCCAAAAAAGGTTCAAATGGCTCTGAGCACTATGGGACTTAACTTCTGATGTCATCAGTCCCCTAGAACTTAGAACTATTTAAACCTAACTAACCTAACGACATCACACACATCCAAGCCCCAGGCCGGATTCGAACCTGCGACCATAGCGGTCGCGCGGTTCCAGACTGTAGCGCCTAGAACCGCTGGGCCACTCCAACCGGCTGCTCTTAAGTCATTCAAGAATATTGTTGATTATAGCCTGATAAATCAAAAACAAGTTAACGAGATGAATAGAATTTACATAAAATTCCGAGTCTCAGTTTTAATGCAAAACTTTGAAATCGTTCTGCCGACAGCAAGGAAGACCCCACTAATACGATTGTAATGACGTTCACCGTGCGCTCGGAGATACATATATTCCGAATATTCTTGATATACTTCTCACAGTTTTATTGGCATCAAACGACAGAAGTTTAAACACTGCTTTATAATGTTTGATTAGTGGTCATCATATGCGATCCCAAAAAATGGTAACAACAATGTAAGGGAGAAATAAACTTTAATAACTTGAATATCGGAGCATGTGACGTTTGTATGCTGACTTGACAGTAATTCCACACAACAACATGAAGATTCGATGGCCCAGTACCGTATTTTGTTTTCATTTTACTTTAAATGTGAATATTTTAAGTTATACTTTAGCATCTCTAATGTAGTCATAAACTGAAACGACAAGTTTACTGTTATCGGGCACAATTTATTTTATTTTATTTCGACTTCCTCATTTTAGTGAAAAGGTAATATTTCGGTGTCATCGTCTTACGCTCGCCGTCATCCATGCTGATTTGTTGAGTTCTTAACCGAAGCTTGATTACACGGAACGTTCGAGTTCCGCGCTCAATCGTTCTCTACTGTTGGAGTATCTACGAGGGATCACGAATAGTATTTCGGCACTAGCACACTGGTGAGGTTTGATGTTTCATCAGAGGCGTCGTATGTCTAAAACTGATCCTAATAAACAGCCTGACAGCATTTTCTACCTTCTTCCTGTGTAAGTGGAGTGACATAGTAAGAAATACGGGTTCGTCTCGGTCCCGGAATTTCGAAAACTTTCGTAGGTATTCCAAGCGTTTACTCGTATAAGAACTAGTTCCGGAGAAAAAACCCATGGACTGTTGTAGATATGTTGAAGCGATTGTAAGACTGATTACGTGACCGAATGTTGGAAATGCTGGTAGGCTCGCGAGTAGTTCTTCATTACCGATGCAGTAAGAATTTACCGGGAGATCAAAAAATCGGTATAAATTTGAAAACTGAATAAATCACGGAATAATGTAGATAGAGAGGTACAAACTGACACACATGCTTGGAATGACATGGGGTTTTACTAGCACCAAAAAAATACAAATGTTCAAAAAATGTCCGACAGATGACGCTTCATCTGATCAGAATAGCAATAATTAGCATAAAAAAGTAAGACAAAGCAAAGATGATGTACTGCACAGGAAATGCTCAATATGTCCACCATCATTCCTCAACAATAACTGTAGTCAAGGAATAATGTTGTGAATAGCTCTGTAAAGCATGTCCAGAGTTATGGTGAGGCATTGGCGTCGGATGTTGTCTTTCAGCATCTCTAATGATGTCGGTCGATTACGATACACTAGCGACTTCAGGTAACCCCAAAGCCAATACTCGCACGGACTGAGGTCTGGGGACCTAGGAGGCCAAGCATGACGAAAGTGGCGGCTGAGCATACGATCATCACCAAACGACGCGCGCAAGAGATCTTTCACGCGTCTAGCAATATGGGGTTGAGGGGCACCCTGCATCTGATAAAACCCCATGTTATTCCCAGCATGTGTGTCAATTTTTACCTCTCTATCTACATTATTCTGTGGTTTATTAAGTTTTCAATTTTATACTGACTTTTTGATCACCCGGTATATTAACTTTCTCGTTGCTGACAGAGCTTTGTGTCTCATGCAATTGACTGTTGTCTAGAAAGATCTCAAACGTAACACTGGTCTACGTAATAGCCTAAGCTTGTCTATTCAAACAGATATGCCTGATGTTACAGTTACGTACACCTCTCCAGCTGGCACTGTGGCCAGCATTCGACTCGAAGGCCAGTTGTATAATAGGTGTAAGTAGCAGTTCGTTCCAATGAGGCGGCACCCACTTGGCGGACACCGTGTTACGTGAAACCTAGTCACAGTTCTTGCGCGTTCCCGTGTATTCACATGTAGCGCGCTAAGTCAGTAGCCTCTCCGTTAGGTCAAAATTCGAAGCTTTACATGGCAGAACATAATTCAGGCCTCTCGCAGTGCTCTTGTGAATATTACATAACGACAAGCCGTCCTCTTACCCAGTTCTCCGTTCCCTGCCAGTTTCTCTGGTCACAAACGAAACTGTTGCATCACTTTCATAATAACGCCATTCACGTCTGTCATTAGGACTCAAAGCGATCTTAGAGCAGATAATTAAAATTGTATTGTAAAGCGAGTTATTGTTTTATCACAATTTAAAAAAGAAGTTGTTGACAGTGAAATTGCACATCTGTGAGAATTTCTTAATAGTGAAGTTTAGTTTCGCCTGGCTGCGGATCAATGCCAGTTACGTTTGTCATGCTTTATACAAGGTACTACCGAGCGGGTTGGCTCACTGGTTAACTCACTTGAGTCGCATTCGGAAGGGCGACGATCCAAATCCCCGTCCGGCCAACCAGATTGAGTTTTTCCTTGATTTCCGTAATTTGCTTAAGGGAAATGCTGGGGTAGCTCCTTCGAAAGGTTACGCCCGGTTTCCTCCTCCATCCTTCCCTCCTCCGAGCTTGTGCTTGGTATCGTCAACGAGACTTTGAATACAAATTTTTGTATCTTCCTCCCTTTTTAGAAGGTACAAGGAATGTTCAAATGAAGAGGTAGAAAACGTTGTAACAAGCAAACCGATTGAAATTTGCATATGCCGCTTTGGGACAACGTAGTGAGACATTTAGCCAATGAAAGTGTGTGTTATCACCCACCACTAAAAAATTCAGAGCTGTGCCCTGAGCTGGCAAAGTGACGCACATCTCTGTTTCGACTTCCGAGGTCTGATACTCATCGAATATCTCAAGCACGGAAAAACCATTAACAGTGGCGTGTAGTGTGAGACACTCCGTAGCAAGTACATCAAGAGCAAAAGGCTTGGCCTGCTCACGCAAGGAGTTACTCTGCTTCACGATAACGCTCATCCACACGTCTCCAAGGACGCACAAAGTGTTATGGCCAAGTTCAAGCGAAAGCAGCTTGAACATCCGCCCTATAGCCCGGACATGCCGCCCTACGACTTCCATGTGTTTGGTCCGCTAATAAAACATCTCAGAGGGAAGGACTTCAACTCGGGCGGCGAACTGAAGGACACAGTGGAGGACTGGTTCCTGTCACAGCCGCAAGAAATCGGGGAACAGGGAGTCCTTCCGCTTGTGTACTGAGACGTCTGGGGATTAGTTTTGAATAAAGCCTTTAATTATAATCACGTTGTAGTTTCGTACCGTTTCTTTCGAACACCTCCTCATACACCAGTTGAACGGTGAAGCGAGCCTCACAATAGATGCGACATTAAACCGGCAATCATCAACAGCATTTGTTTAGCATTTAAATCATAGCTAGCTACAATCGTTGTTATTAAGATATATGGGTATATTCTCAGGGTTTGGGACTTCTGATCATTCGATAAAGCGATATTATTTTCTGTCGTAGTGACTGCTGCTTTAAATGTTAGTACTGTGTTTAAATGCAGCTATTTTGTGATTGCTGGGCACATTACTTCTGGTCAGTTTTACTTCTTACTGTCTAGTGTCACAGAGAGACATTCATTGTCAGAAAAAGTCACGTTCCTCGCATGACTTGGGTTACACAGCTGACGAGCTTGATTTCTTCTCGACTAGCTAGGTGGCCGAAAAGTCGCGACGAAAAAAGCGGTATCAGGCGGTTCCGGCAATTGCTGACGGCGAGTTTGGTTGTCACCCTTTCTTTGCAGTTACTGTTACGTGAACGGGTGTTTAGTTTTACAGAAAAGCTGTTCTGGTAAAAGTCTCTTGCGAGACTCGAATAACCGGCAGCCGAGTGGGACAGCGTGCGTAATTTTGGTGTAATACTCACAGCAGTGCTGGAAGAACAACTCCAAAAGAATGAAGCGGAAACTCGTTCTAATCCCAAAGGAAGGAAGACGTTTTAACGACCTGTCGAGGTCAATGGGAGAGGATAGAGAAAATGTTCAGTCATATCTAATTCAAAGGAACATAAATGTGTATGACTGGATGGGAATTTTAACCGTCGTCCTCCCAAATGAGATTTCGGCACCACCTTATTCGTTATCTCAATTCCAGTCTGGCCATTCTGGCTTAGATTCTTCAAACATACTTCAGAAAGTGATTCCTTCCTTAAGCATAATCTGTATTTGTCGTCTATAAGCCGTCTTAATATATGTAGCGTAGGTTGCGTCGTCTAGTGAGACGAAATCTCTTAAGTGCGTCTCGCCGTTCTGGTGTTATTCAAGAGATGACTGGAGGTGCGTTTGAGTCCAGATTCAATATCTGAACGTTTTTCACTTAAATTCTGGGGCCAAAGACGGAAAGATATACGGGGCCGTTTCTAGAAGGCATTCATAATTTGCTACTGCTGAGAGGATTATCTTGTTTCGAGGGGTGCCAGTCTAGATCGTGGAGAATCAACTTGACCAGTATACGGGTTGAGTTAGAAGGAAAGGTACGGGCTTTGAGGGGTGATAGTTTTAGTGATTCTGAACAAAAAACTTTATATAGACAAATGCCCTATTCCGAATGGTTTCTAACATAAAACACATTTACTATCACTTTTGTACGTTTTTCTAAGTAACTCGAAACCGTATCTTCCAGCAAAAACGTGTCGCAGTACCTAGTTAAACTACATTAAATTTCCTACAAAAAACGTCATATTCATTTTTAATCTAGGACTAATATTTTGCGTGAAGAGAGCACGAAAATATTGAAAATATCGCGTGACACGCATGCTCTGTAACTTAAGTAGCTTTGATTGCCAGTCTGAGGTACTTCCACGACTTGATAGACCTCGACTGTCCTGCATTAAACTGTTCTTTTCAACTTCCTCTACACCACTGTGGTACGTTATAAAGAATGTCAGTGTATGAATTTTTTCCGTTTTGGTTGGAGAACACTGCAACTGTTTTTGTAAATTACACTGTAGGAAATACTGCAACCACTCCCAAGTCTCCTTGAAATGATTTTATTATAGTATTACTAGTTTCCGATCTGAGCCCATCGTCAGGTGGTAGCGTTGACTTCTTTCCAAGTTCTCCATTTCTGTCCCAAATTATAACAAAATCTTTGTGGTGCATAGCTTACAAAAACTTTTACATTTGCGTGCTAGCATTTAACAAAGTTATTGTGATTACATAGTTTTACATTAGCATATTCATCATACACTGTACTTACTGCCTGGAAATTTCTCCTTTACATATTATAGTACAGATGTTTGGTTCTCTTTTACAACCCACGCTGATCAATGAGCTGAATCCGCCATTTTGCGCACTCTCAAGCTGGGGGAGTGAATCGGTGTCTCTCTTTCACAGGAAGCATCCCGACATTAGCCTTAATCGCTTCTGGGGAAACACGAAAAACACAAACCTGAACCTGGGCAGCCAGACAACTGGAGTGTTACGTGCCTAATAAGTGGATAACGGATAGAAAAGACCCACCATGGTATAATAATGACATTCGGCGGATTCTGAGGAAGCAGAGGCTGTTGCATTCTAGGTTCAAAAGGGGGCGCACAAATGACGCCAAGCGCGAAGATTAATACAGGTTCTTGCGTCTTTGTAAAGAGCTATGCGCGATACATACAACTACCACAGTCACACCTTAGCAAAAGATCTGGTAGAGAACCCAAGAAAAGAGAACCCGAGAAAATTCTGGTCGAATGTAAAATCTCCAGTCCCTTGTTGACCAGTCTGGTGTTGGAAGTTGAAGATGACAAAACGAAAGCCGAAGTATTAAATTTCACGTTCAAGAAATCGTTCACACATGAGTAAAAAATAAAAAAATAAAAAAAAATAAAAAAATAATAAAAAAATGTGTGTGAACTCTTATGGGACTTAACGGCTAAGGCCATCAGTCCCTAAGCTTACGCACTACTTAACCTAAATTATCCTAAGGACAAACACATACACACACACACACACACACACACACACGCCCTAGGGAGGACTCGAATCTCCGTCGGGACGAGCCGTCGCACAGTCCATGACTAGCGCCTCAGACCGCTCGGCTAATCACACAGGAGCACCGTACAAATGTACCGCCGTTTGACCGTCTGACAGACTCCCGTATGGACGACTTAGAAATAAGCATACCTGGCGCAGAGAAACAACTCAAAGATTTGCAAACAAATAAATCACCAGGTCCCTACATAGCTTGCATTTCTTGTGAATCTCTCGCCCAGCACTGAGTCCAAGGCGACTGGAAAAAAGAGCATGTGACTTCAGCATATAAGAAAGATAATAGAACGAACCCGAAAAATTACAGACCATCGCTAACTTCTGTTTGCTGCATAATCCTTGAACATATTCTCAGTACGAATATAATAAACGTTGAGACTGAGAAGCTTATGTCCACGGATCAGCATGGTTTTATAAAGAATTGCTCTTGCGAAACTCAGCTTGCCTTATTTTCACATGATATACTGAGAACCATGGATGAAGGGCAACAGGCAGATTCCATGTTTCTAGGTTACAAAACATTGGTCACTGTATGTAAATAATTATAAAATATTGAGACATGGTGTACATAACGCCGACTGGAACCAGATGAGCTATCACATGACAAAAACTCTACTACGCTGTACGATACTTCCGCTCCATGCGCCGAAGCAGTGAGCTGCATCCAGATGCACGACCTCCTGTGTGAATGTGGCCTTTGTGTCACGTGTCAGCCCGTTGTTTCCACGTCACATCATGAGAAGTGTTCATTTTTCATTTCCCCTAGTGTAGAGGATAGCAGAGAGCGTTTAAGGGGTGCTGTGCGCGGCGGTTGTTTACGGAAGCGTGAGGCAGTGTGGTGAGCCGGCGGGTAGTGGTAGGGGAAGGGGTAGGCGGTTGGGGGTGGGGGAGGGAGGGGGCAGAGCGGCTGTGCAGAATCTGTATCGGCGCGCGAGGAGGCGCCGGCCGGCGTGACTCCGAGAGGCGCAGCCGGCATTGATCTTTACCGAAAGAGCAGGGCCGCTCCGCACACAAAGCGATGCTCTAAGCCCGTCCACTCGCTATCTCTTTCGACTTCTTCCTCGGGACTTCTCCATACGTGTTCCCCAACTTCCCGTTACTCTTCTTTATTCCAGAGCTCAGCCGACTGTCCTGTAGCGCCTCGGGCCGTTTCTTTCCCTTGACCTTCCGCGTATGTCTGCGTATGTGGGTGCTCTCAGGAGATAACACACAACGAATTCGTGGCATTGGCCATGGTGCCGTGAAGAATTCACAGGAATTTTGACGCTCCTTCTTTCCGTCGTAATAGCAGGAAGTGAAGCAGTGGTTGAGATACTGTGCAAGCTTTCTCCTCATCAATTCTCTTCCTAGCATAAAAGATTTCCTCATTCAGTATACCGTACGAGCTGTACTGAAAGAAGTACTGGCGTAATGGAAGTTTTCTTTTTTAATTTATTGGTTTTCGGTATGTGCCCATACAGCCATCTCAAGAGTGCAATGTCACTTACGACGATATGAACGTGAGGACAACACAACAGCCAGTTGTAGAGTGGAGGAAACCTCCGACCGGACGGGGAATCGAACCCGGGCCCTTTCGGTTAGCATCCGTCGTGCTGACTGCGCAACTACCTAGGCAAACAAATGGTTCAAATGGCTCTGAGCACTATGGAACTTAACATCTGAGCTCATCAGTCCCCTAGACTTAGAACTACTTAAACCTAACTAACCTAAGGACATCACACACATCCATGACCGAAGCAGGAATCGAACCTGCGACCGTAGCAGCAGCGCGGTTCCAGACTGAAGCGTCTAGAACCGCTCGGCCACAGCGGCCTGCCCTAGGCAGACAGTGGCAGTTAAGAACGAACTATCCAGTGTGTTGTTACTCACTCACTACAACATACAGTTCCTTTCCAAATTCCAGTGGGTGTCAGCTCTTTTACTTTCTGCAGCCTGGCTACGCACAAAAACAAACTAATAGGTGGCTTTTACTATTGACGAAGGTAAACTTTCGTACGAAGCGCATCAGCTGGTTTTAGAACATCGGATTTAATCGGCACAGCACACTATGCTATTGTCCGCAGTAAGTTCAGACATTAACGGAAACATTCGGCATATAAGATCGTAACTTTGACATCACAATAAATTTAAATGTATCATACAGCCTGATGCTGACGTGTAGCTTAATGCAGTTCTACACACACTAAGCGTTAGCCATTGCGTCACACATTACTATCTGACGAAGTTCAACCCCACTCGGGTGAGTTGACAATATAATGTCTGAGCAACGACTGAGGTAGCTTTTCCAACCCCCTGTATACAAATAACTGTGAATAACTTTACGTAAATCTCCATTTGCACTCGGATATGATTGTTCCACTGTAAAAGCATCAGTTGTTTCATTTAATATTGGAATAATAACGTGTCCATACGACTGTGACAAGGTAAACAAACAAAGACGGTGATAATATTATTTCCCCCACGCTGTATCTTGTTGAACACCGTGGCCGTTATACAATTAAGGACTGTTAATGAAGAATGCAACCAGCCACAAGTATTTTTAAGATAGCTTTATTTGGTTGCCATTGCCAGTTTCGGGCTATCATGTTGCTGTCTCCTCCACAGATACGAGACAGCCATACATAGGAAATTCTGAGTTTGTCAGCAACTCCGGCAGCACTGAGCTAAAGGTAGCGTCCAGATAGGGTGCCACGCGACAAGGTCTATTTTATGCTTCCGCCATACGTCCCTCATCTAGTCTTTAAGAGGAAATCCATACGCCAAACGTGGATGTAAGCAGACGCTCGGTATTACTCAAGCAGTATCAGCGACCGTATCCGGAGTTTCTACTGCTTCTCAACATTGCATTAGGATCGTGTTTATAGTAGCTGTCGAGAAGAGCGGGCATTCAGCTAATGCACTTTCACTGTTGACTGGATTCAGGACTAGACCAGAGTTGACATGGTTCAATGTAGGTGAACTTTAAACTATTGCCACGCACTGTAATCATACCAGAGTGAAGTAATGTTACGTATCTATTAATAAATAATTGGGAATTGTTGCTGTATATTTTTCTTCAACTGTTGCCTACCCCTGTTTGGCCTTGTGACGAGTCTGCTTGTAAGCAAGCTACCTCATAACAGCAACTGCTTTCGGTGGTATGGGGTTCTCTTCCAGCCACGTATTCATGTTTGACAGCAAGAGCATTTGGTGAATACGACACATGCCCGTCTTCAGACGGCTGTACAACTTTTCCTTCGGTATTACATTCGGCAGCAGCACGTCGTCAGCACGTGCACAGCGTAGTAATATTTCCGTAGTTAACGCCACTTTATACAGTATGAATGACTTTAATAATGCAGAAAAATATGCTAATGTGCTGAAATTTCTTACGTTTAAAGTGAAAGAAATATTTTCACTTACTTTCTAAGTTACCGTTCGCAGCACGTTAGTAGATTTTCTGCATTACTGAAATCATCCACACAGAGTATAAAGTGTCGCTAACTACGCAAATATTTTTGTGTAGTATGGGAGCGCACGACATGCTGCTAAAGAAAACAGTACAGTAGTGAAAGAGGCGTCGCCGCCTGAATATGGGCATCATAACCTAAAACCGGTTACGGCAATAAAATAAAGCATTTTGAAAGTATTCTTGCCTGGTTGCGTTCTATATCACAAATCCGTTATAAAGTTTTTTTCTAAAATCGCTGTCTCGTATATATATATATATATATATATATATATATATATATATATCAACTTCGGTTAACAACTAACAATAAATACTGGCAGGCTTTTCCCCGCTGTAGCGGTATTAGTCAACCCAAGTTCTCATGTTTCTGTGGCATCGTATTCCTTCGTAATTTTCCAGATAGCTACTTGCGGATCTGGGTCATATGCGCTCCACCCATGTGAGATCAAACGAGGCTGTTCTGCTCGGTTTCTTGAATACAACTTCGCGTCTTGCGCGAAAGGCGTTGTATTGAAAGCTCAATAAAGATTAACTAATAATGGAAGAGAAAGGAGATGTCACAGCTCGACTTGCATTCTGGAGGACGGCGATTCGAATCCTAGTGTGGCTACTCATGTTTAGAATTTCCGTAATTTCGCTAAGTTGGTTAATGCAAATGCTGGGGAAAAGACACGGCCGAAAACCTTCACCTTTCTTTCACAGTCTGATCTTGCTCTCCACGCCTAATGACCTCATCGTCGTCGAAAAGTTACATCGTAATGTGCCTCCGTTTTACTAGGTGACACCTCCTTATTCTCCCAAACTCGCAGACCATATACAGAAGCTACCACGTCAAGATGCTATGTAATATTTGTCACTTGAATTCTGGGGAGTCGTCTGTTAATTAACAACAGAAGCACAACCATGCATCACGCCTTTTTGTTAAGTACTTTTTCTTCACACACTTTCATATTTCGTGCCACTAAAGAACTTCTTAACAGCAACGCAACTTGTCTGCGAATATTCACAGTGAGCACGCTGGAGAGAGTGCTGCCATTACATTGTCTGTCTCTATTACGGCTATGGAGATTAAGTTACATATCTTACAAACGGTAGAGATATCAATATCATATTCGAGAATAGCTCGCTTCTATCCCCCGTCCTACTGGCCTTTACGTTTTCTGTACATTCCGAAAATCACTTCAACCGAAGGTTGGTTCAGCTGGTACACAGCCGATACATTCCTCGAACCATGTCCCATCCGCTCTTCTAGTTCCTTCTCTGATACTCTCATTATCAGTTGGCATGTGATTAACATTATCAGCCGGCCGGGGTGGCCGAGCGGGTCTAAGAGCTACAGTTTGCTACCGCGCGACCGCTACGGCCGCAGGTTCGAATCCTGCCTCGGGCATGGATGTGTGTGATGTCCTTAGGTTAGTTAGGATTAAGTAGTTCTAAGTTCTAGGGGACTGATGACCGCAGAAGTTAAGTCCCATAGCGGTCAGAGCCTTCTGAACCATTTTTTAACATTATCACATTATTTACAATACATAATTTTCAATGGACGTTAAAGATCAGATGTTTGAATTTGACGCATACACATGACTAATGCTCCTCACACTAATGTCTGAAACATGCTGACTGTGTGTGACATTCTAGTACTTAGAATAATTCTGCACGTCTTTACTACCCTACCACGATGCTGTTGCACTTGGCCTCCCGTGGTATTACAGTAAACGAGAACCACATTATTTTTTTCGACTTCCTTATAAACTGTGAAATCCCGAATTGCTTCAAGATCAAGCTGCCCGGCCATTAAAACACCAGAGAACATTGTGATCGTCTTCAAACACACAGGAGACACATGATCCGACCGAAGCGCCCACACTCTTACACATGCAATAATATTGTGGTTGACTAATATGTTTGCGGAGTATGGCGACATGGCCTTTATTTAGGGTTTTCAAATGAAAATGGAATTGATGTTTGTGAAGGACGACAGAAACGGTGTCCTATTAGCTCACTACCCGACTGAGTGCCTTTGGGCAGTTTCCGTCTACACATTACATTTCACTCAAAAAATGCCACTCGTATACCTACAACGTAAAAGACCTCACGTTGCTCTTACGGCGTCTAATATAAAGAGGGAATTTCACTGTTTATTGACAGCGTTTCTTTCTTTCCACATAATTTGTCATCAGAGTTAACTACGTGGTAGAAGGCCTGATATTCAGTAATGAGATTCAGATTGAGCTGTATAGTTGTTTATTATGTGATAACTATGAGAGCCAATGTGTGAACAGTAGTTAAATAATTACATTGCATTGCAACACCAGTGGCCATGAAGGTTGTTATTTTGTTTATTTTTGTGGTGATCAGTGCTTCGTAGGTGACGTGATGACAGTCGAAGACTTACTTCATTTGAAAATGATTTTCTGTTCAAAAGTTTTGGTGAATCACGCAGTTCAGGCTGACGATATTTTTGTGCACCCGCTATGAACTTATGACTTCACCTTTTGATACGTTAGTTTAAATGTCACACAGACGAAAGAGGTATACAACTATTGTCATCATATAATATTTGTCATCATATAATATTTTGCTTTGATGTCAGAAAGGACGCCCGGCTCTGGAAGTAATTACCACGCCGAAAATATGAATGGAGCCCTGATAGTCACAGTGATTCAAAATGGTAAGTTTGAAAACTTGCGGGAAAATAAGAAGAAAAAGAAGTGGGAATGAGACAAAGTTTAAGTTTTAAATTTAATGCCCGGAATACAGACAGCACTCCGAAACTGATAGAAACACAGCAGCCTATGGACAGGCTGGAATCCAGATAATGGCAATTTTTAAATTCTACGTAGTTTTCAACAGAATTTTGCAGTGCATTTTCCGTTCCATACTACACAAACGAGACTGAAATTAGCTTTCTGTGTATTACGAAGTTGAAGGCAACATGGTGTTTTATTACCTGTTACTGATGTGGACTGACAATGAGCGAGCAAATCGACCTGCTGTAATGAAGTTTGAAGCACAATATGTTGCAGTGCGCGCGATGTGGCAGAGAAAAGCGATGACTGCGCCCCACTGATGAGGGTGACAACCATGTTTTCAGTGAGTTTATGAAGTTACGATGAAATGAATACCCCTAGCTGCATACAGGCGTCGATATAAGTCAACGGGGACAGTTGAAAATGTGTGCCCCGACCGGGACGCGAACTCGGGATCTCCTACTTACATGGCAGACACTTTATCCATTTTTTCTTTTTTTTCGTTGGGCTCGGTCGTTGCGGACGTCACATAACATCCGCTAAAGTTCGTTTGTTGATCCTTCCACTCAGTTTTTTTTTTTATTACAGAGGCTAATCAGCTCTCTGACCGAACATGCTGAGCTACCGTGCCAGCAGCTGAGCCACAGAGATGCAGATAATAGTGCGACTGCAGGGACTTATCACTGTCCCACACTATATTCGTAGTGGCCCTGCCCATTACATTCATTACTCGCGGCTTTTTGCCGATTCCCGTAAGAGTTTGTCCGAAAGAACAGATACCACCTTTATATATATAGTTTATGAAGTTCAGCGATGACTGCGCGCACTATTGTTTATATCTCTGCCTTACTACCACGCTGTTTGAAGACTCTAAAATGGCAATTTTGATCCATATGTACATTTTCAAAGTTTTTAGTCTACTATACCTGATACTCACTTTCGACCTGCCATTCATTCCAAGGAACATTAACGTAGTCACTCACTCATAGCCTAAGGGATTATGACAAAGTGGTGCATTACGATGTGAACTACGGTACAGACATATGTAACAAAAAGTGAAGACCTCCACCTCCTTTTAGTTTCGATGTATTAGAAAGTTCATCATCTGCGCATCGCCTTAACCTAAATCGCAGAAATATAGAATCTTCGAAAATATAAAGCAGTTTTGTTGGTATAGGAACTTTTATTTTTGTAACTGAATAAATCAGAATGAGCAATTTCGGCACTGTTAGTATTTTGTATAAAATTTTAATAGTTGTTGTTGGCTAACGACACGGACATTGCGGTCGCTTCCTTTCGTATGTGTACTGCCTCCACAGTAGATTGTGAGAAATAATGATACTATAACGCTCTCTTGGATACGCCCGAAGTTAGTTTTACTTCCGAACTTATCTCCATTAAGAGTGACATGCTGTTTTCTATTTACTAGGAACGCTTCAATCCATTCACAAAGTGTGTGATAGAGATACCAGCTTCATTTCATGGTGTGATGGTCGTTGCTGCTAAATGGACACTGGGAATAAAGTCTGTCACGTAACAACTCTTAGCAGATCAAGTAACTAACATACTAGGAAAATGGCGTTGCCGCAGACAATCTTCATGCACATTTTTTCATTCGTGCAAAGAGGAAATAAATTATATTTTTTAATGGCAGTCATATTCTTGTAACTACTTTTAAGATAAGAATGTAAGACAGAAATTTTTTGATTAAATATAAATTTGTGGCTGCGTTTCAGTACGGTCGACCTAACATTTCTGTTTTCTTTCTGTTACAGGTATTTTCTTTTGTTTGAGAGAGAGTGACTTGAAGCAGTAGAAACACGCAGCTGTTTTCAACTTCCGAAACAACTAACGTAAGCATCTTTTCAACTCATACGCCCTATAAGTCTATAAACTAGGTCCTCCATTGCAGTTTTAAAGCTTGAGCTATATACATTTATTACCCTTTTCATACTATGTGGCCGCGCGGTTAGAGGCGTTATGTCACTGGTTGTGCGGCCATTCCCGCTGGAGGTTCGAGTCCTTCCTCGGGCATGGGTGTGTGTGTTGTTCTTACCATAAGTTAGTTTAAGTAGTGTGTAAGTCTAGGGACCGATGACCTCAGCAGCTTGGTCCCTTAGAATTCACACACATTTGAACATACTTTGTATTATCAGATACCTGGCGGTTTTGTATTCCTCTGCCATGCAGTTTTATGCTTCCTATGGAGATCTTTATTTATCCGCCTTTCTTCTATTGTGTTTACAACCTCGCCATGGGTAACGCGATGCCTTACCAGTCGACCCCGCCAGCTATATACTGGGATAGCTATGTGCACATGTACCAATGGCGGTATTATCCCGTGTACAAGGTAGAAAAGGACTGCGCATTCGCGGAGCTGTCATTCCTACTCAGATTATTCATGTGCAAACGTGTCCGACATGATTCTGGCTGGTCAACGGAAATTAACAGACTTTGAACGCGGAATGGTAGTTGGTGCTAGACGCATGTGTCATTCAATTTCGGAAATCGTTAGGTTATTCAACATTCCGCGATCCTATGTGTGCCAAAAATACGTAGTTTCAGGCACTACCTCTAAGCACGGACAACGTAGTGGCCGACGGCCTCCACTCAACGACTAACAGCAGCGGCGTTTACGTAGAGTTTCAGTGATAACAGACAAGGATCGCTGCGTGAAGTAATCGCTTAAATCAATGTACGACGAATGAGGAACGTATCCGTTAGGACAGTGTGGCGAATTTCAGCGTTGATGGGCTATGGCAGCAGACGACCGACGCGAGTGCCTTTGCTAACAGCACGACATCGCCTGTAGCGCCTCTCCTGAACTCGTGACCATATCGTTTAAGTCCTTGACGACTGTGAAACCATGGCCTGGTCAGATGAGTCACGATTTCAGTTAGTAGGAACTGATGGCGGGGCTAGAGTGTGGCACAGATCCCACGAACCCTTGGACCCAAGTTGACAACAAGGCACTGTGCAAACTAGTGGTGGCTGCGTAATAGTGTGGTCCAGCTGAAATGATCATTGACTGGAAATGGTTATGTTCGGCTACTTGGAGACCAACTGCAGCCATTCATCGACTTCGTGTTCCCAAACAACGATGGAATTTTTATGGATGATAATGCACCGTGTCACCGGTCCTTAGCTGTTCGCGACTGGAATGAAGAACATTGTAGACAGTTCGAGCAAATTGCTTGGATACCCAGATCGCCCGGCATGAATCTCATCGAACTTTTACGGGACAAAATAGAGAGGTCAGTTCGTGAACAAAATACTGCAAGGGCCACAACTCCGCAATTATGGACGGGTATAGGCGCTGCATAGTTCAGTATTTTTGCAGGGGACTTCCAACGACTTGTTGAGTCCTTGCTGCACTACGCCGGGCAAAAGGAGGTCCGACACGAAATTAGGAGGTATCCCATGACTTTCGTCACCTCAGTGTGACTAGGGCCGGATTTTGAGGTTTTTATAAAATGGAATTAGCCCTTTATTTTCTTGGAATTGCCCCTTATTTTCTTGGAATAGCCCATTTTAGGTTTAGGTTTTAGGTTTTTGAAATCATTAATGAGAAATATAATGAACGCTACTCTTCTCACAGAAAATTATAATTTTGTGGAAAATAAACAATTGATTATCCCTTACACTGGCACTCAAAAAAATACATAAAAAGTTCATACACTCCTGGAAATGGAAAAAAGAACACATTGACACCGGTGTGTCAGACCCACCATACTTGTACCGGACACTGCGAGAGGGCTGTACAAGCAATGATCACACGCACGGCACAGCGGACACACCAGGAACCGCGGTGTTGGCCGTCGAATGGCGCTAGCTGCGCAGCATTTGTGCACCGCCGCCGTTAGTGTCAGCCAGTTTGCCGTGGCATACGGAGCTCCATCGCAGTCTTTAACACTGGTAGCAAGCCGCGACAGCGTGGACGTGAACCGTATGTGCAGCTGACGGACTTTGAGCGAGGGCGTATAGTTGGCATGCGGGAGGCCGGGTGGACGTACCGCCGAATTGCTCAACACGTGGGGCGTGAGATCTCCACAGTACATCGATGTTGTCGCCAGTGGTCGGCGGAAGGTGCACGTGCCCGTCGACCTGGGACCGGACCGCAGCGACGCACGGATGCACGCCAAGACCGTAGGATCCTACGCAGTGCCGTAGGGGACCGCACCGCCACTTCCCAGCAAATTAGGGACACTGTTGCTCCTGGGGTATCGGCGAGGACCATTCGCGACCGTCTCCATGAAGCTGGGCTACGGTCCAGCACACCTTTAGGCCGTCTTCCGCTCACGCCCCAACATCGTGCAGCCCGCCTCCAGTGGTGTCGCGACAGGCGTGAATGGAGGGACGAATGGAGACGTGTCGTCTTCAGCGATGAGAGTCGCTTCTGCCTTGGTGCCAATGATGGTCGTATGCGTGTTTGGCGCCGTGCAGGTGAGCGCCACAATCAGGACTGCATACGACCGAGGCACACAGGGCCAACACCCGGCATCATGGTGTGGGGAGCGATCTCCTACACTGGCCGTGCACCCCTGGTGATCGTCGAGGGGACACTGAATAGTGCACGGTACATCCAAACCGTCATCGAACCCATCGTTCTACCATTCCTAGACCGGCAAGGGAACTTGCTGTTCCAACAGGACAATGTACGTCCGCATGTATCTCGTGCCACCCAACGTGCTCTAGAAGGTGTAAGTCAACTACCCTGGCCAGCAAGATCTCCAGATCTGTACCCCATTGAGTATGTTTGGGACTGGATGAAGCGTCGTCTCACGCGGTCTGCACGTCCAGCACGAACGCTGGTCCAACTGAGGCGCCAGTTGGAAATGGCATGGCAAGCCATTCCACAGGACTACATCCAGCATCTCTACGATCGTCTCCATGGGAGAATAGCAGCCTGCATTGCTGCGAAAGGTGGATATACACTGTACTAGTACCGACATTGTGCATGCTCTGTTGCCTGTGTCTATGTGCCTGTGGTTCTGTCAGTGTGATCATGTGATGTATCTGACCCCAGGAATGTGTCAATAAAGTTTCCCCTTCCTGGGACAATGAATTCACGGTGTTCTTATTTCAATTTGCAGGAGTGTATATTAACCCGTGCTTCAATTATTTTCTCTTTTTATAATATTTTGTTGAGAAGCCATTTACTGAAAAATCCTTTCACCTGTAACACTTGAGGTGTAGACCTACATATGACAACAATCTGTGGGCTAATGCTCCAGTTCACAAGAAATTTTATGTTGCTTTTTGGTGTTGCTGTACAAAATTAACCAAATTTCTGAGTTTGTTAAAGCGAAATTTCTTTCTATTGTCTCTCAGTACATGTTTGTAGGCTGAGAAAGATCTCTTTCAGCACAAGTAGTATATGGTGCATATTCATCGACGCAATGCTCGTTGCCTCCTATACAGTCCACCTTTGAACTTCTCCCCCTGAATAATGGCGGTTATTTTCTTGGTATCTTCATATCCAGGATTCCTCAGAAGAATATTCCTTAAATTGGTGATGCATGTCCTACTCGCTGAACCAGGTGTTTCCTCCAGATACATCTGCATGTCGGAGATCACGTGTACAGAATTATTCAATGCTAGAGATTTGGGCTTCAGGCTTGGAATTGCTTCAGGTAGCTGTTGGAAGTGAGCTCTTAAAAATGTCAAGGATGCCACATTCATGTTATTCTGAAGCTGATTGTATATAGTGGAATGACTCTAAAACCTCTTTGATTTTGGTACTACTCGGTATAATATGAAGCTACCAAGAGCCAGGAGTACCAACGTGTAAGTATGGGTTCAGGTGGGAGGGGAATGTTTGAAGTTATTTACTTAAAGGATTCAAAGTGAACAGGAGCTTTGAGGAACACTCTATCAGCAGAAGAAATGGTATTGTTAATCTCAGGAAAATTATTTCTGAGTTCGTTTGCTAGACGGTGTAGGCCATGGTCAGGGTAGGTGCTATGGATCATACTGGGATATAATTCTTTCAGCGCTGCTCCAGCTTTTAACATATAAGCAGCACAGTCTGTCAAGAACAGCAAAAATTTCGCAGCTGTATTTTCTCCTGGCCATAGGATGCGTTGGGTATTCCTCACAGTGCGGATTACAGTACTGTGATTCGTCGTCTCCAATTCTTTATACAGGGGTAGGTGGAGTTTTGCTGATGTGGAATCTGATTTCCTCATCGTGACATTAGCTAGAATTCTGCCACAACTGTGAAAGGCCTCATCGGCTGAAAGCAAAATAAAGTGATCATCAATACCTGTATTAATATCTGCAATAGCCTTTCCATACACCCGTTTCAAATATTTTTTGCGCAAGGCTTATTCACCTGATATACCGTGGTCTAGTGGCTAGCGTTGCTGCGTCTGGATCACGGGGTCCCGGGTTCGATTCCCGGCCAGATTTGGGATTTTCTCTGCCCTGGGACTGGGTGTTTGTGTTGTCCTCATCATTTCATCATCATCATCATCATTCGTGACAGTGAGTAGATTGGACTGTGTACAAAAGTGGACTGTGAAAAATTTGGGATTTTGTATGGGCGCTAATGACCGCGCAGTTGAGCGCCCCACAAACCACACATCATCATCATCGTCATCTGATATACTGCGGCCGCTGATACTCTACCGGAAGCCCTGAAAAGTAGGGCTGTTCAGCACGTTGCGTGGCACATTAGCCGCCACTAAGCCTTCACACAAGTGTAGATTAAAGCTGCCCACTACACTACTTGTCTCAGAGCGAATTAATAATTGAATCTGTTGGTTGTTCTTCTTCCTAGTGACGCTCGTAATGTGCGCTGCAGAATCTTCCTGTTGAAGGAAATGTGAATTTTTAACATGGATTACAAAAATTAAAACGAACGAAGACTAAGAAAATGGCAATAACAAAAAAAAATAATAATAACGTGATCATGTAAGCTTCAGCTGAATTGCATATGCATGTCAGTGACCAGTTTTAAATTTCGATTTGAAAATACGGGAGAAGAAGATACGTAGATGAAATGACTAATAAAAATAGCCTGTGTACTTATTTGTTTTTGACAGGCTTGGCAAAAAATTACTCGACCATCAGATGTGAAGTTGGAGTTTTCCACAATCCACTGTCGGGAAAGACCACTTTTGCTGATTTCTGTTTAGGCGTGACACAATTGCACTTAAAGCGCACTGTTCAATGCGGGTCACTACACCACACAACTTTACCTCCTCACTCCAAAAATAGACTGAACTTTTGCCGATTAGTTTTTTTTAATATCCATATCAATTGTTGGACAGCATTTAAGTAAAGGCTAACTGGGTTTGTCCCAAAGCAGCGACATGTGGACATGTTGACGGTGTTGATTTCAGTACGCGCTGTATTTGTTACTCATTCCGAACTACATAAAAATAGTAGATTCAAGTATCACCGATGCAGTAGCGTGTTGACACGTTATCAAGCTATGAAGACTTCCAACATTACGCCGTACACATTCTTGATTTCAGTGCAGTGTTTAAATTTATTTGTTATATATTTTCTTAAGATGTGCAAATTCACATTATTAATAAAACCTTTAAATCTGGGCCCTAGTTATAAGCGATACCGTGACCTGGGTGCCCATCAATGTCTCAAAGAATTCAAATAACGATTTATAGAGACAACACGTTGACAGAAAAGGAATGTAGCGACCCATTCTGCAGAGAGTACGCACGCAGTGCCTACCGCAGAGTTTTCTCGTAGAGTACACAAAGCTCTTTTTCTTTTTTAAGTCCATTTCTAACTGACTACTGGCGAACTCGCGTGATGTACGCTCATAGAGGGAGACAGAGAGGGTAAGAGAATATGGACACTAAATAAATGTTGGCAAGCCACGATAGCTTCTCATGTCACACAAAACGTGTGTGACTATTTAAAGTACGCTGTTCACATATGCTTTTGATATTTTCTCGCTCTAGGAACTCAGGAAACAAGTGACTGACGATATCCACACACAGTTTGTCAAAAAGAAAATTACACACTGCTGTGCAAAACTTAAGGACGGGCTCGATAACGTGACATAACATGTCAACTGCTAGGTGGAAATGAATGAAAGCGTGGGAACATGTTGCGAGAGGTCTCCTAGCCGCGTACAAAAAGTTGGATGTCGCATGGCGTGAGGTCAGAGCGACTATGGCGCCAAATGGGGCACGGTGGGTAACGAGGCAGTTGAAGGAACGGGAAAAAGAGTTTTTGTCACTCAGCGAGGAGGTATGGCGCGCTGTGGTGGTGATCTTCATTACAAAACGGCCTGGAGACGAGGAGGAATCGTCGCGAGACTGTGAGGACTTAGTTAGCCCAGGAGTTCGGTATTGCTGATAGCAATGTTTCACGTGGGAGTGTTCCGATCCATCGGCACTGCTGCCCCAAGGCGAGGAGGTGGTCGACCACGGTCATTTCAGTAGCAGGTGACCGCTGCATTGTGAGAAAGCCAAGAAGGGACCCACGTGATATAACTGGTACAGCTACAATCACATTTAACAGGACTGAAAGCACGCAGCCGCACGCTCCAGGGTGGTACGGCAACTGCGTGGGGGTCGTCTCTTAGTCCAACGACCGGTACGTTTTGTTACTTTGACACCCGCAAATCGTCGGCACTGTTTGCGATAGTTCCAGGGCCGGTTTAAGGCCCAAGAGACACAAACCGTCGTTTGGGGCTCCAAGCCCTGCCTGCTTATGCTATAGAAATCACTTGCATGACAAAAAATGGTTCAAATGGCTCTGAGCACTATGGGACTTAACTTCTGAGGTCGTCAGTCCCCTAGAACTTAGAACTACTTAAACCTAACTAACCTAATGACATCACACACATCCATGCCCGAAGCAGGATTCGAACCTGCAACCGTAGCGGTCGATCGGTTCCAGACTGTAGCGCCTAGAACCGCTCGGCCACACAGGTCGGCCTTAAATGACAAATTGTAACAAAGAGTCACTACATTTTTCTGAGTCTGTGGCATAATTTTGTGCCAGATAGCAGATTTGTATGAGACTAATTCAGTAATAAAACTTCTATATAGGTCCAACAAGAAATTAAGGAGTAAAAATACAGCGAATGTGGTAATTTTGATGCTGTTTTTGTGGCATACTGCCCAGATGAAAATAAATTGATGCCAGTGTGCTTAATACCAAACTGGAAGTACTACCCAAAGGCGTCTTTGCATGAAAACTTTAATTGTATTTGACGGGTATGACATACTGGCGTGGGGAAAACGGATTAGTTAGTAGTGTTTGTGCTGGCGGTTTGCCAGTGATTCATTCGGTGAATTACAGACTAAACCAAGACACTGACACGTAGTAGCAGTAAACAGTAATTTCATTTCTCCTGTTTAGCAGAACAATTTGACAGCTTTCCCCGACCTAAAATGGCGGCTTTTACGTCACGCTTCACAGCTTTGCTTCTAGTAGTAGTCTCTCTAGATATTTTATATTTGTGTGGCGTCTATTCTTTCGGACATGTTTCTGCCGTTTTTGTCGTTTTTATGCAGCATCCTTAAGAATTTAATATATCGGTATCATTGTTAGTGCAGTTATTAATAAATGACAGGAATATACGCTGAAATGTAGGGTGATTTCAGCCGGCTAACTTTCTAGTATATTCCAGGTAGGGATGTTTCAAAGATTTTGCGGTTGTCATATAAGGTGTATAGCGTATCTTGTTCTCAAAGGTGCAACAGCAAGGTAGTTCCGGAAAAATAAAAAAATATTAATACAATAAACACTATTAAAAATGAAAATTTAAGGAAGCAGTTTTGAAAGTACGTACAAATCCACCTGCAAATTGGTATTGCTGAGGAAGCGCATAAATAACACGAAAAGTTTAACATCCATATCCCTCACATAAATGTCTCTGTGTTTGTATATGCTGCTTATATTAATTGTTGAAACAGTTAGGTAGATAAAGATCTTCGATTTTATGAATCCATATTATGATTACTGTATCAACACTGATGCTATTTACAGGATACAGGGAAGAAATGAGATTCAAGTTTCTAAAGATTCTTTGCCTGCGAAATGCAACATCCTACATTACGCGTCCAATTTGGTGACGACGTGCGAGCATGGCTAGAGCGAATCCACTGGAGTAAAGGACTTGTCAGCAGTAACGAAATGGGTTACTTATTCGTTACTTATTCGTGCCACTACCGAAAACTACCGACATGGCCCCACTGTAACACGAACAGCATGGGCCCCGTCGCTACTATAGTAGTATCACACGCGGGTCGCTTAGAGGATCTGGTGGAACACGAAGGAGTGGTGCATGAATTTGTTTGCGGGAAAGACAACATGCGAGTAACGAAACGTTTTTTGAAATATCTAATTGGTACCTATAGTCTCGTAGAGTAATCGTTACTCAGTAATGGACACATACGAATTGCAATAGCCCTTAACAGAGAAGTAGTGAAGCCGGTGTGGGAGATGGAGAGGAAGAAGAGGCGGTAGTGTCTCTAGAGAATAATCCGAGCCATCTGCTGAAATGATTTAAACAGACAGTTCTATAACGGCGCCATTGAAAATCCAGTGGTTTTTAGTGGGCAGCTGAGCCGTTCTGGAGGGTGTAAGGAAGACAGAGTTCTCGTATTTGGAACACGTGTGGGAGGAGAGCGGGCGCGTCCTTGGGAAGCGCATGCGCACGACGAGCGCAAGGCCGGCCTACCGCAACGGCGCGGAGCCCAGCAGAGCGGTTCACGCATCTCGGTCAAAGTCGTGCTCGGCATTCCGCCTATGCTAATTAGCCCCCTTCGCTCTCATTAGCAGCGACTGGCTGTGGCTTTCCCGATGCAGAATGCTTTCTTTGCTTTTACGTCGGTTGCAGGAACAGGCGGTCGTCCGCTCCGTCTCTCTTTCATGCGCCTCTCTCGCTGCTGTCTTCTGCGCTCATTTCTTGCTCTTGTCTTCCTATCCCCGTTTCAGGAATGCTGCCAGTCTGTAGCTGTGGGCAGTGTTTTCGGAAGACGTTAGTCTGTTCCGAACTCATAAGTTTGAAATGTAATGCGACTAAATAAACAAAGAGGCCCGATATTGTTTGATTACGTTTCGGACAACAACCAATGGAAACAGTAACATGTACGTGTACAGCCATATTACGCTAGTCACCTTACGGTGTGTGGCGGATACCGTAGAAAATGGTCCCTGCGAAGAATAGTTGTTGCTAAGCCTTCGTGTATCCCTCTAATTTTACCTTCAGTTCTTTTTCGCAAGGCCGGGCGCGGTGGCCTAGCGGTTATAGGCGCTTCAGTCCGGAACCGCGCGACTGCTACGGTCGCAGGTTCGAATCCTGCTCGGGCATGGATGTGTGTTAGGTTTAAGTAGTTCTAAGTTCTAGGGGACTGATGACCTCCGATGTTAAGTCCCATAGTGCTCAGAGGCATTTGAACCATTTTTTGCAAGGCATAGATAGGAAACACATCTCATCACATAACGTGGAGGTTTGCCCCTCTGCCTGTGGTAGATAGGGTGCAATGCTGGTGCACACACAAGTGTTTGGAGCACACCGTTCATCACACATTGTTAAAAAATGGGCCCCTTTGTTGATTCACTGAAGTATATTTTTAATCATTTCGTCCTTTGTATTATTATTTTCGGATGTTCGAAGTATTTACAAATAAAATTTAAATTTTCTGCTAGAAAAAAAGCACGTGTGAAAAATCTTAAGTATTTATTTATATCGACTATGCCGCATTTTTAAATACTCGAAACACAGCAGCTAACAAAATGAGGACCTTCTCTCTTTTGCATTATACTGTAGAATGTCATATGTATCTGGTATTATTTTATACGTTACTAAGCCCTCCCTACGGCTTTTACGTAGTCGTATCACCGATTCCCATCAGATCACTGCGGTTTAGGGCTGTCGGCCTTGGCTAGCAGTTGGATGGGTGTCCGTTGGGGTCTACCGAGTGCTATTGGCAAGCGGGGTACACATAGCCCTTGTGAGGCCAACTGAGGAATTATTTCACTGAGAAGTAGCGCGACTCTGGTTACCGTAACCTACAACGGCCGAGAGAGCAGTGTACTGACTACGTGACCCTCCATATCCAGTTTCGTCTATCGCCTGAGGATGACATGGCGGTCGGTCGGTATCGTTGGGCCTTCCGAGGACTGTTCGGACGGAGTTACAATTCCCTCACGCTATATTTTCCAACAATAAACTGTTCTTTATTTGCTCAAAATTTAATAAAGGAAGAACTTTTTTTTAAAAAATATCAGCTTCTGTGAAATATTTTCGGATTATCAGCAGAGTAATAGTGTTGTCGTGAAGCAACATTTCTACAAGTTTTCTACTTGTCACCTTTAGTGGGAGGTGCATTGCAAGTATGAAAATTATTGTGCATCACTTTGTACTACTTACAAAATAATCACGAGAGGTATGTTGGCGCTTAAAGTATTTGTACGGTAGTTTTTATCTATAAACTTTCCAGAAAACGGCAGAAAACATTGACAATTCTGTTTAGAGGACTTCCACATTTTAGCGAAATAATCCCAACAAATAGTTTTGTATCGATAAAAATGACAAGAAGTTCCAAATAATCGCAAGAAGTCTATCGTAACCGACGACACACTGTGCAAAAACTATGCACAAACTAATTTGGTTCAAAAAGTGAGGAAGTTAATTACTTTCCGTTTAATCCTCTCTGGAACAGACCACTCTCCGTTTTTTTCTCATTCCATAGATAGAAACGAGTGGAATCATTTTTCCTACACAAGAAATAAGCTTTGGACAGGTAAAACAACAAGTAAGATTGTTTCGACACAGCGTATTTGTTTCCTTCAGAGCGATTGAACTATCATTGTTGCTGGTTTCTTGTTAACCGAAAGGCAAAAACTTTAGTGTTGTTTAACGCACGACGTTTGTATTTATAGACGATAAGTATTGTTCACCAGTTACTGAAACACGAACATTTTCTGGAAGTGTAAATCGGTTTTGGATGTGTGTGGTGTTAAACGAAAACTTCTCAGAAACTAATTTGGATCGAGTTATTATCCACCACCAAAACTATGAGAAGACCCCAATACTTCAAACAGATAGACAGATCTGGATCGGTTCAGAGAGCGTTGTTCCACTGAAACGGATCAACAAACAGGGAACCTTCTCCGTGGGACGCTAATGTAGCCGTGTGCCCCAAGTACGTACCTGCTAAACGGCTACGTGGGCCAACTGCGGCTTCATTCCATTTTGTTGCTTGCACGGATATGGTTTTAGGGCATCTCTGACACAAACGTATAATATGGTTCCCTATTTCCCTGACAGATTTTGGCGTATATTAACATTTCTGGTTCACGAAAAGTATACTATTGTAAAAAAAGGGGTGGGGGCTTAAAAATGGCGCTGCATTGGTAGAAGTATAATATTCTTAGTTTCTTGTTGCAATGAATGGTGTTCTCTGGTTCGGAATTACGTAAATAAGTTATTGCTGCGTATCCTTTCTACACACTGAACGAATTGTTGTAGAAGAAAGTGTTCCGCAACTATAGGTCCTATCGTCTTTTAAAATGTAGCAGTCCAGTTTTTCCTGCTTTTGCAAGAGCTACCGTTTCTGCCCCAATATTATCCCAGTAAAGGCTCGTTACCAAAATTAAAATTAAAACTAGATGTCCGTTGAAAGGGCATCACTAACGGGAAGAGTTCCGAACACAAGAACTGGGTACGGCCGATTTCCTGCCCCATAATTGTCGTGCTGAACTACTAGTCTGTCCCTAATGACCTTTACACGGACAGAATGTTAAGCTCTGACTCAACCTCCTTCCGTTCTTCCATTTTTTAATGCTACTACTTTCCGTTGAGCTATTAAATGCTTCTTATGAATTTCTGTTTCCCGTTCCCATACCTGTGCCTTCTAATACGTGCTGGTTTGGCGAAGCATACATACATCGCTAATACTTAACTGGCAAGGCAGGCAGAGGTAGCGCAAGTTTCCTGTCACTAGACCAACAACCAATGTCATGGGTTCAATTCCAAATATCTCCACAAAGTTTCTATGAAAACATTCGTGTTGAGAGGCTATGTTTGGTGCATAAAACTATTTACTTACATCTGGACAAATCGGTACGTCGGCCTAGCAGATCGTGTGTAATACTGTGAAGACTATAAAATAAACTTGTATGAGACTAGCTTTGTAGCCAAACAACACATATCGTGTGTGATTATACCGAGACGAAATAGAAATACATAAATGCCGCAGTAATTTTAATAGAAAGGAAGAAGGAATTTAAATTGTTATTGGTTACACCGACCTTTTACCAAACTAGCAGCGCGTCTCTGAATTCTTTAGATGCCTACTTGATAAAGACTCCATACGCTGGAACAATAATCTAGAACTAGTCTTACATGCTAATTGTTTTACATATGCACTGCACTCTCCCAATAAATCTATGTTAGCGATTCGCCTTCCCTCATACAGATTTTACTTGATCGTCCCATTTCATATAAGATGAATATCAACAAAAGCAAAACGAAGATAATGGAATGTAGTCGAATTAAATCAGGTGATGATGAGGGAATTAGATTAGGAAATGAGACACTGAAAGTAGTAAAGGAGTTTTGCTATTTGGGGAGCAAAATAACTGATGATGGTCGAAGTAGAGAGAATATAAAATGTAGAATGGCAATGGCAAGGAAAGCGTTTCTGAAGAAGAAAAATTTGTTAACATCGAGTATAGATGTAAATGTCAGGAAGTCGTTTCTGAAAGTATTTGTATGGAGTGTAGCCATGTATGGAAGTGAAACATGGACGATAAATAGTTTAGACAAGAAGAGAATAGAAGCTTTCGAAATGTGGTGCTACAGAAGAATACTGAAGATAAGGTGGATAGATCACGTAACTAATGAGGAGGTATTGAATAGGATTGGGAAGAAGAGGAGTTTGTGGCACAACTTGACTAGAAGAGGGATCGGTTGGTAGGACATGTTCTGAGACATCGAGGGATCACCAATTTAGTATTGGAGGGCAGAGTGGAGGGTAAAAATCGTAGAGGGAGACCTAGAGATGTATACACTACGGAAATTCAGAAGGATCTAAGTTGCAGTAGGTACTTGGAGATGAAGAAGCTTGCACAGGACAGAGCACCATGGAGAGCTGCATCAAACCAGTCTCGGGACTGAAGACCACAACAACAACTACTAAATATTACGCCTAAATACTTAGACGGTTCAGTTTGCTCAAGATGTTTATCAGTAACCTTGTCATCAGATTCTATCGGGTTCTGTCTTTTGTTACAAATATTATCTTATTTTTATATAAATCTGTAATTCATTACACCAAGTGGAAATTTTGTCCAAGTCTTGTTGTAATTCCTGACGAGCTTTCAACGACCATACCTTCCTATACACAACTGCATCCTCAGCGAGCAATCTTATAGTGCTGATGATCGTATCTGATAAATAGTTTATGTACAGTAAAAACATCAGAGGTCCTGTTGTGCTTACTTGGAGCACACTCGGCGTTATTTTGGTTTCTGTAGAACATTCGACATCCTGAATAATGTGTTGGGTTCTATTAGTCAAATATTTCTCGAACCAACCACATAATTTCAAAGACACTCTGTATGATCGAATTTTCATTAGTAGGCTACGATGTGGCCCAGTGTCGAACACCTTTCGTAAATCTAGTGGGACGGATTCTACCTCTTCACCTGCATCTACAGTTTGCAAGATGTGTATGTATAAAGCAATCTGTATTTCACAGAACTGGTTTTACCAGAACACGCGCTCCTTTTTTGTTATCAACAACACAGTCACTTCCACGAAACGGTTGCAATTCAGACACAAGACGCGTTTTGTGAAGGAATGTTGTCTAAAGTTCGCGTAGAAAAGAAACCTTTCCAGTCAGGCAATCGGAAACAACTTTTCAAGGTCTTCCGGCCAATAATACACGTGACATTAGTTTTTACCTTCAGTTTTGCGAAGAATGTGAATAAAATTGTTGTACGAAATTATTCGTATACGCTTAGCTTTCCTGGTGAGTAGTTTCTTGAATTAAAAGTAAGTCATCATAACTGTTCAGACTACGAACACCTATTGCAACTCAGACTATGGCCCCTGCTGAAACTCAATCGATTTAACTAAAGAATTTGCTTATGAACTCGTGTTGCCATTGTGGAACTGACTCATAAAGGGAACGTGCTGTATCTACTCGCAATGTTACGGCGTTAAGATAACGTGTCCACTTTGTTCCTCAGGTCACGGAAACAACTGCGTCGTACGTAGCAACTCGAAGCCCACACGTTGCCCGTCATACCATTTCATGTCTCTCGTAAAGTAGTTTCTCTCATTATGGTTTGCTTGGAGGGAAGAAGTAGTACAGTTGAGCTCACATCCCTACTGTCATCATGTTTTTATTGTCTAACATTTAATAAAAATGTATTCAGGGGTTTTAGAAATATCAGATACGTTCCACTATCTCTACAACTTCAGCAAGAAGACAAGCGGAGTAGATCTAAGGATACTTCCTTGCGTAGTCGGCTGTTTGGGATCTGTGGCCCCAAACTGCATCGGGCCTACTCATTCTGTGATCCGAAATCAGTTACTAGCAGGAGCAAGGATAGATTTCATTGTGTACAGTAGCCTAGAAATCCAAGGTGCGGGTGATAAGTTGGCATTTCACGAAAATCATCTAGAATACAGAGAAGATAAATTCGTAGCGTTATGGCCGCAGTTTGTGCTAAATTCTGTCACGCGAAGACGAGGCCCATTCCTGAGCTTTCAGGCAAGTGAAGCAGCAGAAAACGCACTATATTTCCGTTTCATACTGTGGTGCCAGTGCTTCGCGCCCTTACAAGCGGTATGCGGTGTGCTTGGAAGGGCTTAAATGTATATTACATCTGTATTATCCCTCCAACGAAGAAATACGTAACGACGCTCGGTTGATAGTTACTGCAGGACTGCCGTGACTTAATTCCCAAATTATCCGGCATCGCTCGCATTCTTTCAAGCAGCGTTTCGGCAAGGTTTTAAATAAGACTAAGGCGCTTCTTCATGCGTTACTGGGTTGGAATTACCTAATCCAGTTTATTCAATAACCTGTGAGGCTTTTTCTGAAACTTTCTGACATTAAAACTTTGTTACGGACTAGGACTCAAATCCGGAAATTTGACTTTCTTGGGCGGTCCTCCTACCGATGGAACTAGCAAGGCATGTCTCACAATCCACTTTCAGAGCTCCAAATCTGACAGTACATCTTTTCCAGCTTCACAAATTTCACAGAAACACTTCTGCATCCCTTACCGGGCTAGTACTCCAGGTAAAAACGTTATCGCGAACAAATGGGTTAGCCTCCACCTTGGTGTCGATTCTGGAATTAAAATTTCACTCTGTAGGAGAGTTGCGCTGTTTTAAAACTTCCGTGTTGAGATTCTTTCTTTTCTTTATAGAGATGTTTCAGTAGGAACAGAAAACATTTTATGTGGTGGTAGCATAAGCTAATCCGAATAAAACATTCCATTTAGTATGTACTCATTTTTTCTTGGTCGCCTGGATACAGCTGATAGAATGTAACCGAAACCATTAAGAAAGTATTATACAGAGGTAAATGATTAAGTTCAAAACTAATTTTCATGACTTCCAACTCCGACTTACATGCATTTTAAAATTTTCTTGACAACACCGTATGTAGCTCTTCCGAGGTTGTATTGGCGCTTCTTTGTGGTTGCAACACTACTTATAATCAGAAATATCAAATTGTATTTCGTGCTCAGTTTTTTTCTAGACTATGCCTTTCAGTCATACCCATAGGTAAAAATACAAAGGGGTAAATTCTGTGGACTTTAGAAGTCAAGAAACTCAACCATTTCTGCCGATCCATCATCCGGGGAATGTTAGGTTTAGTTGATGTCACCTAACGACTAGAATATGCAGAGGCCCTATCATACTGAAAAAATATAACGTACCCTCCGCTGTAGCAGTAGGAATCTCTTAAAATAATGTTGGTAAACTAATTTTCAGAAAAGCTTGGGTAATGTGACCATGTAAGACAATATGGTAACCTAAAAGAGCCAGTCTACTGATAATCGTACTAAACCATAAATTTACAGAGAAGCGTTCTTGAAAATGCGTTTCCACAAAGACATGTGAGTTTTCACCCGCTCAATGATGTGAGTATGAGTGGAAGTGGCTTCATCAGTAAACAGTATCAGTAGGATTACTCGACGACTTGCAGCTAGCCAACGACAAAATTGCATCGTCTACCTTCATCTCCTTGTCGAAGGACTTGAATCTGTTGTAAGTGATGAGGGTAGCGACGGTGTATGTGTAATATCCGCAATATTATTGCATATAAAATATCAATAAATGTAGAATTTTTGACTGTGCTTGCCAAATTACTACGTTCTGTCAATTGAATAATTCCTTCTACTTCACACACACACACACTCTCTCTCTCTCTCTCTCTCTCTCTCTCTCTCTCTCTCTCTCTCTGCTCATTTGCACCTTGAGATGAGATATGTCAGCTGGGCAGTGTACCAGTCGCGCGCAGTTGAGTTGGAAATACGTATAAACACTCTTAAATATGATACTCCGTTGTTAGGAAATCGTTATTGTTTTCCATGCAAGCACCAGCAGCGTTTCTATTACAGAACCCGCACACAGATACCGTATCGGCATACTCAGCGTTTTTAAATACGTGTGACATGGTTAAACGAGATGTAAACTCCGATACAACTTCACAACTTGAATTTAAAAATAAAAATAAATGACAGTCGATAAATGAAACTCATAACAGATGGAGTACCAACACGCGAAATGAAAAGTTATCTGTGTAACCAGCTTTATCTCTGTAACCAACAAAAATTAGGCAATATTATAAGGAGTGTTTGATTCGAATTAGCCCATACTTACAAATACAAATATATTTACTATTCCTCCTGAAAAACACTATATATACACAATTGTAGAACGTCAAAGCAGTTAATTTCCGTTATTTCTTTTTTCTTTTAATGCTATATCTAATTTGAAGTCTGAAAACGACGTACATTATGAACTGTGTTGTAATGTATAAATGAGACATGCACTGGAACTGCGCATTTTAAAGCCACGTACGTCTTGCGACTACCACTTGACGAGTGAGACGTTACACTGAGACCACATTGGCTGACCTACGAGTGATCTGCAACCTGGGCACCCAACTTTTTAAGTCCACGAGAAATGCCGTGTTCAAAGTAGCCAGGCTCGCTGAGTTATAAGAGCCGGCGTGACGTTGTTGCCCCTAGAATTCTTATACTGTGTATACTTTCTTAACACTGTACACTGTAGTAGATATGCCGCGTAGCCGGCCAAAGTGGTCTCGCGGTTCTAGGCGCGTAGTCCGGAACCGTGTGATTGCTACAGTCGTAGGTTCGAATCCTACCTCGGGCATGGATGTGTGTGATGTCCTTAGGTTAGTTAGGTTTAACTAGTTCTAAGTTCTAGGGGACTGATGACCATACCTGTTAAGTCCCATAGTGCTCAGAGCCATTTGAACCATTTTTTATGCCACGTATGTGGCAAGTAACCGGCTTTTAGTTTGTACTCTTAAACAGGCGAGGTGCGGTCTTGTTGACAAGGAAAATGGGTGTGTCATCGTCCCCCAACCCACACCCAACCCACCCACTACAGTTGCCGTGTAGTAAGGATTACGCCTGAACAACACTTTCCAGAAAATTGTGTTTGATTTTTTGAAGACTACATTTCATTTTTTGTATATGTATCTTACGTCAAATACTGACTAGACACTTCCCACTTTTGTTCTTTAATCTGCTGGTAACGACTTCATTTTTTATGTGCCTTAGCATTTGAAGCCATCTTCATTGCAATCTTACGGTCGATGATTTTCATGCAGATATTTCTTCGGAGCATATGTCTCAGCCACAATGTTTCCCTCATTTATATCATTTCCTCTGGTTTCATTTCCTTTCCTATTCTGAAAAACAACTCTTCATTCCTCATTCTGTCAGTCCATTTAACTTCAAGCGTTTTCCCCCCAAAGTACGATTCAAAACAGATACACTACCTGACCAAAGCTATTCGGACACCTTTCAGTGGACATTAACATGTGGTGCGTCCACTCTTCGCCTTTATGACGGCTTGAACTCTGCTGGAAACACTTTCAGTGAAATGTCTGAATGACTGAGGAGGAATTGCAGCCCATTTTTCCTCAAGTAAACGTCGTGTGTGGCTAGGGTCTCCCGTCGGGTAGACCGTTTGCCGAGTGCAAGTCTTTCGATTTAACGACACTTTGGCGACTTGCGCGTCGATGGGGATGAAATCATGATGATGATGATAACACAACACCCAGTCCCTGAGCAGAGAAAAATCTCCGACCCAGCCGGGAATCGAACCCGCGTCCTTAGGACTGACTTCCTGTCGCGCTGACCACTCAGCTACCGGGGGCGGACTTCGCTCAAGTGTCGAGACCAGAGAAAATAGTGACTTTGGACGCTGGGGTCGGGAGCGAAGTCGACACTTTAATTCATCCCAAAAGTGAAATAATGGGTTCAGCTCGGGGCAATGGTTAGGAGAGTCCATTTTAGGAATGTTACTGCACACCACCCATTGCCTCGCAGATGTTGGTTTATGACAGGGTGCATTGTCAAAAGCTCATACAATCAATCATCGTCTCTGAACTGCTGCCCTACTATATTCAGTACAAAATGCTATAAAACGTGTTAGCATTTTCTTAAGCACAATAAGGAGACCACACCATAACCCCTAAAAACATCCCCATACCGTAACACCACCTCCTTCAAATTTCACTGTTAGCACTGTAGAAGGTGACTGGTAGCTTTCTCCAAGCATTCGCCCAACCCAAACCCATGCTTCGGATTGCCACAAGTTACAGCGCAGTTCAGCACCCTAGATCACTCGTTTCCAGTGATCCACAGTCTGGTCGCATCTCTTTTTGAACCACCTCAACCGTCGCTTGGCGTTGAGTAAAGTAATGTGTGGCTTATGAGCAGCTGCTCGACCATTGCACCCAATTATTTTTAAGTCTCTACCCACAGTCATTGTGCTAATTGGACTATTGGTAGCACTGTGGAGCTCGCGAGTAATTCCTTCCGCTGATATCGTGCCACTTTTAGAGCTACGCAGTACTCTACTGACCCTGTCCCTCAGTACATGACCTTTGCCTGGTCTGCGCCTAGCTGTGGTGTTTGCTTTGCGTTTCCACTTCACAATTACATCACCAGCAATCGACTTGCCATCTTCAGAAAGCTTGAATTGTTCTGATGGATTCGTTACTCAGGTGACATTGAGTGACTCGCCCACGTTCGAAGTCACTGAGCTTTCCTGAGTGACCCATTTTATTGACAACATAATACTTCTCGCCTTCTGTTTTAATGGTTGGTCCGCCTCCTGAGGCATCTACTGGTCAATTCTGCATTACATGAAGGTGTCCCGAAACCTTTGATAATATAGTGTATTTTTTCCTCTTTTCTTTCTGTATATCATTCATTCTCATATAAAGCTAAACTTCAAACGCCGGCCGCTGTGGCCGAGTGGTTCTAGGTGCTTGAGTCCGGAACTGCGCTGCTGCTACGGTCGCAGGTTCGAATCCTGCATAGGGCATGGATGTGTGTAATGTCCTTAGGTTAGTCAGATTTAAGTAGTTCTTTGTCTAGGGGACTGATTAACTCACATGTTAAGTCCCATAGTGTTTAGAGCCACTTGAACAATTTTAAACTTCAAACAGAACACTTGGTGAATCTCTATTTGAATCAGAATTCCTTTTACTGTCAACAGGTCTTTCGCCGTTTCATATTATTATTTCCTGCACAATGCGTACATTACCTGTCAACGAACTTCGCAAGTACCGAAAAGGGCGCGTACATATTCTCAAACGCGAGAACAACTTCATCAGTAAAGGGGGACTCAATTTAGATACACTGTAGACCTCGGTGTTAAATAATGCAGTATAGATAGTTCATCCACCGAATAAGCTAGACTTAGGATGTCTTGAGCCAACGGCCTTGCCGCACTTGTAACACCAGTTCCCGTCAGATCACCGAAGTTAAGCGCTGCCGGGCTGGGCTTGCACTTGGAGGGGTGACCATCCGTTCTGCCAACCGCTGTTGGCTAGCGGGGTGCACTCAGCCCTTGTGAGGCAAACTGAGGAGCTACTTGTTTGAGAAGTAGCGGCTCCCGTCCCGTAAACTGACATACGGCCGGGAGAGCGGTGTGCTCACCACATGCCCCTCCATATCCGCATCCGGTGAGGCCTGTGGCTGAGGACGACACGGCGGCTGGTCGGTACCGTTGAGCCTACATGACCTGTTCGAACGGAGTTTAGTTTAGTTTCTCGGATGTCTTGACAGCGTTGGTATGGTGTCAAGACATTTAACACACACGCATCCAAGAATAGAGCTATTCTTACTGTTGGCAACAGTTTAAGATACTCGTTTTTTAGAGGTATGTAGCGATAAAAAATTTAAACACGTCTGTACTAGAAGGCGACACCGGAATATAAGTGTTTGGATTCCTAAGAAATTTAGGAAAACGTGAGGCAATACTGACCTTACGGCTTACGATAGAAGATATATTGGTTGGTTGATTTAGGGGAAGGGACTCCACAGAGAGATCATTGGTTGCATCGAGTTAGGGAAGGATGAGGAAGGAAGTAGGCCATGTCCTTTCAAAGTAACCATCCCGGAATTTACCTGAAGCGATTTAGGGAAATCACGGAAAACATAAATCAGGATGGCCGATGCGGGTTTGAACCGTCATCCTTCGGAATAAGAGTCCAATGTGCTAACCACTAAGCCACCTCACTTGGTGGAGATATGATGAAGAACATCAGACCTAAGTTTACAGCGCCTGTAGATTTAGAGAAAACTTTCGACGATGTTGACTGTGATACAGAAATTCTGAGGGTAGCCAGAGTAAGTATAGAGTGAGTCAGGTTATGTACAACTTGTACAACGACCAGCCGAAGGACACGAAACTTAAATAGAAGATGAGAAGGCTGTGAACAGGATGTAAGCCTGTTTTAATAAGTACATTGAGAAGCAGGAAAGTAAACGAAGGAGAATATTGGAAAGGGAAAAGAAGTTTCGAGAAAAAAAAAGAAATTTTCAACTTTGCCGATGACATGGTGGTACGTAAATTTGGTCAGAGTTGGTTAATGACTTGGAAGTTGAGTTGATTGGAACTGATAGTTTCTTGAAAAGAGGTTACAAAACGAACAGCAATAAAACCGAAGCAAGGCCAAAGAAACGTCGTTTCAAATCTGGTAATGCGGAGGGTATTATTCTGGACCGATGGACGAAGTTGAGAGCTATAAAATGCAGACCGACGAAAGCGAGAAAAGCATTTCTGAAAAAGAGGAATAGGTTAAGACATAAAGAAAAAAACCTGCTGTGAAAGACAGTATTGAATCTGACTGCGTTTGGTTACTGTTTCGTCTGACGTATCATTGGAACTTAAATTTCTCCATGTTGTATGAATGTCATTTGAAGGCTATGACTGTATTGGTACTGTGCTCTATGTGCCAGACAACGAAATTACCAACAAAAATAAAAAAATGCGCCTTTTTTGACATATACCCTCACTGGCACACACAGCAAAGGAAACTAACCTCATTGCGTACTATTTACAATGTATCAGTAAATAATGAAATGTTACTAACAAGTGACTGTTCCAGTATATACTCGAATTATTTCATGAAAATATCTTTTTAAGACAAAGAGGAGCACTTTGGAAAATGGACTCAATTCACACTCACGAAGCCAGCTGGGGAGTTACATGAATGGAATGAAGCCGATGAGTAGTCATACCATGCGTCCGGTCGACTGTTACACTACGTTTATTTGCTGACGTATGTCGCTGAGATGTCTCGGAAGTGTGGCGGTAATCGGCATAGCACTTAAAGGCGCAGAGGAGAACGACCTAGCGAGTAAGTGGGCCAATGAGTGCAATCTGCGGTGGCCAGCAGCTAGAATTGCATCTTACGTAAAAGCGCGCAGGTCCTCTTACGAGGGCCCGGTGTGCCGACTAAGGGCAGCCCAAGGTCACGCGGTGTGACGGTCCGTTCGCTCTGTGCTGGCGCCCAGTAATTAAGACGTAATAGCCCTGCAAGCTTCTTTCACTGGTACGTCCTAGTTAACTGAATAATATAGGGCGTATTGTTCACGGTGGTTATTATCGTATGTGGCTTCTCCCAAAAGAAATGCGAAGAGAGGCAGCGACACCTGTCGAACGAGCACCGCGTTTCCTGAGAAAGCCTGATCCACAGCGTTTGACAGCACTGACGCAATGGTACATAGGTTTCGTCCTGTCCCTGACCAAAGAAAAAAATAAACCTGTCAGTCATAAATCATCCCAGAGTTTACAGCTCACACAACCGAGTGTGCGAAAATTGGTTACAAGGTTCGTTCGGATTATACCGCTGTATGTTCCCGAAGAGTTGTCATATGATGAAGCCGATTTGTTTTTCTTTTGCGCGCTGGAACGTAGCTCGAGAAACTAACGTGTTTGTTGGACTCGTGTGCGAACGCGAGCTCTTGGAATTTTGAGAGTGAGTCTTCTGGGATGCCCAATACATTAGTTTTAGCGTGATCGAAGTTTGTCGAGTATTTCTCTGACGCTCTTGTGCTGTCTAAGCTAACTATGAAAGCGTGCAAATATCTTTTTTTCAACCTCCCACCTGCCCCGTCACCACCCCCCAGTCTTCCGTCCTCCCCTGCTCCCCCCCCCCCTCTCTCTCTCTCTCTCTCTCTCTCTCTCTCTCTCTCTCTCTCTCTCTCTCTCTGTGTGTGTGTGTGTGTGTGTGTGTGTGTGTGTTCCATCGGTGTGTGTGTGTGTGTGTGTGTGTGTGTGTGTGTGTGAGTGTGTGTTCCATCGGTCTATTGCTGTTTCATGGTCCAATGAGGGCGATCTCATTCAGGGTAATTTACACGTCTTTAGTATTCATCCGACTGAACTTTAAAGCAACATCTGCCTTTCCCGCAACTAGATTTGCGATATCAATTCGCGTTAAATCGTTAATGACATGTACTCCTACGTACTGAAGTGTTGTGACTGTCGTCAGTAACTGATTGTCGATCGTACAATCAAATTACATGTAATCTCTACGTCTGTTTACGCGTATTACTTTTAATGACGTTTAGGGTTGGCCTTCAGACCTTTCACCAGGCACTGAGCATTCGGTGTCTGTTAGGTCGTTTATGGCGATCGTCAACAGTAACGTTCCCATCAAACTTCCTTGGGGTAAACGGAGAGCTGGTATCACTTCTGACGGCCTCTTCAAGAATGTCGCACAGGTTTACGTTAGCTACCATGTCTTCAATCTACTCGCACAGCTGTCCCTATAACTTGCAGACACTTATTTTGCTTGTGAGACGGCGGTGTGGATCTGAACTGAAGCGAAGAAACGCATCAACCTGAGCTTCACTATCTGCAGCATTCTGGATCTCGTGAACGAAAAGAGCAAGCTTCGTTTCATACGATCGGTGCTTGATTCCTACCGGAGAGCAGTTCGCTCTCCATAAATGCCACACGCAAGCATAAAATTAGTTACAAGATTCTGCAATAAACTGACGGCAGTGAGATATGTTTGTAGCTCTGTAAATCTGCCCTGCGACCCTTCTCAACGCTTAGAACGACATGTATCTTTTTCCAGGCGTTGAGATGATCCGTTGTTCTAATGACCAACGATACGTCGGTGCTAGAAAAGAGGAAGTCCTTCCATATGTTCATTATTGAATCAAATGTGTACACCTTGGGATCCAGTGTCCTTTACTCCGTCGAGCGTCTTCGCTTGCGTATGAGTACACGCACACTTGTTTCTATGTGTGCTGTTTTTGCATCTAGCAGCTACTGAATTATCTTCATCTGTAACTCGCATTATCTTTCGTCGAACATTTTCATTTGAATAATACGGCTGCATTTCGTTGGTTACAGGAAAACTGTATTAGGTTGTTCCACTAGTAACGAATTCTGTGTTAAACAAAGGCCTAACAATTAAAAAAATATTTTCTATCGTTCACAGTTGTAACATCAATTATGCCCATACCGCATGAAGGTAGTAACTATTGTAGTAGCACATTATTAACATACGAATCATGCTGGGTTTTTAAAATCAATTTTGCGAACTTTTCTCATACACAATACGTACTTACGTGTTACTTTTCGCCGTTTTAAAGTATTGTATTTTTCTAGTAATGTTGTAAATAGAAGCATGCCATTTAATTAAATGTTTCTATTTTCCTACGTGAAATCTGCTGCTTTGCACCAGTATTGGTACTATTTAGTTCATTCTGAGAGACAAAATTATTTACAGAAAAAAAGCTGCAGAGGTAGTAAAATTGTGTCCGTTTTACTGCTCCAAAATTTTATCCGAGTAGTGAAGAAATTTATTTTTGCTTTACTCTACAAGATTAGACTGTTTTTGCAGAACGGTGAACAGAATACTTACGACTTTAAAAAAAGCTTCATTCCTAACATTAATGTTATATTACGGAGAACATTTCTTGCGGAAATCACTGAACTGTCACGTTCGGGGAAACATTTCGTCACACGCATTTCCAACGTAGGCTACTGCCAACGAAAGTAAGTCGAGGCTGCCATGTTTGAAATCTAAGGTGAACACGAATTTAAGTACCTTGTCTCGCCATTGAGATTCTGTTCAGAACTTGACATATTCGTGCGATATAATGAGAGGTTCGCCTTCCTCAGTTTTACACAGAACACACAGTCTAATTTTTTTGTGCCACGTAGGCACAGTTACTATGAGAAGACATTTCGCTATCTTATGAGACGGTTACTGCACGCTACGTCAGTGACTTGTGGTACCTGTATGTATGAGAAAGCTCTTGAGATGTAGGGGTGCCCGTACGGGGCGGGGGCAAGTTCCCAATGGAAATTCATTTAGTTCACACGTATGGAAAGGCCAACGGCCTTGGCGCAGTGGTAACACCGGTTCCTGTCATATCACCGAAGTTAAGCGCTGTCGGGCTGGGCTAGCACTTGGACGGGTGACCATCCGGTATGCCGAGCGCTGTTGGCAAGCGGTGTGCACTCAGCCCTTGTGAGGCAAACTGAGGAGCTACTTGATTGAGAAGTAGCGGATACGGTCTTGGAAACTGACAAACTGCCGGGAGAGCGGTGTGATGACCACATGCCCCTACATATCCGTATCCAGTGACGCACGTGGGGTGAGGATGACGCGGCGGCCGGTCGGTACCTTTGGGCCTTCATGGCCTGTTCGGGAGGAGTTAAGTTTAGTTCAGTTTTTACAGGTATGGAAAAGGACCTGTAACGCAGTACTTTGAAAATTATCACTGAAATGAGCCGAAAATATAGATATACTCCCTTTAAAGTGTTATAAAGTACATGTAAAGTGATTTGCGCTACAGTAATGTAAAAACTTTGTAGGTAGTTGGAAATGAAATTGCAAAACATATGATTAATTTAAAATAGTTATGTTTTTCTTTAATAAATCTCATTCTTTGCAGATACGCGAAAATTGTTGTATAACTATCGTAGAGCTATTGCAGTGTATGACAGCATGCAGACGTTCTCTACAGTGAGGGAAACTATGTTGTCGGTCAACTTGTTCTATTACCTACTAAATCTTTCAGCACTTGTGACCTTTCAACTTTTGCTGGTACAACTGAAGCGTGCACTTCGATATTTTTCTTTAGTTTCAGGAAATAATCTAACATATCGACATACGAATATCGATATTAACAGGACGTTACGTTTGCGGACAATATAGAAACAAAATGGCGAGAGTTGGTTTCATGCCGTATAACGGTAGAAATAAACAACAGTAAGTGACGCGAAAATGATGATAATCGTATGAACTATCATCTACACTAGTGTGCAAACTTAAGGACAAAAGTAACTTTTGCATGAGGTGTCGCTGCCAAGTAACGTAGCTCGATGAAACTTGGACCATACGTAGAAAGAAATGCTACATTATAGCACGGGAGGTAAGTGAAAGAAATACGCATCGACATGTACAGAAATGACAATTTTATTCTAGGATAATAATTATACTGAAGCCACCGCTATTCACGATGGTCCCCTGGACATTAAAAAAGACGAGAACTGGTTCTTGATAGGTCGTGTGATCATCACAGACGGCAATTTATACACTGCAGCGTGCTCCCATGCTGGCCACATGCTTGGTAGTAAGTTCTTGTGGTACGGCGTTCCATTCTTTCATAAGCGCGTTTGACAACTATTAGGTACAATACGTCTCCCCAACGCAACCCATACGTGCTCGATGCGATTTAAGGTAGAGGAATGGGCAGGCCAGTCCATTCACACTTAAAAATAAAGCAGGACTAAATGCACCTCTGAAAAGGCGTACATGGGGAAGGAGTACAATGTTACAATAGCGTTGAAGAGTGTACCACCGTGTTCAAAGATATGGAGGTCAGTAAGCTTATGAAACATTATGGCTCCCCACACCACCCTTCCGGTAGGAAAATGTGGTTTACACGCTGACGGACTGCAGGCGAAACGTCTCGCAATGTAAGTACCATGATTCTGGACATTAGACGACGCCGAACGGGCCCACACCTTTCACAACACTGTAGCGACCGCTAACAGTATTGATGGCAGAGGCGAAAGATAAACATACGCGGTAGAAACATAGCACTTATTCGGTCTATTGCGCCACATCATGGAGACTTCACTTGATCCGAGTAGCGCGATATGCATTTCCTTCATGGTAAGGCGCGAGGAAATGGGCACGCAGCTTTGCGCGTCTTCGGACAAAGATATTCACATAGGCGTCAGCAACACCATTCTACGTTTCCGGCTGTTCATCAGCGTGTGGACGAACAAACACTGGAAGTCGCGAGCGAAGCATACACACGCTACGATTTGAAGAGGACGTTTTAGAGAGATTCGACGCAGACGCATCCACAAGCACTAGCGCTGTGACACGCGCGTTGCAAAGCAACCGCATAGCGGTTTGGTGGCTGATGCGTGAGGAGGAAGGGCATCCATTCCATTTGCAGAAAGCACAGGTGCTCGCGGCCGTGATTTTGCTCCGTGTGTGGTGTTCGGGCAGTGGTGGGTTTTGCACAACCGCATTTCGCTGTCTATTTTTTGTTCACGGAAGACGTGTCCCTCACCAGTGGGGGTGTGTTCAGTGCTCACAACTGTCATATTTAGGTGGAAGAGAACCTCACGCCACCCACGAACGAGGTCGTCAAGGAAAGTTTACCTTAAATTTATGGGAGGGTATGGTACTCAGTTACTTGATTGGGCGCTACGTGCTTCCTCCTCGACTCACAAGTGATGCCTATGCAACATTCGTTTGAAAAATGCTGCCGTAATTATTGGAGGAGATGCCACTTGCAGTCCGTCGACGTATTTAGCTTCAGCACGACGTAGCACCCACACACTTCGTTCTAGCTCCCAGAACCCAGATGCGACAGATGTTTGGAGGTGGCTGGATAGGTCGAGAGGGCCGTGTAACTTGGCCGCCTCGGTGCCTGGCCTCAACCCGCTTGACTTTTTCTTGTGGGGTCGTCTGAAGAATGTGGCGTATGAAATCCCAATGGAGTCAGCGGAAGACTTAGATGCAATGACACATGCAGTGTGTGAATCTGTTTGCGCCGTGCCCGGCATCTTTGAGCTAGTGCGTCAGTCAGTGGTACGCTGCAATGCTGGAGGCAGTCATTCTGACAATCTCTATTTTCGTTTAATTTCTTGTAACAATATAATTAATAGTAATGTTCATTCCTTAAACTTGTTACCTGTTGTCAGCAGTTGTGAAACACATTAATATGAGGCAAGACCTGTCTAGCCAGGAATTACACTACCGGCCATTAAAATTGCTACACCACGAAGATGACGTGCTACATACGCGAAATTTAACCTACAGGAAGAAGATTCTGTGATATGCAAGTGATTAGCTTTTCAGAGCATTCACACAAGGTTGGCGCCGGTGGCGACACCTACAACGTGCTGACATGAGGAAAGTTTCCAACTGATTTCTCATACACAAAGAGCAGTTGACCGGCGTTGCCTGGTGAAACGTTGTTGTGATGCCCCGTGTAAGGAGGAGAAATGCGTACCATCACGTTTCCGACATTGATAAAAGTCGGATTGTAGCCTATCGCGATTGCGGTTTATCGTATGGCGACACTGCTGCTCGCGTTGGTCGAGATCCAATGACTGTTAGCAGAATATGGAATCGGTGGGTTCAGGAGGGTAATACGGAACGCCGTGCTGGATCCCAACGGCCTCGTATCACTGGCAGTCGAGATGACAGGCATGTTATCCGCATGCCTGTAACGGATCGTGCAGCCACGTCTCGATCCCTGAGTCAACAGATGGGGACGTTTGCAAGACGACAACCATCTGCACGAACAATTCGACGACGTTTGCAGCAGCATGGACTGTCAGTTCGTAGACCATGGCTGCGGTTACGCTTGACGCTACATCACAGACAGGAGCGACTGCGATAGTGTACTCAACGACGAACCTGGGTGCACGAATTGCGAAACGTCATTTTTTCGGATGACTCCAGGTTCCGTTCACAGCATCATGATGGTCGCATCCGTGTTTGGCGACATCGTGGTGAACGCACATTGGAAGCGTGTATTCGTCATCGCCATACTGGCGTATCACCCGGCGTGATGGTATGGGGTGCCATTGGTTACACGTCTCGGTCACCTCTTGTTCGCATAAACGGCACTTTGTGAACAGTAGAAGTTACATTTGAGATGTGTAAGGACCCGTGGCTCTACCCTTCATTCGATCCCTGCGAAACCCTACATTTCAGCAGGATAATGGACGGCCGCATGTAGCAGGTCCCGTACGGGCCTTTCTGGATACAGAAAATGTTCGACTGCTGCCCTGGCCAGCACATTCTCGAGATCTCTCACCAATTGAAAACGTCTGTTCAATGGTGTCCGAGCAACTGGCTCGTCACAATACGCCAGTCACTACTCTTGTTGAACTGTGGTATCGTGTTGAAGCTGCATGGGCAGCTGTACCTGTACACTCCATCCAAGCTCTGTTTGACTCAAGGCCGTTATTACGGTCAGAGGTGGTTGTTCTGGGTACTGATTTCTGACTATCTATGCACCCAAATTGCGTGCAAATGTAATCACATGTCAGTTCTAGTATAATATATTTGTCCATAGAATACCCGTTTATCATTAGCATTTCTTTTTGGTGTCGCAATTTTAATGGCCAGTAGTTAGCTCCTTCTTCTCCACTGGCGACGGTGACAGTCATAATCACTGACTGACTAACAACAGAATTGTAGGATGTCCTACCTGCAGTCCGTCAGTTACCAAGTCACATTTGCTGCCAAAGGGGTGGCCTAGCAGCAGGCGCCTTCACCTTTATCTTAGATGCTGTTTACTGTCGTTGGATGGCGTTTGCCGACACGGGTTCCTATCCTCAATTTGTTCCTCAAGACACCCTCTACAATCCCTCGAAGTTCGTCGGTATCGTTTTCTAACACTCTGTATACATGGTGTAACTGGTGAAAGTGCAGGGTTTTTATAATATGTGGTACCTTAATATGTACAACCATCAGAGTGTCGGTTGCTTTTTCACTACATCGAATAGTCTCCCTACAAACAGGTCACAAACTTGTAATAGCTATAATTATAAGTCTGCACATGACATAAATACTGATGTGATGTTGATTAGTACACCGTCCTCAGTTACCAATAGAAATATCTGCACTTATACCCAGTAAACCCTGTATATACACAGGGTGGATGGAAAGAGTATGGAAAGCTTGTAATGGTGTTGCAGCGTAAGTTGTATTGAGAAATAACTGTTCTCTTGTTCAGTTTTAGCAAACCAGAAGAAAACACACCGTCGCTGATGGGCCGCTTGAATTTGTGCGCGGAACGGCCTCACTTGCTAACTTCAATGCTAATTAATTATGAAACGGCGCAACAGTTATTTCTCAACACAACCTACACTACACCAACCTTAAAAGCTGTACAGACTGTTTCTGACCACCCTCTTTATCAATATACGTATTTTGCTCCTAATGAGATGAAAACCTGCAGCCACCCCTGTTCTTGTGTTACTGTTCGCAATAGCATGAAATATTTGCAGTAGATGCATATCACGAAATGTAGACAGTAGTGTTGTTGGACTCAAGAATATTAACAAAACCAAAAGTAATTTAACCTATAATATACTATGTATATATTGTGTATAATTAATGGCAGGAATTACAAAAGAATTTCGCGATGACATCGTATTTTTATCAGAGACCTATAATTGGCTGGGTCAGTCAGTTCAGAGGTCAGAGGAATACAAGAGCATAATACCGCTTGGCACAGCGCTGTGGTGTTCAAACTCATCTTCGGTTCGAGGACAACTTTACTTACAAAATATTCTGAACTGGACTTCTATAATAACTCTGTAGTCCTGCATGATCTGCAGTGTGTTCACTTTATTTTCGACTCAAAAACATTGCGAAGCGCTATGAAGAACTCATGTACATCGTAAAATGATTGATCTCTTGTGGCTGTTGCTGGGATAAACAGTGCACAAATAACTACCAACGACCAGAAGCTATATACTTTGATGCGAGTGTTATATTTCCGAAAAAGCCACACGTACGCAGAAAACTTGCTTTCCTTCCACTGTAACAAGTGTCACACATATGCGCATAGTAAAAAGATTTGTTTTGACGTACGATTTAGAGAACTTTTTGAAATTTTGTCATCTAATTAGATAACGGGTGTTCGTTGTTTCAATTTGTTTTCGCAACGAAGACTTCAAGGTTCACAATACAAGGTGCGTGAGAGGGTATATCGCTTCATTTAAGTGCGCTGGCCGTATTTATTAAATTCTGTTACCTGAAATATAATATGATAGCTGAGCCATGTCAGGAGAATCGGCGCTAGAACTCGCACAAAGTCATCAAAGATTTCAGTCTCACGGCTTTTGTGGATTCTTGCAGGCACTCGGTTTGATCTTTATTCTGCTTTGATCTTTTGTGAGCTTTGCCTCTGGACGGTAGCGTGGCGCTATGACGATTATTCGGTAAGCCCCTTGTTATACGTTCCTTCACTCTGTAGTGCAGTCGTCAAGAGACTGACGTAAACGAAATACGGGCGTCTTAGAGCGCTGCTATGGAGTCGTTAAAATGTCTGATTACACAATCAGTATGACGAAGGTGCCACGGAGTTCCTACCCTAAAACCTTTTGATGTCTCTTTGTCAGTGTAATGCAGGGCAAGCGCTAACGACCTGCATAATCAGACATTTGCAAATAGCCTTACACAGAAACTGTTCTGAACGGTTGTTAATAACAGTATTCCACAGCATATAGTGCAGCTTCAGTATGGAAAACATGATTGTGCATATGTTGGCAAAATACGAGGGTGTGTCCGAATTTTTATGTGAAAACTCTCAATGATTTTTTGATCAGACAGAATGGGCATATTATAAGCGAGACGGGACAGTTCAAGTTCCTAGGCGTTCGGATAGATAGTAAGCTGTTGTGGGAAGCCCATGTCCAGGATCTTGTTCAGAAACTAAATGCTGCTTTATTTACCATTAGAACTGTATCTGAAATAAGTGACAGTTCAACAGAAAAGTAGTCTACTTCGCATATTTTCATACGCTTATGTCGTATGGTATTATTTTTTTGGGGTAATTCTTCTGATTCAAAAAGGGTATTTTTGGCTCAAAAACGGGCTGTTCGAGCTATATGTGGTGTAAGTTCGAGAACCTCTTGTCGACCCCTATTCAATAGTCTGGGAATTCTGACATTGCCGTCACAGTATATATTTTCTTTAATGTCGTTTGTTGTTAGCAATATTAGCTTATTCCCAAGAGTTAGCAACTTTCACTCAGATAATACTAGGCAGAAATCAAATCTGCACTTCCTTGACTCTTGTGCAGAAAGGAGTGCAGTATTCTGCTGCATCCATTTTCAACAAGCTACCGCAAGAACTCAAAAATCTTAGCAGTAGCCCAAACACTTTTAAGTCTAAACTAAAGAGTTTCCTCATGGCTCACTCCTATTCTGACGAGGAGCTCCTGGAAGAGCTGAAAAATTAAGCAAATTCCAGTGTTACATTGTTGGTTTTCTTTATTTAAACTTACGACTTATCGCCTGAATATGTTTCTTATATTTCATTTTATCTGTTTCTACTATCGTGTTATAATTTCATGTATTGACTCGTTCCATGACCATGGAGACCTCCTTAATTTGGTTCCACGGAACGATAAATAAATAAAGAAATAATCAATGAAACAAACGTCATTAACAGTCTATATCTTTATTTTTCATGTATACGTATTTATTTCTCAATATAGCCACCCAACAACGAACACATTTCTCCCAGCGAGAGACCAGTTAGTTGATGCCGTCAATGTAGAATGTTTGACTTCGTTGACAGGGCCACAATCTCACCTCTGCTTGCACCTGTTAATCACTATAAAAGGGCAGGTATTCTTTAAGTGGGAAGTAGATGAAAACTGAATGTGACCAAGTCGGAAATGTATGGAGTGTAATCGATGACAGTGAATCCAAGGCATCGGTTTGTTGCAGACGTCGCAGCGCTGGCATTGTCATGCTGCTCGATGTGTGGACGGTTTCGAAACTCGATTACGGCACGTCATTCCTAACGCACCGAGATTCTTACTTGCACACCGCCATGTTAAGCGCTACAGTTCGGAGACCTCTAGCGGTAGAGGGCTGCAAATATGTTGACATGGAGAATAAAAATGAATAATGTCAATAACGTTTGTATTATTTACAGAGCTTCGAGAATTTTCACATAAAAAATTCGGTGGCACTACTTTTCAGCACGCCGTCGTAGGACAGAAAATGCACATAGATTTTGAAATCTCTTTTAGAAAATACACAGAGAATGTTGTCTAGATTGCAAATTACTTCATTATTCAGTTTTCCTTTCAATGTGATTCGGCAACTGTCATCACAAGTGAAGCCAGTGACGCACATGTCAAGAGTAAATGAGTTAGTTTTCTCTACAGATTTTATGATAGCAACTGTCGAAAAGTGTAATAAGTAAAATTTAACAATAAAATACTTTGCAATCTGCGAATGGCTTTTTTCACACAAACAGCGTGGATGAAAAAATGTGCAAGTTACAATTTACATGCTTTGAGAGTTTGGCCCCGAAAAAATACATTTTTTGGTTTTTTTCATGTATAAATTTACATATATACTCCTAAAGCCTCCACACAGTGCATGGCGAAGGGTGCTTCACACAATATCAGCGATTTTATGTCCAATTCCTTTCGCTTATTGAGCTAGGGAGAATTATCTACACACCTCTGGGCGCGCCCTCGTCTTTCGCATGTTATTCTCATCAGCCCTTCGCGAGCTTTACGATACCGGCAGCAGGATCGGTCCACATTCTTCTTAACGCAGCGCCAGTGCTTTGAAATGACATCTCCTTCAAAGGGATAGAGTTCATTTGAAAGCAGGAAATACTTGGTGAGAAGAAAATATTACGTTTCCTTCTTGTACTCGTTCGTTGGAAGCACAATCCATAGCAAAACCTGAACTAAAGTATAGCATTAGTAGTGTGCAAATTCAATGTTTATTGTATATTACTACAAACTGGCTTAACACTAATCAAGGGACTGTTGCATTATTCGCCTGGTGTAATTTAACGAGATTACCCCAGCGCGAAATCGGGATGGTCCCACCTTCTTCGAATTTGCCTCTCAGCTGATGAAGGTACCAACTTTTTAACGCTGCGTCGACTGGTGCTGTGCGGAATCAAATCTTCTTCATGAATTTTCAACCTGAATAGTTTAACAGCGTTACACTGATATAATATTTAGCAATCGTTACGCTCTAGAAGCACTTTCTTACTGCCGGAAAACGTTTTTACCGCTCAAACTTCGACGTCTCGTTTCACTTTCCTGAGGAGCACTCTAACATTCCTGTCAGCTTTACGAACAGTAGTTCTTCCTTCGAACCTGTAGTATTTCTAAGAGATATGATACAAAATTTCATATAAGAAATTTTTCAAAGATAGATTTAAATAAAAACATAGTGTACTCTTCCGCTTTCTCTTGTCATTAATATGCCTTTTATCTTCATTTAAGTGATACGATTGAGCCATTTTTAATACCTATCATTAGTTACATATAAACGGATACCGATATATTAGGGAAAAATGATTCACAGTATACGAAATGGAATACAGAAATCTCTCCAAATTTTTGAAATACTAAGAATAACAAAGATTGTTTGTCGGTTGATGTGTCAGTTCATAGTCCTGTAAAGAATTTCAGTGCATTGTAGCACATATGTACACTTATCTAAAGATGATGAAACCTGGAAACTTATTAAACATAAGCGGTCACTGTCTCACCGAGAGACAGATTGATGCGAACGGTACAGCATAGAATGCGGTTCGTGTAAACCGTTTCCACAATGGAACAGAGTGATCTACGGAAAGTGTCACGTTAAATACAATGAAAGAGAGCTAAATCAATGCAAACGTAAACATTAATAGTTTTGGTCTCACGCACTGTCCGTTTAATCCGAAGAGCAGCTTTGACATTGTGAAGAGTTGTTTGACGATGAATCAGGAAAAACCCACAAATTAACAGCAGCGTTAAAGTGCTCATGCAAAGTAACAATACGGATAGAGAAATATTAAATCCAAATATGTGCAGTTCACTGTGTAAACTTGACTTACCTGTTGAAATCAGTTTTGTTGATTAAAACCCCACTAATAAGCTGTTACTGTACCACATCACGCCCATTCCCTCCCACTGCTTCCCCCTCCCCCCCTTCTCTCTCTCTCTCTCTCTCTCTCTCTCTCTCTCTCTCTCTCTCTCTCTCTCTCTCTCTCTCTCTCCAGTTAGTTCAGAAGTGCATTTCTGTTCATAAGTTTCAAAGACAGATTTATTTTATGGCGCAGTTCTTCTGTATTCCATGAAAACTAGATTCCGGCGCATGTACATTTCATTAAAACAATGTAAGCTCAGAGCACACTAAAATAAATATCTTTATATTTTAGATAAACGCCGGCCGGAGTGACCGAGCGGTTCTAGGCGCTTCAGTCTGAAACCGCGCGACCGCTATGGTCGCAGGTTCGAATGCTGCTTCGGGCATGGATGTGTGTAACGTCCTTAGGTTAGATAGGTTTAAGTAGTTCAAAGTTGTAGGGGACTGATGACCTCAGATGTTAAGTCCCATAGTGCTCAGAGCCATTTGAACCATTTGTAGATAAACTACCGTGCAGTGTTTTCCGTTTAATGGAGTAATGCTGTAGTTTGACCTATTTCGTCCCGGCTATTTTTTTCAGATAGCAAATCCACTATTCATTTGTCACTATCGCTCCTTTATGAGAAGAATCAGTCAACTGTTATCTACTGGTTGTCTGCTGCAGCGGTACCGAGACCGCCAAAAGGACAAACGCTTTTAAAACATATTTTCTAGAAGTTCCCTGGAACGGAAACTACAGCCTTCGTAACCTGCAGAGTGTGTTGCAACACTTCAGCGTCCACTACGAGGAATAATTACAAAGTTACCTTTGGACTAGTTACGTGAGGCTAAGCCATCAACTTCTAATTAATCTACTGCTCAATATCTTTACCAGTAAACATGTTTTCCTCCGTTCATGCTTAGCTGATTTTATTTTTCACAGTATCCTTCTTCGTCGCCCAGTATCACAGTGGTCATGCGAGGATAATATCTTCAAATCTCTGTCTAGGCTCCGTCATTTAGACTGAGAAAAAGTCCTAATATTTTGCGTGAGCGACATTCAACAGCTCCATTGCATTTAAGAAACGACATTTTTTTACGTCAAAAGACACTTTATTTGTCGAAATAGATTTCAGTCACAAGGATCATCTTCGGTCGACCTGTACAAACATAGAACACATACGTATACACTGAATACTAATAAGTTGAAATAACTAGAAGATTTGACCAAACAGGTTGTCATTATCATAAATAGTCATGACGTATCACTTTAGCAGCGAAGACTGTAAGGTGAAATTCTTGGAGTCAAAAAATATTAAAATGTTACTGTTTCTATGGTAAAACTTTGTGATGTCACTTGTACAAACCGATTATATCTTAACATCACTGCTTGAGTTCTGTAATTATAATATTAGGAAGTCAGTGTTTGTTTTGCTGTGTACGTACAGGCTGTTTAAAAAAAGTGTCACATATTCCTACAGGTATTGGTATTGGTCGAAACAAAACCAAAAAAATCACAAGAAGGCTGGAAATCAGTACCTGTTGAAATATGTATCGATCTGTCCTCCCACTGCCATCTGTCTGTTTCGTAGAAGTAGACACTATAGGCAGTGATGCATGGGAATTCTACGCGTCCTGACACATCCTTCAGCTCTTCTTCGCAGTGAATCACGCTCTCTGTCAAATACACCTGACTCCGTTCTGATTGCGCCATATGTACTGGTCACACGCTCCTGTAACGTCTACACATTTTCTGTGGGTTGAGCACATACCAATATCTTCAAATGTCCTGATAGCTAGAAATCCAAGGGATTCAGATCCGATCAACGGGGAGGCCATACTGCCGGACCACCTCGACCTATGCAATATACATGAAACGTTGCGGTGAAGTACGGTCGCACCATCTGTAGAAATTGTAGTTGTGTCCCGTCGTGTTTTAACAATAGTCGTTTTCTTTCTGCCAGGGTAACATCCTCCAGTAGCGCTGGTAATTCGTCGGGAGAAATTTCTAATAAACAGCGCTTATTAATCGGTTTGTTGAACTGTATGGCTATATGAATCTGTCACCGACAATTCCTGCCCATACACTAATACTACAGCGATCTTGATGCATCAGCTCTATGATTGCTCTAGGATTTGCATCTGGGCCGGCCGATGTGGCCGAGTGGTTCTAGGCGCTTCAGTCTGGAACCGCGCGATCGCTACGGTCGCAGGTTCGAATCCTGCCTCAGGTATGGATGTATGTGATGTCCTTAGGTTAGTTAGGTTTAAGTACTTCAAAGTTGTAGGGGACTGATGACGTCAGATGTCAAGTCCCATAGTGCTCAGACCCATTTGCATCTGGCCATACGTGGCTATTGCGGCAGTTTACTAAGCCGTCTTTAGCGAATCAGAACTCACGTGTAAATAAATGCAGACTGTGAACTGCTGCTCTTCTACGGCCCATATCTCAACAAGTTTTTATTCCGGTCATATCATTATACAAAGCTTTCTCCTAATTTTGACCAATACTATCTCATGCAGCAATATGTAATGCAGTTTTAAAGCACTCTTTATAAACGTTCAACGATTATGTCGGGACGAAATGTAATACCCCAGGAGTTGACTAATAATAATCTATTTGTTATGGAGCCTGTCGAACGTTTACAGCTTTGTACAAAGATTGAACATTTATGTGCCTTTGGATGGGCTACGAACGTTATCGAGTACCCAAAGGTTCCGTTATCGCACAATCGCTATCGCTGGTGTCGTGTGTAAATAGATACAATTTGATCCAAGCTCTAGGATCGTCGCAACCGGCCATTATCATGCTCACTTGGTAAAAGTAATGTCGAGTGCAAGCAATGATGATAAGACACAGACAGTGACATATCAAAGTGTTACCATTATAACAATAAGATTTCTATATTTGTCGATTCCAACGATTTCACCAAGTAAAAAAGGGCTCTAAAATACTTACAGTAAGAGCTATGAGCACTTGTTCAGTAGAAGAGACGTATTTCACAATAGTGAAGGTATGCATTTTAGAGCCAATATTTACGAGATATTTTTTCTTGTTTTGTTCTGGACTACCACCTCTGAAAGTTTGCCCGTGGAGGTATGGTTCGTCCTGTATATGTATTTTATGTATGTATAGATTGGCTCAAGGTTACCTTGCAATTGCAACCAGTTTCGACAAATAAAATGGAAAGTATAGCAGCTTTGGCGGGATAAAATGAAGCTTTTTAAAATTGCACAATGTTTATTTGAAATTAACACTGCTGACTTCCTTTCTCAGACGTATGTAGTACGACTTAAGTCTCCGACTAGAAGGACCTCATCGCCGACGGGCCAGCGAGCTGTAATCGTCGTTTCTTCTACGTTCTGGGAGTCACACTTTGGCTATGGAATGAGATAATTTGATTAGAAGTCGATTTTCTGTGTCTAACTGCTTAAAGAGCTCCTATAACGTGAGAATTCGCGATGTGTCCTAATTACTTCCTCTGATTCCACATGTTTTACTGGACGTTTGCTTGTTGGAGATTATAGGCTCCTTCGGTTTAAGCTAAATAGCTATAAGTGTTGTATGTTGACATTATCTTTTATTTCTCTTAGAATTTCGTATAAGGACCGAACAGTTTCCACTCCAAAGATGAAGAGAGACTAGAATGTAGAGTGTAACGTTTGTCTGTGGTAAGCAATAAAAATCGTTGATAAACATGCTGCATGGTGCGAGAAGAGTACACATTTCCACTGCAGACAAACTGTACCGGCACATAGAGCTGTGTAAACAGCTTGAGAAAGATACGGTGCTCGGTAGCTCGCAGTAGAGGTGAAGTGAGACTTCTCTGTGAATAGAAACATAGTTCTAACATCACACCATAAAGATTCAGAAGGAGGTGCGGAGAGTACCTTGCCTATTAGATTATTGCATGAAAGAATTCGTAAAAATTGCCTGCATTTCAGTGGCAAGGTTTACGCTTCCGTCCCCTCGAATGATTCACACTGTGCTGTGTAGTGGCAGGTCCGCTTTGGAGCACATTCGCAGATGTTGTGTAATACATTCCTTATTAAATGACTTTACTATCCAAGTACGCAACATAAAAAATATTCTATTGTGCGAAACAATTGTGTACTCTGGAAGTCTGGGTCCGACGGGAGCGGTGGTGGGAACCGTGCAATAGCAAACACTAACTACACTTCGGATGTGCTCCGGCTGTTGAGTGAGTGAACTGTGTTAAAGGAGTAAGCATTCTGTTAATAGTGTAAGAGTACATGTCTTGGATGCTTCCGAGTTTCTGGAGTTCTTGTGTGTGATATATTTCATCAAATGTTGTATGCAGCAAGTGTTATATAATGCCAAGCGCCTAATTTCGTAAATCATTGCCTGGAAACAACGTTTGAAGTTGTCTGCCACTCAGGCTTAGAGACTCCTCAATAGTGAAGAGGTTCAAGATATTTTCTAGAAGAGCAGTTATTGATACAATTTTTATCGCCATAGCAATTCTCCTCATAGAAAATAACATCATGCAAAGCATTCTAATTTCAATGAAAAGGTTATTGACTTATTTTCTTCATAAAGCTACAACTATTGACTTCGTATACTAGAATCGTACATAGCATATTTGTGTCTGTCATGTCCAGGTTACACTGATGTTATTTTGGCTCAGTCTGTTGATTTTGTGGTTATATTTTGTGGCACTACTGTATGCGTTTCTAATGGTATTTGTAATATTGGTATTATGTGTGGACGATTTTAAATTAAAATGTAAAGCTTCAGATGTATTTGTTAAGAGTCACCATCTCCGCTCTGTGCTGAGTGATTTTCATTATGAGTGTCAGTTAATTAAACACAGGATAGATAGCAAATAAAATTGAGTGTAACGATCAATCTGGAATGGCAAGGAAATATGAAGTATTAAATTAATAAAGTGAGTGAAAAATTCCCCTACTTAAGTTTTCCACAAGTACATAATTATTCGTGCATAGGCTGATAAGCGGTAGTAGTCCGGAGCTTTCGTGTATAACGTAGTGTACGATACGGGAATCATATCCGACCAAGCACTCATCATTTCATCTCTCATTTTAAGCTATTCAATCACTGATAGAAAAATTATTTTATGTATCTGAAGAGCGTGACAACAGAAACTGAATACTTCTTTTGTTGGTATGTTCCGGCTTTCTTTACAAGATGGAAATGACGTGTGGCTTAGGCCTCCCGTCTGGTAGACCGGTCGCCTGGTGTAAGTCTTTCGAGATGACGCCACTTCGGTGACTTGCGTGTCGATGAGGATGAAATGATGATGGTAAGGACAACAAAACACCCAGTCGCTGAGTGGAGAAAATCTCCGACCCAGCCGGGAATCGAACCCAGGCCGTTAGGTATGACATGACTTCACGCTGACCACTCAGCTACTACGGGCGGACACTTCAGAAGATGGTTTTCACATACACAAGCGTACAAGTAACTGCACTCTGCGGGCAAAGCTTCCAATCAACGAAAAATTTAGTTCATTATGGCTGTCCACAGTCAGGTATAGTAAATGTTACGTACAGAGTGGCCTCTAGAACTTGTTTGTGTGGTGGTTTTCTCAGTGCAGCGCAATCTAGCAAGGAAATGACAACTGTTATGCAGTCGATTACATCAGCCTTTCTTTGACCTTTGTTTTTTGTCCGCAAAATTACCAAGCTGCGAATATTCTAGAGTCTTAGTTAGAGGTTTGCTCTCGCAGGAGAAGCAGTTTTCATCGAGCATATTGGCATCTACAAGTCTTTAACACTGCCTGTTCGTTGCTCGTGTGAACTATGGTTGTGGTTTGACATGTTGCTTAATAGCAGCAACCAGTGTATACTAGGTAATTTGAAGCTTATTTAGCGCGAGAGTAGGCGAAGTCATCAGATAACTGTAATCGCATTCCGGGAGGGGCAGCGATCAAAGAGCGCTGTCCAGATTAATGTTTTTAGTGCTGGAAAAGTAAAGTGGGCATTAATGCCTTCAACAGGAAGTCCTGTGAATGAATGGAAAATGCTTGTACCATTTAACATATGGCCATGCACAGTGTCGGTATCTTTTTCTCTTGCAGGTTCATTTATTTCACAGCCTATGGCAGCACTTTTCCTAATATACAGAGTATGCCCCATTAAAGTAAAATTTAGCTCTACAACTCGGGAAAGTTTGAATGAACATTTTCTTTAGGAACGTGGCAGACATTTACACACAGAGTTTGCGACTCTGTTACCTAAACACGAATGTCTAGTATCCTTTCATATTTTCGGGTACACAGCAGGGATACACTGTAGTGACAAAAGTAATGGGATACCTCCTAATATAACGGGTGATCAAAAAGTCAGTATAAGTTTGAAAACTGAATAAATCACTGAATAATGTAGATAGTGAGGTACAAATTAACACACATGCTTGGAATGACATAGGGTTTTACTAGAACCAAAAGTTCAAAAAATGTCCGACAGATGACACTTCATCTGATCAGAATAGCAATAATTAGCCTAAGAAAGTAAGACAAAGCAAAGATGATGTTCTTTACACGAAATGCTCAATATATCCACCATCATTCCTCAACAATAGCTGTAGTTGAGGAATAATGTTGTGAACAGCACTGTAAAGCATGTCCGGAGTTATGGTGAGGCAATGGCGTCGAATGTTGTCTTTCAGCATCCCTAGAGATGTCGGTCGATCACCATACACTGGCGACTTCAGGTAACCCAAAGCCAATAATCGCCCGGACTGAGGTCTGGGGACTTGGGAGGCCAAGCATGACGAAAGTGGCGGCTGAGCACACGATCATCACCAAACGACGCGCGCAAGAGATCTTTCACGCGTCTAGCAGTATGGGGCGGAGCGCCATCCTGCATTTTGGTTCTAATAAAACCCCATGTCATTCCAAGCATGTGTGTCAATTTTTACCTCTCTATCTACAGTATTCCGTGGTTTATTAAGTTTTCAAATTTATACTGACTTTTGATCACCCGGTATTGTCGGACCTCCTTTTGCCCAGCGTTGTGTAGCAATTCGAGATGCTGTGGACTCAACAAGTCTTTGGAAGTCCCCTGCAGAAATGCGAAAGTGTTCCCAGTGCAGGATTTTGCGCACGAACTCACCTCTTGATTATATCCCATAAATTTTCCATAAGATTTATGTCGGGTGATCTGGGTGGTCAAACGATTTCCTCGAACTGTACGCAATGTTCTTCAAATCAATCGTGAACAGTTGTGGCCCGGTGACATGGTGCCTTATCATCGATAAAAATTCCGTCGTTGTTTGGGAACAAGAAGTCCATGAGTGGCTGTAAATGGTCTCCAAGCAACCGAACATAACCATTTCAAACCACTGATCGGTTCAGTTGAAAGAGAGAACGCAGTTCATACCATGTAAATATATCCCACACCATTACGGAATCACCACCAGCTTGCACAGTGACTTGTTGACAGCTCGGGTCCATAGCTGTGTGGCGTCTGCGCCACACTCTAACCGTACGATCAGCTCTTACCAACTGAAATCGGGGCTCAGCTGACCAGGCCACGGTTTCCCAGTCCTCTAGGATCCAATCGATATGGTCACTAGCCCAGGAGAGGGGCTGCAGGCGATGTCGTGCCGTTAGCAAAGTCAGTCGCGTCGGTAGTCTGCTGCCATAGCCCATTAACGCCAAATTACGCCTCACTGTCCTAACGGATACGTTCTTCGTTCGTCCCACATTGATTTCTGCGGTTACTTCATGCAGTTTTGCTTGTCTGGTTGCAGTGACAAATCTACGAAAACGCCGCTGCTCTCGGTCATTAAGTAAAGACCATCGGCCACTGCGTTGTCCCTGGTGAGAGGTAACGCCTGAAATTTGGTTTTCTCGGCAGTCTCTTGACACTGTGGGCCAAGGAGTATTGAATTCCCTAACGATTTTTGAAATGGAATGTCCTGTACGTCTAGCACCAATTACCATTCCACGTTCAAAATCTGTTAATTTCCGTCGTGCTGGCCATAATGACGTTGGAAACCTTTGCACACGAATCGCCTGAATACAAATGATAGCTTCGCCAATGCACTGCCCTTTTATACCTTGAGTACGTACTATCGCCCTCCGTATGCATGCGTACCGCTATACCATCACTTTTGTCACTTCGTTGTAGGTCCCACTTATAATGTCGGAGAGACCTCGAACTTCATCTCTGTGAGTAAGTGGTGAGGCTGTGGCCTTGTAGTCGAGACAGGTGTCTGCCGGAGATTACCTAGCGATCGGCCCGTTCACTGCCGAAGAGATTATTATAAGTGGTGAGGACTTTTTTTTGTATATCGTAATTCTTGTGCGTTCTAAGCCGTAAGTTGTAAAATTTTTACGCTGCTCAATCGAAATGTGTTGCACAGACTCCAGACAGGATTAGGGATGTTCATTTATCAAACGTATTTGCAAAATAACAATGTTTAGAGGTTTAAATATAATGTTTCACTATCGATACTTAAATCTTTGAAACGTCGTAACAGTGGCGTTTCAGTCAGTGTGTCTTCTTTCGATGTTGACAAAAATACCAGGCTACTTTTTAACAAGACCAGTAATATTTTCGTCGCTTAAACGAATCCTTTTCTGAACATGCCTCATAACGACAACAGTGCAACGTATTTGCAAAAAAATGGTTCAAATTGCTCTGAGCACTATGGGACTTAACATCTATGGTCATCAGTCCCCTAGACTTAGAACTACTTAAACCTAACTAACCTAAGGACATCACACAACACCCAGCCATCACGAGGCAGAGAAAATCCCTGACCCCTCCGGGAATCGAACCCGGGAACCCGGGCGTGGGAAGCGAGAACGCTACCGCACCTCCACGAGATGCGGGCAACGTATTTGCAACTTACTAGACGTGGTCTTTGTGGGTGTGTGTGCGGGGGAGAGGGGGAGGGGGGGCAATATTTCCAAATGAACTGAGGCAGGAGCATTGGCTATTGTTGTAGCTAAGCGTGGACCAATTCATTTCGTTGTTCATCACTCTCATGCGGGTGTCAAGTAGTGTGGGCATAACGTTGATACTGCGTGGGAAATCACAGAAACAAAATTTGATTTGTGGAGTGAACTGAACATTGTGAAGTAGTAGGCCTACAAAAAAAGAATAATCTGCAAACTGGAGGAGAAATGGTCCGACCATCATAGCTCAGTTATTATTGTATCTGAAAGGCCTAGTCTAGATGTTAGACAAGATTCCTTATAAGTGTGGAATCGTAATATAAACGGTACTATCAATCCAAAGCAAGAAAAAATTACACTTATATATTTGAGCTGTATAGCCACATCGACAGCTTCTGAAAAACTGTTCTCGAAAACAGGTTATGCTCTTTATCAACATCGCAACAGACTGAAAGACGAATGTCTAACAAATATTATTTTTGTAGCCCGTAGACAAAAAGTTGTCGGATGTGTATTGTTAAATTACTTTTACGCAATTCTATAAATCCCTCATTTAACATTGATGTTAAAAACATCGGTGCTTTGTGGTCGATTATTATCGGTCGTCGATGGTTGCCAATGTGGGCACAACTCGTCTCTGAACATGATCGCTTCTTACTTCCTGGACTGTACTTGATATGTTAGACTGGGTTATATCAACACATTATATTGCGAAAATTCGAAATTTGTGATAAGATCTTATGGGACGAAACTACTGAGGTCATTGGTCCCTAAGCTTACACACTAGTTAATCTAACTTAAACTATCTTACGCTAAGGACGACACACACATCCATGCCCGAGGGAGCACTCGAACTTCTAACGGGGGGAGCCGCGCGGACCGCGACAAGACGCCCAAGACCGCGCTGCCATCCCGCGCGGCTTGTATTGCGATGACAGCGATGAATTACTCAGTGAAGCATTCCAAAGTTATATAAACGTTTCTTGAAAGACGGCTTGAATTCTGTGCTGACCCTCTCTTTCACTTTGTCACCTAATCGGGCTTTCACGATCCCGCCCAACCTAAGCGTCAAATTCTCCGTTCCTCGCTACTCTAGAAACTACATTGCAATAATGTATGAAATGTAGATTCTGTTTTAATACTGCCTCCGAGTCTGTAAGCGGCGCATAACATGCGCGATAAATGTCGTTATTAATGGAAATTTATGTTAGACTAAGACTTGAACCCGGATTTTATGCTTTTCACTGGCCAAGACGACTGCCCACAAAAAAGCACTAAATCCGGGTTAGAATCCCTGTAGTGAAAACGTTTTCATTCTTCACGACATATTCATTACATTAGAGTTCAGCATTTCTTTGTGTTACCTTACACATACCATTTTGTCTAACTGTATTTTCATTGACTTCATCTTCGTTACCTCTGTACATTTAATGCAAGTGAATTCAGTTTATTAGTTGTAAACATAGTCGTAACGAGGCTGTTTACAGTATGTGGTCATTCCCCTCCGAACAAAAACAGTGCTGCAGGCGGAGTTAAAAATAACCCGCGCTTAATGCATATTCGGCTCCTCGCCAGGCTTTGCTACGTTTGAAGACTGGCAGCTATTTACACTGGCCACGTGACAAAACTTGGCCACAGTACACTAATTCGTGACGTAGTGTCTTGGGACGTGTACAATAAGTTACTTTTACCCTAATACTCGAAGAAAATTTGTTTCTTACGAATCTCTTCCGGGGAAAATTATCCCTTCAGCGGACGTCATGGCTGTTACAAATAGGGTCATTGACCTGGACTTGAACTGATCATAGCCTTGTTCAAAGTATCCTGAATGCATTTCCCTGACGTGATTTTAAGAAATCAAGAAGAATCTAAATCAGAATATTGTGAGAGGGTTTTGAAGCCCATTATCCTAGCGCGAATCGAATGATACATCTACTGCATATTTTACGAACGCTGCACTGGTACGTAACTAGTGGCAAGTCAGCTACGTCACATTGATGAACTCTTCAGCGGAATCCGCAGGACGCCCGTATCTCTAAGTCCGTCAGCTGAACAGCTCTAAATTTCGGGTGACGAGCTACCTGTGCAGGGAGTTCGAAACCTTCGCGGTCAAAATCATACTGACTGCAGAGAATCCGAAATTGAGAATTTTGAGATTAAGCTTATCCATTATGGATTTTTTAGAACCTGTAACTGACTATTGAATTGTAAATAAACAAGAGTGCAACCGCACACATTTTGCAATATTCGTTAGTTTGTAACTGTTAGTCATGGCGATACCTTACGGTTTTTTCTCTCTTCTTGTCACAGGCCAGTACTATTATCACGCTATTGAAATAAAGATGTAACCTCCACCAGCGCCACCTGAAAATGAACCTGTAAATTCTCTAAAAGCAGTGGATGGGAATCAACAAATATTTCAAAAATGACTGGTTGCAGGTTTCTGTATTTACATTTATAATCTGCATTTTCAGATAAGGAGACGCTGGTCGGAAATGAATATTTCTGGCGGTACGATGTCTTTAGTGAGCTATGTGTATGAAGCACATACTTATAGATGGTTTATACTTCATAACAACTAACAGCCTGTCATATCGACGTTAGTGGCAATACCTTGGGAAACTATATGATGTGATAATGCGTAGTTTACAATTGTCTACAGTTGATGAGTGGCTGCCCAAGCTGATGCATTACTCTTCATGGGAACTTGTAGTCCTCCTTTTAATATGTGGTGCGGCAGGATATATTGCTAAGATAACCGAACGAATGCACAGAGAATAGTTTTGCGACAGGCGTTATTGTAATTCGAAGAGCTTTGTTATTGTCGTGGGCATCAGTCGGAAGACTGGTTTGAAGCGGCTCTCCACGCTAGTCTGTCTTGCTCAACCCTGTGCGAAACTTTTACAACTTACATCCATTTGAATCTGTTTACTCTCTTCAAATACTGGTTCTCCCAACCAATTTTTACCCTCTCCCATTACAAATTAACTATTCCTTGACTCCTCTAGATGTGTCCTGAGATCCGACCCTTTTTTTGTGTCGTTGCGCCATAAATTCCTTTTCGTTCCGAATCGATTCCGTGCTTCTTCGTTAGTTACCCGATCTACAGTATTTTTCTCTGGCACCCCACTTCCAAAACTTCTCTCATCTTTCTTCTTCTCTGTACTGTTTATTGTCCACATGTAACTTCCATAAGGCTGCACTCAACAAAAATAATTTGAGGACAATCTTTTAACACTTAAATTTATATTCGATGTTAACATATTTCTGGTTTTCATGAAATGTTACTTGCTATTGCTAGATTACAGTATGTATCGTCTTTACTTCTTATGTTGTCGATTATTTGTTTCCCAGGTAGCAAAACTCGTCTGCGACTTTAAGCGTCTCACTTCGTAAACTAGTTCTCTCAGCGTCACCTGCCTTAATTCAAATACGCGCCAATCACATTTCTTGTTATTCTATGTGTGTTCATCTTATAACCTTCTTTCAACATACTATTCATTTTGTTCGACTGATGAAGGAAGTTAAATGCCATTGGAAGCAACTTAGAAAAAGTAGATCGTGTAGCTGCTGAGGGGCAGGTGAAGGTTCTCGACAAAGGATTGCTTGCACATAGAATTCGCAGAGATTGTGTTGCATCTTGTGGCAGAACATCATGACAAGCAGCCTACAACTTGACCGTGATATGCATTCCTCGAAGAACGCAGTGTGAGTAGCAATCACATGCCCCAACCAATATAATATGTGCAAAGAGTGAGACCAAACGATTTTAACTTGAATATCGGTACTGGCAACACATTATTCGGAGCACTACAGTGAACTGAAACTCAATGGCACATTATAACATTTTCTTGTATTCAACGGGATGTAGACACAGTGGGGCGTCAGGGGCGGTCACCAAGTGCAGGAGAAATCGAGCGATGTGGTACAGGGCTCAGGGCACCTACTCCGCATTCAAAACGGGTGGGATTCATGTCGTCAATATTTAGCTTTCCTTTGCTTTCCTAAATAGAGTCAAGCAATAGCAACAGCAAAAGAACAATTTCCTTCTCAATCCGTCCTCTTTCCTATTTTAGGCTAGTTATCTAATTACCTCGTTATCAACTGGACGTCCAAACCTTATTCGTCGTCAAGTGTAGGAGAATACGTTAATTACAACTTAGTGATATGGAACTTATGGCTATCGCAAGCTGTAGGTAATCGCAAAATAAATTTTTGGCAGTGCGACAAAATGACATTGACGGCAGAAAAATCTGCCCAAACATCCAAAGACCTGCACGGTCTACGCCAACTGGATTCGAGTTTCCGATCAGCTGTAATAATTCAAGTATATCCAGCTGCGCAGGGCAGACAGCAAGCAGCTTTTTTATTATTATTACGCTTGTAGCGTGTACAAGAAAAAGTAGTTTCCTGTTATTTACTATACCCGCGGCTGGTAATTAACGGGTAACAAGGACTCTTGCTAAGTCTTTCAACCTTCGTGTTGTATATAACGGTAATTTCGTAACTGACCAGTACAATGAAAAACGTGTTAGAAATGCGGTATAAATTGTGCTGCGACTACTATTGTAATAAAGTAATCGATAATCTTGAAACTGACCAGCACAGTGCCAAATGTATCAAGAATAGAGTAGAAATGGCACTGCAACCACTGTTCTTGACGCGCTGCTTAAAAAACAAAAACTGCATGTGCTTCAGTTCCTCAGCTTCTGTTTCTCCATATACGCTATGTTTCACAACGTGTTAGTGATAGTAACAATAATAATAGTAGTAACACTAATGATAATTTTTTATTTTTGTTGTACTGATATGACACTTATAATAAAAACAAATTATTTGTGTAGTATCTCAAAGAAAAAACTGTCATGTTATTTACGGTTGTTAAAGTAAAAGCCACGAAAATGCTCAAGTTTAAGAACAGAGGTACGGACTTGATGATTAACCGATGCGAAAACAGAATTCCCTGTTGACTGGATACTAATATTTCTTTGCATCATATTATGATAGGATTTTTTTTTTTTTTTTTTTTTAATTTTCAAGTTTCCTTCGACAGCGATATTATTAGCGACCGAACACAAGTCCAGTTTTGGAAAGTCTGGGCAAAATAAGCAATGGTAGAAATTTTAAACAAAATATTTGGCATTTGGATGAAGAGATTTAGCAGAGCAGTGTAAAAGCCAAGTGAGCACTGTTAGAATGGACTTACAATAGGGGTTTTTCATATTATGAACCCAATGACTCACCGTCGTGCCTCCACTTTGTCCCAAGGCATCTTGCGAAATGTAAACGCAAACCAACATTTAAAGTCAAATAAATACGACAGAAACCATTGCCCTGAGTGAAGTTACTAGGTTACAACGCATGCAGTAGATGATAATGCGTATCGTTCGTTGAACGTATCTCACACAGAAGTCTTGGTTATCGTAGAGCCACTGACAGTAGAAAGTAGTTGAACGAATTCGAGTGCGAGGATATTTCCAGAAGCAAATTTATTATAAAACGACAACTGTAACTAATTTCTACCAACTGGAAAACGAACTCCCTTAAAAACGCGATACTCGCTAAGATTTTGAGTTCACAAACGATTGTTGACTGGAAAAGTAAAGAAGTAATTTTAGAATGGTCGGTACTCCCACGAACTTCAAAGCACCAATATTAATCGAACTGGGGCCACAGAATCAATAGAAGGTACAATTCCAAAACTAAAACCGGTAGAATGCAAGAGAGAACGAACTTACTTCTTGAATGTACCCAAGTTCTGCGCTCGATGGCAATAAATAGAAGTCACAGATATAAAGGAACTACATGTAGCTTACGAGGAGGAATTCTGTAACAAATATGCAAAAATGTAATACTGAGCAGTTACCGGTACACAGACGGCGTTCGCGTAGGGTGGGGGAACCAGGTTGTAATACGCCAAGAGGCAGTTAATGCTTCGCGTTAGATCAAACATTTTTCACGCAGGTATAACAGTTCAGTGGAGAAAAATGATCAACTGAACCCGAAGGAATGAGATATGTCAGTTAATGTATTACGAAATAAAGGCGTATGTCTCTATTATTCCCCAATCGAGAGTTTTTTGTAATAGGTTTCTTGCGATTTCTTGGAAAATTAAGTACCTACACCTATATTCCGAAAGCCATCTTTCGGTGTGTGTTTTTCCGACACCACTGTCTCTCTCTCCCTTTCCTTATCCAGCCGCTAATAGGACGTGGAAGGAACGATTGATGATTGTTTGTAAACCTCAACAAATAAGGTACTTCCGGGCTAACAGTAGCGTCTTTATTGACCGAATCCACATATTCAAGAGCATTGGAATTCGAATCCCTATCCGACCATCCTGATTTACCATGCCCTTAGTTTCCAAAAACCTCTTCAAGCGAATGCTGAGTTCGTTCGGTCGAAAGGTTACAGCTGTTAATCGTCCCGTTAGCGTTGTTACAAGTCATTGCTCCGTCTCTAATAACCACACTGTTGCTGGGATGTTAAGCTTCCTTTCCTTCTTTCCGACAACCACTGACAGGGTTGTAAAATACTGTTTATGTTCTATGATGATTCGAGGAGAATCTTCTATTAGACTTCGTGGTAAATGGTGTACAGCAGTTTCGGAAACTTCATAGGGATTCACTGCACGCAGTGTTGGCAACATACGAAATATCGTACATGAAATTAATTTAAAAAATGTAATGTTGTTCTCGGGTACCGAACTAAATTGCAAATCTGGTTAGGGGTTATTTATTATTAATACTCTGACTTGCGTCACACGTCATTTTTGTTTTTTACGTATGCGTCAATAGTCACTGTAAATATTTTAAAGTAAGTCAGTTTGAAGATTATGATGTTCTTATTGTTTTGAAATAAACACTGTACTTCATTATTACAAATTAACTATTTTGGCCTCTCTTGGGCATCATCAAGCTGCATCACAATAAAAATTATTGTGCTTACGTCACGTCACATGCCACACATCAACCTGGGGAAAAAGCAACATGTGATGGTGTCCCTAGTAAGAGTTTTGCACAACCATAGTAGTTGCAGGCATTACTATCCCAGATGTGCGGATCCCGTATAAAATGGAAAAAAAGTGCAAATCTTACGCTGGTATTGTCACTGTGCCAGCATGCACGGCACATTAAAATACGTTCGCATAACCACTAAAGTGAAAAAAATACATGACGTGGTGTGTGTGTTTGCAGGGTAAGTACAAATGTGGAAATATTCACCAGCTTTGTGGAAAATGAAGGGGAAAAAACTAAATCAGAAAAGGCGTCCAAAAAACATCAATCTAGTTCCTGGTAATGTAGCTGTAACACCGAAACGCGTAGGGCTGCAATAACAAAAACTAAATACTGCGATGAAGAAGGCACACAACAGCACTAAACTAGAAACTACATTAACGGACAACCTACGGGAAATGTCAGTTGTAAACAGTACGAAATTGCCTTATTTTTTGCGCACATGCATCGTCATCTGTCGTCATTGATAATTAACAAAAAATCAATAAAGTATTGCACAGCAAAATATAACTATCTGACGGAAGGTTCATTTGTTTACTGGCAAAACCCACCGTAGATATTATCCAGAATTCGACAAATATAGTTGGTAAATAAGTGTTACAGAACTAAGAAACAGAAATAAATACACTGATTGTTCAAATTATGTTGGCTGTCCAAGAAATCGGATTGAAATGCACTACAAGAAATGAGTTAAGTTAGAGAACCGTAATAAATTGCTGGGTTCATAGAAGTGCCATAGTTATTGATTTTGATAACACACAAAATGTAAATAAAGAATTCCACGCGAAGATAGCAATCAACAACACATGACAACAAAACAGAACTGTCCAACTGACTCAAAGACAATTTGTTGAATGACAAAAAACACTGCAGATTTTTCTAGATTTCGACAAACATTGCTAGAAAACAAGTGTTCCTGAACTTTGAACTAGAAATGGATTCACTCACTGTCCAGATTATGTCGGCTATTCGAGAAACCGAACAGAAATAAAATCAAAATGAGTTACGCCAGAGAACAATGATAGATTGTTGAGCTCACAGAAGCGCTGACTTAGGTCGTGGTTATTTAAATTGTCCATTGTTTTACAATGGGCCCCGAGTTAACTTCCACGACATTTCTTTGTGAGAAAGCAATAGAGATCTTTAAGGCGCGGCGAAGATGTCGACGGCGGAGGCGGAGGCGCAGGCGGCGGCGGCGGGAGCCGGCAGCACGTGGCGAGTGACAAGCTGGTACTCACTGTGGTAGTGGCTGTCGCCGTCGGGTTGGCTTTGCTGTGGCTGTGCGCGAACTGTGGCGCGCTGGCACACCGGCGCTCATATAGCGGCCGTGTCTCCCACCCCACCACCGTTACACAACCTGCCACCGCCTCAGCAGCCGTCGCCGCTGCGGCCGCTGCGCGCATCTCGCGCCCCGCGTCCGTAGTCGCCAATCAATTGGCAGGCCTTGGGGGCGGCGGCCGCGTCGCTTCTCCCACACGTGAGTCCGCATCACTTAAGCCTGTCGCCGGCGCCCGCGAACCACCACTGCTGCGTCGTGTTACGGTTCGATGCTCACACTGCGTCGTTGAGGAGACAGTGCCGCGTAACAGACTTCTCCGACTTTCCGGGTATCGCTCAGTTGGTGTCGTATTTATAGTAACAGATCGTTATCCTTTCGGGCTGAGAAAATTACGGAAATATCTGCCAGCCCTTTCACCTAAATTACTCATACCAAATACGGCTTCACACCTTCCGGAAACCTCATATCAACAGTTTTATTTCTCTCAAGGAAGTCACTGGCAAATTTCTTCCTCGAGTCCAATCACATGTAAACCGCTTAATCGAACGACATTGGAATGTGACGCAACAGCGGTAAAATCTGGAGAACTCACGAATGGAACATTTCATCATGTCTTGGACAAAAGTTTGCGATCTTACGTAAAAACAGAGTAGTTTCAGTGCATTATTGACTCTTCTGGTAAACAAAGTGCTCCCACCTTAAAAGACGGGCTGTTTGTCGCTGCAGTCATAAAACCGACAATTTCCTTAAGGGGGGTAGGACGTCAAACGAGCCGACTTGCAGCAGGACAGGCATCACAGGACATTTTAATTTCCAGTGTCTATACTTTTACAAATAAATTCATAAAACTTTGTCAGTATCACGAGGAAGCATTCAGGATTCACACTCATTGCAGTGGAAGTTCGAAAACATAACGAAATAATTTTTTTACGTGTGAAATTTCATCAGTTTTTCACCTACTAATGGCTGCATTTGTTGCTGTTCGTACACTTTTCTTCATAAGTTACAGAGATTCTTCGATGAATTTTGCACAGCATACATACCATACTTACAGGTGTATGAAACTCTATAATTTATTTAATTTATGAAAAAACGAATGATCTGCTGTATTTTAAAGTTCATGTTTAGAAACAACACAAATGTTGTAGTGAATTACCTCAATTTTACCACAGTTTTTAATAGATATGGAAAATTCTAGAGTTTCATGCACCTTTAAGTATGGTTTGTATGCTGTGCAAAATTCATCGAACCATTTCTCTTACTTATAAAGAAAACTGTACCTATAGCAACAAATGCTGCCATTAGTAAGTGAAAAAATGAGAAAATTTTACATGTAAAAAAAAAATTACTTCGTTTGTTTTCGAATTTCCACTGCTATGAGTGTGAATTGTGAATCCTTCCTGGTCATGCTGACAAAGTTTTACGAATTTATTTGTAAAAGTATAGACAGTGGAAATTAAAATGTCCTGTGGTGCCTCTCCTGCTCCAAGTCGGCCCGTTTGACGTCCTACCCCCCCCCTTAAAAGCATGGTTCAAATGGTTCTGAGCACTATGGGACATAACTGCTGTGGTCATCAGTCCCCTAGAACTTAGAACTACTTAAACCTAACTAACCTAAGGACATCACACACATCCATGCCCGAGGCAGGATTCAAACCTGCGACCGTAGCGGTCTCGCGGTTCCAGACTGTAGCGCCTAGAACCGCTCGGCCACAGCGGCCGGCCCTTAAAAGCATTTCTGGCAAACTACAGAACTACAGTGAGGTGCCAAAAGACATGAGATACTGACATGCACATTCCGAGATCCAAAGTGTGAAGAGTGTGCATAGAATACCAATTTTCAGGCATTACTCTCACAACGGACAACGCAGTTGCCGACGGCCTTCATTTAATGACCGAGACTGGCGGCGTATGTGTAGAATTGTCAGTGCTACCAGACAAGCAGCACTGCGTGAAATAACCGCAAAATCAAAGTGGAACGTACGAGGAACGTATACGTTAGGACAGTACGGCGAAATCAGGCGTTAAGGATCCATGGTAGCAGACCACCGACCCGACTGCCTTTCCTAACAGCACGGCATCGCATGCAGCGCCTCTCGGGCTCGTGACGATATCGGTTGGCCCCTAGACAAACGGAAAAATGTGACCTGGTCAAATGAGAGCCGATTTAAGTTGGTAAGAGCTGTAGGGTTCGCGTGTGGCGCAGACCGTACGAAGCCGTGGAGCAAAATTGTCAACAAAGCACTGTGGAAGCTGGTGGTGACACCATAATGGTTTGGGGTGTATTTACATGGATCATTAACTGGAAATGGTTATATTCGGCTACTTGGAGACCATTTGCAGCCATTTATGAACTTTATGTCCCAAACAACGATGGAATTTTTATGGATAACAGTGTCCAATGTCTCCGGGCCACATTTGTTCGCGACTGGTTTGAGGAATGTTGCGGACAGTTCAAGAGAATGATTTAGCCACCCAGATCGCCCGACATGAATCTCATCGATCATTTATGGGAAATAATCGAGAGGTCAGTCCGTGCACAAAATTTGCACTTATGGACAGATATAGAGGCAGCGTGGTGGCCGAGCGGTTCTAGGCGCTACAGTCTGGAATCGTCCGACCGCTACGGTTGCAGGTTCGAATCCTGCCTCGGGCATGGATGTGTGTGACGTCCTTATGTTAGTTAGGTTTAAGTAGTTCTAAGTTCTAGAGGACTGATAACCTCCACCTTAAGTCCCATAGTGCTCAGAGCCATTTGAGCCAAGAGGCAACATGGCTCGGTATTTGTCCAGAGTACTTCCAACGACTTGTTGAATCCATGCCACGTTGAGTTGTTGCACTATGGCGGGCAAAAGGAGGTCCGCCACGATATTAGGAAGTGTCCCATTACTTTTGTCACGTCATTGTATATGCCGTCATGTTAAGCCTGTGACATATACTTTTACCGACAAGTGATGAATTACATTCGCCTATTACGGAAGTGCCCTAATGTTACCGCACGGAAAAGGAATACACAACCAGAAGTGATACAATTGAAATACACGCATTGATCCATTATCAGCTGCAGATTCAAGGCTACCGAGAAAATGCTTCACTATGTGTGGTTTGCAGCGAAATTATTAAACTGCTCAGTACTTTTTACGCAGCACAGAGCTGTTACACATTTTCACATTATACTGTTTCCACACAATGATCCCTCAAGTGATCGAAGCATATCGAAATGACTCGAAGTAATGTCTGGTGAGTTTGGTGAATGCGGAAGACACTAAAATTTCATCTCCGCATTTGTCGAAGGTGTTGCACTGACCATGGGGTGCCGTACATTGTTATGAATCAGTAGAACACCAGCAGACAACAATCCATGTCTTTTAAATTTGATTACAGGTCGCAAATACTTTTTCAGGAGATCTGAGCATCATTCACTGCTGAAAGTGGATCCATGCGATGTGCAGCACTATGGGATTTAACATCTATGGTCATCAGTCCCCTAGAACTTAGAACTACTTAAACCTAACTAACCTAAGGACATCACACAACACCCAGTCATCACGAGGAAGAGAAAATCCCTGACCCCGCCGGGAATCGAACCCGGCGCGGGAAGCGAGAACGCTACCACACGACCACGAGCTGCGGACTATTTTGCTGTCATGGTGCATAGTACTCATTAGAAGTAGGCACCTGTTTTTCTTTGGTACATAACTCAAAATGTGCACGCCTCCTGAAAGCCAAAGATACTTTTAAAAGCATTTCTACCTCTTGTGTTCTCGAATTCAGGTGGAATTACCGTCCTGTTCTTCCTTACTATTCCCAAAAGTGTTATTTTATGGTCTTTCAGAAGTGGCAGGGTCAGTTCATAGCTCGTAAACCAGTTATCATCGTTATGTTCCTTGATGTTTTGGAAATATGATTACACAACCTTTTGACGACATCACTTGCACGATTACTGAACTTATACGGTCCGTCTGGCTGCTCGACTAAATAATTTTCCTAGTTTGGCGTGCACGTTGTTCTTGCACCGGATAGATAGAACACTTTTATTCCATATTGCCAGGTTTGGAAAGAATGTACATTCGAAAACTACATCGTTCTAGAAATTTGACAAGCATTCCATTTACAGTGATATATTCTCCAAGAGAATAGTGTGCTATGCAGTTCTTCGTGAACAAATACACTTAGTATAGGAGCCAATTTATCCTCTTTTCGCCCGTCGGACCTCGTTGACTTATCGTCAAATCTCGGACACTGTGTCAGAAACCTGAATCTCTGTAGGGTCATTGTAGAGTAGAATAATTTCACTCTTGTTCCGTCTCCGTCCCAGAGTTCTTCTAAATTAACCCTACCAAAATGGTAGAATGCACCCAAATACAACAAACCAAAAAATGCTTCAATTTCACCTTTATCTGTCTCATATATGAAGGTCTGAGACAAGGAGTATCTCAACATATTCGTTACATTGGTTAGTATGTATCACTACTTCATCCTTTATTTCATCCGTAACAGCCGCCGTATTTCTACATCTGTCCTTTTATTATTTGCCATTCCCCTCACACCAGGAATATATGGCACGATATTATGTGACCTCGTTCTGATACCTGGTGTAGGCATGTCTTTCATCCATTTAGCACGCTTGTTCTTACCAACAAAATATTTCTTATTGTTCTGATATCTATCAATGTCATCCCCACTTTCGTCCCTTTCCGTATCGTGTTCACTGTGTAGTTCGACGTCTAAGTCTCCGCCGTAGCCACCTTAGTAACGATTTCATTTCGCAGTGTATCGTTAACCAGATCTTCTGTTACATCCATTATAGCCCTCTTCTGAAATAAATAGGCTGATTCAGCAATTTGAATGTGTGCTACAAACGTATTTGTGTTGTGAAAACCGATATCATCATTGCTATTTTGGGTCCCATAGCCGCATCAAGTACTTACCTACTTGCTTATGGTCGGTCCGGCAGACCCAAACACGCTACGAGCAATCCTAGAGAGTGGACTTCCGCCGTCACTTGACGAGCAAATGGCACAGCTGTGTAAGGTAGGAAGCTACAGGGAACGTTGCTCGTGTGCAGTGTTGTAAACCTAACGAAAACGAATCGCTCACACAAGTCAGGGTCCGGGAGACCCACCAATAGCAATGCAGGGTTAATGTACCTACTACAGCTGTATTCTCTTCCTGTTGCACATTTACCATGCCCTGCTACTGCGGCAGTAAGATCATTTGCAGTCCAAAAGACATCAAACGTTGTACAGTTAATATCTAATTTCCCGATTTGCTAGGTGAATATAAATTTCAGACTGGTCATGTAACACGTACGGGGGTGCGTTTATTGTAACACAATGAATATGTAAAATCGTCAGCCTTCTTTATGCATTCGCATAGTAGGTTTAAGGATGACAAACACAATGAATAGCCTATTTGAAACAGTCTGCCTTATTTATGCATTGCCGTAGTAAGCCCAAGGATTACTGGTGACCGCTTAGGTAAAATTTGACCACTTTAGTCCTTAGAAGACACGTTTAGTTGTAAGTATCTGATAGTGTTGTGGATTCAGTAAATGATAAACGTAATTTCTGGTTTATCTCTACATACATAAAATGAAGTGTCCTGCTCGCTAGTTTCTGTATAATCTCTGGAATTACTGTAGGGATTTTGATACGGTTCTTACTAATAAGTAGATTGCTTTATGAGGAAGGTTCGGGTATGTAGTTTATTAATATTTTGTGCAAATTAGCTGATCTGTGATGAATTCGTCAGCTGCTGCTGTGAAAACTATAGCATTGCCATGTAGCGATGAGAAGTCCTTGGACACACAGCTCTGCGCAGCACGATGCAGTCCATGCGTAACAGGTGCGCTAACGCTCCGCTACCTTTGATCTTCCGACAACACGTGAATCGGCTTTCGGCCAGGCAGTATCAACGTGGATACAACTGAACATATCCAGATATTATTTGTTTGGACGCAGTGAAATTATGCTACGTTTCGTGCTCAACAGTGAATAACCTAAAATACTGTAAAGTACCAGCATTACTCATTATTATTGGTGGATTCATCAGCTTCTTAAAGGACACACATGTGGGTACGATCTGCTTCACTCCATAAAAATAGAGGATAGAACGGGATTCAGAAATTCCTTGCGGATGGCTACAGATTTCTTTGGACGTCTACAGATGGATGGTGAACGCAATTAGGGGGGAAAAACGACACTTTCAGGCGGTCAGTTTCTGTTTTCTTCAGATTTGCTATCGCAGTTCGCATTCATTATTCACTGCAGAACCTACGAACAACGAAGCAGCGATTTACTTAATTTTGGAGTATCGTAAGCAATCATTAGAGAACAAATGCATACCAAAAGACATGAGAAACCAGAATCTATGTTTTTTAACTTCAAGCTGAAAGTAAAACATTGTCCCTATATACATATATACATATATATATATATATATATATATATATATATATATATATATATATATATAAGTTTCTTTCAGCAGCGCAGCAGGTGACAACTTACAGCTATCTGCTTCTCTTCTTTGCGTGGCAGGATAAGTAAGTGTACCACAAAGAATCTGTAACGAAGAATTGTGGCAACGTGTCTGAACAATGGATCAGTGTAGTAAAGTTTACAGGAGGAGGGCTGTCACAGGCTACACATCATTACCAGACATGTTGTTTTCTCTTTTATTTTCTTTTATTTCTGACCTCCGGTCATGATTTACCCAGCCAACCTCGGGTACGCGATATAATTTGCTACAAATTCAAAGATATTCCCAATCACACGTAAACATACACCCATGATTCGCATACAGTTTGACACTTGTTGTAAACTTATTAACATAATAATGATGTGTTCCCATCAATGCCACGAGATGTTACTCCAAACGCCAATTAAATATGGGCAAAGTTTCATTCATGCCTCCAAATAAGTTTTCTGGTGTGCACTTCTTAAATCGTTTCACTTTTATGAAAGTGATCATAATCAATTACCCCACATTGTTCTCTGCATTTTATGCATAACTCCATGCAGCGGCGCGTAAACATATTTGTCACTACGCCAGACAAGTCGAAAAAATGGTTCAAATGGCTCTGAGCGCTATGGGACTTAACATCTGAGGTCATCAATCCCCTAGAACTTAGAACTATTTAAAACTAACTAACCTAAGGACATCATACACATCCATGACCGAGGCAGAATTCGAACCTGCCACCGTAGCAGTCGCGCGGTTCCGGACTGAAGCGCCTAGAACGCTCGGCCACATCCGCCGGTTCCAGACAAGTCGTCCGGCCTTGTGAAACTGGTGCCGGTCGCTATTAGAAAATACTGAAAGAACTCCTAACTAAGGCCTATTTTCAAATCCGATAGTTGCCAATTTTGTGATAAACACGTTTTTTTCTTGGAATGGGAACGCATCACATGTTTGATCGAAATGATATATATCGAATAATTTTCCCGTGAGAAGAAGAACTACTTCCAAAGCCCGAAGATGATTCGAAAACTAAAGAACTTACACAAAACGCACTCCTCGCACCAAGATGGCCGCCGAGCTTAGCGTCCCGTCTTACGCGAGGCTCGCCATCAGTAGTGCCCCATGCTCTCATTTCATGAGACACTGCGAGAGGTCTGGAATTTAATCCAAGGCATTAGCTCAAAGTCTGGTGATCAAGAACTTTCGCCACCACCTCTCCTCCCCTTGCCGACCAAATACTAGCAGTGAAAATTTCATGCATCACCAGGACTCGAACGGCTTACCTCCGAGTTGAGCGCCGCCGCGTAAGCGGGCGATAGCGACCTGACCTAAGGAGGCAGGTATCCAACCGAAGTGTGTGCGGCTGTTGGGGTTGCGTTACGTGAAGTAACTAGCGGGACATGACCGAAAGAACCGGCACCAAATATACAGTCTATTAAGTAAGAACGTGGTCGGTATCAAACACAGATGGTAAAAGATATTTCCTTAGTTCTTTCACAGCCCAATTGAGGGAACATTTGGCCTCCTTAGAATGTCCATAAAACATATTTGAGGGTTGGAGGTATGAATTAAACAACGCCTTCAGTCACAACTTTTTCGTGTTTTATTAACTACACGATGGATTTCGGAACCTGTGGGTCCATCGTCAAGTGTAATTTGTCTTAATACATGATTTATTTCTTCTCCTGAATGACGTGAAATGTATATTCCTGTCACGAAAAGGTTTAATGTTAGGTTATGAATTTCGTACGTCGAACGCGGAAAATACACTCCTGGAAATGGAAAAAATAACACATTGACACCGGTGTGTCAGACCCACCACACTTGCTCCGGACACTGCGAGAGGGCTGTACAAGCAATGATCACACGCACGGCACAGCGGACACGCCAGGAACAGCGGTGCTGGCCGTCGAATGGCGCTAGCTGCGCAGCATTTGTGCACCGCCGCCGTCAGTGTCAGCCAGTTTGCCGTGGCATACGGAGCTCCATCGCAGTCTTTAACACTGGTAGCATGCCGCGACGGCGTGGACGTGAACCATATGTGCAGTTGACGGACTTTGAGCGAGGGCGTATAGTGGGCATGCGGGAGGCCGGGTGGACGTACCGCCGAATTGCTCAACACGTGGGGCGTGAGGTCTCCACAGTGCATCGATGTTGTCGCCAGTGGTCGGCGGAAGGTGCACGTGCCCGTCGACCTGGGACCGGACCGCAGCGACGCACGGATGCACGCCAAGACCGTAGGATCCTACGCAATGCCGTAGGGGACCGCACCGCCACTTCCCAGCAAATTAGGGACACTGTTGCTCCTGGGGTATCTGCGAGGACCATTCGCAACCGTCTCCATGAAGCTGGGTTACGGTCCCGCACACCGTTAGGCCGTCTTCCGCTCACGCCCCAACATCGTGCAGCCCGCTTCCAGTGGTGTCGCGACAGGCGTGAATGGAGGGACGAATGGAGACGTGTCGTCTTCAGCGATGAGAGTCGCTTCTGCCTTGGTGTCAATGATGGTCGTATGCGTGTTTGGCGCCGTGCAGGTGAGCGCCACAATCAGGACTGCATACGACCGAGGCACACAGGGCCAACACCCGGCATCATGGTGTGGGGAGCGATCTCCTACACTGGCCGTACACCTCTGGTGATCGTCGAGGGGACACTGAATAGTGCACGGTACATCCAAACCGTCATCGAACCCATCGTTCTACCATTCCTAGACCGGCAAGGGAACTTGCTGTTCCAACAGGACAATGCACGTCCGCATGTATCCCGTGACCCCCAATGTGCTCTAGAAGGTGTAAGTCAACTACCCTGGCCAGCAAGATCTCCGGATCTGTCCCCCATTGAACATGTTTGGGACTGGATGAAGTGTCGTCTCACGCGATCTGCACGTCCAGCACGAACGCTGGTCCAGCTGAGGCGCCAGGTGGAAATGGCATGGCAAGCCGTTCCACAGGACTACATCCAGCATCTCTACGATCGTCTCCATGGGAGAATAGCAGCCTGCATTGCTTCGAAAGGTGGATATACACTGTACTAGTGCCGACATTGGGCATGCTCTGTTGCCTGTGTCTATGTGCCTGTGGTTCTGTCAGTGTGATCATGTGATGTATCTGACCCCAGGAATGTGTCAATAAAGTTTCCCCTTCCTGGGACAATGAATTTACGGTGTTCTTATTTCAATTTCCAGGAGTGTATGTGCAAATGTGGAAAATGAACAGTGTAAACTTACGACATCATCCAAGAAAAGCATTTTTAACGTTTTAGTACCGGCAAACATCCATTTCTCCGTCGTTTTAGTACATGTCACTTCATTCAAGATGTAAATTTGTACACACATGTTTATAAACACTTCATAGGTGTTTTTGTATATGATGTTGTCAAAGATGAATTTATTCGTAGTGCTAAAGATACGACTATTAAACGATTGACATATGCAAGAAATAACTTTAGAATAGGTCTTTAAAATTACTGGCTTGCGAAATCTGTTTCTTCATTTAACATAGATTCTGGTTTTTTGATTTTGTCGAGGTATATCTCCAGTTTTTCTAACAGACTTAGAGCCTTACCATTGGCTTCGTTTAAGCTGCAGAATATGGATAAAATTAAATATTTGAGGGTGTTTCTCAAAATTAGGTTTCGGCAATTTTCACTTGTTTACCGACAATTTAAATGCACATAGGATATTATAAATTTATCAAAGATACTTGATGCCGGCTGCCAGACGTTGGTTCATCGACAAAAATGAACATTGCGTTCTGCAGGAGGACAATGATCCGAAGCAACGCTACTGGCTTTTCACGATTGGAAAAAGGAGAAAAGTGTGGAGGTACTGGATTGGCCACCACAGTCACCTGACGCTAATCCTATCTAAAATTTATGGGATTCATCAAAACGAAGTTGCAAGCAAAAAAGATGTTCACTTTCAGAAAGCAGCCAACGCAGATTTGACGCATTTGGAGGTCTTTCCCACGTGATTACGCGGGAAACTTGGTTTCAAGCATGCCTCGGAGGTGCCAAGCAATTATCGACGCCGCGAGTGACAGGACGTATTATTAATTGTAATTACATTTTTATTTTGTTCGTATGTGACGTATGTATATGTTTTAGATTGTTGCCAAATAGATTTCTGTACTGATTAACCCGACCACAATCTTATTTAACAGACTGTACAATTCAGGCGATGACGGCCAATGATCCCTTCGGAGTAGATGCACACCAAGCTCGAATTCTTGCGGGAGTCGGCGAGATGCTGCACGTATTGCGGCTAATGAGCAGGAGCACTACATCAATAATGTGTGGCATAAGTTGAGGGTTTGGGTTTGACGGGAGGCGTGCTAAGGTAGTCCGTGCGCTTGTGATGACCGCTGTGTGCGGACGGCGTAGTGGTCAGCGCATTTGCTTATTAAGCAGGAAAGCCAGGTTAGAAGCCCGGTCCGGCACAAATTTTCAACCTTCCCTAATGATATAAATCAATTCTCACTGGCAGCTAATGTCTTTAATTCCTTTGCGTCTTGATTCATAGTGGCTGCTGGACCAAAATGCCTGGTCTTCGGACATGTCCGAAAGAACAGACACCATATGCATAACCAGCGGGACGACGGTAGTATATGCGATAGTAATTATTTATTTTCTTGTTCTAAAGACCAGTGAAGATAAATCCTATTACCGTCGTCCTGATTATTTCACGTAAGGCACGCCCGACAACACGCACACTATCCTCGCGCCATGGTCGATAGTAGTGTACTGCCTGCTGGAGAGCTGTCTTTCAGGTGTTGGTCGTGCGCGACATTGCCAACAGATAGGAGTGGATTGTGACAGCTCGCATACATAGTCAGCAGCCCAAAGAATGTGTCGATACAGTTCTCCACTCTAGTCTATTTTGTGCAAGTCTCTTCGTGAGGACATAATTGCTGCATGCTACATCCACTACTATACTCAAACCTTGGTCTTCCTCTATAAATTTTGCCACCAGCACTTCCCTCCATCATCAAATTAACAATTCCTTGATGGTTCAGGATGTGTCCAATCAACCTACCCCTTATTTTAAACAAAATGTGCCATAACGCTATTTTCTTCCTGATTCGATTCAGTGTTTCTTCATGAATTACTCTATGTAACAGTGCAATCCGCATTATTCGACTGCAGTGTCACATTTCTAAAGCTTTTATGCTATTCTTGCTATGCCGTTTATTGTCCACGTTTCATGTCCATGTTATGCTACACTCAAAATACTTTCAAAAAATACTTCCTAACACGTAAACTTTTATTAGGCTCCAGTTGAAACTTCTTTGTGTGTCCCCTGAAACAAGTGAGTAGATGAAGCTTGTTAGCGTTTACTTAAACTTCTTAGTGAATCTGCTACTACTGTCTCGTTACTTATTTTCATCATTTCAATACTAACCTACGGAATTTTCCCTGACAATGACAACTCAAACTTAACTTATTCATTTATTACCCACAATGTGCAATCCCGACGCAATCTGACTGCTTTACAATGACAACATGTCTATAAATAATTAACTCAAAAGAATGGCTCTGAATTGGAAGAAATCCTAACAATAACCCATACTTTTCATAAGTCACTTACCTCACAGAAACTCTTCAGAACACGAACTATAGCAATTACAGCAAGCATCAATTACGGCCAGCTAAATAAAAGGGTTCTAACTATAATAGGCTCTAACTATTAGGAGGCATATCATTAGCAGAAGAAAGATTTTGTTGTAGAGCAAACAATGTATTTAGCAGATTTTACTTTATTTATATGACATCAAGTTCCAAAAATTATTTAGTCGTCAATAATTCCACTAATCAAACAGTACCAACTACATCCAGCATCATTTTTAATGCATGTCCTACCAAGACTGAGTCTCCACGAATAACACATGTCAAAGCCGTCCGCTCGCGAACTGCTAACTGTTAGTCCGTCCATCCACAGAGTCTCTTACCGAGGGCGTAGAGCGCTGTCAGCGATATTAATTACAGTCTATAGCGCTGCCAACATATAAACAGACTACTTAGACAGTGTGTTTCTCTTTTTCGAGAAAATACTTCTTGCTGTTGCCAATGGGCAGTTTATGCCCTCTTCAGTTCTGGCATCGTCCTTATTTTGCTGCAGAAGTAGCAAAATTCGTGCATTACTTACAGCGTCTTTTTTCCTGATCTAATTCTCTCAGCGTGACTTATTTCGACTGCGTTTCATCACCCTGGTTTCATTTCTGTTTAAGTTTATCTAAGTACTGTGTTAGGAAAATAGACGCCAAAAGACGGCTGAAAAACACTGAAAAATATTAAGGAAATGTAATTCATTTGCGAAAGAAGTGGTTTGCAAAACACTGGCGAAACTGATTATTGAGTATCACTCATCAGTCTGGGACCTTTACAAGACTGGATTAATGAAAGAGATAGAGAACATCCAACGGCTAATTGCACATTTTGTCAGGGAATCATTTAGTAAGCACAAGTGTGTTAGACATAAACTGAACAAAGTCCATCGGCAGACTCTACAAGACAGACACTGTGCATCACTGTCGATTAGTACTATTGGAATTACAAAGCGTGGGCATTCTATAAACTGTAGGGTCACATATTACCCCACACGTCTTTCGTGAACTGACCATGACGAGAAAATCAGAGAAATTGGAGTTCATACAGAAGTTTATAGACTGCCGTTCTTCACACACACCACGGAACGTGTAAGGTGATGTTGATAGTGATACCAGAAGTACTCCCGGCCACACACCGTAGATTGGGCCTGCGGTGTTTAGTTGTAGAGGCACGACTTGTACACACACTAATTCGCGCGACACTGATTGAACATTGTTCAGAGCCACGTGGTTTCGATTTGGAGTAAGGTGCTCGTGAGGAACATACAGTATCTTTTACTGAAAGTGAAATAAGGTGCGTCGCGATAAGAGAATTTCCCAAAAAGTTAGAAAACGTTTCCCATTCAAAAATACGCTGTCGTGAGTCACGAAACATGATTTTACATTCCCTTGCCCATTAGAATGCAGCGGGCGAGCATAGTACAAGAAGGTCGCGGTGAGTTCTCGGAGCACACGGTCATGGCAGTGCAGACTGCCGGCAGACGAAGACGGAGCTGGTGGGAGGCGAAGGCGCACGTGAGCGCAGCGGGGTGGCACTGCTACGGCGGCGTCTGCGACCTTGGTATTTGACTATAGAGCCCAGGCTACAACCTGTTTGCGAACAGTCGCGACCGCCGCTCTTCTGTATTCGGCCGGGCAGGACATCTGTCAACCGACTATACGCGTTGAAACAAGCCTAGTGAGCTGCCGGCCACAGCTGGAAGTCACTCATTCACGACGTGGTTGAGGAGCTCCATTTCCGAACTATACGTAGGGTGGAAAATTGTATATTCAACCCAGTCAGAAAGGGAATTAACTATTTGATTAGCCTTATCATTGGAGCGAAATAAAGTTTAGGAGGCTTCCTTGTCCGATAAAATAAAATATAAAACTATCCTCAACCAGAAGACAGATTTCAACTCTGTAGTGTTTTACTGGGCGTTGTCCTGCTGGAGGTGGTCTGCTTTGGTCATTGTCTGACTTACGAACTGACTTACCCAGCCTGTTATAGATGGACCTACAGTTAATCTTGGACTCCGAACCATGATGCAGCTAGGCATATTTTATATTACCTTCAGCTTTAGAAATGAATAGTTAGCGATAACTGACTGCCAACAAGTGATCTCCGAACCTTAGTATTAGCTATCTCGCATCTATTTAATCCCTACAGATCATAAAAATGGATGGATATACACCCCTGGAAATGAAAAAAAGAACACATTTACACCGGTGTGTCAGACCCACCATACTTGCTCCGGACACTGCGAGAGGGCTGTACAAGCAATGATCACAAGCACGGCACAGCGGACACACCAGGAACCGCGGTGTTGGCCGTCGAATGGCGCTAGCTGCGCAGCATTTGTGCACCGCCGCCGTCAGTGTCAGCCAGTTTGCCGTGGCATACGGAGCTCCATCGCAGTCTTTAACACGGGTAGCATGCCGCGACATCGTGGACGTGAACCGTATGTGCAGTTGACGGACTTTGAGCGAGGGCGTATAGTGGGCATGCGGGAGGCCGGGTGGACGTACCGCCGAATTGCTCAACACGTGGGGCGTGAGGTCTCCATAATACATCGATGTTGTCGCCAGTGGTCGGCGGAAGGTGCATGTGCCCGTCGACCTGGGACCGGACCGCAGCGACGCACGGATGCACGCCAAGACCGTAGGGTCCTACGCAGTGCCATAGGGGACCGCACCGCCACTTCCCAGCAAATTAGGGATACTGTTGCTCCTGGGGTATCGGCGAGGACCATTCGCAACCGTCTCCATGAAGCTGGGCTACGGTCCCGCACACCGTTAAGCCGTCTTCCGATCACGCCCCAACATCGTGCAGCCCGCCTCCAGTGGTGTCGCGACAGGCGTGAATGGAAGGACGAATGGAGACGTGTCGTCTTCAGCGATGAGAGTCGCTTCTGCCTTGGTGCCAATAATGGTCGTATGCGTGTTTGGCGCCGTGCAGGTGAGCGCCACAATCAGGACTGCATACGACCGAGGCACACAGGGCCAACACCCGGCATCATGGTGTGGGGAGCGATCTCCTACACTGGCCGTACACCTCTGGTGATCGTCGAGGGGACACTGAATAGTGCACGGTACATCCAAACCGTCATCGAACCCATCGTTCTACCATTCCTAGACCGGCAAGGGAACTTGCTGTTCCAACAGGACAATGCACGTCCGCATGTATCCCGTGCCACCCAACGTGCTCTAGAAGGTGTAAGTCAACTACCCTGGCCAGCAAGATCTCCGTAATTGTCCCCCATTGAGCATGTTTGGGACTGGATGAAGCGTCGTCTCACGCGGTCTGCACGTCCAGCACGAACGCTGGTCCAACTGAGGCGCCAGGTGGAAATGGCATGGCAAGCCGTTCCACAGGACTACATCCAGCATCTCTACGATCGTCTCCATGGGAGAATAGCAGCCTGCATAGCTGCGAAAGGTGGATATACACTGTACTAGTGCCGACATTGGGCATGCTCTGTTGCCTGTGTCTATGTGCCTGTGGTTCTGTCAGTGTGATCATGTGATGTATCTGACCCCAGGAATGTGTCAATAAAGTTTCCCCTTCCTGGGACAATGAATTCACGGTGTTCTTATTTCAATTTCCAGGAGTATATATATGTGTGTTGTCTCAAACCTTTTCGTCAAATTGAAACAAGTGATACTGAGTCCGTGACCGGCTATACTGAGATACGGAACCAATGGTCAGAAATGAGTATTTATTATTTTGGACATACACACCGTACACCGCATAGCAATCACCGCATAGAAACGTAGCTCATAGTAACCGTTCTAAGCGACGATCGCCTGTCTCAAGTCATGTATTGCAACGCAAAGATCCCGGGCGACTATTGTACACTGGAACACGCAGCGTGTGATAAAACACAGCCGACCGGAGTGGCCGTGAGGTTCTAGGCGCTACAGTCTGGAAACGCGCGACCGCTACGGTCGCAGGTTCGAATCCTGCCTCGGGCATGGATGTGTGTGATGACCTTAGGTTAGTTAGGTTTAAGTAGTTGTAAGTTCTAAGGAACTGATGACCTCAGAAGTTAAGTCCCATAGTGCTCAGAGCCATTTGGACCATTCTTTTGAGATACTGTACACAACTTATTTCACAGCACTTGTGCCGCGTGCATCGCACCGGCGCATTAATCCGTGCTGTACGCACACCACTATCCCTGGAGTCAGTTTTCCATTGCACCAGACAGCTTGGGATATGCCCACGGTGAAGGGTGTTAGTGTGTACAGTGTACGACGCAAGTCAAACATGGAACGTTACTCCTCACGAGAGATGAAAGGCTTGCATTTAATATACGGCACGAATGTACAGAAAACACTTTCCCAGCAGGCGTAACCCTAACTGAAAGAAGTTTATCTCCGTGGATACCAACTTACAAGGGAGCTGGCCAAGGTTCCTGCCAAAGACATGTCCAAACACCAGACATTGAGAAGAGGGTGTCTGATCGTGTGGCCGACCAGCCACACCTTGCCTGTGGAACTCACACTTCGAGGAATACAGTGTGAAGAGTACTGGTGGAACAGGTATTATACCCTTGTCATGAAGAAAGTGTGCATGCGCTGGGACCAACGGATTTTGAGCCCCGCCCTCACTTCTGTCAGTAGATTATCTACCTTAGTGCTGCAGCGCCCAACAGATTGTATTGTTCACAGATCAGGCCTCATTCATCCGTGATGGTGTTTCCAACAGCGGCAGCACCACAACCCACATCGGTGCCACCAGCAACGATTCTCAGTTAACGTATGGATGGGCATTGTACAAGATCACGTAGCATGATGTTACTTGCTGCCTCCCCATTTGGCTGGTCCAAGTTACCTGGTGTTCCTGCGAGATGTGCTGCCACAGTTTGAAAGGTCTCTGTTGGATTTCTTTCATGTTAATGTCTGAAATCTGTTGCCATTTACGGCATAAATTCCTCTTCTAAATTTACTGTGGTGTTTCTGACTATCTGGGAGGAGTCTGAGCAGTGAAACGTGTTACTTTTACACATAAACAAGAACCATCTGTCACACTACTACACTACTACACTACTACACTTTAAAACAAAATCTTAGTTAGAGTTACTGATCAACACGTGCTTCCACTCCACTCACAAAGTAGTGACAAAGCAACTACTGAAAAGATATTCTGAACTTCACACTCGAAATACACTGCGTTGCAATTTAAGATAACATTAGATGTTTTAGAGCTAAACCTGAAATAAAGGTGATTAAATTTTCAGTTAGGCTGAACTTAAGAAATCCATTGTCCTACGGACTTACCACAGACGCGCGTAGCCGGAGATCTTACCACTTCAGACGCTCGCCACGGACAGACTGACCTGGGCTCCTACCAAGGGTGCTTCCGTATACAAAACGGAAGGGACCAGAGAGGCAGCTTCCTGTACCAACATGACATTTGACGGACAGGACCATACTAAGGATAGAAACCTCTATGCTTTTACAAAGCGTATCTACCTGTTCCGACGTTGGTCCTACTGTTCTCTAGCAGACAGGCTTGTCTGCTACCATCCAGCATGCAACTAGAAATACATTTGCTCATTCATCCTCTCACACAGAAGGGAAGGGGGATGACAGTATCTTATCATATACAGTATATAAAAGAAAGCGCGGTTCTGCACTACGGCGGAAGGCGATCTTCGGCAAGTATGTCGGCGACGTGGGAAGAAGTCCCATCCTTCCAGTGGTTTGGAGAGCTACAGCGGAATTACTCCTGGAGTCATAGTGTGGGGAAGCGATTGGGTATGACTTCAGCTCACAGCTGATGATGACTGAGGGAACTCTAATGCCACAACTGTACATCAAGGATATGCTGCGTCCTCGTGTGGTACCCTTCACGCGATAACATCATGGTGCCATTTTTCAACAGGACAATGCTCGTCCATACATTACACGTTTGTCTTTGAACTTTCTTCTGGCTATTGAGGTTCTTCAGAGACAAGCAAGATGCGCAGCTCTGTCCCTGATAGACCATGATTATGAACAATCCTGACGTAAACTCCGTCCCAGTGTAGTCGGTGTCGAGGATATCAGGGACCAGTTACAACAGTTGTGAGACAGCTTGCCACAGGAGACGATACAATGGCTTGATGACACTCGTCAAAAAGGAATCAGTGCACAGGATGTGCAACGTAATACTGATAACTGAACCCAGATTGCCAAGATATTTGTAAATAGACTCAATATTGTAATCACTCTCAACGCGTGGATTTTAATTTCGTTTGCTCCTCACCGTCTGGGTGCTTCACTTCCTTTGTCAGGAAGTGTATAGGACCACCGGGAAAAAAGCGAAAATTAGGTTGAGTGCTGAAGTTTCGTTATGGCTCGCGATTTCAGATTTTGCTGTTGGAAATACATGCAAGCACATTACGAACACTGCCCACCGCGAGACTGAATGCCGCATGTTGCCCCTGTGGGCACGTGACGCGGAAGGGATGTGTTCTGTAAGTTATAGGCAAAAACATGTAATCTGAAACACCCTTTAAAAGCGGAGCAAAGACAAATGGGAATCCATCCTCACGACAACATATACCGCAGATGGGATCTCTTACTGGCATAATCGACTTTGACAAAGTTTTTACGGGTGGACGCTTGGGAACGAGCATCTCGGAAACTACGGAGCTGGTCGGCTGTTTGCAACTTACCGCCGCGAGCCTCTTTGGAAAGTGATTGAAGGACAGTGAAACCACTAGTAGTGTTGGACGTACACGCACAGAACGTGGAGTTTGTGCTTGCCTGCTTTATGAAGCAGGATAGGCGGGATTCTGTGACAGATGTGTCTACAAAGTGCAATTCTGGTGCAGGCATAAAAGTTTTTCGGAGTAGGAGGAGGATATTGGTGTTTAACGTCCCGTCGACAACGATGTCATTAGAGACGGAGCAGAAGCTCGGATTAGGGAAGGATGGGAAAGGAAGTCGGCCGTGCCTTTTCAAAGGAACCATCCCGGCATTTGCCTGGTGTGATCTAGGGAAATCACGGAAAACCTAAATCAGGATGGCCGGACGCGGGATTGAACCGTCGTGCTCCCGAGTTTTTCGGAGCGCCTTTCCGTGTACATTGCTGAACATGGGGCTCCACAACTGACGACCCCTATCGACAGTTACGACTGAAGTGAACAAGAGACCAACAAGATTATAAAGAGGATTAGCGTAAACGTGTCGACTGGTCGGCTGTGTTTCTTTTTCTTTTTTTCCCAGGTCGATGGTCTTGTCTGGATACGCCGTCAGCCGTCACCCAGGCAAACGTCTACTCGAAACATTCACCACTGTACGGACGCATGTCGGTCTGGGCAGTATATGCTATGATGGACATTTACCTGAGCTCGTATGGGACCTGTGTTAATAATCGAAGTCTCCATGACAACTGCAGATTACGTGACCAACATAGTGGACCACCTGTATCACTTCACCCTTCATGTCTTTCCCGACAGAGACGGCATCTTCCAGCAGGATAAATATCCGTGTCACAAGGCCAGAATCGTGATGCAGGGGTTTGAGGAACGTGATGATGAACTCGCGCTGATATGTTGGCCACCAGATTCACCTGATCTGAACACCATGCAACACATATGGATACGCTACTGGGCGCCAGTTGCGCTCCCTAAAACCACTGGGCCGTAATTTATTGGAATTGGGTTAGCTTTGCGTCAAAATCTGGTACTACATACCTCCGGAAACCTACGAAGGACTTCTCACATGGTCAGCCGTAGTAGCCGGGTGGTTCTAGGTGCTGCTGCTACGGACACAGGTTCGAATCCTGCCTCGGGCATGGATGTGTGTGATGTCCTTAGGTTAGTTAGGTTTAATTATTTCTAAGTCTAGGGGACTGATGACCTCAGAAGTTAAGTCCCATAATGGTTAGAGCCATTTGAACTTTGCGCATCGATGCCATCCATAATCGCTGCTGTATTGCATTCCAAAGGTGGACCAACATGTTTTTAAGCAGATCTTCATAATGTAGTGGCTCATCAGTTCACAGACTGTATAGGTCTACATCCATTGCATTCGCTTTGGGATGTTACTTATGCACCGCACTCACACTTGACAGTTTATGAGCGGGAGGTCGGGGTTAATCGCCGAGAAAGACGTCTATGAAAGCACAGTGTAGAAGTATCATTTGGAAATTCTGAAAGTGCTCCAGGCATTTTCTGTTCGTGTTTTCTGATTCCACGAGGGTGGAGTGTCATGTAAGATCACGCGCATGCTGCAAACAGGAGACAGAGCAGCAAGAATAGTTGTTACGAGATTTTCCTTTTAACTGCATGGAAAACCTGCTGTAAGTATGCAAACATTCAAGAAGTATAAATACAATAGTGTAGTGAACATTAACACGTCGAATAGGTGTCCGTTTTGGGTATACATCTGAAGCGGTCATTATTGACCATTATTTGCATAAGAAAACATCTCAGGGACCGCGAATAGTGTCAAGTATAGCTGACAGTGCAGTAATGTGGCAACTTTTGACGTGATCACCTCAAAAAATCCGCGAATCAGTGTCCAGTTTAGAGTGGGTAAGGATACAGAGCGTACCTTCTAAGACTAAGACGAGGAATAAACGTACGTAAGGCGAGTGGTTCAAAAGCGGGGACTGCCATGAGTACGGAAATTTTTTGTTTCACCAGTCGCAGCTCCAACTGATCAACGCTGTTATCGTAAATCACCACAAATACGTACATTTGGCTCCTGCAGTTCCTCGTGTTCACGCGAACGAGGGAAAGGAAGGAAGGAAATACATCAGAGTTCAAGGTGTCCTCTGCATCGAGTTCTTTCTGGACGGAGCTTGTGCTCGGATAGGACAAGGATGAGAGAGGCAATCGGCAGTGTCCGTTTCGTAGAAATCATCCAGGCACTTAGCTTAGGTTATTTACGAAATCTAAAATCTGGGTTACCGGTAGTGGGTCTGAACCCAAATTCTTTCGAATGGAAGTTCAGTGCCCTAGACGTTGCTCTTCCTTTCCCATACGTAAACTTCATGAAACTGGGTTTAATGTGTTCCGCGATCTGTCATCGCAGAGTTTGATTGGTTCACTCTCCTTTCAAGATACCTTAACGAGCTTGCTGTATTTCTATATGCTTCAAAGATCGATTTTCAGTTCTGTTTGATAGCTCTCTGGAGATAGAGATTTTGTCCTCATGGGCATAGTCTATAGAGAGATATCGGGAAGACGCGAGACTGCTACGATCGCAGGTTCGAATCCTGCCTCGGGCATGGATGTGTGTGATGTCCTTAGGTTAGTTAGGTTTAAGTAGTTCTAAGTTCTAGGGGAATGATGACCACAGATGTTAAGTCCCATAGTGCTCAGAGCCATTTGATTCATATCGGGAAGTGTTTAGATTACGACTGACATGGACGCTGGATTGGTCAAAGTGATGCTGTTGGACATTTACCATCTTCTCTAGGTCTAATATCAAGTACGTCATGCAGGATTGTACGAAATGAGGCGAAAGCTCGCAGCCGGCACCCATACTTGAAGGGAGACACTATTGTCCTAGTCACCTTTACGTGCTCATTGTGCGCTCAGAACTGCACAGTGACGTGACGTGTCGCCAGGCATGCTAGAGACACTGCCCAACAAAATGATTCAAATGGCTCTGAGCACTACAGTCTGGAACCGCGCGATCGCTACGGTCGCAAGGGCGAATCCTGCCTCGGGCATGGATGTGTGTGATGTCCTTACGTTAGTTAGGTTTAAGTAGTTCTAAGTTCTAGGGGACTGATGACCTCAGATGTTCAGTCCCATAAAGCTCAGAGCCATTTGAACCATTTTTGTTGCTGCATATTGAACTTTTTTGTGATATCATACATACGCTTAGATAGGACAATGATAGGCAAGTAAATCGACCGTAACCGTTTAAAGGATCCATTCCGATATTTGCCTTAAGATAACTACGAAAATGCTAAATTTGTATGACTTGACGGGGATTGCAGCATTCGTCTTCTGGAAAACGTGTCCTTTTGCGTAACTACTGCACCATCTCGGAAAGCGCCTTCGTCGAAATGATACTCCTTAAAACACTGCGCTGTCCAAATCAGTCTTTGTTAGATCGAATGCTATGTTTTTAAATTTTCAGGGTTACATCTGTGGTAGTTGTCCTTTTTTGGACATTTTTGTACAGGACTTCGCTAAACACACATCATTATGTACATATTTCAGACAAACCACACTTCTGATTGCACATTCCGTTAAAATGTTCGTAAATATGACAGATATGTACGCCGAATTCCCATTTATTCGAACTATGCGCCGTGAAATGCAGTGTCTCTGTGTCTACCACATATTTTTGGTTGTGCTAAATTTTGTCCCATGCATCACTGGTGACTGCGGTCAACAGTCCGTATTTTAAGCGTTTTGGAATCAATGCATGCCGCATTAAAGCAAGATAAATGCATCATATTACCTTTCCATGTTGTGTAAAAAATAGTTAAGATGTTATTTCTTTCTTTTATTCGCTATTTTTGTTATAATACAGCTGGAAATATGGCTAGAGCCTCTGCTATTTAAAAAAGTAATTTATTTAAACTTATCGAGGAGTTTAATGACGCCCGGGCGGAGTGGCCAAGCGGTTCTAGGCGCTTCAGTCTGGAACCGCGCAACCTCTACGGTCGCATGTTCGAATCCGGCCTCGGACATGGATGTGTGAGATGTCCTTAGTTTAGATAGGTTTAAGTAGTTCTAAGTTGTAGGGGACTGATGACCTCAGATGTTATGTCCCATAGTGCTCAGAGCCATTTGAACCATTTTTGAATTTAATGACATGAGCTACTTGTAACACCGAAAGAAGAGTTTCATCAGTCTATCCGTGGATGACGTTTTTTATCGGTACTATGAGGAGTATGTGACAGTAGGGGCTGGCTGGCATGTAACTGAGGAGATTTTGGCCTTTAGTTAAAATTAATAAACAGTGGAGAAAGTAAGTAGTAGGGCGCTGTGGGTTTTGACACTCCTTACGGCAACTCAGTTTTTCTGGGATAAGGTATCCCATACCTGAAGTCGCTGACGTTATTCGTTTGCGAAATATGAATTATTTATTTTGAGGGTATTTGTGAGACATTTTCGTGAGTGCAGTGATCTGCGTGTTTGATGAGGGTGATAGCGTCATTGCCGCGTAACTCAGAAGTCACGATTTCCTGTTTCGCTTCGGACACGGATGTTGGTTTTAAATGACACGTTGATCTGTGTAAGGTGTGAAGTTCTAAAATTCGGTGACGAAAATGCTCATTGCTGGGGAATGTTATACATTCGTGAAGGCGCTCCGGCACATTTTGTTTCTGATGTAAGACGACAGCTAACGCGCCAAGGAGGACAGGAAGAGCACGGCCTATACTTTTGCTTCTAAGATCATTTGACCTCAGTCCTCTAGACTTTTCTCTCTGAGGTTGTTTAAAAATTACAGCACACCTACTGATACGGCTTGAGAATTGGTGGAGAGAATTGCACAGTGTTGTTAACATTTACTAGATGATTCGGGCTATCTGAAGGAATTTGGCCGTGCGGTTTGAGGCGACGTCTCACAGATTTCGCGGCCCTCCCCGCCGGAGGTTCGAGTCCTTTCTTGGGCATGGGTATGTGTGTTGTTCTTAGCATAAATTAGTTTAAGTAGTGCGTAAGACTAGGGACCGATGACATCAGCAGTTTGGTCCCTTAGGAATTCACACGCCTTTGAAAGAATTCCTAAGTGACTGCAGAGATGAATGCAAAGGAGAGAAAGGAAGATTGGGTTTAACGTCCTTGACATCGGTGCCATTAGAGGAGGAACACAATTTCGGATTGTCAAGGATGAGGAAGGAAATCGGCCTTGCCATTTTCAAGGAACCATCTTGCATTTGCCCGGAACTATTTAGGGAAATGTCGGAAAACCTATATCTGGATGCCCGGACACGGTTTGAACAGTCGTCTTCCCGAATGCGAGTCCATTGTGCTATACCTGCACCACCTCGTTTCGTGAGGTGAGTACAGTATTGTATCCAAATGCGAGGTCGCCATGCGGAAGCATCTTCTTTAAAAGGGCCAAGTACACGATACCTGCTTAAGCAATATTGACCTACTTGTCAAATGATGATGATGATGATGATGATGACGATGTTTGGTTTGTGGAGCGCTCAACTGCTCGGTTATCGGCGCCCGTACAAATTCCCAACCTTTGCTCAGTCCAGTCACGCCACTACCATGAATGATGATGACAACACAAACACCCAGTCACCTCGAGGCAGAAGAAAATCCCTGACCCCGCCGGGAATCGAACCCGGGAACCAGTACTCGGGAAGCGAGAACGCGACCGCGAGACCACGAGTTGCGGACCTCCTTGTCAAGACTGGCCACGAGTGACACTGGAGCCCAATTACATGGAAAATTCACTTGCACTAAGAGTTTTTAGTAAACTGAACTCGGTTGCGGCTCATAGCCACACGCACGCTCATATACAGACCCGGGTTTACTAGAATGTTTTTTTTTCTTCTGTTATGTATACTTTCACCCTTGTTAGGTTTCGATATTAGTCACTTTACACCTTGCATGCAGCAAATAATTGCGAACTTTGAAGGTAGGCGCTGTTCTGAAAAGTTTTACACAAGAGAGCAAGTCATGGAAGGCTACATCAAGTCAGTCAGAACACTGACATGATGACATTAATAAATAGATTAAATAACATTAAAAAGTTGCCAAATCGAAGTAAGGCGAGTGTTCATACTCGGGCTCTGAGGCTAAGAATCGTGCCATTAAAGACAGAAAGATACGAAAATATCTATAAAATGTCATCTACGAACAATTTAAAAACTTTTAAGTAGACCTAGCAGCCACAGTCACGGTGAAGAAGCGCCGTTAGCAAACATTTACATCAGCGACGCAGCTGACAGAGCGGAGAATAGCGGTAACTTGCTGGGTGCCTCCCACTCCCATCCACTTAACAGAGCAACGGCACGAATGGCCATTCGGTGATTGTTGCAGAGAGGCGCCCTTGCAGCTCTTTAATTGCCGTCCTCGGAGCGGAACCAGCGGTGCGCCGAAAGCGCTAAGCAACCGTGGCCTACAATGCGCCGGCCTTCTGGCAGAACGCGAGTGTCGCCGCGCGCACAGCCGAGCCGTTGCACAACGCGGAAGGCGGCTCTACATGCCCCCTCTGCTCGATACTCCATCTTCCCGCACGGCCTCACCTGGACGCCTCTGACCTTGGCTCCCGGGCTCCTCCTGTTCACAAAGCTAGCCGACTCTATCGACGGAGTTCTGTGTAAAATTACACTCGCGTAACGGATACACACCGCAATCACTCTATTGTACCCCATTAATAGCAACCGGAAAATGGGTATTTTACGCCTACCTTTTGTAAATATTGTAATCTGGCCATGTACTTTACGTTTTAAAATATTTAAAAATTAAATTATTCTTTGTAATCAATTGTTCTACTAGATTCTATAACTCCTCTAAATTGTCTCAGTTAAACGTAATCCAAAAATTTAAGTCTTCATAGGGGTAGTCATAGAGTCTCGCTACTTAGTGGTAGTTCCGATTTTTGACAACGAATATTATATTGAAAATTTACAGCTGCTGGACCCTACTTAAACATTAGTGTCCCTTAAAAACTATGTTGTTAATAAAAATCAAGAACAATTAGTGAAATTTATATTTTTCAAATTTCTTTGTGTATTGCTCATAAAATACCCCTATGACTGGAGTACACGTTACTGGAAATACGTTGCTAATGGTAAGGTTAAATCACAGGCTGATCAGTCTGATTCGTACTTTCAGTGTTTTCCCTGAACTTGGAGAAGGCTTTTACATCCCCGACGACGACGTCATTAGAGGCGTAAAATACACTCCTGGAAATTGAAATAAGAACACCGTGAATTCATTGTCCCAGGAAGGGGAAACTTTATTGACACATTCCTGGGGTCAGATACATCACATGATCACACTGACAGAACCACAGGTACATAGACACAGGCAACAGAGCATGCACAATGTCGGCACTAGTGCAGTGTATATCCACCTTTCGCAGCTATGCAGGCTGCTATTCTCCCATGGAGACGATCGTAGAGATGCTGGATGTAGTCCTGTGCAACGGCTTGCCATGCCATTTCCACTTGGCGCCTCAGTTGGACCAGCGTTCGTGCTCGACGTGCAGACCGCGTGAGACGACGCTTCACCCAGTCCCAAACATGCTCAATGGGGGACACATCCGGAGATCTTGCTGGCCAGGGTAGTTGACTTACACCTTCTCGAGCACGTTGGGCGGCACGGGATACATGCGGACGTGCATCGTCCTGTTGGAACAGCAAGTTCCCTTGCCTGTCTAAGAATGGTAGAACGATGGGTTCGATGACGGTTTGGATGTATCATTCACTATTCAGTGTCCCCTCGACGATCACCAGAGGTGTACGGCCAGTGTAGGAGATCGCTCCCCACACCATGATGCCGGGTGTTGGCCCTGTGTGCCTCGGTCGTATGCAGTCTTGATTGTGGCGCTCACCTGCACGGCGCCAAACACGCATACGACCATCATTGGCACCAAGGCAGAAGCGACTCTCATCGCTGAAGACGACACGTCTCCATTCGTCCCTCCATTCACGCCTGTCGCGACACCACTGGAGGCGGGCTGCACGATGTTGGGGCGTGAGCGGAAGACGGCCTAACGGTGTGCGGGACCGTAGCCCAACTTCATGGAGACGGTTGCGAATGGTCCTCGCCGATACCCCAGGAGCAACAGTGTCCCTAATTTGCTGGGAAGTGGCGGTGCGGTCCCCTACGGCACTGCGTAGGATCCTACGGTCTTGGCGTGCATCCGTGCGTCGCTGCGGTCCGGTCCCAGGTCGACGGGCACGTGCACCTTCCGCCGACCACTGGCGACAACATCGATGTACTGAGGAGACCTCACGCCCCACGTGTTGAGCAATTCGGCGGTACGTCCACCCGGCCTCCCGCATGCCCACTATATGCCCTCGCTCAAAGTCCGTCAACTGCACATACGGTTCACGTCCACGCTGTGGCGGCATGCTACCAGCGTTAAAGACTGCGATGGAGCTCCGTATGCCACGGCAAACTGGGTGACACTGACGGCGGCGGTGCACAAATGCTGCGCAGCTAGCGCCATTCGACGGCCAACACCGCGGTTCCTGGTGTGTCCGCTGTGCCGTGCGTGTGATCATTGCTTGTACAGCCCTCTCGCAGTGTCCGGAGCAAGTATGGTGGGTCTGACACACCGGTATCAATGTGTTCTTTTTTCCATTTCCAGGAGTGTAGAATAGGGCAGCGCGGAGTGGCCGCGCGGCTACAGGCGCCATGTCACGGACTGCGCGTCTCCTACCGCCGCAGGTTCGAGTCCTCCCTCGGGCATGGGTGCGTGTGTTGTTCTTAGCATACGTTAGTTTAAGTTAGTTTACATAGTGTGTGAGTCTAGGGACCGATGACCTAAGCAGTTAGGTCCCTTAGGAATTCACACACATTTGAACATTTGAATAAATGGGGGCAGAGGAATGAAATCAGCCTTTCCCCCTTCTATGGAACTTTACGCTGTTTGCGGAAACCACGCTAAACTTAGATCCGGATGGCTGAACAGTGATTTGAGTCGCTGCTCCCTCGAAAGCGAGTCTGCCGTCCTACCAGCACCGCTGAACTCACTGTCAAACTTGCTTAAGACCCGCAAACTGACCACGCTCAGTTTCTCTTCCTATGCTCATCCATTGAGCTAAACTTCTGTTTTTAAGGCTCGCACTATCGTTCGTCCTACTTCTTCCATAGAAATCATTGTCTAGGATCTTACACTTTTTTTATTCCAGCGCAGAGAGTAGATGATGTGTGACACGAATTACCCTACAATGTGACAAACACATTATAGATTCTTCCCTTGATGGAAGGACTGTTACTCTACGTAATATCGTTCGATTTATGAGACACGACCAACTGGTGCCTTAAGATTAAATAATATTTTCTTGAAATCGAAAGCGCTTGTATGGGGTAATCATCCAAGTAAAACTGCAAGGAAACCGACTTCATTAATAATATCTGATAGCCCCATGGGTATTCGGAACGTAGCAGACTCCACGAAGATTCCAAATAGACAGCCACATCTTAACTCTGTAAAACACCGTACGGTGTGTGGCGGAGGGTGCTTCTGGTACCACTACCTTATGGCTTTTCCCTGTTCCATTCACCAATGGTAATTGAGTATGAGCTGTAATTTCTATGATTTTCTCGTCGTTGACATTCCGCGAGTTCATTTGGTAGGAATATGTTGACCGACTCATCTTCGGACATACTGTATCGGAATATTAGTACTAAACCTCTCCCTTGTAGCGTCTGCCGCTGGAGATTGCTTAACAACACCGTAACACTCTGGTTTCGACTAAACAATCCTGTGATGAAACGCGCCGTTCTTTGTTGGATCTTCTACCCCCTCCCTCCCTCCCCCGTCTCTCCCTCTCCCTCCCTTCCCCCTCTCTCCCTCCCCCCTCTCTCCCTCCCCCCTCCCTCTCCGCCTCTCTCCCTCCCCCCCTCTCTTTCTCTCTCTCTCTCTCTCGTTCGTGGATAAACTGCATTTCGTTAAGATTCTTCCAAATAATCTCAGCCTGTCATCTGCTTTACCTATTTGTTGTTTTATATGGATATTTTACTTCAGGTTGCTCGGGATGTTATTTCTAGGTATTTTACAGTAGTCACTGTTTCCAAGGATGTCGCCACGGTCAGCTGCTAATCCGTGCACCAATCGTCGGACCCATACAGGGCTTACTATTTTTTGTAATGATGTTACCACGTTGCAACCTTTCTATACACACCACCATCATATGCGAATAGTCTCCCAGTACTTCCGACGTTATCCACTAGATCATTATTGCTCACGGTCCAGTAACATTTATGCGAACATCTGTCAGAAGACTGAATACAGCGCGGACGTGCAAGAAGAGAGTCACTGAGATTCTGCTAGGTACCGACAGGGATTTGGTGCGATGTCGACTCCAGTGCAGTGGCCAGTTACGCTAACTTTCGCGATTGAGGCTGCATGGTGCGAAAAGCTCGATCGAGGTGGTCCCGAAGATTCTCCGTTGGATTTAAATCTGGGAGGTTTGGTGGCCAGGGGAGTACAGTAAACTCGTACTAGTGCTCTTCGATCCACGCACGTACACTGTGATGTGTGTGATGCATTGCATTGTCCTGATGGTAGATTACATCCTTTCGAGGAAAAACAACCTGCATCTAGGTATGGAGATGCTCCCCAGTGATAGATGCATTCTTGTGTTGATCTATTGTGCCTTTCAGAATGACGAGATCACACGGGTAATGCTTCGAAAAAAGTAGATTCCCCAGACCACACTGCTGTCTCCATCGGCCTGGACCCTCTCGACAATTGTTGCACTGTGTTTTCCGTCTTTTCGATGGAGCGTAAAATATCATTCGTGTGAAAAGTCCACCTGTCGCCTGTCAGTGGACGTCCAGTTGTGATGTTGGTGTGCAAATTCCAGCCTTCGTCGCCGATGAAGAGCAGTCAGCATGGACGCATGAATCATGGGCCTGCTCCGGAGGCCCATACGCAGCAACGGTCGCTGAGGAGACACTTTTAGCAGCCCCTTGGTTCATCTAGCCAGTCAGTTGCTCAACTGTTGCACGTCTGTTCTCCTGCACACATCTCGGCACCCATCGTTCACCTTTGTCACCTATCGCCCGTGGCGCACCACAGTTGCCTCGGCGCCCGTTGTGGATAGCGCTATTTTGCCACGCACTGGCAACCACAGCGGCACGCGAACAGTATACAAACTTAGCAGTTTCGGAAATGCTTCCAACCTAGGCCCAAGCCAATGACCATGCCCTTTTGGTCATTATATAAATTGTTCGGTTTCCGGAGTTCGACAACGACTACACAGCGTTCCGCCTCACTTCCCAACGGCACCCGACTTGCTTTATATGCCTCCCCACTGCTAATGGTTCCATGTACCGTCTCAGAGTGGTTACTGTACGTTGACGTCGAACATAAGCGGTGGTCACATTAATGTGACTGCATCGTCACATTAATGTGACTGCATCGTGTAAATCGTAAACAAATGGTTCAAATGGCTCTGAGCACTACGGGACTTAACTTCTGAGGTCATCAGTCCCCTAGAACTTAGAACTACTTAAACCGAACTAAGCTAAGGACTTCACACACATCCATGCCCGAGGCAGGATTCGAACCTGCAACCGTAGCGATCGCGCGGCTCCAGACTGTAGCGTCTAGAACCGCTCGGCCACTCCGGCCGGCAAATCGTAAACACTAACGATCCTGTAATTATTGTTGCATTTGTCGATTCCGTACTGTTAAGAGCGACCTGTTTAGGTAGGAACTTCTTAATTCAGTTACAGATCCGTTCCTGTCCTCCATATTTTCGTAACGTGTTCAGTAAACGACAATGTGGAACTGTAACGAATGTCTTCCTGAAGTCAACGAACACAATACTGACCTGGGCACCTTTGTATGTAACGCTCCGTATCTTACGGACCAACAGAGTGAATGCTGGGGTAAACTGTGCCCTCCCCTTTCTCCATTTTCACTTCCTTAGCCCGTATTTTCCGTTACAAGCGACTGCTATTCCGCATAACTCATTAATGTGTCGGAACTGTGTGTTATCCTATCTCTTACCTCTGTTCACATTCACATACACAAGGGGAACAATACAATTTCTATTTTTCTAGTTTGGTCACATCACATGTGTTTTGAAGAGCTATCCATAGCCTGAAATTGCCACGGATCATCAGCATACGAATGATGTACCAGCTCTGGCAAATTATTAACATCAGAAATATTTTCTCTGAACACCTGTATATCCGATACTGTCTGAGTACATATATTCACTGCCGGCCTAGGTGGCCGAGCGGTTCTAGGCGCTACAGTGTGGAACCGCGCGACCGCTATGGTCGCAGGTTCGAATCCTACCTCGGGCATGGATGTGTGTGACGTCCTTAGGTTAGTTAGGTTTAAGTAGTTCTAAGTTCTAGGGGACTGATGACCACAGATATTAAGTCTCATAGTGCTCAGAGCCATTTGAACGTGCATTCACTGCTTTAACGCTCGTGTGTCTACCCAGACAGAGAAACTATCGGTTTTCAATTATTTAAAAATTCGCTGCACTTAAAGATGTAATGGAGGATTCATGTGAAATGTGCGCGCTGACGACAGCTCACTATCTTGCAGGAGTCCAGCAAACGTCGTCCGCAAAAGAGCAGCAATCCAATACTGCTTTTTCAATCTCCGACGGTACAAAACTGTAAAGTACCTATAATTTTCAGGCCATAAACGATGTCTTAATTCTTTAAAACGAAACGCTTACCTCGTCGTAGTTAGTAGACTGCCTCAGCGTCAGTAAACTGTTTATGCAGGAACTTATCAAGCTTAGGCGCAAGTCAAAATGTAACTACCGCTCACAAGTCATTACACTACATGGGTTAAGTTTACCTTGTTGTCAAAAATGCGAGTCGGAGATGAACTATTTTTCTGTATTTACGATCATTTGCACGAGACCGTGATCAGCAGTGGCGGTCACCGAAGATATTCTATGTTTGCGTCACGCACTATTGTAGGTCCCAGAAATCTGAACTGTATGTGCCTGTGTGACGTTTAAATACCGCTCGTCCGTGACGCACGTCGAACTGATGAATCTAAATCGCTGCTTCCGGATGTGATGCTTATGTCACTCGCGAGCAGAGAGAATCAGAGACGCCGACTCTAGGAGAGAGGCCAACGTAAGTGTTCTGCTGCCTTTGAATTTTATTGTCTCTTATATGCCGCCCTGAATTATTTAATGTTCCTGATAAACGGTGAAGAATTATGCAAAGTCCGCGGGGTCTCTGTCAGTTTAGATGGTCGAAAATAACAACTATACACTTTAGGTATTTTTGTCTCCGCTCGGGGGAAAATGCTTAAGACAACAACGAGGAATTTGATCGGCACACATCTTGCGTTGTTTAGTGAAGGAATGTTCCTGATATATTTCTAAATCTACAACACTATGCTGAAGGCAACTAACAGCCAGTGGTGGTGAGTACTTCCGGCAACACTCTAATTTCCGTCTTTCTAGTTACATTTGGGAAAGAATGACTTCAGGGAAACCTCCGTAGCAGTTCTAATTTTTCTCGTTTTCTCGTCATGGTCGTTTAGTGAGTATGCCGTATCTAGGAGCAAGCAGGACCTGACTCTTCTTGGGACGTACATTCTCGGAATTTCAACTCTATGCCTACCGCGATGCATTACGTGTCTCTTGTAGTAACCGCTACAGCAGTTTGATCATCATCTTCATAACGCTCTTGCACTTATTAAACGAAACCGCTACGAAACTTCCCGCTCTTCTTTGAATATTCTCCATCTCCTCTTTTTATACCGGCTGGTTATAATTAAAGTGCAGCTACTGACAGAGGTCCAGTGTGGGTTGTAATTACTATATGGCATCGAAACTTTGTAGATATTTGAATGCGTTAATGTGGAATAGATTTACGCTGAAAAAAATTAGTTACGATTTTGGCCGTATAGAAATGTTTCCATATGTAATATGTTGGGACCGGCTATGAGCAGAAAAGGATGTAATATATTGGAATCGGCTTATGAGCAGAAAAGATCAAACAAGTGAGAAAGGCATAAAGTTGATTTTATTATTAACCGCCGCTCATGGAGTTTGCTCAGTATGTGCATCAGAAACGTCGACAAGATAATGCATCATAAATCAGTTGCTCGCTGCAGTTCCGGCGGCATCTGAGCAACGCGGTCCCGTAACGTGGCCTTAAGATCAGGTAGAGATCGAACTTTTCCCTGGTAAACGCGTTCTTTCAGAGATCCACAGAGCCAAAAATCACATGGATTTAGATAAGGTAATCTTTGAGGCCATTCATCTGGAAAACCTCTGGAGATATCACGTTCGTGGGAGATTTTTTACTGGGCGAGCGACATCAGATGTTGCCCCATCTTGCATGAAAACTTGTTTCCACATAGTTGCGCTCGTTCAAAGCAGGAGTCACATGTTGTACAAGGACGTCTCGGTACACATGAAAGGGCTTCTGACTTTATTCTATTGAAAGAAGAGCGGACCGAGCAAGAATAAAGGAGCTTGCAAATCCACATAACACAGTAACATACGGTGAGTGCAATGGCTCTTCGTGCACAATTCATTGTTTAAGAGTGCTCCATTGTCGGCAGTTCTGTGTATTCACTGCACCCTGCAGCGTAAAATATGCCTCGTCACTCCACAGAATATTGCTCAGCCACACGCCATCAGTTTTTATCCGTGGCAGAAACCGAAGAGAAAATTCAGAACGTCGCTGCTGATCACGAGGTTTCAGTTGGTGCACCACATGTCCCTTTATACAGTGTAAAACAGACCGCAAAACTTTCCCTACCGCTGACCATGGGATGGACAATTCTCGTGACACTGCACGAGCACTAGCGCTACTCGGGCACGTGCTGCATGGTCAGATGGTCAGTTACAGCAAGAGCAACCTCGTCAGTAACTTCCAAGAGCTACACCAAGTGCACCCATGCTTCCGAATTTCATTATCATTTAATGATATCGGGCCCCTACTCAGACCTTTCAGTCGGCGACACTCTCTCAGTGCAGCACTGTAACGGCACATAAAACCGTTTTACTAACAGCGCACGGTCTCTCTTCCTGGATAGCTATGCTTTTCACTCACGTTATGGCTGTCAGGTGACAGTGGATGTCTCAAACAAACAGTGTACAGCGCCAGATTTGCGCCTGGTGGCCACAACTGGATCTGTTTCCCAGCGTAAATCTGTTCCACATTAACGCATTAGCCTATCTGCCAAGTTTCGCTGCTCTACGATAATTACAGTCCATAATGGAGCTCCGTGATTAGCTAAACTTTAATTATAACCACACGGTACTATTTGATATGTGTCCGAGACTGGCGAGCAATACTCGAGAATCGTTTCAAAGAATGTTTTGTAAGCGACTTCTTTCATAGGTAAGTGATTCTTCCTCTGAATCACAGGTTGGCATCTGCTTCTCCTAAAGCTCGTCTTCGTTTCATTTTAGGTCGCTTCCGACGGTTGCTCTCAGATATTTTACGGCTGTTATTGTTTCCACTGAATTATCGATAATACTGTAATTCAACAGTAACGTGTCTTTGTGCCTGTTCGTGCACAGTACGTTACATTTATTTTCCATAGAGATCCAACTGACAGTCCTTGCACCAAGTGTTAATCCTCTGCAGGTCTTCGTACATTTCGCTAGAATATTCAGGCGTTGCAGCTCTCCTAGACGCAACAGCATCGTACGCGAACAGCTTCACGTTGCTTCCGATGTTATCCATCACACAATTTACAGTTACGACTCTCTAACACGAACTTGTAGTACTCTTGAAATTAGTTTTCATCTGATGCTTTCGCGTGATTAAGAAGTACTTGTTGAGTTCCGTGTGCTAGGAAGTCCTGAATCCTGTCAAAAAGATGGTTCAGTTTTCGTAATCTCGTATTTTTGTCCACTAATCGTCAGTACGGAACTATAGCGAAAGCATTCTGGATATGAATCAGCACTGCATCAATCTGGACCGTGCTGTCTACGGCTCTCTGGATCTCATGAACGAACAGATCGGGCTGTGTATTACAGGGTTCTTACGGGGTCCCTGTTTGTTCCCACAGAGATGATTTTCGTTCTCGCAAAATGCCATAATACGCGGGCATAATACGTGTTCCACAGTTCTACAACGAATTTTTGCCAGCCATATAGGTCTGTAATTATGTGTCTTTGGCCGACCATCATCTTTGAAAGTGGCGATGGCCTGCTCCGTTTCTAGTGGCTTGGGACCCTCAGTTGTTACGGAAACCTACGATAAACTGTTGCTAGGAGGGGAGCAAATATCTCTCCACAGCCTCTATAGCACAGTACATCATGTCCTGGGCGATTTCTGTGCCACAGATAGATCTCTCAACATATGGCATTTTCTACATCTACACTCCGCAAGCCACCTGACGGTGTGTAGCGCGAGGTACATTGTTTACCAGTGTAACTGTTCCAGTCGCATATCGTTCGTGGGAAGAACGATTGGTGATAAGCTCGAATCTCTGAATTTTTAAGTTCATGGTGTTTTCGCTATATATATCTATACTGGAGGAAGTGATATACTGGTTGGCTTTTGCTTTTCTAGGTATGTAAGCTCTCGGAACTTTTAACAGTAGACCGTACCGTGATACAGATTGCCACTCTTGCAGCATCTGGCAATGGAGTTAGCTGGGCATCTCCGTAACGTTTTTACCCTTACTAAACGAACCTGTACCGAAATGTGCTGCTCGTATTTGGATATTCTCTATTCCCGCTATCAGTCCTGTCTGGTACGGACCCCACTGGGACGAGAAATATTCAAGTATTGATTGAACGAGAGTACTTTTTAAACTACTTACTTTGTCGTCGGACTATATTTCCGGAAGATTCTTCCAAATATATCTCAGTCTGGCATCTGCTTCACTCGCGGATAATATTATGTAGTGGTTCTACTTCAAATCGCTCCGTACGCATATTCTTTAACTGCTTTCAGTGATTTTTCTTCAATTTTGTAATAATACAATAAACGGTATTTCTGTCTATGTATTCACAGCACGTTACATTTGTTCATGTTGGAAGTCAATTATCACTGCCAGCACTAAGCATCGATCCTCTGCAGGTCTTCCTGCATTTCGTTGCAATTGTCTAGCGTAGCGATTTCTCTGTATACAACAACATCATCTGCGACGAGCCTCATGGAATTTCTGTTTGCCAGAAACTCTCCAGTCCGGTCCACAGTTGACTGGCACTCCATAGGCTCGTGTTCTGTTCCTTAGGCGGCACTGCGAACGGTACTTTGACGTCCGTGCGTCGACTGAGAGGAAGACCCGCATACAATGCTCGGCAGTGAAACAATTTGGGAAGCTCAAATTCAGTATGTCTATCTTCTGTCTTTCATCTTTCGTTTCGGTGCTAGTATAATCACTGATGATTTCGATTTGTTAATTGATTTTAAATAAGATGAATTTCTTAGTATACTTCACCAGATCAGGCGACAAGTTTTAATTTTAGAAGAAAGTCCAAATGAATGGAAAGTTATCACTGCCTGCACTTTCCAATGAATTCTGAAATTAAAACATCCCACGAAGATTGCAGTTTTACTCGGCTCTGCGAAGGACGATTTACAGCTTCGTAAAGCGGATGTGTATCAGATTCCTTGCGGAAATTGTGAAACGTCGTACATAGGTCAAACAACACGCACCGTTCATCAGAGGTGTGTGGAGCATCGAAGATGCACACGCTTATTACAACCAGACAAGTCAGCTGTAGCTGAACATTGTATTGATACAGGACATTCCATGAATTACAGTGATGTGACGATTTTAACATCCACCTCTTCTTTTTGGGAATCCGTCTTCAAGGAAGCTATAGAGATTAGATTAGCTAATAATTTAATAAATAGGGATAATGGTTTTAATTTGGACAAAGTATGGAACCCGTCTCTTGGGGTAATTAAACTGCAAAGAATTCGTCATGGTGTCATCGCCGCCGACCATACATCGGTAAGCGAATCTAATGTCCATACACCTTCGCCACAGGCGGCGCAGGTGTAAGCGTATTTCTTTGCCGCCGACCAGCATCTGTGACCCGCATGCGCAATACCGCCGCGGTGGGGCACGTAAGACCGCGCTTGGCATCTTGTCGTCAATCTTGTGACCGACTCGATGGATGGCCGGGCAATACGCGGCCGAAATATCCGTCGAGGAAATTTTATTTGCGCGGCTGCATGCGCAAAATTTAATGGACTATTCATTACGCCGCGAGAAGTTGAAAATGCACAAATAACATTTTAATTATGCAACTTAATTTTTTGGAAGTGGTATTGTGATTTTTCCATATTTCCTCCTTGGGGACGTAATTTCACTTCTCTGTCATAAAACCCTAAGCTTGAAATCGAGCGATCAAAGTGATCCGTTTATGCAAGTAACTTGGGATCTGACAGTACCTTACAGTGAATTGTGTCAGCTGTTATGCGCTCCTACGCGGATTTGCGAATATCGAAATAATCAAAACTGTGTTACTACCCCTCACAAACTGGAAACAAAAAACTGCCATCTCATGCAAGAAATCTCTCTTGCGTACATAAAATTCAAGAACTTTTAAAATTATCTAAAATAAAACAAAAATTAATCCAATATTTATTCACAGCGTACGAAATACTCCGATGAAGAAATCGTGCAGTAGTTCAATGCACCTGTTATAGGATTGAGGGGTTTGCAGAGGAGGGGACTTAGTGGATAAAATTGTCTTAAGAAAGACCTGATGGGAAATGTATCATTTGATTTTGAAGTAAATTTGATGATCGGATCACTTTCACATCTCCCACTGACAATACGCACGCAGCGGAGACAACGATCTCTCACCTGTGTGCTCTACAGGCACACGTAGTATGGGCAATGTTTCGAGTACTCACCGTCAGGTTCTCTTATCCGTGACGAAGGACGTCATCTTCATAGTCGAAACCGGCCCTTGGAGCCCCATAGTTAACCCTCCAAGTTACGAACGTACCAGTTTTTTTTTTGCATTCGTTGTTCTAGTCGGACGGGAATGGTATGCGATGTAATTACAGCAGGGACTGACGACGCCCTGTTTTCAGTTTGTGTAGGTACCCTAATGCGCGAGATTTGAAAGTAATCCGATCTTCAAACATATTTTATACCCAAATGATATTTTTCTTAATGTTGCAATTCACATCCATGTCTCCACTCACCAATCCCCCTTACAGTGTGTACGGCGCATATACAGTGTGCAAGGAATATCTGCCTCCTTCTCCCCCCCCCCCCCCCTTTTCCTATTCCGTTCATGGATTGCACACGTGAAGCCAGGTTGTCTGTATCCATGAGCCCAAATTTCATTAATTTTGGCGTCGTGGTCAGTACGCGATATATGTGTTGGAATAAGTAGTTTGTTTCCTTACTCATTTTGGAATGTGGGCTCTGAAATATGTGAAGAGTTTTCTCTTTGTTGTTACGTTTCCTACGGCGGTTCGTCGTGCGAGATTGGCACTGAAATGCTCTGACCAATCAAACACCTGAGGAATCGCGCTGATCTCCTTTGAATATTCTCTCTCACTTTTGTTAACTCAATTTACGAAACGACCCTCTCTAATTTTCTTCATATTTATAGGGCTTAAAGGTCACTGGTTTGACACCAGTTTCCTGAAGCTGGAGGACGCAATCCCAAAAAAAATTCATTGGAGAGTAGAAGATTTCCGAGCAATTTTAACTATAAAATATTTCTAATGTGATGATTTTGGAGCGTACAAGTCTTCTAATATTGAAGTCGCTGATTCCATTCTGGTTAGTAACAATTTTTTTACTTGCGTTTAAATTACATATTTATTATCAAACTGACATTTTCATTTACAAATACTGAATCATATTTTTAATAAAAAACATCTTCCTATTTTTAATTCCTACTCGTATGAAAAAATTAAAAATAGATACGTGCAAGCGAAATGCCTTATTGTTAAATGAAAAAAAGTGTATAAATAACATTGTTCCATCCTTAAAAAGGGAACAAAAATTCTTTTGCATGTTTCACATTTTTGTAACAAATTTTAATTTAATGTGAATACTCCCGACTAGAAATTAAAAGCAGAGATACGTTATTATAATTCAGGAATTCTGATTCAATATATGCTATTTAACAGTAGCATTTGTTAATACATATGGAATTTTTAAAAAAAAGAAAAAAAGTTGTTACTACGTCTGTCTACACCTATATCTGCATGACTACTCTGGAACCCTAGAATCCACATTAAGTGTCTGGCACAGGGTTCATGGAATCACCTTCAAGCTATTTCTCTACCATTCTACTCCCGAACATCGCGTGGGAGAAATGAACTCTTAAACCTTTCCGTGCGAGCACTGATTTCTCTATTTGATTGCAATGATCATTTCTCCCTATGTAGTTGGACGCCAGCAAAATACTTCGCATTCGGAGGAGAAAGTTGGTGACAGAAATTTGATGGGAAGGTCCTACCGCAATGAAAAATGCCTTTGATTTAATGACTGACACATAAATTCACATATCGTATCCGAGACACTCTTACCCCTGTCCTGCGATAGTATAAAACGAGCACCCTTTTTCTGAGATTTTTGGATGTCCCCCGACAGTTTTACCTGATGCGGATTATACACCGTGCAGCAGTACTTCAGTAGAGGAGGGACAAGCATAGTGTGGGCAGTCTCGTAAGTAGATAAACTGCATCTTCCATGCGTCTTGCCAGTAAAACGCAGTATTTGGTTTACCTTCCCCACAACATTATCTATGTGATCGCTCCAAATTAAGTTACTCATAATTGTGATCGATAAACATCTAGTCGAATTGACAGTCTTTAGATTTGTGTAACTTATCATGTAACCGAAATTTAGCTGATTAGTTTTAGTACTCATAATCATAGCTTCACACGTCCCATTATTTAGTCAACTGCCACTTTTCGCACCACACAGGTATCATGGTGTCTAAATCACTCTGGAATTGGTTTGGTCATCCGATGACTTTACTAAACGGTAAATGACAGCACCATTAGCAAACAGTTTGAGAAGGCTACTCAGATTATCTCCTAGATCGTTTACATAGATCAGGAACAGCAGATGGCCTATGAAAATTCCCTGAAAAACGCCAGATATCACTTCTGTTTTACTCGATGACTTTCCGTCAATTACTACGAATGGTTCAAATGACTCTAAGCACTATGGGACTTAACATCTGAGGTCATCAGTCCCCTAGACTCAGAACTACTTAAACCTAACTAACCTAAGGACATCACACACATCCATGCCCGAGGTAGGATTCGAACCTGCGACCGGAGTAGCAGTTCGGTTCCGGACTGAAGCGCCTAGAACCGCTCGGCCTCAGCGGCCGGCCAGTTACTACGAACTGTGACCTTTCTAATGGGAAATCACGAATCCAGTCCCACAACTGAGAAGACACTTCGTAGACACGAGTTTAATTAGAAGTCGCTCGTGAGGAATGGTGTCAAAAGCCTTCCAGAAATCTAAAAATATGGAATCAATTTGACATAACCTATTCATTACTTCGTGAATATAAAGAGCTAGTTGTGTTTCGCAGGAACGATATTTTATGAAGCCGTGCTGTCCAAATCCTAGAGAGGCTGAAAATTCATTTATGTTGAACGTGTCAAGTATATTCAAACAACTTTGGAGTTTTTTTTTTCTTTTCAAGAAACCATTTGAAATACGTAATAAAAATGGGTACCTGTTCTAAGAGCGCACTTAAATCAGCACTTCTCTACAGAACATCCATCTGAAACATAGCCAGCTAAGTATAGCATGTCACAGTCATTCGTAAAAGCCGGCCGGTGTGGCCGAGCGATTCTAGGGCCTTCAGTCTGGAACCGCGGGACCGCTACGAATGAGGGTTCGAATCCTGCCTCGGGCATGGATGTGTGTGATGTCCTTAGGTTAGTTAGGTTTAAGCAGTTCTAAGTTCTATAGGACTGATGACCACAGATGTTGTGTCCCATAGTGCTCAGAGTCATTCGTAAAACTTTCTGCGTTTCTAGCTCCGTAAATAAAACTGATCGAAACTGGATTGACATTGATTTTTACACAGTTAGTTCACGTAAATCAGCTACACGGCAGAATAAATATCGTTCTGTTTAAAAAATTATAACTCATTGTTGTAACTCGCTGGAAAATAACTTAAGAAATTATGTTTATAACTCTGCAGAAAGAGTAAGTTTCTTATGTATAATAATAATTCCTTTCAGTTACTGTTTTGCACGTTACAGCGAGAAACAACTTATGTGAAGCATCCTGTAAATATAATGTTACGGAGTAACCATAAGAAAGAACTTGGAACAATTTTATTTAGTAATTTTTGTACTGTATATCTTGCTATTCAGCTCACTGTTTTTGAGACTATAGTTGTATAAATGTAATACCCATTTCCGGAATGAACCACAGCACCATTTGAACGCCATCTTTTTGTCTTTGGACATCCTCCGTCAAGACAAACTTCACTCCCCTACACGCAGTTGGCGTGATAGGGAGACATTCGCATTTCTTTCTGTTTCGTGGACAGTGAACGACGGCGGCTTTTATTTCCACAGTGGCCTCGATACGGCTTCCACAAAGGTTGCGTATCTCTACTCAGTTTAGTTGACAAGGCGCCGTCCGGAGACAGGAAACACGCACAGCATTATGGACGACGGTTATAGTTTCTGACGCCCCGCCGACAGCGATATTGCGAGATATGGGGCAATTTATCACGATCGTCTGGCTGTCGGAAAGGTAGAGGCGCTGGTATTTATTACGCCATCGACCCTGAGTTCTCATGCGGAATGGCTGGAAAACTGGTCTCATAGTGCCACCGAGAGTTACATCGATATCCTCGGTGACCGACAGAAGAAAATTTTGTCTTAACGCACTACGATCCATGAAACAGGTGCCTGGGACACACACAAGAAATGATGATACCAGACTTCTGGTAGGGGCAACTTTGTAGGTCAAAAGGCGATTTGGTATACTGTCATGCGGAAGTTCGGGAATTATTTGCGCCATAGTTGCACAAAGGAACAACAAGTAATAACACATGAACTCCGAAATTTCAAAACCGACCATTTCGCACGTAGTCCTTACGTAGCTTAAGAAGTAAGTTTTCGTGTTACGAGAACAGGAAATTTAATAATTTCAACGAAGTTCAGCATTTAATTTGCTAATACCTGGAGTTAGGTTTTTTACTGAACTTGAGAATACGTCGACTACAAGGTTGTTGGATTTTTATCAGCCTAACTGACGGAGAGGAGAACATGTCATTCCACAGGCCTTATTATTGTGCTTGTTTATTGTGTCCATGGACGGAGGAGATAGGGCATCAATCAGAAAAGCGAAATGTCGAAAACTTCCTAAAGGCAGCATGAGCGGGTTTCTGATCCCAGACCTGGGCATCCTGATGTAAATTTTCCGTGGTTTCCAAATTCAGTGAATCAGAATACTAGCTAGGAAGGTGGGCCCTTAGTGAAACGGGGACCGATTTTCTTCCTCATAGAGAGCAGTTTCCACTTTGTCTCTAATGGCTTCCATTTCGACGAGATGTAAAGGCTTAATGCAAAGCTTGGATAAGCAAAAAATGTTCAAATGTGTGAGAATTTCTAAGGGACCAAATCGGTGAGGTTGTCAGTCCCTAGGCTTACACACTACTTAAACTAGCTTATGCTAAGAACAACTCACACACCCATGCCCCAGGGAGGACTCGAACCTCCGGCGGGAGGGAACGGGCAATCCGTGACGTGGTGCCTCTTTCTTTTTATATGATTTTTTTCGGCATTGTTCGTTCTATTTGTTGGGGCGGACGTCCCATGACTCTTGTTCAAGTTCATCGTTGATCCATTAAGACAGTTTTATTTGTTTAAATTTATTCCAGAGGGCAGCTAACCCTCTGACCGAACACGCTGAGCTATCGTGCACGCGAATTCAAATGACTTTTTCTAGTTGCAATCTATTTTATTTATTCCAGACGCATTTGATTTCACATTAAGGGATCTTCATTTCATTTAATATGGAATAACTGTAAGTATGACGTATGTAAGTATGATGTGTTCTAAACTCATTATCGAATGAAATAGACTGCAGCAAGAAACAGGCGTCTGAATTTTTTTAAAAGAATATTTATATACTTTCTGCGGATAATGGCAACAAACAAACAAGTCGCAGTTAGTGTGAGACCAGCTGTAGTGTTCCACAGCAGTTAGCTTACGAAATATGAAAACTCTGAAACAAAAATATTTTTAACCTATGACCAGATGAGAGGAAGCGAAGATTTCGGCTGAAAAAACGAATAATTACAAGTAGTAATTTATTCATGTAAAAACAATTACGTGACTTGATATTTACAGGGTGTTTCAAAAATGACCGGTATTTTTGAAACGGCAATAAAAACTAAACGAGCAGCGATAGAAATACACCGTTTGTTGCAATATGCTTGGGACAACAGTACATTTTCAGGCAGACAAACTTTCGAAATTACAGTAGTTACGATTTTCAACAACAGATGGCGCTGCAAGTGATGTGAAAGATATAGAAGACAACGCAGTCTGTGGGTGCGCCATTCTGTACGTCGTCTTTCTGCTGTAAGCGTGTGCTGTGGACAACATGGTTTATTCCTTGGAACAGAGGATTTTTCTGGTGTTGGAATTCCACCGCCTAGAACACAGTGTTGTTGCAACAAGACTAAGTTTTCAACGGAGGTTTAATGTAACCAAAGGACCGAAAAGCGATACAATAAAGGATCTGTTTGAAAAATTTCAACGGACTGGGAACATGACGGATGAACGTACTGGAAAGGTAGGGCGACAGCGTAGGGCAACCACAGAGGGCAACGCGCACCTAGTGCAGCAGGTGATCCAACAGCGGCCTCGGGTTTCCGTTCGCCGTGTTGCAGCTGCGGTCCAAATGACGCCAACGTCCATGTATCGTCTCATGCGTCAGAGTTTACATCTCTATCCATACAAAATTCAAACGCAGCAACCCCTCAGCGCCGCTAGCAGTGCTGCACGAGAGACATTCGCTAACGATATAGTGCACAGGATTGATGACGGCGATATGCATGTGGGTAGCATTTGGTCTAATGACGAAGCTTATTTTTTACCTGGACGGCTTCGTCAATAAACAGAACTGTCGCATATGGGGAACCGAAAAGCCCCATGTTGCAGTCCCATCGTCCCTGCATCCTCAAAAAGTACTGGTCTGGGCCGCCATTTCTTCCAAAGGAATCATTGGCCCATTTTTCAGATCCTAAACGATTACTGCATCACGCTATCTGGACATTCTTCGTGAATTTGTGGCGGTACAAACTGCCTTAGACGACACTGCGAACACCTCGTGGTTTATGCAAGATGGTGCCCGGCCACTTCGCACGGCCGACGTCTTTAATTTCCTGAATGAATATTTCGATGATCGTGTGATTGCTTTGGGCTATCCGAAACATACAGGAGGCGGCGTGGATTGGCCTCCCTATTCGCCAGACATGAACCCCTGTGACTTCTTTCTGTGGGGACACTTGAAAGACCAGGTGTACCGCCAGAATCCAGAAACAATTGAACAGCTGAAGCAGTACATCTCATCTGCATGTGAAGCCATTCCGAAAGACACGTTGTCAAAGGTTTCGGGTAATTTCATTCAGAGACTACGCCATATTATTGCTACGCATGGTGGATATGTGGAAAATATCGTACTATAGAGTTTCCAAGACCGCAGCGCCATCTGTTGTTGACTATTGTAACTACTGTAATTTCGAAAGTCTGTCTGCCTGAAAATGTACTGTTGTCCCAAGCATATTACAACAAACGGTGTATTTCTATCGCTGCTCGTTTAGTTTGTATTGCCGTTTCAAATATACCGGTCATTTTTGAAACACCCTGTAATCTGTAAGTATCACATATAAAAACAAAACGGTATTATTCCTTATTAAATTCAATGAAGATGCGTTACTGTAGAAGTTGAAACGCGCCTGGGACAACGAAAATGAATTTGTAAAACGAATACTTATGCAACAATGAAGGAAATAAATTTCCTACATGAGTCCGTGATCATTGAGAATATTTTGCGCATGAAACCTTCTAGATCGTAAAATAAATTTCTTTATATATAATGCCATTTCGCCACGAACCTACTACGGTGTCGTAGCAGGCGGAGAGGCGATATTCCGACGTGGCGCGTCCACGGGTGGCGGATAGGGATGTCCTCACCGGCTTGCCGGCGGATATGAGTGAAATATAATAGCTCTCGCGGACCAAACACTCAACCTCTATGGTTCACAACCATAGTTGTAATTCGGAGCTTGCTCCATCCAAGGCTCAATGCCTTCGATAGTCAAATATGGACAGAAATCTTTTAAGAAAATCTCCACCACTTGGCACTACCCAAGGAAGACTGAAGTCGGATACGGTGGGCAGTCACTTAAAAGATAAGTTAGATGAGTCAGAGCATCTAGAAATACCCAAGACAGACCAAAGACCGAAACAGAAATTAAAAATGAAACAAATAAATTATTTAGCAACACTTAACATTAACTCCCTGGCACAAGTAGGAAAATTGAAAATTCTAACTAATGAACTAGACAAACAAGGGATGCTAATAGCAGAACTACAAGAGATGAGGAATTCGGACCAGGTGCCCATGGAATCTCAAGGTTATAGAATATACAAAGGCATCCCGGGAGAAAGAGTGATGAAAAATTGTCCACAATTTGGTACGGGATTCATAGTCAACTTAAAAATAATTGATTCGATAACAGATTTCCAGGCCCAATCTCCTAGGCTCTCGACGCTGACAGTAAAAGCATCAAATAAAATCTATACAATAATTAACGTCCATGCTCCCACGAATGATAAAAACAATAGGAGAAAAACCAGAGAAGAGACGGATGAATTCTGGGACCTACTAGATCAAACAGTGACAAATACAAACAAAAATCATAGTAAAATTTTAATAGGTGATTTCAATGCACAACTGGGCAATGAAAAGAGATAAAGAGACATAATAGGAAAATGGCCGGCTCAAAAACGAACCAATAAAAATGGAATAAGATAAGTAGAATACTGTAGAAACCATAACATGATATCAAAATCGACCTATTTTATGAGAAAACCCAATAAACTAAAGACATGGAAACACTCAGATTGGAAAAAGGGGGAACGGCAGTTAGATCACGTCTGTATGGACAAAAATTACCATAAAGAAATCCAAAATGTTAAAGTACTTAGAGGAATAGACATGGGGTCAGACCATTACATGGTGAAAATCAAATGTAAATTCACACCTGCAAAGAAACCAAAATCCAAATTTAAAATGAGAAAAATATATGACCCTCATAAACTAATAAACAATGATCAATATAAAGAACTAACTCAAAAAATTGAGAAAAATGATAAATTAGAAGAGATAGTCACGAAACTAAAAGAAATAGCTGAAAAAGTTGCCCCACCAAACCCGAGGAAAATGCATCAATGGTGGAATGAGGAATGCGATAAAGCATTTGAAAATAGATACCAAGCATGGTTAAATCATCAAAGCCAGAAAACAGAGAAATCACATGAAGAATTGACTAAACAAAGAAAACTAACTCAAAAAACAATCAGAAGTACTAAAAGACAATATCAAAAGAGCATTATTCAACAAATAGAAATAGATCATAAAAAGACAAATTCAAGGGATTATTATAAAATATTTAGTAAACAACTTCAAAAATATGAACCACCAACACTCATGCTAAAAGATACAACCGGAAAAATAGCACACAACAATAAAGATAATGCCCCAATTCTAGCAGATGCATTCGATCAACTACTGAATGGTGAAGAACCAAAAGAACGGTTTCATATAAACACAGAAACGCCCATTAAAACTTCAACAGAATACATTGGTCCACCAAACATTAATGAAGTAAATCAAGCCATTAAAGAATTGAAAAATTATAAAGCTAGTGGCGAAGACCAAACATTTGCAGAGCTGTGGAAAAATGCATCAGAATCAAGTAAAGAATCACTTCACCAAAGTTTAATTAAAATGTGGAATGATGAAACATTGCCAGAACATTGGACAACAGCAGTAATACACCCTCTACACAAGAAAGGAGATAGAACTAATCCGGACAACTATAGAGGAATCTCTCTCTTGGATTGTACATATAAAATATTTTCTAGAATAATTTACAATCGATGCAAAGGTGATCTGGAAAAAGAATTAGGGGATTACCAAGGAGGATTTCAACCTTGGCGCAGCTTTCCGGAACAAATCATAACACTAAAATTGGTATTGGATATTTACAAAAGAAGACAGAACCAAATGATTATAACTTTCGTGGACTTTAAAAAAGTATATGATAGTATTCACAGATCTTCAATGTTGAAAATACTACGAAATCTTGGATTACATCCTAAACTAGTGAAGATGATAAGCTTAACTTTAAGAAATACTAAATCAAAGGTGAAGTTCAGAAGTGAAATGTCTGAACCCTTCACAATTAAAACAGGACTAAGACAAGGTGATGTATTAACACCCCTTCTGTTCAACTGTACTCTGGAATATTTAATGAGAGAATGGTATAAAGAAAATTAAAAAAATATAAAAATTGTGTACAATAAAGACAAAATTAGCCTAAATTGTTTGGGATTTGCAGATGATCTGGCACTACTAGCCAACAACATTGAAGAGGCTAGGGATCAACTCACAAATCTCCAAAATATTGCAGGAAAAGTAGGATTAACAATTTCATTTGAAAAAACAAAAATAATGGCAACAGACCCCCTTGTAATAAATAATGTAAAGATGTGTGGGACTGATATAGAAATTTTAAAACAATTTAAGTACCTTGGATAAAAGATAACCTATAACTTAAATGAAAAAATGTCCTGGACAGAGAGAACTAATAAATTATCAAGAGCCCAAACAGTATCCAGAAACACATACAACAAAAAATGTTTGTCAATAAATACAAAATTAAAACATTACAAGACTGTTGTCCAACCAGAAATAACCTATGGAAGTGAAACCCTGTTTAAGCTAAATCAAAAGAACAACACAGACAAAATTCTAAAAATAGAAAGAAGAATAATAAGGACATGCATCAATAAAAAGTACCAAAAAGCAGGAGAATGGCGTATTGTCCCAAATGCAGTAGTATATCAGGAGATAGAACCAGTAACGGATACCATGAGAAAGAAGAGAATATCGTTTTTTGGCCATCTATTGAGAGCACCTGAAGACGGATTAATACGCAAAATTTTGGAGAAACTCTGGAAACAAAAACAACAACCTGTCTGGATAAAGGAAATAAAAGACGACATGAAAAAACTAGACATAACGTATGAGGACTTGAAAACCAAATCAAAACAAGTAAATAAATTAAAAATACAAATATTAGCTTCTTGCCAAAAATTGATAAAAGAGAAACAACTAAAAGGGTATTTTCAGAAGAGGAACGAAAACAAAGATCGGATAGAATGAAGAAATACTGGAAAGCCAAGAAGGAAAAAACAATGAGAAATCTTAGGAAGACCGGTAAGAAATTGACTGAAGTGGTCCAATGAGGCCGTAAAAGCACAATAATAATAAAATGCCGTTTCGGCTGTTGATCATTAAAGTTCTGCAATTAAAGTTAAAGGGATATAAAGTGTGTCAGGCGTTTGTTATACCACATCAAGTTACAAAAATTTTAAAAGTTGAAAATATTTCTAAAGTGTTCACTCGCCAAAAACTTTGAACTTGCGAAACAAGTTTTAGTGTTAAAAGCGATGCCTAAACGAGGCATAGCTAACAACGGGTTCAAGAATTGTACGCAGATGTAAGTTCTACCTGACACATGGCTCTAGTGTGGGTGACAGCTAGTTGCCCTTGCACCATATATTTTATTTTGATATTATTCAGTTTTTTTCGTTTCACTCCATTCTTGCAAAACGACGAATATTATTGTTGTAAACATACATAGTCGAATTATAAAATACAATTTAAAGGAATATAGCCATATACTCATGACGTTGATTTTTAACATGGTGACAGCGTATGTGGAGTTCACCTAAACGTAACAGCAAGTATGCATTGACTCTGTTAATAATATATGTACAAAATCCGCATGAACTTTAGTATTAAATACCTTTGCATTAGCAAAAAGTTGCTATTTGCTGCGGATGTTAGCTACACAAACTTGTTAAATCAATTCGATTTTTATATTCATGTATAAGAGTGTATACGATTTCACTGTCGTAAATCTACGTTACACGTTCAAACAAAACTGCATTCTCACCAGTCATGACGATCCGATAGTATTCTGTATTTTTCCAATCATATTGACGTTGCACCAGTTGAGGAAGTAAACTTGCAGGCTTAGTGCAGCTAATGTAGGCTTCTGTCGGAAAGCACAATAAGAATAAAATAGCCAAGCAAAGAAGGAAGAACACGCAGACAGCAGAATTTGCAGTCGGTGTAATGGTGTAACGCCTAACAAACCTGACAAATTTTCACATGTCTTGTGAAGGCGGTACTGTTAAGTGGTGTGCACAGACCAGATAACAGCGTACGAGGTCTTCTAACGAACCAAAACACGTTTCCAACATTGTATCACTACCACCGACACTAACTATATTGATGCTGCACTGACAGTAAGGTTATGCTTAGTATTAATTTGAATTTTTTAAAATGTAGTTTTGGTGTCATGGAAATTGCAAAATTGTAAATACTCCAGCAAACTCTTTAGGGACGGTTTTGAGTAGAGGAAGCTTGGTGAAAACCAGGGAAGTTACATAAAATACTGTTAAGGAAAAATGTGAGGGATTACACCTATATCCAACTTAGGTGGAAACATCTGTGGCATTTAAAACTTGAGCCAAGCCTGGAAGCGTGTACAGATAGCCTAATAGTTAAAAGCAAGTAATTCGAGTTAGAAATGTGGTCTGGCACATTTTTTATTGATTTTCATTACATATTCGTTACCGTGTAGGTTCGGCATACCTGAACAGATTGCACTGTTTGTCATTTCATGCTGTTGAATCTTCATTTATTTCAGCCATTTATTTATTTTCAATGCATTTAACTGAGTCCAAATATTTGTATTTATAAATGGATATTACCTGCTATAACACCTGAGCATACAAAGGAAAGAGGAAAATGGCTCTGAGCACTACGGGACTTAACATCTGAGGTCATCAATACCCTAGACTTAGAACTACTTAAACCTAAATAGCCCAAGGACAGCACACACATCCATACCCGAGGGATGATTCGAACCTGCAACCGTAGCAGCCTCGTGGTTCCGGACTGAAGCGCGTAGAACCGCTAGGCCACTAGGTTTCTCCAAAGCGAATGCAGGGGTGGTTCATTTGAAGAAGTGTGGCTGGCTTCCTTCCACATTACGAACTTGTGCTTCGTCTGTAATGCTTTCGTCGTAGACGAAACGTTAAAGGCTTATGTTCCTTCTTTATGAGAAAGTGTATATTTCTGTCGTATCCATGGAAACGGTATTACTGCGTAGAAACTATCCAGCTGCTCTGAAATGGACGCGGCAGTTACGCATTAACTTACGAAAATTTAAAGGTTGTTTAATCTTTGTTGAGTATACACAATGTCCAAATGTTGCCTTTTGCCATGTGATATATCTCAATTGTCACTTCTTACATATATATTCTGCTCCATTTGTCAGGAAAACCACAACATTAATAAAAAATAAACGAATAACGACCACAGTGTGATAACAATGAAGCAGAAACTCTACTGCAATGTATTTGGATAAAATTGTCCAGACTCTGGCTGAAGTGATTTAGGAAAATTATGGAAAACCCAACTCAGGATGGCTACACGAAGAACTAAACACCGCACGATCCAAATATGTCTAATGTCTCAACCGCAGAGCACATCTGTCATATGTAGGAACGGATGAATAACAGCAGCCGCGAGTGTAATTAGCTGTAGGAGATGACGCTAAAGGTTTTAACCGTTATCTGTGTAACCGTCAGGGTTGTCTGTGAAATTCGTAAAAAATCTCATGAACTAGAACTCCAGTATTTGACGATAGAGACGAATCTGGAAACATTGTAGCCAAGATACAGGTAGCAAATGGGGAAATCCACCTAAATAAGTGAACGTGACAAAAAGCAGACTGTTGTGGCGCGACGTCTGGCAAAGAGCATCTCGGAAAAGGCGAAGTTTGTCGGCTGTTCATATGTTAAATTATGGAAAATGACCGAAGAAAGATTAAACCTCACGTAAACCCCAAGGTATTTGAAATCCACTCCTCATGTCCGTTCAGCACACATTGTTGAACATGAGGTTCCTTAGCAACCGGCCTCTGCGTGTTCCCATGCTGACCCAACGACATCGTTAGTAACAATTGCAGTGGGTACGGGATCATCAAGATTGGACCTTGGATCAATGGAAAGGTGTTGACAGGTCAAAAGAATCATGCCCTGCTCACGGACGCAGGCCAGTGGGGTCAGTATTGTGCTATGGGGGATACTCAACAGCACCTGCATGGAATCTGTGGAAGTAATCGAAAGTAGAATGACAGATGTGGACGATATGAAAATTATTGCGTATCACCTGCGAGCCTTCGTGTTTGATGTCTCCCCCGATGGCTTCGGCAAATTCCAGTGAGACGAAAATTGTGCTATATTGGTGGCTGGCTACTGGTACACATCTGGGACGGTATCCGGCGCCTGCTTCGGACCCACAAACCAGTGGTCCGTAATTTACGGAAATTTCTTGACCCTTGGGTAGACATCTTACGCCACATGCCTCCATAAACCTACCGAAGACTTGTCGAATTCACTGTGCAGATTAGCTGCTGTATTGAGTCCCAAAGGTGGATTAATACGCTATTAACCGAGGTGACAAAAGTCATGAGATTTCCTCCTAATATCGTACCGGACCTCGTTCTGCCCGGCGTATCGCAGCACCTAGACGTGGCTTGGGCTCGACAAGTCGCTGGAAGCCCCCTGCAGAAATATTGAGCCATCCAAAAGTGTTGCCGGTGCAGGAGTTTGTGCACAAACTGACCTCTCGAGTATGCCCTATGAATGTTCGACTGCATTCATGTCGGGCGATCTGGGTGCCCAAATCATTCACTCGAATTGTCCAGAATGTTCTTTAAACCGATCGCAAACAACTGAGGCCCGGTGACATGGCGCATTGTCATCCATAAGAATTCAATTGTTGTTTGGGAACATGAAGTCCATAAGTGGCAGAAAATGGTCTCCAAGCAGCCGAACATAACAGTTTCCAGACAACGATCGGTTCAGTTGGACCAGAGGAATGCCCACACCATTATGGGGCCACCACCAGTTTGCACAGTGCCTTGTTGACAACTGCAGTCCTTGGCTTCGTGAGATCTGCGCCACACTCGAACCCTACAATCACCTCTTACCAACAGAAATCGGGACTTATCTGACCAGGGCACGACTTTCCAGTTATCTAGGGCCCAGCCGATATCATCCCAAGCACAAGATAGGCGCTGCAGGCTATGTCGTTTGCTGACATAGCCCATTAACGGCAAATTTCGCCGCGCTGTCCTAACAGATACGTTCGTCGCACATCCCACATTGACTTCTGCGGCTATTTCACTCAGTGTTGATTGGCTGTAAGCACTGACAACTGTACGCAAACGCCGCTGCTCTCGGTCGTTAAGTAGAGGCCGTCGTCCACTGAGTTGTCTTTGGTGAGAGATAATGTCTGCAATTTTGCATTCTCGACACACTCTCGTTCCTGCGGATCTCGGAATACTGAATTCCCTAACGCTTTCCGAACTACAACTTCCTATGCGTCTAGCTCCGACTACTGCTCGCATTCGAAGACTGTTAATTCCCATCATGCGGCCTTAATCACGTCGGAAACCTTTTCACAGGAATCATCTGAGTATAAATGACAGCTCTGCCAATGTACTTCCCTTTTATACTTTGTGTACGCGGTACTGCGGCCATATGTATATGTGCATATGTGCATATTGCTGTCCCCATGGCATTTGTCACCTCAGCGTAAGTACGTGGTCATTATATTTTGGTTAATTAGTGTAGATGTTTCTGAGAAATGTTCTGCAGCACTCACAAATCGTACGTGTTGGACATTTGTACGTAACGTTCGATGTAATTCCGCAAAGAGCAATGCGCCTATAAACCTAAACGGCATTAAACAGTATTTTTCCTCTGTATTTTGTTCCAAATTCGTACATCGCTGGTCTTTATATGTAGTCGTATAGCTTTTCTATTATTACGCAGACTAGGACAAACGGCGTCGGAGGCCTTCGGAAACGTAGTAACTGTCAATGCTCCAAAAACACATGCTGATTTTCTGACCCAGGCATCGGACTTCGTCCAAACTACAGGTTTTATGTTTCCCAGTAATGAATTAATTAAACTGAGAGGAGCAACAGGGAAGCTACGTATCAATGACTTCAGGTAGATTCAGGTAATGAATCATATATTCAGCGATTAGCTCACGAACACCATGTTGTCCTGCCACAAGACTTTCTTAACATATCTCCCACAAGTAACAGACTCTTGGCGAGCAGTCAGCTTGTTGTAGGACAAGTCCGAAGTTACAAGTAGTTCCATGATCAGTTACATCTAAAAAATGAAGTCCAGTCCCTCAGAGAGAGTGCGGAATGTAAATCAACTTGAAATACGATAACACAAGAAGCCAGCAATGTGAAACGAATACTATCAAAGAAAAGAAGGGTCTTTCGATATAGGTTACCACGCTACGACATGTCGTTTTGCGGAACCGAAGTGTGTCGGTGCAGACGCTGCGACAGCACATCAGCAAACGCCGTAGTTGCGGCGCACTGCATAACAGATCATGACGAGCAGATCATGGATGGCTAAACACAAGTTTGCGCCCAAAATGATGGAAGGTAACACTTGCAGGAAATGGCGTAACTGGTGCACGATGACTATCTCGATGTATACTGGTTCAGAAAAGTGGTTCAAATGGCTCTGAGCACTATGGGACTTAACATCTATGGTCATCAGTCCCCTAGAACTTAGAACTACTCAAACCTAACTAACCTAAGGACATCACACACATCCATGCCCGAGGCAGGATTCGAACCTGCGACCGTAGCGCTCGCGCAGGCTCTGGGGTGGGATTTCGTGTGACAGCAGGAGCACGCTCGTGGTTATCCGACGCACCCTAACTGCAGAGTTGTACTTCAGTCCGTGATTCGACCTTTTGTGCTGTCATGAAAAGCATTGTGTGTGAAATCCTATGGGACTTCACTGCTGAGGTCATCAGTCCCTAAGCTTACACAGTACTTAACCCTAATCATCCGAAAGACAAACACACACACCCATGCCCGAGGGAGGACTCGAACCTCCGCCGGGACCAGCCGCACAGTCCGTGCATGAACAGCATTCCAACGGGTGTTTTCCCAAAGGATGACACTTGCCCACATACCGCTGCTGTAACCCAACATGCTCTACAGAGTGTCGACATGTTGCCTTGGCCTGCTCGATCACCATATCTCTCTCTCTTCAGTCGAGCACATGTGCGACATCATCGGACGACAACTCCAGCGGCATCCACAAACGGCATTAACCGTCCCCATATTGACCGACCCATTTCAACAGACATGGGGCTCGTCCACAAACTGACGTCCGGTACCTGTACAGCACAATGCATTAACGTTTACATGCTCACATTTAACAGTCTGTTGGTTACATCGGTTAATAATGTGCCAGCACTTCACATTTTCAGTGGTTATCTCTCGCATACATGAACAAAGTAAGTTACCTAGACAAACGTATTATCGAAATTTCACTACTCTACAATATTTTTTTCTTTTTTTCCACCAATGTAACAAGAGTTAGAGGCGGATCCGTTTCTGCAGCCTGGGCCTGACGAAGGGCAGCGTTCTTTGACGCCAAAACTGGACCCCTGTTAGGGCGCGAATTCTCAGAACGTGGAATGGAATTGGTATGCCTCCGACACCACATTGTTTCAACTTAAATTTGAAATAATGATCAGGGAAATTCGCTGCACGTCGCCATCTTGGGCCTTATCTGCATTCAATTAATGAAGCTGGAAATGTCAAAATACCCCGCCAACCGACCTCAGTATAAAAAAGACATCTCTGGTGTCGGCGGGGTTGGGAAAATTAATTTAATGGTACAAAAAGGGTAGTTAAATTTGGTGTCTTGTTAATTAATCAACTGACTGGTCTGAGTTTTGTATCGAATTACCCAGAATTTTATCACAAGCCAGAATCTGTGATGAAATGAAATAATTAAATTTATTTCTGTCTCTTCCTTTGTGGTACGGACTGTTCTGGACAGTCCCTGTTGCCTCACCACGTGCAGTATCTGTGTTTACATAAATCACTATGTTACACTCGCACATGTGTCGCTAATTTGTGACAGGAAACGTTGCCCTTCGGATTAGCGTAAAAACGTAACGACGAGCTAGAATATGACAACGTTTTCGAATTCCACTAAGTACTTGAGACATGACTCGCAGTGGTCAGTAACGTCATCTGGTGACCGCTACTACAAATTACGGATGTTTGGAACCAAGAGGGGAAACGCCACGCAACTGCTCAATACGTATATTAAGATAACGGTATCAAGTATGGGAAGGGGAGGCTGGCTAAGCTTATAGGTGACAGTGAAGTGGGTGGTGGTGGTGGTGGTGGTAGTGGTGTCACTCATGGAAAAATTCCTGTAGTACTTGGGGTTATAGCTGCACCTTTTTTAGACTCAAGTTAGCTGATAGGTATATCTGCTTAAAGGAAGTGCCTCTAAGGGCTCACCTCCAGAGGATGTAATGTTTCCAAGTAGAGAAGGAATTAGCATATTTCATCAAAATATAAGAGGTATTAGAGATAAAGTTAGTGAACTGCTAATAGATGTTAACTCTGAAATTATTGGTATATCAGAGCACCACTCAAATAATTTGATAATTCAGAGGCTTCCTTTACCAGGCTACAGATTAGCTGGTTGTTTCTTAAGGAGTTCCCTGCGGGGTGGGGGAGTGGCTCTGCACGTAAAAAACAGTATTTCATTTGAGTCCATAGACGTATCACGACACTGCACTGAACAGATATTTGAAAGTTGTGCAGCATTAGTTGAATTTAGTGAAACTAAACTTCTCATTGCTGTTGTTTAACTCCGACTTCAGAGCATTTTTGGTTAAGCTAGAGATGGTTCTTGATTCACTTTGTAGAAAGCACCAGAAAGTAGTTATATGTGGTGACTTCAATGTTAATTTTGTATATGATTGTGCAAGAAAAATGGTGTTGGTAAATCTCCTAAATTCATATGATCTGATGCAAACTGTTTTTTTTTCCAACTAGGGTTCAGGGGAACAGTAGCACAGTCATAGACAATATTTTTATTCATTCTTTATTACTAGATGGGCATTCTGTTAGCAAAAAGGTGAATGGCCTTTCAGACCATGAGGCACAACTTCTAACACTGAAAGGTTTTTGTACTCAAACCAGTGTCATATTTAATTACAAACTACGTAGGAAAGTTAATCCAACAACAATAGAGTTTTTTTAAACTTGTCAAGGAACAAGAGTGGCAAGATGTTTATGGTGCCGATAATATAGATGATAAATACAATGCTTTCCATAATACATTTCTCATGCTCTTTGAGAGTTGCTTTCCATTAGAACATTCTAAACGGGGTACTAGCAGTAATGGACAGCCCTGTTGGCTGACTAGTGGGATAAGGATATCATGTAGAACAAAGCGGGAATTATATCAAAATGTTAGAAGTAGTCACAATCAAGCTACAGTAGCCCATTACAAACAGTATTGCAAGGTGCTTAAAAATGTTATTAGCAAGGCAAAAAGTATGTGGTATACAAATAGAATAGCTAATTCACAGGATATGTCATTTGGTATTATGTTTTGGGGTAACTCTTCCCATTCTAGAAGGATATTTTTGGTTCAGAAACGGGCGGTTCAGGCAATAAGTGGTGTGAGTTCACGAACCTCTTGTCGACCTCTGTTCACGAGCCTGGGTATTTTGCCATTGGCCTCTCAATATGTATATTCCTTATTGTCGTTTCTTGTCACCAATATTAGTTTATTTCCAAGAATAAGCAGCTTTCATTCGGTTAATACTCGGCAGAAATCAAACCTCCATTTGGATCGGACTTCCTTAACTCTTGTGCAAAAAGGTGTGCAGTATACTGCTGCATCCATTTTCAATAAGCTGCCACTCGAATTCAAAAATCTTAGCAGTAATCCACGCGCTTTCAAATCGAAACTGAAGAGCTTCCTCATGGGTCATTCCTTCTATTCTGTCAAGGAGTTCCTTAAAAACTTAAGCCGATTCTTATTGTATTGCTGATAGCGTTTACTTAAACTTATGGACTTACTTTTTTCAGGTTCATGAACATTTATTTTTATCTGTTATTACTTTTATGTTGTAATTTCATGTACTGACACGTTCCAAGACCTTGGAGATATGCTCCTCAATTTGGTCCTACGGAACTTGACTGTAAATAAATAAATAAATAAAATTTAAAAGTAGATTTGGTCCTACGGAACTTGACGTGAAAATAAATAAATAAATAAAATTTAAAAGTAGATTGCACAGTGGAGACTCTGTCATCGTGACATCATAAAGGGGTGGACTGGAGAACATATGAAGTGATATCTGGAGCAGTGTCATAAGAATCTCATTGCTGATCAAATTTGTCGACGCCTGACTATCGCTGAACGGGAGAGTTGAGGGGCTTGGTACTCATACACTAATCATACACTGTTCGTAGGACCTGACAAGAACGTTACTTACATATGTGTTGCGTAAAACGCCTAGCTTTTTCATCTCAAACAGTTTTTGACTCATTAAAATATTTGTAATCTCTCTTCACCAAGAGTAATAGTCGTTAGGAGCTCAAGACACAAAGTCCAGAACGTTTACAATGCTTTAATAGTCACCATGATGCTATTTTTTTCACACCAAACCAGAGATCTGTGTGACTAATTCAGTACTATAACTCTTTTGCAAGTCTGACTTGAAATTAGAGAGGAAAGGACTGGAATTTGGAGACTTTTATGATGTTGCGGCCGCTTGACTGCGCACCGCCAGGAATTTTATGCTACTCTCGTCGGAAAATAGCGCCGTTGAGACCAGCAGCACATGATGTTTACGCTGCTCTCGATAAAGAGTGGAGAGAAATAAACTCCCGGCCGGTGGACCATTCAAACGGCCGCAACAACACTGCAAAAATCCCCGTATTCAATACATATTTACTCCGTAATTTCTCGTCAGATCTACGAAGGAATTTTCACTGAATTTGTCTCATACATATCTGATAAACTGACGCAAAAACAAAACTCCATTAAAAAATTGATGCCACTATCTTGGTGTTTAATGATAATACGAAAACGCGTTTGTCTTTTTTTCATAAGTCACTGTTGACAATTCCTGTAGCGAAATGAGATTACAAATGGTTTAACTATTTAAGATTAGATTAGATTAATTATTCATTCCATAGACCCATAAAAGAGGGAATCCTCCCGGGTGAGGAACATGTCAGATAAACACATTACCAAAAATGTAATTAGAAAAACTTATAAGTTATTTGAGGTGAAAAATTTGGCGCTTCTTCCTACACCCTTAGGAATCTGCTTTACCGTGAAAAGCGACAGTTCCCGAACTTCTCCAAGTAGGGTTTCGTTAGAATAATGCCTCCTTTTTTCCAAGGACTCCGACTTAACAATCTTGAACATCCGTGTTCCCGTAAGTCGTTACGAGTCTAGCAGCATGCCTCTGAATTAATTTGATGTTTTCTAACAGGCCGACTAGATCGAGGATTGCCGCAAACATTGGAGCAGTACTTCAAACTGCGCAGAACCACTGACTTTTGCACTGGGTCATAACTGATGCGCTGGGCTTTCTCCCGACAAATCTAAGTCTTCCACTCCCCTACTCTACATCAGATTTGACGCATTCGGTAAATGTTGTACCATTAATGCTAACAGTACTAAGTATTTGATATGTGTGAAACGCTCCGTAAGTTGACAGTTGAAACAGTTTTTAAATCTGTCTTGTTATTTATTTTGTTTAAAGGCATATCGTGGTATGAATGCATGTCGTGAAGTTCATCTTGCGGAAATACTAAGTAGAGAATTTTCATAGTGGCCGAGCGTTTCTAGGCGTTACAGTTTGGAATCGCGCGACCGCTACGGTCGCAGGTTCGAATCCTGCCTCTGTCATGGATGTGTGTGATGTCCTTAGGTTAGTTAGGATGAAGTAGTTCTAAGTTCTAAGCGACTGATGACCTCAGAAGTTGAGTTCCATAGTGCTCAGAGCCATTTGAAATCAATTTTCATAGAATCGCCAAAGTAAGAAAAAATTTTGGTAGGTCCTTAGAGACGGAGCAAAAGGATGGTCAAGGAAACCGGCCGTGTGCTCGAAAAGGAACCATCTAGGCATTTGCCTCTAGCGATTTCGGGAAATCACTGCTGGAAACCTAAATCTGGATGGCCGGAAGCGGGTCTGAACCGTCGTCCTCCCGAATGCGAGTCCATTGTGCTAACCACCGCGCCGCCTCGCTCGCTGGAATCACGTACGGTACTTGTCTGATGCATGTCTTGTTCTTACCGTTGGTGTGGACGATATGAGAGCTTTAAATAATAAAATAACGCTTTCATACCAGTCGACATTATGTTCAGCTAGCCACTGCAATATTTACCTTAGCATTGCAGACTCTTGCGTCTTTGTCATCTACAATAACGCCTGCAAAAATTTCGAAAGCTCAGACAGACAAAAGGCTTAACTTAGAGGGCTTGAATATTAAAAATAGGAGGGCATGCTGAAACGTTATGCCCCTGAATTTTTTATGTGAAAACCTTTAAAGTTTCTTTTAAATAGACATATGTTATTAACAGTCCATATCTTTATTCTTCATGTGTACATACTTATTTCTCAACATAGTCAACATGTCGCCGAACACATTTCTCCCAACGAGAGACCAGTTTGTTGACACCATCACTGGAATATGTTTAATTTAGTTGACGGAGCCACGCCCTCACTTCTGCTTTCAACGATTCATCACTATCAAAGTGAAGTCCTCAAAGGTGTTCTTTAAGTGTTAGAAACAGATGAAAATGTGATGGGCCCAAGTTGGAACTGTATGGAGGATGATCGATAATAGCGAACCCAAGGTGTCGGATTGTTGCAGATGTGGCAGTACTCGTGTGTGTTTTGGCATTGTCTTGCTGGAAGAAAGGGTGCCCCATGTGTGGACGAACTCTCCGAATACGAAACCTGATTACAACACGCTGTTTTTCATACACATACATAGTTAACTTATACACCGCCATGTTACACGCTTCAGTTCGGAGTCCTCAAGCGAGAGAGGGCTGAAAAGTGTAGACATGAAGAATAAAGATGTAGAATGCTAATAACGTTTGTTTTGTTTAAAAAAGCTTTAAGGGTTTTCACATTAAAAATTCTGAGGCATTACTTTTCAGCATGCCTTCTTATTTATTATTGGTCAGTCGCTGACGGCTCACAGCACATTTCACGTAAACAGACCCGACGCAGAATATTCTTTTCTACTTTCTCCAGCAGCAGTTATCGAGAACTTTTCATAACAATTGAACTCTAACGAATTTATTTATTTATCGTATCAGAAGGAAACTGTATAAATCAAAAAAATACACAGCTTAAGCAGTTGCAAAAGAACAAGAGAAAAATGTTGGACGACTAAAAGGCTATAATTGATCTTTCATAGCACGCAAGGTTAGGCAAAAGCGACAGTGACAGCTCACTTCTAAATTCACAAAACACAGATTCCACATTGAAACCTCTTGTTCCTCGTGACACCAGAAAGGAGTTGGCTGGCTGTGGACTGGGAGGAATTTCTTTTTTGGGAACGATCCAGCATTCCAAATGCAGAGCTGTAGGACATAACGTTTCTAGCCTAGATGGTGCGATGATGGTAGTGGCGGCTTCTGTGTTGATATTGGTTGTGGTGCAAATACACTATGCGATCAAAAGTATCTGGACACCTGGCTGAAAAAAACTTAAAAGTTCGTGGCGCCCTCCATCGGTAATGGTGGAATTACGAATGGTGTTGGTCCACCCTTAGCCTTGATGACAGCTTCCTCTCTCGCAGGTATACGTTAAATCAGGTGCTGGAAGGTTTCTTGCGGAATGGCAACCCATTCTTCACTGAGTGCTGCACTGAAGAGAGGTATCGATATCAGTCGGTGAGGCCTGGCACGAAGTGGGCGTTTCAAAACATCCCAGAGGTATTCTATAGGGCCGGCCGCTGTGACAGAGCGTTTCTAGGCGCTTCAGTCCATAACCGCGCTGCTGCTACGGTCGCAGGTTCGAATCCTGCCTCGGGCATGCGTGTGTGTGATGCCCTTAGGTTAGTTAGGTTTAAGTAGTTCTAAGTCTAAGGGACTGATAACCTCAGATGTTAAGTTCCATAGTGCTTAGAGCCATTTTTTGTTCTATAGGAATCACGTCAGGACTCTGTGCACGCCAGTCCATTACAAGGATATTACTATCGAGTAACTTCTCCTCCACAGGCCATGCATTATGAACAGGTGCTCGATCGTGTTGAAAGATGCAGTCGCCATCCCAGAATTGATCTTCAACAGTGGGAAGCAAGAAGGTGCTTAAAATATCAATATAGGCTTGTGCTGTGATAGTATCACTCAAAACAACAAGGGGTGCAAGCCCCCTGTCGCGTCCCAAGCGTGGGTTTTGCGAGGGATTGAGCGACACGGTTCGTAAACGGGAATTAGCCGGTTGACCTAATTGAGAGGGAGACTTTTGATCTGGCTAAGATGTTAAATTCCCTGGTGTGAAGGTACAAGGCTAGGATGTTGGTAGAAGTAAACTCGTATGGACGTTATAAAAGTTCTAATTTATTCATAAAGAATACAGATCACCCTAACTGCGTAGTGATTGTACCTACAGAATAGCCAAGCCCATTACAGAGACGGTGACTGACTTCCACCGTTCTGGCTGCCTGATAGAACTTTCCAGCACTTTGCTGCCCACACTAGCACCCTACGTCAGAGTCCCGCGGTCGCTGCCTAAACGCTCATCGGCGACTATCTCCAACTGTCTGCCTGCAGCCCGCCCTCAGCCCAAGTCGGCTGCTACTCACGCTGACTACCGTCGCTGCCTAAACCCGAGAGAGAGAGATCCCCGGAGCGGCGTGCCTCCGAGTTTTGTTAGCTCTTCCCCTTCGACCCCGCCAGCGCTTGGCATGACGTAGCGTCGAGTGCAACTTTTCCTTATTAGGGATTGTTTTAGTATTAACTTCAGTACTTTTCTTCAGAAGCTGGGTGGAGGGGTAGAGGGGCCTCTCCCTATATGGTCACGCACTGCGTCCTGAGCCCTTCATTGGCTCCTCATGACGTAGTGCGGTCCCCACCTAGGGCCCTCTTTCTTTCTCTCTCCGCTCCCAGACTTCTCCCTCTAGCCAAGAGTGTTGATACTGTAAGTTATTGCTTATTAAGGGACCTGCCCAGAGCGCCCTTTTTATCTTAATAGCTGAGTCTGCTTCCTTGCTTATCACGCGCAGCTGCCTGGCCGCTTGGACCGCCGCCTCGGCTATCTGGCTGCGTCGTTATCTTTTGTGACCCCTCTGACACGCCTGGCGTCCCCTGTTAACTCTATCTCCCCGTATGATTTCTGGTGTATCGTCTGAGAACAACTGCATTTAGACTTGGCTTTTCTGCGGTTACAACACCCCTCCATGAAAAGTACGACCACACGTTAACACCACCGCCTCCGAATTTTACTGTTCACCGGGCATTCGCCACACCCACACCCTGCCATCGGATCGCCACATTGTGTACCGTGATTCTTCATTCCACACAACTTTTTGCACTGTTCAATCGTCCAATGTTTACGCATTTTACACGAAGCGAGGCGTCGTTTGGCATTTCCCAGCGTGATGTGTGGCTTACGAGTAGCAGCTCGACCATGAAATCGATGTTCTCTCACCTCTCGCCTAACTGTCATAGATATTGCAGTGGATTCTGATGCAGTAGATAATTCATGCGTGATGGTCTGGGTAGATGTCTGCCTATTACCCATTACGACCCTCTTCAACTGTCGGCGGTCACTAACAGTCAACAGACGAGGTCGGCCTGTACGTTTTTGTGCTGTACGTGTCCCTTCATGTTTCCACTTCTCTATTACATCGGAAACAGTGGACCTAGGGATGTTTAGGAGTGTGGAAATCTCGCATACAGACACAAGTGGCACCCAATCACCTGACCACGTTCGAAGTCCATGAGTTACGCGGAGCGCCCCATTCTGCTCTCTTACGATGTCCAAGACTACTGCGGTCACTGGTATGGAGTACCTGGCAGTAAGTGGCAGAACAATGCACCTAATATGAAAAACGTAGGTTTTTGGGGGTGTCCGGATCCTTTTGATCGCAAAGTGTACGCCAGGTATGGAAAATTTTTCTTGATGTTAGTTGTAAGCGTACCAGTTGGTAACAGAACACACAATTAGCTTCGTAAGTTGTTGCTTTGTTTATTTCTGCTTTGGCTACTACTTCGCGCAGAATATCAGGAGCTGAAATTCTAGCAAGGCACTACAGCTTCTCCTGATAAGTATGTCGTCCACAGCGTCTAAGTATGCCAAATGTCCCATTGTGGCAACACCCATAGCGCTGGTATGGGCATCTGTGCCATAGAGGAAACTCATATTCATTTAATAGTGATAATTAAATACAGTTAGTAAAGAATATAACAAGCTGCCTTGCTTGTTGGAGAAAAAGCAAGTACTAAAATAAAAACTAAAATCTATCATCTGTACGTGACATTTGCATACTGGTGGCTACATCATTGTACAAAACTGTTGTTCTTTTCTGCTGAGATACTGTCAACCGATAAATTGTGGTTGAGTACGAGAGATTTAATGTAAAACCTACAGGAGAACAGTGCTCGAGCGAAAACAAATGGCTCTGAGCACTATGGACTCAACATCTATGGTCATCAGTCCACTAGAACTAAGAACTACTTAAACCTAACTAACCTAAGGACAGCACACAACACCCAGCCATCACGAGGAAAAGAAAATCCCCGACCCCGCCAGGAATCGAACCCGGGAACCGGGGCACGGGAAGCGAGAACACTACCGCACGACCACGAGATGCGGGCTCTAGCGAAAACAAAACACACTGTATTGCTCTAGAAGAGAATCGAAAGGGAGATGTAGCTGCAAAAAGTATGTTTCCCACTGAGGAACGGACCATGGTTTTGTCTGGAAGCAGCTCCTCATCCAACTCAGAATGTGTGAAATCATGTGGACTTTATCTCCCCTTCTGGATGAGATGGAAAAGTACCGTTGCATTCTAGGTAGCAGTATTTCACGCCGGTGAGCTGCTTCTTATGGGACTACATAAAACCCTCGTTTATAGAACACCTGTTGAAACTGGAAGGAGCCTTATCGACTGAATTTCAACAGTAGCAGTGTATACCGTATACAATGTTACCGTTTATCGCACCAGTCAGTATGGTATTACAGATTGCCTCGATGACCTTGTAGAGTAAGGCGAAGATGTTCAGACAGTGTCAACTGAAACACGAGTAATATTTACATCTTCTTTTCGTATGTCTGTCTATCTTATTTTATCAAGGACACACTTTCGAATTGTAAAGCATTATTTCTTGTCCTTCTTTACGCGTTTATTGTTTTAGTTCAAAATGGTTGAAATAGTTCTGAGTACTATGGGACTTAACATCTGAGGTCATCAGTCCCCTAGACTTAGAACTACTTAAACCTAACTAACCTAAGAATATCACACACATCCATGCCCGAGGCAGGATTCGAACCCTCGACCGTAGCAGTTGCGCCGTTCCGGACTGAAGCGCCTAGAACCTCTCGGCACCGCTGCCGGCTGGAATAGAATAAAATCTTACACAATGTAACGAGATATGACACTATATTTGTCATTAATTGCAGAGACAGAATATGTGTTCCCCCCTGTTCTCTTTCAAGAAGATGAAGTCTTGAAAAAGTATTTTGTTTTGTTTTCTGATTCAAAGAATCGCAAGTTCTCAGTATGTTCGCGGTTCTGGCTTAAGCGTTGGACTAACTCTGTTGCGCCAATAGAGTTATGTAAGTACACCAGAGCTCGAAGAAAAGCCAGTTTGTTTACTAAGTGTTTCTGCTAACTCACAGTCAACTTCCAGAGATTACTATTAATGTGCAAATGACGTTGAATGCTAGGGGACGTCGCCATCGGGCAGTGTCTCCGGACACATGTTCGCCGAGTTAGCGGTGCCCGATCGGGTTCTCCCAAACGTCATCGCATGCGGACCGCCGGTGTCATGACATTCCGACGCGTGTTCCATCCAACCAGCCCTTAACTTGTGTTACACTTGTAGGAAAAAGCTAATTTCATTGGACGACCTTTCTGCACTTATCGTTTCAGCGTAGAAGCATACTCGCCCGAGGAACTGCGGCGAAACTTTGGGCTAAAAAAATAGTGATTCAGTTTTGTAGGCTCCATCTTCGTTTATCGGTTTGGTGGGGCTTCCAGCTGCATTTTTAAATACTGATGATGATGATGATGATGATGGTTAGTGTTTTAGGGCGCACAACAACGCGGTTATCAGAGCCCGTTTAAATACTGCAAAGGATAAATTTCCGGTAATATTTATATTACATTTTCTATTTCTGAGTTAAGCAATCACACCTTCTGATGTGCAGATAGTCTCCCTACGATAAACTTCAGCAGGTCACTGGAACTGTGGAGACCACTTCACAGAGAAATACGAGCTCAAAAGTTGTAGCTTATTTAGGGATTTTTTCTGAGAATTTTAATATAAGGGCCCCCATAACCCAAGTGCTTGTTAAAGAGTAATTGCATTTCGTGTGATATATCACTCCATGTATCATTATGTCTGTATCACACTGTAAATATGTGCACAGCAGTGCAAATGTCGATGGTATGTGCGGTGTCTCTTACTTGGAAGCAAACATGTTTACTCACACGCGGTACTTTCTGTTGACAACTGTAATGTCCAGTTTACTCTGCGTCTTCAAGTTTGCACTGAGTACTGTTCGGGTCTGTCTCAGGTTTGTTTTCCCGGCAGTGTTAGTTGTACCTCAACAGCTTCTGTACACCCTGCAGTGATAGTGAAAGATATCCCCAAGGTAACAATTTTGCATTTGCTACGCTCTGGACTGTACACTGACAGTCATATTATACAAACTGTGATAAAAGTGTACTTGTTTCGTCTGAGGGTTGTTCATTGCTTTGTGTTTTAGTGACTGCGTATAACAGATTTGTTTCCTCTTGGGAAAGCATTTTCACCGAAACAAAGGTAGAGTAAAAAACCGAATAAATTAAATTACGTTATTACTCTGTAGTACGCTACCAGGGACCACGGGTTCTTTATACCAAAATACTCAGAAAATATATCTGAACAACGTCAGAAATTTTTGTCGTTCGTGTTTAGGTTCATCCTGCGGAGTTCTTAATAACTTACACTTTGCTCGCATATGATACTTCGAAGACATCATACCATTTGGAAATTTGTAACAGTAATTTTCGTTTCGATGACTGTCGTGGTTTTTTCTCTTGAGTAATCACAACTACTATATAGCCCTCTGAAGATGCCATTGCATGATCCCGAAATCGATAACCCAGTATGAATATCATAAGTAAAAGACAATGGAGTGGCAATGTACCCATTATACCGTTAATAACTGTTCGGATTTCAAAACATTCAGTCCGACATAATTTTTTGGTTATTACCTTTTATTCCTCAGTTCTAATTCACGAAAAATTTACTGTACCAGTTTATCAGCCATTTCTTTCATAGTGCTTTCAGGTTTATATTCTGTACATAGTTACATAAGTTCCTTTTGTATTTCTTTACTTGCAGCTTTATCCATTTCTACTGAAATATCTCAGAAGGCCTTGCTTTCTTTATAAATGGAATTACTGCGTACACCTAATGAGGCATTAATTACGGAATGTCATTTAAATTATTCAATGCCTGTGTTTCTGGTTCATCTGTTAAACTGTGCAAATATTTAAGGAAGCCGCGGAATATTGGTACCCTTTCCTCTATATTAGTTATTGTGCCATCTACCATTGTTAAAAAAAATGTGTGTGAAATCTTACGGGACTTAACTGCTAAGGTCATCAGTCCCTAAGCTTAAACACTACTTAACCTAAATTAACCTAAAGACACACACACACACCCATGCTCGAGGGAGGACTCGAACCTCCGCCGGGATCAGCCGCAGTCCATGACTGCAGCGCCTAAGACCGCTCGGCTAATCCCACGCGGCCATCTACCATTGTAATTAGCTATTTATATGTACAATTTAGCTCAAAACAAGAGTTCGCGGATTGTAGCAGTCTGTTCGTTATCCCCACCCTGCTCCTCCATGTTGCACGGAACCGGAGATGAGTTGCACGAAAGTTACTGATAGTGAACGAATCGCTGAGTCGGACGAGTGCTTTCAAGTGGGGGTCTGCACGTAAAAGCTCAACACATTCCGCGCCGCGCAGGCAAAGTGATTTCGAGGAAAAACAAGGAGAATATAGCATCTGGATGGAGAGAACATATGAGTGCTCTCACTAAGTGTTGTAAACCGAAGCCATGTCTTTTTGATACCGGAAATAAACGTCATCGTAACAGGAGCGAAGATAATACGGTATTACTCTAAATGTAGTGTATGTTAATAGGGCACAGACCGCAATGGAGACAATCAAAAAGAAAATGAAAACTCTACTTTCATAGCACTGCGAGAAGGACATGCCATTGAGGCTTTAAGGAGACATGGTGTTTGCTGTATACGTGGCATATTTTGATACGTGTGATAAAATTTTGTGATTGTTAAACTGTTATTGATATTTGTGGCATGGTTCACTGCCGTGTAGAGAAAGCAACATTACTTCATCGCTACCTCGGACATGCTGTGTCCCATCGCTCATGCGCCGACACTGTGGACCTTTGATAGCACGTTGAAAATAAAGTTCAGAATAGTTGCCGAAAGCCTCCAGGCCCTGAATTGTAGAATCTTGTTGTGAAATGAGGATACATAGTGCTAAGAAAACCTAATCGTTTTCCTAAGTCAATAGATTCGTAAACAGGAAGAAGTTGTGTGTAACTATGAAAAAAATAAGCAAAATATACAAACTGAGTACTCATTGTGCAAGATAACCATCAAGGATACTGTGAGGTCAGGAGCGCCGTGGTCCCGTGGTTAACAAAATAAAAAAAAAGGCTCTGAGCGCTATGGGACTTAACATCTATGGTCATCAGTCCCCTACGATTTAGAACTGCTTAAACCTAACTAACCTAAGGATATCACACAATACCCAGTCATCTCGAGGCAGAGAAAATCCTGACCCCTCCGGGAGCAGCTGCGGAACGAGAGGTTCTTGGATCAAGTTTTTCCTCGAGTGAAAAGTTTAATTTTTTATTTTCAGGCAATTATTATCTGTCCGTTTGTCCGTCCGATGCGAGGTAACTGCGCCGTAGTTTGGGGACGCTACACCTAAACAAACATCGAAACACACGACGTCAGTCGTATAGAGCGCACGGAAGAGAGAGTATTCCTTCTAGCGAGGCTCCCTGGCTGGCAGTTGACTGTTTGCTACTTTGGACAAGAGTGCATTAAATACGTGAGATGTATTCCGTGGGCAGTATGAATCCAGCAAATATAGCTCGCGAGTTCAATAACAAGGTCAATGAATATTTTCCGAACTGTAAGGAATCAGAAAGTTCCTTAAGGGCTCGAACGATTGTCGAACATTTGTATGATTATTTCCTACATTTGTTCATAAACAGTACGTGTGGTGATGACGATACCTTGCTGATTGCTGCGGGGCTGTATATACCAGACGATGAGATTGTTGTCGATCCGTACGAAGAACACGAAGAGGAAATACTGAGACTTCAATCTGATGGTATTTCTTTGGGTTACATGAAGGTTACTTTCCAAACCAATTAAAAGACGCAAATATAGATTATGGAGTGAAGTAACAAATAAATTTAAGAAATTTAAAGGGATGGAGGAAAAATTCACAATTAAATATTGCAAAGAAGTCGTGGAACGAGGTGGAACCCGAAGACAGAAGTTCAATGAACTAGAAAACCATATATACCTACAATTTATTAAAGCCAGAAATGCAGTGCATGATACAGACCTACAGATTTGGGGATTGCATTAAGCTAAACAAATCGGCCTGGACTTCAAGGCTTCATCTCATTGGCTTGTCACGTTCAAAATAAAATACAAAATTACGAGCAGGAAGACAACGAAGTATGTAAGCAAGAACTACGCGAATAAACTGGAAGAACTTTTAGAGTGTTCCGAGACGTTTGTTACAGAAACTAACGTCAGATTGCAACAGTATGAAGACGCATATATTATCAACACAGGTCAGTCCGGTTTTATCTATGAAATGAAATCGACCCGCACGTTATCGTTAGTTGTAGAAGGTGACACGGAATGTATTTTAGACCAGCTGCATGTCACTTCACATAGTTATACCATACAATATGCTCTGAACAAAGCAGGATTTCTTTTACCTGCATTTTATTTATGTTTGCAGGAAAAAATGATGTATTTGGACCGCAAGTTCAGCAACAGGTGAATAGGGTACTTGCGCAAACGCCGAATGTCATTTTGAGTTGCAGTGCGTCAGGAAAAATGGAGAAAATACTAGTGAAAGACTTTAATGAACGTATGATTGTTCCTTACGCGGACAAAGATTTTGCCTTACTCATTGACAGCTATACAGGAAAGAATGATCAGGCATTGCACGATTTTAGTGTGGTAGTAGACGTGATTACCATTCCTCCAGGTTGTACACCTCTTGTGGAACCGTTAGATGTGTTTGGTTTTCGGCAAGTGAGATACTTTGTGAAAAGTATTAGGCGCGTAATGGGGCCCCTTAGGGATACGGCGGCTAAGGAGGGGAAGAAATCCAGTGTGCACTCCGTGTGCATTCCGGGAGGAGTCATTCCTGATGTGGAAAGGGTCCTTCCGGATGCCATGAAGAGCACAGGGTGCAGCCAGCTGCAGGTGGTGGCACATGTCGGCACTAATGACGTGTGTCGCTTTGGATCTGAGGAAATTCTCTCTGGATTCCAGCGGCTATCTGATTTGGTAAAGGCTTCCGGTCTTGCTTACGAGATGAAGGCAGAGCTCACTATCTAGAGCATCGTCGACAGAACCGACTGCAGACCTTTGGTGCAGAGCCGGGTGGAGGGTCTGAATCAGAGGCTCAGACGGTTTTGCGACCGTGTTGGCTGCAGATTCCTTGACTTGCGCCATAGGGTAGTGGGGTTTCGGGTTCCGCTGAATAGGTCAGTAGTTCACTACACTCAGCTGGCGGCTACACGGGTAGCGGAGGCTGTGTGGCGTGGACTGGGCGGTTTTTTAGGTTAGAAGGCCTCGGGAAAGTACGGGGCGGGCTGCAATGTCAAAGGGTGCATGGCAAATGCAGGACGTGCTTGGATCAAGGAACAGTCGGAATTATAGTTTTAAATTGTTGTAATTGCGCTGGAAAAGTCCCTGAGCTTCAAGCGCTAATAGAAAGCACAGAAGCTGATATCGTTACAGGTACAGAAAGCTGGCTAAAGCCTGAAATAAGTTCTGCAGAATTTTTTACGAAGTCTCAGACGGTGTTCAGGAAAGATAGATTAGGCAGAATTGGTGGTGGAGTGTTTGTGTCTGTCAGTAGTGGTTTATCTTGTAGTGAAGTGGAAGTAGATACTCCGTGCGAATTGGTATGGGTGGAGGTTATACTTAACAGCCGAATTAAGTTAATAATTGGCTCCTTCTACCGACCCCCAGACTCCGATGATACAGTTGCGGATCAGTTCAGAGAAAGTTTGAGTCTCGTAACAAATAAATACCCCACTCATACGGTTATAGTTGGTGGGGACTTCAACCTACCCTCGGTATGTTGGCAAAAATACTTGTTCAAAACCGGTGGTAGGCAGAAAACATCTTCCGAGATTGTCCTAAATGCTTTCTCCGAAAATTATTTCGAGCAGCTAGTCCACGAACCCACGCGAGTTGTAAATGGTTGCGAAAACACACACGACCTCTTAGCCACAAACAATGCAGAGCTGATAGATAGCATCATGACTGATACAGGGATTAGTGATCACAAGGTCGTTGTAGCTAGGTTCAATACAGTTTCTTCCAAATCCATCAGAAACAAACGCAAAATAATTTTATTTAAAAAAGCGGATAAAGTGTCACTAGAAGCTTTCCTAAAAGACAATTTCCATTCCTTCCGAACCGACTATGCAAATGTGGACAAGATGTGGCTCAAATTCAAAGATATAGTAGCAACAGCAATTGAGAGATTCATACCTCATAAATTGGTAAGAGATTGAACGGATCCCCCGTGGTACACAAAAAAGGTCCGAACGCTGTTGCAGAGGCAACGGAAAAAAGCATGCGAAGTTCAGAAGAACGCGAAATCCCGAAGATGGGCTAAAATTTACAGACGCGTGAAATTTGGCACGTACTTCGATGCGAGATGCCTTTAATAGGTTCCACAACGAAACATTTCGAAATTTGGTAGAAAATCCGAAGAAATTCTGGTCGTATGTAAAGTACACAAGCGGCAAGACGCAGTCAATACCTTCGCTGCGCAGTGCCGATGGTACTGTTACCGACGACTGTGGCGCTAAAGCGGAGTTACTGAACGCAGTTTTCCGAAATTCCTTCACCAGGGAAGACGAATGGAATAGTCCAGAATTTGAAACACGAACATCTGCTAGCATGAGTTTCTTAGAAGTAGATACCTTAGGGGTTGCGAAGCAACTCAAATCACTTGATACGGGCAAGTCTTCAGGTCCAGATTGTATACCGATTAGGTTCCTTTCAGATTACGCTGATACTATAGCTCCCTACTTAGCACTCATATACAACCGCTCGCTCACCGATAGATCTGTACCTACAGATTGGAAAATTGCGCAGGTCGCACGAGTATTTAAGAAGCGTAGTAGGAGTAATCCATTTAACTACAGACCTATATCATTGACGTCGGTTTGCAGTAGGGTTTTGGAGCATATACTGTATTCAAACATTATGAATCACCTCGATGGGAACGATCTATTGACACGTAATCAGCATGGCTTCAGAAAACATCGCTCTTGTGCAACGCAGCTAGCTCTTTATTCGCACGAAGTAATGGCCGCTATCGACAGGGGATCTCAAGTTGATTCAGTATTTCTAGATTTCCGGAAAGCTTTTGACACCGTTCCTCACAAGCGACTTCTAATCAAGCTGCGGAGCTATGGGGTATCGTCTCAGTTGTGCGACTGGATTCGTGATTTCCTGTCAGGAAGGTCGCAGTTCGTAGTAATAGACGGCAAATCATCGAGTAAAACTGAAGTGATATCAGGTGTTCCCCAGGGAAGCGTCCTGGGACCTCTACTGTTCCTGATCTATATAAATGACCTGGGTGACATCTGAGCAGTTCTCTTAGATTGTTCGCAGATGATGCTGTAATTTACCGTCTAGTAAGGTCATCCGAAGACCAGTATCAGTTGCAAAGCAATTTAGAAAAGATTGCTGTATGGTGTGGCAGGTGTCAGTTGACGCTAAATAACGAAAAGTGTGAGATGATCCACATGAGTTCCAAAAGAAATCCGTTGGAATTCGATTACTCACTAAATAGTACAATTCTCAAGGCTGTCAATTCAACTAAGTACCTGGGTGTTAAAATTACGAACAACTTCAGTTGGAAGGACCACATAGATAATATTGTGGGGAAGGCGAGCCAAAGGTTGCGTTTCATTGGCAGGACACTTAGAAGATGCAACAAGTCTACTAAAGAGACAGCTTACACTACACTCGTTCGTCCTCTGTTAGAATATTGCTGCGCGGTGTGGGATCCTTACCAGGTGGGAGGACATCGAAAGGGTGCAAAAAAGGGCAACTCGTTTTGTATTATCACGTAATAGGGGAGAGAGTGTGGCAGATATGATACACGAGTTGGGATGGCAGTCATTACAGCAAAGACGTTTTTCGTCGCGGCGAGACCTTTTTACGAAATTTCAGTCACCAACTTTCTCTTCCGAATGCGAAAATATTTTGTTGAGCCCAACCTACATAGGTAGGAATGATCATCAAAATAAAATAAGAGAAATCAGAGCTCGAACAGAAAGTTTTAGGTGTTCGTTTTTCTCGCGCGCTGTTCGGGAGTGGAATAGTAGAGAGATAGTATGATTGTGGTTCGATGAACTCTCTACCAAGCACTTAAATGTGAATTGCAGAGTAGTCATGTAGATGTAGATGAAGATTCTATGATTTTGCGAAGCTGCACAGGTACGCAGAGCAGTATTGTTTACGTGATCGTGTGTCAATTATCAAAGTTCAGGCACTCACACATAATCAACTTCGCTCTCCAGAATTCCAGGACATGTTCAGATTTGCTTGGACATATGCAGGATTTGACGATCAACACTCGGAAAAATTTGAAAACGTTAAAAACATATGTTTTGACAGAGCACAGGGAAAACTGTGCGACTGTGAAACTGTTGCATTCATTTGTTGCAGTTTATGTTCATCACTTTTTTTGGGAGTGATTATCACATCCACAAGAAAACCTAAATCGGGCAAGGTAGAAGAATCTTTTTACCCATTCGCCAAGTGTACAAGTTAGGTGGGTCGACAACATATTCCTGTCATGTGACGCACATGCCGTCACCAGTGTCGTATAGAATATATCAGACGTGTTTTCCTGTGGAGGAATCGGTTGATCTATGACCTTGCGATCAAATGTTTTCGGTTCCCATTGGAGAGGCACGTCCTTTCGTCTACTAATCGCACTGTTTTGCAGTTCGGTCGCAAAACACAGACACTAAACTTATTACAGTGAACAGAGACGTCAATGATCGAACGGACAGATCATAACTTTGCGAAAATAAAGAAAGTAAACTTTTGACTCAAGGGAAGACTTGATACAAGAACCTCTCGTTCAGCAGCTGCTCACGCTAACCACGGGACCACGGCGCTCCTGAGCTCACACTCTCCTTGATGTTGCCTATCATGCGCATGGGCTACTCAGTTTGTTTATTTTGCTTATTTTTTTCACAGTTCCACACAACGTCTTCCTGTTGTCTCGATTGATCTGTGTTCAGTTTTTCAAGGCCTATCCACTGTGCCAACTTATAACTAAATGTGAGGGAGGTGCGATGGGGAGATTCTCTTGTTAGGGACATCAGCTCCCGCCAAAGGCAACTGCAGTGGGTAACAATTAGTTGGTGCCAGGTGGCGCCATCGATTATTGCTGATTCTAACAGCTGATGGGAGCACCACACTGTAAGCAGTCACTCGACAATTCATTGTTGGACAACACGAGGTGAGCGGCCATACCTGTCAGAAACAACTCCTTGTCACATGCTACAGAATTCCCTAAGTCACATGTTCAAATCAGCTTACCGCATGCCACGGAGCAAGACAACTATAATCAGCTCAAAATTACTTTAGGGTTGACAGCTACGAAGGAAACAGTGGAGTACAGCTGAAGCAGGAGGCACGGGGCGCATTCGGTCAGTCCCGTAAGGCAACCCGCCATACTTTCACCCACCCCTCCCCTCCCCCAATACAACACTTCACCTTGCATTATGCTTCAGTTTCGGGTAGCTTGCTGTCCTGTGATTTTGTTAGTTTCCATTTCTTACATCTGCGGTGTTTGTAACTTTATTTGTTGTTCAAATGTGTGTGAATTCCTAACGGTCCAAACTGCTGCAGTCATTGGTCCCTGGACTTACACATTATTTAAAATAACTTACACCAACGTATGCTAGGAACAACACACACACCCTCGACCGAGGGAGGACTCCGGCGGGAGGGGCCGCGCAATCCGTAACACGCACGTCTTATTTGTTGTTACTGCGTTTTGTGTTGTGACGGTAACACGTTAACTATAAACCTACTGATGTTTATCACAATGAAACCAAACAGATGATGGATTTTCTCTTGATGCGTGATCAGAGCATCATGAGGAACTTTTAACTGAAATTCTCTCGAGTCAGATTTGGAATGTAAGAAAATATGATTTTTTTCTAAGATTTAGGTCCAGTACTGTGTTCATCAACCTCCAATAACAAAAAAGTTTCTAACGTATCGAAAATTGTATAACATCATCACAGGAAATTCATTTTCGTTAACATTCCGTACATCGTTTTAAAAATTTGGTGTTGTAAATAAAACTGAAGTGAAGAATAGGGTATCTCTTGCAGAACACATTAATGGCAGTTCCAGCTTTGTATACTGAATACTTTCCAAGTTTGACCATGTTGAATGAAATGCAACATCATGCGTGTGTTCGGTGCGTGAGTTTCGCACTTCTACGTGCTCCTGTTAGCCTTAAAATAATTTTAAGAGAGGGTAGCATAGTTGCAAAAAATTAGAAAAAAGCTGTAACTCGAAGTATGGAAGAAAGACGTCTCGAATGATGCGTCGTGCTACATGTTGGTACATGCTGGCGGGAGCATACGAGTACTTTGAAAACCAAAGAAGGTGTCTTCACGGTACCGTTCAGGTAGGTACTAGAGATATTTCCAAGCTGGGAATATCGCCATGGGATGAAATGCGACCCCAAGGGCATTTTCCATCGTCTCTTACAGGAACGTACATTCCGATCATGCTCACCCGTATGGCAGTGTACAACATTCTGCAGGCGACTTACACCTTCAGCCAGTCACATAGTCGAGAATTGTGTCAGGGCGCTAATTACTTAGCCCTAAATCTTTACACATACGCATACAGGTTCGAGGAACGCTTCAATGGCGTTAGGTTTCTTATGTGGTCCCAAAGTTCCCTGTCGTCAGCCACACAGAGTTCCTGTGCGATGTCATCGATCGAGATGCACGCACCTCGGAACCAGTTCCGATCGACCCTCGCGATTTGTCGGCTGTGGTTGAAGAGACAAGGATGAGGATTACTCCCCACCATTTTCGGTGTCTCATGGAATCCACTGATGCGTAGCCACCGTAGTCACTTCTCTATAAGGGTGCCCAATTAATTTTATTGTGCTGCAGCTTTTGCTTGCGAACTTATTGACGAAATTAATTGTGAGTTAGCACTGTCTCGGGTCACTGTTCCAGTCGCGTAGCTGCATCTCCTTTGTGGAAGTTTTTACAGAGGAACCGAAAATTGGCTACATTCTCATAATTTTCCATAGTACTTTTTCTCTTCCCAAATTTGTTAGGTCACCTGGATCGCCCTGTCTGTGTCCATTCAGTAATTGTAATCGAACTGTGCGGCGTCGCAGTCTGTAGTTGTAGACACGTAAATGAAAAGAGCAGCCAGTTGTGAAGTTGGGAGGTAGACGTACACGTGTGTCGCGCTTTATTTGAGCGCAGCGTGACGCACTGGCTGCGGACAGGCTAACGCGGGAGCAACGTTTATCTTTGTGCTTCGCAGGTAAACGGAACGTACGCTTTGGCGATAGAGAGCTCGGAAACGACAGCTCTGTTTTCCTTTTTTCTGTTAGGCCTACGTCCAAACGAGGTTTATCTACCCGTCGTCACGGTGATCTCTCAGGTAAACGGGTTGTGCCCTTTGACAAAGACTACGCGCCGTTGCTGTGTGTTGCTCTCTCGTGAAACTCGTGTAGTACCACCGCACTGTGGCATTTTCTGGTTAGTGTGACCCCTTCAGTACTGTATTTTGCTCTGGACACTTAGTGTTCAAAGGAATCTGTACAAAATAGAGAGAACAGCCTTAACGGAAGCAAGACTGGCATGTGTAGGAAGAGATGTAGATGCTGACATGGCGGACACATATTTCTTTCCTTAATTTTGTATTAATCAACAACGATCGCGCTACGACTTCACTTCGTCGTCTTTCTTAGTCCTCTGTTCTTCCAAACTTCTCTCATCTTCTCTCTGTTTGTTTTTATTCTATCCACGCTGCTCCTGTTTACTTGGTTTCTGTGTCTTAAAATCCTAACTTTATTATCTTCTTTTTCAACACAAATTTCTGCTACTTCAGTAATATTTCTTTCCATATCTTTCTTGATCATTTTGATACAGGCTACCGTTGATTTCCCAGGGTTTCTTAAATATTTGCTTCGTTAATCTGCTGCAATTCACTTTTTAAAATATGAAACGAGTTTTAAACTTCTGGCATTCCTTTTGGTTTTTTCTGAATATTCTGCCAGATTTCTTCATTTTCCAAATGTTCTTTGTATACCTCCTTTAATCTAACTTACTGTTTTTCTCTCTTGTGTATCCAACTTGTCTAGCTCGTAATTCATAATTAATAATTCACTCGCCTACAGACATTCTCATGTAACTACTGTGTTATGGTAACTTAGGATCACATTATTAAAGATGCATTACTTATTGTAGATATCTTAGTTAAGAATATGTCCTTTATAATTCACTTTCCTCAGTTATTTCTCCTAGATATTTGAACTTTTTCGACCTTTTCTAGAAATCTTATTGTATTTGATCGTTGCGACATTGCTACACTATTAAAATCGCATTATGTGACTCATATCTGAATCTGTAATAATGATGCGGATGATGATGATGATGATGATGATGATGATTATGATGATGATGATGATGATGACTTAACTGCTTGAGATGATAATTATAAGTTATTAATACTGAGCAGGTAACGGGGAACATATTTCCCTGCGTGAAACACATGTCCAAAATGAAAAATGACTGATTAAATTTATGGTGGAAGCTTCAGTACTTTTTAAATTTAGAATGGATTTCAGAATTTACTTTTAGAGATCTGTAGGAATGCGCTAGTTTGCCTCTCGAGGAGCTGCACCAAATCCACATCAAATTCTCGGACTATGGGACGCCGGATACTACCTTACTTCGTTCGAATTAATGGCATTTTGTTTGACATATACATCAGGCTGAGTGAATCTTTAGAAGGTTTTCCACGCCGATTTATGTCTAATATATTTTGAACATTAGGCTACATATTTTTGTCATTGCTACCGCTTCTAAGGATCTCAATAATTCTTATGGAATGTCATATACTCCAGGGGCACTGTTTGGACTTCAGTCTTTCTATGATGTGTCATATTCTCCCCACAATACCATATCTCCCATCTTAATTTATTTACTTCTCTTCCGTTGCTATTACACTATCTTTAAATTCAGTTCCCATCTATATATTCCTTCCACTTCTCAGTTTTCACTTATTTGCTTAGAAGCAGCTTGCCATCTGAGCTCTTGATACGCATAAGGTCTCTCTCTCTCTCTCTCTCTCTCTCTCTCTCTGTCTGTCTGTCTGTCTCTCTCTCTGTCCGTCTGTCTGTCTGTCTCTCTCTCTCTCTCTCTCTCTCTCTCTCTCTCTCTCTAATTATCCTCTAAGCAGCCTCTGTTGGCCCGGTGTCATCTACGTTTCCATAGCTTTACTTTTCTTCTCTAGACATTCCTCCGCTGCAATTTTGCAGTTTCTTTCAGTCTCATTTCGTTAGATTCCTTCATCCCTTTTGCCTGCTTCATTTTCATTATCTCGTGTGTTATCGAAGGATTTCTTTTGGACCTTGTCTTTTTGCCTATCCGTATCTCTTGCTGCTTTCAGTATTTCATCCATCAGAGCTACTTCTTCATCTTATATTGTATTCCTTTCCTCTGTTTCCTGAATCGTTGTTTAACGTTACCTGTGAAACTCTTGACAACGTCATTTGTTTTTAATTCACATAGTCCTATGTGCTCTATTTCTTACCTTTTCTGCCTTTCTATTTAATTATAAATTGTTTATCTCACGTTTCCCCTCTTCATTCTTACCTTTTTCCACAATTTTTCAGTAATAAATAGAGTGTGGGAAAACTTATGCAGTCACCCACACTGAGCGATCTCATGCAATTTTCCGAGCTTGTAACGACTAATTACTCCCTCACAAAACACGCCACAGCTGTAAAATTACTTCACAGGGAAATACACGATGGTCAGTGCCTAGCTGACGTAATGTCGCTTCAGTTAATAAATTGGTTAGCATGCAACTACTTGGGATGGTGACGCGCAGTAACGATGGCGAGTGTAGCCTACAAGTCGGCACACTTGGGCGGGAAAAGTGGCCCGCCTGCAGGACTCCGTAAGCAGAACGGCTTGGGTAGTCGGTGCCTTACCAGTAGATCCCCGTCCGCTATACTCTGACGTGATGAAAGTCATGGGACAGTGATATACACATATTCAGTTGCCGGTAGTATTGTGCACACAAGGTATAAAAGGGCACAGACGGAGCTGTCGTTTATTCTCAGGTGATTCATGTGAAAGCGTGATTATGCACGTCGGGAATTAGCAGACTTTGAAAGCGAAATCTTATTTGGAGCTAGACTCATGGGACATTCTATTTCTGAAAACGTTAGGGAATTCAATATTCAAAGATCCACAATATCAAAAGTGTACCGAGAATGCCAAATTTCAGGTATTACCTCTCAACACAGACAATGCAGTGGCTGACAGCCTTTACGCAAACGCCCCTGCTATCAGTCATTTTGTGGAGTTCTCAGTGCTAACAGACATGCAGCACTGCGTGAATAACCTCAGAAATCAATGAGAGACATACGACGAACGTATCCGTTTGGACAGTGAGGCCAAATTTGGCGTTAATGGGCTATGGTAGCAGACGACCGACGCGATTGCCTTTCGTAACAGCACGACATCGCCTGCAGCGCCGCTCCTGGGCTTGTGACCATATCGATTGGACCCTAGATGACTAAAAAATCGTGTCCTGGTCGAATGAGTTCCGATTTCAGTTGTTAACAAGGGGTTGTAAGGTCCAGTGTGGCGCAGACGCCATCAAGTCATGGACCCAACTTGTCAACAAGGCACTCTTCTAGCTGCTGGTGGCGCCATGTTAGTGACGTCTGTCGTTTCGTGGAATGGACTGGATCCCCTGGTCCAACTGAACAGGTCATGGACTGTAAATTATTTTCTCCTATGTGGAGATATCTGCAGCTATTCATGGACCTCATTTTTTCAAAAAACGATGAAATTTTTGTGGATGAAATGGCGCCATGTCCCCAGCCCACAACTGAACATCTGGCTTAGACGATGCTCAAAGCATGTACAAACTCATGCTTGACACTGCGTTGTCTGTAATAATGTTATTTTATTTTGCTACCGGAAAAACAGAAAAAGTGTAAAATCTATCAAAATACTCACGAAAATTATCAAAGATTTATCACATGTCATACATGCTTTAAAATAAGTTATTACAGAAACAGTAATTGCCAAGATGATAAAACGTCGAAAATTGTAACGAAATAAAAATATGATGACACATTGACACAAGAGCAGTAAGTGATGTACAGCAGTACAGTCAAAGAACTTCAAGGCCAAAAATGATCAAAGAACTTCAAGGTCAAAATAACAGTCTTGACCGAATTCGAAAAAGTTGCAATTAAATAATTATGGACAGGACAAATTACCAAAAAAATGGTTTAAATAGCTCTGAGCACTATGGGACTCAACATCTGAGGTCATTAGTCTCCTAGAACTTAGAACTGCTTAAACCTAACTAACCTAAGGACATCAGGCACATCCATGCCCGAGGCGGGATTCGAACCTGCGACTGTAGCGGTCGTGCGGTTCCAGACTGAAGCGCCAAGAACCGCTCGGCTGCACCGACCAACCGACAAATTACAAAACTGAAGTATTAACATACAATGTAAGCTTTCACGGCCGGTATTGTCTTCACTTAAAACTTCCGGGCTGATAGGCCGTGGTCGAAGTATAAAACTCTCTCCTGACGTTTCGTCCCCGACTGCGGGAGATATTCTCCGAGGTAAAGCGGCGAACTGCGAAGAGAACTCGAGGAAGCGCTGATTATATAGGCAGTACAGAGGGCGCCACTGTTGATCACTTGGCGTCGGCTATGAGATTGTCTCTGGTAACACCAACATTCTCGATTGAAAGTAATCGATCGTCACTCTTGCGGTGCAACGCTGACATCCAAATTTTATCCAGTTTAACACCTTTGTCTTTCCTGTTAAAATTATTACGATGTTTATCAATCTCGATAGCCTCTCTATACAAGTGTGCATAATAATGCGAGCTTTTTGATATGACGTTCGTCTCGCTGAATTTTATTTCATGATCACCTTCCTGGTAAACATGTTCCGCTACGGCCGATTTATCCGTGTGACCCAGGCGGCAATTCCTCTTATGTTCAACAAGACGGGTGTTCACACTTCTCTTTGTGGTACCGATGTAAACCTGTCCACAACTACAAGGAATTTTATATACCCCCGGTGTAGCCAAAGGGTGTCGTGCGTCTTTTGCCGACCTTAAAAATTCTTTTATTTTCCTCGTGGGTCTGAAAATTGTTTCCACCCCATACTTGCCTAAAAATTTTCCAATGCGGTCTGTGACCTTACTAATGAACGGAAGAAAAACTTTGCCCTTGGACCACTGTTGTTCGTCGTTACTCCTTATTCTCTGCCTAGAGCGAAGTGCTTGATCTATATCCTTGTTAGAATAGCCATTCTTCACGAAAGTTGAGCGTAGATGTTCAATCTCATCTTTTAAATAAACAGGTTCACAAAGTTTGTACGCCCTGTCTACCAAAGTTTTCATTACACCTCTTTTTTGTCTAGGGTGGTGGTTTGATTCTTTGTGTAGACAACGATCAGTATGTGTGGACTTTCTATGCACCTTATGGCCCAACGTTCCGTCCCGTTGTTTAACCACAGACACATCCAGGAAGTTCAATTGCCCATTCCTTTCCGTCTCCATGGTGAATTGGATTTTCGGATTAAGTGAAGAAGTATAAACAGTTCTACACTTGGATGAGATTACATAGAAACACCGATAAAATGAAATATGAAGCAACAGGTAAGCAATACTGAAGAATGTAAAAACATGCAATATTATACAATCCATTCAAAAAACGTAAGTGTGTGAAATACAAGCTGACATGGCTTGACTAATCTTAATGTCGTGGATTGATCTGTAGCATGTATTTCAAATGCTTACGTTTTTCGAATGGCCTGTCAAATGTTCTTACATTCATCAATCTTGCTTATCTGTTACTTCATACTCTATTTTACTGGTGTTTCTATGTAATCTCAATCAAGTGTAGAATTTTTAATACTTCCGTTTCGTAATTTGATTATCACATAATTATTTAATGGCAATTTCTTCGGATTGGATCAAGACTGTTATCTTTGACCTTGAAGTTCTTTGACTTGTGTTGCTGTACATTACTTACTGTCCCTATGTTGATGTGCCATCATATCTTTATCTTGTTACAATTTTTGATTTTATATTATCTCAGCAATTACTGTTTCGTGTGATAACTTATTCTAAAGCGTGTGTTTCATCGATATTACACTTTTATGTTTTTCTTCTTTCGTTTGGCATTGTCACATTGTCCACTTTTGTACATTGTGCAGTTGCCGTTGATGATGGTTCAGAATCCAAACCGGTAGCAAAATAAAATAACATTTTTACAGAGAGCACAATGTTACGTTTTTTAAAGCAGGCCACAATTGCTTGCGATTGGTGTAAAGAACATTCGGGACAGTTCGAGAGAATGATTTGGTCACCTATTGAACATTTGTGGGGCATAATGGAGAGGTCCGTTCGTGCAAAAAATCCTGCACTGGCAACACTTTCGCAGTTATGGTCAGATGTAGAAGCAGCATGGCTCAGTATTCCTGCATGTGCTTCTAAGGCTTGTTGAGTCCATGCCACTTCGAGTTGCTGCATTACTCCCTACAAAAGGAGGTCCAACGATATTAGAAGGTATCCCATGAATTTTGTCACGTCAGTGTAGTTAGGTATGGTAGTAGGTGTACTTAACATTTATAGCAGAAACAGTTTTGGTGATGGGACGTAATACTGTGTTAGCTGCAATAGTAAATTTTATACCATTGGTAGGCGATGTATATGACAAAAATTGACTGTTAATAGTAATAATTTGAATAAGAATGAGTACAGCCTGTGTTCAAATTATAGGTAACAGCCCAAATTGTAATAGCTACATAAAATAAATAAATCTGTTTTTCGCTCCCCTACATTTTCGGTATCTTGTGGCGTGTATGACATAGTGCGTAGCAACTGTCTGCAGAGTGATAGAGGCTGTTACACGCTTCTACGTAGGTGTCTCTAATGTAACTGGTGGCTATAGTAAATTGCCACAGTACATCGTATCGCACGGATCAGGAGTGTGATAGTGTGGTGAGCATCACCTCACGCTTGTTCACGGCCTTCTAGCCGTTTAGATCGCAGCGGCTGAAATGAAATAAAAGTTTGGAAGTTAATGCTGGGCCCCAGTGATTGGATGCAATCACAAAACTTAATTTTATTGGATAAATAATGAAACACAGGGCTGCTAAATACTGGGATATGTAAATTTACAAGGCTACGTTCCATGTTTTCATTTACTTTGTGGCTGTTGAACAAATGAAGCTGTACAGAGCGAAATGGTAAATGTGGTAATTATTCAACGAGATAACTGCATTTTAAAAATGACTGAATCAAATGAAACTCTTTATCTGACTGCGTTTTGCCTGGGATGAACAGTTCACGAGCTTCATAATGAATTTTCAGAGACAGTTTTAGTAAGCACTGATGCTGATATCGTTTGTCGGAGTGAATTATTACCTTCTTTTAAGTGTGATAATCAAAGTCAATATTGGCACTGATCGGTTGCTAGCCTTCACTTTCAGGGGTGAAGGCTGTATGGCTTTCTCTTAAGGACTGAATAGAGTCCATAGTGCCTTCAGAGCAATGGCTGACAAGCAATTCAAGTGTGAAATCTTAGATCAAGTTTCAGCTTCGGTATCAGGGTGTTGGAGAAGTTCACCACTTACAGCATCGGTTCGGACAGTTATTTCTGCATTTCAGTGTCTACCGTGGTGAAGAAGTACCTTCAGATTTCTCATTTGATTTCTCATTTGTTACTGAATGTAAACGAGTACTTATAAGCAGGCGTATCAACGAGCGGCATCAACATCCATACAGAGATCGCTGCCAGTACCACAACCTACTAGGACTGATCGTTGCTACAGGCTTCCTATTGTCAGGGGATACGGCATTTTGTATCTCCTTAAATGAAACAAAGAACAAATCAAGAAAGGAATTAGAGTTCAGGGAGTAGAAACATAAACTGTTAGGTTCGCCGATAACAATGCAATTCTGAGAAAGAGACCAACGTAATGGATAGCGTCGTGAAGAGAGGTTATAAGATGAAAGTAAATAACACAAGGGCAGTGGAATCTAGTCGAATTAATTTAGGTGCTACTGAGAGACGTACATTAGTCAATGACATACTGGAAATACAAAATCAGTTTTGCTACTGGAGCAGCAAAATAACTTACTCCACGGCAAGTAAATCGGATATATAATGTAGACTAATAATAGCAAAAAAAGAGAAAATTTTTAACATTGAATATAAATTGAAGATTTGCGATGTCTTCTCTGAAAGTATTTAAGGTGTAGCCTTTTATGGAAGTGAAAAGTGGACTATAAATAGTATTGACAAGAAGATAATGGAGACTTTGGAAAGGTAGCGTAAAGTGGGGCCTATAGACAAAGTCTTCATCTCTAAAAGAAAAATACTTATAATTTTAAAAATAAATGTGAAAATTATGTGGGATTATAGGTCTTGTAGCTAACTAAATTTGGAACCTAGATCATGCTTTTATAGTATAAAAAAGGGGCGAATAGAAGAAGCAGTGTTAATAGCTTTTTTCCTCGCGATTGGTCTTTGGGATGAATAGGGACATGTCAGAATCTGTTTTGAATCTAAAAGTATAAGAAACAAAGTTTATCTGCTTCGAAAAAGTTTTATTCGATACAAAAAGTAAAAATATTCCATGATTTGTGGTCGTTTATTCCGTTTACCAAACAAGAATCGTTATATCTCTAATTGCTTTATTGTAACATTGAACTGATGACCTTGGTTTGTTTGTTAATACATTAAGTCATGGTTCTCTTGTTTAAAAATTATGTCTTTGAATCTAAAAGTTGTACACCCAAAAGTAATGAAAACTATCGAACAACATCTCTTTGACGAAATAATGATTCCTCATCTGTTAAAATAAACATGTTTATTCGGGATTTTATTTTCAAAGAAAGATCAACATAACCTCTGCCTTCTAAACTGCGAATTTTATATTCATACGCTTTAAATGACTGCCTACTTTTTCCATTTATTTTAATCACAACATATTCTTGAGAGTTAATTACAGTTGTGTAGTTCTTTATTTCCGTGAAATTCTTGGTCTTCTTCTGAAGAAACATTCACTATTACAATTTCTGTTCACCCCAAAAATTCCGAAAACACAGCCTCATATTTTCAGTTAGCCGAAAGACAAGCAAGTGTTCTTTAAAACTGAACTTTTGGCTGATGAAATGGAATTGAAAATTTGCTTCCCACGTACTTAAATTAAAAGAAAACCACAATTCAGATAGATATTTACCGATAAAGTTCGAAGTAATCAAATTTAGCACCACATCCGACGTTTGTCATACAGTGAACAAAATATCATTTGACAGTGTCGCCAACTTTGAAACTCATAATTTCCGTGTTAGATTGGTTCACTACCAAACTAGACAAAAAAATCTTTGAACGATATTCCCATTTATCTTGTAAGTTTCGTTTCTGTTCACCCCATTTTACAGTAATGTTGGAGAAAAGTAACAACGATTACATGGGAAGGTGGAATAATTGATGAAGAGGTAACGAATCAAATTGGAAATAAACAAGCTTCATGGTACAGCTTGTCTCTAACAACCTAAATAGAGTGATAGCACATGTCCTGAGAAGGACATATGTAGCTGCTAAGAAGGAAGGAATAGTTAGTCTGGTAATGGAGATATGTGTGTCTGTGGCGATGGAGGGGGAATAAAACTGTAGAGGAACATAAGGCATAATTGCTGTAAGCATTTTCAAACTGATGAAAAGTGCAGTCATTACACAAGTATAAAAAGAAATTTGACAAGATAATGATACTACATTCAGCAACAGAAGATCATTGGCAGTTAGTAACACTGTTGCCAGCTTAGTGGAAAGGAGTGCAGTAACACTGAAAGCCACAATCGCCCAGAGCTGTGGAAACACGGAGGCGTTGCCACGCCCAACACTGAAAGCCATAACTGCCAAGAGATGTTGCAACACTGAGACATTGCCATAGAAACGTAAATAACATCGCGTTATATGACACGCCAAGCAGCACCACCGTGTCCATTTAAATTATCATGGATCTTCCTTGGTTGTACAGATTACATATAGTCTTAAGACTGTCGATTACAACATGAAGTTGCCATCACATGTTGATAATGATACCTGAAATCTGTTCGATTTGCCATGCAAATGTGAAGAAATGCCGAAGTGTATAATATCCCTTCATTAATGTGACTCAACTGTCTGTATACGAACTGTAACCTATGAGGAAGTAGATAGCAGTGTTTTGTTACATTGGCCCAAATTTTGCTCCGTGCTATTTCTGTGCCCGTAGACAGTCTATGAATGTGTGACACGGACGACCAGTTGTAATCGTAAATGTTGTAGCAGTACCATTAATTGTTCTATGGATTTATTCAGCTCACAGCAGATATGAATTAAGTCAGCATTCACCTTGCAAACCTCTTGCTCCCTCACGCCATATTCCCAGATGCTCCCGGTCAAACGTGTTGCATTGAAGTTGGGAAAACCACTAAGACTTTCAAAAGAATGGGTAATTGAACTTCGGCAGTTTGAAACGATTTAAATTTCTAGTAAAGTCACTTTCTTCCTAATATGGATCCTAAAACGTTAAAGATGGTTTCCATTTTCAGAGATCGCTCTGAGAATGTATCTGTCACTCATGACAACAAACAGCAGTGAAAAAAGCTATTTTTCAAGCTGAAGTTGAACGAAAACAGACTTCTAACCTCCATGTTAGAAGACAGGATCAACGTTATGGCTTCGCTCAGCATCGTTAGTGATACTTTAATGCGACTAAATTTTGAAGGTATTGTAAGTAACTTCATTGGTATGAACCGTAGGCACGAACTGTTTAGCCAACAATGTTACTTAAAACTTCAGTACTAAGGATGATTATTTGAGAAAATATTGTATTTGAATGAAATCTAAATAAAGTCAGTCCTTTTTGTTATCTTACATGTGCCTAAAAACATGTTTACTTAAAGTTACAAAATGTTGCTGTCAAAACAGACATACTGATTTGCATAGACAAGAACTCAACTTTGTTGTTTTCCTCTTTTAAAAAAATATAGTTATTCATGCAGAGGTTAATAAATCGTGTTGAATGTTTTAATGGCTGGACTTATTTCTGTTTTTTAATCTAATTATTTAATCTAATTATCTTATTTAATCTAATTATCTTATCTTAGAAGAAAGATTAAGGAAAGGCAAACCTACGTTTCTAGCATTTGTAGACTTAGAGAAAGTTTTGACAATGTTGACTGGAATACTCTCATTCAAATTCTAAAGGTGGCAGGGGTAAAATACAGGGAGCAAAAGGCTATTTACAATTTGTACACAAAGCAGATGGCAGTTATACGAGTCGAGGGGCATGAAAGGGAAGCAGTGGTTGGGAAGGGAGTGAGACAGGGTTGTAGCCTCTCCCCGATGTTATTCAATCTCTATATTGAGCAAGCAGTAAAGGAAACAAAAGAAAAGTTCGAAGTAGGTATTAAAATCCATGGAGAAGAAATAAAAACTTTGAGGTTCGCCGATGACATCGTAATTCTGTCAGAGACAGCAAAGGACTTGGAAGAGCAGTTGAATGGAATGGACAGTGTCTTGAGAGGAGTATATAAGATGAACATCAACAAAAGCAAAACGAGGATAATGGAATGTAGTCGAATTAAGCCGGGTGATGCTGAGGGAATTAGATTAGGAAATGAGACACTTAAAATAGTAAAAGAGTTTTGCTATTTGGGGAGCAAAATAACTGATGATGGTCGAAGTAGAGAGGATATAAAATGTAGACTGGCAATGGCAAGGAAAGCATTTCTGAAGAAGAGAAATTTGTGAACATCGAGTATAGATGTAAGTGTCAGGAAGTCATTTCTGAAAGTATTTGTATGGAGTGTAGCCATGTATGGAAATGAAACATGGACGATAAATAGTTTGGACAAGAAGCGAATAGAAGCTTTCGAAATGTGGTGCTACAGAAGAATGCTGAAGATTAGATGGGTAGATCACATAACTAATGAGGAAGTATTGAATAGGATTGGGAAGAAGAGAAGTTTGCGGCACAACTTGACCAGAAGAAGGGATCGGTTGGTAGGACATGTTCTGAGGCATCAGCGGATCACAAATTTAGCATTGGAGGGCAGCGTGGAGGGAGACCAAGAGATGAATACACTAAGCAGATTCAGAAGGATGTATGTTGCAGTAGCTACTGGGAGATGAAGAAGCTTGCACAGGATAGAGTAGCATGGAAAGCTGCATCAAACCAGTCTCAGGACTGAGGACCACAACAACAAAAACAACAATCTAATTATTTCGTTAAATCGTAAATTGTATGGAAACAAATTTTACAACTAAATAACACATATTTAATGCTGTGTTGCAGCCTTTTAACTTGACAATTTCTCCTAGATATTGATTTTGAGGCTCAATTATAAAATTTCCAGAGCCCGCATCACAGATTCAGCCTAAGAGTCTACAGGTCCTAAAACGGTCCTGGAGACAATGTGGTTTGAAAATCCCATTTGCAGGCTATCAATACGTAAACAATCTTTGAAGCCATCTAAACGGAGTATGTGACGTACAAGAAGAGTCAAGAATGGGTTACGCTAGTAAGACAGTTAAAATATTTTAGGGAGACAAAAGCTGAAAGCACGATAGCCGGTTCCTGCAATCGAGTCACAACGCTTTGAATTTGTAACTTTCCTTTTCGTGTAGTGACTGACTCATGTGGATTTCGAGCTGCTCCTTCTTTTACTCTCGGGAGCACACGATGATTCACGCTGTGTCAGCACAGTTTCACTGTGTGCGCTACGTCTGGTAACCACAGATTTCTGCGAAATGCTGTGGCACGCACAACGGTGAGTGGGTCGTAAACAGCTATCAAAAGGGAGTGTATCTCTCGACCGGAAGCCGCAATTTGCCTATCTGCATAGCGCCGTTCGAGTAAGTCAGCGTTTTGTGAAACGCAGCCACTACTCCTCGTCTCTGTGGAAGGCGAAACAGCATTTACATTGTATTCAGCAGTTCTCTGAGGTCTTCCACCACACCTCCTAGCTCTGTTCCAATGAAAAACGAAATTCAGCAGTATGCTGAAGCAACGGTAAATAGCTTAAAGGAAATCTTTAAACGTAAATATCTTTACATATACATATGTTTCGATTCCCGTCATGTGCGCTTGAACCTACAGGCCTTTTCTACACTATGACAACATATCAGAGTCTAACGGTCTGTACGGGCTTTATGATATTTTTATCCACAAAACGAGAACTGTTTCGTCGTCGATCGTAACACTGATTGAATTTACTGTCACCTACTGCTCAAACCCTACATGGGCAGCAAATTAAACATCTTTGGGATTTACCTGAAACAATTACTATGCAACATGTGGTCTTTATCGTAGGCACGTACCGGGAAAAAAGCTAGTATGTTAATTGTACTTTTTTGTCCATCTGTTACTCTCACTGCCTATTTTTCTGCGCAGCACTTTCCAAAGATATTAGATATGCTTCACTTCGAGGCTTTCAGCCATTCGGACCAGCAGGGCCGACCGGTTCTAGGCCCTTCAGTCCGGAACCGCACTGCTGCTGCTTCGCTCGCAGATTCGAATCCTGCCTCGGGCACAGATGTGTGTAATGTTCTTAGGTTAGTTAGGTTTAAGTAGTTTTAAGTCTAGGGGACCGATGACCTCAGATGTTAAGTCCCATAGTGCTTAGAGCCATTTGAACCTTTTTTCGACCAGCAGGTTTACTTTCTTGAATACAGTAACGTATGATAAACAGAGCGCTGAATTTGGAATTTGTTTCCATTATTTTTAAACAATAATGAGTAGTAGATTGCAGTTATGTAGGCGAATCGTGCTTACAAGTAGCTGATGTTCTGAATATATGCCAAGTGGAGGTTCGTGACTGACAAAAAGTTAATTGTTGATTAACTACTGTTAGGAATACTAACTCACCATTTTCCAAACACACCAAGCGGATGTTTATTGTCGACAGGCCATTCAGTCTGTATCTGATACGTTTCTGCATTGGCTCGTTCAGTAGCTCCCCGTGCTAACAAGGGCACCTACGAAATTCCAATCACCGATTTGATTCATACTGTCAAGATGAATAGGGCACAACTAGAACTTTAACGGGTGTTAACAGGAAGAAGGAACTCTCAACCGTTTTTGAGAAAATCGAGTTTGAAAATTACAGGCGTGCTTATGCTGTGTGCTTTCTAGGGCCGCTAGTGTTCGCTGTGTCCACAGTCGAGCGAGTAAGCGGTTTGTTTCATAAGCACGAGGTATCTGAATCGAATCTCGGTGCCGGCAGTTTTTCATTTCCACGTAATTCTAACAACAGATTTATTATCAGCATTTAACCGTTCATTTACTATTTTCCTAGCCGGCCGCGGTGGTCTCGCGGTTCTAGGCGCGCAGTCCGGAACCGTGCGACTGCTACGGTCGCAGGTTCGAATCCTTACTCGGGCATGGATGTGTTTGATATCCTTAGGTTAGTTAGGTTTAAGTAGTTCTAAGTTCTAGGGGACTAATGACCACAGCAGTTGAGTCCCATAGTGCTCAGAGCCATACTATTTTCCTAATCTTTAACATGAAAATGCGAGAACAGTTTTTTTAAGGAAATTGAAAATGAAAAAAAGGATACACGAGAATATTTAATCAAATCGATGTACTCAATTTTACTCATATTACTGTATCTACGTTTGTGACAAGTACAATCTGTAACGAATCAGGATGATACTGATCGCAGAAACGTGGAAAACTGTATTTGTCGCATCATACAGCTGATGTAATGAACGCCGAAATTGTGCATGCACGTGGTTTTTTTTTCAATATTTCTATTGCAAAACTAACTTAGTTTACATTCGTAAACGATTCTCGGTCGTCACACAGTTTTGCGGAGTACCATTTATATCGAAGCGTAACACTGAATATTGGTGCAGATAACTCAGGAGAAGTAGTTAGTACCGGCAGCAAGATTCGATCCAGAGACCATACGATTGTGAAACTAAGTGCTTACTCGCTCGGCTGCAGACGGCTCGCATATTAGCGACTATAGCCGGCCAGAGTGGCCGAGCGATTCTAGGCGCTACAGTCTGGAACCGCGCGACCGCTACGGTCGCAGGCTCGAATGCTGCCTCTGGCATGGATGTGTGTGATGTCCTGAGATTAGTTAGGTTTAAGTAGTTCTAAGTTCTAGGGGACTGATGACCTCAGCAGCCCCATAGTGGTCAGAGCCATTTGAACCATTAGCAACTATACAAAGTACATAAACACGCCTAAAATATTCAAACTCGATTTTCTCAATAACGGTTGAGAATTGCTTCTTCCTATTTACACATGTTAAAGTCCTAGTCGTGCCCTACACAACCTGCTATCACGAATCAAATCGGTGAAGGGGAGTTCGTACGGTCTCCTTGCAAGCAATAACAGTCCACCTCATGTAAGAAGACAGCAAGCTCCAGCTCGGTTATGGACAAGAATACAGAAAACCCAGTTTCTTCCCACACACGATATCATTCATCAAGGTTCTACAATCCAACTGAAATCTTTTCAACAAGCCTAGAGAATCGCCACGAGCTTGCTGGCTAGTAGTGCGGTCTCGAGAAAATCGCAGTGATCCTCTTCACCCCAGCAAGACGTGTTTGCAAGTCGTAAACCCAATTGTAAAACTCCCAGGCTTCATTCTCCCTCGTGTCACCTATCGCAAACTGAAACTACTTAGGTGTGGGGTCGGAAGAATAGCTGCTACTCTCTGCACCTCCAAGTGGCGAGACTCTCCAAGCCGCAACTGCAACAGACGGTGCCACATATCTCGCAGGGCTGCCTCTTACGACATTTCCTGAGATCTTTGGAAAAACTAAATCAAGCTGACTCTAAAGCAGCTGAGTAGTAGGAAAATCTGGACTTTTACCTTTGAAATTTTGTGTTTGTTTATTTAACTGGTTGTTTGTAATCTCTTTGTTTGTAATTGTTCATATACTTATTGACTAAGAGCATCCATCAAACGCTAAATAAATACACAAATACTAACTTACCACCTGAAAAACTGATAGCGTATGTAGTGCTGTTCGACGGATTCCCTGAAAAAGCAGGTTTTAAATGAACTTATATAAAGTCATGTATTTCTGATAAAAGGTACAAAAAATTATTCTGACAGATGTTTCCTTCGTTTTCAGGTATTCAGTGCACTGCGTTAGTTGTTCCTAACGAAATTCGCGATGGTTTGCTTCACCTGACGCCTGAGTACCTGAACAGATCCACCAAGAACTCTAATGGTGGCAAGGAAAACTAATGGTTAAGTACGTCCGTCAGGTAAGTGAAACTTAAGATCCATTACGAAATGTGGTTGTGACGTGCAAATTGATTTAAAAAGGAACTTCTTTTGCTGCTGCAGGAAAATAATTATATCAATATATGTGGACTAGGCGACAGTAACTAAGCTCTTACGTTGCCAGAAAAATCACACCTATTGAGTTCCTCGTATGGTGTAGTTTGTCATGACGATACTCGTACCATCCATGAACAAGCCTAACGAACCGCCCTGACCTGTCGGCCAGTAATGTGGCTCCCAGGAAATCGGAGTGATCATCTTGACCCCAGCAAGACATGTTGCGAGTCGGAAACCCAATTGTCAGACTCCCAGGCTTCATTCTCTCAATTTTTGCTTCAATAATTTGTACTAAAATTAATAAATATTATTAAAAGTACCGATAGTTAATCTTTGCTGTAAGTTACATGTATATTCTCTAAAACCTGTGGAATTTTTATCCAGCATTAGAGCAAAAGAATGTATCTTTTTATTCTTCGACCGTGATGACGTGTCTTTTCTCCAATATGTAATGTATTTTTCGATGACTGAGAGAAACCTCTCCCTCTTTAAGTGCAACATGAATTCTCCACCAATATTTCATACGGTTTACAGAGTCATTGACAGTGGAACCATTGCTACGCACTTATGGCCACATGTAATGTGTAGTGTAAGAAGAAACGCATAGCCTTACTTACGCACCCGTGCTTGTAGGTGTTAGAGAACTACACTCCTGGAAATGGAAAAAAGAACACATTGACACCGGTGTGTCAGACCCACCATACTTGCTCCGGACACTGCGAGAGGGCTGTACAAGCAATGATCACACGCACGGCACAGAGGACACACCAGGAACCGCGGTGTTGGCCGTCGAATGGCGCTAGCTGAGCAGTATTTGTGCACCGCCGCCGTCAGTGTCAGCCAGTTTGCCGTGGCATACGGAGCTCCATCGCAGTCTTTAACACTGGTAGCACGCCGCGACAGCGTGGACGTGAACCGTATGTGCAGTTGACGGACTTTGAGCGAGGGCGTATAGTGGGCACATGCGGGAGGCCGGGTGGACGTACCGCCGAATTGCTCGACACGTGGGGCGTGAGGTCTCCATAGTACATCGATGTTGTCGCCAGTGGTCGGCGGAAGGTGCACGTGCCCGTCGACCTGGGACCGGACCGCAGCGACGCACGGATGCACGCCAAGACCGTAGGATCCTACGCAGTGCCGTAGGGGACCGCACCGCCACTTCCCAGCAAATTAGGGACACTGTTGCTCCTGGGGTATCGGCGTGGACCATTCGCAACCGTCTCCATGAAGCTGGGCTGCGGTCCCGCACACCGTTAGGCCGTCTTCCGCTCACGCCCCAACATCGTGCAGCCCGCCTCCAGTGGTGTCGCGACAGGCGTGAATGGAGGGACGAATGGAGACGTGTCGTCTTCAGCGATGAGAGTCGCTTCTGCCTTGGTGCCAATGATGGTCGTATGCGTGTTTGGCGCCGTGCAGGTGAGCGCCACAATCAGGACTGCATACGACCGAGGCACACAGGGCCAACACCCGGCATCATGGTGTGGGGAGCGATCTCCTACACTGGCCGTACACCTCTGGTGATCGTCGAGGGGACACTGAATAGTGCACGGTACATCCAAACCGTCATCGAACCCATCGTTCTACCATTCCTAGACCGGCAAGGGAACTTGCTGTTCCAACAGGACAATGCACGTCCGCATGTATCCCGTGCCACCCAACGTGCTCTAGAAGGTGTAAGTCAACTACCCTGGCCAGCAAGATCTCCGGATCTGTCCCCCATTGAGCATGTTTGGGCCTGGATGAAGCGTCGTCTCACGCGGTCTGCACGTCCAGCACGAACGCTGGTCCAACTGAGGCGCCAGGTGGAAATGGCATGGCAAGCCGTTCCACAGGACTACATCCAGCATCTCTACGATCGTCTCCATGGGAGAATAGCAGCCTGCATTGCTGCGAAAGGTGGATATACACTGTACTAGTGCCGACATTGTGCGTGCTCTGTTTCCTGTGTCTATGTGCCTGTGGTTCTGTCAGTGTGATCATGTGATGTATCTGACCCCAGGAATGTGTCAATAAAGTTTCCCCTTCCTGGGACAATGAATTCACGGTGTTCTTATTTCAATTTCCAGGAGTGTATTTGGTACGTACTGAGAATTTCTGTTACCCAAATCCTCGCCTCAGTATCTGTGAAGCCTGTGAGATCCGTGCAGTGGAACAAGGGGTAGCATTCGGATCTGTAATGCGGCAGCATAACTACATCTACATCAGCACTTCGTAAACCACCATACGGAGTGTGGCGGAAGGTACTTTCGGTACGACTAACTGATCTGGTTTCCGTGTTCAACTCGAGAATGGCACGTGGGTAGAATGACGTCGGCAAGCCTCCGTATTAGCTCCAATTTCCCGAATTTTCTCATGTATGTGGGAGGAAGTAATATTTCATCCGACTCTTACCGGAAAGCACTCTATCAAAGTTTCAATAGTAAACCTCTCCGTGAGGCACAGCGTCTCTCTTGTAGCATCTGTCACTGGAGTTCGTTAAGTATCTTTGTGACGTTCTCGCTCCTACAAAACGATCCCATGACGAAACACACCGCTCTCCGCTGGATCCTCTCTATCAGTCCTACCTGGTAAGGATCCCAGATTGATGTAAAATACTCAAGAATCCGTCGAACAAGCGCCTTGTAAGCCACTTCCTTCATAGCTGAGTTACATTTCCTTAAGATTCTACTTTAGAATCTGTCTGGCATCTGCTTTTCGTACTATTTGCTATAAGAGGTCATTCCACTTCACGTCGCTCTGGATAGTTATTCCTAGATATTTTACGGTAGATACTGTATCCAGAAATTTTTTGTCGGTAGTGTAGTTGTACAGTAGTGGATTTCTTTTCTTATTTACGCGCAGAATGTTACATTTACACATTTTCAGGCTCAACTGCTCAACTGCCAGAACCGTCACCATTTATCAATCCTCTGTAGCTCATTCTGCAAATCGATACTGCATTCTGGCGTTGCTACTTTCTTACAGACAACCGCATCATCTGCGAACAATCTTACGAAGCTTCCAACGCTTTCTACAAGATCGCTTATATATGTGGTAAACAGTAACGGCCCTATCACACTTCCTTGGGGTACTACGGTAATTAAATTTACATATTTCGCCTTTGCTCTGTTAAGAGCGACATTTTGAGTTGTACCTGCAAGGAAGTCCTGAATCTAGCCACAAAAATTATCCGATACTCGGTAAATGAGCGCCGTTGGCTACAGCGTTACCGATTTCATGGTGGAACAGGGCGAGCTGAGTTTCGCAAGATCTTTGTTTGCGGAATCCATGTTGATTTTTATAGAGGAGATTTTTTTGTCCTCCAAAAATGTCACAATTCTTGAGCATGAAACATGTAGCAGAGTTCTACAACAGATTGGCATCAACAATATAGGCCTATGATTACGTATATCTGTCCTACGACCCTTCTTGAAACCGAGAACGACTTGCGTATTTTTCCAGTCGCTAGGTACCCTTCGTTGCTCAAGTGAACTACGATAAACTGTCGATAGAAGGGAGCAAGTTCTTTCGCGTAATCTTTGCAGAATCTTAGAGGTATCTCATTTGGTCCTGATGCCTTCCCACTGCTAAGCGACTGTATTGTTTTTAAATCCTGCTATCGGTTATCTCTATATTTGTCGTTTCGACGTTCGAACGTTGACTCCTGTATGCGATGCTGTTTACTTTTGTAGGTTCACTCGTCTTTAGGAATGGGTCTCCATTCCCACTCATCTACCCTTCAAGGTGACCGTTGGTACTTTTCAGATGGTTTTCTTATCGCGGGAGATAGACGGCCGTTTTTACAACAGTTATACAGACGTTGCTCCATCGCTACTGCAGGAACGTGACTTCAAGATTTTTTTTTTCTTCCTAGAGTCTACTTTGGTATTCGCATTTCCTAGACTCTCCAGTACTTCCACAAAGGTATTGGATTGTGGTTGTTGAGGAAAATGCATATTTTATTTTAAAATGAAATGTTCTGACAGTAGGCCTTAAATGAATGAAGAAGTACTGGTAAGACTGTGAGAAAAGAAAACTAGTTCACATTATAAGAATAAGGAAGGCGTTTCGGCTGGGACGTACCCTGAATGGTCAGAAGTCTCCATACACATACTAGTGGACATTGTGAGGTAACGGGCAAGTTGTGGCGCCCTGAGGATATTCAAGTTCGGAGTTGGCGTGGCCGTGCTGGGCCTTTCGGTGGGCCGCGGCTGGTCGGCGGCCACGTGGTGCCCAACATTAGCCGGTGTCCAGGCCGACAGCGTGGCTGGGAATTCCATGGTGACGCTGTGTCGATGAAGACGACATGCCAGGAGTGCAAAGATGGCGGACTTTGTGAAACCATACCGGCCGGTGTGGCCGTGCGGTTCTAGGCGCTTCAGTTTGGAACCTCGTGATTGCTACGGTCGCAGGTTCGAATCCTGCCTCGGGCATGGATGTGTGTGATGTCCTTAGGTTAGTTAGGTTTAATTAGTTCTAAGTTCTAGGGGACTTATGACCACAGATGTTAAGTCCCATAGTGCTTAGAGCCATTTGAACCATTTTGTGAAACCATAATGGCAGACATTTCGCAGTTCACGTAGAAATCAATAATAGCCAGAGGAGTCATTATACCTTAAAAACAAACATGTACATTACCATTATTTGTGTGACACTTCTGATGGTGTAATCAGATTTTCAATATCTTTATTAGTTTAAAGTTTAGTATTTGACTGTAAATTATACAAGTAACACCCAGCAACGAATCTCCAAAATCTAAATGGTTCATCTGATTTCGTCGCTCGACATTCCCTTTGAAAGCTATCAGTGTAAAGCTAAATTGGTATAAATTACAGGCACGTAACTTAAATAGCACATGAGTTATGGGAGGTCAAAGTGGCCGATTACTTTCGATCGCATCAGGCTATAAGTACTCCACTGTTACACGAAAAAGCGGTAGCAGCATGCTTATAAATATATATATTCATCTATATCTTTGTTTGTATCCGATATATACTATTTATAAAGAAATTGGTTACATGTTTACTGTGTTTTAGAGAGCACAGGCTACTGGCCTATCTTATGTTTCTATTCCTTTGATATATGTTTATATGATTTATTTATGTATTTAATCATGTGTGTAAGAACGTGTTTATGGTCCAGCTTTAGGAATATTCATTTAATTTCAAGTTATTTAAATGTAAATCCAGTGTTTCGAATGTGTTTCAAAAGGTTTGAGTGTGCGTTGGCTTGGAGACATGACGGGAGCGCTATCGCCAACCACAGCGCTCGTTACTAAGGGAGGCAACTACCGAAGTGAATGGAGAGGCAGTTCTGAACAAGGCGGGGCGAGGGACGGTCGCACAGGACACACAGAGTTCTGGACAGTACGGGAGAGGACACACGGGGGAGTGCTGGACGGCCGGTCGCAGGAACTTCGTTAAGACATAGTATACGTTTACAAGTGAATATCTCGCGAGCTATGTTGTTGTTCATAACTAATTACTTCAAGTAGGAATCTATTGTTTCCCTGTTATTCAACTTATATTTTATTTAATTGCTGGACCATCGACACCAGTAAATGTTTTACAGTAATAAAGTGCATTCTTCAAGGTACTTCTGCTATCGTACTTATCATTTAAAGTCCTTAAGATGGTACCTGCACAATTTATTTCATTGTAATATTTCACTTATGTTACGTTCAAAATTCGCAATTCCCGAGTGATAGGAAACTTCGACCATTCGATTCATGTGTATATTCATATTGTATACTGTATACTCAGAAGTATTTGGCTTGTATTGCGGCAACTATGTATCTAACCCCTAGAAAACGAAACCAGTCAAAACTTTCAGTATTTCAACTCTGACTGTGGAGAGGTGGCAGTCCATTCGTCCTAACAGTTCAAAACTGAGAGGGTTGACGCTGAGGCCTGGAGCGAAGTTGACGTTCTGACTCGTCCCAAATGTGTCCATTGGGTTCATATCAAAACCCGAGGCAGGGCAGTCTGTTTCAGGAATGTTACCGTCCACAAACTATTGGCCCACAGATGTTTTTTATGGTAGGGTATTTTGTCATGCCGATACAGTTATCGTTTCCGAACTGTTACCCTACTGTATGCAGTACACAGTGCTGTAAAATGTGTTCATATCTGTCCGCAATCAGCGTTTTCTTAAGCACAGTAAGGAAATCACACCCTAACCACGGAGAGGGCCCCCTATCGTAACACTGCCTCATCCGAACTTCACTGTTGGCACTACACATGATGGCAGTTAACTTTCACTAGGCCACACTCCCATCGCATTTCCACGGAGTATAGCGTGATTCATCACTCCAAATCATTCGTTTCTCATCCACTATCCAACGGCGTAGCTCTTTACATCACCTCTAGCGTCGCTTAGCACTGACTGCAGATATGTGTGAGTTATGAGGAGCTGCTCGACCCTCTTCTTTTTAAGTTCCTACACACAGTCATTATACTAGCTGGACTGCTGGTTGCACTTTGCAACTCACGAGTGATTTCTTCCACTTACTCCACTCGATAATTTACAACCACCCCCCGCAACGCTCGACTGTCAGAACATAAGATCTGCCTGGATTTGGTTTAGCCATGGTTGTTCCTTCGCGTTTCCTCTTCAGAAACACGTCACCAACAGTCGAATTTAGGAGGACTGAAATGTTCGTGACGGATTTGTCACTCAGGTGACATCCGGTGAGCAGTACACGTTCGAAGACACGGTGACCAGTACACGTTCGAAGTCACTGAGCTCTCCAACCGACCCATTCTAGTTTCTTTTTCTGCTTTTCTCCTGACAACACAATACTCCCCGCCTCCTTCTATAAAGACGAGTCCGCCTCTCGTCACATCTGCTGGTTAATTCTGCATTACATAAGGGTGACTCACTAGTCTTGATTAGATAATGTATATTTTAAAGAAATTGCTAGGATGAAAAGTGATCTAAAAAATTAGTGTATGAGTGAGATGGAAGCTTGGAATGATGGGTGACACTAAAATGGACGACGTACCTGTAGATTATTCGCTTCGAATATGCTAAAAGGTTAAGAGAGAACGGCGAAAGATCCCGAACTCGTATCAAATCATTGGTATGCATCAAATCATTAGTATGCATCGCGCAAGTGAAAATACAGCTTATCAATAATACGCTCTGCTCATCATATAATTCCGTACATGCTGCAGCTAATGAGATGTTGTTTTAAGGATATGTTCCTGGTGTACAAGAAACGCGAGTGAGATGCGTTTTCCATATACAACATTTTTGCGAGAAGAAACAGTGCAGGAAGTATGGTATCCTCATCCCACTCGGTCGTTAGTGCAATATGGTAAGTATGCCATAAGTTCAAGTAAGACGCAGTAACACGATGCAAGCTTGTAACTTCGAAACGCGAACGCAATAGTGGGTGCTGAAGCAGCCGCATCCGTTTTCCCGATGTCAAACACCCTTCTTCTGACAGGAATGGAAACACGAAGTTTAAGCGAAGTGGTCATTGTTGTAACACCCCGTGAGTTTTCTCAAAATAACAAGCACCCAAACTTACATAAAATGAAAGGCGAGATAGCCAGAACAATGTGTCATTGTCATACAATACAGTACATGTCCCAGCTGCAAATTACTATCACCTGAGAATCGTCTTTCAACTTGCGGACCTCGCAGTGCCAAACATGTGTCTGCTCTACGAAATAGACAGTTCGCGGTGTAGAGAAACCAGAAACAATGATGCATGGCCAGTACTACTGGGCCATTCCTATTGCATCTCCTCTTCTCCAGAGGATCAGAAAGTACAATTTACTTCATTTCTGAAATTGGAATGTAGACTAAAAGTAAGGGAGAAACACCGTACGAACCGCCAGAAAAGGTACTCTTAAAAAATAAATGAGCATCAGAAGTTATATAGAAGCAAAAAACATAGTGTACTATTCTAAAAAGTTTACAAAATCCGAATTTTGTGTCACTCCATAATCTTAATCTGATGCTGGAATTCCAAATAAAATAAACAATATTTCTTTTTACTTTCACGTGTATAGCTACCTACTTAAATTGAATAAGGTCTCTGATTTCAAAAATTTGATAGCATTGATATATTTTCACTAATAAGACATCGAGCCTAAAAGTCGAGGTAGCCACTGAGATGTCCGTAGACATTTTCACACACCTAGCCAGAGGTAATTAAAATGAAAAACATAAAGGAGAATATGTACGGCATTGATATTATCATTATTCAAACTGTATACCAAAAATAGAAAAGCACTGTCGGAAAAAATAATTGAGACCCTAAACTGTTAGTCCAGATATTTTACTTATATAATCTATGAAATTTTTTGGGGGGATGAGGGTCTTCTTTCATTCAGTCTGACCACACTTGACATCATCTGAGTAATGTAAAAAGGCTTGAGTTATCTGACAAGACTGAAAAGGATCTCATGGCAAAAATTTTCGCTGTCAAGTTGTTCGAACGGATACGACAGAGCTCTGCGCAAGATGCAGTGTTTGTGTAGAAGCTGCGGAACGCCACTTTAAACCGCAGTTGTGAAGATAAAGAAAATTATTAGAGAAGTGTGTGTACTTGGATGTTTATCGTCGTCAGCAGACAAATGGCAAATCTGAAAATTTCACATTTTCGCTTGTAGCTTTCGACGCGTTCGTTTTCGGTCCAGGTTCCCTATCTCAAATTGATCCATTTACCCTCTTCTACCGTGTTTGTCAGTGTGTATAATGATCACTGCCTCTCTAACATCCTTTGAGAAACAACAGCAGTAATGACAAACATCAAATTACACCACGAAAACGTCAAACAATACGCAGACATAAACAATGTACTTGAAAGTAAGTTCGTATGGAAAGAAAACAGCTTCGAAAAAACAATCGTTTTGGGCAACCGAATTCACGGAAGTTGAAATAGTCTACCAAACATCACGAACCATCAAATGGTTCAAATGGCTCTGAGCACTATGGGACTTAACATCTGAGGTCATCAGTCCCCTAGAACATAGAGCTACTTAAACCTAACTAACCTAAGGACGTAACACACATCCATGCCCGAGGCAGGATTGGAACCTGCAACCTTAGCGGCCGAGCGGTTCCAGACTGACGAGCCATCCACAATAACAAAAAATGCCTTTTCCAAAGCAAGAGGATACACATAAATTCTGAATCATTGTATGCTGTTATAGCCCAAAGAAGGAAGTTACTATGCTTTCAGTGATGAGATCATTAGACACGGAGTACATGCTTGAACTGCGGATTTCACTTTAAAGCAGTATTCCGGCATTTGCTTTAGGTGATTTAGCAGGCCGTGGAAAATCTGAATCTTGTTGACCGGACGAGGCGATGAACCGTTGCCCTCGCGGATACGAGTCCAGTGTGTTAATCAGTCGGTTTCAGCCACAGTTCATATGTTGTGATGTAGTTTGATTGTTACTGGTGAGATTGCCATTATTGGATATTTTTGTAGGTGCACTGTATGACGATAGTAACGATTATTTCCATCTACCGACAGTAAACATGCTCTCTGTGCCGCAGGTTGACACATACGAGTAGCTGTCTCGTACGATGAAATATGGTTAGTGGAAGAAACAGATACATGAGACAACTCCTGCGGCTGCTGTTTTGTCGCTTTGCAGGATGTAATAGTTTCCTGTATTTTTGGAATAGGAAGGTACATGGGTGTGCTCATTGCCATCTATTGACGCGTCCGTAGTCAAAGTTCCCCAGAAAGATGCGAGAATCTGTACGTGCACTTAACTGCCTTGACTTGGGTCATCTATTTTACAACGATTCCCTGTTTGACGTCATAAAAAAATGCATTTTTGTCGCTTTCCAGCTTACATGCAGCCTCATACATGCCTTCTATTGATGTGTAGCGCAGTGTGCATGTTGGCGTGCCCTCTACAAACGCGCCCTGCTGTGACGAGCGCTGAACGGTACGCGAGTAGCTACTAGCTTCGCTGACATACATGCTTCGTGAAGCCCTCTGCACACAGTACTCGATAATATCACCCTCCCGGTGGTTTCAGCAAGGGCAGACACAGGCGAGTTTTCGGTGCGCTCTCTTTCCTTCCAGTGCGCTACAACCATAGTCTGTCATTGGCGCACGTCTTACAACATGACCGTCGTTGGCTAAACTTTCAGGATACTGAACCTGAGGTGTGAGATTTTTGTCACTGCGTATCAATAACAGAATGAATAATCTCTTGTATGTTCCATACTTAGCAGCTACCACAGATTTATTGACAGATATGGTTTGTTGAAAGTACCGGATGCGTTTCACACTTTGCATTCATTTCCAACTGCGTTCCATATCAAAAAGACACATTTTAGAGGATCTTATTACGTCTGTAGGTTCAGCTGGCCGGGGTGGCGGTGCGGTTCTAGGCGCTATAGTTTGGAACCGAATCCTGCCTCGGTCATGAATGTGTGCAATGTCCTTAGGTTAGTTAGAACTTAGAACTACTTAAATCTAAGGGACTGATGACCACAGCAGTTCAGGCCCAGCGTGCTCAGAGCCATGTGACCCATTTGAACGTGCAGGTTCAACCTAAACATTGAACGTTACGTCAACGTGTAAATTACGACTTCAGCCACACTGTAATAATGCTTCTTCGCCTTTGGCTACGACATGATGAATTTCTGCAGCACTATTTCGAAGACAGCAGACTCAACGTTTGTGTGAAATAGTTTACGTTTTCCGTAGTCATTACGTTGTTGTGAATTTTCTCTGTTTAAAGGAAACGAGCGCTGTATCCTTCCTCCGCAGCTACATAAAGACTCCACAAACCACTTTGCAGTACATATGGGAGGGTACTTTGTACTATGGCGAGCCATTCCCTCTGCTGTTCCACTCGCAAATGGAGCGAAGGAAAAGTGACTGCCAGTCCTACCGGTGACAAATCAAGCAGAAAGCCTCTCGATTGCTCATGTCTTTGTTATCCGTTATTGAGATTCCAAACAGTATAGCAGTACTCAACAATGGGTCGCTTAAGCCTTCTTTACGTGTTCTCCTTTTTAGCCATGCCACATTTTCTCAGAACCCACGCAAAACTGCAAAAAACACTTGATGTCGTTTTGCAGCGTCACGCCTACATGTTTTATCGACATGAGTCTGTCTAAGTCAGCCTGAAACGTCCTAAAGTAATTCAGCGACGACACTTAACGGCACGCAACAGCTTCATCAGTCTCGGACCTCTTACTGTGATCCATTATTCCTTAGTCACACAATGGAGAAACATACAGTTTCTTCAGAACTTCGGAAAAATTTGTCAATACAGTGAGAAATCACACTAATAACGTGTGAAACTGCCTGTATCTTTGAGAATGAACTCGGCGAGAAAGAGAGTGCGCTTTTTTTCGGGGGGGGGGGGGGGGGAAATCCGTATCGAGGCACTCATTGATGATGAGTAGATCCCACTGGGCTACATAACTGCGGGTTTGTTGATTGCTTCCTTTCATCCACTGTCCCAAACAGTATCTAACATTTTCGTATCGCATTAAGACCGGCTGATTTACCGGGTCAGTCGAGGCGCAGTAGGGTGATTGAGTGTTCGTCAAACCAGAAATGTAAGCGTGTAGCCCTATTTCCTCGTGGAAATACCAACAAATCGGACAACTTCTTCCAGGATGTGGTCATGGGGATATCCAAACACGATAGCTCCTTTCTGACATTATGTTACCTCGAGCCATCTTATGGCGCTGATTCCATAGAACCGACTGGCACATACACACCACTTCACTGCACTGACATACGTCATTGGCAAGAAGGACATGACCACCTGTTACCAGTTGTAAACCACGCACAAGGGTTGGACAAAAATGCGGAAACACCATGAGAAATGCATGCTCGAACGTAAATGTATGTACTAACGAAGACGGTGTTATTGGAGCTGACTACGAACAGCACCTGTGCAATGCACTCAACGAGTTGCCAGTGACAGTCATGGTCACAGTAGTGTTCTGTGTAGTTGTGAGTGCATTACGTCGGAGCAAACTGATCCGAACGTGGGTAAATTGTTGGTGTTCGTAAGGTGTGTACTTCCCTAACGAAGGTAGCTGAAGTGTATGGTGTTTCGAGAGGCACCGTATCGAAGATTTATACCGCATACAGGGATAGTGGAAAAACAGCATCCGCTAAGGCACAACGCGATCGAAATTGGGTGTTGGATTATTGTGACAGATGGTTATTGAAAAGGATTGTGACGAAAAAATAGAGGACTACACCTGAAAAAGTCATTGCAGGAGTGGATGTCGTACTGGCGAACCCTGTCAGTACCAAAACGGCTTGAAGGAAGCTCCATACAATGGGAATTTCAGGGCGAGCTGGAATTCCAAAACCACACAGCAGTAATGCAAATCCCCGTAAGACGTATACGTAGTGCCGAAGCCATAGAACCAGGATGATGGAGCGATGGAGGAAAGTACCCTACTGGCCATTAAAATTGCTACACCAAGAAGAAATGCAGATGATAAACGGGTATTCATTGGACAAATATATTATAGTAGAACTGACATGTGATTGCATTTTCACGCAATTTGGGTGCATAGATCCTGAGAAATCACTATCCAGAACAACCATCTCAGGCCGTAATAACGGCCTTGATAGGCCTTGGCATTGAGTCAGACAGAGCTTGGATGGCGTGTACAGGTACAGCTGCCCATGCAGCTTCAACACGATACCACAGTTCATCAACAGTAGCGACTGGCGTATTGTGACGAGCCAGTTGCTTGGCCACCATTGACCAGACGTTTTCAATTGGTGAGAGAGCTGGAGAATGTGCTGGCCAGGGCAGCAGTCGAACATTTTCTGTATCCAGATATGCCCGTAGAGGACCTGCAACATGCGGTGGTACATTATCCTGCTGAAATGTAGGGTTTCGCAGGGATTGAATGAAGGGTAGAACCACGGGTCGTAACACATCTGAAATGTAACGTCCACTGTTCAAAGTGCCTTCAATGCGAACAGTAGGTGACTGAGACGTGTAACCAATGGCACCCCATACCATCACAACGGCTGATAAGCCAGTATGGCGATGACGAATACATGCTTCCAATGTGCGTTGACCGCGTTATCGCCAAACACGTATGCGACCATCATGAGGCTGTAAACATAGCCTGGATTCATCAGAAAAAATGACGTTTTGCCATTCGTGCACCCAAGTTCGTCGTTGAGTACACCATCGCAGGCTGTCTGTGAGCAGCATCAAGGGTAACCGCAGTCATAGTCTCCGAGCTGATAGACCATGCTGCTGCAAACGTCGTCGAAGTGTTCGTGCAAATGGTTGTTGTCTTGCAAACGTCCGCATCTGTTGACTCAGGGATCGAGACGTGGCTGCACGATTCGTTACAGCAATGCGGATAAGATGCTTGTCGTCTCGACTGCTAGTGATACGAGGCCGTTGGGATCCAGCACGTATTACCCTCCTGAACCCACTGATTCCATATTCTGCTAACAGTCATTGAATCTCGAGCAACGTGAGCAGCAATGTCGCGATACGATAAACCACAATCGGGATAGGCTACAATCCGACCTTTATCAATTCGGAAATGTGATGGTATGCATTTCTCCTCCTTACACGAAGCATCACAACAACGTTTCACCAGGCAACGCCGGTCAACTGCTGTTTGTGTATGAGAAATCGGTTGGAAACTTTCCTCATGTCTGTATGTTGTAGGTGTCACCACCGGCGCCAACCTTTTGTGAATGCTCTGAAAAGCTAATCATTTGCATACCACAGCATCTCCTTCCTGTCGGTTAAATTTCGCGTCCGTAGCACTTCATCCTCGTGGTGTAGCAATTTTCATGTCCAGTAGTGCAATTTGGTCAGATTAGTTTTATTTCACACTTCAGCCAACTTCTGACCGAGCTCACGTCTCAAGAGTGAAACATGGCTGGTGTTCGGTGATGATTTGGGCAGCCATAACGTGGTATTCTATGGCCCCATAGTTACTCTGCCAAGGATTATGTGATCCGTTTGGCTTATATGGTCCATCCCATGATACAATGTTTGTCCCCCTATGCTGATGCTGTTTCTCAAGACTAGAGGGCCCCTGTTCGCACAGCTCGTATCGTCCAGGACTTATTTTGTGAGCACGAAGATGAACTGTAGCATCCTCCCGGGCCACTGCAGTCGCCAGATCTCAGTATTATTGACTTTGTTGTCTACTTTTGAGAGAAGGTTGCGTGATCTCTATCCACTTCCACCATCATTAGCTGAACTTACTACTATTTCCAGGAAGAATGGTATCAGATTCCCCACACAGGACCTGTATTTTCCATCCATAGAGAACTGAGAGCTATTTTAATTGCCAGTGATTTTTCGTCTCCGTGTTAGGCATGGTAATGTGACCTGTTGTTGGCGTTCCGTATTTTTGTGCACCCTCAGGACAGAGCTTCATAGCGACCAGTAGGCTCTTAAAGTTTTGTTGGTTTGTTTGGTGTTGTTGTTTGTTTGTTTGGTAGGGTTACAATTTGTGTGCTAGCCTAAACTTGTGATTCACAGATGAACTTACATGTTTAAGGCTCTTGTAACCGACCGGTGGTAGTAGCACGGAAACCGAGTAGCGTTGAATCACTAACGCTCCACGAAGTGTTCCAGTCTTCCGCGAGATTCTCTCTAGCCGTGTCCAAAAGAATTGTGGCAGTAGTGAAAGCAGTCGCTTAATGTAGTGCGCGGTGCATTGTTAGGCCCGCTGGATCAATGGGTGGCCCTCTGACGGATGAGGCTCCTCGCCGGCTGGACACTGATTCAGCGGCCGTAGTGGAAATTCCGCTCCCGCTGCGTGCGCGCTCAAAAATTACAAACCTACGTCCGCTGGGCCTCGGCCGCGAATAACTCCGCACTCCACCACTCGACTCACTCCGAATGCGCTGACACGCGTATTTTGTAGAACGTAATAAACGGCAGAGCTCTGGGAGACTTTCGATCGAGCATGGCAGAAGGGGTAGATGATAACATTCCATCGGAATTTCTAAAATTGCTGGGGGATGTTGGAAACAAATTATTGTTCAATCTGAATTTTCGGAGGGGGGGGGGAGGGGGATTCGAACAACCGCCTTTCAGAACTACAATATCTCAATCCTTCGCTCGCTAGTATATGATATTAGTTTAGTCAATTTTGCGAATTACACCTTTTTCTATGAGTATTAGAAGGTAATTGTCAGTTACGGTAGGTGGTACTACAACGATTGTTTTTAGTGCATTCCATTAAATTTTAATGGAAGTATAGGTTCATATTATAAAATATGGATTACAAACAGAAAAACCTGTAATTTCCTGTGAGCAGATAGTTATTAGTTTTAAATTATAACTTCAGATTGTAACAAAGTCCTTTGTATGCAAAGCAAAAATTAAAAATTAAACTCCTCCCGAACATGCCCTGAGGGACCAGCGGTACCGACCGCTCGCCGTGACATCCTGAGCCCATAGGCGTCACTGGATGCGGATATGGAGGAGCACGTGGTCAGCACACCGCTCTCCCGGCCGCATGTCAATTTCCGAGACCGGAGCTCCTCAGTTTGCCTCACAAGGGCTGAGTGCACCTCGCTTGCCAACAGCGCTCGACAGACCGGATGGTCACCCATCCAAGTGCTAGCCCAGCCCGACAGCTGTTCTTTCTTATCTCCGAAAGAACAGACACCACTGCTGATCTTGCAGCTCTCGAAGAATGAAATTACAATGAAATCCAGATCTTTAGCTGCTTACAGGCGTTGATAAATATCAACGGGGACAATTGAAAATGTATGCCCCGACCGGGATTCGAACCTGGGATATCCTGCTTACATGGCAGACGCTCAATCCCACCGGGGACATAGAGGATAGTGCGACTGCAGGGACTGATCTCTGGCACGCTCCTCGTGAAACCTACACTTCCAACTTTCTATCCACACGCTATTTGTAGTGCCCCTGCCCACTATACTCACCACAGGCGGCAGTCAACCAACCGATTCCCGTAAGAGTTGGGCAATGTGAGTGCATCCGCATTGATGAAGATCATTGGCCGGTAAGCCTCATCTATTTGAAGATGGTATCTGTTTTTTCGGACATCCGAAAGTGTAATTTATTCTATGCGACGATCTACATAATGATCAGATGATAAACTGATTCAGCAGACACAGTTCAGATAAATAGGGTCTTAAGTATGAATTTTATCTTAATAAATAAAAAATAAGATTACTTGAATATGAATCTGTTTACTTTACTTTTGGACTCTATCTTTCTGAATGTATAGTCTCTTTCAGACTGTAAGCTGTTGCACACCAGAAAATTCCATTCATAGAAAAAATATGTGCATGAGCTAAACTCACGTTTACAGGTAAGAACTGAACCTGTGTATGAGAATTAGAAGCAAATCTGACTCCGAGAATTTAAAAAAAAAAAAAATACGCCTAGTCTGAACCAACGCTGTCTGTTACAAAAAAAAAGACTCTGAACTGTAGTAACAGTAATTAAACTCAACACTGATAATTGATCCTGGGAAACTGCATTTGGCTTACCTGTGTCACAATGGCAAACGCGCTGCATCGGTTTCGTAGAAAAAGAAGAAAAGGCGCGTCTCAATTTCTGAGCTGCTACTAACGACAGAGAATTTCGGTAAAGCAATGCGATATCTTAACTATATCCAATGCAAACTTGGTTCTTATAAAATTTATCTCTCATAAAACAGGATGTCCGTCAAGTAATGGGAGATGGATAATGATATAGGATAATCTGATGTACTCCCTAGATAAAAATTATTCTCAAGAAACCGCATTAAAATAAAATTATCTCAAAAAATTTCTTGACACTGTTCCGTTTAAGAAGATTTCACCATTGAAGGCTTATCAAACAATAAGAACATATTTCATTAAAAATTACAATTACGTAATAACAAAAGTGGATAAATGCAAAAATATAACTCGATATGAAAATTTATGCTAACATACAAGTCCTCGTACTAATGATTAAGTTCTGTTCGTCTTTTTAAATCCATTAACACTGAGTATAACAAATTTTTATAAAAACATCAAGAAATTCCTGATTTGGAAGTCTTTGTTTAGACAAGAATGCCTAACTAAATGCTACCGCAATAAAGTAAAATATGTATATTCGGTATCTTAGACCCGATCTTCTCAAAATTGTATCTATCTTAGTAAATCCATCTAATTCAATGCATAATGATAATACTTCTTTTGTAATAATAATATCTTCCTTCAGACCAATAAAATTATTCCAAAGAGCGTCATGTTCTTCTGCGTTCTTCCTATACAAGTTCACTGCCACGTCACACCGCTACAACTCCCATCTCCTCTCTTCGCGATCAACAATTACCACCCGCACATCTTCGCAGACCAAAGATGACCTCAGTAGCCCCACGCAAGCGCAGTGTCTCGGATGAGGCTACGCGCGTGACTAAACGGCAAAAATATTACATGCGCGTTCTAAGACATCGAGAAACAAGAAAATTACCTATAAAATTATATACACATATCTTTCAAATTTTAATTTCGTAAACTTACGATCAGCCAACAACTTCTTTGCATATTGAGTGATTGGGTAGGTTAGGTCGCGTTTTATCTGATCCGGGAGTCAGAGTTTCCGTTTTTGGTAATTATAATACATAAATTATTTCGCTTACTTCAAATTCAGATACATACTAACCACATGCTACGAGTATATAGAAATTATGTAGATGCAAAGTTCCTCTTGTATGTGTGTCTGTGAACTTCCTGTTCCCTGCAACTTGTTGATTACACATACCTCCTACTGATACTGGGCTTTTTCTGTATTGAATACATCTCATGTACAGTGAAGGATGCATTAGCCACACTGAGACTAATCCTAAACTGAATTATCCAGGAAGTGTCTTCCGATTCTGAATGTCACGCAATCGATCATCCATGTGGTGCGGTGTTGAATTTACCTCACTGGCGTCGCGGTGTTAGCCCGCTATGGTATTCCGTCTCTGCTTTCTGCCATAAAATGGTGTATTCAGTATGAAGTAAGAGAAGTTGCTGTAACTTTACTACTGAAGACAGCCTTCACGATCGTCAAAATGCACTTGTAATAAGAAAGAAGTTAAAGATGCTTTCGTTTTATGACAAAGGCTGGACGGGAGGTTTCACACGTTGATCGTACTAACGAGCTATCAGTAGGAAACATCGGAAAAAAGAACTTCTCACAAACCAAAGGGAAAGAATTACGCCGAGAAAGAGAGGCTAACAAGAAAAAATACGAACTAAGTAAAGGAACTAAAAGACATCGCGAATATCGAAACGGAAAGGACATTCTGTAACCCGGAGATGGTGACACTGTAGGATGGGTATGCAAAAGAAGACTAGTTGTGCGCAGACACATTTATTACCATAAAGTTAGTACTCATTTCCGTCCAAGTTAGTCGCTAGTGATACAGGGTGACAATTATTGAACTTTATGAAAAAAAAACGTAAATTAGTCACAAACTGCGGCGTGCAGACGCTTTATTCAACATTGTAATCGTCACTAAAGATATTCGGATTTAGGTTATATGTTCTATATGCCTGCCACCATTGGCGATGATGTGGCGCAGACGAATAGCGAAATTCTGCATGACCCGCTGAATTGTCGGAACATAGATGCTGTCGATGATCTCCTGAGCGGTTGTTTTCAGCTGAGCAACGGTTTTGGGGCTATTGCTGTACACCTTGTCTTTAATATAGCACCACAAAAAGGAATCGCATGTGTTCAGATCCGGAAAATATGGCGGCCAATCGAGGCCTATGCCAGTGGCCTGTGGGTACCCCAGAGCCAAAATTCGGTCGATAAAGTGCTCTTCCAGGACATTAAACACTCTCCTGCTTCGATGGAGTCGAGCTCCGTCTTGCCTGAACCACATCGTGTCGAAATCAGGGTCACTCCGGATAATGGGGCTGAAATCATTTTCCAGAACCTTCACGTACCGTTCGGTAGTTACCGTGCCATCAAGGAATATCGCACCGATTATTCCGTGACTGGACGTTGCACACCACACAGTCACCCGTTGAGGGTGAAGATACTTCTCGATCGCGAAATGCGGATTATCAGTCCCCCAAATGCGCCAGTTTTGAGTATTGACGAACCCATCCAGGTGAAACTGGGCTTCGTCGCTAAATCAAACCATATTCACATCAAAGTCTAGTTCGTTACTTATGTTGATAATACTGTTGGCGAAACACAACCGCTGTTCCATCGCCCTGGGGCTTAATGGCTAATTTGTTTGAATTTTGTAGGGGGAGAGATGAAGGTCGTCAACAACAAGTTGTCGCAGTGTCTCCCGGTTGATTCCCACCTACTGTGCAGCTCGTCTGATCGATTTCCTAGGGCGAGTTTGAAGCACAGCTCGTGTCTTCTCGATGTTTTCAGGCGTTTCCACTCTTTTTGGATGACCAACATTGCCAACACTGTTTATGGACATACTACGAAAAATCTATACACAGCCTCTCATTGCGATACTGAGATGAGCACACTAAAATTATTACAATATCTGCATACAATTATTATTAACAAAGGTATGAAAATGTTTACTATAAAATTGTTTAAAAAATTATACAGACACACTCTGTACGCATGTGATGCGCCATTAAGTGATTCTTGATTTCAGCCAAGGGATGAACAAGTTTATAATATTGTTAAACAGATAAGTAAATAGTTGTAAATTTGTCCACGAATAATCTGAAAAGGAGTGTCAAAACCATAACTTCTCCACAAGTACACGATCGATTATTGGTAGTGTGAGATTCTCACTGTACTATCCTATCAGTTCATATCACTCCATATGTTTCTTTAATGAGATTTTGGTAGCCGTTCGGCTACTGTAGGGCTGAAATGCCGATGTGTAAAGATGTTGCATTGCTTAGTGTAGCTGCAGCTCTAGAGATGACAAAATAAGATGATTGTTGATGACAAGTATAGAGAGAATATTGCAAAACGAAATCATAAAAAATTGGTTGGTTCAAATGGCTCTGAGCACTATGGGACTTAACATCTGAGGCCATAAGTTCCCTAGAACTTAGAACTACTTAAACCTAACTAACCTAAGGACATCACACACATCCACGCCCGAGGCAGGATTCGAACCTGCGACCGTAGCGGTAGCGCGGTTCCAGACTGAAGCGCCTAGAACCGCTCGGTCGCAGCGGCCGGCACAAATCTAGAATTTAAAAATGTATCATTGGTAAACCTACGTGCTATATAAATGCATTGTGTCTGTTCTTTCGGGCATGTCCGAAATAACAGACACAACGCATTTATTTATTTAATTCACCTCGATAGGTAATCAATCCACCACCTTCAGTGCGGATGCACAATTACGCTCGACCTCCTGCGGGAATCTCAAAGTAGCGGGCCGACATGGTCTGCGCAATTGCCATAAACACTGCGCCCGAGTGGAGCAGTGCTTAACACAACTGCCTAGTAAGCAGAAAATCTCGGGTCCAGATCCCGGTCCGACACACATTTTCACTCGTCACCGCTGACTCTGCATAATGTCCCGATGCAGCTGACATCAATAGCTCCTTCCGTTTCCTTTCCATTCTCGCCTCCTCCACCTCCAATTTACATAAAACCTACGTGTATTTCAAATCGGTGATTTAGAGATCACACTTGAAATACAGTGATACGTGAGGTGTTTCATCAGTGGCTGTGATCTTCCAGTTCGTCACGTAGCACTAAATTACGCGCAACAAGCAATCCAGGGTGCAACGTCCAATTAAGTTAGGTGTCTGATGCTTACCCATTAAGGAGCCAACCTGAATTCGTTTTCAGAATATAATTATGTAAAGTACATCTTCCTTACAACATTTAATGAGATAACTTTACGAGACTTATGTCTGGGGTTGTTGCTGTCATCTGTCGGTACACGGTTTTGATGCAGCTCTCTACGTTAGTTTACCTAGTGAAGTCTTTTCATTTCTCGGTAGCTACTGCAGATTACATTCGCTTCAAGCTGCTTGCTGTAGTCAATCCTTGAATTCTCTCTACAACTTTCTTCCCTCCCACACTTCTCTACAGTAGCTACTAAGCTATTCTTCGATGCCTCTGGATGTGCACATCAACCTATCCCTTCTTTTCAACTAAAAAATGGCTCTGAGCACTACGGGACTTAACATCTTAGGTCATAAGTCCCCTAGAACTTAGAACTACTTAAACCTAACTAACCTTAGGACATCATACACACCCATGCCCGAGGCAGGATTCGAACCTGCGACCGTAGCAGTCCCGCGGTTCCGGACTGCAGCTCCAGAACCGCACGGCCACCGCGGCCGGCTCTTTTCAACTGCTCAGCTTATCGTCCACGTTTCATTTCCAAATAACGCTACTTGCCTGACAAATAGGTCTACTTTCAGAAAAAGACTTCCTTACACTTCAATTTCTATTACGTGTTAAACATTTTTCCCTTTTTCAGAAAAGCTTTCCTTACTTTGGACAAATGCTTTTTCATATCGTCTCTAGTTCGGCTCTCGTCAGTTATTTTACTGCCTAAATATCAAAGCTTCTCAATCACGTTTAGTATCTTATTTTCTTTCAGCCTCGCTTGATTTAATTCGACTACGTTCCATTACCCTTGTTTTACTTTGGTTGATATTCGTTGTGTAACCTCTTTTCACGACACCATCCATTTCATCCAGTTGTTCTCCCAAACACTTAGCCGTCTCTGACAGATTTACAGTGTCACTGGCAAACCAGAAGGTTTCCATTTCTGCTCCCTGCGCTGTAATTCCTTTCCTTATCTCATTGGTTTCCTTTGCTTGTTCAGTGTACAAACTGAACAACACGAGGAACAGGCTACAAACATTTCTCCTTATCTTCCGAACTCCAAGAGATTAGGATCGGCCAGCGTTCTAAGGAGATAGAACCCAGCTCTTCCGTTCAAACGAAAGTTTTCCGTGTTTTCCGTAAATAACTGCAGACAAATGCTGACAGCTTTCCTCGCTGTGTTTGTAATGACACTGACTGGATATTAAACCTGAAACTTCCTTTCTTGGGAGTGACTTCTCAGTTTGACTTTTTACGCCGCTCTGCGGAGCAAGTTACGCCTCCTAGTTGGAAGTTTGCACATAAAAAGCCGTGCTGCCCTGGTCGCTACGCCCACAGCTTGATCGAGGTGGGCCACGGATTTGATCTGAGGTCGCCCCTTCCTCCTTCACCCCGCCTCCTACGCCTCCCTCCAGCTCCCGTCCAGCGGGCTACTTGTAACCAATTTATCGCTGCCGTTAACAGAGTTGTTCGGGTTAGCGGCAGGCTCAGCACGATTTTCCTGCCCAATTAATTTAGGAGGCGCGCGCGAATTTGCGCCTTTCAGTTTGTCAATGCGAAGTTCGTTTGCTCGCAAATCAGTTATGCAACAGCTATTGCTCAGTGAAGGAGATGAATTATAAATAGCCAATTTCAGTGCTATAATTAGCCATAAGCAGCTACTCAAAGGTAGTGGTTCAAGGAAGCTTTGCAAAGAGCTGCACGATAAAAAAAATTGCACGCTAATTTCAGAAAAGAATCAATTGATCGAAATACGTAAAAAAGACATCTGTGGTTAGACACCTTTTCACATCAAATACCTCCTGACACTTTAAAGACGACTGTATTCTATTGTCACCTAACTGAATGGACTTAAACAGCTCACAAAATAATAACCTTTGCATTTTCACTACTGCAGACGTAAAGTCATTTTCATTGTTTCCTCAAGTGCAACTGTGCTGGGAATTTATTCTAGGATACCGTGTCTCATTGGGGTGAATTTATTTAAGTAAGGGGGGTAGGACGTCAAACGGGCCGACTTGGAGCAGGAGAGGCACCACAGGACATTTTAATTTCCACTGTCTATACTTTTTCACATAAATTCATAAAACTTTGAAAGCATGATCAGAAAGGATTTAGGATTCATACTTATAGTAGTGGAAGATCAAAAACGTAACAAAATACATTTTTTTACGTGTGAAATTTTATCATTTTTTCACTTACCACTGGCTGCATTTGTTTCTATGGGTATATTTTTTTTCCTAAGTAAGAGAGATTCTTCGATGAATTATGCACAGCATACAAACTATAGTTACATGTGTATGAAACTCTAGAATTTATTTAATTTATGAAAAAATGAATGAAATGTTACATTTTAAACTTCTTGTTTAGAAAAAACTCAAATTTTATAGTTAATATCTCAATTTTTACCACAGTTTTTAATAGATTTGGAAAATTCTAGAGTTTCATACACCTGTAAGTACTGCTTGTATGCTGTGCAAAATTCATAGAAGGATCTCTCTTACTTAGGAAGAAAAGTGTACCTACAGAAACAATTGCAGCCAGTAATAAGCAAAAAAATTATGAAATTTAACATGTAAAAAAAAGATATTTTGCTACGTTTTCGAACTTCCACTGCTATGAGTGTGAATTGTGAATCCTTCCTGGACATGCTGACAAAGTTTTATAATTTATTTGTAAAAGTATAGACAGTAGAAATTAAAATGTCCTGTGGTGCCTCTCCTGCTCCAAGTTGGCCCGTTTGACGTCCTACGTCCTACCCCCTTAACTATTTCGCAGATGTAAAAAAAAATTACGGAAATTCACCATTATCATCACCACAACCACCACCACTACAACTACCACCACCACTACCACAACCACAACCACCACCATCATCATCATCATCATCATCATCGGTAGCAACAGCAGCAGCAACAAAAATTTGACACCCACTACTGGATGAAAACCTCCTTTAGACCTTTCCATGCAGTACGGTTCGCCAATACCCTTCCTCGCCGCTCCTGCTGATTTTCTAATGACATTTTTCTTGGTCTTTCGTATCTCTTGGAATAAAAAAATATAATTTCTTGGTCTTTGTCCACCTACCAACCATGCGATGGTCACAGCTCCACTTTTTTTTCAGCGCAGTAATAATTGTGACTTCAGTCCATTCCTTGATCATTTGTTCGCTTTCCCGTCTCACCAAGTAATTTCCCACATACATCTCGACATTGTCCGCTGAGGAACTCCGTTTTTGAACGGGTTTCGTATTACAAGTTCATGTCTCACTGCTATAAATCAAAACAATACGATATTGCAGTGACTGTGTTGTCCAAAAGTACGATACAATGCTCCTTCGGACATGCAGCAAACGAACGCTCGCGTTAAGCGGGAAATCCAGGTTCGAAATTCGATCCGTCATAAATTTTCGTTTTCGTCATTCCATTATACAGCTAATGATTGTGTATGTTCTCAGCTGCGAATATATTTCATATACAAACCAAAAGGTCGCAAACCACGGAAGCATTGTTTTGAACATAGAATTTGGTTTACCAAGCAGTTTTACTGTTCCGTTTATTTCTACTGCTGTCGTTTTCTTCAACTGCCCTAGCTACAAAAACTGAGCTGGTTTAATGACACACGTACAAATAATTGCCGGAAAGGAAAGATGTGAATTCTAGGAACAGACTTGGGATGAACCCTGTAGCATTGTAGCCTGTCATCTACCCATTTGATCAACGAACCACGCTCTACAGATTTCCAAGCTACAAAAGCTGACAATTGAAACATAAATATTATATTGCGATAATTTTAATAAATACTAGCTTCCTATGAGAAAGTTTGAAATTCGTCAATGTTGTAAAATTAGTGTGTCTAGAACTGTGAATGTGATTTAGAGGAAATAGCAGTAATTACAGTGTATTTATATTCCGTCCTAGTAGCTGATACACTTAATCCCTTCAAATTACTAATTGCAGCTGTCACGCTTAGGTGCATGTGTTTAATTAAGTACTAAATAATTAACATAAAATGTGTATACCGTATGTTTACCAAGCGAACCACGTAATCGACCAGTAAGTTATTTGTTCTATAACATGGGGATGGATTTTCTAAATAAACAGAACATTACAATGCAATGCATATGGAAAAGTCACGGTTGCAGAATTCCGAGAACACACGTTCTAAGGTAAATAGAAAAATATTATTTACGATCACAAGAACCGCTCTGTTATTTTATTAATTTTCCCTGAATATCTAATCCTAAGAACTAGACGCCAAGCGCTGTTTAGTCAAAGTTCAAACAACTTCGGCGACTTACAACTAAAACTGTTAATAGTGCGGGATGGCGTTTGGTAATGCCGTGTAAGCAATACGTGATGACGTTTTAATTGTTGGGCAGTGCTCGATGTCTGGTGAATTACACTGAGGTGATAAAAGTCGTGGGATACCTCTTAATATCGTGTTGGACCTCCTTTTGCCCGGCGTAGTGCAGCATCTAGACGTGACATGGACTCAACAAGTCGTTGGAAGTCCCTGCACAAATATTGAGCCATGCTGTCTCTATAGCCGCCCATTATTGAGAAAGTGTTGCTGGTGCAGGAATTTGTGCGTGAACGTACTTCTCGATTAAGTCCCATAAATGCTGGATTGAATTCACATCGGGCCGTAGGGTGGCCAAATCATTCGCTCGAGTCGTCCCGAATGGTCTTTAAACCAATCGCCAACAATTGTACTCCGGTGACATGGCAAATTGTGATCCGTATAAGTTGTTTGGAAACATGAAGTCCATGAATGGCTTCAAATTGTCTCCAAGTAGCCGAACCTAACCATTTCCAGTCAATGAACGGGTCAGTTGGACCAGAAGACCCAACCCATTCCATGTAAACAAAGCCCACACCATTATGGAGCCACCCCCAGCTTGCACAGTGCCTTGTTGATAACTTGGGTCCATGGCTTCGTGGGGTCTGCACCACGCTCGAACCTGATCATAAGCTCTTACAAACTGACATCGGGGCTTATCCGACCACGCCACGGTTTTTCTGTCGTCTAGGGTCCAGCCTATAAGCTTACGAGCCCAGGAGAGGAGCTGCTAGCAAAGGTACTCCCATCGATCGTCTGCTGCCATAGCCCATTAACACCAAATATCGCCACACTGTCCAAACGGCTACGTTCGTCTTACGTCTCAGATTGACTTATGCGGTCATTTCGCGCTGTGCTGCTTGTCTGTTGGCACTGACGACTCTGCGCAAACGCTGCTGCTCTCGCTCGTTAAATGATGGCCGTCGGCCATTGCGTTGTCCGTGGTGAGAGGTATAGCCCGAAATTCGGTATTCTCGCCACACTCTAGACACTGTGGGCCTCGGAATATTGAATTCTCTAACTATTTCGGAAATGGAGCTGACAAGATGACACATATGCTGTTATTTATATATTTTAACGATGCTGGTGCTTGTTTTGTGCTTAACCTTTGACGATGCCACTATGACTGCAGTACATTAGGATATGTTTTTAAAGAAAAGATCTGAAGATGGTCATTACAGACCGAAACCGGTAGTCTGATGACAAAAAAAATTGTGACCATAGACGGAAAGTAAAGGAAATTTATTGTACACATGTTTATTTCTCAACACAGTCAACCTGGTGACGAACACATTTCTTCCGACGAGAGAACAGTTTGTTGTTAGCGTCACTGTAGAATTTTTGACTTTGTTAACGCAGCCACAACCCCACCTCTACCTGCACCGCTGCATCACTATCAAAGTGAAGCCCTCGAAGGTGTTCTTTAGGCTTTGAAAACAGATTAAAATCGGATGTAGCCAAGTCGGAGCTGCATGGAGGATGATCGACGACAGTGAATCGAAGGCGTCGAATTGTTTCAAATATCGCAGCCTTCGAGTGTGGTCAGGCATTGTCATACTCGAGGACAGGATACTCTCTGTGTGGACGAGATCTTAGAATTCGAAACTCGGTTAAAGCACACTGTTTCTCACTCACCGACATAGCTAAGTTGCACAGCACCCTGTTACATACGACGATTCGGAACTCTCTAGTGGCAAATCTGTAGACATGAAGAATAACATTAAGCATGTTAATAAAGCTTGTGTTATTTAAAATGCTGTAATAATTTTCTTATGAAATTCTAAGCATTACTTTTAAGCACGCTTCGTAGAAGCAATGTGGTTTTCTCGCTATAACAGCTCTAAGAACACTGTCCTAAACAAGTCAGCTTAGTGACTGTTCCGCCCCAAATCCCACCTCTTTCTCCAGTACTTCGTATGGTACATGAATACGGGGATTAAATTACGGATACCCTCGTAAATACACACACCGGAAAAAAAGGTTAGTCACGCTAATACTGTCTCTCCTGCAGCCTTGATAAATACATCGATTCGGCGAGGAAGAGAATCCTCAAATTTCTGCAGGTACACCATATGGAGCTGAAGCCACTCAATGATGATAACATCCCGTAGAGCTACCAGATTCCAAGAATGTTAATTGTTCATACAATGTAGGCTTTCACGGCCGGTGTTGTCTTCTGTTAAAACTTCCGGGCTGAGAGGCCGTGGTCGATGTATAAAATTTCCACCTGACGTTTCGTCTCCATCTGCGGGAGACATCTTCTGAGGTCGTCGGGCTACTGCCACTGAGGCTGCTGGTACTCTCGCATTTATAGAGCGTATAGAGGGCACCACCATTCATCACGTGATGCCGACGGTATGTCTATCTTTGGAAGGCGTCATCATTCTCGATTAAGATTAATCGATTATCATTCTGCTGGCGCAACGTTGACATCCATATTTTGTCCAACTTTAAAACTTCTTCTTTTCTATTAAAATTGTTGTGGTGTTTGTGAATTTCTATTGCTTCTCTATACATGCGCGCATGATAATGGGATGTTCGTGCTAGAACACTTGTCTCATTAAATTTAATTTCATGATTCCCATCTCGAAAAACATGCTCAGCTACTGCCGATTTTTCGATGTGTCCTAAGCGACAGTTTCTTTTATGTTCTGCTAAACGGGTGTTTACACTTCTTTTCGTTGTTCTAATATATACTTGTCCACAACCGCATGGAATTTTCTATACCCCAGGTGTTGCTAGGCGATGTCGGGCGTCTTTTGCAGTTCTTAAATATTCCTTAATCTTCTTGGTGGGTCTGAAGATTGTTTCGATCCCATACTTGGCCAGAACTTTCCCGACACGGTCCGTAACCTTATTAATAAACGGTAGGAAAACTTTTCCAGTAGGTGACCGTTGTTGCTCTGGACTTCTGGCTTCTTTTCTTCTTTGATGAAGGGCTCGATCAATGTACTTGCTGGTATATCCGTTTTTGATGAAGGCTGACCGTAGGTGATTCAGTTCATCTTGTAAGTAAGCCGGCTCGCAGATTTTGTTGGCTCTGTCCACCAAGGTTTTCATAACACCTCTTTTCTGCCTAGGATGATGGTTAGATTCCTTGTGGAGGTATCGATCCGTGTGAGTGTTCTTTCTATATACCTTGTGGCCCAGCGTCCCATCCACCCGTTTAATTACCGACACATCCAGGAAATTGAGTTGACCGCTGCTCTCTTTCTCCATCGTAAACTGTATCTTCGGGTTAATGCTGTCCAGGTGCACCAAGAAGACATCCAACTCTTCTTCACCATGAGTCCACACTACAAATGTGTCATCAACATAGCGGTACCATTTAGCAGGCTTTTTACTGGCAGTCTGCAGCGCTCGCTGTTCGAAGATCTCCATAAATAAATTTTCAACAGCTGGACTGAGAGGGCTTCCCATCGCCACCCCGTCGATCTGTTCGTAAAATTCGTTGTTATACTGGAAATAAGTTGTCGTCAGGCAGTGTTTAAATAAAGCCACTATGTCAGTCGTAAAAATATCTGCTATATATGAAATAGCTTCGATGTAGTGTCATTGTTTACCATGTTGCCTCTAAACGCCCTATAAATGCGAGAGTACCAGCAGCCTCAGTGGCAGTAGCCGGACGACCTCAGGAGATGTCTCCCGCAGATGGAGACGAAACATCAGGTGGAAATTTTATACATCGACCACGGCCTCTCAGCCCGGAAGTTTTAACTGAAGAATGTTAATTGTTGTTCTGAACAGTCTCAGACATTCCCTAAGGGATTAAGACGGAGATTTAGCGGGTAAGTAGAGGTATGATCGGGTGCGTGAGTGTTCGTCAAACCAGGTACGTGTGCGAGCAGCTCTGTGAATATTGCTATCAATTCTTGAAAAAGGAATGGCTACCGCATTCTTATCATGAAGATGTTGAAGAAATGTTAACACATGGTCACTAAGAATGGGAAATAAGCTCCCCTTTCAGTGTTCATAGTAACCTCAAAGTGCAGCCCCGAAATATTACAGCTCCTGTCAGAACTACACACTCCACAAACTGCGAATTAAATGCCTAATCGGCCTTCGGTGCATAGACGCCTTGTATAATTTGAAAATAAACAAACTCGTGCCTCTTCGGATCACACTACATGCCTCTCCTCACATACTATCCAATTTGTGTATTGTTTGGCGCAATGAATGTGTGTTCCTTCATATGTCGCTATGAGAAATGGCGCTTTGTGAGGTACTCGGCTCCAAATGACCACTGCGTGCCATTCCTTTCGCAACGTTTGATCGGAAAGTGGTTTAGATGTACCTACACTCACTGGCAACAGAAATTCCTCTTGGTATTGTCACAGACTTTCGTTTACCAATCATGGCACTCATCACCGGCCCCTGTCAGCTAGGATGTTTTCATGACAGCCGTTTTTGTAACGTGCTACTTTTTGACTGTGGTGCATCAACAACTTAGAAAACTCTATTCACAGCGTCATTATGGGTAGAGCAGAACACGATATTCCTTTATGCGATTCTATCACGTCTCCACGACGACCTGTCTCAATACGCTGATTCCCTACAACCGATTTTCACATGCACACGAAGTCACTGCCATGAATAACATCAACGGTGAATGTTCAGATGACCGCCTGGTAGCAGCTCTATACAATCTACATCACTCCAATGCGACCAGCACACTCATTTGATACGAGGGGCATTAAGTCAGTAGTGGAACACAATATTTTGATGATAGCAGGGCCGGCCGCCGTGGCCGAGCGGTTCTAGGCGCTTCAGTTTGGAACCGCGCTGCTGCTACGGTCGCAGGTTCGAATCCTACCTCGAGCATGCATGTGTGTGATGTCCTTAGGTTAGTTAGGCTGAAGTAGTTCTAACTCTAGGGAACTGATGACCTCAGATGTTAGGTCCCGTAGTGCTTAGAGCCATTTGAACCATCTGATAGCAGGTTGCTTTTATTCAGGAATTCCATAGACTATATTATTCTCCACAGTTTTGGCTACAAAACCATATTTTTCAACATAATCTGAGTTGAATGCGAAGGCCTTACACCACCTTACTGCGAGGTACCACTCCACTGATCGACATCGGAGCCAATGTCTTCTTGCTGCATCAACACCCTCTCCATCATCCACGAACTGCTTACTGCGGAGTGCATCCTTCATTGGGCCAAACTTACGAATGTCGGAAGGTGCGAGAGCAAGGCCGTCGGGTGGATGAGGAAGAACAGTACAGTGAAGTTTTGGGACCTCTTCTCGGGCGCGCAGGCTTCAGTGTGGCCTTGCGTTGTCATGGAGAAGTACGTTTGCATTTTTGTGGCAACGAAAACGCTGAAGTCGTTTTTCAATTTCCTGAGGGTGTGTGTTGCCGACCGGCACGCGGAATATCGGACAGGTGTGCGCGACCTTGTTTCGACGATGGCAGACGTCTCATCCAGTGACTCACTGTGTTTTTGTTCAGTGCCAGGTCTCCGTAAATGAATATATGCAATGCTCTGATTTTACACCAAAAGAAATTCACTGACAACACTCTGCTTGGAACGCACCTTCATTACAGACATCATTTTGAAGACTATTTATAGCGCCGCCACCTATACGAACTTGATGAAATCATAGACGCTGAAGCGAGAATATACCACGACGTCTCACAACTTTTGCACTGAAATTGACCGAGAGAAAAAAAAAAGTGTTGCATTACTTACGGAACACTCCTCCTTGAATGATTGACATTATGAGCTTATCTAGCCTCCCCAAAAAGTGTACAGAGCGTTTGATGTCGGTTTTGTTGTGGAGGTCCGGAGCACTCTGTGTGTACTAGGCGGACCTTGCCCCATTGGCCGGCAGCCACCATTGTGCGTCAGAGCGTCTGTGGCGAGCGTTTTGCTATGCGCGCCGCCATGCGGCACAAGTGCTGCTTCAGTTTCCCGATTACCAAGTTCGATTTGGCCGAGCTAGTATGCTTCTTAAGGATTCCGACGTGACTAATGCATCGTGCGTTTGTCTGCTAGCAAGGCCGCCACGCTACTCAGCTAGCGGGAGGGGAAATGTATTCACCACACGGCTCTCTTTCGTAAACCATTCTGCGATCGTGTATAAATTCTATGTAGGAAAGCGCAGACCTTACTCTTGCCGTTCTTAGTTTCTCCAAAATGGAATCTTTAACGTTTCTTTGGTTTTTTCTCACAGTGTTTGCAGACGATGTACGGAGCATTAGTCGTGCGCTGTTTGCCTCTACGATAGCTGTCTGCTGCATTCCACCTCCATTGTCACAAGATACCAGCTAATCTCTTCTTTCTTGCAGATGCTGCAGATATAGTAACAGAAAGTACTGTATAATGATAGTACTCTTACTCAAAAGGTAGCGAGTGAAATATTTAAAAGCATAAAAATACATGTCACAACAAGTGGATTTATCAATGAATTTTGACTATACTCAGTGCATACAATTTAGTACTCCTTGTAGGACTTAAGCAATAAGAATAGTGTACCCAAACTATGAAAAACAATAAGTAGGTATCGTCACTTTTTTGGGAATACGGATGGATCACGATCTTAACTGGAAAGCGTATGCCCCAGAATTAATAAAGGGCTTTAGTTCAGATATAGTTCAGATATTTTTGCAGTAAGCTGTTACAGTTAACTGATAAAAACTAGTTTATCCAGCATACTTCGATTCACTAATGAATTACGGAATTTTTTGCGGGGGGGGGGGTCTCGAACTTAATCTTGAAGGACAGTGTTTTCAGAAAATAGAAGCACGTTATGTAAAGTATATCTGGTGTTATATATAGAACATACTGAAGAGATCTCATCAAAAACAATATACGATATACCGTAGCTAATGTGATGGATTTCAAGATCCTGTCTGTTGTAACAGTTACGGTATCTATCGTACCAAGAATGTGGTTGGATTCCAAAGACTGCGCCAATGTAGGAGTTTAGTACCCGTTACAGATATAAGTCAGTCGAGGAATAAGAACATTTATCTATTGTAACTCATCAATGCGAGGGTTGGACAAAATACGGAAAATGGCGAGAACAGCAATGCAGATTCTAGGCAAGCCTGTGGGTTGCGCTATTGTATTTGACGACAAACGGCACCTGTCCAGCGTCCTCCACGCATTGCAAATGACAGCGGTGGTCAGAACAGTGTTCTGTGAAGCCGTGAGTGCATAATGTCGGAGATAAGAGAATTCTAACGTGGAAAAAGTGATGGCGCCCCTATTGTGGTTTCTTCCTTAATGACTGTAGCCGAGGTGTTTAGCTTTTCAAGAGGTACTGTGTCGAAAATTTGTACTGCATTCAGAGAAAGCGGAAAATCATCATCCGCTAAGTCACAGCGAGGGCGATAGTGTGTTTTGAATGATTATGACACCTGCTAAAGTCACTGAAGGGCGTACTGCCGCGCTGGGGAACCGTATCAGTGCCAAAGCAACGAATTCCATAGGCGGGAAACTGTAGGGCGCTCTGGAATTCCTGTGCCTCTCAGCAGTAATGCAAATTCCTGTGACAGGATAATGAGGTGCCGAAGCCGTAAAACCTCGACTAACAGACTGTAAGAAATTCATTAGGTGGATGATCTTTGCGCACACTATTTCCAACTTCTGGACAAGTTTGTGTCCCAAGAGTGAAAGATGATACGGTTTTGGTAATGATATGGGGAATCTGGGGAGCCATATCGTGATATTCCATGGGCTCAGTGGTTACTCTGAATTTTCGCATTACTGCCACGGATTATGTGACCATTTTTTCCGATCAGGTCCATTTCATGTCACAGTTTCTGTTCCGCTGTTGCGTAGCTGTGTTTCAAGACGAGACGTCCCTGTTCACACAGCTCGAGTCTTCCAGGACTGGTTTAGTGAGCACGATGATGAAATATTGCATCTCTTCTGGCCACCACAGTCACCAGATCTCAATATTACTGAGCATTTTTGGCCTTCTTTGGAGAGAACGCTGCGTTATCGCTATCCACTTCCTTCATCGTTACCTGGGAACAACATATTTAGCGGGAAGAATGGTACCACATCCCCTTGCAAACCATGCAACACTTTTATTTATCCATTTCGAGAGGCGTGGAAGCTATTTCGAACGCCATTGATTTTCCTACACCGTCTGGTAATGTGTTTTGGTGTTTCCATATTCCATATTTTTTCCATCACCTGCACCTTTTGTAGTGACTGACAATTCACAATTTTTCACAAATACAACTTTTATTTAGGTACGTTTACAAGGTTGATTACTGAACAACAAAAGAAAAGTAACAATAACGATGCCAGCAAAAGTCTCCTAATTGAGACAAACAGAAGTTTATTCTAATTTTTCACAAAGGTTTGTGGTAACACACACACACACACACACACACACACACACACACACACACACACACACACACAATTCAGAGAATAAGACGTACTCTTCAGCAGTCGAAGTCGACGAGGTCGGCATCTGGAGTGAACTGAACGTTGGGGCTGGTTGCAGCCCCTAAATAGCTGTCTCTGGCCAATCAGGTTTTGGCGTAGTGCTACTTCCTGCAGACCGAGGTTCAAGCTCCCTCAGCAGGAAGTAGTGCTCAGAATGTCTATTTCCATTATCTTGCATGTAAATAGTCGGTGTTTACTATGCTGCTTTTGGTACGCCTTGGACATAGACTGCCCCGTCCTCTGTGGTGTAGTATGGGTTGCCGGCCTCAGGGCCAACCTTGGCTTGTCGCCGGGACCGCAGGGAAGTTGGTACGATGACTCTTGTATTGGCGTCATTTTCCGCACTGAGGAGCACCCCGTTGACAGCCACCAGTTGATGGCGGATGAACAAGAAGAATCGGAGGTTAGCCTGGGCGCGAGGCGGGGGTAGCGTCTCCCAGCCGCGGAGATCATAGCAGTGCACCAGTTGCAGGAGTGGATCTGCAGTCGTCGTTGCGGCCACCCTCTCAGCTGTGACTGGGAATGCAGCTAACGCATCCTAGATGTCATCATCGACTTGAAAAATTAGGAGGTCCAACAAATCGAATGCCAAATCCTGGCCGGGAGGGGGGGGGGGGGGGAGCCAAGAAAAGGCATCGGCATTGGCATGCTGAGAGGAGGACTGGAAATGGATGGTGTACCTAAAAAGTGAAAGCAATAGGGCCCATCGCGGCAGGCGGTGGGAAATCTTCGTGGGTAACTGGGTTGACTTGGAAAATAAGGCCACGAGACGTTTATGGTCAGTAATTAAACAAAAAGACGTACCGTTAAGGTACAGGAGGAATTTGGTACAAGCAAACACGATGGTTAGAGCCTCCTTCTCAGTTTGGGAAATCTTCGTGGGTAACTGGGTTGACTTGGAAAATAAGGCCACGAGACGTTTATGGTCAGTAATTAAACAAAAAGACGTACCGTTAAGGTACAGGAGGAATTTGGTACAAGCAAACACGATGGTTAGAGCCTCCTTCTCAGTTTGGGAAATCTTCGTGGGTAACTGGGTTGACTTGGAAAATAAGGCCACGAGACGTTTATGGTCAGTAATTAAACGAAAAGACGTACCGTTAGGTACAGGAGGAATTTGGTACAAGCAAACACGATGGTTAGAGCCTCCTTCTCAGTTTGGGAATATTTTCTTTGGGCATCTGTAAGGGATTGAGATATGTACGCCTCCGGGCGTTCCGATCCATCCGGTAGATGGTGCGAAAGGACAGCCCCAGCACAGTAGTCTTCTGAGACGTCCATAGCCAAGAGGAAGATAGGGGTTAAGCGTAGCCTTGGAGTCGCCACAAACTCGAATACGTACATTTGGTCTCTTGAGGACGGCTAAGGGTGTCGCCCACGAACAGTAACGGACCGGAGTGACGACTCTCTTCATGGTGAGACGGTTCATATCTTGTTGAAGAGGCTGCTGGGCAGACGGTTTCAGCTGGAGTGACGCATGAAAATATTGAGCACAGCCAAGGCCCGGAGAGAGGTGGTCCTGGAATTCCGTGCACAAGGTACTCACTGCCGGAAACGGAACCTGTGAAGACACCAGATGAACATTGTCGTCTATGGTGAAGCCAAAGCCCTGGAACCCAACCCAAAGAGATCCGCCGTGGCCCCATTGTTGACCACAAGGAAGGTAACTTCCCGGCGAACCGATTTATACATGACGGAAGACGTGAACTGACCCAAGAGGGCGATCCCTTGCTTATTATAAGTAAGGAGGCGCCGAGGTGTGGGCGCCAGAGGGGGTCGCCCAATCTTCGCATGAGGAGAATAGTTGATCAGTGAGACCGCTGCTCCAGAATCCACCTCCATCTGCAGCGGCCGACTGTTGACTGTTGACTGTTGACCTGAACGTCGATCATCAGCTTGGAAGATCCCGATGACTGCACCTGGTTGATATCCATGGGTATAGGCCCCTGACAGTCAATGGCCAGATGAGGACGGGGTTGCCAAGATCGGCAGACCGAACTAACGTGTCTGTTACCTGTCAGAGCAGTCTTTCCATGCATGGTTCTGAAAGCATCCCGGGCAGGACGACAGCCGGAGGGGCTGGCGACACTGGCGAGGGCGCAAGGGCCTCCGTGCGCCGACGGTCTGCGCCGGACCCGTGGAGCCGTCCGAGGGCGCGAATTCCTGGACAGGGCGGCTGCCCTGTCGACTCTGTGCAGAACAGGACGGTCGGCGTCGGTCATCGGAACGGATGCCGTCAACGTCTTCGACCTCTGCCAGCGATGCAACGGGCTCCGAGGCGTCGTCGTCGCGGAGGGCCGCCACTTCCCCCCAGGATTCCAAACTCTTGTCGGCCGCCGTAGAGACGTCGTACTTGAATGCTAGATAAATGATCTGATTCAGAGTAGGTTCGTCGATTCGGAGGGCGTCGCGCCGGAAAGCCGCCTCAGAGGCGGCCTGAGTGAGGTGGTCGCTGACCATCTCGTCCGCATAGGATTCTTTGGAAACTCGTGTGTTGAAATGACATTTCCGGCTGAGACATTGCATATCCGCTGTCCACTGTCAATATAAGTGGTCAGCCTTCTTGAGACACTGGTAAAATTCGACATGGGCAGCCCACATGTGGAACTGTCGTCGGCAGTAAGCCGCGAGAACCTCACAATCTGGGAAAAAAGTCAAAGAACTTTGGACCAGCTGCTGAAGTACAACTTCCGCCATGAGGAATACACACCCAGGCACCAACTCGTCGCCACTTGTGCAGTAACTGACAATTCGCAATTTTTCATAAAAATCAACTTTTATTTAGGTACATTCACAAGGTTAATGACTGAACAACAAAAGAAAGCTAACAATAATTATGCCAGTAAAAGTCTCCTGATTGAGGCAAACAAAAGTTCACTTCTAATTTTTCCCAAAGGTTCGTGGTAACACACACCCACACACTAGTAAAAGTCCAATTCAGAGACGAATATGTAATCTTCAGCAGTCGAAGTCCACGAAGTCGGCATCCGGAGTGGAATGAACTTTGGGGCTGGTTCTAGCCCCTAAATAGCTGTCTCGAGCCAATCGGCTTTTGGCATAGTGATACTTCCTGTAGGCTGTGGCTCGAGCTCCCCCTGCAGGAAGTAGTGCTCGGAATGTCTGTTTCCATTATCTAGTATATAAATAGCCGGTGTTTACCAGGATGCTTTCGGTACACCTTGGACATAGACAACCCGTCCTCTGTGGTGTAATATGGGTTGCCGGCCCATAGGTGCTACCTTGGCTCCGGCATAACACATTTAAACCAAACTCTGGTTAGAAATTTGATCTGTGCAGACTGAGAACTGAGTTCCATAACAGACAGTCATTTCCAGTTGTAAACACTTGCTCATCGATTAAGTCTGTAGTCACATCGCTGTGCTACAGGATGTGCCGGTTTCAGTCCTTGCTGGCTGTTCACAGATGCCGAAGGGCATCCTGTTGACTGAACTCGCTGAAGAGCAGTCGCCGAGGAGTGGAGAGTTTTCGCTGGAGACTGTGTGCATACTGCCCGGCTGCGGGTTATATCACCGCACAGATTGCAAGACCGAGCCTGCACAATTGACTGCCGCTGCTGGAGATCACGTGCTCCTCGCCCGATGGCTCTTCATTCGGAATGATGTCTTCGTTGAACGCTGCTGCGATGGAAGGGAGGCCTGCTCGGCAGCGTTAGTAGCGTGGGGCACAACAGTCTCCCTCCCGCCCACTCTTCGCCCAGCCTGAAAGGAGAGACAAGAGGGAGGCGAAGGCTCTTCTTCTTTAGCGGTTGCCGTTTTCCGTGCACGAAGTACATCTCCATCTCGGGCTCCACTATGACGCTTCTGGATTCTGCTTCCATAGGCTCAGGTGATGACAGGGAGTCGTCCACTCCGACAGTTCAGTGGTCGCCATGACGGATTGCCGTCCTACGGGCCCAGGTTTGATTCCCGGCTGGGTCGGGGATTTTCTCCGCTCAGGGGCTGGGTGTTGTGTTGCCTTCATCATCATCTTATCTCGATCGGGCGCACCGGTCGCTCAATGTGGCGTCGAATGTAATAAGACCTGCACCAAGCGGCCGGTCCTGCCCCACACGGGGCCTGCCGGCCAATGATGCCAAACGCTCATTACCATTTCCATGGCAGGGGGTCGGCGTTGATAGGCTGCTGCGATGCTGAACCTGCCCTTCCTCCCTCCACGGAAGACGCGATTCTAGAATGTTTTAACTGAATGAGTGATGCCATTCCCGGAAGAAAGAATCTTCCCGACGTTTCGTGGTTAGAGTTGATTGACATGTTTTCGGCGTGTGTGTCCTTTTACTGTCAATACAACGTACATTGCGTTGCCCAAACAGCAAAACACTGTCCCTAGAGACGATTCCTTTTTTCCATACGAACACCTGCGTACGAGATCTCAGCGTCTACTGCCAACTGTCGTTTTCTGTTACCAAATACGGTGATGACAGTGTTGTCCCAGTTGCGGGGTGCCGTGAGGGACATAAGGGTCCTCTTTTTCCAACCCTGGAACATCTCCTCAGAAGATATGTCCTTGTGGGGGAGGGAGGGGGCGCTTCTGTAAGAGGAGAGAAGCACTAGTAAAGCATCTTCCAATATGTAACCAGCTGCTAGCTTTTTCGTTTGTTTCTTGACTGTCCGAACAAAGTATTCGGCGGCCCCATTCGATTCGTGCTGGATCCCATGAGACAGGCAGAAAGACTCAAACTCTTGACTTATGAACTGCCGTCATGATTACAAGAGAAAGACTCTTTATAGCGAAAATTTGTTTCAGTGCACGAACTTTTTGGGACGTCCCAGTACTGTTCATCCTTACCATGTAAGGGTAGCCCGTGTGGGCGTTAACAGATGCGTGCAAGTATGACACCAGAAAAGGTACGGTGTTATGGAGGTGTAGACTGTTGCAGGGCTCCGCTTCATCGTGCCAAGGACGGTAATGTAGAGTTCACTTTCACATAGGTGACTCGGATGTAGTTACCCGAATCTTGAACCCTAAATTACAGTTACAGGAAGAGGCCCAGTCTCGTGAGGTTAGCCACTGTATGTGATTTCGTCACTAGCGGCGGGGCCTGCACTGTTTTATTTTTGTACTTGACATTCACAAGACAACGTTCCTCCGTATTCGAGCGCTTGCTCTGTTTCTCTGACCTATTTAGAGGTTTGGATAACCAATCAACATTCGTCCAACGTGGGATTATGGAAACCGATAAGAACACTACGCAATCCTGCCTTTTGAACATGGACGATAAGCATATCTCTGACCTCTGTATCAGCACAAGAAAGAGCACTGTCTTGATTGTCACTCTTGAAGAGACAGTCGTTAGTGAAGCCTAGTAATGTGGCATCGTATTCTTTAAATGACTGTCAAGGCTTGTTTAATTTTCGATGAAATTTATGGCGTTCCACCGCAACTGGAATTTTACTCTGAAAATAGTCAGGTAACTTGTCCTTAACGTTCGAGTGTTTTGATGTCACACGGGTCCTTACTCTGAATAAGTTTCTGAATGATTCACATACACATAAGCACCAGCATTAAACAATACGAAAGCACGTTTAGCTACATCACATTAAGTTCCGTGTGCTGTAAAATGTTATTGTAGGCTGTCTGTGTAGCTGTCCTACTGTACCCGTGCCCGATCAAATGGATGGAACGCCGGTGACGTTCGTCGAATGTACGCGTGTCGCTGTTCCCGTTTGTCCAAGAGGTGCAACAAGTGGATGTGATTAGCTCTTAATTTATCCGTAGAAACATTAATGACCTGCAAAAGGTTCATTGTTGATAATATAAGATTAATTTGTTGGAGATTTCCTCCGATGAAGGACTGGGTGTTTGTGTCGCCTTCATCATCCACATTTCATCCACATCAACTCACAAATTGCCGAAGTGGCGTCACCTCAAACGACTTGCAAGAGCTGATCAGGTCTACCAACCGGGAGGTTCTCGCCACATCACATTTCATTTTCATTCTTCTTCTTGACTGATCCTCCAGTTCTCTCATTCCACGGTGGAGTTTCTTTCTGCCTGACTCTTGTTTAATTTCCTTCTATATGCTTCTTCCGCTGCCTTGACTAGGGCCTGTTTCATCCTTCACCATTCTTCGCCTACATCCTTCCTCCCGTCTTTAGGAAGCTGTATCTTAATCTTGTCCCAGCCTATCTCCTGGGTTTATCTGTCTTTCATATTCTATAACTTGATTTTGGCTTATCGTTCTCCCCTTATGTAACATTTCGAGATTAATGGGTGGAATCAATTTCATTTCTGTCAGGCACCTTCTGATTTCTTCAGTTGTTGTCATATAGCTTATGCACCAAAGTAAAGGAATATGGTTTCCAAGAAGTACTGAAGACAAGATTTGTTACTGAGCTGAGTGAAGATCAATTTAGGGTGCTATCATACTATGTTATTTTCATATAGTGCCTTCAACTACATCTGCGCTCCGCAACCACTGTATGGTGTGTAAGAGAGGGTACTTAGTATGCCAGCCAGTATCATACCTCCCTTCTTCCTCTCCCTTTCCTGTGCCATTTGGGGTTGGTTCGTGGGGAGATAGATTCTGTGTGAGCCTGAATTTCTCCATTTTCGGCGTCATGGTCATTACGAAAAATATATATTGGCGGAATTTGTTACTTGGCTGATTTTTGACAATTGTCTCGTGGAATTTTGTGAGTAAGTCTCTCCTTAATGCAATACAACTTTCCTAAACGTTTTACACTGAAGTTCTTTGAGCGATTGTATGACACTCTCACGATAACTAAACAATCATTTCAAGAATCGTGCACCTCTTCTTTGAATATCTCCCAGTAATACAACTTAGTAAATTGCCTGTTATTATCAAACTTGTGGGCAAGAGCTTTTGCAAGTAGAATGACAGGGTGATAACTGCAAACTTTATGTTTATTCTACCTTCTCGTTCCCACGTCTCTAGTGTTAAAGTAATATGTACACTTCGTTCTGTAAGGTACAGTAATCATCCTTTTACCCTTATTTGTTTATTACTACCTTCAAAAGATACACACATAGCGAGGTGACAAAGTAGTTAGCAGGCAGTAGTCACCATGGGAGGACAGCGATTAAAATTCCTGTCCGACCATCCAGCTATAAGATACTCATACACGGCGCAAGAAAGCATTCGTGGACGAGGAGCTAGTTGTGTTTTGTGACGTCACAGTGTGGAATTACACGTTTCACAATATTCCGTAACGTGAAAAAGTGAATCAGCCGAGTCAGATTTTTGCTTCGTGGTGAGAAACATGGCCAATGAGATGCAAGATGGCGTTCTACGTCACAAGCAGAATTTCGGGGTGCCATGTCGAATTTCGTCGTTCTCAGTTGAAGCCCATATTTGGTCCTCCTCCTCGTTCTACTCCTATCAGTATAATATGCTATTTCAAAACATCAGCACACTGAGGATCTATCGAAAACGCGTCGCTATTAATACGATTTGGTGTACTAAAATGAAGGGAAACCTCAAATTCGTTGTTAAAGAATTTTTACATTTAGTTGTTTTAGATTTATGAAGTACATGTTATGGACCGGCACATTGAAGATTTATCAAAAGCCTCTCGTTCTTGGTATGATTTCTTATAGTTAAATGTCAGTTAATTACGTATCTGCGATTAAAGTCTTAAGGAGATCATAACACCAAGGAAACGGTCGTATATTACATATGTTATGAAGTCAAGTGTAGTTGATTCGAGTATTGCTGTATCTATATATTAATTTTACTAGCCTTCGGCTCTGGGACTTTTCCCGCCTGATCACCAAAATTAAGCGCCGTCGGGCTTGGTTAGCACTTGGATGGGTGACCGTCCGGTCTGCAAAGTGCTGTTGGCAAGCGGTGTGCACTCAGCCCTTGTGAGGCAAATTGAGGAGCAACATCATTGAGAAGCAGCGACTCCGGTCACGAAAACGGACAACGGTCGGAATGCGGTGTGCTTGACCACACGCCCCTCCGTATCTGCATCCAGTGACGCCTATCAGCATAGGATGACACGGCAGTCGGTCAGTAGCGTTAGGGTCTTGCGAGACCTGTTCGGATGCAGTTTAGATTCCGTAATATTCGACATGATGTAAATGTAACAGCACTCTCTCTGAGGAGTAAGCTAGTTCGATTTTGTGAACATGCCAGGGAATGTTGACCGACGAATTACAAGATTGTTTTCTACGTCACTGCCTGATTCGATCACAGTTCACTATTTATCAATATTTATTTATTCATCCAAAAAGCGTTCTATATTTAGGGATACTTAATTCCTGGCACTTGTGGTACCATGTTTTGCACCTTCATGTTTCAAGCCGTGTGTCACACCAGTTCAATAATTTCTGCTACTGGATGGACCCAGTAAACTAGTCAGTGGCCTTAAGGTTTTGTTAAAAAGTGAGAATGATGAAATTATTTTGTTCTTACTTGGCTGACTTGTAAATCTGTATAGCGCTGTTTATAAGGAACTTTTAGAAGCTAATGTCCTTAGTAACTGAAAATGGAACTTTCCTTTTTGTCATAAGGCCATGAATATTGAAGTTTGTGTTTGTGTATACGACAGACAGAACAACGTGACTAGCATATGGACAAGGGAGGAAATGTGCGTTTTAACAGAGCTAAGGTAGGAACTTAATGCTCGTCCGTTTTCGTAAACAAACTGTATAATTTGCGAGCGAGATACAGCCGACAACTGCCGCTGGAGACAACAGCATTGCATGATTAGTAGCATGTGCCGTGTGGTGCGTCAGCTTGTTTCTAGGCATCCACCACACACGTCTGGAGTGCTTCACTATGAGAAACAGCTCCGTGTGACGACGACTTTAGGATTTCCTTGGTTACATAAAACTATTAAGGTGAATGTCGTGGACTTCTTCTAAAAATGACACAACAACTTTCTCCTACGATTCAAGTGAATGCTCTACAGACTTTACAATGCGAAAAAGGCTACACCACAGTGGAATCAAGCATAGTGAATGCCGTTTGTAACTGCGCACTCGCGGTAGCAGCATAATGCATGCGGTGTAGTTGGCTCAATGCCGAAACGTGAACATCGTACTGGATCGATCGCAGGGGCTCTGACCAAAACGCTTCCTGAAATCAGCTGTTCTTTGTTGCTGTCTTCCCGGAACTCTTTCGCACAGCAGCGTCGCACCTTATGCAGGGCGCTGGTATTCCTTTGTTGAGGAGACTTCCTTTTCGTCTTTGGAGTAGTTACGTGCCAATAGGAAATGCAGAACACGGCAGCCTCGCCATACGTGTCCGCGGTCGCCTGGGGCTTCGCTAGCTGGCGGCGCCAGCTGTTAGCAATATTTTGTGCCGCTTTGTACCATGGCTGCACCGTCTTCAAGAACAGTCTGTTCTGTTGCAACAGTGCGCAAACGACAAGGCCGGTGAAGACATGTAGCAATACGTACCTGCCAGGGAAATATTGTGACAGCTGTTGTGCACATTGTTTGCGTGTAATTATTTATTTCGTATTGTCATTCATTTCGATACATTATCGTTTCTTCAGTTCCTGAACTCAGAATCTGTAGAGCTTTCAACCACTACGGAATGCGAGAAATCGACTGCATTAGATACTGACTACCTCTCGCGGTGGACGCAACCGACAGTATTTAGTTACATGTTCCGTAGACCATTTGAACGATTTTTTTATCGACATGACATGAATCGAATGAGGTCACAGGTTATGTATAGATGATTAATTTTAATATTAATGAAAATATTATTTTTAAGTTCTACCCATTCAACTACACTTACGAACTAACTTGTATCTCGTACAAGCTACGAGATTTTAAATGAAAATTCGTCTGTGGAATAGGAGGAGTTGTCCAGAATAAATGATATGAGGTTGCATTTAAAACTTGCTTTGCTGCATGTCAAATATTTTATGCTATTGGGAAAATGATCAAAAATTTGTTGATTTATGCCGAGGTCCTTTCTGAGCTACTGAGAGCTTTTTGATTATAGAAAATAAAGGTCATGTTTCATTCTAGTATTGTACAGTAAGTACGAAGCGAGATAAATGTAGATGAACAGGGTACATTATTCTTACTGCTCGCTACTGTGCAATCAACACTTTATTTCTGAGTGAAGAAATACCTCAGAAAGTTGGTTCAAATGGCTCTGAGCGCTAAGGGACTTGACATCTGAGGTCATCAGTTCCCTAGAACTTAGAGCTACTTAAAGCTAACTAACCTAAGAACATCAAACACATCCACGCCCGAAGCAGGATTCGAACCTGCGACCGTAGCAGTCGCACGATTCCGTACTGAAGCGCGTAGAACCGCTCGGCCACCGCGGCCGGTTCAAGAAATTTACTGAGTGGCAACATGGAAAGTGCAAAATGTGTATTTATCCGTTACTTACAGTCGCCCATTTCTCATACGTGCTGACGGCTTCCATGTAACCGATCTTCAGCTTTTGATTAATGGAATTAATATTCATAAAAATGTATATTACTGGGATTAAAAAATATTATCTGATCTTTATCTGGTGATGTGTGCGGCCTTCTTCACATTCTGTGAAAATGCCAGTGCTGTGAGCTCCTAGTTAGAGATTCTGTTTGGTGCATTTGTGTGCAGGAGTTGTATAGATGAAGCGATTTGAGAGAGATGCTCCACAGAAACGGAGGTTTTTACGTAAGGTCACAAAATGTTGTCCAAAAACTGATGTTAGGTATCTTTAGTGGCTGTGCGTGCCATTTGTATTGTCGTTCCATTAATTGGCTTAAGTCTTATTGGCCTCGAGGACCAAATTTGAAGCTGACTGCTTGGTGACAAACAAAAACTGTTGACAACAGTTTTCCCGAAAGTGATAATCCATACTAGGAACTGTACATGTGCGGAACCTCACAACTACAAAAAAGCTGCCGTGATGGAGGGCTTAAGTGACAAGCAGAGCGTCGACTCGAGATAAATACAAAGTGATCGATTCATGAGTTTTCGATCGTTTTACAGAGGCTTAGAAACAATGGATATTTGCTTGCAACACGAGCATTGTGAGAGAGCAATGGCTGCAGCTGCCTCATTGTAGTCGGAAAGTTATCAATGGAAAGCCTTAAGTAGCTGGTGCAATTCTTTCAAAAGGAAACACAGAATACGGCTGTGTCATACCACCAAATACATCAGCGCCAAAGACAAGAGTAAGATACATGAATTATTGGGAACAGCAAGACTTTTTCAACTTCAAACATCCGCTATATTTCCTGAATTCAACACTGATTCTGTTATAAGTACGGATTAGATACACACTAAGACGAATACAATGACGCAAATATTCGAATGGGACGGAAATCGGTACATGTGATGCAAACGTACAGACAAACAAATCATTACAATTTCAGAAAAATTGAATGATTTATTCAAGAGATTCAAGAGAAAGAGCTTTACAAATTAAGCAGGTCAATAACGCGTTGGTGCACCCCTGGCCCTTACGGAGGCAGTTATTCGGCTAGACATTGATTGATAGAATTGATGGATGTCCTCCTGAGGGATTACGTGCCGAGTTTTGTCCAATTGGCGAAATAGATCGTCAAAATCCCAAGATGGGTGGAGGGCCCTGACTAGAGTTCTCCAAACGTCATCAGTTGGGGAAAGATCTGACGACTTAACCGGCTAAGCATGAAGACACGCTATAGAAACTCTCGCCGTGTGCGGACGGGCATTATCTTGCTGAGGTGTAAGCCCAAGATGGTTTGCCATGACGCATAACAAAACGAGGTGTAGAACATCGCCCACGTACCGCTGTGTTAGAAGGGTGCCGCCAATGACAACCAAAGGGGATGTGCTACGAAAAGAAATGGCACCCCATACTATCAGTCCTCAATGTCGGCGCGTAAGGCGGGCGACAGTCAACTTGGTGTCCCACTGTTGTCCAGGGCGCCTCCAATACGCCTCCCGCCTGGAATCTCATTGACAGTAGTAGAAATGTCTTCAGTTATGAGTCTCGCTTCGAAATTAGCCTTGATGGTCAGTGAAGACGTGTTTGGAAAATATCCGGTTACGGGTTTCGTGAAGTTGTACTGATAGTATGGGGAATTTTATGACGTATGCAAAAACTTTTAATGTTATTTGCTTTGAATTATGACACTGAATGTGTGTTTTTTGTATACCATCATTTGTGGCACTGGATATGTTCTTAGAAAAGGAACGATGTAACATGTGATTTCCATCGACCATACTAGGCAAAATGTAATAAAACACGTAACTCATGTACGATTTGTTTGTTTACCTTTGCACATTTGCTGTTCATGCTTGCTGTTGTAGTTGTCAGACAAGTTGTTGGTGAAGCTATCCAGACTTTCACAATGTATACGACACCAGAAAAAATTGATATTATTTCGATCATGACAAATGTCACCATACTGTTACAGTAACGGTGCGGCTGTTGCAGTCGTGCACAAGGTGAAAATGGCAGTAACTGGATGAAACTAATAGTGACATGAAAAGAATGAACACAACACACGTTAAGACAACAAAATTACATTTATAAACTGGATTAAAAGCTTCAAGTATTTCCAATTACTAGAAAGCGCAACGTAAAGTGGAGAGCAGATTAAGATTAACACTTTGTGGTGCTTTACGCTGTCACTAGAAGGCCAGAATCCAAAGAACAGTTACGTGTGATAGATATCGAAAGCCGGTCAAATCCATTTCGCTCAGTGCCGGAATCGTCACTTCGAAATACCACACTCGACTATTCTACAATTTTCATTAATGAATTCGCTCCCGATGGAATTCTACATATTACATGGTACTATAGGATTCACTTATGCAATAACCAGCTGTAACAGCTGTTGAAGTTACTTAGTATTCATTGCCGTTCCATTGGATTATAGCAGTACAAAATTAGTCCTGTCTATATTTGTTTTTATTTCATATAAGCTTACAGTTTTTTGTTATCATCAACATATTTCAGAATTTAAAATCCCATGCGAAAGGACAAATTCTCCAAGCTTGCGAACTGGCAGCCAAAATTAATGCTACGCTACGTATCTGAAGGTCGTTTAAGACGTTCTCTGACAAACTTTGGTGCAGTTGTTTAACTTCATAACAACTGATGCTTTTATAGCGATTTGGTTAAAGAGGATGATGAAAGCTTAGAACAGAAGTTCCTTAAACATCACTCCGGAAGTGGAAGACGCTACGGCGGGAATTTAGTGCCACCTTGTGCTCTCAGTTCGTGTCGTTCCACTGTGGAGACCTTTCAGCAGAAAGGCAGTAAGCAGTTATGTAGCTTTCTGTGCGCTTGGCCCTTCAGCATCTGCTGACGTAATTACTGCGTCATGAGAAGGGCCGACGCAATCGGCGAAATTCCTGCGTCAGACTCTCCCAGTTACCCATACACTGCCGTTTCCAAACTTTTCCGATAACTGGTTACATTGACAACTACAATACTGCTAAGTTTCGAAAGTTGGTTTGGATGTGGAAAAATCTGGTTGTTGTTTAGGCGGGTAATTCGAGCTTTATTATGAAACATGTATCGGTAATGTCGCGTTCGGCGATATGAGAGGTCAGTTGTTGCGGCGATGAATATTTTTCAGTATATATATTCCCATGTTGACAACAAGTTACTCATTCCGTACAACAACTAGCACATACAGAGTGTTCAAAATCAGGAGTTATTGACTGTAGCTTACACAATAATAAGTGATAGGAATATTATTTACAGAGGTAGACGTAAGGAACGTTACTGTTCCTGCAGATTTATGAACACAGTTAATTTAATTATTTTCCACAGAGGCACAGCTACGAGTTACAATTTTTTTGTATAGAATATTATTTTTTCCATAATTTTGCTAATGTACCTAAATAAGCCGTATACAAATCAGTTTAAATCAAATTTTTATTAATTTTAGAAAGGAAACTAGAAACGTTCTAAAATTTATGGGTAGATGCGGCATATGTACATAATTGGCAGTGTTCAGACGGATGTTCTTGTGGCGGAATGTTCACTTCCGTGAGGTGTTCAAACGAGTGCCCCTTTTTGTGACTGCACAACTCAGGGCGTCTTCCAAAAGACCTGCAGATGAGATGCAAATTTGTCGGTGTATTGGAGCTGAAACAAACACTTCCATGTCCGCGCTTTTTGCCGGTCTTCCTATAATACTACAACACCTTCTCGAAGTACTTGTTTTTAGAAGTCGTTGTTCAGCACGTAACAACATAATGACTGATGGAGCTCTTCGACCAAGAAATCAAATTCAATAAGCCATGAGTGATTAACTGTCATCGTGTTGGCCATCACTGTGCACCAGCAACATTTCAGTGTGCTCACTGGTGTTTGTATCATGTTTCTCCCTCATCAATGTCCGTGTCAGGGCGAACTACATTTCTAGATTCCAATCTGAGTTACATATGGAAGTGTAAGTTATATTCTGCAATATAAACGAACATGGCTTCAAACAGTGCATCGCTCAGTGGCAACAACAAAACTACATCTCGGTCGCAGGTCATTTAGAAGAGACACTGAGTTGTGCATTCAAGAGAAATGAGCGCTCGTTGGAACATTAAACTTAAATGTGTGTTACGCAACCAGAACACCTATCTCAGCACAGCCAATAATGTACAGCACGTAGCATCCATCCCTCAAATCCGGAACGTTTCAAGATCCGTGGCTAAAATAGATAGAAATTTAATTTTAATAAATTTACACGTAACTGGATTAAATACAATGACCGTGTGATAGAAAAAATAACGTTCTATTTAAATAATAATTCGTTGCCGTAACTCTCAGGAAAATAACTTAATAAACAGTGCTCATAAATCCTCAAAAAAAAAAAAAAATGGTTCAAATGGCTCTGAGCACTATGTGACTTAACTTCGGAGGTCATCAGTCCCCTAGACTTAGAACTACTTAAACCTAACTAACCTAAGGACATCACACACATCCATGCAGGATTCGAACCTGCGACCGTAGGTGTCGCACGGTTCCAGACTGTAGCGCCTAGAACCGCTCGGTCACCCGGGCCGGCTAGTGACATTAGATGCAGATGAATAGGCAGTCCATGCTGTCTACCATCCGTCACAACATGTTCCTTTGCTATTGGTATAAACAAGTAAGGACAAAGGATGTGTGAATCGCAGTATTCCCTCACCTAGCGTATGGGCTGTGCGATAAAAAAGTGTTTAAAATTATTTAAATTGTAATTAATTATTTTATATTTGAGGGTGGTACATTTAAAAATGATTGAATATTCTACTCAGCTTTCTATTGTGAGTGTTCCGTACCCAAAATTAATTCTTATTTCACCTCTTCCGTTTCACTGTCTTCATCAGCTTCGTATTATTATTATTATTATTATTATTATTATTATTATTATTATTATTATCATTTAAGACTGATTTTGCCTTTCAGCGTTCAGTCTGGAGCATAGCCCCCTTATAAAATTCCTCCATGTTCCCCTATTCAGTGCTAACATTGGTGCCTCTTCTGATGTTAAACCTATTACTTCAAAATCATTCTTAAACGAATCCAGGTACCTTCTCCTTGGTCTACCCCGACTCCTCCTTCCCTCTACTGCTGAACCCATGAGTCTCTTGGGTAACCTTGCTTCTCCCGTGCGTGTAACATGACCCCACCATCTAAGCCTGTTCGCCCTGACTTGTACATCTATAGAGTTCATTCCCAGTTTTTCTTTGATTTCCTCATTGTGGACACCCTCCTGCCATTGTTCCCATCTACTTGTACCTGCATCCTAGCTATTTTCATATCCGTGATCTCAACCTTATTGATAAGGTAACCTGAATCCACCCAGCTTTCGCTCCCATACAACAAAGTTGGTCGAAAGATTGAACGGTGCACAGATAACTTAGTCTTGGTACTGACTTCCTTCTTGCAGAAGAGAGTAGATCTTATCTGAGCGCTCACTGCATTAGCTTTGCTACACCTCGTTTCCAGTTCATTCACTATGTTGCCATCCTGTGAGAATATGCATCCTAAGTACTTGAAGCCGTCCACCTGTTCTAACTTTGATCCTCCTATTTGGCACTCAGTCCGTTTATATTTCTTTCCCACTGACATTACTTTCGTTTTGGAGATGCTAATCTTCATACTATAGTCCTTACATTTCTGATCTAGCTCTGAAATGTTACTTTGCAAACTTTCAATCGAATCTGCCATCACAACTAAGTCATCCGCATATGCAAGACTGCTTATTTTGTGTTCACATATCTTAGTCTCACACAGCCAGTCTATTGTTTTCAACATATGATCCATAAATAATACGAACAACAGTGGAGACAGGTTGCAGCCTTGTCTTACCCCTGAAACTACTCGGAACCATGAACTCAATTTACCGTCAACTGATACCTGACAATCTATGTAAAGACCTTTAATTGCTTGCAAAAGTTTGCCTCCTATTCCATAATCTCGTAGAACAGACAATAACTTCCTCCTAGGAACCCGGTTATATGCCTTTTCTAGATCTATAAAGCATAGATACAATTCCCTGTTCCACTCGAAACACTTCTCCATTATTTGCCGTAAGCTAAAGATCTCGTCCTGACAACCTCTAAGAGGCCTAAACCCACACTGATTTTCATCCAATTGGTCCTCAACTAATACTTGCACTTTCCTTTCAACAATACCTGAGAAGATTTTACCCACAACGCTGATTAAAAAGATACCTCTGTAGCTGTTACAATCTTTTCTGTTTCCGTGTTTAAAGATTGGTGTGATTACTGCTTTTGTCCAGTCTGATGGAACTTGTCCTGACTCCCAGGCCATTTCAATTATCCTGTGTAGCCATTTAAGACCTGCCATTCCACTGTATTTGATGAGTTCCGACTTAATTTCATCCACCCCAGCCGCTTTATTGCACTGCAATCTATTGACCATTTTCTCCACTTCCTCAAATGTGATCCTATTTCCATCATCATTCCTATCCCATTACTGATAGTATTTTCACCTACATTGAGCAACTCTTCAAAATATTCCCTCCATCTGCGTAAGGCATCCACAGGATTCACCAGCAGTTTTCCTGACCTGCCCAAAATACTTGTCATTTCCTTCTTACCTCCCTTTCGAAGACTGCTAATTACACTCCAGAATGGTTTTCCAGCAGCTTGACCCATAGTCTTCAACCTGTTTCCAAAGTATTATTATTATTATTCATAATTTATCATCATTCTAAGGGGTGCTTAAGACAACAAAATTTTGAATACTGTTTCCTGGCTGAGGTTCCATCGGCCAATCTTCCATTCTGTCTGCGAATGTATAGTTCGGAGGAAGTTGGGTGACACATTAGTCCAACGTACAAACAGACTAGCTCTGAAATACATGAAGTTTGGTAGTAGACAAAATTACGGTCATTTTCAGTTGTTGTGAACAGTCAACTCGTCGCGATGCAAGTCACGAACTACTCTGCGGTAAGTGCGTCGTTGCCAACCATGCTGCTCGTCCTTTGTTTGTGTGCTTTAACTTCTGTCGCCGGGTCACGGTAGAACGTCAATAGGCGATACTCTGCTGACGTTTACAGCCGTCACGCAGTCCCGCAAGGACCCAAAGGATGACTAAAGAACGTCGCTCAGGTCGCACTGACATCTTCCAGAGATTTGCGCGTGTCTGCACGTTTCTCAGACGCGGCGGGATGGAACGCCTCGTCACGTACAGGACTGCTGCGGCTGATAAGGCCCATGCCTGCTTTTCCTTTCTTGTGCCTTTCTCCACTTGGTTTGGGTCGAAATGTTTCAGCATAAGGAGTCATAGTATCAGCTCAGGTAAAAGTGGCTTGTTCTCTCCAATAATGCAGATAGCGGAGTCATACGTGCAACCATGCTGGTAGGGTGTCTGTAAAGACGTCAGACTAAAATACGGGTCCTGAAGAAGACACACTTTTCAGTAGTGTCAGGGTCAGCAGTCTGGATATTCGACTGATCTGGCCTCGAAACATCAGTGATCATGGCCTTGCTATGATGCTAATACAGCTTGGCGGAAAGCAAGTGGACATTCAATGTTACTATATGGGTTAACGATTACTGTAACCTTTTGGGTAAAATATACCGGAGATAAAATAGTATCCCAGTCGAATGCCCGGGCGAAGAATTCTCTGGAGAATTCTGTCTTCAGACATTTTATAAGAATGATTTAAATTAGATGACCAGATCGAGTAACTAATAAACTGAAGATTACACAACGGGAGTAACGAGGCAATTACATACTGACTTTTCGTAATATCTTATTGGAAGCTACTAACATGTAGATCAAGTGTACGCTGTATATCATGTGTATGGCTATGAAGAGGGTTCGTGTACTGTCGGATTTCAATTGTGTTGTCATATAAAAAATAGAAGGAAGGCGTGGTAACTTGAACGGCACATTGTTTACTCCTCCGTAGTGGCACAAAGAAAACTTTGGAGAGCTTGCTCCTCCTATATTGGTCATACGTCTGTACTGTATATTCTGAAAGGTTCGATTCACAGTTGGCCTAGTTGAGTTTCTCTACTCCTTCAATTCCAACCAAGCCAGAACAGAGATGCATTTAATACGTATTCAGGAGGTGCGGTTCTCCAACTTGGACTATGGTTATACTCATTTTCCTAATCATCCCAGGCGATTGCAGCTATATTTTCTCTCACAAAGCTACGGCCTATTACGCACTCTCTCCTCAGCCAACATCAATCGCTGATCTTATCAACGTCGATGGGACATTTAACTCTAATCTTCCATCATTACTTTGCCTTCCCTGTTCGAAAGAAACCAATGCATACTTTGGCCCTTTGGCGCTATTTACAAATAATGTATTTCTTCTTCTTAAGCATTGTGAAACACCAGACACGTATGATCAGAAGTATCTGGATACCTGTTAGCGGACATTAATATCGGATGTGCCAGCCGTTCCCCTTTACGAAGGCTTGAACTCTGACGGGGAAGTTTTCACTGAGGTTTTTGAACATCTGTGGAGGAATGGCAGCCCATTCTTCCGCAAAAGTCGAAACCAGAGAAGACAGTAATGTTGGACGCTGGGTTCTAGAGCAAAGTCGACGTTACAACTCATAGCAAAGTTGTTACATTGGGTTTAGGTAGGGATTCAGGGCAGGCCAGTCCATTTCTGGAATGTTACCGCTCACAAAAAATTGCCTCAAGGATGCTTTTTTGTGACACTAAACATTGTCTTACTGATACAAAAAAATCATTTTCTCTTAACTGTTCCTGAACGTATGCAGTAAGTAATGCTGTAAAATGGTTCATATCCTTCTTCTTTCAACATTTTCTTAAGTGCACTAACGGAACCACAGCCTAACCATTGCCGGCCGTCTTGGCCGAGCGGTTCTAGGCTCTTCAGTCTCGAACCGCGCAACCGCTACAGTCTCAGGTTCGAATCCTGCTTCTGGCATGGATGTGTGTGATGTACTTAGGTTGGTTAGGTTTAAGTAGTTCTAATTTTTAGGGGACTGATGACCTCAGATGTTGAGTCCCATGGTGCTCAGAGCCATTTGAACCATTTTTTGAGCCTAGTCATTTAAAACATCCCCTTACCGTAACACCATTTCCTTCGTACTTCACTGTAGGCTTCACGCATGGTGGCTGATAACGTTTTCAGACATTTGCCACATCCAAATCTTTTTATCGGATTGCCTTGGTTATTTCATCACTCTACATCAATCGTTTCCAGTCATTCACTGTCCAGTGGCGTCCCTCTTTACAAGCGTCGCTTAGCATTGACCACAGAAATTTGTGGCTTTTGAGGAGCTGATCGACGATTTCAACCCCCCCTTTTTTTTTTTTTAATTTGCTACTCACAGTTATTGTGCTGGCTGCACTGCCGGTAGCAATTTGGAACTCACGTCTGATTCTTCCCCTGATTTTATGCGATTTTGCACAAACACTCTCCATAATGCTCGACAGTCCTTGTCCGTCAGTACAGGAGGTCTGTCTGGTCTTGGCTTACCTGTCATTTGTCCTTCACGTTTCCAATTCACTATCACATTACGAACAGTTTTCTTGGAAAACTTCAGAAGGGTGGGAACGTCCCTGATGGATGTACGTTACTGAGGTGACAGCCAGTGGCTAGACATATTCGATGTGACTGATCTCCTCTGACGGACACATTCTGCTGTCAACGCGTCTGTACTGGCAACACAATATTCACCGGCTGCTTTTATACTGGTGGGTCCACCTATTGTCACATCTGGTGGTCAATTCCACATTACATAGAGATGTTTGGATATTTTTGGTGAAAACTGTATATTCTGATGCTAGGCAAAACATGAAACTCAGCATTCACGAAGGAGCAGTCATCTTTTAGATTGTACTAGAATTAACCACTGAAGTTCCGGAATTTTCGTATCACTTTCTTTTGCTATAAATATGAGGCAACGTCTTTTAACTTGCCAAGGAATTTCCTGCATTTGATCTCCACATTTGAATTATGAGGTTTTCCGCGTAGTGAAAATAAACTACTGGTACCAGTAAACGTGTAGTTTCATTTTAGTGCTAATTTTTCAGTCTAAGAAGGTTTCCAGCACGGTGGTTGATGGAAACAGCTGTATCGATAAAATTCGAAAGGACTCGGTTGGTACCGCCAGTTTTCTAGAGTCTACGTACTCGTAAACGAAAGCACTCGTTAGACTCGGTGTTAAACATCACAGAAATGTTATATGTAACTGAGTTTCAAACGGGTTAAATTGACTGATGCATTCAATGAAGATAGTCGATGAACACAATATTGAAAGCAGAGACTGGCAGCGAACAGTAACAACTGAATATGAGTCCGAAGTCATAAACTATCTTCCGACTGCTATCGAAACAGCTACTTACTCATGTTAGACACAGTGTCGACAGTTTTCTTAGAGTGTATGGTTAATAAAGCGCTAAACGGGGAATACAAGGATCAATTCCATATTATCTTTATAAATATGGAGAGAAGGGAAATGTCCAGGAGCAGCTGAACTTTGGTTCTGTTAGACATTCCTTGCTCCCTAGCAAAAATATGCTGCGTTCCGTTGGTTATATATAAGTAACGCGACACTTGTCTTCCCTTTAAATGCACTGGCGTACTGATGCTGCTTCGTAACCCAAAGTTCTTGTGGCAGTTAAGGTGCTGTGCCCGACATTTCGGTACCGCTTGGCAACGACAATCGAGGCAGATTGTGTGTGTGCTGCTGGTTCGCCTCTGGCTTGTGGGGGTTATTATTTTAGAAACTACGATAAAGCATCCTTATCGGCTAATCCTCCACGAAAGCGTTTCTTGCAGCTGGGGCTACCATTACGCGGCAGATAAATGGCGATAGTTCACTCGCACATTCGTGGCACGAGCAGCGCGGTATGGAACTTAATGGATGTAACGTATGCTGTGTACGTGCCTGCATGTGCTTATGCATATTAATGCTTCTGCGCGTCACACTAGCAGTCACAATCCTATTTCAAATATGGACGTAGAAACACTCTGAAAAGTTAAGAGTATGTCTCTATGTTTTGAATATTTGTGTTCGACCTTACGTCTTCGCGTTTATGTATTTTTTCCGTTTCGACGACACATTGGTAAATTTATTGGGCTTGTCTTACTTAAAGTATTAAATGAATAAAAGTGATGATCTCAGATGCGAATATTGATAATAAATATTAGAATATAGGTATAATACTTGGTAATCTGAATACGCGTAAGTTCAGAGAGGAAAAAAAAAACGAGAGGTTTGGTATGGTATGAGATGGTATTATGGAACTAAGCCGGAAATCAGACTCATCCGAAGAAATCAGCATAGTAAAGCGACAAAACGTGCTCTTCATTCTGTAGCACTACCATCAACCTTTTTGTTTCTATTTCCTGAATGCACTTATCTCTCTAATTCGTCCTAAGAAACGAAATCTAACTCAATAAATAGTCGTTCACAACAAAGTCAAGTGTCACTCATTGCATCCTTATGAAACCGTTTCTACATATAACATAAAAAGTCGGTAATCTGCATATGTTACACACTGAAGAGCCAAAGAAATTGGTACACCCACCTAATATCGTGTAGGGCCCATGGAGTACGCAGAAGTGGCGCAACACGGCGTGGCATGGACTCGACTGATGTCTGAAGTAGTGCTGGTGGGAACTGACACCATGAATCCTGAAGGGCTGTCCATAAATCAGTAAGAGTACGAGAGGATAGAGATCTCTTCTTAACAAAGCGTCGCAAGGCATCCCAGGTACGCTCAATAATCTACATGTCTGGGGATTTTGGTGCTCGGCGGAAGTGTTTAAACTCAGAAAAGTGTTCCTGGAGCCACTCTATAGCAATTCTGGATCTGTGGAGGTGTCGCATCGACCTGCTGGAACTCCTCAAGTCCGTCGGAATCCACAGTGGACATGAATGGATGCAGGTGATCAGAAAGGATGCTTACGTAAGTCGTATCTAGACGTGTGAGGGGTCCTATATCACCTTACGCGTCCATCAGCTCGTTACAATTTGAAACGAGACTCGTCCGACCAGGCAACATCTTCCCAGTCATCCGCGCAGTTGAGCGCCCCACAAACCAATCATCATCATCACGACTGCTAGGGCTGATTTCTTGGGCATGCGCTTTTTCCTCATAATACGAGGTCCAGTTGGTAACATTTCCTTGTAAGAGTGAATAAGAATGTTTTTGTTTTAAGTGCCATTAACATTGAGTTACTACGTATTATTTGTGATAATACAAGTACAGAAATGAGGTAGTAATATTTTAACTCGTAGAACTGCAGTCAGTAAAACCCAGTTTACATTTCTTTTAAGTTTTTTAAGAGAGAATAACAAAATTAACTTCAAAGAAAAAGTGTCTCAGTACTGACTTCTGTTCCTTACGTATCTCCATTCTTGGGATCAGATGTTGCACAGTTTACTGCAGAAATGCCTTTGCTGTTGAGAAAGAAATAGCAACACGATCAACAAGTCTTTCTATTTTGCAACATGTAAATGTAGCTGGTCTTTCAGTTGAAGCACGGCATGGAATACATCAGCCATGATCTTTCCTCTTTTGAATACATGCACATTTTTCCAGTCTTCTGTTTCACAGTAAGAATATTTAATAGTTATTTGAGGTAAAGGAGAATGAGACACCTTGATCATACTGCATTTGGACATGTTAAACCACGCCGCTGAGAACAAGTTTTCAGCAGCATCTTTAAAATCAAACAAGTTAGTTATACGCATTGGAATTACATGAAATGGGTTCATAACTTTCTCTGATTCAATAATTTTGTGTAAATGTCGTGCCGGCCGCGGTGGTCTCGCGGTTCTAGGCGCGCAGTCCGGAACCGTGCGCCTGCTACGGTCGCAGGTTCGAATCCTGCCTCGGGCATGGATGTGTGTGATGTCCTTAGGTTAGTTAGATTTAAGTAGTTCTAAGTTCTAGGGGACTAATGACCACAGCAGTTGAGTCCCATAGTGCTCAGAGCCATTTGAACCATTTTTTGTAAATGTCGTGAAAAAAGGCCTTGCTTATCTTTCTTCGTTTTACATTTGCTAAAACTTCCTTCCGTTACAAAGATGTGCATTCCCGGCTTGGTGGGAGATTTTTTCCGCTGAGGGACTGGGTGTTGTGTTGTCCTAATCATCATCATCATTTCATCCCCATCAACAAGCAAGTAGCCGAAGTGGCGGCAACTCGAAAGACTTGTACCAGGCGAACGGTCTATACGACGGGAGGCCATAGTCAAACGGCATTTCCATTTTATATACGCATTGGAATTACACTGCCTAAACATTTTACGGTAGTGTTGTACAAAATTACTGCTTTCGCTAGCCTATGGCATACTTTTCTATTACCTGTTTGATCTATTTTTAAAATTAGATGACTAAATTATAGCACCTACATATTAGGAAGAAATACTGCACCAGCTTTCAAGCCAGTGGGTTCGATCTCTATCCTATAAAGTAGCCAGGGACTAAACTTCTGAGAAATTGTAGCCCTGATTTTTCAAAACACATTGAGATCGAATCAAAGCTGATTCTTCTCATTCCCCTCTTCCAAGGAGTGCCACACTGCAGAATGTTAAGCTCTGAGAGTGTAGAAGAAAAGGTTCTCAGATATGTTTGATTCAAAGAGTTTTTAAGCATTGTAACTGAATACGTTGTCCTGGATGGTGAGTGTTCATCAGTGCCAAAGGTATCATCAAACGTGCCTCAGGTAAGTGTGTTAGTACCATAGGCATATACATAAATTATGTGACATACACGGTGAGCAGTAATCTGCCACTCTTCGATGATGATCCTGTAGTGTACTGGAAGTGTTGTCGTAGAGTGGTGGTATGGGGACACAGAATAACTCTGACATAATTTCTATTTGATGTGAAGAACGACAACTTCCTCTATACGTGGCAAAATGTAAGTTAATGCAGGTAAGTTGGAAAAACGATCCTTCAGTGTTGGAATAGAATATTAGTTCAAAAATGTTTAAATGTGTGTGAAATCTTATGGGACTTAACTGCTAAGGTTATCAGTCCCTAAGCTTACACAATACTTAACCTAAATTATCGTAAGGACAGACACACACACCCATGCCCGAGGGTGGACTCGAACCTCTGCCGGGACCTGCCGCTCAGTCCATGACTGCAGCCCCCCCCCCCCCCCAGACCACTCGGCTAATCCCGCGTGGCGAATATTAGTAATATGACACTTACACAGTCACATAGATCAAATACCTGGCGTAAAGTGGAAAGCGATTTGAAGTGGAACGAGTACGTGAGATCGGTTATATGGAAGGAAATTGGTCGGCTTGTGTTTACTGGGAGAATCCTAAGAAATGTATCTCATCTATAAGGGATACCGCATAGAGAACATTTCTATGAACCATTCTTGAGTACTGTCCGAGTGTTTGGGATACCTAGCTGATCAGATTAAAGGAAGACATCTGCTTCTTGAACTAAAATGGGAACCGTTGGAAAGAAGAAGACGTTCCTTTCGTGAAACACTATTAGGAAAATTTAGAGAACCTGTATTTGTGACAGACTTTAGAACGATTATTATGGAAGCAAATAAACAGTCGTCTCAACCTCGCTTATGTTGGGAACGGAAGGTTATATATATATATATATATATATATATATATATATATATATATATATATATGTGTGTGTGTGTGTGTGTGTGTCAGTGGGAGATTCTCCGATTCCGGGCGCAAGGGATCTGTAGTTATTTTTCCTTTGTAGCTTTTGAGTCACATAAATCCCTCTAAAGGCGTGCTATAGAGTCCACCACTGGCAGGGCTGCTGCCTTTGAGCCTTTGGCCTTGCTTCTCATTTCTTTCCGAGATCCAGCTCCACGACGCCTCCGCTGTTAAGACCGCTGTAGACGGGGGGCCTACCACCCGGAGCCAGATGGACACAAGGTTTCACCCTTCCACTGCTTCTCCTCCCATCTCTTGTGGAATGGGTTTTCGTGCTTGGTACCGACAGTGGCGTAGTTCTCTCAAAGTGTTGCCGTCGATGTTAAAGCTAGTGATGTAATCGAAAAAATTTTAGGCAAAAGCTGGATTTTTCTTGAAGCTCCTTTCCGTAGTCCGTGGACGTTAGGCATGTGGCTCCAAAATTGGAAAACAGCGACTGACTTGGTTCGAATGAAGTAGGCAGCGACGTGTCTGCAGTGTTTTCGTTGCAAGTCCTCGGCTGTATGTCAAGTTTCCCGTCACGTAATATGTTTACAGGCGCGTGAGTACGGCTCACGTTTCAACGGAACCGTGTGGTTTCGCGAACACATGGCTTTATAGCTACTCTCTTCCATTCGCAGTGAGTTATAATGTACCCTATCAGTGTCATGATGCTGCAGGTTTCATAAAAATAATACGGTATATGATCTGCTATGTTCACAGGCTTGGAGAGCCTAGGTACTGTATGTCCGAGTTTTCCATTGATTATATCGTATGTTGTCATCATTATCCAGGTTACAGGGAGTGAAGTTGACGCCCCTTCCAGATTATTGATGTCTGGAAGGCAGTGGCTTCTCGATGATTTGCCGGCCACCGTACGAATGGTGTATTACGATGACATCACAATATTGGCCTATAATCTGTAGTGTGATCTGTTACCACAACACTTGCGTTGTCGGTGTATGCTTTTCAGACAATTTTACGCTGTGTGTATAGTCCTCGAAGCTTTAGCTGCAGGGTGGCAATCAGAGATTCAATAGCGATGGCAAACAATGCCATCGACATTGGGCAGCCCTGCCTCAAGGAACTCCTAAACAGAAAGATCCTAGATAAGTGACATTCGATCATGATCCTACATGACCTGTTTTTTTTAATACTATATGTATCATGTTGATAAACCGTAGTGGGAAGCTTATTGCGCTGATCGTCTCTAAAAGGTACCAATGGTTTACAAAATCTTAAACCTTTTTGAAACTAATGACATCATTACACATCTAAATTCAAGAACATTTGTTATAGCTCTTATAATGTATCTATAATCACCCACGGTGTGATGGTGTAACCTGTCATAGTCTGTACAACTTTGATAGGAACCGCTGGCCTCGTGTAGTCCCCTTTTGAGGCTTTGTGCAAGGATACGGGCCACCATTTTGTAGTCAGTATTAAGCAGTGTGATACGCCATAGGTTTCCGAGAAACACACTTCGTGTATTTTTCGGAAGAAATACAACCATTCCTTCCAATAAATCTTTAGGGTTTTCGAAGTCACGACTCGTACATTGTTAAGTTAGGTATCATTTGCGCCTGGATACTCTGGGAAAACACCGCAGAAATGCCATCCGGCCCAGGCGAATGAGTTTCCGGATTATGTGCTGCGGAAGCATGTAGATCATCATTATCCTGTGTTTAAACTGTGAAATGCTGCAAATTAAGTGTCTCTTGAAGATTTCGAAATAAACTATATGTGCATTATTATCAACAGCACTGCGGCACATTGTACGAAATGTTTGTATATTGCTCCTTTAATTTCATTTTGGGTGATAAAAACGGCTTTACCTTTCATATGAAATTCTGTGAATAAATTCCTTTGCCCCCTTCTTCCTTTTGGTGAAACATGAAACACTGAAGTTTCTTTCGCGAAAAACAGTGTCCTGCCTACTCGACCGAGCTCTGTGGCGCTCTGTTTGCGCTTCAAAGCCAAGATTTTTGATTTTACTTTGCTGATCTGGACATAGTTCTCGATCGCTCATGCATGACGTTTATGGAATGCCAGCCGACACTAGCAGTAAAATTCAACCGCTTTCTTATGCCAAAAACGTTTTTCTCCCCAATAGTCCACTAACGTTTCTCTTAATTTTGGTTTAGCAATTTGAAGATGCCATGTCACAGTAGATTTATGAGAAGTCTACTTACCATATGTTGCAAAAACGCTCGCGACATACGGAATCTCTCAGGCGGGCGACATTTAACTTCCAGTATCCCTATGCTCTGAAGGTTTTTTGCCGCTTCATATTTGGTTACGTAAGCGGAATGGTCGGAAAATGTCGTAGACCACACTTAGCGTTGCAGTACACTGTTCTTCAAGTTGTTAGAGACGTAGATCGTGTCTAATCGGCTCGCTGAAGTATTCTACATCCGCATCTACATCGATACTCCGCAAGCCACCGTACAGTGCGTAGCAGGGAGGGGGGGGGGGGGGGGACCACTACTTGTCATTTCCTTTCTTCTTCCACTCGCAAATAGAGCGAGGGAAAAATGACACTCTGTATGCCTCCGTATAAAACCTAATTTCTCGTGTCTTACCTTCGAGGTCCTTAGGCGCTATGTATGTTGGCGGCAGTAGAATCATCCGGCAGGCAGGCAGCTTCAAATGGCAATTCTCTAAATTTTCTCAATAGTGTTTCTAGAAAAGAATGTCGTCTTCCCTCCAGGGACTTCCATTTGAATTCCCGAAGCATCTCCGTAAGACTTGCGTGTTGTTCGAACCAACCGCAAACAAATCTAGCACCCCGACTCTGAAGTGCATCGATGTCTTCCTTCAGTCCGACCTGGTACGAATACCTTACACTCTAGCAGTATTCAAGAATGGGTCGCACCAGCGTCCTATATGCGATCTCCTTTACAGGCAAACAGCTCTTTCCTAAAATTCTCCCAATAAACCAAAGTCGACCATTCACCTTCCCTACCACAGTTCTCACAAGCTCGTTCCACTTCATATCGTTTTGCAACGTTACGTCCAGATATTTAAATGACTTGAAAGTGTCAGCAGGACACTGGGAAAACTGTATATGAAGATTATGGGTTTGATCCTCCTCCTCATCCGCATTAATTTACATTTTTTCTACCTTTAAGGGCTAACCGCCGTTCATCACACCAACTGGAAATTTTTTCTAAGTCATCTGGTAACTTCCTACAGTCACTCAACTAAGATACCTTATCTTACACCACGGCATCATCAGCAGACAACCGCAGATTGTTGCCTACCCTGTCCACCAAATTATTTACGTATATAGAGAACAACAGCGATCCTATCACACTTCCCTGGGGCTCTCCTGACGATACGCTTGTCTCTGATGAACACTTGCCGTCGAGCACAACATAATGGGTTCTATTATGTAAGAAGTCTTCGAGCCACTCAAATATCTGTGAACTTATTCTTTATGCTAGTACCTTCGATAACAGCCTGCAATGGGACACCGTTTAAAAACGGTTTCCGCAAATCTAGAAATATGGAATCTGCCTGTTGCCCTTCTTAGTATATCATATGAGAAAAGGACAAGCTGAGTTTCGCACGACCGATACTTTCTAAAACCATGCTGATTCCTGGACATTCGTTTCTCAGTTTCAAGAAACTTTTTTATATTCGAAGTGAGAATATGTTCAAGGATTCTGCAACAAAGTGAAGTTAAGGATATTGGTCCGTAATTTTGCAGGTCCGTTCTTTTACTCTTCGTATATACTGGAGTCACCTGCGTCTTTTTTTTCAGTCTCTTGGGACTTTGTGCTGGTCGAGAGATTCATGATGAATGCAAGCGATGTAAGGGGCCAATGCCGTAGAATACTGTGTGTAAAATCGAACTGGAATTGCATCCGGACCTGGTGATTTATTTGCTTTCAAATCTTTCAGTTGTTTCTCTATGCCAGGTATTCTTATTACTATGTCGTCCATACGGGAGTCTGTCCGGTGGCCAAATGACAGAATGTTTGTACCATTCTCCCTGTGAACGATTTCTTGAATGTGGAATTTAAAACTTCGGCTTTCGTTTTGCTATCTTCAATTGCCACACCACACTGGCCAACAAGGGGCTGAATAGAAGTCTTAGATTCGCTTAGCGGTTTTATGTAGGACAAGAATTTTCTCGGGTTCTCTGCCAGATCTTTTTTAAGGTGTGACGGTGGTAGTTGTTGTATGCTTTGCGCATAGATCTTTTCACAGACGCACGAATCTCTACCAACCTTCGCATGTCGTCATCTGCGCGTTCCCTTTTGAACTGAGAGTGCAACAGCCTCTGTTTCCTCAGCGTCCGCCAAATGTCGTTATTAAACTATGGTTGGTCTTTCCAACCTTTATCCACTTACTAGGCACATACCTCTCCAGATCACGATTTATAATTTGCTTATACCTTCCCCATAATTCCTCTACATCCTCTCACTTACATAGTGAACTGGCATCACTTAGTTCCAGTATATTAAGTGATGTCAATCACTATGCAAGTGAGAGACTAGTAACTGATTATCTGCTCTTTCTCCTAGCCTTTTTAACTGATTTATTAACTTTCGTAATCATAGTTGCTATAATGATATCATGATCGCTAATGCCCGTTTCTATACCGACGTTGTCGATAAAGTCTGGCCTATTCGTAGCTACAAATTCTAAGAAATTTCCATTGCGTGTGGGCTGCCTAATTAGCTGCTGAAGACAGTTTTCAGAAATTGTGTCCAAAAGTGTCTGTACCCCCTACAATGAATCCGTAGACATCCCAGTCTATACTCGGCAGGTTAAAGTCGCCTCCAACTAGTACTACAAGCTCTGTATTTACACTGTACTGAACAAAGACCTTTTCTTAATGACTCTAGAACCGTCACAGCAGAATCGGGTGGTCGGTAAAAACATTCAACAATTAACTTGGTTTTACCTGCACCTGTTACACACGACCAGACGACTTTACTGCCACACTAAACTTCGACCTCAGCAGAGACAATATTTTTGTCAATTGCATTGAACACTTCATCTCCCATGGCCTCTAATCTGTCTTACCGATATACGTTCCACGTCTCGCTAAATATCTGAGAGCTTTCCACTTCGGGTTTCAGTCAGCTCTCGGTCCCAGGAATAATTTGAGCGCAAGAACTTTCCTGGATGGCAGTAAATTCGGGAACTTTATTAAGAGTACATCTACAGTTTGCTGACAAAATTGTGACAGTCTAAGTGTCTTTATTCTGAACGCCGTTTGACTTCCCTTACTGCATATCGACTCGCAAGTGTTCATCAGAGCATCTTAAATTACTGCCTAGCCTAAAAAAACCTCATGCGCACATCACAAGCTACCCGAGCAGCCGCTTTCTTTGTGTAGTGCGCCCCTGACCTGTGAAAGGGAGTTCTATAAATCCCCACATAATATTGGCGGTCTATAAATCTGCAGCCAGAGTCAACGAAGCCTTTCTTTGAGACCCTCCACTCGACTCTAAACCAAAGGACCCCGATCAGCTCTGTGAAAGATGCTGCCAACTGCGACCTCTGCTAGCACCTCGCGCGCGAAGCCAGAAGTCTTCACCCCCTCCGCGAGCCACCTATACGTACTGAGGATCATCTCAGAACCCACGCGACACGTGTCGCTGGTGCCGACGTGAACCACAACATGCAGACGACTGCACCCTGCACGCCCAATGATCCCAGACAAGGCCACCTTCCCGTCCCAGATGAGGCCCCACGGCAGACATACAGATTGCACATTGTCTTTCTTTCCAGCCATAAACGCTATCTGCCTAAAGTGCTCCGCAATGCGCCTAACATTGGAGTTCCCAGTAACTAGTGAACCCCTTCTCCCAGTACTCGGACCCTGCTGAAGGAGCGACCACCTGTCCACTCACGGGGTAAATAGGCGAGGCCAGGTGCCGGATTGGTCCTCCACCTCGAGCAACGCGAACGCGTTACCATCCGCCATTCATCCTGCTGTGAGAGCGGACACACTACGTTGAGTTCACTAGGAGGTGCCTCGAAAGCACAGCCCGCGGGCAAAACAAGCGGCACCTGAAGTGTCCAATGCGACGCGTCATATTCTCCGCCACCGCTACACCCCGAGGCAGCAGCCTCAAGATGATTGACCATAGCCAAGAGCACATTCAGCTGTTTGCGAACTGCGGCAAGCTCCTGATGCATCAGCACACAGCATGCACACATGCTATACATCCGAGCAAGACGAACTGAAGAAGTGAACTACAAAAGCAAACAATTCTAGATATAAAACTTGCACCCTCCTCATATGACACCAATGGACGCTGATGCGTTAATGAGCTACATAGTTGGCTGTTCAATGAGCAACTTTTACGCTACAGACTGAATGAATTTACACTTACAAAAACGCGAGATATGGCCTCTTCAGCAGAGAAACACGCGCGAAATTTAATAAATATGCTACAGGAAAACACAGAAAAAGATAAACATTTAACTTGCCGATCTGTAGTAGTACTCGTATATCAACCGAGAGCTGGAGCCTGACTCGTAATAAAAGTGAAGCCAGGCGCGTTGCATTTTTTATGCTCCCATGTGCCAGGCAGGCTAAACTCTTTCACTGTGTATCTAAACTATGTACGTGCTAAAACTGGGGACTTGATTTCTGGGCCTCAGGGCACAGTTAAAAGTAATTCAAATTCCTTCACTTTTTGAAGAAAGTCAAAGTCCAGAATGAGATTTTCACTCTGCAGCGGAGTGTGCGCTGATATGAAACTTCCTGGCAGATTAAAACTGTGTGCCCGACCGAGACTCGAACTCGGGACCTTTGCCTTTCGCGGGCAAGTGCTCTACCATCTCGCAGGTTCGCAGTAGAGCTTCTGTAAAGTTTGTAAGGTAGGAGTCGAGATACTGGCAGAAGTAAATCTGTGAGTACCGGGCGTGAGTCATGCTTCGGTAGCTCAGATGGTAGAGCACTTGCCCGCGAAAGGCAAAGGTCCCGAGTTCGAGTCTCGGTCGGGCACACAGTTTTAATCTGCCAGGAAGTTTCAAAGTCAAAGTCGTTATCGGCGTCATATAGAAATTCTTTCGGGCTATTTAATTTCAGTGAGCTTCGAACACTCGAATATTCAATGCTAGAATGCGATAAGCTTGAAGGGAGGTCATAATTTATTGAACGATGTTGAATTAAGATTCCCCTCACTAACAGTCGTCACTGACACTTTTAATACACTGTCGGATGAAAAAGATTATTACATTCTTATCTAAGACCCTTTTAGAAGTTTCTATTTCACTCAGGATTCATTGTTGCGACAGTGTGTATGGAGATCATGAAATTATTACCTTTACAAATCAATAGTACAAAGGTTTCTGAGGAAACTGGTATCGACCCATGCTGAAACACCCGTATTAGTACGTGGCGTAGCGTCCACCGGAGGCAATGCAGGGGCTGACTCTGGCATCCATTATGACCTACGCGCTCGACCTGTTCACGTGGTTCTGTAAGAGTTGTTGGTTGACAAGTCGCATGAATCACTTACTGTCCTTTCGTATCCCACACGAGGGTTGTAGCTCATAGCACCCAAGATTATAGGGCTCGGGGTGGTCCCAGTGTGCCTTGGACGAATGCGCTTTACGAGACAGCCTCACCAGGTCTACGTCGTACGCGCAAACGGCAACGACCTCTGTGCAGGTGAAACTGATTTCATCCTGGAGGAGTATGGGACGCCACTCCACCATCCAAGTGATCCTCTGACAGTGCCAGTCGAACCGTACACATTGATGGTGTGGTGTGAGTGGAATACGGGCTAGAGGTGTGCATGGCCGTAGACTATCGTCTATGGGTGTGAGAATGTTCACGTGATCACTGATATCGGCATCTTTGCACAACTGACAGCACGTCCGAATTGTGTGTCAGTTTCTCCGAAAGGACTATCCCACCACTCGGAAGGTCACAATTTGACCCCTTTCAAACACACTCAGTTGGCTGTAGGAAGCACGAGTGTATGTCCGTGGCATGGTTGCCTTCTCACTTCACCCGTTTGCACCACACTGAACCTTCTGGCTGTGAAAATTCCCTACGTAGACACAGATGGCGCTCTGATCGCTATGCCACTACACTATGTGTCAGCGGACGGCTTTGAAACGATTATCACTACGTCTGCTATCCACCAGGTGGCATTTGCCGTCATCGGATCAAAATCGACGCCGTCTTTCCAGGTGTACTAATTTGTTTTTCTGATATTGTGTGTATCCGACACATAACCACTTCCCATTGCCTAATCAATCAGTGTCACACTTTTACTGTCTAACTTACTCTTCGTAGAGTCAGTCTTTTCTTCATTAGTAGGAGCCGGCATTCCACCCATCTCTTTATCCTCGGTTGGTTCGCATGCCCCCTTCTGTCGACTAGAATTTTTTTTTCCATAATCATGAGGGGTCTGTTCTGTATCGTTACTATTTACTGCACTTGCAGTCTGATTTAATTTACCAGGAGTGTTGCACTGCTGGCGGCTGATACTAGTGGATTTTTGGACAGAGGTTCCCACATAATCTTCGTTGATTTTACTGGCTACTTGTTTAGCCTTCACACGTGTTAGCGAAGCAGTTCGCTCAGTGCTTTGAAACAGAAACCTTCGCTTTTAGTGTTTCCTAGGGGAACGGGTTTTTGTTGGATTCCCTGGCATTTCCGTTGAAGTTCTCTATTCTTGATAGGAAATGTCATCTTCAGCAGACGCTTCCTCATATATTTGAGTGTCATCAGGGATGTTGGTGGTTGGGGATTTTGTCACAGGTTCTACTGGTTGCTGTCTAGTCATGGGCACTCCCGCAATATCGATGGTCTCCATTGGGATGTCACTTTAATTGAAATTATTATTCGGGATCGTTGCCTAAATCGAGGTGGATTGTTCCTGGCCAGTGGCAGCCGATATGTTAGTGATTTCTGCGGCATTACTGATTCGGGCCTTCGTCAAAATTTCTGTCAGCTGCGATCTGATCAAGAACGCTTTCTCAGTCGCAGTGGTCTCCACTGGTATGTCTCTTACACTGAAGGTGCCATTCGATATCATTGCCGTAACTGCAGCAAAGGTTTTCTGTCTGGTGGCACCCGCTGTTGTTGTTGTTCTTGTTGTTGATTTTTTGGCTGTAAATCTCCTTTACGTGGATATAGGACATGTCGTGGTATTAAAACTTAAGAACAACCAAAATAAATCAATTCACAGACATTTACAGACTTAAAGGTCTAGAATGACAAGGATGGGGCAGGTAGAGGGCCGTGGTCTTAGAGTAGGAGCCATCCCGGCGTTTGCCTGAAATAATTTACGGAAACCACGGTATACCAGTCAGCAGTATAGTGTATATAGGTGCAGGTCTTACTGGATCGCCAATTGGAACTGGTCGATGTCCCTCTGTTCACAATAGGCGCGCATGTCACCTTTTGCACTACTCCCTGCGCATGTTCATGGCTGTGCATTAGAGATCACTGTGGCTTCATATCCATACACATTAATGTAAAGTGGAATATGTCGTTGTAAATCAACTTTTATCTGTCTCACGGCATTCAGCAAAGGGAACCTATGAACATTGAACCATTCGTCGGTAGTATTAATTACTAGTCGAGACTACCGCAATAATATATTCAGCAGGCACCTAAGACATAAGCTCAAAAATTCTGACGATTATCATGCCGAATCTGACCTGTGAAACAGTAACATCACCTATATTGCCATCGAAATGCTTAAATTTTAAATTATCACCACATCATTCTATTATTTTGTCACGGACTTCTGCGTTTACCAACTTAATAAAACAATTAGTAATTGATAATCGACATACGGTTGCCAAAGACGTAATAAAAACTCAGTTTCAGTTCTTCTGCAAGAAACTTTTTTACCTCAAAGGAAGGGAGTCTAACACAGGTTCCATCGAAAGTGAACTTCAGGGTGTCTTTCCTACTTCGTTGACACATCACGGCATTGTCTTCTATCCAGAGGATTTCAGACACTGCAAATGAAAGCTGGAAAGCGCACAATCGCTAAGCCGCCAGCGAGGCTGGCTGCACGCCTCCTCCGAGGGCCACACACCACCACCGTTACCGGCAGACTTGAGTATCCAAGCACGACTCACGACCCGGTCTCACAGCTTTATTTCCGCCAATACCTCATTTCCTACCTTCCACAGTTCACAGATGTTGTCTTACGTATGTTTTGGGACTAGCACTCCTGGAAGAAAGGATACACTATTGGAGGTAGGAGAAGAAGTATTGGCGAATGCTGGTCGTAAGTCATTCCTTCGTTCCTCAGTTGGCAGAGCACACGTCCATGAAAGGCTAAGTTCTCCTATTAGAGTTCCAGTCTGGCACACAGTTTTAATCTGTCAGCAAGTTTCAAATCAGTGCACGCTCTGCTGCAGTGTGAAAATTCATCCTGGAAGAGATTTAACTACTTCAAAGTAATCAAGGTAATTAAGTGATTCTTGAGTTTCTCCCGGCGTATTTGATAATCAAAATATCCACGGGTGTACTGCCGGTCTATAGTGTCCAACGGGCACAATATTTCGGCGATCAAACATGTCGCCATCATCAAGTGAACTGACGGACTGAGCTCCTGTGAACTACGCTATGGCTGCTATAGCAGCCATAGCGTACGGATCTCCGTGCCGGCGCGTTCTCAATCTAAACCTCATTTTTTTCCTCTTGATCTATATGCCCTTGATAGTAATAGAATACCGATTGGTCTTTCCAAAAAGAAATCATCGCTGTTTGCGTTTATTTAGGGTTACAAAGTTCTAAACTATTTGATACAGACATTGTAATTGACCGCTAGCAGATGAAAATTATCTACGTGATAGTAGATAGTAGCTACAGAAATAGGTAACTGGTCAGAAGTCACTTGAACTGAGCAGCGATTGTGTGACGTGTTTGTTATCCAAATATTAGCAAAACCAAGGATTTGTGCACCAGACGCCACAGCCGCTTACTGCTGGTACCTTACCACACGCGTGTACTAGCAAGATCAACTTGATTGTGTACTTGGTTAGCAGTGATACAGGTTATACTGTATGAGTGTACTGCACTGGCGCATCTCTTGTCCAGAATGTCATTGCTACATAGCGAGATGGTACTATGATTAGTAATTGGGAGGAGTTGTCTGTTTGACCATCCAGATTTTAATTTCCTATGTTTTACACGAAGAACTTCAGGCGACGGTTAAGATATTTCCTTTACCACTGACATGCCCAAATGTCTTCGCCATCTGCGTCCAATCCGGATTTTTCCATCGTCTTTGACGATGTCAACGAGATGTTGAACTATGATCTCTTTCGTTATCGTTATTTAGCACTCAATTCACAAATATGATTAATTTTATCCGCAGCTATGCGTTTCGGAAATAAAGCTCCCATCATCTGGCTGTCTGTGTCAACCTTTCGTACACATACTCTTGAAAAAACACGAAATAATCCAGGGGTGGTTTTGACGGCTATCATTGAATTGACAGAAGTTTTTTGGGTATATAATAGGAAAAAGCATAATAAAGGCTCCGGAAAACACTTTGTAGATACCCTGATTGGTTGGAGTAACCCGAATCACTGTTGGAGGGTAAAGAAACCAAGCTGCACCTAGTACGGCAGAGAATAAGAATTCAAATATTCTAGTATGAAAGTCGTTATTCATTATGGAATTTGCATTTACACACAGAATATGGATAAATTCCAGATACGGATGGGGAATACAATATATAGGCATTTACTGTAAATACTAATGGAGAGTTGATCATCCGTTGGCGTAGTTGTCAGAAATCATGGGTTTGAGGGTGTTAACCACATTAGAGGATACTAGAAAAAAAATCTGTTTATGAACCTCAATTCTAAGTCTGCTTAACAAATTCAGAAAATAAAAAGCAAAATTTAAAGCCCAGAATTCTCTCTCTTACTGGTATGCATAGCGTATGCAGTCCCTTTAGTATACCTTTCTTAACTTGTAAGTGTTCCAGTAGTAAAGTGTGGTACGCAGCAGCACACATTAGTTTACATCATACTTCAGACATGAAAGTTTTGGAAGTTAAGCAGACGTTTTCTATATTCGGCGTGATTTACATTGCATAAAGATACACAGTCACAAATCCTGCGGCAGAGTTAACAAAATGCTCTTTAATTGTACATATATACACCTCTTAAGGCTGTAGCTTCTTTTCCATGTGACGTGCTGTGCATCAGCATTCCACATTGAGGCAGATAATATCTAGGTAAATCAGTTCTCAATATGATGGCTATGATTACACTGTGCTTTTGACACTTCCTTTGAAAAAATTGACCAAGATCAAAGAACCATGATTTTATTTTCAAAACGTAGAATTATCAGCATTTGTCGATGTCGACAATCTTCCACAGGATTAAAAACATCAATATCCCTGCAGAGTTTAATTTAGAAGACATTTGGACCTTTGCTATACAGCTCAATATTATTAGGTAAAAAGTGCTTTGCGATATGGGAGTAGCATGCCAGAGCGATCTGACATACTTCACTAACCTAGTAATGTCTTGAAGCAGTAGATGGATCTATAATATGGAAATTATCCGATTCTGATACCACACAAGCACTCTGTAACATAACAGTTATATAGTTCTGTCAGAATCTTATGTGTGTTTACTTTAACTGAGGAAAGATGGAAAATTCTAAAGTCATGGTTTGAAGACAAAAGTACCATTTCTGCTACAGGGGTTCAAAGGGCTCTGAGCACTATGGGACTTAACTTCTGAGGTCATCAGTCCCCTAGAACTTAGAACTACTTAAACCTAACTAACCTAAGGACATCACAAACATCCATGCCCGAAGCAGGATTCGAAACTGAGTCCGTAGCGGTCGCGTGGTTCCAGACTGTAGCGCCTAGAACCGCTCGGTTACTCTGGCCGGCGCTGCAGGGGAGCAACAATGTGACAGCAAGAGGCAAATTCTCAATGTACAAGGCAAATAATCGCAAAACCCGTAGCATTTAGAGGCTCAAATTCACAACTTGTTAGCCAGTAACACTTTGTTCCGTCTTCAGATCGAGATGTAAGTAATGGATTAGTTTATAAAATAACTTTTTTCTATTGCCAATCACGATTTTCTTTTTTAAAAAAATAAGGACTACAAAACAACTGTAGATGCATTACACATCAACGTATATAGAGTACGGATCAAATCAATAATATACGCCTATGCCCTCAAATAAGATCACAGTACAGTTAATAAGAGGTAGGTGACCTCACATATCCTTACTTCAACGGGGAATGATATTCTAGAATTGTACATATATTGCAGAGATCGATCATAGACCAAAGAATAAGTGTGTGGTCTTTGCAGCCCCTGTTTGGTTACTCTACAGGAGATCAATACTTTTAGAGTTTCTGATTAAACTGTATGTGGCGCTCAGTATAGCAGAACAATGCTAGGCATAGCATGTCAGGGTGATGGAATGCTAATAATAACGTCTCATTCGTGGAAATATCTCAGACAAGTAAGAAACATAAACCGTCCAGTTATTCAATTATAGTGTGTTTAAGTGTAAGACTGGCAACAGTTCCCTATATGCAGTTGTTATCTCGCTCCCTGAGGCTGGCAGTGGCTGACTCGACGTTTCTCTTTTCCTGCTGCGTGGTGGGACGGTCATTATGTTTATGCATGTTCGCTGGCCACATCCCAACCTTGCGGTCCCTCTGGCCACGCTATTAAATTCATCCACACATTGGACCTCCAGTCAATCAGAGGCGGTGGTGGGTGGCATGAGCTACAGCTGGCAGGAGGCCAAGTGGCAATGGCTGTGGCCCAGCGCGAAGTGTTACACACTCCGCGGATCTCTAATGACACGCGGCTCGGCGGCAGCAGCACTGGTGGGGCCCTCCTTGTACAGTATTTGTTTACATATATAAACATTCCTACCAAATCCTGTGCCGCAACACGCGTGTAGCCGTAATTGCCTAAAAATTTAAAGTTTCGTATTTACGATAATCCATGTGTGGCTTTGGATGACGATCCTAAAATGAGTACTGGTAATGTTCTCTGGTCTGAGAACAAGTTCCTTACAGTGGATACGTTTATTAAAAGTTACTCATTCACAATTAATAACGCTGGACAGTTGTTACACAACGCATTTCGTGCCATTTTATACATAACACAGTGTTGGCGATGCCTGTGGGAAGAATTTTTTATCATAATAAGAGTAGATATATTTATAGACCACGCCATATCACTTAATTTTTTTTAATTTCCAGCCATTTTTGCATGTCCTTGCTATAGTGTCTGATTTACCTTGGACAGCATAATGGCGATGACATAGTTTGTTACCCATATTTTGTCATAAATTATACGCATTAAGATAAGTGGGAAAAAATCTGGTGAGCAAATTGCATCATAAGTTATGGCGATGAATGTAAGAATGACATAAATACACATATCGCCATCCTGTCATGATAAGTATAAGTAAATGCGTAATAAATTAAATCCAAAATAAATACTAACATCTACTAGAATAACACCACAGAGTCATAAAGTAGATCGCAAATTGATACAGAATAATACTCCAAATGACTGACTCGGACAGGATGGATGGTGGAGGGAAAAGTGGCAGGTGTGGTTTGTTTACAGAAGGGCCATAAATCATTGGACCCGTTCTCTATTTGGTCCACTACTGGAGTTGTATATTTGTTTTTAGGACGAGCTAGTGTACAGAAACGCAACTGGTGCGACTCTAAGTAGATGCGATCAGTGTTAACACTATAAACAAGGAGCAGTTTAGCTACGGCGGTGGTATAAAGAAGCGAATCAGACGTCGCCGATTTTGAAGTAAGACTTATTTTATTTCATGATTAAGTTGTGCTCTTCCAAGTGGAGGTGTATTGAAGAGTTGAATGCAGGCAGCCAGATGATGTGAGCTTTACTCCAAAAACACATAGCTGCGGGCAACATTCCTCACATTTGCCTCATATAAGCTAAATAACAATAGCGATTAACTTCACAACCGATGCCTCCAACGTATAAGATGGATAATATTAATATGGCCTTTCTTTCAACTGCAGGAAAATTTTCATGGCAGATAATTTCCGTATCCTTTAACATTAGCATTGCGTCTCAGGAAGCCAAACTACAACAGCATTTACTAACAAGTTTTATAACGTCAGTTGATTTAATGAAAGCTAAGCTGTCAGTGGTGTTGCAAATAATTAATAAATCTGATACACTTACGAATCCTACTTCAATCGAAGGTTCATTCTGTTGTTATGGTCTGCACAAGACAGATGATGGCTGAAACCTCTCCTCCCCCCCCCCCCCCCATCCAAAAAAAGCCATTTCACTCGTATACTTAAGGTATTCAATCCTTTTACAAAAAAAAAAAAAAAAATGGGCCAATGTCTCTAGATCCAATACACAGTGTGAGAACACACTGATTTAGACGTTTCATTATTACGAGACCCTTTTGTGAAGCAAACACCTTTTCATTTTTAAAATTCATTTTCTCTCATAGTTGGACGTCGGGACGTCAGACGCCGTGCGGCCCAAGAAAGTGATGCTCTGGTTACTACAACAGGGTCGCATTCGAGATGGGCAGGGTTCTAATCGTCGTGAGGTTATGGTGATGAAAATTTGCGATTCTCACGTGAATAATTTCTGACGAATTCTAGGACGATTGCTTCCACAATGCCGCGACCGGCTGTCCCCGCCATCCTTCTACATTTGTGCTGGAGCTCTATTTCTAAAACTAAAAAGCAACTTATCTTCTTCCTCTGTCTTTTTGCGCATTGGAACCAGCTGAAACTAAGAAGAAAAGTATCGCTATGAATCTGAAAACTGTGGATGTGTGTATCATTATTTATCACATCGATCAAGTTTGGGATTGTGTATGTAAGAATAAAATCGTGGATTCGGGAAGCTTTGGGAACTAACGTTAATCTCTCTAGCCGAATGGCCTTAATAATTTCAGTTCATTCACTTTCTCACAAGAAGAGAGGGAAGTAAGTGGGTCACCAATATTATCGTGTGATATACACTCCTGGAAATTGAAATAAGAACATCGTGAATTCATTGTCCCAGGAAGGGGAAACTTTATTGACACATTCCTGGGGTCAGATACATCACATGATCACACTGACAGAACCACAGGCACATAGACACAGGCAACAGAGCATTCACAATGTCGGCACTAGTACAGTGTATATCCACCTTTCGCAGCAATGCAGGCTGCTATTCTCCCATGGAGACGATCGTAGAGATGCTGGATGTAGTCCTGTGGAACGGCTTGCCATGCCATTTCCACCTGGCGCCTCAGTTGGACCAGCGTTCGTGTTGGACGTGCAGACCGCGTGAGACGACGCTTCATCCAGTCCCAAACATGCTCAATGGGGGACAGATCCGGAGATCTTGCTGGCCAGGGTAGTTGACTTACACCTTCTAGAGCACGTTGGGTGGCACGGGATACATGCGGACGTGCATTGTCCTGTTGGAACAGCAAGTTCCCTTGCCGGTCTAGGAATGGTAGAACGATGAGTTCGATGACGGTTTGGATGTACCGTGCACTATTCAGTGTCCCCTCGACGATCACCAGAGGTGTACGGCCAGTGTAGGAGATCGCTCCCCACACCATGATGCCGTGTGTTGGCCCTGTGTGCCTCGGTCGTATACAGTCCTGATTGTGGCGCTCACCTGCACGGCGCCAAACACGCATACGACCATCATTGGTACCAAGGCAGAAGCGACTCTTATCGCTGAAGACGACACGTCTCCATACGTCCCTCCATTCACGCCTGTCGCGACACCACTGGAGGCGGGCTGCACAATGTTGGGGCGTGAGCGGAAGACTGCCTAACGGTGTGCGGGACCGTAGCCCAGCTTCATGGAGACGGTTGCGAAGTCCGTCAACTGCACATACGGTTCACGTCCACGCTGTCGCGGCATGCTACCAGTGTTAAAGACTGCGATGGAGCTCCGTATGCCACGGCAAACTGGCTGACACTGACGGCGGCGGTGCACAAATGCTGCGCAGCTAGCGCCATTCGACGGCCAACACCGCGGTTCCTGATGTGTCCGCTGTGCCGTGCGTGTGATCATTGCTTGTACAGCCCTCTCGCAGTGTCCGGAGCAAGTATGGTGGGTCTGACACACCGGTGTCAATGTGTTCTTTTTTCCCTTTCCAGGAGTGTATTAAGCAGAGGATAGAAAAGCGTCAGTTTTTAAAGTCCCGTAGATAAAAAGCTAGTAAGAAATCACGTACCTTGCTTCCCTGTCGACTAATAAAAGTGAAGTGGCGAAAGAAGTGTATCAACGAATGACAAACGTCAATCGCATGTTCTTTAGTCTGAAAAATTTATTCAAGTCAAGATATCATAGAAGAAACAGAACCAGCTGTACATGACATTAGTGGAGGTTCAAATAGCTCTGAGCACTATGGGACTTAACTTCTGAGATCATCAGTCCCCTACAACTTAGAACTACTTAAACCTAATTAACCTAAGGACATCACACACATCCATGCCCGAGTCAGGATTCGAACCTGCGACCGTAGCGGTCGCGCGGTTCCAGACTGTAGCGCCTAGAACCGCTCGGTCACTCCGGCCGGCCATGAGTGGAGGGGAGACTAGTGTTTAACGCCCCGTCGTCAACAAGGTCATTATAGACGGAGCACCATCTCGGATTACGGGAGGATGATGAAGGAAATAGGCCGTGCTCTTTCAAAGTAACCGTCCCGGCATTTGCCTGAAGCGATTTAGGGAATTCATGGAAAACCTGAATCAGGATGGCCGGATGCGGATTTGAAGCGTCATCCTCCCAAACGCGAGTCTAATGTGCCAACCACTGCGCCATCTCGCTCGGTATGACACTAGTACTGCCGACACTTTTATATGGTTGTGAAACCTGGGCGACATTAGCAACAACTGGAAAAACGATCTGTGGCTTCGAGAGGAAGGTACTTCGAAAGATCTATGGGGGGCTGCAGTATCAAGGAAAGTACGAGGGTTTTGGAAAGCCAAATGTTGGCCTAATATTAGGGCACAAGAGGCTACAGTGGTTTGGCCACATCCTTCGAGCTGACGGATTCCTCCCATACCGCGTCCTCCATTCACAACCTGCTGGGAAACACTCAAGTGGAAGTCCAAGGGCGCGATGGAAGGATCGAGTATTAGCAACGCTTAAAGAAGTGCAGCCGACAACAGTGGAAGATAAAGGTGGAGACCGACAACGATGGACTACTATCTGCAGTAGATATCTCCTTGTTGTGACCGAATTATCTCATTTTTATTGTGCTTTTTGTAATTTGTTCTTTTATAATATTTTATACTGTGTTGTTTTCCTCCTTTTGTAGTGTGATTATTTCCTATGTTTTCGGCCGTACGCGTTAAAGACCAATTAATGCAATAGATGATGAGGCTGCTGCTGCTGCTGCTGATGATGATAGTGATAATGACAACGATAAAGACACAAAGCGTAAACTTAGAGTAGACAAAGATGGTGCAGGATTTCGTCTGCAGCCTTTACAACGGAACCATCAGGACATTTGCCTGATGTGATCTAGGAAGCCAGAGGTAGGTTAAAACAGCGCTCCTCATCACTACGAGTCCAGCTCCTTACCTTGAACACAAGATTTATCACATTGACTAATACTGCCGTCGTTGTTTTGGTTCTTGTGATCTTCAGTTCGAAGACTGGTTTGATGCAGCTCTCCATGCTAGTCTAGCCTGTGCAAGCCACTTCATTGCTGCGTAATTACTACAACCTTCATCCGTATGAACCCGTTTACTGTAGTCAAGCCTTGGTCTCCCTCTACAACTTTTACCTCCCACATTTCCATATTGACGATTCCTTGATTCCTCAAGACGTCACCTATCACGCGATCCCTTCTTTTAGTCAAGTTGTGCCACACATTTCTTTTCTCCTTAGTTCGCTTCAGTCTCTCCTCATAAGTTATCCCTTCTAGCCACTTAATCTTTAGCGTTCTTGGGTAGCATCTCATTTCGAAAACTTCTGTTCGCTTCCTATATGTAGCGTCCACTTTTCACTTCTATATCAGGCTACATACCATACAAGCACTTTTAGGAAATATTTTCTATCATTACAGTTCGAATTTAAAATATTTCTCTTTTTCGGGAACACTTTTCTTGCTAAAACATGTCTGCTGTGTGTTTGCCTGTCTTCAGTCTGTCTTCTTGGCTCGCGTGTGGTGCTCATGCACACATGTGAATCTCTCTCTCCGACGTGCGTACTTCCTCTCTACATCGCAACGTTGTGTGTGCGGGAAGAGCGGACAGCTGTGAAAGCACCACATGCGGCATGTGGGTCTGCTTCATAATTCATATTTCTCAACAGCATATATCACCTGCAAAACAAATTTCTGATATTATTTAATTATTCTTGGGGCGCTGAAGATATAGTAAAATTTATGTCTGTCACAAACTGTCAGCATAGGGACGGTTTCTGACAGTTTCGCAGATTTTCTTCACTCAGGTTGCCGCGTAATCGTGACATATTTAGTTCATAATCAAGAAAAGACTTTTTCGCAAATATGTTGATCAAAATATTGATATCACGCAAGTAACCTCATTATCGGGAAGTGGAAAATCTATCGGAGGAAAACAACGTAGAACTTGTGGACAGTTTTAACGTTAAAGAATTTCTCTTTCGAAGGGAAATTGCGTTGCAGATCGACCAGTTCCATCTGAAGATGCACAGGATCGCCTTCAACTGAAATGACAAAAGGCCTCAAAAACAAACGTAAGACTGGCAGTTTCCTCAAACACTTAGAAAGTTATACCTGCAATGCTTTCAATGTCATAATCGATTGTTCAAAATTTGCGTCTTTTTTTATTGTAAATGCCAGTGTGCTGAGGGAAATGGACGGTATTTCTTGTCAGAAACTATCCCTTCCACTACGCGATTCTCTTTTTAAATGCATCTACTTTTGCCATGAAATTATCTTCTCGCCTTGCAATGTATTACTGAGAGCAGTCTATTTAAAATGCAAGGTCTGCAATCCAATCCGGATCTTCTAATTATCGTTCTTGCTTTCCTTTTGCCTTTATAAATTCATCAATAGCGGGTCTTAAATAGAAAACTCGTTACATGCATGTCGTCGGACTTACCAGCGTATTTTGCAGTAATATATAGCGTCTCCATACCCTCTGTTTAGTTCCATCAAAGACGGTTGCAATTGGCGAAGTAATAATGCGCGTGACTTCAGAAAATTTACTATTCGCAACACCAATTCTGCTACGTATTCCATGCCTAGATGTCTAACACAAAGTGCTTCTTCATGTATAAAACAATGAATTCCATAGATTGTTATAATTTTTAGCTCTTTCATCGTCAACGAAATCTTCAAATTCTTTCTGCGCGGTGTTGCAATGTAAATTTGCGGTACCCGTGAATTATGCAACTAGAGATTACTCATCCTTCTCCTGTGTGGTTCCCATTCATTTTTAAAGCACTGCGGCGATAGATCGCTAGACTGCCACTTTTTGCGCAAACAGCCCCTGGACCTGTGAGCTTCCTGCATATTACGGTAAATAGCAGAGTATAACAGCGCTTATGTCACGATTATGCCGAACTGAAGAAAGTCGTGCCTATAAAATTGACCCCGGAAGCGATCAACACATCGTGCATGAGTGAAAATTTGCACGCCGTTATCGCCACTGTTCTAAGATAAGTCTATCCATTCTTGTGTAAATAGTTCATGTTAGTATTTTGCTACCTGGACTTTTTATACTGAAGCACCTGCCTACTTTGGAACTGGAAGTATTGGATTCTTCTTGAATCTGAAGGTATTTCACCTGTCTCATATGTCTTGCATTCCACGTGCAATATTTTTGTCACAGAATATTGTAGATATTACTGAATGGTAGCCTCGCACAGCCTGTAAACTCAAAATAATTAAATCCGAATACCACTGAATGATTAATTTTTAATTTGTAGTGCAAACAGAACATTTCACAGTCAGTAGCACTACAAATTAAGTGCACGAGCCAAGCAACAAAATCAGACGAACTTGCAAAGATAATCACGAAGTCCAACAGTTGTACAGTAGTCTTTAGGATTATTGTCACTGATAGGGAGCCTGTGACTGTACAAGGAGACCACATTACAGTCAGTTTTTTGTAATTTTTGTGTTTATGGTAAGCGATTCAAACAACACAAGTATCAATCGTCAACAGCAGTTCTATGCAACTCTAAGATATTCGCTAAGGAATCGGTTTTGAAGTTTTCCGAGTATTTTTAATTACCTAAAGCTTAAAGGATATTTTCGCTGGACCACGTGGGCTGTGGCAGAATGCTTGCTGGCCATGTGTGCAGCGCAGGTTTGATTCGCAGCCGATGTACATTTTCAAGCAAATGTGTATATTCAGTAAGCATTTCCGTGAAGAGTAAAATACGTAACGATGAGAAAAAAAAGGAATCAGTGGCTCTCGAGACTGGTAATCGCTGGTTTGAGTCTTTTCTTGATCATTATTTATTTCAGAACTTTCCGTTCAGCTAGAATACCAAAGTCATTGAAATATCACATTTTTTCAAGTATATGCTAATCAACACATATCTAATCGTCATTTGCTATTGAAAATGCGAGTCTTATTATTTCGAATTACACCACACTCAAAATCCCAGTTTTCGTTGTAAATATAAATTATTAATTAGGTACAGCTCTCTTTTATAAAATATTGTTAATAATGATTGTTTCAATTGAAAAAAATAAATATTATGCTTTCTACGTTATGTATTTTTAACATTTCACAGAAAGACTAGTAAAACAAGCACCTTTCTTTAAAAATTTGCGTCAGACGGTAATCGAAATTGGGTCACCCGCAAGACAGACGAGAAATTTACCACAGAGCCACGTGGAACACGCCGTAACCGAACTGGTTTAGCTAGTTAACGATTCTCGGAAAACTTCAAAGCCGATCTTCTCGACAATTTTTGAGAGTTGCTTGTGACCGTGTAGGCATATTGATATTTGAGTTCTGAACTTTGTGTACCATAAATATAAAAACTTACGTAATGCGATTTCCGTGTAGTATCATTGTAAGTTTACCATCATTTAGATTTCAAATGTTATTCCTGGTCCCAAACTGGTAGACGCCCAAAAATTTCTAAGCCAGAACTACTGTATATAAACCCATGCGACTCTGTGGCCTCACAGTTCCTTCCAGAAATCTACGCATTGAAAAGAGACCCCTCACTCTGGCTTGGTCACTTGACCAACACTTGAGTCACTCTAGGGTCTCTCATCCTCACCAGCATTCATGAAATGAGACGCATTACAATATCTGCACAACTTAAAATACTCTCATGTAATTCTTTATGGGCCGGCCGGCGTGGCCAAGCGGCTCTAGGCGCTTCAGTCTGGAACCGCGCGACCGCTACGGTCACAGGTTCGAATACTGCCTCGGGCGTGGATGTGTGTGATGTCCTTAGGTTAGTTAGGTTTAAGTAGTTCTAAGTTCTAGGGGACTGATGACCTCAGAAGTTAAGTCCCATAGTGCTCAGAGGCATTTGAACCAACCAATTCTTTATGATTTCGTTTTGCAATATTCTCTCTATACTTGGCATCAACAATCATCTTATTTTGTCATCTCTAGAGCTGCAGCTACACTAAGCAATGCCACATCTTTACACATCGGCATTGCAGCCCTACAGTAGCCGAACGGTCATCACATGTATAGGACGACCGTTACCAAAATCTCATTAACGAAACGTATGGAGTGATATGAACTGTTAGGATAATACAGTAAGAATCTCACACTACCAATAATCGATCGTGTACTTGTGGATAAGTTATGGTTTTGACACTCCTTTTAAGATTATTCGTGGACAAATTTACAACTATTTACTTACCTGTTTAACAATATTATAAACTTGCTCATCCCTTAGCTGAAATCAAGAATCACTTAATGGCGCATCACATGCGTACAGAGTGTGTCTGTATAATTTTTTAAACAATTTTATAGTAAACATTTTCATACCTTTGTTAATAATAATTGTATTCAGATATTGTAATAATTTTAGTGTGCTCATCTCAGTATCGCAATGAGAGGCTGTGTATAGATTTTTCGTAGTATGTCCATAAACAGTTCTGGTATTTTCAGTTAATATATTAGGTTTCAGTTTTAACATACTCAGTTCGTAGGGATCTTGCCACGCTTCCTCAAGCAGACGGCGGCACTCTCTCCCCCATCCCCACCCCCCTCACCCCGTTAAATTACGAAGTCGCTAAGTCGCTGTAACCGAGCACCTTCCGGCCGCCCACGGCTCACTGCAATAGCCTGCTTGCTCTGCCCAGCGCCAAGCCTTGACTTGATAGTAATCGGAAATAAGCTCCATACACACAAGCGAGTCCTGTAATGTCATAGGATATCGAGTACTCGAGTTCTCAAGTACAACAGCGGACTCGCGCCATTCCCACTACACACCCAACACGTGAGGCAATACTGACCCTACGACTTATCTTGAAAGCTTGATTAAGGAAAGGCAAACCTACTTTTCTAGCATTTGTAGACTTAGAGAAAGCTCTTCACAATGTTGACTGCAATACTCACTTTCAGATTCTGAAGGTGGCAGGGGTAAAATACAGGGAGCGAAAGGCTATTTACAATTTGTACAGAAACCAGATGACAGTTATAAGAGTCGAGGGACATGAAAGGGAAGCAGTGGTTGGGAAGGGAGTAAGACAGGGTTGCAGCCTCTCCCCGATGTTATTCAATCTGTATGCTGAGCAAGCAGTGAAGGAAACAAAAGAAAAGTTCGGAGTAGGTATTAAAATCAATGGAGAAGAAATAAAAACCTTGAGGTCGGCCGACGACATTGTAATTCTGTCAGACAGCAAAGGACTTGGAAGAGCAGTTGAATGGAATGGAAAGTGTCTTGAAAGGAGGATATAAGATGAACATCAACAAAAGCAAAACGAGAATAATGGAATGTAGTCGAATTAATTCGGGTGATGCTGAGGGAATTAGATTAGCAAATGAGACACTTAAAATAGTAAAGGAGTTTTGCTATTTGGGGAGCAAAATAACTGATTATGGTCGAAGTAGAGAGGATATAAAATATAGCCGGCCGCGGTGGTCTCGCGGTTCTAGGCGCGCAGTCCGTAACCGTGCGACTGCTACGGTCGCAGGTTCGAATCCTACATCGGGCATGGATGTGTGTGATGTCTTTAGGTTAGTTAGGTTCTAGGGGACTGATGACCACAGCAGTTGAGTCCCATAGTGCTCAGAGCCATTTGAACTATTTGATATAAAATGTAGACTGGCAATGGCAAGGAAATCGTTTCTGAAGGAGAGAAATATATTATATAATAGATTTAAGTGTCAGGAAGTTGTTTCTGAAAGTATTTGTATGGAGTGTAGCCATGTATGGACGTAAAACATGGACGATAAATAGTTTGGACAAGAAGAGAATAGAAGCTTTCGAAATGTGGTGATACAGAAGAATGCTGAAGATTAAAAGGGTAGATCACATAACTAACGAGGAGGTATTGAATAGAATTGGGGAGAAGAGGAGTTTGTGGTACAACTTGACAAGAAGAAGGGACGGTTTGGTAGTACATGGTATGAGGCATCAAGGGATCACAAATTTAGCGTTGGAGGGCAGCGTGGAGGGTAAAAGTCGTAGAGGGAGACCGAGAGATGAATGCACCAAGCAGATTCAGAAGGATGTAGGTTGCAGTAGGTACTGGGAGATGAAGAAGCTTGCACAGGATAGAGTAGCATGGAGAGCTGCATCAAACCAGTCTCAGGAATGAAGACCACAACAACAACAACCCAATCTTTTTGAAAGAAATTTCCGCCATTGGACTGGAAATTATTATTAATTTCGGCATTATAACCATTCTCAAGTGTAAGTTAAAATGTCACAAAATTTCACACATGCCTGAGTCTGAGTGAAAGAAGCAAGTTATATACCAATATAACGATGACGGGTTAACAGTGAAATATATATATATATATATATATATATATATATATATATATATATATATATATATATATATATATATATAGGGGCGGTTAGTAGATCCGCAACCGAGCGCCTCCCCAGGTGGCGGATAGGGGAATGCCTCTTAGATATAGGTGGTACCGAGGAAATGAAATACTTGGGGTGGGCCAAAACTACTAGTAGCGTCTGTTCCCACAGTGGGCGGCCACAAAAGGCGTCTGCTCCACGTGTCAGTGGCGGCCTCAACCAACCTCCTGATCTGGAAAGTCAGGTTGTAGTCGGCAGCATGCCATACATCCAACTACTAAACATCATGATGGTACAACGAGAAAAATCTCATTACCCCAGGCCCCAGTCAATAGACTGGGATCGTCGTGAGCATCGGGTTCCGAGGGCTCACGACCGTCGTGAGAAGAATCGGAGCTTCTCAAACTCCCTCAAGACCAAACGCAAACACTACATCGGCCCACTCAACGTGAACACACTGATGAAGACAGGAAAGATGAAACAACTGACAGACACTCTCGAAAAATTTCAAATCAAAATATGTGCACTGCAAGAAACACGATTCCCAGACGAAGACCATTTCAACACGGAGAATTTCGGAATATACAAAGGAAAACCATCGAGACAACTGAAAAACCTGTGCCAAAACATAGGATTTGCAGTACACAGGTCCATCACGGACAGCATAATCGACTTTTCGTCACCAGACGAAAGAATCAGCACCATCACAGTGAAATCAGCCAATAAATCCTACACAATAATCAACGCACATGCACCGACTAATGACTACAACAGGAAAAACCCGGACGAAATTGATGACTTCTGGACGACAATGGAAGAAACTATCAGAAAAATTCCTGTACATAGAGTCAAAATAATACTGGGAGACTTCAACGCTAAACTCGGAAAAGAAAAGATATACAGACATATCACAGGAAAACATACTCCACACAAGGAAACCAACAAAAACGGAAAACATCTGATAGACTTTTGCGAAAGCCTCGACCTCGCCATTATGTCAACAAAATTCAAGAAACCAACACGAAAACTTACCACATGGAAATTCCCCAGCGGAAAGCAAGAACTACAGATCGACCACGCAATAGTCCAGAAAGACTCTCAAAAAGAAATTTTGAACAGAGACACCCGTAAAGGCTACTTCGACTCAGACCACCAGCTACTACAGATCAGGATTCGTCTTTTGCCCAAGAAAAAGCTCCAGAAGAACAAAATTGTTAGACCAGATCCAGAATACGTTACTTTAAACCAGACACAAATATTACACAAAATTAAAATGGAGAAAACGACAGACTGGACACAACTTTCACGAAGAATCCGAGAGGCCATGAAACTAGCACAAGCATCACGCACACGGAAACACCGTTGGTGGAACCACACATGTGATCAATCTATTGACCAACGAATCAGTGCATGGAAAAAATTTAGTAGCCATAAATCCCAAGAGAATTGAATGAACTTCTTGAAAACACAGAAGCTATCAAGCAAAATCATTCGCAGTGAAAAACGACAGTATGATAAACGGCGACTGACGGAGATCGAATCGGACTTCATGAAGAACAATACAAGAAACTTCTACAGAACGTTCAGAGAAAATATGACTGGATATCAACCACCCAACTTGTGCTTCAGAAGACCGGACGGAACCCTAGAAACCAATACCAAAAACAACTGTGACATTCTGGCAAAGTACTTTGAAAAACTGCTCAACGCGGACCCCCCCCCCCCCCCCCCCCCTATGGAAGAAATGATGACAGAAACGAGCACGTACAATCCAGATAGTGAACCTCCAACTCTAGAAGAAGTTAAAGAAATAATCAAGTCACTCAAGAATCGTAGAGCACCAGGAGAAGATGGCATCATCGCGGAAATCTGGAAGTTACAAGACCCAGAACTCAACAAAGACATCCACAGGATCTTGGAAGACATCTGGAAGACCATGAAAATTCCTGACGACTGGAAAACTGCCCTGATACACCCACTACACAAATAAGGTGACAAGACTGACCCGAACAACTACAGACGAATATCCCTACTACCGGTCACATACAAGATCCTCTCTAAAGCTTTATTGAACAGACTAGAATGCTAGACCGACCACTTGATTGGGGAATACCAAGCAGGCTTCCGTAAAGGGCGGTCTTGTGCGGAGCAAATTTGGAACCTGAAAATGATTTTACAACACAAACACAACCTGATCATTACCTTTGTTGACTTCAAAAAGGCGTACGACTCTATCGACCGGAAAACTCGCTTCAAAATTCTAGCAGAATACAAAGTAGACAACAAAACACGGGCTATCATAGAGCAAACTTTAACCAACACGACCTCCAAAGTAAAGTTCTGTGGGGAACTATCAGAGCCCTTTGAAATTCGCACAGGTGTCCGACAAGGCGATGGCCTCTCACCTCTCCTTTTCAGTCTGGTGTTAGATAAGGTCATAAAAGAATGGGAAACATCACAACAGGGGATAACCTTAGGAAACCTACAGATTAAATGCCTGGCTTTTGCAGACGATTTGGCGATTGTCACGAAAGGGATAAAGGAAACAAAAGACGCTGTTGAAAAACTGCACGAAAAACTGGACTACAGATCTCTTACGAAAAGACACAGTTTATGAGCACAAAGAAACTCTCATCTCTGAACACAAAGTATGGCACGATTTACAAAACGGCAAACTTCAAATACCTCGGTAAAACAATACAAATGAGTGGACATAACAGAGACTCAAACAGAGAAAGAAAGACTAAACTGGACAAGGCATACAAAGTAGAGTGGAATCATTACAACAAGAAGTCTATCTCACAAAAAACCAAATTACGCCATTACGACACGGTGGTGCTCCCCGAGGCACTATATGCAGCAGAGACCACACTAATCCTAGGGCATACATGTATCAGACAATTAGAAAAAGTAAAACGGAAAATACTTAGGAAAATATTTGGCGCAACTAACAACAATGGAATACGGATCAAGAAACCTACAGAGGAACTGTACAAACATACGGAGACAATCAAAGAAAAGATTAGAAAACGCAGACTACAATTCTATGGGCACCTATACAGAATGCCATCACACAGGCTGACCAAACAGATCATTGACTGGGTAACCACTACAAACAACAAATGGGTGGCAGAGGTAGAAAACGACCTGAACCAACTCAACATAACAGCAGACACAATAAACGAGAGAATAAAATTCAGAAACATCATTAAGAAAAGTAAACTACATGAGATACAATGTGACAAACGAACAGGCATAAAATGGACCGAAGAACGCAAGAAAGATCACAGCCAGAAGATGAAAGAAATATGGGCAACCAAAACGGCCACCAAGATGAAGCCCAAGACACAAAGTCGACAAGAAGCATGGACAGAGGACCGGAAACAGAAACACGGCGAGCGAATGAGGAAAGTTTGGGCAGCAAGGAAGGCAGAAAAAGGAACTGGCCATGTAGTTTAGTCCAAATGCGCTCTTGAAGGGCAAAACACCAATAATATATATATAAGCCTTTTTCGAAGACTACTATAAATTTACTTTAATTTTTGATATCTACTCAGAGAATGACTAACAATTATGTTGTCATATACTTGTACACAATATCGACGCGTTACCGAGTGTGGAACGACAGTGTTAGAAAATATGAAATGAGAATGAAGTGTAATCTCGAAATGGACATTAATTGTTAAAATAAGTTACAGAAATGAATGATAAGCTGCACAACTCGCTGTTAGCCCATAGATGCAAGTTGCCATGGCCAAATGAATACAGAAATACCGCTCCTTTTTGTCGCAGGTGTATAACAGTGACGTCCTTCTGTCCCTAGTTTTCATTTGACGCGGCACATATATGTCCTCATGGTCGAGGTGGAATTACCAGGAATACAACGATTTTGTTTACACTTGACGAAATTTGCCTGTTTATCATTGTAAGCGTGAAACGTATTTCAGATATCACCCCTCCTCTAAGAGAACACATTTACTGTTGCGGACTATGCATCAATTAATTACACCCTCCACAGTTTCACAAAACACAGCTTCGTTAAAGGCCATCTGAACCCCACAGTCGGTCATCTTGCCTTGTCAGTGCTACTTTACAGCAGCAAGGTCTTGTACTATTCTTCAAAACTAACAATAAGCCGCGACTAGCCTCACACTCCTTCAGGGCTCAGTAAGAGAGAACGGGTCGACCAGTACAAAGCGACGGCAGTTTTCAGGCTCGTCATACTTGGGAAACTATAGTGTGAATGATCGAAGCCCGTTGCACTGATGTAACAGCGACGCCTCGATTTGTGAAGTCTACAAGCCGAACGTTAGCCCCGTATTCATCCGTTTACGGCCTCTGTGACACAACCTTGCCCAGTCACATCACGGAAACTTGCCAGCTACACATCACTCAATCAAATATTCTGATATACATACCACACATAGCGGACTCCTCGCCCTTAATGTCACAATGACTGTTTTCTTTAAATACACCTTTAGCCACATTTACCTGTTTAGGCGTTTGTACCATTTCTGGTTACAGCTTTCTCTATGGACATGTCTTTTCTTAGAAACATTTCATCTATATTAATATTGCTCTGTACATGCGTGCATTGTGGAAGTGTGGAGAAACATGAATTTCACACAGTTTACATGAACGATAATTCCAGGCGACTGCTCTACTCGACGGGAGGCCCTAGCCACATGACATGTCATTTCATTTCATAATTTCGTGGCAACGGCCTTGCCGCAGTGGGTAACCCGGTTCCCGTCAGATCACCGAAGTTAAGCGCTGTCGGGCGTGGCCGGCACTTGGATGGGTGACCATACGGGTCGACATGCGCTGTTGCAATTTTTCTGGGTGTACTCAACCTCGTGATGCCAATGGAGGAGCTGCTCGACCGAATCGTAGCGGCTCCGGTCAAAGAAAACCATCATATGACCGGGAGAGTGGTGTGCTGACCACACGCCCCTACTATCCGCATCCTCATCTGAGGATGACACGGCGGTCGGATGGTCCCGATGGGCAACTTGTTGCCTGCAGACGGAGTGCATAATTCCGTACTCTCTTATAACAGTGCTGGAGGGCTTCACAAGCGGCGAGTGATTTTGAAGCTCCGTATTGCTCGTTTGGTGGGTTGGTTTTGGGGAGGGGACCAAACAGCGAGGTCATCGGTCCAATCGGGTTAGGGAAGGATGGGGAAGTTAGTTCGCCATGCCCTTTCAAAGGAACCATCCTGGCATTCGCCTAAAACGATATAGAGAAATCATGGAAAACTTAAATCGGGATGGCCAGACTAGGGGTTTCAACCCCTGTCCTCCCGATTGCGATTCCAGTGTGTTGACCACTGCACCACCTCGATTAATTTTGATCGTTTATTTATATTACTGCGATTTAAATATCTCCTATTAAATAAAGCTTTCGCCTATGTAGCTGAGCGACTAGCACGTCTGCTGCCATGCTGAAGTTCCGAGTTCAAATCCTGATACAGTTAGTAATTTCTCCTGATGGGAGGACTGAAACAGGGTGTTACTCAGGCTTGCGTTGTCCATTGAGGGGCTGTCAGAATGAGAAGTAGCGGTTCTAAAGTTTGAAAAGTTGACGGCAGCTGGGAGAAGTTGTGCTTATCCCCATAGCCCTCCACACCACATCAAAATGAGAAATGACATTATTGGCAGAGGATGAGACGGCACCCGGTAGAAATCGCACAGTTTGTACACCGAGAAAAGCGTTTCCGTGACCAACGCACTAAACTCGCATTTAATTTACTATCTAGCCATCCAGGTTAAGGTTTTGCGTAGTTTCCACAAAATCGTTTGCAGCGAGTTCCCGTGTGGTTCCTTAGGGGGCACACGGCGTGTTCCTTCCAATCCGAGTCCAGTCCGGTCTGCTTTCGTTGCTCAGTGGTCAGCGCCCCTGACTGCTACGCGAAGGACCAGGGTTTCATTCTCGGTACAGCCAGGGACACTTTCCTTGGTGGGAGGACTGCACTGGGACACACTCAGCCTAGTAATGCCAATTGAATAGCTACTTGAGTGACAAGTAGTGGCTCCCAGGCTTGGGAAGCTGAGAACGGCCGGGAGACCGGTGTGCTTACTCCACGCCCCTCCGTACGGGATCCAAATTACGCCGGTGGTAGAGGATGACTCGGCGGCCATTCGGTACTGAATGGCCCGACGGAACCAAAAGATGAAGCTTTTCCAATCCGAGGATGTGCTCTGTCTTCAGTGACATCGTCATCAGGGGGCATTATTACCAAATCTTCCTTTAATAATATCCATTTTTCGGATGAGAAATATTAAAAATACTAACACAACTCACAGTACTGGAAGGATTACTAAACGAAATATGATACCCTCTACCCCTAAGAGGAAGACGTTCTTTTATTGCGTTTTGAGGCATTCGGCTTCAAGAACCATAATCTTCTCGAAGGTCAACAGGAATAAAGTATTCGAACAGATATGATAGCAGAGAACGACATAGAAGATAACGTACTTTATTCCAGTTTCAAAAGAAAGGTTCCTGCTTTACCTGCGCACGCTCATACGGACGAGACACGCTTCCTGCTCGCCATCTGTTTGTGACCTCGCATTTGCAGCGGTAATAGAACAGGTAACCGAGAAGCAACATCCTGCAAGCTGCTGCCTGTCTGAGTCTTCATCGGCGGGGCGTGTGATCCGGCAACAGGATACGACTGGGAGGCTGAGGAAAATACGCAACAGGAACTAGGATGGCTGGCCGTGGCCGCGGTCGCCCCCGGAATCAATAGCGGATCCTCCGCGCCAAAGGCCAGTCTGCCGGGCTCAAACACCCTACACTCTTCCAGCTACGTCCTGTCTTCAAATCTGCTAACTTACCACAGTTGTAACGTCGTTATTACTCTTGAAAGCCACCAAGTCCCTTGCAGCTTCCGGAGGCACAGGGCATATTGTCTTTTTCTTATATTTTTCTTTTAATTTGATATTGGGAATGTGTTGTTGTTGCGGTCTTCAGTCGGAAGACTGGTTTGATGTAGCTCTCCACGCTAGCCTACCGTGTACAGGCCTCCCTATCTCTATGTACTTAGTGCAACATACACCCACTTGAAGGTGGTTACTATAGGCAGGTCCATTAATCTCCCTCTGCAAATCTTACCATCCACACTTCCCTCCATTACCAAATTAGCTGATGCTTGGTGCCTCAGGATTTTTCTTCTCAACCGTGTCGATGCGTTTGTTAAGTTGCACTACAAAACCCTTCCTAGACAGCTCGATTCGCTAACCTTTACACTTTTAACTCGGTATACCCATCTAATCTTCAACACTCTTCTGTGGCATTACATTCCAAAAGCTTCTTTTCCTTTCTCTGTAAAGTTTCGCGCTCACGATTCACTTTCGTGTAATACTACCCTCTAAACACTCTAAAAAAGAGAAAAAAATGTTTAATATCTAAATTTATATTCGAGTCTGACAAATGTTATTTTTCAGTAAAGCTTTTCCTTCCATTTTCAGTCTTCTTTTTGTATCGACTTTACTTCTGACGTAATCGTCAATATTACTGTCCAAACTGTAAAACCCATCTTCTACCTTTAGTGTCTCATTTCTCAATTTAATTCCTTCAGCTTGTCCTTATTTAATTCGATTACACTTCATTATCCTTATTTTACTTTTTTATGTTCTTCTTCTAACTTGTTTTTAAGACACCATCCATTCCGTTCAAATGATCTTCCCAGTTCTTTCCTGCCTGTGACAGAAGTACTATATCATCTACAAACTTATGGTTTTTATTTCTTCTCATTGAACTTCAGTGGTTTTCCAGAGTTGTCTTCGGTCTTTTTTACTACTGACTCTATGTAAAGATAAAATAACGTGGGGGCTAGGCTACTACCGCCGAGTCGCATTACCTTCTCAGTCACTGCCTCCCTTTCATGTTCTACGACTCTTATACTGCAGTCCGATTTCTGTACAAGTTTTTCGCTCACTATATGGTATTCGTGTTATTTTCAGAATTCCAGAGATTATAGTCCAGTCAAGATTGTTAAAAATCTCTTTTTCAGATTGCAAGTGCTGTTAATGTAGGTTTATCTAAAATGTAGCTTGAAAATATGTTGTAGGGCCCATATTACTTCGTCTGTTCCTGCATTTCTCCAGAAGCTAAAATGATCATCCCCCAAATCGTCTTCACCGAGCGGGGTGGCGCAGTGGTTAGACACTGGACTCGCATTCGGGAGGACGACGGTTCAATCCCACGTCCGGCCATCCTGATTTAGGTTTTCCGTGATTTCCCTAAATCGCTCCAGGCAAATGCCGGGATGGTTCCTTTCAAAGGGCACGGCCGACTTCCTTCCCCGTCCTTCCCTAATCCGATGAGACCGATGACCTCGCTGTCTGGTCTCCTTCCCCAAACCAACCAACCAACCAACCAACCAACCAAGCAAATCGTCTTCTATCACGTGTCCCATTCTTCCGTAGATAATTAGTACCAGTAGTTTGCTACCATTATTTATTACACTGGCGCTTCGGTAATACTGGTCTAGTGACAGCTTAAAATGCTCGAGATACAAAACAGGACAACAAATTCTTAGTAAGTATCCGGTAACTGGCGTAGCGAGAACACAATATAGACATCCACGGTAACATAGCGCTGGATGTGAGGTACAGGTATGAAAATGAAATACATTGCTATTTACAGGGTATATTTTCTGTAGTAAATAGATGACGGGTCACTTAAATTGCAATAATTTTTTTCCGAGCCTGTGTAAAGAATATGGCTCAGTAGCACTAAAAAGTGATTCTGAAGCTGTTTTTATCGTAAAGCCAGAGATTGCGCTACAAAACTGCTTCATCGTCATATCTCAACGCTGCTGAATTACACAGTATACTTTACACACGTCCGCCCCTCGCCCCTCCCCCTCCCAAAAATACTGTGGTAGTTTATACCCCAGCATCTCTCTCAGTACAATATATTTATTTTGTGTAGATAGACACTTAATGTCAGTTTCATGCCTTGTTATTTAAAGTTGTTTTCACTGTAGTCAGAATGACAGCAAAATATCAGAGATGCATTACCGCACTTCTAAATTTGATGAATCCATATACAAAATTGATATGTTATAAACTAACAGAAGCATGCAACACTACGATTGTTTAAACATCACAGCAGCTTTATGGTTAGTAGCTGATTTATAAATACCTTGTTCCTTCAGTCTTTCCAGTATAAAGCTGTTCTCTTCTCTAAGAGCGAAGTTTAAGTGGTGTTTAAGAGAACTGACTAATACACTGTCGAGTTAAATTAATGCCGCCGCCTGTTAAAAAGCCTGGGTAACTGACTTTTGCAGCGCGAACCGAAGCAAGACTTGGTGGAAGAGTGTCACTGAAGTGGAAGGTACCCTCTGTTGAGGATGCATAGCGCGACCGGCCCGATCGAGGTGGTCCCACAGATTACAAATTGTGGTATATCCAAATGGTCTTTGAATCATACTCTCTGTGAACTGTGTGACTCGTTGCATTGTCCTGCTGGTAGATGCCATCGTGCCGAGGAAGAACAAACTGCATGCATTGGTGGACATGGCCTCCAGGGATAGATGCATAGTTCTGTTGATCCATTGTGCCTTCCAGAACGACGAAATCACCTGGGGAATGCCACGAAAACGTTCCCCAGACGTAACGCACCCTCCCCCGGCCTGGAACCTTCTGACGATTGCTGTAGGGTCTGCTTTCCGTACGAAGGAGCATAAAACGTGATTCGTCTCAAAAGGCCACCTGCCACCACTCAGTGGTCGTCTAGCTGCGGTACAGGCGTACAAATCCCAGCCTTCGTCATCGATGAACAGCCTTCACCACGGGTGCATGATCCAGGCGCCTGCTGCGGAGGCCCATACGCAGCAGTGTTCGCTGGGTGGTCTTTGAGGAGACACTGTTGGTAGCCCCTTAGTTCATGCGTGTGGTCAATTGCTCAACAGCTGCCCGTCTATTCCGCCGTACACATCTACGCAGCCTTTGTTCGGCCCCCTCGTCTATGGGCCGTGGTACACTACAGTTGCCTTGGCTCCGGTTGTGGATAGCGCCCTTTTCGATGCATGATATACTTTAACCATAGGTGCACGCGAACAGTTTACAAACTTCGCCGTTTCAGATATGCTTCCATCCCTGGACGGAAAGCCAATGATCACGCGCTTTTGGACGTCAGATAAATCGCACCGTTTCTTTAATGCGACAAAGACTGCACTGTTTTCCGCGTCCCCCGATTAGGTTTATTTACCCTCCACTGCTAGTGCTGTCACCTGCCGTCGCACTTTGAAGCCGCCTATGACCACATTAATGTATTCTGAACGTTCGAAATTGGAATTCATATACCACCATCCAGCTTTTCATTTTGTGGTTTTCTAAACAATTTGAATAAAATGTTGGGCTTGTTCCTAAAACGGAACTAATTTTCTTTTTACCATCCTACTGCAACAGAATGAACATTCCGTTTATAGTTGCAGTTTCATTGCTGATGATGCATTAAAATTCCCTTTTTTTCATAGTATGTTCCAAAGAAGCATAAGTACTAACTAATTACAACTTTCAGAGCTATTCTTGCAAGTTCTACCTGATTCTCCTGGTGTGAGAGAATTCGCCGACAAAATACGTTATCAGGAAAAGCCACGTACATACTTCTATCGTGTCGCTCAATTTAAGAAAAGCTTTATGTGTACAATACAAGGCATCAGTAATACACCACAACAGACAATGCGGCACCAGTGGAAAGAAAGAACTGCGTATCTCAGTGACAGAACAACACCCGGAGAAGTACTCCCTCTAAGCCACATCGAGGCGTGAACGACCTAGAAGTCTATCAACAGACTGTGCTGTGAATTTGCAGGGTCCAAAGAAAGCACCTGGAAGGGTGGGGGGGGGGGGGGGGGTTCAGTTTAACTGCAGACACCTGCAGACTACCAGCCACCTCCTGTAGAGTGAGTTGTCTTCAAACAACTGCACTACGAAAAATCTACACAAGGGCATCCCAAAATCACTAGACGTGGCCAGCTTTTGATGTAAGACAGTATAATCTAAGCAATAAGATACAAACATCAATATAAGTTTTGCATCATCCTGATATGTCGTGCAAGTGTCTTGCAATTCTGACTGCTCCTTCTAACAACCCTACCACAACAAAGGACAAAAGTTAATTATGATTGTAGCGTTGCTCACGCTGCTAAGTATTGCATTTTCGGGCAACAACAAAGTTATATTATGTGACAGGTGTCATTAGAGCACAGTTAATAAAGTCATTTCTTGAAATAATGGATAAACTAGCACTCATCTTTTCGTGTTGCCCACGCTGGTCTCGTTGTGAACTCATGGCTCAATCGTCGAAAATCTAGGCAGTGATGATTCCAAGCTCGGATGCAAAGAGGCCTAGGTGTTATTCTGCGATATTCAAAAGTTTTATAGATGTGTTTCATAAACCATTCTTGAAGATTAAACTTTTACAAGTTAGGACAATGGTGATGTAAAAAGAGTAATCAATACTCCGAATTTAAGTTACACTTCTTTTTCATTACTTTTGTTGCAGTATCACGTAACTCGTTCCAAAACATCACTTCACAATATAAAACATACTCTAAAATATCTTTCGCACTGTTAAAGTTCACATTTCATAAACTGACTACAATCTGCGTCTTTTTAACATGACGACCAAAGCTTGACTCTTTAATAACCGCTTACGCGCCCAAAAATCAGAGTTACAAGTAGGTCAAAGATCATAGTGACAAAAGAAAGAATACACATAAGAATAATATCATTGAAATATGTACATATCGATGTATCGAAGTACCTCTACAGTAATGAAATCAAATCTGAATGTTGTCACAGAAATATGTTTATTTTACAGAAACACAGTAGAATATTGCTGGTATCGAGAGGTTGAGGTGAGGTGCCGTAATGATTACGTAATTCAAGTACCATTACATGCTCTACCAGTCGGCAGGCCAGCCCTGAGATTGTAAACTTAGTTACTTTGACCGTGGTGTCTGTTCTTCCGGACACGCCACACATTCATATAATTTGATAGGTATATCTGGAATGAATCCACCTTCTTCAGTACGGATGCGAAAATCCGTCCGACCTGCGGGAATCTCGGAAGAGTGAATTTGGAGGACACGGACAAGGGCCGCGGATAGGTGGCACTCGTTGGGAGTGTAGATCGGCCGTGAGGCGAGCGAGATAATGTGTGCAGTTGCGATAATACTTTGCCCCGGATGGCGCAGTGGTTACCGCAAAAAAATGGTTCAAATGGCTCTGAGCACTATGGGACATAAATCTATGGTCATCAGTCCCCTAGAACTTAGAACTACATAAACCTAACTAACCGAAGGACACCACACAACACCCAGTCAGCACGAGGCAGAGAAAATCCCTGACCCCGCCGGGTTACCGCATCCGCCTAGTAAGCAAGAGGTCACGGGTTCGAATTCCTGTCCGGTACACATTTCCACTCGTCATTCCATGTAATGTCCCAATGCAGTGACAGCAGTGAACTCTCACCTTTCGTTTCCTTTCTTCCCTCCTCCACTTTCAATTTACACATACCATATACTTGTCTTTCTGTATCCGTGGTCGCTACCATACGTTTCTGAAGTGAACGTGAATGTAACTAATTCCAGGGCATGATGGAAGAAACATGCATTCCCACTATTATGCTAAAAAGTGACGAGATCAACCAGTTTCCTTGATTAACTCAGTCATTTCAGCAGTTTATTCTCTCAGTGCGTGTTACTGCGAAGCGCGTGTGTTTTAGAGGTTTGTGTGATGGGTATCAGAGGCAGAAAAGCGCTGCCAGCTAGGAGTGCATTTGGACAGTTGTGGTAAGCCGCGCGGAGACCGCATCGGCAAGCTAACTGAAACGTCGTTGATTGACAGCTCCAGCTTACGAAATGCAGCGTACCGATTAATTAACTGTGAACATTCAGTATAAGCGCCATCCATTCCTTTGAGATTTTTCATTCGTTCGAGTTCAAATGCTGTACGCCTCACAATTCCATAACTTTTCTGATTATGTTGCTCAGCTAGAAATAAAGGAGGAGGATTAGGATTTAGCGTACATTCGACGACTATGTCACTATGGACAGAACACAGGCCCGTTTAGGAAGAGGATGCAAAATTGTCGTTTAAAATTGACTGAAGCGATTTAGGGAAACCAAGGACAATGTGAATGAAGATGGTTGGACGGGGACTACAATCGTGCACATCCAGTGTCTTAACAAGTACGCCACTTCGCAAAGTGTGTGGAAGTAGCTGTCGCTGTGTTTTGGTCGAACGTGCCACCGTCCTGAGCAAATATATCGCGAAACACTTTTTTGTCACATCACACACATCCATGCCCGAGGCAGGATTCGAACCTGCGACCGTAGCAGTCGGGCTGTTCCAGACTGTAGCGCCTAGAACCCCTCGGCCACAAGGGCCACTGTGTGATGTCCTTAGGTTACTTAGGTTTAAGCAGTTCTAAGTCTTGGAGACTGATGACCTCAGATGTTAAGTCCCATAGTGCTGAGTCATTTTAACCATTTTGCACGTACGCGTACACCATAATTACTATACCACTCAAACATTTGGGGTTACACTTGTCTGGTAGGAGACGTTCCCGGGTTGGAGGGGTGTCCGTTGGGGAGCCGAACCGCACAATTACCCTGGTTTCTGTGTGGGACGGCGGTGGGGTGGTTGGACTGCTGTGGCCTGTTGTGGCGTTGTGAACGACCTAGGGCTACGACGGGACGAAGTCTCTCCGTCGTTTCTATGTCCCCAGTTCAATACACAATAAACATAAAGTATCTGACGGATAGGGTGACCACCAACCTGCGACTGTGGTTGCTGATGAAGCTGTAGTGTACAGGAAAATATCGTCGTTGAGAGACTGTAGATGAATATAGGATCGCTTGTAGAGAATTTGTATTGGGATGGTGGATGACAGTTTGCCTTAAATGTGGAAAAAATGTAAGTTAATGTTTATGAGTACGGCAAACGATACTGTATGTTGGGGTATAGTATTTGTGGTGTAGTGTGTGTTAAACAGAAGGAACTTGCGTTTGCTCAAGGCAGAACCACATTCCCGTAGTTACACAGCAGTGTGTTGTTTGACACTGTCGCACAGATTAAATATCTTAACGTTGCAAAGCGAAGTGAAATGGAAATAACACGTAAGGTCGATTGTATAGATGGTGAATGGGTGACTTTGGTTTCTTGGGAGGATTCTGGGAAAGCGTAGCTCATCTTTAGACGAGACAGCGTACAGAACAATTGTACGATTCATTCTTGAGTACTGACTGAGTTGTCGGGATCCCCACCAGGACGGATGCAAGAAAGACATTAAAGCAGTCCAAAGGCTTGCTGCTAAATGTATTACCGATAAGCGCAATCGGCACGTGAGTATTGCGGGAATGCTTCGTGACCCAGTGGGAATCCCTCGAGGGAGAAAGCGAAACACCGTTGTGAAACTTTCAAGAATCTGCATATTTGACAGCCTGCAGAACGATCCTTTTGCCACCAAAATACATATCGATCAAGGACTGCGAAGATAAGATCAGTGAAATAAGAGCTCGTACGGTAACAAATAGACAGTTTTTCCCTCACTCCATTTGCGAGTGGAATACAAAAGGAAATGACTAGCAGTGATTAAAGCACCCTCCACTTTGCATCGTATGGTGGGTTGCGGAGTATGTTAATGGATACAGATTTAGAATAAAATACATTTTTATTACTTCTGTCGTTACCCTGTATTGCAAGGACCAGAACGTTCATGTCAACTTTATTCTGGGTATTTTCGTTATTCATATTTTTGAGCGTTGTGTTTCTGAGGCGGAAATGGGTTCCTAGTCTAGCGTTCACCTAATTGGTTGTGCGATTTGCCTAAAAGCCGCATCCACACCCTCAGCTGTTCCACATCTATGGTTGGTAATTCTGTGTTAGTTTGATATTGGTGTGGCCAACCTACTGTTCAAAACCAAATATTTTTGTGTTTCATACATTTCTAGATCGTCATTTTTGTTTTTGAAGTTCAAGTTGTGAAGTTGTGCTTGAGTTTACATAATTGAGTGTTTCATCTGTGGCATACATCACGTTCCAAGATGCTACTCCAGGCGGGTGTAAAAATGAATGTGCGCAACAGAAAATAATAAACGCTAAAATTATGATTTGGCCCTGTCTGACTACCCCCTGAAGCAGATCTGAGGATCTCTTAATGCTCTTTTTAACACATAAATTACAATCTAAACATGAATGAATGATGAACGCAACTAATACAACTAAACGATAAACGTTGTTGTTCAATATATATTTATTATAGATTAAAATCAACCCTTTAAGTACAATTGTCTATACTTCCTAACTAAAATGATTAATCAATTGCCCAACTCTGCCCCTTATTCTCAAATAACGCGAAATTACTGACACTATCTACGTACCAAACACTAGAAGACACTACTTTCAAAGATGATCTAAGTGGTGTGGAACCTCAGTGGAAATAATTTAACGTGATCGTAGCTGTTTAGTTTTATAGCCCTAATAAGCCGAAGTAATTTGCGATATCACCGTATGTACTGCGTCCGGTGGGTCGAAGTGATGGTTCTTGTACTCGTCTGCGACGATGGAAGAACTCCAGTCACAAATAAACGCTTTCAAACACTAGGACGGCAGAAGGCGGCTCTCTGACTAATATACTCTAATACTGTTTTCTCCTGTCTGTGTTCTACACACGAGAAACGCGAACTCCCAGCCACAAGGACGGAGTTCAGATAACGTTTCAACATAAGTATACGCTGAAGAAGTGCTCTCAATTACTGAACACTGCGTACTCGACGACGACTTCCAACCCAGAGGTGAAGTCCAGAATCGTATAGGTTCGCAACAGTACAGTGCTTAACTGCTCTAACTATAAACTCTCCTGGGAGCAAAGACAGCAAGTCCGTCTGTACCAACAAAGCTGATACCGAGCGACCGTCGGCACACGAGCGCGCTCAACGGAAGACCTCGTCTCTCCATCGCTGGCTTCCCAGCAAGGCACGGCTCCCAATCCTCGTAATTCCGAAAACAAATCATATTCCCGAAACCACGGAATATTCTCCCTCTCTACAGATTCTTCCGAACGCCGACCAACCATATTTTAGTCTTTTGTCGTCCAGTGCGGAAAGTTGGCGAGGAACAATCTATACTCGTACAATGGTGTGCTTCTGAGTAAAAATCCTTGGAAAGAACCCAGCCTGCGTGGTTTACGAGGTGTCGCTTCTTCGTTCCTCCCACCCGCATCCAAGTTTTGCAGATTTCCCAGCTATCCCTCCGGTCATGCTACAATAGCGGCCGGCCGTCGCCCTATTGTATTCCAGAGCTCAGGTGCCACGACGTCCATCTAGCTACTTCCTGCTTTTAAGCAGGACCAACACCTGTGCGGGCCTTCTACCCAGAGCTTGAGTGCTGCCTGAAATTCCATCTACACTGGCGTTCCAACCTTTACTAGTATAGGCAATCATTCATTACGCTCTTCTGATAATAAAGAAAATCCGTCACCTTTCATGCAATAAGCGTTAACAATTATTTACAAGGCGTACGTGACAATGTCAGTCTCCTTTAAATATTCATATATACGATGTACAACTTATCAAATGATACCTAATTGTGGTTGTAGTTCACGGCATAGAATGTGGATGAGTGCTTGTAAGGTGCGAAATTATAGCCACCTTACAACGTATTTACAAACTCTGATTAGTACTTGTGAATAGGTGTTGTAATGGAAACACAGCTTCTGCTTGTAGAGAATACAGTAGACGATTTAAATGTAGGGTCCGAGTTTCAGTAATTTTTACTCATGTTTTCACTAAACTTCTTTAGATAGGTGCAGTGCGCGGGAGTCATATTTCATCTGAACTTGCGACGGAGTTGACGTTATTGAGTTGGTAGATTGAAGTCCTTTTTTCAACACGCATGCTCAGAATTTCTACACGTATCGGTGTTCCACATTCAAGAAATTGGTGGACTTACGTATACAAGACCTCTTTTCCAACATTTACAGCTGATTGAACATCTTTGAGAAGGAGATGAAGGTAGACAATTGGTTTTAGGTAATGGTAAACTGTTGAGTAATCCCGTGATCACTGTTTGCTGATGAAGCCACATTCACACTTGGCGGAATCATTAACACTTGTAACTCACATCGGTGGGGTGACGAAACGCGAAATGCCTGTGTGGAGACATATCTTCAGGAACGCTTCTCTGTATGTATATGGTGTGGTATGATAGACAATCAGTCGACTGGTCATGTTGTATTACCGCATCATCTTACGGGGCCTCTTATCCTGTCTTTCTTGAAAACGACCTTTCAGCATTGCTGTAAGAGGCGGTGGTGGTGGTGGTTAGTGTTTAACGTCCCGTCGACAACGAGGTCATTAGAGACGGAGCGTAAGCTCGGGTAAGGGAAGGATTGGGAAGGAAATCGGCCGTGCCCTTTCAGAGGAACCATCCCGGCATTTGCCTGAAGCGATTTAGGGAAATCACGGAAAACCTAAATCAGGATGGCCGGAGACGGGATTGAACCGTCGTCCTCCCGAATGCGAGTCCAGTGTGCTGTAAGAGGCCACTCTGCCTGCGTGGATGGGTTATTCCGGTATGACGGGGCCCTTGCTCATTCTAGTCGTCACCTAGCGCATCATCTAAACCTAACATTCCCCTTAAAGTGGCCATTTGTGTTTTTTTTAAATACGCCTTATGCAAAACACTGTTCCTTTTTATTCACCCACACCTGTTTCGACACCTGTGTGCCATCTTCTGTGCGTTAAGTTTATTGTTGTAAGGTATGACACAAAGTTTATAATCATTTATTTATTTCAGGCCAAAACATTATAACGTATATTTTGTTTTATCTGTTTCGATTTCTCGCCTTTAAGTTACATTGCCAGTGAAAATACGTTTTTACAGATCGGTTTTGTACCATTTTTTGACAGCCTGACAGCATGCCATACGTGCAAAGAGGTCATGAAGAAATTTGTGCATTTTTGAAGCCTAAATTTTCGTGGGTAGTGTTTTGTACGTTACATTTTTCGTCCTGTTGTGCATCTCTGGTGGAAATCTCTTGCTGCTACTATTGATTACACCTTTTGCACGCCATTTTTATGTAATGTCACTTTCACATTTACTTGACTCGTATTTCTCCGAAACGTGATTTGTGCAGAGACTTCTGTCTCCTTATTCGTTAAGAGGAGCTTCGTTATTGTCGCTGCTCACTTGTTCACGACATGAAGCGTTCTTCCACTGCAAGCAGAGATAACTTTGTACCTGTCTGTGCTTGCTAAAAATTAACGGGCCTTATCAACTTGTGATTTTACTTGTTCTACTCATTTTTTCTACTAAATAGAAAATAGCGAAACGTATTTCAACTGTCTTCGCTGGGCGTGGTTGGGTAGCCTCTCCACAGCATTGTGTCTCTCTGGTTGCTCCATGTAAAAGCGAGGAACTGTGACATGATTAAAATATGACTAAGAACAATATTGTTCGTTAAATGTACTGAAAACTCTACTGTTAAAATAAATATGATCTGACGCACCGATTTATATGCGTACGAAGAACCACGTAAAGCTCTCTTGCTAATTGAAGCAACAGTTGATAGTCTGCTATTTTCATAGCGTAGATAACGAGTCCCCCTTATACTTGCGGTCACCGTAACCTGTAGAGGGGTTATACCGCAGAGTCATTAAGACGGAAGAGTGCAAGGCTATTGTCTGAGCGTGGGAAGTGCGGTCGTCGGCAGCCCGGATGCCATGCCGTGGGGGCTAGATCCGGATACTGACGCCTAAGAAATTCTTCTGAGGCAGCGCCACCCCGCGAACGACGTCAAAGATCATTATTTTGTTGTTGTTTCTTTATGAATTCCTCTTAGAAATTATTAGATTCTAACGTATCTCCTGAGCGCAGAACCATTTAAGTGATACAAGAGCAAGTGTGTACACTTTTTCTACACTGCAGGACCTGCTGAATGAAAGCACGCTATAATTTACAGTGTGTGACTCAGTGGTTGGGTGCAAGTGTTTCAGTTGGATGCCACTTCTGAGAAGTGTGTATTCCTAAACTACTCCAGTGATCCAACTGAGGAAAAGGGACCTAAGTTTAACTTGAAATCAAAACCATGTGCCATTCCTGGCGACTCCTCATGTCGTTGAGTGCTGAAGGCTAGATCTGGTTTCCAGGCACTCGTTGTACCACTAAACCACCACGCCCGAGGGAAATGCACCGTAATCCTCATAGTTTAAAAAAATGGTTCAAATGGCTCTGAGCATTATGGGACTTAACATCTGTGGTCATCAGTCCCCTAGATGTTAGAACTACTTAAACCTAACTAACCTAAGGACATCACACACATCCATGCCCGAGGCAGGATTCGAACCTGCGACCGTAGCAGTCGCGCGGTTCCGGACTGCGCGCCTAGAACCGCGAGGACACCGCGGCCGGCCCTCATAGTTGATAATCCTTTTATCCAATTAATAAATGTAGATACAATGCCCAATAATATGGTACAGTAATCAAGCATCACATTTAGACAAACGGTGTCTCATTCTGCTGATGGACCGTATCTTAACAATATTACTATGTTACTGATACTGTTGAAAACGTAAAAATTATTGAAGTCTCGGTGAACTGCAACCGGTGCTTCATGGAGTAGATGCTGGCGGGGATGCGAAACTTCTTATTGTACATCTCTTTTCCTCCAACAAAGGAACAGTTTGTGTCAGTCTCTGTAAACATACTAGGCGATTTTAAGTGGAATTTAGAAATACTCTGTAAACTATTTTTAGATTGGTTAGTAGCGAAAAGGCCTCCTAGCCTTCACTTGATTCTCACAAATTTTCATTACGGTTATAATCCAGCAGATACGATGAGAACGAGTTAATTATTCCGGAATACTTCATAAATACCAGCACTCGTAATTTCTTTAGCATCCCTGAGAGAGAAGGAACTCGTCCCATCTCCGACGTTTCTTAATTTAAGGCTCTTCAGTCCCTGACACAGCGTTTAGCGTGCTCACTAATGCGTGCATCTGGCTAACAAAGGGGCGCTTGTTCGAACCCGGCTACGATTGTGAGTGATGATTTTAATCTGTGGTCAGTTTTGTCTTCTGTTGTCAGTTATGTGCAATTATGATCATATTTTTTGGAATCCCGCCATTATGGTCAGCAATTGTATTGGTGTAATTTGCCGAGAACTTCAGGTGCCCGTTATAAGTTATATGCAGCAAGATATAATATCATTAGCAGATTCAGGAAGAGTAAAGACGGGCATGTTCTTCGTGTATGGATTCTATCATTACAGTCTTCTACATGTGTTGAAAATTCTATTTTTGTATTGAGTCGCGTAAATAGCACTAATGTTGTTTAACTGGTGAAGTAAAAATTAATGCTCGTGGAAGGAGAATAATTTGGAAATCATAGACCACATGTACGACTGCATTGTGACACCTGTGACCATTCGGTGTCTCTAGCACAGGAAACGTATGTTGTGTATGAACTTTAATTGTTCTCAATCGGCATTCACAAAACTTATCCCTAAACGGGAGAGAGTGCACTTGGAGTCCTTATTGATACTACCTTCATGTTTACAAAAACGCTGATATTGAGTGAAGTTGTTATGATGAAATTAAATGTGCTTGTTAATGACCTTATGATTATTTGGTGTCAATAGAATGTCTATTTTCCTAACTAATATCTTGATATAGTTTGTCATTTTCTTTCTTTTTGTTGCAGTTAAATTAGTGAAAAATTAGTAAAGGCCAAGAATGGAAGAACAACTTACACTGTTGCCTGCTTGTATATAACAGGAAACTGAATTAAATTTCAGTCGGAAGGTTAAGTCCTGTCAATTCATTAGTCGTTGGTTATCAGAGTGGCAGCTTCCATTCCGGTTTCTTTGAGGAAGTTTGTTTGTGTGTGTGTTTTAAGTTAGCAGGACCGTTACGTTCCGCAGTTTGTGAGGCAAACCTCTGGTTGTACGCTGATTTCTTTCGCTTCAAGGACACTTCCGGTTTTTTCAACGATAAATGAGTCCGCGAAAGGGCAACTTGTCTCCCGTAATGTCTGTGAGTAACTGCCATACAGGACACCTGCATATTCTCCGCACCTAGTCCCACAAGATTCAAACTTGTTTTTAAACGATTCAGTAGTGAATCACTACGTGAAGGTGGTGTACATTTATTATGATTTTAAGGTAATATTTTATGGCAGCTATTTTTTCATATGTACTAGTTCGGCGTGAAAATATCCTGACAGTTTTTCACAAAATTCAAACGTTTGTTTCCTTATTAGGTTCTGTGAAATTTTCGCCAGTACCGGAGTAGCTACTATCTTCACACCTGTCTCTTGTTAAAACAGTGACTCCAAATTATTCTGTTAAGAAAAGGACGGAGATTGCATGTTTTTGTTCCGTTGACGACGAGATCAGTAAAGGCGGAGTACAAACTCAGACTAGGGAAGAACAGGGAAGGAAACTGGTCGTGTCCTTTTCAAAGGAACCATCCCAGTATTTGCCTTAAGCTATTTCGGGAAAGCATGGCAAACCTATGTAGGAGGGTCGAATGGGGATTTATACCGCCGCTTACAGAATGAGAGTGGAGTGTGTACTACTTCAGCACCTTACTCGTTTTGTCTGTCAGTTAGTGGTCGCTTCTCATAAGCGCAGGGATGTCACAACGTGATGATGACATGGATCACCGACGACTCCTGCGGATTGCAGCAAGGATAGATGGGTGACAGTAGACTATATGAATCCCAAATTCTTTATAGGATAACACTTTATGACCTGTTAAACCACCTATTGCCATCTCATAATGTAGTACAGAAGTTATCGCCCAATGTGTGTACCTCTGATCACCACACGTCGTAGGGCACAGAGATTAACGTGTACACTGGAACACCATCTATGGACTCTGGAAGGAAGGCAAAGGTCCTCAGGACTGATAAGTTATGGTTCACGTAATTACACACCGATGACAGAATACAAGTGCGTGAAAAACTGAATGAGGGGATTTTTCATGCTTTCAGAAAGCATACCGTTGGAACAAGTGTTTAAGGAATTCTTGTGTGGTGTATGCTTAAATGGGATGAACTGAGGTCCCGCGGTCACAAAATGGCTCTGAGCACTATGGGACTTAACTTCTGAGGTCATCAGTCCCCTTGACTTAGAACTACTTGAACCTAACTAACCTAAGGACATGACACACGTCCATGCCCGATGTAGGATTCGAACCTGCGACCGTAGCGCCTAGAACCGCTCGGCCACCCCGGCCGGCTCCCGCGTTCACCTAGCATCTATGAACGATAAGGAAACGTACCATCTGATCATGTACACCCATTTATTCGTTAATAGCAAACCACAGGTAACCTGTACCTTCAACAAAGCTATGAACCACTGTATACCTCTGAATCTTCTGAGAAAATTGGCAGCAGGGTACCTGTGTGGCCCTCCATCCTATGAAGCATATCTGGGATGCAATCGAGTGATATTTGCGCGCCTTGGACTAATTTCCAACCAGTCTCAGTTATTTCTCAATGGCGGCTGACCCGTTATGGATCAGCACGGCTCTTTGACGCTCTCGGTGTATTGTGCTCGCTCCTTCAGACACAATGACCGTTATCATTAGTCGAAAGGGCGTGCCATACGGTGCTGCGTATGTTTGTCTAATTCGAATGCTCGTATGTGCATGTGACATTTGATTCACTATTCGGAATTTCTGTGAGACACATTACTTTCGTAATACTATAACAACTGTAAGTATGTAATAATTGAAATACGAACCTAGTGCCCAGTCTCATACCTGAAATGAAGATATGACGAAACTTAAAAATTAGCTTGAATTTGATGGCGAATGCTTGTTGGCAGGGATAAAACACAGTGAACGAAAATTTATGCACAACTTATACAGAAACCAGGCAACAGTTTTTAAGACTCAAAGGACATGAAAAGGAAACAGTAGTTGAGAAATGATTCTGATCGATTTGTACATTGATCAAGCTGCGAAGGAAATCAAGAAGAAATTTGTAAAGGAAATTAAAGTTCAGCGAGAAGAAATTTAAACTTTGAGGTTTGCCGACGACGTCATTAATTCTGTCAGAGACGGAAGAGGACTTGGAAGATCAGCTATACGAAATGGGTAGTGTCGTAAGACGAGGTTATCAGTACTTGTAATAAATGATGTCATTGTTTGCCCGTGTGTGCCAATGTAACTCCGCAACCGACCTCTGCAGCCCCATGGGGATTATGTGGTATCACAGGCCTTCAGTCCACATCCAAAATGGTGGTTTCATTTGAAACTGCAGGAGCTTGGTTAAAATTTATGGATGAAAAACGGGGCATCGCACCATTGGAATTCTTATGGAAGGTCTGTAAAGGAACTAGGAATCGAGTGGCCAAGTGGCTGAGTCTGGCCGGAATGTTATTCCTAGAACACTTGACAATTTTGACGAATCTAATCGGTTAAGATTAAAAACAGAAGAACTAATTAATTTTTTGATAAATTTAAATTTGCCAAGATCATGTAACAGTGAAGCAGATTACGAAATACACAACTGGAACAAAATCAATGGGAAAACGATAAAGGAAAAACAGTTTTTTGTTCCGAGGATTCTGTTTATATCCAGAGAACTTCAGTTTCGGTTCAAAAGACGGCAATTTCCAGTAAGATCAGCATTAAGTATCACTGTAAATGGGACACAAGAAAGAAATTTAAGATATTGTGGTATTAACAGAATCAAGCGTTCTCACGATCACTTAAGTATATACAGCTTGCTCTAGAGTGATAAAAACAAAGAATTTCTATATGAATACACCAAATAATATGACAAATGTAGTTCATTAGTTAATTACGTATAAAATAAAGGGTTAATAAAACAGAGTTTACTTTCATTGAATTAAATACAACTGTACTAAGAATATGATGATATAGTTTAACTTTATAATTTCTATATTTAAAATTTCATTTTTTAAGTTCACTTTTGACAGGAGCTGGCTGGCTTTGTCCGAGCGAGACGACGGTAATTCCTGCTGTTTATAAGAGATTTTACCCACTCCCAATCACTGTTTTTTATGTCTGGTGCTATCCTTGATACCCTTGCTGTGCATTATAGTGTTTGTGCGGTGGTAGTTGTTGTGGTTTACGGAGATACGACTCTCTGAAGTAGCCGGTATCATATTGTGGTGGTCACCATAAAATCTTTATTTCGCATTAATGTATATTTCAAGGGGAAAAATAAAAGATTTCTATATAGTGTTTTCGAGCTTTTACGGATATTCATGAATGGTAATGAAAATTTTCAAACATTCCCTAATGTTCTAGAATACTCTAGAGTGTTATAGATAATTCTGGAGTGGTCTTTAACGTTGTCCAAAGTTCTTGAAGTTTTCTGTATGTTCTGTAGTTCTGTAGAACTTCCAGAGTTTTATTCAACATTCTCGAATATTTATGAATGTTTTGGAAAGTTCCGGAATGTTTGAAATGTTCTCGATATTCTACAAAGAAGTAAATAGGTGAGTCTCAGAGTATTTTAAACTAGGGGATTGTATTATACTTAACTCATTTACATCATGAAGAGCTGTGGTCGCAGAGAAAACAGAAGTGAAAGTGTATGTCACTGTAAAAAGTGTGGTGTTACTCTACATTTAGAACACTCTTTAGAGCCCTATCATACCCAACAATCCTCCTAGCTAATATATAAAAAATTAAAATCTGGCTCCACAGCAACCAGTACGACGTTCCAATACGACATTATTGAGTTAAGTGGATTTGCAAGTACTTGAACGGGAAGTACTAATATATTTATGATTTTTGAATGTTAATTTTGATGATGCTTTCGAATGTTCTCGAGTGGTATGGAATGTTCTCAGACATCAAATGAAAATAAAGAACAAGCGTAGCTGGGTCTTTTTCAGGTAGTTAGATGAATAACAACAAAAATAATATAAGGGTAATGGAATGTTTTCGCTTTAAGGCTATGAAGGCATTAAATTAGGAACTAAGACACTAAGAGTAGTAGATGAGTTTTGTTATCAGGGCAGCAAAAACTAAACTCCATCCACACAGGCCATGAAGGCCCAACGGGACCGACCGGCCGCCATGTCATTCTCAGCCCACAGGCATCACTGGATGCGGATATGGAGGGTCATGTGGTCAGCACACCGCTGTCCCGGCCGTATGTCAGTTTATTAGACCGGAGCCGCTACTTCTCAATCAACTAGCTCCTCAGTTTGCCTCAAAGTGCTGAGTGCACCTCTCTTGCCAACAGCGGCCGGCAGACTGGATGGTCACCCATCCAAGTGCTAGCCCAGCCCGGCAGCGCTTAACTTGGGTGATCTGACGGGATCCGGTGTAACCACTGCGGCAGGAAAGTAACTTACAATGGCCGATGTAGAGATAATATAAAATTTAGTCTTTTCTGAAAAAGAGAAATTTGTAGCTCCGAATATAAATTTAAATGTTAGACTTTTCTTAATGTATTTATGTGAAGTGTAGTCTCGCACGAAAGTGAAACGTCTACGATAAACTATGCAGACAAGGAGAGAATGTAAGTTTTTAAAACGTGATGCTATAGGAGAATGCTGAATATTATCTGTATACGTCGGATTGAAGAGGTGTTGATTTGAACTGGGTGAAAATAAATTTATGGTATAACTTGATTAAAAGAAGGGATTAATTGACAGGGCATACGCAGAGACATCAGTGAATCATTAGTTTGATAATGAAAGGTAATGTGTGTGGGAGTGCGAGGGGCGGGCGAGGGAGTAATATGGTAGAGGGAAAACTGTTACAGAGAACTACTACAGCAAGCAGATTCAAATGAATGTTAGGTGCAGTAAATATGCAGGGATGAAGAGGCTTAAAATGACAGATCAGAGTGGAAAACTGTATGAAACCGGTCTTCGGACCGAAGGCAGCAGCAGCAGCAGCAGCAGCAGCAGCAGCAACAACAACAACAACAACAGTTGTTCTCTACCAAACTAACATGAACACATTTGTCTAAGACAATAAACGAAACCTTGGGAATACACGTAACACTCTTTAAAGATAATGTTACTGCAGTTTAATATGCTTAGAACTGTTTGTGATTATCTTCTTGCCTGAGACACCACGGCTGTCGGGTTAGAGCATTAGCCAAAATCTGAATCAGTGTTCTACGTGTAAAATAATGGCATGCTTGGGAATCCCACTGACAAGAAGAATTCCTGGAAAACAGCAGTGTGTTTCATATTATGCATGTGATTGGTTTGTCGAGGTTCAAGAATGTTGCTCTACATATAGAAATTCCATTTGAAAATTATCATTAACTCTGTAAATAGATCGTTGTGATACGTTCTAACTGGTTGCCTGGTGGCTCAAAGCTATACTGGGTCGGTATATAGCTTTTAATCGATTGCTGTAGCCTTTAAATCATATATACAGTGCTCCTTTAACCAAGGATTCCACAGTTTACTTCAGACTGCTGAGTTGTCCGTAATACAAGCTTGTTGATATGGCGACCATTAAAAGAAAGGCGCTTGTCATCGCGACTAGATTTTTTACAAAATTTCAATCAGCAGCTTTCTCCTGTGAATGCAAAAATATGTTGATTCTCACCTACTTAGGGAGAAATGGTCATTGTAATAGAATAAGAGAAATCAGAGCTCGCTCTGAAAGATTTAGGTGTTCATTTTCCCCACATGCTTTTCGAGAGCGGAACCGTCGAGAAATAATCTGAAAGTGATTCTTCTTATCCTATGCCAAACAATTAAGTGTGAACTGCAGAGTAAGCATATAGATTTTGATGTAGATGAAGTCAGGTAGTCCGAGAGGAGAACGGGCATGTATTGTCATGTTTCTCAAGTGTTTTTGAAATGATTCTGGTGTAGTACGGAAGTGTCTGGACGGTGGATTGTCTTCCTGGGGGAAGGTTTCCTGCTGCCTCCTTTGTGTGGATATGTTTCTGTATGATTCTACTGGGAGATGGTGGTAGACTGTCAGGGATTCAGTTTTATCCAATGCGAACATACCTCTTACGAAGGTAGCTACTCGTCCCAAAACACTGCTCTGATGGGAAGTAGAATGGATCACTTCATGTGATGATGGGCGTACTCGAACACAACTTAATGCATGAAACAACGTATTTTGCAGCTCTTCCATCCTGGTGATCTACTTCCCGTGCTTCGAGCATTCATTGGTGTTGCTACGCCAATTCATAGTGACACGTGTGGACCAATAACTTTAGTACTGAGTGGCATGATTAGTCAACAGTTGTTGTCGTTAGCCACAGCGATATGCTGCACAGTATCCCCTCAGTCAGGTGATTCATCTGACTAGTAGTTGCGATTTGCCCGAATCGGGGGACTCGCGGCAGATCCTTGACACGGTGGATGTTAGTCCTCGCAGTAGACGGAAGCAGGGAAGGAAGAAAGGAAGATTAGGGTTTCGCTCCCGTCGGCATCGAGGTGATTGGAGACGGAGCACAAGGGTTCGGCCGCTGTGGCCGAGCGGTTCTAGGGGCTTCAGTCTGGAACCGCGCGACCGCTACGGTAGCAGGTTCGAATCCTGCGTCGGGAATGGATGTGTGTGATGTCCATAAGTTAGTTAGGTTTAAGTAGTTCTAAGATCTAGGGGACTGATGACAACAGCAGTTAAGTCCCATAGTGCTCAGAACCATTTGAACCATTCTGAAACGTGTTAAATCACTTGACCAAACAATTAGCGACAAAACAACATCAAAAATCAAGTTATTTTTCACCGTACATCCCATGTATTTCTACACTGAAAACTTTCTTGCTAAGATGAAGCCTCGCTTACGGGAGTTTTAACTGATCATCCACCGTTGCTACATGTTGACTCCTGGCCGTCCACTCAACCATAAATTGTTTACAGCGTACACACGTTTCCACACCTGATTTTGGTGTTTTCTATAGACAGAACAGGTCCTTAAATGTACACGTTGTTTTCCGAAAGAGTATAGTCTGAATAAAACTTCGCTAGCAGCGTCCGTGCATCAGATTATATATGCCTTGCACAGTGTCACGGCTGTTCTCGAGAGACATTAAAACTTCCTGTGGCTTAAAAATTAACGCGCAGAGCACAAATTAATTGCAGATTTGGTAACAAACTGTTACTCTACTTTGTAACACAAAAGGTGCTTGGCTTTTTTTCATGGCAACATACATTTTTTGTTAATAAAACGTTAGCTCACACTACAGGAGTCGTTATCATCATTATTGTTCACGTAAGAGTAGGTAGGCTGCAGTTTATTACCAAATCTGTAACTACCTCGTAATTTTTGTTTTAATTTTTAAACCGCTGTAAGATGTTTCTCGACAACATTTGTGGCACGTAGAAAGCTATAATTCTTGCCTGGTCGTAGCTGCTGGCAAAAATGTTCGTCTGCGGAGAAACCTCTTTCGAAACACATCTGTAAACTAGAAGCTGGTCTGTGACTTGCAGTGTAATACCCATGTGAAAATGTATGTCTAATGTAAATGATTTATGATTTATTTAGGGGCCAGTAGTCTCTCATCACGATATGTTACGAAAAATTAACACTTGTAATCTGCGAAGACACAAGCGTAAAATCAAGTTCCATTACAAATAAAGCAGCAGCAAAAGTTTTTCACTCGAAATTTTGATTTTTTTCTTTCTTTAAAAGCCTATATTTGTAAATCCTATTTGTGGGCCAAATATAAAATTCGGTATTGCAAAACTGAACTGTTTATTTATAATCTGTTAGTACCAAGCAGTGTCTTATAATCTGAAACTTGTGATTGCAATTTTTTTTATACTGTAATTTTTGAAGGTGATGGAACTAGTGCAGGGAGTCTAATTAGATTCAACAGAAAGCCCCTTGACCCTAACCATCACAGGTAAAATAAACTGAAACAAAGGGAAAAAAAACAGAATCCAGCAGCTGTGCTCGTGTTTACGGACATATTACGGTTGACGAGTCATGGGTTAGCCTCGAAACGTCTAAAACCCACTCCGGAGACATAATTTTTATTTAAACTGAAACACCTTACAATCATATATGTAACGTGAAACCTTCATTTGGTAAGATGATGCCACCATAATGACTTGATCACTTTACAGAATGACGTTGAATGAGGTTTTTCTACTTCTTGTTCATCTGGAAGCCATTATTGCCTTGAGGAAAGCTGATGTTAGATCTACAAGTAAATTATTGAAACAAAAAATACTGTCCATAATTCGTGTTATCTATAAGTATTGTTATTTATAAGTAATAATTATGTAAATTTTGCCAAGTAGTTAGCTGTCACTGTCCTTAGATGGTGGGCGTCTTCAAAATGGAGTATGACTCAGTGGTTATGTGTGAAGATGAATGTGCGGGAGACATGAGGCATTACTACTGTAGCGAAAATGGATGACGGTAAATCGTGTATAAGATAGCATGTAGCTCTCCGTTAGTGGTACATATGTTACAAAACGAAAACGTGAATAAGAAAAATGGCTCGAAGCACTATGGGACTTAACATCTGAGGTCATCAGTCCCCTAGACTTTAAACTACTTTAACCTAACTAACCTAAGGACATCACATAGCCGCGCGGGATTAGCGGAGCGGTCTCAGGCGCTGCAGTCATAGAATCTGCGGCTGGTCCTGACGGAGGTTCGAGTCCTCCCTCGGGCATAGATGTGTGCGTTTGTCCTTAGGATAAATTAGGTTAAGTAGTGTGTAAGCTTAGGGACTGATGACCTTAGCAGTTAAGTCCCATAAGATTTCACACACATTTGAACATTTGACATCACACACATCCATGCACGAGGCAGGATTCGAACCTGCGACCGTAGCAGCAGCGCGGTTCCGGGCTGAAGCGCCTGGAACCGCTGTGCCACAGCGGCCGGCGGTGAATAAGGTATGTTACATACAGCAACATCTGAAGTGGGATACCATTTTACAGTATAATGTTGGGATGTAACTTTTCTTCTTTCATTACTTTACTTACAGATTTAAATATTGCCTAGTGCATCTGAAACTTGTCATGTCAGTAAAAGAGATTCAATATATTTTGTGTAAGCGCTATTATATTGTTTCTAAACCACGAGGATGCTGCAGTATGACGTTACTTTATCCAGTGATTCGTTTCGGTAGCATTTTCATCATCTGGCCACACTTATTGACACAAAATATTGCTTTAGAGAGTGAATAGAGGGGCAGTGCCGGTACAGACGCAGATAAAGATCTTATATCACGTTCACTGATAAGATCTCCATTGATAAAACTTCTGGGGCATCATGTTGCACCTCAGGCAGCTGCGCGAGATATATTCAAGGTACCAGCTCTTTCCCTATCCTGGGGAAGCCTTGTCTCTTGACCAATAAGAATAAAGCACCCACCTCCCTCTTCTGTTACTAGAGCAATTTCATGGGCCGTATTATTCGAGGTTTGTTCACCATATGGAGAGGATCAACACCAGTGCCAGCAGCAGCAGTCATTAGCCAGCGCCCCCAGAAAGAATAAAAATAATTACAATTGAACTACCACAACACGTTATTTAAACAAATAAGCTCTTGCTACATAATTAATCTACGTCACACCTACATTATTAGTGTTGTGTGTGTGTGTGTGTGTGTGTGTGTGTGTGTGTGTGTGTGTGTGTGTGTGTTAAGAGGTGCGTTGTCCTATCGGCAGAATTACTATTATTTTCATTTTTATCTGTTTTCCGTCTTTCCCTTAGTTGCTCTAAATTCGTAGAGGTTTGTATCGTCTATGCAACTAAATTAATGCAGATTTTTTCTTGCCATACGCGTTTCGTTTCTTTTATTTGGGAAACATCATCAATGGCCTGAAATACATGTTTCTTTTTCTACATATAATAAACGTATTATGTGATAGATATAATATGCTGCTATATTACATTTCGTCTTGTTTTTCTCTTGCTTTTTAGGTTAGAAGCAACTTTTGTAGCACAAGTTGCGTGTTGTGAACGTATCATTCGGTGTTACTTACGGTTTCCAGCGCTGTTAACACGTGTGTGGGCCTGTGCCCTGGTTCAAAATGGTTCAAATGGCTCTGAGCACTATGAGACATAACTTCTGAGGTCATCAGTCCCCTATAACTTAGAGCTACTTAAACCTAACTAACCTAATGAGATCACACACATCCATGCCCGAGGCAGTATTCGAACCTGCGAACGTAGCGGTCTCGCGGTTCCAGACTGTAACGCCTAGAACCGCTCAACCACTTCGGCCGGCTGTGTCTTGGTGTTTTCTGTAAGCACTACAAAGCATGACCACCACCCAGTTTTCAAAAACACATATAGAAGATATTTGAATGTTTAACAAATTCCATCATACATTATTTAACAACAAATACGTTCTTGCTAAGTACCAAGTATACATTACTTCTGCATGATTAGTACGTGACTTCACTGTAAGGAAACCTTAGAGATGTCTGGCGTGATAGTATTACAGTATCCATGTAAATAACTATGGAAAAATCCGAGAATGTATATCTACAAAACTTCGTTGAATTCACACTGTAAGCTATTTCGTCACAGCCATACTTTGGGCATAGGATAGACATTATTCAAAAACGAATTAAAAATGCATATGAATCTCCTTCTGCGCGATGTATATTGTAACCGTGTGGGAGACACACGACCACCGTTGGCCACCAGTAACGGACTAGCCACAGCTAGAACCGCAGGAGCCGCGATGCCACAGCGCCTGAACATCACGCAAGCACCGGGCGAGAGAGAATTAGTAGCTCCACGAGCGTTAGAAATCGAGAAACCAGTGAATGCCCAGAATTCCTACTTGCCGGTAGCACCTGTGATCATATATCAAATGCTAACAGCTGGAAGCAGAGAACTGATAAGACAGGCAGGATGCCACCAGTCGAAGCACAGAGCAGAGGTGAAAGCAGTCTGTATTAAATTCTCTAATACTAACTTTTATTATGTGTCTCTCTAATTACTGGGAATGTAAAGAAAGTTCACCTTGAAATGTTTAACTATGTCAGACTACAAGGGTGAGTCAAATGAAAACAGAAAAATGGAATAACAAATCGAAATTTAGCGCTGTTATCCTGTAAGTTGGTAAGCGTGCTACAAACAGAGTGCAGAATGGCCTGTAGATGGCAGCATAGTGCAGATGCACACATACCTTCGCAGTATCAGTATGAGATGGCCGACCCGCTTGCGACTTGCACCAGGGAAGAAAAGCGTTCTGTTATTCGGTTTTTGCATAGTGAAAGTGTGAAACCTATTGAAATTCATCGACGAATGAAAGTTCATTACGGTGACGCATGTTTGTCACAGAAGCAAGTCTATGAATGGAGCAGGAAGTTCGCAAATGGTGTGACTTCGGTCGAAGATGCTCCTGGTCCAGGTCAGGCACAACGAGTTGTGACTCAACAGTACATTGCAGCAGTTGAAGCCATAGTGAAAGAAAACCGCCGAGTAACATTGAATGACATTGCAGCATGTTTACAGATTAGTCACGGGTCAGCACACCATATTGTGCATAATGTGCTCCAGTTTCACAAAGTGTCTTCAAGATGGGTGCCACGGCACCTGACTCCTGAAATGGGAGAACGGCGTGTTGATGCTTGTGAAGGACTTCTTCTGCGCTTTGAACGAGAAGGTGATGGCTTCTTTGCAAGAATCGTTAATGGGGACGAAACCTGGATTCACTTCCACCAACCGGAAACGAAGAGACCGAGAAAGGAATGTCGCCATTCCCCAATACCAAGTGATTTCCATATGTTTGGACCATTCAAAAATGCAATAGGAGGAAAGAAGTTCCGTTCTGATGAAGAGGTACTCCACACGGTGCATGATTGGTTGCGCGGCCTACCAAAAGAATTTTTTTCTGAAGGAATTTATGCGTGGTTCATGGTGTGGGTTCCTGTTGTCATGCCCTAGTTCATGAACCACGGGCAACGTATGAGTGGCTAAGTAAGTGGTCCTGACAGTCGGAAAACCAGTTACTTTGGAATAAGGCTGGGCATCTCTGACATATTGTGAGTCGTGGCCACCTTTGTGCTCAGACGGCAAGGACTACCAAATCCACCGGTTAGTCCCTCAACCGTTAGGTGTAAAACTCAATGGGACCCGGGGCAAGTAAGGCTAGTAGCAACCTGCTTCCCTGGTACTTTAAATATGATGCTGGCAACAATCAGAGCAAAATGCCTCGGACCTTTGGAGGTGACGGAGTCCCACGTCTAATTGACAAACCAGGGACTCCGAAGATAAGACTCGGCAAACGAATGGTAACGAGATGGGAGCTATTAATATCAATGGGGCTACTCTGGGAAGAAGGTAGAGCTGGCAGAGGCTGCAAGTAAGATGGGGTTGGACGTTTCACCTGTTAGTGACATTCGGGTAAGTAGTGAGAAAAAAGAGTAAGTGGGAGAATACAAGGTCTATCTGTCAGGAGTCGAAGCAGGAATAGCACAATTGGGTGTAGGGATTTACATCGGGAATGAAATGGAGCCCTTCGTAGTTGCAATAAGGTATGTAAACGAACGACTGATGTGGATAGATTTGACAGTGTATAGCAAGAAAATTAGGACTGTGTCAGTATATTCGCATTGTGAAGGGACAGATCAAGATAAGAGGGATAGTTTTTATAGTAAAGGACAAGGACAGTGTTTTGCTCATGGGTGATTTTAATGCCAGGATTGGAAATCGAACAAAAGGGTATGAAAAGGTTATGGGTAAATTTTGAGAGGATATGGAGGCCAACAGGAATGGGAAACAACTCTTGGATTTCTGTGCCAGTATGGGCTTAGTAATCACAAACTCCTTTTTTAAACACAAGAACATTCACCGGTATACTTGGGAAGGCAGGGGAACCAGATCTTTCATTGACTATATAATAACAGATCAGGAATTCAGAAAGGCTGTGAGGGACACACGTGTATTCAGGGGATTCTTTGATGACACTAATCACTATTTAATCTGCAATGAAATCGGTATTGTGAGGCCGAAAGTGCAGGAGGTCAGGTCCATATGTACGAGGATAAGAGTGGAGAAACTTCAGGATAAGGAAATCAGGCACAAGTACATAACAGTGATATCAGAAAGGTACCAGTTAGTTGAATGTAGTCAATTACAGTCATTGCAAAAGGAATGGACAACGTTCAGGGACACAGGATTAGAAGTGGCTATAGAATGTCTTGGAACAGTAGTGTGTAAAGGTGCCAAATAGGAGGAACAAAGTTAGAACAGGTGGACGGTCTCCTGTACTTAGGATGCATATTCTCACAGAATGGCAACATAGTGAACGAAATGGAAGCAAGATGTAGCAAAGCTAATGCAGTGAGCGCTCAGCTACGATCTACTCTCTTCTTCAAGAAGGAAGTCAGTACCAAGACAAAGTTATCTGTGCACCGTTCAATCTTTCGACCAACTTTGTTGTATGGGAGCGAAAGCTGGTGGATTCAGGTTACCTCATCAATGAGGTTCAGGTTGTTGTTGTTGTTGTCTTCAGTCCTGAGACTGGTTTGATGCAGCTCTCCATGCTACTCTATCCTGTGCAAGCTTCATCTCCCAGTACCTAGTGCAACCTAAATCCTTCTGAATCTGCTTAGTGTATTCATCTCTTGGTTTCCCTCTACGATTTTTACCCTCCACGCTGCCCACCAATGCTAAATTTGTGATCCCTTGATGCCTCAGAACATGTCCTACTAACCGAACCCTTCTTCTAGTCAAGTTGTGCCACAAACTTCTCTTCTCCCCAATCCTATTCAATACCTCCTCATTAGTTACGTGATCTATCCACCTTATCTTCAACATTCTTCTGTAGCACCACATTTCGAAAGCTTCTATTCTCTTCTTGTCGAAACTAGTTGTCGTCCATGTTTCACTTCCATACATGGCTACACTCCAAACAAATACTTTCACAAACAACTTCCTGATACATAAATCCATATTCGATGTTAACAAATTTATCTTCTTCAGAAACGCTTTCCTGGCCATTGCCAGTCTACATTTTATATCCTCTCTACTTCGACCATCATCAGGTATTTTACTTCCTAAATAGCAAAACTCATTTACTACTTTAAGTGTCTCATTTCCTAATCTAATTCCCTCAGCATCACCCGATTTAATTTGACTACATTCCATTATCCTCGTTTTGCTTTGGTTGATGTTCATCTTATATTCTCCTTTCAAGACACTGTCCATTCCGTTCAACTGCTCTTCCAAGTCCTTTGCCGTCTCTGACAGAATTACAATGTCATCGGCGAACCTCAAAGTTTTTATTTCTTCTCCATGGATTTTAATACCTACTCCAAATTTTTCTTTTGTTTCCTTTACTGCTTCTTCAATATACAGATTGAATAACATCGGGGAGAGGCTACAACCCTGTCTCACTCCCTTCCCAACCAGTGCTTCCCTTTCATACTCTTCGACTCTTATAACTGCCATTTGATTTCTGTAGAAATTGTAAATAGCCTTTTGCTCCCTGTATTTTACCCCTGCCACCTTCAGAATTTGAAAGAGAGTATTCCAGTCAACATTGTCAAAAGCTTTCTCTAAGTCTACAAATGCTAGAAACGTAGGTTTGCCTTTTCTTAATCTTTCTTGTAAGTCGTAAGGTCAGTATTGCCTCACGTGTTCCAACATTTCTACGGAATCCAAAGTGATCCTCTCCGAGGTCCGCATCTACCAGTTTTTCCATTCGTATGTAAAAAATTCGCGTTAGTATTTTGCAGCTGTGACTTCTTAAACTGATAGTTCGGTAATTTTCACATCTGACAGCACCTGCGTTCTCTGGGATTGGAATTATTATATTCTTCTTGAAGTCTGAGGGTATTTCGCCTTTCTCATACATCTTGCTTACCAGCTGGTATTGTTTTGTCATGACTGGCTCTCCCAAGGCCATCAGTAGTTCTAATGGATTGTTGTCTACTCCTGGCGCCTTGTTTCGACTCAGGTCTTTCAGTGCTCTGTCAAACTCTTCGCGCAGTATCTTATCTCCCATTTCGTCTTCATCTACATCCTCTTCCATTTCCATAATATTGTCCTCAAGTACATAGCCCTTGTATAAACCTTCTACATACTCCTTCCACCTTTCTGCCTTCCCTTCTTTGCTTAGAACTGGGTTGCCATCTGAGCTCTTGATATTCATACACGTGGTTCTCTTCTCTCCAAAGGTCTCTTGAATTTTCCTGTAGGCAGTATCTATCTTACCCCTAGTGAGATAAGCTTCTACATCCTTACATTTGTCCTCTAGCCATCTCTGCTTAGCCATTTTGCACTTCCTTTCGATCTCATTTTTGAGACGTTTGTGTTCCTTTTTGCCTGCTTCATTTACTGCATTTTTATATTTTCTCCTTTCATCAATTAAATTCAATATTTCTTCTGTTACCCAAGGATTTCTAGCAGCCATCGTCTTATTACCTACTTTATCCTCTGCTGCCTTCACTACTTCATCCCTCAGAGCTACCCATTCTTCTTCTACTGTGTTTCTTTCCCCCATTCCTGTCAATTGTTCCCTTATTCTCTCCTTGAAACTCTGTACAACCTCTGGTTCTTTCAGCTTATCCAGATCCCATGTCCTTAAATTCCCACCTTTTTGCAGTTTTTTCAGTTTTAACCTACAGGTCATAACCAATAGATTGTGGTCAGCCCCTGGAAATGTCCTACAATTTAAAACCTGATTCCTAAATCTCTGTCTTACTATTATATAATCTATCTGATACCTTTTAGTATCTCCAGGATTCTTCCATGTATACAACCTTCTTTTATGATTCTTGAACCATGTGTTAGCTATGATTAAGTTATGCTCTGTGCAAAACTCTACCAGACGGCTTCCTCTTTCATTTCTTAGCCCCAATCCATATTCACCTACTATGTTTCCTTCTCTCCCTTTTCCTACTGACGAATTCCAGTCACCCATGGCTATTAAATTTTCGTCTCCCTTCACTACCTGAATAATTTCTTTTATCTCATCATACATTTCATCAATTTCTTCATCATCTGCAGAGCTAGTTGGCATATAAACTTGTACGAATGTAGTAGGCATGGGCTTTGTGTCTATCTTGGCCACAATAATGCGTTCACTATGCTGTTTGTAGTAGCTTACCCGCACTCCTATTTTTCTATTCATTATTAAACCTACTCCTGCATTACCCCTATTTGATTTTGTATTTATAACCCTGTATTCACCTGACCAGAAGTCTTGTTCCTCCTGCCACCGAACTTCACTAATTCCCACTATATCTAACTTTAACCTATCCATTTCCCTTTTTAAATTTTCTAACCTACCTGCCCGATTAAGGGATCTGACATTCCACGCTCCGATCCGTAGAACGCCAGTTTTCTTTCTCCTGATAACGACGTCCTCCTGAGTAGTCCCCGATATGAAATTAGCTAGGATGATTGCAGGTACTAGTAGATGGGAACAATGGCAGGAATGTGTCCACAGTGAGGAAATTAAAGAAGAACTGGGAATGAACTCTATAGATGTAGCAGTCAGGGCGAACAGGCTTAGATGGTGGGGTCATGTTACACGCATGGGAGACGCAAGGTTACCCAAGAGACTCATGGGTTCAGCAGTAGAGGGTATGAGGAGTCGGGGTAGACCAAGGAGAAGGTGCCTGGATTCGGTTAAGAATGATTTTGAAGTAATAGGTTTAACATCAGAAGAGGCACCAATGTTAGCACTGAATAGGGGAACATGGAGGAATTTTATAAGGGGGCTATGCTCCAGACTGAACGCTGGAAGGCATAATCAGTCTTAAATGATTATGGTGAGGAATTTATGCACTTTGTAAGCGTTGCAGCATTTGCATTGAGCGTCGGGGAGATTATGTTGAAAAGTGCTACAGCTTTGTACCACTTCTGCACAATGAATAATATTTAAAAAATATTTAAGGTTTTCATTTGACTCACCCTCGTGTATTAACATTTCACCTTGCACTTAAGAATGGCTATAAAGCCGAAATTATGATTTTGTAAAATAAATGAACAACTAACAGTCAAATGGCGGAAATTTCTTCAAAAAATGTGGATAAGTTTATATTTGATAAATTGTAACCTTTACGTGTCTAAACGATGTGCTAAAAATGTTTAATGATTTGTGTCACATGATGAAAATGATTCGCCGTAGTTAACCACTAAGACTAAGTGACAAAAGTTGTTACATCAAGTTTCGATATGTCTTTAGGTATTGTCAATTATGTAGTCTTTGAATCCTTTCTAAATCAGGATGTTGTGTTAATAGCTATGATCAGATAATAATAACAATAATAATAATAATAATAATAATAATAATCAGGGCTTCCCAACGTGTGGTCCGCTGACCCCTTAGGAGTCCGCCGGCTCTTTCTAGGGGGTCCGCGGCCACCTTTCACCAAATCGTGTAAAATAATGAGTAAAATTATTGAATAAAGATGTGAAAATCAAACTCATTACTTTTTTTTCGTGTGAAAAACATGTTTACTTTTACTTCAGGTCGTATTCCCAAGCAACCTCTGCGGTTCCTAAGTGAGAACGTATACACAGTTTAGTGCCGGAGAATGCGGCTTCTCTGATCGACTGTTTCGCAGCAATACGGGGGTCGTTTGTGCGTCGGCTCACGGCGCTAGATGCGCTAAAACCTTTTACGCATGCGCGGAGTGAGCTTTGTCGACCAATCAGCGAACACTTTGGACGTGACTTTGATTGCTCTTGGAGAAAAAGGGAGAAAATCCACTAGCAAGTGTCTGGATAAAGTGGGAATTCAAATTGGATCGTTAATTTCAAGCTGTTTTTATTCATCTCTAAACCAAAGACTATTGATACTGAGGGGGGGGGGGGGTCATTTGGAACATGGCACTTGCACTAAGAAGCTTTCAGTTCCCATGGGTTTTGCTCTGAAAGTTAAAGTTACTGTGCTCTTGACTGATTAGTGGCCGCCATGGATTTTCGACTGAAAAAGGGGTCCACCAGCTGAGAAGGTTGTGAAGCCCTGATAATAATAATAATACAGGTCCGCCTTCGTGTCTATAGTGTCTGTGGACGTTATTTCCGTTTCTGTTACGATGTGACCTAGGTGAAGTCTGTCTTTGTTTTGCAGCTATATCTGGAAGTGTTAGGATACTGCGTGGCGGGCTCGGCGGAGTGCGGGCTAATCCTGTCAGGGGCAGGACGTTGTTGGGGCAAACTCCCGAGGTCACGGATTACCGCGTTCCCTTAACAAAAACAAAAAAAAGTCGCTTTCAGCTCTTCTCTGAAAGAGCGCCTGTAGACGGTGTTAAAAGGCGATTTATTTCCTCTCCACCCACCACCAAGTCTCTCCAACATCGTTTCAGAAACAATGATATTTAAAATATACACTTTCACGACAGGAGACAATTACTAAATTGATGACATATTTTTAAACATTTTGTTGTTTCTTGCCATTGCTGGTTTAGAGCACATTTTCACCATCAGATGGGTTCATTGCATTTACAGAATGGACTATTAACCATCTTCTGCCCTACATTGGAAAACAACAATGAACTGAGAATTCGAAACGCAAGAATAAACCCCGGTTGAAAACAACAGAGTAAATGTGTGATCCGTGTACTTAGGAAGAAACGTCTGTTATTTTCGAAAATATGCGTATTACGTGTAGTGTGAAGTACAGCTGTGGTACTTTTAATAGTGTATTGTATGCTTTTGTCAACACAGCCACCAACGTTTCGGGAGAGTGGATCACCAGCAACCACAGTTCACTGAGCCGTTTGTTGATCTCACATTCAAACCTCGTGTTTCAACGTGCACCGATAGCATACAGAGATATTACGATGCAGGGCGAAGCAGCTAAGACCGGTCACTCCAGATTTATCCAGAACGAGTAAATATATGGCATGCGGTTCCCACAAAGTTTTTTTAATGCGTAAGACGTCTGCCTCGACAGTTGTCGGACACATTGTTTCTGGTGTTTCAGCTATCTGCAGCTGCGTTTTTGCAATGTGTAGATGGAGTCGTGCGAAACAAATCTCCTCATGACATGTTTCATGTGATGTTCGGTGTTAACGGGAAGTGTCGGTTTGTTTCCTGGTACAAGCAAAATGATTTTTAAAGCGGAGAGCCCATTAGGTAGAGAGGTCTCCAATTTTGTCTTGTGCGATATTCGTTTTATCGACATGTATTAACAGGAACAGTAAAGCAGGAAGAATTATCGGTACTCCAGAAGCAGTCGTTGCCCAACTTACCGCTGTCTTCTTCCGCCATGCAGCAGTACTACTCGGTCGTTGTTGGAGTACTGATTATTCTCCGTGTGTACTGTCACTGTTAATACATATGTATAAAACGAATATCGCCCTAGACTAATTTGGGACCCGTACTTCGAACGGGCACGTAAAATACCGATTAAAACTGATTTTGTTTGTTACTGGAATGGAACTGGGAACAGCCTTCAAAGAGGACTTCAGTGACCTAACATGCGTGGAACTTGATCACGTAGTATCAAATTAAAAGTGACGAAGATCACAAACAACGACACAGAATTCTGCGCTATTGTATTAACTGACGATTATTGAGAACTTCACTGAGATGTCGGGGTCGGGCATCCCAGTGCCATAATCTCCTGAGACGTGAGTAGAAATGGCCCCTGGTGAGTCATATGAAGATGTTCCACTCTGAGGGTGTGGAACCACGAATCTGATACCAAGAAAACTTTCCTGATGGCAGGCTGGACATCTCACATTTTGAGAAAATAAAATGTTTTTCTGTCTGAAAGACTTCCTGTGGAGTGGTTAATGTAACATGGAAAAGAGAAATTCAACGGTAGTCCCATTGTAGAAAAATATTTAGTTGTTATAGTGAGTGACAATACTGTGTTACCTTTCGTTAGTGAAGTATAAATTCTTGGTGCTGGCGCACCTGTACGTCCAGGGATATCAGGTCATAAACCTACGTAAAAAATAATTAAAGCCACATTACACAAACCAGATAAGCCACATATGTACTTTAAGTGGGGTAAGTAATGTGCTATGAAGAAGGCATTTCATGCTACACGAGCCCAATAACCCCTGCATACGGGAAGTTACCCCTCGCTCCTTACCCCCCGACACACACACACACACACACACACACACACACACACACACACACACACACACACCGAAAACCGAAAACCGAACACCAATGTCATGCAGAGCCACGAAAGTAACGAGAAAATAATTCGTTCTCGGTTGTACATCTAGACGAAAAGTCGACTCTTCCCTTGGTTCTTAACTACAGCGCGTTTTTTTTTTTTTTTTTTTTTTTTTTCACGAGGCATTAAGTGCCCACGATTTCCAGACGAGAATCATCTTTGGCAAAAAAATGGTTCAAATGGCTCTGAGCACTATGGGACTTAACATCTGAGGTCATCAGTCCCCTAGAACTTAGAACTACTTAAACCTAACTGACCTAAGGACATCACAAACATCCATATCCGAGGAAGGATTCGAACCTGCGACCGTAGCAGTCGCGCGGTTCCGGACTGAGCGCATCTTTGGCACCTGGTTGCTAAGTCGCAATATAGACTTTGCGAATGTCATATTTTGGAATGAGGAAGCCACTTTCAGATAGAATGACGAGGGACAATACTCATAGAACAAAACCCTAACTTGTTATTTAACTGTTTATAGTTACAATTTCAGTACGAATGGATACAGCCTGTACTTAAATTATAGGTAACATGTTATTGTGTGATAAATGAATAAAAACAAATACTTCCAAAGCGATTAGTTTGCTACTGAAAATTCGTCGCCTCGGTCACGCGGAGCAAGATTCCCACGGACGGTAGAGCGGCTGCCTGCCTGGAAGCGGTTTTTCCACATTCGTTCACACAACTGCTGAGCCGGTCTGCAACATCCGCTTCACACACAATACGTGAAACATGAAGTGCTGTGATGCAAGAGCACATCTGTCTCTATTTCTTCGCACTTACATTATTTGTGTAAGCCGGCTGAACTATGTTTTAACAACTAATCATTCCCTTTACGGCTGCATCATCTAATTTTTCTCAGTCCGTATTATTTACGTAGCAGGGAAGACGTGGCTTACTTGCGAGCAATACTTTTCCTTCTTATTCTTTCAAGTGTAGACGATTTTCTGGACAAAGAGGAAGTTGGTGCGACGTTTCCCGGTCTTCCATTATATATTTCGTCACTCGGTCTGAATGATAAAATGTACTTCCTTCTTGAATTCTGTTCAGGTCTGTTCCTTCAGTCTTCTATTTTACAAATATTCGATTCTCTCTTCTCATCGTCCTTTGATACGGTTTACCAGTTTTTATTGTTAACGTATTAGGAACTTCACATACATTGCACAACAGGTTTCATAAATGACTAACAAGTAATAAATGTTCACGAGTTCAAGAACTATACAATTTCATAGACGAAACAGTCCACTCCAGTGGGCAACACAGATACAGGGTATTTATAGGAACACTGCCCAGGTCACAGAAGACGGAAGTACTTGTTTGTAAGTGTCTCCGTAGCACCACACTAGCAGCATCAAGAAAATCCTTGTCGTCTAGAGTTTCACTGCATCTGGCAACATCAGTCCTATGTCGGCTCATAGATTTCCATGTAGTCTAACTCACCTCGTATCTAGCTGCGAGATCTTCTAATGGTAACAAGCTATGCTATTACTAGGATTTTATGCACTCTCCAGTGGGGAAGCAGTTTTTTGTAAGATTGTATCTCAACTTCCATCGTACAGTGCCTCGTATGTTATGAAGCGATTGTCGTGTGGAAATAGATTGTTCCGCTCTCTTCCTGAAGACAGTCGCTTACTTCTGATTAGTAGTGGTTCATTGCCAGACAACTAATAATGTTTCTGATTTGATAGTGGTCGTAGACAGTCAGTCGTCGCTCTGTAGCTCGTATTTAGCGCACAGTGGACTTTCTTGATACGTTTGTGAAGCCTGACATGTCTGGGAGAATATGCCGATCATAATGTAGTAAGTGTCTCCGTAGCACCACACTAGCAGCATCAAGAAAATCCTCGTCGTCTAGAGTTTCACTGCATCTGGCAACATCAGTCCTATGTCGGCTCATAGATTTCCATGATGAAATGAATAAAAAAATATTGTAAAAAGCTTTTAATGACTATATCGCCAATTTATCGTGACGTAAACGTATACTGAAAACTCCGGTCCACGCATAGAAAGTTTTTTACAATAAAAATTATTTCCTAAATTCTTGATTTGTACCGATTTAAAAGACAATGTGGCACCATACTAGCCATTGTGAAATAAATGATCAAAGCCGTGGTTATCACAAATGATCCTCTAGAACCCTACGTTGTTTCAGTTGATGGCCTAAGTAAGCTTACAAGACAAAATATTAGCAGGCACCCTATCGTACCTATGTTTTTCCGCTAAATCATCCTACACTTACATGAATTTTTCGCTTTGTAGCGGAGTGTGCGTTGATATGAAATTTATGGCAGATTAAAACTTTGTACTGAACCAAGACTCGAACTCGCGACCTTTGCCTTTTGTAGGTAAGTGCTCTACCTTTTGAGCTACCCCAGCACGACTTAAGACCGTTCCTCATATCTGCACTTCGTCTTACTTTTCAAAATTCACAGAAGTTATCCTGTGAAACTTGTGGGACTAGAATTCCTGAAAGAAAGGATATTGCGAAGACATGGCTTAGCCGCAGCTTGGGCTATGTTTCCAGAACGCATTTTTCACTCTGCAGCGGAGTGTGCGCTAATAGGAAACGTCGTGTGTGCCGGACCGAAAATCGAACTCGGGACCTTTGTCTCTTACGGGCAAGTGCTCTATGAGCTGAGCCATGTCATCGCAATATCCTTTCTTCCAGCCGTACTAGTTTCACAGGAGGACTTCTGTGAAGTTCGGATTGTAGGAGACGAGTTACTGACAGAAGTAAAGCTGTGAGGAGGTATCTTGAGCAATGCTCGGGCATCTCAGTTGATAACTCACTTGCTCGCGAAGGGCAAAGTCCTCGAGTTCGAGTCTCGATCAGGCATACACTCTTAATATTCCAGGAAGTTTCACCGTATACTTAATCCATACGTAATATCTGGGACAACTTAGATCAGCGGTTAAAACGTAGCAATCAACATCCCTGCGATTTAGTAGCTCTACTGATCTAATTGTTAATGAGGGGCTTCAGTTTAAGGAACTTGAGGACACACTTACTTGGCTCACTGATGCTGTTTTCAAGGCCAGACTACAGAGTCGAATGACATGATAGGAGGCCAGTAGTAAAGAAGAATGTGAGAAAAGTTCGTAGCATATCATGCATATTAGTCATTCTGTACACTGAGCAAGCAGTAAAGAAAAGACTGGAAAGGGAATTAAATTTCAGGGAGAAGGAATGAAAATTTTGGCATTTACCAGTGACATTGTATTTCTCGCAGAGAAGGCAAAGGGCTTGCAAGAGCAGTTGAACGGAATGTATAGCATCTTGAAGCGAGATTATAAAATAAACATCAACAAAAGTGGATGTAAACCCGGCGAAGCTGAGGAAATTAGTTTAGAAAACGACACACTAAAGCTAGTAGATGAACTATGCTATTTGGTCACCAAAATAACTGGTCACGTGCAAAGTACAGAGGATATAAAACGCAGACTGTGAACTGCAAGAAAAACTTTTCTGAAGACGAGAAATGTGTTGACGTTGAATATAAATTAAAGTGTTAGGAAGTCTCTTCTGAAGGTATTTGTGTGGAATGTAGCCTCTACGCAAGTGAATGTTAAACAGTTCAGAAAGAAACAGAATAGAAGCATTTAAAATGTGGTTCTAGAAGAAATTTCTGGAGGTTATATGATAAGATCGGATAACTAATAAGGAGATTTACCGAAATGCGGAGAAAAGAAACTTTTAGCACAACTTGACAGAGGATGGATCGGTTGGTACGATACATCCGGACCCCAAGCAACAGCCAGTCTGGTGATGGAAGTAAGTGTCGAGGGTTAAAACTGCAAATGGATACCAAGGCTTGAATACAGCATTCACATTCAAATGGATGCATGTTGCAATAGTTACGTAAAGACGCATAAGTTTGCCTAGGGAGCGGTCTGGGGAGCTGCATGAATGTACTCTGAAGACCACCAGCACCACCACCACCACCACCACCACCACCACCACCACCACCACAACAACAACAACAACAACAACAACAACAACGGCTGTGCCCGTCGAAAAACCACTCGTCGGCATTGTGGTGGCAGATACTAGAACATACAATAAATATTAGAGCTCTTTATTATAATTTGAACAAGATAAAATGCGTTTTACCATAGGAACTTATAGCTATAAATTGTTTATTTAGAAAATAATAATGAGAAGTTTCGCGTCAGGTCATTATCAAATTTATTACACAACATTCACTTATTTTTAATTTCGAATTTTCGTAATTTGCATCCACTGCAACATTATCGTCGGCAGTATTTTTCTTCCAATCACATAGAAAGTTTATTTCAGTACGGATCCATGTATAAGGACTAGAATGCCTGACTGACCCCGCTACATGATTTCCGTCCGGAAAGAAACGTCAGAACCCAATTAGAAATGGGTAAACACTTGATAGCATTCATATTCTAACAAAAACATGAATACAGACCTGCAACAGCAGGGCAGAATATGTTACATAGTACGCAGTGTCACATGCACATTAAACATTATTAACAACCGGTTTCGATGTCAAGCCTCCATTTTCAAGTTTCAGACAGCGATGAAGCCACTCTTCGTTGCAGAGAAGCGGTGGCTTCGTCGCTAATTGAAAACCGACGCTTGACTACCTAAACGGGTTGTTAATAAAGTTTGACGCACATGTGGGGCTGTGTGCTACATACTAAATAGCATCAGTTTCTCGTTTTGCTAACATTTCTTGTCAGTCTATAGAGATAGGAGTTTATAAGAATAGTGGATGATTTTATAAATCTCATGGCTGATGAGCAGTAGTGGCGGAAAATAAACTTGGAGAATATTTCGCATACATTTCCTGGTCGTGGTGTAGTTTTAGATGGAGATTTAAACTTACCAGATATAGAGTGGGAGAAAATTTGGAAATTTTTTGTAAGTTCCTAGGGCACCAAACTGCTGAGGTCCCTATACTTACACACTACTTAAACTTAGGGTAAGGACAACACAAACACGCTCATGCCTGAGGGAGGACTCGAACCTCCAACGGGGTGAGCCGAGAGTGGGAGACAAGTGATTAGGGCGGGTAGCAGGGACAAGGAATCATGTGTAATCAATTTAAATGCCTTATCCGACAATTAGCTTGAGCAGTTAATCAGAGCACCAACTCATGAAGGTAACATGTTAGATATACTGGTACAAACAGGCCCGAACTTCCGACCAGTTAACGTAGAATAGGGGATCAGTTACCGTAATGGCGTTACAGCATCACTGAATACGGCTTTAAATAGGAATACATAGAAAGGCAGGAAGATCTTTCTCATTAGCTAGAGCGACATGAAACAGATTATTTGACCGATCAGCACGAAATTTTTTCTCCAGCGCTTACAAAGTTGACTGTCAATGAACAGCGTTCAACAGCTTTGTAAAATACGCTTTAGACAGGTTTGCACAGAGAAAAGTTGTAAGGGATGGAAAAGACCCACCTTGATTCGACAGCCATGTCAGAAAGCTGATACGAAAACAAAGAGAGTTTCACTGCAAATTTAAACGAAGCCAAGGCCTGAAACACAAAATATAATTAAACGAAGCTAAAGTCAGCGTGAGCAGAGTCAAGCATGAAACGTTCCACAAATTCAAAAGTAAAATTCTGTCCGCCGGCTTGAGAGGCAACCCTAAGAAGTTTTGGTCTTGCGTTAAATCAGAAACAGCTCGAAGCCATGTGTCCAGACACTGTGACATAATGGCATTGACACGGAAGACGAAACAGAAAAGGCCGAAATATTAAAAGTATTTTTCCAAAACTGTTCGCAGAGGAAGATCGCACTGTGGTGGATACTTTCAATCGTCGTACGAAGGACAAAATAAGTGACCATGGGATAGAAATCAACTGAAATCGCTCAACATAGGAAAGGCCACTGGACCTGAGGGGATATCAGTTCTGACCTAAACAGAGTATGCTAAAGAACTTGGCCATCTTAGCGGCAATGTGCGGCAGGTGTGGACCAAAGTACTCCCGCTGAATGGAAAAAGCACAAGACATTCCCGCTTTCAAGAAGGGTCGCCGAAGAGGTGCACGAAACTGTGGGCCTGTGTCTCTAACGACTGTCAGCTGTAGAATTTTGGAATATGTTTTATGCTGGCGTACTATGACATTTCTGGAGACCGAAAATCTCCTCTTTGGGAATGAACATGGGTTCAGAAAACAACGATCGTGTGAAACTCAGTTGCTCTGTTCGTCCACGACACGCAAAAGGCGGTAATGTCCAGATAAATGTCGTGTTCCTTGACTTCTGTGGGCAATTGATATTGTTCCTCGCTGCCTAATGAACGAAGTACGAGCGTACTGGATATCAGACCAACTGTCTGATTTTACTGAAGAGTTTCTAACAAACGGAACACAGCATGTCACTCTCAATGGAGAGAAGCCTTCAGACGTAAAAGTGGATTCGGACCTACCCCAAGAGAGTGTATCAGGTCCATTACTTTTCACAATATGTTTGTAAATGACATAGTAGGCAACATCGGGAGTTCCATGAGACTTTTCGCTGTTGATTCTGCAGTATAGTGTATACAGAGAAGTCGCGTAGCTAGAAGATTGTAGCAAGACGTGCAGAGGATCGAGCTTGTTGCAGGGAGTGGCATTTGACCCTCAAACAAATGTCATGTATTACGTGTACATAGAGAGGAGGACCCATTATTTTATGACTACACGATTGTAGAACCATCTCTGGAAGCAGCTACTCCCATAAAAAAATCTAGGAGTATGCATACAGGATGATCTTAAGTGGAACTACCACATAAAACTAATAGTAGGAAAGACAGATGGCAGAATGAGATTAACTGGAAGAGCGCTCAGGAAATGTAGTCCATCAAAAAAGAAGGTAGCTTATAAAGCTCTCGTTCAACCGATACATGAATATTGTTCGTCAGTGTGGGGTCCGTGAGAGATAGAGGAAATAGGGAAGATCCAAAGAAATACAACACGTATAGTTACAGGTTAATTAAGTAAGCACAAAAGCGTCACAGAGATGATCAACCAACTTCAATGACAGACGCTACAAGAGAGGCGTTCCGCATCACGGTGTTGTTTACCGTTAAGTTCCGACTGCATACTTTCCTTGAAGAATCAACAAATATGTTTTCTCCTATGTACACCTAGCAAAAAAGTTTTAAGTAGTTCTACGTTCTAGGGGACTGATGACCTCAGATGTTAAGTCCCATAGTCCTTAGAGCCATTTGAACCATTTGAATCTGGGAACTATTAGCGACTTGGATAGGAGTGGTACACGTAGTACCCCTCCGCCATACATCGTAAGGCGGCCTGCAGAATATAGACGCAGATGTAGATTATGGTACATGCGCCAAATGCGTTGTATGACTTTTTAGTCATAACAAAAATGTGCATTTAGTGGTAGGAATATTTGTGGGCGACAGGTCTACGCAGCAGTGGGAGTAACTCTTCTACGTTGCAGTTTCTATACCGGAAATCATATTCTATTCTACTTTGCACCTCGCTCTTTATAGCTAAGACTATGAGAATATTTAACAGTACAACATATCGTTGTAAATAGAACCTTGTTTTTTTGTTCACCAGCGTTATGACAGATACCAGTTGACACGGTACCCTGCATTACGTTTTTTCCTCTGATATTCTAATGAACCACGTCCGAAAAGCGTAAATTAAAAAAAAACTGACACCTAATGGACTCTTGTTATTAAATGTCAAAAACCAGTGACAACTACGTGCTCAGTTCATTCATTCGTCTGACAGTCGTATTGTCCACGCACAGCCGACCACTTCTAAAATATATATATATATATATATATATATATATATATATATCTGACGTGGCTCAAAGCTGGTGTTATCGGAACATAGAAACAAAATTTGCCATATCCTACATAACTGTTTTTCCTACGGTGGTGTGAAAGTTTGTGGACACGTACCTTACCTAGTCTTTTACTTCAATATTTCACAGTTACTTTTTGTAATATTAAAATTGATTTCAACAGTATCCGACAGGTCTTAAAAGCTGATGGCGATATGATGTGTGATATCCTGTCAGAAAGGTCACTGTAGCAGTAATCGATGGAAATTCATGGAGTAAACCAGAAGTGATATCCGGCGTTCCTCAAGTACATGTTACAGACCCGCTCCTGGTCCTAATCTATATAAACGGTCAGGAGACAATTTGAGCAGCCATCTTAGCTTGTTTGCAGATGATGCTTCCATTTACCACATCGTGAAATCATCAGAAGATCAAAACCAACTGCAAAATTATTTAGACAAAATATCTGTGTAGTGCAAAAAGTGGCAGTTGTCTCCGAATAACGAAAAGTGTGAGGTCTTCCACATGAATACGAAAAGAAATCCGTTAAATTTCCGTTACATGATAAACTACGCAAATTTAAAAGCTGTCAGTTCGACTAGAAACTTACGAATTATAATTACGAACAACTTAAATTAGAACGTTCACATAGATGAAGTGGTGGGGAAGGCAAACGAAAGACTGCGTTTTATTGGCAGAACAGAAGATGCAACAGGTCTGCTATAGAGACTCCCTATACTACACTTGTCCGTCCTCTGCGTATTGCTGTGCGGTATGGGATCCCTGCCATATGGGGTTGATGGTAAACTTCTGCAAAGTCCAAATAGGAGGAACTCGTTTTGTAATATAGTGAAATAGGGGAGAGAGTGTCACGGATATGATAAACAAGGTGGCATAGCAAACATTTAAAACAGGCGTTTTTCGTTGGGACGAGAGCTTTTCACGAAATTTCAATCACCAACTTTCTCCTCTGAATGTGAGATTATTTTATTGTCCTGATCTATATAAGAAGAACGATCATCGTAATAAATTAAGAAAAATCAGAGCTCGTGCAGAAAGACTTAAGAGTTTTTACACATGCGCGTTTAGAGATTGGAACAGTAGAGAAATAGAGTGAAGGTGGTTCGAAGAACCCTCTGTCAGGCACTTAAGTGTGAATTACAGAGCAATCATGTAGATGCAGACGTTCTTGAGCGCATCTGAACACTGGTCTTTAACTGAAAAAAAAAGACTTGACTTGTCGTGTGTTAGAGGAGTGCTGTGGTGTCTTCAAAACGTGGCGAAACCATGTTCAGACGTCGTGGGGTTGGGCAGCCACCCCTCATTACAGATGTCGGGCGTTGTAGGCTAGGCAGGCTGGTAAAACAGGACATGCGGCGAACTATGGGGGAACCAACATCATACTTAAATGCTGGGCAGAGTACAACTTTGTCTGAACACACAGAGCACCGAACACACCTAACACCGACGAGTTATGCATGTGCCAATGTTAACACCACGACATGGGCTACTACAGCTGAAATGGGCACACAACCATCGGCACCGGACGGTGGTGCAGTAGTAGAGCGTTGTATCGTCTGATGAATCACGATGGGAGGACGCGAGCCGGCCTGTGTGGGCGAGCGGTACTAGGCATTTCAGTCTGGAACCGCGCGACCGCTGCGGTCGCAAGTTCGACTCCTGCCTCGGGCATGGATGTGTGTGATGTCCTTAGGTTAGTTAGGTTTAAGTAGTTCTAAGTTCTAGGGGATTGATGACCTCAGATTTTAAGTCCCACAGTGCTCAGGGCCATTTGAATCATTTTTTGGAGGGCGAGAAACCGTCGTTCTCCAGGGGAACAGATTTTTGACAGCCGTACTGCGGTACAGATACGAGTTGGTGGTGGCTCCATTATGTTCCGGGGAACATTCACGTCGGCATCCATGGAGCTCATGCAACATGACGGCCAAGGATATCGCACACTGTTTGCAGATCAAGTGCACCCCTTCATGACGATCATGTTTCCGAACGGCAGTGGCATTTTTCAGTAAGATAATGCTCCATCTCACAAGGCCAGGAATGTGATGGAGTGGTTCGAAGAACACAGTGGCGAGTTCCGGTTGATATCCTGGTCCCCCGAGTCGCCAGATCTGAACTCGATCGAACACACCAGGGATATAATGAAACGTGGTGTCAGAGCTTATCGCTCCCCTCCCCTGCATTTACGGGAATTAGGGACTTTCGCCCTCCAGAGACCTACCAAAGCCACATTGCTTCCATGCCACAACGCGTTGCCGCTGTTACTGAGTTTAAATAATAATGTTTTGGCTGATCAGTGTACGTAATGTATTTACGAGTACAGGTTGTATACACATGGTTGACGACATATGCATGTTTGGTTCTGGCCATGAGCCACGCTCGGATAGCCAAATGGTACGGGGACCGCTCGCGACAAGCGGGAAATACGGGTTCGGGTACCGGTCCAGCACATATTTTCACTGTCGTCATTCCATTATACGCCTGATGGTTGTTCATATTCGCAACTGGGAATACATTTCATGGGGCAGTCCATGTCTCCTGTAAAATAGTCAGTCCCACATATAATTTACTGCAAAGGTTGAAGGATAAGATTCTTGGAATGCTATCCATAAACGCACTGGGTTCAACCGACTGAAAATTGTATCTGATGTCTGCACGAATGATGTCCTGCCGCGTTGGATCTGAGACCCTGCTTGGCTACTTCAAAAGAATGGCTGCATTGGTGAGGAGGAGTGGAAGCACGGCTCAGTGTTTGCAGCATCTGACCTAAAAACGGTCGTGATTCTTCTGATTTGCAACCGAGTGGAAGAGTTAAATCAGAAGCTCCTATTGTGATAGCATTATACATGTGATGTACTCAAGGGCGGGGATTTCAGGTGAGAGCAACCCCTACATAGGTTGAGTGATGGGTTCCCTGCTGTGATCAGAAAAAGATCAGTCACATTACTGTCGCAGATAACCATATGTCCTTACAGACCAGTACGACAAAATTTTAATGTGGTAACAGCAAACTGCAGGAGCATACATGTTGAAAACTCAGAATAGTCGCACTTATAAAAGGCAATAACATCCATATAGTATTATGAACAGAAATCTGGCTGAAACCGCAGGCGAATAGCAGCGAAATCCTACACTAAATATTTGAATATATATCGCAAGAGTAGGCTAAACACTAATGGCGGCGCTGTAGTTATCCCGTTAGGATCTCCACAGAACTAACTGAGGCTATTACTGATACCGAATGTGAAATGATAAGGGGAAAGGTAAGCATCAAAGGTGGATGGAACATGGTAATCGGATTGAGTTATAGACCATATGCTTGAGGAACAGTAGTAGCTGAGCGATATCGATAAACGTTGGAGAATATCGCGAGTAATTGGGCAGCAATAGATTCTTGCGATTAAAATTCATGTGAAATTGTTCTGAACTTTCTCCTGAGGAGTACAACAAGATGTTAAGTAGATAACCGGCTTGTGACGACAACGTCTTATAGTTCTTGGTAACCAACAGACTCGAAGTTTGTCGAATCAGTTAACAAAAAATAGGAAACAAGTGACGGTAAACCACAGTAACAGTGACTACGAACAAGGAAGGTTTATAAGGATAGGAACATATTTTTACTTCGGAAGACACAAATGGCAAATTAAGTGTACAGTCAACATCAAATATCCACACTTGCGGACGAAGATGTGGAGTACAACAGGATAAAATTCAAAACCACTGTACAATGTAATCAACCAACTACTATGAACTGTAAATTCCACGGTTTGTGACGATGCTCTTGTTAAATTGACCAAAACCAGCCAGCAAAGAGACTGAGCGCGACTTGTGACTGTTCTGAAAATCTTACTTTCAACAGTCGCTGTTTCACCTGCAGTTTATGCCTGCTCTCGCTACAATGCGCCTTGGACCAGTAATACGGAGCAAGCTTGTATGTGAAAGATTCTCTATAGTTCAATAGCCGTGGAAGCAAACAGAACTTCACTATCGTTTCAGGCCCAGTAGGAGTCTTATTGACAAACAACAGCTGAAAGAAGCCAAAATGAGCGTAGGAAGACCAATGTCAGAGGCGTTCAATGAATTCGAAAGTAAAGTTCTTCGAACTAATCTGACCAAAAGCAGTAAGACGTTTGAGTTTTCAAAAAAATAGTAATAGAAATAATCTCTTCAGTCTGTTCAGTGATGATATCACAATGCTGTACGCCCTTATGTAACTTGCACACTTGTCTACAGAGGACTTCGAGATAATGCACGGACTAACACAAGAAAAAAAGGTCCAAATGGCTCTGAGCACTATGGGACTTAACTTCTGAGGTTATCAGTGCCCTACAACTTTGAACTACTTAAACCTAACTAACCTAAGGGCATCACACATATCCATGCCCGAAGCAGGATTCGAACCTGCGACCGTAGCGGTAGCGCGGTTCCAGACTGTAGCGCCTAGAACTACTCGGCCGCTCCGGCAGGCACCAAAACAAGAACTTCGGCCCACTGGCCGTCTTACGGTAGACCACACACAGTCGTATATATGCGTCAGGTTTGTAATGGCTGAAATTATGTCATTTACTTTGATCAAAACGATATACTATACTGTGATTTTGGTACGTTTATTTGGATCAAAAAGAGTTCTAAACAGGTAGGACCTGAAACAATTTCCACATTACCTGACGCTCTTTGATAGACGCTGTCTTCCCAATAAGGAATTGTCGGACGTCATATTCAGAAAGCAATTATACCATCATGAAGCTAGCTCTCTCTCTCTCTCTCTCTCTCTCTCTCTCTCTCTCTCTCTCTCTCTCTATCTGTCTATATATCTTTCTATCTTACTTGATTGTACATCATTTCTACGGTCTCAACCGACGTTACGATTTCCATGTAACGTGCTTCCGTCAGCTCCCTCACCACACGAAACTGTCACTCTCTCTCCCCCACAGTATCTCAGACTTCCCTTTCTCGGAATGCAAAAGGAACCCATCACTCTCTCCGATCGTGCTATTCTGACGTTTAATACCAAAAACAGTGAAATCGAAACAGAACGTGATTTAGAGAAATACTGAATTTCGTGTTCCGAAATTGTTTCACAGCGGAAGATTGTAATAGGGCTCCTCCTCTCAATGATCATACGAACACTGAAATTGCGGATATTGAGATAAGTTATTGCGGAATAGAAAATTAATCGCTCAAAAGTGGGAAGGCAAATATACCGAATGTGGTACCTGTGAGATTCTACAGCGATTGTGCGAAAGAACTTGCACCCTTTCTAGCAGCCGTCAATCGTAGGTTGCTGGAGCAACAATTGCCCAATCAACGTAGACCGGAAAAGGTCCAATAGGAGAAAAAAAAGGTGTAGTCGACAATTTTTGTACAGTGCTTGGGGCACGCTTCGTAAACAAACCACCTCCGGTAGGATGGAGCGTACGACGTTACTCGAGAGATTCCTTCTCCGACTCCTTACGTTGTGTACCCCCTCTCCTCCTCCACCCCCCTCCCCCCTCCGCCTTTCGATACAGACAGTTACGACGCAGCAGTAAGTTCAGCCAAAGTCTGGACAATGTACGGCCATGAACTAACTTTGAGTGCGACTCGTTATCACCAATAGGTGGTGGCCTTATACCGTCGCTTCGCTCTATGGCCCAACAATTTAACATAATAATGTTTACACCTAACCATTATACAAAGAGTGAGACACATTAGCGAATAATTAAATAAAACATTAACTGAGGTTGTATCTGTTGGTTGAAACCCTGATGGCTAATAATGTTACTGAGAACAGATTTATTTTAACTTTGATATAGATCCCTTTCATTATTTAGAAATGCGCAATGTATGCGAATGGGGGTCACATACAAATAATTCATTGAGCAACTGTTCAGTATCTATCAGCGGAGCAAAAATTTTGGAATTACGTTGTGCAGGTGTAGCATTTACACCCAGCACCATGCGCTAAATAATAAAGTACATCAGTGCAATAAACTCTTGAAAATCTGAACTGTCTCTTAACGTTCTATAGCATGGGCTTTATCATTCACAGCGAATCTCAATATTATAGTCTCTAGTGCTGTTGCAACGAAATGAAAATGGCTCTAAGCACTATGGTACTTGACATCTGAGGTCATCAGTCCCCTAGACTTAGAACTACTTAAACCTAACTAACCTAAGGACATCACACACATTAATGCCCGAGGCAGGATTCGAATCTGCGACCGTAGCAGCAGCGCGATTCCGTACTGAAGCGCAACGAAATGAGTTCAAGTCAGTCACAATATAAATCTGTTAAACCACAAGTCTTTACATGTTCACAATTGCAATGATATACAAGAGAAACTAAAGTCGGTTCATGCGAGATCTTGTCACTAACTAAACTGCCTCTAAAGCTTGAAATCAGAGTCCCGAGATTTCCAAATTATCACACGCGTCCAAAATTATTCTAAGTCCCGCTACCCGAACGTTACATATACATCATATACACCGCTCATAACTTCACGGACTCCAGACGAAACCAAAAACTCCAGACTCAAGGCGACAGACGGAAGACCACGAACTCTGCCCTGCACTTTTGTTTAAAGGTTCGATCACATGACCACTTCTCAGATCAGTGCACTTACTATCATCCTCACCACCATTCATAATTTTCACCATAATTTTGTATAAATACTTATGATAAAACATACAGAAAATCTCTGCGATCAGTTTGAGACCTCTTAATAAAATAACTTACGTCATAATTCGTTTTAAACAAATCTCAAACATGTAAATCGCCATATCCAACACTTGAGTCGAAATACTGACTTGTCCTATTTTATAAATCGCAACAATAATTAATAAGTATGAATTGAAAGTTATTGGAATATTAAGGAAGGAAAGGCATGCCGTTAAGATCACTTGGGTCTCTGTGAAGGATTCCATGGTTATAGCACTATTTACGTAAATAAATTAAATTGTTAATAACAGTTTTGTATATTTGTTTAATTACAGAAGTGTTCTGTTCATTATATTTCTGGCACCATCCTCTTTCATTTGACGTATCGCTAGTGTGACTTTAGTGATGAGTTCGGTTGTTACAATTTCTTATAAGCAATAAAGGGAATAATGTTTATAACTTTTTAAATACTGCAGCTTCAAACAGGGTTTTTTTGTTCAATGACCTCGTCCCATTACCACAGTTCCAAAGCTGTCGTTGATGTCTTTTAGTATGCTTGTAAGGCATTTTACGTATTTTCATTAAAATTATATTACTGACGCTATATTCCAAGTCACCGGTCCCTCCATATTCGCTTTGCCGCCGGAACACACCCCTATTTCCACTCGAGAAAACGCCAATAATGGCTGGGCGTCGTGGCTTGCTGGCCACCTTTACCTGCGCTCAGCTGGCCAGACCAAGTGCGTCCGATAGCTGGTCGGCACAACAAACATTCACGTCGGCGCACAGCTGACTTGTCAGATTCAGTACGCTCAGCGTCAGTCGAACCAGCTACTTGTAACGTTAAAAGCGTAAGGGGTGGGAAGGGGATTAAATGCTTCTTTTACGTTTTTCGTGAACAGTTCGAAAACCACGGCTTCTAGAGAAAATATTTTCTACAGAAAAGGTTCTGTTCATGTTTCCTCTATGACTAACAGTTTCCGCGTTGCAGGGGATGGAAAAACCGCGGATTTTTTAAAATAATGTTTTAATGGTATAAAATTAATGTAATGTCGTGCGATAGGGCCTCCTGTCGGGCAGACCGTTCGCCGGGTGCAAGTCTTTCCATTTGACACCACTTCGGCGACTTGCGAGTCGATGGGGATGAAATGATGTTGATTAGGACAACACAAGACCCAGTCCCTGAGCAGAGAAAATCTCCAACCCAGCCGGAAATCGAACTCGGGTCCTTAGAATTGACATTCTGTCGCGCTGACCACGCTTTTTTTTTGTGTTTGGTCGTTTCGGACGTCACATGACATCCGTTCAAATTCGTTGTTTATCCTGTCACTCAGTTTTTTTATTACAGAGGCCAACCAGCTCTCTGACCGAACACGCTGAGCCACCGTGTTGGCATTCACTCAGTTACCGGGTGCAGACATAAAATTAATCTTTACTGTTAATTGAAGTGGGTTAAGAACAAATATTAAATGTGTGTACGACGTCTAAGTGCAGCTGCGCTGTAGTAAGGAATATATGGACATTTGTGGTAAGTTTTTATGAGACCAAACTGCTGAGGTCATCGGTCCCTAGGCTTACACACAACTTGAGCTAGCTGAAACTAACTTACCCTAAGAACAACACACACACCCTTGCACGAGGGAGGACTCGAACCTCCGACTGGGGGAGCCACGCGAGTAAGGGATACTCTGTGTTCCTGGTGTGTAACAGGATGGAAGCGAGGAGGGGCAGGGGGCGGTGGGTAGAAGCGCTAGGAAAGGTAGGTCGCCGAATTGTTGGCCTGGAATTTCCTCCTTCATAGGTCTACAAACAAAAGAGCGAGCAGGTGGTTCCCCTACATCACAAGAAACAATTTCGGGGTGGTGGTTCACAAATTTATGCTGACCCTCCGCATCGTGCCTTATGAATCGCTGGCGACGCAGTGCTCACACAACCCCGACGTTCGGGGGTGTTTATTTTTTACAAAGTGCTTTCATGAACACTACATGGAACACAGAAATGAGTTACTAATAACGCTAAGGCAAGAAACGCATATGGACAGAATCTTCATATGTCTCCTGCTTACTTTGCTGTACTGCTGGAGGTTAAATTGATTCTCAGTCATCCTGTACAGCAGCTGCCGCCCCCCTCCTCATTTCCCGTGCTTTTCAATTTACAGACAGACAACACGTCGCCAGCAGTACCTGTCCAGTTCTCTTATGTGAGTAGACAAAATGACTTCACCAAGCACATGTTTATGTAGTGAAGTTACTTTTCGTTTATTAATTGAGTACTTATTTACAGGTGTTACGTGAGCTATTATGTAACCAATTTCAACAGCTGGAGCTGTCAACCGTTTACCACACTTAAGAGCGCCAAGTTCAAAAATGGTTCAAATGGCTCTGAGCACTATGGGACTTAACATCTGAGGTCATCAGTCCCCTAGAACTTAAAACTACTTAAACCTAACTAAACTGAGGACATCACACACACACACACACACACATGCCCGAGGCAGGATTCGAACCTGCGACCGTAGCAGTCCTGACCAAACTCTACCATCTGGTGAACAAGATGTACGAGACAGGCGAAATACCCTCAGACTTCAAGAAGAATATAATAATTCCAATCCCAAAGAAAGCAGGTGTTGACAGATGTGAAAATTACCGAACTATCAGTTTAATAAGTCACAGCTGCAAAATACTAACGCGAATTCTTTACAGACGAATGGAAAAACTAGTAGAAGCCGACCTCGGGGAAGATCAGTTTGGATTCCGTAGAAATGTGGGAACACGTGAGGCAATACTAACCCTAAGACTTACCTTAGAAGAGAGATTGAGAAAAGGCAAACCTACATTTCTAGTATTTGCAGACTTAGAGAAAGCTTTTGACAATGTTGATTGGAATACTTTCTTTCAAATTCTGAAGGTGGCAGGGGTAAAATACAGGGAGGGAAAGGCATTTATAATTTGTACAGAAATCAAATGGCAGTTATAAGAGTCGAAGGGTATGAAAGGGAAGCACTGGTTGGGAAGGGAGTGAGACAGGGTTGTAGCCTATCCCCGATGTTATTCAATCTCTATATTGAGCAAGCAATAAAGGAAACAAAAGAAAAGTTCGGAGTAGGTATTAAAATCCATGGAGAAGAAATAAAAACTTTGAGGTTCGCCGATGACATCGTAATTCTGTCAGAGACAGCAAAGGACTTGGAAGAGCAGTTGAACGGAATGGATAGTGTTTTGAAAGGAGAATATAAGATGAACGTCAACAAGAGCAAAACGAGGATAATGTAATGTAGTCGAATTAAGTCGGGAGATGCTGAGGTTATTAGATTATGAAATGAGACACTTCAAGTAGTATAGGGGTTTTGCTTTTTGGGGAGCAAAATAACTGATGATGGTCGAAGTAGAGAGGATATAAAATGTAGACTGGCAATGGCAAGGAAATCGTTTCTGAAGGAGAGAAATATATTATATAATAGATTTAAGTGTCGGGAAGTTGTTTGTGAAAGTATTTGCATGGAGTGTAGCCATGTATGGAAGTGAACCATGGACGATAAATAATTTGGACAAGAAGAGAATAGAAGCTTTCGAAATGTGGTGCTACAGAAGAATGCTGAAGATTAGATGGGTAGATCACATAACTAATGAGGAAGTATTAAATAGGATTGGGAAGAAGAGAAGTTTGTGGCATAACTTGACCAGAAGAAGGGATCGGTTGGTAGGACATGTTCTGAGGCATCAGTGGATCACAAATTTAGCATTGGAGGGCAGCGTGGAAGGTAAAAGTGGTAGGGGGAGACCAAGAGATGAATACACTAAGCAGATTCAGAAGGATGTAGGTTGCAGTAGGTACTGGGAGATGAAGAAGCTTGCACAGGATAGAGTAGCATGGAGAGCTGCATCAAACCAGTCTCAGGAATGAAGATCACAAAAACAACAACCTTACAGTTGTTTATATTGAGCTTCAACTATCAGTCCTTGCAATAAGCATAGATACTCTGCTGGTTTTCCTGCATTTCGCTGTAATTCTCTAGCTTTGTGGCTTCTGTGAATACAACAGCATTATCCTTAAAAAGCTTTCTGATCTGACCCCTTAGGCCATACATTGCTCACTGTGAAAAGTAATGATCCCATAAGATAATTTTAGATAGTTTTCTCTTAATAATGACATGTGTTCTGTTTGCTAATAACTCCACAGTCCAGTCAAAAAGCTGATCAAATATTCCGTACCGTCTTATTTTGTTCATTAGGCGGCAGTGCGGAGCTGCATCGAACGCTTTCTGGAAGTCAAGAAACACGATATCAGTTTAGTCCCTGGCATCTACTGCCATCTGGGTCTCGTGGACGAACAGGGCTAGCTGGTTTTCACACGATTGTTATTTTCAGAATCAATGTTGATTTCTACATAAGAGTCATGGTGTTCAGAAATGGCATGGTTCCTGAACAAAAATAAACTCCAAAATTCTAGCAGATGCTGATGGCAGCCATATAAGCCTATAGTTTTGCGAGTCTGTTCAACGATACTTCTTGAAAACGGAAATTACCTTAGCTTTTCTCTATCATTAAGAATGCTTCGTTCCTCCAGTGTCCTAGGGTATATTACTACTAGAAGAGGGACAAGTTCTTTCGCATACTCTGCGTAGAATCCGATATGCATCTCGCCAACTCCAGTCTCCATTCCTTTGCTGAGCGAGTTCAGTCGATTTTCTGTATTGTAGTCACTTACTTCGATAATGATTTGTTTGAAGTTCGTGCGGAGATTTTGTAAGTAGGCTGTTTAGGTTTTTTTATTGGTAATGCCGCATAGCGCTCTGTATGGAAAATCACTGGCTGTGCTGTGTGCAGTCAGTGGCTGGTTGGCATTGTTGTAATACTCGCCATTGTAGTGTTGGGCAGCTGGATGTTAACAGCGCGTAGCGTTGCGCAGTTAGAGGTGAGCCGCCAGCAGTGGTGGACGTGGGGAGAGAGATGGCGGAGTTTTGAAATTTGTAAGACTGGATGTCATGAACTGCTATATATATTATGACTATTAAGGTAAATACATTGTTTTTTTCTCTATCAAAATCTTTCATTTGCTAACTATACCTATCAGTAGTTAGTGCCTTCAGTAGTTTGAATCTTTTATTTACCTGGCAGTAGTGGCGCTCGCTGTATTGCAGTAGTTCCAGTAATGAAGATTTTTGTGAGGTAGGTGACTTGTGAAAGGTATAGGTTAATGTTAGTCAGGGCCATTCTTTTGTAGGGATTATTGAAAGTCATATTGCGTTGCGCTAAAAATATTGAGTGTCAGTTTAAGCACAGTCTTGTATAATTTTTGTAAGGGGACATTTAAATTTAAAGGAAGAACTGTAGTTCGATCTTCTTCAGTGAAACATTTTTTGAAAAAGAAGTTTTAGTGTTCCGGTCTTGTCTCTGTTATCGTCAGTTTCGATGCCATTATGGTGTAGACAGACTCCTTTGATACATTTACTGATATAACATAAAACCAATTTTTTTAGGGTTTTCTGTTAGATCCGTAGAGAGAATTTTACTTTAGAATTCGTTGAGAGCTTCAAGCGTGGCTCTACTTACTTGCAAAATAAATTCAAGATTGAACGAAAATGTTGTTGTTGTTGTCTTCAGTCCTGAGACTGGTTTGATGCAGCTCTCCATGCTACTCAATCCTGTGCAAGCTGCTTCATCTCCCAGTACCTACTGCAACCTACATCCTTCTGAATCTGCTTAGTGTACTTATCTCTCGGTCTCCCTCTACGATTTTTACCCTCCACGCTGCCCCCCAACGCTAAATTTGTGATCCCTTGATGCCTCAAAACATGTCCTACCAACCGATCCCTTCTTCTAGTCAAGTTGTGCCACAAACTTCTCTTCTCCCCAATCCTATTCAATACCTCCTCATTAGTTACGTGATCTATCCACCTTATCTTCAGTATTCTTCTGTAGCACCACATTTCGAAAGCTTCTATTCTCTTCTTGTCCAAACTAGTTATTGTCCATGTTTCACTTCCATACATGGCTACACTCCAAACAAATACTTTCAGAAACAACTTCCTGATACATAAATCTATATTCGATTTTAACAAATTTCTCTTCTTCAGAAACGCTTTCCTTGCCATTGCCAGTCTACATTTTATATCCTCTCTACTTCGACCATCATCAGGTATTTTACTTCCTAAATAGCAAAACTCATTTACTACTTTAAGTGTCTCATTTCCTAATCTAATTCCCTCAGCATCACCCGATTTAATTTGACTACATTCCATTATCCTCGTTTTGCTTTGGTTGATGTTCATCTTATATCCTCCTTTCAAGAAACTGTCCATTCCGTTCAACTGCTCTTCCAAGTCCTTTGCCATCTCTGACAGAATTACAATGTCATCGGCGAACCTCAAAGTTTTTACTTCGTCTCCATGAATTTTAATACCTACTCCAAATTTTTCTTTTGTTTCCTTTACTGCTTGCTCAATATACAGATTGAATAACATCGGGGAGAGGCTACAACCCTGTCTCACTCCTTTCCCAACCACTGCTTCACTTTCATGCCCCTCGACTTTTATGACTGCCATCTGGTTTCTGTACAAATTGTAAATAGCCTTTCGCTCCCTGTATTTTACCCCTGCCACTTTCAGAATTTGAAAGAGAGTATTCCAGTCAACATTGTCAAAAGCTTTCTCTAAGGCTACAAATGCTAGAAACGTAGGTTTGCCTTTTCTTAATCTTTCTTCTAAGATAAGTCGTAAGGTCAGTATTGCCTCACGTGTTCCAACATTTCGACGGAATCCAAACTGATCCTCCCAGAGGTCCGCATCTACCAGTTTTTCCATTCGTCTGTAAAGAATTCGCGTTAGTATTTTGCAGCTGTGACTTATTAAACTGATAGTTCGGTAATTTTCACATCTGTCAGCCCCTGCTTTCTTTGGGATTGGAATTATTATATTCTTCTTGAAGTCTGAGGGTATTTCGCCTTTCTCATACATCTTGCTCACCAGCTGGTAGAGTTTTGTTATGACTGGCTCTCCCAAGGCCATCAGTAGTTCTAATGGATTGTTGTCTACTCCGGGGGCCTTGTTTCGACTCAGGTCATTCAGTGCTCTGTCAAACTCTTCACGCAGTATCCTATCTCCCATTTCGTCTTCATCTACATCCTCTTCCATTTCCATAATATTGTCCTCAAGTACATCACCGTTGTATAAACCTTCTATATACTCCTTCCACCTTTCTGCCTTCCCTTCTTTGCTTAGAACTGGGTTGCCATCTGAGCTCTTGATATTCATACACGTGGTTCTCTTCTCTCCAAAGGTCTCTTTAATTTTCCTGTAGGCAGTATCTATCTTACCCCTAGTGAGATAAGCTTCTACATCCTTACATTTGTCCTCTAGCCATCCCTGTTTAGCCATTTTGCACTTCCTGTCGATCTCATTTTTGAGACGTCTGTATTCCTTTTTGCCTGCTTCATTTACTGCATTTTTATATTTTCTCCTTTCATCAATTAAATTCAATATTTCTTCTGTTCCCCAAGGATTTCTAGCAGCCCTCGTCTTATTACCTACTTTATCCTCTGCTGCCTTCACTACTTCATCCCTCAGAGCTACCCATTCTTCTTCTACGGTATTTCTTTCCCCTATTCCTGTCAATTGTCCCCTTATGCTCTCCCTGAAACTCTGTACAACCTCTGGTTCTTTCAGTTTATCCAGGTCCCATGTCCTTAAATTCCCACCTTTTTGCAGTTTCTTCAGCTTCAATCTACAGGTCATAACCAATAGATTGTGGTCCGAGTTCACATCTGCCCCTGGAAATGTCTTACAACTTAAAACCTGGTTCCTAAATCTCTGTCTTACCATTATATAATCTATTTGATACCTTTTAGTATCTCCAGGGTTCTTCCACGTATACAACCTTCTTTCATGATTCTTAAACCAAGTGTTAGCTACGATTAAGTTGTGCTCTGTGCAAAATTCTACTAGGCGGCTTCCTCTTTCATTTCTTAGCCCCAATCCATATTCACCTACTATGTTTCCTTCTCTCCCTTTTCCTACTGCCGAATTCCAGTCACCCATTACTATTAAATTTTCGTCTCCCTTCACTATCTGAACAATTTCTTTTATTTCATCGTACATTTCTTCAATTTCTTCGTCATCTGCAGAGCTAGTTGGCATAGAAACTTGTACTACTGTAGTAGGTGTGGGCTTCGTATCTATCTTGGCCACAATAATGCGTTCACTATGCTGTTTGTAGTAGCTTACCCGCATTCCTATTTTCCTATTCATTATTAAACCTACTCCTGCATTACCCCTATTTGGTTTTGTGTTTATAACCCTGTAGTCACCTGACCAGAAGTCTTGTTCCTCCTGCCACCGAACTTCACTAATCCCCACTATATCTAACTTTAACCTATCCATTTCCCTTTTTAAATTTTCTTACCTACCTGCCCCATTAAGGGATCTGACATTCCACGCTCCGATCCGTAGAACGCCAGTTTTCTTCCTCCTGATAACGACATCCTCCTGAGTAGTCCCCGCCCGGAGATCCGAAAGGGGGACTATTTTACCTCCGGAATATTTTACCCAAGAGGATGCCATCATCATTTAATCATACAGTAAAGCTGCATGTCCTCGGGAAAAATTACGGCTGTAGTTTCCCCTTGCTTTCAGCCGTTCGCAGTACCAGCACAGCAAGGCCGTTTTGGTTAATGTTGCAAGGCCAGATCAGTCAATCATCCAGACTGTTGCCCCTACAACTACTGAAAAGGCTGCTGCCCCTCTTCAGGAACCACACGTTTGTCTGGCCTCTCAACAGATACCCCTCCGTTGTGGTTGCACCTACGGTACGGCCATCTGTATCGCTGAGGCACGCAAGCCTCCCCACCAACGGCAAGGTCCATGGTTCATGGGGGGTGAACAAAAATATTATTAAAAAAATCATGTCTGTGAATGGGAATGCATACATGAAGTTACTGTCTGTTGTAAACTCCGTTATTAGAAGTAAAGGTATTGTGACGTGAAAATCCACATCCACTCGCGAAAGACTGTGACTCCTCGCAACTCGGTCTTCATGTGTGAGTGCCTTCGTATTTTTTCTCCGTCCAGAGATTGCCGTAATCTTTCAGAAAATCATACAAGTCGTAATAATACAACGATTGCTCGTAAACGTCCTCTTGAAAGTATTTCAGTGAATCTTTTCTTTTTATTCTGGTTGTGGTGGTAGCTTCACTATTATTTTCCATTTTGTTTTGTTTTGTTTATTCCGCCACTTTTGTGTAAGCAGCCTTTCGCGTTCTTCGGTTGTGATACCCGTTGCTTTTTGTTTTCCATATATAAGATTTAATTTATAAAGTTCAATGAATTCGTCGTTAGTGTTCTTCTTTTACGATCTGACGTGTTGGTAAACGAACACAGTGTCAAAACCAAATGACACTACAAACTGAAATTAGCACAACACAAACAACATGTCTCACTTTTGGACTTTTCATATGCCTACAAGAAGGCTACGGCCAAACACCCTAGTAATCCCGAAACCTGCATAGGCAGCCCGCAACTCGCTCGGTCTGGATACTTCCGGAGATAAAAAGAATCCAATCTCGATTCTTCTACGGTCGACTGTTCTGGCATGTTAACATGCACACCTTTGTTGACCACACAATGTGATTCTCCTGTTCAGGTATGCCGAAACATATTGGGCAGGGGAAGAGAATTTATTGTAGTAGTTCACAGTGACAGCCACCAACCATAAGTACCCAGACGTATTACTACAGCACATTTTTTGTCATTTTCTTTTTTAATGTGTAGCTTGAGCACCACAGTGCTTCCAATTGAACGATCTGCTACGCTATTGTTATGTTACACCACGCCATTTGTGGTTATGAAGGGCATTTTTTACCATATGATTCGTGTGTAGAATAGAGCGTAAGCAGCGACGACGTGTACTGGAAAATGCAGTGTGACTGGACCGCTTGGTTCAAATGGCTCTAAGCACTATGGGACTTAGCATCTGAGGTCATCAGTCCCCCAGACTCAGAACTACTTCAACCTGACTAACCTAAGAACATCACACACACCCATGCCCGAGGCAGGATTCGAACCTGCGACCGTTCCAGCAGCGCGGTTCCGGACTGAAGCACCTAGAACCGCTCGGTCACAGCGGCCGGCGACTGGACCGCTTGATAATCCTCACGTGGTTTACACAGCTACAGCGGCCCTGTCAGCTACACCCACACAGTTGTATCGGCTCAGGAGCACTTACACGAGTGTACACTTTTCTGTGTCTACTATTCGGTGCCTTCTGCTGCAGTCTCAACTGGTGGCACTCAGGCCATGACATCGCATTATTACCCAGATGACATAAACGCAACGGTCAGGCGAACGTCTTATTGGTTTTCTCTGTGTACTATTGCTTCTGTCGCTTATGGCAATGATTTGCAATGTGAAAAATTTAAAGTTGTGTCGTGGTTCGGAGTCCACGCTGAACTGTGGGCCTCCCTGTTTCAGGCTGGCTTCATCAGTTCTAAGGTCGGGGAAGGTAAGGGCATACCTTCTCCAGTAGAGACATGCGTATTAAAGCACTGTGGTGTTCAAACCTGGTTGATGACAGGTTTACCTTAGTAATGAAACATGTTGACGAATAATTAAATGAAACAGTAACTGTAAACTTACCATCGTTAAGAGCTACTACTTTACTGTCATATTGTAGACTATCACTAGTGCTTGAATATAAATTTTGCCGTTGTATTTATGTTTTTTTATGCGTACCTAATGCTTACTGAAGTTGAGTATAAAGATCTTTTGGCTGGAACCCTAAAAAATGAAACAAAAAGAGAGAATCTAAAAGCCTATAATACTAAGTATTTATTATGTTGTCATGTACCAAACCTACGATACAAAACTGATTTCAATCAAAAGTTACCTGCTTAGTGTTGCAGCTTTCACGAATGTAATTATTTACGGTACAGTACGAAATGGTAAATACCACGTAGTTAATTGTGTTCCAGATATATGTTATACGTAATAACATTACTGTAATTGTAAAAAATATACGTTACAAAGACATTGAGGACTGAGGACATGTTTTTTATGCGTACTTATTGTTTACTGTAGTTAAGTATATGGACCTTTTGGTTGGAATCCTAAAAAATGAAACAAAAAAAGAGAATCGTAAGTCTATAATACTAAGTGTTTTGCCGGACGGGATTAGCCGAGCGGTCTAGGGCGCTGCAGTCATTGACTGTGCGGCTGTTCCCGGCGGAGGTTCAAGTCCTCCCTCGGGCATGGGTGTGTGTGTTTGTCCTTAGGATAATTTAGGTTAAGTAGTGTGTAAATCTTAGGGACTGATGACCTTAGCAGCTAAGTCCCATAAGATTTCACACACATTTTACTAAGTATTTATTATGTTGTCAAACACCAAACCTACGATAAAAAACTGATTTCAGTCAAACGTGCCCTGCTTAGTGTTGCAGCTTTCACGAATGTAATTATTTACGGTACAGTACGAAATGATAAATACCACGTAGTTAATTGTGTTCCAGATATATGCTATACATAACAACATTGCTGTACATGTAAAACAACACACGCTGCAAAGACATTGAGGACTGAGGACGTCGAACTATATTTCTACGATTGTAGGTTTCTGTATTTTGTTTTTTATGTTGGTGCGCTGTTGGAAACGTCCGATTGTAAAATTTAATTAAATCAGATATTTTATCCAGAATTTCATATGATCTTTTGACAGCTCAGTTCCCATGTTATACATCAAAACATGTGACATTAGCAGTTGTCAAGCAAGGCACTTTATAGATGGAAAACGAGGAATTTTTCTGAATATTCTGTGACGGCGGAAGGCCAGCGCTGCGGGTTCTATCATCTCGTTAACCTCGCTCGGATATGTATGAGAACGAAGTAATAAGCATGCCTTTTCAGCACCTCCACGTTGTTATGGAGGCACTGATCTCTGTATACAAAGCTTTAGGGCACAAAGGATCTTCTGAAGACGACCCTTCAGCATCGGGAATACCTTTTCACTCTGTCTGCTTATGAATGACCCGACGCTCATTTCGTAGCAGACTGACGTAGCTTGCGCCCTTCTCAGCCGAGAAATGAGATCAACGACGGTGCGAATATTTCACCGTCAAATATACGAGACACATACGAGATCCCAGATAAAAGTGGAGAGACGTCCACAGAAAATCCTTTGAAACTTCAGTCAGCAGACAATGGTGAATAATATCTTCGAGTACGTTCATCAAAGGAAATGATTAATTTTCTTTTTTGAAGTTGTTACTATGTTCTACCAAGCACGAACAGAAAATTCAATTAAAGATCCCTTGACATACAGTTTTCAAATGGAAAAATGTGAAAATAAAATTGTCACTGACAGGGATAACTATTGTTTAACTCGAACAGTCTATCGAGTGCTTTTAACTAGAGTTCAGTATCCTTTGTAGTGCGTTTAGGGGAATTAATAGTGCGCAATTTCAACGTTTCTAGCATTTAACAATGATGGAAGAAGGAGACACGCTAATGCTAAAGGCGTGGCGTAATGTGGTGTTGGAAGAAATTGTAGGATTCTAAATGTCAGTTGGTAGCTGTTCTTTCCGAACATTACCACACTCCTGTTGTCTGAACACAATAAATTACTGGCAATGCACTTTGTTCTGTCATATTAAAAAAACATCATGTAGCGCAAATTACAATCAAGATGAGGCATCTTTATCAAAAAGTCCTTATCCAGCGAAAGCTGTTCATTTCCAATAAAAATGACTTCTTTTAAGACACTTGTAGCGGCTGTGGACCCCTTTCTAAGAAAGACTGTTGAGTGGTAACTTGTTGTAATACCAATTTCAAGCATACACTCTGTCCCAAATTTCACTATATGTCAAACAGTGAGCTTTATTTTTGAACGGCGGTTTTCTAGAAACACACTGATAAGTGTCGATCAGCTGTAGAGAGGAATTGTAAAACAAGGATGCAAGCGTTGCTCGGCAGATACGTAAATTTCTAGTCAATTGTATTTTTATTTTATACGGTATTGGCCACTAAAGGGACTGAAGATATTATCTTGTTCTTGAGAATCACTTAGACTAATTGAATTCGGACTCAAGATAATACTTCCCTCACACCGTGATTACGCTGGGTAGTTATGAAGCTATAATTTTCACCCCGAAAAATATTTATATATAGATGGTAGACAATGAAAGCCTCGTAACTCCATTTAGTTACATTTTACAGGGAAGCAAAAACGTTTTTTTAAAAATAATATAGAGTTACACATGAAGTTGCTACATGTGTAACTATAGATGGGAAGCCTAGTTATTGACAGATTATAAAAATTCCTGCACTTTCAAATCTCTCTTTGATAATGGAGTTACTGGTTACTGGAATTCCGAGGTTTTCACAGACAGATGAAGTTGCGAGATTTTTGTTGCCTACCAGTGATATGTATTTTTTTAAATTAATTGAATTTTCCGTCGGTGCTTGGCAGAACACGACTACGATATTGAAATGTAAATACTTACCAGAGTTCTGCAAAATTATATTTGACTACATAAGAAAATTCTGTTCACGATAGAGCTGGCAGGCTCTTCCGTAAGTTTCTTGGGACTTTATATATATATTGCTACGAAGAGACACTTAGCATTTATAGTAAAACCGTAGCTATAGATACGGTAATCCCTGGAACGTCCCAGCACCCACAGAGACACCAATACGCAGCTTTCCATTCAATGGTGCATCGCCTCATATTTTTCCCATGGGAATCTGGGTTTCAGACAGAACTACAAGCCAAAATGTAGACTTTCACGGCCGGAAATGTCATGTTCATTATAAATGGTTCAAATGGCTCTGATGCCTATGGGACTTAACTTCTAAGGTCATCAGTCCCCTAGAGCTTAGAACTACTTAAACCTAACTAACCTAACATCACACACATCCATGCCCAAGGCAGGATTAGAACCTGCGATCGTAGCGGTCGCGCGGTTCCAGACTGTAGCTCCTAGAACCGCTTGGCTACCCCGGCCGGCATGTCCATTATAATTACCCGGGTTGTTATGCCGTGGTCGGTTGACGAATTCTGTGTCAATTCCCAACGTTTCGTCTCCGTCTATGGAGGACATCTTCAAGGGGATCTGTACATCGATGGAAAGTCCAACATACCCACTGGCTCGCTAATGACTGCCGCTAAATTCCGTGTCCGCGTGCTCCCGCGCCGAGGCGTGACGTCACGTGTTTTGAAAACGTCAGTGCAATTGTCCGCTGTCCGCTGCCGTCGATCGCCGTTGCCATCACCCAGTGGTGTGTGTGTGTGTGTGTGTGTGTGTGTGTGTGTGTGTGACGAGGTCCTCCCGTCGGGTAGACCGCTTGCCTGATGCAAGTATTTCGATTGGACGCCACTTTGGTGACTTGCGCGTCGATGGGGATGAAATGTTGATGATTAGGACAACACCAGTCCCTGAGCAGAGAAAATCTCTGACCTAGTCGGGCCCTTACGATTGACAGTCTGTCGCGCTGACCACTCAGCTACCGGGGGCGGAGCAAAAATGTGTCGAATTCTTTATATAAGAGCCCGACCGGCCCACATGTGGTTTTCACAGCGTAGTCAAAAACTTGGCTAACGAGTAGGTGGGCGAACCACATTTCATCAGCAAACTGAATGGCATAGTGGTCCAGCCGGAATACATATTGGTCAACTTCGATGTGGTATCGCTGTTTACCATGGTTCCACTTGATGTATTGGAACAGCTGGATCGAATTTTTCCTGCCGATATTTCAGAACTGTTTAAGTGTTGTTTGACGACCACATACTTCAAGTGGAATGAACAGTTTTATGAACAAACGGATGGCATGGCTATGGGAAGCCTCCTAATTCCCGTAATTGCAAACTTCTTTATGGAGAAATTCGAAGAACTGGCCTTAGGTACTGCCAGCAAAAAACCAAATGTATGGTTCCGATACGTGGATGACACGTTTGTGCTGTGGAGACATGGCAGGGAGGAACTAAGCCGGTTCCACGAACATCGGAATAGTATAAACTCGAGAATTCAGTTTACAGTGGATGGATATGGTGGATATGGGCGCTCAACAGTGTAGTCTTTAGCGCCCGAACGGAAACAACGGACGAGTGTCACTAAAATGCAGCAAGTGCTAAAATAGGACTAAAATTAAAAGTGAAAGGCTACATAGGCAGTTTGCACGTCAACAGCTGCAAACTGGAATGCAGCACATAAAGAGGATAACTGCAAGAGAACGTAGGTGAAAGGGTTAAAATGAAACACACAGCAAATGTTTGGAACTGGCCTATTACAAGTATAAATACGAGTGGTAAGCCACTCGGCAACACACTAAAAATTCCAACCTAAAATTTTTGGCTGAAGCCCAGAAACATCACAGTACCTTAAAACTTTCTTGACACTCGCCTCGTCATCGGCTAGAATCGAGGGCAGATCCCCACTAATATTAACTTCCGCCCTGACAGAACGATATAAATCACACTCAACTAAAATGTGGCGTACAGTGATTCGTACGCCACAGGCATCACACAGTGGGGGTTCCTCTCGCCGTAGTAAGAAGGCATGCGTAAGAGGACAGTGCCCTATGCGAAGACGTGTAAGGGTCACTTCGTCACGCCTAGGTGACCGGCAGGAGGAACACCACGGCTGGATGGTGGGTTTCACCAATCGCAGCTTATTTTCCTTCACCGCCAGCCATTCCTCCTCCCACAATTGCATACACCTCCGCCGCAGCACAGAAACAATACCTTGCAAAGGAATAGAACATTGTGTCACCTCAGGTAATCTGCAGGCGTCCTTGGCAGCTCTATCAGCTTGTTCATTTCCCCGTATGCCCACATGCCCTGGCACCCAGCAAAAGGACACTTGCTTGCCCTGTCGTTGGAGGATGTACAGTTGGTCGTAAATCAGCTGTTCCAACTTCTCTGCTGGGTACAGGTTCTGCAGTGACTGTAATGCGCTCATTGAGTCAGAGCAAATTAGAAAGTTTTTGCCCTGAGTACACCGTATCTGCTCCAATGCCTTCAGGATCGCGTGAAGTTCTGCGGAAAAACAGTGTATTCCTGGGGAAGGCGAATCCTGATGACACGTTCGGGGAACACTACTGAGCAGCCAAGAAAATCCCCCTGTTGGGATCCATCAGTGTATACTACTGTAAAATCATGATGCCTATCTAAAATGTTAAAAAATAAAGATTTGAAAGTAAAATCTGATGTACTGTCTTTCTTAAAATTTGCCAAATCTAAAATCAGTCTGGGCCTCTGGAGGAGCCAAGGTGGGTATCTGCTCCAACCTAAACATGAAACATTAAAATCGGCCACACCCATCTCTAAAATGCAATCCTTTGCACGAATCCCATAGGGCCTTTTTGCTCGTTGCCGGTTGCGAAAAAGCCTTTCCAGTGGAGGCTGAGCAACAGTGTGGTATGCAGGCGTTTATGGTGCGGATAATGTTTGATAGGCCTGGCGCACCATTAGTAGACGCCGCCGGAGGTGAAGTGGCGGTTCACCTGCCTCTGCACACAGGCTCGGTATGGGGCTCGTTCTGAACGCCCCAGTGGCAAGCCGAACCCCCTCATGGTGCACCACATCCAACAGCTTCAATTAAGTGGGTCTTGCAGACCCATACACCGTGCATCCATAATCAAGCCGGGACCGCACGAAGGCTCTGTAAAACCGGAGCAGACAAGTCCTGTCTGCTCCCCATGTGAGGTGACTAAGACATTTTAAAATAGACAGCGCCTTAAGAAACCGTTTTTTCAGTTCCTTAATGTGTGGCAGCCACGTAAGCTTAGAATCAAAAGTGAGGCCCAGAAACTTCACCGTGTCTTTAAAATTCAGAACGGTGTCCCTAATCCTCAAATCAGGCAAGTCAAAAATGGAACGAGAACGGTTAAAAAGAACACACACCGACTTATCAGTTGAAAACTGAAAACCACTCTTCTGTGCCCAGTCATCCAAACGTCGGGGAGTGAGTTGCAACTGACGAGTCGTCGTTGCAAGGCTGGAAGAAGAGCAAAATACAGAGAAATCGTCCACAAACAAGGAACACTGCATAGGACTTTTCACAACAGACGTAATACTATTTTACAGTGGAGGAGGAGGTAGACGGCAAATTACATTTCCTCGATGTGCTTGTTTTTAGAAACGAAAATGGTAGTTTTTGACACTCAGTATACCGCAAACCCACACACACGGACCGTTATTTGCACCGGGATTCGAACCACCACCCACAACAGAAGCGGGGTGTTATCAAGACGTTAGCGGAACGAGCTAGAAATATTTGTGAACCTGAGTTGCTCGACGCTGAGATGGAACATCTCCACAATGCACTAATGAAGAACGGATATTCGTCCGCCGAAATAAAACGTGCGTTGAGACAGCCACGCAAAAACCATTGTGACGTACAGGCTACTGCAAAATCTAAGGTTTTCTTGCCGTTTGTTAAAAATGTCACGGAAAGAATAGGGAGGATCGTGACGAAGCGGAATATTACCGTAATTTACAAGCCCACCAGGTAGGTACAGGAATACCTTAAGCCTTCCAAGGACGCTCGCAAACCATTCGAAATAGCTGGAGTGTATAGGATCACAGGCAGCTGTGGAGATGTTTATATGGGTACCACTAAAAGAACTGTTTCGAAACGTTTGGAAGAGCGCAAGAGCAATTGTAGAAGAGGAGAAACGGAACGATCAGCTGTTGCGGAGCATGCTTTCCAGCCAGGTAACCACCATATTCGTTTCGAGGAGACGCAAGAACTAGCGGCCACAAGCGGATATTTCGAAAGTCTCTACAGGGAGGCAATCGAAATTGCCAAACACACTAACAATTTCAGTCGAAATGGGGAGGGCATGAAATGGAAGGGTATATGGATGCCGGTGTTGAAGATGTGTACCACCCGTCCACCACTGGGTGATGGCAACGGCGATCGACGGCAGCGGACAGCGGACAATTGCACTGACGTTTTCAAAACACGTGACGTCACGCCCCGGCGCGGGAGCGCGCGGACACGGAATTTAGCGGCAGTCATTAGCGAGCCAGTGGGTGTGTTGGGCCTTCCACCGAGCTGCAGACCCCCTTGAAGATATCCTCCGCAGACGAGGACGAAACGTTGGGAATTGACACAGAATTCGTCAACTGACCACGGCATAACAGCCCGGAAAACTATATTGGACAGAACTACTGACCATCAAACATATCGCTTCAAGTAATGTCTAAAGATCTGCCCTGATTGATAATATACTAAAAAAAAGGGAGAGAAGAAAATCGGTAAAATTGCACCGTTTTTGTATGCTGAGCAACAGGAACCAGTCAGTAGTTACAAAAACCTTGCCAAAGTTGAAGTCCCGCAACTGCAGACCTTAATTTTCATAATACCAACAGCATATCAAAATTTTTATTTAATATTAAAACCAGACTGCAACCTTTGACACAGAATGGTGTATACAGGGTGTCTCTCCCACGAGCCATCAAGCACATTTTCTCTGGTGTTTCAGCAGATAATCGCGATTTCGTTTTCGCATTGTGTAGCTGGAGTCAGTCCAAACAGATAGTGCCCATCATGTCTTTCACGCGAAGCCCAGTGGCGGCGGAAAGCGCCGGTGTTTTTTTTTGTTGTCGTTATAAACGAAATGATTTTTAAAGAGGAATTTTACGTTCTCATTCGATAGAGCGATCACAGATTAATCTAGTCCGATATTCGTTTTATCGATATGTACTAACAGGGATAGTAGAACGCTAACAATGACTACTTTATTAGTGGGCTGTGTCATTTTGTATTTACTCGTCCAGCGGCGTGCAGCGGTACTGCGGAGCGGGTCTTTCAGCGTGTTCCAGGAATGAAGACACGTGCATGCATTAAAACATAGAAATTACATAACGTAATTTCTTCGAGGTGATAATATTATAACTTGATTGATTACACTTCGTATTCTATTTTTTTTTTTTGTCCCTTTAGATCTGAATTAATGCTGCGAGTCGAACAGAAGTAGATCCTTAGCAACACATACTGGACTGCATTTGTACATTAAGCTCATCCATAACTCTAATGACCTAGTTGTCGACGTGACGTTTAACACTAATCTCCTCCTCCTCCCATCTCAGATTTAAAAAAAAGGTTATATTGAAGTACGGTACGAGCTGATCCTTTTAAACAGATGTAATTATTTCCCAGTCTGGGTTTAATTCAAATGGTTCATATGGCTCTGACTACTGTGAGACTTAACATCAGAGTACTATGAGACTTAACATCAGAGGTCATCAGTCCCATAAAACCAGCGGCCGGCCTATCTTCTAAGATAAGTTATAGGTTCAGTACTGCCTCACGTATTCCAACATTTCCAAGGAATCCAAACTGATCTTCCGCAAGGGCGGATTCTACCAGTTTTTCATTTGTCTGTAAAGAATTCATATTCGTATTTTGCAGCTGTGACTTATTAAACTGATAGTTTGGTATTTTTCACACTTGTCAACGCCTGCTTTCTTTGGGAGTGGAATTATTACATTCCTCTTGAAGTCTTAGATATTTCGCCTGTCTCATACATCTTGCTCACCAGATGGAAGAGTTTTGTCAGTGCTGGCTCTCCCGAGGCTATCAGTAGTTCTAATGGAATTTTGTCTACTCCTGGGGTCTTGTTTCGATTTAAGTCTTTCAGTGCTCTATCAAGTTCTCACACAGTATCATATTTCCCATTTCATCTTCGTCTACGTCCTCTCTCAATTCCATAATATTGCCCTCAAGTACATTCACCTTGTACAGACCCTCTATGTACTCCTTCCACCTCTGTGCTTTCCCTTCTTTGCTTAGAACTAGTTTTCCATTGTAGCTCTTGACATTCATAGAGGTGGTTCTCTTGTCTCCAAAGGTCTCTTTAACTTTCCTGTAGGCAGTATCTATCATACTCCTAGTGATATATGCCTCTACATTCTTACATTTGTCCTCTAGCCATCCCCGCTTAGCCATTTTGCACTACCTGTCGATCTCATTTTAAAGATGTTTGTATTCCTTTTCGCCTTCTTGATTTACAGCATTTTTATATTTTCTCCTTTCAGGAATTAAATGCAATATATCTTCTGTTACCCAAGGATTTCTACTACCCCTCGTCTTTTTACCGACTTGATCCTCTGCTGCCTTCACTATTTCGTTTCTCAAAGCTACCCATTCTTCTTCTACTACATTTCTTTCCCCCATTCTTGTCAATCGTTCAATAATGGTCTCTGTGAAACTATCTACAACCTCTGGTTCTTTCAGTTTATCAGGCCCCATCTCCTTAAATTCCTACACTTTTTAATCTACAGTTCATAACCATTAGTTTGTGGTGAGAGTCCTCATCTGTCCCTGTAAATGTCTTACAATTTAAAATCTGGTTCCTAAATCTCTGTCTTACCATTATATAATCTGTTTGGAACCTTCCAGTGTCTGCAGGCCTCTTTCATGTATACAACCTTCTTTCATGGTTCTTAAACCAGGTGTTGGCTATGATTAAGTTAAGCTCTGTGCAAAATTCGATCAGGCGGCTTCCTCTTTCGTTCCTTACCCCCATCCCATATTCTCCTACTACTTTTCCTTCTCTTCCTCTTCGTACTATCGAATTCCATTTCCCCATGACTATTTTATTTTCGTCTCCCTTCACTAGCTGAATAATTTCTTTTACTGCATCATACATTTCTTCAATCTCTTCATCATCTGCGGAGGTAGTGGGCAAATAAACATGTACTACTGTGGTAGGAGTAGACTTCGTGTCTATCTTGGCTACAATAATGCGTTCACCATGCTGTTCGTAGTAGCTTAGCCGCACTCCTATATTTTTAGTATTTATTAAACCCACTCCTGCAATTCCCCTATTTGATTTTGTATTTATAACCCTGTATTCACCTGACCAGAATTCTTGTTCCTCATGCCATCGAACTTCAATAATTTCTACTATAGCTAACTTTAACATATCCATTTCCCTTTTTAAATTTTGTAACGTGTCTGCGTGATTAAGGGATCTGACATTCCACACTCTGCTCCATAGAACACCAGTTTTGTTTCTCCTGATAACAACGCCCTCTTGAGCAGTCCCCACACAGATATCTGAACGGGAGACTGTTTTGTCTTTACCCAAGAGGACACCATCTTCATTTAACCATACAGTAAAGCTGCATACCCTTTGGAAATTTACGGCTGTAGTTTCCCTTGCTTTCAGCCATTCGCAGTACCAGCACAGCAAGGCCGTTTTGGTTCATGTTACAAGGCCAGATGATTCAATCTTCCAGGCTACTGAAAAGGCTGCTGCCCCTCTTCAGGAATCACACGTTTGTCTGGCCTCTCAACAAATACCTCTCCGTTGTGGTTGCACCTACGGTCCGGCTGTGTTTATCGCTGAGGAACGCAAGTCTCCCCACCAACGGCAAGGTCCATGGTTATTGGGGGGAGGTTCTATCACTAATAGCCCAAATGACAAAATATCGCCCAATATGTCCACCTGGGCGGTAGTCAATTATGATAACCAGTTGCGATACGGAAAGGGGGGGGGGGGGGGGGAAGGGGTGCGGAGAGTGGAATGGGTATGTGATGACTGTACATTCTATAGTTCGTTTCTAAAAGATTTTTTCAGCTGGTTACTTGATTTCATCCGAGCCGCCTGCGCTCAGCAGCCCCACCCCCTCTCTCCTTTCACAAAATCTATTTAGGCTCCTGAAATATTATAATAACTGGAATTGTTGAGCACTTAAAGAAATTGAAGAACTGTAATGAAATGAAAGATAGTGGAATAAAACCTGAGATTGAATCGAGGAACGTGGGATGCTTCGATTTGCTGAAGGACTTCGGACTTCATTTCAGATAAACCGTAAATGTAAATACAAAATTGTAGGAGGAGAAGATACTTATCGTCAAAAGAGTTTTGAACTCATTTACTTTATAAGTAATTCAATGCAATGTTAAGATTTTTCTGCTGTACAACGGTAAACCATATACTAGAACATTAAACTGTGTTTTGTTTGCAAAGAGGTAATGCATTGTATTACAATTTTAATTCATCTGGTAATAGAGTGAAGTCATCATATTGAAAAAAAATTAATTTACGCTTTTATTATACTAATGAACCTTCTCCAATAAATCGGACCCATCCTTTGACAAAATCCTGGCTACGTCCTTGTGTCATGACATCTCCGCCTCTTATACCTCCGTGCTCAGATAGCAGTATTTCGACATGCATTAGGCTACAGAACACCGGTGATGTGAGAATAGCAAAGATATGCGTATACGTTGTGGGAACGGCAAAGATATTACTTATTATTTGTGTTTTCGGAAGACATATATTTTCATTTACCAATATTTGCTTCTAGACAGAGGAAAAAATAAATAAATCGCGTGCATACATCTTAAAAATCATTCTTCATTGTGTTACAATGTTACAGTGATTACACCTAGATATGATTATATGCCGTCCTGCGTGAAACACTGGTTGGCAGAGACCTTATCTGACACAACAGAACAGCTTCAACATAGCATACTGACCTCCAAGTTTACGGCGAGGGGAAACACCAAAACCGTCAGCGTTACTCCGAAGATCATTCCATTTTACATCAAGTTAAATTGGCTCAAGGGAGAATGAGATGAGGGAATTGAGGTCCATTATTGGGAGCAATGTAGCTTTACAGCTGCGGTTTTATTCTCGGAAGGTACAAAGATAATTCCACATCTACCAGTGCCCCTTCTCTACCTTAACCCAGATACGCCACAAAGCGCAGTCAGGGGGAATCTCGATAGCACATTGCGACAGGGAGAGTGTGCCGTGAGTCACACGTGCGCCGCGCGGCAGCTGGCAGACAAAAGCTGCGCCCCCCTCCCCTGCACCGGTGGGAATAGGGAGGGGGGGCCGAGCGGCCTGCGCAGCCACTGCGTCACCTCAGGTACGACCTCCCGCTCCGCCTGCGGTCGCGCACTGCCAAATGTCACACGCCGACACTCGGCACAGCAATTTTGTCAGTACACGCTCACATGATGTTTGCTCTTCGCTTGCAGGTTTTGCGCTAGCTGTCAGTAGGCAAATATGCTGATGTACTACTTTGATACTGACAATACGTCACCACAACCGCTAATTTAAAAAGTCGCCATAAGTTCGTAATGAAATCTACAATCAGAAATAAATACAGTTTACTCCATATATGGCCTAGAGAGATACAAAGGAAAACCTGTATTAATTCATTTAATTTACTTATTTATTGCTTTATTTACCCCAGCTAACATAGGACATTCGGGCTCTGTCTTTCATGAACTAAATACGTTACGCTTAAAGTGTAGGGATACATAGTTTTACACAATGTTAACACATCTCGTTGAATTCTGAAGGGCTTGTAAGCTTTTTACTTGTGTTAATATGATAGTTTGTAAAGGAAAAAGAAATTACTTTCCTCCATTGCCCAAACTTGTTCCGCCTAGGGTTGCCAGTTCCAAAACTAGAAAAGCCAGACTTGGCGTTGCGAAAGCTGGACATTTTGCCCCAGAAGGCGGACTAGCTATTTTAAATAGAAATACAATCAGTTGTATGTTTTCAGTCGTTTCTTAGTATCCAGTTGCAGTTTCCTTTTGCGAGATGAACCTTAAATGTGCTTAAAATAAAGAAATGAAAGGAACATTCAGTAAACAGACTTATCATTTGGCGGTTACGATAGCAAGGAAGTGCTCAAATGGTTCAAATGGCTCTGAGCCCTATGAGACTTAACATCTGAGGTCATCAGTCCCCTAAAACTTAGGACTACTTAAACCTAACTAACTTCAGGTCGTCACACATCCATTCCCGAGGCAGGATTCGAACCTGCGACCGTAGCGGGAAGTGCTTAAAAAATCTTCAAATGTGTGTGAAATCTTATGGTACTTAACTACTAAGGTAATCAGTCCCTAAGCTTACACACTACTTAACCTAAATTATCCTAAGGACAAACACACACACACCCGTGCCCGAGGGAGGACTCGAACCTCCGCCGGGACCAGCCGCACAGTCCATGAGTGCAGCGCCCCAGACCGCTCGGCTACTCCCGAGTTGATGTCTTCTTACTTACATAGTCATACGTCAAAGTGAACTAAAAGTTCTTTATTAAACAAAATAGTCAATTATCTATTGTTCTGGGACGAAAAATGAAAACATATTAAATAACTTTTGTCGTTTTAATTAGGCTTCTTAAGAAATAGCAATAATCTCTAGATAAGTAATAACATTTCTCATTTGAATCCGGTTTATCGAGAACGTTATTTTCCTTGAAAATCACTTCGTGGAACTCTTGAGAGGATAATTTTAAACTGCACAACTTCATATTTGTGATTTTGTCGGTGTGCGATTTATTGCGTTCCTTTACCCATTGGGCGTTCATGAAACTGAACACTTTTTCGGCGTTGGCATTATGGCATGGAACTGCAGAGTAATATTCTGCAAATTTCAATAATTGCGAATAAAATTCTTCATTACGCCCTTGCGTGCCTTAGCACGGGTACGAACGAAGGGCGACTGTGGCGGATTGGGGCGAGTTGTCATCAGCTGATCGGCACGTTCTACTTGCGTCACTCTCTCTGTGCCTCGAGTGGCTGTGACAGTGTGTGTTAACACTCGTTCGGTCGGAAAAAAAAGGACATAACAATAGCATTGGTAGGCATACCCATATCTTCACATGGTGTATCTCACTGTTCATTTTTACACTTGTTCCTCGGGCTTACACATTAACTCGGAATGAACCACTGTTGTGCGTTCTCTACATCACCTCTAAAAAGCCTAACAAAAAGCTGGGCAGGCCAGACTTGAATATATCTGGTCGGACACGACCGTAAGAAGCCGGACGCCTGGCTACTCTGGTTCCGCAATATGTGGGCCAAATTCTGTGGGCTTCGTTTTTCTGCAGATACATAGTGTAGGTTTAACTGCTTTCTTGCAATAGATGCATACACTTCTGATGTGACTGATCGCATGAAATTCCATAACTGAAGACTTAGGTTTAAATCAATGGTAGGTATCCTTTCGAATACTCCATGGCCCGACAGCGAGCCATCCGAAATTTATACAGTTATGCCAATCCTCAGGTGAAATCACAAACCTTACCGTTTTCTGACTGAACTTGGAACGTAAGCTCTTGGAATCATTTGAGTAACGTTTTCCGCAATGCATAGCGTCTTCCTTCGAACGTCTCCCATTGCAGTTCGTTTAGTATTTCTACGACTCTCTCACGCTAGGTAAACAGACCGGTAACGAATGACGCGGTTCTTCTTCGAATCTTTTCTGTCTCTTCCGTTCATTTAAGTGGTTAAGAGTAGCAAACCAACGAACGGTACTCAAGAACTGGTTGAACGAGAGTCTCATAAAAGTCCTCCTCCCGCATAGATTACGATTTCTTAGGATTCTTCCAACAAATCTGAATCTGGCAGCTGTCTTCCCCACGGTTAAATTGATATAGTCAATTCACTTTATATTACCATGCGCAGAAACTTCTAGATATCTGAAGGTTGTAGCGCAGCCCAACTATGTCGGATCCTTTTGTCTGTTTACATGTACTACATTGATTTATGTTGAGGGGCATTTGGGAATCCTTGCTCCAGGCAATGGCCATCTACAAGAAACTTTTCATTACTTACGTAGTAACTTTCAGACAATGCTGCCTCTCTCTCTGCACAACTATGTGATCTAACTGAGAAAAGGAAAAGAAACATTACGCTAGTTACATAAAAAATAAATTCTGAATATAAAAACGGATTGTCCAAACAAAGTCTCAAATTGTATCTGATTCTACTTGCAAACTGTTCCCTGAATATGGTCACCAGCCTGCGGTCTGTTCGTTACACCAAGACGACGTGTCTTTCTGCCCGCGCCCATAGCTGAGTGGTAAGCGTGGTGGACTGACATGCTCGGAACCCGAGCTTTATTCGCTCAGGGCTACGTTTCCGTTGTCCTCCTCATTTCATCAGCATCGACAAGCAAGTCGCCGAAATGGCATCAAATAAAGACTTGCAATAGGCGACCGAACAACCCAAGATGGGATCTCCCGGCCAAAAATGCCATACGATTATTTCATTTCATAGCGCACTGCTCTCATTCTCCGCGAGCGTGCTGACACACAGCTACGGAGGCTGAGTCGTTAATGCGATACCTGTTGTTATGTACCACGTATCTTCTTTTCTATATAATGATCACTTCCTTGTTATTAATTTTAGTTCCAAATGGTTCAAATGGCTCTGAGCACTATGGGACTTAACGTCCGAGGTCATCAGTCCCCTAGAACTTAGAACTACTTAAACCTAACTAACCTAAGGACATCACACACATCCATGCCCGGGGCAGGATTCGAACCTGCGCCCGTAGCGGTCTCGCGGTTCCAGACTGTAGTGCCTAGAACCGCTCGGCCACGCCGGCCGGCCTATTAATTTTAGTGGTCTGAAACAAATCACAGTGGTTGTCTTGCATTATGGAATCTATCACGCCTCGCTACCAGTTTTCGCGTTGCGTCCTCCAAGAGGCGCCCTCATAATGCTCTCCTTTTCCAGTTCTAGCTGCCTGCTTCCTAAGTAAGATACCTCCATCATGTTTCACGCTTATATCCGAAACGTGTAGGAAGAGGCAGCGGAGTAACCTGCAATGAGTTTTCTGTATATTCGCATCCATAAACGCTGCGAATTATACGCACTTATGCTATTTCATAAACTTTTCTTTTGCACATTATTACTTACAGCTTACATACGGCTTTGAATAAATGATTGCTATGATGTTACGTACAATGTGATGTGCTTTTTATTACCTACCGTTTATCTACATCTACATCCTTATTCCGCAAGCCACCTGACGGTGTGTGGCGGTGGGTACTTCGAGTATCTCTATCGGTTCTCCCTTCTATATCAGTCTCGCATTGTTCGTGGAAAGAAAGATTGTCGGTATGCCTTTGTGTGGGCACTAATTTCTCCGATTTTATCCTCATGGGCTCTTCGAGAGATATACGTAGAAGGGAGCAATATAATGCTTGACTTCCTCGGTGAAGGTATGTTCTCGAAACTTCAACATAAGCCCGTACCGAGCTACTGAGCGTCTCTCCTGCAGAGTCTTCCACTGGAGTTTATCTATCATCTCCGTAACGCTTTCGCGATTACTAAACGATCCTGTAACGAAGCGCGTTGCTCTCCGTTGGATCTTCTCTATCTCCTCTGTCAACCCTATCTGGTACGGATTCCACATTGCTGAGCAGCATTCAAGCAGTGGGCGAACAAGTGTACTGTAACCTACTTCCTTTGTTTTCGGACTGCATTTCCTTAGGATTCTTCCAGTGAATCTCAGTCTGGCATCTGCTTTAGCGGCGATTAATTTTATGTGGTCTTTCCATTTTAAATCACTCTTAATGCCTACTCCCAGATAATTTATGGAATTAACTACTTCCAGTTGCTGAACTGCTATATTGTAGCTAAATAATATAGGATCTTTCTTTCTGTGTATTCGCAGCACATTACACTTGTCTACATTGAGATTTAATTGCCATTGCCTGCACCATGCATCAATTCGTTGCAGATCCTTCTGCATTTCAGCACAATTTTCCATTGTTACAACCTCTCAATATATTGCAGCATCATCGCAGAAAGCCTCAGTGAACTTGCGATATTATCCACAAGGTCATTTATATAAACTGTGAATAGCAACGGCCCTGCGACACTCCCCTGCGGCACACCTGAAATCACTCTTACTTCGGAAGACTTCTCTCCATTGAGAATGACATGCTGCGTTCTGTTATCTACGAACTCTTCAATACAATCACGCAATTGGTCTGATAGTTCATATGCTCTTACTTTGTTCATTAAACGACTGTGGGGAACTGTATCAAACACCTTGCCGAAGTCAAGAAACACGGCATCTACCTGAGAAACCGTGTCTATGGTCCTCTGAGTCTCGTGGACGAATAGCGCGAGCTGGGTTTCAAACGATCGTCTTTTTCGAAACCCATGCTGATTCTTACATAGTAGATTTCTAGTCTCCAGGAAAGTCATTATACTCGAACATAATAAGTGTTCCAAAATTCCACAAATAATACAGTATAGTGTACGGAAATTAAGGAGTTATGTAGACAATATCATCCTCCGGTTCAGTGGAACAGCATATTTATCTCATTCTTGCCAGGTCTGTCATTTGAGATACTTCATTCCTCCCATCCCCCTTGGATGGTATATGGGTCGTTCCTACTTACCACAGATGCTCTTCTTCCTCGTTTTGACGCGTCTTAATGCCATCTCACTTATGCTGTTTTTTGGCGCTAGTTATTTTTCTGTGGCTGCGTCTTGTATTGCTGGACAATTCCAATTCATGCTGCGACTCATATTCTGGTAATCTGTTTAGCACTTCATATAATGCACTGTCAGTAACTATACTGTAAACTCTCTCTCTCTCTCTCTCTCTCTCTCTCTCTCTCTCTCTCTCTCTCTCTCTCTCTCCCTCTCCCCCTCTCTCGGTGATATTTGTATGTCATTCAAACTCAATGATGACGTGCTCAGGAGTAACTGTTAGCACACAATGACGTAAGTCGCTTTCCCGCCAGCCTGATGGGATGAACTTTAACTGGCAGATCATTTGGTTATATCTTGAACAGCATCGACTCTACCATACTAACTTGAGGTAAGGCAGACACAACCTTCTCTTCTCGAGATGTTTTTCCATTAAGAACGATGTACTGAGTTCCGATTGTAAGAAAGGCTTCAGTCCATCCGCACATCTGTTAGTATACTTGTTCGCATGCACTAGATTTACTAGGATTGTACAGTCGCACTAGTTGGTCTGTTTCACAAATTATTTTCCAGTCGATAAGGTATGGAGGAAAATAATTACACGTAACAACGCTTCCTTCACTTTCCATTGCTCTTTCTTCGTTAGTTACAAGTTGTTTTGTTCTTTTTTCAGGTGAGTGAACATTGCGCGGGCATTAGACGTAAACGGAGCATACAGCACGACCCGATTCGAATCATTCACTCGTAAGTAATATTAAGTATTATTATTATTATTATTATTATTCCTCGGGTATAAATCACAACTAAACGTTATACTAAACTGCACAAAGATCTGCTTTTGCCAAAACAGTAAATGCTCTCAATGTTTAGATGAACGTATCGCAGTACTTGATGTAACACGATGTCTTATCATCCACAGTACGCGGTGCTTACATGTTCCCAAGAGACTTCTTTCATTACTGTCCTCAACAGTTTAGTTGGTAGTCTGCACTGCACTGCATCTTAATCACATATGTTGTTGCGTGTGTGCTTGTCGGAGTTGCATAGCGCCAGTCGATTGCTCTTCCAGGTCAGAATTTAAACCGTGAAAAAAGGTGTAGTAGTTTTTTGATACATCATAGTGGACGTGAGCCCCTCTCCACTATCAGATATTTGAAAGTGAAATTCGTTGTCAAAAAATTAAACGGTGTCAGGAGAAACGTTATTCTCAGAAGATAAAAAGGAACTAGTATACATCACCATCAAAATGAATAAACCTGGATATACTCAATTTGAAATGAACATTTGATTATCATGTTACATAATTTGTACTATTGCAAATATTAAAGAAAAAGTACAGACACAGAATTTTTAATTCCCACGTTTCCTTAGTGCAACAGCATGTAAACAGGGAATTTCGTGTCTGCTTTATCTTGAGATATGGATGGGAACGTAGAGTAGTTGATGGCTTTTGGTACATTCCATCTTTTGCGTACTTTGTTTCACCTTGTCACATGTTAACACTTCCTCTGTGTTGTGAAGGCGGGTTTTTGGATCCTCATGTAGTAGTAATAACGGACACAGTGAAATTTTCAGGAACGTAACAGTTAATCTAATGTTATGTTATTTTTGTTGTAACACTTTCCATGTAATTAATTCTTTGCTTTGGATTTTTTCGATCTCTATGACTGGAAAGCCAAATAGTTTATTGTTTGATACACAACTTCAAGAAAAAAAGAACTGATGACATGGAGAAATATAACTTTTTAAATATTTAAATCATTGGTTGATCATGAAAAATGAATGACGATCAAAGAAGTTTATTAGCCTGGGCCATGTCAGGCCTTCATTGGATTAGACAACTTTTCAGTGTCGCAAAATCAGTGTATTCAAGTTTACGCGTGATACCAATAAAGAATGTTTTGTGTGCCACATCAGTTTGTATTGTCCATCAGTAACTGTAGCAGCCTGCATATCTTTGTATTACAAAACTAAGTGATATCTGTTGTACACGATTTCTTGTACGCAGAGGTTGCTAAAAAATAGTAATAATACAGTTAATTAGAACACTGTGAATAAGTAATGTTTTATTAATCGCAACAAAACTTATCTTTGCTTGCCACACCTAGCTGTAGCTATGAAACTTCACAGTTGGACTTGCGGTACAGAACACACTAAATGAGCTACGATCACAGAGTGACGAATGATATACGCTACTGGCCATTAAAATTGATACACCGCGAAGATGACGTACTACAGACGCGAAATTTAACCGATAGGAATAAGATGCTGTGATATGCAAATGATTAGCTTTTCAGAGCATTCACACAAGGTTGACGCCGGTGGCGACAACTGCAACGTGCTGACATGAGGAAAGTTTTCAACCGATTTCTCATACACAAACAGCAGTTGACCGGCGTTTCCTGGTGAAACGTTGTTGGGATGCCTCGTGTAAGAAGGAGAAATGCGTACCATCACGTTTCAGACTTTGATAAAGGTATTGCGGTTTATCGTATCGCGACATTGCTGCTCGCGTTGGTCGAGATCCAACGACTGTTAGCAGAATATGGAATCGGTGGGTTCAGGAGGGTAATACGGAACGCCGTGCTGGATCCCAGCGGCCTCGTATCACTAGCAGTCGAGATGACACGCATCTTGTCCGCATGGCTGTAACGGATCGTGCAGCCACGTCTCGATCCCTGAGTCAACAGATGGGAACGCTTGTAAGACAACAACCATCTGCACGAACAGTTCGACGACGTTTGCAGCAGCATGAACTATCAGCTCGGAGACAGTGGCTGCGGTTTCCCTTGACGCTGCATCACAGAGGAGCGCCTGCGATGGTGCACTCAACGACGAACCTGGGTGCACGAGTGGCAAAACTTCATTTTTTTTTTTGATGAATCCAGGTTCTGTTTACAGTATCATGATGGTGGCATCCGTGTTTGGCGACATCGCGGTGAACGCACATTGGAATCGTGTATTCGTCATCGCCGTACTGGCGTATCACTCGACGTGATGGTATGGGGTACCATTGGTTACACGTCTCGGTCATCTCTTGTCCGCATTCACGGCACTTTCAACAGTGGACGTTACATTTCAGATGTGTTACGACCCATAGCTCTAACCTTCATTCGATCCCTGCGAAAGCCTACATTTCAGCAGGATAATGCACGACCGCATGTTGCAGGTCCTGTACGTGCCTTCCTGGATACAGAAAATGTTCGACTGCTGGCCTGGCCAGCACATTCTCCTGATCTCTCACCAATTGAAAACGTCTGGTCAATGGTGGCCGAGCAACTGGCTCGTCACAATACACCAATCACTACTCTTGATGAACTGTGGTATCGTGTTGAAGCTGCTTGGGCAGCTGTACCTGTACACGCCATCCAAGGTCTGGTTGACTCAATGCCCAGGCGTATCAAGGCCGTCATTACGGCAAGAGGTGGTTGTTCTGGGTACTGATTTCTCATGATCTATGCACCCAAATTGCGTGAAAATGTAATCACATGTCCTTTCTAGTATAATATATTCGTCCAATGAATACCCGTTTATCATCTGCATTTCTTCTTGGTGTAGCAATTTTAATGGCCAGTAGTGTAAGTTCACAATGGTCGTACTATGGCTTCACTACAGTCGCTACCAAACACAAGTTTGTAGACACTCGTTGACAAAGTTTCGACAGCTTTGGCGTTTAGGCACAGTTCACGACGAAAGTGTCTTCAGTCCTCGACAGTTGACACCGGCTGTGTCACGGCGAGAAGGCAGCACAACGACGTTACTCCGAGAGGAACTTCCTGGAAATGGCAGGATCAGACCTCGAACACAAGTGCCTTCCTGGCCTCTGGCAGCGCTATCTCAGGGCAGAGGAACGGCGGTGACGCCACGAACTGCGGATGGTACGGCTTTCTGGCGTCTCCTGATACCACTTTGCTGTGCAGCATGTCTGCAATGGTCGATACTTATCGCTCCGCTCTCGATACTCGAGGCCACCGTAGTGGCCTACTTATTATGGACTGATGCAGGCTTGTATATTAGTACTAATTAAATGTTTTCAAAGTCGGGTACTGAGCGATGTTTGCAGCTTCTCCTCGGAACAACTCCCAAACTGGAGCGTTATAATGGGTTCTAAGTAATTTGTCAACGCGCGCGCGTTTGTGTGTGTGTGTGTGTGTGTGTGTGTGTGTGTGTGTGTGTGTGTGTGGATATAATTTGTGTATTTAGACCGTAGCTGATAGTCACAATATAGAAAAAGCCGTTAATTCTGCGGTAAGTTTGGGGCAAGGTCTAAAGCAAGCTCGTATTCCTCAGCTGATAACAGTGTTACTCGTGAACTGCAGTGGTGCAGGTTGGAGTCCCGGTGCGGTATACAGTCCTACTCGGCACGTTAATATTCATACATTCTGACTGCACCAACAGTTACCTGGTGGTGTTTTCAGCGCTTCAGCTGTTCGCCTTATGAGTGACCTTTCGTGTACGTATCGATCATAGCGCCACACGGTCGTGATGTGCCTTTTTGGGAGACTGATGTAGCTATATGTACATTGAGTGTAATAAGTGTAGTTTTAGACTTATTGTACGAAATCTCACCCTCTGACGTGTCATGGCTCTGTAGTGGTGTGAATGTGACAGTCGGTCGTGCAAACAGCACATTAACCTGGGTCGACGTGAAGACGTGACAGAACGACAGAAAGAAGTTACCGTGTTTGGTCGTTCCTATGACCACGCCGTGTATGAAGTTGCCCCTTTGGTCATTGTGTCGTTATTGCTCATCGTGTCTTTAGAAGTGGAGTACCGCCCGGAGTCTTGTAACATGACGTAAGAACAGTAGTTGTTAAAAGATCCTTACCGACTGGGAAGGGTACCAAAATTCACGCCTTGTCAATGACACTCGAGTCGAAACCACAGAGTAATTGCGGCTGTTAGTAAATGTAGATTCATGTCACGAGGTTTTCGAGCGAAAATTTCGAAGGAAACTACATTCAATGAGTGTTCGATGTCGGGTGCACAGCGGTAGGTAAAGCTACATGTCTTCTTTGGGCCAAACGACGAAGAAACAACAGTAGCTGGCTGGTTAGTGTAGTATGGTCCAAATAATCGCGAATTTTTCCTCTTCCTCAGTTAATGCAATGCATCTAGTGCACCGACAGCCCAGTGACTCTTTTAATCTGGAGAACGCGGGAGGAGGGGGAGGGGGGGGGGGGGTAGTTCAGGCTGTATGTGGTCTGTGAAGATTTGGGGGTCTTTTTCCACACGATGACAGACTCCTAGTAAATTTGGTCATCGTTAACATTCTTGGTTAGCAAATGTTGCCCAGTCTTCAACGTCTTCATGATGAGTATGCTGCAGACGACCCCAGCTTCGAAGATGGCGACAACATCCGTGTTCACAGGTCCGCACGCGCACGTTCCTGGACGCTCAGGCAGTCTACTGCACCTCGTGTGGCCCGATTATTCATCCGATCTTAATCCCTTTGAAAAGGTTTGCGAGTATTTGGAACTTCGGATCAAACATAACAGTTAACACTTTCGCAGTGAGGAAGCTCTATACCAGTCTACGGGATCGACGAGCAACTTCAGCTGGATATGGACACTTGAAGAAATTTGTGGACGCTCTTCCTCAACGAACTGATGCGGTTGTGAAGACTAGAGGCAATGTTGTACGTTATTAGTGTCATGTCTCCTGATGGTGATTACTTTTTCTTTCGGTGTGCTTACAAGAAAATGAGGATCAAAGGAGGAGGAGGATTATAGCTGGTGACAAGACCATAGACCAAGCAGAATCTCCGATTAGGGAAGGTCATCGGTTCTTCCTTTTCAAACCAAACATCCAGAATTTGGTTGAAGAAATTCAGGCAAACCACTTCTCCCGAATGTAATTTATTATGCTAACAGCTACGCTACATCTCTCGGAGGAGATTAAAGATTATTTGGTAACTCTACAATTGAAACACAGGGTGGCTATAATTTAATTTTAGTTAATTGAGCCAGTGTGGACGAAAAATTATCTACCGACATCACAGACAGCATTGAGACTGTGCGCTGCAGGATTTGTGTTGTTAGTAGTGTTAGTGTGATAACTTGCCGTTAGACGCCGGTACTGGTACGGCGAAGTAGAGTTGAAACGCAAGCATCATTACAGCTGGAGACAGTCAACACTGGTCTGAACAAGGTGAGCGGGGCTATACTAGTAAACCTGCTCTACCAAAACAATAATACTGCTACTGCTTTTCGCGTGTATCTACGCATTAAGGGAATGCGGAGAGGTCCTCTTTCTGCACCGGGGTTGAAGAACATGATTCGGCAGTTTGCATTAAATGCCGATTTGGCATCTATTCCTGGAAAGGAATTGCGCTACAGGTTGTTGAAGAAGCTACTGTTGCCATGGCTGAGAATGCTGGAGACAATGTGCGATCTTCAAACAGTGCACCAGCTGTGTTTCGACAAGTGGACTTTACACGGTCCACCGTTGTTTTTAACAGTAGTAGAGTAATCTCTAGCGGCTAGCAGTTTCAAGCTGTCCTGGAAGCACATGGTCGTCACATTGAGCAACGTTTGTACTCTGCAACGTAAATATGGTTCGCAATTAATAAATGTTAGGTGCTCACATAGAAATTAAAATGTGTTTCTTTCAATAATTTATTCATTCTTTCTCTTTGGCATGTCCTTACAAAAGTTTTCAAAAATTTTAATTGTACTACGATGCCTTTTTGTCATGGGGATCCTCTCAAATAGCAAAAGTTCATTAAAACCATCTTGTACATCCGACATACCCCAGTGTAATTCCAGGCGTACTTTACTTGGCCTTGCTAAGCCGTTATTTGTTGTTGATTTAGCTAATTTTACAACCTGCCAGCTCATCTTTCTCAGAAACTAAAGTGGGGCGTTCTTGAAACTTACTATTTACGTGGTATGATTCATCTATGTGTCATCTTATGCAAGTATTTTGACACAGTTACGCACATTGCGCTACTGAGATACTGGTTGGATGCTGAGCCTTACTACTGAATGTCGCCGGGTTTATCTCAAGTGTAACGCGTATCAGTTTGCTTTTGGCATATAGAGAAATAGCTAATAGGAAAGGCATCTTGCTTCGTTTTTAATTTTTATTGCATGTATTCGAAGTGAATGTAAATCTTCAATCCCGATACTGATACTCTGACAGTACATGTTTCTATTTTGGCAAATAGAATCATAAACTCCATGCAGCCTAATATTTTTGACCTGCAGACAAGTCTGGAAGAGGTGAAAGTCCATTTCAGTGTGATAGAAAATATTCGAACTGCTAGGGAAGCTTCATTGCACTTACCTCAGCCCTCCATTCTGCAACGACATACTTCTTTTCATTCGTTTCCCTTTATCGCCCATAAATACACGAGATGCCGTGTTTCAAACTGACTTCTTGGTTTAACTTTTTTTTTCATGTCCTTACCGATTCGCCGGCCGAGCGGTTCTAGGCGCTACAGTCTGGAACCGCGTGACCACTACGGTCGCAGGCTCGAATCCTGCCTCGGGCATGGATGTGTGTGATGTCCTTAGGTTAGTTAGGTTTAAGTAGTTCTAAGTTCTAAGGGACTGATGACCTCAGAAGTTAAGTCCCATAGTGCTCAGAGCCATTTGAACCTTTCCGATTCGAGGCTTCCTCGTTTGCACCGAGTCTACGACCTGCCAACAAAGTTCAAAGTTTTTCATTCATGGTAGGTAGTACTAAAGGTGGTTTTTGGGTACCACGTTATGGTCACTGCTACTGATTCGTGAAATTACGAATTTCTTTCATACATGAGGAGAACATTTCATTTTCTTTTAGTGTAAAATATGCTTGTGCAGTTGTCAAGACAAGCTACAAAGTAATATAAGAAATGGTTTTGCAATTGAACTCGCTCTGCTAACTTACTCGCTTGGTAATTTTCTCTTACATTACAAGTCACAAGTACAGATTCATATGTACAATGCATTATATTCAGCTGCTGCACGTTTGTCCATCACCAGAGCTCACAGCACGCGAGTTACGTAATACAATGCGCAGCAACGCCTGTCGTCACTGAAGGTCATACGTAGACACGACACTTGAAGTGACCGCTCTAGTTTTTACTTCACCTGTCTACACTACCCTACATCATAGAGCTATTTCACAATGTGCTATTTTCCATATCTGCGTATCTCTTGCTTCCACTAGGTACTTATTTTCTTAAAGTTGATACATCGGGGAAACACAGCAGATTTCAAAGTTCGGGACCACGCTGAACCGTGAGTCCTCATATAACATGCTGGATAACTCAGTTCAAAGGTCAGAGAAAGGCAGTGGCATACCACCTCCAATAGGATCACGGTCAGGAAAATGCTTCGTCTTCAAACCAACCTACGGGTTGATGACAGCTTTACCTTTTATTATTTTAATCAAACTGTCACACATTTCCTTCACCGATCATTTGCTCTTCTTTTGAGCTTCTAATATTATAATGTAATCATCTTAAGGTTGAAGCTTATCTGTCCACATTTGCTTACAAATAGATTTTTTTGGAGAGGGTCCACCTTGAGCAAAACAAAACTTTTGATTTCCCAGACATGTTTCGCTGAAGTTTCCCCATCATTACTGAGCTTTTATTATCTTTTTAAAAGACGGGAAAAATGCTCTTTACTGCTTGTACACGCATACCTCTAAGTTTTTAAGACAGAATTTACAAATTTGAAAAACAGACAAAGTTTTGTATATATATCATGTTGCCTCATGCTGTATTTCTCCTGGAGTTTTATGTTTTCTTTCACAGTTTGTCATCTGCAACCATGTAGAATTTAAGGTAGGACAGTTATCTGCTTCGAAATCTTACGACTTGGAATGTCAGGGTTATGCATTAATATTAACTAATTATATGTGGTAGGTTGTGTGTGTGTGTGTGTGTGTGTGTGTGTGTGTGTGTTTGCAATATGCTTCACTTACTTTTTCTGGTTCCTCCATTATCTTCGATGCGAAACTTCCACTAAGTAAGTTTCACTGTCACCTTTTACAAGCGACAGAAACAAGATATTTTTAATGTTGTTGGAGCGTACATATCATAACTGAGCGAAGAATAGGATAGTAGCATGGCTGACATCTCCGTCAGGCAGTCGGAATCTTACTTTTTCTGTGATTCCCCTAAATTGCTTAGTTAAATTCTGAAATGCTTCCTTCAAAAATGACAAAACCTATTTTCATCTCCGTCTTTATGGATATGAGCTACAGTCCGCCTCTTCATTTGGATATGGTCATCCACAGAAAGCTAATCGTAGGTTAGGCAGATGCCAGACCGAGATTCATTGGAAGAATTCTCTGGAAATGTAGTCCACCCACAAAAGAAGTAGCTCGTTCGACCAATACTCGAATATAGGTTGTCACTCTAGAGATCCATATTAGATAGGACTGATAGAGGAAATAGAGAAGATCCAAAGAAGAGCAAGTTCATTTATTAAGCACCATGGGTCTTTTCCCATTCCTGACTGTTTCATGTAGGACGCACTTCTGAGTGTAGTGGATCTGATGTTCTGACGAGGATACTGTTCTGATCTGTCTCGAGTATGTCGTTGTTGTCAATTTTTAGTTGCTAGTCCTGTACACTTTCACTCTAGAGAGAAAGTACTTCAGATAATTGACGTGATTCTCCAGTTGCCCGTCCTAACTTCACGGCCATACAAAATTAGCCACTTCTTTCTCACTGCTGTTGGAATGCACTGTAGATGTCGATACAGTTCCTAGTTGTGTTTGAAAAATGGTTCAAATGGCTCTGAGCAGTATGGGATTTAACATCTATGGTCATCAGTCCCCTAGAACTTAGAACTACTTAAACCTAACTAACCTAACTAACCTAAGGACAGCACACAACACCCAGCCATCACGAGGCACAGAAAATCCCTGTGTTTGATTCAGTGAAGTGAGACAGGTTTCTAGTCTTTCCCCTGTATCATTAAATGTATTCTTTGGAGCATGTTTTTAAGGAGACCAAGAAAAATTTTCGAAAGTGGAGATAAGAAATAAAAACTTTGAGGTTGTCGATGACATTATAATTCTGCCAGAGACAGCAAAGCACTTGGCAGAGAAGTGGAACGAAGTGGATAGTGTCTCGAAAAAGTATTATCAGAGGAATATCAACAAAAATAAGAGAAGGTTCATGGAATGTAGTCGAATTAAATCAGGCGATGCTGAGCGAATTAGATTAGTAAATGAGACACTAAAAGTATTCGATGAGTTTTTCTGTATGGGCAGCAAAATAACTGATGATGGCCGAAGTAGGGAGGATATAAGTGCAAACTGGCAACAGCAAGAAAAGAGTTTGTTAACATCGAATATAAATGTTAGGAAGTATTTTCTGAAGGTATTTCATTGGCGTGTAGCCAATTACTGAAGTGAAACGTGGACAATAAACAGTTAAGACAAGTGGAGAATAGAAAGCCTTCGAAATGTGGTGTTACAGAAGAATGTTGATGGAAAGATCGAGTAAGTAATGAAAATAGATTGAATCGAATTACGGAAAAATAAATTTATATGCAACCTTTCTGAGAGAAGCGACTGGTTGATGGGTCTGTTTGGTAATGGAGAGCGGTGTGTCTTTGGGAGGGGGAGAGGGGATGGGAATGTAGACTGATACCAAGACTCGAATAATTAAGAAGGATGAAATGAATGTAGGCCGTAGTAGTTATTAAGCAGAAATGAAGAGACGTGCACAGGGCACATAGGCTACATCTACATCTACATCTACATCTACATGGTTACTCTGCAATTCACACTAAAGTGTCTGGCAGAGGGTTCACCGAACTATTTTCATACTACTTCTCAACCGTTCCACTCTTGAACGGCGCGTGGGAAAAGGAACACCTAAATCTTTCCGTTCGAGCTCTGATTTCTCTTATTTTATTATGATGATAACTTCTCTTTACGTACATTGGTGTCAACAAAATATTTTCGCATTCGGAAGAGAAAGTTGATGATTGAAATTTCGTAAACTGATCTCGCCGCAAAGTAAACAGCCTTTGTTTCAGTCACTGCCATCCCAACTCGCATATCAAATCAGTGACACTCTCACCCCTATTGCGCAATCACACGAAACGAGCTGCCCTTCTTTGCACTTTTTCGATGTCCTCCGTCAATCCTACGTGGTAAGGATCTCACACCGCGCAGCAGTATTCCAGTAGAGGACGGACAAGTGCAATGTAGGCTGTCTCTTTACTGGGTTTGTCGCATCTTCTAAGATTTCTGCCAACAAAGCGCAGTCTTTGTTTCGCCTTCCTCACAGTATTATCTATGTGGTCTTTCCAATTTCAATTGCTTGTAATTGCAATTTCTAGGTATTTGGTCGAATTGATAACCTTCAGGTTTGTGGGATTTATCGTATATTCAAAATTTATCGGATTTCTTTTAGTATAGCCGGCCGCGGTGGCCTCGCGGTTCTAGGCGCTCAGTCCGGTGCCGCGCGACTGCTACGGTCGCAGGTTCGAATCCTGCCTGGGGCATGGATGTGTGTGATGTCCTTAGGTTAGTTAGGTTTAATTAGTTCTAAGTTCTAGGCGACTGATGACCACAGATGTTAAGTCGCATAGTGCTCAGAGCCATTTGAACCATCTTTTAGTATCCGTGTGGATGACCTCGCACTTTCCTTTGTTTAGTGCCAAAGAGGGAGTGGGGAGGAATGCTTCAAATCAGTCTTCGGACTGAAGAACACAACAACAATACCATATTCGTTTGTAGGAATCATGACCATTTTCAGATTATTGGCGTAACACTTTTCTTCCATTGTACAACACTGATAATTGAAATATTAGTTCCCGAAACCGGTCTGCGAATAAAGCTTAAAAATATGTAGTTGTGGCGTAGATGATGTTAGTGCATCAGTTTCACGGGTGTATGCTTGGCCACAAACGGAGGTGGCGGTGCGCGAGAACTCGCGGAGACACCTCGATTAACTGCAGCGTTGTGGCCGCCGCAGGAAGCGCTCAGCCCGCGGCTATTGGCCGCAATAAATTCGGCCACGCTGCACACGGAAGCAGTTAATTACGCTCTGTTTGGCCACTGGTGCAGTTTTCAATAGGACGCACCATGCCGCCGCAGGAGACAAAAAAAAAAAAGAATCCTCTCCCTCGCAGCAAGCGGGTCACATCGCTGTGAAGAATTTACGTTCGTTAGGTATTGGTCCCGTCGAGAATGATATTACAAATCAAGTGATTAAATCCGTCCATTATTGAATTGAAAATACTGCGGGACGCCTTTATTGATGGGTGATGATTAAAGAGGCAGTGGCAATTACTGCTGCCGATGGTTTTAAAGCGCCACCATCATTATCTGCAAAGAGAGCGTGAATTGGATGTAGTACCGCGTGGGAGTCGCTCAGGTGATCTAGCACAATAGAGAAGCGGACAGTTATTTCTTTACTACCCTCTGAAAGACTTACCCTCCTGCATTGGAAAGAAAAACGTCTGTTTACCGATGAAATAATTAACAAATCGTCAAAGATTAACTTACAAGAACGTCAAGGACAAGTTCACAAATGTTTATCCAGCGTATGGACGCACTTGTAATTTCCGAAAGCCTAATTGTTTCGGAAACTATTAATACTGTGTAAATATGTAAATTACATCAGTCGTTCAGAATTTACTAGCGTATCAATAATATCTTTGTCAACTGGAACAACTCCGTTGGTAACCCAGTTCTTCAATGGTGGTCTTCCACAGGTGTTGATGCAAAGTAAAACATAAAGCCACGTAATCATGGAGGGCCTCTGACTAAGTGCTGATATTTACCAACAGTTGTTGATATACTAACGATAAGAACCCCAAACACTGGAGAACTGCTCAATAATAAAATTCCTGGCAGATTAAAACTGTGTACCCGACCGAGACTCGAGCTCGGGACCTTTGCCTTTCGCTGGCAGGTGATCTACCATTTTTGTTAATCTCATTTTGTTCGCTTTTGTTCGTGGCATCTGTTCGAGGCGGACGTCGTAAGACATCCGTTTAAGTTCGTTGTTGATCGATCAACTCAGTTTTATTATTATTATTATTATTATTATTATTACAGAGCGCTGCTAATCCTCTGACCGAACACGCTGAGGTACCGTGCCGGCACCACTTGAGCTACGGAAGCTCGACTCACACCCGGTCCTCACAGCTTTATTTCTGCCAGAATCTCGTCTCCTACCTTCCAAACTTCACAGGAGCTTTTGATACCGTCAGGAGAGCTCAGTCGGGCACACAGTCTTAATCTACCAGGAAGTTTCGTATCAGCGCCCACTCCGCTGCAGAGTGAAAATCTCATTCTGCTCAATTATAGCTTGCGTTATTGTGTTTCATGAACTTCCATTACAGGTTTGCTGCATTTCATAATATTTTCAGTAAATTTACGTTTTAGATTATCCATCCCTACTGTTGATTTTCCGTGTTTATTCCATTTCATATTGTTTCGAAGTGTCGGAATTTACACTAGGAGACAGACTCTATGCGTATGCTATCTGATTCTTTGATGTTCGTCATCTTGTATATGCCTGTCGCCGTATTTTTACCATATTTAAGGAGAGCGGCGAATCAGGACACTAAGTGAAAATGTACTAGTCCATCAGTGATACTTTATTTTAGAAAACAGCGTCGCGAATAAATAATTTCAAAGTACTTTTGATACCGTCAGATGTTATACTTACCCATTACAGGACTTACTATGCTAACAATGTGAGACACTGTCAATAGCCGGCCGCTGTGGCTGAGCAGTTCTAGGCGCTTCGGTCCGGAACCGCGCTGCTGCTATGGTCCCAGGTTCGAATCCTGCCTCGGGCATAGATGTGTGTGATGTCCTTAGGTTAGTTAGGTTTAAGTAGTTCTAAGTCTAGGTGACTGATGACCTCAGATGTTGAGTCCCATAGTGCTTAGAGCCATTTGAACCATTTGAACACTGTCAATAAAATTTTTTTGTGATGATGTCCGCAATGTCATCACATAAAACTGTCCGACGTTTCGACCACTATTCCAAGTAGCCAAAACGTCGGACAATTTTTTATATTGGCAACGCGGTCAACAGCCCAGAAGAATTTTATTGATAGTGACAACGGCCGCGGAAGCGCACGCTTAGATTTATGAGAGACACGTCTGTTCACAGTTAAGCAAATTACTTACTAGTATATTAAAACAAAAAAATAAAACTACAAGTCGCTGTACTGCATACGGTCCTATTTCCGATATGCTTCCCATTCTGAACCGGATCATCTAGCTCGTTTTGGAGACACGCACAGTTAACTTTCTTTCAGGACGGTGTATTTGGACACTTTCCACCCACTCATATAGCGTACCGTTCAGGGTGCTAGCTAACAGGACGTAGAGGTGAGCAGACTCGGATCGAGTCCGTGTTGTGGGCTAACGACCTTCGATTTGGAACACCGGCCAGTCTGAGTGTGAATTTTAGATGATACCCTGCACTTGTTTAGGCAAATGCTGGGCTGGTCTGTAATCTCCCTCTCAAGAAAACACGATGCACACAGCAGAGAGGGTAGACGATTCATAGACAGATGGGGCACTTTTAGTTTAATTGAATAATGGAAATGGAAAAGTTCTAAAGGCCAAATCTCACATGTATCAGGGGAATATAAAAACAATTTGTCCATGTTTGTAAACTGAGAAGGAATTCTGATACCAAAATTGTGCTGCTCACTGTATAACCGCAAATAAATTATGAGACAAATTATGGAACAAATACTTTATTAAGAACGTTTCAAGTAACATACTAGAAACTAGGTCTGAGTGCCAATAAGAAAGTTTTTGCTCCAAGTCCCGTTATTAATGAGGCATTAAGTTTTATTTATAGTAATACAAGTATAGGAATACAGCAGTAAGTTTGTAATTAGTAGGATTGTGGTCAACGGAAACCATTACTCATACCTTTTAAATTTTGTAACTCCTAAGGGAAGCACTCTTTTACTCGCAGACCACGTGACATCTACTAATGCATCTGGGATGATTTGGCACCTGCACCAAGTCTAGGAAGTGTGTACCGAAAACACAACAACACAAAAAAAAGTTTTGTGAAATAATCGCCCGTAACACGTTTTCCATTTCCAGTCTTCAACTGACGACTCTGGCTACAGGAAGAGCACACAGCGCAAAGATAAACTAACTTCGGCACCACAGGCAGTCCGAACATGAAGGCCGGTCAGGGATATGAACATCAGTTCTGTCTGTTTTTTTCGCCCTGTGACGTGTGGGCGCCGCCATCTTGACCAAAGATCTTGAGTGCCAAAGATAAAATACTCATAGTCAGAGATATTAAGTGCAGTTTCAAGGTCACGCAGTGCATAGCACGAAACCAAGTCCACACTACATGTATGATAAGTGTTAATATTTTTTTTAAAAGGACATAAGGAAAGAAGATAAGGAACTTAATTGTCCATAATACAACATACAATCACCGTTGATCTTTATTTTACAATTGCCATTTCCGACTATGGCCCATATAAACAGATACTCATCAGCATTTAATTTCTTCTTTCTTCTTCTGGTAGACAAAACAAATGGCATGCTAGGAACAAGTGTGCCATAGGGAACTTTTGCTAGTATCCCTGCTGTTTCTGCAATACTCCATGTCTTCCAAGCGAGAATGTTAGCATCAGGAAATGCTTCAAGCCCACCATAGTCTGCACGATTCCCCCAAACAACAGCCAAGGTTAGCCATTTCGAGCCTCCAAACACATCACAAGTGAAGTTCAGACGCAGTCCACGAAAAACACTTGGTCCTCCAATCAATTCCTGTTTGGAAAATTGCCCAGCCAAATCAGTATCAATGGCCTTTAACGACCTGTACACAGGTACAATGCGCCGCCAGCGACGACGGTAACCTAGACGTCGCAGAGGCATTGCTGAGGCACGTTAACACAAGTGATAAATGTAAGTAATACGGACATGGAGAACAAATGATGGAGAAAGCATTCCAGTGTTTTTTGAGGCTCAAAGAAACTTCAGTTTAGAAATGTGGGAAGAGTTCGGAAGTAAAGAGAAATAGATGTACCTCGCCACGTGCGGCCACAGAGCAGCCAGAGACTCGCATGATCATGGAACAGCCTCAGGAATGCGTTTCTCATACTTGAGAGGCGTTGCCGACGCTGTTCTACCTCTCTAGACTTCCGTCGTGTATAATGGGAGGAAGTGTTGCGGAGTGCCATAGCTCAGCGCTTGTCCCGGGTGTCTGTCGGTCCCCGAAAAGCTCATTAGGCTGTCACTGTCTGCGGGTCGCACGCCGTTTTGTTTCACGGCTGACGTACTGGAGTCACCTCGAAGATTCACGAGTATGCCAACAGAGGTGCACGTGATTAGGAAGTCACCTGCCTGTCTACAGTGCAACGTGACCAGCAGAACCCAGTCGTCTGTTATCTTCCAGAGAACAAACAGACTTGTCCCATCCTCCCAAAAACATACATCATCGACATCTTCGTAAACTATCCAAAAATACACCCCAAAACTGACAAAAACAGAGATATATACCAGAAGTCGAGTATATACCAGTTACAGTGTAACACTTGTGAAGGCACATACATAGGGCAAACAGGGAGAACATTTGATGTCAGATACAAGGAACACACGAGAGCAAGGAAATATGGGACAAACCGCTCCACAAATGCAGGACACCTAAGGGAAAATGACCACAAACCAACCACTAGAGAAGATGACATGAGAATAATTAGAATCAACAATAAAAAGCACCTTCTGACCATGGAAGAAAATTACCACATACATAAAATCAAAGCAGAGGGGAAAATCCTGTTGAATGGCCAAGTACACACGCCAAGCATTTCATTATTAACACTAATAGATGAAATAATAGAATAATGTTCACAAAAAGGATAAATATAATAATACTATATTACTGTCCAATGTAAGAATAATAGAACCTAACATCTTTACACTCCAGAATGAGATTTTCACTCTGCAGGGAAGTGTGCGCTGATATGAAACTTCCTGGCAGATAAAAACTGTGCTCTACCATAGCACTTGCCCGCGAAAGGGAAAGGTCCCGAGTTCGAGTCTCGGTCGGGCACACAGTTTTAATCTGCCAGGAAGTTTCATCTTTACACTCACTCATCCATGACCCCTCCCCAGAATACTGAAACGAAAAGTCAAAACAGCTGTCACCACAGTTTTCAGCCACTCGCTAACAGCTATTACAACCACCACCTCCCGGCTCCTCCTCCCCCCCCCCCCTAAATATTGGCTCTATCCCCCTCTCTCTGTCTCACTCATACGCACACACACGGTATAAACATCATAAACAGAAGTTAGTAACGAACATATACTTCGTCAGGTTGGCAACAAATAGGTAAACATACCAAAGACGATGAAACACGTAATGGAGTAGCAATATTTACGCTGTGAAAAGAGGTGTACGACGAAATAGTTGGATCGAGTGACAGAAGAACGACAGCCCACCACAAAAAAGAGTGAGAAACATGGTGGACATCGTTTGGATGGCGAAAACACAAAGATGTGAATATAGAACAGTGATAAAAGTTGTAGTGCGACCTCCAGACCAGATGTGAGGAAACGCAGATCAGCAAATCGTAAGTAATTACAGTTTTACAAAAAATCGCGAAGTGAACTGTTTGATAAACTATAACTAACAAAACTGTATCATTACAAATCCCACTGATGATGCCTTAGAACAAGAGAAGGCGAAACGCGTATGGAGTAAATAAAATAACTAGCAGCAGGAAAAGGCAGTTTGATTTGCAAAACAAGTATTCGTAAACTTTATTTATATTTGTTCAACGTAGCCTGCTGTAGCTACAGAGTGCGACGGCGCACTGCCTGAAACAGTGACTCGTATGCGGTAGAGGCGGAGTTCAAAACCCCGTCCGCTCATACAGCATCTGATTTTCAGTTTTACCCTTAAAGCATTGTTGGAAATACTGAGTCCTTCCTCATCATATCCATGGCCGATACCCGCTCCATCCTCATAACACTGTGGCCCTTGATGAGCCAAAACATTGTCTAAATCAGTTAAGACGAATTCCGGGATTGTTCCTGTGAAAATGGCAAGGCTCCATTCTTATCCTGACATAGATTGCACTTCGTGTTTAATTATCTCGGCAGTGATGGTACGCTAAATCCTAATTTCGCACGCTACCTTCCTTTGACATCAGTATGTCCGTTACAAAACTATGGCGATCTCTCGCACCGTCTTTAAGCACGGAAAGAGTTACCTGGGCAAAACACACAGGAGTGTGCATACGGAGCTATTTGAAGTGGAACGACCACATAAAATTAATCGCGGGTACGGAAGAGACCAGACAGATTCATCGGAATAATCGTCAGGAAATGTAGTCCATAAACGAAAGGAAGTAGCTTGAAAAGCAGTAGTTCGGGCGATACTTGAATTTTGATTATCAGTCTGGAATCAGTACAAAAATCTAAAGAAAAGCAGCACGTTTCGTTGCAAGTTCATTTAGTCAGCGCGAAAGCGTCAGCGAGATGCTCAGCCAACTCCAGTGCAGACGGTGCAGATGTGTTCTGCATCACGGTGTGGTCTGCTGTTAATATTCGGAGAACGTACCTTCCCAGAAGATTCAACCAATATATTGTTTCCTCCTACGTATATCTCGCGAAAGCAGCATGAGAGATTCTAACCCACACAGAGGCTTACCAGCAATCGTTCTTCTTACTAAACGTACGCAACTGCAACACGAAAAGGGGGAAGTAACATTGGTACACCAAGTACCCTCCACCACATACCGTAAAGTGGCTTGCGGAAAATAGCCGGAGATGTGGATGTAGAAAACTGCTCTGCGGATTTATATTCACGCCGAATAGCAGCTCCACCGTAACCACGTACCTATTCACTTACGAAAAATACGTTTCAGAGCGATGATTTATTCATAATGCCTGCTGTAGGTGAGAATCTGTGCGAGCTGATTAATGGTCCAAATGGCTCTGAGTAGTATGGGACTTAACTTCTGAGGTCATCAGTCCCCTATAACTTAGAACTACTTAAACCTAGCTAACCTAAGGACACCACACACATCCATGCCCGAGGCAGGATTCGAACCTGCGACCGCCGGCCGGAGTGGCCGAGCGGTTCTAGGCGCTACAGTCTGGAACCGCACGACCGCTACGGTAGCAGATTCGAATCCTGCCTCTGGCATGGATGTGTGTGATGTCCTTAGGTTAGTTAGGTTTAATTAGTTCTAAGTTCTAGGGGACTGATAACCTCAGCAGTTTAGTCCCATAGTGCTCAGAGCCATTTCTGAACCTGCGACCGTAGTGGTCGCGCGGTTCCAGACTGCAGCACCTAGAACCGCTCGGCCACTCCGGCCGGTGCGAGCTGATTAGATCACGTCGGTTAACTGTCGATGATGGTTTAGAGTTCAGACAGCATTAAATAGAGAGGACGTCATTTGAGACACCACAAGCTCAAGTTGGGGAAGGATGGAGAAAAATTCAGCCGTCTCCCCTTCAGAGGCATCATCGTGGTATCTGACTTAAGCACGTTAGAGAAAACCATTGAAGCCAAAATTCTGATGGCTGGACGGAGATTTGCAGTACATTTCTTCAGAATTCGAATCAAGTGTGCTAACTACAGCGCTTTGTCGTTCGTTCATTACAGAATAATTTTATCTGCTATACGAGATGTTTTCTTCTCCTTCCAACCATAGTCCGCAACATAGCGAAGAAACACGTTACATATTGATTATCACGATAACTGAAATAGAAAAGGAGCAGCACCGGTGATGTTCCTGAGGCAAGCTGAGGTCTGATTGTCGTGGGTGAGCGACTGACTAATTGATGGCTCATCCAAAGAGCGCCCAGAGTGGACTACCAGCGGATTGTAATTCAAAACCTCTTGCTAATTTCTTATGTAACGAAGGAGATGTTCGTATTAATGACAGGTAAAGAATACCTTTAAGTTCTCAAAACACGGTAATCATTTGTTACAAATTTCCCATGTGCATCATACACGCTGGAGACACGTGCTTTCAGCATGGTCAGACAGGTCAAAAATTGCACAGAATCAGTGTCGATCTGACTTTAAAAAAGGGGAAGACGTCTTGAAGGGTCAGTGCAAGTAGCTATACAGCACAAAAACTTTGTGCAGCTCGATACATACCATTGATCTCATGGTTGATCAGCACTACGAAACAGAAACAGTACCCCTGATTAATGATAGCAAAAATTAAAGGCTAGGACACAATACGGACGATAGGTAAATTCTCACCTTCTCCTCAAGCACCTTGTGGTAGCTCAGTAACTGCTGAGAAAGGGAAGTCCCGTAACTAAAGAGAAAACATGAGTCTTGATCTACGACAAAAGTACGATGTATGAATCAGTCATATTTGGGTTTATGAAAAGATGAAACGAACATTGATTGATTATTAGGGCGGAATATCGTCAAACGCACCACATGGAATTCCGTGCCATATCATAGAGGAATGCTTTGCAGATATTAGTAAAATGTTGCATTGTAGCCAACATAAATACTCGTTCAAGAATCTGAATAAATGTAGAAAAGGAGTTTTGCCATTATTCATATGTAAGAACGATCGCCTGGTGGATTCCCGACGAGTGCCGTTGTGCCGACCAAATTGGATGTGGTTTTTAGGCGGTTTCCCACATCCCAGTAGGTGAATACCGGACTGGCACCCACGTCCCGCTTTGGTCACAAGGTTCGCAATCATCCAGAAAACGTTCACACACTTTCACATGGAATAAGACTAGACACAGACAGATGCGGTACACAAATTAGGACTGTTCCCATAAAACTCACTATATGCACTTTGTTTTCAAATAGTTTTTTTCTTAACAGGTACTGTTCAGCTTCCTCTACAAGCCTATTCATCCAGTTTGGGTAAAATTTGCTTTATTCCGCAAATGTTACACGGAGAATTGTGCCCGTTTTTTCAATACTCGCTCGTTGTTTATGTAGGGACCTTTTAAAACTCGCCTTATGCTATTTAGTTTGCGAAAGCTGTTTGACGTACTGCTGGGTTTTCCCATGTTTTATTTAATGTGCCTTATATGACAGAAAAAGTACTTTTTTTACTGTGTTATGGCACTCCTGGCGTAAATATTTTGTTTGGTTGGTGGTAGATGGCAGGGCATACTACTGTGCCTGCCAACAAAGCTGACAACCGCCGTGGTGGCTGATGGGAGCTCCAATTAGCCACCGAGCCGGGTGTCTATTTGTTTTGCACGGGCAGTGTTAAACTGCGTTTGTTGGCGATAGCTGTTGTAAGAGTGGGTTGCCAGTTCCCTCCATTTAGTGGAAATTAAGCCTAGAAGACTAGGCTTGCTCAAAATAATGACCGCGAGCATGCTGACGAAAGTGATGCACGGAACCGTGGAGGGGAAGACTGTTATGCAGGCAAACTCTCTTTTGCTGACTTATCATATTTCAATAATACATTTCATTCTTCAGGAGATAGAAGGAAGTAAGATGTATTCCTTTTGTCATACATGGATATCCAGTACCAGATGGATGTTTTAGATCCCACTAAAGTTAAGACTTCTAAATCTGTGCCTATCAAGTGTTAGATAAAGCTTCAAGGTGGATCCTAAGTACCAATTTGCGCTGCTAAATTTCGAAAAAAATAACAGGAGTATCGCGGGATCGTTTAGCCCAGATTGCACGGCACTCTCAGGAACATGAGACTGCACTACAGAAACAAAGTGGTGGCTCAAGAGCAACTTAAGCCGACAGAGTTATAACCCAACAAGTGAAAGAGCACATTTTGAAGTATAAATGCAGAGAGTGTTATCATAGCAGATGGAAAATGAGCAGGTCACATTTGCCCCCAACATTACATGTAACTATAAGGTGGGAAAATTTTTGCAAAGGACAAAGGCAAGCAGGCAATAAAAGGTTCTGTGTCAAAATTTAAGACAGTGTTTTATAAGAATTTTAATCTCGGGTTTGGTAGCCCTGCTGCTACGGTCACAAGTTCGAATCCTGCCTCGGGCTTCGATATGTGTGTTGTCCTTAGGTTAGTTAGGTTTAATAAGTTCTAAGTCTAGGGGACTGATGACCTCAGATGTTAAGTCCCATAGTGCTTAGAGCCATTTGCACCATCTTACATTATTTGAAGGAGAGGACTGGAGATACTGGTAAGAGAGGATTGAAACTTGATCTTATTTCAGACTGATGGACCAAGCAGAACAAGAATTCTATAATTCTCTGTATGCTGACAAGTTTATGGAACACGCTAAAGTATTTCCTGAACATAGCCACTATTTTCCTACTCGTGGACATAATTTCATGCTACCGGATCGTGTATTTAATAGAGAGATGGAATATCGGAAGAAAGAAGAAATCACGTCTCCTTCTAAATACAGGAATATTCTAGCGAAATTTGGAAAGGTACAGGTGTGGGGAGAAGACTGGCTTTCCTACAACTTCAGGCGGATTTCTACAGAAATACTGAAGTCTACCTTGCATTTCAAAGTGATGGATGTGCAAATAATAACTTACATACAAACCAATGGTAAGACTCAATGTGCTGTTAAAACGTGTATTTTCCTGGCTCAGAAGTGTGATGTTTTAAAGAAGAAGATTCCTTCGTTCAAAGCCATGAAACGTGCTGTGCTTATACCCAAGGCAACGGCCTTGCCGCAGTGGGTACACCGGTTCCCGTGGGATCACCGAAGTTAAGCGCTGTCGGGCGTGGTCGACACTTGGATACGTGACCATCCAGGCCGAAATGCGCTGTTGCATTTTTCGGGGTGCACTCAGCCTCGTGATGCCAACTGAGGAGCTACTCGATCGAATAGTAGCGGCTTCGGTCAAGAATACCATCATTACGGCCGGGAGAAGCGGTGTGCTGACTCCACGCCCCTCCTATCCGCATCCTCCACTGAGGATGACACGACGGTCGGATGGTTCCGATAGGCCACTCGTAGCCTGAAGGTGGAGAGGTTATACCTGAGACAAACCATATGAGTCCAGAAAAAAAGGATGTAGTGAACGTAATGCGTTTCTTTACCATTCCTAAGGATGTAGCAAGTTTCCACAATGAGATACACCGAGCTAGGTAACGCAGTGGTTAGCACATTGGCCTCACATTCGGGAGAACGACGGTTCAAACCCGCGTCCGACCATCCTGATTTAGGTTTTCGTGATCTCCCTAAATCGCTTCAGCCAAACGCCGGGATGGTTCCTTCCCTAATCTGATCGGACCGATGACTTCACTGTTTGTTCCCGTCCCCGAAACCAACCAACCATGACATGTTCTCTGCAAATGGTGAAGAGTATGAAGATCACGACACCTCACAGAGATTTTGTGAGGATGAAGAGTCAAAAAAAAATGGCTCTGAGCGCTATGGGACTCAACTGCTGTGGTCATTAGTCCCCTAGAACTTAGAACTACTTAAACCTAACTAACCTAAGGACATCACACACATCCATGCCCGAGGCAGGATTCGAACCTGCGACCGTAGCAGTCGCACGGTTCCGAACTGCGCGCCTAGAACCGCGAGACCACCGCGGCCGGCGATGAAGAGTCCCCTGAAGCTGTGTAGAAGAGAAAAAATATTTTATAATTTTAATGAAGAAACAGACATTTAACCTTTAGGTACCACTGATCTAGTTTGAGCATAAAGTGAGTTTTGAAAAAGAAAATTGTTCTTCTACTGCAATTAATAAAGTGTCCAAAATTTTCTAATTGTAAGAATTTTTTCCCTCTCAAATTGCTTGTTAAGTAAATATATCTGTACCCTGTGAAATTCTATTTTTTTTTTCATGAATTGAGCTTTCAAATTCCGTCCCAGGGGTGGGGAGTGACAGGAAGGGCCTCCGGCGACCCTCTGCCATAACAGCGCCAAATCCAAAACAACATGCCGATCCCGTGAATAAACGCGATAAGATCAGGAAAAAGAACGCCATCAGTCATTGGTAATGAGCAGACCACATTGCTCGATCTCGATATCAGCTGACTCTGTCTTCAGTGATTCGTTACCGCGCTGTTTTCTGTTACCTACGGATACCTATCTTCAGTTAGGTAGCTGTCTCAATATTATCCCTCGCCATCTAGCAAAGACCTTCGTAGGTTCACCTACCATCCAGTCGCATGTCTTCATGACCCATCACCTCCATTTAATTTTATTACGTTTTCCTCTCCAGTCTGTTCCCTGATCCTTTCGTTTGTTCCCCTGCTGGTAATTTCAGTATGGATCTGTCGTGGATCGTTAAATAGTTAAATGTCCTTTTTTGTTACACTGCCATAAATCTGAACTCATAATATAGATTTATTGTAAATTTGCCGCTTCAGGCACATCGGAAGTGTAGTTTTGAGAACCCTAAATATTTTATGAACGGGGCTATAAAGTAACTTTATTCTTCTATGTATTTCCTGTACTGTCCATACATCTGTTGTTTCCAGCTGCCATAAATACAAACATTCGCTACTGATTCTATGAATTCATTGTCAGTTAAACTTATCTGAGCACCATGCACAGTCATAAATTGTGAAGTAAATACTATTTTATTGGTAAATAGATATTATTAGATAGGTATTACCGTGATTCCTCACTCGTCGTATACGCACAGGGCGTGCGATTACCTGGTGATTATATCGACAGTAGTGAATAAGCAGAAAAATTAAACATTTGTTAGTTCCATCTGGCTTCATACTATCGCGTCAACGTCAATTTTTCCTCATTGTGCTCCATTCTGACGACGTTGACTGGTGGTTGCTAACTTATAAACGAGAACAATTGCGCAGCTCAGTTCTTCTTGGGTACTTCTCCTACAGTATCTCTATGGCCGTTGATGCTGTGGAGCCATGAAGTTTTTCCATCCCATTATTAAAAAAAAAAATTCAACCCGATTTTGTTTTTATAGACGTATCTTCTACGCCAAGAAAACTTTTTCCGTATTGGCCACTGCAGAAAAATTTGATCGAAGTTACTGATTGTTATTGTAGCCGATTTGTGAATTTATCACAGGGTGACGATTGCTGCAACGATATTCTTGACGAAACGCCAGATATTTTACATTTTGCATATTTACCAGATATTTAGAAAAACATATGTTGCATAGCATTCATTAAACGACTCTGCATACAAATTTTCCGTGTTACTTGTCTTACGGAAAGCGCATACATTATCTGGAGCTCCTTTTATGTTTTCAGGAATTATATAGTCCGTATTCGATGGGAAATACACTAGCTTGTAATTGCATGCTACCTGACGGTGATGCAAGCTTCCTTCATCACTCGCAGGTCTGCTAGTTGTTTCTTTTTCCCTTTATCGCTTAACATATCTTCGACAGTGAAGTCCTTAGAAACGAGGTAACTACCAACGCTGGTCAAGGATAGAACGTATACGGCTTCACTCATGAAGCTGTCAAGGCATTCGTCTTCGTAAATGAGGGACACAACGCAAGAGTTACAGTATTCTTACCGATCTAAAGTGTGCTAGACAGTGTGTGTAGCATGTTATCGCATCACCGTCTATTGCCGAAGTACTATTATTCGTTTCTGAAATAAAGAGATGTTCACAAATTGTTTTCCTGTGGCTCAGAATTAAGGGTAAATTCTGATGCAGTGCGTAGTTAGCTTTATTGTCCTCACTTTTGATTACAATAAACACAGCACAAAAAGTAGACCACATTACTTAAGGACAAGAGGAAATTCGGGGCAATATAGGACGACCGCGTTCGGAACAAAAGAGGCAAACTGCTGCAGCTTACGTCATGACCTAAATTGTCTCACTCCCTGTAAACGGAATGTAAGCAGAATGAATTCTGGCAGTTTAATACTATTAGTATGTCCTGAGAATTGAAAATTCCAGCTGCTACTTTAATTACTAGGTTATCCGAGTCCAGGCCTGACTCTGACTTTGTCAGTGATAGACTTGCTTTGTTCCGCAATGCTTATGAACCGTGAGGTTAGTGCTACGCATAGAGCTTCGCGCGGTTCTTATACTGTATAGCTACTGGGACTGGACCAAAGTACGGGATCACCGCGAGAAATACATGTTTAATAGTAAATGCAGATGCTAGCAAAACCTGTTACGTTTAACCACTAACGGCAACCGTGCAGTGTCCTTAATAAGTTGCAATTGCCAGTCGTGGTCAGAACAGTTTTCTGTGTACATGTGGGTGCTTTATGTCGGAGCTAAATAAATTCGAACGTGGTGTTCGTATGGTGGTGCTTCCGTATCCAAGGTAGCTGAGGTGCTTGGTGTGTCATGAGGCACGTGTCGAAGATTGATACCACATACAGGGAAAGCGTAAAAACATCGTCCGCTAAGTCGCAGTTAGGACAGAACTTTAAGTTGACAGCTGCAAAATCCACTGCAGAACTGAATGTCGCACTTGTGAACCCTGTCAGCACCAAAACAACAAGAACGCAGCTGCGAAAGCAGAAAATTGCTGGGCGCGCTGTAATTCCACACCCACTCATCAGTGACACAAATGTCCGTATCAGGAAAACGTGTTTCCCAAGCCGTAAAACCTGAATTGTGGAGCAAAGGAAGGAGGTCATTTGGCCAGACGTTACTTGTTTCACATGGTTTTCAACTTCTGGCAGAGTTTATGGTCCATGCGTAAAACATGGCGGGGTTCGGTGATGCTTAGGACAGCCATATCGTGTTATTCGATGGGTCCCATGGTTACTCTGCAAGGTCGCACTACTGCTACGGATAATGCGCCCAATGTGGCTGAACGGGTCCATCTTGTGGTACAATGAATCCGTTGAAATACGCGTCCCGGAAAATGTAATGAACCGTGACAGCGGTTGTGTGCTGGATAATGCGTGGAATCCCGTCATCTTCGAGATTTGCTCCTCACAAACACCCCAGAATACTCCGATTACTGCTGTGAATAGCAGTTTCACCAGCGAGGGCGCAGCCGCCGGGCGGTGCGGTCCTTATGTCACAGTGACTGACGCATGCGCGGCAGTACTCCAAGCGCCCTAGAAAATGCGGAGCGGAGAATGTCTTAGCCAGTCTTCGATGGTTCACATGAAGATAACTGGCAGGCGACCAGTCGAAATATCGTGGAGTGAAGTTTACGACGACCGGCTGCAATCCCGAAATCTCTTTGAATATTTAATTCGCTGGGAAAATTTTAAATTTCACATTTTTGGATATAATCGAGAGGTCAGTTCGGGCACAAAATCCTGCACCCACGACACTTCCGCAATAATAGACGGCTGTAGAGGAAACATGGCTTAGTATTTCTGCAGGTAACTTCCAACGATTTCTGGAGTCCATACCACGTCGAGTTGTTCACTACGCTGGGAGAAAGTAGGTCCGACACGATATTAGGATGTATCTCATGACTTTCGCCACTTCAATGTATAACGGTCCATCATCACAAGCCTATAAATTTAATCGGCGGGTACCACAGATATGATAAGGAACAAAATTACAACACCATTCAGAAATAATTAAAATATTTAGTTGAAGATGAAAGAGCAAAAAATTAACGATCGACAGTCGGGATTTATTGTCCAGCAAATCAAGAAGCACTTTGTGCTAAAAGTGCAGGCCGGGGACTGGTGACGAAACTGGTGGTACGAACGCTAAATTTTCTTAAGTCGCACGCATTATTTTGCTGTCAGTCGCAATGGTCAGGAGACATTAATTTGCGGCAGACAGTAGTTCATCGTGGGGTTATCACATAGCTAAAGCTCCTGTGAAAATTCCAGATGGAGGCCATCTTGTCCCAGTGATTCGCTCACCGCTCCCCTACCAATGGCCTCCATCACTTCCTCCTCTGCAGTCTCCTCCATCAGTAGTGCTTCCGCCTCTGGCTCAATGGTGCCGAAAATCATAAGCGTAACTTCGTTATGGCCGTCATATCGGTATCCATTGCGGTGTAAAGTTGAGTGTAATGTTCTATAAAGGCATTTCTTGTTGCTATATTACGTGTCTGCCATCATCCGTGACCACAGCATGTACTAGGACTCCTCGTCGTCTTTTGTTTCGTTGATGATATGATACATCAGTCGGTGTTCTCCTGCAACCCGATCTAGCGTCCACGTACTGTGGTCCTATCCTGTATCGTTCATACCAATCTGTGCAGTACGTTAGTCTCGGTAGTGACGTCATTTTCGGTTTTTTATCTGAATTTACTATTAAGGAAGCTTCTGAGACCTGTTACCCAACGGTCCTCCCGCCGATTTTTCGACAACTACAACGAGAGTTTTTGTATTTCGGTACGGCCATGTCGTTCGATTGGCTATGGTTTATTTACAGCTATAATTTATTTTAAACGTTTTCGGTCGATATTCTCTCAAAATGCTTGCTATTTTATGCAATTCAGAGTTTAAAGATCATTAAATATCAAGACATCGGCTCTGCTTACGTATATTACATGAGTGTTAGCTGAAATGACCTGTGAATTCGCGTATCCTTTTTCGCAAATGGTTTACTTACTCTATTAACTATCGAAACGCGTTTAAAACTTTTAAGTAACAATGCAAAGGAATTTTGTATAGCTTGTTAGAGAAAATCTTCCAAAATTTCATGTACACTACTGGCAATTAAAATTGCTACCCCACGAAGATGGCGTGCTACAGACGCGAAATTCAACTGACAGGAAGATGATGCTGTGATATGCAAGTGATTAGCTTTTCAGAGCATTCACACAAGGTTGGCGCCGTTGGCGACAACTACAACGTGCTGACATGAGGAAAGCTTCCAACCGATTTCTCACACACAAATAGCAGTTGACCGGCGTTGCCTGGTGAAACGTTGTTGTGATGCCTCGTGTAAGGAGGTGAAATGCGTACCATCGTGTTTCCGACTTTGATAAAGGTCGGATTGAAGCCTATCGCGATTGCGGTTTATCCTATCGCGACATTGCTGCTCGCGTTGGTCGAGATCCAATGACTGTTAACAGAATATGCAATCGGTGGTTTCAAAGGGGGTAATACGGAACGCCGTGCTGGGTCCCAACGGCCACGTATCACTAGCAGACGAGATGACAGGTATCTTATCCGCATGGCTGTAACGGATCGTGCAGTCATGTCTCGATCCCTGAGTCAACAGGGCATTGCAAGACGACAACCATCTGCACGAACAGTTCGACGACGTTTGCAGCAGCATCGTTGGTTGGTTGGTTGGTTGGTTGGGGAAGGAGACCAGACAGCGTGGTCATCGGTCTCATCGGATTAGGGAAGGAAGTCGGCCGTGCCCTTTCAGAGGAACCATCCCGGCATTTGCCTGGAGTGATTTACGGAAATAACGGAAAACATAAATCAGGATGGCCGGACGCGGGATTGAACCGTCGTCCTCCCGAATGCGAGTCCAGTGTCTAACAGCAGCATGGACTATCAGCTCGGAGACCATGGCTGCGGTTACCCTTGGCGCTGCATCACAGACAGGAATGCCTGCGATGGTGTACTCAACGACGAATCTGGGTGCACTAATGGCAAAATGTCATTTTTTCGGATGAATCCAGGTTCTATTTACAGCATCATGATGATCGCATCCATGTTTAGCGACATCGCGGTGAACGCACATTGGAAGCGTGTATTCGTCATCGCCATACTGGCGTATCACCCGACGTGATGGTACGGGGTACCATTGGTTACACGTCTCGGTCATCTCTTGTCCGCATGGACGGCACTGTCAACAGTGGACGTTACATTTCAGATGTGTTACGACCCATAGCTCTAACCTTAATCCCTGCGAAAGCCTACATTTCAGCAGGATAATGCACGACCGTATGTTGCAGGTCCTGTACGGGCCTTTCTGGATACAGAAAATGTTCGACTGCTACCCTGGCCAGCACATTCTCCAGATCTCTCACCAACTGAAAACGTCTGGTCACTGTTGGCCGAGCAACTGGCTGGTCACAATACGCCAGTCACTACTCTTGATGAACTGTGGTATCGTGTTGAAGCTGCATGGGCAACTGTCATTGTACACGCCATCCGAGCTCTGTTTGACTAGATGCCCAGGCGTATCAAGGCCAGAGGTGGTAGTTCTGGGTACTGATTTCTCAGGATCTATGCATCCAAATTGCGTGAAAATGTAATCAAATGTCAGTTTGAGTATAATATATTTGTCCAATGAATACCCGTTTATCATCTGCATTTCTTCTTGTTGTAGCAATTTTAATGGCCAGTAATGTATTTACGGCTTACGTTCGCATCATTCACTAAAGAAGTCAGCCTGCGTCTCTCTCTCTCTCTCTCTCTCTCTCTCTCTCTCTCTCTCTCTCTCTGTCTGGGAATTCCATAAATTAAAGCGGCATTAGCACGCAAGCTGCCGCAGCGAAGTTGGTAAGGCAATGAACTGCCGTGGCAAAGGGCGGAGGTTAGTATACTGCTGGATTCGATAATTTTTTTTTTTCCTCGTCGTGTTTACAACGATTTCTGAGACATCGTCAATCGTCAAAGCTAAGCATTTTTCTGAAATATTCGTTGTAATTTACACGTAAGAGCTCACTTTCTCATTAACGAGTATCTCCGTTTTCGTGACTTCCATATGTTCAAGAAATGAAAGATGAAATTACTGTGCGTGAAGCAACTGACAGTGACATTTATACTTCTTGTCACAAATAATTCACCATTTTTTTCGGAATACTAGCGATTTCCGAGAGTGTGGTCAGACAGGAATCTAAGAGCACAACATACATTACTGCGAATGAGACTGGCAGCAATCGTCTTTATACTTTAACTTGTCTGAAGTGTTTATCTGTGATAGACTATACCACCACAGATGGAACATTTTGATTCACCAGATGTATGTGATAAACTACAACGAATTTCTATAGCTGTACTCGTCAGTGCTGTCGAAAAGGTGATTTTTTAAATTTTATTTGTATGAACCAAATCGTTGATAAATCATATAAGGAAGTAGGCTACTTCATCATTTGGCTCTCTAGGAGCAAGCTAGAACCACATTCTATACATCTTCTTATTCTTTGACACTCTCTTAATTTTTCGGGCTCTTGGATATGTGTTCGCTCTATGCAACTAATTGAAGGCAGTTTATTTCTATACGCGTTTCGCTTCTTTTATTTGTGAAGCATCGTCACGCAAAAAGGAAGCGAAACGCGTATGGCAATAAACAAACTGCCTTCAATTAGTTGCATAGACGGAACGTACCTACATGAATTTTAAAGCAACTAAGGAACGACGGAAAGCAGAAAAAATGACGAATTTTTCAGGTATTTGTACAGTGTGGTACTACACCCCATTCCTAACTCATATTCCGAAACATAAAATCCAAAACAAGACGTCGATGTGAATAAGAATAAAACGACATAATGCGACATTTACGACAGTTTCCAGAACACAGTCAATATTCTACCGTTATCATGCATTCAAGGAAGCCCGTGGTCAGCGAAATTTGAACAGTATTACGTAGTCTAATCACACTTTTTGGTAATGTGAAGAATAGGGTGCAGTTTTTTTTTCTTTTTGGAAATTTGTGGCAAGATCTTGTGGGAACAAACTACTGAGGTCATCGGTCCGTACACACTACTTAATCTAACTCGAACTGATTTACGCTACGGACAACACACACACACACACACACACACACACACACACACACACACACAAACCCCCGAGGGACGACTCGAACCTCCGACGAGGGAAGCCACGCGAACTGTGGCAAGGCGCGCGAGATTGCACGGCTAACCCGCGCGCCGAATGGCATGCCTGTGTCGGCTGCTGGCCTGTTCGAGTTCATGCCGCTGTGAGGCTGCAGTGCGCATGCGCCGATCTGAGGCACATTGCTTTTCATTGGTTGGCGCGAGGAGAACTGACAACAGCGTTTCGGTTCGCTAGGACCGTTCGGCATCACTTTCGAAATGCATACTGAATAATGTTGGCGCTCTGTTTCGGAAAGAAGACCGTTCGGTGCGTTCGTGTACCGAACCGATCGGCAAAATAGCGGAAAGATACAACATAGGACCTCTGACCGCTGTACGTTCGAGGTCGTCGCATGATGGATATAATTTTGGCCTTTGCTTGTTGTACCGCCTCTTGCCGCTCCGGAGAAGGCATTTGTTCGGCGCATTCCCGTAGCATCATGAAATAGAAGTCCATCGTCTGACGTCGTCACACTGCCTGCTCATAACCATATGTCATCACTGCACAGCGCATCGCTTGTTTGGCGCATCCCATTCTAGGGTCGTGGGATACGACCCTAAGGCGTCGCTCGCAAGATCTCCAAATGTCTTCAGTGACGTCTCGACAAGCTGGGTCCCGAAAGTGGGCGACGTTCCTTTTCCAAGGACCGCCGCTACGCCATACTTGCTGCCGCCGGAGGAAGAGGTCAGCAGCTCATGGTCTAGTGGCTAGCGTAGCTACCTCTGAATCACTGTGTCCTAGGTTCGATTCTCAGTCGGTTTGGGGATTTCTCCTCCTGAGGTCTGGGTGTTTGTGTTGTTCTCATCATTTGATCATCATAATTCATGAAAGTGGTGAGACTGGACTGAGTAAGGATTCGGAATTTGTATGGGCGCTGATAACCACTGTGTTGAGCGCCCCACAAACCGATCATCATCATCCAGAGGGAGATTGTACGTATTAATCCTGTATTGTCGGTGTAGGCTGTAGGCCACAGCTCCACTTTCAGGACGTCAGGACTAAAATTGCCTGTTACGTATATTCGGTTGAGACAGCTAGCGGGAATGACTCGTTGTATGGGTGTATCCAGGACGACGACCGTGGACATGGTCATAAATGTAAACCGGATGCATACTTTGCACAAACATTCGTAGTCCTGGGCACGGGGTACATCGAAAAAATTGATCTTGCGGTGCAAGTACACAGTTAAAATCGCCGCCCAGGATTAGTCAGTCGTGTCGAGTCTGGAAGAGCGGGGCAATTTCGTCTGCGAAGAAGCGGGAACCCTCTCGCCTCCTGTCTGTACTGAACGGTGCATAGGTGTTGAGGAGTCTTACGTCAGGTACTGTTATTGCTAATCGCCGTACCGACGGTAGGTACAGTACATCATCTGCCGTGATGTCTTCTTTAAGAAGTAAAGCTATGCCACTGCCAGTTTCGGAGGCGTGTGATACGTAGGATTCGTACCCACACATGACAGGAAATTCATCGACGTATACTTCTTGTAGGAGGACGATGTCGATATCCGCTGTTGGTAGCATGTCTTTGAGTAAGGACATCTTAATCTGCGACCGTTGTTATTGATATTGATAGAAGCAAGCCGATATGCTTGTCTTCGTTCAGTCGCATGTATATCGGCCGAGGGATCATACGTCGTCTGCTGTTGTACTGGCACGTTACGTGACTCCGTCCTGCCCGCTGTCGTTGATTATAAGTTTAACTTTAGAGGGGCGCCGCCCCCCCCCCCCCCCCCCCTTTTCGCCTGTTGTGACTTCGCAATCAGCAGCCCAGTCTCCTTGGGACAAGTTTTCCGTCGGCCGGGGCTCGATAGCCCCATCTCTCTGTGGCTCCTCTTCTGCTACCTGCGAGTGGCAGTGGACTGCTGGTTGCCGTGCGTTGTCAAGGTCGCTCTTGACGTAAGCTGCTGTCGAGACGGTGGTGTTGGTTAAGAAGTCTCGGCACCCTCTGTAAGGTGGCCGTCTTCCTCGGTCGTTTCTCGATCGTTGCCCTGCACACGTATTAAAGAGTCGTCCGACGGGATTAGACGTCGTTTCTTGCGTTGTTGCGGAGACCGTTGCTTACGCGTGTGCGTTCCCGTATCCGAATGTTGGCGAGTGTGTCTGCCGCGACTGTAGTCTGAGACGAACGCAGCCGTTGGCATTATTCGACTGTCGATGACCACTTGCTCTTTCGATCTCTGTACTGATGGTATCGGTCGGTGATGCCCGGTGAGGGGCGTCGCCGTCTTCTCCATGCTCCTGTCGTCATCCGCCGTTCTCGGCTTTTCGACTGGCCTGTCCGGCTGTCGGAAGCTGTCACTGTTCAGTGGGGCCCTTCCGGAACATATTTGCATACGTGAGAGGGAGCGACATCGCCATAGGTGTTGCTACAGCCGCGCCTGTCAGTATTTGTCCACTTCATCATTGGAGACACGCTGAGCGAACGTGGCCTTCCCGACCACAACCTGATCAAGTTTTCGGATGACCATCGTAAGTGACCATCGCTCTGCAGCCTTCAATTGTGAGATAAGACGGCACATGTTTTGATAGTTCGATCCGTATTTGTCGCACACTATTAAGTACCGGGTACGTGGTAAAGGTTGTCCATTTTCCTGCTATGTGACTAAGTATCCGACAATAGGGTTGTAGCGCGTTAACCACGATCTCAGCCGGAACCTCAAATATTAGCTCAATAACTCCAACAGTTCTTAATCCAAGCCCTGCATGGTCAGTAACTATCGTTCCGGCATGGCCATCAGAACGTTTAAGTTTTAGTCCATCTTATGGTCGCGTACGATCTTGTCACACACAGTGTCATTGATCAGTTAGACGTAGACCGCACTGCTTGTGATGGAAAAGTGGATGCCAATCATATCTTGTGGTTCAATTTCAATTTCTTCACGTATAAATCGTTCTACTTCAAATGTTCTCGGTCGTGCAAATTCATTATTATAGCTGATTTTGAAAGTAGATTGTCGGTACGACTGAGCCATTCCAGTTCGAAAGTGCAAGCACTAGCGAAGGCTAACACGAAGTAAACAACCGCGTGCGCGCGAAGTTCCGCGGTAGGGACGTAAGCAGACGTCACAGCCGCACGACTGCGGAAAGCAGACTTACCATTTGGCTATTGGAGCACGAGTCACGGACAGTAACAAACTTCCGTGTGTCGTCAACCATGTTCATACAACCTGCAATTGCACGTCCATTATATACCTGACGCATGTCCGAAAGAACATTGCATCGTAATTCGAAATAACACAGGCACTGCAGTATCGTATTTATCTGCCGACACCGGCCAGACTAATTTCAAGTAAAATGACTTCCCTGTACGGGAATACACATAATGGATGTACGAGTCCAGGTTGTACAGTCGTGGTTGACTACATATGGAAGTATCGGTCTGGACGTGAGTCGTGCTCGGATAGCCAAATTGTGCCGGCACGCTAGCTCAGCATTTTCGGTTAGAGGGTTAGCTATTCTCCGTAAATATAAATTAATAAAAACTGAGCGACTTGAATTAACAGTGAATTTCAACAGGTTTCATGGGACGTCCGCCTCGAACAAATGCAACGTACACTAACGGACGAAATGAGATAAAAATAGATCGAAGAATAACGAATAAAATGAGATAAAAAAATAGTAGGGCGACCGCTAGCGATAAGCGGGAAATCCGGGTTCAAGTCCCGCTCCGCCACAAATTTTCACTGTCGTCATTCCATTATACAGCTTATGGTAGTCTGGTAGTCCATATTCGCAAATACGATTAGAATGGCAATTTGTGGTAAGATCTTATGGGACCAAACTGCTAAGGTCATCGCTCCCTAAGCTTACACGCTACTTAATCTAAGGTAAACTAACTTACACTAAGGACAACACACACATACATACGCCCATGCTCAAGGGGGGTCTCGAAACTCCCACGGGGGGACCCGCGCAGACAAATGCGAATATATTTTATATATTTCATAATGGCTGTAGTCACCTCAACGCCTGCTCCTTCGGACATGCATGTATGTCTGAAGGTACATTATGTCGTAGTTCGAAAATAGACAGGTATTGTATGATGTGGAAATGTCTGCGTTTGTCCGTATGCCGACAGTGTGTACCAGATATGCTGTTATATCTTCAGCGTACCAAAAATAATTAAATAATAATGAAAATTTGTTTTGTTTGTTATCTGTGTATTTTGAGAAAAGTGAAATATAAAGCAAGTCGGATGCAGTGTGACTGCATCTCCATTTAAATAGGCACATATTGTTTCCCCTTCTCCTCTTTCCCCCTGACGCAGCGTGATGTGGCGGTGAAGGAAGTGTGCAGTCAGGCAGTGTGCTATGGCACTCATGTGTATTCTTGATTGTCCCAGGCGTATGTTTTATATCTTCTTTATTTCTGGCGTCATCAGTTACTTTGCTAACCTAATTTCCTCAGTATCGCCTAACTTAATTCGACAACATTCCAATACTTGCGTTTTTTTTATCGATGTTCATCTCACAACCTCTTTCCAACTCACTATTCGTTCATTTAAACCCATATTCGAAGTACTTCGGTATCTGTGACCGAATTAGTGTCAACGGCGTACCTGGCACCGACACACACACACACACACACACACACACACACACACACACACACGCTCGAGGGAGGTCTCGAATCTCCGGCGGAAGGGGCCGCGCAGTCCGTAACATGATGCCTATAACCGCGCGGCTACTCAGTGCCGCGTCTACACAAAAGTAAAGTTTTTGTGTATTACTTCTGAAACTGAAAAATCCGCATTGGACTGGAATACAGTTACGGGAGCTGCGGCTTGGAGTGAAGGTCAAATGTTAATGCGGGAGCAGAATGTTGGAAGGGAGATGGAGTGGAGTAAGGGGGAGGGGAGCTGGTAAGCTGCCAGTTCCCTCCCGCAAACCATGACCACTCTTAACATTGTTGTTGCGTGTATACGTTTGTCTAAGTTTGACTGCAGTAGACTTGTGCGCTACAACTTTCACACCGACTCGGAAGTTCTTACGAGACCCTATCTACATTATAGGAAAATATCTCTCGCTGGAGAAGAACGGTCGTAGCTCGCAGTACGAAAACAGTAAACAGTTACAAACATTTTCTTTATCTCTACATATACAGGGTGAGTCACCTAACGTTGCCACATCAAATACTGACTGACCGATTCCACAGACCGAACGTGAGGAGAGGAGCTAGTGTAATTATTTAATACAAACCATATAAAAATGCACGGAAGTATGTTTAACACAAACCTCCGTTTTTTTAATGGAACCACGTTAGTTTTGTTAGAACATCTGAACATATAAAAATACGTAATCAGTGCCGTTTGTTGCATTGTAAAATGTTAATTTCTCCTCCTTACACGGGGCATCACAACAGCGTTTCACCAGACAACACCGGTCAACTGCTGTTTGTTTATGAGAAATCGGTTTGAAACTTTCCTCATGTCAGCACGTTGTAGGTGTCGGCACCGGCGCCAACCTTGTGTGTATGCTCTGAAAAGCTAATCATTTGCATGTTACAGCGTCTTCTTCCTGTCGGTTAAATTTCGCGGCAGTAGCACGTCATCTTAGTGGTGTAGCAACTTTAATGGCCAGTAGTGTATAATGACAGACCTACACGTAATGCGAATCGTACTGGACGATAAACGCGCCCGAACAGTGTAAGTTTCTACTAAGCGTGTACAGACTCACTCTCATGCATAGTTCATCATAACACTCGCGCTGGCTCACGCCAATCCAGACCCATTATGGAGGCCAAAAAGAGACAGTAATGTACGCTGTAAGTATATAATTTGGAAAAATATTCAATAGTCCACATACATAGGTACGTTATACAATAACGCATACGCAGACTCTGTCCACAAACCCTGACGTGGCCATCGGTACCGGCCGATCCCCATGTCATCCTCCACCAGTGGCGTCATTGGACACGGTACAGAGCGTGGGGGCCAGCGCAACGCTCTCCCGGCCGTTGTCAATTTTCGTTACCTGGAGCCGCTACTACCTGATGAAGTACCTCCTCAGTGGTTACCACGAGTCTGGGTATACACCGTCCCAGTCCCCCACAAAGGAAAAATCCCTGGCTGTACCGGGAATCGAACCCGGGTCCTCTGCATAGCAGCAGCCGCGCTGACCATTTGTCTATGGAGGCGGACGCATTACGCAATAGACTGATACAACATTATGACACGTGAGGTACATACGTGACTCTCATACGTGATAAGCACTCCACACATTGGGACAGAACCCTGCAACTTGTTACACTAGACTTCTGCATGTGATTCCCTTTACAGGTCCGCTGCATTTTCCGAGAACCCATCAACAAACCTGAATTTTGATTTCGTCTTTCTATTGCTGATCTTACGTGTTCTTCATATTTCAAGTGGCTTCTTAATATTTCCTCTAAATATTTATACAATGTGACGTGCTACAAATATTCGCCAGTAATCCTGTAATCGGATAATATCGGGTTCATTGTCTTCGTTTTACCAACAGTCAAAGAGAGCTACCCTTCACTACACCAAGGAAAAAATTTTTCTGTATTTCCTAAAGATCGTCGAAAGATAATACTATGGAATAATCTACTCCAGTTGCTAGCCCTCCCTGACAATTTATTTATGTATACTGACATTAGATGTCATATTACACTTCCATGGCACACACCCAGTGATACTTTGGTTACGATTGAACATTCTACGTCCAGTATAACGCACACGACTTTCTTTGTCATGAATTCATCTAGTCAGTCACATATATGCGGAGATAACATACAGCAGGATGAAAATCCTCGTACAGCTGCAGAAACGCTGGAAGTCAGAATCTTCGTATTTAACTCGCAAACTGAGATCGTGTTGCTGTTATGATCGTTTCTTTGACCATTGTCTTCCGTAGATACATGTGCTGTGTGTGAGTAACCTTTTCCAATTTCAAAGAATTCTTTTGTAAGGGATCTGCAGCAGTTTAAAACTTTCCGCGTGAAAATGATGTGACACGTGCTTCTGTGGTAATGCGATCCAGGTGATAAATGCGATGATGTAAAATAATGTCATGATATGTAAAGAAAATAACGTTCACGATCTGTAATACTTTTTATCAGTGAAGATATACTGGTGTGCAAAACTTATGGAAGAAATAATTTTCGTTTGATTGGCTTTGGCTCTGAGCACTATGTGACTTAACATCTACGGTCATCAATCCCCTAGAACTTAGAACTACTTAAACCCAACTAACCTAAGGACATCACACACATCCATGCCCGAGGCAGGATTCGAACCTGCGACCGTAGCGGTCACGCGGTTCCAGACTGAAGCGCCTAGAACCGCATGGCCACCCCGGCCTACTTTTCGTTTGACATGTCACTTCTAAGTAACATTGCCCGATGAATCCACGTGAACCATACATAGAAAGATCTGCTATACTATAGCGCAGAAGGTAACAGACGTAAATGAAACATGTAAATAAAAGCTATCGAAAGAAGCAAACCAATTTATTAAGATCTATTTTTATCATGGTTAAATTTTGATGAAATATAGCCTCTATGTTGCTCAAGTTGGAGCTATGTGTGTCCAAACGGACAGGCAGAGTTTTTTAACATATTCTTATTGTATTCTGTTACATAGCGTGCATCACATCACCCGCAAACAATTTTTGCAAATACTTTCAATCTACAGACACTACGGTTTTGCAGTGATGTTATGAGTACAAAGTCGCGAAAAGAGAGAAGTGACTGATCCAGAAATTAAAAGAGAAAGAAACGTAACAGGGAAAATGTGGGAGAATTTACTTCACTGTCCGACAAAGGGCTAACTGGTCATACACGTTAACTTTGGGGAAACGCGTTGGAGATGACAGAAAATCGTGCTAAAACTTCGCTTTAAAAGCAACAGCCCATCGAAGTGGCGTAGAATACAAAGGCGGGCTACAACAGCGGAGAAGGAGATACCTGATTTTTTGTTTTATGTATGGTCACAGCTATGGTAGGTAAGTGAGAACTCGTGTTTCGAATATAATTAGATGAGCAGTACTTAATCTCTGATTTGAGGTACTGTGGCACATGCGCAATGAGAACTGTATGAAGCAGACGTAGTTTATTGTAATTATGTATCTCTTATGGCTGCATGTAGTATTTCCAGGGAGACACGAGCGCAGCCATGGGGGCAGGCCTAAGGTCAAGGTCATGGGTCACAGTCCTGAGGCACTTGTCCTCAAAGGTCGCTGGTCAATGTCCTCCTTCAGGGCCACAGGTCGAAGTCCCCTTGAACAAGGGGTCCATTGTTCTCCCTTATATAAAATTTGTCAGTTATAATTATTTACTACCCATCACTCTTACATCTACTACATATTGATTAATTAATGATGTATCACTTTTATTATTATTATTATTAATGACTTGTCGCTTTGATCATCATTATTACTGGCCTATACCATTATTTAACACCCAGTTTTAATGATTTATTTAAAAAATGATTTCCCCCACTAGTCCAACCCTCAGACTAACCCGTCACATGTTCAGTACACCGTAGGGGAGGGCTCATGCCTAACTATGACAGACAGAATCCTCACCCATGTTCTGCCTATTTGCACACATGACATATGCCTCAACATTTCATGCACTTTCTTTTTTTGTAGTTTACAGCACAGTATTCAGCCCAATGACATCTCTGCACATCCCCCGTAGTAGTCGCAAAAAGAGATTACGATACGTGCAGAGACATACAGATAATCAATTTTTCCTCGTTCAGTGCGTGTGTGAAATACGGGAGAAGATGGATACTACTGTTCCGATAAACCCCTCGCCATGCACTGAACAGTGGCTTGTCAGTATGCTTTCAGATGTAGACTTATCTACAGGAGGGATGCAACAGCAGTGGGGTGTTACGATTTGCAGAGGTTTGACGGATGGGACTGAACGTAAATAAATGATACTATTCAACCTAAATAGGTGAAGAGACCCTCTGCGGATATTTTACATTCTTGACAGTATCACTAGAAACAACAACAATCGTTAAAATTTCTGAAAGTAAGTATACATAGCGATCTGAAGTATAGTGACGACACACAGAAAAAAGTAGAAGAAACAGATGCATAGTGAGGGGTAACTTACCTACGGAAAAATTGGAGTACAAAACACTTGTTCTAGCGATTTTTGTGTATTACTTGTCAGTCTGGGACCCTTACTAGGTCATGTTAACATTAGGTTCGATGAGGGGTGACACTAATTCAGTCGCGAAATCATGGCAAGGAGAAGTAACACTACATGCCACAAAGTGATGCACAGATATTGCATATTCACTTCCCGATAAATACAATGGGATCGCCTGGGAGAAGCTTTAAGGAACGTGGAATAGAGGAAATCAATGTTATGTATACTGCATGATGGTTTAATCAGAGCTTGACTTCATGCCATGGGCTCTTAACTGTAATGAGACGTTGGATTAGGCTTGAGCACACTTCTGTTAATACACACAGATTGAACGAATATCTAACAACCACAAGCTTATCATTCGTAGCAAGAAACGAACAGACGCTTTATGTCAGATTAAAGACGCGATGTGAGATATTCCTCCGTGCTGAATACAGTTAAAAATTCCAAATATCTGCCGAACCACCTGCTAAAATGTGGGAGTCAATCTAATGCAACAGTGCTGCCGCAACTTAATGGGGTTCTGAGAGAACGAGCACAGTTCTGTGACATGGTTGTAGATATCAAGAGTCATTATTACATCTACAAGACACTTCTTCCCCTGTTACATACACCTTTTTTTATAGTGTAAGCTGCCGAACGGTGTATTACATTTAGTAGCTATTGGTTTGTTATAAATATGTATAATCTACACTACTGGCCATTAAAATTGCTACACCACGAAGATGAAGTGTTACAGACGCGAAATTTAACCGACAGGAAGAAGATGCTGTGACATGCAAATGATTAGCTTTTCAGAGCATTCACACAAGGTTGGTGCCGGTGCCGACACCTACAACGTGCTGACATGGAGGAAAGTTTCCAACCGATTTCTCATAAACAAACAGCAGTTGACAGGCGTTGCCTGGTGAAACGTTGTTGTGATGCCTCGTGTAAGGAGGAGAAATGCGTACCATAATGTTTCCGACTTTGATAAAGGTCGGATTGTAGCCTATCGCGATTGCGGCTTATTGTATCGCGACATTGCTGCTCGCGTTGGTCGAGATCCAATGACTGTTAGCAGAATATGGAATCGGTGGTTTCAGGAGGGTAATACGGAATGCCGTGCTGGATCCCAACGGACTCTTATCACTGGCAGTCGAGATGACAGGCATCTTATACGCATGGCTGTAACGGATCGTGCAGCCACGTCTCGATCCCTGAGTCAACAGATGGGGACTTTTGCAAGACAGCAACCATCTGCACGAACAGTTCGACGACGTTTGCAGCAGCATAGACAACAGGTCAAACAAGTTTGCATAAGCATGAAATATCAGCTCGGAGACCATGGCTGCGGTTACCCTTGGCGCTGCATCACAGACAGGAACGCCTGCGATGGTGTACTCAACGACGAATCTGGGTGCACGAATGGCAAAACATAATTTTTTCGGATGAATCCAGGTTCCTTTTACAGTATCATGATAGTCGCATCCGTGTATGGCGACATCGCGGTGTACGCACACTGGAAGCGTGTATTCGTCATCGCCATACTGACGTATCACCCGGCGTGATGATATGGTGTACCATTGGTTACACGTCTCGGTCACCTCTTGTTCGCATTGACGGCACTTTGAACAGTCGACGATACATTTCAGATGTGTTACGACCCGTGGCTCTACCCTTCATTCGATTCCTGCGAAACCCTACATTTCAGCAGGATAATGCACGACCGTATGTTGCAGGTTCTGTACGGGCCCCCCTGGATACAGAAAATGTTTGACTGCTGCCCTGGCCAGCACATTCTCCAGATCTCTCACCAATTGAAAACGTCTGGTCATTGGTGGCCGAGCAACTGGCTTGTCACAATACGCCAGTCATTACTCTTGATGAACTGTGATATTGTGTTGAAGCTGCATGGGCAGCTGTACCTCTACACTCCATCCGAGCTCTGTTTGACTCAGGCGTATTAAGGCCGTTATTACGGCCAGGGGTGGTTGTTCTGGGTACTGATTTCTCAGGATCTATGCACTCTAATTGCGTGAAAATGTAATCATATGTCAGTTCTAGTACAATACATTTGTCCAATGAATGCCCGTTTATCATGTGCATTTCTTCTTGGTGTAGCAACGAGAAAATCCTAGAAATTAAAGTTAATGCAGACGTTTACCGTTGTTTTACAGTGCAACTCGGAAGTACTTTTTTTCTGAGAAGAGAAACCGTGCTGAAGCATGTCTTCGTCGTGTGTGGTGTGTTGCGTCCCGGTATGGTGGCATCTCCGTACTCTCTCCTCCAGAAATAGGGAATGAAAAAGGCTTGCAGTTCAAGAAGTCGACTGTGAGATATTTCAGAACGATTTTCGCTTATAATTTTCAATTCAGTCGCTTCAGGACCAGAGCTCCCCACCTCAATTTGGTACTTTTTGCATTCTCCATCATCAGTGAAGGTTTGTAACATCGTCACGGTATCACCCTGTGTAATGATTGCAAGAATGACGGCTGATAAATAATTATGATTGACATTTTATGAGAGATAAGGGAGGGCAACGACCGCTTGTCCAAAGGAGGACTTTGACCAGCGACCTTGAAGGACATGTAACTCAGCACGGAGACCCGTGATCTTGACCTTTAACCTCGATCTTTAATTACGCTCGCATCCCTGTAGATATACTCGTGGCGCAAGTAACCTTTGTGGACGTATGAATCAGTGACAAGTCAAACAAACGGTGGTTGCAGACGTAGTGCACACAAGTACTCGTTGTAATTTCCAATCACCTAGTATTCTCACTCCTGGTGCCGTGTTGGATTACATCGCAATAGCAGAGGTTCGGCTGAACGAGTGATTGCACAGATGTACCTTTCGCATCCTTTGGAAATTTGGAAATGGTTCCGTAACTTTTTTTTGGGGGGGGGGGGGGGGGGCGCAGAAGCAAGCGGAAGTCTTCCCGCATGTGGCAACAGTTTTTTTCTGCACATGTGAGATGTTCGTCCAAAGTTGCACACAAGTTATTCATTCTTTCCTCTTAAGGTATTGAAGATTGGTTTCACGTGACAAAAATTAACTGAAACTAAACAATGTCAAACGCTGTATAATGTGAGTTCACCAAATAAGGACACATTAATGTTTGACTGACGATTTTTTATCGCCAAACTAGTCAGCAGATTAACTTTAAACTTTGCGTGGCCTTAGAATGGCTCTTAAGCCACAAAGGAAAAATTTTCTGCTCGTTCAAAACAGTTCAAGTTTGTTCTAAACTGAAATTTCAAAAATGTTGTGAATGGCTTTTTTGGTGTACAAGTGGTGATTAATAACGGCCCCTCATGTACCCCAATAAGGCTATGCTCTCGGAAAGGAAGGATTGGAGACAGTTAAATGATGAATAAAAATCATCCTCCATTACCGTTGTCATGAATTCTTACACGCTACCAGTTGCTATTTGCGGAGGTGCAGGATTTTGTCTTCAGTGGTTTCACTAGCATCAAAAAATTCATGAGGGGTGACACTGGGATCTTGGGGATAAATCGCTCTGCTCCGGAACCCAGCAATTACATTGTTCGGTGTCAAAGCTTTTGGCCACACGTTTGAGAAAATATTCCCAAATGATACTTTTGTTATTCTCTTGTCAGGGTTGTTTTCCCAGTATCGCTAGATTTCGTCACCCCAAAATGACTCGAAGGGCTTGGACGTCGACTTGTCTATTGGCTGCAGGGCGTAAGTTGTGTTGCTTGGCAGAGAGCAGACAGTAATATTACCATCCTATGCTGTATCAGCAATGTTTGCATCGGGATAAGGTGAAGCAACACCAAAAATCAACAAAGCCCGGCAAACCGTTTTATACGTGGCAAAATGTTTAACACATTCAATGAGAGCCGTTGTTGTCATGGAGCTATTTGATGTCGTCAAGGCACTGATCAGCTGTTACGTTTCCAGTCCCTTCAAGCCTTTTGAGCATGAATAGGCTGAAAGATCCAATAATGCTCGATTGAACTATTGGCAATAAATCAATGGATATAGTAACAGCCCTAAAGTACGTAGGGGAATTGCCACATAAAAATAGTTGTAGGAAAAGCAGTTGCCAGGCTGTGTTTCACTGAGAAAATTTAGTTTATGCATTGCAGAAGTGGCTTACAAAACACACCGATTACTGAGTATTATTCGTCAGTAGGGGACTTTTGCTTGTAAGATTAATGGAGGAGCTAGAGAAGATTTACATCTGCACACATACCCCGCAACCCACCGTACGTTACCACTATTAATCATTTCCTTCCCAGTTCAACTCTTAAATTTAATGAAGAAACAACGACTGTTTATATGCTTCTGTACGGCCCTTGATTTCTCTTAGCTTGCCTTCGTTTTCGCTACGCTATACGTACATTTACGACCACTGAATCGTTCAGTAGTCTGTCGCAAATGCCGATTCTTTGAACTTTCTCAATGATGATTCACGAAAAGATTCTATTCCTTCCTCTAGAGTTATGCATTTGAGTTCAGGGAGCGTTTCCGTCGTTCTCAAGTGTTGGTCGAAACTGCCAAAGAAGAGAGACGCGATTCGCCACCATTTCATTTAGAACGCACGAGAGCGTGAGGCATTGTGAATTTTGGAGAATTTTACTGTTAAAATCCCGAGAGCGTACGTTTTAAGAAGAGTCAGAAAACATACTACTTCCTACCACACACATCTCTAGAAATGGGTGCGACGAGAGAGTAAGATAAAACATGCGGAGAATTATCGACAATCTCTATTCCCACGCAATTCACAAATACACTCCTGGAAAAGGAAAAAAAGAACACATTGACACCGGTGTGTCAGACCCACCATACTTGCTCCGGACACTACGCGAGGGCTGTACAAGCAATGATCGATCACACGCATGGCACAGCGGACACACCAGGAACCGCTGTGTTGGCCGTCGAATGGCGCTAGCTGCGCAGCATTTGTGCACCGCCGCCGTCAGTGTCAGCCAGTTTGCCGTGGCATACGGAGCTCCATCGCAGTCTTTAACACTGGTAGCATGCCGCGACAGTGTGGACGTGAACCGTATGTGCAGTTGACGGACTTTGAGCGAGGGCGTATAGTGGGCATGCGGGAGGCCGGGTGGACGTACCGCCGAATTGCTCAACACGTGGGGCTCCACAGTACATCGATGTTGTCGCCAGTGGTCGGCAGAAGGTGCACGTGCCCGTCGACCTGGGACCGGACCTCAGCGACGCACGGATGCACGCCAAGACCGTAGAATCCTACGCAGTGCCGAAGGGGACCGCACCGCCACTTGCCAGCAAATTAGGGACACTGTTGCTCCTGGGGTATCGGCGAGGACCATTCGCAACCGTCTCCATGAAGCTGGGCTACGGTCCCGCACACCGTTAGGCCGTCTTCCGCTCACGCCCCAACATCGTGCAGCCCGCCTCCAGTGGTGTCGCGACAGGCGTGAATGGAGGGACGAATGGAGACGTGTCGTCTTCAGCGATGAGAGTCGCTTGTGCCTTGGTGCCAATGATGGTCGTATGCGTGTTTGGCGCCGTGCAGGTGAGCGCCACAATCAGGACTGCATACGACCGAGGCACACAGGGCCAACACCCGGCATCATGGTGTGGGGAGCGATCTCCTACACTGGCCGTACACCTCTGGTGATCGTCGAGGGGACACTGAATAGTGCACGGTACATCCAAACCGTCATCGAACCCATCGTTCTACCATTCCTAGACCGGCAAGGGAACATGCTGTTCCAACAGGACAATGCACGTCCGCATGTATCCCGTGCCACCCAACGTGCTCTAGAAGGTGTAAGTCAACTACCCTGGCCAGCAAGATCTCCGGATCTGTCCCCCATTGAGCATGTTTGGGACTGGATGAAGCGTCGTCTCACGCGGTCTGCACGTCCAGCACGAACGCTGGTCCAACTGAGGCGCCAGGTGGAAATGGCATGGCAAGCCGTTCCACAGGACTACATCCAGCATCTCTACGATCGTCTCCATGGGAGAATAGCAGCCTGCATAGCTGCGAAAGGTGGATATACACTGTACTAGTGCCGACATTGTGCATGCTCTGTTGCCTGTGTCTATGTGCCTGTGGTTCTGTCAGTGTGATCATGTGATGTATCTGACCCCAGGAATGTGTCAATAAAGTTTCCCCTTCCTGGGACAATGCATTCACGGTGTTCTTATTTCAATTTCCAGGAGTGTATAACAGGAAATTGGGAAGGAGTCATATATCGTAAGTAAGGTGAGTTGCGAAGTATTGATACAAATGTAGATAAGTACAACGCGTTTGCGTTCTGCCCCATCATCTTGTGTTTTTCAGATGTGAGTAGAAGTAACAGTTTGTGTGCTGGACGTGCCATAAACAGGTAAGCAAGACTTAATGGCGACGACCTGTTACGTAAGTCTCATTCCAGCTGTGACGCAGGCGTTTAACGCCCGTCTTCTGACACAGGCAGCTCTTATGAGTCATCACAGTAATATACGGCTATGGGTCGACTGATTTCTGAGAGACTTAGTGCCAAGTATCGGCAAAATCCCAACAGTTTGTGTCCTTCGCATGTTTTCTACGATGCTATCACGATTTCCTGCTGGATCGTTCAAACATTGTGAGCTAGCATTCCTTTTTCTGTAGTCGAAGTTGTAAACACAAAAACATAATTTCATGGCCGAAGAGAAGGGCGTTATGAGTTTTATCGTCACATAACGCTGGAAGCAAATGCGGATACGGACGGCTAAAACAGGTTGAGCTAAGCATCACTATTTCACAGTAGTTACATAACGGATAGAATAGCGGATACGTAATGTCGCTCACGTAATGCGGTTACCGAGGTTGCTTCGCTACGAAACAAATATAGCCGTGTTATTGTATTAGGGGATGACTTGTGATGAGGTTCTTACTGTAATTCAAAACTGTTTAAGGAGTCCGAGGTGCTTTCGTGAATTGGAACTATCTCAAAACGTGTTTGTTGAACACAGTATTTCGAAATTTCTATCGGAAACACTGAAATTAACGAAGGTGCTATGTTCGTGGCAACAGTTACGCAAGCAATAATTTTGGGCTTGTATAAGTACTTGACTCAAGTCGTTAAAATTCTGTGGACGAGTAAATACTGCTACCTTTCCTACAATTGTGAATTGTAGGTAGTACAAATTACTCACAAAGACGAATTCTCTATCTGTGGAGAAATGGGCAAGACTACTCTCCCAGGAATTAGAGGAATAATTAAATGTGGCCGGCGGGAGTGGCCGTGCGGTTCTAGGCGCTGCAGTCTGGAACCGAGCGACGACCGCTACGGTCGCAGGTTCGAATCCTGCCTCGGGCATGGATGTCTGTGATGTCCTTACGTTAGTTAGGTTTAATTAGGTCTAAGTTCTAGGCGACTGTTGGCCTCAGAAGGTAAGTCGTTTAGTGCTCAGAGCCATTTGAACCAAGCCAGTAATTAAATGTAAACAAGATGCTTTTATGAAAAACAATATTAATCGTCTTTAGCCACAAACAAAATCGAGGTTTCCATTCAATTTATAATTTAGAACGACATCGTCACGTATAAGCATAATGAAGCCACAGGTATCCAACATTGTACTGCTTCCATTTGGTTCTTTAGGTTTATATACGAAAACGGAAACTTGTTTAGGAACATAATCATCGTAGTTTCATTTCTTTCAGGAAAATGAAGTCAGTATAGCCGAACGTCATATTGACGTCTATTAGAAACTGAGCAAAGCATCAACCGCTATTTGGGGAAGAAATCGTCGATATTCATGTAGAGCGAGTCATTCCTCTTTCATTCTGTCTGAACATCGCCCCGCCTCCCTCCTCGCTAATCCCACCGCCTCTCTGTCTCTCTCTCTCTCTCTCTCTCTCTCTGTTAGAGAAAGACTTCTTGCCATCGGGTGTTGATTCAATTAGTTTTTTTTTTTTACTCCACTGTATAAGTGGACCAAGTTTTGGGGCAAGGGTTGCTAATCTTAATATATCCAAACTGTACCCACTACAAAACCTCACAATTTTGAGTACCATTTTGAAACATCCTGCGTACAGAAACGTTGGATTCCTCCAATGGACGTCACCAAAAATGAGTAAATTACGTTGAGTTGTTCGATACATAAGACAAAAATCACGTTAATTCAGAATTAATTGGTAACAACTATGAATTCCACACTTTGGACGATCAGATACTTAACATAAGCAACACCAGATAAACTCCATTATTCCTGTTCGTAACCTCACCGTTTCCATTGTCACCTTACACTCATTTTGTTTCGTTAGTTAGCTTTCATTGATCAGCAAACAGGAGTCATCTGTTGATAGAAATGTACTGATAACTTTTAAAATGAATATATATTTAGCAGAGAAAAGATCTGTAGAAATAACAAAAGCAAACTAAGTTATCGATAGATTTAATTTTTGATAACCCTTTTGTGCTCCATTTTGATATTTTGTCTTCCCACTTGAAACGAGAGCTGAGGACTATCCCTTCAACACCTGAAGTACTGGACCATGTTGTTTCTGGTTTACGTATAAATAACCTAGCTGATAAACTCGGAAGTTGCTTTTCGTGGATGGTGCTGTTATATGCACGGAAGTCGTAACACTAGAAAATTATATTGAAATGCAGGAAGACCTGCAGAGGATCTATGCTTGGTACTGGGATTGGCAGTTCACTCTAAACATAAGCAAATGTAGGACATTGCGCATATATAGGCAGAAAGACCCATTACTGTATAATTGCACGATTGCAGAAGCAGTAGCATGCGTAAAACATCTAGGAGTATGAGCACAAATCGATTTAAAGTGGAACGACCACATAAAATCAATCGCAGGTAAGGCAGATGCCAGACTGAAATTATTTTGATTAACCCTTACGAAGTCTACCCACAAAGGAAGTAGTTCACAAAACTCTCGTTCGACCAATGCTTGAATGTTATTCGTTAGTCTTAGATCGGTACCAGATAGAGTTGATAGACAAAATAGAGAGGATGAAAAGGAAAGCATCGCATTTCGTTACAGGTTCATTTAGGGAGCGCCAAAGCGCCACGGGGATGCTCAGCCGACTCCTCTGGTGAACACTGCAAGATGGGTGTTTTGCATCACGGTCTGCTCTCTCTCTCTCCCTCCGGTTTCGAGAGGGTATATCTCGTGAAAAGATGGTGGAAGTTCGATTAGACTGATTCGAACTCACGCGGAGGCTTACCAACATTGCCGGCCGTAGTGGCCGAGCGGTTCTGGGCGCTACAGTCTGGAACCTCGCGACCGCTACGGTCGCAGGTTCGAATCCTGGAAGTGTGTGATGTCCTTAGGTTAGTTTAAGTAGTTCTAAGTTCTAGGGGACCGATGACCTCAGAAGTTAAGTCCCATAGTGCTCAGAGCCAGCTTACCAACAATCGTTCTCCCACGAATCATTCGCTTATGGACCAGGAAATGGGCAACATAACAGTTGCACACAAAGCACCCTCCTCCACATACCGTACTGTGACTTGAAAAGTATGGATGTACATATAGAGAAATTATAAGTTTATTACTATTATGGGTGACAATTAGAACTGTGACTTTGGGATATTCATTGCCTCACGATGCAGAGATACACTATCCTAGACAGACTTTGGCGGGTGAATACAACCATAAGTCGCAGCGTGACTTGATTTTGCTCTTTTTCTTGAAATCCGTTGATCGCCAGAGACTGAGTTTATTAGATACGTTCAGGTCTGGTAGGCTATAGAAAGAATAACGAGCTAACCTTTTTATTTATCTTTTTGTTGTCGCCAAGGGACCGGTGTAGTTACTTCTTTCACATACAACTGCAAAGTGACGCCGTGGTAAAACTCGTTCGGAAGGATGGCGGATCAAATCCCCGTCCCTCCATCCTGATTTAGATCTTTTCTCATTTCCCTAAGTGACGTAAGAGGAATGCTGTGATTGGTCCTTCAAAAGGTCCCACTTCCTTCCTCTACGCGAGCTTGAGCTCCTTTCCTAACCACCTCGTCTTCGATGTGACCTTTCCTTCCTTCATGCCTACCTACTTTCCTCTCTTTTGTGAAAAAAAGTGAGGGAATAAAAAGCATTGAGTAACATATGTTGCTGTGGCTTTACACCTTTAGGTATTTCGCTCTTCTATTTCTTTATTAACTCACCTAAATACAATTTTTGCGGAATTAATCGTTTACTCAGCAGCGGGGATTTGCTCTGTTTTCAGACTATCCGGAAGGTGAAAACTGTATGTCGGATTGTGAGTCGGACCCGGAGCCTTGCCTTTCGCTGTCAGTGCTGCTACCAACGGAATCATCCTGACCTACGACGCACTTTCGCAGCTGTGATGTCGACAAACAGCTTTAGTTTGTCAGGGACTTCCACAATCCGAACATATCGTATGACATGTAGCACTACGTACTAACTCATTGGTTTACATTTATCGGCTGTATTTCCTCGTTATCATCAGCTTGTGTTATTATATACTTTTTATGGCGTTTATCAAATGGCCTCTACCCTCTCATTTCATAATTTGTTTCACAGTTTAAGGCAGAGTACTGTTGCAAAGTCTTCAGAATATCACTGAAAGGTAGAAGAATTTCTAAATTATAGTTCGTTCGTTAAATTCTCTTACTACTTCTTAACAGCTTATTTAAAATGGAAGCTCAGTATACGTCCTTTTATTTTCTATTTGGCTTTCCTCGACGTTTTTCTTTAACTGTTGACTGGTGAAGAACGTCAAAAGACAGAGACCAGTGGAAAATCTACTGTATGGTGTACCTCTTTTGTCAGTAGGTGACGCTTTCTTCTTGTTGGTCCACCGCGACACGCTATCACACCCGACCAGAAAACGTGGGCTGTGGATTGATAATTAGCAGAGAGCCCAGTGATTCATCCCAGGCTCGTGCCACGCACACCGCACAGTAGCTTTCCAGTAACCGCGCCAGCAAAAGAAACCAACAACTCCGCGCTACGTAGGTAGGAGACTTGCGCAACGAAGAAGCTGGCAGTTATATAAAGAGGACACCACAAACCTGTTAATCTCGTCCAGATTATCCACTTCTTATACAATACATGCAACATGGACCGTGAGAAGTCAAGGTCTAGGGCAACATTGCCAGGGTTTTCACATCGTTAAAATGCTAAATGCCGCCTTCTGTGTTTGTTTCGGTGCGTGTCCTTTCAAAATTGTTGTATCGGCCAGTGCACAAATGAACGGTTGTGATATGTGGCTTTTCAGCAGGAAGTTGATTCACCCGTTACTGGCGACCTTTCTTCTTCAAAGCCAAGGTGGTTTCTTTCGAAGGGATGAACTGAGGACCGCAAAAATAGCAAAGAAAGTCGTATTCCAATCAATTAGACGCAACTATACCCTAAGTAGCGCGTACCACACACTATCGCCATGAAGACAGCGAAGACGCGACGTAACACTCCACTACTCACCGATAGTGTTGGAAAGCCTTGATCCATGACCGCAAAACCGTTGTGTATCACCCACAGAACTGGTCAAAACAAAACATACAAGATACATACATCTTGCTTTCCGGCATTCGAAAAATAGGAGACAGACGAAGTGTGCTGCAAACGAGAGCGGGGTTTGAGGGGGAGGAACGGGGTTGATGGTAAGTCGGTGCACACAAACATCCATAAGTACGCGTAGAATTCCTTAATCATTTCGGACACATCTGGTATTATAAACATAAACATATACTTATCATCGGACATAGGTTTCTGAATAGTTTGTCTACATCTACATCTGTACACTGCAAACCACTGTGAAGTGTATGGTAGAGGGTACTTTCCATTGTGCCAGTTATAAGGGCTTTTTGACATTCCATTCACGTATGGAGCGCGGGAAGAAAGACTGTTTAAATACTCCTGGCGTGCTGCATTTATTCTAAGCTTATCCTCATGGCCCCATGGGAGCGAGATACAGAGGGGTTGTGTATTTCTAGAGGCATCATTTAAAGTCGCTTTTTGAAACTTTGTAAGTAGGCTTCCTCCGGACATTTTGCGACACACTTCAAGTGTGTGCAAGTTCAGTTCTTTCAACATGTGTGTGACACTCTCCAACGGGTCAAACAAATGTATGATCCTTCGTGCTGCCCTTCTCTGTATGCGTTCCATATGCTCTGTTAGTCCTATTTGATAGGGGTCATACATATAAGCAACATTCTAGGAGACGTCGCAGGACTGATTTTTAAGCAATCTCCTTTGTAGACTGATTGCATTTCCCTAGTTTCTACTAGTAAGCCGAAGTCTGTTACCTGGTTTAAAAAAATGGTTGAAATGGCTCTAAGCACTATGGGACTTAACATCTGAGGTCATCAGTCCCCTAGATTTAGAACTACTTAAACCTAACATCACACACATCCATGCCCGAGGCAGGATTCGAACCTGTGACCGCAGCAGCCGAGTGGTTCCGGACTGAAGCGCCTGGAACCGCTCGGCCACAGCGGCCGGCTACCTGGTTTTACCCACGACTGAGCCTATGTGACCGTCCCATTTCATGACCCTACGAAATGTTACACCCACGCATTTGCATGACTTCACCGATTCCAGCTATGAGCTATGACTAGGTGATAGGTCATAAGATAATACGTTTTCTCGTTTTGCGAATTTTGTGGTTTTACAATTCTGAAGACTTGAAGCCAATTTGCCAATCTGTGTAGCACTTCGCAATCTTATCAAGATCAGACTGAATATTTGTGCAGCTTCAGTCGAACTCTACTTCACTGCAGATATCTGTATCATCTGCGAAAAATCGGACGTTACTATTAGTGCACTATGTGATCAAAAGTATCCGGACATCTGCGAAAACATAGGTTTTTTATATTAGTTGCATTGTGCTGCCACCTACTGACGGGTACTCCATATGAGTGACTTCAGTAGTCATTAGACATAGTGAGAGAGCAGCGTGGGGCGCTCCGCGGAACACAGGGAACGTGGTCAGGTGATCGGGTGTCGTGTCATAGGTCTGTACGCCACATTTCTACACTCCTAAACATCCTTAGGGCCAATGTTTCCGATGTGATAGCGAAGTGGAAATGTGAGGGGAAGCGTACAGCACAAAAGCGTGCAGGCCGACCTCGTCTGTTGTCTGACAGACACCGCCGACAGTTGAAGAGGGCCGACATCTATCCAGACCACCACACAGGAATTCCAGACTGCATCAGGAGCCACTGCAAGTATATGACAGTTAGGCGGGAGGTGAGAAAACTTGAATTTCATGGTCGAGCGGCTGCTCATAAGATACACATTACGCCAGTAAATGCTAAACAACGCCTCGTTTGGTGTAAGGAACGTAAACACTGGACGATTGAACAGTGGAAAAACGTTGTGTGAAGTGACTAATCACGGTACACAATGTGGTGATCCGACGGCAGGGTCTGGGTATGGCGAATGCCCGGTGAACGTCGTCTGCCAGCGTGTATAGTGCCAACAGTAAAATTCGGAGGTGGAGGTGTTACGGTGTGGTCGTGTTTTTCATAGAGTGGGCTTGCACCCCTTGTTTTGCGTGGCACTATCACAGCACAGACATATATTGATGTTTTAAGCACCTTCTTGCTTCCCACTGTTGAAGAGAAATTCGGGGATGGTGACTGCATCTTTCAACACGATCCAGCACCTGTTCATAACGCACGGCCTGTGGCAGAGTAGTTACACCAAAATAACGTGCCTTTAATGGACTGACCTGCACAGAGACCTGACCTTAACCCTATAGAACACATTTGGGATGTTTTGGAACGTCGACTTCGTGCCAGGCCTCACCGACTGACATCGATACCTCTCCTCAGTGCACCACTCTGTGAAGAATGGGCTGCTATTCCCCAAGCAACCTTCCAGCACCTTATTGAACGTATGCCTGCGAGAGTGGAAGCTGTCATCAAGGCTATGACTTTTAAGTCATTTTCAGCCAGATGTCCGAATACTTTTGATCACATAGTGTATATAGTTCGCAAGGTCATTTTTATAACGTTAACAGCAAGGAACCCAACATACTTTCCTGGGGTACACTCGATGTTACTTCCACAACTGTCAATGACTCTTCATCCAACATAACATGCTGCATGCTCCCCACCAAGAACTACTCAATCCAGTCACATAATCTTTGTCATATCCCATATGCTCGTACTTTTGATAATAAGCGTAGATGTGGTCGGAAATCGAGAAATACTGCATCTACCTGACTGCCTTGGTGCACGGCTTTCAGTATGTCATGGGTTTCACGTGATCGATGTTTCCGAAATCCGTGTTGGTTGGCATTGAGGACGCCATCAACACATGGATGTTTTAGGATATCGGACTTTACTTCTGCTAACCTTTCATGTAGACGGGTATGACATATGCTTTTTTCCCACTACTGGGCAGGGCTTTTTGTTCTAGGCATCTGCCATAAATTACAATTAACAGGGGGCTAACTTAGCCGCAAGTTGTCCATAGAATCTGATAAGGATTCCATCGGGTCCTGGCGCTTTGTTCAATTTTAATGATTTCAACTGTTTCTCAACGCCATTGACGCTGATATCTATTTCATTCAGCTCTTCAGTATTACGAGGATTAAATTGGGGCAATACTCCTTGGTTTTCCTTTGTGAAGGAACTTTTGAAAACAGATTTAAGCATTTATGATTTTGATTTGCTGCTCACAATTCCAGTTCCTGTTTTGTCCGTGAGTGACTGGACACTAACTTTGGTGCCACTAACAGCTTTTACATATTAACAGAATTTCTTTGGGTTTTGCAAAAGATCTTTTGACAATATCCCGCTACGGTAGTCATATAGCACTATGCTTTGTTTTATACATATTATGCAACAGTTTCTGTTCATCTAGAACCTTCCTTAGAGTGACTGTATGTCATGTAGGGTCCATCCCACGATGAACAGTTCTGCTGTGTACATATATATCTAGGGCATGGTCAGGTATTCTTTTAAAAGTGAGTCATAATTCCTCTACATGCTCCTGTCCTGACCTAAAAGTTACTCATTGAGATGTGACACTACTGGTTCTTTGTCTAGTTTGCTGAGCATATAAATGCTTCTACTTGTTCCAGTTGTCCTTTGTTCTTTGGTATTTATTGTTACTATAACTGCGTCATGGTCACTGATGCCAGTTTTGATGCGGACAACCTCACTGAGGTCATGTCTAATACATTTTTATCATGTGCGCGGTCCCGAATTAACTATTCCAGATAGTTACCCTAGAAGGCTTTTGGCGATGTTTCACAGTATGTTTTGTCACGCCCACCAATGACCAAAACTGTAACTATTCCAATTGGTTGTTGGATGATTAAAGCCTCCTCCAATGTTTATAAAATGAGTGGGGTATTTAGATATAAGCGAAGTGAGGTTTTCTCTAAAGTTTTCAGATACATCAGAGAGTGAGTCTGGTGGCTGATAGAACGGTTTAGATATAATTTTATGCCCACTCTTAATACTGCGTCTTGCCCGAGTAATCTCGCATGCAGCTTCGATCTGCCGCGCGGGATTAGCCGAGCGGTCTAAGGCGCTGCATCGTGGACTGTGTGGCTGGTCCCGGCGGAGGTTCGAGTCCTCCCTCGGGCATGTGTGTGTGTGTGTGTGTGTGTGTGTGTGTGTGTGTGTGTGTGTGTGTGTGTGTGTGTGTATGTGTGTGTATGTGTCCTTAGGATAATTTAGGTTACGTAGTGAGTAAGTTTAGGGACTGATAACCTTAGCAATTAAGTCACATAAGATTTTGAGCTGCTTCGATCTCCATCTCGGTGCATTTGAGTTTGTCTACAGCGACAAATACACTACCCCCAGTTCCGATTAGCCTGTCTTTTCAGTACACGCTTAAATTTTCTCCAAATATATTACTGCTGTCAACTACAGGTTTTAACCAGCGCTCTGTACCTGCTGTTACGTGCGTTTCACTTCTTTTTAGGAGCATTTCGAACTCAGGCCTTTCGTTGCGAATGCTTCGGCTATTAACCACTAGGATTTTAATACTCTCACCTGTGGGGGCTTTCGTTTGGATCTTACACTGATACGTCTGGGCTTCCTACAGCAGTCGTTATCTGGGTGGATGGAAAGTCACTTAATCTAAAAAAAAAAAAAAAACAAAAAAACAAAAAAAAAACCTTTGTGCAACGCACATATAGTCAGTTATGTGGGTAGCTGCCTCTGATGTGTGATGCACACCTGACCCTTACACATTTGCGTTTGCTTCGCCTTGATACAGGATACAGCATATTCTCCAAATATTCTCCAACAGGTGAAGTGAGTCTCACTGGGTCAGCTTCGGTTTCAGCGGAAGAAATCACCTTGAACACGTTTGTTATGAGGATGGGTGTAACACTCTGAGTTCTCTCTGGTCCCTGTATCCCCTGTACGTGACTTCTAGACCTACTATTGACACGCCACTCACAGTGCAAGGGTAATGATGGGTCCTGTATTTCCTACAGCAGAGACATTGTCTGCAGAAGAGAATAGGACGTGAGGTACCTTTGGTACCTCTGGTATATGAGTGGTAGTTTCTAATCGCCTGACAATAGTCAGACCGATTTCCCGCTTCATACAAATAGCCACCGTCTCACCCCCGCCCGAGGAGAGCAAGTAAAGTGGAGCTGCATTATGCCTGTTGCAATATTTTGAAGTAAAGGAAACAAATAACGTATTCTTGGTGCAGTATTTTACAAAACTGTAAACAAGTGACTTTAAACTAAGCTTCCTTCTCCTTTTTTAATTTATGAGTCTGATACGCTACTAGTATTAACAGTAACATTTTAGGAAAAAAAATTGCAGCCAAAGTATGATACCTATTACAAACGCAGAGACCATGGTACAAGCTTTTACTGTTCTTCTGAAACATTCTTCGCGTTATTGTTACTAAGAAATTCGACAACAGCGTTAATTTACGATAAATCCAGACACTATGCACTCTTGTTAAAAGAATAACTTAAGATGACACGGTATGTAACTCATTTAAAGTAGCTATAAATTACAAATGCCGATTTATTACGAAATAGGTTATACAGAGCACTTGTAACTTACGAAAATCCCTGCAAGCCTCCCAGAATTCTCAAAAACATGCTTTTTTACGTAAACACATAAAGAAATCAGGGATCAGTTGACTTTGAATGAGGTAACTTAGGCCGGAATTAAGTTTACAACTGACGATATAATACGACGCAAATATCACCTTCCTGAAAAGCACAGGCTATGTTTACAACTGATTATATGGTACTACTCAGTATATAACGACACAGGAACGAGTCCTGAAGAACACGTTTAAAATGTTACGTTAATTTCTTGTTCCTAAGTTTTCTAAACGATTTTATCTGGAGCACGTTATTTTATTCGAAGACAAAAGAAATAACGGTATTCGGGTTGTATCCTAAATGTAACTAAATATACGAGCGAATCGCATGGATTTTGCAACTTAGCTGACTTGATGCCCTCTTTTACAAAAGCGTACCGGAGATGAACACGGCAGCGCCAGAATATCTATCAAAAACGACGTGAAATGTGGAGCACCACAAACGTACATCCGCTTGGAGCGGCTAAAACATCTGTTCAAGTATGATATACAGCAGCGTTGCTACTGGTTAAGTGGAGGCAAACCCCACCGAGTGCAAGTGATTACAGAGGTAAATGTCGATAGCAAAATCACACTACTCTTGGCATGGAGAACACATGATTGGCAGTCAACAGGGATGATACGACCAGTGGTAGGCGTGTGTATAGCTTTTTCTTAAGCGTTAAAGACAGACTACGGTAATATTTGGATGACCCAGCTAAGCAATTGGTGCACTTCATTAATGGACATGGAGCTTACCCCCTTCACCTACACAGAATAGGAAGACACGCAACAACTCCCTGCGGCTGCAAAGAAATAGAAGCGCCTGAACACGTCGTGTTTCACTGTAATTTACACCACGTGGAAAGGGGTAATAGACTGGATAATAGAACTTGGACAGAGTTAATCAACTTTGCGGCCAATAGAATATCAGAAGTCGGCCGAAGTGGCCGTGCGGTACTAGGGGCTGCAGTCTGGAACCGCGAGAACGCTAAGGTCGCAGGTTCGAATCCTGCCTCGGGCATGGATGTGTGTGATGTCCATAGGTTTAACTAGTTCTAAGTTCTATTTTTGAATATCAGGAGCACTGCAGTATCAGTTTTGCAATACGGAACATAGGGAATCTTTGTCGGAAGTATGAGGCGTATTCGTACAAGAAGAACAGCAACAGCAGAACCACTTTGAGAAAGAGTTCAACAAGGAAATAATGAGGGGAAAGTTTACCAGACATTCTAAGTTCAGATAGAAATGGTGATGAGCCAGGGTTTGATACTATTTATAATGTCTTCACTTCGAGTATACAGTAGTTCAAATAGCACATACAATGTTAGACATAGCAAATTAAATAGGATTGCGAAGGCTCGATTGCTCCGGAGCCACGCAGTATCTTTGGCAGTAGTTTACCATACGTGTAGAGAGATGCAAGGCCAGCAGTCTTCACTAGTTCCAAGATTACTGATTAACGTTGTAACAGAATAGGGTCCTGTGTTTGCGAGTTGTCCTTTCTTTCCTACTTAATTCGTCTTCACTTCTTTCATTTATACATTCTGTATTAATAAAGTCACATATATTTAACATCATCTAGCATCTGATGAAATGTATCGGGACATACCATGTAATGCGGAATTGACTGCTCGATGTCGCTACAGACAGACGATCAGTATAAAAGCAGGCAGGAGTATTGTGTTGTCAGAAAAGAAGCAGCAACAGCAGACTGGTTCCGTCAGGAGAGCTCAGTGACTTCGTACATGGATTAGTCATTGGATGTCACCTGAGTAACAGATCCACCAGGGACATTTCAACCCTTCTAAAGCTGCTAATTCGACTGTTGGTGATGTGACTGTCAAATGGAAACGCGGATGAACAACCACAGCTAAACCAAGGCCAGGCACACCTCCTCTACTGACGGATAGGGGCTGTAGAGCATTGTGAATGGTGGCTGTAAAAAATAGCATAAACGTAGCAGAAGGGATCATTCTGCAGTTCCAAAGTGCTACTAATAGTCCAGCTAGCACAATGTATGTAGGGTGTTAAAATGAATGTGGTACAGTCTTCGAGCAGTATAAGCCACACTTTTCTGTTGTTAATGCCAACTGACGCTTGAGTGTTGTAAAAACTGACGCTACTGGACAATGGGTGATTGGAATGAGTGGTCTGGTGTGATTAATCACGCTATACCCTGTGACAATCCGATGGACAGGTTTGTGCTTAGCAAATTCCTGGAGAACGTTACGTGTCGTCATGTGTCGTGTCAACAGTAAAACACGAAGGAGGTACTGTTATGATATGAGTGATTCCTTCGTGGTTAGGGTGCGGTCCACTTATTGTGTTGAGGAAAACGCTAAAGACGAAAAGATATGAACACGTTTTACTAGCATTATGTACTACGCATAGCTGAGTAGCGGTTCGGTGAAGATGATTGTATTAGCATGACAATGCACCATGTCATAAAGCATCATCTCTGAGGCAATGTTTTATAAAGACTAACATTGCTGAAATGGATTGGTCTGCCCAGAGTGCCGAGCTGAACCCAATGGAACACCTGTGAACTGAGTTAGAATGTCGACTTCACTCCAGACCCCAGTATCCAACATCAGTATCTTCTCTAGTCTCGGCTCTTGAGAAAGAATGAACAGTCATTCCTCCACAGACACTTAGACACTTCATTGAAAGCGTCCTCAGAAGAGTTCAAGGCGTCATAAAGGCGAAACGTGAAGACAACCCGTATACGGATCCACTAATAGGTGTCTAGATACTTTAGATCAGATAATGTGTGTTCAGTATCATACTGAAATAAATATAGAACTACAAGGAGGTAGAGTTAGCTGTAACAGCAATAAATAAAGAAATAAATAGTTCGTCAGAGAGAGACGACGCAAGTCCCCATCTCATTCCATTTCTTCTCTCCCCACACGAAAATACCTCCTCTGTAATTACAGCGTTCAGTGGCGATGTCAGTATAGCCATGATAATCACTGTACCCTGTGGCGTATCTACGGGGCGCGGTAGCCTGTGTACCGTGTTGCAAGTACGTGCTTCCGGATGATATGACGGCTCATAAATAGTTGTCCATTTTTGAATTTCTGGTTGATTTGCTGAACTATGCCATTCGTAAGAAAAGGAAGTTGGTCAAAACTACAAGTGAACATCAGCGAAATCCTAAACTCACATAACAGTGCGTATGCTCGACGCCAATCGTGGTGGCTTTATTTATTACCGTAAGGAAGTCGACAAAATCTAGTCAGGTTACTACAAATTCCGAATGTGAAGTAATCTGGATGAAGGTAAATAACAAAGTTTTTGGTCACTTTAACGTCGAGGAAGCAAAAGCTGCTATAGTATCTATGAGTACAGTTTTTACAAGGAATGTTAACAAAAGTAGGAAAATAATTTGGTTCAGAAAGCAGTGTCAGGATGTCAGAGCGCTTGATCATAGATATATGCGAGTTCAAAGACTGGGTGATTAAAAATCTTGAACTAAGACAGAATAAGTATTAGGTGGACTTTCAGGAAGCATTCAGTGGATTTGAAAGTAAAATCTGACCAAACATTCTAATAAGTTCTGGTCTTTCGTGAAACTAGATTACGGTTCAGATTCAGCTATGCAGTCGCTCAGTAATCATACTAGCACTGAAATGGAAGATGACAGAAAAAAGCCGGGTTACAGAATTCGGTATTCCAAAATTGTTTCACTGCAGAAGATCGTTGTATGGTTCACCTTTTTAGTGATCATACTAGGGTAGAAATGCCAGAAATTAAGATGAGTGAACACGGAATGGAGATACCAAGCAAAATCTTGACCTGATGAAGAGTCTACAGCTTAATATAAAATTTACGCAAAAGAGCTTAATCCCCTTCTAAAAGCTGACGCAGTGGTACACTAATAAAAATGGATATGTGAATAATGTTTTTATTTTAAATAGGGCAGCCTACATTATGGTGTATCATATTCACTCTGCAGTTTAACACATTAATGAATATAGGCATCTTTGTTACCACTGACAATCCAATGTCCGCACTGTGAAACGGTATCTCATTACATTAAGTTTTAATACAGTTTATTTTTAATCTCATTTTTGTAATATATTCCCAGGATTCAGTTGGCGCTGAGGTAATATGCTTCGTTGTTGAGGCTTTAACACTTTGTGGAGCAAGCGGTCATTACAAAAAGTAGCTCACATTTGAAAGATTCCGCCCTGGACTTTGATGAAGCTGCTGTGCCGACATTCTTTTACGTGTAGCTTGCGACGTTTCATATAGGATCTGGTTTTCCGACTACGGCATGTTTTACGATTTGTAAAAAAAGTCGCTCATTCACTTAGAATGCTGTGGAAACCTGCTGGAGGGCATTTGCAGATGATTAGCTCACCACTTGGACAAGAATGATTAATACCACCTTTAGACCACCGTACACCTGCTAACTACCGCGTAATGGTCGTACGCAACTCGTAAATCGCTTACAGAAGAAATTTCTGCAATCTGTCCGGCATTGCAGCTCTTACTTCCATCAGCGATGATGAAGAGGAATCCTGAATCCTATTTCCCCATCGCATATGCTCGATGATCCCGGAGAATCGTGGACGTGGTGAAGTAAATCTACCATATTTTTAAAGCCACTATTGAACAGAGATACCAGCGTGAATTTGGGAAATATAGTCTTGGTAGGTGTCGTTCGTATCGTGAAGCAGCAAATATTCCATAGAACACAATTACTTGCAGATATGTGCACTCTGGTGGGGAGAGAGTGCGACATGAAGTTTCTCATTATCAAATTATGTTCCGATGCCCTTGTTAGGCTGCAAACTTCTCCGCACTTTATCGTAGAGGGAGTGCACGTGATACTGCTAGGGTATCACATTCTTTGATCTCTATCATATTTACCTCCATGATCACCATCACGCCAACATCACTACCACCACCAGTTCAACCATCATCATGTGGTCTCCAGCCGGTAACGCCAACAGACTTACTTTTATTCATACGAAATTGGCCAGGAGGTCCACAACGATAAGTGTCAATAAATGATGGTCTACAGTTGAACCTGCGTGACACTCAATACTCCAGAAATACATTCTTGATATCTTCGCAGATAACTGATGAGGCCGTAGTGACACGATACCCCAATCGCTCACTTACATCGTTATTCGTAATATGTCATACATTTCATGGCATGGAAGACATGAACAAGACATTATCAGGAACAAATAATATGAAACTCTATACGAAGAAAACTGAAGCCTTGGTATGCAGAAAGGTTCAAGCAGCAGCAAGCGTAAATCCGGACAGAGAGAATCTAAAATCCATCTCCACCTACAATTATCTAGGATTGTACATCTTGTCCGGAGATTATATCAAAAACTGAGCGAGCTAAACAGCTGTCGATAAGCTGATCAGAAAACTAACAAAGAGCAATATTAGTTTAGAAGCCAGAAAACAACGTGTAAAATGTTTCGTCAGACACATCCCCCACTGTGCTTCATAGTCGTGGATAGTAGCGAAGTTAGAACTGCAAGGAGTTCTTCGAGGCAGTGGTGTTAAGAAGAGTCCTGACAATCTTAGAGACAGTTGAATGACTTACGAAGAAGTCTTTGGTAACATAGTAGGGACGAGATCACCATGAAAGACTGTAAAGGAACGATGGGATCGATGGATTAGATATCTGTACAGACAATGTGCTTCCATTATGAAAACAATACCAGGAAAAAATATCACGAGGATTGACAAGGCTTCACTAAATCAAGCATAAAACTAAAAAAACCTTCCACGGTCAGTCCTCAGGGATCACGTGATGCATTCCGGCTGCCGCATCATCATCTGCCAACGCCGTCATTTGAGTGCAGTATGAAGTGGCATGTCAGCGCACCGCTGTCCCAGCCGTTGTTACTTTTCCGAGCCTTGAAGCCGCTGGCTCCATTCAGGTAACTCTTCTAGAGATCTCACCCCGTCCCGCAAATGGAAAATCGCTACTGTAAATAACATTCAAACTGCTGAAGCAGATAACGGAAGTTATGTAATAAAGAATATACGATGAAATGGAGAGCCGTGCAAAAAAATACTATTGAAAATAGGCGTCAGAGTACCCCGGCAACGAATCTATGGAATGGAAACGAAAGAAGACATCGAAGAAGAGAGAGAATCTTTATAGAGATGCAGTCTTTCTCTATTTCCTGCTTTGTACGATGCGATGACTATATTAAAGCACGTTGTAATTAAAGCCTGCAACTATTTACATCTGATACTTGACAACATCCCACTCTGATTCATTCCCCATATAAAATTTCGTTTTTTTCTCTCCATCCGTATTTAGCTTGGGATTCAAGTAATATGTTACTTTGCAGTAAGCAATGACTCACTGCTAAGTGGCCGCCATTGAGATGCATAATTGTGTTACCGAGCTGTGATCCCTCTGGATTTCATTGCATCACAGGCACTGTGTTTGTCCCCAGCTACCACCACCGGTTTCCTTCAAAAAGTTACAAGAGTAGTATTTAACGTCTCGTAGACGACTTTTTCATTGGAGACATAGCACATCCTCGGGATGTACAGGGAAAGATGTCGCCTGTGTTTTTCTCAAAAGAATCATTCCAACATTGATCTTGAGCAATTTAACGAAACCACCGAAAACTCATATCAGGATGGACAGACGTGGATCGAAACCTGCTCCTGCTGAATGCGAGTCCAAGATGCTAGCCATTGCCTCACCTCCTCCAGTGACGATCGTTTAATGAAACATTGCCTTCTTCAAGGAGTCAGCATCAGTCAGTTGATATGTGTCGTGTCACGCTGCTACTTTCCTGACCTCACCCGAGAGTTGCGCAATGTGAGGTCTCCATATGATACATGTGGTTGTGACTCGCACAAAAAATGTTAAAAATTTGGAAATAATTCATGTGTTTATAGAAGCTGTTTAGTGTGTTCAAAACATAAATGGCTCCGAGTATTAGGTGTTTTGTATGGGTCTATTTCGTACCGTGCTGCTAGTGCTACTAATTGGCTCAAGAGCAAGGTGGTGACGTGTTTGGCCGACGACATCAGAAAACAACGGCGGGCAACAGTTTCGTGACCTCGCTGTCAAACAGCCCGGGATTGAGATGACTAAAATTATATAATATAAAAAATAATAATACAGAAAAATATGCTAATTTGCTGCAGTTGTTAACATTTAAAATGAAAGAGTGATAGGCCGTTATGTTTGTTCTAGCGAACGTAGTTTAGTCTCGTTCTTCACCTGCTGCATTTATCGTATGGTATACAAATAACAGTGCTCCATAAGCACTTAACAAATTTCTCCTCGTCAGCTGCAGCTTCAAACATGTGCTTTAAAATTTATGTTTCTGTTTACAGTACAAAGATTATCCACTAGGCAAAAATATCACTCATTTTCCAAATTAGATCTGAATTGTGAAATGTAAGCGAAGGCTGTAGGTAGGGTGGGCAACAAGATAATAACAGAAAAAAATACTTAATGTATATGGGTGGCCATATTATGTAAGGACTACAAGACCAACTACCTTCATGAGGTTTTTAGTGGAGTAAGTGACAACGGAGTTTTGATAAAATATGATAGGCCCATCAGAGTACATGCTGTAAATCACACGATGTGTACAGAGCATTGGCTCATCTACACAGTTAAATAAGTAGCTGAGGGCATTAGAGTACCCAAAGGGATGGAGGAGGTGGGGGGGGGGGGGGAGGAAGGAGTTTCCTCCCTATGAGAGTTTAGATTTAATAAATTTACGACTGACATCATAAATAGATTACTTCCATTATAAATTTATGTAAGTTCAATTTATTATATCGTAGAGGGAGACCAAAAGATAAATACACTAAGCAGATTCAGAAGGATGTAGGTTGCACTAGGTACTGGGAGATGAAGAAGCTTGCACAGGATAGAGTAGCATGGAGAGCTGCATCAAACCAGTCTCAGGACTGAAGACCACAACAACAGGAGACTTTAAAGTCAAAAAAATTTGTTGCGTGACTGTTCTGAGATTCTCTGACTAGTGTGTTGATTTTGTTCTCTGTAAGAAAAAGCAACCGCCTGTAAAAGATAGGAAACCAAACCCCATCTACATACTAAAAATTTATTTCTATTCTACGCAATTTCAAAGTTTCGTGAATATCTCCGAGAGACTCTGAGCTTTGCAGTCCCTTGACGTGAACTTTAATCTAAGTAACTACATTTTATGTAACGCACTCGTCACTCTCCGGTTACTACGTGACTCGGCAGTACTCTAGTCTTCGTACGTCCGTACGTGTTGCCAGTATCCTAATGCTAATACTAAATTCAGTACACTGAGTTTACTTAAGGCCAAAAACATAATGACTACTTTTCACCACGAGATGGAACGCCGCCTGGTGGCGTTTTGGGCTCGTTGTGCGGTGAGGAAAGCATATAAGCGGAGCAGAGACGAGTGGATAATCATTCTAGAGACGACATGGGCTGCAAATGGGCGTATCCACTGTCATAAGCGACTTCGATAAGGGGACGGCTATTACGGTCCGCTCCCTGGGAACGAGCATCTCGGAAACAATGTGTCTGGTCGGCTGTTCTATTGCTGATGTCGTGAGCATTTATGAAAATTGGTTAAAGGATGGTGAAACCACGAATAGGTGATCAGATGGAAGACCACGACTCATTCACACGCAATGGAAATATTTTAGACCTTGTAGCGACGAACAGGCCTGACCTCATCGACAGTGTCAGTACAGACATAGTGATAGAAGACGAAGCAAATATTCCAGAATACGAATCAAGAACAGCTGCCAACATGAGTAACTTAGAAGCACACATCGTCGCAGTAGTGAAGCAACTTAAATCACTTAAGAAAAGCAAGTTCAAATGGCTCTGAGCACTATGGGACTTAACATCTATGGTCATCAGTCCCCTAGAACTTAAACTACTTAAACCTAACTAACATAAGGACATCACACAACACCCAGCCATCACGAGGCAAAGAAAATCCCTGACCCCGCCGGGAATCGAACCCGGGAACCCGGGCGTGGGAAGCGAGAACGCTACCGCACGACCACGAGACGCGGGCGAAAAGCAACTCTTTTGGTCCTGCCAGTATACCAATTAGGTTCCTTTCAGAGTATACTGATGCAATAGCTCCATGTTTATCAATCATATACAATCGCTGGCTGAACAAAAGATCCGTACTCAAAGACTGGAAAGTTGCAAAGGTCACACAGATGTTCAAAAAAGGTGGCAGGAGTAATCAATTAAACTACAGGCTATATCATCAACATAGATATGCAGCAGGATTTTGGAACATATATTGTGTTCGAACATTACGAATTACCTCGAAGAGAACAGTCTATTGACAAATAGTCATACGGATTTAGAAAACATCGTTCTTATGAAACACAGCTTAATCTTCACTCACACAAAGTGTTGAATGCTATTGATGAGGGATTTCAAAATGATTCCATATTTCAAGATTTCCAGAAGGCTTTTGATACTGTTCCACACAAGCGGCTTGTAGTTAAATTGCATGCTTATGGAATATCGTCTCAGTTGACAGGATTCGAGATTTCCCTTCAGAGAGGTCACAGTTCGTAGTAATTGACGGAAAGTTGTCGAGTAAAACAGAAATGATTTCTGGCGTTCCCCAAAGTAGTGTTACAGGCCGTCTAGTGTTCCTAATCTACATAAACGATTTAGCAGACAATCTGAGCAGCCGTCTTACGTTGTTTGCCGATGATACTGTCGCATATCGCGTAGTAAAGTCATCGGAAAATAAAAAAATTGCAAAAAGATTTAGAAAAGATAACTGTATGCTGCAAAAATTATCAGTTGGCCCTTATAATGAAAAGTGTGAGGCCATCCACATGAGTGTTAAAAAGGAAACCTTAACTTCGGCTACTCAATAAATCAGTCAAATCCAAAGGCCGTAATTTGAACTAAATACCTATTAATTACAGTTACAAACAACTTAAATTGGAAAGAACACACAGAAAATGTTGTGGGGAAGGCAAACCAAAGAATGCGTTTTATTGGCAGAACACTTAGAAAATGTAACAGATCTATTAAAGAGACTGCCTACACTACGCTTGTCCGTCCTCTTTTGGAGTACTGCTGCGCGATTTGGGACCCTTATCACATGGGACTAACGGAGTACATCGAAAAAGTTGAAAGAAGAGCAGCACATTTTGTACTATCGCGAAATAGAGGAGAGAGTGCCATAGACATGATACAGGACATGGGTAGACACCAATAAAGCAAAGACGTTTCTCGTTGCGGCGGAATCTTGTGACGAAATTTCAGTCAGCAACTTTCTCCTCCGAATGCGAAAATATTTTGTTGACGCCGACAGACTTAGGGAGAAACTGTCATCCTAATGTAATTAGTTGAATCAGAGTTCGCACGGAAATATACAGGTGTTCTTTTTTCTCGCACGCTGTTCGAGGTTTTTGAAGGTGGTTCGATGAACCCTCTGCTAGGCACTTAAGTGTTATTTGTGGAGTACCCATATAGATATGGATATAGGTCCTGATGTTTACACAGCAACGATAGTTACTAAAGGAAGTAAATCGACGAAGAAGGTGGACGAAGGGATGGAATACCTGGGTACGATCATGGTTCCATAGGCAACCGCAAGCATTTTCCCATGAAGGCATTGGCCGTCCTGATTCTCAGTGGGGAAAATGTATTAACAGTTATGGAGATTACTTTTTGAAAGAATACACAGCTTACTAACCGTTTTTCAATCTGTCTCCTTTTAATTTGACTGCCCCTCATAAAAGAACCTGTTGTAAATTCCTCATCCCCTATTTCAATCTGGGCAAGTAACGCAATATGAACAGTGCTGTGTGGTGGCGCAACAAGTGGTATTAAAATTTGACAGAATGAAAACATGTACTGTAAGGGGGAAGGTTGTAGATGAATATCCTTCAGTTAAAGTATCGTTAAAACCATTTTTGTTTCGTGTGAGAGTTACTGTTTTCCCTTTAGCTTTATTAAGAAATTTCCTAACGATTGTAAAAGAGTTTTATTCTTGAAAACGAAACCTACGTGAAAGCAGTGTAGCAGCTGTAATCTGGAGAACGTACATGGCAAATAACCTTCGGACGTAAGTAATAGCACTAAAGTTACGACACGCACGCTAACTCTTTTATTAAATCAACAAAGAAATGACATTGGACAGTTAACAGTCTTAATAAACTGATCTCAACTGATTGTTTTATATGAAACACTGAGAGCAGATTTATGATATTTTTACGATGGCATCGGTAATTATTACGTGAACTGTTATATAACACATACGCGCGTCGTAGCCCTGAGAGACGTTTAACAATTTTATTCTCATGCAGATAGTATTACTTTTCTTTTAACTGAATCTGTCACTGTAAAACTGTAGAATGTTTGAGCCGTTTGGAGGAAACAGAACGCTAGAGAGGTTCCCTGTCTTTCTTGCAAAATCTCCAGACTAAGGGCGGAACGGTGAGTGTGCTACATCAGGAATCGCATCCCTCGAATCCTTTGCGTATTAACAACGTTATCACTGAAGTACGTGCGGCACCTTAAAATAACACATTTTACTACCTTAGCTAAGTATAGAGTGAGGCACGCCTAACTTGTTCACATCACATAGCTATTGCATAATTAAAAATAATTGTCGTCTTCTTCTACTTAGACGAATTATTCCACGTAGATGATATTGCTTTCCTCAACGGTAAGGTTGTCAGCTCCCTAAGCAACGCATTTTAGCAAAAAAATGGTTCAAATGGCTCTGAGCACTATGGGACTTCACATCTGAGGTCATCAGTCCCCTAGAACTTAGAACTACTTAAACCGAACTAACCTAAGGACATCACACACATCCATGCCCGAGGCAGGATTCGAACCTGCGACCGTCGCGAGCGCGCGGTTCCAGAGTGAAGCGCCTAGAATCGCTCGGCCACAACGGCCGGCTCATTTTCTTAACTCCATTAATCACGTAGGTAGAAGCACTGACTTTATTTAAAAACAACAGCGGTATTTTTCACGCCTGAACAGCGGGTCTGTAACAGACAGATTTAATTTTACTTCTCTTTTATGTGTTTAACAAGAAATTTCGGAAAGAAAATACACTGGTTACGGCGATTATTGTGCTGTTCTTATTATTGTCCCCTTGGAGATGTGCTCCGTCTGTGCAACTAAATGAAAGGCTGTGGTTTTTTGTGCCATACGCGTTTCACTTCCGGATATTTACCACGCATCTTCGCTTATCTATAATTCGTGTTTACTGAACGTATTTAGTAAATATTTTTATAGTTTTACCATAAATATTACTATATTATAATTTTCTCTTTATTCTCTGTTTTTTTAGGTAATAAAAGATTATTCAGAGTGCCAAGTTTAATAAGATGAAATTACTGTATAGTCCTACTTAGGTTTTTGGAGATGTTGCTTCGCTCTGCAATTGTACCTTGTTTTTCCTTTAAACAGTAGTGTGTTTGATCTTCGGCGTTTGTGAGCACATTTAACATAAACACGTAATGTCTGTGTTTTTCAAATGGTTCAAATGGCTCTGAGCGCTATGGGACTAAACTACTGTGGTCATCAGTCCCCTAGAACTTAGAACTACTTGAACCTAACTAACCTAAGGACATCACACACATCCATGCCCCAGGCAGGATTCGAACCTGCGACCGCAGCAGTCGCGTGGTTCTGGACTGCGCGCCTAGAACCGCTAGACCACCGCGGCCGGCGTCTGTGTTTTTCTTTTCTTCTTTAAAAAACCTGTGTTGCTTGCTTGTGTTTACTGTTTATGGTGTTGCCAACTTTCGCTGTTTTTCAGTCGACTTTTGTTTGTGTTGTGGTGTCCGTATGCAGTTTAATATTTGTTCGTCTGGGAAGTTTCACTGATGAGGAGAGTAAGTAAGTTGTTATCTAACCTGGTTATGTTCTACAGCTCAATTTGTTATGTTTTTAGTGGCTAATACGGTCAATAAATTGTTATTTATATCATTTTGGGCATTTAGTACTTTCTTGTTCATTGGAAGCGCTGTATGTATGTGAAAATATTCTTGTAATATTAAGAGAGTCCTGTTGCGATTGCTTATTCCAATAATTTTCATATTATGTTCCATTTTTTTATTGATGTGTTTAGCAAATGTAGAATGGCTGTGTTGATATTCATTGTGCTCTTTTCGTATCGGATAGAATGGCGTGCCGCCTGAAGATTATGCAAATCTCTGCGGAATCTAGTTATACCGGTTGAGACACAAACCCAGGCCTGAGCGTCAAATTTGTCAGAGGTTTAAATATTTTTTGTAGCAAAGAAAAGTTATCTTGCGATAAATTTGACGAACGGAATTCTTGGGCATTCATCTCCATTACAGTTTTCCAAATAATTGTCCTTATGTTTGCTATTTTTACGTATAATATGTCATCCATTTCACTGCTATATAAGACCACCTTCAGATGTCCATGTGACCGTCCAATCAATTAATCACGGATCGCAGCGCGCAAATCATATAACGTACTCGCAGAAGTTAGATTGTGCAAGCCCACTTGATGTGCAAGTAAACAAAGAAGACATTACCAAGTGATATACTGATGTCAAGATACATGTGCACCTCTGAAAAACAGTGACGGTGTTACGAAACAAGTAAGTGAAGCAACTGCGAAAACCACAATATACTTCTGTCGATATACGTACGCCTGTTTAACATAACGTTTGTTGCCTGCACAAAGCATCTTCTCTGTATAAGCTATTCGATTTGCTAGCTGTATTTCAGAATAGATTGTTTGGACTGTCACATGTTTGTCTGAAGATGGAATTACGTATCTATGAAAGCAATAACATATTGTATATAAGAGGTTTGCAACAACTGCTCGAAAGTCACGTGCTCCTAAAGTAGCGTGAACAACTCGAATTATTTTATGAGCATAACATGTTGTCAAAGGAGTAACGACGTATATGACATAATCTGCTACTAAAAATCGTCCATAAAATACTTGAAACTATAAAATCGTATAGGAAATAAAAAGAATGGCAGCTGAGGGCTTCAAGAAATCATTCAACAAAAAAGCTTAAGAAATAAAAATTTATATTTCATGATGAACAACAATTTCAAATACTGAAATATGTTCCTGAAATTCAACTGAACTGGAATGACTATAGATGTACGACCTAAAGCAACATATGAAATAGGGACCGATGACCTCAGCGTCCCATAGGAACTTACCACCACCACAAACATACGAAATCTTGTGCCAGACAGGGACTTCAACCCGGATCTCCCGTTTACCCCGAGCGGTCGCCTTACCACTCAGGCTATCCAACCACGCTCCTCACTGACCCAGACTTCCACGTCACACATCCGTCTATTTTTTCTCATAGATTATTAATTCATTTTCCCCCACTCGCACATCTTGTGATTCCCGTCCAGTTTTTAGAATAAAGGCAACAAGCAAACATTGACTATCGTTGTCAGTTTCGTCATAGGCCTGTTTTAGTCATCTTGGGAACCGTACTCGGATAGCGTAAGTGGTAAGGAGACCTGTCGCGATAAGCGGGAGATCCGGGTTCAATTCCAGGTCTGGCAAAAATTTTCTTATGTCACTCTAGGTAGTACATCTATACCTATTAAAGATTAATTGAAATTGAGGACAAATTTCAGTAAAAAATAAAGACAGCAGACAGGAACAGGTGAAACATATCGCACCACGGCTAGAAACGTGACCCAAGTTGAAAACCGGCGTCTAGTTTATGTCAATGAAACATAGATGTGAAGTGCCCCAGCCTGCATGAAAACTTCAATGGAATTTACTGCCAGCAATACTTGAAATTTAAAGGAAGCTTATACTATTTCAATATAAGTTTGATAGAATTCATTCTCTAAATCAAGTTTGCTCAGCATTGCATTTTTGTGTTGGGTCGCGGTCTTGCCGAGGTGCGGTATGTTGTTATAAAGAATATTATATCTTTGCCTGATAAAGTATACATTTTCTCGATGAAGTAGGTTTCTATCGTGAGTGGTATACGCATCGCTTACAGCCACAACAGCATTTGTAGTCTGTAATTTCTTTTCAAACATACGTAAGAGTTACATCACTGAATTTTTCTCTTGCGGATATGCTGTTTTGCAGAAAGGTATTGTAGCTCCCTTGAGGCAAACTAATGGCCATATCTCTGTAATTAAATGGACTCGCATTCGGGAGGATGACGGTTCAATTGTTTTCGTCCGGCCATCCTGATTTGTATTGTCCGTGATTTTCCTAAACAAATACCGGGATAGTCCATTTGAAAAGGCACGGTCGATTTCCATCCGCATCCTTGAAACAATCTGAACTTGTGCTTCGTCGCTAGTGACCTCATTCCTTCCTTCGGTGATTAATAAAGTTACGAAAATGCGTTGGTCTTTTTTTTAATGAGTCGCTACTCACTACTCATCTAACTGAAAAGGATTAATAAAAGCTAATCCTTTCACTGGCTTGATTTTGTACTGAAATTTCAGACTTCGCATTGAGCTGTAAAAAACATGCCAAACTCAAGGAGACACGTAACAGTGAATACAAGACTCGTGGGAACACACACACACACTCGTGCTCCCTGCCCTTCTGAATTAAGGCTCCCATTCCCCCTCACAGGACAGGGCGGGCAGTGTAGCCCAGTAATAAGACACTAGTTTAACAATCAGGAAGATTGTGGCTCGAAGCACGGGCGGGACGTACAGAATTTGGTTTTTCGCTTACGGCAGATGACAGGATGTTTCCTTCGTGAGTGTACGGCCCCATCTTTCTCCAGTCTCAGCTTGTGCTCTGTCTCTAAAGATACTGTCGTCGACGGTATGTTGACCCTAAGTTTCCTTTGTCCCTCCTACTGATGACGTACAACAACTTGTTCTTAAACATCTGTGTATAAAATTCACAACTGTCTTTATTACCTCAGAATAACGCTGTGAATTCCACACCAAACCATATACACACGTGAGGCATGAAACGACATACCGTGTGGACTACGTTTACATGGAATGGACTTGGTCTTCCTGTACAACTGAACTGATCGTCGTCTGGAAACGGTTATATTCGACTACTTGGAGACCATCTACAGCCGTTTATGGACTTCACGTTCCTAAACAACGATGGAATTTTTATGGACGACTTGCGCCATGTCACCAGGCCACAATTTGTCGCGACTGGTTTGAAGAACATTGTGGGCGTTTCGAGAGAATGATTTGGTTGCCCATATCGGCCGATTTGAATCCCATCGAACATTTATGGGACATAATGAGACATAATAGAGAGGTCAGTTCATGCATAAAATCCTGCACCTGCAACACTTCCGTAATTCAGGACCGCTATAGAGGCAGTGGGGCTCAATAGTTCTGCAGGGCACTTCCAACGACTTGTTGAATCCATGTCACGTCGAGTTGCTGCACTAAACCGAGCAAAAGGAGGTCCAACACGATATTAGAAGGTATCCCATGACTTTTGTCTCCTCAGTGTAGAGAGATACTTATGTAGAGGAAACTTCATAACTAACTTCGTAATACTAGATGGAACTCGTATTTCGAACTGTAGTGAATACAATAAATTCGGTGAATTAAACACTCCGGAATGTGTTAAAAATTACTCAGTATCAAAGTCATGAGAGGCCACAAAACATTAAAAAATTCCCATGAACAGTAAACTGAGAAAGCACCGTAACTTATACAGTTGTGATATTACTTAAGCCAGGAATTCTCCATAGCAGACGTAGGGGACCATCCAGATTTGACACAAATTGCAATTATGGAAAAATCTTGACCGCAAAGGTAAAAAACGCAGTTACCGGACTGTTGTTACTACTGCCTACAATTTGTTTTAAAATTTATAACAATTTCTATATATTGTAACATTTTTTTACCATTGTCAAGGCATACAAAAAAACAGTTTTTGCCTACTGTGTTACTGTTATATTTCTATGTACATTTTATTGTCATTTAAGTTAAGCCTGTCGACGGCATTTAAAATATCTTCTATAACAATTCTTACTTAGTTTTGCAGAGAAAGCAATCTTAGTATATTTGCTCGTCGATCAGAATTGTCTTTGGTTATTACGCTATCTATCGGCGTAGTTTACTTCTTTGACAGTTTTATACACTACAACAAGTTTGTATTTACATTCGTTAAACTGACATATGCAGTCTCTGTTAAATGAATGAAATCCATATACTCAGTTTATTGTGCCTAAAACTAGATCTACGTGTAAGTACGGGACTAACCGCGCATACAGTTTCTGTCCCTATCATGCATTGTCCTGATTTGTGTTGTTTACTTTTCATAATTTCTGTACATTGCCCCACAGCCTATGCCTGTTGATTTTTCTAAACGCATAACATTTAACAAAGAACCGCGGGATGAAGAATTTTCCATAATTGCAGCTTGTGGGAGTTGTGATAGGGACAAAGATGGACCATTCATGGGAAGGGAATTATTTCTTATGTTTATGGTGCGAGAAAGGTTTCAGCAGTGTGTGGAAACACACGTATTTGAGAAGTGACAGCCTTGAAGCTGTCGGCGTTGGCCCTGACAACGGTGGGATTTTCCCTAGAGCAGGTTGAGCTCCATATGCGGTGGACAGAGTGCTGGACAGGTGGTTGCCTACCTTGAAAAGTTCATGGCTCCTCCCTTTGGACTCCGATGCTGCGCACAATTGTTACGGAATTCTCCGTGACGTCAGTCGGTATCTGGTAACAGTCTGCCTTTCCATTATTGTTCCCTGCGGGCAGCAAGTATTTTCAGTATAGAGCTCTAGTTGATGTGGGAAAACACAGATAGCATATACCGTTTTTACCTACAGGCATCTACAAGCATCTCCTGTATTGAAACTAACTTGGTACTGTACATTGCATTAAATGGTAAGTCCTTAACATGGGAAGCTCCGTGTTGCTCTTTATAGATGGTGCTGTTGTCTATAGAAAAATACTATCTCCAAAAAACTGTCGGGTATTTGAGGAAGACCTGCAGAGAAAAATGAGGAAGATCAGAATTTAACGTCCTGTCGACAACGAGGCCATTAGAAACGGAGCACAAGCTCGGATTGGACAAAGGAGGGGGAAGAAAACCGGACGTTGTCTTTCAGAGGAACCACCCCAGTATTTGCTTGGAGCGCTTTAGGAAAATCACGAGAAACCTAAATCTGGATGGCCGGGCGGGTATTTGAATAGTCGTCCAACGAAATGCGAGTCCAGCGTGGTAACTACTGGGCCACTTCAAGCTGATTCATAACACCAATCTCAAACAAATCACGTTTGTAAAATATGTAGCAGAATGAGTACAGTATTTAGTTGTAGTCGTATGAAAAGCAGGTGACAGACAGATTTGTTGGAAGAATCCTAAGAACATGTGAGTCACCCATGAAAGAGGCAACTTACAATACACAAGTTCGACGAAATCCTTAGTATTGTTCAACAGTCTGGGTAAAATTAATAAGGGAGACACAAAATATTCAAAGAGAAACGGCGCGTTACGTCTCGGGTTCGTTTCGTACGCGAGAGCGCGTACGGAGACATTCATTAGACTCCACTCCAATCTCTATAAGAAAGGCGTTGTGCATCAAGGAGAGGTTAAACTTATTCCTCCCACACACATATCGCGAAGTAACCACGACGTTAAAATAACAGAAATTCGAGCTCATACGGACTCCCATGAACAGTCGTTCTTTTTGCACACCATTAACGAATGAAACAGCAAAGCGTGCGAGTGGTAGTACCGTCTACTACACAGTACACACGGCAGCGTGGTGTGCAGAGTTTGGCTGTAGATTTATATTGCCCTGAATATTGAGTATAAGTCCCAATCCTGCTGCTACACATGGGAGAGCGATTCAAGAAGAATCGACTCTCTATATAGTAGAGGTCCGTTGCAAAGCCACTTAGTATGAGGTTTTAATAGGCTGTTTCGGGGTATCGTAGCGAGGACGCTATAAGTAATAACCAGAGAATTTTTTGAAAATGCTAGGTAAATGTTGCATAGTGTGAAAATTGTACTGAAATGCAGGAGGATCTGCTGCGAATTGACGCATGGTGCAATTTTGTAGGGAATGGCATTTTGAATCTCAATGTAGGCTAGTGTAATGTGCTGCGAATACATAGAAAGAAAGATCCCTTATCACTTAGCTACAATGTAGCAGGTCAGCGACTGGAAGCAGTTAATTCCATAAATTATCTGTGAGTACGCATTAAGAGTGATTTAAAATGGAATGATCATATTATGTTGATCGTCGGTAAAGCAGATGCCAGACAGATTCATTGGAAGAATCCTAAAGAAATTCAAGCCGAAAACAGAGGAAGTAGGTTACAGTACGCATGTTCGCCCACTGCTTGAATACTGCTCAGCAGTGCGGGATCCGTACCAGATAGGGTTGATAGAAGAGATAGAGAAGATGTTGTGGTTGGCAGGAGAGACAACACAGGGTTACTAAAGGAGGCCGAAATGCACGCGTTTTAGCTCACGCAGGCTGGCGTGAGGTCTGGAACATGACAAGGGAATTAGAATTGAGAAAAACGGACGTAGCTGGTGGAATACTTAACTTTAATCCATTAATGGAGAACGTCGCTCTTTATGGTACATGATTCACAATATCAATAGTACGGATACTGGCGCCTTGCTAGGTCGTAGCAAATAACGTAGCTGAAGGCTAGGCTAACTATCGTCTCGGCAAATGAGAGCGTAGAAGTCAGTGAACCATCGCTAGTGAAGTCGGCTGTACAACTGGGGCGAGTGCTAGGAAGTCTCTCTAGACCTGCCGTGTGGCGGCGCTCGGTCTGCAGTCACTGATAGTGGCGTCACGCGGGTCCGACGTATACTAACGGACCGCGGCCGATTTAAAGGCTACCACCTAGCAAGTGTGGTGTCTGGCGGTGACACCACAGAAGACCCAGCGGAGAGCAGCGCGCTTCGTTACAGGATCATCTAGTAATCGCGAAAGCGTTACGGAGATGATAGATACACTCCAGTGGAAGACTCTGCAGGAGAGACGCTCAGTGGCTCGGTACGGGCTTTTGTTGAAGTACCGAGAACATACAGTCACCGAGAAGTCAAGCAGTATATTGCTCCCTCCTTCGTATATCTCGCAAAGAGACCATGAGGATAAAATCAGAGAGATTAGAGCCCACACAGAGGCATACCGACAATCCTTCTTTCCACGAACAATAAGAGACTGGAATATAAGGGAGAACCGATAGAGGTACTTAAGGTACCCTCCGCCGTACACCGTCAGGTGGCTTGCTGCGTATGGATGTAGATGTAGAGTCTGAAATGGAAACTGATGTTATGTTGAAACAAAGACTTAGGAAGATTTAGTTCTTCTAAGCTTTACAAATCAAAAAAACTTATCAAGACACAATTTAATGAGTTAAAACCCCGAAACAAAAGAATCTGAAGTAGTTACGCCATTTCGCCAGATTGTAAAACTTTCCACTTATACAGATTCTCAAACCGCAGGGGACGGTGCTGCAGTGCTTAAGGTATTAAATGGAAATTGCCGAGAAATGCCTTATCATTGAGGTGCGATAGCCCATCTGTATTAGAACGTGCCACGACATTCGTATTCCATTTCACTAAATGAATTTGGGAATATCCTGTAGAATTTCATGTAAGGACAGGGAGGAAATTTTAAACTTATTTCACAGAGAAATACTGAGGCTTGCGATCTACGGTTGAATATGTAATGGTGATCAAGCTTCTGTGGAGTGAATGATGAACCAGCAGTTAACGGCTTCAAATTATTTTGCTTTCTCTCTGATACGTAGTCGTGTATATTGTGTAGTGGAGTTACAGATTTATGTCAGTGTACAGTGACAGTACAAAGAAGAAGCGAACAGAATAAAAGTTTTTCCGATGTGCTGCTGCAGAATAATGCTGAAGATTAGATAATCTGATCGTGTAAATAGTGAAAAGGTACTGGATCGAACTGGAGAGAAAAGAGCTTTGTGGAACAATTTGACTTGAAGAAGAGATTGTTTGGTTGCACACACACTGAGGAATCAAGAAATCGAAAAATTGGTAGTGGAGGTAAGTTTAAGTGTATACGTATGAAGGGTGAGGAGGGGCGGGAGGGGAAGCGAGGAAGGAGGGTGATTGTTGGGGGAGATCAAGGCTTGTATACAGTAAGTTAATGTAAATGAAAGTAGGCACAGTAACTACACAGAGACGAAGGGACTTGCACAGCATATACTAATGTGGGTGCTGCATCAAACCACTCTTCAGACTGAAGCCTACGACAACAGCGACATACTGGCTGCAGTTCTGAACAGTGAGAAAGACGACTCGACATTTCGCTCTCTCTAAAGATGTTGGTATTGACAGAATAATAAACTATTTTTCCTTTTCTGTTTTGAAACGGATGATAGAAATATTTCCAACGATTATAAAGCTGAAACAAACCCAGTAAGGAATGTAAATTAATTCCGGGGGTAAATATACATGTTGTTATAGCGTTCACTACTGTTTCCGCACTCAATACTGCCGTATTACAAGTAATACAATTTTTAAGAAAGTTCAGCTTAACTATCAAACTTGTAACTGGAAATCAAATTTTTTCTGCGTTCGCAATATGTTTGCTGTTTGCATAACACAAATAAAACAGTTAGAATCCAAATAAAGTAATGGTGTCGAAGCGTTGTCACAAACTATCTGTAAGAGTCATTTTAGAGTCGTGGCTTCTTGTCGTTGTTTCCCTTATAAGTAAGCTTCCTCGATTAGATTTTCTTGCAACTAAAGATATACTCCGTTATGGAAGCAGTGCAATAATCTTAGGTGAATTAGTACTGCGTTAGTTTGTAGCTGCTGATAAACCTAAGACTTGCATCGGTAAAGTACACATTCGCACAGTTACTGGCTCTCCCTCCAAAATATATTCAAACTTCAAATACTATCTCAGAAAATTTATTGCGTGTTGTGGTTACTTTGAATAGCAATATCATCGAGAAAAGTCACAAAGGATTCTGAGGTCGATTTTGGATAAAGTAACTTCGGTTGGTATTGGCTTGAAAGTTCACTTGGTGAGAATGCTATGTCGGAGTATACAGTGGACACATGCATTCGGCTGTGAAACGCGAGCAACTTACACTTGGTTTGACACGGACCACAGAGTTTGACGGCTTGACGGACTGTGTGGCTTCGCAGGAAATTCTGTCGCCCCGCCATTATTAATTACGCCCTACCTGGCAGCTGCCTTGTCAGCCTTTGACGATTTCTAAGGGCACCAAGGCAGCACAACCTAAGTAATTGCAACGACGGTGCCTTGTCCTACAGACATGCACGCAACGACAGAATTTAGAATTATATATTAGGTTGGTGCATAAGTTCGTAAATTTTTTCCGTAAGTTACACAACAAATACACATAACACAGACTGTAGTCGGCAATAATATATTCTCCCTCACTATTTACAACAATCTGCCAACGCTGGGCAACTTGTCTATTTCACGACTGTATAAATAACGTGGCTTTGAGGTGAAGAGATCGTCGCGCCATGTTGGGAGCGCTGTTTCATCCAAAAACGAAGTACTTTGAAAGTTGTTTGATATAGAGGGGAAAAGGTAAAAATCTGAGGGCGCAAGATCAATTGAATAAGGTGCGTGCGGAATGATTTACCATCCTGACTCCTGTGTAGCGTTTTTTGTCAGTCTAGCAGAATGCGGGCGGGAATTATCGTGGAGTACCATCAGTTCACGCAGTCTTCCTTGTCGTTGTTCTTGGACTGCATCTCCAAGGCGTTTCAGTTGTTGACAGTAAATGCCAGCAGTGATGGTCACCCTTTGCGGAAGCAATTCGTTGTGTATCACTGTTCCACCAGATTGACAACATTACCTTTTGTGGATGCGCGTAATTCGTTGTATGGAGAATTGTTGCTTTGTTTGGACTCACCTGTTCTTTGCTTCTCCTCATGTTAGCATAAAGACATCATTTCTCGTCACCAGTAACGATACAGGATAGGAATGGTCGGTGTTGTTCACGAGCCAATTGATGACGAGCAAGCATCCACTGTCTTTTGTGATTTTGGCGTAGAGCATGCCACACCCATAGACTTAATGAACCTTCTCCATTGCATGCAAATTTTACACGATGGTGGAATGATCATAGTTCGTCACATCTGCCAGTTTTCGAGTACGCTGACGTGGATAGTTGTGGATTAATGCGTTTAAAGGCTCTTTATCTAGCACCAAAAGTCTTCCTGAACGTGTACAGGATGTTACAAAAATGTACGGCCAAACTTTCAGGAAACATTCCTCACACACAAAGAAAGTAATTTTTTTATGTGGACATGTGTCCGGAAACGCTTACTTTCCATGTTAGAGCTCATTTTATTCCTTCTCTTCAAATCACATTAATCATGGAATGGAAACACAGCAACAGAACGTATCAGTGTGACTTCAAACACTTTGTTACAGGAAATGTTCAAAATATCCTCCATTAGTGAGGATACATGCATCCACCCTCCGTCGCATGCAATCCCGGAAGCGCTGATGCAGCCCTGGAGAATGGCGTATTGTATCACAGCCGTCTACAATACGAGCACGAAGGGTCTCTACATTTGGTACCGGGGTTGCGTAGACAAGAGTTTTCAAATGCCCCCATAAATGAAAGTCAAGAAGGTTGAGGTCAGGAGAGCGTGGAGGCCATCGAATTCGTCCGCCTCTACCAATCCATCGGTCACCGAATCTGTTGTTGAGAAGCGTACGAACACTTCGACTGAAATGTGCAGGAGCTCCATCGTGCATGAACCACATGTCGTGTCGTACTTGTAAAGGCACATGTTCTAGCAGCACAAGTAGCTTATCCCGTATGAAATCATGGCGGTGAATCGAGGAAGTACAGTAGATACTGACGAAACTAAAATTAGCTCTAACATGGAAATTAAGCGTTTCCGGACACATGTCCACATAACATCTTTTGTTTATTTGTGTGTGAGGAATGTTTCCTGAAAGTTTGGCCGTACCTTTTTGTAACACCCTGTATAATCACTATTGTCAAAACGATACTCCTTAAAACGAGAAGACCATTTTATTACTGTGCTCTGTCCAATGGCACTACACCCCTACAAGGCCCAAATGTTTCTGGCTGCCTTCGCTGCTGTCACCCCTCTATCGAACTCAAAGAGAAGAATATATGTCAAAAATTCTCCGATTTCTCCGCTCAGCACTCCATTTTATAGCGTCCACAGCTCCACTCACTATCACTAAATGACATTATCTAAACTCAAATAGCAACAGTGAACTACAAATAGAAATGACATTCGATAAATAAATCCTCACCAACGGGAATATGAACATGCAAAACAAAAACGCTACGAACGTATGCACCAGCCTAATGTATATCCAAATGTTTCAACTACTGTAACTGTGTCTTTCTGTATTATAATTTTAGGTAACACGTTGATAAATAAGTTGATAAATATTTTATATGTACACTCTGTTCATAGGTTTTGGTTCTTTGTCGTAATTACTTTGCGTCTGACTAAGTAGCAATGTCAAATTACCAATTTTTATTTTCTTGAAGTATCAGATCCTCTACAGGTTCTAACAACCCTACCACAACAAAGGTCAAAAATTAATTATGATTTGTAGCGTTTCTCACGCTGCTAAATATTGCATTTTCGGGCAACAACAAAGTAATATTATGTGGCAGGTGTCATTAGAGCACAGTTAATAAAGTCATTTCATGAAATAATGGATAAAATAGGCACTCATCTTTTCGTGTTTCCCACACTGGTCTCGTTGTGAACTCGTGCCTCAACCGTTGAAAATCAAGGTAGTGATGATTCCAAGATGGGATGCAAAGAGGCCTAGGTGTTATTCTGCGATATTCAAAAGTTTTATAGGAGTGTTTCATAAACCACTCTTGACGATTAAACTTTTGCAAGTTAGCACAATTGTGATGGAAAAAAGTAATCAGCACTCCGAATTTTAGTTACACTTCTTTTTTATTACTTTTGTTGCAATATCAGTAACTCACAAAACATCACTTCACAATATAAAACATACTCTAAAATATCTTTCTCACTGTTAAAGTTAACATTTCATAAACTGACTACAATTTGCGTCTTTTTAACATGACGACCAAAGCTTGACTCTCTAATAACCGCTTACGCGCCCAAAAATCAGAGTTACAAGTAGGTCAAAGATCATAGTGACAAAAGAAAGAATACACATAAGAATATTATCATTGCAACATAAACATATCGATGTATCAAAGTACGTCTACATTAATGAAATGTCGTCTCAGAAATGTGTTAACTACTTTACAGAAACACAGTAGAATAATGCTGGTATCGAGAGCTTGAGGTGAGGAGCGTTATGGTTACGTAATTCAAGTACCATTACTAGGTCTTTCTGCATTTCGCTAGGAAACTGAATGAGGAAGAATAGGAACGGAAGTCGGTCTTGTCCTTGGAATTCCGGTAAATGCTTTAAGCGATTTAAGGAAAAATTGTTAAGGCTTTCGTGGCCACTTGTTGACAAACTGCTTGTTCGCTTCTGTCTTGAGTACTTCGGCCAACGGTAGTTTCCTCCATTGTTGATGGTGGACAGGAGTAGAGCTTGAAGCCACAGATTATACGAGTATGCACCTGACGAGCCAACGTCCAAGGGCTTTTCTGTCGTCATTACCGCTGGAGTTCTCCCCTTACTACTTAGAGCGCGGGAATCCAGGATCCGTTCACCTTGAGGATTTCTTCTTTTTTGTTGAAGCTGTCGTCATGTTTGTGTATTTCTATAGCTTCTCTGAACAAGCGGATGTAATAGCTCTTCTCTACGGCAAGAACTTCTGTGGTGGCGAATTTCACTATGTGGTAGGTCTCACAAAGGGGTGCTCCGCCACGGGCGATTTCGCTACCTGCGGCAACCTGCAGCGCCGTTTATGTTCGGAGATCCTGGTGTTGATTGTTCGCCCAATTACGATATATTAGTACTTGTTCCATAGATCATTTTGTGGGACGTGTCAGTTTAACATAAGTTTTCATTACACGTACTGCTTCATACCCAACACTTCAAGTGCAAATGTGTGTGAAATCTTATGGGACTTACGTGCTAAGGTCATCAGTCCCTAAGCTTACGCACTACTTAACCTAAATTATCCTAAGGACACACACACACACACACACACACACACACACACACACACACACACACACACTCATGCCCGAGGGAGGACTCGAACCTTCGCCGGGACCAGCCGCACAGTCCACGAGTGCAGCGCCTAGACCGCTCTGCTAATCCCGCGCGGCTCCTAAAACTTCATCTATTGTGTAGAAGTAGTTCCCACTCAGAAATTCTTTTAATTTGTTATTCCAACATTGACTTTTCCACATGCACATGGTATGCGGTATATTTCAGATATTGCAAATAACTCCCTTTTCTCTTTTGCCTATCTGGACACACTTTTGTCTTCTTTGTCGGTTTATGAATAGCCTTTATGCCGTGTTCGCGCAGTATACGACCGATTCTGTCCGTCGTCTTGGGAGTATATGGCAGAAAGGCCGTAGCCCGATTTTTTTTCGATGTGTCACTTCGCCGAATGTTTGCTTCTGTGACACTTCTTATGTAAATTTTCATTACCCATTCCTCATAACCCTTTCTAGGCGTTGTATCTCGCGTCTGAGGTGCTGCAGCTCACATATTCGTTTCGGTCGCGTTACGAGCGTATTAATCATGCCTCTTCTTTGCCTCTGGTGGTGATAGATCAGTCCTTGCAGGTATCTATCCGTTTGTGTAGGTTGTCGATACACGCTGTGTACCGGGTTTTCACCATCCCTCGTGGCCAGCACATCTAGAAAGGGTACGTGTTGGTCCTTTTCTACGTCAATAGTCAATTTTGCGTTGGCATGGAAATTGATTAGGCGTCTTAGGAAGTAAGCGAGCTGTTTCTCACCATGGCTCCACACAACGAAGGTGTCATCAGTTTGTCTGAACCACACCTTCGGTTTACACGGTACCAAGTTCAGAACTTGTGCTTCGAAATGTTCCATGAAGAAATTGGCTGCCACTGGACTAACCACGGAGATGATGGCTTCCTCTTGATTAACCACATGGAATAGCTCGTGGTGAGACGTGCATAAAGAGATTCCAGCGAATCACTGCGTGGCACTTTGGTAAACAAAGAAACAAACTCAAAGCTGACCAGAATTGTCGTTTGGTCTAAGTTTTAGTTTCTTCAGCTTCTCAATGAAATATCCTGAGGCTGTTGTGTACGAGTCAGTCTTTCCCACGTGCGGCTGGAGCGGAGAGGCCTAGTGTTTCGCCAGTTTATACATCGGTGAGCCAGGAGCACTAAGAATGTGTCCTTATGGAACATTATTCTTATGGATTTTTGGTAATCCATAAAGCTGAGGTGGTAGGGCTTCTGTGAACAAGATGCCTTGATTAACCGATTCATATTCAATGTGATGCACTTCATCGGATCTGTGCTTATTTTTCGGTAAGTCGTCATATCTAATAGGTCCCGGATCATCTGCTCATGATCTTCGGTCTTCATTACGTCGGTAGCATTTTCCTTATTGGCAGGCAGTAGCAATATACTCTTATCGGCGTTAAGACTCTTGATAGCTTCTTTCTTTCACGAGGAAAGGTCAGAATGGCCTCTTCTCTCTTAGAAATAATATCCTCGACAGATATAGTTCTCAGGATGATAGCATAATTCCCTTTATTTTTGAAGGACAGACTGTCCCTCTTCGCCAGTTGTCGTTCACTGAGGCTGACCACTGTGCGCGACATGTCGGGAATCGCCTTTCATTCTGCTTCCCACATCTTGCAAACTTTTTCTTTTGTCGACTACGCAGTTCGTTTACACGTTCTTGTGAGTGATGCTGTCGATTTTGTCGTAGTCATCTCGATGCATGTTGCTACTTACTTGATAGGAAATATCCAAAAGTTCCTCATCCGTTCTTGCCAAGTATCTCCGTCTGCATGAATTCGCTCGCGAAGTAAAGCTCGTTCCACTCTGTCATAGATAGAGGGTACAGTTATTGACTATATGAAATAAAATCGTCAGAACTTCGGAACGGTTTGCATTAGGACGTCCAAATTGCACGATTGGCCGCGGGGCATGATGGGAATTAGTATGTGCTGTATGGTTTAGTTTAGCGACGAAGCCCACTGTCAGTTGAATGGGTTCGTCAATAAGCAAAACTGGCGCATTTGGGGGACTGAGAACCCGCATTTCGCGATCGAGAAGTCCCTTCACCCTCAACGGAAGACCACCGAGCGAGGTGGCGCAGTGGTTAGCACACTGGACTCGCATTCGGGAGGACGACGGTTCAATCCCGTCTACGGCCATCCTGATTTAGGTTTTCCGTGATTTCCCTAAATCGTTTCAGGCAAATGCCGGGATGGTTCCTTTGAAAGGGCACGGCCGATTTCCTTCCCAATCCTTCCCTAACCCGAGCTTGCGCTCCGTCTCTAATGACCTCGTTGTCGACGGGACGTTAAACACTAACCACCACCACCACCATCAACGGAAGACCGTGTGGTGTGCGATGTCCAGTCACGGAATAATCGGTGTTATATTCCTTGATGGTACAGTGACCACTGAACGGTACGTTAAGGTTTTGGCCGGTGATTTCATCCCCATTATCCAAAGTGGCCCTGATTTCTACAAGATGTGGTTCATGCAAGACAGACCTCGACCCCATCGAAGCAGGAGGGTGTTTGATGTCCTGGAGGAGCACTTTGGGGACCGCACTCTGGCTCTGGGGGTACCCACTGGCAATGGCCTCGATTGACCGCCATATTCTCTGGATTTGAACACATGCGCTCCTTTTTGTGGGGCTATATTAAAGACAGGTTGTACAGCAATAAACCCAAAACCGTTGCTGAACTGAAAACAGTCATTCAGGAGGTCATCGACAGCATCGATGATGCGACACTTCAGCGGGTCGTGCAGAATTTAGCTGTTCGTCTGCGCCACATCTCTGCGAATGATGGCATTCATGTCATAACATATGTCATAACATAAATCTGAATATCTGTAGTAACGTTTACATGTTGAATAAAGTGCGAGCACGCCATAGTTTTTCACTAATTTACGTTTTTTTTCACATAGTTCAATAATTGTCACCCTGTACGATGTGTATGGTAGGTTATGGTTAGGCGCTTACGTTTCAAAAACTTCGGTGTGGCCCTTTCATCCTACCACCGCGACAGAAAGGCGAGAGAGGACATCAATCGCCTATTCTCCTCCCATCGTTGGTCTACGTGTCGGTGCAACCTGCAAATTTAATCAAAGAACAATCATACCCACTTGTTCAGAGACGCTTTAGAAATACACAAACATGACAAAAGCTTCAGTAAGAAAGAAGAAAGCCTTAGGGTGAACAGATCCTGGATTCTCCTGCTGCAGCGAACGACCGTTGCAGGCAGCAAGGGGACAACGGAGAAGTGATATCAGCGGAAAAGACATTGGACGTTGAACCATATTACTACGATATAGAGCACGCAAACATTAATGAATGTTTACCACAGTTCCTATTTCCACAACCGAGGAGTCGGTTACAGCACACAGAGGATTTCGATTTTTATGTAGACGCCATTTTGATGGTTCATTATGGTTCTACCATTGTTGGAATTGTTGGAGACTTTTCACATGTGCCAAAGAAATATCAGATTCAAAGTGCCTAAATCACAGCAGATTATCCGAGATTATCCGCTTTGCAGATTAACCGCGGCCTATTCCTACCACTTCTTTCTATTGCTGAAAATTTTTCTTTAAACCGGGAGTAGTCACGGTTGAGCGATAATCTCACTTTGCAACACGAGTGTTGTAAACAATGTGCTTTATGAACACTGTAAGTGCTAGACTGTATTTTGTTTGAAAGTGGTGTAATTTAATGTGAATCTGGATTGTACTGTATCCTTTGTAGCAACCAAATTTTTACCATGGACTATGATGATTAAAGTAAAATTACATTAGTTGTTTTAATTATGACAATGTAATCAATTTTATTTTTGAACAAACCTAATAAATTACTGTGTACTTTAATCACGGATTATCCTCAGAATTTGATTAACCACGGTTTTCAAGTCCCCGGTTACCACGGGTAGTCAAAAATGTACTGTGTTTAAGACATACAAGGCTAACCAGATAGCAACAGACGTTTTGAAATAATAAACTAACGATGTGGAGAAACCATATTTTATTATACACAATTTAAAGATACATTCTTAAGCTTTTTTCTACATAACCACCATTCAAATTGAGGCGCTTACACCGTGGCACAAGTTTTTCAATACCGTCTCTAGAGAAATCTGCCGCGTGCGACTGCAGTGACTGGTGTATACCGGCATACAGTTTGGATTCAGTATCAAAGCGTTATGTAGCGAGCCATGTCGTCATTGCTGGGCAGAGGTGGTAGTCGCTCGGAGGCAAATCAGGGCTGTATGGTGGATGGTCGAACAGCTCCCATCTAAAACCCCGTAGGAGCTCTCTGGAACGTATGGCCGTGTGTGGACGTGCGCTGTCGTGGAAAAAAAACAAACTTTTGTGCTAAGTTTTCCCCAACGCTTATTTTGTATCAAGGAAATCAATGAGATTCACTCCCTCAGAGTCCCAAAGCGCAGTAGCTATAATCTTTCTCGCTTGCAGCGTTTGCAAACTATTCCTTGGTAGAATTTGTGTTTCCTATTCCATCGACCGCCGTTTTGTTTCATAACTGACATGTTTCCCCAAAGTCTCATCCCCAGTTACGATAAATTTGTGACCATGTTTCTCGAAATCTTCGAGGAAGCTCAGTGCTGCAGCCAGTCTCTTTTCTCTCGTTTCTTTTTGTGGGCTGGCCGGTGTGGCCGTGCGGCTCTAGGCGCTTCAGTCTGGAACCGCGTGACCGCTACGGTCGCAGGTTCGAATCCTGCCTCGGGCATGGATGTGTGTGATGTCCTTAGGGTGGTTAAGTTTAAGTAGTTCTAAGTTCTAGGGGACTGATGACAACAGATGTTAAGTCCCATAGTGCTCAGAGCCATTTGAACCATTTCTTTTTGTGTTCTTCTGTTAGGAGTTGGGGAATCCCCTTAGCACAAAACTTGTGGTAACGAAGCTCCTCCGTCACAGTTTCATGCACCTAACTGCGTGAAATTTACCGAGCGATATGGCGCAGTGATTAGTACACTGGACTCGCATTCGAACAAGGGATCAATCCAGCTCCCGGTCATCCAGATTTAGGTTTTCGCTGATTTCCCTAAACCGCTCCAAGGAAATGCCGGGATGGTTCCTTTAAAAGGGCGTGGCTGATATGCTTCCCCATTCTTCACAGAATCCCAGCTTGTTCTTGTAACCTCGATGTCGATGAGACGTTAAACCCAATCTTCTTTTCTATATCCTTTGCCATGAAATTTAGGGAAAATGTTGCGAAAGTTCCGTAATCGTGAAACGACGTGCATCTGATTTTCGTTGCCAGTTGGTCAGTCACAGACATGTCGCCACGGTCCTCATCGTGAACACTGATACAGACATTTTTAAAATCATTGCACTGTTGCCTCACTCGGCATTCACACGTTATTCCTTTTCTGTACACATCACAAAGGTCGCGATAATTTTCAATTGATTTGCAGTTTTTTGTTCAAAAAATGTTCAAATGTGTGTGAATTCTTATGGGACTTAACTCCTAGGTCATCAGTCTCTAAGCTTACACACTACGTAACTTAAATTATCCTAAGGACAAACACACACACACACACACACACACACACACACACACACACACACACACACACACACACACACCTATGCCCGAGGGAGGACTCGAACCTCCGCTGGGACCAGCCGCAGTTTTTGGCAACAAACACCTAATCACAGGATGCACCCCCACAAATGTCGGGATTTTCTATTGCAGCGCACCTTTTAACACGTCACAGGAAGCAAAGTGTCACAGACACACACCACACGCTACCACCCCTGGATGCCTACTGAATGTTGGAACGTTATGGCACCAAGATGGTGGCTATAGCTCCGCCCATCGTCGCGATGGGCCACAACTTCTGTACTTTCTGGGTAGCCCTCGGAAAATAGTGAATTATTATGACGTAGCTAATGAATTAAACAAATTGCAGAATGAGTACGAGACCGAACAGCAGATAGTGAAATTACACTGAAGAGCCAAAGTAACTGGTACTCCTGCCTAATATCGTGTAGAGCCTCCGCGAGCACGCTGAAGTGCGCAACACGACGTGGCATGGACTCGACTAAAGTCTGAAGTAGTGCTGGTGAGAACTGACACCATGAATCCTGCATGGCTGTCCATAAATCCGTAAGAGTACGAAGGAGCGGATATATCTTCTGAACAGCACGTCGCAAGTATCCGAGATATGCTCACTAATGTTCAGGTCCGGATAGTTTGGTGGCCAGCGGAAGTGTTCAAACTCAGAAGAGTGTTCCTGGAGCCACTCTGTAGCAATTCTGGACGTGTGGGGTGTCGCATCGTCCTGCTGGAATTCTCAAGTCCGTCGGAATGCACAGTGGGCATGAATGGATGCAGGTGATCAGCAAGGATGCTTACGTAAGTCGTATCTAGACGTATCAAGGGTCCTATAACACTGTACGCGTCCATCAGCTCGATACAATTTGAAACGAGACTCGTCCCACCAGGCAACATCTTTCCAGTCATCAGCAGTCCAATGACGGTGTTTACGGGCCCAGGCGAGGCGTAAAGCTTTGTGTCGTGCAGTCATCAAGTGTACACGAGTGGACCTTCGGCTCCGAAAGCCCATATCGATGATGTTTTGTTAATGGTTCGCCGCTACTGTCGCAGGTTCGAATCCTGCCTCGGGCATGAATGTGTGTGATGTCCTTACGTTAGTTAGGTTTAAGTAGTTCTGAGTTCTAAGGGACTGATGACCTCCGATGTTAAGTCCCATAGTGCTTAGAGCCATTTGAACCATTTGAATGGTTCGCACACTGACACTTGTTGATAGCCCAGCATTGAAATCTGCAGCAATTTGCGATAGGGCTGCACTTCTGTCACGTTGAACAGTTTTTTTCAGTCGTCGTTGGTCCCGTTCTTGCAGGATCTTTTTCCAGCCGCACTGATGTCGGATGTTTGATGCTTTACCGGATTCCTGATATTCATGGTAAACGCGTGAAATAAACGTGCTGGAAAATCCCAACTTTATCGCGACCTCGGAAATGCTGTGCTCCATCGGTAGTGCGCCGACCATAACACAACGTTCAAACTCACTTAAATCTTGAAGACCTGCCATTGTAGCAGCAGTAACCGATTTAACAACTGCGCCACACAGTTGTCGGCTTACATAGGTATTGCCGACCGCAGCGCCGTATTCTGCCTGTTTACATATCACTGTATTTGAATACGCATGCCTCAAATGGCTCTGAGCACTATGGGACTTAACATCTGAGGTCATCAGTCCCCTAGAACTTAGAACTACTTAAACCTAACTAACCAAAGGACATCACACACATCCATGCCCGAGGCAGGATTCGAACCTGCGACAGTAGCTGTCGCGCGGTTCCAGACTGTAGCGACTAGAACCGCTCGGCCACCCCGGCCGGCTTTTGCGTGCTCGCAGGGGCCCTACACGATATTAGGCAGGTGTGCCAGTTTCTTTGGCTCTTCAGTGTACTTTACCGACAGTCGTTCTTCCAACGCGCCATTCGCGAGTGGAACACGGAAGGAAAAAAACAGTGGTGCCAGAAGTATCTTCTACCATACACCGCCAGGAGTTTAGACGTTCATTTCAAATTAGTGGCTCTCAGGCCATGTCCATTCAGCTGTGTCAGCATTAATGAATCTCCGTCCCCGCCTAGAACCGAACCAGGGCCCCTTAATTTATCAATGCACTGCGCTCTCCACGCAGCTAGTGAGGCCTACGACGAATATGTACGCGGAAAGGTTTGATTTCACGCCCATGGGATTAGGGGGGGGGGGGGGGGAAGGGGCCGTGGTTCGATAACGCTTACTTCGGGTCTGAGGCGGCCTCTCCGGTGTGAGAATGATCACACCAGTTGACGCTCCAGCAAGCAAGTTTCACTTGAGCTGGACTTCGATGACTGACCCGTGCTAATTACATCTGCTCGGAAATCAGACACATATATGTTCTACTGCACGCTGTAATTATTACGAAATTATTTGAGGCATTGAGTATTTATAAGGAGGCGACCAGTACAAAAACTCACGAGAAGTGTGTTATAAAAATTACGTCCAATCAGCTGTTTGCACCTGTACCATTTTCAAGCACGGTCACGGGTTTACCAGAATATACTTACTTACTTACTCACTGGTCATACCGGACTCGAGAGGCCATTACCGCAGCAACGCCCCTGTCTTGGGCTATTTCCTTCCATTCACCTTCAGTACCTAGGCTCCTCAAATCAGCCTTCACATTGTCCTCCCATCTTCGCCTCGGTCTCAACACAGGACGTTTTCCTTCTAAGTGCCCTACCAGTACTCTGCGCGCTGCCGTGCCCTCATCCATTCGAGCTCCGTGACCCGCCCATCGCAGCCTACGTGATTTAATAATACTGATTATGTCATGGCTTGAAGAGAGTTCGTGAACCTCTTCGTTATGCAGTTTTCGCCACTCTCCGCTAATGTCATTCCTTACCAGAATATACTATCTGTTTTCTTTTCATTTTTTTTTTTTTTTTTTTTTTTTGCAAGAGCACTTGTTTTCAGACACGCACAAAACCCACAAGTATTCTAAGCCAACCTCTCTTTCTTGGTAGTTATCTTGTTTTCCAAAGTATGTGCATGCTTGGGAATGGCGAGTAATAGCAGACACTACAATACTTGCGCAACAATTGTAACATTTGTGACTGATAAGGAGAATCTTAAGGAAATGTAAATCATCCACAAAAGAAGTGTCTTACAAAACTCTTGTTCAGCAGATGTTTCAGTATTGCTCATCAGTCTTGGATCCTTACCAGGTTGGACTAATAGAAGAGATAAAGATCCAGCGACGTCCGGTGCGTTTCGTCACGGGATCGTTTAGTTGGGGAAAGAGTGTTACGGATGATCTCAATAAACGCCAGTGGCAGACGCTACAAAAGAGGCATTGTACATGTTGGGACTGTTTGTTATTGAAATTCTGAGAGAATACGTTCCGAGAAGAGTCGGACATGATGTTATTTTCCCCCACATACTCCGTCTCTGACGACCGCGCTGTCGACGAGACCTTAAACACTAACCTTCCTTTTTCTCCTACTTAAGTCTCGCGAAATAACCACATGAAAATTCGTGAAATCAGAGCTAACATTGAGGTTTACCGACAGTAATTCTTCCTACACACCATGCCCAAATGGAACAGGGATCGGACAGTGGTACCATCATCGGATACAGGGATTACGGAACACAGGGTTTTCGTAGCGAGGCAGAATACCGTAATTCCCAAATCCTCCAAATATAAACGAAAAATATACCTATCCAAAAACGCAGATAAAAATTCGCTTGATACCTTCCTGGGAGACCATCTCCATTCCTTCCATATTAACAATGTAAGTGTAGACCAGATGTATGTAGAATTCAGAGTGATAGTTTCGACAGCAGTTGAGAGATTTATATCAAATAAATTAACCAACGATGGAGCTGGTCCCCCCTTGGCACACAAAACGGTTTAGAGCACCGTTGCAGAAACAACGAGAAAAGCATGTTAAGTTTAAACGAACCCAAAAACCCCAAGATTGACGATCTTTTAGAGAAGCACGTAATTTAGCGCGGAATTCAATGCGAGATGCTTATAATGGTTTCCACAACGAAACTTTGTCTCGAGACCTGGCAGAAAATCCAAAGTAATCCTGGTCGTGTGTAAAGTACGCAAGCGGCAAGGCACAATCAATGCCTTCTTTGCGAGATAGAAATGGAAATAATATCGATGATATTGCTCTAAACCCGAGTTACTAAACACGGCCTTCCGAAATTCCTTCATTATAGAAGACGAAGTAAGTATTTCAGAATTCGGATCCAGAACAGCTACCAACATGAGTGACGTAGAAGTATATATCCTCGAAATAGTGAAACAACTTAAATCATTAAATAAAAACAAGTCTTCGGGTCACACTGTATATCAATTAGGTTCCTTTCAGAGTACGCTGATGCACTAGTCCCATACTTAACGATCATATACATCTGCTCTCTCGACAAGAGATTGGTACCCAAAGACTAGCGGAAGACTGCGATTTATTGGCAGAACACTTAGCAGGTGCAACCGACTGAAGAGACTCTCTACACTACGCTTGTCATTTCACTTTTAGATTACAGGTGCGCGGTGTGCGATCCTTACCAGATAGGATTAACGGAGTACATCGTGAAAGTTGAAAGAAGAGCACCACGTTTGGTATAATCGAGAAATTTGAGAGACGGTGTCACGGACATGATACAGGATCTTGGGTGGATATAATTAAAACGAAGGCGTTTTTCTGTGCGGCGGGAGCTTCTCACGAAATTTCGATCATTAACTTTCTCCCTCCCTCCGAGCGCGAAAATATTTTATAGATGCCGGCTTATGTGTGGAGACACGATCATCATAATAAAATAAAGGAAATCAGAGCTCGCACGGAAAGATACAGGTGTTCGTTTTCTTCCGCACGCTGTTCGAGAATGGAATGAAAGAGAGTTAAAGTGAAGGTAGTCCAATTAATCCTCTGCCAGACACTTAAGCGTGATTTGCAGCGTATCCATGTAGATGTATATGTACCATAGGCACTCCTGCCACACAGTCAGGTGGCCTGCTGAATGTAATTGTAGATGTAGATGAAGATGCGTTAAGGGAATTACGGAAACCACAGAAAGACTACAAGTACGAGAATCTGGAAGGTCTTCCAGAATGCAAGTCCAATGTCTTAATCACTGTACTAGCTAGCTGTTGCTGTGGCGTTTGTTCCACATCCCTACAAAGGTTTTTACATATTTGTTGCCTTGTTTTAATGCACAGTATATGAGTGTTTTGTTTCGGGAGGCTAGCAAGTAGATAGGATCGCAAGGAAGACTCATCTAACGGCGCTCCAGATGGTCACATTGCTTGAGAACGGCCGGGAGAGCAAGAGTCGTATCGTATTGGAACAGAGACATAGTGTGGATTCACCTACGACGCTGGGCGCCAAGAGGCTAATATTATATTATTTTTATTTAGTGTATAAATATTAATATACAAATAAAATCGTGCTGATGACGTTACGTGCTCTGAGAATTTGTTAATAATAATTTCAGTATTACTCATTTCATCAGGAAATGCTAGTTACCAATTTTAGTTCCTGTCAGTGCTTATTGGTGAAAAGGAAGGACCAATCACAAGTGCGCCGTGAAAGGGCAGGTGCCAAACTGTGAATATAGCTCACGGGGAGTCTAAGATCTGTTTCCGAGGTAGCAACACATGACCCTTTGCGTTACGGGCAAATTCGTGTAAAGACGGAATTCATTGTCAGTAAAGACGGATTAATTGTTAAAGTTGCCTCGGTAGACATATTTGTGTGATATTATGTGGTTTCGGTTCGATTACCGGCGGGGTCAGGGATTTTCTCTGCCTCCTGATGACTGGGTGTTGTGTGATGTCCTTAGGTTAGTTAGGTTAAAGTAGTTCTAAGTTCTAGGGTACTGATGACCATAGATGTTAAGTCCCATAGTGCTCAGAGCCATTTGAACCATTTATTATGTGGTTTCTAAGATCGTGTGAAGCATTGTGTGACTTTTGCGTTGCTCGGGAACTAATGATTAATGGAATCGTGTTATTAATATTAACGATAGCCTGGCTCTTGAAGTTGTTTTACTAATTTTACGACTGAAAAATATTAGTTACCATTCTAACATTTTGCGATTCCCATTATGCTTAGCATTTAAATTTACCTATTTGTCACATTATTATGCACTATTTATTGCATAAGCGCTAAAACTCGCGACTGACGGAGAAGAAACCAAGTGGGGCAACTTCTAAGAGATGCGAGATAAGCAAGTGGATTACAATTCAGTTACGAGATGTTGGCGGGCGGGCGGGTGCACTGGACTTTCGTACATAAATCTCACGTAGCATCACTGTGCGCCCCGTGTACACATTGTAACAGACGATATTTCGAACATTGATTCCCCTGTCTGCTGTGATAGGGTTACATTCCTCATTGATCTCTCTCTCCCTTTATTTTATATGCGGACGCTCGTCAAGATGATAATTGATTTTATTCTCTCTCTGTGATATGATTTAATCATGTTTTACTGATATACCTGTAGTGTAGGCTGCAGAACGAATTACGTAATAGAGGACTGCCAACTGTAAATCGTGGGTTTGCGTAAAATTTATCAATAATAATAATTGACCGCTTTTCATCTCAGTAGTGCGTAGATTTTGAGAAAATCACCGCAGAGTTTTTCTGTGTCGCCTAAGTACTCATGACTGTAAGCACTGGGCGAACCGTTCAATAGTTTGTTCCGTCGCGGCAGCGGTCGAAAGAAGATGCATCCGCGTTGCAAGCCCCGAGCGTGGCCTTCGGCACTTGCAGCTTGTTGGAACTGTGAGTAAATTTCTACAAGTACGGAAGACGCTGAGACGTGCAGATCAGGAGTTTGCCAGCAGGTATGTGAGGACCAAGATATTCGAAGCAGAGGAATCCTTGTATGGGTAAAAATTGATTATATCAAATGAACTCATCTGTTAACAGCACGACGTCTTAGGAAAGTGAGTATTTATCGAAGTGAGTGATGATTTGTGCCTTAGAATAATGACTCATATACGCCGCAGAGCGTGGTGACGCTGTGGTTTGCACAGTGGACTTGTGTTAGGGAGGACAGCTGTAAAAATTTCCCCTGATTCTCTAGAGACAGGTTTTCCATGGTTTCCATAACTCTGTTAAGGCAACCGTTGGAATCTTACCTTTCGAAAAGACACAGCCGATTTCATTCCCTGTCATTTCCTCAGTCCATCTGTGTGCATCTCCCAAGTCCTTGTCGCTGACGGGCAGTAAATCCTAACATTTTTCTTCCTTTCTTCTTTCAAATAGGGTGCATAGTGACGTTTCAGAATTGAAGTGGTGCGATGTTGCTGTACGCTACGCAAGATTGTGTCCAAAAACAGAGAGTTTAACGGCCCTTCGAAATGGAGCATGTGTACATTCATCAAACCGTGGCATAGTATGGAACGACGCTAAAAAGTAAGTAGTGAAATTACCTGGCAACATACATTTTAACGTAGATAATGGTGTCTATAGTGTCAAAATAGACCTGAAAAAGCACATTCCCGAGTAAATTACGATACAGGACGATCGTTGTATACACGCATAATCCTTGGTTCATACGTAAAATTTAAGTACAGCTCAAGAGTAACCATACAAGAAATATCAGCATCTTGATCGCCACTGAAGGAAAACAGACAAGAAAAAAGCTAGCGCCTCAGGAAAACATACTGATGAACTGGTCGGCGCATTCGCAAGGTAAGCTACATGTGCAACTACCGGAAAGAAGCGAGATGTACGCAAGCTCGCTAACGCAATACTCCAACTACCTAGACGCAATGCAGACATGGAACTTAACGAGCATGGCACTTCTTATAAATCCACGCCGTCCTAGAGAACATTTTCACTTTGTGGCTTATGATGTACAAGCATCCGAGGACGGCAAAGACCCAAACCTGCCAATCGTGCAACATCAGAAAACCCGACGCGCAAGTAGAGTGACAAAGAGATTCAGGAACTCGGTCGAAAACTCCATACAACACGAGAGGTCCTTAGGAAAGGTGGAGAAGACAGAACTAAGTACGACCTGAATGAAAACAAAACTTGTCCAAGTACCGATAAAAACATCAAGATGGCAAAAATTAAGTAGGAAACTGAATAAGTGGACACCTGTTTTGCGGATTTCAGTGATAAATCCATAGTTTTGGCAGAATATTACGATGTAATCCTTTTCAGGGCGACGATACTGGCCAATATGAACATCAACCACACTGAATGTTGAAGAAGACTAGTAAACAAATATGTGCAAGCAAAGTGGCTATGTACAATGCAGTGATCCTAGAACCGGTAATTATCAACATCGATAGAATACCTGGATAAATGACGACGATTAACATAGGCCAAGGCATGGGAAGCGAAGGGATACACTTCTAGATTAAAGTGATTGTATTGTATTATATGTGAATCGGGGGCCTAGAAACAACGGAGAGGCTCCGTCCCCGCCGCAGCCGCAGTGGTCCATTTCCCCCTCCGCCGCTCCACACCGAACCCAGGGTTATTGTGCGGTTCGGCCCCCGGTGGACCTCCCCAGGGAATGTCTCACACCAGACGAGTGTAACCCCTATGTTTGCGTGGTAAAGTAATGGTGGTGTACGCGTACGTGGAGAACTTGTTTGCGCAACAATCGCCGATATAGTGTAGCTGAGGCGGGATAAGGGGAACCAGCCCTCATTCGCCGAGGCAGATGGAAAACCTCCTAAAACCCATCCACAGACTGGCCGGATCACCGAAACTTGACACAAGTCCTCCAGGCGGATTCGTGCCGGGGACCAGGCGCTCCGTCCCGATCCGGAAATCCGTGCGTTAGACCGCACGGCTAAGCGGGCGGGCTGTTTAAAGTGATACTGTTATGGTAAAGAAATATGGCTCTGAAAATATAGAACTTCCTGATTATCACTGTCCACTGTCACGAAAGACAGAAGACCCATGGGTGACAAGTTACAGGAAGGTATCGTTAACCTACGAGGAGAGTCGTAAGCCTCCATAGAAATGGTGAAAGCCTTGGCTAATTTATTATTAGACTTCAGGAAGATTAATTAATAATAAATGCCACTAACGGTGGAAGAACGGAGTGACATTATTGTATTGACTGGGAGTGGTACCAGACATCGTATAGCGCGTACTTTCAATGCAACGGACTGAACGAAGATAACCCATAAACCGCGACAAATTTATCAAGATATTCAAAAGGACAGATTCCGTTGCCAATGCAAGAAGATCTGGAAGCTGAAAGATGGCATCAGATGGAAGTACGTCAACACAGGTAGCAGCAACGGCCAGTAGTCTGACAAAGTAGATTCCAACTTTTGTACTCGCAATTGGGAACCATCCCAAGCATTGTCATGCACATTTTGCGGGGTAACAAGTGGCGTCCATATAGGCTGTAGACGTTGCAACTTCTGACAGTGCCAACCTGACACCAGGGTAGAATTCTGTGAGTAGGCACTGAAAATGCACGCGAATGTTCTTGGTTCTGTTAAGTTCATCCATTTTTCATATGAGAAAAATTTTTATACCAGTGGTTAAGGGAAGAAACAAAATATCATGTACTGGAGGGATGGCAATCCACACAGATTGTCTGACTGTAAAATTAAGGAGAAGAGAACCTCTTGGTGTGGTGTGGGATTTGAGGTGAAACGATTGCTGGTCCTTTTATCATTGAAGGAATCCTCAATGCAAGGGTCTACCTCTACACTGCAAAAAGTGACGTCGTCATCTCAGTCCTGGACTAAATTGGGGACTTTCCCGCGTTCTCCCAGCAAGGCATGGCAGCACCGCATTACAGACTTGACGTGCGCCAATGGTTGGACCAGCAGTTTCCGGGACACTGGATCGGTTCAGTGGCCATCCAGTTCACCAGATCTCACTCCAGTAAATTTGTATCTGTGGGGACACATATGTGGATTGTGCACCAGCTGGAAGTAAACAATGTGTTCCGTCTTAAAAGAAAAATCACATTACTTCCCCACAAATAACAAGAGAAACATTGCCACGTGATTGCAGTCTTTCTCGATGTATTCCACTGATGAATTATTCTCGGGTTATCAGCCGAGTGGTGGCGTCGTCTTATCGCAACGTTTCTATTAGTTTCGTACCCATCATCTTCTTTTGAAGTCGCTAGAAGATGACGGGTACGAAAGTCATCGAAATGTTGCGACAACACGACGCCACCACTCTGCTGCTAACCCTAGAAGAATTCACCACATTGTCACGTGTTCACCAAAATTGAGTAGAGCGGCAGTCATTAAGTGTTAACGTGAAAAAGAGACATATGGAAGATATCCTGTAATTGTAGCATCGTATGATACCATTTGTATGAATAAAGTAGACATTAGTTAACGTTTTCACCATTTGTATGGAGATTCGTGACTCACCCTGTATTAGCAGTAGCTCGTAAATAAGATGACTTTAGAATAGATAATATGAACTTACAAAGCGAGGTGTGTAAAATTCGACAGAGACATGTAATATCGTCCTGAAAAGAATAAACATGTTGATCCAATAGTAGCACACCGAGTAGACCTTCGATGAAAGCGTGGGATTATTTATGATTCGTCATATTTTCTCTCCGAACTCGTAGCTACACTTTTCCAATCGTAGTTCGTTTACTTGAGTGCCTTTCCTTATTCCCTGTGTAAACTTAACGCTATAAATACTCGAGGAAACAATTACTCCGCGCTCATAACAGACAACGCAACGCTGTTACGTGATCTTTCCCCTTTAATCATCGGAGAGGTTGCGTTAAAGAATCCACGCTACCGGAGGGGAATTCGCCGTATATCTACAGCAGAGCGGAAACTAGTTTGTGAGCCTCGTCGTAAGAGACGGTAATTAGAGTGCGGTCTCGCCTGCAGAACCTTGACCCGACTGCTATGATTGCCGGCTCTCGGCGCGCGGTGCGGGCCTTGCATGCAGAGGGGGCACGGGAATAACTGACTGCTACGTGAGTCCAATCGGCTGTCTCTGTTCTCTACAAAACACTGCAGCTGCTGCTGTTCAGTTGCATTCTCTCTAGGTGTTTAGCGTCTTCTTCCCCCTGCACAAATATTAGAAATTATGGTGTCTTGTACATCTTTATTTCTTTTAAATTTTATCCATATGAAAGGGTTGGTGAATGCCTGCGACTGTAAACACAATTCTTTTGTATGCTATAAAATAACATTTTTCCTAGCAGTCATGCATTTCCTTTATTTATTCTCTACACTGTGTGTCTGAAAATAATTCCCACAATCACGTGTGTTTTTCGTGTATTGGTTCAAATGGCTCTGAGCACTATGGGACTTAACTTCTGAGGTCATCAGCCCCCTAGAACTTAGAACTACTTAAACTTAACTAACCTAAGGACAACACACACATCCATGCCAGAGGCAGGATTCGAGCCTGCGACGCAGCGGTCGCGCGGTTCCAGACTGTAGCGCTTAGAACCGCTCGGGCACTACGGCCGGCTTTTTCGTGTGTTGTGACAGTTTTAGACGTGATGTTTGGAATTTGTGAGTTGCTGCAAAATTCTGGCTGCTTTCTTTTTAAAATACGCACAGTTTTGTAATTACTGATGTAACTTTCTCGACACGTGATGGTGAATTTGGAAATAATTTTTTCTTTCAGATTTCTCTGATGCAGGTATGTGAAAGTATATGCGTAACAGTGAAACCAGGACTCCGTAAGTAAAAGATATTTCTGAAATCACTAACATACATATCTGCCTTGAAACTCAGTCAGTGGAGGAGAGGGAGTTTGAGGCCTGAAGTTCCTAATCACCAGACTTTATGCCGTCCTGGATTAATGTCCAAATTTCTTCGCAGTTTCTCACTACATGAGGACATGTGACGTAGTTGGTAGTGATCCGTCCATCGGATGCAGAAGTCAAGACGTGTGACCCCTTGGTTGGTTGGTTGGTTTTTTTGGGGGAAGAGACCAAACAGCGAGGTTATCGGTCTCATAGAGATTCGGGAAGGATGGGGAAGGAAGTCGGCCGTGCCCTTTCAAAGGAACCATCCCGGCATTTGCATGGAGCGATTTAGGAAAATCACGGAAAACCTTAATCAGGATGGCCGGACGCGGGATTGAACCGTCGTCCTTCCGAATGCCAGTCCAGTGTGCTAACCACTGCGCCACCTCGCTCGTGACCCCTTGGATGCTATTCGAGAAGAGTAGGCTATATGCCGGCACCTGGTTCACCTCCCACCCCTTTTATTTCATTTCATTCGTAATACCACCCACACAACACTACCCTGTTCTAACACTCATCAAGTAGCCCAGACGATCAAAACACTTGGCGATAACTGGTCTGCGGAGGCAACAGCAAATCACCTGCACTTGGTCGCATCTGACTCCACTGGTTATTTCTTGAGTATGAGACTAGCTTAGGCTTAAACGAAAAGAAAACTGAAGCTTCGCGTTCTGGCCCTGATGGGTCAGTCGGGAACGTCCTACCACCATGTCATCCTCTGCCAGTGGCGTCATTAGAATTGTGAACCTACCGTAGACTACTTCAGACCGCTATAAGTGAGCGTGGGTTAACTCTTTCAGGACGCGAGGTCCGTATACGTGGCCGCAATATCGCGTCACGCACCCAGCGCTGTATTTAGGGACTGGCCTTGAGTTTCGGCACGGGAATGGGCGCATCCTGACAAAATTGTAATTGTTCTGGCTAATTTCAGGTGGCGATCGTCGACGCTAACTTGCTATATGTCATCATAGCAAAGAAAAGAGGAGAGACACCAAAGAGTCATTTGCAGTTTCGGAAGAGTCTCGTCAAGGAGCTTGTGGGCGACGTCAGGGCTCAACCAACCCATCGAGGAAGAGGCCACGCTCTGAGCTTGGTGACCTACACAGGATGGACGGCCTGTAGCACGCTATCGCAAGAATGGACACCGGAAAACAGGATGACTGTGTCGTTTGCAGTGATCGCTCCAAGCCAGGAGGGCGAAAACAGTCCCCCTTTTTTTGGGAAACTTGTCCGTCCAAACCTTCTTTTCATGTGCCTGAGTGCTTCAAGTGCTTCAACAGGTATCACAAAGTAGCAAAGTACCGAAAGCACTTGTAAAATTTGGTTGCCTATCGAAAAATCGATATGCAAAATTTGTAAATTTTGTTTTAAGCAAATTTTATGAAATTTTGTAGTTCATTGTCATAAATCAAATTTTTCATCCCTCAAAATTGACTTTTTATTTTTCTTCCCACGGATGTCCCACAAGAGATAAAATTGTATTTTATATGTCGTATTAAAGCAAAACTTTAAAGAATATGTCTAATATGTCTAATTCAATGTATCACCTCTCAACTAAAAAAAAGTAAAAAAAAGATCAAATTTTTCATTTTTTTCTATTTTGACACCACCGCCAAGTCAAAAAGTGCGCGATATAGAATACTGAAAATAGTATGCCAATAAAGAGCGTGTTTTAAGCTTCATTTACAAAAAAAAGAAAAGAAAAATTACACCGATAAGTCAAAAACTGTAGATTTTATGAGCGCCCAAAAAAAAAACCTAAGGGATATGTAACCCGCAAAGCGCCGCCGAAATGCTCCGCTTTGGGGAAACGCGCTCCGTCCCGAAAGGGTTAAGGAAGTTTCCCTAGTAGCTTTGGTCAGTTAACGTCACACCTTCGTTACCTGCAAGTTTTGTGTGTTGCATACCTATCGAGCGTTACCTCATAACGATCGCTTTCTTTATGTATACGATCAGTGTCTTACTAGATTCCCCTAAAAACCGGAAACGGCGAACCGCCTAAAACTGAATGGCCCAAATGGCTCTGAGCACTATCGGACTTAACATCTGCGGTCATCAGTCCCCTAGAACTTAGAATTACTTAAACCTAACTGCGGTCATCAGTCCCCTAGAACTTAGAATTACTTAAACCTAACTAACCTAAGGACATCACACACATCCATACCCGAGGCAGGATTCGAACCTGCGACCGTAGCGGTTACGCGGTCTCAGACTGTAGCGCCTAGAACCTCTCGGCCACTCCGGCTGGCCTACAAACTGAGTAAGGATATATAAAGGGCTGGGTAACACTCAACATCTTTGTTTAGCAGGGTTATCCTCCTGTCGGTTACTTAATAATAATCAGCATTTGCAGCATAACTGAAATTGTCAATATTTAGTTCAGGTTTTCTTCCAGAATTACTGATTTGTAACGCGAAACGAAGGGATGTTGTAAAAATTAAGGAAATCATACAGATTTATTACATAGCCTAGAAAGCGCAATTTCCTCAACAGAAACGTAAAATAAGAAAACCAGAAAACAAAAACACGTCACACATCGCTTCATTACTTCGCCGACCTTACATAAACATATTTCTGTCATTCATAAACAACTTTCGCATATATCAGTAATAATAGGAAAACTCTTGTCTTTGATTATGATGAAAATTCTGTAGAATACAAAAGAACAATAATTATATGTTTTTCTGTGTTTGTGCATATAAACTGTAATTGCATGAAAAGTAATTGCTTTGGTTACGTAAAAGCGCAGAAGTTACGGGATCAAGTAATTATTATTAATTATAAAATGCTATCTACGTTCTTTAAGGTTATAAAATACACAATGGATTAACACTGAAAGATGTGCGGCTGTAGTTATGTATGAAACAAACAACTAAACAAACAAAAAAACAAAGATAAATTGTCAGTACCCATTTTCTCTCTTTCACATTCATTTATGTTGTTTTTCCTAACAATTCTACGCATGCTTCCAGTAATCCTGCCATGTACTAAGTTATTTGTGTAGTATACCAAAACTACAAAACCGTAATTTTGGTAGAGCGCAACTCTGGCCGTCATTAAATGCGTTATGGATGGACTTGGGGTTACCAAATCACTCTCCTGGTCGTTGTCTGCTTTCTTGACCTTGGAACCGCAAATTCTCAATCTAGTAGCTCCTCAGTTCCCATCACGAGTCAAAGTGCACCCCGTTCCATTCATCCCACCAAGGTAATTCCGGGAGTTGAACCCAGGTCCTTTCGCAGAGATGCCAGACATGTTGACCACTAAGCTACGGAGGCATTAAATTTACTCTTACGCTACTTCATAACTACAGTGGCAACAATATAACAGTGAAATATAGTTGAAAACTCCCTAAACCGGAAGATAGCACTAAGGGGTGCAAAATTTCACCACACATAAAGAAGAAAAATAAGTTTCTGACTGAAAGTTATTACTGCACTTTTATATATTCATCTATCGCAAAGAGTAATGAATAAATTCAAAATGAAATCTTGATTTTTGGATGAGTGAATTTTGTTCAAAATATGATTTATGCAAAACATTTTCAGCGATTACCTACTGATTTTTGGCGTTATTTGTTGTGAACAGGAGTTAACCAAAGATGGAAAGCCGTTGTTTCCTTCTGTCTGTGAATAGTGAAAACTTTGTGTTGAATCCTGCCTTGATGTCAAATATGTGGAGTCTAGGAAGCCTGCCTTCTCGGATCGCTACACAACATTCAAACTAATCGTATTAATCAGTTTTATTACGAAATGAACAATGACAATACTTAACTTTGACAATAGCTGCTATGATGCTACTGTAGAAGTGGACCGCGGACAGTCGGGCGCGGCGTGTATCTTCTCTTAGCATAGAGGCCGTTGCTGTCGCGTCGTCGTCCTTGGGTGGTGTCGGTCAGCGTGCAATTGGCTGACGTCTCTCCACTGTCCTCTCCGCTCTCTCTCGTACCCGACTCTCGTACCGGCCCTTGACTTTACGCCGTAACACTCTGATTTGTGTGTGAGATCGTACAGAAGCAGCCCGCGATAAAGACGTTGTCGGTGGACGTGCTTTATCCTTGCGTTATAGCGTAACTTCGCTATGTCGAGAATGAGCCGTAGAATGACAAACTATGCACGGAAAGTGAGGAAAAACACAGAAATGCAGTGTTATACTATACTATATATTGTACAGTATTTAAATTTAAAGAACATGAGAAGTAGAAAATTACAAAAAAAATCTCACCAGATAGAGGAGTTACATCAATTCCATTCAGTCACCAAATACTGACACTACAGTAGTCCCAAGTAAAATACTGTACTGCACTGTGGTATATAAATTATACATTAAAATAAACTGCTACTCACACTGCTGTCTGCAAGCTGCTGTATGCTCATTCTTGCACAGTTCTAAGAAAGTCATGATGCTTTCTCATGCCAGACCTGCAGAATATGCAACAATCTTCAGACTTCAAGAACACTTCCATTTTCTCATATTAATTTACTACTGAGGAGAGTAGCTCAAGGCGAATGAGCCTTAAATGTTCGCACGATGCCCTGATCCCTCGTGTTATATCCGATTCCACAGGATATCGGGCATTTGCTGCATTTTAAATATTTGTTTATTTATTTTTCCTAATGCAAGGTTGCGGTCCAGCACAGCTTATGCGTAAACAAGCGTGGAAGACCGCACGAAAATCACATTCAGGCTGGGCAGTGCACCAGACCAGTGGTCCTTAATCTGCCCCGCTCATTCGAACGAGATGGAACGATTTTGTCTTGTTCCTTGAGCCTTGTTCCCACTAAAGTCTTTCAGTGCTCTGCCAAATTCTTCTTGCAGTGTCATATCTCTTATCTCATCGTCATGTACTTCCTCTTCTGTTTCTATATTATTGTCCTCAAGTTTGTTCCCCGACCACCTTTCAGCTTTCTGTTCCTTGTTTATTATCGGCTTGCTATCTGAGCTCTTGACATTCATAAAGCTACTATTTTTTTTCTCCAAAGGTCTCTCTAATTTTCCTGTAGGCAGCATCTGTCTTTCCCATCGAGTTACATATTTCTATAGCCTCTCATTTTTACTCTAGCCATTCCTTTCTCTTCATTTTGCTAGTATCGAATTCCATCACAATTACGTTTCTCTCTCCATTAACGATCTTATTTTTTTTTTATTTCGTCATATATAGTTTCAGTCTGCTCATCTCTCACGGAACTATTTGGCATATAAACTTGTACTAATGTGGTGGATGTTGGTTTCGTCTCTATCTTGGCTACTATAATGCGTTCATTCTGCTGTTCAAATTAGCTTACCCGCATTCGTGTTTTCTTTTTCATTCGTAGGCCTATTCCTGCAATACCCCAATTTGATTTTATGTTGATAACCTTGTACTGATCAATTCAGAAGTCCTTAGCTTTTTGCCACCACACTTCACTAATTCCTACTACATCCAATTTCAGACTATTTTAAATTATCTTACCAACCTATCCGATTAAGGGCTCCAACATTCTACACTCCTACCCAAGAATGCCTGTTTTGTATTTTCTGTCGAAACCATCGCCCTCGGTAGTCCCATCCTGGAGATCAGTATGGGGGAGTATTTTACCTCCGGAATATTTTACGCAGGGGGAAGGCTCGTCACTATCCCATACAGTAGAGCTTCACGTTCTCGGGGAAAAAATAACGGTTGACGGTTCCGCTTTCTCACTAGTTCCGTACCGTAACAGCAAGGCCATTTGAACGAATCTTGCAAGGCCAAAAGAGTCAGTTATCCAGAACGTTGCCTCTGCAACTACTGAAAAGGTTGCTTCCCCTCTTCAGGAAACACAGACACGATTCCGTTGCCGGCCACGGTGGCCGATCGGTTCTGGGCGCTTCAGTCAGGAACCACACTGCTGCTACGGTCGCAGGTTCGAATCCTGCCTCGGGCATGGATGTGTGTGATGTCCTTAGGTTAGTTAGGTTTAAGTAGTTCTAAGTTCTTGGGGACTGATGACCTCAGACGTCAAGTCCCATAGTGCTCAGAGCCATTTTGAACCATTCCGTTATGTGTGCACCTAAGGTATGGCTGTGTGAAGCAGAATACCAACACACGAGTCAAAATTTATTTGAAGTGAAGAAGTTAAGTGCCCCACCTCATACATAAACGTTCTTACTGAACAATATGTTATGTCGGCTACTGTGGGAGTACGAGAAGTTTCGATGGCCGGTGGCAAGAATCCAAAATGATCTCTAAATTAAACTTTCTATTTAACGGGACACATTATTTCTAAAAGGAAAAGAACCATAACTTCTTGTTATTGGGTGGCCTGAGGTGCTTCTTGTGTCACCTTCGTTTAATTACATTCTTACACTTTTACTACTCGCAGAACGCAGGCTAATTATCATCTTCCTATAACTTAGTACTGATGCTCTCGAAGTCTGCGACCGAACTGGGGCAGACCGGCAATGGGCAGCTGGTTAAGTCAGCGTTGACAAGGTGCATTGAACTTCGTCTTCCTGGAGGTGTTGCGCTGCTCGCTGTTTCCATTGGCGCTCGGTTCAGCGCCTTTTTGATGCCATTTCGCGGCGCTACGCTGGTCGGTGTGCAGTCGATGCTGTAGGACTGTACATTCCTCCCCCCCCCCCCCCCCCATATACCACGCCGTTGTCGTGTAGGGGGCATCTCACGACAACGTGGGGGGGGGGGGGGGGGGGGCAGGAAGCTCTCGTTGCCGTGAGTAGCCGGGAGCAGCAACTGGGACTGACGCCGACTCCCCGGCCGCGCCCCGACATCCGCTCTGCTCACGGAGGGAACGTCTATCTCATAACCCCTCAAAGAGCGCCCACCCTCATGCGGTCCGAGAGGGCAGCGATGATGACGACGGCGGCGGTGACGACGATGATGTTGACGTTGACGACATCAACGGGGCAGGGTCACGGCGGGCGCCGGGACGAGTGACGGCAAGTTGATCTGCTGCGGCGGCGAAGGCGAGAGATCTATCGGTTCCGCAGGCGGTGCCGGGCGCAACATCCCGGTAGGTTGCGAATCTCGGGATAGAAAATATGCGGAAGAATCTCGCAAGCGGCACGCACTACTCTGGTTCAGATGGTGACGCAGCAACCCAGCAGGACCTTGAATGAAATACACTAAAGGCCATTAAAATTGCTACACCACGAAGATGACGTGTTACAGACGCGAAATTTAACCGTCAGGGAGAAGATGCTGTGATATGCAAATGATTAGCATTTCAGAGCATTCACAAAAGTTGGCGTCTGTGGCGACACCTACAACCTGCTGACATGAGTAAAGTTTCCAACCGATTTCTCATACACAAACAGCAGTTGACAGGCGTTGCCTGGTGAAACGTTGTTCTGATGCCTCGTGTAAGGAGGAGAAATGCGTACCATAATGTTTCCGACTTTGATAAAGGTCGGATTGTAGCCTATCGCGATTGCGGCTTATTGTATCGCGACATTGCTGCTCGCGTTGGTGGATATTCAGTGACTGTTAGCAGAATATGGAATCGGTGGGTTCAGGAGGGTAATACGAACGCCGCGCTGGGTCCCAACGGCCTCGTATCACTAGCAGTCGAGATGACAGACATTTTATCCGCACGGCTGTAACGGAACGTGCAGCCACGTCTCGATCCCTGACTCAACAGATGGGGACGTTTGCAAGACAACAACCATCTGCACGAACAGTTCGACGAAGTTTGCAGCAGCATGGACTATCAACTCGGATACCATGGCTGCGGTTACCCTTGACGCTGCATCACAGACAGGAGAGCCTGCGATGGCGCACTCAACGACGAATCTGGGTGCACGAATGGCAAAACTTCATTTTTTCGGATAAATCCAGGATGTGTTTTCAGCATCATGATGTTGGCATCCGTGTTTGGAGACATCACGGTGAACGCACATTGGAAGCGTGTATTTGTCATCGCCTTACTGGTGTATCACCTGGCGCGATGGTATGGGGTGCCATTGGTTACACGTCTCGGTGACCTCTTGTTCGCTTTGAAGAGTGGACGTTACATTTCAGATGGGTTACGACCCATGGCTCTACCCCTTCATTCGATCCCTGCGAAACCCTACATTTCAGCAGGATAATGCACGACCGCATGTTGCAGGTCCTGTACGGGCCTTTCTGGATACAGAAAATGTTCGACTGCTGCCCTGGCCAGCACATTCTCCAGATCTCTCAGCAACTGAAAACCTCGGGTCAATGGTGGCCAAGCAACTGGCTCGTCACAATACGCCAGTCACTACTCTTGATGAACTGTGGTATCTGGTTGAAGCTGCATGGGCACCTGTACCTGTACACGCTATCCAAGCTCTGTTTGATTCAATGCCCAGGCGTATCAAGGCCGCTATAACGGACAGAGGTGGTTGTTCTGGGGACTGATTTTTTAGGATACATGTACCCAAATTGCTTGAAAATGAGTTCACATGTCAGTTCTAGTATAATATATTTGTCCAATGAATACCCGTTTATCATCTGCATTTCATATTGGTGTAGCAATATTAATGACCAGTAGTGTACATACAGGCTCTACTCTCCCAACGTCTAGTGAGACCAAAAATTTGAAAATAATAGAGCCATTTGTCTCAAAGCGATAATTGCGGTGCGTGGAAGGCGTCGTGCGCTGCGATCGGTGCAGCACCTGGAGCATCTTGTGGTGGCGCTGGTTTTGTAGGAGCTCCGCTGGCGACGAGCCGTCGCGGTGCTGGTAGCGATACGTTGCGAGGAAGAACAGCAGCGCTTATTCACCTGCGTGAGAAGCACGTAGTTTGTTCATCTGTTGCTTGAACGTACGCACAAATTGTTCAGCTTCTTCGTTCGACTGAGGATGAAACGGAGCACTGATAAGGTGAGCGATACCACTGGCTGCACAGAACTGATAAAAGTCCTGAGCCGTAAAATGTGGTCCGTTGTCTGTAACCAACGCTTCAGACAAACCTTCCAAGCAAAAAATAAATGACAAACCCTGAATCGTACTACGCGACGTAGTCGAGTTCATGGTCACTGGAAATCGATATTTGCTATTAGAGTCCACAACAGTAAGCCAAAGAGCTTTCCAAAAGGAACCAGCAAAGTCAGTACACTCTCGTTGCCACGGCGATTGAGACTTTGGCCACGCTGAAAAAGTTCGCGGCGGGGCCGGTAGTTTCAGCATAAGCGAGACACAGTGACGTCATCTGTTCAGTGGGGGCTTTCCCGCTCGGCCCAGTACAGTGCCGACGCGCTGTTTCTGCGTACAATGCCCTAATGTCCTTGATGGAGCAATCGCATCACGTCTTTTTTAACACTTTAGGAATAAGCACACACTATTGTCCAGAGTCATTTTGCAATAAAATCACACCGTGCCGGACGGAGAGGCTATGCCGACGAGCAAAATATCGGCGCATAAAAGAATTCTGAATGTGTGAACGAGGCCAAACAGTAGGAATGCAGTGCAACAAAAGGTTCAAGTCAGGATCTGATGCTGTGGCCTGTGAAATTTTCCTATGGAATGCGAGAAAGGGCGTCAGTATTTCCATGCTACGACGTGGGCCGGTACAATATTTTGTACTGCTACTGTGCCAGTAACAAAGCCCAACGTTGCAGCTTCTGAGCCGTGCGTGTCTGAACGGTTTTGGACGGATGAAACAAAGACTGGAGTGGCTTATTGTCCGTCGTTAGGTAAAAATACCGACCAAACAGATAATGGTGGAACTTTGTCACGCCATAGATAATAGCCAGTGCTTTCGTCTCGATTTGGGAATAGTTACATTGAGTCATGGTCAACAAATTGGAAACGAAAGCAATCAGCCTGTCTCGAAAGGTCAGAAAATGTGATTGACGGGGATGAACATCTTGGCTGTTAAGAATATGGCCTAAGTACTGAATTTCAGTGTGAAAAAAGGCACATTTGTCCAGTCGACACCTCAGACCTGCAGCTGAAAGTACTTGAAAAAGCATACTAAGTTTACCGGTATGTTCCTCCGGTGTACGTCGTAACACCACAACATCGTCCAAGCAATTTGAACTGCACTGAACTTTTGCAGTAAGCATTGAAATATGGCGGGCGCGGAAGCGACGCCAAAGGGTAAGCTCAAAAATTTGAACAACCCAAAATGTGTGTTGACCACAAACATTTTCTGGGACTTCTCATCTAGCCAGATTGGCAGATACGCATCGTGTAAGTCAGTTTTTGAAAAATAGCGGCCTGTACCAAGCCTGTCCATTAATTCGTCAGGGCGAGGCAACGGGTAAGTATCAATTATTGTTTGGGATTCACAATGGGTTTAAAATCAACGCAATATCGAAGTCTTCCATAAGGCTTTGGTAAGATTTCTAGGGGAGAATTGCATTGACTAGCCTAGATAGGAGTAATAACACCACTGCATTGCCATTCTATAAGTTCCCCTGGAACTTTGTCTCTAAGTGCCAAAAGAAACTAAGGTTGCACATTTTCCTTCATTCTAATGTGCGCCACAAAATTGTTTCTTTTGCCAAGTCCTTGAGAAAATAAATCAGGAAACTCCTCAATAAAATGAGTAAAACCCTTTTTTTGGTACATCGGCCTGAATACGAAGACCAAACAAATCAAATGAATCCAACCCAAAAATATTTTCGTAACCCCGCAAATGCAAAATTGTAGACTTCTCTGTCCTGGGGTGAGACTAGAATGTGGCTGCAAACTACACGTGCCAAGAACTGGAATATGCTGATCACTGTATGCAATAAGTTGCGTGCAAGATTTTCTCAACTGCGGCAAGCCCAGCTGTTAACGAGTGGCATGATTTAACAATGCCATGGAGGCACCAGTGTCCAACTGAAGTCGCACACAGTGATCAGGAATGACTAAGTTCACAAACAGTTTGTTTGACTGTCGTTGCACAACACTTGGGCGTGGTGAAGGCACATCCTGAATTTGGTCAGTACTAGTATCAGTAGCTGGCTTGGAAAAAGCTACAGCCGGCCTGTGTGGCCGAGCGGTTCTAGGCGCTTCAGTCTGGAACCGCGCGACCGCGCAGGTTCAAATCCTGCCTTTGGAATGGATGTGTGTGATGTCCTTAGGTTAGTTAGGTTTAAGTAGTTATAAGCTCTAGGGGACTGATGACCTCAGATGTTAAGTCCCATAGTGCTCAGAGCCATTTGAACCATTTTGAAGAAGCTACATTTACTGAATGAGAAGGTGCTCCTCACTTGTGAGAGCTTTATCAAGGTGCAATCACACAGACTGTACATTATCTGGCTTTTCATAAGCAAAGCATGTCGTGTTCCACGAAGTGCAGTTTTGGCTTTCGTACGTGGAAAAGCAGCGAGGACATGATTTCACAGAAGACACATGCGTTGACACTTGTTGAATCTGTCCAGAGCGCGCTGGCCTGTTGGTGCATGGTGGTCAGTCACAACGCACTGTCACACAAGTCCTTATGTTAAATAATCTGTAACATTTGTTTCAAAGTAGGGTCTGAGTAAGAGAATTTGTTCATGAATGCTACTGCCTGGCTCATTGTACGTAATTGCATCATGAATCATTTTTTCACAATTGTACTGGACACACCTACATTGGAAACGATACTGTCGTATCAAATCCTGAAGTTCAATGACCACTGACTGTATGTCTGTTCTGGCTTTTTCCGCAATCGAAAGAACTTGTAACGAGCTGCAGCAACCTGTACCTGATGCTCATTGTACCTAGTGAGGGCAGGAACTAAATCTTCAAAAACTAGCAACTCCGTCCTACTAGTTGGGAATAACTTCTGAGCAAGACGGTGAACTCCTGTGCCAGTCGTTGAGAAGAAATAAGAAAGTTTCACAATACATTGCGCTTGGTGTGCATCGCAGTCAGCATTGAACTGAGTGTGCCATTCCTCTTGTTGTTCACTGAAAGTTCGTAACGGTGGAATGCACAGAGGCGGTGCCGTGGATGTGGCTGGCTATTGTGGTGGAGTTGATGTAGCGGCTGCTTTTGAATTAATGAGCTGCTGGACTGCCGTCATCAACTGCGAAATTTGGTTGTTCTGAAACTGAATAAACTGCGTTACATCAAAGCCAGCAGCAGCCAGAGGCGTAGGCGCAGGTGGTGTAGGAGTTGGTTTAGAGGCCATTTTAGTGAGAGTAGCGCCACAATAACTTCATTATCAGCAGTCCAGATACACAAATAGCGGGATCGTTGCGTTCAGTCTGCAAGAAACAACACAATTAGTGGCGATGCTCCTTCGAAACGAAAGATTAGTGACGCGCTGTAATGGAGCGTCCAAGATCCCCTCGTTTCTAAACTGATACTGTTATTACTCAGCTTAGCCGCGAGTCCGTAGAGGGTGGTATATGTGACGTACAACATAACTGGTCAGCATTTCCACCCGCAATTTGCGAATGTAAGTCGGACCTTCCTTGATCCATCTTGGTGGGTCGTGTCGTCGGATTTCCTCCTACCTGTGCGCGGTGCAGCTCTCGTAAATGTCGTCCCGTGCAGATTCTTCATTAGTGCATTGGATTTCTCTGTCGGTGGAAGCTAATTATCTGAAATTGCTGTCGATCAACGTTGGTATATCTATTTACTCGAAATTAACATTCAGAATGCCGTAATATCACTTTTATTCCTATTAGATCAATAATGAAACACTCAAGTCACAAACTACTCGTAACCGAGAGCATGGCTACCATCGAACAAGGCAGGAAGAGCTCTTAACGCCGACTACCGACTTTGGCGCGCAGAACGTATCTCTTACTAGTTTCGTCACAGTTCGTGGATTTCCGATCAAGTTCGTACTTACTAAGATATGCATTTGTTAATGAATTGCTGTGAATTCCAACGAGGGAAAATTATGATAAATAGTTTTAAACATCCAGAAGCTCCTCCTAGTATTCATGTTGTCATAAATGACTTTATTAATTATAAATAAACAATATCGGTGACTTTGACGCCAAGATGGCGGTACTTCCCGTCATGTATATTTCCCAGGCTGATGTTTGTTGCTACGGTCCAGCGCCGAGCCCCACCCCACTATGCGCGACATACGGTCACTTCGTCACCTAGCCAGCCAGCGTGGGAAATGCTCTCCGTCTCATGGCCGGCTACGGACCACAGCACTTCGTAACTATCGTAAACGGTCGCAGGTTCGAATCCTGCCTCGGGCATGGATGTGGGTGATGTCCTTAGGTTTAAGTAGGTTTAAGTAGTTTTAAGTTCTAGGGGACCACAGCTGTTAAGTCCCATAGTGCTCAGAGCCATTTGAACCTTTTTTTTAAACTATCGTAAACACATCAATAAGAGACAATAATTTATTAAAACTGATAAAAATGTCTTCCTCACGTAAGAGACACCTTACAAGCGGCGAAGAGCGAGGGCGTTGGTGGCTCTGCAATCTGCGGTGCCAGATGTATTGGCTACTGTGGGAGTCTGCACGGACACACAGGGAAAGAGAGAAGTTTGGATGGCCGGTGGCAGGAATCCGTAATGGTCTGTACATTAAACTTTGGAATTAACAGGACACTGTATTTCTAAAAAGAAAAGAATCAGAAGTTCTTGTTGCAAGGTGGCTCGAGGTGCTTTTTGTGTCTCCTACGTTCAATTACATTTATACACTGTTACTACCCGCAGAACGGATGCTACGTATCGTATTCCTATTACTCTGTGCTGATGTTCGTGAAGTCTGCGACCGATCGGGTGGCGACCACCGATGGGCGGCTGGTTGGTCAGCGTTGAAACGGCGCACCGAACTGCGTCTTCCTGGAGGTGTGGCGCTGTCCACTCACCCATTGGTATGCCTGTCAGCGCCTTCTTGAAGCCATTTCGCGGCGCTACGCTGGTCACTCACATTCAGAACATGTTAGACACCATATCCACTAATTGTTCATGGCAGTTTTGTTCAAATGCGGACAAAAGCAAAATGAATATGAGAACAAAACAAAAAATGACTTCTTATTAGTGCATTAGTGGTGTGTTGATGGACTCACTCATATCTGTTTATTGTGCAGATTCATTGTTACCAAGAGGTAGGATGAATGGAGCTAGAAATGACAAATGAGTATTTATCGGAGAGTATGAGTATAAGGGGCATTCAAATGAAATCCGGTCACTAGTGTAAAGTAACGGTAACGATTTTATTAACTCAAAAACGTAGTTATACACAGTACACATGCTAAAAAATAGTCACCAAGACTGTTGGCCCATTTTCCTTATTGTGACACTAGCCTGTCGATTCCATCCTTGAAGAAGCTAGTAGGCTGCTGTCGGATCCAGGCCTGGACTCAGTCACACACTTCGACGTGCGTTGTGAATCGATGTGCGCGAACAGTTTGTTTTAGAGGTCCAAACACATAAAAGTCACACGGTGAAAGGCCGAGACTGTACGATAGATGTTCCAGCGTTTCCCACCGAAACTGCTTATGTCGTCTTCACCGCACTGGTCGTGTGTGGGTGGGCGTTATCATACAGGAGGATAACGCCACTGGACGACATGCCTCGGTGTTTCGAATTTATGGCTCCTCCAAAGTTCTGTAAAGTGGCTTGATAACGCTAGGCACTGATGTTGGTTCTCCGTTCCAGAACTCTACAAGCAGTGGACACTTGTGGTCACAAAAGAAAGACATCATGACCTTACCAGAACTGGTGTGCACGGCCTTTGATTTCCTTGGAGGTGGTGAAGTCGCATGTTTCTTCTGCTTGCTCTGACGCTTGCTTTCTGGTTCAAAATGGTGACTCCACGTTTCGTCACCTGTGACAGTACGCGACAAAAAGCCGTATTCCTCCTCATGAAAACGTTGCTAATTACTCAAAGACAGCACAATTCGAGTATTGCGTTGTTCGTCGATCAGTTGGTGGGGAACCCACTGCACACAGATTTTTCGATGCATTATGGTGTGGTTGGTGCCCACGCTAATACCCAGTAACCGATGGATCTCGTCCAGGGTGATCTGCAGCTGTCCGGAACTAAAGCATTCACTTTCTCCACCATTTCCTGTGCGATGACGCGATGAGACTGTCCAGGACGAGCATCGTCTTCCAGTGACTCGTGCCCCTCAAGGAACTGTTTGCGCCATTCCACAACACTTCAACGACTCAGACCGTACTCATCGTGCACAGCCTTCATCCCCGATATCTTTCACGGCCTCAAACTTCCTTCGCCGCCAAAAATCGAATCACTCCTCGTTGTTCCTGGTTACTCGCCTGCACGTTAGGTAGTGGACGATAACTTGTGTGATCACCTTCTCTTCGGCGTGTAACCACACTGGCGCTATTCAACATCAAACGGTGCTCACGCGTCAGTCTCTCTGCCATAAATGGAGCCACCATTCCCGTAGTTACTTGGTGCCACCTTACGTGTATCGCAAAGGTAGACGCACTGACCAGGTTCGATTTGTAAGAACCTCATAATATTAGAGGTTTCGGAATTCTCACAAAGTAGATTTAAAGAAAGAGATCAAAGGAGTGTTTGCACTTTTATTTTATACTGGTTTTCGGGTAAGTAGAGTCAGCCATCTACATATATAATGGATCTCAAATAAAATACAATGTGTAACGGTATAAGTGCAGATATTTCTATTAGCGACTGCGGACTGTGTACTGAACAACATTACGTTAGTATTTTCATTATTTGCAGGCTAATAATAATAATAATTGTTAAAAGTCGTATGTTTTTAGGTGGTTATTTCTTCAAACTATGTGTGGCAAGAGCAAGCCATTAATGCTTATTTTCACCTGGGTAGCAGGTCAATTGTTGAAGTGTGGACACGTTGACGCAGGTCGTTCAGTTTGTACCGATACTTGTAGTCAACTTACCGTTGCAGTACGACTGTACAGAAAAACATCAGATCACAAGTTTGTGATGTGTGTGTGGGAAGACGGTTGGACGCAGAGAAAAAACAAGCAACACACAGGTGTGTATACATATTAAGGTACCACATATAAAAATATCTGCACGTATACTCGTTACACACTGTAATCTACATGAAAACTATACACAATGGTACTGTGCGGCTGGTCCCGGCGGAGGTTGGAGCCCTCCCTCGGGCATGAGTGTGTGTGTTCGTCCTTAGGATAATTTAGGTTAAGTAGTGTGAAAACTTAGGGAATGATGACCTTAGCAGTTAAGTCCCATAAGATTTCACACACATTTGAACATTTATAGACAATGGGTAAAGATGCAGTTGGCGTAGATAAACAATTACTGTACTGTACAAACACAGAATATGTGGTTACTATCGTATTCTAAGATGTGTAGCTAGATTTGAAGTCGGAGATTCTCAGGGTTGTTAATATATTTGGAATAAAGACGACATTGTTTTTGCGAAAAGCTGTTGGGGAAAATATCAAAAATGGTTCAAATGGCTCTGAACACCGTGGGACTTACCATCTATGGTCATCAGTCCTCTTGAACTTAGAACTACTTAAACCTAATTAACCTAAGGACAGCACACAACACCCAGTCATCACGAGGCAGAGAAATTCTCTGACCCCGCCGGGAATCGAACCCGGGCGTCGGAAGCGAGAACGCTACCGCACGACCACGAACTGCGGACGGGAAAATATCGAGAATCAGCATTTGATACTGACAGCAAAAGACTGTGCTACCTCTGTCGTGCACTTCACGTTAGAGTCATAACAACCTGTGGAAAAAAGCTTCTACCGAAGAACAAAACAGGCGAATATGCTCCTGTGTGTCAAAAGTCTCTGACTGAAACCAGGTACCTCAGCCTCCGTTCTTCATCACCTTTAAATTTTTTCTCATAAATTTTGTCATGCAAACATGTTGTCGCTCTTTTTGATATGCAACTCACCTTTCTTTTCTACAAGCTCCCCTAACTGTAATTCGCTCAGACTCACTAGTGCAGCGCTATAATACGCTCATACGCAATCACTCCCACTTGCCCATTCATTCAGCTCAACACGTTATCATTAGCTCCATCTGTCTGTCACTCTTTCCTGTCTCCTCTCACTGTTACTTCCTCCCTCTTGCCTTCTCTTTCTAGCACTATCCCATTCAGTCCTTCCCACTGCTGCTGTGTCTTCTCACTGTCAATATCTCTCTCTTTCTCGTTGTCATTGTCATGGACTCTTGTCTCTCGTTATCACTGGCTGTCACCCCTTCCACTTCCTCCTTCTCTTTATTCCTCTCCCACTGGAACTGTCTCCTCCACTTTTTTTTCTAGCACTGTTCTGTCACTGACAAATATGTTCCAATTCCACTGTGTTCCTCTCGTCCTCTGAGTGCTTTCGTCTCCTTCTCTCTTTCTATTCACAATCACTGTCTACCGTCTTCGAGTATTTATTATTGTGTCGTCTCTTTCCCACTGCCATCGTATCCTTCTCTCTTAGGATAAAATAGCACGAATATGTTCGCTGCCAGAATTTTTGGGCACATTGTTAAAGGTGCTGAGGAAGGTAGAATGAGGCAACAGATACCCCAATTACAGGCAGTCTTTTAAACAGGAGGATATTCGCGTTCTTGCGCTCCAACAGAAGCATTTTACCGCTGGTTCCCTTGTTTTCCCTGCAACTGCAACGCATGTCTCACATATGAAAAGAACTTTATTGGTCAGTAAAATTTTGGTAGTGTACTTACGTCAAATTAAATTAAAGCAAAGCTAATTTTATACCTTAGACCGGATTTTATGTTCATAAAAATTTTAGATGTGCTTCAATACTATAACATTTCCTGAACCCTTCTGATGATAACGGAGATACTTTATATCCCCGTACTACGTCACCTTATAAACTATGTTTTTGCCTCAAACAGGATTTTAGGTGTACAGGTTGGTTAACTCTGAAACTCTGTATCTCAGAAACGGATGAAGATACCAAGAAAATTTTCAAGATTGTTCGAGATCTGGATCTTACGAATATATCGTAAAAATTACAGCCATTTGCTGTGCACCCGGTTTGGTTGTTTTTTTTTTCGATACAGAATAAAGATTTTTAAAAATTTGAACATTGAAATTCTATATAAGTGCCTAGAGAATATACCGTTAAAATTAGAGTAGTTTACTGGCTTTAGTTATTGAGATATCCGCCGATGACGGCGAAAACACGGTGGAAAACGATTTTTTCGGGTTTTCTCAGGAACCGCCTATGAGCTAAATGGTGCCTCCATAAGCCCGTTAAGATGCACCGTAGACCACATCTAAGATAAAAAGAACCAACCAATTTGCTCCATTTGCATTAGGTGCAGAAAGTGTGTAATACTCAAATTTTGACTCTGTACTGTGGCATAAATCAGTAAGTCTATCCTTCTGTTTGGTATGCAAATGGTCCCTAGCCCTGGTGCTATCCAAAACACTTGACCCCCACCTTTCTATCATCAGAACCCGAAGTATTAGCTTCGTTAAAAACGCGTTTTTAGGCGCGGCTTTTTGGAACATATTGGTGGCGGATGCTATCGCATGCGTACCGACGAGATGACAGAGACATTGGCATGTATTGAGGAATTCATTTATTTTTGGCCCGCCTTAGTCACTACTGTAAGAGATGATGGAGTGCCTGCAAGAGCACGAAATAGACACCAACACACGCCACACTGTCATGTGAAGCAAACAGGATGGTTCCTAGTACCACGAAACCCTGTCTGGAAACGGTTAATTGCTGCCAGTTGGGTGAAAGTCCGATAGTGTTTTAGTTTGACTCTGTTAGTTATTACTTTCCTAATCAGTTACGGCCGGTGGCGGTGGCCGAGCTGTTCTAGGCGCTTCAGTCCGGAACCACGCGGCTGCTACGGTCGCAGGTTCGAATCCTGCCTCGGGCATGGCTGTGTGTGATGTCCTTAGATCAGTTAGGTTTATGTAGTTGTAGGTCTAGGGGACTGATGACCCCAGATGTCAAGTCCTATAGTGCTTAGAGCCATTTGAACCATAATCAGTTACGGAATGTGACAACAGTTCTCGCTTCTAAGACAGAAACAAAACTCACAGTAATCTCCGTTACGTATTACACTCTGCGTATATTTTTCCCCTGATGGAACGCATCTCGTTCCACCTCACTCAACAGTCGTTAACTGGATACAGTTACCACATTGCTTGGTTACGTTTGTAATAATATCCTGAGTCACGCTGAATTACAATGGCTGTTTCGGGTAAAAAATCTGGGAGAGCGGAATACATTATTTTACATGTTTGTGCCACTGTAACACCAAATTTACGTTTACAGGTTTTATTTCCGATTCAAAATAATATCTACTCGATCAGCACTACAAGCCCCCCAGAAATTTATAACAGCCTGTGTACGTAGATGCACAGTCTGCTACTTTTCCGATATTTTCAAATCTGTATAAATGTTGTCTTTTTTCTGAATTAATGATCGCTCGATGAGCTAATGCCACATGGAAAACATCGATTGCTCGTGTAGAAGCTCTCGTGCAAGTTCGGTATGCCGGATCAAGTTGGATTGTAAATTTTGTATAATACGCTTTACCGCAGCCTATTGACCTTCCGTGGCTGAGAATGGTGCAAAGAGAAATTTGCGCCTCTGTTAAATATTCACAGTATTCCAATTGAAAGTTGTCAAGACAATATTTCATTAAGCGTGTTCTGAGGACCTTTTATCGCGGCATTTCGCGTCCCATGAATGATGCATGTCACTGAAAATTCATCAGCTTTAATCAAGCGCTACTCATTAGCTCGTTCACTGCTTACATGACACACTGGTGTTTTACGGCTCGTGAATTTCAGAGCGCTGCTGTTAGGGGTATACAGGTCCGTGAAAGCCGCCGTTTCAATGGCGCTCGGTCGGGAGACAAAAGGCCATAGCAGTCGGACCCGCACTTCGAGCGTCGCTTACTTACTATCCACACAAAAGGCAGTTACGCAGTTGGTATCGCTGAAGTACCCACTGTTGTCGGCATCACAATTATTGCAGACCACTATAACCTTTTTCCCTTTACTCCTGAAAGCGACCTTAAAACAGTTTAATTCGTGTTTCTTGTGCGCAGAACACTATTCGTTCTGGTAGAACGCTGCCTATACTAGGGTACTTGACACTGGACCCGTATTCGGCCACAAGTGCCTCATTCCTCCTTTCTTGACACAGATTTTGACGGAGCGTTACTCTCCTTCCTCCGTACATCTCTTAATTTTATATATGACGGACGGATATTATCACTGCAGTAAAATGTTTAGCTCGTTGTCAGCTGTCTGTTATTATTTATATAAACTTCCAGTAGATCTTTTATGCTTTAGTACATACGAGTGTATAAGTATAAAAACATCTTCAATCGTATATAAACGTTTGGGTGGTGCACCATCCTAATGGCTGCAGCACCAGCACCAGCACAAAAATATTTAAATTCCCCTACCAGTTAACATGGCTCGTCCGCAGCTCGTGGTCTCGTTGCTACCTCTGGATCACGGGGTCTCGGGCTCGATTCCCGGCCGGGTTGGGGATTTTCTCTGCCCGGAGACTGGGTGTTTGTGTTGTCCTGCCGGCTGGGGTGGCCGAGCAGTTCTAGGCGCTACAGTCTGGAACCGCGCGACCGCTACGGCCGCAGGTTCGAATCCTGCCTCGGGCATGGATGTGTGTGATGTCCTTAGGTTAGTTAGGTTTAACTAGTTGCAAGTCTAGGGGACTGATGACCTCAGAAGTTGAGACCCATAGTTCTCAGAGCCATTTGAACAATTTTATGTTGTCCTCATTATTACATCATCATTCATGCAAAGTGGCGATATTGGACTATGTTCAGATTGGGAAAGTGTACGGACGCTGATGACCGCGCAGTTGAGCTCTTCACAAACCAAACAACAATAAACATGACTCGTGATTCAGAAATATTTCTCTTTGAAGCGAGCAAAAACGTTATTGTGAAAGATATAAAAGTAATATAAACGATACAGCTAATAGGCTGGTCAGTAACATCAGCACATGTGTTTCAGAGAACTCTTTAATGTAACTGTTGTAAAAGTATATTCTCCCAAACTGGTCAAACAGTGAGGGAAGTAGGCCATTTTAAGTTACACTGTCAAGTGACATTAGTGTGACCACCTGTCAAAAGCCTGAATAACCACCTTTTGTAGCGTGGACTGCTGCGAGACGTGCAGGAACAGACTCAGAGTTGTGGAAGGTGCCGACAAGGGTGCTGTGCCATGCCAACTTCAGCGTTGTGGCCAGCTGCGCTAGATTTCTCAGTTGAGGATCCACGGCGCTTACAGCCCGATCGAGGTAGTCCAACGGATTCTGGACTGGGTATAAATCACGGAAGTTTTGTGGCCGGGGAAATATGGCGAACTCTTCCTGGTGTACTTCGGACCACGCACGTGCACTACGAACTGCGTGCATTGTCCTGCTCGTAGATGCCATTGTACCGAGGAAAAACAAAGTGCATTTAGGGATGGACGAGGTCCCCAAGGATGGATGCATATTTGTGTCGATTCATTGTGTCTTCCAAAATGACATGATCACACAGTAAATATCACAAAAACATTCCTAAGGGCATAATGCTCCCTCATCCGGCCTGGAACCTTCAGATGGTTGTTGCAGGGTGCTTTCCTTCACATGTTTCACGCCGTATACGCCAATAGCCATCTGTCCGATGGCGCATAAACGTGATTCCACTCAGTGAACGTTCAATTGCGATACTGGCGTGCAAATTCCAGCCTTCGTCGCCGTTAACAGCAGTCAGCATGTGATTTTTAACCAGATACCTGCTGCTGAGGCCCATACGCGGCAACGTTCCCTGAACGGTCGTTAAGGAGACACGATATATACTGCAGTGGATCTGATAGGTGGGCTGTGCCTCATGACGACAAATAGGTGGCGTGTAGGGATGGGATCGAGGCCTCCGTACTCACTCTATTCACTCGAGAATGATTGTGTGGGTGGTTTTTTATTTGTAAATAGTGGTTGTGTGAGCCGTGAAAGAATTGCTGTTTTGAAGAGCGCGCCGCAGCGTGTAGTGTAAAGCAGTCGCCCTCCGTTTCTGGCGGTGGCGCCGCTGTGCCAATCGCAGCTTTGGTGTCTCCCGCCGGTGGTCAAGGGGAAAGGTCGCCTGTTCACGTGCATTTAAGGGGCGCTATGAGCTCGGCAGAAGGTCAGTCTGTCAGTCTCGGCGAGTCTGGTCAGTTGCTCAGCCGGGGCAGTGTGAGGCAAAGAGCGTCTGTCTGTCGTCCGGGGTGCTAGTATGTGTTAGGCCGCCAGTCTCAGTTTGTTCAGGCAATGGTCGTTGGCGGTTGGATCGATCGGCTGGTCGGTCGCGCACTGAGACACAAGATGACTTGTCCGTCTTGAGCGTCGGTGCATGTGAGGTCGCCACGTCAGTCCAGTGGGCCGCGCCGTATAGCGAGGGGTAGTGGCTTCGCGGCCGACACGAGAGCAGCAGGAGCCAACCTACGACATCGGTCTGGCTGGTCCGAGCTGCGACGCCGTGAGACGGGAAGACGGGAGATCGGCGCGCCTTCCTGCGTCCGTTGAAGCGGCTGGCAGCGGATGGTTCGGGAGAGAGTTTTGTGGGTACTGCGCCAGGTCTTCGCGGGACATCGCAGTTTATTAAAAGTTAAGTGATTCGTGATAAATTGTTTCATTTACTTGTTAAACTCTACTTGTTTTCTTGGTCACTCTCTCGTCCCCAGCTTGCTCGTCTGTCTCCGGTCCGCATTTGTTGGGCAGTTAGTGTCTGTCTGTCTGTCTGTCTGTCGGTTGGTCTGCCGTACGTTAATAGGTGCCTCCGTCATGTTTGTCGGATTCGGTGTTAACGAGTTTATTGCTTAAGGTGTAAAGGCCGAATTCCGGATATATGGGTTTTATCTTGCCTATCATCTTGAGAGGCGGTATTTGTGTAATGTAGAGCATGTTCGTACATTTTATGTAAGACTGCATTTCATGTGTTTTTATTTAAGTAGTCATTTTAGTAAATAAAGAGTTTTCTTATAAAAACAACTTACAATTTCGGTGGCAAGTAATTTTAATGTGAGTGTTTTGTACCATGTCCATCCCTCCTACGGGGTGCATAGTTTATGTCTTTGTGTGAGTTGTTAAAATTTTTAGTTTAAAGTAGTCTGCTGTGTTGCAGATCTGCACCAGTGTAGTTTTTCAGAGGTTGTTGTGAGCGGTCGTACCTACGACCGTGTTAAAAAGGAGCGGCAAGGTTCTCAGCCCGAAAGCTCATACTGTGAAGAAAAAAATTGTTACTTCTGCCTCTGAATAAATTGTAGCTTAATATTTGCAGAGTGATTTCTGATTATAATTTTTAAATCTTTTTTTTAAACTAAGGGTTTCTAAGAATAAAATTTCCATTTGTTGAGATTTAATTTGTTTCCATCAGTTGCCCACTGGCAACTACTTCCACGCTCACATAGTGTGATTAAATGTGTTAATGTTGTTGATGAATTGCTAGTAAATAAAGTAAATTCTTAGAGAAGGTTTTGAAAGTAAATTCACGGTTCATTGTGTGTGCGGAATAATTTGATGTAACGTTTGTCAGCAGGTGTGTGTGTGAGTGTAGGTGGATGATCACACACTATGTGTACATGCAAATTGTGTACATGATTATGTGTCCGTACATATATTGTACATATTTATTTATTTGTGTTTGTGTGTCTGTGTGTGTGGTTCTTATTCACTCACTCCTGGTAGTCCCCATTGGCGATGTAGTATATACAAAAATGATCAGAAAGAAACTATTAGAAATGTAAGAGTTGTATAAAGAATGGAGAAAAACGATTACAAAGTGCTAATTCAATGGGAAACTTAGTATTTAATTTCTTCTCTCTACTAGTTTTTAGTCTATAAATGTATTTGATGATTTCAAAATGTATAAAAATCATCAGCGAAAAATTAATTTTTGTAAAATAACTTTGTAAATCCATAAAGGAAAAAGTTGCTGATAAACAACGGTACTGTAAAAATTGTATTGCAAACAATTGATATTAGTAAACCAGATGTAAGTTTTTATATCATTGTTATTATTTCGTGAACATTTCACTACAATATATAAATGAACCACAGAGAAACTTATTGTGAATAATAGCTAGTTTATAATAAACCAGAACTTCTCCCTGTGGTATGAAGATTTTGAATGAAGAGGTCTACGCAATTGCTCTAATAACAGTTGATGAGGGGGAGGGGGGGGGGGGAGGAGAGAGCTTGAATATTACTGAACAAGGCAAGTTGTCAACTTGCCGTTAATTTCATATCACACCAGTTCCCAGCGACCACGTGTTCAGTATTGGGTTACATCATGCTCTTGAATATACTTCGCACTGTTACTTCGGAATCATGGATAGATGGAGCTTCCACCCGGTGACGAATATAACTCGTCGAACTGCCACAGGTGTAACCTGATACTCCTGACCTTGAGATAACTTTATCTGGTCCAGTATGCCCACTACCTATCAGTTGAAGCATTGTCTTATCAGCGGAAGTGATGCCTCGGCCTATGTTTACCTATCCAAGAATGTGTCCTACTCTACTACTAATGCGTAATGGATGACCGGGATGGACCATAATTGAAGAGGACTGTGATGAAAAATAAGACAGCTGCAAAAGTCACTGCAGAACTGAAGGTCGCACTTGCGAACACTGTCAGCACAAAAACAACAGGAAGGGACCTCCATAAGCAGAGAGACCTGGAACTCCAAACCACTTACGAGTAACGCAAATGTCCGTATCAGGAAAACGTGGTGCAGAAGCCATAGAACCTCCTCTATAGGTCGTTTGGTAGGATGAGTCTTGAAACTTCCTGGCATATTAAAACTGTGTGCCGGGCCGAGACTCGAACTCCCGACCGCGAAAGGAAAAGGTCCCGAGTACGAGTTTCGGCCCGGCACGCAGTTTTAATATGTCTGGAAGTTTCATATCAGCGCACACTCCGCTTTAGGGTGAAAATCTCATTCCAGATGAGTCTTGTTTTATACTGTCTCCAACTTAAGTCCGATTTTACGTCTCAAGCTTAGAATACGGCGGGGGTTCGGTGATGATTTCGACAATCATATAGTGGTTTTCCATGGGCCCCATGGTTATTCTTCAAAGTCGTGTTACTATCAACGATTATGTGACCATTTTACTTCATGAGTTCCACCTTGTGCTACAGTGTTTGTTGCCTAGTAGTGATGCGGTGGTCCAAGAGGACAGGGCCACTGTTCACGGAGCTCTCTTCGTTCAGTACTGGTTCTGTGAGCACGAAGATGGATTTTCGTGTCTCCCCTGGTCACTACACTCACCGCAGCACTGTATTACTGAGTCTTTGGATAGAAGAGTGCGTGATCGTTAATCACCTCCATCATTTTTACCTCCGCCCCCGGTAGCTGAGTAGTCAGCGCGACAGAATGTCATTCTTCAGGGCTCGGGTTCGATTCCCGTCTGGGTCGGAGATTTTCTCCGCTGCGGGACTGGGTGTTGTGTTGTTCTAATCATCATCATCATCATTTCATCCCCAACAACGCACAAGTCGCCGACGTGGCGTCAAATCGAAAGACTTGCACCCGGCAAACGGTCTACCCGACGGGAGGCCCTCGTCACACGACATCAACCATCATCATTTTTACCTGATCTTACCACTATTTTGCAGGACGTATGAAATAAGTTAGCCTTGAAAACTGTACAGGACCAGTATTTATCCAGTCTCAGACGACTAGAAGCTTGTTCGAAGGCCAATGGTTTTCCTGTGGCGTATTAGGTATGGTAACGTTTTGTGTTTTTGGTGTTTCAATTATTTAGTTCACCCTGTGTGTCTCATCGTGGTTGAAATAAACATAGTTGCCTAAAGGTTAGTGAAAATAGACTTTTCGAGCATGAAAAATAAATTTATGTGTACCAAAAAGGTGTGACGATGTCATGCATTACTGGTGAATGTCATGCACCTTGATTCAGCCCGAAGGCCGACATTGATGAAAACAGGGATGTGAGAGACGTAACGTTTGTGTAGGAAATGTGTTTCCCAAGGCCGCTGCGCAGGCAGCTATGCGGCGGATGTTGAGAATACAAGACACGATCGTGAGTTGGCGCATCACTGAGAAATCAGCCTCACTGCGGTTACAATGCAGCTTTCCTGCAGGCTGTTACGAGTTTTCCGCATTGCCAATAAATCACTATGGAGGGATGTTCTGTAGTTTTATTATAGGTAGCAGTGGGCGACTCTATTGCACTCCTCGTGTAAAGGTGCAGCGTGTAAACTTTGATGTGATTGGTGTTGTAGAAAAATCATCTTGTTTAGTTGTAAAGTGATGCCGATTACCAAACTATCATTCTTGTGGAATGTTGTTCTTTGTTGAAAGATATTTGTGAACATATTTGCTATGGGTTTTGACGACAGAGTTCAGAACAGGGAACCTGCAGTGCTACTCCGACTCCCGTTGCAAAATGTTTCATGATAAATATTTCAACTGCGTAATTCAGCACATGTACATTCTACCTCCTCGAGTTTTAAATATACCGTTGCTGTGTGTATTTTACAGTTTTAGAGACCACTGAAAAAGATTCTTGCTCCTGTGCGTGTACGCGAACATGATAAAGCTAAGGAAATACTTCCTGCACAGGCAGAAACGATGATACAGATATTTGCAGCAGTGTAATTTTGCGTATGTGGAACAGGGTAAGTATTACCTTTTGTAGTAGATGTGTTATGTACAACACGAACCACAGAAGATCGTGTGTCACAAAGTGTGAGTAATGTTCCATGTACTAGTACACGATATGTGAACTGTGAAATGCATAAAAGTCAAGCGTGGGACTCAGTTTACGTGACCCCATTTTCTTTCTTTTAGAAACAATCCCATAATATGATTACAACCGTTACCGATCTGACGGTCTTTATAACCTACAGTGAGAAAAGGGAGAAAATGTAGACATTTTACCTTCTTTCGCAATTACAAAATTCTTAAGATCAGCAGCGTACAGTCGAAACCGGGAATGGTTATCATATTCTGTTGTTGTGTATAATAAAAATAAAAAGAAGTGTGAGATACGTCATCACCTTTCTCCATCGACTGAACGACTGTTTCTCTTCCAATAATTATGTCTGATATCCTAACAACCTACAAATCGTACAGATAGGAAGTGAGGCTGGCTTCCATAAAAGTATCTAATGAAGCTGGTAATTCTTTCACATGAGCACTACCAAAATGATGTTTCTATTGTCCATTTTGTTCACCTGCGATCCTCATTTCGATCAGGCGGATAGGTAACCTTACATAGCGCACATGGGAAGGTGCTACCCTCACGGTATGGTTCACGATAATCAACTATCTCGATTTGGGTTCTACATGTAGAGCGCTGTTGACCTTCATAACCTGACAGCGCATGTATGCCAACCTCACGCAAGAGTGGACCACGTCATGTGATCGTCTTGGGGACCGCAGCCTGTAGGATTGGACACTGTGCCCTAAGTAGTTGCTCGGACCTTGTTTTCATTACATGACTGAGCCATAGCACACTTCATTTTGGACATACGTCGTTTTTTTGGACTTTATCTCTTCAAGACGGTGGATTAGGCTTCGTAGTCCACATGAGCGAGAGAGCGCAGTGGTTGGCGCACTAGACTCGTATTCGGAAGGACAACGGTTCAGTTCTGTGTCGGGCCAGCGTGTCACATATATTTCACCCCAGTTGACCTTGGGTGAATTTATTATCTAATGTCTTCATGTAATGTTACTTTTACGAATTTATAAGATGCTATATTTTTATATTTAGTAAGGAGTTCATATTAGTAACTTGCCATTTTATTGTATTTTACATTTGACACACAAATCACATATGATAATGTGTGTAAGATACAAAGAATGGTTTCCAAAAGAAAAAATGCTCATATAATAACAAAAGAATACACAGTAAGATCGTGGTTGATTTAATTATTAGAAAAACGTATTTGACAACAAACTAAAACGTATACATACATCATGCATCAACAAAAGAAAAATTCATTTGCAATTAATATGTCCAATCGTCCGCAGCGTCGATAATTGCTTGGCATCTCTGAATCATGTTTGAAACAAAGTTTTCTGGATATTCACGTGGAACAGATCTCCAAATGAGTCGAATTTACGTTGACAGTTGTTTCAAAGTGAAGATCTTTTTTCCTTGTAACTTCTTGTTGACGTAATGTCGTACATTTTCAATAGGATTAGCGTCAGGCGACTGTGAGGGCCAATCCAGTACCTGCAAACCTCTCCCTCCTTTCCCCAGTCGCTGTGAAGCCTGCTGCGCTGCTTCCGATCCATGCAGTAGCCAGTCTACATTTTTGTCGATGAACTAACGTTTGGCGGTTAGCATCAAACGTCTTTGATAAACGCGGCGCGTAAGCTGCACTCTTGTCTCTTCTTATGTATATCAGTCAAGAAGTCAAAGCAAACTAATGCTTTATGGATATTGCATAAAGGATACAGGTTCCTTCTGTTGGGTTGTGAAAGAACGAAGGAGATATCTTTTATCACCTGTGTGTAACGGCGATCACGTTCTTACTTAAGAGCGTATAACTCACAAGTGTCAAAAACATACAGGTTTTTTATGTATTCGATTGCATTTAGAATAGTAATGTGTACGCCTAAATATTCGCTTCCTACGCTCACCCACATTTACCCAAAGTCGGAGGCACCATACTCTGTTCAGGAAATCTCGTTGCTCTAACTGTCCGAAGATGTGGACATCGACAGTCTCCGGTCCGACGACCCTCCATGCTTAGAGGGCACGAAACTACCTGTCGATAATTTCAACATCACTGAAGGGTGCCAAAAACAGTGCGAAGAATCCACGCCGGTATGTTCCTACGAAATTCTCTGTATCTCAAAAAAACTTGGCCTAAAACTTACAGTGGCAAATATGGACTAGCGTCACAAGGCAAGAAAAAACCACGACACATGTGCGAACACATTATAGCAAATGGGGAAATTCAGCTTTATCAGAATGTCACTGCGATGACAGTTACAAACTATCAACTAACAGACGTACGTTCTTTGGTGTCAGTCTCTGACGATCCATCCGTCTTCTTCCCTGGGAACCCAAGATTCAGTCGAATACATTTAAATCTGATCCCTCCGACTGGTTATTCATCTTAACATCTTGCAGCAACATAAAGACACAATAAAAGTCAGTTGCCAAAGTTCAACCATAGAATTGACATCTTACTATCAATGTACTTATCTCTGATCCAAAGTTAATCAGCCGGTACTTTCGCGAAACAGTCCCTCAAATACTCCTCAATGGTACTCAACTACCATACCAAAAAACATGGATGAACACCTAAACTGGGAAGAACAAACAGTCACAGCTTGCCGGAAATCGCTCTCCTCCCTACATGCAATTAAAAATTTAGAAAAATATTTCCAACCCATGTTAAACAAAAATTAGTCCAAACACTAGTCTTGCCTAATCTTTACTACTGTGATGTAGTTCAACAGGGCACAAATAGTGAAAATTCGAGATGCCTCAGGCTAGTGATGAATGCTTGCGTTAGATACGTGTGCAATATGCGGTTGTATGATCATATCAGTCCTTCATACTCCCATCTAGGTTGGATACGCCCACATAAGGCACGCGATCTCCACACGATGTGCTTACTTCATCGATTTCTTAGCCACTGGTGCCCCCAATACTTATCTTCTCACATTAGACACCTATCATCATTCCACAACCGCAATACCAGATCGGATACGTCTAGTATTTTGGCTGTACCTTTACATAACACAAAATCTTTCTCCGTGTCATTCTCCATCTCAGCCATACGACTATGGAACGCGCTCCCTTGTGATCTGCGTCTTATCCAGAACCACTCAACATTCAAGAGGGAACTCAAAACTTACATATTAGGGACGGTATAGCCACATCTCTCCATCACAGCTTCGAATTTTACCATTCTATTTCTCTTCCTCTAACCTATCTACCTCTTCTGTATCTCTTTCACCCCATTCTATCGACTTATGTCCCTGCTCGATGAGAATATCTCACAAGCTGCAAGAACATAACGAGAAAGTTCCCTACTAGCAGTAGGACTGACATTCATAAAAGAAAAGTATGTTTTCTTTCATATACATACTCATTACTATTATTATTCTTGATTGTTATAATTATTTTTCTTATTGTTATAATTATCATTGTACTACTGTTATAATCTCTATTATTAATACTGAATAACACGTTATATGTCCTTAATGTTCTGTGGAAACTGAAATTCGTTCAATCTGAGTATGCCTGGTTAGATGTAAGAGAGGGCCTGAAGGCTCTAATCTTGCCAGGTAAAATAAATGCATAAATAAATAAATATAGAGCGTGAACAACAGTATTCCAATTGCGTTTTCTGAGGCGTATTCAGACTTTTTTTATGTTTAATGATCCTGTGGCTTTATCGAAGTTGTAGAAGTAGACGTGTTTAGGAACAATTAATAATATTGAATTCCGCCTGTTTTTTGGAAACTACAAAATCTTATTACGTTTGTTTTGAGTTTATGTAGATTCTTATCATCATCAGGGGGGTCTTGTTTTATTGAAATTACTAGTTCTCCAGTTTTGTAGGATCATGTCTGAATAGCTTGTCATAATTTATTCTGATATTTATGTCACCATGATGGTGGTTAGCTTCAAACACATTATTTATACTGGCGTGGTTTGTGTGGATACAGCCAATGTATATTTGTTTACTGACTTTCCACTCCCAATCAGGGGCACTTTTCCTGTTCTTCAGCAAATTTTAAAACCTGCGTGTATACGCCGCGAGAATCTGTTTTCTTCACTAGGTAATTGCGTTGCATTGGCATGAAGACTTCTCGGAAGTGAAGGTAGGTTGTTCTGAATGCCACCTTAGACACGTTCGGAAACCGGACAGACAAGTTTTGTGCTAGTTTATAACGTCTGATTACACACATTCTGTCTGTCAATGCAGCTTACCGTGATCTTCATATTCCTAGGTTTACAAAGTAGGAAATTGACACAAGTGTCAGTGTCCACCGCAGTAAGCTAGCTTTGTCCTTGAAATTCTACATTGACAGCTCAGGACCAAAGCATTTCGTGCACATAATGGAATTTTCATTTGCGCAAATCACACATTCCAAAGCGTGAAAAGTAACGGGCGTCTGGCGAAATTGAAAATTTATTTGTCTGAAGACTTGTCTGCGGCTCTGTTATTCACAAGTTCACAGTTGTCTTCAAACGTTGTGTTTACTATTCCACGCATCTTTGCGACCAGAGCGAAAGATATATAAATTAATTTGTGTTTTGTAAAAAGGATAGTGAACACAAAATAAGCAGTCTTGCATATGCGGATGACTTAGTTGTGATGGCAGATTCGATTGAAAGTTTGCAAAGTAATATTTCAGAGCTAGATCAGAAATGTAAGGACTATGGTATGAAGATTAGCATCTCCAAAACGAAAGTAATGTCAGTGGGAAAGAAATATAAACGGATTGAGTGCCAAATAGGAGGAACAAAGTTAGAACAGGTGGACGGTTTGAAGTACTTAGGATGCATATTCTCACAGGATCGCAACATAGTGAAAGAACTGGAAGCGAGGTGTAGCAAAGCTAATGCAGAGAGCGCTCAGCTACGATCTACTCTCTTCTGCAAGAAGGAAGTCAGTACCAAGACTAAGCTATCTGTGCACCGTTCAGTCTTTCGACCAACTTTGTTGTATGGGAGCGAAAGCTGGGTGGATTCAGGTTACCTTATCAACAAGGTTGAGGTTACGGATATGAAAGTAGCTAGGATGATTGCAGGTACTAGTAGATGGGAACAATGGCAGGAGGGTGTCCACAATGGGGAAATCAAAGAAAAACTGGGAATGAACTCTATAGATGTAGCAGTCAGAGCGAACAGGCTTAGATGGTGGGGTCATGTTACACGGATGGGAGAAGCAAGGTTACCCAAGAGACTCATGGGTTCAGCAGTAGAGGGTAGGAGTCGGGGCTGACCAAGGAGAAGGTACCTGGATTCGGTTAAGAATGATTTCGAAGTAATAGGTTTAACATCAGAAGAGGCACCAATGTTAGCACTGAATAGGGGATCGTCGAGGAATTTTATAAGGGGGCTATGCTCCAGACTGAACGCTGAAAGGCATAATCAGTCTTAAATGATGACGATGATGATGATGATGATAAAAAGGATAGTAAGTATTCACATCGATGCTATTATGATTCACATGATGTTAAAAATTATATTGTTTCTACTGGAAACTTGTTGTACTGACTGAATCAGAAAATGGATGTTGGCCTACGGTCGAACGGACAAACAATGGTCGTTTAATGCGTCGTCTCAAAAGATAAGGAAAAACTCAGGAAGATGTCGAAACTGCTATATGGTACTGTTGTCGGGTTTCGTAAGGATAAATCATACCATTCCAAGAAGGTTACGTGGACGACGGATAGTAATGGTTTCACGGTCCATTGACATAATCAGAGACAGACTATTGCTTTGGCTGGGAAGGGTAGGAGAAGGAATCGACGTCGACGGAGTAATACCAGATTTCGCCTAAATTAATATGAGGTAACTATGGAGATACCAGACCAGATTGACGTTACAAGACCTCTCTTCACGAATGCCAATACTTAAATCGCTGTGCGATTTCTCTCGGTGTATGTAGGCAGCGTCCAATGAACGATAATAAGACCCTTATTGTCGTCAGGTGATACGCAACGCCATTCTACGATTCACCAAGTGCACGTTTTGCCTCTTAGGAACTACTTTTTTCCTATTTATTAATAACGGTGATTTGGGCCTAGTTACAGAGTGAATGGAGCACTATGAAGCTCAACCGACACCGTCTCATCCAAAAGATAATCGAGAACGTTCACTTGATTTAAAAATTTATCGGAACTATGGTAGGAAATTTAATATGTTGATAAGAATGCAGGTGTCCAAGCGAGAAACCTAAGATTTTTTCCAGCTTGAAACGTGATGAACAGTTTATTAAAAATACTAACAAAAGGGTTTGATTTAGCTGTATGAAGACACTGCGGTTAAAACTGGATCAAATTAAACATCTCAAGAAAAGGTCCTACATCAGTGGACTGTATGAAAATAAACCCAACAATCTACAGATGGGTATAATTGCTCGATACCAGTTAGGCCCTAGTGAAGAGGAAATATTTCGAAATAGTGAAATACGTAATGTAAGTAGTTGATTTTGACAGAATTATTTTGCAAGGCTACTCCAAGAGCCGATGATGGTCACAATAGAAGGATGTGAAAGGCAAGAAACTGGCGTATAGAGAAAATGCTGCATTGAGTGCTCAGTCTTACGAGTCTTTTGGGAAGCTGACTTATCAGAATTGTCACACTTTGAAAATCAAATGCGTAATACGTAAATTTATTTCCTTTCAAGTTTTCCTAACCACTGCAAAGCAATGGCACAGATTCAGTGGTGGCATACGGTATGGTCAGTCACGATGGAAACAGCAGACGGAAACACGAGCTACTGAAGCTTGGGCCCGGTGTTGCGGCTGCGTGGCACTGACATTCGTCCGTTCCGCTAAACTGCGCAGGGCATTCCAAGTAAAAGTTACGAAATGCGTGGAACAGCTTGAACTTCAAACAACATGTTACGTAACGCGAGGCGAGGGCTCTATTACACACTCCGAGAGCATGGAGCACACAGCATTTCCTTTTTTCTTGGGTTTTCCATCCTGCACAGCACGTCCTTGCTAGTAGCCAAAGTAATTTTCTGCTATAACTGTACAGTTACATCTATTGCATAATACTATCCTAAGGAGAATGTTCGCTTGCTCTTACTTGATAGGACGCCTGTGAAAGCAAGCACAGAGTCAAGGTTAAACTGTTAGCGTGATTAGTTTTCTTGTTAGTGACAGCTTCCGTGAAAACAATTTAATTGCACTATTTTACTATGAACCGGATTGTGTTAGTTTAAAGCGAATGATTGTTATAAATATTAGGTTGGTGCATAAGTTGGTAGCGTTTTTGTTTTGCATGTTGGTATTTCAGTCGCTATGGGTTTATTTATCGATTGTCATTTTTTGTTTGTAGTTCACTGTTGTTTTTTGAGTTTACAAATGTTCATGTGTGTGAATCCCTAAGAGACCAAACTGCTGAGGTCATTGGTCCTTAGACTTACACACTACGTAAACTAATGCTAAGAACAACACACACACACACACACACACACACACACACACACACACACACACACACGCGCGCGCGCGCGCGCGCCCGAGGGAGGTGGGGCCACGCAATCATTTTGTCATTTGGAGATAGTGAGTGGAGCTATGGACGCTAGAAAGTGGAGTGTCAAGTGGAAAAATCGCAACCCTTCCGATATATATACTTCTGTTTGAGGGCTGTTGAGGAGTGACAATGGCGGAGGCAACCAGAAACATTGCGCCATGTATGGGGATAACGATGTTGGACAGAGCACTGCAAGAAAATGGTTTTCTCGTTTTAAGGAGGACCGTTGTGACATTAGTGACCCACCACGCTCAGGAAGACTTTCGGCGTTTGATGAAGATCGTTTAAACACATTAATCCACAGTGATCCATATCAGTGTACTCGAGAATTGGCAAATGTAATTAAGTGGATCATTCCACCATCGTGCGACATCTGCGTGTTGTGTTGAACGTTAATATATCGGGTGTATGGGTAGCGCACGCTTTAAGCCAAAATCATAAAAATCAGTGGGTGGCCTTATGTGCATCTCCTGCTTGGTCATCAGCCGGCCAGAGTGGCCGAGCGGTTCTAGGCGCTACACTCTGAAACCGCGTGACCGCTACGGTCGCAGGTTCGAATCCTGCCTCGTGCATGGATGTGTGTGTTGTCCTTAGGTTAGTTAGGTTTAAGTAGTTCTAAGTTCTAGGGGACTGATGACCTCAGAAGTTAAGTCCCATAGTGCTCAGAGCCATTTAAACCATTTGTGTGGTCATCATCAATTGGCTGATCAACATCACCGACCATTTCTATCCTGCAGCGTTATGGTGACGAAAAATGGCGTCTTTATGCTAACACAAGGAAAAGAAAGGAATGGTGAGCCCAAAGAAAGCAGCAACTCCTCGTAAAAAGACTTGCGTGAATCCACGAATGATAATATTACGCATCTGGTGGAACAGCGATTGTGTGGTGTGCTAAAAAGTGCTTCCCCGAGGTGTAACCAGCACTGTTGACATTAATTGTCTACAACAGGACGTCTTGCAGACCCAATGACCAGGAAGACTGCGTGAAGTAACGCCCGCCCGCATTCTGCTACACGACAATAAAAAACATTATACAAGAGTTAGTCATTCCGCCCCCACCTTATTCACTTGATCTTGCGCCCTCAGATTTTTACCTTTTCTGTTGTCTGTAGAAGAATCTTCAAGGAACTTCCTTTTCGGCTCAAAATGCGCTTCGAACATGGCCCGACGAGTTATTGTCCTCTAATCACGTCATTTCTACAGTCTCTGAACCGAAAAGATACCACAGTGTTGACAGAGTGTTGTAAATAGCGAAGGAAAATATATTATTGATGACTAAGTCTCTGTTATGTATATCTGTTGTGTTTATTAAACGTACAGAAAAACGTTACGAACTTCTGCAGCAACCCAACAGCTCCTTTGTAAAATCATCCTGCGGGAAAACACAGGATTTCTTAAGTAATAGAACCCAGTACGTTGCCCTCCATGGTGAGTGTTCATCGGAGGTGAGGGTATCATCTGGAGTGCTCCTGGGAAGTGTGATAGGTGGATAGCAATTTGCTGCTGTTTACTGATGATGCTGTGGGGTACGGGAAGGTGTCGTCATTGAGTGATTGTAGGAGGATACAAGATCAGTTGGACAGGATTTGTGATTGGTATAAGGAATGGCAGCTAACTCTAAATATAGATAAATGTAAATTAATGCAGATGAATAGGAAAAAGAATCCGGGAATGTTTTAATACTCCATTAGTAGTGTAGCGCTTGACACAGTCACGTCGATTGAATATTTGGGCGATAAGAGAGATTAGGGCTCGTACAGAGGCATATAGGCAGTCATTTTTCCCTCGTTCTGTTTGGGAGTGGAACAGGGAGAGAAGATGCTAATTGTGGTACGAGGTACCCTCCGCCATGCACCGTATGGTGGATTGTGGAGTATGTATGTAGATGTAGGTTTTACTTCTCTATTATGGTATAACATTCGACTGTGTGGTATTGCTGAGAACCAAACGGACGTTTGTTAGTGCTTCTACACTGCTGGTCACTCAAATTACAACAGCGGGAAGGATATCAAACAAACAAAAATTTACTTAGTGTGCGTATACAGAATAGTTGGTATATAACATGATTAAAATTTTTGGTGATTTGATGACGGCCGGCCGGTGTGGCCGTGCGTTTCTTGGCGCTTCAGTCTGGAGCCGCGTGACCGCTACGGTCGCAGGTTCGAATCCTGCCTCGGGCATGGATGTGTGTGATGTCCTTAGGTTAGTTAGGTTTAAGTCACACATGTGATAACCCAACTGCCTTATCCAGTCAGAAATGTACGCCTGTTGTCCACATTACAAGCTACGCCTTCAGAAGTGGTCATGTTTTGTTTCCAAATCGCACCCCGTACCGTCACGCCAGATGCTTGGCCCGAGTGACTATGGCGAATGCAAACTGGAAACGTTCGTTTTCCTCGGAATCTCAGCACGCGCATACATCCGTCGTGATGCTGTACATACAAGCGAGACTCGCAGGAAAAGACGTTAAGATGTCACTCCTCCAACTGTCGTTGGACTCACCATTGTTGAATTATCCTCCCTCCTCCCACGTCAAGTGAAGCGGCAGCAGTAGTTGCCCTGCTGGCAGTCCGTCGCACTGACCGTGTGGATAATTGTCTTGCTGCAAATAAGCCATTTACTGACTCAAGTTGCGTGACGCGCTTGTACGATCCAGCACGACCGAGCGAACTGTTATGTCTGTCCTTGAGGCGGCAAGTCGCATGAGACCGTTGAGATTTTGCATAGCGTTGGGTGTGAAGCTATCAATTCCACGTGCGGATGACGGTCGTGGGATCCCGACCAGCGCAAGGAGAAGTATTGCGGTACAATAAACCGCAGTGTGGGTAGGCCACGATCCTGCCACTGTCGAATTCCGACTCGTTGTGGTAGACATTTCTCCTTTTATACACGACACATTGCGATCTTTTCTCAAACAACCAACATTCAAATGCGACGTGTGAATGAAAACACCGCCGGATAATCTTTCCGGATGTATAAAATGTACGTGTGTAATATTTATATCGAGTAGAAGTAGGTTTATATTATGTAACTGTATATCTGCAATTACGAAGTGTGCATTCTTTGTTGATTAAGGTCATTGATTTGTGACAGGAATTTTAAAGTATTGTAATGTAGATATGGAAAAAGCTAAACGATGTTAAAATAATGAAATTTTATAATATTATATTTAGAAGAAAATATTGTATATGGAAGCTGATTCGTGCCTTGCATTTGTAATATGTAAAAGACGTGGGGAAGTCCCTGCGCAGCGGAAGTGGCTGAGCGCAGTGTAAAAGGTGGTTTTGGCGGTCGAACTGGGCGGCTACTTGGTGGGAACGATTCGAAGTCAGTGGCTAGCCGTTGCACAGTACACAGTGACAGTGATAAGGGAGGCAATTGGAAGCCGCTTTGCAAGGAATTTTGCCTCGGATGTAGAATTGGCTGTTGCATGGTACTCTCGGCGATAAGGAATGGCTCTAACTCGATAAAAATCCGTCGCCAAGAAGAAATTTATAGAGCATTCAAACATTAAGAGCAGTGAGTACAGTTAGCCGCCATGTCGCTTGCCACCACAACTTCGCCAGTGCTCCACCAACTTCATGCATATAGATATGTATCAGAGCATGGACCAGTTAATTTCTGTGAGTGATTTAATAATAATCCAAGTGCTATAAACTTGTGTTTAGAACCAAATCTTTATTCTAATCATGAACCTATGCAGGTTCCCCTCATAAGTGTTCAGAAATCGAGTATCCTGTTTCTAATGAACTAGTAATTTATTTATGTTTGTCAAATGTGCAAGGATTAGGAATGTTGCTAAAGTGCTCTCAGCTTATTGCAAAATATCGTTGTGCAAAAATTCAGTGCTAGACTGTGTAAATGTTACTGTCTAAAATACCTGCTTCACAGGTGATGAAAAAAGACCAATAATTGAAACTTAATTTAGTTTTGATTACTATCATGAACGAAATTTTGAAGTTAATTGAACTCAGTATTGAATAATTTGTCTTGAAAAGTAAACATATAAATTATTGCAAGTGAAGTTAGAGTTGATTTTGTTTGAATTCGTCTTTGTTACTGAAGTAATCTTAGAGTAATCTTAGAGCTTGACTAGTGACACCGTACCAGTTTATGGATCCCTGTCATATTCTTCACATGTTAAAAAGATAAATGGACTATTATTACTACTAAAGAAATCTGATATATTTCTATAAATGGCGGTATAAACAGTGTGATTGTGGTGTTATTTATTTTAATTGTGGTATTTATATGTCAGTTAAGTCGGAAGCCCCTTTTCGCCAATTTTAGTTCTGCACTTCTTGCAGTAACATCACTAGGTACTGATCCAAGTAACAATAATGAGTGTAGCTCTTATTAGTGTGAGTTTGATACGATTTTGCTTTCTATGATTACTAGTATGTTCATAATTGGTAAGTTACTGCGACCGACAGATCATAGTGCCCTGTATCCGTTTGTATCATGTGCGCTATTCAAAGCGAATACTAATGAAAGTGACTTCAGTAGCTGATATTCAATTTTCTTAAACTTATACTTCCAATTTAATGTGCCTAATTGGGCTGGCGACTGTTCATTTTTCACTCGTATATGAATTTTACTGATTTCGTTAATCCCAAAATTAAAGTATGTTTGATTTTTCTGTTAATTGCACACTATTCAAAATTAATTCATCCATTAGACGTACGCACGGTCAAAAATCAAAATCCTCCCAGGGGCTAACATTAGTTTGTCACGGCAGGCTGTGTTATACGTGGAGTTACTCCTGGTTTGTGCGGATGCTATTAATTTGTATACCCAAGCATTTTGTACTTTGGTGTCTGCTGCAAACCTCCTTCGTGGGACTGCAGTTTTAATTGTCAGCATTCCATATTCAGACAGGCTTATATGTACGCTATTAGTCTCTTTTACAGTGTATGGCAGGGGGAACGTCGTACAAAATTCATCATTTCCTTTTCTGCTCCATTCACAGACGGAATAATTTACATCTTTACCCAACAGGCCACCTTCCTTTGTGGCGGTGGATACTTCTAGTACCACTGTGATGTACGCCATTCTCACTTCCAGTCGTGAGTGAAGCGCGGAACTAATGCTTGTCGGTAGGTCTCCGTTATTTCTCTGATTTTCACGCCATGTTCATATTGCGAGATGTACATGTGAGAAAGCAATAGGTAGCTTGGCTCTTCTTGAAGCGTACGTTCCCGGAATTTGAACATTATACCTGTGTTTGTAGCGTCTGCCAGTGGAGTTTGATGAGCATCTTCGTGAACCTCTCGCACTTACTAAACCAACCCGTGACGAAACGTGCCGCTCTTCTTTGAATATTCTCTATCCACGTTTTAGTAGTACGTGGTAAGCATTGGGGAACTGACGTGTAGTACTCGGCCAAACTAGTATTTTGCCGGCCGTTGTGGCCAGCAGTTCTAGACGCTTAAGTCTAGAACCGAGCGACCGCTACGGTCGCAGGTTCGCATCCGGCCTCGGGCACGGATGTGTGTGATGTCCTTAGGTTAGCTAGGTTTAAGTAGTTCCGAGTTCTAAGGGACTGATGACTTCCGATGTTAAGTCCCATAGTGGTTAGAGCCATTTGGACCGTTTGAGCCAAACTAGGATTTTGTGAACTACCTCTCTGGTTCATGAAGTTTTAGTCAGATCTGTCACCAAAATTTTACTTCCGAACTCGCAGTGTTGCTCTTATGCTCATTATGGTTTCCTTCAGTTTCAACTGTCCGTATGCCCAGTTTTATTCTTTTACGAAGTTACATGTACTTGCTTTCCTGCAAATGGAACTTGGTGTTATTACCTATAGCTACAGTGCATAATAACTGTATGCAAGACTTTCTGTAGCTGAACGATTACCATCCACACCATTTTTAATAATTGTGAAATCGTACCTTTTCAGATGACGTTTCGTAATTTAACTCCCAGTAAAATCACTCCCTCTCTCCTCTCCACCTCCCTGCTGGTAATTGTATTTGTGGAAACTTTGAAGACGACTTGGCAGTTCAGCATAGGTGTTGCTGTATGAGGGCGTGCTGAAAAGTTCAAAATGATTCAAATGGTTCTGAGCAGTATGGGACTTAACTTCTGTGTCATTAGTCCCCTAGAACATAGAACTACTTAAACTTAACTAACCTAAGGGCATCACACATATCCATGCCGGAAGCAGGATTCGAATCTGCGACCGTAGCAGTCGTGCGGTTCCGGACTGAAGCGCGTAGAACAGCTCGGCCACAGCGGCCGGCTGTGTTGAAAAGTAATACCTCCGAATTTTTTATGTGAAAACTCGTAAGACTGTCTAAATAAAACAAAGATTATTAACATTCTACTTCGTTATTCTTCACGTCTCCATATTTTCAGCTCCCTGCCGCTAGACGGGTCCGAATTATAGCGTGTAACACGGAGGTGGGTAACATAACTACGTCGGTGTATGAGAAACAGTGTGCTGTAATCGAGATTGGAATTCGAACAGTTCGTCTAGACACGGGGCACCCTTTCCTTCAGCAAGACAGTTCCAGACCACACACGAGTGCTGCAGCATCTGTAACAATGCGACGCCTTGTGTCTACTGTCATCGATCAGCCTCCATACAGTTCCGACTTGGCCCCATCCACAGTTGAGAAAACACCTTCGAGGACTTCACTTTGATAGTGACGAAGCAGTCAAAACAGAGATGAGGTTGTGGTTCCGTTAACAAAGTTAAACACTTTACAGTGTTAGTCGTTACGGTGACTGTTGAGAAGTAAATATGTATACACGAAGAATAGAGATGTAGAGTAATAGTAGTGTTTGTTTTATTTAAAAAGCTTTAAGAGTTTTCACATTCAAAAAATTGGGAGGCATTTCTTCTCAATACGTCCTCGTGTATTGATACTACTCTTCGTTTCGTAACTTTAAAGCTTAGTGGGTTGAATTTGCTGTTGTTCACTAGTAATGTACAGTCAGAACTTTTTATCCTTGCATTACTTTCATCCTCAGTGACACGTCTGATGATAGCAATATTCAAAACATGTAATGAAATAATGTAATAAATAAAAATTAGTTAAGCAATCTTGGCACTATTATTCGCAAAACTCGTAATTATCACCTGCGTAGTCCAAGAATTCATTTCGTTTACTAATGATTGGGGTAGTTATATCCACAAGCAACTTTTGCAACAACGTGAGCGTTTATTCTGTCAGCTATCATGAAAGAATATTCAGCTTCGCCTTTTTAACCCGTATTAAATTTATAAGATAACGATAAGAATGGACAACAATATATTATTAGGTTTGCAACCGCGATAATCAGCACTGACGTTACCTGAAAACAATATCAAATGACCACACCGAGGGACAATCTATATAAAATGGTTTCGTGTCATTGAAACATGGGGACTCAGTATACGGAATAATGTGGTTAGTAAATACGTTAGCAATTGGTGGAATTAAAAGTCACTTACTTTGTAGAAAAGAGAACTACTATGCTGAGATTTAAAAACAATTACGACAGGAAGTGTATAAAGAGCAGTAATTCAAAACACGGCCGTGAAGTCGTAGCCGTTGGTAGTAGATGTAGACACAGCGAACTGAAGACAAGTGCTACATCATTTCGACAAGCGGGCTTACGCCTTACTTCATACTGATAAGGGATTGCTGCTTGTGATGGAGAAAATTCTGACTGTTGGAGCAATACGCCAGTTGATGTCTCTAATTCCATACGAGGTTCAGATACTAGCTTATGTAGCACGAACTCTGCAAACAATAGCTTTATGACCTTTATAAGTTTACTTCAAACAAAAACTTCTGCATACTTTTCCTGATGACGTACACGCTTAACATTCTTCTCTCTTTGCCGTTTCGCGACATGCATGGGAAAATTGGATCACTACGCCAAATCGTATCCCTATTCGCCTGTTACAGTGAACAAAAAAAACATCCACTTTGCTCAGATGATAACGTAACCATGCACATAAAAGTATCGTGCAAGCAAAAGTAAATGGTCAACTTCCAGATATTTGCATCCAAATTTGATTTTTATCACATCCATCTTTAACTACGAGTACTGACAGTTAGTGTATCATGTTTCGAACACAAACATATTAACTTCGGAATGTGCTAAGAATTGCCTTATTTCGAATTATAAACGTCATCATTATGAGAGACCTTTAGCAGACCCTGGCGATTTGTATAAAAAGAGGGTATCATTATTGATTTCTGTGGCCTTATCTTGTAGTATCCTTAACTGTATTCGAAAACTCGGCCTTCCATTGCATGAAATACCATTTTGCATACCTAGTATTTACGCAGCCATCAAGATAATGTCGTAAACTTCCTACAACATCGTCAGTCGGATTGCTGCTTCTGAGAACATTCTGTATTCGGTTTATTCAGTAGCCAGCTTAGTTTTCTCGAAGGAGTTTTTAGGAACCCAGGTCATGTTTCGGTTCGAATCTCCAGATCGCAGATAATTTGGATACTTCTTACGTAGATAAAAGACACAGAATTATTAAAAAATTCACCAGCCGTTGTCGTTATGTTTCCAGTGTTGGCAGCGTCTCTTTCATATCTGTAAGTGTCACCCACTTTTTGAAGGTTCTAGAAGCATACTTAGGGGATATCATCTGTGAGAAAAATAGAAACAAGACGTTCTTAAGAGTAACACGCGTTGAATACGGTATTTTTATCGCATTCAAAGGCAATCCATAGTACATTACTACAACCGTGAAAAATCGATTACAAACGGCCACAGTATTCTGTTTTTCTGTCGTAAGAATTTAAACTCGAAGCAAAAAGAAGTAAAAGAACTGTCACCACTGCACCAAGCGTAACATCTTACTGACGTCACGAAGACACGTGTCAGGGTAAAAAACTGTTGCATTAAAGAAAGATGTATCACTGTGCAGCTATTACTGTTTAAAAGACGTGCTGTATCACGATTTTGAAAAGCAATCTCATCTTCAGATTTTTGTTCCCTATCGTCTGCAAACATGAATGCTAGTCATTAACATAGTGTCTCTTTGAGTGAATGTATCAGAAAGTCTTTTAAGTCTTTCGCGCATAAGATCTTCTTTTAGAATTGCACCATATTTTAGTTGTACTTGTGAAACTATTCTCTTTCTGTCTGCTCTTTGAATTGTCAATTTTTCCTATTTTCTTGAGTGTTCCTTTCGTCTTACAGGTTTTGATGGTCAAAATGATAAAATACGCCAAGATATTTGATAGAGAATCGTTGGTGATAATTAGAAACGTGGGTGACGATACTTCATTCCTTAGATACTCATTTCAGAGACGTAATAATACCATTTTTGGTGACCAAGGCCATACCAGTGAACATTAAAAGCTGTATACCCAAATGCTTAAATATTTAAAATAATTTGATCGCAGTGTTTGTACTCATTGTTTCCGCTAGGAATTCAGTTTGTTCCCTCCACACGGTGACATTCCTTAAGTGTGCGTTTTAAAGGCACGGTGACGAGTAATTATTATTGAAGGTGCTTCTTATACTTGATCCAACTACTAGGTTTACGCTGTCCAAACATTTGCGTGTGTAGCACCCTGGCCAACTCATGCGAGTCTCAGAATACAGCCTCTCGCAAGTTTCTAACCAAGGCCATAAATTAATTTATCCATGACGATGATGGGTTGGCTCCGTAGCTGTGTATTAAATTACTCGAAGAAATACATCAACCAGCACATTCTGTACAGATTGATTTATATCAAGACACGTTTCGGATTTTCATCCATCTTCAGCTGACGTAAGACAGTTATATATTCATCAGAGCAACGTTTCCGTCCACTGCATTTTGAATCCTGCAGCTGCCGTTTAATCTGCAACATTTTGTTCCTTGTTTCGAGTTTATATGCATTATGCACACACTTTCAAACCTGACTGGATAGTTTCACATGTTAGCTGTCTGCTTCCGTGATTCGAGGAGGCGCGCGGGCTCTGAGGCGGTGGATGAAGAAAGGCCGGTGTGCCGGCGAGCCTGGATATGAATTTTAAGCGTTTTCTCACATCCGGCCAGGTGAATACTGGGCTGCTACCCAAGAACCGCTTCAGTTACATGATTCAAAAACATTTAGGAAACGTTCTTATACTTTCATATGAAATAACACTATGTGCAAACAGTTGGGGGGGAGGGAAAGGGAGGTCACAGGAAGTGCTTCTGCCCACCTTCTACCAGTAACATTGACAAATCCTATCGTTAACATGCCCATCCTTTGTAGATAGTGGATAAATTCTAGGAAAAAGGGTACATACACTTTTAGCTTCGCTGATGCACTGAAGCATTCGCTATGTGGGCGACTTATTAAGAGTCGCTGCTACATTGGCGCCCTCACCACCGCCGTCTGTAGTGAGCAGTACCTATACTTTCTGGCTCATCGAACACTACAAGCCAACCACTTTTACTAGTACAATGTCCAGTCACTTTATTGTGACCACCTGTCAAAAGCCTAAATAATCACATTCTGCGGCGCAGACCATTGCTAGACGTGCAAGAAGAGAGTCAGTGAGGTTCTGGAAGATACCGATAGGGATGTGTGTAAATTTCCTACAACATGCTTCTGTATGAAATTTTACCTCCCACTCTATAAAAAGTCTATGTATTACCCAAACTATATAATCACGAACTGTTATCCAACTCAAACCGGTATGCCAACCTGTGACTAAACAGAAGCTAATTTGAATTGATGTGTAAGTGGTCTGAATATTTTATATTAAATGCGCAATTGAACGAAAACTATTGTCTGGCCCTAATAAAAATTTCCCCTCATTTCGCGTCTTGACAACATTGTTGCAGATTTTTCGAAAGCACAACAGCACACAACAAGCAGGCAGTGGCTATGCTAGATTTCTATTTATAAATAACATTTCCAAACAATATTCAGACTGTTGCATAGCATTTGGCGCAATGTGGTAATGTGTGATCATGAACCTTTTTTAAATAGTGGAATGGGAAAATATCTATTCCTATGAAAGGATATTCCAAGACAACGATTTTACAACCAAGTACCGGGTGATCAAAAAGTCAGTATAAATTTGAAAACTGAATAAATCACGGAAGAATGTAGATAGATAGGTACAAATTGACACACATGCTTAGAATGACATGGGGTTTTATTAGAGCAAAAAAAACCACAAGTTCAAAAAATGTCCGACAGATGGCGCTTCATCTCATGAGAATAGCAATAATCATCATAACAAAGTAAAACAAAGCAGAGATGATGTTCTTTACAGGAAATGCTCAATATGTCCACATCATTCCTCAGCAATAGCTGTAGTGTTGTGAACAGCACTGTAAAGCATGTCCGGAGCTATGGTGAGGCACTGGCGTCGGATGTTGTCTTTCAGCATCCCTAGAGATGTCTGTCGATCACGATACACTGGCGACTTCAGGTAACCCCAAAGCCAATAATCGCACCGACTGTGGTCTGGGGACCTGGGAGGCCAAGCATGACGAAAGTGGCGGCTGAGCACAGGATCACCACCAAACGACGCGCGCAAGAGATCTTTCACGCGCCATCTGTCGGACATTTTGTGAACTTTGTTTTTTTTATTTTCTAATAAAACCCCATGTCATTCCATGTCCATGCATGTATGTCAATTTTTACCTCTCTATCTATATTATTCCGTGGTTTATTAAGTTTTCAAATGTATACTGACTTTTTGATCATACTGTATATATTCAAAAAGACAGAGTAAAACTTCGCGTGATCTTCACACACAGCATTGGTTTAAACAATACTATGCTTAACAAATGCACAATGATTAAAAAGGGCATAAAGTTAACTGAGAATTTCTATGAAAACCAAACAGCTTGATCAGTTGATACGTTAATGCATGACTCAGGTAAGTGCAGCGCTCTGTCTCTCAGCTCTGAGCAAATGAACAAAATTAATTAGCCGAAAATAATAATTCCGAAAAACTAGCTGCACAGTGCAGCAATAGTACCTCAAACTTCTTCTCTTCGAAAAAAAATTATACACAATTTATATTCCCTTGGGCTTTCAATGGACCCTCATCCGAGAAACATAGCGCAGCTGGCCATGGCAGTGGAATCGGCATGACTCCACATCTACTGTGGGCGTGTCATTTTGATTTTTGTAAGTCATCGATGTATACGTCCGAGAGAGAGCAGTTCATGTTACTATTAAATAATCGTTGGTCTTCCTGTGGCACATTCTTGGGCTCTGCGCTGTCTGTTACATTCTTAGTTGAAGTGTGGACGTATTCAGAAATGCTGTGTTGACTTTTTATTGCATCTGTTAGATGAAGAAAGATTTACTGTGAAACACAGCAAGGACGAATATCACGTAACATGGAAGTTGGAGGCTCGGCAGCTCTGTACAGCAGGATAGGTGTCAATTGGTGGCAGATCTGACAACAGAATACAATTGTGGCGCAGGGTCAATTGTTTCGAAGGGACATCTTTCAGTGCACATTGCTGAATATGGGGTTTCACGCCAGACGGCCCCAACGAAATCGTCGGTTACGGTTTTAGTGGGCTCGGAATTATTGAAATTGGAAGGTGGATCAATGACGACGTGTCACCTAATCGAATAAATCACTTTTTTTGTTACACTAGGTCGATGGCCGTGTCCGGATACTTCGTCATCTAGGAGAATGCCTACTCGAAACATGCACAGGGTGTGGATAATGTCATTCAGATAGCAAAGACAAGTCGTCCATTTAAGCTGTCGAAGCATGTTGCCCATCATACGCTCGAACGCGACTGGAGTGTTACATTGTCCAAATAGCGTCAGTCTGAACTCATGGGGGCCATCGGCGGTTATGAAGGCAATCTTTTACCGCACGGCGTTGTCAACCTCAAATCGCCAATAGCTTCTCTGCATGCCCATATACGAGTGAGAAATACTTTGCTCCTTCGAGCAGTTTGGGGTGTAATCAATGCGTGGCAATGAGCAAACATTTTTCTTCTTAATTTTGTTCAACCGCTGCTAGTCGACACAGAAACGCCATTTGCCTTCTGCTTCTTTAAAAGGGTCGCGGGAGAGGAAGAAGGGATTCAGTGATGTCATATTGCAGGATCTTCTCCGCTTCCTTCCTAATTATGCGTCATTCAACCGGCGGAACCCTGTACGAGCACTGGCTAATTGCTGGATGACCTCCATCTTTTTACTGTGGTCAACTTGGTGTGCCCTTTCTCCACTCTAGATTTGAAAGCATACGAAAATTGTTGCTGAAGTACCGCCGTTGTTCTTCGGACAGGCCAGATCGTATTGCTGGTAGTTCGACAGTAGCTTACTCCATTCTGGTCTGGAGTAATTGTAGTGCAGCAAGATGATTTGTTGATGTCACTGAGCTGCCCATCCTCGACTGGTTTGGCTGTTCTTTCGCAATTACATTTAGGGACGAGTTGTGGCTGCCCGTGACAATTAATGATCCAAAATTATCCTTGGCCACGTAAACTGTTTATACTTCGGTATTTACTCGCTGACTGAGAATTCCTTGACATCAGCCGCATGAGCTGTAGATCTACTACCCAGTAATGACACATGAACCAGAGTTTTCCGCTCTGCGCTAGCGGTCGGCTTAACCACTTCGACTATTCGTTCACGTTCCCTGGACCGACTCAACCGACCGAGCGGGGCAGCGCGGTGGTTAGCAAAATGGACTCGCGTCGGGAGTCCGATGGTTCAAATCCGTGTGCGGCGATCCTGATTTAGGTTTTCCGTGATTTTCATAAATTGCTTAGGGGAAATACCGGAACAGTCTTTTCGAAACGGCATGGCCGCTTTTCTTCTCCATCCTTCCCTAATTTTAGCTTGTGCTCCATGTCCAATGATCTCGTTGTCGAAGCGACTTTGAATCACTAATCTCCTCCCACGACCAAATTTCGATAAGCCACTCTGCCTACATCCTTATATCGTTCTTCACTAAATTCATCACCTAATGCTCGCAACACTACTTGGATTCCCGCAACAGGGAGAATGTGGCAGGCGACCTCCCACGACAAACGGTAAGACTGGTTTTGAGTCCCGGTTCTTATGTCACTATTGGGTAGTAGATGTGTACCTAATACAGCTGAGGTCAAGGAATTCACCGTCAGCGAATAAATGTCGAACTATTTTGTACAGCTGTTGATCGTCAGCAGCATCTGTTCTTTCAGACATACGTGTAAGTAAAGTGCTTATTATCGTCACTACCACGTAGATTTATTTTGTGAGCTTCTGTAGCTTTTTGCAATCTACGATAGTCACATAGTTAAACAGAGACTGACAACTGTAACTCGTCTCTTTGATGACAGCAGGATAACAACGTCTTGGACGGCAAACAACTGTACAGAACAGTCCTTGTTATCTGTGCTTGTTGGAACAGCTTCGTCCAGCTGAAGCTCTGATCTTCCACCGTCTACCCCATTCGAGAGTAACATTATGACTGCAATCCGTAAAAGCTATACATTCAAAGGACTGCGTTATGTCATTGATTCTTCCAAATGCACGATCCTGCCGGCGTGTCGTATTTTCCAGTAGTGAACTTAGGCAGAGTTGCTCTCGTATCACGGAACGTAGTCTTCTTTAGCTAACGATGTTAAGCTTCTGAGCCCACAAGGGACCGGACAGTTTGGCCGTCGATGATGACGAAGATGAGATTTCCCGATATCTTGGTAACTGTTGTGCATGGAGTATTTTTATCTGTGGTGGAATGATCTCTCTTACGTTTCCTGAATTCAGCGCCTAGGCAAACAATTGGTACGGCGACGTGAGACGGCTACGCCGACGTGAAACGGCTTTCTGGGGAGCAAGTTCGTCAATGGTACAGCAATGGGCTTCGTCCTATAAGTCCATACAATCTACTACATTCGAATGGCATAAATAGGCTTGTTATGATGGTCGACGTCTTGTGGTGTAATAGTTGCCGAATAATCGTCTTCTTTCTCTGCAGTAACCTACAGTGTGTCCAGGGCGTCCGCAGTGTAAATATACCGGTGTGTTGTGCTCCGTTCTCCAAATGTCTGTTCTTCTGCGCGGCGTTATACCTCGTGGAGAAGTTGATTGGATCTATGATGGTCGGATTCTTTATGTCGTTTGATGGCTTCCGCATAAGTGGGAACTGACCGATTCTATTGTTTCTGGCGCTTTCAACCGCTGGCAGAGATTGGTGCTAAAGATCGACATACCTCTTCTTCAACATTTTATGTTACCTCCTGACGTATGTAGGTTGACATTCATGGTTGCTGTCTCTGGTGTACTTGATCCCAGGTTTCTGATTTCTGCCTGTCATACAGTACTCTCTCTCTTCTTATACCAACTGGCATACGAGACTTGCGAGCTGATGACGGTTTTCCACAAGTGTCAGAGCGACCACATTCGGTAGTCGGTCATACCACTTCCGCCTAATATTTTTTCTTTTGCTGCATTTCCTCAATTCGCTGGGGCCACTTGACAAATTCCTCCGTTGCTTTGGTATCTTTTCCAAAAAGAGTTTGGTACTTGTTTTATGCGACTCCTTTCTTCAACCGTGAGATTTCGTTCTCAGTCATATTCGGACTCACATTGAAGCATAGGACCGAAGCATCGTAATTGTATCGTTTTCCCATGGTGTTGGACCCTGTTATTAAATTGTTCTTCGGCTAAACAGACTTGCTGCTGATTGTCACTAAATGTTTTCTTCAGGTCGGCCTGGAATTTGTCACAGCTATCGATCTTCTCTTCATAGTTCTCGAACCACTGCTGGGCTGCGCTGTCCCAGCAAAATTATAAGTTTGTCGAGTACACCATGTCATACCGCATGTTGGAAAAAGCGACTCCTTCAAATTCTATCAGCCATTTCGACGGGTAGCGATCAGTGTTTTCGGAAAACTTTTATGTTGCATGAGTATAGTCACCGTGATGTAGATTTTTGAAGTACCCAGCGTCTCCACCAAGCAATGTCACAGCATAACCGCAATCAAGAACAAATTCGAAAGCACGGAAGACAGTGAAGTACAACACTTAGCACTGAAAGCATGTTTATTACGGACACCAACGTACAGATAGAACATAACTGCATCTTGGAGGGAAAGTGCTGCTTTTTATACGAAAATCGAAATTCCTGAATATGCAAACACTACAAACGTGAGAAATTTCGTTGACCTTCTAGAAATGATAAGTGTAAATAACAAAAATATTTGCTGATGATCAGATTTTAACTCGCGACCTGCAACATGCAACACAACTCGCGGTAGTATAATTTAAATTTCAAACTTGTTAGCTGTAATATAAGTGAATAAATCTTCCTTCCATTATCACGTTTATCAGAGACTTCTATAATGTACTTGTAAACCTGACGATGATGACCGCATTTTTCTTACTGTACGGTGGTGGCCTGCAAAATTTTCCCGGAAGCAAAATATTTTCAGGGCATTTGGTTGCCGCCACGTTCCATCATAAAATTTAGCTTTTCTGGCATTAGTCAATTTGACACAATATTGTTCATCTCACCAAGGCGCATTTCCTTTTTTCAGGTGCTGCTTCAATCCGTATCATTTGTATTTTTTACCTATGAAATGCCAAGTCAGACATCGTAACAAAAATCTTACGTTCATTATAAGTGTCGTATTTCTCACGGCTCGATGACTATAAGTCGACTACAACATATGATATTAAAGTTTCCTGCCTGAAGATTATATTGGATGTTTCAGTGAAAGTCCTACCCGCACAGCGCCGTGCTTAGGAGGTCTACTAGCATTAATTTGTTTACCTCATATTATCACGAAATATAACTGTTATGTATTGATATAGAAAGCAAAAAGTCTTAATCTGTATATTTTCCCACTAATTGCATGTTTAGAACTGAGCTTGGTGGCGCAATTGTAACAAAATGGACTCATCACGACGGCGGTCTACCCAGATTCGGATTTTACATGATGGCCATAAACCGCAGACGGGAAATTTCGGGTTGTTTCCTTTGAGAAGGTCACGGGCGATTCCCTTTCGCATCCAATACTACATGTCCTGTCTTCGTAACTTCTCTTACGTTCTCCTGCAACCATGCGGGACTAGCACTTTGAGAAGAAAACGTATTGCGGAGACAAGGCTTCGTCACAGCCTGTGGATTGCTTCCAGAAATAATTAGTTTCGGCTGGTAGGAGATAAGGTACTGGCAGGAGTGAAGTTGTGAGGAGGAGGGAGGGGGGGGGGAGTGTCCAGAGTCGTGCTTGGACTGCTCAGTCGGTAGAGCACTTGCTTGCATAAGGCAAAGGTACTAGGTTCGAGTCGCTGTTCGGCATACGATTTTAATCTTACAGGAATTTTGAAGTGGGCACACACTCCGATGCGGACTGGAAATCGATTCTGGGCATAATGTACCTTCCATTTCCTTCCAAGAGGCACGTTTAGACCATAGCTTTCGTTATTTCCCATGTACACGACATTGGTGTCCATAAAATTTGGTGAGTGTGCCACTCCAGTGGTATGCAGGGAAGCCTATGCAGAGTTTGGAGACAGTTGCTGCCAGGTTGGAGTTGAGCCTGTTCGTGTGGTGTACCGGGATAAATCAGTTGTCACTGCCTGCGAACGGGTTGAGTTCGAACTAGAGTAATAGTCGGACACACTTTTTAACCTATTACTAAGTTTAACGAGTATATACACTCGGCTGAAGTGAGATGGTTTCATTTCAATTGAGTAATAAGCAGAGCTGGCAATACTGAATCTCACAGTATCACCCTTAACGTCATCAAAACTGGTGACATCAACCAATCATCGGAATGAAATATGTGTACAATATGTGCCAAACAGGAATTGCAATTATTTTCATGACGTAACAATCGTTGGTTTCTTGAGACCGTGACCAAACCATCACATTTCAAGGTAGTCTAGACCTTGGGATACGCTACAGATCAGTCTGCCACCATATCCCACATACTAATAATAATAATACAGAGGCAAAAGAAATGGTCGCATCTTGTGGTCGTGCGGTAGCGTTCTCGCTTCCCACGCCCGGGTTCCCGGGTTCGATTCCCGGCGGGGTCAGGGATTTTCTCTGCCTCGTGATGGCTGGGTGTTGTGTGATGTCATTAGGTTAGTTAGGTTTAAGTAGTTCTAAGTTCTAGGGGACTGATGACCATAGATGTTAAGGCCCATAGTGCTCAGAGCCAAAAGAAATGGTACTAGTGTTGTGTTATACATCTTTTCCCGCAGTGCATTACGTGACAAATCAAAGCTCACTTCCAGTATCGGTAGGGTCAACACACTCGCAGTCTCTAATGTCTTCGTTTAAAATATTCTCATAGAAAAAAATTGGTGTAATTGCCCAGTTGAATCTTATTTCGTTGCTAAAACTGTTCCATTTTACGAATGTTTCGAATGCAGACTGCGTTTTTCTAGCTATACGCCTGTTCACCAGAGCACCAGTGCCCTTTTAATACGACTGCTCCTTTGCTACGAGACAAGAGCGCCAGGTAGCTGCAATAGCTATCTGGAACCAGTCTTGTTTGTAGAACGGATATCACCTTCGCTCTAATTACGACTTTAATGAGTATCAGTAATGGAGATGCCTGCAGCGCGTGGATTTCCCCAGAAAACGAAAACCGGCTCTACAACTGTCAGCGCTACAGTTAATTACATATCAGATTCGACGGAGAAACAAACAAACGACGGAGGTGACTGCAGCTTCTGTTTTAGCTGGTCGGATCATCGGCTACCGACAGCTGTGTACCTGAATTATTTCGTTGCCCTGTGCGAGCCGAGCCGTCAAAGTGGATGCATGTTGTGGTGTGCTAGTAATACAAACATGAATAAATACGGAATGTGGAAACTTTGTAACAGAAGAACATCATACAGCTGGTTTTCTCGGGTCGCGTCCGTAGACAGATATACAAACAGTCCTAAATTACTACGCTACGGAATGAAGGTTAAAGTAAACTCAGTAAAGTAATGTGGCACTGTTGGCTGGGAGACCCCGGAGTTGAATTCAGCCGCCTAATTGCGAAGGTTTTATTACTTTGTGCACGTTGACACCTAACCTTCCTGGAATTTTTGATGGGTCGTAAGTGTACATGTTGTAAGTGACTGTGATAAGTGCGTGTGTAGCTTCAGTTTCGTATTTATTTTGTTGACAACAGTGGCAAAGAAGGGAGAGAACGGTCCCTGCACGTAGCCTACTCCAGTCGGACCACACCAAGGGGTTGCTGAGCTTAACTTCCCCATCGGATGGGCGAATCACCATCAACAGTTACACATGCTGTCATTTGGTGTAACACCGCGAAGATGTCTTAAAATGAATCTAGGACATTGTTGTTAAGTCTGGTGATTAGGAACTGTACGTCAACAACTATTCTCCATTTGTCGGCTATTTACTGGTCATGAGAATTTCTTCCAGTGCTAGCATTCATCTACATCGGCATCCATAATATTCTGTGAAGTGGATGGCAGAGCGCACTTTCGGTTGTACCACAAGTTTCCTTCCTGTTCAATTGCCTTGGGAGCGGTAAGAGTGACAGTGTAAGTGCATTTCTGCGAGAAGTAAATAGTCTTCTCTTCGGGAATGAATTTTCACTCTGCAGCGGAGTGTGTGCTGATTTGAAACTTTCTAGCCGACTGAAACTGGGTGCTGGTCCGGTAATGAAACCAGGAACCTTTGCTTTTCGCGGGTAAATCGTCTACCAATCTAGCCTTTTTTGTGCTGAAATACAATGAATTTAACCGTTATTAAAACACCGTTCAAATTATTTACATCAAGCGATTATTAATAGGATATAGTGGAGAAACGAAAAAATGGTTCAAATGGCTCTGAGCTCTATGGGACTTAACATCTGAGGTCATCAGTCCCCTAGAACTTAGAACTACTTAAACCTAGCTAACCTAAGGACATCGCACACATCCATTCCCGAAGCAGGATTCGAACCTGCGAATGTAGCGGTCGGGCGTTTCTAGACTGCAGCGCCTAGAACCGCTCGGCCACACCGGCCGGCGGGGAAACGACTTAGCTAAAACCTAGTGAATTACTTTCAGAATGAATTTTCACTCCGCAGTAGAGTTTGTGCTAATTTGAAACTTACTGTCAGATTAAAACTATGGGTGTCTGATCAAGATTCTAGCCCTGTACCTAGTCTAACCGTTTCTTCGCAGAACCTACGGAAGAGCTACTAAGGGGTCTCTAGAGTATTCCTCACTTAGTACTGGTGTTTGAACCGAATAATGCACGCTTTGCTGGATAGCTGGCGTCTGTATCCAAGCTTGTGACAGTTCATTTTTGTTAGCATTTCCTTGATTCACACATGAGTCCAACGAACCTTTTGGCATTCGTGCTGCCCTTCTTGACTATGTTCAGTATCTGCTGTTAGTTCTATTTGACATGGGTCCCACAAATCTGAGAATAATTCTTGGAAGGGTGACTCGAGTGTTTTTAACTATTTCCGTTATAGACTGGCGGCATTTTTCCAGTATCCTACAAATGTCAACTGCTTTACCTACGACTAACCTAATGTGCTCATTCCATTTCAATTAAAGCAAGTTCCCAGTCGTTACACCAATGTAATATATCATCAATTAAAAAGAAATACTGACAGTTGTTTGAGTTTTCATAAGACTATCTGAACAAGATTATCGTGGTTTAACGTGCATCTCTAGGCAAGATATAATTACGTGCATCGCAATTTCTGTCCGTATAACGCTCAAAGCTTCATCACCTGGCTGTTGGTCGTTCATACTTAACTTTGAACTGTTTATTTCACATTTCAAACCGAAAAACTTGTTGTTCGTTAGGCTGTGAAATGGAAAGTGTTACACCGTGACCGATATCTAGTAAACTTTGTGGTGATATTCATCATATAACGACTATTAAAGGATGAAACTTTCATTCCACTCGAAACGGAGGTCCATCATCAACTTGAGTGTGAGACACGACAAACATTATTATATTCGTTACAGCGTGGAAGCAAACAGATATCGAATGTCATCTGAAGGAATTTTTTGCCCTGCCTGAATCACAGATGCTTTGTCAGCGTATGAAGATTTCTCGTCGGTGGCTGACAGTAAAGTATTTCTCTTTCCATTGCGCCCCCAAACATGCTGTATGGATGACAACTCAAGGAACCGGGCAGCCCAGTTAAGGATCTCTAAATTCATTAACGCTTTTGTGGAATAAACTGTAGTGTGGGATCTTGCTGACATTATCCTGCTGGAATATGCCATTTGGTACCATGGTCATGTGCTAACAGGGTTCACTATTCTCACCATATACTGGTGAACATCCGGACTCCCTTCAACGATTAGCAAATGAGTACTGGTGTTCAAATGGCTCTGAGCACTGTGAGACTTAACATCTAAGGTCATCAGTCCCCTAGAACTTAGAACTACTTAAACGTAACTAACCTAAGGTCATCACACAACATCCAGTAATCACGAGGCAGAGAAAATCCCTGACCCCGCCGGGAATCGAACCCGGGAACGCGGGCGTGGGAGTACTGTTGTTATATCCAGTAACACCTCAAAGCGTGATTTCGATAGTTGGATAGCTGTGGGTTTATAGAACCTCTGCTTCTATCTACACATGCGTCATCTACGCACAAATTGTGGTCAATCTGAACGCCTTGAATAGAAACGAGACTAATCGCTGAACACCATAGAATTCCTCTCTAAGTTGTAGTTGACTGTCAGTCTTCACCATGCAAGTATTTGTAGGCTGTGGTGTTGGGTCAGCAGCATATGACGTATTGAATCTCCGCTTGCGGGAATCTGTTACCGATAGTGGGTGGCAACTATCTTCATGTAAACTCTGGCCGGATATGAGCTGTTGGCATCCGCCTGTTCGTCAAACCTAGTTGAAAAATCCCACGATCTTCTGGTGATGTAGTCCTTCTGGAAGGACCCGTATCTATTCTCCTTGCCACACTGCTGTCCTGAGTCTCTCTCGTCATCACCCTTTCTGCAGTTATTGCACTGTCGGTATGATACTCTCGATCCTTTCTCGAAGCCGGGAAGATGGGGACAAGCTGCACTACACATGCGCGTCCTCAGTGCATGCTGTTTTGCTGCACCTGAAAAGTTGCAGTTTCGTTACACACACCCATCAGCCATCACGCACTCACACTATTCTTTATCTGTAGGAATGGGCCGGCCGGAGTGGCCGAGCGGTTCTAGGCGCTTCAGTGTGGAACCGCGGGACCGCTACGGTCGCAGGTCCGAATCCTGCCTCGAGCTTGGATGTGTGTGAGTCGTTAGGTTAGTTTGGTTTAAGTAGTACGAAGTTCTAGGGGACTGATGACCTCAGATGTTAAGTCCGATAGTACTTAGAGCCATTTGAACTATTTTTTTTTAGACCGTTCGCCCCGCACAAGTCTTTCGATCTGACGCCACTTCGGCGACTTGCGCGTCGATGGGGATGAAATAATAATGATGATGAAGACAACACAACACCCAGTCCCTGAGCGGAGAAAATAGTAGAAATCGGTGACTGGAAGGATGAATTAGGGAGTAAACAGAGAGTTTTAAATGGCAGGAATTGTTTTTCATAAACGCAATAAGGTTCAAATGGCTCTGAGCACTATGGGACTTAACTTCTAAGGTCGTCAGTCCCCTAGAACTTAGAACTACTTGAACCTAACTAACCTAAGGACATCAGACACATCCCTGCCCGAGGCAGGATTCGAACCTGCGACCGTAGCGGTCACGCGGTTCCAGACTGTAGCGCCTAGAACCGCTTGGTCACTCTGGGCGGCAAAAGCTTATTGCGTTTCAAAGTTAAGCTTCCAATATGTTTGAAATGGGAAGTTTACTAGGAGAGCGTATTACCAGTTCTGGCTTACAGCAATAAGATATGGACCTCGAACGCAAAAATCATTCAAAACTTGAAGGCTGCTCAGAGAGGCAGGGAACGAGTTGTGTTAAGAATCACTATGAGAGACAGGGAATAGACTGGAGCAGGAGATCAGTTGCGACAGTCTAGAATATGAAACGTCGGTGTGCGGAAAATGTAGGTAGGTGAATGGATTTTAGGTGGTGGTGGTTAGTGTTTAACGTCCCGTCGACAACGAGGTCATTAGAGACGGAGCGCAAGCTCGGGTTAGGGAAGGATTGGGAAGGAAATCGGCCGTGCCCTTTCCAAGGAACCATACCGGCATTTGCCTGAAACGATTTAGGGAAATTACGGAAAACCTAAATCAGGATGGCCGGAGACGAGATTGAACCGTCGTCCTCCCGAATGCGAGTCCAGTGTGCTAACCACTGCGCCACCTCCCTCGGTGAATGGATTTTAGATGGACTAAGGATGCTGTTTACTGTTTTCTTAGAGATAAAATCCGAAAGAATAGCCTAACGCATTATAGGTAGATGACATTAGAAGGAAATTGGATGCGTATGTCTAGTGAACTTACCGCTTGCGAAAGTCTACAGAAAGTGTTTGTCAAATGGAAAGAAAAGATCTTCGTGAGTAGTGAAATTCTTATACCTTTCTCATGCAGTTTTTCAAGCCGTCCCAAATACATAATTACGTACTAACTGAAAATAGAGTAAGCTAAGGAGGAATACGTGGTGTATCTCCAAATAAATCTGGGTCCTGTTTCTGAAAAACCATGACACAAGCTGTACCCGGCAATGAAAGTGTTGTATTCTGACCTCTTCATCCACCTAACCGTCGTCCTGCACAACCCTCACTCCACGTCACGTCTTGCTTCGCTACCACAGTGTGTCCGCAAGAATGGTCTTAGGAAAGTTAAGCTTCTCTGGGCTTTTCCTCGTGACGCGGTCAAGCTCTGTGACGTTTGGCCTGGTTTCAGTCAAGATAGAGTATCGACGAAAGGACATGACATTTTCCCGTTTTAGCGTGTTTTTGCACGTGTTCGTCATTCGCTGCTGCATAGCGTCCGCATTATCTGCACTGACGAAAGTTCCGAGTTCTGTGGGACTTCCCTGGTGACGCGGCATACCGGTGTTGCTGCTCGCAGCGCGCACTGGTTCCATAGAATTGGAGCAGCGATCAACAGTCGTGAACAGACACACGCTTCTGCTTGTTATGGCCTTCTGTTGTAATCTTGTCTCTTCTTCGTTGGATTAGAATTATGAGCAAGGATCCAGAAGTACACATTTATAAATTACTCTCTTTAACCGAGAAAGTTTTGATAGATCCTTGAATTTGTTGTACAAAACAAAGTTATCACGATGATGTTTAATCTGAACTAACACATAAATTAAAATACAACAGATTCCATTCATGGAAAGCCGGTAGTTTGCAGTTCAAGTGAATAAATCGTACATAAGTATACGATGTTTTCTGCAGCTGCAACTACTATTAGACAATAATACGATCGTGTCTTACTGTAATCTGGGAAATTTGGGCCATTTTTATAATACGTTATTCATCCTAACAGTAGCAGACGATACAGTTATTTTATTTTACAAATAGTTATTTCACGTTTCTGTATCAGTTCTGGATAATCGATTGTGAGTTATGCTTCTGAATATTTTCAGCTGAAGGTTTTCCGGTGGTATGGTCCTCACCCGCGCCTAATTATCTGCACGCTATCAGCTTAGGAGCTGAAGTGCGACTTACACTATTTTCGCATTTGTTCGTCGGAAATATTTATCTCAAATATTTTTTTGTCTCGGAGGTAATTTTCCTGCAAGTAGAGAAAGAAACAGATTTCAGTTGAAGTGACAACTGTCACGACTGGCTGCAATATTATTCTTGCTTGTTTCCTTTGGTTTTGTGATATATCTGTTGATGTTTGAACACCAAGTCACGGTAGAAGAAAGCAGTACGTGTCACCTCTTTTGTATGAGATAATGAGTTCTATTCTTGTCTACTCGTCATGAACTGACGCCAGCTTACAACACACTTCGTAGAATGTTGTCTACACGTTTTAACAGTCTAGTGATAGGTATTTCACGACTTTCCTACCATACTTGACCACACGAAATGAATTTTTTTCCCCGCGCCATGGAACGTCTAATCCGTCGTTTAAGTTAACGCACATGAAGAAGGCGCACAGTTTAGCAACGTCCCGTTTCCTCCTGGAATTTAGTTGCTGTCGTGCTTGTAGGCCTTCAGGGGACCATAAAAGTTGTTTGCATATGGCGTTCTGGATCCCACATGTCCTAAGAATTGCTGTCGTGCTTGTAGGTATTCAGGGGGCGATACCAGTCGTTTACATATGAAGTTCTGGAAACCACATGGCCTGAGGGTTCGTTTCAGCTCGCTGGGACAATTGTGTGTTACGGTGCGGCGAGAATTATTGGCGCCTGTCACACCACGATAACTTTACCGCAGTTAAGCGGTGTCTTCGGAACAGGAAATTTTAGTTGTGAGCATTTTGCTAGTAGAGAACATGAAGCGAGGCCACTGTGTTTTGAGGATAATACCACGACAGTGAGGTTTATTGAAACACCATCAACCATTACACGTGTTTCGACATGTGCTGTGGGCCTCGGTCACGCAGCCGTCTGGAGCGATCAGCTTTCCCACCTCGTATCGGCGATCTCGCACCTCGTTCAGTGATCCCTTCCTCTGAATCCTAATGCCATCCACATGTAAGTGTTTTTACGCGTGTCAGGTATTTCAGGAGTCAAAATAAATCATCTGCTACGACGAGTACTCACAGACAGTTCCATTTGTATCTCACCAATAAAGGTATTCTGTGGACGTTTGAGACGGCCGAGCGGTTCTAGGTGCTACAGTCTGGAACCGCACAACCGCTACGGTCACAGGTTCGAATCCTGCCTCGGGCATGAATGTGTGTGATGTCCTTAGGTTGGTTAGGTTTAAGTAGTTCTAATTTCTAGGGGACTGATGAGCTCAGAAGGTAAGTCCCATAGTGCTCAGAGTCATTTGAACCATTTTTTGTGAACGTTTGAGCTGGAATACATGGTGATCATATGGTATGTTTACGCCTGCATTCACGCTTAACTAAAGCAATGTAGGACACGTATATTCCAGATTAATTCAGTTTGTAAAATGTGTCTTGACGCTAAGATTTGTTTCCTGTATGTTCCCTAAACACACGCGAAGCGAGAGGTATACCACTGAATCTTACTTATTGGTATAATAAGAATCAGAATATTATTCCGAGCATGGAAATTAATAATTTAATTCAGGTGATTGATGAACGTCATAACCAACTACTTCTGTGATCTGTTTCACACCAGCGAGAGGATACAACTTCTAGGGAAAATTTCTGTGGATAGGGTAGGCACGGAGTGGAAGCTTCGGAAGCTTAATGAAAATAGTACCTTTCCCCGCAGCCGCTTTGTTAGGTCCCAACCCGTGCTTGTTTGAGAGGCCGGGAGAGTCTTCACGTGCTCAACGTTCAGGTGCCCTAAGATACTCCACGAACTGAAAAAGTTTGCTGTCTCTTACGCTGCCATCCAGCCTCAGCTAACCTCTCCACTGTATCCCGGTGTCCCGCCTCTACCAGTCAAAGTTTAGTTCAATATGTAACTCGCACTGTCTTAATTAAGAACTACATATGTTTCTCCAAAGCTCTTGGTGTCTTCCTTTGACTTATCCCTAAATGCTGTCGTCCTGCCCATACACCTTCAACCCCCCCCCCCCACTGCCGCTCCATCCGAGCACGAATGCTAATGATCACGGGAGGGTTAAGGAGGTGATTACTCTCATTTGGTTTCTCTTTCATATTGATTGTTTTGTCGGCACGTTTGATATTCTTTTCGTGCCATTGAAGTTTGTAAAGTTGGTGCCTAGTTGTGTATGTGTTGTTGGATATGCTGTAGTTTATTGAAACCGATTACGGCTTTGCCGCGCGGGATTATCCGAGCGGTCTGGGCGCTGCAGTCACGGCCTGTGCGGCTGATCCCGGCGGAGGTTCGAGTCCTCCCTCGGGCGTGGGTGTGTGTGTTTGTCCTTAGGATAATTTAGGTTAAGTAGTGTGTAAGCTTAGGGACTGATGATCTTAGTAGTTAAGTCCCATAAGATTTCACACACATTAGAACATTTTTTGATTACGGCTCTGCATCATTCTGTTGCTTGTAGCATTGACTTCCTCTATAAGATCTGCTACCGGACTCCGTCTTATTTTAGTAATAAATGGGCCTAATTAACCCTGCAAGTAAAAACGAAGTCCTACTCTCCACTTAGAAACTGTAGCAGTTTAACAGGCGCCAGTATTGAAAGGCTGATTACTTCATTTTCTGCATAACGCACAGACGGGACTACTAGACACGGTTCCTTGTACCGATTCTGGCTCCAGAATGATGAAGCTGTAACATGTTTCAGTGTCAGTGAATGAAAATAACTAACTGTAAACTTCGGAGAACAGTTGATATGTCAAGATGGATCGGTTGTGTAGCTTGTAATTGCACATGATTTAATCCCACCCGGTTAATTTTTATTTGCGACATGTCCGTACTGTGCTGCCCTTGTCAGACGTCTCACGCACATTACTCAAAAACACTGATGTGACGAAAGTCATAGGATACTTCCTAGTATCGTGTCGGACGTTCTTTTGCCCGGCGTAGTTCAGTAGCTCGATGTGGCATCGACTCAACTAGTCCCATGAGGAAATATTGAGCCACACTGCCTTTATAGCTGTCCATGATTGCGAAAGTGTTACCGGCGTAGGATATTGTGCACGAATTGACCTCTCAATTATGCCCCATAAATGTCCGATGGCATTCGTGTCTGGTGATTTGGGTGGCCAACTAATTCGTTCGAACTGTCCAGAATGTTCTTCAAACCAATCGCAAGCAATTGTGACCCGGTGCAATGGCACACTGTCATCCATAAAAATTTCATCGTGGTCGGGGAACATGAAGTCCATGCTTCAAATGGTCTCTAAGTAGCCGAACGTTATGTTCCAGTTAGACCAAAGGACCCAGTCGATTCCCTGTAAACAAAGCACACACCGTTATGGAGCCAGTTCCAGCTCGCACAATGCCTTGTTGATAACTTACGTCAATGGCTTCATGGGCTCTGCCCCACACTCCAATCCTACCACCACCTCTTGCAAACTGAAATCGGGACTCATCTGACAAGACCGAAGTTTTCCAGTAGTCTACGGTCCAAGCGATATGGCCATGAGTCCAGAGGCTGTTAGCAAAAGCACTTGCGTCGGTCATCTTATGCCATAGCCCATTGATGCCAAAATGCGCCGCAGTGTCCTAACGAATACGTCCGTCGTACGTCCCACATTGATTTCTGTGGTTATTTCACGCAGTGTTGCTCGTCTGTTAGTACTGAAAACTCTACGCAGACGCCGCTGCACTCTGTTTTTAAGTGAAGGCCGTCGGCCACTGCGGTTTCCTTGGTGAGAGGTAATAGATGAAATCTCGTTGTCTCGGTACACTCTTGATACTGTGGATCTTGAATATTGAATTCCCTACCGATTTACGAAATGGAATGTCCCATGCGACTTGTTCCAACTAATGTGTGCATGTCATTATCCCATTACTTTTTTCACTTCGGTGTTAAATAATATCTATTTTCAAGAGAAGGAAACTATCCAACATTTTTAAAAGCTCCCTGTATGTTGAGCACCTGATTACACACCAGAATCAACAATAACATTAAATTACACAGAATAGCCAACTTATTTGACGAAAAAGATTTAACGTTAAGTAATACTCGGCGGAAATCAAACCTGCATTTGGATCCGAATTCCTATTCTCTTGTGCAGAAAGGTGTGAAGTATACTGCAGCATCCATTTTCAATAAGCTACCACTCGAATTCAAAAATCTTAGCAGTAATCCAGGCGCTTTCACATCGAAGCTGAAGAGTTTCCTCATGGGTTACTTCTTCTATTGTGTCGAGGAGTTCCTTGAAAAACTAAACTGATTCTTGCTGTATTGTTGATTGCGTTTACTTAAACTTATGGACTGACTTTTTTCGGTTTCATAAACATTTTATTTTAATCTGTTATTACTTTTATGTTGTAATTTCCTGTACTGACACGTTTCATGACCTTGGAGATTTGCTCCTCAATTTTGTCCCACAGAACTTGACGTGTAAATAAAAAATAAATAATAAATAAGTAAATAAATAAATAAATAAACTCCCTCTGATAATTAAAACTTTTTCTTATGTTTCAGGTACAGGAAATTTAGTATACAGCGTGCGTCCGTAATCTGTTTCTTGGTGAGTTTTTGACATTTAACTTATATACGTTGGACCAAGTTCATGGAAATCAAAACTGTAGCTAGCTTAAAACATGAAGTATTATTCTGACTACACCACACACTAATACATGGCTGGAATATAGGGTAGGGAGATCACTTCGTAAAAAAGATTCCCATTGAAAGAACAGTTAATAATGAGTATCGTAAATCACGTTACTTATAATGGAGGAAGCATGATACGAGTGTAAAAAAACTAACATTCAAGTTCAAATTAAAATGGCACCACACGGAGACATAATCTTCCGATGTAACCGAAGACGTAAGTCGTCAATATATCGGATACTGCGCTGTTGTTCTGCAACATACAAATCAAAAACTGTTCGGGCCAAGATTATAAATACGAAAATCGGAACAACAACAAATAGAGAGAAAAGTACGTACATCTTACGGGTACTATATCATAAACACAGGGTGTTACAAAAAGGTACGGCCAAACTTTCAGGCAACATTCCTCACACACAAAGAAAGAAAATATGTTATGTGGACATGTGTCCGGAAACGCTTACTTTCCATGTTAGAGCTCATTTTATTCCTTCTCTTCAAATCACATTAATCATGGAATGGAAACACACAGCAACAGAACGTACCAGCGTGACTTCAAACACTTTGTTACAGGAAATGTTCAAAATGTCCTCCGTTAGCGAGGATGCAAGCATCCACCCTCCGTCGCATGAAATCCCTGCTGCGCTGATGCAGCCCTGGAGAATGGCGTATTGAATCACAGCCGTCTACAATACGAGCACGAAGAGTCTCTACATTTGGTACCGGGGTTGCGTAGACAAGAGCTTTCAAATGCCCCCATAAGTGAAAGTCAAAAGGGTTGAGGTCAGAAGAGCGTGGAGGCCATGGAATTGGTCCGCCTCTACCAATCCATCGGTCACCGGATCTGTTGTTAAGAAGCGTACAAACACTTCGACCGAAATGTGCAGGAGCTCCATCGTGCATGAACCACATGTTGTGTCGTACTTGTAAAGGTACATGTTCTAGCAGCACAGGTGTAAAGTATCCCGTATGAAATCATGATAACCTGCTCCATTGAGCGTAGGTGGAAGAACATGGGGCCCAATCAAGACATCACCAACACTGCGTGCCCAAACGTTCACAGAAAATCTGTGTTGATGACGTGATTGCATAATTGCGTGCGGATTCTCGTCAGCCCACACATGTTGATTGTGAAAATTTACAATTTGATCACGTTGGAATGAAGCCTCATCCGTAAAGAGAACATTTGCACTGAAATGAGGATTGACACATTGTTGGATGAACCATTCGCAGAAGTGTACCCGTGGAGGCCAATCAGCTGCTGCTAGTGCCTGCACACGCTGTACATGGTACGGAAACAACTGGTTCCACAGTAGCACTCTCCATACAGTGACGTGGTCAACGTTACCTTGTAGAGCAGCAACTTCTCTGACGCTGACATTAGGGTTTTCGTCAACTGCACGAAGAATTGCCACGTCCATTCCAGGTGTCCTCGTCGTTCTAGGTCTTACCCAGTGGCGAGTCATAGGCTGGAATGTCCCGTGCTCCCTAAGACGCCGATCAATTGCTTCGAACGTCTTCCTGTGGGGACACCTTCGTTGTGGAAATCTGTCTCGATACAAACGTACCGCGCCACGGCTATTGCCCCATGTTAATCCATACATCAAATGGGCATCTGCCAACTCCGCATTTGTAAACATTGCACTGACTGTAAAACCACGTTCGTGATGAACACTAACCTGTTGATGCTACGTACTGATGTGCTTGATGCTAGTACTGTAGAGCAATGAGTCGCATGTCAACACAAGCACCGAAGTCATCATTACCTTCCTTCAATTGGGCCAACTGGTGGTGAATCGAGGAAGTGCATTACATACTAACGAAACTAAAATGAGTTCTAACATGGAAATTAAGCGTTTCCGGACACATGTCCACATAATATCTTTTCTTTATTTGTGTGTGAGGAATGTTTCCTGAAAGTTTGACCGTACCTTTTTGTAACACCCTGTATACAACTCTCAATTAATAGTAGCTAAACAAAATTGTTATTTTGCTCAATCCAGCTGCAGCATCCAAATTGCACTCGGTGTTTTAACTTCGTAGTAACTGAAGGTTGAAATACGTATTTAGCCAACTGAAGCTGCGTGAAAGCTCGAAAATCCTATTGGCATAAATAAAAGTATAGAAAAAACTTGGTGGTTGCTGTATTTCTTAAAATAACCAATACATCCAGGCCTATGTCATCTGTTTAAGTCGCTAAATGGATTTAATTGTCCCTGAAGCAACAGACTCTATTTACACCGCTGGAGGAAATGTCATCCCTTGAATTTATCCGTCAAAGGAAGCGGAAGTGGCGCCGCATTATGCATGGATGTCATTAGTTAAACCCGCTCTTCTTCGCAGCGTTAAATTACAAGCTTGAACATATTGAGTTACTGAGGGAATAAGACGCTGAATATACAAAATCTGAGTAAAATCGTATGACTTTGCTTGTTCGGAGACATCGAGGTGTGGATTTAGCGTCTTAATTAGGAAAGATTATTTCTAAGGGTATTTTCGTTCCGTCGTTACAACTACAAGAAAATGCGAGTTTTTCTCAAAAGACGCGTTTCGCCTTACTGAGGTAAAACATCATTTAAACTAAACTTCGTCCGAACGGTTGTCGGAAGACCCTACAGGTACTGACCGAGCGCCGTGTCATCCCAGCTTTAGGCGTCACTGAATGCGGATATGGAGGGTCGTGAGTCATGTGGTCAGCACACGGCTCTCCCGGCCGTTGTCAGTTTTCGTGACGGCGCTGCTACTTCTCAGTCAATTAGCTCCTCAATTTGCCTCTCAAGGTTTGAGTGTACCCTCCTTTCCAACAGCGTTCGGCAGACCGCACGGTCACCCATCAAAGCGCTAGCCAAGCCGGACAGCGTCAACTTCGATGCTCTGACGGTGACCGGTGTTATCAGTGCGGCAAGACCGTTGAAAGCACCGTCAGTGGTCTGTAATTAAAGATACTGACAATTTAATTTGTTTTTGTAGATCGAAAAACAGTTCGTTATCAGTATGTTTTTACTTACGGTGATTACTGCTTGGTTTCTCGCCTTCATCAGACACTGATATTTATAGCCTAATTTTTATCTGCTTTGCAGAAATATGCATTTTTTACGTTTTAACAGTACACTCTCTCGTACATCATTGTTTACCGATTATTTATATGCTTCTCAGTGTGGCGTATGTTTCTAGTGTTGCCAATGTAACATTGCCACTAGTCTGTCGTTGACCTATACACATTTTAGTTAATGATGTTGAGTTATTCTATTTAATTATGTTTCTGTGTATTTATATGGGCCCTGCAGTGTAAGAGTAATGAAGGCAAAGTGATGGAGTGATATATATCTTTTTTAAATATGAGTGTCTAATGAAAAAAGACACCAAAGATGTGCTAGCAGAGCCATTTTCAGATGTAGGCGAGAAACCGAGCACATATCGCCGTAATTAAAAACCAACAAAATTTTAACGAACTTTTTTTTCGATTTTAAAACAAATCAGTTTTTAAATATCTTTAATTACAGACCACTTATTATGCTTTACGTCAACTTAGCGAAACGCAACTCGTGAGAAAAACACTCATTTTCTTGTAGTTGTAACGACGGAACGAGTATAGTCTCAGGAACTGTAAAGGAACTACACAAGATATGGCCACACAAATGAAGAAGAAATTACTTTTCGCGCTGTTTGGTCACACCCCAGGCGGTGTGTTTATACCGTGTTTTAAAGGCTGTGTTCGTGGTTTTGATAACTATTAGAGACGAAGAGTAAGTTCTAAAGCAGCACTGCCACGGAGCTGACTCATATCGTATTGCACCAAGTTGGACATGAAGTTTAACACTTTGCTGCCGCGAGACCGCTGGCGGACACAGCAAAAGTCCACGCCTGACGACGTGTACCCGCCGGCGGCCACACGCTCCACTATTTTTAATAGAGCTTATATTTGTATGTTACGTAAAGCTGAAAAAAGCTTTGTATGTTTTCATTAATCAAGAACAAAAGTTAGAGGTTCGAAGGCGATCAGATACCGCCCTAGTTCTAACCATAAACGATGCCAACCAGCGATCCGCCGCAGTTCTTCCGATGACTCGGCGGGTAGCCTCCGGGAAACCAGAGCGTTTTCATTTTCCGTCCCGTCACATTCTGAAATACCGACAACACATTTCTAACAGCAGTGTCCTAAACTGATCGAATGCTAACTTTCGCTACAATTTTACTGTCTTTCTCAATGGACTGCTATATGCACTCGTTTTATCAGAATGATAAGTAACAGCTTTTCCCTTGTTATATTCGCTGATAACCTCGGCGTCGAGCGCTCGTAAGCTTTTCCCCCCTTGTTACATTTGAAATGTAAAGAAAGACTGCGCTGGTAAACTTCTACGTTATTTGACACAGAAACAGCTGAGTAAAACTGAACGTCCTCAGACATTTCGCTCTTTACTTTTTCTGATCATTTCTAAACTGCACACAATACTTTGGCGCAACACAATCTGACTTTTAATAATCCCTACAAAAGAATAGCCCTGACTAACAATAACTTATCCTTCATGAATCACTTACCTTACCAAAATCTTCGTTACTCGAACTACTGGAATACAACGAGCGTCAATACTGCCACCTAAATAAAAGATTCTAACACTGAAGGCACTAACTACTGATAAGCGTATAGTTAGCAAATGAAAGATTTTGATAGAGGACAAACAGTGTATATACCTTAAGAGTGTTCAAAAGTCATTATATATAAATTCTCTATTTTGACAAATTTCCTTTTTCTGACGGACACACGTCCAGATCGTCCGCTCATATAAACATCTCAAAACTCTGGTATCTCCCTCCCCACATCCACCACTGCTGGCGGCTCACCTCCAACTGCCAACGCTACGCGTTATTCACATCAAACTGCCCAATACTGTACGAGCGAATAATCCAACAATGAGTCTAACCAGCCACAGACAGCACACAACGCAGTCAGCGATTTTAATACAGAGCGCTACCTGGCGTCACCAACATAAAAACCTAAACAGCCTACTTACACAGTAAGTAACAATGGTTGGTTTTTGATAAACGTCAAATGGTCAACGGGACTGCCGCGTCAACGGAAACCCAGTGAAATCGGCTCCACGCGTAAGGTGTTAATGCCCAGCACTGCATTGCATACTGCACTAAACGTAGTGGAGGGTGTGACGGCCGGCAGGCATGGCGTCAGGCGCGGAGCTCTGCTGAGTCCGCCTGCGACCCCGTGGCAGTGAACGGAACGTGTTAACGTCCCATGCACAGGCGGACTGTCATCTTGCGTGGCACACGTCTTCACACCAAAACAAAATGCGAAGAGTTTTGGAGTTTAGCTCGCGACATTCAAACACAATCTAATGATCATCAGTTTCATACTGACACTTCACTTTCAAACCAAATCTAAATGATGATAATTTCTTCTACCACGCGTATTCATATCTATTATAAGCTCACTAAACAAAAATTAGACACCACTTGGAGACATGACGCTAATACCTTGTAACAAGGCCTCTACGACTGATAACGGCCTCAATTCGGTGACGAAGTCAGTCCACAATTTTCTTCAGGCATTCTACAACCATCTAAAGCCGCTCGTTGATGAACAGATTTCGTACAACTACTAGATTGCGGCAATGGTTCCTAAGTTTCACACGATGACCCTAATAGTCGCAGACAAATGGCTCTGAGCACTATGGGACTTAACTGCTGAGGTCATCAGTCCACTGTAACTTAGAACTACTTAAATCTAACTAACCTAAGGACATCATACACATCCATGCCCTAGGCAGGATTCAAACCTGCGACCGTAGCGGTCGCGCGGTTCCAGACTGTAGCGCCTAGAACCGCTCGGCCACCCTGGCTGGCTAATAGTCGCAGACATATGGCGTGGGATTAAGATCAAGTTATCTAGCGGGCTAGTCGAATTTTCATCTTGGACGCCCTCTGTACATGGCTGCTGTGACCTTGAAAGATGGTAGTGTCTGCAGCATACACATACCCGAAAAAGTAATCGTCCGATACATGAGCTTATATTTAAGGGTGTATAGACAGTGGAAAGTTGCCAGAACGAAATACAGCGGGGACACACCGAGCGAGGTGGCGCAGTGGCCAGCACAATGGACTCGCAATCCCGCGTCCAGCTATCCTGATTCAAGTTTTCCGTGATTTCCCTAAATCGCTTCAGGCAAATGCCGGGATGGTTCCTTTGAAAGAGCACGGCAGACTTCCTTCCCCTTTCCTTCCCTACTCCGATGATACCGATGACCTCGCTGTCTGATTTCCTTCCCCAGAAACAACCCAACCGAACAGAGGGGACATGAACGTGTTTATTAATCAGTAGAAAGGAGAATACAGTAACGAAACACAGATTTCCGTTTACATAAACATTGTTTTTAAAAAAAATGTCCGCGCGCGATTAGCCGAGCGGTCTAGGCGCTGCAGTCATGTACTGTGTGGCTGGTCCGAGCGGAGGCCCGAATCCTCCCTCGGGCATGGGTGTGTGTGTTTGTCCTTAGGATAATTTAGGTTGAGTAGTGTGTAAGCTTGGGTACTGATGACCTTAGCAGTTAAGCCCCATTTCTCATACATTTGAACATTTTTGAACAAAGAAATGGTTCAAATGGCTCTGAGCACTGTGGGACTAAACACCTGAGGTCACCAGTCCCCTAGAACTTAGAACTACTTAAACCTAACTAACCTAAGGACATCACACACACCCATGCCCGAGGCAGGATTCGAACCTGCGACCGTGGCAGTCGCGCGGTTCCAGGCTGTAGCGCCTAGAACCGCTCGGCCACTCCGGCCGGCCATAGTTTTACACATTTAACAGTAAAGATAGGCAGTTCAGGATGCAAAATACGCTGTGGTGACAAATGTCACGGGATAGCGTTATGGACATATAAATATAATGGCAGGGTCGCGTACACAAGGTGTAAATGGACAGTGCACTGGAGGAGCTGTGATTTGTACTCGAGTGAGCCATGCGATTCCATGTCGGAAATCATTAGGGAATTCAATATTCCGAGATAAACAGTGTCAAGAGTGTGTCGAGAATACCGAATTTCAGGGACGTTTGCGTAGAGTTGTCAGAGCTAACAGACAAGCAGACTACGTGAAATAACCACAGAAATCAACGTAAGACGTACGACAAACCTATCCGTTAGGAAAGTGCGGTGAAATTTGGCGTTCATGGGATATAGCAGGAGATGACCGCCGCGAGTGCCGTTGCTAACAGCACGATCTCGCCTGCAGCGTCTTTCCTGGGCTCGTGACCTTATCGGTTGGACGCTAGACGACTGGAAAACTGAGACATGGTCAGATGAGTCCCAGTTTCAGTTGGTAACAGCCGATGGTAGGGTTAGAGTGCGACACAGACCCCACGAAGCCTTGGACCCAAGTTGTCAACAAGACACTGTGCAATCTGGCTGTGGCTCCATAATGGTGTGTGCTGTATTTACGTTGAGTGAACAGAGTTCCGATTATGTTCGTCTACTTGGAGACCATTCTCTACTATTCATGGATTTTATGTTCCCAAACAACGATGGAGTTTTATTGATGACAATGCCCCATGCCACCGGGCCACAATTGTTCGCGATTGGTTTGAAGAACATTCCGGACAGTTCGAGTAAATGATTTGGCCACCAAGATCACCCGCCATGAATCCCACCGAACATTTATGGGGTCATTTATGAAGTCAATTCGTGCACAAAATCTTTCACCGGATACACTTTCACAATTATGGACGACTATTAAGGCAGCATAGCTATATATTTCTGCACGGGCTTCCAACGGTGTGATGAGTCCTGCCACGTCGAGCTGCTGCACTACGCCGGATAAAAAGATGTCGGACAGAAAATTAGGACATGTCCCATGACTTTTGTCACCTCAATGTAAATATTCGTCTCAAGTACTGAAAATGACACTCTGACGTAGAATGTTACGGTTAGTACTTAGTAGGCCGTCTTGTCATCTGTATAATCTTTTGCGTTCTCATTGGCATGGTTTTCACCAGAGTTTCCGTTGTTAGCGTTGTGATTTTTCGTTAGTTCTGCAGCAGATCTTTCTTTATATTATTTCTTTTGAATATCTGATGAGTCGTCACATCTTTGTCGAGTACAGTCCACAAACTTTCTATTGGATTAATGTCTGGCTTTTGCAGTGTTGTCTGCATCCAGCGGGAAGTGTTATGCAGGAGCCACAGCCTGGCATATAGAACTATCTATTTTGGATCATTATCTTGAAATTATAATCTACAGAAAGATTCATATTATTTTTCTTCTGGAAATATGTGCTTTTAGGTTGTTTATGTAAACCTTGCGGGCCGTAATTGCATCAATAAAACAAAAACCCCACACTCAAGCAGCCCTTCTCCGTGTTTACCTGAGGCTGTTGTATTTCTCTCTTCAAGTTCACAATTCGTTTTCCTCCTTACTGTTACTCGTGCTTTTGACTTAAACAGCTCAAATGGACTCTCGTCAGTAAGTTCTGTCTTCTTCCAGAAATGAAACCCATCGCTTCTTTCTGTTGATTTTACTAATGTACGGTTTTCTACGGGCTGTTCATCCCACATACTCATCTTCGTGAGGCACATTTTTTTATTGTATGTGCAGCATACCTGTGATCTTGTTTGCTAGACGAATACTTGTTTGACATCAGCTGGGGCAGGGATGGGGAGATTTAAAATAACGTGGATTTGTTCACAAATTTTTATATTTGTGCTGGTTATATTCTAACCGCTAAGGTCGAATGAATACTTCTTGGAGTCACTGTATTTATTAAGAAGTTGTAGAAAAAATGGTAATTCTTGGTCACCGGGAATCTTGAAAGAAGAGATCTGGTTTATGTTCACGGCAACTTGAATGAACGGACCCAAATCTTGGTATGTAAATCAACTCGAAAAGATGATTGCCTGAACTACATCTTACACTGTAGATGATTGATTGCTTTTCACATAGTGACAGAATCACCCCTTAAAACTACCATCCATATTCTAGTTGGACTTTTTAGTTATTATAACGGATGCTAGTCATCGAAAAGAAAGTAATAAACTATAAATAATTTCGCACATGATCCGGTTGCTGGCATGGTCCATCGAGAGAATACTGTAATGGACACGCCAGAATACAGCAGCACTGGCGCGTGTATACAACAGCGTTCAACACTATGCCGCTACTAGAACGTAAAAATCGTCCCGACGGAGCTACAAAGCAAACCTTTTCTATTGGAGAACAATCGTTACGAAATTTATGCTCCGAGGCTGTTGAAAGGGGAAAAAGCTATAAACCGGTGTATCCGGCGACGTCATATGATCCATCCGGCATGTGGTAAGGGCAGCTGGTGCTTTGCGAGAGACGTTGGCTTTCACTCACTGCCTTCCTTTCACACACAGTCATCCGTAAAAATAAAAACACAAAATTACTGACCACGAGTCCTCGTTAGTGTCAAACATAAGATAAAACTACATGTGAGACATCACTCATTGGACGGAAAAACACAGGACAGCAAGGCAATGTTCCCACTTAGTCCCAACAGTTTGACAACAGCCGACTTTTACGTCCTTATTTTCATAGTGATCCTGTTCTGTGAGGATTTTAGGTTCTCTCACTGAATATAAGTGATCCCGGTCGGTAATTTTTTTAGTGTTTTTCTCCCAGTGTTTTTTGGCTCACAATAAGCGCACCCTCTTGGTAAATACATAGTAGACAGCAGTAAAATTCAATATTCAAAAGAAAAGAGACTGTTCGCATTATTAACAATCCATTTGTTGTGCCTTATTAGTATGAGGCTTCTTTTTACCTTGAACTTTTCCTTACACTGTGACAAGATTTATCAGCATCGATTAAGTTTGTGAAAGTTGATGTACAATTTACTACGAAAAGGAAAATGATTTTAAAAAATTGCTGCATCACATTGTGTTATCATATACCGCATTAATTGTCCTCCATGTTAATGACAGCAACAGAATTGTTGCGATCACACACTCCCATCGGGTATCTTAACAGCGTATTTCTGTAGATGATGGATAGTACATTCTGTGTACCTTGCAAGTAAAAGAGCTACATCTGCGTCCATACTCCGTTAAGACACTCAGCGGCGTGTGGCGGAGGGGACATTGGACACAACTATCATTTCTCCATCGTTCTGTTCTATTCTCTTATGGTGCGAGGGAAAAACATTTCGTGAGAATCATGTGGGTGGAAGTGAAATGTTCCTTCATTCGTAATGTAACTCTGCCAGTGACGCACAAAGCTTCTCTTGTAGCTTCTTCTACTTGGACAAGTATCTACAGGCAGTTGTTAAAAATAGGAAAACACCAAAAACACAACACATTACCATGCCTAACAACGTGTAGGGAAACGGTTGGCATTTAAAACAGCTTCCAGTCGTCCAGGAATGAGTAAGTTCAGCTCCAGTATGGTTTGCAAGGGATACTCATGCCATTCTTCGTGCAAAATAGTGGTAAGTTCAGATAACGACGATGAAGGTGAATAGAAATCACGCTCATCTCTGTCCAAAGTGCACGACAGAGTATTGGACGATGTGAGAGGTGTCAACAGGGGCCCTTTCGTCTTAGAACACAGCACCACCATTTGGGGTTAAACACTGTAGCATCGAATGGGCCAAAGCAGTCCAAACAATCATGTAATTCTTGGCAGAGTAACCATGGGGCCCATGGAATACCACGATATGGCTGCCGAAAGTATCACCGAACCCGCGTCATGTTTCACTCGTGGGGTGCAAATTCGGCCAGAAGTTGGAAACGGTGTGCAAAAAGACTCATCCGATGAAATAACATTCTTCCAGTGCTCCATTGTCCATATTCTGTGGCTTCTGCACCAAGTTTTTCTGTTATCGGCATTATCATCGCGGATGAGTGGTTATGGAATTCTGACTCGCCCCGTAATTCCCTGCTTATTGAGCTCCCTTCGTGTTGTTTTGGAGCTGACAAGGTTCGCAACGTTGAATTCTGCAGTGACATATGCAGCTTTCGTCCTCTTATTTTTCGTCAAAATCCTTTTCAGTGAGCATCTGTCGCATCTGTCACGGTCTCTCAAAGCATACTTTCGTTCGCGTTGTGACTTAGCGGTTGATGTTTTTCCGCTTTCCCTCTATGCGGTATAAACCTTCGATACTGTGCATCTTGAAACACCAAACATTTCGTCTCCCTGGTTACGTAAGGACCCACCAAACTACTACCAACAATTTTCCCATGTTCTAATTCCCCTATTTACGAATAATGCACTCACAACTACACAGAACACTGTTCTTACCACTACCGACACTTCCTGTGCATTCAGGACATTACACAGGTGCCGTTGTTGGTCAAATACAACAGCGCAAGCTTTGGCTTGGCAATCATCTGCATTTATGTTCAAACATGCTCTTCTCGCAGTATTTACGTGTTTTTTTTTTCACTCACTGTATGTGACACTCTTGCGCTTACTAAACGAATAGCCGGCCGGTGTGGCCGAGCAGTTCTGGGCGCTTCAGTCTGGAATCGTTCGACCGCTACGGTCACAGGTTCGAATCCTGCCTCGGGCATGGATGTGTGTGATGTCCTTAGGTTAGTTAGGTTTAAGTGGTTCTAAGTTCTAGGGGACTTATGCCCTCAGATGTTAAGTCCCATAGTGCTCAGAGCCATTTGAACCATTTGAACTAAACGAACTCGTCCTTCTTCAGATCAGATCTGTTTCTTTTATTAATCCTACTCACTAGGTGTCCGAGACTATCGACCAGTCCTCAAGCACTTACTAAATGAGGATTTTTATTATCTGTGTTCTTGTGGATAAATTACTTTCCTTGGGGTTCTTCCAATGAATTTCGATGTGGCATTAGCCTTAACGATTATGGCATTTTCCAAATATTGACCGTTAATGTTTTAATCAAACAATAATGGGTGCTTCCACCTGTTTATTCATAGTACGAGACATATATCTACGTTGGATGTCAACTTTTCGTCTCTGTACAAAGCATCGATCATCTGCAATTCCTCCTGCCTTTCGCTGCACGTTTCTGGCCTGCCACTTTTCTATGTTCAACAGCATCATCCACGAACACCCTCATTGAGTTTCCAACGACATCCACCAAGTCACTTATGTACAAGGTGCCTCATATAACACGTTTTTGTCTAAAGCTAACAAAATAATAAGTGAAATGAACATTTACTATTTATTACGTATATAAGTACATAAAGAAAATTTCACATTTTCTGCGGAGTTGTGAATGTAGTTTATTTAATTTCTTTTAAGATTTAGAGCAACGAGTTTAATTTTTTTAATGATAATATTAGTTTCATCGTGTAACTGATGTATTTAAACCGACAGTGTACAAATTTCTGTCAGTTTTGGTTAGGGAGCAGGAACGTTCAAGATTTTCGTGATGAATACAGCATGTTGCATATGATTGATTGCACTGAGATCGCCGGCCGCAGTGGCCGAGCGGTTCTAGGCGCTTCAATCTGGAACCGCGCGACCGCTACGCTCGCAGGTTCGAATCCTGCCTCAGGCATGGATACGTGTGATGTCCTTAGGTTAGTTAGGTTTACGTAGTTCTAAGTTCTAGGGGACTGATGACCTCAGATGTTAAGTCCCATTGAACCATTTTTATTGAGATGGATGTTTTGATGGCGGATTGTTCAGTTCTTGCAGTAGTTTCAGTTCTTGCACAATATGACGCGCAGAATGGGCTGGAAGACCATTGCTGTGCATCCACAATCGGTTACCGTTGTCCTGAGTGACATTTTCAAGATCACCTAAACTGTCAATGATAAGAACCTGTCAGAGAACCTGCTAAGTAGTGTGCATCGATGATTTCATTTCCTCGGATTCCACACCAAGCGTTAGCAGAGCACTTCCTTTGACGATCGACGTGAAGTAACCACCTAGGATTTTTTTATTGCCCATTAATGCATGTTATTACCATTCGCTGCGTCATATTTTGTGAACGTGGATTCGTCAGAGACATTAACACTTTATAAGACTTCCAGACTGAAGTTATTTATGACTCATTCACAGAAAATAACTCTCCGACTGAAATCGTCCCCTCGGATCTGTTGTCTCAGTGGCAAGTGTAATATTCGCCACGTGAGATCGTTTAATATTCGCCACACAGATTTAAGGCTTATATCAGTAACTGCAGTAGCTTCTTCTTAACTGAAATGAGGATCATGACGAATAGAAAGCTGCCTGCTGAACGGCCACTCTCAATTTATCAGTGATATAAGTCGGACAACCTGCGAACTTGTTTTGCGGATTCTTAGCAAAGGCTTTGCTATAACCAGTATCGATATAGGAGAATACAGTGTAGATCTTTAAGTTGTTCCCAGAGGTTTAGAGCGAAAGCTTTCGATCACGAGTTCATGAGAAATTGGCCAGTCAGCGTGTAGGCGGTTCGGAGACCATGCTAGTGAATAGTTTTGAAATCTACGTTTGTTCGCGGACTCTGTGTAAGGGCAACCTCGTTCAATCGACTCTGAGTCGAATTGCTACCAGTTTTCCTCTTTTCATGTTTGAGCACTGTGATAACATTAACGGGTGCTCGATTCCCATTACAGAGTGTTCGACTACATGTTGTTTGCTATCACAATCGGGTGATTTTGACAAAATGTAACGAATGATTTTCATGTTCACTGATGTCATATTATTCATACTATGGCTGCCGTATGTTAAGCTGCGCGATTTAGGTAAGCGTGAACTGCTCATTTAACGTTGTTTTCATTATCGTAGTCAGATAGCGGTCTTTTAATGCATTATTTGGTCATGTGTTTGTTTTTTAACAAGATATCGTTTCACTAATTAGGGTTTGATGGTTCTTTTTAAGGTAGTAGTTCAATTACTAAAACAGCAGCCACCTTACAAACTGCAGCCAAAGCAGACACCTCCATAACCTGACTTCTTGCTGGTCTTCATCTATTACCGCCACGACTTCTCAAACTACTTGTTTCTCGCAGTGGTCGTTTATCACGTAAAAATTTGATATTTGTCTCATTTTTTATTTTGTAGGCTACAGAGAAATACCTTACCTGACATTCCCAGTATATTATAAATTGTAACGTCTGAAGCCAGTTTCAGGCCTGATTATTTCTCCCCGTTAGAAATTACGTTCCTAGTTCTGTTAGCTAACAAGCCTTCTATCCATAGAAATTACCGGTTTTTCTTTCTATCTGTGTCAGTCACTGGTATACTGCCAACAGGCTATGGCCCTCCCTCGAATTCCATGAAGCAACTTGGCGTGTAGTCCGAGGAGAAAGCAGCGTGTAAGCACTACCCATGTCAACAGTAATTGATGGAGTAGGCGGCTGTTAATACTGTGTCTTAGAAGGCGGTAGAGTTACTGTCTGTGATGGTTGATGTAGAAAATGATGGAAAAAGAAGCAACTTACTTTTTACTCCTCTTTAACCTGCTAGTCTATCTCTTCTGTTATGAATTATGATCTGGAATGTATTCCGACATTTGTTATTCACCTGTCATTATCAATATGCGAAATACTCTCACCGCCCAGCAACACTGGATAGCGCAACATATGCAGACGTAACGGCGGTCTCGTAGCAGGTGACACCAAACCTTCCACTGGTGGCTGGCTTTTCCACAGTGTGAAGAGACATCATTAGTAACGGCGTCGCCCAGTAATGCATTGCAGCCCAGCTAGCATAGATCTACCGTCGGTCGCAAACAATTTACGCTAACTTTATTTACAACGTGCGTCGGTGACTACTTCATCTGGGACGTGACCTTCCTCAGAAATACACGATGTGATGAAAAGTATCCGAAGTCTCCTACGTAAGGTGGAATTCACAACTTGGTGCCACAAGAGGCAGACGCGTCAATATAACAAGAGATGGAGAGTACTGTGTTGTCAGTAGAAAAGCAACATCAGCAGAATACGTTGTCCGCCCCCGGTAGCTGAGTGGTCAGCGCGACAGGGTGTCAATCCTAAGGGCCCGGGTTCGATTCCTGGCTGGGTCGGAGATTTCCTCTGCTCAGGAACTGGATATTGTGTTGTCCTAATCATCATTATTTCTTCACCATCGACGCGCAAATCGCCGAAGTGGCGTCAAATCGAAAGACTTGTACCCGGCGAACGGTGTACCCGACGGCGGGCCATAGTCACGCGACATTCATTCATTCAGCAGAATACGTTGGTCAGGAGAGCTTAGTGATTTCGAACGTGGACTAGTCATTGGAAGTCATCTGAATAAGAAGTACGTCAGGGACATTTTAACCTCTCGAAAGTTGCCCTAGTCTACTGCTGGTGATGTGACTGTGAAGTACTGCCGGCCGGAGTGGCCGAGCGGTTCTAGGCGCTACAGTTTGGAACCGCCGACCGCTACGGTCGCAGGTTCGAATCTTGCCTCGGGCATGGACGTGTGTGATGTCCTTAGGTTAGTTAGGTTTAATTAGTTCTAGGACATTAATGACCTCAGTAGTTAAGTCCCAGAGTGCTCAGAGCCATTTGAACCATTTGTGAAGTACTAACGCGAAGGAACATTTGCAGCTAAACCAAGACCAGGCAAACCCCATGTGCTGACGGACAGGGATCGTCGATCATTGCAGAGGGTGGTTGTAAGAATTTGCATGAAAACAGCGGAAGGAGTCATTCGTTAGTTCCAAAGTGGTATCAGCAGTTCAGCTAGCAGAGTGACTGTGCGTATGTTGTTAAGAAGAACGGGCTACAATAGCGAGAGGCTCCTCATAAGCCTCACTTTCCTTTCGTTAAATGTCAAGCGAGGCTTTATTGTGGTGAAAAGACCGACGCCACTCAATTCCTGGAGAACGTTACCTGTCATCATGTGTAGAGCCAACGGCGAAGTACGGAGGAGATACTGTTACCATATGGAGGTATTATCCGTAGTTAGGGTGTAGTCCACTTAACGCGCTGAATAAAACGGTAAACGCAAAAGAATATGAACACACGTTATAGGACTTTGTACTACACACAGGTGACTAACAGTTCGGAGATGATGAATGTATCAGCATGGCAATGCACCGTGTCATAAAGCATTATATGTGAGGATATTTCTGACGTACCTGCCCAGAGTCCCAACCTGGACCATACGGAAGACCTTCGGGATGAATTATAGCGTCATCTTCTCTCCACACCCAACCATCTAACAAAAATGTAGAATGTGTGTGAATTACTAAGAGACCAAACTGCTGAGGTCACCGGTCCCAAGACTTACACAATACTTATATTAACTTAAGCTAAGAACAACACACACGCCCATGCCCGAGGGAGGACTCGAACCTTCCGGCGGGAGGGGCCGCGCAATCCGTGACATGGCGCCTCTAACCGCGTGGCCACACCGCGTGGCACCTTATAACATCACTACCTTATCTGGTGTCAGTTCTTGACGAAGAATGGGCTACCATTCCTCTACAAACATTCAGACACCTCACTGAAAGTTTCCCCAGTAGAGCTCAAGTCATTAAAAAAATGAGGGATCGACACACTCCATATTAATGATCAGTAATAGACGTCTGACACTTTTGATCAGACAGAATTGTAACTACTTATCCGCTAATACATGTGATGCTACATATTCGTTTTAAATACAGTTTGTAGCTTAGATATAATGTCACTGGGAACAGTAGTTCAAAAAAATGGTTCAAGCTCTTAGCACCATAAACATAGACTAATTAATCCTAATTACCCTAAGGACAGCACACACGTCCATTCCCGAGACTGGATGCGATCCTGCGACCGCAGCAGCAGCGCTGTTCCGGACTGAAGCGCCTAGAAACGCTCGGCCACAGCGGCCGGCAAACAGTAGTTACCGTAATATACCTAACAGTAACCATCCGGAGAGATTTAAAAGGGAATGGCCGTGTAAAAAGATTGTAAGAAGAGTAGATACCAGGTTGACATTCAGTGGAAGAATCTCAAGGAAATTTAATCGATCCACGACAGATTTGGCGTACAAAACACTTCTCCGAACTTCTCCTGGATATTACTCATCAATCTTGGACCCTTACCAGGTTGACTTAACTGAAGTGATATAGGCGAGACATCGAAGAGAGGCAGTTTCCGCCACTCGTTCGTTGAGTCGGCGGAGATGCTTCATAAATTCCAGTGGTAGACCCTACAGGAGAGGCGTTGTGTATCGCACAGACGTTTACTGGTGAAATTCCTTCAAAATACGATCCGAGAAAAATCGGGTAACATATTACATCCTCCCAAATACGAACTAGTAAATGATCATACCAAGAATATCCGAGAAATTGAAGCTAATACGGAGGTTTGGGTTTACCTTCAGTAACTCCTCCAGGGTATCAACCGCGAATGGCACAGAGAAGGTGGGGGGAAGGCAATGGCAATGGCAATAGTGTGTTATCCTCTGCAAAATTATAGATGTACATTAAATAATTCATTACAGCTCTGCGCTATTTTAAAGTATTTTTGTTTTATGTTAACTTTCTTTAATGGTTCATGTGAGTCATTCTCGTGAGACTGTAGTTACAGATTTTGACATTACTGTGAATAAAATGTTGTGGTAACTAATGCAATCGGACGGTCAAAACTATAACGTGTGTGTGTGTTGTTTCGTGGTATTCAGACCGAAGACTGATTTGACGCGGCTGCCCACGCTCCTTTGTCGAGTCCAAGCATCTTCATGTCTGGATAACTACTGCAAGCTACATCCGTTTGAACCTGGTTACTGTATTCAACTTTTTGTCTCCATCTATTATTTTTACAACCACACACTTTCGTCCAATACTAAATTTGTGATTCGTTGGTGTGTCAAAATGTGTTCTATCAGCTGGTCCCTTCATTTCCTAAACTGTTTATCGTCCACCTTTCACTTCCGTACAAGGCTGCGCTCATGACAAATACCTTCAAGAAAAGACTTCCTAACACTTAAATTTATATTCGGTGATAATAAATTTCTCTTCTTCAGAAACGCTTCTCTTGAGATTGCCAGTCTACATTTCATATCCTCCTTAGTTCAGCCATCATCAGTTATTTTACTGCTCAAATCGCAAACTCATATGCTACTGTTAGAAACTTATTTACTAAGGTAATTCCCTCAACATCGCCTGATTCATTTCTCTTATATTCCACTACTGCTATTTTGCTTTTGTTAATGTCTCTTTTATATCCTACTTTTAACATAGTATCCATTCCATTCAGTTACTGTTCTAAGTCATTTTCCGTCTTCGACAGAATTACAATATCATCAGCAAACCTCAAACTTCTTATTTCTTCTCCCTGAACTTCATTCTCCAGAAGTCTCCTTCGTTTCCTTCACAGCTTGTCCAGTGTACAAACTGAATAACATCGGGGATAAGCACAACCCTATACTACTGCCTTCTCAACTACTGCGTCTCTTCCTTGCCCTTGGACTTAAACGACTGCCTTCTCGTTGGTGTACAAGTTGTAAATAACATTTCCCTTCCTGTATTTCATCCCTGCTACCTTCATAATTTCAAAGAATTTATTCCAGTCAACATTGTCAAAAGCTTTCGCTTAGTCTACAACTGCTATACTATGCTGTATCAGAAAATAGTAAAAAATAAAGAAGAACACTGTACGTGACCAATTAATCTGACAGCTCCCCTATTTCACTGAACCATCGGCTAGTTTAGTATGGAAGTCACTCATAGTACTTTGCAGCTGCGAGGCAGTAATTGCAGCAAAAAGACAGACGGGATGTTTAATGATGCTGTTGTGCTCGGAACGACAAGGTGGAGTGAATCTTGTATACGCGCCCGTGCCAGTGGCCTGCGACCGAGCCGTTATTCATGCAGAAGGCGGCCTGAGGTTCTAAGTATGTTTGTATGTATGTATGCGCGCGCGCGCACGGATGTATGTATGTGTGTGTGTGTGTGTGTATGTGTGTGTGTTCAAGGTCGGAGATCAGAAAGTAATTAATCCACGTCATGAAATAAAGTGGCTGAAGACAGAAATATGAGTAATAACCAGAAGTATTTACCCTTGTCTTCCGCAATTACCGAGACCCACCTAATGAGGTGGTGTAGTGTTCGGGTGAAGCGTGGCTCACTCTCCACCAGGCTATTTTTATTTGGATTTTCTTTAAATTACTTAGATCATATTCGAATTTGAATCCTTGCCAAGGTCAGTTTGTGACCCACATTAATTGTGAATGCCCATAGCTATTTCCTTCGACCATAAAGAATCTGTGAAGAGTGCGCGCTATTGTTAAATTTTCTGACCAATGTCTGAACTGGTTATTTAACTCAGCCACTTTTGTTTTGCTGCTATTAATGTTACTCTGTGAGGCACGACTCGCAGCCCACCCTCATAGCTTCAGTAGCGGCACTAAGTGTCACCTACTTTCGAAACTTCGCAGACGCTCTCCCGAACATCTCTTCCGTCTAGCGTCCCAGGAGAAAGTAATTCACGGGGAATGGTGTCCTCATAGGAATTCCCAAAAGTTCAACGGCAAACCAGAGGATACATTCTGGTGTCAAGACGTATGCTGCCTCTAAGCAGTTCTCTGCGATATCCTTTCTCTCCCTAGTCCAGCATGGTTCACTAAGAAATTGAGTTTAGGGTTTATCGTCTTGTCTAAGACGATGCCTTTAGAGAAATGAGTGAAATGAGTATCGTCTGGATCAATCAGATGTTGGTAATTGGTTACGAAATGGTAGGCTCCCGGTTCGAGTCCGGGTGCGGTGTGCAATTTCAACTTAGTTAAATCTCAGCCGTGACGCGATCGGCCTTGCTTCAGAGGTAATCTTGGTTTGATGTTTCGCCTTAAATCGAATCTCTGGTTAGTAGAGGAACTCTTGACGCGGCTAGTTCAAAATCGAGGCGGACAGAAGGGAGAGTGAGACCGGAGACCGAATACTTCTTTGCGGAGAGAAGAGGTGAGGCCACCGTGGAACTAACCATAGGTCGCAGGTTGTGTTGTTTCCTCTGGTACTGGCTGTCGTATGTGCCGGTGTTGGGTTCTACCAGGATGAACGAAATACATATAGGCGCAGTGTCTGCACTCGGCGCGTGTTCACTTGGCTTTGTTTCAAGCGTGGCTTGCGCTTTCGGCAAATGCAGTTGCTGTTTGTTTCCTATTGAAGGCACCGCGCCAGATACAGCTTGCGGGACAAGTCATTACCAGTAGGGTGCTGAATGCAGCTTTGGATGGGCTTCTAATTGTGTTAATGTATATGTGAATCGAATTACAGCGCTAGCGATGAAGTAGCAGTGATACATTTATTACTTGTAAACACTACCCTTCTATGAATGTTCATTACTAGCCATTAAAATTGCTACACCAAGAAGAAATGCAGATGATAAATGGGTATTCATTGGGCAAATATATTATACTAGAACTGACATGTGGTTACATTTTCACGCAATTTGGGTGCATAGATCCTGAGAAATTAGTACCCAGAACAACCACCTCTGACCGTAATAACGCCTGGGCATTGAGTCAAACAGAGCTTGGATGGCGTGTACAGGTACAGCTGCCCATGCAGCTTCAACACGATACCACAGTTCATCAAGAGTAGTAACTGGCGTATTGTGACGAACCAGTTGCTCGGCCACCATTGACCAGACGTTTTCAGTTGGTGAGAGATCTGGAGAATGTGCTGGCCAGGGCAGCAGTCCAACATTTTCTGTATCCAGAAAGGCCCGTACAGAACCTGCAAATGCGGTCGTGCATTATCCTGCTGAAATGTAGGGTTTCGCAGGGATCGAATGAAGGGTAGAGCCACGGGTCGAAATACATCTGAAATGTAACGGCCACTGTTCAAAGTGCCGACAATGCGAACAAGAGGTGACCGAGACGAGTAACCAATGGCGCCCCATACGATCACGCCTGGTGATACGCCAGTATGGCGATGACGAATACACACTTCCATTGTGCGTTCACCGCGATGTCGCCAAACACGGATGCGACCATCGTGATGCTGTAAACACAACCTGGAGTCTTCCGAAAAAAATGACGGTTTGCCATTCGTGCACCCAGGTTCGTCGTTGAGTACACCATCGCAGGCGCTCCTGTCTGTGATTCAGCGTCAAGGGTAACAGCAGCCATGGTCTCCGAGCTGATATTTCATGCTGCTGCAAACTTGTTTGACCTGTTCGTACAGATGGTTGTTGTCTTGCAAACGTCCCCATCTGTTGACTCAGGGTACGAGACGTGGCCGCACGACCCGTTACAGCCATGCGGATAAGATGCCTGTCATCTCGACTGCTAGGGATACGAGGCCGTTGGGATCCAGCACGGCGTTCCGTATTACCCTCCTGAACCCACCGATTCCATATTCTGCTAAAAGTCATTGGATCTCGACCAACGCGAGCAGCAATGTCCCGATACGATAAACCGCAATCGCGATAGGCTACAATCCGACCTTTATCAAAGTCGGAAACGTGGTGGTACGCATTTCTCTTCCTTACACGAGGCATCACAACAACGTTTCACCAGGCAACGCCGGTCAACTGCTGTTTATGTATGAGAAATCGTTTGGAAACTTCCCTCATGTCAGCACGTTGTAGGTGTTGCCACCGGCGCCAAAGTTGTGTGAATGCTCTGAAAATCTAATCATTGGCATATCACACCACCTTCTTCCTGTCGGTTAAATTTCGCGTCTGTAGCACTTCATCTTCGTCGTGTAGCAATTTTAATGGCCTGTAGTGTACGTGTCAAAGTAAGACTGTGTGAAGTTCGCCATCCTCATTACCAAATATAGATTCAGTTTCAGTGTTTGCGAAGTAACGTAACGGAAAAACCTCTTCTTAAATTTAAACACTTCAGTGCGCCATGTGATTTAGGTGCTGTTTATCGATATTTAAATTTTCCGCCTGCCGCGGTGGCCAAACGTTTCTAGGCGCTTCAGTCCGGAACCGCACGACTCTTACGGTCCCTGGTTCGCATCCTGCCTCGGGCATGGATGTGTGTGATGTCCTTAGGTTAGTTAGGTTTAAGTAGTTCTAAGTTCTAGGGGAGTTATGATCACAGATGTTAAGGCCCATAGTGCTCAGAGCCATTTGAACCATTTTTTTTTAATTTGCTAGTTGAGTTTGATGATGACCCCGTCTAGCTTCTTCTCTTTTTAAGTAATACACACTCTTGGTTACTTAAATCTTTGCTTGAAATCTGCTTGTTACGCCAAGCTCAGGTGGTTTCAATGTTAAAAATATTTTATTTACGCTATCTGGTTATTGTAGGTGCTTACTCGATCGAACACATTGAGCTCATCGCCCACCTCCCCGGAATTTTACGGGAATTAGGTGACTCGCGTGTGCAGATGTGGTGTCAAATCCCGCCAGTGCCTCATTGCTTCCATGACACGACGCATCGGCGCCGTTATCTGTGCCGAAAGTCAACATCAGTGTAAAATAACTTTATCGTGGTGTTGTTGATATCTTGGTAGTATAGTAATCCATAGATATTCATTCCATGTGAAGAATATGCCGTCAATTATCTCCTATCTATCAGTATTTATTTGTGAAAAGCCCGTTATTAATCCACTAATCATGACTTCATATTGTTTGTGCTGTGTGTCTTATTGAATTCTTTAACTTCTAAATATTGTTGCTTAGAGTTTTTTTCTGAATACGATATCATTTTTACATTTAGATTCTACGCAGCGTAGCTTTTAACATCTAAAGATATTAAAGTTCCTGGCAAATTAAAACTGTGTGCGGACCGAGACTCGAACTCGGGACCTTTGCCTTTCACGGGCAAGTGCTCTACCAACTGAGCTACCCAAGCACGACTCACGCCCCGTCCTCACAGCTTTACTTCTGCCAGTTCCTCGTCTCCTACCTTCCAAGATATTGTTTCTCACGCTTGTATAAGTTTCGCGGTCGTTTTCCGAGATTTCTGTTTTGTGATTAAGAACTGTCATTCGACAACGATTTTAACAATTACTTTTATAATCCTTCACTTAGGAACGGATAAAAAGCTCGTTTAGCCTTAGACCGATCCTAAGCATCTTACTTTTGTTTCAACTGTCGTGAGATAAAGTCCACATACCTTAAACACGTAATTTCACTAAACTATCTTGTATCTAAGCTTGAGTTGGATAATAAATGAAACTTCAACTCCAAGAAACTTTATTTGGCTTAAACACTCACTCGAGAGTGAGTGGCAGATAGTCGTGGGTTCACGTCTCACTCTATGCGGCTGGTCCCGCTGGAGGTTCGAGTCCTCCCTCGGGCATGGGTGTGTCTGTTTGTCCTTAGGCTAATTTAGGTTAAGTAGTGTGTAAGCTTAGGGACCGGTGGCCTTAGCAGTTAAGTCCCATAAGACTTCACACACATTTGAACATTTTTTTTTTCACGTGTCACTGGGCAGAAGGCGAAAGAACGAACTGACCCCACAGCTGGCTTCTTACACCTTAGCAACAAGTACAAGACGCTACCCAGTGTTGATAATACTTTTGAATCATCTCGGGAGGTCTGGATGCCTCTAATGTTGAGCAAGTGGCCGATTTTCCTGCCCAGTTCGCAGAAGTGCAGTGGGCGAGTATGCTAGTCATTTCCCCGAGGGAAATATCGTGCAGATTGCGAAAGATTGCTAGTGTGCTGTCAGTATGTTTGCCGGAGGTCTCTTCCGTGACGTGGAGGAGGCTCTCCCGGCAGCTGTCGAGCGCACTGGATGCGACCGGCTGCAAATAGTGGCACATGTCGGCACTAATGACGCGTAGCGCTTGGGTTCTGAGGACACATTCGGCACATTTCGGCGGATGGATGATTTATACAAGGCAACTAGCATCGTACGCGGAATACAGACTAGGCTGACTATTTGTAGCATCGTACTCTGGGTTAGTCACGGTCCCCTGGTTTGGGGCAGTTTGAAAGGTCTAAACCAGAGGTTCAGACAACTCTGTAATGGTATCGGATGCGAATTTCTCGACCTCAGGTATTGGATGGAGAATTTTAGGGTTCTCTTTAATAGGTAAAGGGTGCATTACACGCAGGAAGCGGCTACTAGGGTAGCAGAGTACGTGTGGCGTGCAAATGGGTTTTTATTAGGTTAGAGAACCCTCCTCCTTCTTGGGATCAGAGAAGAAATTCGTGCCAAAATAGAAGAAGCAGCCGCAATGTTCTCAGAGAATGCTCATCCTCGCAGATCGGTTATAGAAAAGCTTAGTATGATATTAGTAAATTCCTGGAGCAGCCAAGGATAGGTCCCAGAATTAGTTCAAAAATGATTCAAATGGCTCTAAGCACTATGGGACTTAACATCTTACGTCATCAGTCCCTTAGCCTTAGAACTACTTAAACCGAACTAACCTAAGGACGTCACACACATCCATGTCCGAGGCAGGATTCGAACCTGCGAACGGAGCAGCAGCGTGGTTCCGAACTGAAGCTCCTAGAACCGCTCGACCACAGCGGCCTGCCCAGAATTAGAATCGTTTGTTGAAAGTTGTAATGCCCAGATAATATTGGGAACAGAAAGTTGGTTGAAACCAGAAGAGAATAGCAACGAAATCCTACCAGTATGGAATATTTATCGTAAGGATAAGTTAGTCGCCATTGGTGGCGTCGTATTTATTGCAGTAAAGAACTCGATAATATACAGCGAGATTATCACGAATTACGATTATGAATCAATCTGAGTGAACTTAAGCATCAAAGATCGGTCAAGAATGGTAAGCGGATGCCTTTGTACACTTCTTGATCAAGAGATGTAATGATAGAGCCCTTCGGAGAGAATTTGAATAATATCGTTAGTCATTTTCCTGATCATGCCATTGTTTTAGCTGGTGACTTCAGCTTGCTAGTTATAAATTGGGAGAGTCATGCTATCAATATTGATGCCAGAGACAGCGATTTGTGTGTATACTGGATGTCTTGTCCGAAAATTACTTAGAGCAGGTAATTAGAGAACCAGCTCGAGACGGTAACGTATTAGACGTCGTAGCAATAAACAGACTTGAACTTACCGAATTATTTAACATAGAGGGATGCGTCAGTGATCACAGGGCTGTGACAGCAACTATGACCACGAGTTTTACGAGGATTGTTGAGAAAGGTAGGAAGATACATTTGCTTAGGATTCAAATTACAGAGTATCTTAGTAGTCAGCATCAAATATTCAGTGCTGAGTGCGAAAAAGTGGTACACAAATGGAAAAAAATTCAAAAGCATCGTTGAATATGGCTTAGACAAGTATGTTCCTAGCAACATTATATGGGATGGGGAACACCCATTGTGGTTTAATAGCCGTGTTACAAGCCTGCTTCATCACAGATTCAAGAGAAGTCAAAACCTAGCGAACAAACAAAAGCTGAACGAAGTAAAAAATAAGCGTAAGGAGAGCAATGAAAGCAGTATTCAGTGACTTAAAAAGTAAAATTTTGTCACGCGACATGATTAAAAACCCTAAGAGGTTTGGGTCTTACGTAAAATCAGTAACGGCTTCGAAATCCTCTGTTCATCACTTAGTGACCATACTGGCACCGAAAAGGAAGATAACAGAGAGAAGCCCAAAATACTGAATTCGGTCTTCCGAAACTGCTTCGCCGCGGAAGGTCCTAACGCGATGGTTCTTTTCGACCATAGAACGAAAGTTGAAATGGTAGATATTGAGACAGCCGATCGCGGAATGGAAAAGCAACTACTATCGCTTAGTACTGGAAAGGCAACGGGACTAGATGAGGTACCTATAAGGTTCTAGGAAGATTATGCGAAAGAGCTTACTCCCATTGTAACAGCAGTTTATCGTAGAACGCTGGAGTAACGAAGGATACCTAGCGACTGAGAAAAGGCGCAGGTCATTCCTGTTTTCTAGAAGGGCCGTAGGAGAGATGAACATAATTATAGATCTCTATGGAGACGTTAATCTGTTGCAGAATAATGGAACATGTTTTATGTTCAAGAATTATGACGTTTTCGAAGAACGAAAGTCTCCTCTATAAAGTCAACATGGATTGTACAAACAGTGGAGCTCAGGTCGCTCTGTTTCTCCGTGAGATCCATAGTGCTGTAGAAAACGGCGCTCAGATTGACTACAGGAAGGCATTTGACGCCGTCCCACACTGCCACTTAGCGAAAAAAAAAGTTTACTGGGTATAGGACTAGATTTGCTACTGTAGTCAAGACTTCCTTGCATATATCATTCAACACGTCGCTCTTAACGGAACAAAATCGACATATGTAAATGTAATTTCAGGAATACTCCAAGAAGTGATAGGACCTCTGCTGGTTAAAATTCATGTAGATGATCTAGTATTAAGCGTTGGAAGCTCTTTAAGACTGTTTGCAGATAATGAGGTTGTCTTTAAGAAAGTAGCAACGCCAGAAGGTAGTATACTCCTAGGTTTGCAGAATGACCTGCGGAGAATTGCTGCATGGTGCAGGATCTAGCAGTTGACCCTGAACGTAAATAAATGTAACTTCTTGCGCATATATGGGGAAAGAAATCCACTACTGTACAACTACACTGTTGATGAAAAATTGCTACAAACAGTATCTACCGTTAAATATCTATGAATAACTATCGAAATTCAGTGTGGATGACTACACAAAACAAACAGCAGGAAAAGCAGATGCGAGACAGAGATTCATTGGAAGGATCTTACTGAAATGTAGCTAATTTCCGAAAGAAGTGGCCCTTATTCGACCGATTCTTGAGTACTATTCATCAGTTTGGGACCCCTACCAGGTAGGACTGATAGAAAAGATGGAGAAGACCCAACGAACAGCAGCACATTTCGTCATGGGACCGATTAGTCGGTGCGAGAGCGTAGCAGAGATCCCAACAAACTCGAGTGGGAGACGATGCAAGAGAAGCGTTGTTTATCAGGAGTAGCTTAAAATTGCAATTTCGAGAAAGCCTCCCACCTATAGCATACGAAATGACCGCGACGAAAAAATTCGAGAAGTTAGAGCTTATACAGAGGCTTACTGACAGTCAATGTTCCCACTCGCAATTCACAAGTGGAATAACAACGGAGTTCACTTAGTGATACCAGAAGTACCCTGTGCCGCACACTGTAAGGCGGCTTGAGGACTATCATGTAGATGTAGACTGTCATATCTCTGTTGCTTTACCTGTGTTACCATCTTTGACGACGAAATTCTACTGGATCGTAATGCTGACCTTATAACCAATAAACCGATTACTGACGTAAATAATGTTAACAACATAGTTGCCTCCATTTTCCATTGTGGAATATGTTGTTGTTTCCTACAGACAAAAAAAGGAACAGATATTTATTGTAGTGGCAGTTTTCGTAGTCTAAATAGGCAGTAAAATAAATTATTAGCGACAGTTATGTCTGTGAGTCACTCTCCGCTTCCCGTGTAGTGAGGAGAAACTTCCCTATGACTTAACACCATATGAGCATTAATTATGCCCAATATCCGACAGTGTTGCGTAAATGTTGTACTTCTAATCGAGTCATTATTTTCGCTGTAGGTGGTTGTTTTTTAATCAGTTGCCGTCTTAAGAAGTCGTTATACCAAATGTTTAACCATGGCTGTCTGCATATGAAAACACTATCACCAGAGTGGCCAGATCTGACCTTGGGTTCATACTATCTATAGATTAATTCTTACAATAAAGTAAAACCAGCCGCTGCTAATAATGCAATTTGCTATGAATAAAAAGCGCAGTTACCTGTTACAAACTGACAGTTTCATCATTGTTTTCCATTTAAAATTACATATGAGATGTTCGCTGATTTTCAATGTGCCGAAGGTTCTTTGGGGTGGTGGTATCGTACATAAAGGAGTGTAACGAAGAGGTCTACATAACTGTAGTTGGACCTAACTGTGAATCAAATCAACGTTAACAAATATCTAAGATAAGAGTTGAATTATTTTTGTGTAACTCACATGGAAAATCCAGCGTCTTCATATAGCATCACTGATTACTTTTGAAAGAATTCATATTTCATCGAAGAGTAAGCATGACTTAACACTTTCCTGAATTTTGAAGATATAGACAAGGTAAAGCACCACGTACACACTTAAATGTTGCGGCCTCACGGATATTTGTACCCAAAGATGGTGATTTAAGAACACAAAATGGTATCAAAGTAAGCGCCTGTCAGAGAAGCTACAGTATGTATGTAAATGTTACAGTGGTATATTCTTTGAACCTTAAATATAAATAGTATAAACAAATAAAGAAAACCAGTTCATTATAAAAAAATTCTTAAGAATGGAAGGAAGATTAAAGTCCCGTCGACAATGAGGTGGCCAGAGACGGAACACAAGCTCGGATTATGGAAGGATGTGGAAGAAAATCGGCCGTGCGCTTTTTAAGGGAACCATCCTGGCCTTTGCCTGGAGCGTTTTGGAGGACTCGCGGAAACCTAAATCTGGATGGCCAGACGGAGATTCGAACTTGTCCTCACGAATGCGAATCCACTATGCCAACCACTAAGCGTCCAGTATGCTGACTACTGCGCCATCTCGCTAGAGCTGTAAGAATAAATATTCTGTTAAATTTTGCGAAAGATGAAAGGAATACACAAATAATGATGAGAGATCTGCATACATAAATGTTATTGAAGTAGATGTGAGAGTTTGTTGACAATTTGCATTGTGATAAATATTGACAATTGTCGTGTACTGTGTAATAGAAAAGTGATGAGATATAGTCCTACATACATAGATGTAATGACAGCTAATACTAAAGAAATCCTATGACAGGTTGTTGAAAGTTTAAATTAATGTAACTATTGTATTAATTAATGAAACATATGTTCCATGCTCTTATGTTTGAAGGCATGGAAATGTCTGCATGTTTTTGTTGTGAGTGTGAGTTGTTTATGTATGTTTAAGCGTAGAAAGTGGCTGGACCAAATTCTGTGCAAAGACTGAATTGACTAACTCAATCTGCTCATTAATAAAATTGCGTGGTTTTCATATTATTCTAAGAATTAACCAGTATTTTTACGAAGCCGCAGACATTCCACGTCAATTTACGGCACAAGACGTTAATACTATCTTCCATGAGACATGTGCGGACTTCCTGGCAAGTGCATTAATTGCGATGCCCACTTCTTCATTGTTTTAAGTCGCGAGAGACGGTCTGTTACGTTGGGAGCTGGCAGCCTGTTGACAGGCAGGTTTTGCAGCAGATCCTCGTGCCGTCTGCAGAACTCGCCAGAGCGGAAAGTTTCCGCCGCGGAAGCTGCACAGGCCGACAGCCGCATTTGTCAGTGCTGTGTTGAAATTCTGCGAAAAACTCCATCAAGATGGATAACCATTGTTGCCGGAGAACATTTGTCTTACATGTGCGCCGTCGGTCCGGAAACAACAGTAGGTCTACATCTGGGCTCAGTAGTAGGCAGAACAGCCTGTGTTGATCTGGGAAACTTTGCTCGCCAAGATAAGTCATGAAACAGACTTTTCAATTTGTTCTTCGTTTCTCGGTGATAAATCACATTTGCCATCCACAGTTATCTGCAAACCTACAACTTAAGGAAACATAGATTTTAAAGTCTATATTAATGGCGCATAATTTCTCAAACATAACCTCAAATATAACTCCTACAGCCGTATGTTTCATAACGTTAGGCAACACAGTTACTTATTGCTGCAGATAGTGGAGTAACAAGTAAACACAGAGGTCTTTTTTGCAGATGGAATATATTTCTACATTTATAGGGTGGTCAGAAATAGTATGAAAAGCTTGCAAAGGTGTTGCAGGTGGCTTTTGCTGAGAAATAATTGTTAAGAAAAATTCGATACGATGTGCTGTTTCAGAGTTAATTAGTATCGAGGTTAGTTAGTCAGGCCGTTGCGTGCTAAAATTCAAGCGGCCCGTCGGAGACGGTGTCGCCAAACGTGTGCTTCGTTTGATTTCCTGAAGGCGAACAAGAGAGCGATTCAAAATTGGGGTATAGGGCGGTAGTACTCATATGGATGGAGCCCGAACCAGATTCTGACCACACACACGCGCTATCATCTACGCTATTAGAACAACTTTCACTAATTGTATGTAGCGGGCCGCTTGAATTTGCGAGCGCAACGGCCTAATTTGCTATGTTCAATTCTAATTAACTCGGAAAAGGCACAACGTATTGAATTTTTTCCTTAACAGTTATTTCTCAGCACAGCCTACCCTGCAACACAAAAAAAATGGCTCTGAGCACTATGGGACTTAACATCTGTGGTCATCAGTCCCCTAGAACTTAGAACTACTTAAACCTAACTAACCTAAGAACATCACACACATCCATGCCCGAGGCAGGATTCGAACCTGCGACCGTAGCAGTCGCGCGGTTCCGGACTGCGCGCCTAGAACCGCTAGACCACCGCGGCCGGCTTGCAACACCCTTACAAGATTTTCAGCCTGTTTCTGACCACTCTGTCAGTATACTCTGCAAACTATTGTGAAGTGCGTGTCCGCCCCTGGTAGCTGAGTGTCATACCTAACGGCCCGGGCTGGATTCCCGGCTGGGTCGGGGATTTTCTCCGCTCAGGGACTGGGTGTTGTGTTGTCCTTATCATCATCATTTCATCCCCATCGACATGCAAGTCGCCTAAGTGGCATCAGCTCGAAAGACTTGCAGCAGGCGTACGGTCCCCCCGACGGGAGGCCCTCGTCACACGGCATTTGTGAAGTGCGTCATAAATGGAACTTCAGCCTGTATCATTTATTACGACTGCTTCCTATTATATTCGCGTAGGGAGCAGATGAAGAATGATTTGCTTAAGAGCCTCTGTGGGCGCTGTAATCACGGTGTATACGACCCGGAACAATCGGGAAATCCGGGAATTTTTTCACCCGGGAGAAACGTGGGAAATTTTTCGGAATTGCGGGAAGTTCTCATTGTCTTACTTTTCAGTTAAATTTCTTTGGTTTTAACTGTTAAGACCTGATACTCTAGAGAGAATGTTACTATATCCTACTACTGTAGAATAATACAGCAGCAATAAAACATAAACGAGAGAAAAAACAAAAAAATACTTAAGTTACAAAGGAAATGCGCCATTTACATCAACAAAATGCCGTGCGCGCACAAGCGTCTGCAAACAACAAAAAATTGTCAAAGGCCATGGGGCGAAGACTATAAAATACTTCGTGACAATAAACTGTTTTCTATGAGCGTGACGTCGCAACTTTTCACATTAGGTTCGTTTGAGCAGGGGCCAGCGGGCTAATGCACGTGCGCGGTTGAATCGCGTATGAGCAGTACCTTCTCTCGCTTCCGGCAACTTGAAGAGTGGCAGTTAGCTGTATCGGCAGTAGTAGCAAGGAGCCAGATCCTAACGAGAATAATTTTTCTCGCGCGCCCTTGCGCCCTTCTGCCAGATTCGCGCATGCGCAGAGCTGTCTGGATTGTGATGGGTAGGGGGATAGTCTCCATGTGACCTGCGTTTATGTAAAGTGATTTCGCTGTTTCCTCTTCATTTACAGCCACTAACGTGCTATGTTTGGTGGAATTAGAATTTATACTTTTGTAATACAAAAATATGTAGCTAATATGTTGCTGCACATCAAAGGTCTTTCCAAAAAGCCGGCCGGGGTGGCCGAGCGGTTTTGGCGTTTACACTCTGGGGTGTGCTAGTTCAGTTTTTTGCATCAGCATTTCGGTAACTCAGCGCCGGCAGTGAAACAGACTATACGTGCTGTCATTCTTTGTATAGTTTCAATATAACCCGTTGTTTCTACTTGGTGTGAGTGCCACACACTTTGGTAATGTTGTAGGATGGTTCGCACGAGTGATGTCTCATCAATCTCCTTTGTACACGCTCCACCTCCGGGTGAGTGTTTGTGAACACTCCATCAGATATGCCTAGAAACTGTTATACCCAGGTAATTTACATGAGTTGACTGATTCCATCTGAGACTCATTGACATTTTAATCATAGGATATTAAGTTGCTTCGTCTTGTGAAGTGCAAAGTTTTACGTTTATGAACTCTCAGAGCGAACTGCCAATCTTTGTACTACTTCAATATCTTATCACGTTCTGACTGAAAAATTGCGCAACTTTTTCGAGAGTACCTCATTATAGATAACTTCATCGTATGTGAAAAGTCTGAGGTTGTTGTTAATATTGTGGGTCAGGTCATAAACATACACTCCTGGAAATTGAAATAAGAACACCGTGAATTCATGGTCCCAGGAAGGGGAAACTTTATTGACACATTCCTGGGGTCAGATACATCACATGATCACACTGACAGAACCACAGACACATAGACACAGGCAACAGAGCATGCACAATGTCGGCACGAGTACAGTGTATATCCACCTTTCGCAGCAATGCAGGCTGCTATTCTCCCATGGAGACGATCGTAGAGATGCTGGATGTAGTCCTGTGGAACAACTTGCCATGCCATTTCCATCTGGCGCCTCAGTTGGACCAGCGTTCGTGCTGGACGTGCAGACCGCGTGAGACGACGCTTCATCCAGTCCCAAACATGCCCAATGGCGGACAGATCCGGAGATCTTGCTGGCCAGGGTAGTTGACTTACACCTTCTAGAGCACGTTGGGTGGCACGGGATACATGCGGACGTGCATTGTCCTGTTGGAACAGCAAGTTCCCTTGCCGGTCTAGGAATGGTAGAACGATGGGTTCGATGACGGTTTGGATGTACCGTGTACTATTCAGTGTCCCCTCGACGATCACCAGAGGTGTACGGCCAGTGTAGGAGATCGCTCCCCACACCATGATGCCGGGTGTTGGCACTGTGTGCCTCGGTCGTATGCAGTCCTGATTGTGGCGCTCACCTGCACGGCGCCAAACACGCATACGACCATCATTGGCACCAAGGCAGAAGCGACTCTCATCGCTGAAGACGACACGTCTCCATTCGTCCCTCCATTCACGCCTGTAGCGAAACCACTGGAGGCGGGCTGCACGATGTTGGGGCGTGAGCGGAAGACGGCCTAACGGTGTGCGGGACCGTAGCCCAGCTTCATGGAGACGGTTGCGAATGGTCCTTGCCGATACCCCAGGAGCAACAGTGTCCCTAATTTGCTGGGAAGTGGCGGTGCGGTCCCCTACGGCACTGCGTAGGATCCTACGGTCTTGGCGTGCATCCGTGCGTCGCTGCGGTCCGGTCCCAGGTCGACGGGCACGTGCACCTTCCGCCGACCACTGGCGACAACATCGATGTACTGTGGAGACCTCACGCCCCACGTGTTGAGCAATTCGGCGGTACGTCCACCCGGCCTCCCGCATGCCCACTATACGCCCTCGCTCAAAGTCCGTCAACTGCACATACGGTTCACGTCCACGCTGTCGCGGCATGCTACCAGTGTTAAAGACTGCGATGGAGCTCCGTATGCCACGGCAAACTGGCTGACACTGACAGCGGCGGTGTACAAATGCTGCGCAGCTAGCGCCATTCGACGGCCAACACCGCGGTTCCTGGTGTGTCCGCTGTGCCGTGCGTGTGATCATTGCTTGTACAGCCCTCTCGCAGTGTCCGGAGCAAGTATGGTGGGTCTGACACACCGGTGTCAATGTGTTCTTTTTTCCATTTCCAGGAGTGTATAACACGCACAGGAAGAGCCCCAAAACACTTACATATAACACACCTAAAGTTACTTCTATATACGCCGATGACTCTCTGTCCAAGATAAAGTGCTGGGTCTTCCCTACAAATAAATCTTCAATTCAGTGACAAAATTCGTTTGCTACTGTATACGTACGTCTTTGCTTTAATAAGCGTTCGTATGATTCCGAGTCTAACGCTTTTCGGAAGTCGGTAAATACTACACCTATCTGACTGCCTTGATCCATCGCTATTAGGATATTAAGTGACAATGCGCAAAATGACCACTGTGCAGTATCTTCAGCAAATAAATTGTATGGCAGTGTCAGTTACGAGAATGAACATTCCATTGTCGGCTTTCGTTCCGCGCCGCTCGGAGTACCCGACCGGTCACAGGGGTTTTGCCACGGTTCGCGTCGCTCCCCACGTCGGAGGTCGAGTCCTCCCTCGGGCATGGGTGTGTGTGTGTGGGCGTGTCGTCCTTAGCGTAAGTTAGTTTAAGCAGTGTGTAAGCCTAGGGACCGATGATTTGTTGAGCCCAACCTACATAGGTAGGAATGATCATCAAAATAAAATAAGAGAAATCAGAGCTCGAACAGAAAGGTTTAGGTGTTCGTTTTTCCCGCTCGCTGTTCGGGAGTGGAATAGTAGAGAGATGGTATGACTGTGGTTCGATGAACCCTCTGCCAAGCACTTAAATGTGAATTGCAGAGTAGTCATGCATGTAGATGTACCACAAGTTTCGAAATTTCCTTTCGTTCCGTGTAATACTGAATCTTTTAATTTATGAAGCTAAAATGAGCAGAAACATGTCTCTGACTCTGAACACTAGTTTTCCCACTGTGAGGGCAATTTAAAGGTTAATATTCCTTGTCTTATCTCGCTTTGCTACAGGATCCCAAACCACATTATAAGGTCGGCCATTATGGAATTCCTGTAGGGGAAAAGAAAATTTTTCTCAGACAGTCAGCACGAGTTGAAAGAAACACGTAGTGTGAAACACAGCTCATTCTTTCACACAGAATATGCATTTGTTGATAAAGATCAACTTGTACCGTCACTATAAATTTTCCAAAGGTGATTGGTATTGCATCCATTCATAACTGCTAGGATGGGGGATCTTCTGGGATAATTTTGACATACGGTACCTGCTATGTTACACAGGACACTGACGTCAACCGAAACGAAAATAACATTGGGTGCGCCACATGGAAGCATAAAACAACTCCTGATGTTCTCAGCGCACAAAAAAGAAATGTTACTGGAGACCAGCAGCACTCTAAGGTTGTTCACGTTTGTTAGTCATATAAAGGAATGCCGAACGATCTATAGTATTTCCACTCTGTGTAAACAACAGCAATTCTTCTTAAATGTCGAAGTGTGCAATAGAGAACAGAAACAATACCGCATCACCAGATTACAAGATTACCGATAAACAATTAAATTCATAGATGTAAATTAATGAAGTGATGTTGAATGGAAAGATCACATGGAATGAGTGACAGGGAAAGTGAAGAGAGAACTTAGGGCTTTTGGAAGGATTCTCGAAAACTGCAGTGCTTCTTACGATAAAAGTTTCCTTAGTGTTGTGCCGTGTCAAATTAAACTTCTACACATTAACTGATCGTGGCTGCAGAAACATACGAAATTATGCAGTGCCTCTGATAAGAAATTGCACAACAGGCTGCAGTGTGAACAATCTTAGAACACTGTTCCATTGTTCGAGGCCCTCATTAGAAGGGCCTGAGAAAAGTCGTTCGTGGAATGCAGAAACGCTACTAGGTCTGTAATAGCATGATATAGCCCATCCTGAAATGTAACGAAGATCCTCAGGAACAAACATGAGAACCGTTGGAAGAAAAGTGACGTTAATATCGAGGAACCCCATGTCGTAAACTCAGACAACCAATATCTGAGGTAGACCTCTCATCAAATTTACTGGTCATGCGAAGCAAGTTTCTCACTCACAAAAGCAATGTCGTCCTCTTTCTCGCTTCCCACGCTCGGGTTCCCGGGTTCGATTCCCGGCGGGGTCATGGATTTTCTCTGCCTCGTGATGGCTGGGTGTTGTGTGATGTCCTTAGGTTAGTTAGGTTTAAGTAGTTCTAAGTTCTAGGGGACTGATGACCATAGATGTTAAGTCCCATAGTGCTCAGAGCCAATGTCGTCACGCTAAGAGACATGCAATGGGATGACAGAGGTCATGGAGTACCTCCTAATATCATGTCGGACCTTCTTTTACCCGGCGTAATGCAGCATCTCGACATGACATGGACTCAACAAGTCGCTGGAAGTGCCCTGCATAAATATTGGACCACGCTGCCTCTATAACAGTCCATAACAGGGAAAGTGTCACCGGTGCAGGATTTTGTGAACGAACTGACCTCTCAATTATGGCCCATAAATGTACGATGGAATTCTTGTCGGGCGAAGTGGGTGGCTAAATAATTCACTCGAACTGTCCACAATGTTCACCAAACCAGCCGCGAACAGTTGCGGGACGATGGGAACATGAAGTCCATGATTGGCTGAAAATGTTCAATGATCGGTCCAGTTGGACCAGAGGATACAGTCCATTCCATGAAAACACACCCCACCCCATTATGGAACCACCACCAGGTTGCACAATGCATTGTTGAACCCTTGGGTCCATGGCTTCGCGGGGTATGCGCCACACTCGAACCCTACCATCAGCAACTAAAATTGGGACTCATCTACCAGGCCACGGTTTTCCAGTCGTTTAGGGTCCAACCAATTTGTTCACAAGCCCAGGAGCGGTGCTGCAGACGATGTCGTGCTATTAGCAAAGGCAGTCTTGTTTGTCGTCTGCTACCATAGCACATTAACGTTAAATTTCTCCTCGCTGTCATAACGGGTTCGTTCATCGTACGTCCCGCATTGATTTCTGCAGTTATTTCACGCGGTGTTGCTTGTCTGTTAGCAATGCCAACTCTATGCAAACGCCGCTGCTCTCGGTCGTTGAGTGAAGGCCATCGGCCACTGCGTTGTCCGTGGTGAGAGTTAGTGCCTGAAGATTGGTATTCTTGGCACACTCTTGATACTGAAAATGCCGGAATATTGGATTCTTTAACGATTTCCAAAATGGAATGTCCCAAGCTACTAGCTCCAACTGCCAGTTCGCGTTTAAAGACTGTTATTTCTTTCGTGCGGCCGTAATCTTATCGGAAACCTTTTCACATTAATCACCTGAGCAAAAAGGCAACTCCGCCAATGCACTGCTCTTTTATACCTTGTGTACGTGATACTACCGCCTTCTGCGTATGTGCATCTCGCTATCCCAGGACTTTCATCATCTAAGTGTACGGGCACGTTTGGCGGCATCTATATATAGGCGATTTGTCCTCGTAGTCTGTTCACGAATGGATGGAAAAGTTAATGGCTAATATTGATACGAAATACACAGATGCTGCCAACCATTATTATTAATTATACATAATTATCAGCGAGGGGCAACCACATACGTACAGCAACACAGAGGAGCAAATATAAAGTCAGTCAGCCTCATCACATCATGGGAGGTACAGGACGGCGCTACTCACAGCAGTCATAATGTCATAATCACAAACGCTGCCACACACACGACACAAGAAATATATGACTAGCTATTTATACTTTGCAAAGCAGACTGCCAGGACTTCGTAGCCCCGCACGAACTTCCCAGATTGTCGGCAGAGTATTTTGCCTGTGCAGTACTAGATATACAAGTTATTTGGTTTTGCATGTACCAGTCTGCATGGGGTGATCCTTAAAAAATGCCGCTCATGTGACCTCCCGAACCGGACGACAGCGCAACAGAGCGTTTAGGGGCGAGATCTAGTGTGGCCTGCGCAGCTGCGGCCAGTGTCCTTCACTGCCTTTGTTAGCACCATTTTGATGACCTGCTTGTCGTCAGCAGCATTATGCTGACATAATGGTGGTGGCAGGCGTTGACAAAGCTGCAGTCTGAAATCAGCAGTGGTTAGTGATACATCTTGGCACCTCCCAAATTCCAACTGTTCCCCAGCTTTCTTCTCCAATACTCCAACCCAACAGTACTATCTGGCACAGTATTCTCCTCCAAGGCTCCAACTGAACACCTCTCTCCACAAAGAGTAATCCTCTCCTTACTCTTCTTTTCCCCTGACTTGCTGTCGTTAGTTCATCCGTTGTACGTAATGCTCCAACGGGCCGAGCGATAGAGACTCGTTGGTTTCATTAAGTCGTCTTAACATCATGGCTGTCATTCGCCATACACCTTCTCCCCCGGAACACGATCCGAATGGAAATTCAGTTGTTGACAGCCGCTTGCTTCTGACCATGGTAAAATATCTTCTGTGATGACCAGGTTCCCATAGACTCGCTGTTTCTAGTGGCATCTTTGACATTTCCTGTTCATGTAGACTACCTGGGGCTTAAGTATTCCAAGCCACTCACGGATAAACATCGAACAGGAAGATCACAGAACTACTTCTACTCGTACTACCGAACTGCTTTTGTGTGTTAAATCACACGCCATTTCTGTGTCGGTGTACGAGAATTATATCTAACGCTAATACAAACATCAACGTATTACATGACTTCACTCTTATGTCAATCACTTCATGCACAAATTTATGCCGCGCGCGGTAGCCACGCGATCTGAAGCGCCTTGTCACGGTCCGCGCGGCTTCCCTCGTCGGAGGTTCGAGTCCTCCATCGGTCATGGGTGTGTGTGTAATGTCCTTAGTGTAAGTTAGTTTAAGTTAGATTAAGTAGTGCGTAAGCTTAGGGAGCGATGACCTCAGCAGTTTGGTCCCATAAGACCTTACCACAAATTTCCAAAATTTCCACAAATTTCTGTCACGGAAGCACAGAATTGTTCCAATGTTCTTTGAAGTCCTGGGTGTTCTTTGAAGCTCTTGTTGGCGTTTCATCCAGCTTCACTTTAATGAACAGGATTTTCAGGATAAACAGTATATGTGATGAAAATTGCTTATAATATGTAGGATAATCTTACTGTAGATGGAAAAGACTATCCCTATTCTATATGCCCTGGAGATATCAGTAAATATTTGAGAAGTGTTATCTAAACAGGGTATACTTCTTTTTTAATTTATTAGCTGATTAATTTAACGAGGCATGCAGTAGATATGTCATTATACTTATTTTTTGTTCCTTTTAATTTTTTCTCGTTTGCCTCTTATTTTGATACATTACCTACATGTGTAGGCTGGACCCATTAACTGTAGCAGTTCTCGTATTGATTTCCATTTCTATGTGGAGGTTTTCTATATTCTATTTGATCTTAAACGCCCTTTGTATCAATGACTGGGAGGATCAGTCATGTGGCACGAGGCATTCATGATGTATACTATCATCTGTGGTAGTTGGTTCCCTGCAAATCGGGATGGTTCCTTTGAAAGGGCACGGCAGATTTCCTTCCCAACCCTTCCCTAACCCGAGCTTGCGCTCCGTCTCTAATGACCTCGTTCTCGACGGGACGTTAAACACTAACCACCACCACCACCACCACCACCACCACCACCACCACCACCACCACCGTAGTACCTCAGTATTAATGGGACTTACAGCTTTCTTATTGCCAGTTAGAACCAGTGGCTCCCTGACATAGGACATAGAACGCTCTTAATAAATTATTTATTTTCTAATTTGTCTCATTATATTTTTAAGTGATGACGTACGCAACATAATTTTGTGGTATCAGAATACATTCTCAGTTTTTAGGACAAAGAGTTATGAACCAAAAGCGATACATAGTTTCCTTATTCTCCTGACAAATGTGAGACTTGGTTCTTAGAATGTTAGACATTTCCACTCTTCAAATGTTGTCACAAAAGCGCCATTCAATGGTGAGCTGTTGTGCTCTCTATGGGTCGGCGTAGGCTATAGACATGTAGCTCGTGAGGACTCCACAGTTTCTCGTGCGTAAACACTAGTATGCACCCACCCTGACCAGGTCTTGAATTCGCTTTGCCTGGTTGTAATGTTTTCTGTTTATTTTTGTGATCTACTTGTTTACATTCTACCGACTGGATCTCACCTACTCAGCGATCAACCGCTGCTCTCGTAATCGAGAAGAGCAAGGCTGCAAACTCCATGTAGCAATACTGATGCAGTTCTTTCATCGTTTTCCCAAATTACGACCAGCCGGAGTAGCTCCTTTAATAAGATCTGATTTTTACCTGCACAGTCCGAGATAATTCATGTTCTTGATCACTTAGTTGTTGACGAACTTTGAACTCTATACTATCCTCCTCTTTCGTGCGCAAATGAAATACGCGGGTTGTAACTCTAGTCTCGCGCGCTAGCTTTATGCGCTACTAAAACATTTTCAAAGGTGGTAAAGTCAATGTACGGCCAGGTAACGGGAGCGCTTCAGAAGAATACGCAGCTCTGTACGAGGTGTTGCTCGCTCGTCACTGATGTACGTGTAGCTAGGAAATTAATCGAGAACAAGGGACAGAGAGGCGAAGCCGTTGTAATGACGCAGCCAGATGTCTGGCCGCCTACGGTTTTTAATTTTGGGCGCCCAGGATCCGCCCCCTGGCGTCAACCGATATTGGCTAGCTGTCGTGCCCTTTCGCTTCCTCATTTTCTTCCCCCCCACACTCTGCAAACGCAACGTTGCGCTTCTCTTCCGAGCTCTATCTCTTCTTCAACGAATATATCGTGCTCCCAAGTTAATCAGCAGACAAAGTTTGTAGCACCGACACAGCGTTTCGCCAAGCGCAGATTGTAAGCAAACTTTTGGCGGGAAATTTAAAAATTTCTTAACGGAAAATGACAGTTACATTCGAATATTATTTTTTGTCTGTCTTGAGATGTGCCATTTTCTGTCATCTGAGTGATCACGTAAACTAACCGATTTGACTCATGGTCCCATGGGCGGGATCGGCTCACTCGAACACCACGACTATTACCTGCTCAACAACCGAAATACTCAACTTGCCTGCCCACTCCCCGCAACGCTTAATAACCCATATTGTGGGATTTTAGCAATGCCTAAGAGTATTAAATTATTATTAAATCAAAACCCCACGCCGCCGACAGGCGTTGATATACATAAGCGGGGACAGTTGAAAATGTGTGCCCCGACCGTGACTCGAACCCTGGATCTCCTACTTACGTTGCAGACGCTCTATTCCATCTGAGCCACCGAGGGCACAGAGAATAGTGCGACTGCAGGGACTTATCCCTTGCACGCTCCCCGTGAGACCCACATTCCCAACTTAATGTCCACGCACTACATTGTTAGTGTCCCTACCCATTACACTCATTACTCGCGACAGACAAGTTAAGGCTAACTGGCCATTGACCGTCTTCTTCTGTGCGGATGCACACGTATTGCCCGAACTCTTACGGGACTCTGTAAGATTATCTGCCGCGAGTAATGAGTGTAATGGGCAGGGACACAAACAATGTAGTGTGTGGACATTAAGTTGGGAATGTAGGTTTCACGGGCAGCGTGCAAGGGATAAGTCCCTGCAGTCACACTATCCTCTGGAGCTCGGTGGATCAGATGGATAGAGCGTCTGCCTTGTAAGCAGGAGATCCCTGGTTTGAGTCCCGGTCGGGGCACACATTTTCTACTGTCCCGGTTGATTTATATCAACGCCTGTCGGTGGCGTGGGGTCTTGATTTAATTATCATTTCATTCTAGAGCACTACATGGTCACCGATGGTATCTGTTCTTTCGGGCATCTTCATATTCCTCAGAGTGATGTTATTTTTTATTGCACAAATTAAGAAAAGGTAAATAACTGTCATAAATACGCTGACAGAAGGATGAAGAGAAAGTGTTTAAAGAAAAGAAAGTATATAACAGCTAAGTCAAATTACAAGTACTTTCATTTAAGCTGTGCACGAAACACACTTCAACAATTGCAGTCTTTCCCGTCACCACGTTGCCATTGCACCATTTTATTCGGATTAATATTTGTCTTTCTGCGATTGTCTCGTCAGCTTTCGCTCTTGAAACGACACGATACTATTTAAACAAATATAGGAGTTCGTTTGCGCTGTTCTCAAGCTGCTTACAAAAATTCAAAGTAAATGAGAGTGTGAGCTGATTCAAACAAAGGGTTAAAACGAGAATGAAAACTCTTACACACACTTGTCGTCCTCCAAAGCTCAAAATTCTCGTTCGTCTAAATATACATATGTGCTCTTCTGCCTGATGAGCAGGTTCCGAAATTCTCGTAGGGTTATTAGGGGACTCTTCCTCGACCTTTTCTGAACTGCGGAGTTCGTGTCGGATCGCTAGGATACTGCAAGTGTGTGTCGCTCAAAAGTGTCCACCTTTTCCCTCCTACTTGCGCAGTGCATTTGGAGATGCTGTAAAAATTCAGTATTCCTATCCATAAGGTCATCATGTAGTTTCTTACGACTGATAATATTGCCGAATTTTTTCAATGTCTAGACCGCATATACTTTTTTCATAAACAATTAAAACATGATAACTAGTGTAGGTTGCTTTCTACAACCTTCTTCACATAGATCACCCGAAATAAGCGATGACTATGCAATAAAAGCTCTCGTCATTAGCTGTCATCATGCAGTTAGATGCGCTCGATTTGTTGGCCAACAAAACTAAGACATTATATTGTTGCAAATTTCATCGCCAGTGAGCCAAGTTGTAAGCCTCGCAAGACGACGGTAGTAAGGAAGGCTAATGGCCAGTTACATTAGTAAAAATTGCATCAAAAGCCCACTGTTTGCAATTATGCAGCAGGAACTGTAGTGAGAACAGTATATGCAACGTTTACAAGAGTTGCCAGCTGTCTCATAGCTTGTCTTACACAGGAGTGGCCCAGCTTATCGTAGAAAGTTGTCATCTTTACAAAATTTGCCAAGTTGAGGAATAGAAGTGAAGTGCCAGAAGCCCAACCAGCCTGGCACTCAACGAGAATGAGGCGTCGTGCCAGACTGGTTGGGCTTTATGTATTTCACTCTTATTCTTGAACTTGTGCAAATTTTAAAGAATTGACTATTTTATATAAGAAGCCGGACCACTCCTCCGTAAGCCAGGCTACAGGATAGCTGGCAACTCTTTGAACCGTTGCATTTACTGTGCTCACTATATTAGTGTGAACGTTACGACTGCAAGTAACGTGAGTTCAAATCAGTACCGATGAACGAAGCCAAAATCGTCTTAAACAACGACAACACACACACACACACAGAACTCGAAAATCGATATTCAAGTCCAGTAAACGAGGTAACAGTTCGAGACGTTCCTTTCGCTGGTGCCATGGAACTTCGGCGTCGTCGTGCAGAATCACACTCGCGGTTTGCCCAACCACTGTTGGCGATGTGCTGCGCGCTAGACAAACTATGGGACGTCCCGCTCCGCAGATTAATCACAAAACTTTATTATCGAACCTGAAATACTTCATTACACTGTTAAACATGTAAAATCAGTCTAAGTAAGGGTTACCAGCCCAGCTTTGACCCTCGTGACGAGATTAAACTTCACATCTCTAAAGGCAATAATCAAAAGCCCTTTAGCTATGTACCTGCAGGGTGGCAATTATTGAACTATATGAAAAAAAAATGTAAATTAGTTACAAACTACGAGGTCCTCGCGCTTCATTCAACGTGTAAACGCCACTACAGGAATTAGGATTTGGGTTATGACGTATTCGATATGCCTGGCGTCATTGGTGATGATGTGGGCAGACGACTAGCGAAATTCTGCGTGACCAACTGAAGTGTCGGATCATCGATGCTGTCGATGACTTCCTAAATGGCTGTTTCCAGCTGAGCAATAATTTTGGGGTTATTTCTGTACACCTTGTCTTTAATACAGCCCCATAAAAAGGAGTCGCATATGGCGACCAATCGAGGCCAATGGCAGTGGCCTCTGAGTACCCCAGAACCAGAATGCTCCTCCAGGACATCAAACACTCTCCTGCTTCGATGCGGTCAAACTCTGTCTTGCATGAAACACATCTTGTCGAAATCTGGGTCACTTTGGATAATGGAGATAAAATCATCTTCCAAAACTTTCACGTACCGTTCGGTAGTCACCGTGCCAGCAAGAAATATCGCACCGATTATTCCGTGACTGGACGTTGCACACCACACAGTCACACGTTGAGGGTGAAGCGACTTATCGATCGCGAAATGCGCACTATGTCCCCCTCAAATGCGAAAATTTTGCTTATTGACAAACCCATCCAAGTGAAAGTGGGCTTCGCCGCTAAACCAAACCATAATGCGCATACTAATTCCCATCATGACCCGCGGCCAACCGTGCAATTTGAACGTTCTAAAGCAAACCGTTCAGAAGTTAAGACGATTTTATTTTATGTAGTTCAATAATTGTCACACTGCGCTTTCAGGAAAGATTCTTAGATTAGACATCTGGACTAGAACACGGTCACCGATATTAGTTCTATACACGTCCTCCAACTGACAACTTGTAACTCTCCCCGATAATCGCCACAAGAACAAAACAGGAATACAGTTCAAGATCAACAGGAGAAGAGTCTCAAATAAACATCACTCTTAAATTTTCACGCAGACAAATGAATTGATTTGCACGAATTAAGCTTAGCCAACACCATACAACACCACCCTCAGCTAGCTAATGACTACACGCTATGCTCTGAGGTCTCTCCTTCTTACCGACCAAGTGCAAGCGTTACAAAACGGGAAAGTACCTGAGCAGAATTCCTTGTTCGCACTGGCAAGGCGTTCGGATTCTCGTAGTCTTCCATGCTGCACTAACTAAAGTGGTAGAAAACGAGTGATCACCTGTACGTGGCTTCAGAAATACACAAATGAAAACATCACTACCGCCACAGAGGGCTCACGAATTCTGCATTCCACGAGGACTGCCGTCCGACTCTTTGATTTCGCTGTCTCCAAAAATCGCTTCACGAAATTAATTAATGTATGTGCCACTTAGTCAATCAGAATAAGTAGCAGAATATTGGAATCATCATAGCAGTTTCTTGCTACTGCTTACACCACCTGTGTAAGATTCTTTCTCCTAGTACGACTTGAAGAACTTTTTCTGCAGGAGATGTTGGACGCCGGCCGTCATGGAGAAATTTTTCGCTCGTAAAATCTGTCTTGTCGGCTCCGGCCGCCACCCATTTCGGAGTATTAGGGTAAGTCGAGCCCATCTTCTTCCTAAGGCCATACAAAAAATCCCTTCGCCTCTGTCTGTAAACTGAGGCAACTACGATAGCGGACTGGCTTAGCGTATATGGATGGCCAGGAAATGCTATGTTACAAGTTGTATTTGGATATCAACAAAATGTTGAAGTCAGCGACGAGATAAGAACAGCTGATCCAGAGCCACAGGGCCGGCTGTTAATTGCCTCTCCAAGTGACGCGTTTGCCGCGCCGTTCTGAGTGGCGGCCGCGGTAAGCTCATCTGTCAGCTGCAGATACTACCGTTGTCACTCTCGAAATCAGTTACCATAACGTTGCAGTGGCTTTATATTGGATACAGCGCTTTAGTTTTGTATTTCTAGAAATGTCCTTCTTGTTGTAGATGTTTCTAGTTAAACCTTATGCTCTTTTACTTTATTATCTCTCGTACCTCTTGCAGATTTTTTTTAATCCAGCGTCTGTATGGTTTCTCCACGACATTTGTTTGTTTGTTTACTTTTGTGTGTTTTTTTATGTTTGTCATTAACTTAGTTTCTTCAGCTAAGTTCTGAGATCTTTTCTGTTACCTATTTCCTCTAAAATATTGTTAGCAGCTCGTGGGCATGTGATAGCGTTGTTCTCTCTAGGTCACGGGGCTTCGCATTAGATTCCCAGCCTGGTGGAAGGATTTTCTCTGCTCACGAGTGACTCTGTGTGCTGTCCTCATAGTAATTTTATCATCATCGATGCGCAAGCCACCGAAGTGGCATGAAACATAAAGACTGGCTCCCGGCGGTCGAAATCCCCTGTAGGGAACTCCCGTCCTATAGTGCCATACACACTGTCCATTTCTAAAAGATTTGTGTATCTGCTTGCACTCCTGGGGTCCCGCGAGCACGCAACACGACATGGCATGGACTCGACTAATGTCTGAATAGTGCTGGAGGGAACTGACACCATGAATCCTGCATGGCTGTTAATAAATCTGCAAGAGTACACTTCTGAAAAGCATTTTGAGCCAAATCTTGGTAACCTGCCATTGTAGAAGCAGTAACCGATCTAGCAACTGCGCCAGATACTTATTGTCTTATATAGGCGTTACCGATCGCAGCACCGTATTCTGCCTGTTCACATTTCTCTGTATTTGAATACGCATGCCTGTACCAGTTTCTTTGGCGCTTCAATATAGATTGTGTAGCTCATTTGACGTAATGTTCGTTTCTGCCATATACTTCTCTGCATCTTTCAGGCAAGTATTTTGAAACTTCCTACTTTCCATGAATGCCACGATTCTCTTAGCCGGCCTAAGAAGGTTTTCTTCGCCCCCTGGCATCTGATGGTTGTGGTCCGTACGAAAGAAGATAGCACCATACAACTACCTTAGGTACTATGACACCCAAAATTAGAGGTACTACTACCAAGATAATTTATAGTATACGAGTCTGAGGTATTCGTAGGCACAAAAGTGTGTCGGTGGTATGGTAAGGTAGTGAGCGCGTGTGTACATTGCGGTTCTGTGAGGAAACTATGTAGACTCTCTTCATTATTGTATCTGTTGTTGGGGACAGGAGGTCAAAATATTTTTCTAACTACAAAACGTCTTAAAGTATCGTTGGATGATGCTGATGATGATGATGGGAACAGTTTCATCTCACAATACGCTTAATATATTGCTGTCTAATGGTAATCCAACTCATAGCAATGGCAGCCGAAGTACATGAAAATCTGAAAAGAAATCACTTGGCGTGAAAACGTCGATTATCTTCAGGAAAGCCATCGTAGGTTTCTCATTTACAGCGCTCTACGTGTAAATTAACACTGCGGAACTAACACGTTTCGTGAGAACCTGGTAGGAAACGTGTTTATCACCTCACGCAATGACACAATTTCCACGTTCTGTTCGCCGCAATCGATACTGGCGTTTCGATTCCGCAAGCAAAGCATTACTGCGATAGCATACCCCAACTTCGCTTTACACCATAGTATATTCACAACGATACAGTCAGTGGACTGACTTTCCAGGAGGCGTAAAACGGTAAGAGACGCTCTACGTCCAGTACACCGAAAAGTGTATCATTTCACACGGTCTGCGCTGTGCCATGCACCTCACCAGAAGATGTGAGGTCGTCGACGATTAACTGAATAGTCACTGAATCACACATTAGTGAGTTCTCTCTTTTAGTATATCAATTACTGGCAAAATATGACTTCGATCACACAAAAAATATTTGTAGGCACTTCATAAATTGTCTATTATAGTTTCGTAATATTAACGAGTAAAATAACCACTGCAAGTACAGTAATCGTCCCGCTGCTTGTTGCACGTAACACGCGTCTGGCAACAACACACACCTCGATGCTGACCTCCTGGCACGTAACAGTCCGCAGCTGCTATTATATTGTGGCAGCTGTGGCGACACGAACCATGCGACAGTACCCGTCCGCTTGTCCAGTGGCAGAAGCGCTGCAGCTGAACGCAACACTTTGCAATAGAGCGTCTGTAGCAGAGCTTGAGCAGACACACGACGCCGTGGCGCTACTTGATGGTTCGATAGAGGATTGCATTCAGGTACATCAAAGAAGTGCAATTGACAGGAGCACGGCTACCGCAACACTGTAATCGCACCTTAATGGCTACTGGAGAGTCCGGTCTTCCTGGCGGTGGTCATTCGTGACGTTGCCAACGAATAAGATGAAGTGACGTGACCGGCGAGTTGAGATCGCTATAACCTCTCAGCCACATACCCACCCACCCACACACACACACATACACAAAGGGGAAAATTTACTTTATAGTGATGTTTGAGAATGCAGTTACTGTTGGTCGAATCGGAACCACACTTCTCGTCTATAACAAGTTTTCGATGAGACATAATGTAGGTGGGTCACGTCGTGTTGCGACTGTGCCTAGTTGCGCAGCAGCCGGTCGGTTTCCAGGCGGGAGGGGTGCACTGCTAGTACTCTATGTGATCATAAGTATTCGGACACCCCCAAAAACATACGTTTTCATATTAGATTCGTTGTGCTGTCACCTACTGCCAAGTACTCCATACCAGTCATTAGACATCGTGAGAGAGCAGAATGGGGCGCTCCTCGGAACTCACGGACTTCGAAGGTGGTCAGGTGATTGGGTTTCACTTGTGTCATACGTCTGTACGCGGGGATTTCCACACTCTTAAACATCCCTATGTCCACTGTTACCGATATCATAGTGATGTGGAAACGTGAACGGACACGTACAGCACAAAAGCGTACAGGCCGACTACGTCTGTTAACTGACAGACCGCCGACTTTGAAGAGGGTCGTAAAGTGTAATAGGCAGACATCTATCCAGAACATCACACAGGAATTCCATACTGCATCAGGATCCACCGCAAGTACTATGACAGATAGGCGGGAGGTGAGAAACTTGGGTTTCATGGACGAGCGGTTGCTCATAAGCCACACATTACGCCGACAAATGCCAAACGATGCATCACTTGGTGTAAGGAGCGTAAACATTGGACGATTGAACCGTAGAAAAACGTTGTATGGAGTGACGAATCACGGTACACGATGTGGCAATCCGATAGCAGGGTGTGGGTATGGCGAAAGTCCAGTGAATGTCATCTGCCAGCGTGTGTAGTGCCAACAGTAAAATTCGGAGGTGGTAGTGTTATGGTGTGGTCATGTTTTTTATGGAGCGGGCTTGCGCCCCTTGTTGTTTTGCGTGGCAGTATCACAGTACAGGCCTACATTGATATTTTAAGCAACTGCTTGCTTCCCACTGTTGAAGAGCAATTCGGGGATGGAGACTGTATCTTTCAGCACAATCGAGCACCTGTTCATAATGCACGGACTGTGGCGGAGTGGTTACACAACAATACCATCCTTGTAATGGACTGGCCTGCACAGAGCCGTGATCTGAATCCTATAGAACACCTTTGGGATGTTTTGGAACTCTGACTTCGGTGCCGAGTCTCACCGACCGACATAGATACCTCTCCTCAGTGCAGCACTCCGTGAAGAATGGGCTGCCATTCCCCAAGAAATCTTCGAGCACCTGATTGAATGTATTCCTGCGAGAGTCGACGCTGACATCAAGGCTAAAGGAAGGCCAAACTCATATTGAATTCCAGCATTACCGATGGAGGACGCCACGTATTATTTGTAAGTCATTTTCGGCCAGGTGTCCGGATACTTTTGATCACATAATGTATTATTTTTTAATTTATTGGGTTTCGGGACGTGAGCATTTAGCCACGTCAGTAGTAGAATATCAGTTATGCCGATTCGAAGGTAAGGACAACCCAGCCAGGAATCTAACCTCGGCTCCTTCGGTTAGCAGTCCTCCTGTACTGCAATGGATGACACGGTGCCGATGGCTGCACAGTCGAGGGTGGTTTGCGCCCTGTAGTGTCTGTTGGTGCTGTCTCCTCTGCATTCAAGTAGACCGCACCGGATGATGGACACTATTGCACCTACCGCTTAATGTGGAAAGTGAGTGTCCTATCACTTCATTCCACCACTATGTTCTTCCCTCGTTAGGACGGTTTGTGCGACATGTGCAGTGGGCCGCACTGGAGGAATATGGGCTGTCACTGCTCGGACGTTGAAGACAAAAGTAACCCTTTTTCTGTGCCGTGTAGTTATAGTCGGTCGCACAACTTCCATTTTCATCCACTATTCCGTGACTGAACTTCTAGTAGAGCGCGGGGGGCTGCGAAGTGATTTGAAAAACTCTCATGATAGTCGCAGAAGTTCGTCATACTCCAGCTCCGCTGAGAAAGCGAGCATATCGTTTATAGTGCACTGCACAATTCCAGTAGCACTACTGGAAAAGCGTAATCCGCTAATCCGCCGTACGGCAACGTCATAGCGGCCTTCAAGAAACTGCAGGCGTTCCACAACACCATTTATGGCTGTGCTTGTAGAGTTGAAGCTCTTGTTATGAGAGTCCCATACAGCCGGTCCATTGCACGAAATACTACTGCCTTTCACAGCGGATCCCGGTCCGAAATCACTTGCCGGGAGAGCCGAAAACGTGAAATCCAACTGCAGGTGAACGCTTTCGCCACATTCACGGCAGTTTGTGATTACAGTGATAATACCTCCGAGCACCTGTTGTATCAGTCGATCACCGTGAAGCGGTACCGGTTGTTAAATGCTGCAGGGTGTTGTTCTACTAAATCCAGGTGAACGTGCGAGAATCGTGCCTCTAAGACGTCTGAACTCCACGGTGGAAATAGTATATGTCGTTTGGTAGAGAATGCAGGTCGGATCCATGTATACCAGGCCACATAAAATGCTGCATTACTGTCGCTTGTTAACGTAATTCTTGTCTTGTTTGGTTTTTGCCATGTACAATGATCACTACAGTGACTAAGTACCATCACCCTGGCTAAACTAACATAAAAATCGACGCCTAGTGTCCTACGGGCACCCTAAAGCGCTTTGTACGGGCAGACACGAGAGAATGACGGTATGGGCTGTAGTGTCACGTGGTACGCTGTTCCCAGCCACTGCGCATTGCCCCACCACCATCCTCCTCGGGTCCACAGTTGGAGACCACCATAGCGCCCTCGTAGCGCGGATTTCCGGTGGTGGTCGTTCGCGGTGCTGGCAGTGGATAAGTGTGGGGTGGAGGGACTTCCTAGCGGAGGTCGCTACTCGTGCTTCTGTCATCCCATCTCGCGACTGATACTGCTGAGGTGCTGAGAGCAGACGAATTTAATACTACGGTAGATATCTATCATTTAAATGACTTATGCTTCAGTTTTTCTTTCATTTTTTAGCAGCATCGGCTTTCTCGTCATTTATGGGCATTATGCTAATAGCTCTTACGAAATTTCATATAATTCCAAGTATGCGCTGAAATCAAGAATATAATTTATCTTCTGTTTCCAATAAAATCACTGTCAAATTTATTATTTACTTCACTTTGCTCTTAAAATCAAACTTACTTTTGAATTTCCTAAATATGGCTTGGCCAGAAAATGGGCACTCCGATCGAGTATCACAAGTTCCCACTGCATTTTCTGTCCAAGCATGGTAATAGCATGTTGTCACAACTGCAGTGGTTAGTTTAACTTAGATTTTAGGGCAAGGTTGTCCACTACGAACAAATTGGGGAGTATTATACGCAGGACATGTGAAAGAATTTTTTTACGTAATGATTTCCTTCATAAACCTAGCTCCTTGTTGAAATTTTCTATAGTACATGAATTAAATTAATGGTCTTATAATTTTTTAAGTAGATACTATAGTTTCTTGCGGTACTTTAAATAGGAAAGTAAACATATTTTTTTATTATTTTCCAGTTATTTCCTAAAGTTAAGCTAATTGCAAAAATTCCCGGTCTTAAACTGATCTTGGCCTTTCCTCAAAATAAAACAAAATCTGATCTTGGCCTTTCTCGAAAATAAAAAAAATCTGTTTTCCACTGCCACTTTTACCCTAATTCTTAAACAATGAAGCAAAAACTCGCACACTTCATGCGTTGGCGTCTCAATACTCGTAAATATCCGAAATAAGGTTTAAGTAGTTCTAAGTTCTAGGGGACTGATGACCTAAGATGTTAAGTCCCACAGTGCTCAGAGCCATCCTATACATCAGTAAGCAAATATTCCTATGTCGCTTTCAGTATTATACGTGTACTACACCATCTCGAACTATATGGGAAAGATTTATAGTAGCATCTATTACACTATACAAATATCACTGAGTCTACTTTAGCACTCAAAATAACATAATCTCGCAGTACCAACATTCTCACTAGACATGGTGCTGTCTATGGGTCACCTACAAATTCCGTATAGTTTACCGATCGTACAATATTATATTAAACAATTCCTCCAAAACTATTCAAGATGTAATTTACTTCACGGTCAACTATTGTTCGCTGTTTCTTCCAGAATATATTACTCCATTACACGAATAAAATCTTAATTGGAACTCGATAAAATGTACTCACCTCATCCCAAAGATAATTGATTTCCTGTTACCAATTAGATGAGTGTACTCCGTCAACCATTATGCCCGGAGACTAAAATCTGAAAACTCAGCTAACTTAAAAACCTTCTGATCATCAATATTAATTACGAAAACGCAAAGTAGCAGAGTCATTTGCACTTATTAACCATTCACATTCGTATTTCATGGCCACCCGTAAGCTCGGTAGCGGCCAACTTCGGTATATGGGCGTTCTTTAGCACCCACGGCGTGTACTCCAACATTTCTCAGTTCAGACAATTTTTAGCGCCTTTCTCCCACATAAACTTCTACAACAGTATAAAAAAATCGCATTAGTTACCAATATATTATAAAAATCACAATTCGCATCATTTAGGCAACTGTATTTTCATTAGTATTCAGCCTAACATTTAACTATACGTAAGGCTGTGCGACATATTACTTACGTGACGCATTATTCTCATTTTGGCCCGTCACAATCTCAATTTCACCGTCTTCTTCGTAAAAGGTTTTAAGCTTATCATCACCTCCTTTCTCTTGCAAGTATCAACCACTTCCTTAAGTTGCATTACGGATGCACACGAAGCTAACTACAAACTTAGCTGGGAACAATGGTCGTGAGCGGCCCATTTGCACAAATTTTCTCACCAGTGTTTAAAAAGATTTTGGCGATGGCCGTGGAATAATTAGTGGCACTCACCTTAACCATGCCCTACGCATTGCAGTAAAGGGCGAACAGGCTAACCATCCATCTACTACTCCTTCTCTGCTCTCATAAACCTGGGTGTACGCACCTCCCCCCTCCTTACTTTCAGGAGTGCTAGTTCTACTAGGTTCGCAGGAGAGCTTCTGTAAAGTTGGGAAGATAGGAGACGAGGTACTGGCAGAAGTAAAGCTGTGAGGACGGGGCGCAAGTCGCGCATGGGTAGCTCAGGTGGTAGAGCACTTGCCCGCGAAAGGCAAAGGTCCCGAGTTCGAGTCTCGGTCCGGAACACAGTTTTAATCTGTCAGCAAGTTTCTAGATCAGGACTGTCGTACAGAGATTTGAACCGTCGTCCTCCCAAATACGAGTCCAGTGTCCCATCACAGCCCCACCTCGCTTAGTCAGTCATCGGAATTGGAGACACGTGGGGTGCGTAACTCTTCACGCCAGAAATTTCTACGGAATTTGAGACTTATAATTTCGAGGGGACTGCTTAAACATACTAGTACTTCTTTGTAAAAACCATACAAGGCGTACACCGGTAAAGTTACAGAAAGTATAGCATGGGTGACAGCATATAAGCAGATATTATTCTTGCAGTCTGACACAGAATGAAATCAAGGATAGTGGTGTTACCATTTACCTCTGTCATGCGTGTTACTTACGTTGGGAAGATAGTCGTAGGATCGATCGCTAATACGATAGTCCCGTGATTTTCGAAATTTACTAGGCGATTTAGATATCCTATGTGCTTACCTAGAAACTTTACGGCCATTTCCCTCGAGATATCGGAAAAAGTATTAATGGAAGCCTGGCTGCATGCCAAGAAAGAAACTGAGCACTTGACTCATATTCGTATTGCGTTGTTTCAAGTCCACATTCAGATTTTGTTTTTCCGTGATTTCCTTAAATCACTTCTAGCGGCTGCCGCGATGGTACTTTTTGAATACTTCGTAGTCGACGTCCTTTTTCATCCACTCCCAAGCGACGACTCTCTCTGCCTCCAATGACCTTGACGTTGACAGAACGTTAAATCGTAGGTTTTCGGCTATATTTGAAATACAGGCAGAGATTTTCTGCAGAATATCAGCTGAAACCTTTTTCGTGTTTCACAGGTAGATCACTAATCTCATGAAGTACGACACGTAAATACTCGTATACATGTTTGTTAATGATCTCCAAAAATGCAGTATGAGACGTGGCGGCCATGTTGCACTTAAAATATCCAATTGTCTTAGCCACACTGTTTATTAATTGGAACTGTCTTGCGCGTTTCGATTATACATCATTTTCAAAGGCATATATAAAAGCCTTCATAATAAAAACACGGCATGTACTAAACGTATGGGCAAGTAGTACGTAGTCATCTATTATCCGAAAGACGTACAAATCATCGGAGACATATTAACTTCCCTCACATCTAGCATCTTCTCCTACGATGTCGCTTTATGCTTTACCACTTCAGTCTTCTTTCAGGAAAGGTATTGTGAGGATTTTACGACTTATGTACGTACCCACACTATTACAGAGTAAAGTCAAGTGCCGGTACGCCAGTCGGGAACGATAGAGAAGAGAGGGCTGTGAGAAGACGTCAGCCAATCGCACGCTGACCGACCCCTCTCCAGGACGACAACGCGACTGCAGCGGCCCCTATGTGAAGAGGACGTAAGCGCAGCGCCCGACTCGTCGCGGACAGTTCTATAGCAGCTCTAAGACTAGCAACTTGGATAGAAGCGTGAACTCATGTCACTTGCTTGTTCTGTCTATGTAACACAGACTTGGGATTGGTTATGATGAAGAAACTTGATTATTTCGTATGTCGCCTTTTACTTGCAACACATCTGTGTAATCTCCAAGTTAAGTATTGTCTCTTTTCATTTTGTAATAAAACTTATTAATACGATTTGCCTGAATTGTTTGTATAGTGAACCAAGTACGTAGGATTCCTAGACTCCTCATATTTGACGACGTGGCTGGATTTAACACACACATTCAGTATATGCGATGTTTTTAATATGAAGTCCGTTATACAGGGTGTTACAAAAAGGTACGGCCAAACTTTCAGGAAACATTCCTCACACACAAAGAAAGAAAATGTTATGTGGACACGTGTCCGGAAACGCTTAGTTTCCATGTTAGAGCTCATTTTATCCATTGAGCGTAGGTGGAAGAACATGGGGCCCAATCAAGACATCACCAACACTGCGTGCCCAAACGTTCACAGAAAATCTGTGTTGATGATGTGATTGCACAATTGCGTGCGGATTCTCGTCAGCCCACACATGTTGATTGTGAAAATTTACAATTTGATCACGTTGGAATGAAGCCTCATCCGTAAAGAGAACATTTGCACTGAAATGAGGATTGACACATTGTTGGATGAACCATTCGCAGAAGTGTACCCGTGGAGGCCAATCAGCTGCTGATAGTGCCTGCACACGCTGTACGTGGTACGGAAACAACTGGTTCTCCCGTAGCACTCTCCATACAGTGACGTGGTCAGCGTTACCTTGTACAGCAGCAACTTCTCTGACGCTGACATTAGGGTTATCGTCAACTGCACGAAGAATTGCCTCGTCCATTCCAGGTGTCCTCGTCGTTCTAGGTCTTACCCAGTCGCGAGTCATAGGCTGGAATGTTCCGTGCTCCCTAAGACGCCGATCAATTGCTTCGAACGTCTTCCTGTGGGGACACCTTCGTTCTGGAAATCTGTCTCGATACAAACGTACCGCGCCACGGCTATTGCCCCGTGTTAATCCATACATCAAATGGGCATCTGCCAACTCCGCATTTGTAAACGTTGCACTGACTGCAAAACCACGTTCGTGATGAACACTAACCTGTTGATGCTACGTACTGATGTGCTTGATGTTAGTACTGTAGAGCAATGAGTCGCATGTCAACACAAGCACCGAAGTCAACATTACCTTCCTCCATGCCTTTTTGTAACACCCTGTATATGCCTTTGAAAATGATGCAGATCGAAACGCGTAAGGAATTTCCAGCCAATAAGTAGTGTAGCTAAGACAATTTGAAATTTTGGGATACACGTTTGTCGCTGCGCGTTATCCTAGGTGCCGATAGCCTTTAGAGAGAACGATAAAGGAAAGATAGTAACTATAGGAATAAAACTCGCAGCAGATTTATGAGGTTCAGCAGATAGCGAAAGAAAAGGGACTGACTACGGTTTGCGATATTAAAAACTGGTAATCAAGAATTATTCAGAGAAGCGAGTACGCTATCGAAACGAAAGACTCGGTAATGGCGTTTTCTTCTTTAAGGTACTCGGAAGGGGACGAAAGTAGGTTCTCCGGTTAAGAACTCACAAAGTCGTTTTCCATAATGCGTTTACGGTCAACGAAAGTGCCTGTCGGGACGCTTCATTGCCCGCCGAATAAGCTCCTTAACTTCCGCCTTTTGTTTTCGGTCCGTTTCGCTCTCAGGTTTTCCACTTTATGTAATCGACGATAACGGGCCGCTCCAGCGCTCTCCACTTTCCTCGGCCACGAAAAAGTGCGCCGCCTGGGATGAGGGCAGGCGCGGGCGGTAGTCATTCGCAAATTACGGCCGGGACGAGCAAGAGCCTGTCCTCTCCTGTACCACCGCTGGCCGCTGGCTCTCCTCTGCACTACCAAGGGCACGCTGCTCCGTTCCTTCCACTCCACGTTTTACGATTAAAGTGTCTCCTTGAGTACAAATCAGCGGAAACGCATTAACATGACCCACATTGGGCATCTTCTCCCACGATGTCGCGTTACGCTGTACCACTTCAGTCTTCTTTCAAGAAAGCTATTATGTGGATTCCATGACGTATTGTATTATGGAAAAGAACGTGGCATGTCCGTCGAACAGCTACAGCATGATCGGGCGCGGATCTGGGATTCCGGTCTCAGTGTGTATATTTGGGGGGAGCGGAGTCGAATTTGCTAAGATCTTCTCCCCCTCCCCCTCCCCCACCAAAGGCCAAATTTAACTCGCCAGCAGCCTCACGTTTTAATGTGGCACATATATTTATGGTGATAGTAATAATAATAATAATAATAATAATAATAATAATAACGCAAAATCACATGGGTGTTGTGTGATGTCCTTAGGTTAGTTAGGTTTAAGTAGTTCTAAGTTCTAGGGGACTGATGACCATAGATGTTAAGTCCCATAGTGCTCTGAACCATTACTGGCAGCAACACGTCAACAACTCAACAAATTACTAAAGATAACAGAAGTATTCAGCAACGATATAAATATGGCTTTTCTAACAGACAAATGTAAGAAAAAGAGCTTAGTGAAGGGAAAACACACTAAACAAGAAGATTACATATTGGATAACCACAGCGACTGCATAGAAGCGATGAAAAAAACAGATGCCTATAAATATCTAGGATACAGACAAAAAATAGGAATAGATAATACAAATATTAAAGAACTAAAAGAAAAATATAGACAAAGACTAACAAAAATACTGAAAACAGAATAGAGAGTACGAAACAAGACAAAAGCTATAAATGCTTATGCTATACCAATATTGACCTACTCATTTGTAGTGAAATAGATTAACACAGACCTAGAAGTACACAATAAACTTACACGATCACAATGCCACAAATATAGAATACATCACATACATTCAGCAACAGAAAGATTCACATTAAGCGGAAAGGGGGGAGGAAGAGGATTTATCGACATAAAAAACCTACATTATGGACAGGTAGACAATTTAAGAAAATTCTTTCTAGAACGAGCAGACACTAGCAAAATACACAAAGCAGACACTCATATAAATACATCGGCTACACCACTGCAATTTCATACCCACTTCTACAACCCTTTAGATCACATAACACAGCCACACATCGAACAAGACGCATCCAACACATGGCTAAGAAAAGGCAATATATACAGTGAAACGGAAGGATTCATGATTGCAATACAGGATCAAACAATAAACACCAGATATTACAGCAAGGATATTATTAAAGATCCCAATACCACAACACATAAATGCATACTTTGCAAACAACAAATAGAAACAGTAGATCACATCACAAGCGGATGCACAATACTAGCAAATACAGAATACCCCAGAAGACATGACAATGCAGCAGAAATAATACATCAACAACTTGACATACAACATAAACTAATAAAACAACACGTTCCCACGTACAAGTATGCACCAAAAAATGTACTGGAGTATGATGAATACAAATTATACTGGAACAGAACCATTATAACAGATAAAACACCACCACATAACAAACCTGACATCATACTCACCAATAAAAAGAAGAAATTAACACAACTAATCGAAATATCCATACCAAATATAACAAATATACAGAAGAAAACAAGAGAAAAAATTGAAAAATACACCCAATTGGCTGAGAAAGTCAAGGACATGTGGCATCAGGATAAAGTTGGCATTATACCATCAACTACAGGAGTCATACCACACAATATCCACCAGTACATCAACACAATACAGCTACATCCAAATGTATATAAACAACTACAGATATCTGTAATTATTGATACATGTTCAATTACCCGAAAGTTCCTAAATGCACTGTAACATATACCGTACAGTTAAGAGGAAGTCACGCTTGATCAAGGTCCGTTCCATTTTTAACCAGACATAACGTCTGAGAAAGGAATGAAATAATAATAATGAATATACACTCCTGGAAATGGAAAAAAGAACACATTGACACCGGTGTGTCAGACCCACCATACTTGCTCCGGACACTGCGAGAGGGCTGTACAAGCAATGATCACACGCACGGCACAGCGGACACACCAGGAACCGCGGTGTTGGCCGTCGAATGGCGCTAGCTGCGCAGCATTTGTGCACCGCCGCCGTCAGTGTCAGCCAGTTTGCCGTGGCATACGGAGCTCCATCGCAGTCTTTAACACGGGTAGCATGCCGCGACATCGTGGGCGTGAACCGTATGTGCAGTTGACGGACTTTGAGCGAGGGCGTATAGTGGGCATGCGGGAGGCCGGGTGGACGTACCGCCGAATTGCTCAACACGTGGGGCGTGAGGTCTCCACAGTACATCGATGTTGTCGCCAGTGGTCGGCGGAAGGTGCACGTGCCCGTCGACCTGGGACCGGACCGCAGCGACGCACGGATGCACGCCAAGACCGTAGGATCCTACTCAGTGCCGTAGGGGACCGCACCGGCACTTCCCAGCAAATTAGGGACACTGTTGCTCCTGGGGTATCGGCGAGGACCATTCGCAACCGTCTCCATGAAGCTGGGCTACGGTCCCGCACACCGTTAGGCCGTCTTCCGCACACGCCCCAACATCGTGCAGCCCGCCTTCAATGGTGTCGCGACAGGCGTGAATTGAGGGACGAATGGAGACGTGTCGTCTTCAGCGATGAGAGTCGCTTCTGCCTTGTTACCAATGATGGTCTTATGCGTGTTTGGCGCCGTGCAGGTGAGCGCCACAATCAGGACTGCATACGACCGAGGCACACAGGGCCAACACCCGGCATCATGGTGTAGGGAGCGATCTCCTATGCTGGCCGTACACCTCTGGTGATCGTCGAGGGGACACTGAATAGTACACGGTACATCCAAACCGTCATCGAACCCATCGTTCTACCATTCCTAGACCGGCAAGGGAACTTGCTGTTTCAACAGGACAATGCACGTCCGCTTGTATCCCGTGCCACCCAACGTGCTCTAGAAGGTGTAAGTCAACTACCCTGGCCAGCAAGATCTCCGGATCTGTCCCCCATTGAGCATGTTTGGGACTGGATGAAGCGTCGTCTCACGCGGTCTGCACGTCCATCACGAACGCTGGTCCAACTGAGGCGCCAGGTGGAAATGGCATGGCAAGCCGTTCCACAGGACTACATCCAGCATCTCTACGATCGTCTCCATGGGAGAATAGCAGCCTGCATTGCTGCGAAAGGTGGATATACACTGTACTAGTGCCGACACTGTGCATGCTCTGTTGCCTGTGTCTATGTGCCTGTGGTTCTGTCAGTGTGATCATGTGATGTATCTGACCCCAGGAATGTGTCAATAAAGTTTCCCCTTCCTGGGACAATGCATTCACGGTGTTCGTATTTCAATTTCCAGTAGTGTAAAATGTGTTACTATATTAACTATAATAACCAATGTTTGTTTGCACTTGAGTGCTTAGTACGTTGCTTTAGCCTAACTGCAAACATACTTAAGTTCAGGAAAAAACAGTTTTCGATAGCGTTCGTGCGAATATTTTAGAAGTGCGTGTTTCATGCAGTTGTTTAGAGAATTTTCATAGCAAGAAACTCTCATACCTTTGACAAAATCAAAATTTACACGGTGCAAAATAGAAGTGTACATTTATCGATATTATTATTTCACTTAGCACTATGTTTGTGAATACACATCTGCAGGCTTTTGTTGTGAGAGTTTTTAAATGAGAGAAATGCTGCTTCATTCAGTATTTTGCGCTTACATTCGTGGAAGTTAGTCTGTCCGTTTTGTATGTACTATATGCAGGGAGTGACGGAGGAAGAATTCAGTCCCTTTCTTTCTCGGTTTACACAACTTCCTTTGATTTGCCTGTCATTTATATGGAGTCTCGAACCGTGTTGGATTTGTGTCAGCAGCAGGAGCGGGCAGTCTGTGAATAAGCGCCTTTATCTGGCTGGAGTGATTTCTGTAGACGGTCAGGGTCTGTGCCCATCCATGTGGGCAAGGAACTGAAAAGTAACTTGTAATTTTCTAGAACTGCTGCTTGCCATTTTCGAAATTTTTCTTTTAATTGCTACATTATTCTCCAGATGTTAACACAGCATTTTGGAAAGTTATACACGTAAAAATTTAAATAGCTAGAGCACTAGACTCCGACCCTGGAAATCTTGAGTTCAATCCCTGACAGAGGACCGGGATTTTTTTCTCTCCCTCTATGCCTGCCCCAAATCCACTGAGCCTGCCATCAGGGGCAATAGGCGACAGGGGCGATGCCCCCCCCCCCCCCCCCCAATGCCTTGGTGTCATGGGCTGCAGGGCCTTGGCGCGGGGTAGCCGCGAGGCTGAGGCGCCTTGACACGGTCCGTGTGACTGCCCCCGTTGGAGGTTCGAGTCCTCCCTCGGGCGTGGGTGTGTGTGTTGTCCTTCGCGAAAGTTAGTTTAAGCTAGATTAAGTAGTATGTAGCCTTAGGAACCGATGAAGTTAGCAGTTAGGTTCACAAATGGCTCTGAGCACTATGGGACTTAACATCTATGGTCATCATAGAACTGCTTAAACCTAACTAACCTAAGGACAGCACACAACTCCCAGTCATCACGAGGCAAGCAGTTTGGCCCCACAAGATCTTACCACAAATTTCCAAATTACTGGCCTGGTCGCCGGCTTGAGCCACAGACTTTACCTTTACTTTACTTTAAAGACTTTTACTAAGATGAATTTGATGGGGCTGGAGTTAGATTATGACCACTATAACATCTTCCAACCTTCACTTGAATCCGCACCTGAATATGAGTTATTTTCGGCTAGCACCGATGATATTATCATGTTCTGGTCAAGGTAGCCAGTTCATATTTGTTGGCTCACTAGATTGTTGTCGTATACCGTGCAGCACTGGCCATTGCACGAGTACAAAGCTGTCGTAAATGTACCCATAAATTTACGTACCTCGATAATTCTTCGAACCTGTTGAACTTTACAGAAAGCATGTACATCTTTATATGGTCAGAACACGATTCATAGTGAATGCCCAGCGTTACTTGCAAACCTTGACCACCCTTCGCCTAGCGATCAAATCAAAACGACCAGGAAATCTCACCCGTGGGGTCATTCTGCTCCACGACAATTCAAAGCCTCATACGGCCAACACAGTCGCGGCACTCTTGCAGAAATGCAAATGGGACGTTCTAGGCCACCCTCCATACAGTCCGGACCTCTCTCCCTGTGATTACGCCGTTTTTGGTCCCCTTAAAAAGGCTCTGAGGGGCAAACGATTCGCCTCGGACGACGACGTCCAGCTGTATGTAAGGAACTGGTTAACATCACAGCACCGGGAATTTTATGAGACAGCCATTCACCGCCTTGTGTCACAGTGGGACAAGTGTCTCGCCAGCCGGTGTGGACGAGCGGTTCTTGGTGCTTCAGTCTGGAACCGCGTGACCGCTACGGTCGCAGGTTCGAATCCTGCCTCGGGCATGGATGTGTGTGATGGCCTTAGGTTAGTTAGGTTTAAGTAGTTCTAAGTTCTAGGGGACTGATGACCACAGATGCTAAGTTCAATAGTGCTCAGAGCCATTTTGACAAGTGTCTCATCAGCCAGGGTCAATAATTGTAACATACAGGTACTGGTTTCTGTAATTATGCCTCCAGCTCGTTTCTTTTTGAACGCCCCTTATACTTGCAGAACATTTTGCTTATGCTGTGTTGATACATTGTTGGAACCAGTTTCAGATGTAAATTAAAGAAAAGAAATTCATCATTGCCACAAGATACACATATGCTTAGAATAAGAATTTCACTTTTATTACAAGAAAGTGAACATTTCATGTTTCTGTTAATGGCATGAGTGATTTGTTCAAAGTTTTTGTAGGTGAAGTGATTCATCCAATTTTTGTTATTAAAGTGCACATAAAATTAGATGTTACACGCAAAACATGTCATTTTCTTTTCCCACACTTGCATTTTTTGTAAAAAAAGAAAAAAGTTACAGCTAGTAATGCTTTGTCTCCATTGCCCTCTCATATGTAGTCACAAAACAGACTGCGTTTAAGTCTATTTGCATGATTTTCTCAAATGTCTTACGCCATCACGTGATTGCGTTTGACTTGGATGCGTAGTCTTCATCGTTGCTTGCCGTTCTTAATCTGCCTATAGCGTCACACGCAGATAATTCTGCACTGACGGTGTACATCTGGTTCCTGTGTAAGACTGCAGTGTCGCAATAACAAAAACTGATAAATTCCTCTATAGCGGTGACATTTTGAGTTTTACGAGAAAAAGTCAAATGTCCAACAAACTATGCAGAGACATTGTGTTTAGCGTCAGGGAAAATTTTAATTTGGTGGCAAAACTTGGTCGGCATTTATCGTATTTATTGCGGTTCATGTGATAGTTTTTTCTCATCGAATTCCAAATGGTAATCCAACTGTCGGCCGCGGTGGCCGAACGGTTCTTGGTGCTTCAGTCTGGAACCGCGTGACCGCTACGGTCGGAGGTTCGAATCCTGCCTCGGGCATGGATGTGTGTGATGTCCTTAGGCTAGTTAGGTTTAAGTAGTTCTAAGTTCTAGGGGACTGATGACCACAGATGCTAAGTCCCATAGTGCTCAGAGTCATTTTGACAAGTGTCTCAACAGCCAGGGTCAATAATTGTAACATACAGGTACTGTGGCCGAACGGTTCTAGGCGCTTCAGTCTGGAACCACGCAACTGCTACGGTCGCAGGTTCGAATCCTGCCTCGGACATGGATGTGTGTGATGCCATTAGGTTAGTTAGTTTTAAGTAGTTCTAAGTTCTAGGAGACTGATGACCGCAGATGTTAAGTCCCATAGTGCTAAGAGCCTTCTTTTTTCTTTTTTTTTTCTTTGATCCAACTTTACACATATTCAATGAAGCTGAGAGGGTCAGTTATGTATTTCTTAACGAGATGATGACGTCTAGCTTCAGTACACTGGCGTGCAAGACTTGAGGGCAAAAGTAACTTTCGCATGAGTTTCCACTACCAAATAACATGGATCTATGCAACTCGGACCATACGTAGAAAGAACTTTTACCTTATATTACTGAAGGAAACTGAAAGAAATTAGCAATGAAACAAACAGAAATTGCACTTTTATTCAAAGAAAATAGTATACTTAAGTCACCGCGGTTGATGATGGTTTTCTGGGCAATACGAAGGTTTTTAATAGGGTGCGTGCATGCTGTGCAACGTGCTCTCATGCTTGCGACATGTTTGGGAAGGATTTGTGAGGTGGGGTCCGCAGCTCGTGGTCGTGCGGTAGCGTTCTCGCTTCCCTCGCCCGAGTTCCCGGGTTCGATTCCCGGCGGGTTCAGGGATTTTCTCTGCCTCGTGATGACTGGCTGTTGTGTGATGTCCTTAGGTTAGTTAGGTTTAAGTAGTTCTAAGTTCTAGGGGACTGGTGACCATAGATGTTAAGTCCCATAGTGCTCAGAGCCATTTGAACCATTTTTTTTATGAGGTGGGCCATTCCATTCCTCGAAATTGTTCAAAAGGCTCTGAGCACTATGGTACTTAACATCTGAGGTCACCAGTCCCATATAACTTAGAACTATTTAAACCTAACTAACCTACCGACAGCACACACATCCATGCCCAAGGCAGGATTCGAACCTGCGACCGTAGGGGTCGTGCGGTTCCAGACTGGAGCGCCTAGAACTGCTCAGCCACAGCGAATGGTCGTTGGACGAAGAGACCACCCTATATAGTCGCCGTGCCACTGTGGAGCGTGAATTTGCGTGCCTTCCAGTTATGTTAAGTGTAGTTACGTTTTCACCTGCTATTTGACGTGGAAGCTTCCTTGACTGTTAGACAATGTTGTGGTCATCTTCTGCTGCAGTGGACCGTTCTCGACCACGTCCTCTCCTTTGGACAGCAGTGTCTGTGGTTCGGAACGCTGTGCATGCACGTGAAACAATGCTGTGAATAATACCGAACTTCTGAACTACACTCGTGAAGCTTCGTTCTCCTTCCAGTTTCCCTATGATTCTTCCCGTGTAAAGAAATCCAAATATTGTTCCAGACCCTGTTGTAATGAAAAATTCTACAGTTCACCGTAACTGCTCGCTGATTGATACACACTTTTTCACATTCATTCAAATGCTTCGCGTTGTGGGGCGGGCCCCATTTGGCGTTATACTCACGCTACGTGACGTCCAGCTCTGTGTGCTTGACTGGAAGGCCTCTGTCAACATGCTCTCGCACTTTCTTTCACTTTCACGGAGTAGATAACATATAATTTTAATTTATCTATCTCGTCCTTAAGTTCTGCAGAACAGTATACGTTAAGCAGAAAACGAACTTTGCAGCGTGACAACCTAATATGGAGTGTATGCGTACATTTGTTACTACGATGTATTTTCCGTAGCGTCCACCATTTGTACTGTGATTCTCAGTTATGACAGTTGTGTAGTTTGTAATTCGGCACACACAGAAGTTTGCTCGGTGCATTTTTTATACCTTTGTCCACACAATTTTTTTTCGTAATTGAGTCGGTGGGGTAATTTGGTGAGGGATCAAGGAAGGTATCTCTCAGAGGTGTGAAAACTGTAAAGAAGCAAGTTAGCGAGGAGTAATCTGTGGTGAGGGTTTTGTTTTACCGGGGAAAAGTCAGGAGTGTTAAATGACCATGAAAGAAAACACGGTAAGTCATCCACTTTCCCGCAGATGTCTCACACTAATAAAAGTCGAAACTTCGTTCGCAGCAAGAAAGGAGATAGCTAAAATTGCATCAAGGAAGTTTCATGAATTAACTCCGAAAAGAAATGTTTCACTACCACTGGTAACATGAACACCAATCTGCTTTAGTTGTACGCACAGTAAGTTCATAGCAGAACATGAAATAAAAATTATTAAAACTGCAGATCGACAGCGTGTTCGTAGACTGACCAGTGGCCTCCAAAGAGCCCTTTAGACTTATAAACAGGATGCTGATAAATCTCTTTTCTTATGACTTGCAAGCGGTATCAAGTAATCGAAAATTTGAAATTAAGGCCGTATCTGGAGACGAATAAATTTTCATGCTAAAGGTGTACACACGTAAAACGACGGGTTTCACTCTTTCACGTATGCTGGTTGACAGAGCGATATTAATTTCCTTTAGTTGTGGCAATTTCTGGTAACCAAGTAACTAGTACCTACTGCTGTAGTCAACATGAAAAGGACAGCGTTAATTCGTCACATTATACACACACTCTCTCTCCTCTACTTAGGCTACCCCGACAACACAGGTTGAGCATTATTACCACATTAGTCTTTTGGTTGCGAAGGTAATAACTGTTACAGTGACAGTAAATTACTGCCCCTATTTCACTCGGAAGGCGCTGAGGGCAGCACATTATTTTGCATATATGTTCCTACGTCAGGGAAACAGTAAGGGTCCAGACACGGACTCATACTCATGCCATTATCTGCTCCATGTTTCCTCTATTTTTAGAAGTCTATAAAGGAAATATAGAAACAGTTGAAATGATGGTCCCCTCTATACGATGATTTAAGCGTTCTTTTTGAAGCTGTGTAGCAGTTATTCTTGTTGATAACGAAGTTAAAAACTAGAGATACAACTTGACGTGTTACTTAAATAATAAGAAGATAAAAATAGAGTTTCTGAATCGAAATGACTTAGGTGTCAGAAATTTTGCTTTCTTTCAACCAGGTGTATCAGTACCTGCCTTACTTTAGGCAGCTTTTTTTTTAAAAAAACACACAGTTTTGGTCACCGAAACAATCACGATGCAGAACCACTACCGCTTCCTCGGTCTCAGGAATGTACCACATCAAACAATTTTTGTAACTTGCAGCTGTTATATACCTAGTATCATCGTGCGAGAATGTTCTCTTCTGCATCTCTGATTGACGTTGTTTCATATCTAATACGGTATTTTTCCAAAAGCTTTCGTTACAGTAGCCTTATATGTAATATTACCTACCTTCTTAGCTATTCTGCAGCTTGTGAAGTGATGACTGTCGTACAGTGCCATGTACCCTATCAGTAAATGTTTCCCACTATTTTTGTCGAGAAAAAAAAGTTTTTCATTGTAATGAATATATCTGAACGAATGAAAATTTGTGCCAGACAGGGCCCCGTACCCGGACCTCCTGTTTACTTTAAGCAATCGTTTAAACCATTATGCTCTCTAAGCAGGCCTCTAGGACTGACTCAAAGTTTTATTTACACTGTAGATTATACGTATGAGGGAAGTCTGTGGACTGTGACTATTCCAGCGTGTAGATAAGGGGAATGCTGCTTGTTTGAGTCGTTTTGTCTACGTCCGGTAAAACTAGATTTGTTTTTTCATTGGAGGATGTTTCCCTAACTGACTTGCTTTCCCCAACTTGGTGTAGTTTGCCGGTACTATCTGTGGACTTAAGAATCCTGCCGGGTTTGTTGTCGGCAGCAGCAGACACAGTGAGCGTATGAATGCGTGGCTTTTCCTGCCTGGAATCGAAGTGATCAAGAAACTGAAAAGTATCATGGTTACACATAGCCTTTAATTCTATAGAATTCTTTGCTGTTTTTGAGACTCGTAGTTTTCGTGACACCTTAGCCTCCGAGCGTCGATGAGGAACCCATTTCCGGCCGCGGTAGCCGAGCGGTTCTAGGCGCTTCAGTCCGGAACCACGCGGCTGCTACGGTCGCAGGTTCGAATCCTCCCTCGGGCATGGGTGTGTGTGATGTCCTTAGGTTTAAGTAGTTCTAAGTCTAGGGGACTGATGATCTCAGATGTTAAGTCCCATTGTGCTCAGAGCCATTTGAATCTTTTTTTTTTTTTTAGGAACCCATTATGGCCACTGACCACCGTGTACTTTACTGCCGCCTTTTGTCGTTCCGAACACGTGTTGTGGTAAGGAATGTAATGCACGCATGCGCAAAAGAATAATTATAGCGATGATAAAGGGCACAAATGGGAAAATCCACTGATATAAACGGCCCTGACAAAGGGCAGGTCGCTATGGCCCGGCGTCTGGGAACGAATACATCGGAAACGGTGAAGATCGTAGGCTGTTCGCGTACTGCTTTCGTGAGAATGTATAGAAAGTGGTTTGAGGACCCTTACGTGTTCCCATGTTAGCCCAACGAAATTGTCAATACGATAGCATTGGACATGCCATCATCGAGATTGGACCTAGAAATGTGTCGCCTGTGCGTTTTTTGTTACACTTGGTCGATTGTCGTATCTGAGTACGCCGCCACCCAGGGTAAGGGCTGCTCGGAAAATGCTACGTGTCACGGGCGCAGGTAGTTGGGAGCAGTATTTATACTACGGGGAAATTCACCTGGGCTTCCAGGGGACCTTCGGTAGTTATCGATGGAATCTTTCAGCGCATTAACTGTCCGCAGCACAAGGCCATAGTCATGATATGGTAGTTTGAGGAGCATTCTAGTGAACTCAATAAATTCGCCTGATCTGAAACCGAAGGAACGCAACTCAGCGCTACATACCTTTTGGAAGTTACAAAGAATTTTCCAAACTATGTCACGCATGATCACTGCCGCATTGCGTTCCATAGATAGACCTACTAACCATTAAGCATGTAGTTTGTTTATCAGTGTAAGTAAAAATATAAGTGGTTTTGGCAGAAATTTTTTTAAAAATTATTTTCGGTGGGGCTGTCTCTTGACCCAGTTTGGTTCCGAGATAGCCAGCAATGGGTCCTCTCGTACGAAATTCTCAAAAGCTAAATTTACGATCTCAGGAGCCAGAGGCTTGCAGGCGAACATTGCGTATGCAGTCTTTGTCGTAAATTCTGCGTGATACTGTAGGGAAGCAGCTGCAGCCGTACAAAAGTGATACAGATGAACACGCCCGGCTGCAGATCTGGGGCTTTTGTTTTTCTGCGACAGATTAGCATTTAGCAGCAGAGACTCGCGGGCCGTGGTGAATGCGGCCGGGCCGGCAGGAGCGGGTGCTAGAGCCGGGCGCTATCGACTCGGCGTGGCGCGCCTGGGCCCGCCTCGCGCTTTGTCGCCCTTCTCAACTCCGCACTTCTTTCCCCCGCCCCCCGTGTTCGTCCGTCGGGGCTTCCACCCACTTTCACTCTCCGAAAGCCGTACAAGTCGCGCGCTCTGTCTACCATTCAGCTCGCGCCAAAAACCTGCGAGCTGTTTCTCGCTGTTAAGCTGTGCACGCATTAGGCGCCCACCTGGCGCCTACCACGGGGCGTTGAGAACTCTGGCCGACATTGATGAAGGTGATCGTCACGATCGTCAATTCCAAACGTGCGCAGTGCGCTTTGCTTGGTGGTAGCTATCTAAGCCGTCGGTTTCACATGTTTTGCTGAAATGCATAAACAAGAATGCCGTGCAGTGGTGAAACACATTCACTTGAAGACGATAGACTACAAAAATTCGATTCAGGGGAGTTCTACACCTGTATACACACGCCGTAAGCCATTACACAGAGGATTTCGTAGGGTACATTGGACCACCGTTAACACATGCTGACGATGAAATAACTTCTTTAATTAAAGTGGCTTATTCTTGTGCTGAATCCTAATTTGATAGCAAAGAAGTATCATCCTACAGTTTTACTGTTAAGACACAATATTTAAAAAACACATTTTCTCGATGTTAATTATGTATATAGTCAGATATTTTTCCAGTTAGGACCGATGACCTCAGCCGTTTGGCCCCTTAGGCATTCACACACATTATCCCAATTAATATTAATATGAAGTAGAAACATCAGTTGTAGTCCTCCACTGGTTAATATACTGTTAGCCATTAAAATTGCAATACCAGGGAAGGCAGCAGATAATGAAATTTTATTTACTGCGCGTATATAGTGTAACAGGAACAATATATGATTAAGTTTGTAGCTAATCTGGGGTATACGTGGTGTGAGCTCGCAGCTCTGCCAAAAACAATGGCTCTAACCCCACTTGGCATAGAGTCCATCTGAACTTGGGCGACAGCTACGGGTACGTTATTGCATGCTGCTTCAACTTTATACCACAGAACATTAACCGCGTCTCTTGGCAACCTCTGACCAAATGTTATCGATGGGTGAGAGATCTGGAGAGCGTGCTGACGTAGGCGACAATCAAAACTCTCTGCATAGAGTTATGTCAGCGGTGACTTATAAACTGCGTCTACTGAAACTGGCGCCCAGAAGACGTCGACGAAATGTCTGCGTATCACCTGTCCGAACTGCGCAGCTTACCTGGCATGTACAAGAGCCGAGCGCTTGTATGTAGCTTTTAACTTCATTATAACTACTGGTGAATAGCGCTGGAGATGCTTGAAGAAGAACAGCATCGTCGAAAATTTTTACAGTTAGATGTGATTATAATTTAAATTTCTGTGTGGCGAAATATCATATGTTTTGTGTATGACTAGATCACCAGAAACTTCAATACAAAACTCAAAAACCCTAGTGCTGCATATGGTGAATCACCTAAAACTTTCACCGCAAATATTGCGGAAATGGAAAGTGCTTTTGACGTGGGTTCCTTAGAGAATGGGTTGTCGGTCAGGGGCTCGTATTTTTAGCCAATAAATATACTAGTTTTTTAAGTGGAACAATGCCTATTGACATTAACACACTAAAAGTAGAGTAAATTAGACTGTGGGTGTTTAGAGGATTCTTCTGCGAGACGTTTACGAGATATATTTTGAAAAGTTTCTGCACCGACACCTGCATGTGGCATTCCACCCTGGTGGTTGCTAGGTACGATGTTGTTATGTTGCTTACAGAGTGCTTGTTTGTTCCTGTGTGCATTGAGACTTGCTAGTTTATTAGTGTGTGACAGTTCAAACAGTAGGTCTTCAGTGGAAAATGGAATTTACCAGTGTAAAAAAATCCGGCATGCTTATGGTGTATGGAGAATGTAGGAAGATTGCAGTTCGTTCTTGTACAGTGTTGGCGGCAAGATATCCCAATAGATGTCAATCATCTCGGCAATTACACTCCTGGAAATTGAAATAAGAACACCGTGAATTCATTGTCCCAGGAAGGGGAAACTTTATTGACACATTCCTGGGGTCAGATACATCACATGATCACACTGACAGAACCACAGGCACATAGACACACGCAACAGAGCATGCACAATGTCGGCACTAGTACAGTGTATATTCACCTTTCGCAGCAATGCAGGCTGCTATTCTCCCATGGAGACGATCGTAGAGATGCTGGATGTAATCCTGTGGAACGACTTGCCATGCCATTTCCACCTGGCGCCTCAGTTGGACCAGCGTTCGTGCTGGACGTGCAGACCGCGTGAGACGACGCTTCATCCAGTCCCAAACATGCTCAATCCGGAGATCTTGCTGGCCAGGGTAGTTGACTTACACCTTCTAGAGCACGTTGGGTGGCACGGGATACATGCGGACGTGCATTGTCCTGTTGGAACAGCAAGTTCCCTTGCCGGTCTAGGAATGGTAGAACGATGGGTTCGATGACGGTTTGGATGTACCGTGCACTATTCAGTGTCCCCTCGACGATCACCAGAGGTGTACGGCCAGTGTAGGAGAACACTCCCCACACCATGATGCCGGGTGTTGGCCCTGTGTGCCTCGGTCGTATGCAGTCCTGATTGTGGCGCTCACCTGCACGGCGCCAAACACGCATACAACCATAATTGGCACCAAGGCAGAAGCGACTCTCATCGCTGAAGACGACACGTCTCCATTCGTCCCTCCATTCACGCCTGTCGCGACACCACTGGAGGCGGGCTGCACGATGTTGGGGCGTGAGCGGAAGACGGCCTAACGGTGTGCGGGACCGTAGCCCAGCTTCATGGAGACGGTTGCGAATGGTCCTCGCCGATACGCCAGGAGCAACAGTGTCCCTAATTTGCTGGGAAGTGGCGGTGCGGTCCCCTACGGCACTGCGTAGGATCCTACGGTCTTGGCGTGCATCCATATGTCGCTGCGGTCCGGTCCCAGGTCGACGGGCACGTGCACCTTCCGCCGACCACTGACGACAACATCGATGTACTGTGGAGACCTCACGCCCCACGTGTTGAGCAATTCGGCGGTACGTCCACCCGGCCTCCCGCATGCCCACTATACGCCCTCGCTCAAAGTCCGTCAACTGCACATACGGTTCACGTCCACGCTGTCGCGGCATGCTACCAGTGTTAAAGACTGCGATGGAGCTCCGTATGCCACGGCAAACTGGCTGACACTGACGGCGGCGGTGCACAAATGCTGCGCAGCTAGCGCCATTCGACGGCCAACACCGCGGTTCCTGGTGTGTCCGCTGTGCCGTGCGTGTGATCATTGCTTGTACAGCCCCCTCGCAGTGTCCGGAGCAAGTATGGTGGGTCTGACACACCGGTGTCAATGTGTTCTTTTTTCCATTTCCAGGAGTGTATTTATCAACTTCTTCAACCAGTTACATGAAAGCTTTAGTGTAACATATTACAAAGTAACAGAAGGAAACAAGCGACAACAGAGGGGAGGGGGTTAATGTTCTTGCTGCTGTTGCAGTTGATCATCACGTTAGCTCCCTTACAATCGTACGAAGAAGTGGCATGAGTTAGGCAAGAGTTCTACGCATTCTCCATCAACATAGGTCCCATCCCTATCACATCTCTCTCCATCAAGAACAGCAAACCGCATGGAAAGTATATGTACATGGGCATAAAAACAGGATACTTAAGTTGTATCATGTATCTTGTTCAGTGATGAAGCCATATTTACTAATCATGGCCAGGTAAACTGCCGAAATATACACTGTTCATCTGTTGACAATACTCGTTGGCTTAGTCAGGTGGAACGTCAGCGTCCATGGAGTAGATTTGTGTTGTGGGATAGTGAACCATCAGTTTATAGAGCCGTTTTTCTTGAACGGAACACTGAAGGCGTGCATGTACCGCAGCCTCCTGACAGACCATCTTCAAGGGACGCTAGAAGTCGTTCCTCTGCAGACTACGAGGAACATGTGGTACAAAATGATGGCGGTCCAGCCTACAGTGCACGAAGTACTTCAGCATGTCATCACGAATTGTTCCCAGATCGTTAGACTGGATACAGAGGACCTGTACCTTGGCCGGTCCGTTCCACGGATTTGACACCTGTAGAATTCTTCTGCAGGGGAAGCTCAAAGACGCTGTCCAAAAGGACATACTAACTACACTCGATGATATGCAACGATGTATTACTGCTCCCCACTCAGACACCTCCACTGAAATACTAGCACACGTGCAGCAGTCGTGTGTTGCCAATACAACGTGTTGACATACAGGCACTGTAAGTAGTCTTTGACTGTGAGGACATCTAATGCCGCACATTATACATCCTTAGCCCACCTCTGGGTGGCTCCATCTACTGTATGATATGCATACATTTTGGATCTTAGACCCATAAACTCCACAATCGGCAATTCATCCGCCTCATCTTTCATTAAGCCGATAACCTTCTTGTTCTGAGGAACAATACCGTAAGGATTAACAGTTGCATATCCCAATGTATCGAATTCATTACCATGATACCTAATTACTTCATATGCATTGCAGATCTTCACCCAATAGAAGAAATTATCTGTATACATATAAAGTAACTTTGGTTCTGCGAAATGAGTTGCAGCAAACTCTCCGTGGAACCGGTACATGTGGAGTTTGGAGATGTCCAATATACACATACCCAAATAAATAGGTTTCTTAAATTCTACTGAAACCTACATCTCAACATGGTAAAGAGTTCTCATTGAAAATAGTGACCAGCTTAAAATTTGGTCTGAAGATGCACTTTCTTATGCCCCATGGCCCTTGCCATTCGGTCGTGATCAAAATATCGCTTTCATTTCTTACATTCTGCATAGTTTTACCGAAAATGGAATTAATCATCAATTTATATAAAATCTTTTTCGAAATCACTAGTCGCACCCGCCCTCGTTTCGGTATTTAATTCAGTATTTCATTTAATCCGTTTTCTCGCGCCTATTGAAACCACCAACCGGCAGTCGCTGCATCTTGGTGTGCCCATATAAGTTATTAGTGTCCGAGTATAGAATATAATGCATTGAACCCTACACCCATCGGAATTATCTAGCTTGGCGTGTGTATGGACACCCTGGCCAAGTCCTCCATGGCTCGTGTGCTCAAAGTAACAGTTAAAAGTACGATGCTGCACCTCGTTTTCTTGAGCATTGCGTCCCAAGGAAACCCAGGTACCCTGTAATAAAAGGCGGGGTCCAGGGAATACATGAGCATGCCTGCACTCCGGAACTTCTCAAAACCATCCGCAAGCAAGTACACATCAGTGTCCCTGTATACTCTTGTGTATTCACCCAAACTGGGAATGTTGGATTCACGCCATACATTCACGGCATGCTCATAATCTGCACTAGTTATGACATAGCCTGTGAGAGTACTAGTAAAAGCAGGTATGTTGGGTAGCCTGGTTTCGTCGAATTTTGCCTTACTGTCCAGATACTGATAAGGTAAAACTCCTTTCCTAGTCACAAGATGAAACTATTCCTCATCTGGGTATGCAGGTCGGGTGATATGCATATCCTCCCAAGATAGAGTTTCAACGAGTTTCTGGAGTGGCGCCTGCATAAAACGTAGCGGTCAAGGAAGTGCAGTGTAATTTTGGGGGTGATTCGTTTGGAGAATAAAACATACTTCTCAACACTCTCCGGCAAGAACTGACCTGATTTTTCTCCCAACCGGAATTAACCACTTGCTCAACTAGAAAGATAGCGTCATACCCATTTAAACTATGGAAAAAACGAGTATGTATCGTGATAACTGATACTTTAAAATGCATGCGTTGTGAGCTGCACCGTGGAACTTCCTCGTAAGATGACAGTAGTCCCTATGGGGAGTTTCAGCTTTTCTATCTAATAGCAGCCCAGAAATGACAGTTAACCACATCATTGTATAATTTTTTATTCTCCTCCGATTTGGTCATGTGAATGTTGGTGCTGTAAAGTCTATCAACATCCCATGACAGTTTTGCAAGCTTAGTGAGCAACCAAACTGCAGGATTATCCCCAACATAAGATTCACAGTGGTTAAGACTTGAATCATATGATCATGCAGTTTAGTACACCGCTGCAAACGGTACGTGTTTTTGCATGAAGGTGGTATGTGACACTAATGAGTTGCCTTGGCAGCAGGTGACAGGGGCAAGGAGACATTCGAAGTCTGCGTATACAACAAACGGACATTGTTCCTGGTGGTGAGCATTCCTGAATTTAATGAACTTGTTTTCTTCTGTAGGCATAACAACAAGTACCTGTTCCTTGGATTCACAGTCCTCTAGATGCCTTTTTAAATACATTTCTTCAGAATAGGTATTTAGACTCCTGAAGCAAACGTGTTTTTTATGTTCATGTTTCGACAATTGTCTGTAAAGGAGGCAGGACACGTCTTTGATCCATACATAATGCTGATTATCACCTCCAGAGAAGAGCAGCATGTTTACATGATCATGCTCACCTGCATATTTCGATAAATGGAGTGGTCCAACTACAGTATGCTTGTCCTACTCATTTAGCTTGTTTTTCTGCTTCTTCTTCAGGCCATAAACATGAACCGATATTCCGGGATTTTGTGCCTTAAATTTTGGTATGTCCTGAATCATTACGGGGAACCCGATACCATCAAAGTATAACATCCACGAATGTTAAGACTATTCCATATCGAGATGTGCATTGCGGATCTTTTGTGTAATTTCTTTAACAAGCCAGGATTGACCATGCAAAACAAGTGTTACCCTTTTCATTTTGAACCTTAGTGCAAACCTGCTTGTTCTTAATATCCTCAGAGAATTTTATATATCTTGACCCTCCAGTTAACGGATCGTAGACATGAATATAGATGTTGAGTTGTACTATTTGGCTGAGTGCTACAGCTGACCACCTTATTTCAATCTCGGAAAACCGAACCAGTAAAGCACCCAAGGTGGATTTACGATAACGCCTGGCGATTGATACTCACTGAGAACTAACGCCATTATCATCCCAGATGTAGTGCAGGCTTTTCTTCTCAGCAGCATCCTGCTGTTTGGAAGGGCTAGTCAACTCGCAGCAGTGTGTCTCGTTACATTTAATGTCATTACATCTCAGATCATCTAGGGGTTTCAGGAGCTCTGCCTCCAGCACTGGGAGGCATGCTTCTAGAAACCTGACTGGGTAGCGATACCCACCAGCAGTATTCTCAATTCTAGTAAACGATATACGCGCCTCAAAGGCCCTAGCAACCACCGAGTATTCTAGAGGGGTCATGAAACCGACAATCTGATCCCCTTCACTATCAGGACAGGATAGAGCACTACCGCTAGCGACTGGTTCATTACCATTAATACTACAACTAGAAGATAACTACATCCACCCAGTGGATGAGGGCGCTGGGGAGGGAGCACCTTCAGGGCGGAGGGCTTTGCGCCAAAGCATATACACCTTTCGTTGTCGGCGAGGACGAACAGCCAGAGCTGGAGTAGGAGGATGTGGCAGCGGTAAGCCCCTGTGGGAGTTACCAGCCTATGGCGAAGGCGCTCGTTGATGGTGCTGCATATTGGAGCCTTCACCATCGCCAGCTTGGGGGTTGGGAGATCATTACTCTGACTGAACCACCGATGGACACTAGAGGGTATCTGATGGTGCAGGGGCCGGCAGTGCAGTAGCTGTGGCCGTATCTCACACGGGAACGAAAGGTGGTTTGCACGGCAGTGCACGTCGCTCGGGTGAATGTTTGATACCTGCCCCCAGAACCATCGCTCTGGGTGCACATGTCACAGCAAGCTGTTGTCGTGGCACTGCAGGTGGCACATCTGTAACATACGAATAACGGAAAAAGAATTAAGTACAATGCTCAAGATTTTTTTAAATATATGCTGTAAACAAACTAACAACAATTAAGTACATCAACATTCCAGAATAATAATCATATGGTCTAACGATGACAGTCACATTATAATCAACTTTTACACTCTGAGTCCCAAATAGAGTAGTTCAGTCCATATTTCTGCTAAATCTGCCATCCACTCAAATATCTCGCATCTCCTCCTCCAGAAGGGAGCGATCGTACTGCCTTTCAGCAGCCACCATCTCACTCTCCCACTCTGGTATTTCATCCTTGCTGGAATTATTGTTGTTGTGGAGCCACCAATCCATCTCACGGAAGTCGTCTACAAAAAGATATTGATTACAAGAAACAACAACAACAAATTTGTATTGAATTTGCCGACAGCGAGATATTGATTATACATAACTATGAAAATAAATAAATAAATAAATAAAAAATTCATACCAGTGGAAGTTATGACTCCTGGCCATCATTCTGGACACATATGCCTCCTAGAATCTCATCCCAATCTTGAACTATAGCAACATGTACAACAATGGATAATGTATGCTTCACACAACTGGATACGACGAAAAAGAAAGTCTAATAGCAATATATCACAAAGGTACTTACGTTCTTGCTGCAGATTCGCCTCAAGCAGCAGCTTAATGTCCATCAGCTGCTGCTCTAATGTGGAAACAGCGATGTCAAAAATTTTATAAACAAGTGTCACCATCTGAAAACATCAAGAGCTGTTTCTGAACATGTAAACTATCACACAGAATTTGGAGACGTACTTACATGATGGCAGCTCAACCTCTTCAGCTTGCTGGCATTCTAATTTTGCCAACTCTTCAGGACTGAATGCTGCAATAGCATGAAAAAAGAGCTTTTATAACCACTTGTTAGAAAAATATCGAAGAATTTGAATACTTTCGCTACGAAATTTTATAATAACTCTCGCAATATGAGCTCATAATTTTTTATAAACACTTACAGCCGGCCGGTGTGGCCGTGTGGTTCTAGGCGCTTCAGTCTGGAACCGCGTGACCACTACGGTCGCAGGTACGAATCCTGCCTCGGACATGGATGTGTGATGTCCTTAGGTTAGTTAGGTTTAAGTGGTTCTAAGTTCTAGGGGACTGATGACCACAAGTGTTAAGTCCCATGTGCTCAGAGCCATTTTATCTATTTATTTATTTATTTATTTATTTGATAAACACTTTCACGGCAATCCACCCAAGTTCGGCCGCTTCCCACCACCACTACCACTGGCATCACTGCTGGCTGACCGTTCCATATTGCAGGAATGACACTGACACAACTAAGCACTGTAAAATATTGATGATGATTGCGATGGGCGTTGGGCTTCATATACCTTCAGACTCCACTCCTTATTTTGCAGAGGACCAGTAGGAACTCTGAGTGGCATACCAGCAAGTTATAATTTGCCTTTTTGTTCTTCAGATAGGCTTGATGCAGGTGTTTGAGGAACAGATCGCAGCTCTGAAAGAGAGAGAGAGAAAAAAGAGAGAAACATCCTTTGTTTGTTGGCTAGTGACTGCCAAAATGGATGCAGCTGCTAGCCTTAGAAAACGCCATTAGTCCATTCTGGGGAAAAGAGATAGCTTGATAATTTTGATGTCAGCATCATCCATCGAAATACATGTTGTTATTATTCACGGTACAGCTGTGGTATCGAGTGCTAACCTTGTCTTCTGTTTCTTCCTCAAGCAGGACTGGTGCAAATGGGTTCTGTGGGCGACAGAACAGTTCAGTGAAACAGGTAGAGGCTCCTTCTGAAAACGTCCATTGTTTGCCAGCGAGTAGATGGAAAATTGGGCGCATCTGCTATCTTTAAAAAAGCAACCCTTGTACATTCTGAGACAAATAGGCAGTGTGCCACGCCCAGCTCCTGCTGCAGCCTTCGAAATACAGGGTGGTCCATTGATCGTGACCAGGTCAAATATCTCGCGAAATAAGCGTCAAACGAAAAATCTACAAAGATCGAAACTTGTCTAGCTTGAAGGGAAAAACCAGATGGCGCTATGGTTAGCACGCTAGATGGCGCTGCCATAGGTCAAACGGATATCAACTGCGTTTTTTAAAAATAGGAACCCCCATTTTTTATTACATATTCGTGTAGTACGTAAAGAAAAATTAATGTTTTAGTTGGACCACTTTTTTCGCTTTGTGATAGATGGCGCTGTAATAGTCACAAACACATGGCTCACAATTTTAGACGAACAGTTGGTAAGAGGTACGTTTTTAAAATTAAAATACAGAACGTAGGTACGTTTGAACATTTTATTCGGTTATTCCAATGTGATTCATGTACCGTTGTGAACTTATCATTTCTGAGAACGCATTCTGTTACAGCGTGATTATCTGTAAATACCACATTAATGAAATAAATGCTCAGAATGATGTCCGTCAACCTCAATGCATTTGGCAATACGTGTAACGACATTCCTCTCAAAAGCGAGTAGTTCGCCCTCCGTAATGGTCGCACATGCATTGACAATGCGCTGACGCATGTTGTCAGGCCTTGCCGGTGGATCACGATAGCAAATATCCTTCAGCTTTCCCCACAGACAGAAATCCGGGGGCGTCAGATCTGGTGAACGTGCGGTCCATGGTATGGTGCTTCGACGACCAATCCACCTGTCATGAAATATGCTATTCGATACCGCTTCGTCTGCATGCGAACTATGTGCTGGACATCCACCATGTTGGAAGTGCATCGCCATTCTGTCATGCAGCGAAACATCTTGTAGTAACATCAGCAGAACATTACGTAAGAAATCAACATACATTGCACCATTTAGACTGCCATCGATAAAATGGGGGTCAATTATCTTTCCTCCTATAATGCCGCAGCATACATTAACCCGCCAGGTTCGCTGATGTTCCACTTGTCGGAGCCATCGTGGATTTTCCGTTGCCCGATAGTGCATATTGTGCCGGTTTACGTTACCGCTGCTGGTGAATGACTCTTCGCCGCTAAATAGAACGCGTGCAAAAAATCTGTCATCGTCCCGTAATTTCTATTGTGCCCAGTGGCAGAACTTTACACGATGTTCAAAGTCGTCGCCATTTAATTCCTGGTGCATAGAATTATGGTAAGGGTGCAATCGATGTTGATGTAACATTCTCAACACCGACGTTTTTTAGATTCCCGGTTCTCACGCAGTTTGTCTGCTACTGATGTGCGGATTAGCCGCGACAGCAGCTAAAACACCTACTTGGGCATCATCATTTGTTGCAGGTCGTCGTTGAAGTTTCACTTGTGGCTGAACACTTCCTGTTTCCTTAAATAAGGTAACTATCCGGCGAACGGTCCGGACATTTGGACGATGTCGTCCAGAATACCGCTCAGTATACATAGCACCCGCGCGTTGGGCATTTTGATCACAATAGCCATACATCAACATCATATCGACCTTTTCCGTAATTGGTAAACGGTCCATTTTAACACGGGTAATGTATCACGAAACAAATACCGTCCGCACTGGCGGCATGTTATGTGATACCACGTACTTATACGTTTGTGACTATTACAGCGCCATCTATAACAAAGCGCAAAAAGTGGTCCAACTAAAATATTCTTATTTCTTTACGTACTACACGAATATATAATAAAAGTGGGGGTTCCTATTTAAAAAAAAAACACAGTTGATATCCATTTGACCTACGGCAGCGCCATCTAGCGGGCCAACCATAGTTCCATCTGGTTTCCCCCTTCAAACTAGACGAGTTTCGTTCTTTGTAGTTTTTTCGTTTGACGCTTATTTCGTGAGATATTTGGCGCGACTACTATCAATGGACCACCCTGTATATGTTGTTCTTTTAGTTCGGGCAGAGCTGTGGGGAAAGAAGCTAACCTCCAAAAGCAAATCTATTGTCCTTGGTAGATGTCCAACCAAGCGCGCCTTTTGAATGGCATTACACATTACAATCATTCGCTGATTTCAAACTCCTAGCTACTGCCCCCCTGTGGCGAGAAAGCCGAGGGAGCACCACGTGCTAGTAGTCATCATGGAGATCGCCTGACACTGAGCCAAGCAGGCACGTGGCACGGGTTGTATCATCTAAGGCCTGCAGAGAGTTTCGAACGCTTGTGACGCGGTGTCCTATCATCTCAAGCTCTCCAGAGCAGGGCAGTAGGAGGTAGGCATGTCCAGTCGGGAGATGCAAGGGAAGACAGCTGCAGCAGCAGTCATGAATGTGGTCGGGTGGGGAGGAGCGTCCCCCCAAGGGTCACGTGAGGCAGCAGGGTGCAGAAGGCGGGGAATGAATGAAACCTGGCACACCGTTCTTGCCCCCCTGCTTGTAGCAGCACACTGTCTAGCGCCTTAATGACTTTGTTGTCACAGTGTATGAAGTGGAAGTTAAACAAAAATATCACCATCATATGAAATGCAAATTATATCCTTCTAAGAAAATAATTCACCGATTTCCCATCTTCTGAATTGCTTTCTTTCCGATTTCTACCACTTATTCCTGTTTTATAAACAATTTCCGTCAACAGTTCCGATTAACATTACGTTCTCAGAATTAACGATTGAATTGTACAGCGAAAATTCGTAATTGCCGCCAAAATTCGGAATTCCCGCCAATAGGGGAGGTAGTGGAGAGGGAGATGGAGAGGGGTGGGGGGTGGGGGGTGGGTGAGAGTGCAGGGACCCTCGTGCAGACTGAGAAAACCACATGATATCATCGCGGGGTGGGGAGTGGTAATTAATTGATCAATTTAATTATGTTTCGTATCTGTCTGATATCAAAATTCCACTGATGCCTCCATCTCCCTACTGCTGATTGGCTGAGATATATAGCAGAATCGTAGACCCACATAGGCCCCCACTCAGGATTGGTGGCTGATACACTGCGATTGAAAGTGACGAGTATTTATATGGTATTAGCATGCCCCTGATTTCGTGCACCATCGGTTTTGATCACGTAAAACACAACAAACCCGTAGCTCGGATGTAACGAACTGGGACACCATTGTTGCAGTGACTCTGCCTTCTTGCTGCATCTCTCGACTGCGCCTGACGAAGTGGTAACTGCCCGACATCGTAGCGGCAGCTCCTCGTGTATCAGCAAGCAGCCTCTGATTTAATAACGTTCGGTCAGCTCTGGTCCGACCCTCTTACGCGGCCTCTCGCATTAGCTGTGGCTGGAGACTTAATTTTACGCAGCTGTGCCGAATCAGTTACTTGCAGCGCAACAGCGCTTTCTCCATTGCTGACTTCAAAACATGAAAACAGTATTCTGTATTTATATTATTAAACTGCTACACTGGAACCCGAAATCCTGTACCAGTTGCACGTTGCTGATCTAGTGACTTCCAGGGGCAACAAAAATTTAATTTTCAGTATTTCATGTTGTTATTGATCACATTTAAAAATTTAAAATTCTACCATGATTTACTCATTAAGAGATATGATTTTATGTTAAAAGTTTAAGGCAATAAGCCAAGTGCTACAGTTAGAACCCGTGTCTTGAGGTAGCGTAGCCGACAGCGCGAAAATACCTGGAGTGCTTTCCATCTAGTATTTGAGAATGAGAGCACATAGCGACTTCCAACAAACTTTACAGATGATTTAACACCTTAAAAACACTTTTTCTCGCCGATACCCCACACTAAAATGATGAAAGGGAAAAAGTTTAACGCTTACTACGGTTTCGCTGCTCAAAATTAGGCATGATGTTTTGACTTACTCGAGACACAGTTTTGCAGACTGTATCCACATATACCAGTTGAGGTTCCTGCAAAATTACACCATTGTACGACAAGTAGTTCAGAAGATGTTACGTCATAAATATTGAGATGTGTGAAAAACTAACTTTTGCTTAAAATGCCGTACGAATTACTCATACTATATTCATCCAGTGTTTCATAATGACAGCACCTAGCGACTTTCATCGAACTTTAAGCACAATTTCAAACTTTTTCTAAACTTTTTCCCACTTACATCTTTGAAGTCAAATATTTAACATATAAACTGGTTTGTAAAGCAGTCAGACGTTTACGCTGTTGTAAAAACAGGAGTTTAATTTTTTTAAAGGTTTATATGGCTGTGCATATGATCATCAATATTGACAAAGGAAAGATACACTGAGGTGACAAAAGTTGTGGAATACCATCTAATATTGTGTTGGGCCTCCATTTTCCCGGCGTAGTGTAGGAACTCCACGTGGCATAGACTCAATAAGCCGTTGGACGTCCCTTGCAGAAATATTGAGCCATGCTGCCTCTGTAGCTCTTCGTAATTGCGAAAGTGTGGCCGGTGCAGGATTTTGTGCACGAACAGACCTTTCAGTCATGTCCCATAAATGGGATTTATGTCAGGTGATCTGTCTGGAGAAATCATTTGCTCTAAATGTCCACAATGTTCTTCAAGCCAATCGCCACCAATTGTAGCATGGTGAAATGGCGCGTTGTCATCCATGAATATGCCATTGTTGCTTGGGAACACGAAGCCCATGAATGGCTGCAGATGGTCTCCAAGTAGGGGAACATAACCGTTTCCAATCAAGGATCGGTTCAGTTGTATTACAGGACCCACCCAATCCATTCCATGTAAACACAGTACATACCGTTATGAAGCCACCAGCAGCTTGCACAGTGCCTTGTTGACAACTTGCGTCCATGGCTTCGTGAGGTCTGAGCCACACTCGAACCCTACCATCAGTTTTTACTAAGTGAAATCTGACAAGGCCACGGTTTTCGAGTCGTCTAGGATCCAACCGATAAGGTCACGAGTCCATGAGAGGTGCTGCAGGCAATGTCATGCTGTTGGCAACGACACTCACGTCGGCCGTGTGCTTCTATAGCCCGTTAACACCAAATTTCGCCACATGTCCTAACGGATACGTTCGTCATACGTCCCACATTGATATCTGAAGTTATTTCACGAAGCGCTGCTTGTCTATTAGCACTGACAACTCTATGCAAAGGCCGCTGCTGTCTGTCGTTAGGTGAAGGCCGTCAGCTACTGCGTTGTCCGTGGTGAGAGGTAAAGCATGACGTTTGGTATTCTCAGCACACTTTTGACACTGTGGATCTCGGAATTCAGAATTTCCTAAAGATTTACGAAACTGAATGTCCCATGCCTATAGCTTCAACTACCACTCCGCGTTCAAAATCTGTTAATTTCCATCGTGCGGCCATAATCACATCGGAAGCCTTTGCACGTGGATCACCTGATAACAAATGACAGCTCCAACAACGGCCTGTTTTTTATACGTCGTGTACGCGCTACTACCATCTTCTGTCGCTTTTCTATGACTCCGTCACTTCAGTGCAGTACACTTCCCGTAATTCGACTTTTGCAACCTGCCACCCTTTATGCGAGAACATTTTTAGTCTATCAAACCCTTAATTGAAGAAAGGCATGTTTATTGGATCTGATATTAGAAAAATTATTTTCGATTTAAACTTCAAGTCAAAGACGGCAATGAGTGAGAGGAAGCGTTGGCTTCAATCAAGAGTGTTGTTACTAAATTCTTCGGAAGCAAAAAGGAACACCTTATATTTCTGCTGCAGTTAACATGCTGGAGATTTTCAAGCTGTTAGGCTGTTTGATGAGCCCCAAGATTCACTTTAGAACAGTCACCTTGATTTTTGTCCTCCAGAATATTTGGGTAATGTCAGTGAGGCATAAGACATGAAGACATGAAAATGATGAAAGGCAGTTCCAGGGCTGTTGAATACCAATATGATGTAGGAGAATACCGTGCTCACTTCACGGAGGCGTTCAAGAAAATGCTGTATAAGACCTTTCAAGAGAAAAGAAATACGTGGCCGAGCAGTTCTAGGTGCTTCAGTCCGGAACCGCGCGACTGCCACGGTCGCAGGTTCGAATCCTGCCTCGGGCATGGATGTGTGTGATGTCCTTAGGCTAGTCAGGTTTAAGTAGTTCTAAGTTCTAGGGGACTGATGACCTCAGATGTTAAGTCCCATAGTGCTCAGAGCCATTTGAACCATTTTTTTTTTTTTTGAGAAATACAAACCAGTGCACAAAATTACAGTGTAACAATGTGGTGTTTTTACATTTGTGCCTCTATAAAACCTAGTTCAAACTGAAAAATTATTTCCAAAGGTGAGAATGAAATTTGAAAATATATAAAAGTTTAGTAATTTTTATGTCTATATATTTTCCTGTTACTATGGGCAAAAAAGATTAATCTAGCTATTGTGTTGTTTGCTATTATATGTGCATAAAAGTCTTTCGTGCAAACCACTCAAAATAAATAAGCTAGACTACTAAGTGTGCTTAAATAGATGTGAATAACATCGTTCCGGCTTTGCAACTGTCGTGGCTTTTCCAGTTGCCTCTTCTTCTTAGCGTGATCGCACGTGCTGTAAAACCACAATGGATTTTCCGGACTTGAGTGCTTCTTACTGACTGGTACTGTAGTTATTCATGCAAGGTTTACAGACACAATTTGAGTGCGTGGAGAGTTGTACGTCGCTGCTACAGCACACGCGTTTGATTCACTGCCCTTGCCAATCAGAACAATATTCCTGGCTGGCGTTCCTGTGTCTTTTTCTCTCTGTTGGTTGAACTGTAACGATTTATCAAATACGCTATATGCCAGGCATTGGATCACGGTTTGATTTTGGGTGTGGTCACCTATTCCGTCTCTCCTCTCCCTTCCTCCTAAATTTAACTTGCCGTCACTCTCACCTTAAGTGTAACACAAATGTCTATCATAACAACAATAAAATGTATGAAATGTTTTAATACAATAATAATAATAATTTGTTAATATTTAAGGAAGATTCCGTGGTTCTTGAAACATAGCCATATTGATATCTTGAATACATAGTATTAATGTTCCACAATAATAGTTCGTTATAACAGCCTTTCGGCTTCTTAAGTCATCGTCAGATAATTTAATACTTACCTTTAGCGAGAATTTCAAGGAATGTTATTTTATGCCTTTAGTTCCTTTGTGGAGAACACATTTCACATCATATGACTGACATTCATCAAGAGCATGTTTAACAAAGGAGGAATCTTTCGGCTGGTCCCAGCGGAGGTTCGAGTCCTCCCTCGGGCATAGGTGTATGTGTTTGTCCTTAGGATAGTTTAGGTTAAGTTGTGTGTAAGCTTACGGACTGATGACCTTAGCAGCTAAATCCCATAAGATTTCACCCACACTTGAACATTTTTTTGAGGAATCTTTCTTTTCAGTCCCCAACTCCCTCTATGCCCAGTCATTCTAGGAGCTGTAGCCCTACCTGTTTGATCTACATTAATTTGCCACACAGATTTCAGGAAGTTCTATAATTTCCTTTATGTTCTAAAGGTGGAATCTTTCCTTTACTGTTGAACAGAAGGTGGCCAACAGTATTGCTAGTGTAAAAAGCCGAAGTATATTTCCTGGATATTTGTTTCCTGCTAAGAACCTAAAAAGTCTTACCCACATATAGCACGGGACTCAATTGTTATCACTATGATTTTTGCAAGGTGGATAAAGGAGTACTGTTATCCTCTATCCGTTCTTTTTCCTGAATATGTTGTCAATTAGTGTGGGACTATAATCATTCCTGTGTGCTATTTTTTAATTATTTTCAATTCAATCTGATTTGTTTTGTGGGATAGATAGTAGGCGGTGCACTATTTAGTGGAAGGCTGCATGTTGGTGTATTATGGGATGCTAGGTACTGGCTGGTATTACTATATCTGTTGAGATTACTTTCTTGTATATCTTAAATAAATGCTGTTGCATACTGATGTCAGTAGAGAGGTCTCAGAAGTTGATAGTCTCCTCCCAACTCCATTGTAAACTTGATTTAACTCTGGTGTGAATTCAAATGTTGGATATATTTATTTAATTGTCTAGTGGTATCTGTCCACCAGCACAGTACATGATCACCATACCTAGTCCAATAATGTATTTTAGAACTTAGAGCCTTTGTATCTAAAAATGTTTGTTCAAAATTATTCATAAACGTTTCAACTAATAAGGGATTCAGGGGGGGGGGGGGAGATCTGTTGTAAGGACTATGGGACCAAACTGCTGAGGTCAGTGGTGTCTAGGCTTACGCACTACTTAATCTAACTCAAACTATGTTACGCTAAGGACAAGACACACACCCATGCCCGAGGGAGGACTCGAACCTCCGCCGGGAGGAGCAGCACGAACTTTAGTGGGCACCCATTGCAAACCCATCTGACTCACTGTACAGAGCCTGCTGAAATTGGAAATAATTTTGTTTTATGCACGTTTCAGTTGACATCCTTATATTTTCTGTCTGCATTGGATTTGTTCTGGTTTGTGTACCTATACTGACAAAATATACGTTGCATCTTCAGTAGCAAGATTAGAAAACAGGCTGCTAACGAAAGAACCATCCGATTTTACAAGGATACGTCCTTTAAATGCATTCACATGCAAGGTTGGGGTAGTTTTTACAGTTAAGATTAGAATTAAAATTTTTACGTATGCTCGATGTACTCTCCACCGGACACACGACAAACATCAAGACGCTAGTCAAACTCGTCCCATAGCTTTGGTGCCAATGCGGTGGTTGTCCGTCCCATTGAAAAATAAAACTTTTTTCGCGTTCTTGCATTTTTGGTAAAAGCTACACATCCTATATTTCCAGGTAAGAGCATTCTTTAACCGCATTTTCCGTTAAAAAAAAAAGAAGAGAAACAGCGCATGTCACATTAAGCTGTGTAGCGTCTTTCTCATACTGGATTGTAGTATGTGGCTCCTATGTTCCCGAAATTCTTCCCTTGCGGCGGTTAACTTTTCCACTGAAACCGAACGTAGCCTTATGAATGGACACATAACGTGAAGCAAACTTTTATCTTCCATTTCCATGCACAGAATGAATTCATTACCATCAAGTAGGGTTTTTAGCTGTAGAATGATGTGTGGTTTGAAACACACACGTCACTGCAAACTACGACAGGATCACACATGAAAATGGCTATCTCTCGGCTGCCACGGCGCGTAGGCTTCCCTGGACTACTTGCAAAACTCTGTTAAATCCGCGCTTCGTCTTGAACGAGAGCACGTGAGGGCGAACTGAGAATTTCCCCTTACATAAATAACCCGTGTCTTCAAACAGTATTGGCTCTGAGCGCTATGGCACTTAACTGCTGCGGTCATCAGTCTCCTAGAACTTAGAGCTACTTAAACCTAACTAACCTAAGGACATCACACACAACCATGCCCGAGGCAGGATTCGAACATGCGACCGTAGCGGTCGCGCAGTTCGAGACTGTAGCGCCTAGAACTGCTCGGCCACTCCGGCCGGCTTCAAACAGTAGGAGCCATCGTCAAATGCTTTGAGCTGCAGGAGGTGTAGCGTAATGATCTCGAGGAAAATTACTCCCCACAGTTGTGAATGAATCGCACGTGTTATAACGCAAAATACCTGTTGTTCATTTAGACTCTACGCACGTGGGTAACGAACGAACGAACGCGCTAGCTAGCTACTTAGGTGCACCAGGGAGACCCCTGACGGCAACCAAATGCGCCAGCAACTTACAACTGGCGCCAATGTAAATATTTAGTTCAGATACGTGTGTAAAAATTCAGCTCACGTTTCTATCTTCATTCGTGTAAGAGCAATATCTGAAAGTGATCACGGTGGAAAAATCTTTTCGATCGCAGAATAGAGAAAAGAAGATGAGGTATTAAGTCCACCATATTACATTCATGTAGACTGCACAGATGCCACGCCCCGCACCTGTAGTTTCCCTGTGTTGGTCAGCAGCAGCAGGCTGTTATGTATGCGCCTCATTATGACTGCGGCGCCTGCAAACATGGCTGCGCTTGTTTGCCCTCGCTGCCGATCTTTTTGCCACGCTTCACTCTGTGTACGCGTTCACACTCGCTTGCATAACTGCTTCGCTGCATCATACCGCGCGACGAATGGACGCGCTCCCACGTATCTTCTTCCGTTCTTTCGCTGCTGCTGCGTCGTCGGTACACGTGCCATAGTACGGCCCGTTACGGAACGCGATGCAGGAATGAAATCATACCTCCATACCGTCCAGTAAAAAATACTATCTCTACAATTAAAATCTGTGCTAATGAAACTATACATTTATTTGCTGCTGTAATGAAACTGCGTGCAAGACCTTTTTACAATTAACAGGTCTTGTTGGTGATTAAAAATGTTCTTGGTTTTCTTCTTTATAGTATTCGTATGTATGTTTATACTGCGGAAATTACATTGCCATGGCAAGAAACAACGAGGCTTCTAATGAGGTTACCAGCAAACATTGACCTTTGGTATAATGTACGTCAGCGAAAGTGTAATAATTTGCGCTAAATACGCAATTTGTCAAATTTAATGGTTCCACATCACATATTTTGTTTCAGTAACAGTGAGTATTTCCATGCAGCCGTAACATACAATTCTTTTCTTACTTTCAATTGAAGTACAAGCTACTTTAACAAGAAATACTCTGATCATATACCAAACGTACCTCAAAAATCGAGCGCAAACACACCAGAAGCGTTCATCCAGTACAAGACATCGGCGTAAGAAAATCAAACGAAGTGGCAAATGTAGCGTGTATTACTGTCAACAAAACAACATCTGCCCTGAGCAGAAGCTGTTGTTGTCGTCAACAGTCGAAGGTTGGTTTGATGCAGCGCTCTATGATAATCTGTCCTGAGCCTGTCTGTCGCGTGCTAGCCTCCTTATCTCTCCATAACGGTATCAACCTACATCCATTTGAACCTGCTTATTCTAACCAAGTCTTTATCACTCTCTAATACATTTACGAAATAGTTTCGTACGCAACGAAAGAGATTATTCCTTGATGCCTCAGGAAGCGTCCTGTCAGCTTAGTGCACTCTACATTTGGTTGCCCTAGTTTTACTTTTCTTGATATTCATTTTACAACATACTCGTATTTTCACGATTCAATCCACTCCAACTGACCTTTCAAGTCCCTTCCCGTCTCCAACAGAACTTTGTCATTAGCAGTTTTCATATATTCATCCTTAACTTATTTCCAGTTCCAGAATTCTCTGCCGGCCCGAGTGGCCGAGCGGTTCTAGGTGCTACAGTCTGCAACTGCGACTGCGAGAGGTCCTAATCCTGCCTCGGGCATGGATGTGTGTGATTTCCTTATATTAGTTAGGTTAAGTAGTTCTAAGTTCTAGGGGACTGATGACCTCAGAAGTTAAGTCCCATAGTGCTCAGAGCCATTTTTGAACCAGAATTCTCTCTGGTGTTCCTGACTTCTTCCTCAATGTACAGACTGAATAACTTAGATATACCTATGCTGTCGCCCTGTCTCGCTCCCTTCTCAATTACAGCGTCCCTACATGCCCTTCCACTTTGGTAACTGCTGTCTGGTTACTGTACATATTGTAAATAACATTTCGCTGCTTGTATTTTACATCTACTGCCATCAGTATTCCGACTACAGTATTTTAGTCATTGTGCAAAACTTACATTAACAGTAGCTTTCCCGTGAGATGACCGTTTTACTCACTTATACAGGGGTTCCCAAGAGGAGTGGTCACTATTGACGGATATGGCACGAACTATCATTTGAAGCCTAATATTGTATTAAACAGGGACTGTAGAATGCATACCTTAAGAGCTATTAACACTTTTTCATCTTCGATACTATGAAACAAATCTGCTCTAGAGCAATCTGTTTGTTTTCCATACTTTGGGAGGAAGGATATGGACCACAACAAGAAAAAAAAATCCAGTAAACTTGGGCTGTAAAATTTGTACCTTAAGAGCTATGAGCACTTGTTCAGTAGGAGAGATGTGTTTCACAGTGGCGAAGGTCAACAAATGCTCGTAGGTCTTAAGGTATGCGTTTTAGAGCCCATGTTTACTAGGCTTTCTTGATTCGAACGATCGTTCCTGTGACATCCCTAAATATTAGCCATTCCTCCTGAGACATCCTGCATATGAACGTATCATGTGTAAACTCTAATTAGGTAACGGTCCTTTTCCAGTAAAAGAGGTAGCGGTCGTTTCCCAGTAAAAGAGACAAAGACAAAATTGTAGCTGGTTTCTGCTGTATATTACAAGTATATTTCATTACATAACTGTCACTGTTCGCTATCATTATCATCATGTGCTATTACAGCAAAACCACATTGGCTGACGTCACAAGCGTAAATCAGTCAGTCAAGGATACAGTTGCACCTGCAGATACTCAAAAGTTTGCTGTCCCATTTCCGAGACCTTTTTTGTTTTTTTGTCCTCTCCAGAGATACCTCTCCAATGTGGTTGCATCTACGGCTCAACGGCCTGGTGTAAATTATTCAATTGGTCGCCACTTCGGCGATGTGCAGGTCTCTAACCTATCCCAATAATGTTGGCGGTGGAAGGGGACCTAGAGTTCAGCGGGGAATCCGAGGCACCTGTTGTTCCTGGCGAATATTTACATTATTGAGAGCTGAAGGTAGATTAAAAAATGACTGTAATATTCCGCGGTCCGGACGCGATTCAATCCCCCGACCTTTGTCGTGCTTCCGGTAGACCACGAGGGTGAATCATTGAGGTACGTGCGGCAGTGCACCACGGGCAAGTCCATGGCCCCTTGAGTATCCCCAGCAGCAGCAGTGACGCACTATTCTCGAGCAGAACTCGTGATGATGATTATTATTATTATTATTATTATTATTATTATTATTATTATTATTATTATTATTATTATTACTATTACTATTGCTGCAATAAATTTTTGAGATATCTGAGATCTGATGATGAGGTTCTATATTAAAATTAAGCTTATCTACGAGGGTCACTCCAAAAGAAATGCACACTATTTTTGTGAAAATACAGTTTTCATTGTGCATGTGTGAAAGTTTTACAGTGTGTAGATACATCTATCCCGCTTGTTTTCAAACATACACTCCTGGAAATTGAAATAAGAACACCGTGAATTCATTGTCCCAGGAAGGGGAAACTTCATTGATACATTCCTGGGGTCAGATACATCACATGATCACACTGACAGAACCACAGGCACATAGACACAGGCAACAGAGCATGCACAATGTCGGCACTAGTACAGTGTATATCCACCTTTCGCAGCAATGCAGGCTGCTATTCTCCCATGGAGACGATCGTAGAGATGCTGGATGTAGTCCTGTGGAACGGCTTGCCATGCCATTTCCATCTGGCGCCTCAGTTGGACCAGCGTTCGTGCTGGACGTGCAGACCGCGTGAGACGACGCTTCATCCAGTCCCAAACATGCACAATGGGGGACAGATCCGGAGCTCTTGCTGGCCAGGGTAGTTGACCTACACCTTCTAGAGCACGTTGGGTGGCACGGGATACATGCGGACGTGCATTGTCCTGTTGGAACAGCAAGTTCCCTTGCCTGTCTAGGAATGGTAGAACAATGGGTTCGATGACGGTTTGGATGTACCGTGCACTATTCAGTGTCCCCTTGACGATCACCAGAGGTGTACGGCCAGCATAGGAGATCGCTCCCCACACCATGATGCCGGGTGTTGGCCCTGTGTGCCTCGGTCGTATGCAGTCCTGATTGTAGCGCTCACCTACACGGCGCCAAACACGCATACGACCATCATTGGCACCAAGGCAGAAGCGACTCTCATCGCTGAAGACGACACGTCTCCATTCGTCCCTCCATTCACGCCTGTCGCGACACCACTGGAGGCGGGCTGCACGATGTTGGGGCGTGAGCGGTAGACGGCCTAACGGTGTGCGGGACCGTAGCCCAGCTTCATGGAGACGGTTGCGAATGGTCCTCGCCGATACCCCAGGAGCAACAGTGTCCCTAATTTGCTGGGAAGTGGCGGTGCGGTCCCCTACGGAACTGCGTAGGATCCTACGGTCTTGGCGTGTATCCGTGCGTCGCTGCGGTCCGGTCCCAGGTCGACGGGCACGTGCACCTTCCGCCGACCACTGCGACAACATCGATGTACTGTGGAGACCTCACGCCCCACGTGTTGAGCAATTCGGCGGTACGTCCACCCGGCCTCCCGCATGCCCACTATACGCCCTCGCTCAAAGTCCGTCAACTGCACATACGGTTCACGTCCACGCTGTCGCGGCATGCTACCAGTGTTAAAGACTGCGATGGAGCTCCGTATGCCACGGCAAACTGGCTGACACTGACGGCGGCGGTGCACAAATGCTGCGCAGCTAGCGCCATTCGACGGCCAACACCACGGTTCCTGGTGTGTCCGCTGTGCCGTGCGTGTGATCATTGCTTGTACAGCCCTCTGGCAGTGTCCGGAGCAAGTATGGTGGGTCTGACACACCGGTGTCAATGTGTTCTTTTTTCCATTTCCAGGAGTGTAGTTCAACCTGTTCACGTGAGTGGCGCCGTGACAGCATGTCCTCAAGATGGCTGCTACACTTGATGTTCGTCAGAAGCAACGTGCTGTCATAGAATTCCTGTGCTGTGGAAACGAGACAGTGGGAACATCCACAAGAGGTTGAAAAAGGTGTATGGAGATGCTGCTGTCGATCGCAGTACAGTTAGTCGGTGGACAAGGAGGTTACGTGATGAAAGCGGGCACGGCAATATTGAGGATTGTCCTCGCAGCGGCAGGCCTCGTACAGCACACACGCCAGACAATGTGCAGAGAGTTAACGAATTAGTGACTGCTGACAGACGCATCACAGTCAACGAATTGTCACACTACGTTGGGATAGGGGAAGGAAGTGTTTGCAGAATACTGAAAGTGTTGGCATTAAAAAAGGTTGGTGCAAGTTGGGTTCCCAAGATGTTGACAGTGGCTCGCAAAGAAACAAGAAAAACGGTATGCAGCGAACTTTTAGAACAGTATGAGAATGGTGGAGATGAATTTCTTGGAAGTATTGTGAAAGGTGATGAAACATGGTTCCATCATTTTTCGCCAAAGACGAAGAGGCAATCAATGGATTGGCATCATGCAAATTCACCCTAGAAAAAAATTCAAAACCACACCTTCTGCTGGAAATGTTATGGCTACGGTGTTTTTAGATTCCGAAGGACTCTTGCTTGTGGACATCATGCCAAGTGGAACCACCATAAATTCTGATGCTTATGTGACGACACTGAAGAAATTTCAAGCTCGACTGAGTCGTGCTTGACCACATCGGCAAAAGCAGGATGTTTTGCTGTGGCACTACAATGCACGGCCACATGTCAGTCAGAAAACCATGGAAGCGATCACAAAACTCGGATGGACAACACTGAAACACCGGCCTTACAGTCCTGATCTGGCTACATGTGACTATCATCTCCTTGGGAAACTAAAAGACTCTCTTCGTGGAACAAGGTTTAAAGGTGATGACTCCCTTGTGCACGCTGCCAAACAGTTTGTCCAACAGGTTGGTCCAGAATTTTACCTGCGGGTATACTGGCGCTGGTTCCAAGATGGCGTAAGGCAGTTAAGAGGGATGACAATTATGTGGAGAAATGAAAATATTGTTCCTAAAGGATGTATCTAAACACTGTAAAACTTTCAAACATGTAGAGTAAAAGATGGATTTTTTTAAAAAAATAGTGTGCATTTCTCTTGGAGTGAGCCTCGTATTAAGGATGCTGCATAACACTGTGAACTTACATTAAGTGAAATACAACTGCAGAAAACCTCGATCAGTCATTTATGACATACACTGACAGAAAAAAATGAAATACCCTCAAGGACAATGTCATTTTATTGACAAGTAAGGTTACAGGTAGTTCATTATTTTAGAAATATGTGACAAATTCAGACCAAATGAAACATACATGTTACAGTGAATGGTGCCCTAACAGTCGCATCAATACGCAGTGTACCGCCGCCGACGGCGACGCAGACGTTGATTCTGGCATGCAAACGATTATACAGGTGCCGAATTGCATCCTCAAATGTTTCTTGCAGGGCCTGGAGAACGAGTAAGTTCTCGCTTCAACATGTCCCATACGTGTTCAGTCGTTGAGAGATCTGGTGATGTTGCTGGGCAGGCCAGCTGTTGTATACCGTGAACAGAACGTTCTGTCGTAGCAGTCGTACGTGGACGTGCACTGTTCTACTGGGAAAGGACGTCACGTACCTGTTGAAGAAATGGCAGTGCACGGCGATACCAAATTGTGCAGCGTATCGGGCACTTGTTACATCATACAGCAAAAGCACAAATATGACCGCTAGCTGTAACTGATGGCCCCCCACAAAAAGATGCCTGGCTTAGGACAAGTTTGACGTGGGCGAATGTGCTCTGGAATAGGCAGACCAAACCACGTGTGCGCCATATACGTGTACGTTAATTACTCGCATACAAACAGAAAGTATTCTTATCACTCGAGACAACAAAGCGCCATTCCGTTCTCCAGTCAACGCTTTCACGACCAGAGTAGCCAGGCTTGGCGGTGTCGTAATACCAGCCTGGCGAGAGACACATGTGATCATAATCCTGCTGCAAGCAGACCGTTCTCAGTGGCCCCTGATGACACAGCAGGTGCAACAACCCTGGATGACGAACAGTAGCTAGCGCTGCCTGCGTCAGTCGTGACATGCGCCTGTACCATGCGGCATCTAGAACCTGGTCTACAGGTGGAATGTTCCACAGACCACTGTTGAAAGTAGCGACGCACCACCGATACTTTGTGCCCAACATGTACAGTAATCCGTCGACATGTCCATCGAGCTTCCCACAGGCCCACAATTCGACCCCGTTCAAATGGCTGAGCTGACCAACAGGAGTGCACTTATACGTCAGTGGGGTATGGTTGTGCCCTAGAACGAATGTTGCAAACACTGTTCTTTTCTAAACGCAGGACAATTACTGCCCGCAGAGTCAAAATACAGGATGCGCAGGGGGCCTCTTGAGGAGATCTGATCGCCGGTTATCGTGACAAATGAATCACTAACACTACAGCTCCTCAGTATCCATATATTATAATATTGTTGGTGATCATAACAATTCTTTATCATTCCCTTAGACTCGAACAATAACGTGTGCGTGCGCTTGTGTCGGTTGCAGCCTCTGATGTCGCCGCGGCCTGGCGTCCTTGTGGTTCACGCACGCTGCTGAGGTTGCAGCGTTCTTGTTCGGCAGATTAGATGCCTACGCGAAGATGGTGATGCTGATGCTGCAGCTGCTGTCACAGCACTCGGCTGGCGGCTTGCGGCAGGCGGTAGCCTGGCAAAGTATTCTTCCTCTGTGACCCGGTATCCCAGTAACACGATAGACAGCGAACCCAGGACCGTAAGCTGCGGCGCTGTGTTTGCGGGCGTCGGACCTCAGCGGCTCGGAGGGAGGGAGGGGGGGGGGGGGGGGACATCACAGGCTCGGCTCATAATATACCTCAGTTGTCGATGCGATGGTAGAGCAGGTGACTACAACTATCGTTTCTGCGTCAGAAAACACGATCTCTCGTTCTTTAGGGTGCCCGCGGCGAAAGGCAGTCCCTTGGTGGTCGCCGGAAGTCGCTGAAGCAATTAAGGAGCGTCGGCGAGTGGCATAAGTGGCATAGGCGGCACCCTTCCCTGGAGCACCTCGTAGCCTTCAAACGGCTCCGCGCCCGCTTTCGCCATCTTATCAAACGACGGAAGCAGAAGTGTTGGGAGAGATACGTCTCGACCATTGGGTGCCATACGTCACCTTCCCAAGTCTGGGCAAAGATAAAACGTGTTTTCGGGTACCAGACCCCAATAGGTGTTCCCAGTGTTAACATAAATGGGGTGTTACCTACCGACGAAAATGCGATTGACGATCACTTTGCTGAGCATTATGTTCGAACCTCTGCGTCGGAGAATTACCCCCCAGCCTTTCGTACTCTCAAGCGGCGACTGGAAGGGAAAGTGATATCGTTTACTACACGCCCCATTTACAGAGTGGGAGCTCCTCAGTGCCCTGGCACATTGCCCCGATACAGATCCTGGACCAGATCAGATACACAGTCAGATGATTAAAAATCTCTCATCTGACTACAAGCGACATCTCCTCGTCATCTTCAACCGGATCTTTCCATCGCAATAGCAGGAAAGCATCATCATTCAGATGCTCAAACTCGGTAGACTTAATGTGGATAGCTATCGGCCCATCAGCCTCAACAACGTTCTTTGTAAGCTGTAGGAACGTATGGTGTATCGGCCGCTGGGTTGGGTCCTGGAGTCACGTGGCCTACTGGCTCCATGTTAGGGCGGCTTCCGCCAGGGTCGCTCTTCTACTGATAATCTTTTTGTCCTTCGAGTCTGCCATCCGCTCAGACTTTACTAGACGCCAACACCTGGTTGCCTTCTTTTTTGATTTACGAAAAGCGTATGATACGACCTGGTGACATCATATCCTTGCCACATTTTTTGTATCCAAAATTTCCTGTCGCTTGGAACTTTCCATGTCCAAGTTGGTGCCTCCCATAGTTCCATCCATATCCAGGAGAATGGAGTCCCGCAGGCTCCATATTGAGTGTCTATCTATTTTTAGTGGCCATTAATGGTCTAGCGGCAGCTGTAGGGCTATGCAACTCGCCTTCTCTGTATACGAATGACTTTTGCATTTCTTACTGCTCCTCCAGTACTGGTGTTGCTGAGCGGCGCCTACAGGGAGCCATTCACAAGGCGGAGTCAAGGGCTCTAGCCCACGGCTCCTTAGTCGAGTCCATGCCACGTCGTGTTACGGCACCTCTGCGTGCTCGCATTGGCCCTGCACGATATTGGGCAGGTGTACCAATGTGTTTTGGCTCTTCAGTGTATATAGGATTGGAGCGAAAGCGATTGTGACCAATTTCTTGTTGCGTGGAAGTTATGCGGGAATAGTGGGTATCCATAACAATAAATGACTCCGTGATTGCTGGTTTGACGACAGACTTTGCTGCGAAATCAGTTGTGTGGCGAGCGTCATGCGAGATGGAAGTAACCTGTGTTGAGAATCATTTAAACGTCAAAATACCCGTTTTTCGAGGGAGAAATGCCAGAGAATGTCACGATGAATTGGTGGAACCCTTGGGAATAATGTCCTCCCATACTGTACAGTAACATGGTGGGTAGGAAATTATCAGAAGGGACGTGTGGCAGCCGGTGGTCAGCAAAGGTGGAGACGACCTGTCACTATGCTGACTGACGTAGCACGTGCCGTCATCTAATGGCACAAAGAGGAAGAGGACAGTGGACGCTACTGAGTTAGAAAGGGTAAGTGGCATCGAGAAACGCAACATCCACAGGATATAGTGGAGAGAGCTGCAGCTGCGCAAAATCGCATCACATTGGGTACCGCATGAACTGACGGAAGTTCAGTAGTTGATGCGATATGCAATTTGCTCCGACCACCTGACGCACTGGCAATAGGACGGCGATCACTTCAAGTCAAGGACAGTTGCCGTGGATGAATATTGGGCCAGGGCATATGGACTTGAACTCAAACATCGGTCGGTCGGCGCCATATCACAGCACCGAAGTAGCAGTTCTGTCAGAATCCTTCAGCTATGATATTGATGATGATAATCGCATATGACGTCAGGGGGATCATTATGTGACACATCGTTCCACATCACAGAACAATGAGAGCATAGTACTACATGGACTTACTGGTGTGGCAGGTACGATGTGGCGCTGGGGAGAAACGTCCAGACCTTTTGACAGTGCAGCCACACTGGCCGATACTGCAAACTACAAAAAGCAGAGAGTGTCGGCGGCAACTACGACGCTGGGGATGTGAGGAACTGGAGCACGCGACACTGATCTCATACGACAGCTAAAAGACTACTACGTGGTAGGCGGTTTGCAGCACGAGTGGACATTACCAATGCAGTGTGACAACATGTGCTTCGATTCAGACATGATGCGGCAAATGGTGACGCATATGGTATTTGTTGCCTCCCACACCATTGGCAACATGTGGTGAACGTTGTAGGGGACTACTCTGATGGTCTTCAGATCCGAGTTTGACGTGTCAACTGTATGTGTGGTGTGCTGTAACCATGTAACTAGTCTCTCCCTGTACGCTACCGCAATGAATACGTGAAGCACGATTTTGTCGTGTTCTGCAGTGTGCACACATATAGTTTCCACCTTGTCGAGGTGTGTGTGTGTGTGTGTGTGTGTGTGTGTGTGTGTGTTCGCGTTCGTCTGTTAGCCATTAATATAGACAGACTAAAACTAATAAGAACGATAAGAACTGTAGAATTCGGAGTGAACGCTGAGGAGGTGGCATTCAGGTGGCCGGCGGTTCAAATCTCCGTCCAGCCATTCGGTTTAGGTTTTCCACGATTTCATTAACTCACTTAGTGCAACTGTCGGGATGATTCATTTGATAAGGGCAGAGTCGATTTCCTCTCCCATCCTTTCCTAATCCGAAGCTTGGGCGTCGCCTCTAATGACGTGGTCGACAGGACCGTAGGCTCTAAACTTCCTCCATTTTTCTCCTTAGAACAGCACATGAAACTTTGTAACCGTTCTCAGCAGAAGAACTGAATCGTTACGTAAGACAGAATTATAAATAAAATAGTAAATCAAGCGAACCTTCGAAGTTGGCAGTTTCTGAACTGGTTTTATGCTGTACTGTTTCTGTTACTGTTTTGTGCTTGTCTTTGATCTGTGTGTTAAGCAAATCTTTATTTTTCTTTTTAGTAGTCTTCATAAACTTAGTCTTTGCTTTGCTTATTTGTTTTTATTTTGAACTACGTTAACAGCGTACACTCCAATACTCTTTACAAGTATATCCTGTCAGACGCAACCCTTCTATATGTTCCTCTGAGTGAAATGCCTATTTAAAAAAAAGAACAGAAATCTTACGTACAGTATATCACACGTTGTCAGCTCACGACACTTTGCTGGCAGTGTCCATAAAACTATTTCCACAACTGTCTCTTAGGTTTCAGTCGTGGGTTATAATTCCGACTCTTCGTTCGAATATATGCTGACTAATTTTATTGTATTTTCAGTTCTCTCGTCCAAAGTATCTCTCCTCCACCAGTCACCTCAAACTGTTTTTGGCGTGATACATTGATTTCTAGCCATGGAATTTCGTAACAGTAAAAGCTAATGCCGTACAATAATAGGAAATTTACCGTCTAGGCTAGTGATTAGTGTTAGTGGCTAATAACGCCAAAGTCCTGGCTTTAATTACTGGTTATCACGTAACTGTCACCCTCAGTTCCTATTCTTTTTGGCAAGGTATAATATATTGAAATAATTGTATGTTGTTCTGAAATTATTAGTATAACCTGCGTAAAACGTAAGGCATTTGTCTATGGCTGGGACTGGGTATTTCTTTGCTATACACCGATTTAATGAAGCGATTAGTTTAATTTGTTAGTTGTCTAAGCAGTGAGGTGTGCAACCTTAACATTACTTCATAATTAGTTACAGAACGAAAATATTTAATGTTCAAGTACCCATGACTGAAAGGTATTTTCAAAACGTATCTCAAACTTAATATGTGCTCTCAAAAGAAAAATAATAATGGACAGATTGACTTTTGCTACATTTCCATAAACACTCAATAGATTATATGTCAAAACGCACAAACAACATGAGAATCGCTAGAAGACAGTATCTAAGCCTCATGACTCACTCATATAAATCCTAATTAATAAAACTGAATACATTTATTAATACATCAGACTGATTTGAAGGTGTCACACTATTAGATCGATGTAAGCTGTAACTACTAGCGCCGCCTGGCAGCGATCACTGAGGCAATTAGATTAGATGTACAACTTAGATGGCTCATCTGTATAATTTTTGTCATTCGCGCACCTGACATTCACTCGTAGATGCGTAAGTGACTCAATGTCTCTAGGCTCTTGCGAATGCGATGCAGTTCCTCTGTACACTACAATTCCTCATAGGTTTCCGTAGTGGAAAGGTCTGGAAGGTGGGTCCGCTCAGTTTTGTGAAGCCAACTGAAAAGCTGTTGGAATAATATAGAAGCAAGAAATTTACCCTCTAGTAGCTGAAGTAGCATCACGTCGTAAGGCTTGCATCGGGCTTGGTGAGCCACAATGGTTATTTATTAGCAACGAAAGGCTCAGCCGTTATTGCTTCTGGTTCTAGAGCGATATGCTAGACGTATTACGACTACAAGTCTTACTCCTTGCAAAATGCCGTACCATTTCAGTAGGATTTAGTTCTAAATGATGTGAAAGAAGAAGGAAGGGCATAGTCTACTTGGCCGGCCGGAGTGGCCGTGCGTTTCTAGGCGCTACAGTCTGGAACCGCGTGACGGCTACGGTCGCAGGTTCGAATCCTGCCTCGGGCATGGATGTGTGTGATGTCCTTAGGTTAGTTGGGTTTAAGTAGTTCTAAGTTCTAGGGAACTGATGACCACAGCAGTTAAGTCCCATAGTGCTCAGAGCCATTTGAGGCATTTGAACCATTTGAACCATAGTCTACTTGTAAAATTTTGTCAGTGGAATAAAGAGAATAGGATTACTGCTGCTTAATTAATGACAAAAGTTCGTCTTTCCTTGTCTCTAAGCATTTTAAAAATTTTGTGTCCATGTCAACACGACAGCTAGCGGAGGAGAAGTAAACACGAGAAACAACACTGCGTTCGCAACAATAAAACGTTGTATGGGACTATTGTATGACACTGCTCTTCGCACAATGTCACTTTGCAACAGTTATTTTTAGTGTAGTGTGTGTAAATCCACGGTTGGTCTAAATCTCTTTGATTCTGGTGCTTCTTTTTGAAAGTCTGCACAGAATGACTCGTTCATTCTGGCACCATTAAAAATCAAATCGTGTAGGTAGGATATTGTTTTCTAAGAGTTCCTTTGCTAGCCTGGAAGCCCAGTTCCGTGCAACAAAAACTGAGCAGTTTACACAAAAATGATGTTGCTTTAGATTTTTTATGTTGTCTAATGCCGCTGTTACCTATATCGTCAGTGAAATATTTATTGTTTGATTTGTACTTACTCTCGATTAAGGCAGATACTTGAATCCTGCGCCACGTGGCATCTTATCTCTCCGTCTGCAATATGCACACAGTAGACGTACTTTTCTGATTGTCAGATTTTGCTTGCGAATTCCTTCACCTTCTCTGTCGCCACCACCACACGATTCTCGTTCCCAATACTAGTAAAATAATTACTTTGACAGCAAGTTCTTGCTGCTTCCTGCGAAGTGATTTTCCACAATCTCTCCCCGCTACCTCTGCGAGATAACAAACTGTGCTATGAACTGGAACGTGACTGTACCTAGTCACTGAATCAAGTTTGGTAGTGCTACGGCCGGGCTGTCAGTTTGCATTGCTGAGTAATATAACGACCAAACGCTCTCCCCAGGTTTTCATTACATCCGGCTAGAATAATGTCGTCTCCAAACCTCAGCACTGCCATGCTTTCCCCTTGCAGGATTTTTTCCTCTTCCGGTATTTCCTTTAACTTGTTTAATTGCTTCTTTGCCGTTAAAGTTGGTCGACTGTGTTGATGAGCTGCAACCGTCCCTTACATCCTTCTTAACACCAACGTTTTTTTCTTCACTGTCCAGTTTTACTTCGGCTACGTTGGATTTGTAGATATTGCACTTATTCGTCTATGTGTGCTTAAGGTTCAAACGTCTTAGGATTGTGAACGTTTTATTCTACTTTACAGTGTCGAAGGCTTTCTCCAGATCCACAAATGCTAGGAAGATTGTTACTGGGCTGTGAAAGTAAGTCTTTGCGCTTAAGTGAGAGGAGGGGGTTGTCTTCACCTTGTTCCCTATGCATAGGAAAAGTCATTATTGTTTCCGGTCACAGTCTTGACCGTACAAGGCAAGATAACTTGTCACTACTTGTACAAGCTACTAAATTGGGTAATTAAGAATTCAGGAGGTGGACAGAGGCTACAGCACCCATTAAAAAGGGTTATCAATAAAATATTCATATGTTAAAAACAAAGAAATCTCACACTTCCGAGGATAGCTAGCATAAAAGTACGGCTGTACGCAGGTATTCACTGCAGACGGCCACAAGCAAAACATAGACAAACTAAAGGAAGCAGACACTGTTAGTCCATACGTTATTACAAAAATGGATGGATGTATGCGTCTATGTTCCACATCTCCTCTTAAACCACTGGACCGATTTCAACCAAACTTGGTATACGCATACTTTACTGTCAGGCAACACTTGATGTGGTGGTAAGAACCACTTATTATAATTCAGGAGATATGACGTCATAAGCACTGAGACGCGTAAAAAACTGCTGGATTGCGCGTGACGTTTAAATTTCTTACGTCTTTGCTACTAACTCTATTCACGACATATTTAGCAGACAATATCCACATATCCCTCTGCTAGGCACTTAAGTGTGATTTGCAGAGTATCCATGTCGATATAGATCCAGCTAAATGTAACTACACAGAGGTATCCTTGTACGACACATAGTTCAAGAGATTTGACGTCATAAACACAGAGATGCGTAAAAAATGCCGCATCATGCTTGAAGTTTTAATTCGTTTATTCCTCACTACTAAGACAGTCCTACAGTAGGGTCGAACTTAAGGAACTTTTGACAGCTTTCAGCTGCGAAGCACAAACGGCTGTAGGCGAAAACAGTTGTCGTCTACACAGCTATGAAATGGCGTTACCATAGAGACTTGTAGACCAGAGAAGCAGCTGCATCCAGCTTTCAGGAACTGGCTCTGACCGCTATGCGACTTCACTTCTGAGGTCACCAGTCTCATAGAAGTTAGAACTAATTAAACCTAACTAACCTAAGGACATCACACACATCCATGGCCGAGGCAGGATTCGAACCTGCGACCGTAGCGGTCGCTCGGCTCCAGACTGTAGCGCCCAGAACCGCACGGCCATTCCGACCGGCAGCTTGCAGGAACTCTCCGGGACACTGCACTTATACATTTGTAGATTATGCATATTACTTTGTTTCATAATTTAAAAAGTGTTTTCACAAATACATGGAAACGAAATTTTTTTCGGTATTACACTACAAACATAGTTCATTTTTCGTTTTCTTTTCCAACAGAAAATTATAAAAATTAATACGCAGGCAATGCCGGGTTCGTCAGCTAATAAATGACTAAACAGCTAGTGGTTACAGAGACGCGAACAATGTGCCGTTACTCTAGAAGCTAAATTTAATTTCTGCTCTGCAGATACCGTTTTGAAGAAGCCTTATTTGTAAATCAATCGGAGATGAGATTGACATCAGAGAGATCACTTACGAAAGTTTGTGTGAGGCTACAAAGGATATGGTTACGATGTGTTGTCACCACTTGACGATGTAGAACAAGGCCTTCGGTGTCCATCAGGCTGTCACAACGCTCCTGCTCGAAAGCGTTGCTTGCTCCGCATTAAAATGCTTTATTACATGCGTATTTATGCGTCTCTTCCCAAGATAATGAACAGCAAAACCATATTGAGACTGAGCGGCAAGTACCTGGAGCCGACTGCGAAAACCGCTGGCGTCCTCTGAAGATGCAACGGCTTATGTCCGAATAAGGAGACTGCGAGGGAAACGGTCACATCCAGGAGTTTTATGACCTTGGAGTGACTGGTGCTCAATAAACAACCGACGTCAAAAAACAGGTCTGCTATCAACTACTGGGAAAGGTAGCGGCCAAGTTCTGCCTGCTGGGACACAGAAGAAAATAATACTTTCGTCCATCAGAGGTTTCACATACTGTCTAGGTCTCAACACACACAAACGAGGATTTTTTGTATCAAGACACATGTTTGAAGCAGGAAGTGCCGTTCAGATTTTCAATGAATTCTCAAAGGTGTCGCTGTTTTACAGAAATTATTAAATTCTCTCATAATCATAGATCAGATTCCGAAATACTGCTTCGGAGTATGTAAAGAATCTGGAGATATAAAGAGATAATTATTTCTTTCCTCCGTGATTTTTCTTCGAGGGGGAAGTTTGCGTGTAACGTAATACATAAACCGAAGAAAAATTAGTATGAAAATGAAATACAAAAATGGTTCAAATGGCTCTAAGCACTATGGGACTTAACATATTAGGTCATCAGTACCCTAGACTTAGAACTACTTAAACCTAACCAACCTAAGGACATCACACACATCCATGCCCGAGGTAGGATTCAAACCTGCGACCGTAGCAGCAGCGCGATTCCGGACTGAAGCGCCTAGAAGCGCTCGGCCACAGCGACCGACAATGAAATACAACAGTGCGTTAATTGCAAAGATAGGATCATTATAAATCTAAGGTTAATTAATGGGCCTCTTACTTTTTTTATCTGACCTCGCGCGAACGCTCATCTACGCTTCTCGGCTTGGGGTAAGGTCGACTTGAGGTTTTGTATCATAAAATATCGTGACGTTTATTCATTCTGCCATCCATTATTGAGCACCATGCCAGAATTTCTTTCCTGACAACTTCTCTTGTTCTGAAAAGGAACTAATTTTCGTACAGTGCGTTTTGAGTTTGTTAATATCTACACCGTAGACTCGTTCATCCCTGTGAAAGGTTGTGAGCACTACTGTGAGCGAAACGCATGCAGCCTTCTATTAGGTGGCTGTAAGTAGAGCGGAGGCTTTATTGCTGTTGGCTACTGTGCATCATTTACCATCCTCCCTTGTCTGTCGCACCGCGCACGCTATGCCTCGCACGTGGAACAATGATGCCTCAGCTAACGCCGCTGCTGAAGTTACCCGTCTTTGGTGTATATAAAGTTTCCGACTAAGAGATTGCCGTGTGATTAGAAGCTCTGCGATGTCCTCTTGAGTTACAAGCTAGCGCACTTCCAAAAATAAAGCCCTAATTTACTGGCACGCTGTGCTTCGAGTATACACTGAAAACCGGGGCACGAGTAATGAAGTATATGAAAGAGTGCTTATCTCTCAAAGCAGCTACCGGGTAGAAATTTTCGAGAAACAGCTCTTGCAACAAATGTTAAGTGAGGTGAATCAGAAATGTTATTTTCACATATCTGAATAGTTCATTTGTCGAGGAGGTGTATGGTACGAACATACGTGGCCTGCAGTAGGCAGAAATATACGTGTCAGCTGCTTCCTGCTGGCATGTTGGTGTGATTTGTTGGACGCAACAGGCGACTTCGTCGTGGCTCGTCCGTGCACTATCATGGGAAGACATTCACTGAAATATGTAATGATTAAACAAGAGCCCATTTAATAGGTGAGACCTTTCACTTCAGGTCACAGCTGATAGTGACTGAAGGGACTCTGAAGGCACAACTGTTCGCTACGTACGGGTGTGTCCTTGTGTGTTAGGTCTCATGTGACAGTACCGTTGTGCCATTTTTCAACACGAAAATACTCGTCCACAAACGGCACGTGTGTCTATAAACTCTCTGTGAGATGTTGAGGTACCCTAGTGGCCATCCAGATCTACAGATCTGTCCCCAATAGAGCATTTATTGGACCATCTCGGACAATGCCGTAGCACTGCCAGTATCTAGGCTATCAAGGACTAGTTACAATGGTTGTAGGCCAGTTTGGCTTACGAGAGGATACAACGGCTTAATGACATCCTACCCAACCGAATAAGTGCACGAATGCAACCAGAGAGGTTGCAGCGTCAATTTGATAAGGGGACTTACACTGCGAAGTTCTTCGTAAATTTGACTCGATTTTTTGATCACCGAAATAGCATCACATAGGCTCTCAAACCGCGTAGTTTCACTTCGTATCCTTCTCCCCTCCTGGAGGTTTTACTTTCTTTGGCTGGCACTGTATATACAAACACACAGAACAATCCTTATAGCATTTTTCTGATGTGCAGCCGGATCCCGTCGACATTCTGCCACGGTACTTCGGCCCAGAGACGTCCAGCCATCTTCAGATGGGTAGACACTATTGAAGAGCCCAGGTGGATGCCCCTTGATTCTTCAGTAGTTGTCTACTCACCTGAAGATGGTCGGACGTCTCTGGGCCGAAATATCGTAGGAGAATGTCGACAGGATCTGGCTGCACACCGAAAATTATTGAAAGAAGGAATACGCCGGGAAAATTTCAGAAGTTACACACCAAGCAGTATTTAGAATTTTTACTTCATCATTTCTGTCTTTTCCGAGTGCCAAATAATACTAAAAACTATTTTTCACATTTAGTACACCTGAATTTTTTACAGTTGGAAAAATTTTCATTAGAAAAAGTTTTACACCTGTTTTCGCTTTTGTGTATCCACGATGTACGCTTGTATTCGTCCAGCGCGTAACTCATACGAAAACAAGTAAAACAGCCCTTATAAACGTTCGCTTTCGAGCAATAGTAATCTCAGACATTTTGCAGATGTTGCAGTTATCTATAACGACGTACTATCTGGAATAAAAGCTGCATAAAACTACAGTCATATTGCGACAAGACTTCAATGTGGTGCAAAGGCATACAACTTGTTTTAAATGTTCATAAATATGAAAACATGTACTTCACAAAACGAACGAACGTAATATACTATTACTAAGACAGCAATGAGGAAAAACTGGAAGCAGTCAACTAATTCAAATACCTCGGTCTCACAATTTGTATGGATGCAAAGCGGAATTATCATATTGTAGGGCAAGTGGTAAAAAATTTACACTTTTAATCTATGCGCTTTTATCCTAATACTTTTTCTCTACAAAGCAACACGCTCCTGTAAACTACTGAAGTAGGAAACCTGAAAATAGCCATAAATGAGTGACCTGTACTGTGGATTCCAGTTGCCCTCATTTTCAGTTCACCACAGCTGGAAAGAAACTCTTACTACGAGCTGTGAGGTAGTGAGGATCTACTGGAAAAAGTGCAGCCACTCAAGGAAATTCTGTGTGGGTTCTAATTATCGTATGGCAACGAAACTTGGTAAGCATTCTAGTGCGTTAATGCGGAAACGATTTACGCTCGAAAAATTTAGATCCATATTTAGTCACCAGGTGGAAACCTGGCGCTATATAGCACCTCGTCGATGTCTCCTGTGCTCAAATTGAACAAATTGTGTTAGCAGCAGGTGTAAAACCTGAATAAGTTTTTGCTTTCACATATTTTGTAACTTTTGTTGGAGATTCTTAGGAAAACTATGCAATTTTTGCAGTGTGTTACGAAAACAAAGTATATACGAAAATACAGATTAAGAAGCATAAAACGCTGTGGTCGAACCGTTCTAGGCGCTTCAGTCCGGAACCGCGCTGCTGCTACGGTCGCAGGATAGAATCCTGCCTCGGGCATAGATGTCTGTGATGTCCTTAGGTTTGTTAGGTTTAAGTAGTTCTAAGTTCTAGGAGACTGATGACCACAGATGTTAAGTCCCATAATGCTTAGAGACATTTGATCCATTTGAAAAGCATAAAATTTATGTACTATAACATGAGTGTTTATGTCAGGAAACTAAGTCACTGTTCCTTAGCTCTGCGTAAGCACAGTTTTTAGCATATGTAGGACTTCGTGGCACTATACTCCGTACAGTCAGTTGATTATTGATGTCAGTGTCCTACTCGCGAAGTGTTTGGCAGCCGATTTACACACTGCAGTGTAATAAAAGCTCAGCACAAGTAGCCGGTTTTGACCAGGAAGTCGTCCGTGTAAAACAGGCGTAAGCCTCACGGTCGTCTCAACGGAAGCCACACCGCATTTGTAGCACATAAAAGTACTCTACGGACTGAAGTATGGACTGAATAATTACCGCTACCTACAATCCATAGTTTTACGAGCGACGTGAAGTGATTTACTGAAGCCGCTGAAATCATTAATCTGAATGGCCGGATGGACATTTGAGCGGCGTTATTCCCGTATGCGAAACCAATTTCTGATTTACCGAGCCACCTCGTTCCGTACGTATGAATGTGTCTTAATTAGCCGTTGTTACGTGGCAGACAAAGCCAGTGAACGCGAGCACGCTGACAGACTCATTGGATTATTCGAAAAACCTGCTACTGTAGAGACCGTTATAGTAAGTAGGAAACCTGCACTTTGGCCGGTAGATTACATAAAACACGAATCTTAGACACGTAGCATATTGTACACACAAATTAAAAGCTACCTATGAAAAACATTTTGACAACAACGAAGAAAATCGGCCTATGATTACCGCAAATCTTAAATCTGCTCACATGTTAACTTATAACGATTACAGATGCATTGTCCTGTGGAAGGAAACTACGGTGGCTGTGGTGTTCAAAATAAAATTTACTGCAGAGGTATTAGGAAAGTGTAGCAGAATCTCAGCGCAGCACTTCCCATGACCCTTAAAAAAGGACAGAAGCCATCTGTTGCATCAACGATGCGCATTAAATTAGGTGCAAACTATTTCTCATAAATACGTAACAATTAATTCTGTGAGCCAAACAGACGTACGAATTCGTTCGGCAGATGCAAAACACTGTAATGGAAATGATTATGTCCACACACAACATCAGATATCTCTACTTGCATCCTAACAGCAAGTGCCTTTCCAAGCAGCCATAATCCAAAGTTTAAAAGTCCTTATAACTCATAATCCACCATCAACGTACTCGCTTAGTAACTACAGATAGACTTCCAGACGAATATTACTTTTTCGGTGGGTATAGTAGATCGACCAATTTCACAATAAAAATGTTCCGGCGTGGTATTAATTCTAATCAGAGCGGCGGCAGCTATTATTTGATGACATGTATCAGTGTTGCTGATTTTGACGTTATGCCCGTCAAACAAGAAAGTAAAAGTTTTTCTACGTATGCTGCGAAGAGGCTTCGCCCGTACGTTACATGTCATCAAGTGTATCTTCAGTGCGGACAAATAGTTTATAATCAAGAGCTAAAATTTGATGATCTCCTAGGGATACACTATAGATCAGTTACTTATCTCGTTTTATGTTAATCGTTTCTTTCCCTTACATTTTCGTAGACTTTCGTAAAGCTTAAGCCCAAGATGACTGAATGTCAAGCGAGCGATCAAGTTCACAATTGTTGGTATATCTGCCGTAAAAAATAAGCACAGATTTTACGGGTAACACACAATCTAAAACTCAAGCAATATTAGTCCTTCATTCAAGAATTGTTTCCATGTCATAGTCCTCCTCGAGTTCTAAATGCGGCAAGATAACATCATCTGCCTTAGAAACTACGACGGCCGGTGTGGCCGAGCGGTTCTAGGCGCTAAGGTCTGGAACAGCGCGACTGCTACGGTCGCTGGTTCGAACCCTGCCTCGGGTATGGATGAGTGTGATACCCTTATATTAGTTAGGTTTAAGTAGTTCTAAGTTCTAGGGGACTGATGACCTCAGCAGTTAAGTCCCATAGTGCTCAGAGCCATTTTTTAGAAACTACTTTCACCATTATTATGCATGCACTGATTCGGTTAAGTACGGTGTCATAAAGCCGTTGCATACTCTGCTAAGGCAAACGAGTCTACAGTTGTAAGTGGTCCTTGATGTCGTGAGTGCTGCCACTGGTAAGAAATTGTCGTCAGAGATGGTCCAGCACATGTTCTGTCGGGGGCAGATCTTGGGAACTTGCTGGCCACGGCAGTACGGCAAAATTACGCAGACAGTTCATAGAGACATTTTACTGTTGCAAAATTTCACGACGATACTGTCGCATGAGACCCAACACACGAGGACTCAGGATGTGCGTGGCGAACAGTTGTGCCCTCACAGTTACTTCAGTCACTATCAGCCGTGAACGGAAGTCGTTCTGAATCGTTCTTGTGACTCTCCAAAGTATCGGGTGAGTGGGACCTCTCTCTAGGACTCCACCATACTCGCCGACCATGGTTATCGGTGTAGAGCACAACCCCGATTCATCACAGGACACAGTGCGACGCCATTCGCCAGCTTCCCATGCTTCCCGCATGAACGATGGTAAGGCCCTAAAGACGTGAAGTCTGTGACATCATCATCCTAGTCGATGATAATGCAGTGCCTAGGTATCTTCAAAGATGCAACATCAAACCGAATTCATTGACCAGCACAATCCCCAGACATACGTTATGTTCAAAAATGGCTCTGAGCACTATGAGACTTAACATCTATGGTCATCAGTCCCCTAGAACTTAGAACTACTTAAACCTAACTAACCTAAGGACATCACACAACACCCAGCCATCACGAGGCAGAGAAAATCCCTGACCCCGCCGGGAATAGAACCCGGGAACCCGGGCGTGGGAAGCGAGAACGTTACCGCACGACCACGAGATGCGGGAATACGTTATGTGATCAAAATCATCCGTACACTCCAAAAAAAATATACGTTTTTCATACAGGGTGTTTCAAAAATGACCGGTATATTTGAAACGGCAATAAAAACTAAACGAGCAGCGACAGAAATACACCGTTTGTTGCAATATGCTTGGGACAACAGTACATTTTCAGGCGGACAAACTTTCGAAATTACAGTAGTTACAATTTTCAACAACAGATGGCGCTGCAAGTGATGTGAAAGATATAGAAAACAACGCAGTCTGTGGTGCGCCATTCTGTACGTCGTCTTTCTGCTGTAAGCGTGTGCTGTTCACAACGTGCAAGTGTGCTGTGGACAACATGGTTTATTCCTTAGAACAGAGGATTTTTCTGGTGTTGGAATTCCACCGCATAGAACACAGTGTTGTTGCAACAAGATTAAGTTTTCAACGGAGGTTTAATGTAACCAAAGGACCGAAAAGCGATACAATAAAGGATCCGTTTGAAAAATTTCAACGGACTGGGAACGTGACGGATGAACGTGCTGGAAAGGTAGGGCGACCGCGTACGGCAACCACAGAGGGCAACGCGCAGCTAGTGCAGCAGGTGATCCAACAGCGGCCTCGGGTTTCCGTTCGCTGTGTTGCAGCTGCGGTCCAAATGACGCCAACGTCTACGTATCGTCTCATGCGCCAGAGTTTACACCTCTATCCATACAAAATTCAAACGCGGCGACCCCTCAGCGCCGCTACCATTGCTGCACGAGAGACATTCGCTAACGATATAGTGCACAGGATTGATGACGGCGATATGCATGTGGGCAGCATTGGGTTTACTGACGAAGCTTATTTTTACCTGGACGGCTTCGTCAATAAACAGAAATGGCGCATATGGGGGACCGAAAAGCCCCATGTTGCAGTCTCATCGTCCCTGCATCCTCAAAAAGTACTGGTCTGAGCCGCCATTTCTTCCAAGGGAATCATGGGCCCATTTTTCAGATCCGAAACGATTACTGCATCACGCTATCTGGACATTCTTCGTGAATTTGTGGCGGTACAAAGTGCCATAGACGACACTGCGAACACCTCGTGGTTTATGCAAGATGGTGCCCGGCCACATCGCACGGCCGACATCTTTAATTTCCTGAATGAATATTTCGATGATCGTGTGATTGCTTTGGGCTATCCGAAACATACAGGAGGCGGCGTGGATTGGCCTCCCCATTCGCCAGACATCAACCCCTGTGACTTCTTTCTGTGGGGACACTTGAAAGACCAGGTATACCGCCAGAATCCAGAAACAATTGAACAGCTGAAGCAGTACATCTCATCTGCATGTGAAGCCATTCCGCCAGACACGTTGTCAAAGGTTTCGGGTAATTTCATTCAGAGAGTAAGTCATATTATTGCTACGCATGGTGGGTATGTGGAAAATATCGTACTATAGAGTTTCCCAGACCGCAGCGCCATCTGTTGTTGACAATTGTAACTACTGTAATTTCGAAAGTTTGTCTGCCTGAAAATGTACTGTTGTCCCAAGCATATTGCAACAAACGGTGTATTTCTATCGCTGCTCATTTAGTTTGTATTGCCGTTTCAAATATACCGGTCATTTTTGAAACACCCTGTATTAGGTGCATTGTGCTGCCACTTTGTGCCTGTTACTCCATATCGGCAATCTCAGTAGTCGTCAGACATCGTGAGAGAGCAGAATGGGGCGCTCCGCGGAACTCACGGACTTCAAACGTGGTCATGTGACAGGGAGTCACTTGTGTCGTACGTCTGTACGCGAGATTTCCACACTCATAAACATCCCAAGGTCCACTGTTTCCGATGTGAAATACAGCCCAAAAGCGTACAGGCCGACCTCGTCTGTCGACTGACAGACACCGACGACAGTTGAAGAGGGTCGTAATGTGTAATACGCAGACATCCATCTAGATCATCACACAGAAATTCCAAACTGCATCAGGATCCACTGCAAGTACTGTGACAGTTAGGCAGGAGGTGCAAAAACTTGAATTTTATGGTCGAGTTGCTACACATAAGCCACACATCACGCCGGTAAATGCCAAACGACGCCTCGCTTGGTGTAAGGAGCGTAAACATTGGACGACTGAACAGTGCAAAAACGTTGTGTGGAGTGATGAATCATAGTACACAATGTGGCGATCCGATGGCAGGGTGTGGGTATGGCGAATGGCAAGTGAACCTCTTCTGCCATCGTGTGTATGTGCCAATAGTAAAATTCGGAGGCGATGGTGTTATGGCGTGGTCGTGTATTTCATGGAGGGGGCTTGCAACCCTTGTTGTTTTACGTCGCTCTATCACAGCACAGGCGTATATTGATGTTTGAAGGCCCTTCTTGCTTCCCACTGTTGAAGAGCAATTCGGGGATGGCGACTGCATGTTTCAACACGATCGAGCACCTGTTCATAATGCACGGACTGTGGCGGAGTGGTTTCACAACAATACCACCCCTGTAATGGACTGGCCTGCACAGAGTCCTGACCCAAATCCTATAGAACACATTTGGGATGTTTTGGAGCGCCGACTTTGTTCCAGGCCTCACCGACCGACATCGATACCTCTCCTCAGTTCAGCACTGCGTGAAGAATGGGGTGCCATTCCCCAAGTAATCTTCCACCACCTGACTGAACGTATGCCTGCTAGAGTGGAAGCTGTCATCAAGGCTAACACCGTATTCATTTCCAGCATTAACAATGGAGGGCACCATTAACTTGTAAGTAATTTTCAGCCAGGTGTTCGGATGATTTTGATCACATAGTGTAAATGCAATTGAGCATACATGGGGCCCGCCGAAAGTGACCATTGCACAGAGTCCGAATCCATATGACAGACTTCAGAATCTCACTGAAGCTGCCATTGAGGAGTGGAACCTCATACTCCAAGATGTACTTAATGGTCTCATCCAATTTATGCCTCGCGGAGTGAAAGAACACATCATTATGAGATACAGATTTTCACCGTTTTTGTTTTCAAGATGTACACTTAGGAGAGAGCCAGCTTTGATTTTTAATGATTTTTTGTAACTAACCAAAATCGTTGTTGTTTTCAGAAGGAATTTGGTTTATTTTGTTAATAAAGTGTTGTAAAAACTTCAGTGGGTGTACTGTAAGAAGTCATTGTAGTAAGCTCTGTGATACTCAGAACTTGAGGTGTGTGTATATCATATCAGTTCTGGTAACAAAACTAAACACGATCAACACTCATGCACACTAGTGGCGGTTTTGTTCCGGAGAATTGGAACTCCAGTAATTAACATATCCGCCGATGGTATGTACGTGTACGAAGTTACAGTGACATCTGACCGTTTCTTCTGTGTGCTTCGCTTACTTTTTTAGGCAGTGCATAGCATTATGTAAACTATTTTGGTATAAATGACTACTACGTGGCCTCAGTAAACGCCACATTTTGACTTCTGACGTTAATTTCTCTGAAACATTTGAATAACTGCAACAAAAGTGCAGATACGTCTTCTCCTGCCGTCTGACATCTGCTTTGAAACTGGCAGTGGTCGAAACATGTCAGAGACAATACTGTTACATGTTAAAGGCTCCACTGCAAATATTGTAGATGTAATAATATCACAGTGCAAAACAGGCGTTATAATTGTGTAAGTCTCCGAGGATTTGACGTTCAGTGTTGATATAAATTATGATACTGCTCAAAAACCATTTATGGATATAATTACGAAGTGTATGGATAACTCGTTCGTAATTCAACACCAATAAACTCTCATGCTTCAATGGATGCTCATGTAGAATATATATTTAACAGTTCACTTGCCAAAAAATAATTTATCCTTTTGGTACTGTATGGGAGGCAGCAACAGAAACTTAATGCGTTAGGCGTAACTTAAATGTTTGTTGTTTTGTGTGTATAAAGAGCGCCTGAACCCATATTCTTGAAATATACATGTTAACCAGCACTCCTTTGTTCGCTCACTATACAATGATTAATAGCATAGATTATTTTGTGTATTTGAAAATATTTGTTGTTCGGAGAAACGCTTGAGGCACAGTGAGTCTTCATTTTTGTGTGAAACTTGAAGAATAAATCATCGCAGTGAGGCTGATAATTTATAATTGCCTTTTATACCCTTCATTTGATTGTTATCTAAATGGCTGCTCTGCATGTTTCGAAGCCATAATTTTTCCTGAACTGCTGCTGTAATCTGTAGGAAAGGCATCCAACTCTCGGTGTCGCTCCGTTACCACAATGCTGCGATAGTTTGCAACTGAATTAAGTAAACTACTGACCTTTCATAACTAGAACCAAACTGCACTTACGTACGTATGCATTACCTTACAGATACTGTAAGCTATGTCAAAGTCGTTATCAGAATTCATCGTAAGTATTTAGAATATCGAGCGTTTTGGTAGCTGGGGACTGAAATCAGCCTCGCTAATGAAAATGCTTCAGTTTGAAAGTCTTCAAAAGCAAGGAACTGAAATAACTTGACTTACAGTGCTTAATATCGATGTTGGCTAGTGAAATTACAGTATATAATGTTTGAAGATTTCATTTTCCCGCCTCTGTACCACGTTCTCTCCACCAGTTCACCAAGAACTGTCGATCTGTCCTCTTGAGTTCATATCAACAGTTACATCACACGAAGCACAGGACAGTACAAGATGGATGCTGTTTAGTACCAACGTGATGGGTTCTCTGCTCAGTTTCATTCGCATACGGAGCGAGGGAAAATGGTGTTTGTTAATAGAAGAACGAGAAAGAGAGAGCCTGAAACAAATTGTAGACTTTTGTAGGCTGGAAAGGTAGTAACAGAGACATCGAAGTGATTAAATACAATAGTCTTTTTTTTATGCTTGGGTTCTCAAATGCATTAAATTTCTTGGAATATTCATTTTCCAGCGAAAGGTTGTTATGTATTTTGAATAAATACTTTCACGATTAGTTTATTCTCTAGGACATTATCATAAAACATTACGAAAAAAGTATGTCATGTTTACATTTGTCATTAGTGAGTAATGCCGTCACATATTCCGTACAATGCCGTAATATTTTACAATCACAGATGTAACGTTCTGGCCAGCCGCGGTGGGCGAGCGGTTGTAGGCGCTTCAGTCCTGAACCGCGCGCAGGTTCGAATCCTGCCTAGAGCATGGATGAGTGTGTTGTCCTTAGATTAGTTAGGTTTAAGTAGTTATAAGTTATAGGGGACTGATGACCTCAGATGGTAAGTCGCATAGTGCTCAGAGCCATTTGAACCATTTTTCGTAACGTTCTGTGTCAAGAACGAAAATCGTGCCACACACATGCCGGTTTAGTCGCAGTTCCAGTACACACAGCACATAGTCATCCACATATGCCGACCTATTTTAATGTGCTGTGTGTGCAGGAATTGCAAAGAGGTTGAGCTTTTTCGTTAGAGATACAGAACATCATAGATTTGATTGTAATGTATGACACCATTATATGCTGATGTTTACATATTGCTGTGTGGATCATGGTTCAAATAGTTCAAATGGCTCTGAGCAATATGGGACTCAACTGATGTGGTCATCAGTCCCCTAGAACTTATAACTACTTAAACCTAACTAACCTAAGGACATCACACACATCCATGCCCGAGGCAGGATTCGAACCTGCGACCGTAGCAGCCGCACGGTTCCGGAGTGCGCGCCTAGAACCGCGAGACCACCGCGGCCGGCTGTCTGAATCATGATATACATGCAAATGGAAGGACATAATTTTGTGTTTGATGTCGCTTGATAGTTCCAAGGGGGCGAAAAATTAGCTAAAAAAACGAGCCTTACATAAGAAAATGACTTCCATCAAGAAATTCAATACCGTTGAGGCTGTTTTTAATAGTTTAGAAGGATTGATTTGATTTTGCGCTGTGAAGATGAGTCTACAGTTAACTCGACGATATTTGTCAGAAAATATGTAATAATGGTACGGACATGAAGAGATGGTTCAAATGGCTCTGAGCACTATGGGACTTAACAGCTGAGGTCATCAGTCCCCTAGAACTTAGAACTACTTAAACCTAACTAACCTAATGACATCACACCCATCCATGCCCGAGGCAGGATTCGAACAAGCTACCGTAGAGGTCGCGCGGTTCCAGACTGAAAGACCTAGAAGCGCTCGGCCACAACAGCCGGCACGGACATAAACAGGCAATTCCATGTGCAACTGTCAGATTTTCTATATTTATATTATAAATTTCTCTTTGATTATCTACCTACTTTTTAAAGACTCATAATTCTTTCCTTTACTGCTATAGTCACATTCAGTGGGAGCTGGCGCCAAATTGTGAGAGTAACTCATTTGTGTGTGTGTGTGTGGGAGGGGGGGGGGGGGGTGTTGACACATGACGCTCTTTTCTACACGACACGTGTCTTGTTACTGCACTGTCTCTGGCGGTGTCATTATTTATTAACGTGTAACTTAGAAACACACAGTGAAGCACCTTTCGCTTGACAGTTGAGCGACGTCGCAAAAGATTACCTACGTTCAAGACGGCTGTAAGGTTGCACAAATAAGGTGTTAACGCTAAGTCTCAAGCGGTAATTACTTAATATATGGCTAAATATCTCCTTTTAGTTCAAATTTCAGAAATGAATGACACATGCTGCAATTACTCAATTTTGTACCAGGTGTCAACTGTTTCCACGAACATTTTTACCTTAATTGCACTCACATATCTACCAGAAAAACAAACCTATTCGAAAGCGTCATTTGTGCTCTATTAAGTCCTTAGCGTAAGAAAGGCTGCAAATTGTTTTGGCCGGCCGGTGTGGCCGAGCGGTTCTAGGCGCTTCAGTCTGGAACCGCGCGACCGTTACGGTCGCAGGTTCGAATCCTGCCAAGGGCATGGATATGTGTGATGTCCGTAGGTTAGTTAGGTTTAAGTAGTTCTAAGTTCTAGGGGACTGATGACCTCAGATGTTAAGCCCCATAGCGCTCAGAGCCAAATTGTTTTGCTCTAGCGTTCTGTAGAGTTCTTAAGCACAACCGACAAATATTAGTCTACCCCTCACCTCCCCCCGCCCCTATCCCCCCAGGAGACATCTGGCTAATTCCATGTAACACCGTCTCTAGGCGTGATGAGAGCTTCATTTCGGTGAAAAAAAGCGTTTACAAATTTCTGCAGGTATGCCATATCCAGTAGCAGCCACTCATTAATGACTAAATCGAGAAGAGGTAACAAATTGCGTGGATGTTGCCTTGTAGGTTCACCCACTGTTCCAGATATTCCCAGACTATTTCTATTCGATGAACATAGAGTTATTGAGCGGGCGTTGGTGTAATATATGGTGCCCGCATGTTTGTAAAAGCTGGAACGTATGCATTGTGGATACGGTTGCAGTGGTCTTGGAAGACAGAAATATTCATAGCATACTCATCATCTTGATAAACACGATCCAGTCACATTAAAGTGAACACCGCCTATGTTCGACGTCAACGTGTAATAACCACTTAACCACTCACAGATGGCAGATGGCGGCACTATCAGCGGAGGGTACATAAAGCATGTCGTGGTGGGGGGCAGGGAGCGAGAACCCTGAAAATGGCAATCGTTGTAGTAATGCGGAAACGGAGCAAATTTACCTGACGTCAAAAAAGGGCATGATCATTAGATTTGGGGCCAAGGGTGGAAGCATTTCCGAAGCGGACTATTCGTTTGCCGCCATGGTTAAAGTATACAGTGGATGGCAAAATGGCTTCATCCAAAATCACTGCCGAGGCAACTGTGGTTCACTTTGGGCCACAGAGGACAAGGGTGAACGACATGTGCGGAGATGTGTACGGTCGAATAGACATGCAGTTGTTGAGCAGATGAACAAAGGCGCTCGTTTTCTCGACGAGCGTTAAGAGAAAGATGGTGCGTATGAACCTACGCAGCAGGCGCCAGGTTCATGCACCAACGCTTGTAAGTAGGCTGTTTAGGGTTTATTTTTGGTAACACCACGTAGCGCTCTGTATGAAAATCACTGGCTGTGCTGTGTGCAGTCTGCGGCTAGTTTGCATTGTTGTCTGCCATTGTAGTGTTGGGCAGATGGATGTTAACAGCGCGTAGCGTTGCGCAGTTGGAGATGAGCCGCCAGCAGTGGTGGATGTGAGGAAGTGAGATGGCGGATTTTTGAGAGCGTATGATCTGGACGTGTGTCCATCAGAAACAGTACATTTGTAAGAATGGATGTCATGAACTGCTATATATATATATATATATATTATGACTTTTGAACACTATTAAAGCCGGCCGCGGTGGTCTCGCGGTTCTAGGCGCGCAGTCCGGAACCGTGCGACTGCTACGGTCGCAGGTTCGAATACTCCCTCGGGCATGGACGTGTGTGATGTCCTTATGTTAGTTAGGTTTAAGTAGTTCTAAGTTCTAGGGGACTAATGACCACAGCAGTTGAGTCCCATAGTGCTCAGAGCCATTTGAACCATTTTTTTTTGAACACTATTAAGGTAAATACATTGTTTGTTCTGTCTCAAAATCTTTCATTTGCTAACTATGCCAATCAGTAGTTAGTGCCTTTAGTAGTTTGAATCTTTTATTTAGCTAGCAGTATTGGCGGTCGCTGTATTGCAGTAGTTTGAGTAACGAAGATTTTTGTGAGGTAAGTGATTTGTGAAACGTATAGGTTAATGTTAGTCATGGCCATTCTTTTGTAGGGATTTTTAAAAGTCAGATTGCGTTGCGCTAAAAAACTATGGTGTGTCAGTTTAGTGTTGATCAGAATAGGTAAAGAGCGAAATGTCTGAGTACGTTCAGTTTTGCTCAGCTGTTTGAAAATCAAATAATGTAAGAGGTTTATCAGCACAGTAATTCAATAATTTTTCTACGGGGACGTATCACGCTGACAGCTGTTCGTCACCGATGAAGACTGGAATTTGCACGCCAGTTCCGCAACTGGACGTCCACTGAGTGGCGACAGGTGGCCTTTTCAGATGATTCACGCTTTATGCTCCATGGGAAAGATCGCCGTTGGCGTGTACAGCCCTTCAACAATCGTCGGAAGGGTTCAGGCTGGAGGAAGGAGCATTGGTCTGGGGAATGTTTTCGTGGCATTCCCTGGGTGATCTAGTCATTCTGGAAAGCACAATGGATCAGCGTAAGGACGCATCTATAATTGAGGCCATGTACACCCCTACATGCAGTTTGTTTGTTCCTCCGCATTGTGGCGTATACCAGAAGGACAGTTCAATGGATCACACTGTTCGCAGTGTACATACGTGGTTCAAAGAGCACCAGGATGCGTTTTCAGTACTTGTCTGGCCTCCAGACTCCCCGGAGTGAATATGTGAGACTACCTCGATCGGGCTGTTCACGCCATGGATCCTCAACCGAGAGACTTAACGCAGCTGCCTACGGCACTGGAGTCGGCATGGCTCCGGATTCCCGTCGTTACCTTCCAGAACCTCATTAGCTCTGTTCCCGCACGTCACGCTGCATAACGTCGTTATTAAAGCTTCTGACAGGTGGCCACATTAATGTGAGTGGTCGGTGCAGAAGAAAAGACGGCACTTGGTTACCGCTAATGCTGACGTAAAGATCCTGGTTCATGTTCACCGTAAATTGGATGGATGGACCCAAGTCGTGGTATGAAAAACATCCCCAAAACAGCACAGCATCACCTCCAGCCTGAACTATACAGATACACACAACCTGTCGGTCCACCTTTGGAACTCAATGTAGTTGCGATTCTCGCATATGCGTGTCTTAAATTCGGAAATAGATTTCTGGGAGTATGTAGGCACCAGATGTCTAGGTACAAGTCACTCGATTCCCGTAAATTACGTGCCGGCGTTTTGTTGGGCGCAGAGGTAGGCCTGATAATGACCCGTATGACTTCCATCAGATTTAGATCAAGTGAAATGGGTGGCCAAGACACGAAAGCGAGTTCACCACAATGCCCCTCAAACCAAGGTAGCACGGACAGTTAGCCTGCTGGAGGATGTCATCTTCATCGGATAAGACGTCAAGGATAATGAGATATAAGTGACCTGCAATAATATTCACGTAGATCACCGCTGTCATAGACTCTTTTCTTACCACCACAGTTATTATGGGAGCCAAGACTAATGTCCTCCATAGCACAGTAATGCCGCCACTGGTCAGCGTTCTACAGAAATTGCATGTTTGTAGATGCCATTCTCCTGAATGACGACGTACCCGGACGTAGGTTACGACCTGGCGTAACAAGAAATGTGATGCATCCGACCAGGCGACACGTTTTCATTGATTCACAATTCAGTCTCCATGGTCCCGTGCCCACTGCAATCGCAGCTGACGATGTCTTTTCCTCAACATGGGAACACGTAGGGCTTGTCAGCTGCGGAGCGCCGTGTTCACCAATGTGCACTAAACACTGTACTCCAAAATGTCTTTGCCTGTACCAGAATTGTACTCCGTCGTCAGATCTGCCATATATACTGCTGTACAGATCTCGCAAGCCTGCGACTTCCATGTTCTGTGACGAGTCGTGACGTCCAACAGATTGTCGTGTAGTGTTTTCACGGCCGTATCTTGCGGACAGCAGACTATCTTCCCTGCTTAACGAGATGCCCGTTCTCAGGAGCCATGCAATAACAATCTGCTTTTGTCAGAGTCGTATACGTCAGGAAGTTCCCCATTTGCTTCGCTAAGTTGATTCCCGTTTTGTTTCTGCTCTGTTTACATACAGAGTGAGTCACAAAATGGGAAATTGAAAAAAATCAAATATTGATAGGAAAAATGTTTTATATAACATTTTGTGTCATTTAATGGTAAAAAACCTGCAATTTAAGGACGTATAAAGTAAATTCATATCTTAAAGATGACATCTTGAAGCTGAGCTCCAGTTTTGAGCAAAAATTTCGTGTAGTCTGTTTGATATATTGTGCATGGCTTGAAGTAACATTTCAACATGAATTACGGCAGTTACTTACCGGATTTCAGCTTCCAATTCTTATGTTGTTGTAGACTGACTACGGTACACTTTGCTTTTAAGATGACCTTAAAAAACAAATCGCACGCTAACAGATTAGCGCACAGCAGGAAGCTATGGAATGCCATATTTTCCCGAAATGATACGTTTGCCAAACAATTGGTGTCCGGTAGCCATCGATATTCTTGTTGTGTGTAACGTTGCTCCATCTTCCTGAAACCTTCCATTATCAATAATTTGTAGTAATTTATGTAGTTTTTACTCATCAAAAATTTCGAGCATGGCAACGTACTGATCCGGTGTGACAGTTATCGCAAGGCCATTCTCGTCCTCACAGAAATAAGGGCCTATTATGCCATGAAGGGGTCAGTGGAAAAACCCTGGTACATCACTCTTTTTTTCGAAACTAAGTTACTGGTCTATTCAGACTGATCATATGCGTCTCTTGAGAGGCTAAAACTGGCAAAAAGCCTTCGAGTACTGAGATATTAGCATTCAATGATTTCCTATAAGGAGAAAGAACCAGGTAAGTCAGTTTTTCAGTGGAAAGAAGCGAGCAAGTCAGTAACGACTCATCAAGTCACGAGAGCACACAGCAATCAGAATTCTTTCGGAATCTCTCCTCCCCAGCAAATTGGGAAAAAAAAAAAAAAAAAAAAAAAAAAAAAAAAACCTGGCTGTCTGCACAGACTTAGCAAAAAATTTATCCCTGCCAAATATAACGATCAGTGACGTTTACTTCAAGCAGCAACTTTAGATGTATTCGTTTAATATCCACATTCTTGAAACAGCCGAATCCTTTTCTTATGTTTATGCTAAATGAATTGCGAGAAAAAGTGCAAATAAAGTGAGGTCATTCCTTTTTCACTTCGTCACTCCTTTGGATGAGGACAATGAAGGGATCAATAAAGTGTGTCCCTGGAGGAAGGGTCAATAGTCAGAGGTATGTCAGAAACGATCATTCGAAGCAAAAACGTCCAGTAAACATGGGCTCTAAAATACAAACCATAAGTGTTATCGGCACTTTTTCATCTTCGAGACTTTCAAACAAATCCGTTCTGCTACAAGCTCTTTGCTTTGCATATTTTGGGTGGAAATAATAGGGACCAAGACAAGAAAAAATTGCCTATTAAGCATGGTCACTACTTGTTCAGTAAAAGAAAAGTGGTTCACAGCGAAGATGAACAAGTGCTCATATTTTAGGCCCCATGTTTATTATACGTTCATGTTCGAATGATTATTCTCGTCATATCACAGAATACTGATCATTAGTCCTGGGACATTTGTATATTTCGTGGTTCTGCTGGTGCTCAGAATAAAAGATTCACGTCTTCCCCTTCATTCGTTACGTAACTCTCAATCAAAGTAGTGGCCTGAAGAAGATCAAAATTATATTCAGTGTGCTTGGCCCTGGATACACCTGAAGAATTCGAGGAAACGGTAAAAGAAATCAGATGTAAGCCATCTCTTTGACTCTGGTCAGCGTTAATCAAGTAATGGAAAACACTGTTTGACTCAAACCAATCTTCAAAATTCCCTTTCAAAACTCAGCCTAATAAGATAATATCATCTGAATCCACCCACTGCCACATGCTGAAATATGAAACGTCTTATCACGGAGGAACGTAACGACATCATAAAGAGATCATGACAATTTCAACCAATGGATTCGCTGTTTGAGCTACCCACATCTGCTTATAATGATACGTTTCATTTCAAAATTACTCACTTATGTAGTGCACAATAGCTGTGCGGTTATCTTTTAGTCACTGTAATCTAAATCGAACAATTCCGTTCTCTATTCAAGATAGCCTTCCAGTTTCCAGGCTAAAATGTAAAGTTTTCGAACCCCCATAGTTTTCCCGTCCTGGTGCTATGGCTATTACAGCTGTAATATCAGAACCAAAAATTCGTTTGTCGTGATTGTTATGGAATACAGTATCTGTTTAGCTGGGCATACGTAGTTACTTCCCCTTACAGAGTTCATTATGGGAACACTCAGGATGCCAACAGCAATATTTCCACACTTTATGCGCTCAAGATGTTTAATTTTTATATATTTATGTAATTACAGTTGAAACATTAAAATAGCTTTTTCTCTAGTTTCATAAAAATCGACTTACCTGCTTCTTTCCACTGGCCTTTCATATGATGGCACACGGTAACTTCGTTGCTGTGCAATGGACGTTGGTGTAGCTGATTGGGATTTTCTTGTACATAATAACGAAAATTTTATTTACAACAAATCCATTAAGATGGAAATAGGCTTAGTCCAACATTCATAGCTTGTTCACAAATTCACTGTCGGCATGCAATCGTTCACAGAATTGTCCTCGCATCACGTGATCGTTGTGATTTAGTTTCTGGGTGTGCGGCAACTTGCGTGAATTTTAACGCAAGTCCTTTGAACACTTTAAGTATACAACTGTAAAGATGATGCATGATGACGGATTGGGCTCCTTATGAAAGCAGCTCGAACAGCTTCCATATTGTCTGATGTAGGAACGGTTCGCATGCGGCCTGGAGGTTATTTATTCATCGCTGACCATCTTTCCTCAAAATTATGTATCCACGTGTTAACTGAATGTGCTGATAAACGTGATCGTGGCGCCTCAAGATAAAGTGATGGCGGAGTATTCTACGTGCAGCCCTACTACTACCGTTTATGTGAAACACTTTGATGGCAAGAACACATTGCGCGCTGTTTCAAGTAACCATGTTAATTAAAAGACAAGTTGGTGTAAGCTGAGTTGTATATGTTACTCAGCGTGAACACAAACTTCGAAATTTCCCGTTTCTCTGAATAACGCAGTTGCGTCACATACCCGCAGTGCCATCATGTGACATTCAGTCTCGAGGTAGGCAGTGCTCGGAATATTTAAGCTCAATCATATGGTTTTTAAACTGGAATTTTACTTGGCCATTCGATAGAGCACTCCCAAGTTAGTCTAGTGCGACATTCGATTTATAGATCTGTATTAACAGGGACATTCAATTACGAGGAATAACCGGTAATTCATCACTGAGTCAGCAGCGTTCTGGCCCGCGCTTACTGCTACCCCAGTGCATCAATGTTTATATATCTGTCATATATATGGCAGCTTTCAGAAACCCTTGAAAATTGACTGATATAAAGGACAAAGCCGGTAGTGGTTCAAATGGCTCTGAGCAGTATGGGACTTAACATCTGAGGTCATCAGTCCCCTAGAACTACTTAAACCTAACTAACCTAAGGACATCACACACATCCATACCCAAGGCAGGATTCGAACCTGCGACCGTACCGCTCGGCCACCGCGGCCGGCAAAGCCGTTAGTGGACTCAATAAAGTTTTGAACAGCAACTGATACAGTTTTTCATTGACTATAGGTTTGTCCGGTGACCTTATTATGGCAGTGTTGCAACTTGATTAAGCTATTGGGTGAAGTTTCATAAACTGTTAGTTAATACATGATCTGAGTCCACATAAAGGCAAAACTGTACCGTAGTGCATGGTTTCTGGATGTAACTGTGATCAGAAAGTTAGTGTACTGCAGGTTTTCTCATCAAGGGAAATTATCTGCATCCGCATGTGAAAAGGTGAAACCGCTTTCCCAGCTGTGGGACTTGGAAAAGAGTACCCGCTACCCTACTGCCTGCCCTGACGGCGCCTAAAGCATCCAATTCATCTCCTACTACGGGTGTTATTCGACCTTGTCTTCACAATCACAGTGATTGAATTTAGGACGGAAAGGGTAGCGCAACTATTTTTAAATAAAAATCAACCACACTCTCAGTTAAACATATATATTTTCATGAGGAATAGCAAATATATTAACATGGAAGCTCGTAGATAGAACAGGGTAAAAAGACACTGAAATACGAGTAGGTGGCAAAAGTGCCCAGATACCAGGAAGTTACGACTGGACCGGTAAACAAATCTAGCAAAACCACACACATAAGTTATCAGAGGGCACGTTACTGAGAGCCGACGCGAGAGATACGAATTATGGCACATGCAGTAGGACGTGGCAGATTGGCTGAGCGCCGGTATGGAGCCGTTGACGGTCTGGATCTGATCATAATTCCGGGTGATTTGTTTGTCGCAACTAGCTAGCAACAAGATGATCGACTGTTTCTCCGACTAACCAGGAATCTATTATCGAGACTTCTGGTGCCTATAGCATTCAATTACACTAACTCAGCACGGCACCTAAGCGGTAGGCTGATGTGGTCTGGAGACTGACTGTATACCAGACACGGAAATGTGTCTTGGCGGGAGCAGAACTCTTGTTCCAGTGAGGCATACCTCTTGCTTAAGACCAAGAGTTTCGAAGAAAACGGTCACTTGCGCAGGGGCACTACTTTTTTATAACCAACCGAACTCTGCTCATGTGCACGGTTTTAGGTAGGTAGCTTACTTGAGCTAGGTTGTCAGACACTGACTTCTTCTGAGGCCATAACCGCTTATTCGGAGCTTCTTTGGTGTATTCGTGCGCAAAGGACTGTTTAGACAGCACAAAGAGCTCATTTACAAAGAAAAACGTCATTTTTGCGAAGATGATTAACTTCTGAATTAACTGCAATTACCACCAGCAAAAATTACGGGAAATACGTCTATATTAGAGCATCACTACTGCCTATTTGGTATCTCTCTTTCGCCCTCGCAACACAAAAAAGCGCTAATCAAGTTATAGTCAAAATTAATTAATACCGTTGCTTGCCTCAAAGGCTTGTTAATCTCTAATTACCCTAATTGTGATATGGCGATAATAGTCTCCCGCCGGTGGAAGGTGTGGCATTACGCATACTCCGAAAGCCACGTTACTATGTTGGCGTACGTTACTCCGCGTTCCACTTCGTTTCTTGCATATGTGTTCCAGCGACGGAAAGAGAGATTATCGGTAAGTCTCTGTATGAGCTAGAATTCCTGTGATTTTGCCGACATAGGTATTTCGCGATATATGTATATGTGAGGAAGCGGGGAAGCGGTATGTTGGATGACTTTTCATGGAAGTTACGCTCTCTAACTGCCAATAGTAAATCTCTCTGTGACTGAGAACGTCTTTCCTTTAGAGACACCCAATGCACATTGTAGAACATTTTCGTGACGCTCGCTACCTTTCTTAACGAGCCCGTGGCTGTTCGGATATCTTCTCTTTACATTCTCTCTCTCTCTCTCTCTCTGCTTCCTCCCTCCCTCCCCTACTCGCACAGTTTATAACTATCCCATAGCAGCGACGGATTTCTTAACTACCTCCATTGTGAATGAATCACCCTCATTTAAGATCCTAGCAATGAATCACAACCTTCACTACAACCAGTTTTATGTGGTCTTATTATTAAAAATCTCTCTAGATGCATACTCCTAGATGTTTAACGGTTGTGACTGTTACCAGTGATGGTTTGCCAGTGATATGATTTTACTATGATAGGTTATTCTGCTAAATTACGGACAGTAAGTTACATCTGTTTATAGTGAGAGCCAAATGCCTGTGCCTTTACCAGGCGTCAATCGTCTGCAGATCTTAACAATTTGTTATGCCAGTATGGGTCACATTTCAAGCTGTATCTTTTGGTACGTACTATACTACACATAAAAAGGAAAATAAGATAAAATAAAGGATCAGAATTTTCCCCGTTTACTATTCACATGATGTTATACATGGCTGTAAATGATATATATTTTTATTTCGCGCATCTGTTTCCCGATCCTCGGAAAAACTGTGGTGACAAGATTTTGTTGGCTACCTCCGACACACCGTTGTTCACGTGCACAAGGTAAGTACCAGCCATAGTGAGGCTAGCCTGTTGGGTTTACACAGTGTTACTGGCTTTTACTTGTCTTTCACGTTTATTTCTAGGTTTTTATTCTTCGTTTCCGTGCGATGTATTCTTCAGCGAATGATTTCCAGAAAATGAAGGACTCTATGCAACTGTCTTTTGTTGTGGTCAGTGAAAGTGATTGGATAGTTAATTTCTGAGCGTAAGATTATACTAAAGGTAATCCAATCTTAATGGAACGTTATGGAAATCCGCAAGATAAAATAGATTTCGTGGAAAACTTTCCTCGTCATTTTCGTTTGTGTCGGAAGTACTGCAGTATACAGTCATTGTCCTTGAAACTTTGGGAAACAGCTGGAGTTTCATGACCAATTAGATATTAATATCCCATTCAGTGGCTGCGTTATACTGGTGGCTTTTTAAGAAGTCGTCTCACTGTAGTTACCGATCGAGGTGGCGCAGTGGTTAGCACACTGGACTCGCATTCGGGAGGACGACGGTTCAATCCCGCGTCTGGCCATCCTGATTTAGATTTTCCGTGATTTCCCTAGATCACACCAGGCAAATGCCGGGATGGTTCCTTTGAAAGGGCACGGCCGACTTCCTTTCCCATCCTTCCCTAATCCGAGCTTGTGCTCCGTCTCTAATGACCTTGTTGTCGACGGGACGTTAAACACCAATATCATCCTCCTCCACTGTAGTCATTTCACCGACGCTGGTATCCCAATAATAATCGGAATAAATAGTTTTTCTGCTGCAAACACCAGCACCGTGTTTATAAAAATGAACAGTATAATGTAACTGTGTGCTCGATGTATTATAAAGCTACGAAATCGGAGATAATTATGTTGAATTTGTATTGATAAATAGAAGCCGGGAAGTGAATTTGGTGGATAATTCCAGCGTTACGGCCTGAGGGAAACATTCGCTCTCTAATTTGTAACGTGAACTGTCATGGGCGATCTCTCTGTTACACATGTGAATACGCAGTTGAAAGTTAGTGTGGATCCGAGGCAACTCAGTGTATACACCAGCGGTATCGTGTTCCGAGAATACATAGAAACTACCCTTATAACGAAGTATGTGGATATTGGGAGCGACCAAGAAACCTATTTTTTTCGCGAATTTGGGTGAAAAAGAAAATCCTTTTAATATTATCTATTTCTAGGTAGGTGAGCTATTGGATGTGATATTCAATGGTTATAACTTAATAACATTCTACACACTTTTCAGGAATGTTCACACGATGCAGCAACGAGTTTGCAAAAGTACTAAAACTTGCGTAGCAGCCATGATAATATAATATGTTGAGCAAAAAGTCCTCGTGTTGCTGTATAAAGGTCCAGTTCTGTCCTCTTGATCAGTCCCATTACAGCTTGCACTTGCACACCATTCTGCGTCCTTCTCTTCAGCTGTTAGCCTCGACTACACTGAGGTGAATCTAGGAGGACTTTGAAATATTGCACTCTGAAAGGAAAGGAACGAAATTTGACTTACTGGAACAGATCGTACTGTTAATCACGGAAGTAAATACGGAAATGTCGAGTAAATTCACTTGCGTGATAGCAATACTGAGATTTTAATGACTTCATAGACCGTGTCTGCGCGATTATAAAGGCAATGACCCTTTCTTACTTCGTCCATGTATTAGACCACTGGAGTAATCATAAAAGTTCTGCGCCCGCACACACACGAACACACACACACACACACACACACACACACACAGAGAGAGAGAGAGAGAGAGAGAGAGAGAGAGAGAGAGAGAGAGAGAGAGAGTGAGTGAGTCTTTAATCTACACTCCTGGAAATGGAAAAAAGAACACATTGACACCGGTGTGTCAGACCCACCATACTTGCTCCGGACACTGCGAGAGGGATGTACAATCAATGATCACACGCACGGCACAGCGGACACACCAGGAACCGCGGTGTTGGCCGTCGAATGGCGCTAGCTGCGCAGCATTTGTGCACCGCCGCCGTCAGTGTCAGCCAGTTTGCCGTGGCATACGGAGCTCCATCGCAGTCTTTAACACTGGTAGCATGCCGCGACAGCGTGGACGTGAACCGTATGTGCAGTTGACGGACTTTGAGCGAGGGCGTATAGTGGGCATGCGGGAGGCCGGGTGGACGTACCGCCGAATTGGTCAACACGTGGGGCGTGAGGTCTCCACAGTACATCGATGTTGTCGCCAGTGGTCGGCGGAAGGTGCACGTGCCCGTCGACCTGGGACCGGACCGCAACGACGCACGGATGCACGTCAAGACCGTAGGATCCTACGCAGTGCCGCAGGGGACCGCACCGCCACTTCCCAGCAAATTAGGGACACTGTTGCTCCTGGGGTATCGGCGAGGACCATTCGCAACCGTCTCCATGAAGCTGGGCTACGGTCCCGCACACCGTTAGGCCGTCTTCCGCTCACGCCTCAACATCGTGCAGCCCGCCTCCAGTGGTGTCGCGACAGGCGTGAATGGAGGGACGAATGGAGACGTATCGTCTTCAGCGATGAGAGTCGCTTCTGCCTTGGTGCCAATGATGGTCGTATGCGTGTTTGGCGCCGTGCAGGTGAGCGCCACAATCAGGACTGCATACGACCGAGGCACACAGGGCCAACACGCGGCATCATGGTGTGGGGAGCGATCTCCTACACTGGCCGTACACCTCTGGTGATCGTCGAGGGGACACTGAATAGTGCACGGTACATCCAAATCGTCATCGAACGAATCGTTCTACCATCCCTAGACCGGCAAGGGAACTTGCTCTTCCAACAGGACAATGCACGTCCGCATGTATCCCGTGCCACCCAACGTGCTCTAGAAGGTGCAAGTCAACTACCCTGGCCAGCAAGATCTCCGGATCTTTCCCCCATTGAGCATGTTTGGGACTGGATGAAGCGTCGTCTCACGCGGCCTGCACGTCCAGCACGAACGCTGCTCCAGCTGAGGCGCCAGGTGGAAATGGCATGGCAAGCCGTTCCACAGGACTACATCCAGCATCTCTACGATCGTCTCCATGGGAGAATAGCAGCCTGCATTGCTGCGAAAGGTGGATATACACTGTACTAGTGCCGACATTGTGCATGCTCTGTTGCCTGTGTCTATGTGCCTGTGGTTCTGTCAGTGTGATCATGTGATGTATCTGACCCCGAGGAATGTGTCAATAAAGTTTCCCCTTCCTGGGACAATGAATTCACTTTGTTCTTATTTCAATTTCCTGGAGTGTAGCTTTAAAAAATGGGCATATCACGTTATTTGCCAAGTGGCTAAAAAACTGAAGTTGTGAGTGTCATCTGAACTGATGTTAACAAAGTTTCCACACTAGTAGATACTTAAGTCTCTACTTGACAAGATTTTGTATTTCTCCCAGTTTTTTATTGCTGATGGCGGTGTAGTGATGTGGTTAGAGTTCTCCTCTACACTGTTGACGCACAGTGGTGACTCAGACCATTGTAACTGATAATGGTGTTGTCGAAACCTTCCTTGGTTGAAGCAATGATAGAACGCTCTCACGAGAAGCTTCATGTGATACACTCCAAAGCCATAGCAAGGAGAATGGAATACTCAGAACTCTTTCCGCGTGGTTCCGTCCCATGTATTGGCATTAAATCGCCGTTTAGCTGTTAAAACAGACCATGAACTGAGTCGCACATACTGGAGGTTAACACAGCAACTTCACTGGTGCCGAACATCCTCGTCGGTACAGATACAGTAGTCCAAAAGCAAGTTTTATACTAGTTGTGGTATCTGCCCTCAAAGCAAGCTGGGACGTGTTTCAATTATCAAGGCTATCTCTCGTTATGTCAAACAACCAAAATTATGAGGACGCCCAAGAGTTCTTTACGTCTGTGTCGAATAAATAGTGTGTCCTGAAAATGCTTAAGAACCTTGTAACTCCGCAGTTAGATTAGCAGACCATGGTCAGTGGCTAAGGAGTAGATGTTTGTTACAACTTTAATCTCTGATGTCTCTGATTTGCACGCTCACTGTTTGCATAACGCGTTCAGTCGCAAATCCCGACGGAGTCAAAATGGCTCTGAGCACTATGGGACTTAACATCTGTGGTCATCAGTCGTCTGGAACTTAGAACTAATTAAACCTAACTAAGCTAAGGACACCACACACATCCATGCCCGAGGCAGGATTCGAACCTACGACCGTAGCAGTCGCGCGGTTCCGGACTGAGCGCCTAGAACCGCGAGACCTCCGCGGCCGGCCCGACGGAGTCACTGGAATTCCAAACGAAAGTGACAATGGATGGAATGGGATTAGGGGGAAAAAAGCGGAACACACATTGAACCAAAATGACAGATATTTTTAAAAAGTTTGTTTTGTTTAGCCCTAAAATAACAAATCAACCAGGTCGTTATTTATTTAAATAAACTCTTTCGTTGCAAGACAGAAATAATTATAGTTGGAACAAAAAACAATTAATTGTTTACTACTTACAAATGAGTTTCAGAACCATTAAATTCGGTAAAGTATCAGATAAATCGAGAATCTCGATATTATGGATGTTAGTTACGCAAGGTGCTGGCTTATTTGAAACGTACTTTTGTGCAGTTCGCAAGGGACGCTATTTTGTAATTAGCCTTTGAGGAGAGTAGGTAATTTTAGTAAAACTGTGCATGGGTGTGTCTGCCCGTCACGGTACATGGCGTGTACCTGATGGCAATTCTTGCGTGTTCTTTGCGTCCAGACCGACTGAGTGACTGGACATACGCGATACTGTTTCTAACTCCATCGCCATGGTAAACTAACTATCACAACCTATATTCATACCATTCCGTTCAAAATTATTTTCCTTTATCGTTTACAAAAAATCAGGAAATCTCACGAAGTCCTAAAAATGAATAAAAGTGAGTTACACTGAAACTCTGTATTTGCCAAAAGCGAAAAAATGACTGGTAAAATTAGACCTTCATTTAAGATAGCCCTTATTTCCTTCCAATTTGATAATTCGCTAGAAGCTTTACAAAATGTTTTTTACAAAGCTGTTGAGAGTACTGCACTTTTTACCGGTCAAGGTAAATTCCTGATCAGTCTTTAGTTTATCCCATTTTAAACAGAATTCTAGGTCACAATTTTCATAGAGTTAGAGCAAAAAACATGATTCTTCAAAAGGCTTGTGTTGCGAGCAACATCCACAATCAGACCTTATTGAATGAAAAAGTAAACTGACTTGCATGTCGATACTAAACATTAACCAAACAATGATAAAAATATTATTATTGTTGTTTTATTGGGTGCTATTGGACACTATTGTATCACTCAAAGCTTTATGACTCAGTTTTGTGGTTTTCATGCAACTTTCATTTTTCTGTGCGAATTCTCGTTTTCATTCCTGTTTCCTTCGCCATTTCATTCTCCAACTACTTTGTCCATATGAATTTCTGTTTAAATCTTACAAGAAATGTATCTGGGTTCTCGTTAGATATTTCCGACTTGTTGAATTCAGTGTACAGTTTTTAGTCTTTCCGTGCGCGTTAAAATTTTTTTGGGTAAGTTTGTTGCTGGGAGTCTATAAATGTGTCTACAATATTTCAATCCTTTTTCCAGTGCTTCTGCTGAGGTTGGACAATTTTTCTGTTGCTCTCCCGTATCTTAGCTAAAGCCATTTTCCGTTTTTTTTGAGCAGGGAATCTTTCACATAATTTGCCGTTTTTCGTTTAGGAGGTGGAATGTGAAAGTTTCTCTGGCACACAGGGATTTTGGTTTGATAACTGTGTTGTAGTGCCTGATTTTTGTAGGCATGGGGAAAAATGCCTCGGTTGCCTCTTCAGTCTCTGTAGGCGAATTCTCTGGGCTATTTGTCTACCCCAGTAGGATCAAGGAATTGTAGTAAGCACTTTAACTACAGTATTCTCCCGATTTGTGGACAATTTTTGGATGTAAAGGTTTGAGTTTATGAATATTCGTTTTTTCAAAGGGAATTTGGAAGCCAGCTTTTTCAGCGCATTCTTTGAGGGTCTGTCTATTCGACATCAGTGGTCACGTCATTTGCTAATATTGTGAAGTCGTCTGCAATTGATAGGCACACAGCTTTGGCATCATATTTCTGTCGTACTAGTTTTGTAGTTATGCAGTAAGTTATTATTATTATTATTATTATTATTATTATTATTATTATTATTATTCTTTCTTTCTTTTCTCAGACGTTATGTCTGGTCAAAAATGGGAAGTGACGCGGACCTTGAGCAAGCGTGACTTCCTTTTAACTGTACGGTATATGTTATATTGCATTTAGGAACTTTCGGGTGACTGAACATGTATTAATAATTACGGATTTCTGTAGCTGTGTATATAAGTTTGGATGTAGCTGTATTTCATTGATGTACTGGTGGATATTGTGTGGTATGACTCCTGTAGTTGATAGTGTAATTGGTATAATGCCAACTTTATCCTGATGCCACATGTCCTTGACTTCCTCAGCCAGTTGGATGTATTTTTCAATTTTTTCTCCTGATTTCTTTTGTACAGTTGTTGTACTGGGTATGGATATTTCGATTAGTTGCGTTAATTTCTTCTTTTTATTGCTGAATATGATGTCAGGTTTGTTATGTGGTGTTGTTTTATCTGTTATAATGGTTCTGTTCCAGTATAATTTGTATTCATCATTCTCCAGTACATTTTGTGGTGCATAATTGTATGTGGGAACGTGTTGTTTTATAAGTTTATATTGTAAGGCAAGCTGTTCATGTATTATTTTTGCTAAATCGTCATTTCTTCTGGGGTATTCTGTATTTGCTAGTATTGTACACCCGCTTGTGATGTGATCTACTGTTTCTATTTGTTGTTTGCAAATTCTGCATTTATCTGTTGTGGTATTGGGATCTTTAATAATATGCTTGCTGTAATATCTGGTGTTTATTGTTTGATCCTGTATTGCAATCATTAATCCTTCCGTCTCACTGTATATATTGCCTTTTCTTAGCCATGTGTTGGATGCGTCTTGATCGATGTGTGCTGTGTTGGATGATACCGGTGCTTGCCATGTAGTGTTTTCTTTTTCCAAATTACTTTCTTTGTATCTGTTGATGTTATGTGATCTAAAGGGTTGTAGAAGTGGTTATGGAATTGCAGTGGTGTAGCCGATGTATTTATATGAGTGATGGCTTTCTGTATTTTGCTAGTTTCTGCTCGTTCTAGAAAGAATTTTCTTAAATTGTCTACCTGTCCATAATGTAGGTTTTTTATGTCGATAAATCCCCTTATTATTATTATAATTATATTTCGAAATTTTTTCCAGAACATCCGAAAAAAAATTTGAAGGGCGGGTCACATATGTGTTTTTAACGTAGAAAGGGACGTTTTCACTGCTATGGGCTTTGAGCGCATTCTAGTACTCTAGTTTCCCTAAACACATTCTGTTTCTTTGAAGATGACCGCAGAGCCTTGGAGAAGTCCTTGAATTCAGAAGCTGCGGCTTTCTGCGATGGTATTCCCTTGAACATAAATGCTAAGAAGAGGTTTTACTAAGAAGTCTCAGGACCTGCCAGTTCTGCCTATCCACCTGTAGCGCTTCTCCGTATTGATCAGACGATGACAGTTGTAACACCCGTCAGGCCTTGAGGCACGTCTTCTGCAAATATATGGCCTGAAGTTCCCAGGCCGCAAAGGTTTCCTTCTATGCCTCTAGTTACGTGACCGAAACAACCAGAGACCATGCACAAAGCAATTGTGCACACTAGATTATTCAGCTGCACTGATGAAAATTAATATGGAGGGGAAGTCTAGCCATGTTGACTGAAATTTATGCCATCGTCTCTTAAATATGTAACCACAATTTTAGCACAAAACGAAAGTAAATTCGTGATTGTCTTCGCAAAGGCTGATTCCAGAATTTCGCAGACATGGCTGAATGTCGTAAAAATTCGAAGTGAGTTAAGTACTCCAGTCATACAGTCGAATTTTACATTCATTTTTATTTTCCTTCCCTTTTTATTGCGCAGGTCTGCCGCTACGTTGGCAAAAATGGAACATACCGTTATGTCAAATGAATAATAACGAAATAAACTAAATTAGTGACAGTATTAGTAACAAGAAATAAACTTTTCATAAAGGCTTTCACCCGAAATCAAAATTTGATAATTAAGTTGCCGCTTAGCTATAAAAGCAAGAAACTAGGGATCAATCTTTTGACCTTTGCAGATGATTTTATTTCTTGTGGAGCTGTTAATCGTATCCAGGTTTCTTTCAACAGAAAAAATTCGTGACGAATATACGACGCTACAGATGCCTCGAATACGGTATTCGGATGAAGTTGTAGAGACGCTTAATTTAAACATCTTCGCGAACCTACAAGAAAAATTTGTGTTGAAAATGGTGATAAAGTAAAGGCGATAAAATGGAAAATTCCTATCAATTAACTAAATACGTGTACAGTATAAGATCAACACAATGCCAAGTGAAGCTCAAAAATGGCTCTGAGCACTACGCGACTTAGCCTCTGAGGTCGTTAGTCGCCTAAAACATAGAACTACTTAAACCTAACTAACCTAAGGACTTCACACACATCCATGCCCGAGGCAGGATTCGAACCTGCGACCGTAGCGGTCGCTCGGTTCCAGACTGTAGCGCCTAGAACCGCACGGCCACACCGACCAGCCAAGTGAAGCTCTCACTTTTACTGTACAGTAATAAAAATCAGAATGCTGATATGCACCCGAATGTCTAGACTCGGCAGAAAGAGGGAAAATAGAAAAAGTGGAGAAGTAAGAACGAAACCTACATACACCTGCGAAAGAGTGTGAAGAATAAAGTAAGTTTGAATACCACAACAAACGTGGAGCGAAGGAGATAAAAAATCGTTTTTTTGTTGTTGAGAGGACTAGAAATAAAAGCATTCAGATCTAATGAATATGAAAATAAACTATCGGAAGGCATACATGAAAAGCGTTACTCACGTAGCAAATATTAGCCCCTTACAGGAAGCAAAATTTCATGTGAATTTCAAATTTTTAGTAATGTGCTTGGAACATATAATTGTAATAGCACATACAGGGCTAAAAACCAATGACGTTTTCAGACTGTGAATTGAGACGTTGAAGAGTTGCTGAAATGTGTAAAGTGATACTTCGCATCAGTATTAGCTGCGCATCAGTCCTTTCCGCTTAAGAGTCCTCGTTTTCTTGGTTCATTTGGGGGTGCGCTCCTCACCTGCTAATTAGATCGGCGGGTATCACTTGTTGCTTGTGAAGATAGTTTATATCTAAATATATTACGCAACGTGCTTTAAGGATGAAGTAGAGCATCTCAAAGGAATCCAATTTTATTACCATTTTCACAAAACGGAGACACAGACTCATACAGTGTGAAGAAAGCACAAGATGTTTTAATGTATGATCCAGTGATGGAATGAAAAATATCATGCGCCATGTATAGGTGTACTGCCAGCACGCACGACATTTTAAACCGTTTCCAATATTGAGATCGGTGCAACTGACAATGAGCAGGGACTGCGTCAACACCATCAGTTACAGAGATATGTGTAAGTGAAATATTGTGCCACACGTATTCACTGATACGTAAAATGAGACCAGGATGGTGATTTCATTGGCAGATGTGGCGAAGATGTATATTTTCAGCAAACCATCATCACAAGGGATGAGAACTGATTCTACCAGTGTGGCCAATAATTTTATACGGCCGGTGGAGAAAACTATCAAAGCAAATTAAATTAACACGCTTGTATCCTCTGTTTACATTGTATAACGGTACTATTCACCCAAGTTTTAGCTGTGTTCTTAACTTTCTTTTATTTCAAAAATGGTGCAAATGGCTCTAAGCACTATGGGACTTAACATCTGAGGTCATCAGTCCTGTACACTTAGAACTACTTAAACCTAACTAACCTAAGATCATCACACAGATTCATGCCCGAGGCAGGATTCGAGCCTGCGAACGTAGCAGCAGTGCGGTTCCGGACTGAAGTGCATAGAACCGCTAGACCACAGTGGCCGGCTTCTTTTATTTAGCCTTATTTAGGTTTGTTCAGTAGGGAGGTGAACTGGCACCTTCCATGTTGCTGCACTTAAGATTTTGATTAAAAATTTAGAATATGTAAAAAGATACATTGCTAGGAACAAAACTGATCATCTTTAATTTGTTGAGGTGATGAGCACGATCCTGGAAAAACTGACGATTATTGTACTGTGGGCTCCTGGAATGCGAGGGATTTGGATGCAAATGGGATTAGGGAGGAAAGGGATACGATAAAGGACGGAAACGTCAAGAAACGGTATGTTGCTGGTGGTAGATGAGTAGATTACAGTTATCTAGGGAAAGGATGGTTTGGAACCTTTATTTGGAATGGAAGTGGTAGGGAAGTTGTACTCGATAGGATGGGTTTATCTCATGGTATTATTTCGTGGTCTGAGGGAAAAGGTTGTTGAAATTAGCCTGGAAAAGTAGCTGAAGTGAGTGGATATGTAAGGATGGTGAGGACAGGCATCTCAAGAATATAGGATGCAATGTGGAGTGAAGAGTCAATTTTGTGAGAGATATGAGATTGACGAAGGTATATTAAATGTTTGAAGAGGTGTGAAAATTTTTATAGCTGGTATGAGATACGGTTTGGGGAGGATACACGGATATGGAAAACGAAAGAGAGTGCGTAACTTCCTAGTTTTGGAGCGAGTGAGAGGGGAGTAGATGCATGCAACATTTGCATGTGTGAGGATGGAACGGGTAAGCGTCTTGTAGGTGTATATGATAGTCGAAGTATTTAGTCCCAGTGTACAGCTCATTATAAGTTATAATCTATTGTGGGATTTGGATTGGATGGTTAGTAGCTGGGAATTGCAAGTAAGCCTTTGATCGAGTCCAAAGTATTTTAGTTAGGTTAATTAGACAATTCTTGAGGACAGAAGCTTGAGGGGTTCCTCCTATATTATTGCTTTGGTATTGTAGGATTGGGACAAAAACAGCGTGAAATGGACAACTAGGAAAACGGTGTCATCTGCATATTGCAGTAGTTTCACCAGACGTGTCATTTCAGAAACATCGGCTATTTATAGCATATAAAGAGACGCTGACGGAACGGATTGTTGGGGCACGCATGAAGTTGTGTGAAACACGCGGGAGTACGTACTTGTGCGGTGTGACCGGGAGGGTAGAGGGTAATACAAGCTCATACACTTCGTATCAAAGGACGAGGAAAAGTGTTCTTTCTATTGGAGGAGGATTAGATATAGGATTTCATTATCAGTAGAAAAGTTAAGATGAGAGTGTGTATTCACAAACAAAACCTCAGGAAACACTAGTGTGTCAACTGTCATCGCAGTATCCCGCTGTTGTCCTGCACATGTCAGCTTTCGAGTTAACAAGTCGTCGGTCGTAGTTCTTCCCCAGAAAGCTGAAGGTCTCTGCTATGGGTGCCGCTGCCGTAACTTTTAACTCATTTTGCCGCTGTCACCAAATATGTAGTTATTAGCGCGAGCTCGCGGCAATTCCTTCCGCGCGCTGAAAGCGCCTGCTCTGGGTTCGTTGCCGCCGCACAGCCGTGATTCCATTTGTCCTGGGCGCGCTATTTACGGCCAACACGCACACTCCGGCGCACTCATTTCTGCGGTTTCAGCCAGACGTGCGGCGAACTCGAGCGCTCTTCACCGTTGCAGCGCGTCCTCGCTTTGCTTTCGTCGCCGTTGCGTTCCTCGACCAAATCTGGCCACGAGACTGCTTAATTATGCCCATTAGTATTTGATACAGTGGAGACTTACAGTCTGTCAGTTCCATATGACTGTAAGTAAATGATTTTAACAACATAAAACGGAACCGATATGTCCGATTACAAGGGTAGTTCTTCAGAGTATTCTGTCTTCGAGTAATACATTTCCTTGAGGGAGAGAAGCTTTTTTCCATAATTACGCGCATCGCTCTTACGAAACACGGCTTGACTTTATCTCACACTATATATATTCAGGGTCTCTCTCTAACCCCCCGGCCTCCAGGGCTGCCTATTCACCTAGGAATCTGATACGGACTTTTGGTGTCGGATTACATTTGCCCTTGATATTCTAGATAAAATGACCTTGAGAGGGAGTATCACGTTACAGCTACGACAGTTTGGTAAGGTATAATGAAGGTCACCACACTTCCCCTTCCCTCCACACCAGCCCATATACCTGAGGCACTTTCGGTTCAAGACAGCCTTGCGAACCAGTACCAGGCTACACATCCTGCCAACATACTGTCATCCTTCCCCCCCTCCCTAATCGACCAATAAGATTAAAGCTCCCTCCTCCCTAACCCCTCTATTATTAGATCAGTTGCATGGGATGCGTCATTCGAGGTTTGTGCACCATCATGTTTGTTTGGGGTCAAGATGTTGGCATTTGTTATGAATTATTTTTGTTATTGTTACAATCATGTGAATTTCGTGATTCAAGATGCTCGTAGAGAGCAACCATCACCCAAGGCAGACGTGCAACTTTACCATTTTGTACGTATTTCTCTACATTTCATCCATATTCGGTTTTTTCATTTTTTCCACAATTTTACCATTTTTCACATATTATCCCATATTTTCTATAGTATATATGTAAATATGCAAGAATATATACGCTCTTATTGAAAACTACCGCAACGAATTAACAGCAATAAATACGCAGCTGCATAGGCTAGAAATACCAAACAAATATCACAACAAGATTTATAAACAAATTACATAATATTTAACATCAAATACACTCTTAGAAAGACTTCAAATGTTAAAGAGATATCACTGTGCTTTATATAAACAAATAAATTCTTGCTACGTCACTTCTGATTTACTGATGCTTGTAACGTCATAATGTATGTGTGTTAAAATGATCACATTCTCCTACTGGTAGAATAAAGACGTCTTGGCATATTGCACAAATATTAACAATTTATGACGTCATAGCAAAATGATGAGGTTTACCTATTTCCAAGAAGCACGTAAATACAATATGTACCACCATCAACAGCCTCGGGAAACGCTACGAGTCAAAAGTGGTGTGTGCACTGCCTGTAGAATATGCAACACTTCGAGTGCTGTCGCGCAGAGAGCTTAGGGTCTGGCTGCGAATGACCCAGGATTGTGAAAGACAGCTCCACCTGTCTGCACAATGTTCCGTCAGACCATCTCCCCAGGAATCTGCGGTTTTTAAGTATAAACACAGATACTGTGTGTTATCATCTCTTGTCTGGATTTTACTAAATTTTCCATATGTTCATTTTTTACCGTTTATCCACATTTTACAAACATTTACATTTCTCCGTATTATCCACATTTTTCCATGTTTTCAACATTTTTCTGTTTTTCCACGTTTCTCCATATTTGCCACATTTTTTCCCATTTTCTATGTTTTTTTCTATATTTTTCAATAGTTCCCATATTCAGTATCTGAATGCACACGTATGTATACAGACAGGGTGGCCCATTGATCATGACTGGGCCAAATATCTCACGAAATAAGCGTCAAACGAAAAAACTACGAAGAACGAAACTTGTCTAGCTTGAAAGGGTTGGTCCGCTAGATGGCGCTGCCATAGGTCAAAGGGATATCAATTGCGGTTTTATAAATAGTAACCCCATTTTTAATTACATATTCGTGTAGTACGTAAAGAAATATGAATGTTTTAGTTGGACCACTTTCTTCGCTTTGTTATAGATGGCGCTGTAATAGTGACAAACATATGGCTCACAATTTTAGACGAACAGTTGGTAACAGGTAGGTTTTTTAAATTAAAACACAGAACTTAAGTACGTTTGAACATTTTATTTCGATTGTTCCAATGTGATAGATGTACCTTTGTGAACTTATAATTTCTGAGAAAGCATGCTGTTACAGCGTGATTACCTGTAAATACCACATTAATGCAATAAATCCTCAAAATGATGTCCGTCAACCTCAATGCATTTGGCAATACGTGTAACGACATTCCTGTCAACAGCGAGTAGATCGCCTTCCGTAATGTTCGCACATGCATCGACAATGCTCTGACGCATGCCGTCAGGCGTTGTCGGTGGATCACGGTAGCAAATATCCTTCAACTTCCCCACAGAAAGAAATCCGGGACATGAGATCCGGTGAACGTGCGGGCCATGGTATGATGCTTCGACGACCAAATCCACCTGTCATGAAATATGCTATTCAATACCGCTTCAACCGCACGGGAGCTACGTGCCGGACATCCATCATGTTGGAAGTACATCGCCATTCTGTCATGCAGCGAAATATCTTACAGTAACATCGGTGGAACATTACGTAGGAAATCAGCATACATTGCACCATTTAGATTGCCATCGATAAAATGGGGGCCAATTATCCTTCCTCCCATAATGCAGCACCATACATTAACCCGCCAAGGTCGCCGATGTTCCACTTGTCGCAGCCATCGTGGATTTTCCGTTGCCCAGTAGTGCATATTATGTCGGTTTACGTTACCGTTGTTGGTGAATGACGCTTCGTCGCTAAATAGAACGCGTGCAAAAAAATCTGTCATCTCCCCGTAATTTCTCTTGTGCCCAGTGGCAGGCAGAACTGTACACGACGTTCAAAGTCTTCGCCATGCAATTCCTGGTACATAGAAAGATGGTACGGGTGCAATCGACGTTGATGTAGCATTCTCAACACCAATGTTTTTGAGATTCCAGATTCTCGCGCAATTTGTCTGCTACTGATGTGCGGATTAGCCGTGACTGCAGCTAAAACACCTACTTGGGCATCATCATTTGTTGCAGGACGTGGTTGACGTTTCACATGTGGCTGAACACTTACTGTTTCCTTAAATAACGTAACTATCCGGCGAACGGTCCGGACACTTGGATGACGTCGTCCAGGATGACGAGCAGCATACATAGCACACGCCCGTTGGGCATTTTGATCACAATAGCCATACTTCAACACCTTATCGACCTTTTCCGGAGTTAGTAAACGGTCTATTTTAACACGGGTAATGTATCACGAAGCAAATACCATCCGCACTGGCGGAATGTTACGTGATACCACGTACTTATACGTTTGTGACTATTACAGCGCCATCTATCATAAAGCGAAAAAAGTGGTCCAACTGAAACATTCATAAACACCTCCTGAGAAAGTCGGCGCACTGCGTCGCAGTAGTGGGAAATAGTTTCGCCGTAGGCAGCGGTTTTCGAATTATTCAAGAAAATTATAATAAGTTACCGTTAAACGCTCTCCCTCAGCCCACCCCACCGCTACTCTTACACCCCATCGATCAGGATTTTTAGTGTATTGTTCACGGCACTCTTTCCTACCACTGTACAAAAATTTGAGGCTACACGAATTTTTTTCCCTCCATTCGACATTTTTTGGTCTATGTGGAGTGGGCTAAATCCGGCGGCGGCGAGGGCAGCGCAGCTGCAGGTGAAATGCGCTAGTAAAAGGCCGGCTCGCACCAGAAAAGTTCGCGACAGCGGCACGGTCGCCATTGAGACACCTTCTGCAGCAGATCGTGTCAAGCGTCGCGTCGCGGTCCCTCGATGTCGAAATTTTCTTCTGCCACATGTCACTCCGACTATTCACACTGCCCGTCGCATAACGTGTTCTTAGTGACACACAGACGTGGAACGTGATGTCAGGTATAGACCCCCCCCCCCCTCCCCCCCCGCCAGACGAATTGCCAACGAAGCACTGGAGCAGACATGCCGGGCACTGTGAAATTTTTTCATCAGATTTTAAGGAAATTATTCGGTAAAAAATTTAATCCCTTCACGCCTTGCTGCCTTAGTTTTCTCTCAACAGTGCACTAGATTTAATTTCGTTATTCCCTATAGTTATAGTACTTCTTCGAATTTAAGTAACTTACAGTACGAAACTTTAAGAGTCTGCAGTGGTAAAAACGCTTTGTTTAGACACTGCGTTTGGTTCATTTTAGGTCATACTCTCCCAAGTACGAAATTTAACTGATACATAAAAATTGTATTTAAAGTTGAGATATTGGTTTGTATGTCTATGCAGGGGTAGCGCACAACATGAATTATGTGGTCGCAACACCCTTCATATCTCATAAATGGTTCACAAAGTCCAAACAAAGTTATTCACAAATAATATCATACGAAGAGGAATGTATCTTATCGTGTGATTAATACTTGAAAAATTTTTACCTATCGAGATATGAAAGCGAACAAACTATTTTTTTGGTGGCACTTTCCACCTTTCTTTAACAGCATTTAACATCTCGCTGAACAAGAATACAGTGATATGGTATATATTAATATTTACGATGTTGTGTGCGGGATAATCAGATTTAATCTAAACCTGTTTTTTGTTATGTCACAAGATGTAATCCCTAAGTAACTACAAGGTTTAACTATTTCAGTTTACGTTGAGATTCTTTGTTTGTTTCTTACCGTTTGAATGCCACTAGCTTGGCAACTAGTTTTTCTCACACAGCTATTGAAATAATCTTCATAAGCAGGTCCTAATCCTCCAATTCAGTTTATTTTTCAGAAATATTGTAGGTCTCTGTTGGCATCATCCTGTGACGCCAAGTACCAACTATAATGGGCTGTCAACATCTTCAGAATCTACACGTCAAGTAGAACAATACAGTATACTAGATGTCCATTCCGACCGATCAGAGATTGTCTAGTAGTTAGGTAGAGCCACTTAATTAGCTTTAACGTTTCTGCTTCAACTATAATGGTACGATGGTAGATTCGGCACTTGATTGCCAACACAGCGGACGAACTTTTAACTAACTTGTATCCCCAAGAAAGATAGCAATTAAAAATAGTTTCATATGAAATTAATTTACCCTTTGATCAACCTGCATATGTCTGCATGATATTTGGAGTCAGCAGAAAAAGCTCCTCTACATGAATCCATATGGTAGTACTTGCAAAACACTGCATTATGATATTTTGCTATCGATGACTCCTATACATTTTGAGAACTGCCAGTCATTCTGAAGTCATCAACAATACGTAATTAATTATTGGTTTTGGTTCAGAAAGGAAATGATAATAGAGGACATCCCACAGAGTTCGTCATGTCCTGTGGACAAGGCTACAGACTGTAGAATGGTATACACTGTAATACCACAGTCATTTGTTGAAAATAAGTAAAATACATTACAAGTTGACGAGAGTAACTTTATATACTGTTATTTATTACAACATACCACAATCCAATAAATCAAAGTAACGTAGCAACGATTTGGATCATCTTTTAGTAAAGTTCTGTCATAACTTCGTTTTCTCCGCAGTTCGATTTAATTCAAAATGGCTCTGAGCACTATGGGACTCAACTGCTGAGGTCATAAGTCCCCTAGAACTTGGAACTACTTAAACCTAACCAACCTAAGGACAACACACACATCCATGCCCGAGGCAGGATTCGAACCTGCGGCCGTAGCGGTCGCGCGGTTCCAGACTGTAGCTTCGATTTAGTACCTCTGCATTAGTTATACGATGTCTACAGCACCTGGTCTAGTGGTTAGCGTCACTGCCAGTTCCCCTCTGTATCGGAGATATTATTCACCCGGGGATTGAGCATATGTGTAGCCCTTATCATTCCATCTCATCTTTATCAACTCGCAAATTGTCTAAGTGGCATCAAATAGAAAGGCTTCCACCAGGTAGACGAATTGGATTTCCCGGTCAGTACTTCCATATGATCATTTCGGTTACTCGATTTAATCTGTAGCACCACATTTCCAACGCCTTTATTCTCTTCTTGACTGGACTGTTTATCCTGTTCGTTTCAGTTCCATACGTAGCTACACTAACGACAAGTGCTTTCAGAAAGTTCTTCCTAACATTTATATATGAACAAATTTCTCTTTTTCAGAAACGCACTTCTTAGTGTTACCAGTCTGCATTTTGTTTCCTGTCTTCTTCTGCCTTCTCAACTGTTGCTTCCCTTTCGTGTCCCTAAACTCTTATAACAGCAATCTGGTTTCAGTACAAGTTGTAGATAACCCTGTATCCCATATTCACATTACTGCTTCTCTTTTCTCCAAAGGTATTTTTCTAATTTTAATTTTCCTATATGCGGCATCTATCTTCTCCATGCACGATTCCACTCGTACAGTCTTTTATTTTTCCTCTACTCATTCTTACTTTGTCGTTGTGCACTTTCTGTCATTCTCATTTTTAGTTGTCTGTATTCCCTTTTACCTACCCCATTCGCTCCATGTTTGTATTTTCATCTTTTGTCTGTTAAATTCAGTTTCTGATGTGTTATCCAAAGGCTTTTGCTGCACCTTTTTCTTCACTCTGGTACTAGGTTGCTTTCGCTGTTTCATCTTTCAAAACTACCCATTCGTTTTGTAGTGTATCGCTTTCTTTGCTTAATGCTCTCTTTGAGATTCTCGAGAACCTCTGAATGCTTCTATTTACTCAGTTTCCAATTCCTTAATTTGCTATCATTTTACAATTTTATCAGTTTTAATCCGCAATTCATAGCCAATAAATTATGCCATGTCCACGTCTCCAACTGGAACTGTTTCACTGTTTCACAGTTTCGAAAACTGTCACATTATTATACAATGCAGCAGAAACCTTCTGAGGCCGTGCCCGCCGTAGGTTCGAGTCCTCCCTCGGGCGTGGGTGTGGGTGTTGTTCTTAGCATAAGTTAGTTTAAGTAGTATGTAAGTCTAGGGACCGGTGGCCTCAGCAGTTTGGTCCCTTAGGAATTTACACACATTTGAACATAAAACCTTCTGGTGTTTTCAAGTATATTCCGCACATGTGGTCTTGTTTCATTATACTTAAACCAAGTTTTATTAATGATTGAAGTCGACTCTGTGCAGACTGCTACAGGACGGCACTTTTATTCATTCCATCCAGTTCATGTTCACAACTCTTTCTCCTGTTCCTCCTTTTCCTACTGCTGAATTTTAGTCTCTCATAACAAATCAGTTTCTATCTCCCATAAGGAACTACATAGTTTACTTGATCTAATCATACTTTGTTTCAATCTCTTCGTCATCTGTGTCGTTAGTAGACATGTAAACTTGTACTGCTGTGGTGGGTTTTGGCTTTATATCTGTCTTGGGTGTGATAGCGCTAATGACAATTTTAAGATGGATATTGCACTATTAGTTTGAGTTTTTCAATAACTAACACTTGCGGACCAATTTGAACCTGTGATTTTTATGTAACAAACAAGCAAAGCAGCAGAGAGACATTTGCAATTATAAAAAAATGACTACCGCATAGCCGGCCAGAGTGGCCGAGAGGTTGTAGGCGCTACAGTCTGGAACCGCGCGACCGTTACGGTGGCAGGTTCGAATCCTGCCTCGGGCATGGGCGTGTGTGATGTCCTTAGGTTAATTAGGTTTAAGTAGTTCTAATTTCTAGGGGACTGATGACCTCAGAAGTTAAGTCCCATAGTGCTGAGAGCCATTTGAACTACCGCATAAAGGGTAACGTAATATCATTATAGAAAACTGTAATTAGAGACAGATAATTGCAACACTAAAAGCTGCTACAAGAATCATAGCAAATTGTTCCCCTGGAGCGTGCGAGCTAACATGCCGAAGATGTTTGGGCTCACCTGCGGTTCCTCTTCGTCGAAATGTCTTGGCTCAAACTCGTCTAGGGGTTGAACCGCACGTGTCGCATTACACGCCCTAAATTAGACAATTATGACCCTTTCGTTAAATTGTCTGGCTTATGGCAAGTTTGCGAAATACAAAGTTAACATAACATATAATAACAGTAATAATAACATCGGGAACTAAATTAACGACCCATAATTGATGTAGGCCGCACAGTTGCTATTTGGTAAGAACAATGTTTGTTCAGAAAGCCAACTAATAGCGAAAGTGGTCATATTTAGAGTTACTGTTACAGTCGAGCGCACATCTATTAGACACACTTCGATCATTCACAATCTCATCGCGAAATACATGTTATCTACGCGAAATGTTAAAAGGCGGGTCCACACTGAGCGCGCCGCGCTGCGCAAAACGGCTGTGCGCGCTCAGTGTGGACGGCGAACAGCGCTGCGCCTCGCAGTTTTCCGGCTGTTGTCGGTACATCAAAGGAGTGCGCGCTCAGTTTAGACGGGGCTGCGGCTCGCTCCATCTTCAGATCATGCGCGCGCGCCAACTGGAACGGCGCACTCCTCTCTCTTACAGCTGTGCGCGGGGTGCAGTAGCGCGGCGCGCTCCGTGTGGACCCTCTCAGAGACGAAGTCCCGCGGTACCACACAACGCGAAATTTTCTAAGTCGTTTCACTTCCTAGCTGCCTAAAGACCGACTGTCCGCTTTCGTGTCTCAGTCCGAACTGTATGTACCCTTTGGTGTCTCCAGCCGAACTGTTCCTCTGCCCGTCCCCGGCCTCGATTTCCCGCGCGCCGAACTTCGTCGTTCAGCTGATTATGGCAGTTCCCTTTCCTGAGGCCGTCCATCTGATTGGCTACAGCTTATTCTACATTATTTTACATTTTAACATGTTTAAATAATCAAAGCTTGACCACGTTCACGATCTGAATAAAGTAGCGATAATATCCACTGTTAAATTCTTTTGCGTAAAACTAATACAATTTCCTTGTTAACTTGGAATGTCACGGCCAGTAGCCTTGCACCAATGTGCTTTCTAATATATAAATAAAGAAAAAAAGTAACTATTATGCACTAAACCTTACAACTAATATTCTGTTATCTAATGATTCAACAAGGTGTGTTGCTATCATCGTTCGATGTGTTTTGTGTGGAGGAAATGACGATCTGATGGTTAACTGAAAATACCGATAATTTAAATTTACTATATCCTTTAAACAAATAAAGTCACAGAGCTGATATTTACAACGTTTGTCATTTTAATGATGCTCTTATATATGAAATGTCTATCGTTAAGAGCGGTCAAAGCGTTCAGACTTTAGCATTCAGGTCTTTGTTACAAAAGTTGTTAATTTCACTTTAACTGTAAATCCTAAACTACTATAGATATGATCAATTTCAAGTTTTATTGGAATCACCATGAAAATTTATGGACGATGGCAGATTAAAATCACTGTGGCTTCATTCCCTGCGTTATTGCAGAATTAAATAGTTTTCATAACTGTTTCCCTTGATAGACTGAATTAGGTCCGCCATATTTAGCAATGTTACGACTCCTCGGCCACAGACTGCTTCTACTCGGTTTCCCTATGGCGTAGGTTCTCATCTGCCACACTCGCACTCTACAGCGCTAAGGCCTCAGTAGACAATAGACGCTTGTGAATTTCCTCATCTCGTGGTCAATATGCGCCCTTTGTGGCACATGGTCCTCGACGAGAGGGTTCGTTTCACAATTCCTGTAGGCTGACTCTTTCGGCCATATATTTAAATGGGAGCGCAGTGCTTGTTCAAAAACGGTTCAAATGGTTCTGAGCACTATGGGACTCAACTTCTGAGGTCATTAGTCCCCTAGAATTAGAACTACTTAAGCCTAACTAAGGACATCACACACATCCATGCCCGAGGCAGGATTAGAACCTGCGACCGTAGCGGTCTCGCGGTTCCAGACTGCAGCGCCTAGAACCGCACGGCCACTTCGGCCGGCGCAATGCTTGTTAACTCACAAGTGAACGGCTATATTATTTTTTTTTTCAGTTGCATAATGAGATCGGGTAGAACTGTTAAAGGTGATTGATCAAGTTTGTTAATGACGAAACAAGAAAAAATTAATAAAGAGACATGTGAAAACATATACACTGAACGTCCGAAACATTATGATCACTACCCACGGCGACGTTGAATGCCGCCTGGAGGCGTTGCGGACACGTAATGCGGAAATAAAAGTATGTAGGGGTAGGAGACACGGACGCAGGATCAGCCTAGCGAAGATATGGGTTGGAAATGGGGAAATCCGCTCATATAAGCAGCCGCGCGGCATTAGCCGAGCGGTGTATGGCGCTGCAGTCACGGACTGTGCGGCTGCCAACGGCCGGAGTGGCCGTGCGGTTCTAGGCGCTACAGTCTGGAGCCGAGCGACCGCTACGGTCGCACGTTCGAATCCTGCCTCGGGCATGGATGTGTGTGATGTCCTTAGGTTAGTTAGGTTTAATTAGTTCTAAGTTCTAGGCGACTGATGACCTCAGCAGTTAAGTTGCATAGTGCTCAGAGACATATGAACTATTGTTTATGCGGCTGCCCCGGCGTTGGTTCGAGTCCTCCCTCGGGCATGGGTGTGTGTGTTTGTCCGTTGGATAATTTAGGTGAAGTAGTGTGTAAGCTTAGGGACTAATGACCTTAACAGTTAAGTCCCATAAGATTTCACACACATTTGAAGTTTTTTTTCATATAAGCAACTATGAAAAGGCCAAATTATTATTTCGTAGAGCCTGTGAACGTTTATCTCGAAAACGGCGAAGCTGGTCAAATGCTCACACGCTATTGTCGTGAGCATCTACAGAAACAGGTAGGAGGACAGTGAATTTACCACTAGGCGCTAAATAGTTGGACGTCCACGACTCTTTACAGAACGTGGAGTTCGGAGGCTTGACTGCTCTGTAAAGTAAGACAGATGGTGATCTGTGGCATCTCTCCCGAAAGAGCAGAATGCTGGTGCACACACCGTTCATCGTACATTGTTGAACATGAAGCACCGCAGTAAACCAACCCTACGTGTTCATATGTTGAGCAAACGACCTGAGGTAATAATAGAGGACACACTGACAGCAGCAAACCAACTGTATCCCTTCATGCTCGATGTCTTCCCCGACGGCGATGTCATCTTTCAGTAGTATAATTGTCCTTTTCTCGGAACCAGAACCCTGCTTCAAATGTTCAAATGTGTGTGAAATCTTCTGGGACTTAACTGCTATGGTCATCAGGCCCTAAGCTTACACACTACTTAACCTAAATTATCCTAAGGACAAACAGACACACCCATGCCCGAGGGAGGACTCGAACCTCCGCCGGGATCAGCCGTACAGTCCATGACTGCAGCGCCTTAGACCGCTCGGCTAATCCCTAGCGGCCAACCGTACGTCATTCGTTTGTGGAGTATTGTAGTAAACTCACGTTGATGTCGACGAAATTCGCCTGATGTAAATCCTATGGAAGCCCTCTGGGTCGCTATCGGGCACCATCACCACGTCGCAAATCAGCGGCCCGTTATTTACGCGAGTTACATGACCTGTGCGTAAACGTCTAATGCCACATACCTCCACGAACCTACCGACAAGCTGTTGGATCCCTGATGCGCAGAAACAGTGACGTATTTCGTTTCAAAGACGGACAAGCAAACTATTAAACAGGTGGATGTAATGTTTTAGGTCATCAGTGTATCAGAACAAAAATTAAAAGAATGGTATATCTTCACACAACTTCTTCTTTCTTTTGTATACTTTCATCTTATAGTTAATCAGGTGCACTGCCGTACTTCCAGTAGTCGAGAGCATACAATCGCGAGCAACATGGACACATTTAAAACTGCTACAGCGGCAGATTCTAACTCGCCATTCCGAACCACACTGGTCTGTTATCTCTGTCTGAGATGCCAGTTATTAAGCGTGTTTCCGTTTTGTCTGTCATTGGTTGCCGGTAACAGGTGCCGCTTCAGATGTGACTGCCAATCCGGCAGGCCGACCCGACGCTGCGGAAACGCTTGCCGCTTGCCGCTGCCGCGTGCCGCTCTGCCGCGGAACCGGCCGATATGCGAACTGCGTTGCTGCAGCACCAACGTCCCGTGATAACGGAACGTATGCTGCTGAACTCGGCAGGGCTCGATTTTCCCTAAGCTGGGAGAAGGCTCCAATGACGAAACAATATGATAGCGGAACAAACACTGGTAGCAGTTACTTCTGTAAAATATCTGGAAGTATGCGTGCGGAACGATTTGAAGTGGAATGATCATCTAAAATTAATTGTTGGTAAGGCGGGTGCCAGGTTGAGATACATTGGGAGAGTCCTTAGAAAATGTAGTCAATCAAGGAGGTGGCTTACAAAACTCTCGTTCGACCTATACTTGAGTATTGCTCATCAGTGTGGGATCCGTACCAGATCGGGTTGACGGAGGAGATAGAGAAGATCCAAAGAAGAGCGGCGCGTTTCGTCACAGGGTTATTTGGTAAGCGTGATGGCGTTACGGAGATGTTTAGCAATCTCAAGTGGCAGACTCTGCACGAGAGGCGCTCTGCATCGCGGTGTAGCTTTCTGTCCAGGTTTCGAGAGGGTGCGTTTCTGGATGAGGTATCGAATATACTTATACCTCCCGAGGAGATCACGAATGTAAAATTAGAGAGATTCGAGCGCGCACGGAGGCTTTCAGACAGTCGTTCTTCCCGTGAACCATACGCGACTGGAACCCGAAAGGGAGGTAATGACAGTGGCACGTAAAGTGCCCTCCGCTACACACCGTTGGGTGGCTTGCTGAGTATAAATGTAGATGTAGAATAAACACGAAGGAATACGTGGTGTAACGTTAAACTTACGATGAGCGTAGTATAGTGTGTGCGCGAGGCTTAGATATTTTGGCACCTCTGCTGGCATCGGCGCAGGAAGCCCTGAGGCAGCGGTTACGGCTTTGCCGCCAGGGAACATCTTATCTGTGTTATTGTGTAACGAGTGGCATTGGCAGTGTAGCGACAGGCTAAACAACAAACACGCAGGAATTCCCGGCGGCCGGCCAGTGAGTCATTTGGGAAATGCGGCGGCAGCGGGGCGGGGGTGGGGGCGGGGGCGGGCAGAGCGAGCGGAGCAGAGGGCCTGTGCCGCTGCATCGATTGGCGGAGCGCCGGGCAGGGCTGCTCTCCGGCTAATTCAGCCTCCCTGCAAAAATGCACCGCCTGCACCAGCCGCTTTCACTTGGCCCGGCCTCCGCGCAGCGGGACGCTCCTTCCGCGCCCATCCGCGAGAGGGACCTACTGGCAGCGATCTTGCACATGCTCCTCTCCAACTGTCTCATGTGCAACTACAGAGAGGCTCTTCCAGTGGAAAAAAAAGAAGATTGGTGATTTAACGACCCGGCGACAGTGAGATCATTAGTTCGGATTGGGGAAGAAAATAGGCATCGTCCTTTTTAGGGGACACAGTCGTGGTATTTATCTTAAGCGATTTAGAGAAATCACGGAGGACATAAATGTCAATAGCTAGATAGTGTACGAACCGATATTCAATCGAATGCGAGTCCACTGTGCAAACGACGTATCACCTAGCTAGGTGCGTCCAAGGAGGAAGCGTTATACCAGGGAGTACAGAAATGAGCATTCGGAACGAAACAGCAAAGTTGTTATATGTTGTTTCTAATGCTCCTTTAGGTAAACTCTTGTAAATATCTGTTACTACTCGTATTATCAAAATGTTATTTTTACTCACAAAAACACGAAATACACTTTCGGTAGTAGGCTACACATCTACAGGTCTGAAACACCTATTTTGAACCCTCTACTATAATTTGAACAAAACCGACCATTTTTGCAGAGCTCCTCTGCAGAGTGATGAAACTGCTGGTTTCTGTTGGCCTTCCTCAAATACCATCCTGTTTCGGTTGCCATGCTACAAGCGATGTTGCTGTTCTGGAACGCCATTGAACAGTCCATAATGAAGACGCCAGTGGTGGTGTCGTCGCACGGAACACTACTGCTTGCATATTACTGACTTGCTGTGTGGTCCCAACTGCACATAATAGTGTCACTCCGACACGCGATGTGTCGATCTACCAGTTTCGCCAACATAGATGTAATCACTTTCACAATGAAGATTGTAAAAGACTGCTACGTAGAGAAAACCTACGGAATATTTCCAAGGCGTCAATATGGCGTCATAATGGAAAGAACATAATCAAAACCTGCAGTTTTGTCACCCTAATGAGAAACGCCGAGAATACACTTGAAACATTGCCTTTTAGTTTTACAAAATCATACATCATATCCATATATTCATATTGAAAGAGATAAAGTGTAAGAATTTTTACCAGTTTACAATAAATTTTGAAAAGAAAATCGTTATCAGTTTCAAATCACTTGTCTTACATCATCTCTACGGCCATCTATTAGGGAAGTGCCCATAACGGGACGAAGCACATTATTTCGCATATCTGTAAACTTCCGCCTTCATTCAGCCTCCCACAAAAATGTGACGGTGTTAGGTAGGGAATTCGCGATGTCTGGAGAGTGTTACTGTTAAACGTCAGTGTTTTGGATATCATGAGGAGTTGGATATTATGTGAGTTCAGTCATGCAGGAAGTACTGAATTACGTGTAACCATGTAGCATCAAGTTCTTCAACCAACGAAAAAGTAAGAAAGAATTTTAAGTACCTGAGATAACTAACATTTGCTTCACTCTCTATTCTTGTAATTCCTATTTAAAAAATTACAGTTGCAGAAATAGCCATCATTACCCCATCCATAGTTACGTCATTATTTCCATTTAGCGACGCTGTTTCAAGAATCCAATACGTCCAAGAGCGATTCAGTGTTGCTTCTGCGATTTTATTACGTATAATTGTCAAAAAAGGGGGAAAATTAATATGTTAATCGTTTAGAAAAAGGAATGTCATTCTCCATGTTTATTTGTTCACTGAAATCCGATGTGTCTTGAGACTTGTGAACAAGTGTTAAGAATGTTACAGGACAGAACAGAGAAAGGAAACATAGTAACTAGACAGGAAATTGCAGTTGAAAATAGGTTAGGAATGACTGAGATTTTTTGTCACAAGAAGGTTATTTGAGTAGTGGTTAGTGTTGTAATATCAGCAGTCGTCTGCAGTGCAGTTGTCATGAAAACCTCCAAAGCAATTATATCTGTCGTGAAATAAATTTTTAGGTACTTACAGAAAAGTAAAGAAACAGTTTTTCGTGTTTCGTAACGATTACTTCGTATGGCACGATTATCAGTGCTATTGTAGAGTAACATAAAAAAATTTACGCAAATAGGGATGAATATCTAAAATAAAAAATACGCAGCTTTTAATTTTGATCAGCACGTAACTGAGTATTACCACATCTTGATTTGCAGATTTCGTAATTATTTTCGATAATTTAGTGAGACTGAAGTGTTCTTACAGACTAGAAGTTATTGTATAAATACAATGTACTGTTAGAATGGAAGCAGTTTTCTGCAGCTCCAATGTGAGCAATTGCTGCTATTTAATTCGACAAACTAAATCTGTGCTTTAACATCTGGAATGAAAGCAAAAAAATAATCACTTATTAATCACAATTTGAAGCGTTAAATATAGTTATTATTCCATAGATGTATACAACGTAGAAATTTTGTGTAGTTAGTATTGCATAGACATATACTACGTAATAATTTTGTATTACGATACTAATCAAAAAATTCATTCTGAGGAAACAGGTTTTTTTCTTGTTTTAAATGTGTAGTAAGATGACATGCATGAATTCATACACTGCTACGTCAGGCATATTCCTTCTGCTTATTTATAGACTACAAAAGATTAACTATTATTTTAAAAAAATTGCCATTTTCATGTCGAACACCGCCGTTGATTTTTGTTAACGGTTTCGTGGCGATAATGACTATTTCGACTTACGTAACATGGTAGATAAGAGTGCAGTTTCAGAAAACAGGCCAGGAGTAACTAGTGAAAATATAATTCACGTTAAACGGAAACGTACACAATCATATAATTAAGTATCATGGACATCGAAAAATATGAAAAGTAAAATTTCAAAAATTGGTTAGGGGATAGGCTACTTCAGGGAAATACTAGGGGCGTTCAATAAATATGCAACACTTATTTTCTCTGAAAGCAGGTTGCTTTTATTTAGGATTTCAATACATCACATTATTCCCCACTCTTTTGGCTACAAAAACCTGTATTTCAAAATAATCTCCTTTCAATGCGACGGTCTTACGTCATGTTACTGGGAGAGGTTGTATGCGGGCAAGGTATCACACTACTGGTTGACGTCAGAGTCAACGTCTTGCTGCATCAATAACCTCCCCATCATCTACATACTGTCCCCCCTCGGGGTGCATCCTTCATTAGATCAAGCAGTTAGCAGTCGGAAGGAGCGAGATCCGGGCTGTAGGATGGATGATGAAATAAAGTCCGGTGAAGTTCTGTGAGTTCCTCTCGTGTGCGCAAACTTAGAGATTGGACAGGTTTGCGCGACCTTCGCTCAACGGTTCACCGTGCTTTTGTGCACTTACAGATCTCCGTAGACATTCTGCAAACACCTATGAATATTTGCGAGGCTCCTGGTTTCCGCCAAAAGAAAGTTAGTGACAGATCATTGCTTGGAACACACCTCCGTTACAGACACCATTTTCAAGGCTACGTATAGCGGTACCACATATCGGAACTTACGAAACTATAGGGGATGAAGCGGAAACATTCCACGTCTACGCTTTTCTTTTTTTCAACAGAAATTGGCCGAGAAAAAGTTTGTTGCATTACTTGTTGAACGCTTCTCGCATTTAAGCTAAATAGGAAACAAACATAACTTCTTTAACTTGCATCACATTTAGTTTCGCTCAGGAAACAGCAACGAAACATTCGGCTTCTCTTTACAGTATTCCTTTCCTCTCACATCAACGGGCTGTTTCTATCGCACTAAGTAAACTGAGGCATTATGTCTTAGTTCATATTACGAAGTAAGACTCATAAACGTAGTACACGATCATAATTCGAAGAACGATAAGATGAGTATGGACAATGAAAACATAAACAGAATACACGAGTGGCTGATTCACGAAGCTCGCTAGTGGACGACGCACACAGAGCAGGAATTGACAATAGTGAAAATATTCTTCGAGCCATCAGTGTTGCACGTCAGAATTCCTGGTACTGACAGTACATAAGTTTCCACCTTCACACAATGAATACGTGGACGTATTGAAAATATTATGGTATGAAAAGCACTTTACCTTGCAGCATCAACTGGCAAGCCTTAGAGACTCGGAGTCGCAATAGTTCAGTATAAGCAGAAAGTATTAAAAAAAATGGCTCTGAGCACTATGGGACTCAACATCTGAGGTCATCAGTCGCCTAGAATTTAGAACTACTTAAACTTAACTAACCTAAGGACATCACACACATCCATGCCCGAGGCAGGATTCGAACATGCGACCGTAGCAGTCACGCGGTTCCGGACTGAAGTGCCTAGAACCGCACGGCCACCGCGGCCGGCGCAGAAAGTATAGATTATTTAGTGCAGAGTTAGGAATATAAATTTCAGTTAATATCAGGAGTTTACGGCAACGGAAGATTTATGGTAAAATAATTCATATCCCAAAGGGAGAAAGCACTCAGACTTATTGATTATATGTTTATGTAATAGAAGTAAAGTCATAAATGTTAGTATTTATCAAGTGTACTTCGCCAAAACTGATTAGAGCGAACTGTTGTTCATAAACGCTTTATATACATTAGTGTGGCCGGCCGCTGTGACCGAGCGGTTCAAGGCGCTTCAGTCCGGAACCGCGCTGCTGCTACTGTTGCAGGTTCTAATCCTGCCTCGGACATGGATTTGTGTGATGTCCTTAGGTTAGTTAGGTTTAAGAAGTTCTAAGTCTAGGGGACTGATGACGTCAGATGTTAAGTCCCACAGTGCTCAGAGCTATTTGAACATAAGTGTAACATTGTTTTTGTCCAACAGCAGAGAGGGAAGTGGTAAGGTAATGTGGGGGCAGGGGGACGGGTGCACACACATTCCTTTGAAGCAGGTAAATCCTTCCGTGAGCCGGCAGTGTCCGCAAATCTCCGGTGTCCGCAAGTTTCCGTGGCCGTCCATCTCCGGACACCTTTACATGTGCCCTCAGTTCGTTTCCCATACTGATGTCATGAAGTAATTTCTTCATTCATTCATACTGTAAAAATTGACTTTCTCTGGTCCATACGAGCATCGTCTGCTGACCGCGAAAACTATTGAGCGTTTCTCATAAAGCTCGACCTTGACCGAATTCATGTCCCGCAGTAAGTGTATCCATGTAATCTTTACATAGTATGTTTCAGAAACTTCGTAAATTGCGGATCAGTCTGCTGATGTCTGGTGAAGCAACCCCCTTGTGAGGTATGCAGATATCCTCAAACAGGTTGTGTCCTCGCACAACGACTTTTTTTACAGTCTTTTTTACCAGTTGAATGTGGAGCAACACAAAAATCATGCTGAAATTCACCATATTGTTACGTGGGTATAGTGTGGCTGTGATATCGTAAGACGGTGGTCAAACAGCTCACGGAAAGTCAGTGAACAGCCAGCGCATGCAATACTAGTTCATAAATCAGATTAGATTGTAAGTCTATTTTTACGTCACATCTGGAGGCTGATTGTTTATAATGGTCAACATTGGAGCTGCGAGCATTCTTGTGAATGTGCAGTAGTTGCGTATAGCAGGTCTTCGGCAGCAGATGCTGCTCAAGGTATAAACGGCTAACCAGTTTTTAATGTAACGACGTACTTACGTATCCCACAGAATAGAATTTTTTAAGGATTGTTGATGGAGAATGCAGCTGCTTCTTACGACGATATGAAGAGTGATTTGCTGCAGCGAACCTTCTCGGTTGTATGATGCCCGTCCTGCTACAGTCGGTATTCTAGGGCAGGCTCCCTCCTTTTATTTCGCATTCGCCAACGGCAAGTCCTTGCGTCCGCTTTTTTTGGCGGTAGCAGGAAGAATGCCGGCGGCGATCTTGTAAGATAAAGAAACCGTCGACCCCACAGGGAGCGGCGACCTGCATCGCTCTCAAGAGGTCAATCGGCTCTTGGCGTGAATACAGCTCGTATCTTAATTCCCTAAAATTATACACTGCGCATTCGCCTAGCTGCAAGGGATGCAAATGAGCGTTCTCGATTTACCTCAAATGTTAATGCTGCAAGTCGGCTGCACTAGTTTTTATTAAGATGTTTGCTGAAAGAGGTCATTTTCTTTAACACAGTGTAGCGGAAGATGGACAGTATTGTGAGTCGTTGCCACGAAGAAAGCACGCAACCATATGAAACATGAATTTTTCTCTGATCACATCGGTTTGTACGCGCCGTTCTTAAATGTGTTATTTGTGTAAATCGCAAGTGAGTGAAGAGATTGTCTTCAGTTTAAATTTTGCTGATTCTTTGTGAACATGTCAAAAATCATTGACAATTTACGTCTTATGTTAACTAAAAATCACAGTTTTGTAAAATCTCTCTTCAGCTAGATGAATTGCGACCGGGACTCATGAAGTAAAGACCAAAACGTATTCACAAGTTCATTACTCTCTGAGACGCAGGCATTAAATTTACTGTTCAGAATAGCTCTATGCTTTTTCACTATAATGGTAGGTCAGCACTATACATGTTGAGTGACAACATCCTTTTGTGGATCTGAAAAGAAATCAGTGACAATTAATTGAAAATGAAGACTTTGATATTATTGCTGCGGCCATCTGGATGGTGCTTCGCCCAGAAGTTTGTCACTCTTCACGGCAATCAAACTATTTTACTGGCTTTACGCTTTACAATGATAGAGATATATTTAATATTTGTAAAATGCTCTTGCTTCTCGCATAATCACAGTAAGACATATTCAAGTCATGCGCACCGTTTTATTGACAAATCCGCATGGCGAGTTTGTCGTGATGTACTTGAACAATACTGGCAAGGTTCATGACATCTTGTACAAATACAACAATAGAAATAAATTATAAAGACCTGCAATATCATAAACATCAGAAACGAGTAAATAAACTAAATCTCCTTTAAGGTCTCGTCTCTCTCCTATGGAAAACCTAGACGCTGTCAGAGTTCCAGTTCCAACGCCGCAAGGTAGTTCAACAATTGTTTGGAAATATTGACATGTTCTCTTGCCACTGGAGTTTTCACGTCGAGTGTGTCCAATGCTTCTCAGCTGCAGGGTTAGTGCGTCCGTCGCTTGTTTCTGTAGTCAACACCCACGTATCACATGGCCGAAGTCTTGTCCCTCTCCAGATTCGCAGCAGTAGTAATCCGTCAATCCGAGTCGATGCAGATGTCTTTCTGTAGCATCAGTGGTTAAATTTCAGGCGTGTCACCGTCTCATACAACCTGCGTAGGATCTTTTGTTTTGAATATCGTTGTTTCGCGAGGACACAGTGATATAACTCACTACAGGACTGCACCCTAGAGCTATAGGTTTCTTAGAGACGCCTTGAAAATCGCAACGAAGTCTTAAGTTCCAGGCCTTGTTTTTATCGTGACTGCCTTGAATCGTCGAGTCCTCTGCTAGCCTGTCCGCCATGGAAACTAGCTCCACCGAGTAAAGCTATGCTTTACATCATTTCCGATAGGGAATGGAGTAAATTATGATTTCCATGTCATTCAAAAGACCACAGCAACAGCCCAAAACTCCTCAGAATCCACGTATTTTTACTTCGTAATTTCTTGTAGGCCCACGTAATACAGGGTGATTCAAAAAGAATACCACAACTTTAGGAATTTAAAACTCTGCAACGACAAAATGCAGAGCTAAATACTATCTGTCGGCGAATTAAGGGAGCTATAAAGTTTCATTTAGTTGTACATTTCTTCGCTTGAGGCGGTGTTGACTAGGCGTTGATGCTAAGATGGCGACCGCTCAACAGAAAGCTTTTTGTGTTATTGAGTACGGCAGAAGTGAATCGACGACAGTTGTTCAGCGTGCATTTCGAACGAAGTATGGTGTTAAACCTCCTGATAGGTGGTGTATTAAACGTTGGTATAAACAGTTTACAGAGAATGGGTGTTTGTGCAAAGGGAAGAGTTCTGGACGGCCGAGAACGAGTGATGAAAATGTAGCACGCATCCAGCAAGCATTTGTTCGCAGCCCCTCACCTCGAACAAGAAGCACAACAATTCATATTTCAGCAGGATGGAGCGCCACCCCATTGGCACTTATCTGTCCGTAACTACCTGAACGTCAACTACCCGAGGCGATGGATCGGCCGCCAGGCAGCCCGTGACAGAGCACTTCATCACTGGCTTCCAAGAAGCCCTGATCTTACCCCCTGCGATTTTTTCTTATGGGCTTATGTTAAGGATATTGTGTTTCGGCCACCTCTCCCAGCCACCATTGATAATTTGAAACGATAAATAACAGCAGCTATCCAAACTGTTACGCCTGATATGCTACAGAGAGTGTGGAACGAGTTGGAGTATCGGGTAGATATTGCTCGAGTGTCTGGATGGGGCCATATTGAATAACTCTGAACTTGTTTTTGAATGAAAAAAAAAACCTTTTTAAATACTCTTTCTAATGATGTATAACACAAGGTTATATTATGCTTCTTTCATTAAATACAAATTTTTAAATTTGTGGTATTGTTTTTGAATCACCCTGTATATTTATCACAGACTCTGAATCATTCAAGGGTGCTACGTTAGTGCAAAAATACCATAGTTTCGTTTAAAGAATCAAATTTGGTGCCTGTATCTCGGATATTACTTAAGTAGAGAAAACGCGAGGGTCTCTTTCTCATGAGGCCCTGATTCTCATTTGTCTAGGCGAAGAAATGTTAAAATATCTTTAACGATTCAGAAATTATTTGAGATCGAAAAGTTGGGCGCCACACCCCATATATGGATAACAAGCTCGTATCTCTGTTGATAAGCCACAAAACTGCTGTAGTTTTTGAGATAGTAGGCTCTAAACGACTTACTTTATCCATATTATTATTATTATTATTATTATTATTATTATACACTCCTGGAAATTGAAATATGAACACCGTGAATTCATTGTCCCAGGAAGGGGAAACTTTATTGACACATTCCTGGGGTCAGATACATCACATGATCACACTGACAGAACCACAGGCACATAGACACAGGCAACAGAGCATGCACAATGTCGGCACTAGTACAGTGATATCCACCTTTCGCAGCAATGCAGGCTGCTATTCTCCCATGGAGACGATCGTAGAGATGCTGGATGTAGTCCTGTGAAACGGCTTGCCATGCCATTTCCACCTGGCGCCTCAGTTGGACCAGCGTTCGTGCTGGACGTGCAGACCGCGTGAGACGACGCTTCATCCAGTCCTAAACATGCTCAATGGGGGACAGATCCGGAGATCTTGCTGGCCAGGGTAGTTGACTTACACCTTCTAGAGCACGTTGGGTGGCACGGGATACATGCGGACGTGCATTGTCCTGTTGGAACAGCAAGTTCCCTTGCCGGTCTAGGAATGGTAGAACGATGGGTTCGATGACGGTTTGGATGTACCGTGCACTATTCAGTGTCCCCTCGACGATCACCAGAGGTGTACGGCCAGTGTAGGAGATCGCTCCCCACACCATGATGCCGGGTGTTGGCCCTGTGTGCCTCGGTCGTATGCAGTCCTGATTGTGGCGCTCACCTGCAGGGCGCCAAACACGCATGCGACCATCATTGGCACCAAGGCAGAAGCGACTCTCATCGCTGAAGACGACACGTCTCCATTCGTGCCTCCATTCACGCCTGTCGCGACACCACTGGAGGCGGGCTGCACGATGTTGGGGCGTGAGCGGAAGACGGCCTAACGGTGTGTGGGACCGTAGCCCAGCTTCATGGAGACGGTTGCGAATGGTCCTCGCCGATACCCCAGGAGCAACAGTGTCCCTAATTTGCTGGGAAGTGCCGGTGCGGTCCCCTACGGCACTGCGTAGGATCCTACGGTCTTGGCGTGCATCCGTGCGTCGCTGCGGTCCGGTCCCAGGTCGACGGGCACGTGCACCTTCCGCCAACCACTGGCGACAACATCGATGTACTGTGGAGACCTCACGCCCACGTGTTGAGCAATTCGGCGGTACGTCCACCCGGCCTCCCGCATACCCACTATACGCCCTCGCTCAAAGTCCGTCAACTGCACATATGGTTCACGTCCACGCTGTCGCGGCATGCTACCAGTGTTAAAGACTGTGATGGAGCTCCGTATGCCACGGCAAACTGGCTGACACTGACGGCGGCGGTGCACAAATGCTGCGGAGCTAGCGCCATTCGACGGCCAACACCGCGGTTCCTGGTGTGTCCGCTGTGCCCTGCGTGTGATCATTGCTTGTACAGCCCTCTCGCAGTGTCCGGAGCAAGTATGGTGGGTCTGACACACCGGTGTCAATGTGTTCTTTTTTCCATTTCCAGGAGTGTGTTTACTAATGGAGTAGCTGTCTTGAGGCGTTTGACATCAATTTCGACGTGGAATATAAGTCGGTACTTTCATTATATATTGTGTAACTGAATTCTCTTTGCAGGTTCCCTGAACAAAAACGAGAAAAAATATCTAACAAACACGGGCTCTAAAATGCATAACTCAAGAGTTATGAGCACTTCTTCGATATTGTGAAACACCTCTATTCCACTGCAAGTGTTTTGTTTTCCATATTCTGGGAGGGGGTAATAAGGACCAAAACAAGAAAACCATATCCAGTAAACGGGGGCTCTAAAATTCATACTAAAAGAGCTACAAGCACTTTCTCATCTCAGCAACAATGGAGCACATCTCTTTTGTTGAACAAGTACTCATAACTCTTAACGTATGCATGTACTGGACACTTTTTTTCTTGTTTTGGTTCCCACTGTCTCCTCTAAAATACGGAAATCAAAGAGCTTGCAGTGAAAGAGAAGTGCTTCACAGTATCGAATTGAACAAGTGCTCATAGCTGTTAAGGTCTGCGCTTTAGAGTCCAATGTGACTAACATCTTTTTTGTTTTGGTGCAAGGAACCTGTTCTCCAAGTCTGCAAAGCGAATTTAGTTACGCTTTGTATAACCCGTATATGGATTTCTTGAGCCTGAAGTTTTCTCTCGAATATTATGAGACAGCTTATTTATTGTCCTGCGGGTTGCAGTACATACCTGAGGAGACGAGAAACTTGAGCCTTTTACCTTAACTCCAGTAAAACATAACCTCTGTCCTAGGAGTTTCTGAATGAACGGGTTGGGCAACGATCCAGTTCTGCGAGATTATCACGGTACGTCTGGATAGGACACCACCACATCAGGTCATGTTCGGACAGATTTTGCGCGTAGAGAGCACCTTGATAACCTCTTTGCTTGGGTTTAAGGGCCCCGTCAAGCTTGGCGTCGAAATCTTTCATGTAACACTAGACGTTGAGAGTGACACGTAAGGTAGCAGAGTCGAACATCTCCATATGATGTGGTATCGCTGCGAGATTAAGTAAATGCTGTTTTTCTTCCTTTTTGTAACTTTCTTTGGGACTACTACTTACATACATAATATTAGAATTACCCGATAGCTATGTGTTCCAAATTCTTATTGCTCAGGCAGTTCATGTATGCATCGGTCATTCTTATAGCGTAGGTTGTTTTGTTGAGAAATTTTTACACAAATATTAAAAAAGAGCTTGATAATTAAAATTGCACAATAACGTAGAGCTCTAACAATTTCACTTCGCTAGTAGACATTTGCTTGACTATTCACCTAAATGATTTAAGGTATTACATTACATTACAATGCAATAACTGAAAGTTGCTTGAATTGCATATTGTATTTTTTATATAAAAGCGCAAAGTAGAATTACGTAAAATCAAATAAAAAATAGGATTTTTGAGTTACCTATTAGTCACATCAACGTTAACATACCTGTAATTCTTGCAGACGTCGGAACCACGCCGGGACATCTGACAAGGCGAGAGATATGAGCATTAACAGAGTTCACGGTGTGTAAAATGGTAATCAGTGATGCTCGTCATGCAAGTGGTGCGTGACGTTGTGGTTTCTGATTCTTGGCACTCAGTAAAATAAGATTTGTGGAGGCTTGATGGAAGCCTTTGTTAAGTTTTTGGTCAGAAATCGGTATAAGGAACTCGTGGCAGCGAGTAAGTATTTCTCTATGAACTACAACTGTTTTAGTGTGTTATGTTTCGACCAATTATCCACCGATGTGATTGTTATTGAATAAACGCCACAAACGTTCGACAGTTATTCAGCAGTGAGTGTATTAGCCATGAGAACCTTTAGTACCTTTAGTACGAACAGTGAAGTTTAATTTTATTATATATTGAAACACGAATGAGGAATTGTCATAGCGACAATAAGGGCTACAGACTGGGTAACCCACTGACATAAGCTACTTTGAAAAAGGTCAGATTCTCATCGCCTGGCACCTGGGAATGAGTATCTTGGAAACAGCGAAGTTGGTCGGCTGTTCGTCTTGTACTGTCGTGAACACTAATGGAAAGTGGTTGACGGACGGTGAAACCAGGAGTAGGCGACGAAGTACTAGAGTTCAACACCTCATACAGAACGTGGAAATTGGAGGCCAGCCCACTCTGTAAAGCAAGACAGGCGACGGACTGTGGCAGTTCTGACGACTGAGTGCAGGCACAAGTTTTTCTGAGCACATCGTTCAGCGCATATTGTTGTACGAAGGACTACGCAGCAGACGACCCTTACGTCTTCCAACGTTAACTCAACGACATCGTCACTTACGATTGCAGAGATTTGAGGATCAATGACATTAGACCTTGGATCAGTGAACACGTGTCGCCTAGTCGAGTGAACTACGTTCCTTTTTACAACAAGTGGATAGTAGCGTCCGGATGTGGTGTCATCCTGGTGAACGGCTGATTGATATATGCGCTGCGCTACAGAGGCAGACACAGACAATATGTGGAGTACATTTACCTGAGCTTACATGCGACCTGTGGTAGTATGGACTATGTGAATATTATTGCGGTTTACGTGTATCCTTTCATGTTTGATGTCTTCCCCGACGGCAGTGGCATCTTCCATTAGGACAACTGTTTGTGTCACAAGGTCAGAATCGAGCTAGAATAGTTTGGGGATCTTGGTAGTGAACTAACATTGTGTTGCTGGCAAAGTAGGATCGCTACTTTATTGCATTCCAGAGGTGTACCACCACGTAGTTAATCAGGTGGTAACAATGTTTTGGCTCATCAGTGTATATTTTGCTCCATTTAATATGTTTCTCGATATGATTTGCGCATGGGCTCTCGGAATTTTTTGAGTAGCGCTCACCGCAACGCAGAGCGTCTTTGTTATAACGTCTGCCCGGTGCATTTCATATCGTGAGTGTGTCACAGGAATCCTCTTACTAAACAAACTCGTGAGGAATGGTGCAAACTCTAATTTGAATCTTATTTTATCTCGTCCATTTTCTCAACTTTGGTAAGGGTCTCAGACCGAGGAAAAATACTCAAGAATTTTTCTAATAAGACAAACGAAAAATGCTCTTGCATTGGTCGAATAAGGGCTTTGTAAGCGACCACTTTGGTGCGTGAATTTCCACAATAATTCTTAGTCTGGCATCTATCTTCCTCATGGCTAGATTTATGTGATAATCACTTCACAATTAACTACGTAAACATCATTATTGATTACAGTTATTGATCTCCGAGCTGATACTCAAACGATATTGCATCCTTTCGTCTACTTAAGTGCATTGCATTACATGTAGTTGCACCGAGGGCGAGCTTCCAAGCTTTACGCTGTACACAGATCATCTGCATGAATCTCTGCATTTTGTATAAACTTCATAACTATTTTAGCTCCCTCTACACAAATAGCGTCGTCGGGTAACAGCCTCGAAGGCTACAGACATTTTCCGCCATGTCATTTATATACAGTACATAGTGTACGGAAGTGGCCTTAACACAGTTCTTTTGAGGCACGCCAGACACTACCTTCGTACCTTGTTAAGCCTCTCCATTAAATATGACATACTTAGCTCTGTTTTCAAGGAAGCCTTCAATACAGTCGCATATCTATTCGGATATTCTGTACACGCGTATGTTGTTCGCTAGGCGACAGAGTGGAACTGCATCCAGTGCTTTCTGGGGGTCAGGAAGCACGGCGTAACCGAAACTCCGTGATCTGCTGCTTTCTCGATATCAGAAATGAACAGAGCAAGCTGAGTTTCACACGGTCGAGGACTGCGCGTATCATGTTGATCCCTACACAGGAGTTGTTCAATCTCCGTAAATACCATTACACTTTGTAAGTCCTAAACTGGCTATACTTTAAAAAGCACGGCGATGCTACATGGCTAAATAAAAATTGGCTATTCACGCAGCAGTCATGGCTGTCACTACGACATAAAAATTCTATCTTTTCTAAATAAACTGATGTGCAAAACTTTAGGACTGAAGAAATTTTCGCATAATGTCTCACTGCCAAGTAACATAGATCCATGGAACTAGTACCATACAAATACCATACATTGTATTGTATGTATTATATGTTAACCGGGGACCTAGAAACGACCGAGAGGCTCCGGCCCCGCCGCAGCCGCAGTGGTCCACAACCCCACGACGACTACCACAGTCCACTTCACACCTCCGCCGCTCCACACTGAACCTCTCTTTCAGGGTTATTGTGCGGTTCGGCCACCGGTGGACCCCCCCCCTCCCCCCCCCCCCTAGGGAACGTCTCACACTAGACGAATGTAACCCCTATGTTTGCGTGGTATAGTAATGGTGGTGTACGCGTACGTGGAGAACTTGTTTGCGCAGCAATCGTCGACATAGTGTAACTGAGGTGGAATAAGGGGAACCAGCCCGCATTCGCCGAGGCAGACGGAAAACCGCCAAAAAACCTCGACACAAATCCGCCGGGAGGATTCGTTGCTGGGGACCAGGTGCTCCTTCCCGCCCGGAAAATACCATACACAGAAAGAACTGCTACAGTATAATACAGATGGTAACTAAAATAAATATGCGATGAGATGAACAGGCATGACTCTTTTATTCAGAGATAAAAATTATGATGAATTTACCACGAAACAATCATGTTGGACAGTGGAGGACGTACCCTCGTATTGTGAGAGATGGGAACACGTAATGCACATTGGAACATTGTCGAACGTGATCGTTATGGTGGTCCAGATGTTGTGATGTGGAAAGGCATAATGTTGCATGGCGTACTGACCTCCAAATCTTCGAACACGGTACACTCATTTGGCCCGAACTTCATTCTTGTGGATGACAATGTACAACAGCATCGAACTGTGCAGGTGCAGGAGCTTGTGGAACGAGAAGGTATTCAGCGAATGAACTGACCTGCCCGTTCCCCGACTTAAATACCACCGAGCACGTATGGGATGCGTTGGGGGAGATGTTCTGAAGCACACTAACATGTACCAGCGAAACATCTGAGGTCATCAGTACCCTAGACTCAGAACTACTTAAACCTAACTAACCTAAGGATATCACACACGTCCATGCCCGAGGCAGTATTCGAACCTGCGACCGCAGCAGTCGCGTGGTTCCGGACTGAAGCGCCTAGAACCGCTCGGTCACATCGGCTGCCAGTATCATGTTCCGCCTTTTCTAATACACAGGGGGCCATTAGGAATGGCGGTGACGTAAGCGCAATCATTGTCTTTGAATAAATTTGTCATTTCAGTTCGTCTCATCGTGTAATGCGTATTTCTTTCGTGACCTTCTGTATCATACTGTAGCTGTTGTTTCTACGTATGATCCAAGTTTCATTGATCTATGTTACTTGACAGTGACACGTTATGCGAAAGTTACTTTCATCTTAACGTTTTGCACACCAGTGTAAATATGTAAGGGACGATCAAAAAGTTTCAGTTCGAAGGCCATACAGTCCAGAAACGGTATACCAATAACGCACAATCACCGTGAGCTTTGGGGGAATCATCCATCGGCGCACCAGGTTGAAGATACCCGTTTGGTAAAACACGGTATCCCGGTGCGTGAAGAGGTTCGAAACTGCCAGCGGCACATCTTCGTCCGACGGGAGTCGTCGTTCTTTTAAGGCCTTTTTCGAGCCACCGAAACCGTGATATTCGTATGGGGAGAGTTGAGGATTACCGGATGGGTGCTCGAGTGTCTCCCACTTGAGGCTTGCGTCGAATCGTAATCAACATGGGACTTGGTGCACCATTCTACAACGGTGGTTTCGGGAGACCTGCTGCCCAAACATACTCTTCATTCTCCGATGGATGTCTACCACCGGTACTTTTACTTCGATAGTCAAGAACATGACAGTACGTTGGTCCTGTTTGGATGCAGTTAGTAATAACGTCGCCATAGTTCACGTTTCCGCATTTATTGCATGCACGTCGGAAAGACACAAACGCCAAACTAATCCCTTGCCTACATGTCGATGCTTATGCATCCGAATCGCAGTCGCTCTCCTTTGAATATACGCTAGAGGAACGCCCTCCAACGGAAACTTTCTTATCAAAAAAATGGTTCAAATGGCTCTGAGCACTATGGGACTTAACTTCTAAGGTCATCAGTCCCTTAGAACTTAGAACTACTTAAACCTAACTAATCTAAGGACATCACACACATCCATGCCCGAGGCAGGATTCGAACTTGCGACCGCAGCGGTCGCGCGGTTCCAGACTGTAGCGCCTAGAACCGCTCGGCCACCCCGGCCGGCCTTTCTTATCACCCCTAACATTTTTCAACATCTCCTGGCCGCCTCTTTTGTTCGTCACCGCTACATTCCTAATCAAGGGAATGAGCAGACTCGTCATGTCTAAACCCATTGCTCTTTTTTTCCGCTAGTAGTTTACGTCACTTGAAATACTCGAACCAAATGCCAGCTGCGGATGCACACTGAAAGTTACCTTAAAATTTGCTAAACAGGTGATTTCTGGCTTGGCGCCTCCAGCTAAGAGATGGATGCTCCTGAACATCGCCAGCTTCGTTAGGCGCGTAGTGCTCAAGATGTGGGAATAGTGGCCGGACGGCGCAGCGATCTGTTAAGAAGAACTCCATTCAATTCTTTGTTATAAACCGAAGCTAATATTCGTTTCCTGTACTAAAGTTCTGATAAATGTAAATTTACTTTCTGGTAAATGCTGGGAATCACGTCACTTTAACCATATTTTAAACTCGCAAAAGCTATTACGTATGATCAATCTCGCCGTGTAGGTGATGGAATAACCACAGGAATGTCTTGCTGCTTGCCCTGGAGGTATACAGCATGTGCCATCTGAAACCATCAACAGGAAATGCTTGAAGATAATGTTATATGTGAAATGGAGGTTTCACGAGCAGGTGAACTTTTAAATAGTATAGACATATAATTAGGAACGACTGAAGCGCCCAGTATTACAGGCTACAAATCCGCTGTCGGTGAAACAATTAAGTTATCCTCCTGAAGAATTTGTGATTGAAGAGTAAACTAAAATTACCACGTCAGACAAATGTGATGCGAAGATGTATTGTATGTACTAAGGTGGTTGTTACAAAGGCAAATAATAAAATCACAGGTTCTGGTGAATCTTGCCTCTACACTGCAAATAAGACCTCTTTTGAAACTGAAAAGCAGGGTAAAATAACTCTTTAACTTGCTCTGAAAATTAATTTAGGACGTTGCGAATGAACTGTAAGAATGCCAGTGATCACTCTGGTTCGTTCATTGTTACCTATGGTGTGCGTTTGTCTTCAAGAATCGACCGGAAACTTAACAGTAGGTGTGAAAAACGCAATGTTCTGTACCGAATGTCGTGTGGCACATACATCAGAATCTGGAAAAATGGGCAAAGAAAATTTTACATTTTCCACTGATCACGATTTCCTTCCATTTCTTGAAAAGAAAACTCTTCTCCTTCTCTATTCTTGGTAAAGTCCTCGAAATTCTTAACCCTTATCAGCCAAATTTCGAACTCATGCTGACAAATATGTTCCTCAACCGGTGACCGAGAATTTTTCAGTCAGTTCTAAGTTGCAAGCACTAGTACACTATTTTTCCCACTTTCCTCTCTTTCAAACTCTAATTAAATGTGCAGAAGAGTCTTTGAAATAATAACAGTATCACACAGCATTGGATTAATAGTCCCCATTTATAAGAAAGGGAACAGAACAGCATGTGAAAACTATAGAGGTGTAACACTCCTAAGTACAGCTTATAAGATCTTCACAAGTACATTAAACGAAAGGATACGGAAGTATGCAGAAGGCATACTAGGGGAAGATCAGTGTGTCTTTCGACCAGGCAGAGGAACAACTGATCAAATATTTGTGATAAGGCAAATGATGGAAAATTTCTATGAATGTGATACAGATCTGCATTTCTTATTCATCGGTTTCAAAGAAGCCTTTGACAGCATAAATCGGCAAGAATTATACAGAGTACTAAAAGGAGTTGGTATATGTGCTAAATTAATAAGACTAATCAGAATGACAATGACAACGACAGAACAAGCGAAAGCTTTGATTTTAATAAAGGTGTGAAGCTACGGGATAGTCTCTCCACTGTCCTATTCAACATAGCCCTGCATAGTGCAGTAAATAAAATCAACAAAAGAGGCACCATATTTATGAAAACTAGCCAGATATATGCATACGCTGATGACATTGCTATATTAGGAAGAAATACCAATACACTCCTAGAAACATACCGGGCAATGGAAACAGAAGCCTTAAAATTGGCCTCATAGTAAATTAAAACAAAACAAAATATATGGTAATGTCACAATCTGAGGCCAGAAGAACCCCTAAAAACTTAAACATCAATGGAAAATGCTTCAATGGAGTGTCCTCTTTTAACTACTTGGGAGCCCTAATAACAAATGATAACAGTATTGGGAAGGCTGTAAGGAAAAGAATACAAGCACGAAACAAAGCTTACTTTGCAAATATGCAGCTTTTCAAAAGTAGCCTTGTTACAAGAAAAACTAAATTGCTAATATACAGTATAATTCCCTAGTCCGCCCAGTTATCACATACGGCTCAGGGGTATGGACGTTGACAGAAAACGATAAAAATGCTCTAAGAAGCATTGAGCGGAAAATACTACGCAAAATCTATGAGCCAATAAGGGAGGAAGAAGGCTGGAGGATACGCTACAATGCCGAATTACAAGAGTTAATACAAGGCAGGGACATAGTAAAATTTGTGAAATCCCGGCGAATACGATGGCTAGGACACTTGGAGAGAATGGCAGAGGATAGAATTCCAAAGAAAATGATGAAAGGTATGATCCATTCAGTTAGGCGAAAAGGGAGACCTAGAAGAAGATGGTTCGATGAGGTAATAATGGATATCAGCAATATGGGAGTCTGGGGGTGGAAAAGAGCAGCAAATAACCGAGAAGTGTGGAGGAAGATTGTTGAAGAAGCCAAGGCTCACCAAGGGCTGTAGAGCTACTGAAGAAGAAGAAGTATCACACAGGATCAATTATAACTGTGGCCCAGTTTTCTGCAGAAATGTCGATCTTCATCTCATACTCACAGGGCTTTTGTTTATGGAACTCAAAAAATTTAAGTTCTGAACATTATATCACTGTTTCACATTTTTACAATAGTTACAAGAAATAAAATTAATGCAGACATATTACAAATTTCGTAATTGTGCGGACATACCCCATACCAATATGGAGGGAAAGTTACAGATAAAATATAAGCTTTACGATTATTTAGTTATCTTCTGATCGCTTCCAATCGGCGAACAAACGATCACATCGCTGCGATTAGAGACTAGCACATAACCAGCGCCACCTTGTTCCTAGCTGGCGTTCGCTTGGTATAGCGTGAGAATTTAGGACTGCACAATCGGCAGTTTCAAGAGCGGAAAGCGTGCAATAAATGTCATGTTTCATAATCTTTCTGAGTGACTTTCAATTAATACTGACAGCAGAAATTATCCTTAAAAACTTTTATCAATGTTGACTGACAGTGGGCAAAGAATCAACGCAGATTTCGACGTGATAAGTCTGACCATTCCCTTGTAAGTATGTTATCCGGAAATCATGGCACATACAAGTGATATTGATCTTGAGAACACAGTCATTCATTAAGGAGATTCTGTTTCTGTTACCCAGATTCCGTTTGATTTTGTTAGTTTTGGTAAACTACTGGCCATGAAAATTGCTACACCACGAAGATGATGACGTGCTACAGACGCGAAATTTAACCGACGGGAAGAAGAAGCTGTGATATGCAAATGATTAGCTTTTCAGAGCATTCACACAAGGTTGACGTCGGTGGCGACACCTACAACGTGCTGACATGAGGAAAGTTTCCAACCGATTTCTCATACACAAACAGCAGTTGACCGGCGTTGCCTGGTGAAACGTTGTTGAGATGCCTCGTGTAAGGCGGAGAAATGCGTAACATCACGTTTCCGACTTAGATAAAGTTCGGATTGTAGCCTATCGCGATTGCGGTTTATCGTATCGCGACATTGCTGCTCACGTTGGTCGAGATCCAATGACCGTTAGCAGAATGTCGAATCGGTGGGTTCAGGAGGGTAATACGGAACGCCGTGCTGGGTCCCAATGGCCTCGTATCACTAGCAGTTGAGATGACAGGCATGTTATCCGCATGGCTGTAACGGATCGTGCAGCCACGTCTCGATCCCTGAGTCAACAGATGGGGACGTTTGCAAGACAACAACCATCTGCACGAACAGTTCGACGACGTTTGCAACAGCATGGACTGTTAGCTCGGAGACCATGGCTGCGTTTACCCTTGACGCTGTAGTAGACATGAGCGCCAGCGATGGTGTACTCAACGACGAACCTGGGTGCACGAATGGCAAAATGTCATTTTTTCGGATGAATCCAGGTTCTGTTTACAGCATCATGATGGTCGCATCCGCGCTTGGCGACATCGCGGTGAACGTACATTTGAAGCGCGTATTCGTCATCGCCATACTGGCGTATCAGCCGGCATGATAGTATGGGGTGCCATTGGTTATACGTCTCGGTCACCTCTTGTTCGCATTGACGGCACTTTGAACAGTGAACGTTATATTTCAGATGTGTTACGACCCATGGTTCTACCCGTCATTCGATCCCTGCGAAACTCTACATTTCAGCAGGATAATGCACGACCGCATGTTGCAGGCCTTTCTGGATAAAGGAAGTGTTCAGCTGCTGTCCTAGCCAGCACATTCTCCAGATCTCTCACCAATTGAAAACGCCTGGTCAGTGGTGGCCGAGCAACTGGCTCTTTACAATACGCCGATCACTACTCTTGATGAACTGTGGTATCGTGTTGAAGCTGCATGGGCACCTGTACCTGTACACGCAATCCAAGCTCTGTTTGACTCAATGCCCAGGCGTATCAAGGCCGTTATTACGGCCAGAGGTGGTTGTTCTGGGTACTGATTTTTCAGGATCTATGCACCCAAATTGCGTGAAAATGTAATCACAAGTCAGTTCTAGTCTACTATATTTGTACAATGAATATCCATTTATTATCTGCATTTCTTCTTGGAGTAGCAAATTTAATGGCCAGTAGTGTAAATGGGAATTTCTGAAGGAAAGACGATGTTCTTTGCGAGAAGCATTATTGAGAAAATTTAGAGAATCGGCATTTGAAGCTAACTGCCGAACGATTCTGCTGCCGCCAACATACATTGCGCTTAAGGACCACGAAGATAAGATACGAGAAATTAGGACTCATACGGAGGCATGCACATAGTCGTTTTCCTCTCACTCCATTTGCGAGTGGAACAGGCAGGAAAATGACAAGTAGTGGTACAGGGTACCCTCCGCAACGCACTGTATGGTGGTTTGCGGAGTATCTGTGTCGATGCAGATGTAGATAGGTTGCAGTGGCAGACCGTACAGCTACCACAGCACAGATAAGAGGGCTTGTAAGCCGAGAAGTGTCAACACGAATTGTTGTGAACCGGTTATTATTAGCAGTGGGACCATGAGCACGAAGGCCTCTAGCCAGTCTTCCACTCACGACAGACATCGACGTGCACGGCTCAACTAGTGCCATCAGAGAATGACGTGGAAGATGGAATGGCACGCCGTGGTCTTCAGCGATGAAGCAGATTTTGCCTGCACGCAGGTGATGGTCGTTTGCGCTTACGACGTAGACCTGGTGAGCGCTGTCTCATGCAGTACATTTGTCCGAGACACTGGCTCCACCACAGGCCTTATGGTCTGTAATTCGATAAGAAACAAATCTCATTGACCTTTTGTGTGTCTGGAGATTGTTGCTAGACCCGTTCTTTTGCCGTTCTTGCAGCAGCGTTGTTCCAACAGGATAATGCTAGTCCACTCACTGCTTGTGAAACTCAACGTGCTCTGCAAGCCCTTCAGAAACTTCTCTGGCGAGCACGACCTCCGGACTGGCCTTCAACGGAGCACGTGTGGGATATAACGGAACGGAAAGTGACTCGTCAACCAACAACTCGTACAGAACTATGTCAACAGGTCGAGCAGGCGTGGAATAACTTATCCTAGGACAGTATTCGGCATCTGTACGATCGACTGTATGCCAGAGTCAGCGCCTGCATTGTCGCCCGCGGAGGCTACAGCACGTACTAATATGGGTGTTTCAGCATGGGTCGATACCAATTACCTGAGAACCGCTTGTGCTTTTGATCTGTAAATGTAATCATTTCATGTGCTCCATACACACTGTTGCAAAAATTAGTCTTGATTGAATAGGCACCCGCTGAAAGGGTGTACTATTTTTTTTTCCGGAAGTGGATTTTGAGAAGGCCGAGTTGTCAGCCAGCCTCTGACAGATGGAGCTGACCCTCCATCATCACGGATCCACTGAAAGGAAAGGTCAACCACATCGTTAAACACAATGGACGCAACACCTTTAGCCAAGCGCACGATCAGTGTCCGGAAGTGTCACGTTCACTTGCGTATGAATTACCAGGTGAACGCTTGGTATGCGCACTGACAACTTATCCTCGTGGAGGAGAATGAAAAGTACCCCAAAGTTCAAGGCGACAATATGGAATATGGGAAAATATACGAAACATATATATATACGAGGGTTGGAACTTTAATAGTGGCAACTATTTATTTACAGATCGTACAAAATAGACACGTGTTTCAAAGTTTTACTGACCTTCAATGTAGTCATCAGCATTGTGTATAACCCGTTGCCAGCGATGTGGAAGTCGTAGGATACTCTTAGTAGTGCCAGTTGTGGTGACAGTTCGAGCGGCGCGGTATATTGCCTGACGAATTTGTAACAGTTCTGAAGCGAAAGCCGTGAAGTGTTTTCTTCAGTTTAGAAATCGAGTTGAACTCACGAGGGCTTAAGTCAGGGGAGTGCCGTAGGGGTATAGCACTTAGCAGCCCCATTAGTCAAACAAATCAGTAACAGCTTGCACTTTACGTGCTTGAGCATTGTCCTGCAAAATGATGGTCAGGTCCTGCAGAAAGCGTCATCACTACTGCATCTATGCTGTTTATTTTTGGAACACCACCTACGACCAGCTTAATTTATTAAAACGTGTGATCTGATATACAGTATTCCCGCCTGCTCGTGTCATTATAGATATTTTCTTAAATTCTTTAACAAATACAAGATAAAATTTTGTGACCTTATAGTTTTGCAAACCTTTGTCCCTGTCTTATTTAGCAACGAACGATATAGATTTTATGAAATACATTATAACTGAAGAAAATTAAAAAAACTATATAATGGAAAGGAGGAAAAGAAGTGTGAGGTAGAGTACATATGGTGTGTGGTTCAGCCAGTAACCTTTCTGTTGGCTTCGAGCAACTTCAACCTCGACGCAAAGACCACACTTATCGCTAGTCATAAATTCCTCAGACGTATTGCCTGCCAGCTATAACTCAGGCAGTTCAATGAAACCGCTGCTGCAGCTCCTCACTCCTCGAGGTTGATGGAGCATTTGCTCTCTGGCCCTCAGACAATCACTGCATTCGGTAGAGATTTAAGTGAAGGCTACTCCGGGCAGTGCACTCACAGTAACAGAAAACTGTCTAAGTAGAGCTTCTCATAATTCACTTTACTTACGTATCGTGACCTATAGAAAAGTACTTATTTGTTCGATATTATCTGTCTAGATACAGTTGTTATCATATATGTGATTGTGAAGTCCGCTAATGTGTTCGCCGTTTACAATGTTAAAAGTTGTGTTCCAAAATACGGAGAAATTTGGTTTTTAGAAATTGTTTTATTTATTCCTCTAAATCAATGTCAATCCCCTCAAAATGGCACGTATAAGATACAGTATTACACACTTACTTTTTCCAATCACTTAAACAGATGTGTAACTATACCTTTGAGACAGCTTTTATCTCCCTGTGATGCTTCTTTAATCTCATCTATTCTTGTAAAACGGTAGGCCTTTAAGGTTTCCTTATTTTTGATACCAGAAAAAACCCACATGGGGTCATGTCAGGCAAATAAAGAGGCTTGGCCATCATTATAGTACTGTTTTCTGACAAAAATTGTGTGAGCAGTTGTATGTATTATTGTAGTGCAAAGGCCGTGAATTTTTTTTCTACAATGCTTGTGGTGTGCTTACTGTAAGACCTTCGGTACACACACCATCAGATTATTTGACTTGTCGCTCTAACGAAGTAGGCGAGACTCACCAATATGTCTCGTGGTCTTATCGTGGCGTGTTTATCTTCTGCCGTTAGGTCAGACGATAGAAATGCTAATTGCGCGCTTAGAGTAGCAGATTGACAGTGAACAACTTTAAACAGAACTTGATTAATTTTCACACACATTTATTAAAATAATAACAAGCATAAACATTATGTAACTTGATTCTGGATGCTATTTACAATTGACAATCTGAAGTTCCTTTGGTCTTCGTATGTTAATCTTATTCTCGCATATCTCTGATACTTGTAAAAGTGTCTATACATTTACCATCATGGCTATGCACAGGAATATGGTAATCTTCTTTAGGTGCAGACTGAAACTTGACTATAGACTGGTACAGACTAATGCAGACTGGCACAGACAAATGCAGATTGACTAATCAGAGGTCTGTACACTCGTTATTATACCTCGCACGTTCGGGTATCAATGCGCGAGTGTGATCCGCGAGGAGAAAAGGTTCTACGTTAGCAGCAATCTGAGTGGCTGCGTTACATATTAATACTCCGATCGGCGGAAGCAGAATTTGGTCCGTCTCTAAGGCAGCGTCATCTCGTATTGCGGAGACGGATGAGCGCTGCGCCTGCGTTGTGGTGATTAGCAGGGCGCGCTCTAGTGGGAAAGTTGTGTACACGCTTACTACGCGGAACTACGTACACGACAATGCTTCACGCAAACGGTGTTGAACTTGCATATAGTACTCTTTACTGTTCTTTAGGTCTTCTGACAGGAACTTATGGTGGATTACGCCGTTAAAAATGAAGAACACAGCGAGGGTAACTTTCACATTTGACCGAATTTATCAAACGTCTTCCAGCCTTGGCGATTCAGAATGCTTCCACAGTCACAATTGAGTTTGAGTTTCGACGTCATTTCCTTAAACTCATGCTTCATCACCTATTATGACAATTTTCAGTAATTTTGCATCGTAGTTTACTTGATATAGCGTCTCCTGAGCAACTTACATTAGTCACCATTTTTTTTTAAATTCAACAATCAAATTTGCAGGCACACGTTTCATACCAAAAGCATCCAAAAACATTTCATAGTTTGAGTCAATTGAAGTGTCAACATCATCCGCAACTTCTCTGATTGTGATTCGACGTACATTCATATTCATTTCTTTCACTGTTATCCCGATTTCGTCGGTTGACGATGTGCTGCGGCGTCTAGGCCTCGTCACGGTCTTCTTTGAAACACTTAGACCACTCTTGAAGCCTTGTTTTACTCATAGCATACTGACCAAAAGCAATACTTAACATTTCTGAAACTTTGCTGTTCTGTATTCCGCTCTTATATTAAAATTTAATACGAATTCTCTGATCGATTTTTATACAAGATAAATTATCTCTGTCGCCGGCCGGTGTGGCCGAGCGGTTCTAGGCGCTTCAGTCTGGAACCGCGCGACCGCTACGGTCGCAGGTTCGAACCCTGCCTCGGGCATGGATGTGTGTGATGTCCTTAGCTTAGTTAGGTTTAAGTTGTTCTAAGTTCTAGGGGACTGATGACCTGAGATGTTAAGTCCCATACTGCTCAGAGCCATTTGAACCATTTTTTGAACCAAATAATCTCTTAGACTACGAAAACGCGTGTAGCCCTTTGACAGATGACATCTGACTGAATATTCGATAGGGCTAACTTTGTACATCTCCTTCTCAGACGTGCTTATCAACGCAAGAACGAAAACATCGCACGAATCGACTAACACAAAATTCCCCTTACTTTTTAAACACATTTCGTATTTATCCGGTTTGATGTGTTTTTTGACTCTGACCAAGTCATGCCCAGTTTGATGGGTTGCGCTTACTGCAACATGCGAAAATGTATTCGCAACCGAAACTCAACAGTTTTTATAACAAAATAAATTGAAGTTTTGTGCTTAATTAAATGGCACCCACTGTCGTAAAATGTTTTAGGCAACATATGTTTAGACAACTTGTAGATGCTGTGGATTCTGTTGACATTAAAATTTTCTTAAGCTTTCTTTGCCTACAGGCAGTAATATTCCACGTGATTTGGTAAAATGGTTAAGAATACTCAATCACTTCAAGCGTTCTATCATGAATTAGCTGTCACGTGATGCAGTGCTTTCTTTCCCACGTGGAAAATTATTGGTTTTCTTCTTCTTTCCCAGCATAGGGGTTTTACTGATAGATGATCATATTTTACGATTCCGATGATATTAAGGTGTAATAGGTCTCACGTCGCAAATTTATTCTCGCCCACTGTTTTCATCATCATTATTCTTATCATGCGAGTCTTCTGAAAGTCCGTTCCATCAATCATATGGCCTCGCTAGATCTCTTCTTCATTGCGGTTAATATTGGAACACTTTACATGGCAACCTAATTTGCGATTAATAACATGCTGATGCTACTTAATTTCGTACATTTGTACAACAGCATGTCTTTTTATATTTTCACTCGTTATTCTGTCTTTCAAAGTTCAGTCAATTAGATAATGTAAGAATCTCGTCTGTGTGCAGTTTATTAGGACTTTTATCATTTCTGGGTAGAGGCCAACATTCACTACCATGTAAGAGCGTCAGTTTTTATATCACAATCACACTATAAAATCTGAGTTGTGTTTCTTTTCTTGTTTGTTTGGCAAAGGTTCTATGTAATATTCCATTTTATTATACTTGTATTTTTCTCTATGTCAGTCTGGTTTATAAATTGCGAAATTTGGCTACTGAAATACAGGGTCTCTCAGAAATGTTGCGACAAACTTCTAGGGATTGTAGATGTTGTCTTGAGGAGCAAATCGAGGATAGGAACCCTTGTCCAGAATCGTCATCCAGTGACGCTACAGAGCGGTGAAGTCATCGGTTCCGGTGCTTGCCATTAGGCCTCTCCTTCGGCAGCGGACGTGACTTTGTACGCCGACGGACTGTAGGCGGAACGTCTCGCAATGTTGTTTGTTATATAGTAATCGCGACTGATTGCCAAGATCGCCAGTGGAGAAGATGGAGCTAGCTGATGCGTAAACAGCTATTGTCTCCTATGAATTCGGTGGTCTGTTGCCTTGGTGAATGATGGCATCGGACACGGGTCTCCATCCGAAGTTTATTTTTATCCTGTATGCCGAAATACTCTGGAGATTATAGGGAGGGGGGGCAGTTAATCGCGATCACAAAATGACAAACAACATTACGAGACGTCCACCTACGGTCTGTCAGTGTATAAAGTCACGTCTGCTACCAAAGGGGTGTCCTAGTGGTAAGCGCCGGCGCCTATTCTTTAACCGCTCTGTAGCCCCTTTGGATGAAGTTTCCAGACACGGGTTTCCATCCTCAATTTGTTCCTTGAGACACCCTCTACAACCCCCGGAAGTTCGTGTCCTGTATATTAAGTCTCTGATCTGTTCTATTATTTTATTACTATTTGAAATATTTCACTCTTGAAAGATTTTATCCCAGTTTATTTGAGTTTCCGAAATTTACGTATTGTAATTGGTTACAGATAAATACATATGGGGCGGCTCCACAAGACTACTGTGCGAAATCTACAAGAGAGATAACGGTGATAGAGCGTCTCTCCAAGTTTGGATTCACAATGCATGCCCTGGCGTAGTTGCAGAGCACACCACTAGGGGCTAGGAATATCAGAACACATACAGACGTAATCCGCTCCGTATTGTCGCATCAGATTAGTTTGTGCAGCAGATAGGTAATTCAATAAACAGATGTTCAAAGCGGGTTGCTGCAGTGACTTCAGTTAAGAACATGCTCGTGCTCTTCCGTTGGTACTGACGTTTGCCCTGTCACACATGGTACCCATATTGACCACCTGTAACGTGAGTTAAAAACTTGCAGAGCTCCTCTGTCTACTGATACGTGTTTATTTTCTGTTAGTCTTGTAGTTTTCGCACAGTCGTCTTTTGAAACCTCGGAGGTACTTATGAATGACGCTGTATGTTCGTGAAAACGTTTTGAATTTTTGATTCAGATCTTCGTAAATCATCGTCATTTTCAGCCAGTAATATCCGGGCGCCTGCAAATAATAACGTTCACGGCAATGTATTTTTGTCAAATTTTTCGTGGCGTAGAATTACGTCCTTCCGAGTTCCTAATGTTACTAGTCAAGTTCTTATTACGGCATATAGTCAGCGCGATGACACAGAGTCAAAGAATGACTTCTGCTGATCCAATTCTTTGCTTAGATGGAGAGAGAGAGAGAGAGAGAGAGAGAGAGTTTTGGGGTGAGGGGATGTGGAGAAACGACGCGGGTGCTAGTTGAGGCCGCAGCGCAGCTTCGATCCCGTTAGCCACTAAGTGCGCGCCAGCTAAGCACGAGTGCTCCCACCGCCGAGCGGGCTGCGCAATTGCTCCATCCAATTACTTGCACCGCCTAACCCGCGCCGCCGCTGCTGCGGGTGAAACTTTAGAGTAAAGTTTGTTTCGCGTTGTCAAAACTGTTTTCACACCAACAGATGCTACCACATTACTTACATGGGTCGAACAGTATTTTAAAACAAGACTAAATGAAACCTGTAGTATAAGGGTGTCCCATTTATCTTGCATCCAGAAATAACTTTTGTTCACTAGCAAAATAAAATGCATATCAAGCAAATATTGTTCAGGGTACATTAACCAACATGACTGCCTTACTTGTAACTGTGTTCGTTACGAAGATGTGTAAAGTAGTATGTCCCTTTTAAATAATATCCTATATTTTTTATTCATCTGGAACTAGAGTTTTGTGTCAGTACAATGTACAGCAGCTAAAAGAAGGTAGAAACTGTCAATGGAGGCTGTAAACTAGCAGCACATAACTGCAACAATTTTTTTTTTAATTTATGGGACCAAACTGTTGAGGTCAGGCCGGGGTAGCCGAGCGGTTCTAGGCGCTAGTTTGGAACCGCGCGACCGCTATGGTCGCAGGTTCGAATCCTGCCACGGGCATGGATGTGTGTGATGTCCTTAGGTTAGTTAGGTTTAAGTAGTTCTAAGTTCTAGGGGACTGATGACCACAGATGTTAAGTCCCATAGTGCTCAGAGCCATTTTTTTTTTTTTTTTTACCCGTTTGATGTAGACTACCAAGCTTACCAGTGATGTGATGGCAGAACGATGACGTCTGCGGGTAGCCACTGACCTTTAGCAGACACTATCAGTACTCCGCGTTGAACAGCACACATTTCCCGCCCGCCATTTCTGGCTTTCAAAAAATGGTTCAAATGGCTCTGACCCCATTAAGACTTAACAAAATGGCTCAAATGGCTCTGAGCACTATGAGACTTAACATCTGAGGTCATCAGTCCCCTAGAACTTAAACCTAACTAACCTAAGGACATCACACGCATCCATGCCCGAGGCAGTATTCGAAACTGCGACCGTAGCGGTCGCGGGGTTCTAGACTGAAGCGGATAGAACTGCTCGGCCACACCGGCCGGCTTCCTGTATTTGAGATTGTGTCGCTTCAGTATGCAGCCACTGACAAGAAGATGGAAGTAGGAGTGGCTAGTAAACTTATTACGTGCGGTATTAAAATGTAAACAAGATATTTCCCTGAAACATTAATTGAAATTAATTTAAAACTGAGAAGCTATTTGGACAAATACACTTAATATTCATTCATAAGACTTTTTGTCAAACTTAATAATTAAATTTAAATATTGTTCTTAAACTTCTGTGGACATTACCTGAATGAATCAACTGAAGTACTCAGTCTCCAGAGTACGTTCTAAAATTGTGTGATCTTCAAGAATTTTGACGACATAGTCAGGCGGCCCAGTCAGGAACAACTCTCGGTGTTTGCTGCAGCCCCACTCGGCGGAAGGCAACCCCAGCAGCGCGCCGAACTTGAAGGCAGCATGCGAGCGCGGCCGCGGGCAGACTTAGCCCCATGTACACAAGCGGAAACACACACCTCAGAAGCCCGTTGATGCAGACTGTGTTCACTGAATCTTTGGGAAGAATGTTTCAATGTAATTATTAAGTCTGACAAGATGTCTCATGTATGAATATTACGTGCATTTATGCAAATACATTAAGAGTTTGAAATTAATTTCCGAACACTTTTTGGACGACTATGTTACATTTTAATATCACAAATTATTGGTTGCATAGCCATTCCTCTCACACGCTCCCCCCTCTCCCTCCCACCCGTCAAGCTGATGCATGGATCTGTACAACGCAGAGTGGGAGTAATAAAATGTTGAATTCCACTGAATGTTGAATAAGTCTTCTTATTTTACGGCTTATGTTTATGTTACATCATTAAAATTTTTTTGAGTTTTCGTAACTTGTGATAAATCAGGTACAATTTTAAGAATTTAAAATTTTAAATTTATATGATCTATCTGGATGCTTATTGGTGTTATATTTTAGGTTTAGATCTGAAGATAAACATTAAGTGAACGAAACTAATTATCATTTGTGACATCCTTGAGCGGAGACTGTTTACAATATTTTTGTTAAGTTTGTATGGCTTTCGGCTCTTCCCGTGCGGTACTAAATTTTCACATCGTCAAAATTGAAACAGCAATACGGTTTCATTTGGTGACTGAGCAGCTTTGTATCTTAGTCTATGGTTCAAATTACTGGGATTCAGTCGTCCAAGAGGTACCAGCTAGTCACTCAGTAACGTGTTAAAACCATGCTTGATATTGTGAGACTACAAGGAATATGATCCAGATTATTAACTGAGTTATTAAAAATCATGGTAGGTTGTCTCATTTGACAATTTTCCGTGTATACCTCCGAATTGTGCGGCTAGAAGTGGCTTATGGCGCAAGTCAAGATACGATATCTGAAAAGTTAAACGAATTTGAACTTCTTTTTGTTGTGCCTTTGCCTCACATCGGCGCAGGGTCGACATGGTTAAATTTAACGGGTGGTCGGATGCCCTACCTGTCGCCACCCAGTTTATCTGTCTGCTTGAAGGGCTGTTGATGTGAAAGTGATCGAAAGTTTTCTAAATGTTTGCGAATCGTGTAACTGAAGCGAGACTTGGATACCTTCTTGGTATTGACCTACTGGGATGTGGAAAGCCGCCTAAAACCCATATCCAGGTTGGCGGCACATCGAATGCCGTCGTTAATCCTCCAGGCGGAGTCGATTCGATCTGGGCCGGCGCACCCCCCCCCCCCCCCTTTTTTTTGCAGAAGCGCACGAAAGGAGGGCAAAAGCCACGGAGGAGAGGGCAGTAGAGTCGGGTAATGACTGGCTTTGTCTGGTATTGAGCATAAACGAAAGAGGCGCGTTTTCATGTGGCCACCCCGCTGTGAGGTACGGTACAGAAATGTAGCGCGGGGGGTGTTAAAGGCGTCAGCAGGAGGCGAGGTGGTGGTGGGGGCAGCGAGAGTGCTGTCCACGTGTGGCGTCATGCAGCTTAGCGGGGGTGGCGTAAAGACAGCGTGAGGGTAACTGGCGAAGAAGGTGTGGTAGCGCGGTCGATGCTCGCTTTCATTGTGGGTGGTTTGTAACTACTGCCAGAAATCAAGGCGTGATTTATCGCCAGGATTATACGGGTAAGTGATCGTCCATCCCTTGACCCATACAGTAGCATGATCTATGGTGGCGAGGAAATGAGTCTCCTCAGGATGGACAAAATTCCATGGGTCAATCGAGTCCGGCGGAACGCGGAGGTAGCAGGCAACAGCCTGCCGACCCAGTTTCCATACCCCTTTAGTGGCTGCATGTCAGCTGGTGGGCATTGTCGTCCACAAGATGGCAAACTGTATTGATTGCGTCAACACGTTGATTTGTGGCGAACTTTCCACATGCGACATGGTACGATGTTTCCCGAACGTTGGAAGGACGGAAAGGCTGGTGGACATAACGCAAAATCGTGGGAGGTTTTAGTTCGACGTTGTTGCGGGATATGCAACGAAGTAGTGCGGTGTAGAAGTTGGTGGTGCGAAATAGGGCCTTGCTTGGTAAATGATTGTGAGAGTAACTGAAGTCAACAACGATATAAGATATGTGCGGCAGATGGAACGTGATGTGGCATACTGGCACTAGCGGGAATATGGAAGCGGGCGTAAGAATGTCCAAGCAAGCTGCGCGTAAGGGAGATGCCCCTTCCCACTGCTTCTGCATGGTGACATGAGCAAAGACGCCGATCGGAGTTGCCCATTGAAAAGACTGAGGGTCCCCGTTCGTGGTTGAAGGGTGAGCGTTTCGCAACGGACCATAAAGAACGTACCGGCCGTAAGAAGCTGTCGGAACGGGACATGGAGGCTGCGTCCATTAGTTGGAGGGAGTGGCAGTACCCGTGGTATGTGGATCATCTCGGACGCCACAAGTTGGCTGAGGTATTCGACAGGTTGTAAAGAATCGAGTTGGTGGAGGAGATTTTGTCGCACTCCCGTCCTGATGAGTTGGAGAGTACACTGAAAACTGATGCCAGCGGAGTGGCGCACGGTGGATGTGAGAATGATACCAAGGTGTCGTAGGTTCTGTATGCATGGTAGGGGTGCTAAGTCGTCGTGTGGGAGGCCACGTCCAATTAACATCGTCAAGGATTTAGCAACATTAATGGGACTACCAGCTTCCGTTTCATACGTTGATGTCAAATCGAGTACCTTCTGAGTTTCGTCCATGAGTGTACTAAGAGGAGGAGGTCGTCCGCATATGCGCGAGAATGAAAAGTGTGCTGTCACAAAGTGAGACCAGGAATTTGGGTCGTGAGGCTCCCGATGAGTGGCTCCAGGGTTGTGGCATAGTGTAGTGTGGAAAGTGGGCGCCTTGCCTTATGGAGCGGGGTATAGTCAGTGGTCCCGCCTCAAGGCCGTTGACTTGAAACAGGGATTCGGAGCTGCTGTACAGGGGCCGGATGATAGCAATAAGGAAAGGTGGAAAACCTATTCGGTCCCTTACGGGCAATAGAAAACGATGCCGCACCTTGTCGAATGCCCGGTCAAAATCAATGTCAACCACCGCGGCGCGGAGTCTGCATTCTGCTGCGAGTGCGATTATATCGCAACATTCCCTTGTGACACCGAGCGAAGTGCTACAGTGGTTAGTACACTGGACTTGCGTTCAGGAGGACGACGATTCAAACCTGAGTCCGGTTCCTAAATCGCGCAAATGCCGGGATGGTTCCTCTGAAAGGGCGCGACCGATTTCCTTCCCCGTCCTTCCCTAATCAGATGGGATCGATGACCGCGCTGTTTGGTCTCCTCCCTCATATCAACCAACCAACCAACCAATCCCCTGTGGCTGTTTGTGAACCCTCTACCAGGCACTTAAGTGTGAATTGCAGAGTAACCATGCAGATGTAGAATTGTCTGTTCTGTGGTCAGAATTCAAGGGAGTATTTTGCGGCAACGCGGCGCCAAGAGTTGTGCAAAAGTTTTATAGTCTGCATGAAGCAGAGTTAGGGGGCGGAAGATGCTGTCGTCGCTCCCGGTGCCGGTTTGTGGGTGGGTGTAATAATTTCCGTGACAAAGGTTGGTGATGGGGGCGGTGTCCATCGTCAACAGTTCATGAAACCACGACGCCATTAGCGTGTGGAAGGCACGATAAAATTCCATCGGCAAACCATCGACGCCAAGTAACTTATTCAAAGCACTTTTTTAATTGCATCGTGGATCTCGTCGCATGTAACAGGCTCCGTCAGCTCGCCCGCAACATCAGCGGCGAGGGCGCGTGCGGCGTGTGATAACACAACCTCCTCAGCACAGGTGTTGGCAGCTCCTGCTGATACCTTGTGCGGTTGTGATCTGCAAAGGCGTTGACGATTCCTGCCTAACAAGTGACGTGATAGGCGCGACAGGTGTATATTTCAGTGGTGAGTCATTGTCGTCGTTGTTTCTCATCGGAGGCAATATGATGCATGATGGGGTATTGCTGCTCCGCGTAATCTTGACGTCTGGCTCTCACCACCATCCCCTGCACTCTAAGGCGTGTGAACGTCACGGTTTGTGCCTTAATCCTGCTGCGTTCCCTCTGGGTTTCAGGGTTGGGGGACTGGGCGTCCAGGACGCGGAGAACGGCGTAAAAACAGTCGGTAGTGTGCCGGCGCCTCGTAGCTACTTCCTTGTCGTACTGAATCAATGTACGTCGAATGGCAGGTTCAGCGCATTCGAGCTGAAACGTCCCCTTAGAAAAATTAATGAAACTGTGCTGATAATCCCCTTACGTTATTTGATTTTCAATCAGCTGAGTAGAACTGAACGTACTCAGACATTTCGCTCTATGTGTCAGACCCACCATACTTGCTCCGGACACTGCGAGAGGGCTGTACAAGCAATGATCACACGCACGGCACAGCGGACACACCAGGAACCGCGGTGTTGGCCGTCGAATGGCGCTAGCTGCGCAGCATTTGTGCACCGCCGCCGTCAGTGTCAGCCAGTTTTCCGTGGCATACGGAGCTCCAGCGCGGTCTTTAACACTGGTAGCATGCCGCGACAACGTGGACGTGAACCGTATGTGCAGTTGACGGACTTTGAGCGAGGGCGTATAGTGGGCATGCGGGAGGCCGGGTGGACGTACCGCCGAATTGGTCAACACGTGGGGCGTGAGGTCTCCACAGTACATCGATGTTGTCGCCAGTGGTCGGCGGAAGGTGCACGTGCCCGTCGACCTGGGACCGGACCGCAGCGACGCACGGATGCACGCCAAGACCGTAGGATCGTACGCAGTGCCGTAGGGGACCGCACCGCCACTTCCCAGCAAATTAGGAACACTGTTGCTCCTGGGGTATCGGCGAGGACCATTCGCAACCTCGAATCTGCACGTCCAGCACGAACGCTGGTCCAACTGAGGCGCCAGGTGGATATGGCATGGCAAGCCGTTTCACAGGACTACATCCAGCATCTCTACGATCGTCTCCATGGGAGAATAGCAGCCTGCATTGCTGCGAAAGGTGGATATACACTGTACTAGTGCCGACATTGTGCATGCTCTGTTGCCTGTGTCTATGTGCCTGTGGTTCTGTCAGTGTGATCATGTGATGTATCTGACCCCAGGAATGTGTCAATAAAGTTTCCCCTTCCTGGGACAATGAATTCACGGTGTTCTTATTTCAATTTCCAGGAGTGTAAAAGATTCTAACTACTGAAGGCACTAACTACTGGTAGGAATACTTACCAAATGAAAGATTTTGATAGAGAACAAACAATGTATTTACCTTAATAGTCTTCAAAAGTCATAATATATATATATTCAGTTCATGACATCCTTTCTTGCAAATTTCCTGTCTCTGATGGACTCCGCCCTCTCTCTCCCCACATCCACCATTGCTGGCGGCTCACCTCCAACTGCGCAAAGCTACGCGCTGTTCACATAAAACTGCCCAACACTACAATAGATAATATTCCAACAATGTAAACCAGCCACAGACTGCACACAGCACAGCCAGTGATTTTCATATAGGACATAAAAACCTAAACAGCCTACTTACAGAGTCACTAAATCAAGGTCGTGCAGCTCTTGGGCAAGCGACGTTCACAGGTGGCCCGTGTCTCTGTAACATGTTGAAAACATTCGGGATGGTGGAGATGGGATTTTGTTAAACTTCCACGGCATATGACGGCGTCGGACCACTTGTTGCCGTAGGAGTCTATTGCAGATGTAGGCACAGTGGTCCGAAAAGGCCAGAGGCCAATGTTCTGCATCTTGGAGTCAGGAGTGAGTCCTCGTGAGACCTAAAATCTGTCTAGGCGGCTCGCGGAGTGACCGTCTAGTATGTATGTCCAGGTGCCGAACTTCCAAAGTGTCGCGGAGCAACAGGTCACAAACGTACAAAGCGCGGTTCTTGACAGGTTTTGTAGTAGATCATTTGATCCTTAGATTGCGGGACAGTATTAAAATCACCCCCGAGTAAGTAATGATCACAGCGCCCAAGAAATAAAGGGGCTATTTGTTCCGAGTAGATGCGTGCGCTGTCGTGCCTGCGGGTGGCGCCTGACGGTGATCGCCTTGCCTGTGGCTGATAGAAGGTATGTAACATCAGCTACCGAGATGCCCTCGCGGGCTTAGATGGCTACTCCACGTCATAGTTGGTCACCAGGGGAGGGAGGGATAAGTGTTACAGCCCACGACATCTGGAAGTGTGGCGAAGTGTACTTCCTGTAGTAATACGATGTCGACGTCCGATGCCCATATCATCTCTCGCAGCAGCTGAATTTTCACTCGGGAGCTAATACTGTTAGTGTTGATCGTTGGTATTCGATACGTTTGGAGTTGAGCCCCGCTGTGGAGGGTTACTCCATCATCAGGGGTTGAAGAGGTGCGACGAAACCACGAGCCGTGCCGTCCGCTACCTGACGGCGTTCACTATCGCAGAGACAATGTTTCCGAAAAGTGTATGCCGTCGCACAGGAGCACCACAAGAATTTGACGAACTGGTGACACGTCACCTCCGCAGGGCCATACCGGACGACCGACGGTATAAGTGTATCAGATAGCTGCCAACTTAAATGTTCCGTGACATGAACCCATTTCTACCACTAATGTACCTCGTAATCTTCGGCCGCTGACGACTGTCATCACATACGGTATCTCTCCATGACTTTCGACCACTCAGTGTAGTTCCTGATCGGAATAAAGTCGCTGCGGTAGAGCTATCATCTGTGGCCCGTATTTAATCTTTGGTTGCTGGAGACTCTTCTAAATCATTTACATCTGCGAAATTCTTCTCCCTCTTTAAGAGTTAATTGCTTTCGATAAAGACAATGGTAAATATAGTCGAAAGCTGGGAGCGTTATGTAGAACACTGCGTCATGTTCACTGACACGTTTTATATGTCCATCCATTGCGAAAAGCTCCGTGGCTTTAACACATGTATTTCTCATCACCAGATGTCTGCATACCGAAATCTTGTCTTTTATTTCGTTATTTTTTTCTTGTTTGACACACAGAAACTACAGAGAAATATTTCTCATATGAGGGCTATCAGCGTTTAATTATATAGATCATTTCGATCTATAAGCAACTGTACATGTACATATTACAAAAGTTCCTATAAGTTTCCTTTTTTCCCCTTTTGTTTACAGTATATGGTTGCAGAACTATGCCACAGTTATTTTCGTATTGCCTCCCTTTTTCCTCACGGACCAGCGTACATCCATTAACTTGTCTGATTCTTCATCGTGAAGAGTTACTTTATGAATGTTCTTAATAAAATTTCATTTAGCTATGCCTCGGACCTTTGGAGGTGACGGAGTCGCACCTCTAATTGACAAACCAGGGACTCCTAAGATACGACTAGGCAAACGAATGGTAACGAGATGGGGAGCTATTAATATCAATGGGGGTACTCTGGGAAGAAGGTAGAACTGGCAGAGGCTGCAAGTAAGATGGGATTGGACGTTTTAGCTGCTAGTGACATTCGGGTAAGGGGTGAGAAAGGCTAGGAAGTGGGAGAATTCAAGGTATACCTGTCAGGAGTCAAAGCAGGAATGGCACAATGGGGTGTAGGGCTTTTCGTCAGGAAATAAATGGAACCCAGATTAGTTGCAGTAAGGTATGTAAACGAACGACTGATGTGGATAGATTTGACAGTGGCTAGCAAGAAAATTAGGATGTGTCAGTATATTCGCATTGTGAAGGGACAGATCAAGATAAGATGGATAGTTTTTATGACGCACTCAGTGATATAGTTGTTAGAGTAAAGGACAAGGACAGTGTTCTGCTCATGGGTGATTTTAATGCCAGGATTGGAAATCGAACAGAAGGGTATGAAAAGGTTATGGGTACATTTGGAGAGAGATGGAGGCCAACAGGAACGAGAAACAACTCTTGGATTTCTGTGCCAGTATGGGCTTAGTAATCACAAACTCCTTTTTTAAACATAAGAACATTCACTGGTATACTTGGGAAGGCAGGGGAACCAGATCTGTCATTGACTATATAGTAACAGATCAGGAATACAGAAAGGCTGGGAGGGACACACGTGTATTCAGGGGATTCTTTGATGACACTGATCACTATTTAATCTGCAGTGAAATTGGTATTGTGAGGCCGAAAGTGCAGGAGGTTAGGTCCATATGTAGGAGGATAAGAGTGGAGAAACTTCAGGATAAGGAAATCAGACACAAGTACATAACAGTGATCTCAGAAAGATACCAGTTAGTTGAATGTAGTCAGTTGCAGTCACTGGAAAAGGAATGGGCAAGGTACAGGGAAACAGTACTAGATGTGGCCAAAGAATGTCTTGGAACAGTAGTGTAAAGGTAGGATGAAGCAAACAGCTTGGTGGAATGACACAGTCAAGGCAGCCTGTAAAAGGAAAAAGAAGGCATATCAAAAATGGCTACATACTAGAACTCAGGTAGATAGAGAAAGTTATGTTGAAGAAAGAAACAAAGCCAAACAGATAATTAAAGCATCCAAGAAGAAATCTTGCGAAGGCTTTGGAAACAGGTTGGAGACTTTGGGTCAAGCTGCTGGAAAACCATTTTGGAGTGTAATTAGCAGTCTTCGAAAGGGAGGTAAGAAGGAAATGTCAAGTATTTTGGACAGGTCAGGAAAACTGCTGGTGAATCCTGTTGATGCCTTGGGCAGATGGAGGGAATATTTTGAAGAGCTGCTCAATGTAGGCGAAAATACGGTCAGTAATGTTTCAGATTTCGATGTACAATGGGATAGGAATGATGATGGAAATAGGATCACATTTGAAGAAGTGGAGAAAATGGTCAATAGATTACAGTGCAATAAAGCGGCTGGGGTGGATGAAATTAAGTCGGAACTCAGCAAATACAGTGGAATGTCAGGTCTTAAATGGCTACACTGTAATTGAAATGGCGTGGGAGTCGGGACAGGTTCCATCAGATTGGACAAAAGCAGTAATCACACCAATCTTTAAACATGGAAACAGAAAAGATTGTAACAACTACAGAGGTACCTCTTTGATCAGCGTTGTGGGTAAAATCTTCTCAGGTATTGTTGAAAAGAAAGTGCGGGTATTAGTTGAGGACAAGCTGGATGAAAATCAGTGTGGGTTTAGGCCTCTTATAGGTTGTCAGGACCAGATCTTTAGCTTACGCCAAATAATGGAGAAGTGTTACGAGTGGAACAGGGAACTGTATCTATGTTTTATAGATCTAGAAAAGGCATATGACCGGGTTCCTAGGAGGAAGTTATTGTCTGTTCTACGAGATTATGGAATAGGAGGCAAACTTTTGCAAGCAATTAAAGGTCTTTACATAGATAGTCAGGCAGCAGTTAGAGTTGACGGTAAATTGACTCCATAGTTCAGAGTAGTTTCAGAGGTAAGGCAAGGCAGCAACATGTCTCCACTGTTGTTCGTATTATTTATGGATCATATGTTGAAAACAATAGACTGGCTGGGTGAGACTAAGATATGTGAACACAAAATAAGCAGTCTTGCATATGCGGATGACTTAGTTGTGATGGCAGATTCGATTGAAAGTTTGCAAAGTAATATTTCAGAGCTAGATCAGAAATGTAAGGACTATGGTATGAAGATTAGCATCTGCAAAACAAAAGTAATGTCAGTGGGAAAGAGATATAAACAGATTGAGTGCCAAATAGGAGGAACAAAGTTAGAACAGGTGGGCGGTTTCAAGTATTTAGGTTGCATATTCTCACAGGGCGGCAACATAGTGAAAGAACTGGAAGCGAGGTGTAGCAAAGCTAATGCAGTGAGAGTTCAGCTACGATCTACTCTCTTCTGCAAGAAGGAAGTCAGTACCAAGACAAAGTTATCTGTGCACCGTTCAATCTTTCGACCAACTTTGTTGTATGGGAGCGAAAGCTGGGTGGATTCAGGTTACCTTATCAATGAGGTTGAGGTCACGGATATGAAAATAGCTAGGATGCAGGTACAAGCAGATGGGAACAATGGCAGGAGGATGTGCACAATGAGGAAGCCAAAGAAAAACCGGGAATGAACTCTATAGATGTAGCAGTCAGGGCGAACAGGCTTAGATGGTGGGGTCATGTTACAAGCATGGGAGAAGCAAGATTACCCAAGAGACTCATAGGTTCAGCAGTAGAGGGTAGGAGGAGTCAGGGTAGACCAAGGAGAAGGTACCTGGATTCGGTTAAGAATGATTTTGAAGTAATAGGTTTAACATCAGAAGAGGCACCAATGTTAGCACTGAATAGGGGATCATGGAGGAATTTTATAAGGGGGACTATGCTCCAGACTGAACGCTGAAAGGCATAATCAGTCTTAAATGATGATAATGATGATGATGAGCTATGTGAGTGTTTATCGTATTACCCAGTATAATTTATCTAATTTAAGAAGTATACTTTAGAAAAATATGTTCCAACCAGAAATACAAGTCATCTGGATGCGTCGAATCGTTTATTTTAATCCATTTATGGGTGACAGTAATGAACCCCATAGCGAGTTCGGTTGCTGAGCTCAGAGGAAAGTCCATCCGCTTGTAGAAAAGTTTTTCTTTCTTCGCCCACGTTGGCCCTTACTTTCATGAAGTGTGAATGTTGTGTGGTAGGTGTACACGGGAGTGTAGGACACTGTGATTAGAGCGTGTGTAGTTCTAATTTCGTGTTGTTGTTTATGATGATGATACTGATAATAATAATAATGATGATGATGATGATAATCCGTTGAAACCTGGTGCGGGAACATAATCTAAGACCACAGATGGGGAAACCGAGCTTAATGTCGCCATCCGGTTCATAGATCACCATCAACAATGCCACACACCCTCATCTCTTGGGACAATGTGGTTATGATCTGAATTCAACGCACGCCATTGACGCAGAGACTGGTGATTAAGAACTGTAGCCATCACTTCTGCTCTCTTCGTCGGGATTCGGACCAGAAACCTCAGCTACGAGATCTTTATATTACCATCAGCATAGGTAATAAACGCATTAAGTCCTTTGTGAACTGTTCCTTCAGCCGATAAGAAAGTATTCACATAGAATTTTTCTGACGGACAACTGCTAGCTTCGCTGGGATAACTTAAACTTTTATCACGGCTTTCCTCATTGATTTCAAGTGTAGACTCCTTGTATTTCAAAGTAATTCATTTCATTGTTTATTTAGTAACTGAAGCACAGTGTAGCAAGTTCGAGCTGCCCCACGCTGGTGAAATATAAGTGAGAAAACATCAGTCTTTTTAACCTCAAAATGTGCCCATTTCGCTTCAGTATCCGAGTAATCTCAGTTTATTACCTTTTGCCCTTCCAACAGTGGTCCATTGGTTATATCTGTGTCTTGCTGTCCTGATCGTTTTATAAGACAAAAACGATCGAAGACTCATATTTTATGAATCAGTGAATCAAGGGGCCCCTTTCATTCCTCATTCAGGAGGTAGCAGTAAGCTGGCTTTTGCTCGTGGCTGAAACAGTGACCAAACTTCGTTGGGTCGTGCTACATCAGCCAGCCGAAATTGTTTTTACGCGTAAGCAGCCAATTGGATCACGCGAAAGGAACTTTTTTCATTGACACCTGCATAACACATCGTGCCAAAAGAATAAGTTAAACACTTCATTTACATTGTAATCTTTTTACACTTTCGTCTTTGACTTATGTAAAGTAAGGGAAACTAATTGTCGCGTATAATCACCTTGTAGACATTACAGTTTTCCAGTAATTGTAGCCTTTTTATATCATGTCCTAGGAACGATCCATTAAAGACATGAGTCAACTCATACGGCGGATTCTTACCATTACACTCATGCAAAATAAGGAAGGAAGAAGAGGGTTTAAACGTCATGTCAATTTCATCCTAGAAGGAGCAAAAATTTTGACTGGACAAGGGAAACAGGAAGGAAATCGGGCGTATCCTTTTGAGTGGAAACACGTGGGCATTTGCTTGAAAGCACTGAGCGAAAACTCTGAAACCAGTTGAGAAGTGGCAAAAGTCATGGACTTGTTGAGCCCATGACACGGCGAGTTGCTGCACTAAGTCGTTGGCAGTCCCCTGCAGAAATATTGAGTCATTCTACCTCTATAGCCGTCCATAATTTCGGAACATTTCACTGTGAGGATTTTATGCACTAGCTGACCTCGATATGGTCCGATGGGACTCCTGTCAGGCCATCTGCATCGCCAAATCGTTTGCTCGAATCGTCCAGAATGTTCTTCAAACCAGTTGCGAACACTTGTGGCCCAGTGACATGGCACGTTGTCGTCCACAAAAATTCGAACTTGGTTAGCTGCGAATCGTCTCCAAGTAGCCGAACATAATCATAATTAGTTAATGATCGATTTAGCTGGACCAGAGTACACAGTCCATTCCATGAACCCCATCCCCCACCGTTATGAAGCCACGCCCAGCGTACACAACTTGAGTTCAAATGGCTCTGAGCACTATGGGACTGAACTGCTGTGGTCATTAGTCCCCTAGAACTTAGAACTACTTAAACCTAACTAACCTAAGGACATCACACACATCCATGCCCGAGGCAGGATTCGAACCTGCGACCGTAGCAATCGCACGGTTCCGGACTGCGCGCCTAGAACCGCGAGACCACCGCGGCCGGCCCACAACTTGAGTCCATGGCTTCGTAGGATCTGCGTCTAAACCTTGAGTGCACATAATTCTCCAATTTCGATCAACTTCTCTTGGCTGACAAGCAGTAACTGGCAGGTATTGGGTGTATTTGGCTTTCTAAAGAGTTTCTTTTACTCTGTTGAACATAACCGTGACAAAAATAAATGCCGGCCGTGGTGGCCGTGGTGGCCGAGTGGTTCTAGGCGCTTCAGTCGGGAACCGCGCGATTGCTACGGTTGCAGGTTCGAATCCTGCCTCAGGCATGCATGTGTGTGATGTCCTTAGGTTGGTTAGGTTTACGTAGTTCTAAGTTCTGGGGGACTGATGACCTCAGATGTTAAATCTCATAGTGCTTAGAGCCATTTGAACCAAAGATAAATTATCTCTCTCGCAACAAAGCGGCTGTGACGTATAACATGAGACTGTAGCCGTCTGAACGTGGACATTAGTACACTTTATTTGAAGATACCGATTCCAGTTGGATAGTAGTGTTTCATCAACCTTACTCTTATTGCCGTTAAATGTTTCTGCCTACTTGGAATTGTCTTCAGAGCCGTGAAACGAAGATACAGCCGACATCCTGCCATCTGGCAACACATAATGTCATCCAAACATGCTTCCTGTGTTTCCTTGATTCGCTACCATTCGAATAACGCCTGACAAATTCCTACAACATGCGTCAGAATCTCATTCTCAACATCTGTCCTCAGATACTATTACGGGGACAATAAGTGGTCTAGTATTTCCAGACCGTGTATAGCTTCAATTCATCTGATATCCCCGCCACACTTCAGCAGCACATTGTCGCCATGACCCAAGATCCCCTAAACTATAAACGACAACAACAAATTCACTATCACGGTTATTATTCGTATTACTTCGTTACAAGTTATTCACAATGTTGTCAATTTAATTAGAAACCTGACATCTGCCGTAGCCACACATGTCAGCGTACTGACCTGTCCTGTTTTGTGCCTATAATTCCAGTAAGCTTTATATCCAAGGAAAGTATTAGTTTCCTGAGTCATTTGCTAAAAAGAAATATTTTAATAAGTACGGTATTTATAACCTCAAAGGGATTGAACCGTACCTTGTTTGATATAGTTTTGTTCAAAAACCTGAGAGAATACTTTCTGATGCATTCGTATTTCATGAAATTGTTATATTTAATTGTAGTATTACAGAAATATAAAAATATATTAATTGTGAAATTTAGAGTATCATACTTCATCTGCAATGAGTAACTTATCTTTCTCGGATCATGTGAGCTGTATTTTCATATGTGGCAGAACCTGAGGACTAGAAACTCCACATTTAACGCAGTCAGCGTCGAAGAACGCCAGAAAAGTGTGCCAAAATAGAAGAGCTTGTGTGCCGACATTACCACGCTGCGCGTCCAAGGAGGTCCGAACATGGCGCTCGAGGTGATAACCTTGTCCGGTCGCTCAACAGATACGATGTATCCTGATGGAAATTAACTACCTATATCACGGCCGATAATAACGTTTGAAACCGCTTCGAACCAATCAAGTTAGAGAGATGATCATAGATGCGTTGTCTGACAGATACCGAGATGCAGGGACGCGGAGGTCGTTCGAGAACTATACAGACGATCACTGCAGTTAGGTGGCCAGAATGGAGATCTGTTGTCAGAAAACAAAAGGAGTCGAATATACGTCCGAGAACCGAGCACTTTCTGTGAGTATAGCCTAGGAACGACGCGAACCGTACGTTTCAGGCACACAGCGTGTTCTACTCGTAATGTCTTCAGTTACCGGGTGTGTGTCTAGCATGCTTGGGTCTATAATATGAAATTTTGTCATCCGCTGAGCCCCTAAAGGAATTTTTTCTGATTCATAGATTTACTTTGCTATCCATTCCTTCTGACGGATATGAAGGAAACTATTTAGTAATGCGATTCTTTGCTGAATTATAATCTCACATCGCCACTAATTAACAAATTGGCTGTCATCTGGTCACAGTTATTATGATAACTCGAAATTAAGTCATGCACTGACGTAATTCGAAGAATTTTCATTCGACAATGACTGCTTTGCGTTTGGTTAACATTAAACACAACTTCCTATGCAATTTTCAGTTTTGTAGAACACGATAAATTTATTCCCCGAATTCCTGTAATAAGATGCAACAGGAAGAAAATAAATATGAGAACTGAGAACTTCCACCAGAACAAAAATAATACTTAAACATAAACAAATAAAATGTACTGAGAATAAACGGGCGGTAGTGTCCGTTACTATATGATTTTACGATTTCCAAACACGCGCTGGAAGTAAACACACCCATTAAATATCTGGGAGTATGTGTACGGAGGAGTTGGTGTCTTGGGGCTTATGGGCGCTCAACATTAAGGTCATCAGCGCCCACGGAGGAGTTAACGACCACCTAAAACTAACCGTAGAAAAGATAAGTGCCAGACACAGTTATTGGATGAATGCCCAGGACGTATAGCCAGCCGACGAAGAAAATAGTTTACAAAAACTTTAGTTCGACCGATACTTGCATGTTGGGACCAGTGGCAGAAAGTATTGCTAGAGGAAAATGGGGAAGATCCAAAGAAGCGTAGCTTGTTTCGTCACAAATTCGCTTAGTAATCGCGAAAGCGCACGTGAGCGTATGTTTCAAAAAAAAGTGAACAAATATATTGTTTCCCACTACGTATATCCCGCGGGAAGACTATGAAGGTTAAATTAGAGAGATTCTGGCTTATATGGAAACTTACCAATAATCGGTTCTTTCCACGCACCATTCGCTACTGAAATAGGTAAGGATCGATGTGTCAGTAGTACACAAAGGGCCCTCCACAACACAGCATTGGGTGTTACAGAGGTAGAGCAGGTGTAGCTCGTATTCGTCTCGGATACTGCCATCAAAATCTTATCCTCCGTTCTATGGAACACACTAGAATTGATAGTTTCTCATTTTCTGGATCTGGGAATGTTGAACACTAGTGTTAGCAGCCCCAAATTATGTCCATATTTGACAGCACGATGCCTTCCCATAATTAGCCCAGATGCAGCTACGGCTGGCTCCCCAAACAAAACAGCAGCCGATGTCTTCTCCTACCCGTGATCAACTGAATCAATATCCTACACTCCTGGAAATTGAAATAAGAACACCGTGAATTCATTTTCCCAGGAAGGGGAAACTTTATTGACACATTCCTGGGGTCAGTTACATCACATGATCACACTGACAGAACCACAGGCACATAGACACAGGCAACAGAGCATGCACAATGTCGGCACTAGTACAGTGTATATCAACCTTTCGCAGCAATGCAGGCTGCTATTCTCCCATGGAGACGATCGTAGAGATGCTGGATGTAGTCCTGTGGAACGGCTTGCCATGCCATTTCCACCTGGCGCCTCAGTTGGACCAGCGTTCGTGCTGGACGTGCAGGCCGCGTGAGACGACGCTTCATCCAGTCCCAAACATGCACAATGGGGGACAGATCCGGAGATCTTGCTGGCCAGGGTAGTTGACTTACACCTTCTAGAGCACGTTGGGTGGCACGGGATACATGCGGACGTGCATTGTCCTGTTGTAACAGCAAGTTCCCTTGTCGGTCTAGGAATGGTAGAACGATGGGTTCGATGACGGTTTGGATGTACCGTGCACTATTCAGTGTCCCCTCGACAATCAACAGAGGTGTACGGCCAGTGTAGGAGATCGATCCCCACACCATGATGCCGGGTGTTGGCCCTGTGTGCCTCGGTCGTATGCAGTCCTGATTGTGGCGCTCACCTGCACGGCGCCAAACACACATACGACCATCATTGGTACCAAGGCAGAAGCGACTCTCATCGCTGAAGACGACACGTCTCCATTCGTCCCTCCATTCACGCCTGTCAAGACACCACTGGAGGCGGGCTGCACGATGTTGGGGCGTGAGCGGAAGACGGCCTAACGGTGTGCGGGACCGTAGCCCAGCTTCATGGAGACGGTTGCGAATGGTCCTCGCCGATACCCCAGGAGCAACAGTGTCCCTAATTTGCTGGGAAGTGGCGGTGCGGTCCCCTACGGCACTGCGTAGGATCCTACGGTCTTGGCGTGCATCCGTGCGTCGCTGCGGTCCGGTCCCAGGTCGACGGGCACGTGCACCTTCCGCCGACCACTGGCGACAACATCGATGTACTGTGGAGACCTCACGTCCCACGTGTTGAGCAATTCGGCGGTACGTCCACCCGGCCTCCCGCATGCCCACTATACGCCCTCGCTCAAAGTCCGTCAACTGCACATACGGTTCACGTCCACGCTGTCGCGGCATGCTACCAGTGTTAAAGACTGCGATGGAGCTCCGTATGCCACGGCAAACTGGCTGACACTGACGGCGGCGGTGCACAAATGCTGCGCAGCTAGCGCCATTCGACGGCCAACATCGCGGTTCCTGGTGTGTCCGCTGTGCCGTGCGTATTATCATTGCTTGCACAGCCCTCTCGCAGTGTCCGGAGCAAGTATGGTGGGTCTGACACACCGGTGTCAATGTGTTCTTTTTTCCATTTCCAGGAGTTTATATCTAACTGTAGACTATTATAAAACACAAACGAAAAATATAGCATCGTGCATTGCCATTTGCTTCAACACATATAACGATTTCCAGTTGTATGAATCCAGACACACTGATGAGCCAAAACATTACGATCACTGTCCACGGTAAGACTGAAAGTCGCCTGGTGGCGTTGGGGACATGCACTGCGGTAAATAAAGTATATAAGCGGAGCAGAGACGAATGGATAATCATTACCGTGAAGATACGGGCTGCATGTGGGGAAATCCGATAACATAAACAGCTTCGAGAAAGGACAGACTCTTATGGCCCAGCACCTAGGAACGAGCATCTCGGACAGGGAGGAGGAGGTCGGTTGTTCGTATACTACTGTCGTAAGCATTTATGGAAACTGACTGAAAGATGGTGTAACTGGAATAGGCAACAAGGTACTGGATGTCCACGCCGCATCACTGAACATGGAGGTCGGCGGTATGGCCGCTCTGTAACGCAGGACAGGTGGGGATCTGTGGCAGATCCGACGACAAAGTGCAATGCTGGTGCAGGCGTACCGTTAGGACAAATTATTGAACATGGGGTTCCGCAACAGAGGACGCTTACGTGTTTCCTTGTCAGCCCAACAACAGCGTCTATTACGGTTGTAATGGGGACAGAATCATCGAGATTAGGCCGTGGATCAATTTAAACGTATAGTATGGTAGCATGAGTCATGTTTCTTGTTTCACCAGGTAGACGGCCGAATAAGAATACGCCCTCATTCAGGCGAACGGCCAGCCGCAGTGGCCTAGCGGTTCTAGGCGCTTCAGTCCGGAACCGCGCGACTGCAACGGTCGCAGGTTCGGATTCTGCCTCGGGCATGGATGTGTGTGATGTCCTTAGGTTAGTTAGGTTTAAGTAGTTCTAAGTTCTAGGGAACTGATGACCTCAGACGTTGAGTCCCATAGGGCTCCGAGCCATTTGAACCAGGCGAACGGCTGCACGAAATATGCACTTCGCCTTGGACGCAAGCCGTTGGGGCAGTATTATGCTATGAGGCACACTCACGTTTGCTTCCATGGGACCTGTCGTAGTAGTGGAAGGCACCATGACAATTGTGGTCTACGAGAACATTATTTAGACCACCTGTATACCTTGATGCTTGACATCTACCATGTCGGCGACAGCACCTTCTAGCAAGTTACTGTACGTGTCAGGAGGCCAGACTGGTTCTGCAGTGGTGTGGTAAAATGACAGTAAACTCACGTTGAAGTCTCGGCCGCCATATTCCCTGATCTGACTGCGACGCTGTCGGTGGGACGGTGGCAGGGGGAGGGGGAGAGGAGGCAGCTCCTCCCCCACTAAGCACTGGCCCGTAATTTGCTGGTTTGCGTGACCTGCGCGTAGACATCTGTTGCCACAAACGTCCAGAAACCAACCGAGGACTTGTCGAATCCGTGCCAAAATCGCTGCTGCATTGCGGTTCAAAAGTGGACGAATTTGTTGTTAAGGAGGTGGTGTTAATATTTAGGCTCATCTGTCAACCTTCTACACGTTATCTGATGTCGTACACCCATCTTCCATTAAGCTGTCTCCTACGTCTTTTCTTAAATCTTGGAATCCACCAGAGTGCTTCCGCAACCCATCGAGGAGATATACGGCTGGCTAAAAGTCTCGTTACCTTCATTTATTTTGTATTGAATTAATAATTAAGTCGCACTGTTCCCCGATCCATATGTTTCCCTGTTCCTCCCCTGATGCCTGAGTAGTCCTGAGTTTTTGAGTGATTTTCTCACAAAGTACATGCCATACCGTCATGATTCAGAACTGGTGATACACACTGATAACAGCTTTTTTCTTTTGAGATACATTTGAAAATTAGTTTTGTGGATGTGTGTTATGTTCTTAGGTTAGTTAGGTTTAAGTAGTTCTTAGTCTATGGGACTGATGACCTCAGATGTTAAGTCCCATAGTGCTTAGAGCCATTTTTCGTTTTTCGTACATCGATATCAGTCGACTTGGGCAACTTTAGAAGGGTTGAAATGTCCCCGTGGGTTTCTTGCTCTGTTGGCACAGTCCTGATTGACCCATTCTGTTGTCAGTGCTCATATACTAACAATATAATACTCCCTGGCTCCATTTACACTGGTGGGTCGTGTCTTGTGGCATCTCGTGATCAGTTCCGCATTACATAGTGGTTTCCGAATACTTTTGATCCGATGGCGTACGTATAAGTTCTTCCCGTATTTCTGTTCGGGAAATAATTACTTAAAATTTTTATGCTTGTTCTCAATATTAAAATGTGGGGAGTAACTTTAAGGAGAAAAATTTTCCTTTGAAACACACTGAAGAAACGCGTGTCACATGCACTGCTTAACTTTTACATCAACATTCCGTGGAATTTAATGCAATGATTTATCAATAAAAATATAAACGTTGAGGCCTAATTACATTCTCGGACTATTTCCTCCTTCAGTGGTCACTAGTAAAGCGCAGCGCGCACGCATCCGAAACTGGGAGTCAGACCCGGATCGAAACAGCGTTAAGGATTAACGACCTTTGATTGGAACAGCGACCAACTTGAGTGTGATTTTTAATTGCTTTCCCACGCTCTTTTAGGCAACTGCTGGGCTTGTCTTCGGTCACCGCCTTAGAAAATACGGCAGACGAACAGCTAAACGCCGGAAGATAAAGAAGAAAAGTTACACCAAACGCGGACAGATGGCGCTGACAACTGCTGTCTTTCAGGTTAACTAATGACTGGCCACAAAGTGAAAATGAAATTAAAGTGTCAAACCGTGCAAACAGAGGAACCAGTACGACGGAACAAACGCAATGAGTGAGAGTAAACTTAATACTCCATGGCCCAAAAGTAGAACTGTGGCGGGAAATTTTCATTTAAAATTGAGGGACAAGGAGATGCCAGACATTGAGACACACTTATCTTCGGCATACTTATCAGGGTCCCCTCGGAAATACCTTTTCTGGAAGGGTTTAGGCTACTACGCTTCCGTTTTCGAAACATAAATCGAGGTCAAATGTTATTATACAACATCCATCACGGACTAGAAGCAGTCGTTGCAACACACTAAAATAACGACATTGTATCAGTACATATCAGGCCCGCACCTTAATTTTTTCCGAGAAATTGAAGGATTTGTGATTTCCATCAATTGCGGATTTACTCGAAGCAGTTCAGTGGCGGGCTGCTATTTTTGTTACCGTTTGATTCGAACAACACGTACATGAAATCCCTGGATGGAAAGTGACGTTCTTTTCCAGGAACGCTACTGAGAAACGGTAGAGAACCGGCGTTTGAATGCAGAACGATTCTACTGTAATCATGATGCCCGCTTCAGAACCATGAATTTGAGACACGAGAAATTAGAACACATACGGAGGCATATAGACAGCCAGTTTTCTATCGTTCTGTTAGCGACTGAACAGGAAAGGAAATGATTAGTAGTAGCACAGGTTTCCTTCCGCCACGCACTGTACGGTGGCTTCCAGAGTATTTACTTAGATGTGCTTGAGGTGCGCAAGGTGACCAAATGGTTTAAGGCAGAACTAAAGAAGAAATATTGTATAAAGTGTCGAAGTAAAAGGGCAAGCGACAAAATGGTTAAAGGCAGGGTCGTTGGCAGATGTTTTGTCGCCCAAGGCGAAAAACAAAAAAATGACGCCCTCCCCTACCATCTGCAAATGCCCTCAGTTTTTGAAATTTCTCAAATTAATTGAAATAGGAAGAATGTGCTTGTATTCAAATACAAAGATATGTAAACATGTAGAATAAGGCGATGCGGTCGGCAACGCCTATATAAGACAACAAGTGTCTGCCGAAGTTAAATCGGTTACTGTTGCTACAATGGCAGGTTATCAAGATTTAAATGAGTCTGAATGTGGTGTTACAGTCGTGCACGAGCGATAGGACACCGTGAATATCAGGAATCAGGTAAAACATTTAATCTTTGACACTACTGCGGCCGAGAAAAGATCGTGCCAGAACGGGACCAATGACGACTGAAGAGAATCTTTCGACGTAACAGAAGTGCAATTCTTCCGATAATTGCTGCAGATTTCAGTGCTGGGCCATCCACAAGTGTCAGCATACGAACCATTAAATGAAATATCATCATCATCGCTACGGTTTTCGGAGCCGAAGGCCCACTCATGTACCATTGATGTCTGCACAAGGCAAATCGTTACGCCTCGCCTGGGCCCGTCAACACCGACATTAGACTGTTGACTGGAAACATGTTTCCTGGTCTGACGAGTCTCGTTTCAAATTGTATCGAGCGGATGGACTTGTACGGGTATGGAGACAATCTCATGAATCCATGGAAGCTACATGTTAGCAGGGGACTGTTCAAGCTGGTGGAGGCTCCGTAATGGTGTGGGGCGTGTGCAGTTGGAGTGATATGGGACCCCTGATACTCCTAGATAAGACTCTGAGACGTGACACGTACGTAAGTGTCCTGTCTGATCACCTGCATCCACACCGCACACGTCCACAATTGCTAAGCATGGTTCCATCAACACTCTTCTGAGTTTAAACACTTCCACTGGCCACCAAACCCCCCAGACGTGAACATTATTGAGGATATCTAGGATGCCTTACAACGTGCTGTCCAGAAGAGATCTCCATCTCCCCGTACTCTTACGGATTTATGGACAGCCCTGCAGGATTCATGGTGTCAATTCCCTCCAGCACTACTTCAGACATTAGTTGAGTCCATGTCATGTTACGGCACTTCTGTGTGTCCGCGGGGGCTCTGCACGATATTAGGCAGGTGCACCAGTTTCTTTGGCTCTTCATTGTAATTGCAAAGGAACGTTGGAACTATCTTCCGGTGTGAATGAAGTTTACTTTGAATTTCTTGGATAATCGTGGTGTTATGTCATTCCTGAGTGAACTGAAGTATTTTTAGAACGATGAATAAATCTTATCTTTCTGAGCTTCCACTTTCTTGCAATTAAATAAATAAGTGAAGCCTTGTTTGTATTTTCTATTGAGAGATCTATAACTTTTATTAGCCATCATGGTGATATAGTGGTGTAAGCGATTGATTTCTAATCATTCGTCCGAGATGAGTCCGGTTTTGAATCCCGGTGAGGCATGGATAATGTGTTCGTCTAAAAAACAGTAATACTTCTGAATGTTGTGTAGAATAATTCTGTATATTACATTAGAAGATTGTAATAGCATTACAGTGTAGTTCTTTGCTTTTACTGCGAGTCTCAGACACACAGAGACAGACATACAGACAGAGACAAACTCACTTTTATGTTTGGATATGATAAACTGCACTGACCTTTTACAGATTTGCGTTTACCTTTGAAGTTCGTTATAGATATGTTGAAAGAGAAGTACAAAACCTAATTTTTGAAAACGTGATAGGTTACCCACAGGAAATAATGGTAAAACTAAATGTATAAACAGACTCTCTCAACACAACTGACTCTTGACAAATTATCTGCAGAGCCAAGAACAAAAAGAGGCTCTGAAGAGATATGACATCAAGTCGCACCATGATCGCAAGACAGAGCAAATGGCCAGCTCCAGCGTACAACAGAGATGAATCAAGGTCGCGTTTGTTTCCGTTTCATACTCAGTAACAGCTGCTTTAATTTTGAGGTAGGTAGAAGCAATGTGTTTACTTTTGTCAAAGTCATGACTTATTAAGTAACTGTTCCGTATGATTTGGAAACAATTCGGTGTTTTAATTTTTCCTGTTTTTCATTTATTCTCTGCATTTTCTCGATATTTTCGTTGTTTGATATGAAATTAATTTTTCCTGTCCTTTGCTGCCCCTAAAATTTTGCCACCCTAGGCGGCCGCCTAAGCTTGCTTGCAAGAGGACCGTACGACCTTCCCCTCACCGATTTGATTCATGTTAATGTGGTGTGCAGGACACGACTAGGACTCTAACATATGCAGACAGGAAGAGGAAACTCTCCACTGTTTTTGATGAAAATATCGAGTTTGAGAATTATTTGTTTGCTTATGTTGTACACTGTGTACAGAGCTGCCAATGTTCATTGAGTTCGCAGCCGCGCAAGTAAGTGTATAGTTTCATAAGCGTGAGGACTCTGGAGCGAATCCCGCTGTCGGTAGTATTTTTTTCATTTCCGCGTAATTCTAACGACATATTTATTGTGACCATGCAAAGTATCAATATTTAATTATTCGTGTACTATTTTCCGAAACTTTAACATGGAAAAGCGAGAAATTTTTTTAAGGAGACAGGAAATGAAAATAGATACACGAGAACATTCAGTCAAATCAGTATAGTCATTTTATTTATATTACTGTAACTTCCTGGCAGATTAAAACTGTGTGCCCGACCGAGACTCGAACTCGGGACCTTTGCCTTTCGCGGGCAAGTGCTCTACCAACTGAGCTACCGAAGCACGACTCACGCCCGGTACTCACAGCTTTACTTCTGCCAGTATCCGTCTCCTACCTTCCAAACTTTACAGAAGCTCTCCTGCGAACCATGCAGAACTAGCACTCCTGAAAGAAAGGATACTGTGGAGACATGGCTTAGCCACAGCCTGGGGGATGTTTCCAGAATGAGATTTTCACTCTGCAGCGGAGTGTGCGCTGATATGAAACTTCCTGGCAGATTAAAACTGTGTGCCCGACCGAGACTCGAACTCGGGACCTTTGCCTTTCGCGGGCAGAAGTAAAGCTGTGAGTACCGGGCGTGAGTCGTGCTTCGGTAGCTCAGTTGACACAGTCTGCCTTCGGCGGTGCTACGGCACGGACGTCTGTTTACGTCCCTGCCGGAGTAGTTCGCGCTCGCGCAGTTGTTTACCTCTTCGGAGTACTCGCGCGTTTAGACGACTCGATACGGAATGGCACATGCATACCGAAAGTCGACTCTCAAGATTAGTTTTTCGAATGTATATGCGAGACCGACAGCCTACGAAATAGAAAGGTTCCTACGAGACGAAGTTAAACTTGACTACAACGAACTTATCGGAATCCACCTCTCCATAGTGAGCAGTGTCGTTTACGTCAAGCTGATTAACGATGCAGTATGTGACAGAATCATCCGAGATACTAAACATGGACTCAAATTTCGTCACTCTGATGGACATGTTGGAGAAGTAACTATCGATCATGCAGGACTGGGCTTACGAAACATACGCATTTTCGAACTTCCCTTCGAGGTTCCGTCTGACTTGGTCATTGACGCCTTACGCCCGTATGGAAGAGTGCTCAGCTACGTTCACGAAAAATGGTCCAACTTCACGACTTACCCCGTTCTCAATGGGGTGCGTCAAATCAGAATAGAACTGACACAACATGTACCCTCGTACTTGTTCATCGGCGGATGCAGAGCTATAGTCATCTACGATGGACAACCCAAAACATGCTCAGGATGCGGGAAAGAGGGCCACGTGCGTTCCGAATGTATGCAGCGGAGGATAGTGCAAGTTCCAAATGGCGAACCTGTACCTACGTCCACGATGATGCCGCTGCCACTAACGTATGCGGACGCATTCCGAACAGATCCCATCCCGAAGAATGACCAGGTACAGAATCCTGACAGTTTACGGCAACCGACTGCAGCAGAGACCGCCTCCAATGACGCAACGACGCACACTTCTGCCGCTCCGGCGCCGACGACGCCCTTAACCGAGCGGAAAGGATCGGTAGGAGATATGGAAATTGATCCTGCGGTTGTGCCGACAGCTGCTTTCGTTCCTGAGCACCGGGAGTCACTTCCGCACTCGGATACGGAGGCGCACACTCGCAAACAACGGTCGCCGAAGCGCCACAAGAAACGACGGCTAGCGCCGTCGGATACCTGCTTACTGCAGTCCATGTCAGACGATCTTGGGTGTAACGTCGATACAGTGCATCCGGAGGCGCAACGGGAGGTTCTACCCCCACACAGCAGTACGACGCGAATCACGCTAGACAGGGGTTGAATACAGACACACCGGACGGAAAGCCGACGGAAGGAGACCCTCCACCCACCGCAGCAACGCCACCGCCTTCGGTCAGCCCGGCCGGAGAGACGCGACGGGAGCTGGACCTCCAGCACAGTAACTGGGCCGACGAATCCGATGCTGACCCACACACTGACGACGCACCCGCAATGGCGAGTGCTGCGTCCACCGGATGTTAACCGCGCAGAAGATGCAGATTGACGCACAGACAGCAGGTCACCGGGCAGCAGCACACAAATTAATATAAGCGTTCATGTGCGCTTTACGCACTGAGGAACAGCGGCAGGCATATCGAACAGCCTCTATTAATATTAATACGATCAGAACGCCTGTAAAATTGCAGTTATTACGAGACATGTTGCATGCGTCAGACGTCGACATCGTTCTGCTGCAGGAAGTATGTGTTGAGAGCTTCCCCGACCTCTATGAGTACGATACGTACATTACACCTACTACCGACGGCGGCAGCGGAACAGCGATACTTCTACGTAGTGGCATAGTAACCGAGGACGTGGTGTACCTGCCGTCAGCGCGGGGACTGGCTCTCACAGTGCTGGGAGTACGGGTCGTTAACATTTACGCACCGTCGGGGTCCGACAGACGGCGCGACCGATCCCGATTTTACGCAGAGGAGATTGCTACACTATTCTTAGGTCGGTATGAAAATGTCTTATTTGGAGGCGACTTCAACTGCGTGCTCGCACCAAAGGATCAACACCCACGTTATACTTCATGCCCGGAGCTGCGACAACTCATACAGGACATGAATCTCATTGATACATGGGAGAAGATACATGGCGACAGACGTGGATACACCTACGTCACGAGTCACTCTGCAAGTCGGCTCGATCGCATTTACGTAACACGTCGTCTCGAACCTGCGATCCTCGGTGCGGAATTGTGGCCTGTCGCCTTTTCAGATCACATAGCATACATTTGCACGGGCTCCCTGAGTCGCCAACAAGTTTGGAGGAGTCGCAGTGTTTGGAAACTGAATACAGCACACCTCAGGGAACCTGAGTGCAGACGCATAGTCGAAGATGCTTGGCACGTGTGTGAACGGCGCCTCCCGCCATATCCGACGACGTTGCAGTGGTGGCTGGAATGCGTTAAGCCTGCATTGCGCCGAGCGTTAATTGCATACGGAAGAGAGCAGATGATGTGGAGGCGACACACGGCGGAATTTTATTTCACGATGCTCCGCGAACTTTCTGTACAAGCACCTTCACAGGAGCGTCGAGCCGGTATAAAACGAGCACAGGCCCAAATAATTTCCATAACGCGCCGCCGTCTGGAGGGAGTCGCAATCCGTGCAAGGGCCTTTGAACGAGTCCGTGGAGAATCACCGTCGATGTATCACGTTATCAGAGAAAAACAACGTAGCCGCAGAACCTTAATACAGACGGTCGTACTGCCAGATGGTCGCCGCATGACAACGCAAAAAGATATTGCCAACGCTTTCGTGGAACACTACGGTCATCTCTATGAAGAAGCGGAACACGATCAGCCAGCCTTTCAGGAGGTCCGACGAACGCTCTCCGCGTGTCTCGACGAGCCGGCCAACCTGGAGTTAACAGGTGAAATCACAGTTGACGACGTAATGGAAGCGATTGATAAGGGAGCGTCGCACAAATCGCCGGGGCCCGACGGGTTTCCGTTAGAGTTCTATCGTACATTTAAAGATCTCATGATTCCACGATGGACTGCCATGTACTGCGAATTGATGTCTCCCAACGTGGCTCTTCCACCCGCCTTCGTGGAAGGAATGATCATCCCCATCCACAAACCATCTGGCGGCACAGGGATACAGGCCTACCGGCCACTGACCCTTCTTAATTGCGACTACAAGATCTACGCCAGGATACTTGCAGCACGTTTTAAACGCGTAATACGCCAAGTGATTTCACTCGACCAAACCCAGCTAGGAGGAGACAGCAATATACAAACGGCACTCAGTGACTACCGCGATGTTATCGCACTGGCATCAACATGTCGTCTCCGGGGTGTATTGGTATCGATAGACTTCGATCGCGCATTTGACAGGCTGAGTCATGCTTATCTCACGGACGTTATGACAAAAATGAAGTTTCCGGAAAGTTTTGTCACCGTCGTTATGAGACTACTCCACGGAGCCACATCCAAAGTGCTCATCAATGGACGCTTGGTGGGGCCCATCACCATCTCACGATCGGTCAGACAAGGGTGCCCGCTGTCAACGATATTGTATGCCATCGCTGTCGAGCCCCTGCTCTGCGGGCTCCGGAATCGACTCCAAGGAATGACGATAAGGCACAACAAGTTTATATGCCGAACATACGCAGATGACCTAGTGTTTTTAGCACGGTCAGGAGACGAGGCAAGAGCCTCCTTGCATTGCATTAAATTGTATTGTATGGCTACGGGAAGTCGCCTGAACATGGCAAAGTCGGGAGCGATGAACATCGGGAGAGGACTCCCGACAGGAAGTGTAGCACCATTACAGCCGATCAACAAGATGAAATGCCTAGGAATTATCTTCACTACAGACGTTCGACCCACGGCGGCACTGAGTTACAGGCATCTTCTGCAAACAATTCGTGCGAGTGTCCGAAGTCACAGGTTAAGGGCACTGGATATGCTACAACGGGTCACCTTTGCCAACACTTATCTAGCCTCTCGCATCCCCCACCTGGCACAAGTTCTTCCTATGCCGGTGGTGCTGGCCCGCCGAATCCTGGCGGCACTAGGATATTTTGTGAGCACTGGTCTGCTTTTTAAGGTAGGATACGAAACCCTCACCCTTCCTCGTAGTCGTGGAGGTCTTGCACTAGTCCACGTACGCGACCGAGCAGTGGCTATTTATGTAACCACAATGATAAAGATGTGGACACAAGACATGTCTGACGGGCACCTTGATAGACGAACTCGCTCCACCTTCGCGTTCGGCTCCGATAGCGGTGGCTCACATCTCACCATCGCTTACCCATATGCGAACCTTTTTTGTGGAACACAGTTATGTACATATGGAACTACCGACTACCAGGACGGCAACGGCACGTGATATATATCACATCTTAACTCGACGACGGCCGAACAATGCCGTGGAGCGCCGCCAACCAACAGTTACGTGGTCAGTGGTATGGCGTACAGTGCACCATCCACACCTTGATACGGGAACGCGCGCACTGTGGTATCAGGTGATAAATGGGAAATACGTGACTCGTTCCAGGTTGCATACAATTCATATGACGGACGAGCCACTGTGTCCGCAGTGCAATGTTATAGACACAGAGGAGCATCGCCTGATATGCGGTCCTTCGGCGGACGTATGGAGTTTGGTCAAAAAAATGATCGCCTTCCTCCTTCGGGTGGGGCCGCAAACAGTAGAACCACGCACATTACTTCTCCCAGATAGGACATATTATCCCCGAACAAAGACAAACGCAGTGACTTGGATTCGAGGTTTGACTGTGCGTTATCTTTTCCGAGACGGCAGTAAGAATGTGCTTGACTTCTGGGCCTTATTACCGGAACATCGCTCACAGCTTATGAGACATCCGAGATATAGAACATATTACGCAAAATTTTTAGGGAGTGCCTTGCTTGATCCCCCACCCAGTTGGGGTGTCCCGGGTAGGAGAATGTAATTATTACCTATAAGTATTAGAACAAGAAAGGACCAGGACAGTGGAGAGGATCCACAAACACACGTGAAGACGTACCCGACACCAACGCGAGGTATGACGGGATTAGCGAGGTACGCGCCTGAAAGAGGAACGTAGACCGTTGTTGTTTTGTCCTGACGGAAGCAGGATTTTTTTTTCACACTTATGTAAAAAAAAGGTGGAAAGTCCACTTATTTACGTTTCCCAGAAAAAAATTTATGTTATGAAGTCATCGTCTTCTATATTAAAAAAAATGCTAGAAGCAGTTTATGTTTGTTATTGCAAAAAAAATAAAAATAAAAATAAAAAAATAAATAAAAAACTCAAAAAAAAGTTGGTAGAGCACTTGCCCGCGAAAGGCAAAGGTCCCGAGTTCGAGTCTCGGTCGGGCACACAGTTTTAATCTGCCAGGAAGTTTCATATCAGCGCACACTCCGATGCAGAGTGAAAATCTCATTCTATATATTACTGTATTTACATTTGTAACAAGTATAATCAGTAACCTATGAAGCACTGCACGAACCAGGATGATATTGATCGTAAAACCTGGAAAACAATAATTATCGCGACGTACAGCAGTTGTAATGATCGCCGAATTTGAGCATGTCCATGGTTTTTTTCAGTGTGTCTATAGCAAAACAAATTTGGTTTTCATTCAGAAACGGTTCTCATCCGTCATACAGTTGCTCGGCGTACTACACATATCGAAGCATGGCACCGGAAGTTGGTCCAAATAACTCAAGAAAAGGTAGTACCGTCACGCCCCTCCGTTTATGAAACTAACCGTTAACTCTTGGCCCGCCCGGTTGGCCATGTGGTCTAAACGCACGGCTTTCCGTGGGGGAAGGAGCGCCTGGTTCTCGGCACGAATCCGCCCGGCCGATATGTGTCGAGGTCCGGTGAACCGGCCAGTCTGTGGATTGTTTTTAGGCGGTTTTCCATCTGCCTCGGCGAATGCGGGCTGGTTCCCCTTATTCCGCCTCAGTTACACTATGTCGGCGATTGCTGCGCAAACAAGTTCTCCACGTGCGCGTACACCACCATTAATCTACCACGCAAACATAGCCGTTACACTCGTCTGGTGTGAGACGTTCCCTGGGTGGGTCCACCGGGGGCTGAACCGCACAACCACCCTGGTTTGGTGTGGGGCGGCGGAGGGGTGAAGTGGACTGCGGTAGTCGTTGTGGGGTTGTGGACCACTGTGACTGCGGCGAGGACGGAGCCTCTCCGTCGTTTCTAGGTCCCCGGTTAACATACAATACCATACAATACAACCGTTAACCCGCTCGACTGCAGATATTGTAGACACTAGCGCCACTGTAAAACATATGTACAGCATGTGTTCGCTTCTAATTTTCGGTCCAGATTTCCTCAAAAACGGTTGAGAGTTGAGCGCCCCTATTGCACGTGTCGTTCCCCACACACCATGTCAGTTCGGATTAAATAGGCGTGGGAAGTTCGTACGGGCCCCTTGTTAATGGTTGGAATGGTCCTCGTTAAAGAAGATAGAAGTTTCAAAAGTGGGTAAACGGTGCTTAAGCTGAACGCGTCGCAATATTCAAACATGCGCTGCTTAACATACCTGAAATACTCTTAATATTTAAATGGCGCTCTGCGTATTTTCATTGGAAGCGACACGAAGATTTGAACAATACACGCTGCGGAAAGTAGCGTCAGTAAGTGGGTAGTATGAGTGACAGAACGCAGTGGGGCTGCGCGGCATTTGGGCGGCGGCTGACAGCTGTAGCGCGGAGTGGGAGAGGCGCTTAATGGCTGGCGCTGCGCGGTGCGGCCTTTGATTTCGCGATACGCTAGCCACACCGGCGCCCGTCACTTTGACGCCCGATTAATGACCCCACAGCGGGTTGCAGTCGCTAGCCAGGCGCGGCCCGCGCACTAAGATTCCGAATATTGGTTTCGCACATAGCCAGCACTTAACCGCTAATGGCTAGCACGCGAGGTGCTAAAAGCAGTAGATGAGCTTCGCCACTTGGTCAGCAGAATAAGTGACAATAGCAGAAGTAAAGTGGATGTAAAATGTAGACTGGCAGTGGCAAAAAAATGATATCTGCAGAGAAGAATAGCGTACATGAACACCGGAAAAAAAAAAACGAAATAGAAAGCTGGAGCCTGATTGGAAATTAACTCATTTTCTAGAGTGAAATCACACGACTTTTGTCGTAATTACCGGGTGATCAAAAAGTCAGTATAAATTTGAAAACTTAATAAACCACGGAATAATGAAGATAGAGAGGTAGAAATTGACACACATGCTTGAAATGACATGGGGTTTTATTAGAACCAAAAAGAACCTCATATTGCTAGACGCGTAAAAGATCTCTTGCGCGCGTCGTTTGGTGATGATCGTGTGCTCAGCCGCCACTTTCGTCATGCTTGGCTTCCCAGGTCCCCAGACCTCATTCCCTCCGATTATTGGCTTTGGGGTTACCTGAAGTCGCAAGTGTATCGTGATCGACCGACATCTCTAGGGATGCTGAAAGACAACATCTGGCGCCAATGCCTCACCATAACTCCGGACATGCTTCACAGTGCTGTTCACAACATTATTCTTCGACTACAGCTATTGTTGAGGAATGATGGTGGACATATTGAGCATTTCCTGTAAAGAACCTCATCTTTGCTTTGTCTTATTTTGTTATGCTAATTATTGCTATTCTGATCAGATGAAGCGCCATCCGTCGAACATTTTTGAACTTTTGTATTTTTTTGTTTCTAATAAAACCCCATGTCATCCCAAGCACGTGTGTCAATTTGTACCTCTCTATCTATATTATTCCGTGATTTATTCAGTTTTCAAATTTATAGTGACTTTTTGACAACTCGGTATATATGAGAGCCACATTACAGGATACTTTCACGTGACTGATGGCGTGTGTGGCTACATGCTGTCCGTTTAGCTCAGAGACTCAAGGCATACGAAGGATCCACAACTTCGTAAATTTATGCTGCCTACAAGCAGATACGGAGCCTATTCAGTCCGTCTGTAAAGTACGCTTTTCTCAGACAAGCCCATACATTAACAGGAAACAGGCACAGGCCGTGTGTTCCATGGAAGAAAATGCGTGTTTCAGGGACAGACAACTCGGCAATTTAGGTTAAACCCTTCGTCCCGGTCGAGGAACAGAACCAATACTTCAGATTAACGGCGACCGTCATCGCATACCAAACCATAATGAAACAAATTGAATACTTCATTGACGCAAAAGACTGTGGCCACGATAAAATGCTATCATAAGCCTATTACTGACAACAATGTTAAAAAATCGCTCTCACGCACTAAATCAGCATCTACTGGGCACGAAGGCATGATCATAACACATAAATTCAAACACTTCTTCACTGCAAACTTGCGCCAGCGACCTGCAAATGGCCTTGCCAAACCAATACCGAGGGATTCCGCTAGAGTAGTCGCTGACTAACACCCAATTTGCATTCTTTCGGCAGTGTCCAAATTCATGGAATGTATTCCAGTACCAGTGTACCGCCTATCCAACGACAAACATCAATCAGGCTTTCACGAGCCTTGTAACACGATATCTGGTTTACTAAGAGAGGCAGGCAATCTAAATTAGTTCAGAGTCGACTATCGCGTATTAAGATTTCTGCAAAACTTTCGACTCTTTTAGTCCATAATTTTCCTTGCCAAAATTAGTAGCCTACTTTTGTTTTACTAGAGCGATACAATGTTTTGCTCGTACCTCAACCGAGGGACAACTAAGTCGCAGCGGAGATATGTAGATACCACCAGACGTCCGATAGAGTTCCGTATTAGAAAAAAATGGTTCAAATGTCTCTGAGCACTATGGGACTCAACAGCTGTGGTCATTAGTCCCCTAGAACTTAGAACTACTTAAACCTAACTAACCTAAGGACATCAAACACATCCATGCCCGAGGCAGGATTCGAACCTGCGACCGTAGCAGTTGCGCGGACTGAGCGCCTAGAACCGCTAGACCACCGCGGCCGGCTCCGTATTAGATCCGACACTCTTTTCATCGCGCGTGAGTGACTTTCCATCAGTTCTGTCACACTGAAAATAACAAATTTATGCTGACAAACTTCTATTATCTCGTCAAAAAAACAATTTAACTTCAGTACCGTCTTCAAAATTAACAATGCTGAACTGTGACTATCGTCCCAATGGACAAGATATATAAAGTTAAAGATTAATCCGTAAAAAAATCAAATATTTGTGGTTGCCTAGGTCTAGGCTAATTGGTCTGAAAGTTGAAGTCCTAGATGGAAAAATATAAATCTTGAATCCTGAGCGAAATGTATAAGAGTAATCATAAACGAAAACTTAAGCTAGGCTGAAAACAGAGTTGAGTCAGCAATAAGTTATGTTCTCTCCTCAAACTCCAAAAATAGAAAAAGCTCTGCCCTTTGGATCTGAAAAAGGGACTTGTACAGTCACTTCAACTTCAAATTATTGATTATGTTGTCATTGTACAGCAAGCATTATCTCAGAAAAGTTTATCCGATCCCAATACTATCACGCAGCCTCCTCCTACAAAATCATTCCCGTAGTAGGAGCTCGAATCGCATTTCCATGTTTTATCTTTGGAAAGAGAATGAAATATATTACAAAATTTATATTACGTTACTTTAAATGAAATAAAGATTACTGTGAATAATGGAAACAATTATCAGCCTACGTATATGCCAGTCATGTTAAAAAAGGCTCTGAGCACTATGGGACTTAACATCTGTGGTCATCAGTCCCCTAGAACTTAGAACTACTTAAACCTAACTAACCTATGGACATCACAAACATCCATGCCCGAGGCAGGATTCGAACCTGCTACCGTAGCAGTGACGCAGTTCCGGACTGAGCGCCTAGAACCGCTAGACCACCGCGGCCGGCTGCCAGTCATGTGATCTTATTTCTGTCGCCAAGTTTATAACTTTGTTACGAAGCAATAAAACTGTCAGATTGATCTCTAAACACGTGGACCAATGCATCGTGGAGCTAATGCCATAAAAATCCATAGGCTTGAAGATAATCAGCTGTCGACCTCAATATTTTACAGGTTGTGGTACATATGGTATACACTGAAATGAATGGCGAAGAGAATTTTGGAAATTTGTGGTAATTTCCTGTGGGACCAAACTGCTGAGGTCATCAGTCCCCAGGCTTACACACTACGTAATCTAAATTAAACTAGGTTACGCCAAGAACAACTCACACACACATACACACACACACACACACACACACACACACACACATCCATGCCCGAGAGAGGACTGGAACCTCCGTTGGGGCGAGCCGCGCGAACCGTGTCAAGGCGCCAAGACCGCGCGGCTACCCCGCCCGGCATGGTCAAGAGAAGTGTATTAACATCAACTATGTTTGCTTTCCATCGCATGCTATGTAGGCAATATACACATGCACGAAAATGTCTTTCATCCATTGTGCTTGGTGCAGAAGATTTTTCTGCTTTCCTTGCTTATATTTAGAATACCATTCGTCACACTGTGAAGGCCTACCATGACATGATAAAAATAAGCTCGTCTTCAAGAAAGAGGAAGAGACGAGAGGAAGAGAAAGAGAGGTAGATAAATTCTAGCGACAAACGTGCAACACACCTCGTCTCTTTTATGTCTTTAGATTTCCTAAAGAAAATGAAAATGTGTGCTGTGAGAAAAGAAAGCCACCGAGTACCTGTTGTCAAATTTCGTTGGTATGTACACTGATCGCTCTTTCTCTTGTACACAATAAAGTATACACTGCCTGAAAAGAAAGTTAAACGCCCAAGAAACATCGTACTTGTACACACCATCGGCCGGTATCCGTATGACTAGAGATGCAATTCTGTGTGATAGATTGAACAGCTACCAGAGTGCATTAGTGTTGTTTATCTTTAATGTTCTTACCAGGTTTTGTAGGGAATGTAAGGGGCTTGAATGGCGTCAGATGTTGAGTGATCACTGTGGAGGGTATACAGATGCCGCTTACTCGTGTGAAACAGCGTTACCAGTATCTGACAGAGTTTGAAAGTTGTCTCACCGTTGTTTTCCATTTGGCCGCCTGGTTGAATAGTGCAGAACCGAGATTCGTGGGGTATGTGGCTGTTACAGTGGCCCGTGTTGGACTGTATCGTCAAGCTTCAAATTGACCACATCTTACCACTAAAAGGGAGGATCGTCGTCTTGTGCACCAAGCACATCGTAATCCCCCACGTCTGCATCTGCCATCGGAGAACAAATGGACTCCCTGCAACATCCTGCGTCAGCTTCACGATTGGTCGGGGACTAGCAGCAGCCAGATAGGGAATCACCGTCTCATGTGTAGGCTGCAACATCACGACACAAACGCCTGAATCGGTGCGGCGACAGGATAGCACGGACTCCTAACGTACGGTGTCATATTGTGCTCAGCGATGAATCGCGGTTCTGCACTACCCCGAACGACAATCGTCGGCGAGTATGGAGGAAGTGGTCCCATTCTTCCTATGTTTAGGAGAGGCACAGTGATGTTACTCGTGGCGACGTAGTGTGGGGACCTATCGGGCAGGAGTTCAAGTGATTGAGGGGTTCTCTGACGGCACAATGGTACGTAACGAACATCTTGCGTCCTCGTGTATTACATCTCAACCGGTAATATCGTGGTGCCATTTTTCAACAGAAATATGTTCGTCCACACGTGCTTCTGTGAACTGTGTCCGTGGTATTGAGGTACTTCCGTGGCCAGCAAGATCTAATCTCTCACCGATAGAACATATGTGGGATTAGCTCGTACTTTAAATCTGTCTCAGGGCCAGTATTATCCAGGATATCAAGGACCAGTTACGAGAACTGTGGGCCAGATTGCCTCAGGAGAGCATACCACGGCTTTATTCCACCCTTGTTATTCAAATCAGTGCATGCACACAGACCAGTGGTGGTGCAATGTCATATGGGTTCATACTGCTGAGTTCTTTGTAAATTTGAGTCGCATTTCAAATCACTGAAATAACAGTACTTATCCTCTCAACCCTTGAAATTTCGCATCTTCCTCCCCTTCTGGGTGCCTCAATTTTTTGTCAGGTAATGTATTTAATTTAAAATAACAAGATATAAATTTAGCATCAAATTTCATTCTTTTGCCGAAGAGTAAAACATATTTCAAGAAACACAATTCGAAGCCATTCGGATGGAGCTCCGAATGCAGGCCCAAGACCATTCATCTACATTTACATCATACTCTACAAGGCACCTAATGGTGCTTGGCAGAAGGTTCTTCTGGTACCACTGAGTTCTGCTTGGCTGTTTCACTAACAAATGGCTCGTGGGAAGAATGATTCTCGGTAAGCCTGTGTAGTAGCTCTAATTTCTCGATTTTTCTTACCGCGGTCGTTTCGCGATATGCATATGTTTTATGACTATTCCCGGAAAGTGCTCTCTGGAAATTTGGCCACAGGCTCCGTTAGCAACCACTTTCCTCATCAGTTATAGGCGTAAAGTATCGAAACCACTAATTCTTCAATTTCTTAGAAATTATTTGGTTCCGGGCCTTCTTCTCTCTCTTATTTTTAATTGCCGCTTTTTCCTGGGAGACCATAACATTATATACATTCCTCCAACAATCATTATTCTTTCCTAAGGTGCTGCAGTCATGGACTGTGCGGCTGGTCCTGGCGGAGGTTCGAGTCCTCCCTCGAGCATGGTTTTGTGTGTTTGTTGTCCGTAGGATAATTTAGGTTAAGTAGTGTGTAAGATTAGGGACTGATGACCTTAGCAGTTAAGGCCCATAAGATTTGACACACACACATTTTTCTTCCTGGCCCATTCTCCTTTTCTCGGGCCCATCGCTTCCGCACCCCTGTTGACATCCTTCAATCTTGTCCGTGGCCTTCCCATGTCCCTTCTGCCCTCCACGGATCCTGAGAATGCTACTCGAGGTGGTCTTACCTCCTCCATCCTATTTAAGTGCTCTGACCACATCAGTCTTTTTTTTCCGCATCCTTTTGCCAATATTAGCTTGTGAGTATTGGTCTGCCAGTTCCTGATCCTTTTTTTAATAATGCCCAATCGTTTCACTGGCGGTCGCTCTTGGCGATAAATATTTTCCTTAATACCCCTCTCGAAGGCAAGCAGTTTTTGTTCATCTCTTTTCTTAACGCACATGTTCCAGGCCCATATAGAGTTACCGAAAGAATTACAATCTGGTATAGTCTGATTATAAAACTCTTCGAAAATGCTCAACTGCACAATACCTCCCATAAGTCAAAATGGCTCTGAGCACTATGGGACTTAACATCTATGGCCATCAATCCCCTAGAACTTAGAAGTACTTAAACCTAACTAACCTAAGGACATCACACAACACCCAGTCATCACGAGGCAGAGAAAATCCCTGACCCCGCCGGGAATCGAACCGGGGAACCCGGGCGCGGGAAGCGAGAACGCTACCGCACGACCACGAGCTGCGGACTCCCATAAGTCAAAATATGCTACATTTCATACTGCGATCCTTGTCTTAATCTCAGTTACCATTCTATTGTGTTCGCTAAAAATGCTTCTCAAACACTTAAAAATGTCTTCCGGGCCTGATATGTACTCGACATTTCCTCTCTCTCTCTTTCTTTCACACACACACACACACACACACACGAGCGCGCGCGCGCGCGCGCACACATACATACACACACACACACACACACACACACACACACACACACACAAATACAGTAAATATCAAACTACACACAGACAACACAGCACAAAGGATGAAGAATAAATATACAACGATATCTGGCAACACTGCACATTTTAAACACAAGCAGTCAATACACAGTGCAAAGTGGAAGTGAAATGTTGAAATAAATGTGGTCGAAAAAACACCAAAAATCGGCGATCTGAAGTTTCCTGATTAACTAAATATATCTTCAGGACGACACGCATGGACTGACAACAGAAATCGTAAGTAACACCAGATGATAATTTGCACTCACGAAACATGCACTGCAAAACTATTCGAACCTGAAAAGCTAGAGAAAGGAGATAAAACGTAATATAATATCATATTTGTAATTACTGTAGAACGCATTTATTACACACACAACAAACATGTAGATGATTCACAAATAAAAGAAGCGAAACGCATATGGCGTAAAAGCAAACTGCCCTTCGTTTTGTTGCAAAGACGGAATCCACCTCCAAGAATCCATGAAAATTTTCTTATTTTTGAGAATTATAACGTTCTCACTTGGTCCGAAACGGAAACTGTCTCCTTTCATTTTATCTCCATTTTTTGGAAAAAGGAAGCGCCATGACCTAAACCCTTTCACAGCGTCAACTTTTGAATATCTCCTCCAAAGTACTTAAGGCAGTGAAAGAAGGGCCCTAACGGATGGCAACGCTGTTGCCAGTTTTCAACCACAAAGCTATACCGATGTCGACCGTAGGGCTGCGGCAACACTGAGGCGTTGCCATAGAGACGTACACAAAATCGCGTTGCTTGATTGATTATGGGAGACGTGCCAAGCCCACTATAACTGTCACGGCTCTTCTTCTGTCGTACGCCAAAGCTCACAACACCAGTGGCTCACTGCATGTGCCCTCTCCTTGTCGGCAACACTTAATGACGTTCATTAAAACAGTTCCACGGGTGTAGTTTTTTGGGCGACGTCATTAAAATATTTTCTTTCCATCTTAAATCACTTATCAAAAACACGTGAGTAGCTCCTTGTCTGGCCCATGTGCACAACAGCAATAAACAATTTTTGAAGCTTCTCCATAGGCTAAGATCTCTCGCAAAGAGACCGTAGCACTTCTGTTCCGACCCCGAAACATTACTGTGTCTAAATAGAGTAACTCGATAAGTTTTCCCTCACGAGGAGTTGTGTATGATGGGATACGTTAGATAAAACAAAAATAGATCCCAACAGTCTGCACTCGCTGGTTCACTGAGCACTTGCGGAGAGGTTTGCTTACCTCATACCTTCTAAAGATGTCTTCTTGTCTCACTGGATTTCCCCGGTATAAAATGAACACTAATTATAAGTGTAGCGAGTTGTATTGCTAGTATAATTTAATTTACTGACGGGTGCCACGTTCTTTTATTTTATTGGTTGTTCATTTTTAAACTGCACTTACAACTGAACTTGTGATAACCTTAATATCGCATGGGCATATTTCACTAGTGGAAATTTATTTTATGTCCTCGTTTTCTACATGTCGACACCCCACGATTGTTCATATACTAGACTGCCTAAACAATACTTCCGCAAGTTCTGTAGTCCCTAGACGGTCAATATCATTGCTCAATATTTCGGAATCCAAAATAATTTTGAACGTAGTGGATTAGGTTCAGTGGTTGCGCAAGAATACTGAGCTACTCAAAAATATTTGAAATATTTTGTACTACTCCTTTCCAGGCGCTTATGTGTCTGTATTAGAACCAGAAAATTAAGCATGAGTCTTACGAGTTGCTGCTCACTAAATACATAGTGGTTAACTACAGCTACGCGAGAAGAATTTTTTTAAATCTCAGGATAAACTGATGTATTTAAGAACAAAGTTCACGAATTTTTTACGCTCAATGTTTTTCATTCCCTTCTTGTTTTTCCTTCTGTTTGCGACAAAGTAGAAAAAATAGTTCAAATGGCTCTGAGCACTATGGGACTTAACATCTGAGGTCATCAGTCCCCTAGAACTTAGTACTACTTAAACCTAACTCACCTGAGGACATCACAGACATTCATGCCCGAGGCAGGATTCGAAACTGCGACCGTAGCAGTCGCGCGGTTGCGGACTGAAGCGCCTAGAACCGCTCTTTCCCCGCGGCCGGCGACAAAGTGGAGCAGTTACCTTAGCAGCTGCGTCTTGAACATTCATAATTTAAAACGAAACTAAATGTTGAACAGTATTATTGAATATTTTCATTAGGTAATCTAGGGAGAACATCAGTAATTGAACAATAATACTGACCGTCTACAGGGTGCTTTCTGCTCCCGCGTAATGTGCGGTTCGCTGATGATCGACTGTCTCCGTCGACATTCGTGATTTTAACGATATTCTACTGTTTATTTTGTAAATGGCAATTTACCGAAATAATACTGCAGATATAGAATGAAGTTTCGAATATGGTCGCCATCGATTTTTATTAATAATTCGAATTTAGGGTTTTCCATTTGCTGTCTATATGAATGGAAGTCTCCTCTGTCTCTGCTTGCCCACGGACATCTTCCACTAGTTTAAGCTTTCGTCTGCTTTTGTTACGGGGATACAGACCATCTGTCAATGTAGAGTGGGTAATCCTCTGTATTGCTTCTTACTGTAGCACTGCTAAATAAAATGTGAATCTGCATTGTGGCAGAAATGGCATGAGACAGGGCATTGTAAAACTAGAAAGCCAGAAGTGCAGTTCGCCCAAAAACAATTTGGTGCATAAAAATCGCAGGAAAATGAACTGTCGGTGCATAAAGCCCTGTGGTTCGAAACACAGGCGGCGCGCGCGAAATTTGTGACGAGCTGTCGGCTGGCTTACACTGCCTCAGGCGAGACGTCACAGTCAGATAGCGTGGCGCCACACGTGTAATTTCTCACACCACTTACTGTGCACGTGGGGCGTTTCATGTTTTTAAAATTTCCGTGTCATAAACAGGGATGATAGCATGTTTCCCATCTTCTGCTCAATGTCCTTATACTTCCAGTCATTAGCTGTAACATATTTTTATTCCAATTCATTGCCTGAGGGAGGATTGTGGTATAAACTTCATGATCTCAAGAATGTCGGGCAAATTTCAATTAAGAATTTTTCAGTTTCTAGCGTGTAAATGTGCGGTCCCAAGTTGCGGCTACTGCCTATGACTGTGACGGGGCTGGCTGGCTATTATTGCACGGGTACCGGATGGTTATAATTGAAGTGCAGCTACTCATGCTGGACCAGTGTGGGCTGTAACTATCGAACGGCAGCGAAAATTGGTAAATATGCTAAAGCGTTAATGTGGAACCAATTTATTCTAGAAAACAGAATGACATTCACGTTGTCATTTGACAAGCCATAACGTGAGTCAACAGTAGGGCTAAGCAGAAGAGAGATCGCGCGCTCTTAATAAAACTGTTTTATGTGAACGGTAGCAGTTAGAGTGCTGAACTCAGAGAGTATCACGGACAGAAATGTCAGAGGAGAGGCCCACTACCATTAAATGGTTTAAAGAAGGTGATGATGAAATTCGGAAACAGGGGTGAGCTTGGTGTAGCACCTGAAAGAGGAAGGCGTCCTGTCCCAGTGGAAGTTACTGACCATGCAGTACGTGCCCCAGGTAGTGCCAGAACTCGTGCAGTGCCACGAGAATTGTCCATCCCATGGTCAACAGTACGTAAAGTTTTGCGGTCTGTTTTACAGTGGTACCCTTACAAGATCCAAATGGTGCAACAAGTGAAACATCATGATCCGCAGCAGCGTTCTGCATTTGCTTTTCGGTTCTTGGCACGTATCAACGTTGATGACTTGTGACGGGGCACGTTTTATAGTACAGTTTTCAGTGAATACACAGAACTGCCAAATTTGGAAGAGCGAAAATGTGTGGAAACTAGTTTTCATGCAAGATGGGGCAACACCTCATTTCGTTCCTCAGTGAGAGATCAGCTTAATACAACCTTCCGCGAACGTATTATTTCCAGAGGGTTTCCAGATGCAGGGTCACTTGATGTAAATCCACGTGACTTTGGGCTCTGGGGATAGCCAAAAGAACGTGTTTACCAGGCCCATGTTCGGTTTCCACCTGATCTGAAGGCCAGTATACAGAAACACGTTGCTTAGATTCCAGAAGAACTGCTGCGACCAACTGTTTATCTTGTCGTTTTTCGGATTCAGCATATCGTCCACGATCCCGGTGCTCATATTGAACAAATTTTGTAAGCATCGGTTAATAATAAAATCTGCTATGCCTTTCTCACTTGTTTGACTGTTTCTGCTCACCTTCCTTCCCTAAACCACTACGTATGCAAACATATCTATACGTCTTTCTTAAATTTATAGCGCCAAATCTGGACCAGGTGGCGAAAATTGGAACTAATCCTTTTTCCAGCGTAAATCGGTTCCGCATTAACACATTAGAATATGTACGAAATTTCGCTGCTATCCTATAATTACAGCCCAGACTGGATCTCTGTGGGTAGCTGCACTTTAGTTATAACCACTCGGTGCGTTATACTAGACAATGAATATTCCTCAGAAACGAAAGTAGCATCTAACGTGCCCAAAGAAAGAGTAATTGGACTTTAAATGTTCTCAATACGTATAAACGATTTATCAGATGGCATCACCAGCACTTTGATACTCTTCACTGAGGATCTAGTTGTCTAAAAAGTATCGCCGTTGGACGATCGTGAGGGATTGTAGTGAGGTTTGGACAAAATTTCCACGCGGTTTTATAAATGGCAGCTCTCATTAAACGTGGTGGACAAGCGTAAGATAATTCCTGTAATAAAGACAAAGAAACCACTAGCAAGATGAGTGGTGAACATCTTGAGTGCATCACGTCGCGTAACTATATAAGGGTAATACTAAGAAACGATACGAAATGGGAAGATCATGTAAAATCAGCTCTGGAAAAGTGCCCTGCGTCTGCAGAGGAAATCGTATACATATGGCAAGCATTGTAGAGTATTACTTTTCTTTGGAGTCTTTAAATAGACTTGACAACGACACCAAACGAATTCAGAGACAGACTGTTAGGATAGTATCAGATCGCTACATCGCACCCCGAAGTCTAACAGAAGTGCATGAGGAAATTAAATGGTAATACTTGGAAGGAGGACGACGTTGCTCTCGCGGAATCTTTTTATGTAAACTCACAGGACCTATAATCGAAAGAGACTGTGAAACTATAATGCATCCACCATCGTTACCTCGCGTAGAGCTCATGAGTTAGGACACGCACAGAGGTATAAAGGCAGTCATATTTTTCTCGCTCAGTACACCAATGGAATACAATTGTTCTGCGACTACATTATTTCATTCTGCTGTCTTCATATGACTTAACTGAAACTCTACATTTGCTTAACATAATGTATAAGGGAATAACGTACAACAACGGAAATTTTTATTTTCGGAACTATAACTCAGTTTATACCAAATGTGTTAACATACACACATCATAAAAAGTTTTGCATCAACCCAGTTCCCAGAACTCATGAATATAGACGTTAGCTGTGGATATTGTATCACACACACAGTCCCTTTGATTGTTCAGAGATGTCACTAAACCCGCCCAAATATGTAAACGACCATGCATCAGCAGCGCGTATTAGACGGAGCGGGCCGACAGCCTATCAGTTCCAGTCATTCTACCTGACAGGAGGTACACGGCTCGTGTTGTCTGTAGTTCAACCATGCCTAGACCGTGAATACCGCGGTTCCATCGCGTCCGCACTGTTACTTTGCGCCAGGAAGGGCTTTCAACAAGGGAAGTGTCTAGGCGTTTTGGAACCAAAACGATGTTGTTCGGACGTGGAGGAGATACAGAGAGACAGGAACTGTCGATGGCATGTCTCACTCACGCTGCCCAAGGGCTACTACTGCAGTGGATGACTGCTACCTACGGATTATGGCTCGGAAGAACCATATTGATTAATGCTTTTCGTGCAGCCACGGGACGTCGTGTTACGACTCAGTCTGTGCGCAATAGGTTTCATTATGCGCAACTTCACTCCTGACGTCCATGGCGAGATCTATCTTCGCAACCACGACACCATGCATCGCGGTACAGATGGGCCCAACAACATGCCGAATTAACCGCTCAGGACTGACATCACGTTATCTTCACTGATGTGTGTCACATATGCTTTCAACCAGACAATCGTCGAAGACATGTTTGGAGGCAACCCAGTCAGGCTGAACGCCGTAGATATTGGCATTATATGGGGCCAACGTACGCCGCTGGTGGTCATGGAAGGCGCCGTAACGGCTGTACAATACGTGAATTCCATCCTCCGGCCGATAGTGCAACCATATAGGCAGCATATTGGCAAGGCATTCGTCGTCATGGATGACAATTCGCGCCCCCATCGTGCACATTTTGTGAAGGACTTCCTTCACGATAACGACATCGCTCGACTAGAGTGACCAGCATATTCTCCAGACATGAACCCTGTCTAACATGCCTGGGATAGACCGAAAAGGGCTGTTTATGGACGTGACGCACCAACCACGCCACGCCGAATCGCCGTTGAGGAGTGGGACAGTCTGGACCAACAGTGCCTTGATGAACTTGTTGATAGTATGCCGCGACGAATACAGGAATTCATCAATGCAAGAGGACGTGCTACTTGGTATTAGAGGTACCGGTGTGTACATCAATCTGGACCACCACTTCTGAAGATCTCGCTGTATTGTGGTACAACATGCAATGTGTGGTTTTCATGAGGGTGGAAATGATGTTTATATTGATCTCTATTCCGATTTTCTGTACGGGTTCCGGAGCTATCGGAACCGAGGTGATACAAAACTTTTTTTGATGTGTGTATATTGTTTCACCAACTGTTTAGATTTTCTACCGAATTATACCTCGTTCATGACTTGTAAATCTTCTGGTCATAATTGTCTGTCACGTCATGTTTCTTTAACGACTTGTGTTCTCGATTTTGTATTCGTTAACCTGAAACATAGATTGCACACAAATACAGAATTTTACAGATTAATGGCCTTGACGAGTGGCAGAATAGGCATATCTTCATATTATAAAATCATCTTTACGCGGTTTTTGTGTTTCGACCTTGGATACATATCTTGTGAGAGTCAAAATCTGAAAGCCGTTATCAGGGCGGCTATAACGAGGCTTCCAGCAAATTTGTATAATAAAGTAAACCTAATCACGTCCAATTTTCTTCGAACATCTGCCACGTTGCTCACATCGTAATTAACTACACACAAAGATACGACCGACTGAGGTGGCGCTGTAGTTATCACACTGGACTCGCGTACGGGAGTACGACGGTTTATATCCCCGCCCTGTTATCCAGATTTAGGTTCTCAGTGATTTGCCTAAATGACTTAAGGTAAATGTTAGTAAGGTCCCTCTGGAAGGGAGAAGTTTCTGCTCCGTCTCCAGTGATATCGAGTTGAAATTTATGTCAAATTGTAAGCGTTTAGGTATCTTGGCGGTGTTAGGAATTAAAGCTTCCCAAGTCAATGCAGTCAAAAATACCACTATTTGTGTCACATATTTTGATACCTGCAAGTTCACACATCAAAACCTATAAGGTAAGGCGCGTTGGCTTCGAACCATGAATTTTGCAGGAAGCAAGATTTCACAGCAAAAGTAAAGCAAAATGTCCCAAATATTTAATATGTTACTATATCACAAAAAATTGGCATTTGTTATCCTAATCAAAATTAAGTCTTAGAACCCTCGGGATCGATATCTTGCGATTGTCAGTGTCGATAATAGGAAATAATAGGATCCTCGATTCCCGGGATGGATGAACTATATATATATATATATATATATATATATATATATATATATATATATAATGAAATATGTACGGAACCGTCAGATCACGAGTCCTACGTCCCAATTTTTCAAATTCATGGTTTAATATGTTTATTGTGAAGGAAATTTTCAGATAATGGGCAATAGTGCTACTCTGAATATTAGAGCTTTATGCCAAAATCCGCGAGAGTTTCTGAAGTCTCTTGGTGCCAGAAATGTTCGGAAACTTGGCTCCGATTTTTTACCGAAGGAACTTTTACAGGGTTTGATAGAGTTATGAGATAACTTACAAAGCTGTAAGTGGCAGCGCCTTTTTTTTAATGAACCGCGCCGAGTCGCTGGGGCGGTGTTTTCTTTTTTATCGCGGAAGGGGGAGCAACGCTAATCACGCAAGTTTGCGGGTGACTAATAAGCGGACTGTCCGGCGGGACGCATGAAATCACGCCAGCCTAAATTATTCCGCGACGGAGAAATGGCTGACACGTTTCTCCGACAGTCTGCCTCACCTGGGGCTGTCGAGTAAATTTAGCCGGGCGCGAGGCTGCGTGCAATAAACAGCGCTAGGCGTTCCTGCGCAATAAGCAGCAGTACGCACTCCGCGCTCGTAGCGAAATTGCTGTTTGTCGCAGGAAGCAGGGGTGCGAAACACACCGTGGAATCGGAATCGTTTGTGCGAGCAAAGTTGACCGCCCAGCATAGCGTAAGCATTGCTGCAGGATTCGTGTCGAAAAGAAATTCTGACTTCCTTATTTAGTGTCACTCATCACTGGACCGAAGTGATCCAAATTACACCAAGTGGAAGCAAAATATATTACTCTAAGTTGAGAAAATGCGAAGCATTCTTCAGCTGTGGGTGCGCCTTTTCTACTGGTAGTCAGTTTTTGTTTTGTTGAGACTAAAAGAGGCACGTTTCGCGAACAGCGGCTTTTGTGTCAGGCATTCCGAATTGTTCCTGTCTCATTCAAGGGGGCTTATTGTTGATATTTAAGGTCTCAAGCGTCACACAGATAGTGTGTTGTTCTCCTGACTCATTGTTTTACACCTTGCTGTAGTAACAAGACTATATTATTATTATTATTATCGTCGTCGTCGTCATCATCACCATCACAACCACTACCTTCTAGAATCATAATAAGGACCACCAATCTCACAGATGCGTTTCTAATGTCTTGCTTCTTTTCCACCTCGATCTCTTACAGTAAAAAGTCGTAGTTCTGTTGTCACCTCCCAGTACTCGGAACAGACGTCCTCACCGGCACATAAAGTTGCCAGGCCAGACGAAAGCGACTCGGTAATATGCTGATACGTCCCCACGGGTGCCTGTAGTCTACATCTATACTCTGCAAACCACTGCGAAGTGCATGGCAGAGGGTACGTACCTCTACATTACTTACTAGGTTTTTTTCCCCGTTCCATTTAAGTACGGAGTGCAAGAAGAATGTTTCTTTAAATGCCTCCATGCATGCTGTAATTAATCTAATCTCGTCCTCATGATGCCTAATGGATCAATAAGTAGGGGATTGTAGTATATTCCTGGACTAGTTACTTATAGGCGCTTCCTGAAACTTTGTAAGCAGGCTTTCTCGGAATATTTTGCGTCTGCATTCAAGAGCCTACCAGTTCAGTTTCTTCAGCATCTGTGTGAAATTCTTCCACGGATCATGTCATGTTGTCTGTAGTGGTCCAAACAGCTCTTGAAAAGTGATTGGCGAAGAGTTCACGAAAATATCACAATGGACTGGATGGTTCTACAGATATAAAACTACATTAACACTTGAGTCATTTGGTAGGAGGGAAGAATTGTTAAAGCTGGATATTGATCGTCTAGGCGTATGTTGACACTTGTAGACGGCGTAATTGTAAAGATGGTTTCTATATTGTAAAATAACTTCGCCTGGATCCGTTTGTGTTATAATTTTATTATGAGTTTCTATTTTCATGAACATATGATCTTCAGATGTAAAACCTGGGAAAAAAGAATAAAAGGGAACGTTAATGACAAAATTGTAGGAGTGTAGCTCTAAAATATGTACTATCCACACAGTATTAATCAAAATAAAACAGCATTAACTTCGTCTTTCCATTTGTGCACCCCGGTAGAATAAGTATGAAACTGTCGTCGTTGTGGTGGTTTTGGACTTCATTCCGAAAACCGTTTTGATGCAGCTCTCCATGCGCAAGTCTCTTCGTAACTATTGCAGCCTGCATTCACTTGGACTGACGTCTCTACTATTTTGACCTACACACTTCCTTCTACAACCAAATTCAGTACTCTGGAGCGCCTCAGGATGTGTCCTATCAATCTATTCCTTCTTTCTACCAAGGTGTACCATACAGTTCTTTTCTCTCTAACACAATGCAGTATGTCTTCAATACTTACTCGAGCTGTCCACGTTATCTTCAGCTTTGCTCTGTAGCACCACATATGAAAAGCTTCTGTTTGCATCGTGTCTGCACTGTTTATGGTCCACGTTTCAAGTCAAATTTATGTTCGAAGTTAATAAATTTTTCTATTCAGAAAATCTTTAAATGTAACAGTAAACTGCGTAAAATGTAGTTGCTGTGAAGAAAATTAAATGGTCAGTCATGTGACAATAGGTGCACATATTGATGCCTCACACAAGTGGAAAATACCTTCATAAAATTTTTATCTTATTTAATCTTTCTCACTTATTTAATCTTTCTCACTCTCTGCAAGAGAGACGCTCAGTAGCTCGGTACGGGCTTTTATTGAAGTTTCGAGAGCATACCTTCACCGAGGAGTCAAGCAGCATATTGTTCCCCCCTACGTATATCTCGCGAATAGACTATGTGGATAAAATCAGAGAGACATACCGACAATCTTTCTTTCCACGAACAATACGAGACTGGAATAGAAGGGAGAACTGATAGAGGTACTCAAGGTACCCTCCGCCACACACCGTCAGGTGGCTTGCGGGGTATGGATGCAGACGAAGATGTAGATAGATCAGTTTTCAATGTCATTGTGACTTTTTCGAGACTTAGAGTGGCAAATAGCCGAGGAAGCAGCCTGCATATAAATAAAATATAGCATAAAAGACACCTGAGGTGAGAATATGACTTCGAAGGAGGCAGTGACGAGAAAATAGCATAAAAATAATAAAAAAATGACTGACACGGTAAAAATATTAAATGTTTTGAATACATTCACAGGTTTCACAGTTTCCATACAGAGGACGGGAAATATTTAAAAAAAAGTGATCAAAACTCACATTTTTTTCCCAAATTAGGTGAAATTATATAATAAAATCCCTGAGCAGAGCTGCTATCTTTTAATAGTGAGTGACCAGTATTGTTTCCCATTTACTCCACGTAATACAAGCTTTTGTTTTTCTAAATCATTAGAGTCGAATGACAGACTGGTCCGTTTTAGTAATACTCCAGGCGATTTCTTCACTTGTGTTTCCCCAAAGTGAACCCATTTTCTTATCCGTTGATGCTTCTGTCATGTTTATTTTTAACAGTATGCGTGTCTGTTGTCTATCCTCTCAAAATCAAGAGGAAAAGAAATGAAAAGGAGGAAGATCTGGTTGTGTCTGATGCAAACTACGCAGTAAGAATTACCTTCCGGACATCGGAAGTGTGTTGGAGTGCGCCATTGCGGCAACGCCAACCATTCAGATGCTAATGAACTGGTACTCCATGTTGCATGGAAATGCAATCATGGGAGAAGTTTCTCTATTTATGCGGAGAACCATTCGTCTATGTACTTGAAGAGGAGTGTCCACTCAAAGTTATTTTTAGACGTAGTACTGTATAAATCAGTTGAAATTCTGAAGCTCATGGAATACTAAAATATTATTTTCTTTCTTAAAAGGAGTGCTATGTGCTACGGACATTTCTTATAAAGTGATCAGAGTGCGTAAATATATAAACTGTCACACTTTGTAAATAAAGATGGTCTCTAAAAACTAGTTTCTGGACATCATCTTTGTTTAAAAAGTGTGACAATTTATATATGATGTATTACGACAGAGAAAGGAGCCTGTGACCGCTGGAGACAGTGCCACAGGTTACGCGGAAGTCGTAACGGAACACACGCGTCATATTAACACACATGAATTCACAGGATCATGGAAGTTTAAACCTTTGAAAGGCATTGTGAATATAAATAAAATGTGACTGGCAACAGTAAACTCGTTTTTCATTCTGTGTCATAACCAAACTTAGAGAGCACTATTGATGACGACGGATGGTATTTTTCATAACTGACAAATAAGTGAGCAACTTTGAGGCCTACATGTTAATTATTTGTCACCTCTGTCTCAAGTTTTAAACACACTCGTTAATTTTTTTCATTGATAAAATGACATCAGCTAGAAATAAGCTGGATGAATAGATTTTTAGTGTTGAATGACGTTGTATTGTTGTAAAGTGAATGTTAATGTGTTCTTGCAAATGGTTGTATTGTTTGGAGTCAAATATAATAAAAATAACGCAATAAAATAAATCAGCAATGCAGACATGCCACCTACACGAAACGCAACACAGTTTCCAATGGAAAAAGGCTCACTGTCGACCAATAAATGAAGTACATCGAAATTAAGCTACTGAATCCTTGGAGAATATTCCAGCCAGCAGTGCCTTAGGACATTACCTTTATGTAGCTGTTAATGTCTAAGAGTTCGTGTTCGCGGTACAGTAATGTGCGTAGCTAATGCTGTACGAATTGTGATGTTTCCAAGAAAGAAAATTCTGCTGCATGAATATGTATTACACGCATTGTCTGCTAAGTGATGCATTTTTTTTTCACCCTATTATGAAACGATAGCTGAGGCACTATCTTATTTGAGTGGACCCATTTGAAATTGTAGAAGTGCTCTGGTGTGACATCGGCCGCTGGTAAGTTTCCTTATGCAAAAATGGCATAGCTGTCAACAGACTCTCAGTTCTAATTTTCCGTCTTTTTTGATACAGTCGTCGTCTTTTTCAGTGATCGAGACTAAAGACATAAAGCCAAAATATGCAATTGAGTTGTTATTCCGACTGCTGTCTGAAATTCCCATTGAACTGAGTGCCTATTAAGGAAGCGAAATCTGTTCTCCTGCGTGACAGCCATCGATAAAACGTCATTCGATCTGAAATCCCATCACGGGCCCCTGTCCCTTCTCGAAACAGTTGGTAATATTCTCAAACATCTCGCTCTATATAGGCAGTACACTAAATAATGTAATACGTCTCTCTAAGCAAACAATATTATGCAGGTCAGTGAATATTATAGGCAGTGATAAACAGATCTCTGATTCTTCCATTGCTTGGCACGTTTGTTTCCAGAAACGTTGCTGTAAATATGAGTCTAACGAGGGATACGTCAGAGGAACTGTAGCTGAGCCCTGATACTCGAATCTACTGCACAACGCAAATTTGTGGAGAGGCTTTGCTTTGTTCATCAGAACACGACATGTAGTTGCGGAAATTAGATTTTGAGCCGACGGCGCTTCCAGGCTCCCAATCAGCGTAGGCTGGCCACATCGCCGATGCGGAATCTTGATAACCGGCAAGCGACCTCACTACGCAGTCAACTGCACGCAGCAGCACGAGAGACGCTATAGTTATTGTGTTCTGCTTCATGAATGCGATTTACTCCGTATTAGGTTATGTATATACATTGAGAGTCGGGCGAGGTAAATGACAGAACACGTTCCACCAATGCCAGTGTTGTTATTATAGACAGAGCAGTAACACAGGTGCATAACACTGACGAAGAAAGTAGTCTGTCGTCTCGTTGAAAGAACTTGCTCGAGATTCACCTTGAGCGAGTCATGTAAATAATGGAAAAACAGACCTTGGGTGTCTAGACAAGGATTTCATCTGCGCTTCTCCGAACAGTAGCCCGATTTTTTAACTAATGTGCCACCTCGCTCGGTTATGGGAAAGAGAGACATGTTTCGACGTTTTTTAGCCGTATGTACTTTATCATCTGACAAGGTTCGAAAAACTGCACTGCATAAGGTTGTGTATATCGTCGTCTCCGTTCTTATCCAAAGCGATTTAGGTTGACTACAAGATGCTAGCTAAGTTTTTACAAACCTATCACCTACCGTCCAACTTCATTGACGGTCATCTATTGTAGAATCCCGCAACATGCTGTGAATTCAAACATAATAAGGTATCTTGAACAGAATGACCTCCACCGTACCACACATAATGGATTCTGAAAACATCGATCATGCGAAGTCCAACTCGCTCTCCTCTAACGCGATATCCTGAAAGCCATGGATGAAGGCGATCTGGTAAATGTAGTATTTCTTGACTTCTTAAAAGCATTTAACTCAGTACCGCACGTACGCTTATTATCGAAGGTAACTATCGCATGGATATCAAGCAAAATTTGTGTAAGGATTAAGATAGGGAGTACACAGTTATTTTGGATTGAAAGTCACCGACGGACATAGAAGTAACTTCAGATGTGCCCAAAGGAAGTGTGCAAGGACCCTTGCTGTTCGTGTAATGTGTTAACAATCTTGCAGACAGTATTAATAGTAACTTCAGATTTTTCGCAAATGATCCACTTATTTATACTGCAACACAAATGTTCAGTAAGATCTTGACAAGGTTTCAAAGTGGCGTAAAGATAGACAACTTGCTTTAAATGTTCAGAAAATCATTAAACGCAAAATAGTGAATCATGTGACTGCAGTGTCAGTGATTCAAAATTGGAATCATTCAATTAAGACAAATACCTTAGTGTAAAAATTTGTAGGTACATGAAACGGAATATTCACATAGGTTAATTCTTAGTTAAGACAGGTTTTAGAAGTAGTCTGTTCATTGGCAGGATAATGGGAAAATATAGTCAATCTGTAAAGGAGACTACTCACAAGACACTTGTGCATCTTAACTTAGAATATTGCTCAAGTGTATGGCACCTTACCAGATAGAACTAATGAAGGATATTGACATATATGTGGATGGACGGTACGAATATTAAAAGGTTTGTCTGACTCAAGGGAGAACGTCACAGAAATGCCTCTTGAGTGTACGTCAACTAAACTGCGCATAGGCACATTATATTATGTCACTAGAACGTTGCTTTCACGTAAGCCAAAGCACCTCTTCACGATCCAAAAAATGAAAATAAAAAAAAACGTGTATGGATGGTGGTCATGATTCACAGGTGTCTAAATTATTATTTTATTTTTCATTATTTATTACTGAGTTTTATTTTAGTATTCGCCGTCTTGTGTATGTAACTTGTTTATGTATAAATTGTGTACATATAACAGTAAACAGAGAACTAAATGAGGAATTAATTTATTTTGGACACACTATATAAACTTCAAAACTAAAAATATAACTAAGTTGTAAAATATTTAAAAACAGTAGAAGGAAAACTTCAATGACAGTGACACTGAAAGAAAAGGATGATATGACAAATGAATGTAAACAAAAATTGAGTGAATTCTTTCTATAGCCTAGAGTCACAATCACTTTCACAGATTCACTGCTGCATAAAAACCACCCGATCGTCCATGCGGTAACGAAATATGTAGACTAATCATAAAGGAATGGCCCCAGTGTCTCTGTGTGTTGGATGACAGTTGGGAACTGGAGAACTACATCGCTAATTCGTTTGTTAAGGAAGCTATGATCTCAGGTGGAGGACAGTAATGCCTACGTTCCAGCGGAGAATCTGTTAGAGATTCTGAGAAAGTGGACTCGGAATAATTGAGGCAAAGAATGGCAAGCTTCTTAGACAAATGAACGAAAATACTACCTACAAATAACACGGGTACTGACGACCAGAATTTGGTATCATAGACTCATCTGTACACAGAAATCTGCAGTTACCATAGCGCGGTTGAGGTTCAACCACTTTGCACGGCACCTACACCACATAAGCACAGCACCATCCCAACTTTGTCACTGTGGCCGGAAGACACACGACATACTTTTTGGATGCACCAACCGGTGGAACCACACGTCAAAGTTACTAAGGAATACTGTGAGTAAGAAATACCAGTCAGTAACATCGGTGTGCACATTATTACCAGCCAAAGACTTTGCAGTGTACAAAGAACTTTACTCCATCCTAGCGGAAGCGAAAAGAGAGAGATTTACTGATTGACGCAAACTAATTAATTTTGTATAGTCTCAGACCGTTATTTCATGATTTTTTTGTCTTTGTTCTTATATCATCATTACTAATGCTGTTTTAGCAATTTGGTTCGTTATCTGTGCCAGTTCTGTGTGATTCTGGTTTATTTACGTGGATGGTTGTTCATCTTACGAATAATCTGATAGATACATGTACCATTTACGTTGAATAAAAGTAGAATGGTTAAACTGATTCTAGATATTAGGTCGTATCAATTTGCACACGTTTCAGCCTTCTTTACAGCGGTTCCCTAATTAACCGAGCAGTTCATTGTCGTGAAGTGGACCGCTGCGAAGATGGACGAACCATCAGTTTTATAGTTGTTTATAGCGTTCCGAAATGACGCGACCTTATGCCGAAAAGGATGTTAGTGAAATTCACGTTAGCCGTAAACCAGCGCATAAAAAGTAACTGTAATTAAAAATGGTGACACCGTGCTTGCAGCACAGTTTGCGCAGTTTGTGTCCTACCATTGGTTGGCTGCCGGTGAGATTGTAGGGTGCGTGACGTCTCACTGTCCTCACATTTTTTTCCCGAACAGTGACGTTCTTGCTCAGCGAGACAAGTTAACACAACTGTAACAGAGGAACGAAACACCCTTTTAAGTGAGAGGTAACTAACCTTTAAGGAAGTTACTGATAGGTGCACGAGCATACATATTCCGGAAACAGCAGCACGAATTCCACGAGCCGTGGAGGGGGATTCAACACGTTACTCGCATAGTTACCATTACTAGCAGACTATTTGTTTGCGACGTACAAAGGAACACAGATGCCAGACAAATGATTAGTGGCACATGATTCTTCTCCGTCAAGAGGCAAACATTGGAATCGTGCCATTCGTTTCGGTAGGTCGAAATAAATAATTCTGAACTGAAATAAACGCTCCAGGAGTCGATTTGGTGCACACAAAGAGCAACGCAATATTGGCTCCTCTATATGTAGAGCGCTGTACGCGCATACGGATGTGTGGCATGCTCTTCTGTTATCTTTGAATGGAATGGTGAGGTGCACGCATTCCTGCCTCACATTTTAGTCCACCGAAGCCTACGAGTAGGCGTCAAATTCGAGAAATTTGCGTGTATTGTTCTGCTCAATGAAACTAGAATGTACAAACATATCGTATGAGTTAATGTACTTTTAAGAGCCTTGTAACTCAAAGTATTTGAAATTCTATGTCTAGAAAACAGAAAGAATTGGAACTTTAATTGTGTGATCAGTAGCACCTTTTGACTATTTATATTTAAAATATATTGGTAGAAAAATATCAAATACCTACCCTGAAGGACAACCAGAATAAATGTTATGCACTGTATTTAATCATAGTAACAGAATGATATACATATGGAAAGATAGTCTTGGGCTACAATTTTATTTAATTCAATCTAATCATGCAGTCGTACACAGAAGTAGTGCAAAGGTATTGGTTGTTATCCAAGGAGTTGTTGTTTCATGCTAAATGGCAAGGTGGCACAGTGGTTAGCACACTAGCCTCACACTCTGGTGCATTGGGGCTGAAACCCCAGTCTGCCATCCTCATTTATGTGGTTTACCTTATACGATCAAACTGAATACTGGGATGGTTCCATTGAAAAGTTTACAGTCTACTTCCTTCCTCATTCCTGCTGTATCAGAGCTTCATCTCATCTCCATTGATCTCGTCGTCGACGGGACCTCAAACTCTAATCTTCCTTCCTCCTTGTCTTCTTTTCCCACGCAACTTGCGTCTGTTATCACAAATTGCTGAACGGATATTGTTGCTAATGCCCACCTTTCCCAATTCACTTGCACCCATGACATGCAGTTTGATGATCGTGCTGGACAGGGAAGTTGAGGAGCATCTTGGACAATGGGTAACGCGGGAGTTTTGAGCACGGGCATTATAATGTTGGAAGAGAACATGTCTCTTACGTTGCAAGAACGGCAACAGACTGTGACAGTTCGTGTTCCGGATACGTCCTGTGCTGTTCAGCATGGGCCTGCATACGGGTGGACTATGCGGTGATTCCGCTTAGGAACTTAGGAGCTCCGTCAGTGACAAATCGTGTGGAGGATACTGCTTAGCTCATCCTGTTGGAAGAGTGTGATACATATGCGCACGTACGTGAGAGTATGTATATGTGTGCAGGGGGAGGGGTAGCAACTCCGTCCGTTGCAAGTGAATTGGCAAATACGCACACAAGTTATGGTGCCGATAGCTTCCAGAAATATCCTGGTTTCCTCGATGTAAAAGATCGCTTGAGAGTGAACAGATAATCATCTTTTCTAGACTTTATCCCCTCATACGGGGACATTTGTTTTTGAAATTTGGCATTTTTTTATTTTATTCAACTCTGTGTTGGTAATACCTTCCTTCATCAGTTAAGCTAAGGAAGCAAGGTTCTGTGTGTCATCTGTAAATTTTATTATGTGCGTTGTTGTATTTTGTGCATCGTATTCCTGAGCTGGGAATTAGGTACCACCCCAGCAGTTTCCCAAACGAATGTGGGAAACCAACTAAATACTACACTCAGATTCGCCCGTCTAGGAGAGTAATGGTCGTTAATACACAGCGCAGTTTCGGGTCAAGCTCGCATGCGTGAGTCAAAAGCTAGCTACCTGCATGTAGCTGTACGATCACGTCTGAAGAGGTTTTCGTTAATTGTAGAAAACTGTACTGAGAAATTAGATGGAGCTCTTGGAGAAAATTGCACAGTTTCATTGATCTATCAACAATTAAACTCATGTTCAGTGTCATATATTGTCTCTTGCCTCACTCGCTTACTTCTATTTCTCCTCAGCATATTAGCACCAGTCCCCATATTTTTAACAATGGAATTTATGCTTCCTTTACGTATTTCCTTCTCAGGTTTCACCACCGTATTTTTGAGTTTCCAATAGAACCACCAGAAGTGAAGGACTGTCACCCACAGTGATGTACAGAGACTCGAGTAATAAAGATGGAAATCCTCGCCGTGACAGGAACGTCTCATTTAGGCCGTGTTCGCGAAAGCAGTATGCGAAAGTACGTGCCGAGCTGCACACGATGCGATAGTTACAGAGATAGCCTCACGAACATGCAGGACGACTTTTGTACCTAAGGCACTAGCCAGCTCAACGCTGTGTTAAGTGTTGTCACTCCAAACATCAGCGGTGTTGTGTGTTCTTGTAATTACGGTTCGCCGTTCCATGCCAGCTGGAGTTTGTCCTGTGTAAAGCTACCTCATACACTCCGCTCCTCTTGTACTGTAGACTCACGAAGCAGCATCTACATAAAACACCGTTACACAATTCATCTACGTCTACAGCTACATCTACATAGATACTCGGCTAGCCATAGTACGGTGCATGATGAAGGATACCTTGTAATACTGCTGTCGTAGCAGTAGAGTCAGTATGCAGTCTCTCACAAAAACCGGTTCTGTCACCTTTATCAATAAAGAACTTTTATTTCCCTCCGGGCGTTCCCCTTTGATTTCACGGAGAATTTCCGTAATAATGGCGTGATGATCGAGGCTACTGATAACAAATATAGCGGAACATCTCCGTATTGCTTCGATATCTTCCATTATTCCAACCTGGTGGGAATCCCAAACATTCGAACAATACTCAAGGATTAGTCGTATAAGTGTTTTCCTGGTGGCCTCATTTATAGATAGACTACATTTTCCTATAACTCTCCTAACAAACCGAGGTTGACAGTTCACCATTCCTACAACCAACGTAACTTGCTCCTTCCATTTCATGTCGCTTTGCAACGTTATACCTTCGTGTTTCATCGATCTGACTGTGTCAGGCAGCACACCAGTAATATTGTATTCCAACATTACAGTATAATTTTTACACATTGAGGGCAAGCTGCCAGTCATCACACCAAATAGAAATTCTGTCCAAGTCAGCCTGTGATCTCCTATAATCACGCAACAACGATACTCTAGTACTCTACAGCGTCATCAGCAAACAGACGCAGACTGCTGCTCACCCTATCTGCTAGATCTTTTATGTATACGGAGGACACGGGCGGTCCTATCATGCTTCTTTCGGACATTCCAGACGATGCGTTGGTCTCCGATGAACCTTTACGCCCAGGAGAATGTGCTGTGTTCTAATACTTAAGTAGTCTTCTAGCCACTAACTTTTAACAGTCTTCACTACGGCACTGTGTCGAACCCTTTAAGGAAATCTAGGAATATGCTATTTGCCTGCTGCCTATTATCCATGACTCGCAGGCCATCGTGCGGAAAAAGGACAAGCTGAGTCGCACACAAGCAGTGTTTTCCAAATTCGTGTTAATTTGTGGATGGAAGCTTTTTTTCTATCAGGAAAATTTATTATATTCGAACTTAGAACATGCTCAAGAATTCTACATCAAGGCAACGTTAAGGACACTGGTCTGTAATTTTGCAGGTCGCTCTATTACCCTTCCTACATACGGCAGTCACCTGCGATTTCCTTCAGCTGCTTGTGAATTTGGGATGGGCGAGAGGAAGTTTGATAATCAATATTAGCATTAGATTGTAGAATGATTATTCTGCCACAACGTACGTCTCGCGCAAGGACTGCGAAGACAAGATCCCTTCAGTTGTGCCTTGCGCTGCAGAGTCGAGGCTAGTTACCTTGGCGATATGATGCTAGAGCAAGCTTAGGAAGTATCATCCTTAATCGTAGCCCAGCTTCCAATGCTGCGGTGGCAGTTTTCCAGTAGTGTCAAAGAGTTTCGGGATAGTACAGACACAAATTACACATGAAAAACTTTATTATTAACAAAATCATAAAACTGTCGCAACGACCCATCTTTATTAGAACGTTTTTGCTTCTATTGTACACTTTCACTCACGTAAGTTTACTCTATTACTTATGGTACACCTTGTATTCTTTATTGTTTCTATAAAACATCAACATCAGTCGACTTCACAAATACAGAAATATATAGGGTGACATTATCTGAATAAGTTCACGATTCAAGATTGCTCACAAAAATTATTATTGTGGCAGCGCATACAAGGAAGTTTAATTGTAGTAAAAAATCATAAAATTATACTGTAGTGAAGAAAAAACATTGTCGTGTCTCTTATAATTTTGCATCATAGCGTCTTTAATTTGACAGAACATCACAGCAATAGATCTGTAATGACAATGAACAGAGTTATTGTTTCGTTACCTGTATGCCTCGACTGAAGGTCATTTGTTGACCGAAGCTAGTATCGACCGTGAAGAACATACCGTTGCAGCAGCTTTTTGGTCGTTAATTATAACATCCTTCAAATATTTACAAAATGTGGAACAGTACCTACAGAACACAAATTATAGAAATGGGTGATTAATAAATCACCTTCTTTCCCAATAAATAACGGATGTCTGCATTAAGCACATTTTTTCACCTTCCGACCAGCACACCATAGGACAATCTTTAGCGTCTCGATTATTTTCTTTGTCACGTCACGGTCACATTTTGAATTTCTCATTCTTCATATAAAGTTTTCCACATAGATATGCCTTTAGAAAGATTTGCTTCGCTGTGCATTGGGCATCCACGAACATCTGAGAGTGCTGCAGCTTAAAAGCGTTCCCACCAGGAAATCAAATTAATCGATCGTATTGTGAAACGTTCAGTTTTAATGCATTTTTTTATTTGAAATCTGGGTTAATCGGGATGGTTCTTAGCTATTTCCATGAAAGTCTGTTAAGCCGTTTAAATTCGTTCAGCTAAATTAAGTAACAATGTTTTCCGCCAGCGTGCTCTCTTAATATGCGCTACGTAATACATGAGAATAACATTAAGTTATGTAGTACCTGACTGTAGAGCTCAAAAAGATATAAAAAATGGTCCGCATGATCATATGTTTTCTTTTACGGTTGACCAACAATGATGATTTCTGTGTTTCGAAGTCACCCGTTTCAGCGTCTTCAAAGCAGAAAAAGGGTGGTTGTGATTCAACTGTAAAGATAAATACACGCTCTCGCAGATTTTTTACTTCTTTTTGAGGTGTACAATTCAGCATTAAATAAAATAATTTTGCTCCAATAGTTTAGCAAATGGCCCTGAGCACTATGCGACTTAACTTCTGAGGTCATCAGTCGCCTAGAACTTAGAACTAATTAAACCTAACTAACCTAAGGACATCACACACATCCATGCCCGAGGCAGGATTCGAACCTGCGACCGTAGCGGTCGCTCGGTTCCAGACTGTAGCGCCTAGAACCGCCCGGCCACTCCGACCGGCCAACAGTTTAGCAGCCTACTACATTGCAAGAGATCACAATGGCAGTCCATCTTCTTCCGACTTGATTTAGATGTATAATCACTGCTTACCGCTTATATTACCTAAGTTACCTAAATATTTACTAATTTATATACTAATCCATATACTGATCTCTACAAAGCATTTGCGTGAATGTGCGGATGGAGAGTCGATCGTACCGTGTCTACTAGTAAAATACACAGTTAAAAAGTATGAAATAAAACTTAATTAAAACCTTGAAAAAATACTGATACCAAAAAGCTCTAAAAAGTAAAGAAATAATGTGCATTGCCCCTTTAAGTTTAATATAAGTAGTAATACTTTGATCTAAGCGTAGTCACGTCGGGTGACCGCCCAGTAAATAAAATAAAAACAGAATACAATTAAAAATGCTGAAGTGTAAAGTTTAAATACAAGTAAGCTAGTTACGAAATATTCACAGTATAGACATAACCGTCATCAACGCCTGCCCTCAATCCACTTGATCACGACCCGCGTGCCGCATCCACTCACCGCGCCACTCTCGCTCGCGGTTTAATTAAGCAAGAGTTTATACGCTATCATCAGACAACTGCAGGACATAGGCCTCGTAACAGAGATTAATGCGTCAAACTAAGTCCGTACCTCATTATGTAAAAATACGATTTTAAATGAATAGGTGACTATTCTTTAACAGTATTAGGGTACTTAAAGACGTATTGGTTTTAATATTTTATTTATTTATGCATTTATTTTGCCTGGCAAGATTAGGGCCTTCAGACCCTCTGTTACACCTAACCAGGCATACTCAGATTGAACGAATTTCAGTTTCTACAGAACATTAAGGACATATAACGTGTTATTCAGTATTAATAATAGAGATTATAACAGTAGTACAATGATAATTATAACAATCAAAAAATAATTATAACAAGCAATAATAATAATAGTCATGAGTATGTATATGAAAGTAAACATATTTTTCTTTTATGAATGTCAGTCCTACTGCTAGTAGGGAACTTTCTCGTTATGTTCTTGCAGCTTGTGAGTTATTCACATCGAGCAGAGCCATAAGACGATAGAATGGGGTGAAAGAGAACCAGAAGAGGTAGATAGGTTAGAGTAAGAGACATAGAATGGTAAAATTCTAAGCTATGATGGAGAGGAAAAAGAAAGAGATGAGAGGGGCACAACAATGGTGGATATTCCGTCCCTAATATGTAACATTTGAGTTCCCTCTTGAATGTTGAGTGGTTCTGGATAAGACGCAGATCACGAGGGAGCGCGTTCCATAGTCGTATGGCTGAGATGGAGAATGACACGGAGAAAGATTTTGTGTTATGTAAAGGTACAGCCAAAATGCTAGACGTATCCGATCTGGTATTGCGGTTGTGGAATGATGATAGGGGTCTAATGTGAGAAGATAAGTATTGGGGGCACCAGTGGCTAAGAAATCGATGAAGTAAGCACATCGTGTGGAGATCGCGTGCCTTATGTGGGCGTATCCAACCTAGATGGGAGTATGAAGGACTGATATGATCATACAACCGTATATTGCACACGTATCTAACGCAAGCATTCATCACTAGCTCGAGGCATCTCGAATTTTAACTATTTGTGCCGTGTTGAACTACACCACAGTCGTAAAGATTATGCAAGACTAGTGTTTGGACTAATTTTTGTTTAACATGGGTTGGAAATATTTTTCTAAATTTTTGAATTGCATGTAGGGAGGAGAGCGATTTCCGGCAAGCTGTGACTGTTTGTTCTTCCTAGTTTAGGTGTTCATCCAAGATTATTCCAAGGTCTCTTACTGTTTTTTGGTATGGTAGTTGGGTACCATTGAGGAGTATTCGAGGGACTTTTTCGCGAAAGTACCGGCTGATTAACTTTGCATGAGATATAAGTATGACCTGGAATACCTTGGGGTTTAGTTTCAGACCTAGGTTCTGTGCCCATCGAAAAACAGAGGAAAGATCTGCATTCATACTCGCTACTGCATCAGCAGTGTTCTTAGGGCTTGCACTTATGTGCAGTTGGATGTCTTCTGCATATAGATGGTAGTTGCAGGAGTGAATCACTGAAGTAATATCATTAATGTACAGTGAAAAGAGTAATGGACCAAGGACGGAGCCTTGGGGAACTCTAGAGCGCACGTTTTTCCATGATGACCTGATAAGTAATTATAATTTTACTAGCTATTTTGAGGTGCGGATGGGGGACATGCAGGGCTGGAAGAGATAACACCAAACAGAAAAGTCGTATACTCAGCAAAAATGAAAGTATGCTGTTCTAGAAAGAAAAGTTGCTATTAACTTCCCATTTTTTAAAAATTTTCTTAGCAGTCACTCGACGCGACGACGCTTCGATCAAAATATTACTACTTATATTAAACTTAAAGGGGAAATACGTATTAGTGTCTAGAGGTTTCTGTGTCCTTTATTGTTTCAAAAATTTTTAATTAATGTTTCATTTATATAAGAAACCCATATTCTATTGGCCGAAGTCACCAGTCACGTGAAAACAGCGTACATGTGACTCTTGTGTGCCGTGGTTACAAAACACGTTTATATCGCTATATAGCTGTACGTTGTGTTACAGTTTACGCCAAATTAGCATGTTTCCGTACATTTCCTATATTACGCCCATATGCTGACGATGTTTTAAAATTCTGTTGGATGCCCAATACCGTTCCTTGTATATGTTTTAGTATACCTATACGCTATAGGGTTGCATCAGTGGCAATTGGACATCAGTGATTGTTGCAGTCTTCTCATAGTGGGAAGCTTCCAGACGGTGAGATTATCTGTCTCTGTAGCTGGAGTAGGTCGTTCTTTTCTCCTTGAAAAACATAATCAAATTAACTGCAGTTTATGGAAGCCTGACAATATGTCAAGTGGACATTAATCCACGACAGCTGAATTATTATCTAACATTCTTTATTGCAGTCTATTGTCCATAAAGAAAAATGCGACAGTAGACTGCAGTAAAAATTCTACAATAATAAGTACAAGATCTCCTTATAATTAAGTAATTATGCCTCTACGTCGAGCCGGCCAGAGTAGCCGAGCGGTTCTAGTCGCTACAGTTTGGAACCGCGCGACCGCTACGGTCGCAGGTTCGAATCCTGCCTCAGGCATGGATGTGTGTGATGTCCTTAGGTTAGTTAGGTAAAGTAGCTCTAAGTTCTAGGGGACTGATGACCTCAGCAGTTAAGTCCCATAGTGCTCAGAGCCATTTGAACCATCTCTACGTCGCTGGTTGTGCGTTAACTTCTGCTGAACCCTCACACCATTTAAAACTTGAAAATAAGTTTGAAGGATTTCATTCTGCTGCCATATATAGTTAATTTCAGTTTCTGAGTTCAGATTTCAGCTATTGAGTTATAAAAATTACATTTTTAATAACGTGTCCGATTGAATCGCCGTTGAGAGCTGACTCTAAATATGGTGTGACTGACGTCAATGCGCAAGTCTACGAGTAGAATTCTTGTTACCAGACGATATTGTAGATTGTTTTCTGGGAACTTTGCATTCTGTAACATACATAATTAGCCACATAAAGCTCAGTGAAGGCAAGTACAACAGAAACAACCAATAAAAATACACTGATAAGTCAAAACATTATTACTACCCCCCACCGCGTGATTGAGTGCCGAATCGGTACTTTAAGATGGTGGTGGTGGTGGTTAGTGTTTAACGTCCCGTCGACAACGAGGTCATTAGAGACGGAGCGCAAGCTCGGTGTAGGGAAGGATTGGGAAGGAAATCGGCCGTGCCCTTTCAAAGGACCGATCCCGGCATTTGCCTGAAACGATTTAGGGAAATCACGGAAAACCTAAATCAGGATGGTCGGAGACGGGATTGAACCGTCGTCCTCCCGAATGCGAGTCCAGTGTGCTAACCACTGCGCCATCTCGCTCGGTGGTACTTTAAGAGCAGGCGTCTCTATAACGCACAGTACCTTTCTTGTAGCTTTTGCAGTTCAAGTTTGGTAAGTATCTAAATTATGCTTTCGCCATTACTAAACGAAATAATCTGCTCTTCTTTGGATGCTCTCCATCTTTTCCATTAAAACTATCTGGTAAAGGTCCCAGGCAGGTGAACGACACCCGAGAATCGGTCGAACGAGTGTTTCGTAAGCCATTTCTTTAGTGGATGAATTATATCTCATTCGCTGCAGTCATGGACTGTGCGGCTGATCCCGGCGGAGGTTTGAGCTCTTCTCGGGCATGGGTGTGTGTGTTTGCCCTTAGGATAATTTAGATTAAGTAGTGTGTAAGCTTAGGGACTGATGACCTTAGCAGTTCAGTCCCATAAGATTTCACACACATTTCACATATCTCATTAGGATTCTTCTAACGAATCTCCGCCGGCCGTTGTGACCGAGCGGTTCTAGGCGCTTCAACCCGGAACCGCGCTGCTGTTACGGTCGCAGGTTCGAATGCTGCCTCGGGCATGGGTATGTGTGATGTCCGTAGATTAGTTAGGTTTAATTAGTTCTAAGTCTAGGGGACTCGTGACCTGAGATGTTAAGTCCCATAGTGATTAGAGCCATTTGAACCAACGAATCTCCCCTTGGCATCTGCTTCCCATAGAACTGGTTCCATGTGGATTTTTCCACATAGTTATGCACGGTACGTTATATTATGTCATTTGCGATTGTTCTATTTATGCGATAGTTTAAATTGTGTAAACAATAATTACGAACCTGTGTAAGTAATTACCTCTGAATTCTTAGAAAACGTAGTTCTGCATAGGAGAAGACAACTTTAGCAGGAACCGAAAGCCAATGAGAAACGTACTGCATTTGATTACGAATGATCGTGCTTGATGGTGGATGCGGCAAGCACAGGAATACAATAATGGCGGCTGCACGTGACCGTTTTAGCGCGTGAATTGCTCGTAACAAGAAATTTTATGCTGTGATGAGCTCGTCAGGATGACAAACGCAGCAATGTGTGAAACGCTGGCCTCGTTCGAACAGCTGCGAACAGAAAAACGCGAGCTTTTTAGTTAAAATGAGGGTAGCGCGCGATGTGTTCATCATTTACACTTCCTGGCAGCGGCGTGCGCATAGCAGGAACCGTCGGAGTTCCCACAGGCCACCCACTGCAAGGCTACGGTGGTCGCGGCGCCCTTCTTAATGCGTCCTCAAATTGCCACAGCCGTAATAGGCAGTCAGTCCCCTCCTCCGTCTAACGAAGCACAACGCGGACTAGTTATCGAACCATTTCTACATCGTCACATTGAGTCGCAGCATGTTTCACCTCAGGAGCCACCTGCGGAGAAACAATCGAAGAGAAACAGTGGAATACTTCCCTTTACCAATGGATTTACAATGAAAAAACTACTCTTTTAAGTTAAAAAAACTGACTCCAATTAGATTTTGCATCGAATACGCTGAGAAGTTATCCTCTTTTCTAGCTCATACTTACTGAGAATCCCCTGCGCAGCGAATAGTTCCTTGGTGCATGAAGAGTATGTTGTAAGTCACTCCTGTTTACACGGATGGGGGAGAGGGGTAAAAGATCGGAAGAATAGAATTACAGACAAATATTGCTGACGTCTTCTGTTGTAGGAATCTAAAGTATATTCTAATATCGAACATTATGACGTGTCTGGAGGAAAACAAAAACTTGTATCAAAGAATCAGCACTGCTTCAGGGGAAACCATTCGTGTGAAATACAGCTTGCTATATTCGTACACTACATCCTGTGAGCAGTGACTGCAGGTGAAGAGGTAGATCCCGTCAATGTAGATTTTTAAAAAGACATCGTCGACTAGTAACCAAAATATGATCATTCGGAGTATCTTCGAAAACATGTAATTGGCTCTAGGAATAACTGACTAGTACAACACAGTACATCTTTCAGAACGGCGAATGTCCCACAGAAACGAAAGTAACACCGGGTTTGATATCAAGGAAGGGTAGCAGGACCTCTAGCGTTTTCAATATACACAAACTGGTTTTCAGATAGGATCAGTAGCACAAGATGATCGTTCGCGTGTTCGCTGACGATGGTGTTGCGTAAAGTATCGTCGTTGGACGCTCATAAGGAATAGCAGAAAAGCTCGGACAAATATTCCACTTAGTGTCATGAATGTCAGCTCTCTTTAAAGGAGGATAAAAATAAGGTAATGTCTACAACGTAGAGACCGTTAGTTACCTGATTACAAAATTACTGATGAACATTTTCAGCACGTCACATCATAGTCATATTTGTGGGTAATACTAGTTATGTATATGAAATGGCGCAATCACGTAAAATTAGTGTTATGAAAGGCTAGTGGGTGACTTAAAAGCAGGCCGAGGTGGCCGAGCTGTTCTAGGCGCTAAAGTCTGGAACCGCGCGACCGCTGCGGTCGCAGGTTCGAATCCTGCCTCGGGCATGGATGTATGTGATGTCCTTAGGTTAGTTAGGTTTAAGTAGTTCTAGGTTCTAGGGGACTGATGATCTTAGAAGTTAAGTCCCATAGTGCTCAGCGTCATTTAAGCCATTTTTTGATGACATAAATCTTTTAGAAGGGCTCTGGGAAAGTTTCATGCATTTGTAAAGGAAATCCAATACAAGACCATAATGCAACGAATTGTGGAGTATTGTTCTACTGTTTGGTGTCCTTATCAAGTAGGCAAGACCGTAGACATCGAATGAATTTGGATAGGAACTACCAGAATTGTACCTAGTCGGTTAGTTGCCAATACGAAATACTCGGGGGTACTTAAATCAGAATTATTGGAAGACAGACGATGAAGATACCGTGAAGCTCTGTTTGATATACTTAGCCAACCTGTACTCGAGGGCGCACAGGGAGGCGTGTAGGCAGTTGTTTTGCCCTCGCTCAATACACGAATGGAATAGAGCAGAAAATCGTTAAAACTGGTACCATATACCCTTTTCCATGCACTGTACAGTGGTTTGCGGAGTATGTATGTATATGTAGATGTAAATTAGACTGACATAGTGATATGTGCACATATAGTTGGCGGGAGTGTCGTGTACAGAATGTATAAAAGAACAGTGCGTTGGTGGAGCTGTCATTTGAAATCAGGCGATTCACGTGAAAAGGTTTCCGACGTGATTATGGCTGCACGACGGGAATTAACAGACTTTGAACACGGAATGGTAGTTGGAGCTAGAGAAATTAGGCACTCCATTTCGGAAATCGGTAGGAAATTCAATATTGCGAGATCCACATTGTAAAGAGTTTGACGAGAATACCAGACTTCATGCTTTACCTGTCACCACGGGCAACGCAGTAGCCGACGGCCTTCACGTAACGATCGAGAGCAGGGGCTTTTGCCATGTAGTTGTCGGTGCTAACAGACAAGCTACACTGCGTGAAATAACCGCAGATATCAATGTGGGAGGTACGACGAATGTATCCGTTAGGACAGTGCGGCGAAATTTGCAGTTACTGGGCTACGGCAGCAGAAGACCGACGCGAGTGCCTTTACTAACAGCACGACATCGTCTGGCCTTGTGATCAAATCGGTTGAATCCTATACGACTGGGGAACCGTGGCCCACTCAGATGAGTCCCAATTTCATTTGGTAAGAGCTGATGGTAGGGTTCGACTGTGGCGCACAGCTTACGAAGCCGTGGATCCAAGTAGTCAACAAAGCATTGTGCAAGTTCGTAGTGCAGAATGAAATTTCCACTCTGTAGCGGAGTGTGCACTAATATGATACTTCATGGCAGATTAAAACTGTGTGCCAGACCGAGACTCTAACTCGGGACCTTTGCCTTTCGCGGGCAAGAACTACCCAAGCACGACTCATGACCCGTCCTCACAGCCCAATTCCTCTAGTACAGGTGGTAGAGCACTCGCCCGCAGAAGGCAAAGGTCCCGAGTACGCGTTTCGCACCGGCGCACAGTTTCAATCTGCCAGGAAGTTTCAAGTTAGTAGTGGTTGCATAATGGTGTGAGGTTTATTTACGTGGAACGGACTGTGTTTTCTGATCATACTGCACTGATCATTGACTGGATATGGTAATGTTCGGCTACTTGGAAACCATTTTTAGTTTTTAATGCTCCAAAACAACGATGGAATTTTTATGGCTGACAGTACGCCATGGCAACTGGCCACAATTGTTTGTGATTGGTTTGCATTTTGGAGGTTTCGAGCGAATTATCTGACCACCCATATCGCCTGCTATGAATCCCATCAAACATTTATGGCACATAATTGAGGGTTTAGTTTGTACACAAAACCATGCACCGGCAACACTTTCGCAATTACGGACGGCTAAAGAGGCAGCGTGGCTCTCTATTTCAGCGAGGGACTTCTATCGACTTGTAAAGTCCATGACACGTCGACTTACTGCACTACGCTGAGAAAAGGAGGTATCCCATGACTTCTGTCGCCTCAGTGTATAAGGTTAAGTTGCATAGAAGATTAATCAAGTTTAACTCCTTTACTTCACTTTATTGTTTGACGTGTTGTCGAAATGAATATTGTGAGACTAACAATTCCTAAGATAAGGGTAAAGTTTCCAGTACTTTCCCTTTATGTAAAAAATGAGCTACATTCAATTATTATATGATTTAGGTCTTCTGTAGCTTCTTCTAACCTGTGCTTTCGAGTGCTGGGACGCTTCCATTAGAAGGACAAATCCTCTTTGTTCCCTCTTCCTTCTGAAACCCAGCTTTTTTAATTTAAATTTGGTTATAGCTGCTAACTATTTAATCAACTACATTGTACGTTAATATGTGTAAAAGTTACATAATTGTTTCATGTATTTACAGCGAATTTTCGATATGTTGCTCTCTCGTTCTTAACTACGTACTGCACGTACAAATAAGGCGAACGTATAAACGTCCGTATGTGTGTGTTTTTTCCTTATCGAGTATACAGGAGTGATTTCATTGTTATTAACTGTCAGTCGCGTGTCAATTGCAGTACATATTATGGGCTTCCTCATTCAAGATAAATGACTAACAGGGACAAGGGGTAAACGCTGCGAACAAATTATCAGTTGAGGATTAATGCTTACAGTTTCTCCTTCTGACATCAGTTGACCTGGATACGCCTGTGCAGTAAATCAAATATTGTGATTACACTGGATCAGTATCTTCAGATCTTGTAATGTAGAAATGAAGATTTTTCTCTTGAAAATATGTCGCGAAATGAACACAGAATTTTGGCTGTCGAATAAGATTCGTGACACTAGTGGTTAGGGGAATTCCCAGTTTGACGTTTGCCTTCTGACTGTCGTATCGGAAACAATCGAGAGGTACGTGATTTGATCTGTGTTTTCTAAAGGATGATCTTCTCGATATGGAGAGGTTGAAAATTTTATTTTATGGCTACAACTATTTATATGGAAAAAATAACGTGTAGTAATACTGAGTAAGATACGATAATTATGGTTTACTATTCTATCAGCGATATCATCAACAAGACCAGGGTAATCACTCTTTTCGAATTCTTCTGGACCTGCAGAACTATAGATGTCTTGTAAGGACATTATACGCCTAATAAGCCAAAACGCTGCTATAGCAAAGACCTTTTATTACGATGTTATTTTTTGATGCTACAACGACAGTGATAACGATGTGTTATAGAAGAAAGTACCACAACAGATATACACAAAGTCGTTATTGTTAAATCCAGCCTAGTAATCAAATGTTCGGTGTCTAGGAAATCTGCTTTCTCGGATTGCTAGACAACAATCAAACAAATCGTATTAATCAGTTTCATAATAAAATGAAAAAAATGCAATACTGAACTTTGTGTTACACAGATGTGTCTCAAACCAAGGGCGACGGACAATAACAAATCTCTTCAGTATAACAATTCCCAAGTCCGTGTTGCATATATACACTCCTGGAAATGGAAAAAAGAACACATTGACACCGGTGTGTCAGACCCACCATACTTGCTCCGGACACTGCGAGAGGGCTGTACAAGCAACGATCACACGCACGGCACAGCGGACACACCAGGAACCGCGGTGTTGGCCGTCGAATGGCGCTAGCTGCGCAGCATTTGTGCACCGCCGCCGTCAGTGTCAGCCAGTTTGCCGTGGCATACGGAGCTCCATCACAGTCTTTAACACTGGTAGCATGCCGCGACAGCGTGGACGTGAACCGTATGTGCAGTTGACGGACTTTGAGCGAGGGCGTATAGTGGGCATGCGGGAGGCCGGGTGGACGTACCGCCGAATTGGTCAACACGTGGGGCGTGAGGTCTCCACAGTACATCGATGTTGTCGCCAGTGGTCGGCGGAAGGTGCACGTGCCCGTCGACCTGGGACCGGACCGCAACGACGCACGGATGCACGCCAAGACCGTAGGATCCTACGCAGTGCCGTAGGGGACCGCACCGCCACTTCCCAGCAAATTAGGGACACTGTTGCTCCTGGGGTATCGGCGAGGACCATTCGCAACCGTCTCCATGAAGCTGGGCTACGGTCCCGAACACCGTTAGGCCGTCTTCCGCTCACGCTCCAACATCGTGCAGTCCGCCTCCAGTGGTGTCGCGACAGGCGTGAATGGAGACGTGTCGTCTTCAGCGATGAGAGTCATTTCTGCCTTGGTGCCAATGATGGTCGTATGCGTGTTTGGCGCCGTGCAGGTGAGCGCCACAATCAGGACTGCATACGACCGAGGCACACAGGGCCAACACCCGGCATCATGGTGTGGGGAGCGATCTCCTACACTGGCCGTACACCTTTGGTGATCGTCGAGGGGACACTGAATAGTGCACGGTACATCCAAACCGTCATCGAACCCATCGTTCTACCATTCCTAGACCGGCAAGGAAACTTGCTGTTCCAACAGGACAATGCACGTCGGCATGTATCCCGTGCCACCCAACGTGCTCTAGAAGGTGTAAGTCAACTACCCTGGCCAGCAAGATCTCCGGATCTGTCCCCCATTGAGCATGTTTGGGACTGAATGAAGCGTCGTCTCACGCGGTCTGCACGTCCAGCACGAACGTTGTTCCAACTGAGGCGCCAGGTGGAAATGGCATGGCAAGCCGTTCCACAGGACTACATCCAGCATCTCTACGATCGTCTCCATGGGAGGATAGCAGCCTGCATTGCTGCGAAAGGTGGATATACGCTGTACTAGTGCCGACATTGTGCATGCTCTGTTGCCTGTGTCTATGTGCCTGTGGTTCTGTCAGTGTGATCATGTGATGTATCTGACCCCAGGTATGTGTCAATAAAGTTTCCCCTTCCTGGGACAATGAATTCACGGTGTTCTTATTTCAATTTCCAGGAGTGTAGTACGAACGAAGTAACGAGCGTTGACACTTCTGTCTACGTCGCTGGTTTTGAGGCTGCTCTTCAATTCGGTCGTGGCTATTCGGGCGCGGCGCTTATGCCCTTTTCACCTAGGGGCCGGTGCCGTCGCGTTGTCGTCCTGGAGAAGGTCGGTCAGCGTGCTATTAGCTGACGTCTTCTTACAGCCATATCTTCTCTGTCGTTCCCGACTGGCGCGCCGGCGCTTGACTTTACGCCCTAACACTCCTCCCTCACCCAAGCTACGGACCGTCGTCGTAAAGGGAGCACGGCAACCGCGGGGGAGGCAGGAGCGAGGACGCTCTGAGGGACTGGAAGCTGTGGCTGCAGGGGACGTGACTTCCAGTTGTACCCCGCCATCCGGCCTTCGCTCTGTCGGAAGCGTCCCCCGGAAAACGGCTGGAAGGGTACGCGTCCACCTCCTGAGGCCCATAACAAGATGTAGAAGGCGTCGGTTGCTGCGGCGTGGACGGATGCAGTTCCATCGGTAGGACGGGAGGAGGCGGAGGAGGCAAAGTCTTCGTCTCCGTCTCCATCTCCATGGGGTCGTCCCGGGGTATCGTAATGACACCCTCTGGCGGCTGCTGTAACCGCGCAGTAATCGGGATCCGTGAATCTGGCGAAGAGATACAGAAGGATCACCGTGCACATGACAGTGGTGAATTTTATTGTGATGTCGGCACTGCAATCTGTCTCGGCCTGAAATGAGATACATGCATGCGCCAAGTCGACGAAGGACCCCGCCTCCCGCACACCGTCTGGTGCCGCTAAAAATCCTGAAAGACACAATATCACGCGACGCGAAGCGATACTTGAGGCCTTTCTTCGGCACCCGATGCTGAGGAGGGTGGAGCAGGTGCAGCAGTGTCCGATGGCTGCGGCCGTGAAGCAGTGCCGCCGGCGATGGTCCATCCCGTGGATGCGAACGGTACGAGGCGATAAACAGTTGCGATGCTTGATCCCTGGTGTAGGTGGCGCGAAGTTTGGCCATCTCCTGCTTGAAGATTCTGACAAAACGTTCCGCTTCGACGTTTGACTGTGCATGGAACGGTGCACTAGTTACGTGCTGTATGCCATTCCGTTCACATAAAGTTTCAAATTCATTTGACGTGATCGGAGGACCGTTGCCCGACACTATGATTTCAGGCAAACCTCCGAGGCAAAAAATAGAGGACAACGCCTGTATCGTGCTACATGGCTTTGTCGAGTTCCTTTTTTTTTAAAAAAAAAAAAAGAATAATAATCTTATGGGACTTAACTGCTAAGCTCTTTAGTCTCTAAGCTTACACACTACTTAACCTAAATTATGCTAAGGACAAACACACACGCCGGCTGCGGTGGCCGTGCGGTTCTAGGCGCTGCAGTCAGGAACCGCGGGACTGCTACGGTCGCAGATTCGAATCCTGCGTCGGGCATGGATGTGTGTGATGTCCTTAGGTTAGTTAGGTTTAAGTAGTTCTAAGTTCTAGGGGACTGATGACCTAAGATGTTGAGTCCCATAGTGCTCAGAGGCTGTCTACGCTGTAGTCCTGCATCAGATAACACACGAAACACAGCACGCAAATTTGCAAAGTGTTCTTCAGGTGTGCGACCTGCTACGACAGTATCGCTCAAATAGTTTGAACAGTTTGGTACTTGACCAGTCACCTGTTCCAAACAGCATTGGAAAATGGTGGGTGTAGAAACACTGCCTAAAGGCAAACGCAGGTATTTGAACAAGTCCAAATGAGTGTTTACAACATCTAATGGTATTTGAAGATATGCATCGCACAAATCAGTTTTTGAAAAGTAGCGACCAACGCATAATCTGTCCCTGAGTTCTTCTGTGTAGCAATCACAGTTTGTGAGTCGACTGTAGACTTAAAGTCAACACAGAGCTGAATGCGAATGCGACATGAAGGTTTGGGGAGCAAAACTAGTGGATTTGCCCATTGACTAGTTTGTATGTGCGCAATAGGTTCGCTAGCTTGCAATTCTTTAAGTCCAGCAGCCACTTTGTCCCGTAATGCATTGGGAACAGGTCTGGCCCGGCAAAATTTCGGCTGAGCATTGTCTTTCATCGTAATATGTGCAACAAAACTTTTAGCTTTGCCTAAACCTTCAGAAAAGAGTTCAGGAAATTCTTTCAGCAAGCTAGTTATACTTTGGCATTGAATGCAGTCACAGACAACATATTATCCTGAATTTTAAAGCTAAACAAATCAAACTAATCAAGGCCAAATATTTTCTCACAGTCACATGATTGTAGCATACATGGCAGGCAAAGCACATTTCCCAAGAACAGGAATATCTTGTCCATTATAACCCGTCAGGTGCGTGCCAGTTTTAGACAGGCATGGGGACCCTAACAGTTCATATGTGTTATGTAGATTACGTAGTGTGTACGCTTAGGGACCTATGACCTCAGCAGTTTGATCCCATAAGACCTTACCACAAATTTCCAAAATTTTCATCACTCCCGTGCTACTGAATTGCGTACTGTACAGAAACCTCGAAGATAAAAGACCAATTCCTAATATCCTGATACCACATGATCACGTGCTTAATACATCCTGCTCCGACAAATATCTGTGACTTTTTGCTGTTTATTGTAGGGTTACGGATCTACATTTCGCTCACCTAGCTCCTCCAAAATGGCTGTAGTTTTGAGTACAAGCCACGCGGGTGCTCGCCATCCACAGCACAAAATGAGACGCTACACTCCGCTAAAAAGATCTGTCTGAATAGTTTGCTCATTAATCTATGCTGATATATCATCGCCAAATTATTGGGTGAAATCCAGATGTTCAGTTCACTACAGGTCGAAGGGCATCTCTCTGCGAATACAACAGAACAGTAACATTCGCCATTTGATGTTACACGCAGCCGGAGATAGTAGAATGCACTCGTCAATAACAGATGATCTAAATTCGCTAGGTTTATCATTTGTTTTTTAGCAGTAAATGCTTATTTTCTGTTAACGTTTAGTTCTGTTCGATAATAACAGAAATGTAGTTTCAACCTGTCTTATTTCAAGTAACAATATGTCCGATTAAACGTTTGGCCATGCGAGGATGTAATTGGTGACACACAGCATTTGTAGTACTGAATTTTAGTATTTAAATCTTTTTTCTCTGTGATGCTTCTTTTACTGTGTAAATCTGCTAATCTACTGTGAAAATCTAGAAATTAATCTGTGCCCTTTTTCAGATGACACTTATTTTCTTTCGAGAGCGTTACAAACAGAGCTTAGAAATTTCATCTTTCCATTTGAATATTTGTTCATCGCTTGGCGGTCAAGTAGCGTTTGGTTGTGTCGCCTCTTACCACTATTTGCCCGACTGAAAAATTTGCTATCCCTGTCGTCGATAGATCGGGAAAGCAGTGTTTATGTTCGCGCTGTGTAATTAGGCTATGATTCTGTCTGCTTTCTCGCAACTGAAGCGACTAAACCAACTTGAAAGATGGATGAATATTTCTGTTTTCTTAACTGGAAAGAGAGCCAATGTAATTTTACAAACTTGTACGGAACATCTCCCCTAAAGTTTCCTAAGATACTCACTGCCAGAGTGCTGTAACATATTTGGTCTTACTTCTTATAACGTTTGTATGATGATCTTTCTGCAGACAAATAATTTCTAGAAAATTTTATTCTGATGTTTCGCTGTTTTACAGACGTGTGAGTGTTTCTTAACTTATCTCATGAACGTAAAGAGGAATGAAGCCACTAATATTATTAAGGAGTTTTCCCCTCAGGAATAGAACAGTACTTGTAACTATGAGTCGGAATTTAGAGTTACAAAACACAGAAGTAAAGCGCCTTGCTAAACCTCTTCAGACGCACTGCATTCACGTTATAACAAAGGTATTGTGACTGCGTTACTTTCAGCTTAATTACGTAAAACCCAGAAAAGAAGAGCAAAAATATGGTCACACTGCAAAACAGCGATCCATTTGGTTCCGGTAACTGACCCTAAAAGCGACTCCTGGCAAGAGACACGTTCTCTTTTAAGTTTCTTAATCCGTATCTTAATAGAGCAGCTGTTATTACATTTTCTTAAACAGCTTTCATAATTTGCAAGCGTTTCTACACCACAGCTACCGATAGAAGGTAGATCTGATAATAAGCTCACCCACACAAGCACAAAGAAGAAGGGAACAGAGGAGCAGAATTTCGAGTTTTAGTAACACCTGAATGCATTGTGTCCCAAGATGATAGTTCTTCCACAGTTAATAATATATGAAATGTTAATTAAATCCTGTTCAGAAATATTTTAAGACATTATTCCAACTGGACAAAAAAGAAGATACTATATTCTCTGGCTGTTGAGAAAACCTCACGTTAAATGTTGGGAAACCTACTGAAGCAGTAATACGCTGGCGCACAATTTTCGTCTTCCTGCCTTTGTTTTATATTTCCGTCATGCTCCCTAAATGCCACTGGTATTTCGCTGTCTGTAGTAACCTAGTCGTCGCGAAGCGTTAAACCTAACCTTACATTCTTTTTTCTACTAATATTTCATACCATTAACCATAGCTCACACAATGCTTTAAACACAACACATTTTAGGCGCCCTTAGTAAACTTCCTCTATGTGTCTCGACTCTTTGTTCTGTGGGGAGAGTACTTTTTAATTTTCATTGTCTGTCCCGACAGCGTATCTCAATACGTGGCACAATCTGAAGATACGCACTCTGTACCTTCAGTCCACCGACCTTCAATTTAAATGTTGCTGCATGTGTAATAGAGTACGTAAAAGGATAAGTGTTTCGCATGTGAGATATTTTACCTGAGACTAATTTTCAGCATTAATACCGGGTGAGTTGGTGAAGTGAGCATCATCAGTACTCCTACTTTCCAGTTGGCAAGCTACCCCAACACATTCCTCTAAACAGTTTGTCTCCATTGTTCCCTATCTTTTGCATTTCGGATTAGCTCTCCCAATGTTTGTTTTCATCCCTCCTTTATCCGGTCAGTGGTCTTAGACCCAGTATTAACATTCAGTGGCAGCGGGATTTAAATTCCCGTCCGGGCATCATGATTTAGACTAATGGTTTACCAAAATTATTTCTAGCAAATATCAGGCTGGTTCCTTCGATAAGGTTTCCGTCAGTTTGCTCGTGCATACTTCTACAATTGATGCTTCCTCTGGATCACGGAGTCCCGGATTCGATTCCCAGCCGGATCGGGGATGTTCTCCGCCCAGGGACTGGGTGTCAGTGTTGTCCTCATCACTTTGTCATCACTCGGGAAAGTGGCAGACTGGACTGTGTAAAGAGTGGGAATTTGTAGGGGCGCTGGTAACCGCGCAGTTAAGCGCCCCCAAACAGGTCATCACCATCATCATCATTATTATTCTCCAACTGTATTAGTGCTCCGACCTCACTCTCAATGGTGCGTCATACACTACACCCATCTAGCATTAATACTGCGTTTATAACCAAACAAAACCAAATATGTCCGCTTATCCACACTTCGTCACCTAAAATCTCCAGCTTTGATTACTTGCAGCCTGCCCGCTAACGGGACGGCAAGAGCTAACACTCTTATTGATTTCCTCAGGAGGAAAAGCTAACGAACGGCCCAAATTGTTGAAACGGTTAATTTTTAATAGTAGTTAGGAAGTAGGTTGTTATTGGTTTATGCGCAGAATATTTTTCTTAGCTGTCAGAAGACGTCAGCTAGCGAAATTGCGTTCGAAATGTTTGCATTCGGAGAAACATCGTTAGCAGTTCGTAGATTGCTTCACTAAAACTTAGAAAAATACCAAAAAGGGAAATGAGCTCTTCCGAAGTCTCGTCTTCAAAACTTTTACTTAATTTATTTAGTGTCCTTATGTCCTTCACTTAGTTTTCGCAGTAAATTGGGGTGAACGTAAGAATTGGTGTATATTTAACAAGTAAAATTATTTAAAATATGTTTCTAAAACTTCTAGCAAATGGTCGTTTATATCACTATACTTACTTCGTTCTCTTGATTTAAAACATCTTCGGTTGTCTGGAATGAACGTATTTGATATTGTCAATTTTTTTTGTTTCATTCGCCAAAGACAACGTTTTAAAACAATAAACGAGATGCGTATTGTGATATAAATACGAATTTCCTAGTAGTTGTAAACAATCTCGACTGAACGAACGTATCTGGTGCCGCGAAATTTCAGTCTTTGTATTCCGAAACTACATGGAAGCTTAAAATTGTGCTGGAACGGTACTTGAGCACAGAGCCTTGTCTTTCCCGGCCGTTTGTGAGCCGTGCCCGGATAGCTCAGGTGGTAAGAACTTTGCCTGTGAAAGGTAGGATTCAGTGTTCAAGTTCCGGTCCGGCTCGCAGTTTTAATTTGTCATGAATTTTCAAAACAGCGCTCATTCCACCACAATCCTCTGCAAAGTGAAGGAGCCACTCACATTATTCCATCAGAAAATAATTCTTTCACAATATTTGTTTACTATGCAGGTACTCCGATTTCTCCTGAACTCATTCTCACCAGTCAGGATTTCTATTATATTGTTTGTGGCATCTAGGTAGGTGCGTTTTAAGGTCACTTTCGTACATTTTTCCTTGAATAGCCCGAAAACAGTGGCCTCCAGCGGAAATGTATCCCAGTACAAAATTTAACCACATTACATTTTCCAGAAAAAGGGTGTCCATTTTTTATGTAGGACTAATAGTTTGCTTGAGCGAACATGAAAACATCGAATGGTTTTTAAAAGCCAGATAAAACACTGCGGGTTGCATAAAACGACGTCGATATGGGGAGCTTAATTACCGTGTATATTAATGGTCGTAAAATAATTTGAGTCGTTATTTACTGAATGGTCCTCCTAAAGAAAGCAATGAGACACTAGAGTTCGGCGCCACCAAACACAAGTATCGCATCTAACTTCTCATTAGCGAATGTACCTACGTGCAAGCTATGCTGCCGTACTGAGTGATATCTGCCCACACCTGACTCTTTTCTTGATTGTTTTGCACTGGAGGCAGTTAAACTCTGAAACGTAACGGTATGCGTTCAGTCGATTGGTTTGGTGATGATACACAATTATTTACACATAAACTATTTGAGTAAACACGAGGACGTAAACTTGCGTTTGAAATTGTATTATGGAATACATTTACTTACTTAGAGTACCAGATAAACAGTTCTCAGTTGCCCCTGTATCTAAAAGGAAATAGAGCTAAGATGCGGACATCACCGTTTTGATTGAAGTAACGAAACGGGTGTTACTTATTTAATTTACCTTGTACGTAGGAGCGGCTCACGATTCACAAAGTAGGCTGAAATGACGTGTCACAAACTGTGTCCATAAGCTGTGCACTGCATGTACAACATGTCTCAAGCTACACTGTAAACACGTGGACATCACCTTTACTTCTAGACATGTATGGGTGCTTGAGGTAAGTACTTCGTCTGCGACTTGCATCCAATATATTTTCTATTGGCTGCTGTCCAACTGTTGACAGGACATGTTGCGCAGCGGATGTATTACATGTCAACGAATGTTAATAACATATTTCTATTTCGATATATCACTGTAGCTGTGCGACAAGTTTCAGCTGCTCGTGTTCTTTCAGTAGTCGATGAAGGAACGTCTGCTACTACCATCTGAGGTGCGGCGAGCTCGAGTTAGGTGTTCCACGTATCTATGCCACACTCGCCTAATAAAACTTTAAACGGCAGATCATAATTAATTCCCTGTTCATCTAAAACTGTTCTCAGAACGGTTGCCAAATTCAGCTTGACCGGAAAGAAAAGGAAGAAAAACCCTACTCAGCTAATAAGAGTCTTGTAGCACTTTGATAGATATCCAAAAATCCTGAGATCTGAACACTGAACCAGAAGATGAAACGACGCTTGCTGTCTCCTTTGGTTCCTTTACTGGTGTCCAACGAAAGGATTGTCAAACTATGGGGAGAAAAGACTCCCGGATAATAATTTACAGGTATGTGAATTATGTCAGATGAAAAACTCTTGGATTCTGCAGTTTGGCTTATGATCTTTAATCAAACCTTGATAAATTTGTTCTTTTTTTGCCCTTGCATCCTGAAATTAGTTAATTACACCACATTCTTAAACAGGTCTGCCCCTGAAAAGTTTTTAGTGCTTTGGACAAACACAACCAACTGCCCCTTAAACTTAGCCGCTCTCCGAAAGATCAGTTACAGCAAATTCATGCTCCTTCCACGCCTTTGGGTCACATGTGCGCCAATCCATTTGGACCACGAATATAACGTACAAAACCTACATTGCAGTATTGTTCCTACTCCTCATTTCCCAGGACGTGCAAGCAGCTCACAGCTCCTCTCTGAGAAAATCCGCAGTCGAATCTCTACACATGCGGTTCACAATGACTCCATGGAAGATGCTTAACACTTCAGTCTTTCGGTCAGTCAGCGCTATAGCAACTGTTTTATTTCCTTGTGCAAAGTCATGGATATTTCCAATAGCTCTCCTCCGTCTTCCACTAACGGAAACCCTTTAAGAGATTATTGAGCCTGTCAGTACCTCGTGTGTACGTTGACCTATGGCACTGTCAAAATGGCGGACATAAACAACTCATCAAAAACCAATACGCGTATAATTTTCACCATTAAAAGACTTATAGTTATTTTCGGTCTATTAAATTCTTCTGCTTCGCTGACTTACAGGTACCTTTCAACCTAACCTAGATCTCGGGTCTGTCATCACAACCTGCGTTCCAGAAAACAACATGGAAGCAAAAAAATATTGTTACATCTCTTCGCACACGAATAACGTCACACACATCATCATCATGATCATCATTATCATCACCATCATCTCATAGATCAGAGTCAGCGTCTGGTGAAGGTAGATTCAACCAATCTGCTGACGTAGTAACCAATAGAAAAACCTCTGACAGACGAGTCAACCCAGTAACTATGAAGTCAACTGTGACCAACATCAAGAAACTTAAACTTAGCATTTAATTACTGCCGACAAGTGCATCGTTCCAGCTGTAGTACAGTCATGTCTTGAGTGGGCCGTTCCAGCTGTAGTAAAGTCATGTCTTCCAGAACTCTAGCACATACTATTCCTCGTCACATTGACACGAATATTTCACCCAAACTTCGATGACCTTTCACACCGTCCACACGCATATTCATTTTCACAAGGATTCGGATCGACGAGTTTTATACTAAGTGATCTCAACATATTTCAACCTCTGCAACACAAACATCACATGTGACATATTACCTTTAAATTTTAATCAGACTGAACCTGGCATTTACTTACGACATTTTTCGTGTAATAAAATTGCTTTTTCATTAAAAACTAAATGAGTACTCTTCACATCAAACGCGTTCATTTATATACAGCAAATTAATTTCGTGTTGGTTGCACTATATTCCCGAGCGTTAGATATTGATTCCACACGGCAATTGTCTCATCTTGCTTCATCTTGCTGTAGACTCTTGACAGGGGTTGTATGAACTTTTATTTTGAGCTACTATTCACACTGTGGACTTCTGTTTCCACTGTTGGCTACAAGTACTCAACTAAAAAAATATCTAGCGTATGTGAACCTGTTTCTGACAATTGCTGTATTACATAAAGTAACCATTGCCAGCTCATTTCTACTGTAGCTTCGTTTCTTTATTTCTTTATAACGTCCAGTCGAAGACGACATGGCCACTAGAGACGAATCAGAAGCTCGGATTGGGGAATAATAGGGAAGGAAATCAGCAGTATAAACGCTATCTTATTGATACGATTACCATCTTACCCGAAAAAGCGTGAGTGTAGGTGTGTAACCAGATTTTGTTAGTAAATTCCTGTCGTGCTTACTTCATGCTTCATTTTTAATAGCACGACAAGACCTTATTGGAATAAAAATACTAACAATTGTTAGATATGTACCACTGTTGTGGCAATGTATATGAGAGATGATGTGAAATATTTTCAATCAACAGATTAACCCACAATCTCAATTTTAGTATTTTATGAGCTCATGAACAACTGTGTAATCAATCCGTATAATCTTTTTGAGTTGAAACTGCCCTTTAATTGAGAAGTGTTATGTATCTTTGTTCAAAATGTGACGTTTCAAACAGTGCATATTTTTTTTTTATCTTCGCTTCATTTGTTACAGGCTTCTGGATGAGCTGAATGCAATGCAGTTGGTTCCCTTCGTGGCCACGACGCTGGTCGTGGCGCTAGTGTGGCCCTTGCTAGCTGCCCGTCAAGACGGTAAGTTGATTTCAGTAGAATCCGTGGCGATTCCTCTCCACGTATAAACTGCTATCTCTGAGAAGAGACGCTAATAGCCCGCGTTAATTACTGATCTTGTTGCGGCATGGAAATTCTGTAATCATGCCAGCGAAGGATCTCGTTGCTGATGAGCAGCTCTAATTAAAAAATGGCGCTCTCCTGTTACCTCTCACACTACAAGTCTGTGTCCGGAATTCTTTATCTGTACCACACCATTTTTAGAATTGTATTGTCAGCAACACAGTATATCTGGTTAAGTTATAAAAAAAAAAAACTAAAAATTTTGCTCCATTGCCCGTAGCCCAATGACGGCAGAAAGAGTTTTAAAGTTGAGATAACCATAGTTTGCTCATTTTTTTAGGCCAAACAAAGATGTAATTGGGTTGCGTGCCTTCCTGAATTTCCAGGTCACAAAATCACTAAAGCTTACTTAGGCACACACAAAAGCTGTGAAAATTGACGGTGTTCCAACTTGTGGGCAGTTGCAATTACGATATGTCGTATTCTCTCGGTTGTTTCATTTCGACGGATAACAAAGCTGTGATATCGATACGTTGTGCATCCAATTACGTACCCTAAATACCACGCTAGGCGTTAAACGTTTGGGGTGGCGTTTGGTCACGTAGTGTAGCAAGACGCCATACGGGGTGTGATCGAGGGAGTCTGTTGCACCACTATCACTTTTCCACTTCCTTTTCCATTCGCAAACGGAGTACTTCAAAGACGATCATCGGTACGTCTTTCATACGAGCAAAAATTTCTCTGCTGCAGTTCCTGGGAGGAATTTGTGTGTTCCAGAATGAATTCTTCACTCTACAACGGATTGCACATCGCTTTCAAATTCATTGACGATTTCAAACTGAATTTGGGACCAACACTCGAATACGCAATCCTGCTTTCCACAGGCAGTGCTCTGACCAATTGAGTTAACCAGACACGACTCTAACCCCCTCACAGCTGAAATGGTGCCAGTACCTCTACCTTACGTTCTAAACTTGGCAGAAGCTCTACTACATTCATTGCTTGACTAGTACTCCTGTCAAAAAGGATATTGCGGGCATGAAGCTAAGCCATGTCTTTGACTTCCCATCAGATCAAGTCAAAAGTGGCTTGCCTAACTTGTGCTACACAAGTTTCTGTCCAACGCAAACAAGGAAGAGCTCATAGACCACACAACGTGTTTCTCACTAGTAGACGCAATTCATACTGGTCTCGTCGCACATACCAAGCAAATTGTCATCTTGGTTAAGGGCCTGAACTTCCATTCAGCTGGAGTGACATTCAGATACAGATTTAAGTTTCTTAAATACCAGGATGATTCCGTTGAAAATAAATGGGAATTACTCCTTCTCAATAGTGTCCTTCGAGAGCTTGTGTTCCATCACCAGTGACTTTTCGACGTGTCCGTGATCCTCCTTTCTTTTCTTTTCTTTAGTCAGATGTCTTTAGCTAGCATCTCCAAATCTTAGATGTACAAGGGTCTTTCAGTAAGTAATACCGCACAGTTTTTTCTCAGAACATGTTTACTGTCAAGAGTTAGAATTTGGTGACAGCATCAATCAGCATTTCTTTTACATGCACTATTTCCCTGTATAGTTTCAGTCACGTTCTAGGGCGTTTCTTTCGCCAGCGCTGTATAAGAGCATGTATTTCCTGTTGATAAAAGTTTTTGTTCTGGGTTCGTAGCCATGTTTTCACAGCATGAACTGCGCTCTCATCATCCTCAAAGCGTGCCGTGCGTAGAGAATCCGCATCTTCTGACATTCCAAGTGGAGACCGACTGCAAAAGTGGTGATCCTGATGGAACTCACTGGAGTAAGACACAGCCAAGATGCAGCAGAATTAGAGTACAAAGCCTCATGCGAATTCCACCTGAATCAGTAACAAGTAGTGTAACTGTCACATTAACAATGCGACTTGTTCTCATTTAGAAGGTGAGCGCATTGCTAGTATAAAGAAAAAAAAAACTTGCAGAACGCTACCTCTGAGGGAACGAATGCATTTTATGGAATCTGATCAGGCAAAAATAAAACCAGTGTCCTTTCTGTTCTAGTAAAGAGACTTATAAAGCCCTTGGGAGGACCCTTAACAAATATTACAGTAGATAATTTTTCACAAGTGTTCGGTTGTTTCAAAATGTATTGCAGGGAAGGATTGTAGCAGTGGGAATTTCGAGACAAAACAACAAGTAAATTTCACCAGAAATGACGGCTTTCAAATATAGAGCTGTTTCATCCTCATCACACCGTTCTGAAGACCATTTTACAACTATAGGCCATATACCCAAAAAGAACAGATGTGTCATACTGCTCCGTTCTCTGAACCACTATGCCACAGTAGATAAAGGTCGTAAAAAGCAGCCAGAGATAATTCTGTTCAATAATAAAACTAAGTCAAGGGCTGACGTAAAAAACAGTCCAGAAAGACTTATGCACATATGTAACAGATGCAGCGCCCATACCTAATTTGTGTTTATTTTCACTGGAACATCCCAAATTACTATGAAGGCAAATCTGATGAAAGGTAAATGTTCCTCAAGGAATCAGGACAAGAAGTGGTACGTTCTCATATGGAGAAGTGGGGCAACAACCCACGACTCCAAAAGAATGTTCTAAAAGCAATGGCACGTTGTGGAGTTACTCGCCAACAGCCAAAGATGTTACGAAGTGGAAGATCACCAAAAACAACATGTTCCATGTGCCCACGTATGTTAAACAGAAGTGACCAAACATGTAGCAAACGCACAAGATATATTTGCAAAAACATAGGCAAATTATTTGTAAAGTAAATGAGGAGAATTTCTATTGTATGTCCAGTAAAATTTGAACTTTGCTGTTTAATCTCAATAAATTATAATATAATTCGTGATGTTGTATTTCACATAGTAAAATGAAGGTCATAATATAATAATAAATAATCTCTTATTCATTCTGTGCCATCAAACACATCATAATTTCATAATATTGTTTATATAATAGCTTTTTCTCTTTCTTCTGATGTTGGCGTCTCATTACCCTTCTCATGTATTTTTTTTGAGTCCAGCCACTCATTCATCCAAGGGTTAAAAATTGTAAAATTGGCATTTATGTAATTTTTTCCTCCCAATATGTGAATTTTATTTGGATAAAATTGAAAATTAAATCGTTTTGTTTGCCTGGTCTTCTTGCTACGAGAAAACTGTGCTTGCAAGGGGTAAGTTTAGAACGAATTGTAAAAGTAAGTAGCTTTTGCATAAGCTTTACATTAAGTCTCACGGAAAAGTTTAAATTAATAATGTTAACAAAATTGTAGACTGTGACGGTGGCGTAATAGCCCAGTCAATTAAGATAAAGAAAGAAACTTCCTGGCACAAGTAAAGCTGTGAGTGCCGGTCGTGAGTCGTGCTTCGGTAGCTCAGTTGGTAGAGCACTTGCCCGCGAAAGGCAAAGGTCCCGAGTTCGAGTCTCGGTCGGGCACACAGTTTTAATCTGCCAGGAAGTTTCATATCAGCGCACACTCCGCTGCAGAGTGAAAATCTCATTCAAGATAAAGAAAGTTTGAATGTGGGAAATAATTCGTGTAGACGCAAATAATTGTACGGTATTATGATGGAGGGCGATGAACAAAATATTACAAACATAAACCCTGATAGGCAGCGCGACGGGGAGATTGGAGGGGATGGGGGAGGGGGGGAGTGTGGCGGTAAGGTTACGTTTGAAGGTCGGTTGTGCACGTTTTTCTTGAATAACTCAGCAACTGCGGCCACTGGTGGAAACTTATCCCAGTAGAAAATTAAATTAAATCAAAACTTATACAAAAATAGGCAGTGTTTATTTTGTCTCTTGGAGTAATAGACTGCGCGAAGAGAATTAGAAAATAATGAAAATTTCGCATGACGTGCGTGCGCTGTAGCTTAGATGGTTTTCGTAGGCATATTCGAGATAGTTTCCCAACTTGACAGGCGACAAGTGTCCTGTATCAAATTTTTAGTCACGTCTTCATCAGCACCACTGTTCCGCGTTGTAAACAGTTATCGTTTACACCTCGTATAGTGTCTATCGTATCTAGTACTGATCCCATACTGACGAACGGCATTCAATTATTGGTCGAATGAGGATTTCGTAAGCTATCTCCTATGTAAGTGCCTATCCATCTACATACACTGAAGCGCCAAAGAAACTGGTGTAGGCATGTGTATTTAAATACAGAGGCATGTAAACAGGCAGAATACGACTTTGCGGTCGACAACGCCTATATAAGACACGAAGTGTCTGGCGCAGTTAGATCGGTTACTGCTGCTACAACGACAGGTTATCAAGATTTAAGTGAGTTTGAAAGTCGTGTCACAGTCAGCGCACGAGCGATTGAACACAGCAACTACGAGGTAGCGATAAAGTGGCGACTTCCCCGTACGACCATTTCACGACTGTAATGTGAATATCAGTAATCCGGTAAAACATCTAATTTCCGACATCGCTGCGGATGGAAAAATATCCTGCCAAGGACGGGACTAACAACGACTGAAGATAATCGTTGAACATGACAGAAGTGCAGCCCTTCCGCAAATTGCTGCAGATTTCATTTCTCTGCCATCAACAAGTGTCAGCGTGCGAACCATTCAACGAAACATAATCGATATGGACTTTCGGAGCCAAAGGCCCATTCGTGTACGCCTCTCATGAGCCCGTCAGTACCGACATTGGACGGTTGATGATTGAAACATGTTGCCTGGACGGACGAGCCTCTATTCAAATTGTATCGAGCGGATGGATGTGTACGGGTGTGGAGAACACATCATGAATCCACGGAGCCTATATGCCAGCAGGGCACTGTTCAAACTGGTGGAGACTCTGCATTGGTGTGGGGAATGTGCAGTTGGAGTGACATGGGACCCCAGATACGTCTAGATACGACTCTGAGAGGTGATACGCACGCAAGCATCCTGTCTGACCACCTGCATCCATTCATGTCCATTATGCATTGCGACTGACTTTGACATTTACAGCACCACAATGCGACAGCCCACACGTCCAGAGTTGCTGCAGAGTTGCTCCAGAAACACTTTTCTGAGTTTAAACCCTTCTGCTGGCCACCGAACTCCCCACAAATGAACATTATTGAGGATATCAGGGATGCCTTGCAACGTGATGTTCAGTAGAGATCTCCACTCCCTCGTACCCTTGCGGATTTATGGACAGCCCTGCAGGACTCATGGTGTCAGTTCCCTCCAACACTACTTTAGACAATAGTCGAGTGCATGTTACGTCGTGTTGCGGCACTTATGCGTGCTCGCGGGGGCCCTACACGATATTACGCAGGTGTCCCAGTTTCTTTGGCTCTTCAGTGTAAATGCGCAAGTCGACTAGACAGCGAACGGTTCGCTGTAATTGTGTACCCACTTGTGTGGTGGTGTGTATAATTGATATGAACATAACAACGCAACAAGGACTCAAAGTTATTCGTAAATTAAACTAATGAATGCTACTCCAAAATCGTGGTGAGTAAATTAATTGTTTTATTTTCCAATGCAAATGCAGCGTTTTGGCTGCACAGTGTAAGCTAAAAGGTCAAGAAATAATTTAAAAATGGATACATAAACAGCAGTACTCAAAATACAGTCGACCTAGTCTTACTGACGATAAATATGCATCGGTGAAAAACCAAAATTCAAGTAATTGTTTTCATCTTTCTGACAGAGAAAATTATTTGTGAAAGATTAAGATGAAGACTCCTGAGGAAGGAAATAATTAGAGAATTCTTTTGTTCCTATACTGAATATTTGCTGTCTGATTTGTATTACAATGGACGGCGATGTGCTCCATTAGCAGCTGGTTAGAGCCGAGGGGGCCAGCGAATGCACATAGAGGCAATGCGTGCAGCTTCCCGCAGGCTTCTCAGCACACCTCACCGACCGTCTATCCATCCCTTCCTCTCAACCCCTTCTCTATCTCACTTCTTTTCCAATTACCTCTCCTTATTCTGGTATCCTTTATGCTTGCCAAAAACGATGCATAATGGAACAAGTATACCGAATTGCTATTTTGGTGCCGTGTTGCATGTTGACTTTGCGTAACTGAACTGCTCAAAAAAGATTTTGAACTATTCTCATGACTCGCATAACACTTCATTTCTTGGGTCGCTATCTCATTCTCAGTCCTCTTTTGACCACAGCAAATCACGACATAGAGCCACCCATATAGTGGAGGCAAAAGTAATTATACACTCCTGGAAATTGAAATAAGAACACCGTGAATTCATTGTCCCAGGAAGGGGAAACTTTATTGACACATTCCTGGGGTCAGATACATCACATGATCACACTGACAGAACCACAGGCACATAGACACAGGCAACAGAGCATGCACAATGTCGGCACTAGTACAGTGAATATCCACCGTTCGCAGCAATGCAGGCTGCTATTCTCCCATGGAGACGATCGCAGAGATGCTGGATGTAGTCCTGTGGAACGGCTTGCCATGCCATTTCCACCTGGCGCCTCATTTGGACCAGCGTTCGTGCCGGACGTGCAGACCGCGTGAGACGACGCTTCATCCAGTCCCAAACATGCTCAATGGGGGACAGATCCGGAGATCTTGCTGGCCAGGGTAGTTGACTTACACCTTCTAGAGCACGTTGGGTGGCACGGGATACATGCTGACGTGCATTGTCCTGTTGGAACAGCAAGTTCCCTTACCGGTCTAGGAATGGTAGAACGATGAGTTCGATGACGGTTTGCATGTACCGTGCACTAGTCAGTGTCCCCTCGACGGCCAGTGTACGAGATCGCTCACCACACCATGATGCCGGGTGTTGGCCCTGTGTGCCCCGGTCGTATGCAGTCCTGATTGTGGCGCTCACCTGCACGGCGCCAAACACGCATACGACCATCATTGGCACCAAGGCAGAAGCGACTCTCATCGCTGAAGACGACACGTCCCCATTCACGCCTGTCGCGACACCACTGGAGGCGGGCTGCACGATGTTGGGGCGTGAGCGGAAGACGGCCTAACGGTGTGCGGGACCGTAGCCCAGTTTCATAGGGACGGTTGCGAATGGTCCTCGCCGATACCCCAGGAGCAACAGTGTCCCTAATTTGCTGGGAAGTGGCGGTGCGGTCCCCTACGGCAATGCGTAGGATCCTACGGTCTTGGCGTGCATCCGTGCGTCGCTGCGGTCCGGTCCCAGGTCGACGGGCACGTGCACCTTCCGCCAACCACTGGCGACAACATCGATGTACTGAGGAGACCTCCCGCCCCACGTGTTCAGCAATTCGGCGGTACGTCCACCCGGCCTCCCGCATGCCCACTATACGCCCTCGCTCAAAGTCCGTCAACTGCACATACGGTTCACGTCCACGCTGTCGCGGCATGCTACCAGTGTTAAAGACTGCGATGGAGCTCCGTATGCCACGGCAAACTGGCTGACACTGACGGCGGCGGTGCACAAATGCTGCGCAGTTAGCGCCATTCGACGGCCAACACCGCGGTTCCTGGTGTGTCCGCTGTGCCGTGCGTGTGATCATTGCTTGTACAGCCCTCTCACAGTGTCCGGAGCAAGTATGGTGGGTCTGACACACCGGTGTCAATGTGTTCTTTTTTCCATTTCCAGGAGTGTATATTCCTAGTGCACTTCGGTGCATCCTATCGTGAACGGGACAGTGCAGCTTGTGCGCTCTGTTCTGTAAACCGACATGCCTCTTGAGGGGTGATTTTCAACTTAGACGGTGCATGCATTGACAACATTTCCGGCGAGAAGATTTATCACCACGGAAAGTTCAAATGTGCGTGAAATCTTATGGGACTTAACTGCTAAGGTCATCAGTCCCTGAGCTTACACACTACTTAATCTAAATTATCCTAAGGACAAACACACACACCCATGCCCGAGGGAGGACTCGAACCTCTGCCGGGACCAGCCGCACCGTCCATGACTGCAGCGCCTTACACCGTTCGGCCACGGGAAGTTATTCTCCTTAATGGCGTCCTCCACATCGACATCAGTCGAACATTCAACGGTATCTTGAGTCGCAAAACATCGATGAACTGTCTCCTGCCGGTCGCTCGCTCTAAAAAAAAAAATAGCTGATAACCACTACCAACATACACGGTCAACTAACATTAATGTGACCACCGCCTATGCTCGACGTCGACGTGTGATCACTACTCATAGACGGCAGGTGGCAGCACTAGCAGTGGAAGGTATATAACGGGTGGTGGGGGAACGCGGATAACAGTGTGTCGTAGAGAGATTTATTTAAATTCCAGAAGGGGCAAGATCATTGGCTTTAGGACCAAGGATGGAAGAATTTTCAAAAGGGCTAAGTTCTTAAAGTGTTCGCATGCCGATGTGGTTAAAGTATACCGCGCATGGCAGGTATGGTGCACCGGGGCCATAGAAGACAGGGATGCGCAACGGCTGCGGAGATGTGTACGGGCGAATAGAGATGCAATTATTGAGTAACTGACAGCCCAGATGAACCAGTGGGCTACCAACAGTGTTTCCTCAACGACCGTTCAGCGAACGTTCCTGCGTACAAGCTTCCGCAGCAGGCCGTGGATCTTGCACCAATGCCGACTGCCGTTCATCGGCGACGAAGGGTGGAATTTGCACGACAGTATCGCAAATGGACGTCCACTGAATGGTGACACATGGCTTTTCAGACGACAAATGGCGATTGGCGTGTACGGTGCGACATGTCTGAAAGCAAACACCCAGCAACAGTCGTCGGAAGGGTCCAGGCCGGAGGAGGGAGCGTTATGTTCTGGGGAATGTTTCCATGGCATTCCCTGGGTGATCTCGTCATTCCGGAAGGCACAGTGAATCAACAAAAAAAAAAGGCTATGAGCACTATGGACTGTGTGGCTGGTCCCAGCGGAGGTTCGAGTCCTCCGTCGGGCTTGGGTGTGTGTGTTTGTCCTTAGGATAATTTAGGTTGAGTAGTGTGTAAGCTTGGGTACTAATGACCTTAGCAGTTAAGCCCCATTTCTCATACATTTGAACATTTTTGAACAAAGAAATGGTTCAAATGGCTCTGAGCACTGTGGGACTAAGCACTTGAGGTCATCAGTCCCCTAGAACTTAGAACTACTTAAACCTAACTAACGTAAGTGCATCACACACATCCAAGCCCGAGGCAGGATTCGAACCTGCGACCGTAGGGGTCGCGCGGTTCCAGACTGAAGTGGCTAGAACCGCTCGGCCCGACTTGCCGGCTATGCACCTTCCCAAGGGAATCATGTCCACCCCTACATACAGTTCGTTTTTTTCTCGGCACGATGACATCTACCAGTAGGTCAATGCAATGCGTCACACATCTCTCAGTGTACGTGCGTGTTTCGAAGAGCACCAAGATGAGTTTACCGTACTCCCGTGATGACCAAACTCTCTGAATTAATCGGAATAGAGAATCTGTGGGACAATCTCGATCGGGCTGTTCGCGCCATGGATCATCAACCGAGAAACATAGCGCAGCCGGCTACGACACTGGCGTCGGCATGGCTCACATTTCTCTCGATACCTTCAAAAACATAATGACACTCTTCCTGCACCTCTCGATGCGGTCTGCGCTGCAAAAGGTGGTTATTCAAGCACTTCACAGATGCGCACATTAATATTACTGGACTGCACATTATGTTTCGTAGGTACCCCCGTGAGAACTCAACGAAGTTACGCACTGTCTTTTGGCATGGAGGGTGCGTCTAACCAGACACTTCGCAACCATCCCACGACCAGTGCGGCCTCTAGGCGTCCGTTACTAACGACATTAAAAATCCTCAGCATCGTGGTAGGTTAATTATGTGCACAGGCACCTCGAATGGAACTTGAATCAATAGCGTCGCATTCCCTTAACCGTTGAGCGCAGGATTCTTTTTTTGACGGGCGGTCGTCGTTGAAGAGTATGGAGGCGGCCAGATACTGCATACCGAGAGGGATCCAAGCACCTTACAATGCATGGAGTGAAGCAACATGGTAATGAATGTTACAGAGAAAGGTATCTTGATTTTACAGCTGGGACAGAATGTGTAGTTTCGAATCGAAATTCTTTAGTTTGGTCATTATATTGTTTTAATCTATCAGCGAAGTTATTTTCTTTGTTTCATTCCCTGCACACTTTGAATGAAGTCCTCTCACGTGTGCAGATATGAAGGTGGTGCACAACGTTTTTCACTAGTTTATTACCAGTGGAAAAATGCTCCTACCGGAGCACAAAAAATGCAAATACGATCTTGTTCATTTAAATTAAAAAACTGTGAGTGAAAAGTGGAGTACCAACTACCCCCTTTTACCTTTCTCGGCACCTTTAAAATTTTCCAAAAAGCCTTGGAATGAGAGCATATTCACGCTTTTGTTAACATGCAACTCGCCTGAAACTCCCATGAATTCCCCTAACTGTAACTCACTCACACCCACCGGTCTGTCACTGTAAGTCGCTCATACTCATCCACTGCAAGTTGCCCTTTCTCACTCACTCGTTCAACCAAACTCATTATCTCTTTGTGTCTCTCTGTGTCTCTCTGTGTCTCCTGTGCCACAGCCACAATCCCCTTCCCTCTGTCCTACTACTACAGTCACTGTGTCCCTCTTTCTCTCTCTTACTGCTACTATCTCATTCTTTCCTTCCCACATCCTTCTCACTGTCACTATCTCTCTCTTCCTCATTGTCATTCTCATATACTCTGTCTCTCATTATCACTGGCTTTCACACACTTCAACTCTTTATTTCTCTCTATCCCCCCCCCCCCCCTCCCTCGTCCCGCTACCCCACTGTTACCTTCACTCGTTTCCTAGCACTGTGTCTCCTTCTCTATTCCTATAACACAACCACTCTCTACTATCTTCCGATATTTATTACTCTTTCGACACTTTGCCAGTGCCACTCTCTTCTACCTCTCAACAAAAAAGTGTGAATATGTTTTCGTGCCAAAACCTTTGTGAAAATTCTTAAAGATGCTGAGGAAGGTAGAATGAGGCAGCCGGTACCCCACTTTTCAGTCATAGTCTTTTAAATGAACAGGAACATATTCCCATTTTTTGTGCTCCCACAGGAACATTTTTCCTCTGGTTTTCGTCTTTTCCCTGCAGCAGCAAGGCATGTAACTCGTATGAAAACAAATATGTTGTAAAATCTAGATAGTTTAATCATTTGAAAATAACTGAAAGAACTCAAAACTAATTTTACACCCCAGATCCGATTTTACGTGCAAAAAAAATTGCATGTTCTTCAGTACTACGGCTTAGGGTTTACAAATGATAACGGAGACACATAACATCATATTTCTCCGTAGTAAGTCAGTTTATAAACTGCAAGTTCGCCTCACACCAGATTTTACGTGCGCATTTTAGGTGTACAAGTAGGGTAACTTTGAACCTCTGTATCTAGGAAACGGATGGAGATATGAAGATGAACCACCCATGAACTAACGGTGCCTCCATAAATCCTGTGAATCCCACCGTAGACATCAAATAAAGAACCAACCGATTTGCTCCATTTGCCTAAGCAGGAGGAAGTATATAATATTCAAACTTTGACCCAGCAATGTAGGATTAACGAGTCTTCTGTTAGGTAAACCAATGGTCTCCAGCCACAGAACAGTTGACCCTACCTTTCTATTACTAACAGAGCCTGAGTTATGAGCTCCGGAAAATACGATGTACGCATTCCGATTATAGAAGTTCTGTTGCATGAATTTCACTTAAGGTAATTGAATGGAATCAAGAGGGTAAAATCAATGACACTGCTGTGAAGTACTGAACCTGAAACGAAACGAATATGTCACAAAAAATGAAATTTTTGCCAGACAGATTCGGACCCGTAATTCATGCATATCGTGAGCAGGAAATGTTAGCCGGCCGCTGTGGCCGAGCGGCTCTAGATGCTTCAGTCTGGAACCGCGCGACCGCTACGGTCGCAGGTTCGAATCCTGCATCGGGCATGGATGTGTAAGAGGTCCTTAAGTTAGTTAAGTTTAAGTAGTTCCAAGTTCTAGAGGACTGATGACCTCAGATGTTAAGTCCCATATTGCTCAGAGCTATTTTGAACCAGGAAATGTTATATCTAAAGTGACGTAAATGATGGACGTGAGAGCCTCCAACTATTTAATTGAATGTTTGCGCCTTTCAGACGTTCTCTGATAGTGTGATAGACTAAGGCGACGGCTCGTGATAAGCAGAAATACCAGGTTCGAATCCCGGTCTGCACAAAACCGAATGAGGTGGCACAATGGTTAAAACAATGGACTTACATTCGGGAGTACTACGGTTAAAATCGCATTCCGGACATCCAAATTTAAATTTTTCGTGTTTTTTTTTTCGAAATTGTTTAATGCATGTTACTGCGTGCTTCGTGTGACGATGTCACTGCTGATTTCGCCATCCTTCTCAAATCCGAGTTTGTGTTCCCTTCCTAATGATATCACCGTGGACGATGTTTTAAAACCTAATCTTTCTTGACATATGTTTTCATTTGTCAGGACATATTCAAAGTCAGTACCGCCCAACAGATGTACGCTCAGAGATTAAGCTAGATAGCCTCATAGTTGTTTTGTTAGTATGTGACTCCATTAACTGTCATAACATACACTCTTATATACACCTGCAACACCACTATGCTCCCATCAGGAGAGAGAGACGTTTATGCCACATGGCGGTGGGTAAAACGAATATACTAATAATCGTCTTTACATATTATCAGTTAAAGTCATTCACCGCGTTCTTCCGTTAGTATGTGAAAGATAACCTCAGAAACTACTGTAGGGGTTTTGAAACGCTCTTCGCTAACGTACATACTGATTTACGAGGAAAGTTTGTGTAGCCGGCCGGAGTGGCCGTGCGGTTCTAGGCGCTACAGTCTGGAGCCGAGCGACCGCTACGGTCGCAGGTTGGAATCCTGCCTCGGGCATGGATGTGTGTGACGTCCTTAGGTTAGTTAGGTTTAATTAGTTCTAAGTTCTAGGCGACTGATGACCTGATGAGTTAAGGCGCATAGTGCTCAGAGCCATTTGAATCAAAGTTTGTGTATCTAATTTGCTGTATTAGCGTTTCGCCCGATAAGTCGTCCGGCCGTAGAGATTTAACGCTACTCGTGTGCAGATGGGGTGGGACGCTGACATCACTGACCAAATAAAAGTCGAAACTTCTCGATCAGAGTCAAACGTTCATTTCTGCTGACTTCCGCAGTACACATTTAAAGCAAAAAAATTGATAATCTTGAAATGATGTAATATCTAACGCGTAAATTATGTTCTCTGCTGTCCGTTCGAACTGTGTGATTCACATAACTTCTCCCAGCGTATTATAAGTAGATCTGACTAGAGAACCAATGATATCAACAGTTTTGAAACAGTCGTATGGAGTTACCAATGTATATTTAACCATGTTTAAAAATTTCTCGTGCTTTCTGTGAATCCCCGTATTTTTCTCTTGAGCAACGTGGCTATTGTTGCAATCTTGATACAGTGTTATTTGATCTTCAAAGATACAAGACCGGTAGTAAAAGGGCTGGTAATAATGCTGCGGTGTATCAGCACTGTGAATATGTTAGCGCTCTCGAAATAGTTTTAATAATAATCATTAGTAGGACCCAGATTTTAATGACAAGTCATATTTTTTCCTCATATGTAGGGTGGATTTTACAATAATTTATGCACGAATCCAGGTATTGTAGTGAGGAACAATGTATTTCTATTGTGCATATAAGGTCATATTTACATCTTTTACAGTAACAGGTCACATTTCGATCAACTTTTTGTCGCAAATGCATGTACTTGTGTATGTAAGGACACAAGAATAAAAATCCGGAAAATGTTGCTCACAAGTCAATGTTTCAGGTGATACTGTCACAAATAAACACAACAATTACTACAAAGCTTAATTTGACAGGCCTGTAGCAGACAAGCAGCGTAACACATTAGTCGGTTCGCTGACGTGAGAAACCGTTGCGCGGGATCGTCAGAACGCTCTCGACGGCAACAAAGGGGGCTTCCGACGTAATTAACATCACAAAAGTGGTCACGCTATTGAGTCTGAGTCTGGTTCAGCATGCCGAAAGTAAAGTGCTTCAACAGCATGAAGTTGTGAGGTTATGTGGTTTTGGAGAGCAGTTCTTTAGTACTGACGGAGAAATATTATTTTGTAAATTGCATGAAGTTAAAGATAGTGAACAGTAGCGCTTAAAATGCAACAACACTGTAATACCGCCAAATACAGCAGCTGTGAGAACAGAAGTGCTGAAAATAACAACAGACAAACGCAGACAGGTCGATCCTGAAACGTGCAATCCTTCTTCGGGGACTTGGGTGAGGTGATGGTGTCTTGCGACATTGCATTGGTGAAGCTGAAGACCCATGCCTGTCACAAAGTTTTTAGGGACTTACACAAGAGGTACACTTTCAGATGAATCTACAGTCAAAAACAACTATTTATCCGTGTGCTACGAGAAGGTGCCCCAAAACATACGAATTAGTGTTGCTGACCAAAAGGCTGGGTGTCCATAAATGAAACCACCGATGTGTGTGGGCGTTATGTTGCCAGTGTTGTTATTTGTGTTCTAAAAATTGGCAGACCTGGAGAAATGTTCTTCTTAAAGCTTTCGAGAGAATACACAACTCGACACTTGCCATTTTGTTTGAAAACTCTATGAAGCTACGACTGTGGCTGGATGATGTGAATAGCCGGCCGGAATGGTCGAGAGGTTCTAGGCGCTACAGTCCGGAATCGCGCGACCCTTACGGTCGCAGGTTCGAATCCTGCCTCGGGCATGGATGTGTATGATGTCCTTAGGTTAGTTAGGCTTAAGTAGTTCTAAGTTCTAGGAGACTGATGACCTCAACAATTAAGCCCCATAGTGCTCAGAGCCATTTGAACCATTTTTTTTTGTGTGAATAGAGACAACGTTTTGCTACTAGTAACAGATGGTGCTTCATTCATGGCTTATGCAGTCTAGGGGCTTCAGACTCTTCACCTCAGTTCGGTGTACGTCACTTGCGTTGCACATGAATTAGGCAGAGCTGCATAAAAGGTACGATCAAATTACCTCGATGTGGCCAAGGTAATTTTCTGTGGCAGGAAAATCTATTTTAAAGTTCCACAACGGGTACAGAAATTTAAAGAGCAAGCACCTTCAATGTCCGTCCCCCCTCAGCCTGTTCTTACACGTTGAGGTTCTTCGCTTAAAGCTGTTGAAAACTGTAAAAGAAGTTTTTATAGATACCTTGTCTGGAAACTTGGCCTACATCAATCCAAACTTTTAAGTGGTATAAGAAGCCATGAAACGAGTGGAAGCTTCTAGCACTCGACTGTGCGACGCCTGGATGTAATGCAGCACGTGTAGAGTGAGTAGACTTCGTGTTCGTGTGATCGGCGAAGTTGACGACTGGCTACTCTACAATGTGCAAAATTAGCGACAGTCTTTCTAGGAATGCGACAGCTTTTGAAGAAAATGAACCAAATCTGGTCTGCAGCGACCTTCCCACCTTCAAATACGCTCCTAAAAGATCCTGTGATGTGGAGAAGAGCTTTTACCGGTACAAGACTATCCTCAGTGACAGCCGTAGATCTTTAAAAATGGAAAAACTGAAAATGCTCTGTGTGATCCAGTGCAACTCTGCAGAAACTAAAGATTGACAGGACGTGTTAACTGATTTGGAATAGTCGAAGCAAGTGGTGTGCAGTTTCGTGGTATGGATGGGTGTTATTGTTTTCACTGTATTTCATGGTCTTTTTTTTTTCACGCACGTGCAGGAATTTCAGAACTAAGTGCTAGTTAAATGTAAGCGCAGGCTTCCGCGGCCGTTGTCACTGTCAACAAAATTCTTTTGGGCTGTTGATATTTCGTGAAGCCCGTGTACTGTCGAAACAACTATTTACATTGAGGAGGAAGATTAGGGCAGAGATAGAGAAAGCCAAGAACCCACCAACATGAATAGAGAGGACGGGTATAGGGTTACGGCGTCCTGACTGCATGCTGTGACAGTGCTAGGGGAGGACAGCGCGCTCAAAGCATCTCACACAGATGCGGGGAAGACCACGGTGGTCGTACTTACAAAGAACGCAGGCATACCGCTGCCCGCATCTGGTAACAAGTAAACAGCACTAGATCACAGCTACCGCGCGGTTTCACCTGTTTCCACCAATGACAAGGAATAATAAAAAGACCTATAAAGTGCGCCTAAGACCCCTCCTCCTTTCCTCAAGTACCCTGTCAAATTACGCAAACAGCTTCCTCCGGTACTACAAACGATCTAGAACCTCTCTCACTCAACCGTCAGCTCATTACAAGGCACTGAGAAGGCCACTTGCAATAGTGGCCGAAACGTCTGACAGTTTTATATGCTGACAATGCGGTAAACAGACCAGAAGAATTTTATTGACACTAAGAGCCAATTAGTTTCAAACACTTCCAATATGAAGTGCTGTGCTCACACTTTTCTCAGAAGGGAATTTTGTATTACATGGTAAAAAAATTACAAGAAAGTTTGTAAATAAACTGGGTGATTTCATCTCAAATCATGCAGGTCATGTCAACTCGTGATCATGCATTTCTCTGGAAAAATATATATGTTAGACCTCTATACCATAGGTGTTAAGAAATATAGTATTTTAGCTCTATATGAATTTTTGTAGATTGTTCGGCCCTTTCAAAAATTTATATTTTGTAAATAACTCTTAAAACAGTAGAGAACCAGAAAATATGTAACTAATAAACCAAAAGTGCTGGAGACCTGGCAGATGTTATCGTTAAAGCTCCCTACTGGTGTGTTTAAATTTAGTTGACACCCGCACACTTTGGGCTTTCTTTAACTTACAAATTTAAGACGAAAATACGACATTTATGATAATTTTTCCACTTAAAAATTCTTTCTCTAATTTGGAAAGTCACAGAACGCAATTTTTTCTGTCGTCTTACGAGATACTACTGATATAATTACACTGAAGAGCCAAAAAAACTGGTACACCTGCCCAATATCGTGTAGGCTCCCCGCGAGCACGCAGCAGTGCCGCAACACGATGTTTCATGGACTCGACTAATGTCTGAAGTACTGCTGGAGGGAAATGACACCATGAATTCTGCAGGGCTGTCCATAAATCCGTAAGAGTAAGACGGGGTGGAGATCTCTCCGGGGCAGCATGTTACAAGGCATCTCATATATCCTCAATAATGTTCATGTTTGGGGAGTGTGATGGCCAGCGGAAGTGATTAAACTCAGAAAGATGTTCCTGGAGACACTCTGTAGTAATTCTGGACGTCTGGGGTGTCGCATTGTCCTGCTGAAATTGCCCAAGTCCGTCGGAATGCACAATGGACATGAATGGATGCAGGTGGTCAGACAGGATACTTGCGTACTGCGCCACCTGTCAGAGTCGTATCTGGCTGTATCATGAGTCCTATACGCACATGCCTCACACCAGCTTGAAGAGTGCCCTGCTCACATACAGGATCCATGGATTCATGAGGTTGTCTCCATACCCGTACGCGTCCATCCGCTCTATACAATTTGAAACGAGACTCGTCCGACCAGGCAATATGTTTCCAGTCATCAACAGTCGAATGTCGATGTTGACGGGCTCAGGCGAGGCGTAAAGTTTTGTGTCGTGCAGTTATCAAGCGTACACGAGTGGGCCTTCGGCTCCGAAAAGCCATATCGATGATGTTTCGTTGAATGGTTCGCACGCTGATACTTGTTGATGGCCCAGCAATTTGCCGAAAGGTCGAACTTCTGTCATGTTCAACGATTCTCTTCAGTCGTTGTTACTCTAGTTCTTGCACGATCTTTCCCGGCCCCAGCAATGTCGGAGATTTGATGTTTTATCGGATTCCTGATATTCACGGTACACACTTGAAACTGTCGTACGGGAAAATCCACACTTCACCACTACCTCGGAGATGCTGTCTCCCATCGCTCGGCCGCCGACTATAACACCACGTTCACACTCGGGTAACTCTTGATAACCTGCCATTATAGCAGCAGTAACCGACCTAACAACTGTGCTAGACCCTTGTATTATATAGGCGTTGTCAACCACAGCGTAGTACTCTGCCTGTTACCATTTCTCTATAATTGAATACGCATGCCTATATCAGTTTATTTGGCGCTCAGTGTATAAAAAGTATCTTCTCTGCTTCAGCTATCTGTATAACGTAAATATTTATTACTAAAAATGTAAAAAATTGCAATTTAACCTGTTTTTACGAATTATTTACTCGAAAACTACCATCCGAAAAATGTTGAGAATTACACAAAATATTGTTTGATTAATATGTTAGTAGTCAGTGGAAACACAGTGGGCAATATTTTTCTGTGTAAAGTGTTAAAAAATTTTCTACGTACTGCATATTTCGCATAACTGAATTTCTAGTGCAAAACGTGTATGTTGGCAACATTATTTCCAGCGCTCTTCTGTTTATAACAAACGAGTGATAACTTGCACATAAACCATTCTGCGTGGAGTTTTGTTTTTGGTCCAAACTTTTTGCGAGATACATTGTTAGTGAGTAAATTTAGTACTGAAAGAGCGAGGTGTGTGGATTATGGAAAAAAATACACAAGAAGATGGTATTTAAGAAAAGTGAAAAACACTTCACAGTTGCTGGAAATCGGTTAGAGATACTGCAGAAATATCTTGGTCCTCAAGTGACGGTATTAGCTTTATATCCATTGTGCAGGAATTGCTATACTCACTCTAGTGGTAACCCACCTGAAGAATCACTATCACCTGAATGTGATACTGAAGAAGCCTGTGCATATCTTTATAGTCCTACGTTTGAGGTTGTCGATGTGTTGAATGTTAGCATATCTGCTGTAGCCCCTACTATATCTCCCCTTAAACGTCCAGGAAAGGTAAGAAGCACAAGAAGAAAACAGCATGTATAAAGAAAAGTGGAAGAATTTGAAAGAAGTTTGACACAAGCAACATATCCAAAACTTTGTGAAGTGCATAATGTAAATGCACTAAGTCCAGAACCTGAGGATAGTGATAAGTGCGCGAAATGTAATGTGTGGTTTCAAAAACTAAATACTGCTGTCTCAGCAGGCACCTATACTGAGAAGATACAGTTACTGACACTTATACCAGGTAGCTATTTTAAGCAGCAGACAAAGAAATACGTACCCACTGGATATTTGGTTTCAAAAGCTCGTAAAATAAAGAATGAGAAAGGTAATTGGACATGGCGAGATTCTTATTGTGGGCATCCGTTGCAATATGATACACTTACTGTTGCTCTCTGGAATATTACCTAAGTCATGACAAAGATTGAAGCAGGCAAAGTGCTAACCAGGCTGATGTTACCTCAGTTAGTGAAAATGGTGAAACAGTTAAGAAGGTAAAAATGAATATGAAAACATCAATAAGAGAAGCATATCTCCTAACAAAGAAGGAGAACCCGAATTTAAAAACTGGTCTCTCTAATTTCTACTCCTTACGACCAAAATGGGTAAAATGCCAGCCAGTTAAGGAAGTAGTACATGTATTTACTGCAGTAATTTGAAACTTGTTCGTTTCGCCATAAGCAGTGTCACAGCAAAGCAGTACACAGAGATTGACCTGATGCTTTTGTGCATATATCAAGAAGCGCAAGGTAAATGTTGGTTGCAAGGGGTGTGCAATGTGATCTGGTACTGAAGTGACAACTGTTGAAGCATTAAACCTTCAGGATACCGACAGTAACGTAACCTAGGCATTGTGGGAGGGAGGAGAATTGGTGAAGAAGACAGTAGAGCCTGAGAAGTTTATTACAGAGATTAGGCATTGGATCATGAAAGCAATAGCTCACCATCATACCCGGAGGAATCAGAGACAGGGCATAGCAGAATTAAAATCAGCCACATCCCGGAATACTGACACAGCAGTTCTTCGTTTCGACTTTGCTGAGAACTGGTCTGTTGCTTTGCAGAACGAAATCCAAAGTTACCACTGGCACACATCACAGGTATCAATATTCACATGTGTTGCTCCCTTCCTCGGAACATCACACTGTTTTGCTGTTGTCAGTGATGATCTCATTCATGACAGAGCACATGCATGCTACGCTGTCAGCATGGTAAGTGATGACATTGCATCTAGAGGCCATGCATTTCTAAACATGTATATGTGACTGATGGTGCAGCATCTCATTTAAAAACCGCTTTCAGCTTTATGAGCTTGGTCAACACCGTGGAACACGAATTAAAACAAAAAATGGGTATTTTCAGTAACAGGTCACTGAAAAAGTGCATGTGATGGGGTAGGAGGTATCTGTAAACATCTTGCAAGAAGATTTAATCTCCAACAAAAGGGTGGTCTGCTATGAAGCCTGTGGTAGAAATTCAATGAAGTCACTACTGGGTTGCGTCCCGGAGTCGCACATGCATTGCAAGAACGGTTCTCCACGAAATTCAGCCTGTTACTGTCTGTGAAATGCAAAGACTATAGTATACATTGGAAGGCATTGTAATGTGTCACTTCATTTCTTGTGTGTATGGCAATCAGTGGGGGGTGGGGGGACAGATACTAAGCGTCTCTCATGAGCTGCAGAATATAACCGTCTCCTTTGACATCTCATGGTCCTGCTGGTGCTGTCTATTGGCCATCATCAAAAGATCAGAGTGTAGATCCCATTTAAAAGTACTGCTCTTTTTGGATCATCCTTCTCCGTGTGCAAATTCAGCTCGACTACACAAGGTCAATGAGAAGCAGATGAAAAAAACAACAAAAAATGAACTCTTTTCAACAGTGCAGTGTTGATTGTTACATTATATGCAATTTTAATTCACTGAAAATCATGAAGATGTTAAATCATGACAGAAGACAATAGTAATTTGTGTAAAATGTAATAAAAAGAAAAAAAATGTATAAATATTCTATATCTAATTTTTGTTATAAAATGCTTTCGAACGAAACTATGATTTGTTTTTCCACACACTTATTTTGATTCAGAAATGCCAACTTTGCATGTCATTTACTTAAAATCAGCGATAAATTTAAATATTTAGGTGTCCATGATTTCTTGGCCTTCATAGTAGAACTAGGTCTACCTAAAAATTTCTCACATTTTATACAGACAAGTATTGCCCATTCTGATTGTACATTCTCTAAGCACAATGACCAGCTAACATACCATGAAATTTTTAGAACATTTAGGGTGGGTATGTTGGAGAAAGTAATTTCTAAATATCCAAAAAATTTCAGATTCTTTCATCTTTACGTACAAATATTTTGACAGTTTAAGAATTTCATGCATTAATGTTATAGCTGACAGTAAGCAGTCCTTCCACTTTATCATTTCTCAAGACAGTTAACATCCTGTGACAATACATATTTTCAAAACATAATTTTGAACTTCACAAAAAGTTACAAATTTCCGTATTTTATTTTTCCAAAAAAAAAGTAGTAGTTCAGAAGTTCATATGTATTAACCATGTCTCATAGTATTTGGAACAAAGTATTTATTGCAAATAAATTCAGATCTCTGTCACTTTTAGTGTCTTTATTGCAATTATTCAATTTTACCTTCCGTTACTACATTTTCACAAGTAGTCTCATTTAGAAAGATCTGTAACGTTTTAACAATCATCAGAAAATCAAAATATTGTAGTTGTGGAGAGGTATAATGTGGAACTTTAACATATATTTTTTCAGCAAACTTTGAAATAGTGATTGGACACAGTCACACTTGATCTTTTTGATCTGAGGTGAAATCTTCCAACTCATATAATGCCATATTTTATTTTTGCGGTCGTAAATTCGACTGAAAGACTTGGTAGAGGTGTGTGACCATAAATAGCATAGAGAATTTAAAAAAGCTAGATGATCGCGGAAAAAGAGACGCTGGATGTTTTTAGACCCTTTTATTTTATACCTGATAAAGCTTTTCGGGCTCTGCCCATCTTCAGATCACCTGATAAAAGACGGTAAGTTCATGAAACACAAGTGTCTTAAATAAGCAATGCGGCTGCAATATGTTTATACAAGTTATTTTTGATAGTCGAATTACTGCCATTTTAAATAAGTATTAAATATAAGTTTAAGAAGCACGTCAAAAATCGTCAGGAAATCCACGAAATTAAACTAGAAAACAGCAGTAACTAGATACGGGGATCTACCACGGACAAAACTTTACAGTGGAATGATAGGAGCGGCCTCTTTTGCCTGCTAGGTAAACAATCTTTCAACAGATGGCGATACTGTAGCGGCGTTGCTTTACATCATCATTTCATAGTCATCATTAGTTCCATAGTTCCCCATAATAAAGGTTGTTGTTATTGTTGTTGTTTTGGTCTTCAGTCCTGAGACTGGTTTGATGCAGCTCTCCATGCTACTCTATCCTGTGCAAGCTTCTTCATCTCCCAGTACCTACTGCAACCTTCATCCGTCTGTATCTCTTTAGTGTATTCAGTTCTTGGTCTCCCTCTATTAAAGGTTATTGTTAAAATAATTAAATTAAAGGTTATTGTTAAAATAATATGTAAAATAAAACATTAATTTATAGCTATTCATGTCAACCTTTTAGGCAAAAAATAATATATAGAAGGAATTTTTTATAAACAGCGTAATTTGATTGTATGAAATGGATAATAGAAGAAAACTACACGTATTTCATTTAATACTAAATAACAGGACAGGTATTTCTTTACAATTACAATATCTTACAATCCCATAAGAATAAAATAATAAAATACGCAGTAAGGACATCGGCTTATAAAACTTCACAAAAGCAGACAAACTCACTCCTGAGAGCGCGCGCTTATATTTACATAACACTGAATATTACAGAAAAGATTTCTATTAATTAAATAAGAAAGTACCACAGCCGTTTAGAAAACGGAAGACAAAAAACATTACGATGGAGCAATACAAGAAACCACTAAACGTTGTTTCATAACTCGACAACTCTATCGTCTACGCTATGCTGAACTTCTACAACAAATTACCTTGTAACTTACCTTACGATCTTCTGGAGGCTTTAATCGCCGATATGTTACTAACTGGCATATAATTAACTATAAGTAATCCTACCAAGAACAACGCCGTTTTGATGAACTTTCAATGTGCCGTTGTCTTAAAACCACATACCCGTACATTTTAACACACGACTTATAACAAGAACATAACTAAATATGAAAACAATTTAGTCGACAAAAAGACGTCGTCCGTCATTGAATTACAACAAATCGCACAAATAACGACGCTTTTTAGAGAAATCCCCTATGTGCTGGTGCTTAGGAACAGCATATATTCACAGGATTAAGTTGTAACACAAAACCCACCAAAAAAGCTGGAAACGACAAGTACAATATGTCGTCTCACAAGTTCTGCTTGTGACATAGAGAGCGTTTTTTTCCGTTTTCGTAAAAAGTTGCCGAAATATCGTACAGCTTATTTTGTATTTTACCCGAGGCAATGGCTTCTCAACATGACATTGCAAGAAGTGACGTCACAAAAATCGTACAGATCCACTTCTGCATTAGCCAGCTAATTGGGTACGAGGACGGCTTTAGGCAGTGCCGTGAGCGAGGCAAACAGTGCGACGCATTGCGCCGTAGACTTCCTCGGAAACGTTCGTTGGCGGTTGGCGGTCCCGGATTAATTCTCTGCAGCACTACAAATGTACAACTGGTCCCAATAAGGGTCGCCAACATAGCTTTGACTCGCGAGACAGGGTCAGACTCGTCGCTACTTCTACATTACTAATCACTACCCTGCAGCAAAACCACTACTGGAAAAAGATTCTCGGCTCCTGCGAGTGGATAGAAAAACGTTCATCGCAATACCGTCTCACCTTGGTTCCTAGTATCTCCTTTAAAGTCAGAAAGGAGAAAGACACACAAGAACTCCACGCTTCAAATTTCCATTGGAACAAAACAGCATTTATTATTCTCTAACAAGCCTCTCCAAGCTGGCCCCGTTCTGAAACTCAACACCTCTAACTAGTTAATGGCTCCGCGCTCTGCTGCACTGTCTCTTCCTAGAGAAAACGTATATACCCATTAGACAACAATTTTCTTCTTGAAACAGGCAAATGACTAAGACACTTCCCACACCCGTACTTGCAAACTCTTCCGAAACTTGAAACACACTTTATCTCTACCCCCAGAGACCACGTAACACCATATACACTAGTGAGGCCTTTCGAACGAATTCCGACTTTCTAAGATCTAAAACCGCTACACGAAGTTATTTTGACCTACACGCCTTTCCATCATTCAGTCTCCAGAGCAGAATATAGGCATACTGTTGGCCGTTTCCTGCTAATGCTTATAGTACAAGTGTAAGGTGCTTCTAACACTTTCAGAAGTTTCTTTGCCACAGGGTTTTAGGAAACATCGGTCATCCTGTGCGGTTCATTTACCTTTGAAGCCAGCACAGTCCGCACAGACCTCCACCAATTCAGCCGGATTAACAGACAACCGGACGTAAACTACATGCTGGAGAATAGTCCTTGTTCCCTGGAAACTGGACAACCGGTGCTGACGTTCACAACAACAACCTGCACTAGCCCAGCTGGCGATCAGGATGTAATATGCTGCTTTATTGAACATCTACTGTTGTTACTCGTGTCTATTTTCGTAAACGAACTGTGGGGTTCCCGAGCCATATACAGCCGATAGCTGCTTCCAGAGAGCAAATCAGTTAACTAGCACGCTTCATGTGACGCGGGCACAGTGTCTCGTGAGACTAGATTTCCCATCCGCGTCCACGTCCACATCAACGGTAGCTGCCCCATCTCGTGTGAGGCCGTAACTGTCTTCGCATATGCCTTAAGTGAGGTAGGGAAACCACGAAACATCTAAAGGTGAGTGGCCGGATGGGGATTTTTACCGGAGTCTGCTGTCTTATCAGTGTGCCACTTCGCTCAGTCTATGATGTATGGACGCCTTCTGTAGCTAGAGGACTGGAGTGAAGACTGGGATTTGACTTCTCCTGTAGAGAAATGTGCGTTGCTGTACATCTAACGATACGTAAAAATGTGATACCTTCTGAACTGCACTGTTAATGCAGGATGATAGGAAGCAAGAAAGAGTAGACTTTGACGTTCGTCGACGGCGAGGTCGTTAGGGACAGAACAGAAATACGGATAGGCGAAAGATCTCGACTGAGTCGTTTTCTAAAGACCATTCCCGGCTTTTGCCTTGAGCGATTTAGAGAAACCGCGGAAAACATAAATCTGGATAAATGGGCGAGAATCTGAAGCGACAGTTATCGAGTAATAAGTGGGAGTCATGCCATTGAAATACGTGGTAATAACTGTGTAAGTGACGTGAAGTGAAACTATTACACAAGCTCAGTTTTAGGTAATGGAGATGGAAATCTTCGATTTACTAACGTGATATTGGGCAACTGCAGTTTAGCTATGAATGAATTTGTTTAGTAAACACTTCAGAACCCACGAAGGAATGCTGCTCAGGTGTGTGTGATTGATACTATTTAGGACTAGACGGATAATCGGGCATACACGAAGAACAATGCGAGTGGTCACCGGTTTAGTTGGAAGCGTGTAAAGATGGTTTAGTGGATGCCGGCAGAGTAGCTCAGCGTGTTCGGTCAGGGGACTGGCAACCCTCTGAGAGGTGTCACGCGACGTCCGCCCAGAACTGATGACAAAAATTTACGAATAAATAGATACAACGAAAAAAACATGAGTAAGTGCCAGACTACAAGGCCGGGTTTCAGTTCTCTGTTGGTTCAAGGACTTTCTTCCCTCTTGATTTTTGCTTCTTTTCTGCCTTGTAATGACGTGCTAATGGGAAAACTGCCAAGTTGTACCGCTGTTGGTAGCTAGAGTTGAACTGCCAGCCGCTTTAAAGCTTGCTGGGTAGGTCTGTCCCTAGGTCGGAGTAGAGCAAAGGTATACCGTTTGCAATAGGTCATGTCTAGTAGAGCACTGCGATGTTCAAATCAACCATCAGGTTGCGGAAAGCTTTCTTTTTTATAACAAAAGGTCAATAACCTCAATCGGCAGACACGTGTAAAAAGAATAAAAAATATAGCGCCAAAAACTCAGGGCCGATCGGAGTGGCCGAGCGGTCCTAGGCGCTACAGTCTGGAGCCGCAGGTTCGAATCTTGCCTCGGGCATGGATGTGTGTGATGTCCTTAGATCAGTTAGGTTTAAGTAGTTCTAAGTTGTAGGGGACTGATGTTCTCAGAAGTTAAGTCCCATAGTGCTCAGAGCCATTTTTTTAACTCAGGAAATTGCAAAAACCGCTCTTCACATTGTCTCCTACGCATCGCTCCCTTGCTCTAATAAAAGCTTATAAAGGAGCTTCGTCCCACACACTATGCGTCAATGTGAAGGGAGGAAACTTTTAAATACAATACGAAGAAGTACGCACAGCGTATCACGTTGTACTGGTTCGCAAATTACGGATGTAGATAGCGCTATATTAACCTAAGTGTGCGCGCGTTCTGCTATGCGCGGCTCCCATTTAGAAGCGCCAAAGCTCTTGACAGATGTATTGCGGACAAATTTGACTGCGCAACATTTGCTACGCTGCCTCCTCTTCTCCAGTTAGAGAAAATATTTGCAGTACTCGCTTTCAACATTTATGTTGTTTACAGTCTTTTGATGGCAGTCCCCTCGGTATTTGTGTGGCTGCAGAAGCTATTAAATGGGAGGCTCAAAGTGGTCGGCTGTGTGCGAGTGAGACATTCACCGCGAGGAGAGAGCCACTTGCCGCTGTCAGGTCCCGTTGTCAGCGGCGCGAGTTATAACCGAACGCCGAGATAACGGCCGCGGGCACCAGCCGCGTCGCTTTCAACTTTTTACTTGGGAGGAGACAGCGCTGGGATTTTATTTGCGCAGTGGGTGCGGCTGCGGCGTGTTACGTAACGCCTTGTTTTCGCAGTCTTGTTGTGCAGCCTGTTTATGTGGGAGTTATCTCAGCCGTTGCAGCAGTGTTGTTGTTACGGCGGTGCGCGTATACGGCTGCAGCCGCAAGCGACAGGACGCGCCGGCGAAGTAAAGATAACGCAGGGCTAATCATGCGCACCAGCGCTCCTGATACCGACGCACGTGGCCCAGTATTTGTGAACCGCGGGACAAACTGATATGGGAACTTCCGGTAGCACGATCTTCTCTCGCTGCCAGGTCACTTTGCGCGCTGCAACATCATCAAGCCATCATATCGTTTTCTTATTGGGTCATTTAAAGTCTTCCGTGTTTGTTTACGTTTCGCAGTAGACTGAAGCTAGTTTCATGAGATGGTGTTTCTGATTACTTCTTGTGTCCATTGCACTCTTCGAATTGCATTGTCAACAAGATTTTCATAGAATGAGATTTTCACTCTGCGAAAGGCAAAGGTCCCGAGTTCGAGTCTCGGTGAGGCACAGAGTTTTAATCTGCCAGGAAGTTTCATATCACAGTGAAAGTCTCATTTTGGAAACATCCCCTAGGCTGAGGCTAACCCATGTCTCCGCAGTATCCTTTCTTTCAGGAGTGCTAGTTCTGCAAGGTTTGTAGGAGAGCTTCTGTTAAGTTTGGAAGGTAGGAGACGAGGTACTGGCAGAAGTAAAGCTGTGAGGACGGGGCGTGAGTCGTACTTGGGTAGCTCAGTTGGTAGAGCGCTTCACCGCGAAAGGTAAAGGTCCCGAGTTCGAGTCTCGGTCCGGCACACAGTTTTAATCTGCCAGGAAGTTTCAAGATGTTCATATTTTGCTTGGTTTCTGCTCGTAACAGTAGTATTGGTTGGAGTTCAAAATGGCTCTAAGCATTATGGGACTTAACCTCTGAGGTCATCAGTCCCGTAGACTTAGAACAATTTAAGCCTAACTAACCTAAGGACATCACACACATCCATGCCCGAGGCAGGATTCGAATCTGCGACCGTAGCAGGAGCACGGTTTCGGACTGAAGTGCATGGAACCGCTCGGTCACAGCGGCCGGCTTGGGCGGAATAAATGAATGTGTACTTACCTTGCTTTCACATAGAACAGAAGCTGCTTTCGTCGCATGCGTTGTGTGAGTTCAAGTATATTTGTTATTTTTTACTGCTCGATTGTATGTATATTGCGTTTATTATTCTTTAGCTTTGTTTGCATCCGTTTCTCGAGCTTTCTCGCGTTTAATGATAGTTTTTCGCGTTTAGATAGTGTCGGAAGTTCCATGCGGCTTTTCGCGGATGATGCTGTAGTATACAGAGAAGTTGCAGCATTAGAAAATTGCAGTGAAATGCAGGAAGATCTGCAGCGGATAGGCACTTGGTGCAGGGAGTGGCAACTGACCCTTAACATAGACAAATGTAATGTATTGCGTATACATAGAAAGAAGGATCCTTTATTGTATAATTATATGATAGCTGAACAAACACTGGTAGCAGCTACTTCTGTAAAATATCTGGGAGTATGCGTGCGGAACGATTTGAAGTGGAATGGTCATATAAAATTAATTGTTGGTAAAGCGGGTGCCAGGTTGAGATTCACTGGGAGAGTCCTTAGAAAATGTAGTCCATCAACAAAGGAGCTGCCTTACAAAACACTCGTTCGACCTATATTTGAGTATTGCTCATCAGTGTGGGATCCGTACCAGGTCGGGTTGACAGAGGAGACAGAGAAGATCCAAAAAAGAGCGGCGCGTTTCGTCACAGGTTTATTTGGTAAGCGTGATAGCGTTACGGATATGTTTAGCAAACTGAAATGGCAGACTCTGCAAGAGAGACGCTCTGCATCGCGGTGTAGCTTGCTGTCCAGGTTTCGAGAGGGTGCGTTTCTGGATGAGGTATCGAATATATTGCTTCCCCTACTTATACCTCCAGAGGAGATCACGAATGTGAAATTAGAGAGATTCGAGCGCGCACGGAGGCTTTCCGGCAGTCGTTCTTGCCGCGAACTGTACGCGACTGAAACAGGAGAGGGTACCCTCCGCCACACACCGTTTGGTGGCTTGCGGAGTATAAATATAGACGTAGATGTAAATGTAATGGAAAACTCCACATTAACAGCTGTTGATAGAATCGGTATTCAACTCTATTGCATCTTTACAGGGAATGAATATGCGATTCTGCTTTGAATGGTGCTGCTTCTTGCCCCAAGGGGCCATGCGTTTCACAATGTTTTGCAGATGTAGACGAGTATTATCTATAGTCTTAGTGAGTAGAGCATTCTTCCTTCCAAATGTTGAAAATGCTTTAACAGGTACTACAGACTAAATATTTAAGCAGAAATTATTGCCTCAGAATTAATTTTTGAGACCTCCACTACTCAGCATTAAGAATGCGAGCAAATATTAATCAGAACACGACCAACATATTTACAATGCAAGTCAAAGATTGCAATACACTTTAGAAGGCCTTAATCAGGAACAAAGTGCGATGTTTCTGAAAAGTTTTAAATCGTAATTATTTCCACTACATAATGGCCAAACTGAGTAAATTGCAAGACTGTGTTTTACAAATAAGTAGTTTTATAGCCAAATGCGACCACAACGTAATTTACAAAATTTTAAAGTTACGAGAAGTTCATCTCAGATTGTCTGTTGAGATTTCTCGAATATATTACTTTGCAAGGCAACAACAACGTTTAGAGTTACACACTTCACCACCAGACCACCACACCCCACGACGTATAAATGAAAAATATTGTCATCTAATACTCGTATTTCGTAAAGAAAGAATAGAGATTTTCGCATGATATTTTCCTGTATTCGAAGTACACCGCCAGGCCACTAGAAGCACTAGTGCCCTTCCCTGTTTCTGTATCATAAGATGAGCCTTGAACTCCTCATAATTTGATGATTATACAGCAAACGGCATTTTGTAAACAACATACATGCCATCAAGGCAGTCTCGGGGTGCTATCTCCCATTTCCTTGTGTCGCTGGCCAGTAAGCGAAAGTCGCGAGTTCGAGTCCGTACATGAATGTCAAAGCTACCTTGTCATCTTGTTTCTAGCGACTGTTCACTGATTTTGCTATATCATGATTTGGTGTTTAAAGTGGAACTTCTTTTATTCGGCCCTCATTGTTCTGGATCTCCGTTTCAAACGACTAATGTTTTAAGTACAGTAACTGTACATTATTTGATACTCGGGATGTAATTGCACCAACAGTTGACGGTAACAATCGTTAAATTTAAATGTAGCCAACCGCCGTAATGGGTCCCGACACGGTGTCAGTTAACAAGTTGACATGGCGTTGCAGAATACTGTATTCTTTCCGTTTGTTGCGAGTGTAATACGGTATCAAAGGGACAGGCGATGGTAGTGTTCACGGACAAAGAGTTAGATGCACGACGTTCTATGGTGCACAGACATAGGTGTTAATGATGTAAATGACACAACGCTGGCTGTGGTATGATTTCAGTTTACGAAATTATCACCATTTGTTCGTCTACAGACAACGGCTATAGTGATGATTGACAAGCTGACGAAGTTTGCTCTCAATCTGGGGACATTACGACACATAGAAAGGCTACAACGCAGTTGGACAAAATAATGTTTTGTTTGGAAAGCCAGGAGAAAACAACTTGGGCCGAACTAATGCTGGTGAAACGCATGTGTCGTTGTGCTGCACTGTATAAGAATCTTGCTCAAAAGTAACGTACTAATTATTTCACGGTATAAAAATCGCTATGTTTTTCTCAATATCTGATGAAAATTCATGTGAAAATATTGTACAATTTATGTGTTTAAGTGAAAATAAATATGACGTATGTTTTATAGCAATTAAACCATGCCATTCCAAGTTTCTCCTGAATTCCTGAATAATAAGTATATTCGATAAACAGGGTAACACACGGTTCAACTTGGTCAGGGCAAACGAGGTTCCACTGTACCTATTCTAATTTTGTGGCCACTGTTGTTATTTAACCTCACGTGGGAAGTCTGTCCGAAACGTCTGTGGCTCGTCGTCTGTGTGTGATCGTATTTCATCCGTTTGTGTATGGTGTTTTATGAGGCGAAGATTCAGGACCAGCCTGGCATTTGCCTGCATGAGTGCCGGAGACGTACTTTGGCGCGCTTATACCAGCGCATCCCTCATCGTAACACCGAAATACTCTTCACATCCTAGCACAACGAACTTCCTGCCCACGAAATCCCGCAAAAGATTTACCTATTTTTTTCAGTCATAATATAATACAGTTTCTCTCTCCGTTACCAAGGCCTTGGTTCTTGATGCTCCTCCTCCATCATTTCCATCTCACATCCTTTTCAAAATTCTCTCCCACGAAAACTCTCCTCACCTAGTGCACATTCCCTTCTCAGCTCAACAAACATCCTTCAACACCCATAATATTAAACAGCAGTGGGGAATATCAGTTTTAGACGCAGCTCATTACCCTAGTCTATCCTGTACTAAGCCTCTTCTTCTCGGCAGAAGGAACTACTGCAACCTGCACCCATTTCAAGTTTAATAGTACACACACACACACACACACACACACACACACACACTTCCTTTCTCTCTCTCTCCCCTTTCTCTCCATTAGCAGACTAACGATGCCTTGATGCCTCAGGATGTGTTCTATAAAGAGATGCCTTCTTTTAGTCAGTTGGCGCCATACCTTTCTTTTTTCTACTGTTCGATTCAGTAGCTCTCTATCACTTAGCCTGTCTTCATAAAAAATTCAGCTTTTATCTACCAACAAAAAACTCATAGGAGTCAATCAATATTTCAACCATACGTATTTTAACATCTTTTTATGTTTATTTAAATTACTTTTTATGTATTTTATTCTCGATGGCTTAAGAGCGGGAAGCCCATTGCCACTCGTGTGGTACGAGGGGGATGAAACGACAAAACAGAAAGAAAATCCTACAAACCACACTCTGGCCGGAATACATACCAGAGCAGGCATCGTTAAAGAGACGCCCTAGTACGATCAGGGTGTGAACAGCGTCCATATCTAGCAAGCTAGCTCCCTGTGCATGAAGCTAGACAAGCAGATCACTCAATTCTTTGTACATCTACATCTACATCTACATCCGTACTCCGCAAGCCACCTGACGGTGTGTGGCGGAGGGTACCCTGAGTACCTCTATCGGTTCTCCCTTCTATTCCAGTCTCGTATTGTACGTGGAAAGAAGGATTGTCGGTATGCTTCTGTGTGGGCTCTAATCTCTCTGATTTTATCCTCATGGTCTCTTCGCGAGATATACGTAGGAGGGAGCAATATACTGCTTGACTCTTCGGTGAAGGTATGTTCTCGAAACTTCAACAAAAGCCCGTACCGAGCTACTGAGCGTCTCTCCTGCAGAGTCTTCCACTGGAGTTTATCTATCATCTCCGTAACGCTTTCGCAATTACTAAATGATCCTGTAACGTAGCGCGCTGCTCTCCGTTGGATCTTCTCTATCTCTTCTATCAACCCTACCTGGTGCGGATCCCACACTGCTGAGCAGTATTCAAGCATTGGGCGAACAAGCGTACTGTAACCTACTTCCTTTGTTGTCGGATTGCATTTCCTTAGGATTCTTCCAATGAATCTCAGTCTGGCATCTGGTTTACCGACGATCAACTTTATATGATCATTCCATTTTAAATCACTCCTAATGCGTACTCCCAGATAATTTATGGAATTAACTGCTTCCAGTTGCTGACCTGCTATTTTGTAGCTAAATGATAAGGGACCTATCTTTCTATGTATTCGCATCACATTACACTTCGCTACATTGAGATTCAATTGCCATTCCGTGCACCATGCGTCAATTCGCTGCAGATCCTCCTGCATTTCAGTACAATTTTCCATTGTTGCAACCTCTCGATACACCACAGCATCATCTGCAAAAAGCCTCAGTGAACTTCCGATGTCATCCACCAGGTCATTTATGTATATTGTGAATAGCAACGGTCCTATGACACTCCCCTGCGGCACACCTGAAATCACTCTTACTTCGGAAGACTTCTCTCCATTGAGAATGACGTGCTGCATTCTGTTATCTAGGAACTCCTCAATCCAATCACACAATTGATCTGATAGTCCGTATGCTCTTACTTTGTTCATTAAACGACTGTGGGGAACTGTGTCAAACGCCTTTCGGAAGTCAAGAAACACGGCATCTACCTGTGAACTCGTGTCTAAGTCCCTCTGAGTCTCGTGGACGAATAGCGCGAGCTGGGTTTCACACGATCGTCTTTTTCGAAACCCATGCTGATTTCTAGTCTCCAGAAAAGACATTATACTCGAACATAATACGTGTTCCAAAATTCTACAACTGATCGACGTTAGAGATATAGGTCTATAGTTCTGCACATCTGTTCGACGTCCCTTCTTGAGAACGGGGATGACCTGTGCCCTTTTCCAATCCTTTGGAACGCTTCGCTCTTCTAGAGACCTACGGTACACCGCTGCAAGAAGGGGGGCAAGTTCCTTCGCGTACTCTGTGTAAAATCGAACTGGTATCCCATCAGGACCAGCGGCCTTTCCTCTTTTGAGCGATTTTAATTGTTTCTCTATCCCTCTGTCGTCTACTTCGATATCTACCATTTTGTCAACTGTGCGACAATCTAGAGAAGGAAGCACAGTGCAGTCTTCCTCTGTGAAACAGCTTTGGAAGAAGACATTTAGTAATTCGGCCTTTAGTCTGTCATCCTCTGTTTCAGTACCATTTTGGTCACAGAGTGTCTGGACATTTTGTTTTGATCCACCTACCGCTTTGACATAGGACCAAAATTTCTTAGGATTTTCTGCCAAGTCAGTACATAGAACTTTACTTTCGAATTCATTGAAAGCCTCTCGCATAGCCCTCCTCACACTACATTTCGCTTCGCGTAATTTTTGTTTGTCTGCAAGGCTTTGGCTATGTTTATGTTTGCTGTGAAGTTCCCTTTGATTCCGCAGCAGTTTTCTATCTCGGTTGTTGTACCACGGTGGCTCTTTTCCATCTCTTACGATCTTGCTTGGCACATACTCATCTAACGCATATTGTACTATGGTTTTGAACTTTGTCCACTGATCCTCAACACTATCTGCACTTGAGACAAAACTTTTGTGTTGAGCCGTCAGGTACTCTGTAATCTGCTTTTTGTCACTTTTGCTAAACAGAAAAATCTTCCTACCTTTTTTAATATTTCTATTTACGGCTGAAATCATCGACGCAGTAACCGCTTTATGATCGCTGATTCCCTGTTCTGCATTAACTGATTCAAATTGTTCGGGTCTGTTTGTCACCAGAAGGTCTAATATATTATCTCCACGAGTCGGTTTTCTGTTTAACTGCTCAAGGTAGTTTTCAGATAAAGCACTTAAAGCAGATAAAGCTCTAAATACACTAGAACATAATACATAAGATATGAGTTTCATGTGCTGTGTATTCTAGTCTCTAGCTAAACTGGAATGACATTCCTAGACTACACTGGAATCGACATAGCTTGATGAACCAAAAACATTATGACCACTATGGCACGTGGTGGCGTCGTGGGGGCAAGGAAAGTACAGTATATTAGCGGTGCGGACACGAATGGGGAATCATTCTAGGGACAATGGGTTTGGGGGGGGGGGGGGCGCAAACGGGGAGATCCACTGACATAGGCGACTTTGGCATAGGGCACACTGTTTCCGTCAGACCCTTGGGAACGAGGATCTAAGAAAATGCGAACCTGGTCGGCTGTTCGCGTGCTATTGTCATGGCCGTTTATGGAAAGTGGTTGAAGGACGATGAAACCACAAGCACGCGACAAGGTGGTGTACATGCGCGCTTCAGCACCCAATGAAGGGATCGGAGACTTACCCGTTCTGTACAGAAGGATAGGTGGCAGACTGCGGCAGATCTTACAGTGGATTACAATGCTGGTGCAGACACAAGTGTTTGGGATACACCGTTCAGCACACATTGTTGAACATGGCGTTCCGCAGCAGACGATCCCAACGTGTCCCCATGTTGACCCAACAACGTCAACAGGTACCACTGTAGGGGGCACGTGATCATCGATATTGGACCGCGGATTAATCAGAACGTGACGCCACGTCGTGGACGTTTCCAGATATGCTGTCATAAAAGCGAACGGAACATGCATCGTGCCACGAACGCAGGCTGTTGTGGATTGTATTATGCCATGGGAACATTCACCTCTGTTGTTGTTACCGACGACACAATGACAGCTGGGGACTACGTGAACGTTATTGCGGACCACCCTCATCCTTTCACGTTTAATCGCATCCCAACGGCGATGTCATCTTCTAGTAGGATAACTGTCCGTGTCGCAAGAGCGGAATCGTGTTACAGTGATTTAAGGAACATGATAATGACTTAGGCACCAGATTCGCCTCATCGGGAACCAATGGAAGATGCTATCGGGTGCTAAATCCGCGCCAACAAAATCACCGGCCCGTAATTTACGGGAATCGCGTGACTTGTGCGTAGACATCTGTTGTCACGTGTCTCCGTAAGCGTACCGAGGTCTTGTCGAATCGAAGCCAAGCAGAATCGCTTCTGTATTGCCGTTAAAATGTGTTGGGGAAGCAGCTTCACTATCTACTGCCGAGTGAGGTGTCTGGCGTAGGAGTAATTTTGGTTACGGGCCACTGCGTAAAGTCAGGGAACAAATTTAGACAACATAATATTAACTCCAAATTTTAGTATAACTTAAGCAATTCAAGCAGCGTACACCAGTAAAGTTTCTAGATGCACTACGTGATCGTCAAATTTAATCGTAGCCCATACACAAACTTTCCTCGTGAATCATTCTATCTACTAGTGAAAAACGTAACAAAATTCCTTCAGTAGTTTCTGATTTTAGCCATCGTATACAGGCAGAAAGAAACTAGGAAGGGGGCTATATAATATGTTGTGATATTGCACTAACAGTGAAGAACTACCATCAAATGTATTCATCAATGGCGAATACGGTACCACAATAGCTATACGATTTACTGGAAACATATACAATTTTGTGCCGGGTCGGAACTCGAACACGGATTTCCCGCTTGATTAACGACTTTCGCTATCCGAGCAAGCCTATCCTCTCCAAATTTCCCAGTGTCTGCTTCCCATAGTGCTCGACAGTTACTGATTCCCGCATAGGGGGAGACTTGTTTATTTTTCTCGTCAAGTTGCCTCGGTTTTGATAAGAAATACGTTATTGCAGTGTCCGCATTTGACAGAGTAAATTCCAAAGAAATGTTGACTTTCATGTACAGAATTGCTTAGCGAGAACTGTGCTTCTGAATGGTAGGTGTAAGGAGTTCCGCCTCGTATGACTTTGCTACCGAGTTGCCGGAAACATATAATCACTTGGTAAGTGTTCTACAAGAAGTCTGTGGTGAACATGTTGATCCTCTATTACAGCAATACGGGGGTAAGGGGTAACACCACTGTAACGGCATACAAAAGCGTTTTCTTGACTTTTTTTGAGGTGGGAGGAAAGGTGATAATGAAATAATTCTTGCGGTACTTACTGAGGATATATTTAAGTACATTACATAAAATTTTTGTGGGAAAATATCCCAAAATGACGACACTGCAGAAATTCTCCGACTCATGTTGAATTTTAGGCGATTTGCGGCACGCACTATAACTGGTGCCTATTTGGATCTGGAACAAAAAGTCTATGTAATCTGCATGAGTGTAGCTAGTGAACCGCATAGGAGATTTCAGAAACATTGATTTTTGTGTAACTGGCGAGTGTGTAAACAAAGTCATTCAGCATTCACCAAAAAAAGTACAGTCATTTGTTAATAAATATGGTTTAAATTAATCGAAAAACCCTACGTGTTTCACTTTGAAATGTCATTCCAAAATCGCGGTTAAAATTTCAGATAAAATGATTGAAAATTGTTGGAGTTATGCTATGTGGCGTTCTGAAAAATCATATTTCGATAAAAAATAATATACTCCTTTCGGCTTTAAGACTCTTGTTAGCTTGTAAGCTGCTCCCGGGAGGCCTCGGGCATGGGTGTGTGTGTTTGTCCTTAGGATAATTTACGTTAAGTAGTGCGTAAGCGGAGGAACTGGTGACCTTAGCAGTAAGTCACATAATATTTCACACACATTTGAACATTGTTAGCTTCTAACTCTTCTTTCTTCGTGTTGCAAGAAGACATAGAAACTATCAAGGGTATTGTATATTCGTACTTCCTGCCGACAAGAGAAATATGACAGTCGTAATGAAGACCGAAGATTATGAACAGCCTCCACGCCAACATAAAATTTACCACGGAGGTAGGAAAGGACAAACAGCTACCCTTTCTAGATGTGCTGGTCACGTGGGATGGCGAAAACCTGGGACACCGAGTGTATCGGAAACCGACCCACACGGATCGATACCAGCACACACTGTCAGATCACCACCCGATCCAGAAAAGAGGCATGATTAATGCAAAATGGTTCAAATGGCTCTGAGCACTATGGGACTTAACTTCTTTGGTCATCAGTCCCCTAGAACTTAGAACTACTTAAACCTAACTAACCTAAGGACATCACACACATTCATGCCCGCGGCTAGATTCGAACCTGCGACCGCAGCGATGATTAATACACTCGAAACGCGAGCAAAACGATTATGTGAGTCGAGGCGCCTCAGACGCGACATGCAACACCTGGAAAGCGTTCTGAGGAGAAATGAGTATTCAACCAGTTACATATGAAGTGTCACAGAGTCAAACACTCGGAAAAGTTACATATCGGGAAAAGAAATGGCGGGTACGGCCTTTCCCACAGTGACGGGCAGAAGAATCGCCTGTAAAGACTATTTATAAACCGACAAAGAAGTCCAAAGACTATCTCAGTTCGGCAAAGATGAAATGGGAGCCGGCCGTGGTGGCCGAGCGGTTCTAGGCGCTACAGTCTGGAACGGCGCGACCGCTACGGTCGCAGGTTCGAATCCTGCCTCGGGCATGGGTGTGTGTGATGCCCTTATGTTAGTTAGGTTTAAGAAGTTCTAAGTTCTAGGGGACTGATGACCTCAGAAGTTAAGCCCCGTAGTACTCAGAGCCATTTGAACCATTTGATGAAATGGGACCTACTTGCAATATCGGGAATATACCCCATGCCATGTGCATGCGAAAACGTCTGTGTCAGAATGACTGGACGATCAGTCAACGCTAGGATCACCGAACGTAAGTGACATTGCAGGTTGGGCAAGTGGAGAAATCGGTCGTGGCAGAGCACGCGCTGTGTTACACCGACCTCACAGTAAAATTTGCCGACACTGAAGTTCTTTCTGTAGAGGAGAGCTATCACACCCGCTTGTTCAGAGAAGTTACAGAAATACACAAACACTACAACACTTTCAACAAAAAAGAAGTTAGCCCCACGGTGAACGGATCATGGATTCCCGTGCTCCAGCGAACGACCGTTGCAGGTAGCGAGGGGAGAATCGCACCGAAAATGACCACGGAAAAGCCCTTGGACGCTGACGCGCTATGTGCTTATAATCTGTGGCCGCGAGCTCGACTCCAGTTCGCCACCAGCAGTGGAGGGTGGAGCTTTGACAATGCCACTCGTGCTGGCGAAACGTCAGGAAAATCATCAAACAAACGTCGGCCGAAGAACCCAAGACAGAAGTCAACAGGTAGTTCGTCAACAAGTGGCCCCCGAAAGCCTTAACAGTTTCTCCTGTCAATTCTTTGGATGCGTTAATGACTTACTGCTTCGACCCGGGATCCCGGGTTCGATTTCCGGCGGGGTCAGGGATTTTCTCTGCCTCGTGATGACTGGGTGTTGTGTGCTGTCCTTAGGTTAGTTAGGTTTAAGTAGTTCTACGTTCTAGGGAACTGATGACCATAGACGTTAAGTTCCATAGTGCTTAGAGCCATTTGAACCATACTGCTTCGATGTCCCGTTAGATTCGATGTTTTCGTACTTTTCTGCCCGAGCACACTTTCTTACGACACATTCTTGAAATACAGAACTGTGTACTATAAGATCACAAATAAAGTATTAAAAGTCAATACTGCGCTCAAAAAAAGAAATTAAGATTCGAGGCGAATGAAGTGTCTTTTTCGTATGCGTACTGACGCTTACTGACGCTAGGCTATCGCATTATTGTTCTGAAATGCTTCTGTCTGTACCCAGACTCTACACGGGGTATGGAGATGGCACAAGAAGGCTGTTTCGGCTCATCCGCGGCGCTAGAGGAGAAGCTCGGAATTTAATAGAACAATTTTTTTCTGGAATTTGGATTTTTGTCTCATATTATAGAAAGCTCAAATCATCTATCAAGCCAATAAAAAAAAGATTTTTTAAAATTCTTCAGTGGTGTTATACCTTAAGATACTAGTCTTGTAATCGGCGGGAGCGAGGCTCAAATCTCTGTGTGGTGAGCATTGTTTAGCGTTTTATTGGTTTCAGCAAATTAGTTAAGGCGAATGTGGAAAGGGTTAAAACAAAGTAGCCGATTGCCTGCCTCCGCCTTTTCCTATCTGAGTTAGTGCACATTGCTTACAATCAGGCTCTAATGGCTTTGACGTCGATGGTACGTTAAGCCTAGGGTGACCAGATGCAATTGTTTAAAAACGAGGACAAACGGCTTCAAAAAGGAGGACAAAGGAAGATAAAATAGGACACATCAAACGGGTCAACTGCAGACGAGGATACCACCCGTCAGCTTTGGACAAGTCACGAGACTGCCGGGAATTACCGGTAAAACTAGTAGTTAATTGTTACTGATGGTTAGGTGGTGGTTAACTGAGCAGTATAAAAAAAATTAAAAACATTGATATTGGTGACAGTGTGGCGTCAATTGTTTTGTTAAATCAACAACACGGAATTGTTTACAAAGCGAAAAACGTAACACCATTCACCTCCCTCCATTCGACGCACCGCAACCAACATCTACAATTCAAGCAGCAGCTGACGACATGTAAACTGCACTTTAACCTTCCGAATACAAATAAATTGAATGACTATGAAACAATGAAATAAAACCATGACAGTTAATCTGTCGAGTTATTTCTTACGTTTATTGGCCACTCACTAATACGTACGTTCCATCTCTACATATCTTACATTCCGCTTCAAATTCATTTCTCCCTTTCTGGGAAGCTGGACATCAGAAATGTACACTTTCGAGTAGGCATAGCCAAATATTTAACGTAACTCACTCGCTTAAAATTACACTCACAAATCACACGTGCACTACAGGAAGCCAAGCCAATACAAAGCGAAGATACGAATCGAAAAATTTAAATAATCGATATTTGCATTCGCTTATAGATCGATCAACGATAACATCGTCGATACTGGTACCACCTACTAACACCGCCTTCGTGTTTATCACGAAGGCTGTGCCAATAGTTAAAGTATTTAAGAAAAAAAATAGAACGGGACGAATTGTAAATTTAACTGTATTACGCTCAACTTTGCGAAAAAGCCAGATACTGTAAAAATCCGCCCGGACCGCGGACAAAGAGCTAAAAAGGAGGACATGTCCGGATTAATCCGGACTTCTGGTCACCCTAGTTAAGCCTTAAGTTCCCTTCTTCTTTGTTGTAACGAACATCGCATAAAATCCATGCATTTCCTTGATTTGGAGCTGCAGCTGTTTATAGGAAAGTTCCAAGTACTTATTGTTTGTAGATTATTGTTTCAACATTATGAACTGTGCTACAAGTTTCTTTTGTACCTTCAGAGGCCTTTGCGCTCCGAGATCGAGTTAGGAGAAGCTGTAAGTGACAATCTTTTGAAATTCATTCGTAAAGAAAATCTGACTGGCCTTTCCTGTGATACTGTACTAGCAGAATGAATTCTATCAAAAAGCCTTCCATACGAAGTTAAAGTTGTATAAATAAGCTTGACTATAATTGGTGAGGTGTGTCTGTGATATGATTATGTGCATCGCTTAGACTAGGAAATTTAGTCGCTCGGCATAACGGTGAACCAGTTCAGATAGCGGGCCAATCACTCGTATCGACCGCACGCAGAGACACAACTTGCCAGAGTTAGGAATGATTTATTACTCCGGGCCAACACAGGCAGCTCAGAGTAGTAGTTATTCCCCTCTTTTTGTCATTACCTTGCCCTTTAAAGTTAATGCCACAAAGTGATTGAACTACGACGACTGTTGTGGGAGCACAAACACGAAAAGGCTGCAGGGCGCCTCTGTAACGTACACAAGTGTATTAATTGTGCTGCAGTTTTCGCTATCTTTAAATTAATGATATAGCATTGTTTTCAGTTGCCAGTCTAGGCGATTTATTTGAGAACATCAGAAATATTTCGAACAAAACTTATTGTAATATTTACTATTGTCTCCCTATTCCTCTTCGACTGCAATAACTTTGAGCGTCTCTATTTTTTATTAAGTCATTTCCTTTTAAGTAAAGGCCAAAGACAGTGCTTAGTTGCTGCTTTTGGTTAAAATGTGACATGTGATCAACACAGATAGGTGCACAGGCAGACCAAAGAACTGCTCTGGACCACAATGGACATTATTTACAATAACATTGTAATTCTGTATGTAGACGTATCTAGTGCTGCTGGAAAAAATTAAGTATGAAAGCGTGGAAAATTTTGAGAGAGGAAACTTTTTAAGGCTGACTTAGTTTCAGTATCAGGTTACAAAAATATAAAGTATTTAATAGCCGTAGATGCAAAACGAATTAGATGCAGGCATCGCGGGTCACACAAGTGATTTATGTTCACAATTATCCTAATTTTCGAAAGTTTGATATTATTTTTGTATAGTTTTATACAGCTTCACACCTTTTAATTTCCTGAGGGATGGCTGCCTAGAATGGGAGTTCTTACATTCACATGTAAACACGGTAATTACGTCGCCTATAATGTTCAAAGAAACACGTGCACTACGTAGTCGCTGTGCGACCAAATGTTGCCCACAACACTGTACGATATGTAATCATAAATACTAATAGCGAAAACACATAATATGAGGCGGAAATGGTGTTTTGAGGAGCGACAAATTATGAACGTCAAACAGCAGTATATACAGTCTTCCTGGCGCTAGAGGAGAACTATTAGCAATAATACTCGCAATTTTGGTTAAACTGTGGGGAAGGAGGAAGCTCATTTGCGTGTCTCGGGTATCAAAATCCTTAGTCCATAGCATCGACTCACTATACACGATCTGATACGAATGAAAATGTAACAAACAATGAGTTTCCTAGAGTACAGGGTAAAGAAGTGCTGATATGATCTTTACTCTCTTTTACATCGTGAAGCCAGTATGCAGCAATTAAAGATCAGGCAGACACCACCATCCCAAATCCTGTTTATGATATCTACGTCTAAGACAGGTATAATGTGTAAGCCAAATTAACTCTGAACTTTATATGCCTTATGTATTATTGTATGTACAGATGTAGAGGTAACATTTATAGAGACGCAACTAAACCAGATATGTTGCATACGATTTACAAATAAAATCGTGATTTTGAATTTTGTGTCTAGAACTAAACAAATGGAAAACAATATTTCAACAATTTTCTTCGTCAGTCGTGTCGATAACAAGCAGCCGACGTGGTCACAATTAACCCTCAAACTGTGTTGATATAGCGGCCGCTGGTTTCGGGTAAACGTCTCGTATGTCTTCAGCCGTAATGAACCCCCACATTTGCAACTGCCCTTATGAAGTTACCTAGGTACAGCGAATTCCATCACAACTGTACAGTGGACCTATTCCACGGAAGAAAGGTAAACCCTGAGGTTCAACGCTGCGCTAATGGATGTGCTGACCATTTGCATGGACTGATTTAGCGAAACCGTTGGAAACGCAAATCAGGGCGGCAGCGGTGGAAATCGAATCCGATACCGGGCCGTTCGCGCACGCGCTGCCCTGCAAAGGACGTATCAGCGCCGAAACGTAATAGCCTTGACCAATCTAGTTGGCGTTGGCGTTCGTGGAGCGTCCGCAGCCAATGTGACGGGTGCAGGCAGGTTTCTCGTCACTGCACGTCGCTCGCTCGGTGCGCACGTTCACGTCCTTCGGCTACAAAGATAAGTCCGTCGTATACGCTTACATTTGCGATCGTAACTGAACGGGAATTATCAAGTGAGACGATATGTGTGTACAATGAGAAGGTACGAGATCTGCAACAGGCCAAAAACTGCTCTATTTCTAACGGGTTCCTGTGAACTCGTCATCGGTTTTCAGAATCATCGTGATTTTCGTAAATCCACCATGATGTTCGAAAAAGTGGTAAACACTTTTTTGTGATATCTGTACCTAATGTAGGATATCAAGCTGTCTATAATTACGCTTAAAATGAATCATGCATTAATTACATTAAATTAAAACAGTATTAGTTTAAATATATGCCATGCAATAACCAAAGTGGTAGTAACTTAACAGAAGAAAAAGTTATGGGTTAGAGATGTGGTAGTAATTGCAGACGACGGGACGACAGCAGTTAAACAGATAGACTCTCAAGTAATGTGTTGAGAGAGTTGGTCTTCAAATACCTCTCCAGAAAACCACATCAGCTCATATCGTCCCACTCAACAAATGATCACAGAGCATGGAAAAATCGGGAGTTCCATTCTTCAAGAATTTAGGCGAAATCGTTGAACCAACAGGTGGTTGGGAAAGGGCGCGAGAGGGTGGGGGGGGGGGGGGGGGGGGAGAGAGTCACAGAAAATTTGAGAGCAAAAACTTGGGAAGGCTTACAGTAAGATCTACAACAAAATATGTACGTCCATACACATGAAAACGAAGCACTATAACGGTTGACAAGCCCGATATCTTGTGCTCTATCGCCACGCTTACAGTTAACGGAAAAGGTGATCTGGAAGATGTCCTAAGGGAAGAACGTAAACTTAAAAGAAAATTACTCAGCCTCATAAGAATAGAATATGGATACAGATGACAATCCAATCCCAAAAAACTCCCAAATATCGCAGCAAGAGAGCAGGGACAAAGTGGACCGAAGGAAGAAAAAGATTCCGCAGAAAAACAAAAGAGAGCCGCCTGGAAACTCCGAAGATTGAAACGTAGTAGCATAAGAGTGGAGGCACTAAGAGGATGCAAGTCACGTTTCTTTCAATACGCACTGCAACGGCCTTGAACGTTAGTTAGCTTTGAGGCTGCACGTGGTGAGTTGGTGTTTATCAAGAATGCCTTTAAGGCGACAAAGAGGCCATTATTAATGAGGTCGTGCAATAGGGGTTATATTACAGAAAGACTTGACAGGAATGTGACCACTGTACATTATTGCTGGCAGCGGTGATCGCTAGAAAGTCGCTCGCAAGAAGACCGGACTCCGGACGGCTACGTGGCACTAGAGATGGAAGACCGTCGTGTTCAGTGTATGGTTCTGGCGCTTCGTACTGCATCTGCAGCAACAATTCGAGCAGCAGTTGGCACCACAGACACTCAACGAACTGTTACAAAATGGTTACTCCAAAGACAGCTCTGAACCAGACGCCCTGTAGCGTGTACTCCAGTGACCCCAAAGCATCGCCGTTTGTGACTTAAGTGGTGACAAGCGAGCGCTCATTGGAGGACTGGATGGTGGTCTGTTGTGTTTTCTCATGAAAGCTGGTTCTGCATCGGCGCCAATGATAGCCGTTTGTTAGTTCAAAGGAGGCCAGTTGAGAGACTGCAATCAGCTGTTTGCGTGGTAGACGCACTGGACCTATACATGGAGTTATCGTTTGGGGTGCGATTTCGTATCACAGCAGGAGCACTCTCGTCGTTATCCCACGCAACCTGACTGCAAATTTCTATGTGAATCCGGTGATTCGTCCTATTGTGCTGCCATTCATTCCTGGGTCATCAAAATTGTAAAATCCTCAAAATAGTCGAAGTCGCAAATATATTACTTCTGCATAACGAAGTAATTGATCAGCTATTGTAAACAGGTTGTTTAGTGTGCTCTCTTTAACTGAATGTATTCTCATTTCATACAGTCCATCTTTCGGGTGACGAGATGATTAGAGACCTCTAGCCAGGCAATCAGACGGGGTTCGAGCTGCCCCAGCTCGGAGCGCCACGCTAGGATTTCAGGACAAAAAGCAAATTCCATATTCCTAGATTTCCAGAAAGCGTCTGACACACTGCCACACCGCAGATGTTAACGAAGGGCCCAGATGCGTGAGTGACTCTAAGACCTTTTAAGAGATGTAATCCAGTACATTGCTCTGGACGGCGATTGTTCATCAGAGACCAGAGTATCAGGTATGCTCCAGGGATGTGTGATAGGACCGCTCTTGTTTTCAATATACGCAAATGATCTGATGGATAGGGTGGGCAGCAAGCTGCTACTGTCCACTCATGACGCTGCAGTGTACAGAAACGTGTCGTCGTTTATTGAACGTAGGAGTATACACGATGATTTGGACAGAATTTCTATTTAGTGTAATGAGTAGCAGCTTACTCTAAATGCGGATGAGTGTAAATTAACACAAGTAGTAGGTAAAACAAACCTGTAATATTTGAACTCGGCATTAGTGATGTGCTGTTTGAGATGGTGAAGTCGGATAGATATCTAGACGTAACGTCGCAAAGCGAGATGAAATGGAACGAGCTCGTAAGGTCGGTTGCAGGGAAGGAGAATGGTCGACTTCAGTTTATTGGGAGAATCTAGGAAAGTCTAGTTCACCAATAAGGGAGACCGCGTACAGAACAATTTCGTGAACCTTTCTTGAGTACTGCTCGAGTTTTTTGGATTTCCATCAGGTCGGATTAAAGGAATACAGCTGTGTTTCCCATTTGGGGGTAATTACCACTGACGGGGAAAATGAAGTTTTCTGAGGAATAGAAAAGTATTATAGGCATGAAACAAAGTTTTTAAAAAATCGTTACTGTTATCAGTATTTTGCAAGAATATAATAGTGATTTCAAAACCTACCAGTAATTAAATATTTTTTCAAGTACTACGGTAGCAGTTCAATTTGGAAATTTGTGGTAAGGTGTTATGGGACCAAACTGCTGAGGACATCGGTTCCTAAGCTTACAAACTATTCAATCTAACTTAAACTAGCTTTCGCTAAGGACGACACAGACGCCCATGCCCGAGGGAGGACTCGAACCTCCGATGGGGCGAGCCGCGCGGACGCTGACAAGACACCTTAGACCGCGCGGCTGGCCGTTCAAAAGTAATGCAACACATTTTTCTCGGTCAATGTCGGTAGAGAAAATGTTTAATTTGTTGTGAGATATTTCCACTTCAGCTCCTATAGTTTCATGAAGTTCCGATTGTGGCGGCGATATTCCGAATTGCGTCTGTAACGGAGGTGCGATCCAACCAGAGAGCTGCCATTGAGTTTCTTATGGCAGAAAACCAGAGCATCTCTGATGTTCACAGGCGCTTGCAGAATGTCTACGGATACCTGTCAGTGAACAAAAGTACTGTGAATCGTTGGGTGAGGCGTCTGTCATTTTCGCAAAAAGGTCGCGTAAATCTGTCCGATCTCCTGCGTGCCGGCCGACCTGCAATGCTGGAACGTGCAGACACACTCATTCGTGTTGATCGACGGATCACAGTAAAACAACTCGCTGCTCAACTAGACGTCTCTGTTGGTAATACCGACACACTCGTCCAGTAGCTGGCGTAATCAGGGCTGTGTACCCGCTGGGTTCCCCACCACCTAACAGAAGACTATAAAGAGCAACGAAGGACCATCTGTGCGGAATTGCTTGTGCGTTACGAGGCTGATCGTGAATTTTTTTTCTGGAACATCGTTACAGGCGATGAATCATGGGTTTATCACTTTGAGCCGGAAACAAAACGGCAGTCCATGGAGTGGCGCACACCACCTGTCCTCCGAAGAAAAAGTTCCGAGCGGTGCCCTCAGCTGGCGACGGTCGTCTGGGATTCTGAAGGGGTTATTCTGTTTGATGTTGTGCCGTATGGTGCAACGGTCAGCTCTGAAGTGTATTGTGCTACTCTCAGGAAACTGAAGAAACAACTCCAGCGTGTCCGTGGTCACAAGAATTCAAACGAACTTCAACTTCTCCATGTAAACGCAAGGCCTCACACAAATCTGTGAACTCGAGAGCAGCTCACAAACTTTATTGGACTGTTCTCCCTCTCATCCACATTACAGCTCGGATCTCGCACCTTCCTACTTTCATCTGTCTGGCTCAATGAAGGAAGAAGTACGTGGATGATGGTGAGGTTACAGAGGCAGCAAGAGGTTGCTCCGATGTCACCTTTGCGTTGAACTGAGATGATGTTTAAAAATAGTGTTTTGTAATCAAAAGAGTGGGGAATAATATGTTGTACTGGAATACTGGACAACATCAACCTGCTTAAAGAAAAAAATGTGTTGCATTACTTATGGAATGCCCCTTGTAACATTAACACGTCACATAATGCGCTGATGGCTACAGTTTGTGAGACAAATTTATGAACATCTTTCTCACATAGTTCGCCCCGCCTCCGCCCCCCTCACGGATACTTTCTACTTTGCACCTTTCATATATGATAGTAAAATTGAGACATATACATCACAAATAGTTAAATATCTCATGAAGATTCTTCTCCAAGTTGGACATAATTCCGGCATTAGACCGCGACAGTAAGCGAACTGATTAGTAGCACAATAGAACAGCAGCTATGTAATGGGTACTAGACTGCTGCTGGGCCTGGACTACACTGTTTATTATTGTTTGTGGCAGTGATCAGAAACAAAGCAATGTCAACCTGAAGTCTTCCAGTTTCTGTCAGTTAAAATGTAAGAAGTCCAGATTTACGAACCGCAGACGTAATTATTGTGCACGCATTTTAATTTGGTTGATTTTATATGGGGGTGCAGGCTGTGGGTGAAGCAAATGACACTAGAGAGAAGAGTGTATTTTGTAACAAATGTCTACCCTCAATGTGGATAACTAGCTTTCTCTTCACAGAAAGAATAATTAGTTCCAGTTCTCTCATTGACTCATTAGTTGACGAATTACAAAATTTTATATTATTTATCTTTCGTCATTTTAAAAATTAAGTTGTTCAAAGAAAATTATTTTCATTTTAAAGTTAAATTAGGGGCTAAACGTGGTGGCGATTGATGGAGGGGAAAGGGGCGTACTAGCTAATATCTGATTACACTAAGGGGTAAAGTTGAAATAGACTTTAATGCTATATCAAAACATTAGTTTTTTTTCACAAGAGCATAAAATTCGACAGGTTTAATAGGTACGTGTTTTTAACTAGAAGGTACCACATATATTTTCTCTCATTCTAAGAAGCGTTTTCGACGAAAAGGTGTTCTGTAGAAACAATATTGAAAAATATTCAAAACGTAGGATCTCTGTGATCAAATAAATATAACTCGAACCCTCTACAGTAATCGATGGGGATGGGGTGCCTGGGACAGCCTCTGCTCTACTAGATGTGCAGGGGGGGATGTCACAGTTTTCTGTCACTGAGCCGACCTCAGGTGCGACTGAGCCGGTTGGCCCGCTCTCACCTCAGTGTGGGTGGTGGACCTCAAGGCGAAGGCTACGTGGGGAACGCAGGCTCTTGGCAAATCCTATGCACTTGGCTAATAGATTCAGTGTGCTATCTGATGCTGTGGGGAGGAGGCTGAGTCTGATCAGAATTCACATTTTGCCAGGACAGTGGCCGCTTCTTCAGCAAGGTCCGGACAGGCACGTGGGGCTAGGATTTGTTAGGAGCTCCAATGTTAGGCGGGTCATTGAGCCCCTTAGGAACATAGCGGCTAGGGTGGGGAAGAAGTCCGACGTACACTCGGTGTGTTTGCCGGGGGGCCTTGTCCAGGATGTGGAAGAGGCTCTTCCGGCGGCTGACGAGCGTGCGGGCTGCAGCCAGCTGCAGATTGTTGCACATGTCGGCACGTACGACGCCAGTCGTCGGGGTTCCGAGGAGCAGTATGTCGTTCTGAATGGGGAGACTTCAACAGAAGCAAGCGTAACGTTAGGTGTGCCCCATGGCAGCGTAATAGGTCCGCTGCTTTTTACGATTTACATAAACGATCTGGGTGATGGTAGTGACAGCGGCATTAGACTGTTTGTCGATGATGCTGTAGTCTACAGGAAAGTAGTATTACACGAAAGTTGTGAACACATCAATGAAGATTTGCAGAAAATAAATGCGTGGTGTAATGACTGGCAGTTATCTTTCAATATTAGTAAGTAAACCTACTGCATATAACAAAGCGAAAATCCACATTAATGTACCAGTACAAAATAAATGCCCAGTTCTTGGAAGCGGTAACATCCGTCAAATATCTGGGTGTGACTATTCAAAATGATCTCAAATGGAGCGATCAGATTAGACAAGTAACGAGTAAGACGAACTCTAAATTGCGGTTTATTGGTAGAATCCTGAAGTGATGCATTCCTTCGACAAGGGATATTGCTTACAATACTTTGGAATATTGTTCGTCTGTATGGGACCCTTACCAGTTGGGTCTGATTCAGGAGATTGAGAAGGTCTATAGAATAGCGGCAAGATTCGTGACTGGTACATTTGTCGATCGCCATCGCGAGAGCGTTACAAATCTCATAGAAAGTTTGAAGTGGACTCACTTGCAGATAGACGACGCCCTAAACGGAAGGTGCTGCTCACTAAAGCGTGAAGAGTTTGACAGAGCACTGAAAGACCTAAGTCGAAACAAGGCCACGGGAGTAGACAACAATTCCATTAGAACTACTGACAGCCTTGGGAGAGCCAGTCCTGATAAAACTCTACCATCTGGTGAGCAAGATGTACGAGACAGGCGAAATTCCCTCACACTTCAAGAAGAATATAATAATTCCAATCCCAAAGAAAGCAGCTGTTGACAGATGTGAAAATTATCGAACTATCAGTTTAATAAGTCACAGCTGCAAAATATAGACGCGAATTCTTTACAGACGAATGGAAAAATTGATAGAAGCCAACCTCGCGGAAGATCAGTTTGGATTCCGTAGAAATGTTGGAACACGATGTGGCAATACTGACCCTACGACTTATCTTAGAAGAAAGATTAAGGAAAGGCCAACCTACGTTTCTAGCATTTGTGGACTTATAGATGGCTTTTGACAATGCTGACTGGAATACTCTCTTACAAATTCTGAAAGTGGCAGGGGTAAAATACAGCGAGCGAAAGGCTATTTACAATTTGTACAGAAAGCAGATGGCAGTTATAAGAGTCGAGGGACATGAAAGGGAAGCAGTGGTTGGAAAGGGAGTGAGACAGGGTTGTAGCCTCTCCCCGTTGCTATTCAATCTGTATATTGAGCAAGCAGTAAAGGAAACAAAAGAAAAGCTCGGAGTAGTTATTAAAATCCATGGAGAAGAAATAAAAACTTTGAGGTTCGCCGATGACATTGTAATTCTGTCAGAGACGGCAAAGGACTTGGAAGAGCAGTTGAACGGAATGGACAGTGTCTTGAAAGGAGGGTATAAGATGAATATCAACAAAGTCAATACCAGGATAATGAAATGTAGTCGAAATAAGTCGGGTGATGCTGAGGAAATTAGATTAGGAAATGAGACACTTAAAGTAGTAAAGGAGTTTTGCTATTTGGGGATCAAAATAACTGATGATGGTCGAAGTAGAGAGGATCTAAATTGCAGACTGGCAATGGAAAGGAAAGCGTTTCTGAAGAAGAGAAATTTGTTAACATCGAGTGTAGATTTAAGTGTCAGGAAATCGTTTCTGAAAGTATTTGTATGGAGTGTGGCCATGTATGGAATTGAAACATGGACGATAAATAGTTTGGACAAGAAGAGAATAGAAGCTTTCGAAATGTGGTGCTACAGAAGAATGCTGAAGATTAGGTGGGTAGATCACGTAAGTAATAAGGAAGTGTTGAATAGAATTGGGGAGAAGAGGAGTTTGTGGCACAACTTGACTAGCAGAAGGGACTGGTTAGTAGGGCATGTTCTGAGGCATCAAGGGATCACAAATTTAGCATTGGAGGGCAGCGTGGAGGTTAAAAATCGTAGAGGGAGACCAAGTGATGAATATACTAAGCAGATTCAGAAGGATGTAGGCTGCAGTAGGTACTGGGAGATGAAAAGGCTTGCACAGGATATAGCTGCATGGAGAGCTGCATCAAACCAGTCTCAGGACTGAAGACCACAACAACAAGAACAACAACAACAACAACAACAACAACAATTGCTGGATGTTAATATTATAGAGGCATTGAGGCCTAGTTTGAAAATGGAAATTGTGATTACCCTGCTCCAGCGTCTTTTTAAGAACTGGAAGAATTTTTATGCTAGGATTGGTACAAAGCGCCAGTATTCAAAATATGTATGAATTGTTCCCCAAATGGATCCATACTGTTTTGTTTGGTTGCCAAAGATCCTTCTGCATCGTGTTTCGTGAGTATTCTTATTATTTTTGGCTAAGTGGTGTGTTCTATGTTAGTCTGAGTTGTTAGAGCAAACCACTCGTACAAGAACGATGCGAAATTTAGAAAGTGCAGTGGGCGATTGCAACTGTCATTGAGTATACGGTATTTCTGCAATAAAAGGTAAGTTTACAATACGACGGGAGGAGTAAGGTGCCCTAGCGTCAATGGGTACTTTGAACTGAATAACGTATACTGTTGCAACATATAACGAGAAATCTGTCGCTAGAAAAGGACCGGTTTTGTTTGAAACTATATTTGCACTATTATTGCTACTGGTGGTTACTGTTCTATGCGTGCCTGGGGTGGGAACAGTCTACGGTGTAGACTCTGCGTAGTACTGTATAGTGATAGCTTTGATACAAATACGCAAAGGCGTTTATTAAGTACGGAAACATAAAAACACCTGATCTGCGAATATAAATCTGGCGAGGGCAGTCATTTAGGGTCTTCTCGTAGCGGGAGCAATATATTAATTCAAAAGACGTCACTAATTCAAACTGACTGCGTTTCGCACGACAGATGTTGGGCAGTGCCACAGAATAGTGGTTGTGTTTCACTTATAGGTCTAAATGGCTACTGCCAGTAGAACCTGTGGAACCTTCCATAGAGTAGGAGTAGTTAGACCTACTGAAGAACGTACATTAGAGCTGAGAATGCTGAATATGTATGTGTAGTTGTCCGTAGCATTCCTTTAGCTGTGGTAATATGATGCTTGCACATTCCTTTGTGTGCCTGGCATGCGTGACAGCAACCAAGTTACTATCGTCTGCCCGTCTCTGCAGTCTACAGATAACTCGCAGCACTCGCAGGTTGTAGGCAATGTTAAGTCGTTATTATAGAATATGAACATCAGGAATCGTATAATACTGCCCTGACTCACACCTGACATCACTCTTATATCTTTGCACACATTCTGCATTCGCAGTAACGCTGCCTATCAAGTATTTTTTGTACAAACATTTATCAGCGAAATTATCTCATACGTACTTCGCACCTGTAACGCGACGCCATGAACAATAAAAGACGCACAAGTGTGTTTGCCACAGCTACATTACGTACCATCAGATCCATTCTTAAATGCAGAAAGAATTTAGTTTAAACAGGAATGCATCGTGGTTTTCACAGGTTTTTTAATGCTGGGCTGCAAAATTCTGAACGACTTGCAAAGCACGCTGCAGAGAATCAGATCTGAAGAGTGACAGTAAAGTTATTTTCAGCTGTCTCTTGATTTACGTTCCGTGCTAGAAATGTGCAGCCCATGTGGCCATTAAAACTTTAGCAGTTTATTTTCTTATTCCACTGCCCTCGGCGAGAGTCTTCCGAGATTCCTGCAATCAAATGAAAAATAGACCATCATTTACTGTACAATAAAAACAGTCAGTCATACAAATATTCGACACTAAAATTGACAGCCTACAAGGAAACTCATCAACGAATAATTATGAAGTATACGCCTGTAGAAGAATGAGATTTTCATTCTGCAGCGGAGTGTGCGCTGATATGAAACTTCCTGGCAGATTAAAACTGTGTGCCGGACCGAGACTCGAACTCGGGACCTCTGCCTTTCGCGAGCAAGTGCTCTACCAACTTTTTTTTTTACAATAAAAATTTGTTCCGGTCTGATACTGGAAACTGGATTTTCCGCTTACCGTCAGCGGTCGTGTTACCATTTTTTAATTTTTTTTATCTTTTTTATTTTTATTCTTTTACTTTTATTTTCGAACCCGGGATCTCCTGCTTACATGGCAGACGCTCTACCCATCTTTTTTTAATTGTAAATTATTTTCTCTGCCAATGTTTTTGTTGTTGCTTTTTGATTTTTTATTTTTTTTAAATTTTTTATTTACATGGAAAAAGGCGTCGTTCAGTTACGACAAACAAAATTGAATGTACATCCGTAGCGACAACAGAAAAAGAGTTCCTTCTAAACTATGAAATAGAATGTGAAACAAATAGTGTGATGACAGATAATAAAGAAAGAAAAATGTAACCAAATCCCGCACGCCATTCCATGTGCATGGCCCATCTGCGTACAGATTCCATGTTCCCAATTGGTACAACATTTCGCAGCGTGTGGAGCCCCATGAAGGCGGTCATCATCTGCCCGGTACTCCCCAACTGTGAGGGGGGTTATCGAAGACACTGCACAAATAGTTTGCCAATAGTTGTCGGTATCGGGGTGTACACTCAAGTGTGCTACGACTGTCCTGGAGAAATTGCCAGTAATCAAGCACCATCTTCTCATCATCTCGAAAGAGGTAGTATATGGACATGCCTTTAAACCATGTGAGAGCGTGAGTCTTCGCAGGTGGGAAATAAGTATCCTCTGGACAAAGGAGGAGCCGTGGCTCAATTGTGCGAGGCGTGATTCGTAGGTAGCAGGCGAAAATCTTCTGCACTAGCAGCCATACCTCTGACGCCGATCCACATGTTAAACGGTGTTCGGCAGTATCCACAAGGTGGCAACGTGGACAAAGGGGGGAATCCGTCATCCCAATATCGTGCAGTCTTTGTCGTGTTACAAACTTCCCGTTCACCACCTGGTACCACGCGGCTCGTACCCGCGTGGGGAGGAACGGCTTCTGGACTGCTCTCCACACTGCGGGCCACAGGGTCGTAGGGCTCTTCCTCTCAATCACATTGCGAGGGATGGACCTTAGCAGCAGTCTGTAAACGTCTCTCGCCTTGGGAGTGCGAGTGTTGGGAAGGTCTGGGTGCACGTAACTATACTCAAGAATAAATGCCGAGAGGTGCGAGAGTGAGGGTGTAATGTGCGCAACCGTGACAGATGGCAGAAGAGACGCCGACAGCAATTCCTCTAACAGATGTCCCGTAAGGGAAGCACCTTTGTGGGTCCACAGTTTCATCATTGTGCACAAGTATAACGCTGCAGCTCTCGCTCGTACATTTATAAGTCCCAGTCCGCCATCACACGAAGGGAGGGTGAATGTTTCGTAGCGGACTTTGAATAGGTGTCCGGCGGTAAGGTAATATCCAAACGCTGCTTGCAGTCTGTGTGCCATCGCTGTCGATATCGGTATGACCTGGGCCATGTGGATCATCTTAGTCGCCACGTGAAGGTTGAGGTATTCCACACGCTGTAGGAGGTCCATCCGTCGAAGTAAGTTCCGGCGAACTTGTGTGCGTATTGCCTGTAGTAATCGTGCGTAGTTCATGGAAGCCGTTCGGCGCACATCCTGTGTAAATGTTATGCCCAAGAACCGGATCTTGTTAACTAGTGGGAGTGGAGCTAAAGCGCCCTCCTGTAGACCTCTCCCAATGGCCATCGCTGACGACTTGGCCACATTCATGAGGCTGCCCGCTCCCAATCCATAACGATTGATCCATTGTATCACCGAGCGTACCTCGTCACCAGATCGGACAAGTAATAGAAGGTCATCAGCATATATCCTGCAGTGAAAGGTGTGATCCCTCAATGACATGCCCGAGAGCCTGTTTTTCAACCCTCCGACAAGTGGTTCGAGTGCGATCGCGTAAAGGATCATGGAGAGTGGGCATCCTTGGCGGACTGACCGTCGGATCGGAAAGGGACCCGCAATCCGTCCATTCACCAGTACACGGGATGCAGCTCCACGGAAAAGGCGCTGAAAGATGTCGAGGAAGTCAGGCGGGAAGCACATGTGGGCCATAACGGACAGAAGGAACTTGTGGTGAACTCTGTCGAAGGCGTGGTCGAAATCAATGGAGATCAGAGCAGCTCGAAGGCGACAGGATGTGGCGATGGCTATTAAATCCCTGCATTCGATGGTTGCCATTTGCATGTTGGTCATTCCTCCCTGTGTCGTTTGCTCCATTGAGAGGAGTAGGGGCAGAACCTTCTTTATGCGGCTGGCGAGTGGTCGGGCGAAGATTTTGTAGTCCGAGTTGAGCATTGTAATTGGCCTGTAGTCCTCGACCGTCCGACCTCTGGAAGGCTTGTGTATCGGTATAAGGAGACCTTCCACGAATGAAGGTGGCACGTGGGAACCGGGGGTCATCAGTTCGTGGTACATGATGATCCATCGAGGCATCATTAGATCGCGGAAAGTCCGATAAAACTCGAGCGGCAGTCCGTCTGGCCCGGGAGATTTGTTGAGTGCTCCCTTGTTAAGCGCGTCCTCGATGTCGTCCCGTGTAATTCCACCTAACAGCGTCGCCGCTGCTGCATTGTCGAGGGTGTGCGACACGTGCTGCAGTATGTCGTGATCGTCCACTTCCTCGTCCTCTGTATTCACCTCGCCGTAAAACCGGCGATAGTGATTTGCAAAGCCCTCTGTAACCGCCGCCTGAGTCATTACGACCCTACCACCTGGCAATACGAGGTCTGTGATTAGCTGCTGTCGGCGTCGGCGGCTGTCGAGCATGGACGGGGTTTCTCCGCTCGGTCTTGATGTCGCGATCGCACTACGACCCCCTCCAAACGTTTCCTCGTAAGAGGCAATATTTTACCTTTAATTCGGCGGCTTTCCATTTGTCGGTTTGGATATGGTGGTTGGCTGTCGAGTTCGCGAAGCATCGTGTAATAAAAGTCCAATGTGTGACGATTTCAAGCTGCGATATCTTTTCCGAATTGTGTTAGCACACGCCGAAACGCTGGTTTCGCACAGTCCACCCACCATGCTAGAGTCGAAGGGTATCGGGGAAGACGACATTCGCAATCCAGCCTTATGTTGGCGATGATCTGCCGGCATTCCGGGGCTTGAAGATGTGCTACATTCAGCTTCCAGGGTCCTCGGCTGCGCCATATCCGCTGCTGGTGTAGAGTGAGTGTGCATATGAAAGCGCTATGATCGGAAAAGGCAAGCGGCCAACGTTCGGCGTCCAATGCTCCCGGCGCTAGAGCTCGTGAGACATAAATGCGGTCTAGGCGACTGGATGAGTGACTAGTAAGGTATGTCGGCCCGGGACGGTCACCATGCACTGTCTCCCACGTGTCGGTGAGAAGCAGATCTCGAACCAGGAGCCGAAGTTCTTGACAAGTCGAGAAGTGTGGGACTTGGTCTTTGGGGTGGAGCACACAGTTAAAGTCGCCGCCGAGGATATATTGATCGAAGCGGCTGATAAAGAGGGGGGCGATATCCTCCGAGTAGAACAGCGATCGTTCGCGGCGTTGGTCAGTTCCTGATGGAGCGTAAATATTAATGATAGGCGTGCCCAGTGCTGTGATCGCCAGCCCTCTTCCTGACGGAAGGTAAGTCACTTCTTCGATGACAATTCCGTCGCGCACTAGTATGCGGTGACACATATGTCACAGAACCGTAGAAAACGGGGAGGGCCGCTATATACACTTCTTGCACCAGGGCAATGTCAACATCCGAAGAACGAAGCATCTCACGCAGCAACTGGATCTTCACTGCCGTTCGTATCGTGTTGATGTTAAGCGTGGCGATACGATAAGCTTGTTGCCGGACCGCACGTGTGAAGTTATCCATTAAGATAGGAATTACCTATGACGCTTCTGACTGTATTGACACCTCCACGAGCCCCAAACCTCACCTGCAGTCCTTTATAGAGAACCGGCGCCAATGGCGTGGGCTCTGTTGGCGTAACTTGCATGGTTCGATCGTCGTCGTGGTCATCCGCCCACGTCGGGGAACTCAAAGCAAGATGGGCTTCCCTAGCTTCCTCAGGACACGGCATGGGTGCTTGCATTCCAGAAGGTGGTGGGCAGCATCTCTCCTTCATATCGGCATCCGATTTTGTTACTGTACATACATGTAGTTTGTCCTCAGTTCCGTTCGGTGGTGCCACACTGCAGCAAATGGCGGCTGCCTCTGTGGTAGCGTCATTATTGAAGGTGGACTCGTCGTCCTCTGGAGGCTGTGTCGCATCCCGTTCGGAAGTTGCTCTACGCCTCCGCTTCCGTCGCTTCGGAGAGCGTTGCTTCCTGGTGTGTCCTTCTGTGTCAGACGATGGCAAAGATTCACGACGTTCCGGCACAAAGGCAACCGTAGGCACAATAAGCGAGTCTACGGCCATGCTATCGTCATGTATGTTGTTATCCGTCGACGGGGGCGGCGGCATCGGAGTTGAATGCGTAGCTTGTGGAACGGGTGTGTCATCATCGCCCTGTATTGGAGGATGGAGCTGCGATCCAACAGTGGATGTCGGCTGTCGTGGTGAAGTGGTAGCTATCGTGAGGGTTGCTGCATAAGTCACGGGAAGCAGCGTCGGCTGCGATGGCGGGTCCGCGTCAGCCGGCGGCAGTTGAGTGATTCGACGTTGGATACATTCCGATCTGAGGTGTCCCTCCTTCCCACAACCAGAGCAGGTCTTCGGTTGCCCATCATGGATGACGATGGCACGGCAGCCACCGATATTCAGATATGAAGGTACATGTCATTTAAGTTCTAATCGGACCTGCCGGACTCCGTTCAGAACAGGATATGTGTGGAATTGCGTCCATTTTTCCGCAATATGATCATGGACCGTGCCGTAGGGGCGCAGCGCTGTCACGACGTCCTCCGCGGGTAGTTCGAAAGGAAGTTCGAAAATTCTGATCGTGCGAAGACCCATGCCAGAATAATCGACGTGCACAGTCCCCACATTGCCATCAGCATGGCAAAAACGGAGGCCCTGTTTCGTGTCCCGAAGGATCCGTTCACATGTTGCGTCGTTGATGATCTTGACATATATGATGCTACTCACAATGGACAAGTGAATGCCGAGAATGTCAGTCGCCGGGATTTTAACTTCTTCTCGTATAAATCGTTCGACTTAGAGTGCTTTGGACCGTACAAATTCGTCGCGGAACGTAAATTTGAGCGTCGATTTTCTGTATTGATGCGCTATAGTGATCTATATGCTGAGTACGGCACGCGCGAAACGGCCGAGTACGATGTAAACAACACAAGCGCTCGCTCCGCGGCAGGAACACAAACAGCGCGTCCTCACTGCAGTACAGCCAAAGGCGAACTTACCAACTGAGCTACCCGAGCACGACTCACGCCCCGTCCTCACAGCTTTACTTCTGCCAGTGCCTCGTCTTCTACCTTCCAAACTTAACAGAAGCTCTCCTGCGAACCTTGTAGAGCTAGCACTCCTGTAGATTATTAACGTATGGTATGTCCTGTCAAGGCATACTCCTCTCATGTGACGGGAAAGACAGTAAGACTCTTCGGCTTTCTTAGATTCACTTTGCTATTGAAATACTGGCTCGCACATGCCTAAATTATTGAGACGAAACAAATAAAACTTTAGTGCTCAGCTATACCACGTGGGAAATTTTCAGCCTCTTTCAGCGTGGTTAGGCTTATCCCAGCTGTATCGTTCAGTGGACCTGAGATTGCCTTTTGGGTTACGTGAAGGCCCTTATGTGAATGCGATGACAGGTATGTTGGTCTACCTCAGGAAATTTACCATTTCAACGGTAAGCTATTCTTCCCCCAAACGTTGACACATGGGCATGCCTTTAGGGCAGTTTTGTCTGTGAATGGATGTTTCTCCCGAAACTTTGATAGAAACGAACATGTCATTGGATGCGGGTTCTAGAAGTGAAGCCCTCTCGGTCTAGCGTTGAGGAGAACTGCCAAAATATTATACGGCTGTTCATTAAAATTGTAATACAATGAAGGCGGTATGCAACAAACGTAAAACTGGCATGACGTGTACTACACGCTGGAATTTGCAGATGCTTAGCATTTCAGTGCATCCTTACAAAGTAGTATAACGCAAAAGAGTACCGCCATCTATATTCTGTATATAAGGAAACATTGCGCAGCGAGTTTCTCAAGTAGAAATCTCATGTGAATATTGGTTATTTCTGAGAATATCGTCCTATGCTTCAAATATGAGGAATTGGAATTTTCGTTGTTTGTGAGGAGATCGCGTTATACTTCAAGTTAGAAGGAGAAACGTTAACCAGCTCATGTCCAGTTCGACAGGACATGATCGCGGCCTACCGAGACAGGGGTTCACCCTTATGCGTTATTGCTGCTTCCGTTCGTCGGTATGTAATGATTTTCAGACGAATATGGAATCTGTGGGTTCGAGAGAGCTATGCTGAGCGAAATGCAGGATCTCACGCGCGCTAGACGACCCAAGAGGACAGACATACTGTTCGTTTGGAAGAACGGGATTGTACAGCTACATCGCGTACGTTGAGTCAGGAAATAGGCTTGTTTTCAGCAATAAAAATATCCACACGGGCGGTAGGATGGTATCTGGGGCACCACGTACTATCAGCGCGGCACCATCGTTACGCATTCCATTGACACGGCAGCGGAGAGTCGCAACAATACTGGTACGGCCAACGATAACTTTGGACAGAGGAGTGTTATCACGTCGTCTTTCCAGGCTTTCCGTATGGGGTTTAGGCTCCGAGAAGAAGGGACGTTCCTAGATTGCATTCATGACAGTCATACGTTCCCGGATCTGGTGCTGGTTGGTTGATTCGGGGGAAGGGACCAAACCGCGAGGTCATCGGCCCCATAGGATTACGGCAGGATGGGGAAGGAAATCGGCCGTGCCCTTTCAAGGGAACCATCCCGGAATTCGCCTGAAGCGATTTAGGGAAATCACGGAAAACCTAAATCAGGATGGTAGGAAGCGGGTTTGAACCATCCTCCCGAATACGAGTCCAGTGTGCTAACCACCGCGCCACCTCGCTCGTCCTGACCTGGTGTGATAGTGTGAGGTGTCATTGGATACACAACACGATCACCTATGGTTCGCATAGCTTGTAATTTAAACAGCAGGCGTTTCATTTCGGAATGGAGGGGGAGGGGGTTAAGACCAGTACCTGCACCCAATTCCCAAGGTCTCTTCTTTCAACAAGATAACGCAAGGCTGCATCTTGCCCATGCTGTCCTCGCTTTCCTTGATACAGAGAGAGATAGACTGTTTCCCTCGCCAGCACGTTCTACAGATCTCGCACCCATTCAGAACATCTGGTCATGGTCTGCCGAGACACTGGCACGCTATCACTTACAAGCCCCTACGACTGACGAATTCTGGCATACATGGGAAGTCGAACCCTCTCAATCAAGCTCAGTTCTACTCGACGCCCAGCTCGATTAGAGCCCTTGTTGCTGAGAGCTGTGGCAACACTGAGTTGGTTCGAATGGCTCTGAGCACTATGGGACTTAACATCTGAGGTCATCAGTTCCCTAGAACTTAGAACTACTTAAACCTAACTAACCTAAGGACTTCACACACATCCATGCCCGAGACAGGATTCGAAACTGCGACCGTAGCGGTCGCGCGGTTCCGGGCTGAAGCGCCTAGAACCGCTGGGCCCAACACTGAGTACTAAATTTCGCATCTTGAATACTGCCGAATCATCACCAGTCACGTATTTTTTCTACGATACTGTGTGCATACAGTAAGTTAGCTATCGCTGTTTGCTATCCTTCCTGGTGTTGCAGTTTTAAAGGTCAACAATGTACGCTTATATTTGAATCATAGGCGGTGGAGGTTTCATTTTAAGCTTCTCAGTTATGAAAAGTATTTCTTCAGGGCGTAAATACGAGAGTGTTTTGTTTAACAGCGTGGCATTTTTTTCATGGGCAGTACATGTTCATGTTAGTTTCCAATGAGGTGTAGGTTATGTTGTGCTGCACTAAAGGCTGACACGAGCACAGAAGCTTTTGTTATTATTGTAATAATGTCAGTAGACAGATTGGCCTACAGATGTTATGACATGATTGAAGTACGTAATAGCTCCAGGTTCCGGCTCTGGCGGACTATTGAGTGCAGAACAATCGCCGTACCATCATCTGCCAGTAATGTCATTAGGGTACGGCATGGAGGGTGTGGGACCAGATTAACGCTCTGCCAGCAGCTTCTTCTCATTCATGTAACTCTTCAGCTGGCAGTACGAGGCTGAGTGCACACCGTTTCAGTCCTCCCACCAGTAGAACATCCCCGGCAGGGCCGGGAATTGAACTCAGGTCCTTCGCAGACAAACATACATATCACTAAACTACGAAGGCGGACAATTTGAAGTGAGGTTACTGCAAGTGTGTGTGCGTAAACTACTTTCATTACCTTTTCTTTAAATTCATCTTGGTCTTGAGAGCACCGTCTGACCACAGATTTTTTTTAAATTTCTGCTACAGTTAGCGTAGGAACTAATTACATGTCCTGGACCAATCAAGACCATACACTCGATTCCCTCACCTACTTTCACTTTCAGGAAATTTTCCTGGGTCATAAATAGCCACAATACACTTCAAAGTCGTAAATAGCTCAAGCTGTGTAAAAAAGTTGAAAAAACTTTTATTAGCAGATTTTGTTTACGTTTATACACACAAAGACATACGCCGTATTTCACAGCTGGTATGTTGTCAATATGAGCGGACAACGTTCTTTCTCATTTCTTTCCCATTCACTGTCTGCTGGCGTCCTAGGAAAGTCAAAGGTTATATGAAATGACAAGACTACCCAATTAACAAACTTCTATTAGGTAGATGGCTTTGGGTTCGACCCCCGTTGTATTTACTTGTCTCAAGTTTCATCTGATTTAAGTGAAATTTCATAATGCAAATGCCTACCTAAACCTAAGTGCAATCCCCAATTTCTTAGCCAGCCAATTACCCTAACAGTTCTTTAGATGCAAGTATTTGAGTTCGAGTCCCATATGTTCAATTTTCTTATATTTTAACCGATTTTGTTGAAACTGTGCAATGGAAATTGCGCAGTACCTACATACACCCGCATATCCGCACGACTGCGCTGCTCCTTTGCACAGCTGCGGGACAGACATGAGATATTACCCATCACTTTAATCGAAAACAGATGTTATGGGCTGTACTTCGCTATACACCGCTGAATACCATGTAAGCAGATGTTTTGGATGGGAAAGAGAGAATTCTTTTTAAAAAAACTTTTTTTTCAAGAAATTTCTTCTACATAAGACGCTGCGGCAATCGCTAGAATAGGAAACCAAATTTTCGCCAGTTCTACATTTCGTCTATGGAATCTACAGCTATCATGAGCCACCTGTTTGTATGGAGCAATACGTGATGCACGGTAGTCAATATCACACGCTATTTCTTGTGAACTCACTCACCCCTTTTTCTACGAATTTCATGAACTGCCCTTTCTTGTTATACGAAGCAAAATGTATAGTCATGGTTTAAGGCTTCTGATATACAACAAAGATGACCGAATGCACCTGTGGCGGATGACTGATAGTACATATACACACCTATCGTGAGCCCTATGCGCTTTTGAAATATCTACTACAGAACACGCACGTACCAAACACACCACTCACACATACACGATTGGCTTCCGTGGACGAGCAGACATGCTGTGTGTTTCCGCCTGCAACGCGGGCACCCTCACCTTGTTTACTTCCTTCGGCCGACACTAACGTGACGCTGTAGGGCGACAATATCATGGACAATGAATATCGAAAATCAACACTGAGATTCGCTTTTAGAAACTTGCTATACCAAAAGCACTCGATGTAGAGCTTTATACTTGCCCCACCGGCCTGCATTCGTAGCACGAAGCGTGTTTCGGGTTGCCGTTCGTCTTGGCACGAAAATCGAGTTGATGAAACAATAAAAGTGATTCATCGTATCAGCAACACGTTACTGTTGATCCAGTCCTCCAATCTTGATTATTCCGTGCTCGCTGTAATTCTAGTTCACGATGTCGTTGGGTTAACATGGGAACACGTATGGGTTGTCTGGTGCCTGCCGCTGTGGCCGAGCGGTTCTAGGTTCTTCAGTCGGGAACCACGCTGCTGCTACGGTCGCAGGTTCTAATCCTGACTCGGGCATTGATGTGTGTGATGTCCTTAGGTTAGTTAGGTTTAAGTAGTTCTAAGTCTAGGGGACTGATGACCTCAGATGTTAAGTCCCATAGTGCTCATAGCCATTTGAATCAACTCGATGTCTAAAGGTGGAGCACTAATCCCTCGGAACTGGAAGCGTTTCTAATACAGGTCATTATGGCAGACGTATAACTTTACATACTATACAACTAATTAATAACTTAACGACAAGCCACAACATGAATAAGTTAAAATACCGTCCCTGTTTGTTTTTGAACAGATGACATAAGGACAACCGGAAACGCAAAATTAGGTGCTCACATGAAAGGGCTGCCCATTCCGGCCGCTTCACCGTCCAGAAGCACGTACTTATCAAACGTTACAACTGAATAACGCAAGTCCTCTGTATTTCCAGCAGCGAAGTAAAACTTAGCGTCCCGTTCTAAATAAGCTGCCTTAATTTCCGTTGCTACCGTCGGCGCGTGGATTTAAATAACTTTAATTTCATCGTTTGCTTTACCGCGAATGTGAACAGGTCGTTTCGGAGGCACTGCGAAGAGAAACATGGAGACGCGCTACACACACCGCGGTTTACAAAGGGCAGCTCAGTTCCAAGTAAGGCGATATAACTGAATCTGCAATTTCCGCTGTGCATGAAGTCCTTCAGCCGGTGAACTCAGCTGCCACGTTACGTAACAGTTATTAAAGCAAACAAATAACCAAATTAACTGGGGCGGCCGCCTGCGTCGCCGCCAGGCATTTACGTGTTGGCGGATTCTGGTCGCACCCAACACCTCGCGTCCCCGTTTTATTAATAACAGCCCCAGTCGTATACCGTACTGCTTTGCAACCAAATTATATACACAATAGCTACTCTAAATTATGTTAAACTAGCAGTATATTTATTAGTTGGCTGAGATTTTGTTGGTCACTGCCGCAGACGCTTCATCGCACAGGCCGTAACCGTCTCCCTACATTTCCGAAAGGCGTTCGACAGTGCACACGACTAGTCCTCAAGGCACACCATTCGCAGATGCGCAAGTGGCTCATTCATTTTTTTATTAATAGAATACAGTTCAGTACCCTGACATGAGATAGGTCCACAGCCTTCATCTAATTATTAAACTGTGTTGTTTCCGCTTACGACCGTCATTGTACTTATTGCAGTGCTTCACAGAAAGAATCTTATGCTCTGTATAAAATAACAGAAACCGTCAGTAAATGGTGCTTATAAATCTCAAATGCGAATATGTGCACTTTGATATTGTCTTTACACCGTTATGGTCATAAAGTCTTTGAAATGTCTCTATAGTATTCATTTGTCGCATTAGTTATCCAGCTATCAAGCGGGACCATACAAACGTGAGAAAATGTAACTTTCGTGGTTTTCGCGTGATTTTATACACTATGTGATCAAAAGTATCCGGACATCCCCAAAACATACATTTTTCATATTAGGTGCATTGTGCAGCCACCTGTTGCCAGGTACTCCACATCAGCGACCTCAGTGGTCATTAGACATCGTGAGAGAACAGAATGGGGCGCTCCGTGGAACTCAAGGACTTCGAACGTGGCCAGTTGCTTGGGGGTCACTCGTGTGATACGTCTGTACGCGAGATTTCCACATTCCTAAACATCCCTAGGTGCTCTATTTCCGATGTGATAGTGAAGTAGAAACGTGAAGGGACACGTACAGCACAAAACCGTACAAGCCGACCTTGTCTGTTGACTGATGGAGACAGCCGACGGTTGAAGACGGTCGTAACGTGTAATAGACAGACATTCATCTAGACCATCACACAGGATTTCCAAACTGCATCAGGATCCACTGGAAGTACTATCACAGTTGTCCGCAGTTCGTGATCGTGAGGCAGCGTTCTCGCTTCCCGCGCCCGGGTTCCCGGGTTCGATTCCCGGCGGAGTCAGGGATTTTCTCTGCCTCGTGATGACTGGATGTTGTGTGATGTCCTTAGGTTAGTTAGGTTTAAGTAGTTCTAAGTTCTAGGGGACTGATGACCATAGATGTTAAGTCCCATAGTGCTCAGAGCCATTTGAACCATTTGAGCTATGACAGCTAGGCGGTAGGTGAGAAAACTTGGATTTCATGGTTGAGCGGCTGCTCATAAGTCACGCATCACGCCGGTAAATGCCAAACTACGCCACGGTTGGTGTAACGAGCGTAAACATTGGACGATTGAACAGTGGAAAAAGTTATGTCTAGTGACGAATTATGGTCGATCCGATGGCAGGGTGTGGGTGTGGAGAATTCCCGGTGAACGTCATCTGCCATCGTGTGTAGTGAAAATTCAGAAGCGGTGGTGTTATGGTGTGGTCGTGTTTTCCATGGAGGGTGCTTGCATTCCTTGTTAGCACTATCACAGAATAGGCCTACACCGATGTTTTAAGCACCTTTTTGCTTCCCACTGTTGAAGAGCAATTCGTTGGTAGCGACTGCATCTTCCAACACGACCGATCACCTGTTCATAATGCACGACCTGTGGCATAGTGGTTACACAACAATAACATCCCTGTAATGAACTGGCCTGCACAGTGTCCTGACCTGAATCCCATAGAACACCTTTGGGATGTTTTGGAACGGCAATTTCGTGCTAGGCCTCACCGACCGATATCGGTATCTCTTCTGAGAGCAGCACTCCGTGAATAATGGGCTGCCATTGCCCAAGAAACCTTCCAGCACCTGATTGAACGTATGGCTAGAGTGAAAGCTGTCATCAAGGCTGAATTCCAGCATTACCGATGGAGGGCGCCCCAAATTTGTAAGTCATTTTCAGCCAGGTGTCCGGATACTTTTGTTTACTTAGTGTACGTATTCTTGGATATCGTTCCTATTCTTTTGAAGTTGCAGCTTTGGACGGTATTTATTCCTTTGTGCACATTGCATTTGAGATTTGTAAGTTCTGTTCACCCTCTCTTTCTTGTACTTAATGTAGAACACTGCTTCTTTCTGTTAACCACTGTATGGACTGATATGTGGTATGTTTCCACATTGCTGAAAATGAGTAATGCTCGGAACTGCGATCGCAGTAAGCAAAAAAAGAAAGTATTTTTTGACAGTCGTAAGCAGCACCCACCATGGTTAAGAATCCAGTACGTTATACTGTATTCTCCACAGAGATGAAAGTAACATCGTGCGTTTCCTAAAAAAGCGTAATACGACGTCTAATATTGTCGATGTAAATGATGGGGCAATAAAACTGGCCAGCAAAATATTTATAATACTGATGCAGCATTGACCTTTGTTAATGATGAAGAGGACTGCCTGTCACAGAAAATGCTGGAAACCGTGATTTCGAATCACACATCAGTTGCTCTCACATCTCAGCACATGCACATCTCTCGCATGCTCTTTTCCGAGAACTTTGCTGTGTCATCACGTTAAGTGAGTGAGACGAGAAGTTGCATTTAATGAATATTTTAGTGCAACACAAAATGGTGCTTACGACAACACAGCGCGTGTTGATTACCGAGTGTTCCCCAAGCATAGTTCGTGTAAAACTGTTTGCGCAAGAGTTTAAGACTGAAACTGCTTTGGCAATATCTCCAGCAAAGTCTGCAAAGCAAAACGTAATAGCAAAACGGCGCGTAATGACCTCTGCAGCGAATAAAAACAACGATGTTCATTAACGAGGGTCAATACCGCGTCAGTCTTGCTGTGAATATTTTACGTACTAGTTTTATATTGCCCATCGGGTACATAAACGGCCCATCAGATAGGGCCAGTAGCACCATCAGATTATTTCCCGGCGATGCTAGTGCCCACAAGAAAGTATCGTCTTGGGACCGTCGCAAGTAGGGAGGCGTGCTGAAAAGTAATGCCTCTGAATTTATTTTGTACAAACTCTTAAAGCTTTTTAAATAAAAAAACGTCTCTACCAATCCACATCTTTATCCTTAATGTCAACATATTTATTTCTCAATATAGTCATACAATTTTCTGAACGAGAGACTTGTTTGTTAATACCATCGGTGTAGAATTTTTGGTGACGAAGCCACAACCTGACCTTTGCTCGCACCGCTTCATCACTTTCAAGCTGAAGTCCTCGAACGTATACTTCAGAGTCTGGAAACATATGAAAATCGCATGATGCCAAATCGGGACTGTATGGACGATAATCGATGACAGTGAACGCAAAGCGTCGATTTATTGTAGATCTCGCGGCGCTCTCGTGTGTTTCGGCATTGTCATTCGGAAGAAGCCGGCCACTGTGGCTGAGCGGTTCTAGGCACTTCAGTTTGGAACCGCGCGACCGCTACGGACGCAGGTTCGAATCCTGCCTCGCTCGTGGATGTGTGTGATGTGCTTATGTTAGTTAGGTTTAAGTAGTTCTAAGTTCTAGGGGACTGATGACCTCAGAAGTTAAGTCCCATAGTGCTCAGAGCCATTTGAACCATTTCATACGGCAGGAGAGGGTGCTCTGTGTGTGGACGAACTCTTCGAATTCGAAACTCTATTAAAGCACGCTGCTTCTCACTCACCGACACAGTTATGTTACACACCTCGATGTTAAATGCTACAATTCGGAGGCCTCTGGCGGCAGAGGGTTGCATCTTGCGTCAGGGAAGCGGGAAAGTCGACCGAGTAACATGAATGGCATGTAATACTTCAGAAGATATTATGAACACAGTAAAAATTAGGAGGCATTACTTTTCACCATGCCCACTTAAATGCAGATTTTTTTTTTTTTTTTTGAAATGTACGTAAATGTAAGTTAATACCTGTCTCATAGAGAAAAAGTCAGATGACAAAATTAGTGGCGAGCATCTGGAGCACATCACATCTTGGAGTGAATCGAAATAGCGAGACACGAAAAATCAGCTGCACTGGTAGTAGTAGGTAAGGCAAATGACAGAATTAGATACGTGAAAATATGCGGTGCATATGCAAAGGAAATGTGATACAAAACAGCAGCACAACCTATTCTGGAGTATATCTCCAGCGTTTGAAGTCCTTATCAGTGGGGAATGATAGCAAGAATAGAATGAATTCAGAAACGCGCTGCTTCTGTCCTAACAGGTCGGTATGGCCCATATGAAAGTGAAACAGTGATTCTAGAATCACTTAAATGACGCTATTTGGATGAAAGGTGACATTATTCTGCGAAACTCTATTGGAATAATTTAGAGAACAGCTGTTGGAAAAAGATTTGCGACAGTTACCTTCGTACATACCGTTTACGTGTAATGACAAAACGGTAAGAGAGATTAGAGAGGCATTTAGAATGTCATTTTTCCCTCGCTGAGTACGCGAATGGAGTAGGTAAGAAAATCTTTAATGTTGCCAAGAACTAATCTCCGCCGCGCACTTCACAGTTTCTTGGGGAGAGTATGGGTAGTGGTAGATTTTGCGTTGTTTTACACATATTCTGATGCCTCTAGGTAACATCTAACTTTTTTCTCGTTTTCATGGACATTTCCAATTTTTTCATCGTCCTCCTCACGCCGATGAAGAAACTTCAAGGACTGAAATTTTGTATTTTGCAAATTCTGATTAACAAAATTTGCGTTGTTCACTGATAGAGCTACTTACGTGCGATATGTCCATAGCAGCAGCAGCAGCAGCATGAGCAGCATTATGTTCACATACCTGTTCGTAAACACATTTTCAACGTCTATTTCCGTAAATGTGCCCGCTGCGTGATCGATAGTCGGTGGAAGTATTGCTTTGCTGAATCATCTTACAATGAACACTGCAAAATGAGTTGTCACTGTTTTTGGAAGAGCTTTCCTTGACTACAAGACTGACCAGTTTGTTCCAACACGACGTAGCTGTTGTGTATTCTACGAATCAGGTAGCACATCTTCTGACCAATTGACTCACATTCGGCAGTCGCAACACACAGATCACCATCCGGTCATCCAAACTTAGGTTCCTCCGGATATCCTTAAATCTCTTAAGGCACAGTCAAAGTTAGAAGCCAACCACTGATTCCATGCCCCATGTTTCTTCGATCCTAGCGAGACGATAGCTCTGTCTTTAACGACCTCGTTGTTTGCGGGTTGTGAAACCCTAATGTTACTTTCTTTTGTCAGACCGATGGGCTACCCACGAACGTCTCCGGCCTTTATTGAAATGAGTTATTGTCTGTGAGGATGGAGAAAAGCGACGTCTGCAGAAAAGAAGTAAATACTCGCACTGGATTAGTTGATCGCGCTATGAAAATTATACGGAGAAATCCTAAGAAGGGCTACGCCTAAGTTTACAGGGAGAGCCGAACAGTTTATCGGGTTCGGTATCAAAATTATTGAAAATTTAATTCAACAGTTTGTAAATCGTTCTTGTTTGTTTGCATCAGTAAATTATTTTAATAAATTCCTTCTCTACTATTGACTGAATATTTTTGACACGTTTCTTTCATGCAGAAAATTTAAACAGCTGTAAATTATGGGAATTTAAATTCGTCTGTAACGTAAAAAGCTAGTCAATTTTATGCCCTAGGATTCCTCGACACACTTGTGCCATCATTCGTTGGTACTTTTATTCAGTTTTGTAAACTGCAAAATACTTTTCGTGTCATAATTACTGGAATGAAAATTACGGCTAAAACAATTTATGTCTATTATATTACATTATTCTAACACAATGTTCGAAGTGCTAACTTTCGAATGTCATTCGGTAAAAACATTTATCGTATTTCGGTACGTATTTCTGCGACAGATGAAGATGCATGTGAGAACAGTTATAGCGCCACTAGCTGTAAGTAATCGAAAAAGTGCAGTCGCAAAATATTTTCAGTAAACGAAATTACGTTTGAAGATAAAGTGATTTGTGAACACGTAAACCAACCGCATACTTGTAAAAACATCATTTTGTTGAAGATGGCAGTCTGTACAATAAAGTAGGGAAGTCCTATGGAAAGTAACGTTATAGAGGGTAAGGTAATAGTCACAAAAATGTTTTTAGGTGTATTTTCATTCCCACAGGTTTTTATTTTACAGCAGTGAATGAAAGTATTTACTAATGTTGGCAAAAACGTTTGGATATCATAAACAATAGTTGTTTGCAATTTATGCGAACCCGAGTTCCCATAATTTAATCTGCAAACTAGGCTGCTATGATAGCTTCAAAACCACACTAAGATGATTAAGCATCTTTAATGGAAAATCTACTGCAAACTAGACACACATTTATGTGAAAATTATAACTCTAGAATTTTTCGTACTACCACCAACTCGTGCGGTAGCGTTCTCGCTTCGCACGCCCAGGTTCCCGGGTTCGATTCCCGGCGGGGTCAGGGATTTTCTCTGTCTCGTGATGGCTGGGTGTTGTGTGATGTCCTTAGGTTAGTTAGGTTTAATTAGTTTTAAGTTATAGGGGACTGATGACCATAGATGTTAAGTCCCTTAGTGCTCAGAGCTATTTTACCACCAACTATTTGCGCGTCATTCTGAGACAGCCAGTATTATTTGAAGTACTTCATACATCTGTACCCAGAGGATTAGTGTTCAATATACGAAATGTATCGTATAAAAATATATGCATACAGTAAGAAATATCTAATCATGAGCCGGTATTTTGTTAAGTATTCAAACATTGTTGAGTGGGGGTCAGTTCCTGCCTTCACAGAGTGTTATAGCGTCTGTATTTGCCCTCTTAAAAAAATCTGTCGTGTGTCTCGCTGCCATGGAAACAATATAAAACTATAACTGCCCTCTTATTTGGAAAGCAGAATAGCATGTGTTGTGTGCGTGTATACGCGCGCGCGCGCGCGCGCGCGCGCGCGCGCGTGTGTGTGTGTGTGTGTGTTGTGTGTGTGTATTGGGGGGGGGGGGGGGGCAGAGATAGAGAGAGAGAGAAAATTAGGTGCAGCGTTATGACGAACTTCCAAAGTATTTTCAACAGTGTCATCACATCCACACAGTGGCAGTTATAACAGAAATGAGAGTTCCGCGCACAGCGTATTCGAGTACGTGGTGTACGGAGTTGACTAGCGACAGCTTCAAAAGCGACCGTCGTGCATCGTTTGAATGATGTGAAAATTTCGGTGGAGCAGCGCACTTGTATGCAACTCACATTACGTGCTGTGGCCTATGTCAAAGGCTTCGTCCCCGCCGTTACGGAGTGTAAACGAAACAGCACCTGTACAAACAAGCCACTCGCATTAATTTTAATGACGTGCCTTCATTAAATCGTGGCGTCGTGCAGAACAACCACCTATGTGATGCTTGCACCACAGCAGCGTCCTTTCGGATTTTAAAAGGACAAATTTTACCTTCTACTTTCCCGTGCTGAGAATAGAGTTACTCGCTGACCTCATTACTTCATACGCACCCGTTCTGTACCTTCTGAAGAGGTGCGGGCAGTTTTAGCATGCTAAAGAAATACTTTAGTTTTACTTTCAACCGTAGGTATCTTCACATCTTATTAAGCTTGGAAGGAAATGAAGCGAGTGGGCACCAATTCTACGATGTAGAATTACGTCGTGCTTGTGTATGTTTATGTGTGTGTGTGTGTGTGTGTGAGAGAGAGAGAGAGAGAGAGAGAGAGAGAGAGAGAGAGCCATCTCTCTTCAGAGGTCTTCGGCAACATTTGCTTCATCTGAATCTCTAAACGAAATGATGTATCAGGGAATACCATAATGGGTACCACAGACGGTTCTGGTACTCAGTCGATGTTTATTCGTAGTTTGATACATTTCAGGAGGCATATCTCATCTTTATTTTACGTTTATAGCTAACCGCTAATTTTTTATACAAGAAGTTCTAAACTCCCATTCCACACATTGACGACTTTCAGTGGAGCAGATTTACAAATTGGAACCCATGCCCAGAAACAGCTTCAAAGCTGCAGGAGGAATGAAACAAATGAAATAATGAATTTCATCCTCATATCTGTTTGATGAAACAGCAATGTCAAAACTCAATGCTAATGGATGGTATTTACGTGCCGTGCCCCTCACTCGGAGTTGCTTACGCACACCTCTGTTGTGTGATAACATAAAAAAACAGTTAACAATGAGCTTTATCATTATATTATCCTTTTCCCTGCGGCTTCACTCGCGTACACGCTCGACACACATATATTGCACACTTCTCCCCCTGCCTTCTCTCTGTGGCCCTGTTCCTCCCCCTGGCACTCTCTCCACCTCATCCTCCCAACTCTGTCCATCTCCTCCTTAGCACTCTCTATATCTCTTCATCCCCTCTTCACCCTCTTTTTTTCCATCTCCTACTCCCTCCATTGCCGGCCGGGGTGGCCGAGCGGTTCTAGGCGCTACAGTCTGGAACCGCGCGACCACTACAGTCGCAGGTTCGAATCCTGCCATGAGCATGGATGTGTGTGGTGTCGTTAGGTTAGTTAGGTTTAAGTAGTTCTAAGTTCTAGGGGACTGATGACCTCAGAAGTTAACTCCCATAGTGCTCAGAGCCATTTGAACCATTCTCTCTCTCTCTCTCTCTCTCTCTCTCTCTCTCTCTCTCTCTCTCTCTCTGTGTGTGTGTGTGTGTGTGTGTGTGTGTGTGTGTGTGTGTGTATGTGTATATGTGTATGGGTGTGTGTCCATCCCCTTCCCCCCACTCCCCCAGACCCCGCTATCAATCTCAACCTAACTCAACCATTCCCGTCCACAAATGCGGCATGTATAAAACAGGTCAATAAAGCAGACTGCTATTACATTCACAATATGCCTATCTTGCAGGGTAGCCTGTATGGCAGAGGTGGGAAGACGTCGTTTTCCCCTTTCTCTGCTCCTGTTGGAGCTATTAAGATATAAATGCTACAGTGCTGATGCTCGTGAAGTTTAGTGTTTATGTGACAAATTTGATTGTAATCGATCCACAGGTTTGGGAGGAGATCCTGGACATATATACATCCATTCTCACAGTCACCTTTATTATACAGAGTGGTCAGAAACAGTATGTAAAGCTTATAAGGGTTTTTCGGGGTAAGTTGCGCTGAGAAACAATTCAGAAAAAATTCAATACATTGAACCAATTCCAAATTATTTAGTATTTAACGTTTATAATCAGGTCGTTGTGCACACAAATTCAAGCAGCCTGCTGGAGGCTGTTTCGCCAAACGTGTTCTTCATCTGGTTTTCTCAAACCAAACAAATGTAACCTTTGCTCAGCTAATTTATATCTGCCACTTCCTAAAAAGGCACATTTTGACCGGCTAAGAGTGTTTCAACATGTGGTAATTCAGGGATCCACAGATGTGTGTGCATTACCTCATTTTAGTGCATACAGGTGCTTGAATCTGTGTGCACAACGACCTGATTGGCTAATTTCAGTGCTAAATAACCTGGAAACGGCACAACGTATCGAATTTTTTTCTTGCCATTTGTTTTCATCTCAACCTCTCCTGCAAGACCATTACATGCTTTTCAGACTGTTTCGGACCACACTGTGTGTGTGTGTGTGTGTGTGTGTGTGTGTGAAATCTTATGGAACTCAACTGCTATGGTCATCAGGCCCTAAGCTTACACACTACTTAACCTAAATTATCCTAAGGACAAACACACACACCCATGCCCGAGGGAGGACTCGAACCTCCACCGGGACCAGCCGCACAGTCCATGACTGCAGCGCCTTAGACCGCCGGCTAATCCCGCGCGGCCGGACCACACTGTACATATAGACAGGATGACTAGTCACACTGTTGCCTAATGAATAAACGACGAGTTTAAGAAGTATCACACAATCTTTGTGAGTGCAAAAGAGTTCATAGCAAACAGAGCGCAGCATGCCATTCTTAACGGAGTGAAATCTTCGGACATAAAAGTAACTTCGGGAGCACTAAAAAGCCATTACATTTCATAATATATATGTACACGAACTAGCCGACAATGTCGGAAGTTCCTTAAGGCTTTAGTGGGTTATGTTGTTGCATGGAGACAAGTCGGCAACCCTATAAAACCGTAGCGAAATGCAGGAAGCCGTCCAGGAGATGTACGTTTGTTGCATGCATCGGTGGCTGTCGCTCAAGATAAACAAATGTAACTAATTGCGCTTAACTACACTGAAACACTCATTATTATGTAATTACACGATTTCAGAAGAGTTGCTTGGAAGCAGCCACATCCGTTAAATATCTGAGAGTATATGTATGGAGCGATTTCAAGACAAATGTCTATATAAAGTTTCTCACAGATAGGTAGATGGCATACTGCGAGTCATCACAACAATCCTTAGGAAGTACAGTCCATACACAAAGAAGGTATCTCAAAAGAAACTCGTTCGATCAACACTTGAATATTGCTCATCAGTCTGATATCCTTACCAGATAGGGTTGTAACAGGAAACAGAGAAGATCCGAAGAAGAACAGTGTATTTCTTCACAGATTGATCTAGCTGTCCCGAAAGCGTCACAGACACAGAGATGATCACCGAACTGCAGTGGCCGATGCTGTAAAAGAGGCGATCGGCATAACGGCATGGTTTACTGTTAAGGTGCAGTGAGCGTACGAAAAATCAAATGGATCCAAGCACTATGGGACTTAACATCTGAGGTCATGAGTCCCCTAGACTCAGAAGTATTTCAACCTAACTAACCTAAGGACATCATACACACCCATGCCGGAGGCAAGATTCGAACCTATGACCGTAGGAGCAGCGCGGTTCCCGACTGAAGCGCCTAGAACCGCTCGGTCACTGATGCCAGCAGAGAGCGTACGTTTCTAGATAATTCAACTGATTATTTCTTTGTCCTACGTTTATCTCGCGAAAATATAAGATTTGTATGATTAGCGCTAACACCAAGACTTACAACAATCGTCCTTCTCGCGGACCTTTTGGGACTGGAACAGAAGAAGAGAGGGGGGGGGGGGGGGGTGACAGTGGTACACACAGTTCCCTACGCCAAGTAACACAATGTGGTTTGCGGAGTAAAAATGTTGACGTAGCTAGTTAATTACTAGCATACATAATTATTAGTGTCGCTGTAGATTAGTTTCTATCTTCCACCTAACACATGCAGCATAATAGCATAAATTATTTCACATTGTTGTGCGACTTGCGAGGAAATCGCACTTTCCTTGGCTCGAGTTACTATAATACGTTCTCGGTTACAATTATAAACCAAACCTTTAAAAGATTTAGTGTTTTTTTAAAAACACCCCTCATATTTACAATTAATGTGTGGATAATTTGAGAGTAACAATGGTGTGCAGTTAAATGTATAAAGTATTGTTTGAGGACACAACAGTTCAAAACTAATACTGGTATTACCCTATGAGAGTTATGCTATTAGTATAGAGGAAGTCTTAATATTTTTCATCAGTAACGGTTCTTGCTGCTTTTGTGTCAGCGATGATTCACAACGGACGTTACTGACCATACTCACATGCTGCGCAGACCGTTCCTTCTCTTGCAGGCATGCAAAGTCTGCTAAAAAACACAAATTTCTGGATGTTTCAGCCTAAGGATAGAACGCGATGAATATCTTAACATTTGTAAACATAATCAAAAAGATTCACATTTATGTTACACCTATAGCGATGATTATAAAACCTCTGCAACAGCAAAAGCAGCTTTAATGGTGTCAATGCCCTTATCAGCATATACTTTGGGAAAGCTGTACTGTGACTGCTAGATCGTATTTTGGCTTGGATGAAAAGTGTGTTTTATTAAATTATAACATATACTTAAAATATAAAATATTTTAGGTCGTTGTGTTCGAGGTTCTTGTCGCGTGTCATTTTTGCAAATGCCAGTACTAGAACATAACTGCTGTTTTGCACTGTAAAATTTGTAGAATGTCTAACTATAATTGGATATTTCTGCTTTGTGGACAGCAGACCGGTGTGTATGTCAGAAACTTGTCTTGTACGATATAGAACTCTGAACTGCTCGAAGCGTGTGAAAAAATTCGTTAAAGCGGATACGTAGTGGCGATGGAGAAAACATTAGAGTTGCCACGTAGGCCGGATTGGCTGACATGCAGCCTCCGTTCGATGGAATTACTCCGCCTATTACACACCTTCTGAACGATTTCCATTAGATTAGACGATAATTAACTTGCGCACGCCAATGTAGGCAACTCGATTTTCGGCCGGAAAAACGCAGCGCATGGTGCGATGCTCAGTGTAGCTCCTACAATATCGCTTTCCGGGCCGTTTCTCCACGTTGCTGGTTCATATTTCGAGCCACTATGTGATGTGTAAAATGTCTACAGCCGGTGTTGGTAAGGTCTAGAGGTCACTGGCTGCTAATGGGACTGATGAGGACAATGTTCCTTGCTAAACTGACAATTTTTTTGTAAAATAAAATTTCAGCATTAACAGTTTTTCTCCAGTTTCTGTTTAACTTCAGTACTACTATGTGCGATTAACGATGACTTTGAGTTTGTGTTGTAGAACTTTATTGTTGCAATTGTTCTTTGAATTTGTACAAAACTGCAGTTGATTTTGTTATTAGACTATAGAATCTACGAGTGGCTGATATTTGCTGTCACGCGGCCTTTGTCGACGAACCTAATCCATACATCAACAGATATTATAAAAATGGATGTATGTATTTCCCTCATCTCCTCCTAAACCACTGGTGCAATTTCAACCGAACTTGGTACACATATCACTTACTGTCGGAGAAGAAGTGCTGTGGGGGGTAACAACCATGTACCTATCAAAAGGGTGGGAGTATTCACATATACCACTGAATGTACTTGAAAAATTATTACATTGTGCGGTCATTGTTCAATAGAATGTGTGTGTGTGTGTGTGTGTGTGTGTGTGTGTGTGTGTGTGTGTGTATGTGTGTGTGTGAAATCTTAGGGTACTTAACTGCTAAGGTCATGAGTCCCTAAGCTTACACACTACTTAACCTAAATTATCCTAAGGACAAACACATTTACCGAGGGAGGACTGGAACCTCCGCTGGGTCCAGCCGCACAGTCCATGACTGCAGCGCCTAAGACCGCTCAGCTAATCCCGCTCGGCATTGTTCAATAGATATAAAGTCATAAACTATGAAATGTGTGAAAAACTCTCACATCATGCAAGACGTTTAAATTTATTACTTCTCTGCTACTTGATCTATTCGAAACATATTTACCAGACGGTATTCACATATGCCGCTGAATGCACCTACAAATGGCTCTGAGCACTATGCGACTTAAATTCTAAGGTCATCAGTCCCCTAGAACTTAGAACTAATTAAACCAAACTAACCTAAGGACATCACACACATCCATGCTCGAGGCAGGATTCGAACCTGCGACCGTAGCGTTCGCGCAGTTCCAGACTGTAGCGCCTAGAACCGCACGGCCACTTCGGCCGGCGATGTCCCCTACAACCTCCCAGAGTTTGTCGGTTTAAATACTTTTCACCCTGTATGAATGCGCGGTGCCTGCTCTTTCGGTCACGTCTGAAATAACAGACACCACACGGAATCCACAGCTGTAATATACTCTCCTGGAAATGGAAAAAAGAACACATTGACACCGGTGTGTCAGACCCACCATACTTGCTCCGGACACTGCGAGAGGGCTGTACAAGCAATGATCACACGCACGGCACAGCGGACACACCAGGAACCGCGGTGTTGGCCGTCGAATGGCGCTAGCTGCGCAGCATTTGTGCACCGCCGCCGTCAGTGTCAGCCAGTTTGCCGTGACATACGAAGCTCTATCGCAGTCTTTAACACTTGTAGCATGCCGCGACAGCGTGGACGTGTACCGTATGTGCAGTTGACGGACTTTGAGCGAGGGCGTATAGTGGGCATGCGGGAGACCGGGTGGACGTACCGCCGAATTGCTCAACACGTGGGGCGTGAGGCCTCCGCAGTACATCGATGTTGTCGCCAGTGGTCGGCGGAAGGTGCACGTGCCTGTCGACCTGGGATCGGACCGCAGCGACGCACGGATGCACGCCAAGACCGTAGGATCCTACGCAGTGCCGTAGGGGACCGCACCGCCACTTCCCAGCAAATTAGGGACACTGTTGCTCCTGGGGTATCGGCGAGGACCATTCGCAACCGTCTCCATGAAGCTGGGCTACGGTCCCGCACACCGTTAGGCCGTCTTCCGCTCACGCCCCAACATCGTGCAGCCCGCTTCCAGTGGTGTCGCGACAGGCGTGAATGGAGGGACGAATGGAGACGTGTCGTCTTCAGCGATGAGAGTCGCTTCTGCCTTGGTGCCAATGATGGTCGTATGCGTGTTTGGCGCCTTGCAGGTGAGCGCCACAATCAGGACTGCATACGACCGAGGCACACAGGGCCAACACCCGGCATCATGGTGTGGGGAGCGATCTCCTACACTGGCCGTACACCTCTGGTGATCGTCGAGGGGACACTGAATAGTGCACGGTACGTCCAAACCGTCATCGAACCCATCGTTCTACCATTCCTAGACCGGCAAGGGAACTTGCTGTTCCAACAGGACAATGCACGTCCGCATGTATCCCGCTCCACCCAACGTGCTCTAGAAGGTGTAAGTCAACTACCCTGGCCAGAAAGATCTCCGGATCTGTCCCCCATTGAGCATGTTTGGGACTGGATGAAGCGTCGTCTCACGCGGTCTGCACGCCCAGCACGAACGCTGGTCCAGCTGAGGCGCCAGGTGGAAATGGCATGGCAAGCCGTTCCACAGGACTACATCCAGCATCTCTACGATCGTCTCCATGGGAGAATAGCAGCCTGCATTGCTGCGAAAGGTGGATATACACTGTACTAGTGCCGACATTGTGCATGTTCTGTTGCCTGTGTCTATGTGCCTGTGGTTCTGTCAGTGTGATCATGTGATGTATCTGACCCCAGGAATGTGTCAATAAAGTTTCCCCTTCCTGGGACAATGAATTCACGGTGTTCTTATTTCAATTTCCAGGAGTGTATATTATGTAAACTGAATCTGAATGGGGAGGAAAGGAAAGGGAAGGAATTCATGATGTCAGCTGCATAGGGGCTGTCCGCAGTGCGTGGGTGTGCGGTAGCATTCTCGCTTCCCACGCCCGGTTTCCCGGGTTCGATTCCCGGCGGGGTCAGGGATTTTCGCTGCCTCGTGATGACTGGGTGTTGTGTGATGTCCTTAGGTTAGTTAGGTTGAAGTAGTTCTAAGTTCTAGGGGACTGATGACCATAGATGTTTTGTCCCTAGTTCTCAGAGCCATTTGAACAATTTTTTGAGCATCGGGGCTTAATTCGGAGTCAGCGGCGCAAAGTGAAAATGTGTGCCGGACTGGGATCTGAAAGCGGGATCTTTTTTTTTTACTGGGCAGTTGCGTTAACCACTGCACCACCCAGACTCAGTGTTCATCGTAGTTGTGCGAACTATGTCGGTCGGTCCCTTGACTGACCCACACTCCCATTTAGCGCCACCTACCTGAAGTCCGCGCCCATATCTTCCTTGCTCCGTAATTGGAGATTCCCGCAGCAGATTGAACGTGGATTCGTAGTCCATTAAGGCGACTCAATTAGAAACTTTTGGAATGCGCTACTGTAGAGAAATGTTGAAGGTACAGTAGGTACCTCGGATTACTACTGAAGAAATTTTGAATCGAATTGGTGAGAAAATAAGTTTCAACTACGACTTGATTAAAAGAAAGGTTCAGTTGATACGACACATCACACAACATCAAAGAATGGTCGACTCAGTAAAAGAGGGAGGAGAGGGAGACAAAGACTTGAACACAGCAATACTTGAGTGGATGTAGCATGCAGTTGTTATGCAGAGATGAAAAGACTTGCATAGGACGGACTAGCGTGGGGAGTTGCATCAAATCAATCGTCCGACTGGAGATTGGAGCAACATCAACAACAACAGCACAGAAATGACCTCATTCTCGTTCTTTTCTTGCGTATGTCGCTGCCTGCTGACGATATTCAACTAGTCTGAAAGAGTAAGTGTTGTGGGATAGTGGACACTGGACCCGTACTCGCGAGGAATGGTATCAGTCTGGCCGTGCAGGAGTGAATCTTCCACGGCTGCCTCGAATATTATGAGGTGAATTCCGGGATGGTTCTTTAGAAAAATTCGTTACAAATTGTCTATCCTATGACTGCTCGAGATACGGATTACCAACATCAGTTTGTCTTCGCTACACGAGACACTACGGGCAGTAGTGACATTGTACTTACAATATCGGTAACCGAAACCGGCTACTTCCAGTTCCAGAGTGAGGGCGTGTCCGTTATTTAGTCAACTGAAACTATAGGTCATAAAACAATCCATCAGCAGCATCATCATGAACATCATCATCACCAAAGTTTACATCTATGAGGCCCTTCTGTGTTCAAGGGAATTTGTCCTACCATTTCGTGCGGTGTCTTCCAACATTTCATCGACCTGTTGAGCTATACTACAGAAAAATCTTTGGAATCTTGTTGTTTTCCATTCGTTCATATGCTCCTTCCAATTTAGGTTATTGTTACGTCTTCTGTAATGTATGCTGAAAATTTTTACTCCGCTTCGTATATCATTACTTCTTTTCTTATACAGAGCTGTAAACCTTGGCACATACCTTAAAAATCTCATCTGTGCGACTTCTAATTTCCTATTCTCTGATCTGCTTATTGTCCAGTTAACACTGGGACTGCCAACATCATTAAGAACTTCATTTGTGTCCACTCAGTGTTTCATTTTAGTGTCCAGCTGCTGTACCACAAATTCTTTGATATCGACTGATTTCATTTGTAAACTTCATTGTCCCTCAATAAGATGAATTATCTCAAATTGATAGAATCTGCGTACTTGCTCTATAACTGTATTATTTGCAGATATATTAGTCTCAAACGTTGTTCCCCTTGGAAGCTCAATAGATATTATCAAGTTAAAACTTTTGGTTATATTTTTCACGTTAAACGTTGTTAATTACAGATCGCCTTTAGAAAAGCTGGAAAAAACGTAGTCACGTGTGAAAGAAGTGGTACTTTAAAATGTACGCAAAGATAGTGACATGAATGTTAAACATAATCAGTGGAATCCTTGTGCTTGTGACAGAAAAACAATCTGTTAGTTGTTGTTCATATTTCATATTTGTGATGCAGTAGTTAATACTAAAAGAATGCAGGAACAACCTGAAAATTGTGGAAAGTAGTAATTAACACAAAGTATTAAAATTTTGCACTCAGAGATGGAAATATTTGGAATGATTAGCCACCTTTTGGCAAAAAGGAATGCAAATAAAGACCATAGACAACCGCAAGGGACCGAGAGGAAATATTAACAGACGAAATTACTCTCTTTTGCAGTACGTGTAGAAAATGATAAATTATAATTGATTCTGCTAGGTGTACGTGTCATTCTTTAGCTTGATGGAAGCAGTCAATCTGCGTCCCGGGGTACGTGAATGCCACTCGTATTGACCGGCCTCATACGTGTTGTAGAACGTGCAAAAGTTCCGCGGTTTTGGCTTCAGAGGACGCCATCTGTTACCGTAGACAGCTGCGATGACTCTCCTGCATTATTTATGCGTCTCAAATAAACGATGCACGCTTCCGTTTTGCTAGACGTTAACGATGAGTATGACTCTCGCTCCACTTTTATGCCGGCAGCCTGCGACGTACAGAACACACCAAGAGAAAACTTTAGCCAGTACTTTCAGCTGTTCCATACCGTCCTCCAGCATCGATTCCTACCTGTAGACAACACTAGCGTCAATGCTGCTAGCTCGTCGTAATAATTGATTTTCGTAAACTAGTCAAAAACATTTTGTATCATCCATATGAATTGCCTAGTAAGTGTTTTTCTGGTCGTAAATCTCTTTTTCAATATACGTTTGACCATTGGAAATCGATAAGTACAGCCAACTGTGTAATGGAAGTAAAAGTAGATCAGAACTCTGAATTTATATCACTAAGGTGCTGTGTTTCCAATTGTGGATGGGACAATGCCTTTCGCGTACGTTGCTCAGTGCATAACATGCCTTCAAGGGTCATTTCAAGCTTAGAGCGTACACGCATAGTCACTTTACGGCAACAGGGGTCGTCAGCACGGGAAATTGCCCTCAGAATTGTCGTATGCCACAACATTATTCGAACATTCACCCGCTATCAAGAGAGACAAACATTGGAAATAAGCATCGTAGCTGTAGCCCTCCGTCAACTACACACATTATGGCTCGTAGGTAGCTCGAGCAGAATGTAAAAGAATTGCAAGCTGTCTGCTAAAGGGAACTCGGATGGTAATGTCGATCTATACAGTACGCAACCGTTTCCACACGACCACTTTGACCTTTAGGCAACCATTACGAACAGTGGTACAAGCCCAACAACGTCGCTGTGAGCAAAAAATGTGGGCAAAGGAAGATCTGAAATGTTACCTTTTATCATTGGGTTCGGCTTCTCTACACCGACAGGTGCATAATTTTTCTGACGCCTGATGATCGTCGTAGAAGATCGTGTGGGCGGCCAAGCACCAATGAACGTCTCAGGAAGCAGTCAAATGCGTTCAGGCTTCAAGGCACAGATGGAACAGTCATGCTTGCGGCCGATGTTGCGTAAGAAAGGCGAATGCCTCTCATCGCTCTGCAGCATAATTTGAAGGCTGTGCAGCATCGTGACAGGATTCAGCATCAGCAACATAGCCAATGTTTCGTCAATGCGTTCGCCATCTTGTAATTTACCCTCCCACACGTCACTATTAAAACACTCTGTCTGTGCACAAGTATTGAAAGCTTCGAGAGGCGTAAGATATACAAAAGAAATTTTTTTTACTTGTCTTCATTATCTCTTTGTTGTTGTTGGCTCCCGGTCTTGCGTTTAGGGTTACACTCTTGCGGCTGAAATTTTGATTTGACGTTGTGGGTTCCTGATGACTAAATAACTGATGAAGATTTGCCTGTATAATTCTTGAGTTTTATTCTGTCTCACATTATTAAATATCACACAGTGTTTACATTTTCCACTTAATAATCGAAATTACATTTTTTGTGTCGATCATATAAACACGTGCTGGCCCTGGTGGCCGAGCGGTTCTAGGCGCTACAGTCTGGAACTGCGCGAACGCTACGGTCGCAGGTTCGAATCCTGCCTCGAGCATGGAAGTGTGTTAGAAGTTAAGTCTCATAGTGCTCAGACCCATTTGATCAATTTTTTATAAATACGTCTGTCTCCGTCAGAGGCATTTCCACTACCCCTCACATTATGCGGTACTCACAATATTCCAAAGAGTTTGCTAACTTTCTTGACAAGATATAACATTTTATAAAGGAATCCAGAAATAAATTTAATAATTGTCGTTAGATTTTGCAAGTAATAATATGAAGTTTAAGTATACCAGAAATTTCGTAATTTCAAATATTTCTGGAATAAGGATAATTTTAACTGTACATGCAGAGTGTAACAAATTAATTTCTTTGTATACATTTTAGTCTGAAATATAATACATCGTATAAAAATCATATGAAGTTCATTTAGTTAAACAGCTGATATAATTTTCACCTATACAAGAATCGGTAGTATACATGGTAGTGCTTATTTCTATAAGAAAAAGGTAATGTTAGAGAAGAGTGTCTCACTACAATCTGAAGACAGTGAAGGAGGAGCACACCCCAATCTCATGAACAGCCTTCACGAGGCAAGGGTCAGCCGAGTGGGAGATCGTTAATCCGCTGGGCGGATTAGATGCAGGGCCGGCGAACATCTCCTTCCTGCTAGTGGGGCATTAACAAGCACGGCTATTCATTGAGATAAGCTTGTTTTACTCACAGTGTTTGATTTCAGAACAAGTTGTAGGAAGCTTCAATGAGCAGAAATTAGAGGTAGTCTGTAATTCCGTGTATCCGTCTTTTAACGATTTTGTAAACATTATTGATCCGCGTTGTTTTCCAGTCACGTGGAGCTGTTAGCTGTGCAAGACATTCTCGATAAATACGAGATAGGGATGGGTCTAATTCAGTAGCGCATTGAGCGTGATATCTAAAATTAATTCTGTAAGGACCCGCAGTCTTGATGGCTTTAAGTGGTCTTAACTGTTTTCGGCAGCGAGGATGCTTATTGCAGTCGTTAAGTCGAGCAAAAACAGTCATTTCTTTGTGTGATTTTAAGATAAAAATTCTGAGTAAATTGAGAATAAGTCTTTCCACATATCTCTTTTACGCGAGCGAGACAGAGTGGACTGTAAAGACAAAGTATCTTGTGTCAGCCCATGTCAGGCAAGGTTGCTGCTTTTGAATGTACCGTTGTAATACCAAATTAATTTACGAGTTTCATTGGGTACAGATGAAGAGGTCATCCAGTCAGGTAAGCCAGTTATCTTCAAACAATATGCTAAGCTGGCAGCAAGCAATATTACATTTTTTATGTTTATCAACTATAACTGTTAGTGACCATCCACCAGATTCTTTACAGTGAACGAACAGTTAACCGCTAGGGATTATTGGGGAAAAATGAGAATGTTTGTTCTAATCCTATATACATCATTATTTTCTCATACATTTCAGGCTGTTCAAAAAATGTTTATAATTCAGTTTTCAAATATCTGTTCACAACGTTCAGCTCTCCAAGTAACTCGAGAAAGACCGAAGAGTCACAAACAGAAGAAAAATATAAATACTGACTCACAGCTTACCAGAAAATAAAAATAAAAGTAACACACTGCATACTGAGTGACCGAAAGACACGAGAAGGTTGCTTGGATGTGATAAAGGTCGTTAGCTACTGAAACGTATTGCATCTGTATAGTTGTGGTAGAAATGTGTTGCTGACGATCGACATTCAAGTCGACGGGGATCTGAATCTCAGTAGGGCGTCGATCACTCCTTGTGGCCCTGCGGTGGCGACGAACCGTCCATCCGGCCTCGCTCGGTCGTTCTGTGTGTAAACATTGCTACAGGATAATTAACAGCCATCGTACACACTGTTCTCGGAAACCCAAATTCTTGTGTAAACTCAGACATGGTACAATTTTGATATCACATTGATATGCAAATTAATTAAATTGATCAATTAATCACCCCCACCCCCACTCCTACCACGCCCATCCCCGCCACGAGATGACGTTGCGTGTATTCTCAGCTGCACGTGTGCCCCAGCTCATCCTCCCCTCCCCGTTCCCCCACACCTCCCTCCACCTACCTGCCCTAATGGCGGGAATTTTGAATTTTGGCGGGAAATTAAAATTGGCAGTATCCTTTCTGGGGCTCTAACCTTGCTCCTCCTGGGCGGAATAGCCAAGTGCACCCCCTAACACATGGAAACTATCCAGATGCGGGACTGGAAGGTTAGATTTGGTCGGGTAACTGATGCAAAGATCGATCCTCATTATGTAATTAGTCACAAAGATCGATCCTAATTACACAACTGTATGCATAGCGCTACACAAGTTCGGCATAAAAGCACAATACACCTCAAAACCAGACGATACCACACAACTCGTGCTATCCTGCTGGGAAAAATTTTTACAACTGACGCAAATATCTATCATAATTACGTAATTAATCACAAAGGTCGGTCCTTATTACACAACTATATGCATAGAGCTACACAAGGACAGCATAAAAGCGCAATACACCACAAAAACTGACGATACCATACTACTGGTTTTATCCTACCAGAAAAATAATTCGCAATACCACTCGAAACTAGCAACAACACACTCAAACTCTACTCTACACCTAAAACCTGGCAGGAAAAAGGTTGGGATGTAAGGTACTACTTCATTCTTTTTGGTGGGAAATACGTTCAACTGGTGAGATGCTGATGTTGCACAAAGACGAGTTTTAAAAGTGTACTACCTGTAAGCATACAGTATCTATCGCCGTTTGACGTCAGAGTTTGCTACAGATGTCTGCTCAAAAACCATCCTGCAGCCAGGTAAACGAACCCAATACACACTACCACCACTAAGGCGAAAAAAAAAAAATGCGTCACAGTTCTAATTACACTTTGATATTCTCGTGAAAAACCAGCGCTAGTAATGAATGGGTCATAATGCAGCACATGCACAGGGGGGAAATCGTCGTACTAAAAGACTGCTGAGTGCAGAAGTTGTGGTAGTTGAACATGCGTTCTCCTCGATAGGCGTCTGCAAACTGCCAAAAATAGAGGCCCCATTCCTCCCTCCCTCCGTCCCTCCATCCACGTATGGGGGGACACATGTTCCTGGAAGCGGCCAGCTGCTCCACTGACTGCCTCTTGGCACGGGGAAGCCACTGTCCGTCCTTTGATGCCACCCTCTCAGATCGCTCACCACACTCTGCTATCCACCATGCGGTAGAATGGATACACTTGATTCCAAACCGCAGACAGTATTTCTGCCTGAAATTGTAACGCTATCAGCGACTCGTGTGTGTCCCTGTAGACTCAAAACCGCTTTTTATGCAGGGTAATGGTAACATAGGCGTTATTATCGTGTTTTAAGAGCGCTGTTCTTATGCGAAATGTATGTTGCGGGCTGTAGAATCCCTCTGTGGTCAGCTTCAAAAGTCATTTCTCAATAGTGTTCCTCGAAAGGAACATTGTGTTCCCTCCATGGATTCCCAGTTGTCCTAGCAGGTGAGTGTAATCCGACTACTGGAAAAAAAAGTATTCGTCATGCAAAGTGACTCTCATAATCAATTTAATTAATTAGCCTATCAAACTGATATCAATGACGTACTGCCTAGCGGATAGAAGAGATGGTTAAGTCGCCATGGAATGATTCTTGACAAGCATTTCTTTTTTTTTTTTCGTTTTGGCGATATCTTTTAACGAAAGTTCAACCCCCAACCTACACAGGGTGAGACAGGTTCTCACGATTTGTTTCGAAAACGCTAGTATGGTATAGCATCGCACCGGTAAAAGGGACCCTGTCTGAGTGTACAAAGCAGCTAAGTTATCTTGACTTATAGTTTATTGTTGTCAAACGTTAAATTAATGTGTTTTTTTTGGCATGTGTGCCAATGGCGTGAAAGATTGTCTGAAATGTTTGTAATACACATGTTAATAAGAGTTTATTTGCAGACACTGAACGCGAGAGATGCTCTCAGGTTCTGTAATTTGCTCAACAAACTGGAAGAAATTGCTTAATATGGATTTTTTCTTTACTTTGATGGTGGTTTCGAAATAACATTCTTTGGTGATCGGTAGTTCTCGCATCAAAATAGTTGAAGTTTTTTTTTCTGATTTTACACTGGATGGGCATGTCTCTGCTGACTATTTGTGATCGGTAGCGGTACACTTCGCTGGACGTCACAAAACAGTGAGATGCGGCTGCATTCGAATCTAAAAACTATGCCAGTTTTGCTCATAAAACTAAAAGAAAATCGGCTTTACCTATTTTCATGGAAAGAGGACATTTATTGTGGTCGAAAATGTGTTTTGCTTTTTTTTAATAGATGCTTGATTATAGATGCAATGATGTCAAATACAGTTATTCTCCATTGCCAAACGGCAGACTGATAGAGGCAAGGCGAAGGGGTGGGAGTGGGGGTGGGGGTGGAGTGGGAGGGTATTTTAGATGAACAACCTGCACTTGACGTGGTCGCCCTTTTATCTCCTACTTTGTTAGTTGACTATACATGCTACTGGCATAGGAGCGTGGCCTTAAGGCGGCAGGCGGATGGCGGAAGGCCGAGTTTTGTAGGCCAACTGGCCCGTTTTCTGTATGGGCAACCGTTCTCTGGATGGGCGGCATCATGCTACTTAATTATTTGTTTTGTGTCGTGTAGGACCACCACCTTAAGGTGATGGCCAAATGGTGGAAAGCCGAGTGCGGCGAGCGACCGCAGAGGGTGGCAGCAAAGGGCGGACAGGGGCTTGCCCGTGCCAAGAGGCAGTCAGTGGAGCAGCTGGCCGTTTGAAGGAGCATGTGTCCCCCCGTAGGTGGATGTAGGGACGGAGGGAGGGAGGCAGGAATGGGGCCTCGATTTTTGGCAGTTTGCGGACGCCTATCGAGGAGAAGGCATGTTCAACTGCCACCCCTTCTGCACTCAGCAGTCTTTAAGGACGACGATTTCCCCCCTGTGCATGTGCTGCATTATGACCCATTCATTACTAGCGCTGGTTTTTCACGACAATTTCGAAGTGTAATTAGAATTGTGACGCATTTTTCCCCCTTAGTGGTGGCAGTGTGTACTGGCTTCGATTACCTGGGCTGCAGGATGGTTTTTGAGCAGGCATCTGTAGCAAACTCTGACATCAAACAGTGGTAGATACTGTATGCTTACAGGTAATACAGTTTTCAAACTCCTCTTTGTACAACACCAACATCTCATCAGTTGAAGGTATATCCCACCAAAAAGAATAAATATAGTACGTTACACCCCAGCCTTTTTCCCTCCATCTTGTAAGTTTAGAGTGGAGTTTGAATGTGTTTTCGCTAGTTCGCTAGTTTCGAGTGGTATTGCGAATTATTTTTCTGGTAGGATAACACCAGTTGTATGGTATCGTCAGTTTTTGCAGTGTATTGCGCTTTTATGCCATATTTGCGTAGTGCTATGCATATAGTTCTGTAATTAGCCCCTATCTCTGTGGGCAAACGAGCATCTGAGGAAACGTGTGATGTCATCTGGGGGCGGGGGTGGGCGTGTTCGGCGGTGGGTGTGGGCGAGGGTGGGGGTGATTAATTGATAAATTTAATTAATTTGTATATCAATTTGGTATCAAAATTGCTCTACAAAGGCCAACTCACTACTACTCACGTACTGAAAAGTTGACGTCACACCTGCCTATAAAGGACTGCTCAGATATCGTGCCTAAACTTACGCCATACACCACATCTGTTCCGAACGTTCAGGTGTCATATGCGGCACAGCTGTGAATAGGACAAACCTTCTCGTGGTTTTTGGCCACACGGTTTATACAAAGGAATACATACACACACCTTCACTAGCACACGCATGTACGAATACCATAGTGTTCTCACTAAAGCTAACATAGCAGCAAGGTTATCTACAGTTAACAAAAGTTTATTACATGGGGTTAACTGAAAACTTATCAAATGTGGTTGACACAGCAGCGCTTGCACAAGGGCCAATCGATATAGAGAGTGGTCCATTGATAGTGACCGGGTCAAGTATCTCACGAAATTTGTGACTATTACAGCGCCATTTATCACAAAGCGAAAAAAGTTGTCCAACTAAACCATTCATATCTCTTTACGTACTACACGAATATGTAATAAAAATGGGGGTTCCTGTTTTAAAAAAACGCAGCTGGTATCCGTTTGACCTATGGCAGCGCCATCTAGATGCCAACCATATCGCCATTTGGTTTACCCCCTTCAAGCTAGACAAGTTTCTTTCTTTGTAGTTTTTTTCGTTTGACGCTTATTTCGTGAGATATTTGGTCCGGTCACGAACGATGGACCACCGTACTTATGAAATATGGCAGGCATAAAAGTTCTGAAGGTACATCCTCTATTTGTAAATGATGCGAATATTTAAATATTACGAAAGGTAGCTGTTATGAACGAAAAACTACCTGTCTGAAAACAAAAAAGTATAGCTAAACAAACAGTTATGTCTTATATTTATATTATGACAATGAAGATGTCTAAGAAATCTTGATGAAACATGTTTTGCTACAAACAGCAATAAAAGAAGGTTGATAGTTATTCTTATCTACAAAATGGACAATAATCGCAAAACTGCTATTCGTGAAGATGCCGTACTTGGTACGGCAAGTTCTCAGGAATGTACATGGTTTCTACCTCTCCCCTTAACAAAGTTAAACAACCGTGAGTAACTGATAGCAATATCAGTGGTGAACATCTGCAACATGATATATCACATAAATATTTAGAAGTATATTACAATATTTGAAGTAACGTTAAGTAGCGATATGAAATATCATGACAATATGAAATCAGTGCAGTAGTGGTGAAAACAAATGTAAGGCTGGGATTTGTTGAAAGGTTCTTCGAAAGTGCAGCAAAATTGTAAGGTCTGTCGCATACAAGACATTACTGCGATTAATTCTAGAGTGTTATTCAGCCTTTATGAAAAGAAGAAAAGACATATCAAGCCGCGCAGAGAGGAATATTCGCTCGATATGTGAATGGAATGGGACAGAAAATCGGTAAATTTAACGAAGGAGGCTCCGCCATGTTCTGTTTCGGTCTTGCGGAGCAGACATGTAGATAGAAATAACTGACATAATCGTTAACACTCATTCTTGAAGAGTAAGAAACAAGTTTAGTCGCAGGAAGAAGACTGATGGCCTTTAATGAGACTAAATAGGCATATGAATCAGGTTAGTAAAGTTATAAAGCATTGTTAGGATGATTTCGATTCATTATAAGTACTTTATGCTGATTGTGAAATGTGAGCCAGGAAATTTCGTTATCTATTAAATTTCCATAAAAATGCCATATTTCAATAGATGGAAACTGGGATATGGTATTGGTAATAAGCAAACGTGGGGATGGGAACTTCCCTCGCTCGAAAATCTCCAGAGAATAGTTAGGTCATCCGGAATCTTACAGAGCTTCTTGTCGGAAAGTCAGTAGTGCTGTACTGGCTTAGGTACCTATGAGAATGAGAACTGTACTTTGGAAATCTCGGCAATCGATCTGTTGTAAAAGACCGAATTTAATGTTTACTTACTTTGGCTCTGCTTTAGCTTTACATTCATGCTATCGCGAATAAAACTACTTATAATAATGTAGAAACAATAGCAATAATCCTAGTTTTGATGATCTTCATAAATACTGGAAAACTATATTTTTAATCAGTAAAACTATGTATTAGACTTCCCATTATTTGGATGTTTTATGTATAGTTTATTGGAAAACTTCCTGTATAACTACGTAGTCAGAAAAACACGCTATACTAAATACGCATTTCTTAATGAAGATAATGTCTACACTATTGAGATTGAAGTCTCTCGTGACGACATCCTAATATAAAAGATTCTTGGTATCCTTTCCATATCAGATCCGACTAAAATCTCGACCGTTCGAAGAACTCTTCCATCGTCTTCGTCAGAGACAAAGAAGCAGATTTCACGGTGGAAATCGAGAATATTTTATACATATCTACATTATACTTCATTGTTTTCTGTAAGTAGTTAGTAAACTTGAATTCGACGCAACATAGCAACTGATTTTTTTAGACTTTCTCGAAGGCCGACTATTCCCTCTTTGTACGTATTAAAATGCAGTAAAATACTGTATTAAGTAAAAATATGTATAGACTAGAACGTGTGGTCCCAGATTGGACCAGTCCTACTTATACGGCGCTTTTTGAGCAGCTTGCTCAAAAGTTTTCTCGTTTACTTCCAAGAGCAGCTTTTCTTTTGGTCTTCAAACGCTGGAGGTATCCAATTTCACAAATTTTTCACGGAATAAAAAATCTAATCTGGTTACCAATAAATGAACCTTATTCGTCTTACCAGGGGCAACGACGCTCAGTGTACAGTGTATGGAGGCACTGGTTAACCAACTCACGTTCCTCTTGCTCACTTCGGGCTGAAGAGTTCTACCTCGGGCATTGTACAGCTTTAGTCCTAACAGTTTTCATATGTCCTGTTCACCGAGAGTAGAAGGCAAAACTACATTTGCGACTCAGCCTATGGCCTCATCGGGAAAGGAGTGGTATGTTGTTGTGAGTGTAAGGAACATGTTTACCTTACCGAAAATCTCGTGAAAAAATGTTTGCCCAAAAAAGTGTAGGGACTTTTTCGAGATTCTCACCACATGGGTTCTTGTGTCCCATTCCTAATTATACTGCGCCTTCAATTGTTCCTGTAGCCATACTTCGCTAGTTCAGTGGTTTTCCGTATGTTAAAATGAATATTCTGGTCTCCGAAACGTAGTCATTGCTTCCTCTCTGTTCCGCCTGCTCACCTTGATATGTCACCCATTAAACATGGACGAGACTTCAGCTGACAGTGAGTAGTTCGTGACGCTATTCCAGCGGTCACTACGACTAAATTTTGGATTCGTATTGACGTGACCCGAAATGTCATTTCTTGAGATGCAATCAAAGATTGATTGGAAACCACGACGTGCAGCATTTGTATAGACCTAGGGGGCTACAAAAATCGTGAGTTTTTTACATAAAATAGAGTTTTATTGCTCTGTAAAAAAACCATTCTGTTCCATCATCATAAGTTAAACACTGGCTTAATTTTATTAATTTCTTATGTTTTCACACAAAATATTGTATGTAATTCACTGGTAGTTTTGAGAGAAATTTCAGAAGATCATTCAAGGACGACCAATAACACTGACACCGGAGATTAACCAGGTAAGGCGCATAAAATCGTTGTCACATGCTACGAATGGTAGGTGAAGATCTGTGTCAGCATACACACTGCGTAATGTAACACTGCACTCATTATAGGACACACACAATCATACATTATTTTTAAAATCGCACCAGAAGGAATTCATCGTGTAAGAATAAAAGCGCGACCAAAATAACTCAAAGAATCACTAAAGATTTGGCAATATAAATTTAGCATCAAATGAAGTGGTGTGGTGGATAAGGAAGTAGATTTTCATTTTGAAAGATCAAGATTCAAACTGTCGTTCGATCATCCCAATTACAACTTTCTGTGGTTTCCCTAAAAAACTTCAGGAAATGCCGTGGAGAATTCCGTTGAATAGGACATGGCCAGTTTCCTATTGTAGCACTGTACAACTCTGCCAGTTTCAATAATGAAAATTTTTATTATGATATTTCTCTCGAACGATTCTATGCATTTAGTGTAAATGTTGTATGACGATGGTCAAATGCCGACAGAAAAAGAAAACGAAGCGTTTTACGGAACAAAACATCTTTTTTGCTCTCCAACATAATTGTCGACTGTAAGAAATACCATGTGCGTTTTTCATTCAAATAAATATAGCAATTATTGTGTTATTCATTGCTCAAAAAGGTGTAGTCAGAATAATTGCTGGAGCCCACCCACGATCATCCTGCAGACATCTATTTAAGGATCTAGGGATCCTCACAGTAACCTCAGAGTATATATATATATATATATTCACTTATGAAATTTGTTGTTAATAATCCAACCCAGTTCAAAAGTAATAGCAGTGTGCATAGCTATAACACCAGGAGAAAGGATGATCTTCATTATGCAGGGTTAAATCTGACTTTGGCACAGAAAGGGGTAAATTATGCTGCACAAAAGTCTTTGGTCACCTACCAAACAGCATCAAAAGCCTGACACATAACCAACTAACATTTAAAAATAAATTAAAAGAATTTCTAGATGACAACTCCTTCTACTCATTGGCTGAATTTTTAGATGTAAAGTAAGGGAAAAAACAACAACTTAAATATTAGTGTCATGCAATATTTTGTGTAATGTAATATCTTGTACAAACATCTTTTATTATTTAATTAACCTGACACGTTCCACATCATTACGAAGTGTCGTATTCATGATCTATGGAACAAGTATTAATCTAATCTAACCTAACCTAACCTCAATAGACAGATTCCCCCGAAATAATGGGATTAGGCATCACGGCTTTATCCCAGAAATAAAATGATCAAGTTTTCGTTTGCCTGATTTTGCTCAATCTTGTTCTCCAAGAAGCATACTGAGGTCTGTTGCGATAGTAAGTAATCCATTATAACAAATGGTTCAAATGGCTCTGAGCACTATGCGGCTTAACTTCTGAGGTCATCAGTCGCCTATAACTTAGAACTACTTAAACCTAACTAAGCTAAGGACATCACACACATCCATGCCTGAGGCAGGATTCGAACCTGCGACCGTAGCGGTCGCTCGGTTTCAGACTGTAGCGCCTAGAACCGCACGGCCACTCCGGCCGGCCCATTATGACAATCCAGGTCAGCACTGTATTAAAAGTATTAGAAGTAGCTTTATAAAACTAGGAAATGATTGGACATCAGCTTTCCTGGAGACGCCAGTGGTTGCTTACCAATGAACACATTTTTACTAGTTTGCTTTCTTGTCTATCTGTCTTGTCCACGTAGCGACCATAGAGGTTGGGGGTGAGGTGAAAAGGTTGGTAACGTCACATAACACGGCTACCGAGCAGGACCGGCGTGTTGTGCGGGCAATAGCAGAATGCATCGCAGGCAGTATACATGGAAATCGATGATGGTCGTTACACGGCACTGCTACATGTGCGAGCAGTAGTATTGCCTCTGCAGCGTTGCCCTCGTGTCGCCGCAGGGCTACGCCCGCGTTGCTAGCCAATTTGTGGCGGCGACCACAATATAAAGCTATAGACGAGATGGCATAAGAAGGTCCCTGACAGCTTGCCGCACTGTTGCCCGCTTTTAAATGCGAAGTGCTAACGGTTGCAGACGAGAACAGTAGCCATCCACCGAGCTGTGATAACACTGAGGCACTGGTTCAGAGATGTTTGCAAAATCGCTTTATAATATCGGTTGAGGTGGGTTCGCGAAGATGCCGCACCCAGCCCGCTGCAGTTGTCAGGGATGAACTTATGCCGACTCAGCTACAGGTATATCACAGCTCTGCCGTCGCTCTCATATCACACTCATTACACACCATTGGTTTGGTACCGCGTTTCACTAAGTCCTAGGTTCTTACTTTTGAATCACTCATTTTAACTTCATTATTCTGCCATGCCTTCTCTGTAGTTCGTTTTCCTCTTGTTGATGTCCTCCTGTTCACACTCGACTAACTGCTGTTGCCCAACCCTGGCCGGTCAGTTTCACTCTGTTGGTTCTTTGTATTGTTTCAAGTCAGACTCCGGTCACAGTAGTTTGCAACAATAATATAACCTCATAAAAAATGTTTAAAATCCATTGAGGAATTTCTCACATACGACTAGTAAACAAAATATAATTATTAAAATAAAAACAAAATGTTAATAAAACAATATCAAATAGGACTGAAAATTATAAAGGAACCCCATACAGAAAGTGTTGAAAATTTGTGATTGTGAGTTGTTAGTAGCCATAAATATATTTGTAAGATTTAGATTTATAACAAAAAATTCGGGGCACATGCAACAGATAAGAGTTAGAAGGTGAGCTATTCATACTGTAGTTATTTAGTGCTTGCACCTCACATTTTTCGTTACAAATCTTACAAGAATTTTCATAGCTAATAAAAATTCACTATCACAAATTTACAGAAATATCTGTATGGGGTTAGGAATCCATCAGGAGCCAGGAGAAATTATTTTATACTTTTTAGTCATATTTAAAAACATGTTATTTTAAAAAATTGTTTTTATCCAGAATTATTTTACAAACAATTTATTTTCGTCACATATGGTTTCCTCAGTGGTGGGCGTGAATCAAAGGTCTGTCACACTATCTGAAGATGACTGGTGACACCAAAAACTAATAATTTCGTACCGGAGTTGTAACTACATTGGGAAATAAATTATTTTCTGCACTGAAGTTAGTTTCGAATTCCGTTTCTGTGTGTACCCTCATGCATAGTAACTGCATTGAAAATAACTGAAATGAGTACAGTTTATTCAAGATGACTGAGGACCTGACGTCAGTTAGTTGGTGGCGGTCACACTGTGAAAAGTTAATTTAAAAAAGATAACTAGTGTTTTAGATATTCCGAATTTCATCACCATCTCCAGACAAATGCTACTTGGGCTACCTAAGGAATGACTCCTTTTCTAGTGCAGATCTTCCTTTTTTATTTCATTTATGATAGGTATTGTGTATTATGTTTATTTATTTATTGTCGTGGAGAATTCTCACAGAGATGCACAAAGCAGTACAAGTATATTAAGAACCCTACAAAGAAATAGATACAATTTATGTTTCAAGAAAATTTATTGAAACATTACATGTCACAGTGAAACAAGATGCGTGGAAATATTGGATCTGTTTTTCGTGTACACTCATTTCTTCTTCTTTCGACAATCGGTCGCATAAACTCCACAAGTATTGGCCTTCTTCTTACTCTAGAAATCCTCCATCCACAACGAGAGTGTGTCCACTTCTCCACTAAAGTGTTTTGTTTGGTACTTCACGCTTCTTCCTGAAAACTATGTATTTCTGTGACTTTCTTGATTGCATCTTGGCACAGTAAATTTGACGCGCCTGATTCCGTGTGGTCTTTTACTGTATCGGCTGCGTTCAGTATTATTACTATTTTGCAAATAATGTCTGCACCTAATGGTTCAGTTTGTCTCATCCCACACTTGCTAAGTGTCCTATTAGGCGGATTCTTCGTTTACACACTGTAAACGCTGTTTTAGAGATTTCCCTACTTGTTTCTACACTAATTCAAGTTCTTTTTGCGCCTCATTGACGTTATAGGCAACTAGTGATATGGCGTCTTTGACTTTAGGTGTTAGTCGGTTTGCTGGTGCATCGGCTCTATCCGCTCTCTCACACTTATTTAAAGGGCACAGCTGAATAGTAGTGGGGAGAGACCATCCGCTTGTCGTGCTCTTGTGTCTGTTTTAAATTTTTTGCTCAGTTCTCCCATAAATTTCACTTTTCATTGTCTCTGTAGGTCATTCCTTTTCTAAATTTGTTATCTTTTGATGTAATCCAGTTTCAGCCATAATTCCGGGGAGAGATTTTCTGTGTACTCTGCCACATGCTTGTTTGCAGTCGACAAATGCAATGTGTGATTCATAAAATCAACTACTTCCTTACCGGGGTCAGCACCCATTTCTTTTCTCGAGGCTATCTGTTTTTTCACTCTTGTTATTGCGTTATCTGTGCAGAACTGAGCAACAGTAGAGAATGCTCCTCAATAAGAAAAAACGAAAGTACGTTGATGTTTATTAATATGAAGTAAGATGATGAAGCGATGTTTAAAATTTTTCGAGTTTGTATGTTTTAAGTAAATTACCTCTCTGTAGAAAGTAAATACGTTTTGTTCAGTTTTAGGCAAGTATAGTAAGTAACAAAAAGCTGAGAGCTGGAAGCGGACTGAGACGCGGGAAAAGCCCGCTCTGGCTTCTTTCTTTCTTCCGTTCTACTTTCGCTCCACGCCGGTGAATAACACTGAAAGAACGTTCGTTTCCAAAGACTGCACGACGGCGGTGACGCACTTCGGGCTGCACCTGACTCACGCAGCCCCTCCTACAGGGCTTTTCATCGCGAATACAGAGAACTTCTGCTTCGCTTTTAAAACTAAACAGATGTTTTGGAAGCTGGACTGTAGCAATGTCTTTCTCTCCATTACCAAACAGTACTATTTTACTACATATTTACAATTAAAGTTTTGGGAATCGTTTGGGAATCGGGATTTACATACACGGATGAACCAAAACATTATGACCACTTGTTTAATAGCATGTTGGTCCACCTATGGAACGCAATACACCAGTAATTTTGCGTGGCATGGATTGGACAAGTGCTTGGTAGGTTTCTGAATGTACGTGCCACCAGAAATCAGCGCACAGAAAATCAGGCAACTCCCGTAAATTAGGCGCCGGTAGTTGTGGAAGCAGCACAGGTTCCTTATAGCGTTCCAGATGTGTTCCATTTGAACCATTTTTTGAATTAACGTGGCGCTAGAAGAAGAAAACAAAGAGGAGTAGGGGCACACCGCGACTAGAATATGGAAAACAGGCTGAAGAGGATACGATACGATGTAGCAGTGCCTGTCTTGTTGCAGTGCCTGTGATGTTCAGAAGTGTGATCCGAAGTTTCTTCGGGCTTGCGTGCATATCAGAAGGAACAGGCAATGTGGCAACCACTGCCGTTATGAAACACACAAAATGTATCCGCAGTTGCGAATAGGACAACCATCATCTGTATAATGAAATTACGACAGTGGAAATTTGTGCCTGACCGGGACTCGAACTCGTATTACCCACTTAACCGCGAACGATCGCCTTGCGTTTAGCCTATCCGAGCACGCCGCACAGCCAGGCCCAAACTTACATATGCCATCGGCCGTGTGTCCACAACCTGAACACGTACATTCATAAGGTATATTCCCGTACAGGGGAGATACTTCAATTGAAAGTCGCTTGCCCAGTGTCGGCATTAAACTGTCGCCATTTCATTACGCTACTAATAGTTGCAATATTGGCAACTGCGAAAACATTTCATGTAGGGGCAATAAATGGTCGTGGCCGTTGTTCCGCGTATCGTAATACATACTTTTTCAAATTCGTAAAACTTGGTAATGCAAACTGACAGTGCACAAATAACTGAAATTTAACAATACTGCACCGCTGACAAACATGAAATGACTAAGAGCTATCGGAAATTATCCGACAATTTCCTGAAAAAAGATTTACACTGTTGAAAAAAATTCTACACTCCTGGAAATGGAAAAAAGAACACATTGACACCGGTGTGTCAGACCCACCATACTTGATCCGGACACTGCGAGAGGGCTGTACAAGCAATGATCACACGCACGGCACAGCGGACACACCAGGAACCGCGGTGTTGGCCGTCGAATGGCGCTAGCTGCGCAGCATTTGTGCACCGCCGCCGTCAGTGTCAGCCAATTTGCCGTGGCATACGGAGCTCCATCGCAGTCTTTAACACGGGTAGCATGCCGCGACAGCGTGGACGTGACCCGTATGTGCAGTTGACGGACTTTGAGCGAGGGCGTATAGTGGGCATGCGGGAGGCCGGGTGGACGTACCGCCGAATTGCTCAACACGTGGGGCGTGAGGTCTCCACAGTACATCGATGTTGTCGCCAGTGGTCGGCGGAAGGTGCACGTGCCCGTCGACCTGGGACCGGACCGCAGCGACACACGGATGCACGCCAAGACCGTAGGATCCTACTCAGTGCTGTAGGGGAGCGCACCGCCACTTCCCAGCAAATTAGGGACACTGTTGCTCCTGGGGTATCGGCGAGGACCATTCGCAACCGTCTCCATGAAGCTGGGCTACGTTCCCGCACACCGTTAGGCCGTCTTCCGCTCACGCCCCAACATCGTGCAGCCCGCCTCCAGTGGTGTCGCGACAGGCGTGAATGGAGGGACGAATGGAGACGTGTCGTCTTCAGCGATGAGAGTCGCTTCTGCCTTGGTGCCAATGATGGTCGTATGCGTGTTTGGCACCGTGCTGGTGAGCGCCACAATCAGGACTGCATACGACCGAGGCACACAGGGCCAACACCCGGCATCATGGTGTGGGGGGTGATCTCCTACACTGGCCGTACACCTCTGGTGATCGTCGAGGGGACACTGAATAGTGTACGGTACATCCAAACCGTCATCGAACCCATCGTTCTACCATTCCTAGACCGGCAAGGGAACTTGCTGTTCCAACAGGACAATGCACGTCCGCATGTATCCCGTGCCACCCAACGTGCTCTAGAAGGTGTAAGTCAACTACCCCGGCCAGCAAGATCTCCGGATCTGTCCCCCATTGAGCATGTTTGGGACTGGATGAAGCGTCGTCTCACGCGGTCTGCACGTCCAGCACGAACGCTGGTCCAACTGAGGCGCCAGGTGGAAATGGCATGGCAAGCCGTTACACAGGACTACATCCAGCATCTCTACGATCGTCTCCATGGGAGAATAGCAGCCTGCATTGCTGCGAAAGGTAGATATACACTGTACTAGTGCCGACATTGTGCATGCTCTGTTGCCTGTGTCTATGTGCCTGTGGTTCTGTCAGTGTGATCATGTGATGTATCTGACCCCAGGAATGTGTCAATAAAGTTTCCCCTTCCTGGGACAATGAATTCACGGTGTTCTTATTTCAATTTCCAGGAGTGTATATCAAGAGGCTGACTTACACTGTTAGTACTGGGGGGAATCCGAATTATGTTAACAGTGTTTTCGCCCGTCTGTTAAAGACAGAGGTGTCCTTATGTTCAGACCATGGGTTCAACAAAAATAATGAATTATTTTCTGTAGTTGGTAAGAAGATGTTTTGGATGTAACGTTAAAAATTATTCTCTCCCATTTTTCGAGATTTTGCTACGTCGATTGCGAGATTTTTGCAACTAAACTGTCCTTTTTTGATATTTTCGGTCTTAATTTGTATTGAGTCTCCTGTAGGTAGATATAAAGCTGCAGAAACAGTAATTCACAGATGTTTGTCACTGGAATTGTTGTGTATGAATGTGTCATACCAGTCACTAATTGCACAATCGACTTAGCCTTTTTTCACACAAAATGATAAACTGCGGTTTGGATGCAGTTCTTGTGTGAACCCTGACTGACTGGCTTTGTACAGAGCAATTTAAGGCGATAACAAGAAGCGTCATCTTCACATCAGCTATAAATACCTCTATAGTATTACCTATTCACTGCATGTCCTGTACAGGTTTACTTGAAATAAACTTCGTAATTTTGCGACTTCCTTTACAGTATCATTTCCTGACTCTAACTAGATCGAAGAAAGAAGGAAATCAGTAATCTTCACCTCACTTGCAGTTGAGAGGGCCCAGTCTCACAGATCTTTCTCAGTGATGGTGCACTAACTCCCACGAACAGTTCTAGATCTTTCGAACCGTTTTTATTTCACAATTTTGTGAGTTTAATTTTGGCGTATACTTCACGTAAATTTTCCTACCACTTATAAAATTCACGTTCAGATTTTACGAAACGAAACCGGCTATGCAAATTGTTTAACCATTTCCTCCTTCCTTCGTTTAACCACAAGTATCTAGGCTTTTCTTTGTCACTGAAAGATATTACTGCACATGTTTTCTTTGGACTAGGATGATACTGTATTTTTGTTCTGGACTTCTATTAGAACAACAATCATCATTCGAACCACAGTTCATAGACTCGTCAATTTCCTGTTTTCTTCTGATGTTTCCACAATTTCTAACGAAATGTCGACATCATTCGATTGAATGTCCAAGAAATTAATTAATAAATAACGCATATGTTTGTCTTCAGGAGAAGTAAGTGATATCTGTTGCATGCCACATTCTTCATATTTCATCTATGGACGGTTGAAAACATTAATTGGATTCCACATTGGTGTGAAACTCTGGAAGCTACATAAAGACAGATGTTATTAGCAAGAATAAGTGAAAAAAACACAAGGTTCAAAATGGTTCAAATGGCTCTGAGCACTATGGGACTCGACTGCTGAGGTCATCACTCCCCTAGAGCTTAGAACTACTTAAACGTAACTAACCTAAGGACATCACACACATCCATGCCCGAGCCAGGATTCGAACCTGCGACCGTAGCGGTCGCGCGGTTCCAGACTGAAGCGCCTAGAACCGCTCGGCCACTACGGCCGGTGGTGGATACCGCAAAGGCTACTTCTAATTACTATAGATGTTAAATGAATTGCCAGTTCGAGCAAATAGCTACTATGAACAATTGTGTCAAAGAAATTATCAACAGAAACTAAAGTTCGCTTTACAAATTACTATCTTGTTATGCCGTGCTATCTTTTTACCAATGCGCCACCAGCCAAGGCTATGAGCCTGCCGTGTTACGCATGCACTGACAGATACAGCCATGGTAGGGTTGTTCGTTTCTCCGGCTGCCTAGTGAGTTACAAATTCGGCAATTTTCAAAATTAAAAAAAAAAACACTTGCAGTGTCGTTTATCAGCTAAAATTTTGAAATTGTGTTTCTTTCAATGTATTCCTACTGCATAAAAAAATTCAAGGTAGGTTTCAACATGTCGGACTGGACTGTTCCATTGTTAGGAGCGAGAGAACATACGCTAAGCGTGAAGCCCAAAATGCCACATCGCCTTCCCAAACAGTAACTAAAACTCAGTTTCTGCCACAGTGTTCGTTATTGATTATAGTAAATCAAATTTTGCATCTGGCACAATATCGTTTACGAAATGGTATTCGTGGAGGAGTATTAATCTTCTGTCTTCAGGAATTCTGACTTGGACCTAGATAAGTTATGGGAGGCGAAACGGCGTGCTTAGAGGAGCTTTCTGACTACTTATTGTGCAATTCAGGATTGCGTTTTTAAGGATGATAACCTCATGCTGAGATGTAGCCCACTCAGCGTGACACATGTCCTATGAAGCGCAGTCTACCATACTCTTCCCGAACAATACTGAAACCCTTCGTAAATTGGTCTGTCAAACTGTTTCTCTCTAATTGCAGAGAGAAACAAAAATAATGATACGAGATCTGCCTGTATAGTCTACTTGTTTCCACTCCTGACTGTGGTATTTAGAAACCCTCCAAATAAAAGAGGCAGGAAACATACGAAGTTGCGAGGTGCTAGACTCAATTTGTCACACAGTTTGAATCTGCCAGGAGCTTTCGAAACAACGCATACTTCACTGCAGCGTGAAAGAATCATTCTGGGAACAAACCCTAGCTGTGGCTACACTTTTTCTAAAAGTGTAAGCCGAGCAATTTATTTTGTTGAGCTTGTAAGAACTTTGGAAAGCAGGGAAGCAGCTGTGGATGAGGGTCGTGATTTGTATCTCGATGGCTCAGTCGGTAAAAGCATTTCCCAGGTAAATCAAGGCTGCGGGTTCGAGACAGAGACCGTACACAGTTTTAATCTGCTAGAAAGTTTCGCGGTTCATTTAGATTTGAGACAGCAACCCATGAAGTTTGTGTAAATAGTAACTTGACGATTTTTATAGTGGTTGGAAATATTCAAAAGAGGCGGCTGTAGATCTAATCACTCAGTGCTGAAACAGTTAATAATCAGTCGAAGAGAGACTGAAAACTTAATTAATGAAACTAATCACGTTACACATGACAATAACAGAGTGAACGATAAATCAACGAAGAAATAGTACGTTCATAATCTCAATTTTCCTCTTCCCATTACTAGAGGTGACATCCCATTGTTCGGTCAGCGTTGCAGTTTTCTCGCAAGGGAAACTCCCCATCGCACCCCCTCAGATTTATTGGTAAGAGCCGGCCGTTGTGGCCGAGTGGTTCTAGGCGCTTCAGTCTGGAACCGCGCGACCGCTACGGTGCAGGTTCGAAACCGGCCTCGGACATAAATGTGTGTGATGTCCTTAGGTTAGTTAGGTTTAAGTAGTTCTAAGTTCTAGGGGACTGATGACCTCAGATGTTAAGTCCCATAGTGCTCAGAGCCATTTGAACCATATTGGTAAGATGGCCAGTGGACAGCCCCTCAAAAACCGAACACAGATCAAGCATGAAAACAGGAAGAAGGTGTATTGAACTGTGATAAAAGAAGCAAAATCGAAGCAGAGAACAATCCAAGCTCAAGATGAGCGACATGGAACGAACCTGAATAGCCAAGGCATCGTAGTTATGTAATCACGATGTTGGAATGCGAAGGGGGAGAGACGTGTCCAGATCTCCGTTGTGTCCCATTTTCTTTCACATAATTGTGAACTTTCCATTCAGTCATTGAAGTGTGTGTCCGCTGTATTCAGATTTGTGTCTGTGTCGTTGTGCAACGTCCGTTTGCAACAGTGAGGTGTAAAGAAGGGACATCTAGATGTACATTCCTCCTATTTGTTCGACACAAGTATTACAAGGTATAGCCTTTGCGTTCCCTTTTTTAAGTTTTGACTCTTGAATTCCTTTGTTGTAAGATAGTTCACACCGGTTTATCTGTTGTTCTCATTTCTGCGAGAGGTCTGTGGGGCATCACGGATGCTCTGACTATTCATCACATTTATTTGCGACGGTAAAATATTCTTACCACGTGACTCATAATCTATAAGCAATGCATAGTATGACAATTGCCAAGACAAGGAGAAAAGACACATAAGTATCCGGAAGGTAAGTTCATAATTTTGTGAAAAAAAAGGGTCACGAGGGGACTTGAACGCGGATCTCCCACTTTGTAGCCCAACACCGTGACCACACAATCACGATGCCGTGATTCTTGCAGTTTGCTCGATGTTGCACATCTTGAGCTTGGAACGTTCATTGTTTCTATTTTGATTCTTTTCTCACAGTTCAACAGTGCACGTTCTCCAATTTTCATGCTTGATCTGTGTTCATTTTGACAGGCTATCCACTGTGCCATTTTATCATTAAATATGAGGAGGTTCTGATGGGGAGTTTCCCTTCCCAGTAAAGTATCAGTAGTTTCTCCACATGAATTTCTTGCCATTTCGCAAATGACTTTCAAGTTTACAACCCAGTGAAATGTCTGTCACTTCATGCAGTTATCATACGGTAGTCCTGCCTGCTACGAGGAGCATATTGGTGTGGTCAAGCTGGAATAGGTCATGAAAAAGCTCTAGAGGTTTCGATTGCTTTATTTCATTAAAACCACATAAGTGGTCCATTAATAGTTACGAAATGAAAACTCTGCTGAAATGACTTTAAAAATTTAAATAATAATACGAAGTTGACAGGAACAAACAGAATGATGCAGCATTTGGTCTTAGTATTCTACTCGTAACTGCAACGGATGTGTTGCAGACTATCCACTTGTTTGACCTATTTCCTGGTGCACTTTTTTTTTCACCAAGCGGAGCAGCGAATGGGCTTCTGTTTTAAAGTTTCCGAGTCAATTCATGTCACCTGCGTATCTCGTTACTGCCGCCGCGCCTCGAAAGAACATCCCCGAGTATGACGAAGATTGTTCTAGACGAAGTAAAGGGATGACTCTCGCAACACCAGAAATAGTAGGTCCAGGGTACGACTGCGGCAGTAGCGTATTCTCTTTATATACCTATACGCCATGCTCGTGCATGCAAGCAACTTTGGCTCCAGCCTGTCAATGATTGACACGACACAAGATAACAATTTGCACGCGGTCGAATCGTCAAGAATACAGCAATGTGTGTCCTCTGTACAGCCGTGTGTTCACCGGGAAACACAATGCAGGAGTGTGATGTTTAAGTCTTACTCTGTAAAATACTGCTATCAATTCAACGTTGGAATTCTTCATTTAAAACAGCATTTCGTTCTCAAAACTGGTCCAACATAATGCCGCGATAGTCCTCTCAATCAGTGTTCCATCTTTGACAGTATTGATATCTATGCGGGTGCAAGCAGCAACAAAAATCGGAAACGAAAAAGCTAAATTTCGCTATCAGGCCCTGCAGATCATGCCATGCCATTTCGACCGGCCGCCGTGTGATCCTCTCCCACGCAGCTTATTTGCGGATGTGGAATGGAGGGGCTTGGGTGGTGGTGATTTGGTTTGTGGAGTGTTCAACTGCGCCGTCATCAGCGCCCGTACAAAGTCTCAATATTTACACAGTCCAATTTTTGTACGCAGCCCAATCTATCCACTGTCACGAATGATGATGATTAAATGATGAGAACAACACAAACACTCAGTGCGCTGACAGAGAAAATCTCCAACCCGGCCGTGAAGATTCCCGGCAACGCAAGCCAATAGACAACGAGCTGCGGGCTGAGGGCCTTGGAGTCAGCACACTGCTCCATCGACCGTTGTCGTCATTCAGACCTTGGAACCGCTACCTCTCAATCAGGTAGCTCCTGAGTTGGCATCACGAGGCTTAGTGTACTGCGGTCCAGTCCTTCCATCAAGAAAAAATCGGAAATCGAACCTGGGTTTTCTGCATAGCAGCTATCTGCACGGACCACTCAGCTACGTAGACGAACATGTGCGAACAGAACAAAACAAAGTGAACTGAGTAAATTGTGCTCGAAGGATGCTGCGTACAAACAAAATTCTTCCGATATACTTTACGCTATTCTACGATTTTACTTATCTCTCTTCCCGTTGTTGCTTGTGGGAAACTGGTGGCTGTTGATGTCTGCTACATCGACACAAAAGTTAAACTGCGATATGCAGCCTTCATTAACCTGCTAAGTGGAACCATTTTCCTGCAGAATAAGCTACTGTACTTGAAATAAATAATAACTTCAAATAAATGACCAGTTTTTACACCTTGGTAATTTCCAAATTTATATGAGACCTTTTGTGCGTCACTGAACATCGGAGTATACATGAGTGTTCCGTTACATGTTGTTACGTCATGGAAAAGGTTTAGTGAGCTCTTAGGATTCAGATGCATGTTGCATATACTGAGCATCGTACTTAACATTACATGCGATCTGTCGAGGCATTATATAAGGTCGGAAGCTCGTATACACTAGAAAATCATATAGACGTTGAAACGGGCCAATAGTGCGAAGTAATTTTTTATTTCAAATAAAGTAACGGACTTTCAAATACTTCTCGGATATTCAGCCGAGTATAGTCGTTGTTAAGGCATGAAATATCTGCAACGAGAAGGATTTGAATTACATAATCACTAAGAAAATTTCTGATTGCATATAAAGTAGCAAGATATGCAGAAAAAGTGTCTGTTTTTCTCAATCCAGTCAAAATGTAAATACTACCTTGTGTCTCGTTGTTCCTTGTTTGCTGCCGGCCGGAGTGGCGGAGCGGTTCTAGGCCCTTCAGTCTGGAACTGCGTGACCGCTACGGTCGCGGGTTCGAATCCTGCCTCGGAAATGGATGTGTGTGATGTCCTTAGTTAGGTTTTAGTAGTTCTAAGTTCTAGGGGACTGATGACCTCAGAAGTTAAGTCCCATAGTGCTCAGAGGCTGTTGAACCTTGTTTGATACGTGTTTCATTGTTCTCAGTATGAGTCTAATAGCAAGGTGTTGCGTCTGTCTCTCCAGGAGTTTATCGGTTTCTTAATATTGAAATTCGTGTTATAGCAATCTACGATACTGTTGTGCAATGTTTTCTTTTTTTCCTCCAAAACGGACAAAAATGGTTCAAATGGCTCTGAGCACTATGGGACTTAACATCTATGGTCATCAGTCCCCTAGAACTTAGAACTACTTAAACCGAACTAACCTAAGAACATCACACAACACCCAGTCATCACGAGGCAGGGAAAATCCCTGACCCCGCCGGGAATCGAACCCGGGAACCCGGGCGTGTGAAGTGAGAACGCTACCGCACGACAACGAGCAGCGGACCCAATACGGACATTTCCTAACTAAAAATACTTAAACAGTAACCAGAGTATTTTAGGCCCCAGGATAATATTTATTTAGTTGGTATGCATTAATGCGTTGTAACCAATGGTCTATGGTGTGATTTTCCCCATTATGATACTACACTTATAAGCCAAAACCTTATGTAACCACTGTTCATCGCAATGTTGGATGCTGCCTGGTAGCTTTGCGAGCTCGTGATGCGGTAACAAAAGTATGTGAGCAGACATGGAAGGGGGAACACTCTAGCGAAGAAATGGCTGCAAATAGGAAAATCCATTGAGGTAAGCGACTTTGACAAACGGAAGATTATTATAACACAGAGCCTGTGAACGAGTATCTCGAAAACGGCGAAGCTGGTCAACTGTTTACGTGCCACTGTCGTGAGCATCTACGGAAAGAGTAAGGACAGTGAAATTACCACTAGGCGCTAAGTGGTTGAACGTCCACGACGCTTCACAGAACATTGAGTTCGGAGGCTTGTCTGCTCTGTAAAGAGCACAATGCTGCGGCACACACAATTGTTTCGGGTGCACCTTTCGTCGTACATTGTTAAACATGGATCTCCGCAGCAGACCACCCCAACGTGCTTCAAATATTGATCCAACGGCAGCGTCAATTATGATTGCAGTGGGCACGGGGCCTCCGGAATTCCCATCGATCAATGGAAACGTTTCGGCTCTTCGATGAATCACATTTTTGCTACACTAGGTCGACGTTTGTCTCCACAAACGCAGTCATTAAGGGGAACGGCGGCTCGAAACGTGCAGCGCTCCACGGACGTTGGCTGGTGGGAGCAGTATTATGCTATGGGAGACATTCTACTACGCTTGCACGGGACCTGCGGTAGTAACCGAAGACACGCTGACAGATGCGAACTACCTGCATCGCTTTATGATTGACGTCTTCCCCGACGGTGATTTCATCTATCAGCAGTATAACTGTCCGTGTCTCGGAGCCAGAACCGTTCTACGGTGGTTTGAGGAACATTGTAGTGAACTCGCGTTAATGTCTCGGCGACCAAATTCGACTGATGTAAATCCTGTGGAATACATATGGTTCGCTGTCGCGCCATCACCGCGCACACAAATCAGCGAATTACATGACCTATTCGTAGACGTCTAATGCCACATACCTCCACAAACCTACTGACAAACTGTTTCGTTCCAAAGACAGACCAACGAGCTATGTAGCAGGTGGTCGTAATGTTTCGGCTTATCAATTCAAATGGTTCAAATGGCTCTGAGCACTATGGGACTTAACATCGGAGGTCATCAGTCCCCTAGAACTTAAAACTGCTTAAACCTAACTAACCTAAGGACATCACACACATCCATGCCCGAGGCAGGATTCGAACCTACGACCGTAGCGGTCGCGCCGTTCGAGACTGAAGCGCCTAGAACCGCTTGGCCACACCGGCCGGCGGCTTAGTAGTGTACTTCCGCATTCATATTAGATGGAATGACGTCTCTACTGCAACATATTAAAATGCCATCCATTATGCTTCACTGTATTGCGACATTAGTGACAGACATTTGCGATGTGCGAGGTGTTGCTTTAGTCTCGTACTTTTGTTGTAAGATATATAACCAAACACAACTTTATGATTAGTAACGAATTTCTCTCTGTAGAAGGAAGGAATCAAGGTTAGAGTTTAAGGTTACTAGAGATGGAGCACAGGGTCGGGTTAGGAAAGGCTGAAAAAGGCAGTCGGACGTTCCCATCCCGGTGTGTGCCTTAAGTGAGTTATGATTTGTTGGTTGATTTGGGGAGGAGACCAAACCTGCGAGGTCATCGGACGAGGAATGGGTGCGGAAGGAAATGGGCCGTGCCCTTTCGAAGGAACCATCCCAGGATTTGCCTGAAGAGATTTAGGGAAATAACGGAAAAACTAAACGGTTCAAATGGCTCTGAGCACTGTGCGACTTAACTTCTGAGGTCATCAGTCGCCTAGAACTTAGAACTAATCAAACCTAACTAACATAAGGACATCACATACATCCATGCCCGATTCAGGATTCGAACCTGCGACCATAGCGGTCCTCGGTTCCAGACTGTAGCGCCTAGAAACGGAAAAACTAAATCAGGATGGTCGGCCGCGGGTTTGAACCGTCGTCCTCCCGAATGCGAGTCCAGTGTTCTGACCACTTCGCCAACTCGCCCAGCAGTGATTTATGTAAATCACAGAAACCTAAATGTGTATGGCCAGAGGGGTATTTGAACCATCGTCCTCCCGAAGGCGAGTCCAGTGTTCTGACCACTACGCCACCGCGGTAGTGTTTCTTTTTTTTCATCTCTATAGAAAATGGCGAATATGGAAATAGCTGTTACTCACGGATTTCTTGTTGTCCTCTTAAGCAGAAACTCACAGTACCCGTTAAAAATACAAACTGACAGTAACAGACAGTCATATAGATATTTTAGGTATGTGAACAGAGATATGTTTCTATACATCGCCCATAAAATTGTTGCTTTTTTCAGACTGACTTGTGGTGTTGCAGGGTCGTGCATGTTCCCGTCGCGCTGGCACGGGACGTGGTTCCAGTCAGGGGTGCGCCAGCCCATCAGCATAGAGCAAAGCCGCCTCAGCAGCAAGGGCCGCTGCCTGCGCTCCGATGGCGACAAGTTCGTCGTCGTCGATGAGTGAGTATACCTGCTACTTTTTCCCGTGTGCGCCCAGTCGTCTTCAGTTCGCGCCATGCAACTTGACGTAAACGTAATAAATGAGTTTGAGTGAAGGAAAGTATATAGTGAGCGCCTTGAGTGTTTACGGAAAAATGCAACGAATCAGAAAATGCGACACGTACTGTATACAATAATAATCAATTAATTCCGTCTAAAGCTCTCTCTCTCTCTCTCTCTCTCTCTCTCTCTCTCTCTCTCTCTCTCTCTCTCTCTCTCTCTCTCTCTCTCTGTCGTCAGAAGTACCGCCATCCTTAGGGAACCATTATTATTATCGACAGCTAGCTTTAAATGTGGACAATTTTAAGCTAAACCAAATGGGTTGAAAACTCACGGAACATTGAGGAAAAAACGATGTAACATCACGTCGATCAACAGAGACGAGGTACGAGCTCGGATCGTAAGGAAACGATCGTGACCGTTTCAGGGAATCAGCCTGGCGATTCAGATCATTAAGTTTCCTTTAATTTACGTCTATGGTCATAATCTGTTAAACAAAAAAGATTGTGACCGTAGACGTAAATTAAAGTAAACTTTATTACATATACGGGTCACTGTGTTTTTTTCGCGACGATGTCGCAGCTTGTGATTCAGATCATTTCCGGGAAACATACGTAAATCTTGATGGCCGGACGGAATTTTGTACCTCGGTTATCCCGAATGCTAATCCAGTGTTGTAATCCCTGCGCCTCCTGTACTGTTCGAATACAGTAGTAATGGTGTGCTACTTGACTCATTCACGACCATTAATTATGTACGCGTAAAGTTGTGAAACGTCATGAACAGGAACGAGCACACAACGCTAATTATTGGGAAAGCGAATGGCTGGCTACTGTTGGTTGGGAGGGTTATGGGACAGTTTACTGCACCTATAAAAGATGGGGAGTACAGGACGCGTGTGCGACCCATTCGTGAGTACTGTTCGAAGGAAAGGAGGAAGCACAGACCGAAGACTAGGGTTTAACGGTTAGGCTATGACGATGTAGAGACGGATCACAAACTCGAATTCGTGCGAGGTAGGAAGAGGAATCGGCCACGCGCTTGCTTTCATGTTGCTTCCACCAGATGCTTTTGGTGTTAAACATGTGACAAGAAGAGATCTCCACCCCCAAACGAAAGTAGTTGCTGTTATGAGGTGGGGTGCTTGCACACAGCAGCTATACAGCCTCGTCAGAGGTTCAACAGGGTCACGCAACAGCTATGGCAAAATGATAGCAACACAGATTAACAATAAATTACAATAATTTCATCAGAGAAACCTTACAGATACTTAACTGTATTATGATGATAGTGTGTGGCAACAGTACAGAGATCTCTTACACTAATCTGTCTTTAACTGTGGCATAGTCCTGGATCCAACAAGCGATAAGTAAGATCACCTGAAGCGTCCAGTTCGGCTCTTTTTGGTACGGTCCTGATGCTGTGTTAAGATACTGCCGATATTGCGTTGATACTGTCTCAGTAGAGCCGTGTGTCGGCTTATATCCACATTTTGCGGATGGATGTCCATTTCCGAATTATTTGAGTGACGTACGATGGAAGCGTGAAGCTGATTTTGCATTCAGCACCCTCTGTTGGAGGCTACCCTTAACTCACTTGCACTTGAGTACTTGGCAGTGGTCGGTGCTCTTCTTTATAAGACTGTGCTCATTATCTTACAGAGGAAACAGCAGATGATTACGGGAAACCTAAATCTGGATGCCTGCACGCGGATCCCCATCAGGTGGGATTAAAAAAATGACATCCACGCAACTCAAAGCAGCGCCCCTAGACTTGTTAAGGGTCGGTTTTGTCAATGTGACAGTGTTATGGGAGTGCTTCGTGAGCATAGGTGGGAAGTGTTGGAGGCCAGAGGCAACGCTTTTCAGGAAGTCTAGAGAAACAACATTTGCGACCGACTGCACGACGATACCACTTCTCCCAACGTTCATTGCGCGCAGTGACCGTAAGGCATGCAACGACCGTGGCTATCAAACAACGGAGATTAGCGCTCGTAAACATAAATACTGGAAATCGTTTCCCTCGCCCCGTTTGTGAGTCGAATAGGGAAGGGAATGATTAGAAATAGCACAAAGTACCCATCGCCATGCAATATGCATTTGCTACCAGAGTACGTATGTAGATGTAGCTTACGATGACATTCCTCCTTTCCTGTGCCATCCATGAATCGTGCGTGGGAAGAACATTTGTTGGTAAGCCAGATTTTCTCTGATTTTATTATCCTGTTGTGATCAGTTTGCAGTAGGTGTATGAGAGGAAGTAATACGTTGCTGACTCTTGGTAGGAATAAACGTATCTGTGAGCCAAAAAGCCTCTTACGTACCGTCTGCCGCTGGAGTTCATTGAGCGGTTCCATGTCCCTCTAATATTACCGAACAGAACAGTGACGAAATGCACTACTCTACTTGGGATCTTTTCCCTCTCCTCCATCAACCTGCTTATTAAGGCTAGCAGACTGACGAACAGTACTGAAGACTCGTTGTGACGAATGTTTTGTAAGCGACTTACTTCTTAAATGAATTATGCACCCTTAGGATTCTTCCCGGCCGCATACTCGTGCATAGTTTGCGGATTATTGTTTCCAGTGAGTGATCACCAATCGTCTAGTCTAACAGTGATGGCTCTTTCCTGCTAGTAATACGCTACATTTGTCAACGCATCTGTCACCTCACACAAATATCTGCGTATAACAGTTTGTCGGGATATGAAATGGCACCATATCACAGACAGTTGTAGGTAAAGCAGGTGGCAATCTTCGCAACATTTGTAGAGTCTTATAGAAACGCAGTCAGTCTACAATGGAGGTTGCCTACGAAATACTCATCCAATCCATCTTAGAATATTGCTGAAGTGTGTGGGAATCGTGTCAGGAAAGACTAAGAGGGGATATTGAACGTATACAGAGAAGGTTAGCACGAATGGTCACAGGTTTGTTTGATCCGTAGGTGAGTGTCACTGAGATGTTGAAGAAACTGAACTGGCAGACGCATGAAGGTAGACACAAACAATCCCGTGAAAGCCTGCTTAGTAAGTTTCAAGATCCAGCTTTAAATGATGCATCTAGGAATATACTCCAGTTCTCTATGTACGGCTCCCGTAGGCATCGATAGGACAAGATTAGACTAATTAGAGTACGCACAGAGGTGTCGAAACAATCATTCTGCCTGTTCTTTATACGTGAATGGAACTGGAAGAAGCCCTAATAACTGGTACAATAGCAAGTGGTCTCTGTAGGACACTTCAGTAGTCTGCAGAGTATGAATTTAACTGTATACGTTGAGGTCAGCTGGCAGTCCCTGCAACGCAGTTGATTCTCTGGGGGACCACCTGTGTTTCACCTGAAATTTCTGCCGTTGAAATTTACCTGTACGCACCAGCGTCATAGGGAAACAGCCTCGCGAAGCTTCCAGCGCTATCCATCGAAGTCATAAGAGTCGAAGCACGAGCTCGGATTGGGGAAGGCGGTCCACGGTAACGTCCCCAGGAATCAGCCCAGCACTGGCCACAAGCGATTCAGGGAAACCTAAATATGAATAACCGGACTGGAATCTGAAACACGGTTCTCTCGAATGGGTAGCCAGTGTTGACACCCTGCACCACCTCGATTTGTATGAAACACGGGTGCTGAGTATCAGACTAAGTCTGCTGGCAAATTCATGCTAATTTCTACTGAGGTGACTTTAGCTCTCTATAAATGTTTTAATACGACATCAAAAAGTGTGTTCCATGATTCTACAACAGACTAAAAACAGCGATAAGACCCAAATTTCTTTTTCCTTTCTCTCTTTCTTCTTTGTCACTCAATATTTATAGTTACAAGTGAGGTGTTCCAAAACGTTTGGAAAAAAAGAAGGAAAGAAGGGGAGGGGCAGTATTTGGATGTATAACAAGTTTATTTGCTCTAAACGGATCACCATTTCTTTCAGTTCATACACACATCAAAAAAGGTTTTTCATCTTCTCGGTTCCGAGAGTTCCGGAACCTGTACAGAAAATTAGAATGGAGATCAACATAAACATCATTTCCGACCTTTTTGTTGCTCATGAAAACCACACATTGCATGTTGTACCGCCCTAAAGCGAAACCTTCAGAGGTGGTGATCCAGATTGTTGTACACATCGGTACCCTCAATACAAAGTAGCACGTCCTCTTGCATTGATGCATGCCTGTATTTGTCAAGGCACACTATCCACAAGTTCAACAGTGCACTATTGGTCCAGATTATCCCACTTCTCAACGGCGATTCGGCGTAGCTCCCTCAGACTGGTTGGTGGGTCACGTCGTCCATAAACAGCCCTTTTCAATCTCTCCCAGGCACGTTCGTCAGGGTTCATGTCTGGAGAACAAGCTGACCACTCTAGTCGAGCGATGTCGTTATCATGAACGAAGTCATTCACAAGATGTGCACGATGGGCGTGCGAATTGTCGTCCATGAAGACGATATGTTTGCACTATCGGTCCGAGAATGGCATTCACGTATCGTATAACCGTTACAGCGGCTTCTATGACCACCAGCGGCGTACGTCGGCCCCACATAATGCCACCCCAAAACAGCAGTGAACCTCTACCTTGCCGCATTCGCTGGACAGTGTGTCTAAGGCGTTCAGCCTGACCAGGTTGCTTCTAAACACGTCTCCAATGATTGTCTGGTTGAAGGCATATGCGACACTCGTCAGTGAAGAGAACGTGATGCTAATCCTGAGTGGTCCATTCGGCATGTTGTTGGGCTCATGTGTACCGCGCTGCATGGTGTCGTGGTTGCAAAGATGAACCTCGGCATGGACGTCAGGAGTGAAGTTTCACATCATGCAGACTACTGCCCACAGTTTGAGTCTTAACACGACGTCCTGTGGCTGCACGAAAATCATTATTCAGCATGGTGGCATTGCTGTCAGGTTTCATCCGCGCAATAATCCGTAGGTAGCAGTGATCCACTGCAGTATAGTCCTTGGGCGGCCTGAGTGAGACATATCGTCAACAACCCGTGTCTCTCTGTATCTCCTCCATTTCCGAACAACATCGCTTTGCTTCACTCCGAGACGCCTGGACACTTCCCATGTTGAAAGCCCTTCCTGACACAAAGTAACAATGCGAACACGATCGAATCGCGATATTGACCGTCTAGGCATGGTTGAACTACAAACACGAGCTGTGTACCTCCTTCCTGGTGGAATGACTGGAACTGATCGGCTGTCGGACCCCTCCGTCTAATAGGCACTACTCATGCATGGTTGTTTACATCTTTGGGCGGGTTTAGTGAAATCTCTGAGCGCTCAAATGGACTGTGTCTGTAATACAATATTCACAGTCAATGTCTATTCAGGAGTTCTGGGAACCGGGCTGATGCAAAACTTTTTTTGATGTGTGTATAATTCACAATAAGACCGATGCAGCGATGAAACTCAATGAAATATTATTAGTGAATAAAAATATGTATCTAGCTCAAGATGAGACCTGAGTTTCTACTGTTAGTGCGTTGCGCGTTACCAATTCAAAAGTCTGCCGTAAACATAGTCACACGTTTCGAAAGTATGCAAAGCAGTTGGTGATGTTTTGCGATGGGTAAGATGCTGAACTCGTGTCCATCGCAAGAAGAGCTCAAATTTCTTCCACGACAGAATGACTTACATTTTTGTTGTGTTCACTCAAATACAACAGGCATATTCCTAGATGGTTGTTAGGTAGTCATTATAGTCATTTTTCCTTCTTTATGTTACATATGAAAACAAATAAACACCTTCCACACAAGCCTTAAGGCCCAGTGGTACCGAACGGCCGCCGTGTCATCCTCAGGCTGTAGGTGTCACCAGATACGGAGGAGCATGTGGTCAGCACACTGCTCTCCCTGTCGCTGTCAGTTTTCGAGACCGGGACCACTACTTCTCAGTCAAGTAGCTCCTGAATTGGCCTCACAGAGGCTGTGCGCACCCCACTTGCCAAGAGCACTCGGCAGACCCAGACGGCGATCAATTCAAGTGCTAGACAAGCCCGACAGCCCTTAACTTCGGTAATCTGACGGAAACGCGTGTTACCACTGTGGCGAGGTCATTAGTTTATGTTACATATATGTGTTCGTATGGTCTTCAGTCCTGAGACTGGTTTGATGCAGCTGTCCATGCTACTCTATCCTGTGCAAGCTTCTTCGTCTCCCAGTACCTACTGCAACCTACATCCTTCTGAATCTGCTTAGTGTATTCATCTCTTGGTCTCCCTCTACCATTTTTACCCTCCACGCTTCCCTCCAGTACTAAAGTGGTGATCCCTTGATGCCTCAGAACATGTTCTACCAACCGACCCCATCTTCTAGTCAAGTTGTGCCACAGACTTCTCTTCTCCCCAATCCTATTCAATACCTCCTCATTAGTTATGTGATCTACCCATCTAATCTTCAGCATTCTTCTGTAGCACCACATATCGAAAGCTTCTATTCTCTTCTTGTCCAAACTATTTATCGTCCATGTTTCACTTCCATACATCGCTACACTCCATACAAATACTTTCAGAAACGACTTCTGACACTTAAATCTATACTTGATGTTATCAAATTTCTCTTCTCCATAAACGCTTTCCTTGCCATTGCCAGTCTACATTTTATATCCTCTCTGCTTCGACCATCACAGTTATTTTGCTCCCCAAATAGCAAAACTCCTTTATTACTTTAAGTGTCTCATTCCCTAATCTAATTCCCTCAGCATCACACGACTTAATTAGACTACATTCCATTATCCTCGTTTTGCTTTTGTTGATGTTCATCTTACAGCGTCCTTTCAAGACACTGTCCATTCCGTTCAACTGCCCTTCCAAGTCCTTTGCTGTCTCTGACAGAATTACAATGTCATCGGCGAACCTCAAAGTTTTTATTTCATCTCCATGGATTTTAATACCTACTCCGAACTTTTCTTTTGTTTCCTTTACTGCTTGCTCAATACACAGATTGAATAGCATCGGGGAGAGGCTACATCCCTGTTTCACTCCCTTCCCTTTCATGTCCGTCGTATGGTCAGTATTGCCTCACGTGTTCCAACATTTCTACGGAATCCAAACTGATCTTCCCCGAGGTCGGCTTCTACCAGTTTTTCCATTCGTCTGTAAATAATTCTCGTTAGTATTTTGCAGCTGTGACTTATTAAACTGATAGTTTTCACATCTGTCAACGCCTGCTTTCTTTGGGATTGGAATTATTATATTCTTCTTGAAGTCTGAGGGAATTTCGCCTGTCTCGTACATCTTGCTCACCAGATGGTAGAGTTTTGTCAGGACTGGTTCTCCCAAGGCTGTCAGTAGTTCTAATGGAATGTTGTCTACTCCCGGGGCCTTATTACATATATAGCACATAATATTTCTTTTCCTGTTCATCCGGTTGTTCACATGAATGATGGTGACCTTGTGTGCTTTTTCGTAATCTAAGTACAGTTTTCAACGTATGAAGCTCCAAAAAAGGAAAGTGATCAGGTAGCGTTTATTTTCAGTTTGGACCTAAGACAATAAGACAGGGAATTTCTCTACGAGAGCATTTCAAAACGTGAAGCAGCGTTCCCACCAGACCCGACGCACTGCGCAACTCCACGCCGCGCGCAAACGCACGGCGCACAGTAGCGAAGAAGTGCGCTGAGCAGCGCAGAGCTTCGCAGGATGTAGAAGAGTGTTCATAGGTGCACAACGAAGTTCCGGTGTGCGCGCAGGCTCTTCAATAACTATGGAAAACTGGAAACGCCGTCAAAACAGAGATGCGCACGAACGAATCATTTCCTTCCATGTACCAACACGAGGTTTGCTTTGCACAGTGAATATTGGAGAGATGCATTTTGAACATTACAGCGCGATACAGAAAAAAAAGTCAAATGTGTCAGGGGAAACACAGATTGAAGTCGAAGACATAACTATAATGGAAATGAAATTTAGATGGACACGACAGGCAGTCAGGCGAATTAACAGTTGACGGACCAGTGAAAGTCTTTTCTGGATTCTAAGAAATAAGAGAAGACAGAAACGCTGGGCTAACTGAAACTAGGCCATCTTTGTTACCTCAAAGTTTACAAAGTGTGATGGTGTATGTGGTGTAACGCAATATGGAAAGGAGCTTGTGATCACAGGAGATATTGCCATAGGTTTCTCGTAAGTCGTAACGCAACACACACACACAAATCCACCTGATGATGGAGTTTTAACCTTCGAAACACGTTGTGGAATAAATAAACACTGACTGGCAACAGTTAACTTGTTGTGCCATTCGCTATCAGTAACAGTCACAGTAAATCCCAATCAAAAATTTCACTTTTAAAATAGGCCGATGACACAGTAAAATACACAAAACGAATATGATGCGTCCCGTTGAAGACTGTAAAGCACAAAGAAGTTAGGAATAATCATCATTCAACAGAGGATGGCAAATGGCTGATCATGATGATGACAATGATGATGATGATGAAGGAGAGTTAAATGAATTCGACTCTCGTAATTTCCCTAGATGGTATCACGAGAACATCGTAGCCTTTCTTTCAAAGGTACCCATAAAGTTACCTGAGTGTCTCTGTTTCACTTGTATAGGGCCATATTGATCTGTGTCTAAATTCCTTCAACGTGTTTTTTTCAGGCCAAGTTAACAAAGTACGTGTCCGAAATACGAAAGGAACACATAAGAACAGATTCTACTGGAGCTTGGATGTGATTTCTTATCGGACGAATTTCACCTTTTCCAAATCTGAGTCTTCCACTCATGTTCCGTGCTACTCATTTCACTTTTTGGCCCCGTCCCATGTAACTCTGCTGTGTTGCAAGTTATTTTTTAAGTGATATGAAGACAGGATGGTGTACTAACTTTCGTTCCTATCTCTAGCGCACACTTTGTTGTGGAGTTTGCGTAACTAGCAACTGCAGGACAACTAGGTACGGCGAAGATTCGCTTAACCTTGTTTATATAATTAAATGACACCCCCTTCCCCTCCCTAGAACAAATTATTTATATTGCAATCACGAGCATGTTCCTTGTCCACTCTGTATAATATGTGACTAAGGTCTCATTCGTTTCAGATCACTGTTTCAGAAAGGTTTCTTTTTCTACAGGAATATTTTCCTGAAAAATTAAAATGGGGTTTCGCACGACTATCAGAGCCCTAGAACCTTTCTTCGGGGATCACTTACCTAGCGACTGGGATGGACGTGAAACGCTTCTGCTTGTGTTACTTTGTATACGCTCTCACGTTAAGCCTGTTAAAATTAACCCTAGGACGAAATGATACGTCAGAGAACTGATTACAAACATACATAGAGAGTGACCTAAAATCAAACATCTCTCTCTGTAGCCTAGGGTTTTAATTTTTGAGAAACATCTATTTCTACACACTCTATGCGTCAGAATCAGAGACTTGGTTTTACCATTACTCAGTTTTTTCTTAAATTTACAAGTCAACTTCACTGTTCAGCTAGTGTTTGTAAATAAAACAAAAACGTATCACGTTCACTTAATACACATCCAAGAAAATTTGACGCAGAGAAATGATGCACCCAAGTGCTAATTGTTTGGCGAGGGGTGCAGTTAAAAAAAAATTCCTGTGGTTACGCCAGTGTCGATGTTATTGTTATTTATGAAAGCTCTCAGGCACCCGTTAGCTATAAAACCGCGGAATTATACCGCGATTACCGCTACAGATCGGGTGTCACTAATAAATTACGACATATAATTCGTTGCGTGTCGTTGCTAGAAAACAAATCAGCCAAATGAACAAAACAGAGGCATGACTGGTTATTTAAAATATGCTAACTTTATTGAAAACTGGTCGGAAATATTTCAAATGACAACGTACAGAATTTCATAGTACAAAAATAATTCCCTGTTTTATCAACTTCTACAATTAGTTAGTGCCAGTGTTGAAATCATATGGACGTTTCAGGAAACACTATCATAATTCAGTACACGGAAGTTTGAATTTCCTCTGCGTTTGTAGCCAAAGTATTTGCTTCGATAATGGGATGTACGGAAATGAGACCGCAGTTTTACTCGGTAAATACAAATCAATACCCAACTGTTAGTTGTGTAGATTGCCTAACCGAAGACTTGACCCAGTAATCACTGGCTCTCTTCTGCCACCAAACCATTCTTTTCTTATCTGTGTAGATCTACGTAATACTCACGCACTGGGGCTCGCAGGTATGCGCATAGCGGTTTGCTTCCCTCTACACTCTCCACAGAGAGCAGTGTAAGCATCACGTACTGCGTTATCTCGATGGCGCTAGTTTCCGTGGAGATTGACGTAAATTTCCAGTTCCAGGAGGCGCATCATTCAAACGGCTCAAAAGCAGCACAAAATACCCATATTCAATATATTTTTGTTAAACTTGGTCGTTTCAACTTACTTATTTTTTAATTATTGCGACTGCAATTCAAATATTACTCGTCTTCAGGAAATATCAAATGCAGCTATTGATACCGGCATAAATACCCTCGCTAATCCAAAAATCAAACGAGTACGAACGGTCTCTCAGTCATACTGTGCACGAACAAACACAAAACCGCAAGAAAACCACTACAATAACATATTCCTCATTTTCATCTGGTTCCGCTTGCCTGCGTGCATATTTTTTATTTTAAATTTCGCGAAGAAAAGACTGGAAATTGCGATCGCAATAAATTAAAATAATTTTATACAGTCGTAATTTGGGACGACCGTCTTTAATAATTACATGAAACCTGTTGATCCATTCCACATGAAGATTACTTATTTTTAATCCTCAATTTCTTATAATACTAAGAAGAAAGTTACATCATAGATTTTTTATACAGATACACTATTCTATCATAAAAATTCCACGACTCTATTTGAAGAATAAAGTTGATATCTGTATGTCCGTGATTGATGAAGATGGAAAAAAAGCATTGGACTCTCTTAATGAACTGTTCGTTGCTGTTTGTTTGGGCGGCAAGACAAAACAAATGTCTTCAACGAATAAAACGTTCCATGAGGTGAAAAATTTTGGCTCATCCTATATGTACGTATACCCAGTCTATCAGAACGCCCACGTGTCTTGATGAAGTGCTCTAGTATACAGGTGACAGCAAGCACTTTATGTAGGAAATGAGAAGCCTTTTCAAGTGTAATTCTTTCTGTGTGTGAGTGCGCACCATTTTCAAAGCAAGAGCTGTGTTTTACCTCCGAATGACCGACATCCAGCGACGGCATTCAAGAGCATCCTGACGTCACAGCTGGCCCGACTCACCGTAAATGTCCCCATTTAAGCAATCAGTGGCGGACTAGAATCCGGGCGCATCGATGTTAATGTGAGCACAGGCCCGCTAATGGCTGCTGTTTAATCGCAGTGGCTCCGGACGAGAGTATCCGCAGTGGCCACTTTTTGCATCTCACTGCGGGTGGAAACAACTTCTGCACCGAACATTCGGAATTCTTTTACTTAATTCGCACCCTGCTACCAGTATAATGTAACTTTCAAAGTTTGTTTGCAGCCTCCCCTCTTTTATTAAGAGATCTTTCTTTGTAGTTTTTGTCACCGCGCGGAGAAGAAATGCTCCAAACTGCACCTGAAGCCCAGAAGTTCGCTTCTCATTTTATAGTCTTTATTACTGCTGCCAATCACGAACTCGCAGTTTGTAATCTACAGAGTTTTAAGATTTCTGCTACCTGAACTTCCGAACTGCAGTAATGTAACGAGACTTGTCGAGGAAGATGAATCGATGTGAGCCACAGCTCCGTTCGTCGCGAATTTCTTTGTTAGGCCTAAACTTTCTCTCAGCAACGAGGGAATTACAGCTAGTACGCTTACTCATATTTTATGAGTAACGAGAAGGATTTCTTTATACTTCTGCATAAAAAACTTCACTATCAGTAGAATGGACAGCGGGAAAAATCTCATCGACGTTTGCCTTTTCTTATTCGATATAAAATCCGCTAAATACAGTCCCTAGCTGGTTTACGTCAAGTTGCTTTCCTGATGTTTTTTAAAAGTCGATAATATATGTAGCTAAAAGCAGTCCTGGCTCTTTCAGGGCACTGGTGCCATATGACATTAAAATTTAAGAACAACTCTTTGCCTGGCAGAATGACTCTTTGACTGTGCGCTTTCTGAACCTTCTTATAAGATTAAAACTGTGTGTGGGGTCGGGACTCGAACCTGGTACGTCGCCTGCCGTGGGCAGCGTTCTCGCCGACTGAGCTATCCAGCCACGACCCGTGACACATCCTGACATCTGCCTAAGCTTTGACGATAATATCACTAAATCCTACGACGAGAAATCCAAAAAAGACTATCGAGTGACCGTGATGGCAGAGGTAGTGGGCCATTTGAACCAGTGCAGCGATGGGGATACGTGGCGTCCAAACTAATTCGATATTTGTTCGGAAAACAGCGCAGGTGCACAACAACGATGGTGACATGCATTTTCGCATAGATGTATGAACATCCACCAGCAATTCGGCATATCCCCTTTCAGGAAGAAACCTTCCGTGTAGCGGTTTGAACGAAGAAATAAGATGCACGATGCAACAGCAGTATCCTCTCACTCACTGTAAGAGAATTATTCATGTGAATGCATAGAACGCAGAGTATCATATGTGCACACATATATTAGCTCTTACGTTTCAAAAGGCCGCTCTAGACTAATATGGCTTCACCTGTCTGGCAGTCATTACTCTATTGGCAATAGCTCTCATGCTTGTGGATGGGTGTACCTCAATAATATGTTCTTGCTGGATACGAGGGTTGGTGTGTGCCCCACATAATGTCTGCTGCCACAGAAAATTACACGTTGGAGACGCTGTAGACTTATGCACGTCCTTGAACGGCTGCCGACGGTGAATCTTCATACATATTAGTACATTTGTCGAGCGGTCTGTCCGTTTCAAATTAATATTTGTCAGCCCAATATACGTGCAGCAATGCCTACTGGTGAATCTCCTAGTTTTACAATCGTAAAAAATTGTTTAATGTGTGTGCGATTCGGAAATGTAGCTTGCAATTACTGAAGACAGTGCCACAGACTGATTAGAATCTCGTACACTCAGACCATCTATATAACCTTAATTTAAAATAAAATCCAGCCTATGATAGAGATGTAATCCTGCGACAGACGTTATGGAAAGATAAAGTATTAAAAACTGCAACATACAGTATCAGTGGTCGACAGTAGCATTAATTTTATATTTTCTTGTGAATCAGCTTTCTGCTTTCTAGGCCAACATCAGACAACTTGAGGCGGCATAGACAGCCCATCTCAACACCAGCGAGAGCTTCTAGCTATACAAAGACTTTCATTTACATAGATATGTGACAATTTGAAGATTTATATATCCATACGAAAAACAAACTGGAGTACTCCAATTTAAGATGAGTATAAAACAATAAATATTATGTTATGATATACTGAATGTTTTGGGCTCTAAAGATACGACTACAAATCCCTAAACCTCCTGAAGACTGACCTAAATATATTGTACTACAGAACGTACACAGATATTAGTTCAAGATTGTAAACTAAACATAAACTGATAAACTGCCATAATGATATTGATAAAAACATTAAGCATTTATGTGCAAATAAACCTTATTCTACATTGTATTCAAAGACTTAAAGTATAGGAATATATGCAGGATGTCCCAGAAACTTCGAGAAGTTGTAGAGTGTGTCTTGAGGAGCATATCAAGGATAGGAACCTGTTTCCAGAAACGTTATCCAGTGACACTCCAGAGCCTAGAAGCTATAGGCGCCAGCGCCTGCCACTAGGCCACCCCTTTGGCAGCAAATGTGACATTGTAAACTGACAGACCATAGGCGGAACGTCACGCAATGTTGTTTGTTATTCTGTGATCACGACTGATTGCCACGATCGCCAGTAGAGAAGATGGAGCTAGGTGCTGCGTAGAAAGGCCCTATCTCCTATGAATGTGATGCTCTGTTGTCCCAGTGGATAATGGTTCCGGACACAGGTTTCCGTCTACAGTTTATTTTTGTGCTGTATAGCGAAAAACACTGGAGATTTTAGAGGGTTCCAGAAGAAAAATAATCTCCATATGAAAACCTGTGTCCAAAACCATCATCAACTAAGAAAAGGGCATGTTCTCATTCATAGGGGACAAGGTCTTTCTACGGAGCAGCTATATCTATTTTCTCCACTGGCGATCGTGGCAATAGTCGCTGTCATTGAATAACAGATAACATGCGAGACGTTCCGCCTACATTCCGTCAGCGTATAAAGTCACGTTTGCTGCGGGAGCAATGACCTAATGGCTGGAGCCGACGTTTACAACTTCGACGTTCTGTAGCGTCGTCGGTTGATGTTACCATACACGGGTTCTTAACCTCGCTTTGTTCCGCATGACAAAATCTACAACCACTCGAAGTTTGTCGCAACATTTCTCGGACACCCTGTATATCAAAACAGTACAGGAAGTGAATACTGGCTAAGATTACAATCGTACATGGAGAAAAGTGCGTAAATCGACTAATGCGATGAGCAGGAAAAAAAGGGAGGGAGGGGCAGACAGGAGGAAGAAGAAAATTCAATATGTAAATTGCGGTGCAGTTACACAATTTACAACAAGCATCTCATCTTATAGTGAGAACAATGACAACCAGAATTTACAGTAATGTTAGTTTTATGCATTTACTTGATCTGTGGGGAGAACATCGCATATGATAACATAAGACTAAAGATACAAATAACTCTCCTAAACCTCGATAAGATATGGAAAACTACCTGGGTTGGATAAACACTGTGAGGAAAACTGATTCTAACAATGGCTATCGAAGGTGCAGTGGAAGGAAAAAAAATACTGGATAAAGTGGAAGGAGGAAGATACCAGATTAATAAGCAGATGGCCTGGAACAGGATCAAATGGAGATAGAAACTGGCCCGCCTCTGTGGCCGTGTGGTTTTAGGCGCTTCAGCCCGGAACCGCGGTGCTGCTAAGGTTGCAGGTTCGAATCCTCTCTCGGGCATGGATGTGTGTGATGCCCTTAGGTTAGTTAGATTTAAGTAGTGGTAAGTCTAGGGGATTGATGACCTCAGATGTTAAGTTCCATAGTGCTTAGAGCCATTTGAAATAGAAATAGTGTCAAGAACATGCCAATAGGTGAACAGCTTATAATGACGATGACGGCTCTGTTATTTATATGGAGCGATCAGAAAGTCTCTTTTCGAAGGCCGTACATTCCAAAATCGGTATGCCAATCAGGTAAAGTCGCCATGAGCACCGAGTCAGTGAACTCACCGACGCACCAAGTTGGAGATAACCGTTTGGTAAAACACCGGTCCTGCTGCGTGAAGAAGTCCGTAACTGCCTGGTGCACATTCTCGTCCGACACTAATCGTCGACCCTTCGATGCCTTATTTTAAGGGACTGGGAGAGTAGTAACAACATGTGGTGTGATCAGGAAGTGTGCTCAAGCGTCGCCCACTTAAGTTGGCATAACATATGCGTTACATTTGCGATATGGGGATGTGCGCTGTCTGGAAGCAGCAGCGCCCCTTGGGAACTTGGGGCACAATTCCGAAAGGGTGGTATTCGACAGACATGCTGACCCATATACGTTCTTCATTCTCCGATGGATGTCTATCGGTGTTTGCCCTTCGGCAGCCAAGAAAAGAATAACAGCATGTCGGTTCTGTTTGGTAGCATTTGGTAATAACGTAGCCATGGTTCTCATTTCGGCATTTACTGCACAAATGTCAGAAAGAACGCCACGCTAATTCCTTGTGTACATGTCGGTGCTTGTATACCCGCATCGGAGTCGCGCTACGTTGCATATACGCTGCAGCAACGCCTTTAAACAGAAACGTTTCCTTATCGACCCTTATACGTCGCGGGACCGCTCTCAGTTCCTACACACATCGTCGACACACTGCAGCTATCCCTGAATTTTGCATATTTTCCTAAATGAGAACTTTACATATTCATCCGTAGTTGTTCAGCCGGATTAGGAATGGGTGGAAATGGTACCGGTACACAGAATACTCTCAGGTAAGATAGCTTGCGGCGTGTAGACATCGATGTCGCGGAATATAATGATGGACACAGAATTCGCTTTAAGCAGAACTCGTCAGTTGCATCAGTATTACACATCAAAACTCCGGGGAAATGCAAATGATCAAAGGGTGCGTCACAGCGGCTTCACAGCGAAACCTGATAGCGAGGGCGCTCGTTGTTAATGCCTGGTCGTACCCCAGGCTACAGAGTGGGAGCTGGCTGTATATTGAAGATAATCAGTTATCAATACGTCCCGATACCCTTAATACAGTGGCTTAGCAGCAGTTAGGCACGTCGGACGGAAGCGGTTCCTTTTTCCTTGCGGCTTTTCTGGCACGAGTTCTCGGACTATAGGGTAAATATTAATCACTCAATAACTGTTGTTGTTGGTTTTCCTGATGCGTGGTTTCTTTTAAATTATTTGGTTTAGTTTATCGTCTAGGAGACAATCAACGCATTTGTCGCAGCACCCTATTGATCTTCGTGATATTGTTCAGTACTTCTATACAAAAATGCTGCCAGGATTTAAATTTACAGCTCTCTTGAGTTTTCGTTTTTGAAATAAATATAATTTATTGGTCCCTTCTGTGGATGAATTATCACAACGGCAGAACTAATACTTCCTAATTTCACAGATCAGATCAACGCACCACATTCTGGCAAACTACTAAAATTAATATAAGTACAACCGTTTGGTTTCAAGCTTAAAAGTTCTACAGTAACTAAATTGCATGAATTTATTCTAGCTACAGCCCACGCTAACGTTTCAGTTGTAACTTCAGCTCTTTCCAACACCTGAACACTCGCCAACACGCTGAAATTTACAAGCCCAAGTCAACGTTTCCAGAAAATGTTCAAAGTTTCGCTACCGACGCTCCAGAATTTCACAATTCCCGACACATTAGGTCGTGGCTTATTCGCCGCTCATAGATACTAACGACTGCTCTGCTCCAGCTCTCGAGATCGACTCTCGAGGCCAAAGATGGCCGCCTACTATTTAAGTCCTTGGTACGTTGTTGTGAACATTCTCGTAAAACATATCAAACTGGACTGAAATTTTCTCAGCTTCCCATAATGATTTAGTTGTTTGTTGAGTCTTTCAGTTGTATCATAAATTGCAGTTTGCTCAGTGCTAAAGTTCATTTACGATATTATGCTGTTTAAAAATTGTAAACATACAGAAGTTAATATGTTTACAAATTACTGCCTTAACCTGATTAATTACGCTGTCTTTACTTTTATAAATCTTAGTTTTATTTTGTGAGAAAGTGACGTTTCTAAGGCTCAGAATATATATCTGGCGTACGCTTAAAGTTCAAATGATATAATCCTTAAAAAAGTTTCACTGGTATTTTCTGATAGCTTTCCTCGAGCTCTTTTAATTGGCACATACGAGTTACAGGATAGTTACAATTAACCTTTCGCTACTTCAGAGGGTATCCATGAGACACGAGTGGTCATAGGACAATGAAAATTTGTGGTGACGTTTGTAAGTACACACGGAGAGAAATAACGAATAAACCATTGAAAGAAACACATTTTAGTTACCACGCCAGAGGTAATGTTTGTTAATTGCGTATCACGTTTACGTTTCTGGTTACAAACGTTACTCAGTGTGACCATTATCTGCATTCACAATTGTTCGCAGCATTTTTCGAATAGCGGACCAGCTGCCTTGACGCGCTCGTGCACTACTTGAAAATCGCGCATTGTATTCAGTAGTCTCAGCCATTACAACCGTAACTTCTTCAACAATTTATCGTCGGTTTCACCCAGAAGCAATTCTCAAATTGCCAGTTAATTCGAACTTCCGTACCATGTCCAACCGTAGGTGCGGAGCGGGGACCTCCCCGTATTCCTTTAATGCGTCGATACTAGCGAAGAGCAACAGCACTATTACTGTTGTTTTAATAAAAACAGCTTTAAGAGAAAGCCTTGCTCGTCTTGTCCAGAGCCATGTTGACTGTCTGCAAGTGCAATGTGTAATGGACACTTCTGCTTGTGTTTGAGCTCTACGTCACAGTACCAATACCGGCGACTAGCGGCAAATCATGATACTAACACTGCTAATAACGCAAATCCTGCAGCGCACAGTCTGAACGTCATTACTATAACGTTGGGTACCCATACCGTAAACAGTTTTCCATCTACAATGATTCCAATGGCTCTGAGCACTATGGGACTTAACATCTGTGGTCATCAGTCCCCTAGAACTTAGAACTATTTAAACCTAACTAACCTAAGGACATCACACACATCCATGCCCGAGGCAGGATTCGAACCTGCGACCGTAGCAGTCACGCGGTTCCGAACTGAGCGCCTAGAACCGCTAGACCACCGCGGCCGGCGCTGAAGTACCGAAAGTTTAATTATAACCACTCTGTAGTTCATCAAAATCGCTAAATACATTGGAAAGGTATTAAGTTTTGGAGTTAATATTGTTTTCAAAATTCAGATAATAATAAACTAGTGGTCTAATTGAGCACACGTTTCCGTGCATACACATGTCTTATATTTTCCTCTCTGGAGATCTGTCCATTTATTTTACAGCTGTCTTGGATCACATTTTACAGAATGATGGTCTATTTGGTCAGTATAGCAGCTTTTTATTTCCGCTATGGCCGACAACTCTTTCATATTTCTTTCCAGTGACCGAGCACCACCGAGATTTTTCGTCTCATGTCCCAGACCAACAGTTCATTTGCTGCCCTCCTGCCCTCATAAAACTGTATCCGCCACTCACGAAGACGGAACTGTGTCGCCTGCTCAGCTAACAAAGGGACCATCAGACCTGTTAATAACGGATTTCGATAAGTCTTAGGTATGTTGTAGACTAGAGGAACCTGTCCTGAGCACCTGGCTAGCAGCTTTTAGTGCGACGACCTCCAGTTTTCGAGAAAATCGATGTTGAAGTTTTTATCTGTACCTTCTATATCCTTAATGTTAGTCATATGCCGACCAGTTGAGTATAGCGCAGCGGCTAAGATTTGCGGCTACCGCACTGGCAGTCCGCGTTCAAATCCAGCCCGCCCACGTTTTCCAGTTTCATCCTACAAAGTCATTCAATAGTAGATGTCACGCAAAATGATTCAAAATAGTCATTTTCGCCGTAGTAATTTCATTAATAAATCAGTCATTACAGAAAACGTTTCCGTTTGTTACAGAATAGCTTACAGAGCCCACTTACTCGTTACCGCATGCACAACTTGCTGTGATAAAACAGAATTCTGCATGGCATTTGTCGCAGAATCAATCGAATCACAAAGTTATAGAGCACCACGCACGTTTAATGGGAACTACTGTCGTGAGGGCACACGGATTTTCATTGCTGTGAAAACAAGTGCACCAAATTGATGGAGAATTAAAGAACGTATTTTTATAGGATTTTCCCTCGAAACGATTTCTCTGTTAGTCTTTATCAAGTCGAGAGCCTGCAGCTAGCAAAAGTGGAGTAAATAGGTGCGAGATCAATTTTGCGCTGCAGGGGTATGCTTCTCTTTCATCTCCAGAGATTTGATAATAAGGCCTCTGATGAGTCTGCCGTCTCCACAAATCAAAACGATAAAGAAATTTTCCTTGTTCCCATATACGGAAGAATGACAGTCAAAAAAATGTTCGCACAGCACTTTCGTGAACTTTACTGATTTCGTGTAGGTCACAATTACATGTTTAATTTATGAATCAACTTGTCAACTCTCTTTTGAACTTTTGAACAATCTGACCAAATTCCCGAATGGTTGTTCCATACATAAAAAACTAAAGGGATTCTCTCCCCTGATGCAGTTACTGTATAATCTGCTGTGAAGGAATGCCTAATCTTGTTCAACTCTTTTTTTCCCCACAGGAACAGCTTTCGCTCCTTGTCCTGCAAGGGATCTATCGTACGTCTGTTAGTACTTGCAGCCGGTTTGATCAGTATTAATTTCATTATTGAGGCCTAAATTATGGATGAGTGCTTTCGTCTGTATCTGCAACTCTTCTGCAACTGCTAATACTTCGTCCATTGTTGCAATCTCTCGGGAGCTGTCCAAATATTTGGACTTCGAACTACAAACGGAAAACACGTTGGAAGAAAGTGTGCTGTAGTGATTGATTTATTAATGAAAGTACTGTGGCAGAAATGACTACTTTTGAATATTTTTGCGTGACACATACTATTTAGTGATACTCTGTGCGATTAATTTAGAAAAAGAAGAAAATACGAGTACATGGGCAAGATTTGAACACATTCCTCCAGTATGGTAGCCTTTAACCGTAACCGCTGCGCTGCGCTAGCGTGGTCAGAATATAACTAATGTTGTGGATATAGGAGGTACGCAAAACTCTTCAACATCAGTTTCCTGGAAACCAGGCTCCGTCGCGCGACAAGCTGCTAGGCACATACTCAGGACAGGTCTGTCTACAAAATGCTTCAGGCTCATCCAAATCCATGATTAACGGGTTTGATAGCCCTATTAAGTGACTCAACACTGCCGCCATCTACTGGCGAATGCTGTGACTCTCGCGCCGAGTCCAGCCTAGCACAGCCAGCCCGCCCTCTCAACTGTCAGATACATCGCGCGCTCTGTCGCACCTCCTTCTTCTGTCACAAAAAGACGCGCGCACACAGCCGCGTCTGTTTTTTTAAAGTTTTGACGTTCAGCTGTATCTGGCTGGATCCTCACAGTTCTTCGTCCATCTAGTGGACATCGGCACGCGAGGTTTGAAGCTTATAGTTTTTACAGACTAAGTTCTAGCATATTTAGACTGTATTTTCCAGTCGAAAGCATCGAGCACACATTTAAATAATTTTATTTCCGTTTATGTAGGAGACACACACTAAAGTTACGTTTAAAATCAACATGTTACTCAGGGTGAGACTGGAACTCTTAACCTCAACCAGAAATGAAGTATATTGTTAGAAAGAAGGATGATTCATATAACAGATACGTTTTTCGTCTTACTGGCGTTCACTACTGTCATAATCAGAGTCCTCATTCAGTACGCTCTTATTTCAGACGAGTTTCCTCATGCTCCGTATCAGATAATTATATATTTTATCCCGCATCCTTATGTCTAAAGATGGAACCATTTGGATTTGAAATTGATAGCAGGTAAACTGGAAAATAATAAATACAATTGAGTGGATAAAAAAATAAAAAGAGGGAATTTAAGAAATTTATTTTGTGGAAAAAAGACGAAATCACTTCCGATTTATGAAGAAAAACTGGAATGTGTAACTCCGATTCCACAGCTGTATTCAGTGGCAGCATGAGAGAAAGATTTGTTTTCACGATCTCCTCCATTATTTTTGTAGGAGAATTCCGTTTGCGGTTCCGTAGCTGATGAAGTCGTGTTCCACAGCTAAACTTCATTTTCACAAAGAATGAAATATAAATAAAAAATTAAGAACAGTAAAGTGTAGCTACGGAACTTCTATTTCAAAAACAAATTTCATAAATCAGTTAAATCTCTTCATTGTGTGTACGACGCTACATTCTCTGTCACACATAATCCGAGAGGTTACCACAATTTCTGTCACTTGTAGTAGTAAGACAAAAGCTAGTATACGGTGGTATTGTATCTCTGAGGAGAACAATAGACGTTGCACCCGAGCCGGATTTGAGTTCCGTTGGATTAGTAATACATGCCATTAATTGTGGTGAGAGAACTCTGATCTACACCTGTCTCAGTTCCTTAATTCACTGTGAGAATTAGATGTATTTCCAAGTAAGATGTAGTCAAATATCAGTTGAAAAGACAAATTTATTTTTGCTTCTGTATTGTAATATAGTTATCCTCAAATTTCCCTCGTGGTGATTATTCTTCAGTTCCATTTTGGATGATTTTTTGAGGATTAGTAATTCCTCGCTGAAAAAATAGATCTAATTCCTGTGATCGTGTGATCAAATAAACAGTAAACTAAATAATAGTTCTGTGAAGTAACTACCCAACAATTGAAAAAAATCTTCTTCTGACCAATGAAATGTCAGTACTTTCTGCAACAGTTTTTTGTAATAAGTTTGGATTATTTATTTTTACGATTTCTATTAGTTCTGATTATTATGTCTGGATCTTCAAGGGCTCTAGTTCGCTGGTTTATCAACAAGAGTCTTTCGCTTACGTTCATCTGTCAGCTATAAATGAAGCTACAATGTGAGTTACTGTCAACTGTAATGAGATAATACCGGAAAAACTGCAGAAAAATCCAGTCACATCTTCGTTAAACTTCTCTTTTCTCTTAATATTTTGAGATATTAAAATATTAAATTGTGAGCTTCACAGACAGAGAAAAATAGGTATCCTACGTCCACAACATCAATAAGGCGCTTTTGGAATTAGTCAACTATTTGTAGGATATGGAATACTAACACCACATAGGCTCACCAGTAGATAAGACAAATGTCAGTTCATTGATAGGATACTAGGAAAATGCAGTCAGTTTGCAAATAACTCTGCTTGGAAATCATTTGTGCGTCACATCTGAGAATATTCTTCAAGTGTATGAGACCCATACAGTATAGGACTAACAGAGGTTATTGAACGTAATCAAAGAATGATTGTACGAACGGTCACAGATTTATTTCATTCTCGGGAGAACGTCACGGGAATGTTGAAAAATATTTGTTGGCAGGCTCTTGAAGGCTGACACCAACTCTCCTGCGAAAGTCTAAATTTTATGAACCAGTATTAAGTGAAAAATCCAGAGATATTCTGCAACCTACGTATCGCTCCTGTAATGATCGTGAGTACAAGATTCTATATGCACATCTAAATCTATAACCCGCAAGTATGGTGAGTGACGAAGGGTACTATGAATACAACTGTCCTTCCCATCTTTCTTGTTCCAGTAGTGAATGTTTCGCAGGTTTCTGTTGGTAAGCCACAGTGTCTCGAATTTTGCGTTGATGATCTTTTTGGACGGTATAGGGTACGAGGAAGCAATATATTTGTTGATTATTTTAGGAACGTACGCTCTCGTTATTTGAAGAGTAAACGACAAAAAAAAAAGGTTCAAATGGCTCTGAGCACTATGGGACTCAACATCTTAGGTCATAAGTCCCCTAGAACTTAGAACTACTTAAACCTAACTAACCTAAGGACATCACACACACCCATGCCCGAGGCAGGATTCGAACCTGCGACCGTAGCAGCGCCGCGGTTCCGGACTGCAGCGCCAGAACCGCACGGCCACCGCCGCCGGCAGTAAACTACACCACGATCCAGTACACCTCTCTTGCATCGTCTGCTATCGGAGTTCACTGAGCATCTCCGTGGCGATTTCGCAAGTACTAGATTAACCTGTGAAGAAACTCGCAGCTCTGCTTTGGCTTTGACATATTTCTTCTGTCAGTTCCATCTGGTACGGGTCCCAAACTGACGAGCAATATTGACGTATTGGTCGAACGATGAATTTTGTAAGCTACCTCCTCTGTGGGTAGACAACACTTCTTGAGGAATTTAAAATTTTAGAAAGCATTCTCCGATTGGAGCACAACGATCTGTTAAAATGTCAAAAAGTCAAACACAAACAGTCTCGATCGCGTTTTCAGATTTTTCATTTGGTAGCAACCGGTTTCGGTCGTCTCCTCAGACCATCTTCAGGCTTTTCACGGCCATTACGGCTACAGGTGGCGACAGACGGAGCGAGATCCGTAGAACTACGAATCTCACTGCTTCATGAGGAATCTTCGAATGAATCTCAGTCTGGAATATGCCTTACTAACGGTTAGTTTCACGTGATCGTTTCATTCTAAATCTCTCCGTACGCCCATCTCCATATATTTAATGGATGTAACTCCTTCGAGTGACTGTTCGGCAAGCGTTTAATTATACCATTATAAATCTTCATGTCTGTTTACGTCAAATATATTACATTTCTTTATGTAGAGGGTCAACTGCCGATCCCTGCACAAAGCGTCGATCCTCTGGGGCTATTCCCGCTTTTCGGTACAGTTTTCTCATGTTGGACTTTCCGTATCCATAACAGCATTAGCCACTAAAATCCTCATGGAACTTCTGACGCTACTCATTACGTCATTTACATACACCATCTGATCGAAAATATCCGGTCACCTATTAGCGGATTTTAATAAGGAGTCTGTCCGCATTTCGCCTTTATGACGACTGAATTTTGCTGGAGACACTATCAGTATGCTTGTGTAGGAATGGCAGCCCATTCTTCCTCGAGAGCTGAAACCCTCAGAAAGCAGTTCTGATAGACACTGGGGTCTGGAGAGAAGCCGATTCTTTAAAAGATCGCGAACATGTTCCATTAGCTTCTGGTTGGGACTATGGACACACCAATTCGTTTCAGGAATGTTATTGTCCACAGACAATTGCCAGACAGACGCTGCTTTGTGAAAGGATACACTGTCCTGCTGATACAAGCTACCATCATCTTCTCAGTGTTCCTCAGTCAAGCACACAGTGCTGTAAAATGTGGTCATACTCTTCCGAATTTAACGTTTTCTTAAGCACATGAGGGAACCAAACTGTAGACACGAGAAACGCTCCCATACCGTAACATCACCTCCGTACTTCACAGTTGGCACTACACTATATAAAGGTAACATTCTCGAGACGTTTGCTAAACCCAAACCCTTCTACCAGATTGTCACAGGGCATGGCATGAGTCATCACTCCTAATCAATCGTTTCCAATCATTCACTGTCGAGTGGAGTTGCTCTTCACACCACGCCAAGCGTCCCGTAGCACAGCCAATAGAAGTGTTTGGTTTTGGAGGAGCTGTTCGACCAATGTCCCCCACTCTTTTTAAATCAGTAGGCACATCATTGTGCTAGCTGGACTGCTCGTACTACTTTGGAGGTCACGAGTAATATCTTCCGCTTATTCCAGGCGATATTTTGTAACCACCCTCCGCAATGCTTGATCTCTGTCCGTGACTACATTAGGTATGCCTGGTCTTGGTTTAGCTGTAGTTGTTCCTTTGCGTTTCCACTTCACATCACATCACGAACAGTTGACTTGGGCAGTTTTAGAAGAGTTGAACTGACCCTGATGGATTTATCACTCAGATGATGTGCAGTGACTAGTCCATGTTCGAAGTCACTGAACGCTCATAGTGCTGTTACTGCTTCTCTGCAGACCACATAATACTCTCCGTCTCCATTTACACTGGCGGTTCCGCCTCTCATTACATCAAGTGAACAGTTCCGCATTACACAACATGTCCGGATACTTTTGGTGAGGTAAGGTACATTGTGATGATAATTATGTTATTGTTTGTGGGGTGCTCAACTGCACGGTCACCAGCGCCCGCACAAATTCCCAATTTTTACACAGTCCATATTTGTTACACAGTCCATTCGAGCCACTGTCACGAATGATGATGATGGTGATGAAATGATGAGCACAACACAAACACCCAGTCCCCGAGCTGAGAAAATCCCCAACCCGGCCGGAATCGATCCCAGGACCCCGTGATCCAGAGGCTGCAACGCTAGCCACTAGTTCGCGAGCTGTGGACAAGGTACATTGTGAGAAGTAATAATCTACATCTACTTACATCTACAGTCAGCGAGCCACCTTACGGCGTGTGGTGGAGGGTATTTTGTGCACCACTGTCACCTCCCTCCTTTTCTGCTCCAGTCGCGAGTGTTTCACTGGAAGAATGATTGCTGGTAAATCTCCATGCATGCCCGAATCTCTAGGACTTTACCTTAATGGTCTTTTCGCGATACATACACGTGAGGAAGCAACATATTGGTTGACTGTTCTCGGAACATACGCTCTTGGAATTTTAAGAGTAAAACTCACCGTGATGCAGAACGCCTCTCTTGCAGCGTCTGCCACGGGAGTTGGCTGAGAATATTCATAACGCTTTTGCGCTTACTAAATGAGCAGAATTATCTTTCTACCTTTCTTTATAGTTCTATAACCGACGTGTTCAGTGATCTTATGACCACTGATTCCCTGCTCTACGCTGAGTCGAAAAGTTCGGGTCTGTTGTTTCCCATGAGATGTAATACGTTATCTCCACGAGTCGCTACTCTGGTACCTGCTCAAGGGAACTGTCGCACAACGCACTTAGAACAATTTCACACGCTTTCCTGTCTCCACTATCCGCGCTAATCACGTGCGTCTTCCAGGCTATAGTTGGTAAATTGAAATCTCCACCTAATACTGTAACATTACCAGGAAATTTACGCGAAATATTCTCGAAATTCCCCTACAATATTCCGCGATTGCCGCTTCTGAGGCAAGGTGCCTATAAAGGCATCCGATGACCATGTTTGATGTTACTTTAACACTTATATGCACGTAAATTATTTAGCATTTGGAATCTGCATTAATCTTACTAGATGTTATCGTATTTCTTAGTGTTGTAAACTTGCCTCCACTGCCAGTGTTCAGTATGTCTTTGCGATATACATCCGTTTCTGAATTTAGTATCTCACTTCTGTTAACAACCGGTTTCAGCCAGGTTTCTGTCCCTATTACTATGTAGGCATTGTTACTGCTTGTAAGTGATAACAATTCCAGGACAATTCCATAGACGCTCATGCAGCTAACTAATGCTGTACTAACATTTTCATTCGGGAGGAATCCCGCCTCCGGCCATCCTAATTTAGGTTTTCCGTGATTTCCCTAAATCGCTCCCGGCAAATACCGGGATGGTTCCTTTGAAAGGGCACGGCCGCCTTCCTTCCCCGTCCTTCCTTAACTCGGTGAGACCGATGACCCTTCAGTTTGGTTCCTTCCCGCAAACAACCAAACCCAACTAACATTTTCTTTCTCCGATCTGTCTTGACGAATGGTGCTATAATACATGCTCGAAGCTACTTTTGATGTCTGAAGCTTCCACAATGTTTAGAATGCCATACAGTGTTTTGTTTGCTGGAAACTCTACAATCTAGTCCCACAGCTAGTCTGATATTCCACACTCTCGTATTTTGTTCATTATGAAGCAGGGCGGAGCAGTATCGAACGTCTTACGGAAGTCAAGGATCACGGCATCAACCTGGACGCCGATGATAAGGCAAATTGCAGCACGTACAGAAGTGTTCAATAAGTCATTCTTTCCGCGCTTCATACGCTGATTGGAAGGGGAGGAAGACCTTAACATGCGGTACCATCTTCAATATGCTCTGCCGTGCACTTCACAGCATTTTTCGTAGTATTTATATAGATATACATTGCTTTCTCTTGTCAGTCTTGTGCCACGCGTAATGAGTAGATACTGCTGTGAAAATACGTAAAGGTGTAAAGTGCGAATAAAACAGTCCAATCCAGCCAGTAGTGACTGGAAAATATTTCATGACATGAAGATGACAGGGAGACCAGAAGAGAGAGAGAGAGAGAGAGAGAGAGAGAGAGAGAGAGAGAATTCTTGTCAGAAATTAAAGTCGTAAGGAGGACAAGACTTTCTTGAGTCTCAATCAGAAGGCTGTACTTAAATGGTGTCCTAAAGGGCTTCACGTTGCGTGTCCTACTTCTAAGCGGTAGCTTCGGAGTCTCAGCTCGGTAATTGTTTTCCTGCGGAAGCAAATTGACTGAAACTAGATGAACTCAATCTGCAGTCATACACTTCTCGGGCCGCCTGAAACTGAGCTAGTCGATTAGATTCCCATTAACGATTTAAGTGCAACAACACTTCCGCTGCGGTTAACAAATTGCCAGGTGCTCAGTGACTGTCAATATTCCATTAACATCACGACTGACTATTAAAGTTATGTAAATTGTTCTATGCAATTTATCATCTGATACTTTTTGCCGTACTTGTTACCAGTATTATCAATTGCGACACCGCCTAGCGGATGAATGCGTCTGCTATTATTTCTGATCAATACGTAACCACCGCAATCACTCTCTTGCAATAAACTCATCACAGTTGATGACGCTACAAACTTTTTTTCTTAGTAGCAACGACCCAGGCAGCCGCGCGTGTTAACGCAACCGCTGCTGGGTCGGGGAGGTATGTCCGCCCCTGATTGATCCGTCCAGCAGATTAACGACGGGGGATCGATGTGCCGACCAGCCAGGATGTGACATAACGGAGAGACTTACTACTGAAATTTCGAGGGAGTACCTTCCAGGAAGTGTTGGACACATGCTATTTCCCCGCACATACTCCTCGCGAAGTGTCCACGACGAGAAAATTCGAGAAATTAGAGCTAATACAGAGGCTAACCGACGCTCATTCTTCCCACGTGGCATTCGTGAGTAGGAAAGAGAAGGGGGAATCAGGAAGAGGTACTAGAAGTATCCTCCGCCACACACCGACATGTGGCTTCCAGAGTAGTAATGTAGATGTGCGCTGAAAGGTAATACCTCCAAATATTTTTTTGTGAAAATACTTAAAGCTTTTTAAATAGAACGATAGTCATTAACATTCTTCATGTTTTTTCTTCGTGCCTGTACATTTATTTCTCAACATAGTCACCCTGGCGACGAACACATTTCTCCCAACGGGAGAACAGTTTGTTGATACCATCCATCACTGTAGAATGTTTGTTGACGGATCCACAATCTCACCTCTGCTTGCACCGCTTCATCACTGTTAAGGTGAAGTCCTTGGCGGTGATGTTTAAGTTTTGGAAACGGATGAAAACCAGATGGGGCCTAGTCGGGACTGTATGGAGGACGATGAATGACAGCGAACCAAGAACCCAAGGCGCCGGAATACTGTAGAAGTCGCAGAGCTCGTGTGTGGTCTGGCATTGTCCTGCTGAAGACGGGGTGCTCCATGTGTGTACGATCTCTTCGAATTCGAAACCCGATTGCAGCACGCTGTTTCTCACGCGTCGACATATTTGCGTTACACTCCACCATGTTACACGCTACAATTCGGAGCCCTCTAGCGGCAGAAGGGTGCAGATATCTAGATGTTAAGATAAAGGTGCAGAATATTAATAACGTTTTTTTTTATCTAAAAGGCTTTAAGAGTTTTCACATGAAAGATTCGCAGGCATTACTTTTCAGCACGCCTCTGTACTTAGAGAAATACGAGAGTGGATGCATCCTGCTTGACAGCAGGACATGGTTCGGGCAATTTATGGAGTTATACCCATTTTAGAAATACAGTGATGTAGGCAAGAAAGAATTGAAATGCAGGCCAAATTCTGTTTATTGTCACCATTTAAAATTGATAACTTGACTTTGTCATAAAGCCGGGTCTTCCTAGGATCAAGAGTTTTGCGGTGCGTAGTACGTAATGCGCCCGGCTTGTCGTCCTCTCAACAATGACAAAACAGTGAAAGTGTTTTCCGACAGAGCGTAATGCGAAGTACGCAGTCGCTTTACGTCCGACGTGACTGGCCAACTGGTTCTGGACCAGTCTAAAGCGTCGTACGCTGCGTTATAATAAATGAGTGCTAAAGATAGCAGGACAATATCCGTGATCACCAGAGAACACAGAGGAAAGAAGGAGTAGGTATCCCAGGGTCTGCTGCAAAACACACGAGAGCCAGCTTTGAGTACAGGCTAAGATTTCTAACATGTGTAAAATATGAAAGGAACACTTCACACCGCACAGCGAAAATATAGAAAATTCCCCTAACGTGGCAGCGGAACACAGTAATGGCCTCTGCAGCAACGCTGACGATTGCTGTCCGAAAACAACTGAATGTGAACCACCTTCCTCTGAATCTCAGCAAACGTCCGGACCACCTCTTTTAGTCACACACCAACGTCCTCCTGCCGAAAACAGGAAGGAAAGTGAAGCCCTTCTCAGATATTTAAATGAACACGAAGAAGACAGTCTCCACTTTAAAAACTGTCTGGGAGATCTATCGAAACCACCACCACAAGAGGCTAAAATCGACAGATTCTTTGAAACACGGGCTAAGCCCGTGAAAAAATTTCGGCCAGAGCCCATCACGCATACCAAGACTGGAGTTTTTAGTATCGTCAAGTAGATGGAATGTTAAACCAACGGCATTAAAAGGTTCTGCCTCAGCAGTTGTGAATTATAATGAAAATCACTGCTCCTCACAGCACTCGTCAGCTCCACTCCCCTGATCTACCGCTGAGAGGCCTACAGCACTTCTTAGTGAAGTTACTCAAACAGGTGGCAGTGTCACTAAGCATTCATTTCTTCATCAGATGACCTTAGTGATGAGCTTTACTACACGGTCGAGTCACATTAATGTGACCATCGCCTCTGTTAGACCTCAACATGCAATAACCACTCACAGACGGTTCTTGGCAGCTCTAGCAATGGAGGGTATGTGAAGTGTGTATTAGGGACGCGGAAAATGGTGCAGTTATTGTTGGAATGCGTAAACACAGAACGATTTATCTGACATCATTGGCCTTCGGACAAGGGTGGAGCCGGCCGCTGTGGCCGAGCGGTTCTAGGCGCTTCAGACCGGAGCCGCGCTTCTGCTACGGTCGCAGGTTCGAATCAAGCCTCGGGCATGGATGTGTGTGATGTCCTTAGGTTAGGTTTAAGTAGTTCTAAGTTCTAGGCGACTGATGACCTCAGATGTTAAGTCCCATAGTGCTCAGAGCCATTTGAACCAACTTAGCATCTGAGGTCATTAGTCCCCTAGACTTAGAACTACTTATACCTAACTACCCTAAGGACATCACACACATCCATGCCCGAGGCAGGATTCGAACCTGCGACCGTAGCAGCAGCGCCGTTCCGGACTGAACGGCCTTTTTGGCTACGCCATCAGGTCACCATGATGATGCATCTCCTCTTTCATTATAGGTATATAAATCTGACCCATCTCGTAAGAAGTGCGGTTTGCAATATGCACAAGAACATACGGATCTGGTAAGAGCTTGTAGAAGTTCGAAATCATATTGTTCGTATTGTTACAGACGAAAAGCCGTCCTAATTTTGAATACAAAAACGTCGTACCGCCTAGTGATGTTCTCTGTTGATCGTTAAAACTCTAGCACTATGAAGGTGGGATACATTAAACGTCAGTGGCATGAAGAATATTACATGCTAGGATATGCACATGATTAGCATTTTAGCGCAGTCGCACAAAGTAGGTAGCAGTAACGCCATCTACATTCTATATATGAGGAAAGATTTCGCAGCAGGTTTCTCATTCAGAAATAGCATTTCATGTTAGTTGTTTGTGAGAAGATCGTGTTATCCTTCGTGTAGGAAGCAGAAATACCTGCCTCAACATGGTGGAATTCAAGAGCGATAGTCCTCATCGAGACTGAGTTTATCGTTCCGCGATATTGCTGCTCGCTTTGGTCAGGATCCCGTGGCTGTCATGTGAACATGGAATCTATGGGCTTAGGATGGTGATACTCAACTCCATGCAGGACCCAACAGCCCAAAGCCTCTACCGACCGAGAGGTTAGAAACTTCGTTCGCCCAGTTGTGCGGGGTTGTAAGTCCAGGTCACTTATCCAGAGGCACTAAATGGACTTCTTAGTAGCAATTATTTCATTTATGGCTGTTAATGCCCGCCGATGTGCCTATCTTTGAATTCTTCCTAAAGTTACCTTTCAACAACATAAAACAAGACCACACGTTACCTGTGCTGCCCTGACGCACCTCTACACAGGAGTTGTTCGACCGTTGGCCTCTACTCCATTGAAAACACCTGGTCATGAATTGCCAAGAGACTTAACGGGCGTTCAACAAGTAGTTTGGTTTTATTCAGAACTCCAGTGCACCATAATTTTCTCCATTTTTTTTGGTACAAAAGCCTATTGTTCAACATCATCTCCGTTCAGTGTGACCGCCTTATGCCAACTTAATGGGAGCGCCTGTATGTCCACATGGACCAGGGTTGGAACACTTACACGGAGTGACACTTTGCACGAAGTAACACTTGCACAGAGCCTGGGGCTCTTGCCGGGGAACCGGCTTTTCAAATTAATCCGTTTCATAGCAAATTTATTTTTAATGCTGTTGCACTAATAAGAACTGACAATGACATTCAACATTTCTTTTAATATTTTGATGATGCAAAAATGGGGGAGGGGGCAGATAAGTAAGAAACATAGTATTTTTTACGACTCTTGCAGTCTTGGGACGAAATTTAAACTGACAAATTTATGTTTTATTACCATTTTATTTCAATGTTAAACACAAAAACACAGAACGTCGATGACTATTACTTCTTTTGCTTTTCACTAAAGGATCAATACCTGATGCCACTTTTCAAGTAGTGCTAATTCGAAGACAAGCTTTTAAGTTGAAGTCTGCTAGTGAACTTCTGTGGATGGATTTCGTTCTCTTCACTGCGTAAAAAAGCAGCATGTGTATGTAAGTCAGAATATCGACATAATTGTAGCTGCAGACTGGTAAAGTGAAAATTTGCGTTAGGGGAACAAAAATCTACGAGACTAATTTAGCTATAAAACTAATCACGAAAACGTCACACAGTAGGTGTATAAGTTCTAATTGTAGCAGAGTTTGCACACTGTCAGCAAAGCCCGAAAATCTGTGAATCTGGGCAACCCTTTGCAAGCTGAAAAGCAGAATGGTGGTTTGATCTAACTGCACATTCATTCGTTGAATTTCGTTGAGTGTTCCTCCTGAAAATAAAAATATATTTTCATAGTGAAAATTTTTGAGACCTATTTCTCTGCTCCCATATGATGAATACTTTGTTCAGTCGCATCAGTCATGTCCGTTAAAAGCTGATTTTCTTCCCTTTTATTTCACGTCGACTTCTGGCTGTTCACCTTCCAAGTGTCCATAATCTTTCGCATGCAATATATTGCGATGTTGTTGTAAACTGAATTCTTTCGTTGTGTTCAAAGTTTTGAATCACATTAATAGAACACTAAGCGTGTCAAGACACCATCCCACACAATAAAGATATAGACTAAGCATCCTGCACTGATACACTATGTGATCAAAAGTATCCGGACACCCCCAAAAACATACGTTTTTCATATTAGGTGCACTGTGCTGCCACCTACTGCCAGGTACTCTATATCAGCCACCTTAGTAGTCATTAGACATCGTGAGAGAGCAGAATGGGGCGCTCCGCGGAACTCACGGACTTCGAACGTGTCAGGTGATTGGGGTGTCAATTGTGTCATACGTCAGTACGTGAGATTTCCACACTCCTAAACATCCCTAGGTCCTCTGTTTCCGATGTTATAGTGAAGTGGAAACGTGAAGGGACACGTACAGCACAATAGCGTACAGGCCGACCTCGTCTGTTGACTGAGAGAGACCGCCGACAGTTGAAGAGGGTCTTAATGTGTAATAGGCAGACATCCATCCAGACCATCACACAGGAATTCCAAACTGCATCAGGATCCACTGCAAGTACTATGACAATTAGGCGGGAGGTGAGAGAACTTGGATTTCACGGTCGAGCGGCTGCTGATAAGCCACGCATCACGCCGGTAAACGCCAAACGACGCCTCGCTTGGTAAAGGAGTGTAACAATTGGACGATTGAACAGTGGAAAAACTTTGTGAGGAGTAACAAATCACGGTACAGAATGTGGCGATCCGATGGCAGGGTGTGGGTATGGCGAATTCCCGGTGAACGTCATCTGCCAGCATATATAGTGCCAACAGTAAAATTCGAAGGAGGTGGTGTTACGGTGTGGTCGTGTTTCTCATGGAGGGGGCTTGCAAAAATGGTTGAAATGGCTCTGAGCACTATGAAACTTAACATCTGAGGTCATCAGTCCACTAGAACTTAGAGCTACTTAAACCCAGCTAACCTAAGGACATCACACACATTCATGCCCGAGGCAGGATTCGAACCTGCGACCATAGCGGTCGCTCGGTTCCAGACTGAAGCGCCTAGAACCGCTCGGCGACGAAGGCCGGCGGGGTGGCTTGCACCCCTCGTTGTTTTGTGTGGCACTATCACAGCACAAGCCTACATTGATGTTCTAAGCACCTTCTTGCTTCCCACTGTTGAAGTCCTATAGTGCTTAGAGCCATTTGAACAGAACCGTTAAACTATGTCTTGTGAATGTACCTGCAAAATCTGGTATGTGAAAATTTTGGTGTATCAAAAGTTAGTTTTCAAGAGTGCCATTAGAATCGTATTAAAAATTGAAAACTCTAAAATCAATGAAGTTATGGACTTCAAAACTTGGCTATTACTAGATCTTTACATAATACACACTATTTTAAAATTTGGTTTAAAAGTAGAAGGAAAGTTAAATTTTTCGAAGGAGTCTTCCCATAACCACTGCGCCGCATATACTGTATGTTCGTATCCAAGGCTACTCCAAGCCTAATTACTGTCATTCCTCTGAAGGTAGCGCGTTGTTTGGACTGCTCCTGCGCTGCTACTCCGCCGTGCTGCTCTACGTAACGACGTCTGGCCGTCCCATCTTCTCGCTACCCCCGCAATCCACGCTGCAAGTGAGCTTCAGCGCTCTTGCTCCCTACCTGCATCAACAGGCCTGCTATAGGGTGACCAGAAATTAGTTTTAACACTGGCTGAAAGGCTGTAAAACTGCGACCAGTCACTTTTTCATGATAATTTATTTTGTCTTTACTAGTTTCATGCTGGTTTGTTCATCTTATAACGGAGGGGCAAAGTATGGATTTAACTGCATATCATTTGTCTGCGTTTCCGCTGCAAAGATTTTGTCATCGGTGTCTTCCCATAAGACTTTGATTCTAGGAACCGCTCAAGGCGAATGCTCCGAATTTTCCCTGAAAAAGGCTTGGCCTTTGAGATTGTGTTAGGGAATATTTTACAAACTTCAGGAGACATTTAGCCGACTTTGTGTCGATTCCAGGGAACAGCACGAGGAGGTAGTCTCTTTCAGACTCCCATTAAATATGTTTACAATACTTACAAGATTACGAATGATTGCATTGAACTACTTTTTTCAACATTTATAAATTTTTTGTTTATTCTGACGTTCTCTTCGTCATTGTAGGTTCTGTATGAAGGCCACACAAGTCAGAAATGGTTTTCATGTCTCATTAGCTTTGAGTTTCATTTTAAGCCTTTGTATTCGTTTCGTCAGTCTCCATTGCTGACCTTTTTCTTCTTTCCCCAACAATGTTTAAAATTAGTAGGTCAAACTGCTGGCCGTGGTACTCTGCATCTTCTCGAAGAATGTTCACTAATGGGTTACCATTCGGATGAACTTTTGATATTAATCTATTTATTCTCCGGTTCCATCCTTTTGAGACTTTATTAGTGCGATGGCACCTTCCACTGCAATTCGACATCTCTCTTGCCACATGTTCGTCATCGAGCCACTGGTCCAAAAATAGCTATAAAAGTCCTGGTTTTGGATTTCAGGCGTGCTCTTTTGAAGATACTGCCATTTATCGTCCATCATCTCCAGGGGATGATGTGCTTGGGCTGAACACATTCTTATGTGACAATGTATTTCCTCGTTTTCCTTATAGGCTGGAGCTGGAACTTGTTTTCAAAAACATTGATTCAGACAATAATTGCAACCAGTAATTTCCGTTCCAGGAAACGAACTGTTAGCTGCTTGTACGGTAGCAGTTTCGAAAACCATCAGCAGAGATGCAGGGTTCCATCCAAGAACGTTAGTTTTAATAGCTTTAAAAATACTTTCATACGTTTCTCGCTTTTTATTTGGCAGGAAAACGTAAACAACTGGAATGGTGTTTGTTTCCTCCCAAGAACTATTAAGGTCAGCGTGGAATGTAAACAACTGTCCAAACTGCTCGTTCGAACCCTTGAACGTTCCATTCACAAAGAATGATTCGCACTTTAATAAGCACGGTTTTCTCTTTTCTCTGTCCAACACCGGTATTCTCTCATTCGGTCCCCTATTGTATCTGCAGATAAACGATTGCTATCATCACACATCAGTAAATTACTTTCTTGGAAGAATATTCCTCCAGAATCGGTGGGCTCTTGTGCAGCTGCCATATGTTATTGCCTAATGGGATGTAACGATTTTTTGCACTTCCGTTTGATGGTAATGATGTTACTTAGTCGTAACCTCGACTGCAGAGCTGCCCTACTTCAACATAAACTGATGAAACTGTAGCATCTGTTGCTTTTGCTCGTTTTCTTGGGCCGACAAAATGCTTTCACACTACATTTGCTGCTTGATCTGGCTAACTTCCTCTAAAACTGTGTTATTTTCTGCGGATAGTCTTCATTTTCATTTATTGTTCTTAGAGTTTACACAATGGTAGTAAGTCACTTCTTGTTTGTTTGTATAATCCAATATATACCGATGCCCGTTGTAAATCAGTAAAGGCTTCCTTTTTGTGGTCTCGGTGAACTTGGTTACTCCAGGACTAAAACACAGAACACTACTTGCCATTCAGAGGTCAATTGCCATACCGAAATCTGAGAGAAAGCTACTCACACTGAGAAGTGATGCGGGGACAGGACACTTTACACAGAAATGGGTTTTTGTCCTCTCCCAGAATACGTCGCAGGTAGCGGCGGATCGACCAGTGTATCCTATTTCTCGAACACGCTTCCGCTACCTACAGTGTACTGGGCTCCGAGAAACTGTCAACACATTCCCTCTGCGTACAAGTATCACTCGGTGCAAGTGCCACAAACCCCATGGTACCACTCCACTGGTCGAGCTGAACTAACGTCGTGTTACAGACGTCATTCGCATAATACACGTTCTGCTTCCCGCGGAGTGCATCCTCCATTGGGCCAGAAAGACGAAAGTCGAAAGGTGCGAGACCCGTGTTGTTGGTTGGATTTGGAAGAACATTCCAGTGAGGTTTTGTTAACTTTTCCTGCGATGCTACGGAGAAGACGAAGTTTGATAGCATTTTTGCGGTGACGAACACGCTGAAGTAATTTCTTCATTTTCCTGAAGGTAGCACAATACACTTTCGAGTTGGTCGTTGCACCATGAGGGAGGACAGCAAACAGAATAATCTCTTCAGAGTCCCAGGAGACCGTCGCCACGACTTTACCGGCGGAGGATGCGGCTTTGAACTTTTTCTTCCGTAGACAGGTGGTGTGCCACCACTCCATGGAGTGCCGTTTTGTTTCAGGGTCGAAGTTCCGACCCCATCCATGTTTCATCACCGGTAACAATGTTCGGCAAAAAATTGTGACAGTCAGCCTCGTAACGCGCAAGCAATTCCGCACTGCTGGACTTTTACTGTTATTTATGGTCTTCTGTTAGGCGGTGAGGAACCCAGTAGGAACACACGTTTGAGCACCCCTACTAATGTACGAGTGTGTCAGCGCTAGCAACAGAGACGTCCAGTTGAACAGTGAGGTGTTTGATTGCGATCCATAGATTGCCTCGAATGAAAGTGTCCGCACGTTTCAACATAGCAGGAGTCACACTTGTGTACTTGCGCTCGGCACGCGGGAGAACGCACAGGTTTTGGCGATTTTTTTGCGATGATTTCAGAGGATTTGTCCAACGACTGACCTTCCTTTTGTTCACTGCCAGGTCACCGTAGACATTATGCCAGCGCTTGTGTCTATCTGCGATGCTGTGCGCCAAAAGAAACTCTACTAGGAACGTACCTCCGTTACAGTCGTCATTTTGGTTACCATGTTTAGCGCCTTCACCTATCGGAAAATTATGAAACTTTAGGGGCTGAATCGAGAATATTTGAAGATGTCCCACAACAAATCCCGTATTTTTCAACCGATAAAAAGTCTTGTATTACCTGAAAATTTAATCGTGTATTGTTCCTATTATTCTGCATACGAATATTAAGTATAATTTCGTGTTTGACTCTCCCTTGTGGCGTTGTAATTTCAGTGTACAGCAGTTTAGTTACAGATTGCTGATGCGGGAAAAATCGTAGATGTTTTAGTGTATATTATCCCGAATAGAGGTTGCTATTTCCCCTCGTCCACAAATTGCTTTGTGCGGTTAGGTGGACGCTACACAGTCGAAAGCTGTTCAGAAAAGTTCCTTGTCGTTCTACGCTAATGAGCTTGACGTCTCAGCCTTACATTGCAACAATAATGTTAAAAATCGTCAGTGACAAATTGTTGAACTGAAGCTCCAGTTGAAAATCGGTAGAATATTTCTTACGACTGGCAGTACAAAATAAACTCGGTCTGTGACGCAACTCGTTTCACAGAGAAATACAAATACGTTTCGCCCTCTAGAATGACACAATACGCCACGATTCCATAAAAGTGCTTTTCGCGAATTATTCCTGCGTCAACGATATAAGTTCTGTTTTATTCACAGTCGCGTTTAATTAGTACTTGAAAAAATAATGCCGGAAATTCTGCAAACAGGAAAAAGTTGTTTGTACTGAATTTCAGGTTAACTCCCGCTGTTGCGTTCCGCATCCGTAGTACGACTGAGAAAAACCTTGACTAACGCAGAACTTCTCTCAGCTGGAAAAGTTCATTAGGTTATTCTTGGAAATGCCTAGAAGCAGAGTGTCGTCAGACATCATAGCATAGAAGGGAGAATTTATCACTAAACCTGTCGTACTTCAATGGTGAATTTCACACTTTTAAGGCACCTTTAAATGCAAAATTAATTACTTATATTACAGAACACATCATATGTTTTCCCCTCCCTTTGCAAGTAAGTAAGTAAAAAGTAGTATTTGGACCTAAAAGAACCTCACTCATTAAGTGTAACAATTAAACACAACCTGAAATAGCATCGATTTATCGGATTCGTGATAAAAAAAAGTGTGCCGTTTTTGTGTATTCGGATTTTGGTCGATTTCGGTCCTCGTAAGATGCTTGTACAAATATAGTGAAAGGATTTTCATTGTATTTAAGTAATACGATTCTCATCTTTGCAAAGTTCACACGGATTAACAGCATAAAGGGTCAAAAGACACAACCACTGTCTGTAAACTAAACGAAGACACGCAGTGGTTAAGGCATTGTGCCCGTATTCGGAAGGAAAGGTGTTCAAATCCATGACCAATCATCGTTTACTTTTTCTTTGGTTTCTCAAAACGACTCCGGCACTTAAGGAAATGGGGTCTACGTTTAGGTCATGGCTGTTTAATTAACACAGTGTTGTCCATCTCATCTGTTTCTCTGTCGCTATTAACTTCGAGGGCAACTAGACGTTAAAGTGTAACCCTCTTTCTAAAGTAATAATCTTTAAGCTGCCGTGTTTCTGTGCGCCATGCATCTTTTTCTTCATATACGTACGAAGGAGTGCTGAAAAGCAAGGCCTTCCAATCGTTTATTATATTCTCAAAATCGGTTGAGGTACTACATTTCGTGCATATTACTCGGCCCACTTCCCGCTTCGCTGACGGAAGGTGCACCCCTGTGCCGCTAGAGGACTCCGAACTGTAGTGTTACCGTGGCCGTGAGCAGCGTAACTATGCCTCTGCGTGAGAAATGCTCAGAAAACTGAAAGCACGAATTCGAAGAGTTCGTCCACACGAGGAATACCCTGTCATTGAACATTACAATGCCAGACCACAAACGAAAGCTGGGACATCGGCAGAGGTGAGCTTGTAGCTCCGTCAAAAGCAAACATTCTACAGTTACGGTATCAACAAATTGGTATCTCATTGGGAGAAAGAGAAATGTGTTCGTCGCTAGGGTGCCTATGTTGAGAAATAAATACGTAGATATGAAGCATAAAGGTGTAGAATGTTATTATAATTTGTTTTACTTCAAAAGCTGTAAGAGTTTTCCCATAAAAAATTAAGAGGCATTAGTTTTCAGGATGCTCTCGTAAAATATATATGGCGTTAAAAATATTCTATATTTTGAGAAGTGGTAGTATGGACCAAAACAAGAAGAAATTGTCCAGTACACATGGGCTCCAAGACCTACGAGCACTTGTTCAGTAGAAGGGATGTCATTTACGTTAGTGAAGATGATAGCTCTTAAGGGATGCCTTATAATGCCAATTTCTTATTGGACGTTTCTGTCTTGTTTTGATCCATGCTACCATCCCTCAAAATACGAAATACTCTTTTCCCAACACTCTAAATATCGCCGAAGAGTGGTTGCCTTTAGCGGTTTATTCTTCTGGAGTGTCAGGTAGTTTACAGATTTAGCTTTGTTTTAATTGGTCACTTTCGAAAGTAATTGGGAACACGTATGTGTGCTGCAGTCGTCTGTTTTGGTGGAGGTTTTATAGTTTTGTAGGGGGCCTGATTAGTTAATTATTTGCCATTTCGTGTTATAGATATGTCTTGCTGGACATATGGCTTCGGGACTGCTCCCTTATTCTGGAATTTTGAGTATATTTTCCATGGTGGCTCTAGGCACTTCCTATATATGTGGCTCTAAGCACTATGGGACATAACATCAGAGGTCATCAGTCCCCTAGACTTAGAACTACTTGAACCTAACTAACCTGAGGACATCACACACATCCATGCCCGAGGCAGGCTTCGAACCTGCGGCCGTAGCAACAGCGCGGTTCCGGACTGAAGCGCCTAGAACCGCTCGGCCACAACGGCCGGCTCCTATATATGTCAGCTCTGTGGGTTGACTCGACCTACATGTTCGGGTTGCCGTATGAATCCTTTACTATTGTCGATTTTCTTCAGTATACTGCTCTCGTGATGTTTGATTTTTGTCGATGTGGTATTCTTCTCGTAACTCCTCATGTATATCACGCGTTCTGCCACATGGTGCTCCCAGATTCCACTTCAGGAATTTATACTGTAGTAGCTGTAACTTTCGGATGATTGATACTCAAGTAGTTCCCCATGGCACTAATCCGTATACTGTTGATGGTTGTACCGTTGCTACGTTTAATTTAGTTGTTTGGTTGAGGGCTCTGCTTGTGGAGGAAGGTATGAGAACTCTGGCATCTTCGGGGTGTTCAGTTTCATTTCTTCACTATGGAGTGTATGCGCCAGCCTTTTATGCAGTAGGATCCCTACATCTCCATCTACATCTACATCACTTCCCTGCATTTCAAAACTAAATGCCTGGCAAGGGCTCATCGAACCACCTTCAGGCTATTTTTCTTCCGTTCTACTCTCAAACAGCGTGCGGTCAAAACCAGCACTTAAATCCTTTCTTGCGAGCTTTGAGATCTCTTATTTTATTACGATGATCATTTCTCTCTCTGTAGGCAGGTGACAATAAAATATTTTCACATTCATTGGAGAAAGTTGGTGACTGAAATTTCGTGGAAAGATCTCGCCACAACGAAAAAACCTTTGTTTTAATGATTGCCACCCCAACTCCCTTATCATACACATGACACACTTCCCCTATTTCTCGTAATAAAAAACGAGCTGAGCTAGTTGCCCTTCTCTGAACTTTTTCCATGTTGTCCGTCAATCCTATCCCATAGCGCACAGCAGTGTTCCAGTAGACTAGACTTCGAACTACTTAAACCTAACCAACCTAAGGACATCACACACATCCATACCCGAGGCAGGATTCGAACCTGAGACCGTAGCAGCAACGCGGTTCCGGACTGAAGCACCTAGAACCGCTCGGTCACAGCGCCCGCCTTTTCCCATAGTTGTCGCCACGCCTCTAGCAGCGCAGCACTCATGATAGCTGGTACATCTGTCGCCAGTCGTTGGGGTTAAGACTGGGTTGCCATCTTCATGTGTAAAAACTTCTTTGTGAAACTTCCTGCCGGCCGGAGTGGCCGTGCGGTTCTAGGCGCTACAGTCTGGAACCGAGCGACCGCTACGGCCGCAGGTTCGAATCCTGCCTCGGGCATTGATGTGAGTGACGTCCTTAGGTTGGTTAGGTTTAATTAGTTCTGAGTTCTAGGAGACTGATGACCTCTGAAGTTAAGTCCTATAGTGCTCAGAGCCATTTGAACCATCTATATTGAGCAACAGCAACAGTGGGTGCGAAGCACTAAACTGTAAGTACATGCATAAACTAAACAACTGCTGCTGCAGGTCGAAAAGACACACTTTTCCTAATGTGTCGGCCTGCAAAGATGCTTATTCCCTACAACCGCTGTCGTGAGTAGACCCGAGCTCGCCACGCATATCTGCAAGTAAGCGCCTAGCGGGCCGCTGGCGCTGGGCGGACTCTTTAACGATGGACTCCGCTGTGGTCTCTGCACTCCGGACGACCACAGCTATTTTGAGCCTATCTCCACGCCGTCCTCCGACCAACTTTCCTCATCGGCGTCCCTGAACGAACTCTCTCCAAAATTCTCTTGTATGAACCTGCTCCTTCATAGAACACTCCTTGTGGAGCACCACGGAAAATACACACTACCAATTGACATGCGGCAGATTCTCTTTAGACCACTCGCATAAACATATTCCGACGCGCAGCCCCTTTCATGAGACCGGAAAAATCACTCCTCACAATAGAGGACCCGCTAAAAATTACAGATGCGCACTGTACGTCTTCTGACGTCACCGTCTGATTTCCATTCACAATGGTTACTTTTGTGCTGCCAGGAAATTGCTTGGCGTGGGAAACAAAAGAGCTATGGAAAATACACCGGGTGTGCTGGCTACATAGTACCGGGCACCCAGTATAGCAGGGCTACTTAAGACATAGAGGAGAAATGTTTTGCAAGCCGAACAGACACGCTTCTCTCAAAAAAAAAGGTCGTCTGAAAGACGGCCCACAAACACCTGCAAATTCTGAAGCAGTTCTTTCTGCCCACAGAGAACAATTTCCTGGGCGCTAGGCATTGTGTGTCAAGACCTGAGGATTGTAAAAAGCCCTGTGGCTGTCACTGGGAGCAATTCACTATAGTACATTAATCGCAGGACGTTTCTCGGGAGCTGGCTACCTCTGTTATGCGAAGGCAGCGACCGGTTCCATCACTGTCCCTGGCAATATATCCACGTTCCTCCACTCCCACCTTCACACAACTGCGGCCCGTTAAATCATACCTGCGGTGACTCTCCGAGCAGCCTTTTTTTCCGCATACTGTACCAATACAAACAGTTCCCAAGATTGCTCAGCAGAAAGGTAGACCTGTCACCCGTAATACCCAGAGCAAGCACATGCCAAGGCAAGCAGTGGGTAGTCACAGACTGAACCAGTTTATTAAATGTCATACTGTCCTAAAGCTTTCTTATTAAGATAATTGCGCTTTAAATACTTACATACTCAAGACTGAATTAATTAAAAATGAAAGGAGGGAAGCCTTCATCACTTGCCACCTTTCAAATCTACAGATTGGTTCAGACAATGTTGCTACTGATCTATGTTTCGAATTAGTCCCAGTTTGCAGTTCTTGACTGAGGCGTCAGCTCCGACTACTCCCATTTGATTATTGCAGTAGAGTTTTGTGATCTGATGGCAGGTTGTTTATCATCGGTAGTTGCAAATTAGGGTCAATATTCTTGATAATTGAGATATCCAACATATCTGATTCGTAAAATTAAGACTAGGCTTAGAATCTCAGGGTTCAAGTATTGGTGCACGTAACTCGTTTTGCAGTTCCAGTAGCTGTTGTTCTTTACAGTTATGCGCCATAAATTACAAGATGTGTATTTTGAATTCACGTCACCTCCGAATATTACCTTCCCAGACCTGCCAAAAATGGCTTGCAAGTCCATTGCAACTTTTGACTTTTTAATGTATTTTGCAACAACTTGACTTTTCCAATCGCTGTTAGTATTGCATCTGAAGTTGCTTCCAGATATTGTATGGAAGGTAATTTTTCCAGCTGGTGTAATCTGTTACTCTTTGCAGTTCCTCCTCCTCTTTTTCATGTATGAACTGTTCTACAATGTGAAGCAGACATTCACCGACAAACCTTCAGAGTTGTTTGTATGCGTCGACCGGAATAGCCGAGTGGTTCTAGGCGGTACAGTCTGGAACCGCGCGACCGCCATGGTCGCAGGTTCGAATCCTGCCTCGGGCATGGATGTGTGAGATGTCCTTAGGTTAGTTAGGTTTAAGTAGTTATAAGTTCTAGGGGACTGATGACCTCAGAAGTTAAGTCCCATAGTGCTCAGAGCCATTTGAAACATTTGTTTGTATGGACCAAAACAAGAAAAAGGTCTGTAGCTATTGTTCAGGGTACAAATGACGTTAACCTTGAGTATCCATTGATACTTCCAACCTCAGGTTACACATTTGGGCAAGTTACATTCAAGGTCACCCAGGGTGACTACCATCGTAGCCACACAATTCTAGCCCGCATCTCGTGGTCGTGCGGTAGCGTTCTCGCTTCCCGCGCCCGGGTTCCCGGGTTCCCGGGTTCGATTCCCGGCGGGGTCAGGGATTTTCTCTGCCTCGTGATGGCTGGGTGTTGTGTGTTGTCCTTAATTTAGTTAGGTTTAAGTAGTTCTGAGATCTAGGGGACTGACGACCATAGATGTTAAGTCCCATAGTGCTCAGAGCCATTTTGAACCACACAATTCTATGTGGTACATTCAAGGTCACCACACAACTGCCTCCTACCCACGCACTTGAGAAGGGTTTCTGGTTTTAGGTCACACTTAGCCTTAGGGATATGAAATACAAATGGACTTGAGGATATGAAACACAAATGGCGTTGGACTTTGAGATACATATGACCTTGTCTCCCAGGTTACACATCCTGCCTATGCAACCCATCTGGACCAATGAGATTAAAGCTCCCCTCCCCCAAACCCTTTTATTAATAGAGCAGTTGCTGAGAATGCACCATTCGAGGTCTGTGCACCATAGGGAGGGGGACCATAAATTTTTTTTGTTTGAGTCTTGGTATTTTTTATAAGTAATGAGAAATTAAATTATTACAATTCTATCAGTTTTGTCATTTGAGATCTAGGGAGAAGACCAGTGTGTGGGTATTCGTTAATGACAAAATGAGTCGAACCTCCGACGGGGGGAGCCTCACGGAACGTGACAAGGCGCTGTAGACCGCGCGGCTACCCCATGCGGCTAAACAGCTCCCGCCATGCCAGCGGAAATATGTGGGCTTTTAGCTTCCTATGAAAGTATCCAAGAGATCTCCAGACACTTTGGTCTACTCCATATGCCACAGCTTCCTATGCATAAATACTAATATGATGTATGATCATTTTGCATCCAGATTTTGCTGTTTTTAACATTTTTTCATGTTTTTCGTTTCTTTCCATATTTGCCCAAATTTTTCCATGCTTTTCCGTTTTTCCATAATTTTTTACATTTTCTATATTTTTCACTTTTGTCCATTGTTTTCCTTATTTTCCACGTTTATCAATTTTTTCTGTATATTCTATGTCCAAAAGAACAAATTATATGCCCTTATTGCTTGCATTACCGGGTGCCGGTTGATGGTAAAAACAGCTAAACAGACACTGCACCGAATGAGAAATGAGGTATCCATTCGCTTGTAACGATAGGTTTAGAGTTTGTCAATGCTGAACAACATCGGCAATAAATGCCATATCGGGCAACAAGTCTGGGTCATCACGTTGGAGGAAACATTTAATGTTTTACTTCCAGAAATCGTTTGACCGGATGCAGCAACTGGAAAAGTCTGTCAAGAAAAAATGGCTCTGATCACTATGGGACTTAACCTCTGAGGTCATCAGTCCCCTAGAACTTAGAACCACTTAAACCTAACTAACCTAAGGATATCACACACTTCCATACCCGAGGCAGGATTCGAACGTGCGACCGTAGCAGTAACGCGGTTCCAGACTGAAGCGCCTAGAACCGCTCGGCCACTCCGGTCGGCTCTGTCAAGAAAAATGCCTATTGACAGCCATCTCACTAAGCAATGCCAAGATGTGTCAGGAAGCACGTCATTGCACGTTTTTTTAACGAGGAATTAGAACGGTGAGTGTGTTCTAGCATTTGAGCGGATTTAGTTGACAATTTTTAGAACTGTCTGTATAACACTCGGGTATTGAGAATGTCTTCCGTGTACAGCGTATCAAGACGACAAGATGGTAGCTGTTGTATAACACTGTAAAGTCTACAAGAGGTTCACTGGATGAGGCGCTAGCAGCGTTGTGGCCGCCTGTGTTATATAGATTAGACAATTGTGAGAACTGTGCAGTTTATTTGCCTTGAAGAGGGCCGCTAGAACAGGGGGGAAACGTCGGTTAGGTTTTATTTTGGTTTTTAGCGTTATAAAATAACGCGACCTAATACTCCAGAGGATTTCCTCAAAGAGAAAAGTGCTGCCTCGGCAGGGCTGCGAGGCGGCGTGTTGCAGGGTGGGGGTTTGGCGTGCCGAGTGCCGCGGGCGACGCGTCCTGGTGGGGGTGCAGGCGCTCTCCACGTGACGTCACAGTTATGGATCACATCCCTGAGAACCTGCCCCGTCTGCGCCCCCCTAACTCACTGTAATCGAGGATTCACGCCTACCGCGGTACAGCACTGCGGACAAAACCCGCTGTACCACTCAACACTGCGTTTGTGCCGTTGAAACTACATCTACATCTACTTGCATACTCTGCAAATCACATTTAAGTGCCTTGCAGAGGGTTCGATTGTATTACGCTTAGGTGACAAAAATCGTGGAATAGTCATATGCACATATACAGATGACGGTACTATCACGCAAACAAGATATAAAAGGACAGTGCATTAGCTAAGCTGTCATTTGTTCTCAGGTGATTCTTGAAAAGGTTTCCGGCGTGATTATTGCCGCACGACGGGAATTAACAGACTTCAAATGCGGAAAGGTGGTTGGAGCTAGGCGCATGAGACATTCCATTTCGGATATCGTAAGGGAATTTAACATTCCGAGTTCAGCAGTGTCAAGAATGTGCCGAGAATACCATATTTCAGGTATTACCACGGACAAAGCACTGGCCGACGGTCTTCACTTAATGGCCGAGAGTAGCGGCGGTTTCGTTAACTTGTCAGAGCTAACAAATAGGCAGCACTGCGTGAAATAGCCGTAGATATAAATGTGGGGCATACGAAGAATGTATTCGTTAAGACAGTGAGGCGAAGTTTGGCGTTAATGTGCTGTGGCAAAAAACGACCGATGCGGATGCCTTTACAAACAGCACGACATCGTCTGCAGCGTCTCTCCAGAGCTCCTGACCATACCGATGGGAACCTAGACGACTGAAAAATTGAGACCCGGTCAGATGAGTCCCGATTTCAGTTGATAGTAGCTGATGGTGGGTTTCGAGTGTGGAGAAGACCCCACGAAGCCATGGATCCAAGTTGTCAACAAGGCATTGTGCAAGTTGGTGTTGTCTGCATAATGGTGTGGGCTATATTTAAATGGAGTAGACTAGATCTTCTGGGCCGGCCGCTGTGGCCGAGCGGTTCTATGCGCTTCAGTCCGGAACCACGCGGCTGTTACGGTCGCAGGTTTGAATCGTGCCTCTGGCATGGATGTGTGTGGTGTCCTTAGTTAGGTTTAGGTAGTTCTAAGTATAGGGGACTGATGACCTCACATGTTAAGTCCATTAGTTGTTAGAGCAATTTGAACCATTTTTTTTGGATCTTCTGGTCCAACTAAACCCATTATTGACTGGAAATGTTTACGTTCGGCTACTTGGAGACCATTTGCAGTCTTTCCTGGACTTCATGTTCACAAGCAATGATGGAATTTTTATGGATGACAATGCGCCATGTCACCGGGCCACAGTTGTTCGCGATTGATGTGAAGAACATTCTGGACAATTCGAGCGAATAATTTGGCCACCCCAATCGCTTGACTTGGATCTCATCGAAAATTTACGGCACATAATCGAGAGGTTAGTTCGTGCACAAAATCCTGCACCGGCAACACTTTCGCAATTTTGGACGGTTATAGAGGCTTATTATTTCTGCAAGGGACTTCCAACGACTTGTCGATTCCATTCCACGTGAACTGCTGCCGACGCCAGGCAAAATGAGGTCCAACACGATATTCGAAGGCATCCCATGACTTCCGTCAGAGCAGTGTATATAAGCAAATGAGTCTTCTTAGTCCGCAAGAAAATAGTGCTGTCGTAGTGGAGGCAGTTGACCCACAACAAGAATATGCTTACAAGTTAGGAGTAAAGTGACAGAAAGACCCATTATTGTTCTATTTTCCAGACTTCTTGTGAGATTCTGTAGTAGTAGCTTAGCAGTAATTTATCGAAGGTCACTACAATAACGAAGGGTACCAAGTGATTGGAAAAAAATTACAGGTCATTCCCACTTTCAAGAAAGAGTGTCGAACTTATGCATATAATTATAGGCCTATATCACTGGTATCAATCTGTTGTAGAATTACGGAACATATTCTATTCTCATGTATTATGACGCTTGTGGAGAACGGAAATCTCCGCTATAATAACCGACACAGATTCCGTAAACAGACATCATGCAAAACACAGCTATCTCCGTACGTCCACGATACGCAGAGCACCGTCTTCCTTGCGTTCTGAAAGACACTTGATATAGTTTAGCAGTGACGCTTAGTCAACAAAATACTATCTTACCGAGTGTTCCACAATGTTTTTGACTTGAATCAGGACTTTCTAAAAGGTAGCACTCAGTATGTTGTTCTTAATGGGGGCGAAATCGACACATGTAAAGGCAATTTCGGAATTACCCCAGAAAAGCGTTGTAAGGCCACTAATGCTTACAGTATTTATAAAGGATCTAGCAGATAACGTCAGAATCTCCGAGAGGTTATTCGGAGAAAATTTATACAGGGAGGTTGCAACGCCAGAAGGCTTTGGCGAAATGCAGGAAGGCCTGCAGAGGATCAGTGGCTGGTATAGGGACTGGCATTTGACCAAGAATGTAAATAAATGTAACATATTGTGCGAAAATAGGAGAAGAGATGCATTACTGTTCGATTACGCTATTTATGAAAATTCACTGGAAACAATATGAACCTAAAGTACTTAGGAGTAACCGTCCAGAGTGACCTAAAGTGAAAAAATCACATGATACTGGTTTTAGGAAAAGTAGATGCCAGGAATTCATCCGAAAAATCTTAAAGGAAATGTAATTCGTCCACGAAAGAAGTGACTTACTAAATTCATGTAAGAACAACTCTTGAGTATTGTTCATCAGTCTGGAAGCGTTATCAACTTAGATTACCGGGAGACACGGAAAAGAACCAGCGAAGAGTTGCACGTTTTGCCACGGGATCGTTTAGTAATCACGAGACTCTTACGAAAATGTTAAGTGACTCCAGTGGCATTCATCGTATGAGAGACATTGTGTATTACAGAGATGGCTATGTTGAAATTCCGAGAGCGTACTTTCAAAGAACAGTCGGGTAACTTATTACCTCTTCCCACATATATCTCGGGAAGTGACACGGCGACAAAAGTCTTATGAATGAGAGATTATACAGAAGTTAATTGAGAGTCGTTCGACCCACGCACCATTCGCGAATTCTGAAGGGAAGGGGGCAAATGATAGTAGTACAAAAGGTACCTTCCGCCACACACCGCCAGGTAGCTTGCGAGTTTATATGCAGATTTAGATGTTGCTGTGGAAGGATTCGCGGCAACCAGTCACTATTCAGTTGATCAGATAAACTTTCTTACGCTTCCCGGTGTCCGGTGTTTTCACACTCATCTATGAAAAGAGCATATTTAGTTTGCGAATAAAACAAATAGGTCTGATACCAGCTCTCAGCACCTGCAGATTCTTTTCTTCTTATTATCGTGGATAACTAAAGATTCCCACAACGCAATACACTGCTTGCATGTCACTTACACATACGGGAACATCTGTCTGAGAGGAACTCGAAGCCACAGTCCATTTTTTTTACATTATTTAATTCATCGAAAGATAGCCTTCGTCTTTTGAGCAGTATAATGTCCAAGGCATCAATAACAGTATAGATTTATTTTATATTAAAATACTCATTTACATTTAAAGAAGTTACGGAAAAACTAATCTTAAACAGCTGTTATGAGTTCCTCTGGATGCAAAACTGTTTCCTTGGGCGATGAAAAATATATAATTTCTTAACTTTTTATCAGCTCTGATAAAATCAGTTCCAAGTTTATTTATCTGTATACATATTTTTTATGGGAGTAACAACTGTTTCTTTTTGAAATGGTTCTTGTGCGTGCCAATTTAGTGTTTAGAAACAAGGTTTTCGAAATAAGGTGCTAATCCAAACCTATTACGCGACTGGAAACAGTAAAAACAGTAAAGTACCTAATACTATGTTTCCGGAGAGACATAATGTGGAACACAAAAAAGTAGCCGTGCGAAAAGCACATATCAAGAGTGAGATTTAGACTACCAGATAAAAAGTATCCAGACACCAATATGCAATTCAGAACTGGCATTTAGATATTACGAGAGGCGGAGTTGCCAGTATAAAAAGAGGCGGTGAACATTGTATTGTCACCAGAAAAGCGTAAAGGCTGTCAGGAGAGCTCTGTGACATCGAACGTGGACTCGTTATTGGATGTCACCTGAGTGACAAACCCATTAAGGACGTATGAACCCTTCTAAACCTGCCCAAGTCGACTGTTGGTGATGTGACAGTGACTGTGAAATGCAAATTCGAAGGAAGAACGACAGCTAAACCAACAACAGGTGGACCTCATGTACTGACGTACAGTGACCGCCGAGCTTTGTGGTGGACGATTCTAAAAAATAACGTGAAATCAGCAGAAGGAATCACTCTAGAGTCCCAAGATACTACCAACAGTCCATGTAGCGCAATGAGTTTCCTTAGAGAGTTAAAAATAATGGGGCACAATGCTCGCGCAGTTCCTCGTAAGCCACCTGTTTCTGCAGTCAGTGGTGTCAGTGCTAGGTGACGCTAGACGTGGCGTAAAGATCGACGTCACTGGGAAACGGATGAGTGGAATGATTTGGATTGGTGATTTGGAATGGTGAATCACGCTACGACCTGTGGAATCCGATGGAAGAGTCTGAGTTTAGCGAACGCCTGAAGAACGTTACCTGCCATCATATTTAGTGCCAACAGTGAAGTACAGTGGAGGTAGTGCTACGGTTAGGTTTATTTATATATTGTCGCACCGTGTGGTCTTCTTATTTCGCTTAGGGAAAGAGTAAATGTGAAAGGATATGAATATATTTTGCAACATTGTGTACTGTATACGGTAGAGGAAACGTTCGGATTGTTTAAAAAAATTCAAATGGTTCAAATGGCTCTGAGCACAATGGGACTTAACATCTGAGGTCATCAGCCCCCTAGACTTAGAACTATTTAAACCTAACTAACCTAAAGACATCACACACATCCTTGCCCGAGGCAGGATTCGAACCTGCGACCGTAGCAGCAATGCTGTTCCGGACTGAAGATCCTAGAACCGCTCGACCACAGCGGCCGGCTTCGGATTGCTTATATCAGCATGGCAGTACACCCTGTCATAAAGCAGCATCTGTTAAACAATGGTTCGTGAACGATATAATTAACACGGGGAATGTACACAGTTGTCAAAAATCATGGCGTAGCTCCTAATATTGCGTCGGACCTTCTTTGCAAAGCGTAGTGCACCAACTCGACGACGCATCAATTCCGCAAGTTGTTGGAATTCCCCTGCAGAAATATTGAGCCATGCTACCTCTATAGTCGTCCATATTTTTGAAAGTGTGTCGGTGCAGAATTTTGTGCACGAACTGATCTCTCCATTATGTCCCATAAATGATGGATGAGATTCATGGCAGGCAATCTTGGGGACCACATCGTTCACACAAATTGTCCAGAATGTTATTCAAACCAGTCACGAACAATTATGGCCCAATGACATTGTCATCTATAAAAATTCCATCGTTGTTTGGGAATGTGAAGTTCGTGAATGGCTGCGGTTGTTCTCTGAGCAGTCGAACATAACCATTTCCAGTCAATGATCGGTTCAATTGCGTCAGATGGGCCTGGTCCATTACGTGTGAATAGAGCCCACATCATTATGGAGCCACTACCAGCTTGCACAGTACATGTTGACAATTTGGGTCTGTGGCATCGTGGAGTATGTGCCACACTCGAACTCTGTTATCGGCATCCACAACTCGTGCTCTAGTGGCTATCGTTGATGCGTCTGGATCCCGGGTTCGATTCCTGGCTGGGTCGGGGATTTTCTCCGCCCGTGGACTGGGTGTTTGTGTTGTCCTGATCATTTCATCATCATTCGGGAAAGTGGCGAGTCTGGACGGTGAAAAGATTGGGAATTTGTACGGGCGCTGATAACCGCGTCGTTGAGCGCCCCACAAACCAAAATCATCAACATCGTCTTCACACCTATCATCGGCTCTTACCAACTGCAATCTGGACTCAAATGACCCGGCCATGGCTTTCCATAAGTTTAGGGTGCAACCGATATGGTCACGAGCCCAGGAGAGGCGCTGCAGGCGATATCGTGCAGTTAGCAAAGGCACGCGCGTCGGTCATCTGCTACCACACCCCATTAAGGCCAATCATTTTGCCGCAGTGTCCAGAGGAATACGTTCATCTTACTTCGCACATTGCTTTATGGGGTCTTTCACGAAGTGTTGCTTGTCTATTAGCACTGATAAACGGCGCTGCCTTCGGTCGTTAAGCTAAGGCCGCGGGCCACTGCCTCGTCCGTAGTGAGAGATAATGCTTGAAATTTTGTATTCTCGGCACACTTTTCACACTGTAGATTTCGGAATATTGAAAATTGTCGGTCCTCTCTTCACAATGTGGATCTCGGAATACTGAATTTCTTAACGATTTCCGTAATGGAATGTCCCATGCTTCTAGCTTCAATTACCATTCCGTGTTCTGCTAATTCCCGAAGCGTGGCCATAATCACGTCGGCCACATTTTCATATGAATCGCCCGAGTACGAATGACAGCTCAGCCAATGCTAAGCGATTCTACCGCCATCCGTATACTTGCATATCGCTAACCCATGACTTTATCACCTCAGTATAAATACGAACGAGATTGCGTCCGGAGTGAAAATGATTTCAACAAACATGGCAATCACGTTGGTCTCGACGTGTTAAAAATATCGTTCGTCATAAAACACAGTGGATTATTGTTAAAATTCCGAGAAATTATATTTCAAAATGAGTCAGGACACATACCACGTCCTCCCAAATGTACTCTAAGATAAAAACAACGACATATCACGAAGAAATTATCCAAATGGGACGGAAATCGGAAGATGTAATATACATGTACAAACAAACAAATGGTTACAATTTCAGAGCAACTGAATTATTCATTCAAGAGAATAAGGTTCACAAACTGAAAAAGTCAGTAATACGTTGGTCCTCCTCTGCCCCTTATGTGAGCAATTATTCGTCTTGGCATTGATTGATCCCTCCTGAGGGATATGACACGTTATATCTTCAAAATCTGGAGCTGTTTGGAGGACTTTGCCCGTATTGCTCCAAACGTTCTCCGTTGGGGAGAGATGTGGCCTCGCTGGCCAAGATAGGGTTTGGCAAGCATTAAGACAAGCTGTAGAACATCTCGCCGTGTGCAGTCGGGCGTTAGTTTGCTGAAATGGAAGTCCTGGATGACTTCCCATGAAGGGCAACAAAACGAAATGTAGAATATCGTCCATGCACCGTTGTGCTGCAAGAATGCCGCGGATTACACCCAATGGAGTCCTGCTACAAAAATAAATGGGACCCCAGACCATCACTCCTCGTTGTTCGGCACTATGGCTGGCGACAGTAAGGCAGGTATCTCGCCGGGCCGGCCTTAGTGGCCGAGCGGTTCTAGGCGCTTGAGTCCGGAACCGCGCTGCTGCTACGGTGGCAGGTTCGAATCCTGCCTCGGGCAAGGATGTGTGTGATGTCTTTAGGTTAGTTAGGTTTAAATAGTTCTAAGTCTATGGGGCTGATGACCTCAGATGTTAAGTCCCATTGTGCTCAGAGCCATTTGAACCATTTTTGTATCTCGCCGGTGTCCGGCGCGTCTCCAGACAAGCCTTAGTTGGTCATCGGGCTCAGTTCAAAGCCAGACTCATCACTAAAGACAACTGTACTCCAGTCGCTCGTACTCCTGGCCAGATTTCTTGCGAAATGACCATAGCAGTAAACTAGGAGAAGTTTAGTTTCATTCGGAAGTGTAACCGGCTGTCACTATTCACGCGCACGATTCCCGAATGGAACAAAGGAAAATTAGTGTTTGTCTTCCAATCGACGACGGGATTATTAGAGACAGAGCGGATGCTGCGTCTGGGGATTGATGGAGAAATAAATCGTCCATGCCCTTCAGAAGAAACTATCGTTGTTGTTGTTGTTGTTGTTGTTGTGGTCTTCAGTCCTGAGACTAGTTTAATGCAGCCCCCCATGCTAGTCTATCCTGTGCAAGCTTCTTCATCTCCCAGTACCTACTGCAACCTACGTCCTTCTGAATCTGCTTAGTGTATTCATCTCTTGGTCTCACTCTACAATTTTTACCTACCACGTTGCCCTCCAATGCTAAATTTGTGATCCCTTGATGCCTCAGAACATGTCCTACCAACCGGTACCTTCTTCTAGTCAAGTTTTGCCACAAACTCCTCTTCTCCCAAATTCTGTTCAATACCTCCTCATTAGTTATGTGATCCACCCATCTAATCTTCAGCATTTTTCTGTAGCACCACATTTGGAAAGCTTCTATTCTCTTTTTGTCCGAACAATTTATCGTCCACGTTTCACTTCCATACATGGCTACACTCCATACAAAAACTTTCAGAAACGACTTCCTGACGCTTAAATCTATACTCGATGTTAACAAATTCCTCTTCTTCAGAAACACTTCCCTTGCCAATGATAGTCTACATTTTATATCCTCTCTACTTCGACCATCATCAGTTATTTTGCTCCCCAAATAGCAAAACTCCTTTATTACTTCACGTGTCTCATTTCCTAATCTAATTCCCTCAGCATCACCCGACTTAATTCGACTACATTCCATTATCCTAGTCTTTTTTTTGTTGATGTTCAACTTATATCCTTCTTTCAAGACACTGTTCATTCCGTTCAACTGCTCTTCCAAGTCCTTTGCTGTCTCTGATAGAATTACAATGTCATCGGCGAACCTCAAAGTTTTTATTTCTTCTCCATGGATTTTAATACTTACTCCGAACTCTTATTTTGTTTCCTTTACTGCTTGCTCAGTATACGGATTGAATAACATCGGGGGAGAGGCTACAACGCTGTCTCACTCCCTTCCCAACCACTGCTTCCCTTTCATGTCCTCCGACTCTTATAACTGCCATCTGGTTTCTGTACAAATGGTAAATAGCCTTTCGTTCCCTGTATTTTACCCCTGCCAGCTTTAGAATTTGAAAGAAAGTATTCCAGTCAACATTGTCAAAAGCTTTCTCTAAGTCTGAAACTATCTTAGTATTTTAAAAATTTAAGAAAAAGTACTTAAAAACTGAATATGGATGCTTGGACGGGAATTTGAACCGTTGTCATCCCGAATTTGAGTTCATGGTGTTCCTACTGCGCCACATTTCTCAGCCTGGCGCAGTGAATCACTACCGTTAACGTCCTCTAGCAGTGCTCAGGTAAACTTGAAAATCAAGCCAATATTTCAGTTGGCGACATCTTAGTTCTACGGTACTGTGGGTGTATGGTAAAATGAATTATGAAACAGCTACCAACAACTAAATTAGTAAAATGTGTAAGTCCCTTTATTAATCCCTACCATTACCGTTCATAAATAATAATTAAACATAATATAATTAATAATGATGTTATAAACACAAATATGATAGAATCCTTGAAAGTGAATTAGTACTGTTCGAATTAGTACTGTTTATACACTCCTGGAAACTGAAATAAGAACACCGTGAATTCATTGTCCCAGGAAGGGGAAACTTTATTGACACATTCCTGGGGTCAGATACATCACATGATCACACTGACAGAACCACAGGCACATAGACACAGGCAACAGAGCATGCACAATGTCGGCACTAGTACAGTGTATATCCACCTTTCGCAGAAATGCAGGCTGCTATTCTCCCATGGAGACGATCGTAGAGATGCTGGATGTAGTCCTGTGGAACGGCTTGCCATGGCATTTCCACCTGGCGCCTCAGTTGGACCAGCGTTCGTGCTGGACGTGGAGACCGCGTGAGACGACGCTTCATCCAGTCCCAAACATGCTGAAAGGGGGGACATATCCGGAGATCTTGCTGGCCAGGGTAGTTGACTTACACCTTCTAGAGCACGTTGGGTGGCACGGGATACATGCGGACGTGCATTGTCCTGTTGGAACAGCAAGTTCCCTTGCCGGTCTAGGAATGGTAGAACGATGGGTTAGATGACGGTTTGGATGTACCGTGCACTATTCAGTGTCCCCTCGACGATCACCAGAGGTGTACGGCCAGTGTAGGAGATCGCTCCCCACACCATGATGCCGGTTGTTGGCCCTGTGTGCCTCGGTCGTATGCAGTCCTGATTGTGGCGCTCACCTGCAGGGCGCCAAACACGCATACGACCGTCATTGGCACCAAGGTAGAAGCGACTCTCATCGCTGAAGACGACACGTCACCATTCGTCCCTCCATTCACGCCTGTCGCGACACCACTGGAAGCGGGCTGCACTATGTTGGGGCGTGAGCGGAAGACGGCCTAACGGTGTGCGGGACCGTAACCCAGCTTCATGGAGACGGTTGCGAATGGTCCTCGCAGATACCCCAGGAGCAACAGTGTCCCTAATTTGCTGGGAAGTGGCGGTGCGGTCCCCTACGGCATTGCGTAGGATCCTACGGTCTTGGCGTGCATCCGTGCGTCGCTGCGGTCCGGTCCCAGGTCGACGGGCACGTGCACCTTCCGCCGACCACTGGCGACAACATCGATGCACTGTGGAGACCTCACGCCCCACGTGTTGAGCAATTCGGCGGTACGTCCACCCGGCCTCCCGCATGCCCACTATACGCCCTCGCTCAAAGTCCGTCAACTGCACATACGGTTCACGTCCACGCTGTCGCGGCATGCTACCAGTGTTAAAGACTGCGATGGAGCTCCGTATGCCACGGCAAACTGGCTGACACTGACGGCGGCGGTGCACAAATGCTGTGCAGCTAGCGCCATTCGACGGCCAACACCGCGGTTCCTGGTGTGTCCGCTGTGCCGTGCGTGTGATCATTGCTTGTACAGCCCTCTCGCAGTGTCCGGAGCAAGTATGGTGGGTCTGACACACCGGTGTCAATGTGTTCTTTTTTCCATTTCCAGGAGTGTATGCCATTTTTTTAGAAGTTTTCAATCTGCATTTTCCGCTATGAGTAAGATGAAAGACAATGTGTCGGAACGCATATTTCTGATTGTTATTTCTTTGATATATGTAGAAATAGTTTAAGAGATTTCATTCGTCTCCGGGAGGAACAATATTCAAATCCCGTTCTGGTTGTCCAGATTCATATTCTCTAGTTTTCTCATAAATATCTACAGTTGGTTACCGGAAAGGTCTTTCTCTTTTTACTTGCGGTTTGAGTACTCAAAAACCTTACGGCATTATAACGTTCCTCGAATTGTAGTTTTTTACTAACTGGGTAGTGACGTCATACTGAACGTTGGTAGCGGAAGACTCCCAGAAGATCCTGCCATGCTGTTGACAAGCAGTAGATTTTCTTGCAAGCAGCGTTCCGCTTCCAGGGTGTTCGCCCACAGGCGGAAATTGTGGCCATATTTTTCTTCCGTGAAGAAAAATTGCAACGTCGTCGCGCATCCATATTTCTCCTGGCTACCTATGTCGCCTACTGGGACAAGCTGCTGGTTCCAATACAAAGGCAGCAATAAAGGCTTTTCGTATTGTTTCCTTATCGTCCTTCTAAATATTATTATTTGAAAAAAAATTACCCAATTGGCGAATACAAAACGTAATGTGCACTTCTCCGAACCACTGTTTAAATCGCCGTTCTTTAAGACAAACTTGTGATCATGGCGAAGGAATAACGCTAATGCCTGAATAATGTAAGGTAGGCCCTTAATATGAACTATGGCCACCAACAAGACTGAATCGATGTAAATCATGAAGGACACGCTGATTTTTCATTACTGAAACGGAAACCTCTTTGCCACACGTTGTTTTATATGACTATTTTTTCAGAGGAAACTGTGTTCTCATTTATTATTTTCTTGCAAACACTAAAGCTAACTTGTTAACAGTAGATCCCAAGAAGTCAATGGCTAGTTTTGTAAAATGGTTGCAGACTGAGGAAAAAAGTGAGCGCGTGTGTGTGTGTGTGTGTGTGTGTGTGTGTGTGTGGTGGGGGTGAAAGATATTTTTTGTTATTCAAAATAATAATTAATAAACCTTGGTAGGTAGCTATAGCTTTACGTTCTTAACTACCATATTTGTCAGCAGACTTATCATGAATGTAAGTCTTAGATTAGGATAATGTCTCCGGTCAGTCTGTTTATTATTCTTGTAACAACCGAAACGTTTCGGAGCTCATACTCCATTTTCAAGAACTATTTTTCTAGTTTCCAGCTTTACATCTGCTTCAGTTTTCCATCTAGCTTTAAACGTAACTATATAGCTGTTAATTTTACACGGATACAACATCTGCTGAAATTTAATGTAAAAAATAGTTGTGAATGTGAAGTTAAGATATTTACATTCAAGTTGCCTTGTCACGCCGTCTACAGTGTTTATTTCAGTATAAACGTAAGCATGAATAAAAATAATCTGAACGTTGTTTCTTAATAGAATCCATAAATGGAGAAACAAACTCCGTGGTACTGGAAGTAACAAGTTGTAAGCAGTCACCTGAGACTTGCAGTACGTATCGAAAATGTCAAATTCTGAAAAGTGTATATCCCCATAAGGATTTTTTGCAATGATGTAGATGGCAAATATTCAGTGGCAGAATGAAGATAAACATCAAAATTTTATTCGGAAATGAGTTTTACATTAAATTTCGTCTGAAACAGTAAACTCACAATATTAATAACTGTCTCGATGAGTTTGATCCAAGGAGCTAAACTGGCAGAGATGTTAATTAGAAAACATGAATTATAGTTCTCAACAGTAGAGCTTTAGCTCCAAAGTACGCCGGATGCTATAATAGTTTATTATTACTAAACACCCTACTCAGAACTACAACTTTATAAGAGCTGTCACACCTACATTGCAGCTATCATCTAGACTGATACAACAAATTTATAGTCTCATTCACAACTATGTTATTTGGCCCCTGCAGTTACATTATTGCTATAGGTATCTTTATCTTTGCGATTACAACTACGTCTCGATGTACGAGTTTTATGATACAACTATTTACCCTTTGAGTGCGGATGTTGTCAGTCATTTCGTATGTTTTCTTATTTCGTATGGTAACAGTTACAGATTCCCAAACCGCTTATCGCTTTGATACTTCATCCATGACCCAAAATATGCACCAAATATTTGTTTCCCCACGGAAAATTGCCAATGGACAGTAGCGTCTTTAGAACAATTACACGTTCAGTCTGATGGCATTGTATGAAAATATCTACCTAATACAATTAAACCTAAGCTGTTTCAAATCACGGCTCCAAGCTCACGAACATCACATGGCAATTATGTACTTTTTAGGTTCGTAGTTTAATTGCTTAGACCCTGTAGTCCGCAGCTCGAGGTCTCACGGTCGCGTTCTCGCTTCCCGAGCACGGGGTCCCGGGTTCGATTCCCGGCGGGGTCAGGGATTTTTCACTGCCTCGAGATGACTGGATGTTTGGGTTGTCCTCATCATTTCATCATCATTCATGCAAGTGGCAAGACTGGACTGCGAAAAGATTGGGAATTTGTACTGGCGCTGATAACCGCGTAGTTTAGCGCCCTACAATCCAGACATCATCATCGTCATCATCACAAACTCTGTAATATTCGCGTCTGTTGTTATAGGTACCTAATTCTGTAAGTTGAGCCTCGCGTAAAATCGTAGAGTCTATGATGTACTCGTAGTGTTACTGGTTGCAGTAAAATAACAGAGTGAAATCATCATTTGTTATGAGTAAGTATAGTTGATTTCCCGTTCTGACTATTCTGATGAAAGTATTCCAGTGGTCTGTCCGTTTCGTATGTTACATGACTGTCTTTCCATTTACAAATTACGAGTTGCATCTACGATGGCGCATTACAAATTGGCTGTCATATCTGTAACATGGCCTCACAGCTTTTTCCCTCTCCCATTTCATACTACGTGGACATAATTTTCTGTTTACCTACATGTTTTTGCCTTGTATAGTATTCACTTGCGGGAAAATCTCTGTTTTCTTCACAATGAGTTTTATTCGATTTCCTTTTACAATAATTTCATTTTGCATTTCGCAGTATCGTCAGTATGCACCCACATCCAAAACCAGCGGTTAATCCATCGTGCTGCAATGTGAAGGAGCGTGTTCTGTCTCCGGCGCTGAAAACGATTTCTCTCTGGTGGGAGAACTTCAGCGAGGATCCACTTAGCTTCGTGAGAACAATTGGCGACCCTACCATAAAATCAGCTTTTGGTCTCATTGATGGCCACTAAAATACCGTGAATTTTTCTATATTTGTGTTAAATAATAATTTTTACTATCACTAAAACTCAGTGGCAGTTATCTGGTACCAGAAAAAATTGCTCATTACTTCTCTAGTATCTTCTTTCTTCCATTGTTGACATAACTTGTGGCTCTATGCAGTGGCTAATGGGTTTAAAGGGTTCATCGCATTTTGACACTTGTGGTGGCACCTGGAAGTGCTTACGCACTTACGAAGTTTGCTACCTCAATTTTGAGAGTTGCCCACGAAGTGCTGCAGGCGAACGTAATAGCGGTAGCGATGGTGTACGTAAACTGACACCGACTTAATGTGCTTCATTTCTAGGGGTGAGTAGTACCCCGTAACTCTTCAGCCAATACTCTTTCGACCAGCGCCTGTCTACACAACTATTCATCGCCTTATCTCAGTTCTGTACGAAGCAGAGACGCTTTGAGTGTGAATTGCTATTACCTAACTTGATTCTTTCGGGATAAAGATGAACAGAGCCCATACTATCAAAAGTTAATACTCTTTTAAACGAGCTATGAGCACTATTTCGCTCATAACGGAATATTGTATTATGACTGAATTCGATTACCCATAACATCCCGAGAATCTACTCTTAAATTTTGGTAGTGCACAAAATTTATGTTTTAACTCCTCTTTTGAATACGCGCAATCTAAAAATTTCGAAAAAATATTTCCAGCAGAAACTAAACAAAAAATAGTCCAGGCCTTAGTTCTGTCAAACGCTTGCGTACGGTATGTGATATTCGGTCGTTTCATCACGTCAATGTTCTGTGCTGTTAGTGTGGCTACGACCGGAATGACGAGGTCATTTTAATTCGTTCTGTTATCTTCATTTACATCTATATATACATTTACATGTACATACATACCCCGCAAGCCACCATATGGTGCATGGCGGAGAGTACCTCGTAGCACTACTAATCATTTTCTTTCCTATTCCACTCGTAAATTCAGCGAGGGGAAACGACTGTCTTTGTGCTTCGGCAGGAGGCCTAATTTGTCTTATCTTAGTGGTCCTTACTCGCAATTTACGCTGGCTGCAACAGAATGGTTCTGCAGTGAACCTCAAATGCCGGTTCTCTAAATTTTCTCATTGCTGTTTCGCGAAATGAACGTCATTTTTCCTCCTGGGATTTCCACTTGACTTCACGAAGCATCTCCATAATACTCAAGTGTTGATCGAACCTACAGGTAGAAAACCTACCAGTTACCCTCTGAATCGCTTTCTTGGTCACCGATCTCCTCTATACCTATCACCACTCGCAGCATCTTGGCTGAACTTATGCATAATGCTAAAGATCTCGCAATCTCTCGCTCCAGTCAGCCATAAAATTCTGAAACAAGCTACCCTGTAGCTTGCGTCTTATTCAAAACAATCTCCGTCCAATAGGGGATTAAATCTTACTTTATCATCATTGGCGTAGATTCCGTCTCGGCGTAGCCGATCAGTTTTTCTTGTGAACCAGTATCTGTTACGTTATAAACCGCCCACGTCTTTTTCATCCTTACCAATTTCCATTTTCTTTCTGCCATCTCATCTGCTAATCTTACTTATCATCTTCTTCTCTACATTTGATTCCCTCTGGATTGCTGCCTTACATTTCCGTGAAATTTCGTCACATTTGAGAAGAACCTAATAAATAAGTTGCTTAACACAATTAATATAATTAATTATATAATAATTTCATATATTCGTTACTGTTCATGGGTTTATTATTATTATTATTATTATTATTATTATTATTATTATTATTACGATTTTTATTATAATCATACAACGTGTTTCAAGAGGAACTGTAAATATTATAGGAGGCGGCAGTATAAGCTAATTCGTATAAGCGTTCCATGGAACAGGTGTTCAGCTTTTCATTATTACAGAGATACAGGTGATAGAATTTAGACCAAACAAATGACCGCAAAAGATGTTAAATAAAGGTAAATGATTGAATTTATAAATTTCACCTCTGGGTTAAATGCTCTTTTTTAATTTTGTTGACAACACCACGTGTAGCTATTCTGAGGTCGTTTTGGCGTTGTTTTACTTAGACAGCACTATTCATAATCCTAAGGACCAATTCGTCTCTTATGTTTACTTTTTCTGTGTAGACTTCGCCTTTCAGCTATATCCACAGGCAAAAATCTCAGGGGGCAAGGTCCGATCCCTCTAACTGTGTTTACTGAAGAAGCCAATTTCAGTTGTAGCGATAACAGTAACACTTATAGCTCCAATCACTGATCCGACAAAGCCCCACATTCCTTCGTAGAGCCACATTTTCCAGAACGTTTCTCTGTAAATGTTTGGTGCGTCATAGTAGGCAATCAGTGTATTCAGTATTGGGTCTGTTGTGTTACCGCACACAGGGCCCCGTTACATATACTATTCTGAAAACGAGCTTCCAACGTTATTGGGTATGGTTTCCAGTACGACGAGGCCCCTGTGCACATTCTCGTAGTAAGGTGGCACATCATCTAACCATCTAAACTTATCACTCCCCGGAAGGTGGATCTGCAGAAATGGTCACCTTTGTTGGCTACCGAAGTCCGCGGAACTTACTCCCTTAGATTTTTACCTGTGGGAATGGTTGAAAGGCGAAGTCGTCAAAGAGAGAGTAAAGAGCAGAATTATAATGATGATCTCGCGAAGAACGTTTGGTTAGATGTAAGAGAGTTTTTGAATGGCCCAGGCCGGCCGGAGTGGCCGTGCGGTTTTGGGCGCTACAGTCTGGAGCCGAGCTACCGCTACGGTCGCAGGTTCGAATCCTGCCTCGGGCATGGATATGTGTGATGTCCTTAGGTTAGTTAGGTTTAATTAGTTCTAAGTTCTAGGCGACTGATGACCTCAGAAGTTAAGTCCCATAGTGCTCAGAGCCATTTGAACCATTTGACCCAGTGTTACCAAGTGAGACAAATGAATAAGTAAATAGACAAATAAATAAATAATTAAATAATGGTCGGAAATGAATAGTTAGTTCTTTATTGATATCGACATTTTACTCCTTCTAACAATAACTTCAGCTCACAACAGCTGTTCAAAGTGACGCCCACTAATTCCAATGCATGCATTACAACACCACATAAAATTATGTCGGATTCTCAGCTATCCGTGTTGTCTGTTGTAGAATCAGAGAGGATGCTAGAATCCTACTAACTAGTTACTTTTCAGTATCTGCTGCGCTCTTATACATCTGGCTGGCTCTGAGCACTATGGGACTTAACATTTTAGGTCATCAGTCCCCTAGAACTTAGAACTACTTAAACCTAACTAACCTAAGGACATCACACACATCCTTTCCCGAGGCAGGATTCGAACCTGCGACAGTAGCAGTTCCGCGGTTCCGGACTGAGCGCCTAGAACTGCTAGACCACCATGGCCGGCTCTTATACATCTGTAACGTTGTGTAGTCCCACAGAAGAAAATTCACCGTGAACAAATCACAAACGGTTGTGTATTATTTTTCAGTATGACGCCGCGAACGCCTATGCAAAAGCATAAACATTTTACAAATACGAGCGTTACGCATTGTTGACTTAAGATCTCGCACTACTTTTAATGTTCATTTCCAACATTGATAACTTTATCCCACAATACTCACTGCTTGAATATAAATAGCACAGGATGCAAAATGAACCATTATTTTCGCTTATGTATTTGATTTTCATTATACTAACGTTCTTGATATAGATTCATTCTTCCGTCGCTGCGTGGCGTAGTAATTTCACAGTTATAAATGAAAAACTCAATCTTGTGGATGCACTACAATATTAATTTATTTAGCGGACCGGTTTATGACATAAAAGGCTGTTGTAAGACTATAGCTTAACATCGTCATCGTGTACTGTACCGTGAAGCGGGAGATATGAAAGTGATCTACGCTTAAAACTTACTTTATATCCAAACGGTACATTTCCGGACATGGATTTCGTATAAAATTGTTATCTCTGAAGTCCCCTCCACAACCCATAAAAACGTATAATAGGAATTTTGAAACACCGTACATAAGTGAAGCAGAGACGATTGGGGATTCATTCTAGTGACGATTCGGCCAGCAAATTGGGAAATCTACTGACATATTCGACGTGGACAACGGATAAGTTTTTGTGGCACGGTGACTGGGAATCGGTATCTCGAATACGATGAAGTTGTTTGGCTGATTGCTTGCTACTGTCGTCGAGTAAGCGACAAAATGCGGGACGTGCACGACTCATCGCAGAACGTGGATGACGTAGGCTTGCCGCTCTATAAAGCAGCGATCTGTCACAGAGTACAATGCTGCTGCAGATACATATTTTTTGTAGCACACCGTTCATCTCACATTTTAGAACACGGGACTCGTCAACAGACTACCCCTAAGTTTTCCCATTAACTCAGCGACGTCGTCAGTTACGATTGCAGAGCCCAGGACCATAAAGAATGGATCATTGATCAATGGAGATGTGTTTGCTGGTAGGATGACTCATATTTCTTGTCAAGCCAGCCTGATGTTCGTGACCGGGCGAACGGCTACTCGAAACACGCGCCGTGCCACGGACACTGGCCAATTAGCACAGTATTATGCTATGGGGGACAATCACCTGGGCTTCCATGGGACACGCAGAAGTAACCGCTGGCACTGTGTGAATATTACTGTCGACGATATGCACTGCTTCATGCCTGAAGTCTTTCCCAACAGCGATATTCTTCAGAAACACTCTATCATAAATTTGAGAAGGATATGGCAGTCCACAGGTACAACAGTACAAGAAAAGATGAGTTTTATTCCTCATTACCAAAGCTGTCAGTAACTCAGAAATTAGATCAGTGTGGAGCCAAAATTTTTCGATATGTTGCCCAATATCGTAATGTGTTTAACAGACGCAAAAAAAACTAGCCTAACCTTTCTTCTGGAGAATTCATGCTCAATAAATGAATTTTAGTTAAAACTGATATCGTGAGTAACTAAAAAAAAGCAATAAATAAATTTAAGTGTATTACTGCTTACATGAGTAGTATTAACAGATTTCATTCTTATTTGATTGAAGCCAGTGTAGTATTTAGCAACTTCTAAATGGCCAACGTGTATCAATAGTCATAAACAAATCATATATATGAAGCATGTAAATTGGTTGTTACATATCATTTCGACAGACTTCGTACAAATGATCTATGAAATATGTAATAAGTTGGCTAACAGCTCAGTGATTGTCTCGAGTGTAGCATATTTCTCTCTCTACTACCCTGTCTATCCACAAATTTTAAGATTGAACGGAGTGTCTCACACTTTTTTCCTTTTGTTCCAGGAAAGGCTGTTTCCGTTGCGTAGTTATTCACGAAAAGCACCACAACGTTCTGCAGTACAAGGAGAGTGAGTATCTCTTATTCTTAACACCGACACAGTATCTCGGTTTATTTTATTCTTGACCTCACGCCACACTTGCCTCTCCGTGAAGATACCCTCAGCCCCAGTCGGCGGCGGAGCGCGGCTTTTCAGCAACCACTCTGTGTATTCTAACATGCAACGGGTCGAGGCCTTTGTCTCTTTTAGCATTCTACACATCTCAGAACGCTTCACTCGAACTGAGAGTAGAAGGGTGTAGAACAGCCGTCTGACAGTTGCGATGTTAAACCTCAACACAAAAAATGCGTATTCTTCTGTGTGCATCTGTATGTGTACATGTGCGAGCGCGAATGGCTGAGTGCGGCAGCGTAGGCGCGCTCTTGGCAGCGGTTTTCCACCGTATGTATCAGAAGGGAAGGGAAGGGGGTGGTATCAGTTTTTAAATATTTTATTACATCAGGTCAATTAATTTCGGGAGCTACGCACATTGATGAAGCGGAGCTGTAAGCTTAATTACGTTGTTAATTTCATTTCAGATGATGATGACTGACCTCTATTTAGACATGGGATTCCTTGTTACAGCCATCTGTAAATATTTTGCACAGACTTGTTCCAATTATAGCCTGTGTTAAAGACAGTAAATCTAATTCGTCAGCGATGCGTTGGCGGCCACCAATAATGGTTCACAGACGATTTATGCATTAACAGGAACTACCGTGTTAAGCGAAAAAAATATTGTTCTGGAACGATGGTTTATGAAATACAGTTTCAGGCGTTACAGTACTCAGAAATCACTCCAGGTAAATGTCTCGACATTTCCTACAGTGCCGCACGGAGTGGTCGCGGGGTTTAACGCATCCTGTCGTGGACTGCGCGGCCCCTCCCGCCGGAGGTTCGAGTCCTCCCTCAGGCATGGATGTGTGTGTTGTTCTTAGCATAAGTTAGTTTAAGCTACTTTAAGTAGTGCGTAAGTCTAGGGACAATGACCTAAGCAGTTCGGTCCCTTAGGTATTCACACACATTTGAACGTTTTTTCCTACAGTATTTCGGTAAAAGTTTTGTTCCAAATAGCAGCACATATTGTAAGCTTATTTAGCTCTATACCTTATTTTCACGTCCTTTTTTTTAATAATTTCCTCAGACTAACAACGGACCAGTACCATACATGCACCATAAAATCGACCTGCAAGAAATTTTATACACTTGGTTTGTTCCCCTTATGTCACAGTCGTGAAGATAAGTTTGGGCTGCATAAGCGAGCACCTGTGACGCAGTTAAATGGATATCGGGGTGATCGTATTGTGGGAAACTATGTCGAGCGCAGTGGCCGAGCGGTTCTAGGCGCTTCAGTCTGGAACCGCGCGACCGCTACGGTCGCAGGTTTGAATCCTGCCTCGGGCATGGATGTGTGTGATGTCCTTAGGTTAGTTAGGTTTAATTACTTCTAAGTTCTAGGGGACTGATGACCTCAGATGTTAAGTCCCATACTGCTCAGAACCATTTGAACCATTTGTTTTTGGGAAATAATGAACCCAGTCAACGAAAAGTTCTGCTTTGACTCATCACGTTATCAAAATGACAACGAACTATTCCCTAAACCTCTTACCACACTACAGATTAGTGTGGCACCTCAACAAGTTATCGCACATTGTCTTCAACTCAGAACCAAATTGTCACTTTCCTGTGGAGTTATTTGGGTGATATGAAATCTCTTTGTCTGTCTCCTCTTTCAATTTGAAAGTCCATTCTTTTCTGATGCAGTCTAGTGGAAGCTGCAGCACTGGCGAATATGATGGGTTTGTTTATAAATAACTTTCTGCTACCAGTCACGATTTTCGTTCATTATGTTTTAAATGATTCGTTTAGGAAAATGACTCCCATTTTCAAGTGTGTGTGTTTCTTAGTATCGTGCCATTTTTGGTTTTGCTGACGATGTGTGGGGTTATGCTTTGTTTTGTAGCTTATCTCCAACATATAAAAAACGTACAATTTTTAGCTGGTTATTGATTTTTATGCGTAGTTAGTGGCGAAATTTGGAAGAACTTGTAGTTACAGTTTTCTTATGGTCTATTTGTGCAGAGTCTCACACATGTTAAAGATCGCTCACAACTGTCAAACTGTCAGTGCACAGTACAAATCGAAATAACTTGCATAGACAAACGGTTACAAAGGTGTTTATTGATGTGATTGACAGAGAGAATGTTACAGGTCCACCACAGATATGCTTTTGCACAGAAAGTATTTATCTTAACAATCTGGAGTACAATTTGCTTATATCTGTTTTACATTAGTGTTTATTTCTATGTGCTTCTACCTTTTTTATGTACATTGTCGAAGCACATGAAGAAAAATGAAAAACTAGAAAGTGAATCGGTGAATTTCTTCAGATGCTTCGACAATATGCTTGAATAAAAGTAGTAACATAAAAATATATACAAATAAACACCATTGTAAAGTAGATGTAAGAAAATTGTAATACACATTGTTCTGATGAATACCTTCCATACAGAATCATATCTGTGGAGGACTTGTGACATTACCTCTGTCAACTACATCTAAAAGCATCTTTGTAACTGGTTATATATGTTCGTTATTTCGATGTGTACTGTGCACTGACAGTTGTGAGTGTTGTTTTACATGTGTGAGACTCTGCACAAATGGACCATGAGAAGACTGTAAGTACAGCTTCTTTCAAATTTTGCCACTAACTACATATAAAAATCAATAACAAACGAAAAACTGAGCGTTTTTTATATATTGCAGTAAAGTCAATAAAACAAATCAGAACCTCACACATCGAAAACATCAAAAAATGGCATAATATAAAGAAATGCACACTATAATTTAGAAATCATTTTCCAAAACGCGTACATTAAAATATAATAAAGGATTATCGTGAGTGATAGCAGAAAGTTACTCATAAACAAACCCATTGTTTTCCCAGTAGTAGGCTTTCAAAGAAAAAAAAAAAAAACATGTATAATGAAGAAAATCAGATTGGGGAATATCTTTTCCAGTATACTAACCTAAACTGAATCACTGCCCCGTTTCTCAATGGCTGTTAGTACAGGTTACGATGAAACTGAGTCAAAAGCCTTATCAAAATCTATGAATATCAGAATGGTACTTCATTGTCATTGTTCAGTTCCTCAGTTTCTTTCCCGACTTGCAAACAGTGCATTGTGCTACACTCACTTCTAAAACCACCTTGTTTATTTGCGTGTTTAAACTCTATTTTTTCATTTTCATTTTTAATTTTATAGTAATGATAATTGGTTATATGGTAGGCTGAAAGTCCTCTCCATTTCTCTTCAGCATTTTCAAAATTAAAGTAGCCAAATGAGAAGGGGGAAAGGAAGACCATAAAGCCATATCTCAGAATAAATGAACCGTTGCTTCTTCCGATTTCGTTAGACGTTTTGCTGTATGTAATTTTGTGTTCAAGATACTGCAGTTATTTATATGATTTCGGAAAGAGATTGGAAATGTCAGGCTGCTGCACACTTTGCTCAACAGATCAGCCTGTGTCACCTACATTTCAAGAAATAATATGGAAGCTAAATAAAGATTGTCGTTGTTCTCTTCTACATCTGTTTGTGCATATACACACATAAAAAAACTCCTGAAGATAGACATTGACTGTGGATACTGTATCACAGACACAGTCCCTTTGACTGTTCAGATATGTCACTAAACCCGCCCAAAGATGTAGACAACCATGTATGAGCATCGCCTATTAGACAGAGGGGGTCCGACATCTAATCAGTTCCAGAAGAGGAGGAGGAGATTAGTGTTTACGTCCCGTCGATAACGAGGTCATTAGAGCCGGAGCACCAGCTGGGATTAGGGAAGGATAGGGAAGGAAACCGTCCGTGCCCTTTCAAAGAAACCATCCCGGCATTTGACTAAAACGATTTAGGGAAATCACGGAAAACCTAAATCAGGATGGCCGGAGACGGCTTTGAACCGTCCTCATCCCGAATGCGACTCCAGTGTGCCAACCACTGCGCCACCTCGCTCGGTAATGAGTTCCAGTCATTCCACCAGGAGGAGGTACAGCTGGCCACTGTGGCCGAGCGGTACTAGGCGCTTCAGTCTGGAACCGCGCTGCTGTTACGGTCGCAAGTTCGTATCCTACCTCGGGCATTCGATGGCATGCCTCGCTCAGGCCGTTCAATAGCTACTACTGTAGTGGATGATTTCTACGTACGGATTATGGCTCGCAGAAACCCTGACAGCAACGCCACTATGTTGAATAATGCTTTTCGTGCAGCTATAGGAAGTCGTGTTACGACTGAAACTGGGCGCAATAGACTGCATGATGCGCAGCTTCACTCCCGACGCCCATGGTGAGATCCATCTTTGCAAACACGACACCATGCACCGCGATACAGATGGGCTCAACAACATGCCGAATGGACCGCTCAGGATTGGCATCACGTTCTCTTGACCGATGAGTGTCGCATATGCCTTCAACCAGACAATCGTCGGAGATTTGTTTGGAGGCAACCCGGTCAGGCTGACCGCCTTAGACACACTGTCCAGCGATTGCAGGTGGAGGTTCCTTGCAGTTTTGGGGTGGCATTATGGGGGGGGGGGGGGGACGTACACCGCTGGTGGTCATGGAAGGCGCCGTAACCGCTGAAGGAAGCGTGAATGCCATCCTCCGACCGGTAGTGCAACCGTATCGGCAGCGTATTGGCGAGGCATTCGCCTTCATGGACGACAATTAGCGCCCCCATCGTGGACACCTTGTGAATGACTTCCTTCAGGATAATGAGATCGCTCTTCTAGAGTGGCCAGCATGTTCTCCAGACATGAACCCTATCGAACATGCCTGGGATGGATTGAAAAGGCCTGTTTATCGATGACGTGCCCCACCAACCACTCTGAGGGATCTACGCCGAATCGCCGTCGAGGAGTGGGACAATCTGGACCAACAGTGCTTGATGAATTTTTGGATAGTATGTACGCCGAATACAGGCATGCATCAATGCAAGAGGATGTGTTACTGGGTTTTAGAGGTACCAGTGTGTACAGCAATCTGGACCATCACCTCTGAAGGTCTCGCTTTATGGTGGTACAACATGCAGTGTGTGGCTTTCATGAGCAATAAAAAGGTCGGAAATGATGTTTATGTTGATCTCCATTCTAATTTTCTGTACAGGTTCCGTAACTCTCGGAACGGAGGTGATGCAATTTTTTTTTTTTTTTTTTTATGGTGTATAATGTCACACGCCACGACCTTGTTACGGCAGAGTTCATAGTGGCTACTCATCATTTGAGTGACAGATCACTCTTAAAATTTGGAAAACATCTAATTTGTGAGTTATATTTACGTTAGTGATTTTTTGAGTGTGATCTTCAGTGGCATGTGCTGTACCTACTGTACTGTAGAACGGTTTCGTTTTTATTAATAATTGACCGTCTTGATAGTATCTCACCATATAGGGTGACCAGTAATTGTTGACTTCAAAGATTACTGGTGGAATTCACACTAACAAAAAAACTAAAAGTTCTGTTACAACTTATTGCCGGAAACGATTTGTTTATGAGGCAACTTCGTGGTAGTGTGTGCACGAAGGAAACACTGCGCCGCGTGCATTCTAAACATACAGTCACTTCAAAAATGGCTCTAAGCACTATGGGACTTAACGTCTGAGGTCATCAGTACCCTAGACTTAGAACTACTTAAACCTAACTAACCTAAGGACATCACACACATCCATGCCCGAGGCAGGATTCGAACCTGCGACCGTAGCAGCAGCGCGATTCCGAACTGAAGTGCTTAGAACCGCTCGGTCACAGAGGCCTGCTGACAGTCAGTTGTTGTGGTTGTTAGAAGACTACGAAGTATGGAAAGGGACAGAAAGGTCAAAATCCTGCAGCTGCTGCTGCTCGTTCGTATGCTGCACGTCTTCCTGGCAGACGACATCCCACTCCAAGAACATTTGGGTCGCTAACTCTTCATTTCGGAGATGCACCTGCGATAGTCAGTGCTAGGGGACCGCGACGACGCCTAGCAGATCCAGGAGGCGCTTCTGCATTCTGTGGAACGCTGCCGAATACTAGTACTCAGAGGTTAGCTGCACGCCATGGACTGATCTGACCATCAGATGTGCATAGCGATCTGTCTCTCTCAAACGACGTGTTACTGACACAAATGTCCTTGGAGTGGGATGTCGTCTGCCAGGACAACATGCAATATACATACAGGCAGCAACAGGAGCACCAGAATTCTGATCTCCCTGATCGTATTTGAAAATTTAAATTAGTAGTACGTTCCTTTGGGACCAAGCTGCTGAGGTCATCGGTCCCTAGGCTTATAGACTACTGAATCTAACTTGAACAAACTTACGCTAAGGACAGCATACACACCCATGCCCGAGGGACGAAACGAACTTCCGACAGGGGGGGGGGGGGGGGGGGGAGCCGCGCGAACCGCGCAAGGCGCCTAAGACTGTGCGGCTTCCACCCGCGGCTCCTTGATCCTAAATGAAAACCATATCGGCCAGTTCATCGTTTCTGTCAGCTGAGGCAAACAAACTGTTTACAGTCCACGCCAGAGCGCTGCGGCGGTGTGTTTCATTCCTGCACACACAACCACGACGATGGTCTTCTTGCCCATTTTTTATGTGTTTGCTTCAGTTTTAAAAGTGTTTAAGACAAATAGAAAAGGATCTCCTAGTAAACCATAAACCGATCACAATTACTGTAAAACGAAAAATACACATTGTAATACTGTCTGCAAGTCGTGAACCCAACTAAGGGACTGAACAGTCAATATAAATTACCATTTCGTCTGAGATTCATAGATTTTTTGAGAAAATTTCGCATTGGTTTTTAACGAAATTTGTACTAACGGCTCTTGAAAAAATAGGACAGTGATTCAACATAAGCGAACAGTCCCGTCCATCGAGGAGTGAGGCAACTAGTGTGATGGGGTCAAATTTCTCATCAGCTGTTTTCACAACATATCGTTTCATAAAGAGCGACACCGAGCGAGGTGGCGCAGTGGTTAGCACACTGGACTCGCATTCGGGAGGACGACGGTTCAATCCCGTCTCCGGCCATCCTGATTTAGGTTTTCCGTGATTTCCCTAAATCGTTTCAGGCAAATGTCGGGATGGTTCCTTTGAAAGGGCACGGCCGATTTCCTTCCCAATCCTTCCCTAACCCGAGCTTGCGCTCCGTCTCTGATGACCTCGTTGTCGACGGGACGTTAAACACTATCACCACTACCACCACCATCATAAAGAGCGCTTCTTCGCAGTTATAGGGCGATGTGGGACGTCTCTCGCATTGAATAGTCAGATCGATAGGCGTAGAAAGAGTGGGAGGAAATAGTTAATATCTTTGCGGGTGAACAACTGGATGATGAAGTAAAAAGGGAACTAGGTAAGCAATGGTTTTTATTTAGAAGCAACTTTTATTTAATAGACATGCAAATATCTGTAATCTTTGCGTAACTCAGCTTAAAATATGTGTGTGATTATATTTTACGTGGAATAATTATTACTATTATTTCGCTGTTTTATAATAAATATATTTCTTGAAATAATCTTCGCTGTTTCGCTTCTTTCCAGCAGATTTAATAAATGCGTACTACAACTAACGACACGTACTGAATAATATGCTTTTAATAACATTAAACTTAAAGTACAACTAATTAAAGTGAAATCCATGAGAAAAAAATGAAATGAAACGAGTGTATGTAGTAATCTTCTGCATCTGTGTTTTACACTTATGCATAAAAAGATCAGCTAACAAATCCCCGTACAGGGCACTCCGTCGTGTAGCTCTAAGTGTTACATTGTTACTAATTACCTTACAGTCAATCATATGAGCAACATCTGAAATTTTGTTCCTGGTCATGAATGGATAACCTCAACTCCACCAAATGATCTCAGAGACGTTCTCAAGTAACTGAGAACCTGGCTCTCATGATTTCTCAGAGCATTACTGAAAACGTCGAACGTATTCTTACTTCTTGCTGCAGACGGTGTACCCGATATTATTTCGTTTTCCTGGACTTATGTTCTGAACAATTGCATTAGCTGTTGCGAAGACCTTCTATGCCGAGGGCGATCAATGCATGCTGAAAGCGAAGAACCAGATTGGTTTTTCCTGCTTTTGAATGCTGACAATCCTGGTTGCCAACGATTGGTCGACATTTCATATAGGGCAAGAATTGCTGTATAGCATCACCTTTGAGCTGGACAGGGATTGTCGCACTCCCACCACCCTTTCCCAATACCTCACTGTGCTACTGCCGCTAATAAAGACTGGAACAAAATCCATATCAGGATTTGATCGCAGGTGCTGGAGTGAGGGAAACATTCTGTTATATCTAATTACTTAGCGGCGGACCAGTCGACTGAACATGTCACATATTGGTTTACCAGTTCGTTATCGACGCAAATTGCATTTGCCTCTTAATATATTCCATTTTTATTGCACACGTCATGCATATGATTTGAAGAAACGAAATATATCATACATATGCCACTTATTAGTTTTCCTTTCCCGCTGTCTCATCCAGCTGGAAAACCAGATTCGGGAAAATTAAGTAACTGTTGTGATTATAGTAGCAATTAGCTCTCGCCTAATCCCATCAATTCGTGTATTATTAATTACATGACAAATGTATTAATCTTTGAACGATGAAATGCGTTTGCAATCAATTACTGTTTTAATTACCGTTTGCAAGATCTGCTCAGTGGCGACGCGTAAATGAACCTTCTTTTTCTCTAAAATTATGTAGTTTCCTTCGACGAGAATGCTATCAGAGGCAGCAACTGAACTCAAGTACGCACGGCGTGTAGCTAATAGCTTCGCGTTTAGTTGCATACAAGTAATAATTTTTTAACTGATCGTACAGTATGTGAATGGCGTATTTTCAGTTTCTAGAAATCTTTTAACTACTGCGTTTGTGTCTAATAGATTTAGGCTTATGCCAATTTACTAAAGAGCGAGGTGAAGCGGTGGTGAAAATGCTGGATTCGCATTCTGGAAGTGCGTGGTTCAAATCCCCGTTTGGCGACGCAGGTTTAGATTTTTCACCTATCCGAGCTAGTGTTCTGTTTCTAATTACCGTGACTGTTATAAGTTTAATCAATAAATAAAATTTTTGATTCTGCTTCTTGAAGGTAGCTTCTTACTTCATGTTTACCGGCTCTTTCCCCGCGGCGCACTACTTTCTTCACTATTCAAATAGCACTACAGGCATTCATTGAAAAGGTATGTTGAGCGTGGCTGAGGATGTGTGACGTGGGCATTGTAAAATAGCACCCAGTCACCTGGCTGAAGTAGTATTTAACTCATTTTGTTTTCCTCTGGCAGTAACAATGAATAAAGTTATTTAACATCCCATCAGTTCAGTGGCTGGTAGGCGTGCTACAGAATCCTAACAAACTGTAGCGTGTTGATGCTGTCGCCATTAATACTAGAAGTTATGATACTCCAGATCGTATAAGTGCCGTGGTAAATAATGAAGTCCTGGGACGTCCGCTATTACTCTGAAGCCTTTTTCCTGGTTTTCTCCCTATATTTATTTACTGTTCGAATTTTAACTTTTTAATTACATTAGCACTGCATTGTCAAAGATGATTTTCATTGCCTCCGTTCCTCAATCTAGACGAGTAACATCTTTTCCAATGTTTCAAGAATGAAATTTTTGTCTTGTAGTGGAGTGATCGCTGACATGAAATTGCCAGGCATATTAAAACTGTGTGTCGGGCCATGACTCGAACTCGGGACATTTGCCTTTCAGGGGCAAGTGCTCTACCGACTGAGCTACCCAAGCACGGTTCTCGATCCCTTCTCGCAGCTTTACTTCCGCCAGTACCTAATCTCCTTCCTTCCAGACTTTAGAGCCGGCCGTGGTGGCCGAGCGTTTCTAGGCGCTTGAGTCCGGAACCATGCGACTGCTACGGTCGCTGGTTCGAATCCTGCCTCGGGCATGGATCTGTGTGGTGTCTTTAGGTTAGTTCGGTTTAAGTAGTTGTATATTCTACGGGACTGATGACCTCAGATGTCAAGTCTCATAGTGCTCAGAGCCATTTGAACCAGACTTTAGAGAAGTGCTCGTGCGAAACTTGCAAGACTGCTACTGGAATAAAGGATGTTGCGGAGTGAAGATTTCATTCTGGAAACATACCCTAAACTGTGGCTAAGCCATGTCTCTCTAATATCATTTCTTCTAAAAGTGGTAGTCTTGGAAACTCCCTAACATCCTTTTTTCCACGAGTGGTACTCTTGCAAAGTATGCTGAAGAACTTCTCTTGAGTTTGGGAGGTAGGAGGTGAGGTACTGACGGAAGTAAAGCTGTGAGGACGGGTAGCAAGTCGTGTTTGGGTAACTCAGCCGGTAGAGTACTTGCCCGTGAAAGGCAAAGGTCCCGAGTTCGAGTCACAGTCCAGCATACGGCTTTAACCTGGCAGGAACTTTTCCAAAGTTGTTTGCAAGTATTGAAGCTGCACTGACGACGATAATCAGGAAAAGTCTGCTGATCGTCTTGTAAGCCATAAACTAATTAACTAAAAAAATTAATCTTGTACAACGTACAAGATATTGTGTTTTTCATTTGTATTTTAAAAAATGGCTGGCTCTGAGCACTATGGGACTTAACTTCTGAGGTCATCAGTCCCCTAGAACTTAGAACTACTTAAACCAAACTAACCTAAGGACATCACACACATCCGTGCCTGAGGCAGGATTCGAACCTGCGACCGTAGCGGTCGCGCGGTTCCAGACTGTAGAGCCTAGAACCGCACTGCCACTTCGGCCGGCTGTATTTTAAAACCTATTTACAATTTGTGTAACCTTCCGCTGAAGAGCCCGTTTTATCCGTTGCCATCACGCCCCCTCGTGGGGAACTGACATATCAATAAAGAAGGGAAAAAAAGAAAAAACACACACGCACAACAGTCGGTCATTCCTGAAGACGAAGACGGAGGATATCGTCGGAAGCTAGAGAGGTTATCCAGATGTGACGCGGCCACTAAACCGAGAATGTGTGATGCAAGAGTGTCGCCGTCAGAAAGTTCGTTCTCTACCTGCTGGGAATAATTTTTGGTCTAAGCTCTCCTGTCACCAATCGCGATAAGACCGTCACCAGAGGAAAGCAGTAAAAGCCGTGCGGGAAGGAGGCCGCGTTGTGTCGGCACGCGGGCCGCGGGCCTGGCTTCAGCTATTGATCGCAGCTTGCGGCTTCTGGAGTCTCGGGCCGACACTTGGCCCGCGCCGCGCCGTGCCAGCCCGCCGCCGCTAATTTATATTAATTGAAAGTTGCGACCGGCACCACCCCCGCCCCCGCCGCCGCTGCCGCTCGACGGTTTATATTAAAATTAAAGGCCCGGTGCCCCGGCCTCACCTGCGCGGAAGAAGGCCGCTGCGACTGCGGCAGTCGGCAGCAGCGGCCGCGTGTTATTGCTCGTGTCCCGCTCCGCGCGCTAATGAAGCCGCAGCTCTTTGGAATCCACTGTGGCTGGCGCTCGTTCCGCTGGCCCGCGGCTGCTCGCAGAACCGTAGCGCTGTGTTCTACCCCGGCGATCTCTGTGCTTCCTACACTGACAGGCAAGATAGGGAAGCACCCAGAAAACGTGGTTGGATGTCAATGTAACTTGCTACACATACACAAAATCGACAAATTAAACTTTCAGATGAGGAAGGCCATGCGAGAGGCGTTCAATGAATTCGAAAGTAAAGTTCTATGTACTGACTTGGCAGAAAATCCTAAGACGTTTTGGTCTTCTACATCTACATCTACATCCATACTCCGCAAGCCAGGTGGAGGGTACCTTGAGTACCTCTATCGGTTCTCGCTTCTATTCCATTCTCGTATTGGTCGTGGAAAGAAGGACTGTCGGTATGCCGCTGTGTGGGCTCTAATCTCTCTGATTTTATCCTCATGGTCTCTTCGCGAGATATACGTAAGAGGGAGCAATATACTGCTTGACTCCTCGGTGAAGGTATGTTCTCGAAACTTCGACAAAAGCCCGCACCGAGCTACTGAGCGTCTCTCTTCCACTGGAGTTTATCTATCATCTCCGTAGCGCTTTCGTGATTAATAAATGATCCTGTAACGAAGCGCGCTGCTCTCCGTTGGATCTTCTCTATCTCTTCTGTCAACCCTATCTGGTACGGATCCCACACTGTTTAGCAGTATTCAAGCAGTGGGCGAACAAGCGTACTGTAACCTACTCCCTTTGTTTCCGGATTGCATTTCTTTAGGATTCTTCCAATGAATCTCAGTCTGGCATCTGTTTTACCGACGATCAACTTTATATGATCATTCCATTTTAAATCACTCCTAATGCCTACTCCCAGATAATTTATGGAATTAACTGCTTCCAGTTGCTGACCTGCTATTTTGTAGCTAAATGATAAGGGAACTATCTTTCTATGTATTCGCAGCACATTACACTTGTCTACTTTGAGATTCAATTACCATTTCCTGCACCATGCGTCAATTCGCTGCAGATCCTCCTGCATTTCAGTACAATTTTCCATTATGTCAAAGCGGTAGGTGGATCAAAACAAAATGTCCAAAAACTCTGTGACCAAAATGGTACTGAAACAGAGGATGACAGACTAAAGGCCGAAATACTAAATGTCTTTTTCCAAAGCTGTTTTACAGAGGAAGACTGCACTGTAGTTCCTTCTCTAGATTGTCGCACAGATGACAAAATGGTAGATATCGAAATAGACGATAGAGGGATGGAGAAACAATGAAAATCGCTCAAAAGGTCGCTGGACCTGATGGGATACCAGTTCGATTTTACACAGAGTACGCGAAGGAACTTGCCCCCCTTCTTGCAGCGGTGTAACGTAGGTCTCTAGAAGAGCGTAGCGTTCCCAAGTATTGGAAAAGGGCACAGGTCATCTCCGTTTTCAAGAAGGGCCGTCGAAAGGTGTGCAGAACTATAGAACTATATCTCTAACGTCGATCAGTTGTAGAGTTTTTGTACACGTATTATGTTCGAGTATAATGACTTTTCTGGCAACTAGAAATCTACTCTGTAGGAATCAGCATGGGTTTCTAAAGACGATCGTGTAAAACCCAGCTCGCGCTATTCCTCCACGAGACTCAGAGGGCCATAGACACGGGTTCCCAGGTAGATGCCGTGTTTCTTGACTTCCGCACGGCGTTCGATACAGTTCTCCACAGTCGTTTAATGAACAAAGTAAGAGCATATGGACTATCAGACCAATTTTGTGATTGGATTGAAAAGTTCATAGATAACAGAACGCAGCATGTCATTCTCAGTGGAGAGAAGTCTTTCGAAGTAAGTGAGATTTCAGTTGTGCCGCAGGGGAGTGTCGTAGGACCGTTGCTATTCACAATATACATAAATGACCTTGTAGATGACATCGGAAGTTCACTGAGGCTTTTTGCGGATGATGCTGTGGTACATCGAGAGGTTGTAAGAATGGAAAATTGCAATGAAATGCAGGAGGATCTGCAGCGAATTGACGCATGGTGCAGGAAATGGTAATTGAATCTCAGTGTAGACAAGTGTAATGTGCAGCGAATACATAGAAAGAAAGATCCCTTATCATTTAGCTACATTATAGCAGGTCAGCAACTGGAAGCAGTTAATTCCATAAATTATCTGGGAGTAGGCATTAGGAGTGATTTAAAATGGAATGAGCACATAAAGTTGATCGTCGGTGAAGCAGATGCCAGACTGAGATTCATTGGAAGAATCCTATGGAAATGCAATCCGAAAACAAAGGAAGTAGGTTACAGTACGCTTGTTCGCCCACTGCTTGAATACTGCTCAGCAGTGTGGGATCCGTACCAGAAAGAGTTGATTGAAGAGATAGAGAAGATCAGCGCGCTTCGTTACAGGATCATTTAGTAATCGCGAAAGCGTTACGGAGATGATAGATAAACTCCAGGGGAAGACTCTGCAGGAGAGACGCTCAGTAGCTCGGTACGGGCTTTTGTTAAAGTTTCGAGAATATACCTTCACCGGGGAGTCAAGCAGTATATTGCTCCCTCCTACGAATATCTCGCGAAGAGACTACGAGGATAAAATCAGAGAGACTAGAGCCCACACAGAGGCATACCGACAATCCTTCCTTCCACGAACAATATGAGAGTGGAATAGAAGGGAGAACCGATAGAGGTACTCAAGGTACCCTCCGCCACACACCGTCAGGTGGCTTGCGGAGTATGGATGTAGATATAGATGTAGATCTCTGTGACAGGGAGAATGAGCATCAGAGAGTCATCAGTGTTGTTCGTTTTAGTGTTGTTACCAGGCATGATAGGGTGTATAAGGCGTGTCAGATGTGTGACCGCAGTGAACGACAAGGAGATACCGCGTACTCGACTGAGACAGCATTAGCAGATACTTGTTTTGTAAATAAAACTGCCTTTTCCTGCTGCTAGTTACTTTATTTATCCCATACGCGTTCCGCCTTCTCCTGTTCGAAGGCATCATCATTGGGATCTATAACGATACAGTTTTGTTAGTTTTAGATTATTAAACAGTTCACTTCGCGATTTTTTTTGTAAAAAAGTAATTACTTACGATTTGCTGATCTGCGTTTCCTCACATCTGGTCTGGAGGTCGCATTACCACTTTTATCAAAATGGTTCAAATGGCTCTGAGCACTATGGGACTTAACATCTGAGACCATCAGTCCCCTAGAACTTAGAACTACTTAAACCTAACTAACCTAAGGACATCACACATATCCATGCCCGAGGCAGGATTCGAACCTGCGACCGTAGCTGTCACGCGGTTCCAGACTGTAGCGCCTAGAACCGCTCGGCCACCGCGGCCGGCCCCACTTTTATCACTGCCATATAATCACATCTTTGTGTTCTCGCCTTCCACACACTGTTCACCATGTTTATCACTCTTTTTTGTGGTGGACTATTGTTCTTTAGTCACTCTATACAACTGTTTCGTCGTACACTGTTTTTCACAATGTAAATATTGCTACTCCATTACGTGTTTCATCTTCTTTGGTATGTTTACCCATTTCTTGCCAACATAACGAAGTATATGTTCGAGACTTATGGTGTTTATACCGTGTGTGTATTTGAGTGAGAGAGAGAGAGAGAGAGAGAGAGAGAGAGAGAGAGAGAGAGAGAGAGAGAGGGTGATAGGGCCAACGAGTTTTCTTTTTTTGTGGGGGAGGAGTGGAGGGTGTACTAGCTGATAGAGAGTCGTTGAAAACGATGGTGACAGTTGATTTGACTTACGTTGTGAAAAACAGTCTACGACGAAATAGTTGTATCGAGTGGCAAAAGAACAATAGTCCACCACAAAAAAGAGTGAGAAACTTGGTGAACATTGTGTGGAAGGCGACAACATAAAAATGTGATTATATAGCAGTGATAAAAGTGATAGTGCGACCTCCAGACCACACGTGAGGAACCGCAGATCAGCAACTCGTAAGTAATTACTTTTACACAAAAAAATTGCGAAGTGAACTGTTTAATAATCTAGAACTAACAAAACTGTATCGTTATAGATCCCACTGATTGGTTCAAATGGCTCTGAGCACTATGGGAGTTAGCTTCTGAGGTCATCAGTCCCCTGGGACTTAGAACTACTTAAACCTAACTAACCTACGAACATCACGCACATCCATGCTCGAGGCAGGATTCGAACCTGCGACCGTAGCGGTCGCGCAGTTCCAGACTGCAGCGCCTAGAACCGCTCGGCCACTACAGCCGGCGATCCCACTGATGATGCCTTAGAACAGGAGATGGCGAAACGCGTATGGAATAAGAAAAGTAACTAGCACCAGGAAAAGGCAGTTTTATTTACAAAACAAGTATTTATATGCTTGCTGCGGAGGATGGCCACACAAACAAACTTGTTAGCATTAGCAGAGCCTGACGGAGTGTGAAAGAGAGTCGCCATTTGACCGATTGGTCGAGTCGTGAAATAAACAGATATAGTGGGCATGGGACCTGACAGTGCCGGCCAGGGTGGCCGAACGGTTCTAAGCGCTACATTCTGGAACCGCGCGACCGCTACCGAGGACTGATGACCTCAGAAGTTAAGTCCCATAGTGCTCAGAGCCATTTGAACCATTTACGGACATGACAGTGGCTCGGTGTTGAACTACATCATGGGAACGTAGGGCAAGCACACTCCTCGTCATGGTTCCAGTTGAGCACGGCTGACTGCAGCAAGGGAGGATTGCCTTATTATGCAACAAGTACATCGTAATCCTTCACATCTGTATCTGGCAACCGAGAACAAGTAATGGACTCTCTGTGACAATTTTGTGTCGTCTCACACCACTCGTCTAAGACTAGCCACAGCCGGCCTACGGAATTACCGTCCCATGCCGTTAACACCACAGCACAGACAGACATACACTCCTGGAAATGGAAAAAAGAACACATTGACACCGGTGTGTCAGACCCGCCATACTTGCTCCGGACACTGTGAGCGGGCTGTACAAACAATGATCACACGCACGGCACAGCGGACACAACAGGTACCGCGGTTTTGGCCGTCGAATGGCGCTAGCTGCGCAGCATTTATGCACCGCCGCCGTCAGTGTCAGCCAGTTTGCCGTGGCATACGGAGCTCCATCGCAGTCTTTAACACTGGTAGCATGCAGCGACAGCGTGGACATGAACCGTATGTGCAGTTGACGGACTTTGAGCGAGTGCTTATAGTGGGCATGCGGGAGGCCGGGTGGACGTACCGCCGAATTGCTCAACACGTGGGGCGTGAGGTCTCCACAGTACATCGATGTTGTCGCCAGTGGTCGGCGGAAGGTGCACGTGCCCGTCGACCTGGGACCGGACCGCAGCGACGCACGGATGCACGCCAAGACCGTAGGATCCTACGCATTGCCGTAGGGGACCGCACCGCCACTTCCCAGCAAATTAGGGACACAGTTGCTCCTGGGGTATCGGTGAGGACCATTCGCAACCGTCTCCATGAAGCTGGGTTACGGTCCCGCACACCGTTAGGCCGTCTTCCGCTCACGCCCCAACATCGTGCAGCCCGCCTCCAGTGGTGTCGCGACAGGCGTGAATGGAGGGACGAATGGAGACGTGTCGTCTTCAGCGATGAGAGTCGCTTCTGCCTTGGTGCCAATGATGGTCGTATGCGTGTTTGGCGCCCTGCAGGTGAGCGCCACAATCAGGACTGCATACGACCGAGGCACACAGGGCCAACACCTGGCACCATGGTGTGGGGAGCGATCTCCTACACTGGCCGTACACCTCTGGTGATCGTCGAGGGGACACTGAATAGTGCACGGTACATCCAAACCGTCATCGAACCCATCGTTCTACCATTCCTAGACCGGCAAGGGAACTTGCTGTTCCAACAGGACAATGTACGTCCGCATGTATCCCGTGCCACCCAACGTGCTCTAGAAGGTGTAAGTCAACTACCATGGCCAGCAAGATCTCCGGATCTGTCCCCCATTGAACATGTTTGGGACTGGATGAAGCGTCGTCTCATGCGGTCTGCACGTCCAGCACGAGCGCTGGTCCAACTGAGGCGCCAGGTGGAAATCGCATGGCAAGCCGTTCCACAGGACTACATCCAGCATCTCTACGATCGTCTCCATGGGAGAATAGCAGCCTGCATTGCTGCGAAAGGTGGATATACACTGTACTAGTGCCGACATTGTGCTTGCTCTGTTGCCTGTGTCTATGTGCCTGTGGTTCTGTCAGTGTGATCATGTGATGTATCTGACCCCAGGAATGTGTCAATAAAGTTTCCCCTTCGTGGGACAATGAATTCACGGTGTTCTTATTTCAATTTCCAGGAGTGTATTTGGCGTCGTGCTGTGACGTGGAAGCATGGTCTGCTGATGAATGGCGTTGCATTAAGTTCAGTGATGAATCGCGGTTCTGCACTACTCGGAATGACTCTGCGTCCTGGGGAGAGACCCTTGTCTGCTACTGTTTTGGAGAGGCAGAGCATTGTTGCTCATGGCGTCATAGTATGAGGAACTACCGGGTATGACCTCTGGTCGCGGCTGGTAATTTTTGAAAGAATTCTCACTGCACAGTGGTACATCACGGATGTCGTGCGTCCTCATGCCTCATGTATCATACAGTACAGCTATTTTTCAACACAATAGTGCCCGTCCACTCATTTACGATGTGTGTTCAGTAATTAATGAATCACATTTTTTTCTGAATTGTGGTTGGTTTTATTTGAGATTCCTATACACATATTACTCGTCACTCTTTTGGCTACAAAACCCAATCTTTCAACATAATCTTCGTACAAAGCGACGGTCTTACAACACCTTACTGGGAGGGCCTGGATTCCCGCACGTTACCGCTCTACTGGTCGATGTCGGAGCCAGTGTCTTGCTGCATCAGTAACCTTCCCATCATCCACGTACTGCTTCCCGCGGAGAGCTTCCTTCATTGGGCCAGACATGTGGGAGTCGAAAGGTGCTAGATCAGGACCGTAGGGTAGATGAGGAAGAACAGTCCAGTAAAGTTTTCTGACCTCCTCTCGGCTACGCACACTTGTGCGAGGCCTTATGTATGTAGGGGAAGACCATTCGCATTTTTGTGGCACTTTCCAGTATCGCAGGTCGCCACAGCTGTGTGCGGCCGGCAGGCACGCGGAAGATCGGACAGGTTTGCTCGACCTTGTTGCGATGATGACAGACGCTCTGCCCGACGTCACACTGTGCTTTGTTCACTGTCATGCTTTCGTAGAAATTCTGAGAGCGCCGATGAGTATCTGAGATGCTCTGGTTTTCCGGCAAAAGAAACTCAGTGACAGCTCTCTGCTTGGAACGCAGTACGTTACAGACGCCATTTTGAATGCTACGTATAGCGTCGCCGCCTGTCGGAACTTCATGAAACTATGGGGACTGAAGGGAGAATAATCCACACTGCGTCCCCCCACATTTATTTTAAACGAAACTGGACGAGAAAAAAAGTCTTGCAATACTTATGGAACGCCCATCGTAACATGCCTCTGTAAACTGTCTGCGTGATTACGAGGTATTTCAGTGGCCGGCAAAATCCTCAGATCTGCCCCCAACAGAACATGTATTGGACCAGTTCGGACATCAGCTCCGTCTTAGTGCCAGTATCCACGATATCAAAAACTAGACGGCTTCGTGACATCCTTCACAACCAAATCAGTGCATACATAGAGGTCTAGAAGGGGCGCAACTTCACACTATTCTCTCACAACCGTTTCGTTCACTCCTCCCGTTCCGGGGCGCTTCACTTTCTTTTGCCAGACAGTTCAGATGTATAACTCTGGTCTCTGAACATGGAACTTCAGCGTGCCTGGAGACTACTGTCATCTGCATTTTACGCCGTACTGTAGTTAGGCAAAAAGTTCTGAACTGTCTCTATGTGACCAAAGGCTGATTACTTATTTGTGGTAAGAAACCTTATGTCATATACCGTAATGATACCTGAAGCATGGGATTACCGGAACAACTTTCAATTGCAATACATTAGAAGACGCACATATAACCACAATAATTCCTTGTCTCATTTAAGCTACAAACTTTACAATCTCTACTATAATTTTGTCTCTGCCAGAGATATTTAGAGCTTTAGAATTATTACGTGTGCGTTTTATCTTTACTATGTGTATTCTGCTGTAAATTGACAACCATTAGCAACTCGCGAAATACACTATTTGTAACTTTTAAGTATGAACCACATTTGTGGAACCGAGCGAGGTGGCGCAGTGGTTAGCACACTGGACTCGCATTCGGGAGGACGACGGTTCAATCCCGTCTCCAGCCATCCTGATTTAGGTTTTCCGTGATTTCCCTAAATCGTTTCAGGCAAATGCCGGGATGGTTCCTTTGAAAGGGCACGGCCGAATTCCTTCCAAATCCTTCCCTCGCCCGAGCTTGCGCTCCGTCTCTAATGACCTCGTTGTCGACGGGACGTTAAACACTAACAACCACCACCACCACATTTGTGAAAATAGACCACATGTGGTAAATGCAGACAGAACTAGATGTCCACGTTTGCAGTGCGTTACTCTAGGAAAAATGTTTGTTGGCCAGCAGCGCTTCAGGTACCAAATTCGTAAAAATGACTTTTCTCTTTAGACTGAGAAATAGGTGCCCTTGCACATGCTAATATACAGTAAATTTATGCTTAAGAAGTGACCCGTCATGGCTTTGCACGGTTAGCATGAAGGATTTAGGGCCCAACGACTTGTTCGTTAGATTTAGTGATATGAACAAGTTCCTGAGATTAGACTTAACATACAGACAAAATTGGACTGTGGGAGGGCTTCAATTAATAATATGTAGCCTTTCACCCATGGATTCACCTGTGTACGTGTACAGCACATATATTGCACACATATCCTCCTCCCCCTCGTTCTTTCCTCATTCTCCTTCCTATCGTTCTGTCTATCTCCTCCTCCCCTCTCTCTGTCTCTCTCCATTTCTGCTCTCTCTATATTCAACTCCCCCCCCAGTCTGTCCATCTACTCACCGCCCCCCCCCCCCCCCCCACTTTCTGTTCATTTTCTCCTCCTGGCATCTCTGTTCATCTCTTTCTTCCCCATTGTCTGTCCATCCACTACTCCCTCGTCTTTCTGTCCACCTCCCCCTTTCTCTGTCTACCTCATTCATCCCTCTCACTATCCATCTCCTCCTCTCCCTGCTGAGCGACACCCATCTGCACATATATGACCCGGAACATACACTACTGGCCATTAAAATTGCTACACCAACAAGAAATGCAGATGATAAACGGGTATTCATTGGACAAACATATTATACTAGAACTGACATGTGATTACATTTTCACGCAATTTTGATGCTACGATACTACAGTTCATCAAGAGTAGTGACTGCCGTATTGTGACGAGCCAGTTGCTCGGCCACCATTGACCAGACGTTTTCAATTGGTGAGAGATCTGGAAAATGTGCTGGTCAGGGCAGCAGTCAAACATTTTCTGTATCCAGAAAGGCCCGTACAGGACCTGCAACATGCGGTCGTGCATTATACTGCTGAAATGTAGGGTATCGCAAGGATCGAATGAAGGGTAGAGCCACGGGTCGTAACACATCTGAAATGTGACGTCCACTGTTCAAAGTGTCGTCAATGCGAACAAGGGGTGACCGAGACTTGTAACCAATGACACCCCATACCATCACGTCGGGTGATACGCCTGTATGGCGACGACAAATACACGCTTCCAATGTACTTTCACCGCGATGTCGCCAAACACGGATGCGACCATCATGATGCTGTAAACAGAACCTGGATTCACCCGAGAAAATTACGTTTTGCCATTCGTGCACCCAGGTTCGTCATTGAGTACACCATCGCAGGCGCTCCTGATGCAGCGTCAACGGTAACCGCAGCCATGGTCTCCGAGCTGATAGTCCATGCTGCTACAAACGTCGTCGAACTGTTCGTGCAGATGGGTGTTGTCTTGCAAACGCCTCCATCTCTTGACTCAGGGATCGAGACGTAGTTGCCGATCCGGTACAGCCATTTGGATAGGATGACTGTCATCTCGACTGCTAGTGATACGAGGCCGTTGGGATCCAGTATGGCGTTCCGTATTACCCTCTTGAACCCAACGATTCCCTATTCTGCTAACAGTCATTGGATCTCGACCAATGTGAGCAGCAATGTCGCGATACGATAAACCGCAATCGCGGTAGGCTACAATTCCACCTTTATCAAAGTCGGAAACGTGATGGTACACATTTCTCCTCCTTACACGAGGCGTCAGAACAACGTTTCACCAGGCAAAGCCGGTCAACTGCTGTTTGTGTATGAGAAATCGGTTGGTAACTTTCCTCATGTCAGCACGTTTTAGGTGTCGCCACCGGCGCCAACCTTGTGTGAATGCTCTGAAAAGCTAATCATTTGCTTATCACAGCATCTTCTTCCTGTAGGTTAAATTTCGCGTCTGTAGCACCATCTTCGTGGTGTAGCAGTTTTAATGGCCAGTAGTGTATTTAGATACTTCCTGCACAACACAGATGTTGTGCGGCAGTCTAGATGTCAGGCTTTATCAAACTTTTCTGACTCCCACCACTACCCCTATCACAGCGTGGTGCTACTTACCCTCACAGTATTTCTTTTGAGGCAATAAGTGGTATGTATACCATATTTAGTTGAAACCGATCCAGTGGTTGAGGAAGAGATATGGAGCATATATAGATACACACATCAGTTTTTATACATACAGAGTGATTCATATTAACTTTAAAAAACTCTGAAGCGACGTAGATGACACTGAGACGAATAATTCAATACAAGACACATGGAGTCGCAAATGTGGGGAAGTACTCCAAAAATGGATGAGAAATGTTGAACATGCAACGTCACCGGATGACATACCTCGCTGCACATGCAGCGGTTGGGCTTGCGCGTGAAGCGAAGATTGAGCGATGAATACTTGCATTCGAACAAACGGTGATAATTTCGAACAGCTTTTGTAAATGTAATCTGTTGTAAACAAAGAATTCACAAAATTATTGTCCTCGCTGTAACCAAGTAAAAGCTTTCCTTATTTTGTGTTTCTTTCCTTTAATCGCGTCCTTTTTTATGTACAGGCATTATTTAGTCAACAAAATGTAGGTCATTTACTGCTAACGATAGAATTTGGAAGCTTGTACCCATCTACTTGTGACTCAATGAGGTACGTTTTTGTTGTATTGTATTTTGCAATAAACCAGAGGAGACAGCGAGACCGGTAATTAATAAACAATAGATAGAACCATAAAAAAAACTTTGTGTTCTGGCTTACGGCAGGTCTTGTTCAGGGTGAAGCCTCGTCAGAGAGGTCCACCACATGAGCGTCGAGGGAAGTGATTCCAGTGGTGGTTTGCCGTTGCTTTCCACGGATGATGAAATGATAATAAGGACAAGACAACAGAACACCCAGTCCCTGAGCGGAGGAAATTTCCGACCCAGTCGGGAATCGAACCCGGGCCCCTGGGCGTGACAGACCGCCGCGCTGACCACTCAACTATCGGAGCGGACTAGTACCATAAAGCAAACACATAGTTGTCTAATGGAATGAAGAAAATACCGCCTACCAGATTCAAGGCTCGAACCCTGAGCTCCACGGACAAAAGCCGTGCACGAGGCCACAGTGGCGACATGAATACTTGGCTCCGACTGGACTGACGTGGGCAACAGGTCGTCAGGCACAAGCGCTGCACGTGCGGTGAGGTACCTCATCTGGTGACGTCGCATGTTCAACATTCGTCCTCCAGTTTTTGGGGGTATTTCCTGACATTTGCGACCCCATGTGTCTTATTAAAATACTTGTCCTCGAGACGGAGGTTTTTTAAACGTTGTTAAGAATGGTGGGCAGAAATGTGGTAACATTTGGCGTCACTGCGACATCATTAACTCACCCAACGCCTTACACCTCACATGAACTTCTGAGCTCTGGGCTTTCTTTCGGGAGTATCGACACCTTGCTGTTAGACGCATCGCAGAGCCCTATGGTCACTTGGCAAGGCCTCACGCTTTTGCACCGTTAGAGAGGAAGATTCTAGACATCTTCGAACCAAATATAAAACTTGTGGGTCGTAATGGGTTTCAGTTACCGGGTTTCGAAAAAGTGACTCTCCAATTGCGTTGTTTCACAGTGTACATGGCCACACTGAGTCACTATTCCATCTGGATTCTGGACAACTTTTCAGTATAAACAAATTCTGTTTTTCGTATGTACTGCTATTATTATCTATTGATGTGGCACTCTACACCATGCGTTTGCTATCATAGAGGGAGAAAAACTTTTAAACGTTCTGAAAGTTTATTTAATTACGCATTGCGATTTTTTGCCGGCCGGAGTGGGCGTGCGGTTCTAGGCGCTACAGTCTGGAGCCGAGCGACCGCTACGGTCACAGGTTCGAATCCTGCCTCGGGCATGGATGTGTGTGATGTCCTTAGGGTAGTTACGTTTAATTAGTTCTACGTTCTAGGCAACTGATGACCTGAGAAGTTAAGTCGCATAGTGCTCAGAGCCATATGAACCATTTTTTTTTATTTTTTGATCGTAGGATGGCCTCATGATAGTATTTCGTACCGAAACCGGCAGCCAGTAGACAAAATAGAAGTACGACTATACACTATAACTTTTTCCTAAGTGTTCTGCAGACACTGCTGTCTAATAATAACTTCATTTATACTTTCAGTGAGATATTTTTTATGTAAGTTTTCATATTCCTGTCCGCTCAGCCTCTTGCCTCTCCAGGCGTAATTTACACTATCAATAAACTCATCTTCAGCATTTCGTTTGCGCGTTTCGTCACCTTTCCCGTAAGCAATGTCTCTCCTTTATCCTTCTATCGTCAATCAATGTAAATTACGTAAATACCAAGGTGTTGCAGCTTCCTCCGAGAGCATTTTCTGTGATCATTCGCCGTGCTTGCATCGCGAACTTCTTTGAACTGGAACCTGGCTGTACCTAGGCACATTACCTTAGCTCTCGCTACCGCTGGGTCTACGGTTCTCTTTGTCGAGTAATAAAACTGTCGTCTATGAATTTATCTTACCCTGTCGTCCTATAACCGCTGTTGATTTTGAGTGCAGGGATGAAGAGATTTGCGGTGGGATATAATAGGCTGGAGAGTTACATCGGTCAAGTCTTCGGACTGAGAACCACAACACTTGACTGAAGTGTAATGACGAACCGATCTGTAGAGCAGTCATGAGCCATGTGTCACACCTATTATTTCGAAGACTACAACCAGACGGTCTCTCGTGGGGTATATATGAATAGTACAACAAAGGAATGTTTCCTGTTTGTATGCTTGTCTTCAATTTCATTCAGTTGTCTTTCGCGTGATATAGATGCCTTTCCTAGAGCATCGCCGGCCGAGGTGGACGTGCGGCTCTAGGCGCTGCAGTCTGGAACCGCGGGACTACTACGGTCGCAGGTTCGAATCCTGCCTCGGGCATGGATGTGTGTGATGTCCTTAGGTTAGTTAGGTTTAAGTAGTTCTAAGTTCTAGGGGACTGATGACCAAAGATGTTAAGTCCCATAGTGCTCAGAGCCATTTGAACCATTTTTTTCCTAGAGCATCTGTGGGTTCAAATTTTGCAGCATTTGACTATCGCAGTCAGACAAGCCTGTCACTGAACATTTCCTACAAGTTAACTGCCTTATGTGCAGTTCCACTAAGGTTTTGAGTTGAAATTCAGCAACCTTGTATAGACTGTTGACTGGATGCATGACAGTTTCCGATGCTTTTTTTTTTTTTCTCAGCTGCTGGATGTTGTTGGATGCATATCGCAGATCATTTCCGCTTGCTTCCAAACTCAGCATAGCGATCAGTCTAGCTACTAAATTCCTGTCCGTTTGTACGAGTGAACTCGTGTGTCGTGGTCTAGAACATATAAGTCACCTTTCCTTGATCATTTTTTTTAAATATCAGTTCATGTGCATGTGCAGTCTGTTATAGTACTTTTTCTTTCGGGCAGAGGGGAGGAACAAGTTGTAAAAACAGACTGAAAGCTGCGTTAGAGGCGGATGCCTGACTGAGATCCCTCAGTAGAATCCACAGAAAGTGTAGGCCTTTCGCGGAAGAGGTAGCTTGCGAAATTCTCATTGGACCACAGCATGGAATCATCAACAGGTAGAATTAGTGGAAGATATAGAGAAGCCCCAAAGAACAGTAGTGCATATGGTCACAAATTGGTTTAATCAGCATGAAAGCGTCATTGAGATGTTCGTCCAGCTCTAGCGGCAAAAGCCGGCCGCGGTGGTCTCGCGGTTCTAGGCGCGCAGTCCGGAACCGTGCGACTGCTACAGTCGCAGTTTCGAATCCTGCCTCGGGCATGGATGTGTGTGATGTCCTTAGGTTAGTTAGGTTTAAGTAGTTCTAAGTTCTAGGGGACTGATAACCACAGCAGTTGAGTCCCATAGTGCTCAGGGCCATTTTTTTTTTCTAGCGGCAAAAGTTACCTAGGGCGATTTACTTTTAATATGCGAGAGCATCCATTCCCAGAATGGTCATCCAACGTACTGCTTCCTCCTAGGTGTAGGGTGTTTCGGACAACGTTTTCTCTTTAAGTGGAGAGCGTAGCTCTTTTTGCGGATATATGAGCCAAGTTTATTCAGCTATTTTCAAACAAGTTAAGAGCAATGGGTTATAACTAAAAAAACATTATTTTTCCTATTATACAGCTGATGTATTTAAACCAACAGTGAACCAATAAATTTAAATCAAATTTCTATCGATCTTAGTTAGGTATCTAAAACATTCAAAGATTCACGAGTGGATGAAACATGTATATAGTTGCACGTGTTCAGTTGGATATTCTGGTAACTAAATGCTCATTTAAACGAAATAATCCAATGAGTGCCCTATTTTCTTGAATGCACAACTCCATGCGCCTTCTGAACGATCTGTGGACGAGATGTGAAGTTGCTGGAACACGGAGTGACAGGCATCCTCAATGCGCTGTTTGAAATCACATTCCGTTACATTTTAGACTGTGTCCTTACACTACCGTATGCAAGGCAGGTAGGAACACACAAACAGATACAATCGTGTCTATACGACTGAAACCACAAACCTAAATGGCTTTAAACAGCTCAATGAAGAAGCTTGTCGCTCAGTGACACCAACAGCTGTCCATCCCGACCGCAGATAGCTCAGAAGGCACACTGAATTGTACATTCACGAAGGTGTGTTCTCACTTGAACATCTCACTTACATGAACAAACCACCAGCATAAACTCCATCTGAACGCAGCCAGTTATGTACAGCATGTTCGATCCGACTCTAAAATTCAGAACATTTCTGCCTGCCTAACTAAAATGAATAGAAATTTGATTGAAATTGTTCTGTACACATTTGGTTTAAATACATCACTTACATGATACAAAAAATAATATTCTATTTAATAATTTATTGTTAGTTACTGTAATTCTCTGGAAAATAACTTAATAAACCATAAGGTCTATTCGGACAGTAAAGAATGATCGTTCGTGAACTGTGTCATGTCGCTCTTCTCAGTTCTTAGGGCAAAGTGAGCACATAAAGGTGCCTAGAAAATAGCGTCTCCCGCCAAGTATGGGTCCCTGCCGAGAAACTCAGCCTTATTTCATGCAACCCCACATAATGTAACTACCATGTAGTTCCTTCTTCATGATAGTTTTCGGTCGCCCATTGCAGGGGCAATGAGGACAAAAATGGTTCACATGGCTCTGAGCACTATGGCACAACTTATGAGATCATCACTCCCCTATAACTTAGAACTACTTAAACCTAACTAACCTAAGGACATTACACACATCCATGCCCGAGGCAGGATTCGAACCTGCGACCATAGCGGTCGCGCGGTTGCAGACTGTAGCGCCTAGAACCGCTCGGCCACCCCGGCCGGTGCAACTTTTGAGACTGACGAAGTATGTGATATTTAACCAAAGAACGTGGCGTAACTGTATTGATACAGCGGAACGGAGCTATTTCTTTCACTGAGGAGGTGTTGGTCTAGTCAACAGCACAGTTTCGTAGGTGATTTTTGCTGACATCCCAACAGTGAAGTTTTGTTTTAATCTTTCCATAGCCTGTAAGGAAATTGTGAAGTTGTGCCCACATTTTCATAGGAATCAAACATATTGCCACCATTGTGTTAGATAAAAGAAACGTTATTTAAAGCAAAGTTAATATATTCTCAGATCAATAAATAAAATGCTTTCACGAAGAATGGTTGTAGCACATTTTCTTTCCAATCGTGAGCTTCTCCAGACCCGTCTGCAGAAGCTTAAGACACTTGCCTCGCTGCTTCCTCTTTCATCTTTTCTGCGTCGTGGAAGTCTTTTGCTTCTTATAAAAGTCGATTCCAGTTTCTGAGAAGGCGGAAAGCTAAGGGGGACGACGTATTCGAAGGAGGTATATTTCAAACTTTTCGGATACTCTCCGTAATTATGTAATGTTTCGCAATTATTTCTTCATTAACAGGTGTATTGTCATATTGCCATTCTTAACTACTCGAAAGCTGAAATTATTATTGTGTAATCGTCCGGACGGGAAGAATTTTTTTGCACGACTTCCTAACGGTAAACATCACAAAGAAGCATTTGCCAGCGTCCGGCTTTCGGGAAGCTTTAAACTTCTAGAAGAACTTAAATTTCCTTTTCATATCTATAAATACTTCATCAAAATATCTTTATAACTTGCGATTATTTTTACATTTAATGAACTTTTATATTTGATTCTTAAATGTAATATAATTGTGTCTCTTTTTCAAAGGGTAGGGGGGTCAGAAGCGCAACAGTCTGTTTTCGTATTTATCTCTCTGTGTATCCCTCACTACCTCCTGAGTTCAACAAAAGAAGTGTTTATACAACGGGGCTAATATTCAGGAGGGCAGAGACTCATATACTTATCCAGTCGTCCTTATTTAGATTCCTTAGTGATGTGTAATTACAGGCAACATTGGAAAATTAACAGAATTGAATTTTGTCACTCACAACGAAGTGAAAGCGGAGAAGCATATATCTCCGTCGGAAAAGTATTTTTTTTCTTTCATGGTTGCATACAGTCTTACCACGTAACGTTGCTGCCACCAATTCAACAGTTTAGTTTTTAAAAAAATATGTGATTCCTCCCACAGCTTTCTTTTATCTGTTTCTCCTGTATTGAAACTCAATTTGATTTTGTTTTTAGACCGACATGATTCATCCTACTACTTTACTCGTGTTCTGTGGTCTACACCATAAATCCTGTAATTCTGTCGCTTTAAGTTATACAGATAAATCGCGTTTCTTAGCGGCGCTTCCAGATTAACTCTTTCGATTGTAAATAGTCACTGGATATGCACACGTCCAATGGTGGAGTAAAAGTTTTGGAAGGGTTTATATTGCCATCCATAATTTCCAGGGCCGGGTTAACCCATGTGGAAGCCCGGAGCTAGAAATGGTGTGTGACCCCTGATGACTTCACGTTGGCCTAATAGATTTCTGTGAGCCTATGTAACAAACAAAAAATGAATACCTCAAAAAATGAATACCTCAAAAGATTCTTTCCCCAGCTCTTGTCCTAGTTCAGTTGATAACAAGGCGAGAGTGGAAAAGCGTTCTTCTTGCGTGTTAGCACGTAATTTTTTCTTGATAAGGGCTGGTTTGGAAAATCATCTCTCAACTTCACAATTCAGTATTGAGAGGAAGCACGTGGTAGCACGCAGTTTTTCCTTGATAAGCGCTGGTTTGGAAAATCCTCTCTCAGCTTCACAATTCAGTATTGAGAGAAAAATCCGGCAAGCAATCATTACATTTGGAAAAACTTCACCGAGATAGTTTCGAACATTAATTTATATAATTCTGCTGGTGAAATATTAGCAGCCTTTTCTCTGAGGGAATACTTCAAATGCCGGCCGGAGTGGCCGTGCGGTTCTAGGCGCTACAGTCTGGAACCGAGCGACCGCTACGATCCCAGGTTCGAATCTTGCCTCGGGCATGGATGTGTGTGATGTCCTTAGGTTAGTTAGGTTTAATTAGTTCTAAGTTCTAGGCGACTGATGACCTCATAAGTTAAGTCGCATAGTACTCAGAGCCAATACTTCAAATATGAACTAAAATGAAGAAGTTTAGAAAGAAAACTTTCATCATCAAGATCAACTCAGTATTAATCACAAAGTTTCGAAATCTCTGTTAAGAGTTCTTTAGTTTCTTGCTTTAGTATATTTTTCGTTAAAGGTCGGAAAAAATCGACAACTTCGTAATAATTTTCTTCTCGCTCTTTAGATCTGCTTGTAGTTTATCAGCGACTGTGTATGGGGAAAAAACACAAAAATCTTTTGTGAACTCCCTAAAAACAGTACCTTACTACAGCAGCTAGCTGATCTTCGTGTGCCGCGTCTACCGTTGAATCTACAAGTAGTCCGTAGTATTTTGCTGTTTGAATTTCGCCACCTTTTTTACTCAATACCTTGTTTCCCATACGACCAGATTTCCGTATGCCGTCAGCCATATGTCTACAACCTGTATTTGTATATCCATTACGCAAGTTCCCGTACGGGGGAGACATTTTATTTGAAAATAGTTTGCCCGGTGTCGGCGGATAAATATGACACTGCAGTGTCTGTGTTATTCCGAATTACAATGAAACGTTCCTTCGAACATGTATCCACACAGGCATATTTTTATCCATCTTCCCTACGACGTGTCGAGTTGTTCGGCACTAATATTGTAATCGGATATTGTCAGGTTATTTTTCTTAGTTGTAAGCATTAGCTTTCATTTATCCATATTTAAAGAGATCTGTCACTGATTATACCAAGTATTTGCGCATTTCCTTTCTATCGATCAATGGCGATACTCTAGCATCGTCAGCGAGCAATCTGAGAGAGCTCATGGCTCTATCTGGATATTTCTTTGGGAGATGCCCATCGTTACTGTCGTTTCTGATGAATATGCGCCATCCAGTGTAACTTGTAGGTTATATTAGTCAAAACGATCTCGACCTTCTCATACCTGCGAAGATACTCCGTATTGTTTTTATTTTAGTCAGTGGTCGATGCTGAGGGATAGTCGGCGCAATCTGTTTGTCTACCGTTTTCAAAATATAGTGTATGAATAAAGCATGCCGTTATTAAAGTTAAATGTGAAAACGTTAGACCTCAAAAAACTGGTAGCTGATTTTCCGCAAAACTGGAAGTAACTGGTGGCTCTACAAGGATCATGGGGCTTTCAGACAAATCGACGAAATTTATTTTCTTTCTGTTCGACCATAAACTGGTGCAGGAAATCGTGGGAAGGGAATCATATCGTATGCCACAAGTATTGTTTATTATTGAACATACACGTACGGGTCGGAAATTACATTCTGAGGTTGAAGTAGTTCTGTCGGGTGGCATGTGCCACTAGGAATGGTACTTTGATGCCACCACATGTGAATGGCTTCGACACGGCTAAAGACGATGAGTGCTTTTCTTCCTAATTGTGAGGAAAATTACTTCGTTGGAAATTGATGGCTGTGCTTGTAAACAATAATAAAGAAAGGTGTTTAGTAGCTGTGGTGGTTTCTTTACCAGGATTCCCTGCCTTAAGTCAACGCGGCTATTCGCAGACGAAGCAGTTCTACCCAGACAGACGGTCAGACAGACAGGATCTTCATGAGGGTCGCCTCTCATGCATGGCTGTTGCGGAGGTTAAGCAGTTTCTGTTCTCCCTTCTATATCTTCTTGTTTGTGTGGATTTTTATTTATATCTCTTCGTGTCTTCATGTTACCCTCCTCAGATATACACTCCTGGAAATGGAAAAAAGAACACATTGACACCGGTGTGTCAGACCCACCATACTTGCTCCGGACACTGCGAGAGGTCTGTACAAGCAATGATCACACGCACGGCACAGCGGACACACCAGGAACCGCCGTGTTGGCCGTCGAATGGCGCTAGCTGCGCAGCATTTGTGCACCGCCGCCGTCAGTGTCAGCCAGTTTGCCGTGGCATACGGAGCTCCATCGCAGTCTTTAACACTGGTAGCATGCCGCGACAGCGTGGACGTGAACCGTATGTGCAGTTGACGGACTTTGAGCGAGGGCGTATAGTGGGCATGCGGGAGGCCGGGTGGACGTACCGCCGAATTGCTCAACACGTGGGGCGTGAGGTCTCCACAGTACATCGATGTTGTCGCCAGTGGTCGGCGGAAGGTGCACGTGCCCGTCGACCTGGGTCCGGACCGCAGCGACGCACGGATGCACGCCAAGACCGTAGGATCCTACGCAGTGCCGTAGGGGACCGCACCGCCACTTCCCAGCAAATTAGGGACACTGTTGCTCCTGGGGTATCGGCGAGGACCATTCGCAACCGTCTCCATGAAGCTGGGCTACGGTCCCGCACACCGTTAGGCCGTCTTCCGCTCACGCCCCAACATCGTGCAACCCGCCTCCAGTGGTGTCGCGACAGGCGTGAATGGAGGGACGAATGGAGACGTGTCGTCTTCAGCGATGAGAGTCGCTTCTGCCTTGGTGCCAATGATGGTCGTATGCGTGTTTGGCGCCGTGCAGGTGAGTGCCACAATCAGGACTGCATACGACCGAGGCACACAGGGCCAACACCCGGCATCATGGTGTGGGGAGCGATCTCCTACACTTTCCGTACACCTCTGGTGATGGTCGAGGGGACACTGAATAGTGCACGGTACATCCAAACCGTCATCAAACCCATCGTTCTACCATTCCTAGACCGGCAAGGGAACTTGCTGTTCCAACAGGACAATGCACGTCCGCATGTATCCCGTGCCACCCAACGTGCTCTAGAAGGTGTAAGTCAACTACCCTGGCCAGCAAGATCTCCGGATCAGTCCCCCATTGAGCATGTTTGGGACTGAATGAAGCGTCGTCTCACGCGGTCTGCACGTCCAGCACGAACGCTGGTCCAACTGAGGCGCCAGGTGGAAATGGCATGGCAAGCCGTTCCACTGGACTACATCCAGCATCTCTACGATCGTCTCCATGGGAGAATAGCAGCCTGCATTGCTGCGAAAGGTGGATATACACTGTACTAGTGCCGACATTGTGCATGCTCTGTTGCCTGTGTCTATGTGCCTGTGGTTCTGTCAGTGTGATGATGTGATGTATCTGACCCCAGGAATGTGTCAATAAAGTTTCCCCTTCCTGGGACAATGAATTCACGGTGTTCTTATTTCAATTTCCAGGAGTCTATTTGTCTTCTCTTTGCCAATGACGAGCAGCGTGGCCGCGTAATTCGAGGTGCCATGTCACGGATTGCGCGGCCCCTCCCGCCGGAGGTACGAGTCCTCCCTCGGACATGGGTGTGTGTGTGTGTGTCTGTCTGTGTGTGTGTGTGTGTGTGTGTGTGTGTGTGTGTGTGTGTGTCGTTCTTAGTGTAAGTTAGTCTAAGTTAGTTTTAGTAGTGAGTAAAATCTATGGACCGATGACCTCAGCAGTTTGGTCCCTTAGGAGTTCACACATTTCATTTCATTTCTTTGCGAACAATGCCGGCAAGATGTGTTGTCTTAATTTCTCCCCGGCGCGGACGTCAGAGGAAGCAGCCGGCATTACGGTCTCGGCGAGGTGTGTGCCCCGTTTGTGGGTCACAGTGAGAGTCGTGATCAGTGCGGCCAGGTCTCCAGTAGCGCCGCCAGCTCAGCAGCCACTGTTGAACGACGTGGTGCGGCACCAGTGCGACTGGTGGGCGGAGCGCGCGCGTGCCTGTCACCTGCCGCGGTGTTGGTACCTTGTGTTTGCCGGCGAGGTCGATTCGGAGGCCGTCCGGCGTACCATCACGAGCGCGCTTTCTGGCGCGCAGATGCCGTCTTCTCCCGCTTCCCGAGGGAGAGGCAGTGTCCATAGTCGTGCTGTCCGTCTCAATTGCGTCGGCTCTCGCCCCCTCCACTGCCCGGTCGCCTGGGCGCGGACGTCATTTGGAGCAATATTCGCCTAGTACGGCATGGTCTTTATCGAGCTGACTCGGCTTTCAGATATTCACAGTCACTGTAACTCGCTACGTGGGCGCCGACGCAATTCTTGCTTTTCGGTTGGTGCGTCTTCGACAGCGGACATAATTTGCTGATGTGACTGCCCGCGCATTTCGAACGTATGTGTCCGGGAAGGAGCACTGGTGAGCCGCATGCCCTACCCCTCCCCTGGCAGCGAAAGCACTGAACAATTCCTCGTTTCTGTCATAGTGGCTCAACAGTGACTGCTGGGTGGGTCACTCTCGTCAACTGGAAGAGCTCCCTGTTCTCAAAGTTGTCCAAACCTACACAAATCAAAAAAGGGGTTCCTCACCACGGTTCTAGGAGCTTCTGTCTCCTTACACAAAAATGGAATAGAGATATACACATACATTATTTCAGCTCTCTTTATTGCTCATGAAAACAAAAAATTGCAAGTTATACAATCTAGACTTTCTGAATTTGCGTTTCAGACTACAGCATACACCAGTAACCCTGATACCTGGTAACAAGTCCTCTTGCATTAATCCATGCGGTGGGAAGTTCCTATGGGACCAAACTGCTCAGGTCGTATGTCTCTAGGCTTAAACACTACTTAATATAACTTAAACTAACTTACGTTAAAGACAACACACGCACCCATACCCTAGGGAGGACTCAAACCTCCGACGGGGGCAGCTGCGCGAACCTTAGCAAGGGGTCCCAGACCACGCGGCTGCTCCACGTGGCGATGGATGCCTGTATTCTTCGTGGCATACTATCCATTATATTATTGAGGCACTATTGGTCCAGATGTTCCAATTCCTCAACGGCTATTCGGCGTAGATCTCTCAGATTGGTTTTTGGGTCATCTTGTCCCAAAACAAGCTCTTTTAAATGTATCCCAGGCATGTTCGATAGGGTTTATGTCTGGAGAACACACTGGTCACTCTAATTCAGCAATTTAGTTATCATCAAGGAACGCATTCACAAGATGTGCACGATGAACGTGAGAATTGTTCTCCATTGAGACGAATCCCTCCCCATCGTGCTGCCGCTTTGATTCCACTATACGTCGGAGGATGTCATCCCTGTATCGTATAGTCGTCGGGTGCCTTCGAGAGGCGTACGATGGCCCTAGATGACGCCAGCCCAAAACATCAGGGAACCTCTCTGCTGCACTCGCTGGACAGTGTGTTTAAGAAGTTCAGGCTGACCAAACTGCCTCCAAAAACGTCTCCGACAAGTTTCTGGTTGAGGGCATACGCGGGTCTCATCTGTGAATAGAACTTGATGTCAATTCTGACGAGTCCCTTGAGCACATGGTTGGGCCCATCTATACCGCGCTGCATGGTGTTTACGTGTCAAAGTTGGATCTCGCCATGGACGTTGGGAGTGAAGTTGCACACCAGGCAGCATATTTCGTTCAGTTTGAGTCGAAACACCACTTCCTGTGGCTGCACGAAAATCATTATTCAGCGTGGTGGCGTTTCTCTCAGGGTTCCTCCGAAATGAAATACGTAAGTAGCTGCCATCAGCTGCAGTAGTAGCTTTTGGGCGGCCTGAGCGTAGTAAGTCGTCGACAGTTCCTGTATCTCTGTACCTCCTACATGTCCGAACAACATCACTTTGATTCTGAGACATATGGGAACTTCCCTTGATGAAAGCCCTTCCTGACACAACGTAACAAAGCGCCTAAAATCAAACTTCGGAATTGCCCTTCTCGGCAGGGCAGGACTGCAGACAACACAAGTAGTTAACTTCCCTTCTGGTGTTATGACAGGAACTGATCGGCTGTCTTACCCGTTCCGTTGTATAGTTACTGCACATGCATGGCTCTTTACTTCTTTGTGTGGATTGAGTAACATCTACGAACAATCTAAGGAACTATATTATAGGTGCAATATAAACATTCAACGTCAATGTTGAGGTGAACTTGGGACCGAGGTGATGGAACACTTTCCTGGTGTCTATATAACTAGGAGAGACAGCGATTCTTTTTGGCCCGTGACGTCGATACAGTACGTAGCATGAAGTAGAGGTCCTGCAGTTTTCCAAAGAAATCTAGGGTTGCCGATCGCAGAAATCCATTGAAGACTTCCAGCACCGTGGTATGAGTGTAGAAAGGCATCGACAGATCCGACACCTCCTTCGTTTTCCGAGGAAAATTTTCACTGAAATAATAATTAAATCAAGACCCTAAACTGTCGACAGGCGTTGATATACATCAACGGGGACAGTTGAAAATGTATGCCCTGACTGAGACTCGAACCCGGAATCTCCTGTTTACATGGCAGACGCTTTATCCATCTGAGCCACCGAGGGCACAGAGAATACTGCGACTGCAGGGACTTATCCCCTGCATGCCCCCCGTGGGACCCACATTGCCAACTTAATGTCCACACACTACATTCGTCGTGCCCCTGCCAATTACACTCATTACTCGCGGCAGACAATCTCACCGAGCCCCGTAAGAGTTAGGGCAATACGTGTGCATCCGCACGGAAGAAGAAGGTCAATGGCCTGTCCGAAAGAAGAGATACCATCTTCATATAGTTAAGGCTAACCGGCCATTGACCTCCTCCTCCTGTGCGGATGCACACGTATTGTCCGAACTCTTACGGGACTCAGTGAGATTGTCTGCACGAGTTATGAGTGTAATGGGCAGGGGCAATACGAATGTAGTGTGTGGACAGTAAGTTGCGAATGTGGGCCCCACGGGGAGCGTGCAAGGGATAAGTCCCTGCAGCCGCAGTATCCTCTGTGCCCTCGGTGGCTCAGATGGATAGAGCGCCTGCCATGTAAGCAGGAGATCCCGGGTTCGAGTCTCGGCCGGGGCACACATTTTGAACTGTCCCCGTTGATGTATATCAACGCCTGTCGACAGTGTAGGGTCTTGATTTAATTATCATTTCATTCTAGAGCGCTGCATGTTCATAGATGGTATCTGTTCTTTCGGACACCTCTGAAAGGACAGATACCATCTTCATGTAGAAAATCTTCATAGTTGGACAGCAGTATACTCATAGTTTACAGGTCGGCACAGTAAAGCCTGCTGTTGTCCACTGCTTCAGGCGAGCCAGGAGTCCTTTGTAATCGTGTTTTACTCCCAGTACGATTGATGGTGATTCCAGCCCATGACGTGTACTTGGTGTTGTCGGTTCGGAGCTGGCCAATTCTTCATTTGCAGCTCTGTTTACCTGCTGGTTTTGTAGCTGCTCCAGCGCGTGATCAGGATCCTTCAACGCAATAAAGTGATTGGCAGATGTCTTCAGTGTCGTATCAGTTTTTGTGGTTCACGCGGAACGACCCGCACGCCTCTTCTTCACCTTCGTCCAGCCTGCTTTAGCTGCAACAGGCTCTCGGGATATGGCGTTCTTGACCGTCACATATGTCCATACTCGGTTAGCCACGATCGTGTCAGCCACAGCCCTCTCTTCCCACCTGTCGCGGAGATCGCGAGTGATCGTGGCTTCTTGCTGATAGTGTGCTTCCGTCCTTGAGAGGCTTCTTTGTCCCTAGCCTAGGCGGAAGAGTGTTACCGCCGCCCCTTTTTTTCTTCCATACCTCCACGGAAAGGCTGGAGTTTCGGCGCAGCTCAGGAGGAGCGTCGTCTCTGTCAGATGGGTCATCTACGTCCATGTCCGTGTTAGCAGGCCGTGTGGTCTTGGTTGAGGCCACTGGCGATGCAAGCCTCGTCGGCTGGCAATCTTCCACACCCTGTGGTTGATTCAGCGCTCCTGTGAGGGGGGTAGGACGTCAAACGGGCCGACTTGGAGCAGGAGAGGCACCACAGGACATTTTAATTTCCACTGTCTATACTTTTACAAATAAATTCATAAGACTTTGTCAGCATGATCAAGAAGGATTCAGGATTCACACTCATAGCAGTGGAAGTTGAAAAACCTAACAATGTGAATTTTCATAATTTTTTCACTCACTATTGGCTGCATTTGTTGCTTATAGGTACACTTTTCTCCATAAGAAAGAGAGATTCTGCGATGAATTTTGCACAGCATACAAACTATTATTACAGGTGTATGAAACACTGTAATTTTCCGAATCTATTAAAAACTGTGGTAAAAATTGATAATAAATATCTATAAAATTTAAGTTTTTTCTAAACATGAAGTTTAAAATGTAACAGTTCATTCGTTTCTTCATAAATTAATTAAATTCCAGAGTTTCATACACCTGTGAGTATGGTTTGTATGCTGCGCAAAATTCATCGAAGAATCTCTCTTTCTTATGAAGAAAAGAGTACCTATAGCAACAAATGTGGCCAACAGTAAGTGAAAAAATTATGAAATTTCGCATGTAAAAACACTTATTTTGTTATGTTTGTCAACTTCCACTGCTATGATTGTGAATCCTGAATCCGAAACGCATCGATTGGCCTGCCGATCATATCCAGACCCTGAAACTTACTGCCAGCTTACAACTGTATGCTGCAGCAGGCCTCGAACCCAGATCGTTGCCTTACGCAGACAATATTTTTACCGACTGAGCTACCGGTGAGCGACTCACAGCTGACCATTACAACCTTAATTCTATCAGAACCTCTCTTCTGCTTTCCAAACCTCACAGAAGATCTCAAGCATGCTTAGCTGGACTAGGACTTTTCTAACGCGCGAGTCTCGCGTAGGTACCTCCGTTTGCAAGACCATTGCCGCGATAAGAGAGGTTCGACAACAAATTCAGCCTCCTGGCTGCTCTAGCAGTCTGTAGGTAGACAAACCACAAGTAAGGCCGAAGTTCCTGACAGGCACGTTTTTAGACTGCTCATCAGAGGTGCGTGGGTGGCACCGGGGGTGTTTTCGTACTGGGGTACCTTAGTGGGACCCTTTTTTGTTGTTGCAGATGTTAATGTTGCACGCTCCCCTCCCCCCCCCCCCCTCTCGCCCTCGCCACAGGAGGGATCGAAAAAGGAAGCCATAAAAAGCGTAAACACCCTTCGCTGTTTCGAATCGCGTTTAAATTTTGTTGAATGGTGTTTAACGATATCCGCCCTGTATATCAAAGCAATAACTGCGGTCGCACTATACTCTAAAGGGATCAGATAACGTTCAGTAGGCGTTCCAGCCGCACATTGTCCTTAGAGTAGGGTTGAAACGATCAGGGGGTGGCAGCAGTGTCGAACGCTGTCAAGAACATCGACCTGTTGCTCATCGGGCTGCAACAGTCGTTTTCAAACGCGATATCTGTGGGAATCAGGGGGACAGAGGAAGGTATGGTTTCATTGACAATCTTTATGCTGCCCTCTGGGGTATTTTCATGCCGATTATAAGTGACGGCTTGTCTGAATTTTTTTCCTCGGCGACCAATAAAAGAAATAGCTTGATTTCATTACTGGGTGGCGTGGTTCTGATCTCCATTGCAGAGGCGCCAAGAGAAGGTATTCAAAGTGAATGAGAGGGAGTGAGATGACCTTCCGATGGTGTGACACGTCCATGGTAGTGTTGGGTAGAAGTGTGGTGAAATTTGATGCCTTCCAGCTCACGTGATCTTCTGAGCTGTGGCCTTCTTTTCATCCGTGCCGACACCATGCTGTCTGAAGTGTCGCCTAGCCAGAGGGTGACGCCACAGGGTGCCACGCTTTTGCACCGTTACTGATGAAGATTGTAGGAACCTTTGAGCCAAATTTCAAATTTATGCTTCACGACGTGAGACAGTTACGGGGTTTCGAAAAAGTGATCCTTTAATTGTATTGCGCAGAGTAGACTTATACTGTGGATCAAATACCTGTCACCGGATGCGAAGGGTTAAATTTTAATCTAATGTAAATCGCAACGTAAGAAAAACGTGCAACACATTTTTAACTCTTTCGAAGAAATGCGGTACAATTTATGGGGGAATAGCAGGGGCTCTTTAAAGTCGGGATTTTATCTTCACGTTGCAGAGATGCCTCGCACAAACACGCAAAATCTGCCGTACACACAACTCCGGACAGAACTGTTTGCGCTTTTTGGCTGTTGTGTGTGTTTGTACAGCATAGATGTCACTTGGGAATATAGCGGCAGAGAAAAGAGGGAAGACAAGACGCTTTAGAGATGACATGCCTGTTGTCAACTCGTATTAAAGGAAGGTTGCTAGCGACTGCGGAAAGCCAGACAGGGAATCGCATCGAAATTAAAAACCTCTGCCACAACATTCAGCAGTTTTCTTCCGTTGGAAGCCAAGAGGGACTCCATTGAATGTTTTTCAGCGGCCTAGTAACATTTATGATTGTTTCTGGGAAGTGTCACTTTCCATTTGCTTATTAGTATTCTGTAATGAACGTTTTAATGTCAGTTTACTCACAACACGAATTTAGTCTAGGTCAAACATAACAGAAGCGCTTAACGAAAGGAGTGAGAGATAAATCAATTTTTATCACTTAGGTTTATTTAATAAACAGAAACTCCAAAGCCAATGCCACAATGTATTTACTACAACTTCGATACCAATTTAGAATGGAAATAGTATAGTCCCAATACTTTCACTGGTTGATGATAACAGCCACAACTCCCGTATCAAAACGCCTGCACCTCTAGTTCTTACGACAGGCTTAACAAACTCCTGCAGTGCGTGGAAATATGCCTTTTGTCACCCTGGAGTACACCTCACCGTCCATCTAAAGCTAAAAGCGATTTCTTGTATGTGTATAAGGGATGTAGTTTCATATATATTTCTGAGCGGACAGAAGTATGGAAAGATGAAAAGACTTCAGGGGCTCACTATATTTAGACATAAACCGTCAAAAACAGAAGTCACTTAGTTCAGTGCCACAGTGTTATAATTTCAGAACGACGACCTATATTCCTGGTATTATTATACTTAATTAACGTTGTTAAATCACGCATAAAAACACGAGAAAAACTCCTTTCGAACCACACTAAATGCTATTTTAAACGAGAAAAGGGCCATTTCACGCTGCGTCTAGGAATAACAAACATGTACGAGATGACGTGTACAATTATTCTTATTTAGAAACCGATAGTGATATGGCGAAACGGTCTGATAAATTTTAAATACAAATATGCACTATTCTGTGAACAACTTGTTGTGTATTGTGACAATAAGAGACTGTGTTTGTGCAGATGCAATGAACACTGTTAGAAGATGTGAAAAGAGCAGCGTTTATAAAAGAATTAATTATAAAAATGGAATACAGGTTAGGGAAGGAGCGTTGTTACTAATACTGCAATGGATAAGTGCTAAAAACAAGTTTGTTGTGGACAATTTGATCATCCTACGTACCAAAAGACCAACTGCATTAAACTTCCGACACATGCTGCAGTTAATGTACATCTGTCGTAATGTTTCATTTATGAGGGTCATGTAAGTGGGTGCAGATTCTCGTTATCTTCTGTATAAAATGGAAGCTGCTTATCAAATCGTGGCGATCTTGCCTGAAACATCCGCTAAATGAGTTTTCATCGTATCAGTAACAGTGTCACACGAACGGTGAGTGCATCACTCTGCTAGGAAACCGTACTGCATTCCTTCGGAAGTTGTTTACCCACATTAAACCAAATTGTAAGGCTCCACTATATTCTTAGTGGTTTCTGTTTTACTGGTATTAGTTGTCTTAGACGACGGGCTTACGTTCATACAATAAAAATCGAATAAAAGTGTACTGTAAATACCAGTCTACATCTATATCTACTACATCCATACTCCCCAAGCCACCTGACGGTGTGTGGCGGAGGGTACCTTGAGTACTTCTAACGATTCTCCCTTCTATTCCAGTCTCATATTGTTCGTGGAAGGAAGGATTGTCGGTATGCCTCTGTGTGGGCTCCAATCTCTCTGATTTTATCCTCATGCTCTCTTCGCGAGATATACGTAGGAGGGAGCAATATACTGCTTGACTCCTCGGTGAAGGTATATTCTCGAAACTTTAACAAAAGCCCGTACCGAGCTACTGAGCGTCTCTCCTGCAGAGTCTTCCACTGGTGTTCATCTATCATCTCCGTAACACTTTCGCGATTACTAAATGATCCTGTAACGAAGCGCGCTGCTCTCCGTTGGATCTTCTCTATCTCTTCTATCAACCCTACCTGGTGCGGATCCCACACTGCTGAGCAGTATTCAAGCAGTGGGCGAACAAGCGTACTGTAACCTACTTCCTTTGTTTCCGGATTGCATTTCCATAGGATTCTTCCAATGAATCTCAGTCTGGCATCTGCTTTACCGACGGTCAACTTTATATGATCATTCCATTTTAAATCACTCCTAATGCCTACTCCCAGATAATTTATGGAATCAACTGCTTCCAGTTGCTGACCTGCTATATTGTAGCTAAATGATAGAGGATCTTTCTTTCTATGTATTCACAGCACTTTACACTTGTAGTGGTGGTGATGTTCGTATGGCATTGATGGCAGGGAGTTCGGCCACCCAGTTGCAAGTCTTTCCAGTTGACGCCACACTGGAGAATCTGTGTGTCGATGATGATGAAAACAATACGACACCTAGTCCTCCAGCGAAGAAAATATCCGACCGAGCCGGGAATTGAAGCCGGGCGCAGTGCATGGCAGGCAAACGCGCCGACCAGTCAGCCGAGGGGGAGGATAATACTGGGTTGCATGTACGGTATATATCTACACGTACATAGCTTTCATACAGGGTTATTCGTAGATACTTTCGTCCGCCACCATACCTGAGTGGACAGTGCGGCAGAATGCCACGCGAGCGGCCCGGGTTCGATTTCCGGCTGGGTCGGAGATTTCCTCCCCTCCGGACTGGGTGTTGTGTTTCATTATATCATCCTCATCGATACGCAAGTCGCCGAAGTGCCTTAAAAGACTTGCACCAGGCAACCGATCTACTCGACGGGAGGCCGTCGTCACACGATATTTCATTTTCATAAGTACTTCCGGGGTTTCAGAAGACAACTGCGTGAAAACCTTACGCTTTACAGAAAATGAACAAATGCAGTAGACAGATCATCTCTGCAAGTTTTTAACTCACATTACAGGTACTTAGAATGAGTTCCGTTTGCAACGCGGCAGACGTCGGTACGGATGGAAGCGCACTAGCGTGAAATTAAGTGAACTCGCTGCAGCAGCTTGTTTTGGAAATATCTCCACTGGATTACCTATCTGCAGGTGCGAACTAATTCGATGCGACAATGCGGATCGGATGATCTGTCTATATATTCTCTAATGGTGCATCTGCTTATACGCCACGAAGCGTATTACAAGTCGAAACTTGGAGAGATGAGCTATCCACGGGTATGTGTCATTTTCCTGTATGTGGTGTGTTTTTCGAGCCGTCTTCTTAAACTCTGAGGCACTTATCAAAAACCCTCTATATACTAGGGTTTTTCAGAGTGTGAGAGTGTAATCTGTTCAAATGGCTCTGAGCACTATGGGAATTAACATCTGAGGTCATCCGGCCCCTAGAACTTAGAACTACTTAAACCTAACTAACCTAAGGACATCACACACGTCCATGCCCGAAGCAGGATTCGAACCTGCGACCGTAGCGGTCCCGCGGTTCCAGACTGAAGCGCCTAGAACCGCAGGGCCACTCCGGCCGGCGTGTAATCTGGCTTGCAATGCGTGATAAGTGTAGATGTTGCCGCAGGATATTCAAAGAGGGAATGGTATGTGTAGACTCTGGGATGGAATTTCACCGGGGTGATCGTAATGGGGAAACGAATGGAGGAGTCAGTGAGGCTCTCCCATGGAGCTGTAGGCTCTGTAAAAAGACAAGAGAATCGTTGTACAGGAGGCAAAGATTTGTGCCCTTCATGGTGAATTAGATCACGCGAAATTGGAACTAGATACGTTGATTGAAGGGGGAAAAATGTCGTGGGAACTGGGTAAGGGTAACAAGCAATGGGCGAAAGGGGAACAGCTCATCAACTACGTCTACATTTCAGCTATCAATATCGGATAAATTTGGCTTTTTACCTGAAGTAGGAGGGGAAGAGTCTCATACAGCTGTAGGTTACAGTAGGGTGGAGCAGGCTTCTAGCCAAGAAACTCAGTGTAGGAAGAAAAGAGTGTTGCTGTTAGGTAGAAGCCATGGGAGGGGTGTAGGCCAGATGGTGCAGGAAAAGTTAGGAGCACGGTACCAGATCACAAGTATTGTGAAGCCAAGTGCTAGCCTTAGCCAGGTGACAGAGGACGTAGGAAAATTGTGCAAAGGTTTTGGCAAAAAGGAAGAGGTTATTGTAGTCGGTGGAGCAGGAAATACGTTGTGGACGAGCGGTTCTTGGTGCTTCAGTCCGGAACCGCGCTGCTTCTACGGTCGCTGGTACGAATCCTGCCTCGGGCACAGATGTGTGTGATGTCCTTAGGTTCGATAGGTTTAAGTAGTTCCAAGTGTAGGGGACCCATGACCTCCGGCGTTAAGTCCCATAGTGCTTAGAGCTATTTTTGGAGCAGGAAATAGCCTGGCTAAGAACAGTAATTACATTATTAGGGGTGACCTGGATAAAATGGTAGTAGCAACTACATACATAAACATGAGTCATGAAGGCCCTGCAGCGCCATGACGAGCCCTGGGTTAATACTGCTGTGAGCCGTGTTAACTACGAGTTGAGAAGGTTACAGCTGACTGAAATGAATTCTCATACGAGTGCAGTGCCCGTTGCTACAGTTTGGGATGGGGCTATACTAGACATGGCCTGCACCTGAATAGGAGAGGGGAAAAAATGCTCAAATGTGTGTGAAATCTTATGGGACTTAACTGCTAGGGTCATCAGTCCCTAAGCTTACACACTTCTTAACCTAGATTATCCTAAGGTCAAACACACCCACCCATGTCCGAGGGAGAACTCGAACCTCCGCCGGGACCATCCGCACAGTTCATGACTGCAGCGCCTTAGAGGAGAGGGAAAGATAGGTTGGCTGAACATCTTGCAGGAAATGTACGGGGGGCCACTATCACACTACGTACGATCCCTGTGGTTACTGGTGTCGGATGGGCACCTTTTTTAGGTTAGAATCAAGTCTCAGCACCCCGTTTTAAAAGAAGTCACTATAAGAGAAGCGCCCCACGGAATACACAGAAAAGTAAGGTTATATAGTTACACAAAAATATTAGAGGGTTTAGTAATAAGGTAGAAGAGCTTCTTGCCTGCTTGCAAAATTTAGAGGAAGATAGGCATTCTGTGCCTGTCAGAGCACCACATAACCCATGGTTAGGTAAGTTACATATAGAAGATGACAGTGTAGCAGCTTACTCATGCAGAACTAATATGGGAAAAGGAGGAGTTGTTGCATATGTTAAGACAGAACACAAGTTCAAAAGCACTGACACAAGTAAATTTTGTAGTGATCAGCGCATAGAAGTGTTTTCTTGTGAATTAAAGCTGAAAACCAGTTCACTTTTAATTGTAACAGTGCTGTCTGTCAGGCTTCAGCAAGCAGTTAATTGTCTCTGGTGACTTCAGTGTAGATTTTATAACGGATTGTGATAGGAAAAATGATCTGGAAACCTTATTTGGATCCTACCATTTTCTCTCAGTAGTTAACTTTCCGTTGATGAGGCACAAAGCAAGAAAATAACTATTTACCCAGTAACAAATACCCTCTCTGATCATGATGCACAGTTAATCAGGATAAATTACATAGTGCCTTACAGTGCGGATAGACCTCAGTGGAGGTCAGTTAGAAACATTAAAGACTACAGGGCAAATGTTTACAAGAAACAACCTGGAATTAAATTAAAAAGAATGAAATGCCACTGTAAAATTTAGTCTATTACATGATAAATTCATATCATTATTTGAAAATAGCTTTCCTCATAAGCTAATCAGAAGGGACATTAAACAGCCATGTAAAAAATCATGGATCATTAAGGGGATTAAAGTATCTTGTGAAAGGAAAATGGAAATGTATCTTTTGGCAAGAGCAAGTTGAGACCCTGCAGTAGTTGCGCCCTACAAAAACTACTCAAAATTACTAAGAAAGGTTATAAAAAATCAAGAAACATGCACATTATGTCAGAAATCATTACGTCTGACAACAGAGTTAAAGTAATATGGAATATAGTGAAGCAAGAGACAGAACGGCCAACCGCAAAAGAGGATAACATTATTACTGAAATGAATGGAAGGGTTGTAAATGACAAGTCACAGACAGCAAATGTATTTAATAATCATTTCTTAAACATAGCAGAAAGCATAGGGACGAACAGTTGAAGAGAAAGGTCACAGCAATATGTTGAAGAAGTCACTCTCATTAAATTACATCATATGAAAGTACCACCAACTTCTACTTCTGAAATTAAGACGGTCATACAATCTGTCAAGAATAAAAGCTCTTCTGGTCTCACTTATGACATCATTTTCCAAAATTTTTGAGAAGGTAATGTGTTATAGGACAGTACCTCACCTTGGTAACAATAAAATCCTCAGCAAATCACAGTTTCGGTTTCAGAAGGATTGCTCTACTGAGAATGCCATTTACATGCTCATACACCAGATATTACAAATAAAATATAGCACCGGTAGGTATTTCCTGTGTCCTATCCAAGGCATTTGATTGTATGAATCATAGTATACTTCTGCATAAATTGAAGTTTTATGAGATTGATGGTATAACCAACCAATGGATCATGTCATATCCAACCGAAAGATTGCAGAAAGTTGTACTTAGAAGTAATTCAACCAACAGAATCCAGGGACACAATTCTGACTTGGGAGAAATCACGTATGGGATTTCCCAAGGCTCAATCGTAGGTCCACTACTGTTTCTCATGTATGTAAATGATCTACCGTCTAATGTACAACAAACGGAATAAGTTCTTTTTGTAGATGACACCAGCATTGTGATCACTCCCAGTATACATACATAAATGGAAGAAATGCTGAAAAAGTTCTCAAAAGTATCATTGACTGGTTTTTCTGCGAATGAAGTTCACAAAGACACATCATTTAAATTTGAAAAAACACATTTTGGAACTCCTAAAACAACTTAGTTCAGCCACATTTGCGCTTAGAATCATAGCAAATTTTGGGGAGAGGGAAATCAGTGAGTTGACATACTTTGCTTATTTTTATTCCGTAATGTCGTATAGAATTATGTTCTGTGGTAGCTCATCTTAAAAAAGGTCTTCATTGCTCAAAAACGTACTGTAAGAAAAATATGTGGTGCTCACCCGCGATCATCTTGTAGACATCTGTTTAAGGAGTTGGGCAGTCTAGCTACTGATTTACAGTATATTTATTCCCTCGTGAAGTTTGTTGTAAATAATCAACTACAGTTCAAAAGGAACAACAAGGTACATAATTACAGTACTAGAAGAAAAAATGACTTACTGAACATTAAGGTTGTCTTTAGCCCAGAAAGGGGTGCACAACGCTGCAACAAAAATATTTGACCACTTACCCAGTGATATAAAATGTCTAACAGACAGCAAGGTAAGATTTGAAAATAAATTGAAAAAGTGTCTCCTTGACAACTCCTTCTATTCCGTAGAAGAATTTCTATGTTTGTGATGTATGAAAGGTGGTGGTTAGGAATTAATAACTCAGTCTGTATACCTTGTTTTCATTTCTAGGAAAACGTGATGATGATTAGAGCACAAAATGATCCATGGAACATGAAACTGACTAACTAGTATTTCGCCAATGTTGCAATAACATTTCTTTTAGTTCTGTACTTGCCAAAGAGTAACATTTCACATCTTCTGCTTCTCTCCTATCCATGGTGATTCTTGCGTCCTCAATATTCTTTCAAAAAAATGGTTCAAATGGCTCTGAGCACTATGGGACTTAACTTCTGAAGTCATCAGTCCCCTAGAACTTAGAACTACTTAAACCTAACTAACCTAAGGACATCACACAACACCCAGTCATCACGAGGCAGAGAAAATCCCTGACCTCGCCGGGAATCGAACCCGGGAACCCGGGCGTGGGAAGCGAGAACGCTACCGCACGACCACGAGATGCGGGCAACATTCTTTCATTTTATCCTCATTTGTAGTGTAATGCGAGTAAGCAGATAAAAAAATCCGATAGTGTTTTCTTACACGATGGGCGACAAGTCCTGAAATCTGCTCCAATCTTCAAGCATTATCTGTCATGATAAATTTAAGGTGGAACGACTACAGATATCTAACAGCGAGGAGGGAAAGTGTAAGACTGCAGTTGACTGAGAGAATCATAAATTTATGAGTTTAAGTAACGTACGAAGAAGCTAGCTTGCATCTATTTTTGAGGAATTTTCCATGGTTTAGGATTCTTACGTAGACAGAGATAAAAAAGATCCAAAGAACTACATTCTTCGTCACCGGTTGGTCTAGGTTGCACGAGAGCGTTATGGATAAGATCAACAAAACCGATGCGATATCCTCAAGGAAGATGCTGTCTCACTACAAATCTTGCTTACGTGATTCAGCTTATATTTCGAGGCCCATTACGGAAACAGTAGTGGAATTCGGCTATTAATTTCAGACCGCGCACCATATGCTAGTGAAACAGGGAAAAACAGAAGTGAAGAATGGAATGTATTCTCCGACACTCACTGAAAATTGACATTCCACAATACACGTTCAACTGCAGATTTTGCCGTATTCACACTACGGTTAATACTGCAGATTTCTTTTCTCTTCCGCATATGTGGCCAACTCAATTCAGTAACGTACACACATCAGTCAGAACATTATGACCACCGACCTACTATCGATATAAACCCGCCCAGGAAATAACAGCGTCATCTGGCGAGACACACACACGATAGTGTACATGCTGTCTATGTGTAGAATGAGGAAGGCGCACGATCTGAGTTTGACCGAGGGCAGATTGTGATGGCCCGGAGGCTCGGCTTAAGCATTTCGGAAACTGCACGACTTGTCGGGCGTTCAGGGAGTGCTGTGATGAGTGTCTTCGACATTTGGCGAAACCAAGGTGAAACCACGTCCAGACTTCACGAGGTTGGGCGGACACTCCTAATTACAGATGCCGGACGTCGTAGGCTGGGCAGGCTGATAAAACAGGCGGCGAACTATGATAGAACTACCATCAGATTCTAATGCTGGGTATGGTACAAATGTGTGTGAACACACAGTGCACCGAACACTCCTAACGATGGATTTCTGCAGCCGAAGACCCATGCATGTGCCAATGTTAACACCACATCATCGGCAACCACGAATGAAATGGGCACGTGACCATTGGCGCTGGACATTGGCGCAGTGGCAGTGTGTTGCATGGTCTGATAAATGCCGATACCTTCGTCATCGTGTCATCTTGCAGGGGAACAGCTCCTCGACACACATACTGCGGGACGGAGACAAGTTGGCTGCGGCATCAGTATGCTCTGGGGAATATTCACATGGGTATCCACGGTATTTGTCTGGACTGTTGCCTTGTCCGGTAGAGCAACTTGAACAATAAACTGTACCGAGAAAAATAAAAAAATAAAAGTTTGTGAAATGTGATGCAACAGAATAATACTGGAGATTATATGGTTAGTTCGGATTACTAATTAGGAGGTACTGAATGGAATTGGAGAAAAAAATACGTATGTGGCTCAAGCTGACTAAATAAAGGGATTGGTCCATAGTATACATTCTGAGGCATCAATGAATCGTCCATTTGGCAATGGAGGGAAATGTAACGGGTAAAAACTGTACAAGGAGACCAAGGTTTGACTACAGGATGTAGATTGTAGTACATCGTCGGAGATGAAGATACTTGCAGGGGGTAGAACATCTTTGAGAGTCGCATCGAATTAGTCTTCGGACTGAAAATTCACAATAAGAACAACATGAATGCATCCAGAACATTAAAGAATATCACAAGCAGAAATAATGATATTTATGTTTTGGGTAAAGATTAGCATTCTGCTTTAAGGCCTTAGGTTTTTGAATTCCGTCTTGACGACAGTGTTAGTCTAACGAAGTTAACTGTTAATGCGAAAGATTTAACTGTAAACACAGCTGTCGATAAGGCGTTACAAAAATATTTTGCTCAAGAACTGTCAAGTTATTGAGTAAATGTCAGCCGTGCTCTGCGCGACTTAACCGGCGGTATCGAATCTGGAGGGCGTAAACAAGACGAATAAAAACAGCCCGCAGGAGCGACTTTATGGGGCGTTAGCCTGACAACAAGCTACGGGGCGAACTATTTGTCTTTAGCCTTGCGCACAGTGTTTGTTAATCTCGTTTTATGTTGTGCAAAGTAAAAATCGCCTGGCCCTTTTATTTTGGAAGTCAGCGGTCGTAAGGGTGGATACCTTCAGTTCACACAGCCGTAAAGCTACCGCCACGTAAAATTTAATGCTGGAGAAGATCGTCATTTAGGTAGTAAACAAACGTAATTACAGAAAGACACATTATATACAGAATGAGCCATTTAATCCGTTAAAAGCCCGTTACCGAGCGAAGCTAATCCCAAAGATGCGCCGACAGCTATCCTCTACTCCCTCAGGCATTGCTCGCTGTAACACACGAACACACACACACACACACACACACACACACACAAGTACACTATTTACAGACACGATTTACTGTATTCCCTTCAGTTTCTGTTTTGTCCGCTACAGAACGGATGTAATCGTCGTTTATTTTATTGGTTTGTAAGATTTTTGATGCCGTGGGATGTGTCAATGGCACATATAACACGTCATAATATGTGCATATTATTTAAAATTAAAAAAAAGATCATAAAAATAAAAGATGGTACCACACATTGTCAGTATGAAAATAATACTGATAACAGTAATAATAAATAGACCACATAAAATTTACTTTTTTTTAGTTTACAAACACTTACTAATATACCAGAAAAAATATAAACCATGTTTTCTTAATACGAATCATGCTATCATCTACTTGCATCAGCTAAGCAATAGTCTCTACATTTTCAGATCTTCCAAACTTTCAAACTATATTCGTAAATTATACTCCAGTAGCACACGTATTTGGACCTAAATTATTCTTGATCCTGCCTCGGGCATGGATGTGTGTGATGTCCTTAGGTTAGTTAGGTTTAAGTAGTTCTAAGTTCTAGGGGACTAATGACCACAGCAGTTGAGTCGCATAGTGCTCAGAGCCATTTTTTAAATTATTCGTGCAAGGAACAGATTATTTTCTAGGAAGAAATGCTTTCAGATTTGGTTTTAAAGCGTCATTTTCTCAGAATTAGCATTCAACTGTTGTGGAAGCCGGTTGAAGCTGTATAATGCAAAGTAAAATGTTCTGCCTTGTGTTTACTGGAAGGACACTGTTGTTTCTCTTAAAGACGTTTATACTGTTAAAGAAATGTAGAATTTCCGTTGTGTCAGAAACCTCATCCTCTTAAGCAGAGGCCGCGCGGGGTACCCGCGTGGTCTGGGGCGTATTGTCACGGTCCGCGCGGCTCCCCCCGCCGGAGGTTCGAGTCCCCCCTCGGGCATGGGTGTGTGTGTCGTCCTTAGCGTAAGTTAGTTTAAGTTACATTTGGTAGTGCGTAAGCTTAGGGACCGATGACCTCAGCAGTTTGGTCCCATAAGACCTTACCACAAATTTCCAAATTTCTTAAGCTGAGGTCAAATATGAGGTTCATGTTTTAACACCACCTATGGCTCTGATGGCTCGGTTTTGGACCAAAAATATATTTCTTGTCTGAACAAATTTAACTTCTGCAGTAAGCTCAGTATACATACTTCACTTGACTAAACTTAGGAAACTGTAAGTGTACACACCATGAGTGCTCTGTGTGATCACATCGTTTTTTCCTAAGAGAACGCTAAATTTTTTGATGTTTCTTTTCTACACTTATTTTCTGACTTTTTCTAAAGGTCCATTAACAATTCATACACATTAAAACAGTGAAAAATCTCTGAGTAGCTTAATACAGCAAAAGTGACTTACATAGCTTTCTTATGTTTCCACTTCCTTGGATGTTTTCAAAACATATTTCCAACGGAAGTGAAATAGATTTTGGTAACAGTGAGCCATTTCGAATCTTCAGGATGCTTTAGACATATACACTGATAAGCCAGAACATTATGAGCACCAACCTACTATCGATATAAACCCGTCCAGGCGACAGCAGCGTCACCTGGCGAGGAATGACTGCTGGTCAGACACACGCATGGTGCATGTAATATCAGTGAGCGCGCTGTCCGTGCGTAGAACACGGAAGGCACACGATCTATCTGAGTTTGACTTAGGTCAGATTCTGATGGCCCAGAAGCTCAACACGAGCAATCCGAGAACTGCACGATTCGTCGGGTGTTCCAGGGGAGCTGTGGTTAGCGTTTTCAATACGTGGCGAAACCAGGTCCAGATATCGTGGGTTTGGGCGGCCACCCCTCATTACAGATGTCGAACGTCGTAGGCGGGGTGGGCTGGTAAAACTGGACAGGCGGCGAACTGTGGCGGAACTAACATCAGACTTTAATGCTGGACAGAGCGCAAGTGTGTCTGAACACATAATGCACCGAACCCTCCCAACGATAGGCCTCTTCAGCTGACGACCATGCATATGCCAATGTTAACACCACGGCATCGGCAGCTACGACTGAAACGGGCACGTGACCTCGGCGCGGGACGTCGGCGCAGTGGCAGAGCGTTGCATAGTCTGATGAATCCTGATACTTTCTTCATCATGCCGATGGGAAGGCGCGAATTCGCCGTCTTCTAAGGGAACAGCTTCGTGACACCTGTACTGTGGGACGAAGACAAGCTGGTGACGGCTCCCTTATGTTGTGGGGAATATTCGTGTGGGCATCCATGGATCCAGAGGAGCTCGCGCAAGGCACCATGAAGACCAAGGAGTATCGTACACTGGTTGCAGACCAATATACTGCTTCATGACGGTCATGTTTCCCGACGGCAGTGGCATTTTTCAGCAAGATAATACGCCATGTTAAAAGGCAAGGAGTTTGGCCATGTGGTTCGAGGAACACAGTGGTGAGTTCCAGTTGATGTGCTGGACCCTAAACTGGCCACATCTGAGTCCGATCGTACCCATCTGAGATGTGATTGAACGTGGCGTCAGAGCTCATCGCCCCACCCCCCGGAATTTACGGAATTGGGTGACTTCTATTTGCAGATGTGGTGCGAACTCCCTCCAGCAACCTACCAAGACCTCAGTTCTTCCATGCCACGACACGTCGCCGCTTTTATTCGTGCTAGAAGTAGACATACCGGCTATTGGGTAGATGGTCATAATGTTCTGGCTGATCAGTGTATTTGCCGAGAAAGGATGCGATGGACGGGAAAACCCGCCGTAGTTCATTAGCCATATCAGAAAGGTGCTACAAAAATAGAGAGAGCTACACCAGAAGATGAAGGCAAGTCAAAGCCTTGTCGACAAACAAATGGTGAACGAGGTCATCCAACCGATAACTGAGTATTGCTCCTGAATATGGGACTCTTTTTCAGGTGGGAGTGATGGAAGAAATAGATGAAGTCCGAAGGAGAGCAACAAATTTTGTCACCGGTTTACTTAGTAAGCGCATAAACAGTAGGGAAATGGTCATCTAATTCCAGTAGCTGACACTACAAGAGGGACGTTCTCTAACAACATTTGGGTCACACTCAAAATGTCGAAAACGTACGTTCCTTGAAGATTAACCCAACATATTGTTACCTTTTACAGTTATTACGTGAAAAGACTTAAAAGTAAAATGGGAGAGATTCAAGCTGACACTGAAGCTTACCTCCGGCCTTTCTTTCTCACACACCATCCGCGACTGTAACAGGAAACAGTTGAAGTACTCTCCGCCTCACACCGTAAAATGCCTTGCAGTGTAATAGATGCAGATGCAGAAGCCAAACCTAGAGTAAGGAGATCAATGCGAGATGTGTTCAATGAATTCCAAAGTAAAATTATGTAGAAAGACCTCACGAAAATCATAGTAAGATTTTTTAATTACTTAAAATCAGTAAGTGGATGAAAAGTCAGCTGTCGAATCACCTAACGATCGTCCTGGCATCGACACTGAAGATTAAGAGAGACGCGGTCTAAATACTGATTTCGGCCTTCCGCAATTGTTTCACTACGGAACGTTGTGTACAGCCGTTCAATCGTCTCACGAACGCCTAACTGACGGATACTTAGAGAAATACAAAATCATCTAAAATCTCACGACAGTAGAAAGGCATCTGGACGTGATGAGATAAGTGTACAATCTTATATACATTATGCGAAAGAAGTTTCGTCCATGTAGCAGCAATTCACCGAAAGTTTCTGGATTAACTAAGGATTCCAAGCGTCCGGCCGCAGTGGTTCTAGGCACTACAGTCTGGAACCGCGCGACCGCTACGGTCGCAGATTCGAATCCTGCCTCGGGCATGGATGTGTGTGATGTCCTTAGGTTAGTTAGGTTTAAGTAGTTCTACGTTCTAGAGGACTGATGACCTAAGCTGTTAAGTCCCATAGTACTCAGAGCAATTTGAACCATTTTGACAAAGACTAAAGAACGAAATTAGAATTATGTATCAATACCTTCAGCTGCTGACGGGCGTTGATATGTATCAACGGGGACAGGTGAAAATGTGTGCCCCGAGCGGGTCTCGAACCCGGGATGTCCTGCTTACATGGTAGACGCTCTGTCCTTCCTTCCTTTTTTTTTTATGCTGTTGATCGTTGTGTTTGGTCGTTGCAGTCGTCACACGACAAGTTCGTTGTTGATCCTTCACTCAGTTTTTTATTACGGAGGCCAACTAGCACCTCTGACAGAACACGCTGAGCTACCGTCCCGGCTTTCATCTGAGCAACCGAGGGCACGGACGATAGTGCGACAGCAGGAACTATCTCGCGCACGCCTCCCGCGAGACCCACATTCTCATATATGTCCACACACTACATTCGTTGTGTCCCTACCCAAACACTCATTACTTACTCGTGAAAGACATTCTTATCAGGTCCCGTAAGAGTTCGCTTAATATCTGTGCATCCGCACAGAAGGTCATGGCCGGTATTGCCAGAACGATATACTTATATGGATATCCTTATAAGACAAAAGAAGGTAGACTATCGGGAACAGTTCAGGTAGTCGGAAAGTTTTGTAAAATGGTAGGATGGTGCGCCACGAAAAACGTAATAGAAATCCTGACTGGTGAGGGATGAGTGTGGGGGTTGGAGGTGCGTCTGTATGCCACTTTTGTACGTTTTTATTGAATAACGGGAAAACCATGGCCTCCAGCGGAAACGTATCCCAGTAAAAAATTTAACAACATTAAATTTCCTGCAGAAAGATCCTGTTCATTTTTTCAGTAGCACTAACAGCGCGTAGCGAATGAGAGAACACAAAACTCTCGTGCGTGGTTTTCGAAGGCCAGATATAACAATGCGGTTTGTGTAAAAGGCCATCGGCAGGGAACAGCTGAATCACTCTGTACAAATGATATGGTGAATATTGTTGGATGATATTTGAGGCTATTTACGGATGATGGTGTATTCAGGCTGACTTTGCTGAATATGGACAAACTGCAGTAAATAATCCCTGAAAGCATAAGGAGCAAAAAAGGCATATAGCCAGGAATGCGGTCCAAGTGAGGTACACTCACTTAAAGGTGGAGGTAAAAGATCGTTGACAGTGATCCTGGTATGAGCACCAGATAGGTGGTCCGCTAGCATAGGGTAATGAGACTATGGTGTGGAACGTTCCTCACGTTGCCACTCTCCGCATCACTTAAAACGCGTGTAGACCTTCTCTTTCTCGCCTAGAGACTTGCCTCCGCGGCGATGGTATTGTCGCTGGTTCGTCGCACACGCTACCAAGGCGCTGGGATTTCTGTCATCCATCCTATTCACATATGAGGCTGCCATTACGATGCGTGGTATCTTCAACGTTCACAACACCCACCTGTGGGCTACGGAGTAGCCTCATGGTATTGTGGCGGCGAACCATAAGCACCAGTTCTGTCTCGATGTGTGGCTGAACATCCACCAGTACGTCCCACTTCCCGCGAGTAACATTGTCTTTCTTGTTGAAAGACGTGCCTTTGATGATCTGAAGGGTAACATGGCTGCTCCAGCTCACTTCCCTGTTTAGTATGGAGCTAAAACGTTACTAAAGACAGAACATTCCCACTGGCCTGGTGGGTTCTTATGTGCACTTTCCATCATTGGAACCTACATTGTCAAATATCTTTTATCTCCACCTTCAAGTGAGTGTCGTCGTCGTCCCCCCGTCCCCCCCCCCCCCCCCTTGGAGCACATTTCTGGCCATATGCCCGTATCACAGTTTTTGCTTCTTATCCTCTCAGGGATCCTTCCCCGAAATTTGTCCCTATTTAGCAAACTCAGCCTCACCAAGACCGCTACAAAGCCAGAAAACTATAGAGATTTGCAGGTAGACCTGAATAGGATCTATACTTGGTGAAGGAACTGGCATTTGACCCTCAACCTAGCGACGGATACTTTCCGATTACACTGTTGATGTTATATCACTTCAGTCAGAAACAACCATAAAGTGTCTGGAAGTAGCCGGACTGGTAATCTAATTTGAAACGACAACTTCGTACTATCTCTGAAAAATCGAATTATAGGCTGAATTTGATTTCAAGATACCGAATACGAGAATTATGATGATGGTTTTCACCGGGGAAGTACCCAGTAAGAACCAAAATAGTGACAGACGACTGATCATTGGAATAGATGAAACGTTTTAATTTTTTAGAATCTGAACTCACAAATGCAGCAATGATATACAGGGTGTATATCATAATTAATGACGTAAACGCATACAGGAACTTGAAAGTACACAATACTAGAAGCAAAATAGTATCAGCAAACAAGCAAAACAGTGTCAGTAAACATGGACTCTAAAATGTATACGTTAAGAGGTATGAACATTTTTTCATCTTTCCTACTGTGAAACACATCTCACACACTGAACAGCTGCTCGCAGCTGTTAAAATATACCCTTTAGTACCCGCGCTTACAGGACATAATTCCTTGTCTTGGTCCGCACTTTTAAGGTATGCACTTTAGAGCCCATGCTTACTGAGACTTTTTTTCTAGTATCGCGTAATTTCAAAAGTATGCGTTTACACCATTAATCATGATACTCCCAGTAAACAATAAGATAAACAAACTTAATGTGGAACGACAGAATACCCGCAAACAAACTAGACTGATACTTTATAAAACATTGGCAACACGGATTCTAACACGAGGATGTGAGACATGGGTTATAACTTTATTATTATTATTATTATTATTATTATTTTATTATTATTGTTATTTCTATTCCCCTCAATGCAAACGTTAAATCCAAAGAAATTAAATTTAAAATTCGCATACGGTTTTTCATGTCTCTCTCTCTCTCTCTCTCTCTCTCTCTCTCTCTCTCTCTCTCTCTCTCACACACACACACACACACACACACACAGAGAGAGAGAGAGAGAGAGAGAGAGAGAGAGAGAGAGAGAGAGAGAGAACAACGCTATACAAGTTGTCTGTAGTCTATACAGTTTCATTCCTTGGTGCTCGGTCTCAGTAGCATACCACGCACGCTACTGTTATGGCCTTAAATTGTTTGACTGCTGCGTGTTATGACTGTCTGAAACTTTTTAAAATAGAAATGTCTGATTTAAAGCATACGCTATTTCACGCACTGCAGCTAATGAGACTAATAGCCATTAAAACGCGTTTTAAAAGTCCATTAACCCGATGCCAGCTCAAATATATCGACAGAGGATGAAATACGCTGCAACTGCTCTCGGTGTTGGAAGCGGAATGGAGCAGTGTTGCACAGCATAGCGAGAACGTTAAATGACGGCAGCTGTATTGCTCACAGTCACACTCCTGTGATTCAGCAGTTATCCTAAAATTGTTTTGTAAGCTCAGAAGCTTCGGTTCAATTTCCTCTTGCTGGCTTACTGTCTAAATGATGATTATACGTAACAGACGTAAGTAGTGGATATTTCCAAGAAAATAAAAAAGTAAAGAAACGGAAATAATTAGTCCACTGAGCAGAGACATACGATTTTAGCAACGAGAAGCTGAGTGGTAGAATAGTTTCAGTTTTCACCGACGTCTGACAATGTAGTTGTATCGGGACAGTAGTGCATCAGCACGTAAAGAGATTTGTTGGAAAAATTATGCTAACTCGCTGTTACCCATGCTGTGGACAAGGAAGGCACACTTTCCACGTAATACAAGGGTTAATGTATAAAACTGTGAACTGTTATAGAGAATTAAACTGGCTTAGCAAATGTCAATCAATGAAAACGTGGGTATAACACCAGTACGTTTTGTCATTATTTTTTTTAAAAGGTGTTTCAGTGTTATTTCTGCGAATATCGCATCGCAATACTTTCAGTACTTTTCCAATAACTGACTTTTAACTTTTTTCATCCATTATTAATTGCTCATTATGTGTAACTTCGGTACCAACGAGAGATACATCAAAAATCCCTCAAACAAAATAACGAATGCAATACGACGCGGTAGTGCGGGGGTGGTAGAAGGAAATCGATTATGTGGGTGGTAGCAACGGCCGAGATATTATGCAAGTGAAATTAATTCACACGTAGCTAATACGATTAAATAATTTCTTTCCCTACTTGCAGGAGGGGTTCGTACTTGTAATACTATTGTTAGTGGCCGTACCTTTGCAAGAGGTAACGTTACACCTCTCTATCGCTGCCACTGAACACACGAAGAAGATAAATTTGTCATTGAATGAAAAGTGCCAGAAGTTTATTGCGGAGTTTAGCAAAGAGTATATAGCTGGATTATCAGAACCATGTTCAGTATTTAAAGCTAGCACCTAACTGTGGCGATAGGTTCTCCCATTTTGAATGAAACGATATAAAATAAACACACACACGCATTATAGAGGCAATCTAGTCGCAATAGGTAGGCCTAATCCGAGTGGACAATATGTAGCACGGGGGGGGGGGGTAATAGCGGGATGGCATATCTCATAGAAGCTGTTCACATCTCGGCACACCGACACACAAACTGCAGTCGGTCACGTAATTCAACTAATGATTACTGAAAATTGAGCGAAAAATGACAGAGGATAACGGGATGCTGGTGGTTTTATAGACTCGCGATTCGAGTTTTCCGTTGACCATGGCCCTCACTACTCGGCAACAGGTACCATACAAGCGAGAGTGACCTGAAAGAACTCAAACTCTTTCGTAGTCTAAGCCAATGGCGAGAATCCTCTAGAGCTGGCAAAACTTGGCCAAGTAGTGCCGAAGGCGGCCCGCCCGGTTAGCCGAGCGGTTTAACGCACGGTTTTCCGGAGCGGGAAAGAGTGCCTGGTCCCCGGCACGAATCCGCCCGGCGGACTTGTGTCGAGGTCCGGTGAGCCGGCCAGCCTGTGGATGGTTTTTAGGCGGTTTTCCATCTGCCTCGGCGAATGCTGGCTGGTTCCCCTTATTCCGCCTCAGTTAAACTATGTCGGCGACTGCTGCGCGTACACCACCATTACTCTACAACGCAAATATAGGGGTTACACTCGTATGGTGTGAGACGTTCCCTGGGGGGCTCCACCGGGGGCCGAATCGTACAATAACGCTGGGTTCGGTGTGGGGCGGCGAAGGGGTGAAGTGGACTGCGGTAGTCGTCGTGGGGTTGTGGACCACTGCGGCTGCGGCGGGCACGGAGCCTCTCCGTCGTTTCTAGGTCCCCGGTTAACGTACAAGTGCCAAAGGCAGAGGAGGAATATAGTGTTCGAGGCGCTCGGCTCCAGACTGTCGGGACTGTAGAGTATCCCTCCGCCTGAAGGCTGAAATTGACGCCTTTTTTCCCCAACCTAGGCTTCCAAGGCAGATTTCCTGCCTTTGCTTGTAACATTACCATTAACCGAAATAGATATTTTGTTAGTGTCGCCCGTCAAGCAAAGACAAGAGGAGTGGGGGAGAGTTTGCTGGGGTGCCTAGCTGCTCTGGTAATTTAAAATTAATATCTTTAATTGGCGGATTAATTTCGATATTTAACGAAAAACTTTTCAGAGAGAGGACGCAGCTGTATTTTCGCATCTCTTTTAGAAACGAAGTGTACAAAGTGTGCTACTTTCGCCCGAATTTGGGATAAACATCCGGAGTAATACGCCTCATACACAAGGGAAGACCGCTGGTTGTGTCGACTGGAACTTGACTAGCCGTCTGTTGCTGAATGGGTTAAAACAAACGCATGTGGCTGTCGTCCGCGTTTAGGGATCGCGTAATAGGTGCAGGGGAGAAATATGTGCCGTGCAAATTCGAAATGAATGTGAAAACAAATATCATCGAAATTTAACGTGTTATTTGAATAAAACCGGGGGATTTCGGATTTAATGCGCGCCGGGTCTTTTTATCGTACCTTTTTTGGGGGCGGCGGGCTTCTCTATACAAAACTCTCATTTGTATGGATGGGTTGGGTGGGGGTCGGCAGGCATTGTTTGGCGTAGCGGGCTGAAATTGTTGCAGTGGCGCAGTCGGCAGTCGGCAGGCGGCAGGCTGCCCATGCATCGATTTTTGGCAGCGGCCGCCTTGCTCCGCATACCGCAGCAACAGCGCCCGCCGCCGCTCAAAGGCTGCGCCAGTTAAGGCGAACGTGGGCGCAGCACTCAAATTTACTACCACAGCTCTAGGCCACCGCTATAACAATTGCGAGTAGTGCAACACCTAGATAGGGCTGCCCTAATGAATCCGAACCCAAGGACTGTCAGAACCGTCTACTAGCTATAAGTCACTGAGACTGCGGAGGCGATAATGGAAAGGTAACTTGGAACCCCTATGTGCCGCGCGGGATTAGCCGAGCGGTCTAAGGCGCTGTAGTCATGGACTGTGCGGCTGATCCCGGTGGAGGTTCGAGTCCTCCCTCGCGCGTGAGTGTGTGTGTGTTTGTCCTTAGGAGTTTGTCCTTAGGATAATTTAGGTTAAGTAGTGTGTAAGCTTAGGGACTGATGACCTTAACAGTTAAGTCTCATAAGATTTCACACACATTTGAACATGTTTTGAACCCTTATGTGCTTATCATGCAAAAGAAAGTCTGCAATAGAATAAAACTACTATTCAGCCGGATGTGTGTATTAAATCAACCAACTATCATAAGCACTGCGTGGCTACAAACCATTGCATGAGGGTTACTGGTTGCGGCTCAACTTGGTCCGTCTCACGTACTACCCCTTGGATGAATCTTAATTCTGTTTCGCCTCTGCAACACAAAGGATTCAGCCAGAAGCAAGTTTCTAAAAACCGAAACATGAATGCTTAGCAACTCAAAAGGATTCCAATCAGACTCTGTCTGGAAGTAATGTCAACTTGTATCATCTAGGTGGTACTGTTCATCAAAGAAGTAAACGGTTCGCTGGCCTGATGTGTCAACTTGCAAATCTTGAATATTACGATTGTGAAACAAGCTTAATTAACTTAGGTCTACGATGACTATTGAAATAACCGTTGCTGCCCTAGCTATTGACAGTAAGCTAGTAGTCAATTACATGTGCAACGATCCTGACCCACATATTCCCAACATGTTATACCGTCGACGACTACTACAAGAAAAGCATACCTCTTTGACAGTTATTCATTAATTTTGCGAGACTGAGACCCTCTGAACGTTCCCTCGCTCTCGTACAAGATAAAGTTATTTTGGTCAATTTCCAGCTCAGTTCTTGACGTGGTGTATCAAACTTCGGCACTACTGGACACTGATTCACACGGAATTCGTGCGTTTGGATAGTTTGAGTTCAGAGTAGGACTGAAGTCCGGTTGCGTTCCTAGTTTCCTTGTCTTGGTGATGGATGGCAGGAGTCGCTTAATGCGCCAAATGCAGAGGGGCCTTTTCCGACCACCGTACAGAGTCTGTAACTACATATTTTCATGCAGCAGTGTGGAGTTCTACTGGAGCAGAGCATTTTATAAACGATATAGACACATAACGTATTGCCTCTAGTAGACCGCTGGTGTGCTTTTCTACTAATCGTCGATACACCATCTCCTCGTCTGCTCGGGCCACAAATTAATTGTGCCAATTACTTGACCAAATGGGCGTTCCCTCTCCATAGCGAAAGACCGTCATCCATTACATCCTCACATACGCAAATGTTGCACAGATTTCCACCCCTATCATGTTTTTTCCTACCGTCCCAATTCTCGATCTCATGCACTACATCTCACTTTCTGTATCCGTTTGCATTCGCCAACAGTATTCAGTACGAGCTGATAAAGTGATCACACCTCCTCAGTCACTAGGACTATCTTCGTCAATCCTACACAATCTGATCGAAACTATCCGGATGCCCACATGTAATGCGGCATTCGTCACTAACCTTCACAACAAGCGGACCCGTCAGAATAAAAAAGTGGATCAAATGGCTCTGAGCACTATGGGACTTAACTGCTGTGGTCATAAATCCCCTAGAACTTAGAACAACTTAAACCTAACTAACCTAAGGACATCACACACATCCATCCCCGAGGCAGAATTCGAACCTGCCACCGTAGCGGTCACGCGGTTCCAGACTGTAGCGCCTAGAACCGCACGGCCACTCCGGCCGGCCCGTCAGAATAAAAGGAATCGGGGAGTATTGCGTTGACAGCAGAAATGAAAATGAAACGATGATATGGCACTGTTGGTCGGGAGGCCCCATTCGGGGAAGTTCGGCCGCCGTATTACAAAACCTTTAATTGATGTCACTTCGGTGACTTGCGAGTCAGTGATAAAGAAGGACACACAACACCCAGTCCCCTGCCGGGAATCGAACCCTGGCCCCCTGCGCGGTCGGCGGTAACGCTACCGCTACGCTACGGATTCTGACGTTGTTAGTAAAGAAGCAGTGGCAGCAGAATAGGTTGGTCAGGAGGCTCAGTGACTTTAGACGTGAACTAGTCATTGACTGTAGCATTAGTGACAAAGCTATCAGGGACATTTCAGACCTTCTAAAACTGCCAAAGTCGACTGTTGATGATAAGACTGTGAAGTGGAAATGCGAAGGAACCTGCACCAGGCAGACCTCTTATACTGACGGACACGGACCGTCGAACATTGCGGAGGATGGTTGTAAAAAAATCACATTAAATCACCGGAAGAAGTCACTCGTGAATTCCAAAGTAGTATCAGCAGACCAAGCAGGCCAAACAGCTTAATTACTGTGAGTAGCAAGTTAAAAAGAAAGGGGGGGGGGGTACAATGATCTAGCAGCTCTTCATATTTTTGTAGTTAGTGCTAAACGAGGCTAAGGATGGTGTAAAGAGCGACGCCATTGGATACTAGGTGACTGTAAATGAGTGATTCGGGGTGATTAATCACACTATACCTTCTGGGTAATCCGATGGAAGGCGACTGGGTTTGGCGAATGCCTGGAGAACGTTACCTGCCAACACGTGTAGTGAAGTACGGATGTCATGGTATTACGGTATGGAGGTGTTTCTCGTTGTTAGGTTATGGCCCGTTATTGCGCTTAAGAATACTCTAAATACGAAAGCACACGAATACGTTTTACAGCATTGTGTATTGTTGACAGTAGAGGAACATTTCTCTGAATCAGCATCATAATGCACCCTGTCATACAGCAGCATATGCCAGGCAGTGGTTTGTGGATAATAAGATTCCTGAAATGAACTGTCCTGCCTAGAGTCCGGTTTGAACGCAATGGGACATTTTTGGGTTGAGTTAGAACGACGACTTAGCTCTACATCCCTGCGTCGAACATAAATACCTCCTCTGGTTTCGGCTCCTGTGATATAATAGGCTGCCATTTGACCACAGACATTTGGGAACTTCACTGAAAGTACTCCCAGCAAAGTTCAAGTTGTTATAAAGGCGAAGGGTGGGCACATTCCACAGTAATGTACACTAATATGTGTCCGCTTGCTTTTGATTGTACAGTATGTATCTTCCGTAAAATAGATTGCCAGCACTCTAGCTTGTCCTGCCGCAACATGAAATCTTTTCTGAAATCTACCCATCGTATTGGCTGTATACATGGAAGAACCCTGGAGATACTAAAAGGTATCAGATAGATTATATAATGGTAAGACACAGATATAGGAACCAGGTTTTAAATTGTAGGACATTTTCAGGGGCAGATGTGGACTCTGACCACAATCTATTGGTTATGAACTGTAGATTAAAACTGAAGAAACTGCAAAAAGGTAGGAATTTAAGGATATGGGACCTGGATAAACTGAAAGAACCAGAGATTGTACACAGTTTCAGGGAGAGCATAAGGGAACAATTGACAGGAATGGGGGAAAGAAATACAGTAGAAGAAGAATGGGTAGCTTTGAGCGATGAAATAGTGAAGGCAGCAGAGGATCAAATAGGTAAAAAGACGAGGGCTAGTAGAAACCCTTGGGTAACAGAAGAAATATTGAATTTAATTGATGAAAGGAGTAAATATAAAAATGCAGTAAATGAAGCAGGCAAAAAAGAATACAAACGTCTCAAAAATGATATTGACAGGAAGTGCAAAATGGCTAAGCAGGGATGGCTAGAGGACAAATGTAAGGATGTAGCGGCTTATCTCACTAGGGGTAAGATAGATACTGCCTACAGGAAAATTAAAGAGATCTTTGGAGAAAGGAGAACCACTTTCATGAATATCATGAGCTTTGATGGAAACCCAGTTCTAAGCAAAGAAGGGAAAGCAGAAAGGTGGAAGGAGTATATAGAGAGTCTATACAAGGGCGATGTACTTGACGACAATATTATGGAAATGGAAAAGGATGTAGATGAAGATGGAATGGGAGATAAGATATTGCGTGAATAATTTGACAGAGCACTGAAAGACCTGAGTCGAAACAAGGCCCCGGGAGTAGACAACATACCATTAGAACTACTGGTGGCCTTGGGAGAGCCAGTCCTGACAAAACTCTACCATCTGGTGAGCAATATGTATGAGACAGGCGAAATACCCCCAGAATTCAAGAATAATATAATAATCCCAATCCCAAAGAAAGCAGGTGTTGACAGATGTGAAAATTACCGAACTATCAGTTTAATAAGTCACAGCTGCAAAATACTAACGCGAATTCTTTACAGACGATTGGAAAAACTGATAGAAGCCTACCTCGGGGAAGATCAGTTTGGATTCCGTAGAAATGTTGGAACACGTGAGGCAATACTGACCCTACGACTTATCTTTGAAGAAAGATTAAGGAAAGGCAAACCTACGTTTCTAGCATTTGTAGACTTAGAGAAAGCTTTTGACAATGTTGATTGGAATACTCTCTTTCAAATTCTGAAGATGGCAGGGATAAAATACAGAGAGGGAAAGGCTATTTACAATTTGTACAGAAACCAGATGGCAGTTATAAGAGTCGAAGGGCATGAATGGGAAGCAGTGGTTGGGAAGGGGGCGAGACAGGGTTGTAGCCTATCCCCGATGTTATTCGATCTGTATATTGAGCAAGCAATAAAGAAAACAAAAGAAAAGTTCGGAGTTTTGAGGTTCGCCGATGACATTGTAATTCTGTCAGAGACAGCAAAGGACTTGGAAGAGCAGTTGAACGGAATGGATAGTGCCTTGAAAGGAGGATATAAGATGAACATCAACAAAATCAAAACGAGGATAATGGAATGTAGTCGAATTAAGTCGGGTGATGCTGAGGGAATTAGGTTAGGAAATGAGACACATAAGGTAATAAAGGAGTTTTGCTATTTGGGGAGCAAAATAACTGATGATGGTCGAAGTAGAGAGGATATAAAATGTAGACTAGCAATGGCAAGGAAAGCGTTTCTGGAGAAGAGAAATTTGATAACATCAAGTATAGACTTAAGTGTCAGGAAATCGTTTCTGAAAGTATTTGTATGGAGTGTAGCCATGTATGGAAGTGAAACGTGGACGATAAATAGTTCGGACAAAAAGAGAATAGAAGCTTTCGAAATGTGGTGCTACAGAAGAATGCTGAAGATTAGATGGGTAGATCACATAACTAATGAGGAGGTATTGAATTGGGGAGAAGAGGAGCTTGCGGCACAACTTGACTAGAAGAAGGGATCGGTTGGTAGGACATGTTCTGAGACTTCGAGAGATCACCAATTTAGTATTGGAGGGCAGCGTGGAGGGTAAAAATCGTAGAGGGAGACCAAGAGATGAATTAACTAAACAGATTCAGAAGGATGTAGATTGCAGTAAGTACTGGGAGATGAAGCAGCTTGCACAGGATTGAGTAGCATGGAGAGCTGCCTCAAACCAGTCTCAGGACTGAAGACTACAACAACAACAACATCCATCGTGTCAGGACTAACTTACCCCACCTCGTCTATTTCAAGTGTAGGTTCCGTATCACGCTTTCCCTGCATAACTGGAATCCTACACGCCCTCTATCACCACGTCTAGCCCTTCCCAGTACTCGTCTCATATCCTTTATCGTATCATTTTCCTCTCTAATGTCACATGTATCCATATCCCTTATCTATAAAACGTTATCCCACAGCACTATCATCCTTACATATTCCAAGATCGTACACATTAGCTCATCAGGCTTAAGATTATCGCCTTTATTCCAGACACGTGTTAATTACGCATTTTAATACTTTGAGGGAACACGGCCGCTGTCATCTCACACCCCTGTTGAGGGAGTGTGAATAATGGGTAAAATATCCAGAAAGGATTAAACATGGTATCATAAGACATTGGGGATAAAAGATAGAACCCTTACAAAAGTCGGCGTTAATTAAAGGACACATCACACGCAGCCTTCGCGTCAGTGATTTTCAGGAAAACATTTATTACTCTGTTGTCCTGTTAACTAATACACTAACTCACTACGGACTAACGTTCGACTTGTAATTAACGTGGTAACCCCTCTACTAACAATAGAAATGATAGCCCACAATAGACAAAAGCTGTTACAATACTAATAGATAGCGCCTCTCCACTGTGCTCCACACCTGTAAAACCTTGATCTGATCTATTGTCTGCTGCGCCACTGTTGCCTGTATGTTAACTCTGTCGCTCCCTACAAATCCACGCACTCTGCCTTACCTTCCGCCGGCCGTTGTGGCCGTGCGGTTCGAGGCGCTACTGTCTGGAACCGCGTGACCGCTACGGTAGCAGGTTCGAATCCTGCTTCGGGCATGGATGTGCGTGATGTCCTTAGGTTAGTTAGGTTTAAGTAGTTCTAAGTTCTAGGGGACTGATGACCACATATGTTCAGTCCCATAGTGCTCAGAGCCATTTGAACCATTTGAACCTTACCTTCCACGCCTCTTCAAATGTCATCTTTGTACATTATTTACATAATCCACATGCCGTTTCTCATCGCCGTACTGAACACCTCCGTATGCCCTGCGCTATCCGCAAACTCTACTCCAACAGCACCGTTGTTTTCCCTCTAATTTCAAATTATGGTACGCTTCAGGACCTACACCGAGGTATCTCTGTAACCGCGCATCGCACCTACACACACTCTATACCATGTATCAACAATATTTCAGCTGACTCCGTCTCATAGACAGTGAAGTCCATTAGTTCTAAGCCTCCCTCAGTACTATACTCCACATACCTCTATTCCATTTCTGTACCGTATCTTCTCTCACCTCTTCTCCCCTACCCTCATCTACTCACTACAATCCACTTGACCCTATTATTTACGTGTTGCATTACCCTGGTTCGCATGGGTACAGATTAGAAAGACTATCAAATAGGAGAGTTTTTTGGTTGTTCCAAAATGCCTTGGCCATTTTTTTCCGATGATGCTTGAATGTTTACTATATTCTTTCGTGGGAGCTCATTGGAACATCGCAAGTTCCAAACTGCAATTCCTGCGCGCATCTTCTCGTTGATTTTCGCGAAGAGTGTTCATTATTCCTATGTTTCATGCCTTTCTCAATTTTTATGCTTTAGATGCTCTGTTTCGATTTGAACTTGCTCTGATTCCTGCCTCTTCTGTAATATCATCACGATGTTCTTCAATCGACCTTCTCTTATTCGTTGCACTCCGTCTCCAATTACAGTAGCTCGTTTTCTTTATTCTTGTGCGTTGTTTATCCCTGGCGCTTTATCTCTTTGTGAGCTTGTTGGAAGTGGCGTAAACACTCTCCTACGTTTTGCCGTTGTAGCGACAAACTATTGATTTTTATTCGTTGTTCAAATAATATTATTCAGCGGGAAACGAACGTAGCCTAACATACTTTACCGAGTGAGGTGTCGCAATGGTTAGCACACTGGACTCGCATTCGGGAGGACGACGGTTCAATCCCGCGTCTGGCCATCCTGATTTGGGTTTTCCGTGATTTCCCTAAATCGCTCCAGGAAAATGCCGGGATGGCTCCTTTGAAAGGGCACAGCCGACTTCCTTCCTCGTCCTTCCCTAATCCGATGGGACCGATGACCTCGCTGTCTGGTCTCCTCCCCAAACAACCAAACCCTAACACACTTTCGTAGACCGAAATCTGTACAATATCTCGCCTGTATTTTCCAGTCCCAGAATATTCTTACAAAGTTCTAGAATTTGTAGCCAACTTATTCACTTGTACAATGTACTACTAAATTATTTTCTTATTGTTGATTGTTGTCGAGAAAAATGAGTGTTCACTAACACACACTTGATACTGTATATCTTCTACTAATTTAAAAACAATGCAGTCAACCGTTATATTTTAATACTACCAATGAAAACTTTTTAATATTTCTAATAACAATGTAAAAGTTTCACCTTTATGTCGAGTGGATCTTATGTACATGTAAACATGCTAAAGAGTAGAAAGCTTGTGCAGCTGATAGCCCCAGGCTAGTCATCATATGGTGCGAGATGGATGAATTAACAATCAAGAAGAAAAACAGTAATAAATTACACACTCCAGCATAACAGTTAAGATCAGTCGAGAGTGGTCAAACGAAGTGAAAATGCGAATGTATGTCTCGTCAGAGAGAGCGCAAATACCAGCATGGGAGTGATTCTAAGGTAGGTAAGTGATCGGTCTCTAGGAAAAGTGTTTGCTGTATCGTGACATTTCGGTTTGCACTGGGCGTACGGCTACGTCCGTAATGCACGTGTGTCAACAGCAGCTAGAAGAGGATCATAGCACTTTCGTGTAGTCTGGGGCACCCAAAGAAAAGATGATCTGCGCCCTCTTCTCCTCAAGAGCAGAAAGGTGTGTCTACGATGTGCAGTCTGAATGTGTCGACGGAAACATCCGTGACTGAAGTTGCGTCTGGCTATTACAGAGGCGAGGTGCGTAGGTACTGAATTTGTGGCAAATTACGTAGAATAAGGGACCGACGTGTGAACTGTTGCGTACTTCTGGCCTTTGTTTCTTATTACTTTCTGCCATTACCTTTGGCATTCTTCTATTATGTGGCTGTGTAGGACATATCAGTAATCCGGATTTGTGATTGCAGTCCAGTCGGTATCCCCTTCGCTGCAGCTTCTTTGGCTACGCGGTCGACACCTTCATTGCTAATTAACCCACTGTGTAATTTTACCCAAGCGAAATGAACGGAATGAGCTTCTTCATGCCTAGATTACAACACCTCGGTAATTCTGTATTCAGTAGGCTTTTCAGGAAAATAGGAGGTAAAAGATGTAAGTGCTGTTAGAGCAGATAAGAGTCATTGAGTAGGAAATACAGAGCTGCTGTCAACTGCTAGTAGAAGCGAAGTGTTTCTGCCAATATCTCCCAATAAGAGTATCACGTAGTATCGCAACAAATTTCACTGTCATCATACTATCCTCTATTGGTAGTTTGAGTAGCCCAAACTTCAGGATACGCACTATGCAGCATGCGCTTTCGACAGAATCACAGATTTTGGAGCCTTCAGTATAGATATACAGTATATTGCCTTTGGATACTGTCTTAAGACCTGAGTCAAAGTTTTGATGTGCGCCTCAAGGTCAAAGGTAATGCCAGTTAGTAGGTGCACTTCAGGCAATTTTAGTGGGAATAGGACGCTGCAACTATGTGACCCACCAGGATAGCCGAGAGCGCTGCTTCCTGGACTCGGGTAGGCGCGCCAGCTCCCCGATCGAATCCGCCCGGCGGATTAACGACGACGGCCGGTGTGCCGGCCAGCTTGTACAGGTATGTGGTTTTTAGGCAGTTTTCCACATCCTACTAGGTGAATACCGGGCTGGTCACCACGTCCCGCCTCAGTTACACGACTCGCAGACATCTGAAACATATTCATGCTCTTTCACGATTTGCACTAGACGCAGACAGCTGCGGTATATTAATCCCGTCCCGGGGGATATGGGGTGGCGGCAAGAAGGACATCTGGCCACCCCTTAAAATTAACCATCCCAAATCCGTACTTAACCCTGTCGACCCTGCGCACAATGCGGTATAAAGGCAGTAGCAAAAGAAAGAAAAGAAAGGACGCTGCAACTATGTAGTCTAGGAGCCCCAGAGACCTTCCTTGAAAGCTTCTGAGTATCAAAATACGCATGGGCTAGGGGACGAGGAGCACTAGTTATATCGAAGCCTCCAGTTAAGCGCTGCACGGTTGGTGTTGAGGCGATAGATTTCAGATTGTCGGGTTCACATTTGTTCTTGTTAAGTGCAAATTTGGCACAGAAATACCGCCGGCGTAGGCGGATTGGAGGCTCATAGTTTCAACCAAGAATACATTGATAAAAGTGCAGGGCATTGCTACCAAAAAAGCTCTCAGCGCTTTATGTTGGAATTTATTAATTTTGTTGAGGTAACTGTCAGTTGTAGATCCATAGCAGCCGCCCCCATAATCAATAATTCGATGTATCGTCGTGCTTTAAAATGTTAGTGCTGTGCAGACGTTAACCTCCACCAAAATCCTGCCGTAACTCTGAATATGTTGACAGTCATCTCGCATTTCTTAGCCACATATTTTGCGCGTGACTTCCAAGTCAGCTTATAGTCGATGAAGAGTCCTCATAATTAGACAGGCATCTTCAAAAGAAGTGGTACGGGCTAGCGTTATTACCACTGGTAGATCTGCTATGCGCCTAGAAATCTGCACTGTATATATCCAGTACGTTTGTGGCAGCCAGTGTTGGAGTGCGAACATTACGATTGTCAGTTGTGACTCGCAGTCTTTTGGGATATACTTTCCAGTAATTACACTCCTGGAAATGGAAACAAGAACACATTGACACCGGTGTGTCAGACCCACCATACTTGCTCCGGACACTGCGAGAGGGCTGTACAAGCAATGATCACACGCACGGCACAGCGGACACACCAGGAACCGCGATGTTGGCCGTCGAATGGCGCTAGCTGCGCAGCATTTGTGCACCGCCGCCGTCAGTGTCAGCCAGTTTGCCGTGGCATACGGAGCTCCATCGCAGTCTTTAACACTGGTAGCATGCCGCGACAGCGTGGACGTGAACCGTATGTGCAGTTGACGGACTTTGAGCGAGGGCGTATAGTGGGCATGCGGGAGGCCGGGTGGACGTACCGCCGAATTGCTCAACACGTGGGGCGTGAGGTCTCCACAGTACATCGATGTTGTCGCCAGTGGTCGGCGGAAGGTGCACGTGCCCGTCGACCTGGGACCGGACCGCAGCGACGCACGGATGCACGCCAAGACCGTAGGATCCTACGCAGTGCCGTAGGGGACCGCACCGCCACTTCCCAGCAAATTAGGGACACTGTTGCTCCTGGGGTATCGGCGAGGACCATTCGCAACCGTCTCTTTGAAGCTGGGCTACGGTCCCGCACACCGTTAGGCCGTCTTCCGCTCACGCCCCAACATCGTGCAGCCCGAGTCCAGTGGTGTCGCGACAGGCGTGAATGGAGGGACGAATGGAGACCTGTCGTCTTCAGCGATGAGAGTCGCTTCTGCCTTGGTGCCAATGATGGTCGTATGCGTGTTTGGCGCCGTGCAGGTGAGCGCCACAATCAGGACTGCATGCGACCGAGGCACACAGGGCCAACAACCGGCATCATGGTGTGGGGAGCGATCTCCTACACTGGCCGTACACCTCTGGTGATCGTCGAGGGGACACTGAATAGTGCACGGTACATCCAAACCGTCATCGAACCCATCGTTCTACCATTCCTAGACCGGCAAGGGAACTTGCTGTTCCAACAGGACAATGCACGTCCGCATGTATTCCGTGCCACCCAACGTGCTCTAGAAGGTGTAAGTCAATTACCCTGGCCAGCAAGATCTCCCGATCTGTTCCCCATTGAGCATGGTTGGGACTGGATGAAGCGTCGTCTCACGCGGTCTGCACGTCCAGCACGAACGCTGGTCCAACTGAGGCGCCAGGTGGAAATGGCATGGCAAGCCGTTCCACAGGACTACATCCAGCATCTCTACGATCGTCTCCATGGGAGAATAGCAGCCTGCATTGCTGCGAAAGGTGGATATACACTGTACTAGTGCCGACATTGTGCATGCTCTGTTGCCTGTGTCTATGTGCCTGTGGTTCTGTCAGTGTGATCATGTGATGTATCTGACCCCAGGAATGTGTCAATAAAGTTTCCCCTTCCTGGGACAATGAATTCACGGTGTTCTTATTTCAATTTCCAGGAGTGTACATATATCGTCTGCGTATTTCAAAACTTCCACCTTCTCCTGGAATGCCCTATTTGGATCAATTGTGTGGATATTAAACAGAAGAGTTGCTAAACTGATCTTTACGGCTACCCCCATATTCATAGTTCGTTCTCTTGCAGTACGCCCTTCATGTATGACTAGTAGCAACCGATCAAAAAGGAAAGTTAACAGGAGTACTCAGATGTGTGAGGTATGAGTTATTCCTTTAGTTTTGTAGCTAGCACTAGGAGTATTACGTTTTGTAGGCTCTGTTTAGGTCTAGAAACAAAGCTAATAGATGCGCGTTTCGACTGAAACAGAGCTGTACGGCTGGCCGCGGTGGCCGTGCGGTTCTAGGCACTTCAGTCCGGAACCGCGTGACTGCTACGGTCGCAGGTTCGAATCCTGCCTCGGGCATGGATGTGTGTGATGTCCTTAGCTTAGTTAGGTTTAAGTAGTTCTAAGTTCTAGGGGAGAGATGACCTCAGATGTTGAGTCCCATAGTGCTCCGAACCATTTTGAAGAGCTGTACGTTACTAGCCAGATGCATGGAAACATCTACAGTACACGTCCCTACGTGAAACCCCTCCTGATTTCTAGGGAACAGGTCATGGTATTCAGGTCACCACTCTAACCGGAGTTTGAACATTCTTTCCAACACTTCCTAGGGAATTTTTTAAACCGAAATATCGCCCATTGGAAGTGTGCGCCTTTTGTGAAAGTTTGAATAATAATTTATTACGTCACGGTCTCTTATCTAACAGAAACATCCACATTACCGGTTTCGGGAAGTAGTTGCCATCTTCAGAATTGCTTAATCCACTAAAAAGTTTCGTATGGGTATATAAACGAATATAGTTAGACACTTTGACCATCACTGACTCATTTAATATTTTTCAATAAATGTACATCGGCCTAAGGCACGCTGTTGACAACACAGAAGTAAACACGGCGACCGCGCTGCCACCAGCAATGCAACTCTACTGAACCGCCCAGTAGATGGCACTGACCCAATAATGTCATTTTATTTCATTGCAGTTTCATTTTAACAGTTTTAGTAGCGACTGTTTGAAATCTTTTATTCGTGGAGATAACGTTTTCAATCCTTTTTTTTGTTGTTGTTTTGTTTTGACACTTTCGTGGTTACATTTGTATTAATGACACGTGTTCTTATAAAAAGGTCTTCATAACAGTTCCATCAGTCATTTATTTGGCACATATATGAGTAGTATAATATGATCACTTGTTTCTATGCAACACAGTTTTAGAAAATTTGCTTTCAATGTTAAATGAGGTGTTTTGTGTGTGTATACGGTAGATGATTTTAGAATACGGCATACGCTGACACGTGCATAAATTTTTAATGTTTCATATTATTGATTGTTATATTATTCTTTTATATTCTTTTAAATTTTAGAACTTCAGTTATTCGCGTTCTTGCGATATGGTTTTTTAAAATGTTCCTGCGTGGGGTAGCCGCGTGGCCTCTGACGTCTTGTCACGGTTCGCGTAGCTCCCCCCGTCGGAGATTCGAGTCCTCCCTCGGGCATGGGTGTGTGTGTTGTCCTTAGCGTAAGTTAGTTTAAGTGATATTAAGTAGTGTTTAAGCCTGGGGACCGATAACCTTAGTAGTTTGGTCCCATAGGAATTTACCACAAGTTTCCAAAAATTTAAAATACCGGTCCTACGTGATTAATCACTGAAGACATAAACATATGCAGAGTACGGTGTTATCCGCCCTCTTCGCTTATGTTTCTTCCCTCTCCACTTCTTACATCCCCCTTCCCCCCTTTTCCTGCACCCAGCCCAGTCTCTGTCCCATATCCATGTATAACAGTACAGGGCGATATCCTAATCTCAGTCTTTTCATCGTGTGATGATATGATTTACATTCATTAAAATATGTTAAATGACTTCATGACGTTGAAGGAGCCTATCTACCTGTGCTCGTGTATCTATCCGAAGCTTTCTAGCTGAAAGTGGATACTTTTTGCGAAACTGCCAATATTTTTATTACAAGGGATAGAACTTAAATAGTGGCAACTATTTATTCACAACCGATACAAAAGAGTTATATGTTTGCACCTGTTCCTGTCGTTCAGAGTAATCATCAGCGTTGTGTAGAGCCCGTTGCCAGCGATGTGGAAGGCGTAGTGTACCGTTAGCAGAGCCTGTTCTGTTTATGGTGCGAATGGAGCGGTCTACTGCCTGTCGAATCTCTGGAACAGTTCTGAAGCGAATGTCACGAAGGGGTTCCTTCATCTTTGGAATCAAATCAAAGTCACTAGTCCGGGGAGTATGGTGGATGGTACAGTACGTCCCAGTCCCATCGACCGAACAGAGCAGACGCAGCTTGCGCTGTATGCGCCCGCGCATTGTCGATCTAAATAATGGGTGGGTTGCGCAGAAAGTTTCGCCGCTTCTTTTGTAAATCTTGCCGCAGGGGATACTCCAAAAACGAACAGTAATACTGTGCGTTAACGGTCTGCCGTGGAGAAACGTAATGCGTTAGGATAACACCATCAGAGTCATACACGAGAACCATCCCAACTTTCACAATACTGGGGCTCTGACGCACTTTCGTCTTTCGCGGCGACCCATAACGATGCCATTGGTTGGACTGGCGTTTTAGTTTTGGCTAGTACGATGTGGCCCATGTCTCATCCAGTGTTACGATACGGCATAAGAAAGCCTCTCCTTCGCGTTCATAGGGCTCCAAGCGCGTCTGAGCAGCGTCGTAACGCATCCATTTCTGCATTTCCGTCAGTTCATGCGGAACTCATCGTGATGCAATTTTTCGCATGCTCAGGTGTTCCTTCAGGATGCGAAGCACAGTCGTATGCGCTAATCCGGTTTCGTGGGCGAGCTCACGAATCGTATGGCGTCGATCACTGTCCACTAACGCGGCAACAGCGTGCACTACTTCTTCAGAGACGCTAGGACGACCTGCCCGATGCATGTCTGCCACAGTTTGCCGACCTTCGTTGAAGGCTTTTACCCAACGTGCAACTGTTCTGTATGGCAATGCCGATTCCCCGCACGCCTCTTGAAGACCTTGATGACACTGTCTTGGTTCACGACCTCTGGTACATTGAATCTTGATCCAACTCCGTTGTTCCTGTTTCGAAAACATAGTGACACCGTTACGTTAGACCGCTCCCTCACAATTAACTGTTTTTCCCTCGATTGTGCGCACACCGGCGACATGGGACGGGCGAGCCCATTTGCTCGTATGTGAGGTAGTTATGTCAACAACGAGTGCTATCAGCGTCAATAGTAGATTCCATTGCATAATAGTGTCTCCACAGCAGTGTTGCCACTATTTAAGTTCCAACCTACGTATATAACCGGTCGTGACGTAATAAATTATTATGCAAACTTTGTAGGGACATTACTATAATGTTGTTCGTCAGTATGATGCCACCGAATCAGGTTTCTTCACTGATATGAGCACAGGTATCATCCTGCCTATCTTAGGGGCATAATGTTGCAATGTTTAGACCACATTTTATGGTTAATATGGAGTTTGTATTTTCTGAGTATCGTAACAAGCCTACATTTACTTCAGGAGGAGGTCGCGCGGTTTCTATAACACATATGAAATATTAGTTCATTTTAGTAAATCTCTTTAATCTCTAGTACTTATATCCTTTCCATGTCCACTTGAATAAAAATGCACAGAGCGATTCAAATGAGACTAATGTTTGCGTCAAAATAAGACTAAAACGTTAAACAAAGTTTTCTCTGAAGTTGCATCGCAACACAAACAACACGAAATTGATATTTCTCAGAAATCAACGACACGAAGAGATAAGAAATGCAACACAACTACCAACTATACGTTTACTCTAGGGCCTGTTCGAAATAACGTCCATGTAGAAAAAGACAGTTATATGCTCGACGCCTTAGCGTTTTGGAATTTGCCGACTCCGTTGATCTCATTCTGCACAATGGACCACACCGGAGTTAAGTAAACAAAGGCGTTTCTTACACGCACTGTCACCGAGTACAAGAACACTGTTTATACACACTTCAAAAAGAGTTTAGCATCATCCCGGTTCCCAGAACTCCTGAAGATAGACATTGACTGTGGATGTTGTATGTTCAATAATTCTTTCCGTGCAGCCAAGGACGTCATGTTACGACTCAAACTGTGCGCAATAGGCTGCATGACGCGCAACTTCATGTGGTCATGGAAGGCGCCGTAACGGCTGAACAGACAGGAATGCCATCCTCCGACCGATATTGCAACCATATCGGCAGCATATTGGCGAGGCATTCGTCTTCATCGACGGCAATTCGCGACCCCATCGTGCACATCTTGTGAATGACTTCCTTCAGGATAACGACATCGCTCGACTAGAGTGGCCAGCATGTTCTCCAGACATGAACCCCATCTAACATGCCTAGTATAGATTGAAATGGGCTGTTTATGGACGACGTGACCCACCAACAGCTCTGAGGGATCTACGTCGAATCGCCGTTGAAGAGTAAGACAATCTGGACCAACAGTGCCTTGATGACCTTGTGGATAGTATGCCACGACGCATACAGGCATGCATCAATGCGAGGGGACTTGCTACAGGGTGTTAGAGGTACCGGTGTGTACAGCAATCTGGACCACCACCTATGAAAGTCTCGCTGTATGGTGGTACAACATGCAATGTGTTGTTTCCATGAGCAATAAAAAGGGCGGATATGATGTTTACGTTGACCTGTATTCCTATGTTCTGTACAGGTTCCGGAACTCTTGGAACCGAAGTGACGCAAAACTTTTTTTGATGCGCGTACTTGACTAGCACTGAAGGACGGTCACATATCAATTCAATTTTAAACATTGGTACACAGTTCTGTACCGGATCTGAGCTATGTTGATGCTGCAGTCTTCACTGACGATAACAGAGTGGGAGAGCGGCGCTGCGCTCTGTCGTTAGTAGTCTTCTGGCACCGACAGCGTATGAAAATTGAGGACATGTCTTCGCCATCGTCTCTCCTTCGTTAAATGTGTTCGCAATTGCGAATTAGTACAAGCATCAGCTGTAGAATGGAATGACGACAATGAAAATTTATGCCAGACCGGGGCTCGAAAGCGGATTTCCCGCTTATCGCGAGCGGTTGCCTTAGCATTTGGTTATCCGTACACAAGTCACGGCCGGACCCCATATGTCGTCAAACACGCGTCTACGACAGGTACTGTAGCATGGTATCTCTCATTCGTGGCTGTGTCTGGCAGCGACTCTAACTTCTGGTGCCGTCGTGAGGTGCCAGCTGTAACTTGGGACCTCACTCTTCGGACGACACCACAGTATTTATGTCCTTAATATGATTGAAATGATAGCATATTGTAACGGATATTTTCTGGGCCCGGGGCAGCATTTTATCACAGAAGAAAGCTCTCTGCATCTCGACCATTCAGAATGGCTTTAGAAGGAGGCCACTATCACTAGGTTTTGGGTCCTCTGTGCTGGAAGGACGAATGACAGAGAGATTTGTATGCCTTTGTAACATCTGTTCTATAACTCAGCGAATTGTAATGGCGAGGTACCGAAGGTTTCTCGAAGCTCTTCACTTTCTTCCACACATTTGACATTGTAATGCAGTTAGTTACACAACTGCAGAGGTTTTGCAAACTCGTTCGCTTCTTATTTTCCGAAAACCTGCATTTTTTGCAGGTTGATGCAGTTTTGTTGGGTATTATGTCTTTTATACTAGCAAAACGCCTTCAGTTGAGAAAATTCCTCTAAGGCGGTCTCCCTTACATCTTGTTGAGATGGTGCTCTTGGAAGAATGGTATCGCAGAGAAATGTTACCTTATTTTTCTATGTCAGGCATATACAGGGTGTTTCAAAAATGACCGGTATATTTGAAACGGCAATACAAACTAAACGAGCACCGATAGAAATACACCGTTTGTTGCAATATGCTTGGGACAACAGTACATTTTCAGGCGGACAAACTTTCGAAATTACAGTAGTTACAATTTTCAACAACAGATGGCGCTGCGGTCTGGGAAACTCTATAGTACGATATTTTCCACATATCCACCATGCGTAGCAATAATATGGCGTAGTCTCTGAATGAAATTACCCGAAACCTTTGACAACGTGTCTGGCGGAATGGCTTCACATGCAGATGAGATGTTCAATTGTTTCTGGATTCTGGCGGTACACCTGGTCTTTCAAGTGTCCCCACGGAAAGAAGTCACAGGGGTTCATGTCTGGCGGATAGGGAGGCCAATCCACGCCGCCTCCTGTATGTATCGGATAGCCCAAAGCAATCACACAATCATCGAAATATTCATTCAGGGAATTAAAGACGTCGGCCGTGCGATGTGGCCGGGCACCATCTTGCATAAACCACGAGGTGTTCGCAGTGTCGTCTAAGGCAGTTTGTACCGCCACAAATTCACGAAGAATGTCCAGATAGCGTGATGTAGTAATCGTTTCGGATCTGAAAAATGGGCCACTGATTCCTTTGGAAGAAATGGCGGCCCAGACCAGTACTTTTTGAGGATGCAGGGACGATGGAACTGCAACATGGGGCTTTTCGGTTCCCCATATGCACGTGTTCTGTTTATTGACGGAGCCGTCCAGGTAAAAATAAGCTTCGTCAATAAACCAAATGCTGCCCACATGCATATCGCCGTCATCAATCCTGTGCACTATATCGTTAGCGAATGTGTCTCGTGCAGCAATGGTAGCGGCGCTGAGGGGTTGCCGCGTTTGAATTTTGTATGGATAGAGGTGTAAACTCTGGCGCATGAGACGATACATGGACGTTGGCGTCATTTGGACCGCAGCTGCAACACGGCGAACGGAAACCCGAGGCCGCTGTTGGATCACCTGCTGCACTAGCTGCGCGTTGCCCTCTGTGGTTGCCGTACGCGGTCGCCCTACCTTTCCAGCACGTTCATCCGTCACGTTCCCAGTCCGTTGAAATTTTTCATACAGATCATTTATTGTATCGCTTTTCGGTCCTTTGGTTACATTAAACCTCCGTTGAAAACTTCGTCTTGTTGCAACAACACTGTGTTCTAGGCGATGGAATTCCAACACCAGAAAAATCCTCTGTTCTAAGGAATAAACCATGTTGTCCACAGCACACTTGCACGTTGTGAACAGCACACGCTTACAGCAGAAAGACAACGTACAGAATGGCGCACCCACAGACTGCGTTGTCTGTTATCTTTCACATCACTTGCAGCGCCATCTGTTGTTGAAAATTGTAACTACTGTAATTTCGAAAGTTTGTCCGCCTGAAAATGTACTGTTGTCCCAAGCATATTGCAACAAACGGTGTATTTCTATCTCTGCTCGTTTAGTTTTTATTGCCGTTTCAAATATACCGGTCATTTTTGAGACACCCTGTACATGCACTCCACTGGGTCAAAATTTCATTCTAATAGTCATAAACACTGCACTTCACCTTACTATTTAGTTTTCTGAAAACTGTCTTCATTTATCTCTGTCAAATAATAACAGACAATCAGTGAAATAGAAATGAAGTATCTAAACTGAAGGGGATCACTGCTGTCGGTTGCATTGGGACATTACGCGGAATCAGCGGCGACGAGCGAAAATGTGTACCGTATTGGGATTCGAACCGAGCATCTGTTGCTTTCTAGGCAGTTCCGTTAACCACTGTTCATTTTGTTCGGTATTATTCGTTGCTTTTGGTCTGCGCGGACTTTACAGAACATCCGCTCAAGTTGATCGTTGTTCCGTTTATTACAGAGAGCAACCAGTCCTCTGACCGAAGACGCTGAGCTACGGAGCCGGCTACAACTCTCCGCGACACAGCGTTATTGCAACGGCGCGGACTATATTTGCAGGCCACACGGCCGATCCACGCTCCCACCGAGCGCCACTTACCCGCACTCCCCTGTCCATTTTACTAACTATTCACTACTCTGTGATTCCCACAGGATGTCGGACGTATTTGTGCATCAGCACTGAAGAAAGTGGATCCATTGCCTAGCTAAGCTTATCAATTATATGAATGCGTGGTGTGTGTTCTTTCGGACACGTCAGATAGGACTGACAACACGCTCTCATATAAAAATGAAGTATTTAACAGACTGCACTACTTAATACTTTTCTGTCCGACAGAGATCCTTCCCCAAACTTCTTTAAAGTTACATTTTTTATAATAACTTTGTAGAAAACAGTTTCTTTGACGGCCTGAATGTTATTTTCTATTGTAGGGTTTATACAGGATAAAACTGTCTAGCACATTCGTTCAAAGGCAGTCGTGGGAGGACTTCATTGCTTGTTTGCAAGCGATAAAGTGTTTGTTTACTACAGATGAGCGATTACAGAAACCTCCGTAAAACCTTTACGGCATATGAATGCTCCTGGCTTGAAAACTGCGCTCTTTATAGCCGCTTATTGAGTACCGAGATGAGGCGGTGAAGCGCCCGGGTCGTCGTAAAACACGAGATATGCTTACAGGTCACACTCCAGCCATCTTCTTTAATGCACTGGCCTCGATTCGTAAAATCCACACTGATTTCTTTGCGCACAGTTATTTCTTAGCGGAAATGAATGTAGTGTCGGCTCTCTTCAGCAGAGTAACTGAACGTGTTCGTTTGATTGCGATATATTTAAAAAAATGCGCCTGTTCTACATGTGTGCTATGTGTCCCTCACTAGTGTGCCTAATATCGAAAGCACTTGCCACAGCTTCAATTGGTTATGTGGTCTATAATACAGACCGTAGCAAGCTTAGTTCTCATACAGGGGGCGGACAAAAATATGGAAAAACCGCAAGAAATGCATGCTTGAAGATAAATGCAGGAGCTAACCAAGCCCGAAGGTTGCGCTGTTGTATAAGACTGCGAACGGTACCTCTGTAACGTCCTTAAAACGTTGCAAGTGTCAGTCGCGGCCAGAAGAAAGTTCTGTGTAGCTATGTGCGCGTCATGTAGGAGCTAAGTGAATTCGAACGTGGTCAAATTGTTGGTTCAAGAGGCACGTCACTGCAGAAATGAATGTCACACTCGTGAACCCCGTCAGCACGAAAAAGAAACCTCAACGGTGATGAACATGTCAGTAACAGGAAAACGTAGTTCCGGAACCATGAAACCTACACTACGGACCAATGGAAGAAAGTCATTTGGTTGGATGACTTCTGTTTAACACTGTTTCCAACTTCGGCCGAACTTACGTTCCAAGAGTGAACCTTAGAGGAGGCTCGGTGACTATTTGGGCAGCCATATCGCGGAATTCCACATGCCCTATGGCTACTCTGCAACGGCGAATTGATGTCAAGGATTTTAGACTATTTTGGCTTATTAGTTCCGTCCATGGTACAATGTTTGTTCCCGCATGGTGATGCTCTCTTTCAAGGCGACAGGACCTCTGTTCACACAGCTCGCATCGACAACGACTGGTTTGGTAAGTCGAGGACGTATTGACGCATAAGCTCAGACCACCACAATCACCATATTTCATTATTGTTGAGTGTTTGTGGTCTATTTTGGAGAAAAGGAAGCGTGATCACTATCCACTTCCGTCGTCGTTACCTGAATGTCCACTGTTTTGCGGGACGAATGGTATACGCTTCCCTTGAAAGGCGGACGGGGCGCGTAATTATGCATTCCGAGTCGATTGTAAGCTGTATGAAAGCCAGCGGATTTGCTACACCATATTACACATGGTATATTTTTGGCGTTTCCGTATTTTTGTCCAACCCATGTACACATTACGCAAACGTGTGAGTCATATGCTCATATAGATCAAAGGACGACAACAAAGCTACGCCTTGATAATCGGAAATATAAGTACTATCATCACAATAACTAAGGCTAAAACATAACTTCAATAGTTTTATCTGTAGTTTCAGATATTAACAAGGCTTACTGACACTACATCTGCCACGTAGAAGCAGTTGCATAAGGAAAAAACAACTTATCACAGCCAGTTGTAGAGTTATTCCAATTACCCCAGTGAACCTAAAAGTAAATGAATGATTTCTTCCGAATAAAAGTGACAGCAATAACAATAATAATCGTCTTCGATACCTTTCCTTCATTCACCCTCTGTATCAGAATAAAAGACATTCATCTGCAGTTCTTCGTGTAATGGACTATCCTCCACAATCCTCTTCATCACTGCATAACTACTGCAGCCTACGTCCATTTGGCGTGCCTGCAGTATTCGAGCCTTGGTCTACTTCTACAGTTATTACCCCCACCCCCAAAACTTCCATCCATTACTATATTAACGATCCTTGATATGCCTCAAGATGTTTCCTGTCAGCCAATCCTTCTTTCAGCCAGGTTGTGCTATAAATTTCTTTTTTCCCCGAATTGATTCAGTACCTCCTCCTTAGCTATTCGATCTATACATCTAATCTGCAGCACTCTTTCCTGATACCACATTTCAGTTCTTCTATACTCATTGTGTATGAACTGCTTATTGTAGACGTTTCGGTTTCGTACAAGGCTGCGCTCCAGACAAATACCCCGTTAAAAGACCTCCTAGGACTTAAATCAGCCGCGCGTAATTAGCCGAGCGGTCTGAGGCGCTGCGGTCATGGACTGTGCGGCAGGTCGCGGCGGAGGTTCGTGTCCTCCTCCCTCGGGCATTGGTGTGTGTGTTTGTTCTTAGGATAATTTAGGTTAAGTAGTGTGTAAGCTTAGCGACTGATGGCCTTAGCAGTTCAGTCCCGTAAGATTTCACACACATTTGAACATTTGAACTTAAATCAGATCGTAACAAATTCCTCTTTTTCAGAAATGCTTTTCCTGCTACATTAGCTGTATTTTCCATCATCTCTGTTTCTTCTCAAGTAGCAAAACTCATCTACTGAATTTAGTTTCGCATGTCCGAATCTAATTTCTTCAGCATAGCGTGATTTTATTTGGCTATATTCCATTACTTTTGTTTAACTTTTTCTGAAGTTAATATTGTAAGCTGTATTCATGACACTATCCCTTCCGTTCAACTACTCTTTCAAATCATTTGCCATCTCCAACAGAATTACATTGTCATCGTCAAATCTCAAAGTTTTAATTTATTCTCTCTGTACTTTAATTCTCTTTCCAAATTTCTCCTTAGTGACATTTACTGGTAACTCAGTTCGCAGACTGAATTACATTGGGGACAGAGTACAAATATGTTTCATTTCTTTTCATCTACTCCGTCTCCAGTGACGGGGCGTTAAACTATAAACTTCCCTCCTTTCTCAACTACCGCTTCCCTCTCATAGCGTTCTGCTCGTTAAATTGCCGTTTGGCTTCCATAAAACCGTTTGGCTTCCGTAGAAGTTATGGATAACCATTTGCTCCTTGTAATTTATCCACAGTAGCTTCAAAATTTGAAAGAGTGTGCTGCAGTCAGTACTGTAAAAAGTTTCCTCTAAATCTATTAATGGAATGAACCTAGATTTGCCTTTTTAGTCACTTATCTAAGATACATTGTAGAGTCTGTATTGCCTCGGGTGTTCCTTCTTTCCGCCGGAACCCAAATCTCCCTACCCGTTTCTTCATTCTTCAGTAAATAATTAGTGTCATTATTTTGCAACGGGAACTTATTAAACTGATAGTTCGATAATATTCATACCTAGCAGCTACTGCCTCGTTTAGAATTGGAATTGTTATATTCTTATTGAAATCTGAAGGTCGCAGGTTCGAATCGTGCCTCGGGCATGGGTGTGTGTGATGTTCTTAGGATAGTTAGGTTTAAGTAGTTCTAAGTTCTAGGGGACTGATGACCTCAGAAGTTAACTCCCATAGTGCTCAGAGCCATTTGAACCATTTTTGAAATCTGAAGGTGTATCGCCTGTCTTACACATGGTGTCTCTCCTAAGAGTCATCTGCGAGTTTGATTTTTGCAGTGTGTAGTTGGAGTCAAATACTACTCATCACATCTTTCCAGTGTCGACGGAAAGCGTCGGTTTGTTTCGTGTTAAGAACAAAATCATACCTAAAGCTGAATTTTACTTGCCCATTCGGTAGCTGGTACCAAATTAGTGTACTGCGATATTTGTTTTATCGGTTTGTGTTAACAGGGATATTAAAACACGAAGAATAGCTACTGTCCCAGGAACGACTGATCAGCGCTGGTGCTTAGCAAATTCGTCTCGTAGAATCAAAACTCCCATCTCATTTCGCATACTTCCTTTTCCTTTCCTAAATCGCCTTAGAGTTCATTTCCCATGTACAGCCCTTCTGTTTACTTTTTCCAACGTTAAGTTTTCGCTTCTCTGCTTAGTGCTGGCTTGCCATCTTAGCACTTGATTCTCATATAACTGATTCTGTTTTCTCTAAATGTATATTTAACTTCCCTGAAGGCAACATCTATTTTCCTCTATTCATGCTAGCTTCTGAACTTAACAGCCTCGCACTTTTCCTCTAGCCATCCCATTCCTGCTTAGCCATTTTGCACTACCTGTCACAAATTTTTTGGAAGCCTGTATTCGCTTTTGCCTGTTTGATTTGCTTAATTTTTATGCTTTCTCGTTTCGCTTAACTGCTTATCTTTAGGTTTTACCTGCCGTTCATAACTAGTAAATTATTGTCAGAGTCCACATCTACTCCTGAATAGTCTTACAGTTTAAGATCTTGTTTCGAAGTCTCTGTCTTCAGTCTGAAACCTTCCAGGATCAATAGGTCTCTTCCAGATGTATTGTCTTCTTTCATTATTCTTAAACGAAGCGTATGTGATGATTAAATTATTGTCTGTGCAAAATCTACCAGGTGATTTCTCCTTCCATTCCTCTCTCCATGTCCATATTCATCGATAATTTTTCTTTCACTTCCTTTTCCTACTATTGAATTCCAGTACTCTCTCGCAATTAAATTTTCGTCTGCATTAACTATGTGAATTATTTCTTTTATCTTATCACGCAATGTTTCAGTCTCTCTATCATCTGCCAAGCTAGTAGGCATAAAAACGTGTGATACTCTGACGTGTGTTAGCTTCGTGTCTGTCTTTGCTACTGTAATCTGTTCACTATACTTTTCATATCAGCTTATCAACATTCCTGTTTATGTATTCATTATTAGATCTATTCCTACATTACATCCATTTAGTTTCTTTGTACTCACCTGATCAGGAGTCCTGTTGATCCTGCCATAAAACTTCACTAATTTCCACTACATCTAGTTTCAACCTGTCTGTCCCCCTTTCTAAATTCTCTAGTCCACCTACCCAATGAAGGGATCTGCATTCCACGTACCGACCCTCAGAATGCCAGCATTATTTTTTTCCTGATAATGACGTCATTCTCAGTAGCCCCGCCCGATGACCTGAATAGTGAACTATTTCATCCCCGGACTGTATTACCCAAGGGGATGCTTTCATCATTAAGCCATACTGTAGAGCTACTTGCTTTCAGCTGTTCGCGCTACAAATGTACCAAGACCATACTGGCTAATGTTACAAGGCCAGGTCACTCAATCTTATGACGTGTTACCCCTACAACTACTAAAAACTTGCTGTCCCACTTCAGGAACCACGAGTTAGTCTGGCTTCTCCCCTCTGTTGTTGTTGGATCTACGCTACGGCTACCTGTATCGTCGAGGCACGCAAGCTGTCCCTTCTCCGCAAGGTCCATGGTGATGCGTGGGATAAAAGTATACAATTTCATTGGAAGAAAGGCTTTGTCATAATTCGGCAGCAATTAATGTTAAAAATTAATTGCGTAGGTAGCTCACAAACTTCACCGCATTATCGATCATAACTCAACGAAAACACCATATCTATTTATTTACTCGTTCTGGATAAATTTTTAGGTGGATTGACTTAGTTACCTCGGCTTGTATACAATGTGTTCAGATAAGGTGTTTCTCTGTGACTTACAACATGGTTCAAATGGTTCTGAGCACTACGGCACTTAACATCTGAGGTCATCAGTCGCCTAGAACTTAGTACTACTTAAACCTAATTAACCTAAGGACAGCACACACATCTATAACCGAGGCAGGATTCGAACCTGCGACCATAGCGGTCGCGCGGTTCAGGACTGAAGCGCCAAGAACCGCTCGGCCATGGTGTTACGGGTGGATGCAACACCCGTAATGGAACGAGCTGAATACGACGTCTACACTCCTAGATCAGGCATGGACGTGAAAAATCTTGTTATCTGTCGAGTGTTCCCACCTTCTTTTGTCAACGTTCGATTGGTAGCAGTTACAGCAACACGTGACCTTCCACTAAAACAAAATATAATGTTCAGCCTGCAGCGAAAAGGTCATTGGAGTCGCTTTTCCGACAAGCATCGCTGTTTCCGTGATACTTATTCCCAGCTATCAAACTGTTGCCACCCGTTACAGTATTTTTAATCAGAAGTGTTAGTCATCATCTGCAAACCCGCCCGCGTAGACGGACGTGTTAACCGACAGCTCCCGGGATGGGAGATCGAACGCTCCTGGCGGATTAACGACGAGGGCTCAGTGTGGCGGCCAACCTAGATGTGGTTGCAACATCGTTTCCCACATCAAACTAGGTATATACTGTGCTGGTTCACATGTTCTGTCTCAGATACATGCTACGCGAACATTTAGAACCAGACTTGCGAAACTACCGTTGTCTACCGAAGACTATCGTAAGCAAGTGTAGGCTACGGTAGTTTTACTAACAGTCTTGGTCAGTTAAGATTGTAACTGCGTTACTGTAGGTTGGGCATGTTGCATATCTATCATTTCGATCGCTTTGCTTGTGTATGCAATCAGCCTCTTAATAGATTCCCCCAGAAACCTGAATCGGTGAACCGTCTGGAAAGTAAGTGGGGATATATGAAGCGCCGTGGAACAATTCCGGTGTACGTAGTTATCCTCCTGTCTGTTACTTGAAAATAAAAAAAAAGAGTATTAATAGCAAAACTGAAGTTGTCAAACTTTAATTTTGGGTTTATTCGAAAATTTTTGATTTGTAACGGGAGAAATGGTCTGAGAAAAATAATAAAAAAGTACATATTTACATATAGCTCAAGGAAACACAAATTACTCAAGAAAAAAATTACATTAAAAATGCTGCTACACAAAAACATATCGAACTTCACGTCAATACTTCATCGAGCTAATGTATAACATGTTTCTGTTATTTATAAACAACTTTCGCACTTATCAGTAATGACAGGAAACTCTCGCCTTTGTACACGACGAAGAATGTTGTATTGAATACAAAATAACCATAATTATTTAATTTTTTTATGTTTGTGCATGTGTACTGTACAAGCATGCATTTAATTGCTTTGGATATATAAAAGTTCAGAGTTTACTGGATCAACTAATTTTAATTTCCTGTAAAATGCAATTTATATTTTGTAAGGAGATTAAATACGCAGTGGACTAACACTGAACAATGCGCGGAACTAATTATACGTAAAACAAACAAATTAATGAAAAACAAGGAGAAGTCGTCTGCTCTCATTTTATCTCTTATTATCGCTTACACGTTCATTTACATTTCTTTCCTTACCACTTATACCAATACTACCCGTAATCCCATCATTTACTGCATCATTTATGTACAAACTACTGAACCGTAGTTTTGGTACAGAGCAACTCGATTTAGAACAATTTTCACATTTGCACACAGAATTCACACTATACGTATAGAGATTGGCTACACTGCTTCTGTCAAGCTGGGGGGGGGGGGGGGGGGGGCGAGTATGAGATTGATGTTTGGTCTCCTGAAACACTCACTCAGCATCATCATTATCAGAACGCTAATACTTGAGAAACAATGGTTGTTTCAATTCTTTCGTACACTGTCACGCGAAGGCAAGTTACATAGGCCTTATCATAACAGCAGTACCAACATTGTTTCGGCTGCGTAACGAATGCAATTTTGGATAGTGGCGAAAGTAATACCTAGTTTTTATGGGTTACAATGAGATACTTAATCCAAACTAGCATTTTCTTATAAAGATGATGACGATGATGATGTATTTGTCAGATTGCATAATGAGTAATTCTCAAATAACAGTGGAATGTAATATCCGGATAACGCTCTAAGACTTGTAGCGTTTAGGAGTTCCGTCAGTACAGTTAGAGATAGATTGTAATGAAATAGACTGCTGCACAATACGAATCCTCATTTATGAAATAAGCAGGCTAGAATGAGAATGATACTCTACTTGCTGAAATGAAATGTAGGAGCATAGTCTAATTTTAGTTAGCATGACAGCGATTGAATAAGAGATAGTCTACAGGAGGTGGAAAAGATAAATATAGGCCCTGTATTGTTTTCAAGGAAATAAGTGGGAAGTTTAGGTAGCGATGATGCAAGTGGATAACGATCACGCTCGCTTCTCTGAAAAAAAGACAGAAATATTCAATAATACTGAGCTCTGGTGATTGTGGTGGCCAGGGAAAAGTCATTGCAGAGTTGATTCTCACACTCGCGCAACCACTGTCAGCACCAAAACAACACGAAGGGTACCACAGAAGGAGGGTAATGCAGGGAGAACTACCACTCATTCATCCTCGTGCTCACAAAAGCAGCCCTGGTCAACGTGAGTTGTGTGAACAGGCCTCTGTCGTCTTGAAACACGACATCAACATCACAGCTGGCGAACAAACATTGCAACATAGGATGGACCTGATCAGACAAAATGATCTCATAATCCTTGGCAGCAATGCGACCTGGCAGAGTAACAATGGGTCCAATGGAATACCACTATATGGCTGCCTAAATCATCGGCGAGTCCCAGTCACATTTCACTCTTACGACTTAATCGCGGTCAGAAGTTGGAACCAGTGTACAAAAAGACCCATCCGACCAACTGACTTTCTTCCATTTTTCCATAGTCCGACTCCTAGTGATGAGTGGTAGTTCTCACTGCAGCACCCTCCTTCTGGGGTACCCTTCGTGTTGCTTTGGTGCTGACAGGGGTCGCGCGAGTGTGAGAATCAACTCTGCAATGACTTTTGCAGTAGTCGTCCTCTTCTTTGTCGTCACAATCCTCGTGAATGACCCTCCGTCATCATTTCGTCCACGTTATGACTTAGCGGATGAGGTTTCTTCACTTACCCTGTATGTGGTATAAGTATTCGGTATAATATCTCTGTTATCCAGGCCCGTCGGACGGTATGTACATTGATGACGGCCGCTAGGCGGCACTGCTGCAATTGCGGGCACTGCGTTCGCCAATGCAATCTGATTTTGTGGTATCTACTTCTCGGATGTGATGTATGACATGTCAGAGTTCGACTAAGTTGTCCTGAATATTTTGGACCTGATTTTGATTATTTCTAAAACAGGTTCCATATTGAGCTCCTCATATATATAAACACGTGCAAGACCTAAAGCTTAAAGCTTCTGTCACTGCGAAGGAACTGGTTCCATTATTCCGCAGTAGGGAGCTCAACATCTTCATGAAAGTTAGACTCTGTAAGGCAACTGTACTATAAAAAATCCTTTATGGGAGCACATCATGGGGCCTTACTAGCAACACTCAAGCGTAGCACATTAAGTCACTGCATGAGGAGCTCAGTATGGAACGTCTTGTAGAAATAATCAAACTCAGGTCCAAAAAATTCATGAGAAATTAGGCCAACTCTGACATGTCATACGTCACATCCGAGAAGTAGTACCACATGATCAGAACCTTGGAATTAGTACAGAGCCCTCAGGGCATTAATTGAATAGGAAATTAGAAATGAAACACTACGAATAAAGAAACAATCCTTCGGAGAAGGGACTTTCGGACCTGCGGCCGTTACAGGTCCTCCCCAAGGGTGATCAAGTGGTGAAAACTGAACTTACCCTTCCACCAACAAGCAGAGATCGCTGACGAAGCGATGGGAATTAAAAAAAAAAAAAAACGCTGTTCTGACCACGAATAACAAATGCAACGTACTGAGGACATTGCAGAGGTGACGTTCGTGGTCAGATACAACAGAGCAACCTGCAGGCCTGGTTAGCGTTTACATTTATGTTCAAGCATGCGACACTGAGCGAGGTGGCGCAGTGGTTAGCACACTGGACTCGCATTCGGGAGGACGACTGTTCAATCCCGCGTCCGGCCATCCTGATTTAGGTTTTCCGTGATTTCCCTAAATCGCTCCAGGCAAATGCCGGGATGGTTCCTTTGAAAGGGTACGGCCGAATTCCTTCCCTAATCCGGTGAGACCAATGACCTCGCTGTTTGGTCTCTTCCCCCAAAACAACCCAACCCACCCCCCAAGCATGCGATTTTCACGGGATTTCCATATTTTTGTCCACTATCTGTGCATTAATAATAAGAAGTGCAGAAGTTTGATGATGATGATACGCCGAGAATAGGAAGAATGATTACCAGATCATAAGTTTGTTATCTATAGTTGCACTCAGCGAACAATAGGCGCATCGGTAACCTATTGAGCCTCATGAGGCAGAGGGTTGATCGACCAGAAGATAGAGTGAATAAATTCAGCTTTTTAGGAAATACCATCTCTTTCTCAAACTAAAAAGGAGCACAAAAAAAATTGAAAAATTCAATTATAGTGGTAAGTGGGGCAATGGGTCGCATTTAACTTTGAATCTCTTTTAATATTACCGACTGGTAATAAAACATTAACGATTAAAGAATAAATCATGAATGGATCATATATATGCCTCTCTCTAACAGTATAGCAATACACACAAAAAATGTAAAAAGAGAGGTTGCATACTATTCCCCATCCACTTGGGGTAATAGTAAACAGACAGTTATTTTCTGACCCGCATATCATACACTAAAACTATACTTAAAAGGTATCCTGAAACAATCAAGTTCAATAAATCCATACCTATGATAACAAGACGTGTTTAGTAGTAATTTAAAAAGGTATATAAAAATAGTGTTCATAAATGAAATGTAATGCTAATCATTATTTCTGAATACATGTGGCTTTGTTTAATTATTACTACGGCAGTAATCACGTTGAAGTTTGCTGCAGCATTGGCTCCACTGCAGTCTGCATGAACCAACCCAGAACACAGGCTGCATCGATACCACAATTCCCCATCACGACCAAATTCTCCACAGAAAAGGCATATGTCAGATGTGTAATTTGTCTGGGACAAACTGGAGACTAGTTCATGAGTGTCAATATCATCCATTTCCTCATCTTGACACGGTTCCGCTTCATTATCAATTTTTTCTGATGAACTGTTGTCGTTAAAAAAAGTATTTTTCTTTTTATTCTGTTGTTTTCCTTTCAAAACTTTCTTTTCTGCTGCTATGTTAACAGGACATTTCTTATTGTCCTCCCTCATCTTCGCTTCATCCAAAATCTTTTTGGAGTGGACCTTAGAATTCCTTAATGTTGTTAAGCCTTGATTTGCTTGATCCTAATGGGTTTGTTGTCATCGCAGACATTGTAGAAATGTCTAGAATAAACACCAATGCTCCACTGGCAATAAGGTTCATCATCTTCGTTTGATTCGTCTCTTCTTTCAGCCGTGTGGAACTCCATACGTGATTCATTCATTGGAATGAAGTCTTCCTCTAAGAATACATCTGGACTGAGAGGAAAGATTCCCATCTTTTTAAAACCATAAACAGCTTTATCACTTCTTGCAACCTAGGTGTGAGCAGCGGACATAAAATAGGGTCGTCTGCCATGCAGATTCTTTGATATGGATGACTTCTCACAAACAGAGTGCATTCTTTGATGTAAGCAGCCTTCAGTGGTCCGTAGAAAGAAACATACAATGGCTGAATTTGATGGAAAATGTGTTGTGGCAAAGAGACCACTATAATACTATTTTCTTTGCAGAAATAGTAACTAATTAGGGATATGTGACAGGAACGACCGTCCGTAAATAGAAGGGTTGGACATGCAGGTGAAGTATCTGTCTGTTCCTCGAAATGTTTCAGTCGTCTCAGAAACAATTCGTAAATGACTCACTCTGACTATGAACAGCAATAAATGCTTCCTGCAGGTCCTCCATGTACTAATACAATCGACAGTCTCACTCCGGGAAAAATAAACGTGATTGGCACAACCATGTCTACATACAGTTACGTTTCGGCCATGTTCCAAACTTTTAGCAGTCCGTAATTGTTTCTATCCTATCGGACCTATGAGTGATGAGGTTTCTGTACTGTAGACATTCCCGTCTCGTCGACATCGTAAATCCGCGATAATGGAAATTTACACTTCTTAGCAACTATCATGATGTTGTTGTAACATAGCTGTATCTCTTGTTTTTTAAATGTAAGAATTCTGTTCACTCTTGTTGGCTCAGGTTTCTTCACGCTTAGATTTGGAAGCCACCTCAAAAATCCTTGTACTCGTCTTTAGCGGTCAATTTAGCTTCAGAGCTGAACTCATGTTTTAACTTGTTTCCTACACCAAATTCTTAAGTAATTCGCCTTAATTCTGTTAAACTCACACCATAAAACAATTTCACCAATATCAGCAGATGGCCAGGAAGTTCATTTTCCTGTTGTTCACTAAACACTGTTCTTGTGTCCATTTTTGAGCCACCTTTAACACCCATCTTCATCCTTTCACGAGGTGTAGCCTCTTGAATACCAAACTATCGTCTCAGATTATCTCATTTTCTTTCCGTTTCGAACTGCACCACGGCTGCAGCTAATGATTTTTCTGTCCACGAGGTTTTAAAAGTTTTTCAGACATAATTACGAATGATCTGAAAATAAAATGATTCTCTTACAGCCGGCCGGGATGGCCGAACGCTACAGTCTGGAACCGCGCGACTGCTACGATCGCAGGTTCGAATCCTACCTCGGGCATGGAAGTGTGTGATGTCCTTAGGTTAATTAGGTTTAAGTAGTTCTAAGTTCTAGGGGACTGATGACCTCATAAGTTAAGTCCCATAGTGCTCAGAGCCATTTGAACAATTTTTTTTTATTCTTTTACAAAAAGACAAATTTTAGATAATATTACTAGTTTTTTTCTTTTTTTAAACTCAGTAAAAGTCAAACACTTGTTGATTACGCGACGGGTAATGGTACCCAGCAAGGATCACCATTATCGTCTATCGTGCCATCACACCAGGTCGCACCACCTCGTTTTGTTCACTTCCACATTTTATCAGAACAAATAACTAACGAAGCAAAGCAAGCATTTTGCAGCCCACAGTTCACAGAATACCATTAGGCACTTTGGTTGGCTACACGTCAGAATAATATAATAGTTTTCTACTTACCTTGTTTAGAACTTCGAAACCTTCTGAGAAGAATGTGTAGCAGAAGAGCCGCGTGAGGTAGCCGATCAGTGAGGCGCTTTGTCACGGTTCTTGCGGCTCCCCCCGGCAGAGGTTCGAGTCCTCCCTCGGGCATTGGGTGTGTGTGTTGTCCTTATCGTAAGTTAGTGTAGGTTAGATTAAGTAGTGTGTAAGGTTAGGGACTGACGACCTCAACAGTTTGGTCCCATAAGACCTTACCACAAATTTCCAAATATAGCAAGAGAAAAATCGAATCACAGCTCAAATGACTTTCATTTAAGCAACCCCGGCTTACTACCGCTACTTGGGGCATCTGTCACTACATGCCATTGCACTCACTTGCGTCTATGAACTGGAATCACCTGACTTTTCATGATGCGTACCATTCTCCCCTGCGTACCATTACCCGTCTCTCTTCTGCTAAAGGGGCCATATACAAATCACTGAATAAAAAAGTAAGGAAAGAAAAACCAGTAAATCTCTGCAAAACAATTACAATACCATCATTGCTTATTGGCAATGAGGCTTGGGCGATAGCAACTGAAAAGAACGAAGTATATAAGTTGCTGAAATGAGGTTTTTTAAGAAGACTAGCAAGCTATAGATTATCTGATATGGTAACGAATATAACGATCAGACAAAGACTAAGACGTCAAAAATCAAGGAGTGGACTAATAAATGGAGAGATCGCATCACAAAAATGAATGAAAATAGAATGTCGAAAGTGGTAACTAATTATTTACCAATAAGGAAAACATAAATAGGTGGACCAAGATAGAGGTGCAGAGATCAAATAGAAACTAATCAAAGACAATAGAGGCACTAAAAAGGAGGACGTATCAGGCAGATACCTGACACTTGAAGGAAGAAGAAGAGTCGTACTTGATCACGAATATAGAGAAGTAAGAGAGAAAGGAAAGCTGCAGTACAAGTGAAGGGCTGTTTATGACCAGCAACCGGACAGGTGATTTAAAAGCTGCATGTTCTGCCGTCTTCTTCTCAACTTCATCTCTCCGTCCCCAGCTGGAAACTGTTTCAAGGTACTGGCTTCCTATCTCCAAGGCGATTAATTGGCGCGATTAAAAGAGGCTTTGGACGTGCAGCTTACGGTAATGGAGTTTAATGGGTGGCTGCAACGACAAATCGGTGAGCGTTACGTGCGTACGCCTCGCCAAGGGCGGCGCAGGCCCTCCTGGAAAAGAACAAGCTGGTCAGCACGGAGTAGCCGTAGATTCTGTTTTGTCCAAGTCGGGTAGGTATTTAGTTCTCCTTCTGCTGCCCAATAAACGAGCAAGCTAACTGTTCTACATCCTGATAACATCGAGGTCATTATAAAGAGCTTCAGTCGAGTTAATAAGTCGGGCTTAATAATGGAATTAACTGCTGTTGAAACAGGTGGCTACTATGAACACAACTAACCAAATGAAAGTAACAAAAATATGAAAGTACAGCTCTTGTTATAGCTATGAAAGGAAATGATCACTTAAGGAAATTGCAATATTTTGATTAGTTGGATAGCTAAATTACGTGGATCACTGAAGATGAATATGAGACCTCCCCTATGGAGATCATAGCGTTTCCACATCCGTGAGGTATTGTTTTGCAATTATGAAGAATCTGAACTGGAATACAGAAGAATAACAGAACTGCTCGCTACTAAAATTGCACCGCTATTAAAGCGGCAACGAACGTAAAATTGGAATCAAGTGTTCGACATGCTCGGATATGCAGATGATTAACATTTCAGCACAGCCACACAAAGTAGGTAGGAGTACCCATCTACATTTCGTGTATAAGATATGATTTCGTAGATTGTTTCTTATTCAGCAACTTCATCTAATTGTTTGTCGTGTGTGAGAAGAACGTCTTGTCCATTTTGCGCTCTGCAAATTGTAGAATTGTATATATCTTATATTATTAATTAATTTTTCGACAAAAGCTGGTTTGTGGTAGTATTTTACTTCGCCGGACTAATGACATGACGAAATACCTATGAGTCCTACTTATTTCCCAGAAAGGCGGCTTAATACTTATTCTGGAAGTAAGAGAAATTTTCACAAGTAAAACGAACCATCCTCACAATATTTTCGCTAATATACTTAATGAAAACACATTTCCTTGTTCTGCTAACAGAGATAATACATCTTAGAAGTACACTACTGGCCATTAAAATTCCTACACCACGAAGATGTAGTGCTACAGACGCGAAATTTAACCGACAGGAAGAAGATGCTGTGATATGCAAATGATTAGCTCTTCAGAGCATTCACACAAGGTTGGCACCGGTGGCGACACCTACAACGTGCTGACATGAAGAAAGTTTCCAACCGATTTCTCATATACAAACAGCAGTTGACCGGCGTTGCCTGGTGAAACGTTGTTGTGATGCCTCGTGTAAGGGGGAGAAATGCGTACCATCACGTTTCCGACTTAGATAAAGGTCGGATTGTAGCCTATCGCGACTGCGATTTATCGTATTGCGACATTGCTTCTCGCGTTGGTCGTGATCCAATGACTTTTAGCAGAGTATGGAATCGGTGGGTTCAGGAGGGTAATACAGAACAGCGTGCTAGATCCCCATGGCCTCGTATCACTAGTAGTCGAGATGACAGGCATGTTATCCGCATGGCTGTAACGGATCGTGCGTCCAAGTCTCGATCACTGAGTCAACAGATGCGGACGTTTGCAAGACAACAACCATCTGCACGAGCATTTCGACGACGTTTGCTGCGTCATGGGCTATCAACTCGGAGACCATGGCTACGATTAGCCTTGACGCTGCATCACAGACAGGAGCGCCTGCGATGGTGTACTCAAAGACGAACCTGGGTGCACGAATGGCAAAACGTAATTTTTTCGGATGAATCCAGGTTCTGTTTACAGCATCATGATGGTCGCATCCGTGTTTGGCGGCATCACGGTTAACGCACATTGGCACTTTGAACAGTGGACGTTACATCTCAGATGTGTTACGACCTATAGCTCTATCCTTCATTCGATCCCTACGAAACCCTACGTTTCAGCCGGATAATGTACGACCGCATGTTGCAGGTCCTGTACGGGCCTTTGTGAATACAGAAAATGTTTTACTGCTGCCCTGGCCAGCACATTTTCCAGATCTCTCTCCAATTGAAAACGTCTAGTGAATGGTGGCCGAGCAACTGGCTCGTCACAATACGCCAGTCACTGCTCTTGATGAACTGTGGTTTCGTGTTGAAGCTGCATGGGCAGCAGTACCTGTTCACGCCATCCAATCTCTGTTTGGCTCAATTCCCAGGCGTATCAAGGCCGTTATTACGGCCAGAGGTGGTTGTTCTGGGTACTGATTTCTCAGGATCTATGCACCCAAATTGCGTGAAAATGTAATCACATGTCAGTTCTAGCATAATATATTTGTCCAATGAATACCCGTTTATCATCTGCATTTCTTCTTGGTGTAGCAATTTTAATGGCCAAATATCTCGCGAAATAAGCGTCAAGCAAAAAAATAAAAGAACGAAACTTGTCTATCTTGAAGGGGGAAACCAGATGACACTATGGTTGGCCCGCTAGATGGCGCTGCCATAGGTCAAACGGGATATCAACTGCGTTTTTTAAAATATGAACCTCCATTTTTTATTACATATTCGTGTAGTACGTAAAGAAATATGAATGTTTAAGTTCGACCACTTGTTTCGCTTTGTGATAGATGGCGCTTTAATATTCACAAACATATGGTTCACAATTTTAGACAAACTGTTGGTAACAGGTTGGTTTTTTAAATTAAAATACAGAACGTAGGTACGTTTGAACATTTTATTTCGGTTGTTCCAATGTGATACATGTACCTTTGTGAACTTATCATTCCTGAGAACGTATGCTGTTACGGCGTGATTACCTGTAAATACTACATTAATGCAATAAATGCTCAAAATGATGTCTGTCAACGTCAGTGCTTTTGTTAATACGTGTCACGACATTCCTCTCAACTGAGAGTAGTTGGCCTTCCGTAATGTTCGCACATGCATTGACAATGCGCTGACGCATGTTTTCAGGCGTTGTCGGTGGGTCACGACAGCAAATATCCTTCAACTTTCCCCACAGAAAGAAAACCGGGGACGTCAGATCCGGTGAACGTGCGGGCCATGGTATGGTGGTTCGACGACCAATCCACTTGTCATGACATCGGCTATTCAATACCGCTTCAACCGCACGCGAGCTATGTGCCGGACATCCATCATGTTGGAAGTGCATCCCCCATCATGTTGGAAGTGCATTGCCATTCTGTAATGCAGTGAAACATCTTGTAGTAACATCGGTAGAACGTTACGTCTGAAATCAGCATACATTGCACCATTTAGATTGCCATCGATAAAATGGGGGTCAGTTATCCTTCCTCCCATAATGCCACACCATATTTTAACCTGCCAAGGTCGCTAATGTTCCACTTGTCGCAACCATCGTGGATTTTCCGTTGCCCAATAGTGTATATTATGCCGGTTTACGTTACTGCTGTTGGTGAATGACGCTTCGTCGCTAAATAGAACGCGTGCAAAAAATCTAACATCGTCCCATAAAATCTCTTGTGCCCAGTGGCAGAACTGTACAGGATGTTCAAAGTCGTCGCCATGCAATTCCTGGTGCATAGAAATATGGTACGGGGGCAATCGATGTTGATGTAGCATTCTCAACACCGATGTTTTTTAGATTCCCGATTCTCACGCAATTTGTCTGCTACTGATGAGCGAATTAGCCGCGACAGCAGCTAAAACACCTACTTGCCATCATAATTTGTTGCAGGTCGTGGCTGACGTTTCACATGTGGCTGAACACTTACTGTTTCCTTAAATAACGTAACTATCCGGCGAACGGTCCGGACACTTGGATGATGCCGTCCAGGATACCGAGCAGCATACATAGCACACGCCCGTAGGGCATTTTGATCACAATAGCAATACATCATCACGATATCGACCTTTTCCGCAATTGGTAAACGGTCCATTTAAACACTGGTAATGTATGACGAAGCAAATACCTTCCGCACTGGCGGAATGTTACGTGATATCACGTGCTTATACGTTTGTGACTGCTACAGCGTCATCTATGACAAAGCGAAAAGAGTGGTCCAACTAAAACATTCATATCTCTTTACGTACTAAACGAATGTGTAATAAAAAATTGGGTTTCCTGTTTAAAAAAAAATACGCAGTTGATATCCGTTTGACGTATGGCAGCGCCATCTAGCGGGCCAACCATATCGCCATCTGGCTTCCCCCTTCAAGCTAGACAAGTTTCGTTCTTTGTAGTTCTTTCGTTTGACGCTTATTTCGTGAGATATTTGGCCGGGTCACTATAAATGGACCACCCTGTATACAGGGTGTCACAAAAAGGTACGGCCAAACTTTCAGGAAACATCCCTCACACACAAAGAAAGAAAATATGTAATGTGGACATGTGTCCGGAAACGCTTGCTTTCATTGTTAGAGCTCATTTTATTACTTCTCTTCAAATCACGTTAATCATGGAATGAAAACACACAGCAACAGAACGTACCAGCGTGACTTCTAACACTTTGTTACAGGAAACGTTCAAAATGTCCTCCGTTATCGAGGATACATGCATCCACCCTCCGTCGCATGGAATCCCTGATGCGCTGATGCAGCCCTGTATAATGGCGTATTGTATCACAGCCGTCCACAACACGAGCACGAAGAGTCTCTACATTTGGTACCGGGGTTGCGTAGACAAGAGCTTTCAAATGCCCCCATAAATGAAAGTCAAGAGGGTTGAGGTCAGGAGAGCGTTGAGGCCATGGAATTGGTTCGCCTCTACCAATCCATCGGTCACCGAATCTGTTGTTGAGAAGCGTACGACCACTTCGACTGAAATGTGCAGGACTCCATCGTTCATGAACCACATGTTGTGTCGTACTTGTAAAGGCAAATGTTCTAGCAGCACAGGTAGAGTGTCCCGAATGAAATCATGATAACGTGCTCCATTGAGCGCAGGTGGAAGAACATACTGACGAAACTAAAATGAGCTCTAACATGGAAATTAAGCGTTTCCGGACACATGTCCACCTAACATCTTTTCTTTATTTGTGTGTGAGGAATGTTTCCTGAAAGTTTGGCCGTACCTTTTTGTAACACCCTATATATATAATATCTTCCACGTTGTATGCCAAAAGTAATATTTTCATGTTCAGCAACTGCCAATCTACATCTACATGCATATTACGCTAGCAACCGTACGGTACATGGCGGAGGGTGCTCTGTGCCATTACTAGTCATTTCCTTTCCCGTTCCACACACAGACAGAGTGAGGTAGAAATCCTCCATAAGTTCCCTAATTTCTGTACCTTATCTTCGTATCTTCAAATACCAGTTCTATAAATTTTCTCAGTAGTTTTTCTCAAAAAGTACGTTACCTTCCCTCCAGGGATTCCCAACTGAGTTCCCGAACCATATCTCGCTAACAAATCTAGCAGCCCGCCTCTGAATTGCTTCGATGTCTTCCTTTATTCCGTCCTATTACGGATCCCAGACGCTCGAGCGGTACTCAAGAACAGGTCCCACTAACATCCTATATGCGGTCTCCTTTACAAATGAACCACACTTTCCCAAAATTCTACCAATAAACTAAAGTCGACCATTCGCTTTCCCACCACAATCTCCACAAGCTTGTTCCATTTCATATCGCTTTGAAACGTTACGCCCAGATACTTAAACGACGTGACTGTGTCAAGCAGGACAGTACTAATTCTGTATCCAAACATTACGGATTTGTTTTTCGTACTCACTCGCATTAACCTAACAGTTTCCTACAATTAAAGGTGGCTACCATTCACCACACCAACTAGAAATATTTTACAAGTGATCTTGTGTCTTCCCACAACCACTCAACTTCGACACCTTCTCGTACACCACAACATCATCAGCGAACAACCGTAGATTGCTGCCCACCCTGTCCGTCAGATCATTTATGTATATAGAAAATAATAGCAGTTCTACCACACTTCCCTGGGGCACTCCTGACGATACTATTGTCTCTGACGAACACTCGCCGACGGGGACAATATATTGGGTTCTGTTACTTAAGAAGTATTTGAGCCACGCAATACATTTCGTAGAAAAATTCTTATATATATATATATATATATATATATATATATATATATATATATATATATATATATATATTTTACAAGAACATTACGAAATATTGTCATTGGGATGCGCTAGAGAACATCACATATAAGGCATATCTAATTACAGTGAAATCACATATGCATAAAACACTGCAATATACACTGTAAGTAACGTATTATAAGAAATATTTGTCTTTTGTGTAATACAGATACCGATAATTATAGGGAATCCCGAAACTAGTCCTCTGAAATAAAATACCACCACAAGCAGCTTTTTTCGAACTATTAGGTCATAATATGACATATGTACAGTTTGTGAAAAAACTGTGTTACGTATGCCTCATGTAAGGAGAAACTTCCATTAGCACATGTCGTAATTCGACGGCGGGAGGATCGTGGCCTTTCGAGGCTGCGGTGCATTGTTCAGCGATGGAGCTGTTGTGTATCGTATGTATTCGTTACTGCGTAACGAATATGCCACAAGACTCGAAGTACCGTTCCGTTACTGCCTGAAGCGTTTCGTTTTTCGCATGTTTTCTTCCCAGCATACAGTTTGTGCCGGAGTCGGTAGTTTTCGCATATTTCCAATTTATTACCCTCAGTGGACTCGGAGTAACTGAAAAGTTTCGCTACTCTCACGTCTTCATCGCCGTGCGCATTTCTTACCGACTCGGTAGTTCTAGGTTTCCTCCAACTTCCAAGTCGGCAGTGATAATGAGTACCAAACAAATTTTGTCACTCACCATGTTTTCTCTCCCGCATACAGCTGATGTCCGGCTGGGGCCGAGTGTAATCGTAAGCCTCCAGTACTCTCACATGCGTTTTGTTGTCCTGTGAATTCAGACGCCGAACGCAACAGATGGCGTGAGTGACTCGTTTTGGAAGTGTACCTCTCCAACAACAATTATTCAGATTTACTTACGTTTCTTACAGAGTGTTGGTTTGACTGTAATATTAATTTATGATGTGAACTGAATGGTGATATTAGTTCTGTTTTACGACAACTCGTTACTCTATCCGTATGGGTTTACAATAACGATAGTTTAGTACCTGTTCTCATTGTGTAGTGCAACCATCCTGTAGCGGAAAAGAAGCAGGGGTGGGGCTCTTTTTCACAGAAGAGCCATGAAATAAAGTGAAGAGTGACTTGTTTCGACAATGATGCTCAGAGAGAGGTCCACTATCCTCATACGGCCCCAGCACCTGGCCTCATGGTATAACGTACGATTTGGTAGAGAGCACTACCACCATTGGTTCCCACAACCGGAAATTTATAAAGCAGGTGTTGCATTTCTGGGTGTTAATATCCTCGAGATCTCAGTGACGTTCTCTTTGAACAAGATGTGCACAATAATTTATAGTGCGATTAAAACTACTTTGTACTTGACAGCTAGCCCAGCGCGTGACCGTGAGACAGTGCGGGCTAGACTTGGCCACTGTTTCTATGTTTCGATACAGTGTATCGATATGTGGAACTGTTTCAGTGTTTCTGAACGGCTGTGGTTCACTGTTTCGAAACATTGGTGTGTCATTCCGCCCCTCTCTCGGATAACCGCACCAGATTCGATCTCGAGCCAGACACAGAAACTGTATCGTTGTTTCAAAATAAGGCTGTTTCAGTCCACCTGCGCTTGGAACGGACTAATTGTATTGAAACAGTGACGATTCATTCCGCTCTGTGCCGTTCGAGATTCGGGCTCGGCACAGATACTGAAACACAACATAACACTTCATGAAACACTTTCAAGAGTGTCGAAATCTTTTTGACAAGCAATAGAATGAAGCTTAAGATATCCGAAAATAAAGCTTCGTTTTAGCTGACTGTCCTATTACGAAATGGCGTAACATCTGTTTTATAAACACTAACCAAATTTTGAAACAACACATACTATTCACATTCGAAATAATAAATATATGAAAATCATTCGATTAAATTACACTTTTTTTAATAACATACGCTTCTCTTTTCATGTACAGTAATCGTATTAAGAAACGCAAGTAAGCCTACAACATGTTGAATAAAAAAAGGCGTAGACTGACAGTTATTAGACATACACATAATTTTGATCTAGGTATAGTTGCAAGCAATCTATTTGACATATCACTGATAGTGTAATGGTGAACGGGTAGGGCTGGGAAGCATGGTGAATTTATAGTAACGGTTTGAAACACCTTGAAAGACAAAATTTTTTCTGTTATATTTTGTTATTTATTCGAATTATTTCACGTTATTTGTGAGTCTATAGTCACTGTGCCTATTATCCACAATGATTCCCTTTGTGTGCATGGAAATTAGCAGGATGGGTATATTACCCATACTAACGGAATGTGGGAATCCCAGTAACATATTCGTTGTTTCTGCAGTTTGCTCCTACCTCCAGTTCCGTTCGTGGTGGTTCTTCTGTCTTCAGCTATGGCTGTCCTCAGCCAATTGAAAAGTAAGAAAGTCACACAACACAAAAGCAGCGCATTTGCTGCAGGAAATACGAAACTGTCAAGACGCCCAAGTGATAGTTTCATACTTTCATACTTTCTCGCACCTCATTTGTGTTTATATGGACATACTTATAAAGAAGACATTCAAGATTATAAAATGTGTAGATTTATTAGATTACAAAACACAAACTGTTTCACTGTTTCGAAACAGCGTATCGAAACTTTACATTGTACTGTTGCATTTGTTTCGAAACAGTTAAGTGTTTCAGTTTGCCCATCTCTAGTGCAGACCAATAGCACGCTGACGTTCAGCACTCCTCCCCTGCATAGTTGCCACTGCTTATGCGTCATGGTTCAGTAGCTGTAAGACCTGGTCTTCTGCGCGTCGTGTTGTGTGAACTGCATTATCTCAGTGTCAGCTTCTCCTTTGTTTCCACTGCGAGTGTGTGATAAATTACTGTAGTGACTTCTGTGTACAAAATGTCCGAAAATAAAAAGCGTGGTCGTCCTAGAGTTCGTAGTCCGAAATCATCTTCGAAGAAAGTTGGGCAAGGAACAGCATTGAGAGGACAATCACGCGAATACGTCTGCAACGTAATACAATATTTTGAGATGGAAAGGGAGAAGGGAGGGCCTCTTCTTTCCGTTAATAAGGTAGTAGAGAGGTCTGCGGCAGCATTAAGAATAAGCTGAACAGCCGTTATAAACATAGGCAAAGAGCAAAATGAAAAACTGAATACACAATCGGGGCCATCAAATCTTAACTCCGAACCGCCAAGTCTGGAAACTCCGGGGAAAAAACGACGCGTCGAGAAACGTGTGACGAATGTTGATTCTTTCGAACAGGATGCGATTCGCAGACATTTGCATGCATATTATCACCGTAGAGAGCATCCAACGTTACAAAAACTGCATGTAACGCTTAAAGAAGCTGGTATTTTTGTTGGCAGTAAGTCATCTCTTCGGCTGGTTTTATTAAACCTGGGATTTAATTACAAAAAATTAAGTGGTCGTACAATTCTCTTGGAACGGCAAGATATTGCTGCTTGGCGATGCCAATTTTTGCGGCAGATAAATGACTTTGAATTCGATGATTTAGTGTGGCTAGATGAAACATGGGTGAATTCTGGTCATACACTGAAGACAGGGTGGTCTGACGGATCACAATAAAGAATGGCAATACCTACCTGTTGGCAAAGGAAGCAGAATTATTGTTGTTCATGCAGGTACCGCCCGTGGGTTTGTTCCTGGCTGTTTACATGTTTTCAGGTCAAAGAAAACCTCAGATTTTCACGAGGAAATGGACCACGCCACCTTTGTACGATGGTTTGAAAATTCACTGTTACCGAATTTGGAGAAACCGTCGTACATAATTATTGACAATGCGCCATAGCACACTGTTGTAAAGGACAAAGCCCCAACGCTATCTTCTAGAAAATACGAAATTATACAGTGATTACGGCGGGATAATATACAATACGATGACGGAATGAAGAAAGTAGAACTATTGGAACTTGTGTCACAACATAAGCCAAGACACCCGACATACGTTGTAGATGAAGTTGCCGACAAACATGAACATTCTGTAATTTGATTACCTCCCTATCAGTGTCACTTTAATGGTATAGAACTAATATGAGCTTCCCATTGTACATAGCACCTGAAAACAAGACATTCAGGCTTTCAGAAGTGGAAAGACTTTTACATGAAGCTGTTTTTAAAGTAAATGTGAAAAACTGGAGTAATTTGTAATACATACAAAAGCTGTCATTCAGGAGGCATGGAAGAACGAATCCTTATTGGAAGATAGTATTTCCGAATCAATTATTGCTGTCGTGGAGTCATCTGAAAGTTCTAGCGACACAGATATAAGCGGCGTTTTCCAGCTGTCGGACACAGAACTCGTCGAGTGATGGTAAGTTGAAAAGTTGGTCTCGTTGTCTTGGTATTTTGAGTTTTGTGATTTGTTGCGAAATTCATGGCACAAGACGAAAATGTAACTCACGGCGGTATATGTGCTGCTTTCTCCCACCCCGCGTAAGCATTTCAACGGTACGCACAATACTATTCTCGTCTTCGCGAAACTGTAGCGCCCACCCACTTTCAACAAGCTCTAAAAATAAATTCAAACCTTTCTGAAACTTTTTCTCGCTTTGACCCCCCACCAAAAATGCAAAGAGAAAATGTTTGTCGCTTACTACATTTCTGATGCTGATTTGGAAAAAGTTCCTCGTCACACGTGAGATCTTAATTTATTACTTCACTATTGCTGGCTGTATTGCTCAGAAAGTTTGCAAACATTATCGAAATATGCCATTGAAGACAACATTAAAATTTTGTTGCTTTACGACACATGGCTTAGGCGATAGGGAATGATTAATATTGAGTAGTGTGAAAATTCAGCTTTACGTAGAAAGTGAAATATTTCGCTATTTCAGTAGTACAAAATTTTCACTGAGTTAAAAAAATTGTTAGAAGGTAGTCCTCGTATCACTCTACCATATACAGTTGCCAAATTATAAAAAACGCGACTTCCATTTTTTACAGCGGCAGCTGGCAACATTGCACGGCCGCTCAGCGAACTGTCAAGTACAAAGTAGTTTTAATCGCACTACATGTTTTATTTCCTCTCTTTCCTCATGCTTTAACTACGATAGCCAGCTGTTTATTTTTTACGCATGTGCATAGATCAAAACCCATTATGAACATGTTATATGAAACGTTTTAACTGCATTGCCGAATTTTACTGATTTTTTTCCCCTTTAAGAACGGACAACTTCGAGACCAATGGCATTTTCAAGTTCACCACACGTGTACAATCAAGAATTCTACTCAAAATGTTGTTCGCAGTGTTCGTCAGGCGCCGTGTCTCGGAGCTTTAATTGAATCCATTGGACGTTGTTATGTTGCGGCAATGGTCTTGGGTCCTTCTGGGATTCATTTGTGACACATGCCGCATGTTTTGGACGTCCTAGATTGTCTTTTAAGACAGCATACATCATCATACTCTCGTGTTAGAGATGGCGCACTTGAAACCTACAAAATCGAGGTATAAAATTTTGCTCCAGAAAAGGCAGCCTTGCAGGAGAAAAATAGTTTCATTTAGCTAAAATAACTGAGTGAGAAATATTATCGTATGCGAGATTATTACGGAATTACTGTTTTATATCTACTTTTGAGCTCTGTAGATCAATATCCAATGCTTGGTATAGTCCACAGCCATGAACTACTTATGTTGATGTACATGAATAAAGCATGGAAATGACATCTGCGTTTGTGTCTATTTAAGAACCTGTATTTTATTCTTATTTTGTCTTCACTATCTCTACGGCAGCAGTATTTAGGGGTCATCATGATGATCGTACCTCTCTCATTGATGTTTGGTTCTTGAAGGTTTGTAAATATATTTTTGCGGCAGAAATTAGCCATAGTTCAGATTTGTCTACTTATGTTTCTCTCTTTCGCCTTCCACGCTCATAGAGTATTTTTAGAAGTTATCTGGTCGCTGAAATTCATTTGTAAGCGAGCACCATATCGATCTATTTGAAGAACGTAGTTAAATTAATAAAATAAATACTTTTTCTGTGTCTGTTTGCGCCGACGCATTCTCCAGAATTATTTGGCGAGCATCAGTGGACCACGAGAGACGCCCCCATACCGTAACACTACCTCCTCCGTACTTCCCTCCTGGCATTACACATGGTGGCAGGTGACGTTCCAGTCATTCGCCAAACCCTAACACCTTCCATCGGATTGCCGAAGGGTTTTCCGCGATTCACCACTCTAAATCGCTCGTTTTCAGTCATCCACTGGCCAATGGCGTCGCCCTTCACATCTCGTCAAGCGTCTTTTAGCGCTGACTACAGAAATGTGTGACTCCCGAGGAGCTCCTCGACCATTGTACGCGAGTGTTCTTAACTCTCTACACACAGTCTCTGTGCTAGCTGGAGCTGAAGCTCACGAGGGCATCCTTCCGGTGATGTCCTGCGATTTTTTACATCAACTCTCTGTAGTGACCGACGGTGCCTGTCCGTCAATAGATGATGTCTGCCTGGTCTTGATTTAGCTGTGGTTCCACCAATAGTCGGCTTGCGCAGCTTTAGAAGGATTGGAGTATCCCTGATGGATTCCCAGTCCACATTCGCTGTGCTCTCCTTACCAAGACGTTCTGCTACTAATGCTACTCTACTAACAACACAGCGTTCTTCGCCTCCTTTTATTCTAGTCGATCTGCCTCTCTTCAGATCTAGTTGTCTATTCCGCATTACACTGGGGTATCCGGATACTTCTGATCAGAAACTCTACATGACGTGACATGCGTTTTATAGTAATAAAGTAATACCATTGACGACTGTAGTACAATTACAGCAAAATCTGTCTGACTAAATGTAAATAATCTGAAATATATTCTTTAAGGCAGCGCAGTGCACATGCTTAATTTGTGTTATTGTAAAGATATAGTGTGAAATACGTGCGAGATGTATCAAAAAGCTTTTTAAGCATCAGAGGCAGAAACAGATTGTCTTCTTTATTTCTCACTTCGCCTTAATAGGGACCCTATGGGATATAAGTGGAGAGAAAAGCAAATAAGCGAGCTATGTTATGTTAACCGGAGACCTGTAAACGACGAAGAGGCTCCGTCCCCGCCGCAGCCGCAGTCGTCAGCAACCCCACGAAGACTACCGCAGTCCACTTCACCCTCCGCCGCCCCACACTGAACCCAGGGTTATTGTGCGGTTCGGCCATAGTGGACCCCCCAGAGAACGTCTCACACCAGACGAGTGTAACCCCTATGTTTGCGTGGTAGAGTAATGGTGGTGTACGCGTACGTGGAGAACTTGTTTGCGCAGCAATCGCCGCCACAGTGTAGCAGAGGCGGAATAAGGGTAACCAGACCACATTTGCCGAGGCAGATGGGAAAGCGCCTAAAAACCATGCACAGACTGGCCGGCTCGCCAGACCTCGACACAGAGCCGCCGGTCGGATTCGTGCTGGGGACCGGCGCTCCTTCCCGCCCGGAAAGCCGTGCGTTAGACCTCACGGCTAACCAGGCGGCCTGAAATAAGCGAGTACTTCGGAAAAAACTGTCTTTCTTGATAGTAAATGAAATATTGAATGGCGCCTTGACAGTATTAACGAAGCACACAGCAATAATAAGTAACAACAACAACAACAAATACTACTACTACTACTACTGAAACTAAACTCCGTCCGAACAGGCCATGAAAGCCGAACGGTCCGCCTGGCCGCCGTGTGATCTTCAGACCACAGGCGTCACTAGTTCCGGCAGCACACCGCTCTCCCGGCCGTTTGTCTCTTTACAAAGACCGGGGCCGCTACTTCTCAATCAAGCTTGCCAACAGATCTCGGCAGACCGGATGGTCACCCATCCAAGTGCTACCCCAGCCCGACAGCGCTTAACTTTGGTGATACTACTACCACTACTACTACTACTACTACTACTACTACCACTACCACCAAATACAAAGACTATGCAGTACACACGGTGAAGTGAGCTTGTAGATATAAGATTTCAATCACGTGTACACATGGAAACTGACTTATAATCTGTGTTGGAATGAGAATGAAGAGCAAGCAACAAGGTTTCGTGAGAAAAAAAAAGAAATTTTCTTCCACTGCATAGATTTATGCTTTTTATTTGCAAATATAGATTCCAATAATCAACCATTAATTTTCGCATTGCGGAACTTGTAAAACAGTATTTTCCCTATCGACATTAACACCTTCAAATAATTCTATGCGAAGAAAATGATTAAAACCAGCTTAAAATTCCTTAAATTCCAGGTACTTAGACTGTTCACCAGTGTGTGATATTCTAAAACTCAGACGTAATTTTCATGTGCGTTCATTTGTGACGAGGACTGCGGTTTCCCGGAAAGTTTACGCTGCACTGTTAGGCAATGTTTCATGGAAATGAATATGTTTCTCTCGTCTCCATCACCATCCTTCCAGCTACTCATAGGTAATTAACTCATTTTCCAACTGTTTAGAAGCGGAGAGCCAACTTGCCAGCGTTTGATTACTAACAACTCACCCTCAAAGACGTGACTTTACTTTCCGGTCAGCGGATTATGAGCAACAAGATGTCGGGAGACAGAAAGCGAGTCTTCCCTTCTTTCCTGTTATATGTTTGGTCTTTGTCCTTGACTAAAAAATACGTCACTGATATAAAGCTCTGTTACCATCATTTGCAAACTAACATGAGGATCTACTAAAAATCATATAAAATTAAAAGAACATCTGTGAAAACTTCTACGAAGACTTAAAAGTAAAATATAAGACCGTTGATTGTGAGCATATATTCGATACCGCTCCGGTAAATTAAAAAAAAAGATATGTATAATAAGCAGGCAGTCTCTTTTTTATTTACAACTAAAAATGTCGTTTATCAACTATATGAAGACTGTAAGACACCTTGAATAAAAATGTTCTGTGTATTGTGTATAATAATATTTTCGTAAAAGGCATGAAAAGAAAAGACAGAGAGAATTTTGAGATTAAAAATAAATTCTTAGGAAGGGGTTATAAAGAGTAGACGAAAATTTCGTATATAAAACTATATACTTTTATTATTTAAAATTGAAATTTACACATGCTGGGGTGATATTCATCGTTAAAACGGGGGAAGTAGTAATCTTATAGTTACCTTGCATAAGTTATAAATGCCGCATCAATTACATATTTGTTTTAACGTTTCTATAGAAAAAGAAACTGTGTTTTCATCCATAAAAGATTCGGTCTCATCGCAAAGTTTGGCAGCAAACCACGTGTATCACATCATTTCGCCAAATACTGGCAAAGATAACTGGTAACGTATAGTGGAATGCATTTTGATACAGTCTATTCAAGATGTGATTTCTCTTTCCACCTCGATCAGATAAAAGCAGTTTTGAAGCTCTGATCAAATTATTTATCTGATGATTAAAACAGACATCGCAGGGCTGCACTGGCGGAGTGCATTTGGTGTAGTTACTTTAATACTGCAAGGTGGCAATCTTTCACCATCTTGAAAGTCTCGCCGCACAGTTGTAGATTTGTTTGTTTCCCACAGGAGTCAATTAACAGAAGAAATTTGTTCTTCTGCATGTAGGGCTTCATTACATCGGTCAGAAATTTTTTGTATAACTTTGTTGTTTTACAGATTTTCATGAAGTAATGACGACATCTTCTATTTTGTCGCGTGTACGTCCATCGTTCTTTGAATCTTTGGTTCATTATAGTATACGTAGACGGTTGGTAATAATTTTTCAGAGAGAATTATAGCATACTGCGCTGTATACCTTCATATTAAGGTTTATTTGAAGTGTAAGTATGTAAAAACTGAAAATAAAAAAAAAATGTGACCTATTACCGGTATGCTATTTTATCTAAACGCATAGCCATCTGGAGCTCCCATTTCTGTCACTTTCATTTGTAGCCAACCCCTTCATACGATTACAAGTTTTTGGTGACTAGAACGTTCTACTTTTGCAAATGCTAAAAATGCAACAGTATTTAAGCAAATGTGTTTACGCCTTGTTACCGGGTACTAAAAATGTACATTTTAGCAGCAATCAGTATACTACAACCATCCTCCCAGTCCAGCGGAAATTTTGGAGGTATCCATTAAAAGCAAAAAAGTACCAAAATGGATGCGAACAAAACTAAAGTAGAATTGAGCAACGTACTTAACAATACATTTATATCGAACAGTTCAATCACGGTTCGTGACCAGGAAAAAATATGTATAAGTCCACAGGACAGCATGTGATGAAACCAGTTTTTTTTTAATACGAAACAAAAACAAATATGGAACCATTTATTTCACCCATTATTAAGCATGTGCTGGAAAATTAAGTAGAATACGAGCGACATAAATCAAAGTTACTAAATGCTGTTTCCCGAAATTCCTTCACCAAAGAAGATGAAGCAAATATTCCAGAATACGAACCAAGAACTTCTGCCACCATGAATAATTTAAAGCTATATATCCTCGGTGTAGCAAAGAAGCTTAAAAGGCAAATCCTCCAGTCCAGATTGTACACCAATTAGATTCATTTTAGTGTGTGCTGATATAATAGATACGTACTTAACGATCATACACAAGTGCTCGGTCGACGAAAGTGCAGTACCTGAAGAATGGAAAATTGTGTAAGTCAACCAGTACTCAAGAACGGAAGTAGGAGTAATCCGATGAATTACAGACCCATATCACTGACGTCGATTTTTAGTAGGGTTTTGGAACATATATTGTGGTCACATATTATGAACTGTCTCGAAGAAACCGGTCTGTTGACACACAGTCAGCACGGATTCAGAAAATATCGTTTTTGTGAAACTCAGTTATCTCTTTATTCTTAGGAATTAATAAGTGCTATGGAGAGAGTATCTCAAATTGATTCCATATTTCCAGATACTCAAACGGCTTTTATACCGTTCCTCACAAGCGGCTTCTGAAATTACATGCCTGTGGGGTATCGTCCCAGTCTTGAGTCTGGATTTGTGATTTACTGTCAAAAAGGTAACAGTTCGTGATAATTTATAGAAAGTCATCGAGTAAAATATAAGTGATATCTGACGTTCCCCAAGGAAGTGTTATAGGCCCCCTGCTGTAACTAATGTAAATTAACGATTTAGGAGACAATCTTAGCAGTCCTTTTACATTGTTTGCAGTTGATGCTGTATTTTACTGTATATTAAAGTAATCAGAAGATCAAGAACAATTGCAAAATGATTTAGAATAGACATCTGTATGGTGAGAAAAGTGGCAAGTGACCCTAAATAATGAAAAGTGTGAGGTCATCCACATGAGAAGTAAGTGGAATCCGTAAAATTTCGATTACACTACAAAGCTGACATATCTAACGGCTGTCAATCCAACTAAATACCTAGGAATTACAATTGCAAACAACTTAAACTGGAACGATCATTTAGATAACGTTGTGGGGAAGGCAAACCAAAGACTGCGTTTTATTGGTAGAACACTTAGAAAATGCAACACATCTATTAATAAGACCGCCTACACTATACTTGGCAGTCCTCTGGTAGAATACTGCTGTGTAGTATGGGATCCTTACCAGATAGGATTGACGGAGGACTTCGAAAAAGTTCAAGGAAAGGCAACTTGTTTTGCTTATCGCGAAATATGGGAGCGACTGTCACGGATACGATCCACCAGCTGGCGTGGCAATCATAAAAAAGGCGTTCTTCTTTGTGGCTAGATATTTTCACGAAATTTCAATCTCCAACGTTCTCCTCTAAAAGCGAAAGATACACTCACCTGCGTAGGTTCAAATGGTACTGAGCACTATGCAACTTAACTTCTGAGGTCATCAGTCGCCTAGAACTTAGAACTAATTAAACCTAACTAACCTAAGGACATCACACACATCCATGCCCGAGGCAGGATTCGAAACTGCGACCGTATTGGTCGCTGGGTTCCAGTTTGTAGCGCCTAGAACCGTACGGCCACTCCGGCCGGCACCTGCGTAGGGAGAAATGATAACTATAATAAAATAGAGAAATCAGTGCCCCCACTAAATGATTTAAGTGTTCGTTTTTCGCGTGCACTTTTAGCGTGTGGAATGGTAGAGAAATAGAGTGAAAGTCGTTCGATAAATCCTCTGCCACGAACTTAACTGTGAATTGCAGAGCTGTCGTGTAGATGTAGACGAAAATATTGTTGACCGTCCTACAAATTAACCTATTTGTTAACAACGAATGTCGATATTTTGACTTTAACAACAGTGTTACGATGTTTCGAAGACACGATTGTCGATATTCTAACTGCGATTTTTAAATTTGCAAGACGGATATTTTGAAAATATCAATGATTATCAAACTTCGCAAGAATTTAGGAAACTTACGCTCACTTTCACATAAATAACACTATATGTAGGCTGTAGGGGTATACAGGAGTAATAGGATGGCGACAGAGAGGGCATGCACATTAACCGTGCTAGCTCAGTTAATAACCCTGTACCGATGCGGTAAAAAGGCACATGAAAAAGGTGAAGGTCGACGAAGACCGAAAATCCCTACTTCGTAGTATATTACTTGTTATCACATCAGCTGATTTCTAATCAACCTCGGGAGGACGATGGTTCAATCCCGTCTCCGGCCATCCTGATATAGGTTTTTCGTGATTTCCCTAAAATCGCTTCAGTCAAATGCCAGGATGGTTCCTTTGAAAGGGCACGGCCGATTGCCTTCCCCATCCTTCCCTCACCCGAGCTTGCGCTCCGTCTCTAATGACCTCGTTGTCGATGGGACGTTAAACACTAATCTCCTCCTCCTCCTCCTCCTCCTCCTCCTCTAATCAACTGGCCGCGCGGGATTAGCCGAGCGGTCTTGGGCGCTGCAGTCACGGACCGTGAGGCTGGTCCCGGCGGAGGTTCGAGTCCTCCCTCCGGCATGGGTGTGTGTGTGTTTGTCCTTAGGATAATTTAGATTAAGTAGTGTATAAGCTTAAGGACTGATGACGTTAGCAGTTAAGTCCCGTAAAATTTCACACACATATGAACTAATCAACTGGTTTGTCCAGTGACGACGTCACATGAATGCAACTAGTAATACCAGGACTCTCACGGAGACAACATTAAGTTATAATTCCTGCTTTGAAAATTCACGAACAGCCAGATAACAATAGCGCGTCTGTTTAAACTTGTAGTTGTGTCTTAACATCGCTTTATGGTTATCTGATAAATAAATATAACAGCTGATTTAACATCGTCTTTATCAGTAAACTACGTGAAATATATAGTATTAAGATTCATGTACTCCTCATAACCTGGGTGGCTAAATCGATATCGCTGAAACTGACAGCTTTCACCAGTAATGGAGCTCACTGTATCAAAATTAAGTCAGCCTAATACAGGCGATGTCATGATGCCTATTCAAGTCTGTCGAGACAGAAAAGTATGAGAAGCTGTTGATTAAGGCCGATCGCTTCACCACCGTTCGTAAATATAACTGCGTTCCTTTCTCTCAGGATTTGTTTGCCTTTGTGTCGTTAAACAACATTAAACACCGTAAACAGTTTTCCTTAGACTGTATGCCAAATTGACTTTCTGAGGTGGTTGGCATATTTACGGTGAGTGAAGATACGGAGTCACTAGTGACGACTCTTTCTGCTGGGTCAGTTACAGGAGCAGTGTATTTAAAACAAGTTTCCGCCCCCCGGCACGCGTGTTGAAGAGAAAAGGTTAATGAGGAGCTGGTCTTCAAACGGCCGCGCGCAAGCGCGCCACTGCCGTTGTTTGGTCTGTCAGATATTCGTGTCCCTAGCATGTAATTAAGAGTGCCACCTACTTCACTCCTTACGTGTGAGCACTCTGTAATTGGAAGAGAGAAATCTCGTTATGCATCAGCGGACTTCTCGCGTTTTGCATTTCAGGCCTCCGACCGCGCAAAGATTGTGCCGCACCGCCCGCCTGTATTAATTCAAAACGTGCTCGTGTTGCAAACAGACGCGCTGCCATATCAGTTTTCATGGAGAATTGGATGAAAAGATTTCTTTCGGACCCTGTGTCTTTGGATTGCAAAAGAGATCGGCCTGCATTGATCGCATTCGTTCAGCGGACTCCCCTGTAATTCTCATTACGTCCTCTCGCGGCCCTTAATGACACGCTCCGTTCTGAGGGACTTCTTCGATATTTTAATGAGTGTGTCCGTGGTATTGCAGGGGCGAAGGGAAGGTTCAGTGGGTGAGCTGGAAACGCCGTGCTTTACGGGTGTTCTTTGCGTCTCTAGTGAGGCTAGCAGCTCCTCTGGTCGTGCAACATCCCTGCACATGGATACGCGTGTGACAGCAAGTTAAAACTGTGTTAATGAGAATTACTTTGTATAAATTCTGTATCAATAAACAGAACAGATTATTCAAAAATCTTTCTCGTTGGAGAAACAAGTGTTATTGTGCAAGACGTGGAACGTAATATAAATGATGTTGCTAATAATGTAGGCTGTAACACCAGCACATGGATTTCCAACAGGTTCTGGGGCTTCCTTTTTAATTTCTCTCTCTCTCTCTCTCTCTCTCTCAGAAGTAGGTTTATTTAATTTTGTGAACGTCCCACAGAACATGGATCAATGAGTTGCAAGACTGCTTTCTAGATCACTACCAGCGCGCACACACACACACACACACACACACACACACACACACACACACACACACACTTTTCCATGAAGTACAGGAAACTTGACAGTAACAATGCAATAGATAAATGATTCTTTTGTCTTTATTTTCAAGAAAGCATGCGCGATTTGCAGCGCGATATTGACACTTCCTTCTTTAAGTCTTGGATTTCACACGTTCTACAAATTTTACTACTGAAAAGAAGCTGTAATCTAGTAAAAATGATCTTAGGGCTTTGCTGCAAAGAGACAATGATGAAATAATTTTACTTTTATGTGGAAGACTACTGTAAACTTCTGTCGCAGTGTTTGTGGTAGAACTAACTGATCTCCTTACTAACTGGACTAATTTTTACTTTTGCCTTAAAATATATTGATGCGTAGTTTTTATTTGTGTGTAATATAGGCAGAACAGCATGACTAGCACGTGGACAAGGGAGGAAACGTGCGTTTTAATAGAGCTAACGAAGTAATTATACACCCGTCCATTTCCGTAAACAAACTGTTTAGTTTGCGAGCCAGATACTCCCGAAAACTGCCGCCGAAGAGCGCTGCAGTCCAAAATCACGATGAGGAGCATGTTTCGTGTGATGCACCAGCTTGTTCTAAGCGAGCGCCAATCATGATGGAAACTACGTCTGGCGAGCTTAACGATGAGAAACACGTCCCTTGTGAAGAGGGCTTAACACTTAACTGCAGCAAAACACAATCCATACAATTACTAACACGGAACTCTAGTAAAAACGAAAGTTTATTGGCACAGAGTTGTGAAACAGTCGCCGCATGGAGTGGCCCCGCGTTTTGAGGCGCCATGCAACGGATTGCGGGGCCCCTCCCGCCGAAGGTTCGAGTTCTCCCTCGACATGGGTCTGTGTGTGTTAGTTTAAGTAGTGTTTAAGTCTAGGGACCGATGACCTCAGCAGTTTGGTGCCTTAGGAATTCACACCCATTTGAACATTTTTTTTGCCAAACAGTCAGTGAAGTGGAATATTCAAATTCGTAGGCATGAGGGTAGGTCGAAGATTTCTCGGAAGTATCACTTTTAGAATCTCATACAGAAACTGAATGCTGCTGCTACCGAGCGAGGTGGCGCAGTGGTTAGCACACTGGACTCGCATTCGGGAGGACGACGGCTCAAACCCGCGTCCGGCCATCCTGATTGAGGTTTTCCGTGATTTCCCTAAATCGCTTCAGGCAAATGCCGGGATGGTTCTTTGAACGGGCGCAGCCGACTTCATTTCCCTTCCTTCCCTAACCCGATGGGACTGACTACCTCTCTGTTTGGTCCCCTCCGCCCAAATGAACCAATCAGTTACCCAACCAATGTTGCTGCCGTCCCCAGGATATTATTTCGTATCATCATTTATTTTGGGGCAACTCAGTGCTCTCACCAACAAAATTATTAGCTGAGAATGGCTGTCAGTCTGATCTACGGTGTCACGGAGTTCTGACCCTGCCACCTCTGTTCAGATATTCCGTCGTGGAATTTGTTGTTGCCAGTACTGACTCATCGAGAAGGAAACGCATCACTGATGCAATGGACACTATGCGGAAAACGACATGCACTTTTATAACACTTCCGTAAGCATTGTAGAAAAAGGTGTGCACTATTCAGTAGGTTTCATTTTCAACTGAGTTCCATCAGAACTAAAAAAAAACTGTGTCATACACTCCAGTTATTCAAATTCAAACTGAAATACTTGCTTGTTTCACGAGTCCCTGACAGTAGTTGAGACAATTTCTCTGTAACGTGTTATTTATCTGCATACTCTTTCGCAATTTCTTCGTATTTTATTAATTCTATTGTTTATAAATTTTCAAAACAGCATTCTGTAAACCATGAACTGACTCGTTCCATTATCAAACAGCTCTGTCTCGCAGTCCCACGGAACCTGACAGACAAATAAATAAATAAAGAAAACAATTCAGTGCGAAACATAAGCCTACTCTAGTCACTGACATCCAATTCATTCCCAGTCCTGCGGACTAATCTTTAGTAGTAGTAGTAAGTAGTAGGAGTAGATTGCTTTTACACGAATATTGGGCATGTTATGATACTACACTTTAAGAATAAATAAATGTAATTCATTCATACAAGCATTCAAGTACAGGTCTAATTTGACAAGAATGGCACTTCATAACTGACGTCATGTCTCAGGAACCATGACGTTCTGTTCTAGTAAATAAACAAATACCGCCTTGATCACAACTTTTTATTCACCGACTAACGGCTTCAGTCAGCACTGCAGATCATCTTCAGTTCTAGGTGGGGAGAAAAGGGGAATAATATTTACGATTTTACACAACTGCGATATTACACACATTTGTGTCACAGGTAGCGGAAATAATACGAAAATGTTAAGAACTCACAACTAAATGGAGCCGCAGAGTGCTACTTCTTAACTAACATAAAAAATAAGGATTTGCTGTGGATAAATTTTTTCGTGTAGTCACGTGGCATGTGCATAAGTCATTGATAAGTACATTAAAACAATCTACAGGTGTTCCTCCCTATATAATTAAATAAAAATTGATAAATTTCAGACTCGAAGTACACGTTAATGTAGTATATTTCAGCATGCACCAGCGGAAGACCTAAAGCGTTCAATAATTCCGTTACGGCGCAGAGAGTGTTTCTTCCGCTTAGGTGTGTATGAATGCGATAGCGACCTATTGAAAGAAGGTCGACTGCAGAAGCATATAGACAATATCTAAACCACTTCTCGAATAATACCCAATTTTTTAAACAGCTTTAGACATTCTGTAGGGAGAGACGTTCTCTGGGTTACAACTGGCGCGAGACGTTTACGTCTGGCCTGCGGGTGCGGCGTGTGGCCGGGAGGTATCCGATGTTCCGTGTCCACATTGCACGATTAGCATGGCCAATCAGCGGGGTGCGCAGCTACACGTGCAACATGTAATCAGCCCGATCGCCTACAGTGTGCCATTAAAGCGCCGCTACCGCACCCAGTCTCCTGCAGCCGCTCTACGTGTTAAGTAAGCAATAAACACCGCACTGAGGATAAAAAAGGAATTACTTTACCAGTCCCGGGGTGGGTGTGGGAAGGGGGAGGGTTGACGAGGGAGACGACCAAAAGCAACTACAATTCACTTCCTACGAATGTAGGGACTGTAGTGACGAATTATCCGGAATGCAAAGTGTTTCCAAAACATTAACCAGATTTAACAAGACATCTAAACAAGATGGGTAAAATAAAAGTGGGCCGGAAAATATTTCAGGCGCCGTAAGGTAGGCAACCTTACTAAGATCATTCGCACCAGAGGTAGGTAGATGATGTGAGCTGGATTGCCTATCTTAACCCTTTGACTCCCAACGGGACATACGTGTCCTTCGGTAGGTTTTCAGAGAACCAGTTGGAATTTGTTGCATGTTATTGTTATCCGTGTCCCACTTGTAAAGGAAAGCCTACTAATGGTTGGCAGAATTCATATAATCACACGTTATATTGATAGCACCAGTAGCGGCCGCGGTCGAAGAAAACAATCATAACGACCGGGAGAGCGGTGAGCTGACCACACGTCTCTTCTATCCGCATCCTCAACTGAGGATGACACGGCAGTCGGATGGTGCCGATGGGCCACTTGTGGCCTGAAGACGGAGTTCTTTTTTATATTGTTACCCTCGTCTCGGTTTTGACACATCGAATTAGTTCCCACCTGCAGATTGGCAACCCCATTACCAGATTCGCAAAGCGAGCTGTCTTCGCTCCTTAACGGACTCATCGCGTTAGCGACTTGCACCGACGATTTGACGCTTACCACACCAGAAACGAAGCACACAGTGAACACCTATAATGTATGTTTGAAACTTGGAGAGACGCTCTGTCCACTGATGTGTGCCTGTTTTCAGAGTGTCTTGTAGATTTCACGCAGTCGTCTTTTGAAATCCTGGAGGTACTTATAAATGATCTTGTATGTCCCCCACCCCAACCCAACCTCTCCCAACCCCTTTGAAAAGTAAACGGTGGCAAATATTCCTTTCATATTGTTACTTATGACAAATACATTAATTAAAATAACGATACATTAATGTTCCTGAAAACTGTTCGTAGAAGAAAGATTAGTCACCTCGAAAGACTCCAGTCACAACACAATAACTCTAAACACAACCAACAAACACACACACACACAAATTCTAAAGATCGGTGAACTTTACAGTCACACAAATAAACAGCAAAGAAAGGCAACTGAAGGAGAAAGGATTAAAATACAAAGTAAATTCAGACATATATGAAGATTACATAGAAAATATAATTATGGAGGCAGTAAGTGCGTTGGCAAGGGAAAATAGGAGAGAAAGCAGCAGTATCAGTTTTGGATTAACTAGAGAATTACTAAAAAAGAAATCCGTACTATGACAACAAACATGAAAACACAACAGAAAACAACACAAACTCAGAATTTATACCACGCAGGAAATTTAGGAAAAAACTTCAAAATGAAAAGTCATCATTTCAAAAGCAGACAGGGGGAACACACTAGTGCTTACAGACAAATAAAAATAGGGTACATTGAAAAAACACGACAATTCATCTCCAAAGCAATATTACAAAAACAAATTCCAGAGAGAAGTGAAGAAACTCTCTGAAAAATATAAACATCATAGTGGCTAACATGGATAAAAGAAAGCTGGCACAGATTAAGCCCACTGAACCTGTCCTCCGAAGCCAATTAAAGATCCACAAACCGAATCTCCCTGTGAGGCTGACACTCCATTTCACAAAATCCCCCACTTTCAAACTTGCAACAGATATGTTAAAATAACTGCCTAAAAATTTCACAGTACAAGAAGATAGAACCATTAAAATACTACACAGCTAATACAACAAATAAAACATACAAAAATCCTAGACACAGGAACACTCCTCTCGTTTGATACAGAAAGCATATATTCCAACATATCAGTACCAGAAACAATAGACACATAGATAAAAATCTGAAAACATGTATTCAAGTTCCTGATGAACAGATTAATGAAATACTCACATTAATGAAGCTCATAACAGAACAAAATTACTTTCATTTCACTAACGAATTTTATTTCCAAATAGATTGATTACTAATGGAGTCCCCAGTTTTAGGAGCCTTAGCAAAAATAGTTCAAATGGCTCTGAGCACTATGGGATTTAACATCTGTGGTCATCAGTCCCCTAGGACTTAGAACTACTTAAACCTAACTAACCTAAGGACATCAAACACATCCATGCCCGAGGCAGGATTCGAACCTGCTACCGTAGCAGTCCCGCGGTTCCGGACTGAGGGCCTAGAACCGCGAGACCACCGCAGCCGGCAGGAGCCTTAGCAAATTTTTCTTTTTTTATATAAACCACATTGAACAAAACATTTTCTTATTTTCTTAAAAAAATATTACCGAAAGAATACAACATGTTATTGTTTCAGGTACATGGATGACATCCTCTGCTCAATGGACGAGCCACAAACAATAATTGAAAAATTATGTACTAACATCAACAAGTTACATAAAAAATATAAAAATCACAATTGAAAGAGAACAGAATAATCAAATTAACTTACGAGATATAACAATCAAAAGGCAAAATAATAAACGTATGTTCGAAATTCACCATAAACTCACTGCAACTGACATTATCATTTCGCACGCCCAAAGCAAGACCCAATGCAGTACGGCTCAACAAAGAAACTACCAAAAAGAACGTGACACAATAATGCAGATAGCAAAAAAAAAAAAAAAATAATGGTTACAGTAGTAACATACACACAAAGCTGAACAACAAAATTAACAGTAAAATAAAATCAGAAAACACTAAACCACAGGTAACAACACAACAGAATCACAAACACGCAGCATCATAACAAGTACCTAGAATAATCAGGAAAATATAAGAGAAAACACTAGGTGGTCCACAATGACATACAAACACAAACTCACACATAAAATCACCATCATTTTCAAAAGACAGGCTATAAACATACCATACACAACAGACAGTTCTATCCAAAAATACATCCCAAAACTGACAAAAGACATAGACATATACAAAGAAGCAGGTATATATCAGTTACAGTGTAACACTTGTGATGCAGATACATAGAACAAACAGGCAGAACATTTGATGTTAGATACAAGTATAGGAAAACCACTCAACATTTGTAGAACACCTAAGAGAACACAATCACAAACCAGCCTCTAGAGCACAAGATATGGAAATAATTACAGTCAGCAATAAAAAACACCTCCTATCCTAACCCTGCAAGAAATTAACCACATACATTTATTACATGCACGTTAGCCGGCCGGTGTGGCCGTGCGTTTCTAGGCGCTTCAGTCTGGGACCGCGTGACCGCTACGGTCGCAGGTTCGAATCCTGCCTCGGGCATGGATGTGTGCGATGTCCTTAGGTTAGTTAGGTTTAATTAGTTCTAAGTTCTACGCGACTGATGACCTCAGCAGTTAAGTCGCATAGTGCTCAGAGCCATGCACGTTACTCTGAGATCACCCCGGGCGGTCGGACGTACTTGTGCATCCGCACGGAAGAAGATGGATCCATTTTCCATCTATGCGAATCGATTATCACATTCAAATAACATACGTTGCAGAAAGAAAAAGTTGTTTTTACTTAGAAAACTAATACTTGCAGCGAATGAACTCTGATTGTTTGAAAAGTATTGTTTTCAAGTTAGATATAAGTACAACCTCCCCGAGTCCTTTTGCATTCCTCTCCTCTGCCTTTCCCCACTCTCTCTCGCGTCTGCCCAGTCCCCCCACCCCTCACATGAGTCCTCGTCATCCGTCGGCTCCTCCCCCCCTTCCCCTCCAATTCGTTTTTCCTCTCCTTCCCTCTTTTCTTTCCCATCATCTGTCCAGGTTCCCCCCATAAACCCGCCAGGTTAGCCGTGAGCGCTAATGCCCTGCTTCCTGGACTCGGGTAGGCGCACCGGCCCCGGATCGATTCCGCCCGGTGGATTACCGTCGTCGGTCGGTGTGCCGGCCAGCCTGTATGTGGTTTTTAGGCGGTTTTCCACATCCCACTAGGTTCCTCACGTTCCGCCTCAGTTACACGAGTCACAGACATCTGAACACACTCGCACTATTCCATTACCCACACTCGACGCAGAGAGCAGGGGTACACTAACTCCGTCCCGGGAGGGGTGGGGGAAGGTGGGTACGGGGTGGTGGCAGGAAGGGCATCCGGTCCGGCCACCCCTATCCACTAACCTTGCGAAATGCGTTCCTAACAATGCCGACCCTGCGTCAGTGCGGGACATGGCACCAGTGAAGGGAAAGGAAAGTCCAGGTTCCCCCCATCTGCCCTCGGCTGTGGTGTGTCATATTTGTGCCAACTTTTTAGTGCAGTGTTCGAATGAGTGTTCAATGTTGTGCGTCTTTTCCAAAGTGTTGCGAACAGAAATCGTGCTGTCTCTGGTTGTGATTTTTATATCTCTTCCGATCAGAAACCAGAATGTCGCTATGTTTTTTAATTGTCTGTCCATTATTTTACCTCTCTGCATCGCCAACCCTTTGTTTTATGCTCTAAGTTCCACAATTTTCCGTCATTTTACCATTTAAGTCACCGATTTAATGGCCTGCTTTCATTATTTATTATCTTCATTTAAAAAAAAAATCGCGGAGTACTAAGCTGCTGCAGGCCGTCCCCTTCAGGGGGAATCGAATCTCAATCAAGGAAAAAAAAAATACAAGTACAAGTGTTAAATTCCGTTTGTAATCTTTAATTTCGCGAAAATGTTTATTTGTTTCTAGATACAATACGTTATTTTCAAAACTAAAACACTGATTTTGGCAAGGACATAAATCTCTGCTTTCAATTTTTTAAATACAGTTTTTCATAGCGACGTTAATAAATCGTGTTGATATCTTTGTAATTTTCATTCCTTTCGTTTAAAGCTATTACTTCGTAAAATCTTAAGTTAACAAAAAAATCGTATACATTTAAATAATGCAGGAAATGCTGCATCATATCTTCTAATTCAAAAGTTGCTGTAACGTACTATTTTTTCACGATAGCTACCATAAAACTGCACTTCGTAGATCGCTTACCATATATTCACTCTATAAATCGATAGGCCCTATGAAGCTGAAGCTGGTCGTGTTACAGGTGTACTGTGTCGTGTTTCAGCGTTCTGCCACACTCAAGAGGCGCTGTCGTCGCTGTGCTCGCTGATCACGGGCGACGCGCTGCTCTACTCCATGTTCCGCGTCGACGCGACGGCCGAGGCGTGTCCGTTCCGCGGACCGTTCACGTTCACGTACAACCGCGGCTACGGAGAGTGCCGCACGCCCGTCTCCTCCATAGACTCGTGCACCGACGACTCGCGCCTGCTGCTGCGCTACCAGGCCTGCCCCGACATCTCCGGCACCGAGAGCACAGGCAAGTACCGTCCGAGGCGTCACTGCTGTCTCATTTCTCCACCTACAAGCTCCTTTTACGATCTAAATGTCCACGTCCAGTCCAGACCACACCTTGTCCAGAAATAAAGACGCCTCATTTTAAGCCCTTCATCCCCGAGTAGGAACATTCCAGTATTGTATGATTATATGATAGCGTAACAAACACTGGTAGCAGTTACTTCTGTAAAATATCTGGGAGTATGCGTGCGGAACGATTTGAAGTGGAATGATCATATAAAATTAATTGTTGGTAAGGCAGGTACCATGTTGAGATTCATTGGGAGAGTCCTTAGAAAATGTAGTCCATCAACAAAGGAGGTGGCTTACAAAACACTCGTTCGACCTATACTTGAGTATTGCTCATCAGTGTGGGATCCGTACCAGATCGGGTTGACGGAGGAGATAGAGAGGATCCAAAGAAGAGCGGCGCGTTTCGTCACAGGGTTATTTGGTAAGCGTGATAGCGTTAAGGAGATGTTTAGCAAACTCAAGTGGTAGACTCTGCAAGAGATGCGCTCTGCATCGCGGTGTAGCTTGTTGTCCAGGTTTCGAGAGTGTGCGTTTCTGGATGAGGTACCGAATATATTGCTTCCCCCTACTTATACCTCCCGAGGAGATCACGAATGTAAAATTAGAGAGATTCGAGCGCGCACGGAGGCTTTCAGACAGTCGTTCTTCCCGCGAACCATACGCGACTGGAACAGAAAAGGGAGGTAATGACAGTGGCACGTAAAGTGCCCTCCGCCACACACCGTTGGGTGTCTTGCGGAGTATAAATGTAGATGTAGATGTACCAGATTCGTTACAATATTTGGTATCTCTGCCAATATAAACTATATCGATCATAATTATTAACTGAGATTTCCTCAATACACAGGTTGTTTTTACTCAAACGTGATAACAACTCACAAATCTTAAAATATATTTGCATAAGAATTCAACGCTGTCTGTTCAAGATGTTCCTCCGTCTATTTCGATCTTGTGTGTTCTGCATCTTCTGCATCCGTCTTACCATTATTAAGTGCACATTTTTGAGTCATGAAGTCATGGGGTCGTTTCCGTCTCTTTCTTCCTTCAGTTTCTTACTTCAATATAAGGTTTGGTATTTGTGTTCCCTCCATTCTTCTTTCACGTCCCTCCCAGTACACTTTCCTTCCATACAACGCATGACTTTTTCTCTTTCATTTACATTCTCTTCAATACTTCATTGTCACTTATTTTTTATATCTTGAAAATCTTGGTAATTTTCTCCAATAAACCCATCTCTAATACTTTCAGCTCATTAGCATGTTTCTGATAAGTTGCTTAATCTCTGCTCAGATATCGACTTTAGCATGATTCTTTTAGTTCTGTTCTTCACATTTCCACTCAACAAGACTGTTTTGACCATCTCAGTGACCTTACACAGTTACTAATTATTTTATTAATTTCAACATCCGATTTTCTTTCTGTTTCTAAACTAGACCCAAAGTAAAAAAAAGTATTTTTTTCATTTTGTTTCCATCTATGCTCAATTCGTCTGATCATTGTCAAGGTGTTCTGTAGTTAACCTTCATACCTCAGTTTTAACATTCAGTTGCTAACTAACTACGTAATTGATTTCCATCCTCCACTACCTTGTGCTATGACTACTTGGTCATCAGCAAATGGCAAGTGCTGTAGATATTTTTAATCCGTAATTTCTAATCCCATTCTCCTATATTTACGAGACCACGTGCTAAGATTAATATCCCAAATTCTGCGTATACATCAATAATATCGCAAGATATTGATTGCTTTTCATCGATTCTGAAGCTTTTCTTTAACAGAACAGTATACTGCAAGATAAAATCACACAGAAGTGATGGGAAGCCGGTGCCGTGGTTGTTAGAAGACGGACCACTGAAGGTAATGGCAGAACCGCGAACTGTTAAGTTGGAAACGCTACGCCTACCAGAGAGCTGGCGACCGCCACAGCCGGTTGCGAAAAAGTATTGATTCACGACGGACGAATCAGAAACTAGTGCGAAGCACAATTCGTTGTTAGCCAAACGTAGAACAGCCAAAGAAAAAGTCAAAGCAAGACAGTAAGACGTAACCGTGTTGGACCCAAAATACTGAATGGCGTGTGACGTATAGCTTGATAAAATGATGGAGCGTGGCTGTCAAAGTGTAAGGTCGCCGCATTGGGATACTTAGGGGCGTTCCATGACCAGCGAAGGATCGTATGTTGACGACTCCAACACCTCTACGATATCTGATTTATCCACCTAGTCGACTTTTACATTGTACGACAGCAAAAAAGGACTTATTTGGGATACAAGGTGAGAATTATGTCGCATGAGTGACATCAATGCAGACGATATTTCGTATGTAAAATATAATATTTTTTATATATTTTATTTTCACATCTAAAAGAGTTCCTAATGCTTAATTGTAAAAAAAAGTTATGTTCTGAAAAAGAAACTGATACTTTTTTACTCGTTCTTAAAAAGTTTTGTAGTGTTGATTGACACACAAGGTTTCTCTAAAAAATATAGTTTCTGTAAGGAAAAATGTTAAGATCTTCATTATTTTTAATGAAAGGAAATTTGCAGAACTGGTTAAGGAAACCAAATCTAAATTTATACAAATATCAAAGGAAAACAGTTCAAAAATTTGACTAGAAGACGATGTAGATTGGTAAGATACATTCATAGGCATCAGGAAATAGTTAATTTTGCATTGAAGATATGTATGGGGGTAACATTTGTTGAGGGAGACCAAAGCTTGAATTCTGTAAATAAGTTGAAATGGAGATATAGGTTGTCGTAGTTAGGCAAAGATGAATACACTTGCTCAGTTCATCCGGCCGTGGTGGCCGGGCGGTTGTAGGGGCTCAGTCCGGAACCGCGCGACTGCTGCGGTAGCAGGTTCGAATCCTGCCTCGGGCATGGATGTACGTGATGCCCTTAGGTTAGTTAGGTTTAAGTAGTTCTAAGTTCTAGGGTACTGATGACCACAGATGTTAAGTCCCATAGTGCTCAGAGCCATTGAACCATTTTAACTTGCTCAGTTCACACTAGTGTGGACAACTGCAACAAACCAGTCTACACACTGAAAACCACAAAAACAACAATAACATCTGACATGTATAAAAAAAACCACAAAAACAACAATAACATTTGACATGTATAAAAAAACCGTAAAGTTCCAGTACAACACTCGTGGCTGCCGCATCGCGGTCGGGAAGTGGGGCTGAGGCAGCTTCAGTTAAGTTTTTAAAATATGACGACACTTGGTGTAATTGTATTTTTAATTTGACAATGTCCATTATGGACAAACATTAGTAAGTGTAATTCTGAAGAAGGTTGGGTTATCCCAATTGAAACCTAGGTAAATCTAGGTAACTCCGCAACTGAGGCTGTTAATTTTGAATTTAATATTTATACAGTTACTGACAGGGCCGCGAAATGCTGAAAGTATTGTAATTGCTTATATCCAACACCAAGTAAAATTAAGTAGGAAATGGAATTACGAATTTACAACCCTTTCCCTTTCTGCCACAGTAAACTACGCAAATGAGGCGTTGTTTCATCTGCAAACCCTCATACTCAATGGACAAAAAAAAAAAAAAAAAAAAAAAAAAAAAAAAAAAAAAAAAAAAAAAAAAGGGACACCTGTCAAATACCAGTGCATCCCTTAAATGTGTGTAAACTTCCGTTAGGAAACCTCAAAATAAACTGCTTTCTTACTTCCTTCGAATATCTAAAGAGGCGAAAGGTGTGTGTAGCTTTCAGCACTTATTTCTACTCTAAGTTTATATCTTTTCAGACAGCATTTTTTTTTGTATACTTGTGTGTATTCACAACTAAAATTGCGCTGGAAGACTAAAATACGCGCTTCATTTTGATTAAAAACTGTAGTTTACGAATTAGCATTTAAAAGCCCGTGTTTTTATGCATTAAAGACCGTTTGGAGCTACTCTTGGCTGTATGATGTGATACATGTGCCCAGTAAATTCTAAAATAGCTCCCTTGTGAGCAATAAAGGAATTTCGTCGTGATACTTCCATACATAGCGCCTGAGACTAATAACAAGGAGCCGCTTTTGCATTTAACAACATGGAAGAGAAGTAATTTAGACCTGACAGGCGCGGCGGTCTGATATTTTATTAAGTTTTAGGTTTTTGGGTGTGTGAAACCGTTCTAACAAATTTCATAACTAAATATTGTGTCGTTTCTTGAACAGAATTTAACCGAAAACATCGAAAATCAATTACCTACGTGTCTTTACGGCAACTATGTGGGTAATATGAAGCATAAAATAACTTAACGGAGGAAAATAAAGAGCCTACTTATTTACTGTGGGAACTGCGAGACATACGATAGTTCCAGCGACGTAAGTGGTATGCTTCAGAAATTGCCTGTTATTTTACTTAGAATTCTTCGTTTTCTAGTTCCTTTATGTGGTAGAAAAGATTGCCAGATTCGACGAGAATAGCTGAACAACAATTTGAATCCTGCTTGTCCTGAACATGTTTCCAGTGTCTCACTGTCTGTGCTACTTCGCTCTATTCATGCATCTTCATTGGATTCCGAAATGAAGTCTTCATAACGAACTATTACGGATATCTTAACACTGTTGGCCACGGAAACCTTACAGATTTTTAGAATTCCGGCCATTTTTATCATTTTTCATTATTTATTAGGAAGCCTAGCAACCAATGAAGACTGAGCCTGTCCATATGCGTGTTTTCTTTCGTTTAAAACCTGGAGAAATAGTACTCCATCAAATGAGGTGATCGGCTGTCTATCGATATTTTCGTGTCCCGTCAGAGTGTTAACAGGTCCAGTATCGTTTCATATAGCACACACAGACTGCGGAAGGAATATATTTTCTAGATACAAGTATTGAGCTGCTTGTTTTTTCGGTTTCTTAGTTTTCTAAGCGAAAGTTCTATCATCAGGGTTTCCAAATTTCAGTCGGTGCTTGACGATTGTTCATGGCTTGATGAAGTAGTCGCACCGAGGGAAGTTTATTGCTAAAGAAGCAGAAAAGGTGTATTATCCCTAGTGAAAAAGAAACTATAACTCCATAAATTACCTGCACATGGCGAGAATCTGCTTCGCTGTTGAACTATTATAAAATTCCACTATGTTGTTTGAACGTGAGTTAATGTCCCTATTTGTCGTTTGGGGTATACGCCGATATTCTCTCATTAACGTACTACTTGCGTGATTTCCTTATTGCCATGTGCAGATTTCCGTTTTCATTTCTGACGTGCTACTCTCATTTTACTGATAATTGTTGCCCAACTGCCCTTCCATGGTTATAGTCTCTCTGATGCCACATAACGGTCCTCGAAAAAGATTATTCACCATACGAAACAGTACAGAACAAAACACTGTTTCTACCCTTAAATGCCATCTGAACTGGCAGCCAATGGAGTGCCTCCAATAGATTTGCATTTACAATGGGACTCCGAAACGCAATACTGCAGCGGTTCTCCCTGGCGTGGATTCGACAAGACATGGTTGATTTACGGAGATATGTGGCATCACATGTTTACTCACAGCTCATGCAGTTCTCACAAATTACGTTAGTTAAATATCATGCTAACGGACCGGTGGCCCTTGTAGTCTGATCCCTTCAATCCCACAAACCAGCCAACCAATTATCATACTCCTCAAACCACTGTAGTACTACTCTGACCTTGCAACACCGACAGTTATCCTGCTAACCGATTCTGTCGCCGTCGGGTAACACATCAAGCATGAAGAGATGCTGATGGTCCGCAATAATGTCCATGTAGACCACAGCTGTTATGGTGTCTTCAGTTACTACCAGAGGTCCCATGGAAACCCAGGTGAATGTCCCTCATAGCATAATACTTCCCCGCACTGGTCTGTTACCGTGGAGCCGGAATGTTCCGTGCAATCTTTCCTCTGAATGACGGCGTATCCGAAAATGTCCGGTTTAAGAAGAAACGTGATTCGTCCGACCAAGTGACGCGTTTTCATTGACCCACGGCTCATTTTCATGGTCCCGCGTCCATCGCAAACGTAACTGATGAAGCGCTGGGTCAACGTATTAGGGTGTCTTACACGTTCCTTGATGATGCATGGACGTCCAACACGTTGCCGCTTCTCCTGGTTCCAACATCTTTCAACTACCTGCAGTATGTGCTCATAACACTACACGGGAACAGCCGACCAACTTTATTTCTATCCAAGGTGCTCTTTCCAAGTTGCCGGGCCATCTACACTACGTCAAACTCCTTTATGTCAGTACGTTTCCCCATCTGCAGCTTTTATTCTCATTAGAATGATCCTCTATTTGTCTCTTTATCGCTTGCGTGCTTTCCTTACCACGTCAGATTCCCGCAACGCCACCAGTCTCGCGATGGGCAGTGATGATAATGTCTTTGACTCGTCACTGTAATTACAACGATTCTCCTAGTTTTTTTCTTTGTTATCAGTAGTCAAGAAGCTAAACTGGCCTCGGTTTGTACTTTGTTTCATGTTAGTGAACAGTGAAAGATGAACTGAAGTCGTATTTTTTGCACGGAAGCAGGTGAAATTGGCTATCGTGTGGAAACACTTAGGATCTGCGAAGATTCCTGTCAGCGGACTTCAGGCAACTTCCCCTGAGCTGCACGGTGTTGGAACAGCGCGGACCAAGTTTGTGTCACCTCTGCTGCCTCTGGCATCACCTTAATTCATTATGCCGGTGTGTCCTCTGACACGTCTCATCTGATAGGTTGGTACTCACCCCAGGGTGAAAGGTTGATACTGGCGGGGTTTAGAACCACCTCTACATCTACATATATACTTCGCCAGCCACCTAGCGGTGTGTGGCGGAGGGCACAATTCGCGCCAAAGTCATATTCCCCCCCCCCCCCCCCCCCCCCCCGTCTGTTCCACTCGCGGATCACACGAGGGATGTGTGTCAGCTTTACAACTGTTCTCTTACTATTTAGCAACAACAGATATGAATGGCCGCCCATTGCATAGAGTATATTTCAGCTATCATGGTGGACCAGTGGGGGGGGGATAGAGAAGACTCCTTCGTTGAGACAGAAATTGGTCTTCCTGTGAAGTTGGTACAATCACAGAGAGTTGGCATGCTAGTCATCGAGAGCTCCAGTATTTGGCCCGAAATGGATCCTCTCAGGCAAACATCAAGCCATATAGTGCAATGGTAACCACACATGACTCGCACTCGGGAGGACGATACACCCCTCCCGGCAAACATGGCAATTGTTTACAAGCTTTCATTCCGGGACCGCCAGCTTTTTGCATGAGAAGAAGGGAGGAATATTGGGGTTTAACGTCTCATCAACAACGAGGTCATTGGATATGGGGCAAATTCCCGTCCTGCCACCTACATTTAGATTTTCCGTGATTTCCCTGAATAAGGCAAATGCCTGGATAGTACATTTGCAAGTGCACAGCCGATTTCCCTCCCGATCCCTCCTTAATCCGATTTCTACAAGTGGCTGGCTGAGTTAACGAAGAGTATTAACCTCACACGCAGGGCAGAAGAATAGGTTGCTATTTGCAGCATCGTACATGAGACCTCTTGTTTCGGAGCCAAGAGTGTGGATTTAACCACAGACTCAGACGATTCTGTAAATATCTTGGGAGCTTGGATGCCGATTTCTTGAACTCGGCTATTGGATGGAGAACTGTAGGGACCCCTTTACAGGTCAGGCGTGAACTACAAGCAGAAAGTGGATACTCGTTCTTTGTCATACACATGTGTTTCATCTGGGAAGGGCGGGGGGGGGGGGGGGGGGGTCGTTCAAAACAAAAAGAATTCTCCATCGACTTGGTCAGTTATGTGGCTTTTCTGAAACGGGAGTAAATAACGTACATTAATTGCTGATGGAACATTCGTCGTTGCAGGACACAAAAAGAAGACGTTAATATGATTTTATTTAACTTTAAGTGGTCCATTGTAGGTTTCCATAACCAGTCTCACTATTAACAGTAATAATATCCACGTTTACTAGAAAAAGAAAGGTGCTACAACTAGAAGCAGATAGAATTGAAATTTTAAATTACAGTAATGAAATATACAAACGAAATACACTACGCTTTAGCCGCGTATGAGCCGAGCACTGTTGTGAAGAATAGGAAAGACCCATTGTGAATCAGTAGCAGTGTCATTAAGAAAACAAGGAGGGCATAATCGAAAATTAAAACTATGACAAAGCTTCAGCTTGACGTTAAATCTCTCCTGTCTGTGTTTGTTTACAAATAGATTTGCTTTTAGATAACGGCCGCCTTGAGCAAAACACAATTTTTCTTTTTATTCCCCAAACATGTTACGCTGTAATTTCAGCATCATCAGTGGTTTTTTTTGTTATCATCTACAAAACAAGAAAAATACTTTTTACTATTTGAACACAAATTGCAGTTTTTAAAATAGTATTTACATATTTGAAAAACAAGCAAAATTTTCTATATATATCTTGTTACCACGTACTGTGGATTTCCTGGATTTTATGCAATTCATCAAAGCGTACTCTCTCCAGAAGCAAATCTAATGACAAAGCTTTGCTGTTTAATTGAAGCATGCCGGCCGGTGTGGCTGAGCGGTTCTAGGAACTTCAGTCTGGAACAGCGCGACCGCTACAGTCGCAGGTTCGAATCCTGCCTCGGGCATGGATGTATGTGATGTCGTTAGGTTAGTTAGGCTTAAGTAAATCTAAGTTCTAGGGGACCGATGACCCCAGATGTTAAGCCCATAGTGCTCAGTGCCATTTGAACCATTTTGAAGTGGTTGTATGGACCAAAACAAGAAAAAATGTCCAGTAAACATGTGCTCGAAAATGTATACCTTAAAAGTTATGAGCACTTGTTCATTACAAGAATTGTATTTCAAAATAGCGAAGATGAACAAGTGCTCATACCTAAGCATGCGTTTTAGGTCACATGTTTACTGGACTTTTTTTCTTGTTTTATTCCGTACTACCACTTCCCAAAATATGGAAAGCAAATAGGTTGCAGTGGAAGAGATTTGATTCACTATTATATACAGAAAAATGTAAAAACTAATAGACGTTGATCTCGGGGAATAACAGTTTGGGTTTCGGGGATATGTAGGAACACACAGGGTGATAGTGACCTTACGACTTATTAAAAGAGATACGAAAGAAAGGCAATCCTAAGTTCTTAGCATTTGAGAAAGCTTTTTACAGTGTTGCCAGGAATACACTCTTCGAATTTTTTCAAGTAGGAGGAACAAATTTCAAGTTGGGAAGAATTACCTTGTACAGCAGGGCCGGCGACGGCATGCCAAACTAGACACGTGTAGCGTGCTGCGAGCCATGTGCAGGCCAGGCCCGGCCTGTCATTCGGCTTTGCTCAGTCCTTCTCGTAAGTACCCGTAACAGCGCCTCATTTCATTTCGTATTGAGGTGCGGCATGTTTCGGTCGGCAAAACTCTCTGTTCAGCAGAATCGTGCTGTCATCGTTGTTTATGCTTCGCTCTTTGTTCCTGGTATGAAGGGCATTCACAGGTCCAGTGGCTGTTTGCTCAAGAAGAGGCAGTCTATCAATCGTCACACTCCTTTAAGATGAAAGGGAATGATTGGTTAGCCGGTTGGTTGGTTCGAGGAGTAAAGGGACTGTACTGCTTGGTTATCAGTCAATGACAGAAGAGAGGGATGAGAATTTTCAATTCACACAAGCGGCGGGTAAAGCATATTTGCTATGAAACAAAATTACAGTCCCATTTAGAAGAATTTAAAGTGTTAGTTGACAGTGAAATAGCAAATAATGACAGCACTCGACAGGCGGGATTCATTGTTCAGCACATTAAGAAGCACTTTGTGCTAAATTTGCAGGCACGGAGCACTTGAAAAAATTAGTAGTACGAATAGTAAAATTTCTGAAGTCGCACGCACTATACCATTGTCATTTGCTACAGTTTTCAGTGGAACTGAACGAAGACTATGGAGCCTTCATATATTACTGCAAAGCACGTTGGTTAAGTCAATAGGCATGTCCACAACGATTTTTCGATTTAAAACCAGCTACTCTTGAATTTATGAACGAAAAAGTAGAGGAGGAACGAAAATTATAACATCCGGAATGGGTTGCAGACTTCGTATATTAAGTGGGCTTGACCGCACGTTGCCCAAAGTAAGATGGTTCAAATGGCTCTGAGCACTATGGGACTTAACTTCTGAGGTCATTAGTCCTCTAGAACTTAGAACTACTTAAACCTAACGAACCTAAGGACATCACACACATCCATGCCCGACGCAGGATTCGAACTTACGACCGCAGCATTCGCGCCGTTCCAGACTGTAGCGCCTAGAACCGCTAGGCCACTCCGGCCGGCCCAAAGTAAGACATTGCAATCTAAATTCATTGTGATTTGATAGGGATGCATTTCAAAAATAAAATCCGTTTGTAGAAGGGACACATTCTGACAAAGAGAGTCCAGTACTTGAGCTCACAAGCGTTAAAGAAAACTTGAGATCTGAAGATTTCACTGTGGTCTTTTTAAAAGTTTTGAGGACACCGTCAATCTTGCATCTGTTTTCGAGACGTTTTCAGTTGAAAGTATCCCTGTGCATGTACTGATGTAACTGACTGACTTGCAAAGTAATTCCAGGTTTAATGACAAATCTTTTTTCGTTAAAACTGTCCAGGACGTCTACATTGCTTTCCTCAGGTAGAGTTTCCAAGTCTCCCTAATTAGGTTGCAAAAGTGCTACAATATTTCCTTCGACATATTTGTGTGAAAGACCTTTTTTCGATTATGAAAGTAAACAAGTCACGATTTACATTGCAACTTGAGTGTGAAATTCTGTGAAATTGTTTGCCTCTGTCCATATGCCGGCAGTTTGTACCATATAAAAATTATGTCTTCAGCGCAACAAAGATAAATCATAATGAAAATCTATGTTTAGAAATGTGAAATATAAAGCCAAGTAGTATGCAGCGTGACTGCACTGTCGTTTAAATACGACGCGTTCGCAGTTTTCCCCTCTTCCCCCTCCTCACGCTCAGGCGGCGTGACACGGTGGTGGGGGAATGCCCAGCGAGGCCGAGGGCTTTGGGACTCGGGCCCGAGAACAGCCTGCGAGCCGAAACCTTGGCCGCCTCTGTTGTACGGAAATCAGACTGCGGTTAATAGAAACGAAGAGCCTGGAAGGCAGGAAGCAGTCGAGAAGGGAGTGAGACATGTTTGTAGTCTATTCCCGATATTATTCAATCTGCACACTGAACAAGCAGTTAAAGAAACCAAGGAGAAATTTGGAATTGGAACTAAAGTACAGGGTGCATAAACAAAAAATTTGCCGTTTCTCCATTACACTATAATTGTCACGCTTGCAAGGGCAGTTCATCGGAATTGATAGTGACTAAGAAAGCGGTTGTAAGATGAATATCAGCAAAAGTAAAACATGGGTAATGGAATGAAGTCAAATTAAGTAAGGGATGTTTAGAGAATAGAATTAGGAGTATTAGAGGAGTTTTTCTATTTTGGCAGCAAAGTGACTGACAATGGACGAAATAGTGAGGATAAAAATGCATACTGGCAACAGGAAAAAGCGTTTCCGACAGAAAAATTTTTTAACTTCGAATACACACTGAGAGACAGGAAAAGTGAATCACCTGGAAGACATGGTCGAATCTCAATGTAGCTTCGTACGCAAACACATCATTGACAGGTATATAAATTATTAGAGTTGTAATTCTCAGTGACGTAGAATGGTCACCAGAGTGTATTAGTGTCGTTCGTATTTAGTTTTATTACCAAGCCTGGTGGGGCATATCAGGGGCATGAGCAATATCAGATGTTGAATGATCACTGTGAAGAGTCGGCCGGTGTGGCCAAGCGGCTCTAGGCGCTGAAGTCTGGAACCGCGCGACCACTACGGTGGCAGGTTCGAATCCTGCCTCGGGCATGGGTGTGTGTGATGTCCTTAGGTTAGTTAGGTTTAAGTAGTTCTAAGTTCTAGGGGACGGATGTCCTCAGATGTTAAGTCCCATAGTGCTCAGAGCCATTTGAACCAATGTGAAGAACGTGGAGGTGCCCCACACTCATGGGGGACAGCATTCAGCATTCAGCATTACCAGTGCCAGCAGAGTTACAAATGTGCTCCATTCTGGTTCTCCATTTGGTGGTATTGTCGAATTACGCAGTAGCCAGATTTGTGGAGGATGGGGATGTGATAATGACCCGATGTTTGACTGTATAGGAACGTGAGGACAGGCAGAAGACTCATCAAGTTTCCAGACGACCACGACTGACGACCACAAGGGACGACCTCCGTGTTATACATCAGGTACATCGTAACCTCTTCATATCTGCGACTGCATTCCGAGAACAAACAATGAACTCCCTGAAACAATCTTTATCATGTTGCACAATCGGTCGGAGTCCAGCAGCAGCCGGACTATGGAAAAACTGTCCCGTGCGTAGGTTGCCGTTAACAGTACACCACAAATGGTTACGTTTGGAGTGGTGTCTTGACCGGGAAGTGAATACTGATATGTGGTGTCTCATTGTGTTCAGCGATTAATTGTGGTTCTGCACGACCTCAGATCACCATCGTCGCCGAGTACATTGGCGACATGGGGAGAGATCAAATTCCTACAATGTTTTGGAAAGGCACAGTTGTTTTACTCCTGGTGTCCTTCTGTAAGAAGTGATCGGGTATGACTTCAGATCATGACTGGTTGTGATTGAGGGAACTATGACGGCACAATGGTAAATCACGGACATCCTGTGTCCTTATGTGTTAACTCTCGTGCGACGCCATCATGATGCCATTTTCCAACAAGACAATGCTTGTCCACACATGGCACCTTTGCCTATGAACTGTCTGCGTGATGTCGAGGTACTCCCGTGGCCAGTAAGAACCCCCTCCCCCCCTTTCATCTGTCCGCGGTAGAACGTGTGTGGGACCAGCTCGGTTGCCAAGCTGTTCCAGTGACAGTATCCTGGGTATCAAGGACCAGTTACAGCAGTTGTGGGCCAGCTGGCCTCAGGAAAGGATTCAGTGGCTTTATTACACACTTCCCAACTGAATTGTAAGGTTATACGTATTTAGGTTAGCTAATCGACCGCCCAGTACTGGAATGAGGTAAGGTGAATTAGTTGTACGGCTGAACGCTAGCGGGCTCAGGTCACAGGACGTGCTGTTGCAGTCCTGGCTTCCTACTAGGTAACAGATACGAGGGAGTGCAGATATAAAGAGTAACGGCAAAGGACTGGATTAGTGTAAATCCCAGCACAGGGAATTTTGGCGATGGACAGTCGCTTTAGGAGGACAGACAATGCACCAAGAAATGGTGGTGTGTCAGATAATCTTAAAGTTGGCTAACTTACAGCTCTCTGAACCTAGACAATAAATCACAGTAACACATTAAAGCGAATTTGAATACACCTGCAATCTCAGAAAAATGAGGCACATCCAGTGACACAACAATATTTGAATAGCTTTAAAACCACAGAAGTTAGTAATTCACAGTGAATAACCGTTTACATAATAAACCTCTGAATTAACAACTTTTAATCGCTTCGTGAGATTTCAATAAACTATATCTCTGATGTCGGAGGAAGGCAATGGCAAACCACCTCCACTAGGACCTTGCCTAGTACGGCGGTGCGGGTTCCGGCATCGTTGCCCTGCGCTCTGTCACGGATTATGGGACTTCATCATATCTCAGATGAGATCATTGCACTACAGCTACCATCCCTGAAAGCTACGTATCTGTATCTGTTTTATTTTTGGATTTATTACGTCTTTTACATCTTTTTTATTACGCAAATGTTTTTCAGAACGTCTTATTTTCCATATTTACAGAGCTAATGAAACAGCATGAATACGTCACGTATTGTCATACTTGTGTTATTCAATGAACAGTTTACTATTTTTCCAGTAACTTTATTTAAATATTGATTGCAAGTGCTATAAAAAAACTGTGCTAGTTTAAAAGTGGCCAAGCGCATGTGTTAGCGGACACCAAAAGACGCTTCTGTTAAGAAGTCATAAATAATTGTTTAAATAATTTAGAGCGACAATCTGTAGTCATTTAACGTGAGCCCACTTTCGCAAGAATACTAGCTTACGTGTTTATGAACGCACTATTACTTACATTTATTGTTAATGACATGAATGTAGCCGCATGTTTGTGACATTTCTTTATTTAAATATTGTTGTAATATATTCGTTTATTGTGGAAAGTGGTCAACTTGAATCGTATCATGTCTGAAGAGCATAAGGACGATATATATTTAATGGTGATGGTCTTCAGCCAATGGGAAAATCAGGCAGTAACAAAAACTGCGGGATTGAAGTGGAGAAGGGGACTTTTGGAATGAAGAACTCAAGGGAGCAATTCTAGACACTTTCATGTGATTTCTTGAAAGAAGCAGACCTGCCTGTGGCAACGAGTAGTTTTCGAATGGGGAGGTGATTGATTCTGGGAGGTGAATGGCTGCTGACATACTTTAACTTCCGAAGGGACTTAGATTTCAAGAGGTTTGAAAGTGCTCCAGAGTAGGAGGCTGTTTCTGCTTGATTTACGGAACTGAGAACAGACAGAGTATGAGTTACTATTCTTTGTATCGTGCGTGATAATTTATAAATCATCAGGTTCAACTCAGAACTAGTTTGCGCTGGTTAATTTTTTGTGTACTATGCTCACGAAATGGACTTAGCTTTCGCGAGCCTTTGATGACCATTTAGTTTGGAAATTTTGTTACAATTCTCGAAACGCTCTAAGCATAACTTTACTGCATTTGCTAAGGTCATTTTCTGTCTGTATTTTAAATGAATACTGTAGGATCACTTTCCGTTTATTTGAGATGTCCTTTCTTGAATAAACATTATTCAACATGATTTTCTGTCGTCTTCATCAAATAAAGACGTTAGAATAGGATCATTTTTATTAAATTATTCGTTTACCTTTTATATTTCTGTGTATTTTATTAAGACGCAATTCTAGCTAGTGCACAGACTATTTGACTGCAGGATCACTACTACAGATTATTATTTGCAGCGAATTAGCTACGGGACATGAAAGCTCGACCCTTAGAGTACATCGGGCCATTATATTTAAAGAGAGTCGCGCCTAGCCCCAGTACCTAAACTACGAACAACCGCAGTTAATGACGCAATTGGTTTTCTCATATGGACTACTGTATGGAAAAGCAACTACACTCAACAGTAACCGTTAGGTACCGTCGCAGCACCCAGGGCAGCTGTAGAGTAACATTATACTGATAAGTGGGCTCTTTGTAAACTTAAATCAGTTTTATAATCAGCGAAGTAACATCACATAGCCTCTCAACTCGTGAAAGTTCGCTTTGTTTCCTCCTCCCTTTCAGAATGTTTCACTTTTTGTCAGACAGAGTAAATTTAAGTATTAGGGAATCTTTTCTGAAACCTTCTTGTATGGCGTTTGGCCTTGTACGGGGATGAAAGTTTGCCGATAAATTAGCAAAGAAGAGAACAGAAGACTCGGAAATGTGATCCTACAGAAGAATGTTGAAAGTTAGATGGGTAGATAGAATAAGTAATGAGAAGGTACTGAATAAGACTGAGGAAAAACGAAATTTGTGGTACACCTAGATTGAAATAAGGGATCGGTTGACAGGATTTGTCGTGTAACGGGTGGAAATAGTGAATTCATACGTCAGTGCATATTATAAAAATGTATGTATGTATGTGTGTATATACAGTGAGGTGACAAAAGTTGTGGGATACCTCCTAATATCGTGTCGCAAATCATTTTGCCTAGTGTAGAGCAGAAAGACGACGTGGCATGGACTCAACAAATCGCCGGAAGTCCCCTATAGAAATACTCAGGCGTGCTGGCCCTATAGCCGTCCATAATTGCAAAGTATTGGCGTAGCAAGATTTTGTGCATGAATTGATCTCTCGATTATGTCCTATAAATATCTGTGGAATTCATGTCGGGCGGTAGAGTGGCCAAATCATTTTCTCGAGTTGTCCAAAAGGTTCTTCGAAGGTGAATAATTGTGGCCCAGTCACATTGCGCATTGCCATCTATAAAAATTCCATTGTTGTTTGTAACACGAAGTTCATGAAAGGCTGCAAATGGTCTCCAAATAGCTGATCATAATTATTTCCAGTCAGCGATCAGTTCAGTTAGACCAGAGGATCCAGTCCATTCCATGTAAACACAACCTACACCATTATGGAGCCACCACCAGCTAGCACAGTGCCTTGTTGACAACTTGGGTCCAGGGCTTCGTGGCGTCTGCGCCACACTCGAACCCTACCATCAGCTCTTACCAACTGGAATTGGGACTCATCCAAACAGACAAAGGTCTTCCATTCGTTTAGGGTCCAATCGATATGGTCACGAGCCCAGGGGAGGTGCTGCAGACGATGTCGTGCTGTTAGCGAAGACACTCACGTCTGTCGTCTGCGACCATAGCCCATTAACGCCAAATTTCTCCGCACTGTCCCATCGGATACGTTCGTTGTACGTCTCAACTTTAGTTCTGCGGTTATTTGACACAGTGTTGCTTGTCCGTTAGCACTAACAACTCTACGAAAATGCAGCTGCTCTCGGTCATTAAGAGAAAACCACCGGCCACTGGATTGTCCGTGGTGAGAAGTAATGACTGAAATTTGGTATTCTCGGCACATTCTTGACACTGTGGATCGCGGAATATTGAATTCCCTAACGCTTTCCGCCGGCCGAAGTGGCCGAGCGGTTCTAGGCGCTTCAGTCTGGAAACGCGCGACTGCTACGCTCGCAGGTTCGAATCCTGCCTCGGGCATGGATGTGTGTGATGTATTTAGGTTAGTTAGGTTTAAGTAGTTCTAAGTTCTAGGGGACTGATGACCTCGAAGTTAAGTCCCATAGTGCTCAGAGCCATTTGAACCTATCGATTTCCGAAATGGAATGTTCCATGCGATACCGCGTTCAAAGCCTGTGAATTCCCGTCGTGCGTTCATAGCCACGTGGGAACGTTTTCACATGAATCCCCTGAGTACAAATGACAACTCCATCAATTCACTGGCCTTCCATACCTTGTGTACGCGACACTACCGCCATCTGTACACTCTGATCAGGCAGGACCTTATGTCCACCTACCTAATAGGCTGTATGTCCACATCTGGCACGGATATAAGCGGCAGTGCGTCATGTCATGGAAGCAATGTGACCTTGGTAAGTCGCTGGCGGAAGTTGGCACTACATCTGCACACATAAGTCACCTAATTCCCATAAATTCCGTGGAGGGGGGCGATAAGCTCTGACGCCACGTGCAGTCACATCCTAGATGTGTTCGATCGACTGGTCTCGCACTCAGGTGTACGGTGGTTCAAAACCTCGTTCGGCTATCCAGATTTAGGGTTTTAGTGGTTTCCCTGAATCGGTTAAGGTAAGTGGAATACGCCACTATGTTCCTCCAACCACTCAATCTCGCTTCTTGCCATTTTTTAAAAAATTGAGGCAAGTAAAATCTTTGAGGAAACGAGTAGTGTCAGATATTGTGTGCATCCGGCAAAGCTCTTATCAGAACTCTCATCCGCGATGCTTGCATAAAATCTGAAGGTGTCTCCGATCCTTATAAACTCGAAATGACGGGTCACAGCCAACAAGTCGAAAGACATGTTACTTCCTATTTATCCGTTTGCTTAACTGGCGTAAAAGCAGGTACGCAAAGCTTAAAATTACACACTTATCAACGGTACTGGGATGTGTAGGGCTTTTGGCACTTGAATAACTGTCTGGAATAGCTGGGTTCGAATCACCGGGATCTAGGTTTCCGTAGACAGATTAATGCGAATGGCGGGATGCTTCCTTTGTAAAGTACATGGCTCGTTTCCTTCATTATCATCATCGTAAAGAGCGAAATGTCACAGTGATACGACACTGGTCTCGCACTCAGGTGGACGGTGGATCAAAACCTCGTTCGGCTATCCAGATTTAGGGTTTTAGTGGTTTCCCTGAATCGGTTAAGGTAAGTGGTAGCCTGATTCCTTCTCTTTCCTTCCCTAATCCGAGCTTGCGTTCTGTCCCTAATGATCTCTTCGTCGACGAGACATTAAACCCAAATCTTTCGCCGTTCCTTCTTCCTTTTCTTCCTGCTTCGTCATCCTAAACATTCTTTCTTTTTCCTTACTTAAGTACCGTGTTTTTAGGCTCCTCCGGGTATGAGCATTCGACGAAATCAGATAGTGAGATATATTACAAACTCCTGTCCTTCTCCGTTGTTGTCGATTTCAAAGGACCGATTACAGATCGAACGCTGCAAAAAATCGGTCTGTTTTGCAATTTTTAAACGGTTTTTACCGCTACGCGAAATCCCTGCTCCATTACCATTAAAAACTCGTTGTGTTGCTTTAAATGAAATCTTTTATTGTGTTTATGGAGCAAATGTGTCAGCGATTATGAGACCGTTCTGTGTTTTCAAATGAAGGTGCAATTCAGAGTTGAGTATATTACTAAATTTCCAATATTCTATTGAACTGTAATAACGTGACAAAATAAAATATTGCTCTCTGGGAAACGGAAATCTGATATTTTGTTTTCATCCTAATGGGTTTATATTTAACTGCTGTAATGGAGTATCATGATGTGAGTTAGTACCTCTAACAATCTTTTAACGTGTAGGCAGTCTGTTGGCTAACCTGTTAATCACTTCTCAAGATAAACAGTTGGTGGTTTTTAATATGCAGAAATTGGCTTCTCACTAGTGAAGTACATCACTGCAGTGGCGCTCGACACGGATGTAACCGGTTCGGACCCTGGTGATGGAAAACATGTCCATGGAAAATATTTGGCTACCATGTGTACAAGTGGTGGTGTTGGCATATATTTTCTTATCACCATACTTTTAGCGCTGGGTTAAATTCCAGTCGCATCCGCAATGTGTAATGGAATAAGGACGTGAGACACTGTTAACTTCGAATCGCGTGTCGGGGAGGGACATACTACATTTACATCCTTACACTCTGCAAACCACTTTGAAGTGCATGGCAGATGTTATTTCCTGTTGTACCACGTTTTAAGGTTTCTTGTCGTTCGAATATGGTATGAAACGCAGGAAAATGATTGCATAAATACCACTGTGCGTGTCGAGTTTCGCAGTACCTACGTTAGTGATACGTAGAAAATTGAAGTACATTCCTCAGTTAACACTGTTTCTTGAAAATTTGTAAGTAAATTTTCGAGAGACAGCTGAGTGTATCCAGAATGAGATTTTCACTCTGCAGCGGGGTGTGCGCTATATGAAACTTCCTGGCAGATTAAAACTGTGTGCCCGACCGAGACTCGAACTCGGGACCTTTGCCTTTCCCGGGCAAGTGCTCTACCATTTTTTTCACCTATCTAGCCTAAAAACAAAAACAAAGATAGTGCCACCGCCACTTTCATCCTACAGTTAACTAGGACGGCCGTTCGCCACCACTTTAGATTTTGCCAACGAAATAAAAATTAAATATGCCTCTGAACTTTTAATATAAAAAAATAATAAAAGGAGAAAGGAAAGGGTATAATACGTTATTATATTTGATTTGTTGTTCATTTTGTTCTTAGTTTGTTCTTGTGTATTTATTTGGATTCTAAACGCAGGTCTCCTGCCCACTTTTTTTAATCTTTTTTTTTTATTTATATAGGTACCAATGTGCGAACAGTCATAGTTAATCAAGCCTGGAAAACTAAAATAGAATGAAGACACCATCGAAGATATTAAACGTAAATAACATGAAAAGAAAGCTACCACGTCGTAGTTAGGCTTCCCACTGACTGCGCCCACTGATAAAGATTGTTCAATATATGCTCGTTTGCAGTTTGTTCTGACCTCATCTGCCACTGCCTGGAACATTCCAGCTGCACGGGGGGCTGTGAAAGGCGCTCCATAGGTAGTTTGCGAAGCATTGTCGATATCTGGTATGCCCGGAAATAGCATGATGTCTTTCTTGCAAATAGAGTCAGAAGTCAAGGAAATTCTTGTGTCCGTCACGACAGAGGTAATGGACCGCATGTCCACGTATCCAGGTGACGGAGTTGGTTCGAGTCTTGGGGTAAAATGTTTCATCCGGAAACAATAACGTGCGTGCAGATATATGCTCCGGCCTAACTCGCAAGACATAAGCCAGCATCTGCCGCACTAGGTGCCAAACCGGTTCCGCCTCTCCGCAGCTGAGGCGGTGCTCGTCAGAATCTACTGTGTTACAACCCACACAATTAGGAGATTCTGCCATGTGGATGTTGTAGAGACGTTCTTGCGTCACCAGCTTCCCATTAACGACTACGTACCATTGGGAAACAAAGTCGGAATCAAGCATGGCATCGTGTACAGTCTTCCACACCACGCGCCACCGTACGTCAGGATATTTTAGTTCGACCACATTTAGGGGGCGGCGTTGCATCATGTCGTGATAAATACGTCGAGTCGTGGCCATTTGTGGTGTCGTGAGCGCTACACTGCAATAACTTTGTTCTAAATAGAAACGTCCTATATAAAAGAGGGGCGCTAGGATGTCCTGTAGTGGCACCGGCGCTCTTAGTGAAGCAGGTCGTAGCGCCGTCAGAAGCAGACTCGTGAGGCTCGTAGGACAACGGCGCAGCAGACATAAATGTGAGCTAACATAGAGGGCAATGGCCCTATCATGGACGTTGACTAGGCCGAGACCACCTTTTTCCTTGGGGAGAGTAAGAGATACGTATCTGATCTTCAGTAACATACCAGCGGTGACGAAGTATCCCAGCGCTGCCATAATGCTACGAGCCAAGGGTTTCAGAATGGGTAGCGTTTAGGCGACATGCGGTATGCGGGACGCAAGGTATACATTGGCATAATACGCCCGCTGAACGATGTTGAGGGATCGCAAGCGCTGATTTGCAATTCCGGCCCTAATTTGGTGAAGAAGGCGTCGATAATTGAGCGTCGTCGCGCGTCGCATGTCGTTCATGAAATCTAAGCCCAAGCAGCGGACAGTATCACTGAAGTGTAAGGGGGCAATGTGTTCCTGCGGTAGCCGAATCCCGATGCTCAAGGCGACAGATTTGTCAACGTTGATTTGGCTACCAGAAGCTGTACCGTAGGCTGCAATCCAGTCCAACGTCGCGGCCATATCGTCAGCTTCTCGTATGACGATCATCAAATCATCCGCATATGCGGTGCAGCGATAGATGGAGCCGCCGAACTGTATCCCAGTGAGCCTGTCTCGGAGACCACACAACAAGGGTTCTAAGGCCAATGCAAATAACAATGTTGATAATGGACATCCCTGTCGTACTGATCGGCGGATCGGCATGGGTGCCGTCAGTCTTCCATTAACAAGAACTCGAGAAGTAGCCCCATGCAGAAGGCGTGTCAACACTCTGATAAAGGGGTCGGGATATTCCATGCGCCGTAGAACGGCAGTGAGGAAAGTGTGGCCCACACGGTCAAAAGCCTGGCTAAGGTCGATAGACGCCAGGGCTGCCGGCAAACGTCTCACCCGTGCAAGGGAGATGAGATCTATGTAATGACATAACGCAGTTCTGATGTTGTTGGGTCCCCCCAAGGACATCTGATCGCTGGACAGGACGTGCAATAGTGTGCCCCGAAGACGTTCTGATAGCAGCCTCGAAAAGATCTTGAAGTCGCTGTTCAATAACGTTAAGGGGAGATAATCGCGGACATGATTCCGTCCCTTCGGCTTATGGATGGGGATAATCAGTCCTTCCAAGAACGGTGCACGCAACGGTATACCCGGGGACATCAATTCCTGACAAATTTCAACCCAACACGGTACCAACAGTTGTTTAAATGCTCGATAGAACTCTAATGGTAATCCATCGATTCCTGGTGATTTATGGGGAGCACCTTTACCAATGGCGTCGAGCACTTCCTCTTCTGTCACTTCTCCCAGTAAAGTCGGTACCATGTCTGGTGGAACTGTACCGTGGACATGTGCTGATACGGAGTCTACCGTCGCCATATCAGAGAGCACTGATGAATAAAGTTGAGCGTAATGCCCATAGAAGGCTTCTGCTATATCTGCTTGTTCTGCCACGTGTCGTCCGTCGTCCGTTATCATGTCGGTTACCAGTGCCCTACGGCGCCTCCTGCGTTCTAGGAGCACGTAGTGCATAGATGGCCTTTCTGATTGTATCATGTCTGGAGCACGCGATCGTATAACAGCGCCTTGTAAATGATGGCGTGCTAAGGAGATGAGTTGCGCTTTCGCGCGATTGACTATGATCTGCCGGTCAGGTGAGGGCTCCATAGCAAGACATTCCCGTAGGACGGTGTAATAAAAGTTTTCCGTGCTCCTCCTCCATGCCGCCGCTTCTCGGCCGTAAGCCATGAAGGTGCGCCTAAGAGCAGGCTTCGCACATTCAATCCACCAACTGAGGGTCGATCGGTAACGACCACGACGCTGTAAGGACGCGTTCCACGACTCTTCGATAGCACGTTTACTTGCCGGCTCGTCCAGATGGGCGACGTTCAGTTTCCAGGGGGGCCTACTGCGCCACACACGTGCAGCTGGGAGGGCAATGGTGCAAATATAGGCTGTGTGGTCGGTGAATGCAGTGGGCCAGAGCTCTGCTTCTCTCGTCGCCGTCGAAAGGGTGCTTGTGACGTAAATTCTGTCTAACCGACTTGATGAATGACTTGTATAGTGGGTGTATCCAGGAGCTGGGCCATGGATATGGCGCCACGTATCAATCAGGTGGAGGTCACGCACTAGGATTTCCAATTCCGCACACGGGACGTGATGTGGCTGCTGATCAGACGGAGATAATGTACAGTTAAAATCTCCTCCGATCACCATATCGTCTATGCGGCCCATAAATAGACGCGTGATATCTTCCGAAAAGAAGCGGGCCCGATCTCTCCGTCTCCCTGATCCTGAAGGGGCATAGACAGTGATGAGTCGTACACCGTTGACAGTTACTGCCATGGCTCTTGCACTCGGTAAGTACAGTAGGTCCGTAGCCTCCAAAGCGTCCAGTAGCAGAACAGCCACACCACTATCGGTAGCAGAGGCGTGGGAGATGTGGGCGGTATATCCGTAGAAGTCAGGGAAACTAGCGACACATACTTCCTATAAGAGGGCCACGTCGACGTCCGCCGCATCAAGCATACGTTGTAGCATTGTCAGTTTGTGTGGTGCCCTTATCGCGTTGATATTGATTGTGGCTAGGCGAAAGGTGTGCTGCCTAGCCTCTTCACTTATTGTAGACCCCATGGCAATCAAAGCTAACCGCAAGAGATGCCGGACCTCTTTAGGAAGTTCCTCAACATCGTCCGACCACAGTGGCTGCAACACGATGCTGTGTAGCTGATCAGCACCTAAATCTCCCACACGTACGTCGTCTTTGTTAGAGGTAGACGGAGCGCCATCCATCGACGCGACCTGCTGAATCCGTGGTGCAAGAAGTAACTTGGCACTCGTGGTATGGGCAAGTGAATCGTCTACACCACTTAGATTCTCAGCAGGCGCAGCATCCATGCCGTCTGAGGAGATGTCACCTTCTTGACCGGCCGTGTGTAGGAGGCAATCGCTTCCGTCGTCGAGGCGAACGTTGCTTTCGAACGTGGACATCCGTATCCGAATGTGGGAGGCAATCCAGCGTCGTATCACCTTCCGCTAGGAAAGCAGCGGTCGGGACAATGTTCGCGTCCACGTTCATCGCGTTCTGGATGTTACGTTGCGTCTGGAGTCCGTGGGACTGTTGCTGCTGTTGTTGCTGTGGAGGGGGCGACATATGGGTTGGCATCGGGGGTCCTTCCTCTTCCTCCCTTGGTACTTCTGGCGTCGATGGGTGTGTCTGATCGCCCGTTTCGTCCTCAACTATGGTGCCCATCGTCGTCTGAGCGTACGTGAGGGGCAGGATTGTCGTTCCCGTCGGGGAAACGGAGTCTCCCACTGGTATCTGCGTAATTCGACGTTGTAAGCAGCTCGATCGAACATGGCCTTCCTGCCCACATCCGGAACAGGTACGCGGCTGACCGTCGTACATGATGATTGCTCGACAGCCACCGATGTTCAAATAGGACGGCACATGTTTCTTGAGCTCAAGTTTAATTTGGCGCACACCGCGGCACATGTTTCTTGAGCTCAAGTTTAATTTGGCGCACACCATTGTAGACCTTATACGTCGTGAAAGTTTGCCACTTTTCTGCAACGTGGTTGATAACATTGCCGTACGGTCGGAAGGCGGCCTTGACAACTTCCTCTGGGACCTCGAAGGTGAGCTCAAAAACCCTTACAGTCCTTAGGCCCATGCCTGCATGATCCACCTCACTGCACCGATATGCCCGTCAGAATGTTGGAATCTGAGAGAGTTCGAGTATTTAGACACCACTGTCGCGCAGACCTCTGCACTGGTCATTTTAACATAAACCACGCTCGCCGTTATAGAAAAATGTATTCCGACGACAGTCGCCGGATCTAAACGTAGATCGTCGCATATGAACTGTTCTATTTCATAGGCTCGAGGACGCGCGTGATCTGGTTGGAAGGTAATTTTGATCGTATCGTGGCGCCATGTGTGTGCCATAGTCGCACCGAACTTGGAACTAACACAACTCGCGGCGCGAGAAGGTAAACACAAGCAAGCGCTCACGGTCGCGCACGGCGGGACGCAGCGGACGTCCTCGCCCCCCCCCGCAGCCGAAAGCAGACTGTCCATCTGAGCTACCGAAGCACGACTCAACCCCGGTACTCACAGCTCTACTTCTGCCAGTATCTCGTCTCCTACCTTCCAAACTTTACAGAAGCTCTCCTGCGAACCTTGCAGAACTAACACTCCTGGAAGAAAGGATATTCCGGAGACATGGCTTAGCCACAGCCTGGGGGACGTTTCCAGAATGAGATTTTCACGAGATACTGGCAGAAGAAAAGCTGTGAGTACCGGGAGTGAGTCGTGCTTCTGTAGCTCACATGGTAGAGCACTTGCCCGCGAAAGGCAAAGGTCCCGAGTTCGAATCTCGGTCGGGCACAGAGTTTTAATCTGCCAGGAAGTTTCAGCTGAGTGTATCTTGAAACGTCCGCCAATTAACATTTTTCAGTATTACCATGACACTTTCTGGGCGTCCAACAAACCTGTATCATTCGTGCTTCCCTTACTTGTACAAGTTCAGTATCCCCTGGTAGTCCTATTTCGTTTGAGTATCACTTACTTGAGCAGTATTTGAGGATGGACACACAATTGTCGTGTGAGCAATCTCCAGACTGACTTAGTTTTCTCAGATCCTACCAATGAACCGAAGTTTACTTTTTGTTTGGTTAAGCCTGTGTGTTCATTCCATTCCGATCGCAACTTACTGATACTGTAGTCATGGGCTACGACGTTTTTGGGTTTTTTAACTGTATAGTTCTACATTTCTGACCGTTTAAAGCACAGTTTTGAAATCTTCTCTTATTTTGATTGAATATTTGTGTAGAATTAGTCTGATAATGATTCATTACAGATAATTGCCTTGAAAAAAGTATATGGTCATTAACATACAACATGAACTGCCACGGCTCCAACACCTCGGGGAACACTATAAGTCAACCTCCATCCAAGAGAATGTCCTGTGTCCTTACTAAGAAAACCTCAGTCCAATCACAAATTTCGTTTGATACCCAAATAATAGTAGCTTCGTTGTTAAGCGTGAGTGTGATACAAACTCAGATGCTCTTCGAAAGACAAGGAAACTGCATCTATCAGATTGCCTTGATCTATGGCTTTCGGAATGAGATGTGAGACAAACACGAGTTAGGTTTCGCATGATCGATGTTAGGTTTCGCATGCCAGTTGGCATGGAGGTCATACTGCTCGAAATGTTTCATTACGTTTGATCTAAGAATATGTTCTAATATTCAACAACAAATGGGTGCCAATGATACTGGACGGTAGTTTTGTGAACCACTTCTGTTACATTTCTAGCAGACGGAAGTGACCTGTACTTTCTTTCACTTTTATTGTTCGAGGGATCTACGATATTTTATGATTAAAATAAGATCTAACTGAGCCTAAAACTATGACACTAATATCTCCATCACTTGTCTGTGTAGTGGTGCGAGAACTTAATTGAGGCAGCAGTCCAGGACTTCCTTTGTAAAACAACTTACAAAAACAGAGTTGAGCATTTCTGCTTTTGCTTTGCTCTCGTCAATTTCAGATACTGTGTGACTGAACACTAACGTTTTTCGTCACTTAAGGTACATCCTTTGCAGATAACCATAATTTCTTTGTGTTTCATGTGATGTCAATCGGTAAGATTTTGCTACGGTAATTACTGAAAGCTTCACGCACTGCCCCATTGGCAAACAAACGCGTTTCGTTCTGTCTCCGTACATTGCTTATGGTTTGTCTTACAACTATTGTACAGCAATCGCTATTTCTCTAGGCTTTCCTTCACAGACTATGGACCATGGAAAGCCGCTATCACTAAAAACTGTTGTAATAGGCTCATATCCACAGCTAAATTTTCGATTTCATCCTTGAAATACGACACTGCTGCCTTTTTATCTCCTGGAAATTGAAATAAGAACACCGTGAATTCATTGTCCCAGGAAGGGGAAACTTTATTGACACATTCCTGGGGTCAGATACATCACATGATCACACTGACAGAACCACAGGCACATAGACACAGGCAACAGAGCATGCACAATGTCGGCACTAGTACAGTGTATATCCACATTTCGCAGAAATGCAGGCTGCTATTCTCCCATGGAGACGATCGTAGAGATGCTGGATGTAGTCCTGTGGAACGGCTTGCCATGCCATTTCCACCTGGCGCCTCAGTTGGACCGGCGTTCGTGCTGGACGTGCAGACCGCGTGAGACGACGCTTCATCCAGTCCCAAACATGCTCAATGGGGGACAGATCCGGAGATCTTGCTGGCCAGGGTAGTTGACTTACACCTTCTAGAGCACGTTGGGTGGCACGGGATACATGCGGACGTACATTGTCCTGTTGGAACAGCAAGTTCCCTTGCCGGTCTAGGAATGGTAGAACGATGGGTTCGATGACGGTTTGGATGTACAGTGCACTATTCAGTGTCCCCTCCTCGATCACCAGAGGTGTACGGCCAGTGTAGGAGATCGCTCCCCACACCATGATGCCGGGTGTTGGCCCTGTGTGCCTCGGTCGTATGCAGTCCTGATTGTGGCGCTCACCTGCACGGCGCCAAACACGCATACGACCATCATTGGCACCAAGGCAGAAGCGACTCTCATCGCTGAAGACGACACGTCTCCATTCGTCCCTCCATTCACGCCTGTCGCGACACCACTGGAGGCGGGCTGCACGATGTTGGGGCGTGAGCGGAAGACGGCCTAACGGTGTGCGGGACCGTAGCCCAGCTTCATGGAGACGGTTGCGAATGGTCCTCGCCGATACCCCAGGAGCAACAGTGTCCCTAATTTGCTGGGAAGTGGCGGTGCGGTCCCCTACGGCACTGCGTAGGATCCTACGGTCTTGGCGTGCATCCGTGCGTCGCTGCGGTCCGGTCCCAGGTCGACGGGCACGTACACCTTCCGCCGACCACTGGCGACAACATCGATGTATTGTGGAGACCTCATGCCCCACGTGTTGAGCAATTCGGCGGTACGTCCACCCGGCCTCCTGCGTGCCCACTATACGCCCTCGCTCAAAGTCCGTCAACTGCACATACGGTTCACGTCCACGCTGTCGCGGCATCTACCAGTGTTAAAGACTGCGATGGAGCTCCGTATGCCACGGCAAACTGGCTGACACTGACGGCGGCGGTGCACAAATGCTGCGCAGCTAGCGCCATTCGACGGCCAACACCGTGGTTCCTGGTGTGTCCGCTGTGCCGTGCGTGTGATCATTGCTTGTACAGCCCTCTCGCAGTGTCCGGATCAAGTATGGTGGGTCTGACACACCGGTGTCAATGTGTTCTTTTTTCCATTTCCAGGAGTGTATAATATTCTTACTTGATTTAGTTGTCCTTTGTACTTTGGTAATCATTGTTTCTACAACAGCCTCACGCTCACTGACACTAATTCAAGTGAGGTCAGCCTGAAGGAGGTTAGGTCCAGCTGTGTCGATGAGATCTAAGATATTTCCATCATCACTGGGATTCAAAGCTGTGTGTTTTATGTAGTCTTCAGAAAAAGCATTTAGTATTTTTTCGCAGATAGCCTTGTACCGCCTACTGGTTACATAACTGTAGATATACCAATCAACAGTTAAATGATTAAAGTTCCCTCCAATAATGACATTGTGATTGGGGACATATGTACCAGCAAGCTGTTTCTCTAAAGTCTTCGGTAATATCTAGGGGTGAACAGAAGGATGTAGATATGAGTTTATGCCCAGCCTCAATAATGAGACCTGTCTAAGGAATCTCAGCTGTAGCTGCCAGCCGGCTGGGGTGGCCGAGCGGTTCTAGGCGCTATAGTCTGGAACCGCACGACCGCTACGGTCGCAGGTTTGAATCCTGCCTCGGGCATGGATGTGTGTGATGTCCTAAGGTTAGTTAGGTTTAAGTAGTTCTAAGTTCTAGGCCTCAGAAGTGAAGTCCCATAGTGCTCAGAACCATTTTTTGTAGCTTCCATTTCCATCACGCCACTCACAGTGATAGGTATTGTACATCTTCTGGAGGAGATAGTATCCACAGGAGAGGATAGTACTTGAGGTACCTTTGGTAGCTCAGGTAAATGTATCTCAGTAGCCCTCGCAACACATCCATCGCAACAATTTCTAATCGCTTGACATCGGTCAGAGCGATTTACACCTGCATACGAACTTTAACGAACTCATGCACTACCCGATAACAGCACTCACACGCATAAATCAGTCACCTACGTTAAACAGTTGCACTTAAGGTATCTCACACGCAAGATTTCGAAATGGGTGCAAGAAGTCACTAAATCTCAGCTGCAAACACATCAATTCCTGAGCAAGGTGAAAACACGTTTTTGCAACGAAAATACTAAAAGGAAAGTGGAAGGACGGCACGTCTGATTTCTGCGATATGCAAATGCGAAATAGATGAAGTGTGACGCCTGTCAGTTTCACAGTGTTTTTGTATATTAGGTACGAAAGACGCAGTCTGAGACCAATGTGCTACATAGATATTCTTCTGGTAATTCGTATTTCCTAAACACACATGATGTGATTGTGTACGTTATCTAATAAGGTTGAATGATACCCAGGCAAAACTTCCGTTCTAAACAATCGTTCTTTCGGTACTACATGTTTTTTGGTCTTATGGTTTCAAGCAAAAACTTCTATCTTATGCTAGATCCAGTATTTTGTGTTTATTTTATTCACAGATGTTCCAACATCCTCACTGCTTTATTTAGGGTATTAACCTTAGTTCTACACATAAATGCAACAGGTCTCGATAACAACTGCTTGTCTCGACAAATCTAAATTTATTTATTTACTGCTTTCTGTAAACTTGCTCTCTGCTTTGGCCGTAGCAAGTGGTAAAATAATTCAGTTTATCGAATATTCCTCACATAGTGGTATTTTTTATTATTAGTTATAATAATTCCGTACTAAAGATATTTGTTTATACCCTTCAACTTAACAATAACTATACTACAAAAGAAACTAGTTGATTAGGAATAAACAGAACTGAAAATAAGTAATTAATAAATCAAAAACAAAAGGAAAAGTTAAATATTGCTTTCAAAGTTTTCACCTACCTGACGATATTTTGAATCCCGTTGGTTTCTCATATACTTCTCTCTTTCTCGAGTTTTGCCTGCTCCGAATGAGAAAATCATCTACATATAGGGCCACATGTGCATTTTTTTTTAAAAAAGATATCACCACTTGATCACACTATTTGTATTATTCTGTAATGAATACTAAATGTATATATAACTAATGAATATAAAATAAGTGGGACACATTCATTGCAAGCACATGAGCTACACGTTTATCCTGTTGTCTTGAACTTGGGTTAACCATTGGATTTTTATTTTTATCTCAAGTAATCATCCGATTAAAATAGTTTTTCTCTGTAGAGCATCAAAGAACTCAAAACATGAAACAGCTGATCAATACACGTAGATAAATAACAATTTTACCAGTTTTTAGCCACGTTCTTCTTAACATCATGCCTTTCAACGGCTCCGGTTGCCCACAATATAAAATACTTTGAGCTGATCAATAGTTCATCCCGTAAATATAATGCAATCATCTGATGATGAACAAAGTGTTCGAGACCACAACAACAACAGTTATTATTATTATTATTATTATTTTAAGATGCCTTTCAAAGTACTGTCTAGACACACATTACCAGGCAGGTAACACAGTTTTACTGTTCAAATAATTACACTTCATACATGCAACTGAGATCAAACAAAACTTTTTTGTGCGTGAAGATTAATTGTGTCTTGCATAAAACTAAAATTTTACAGGAAACAGGGTCTATATAAGTAATCTCAGAACTGTGTTCTACATTACGTTTGTAGTATTCCCGGGATCCTATGGGATTTAGAAGGAAATGAAAGATGTACTTTTCATTTAAGCGTAGTACACAGATATGAAATAACGTTTTACAGTGATAATGCTGATTACAGAACAACCTGAAACACTGATTTTAAGTTAATATGGTAATACTCTTCAGTGGAGAATGAGGAGTTGCTGAACATATCTTCTTTTTTTTAATTCAGTCGTAAAGTCCCTTACATATTCTGCAAGACATTTCATATGCTCTATCACTTTGTTGAATTCACGTATATCTGAATCGCTTGTCAACCCACAGGTTACTTTGGGTTCTAGTGTCACATTCATGCTTTGTCCTAATTTTTTCGTGGGAAGAGAAATGTTGGTAACTACAAAGGACGTGCCACGGCAGAATTTTCTAGAACTGAAATTTCCTGGGAGATTAAAGCTGGGTACTGGATTGGTATTCGAACCCGTAACTTTGCCTTTCGCTAGTAATGTTCTTAGCAGCTGAGGTACCCAAACATTATTCGCCAAAGCTATGATTTCTGGTTCGAGTCCCGGTTCGGCACGGAGTTCGAAAATTTGCCAGGACGTTTCAAAACAGTGTGTTGCATAACCGGTGTGGAAATACTGTGGAGTTAAAACCAGAAGATTTTATTACACTTTCCTGTATATTAAAACTACTATTTGCATCAGTTGCGTTTCACCAGTACAAGGTTCTGTAACTCAGTGACGGAATTCTAGAGAGGATGAAGAGGCTGTGGTCAGCCTTCTGTATGACCAGAGTTATATCTACACTACTATATAAAGACAAGGCGTGCTTTACGTGTTACCAAATATCTAGTAAAGTATTTGACCGATTGAATTCATATTTTTACAGAGGAACGTTCTTGAAACAAAAAGTTCCCGAACAATTTACTTTAAATTTTTTACAAAAATGGCTCTGAGCACTATGGAACTTAACATCTGAGATCATCAGTCCCCTAGAACGTAGAACTACTTAATCCTAACTAACCTAAGGACTTCACACACATCCATGCCCGAGGCAGGATTCGAACCTGGGACCGTAGCGGCCTCGCGGTTCCAGACTGAAGCGCCTAGAACCGCTCAGCCACACCGAAAGGCAAATTTTTACACGATACTCCAAAAAACATTTGGACTGATTTGGGGTATAGGCTGTATATTCTAATATGTGTAATATATAAATATATATACAATATATAAAAGGGAACGTTCCTGAAGCAAAAAGTTCCTGAACGATTTACTTTAAATGTTTACACGATACTCCAAAAAAACATTGGGGTTTTTCCAAAATTTCACGCGACGCACTAATAAACGCTCAGACTGACATTGGCTATATATTTTTCAAACAGCAATGTACAGTTTTTCTGTTAAAACAGAATGAGAGAAAGCAAGTTCTGTGCTGTGATATCTTTTATTTATATTTATTTATTTATTTTTGCAGTCAGTCTTAACTATGACAGCAAGGTATATAAACCATTACACAAATTGTTTATTCTGCATATATTGTTTCTCCTTACGCACAGGGTGGTCAGAAACAGTATGAAAAGCTTGTGAGCGTGTAGTAGGGTAGGTTTTGCTGAGAGATAAATATTTAGTAAAAAATTCGATACGTTGCGCCGTTTTCGAGTTATTTAGCATTGAAGTTAACATTGCACGCAAATTCAAGCGGCCCGTCAGAGACGATGTCGGCAAACATGTTCTTCTCTTGGTTTCCGAAAACCGAACAAGAGAATAATTAAAAAATTGACATGGGACGATAATGAGAATGGAACCCGAGCCAAAAGCTGAACAGCCTCGTGCACTATCATGTACTCTGTGAGAACAACCGACGTTAATGGTATCCGACAGGTCGCTTGAGATTCCGTGCAGCAGCCTAATAGGCTAACTTCAATACTTATTAACTCGGAAACGGGACGACGTATCCATTTGTTTGTTAACAATTATTTCTTCAAATGGTTCAAATGGCTCTGAGCACTATGGGACTCAACTGCTGTGGTCATCAGTCCCCTAGAACTTAGAACTACTTAAACCTAACTAACCTAAGGACAGCACACACATCCATGCCCGAGGCAGGATTCGAACCTGCAACCGTAGCAGTCGCACGGTTCCGGACTGCGCGCCTAGAACCGCGAGACCACCGCGGCCGGCGAACAATTATTTCTCAGCACAATCTACCCTCCAACACCATTGCAAGCTTTTCAGATGTCCGCAGCTCGTGGTCATGCGGTAGTGTTCTCGCTTCCCACGCCCGGGTTCGATTCCCGGCGGGGTCAGGGATTTTCTCTGCCTCGTGATGACTGGGTGTTGTGTGCTGTCCTTAGGTTAGTTAGGTTTAAGTAGTTCTAAGTCCTAGGGGACTGATGACCATAGATGTTAAGTCCCATAAAAAGAAAAGCTTTTCAGACTATTTCTGACCACCCCGTATAATATTAAACAAAAATTATATACACAACAATATGCTTTTTTGGTTTCTCCCTCTGAGTGCGTTTTAATAGAAAACAAGAAGTTTTATTTATGGCTCATCGGCGTAAGATTAGAATACTACCACGGAGTCTGAATCGCCCAAAACTTTGTAACCCTACCTGTTCGTAGATTAAAACTATGCGAAATAGTGTCCTTGAAGTTTCTATCCTCACAAATCCAGCAGCTGGAGAGTCTCTCTCAAACCTTGCATACCAATTATCCCAACCGATTTTCTCATTCATGTTAAGAGACGTCAATTTTCATTCATAGTTTTGTTTGCAAAAACAGTAAACAAAGCTCGAGGTCTGAGAGAGAAAGGGAAGAGGAGATGGTCAGACAGAGGGAGGAGGACGAGGAGGAGATGGACAGAGAGAAGGGGGAGAAGGATATTTGGTTGTATATCCATTTCCCATACATATTTAGCAATTGCGAAGCATTACCGGACTCGCTAGTACAATAAAAAGAATATATATGCAGACGCGAACTTCAGACATAAAAGGCAACGGTGAGGAATGCGGTATTGTTTGCAGCTAAATCGGTAACACTAGAGATATAGTGTGCGGAAAGGCTAGAGAAAGAAGGGAGAAAAATTCTGAAGAAAATACGGGTTCCTGAAAGAGGTCATGAGAGACGGGTGCAAAGGCTTGGGAAGGAATTGCACCGGAGCAACATCAGGGAAAAGCACTATGTAAAAGGCAAGATTTGAGGAAAATGTGATAAGTATGAATATGGACAGTATAACGAAAAAAGAATGGGAAGCAACGGAAAGAACAAGAGGAAAGACAGGAACCAAGTTGATTGTTGAACTCCAGGAGCATTCGTCAGAACTGAAGACGAAGTTAGAAGGGAACGAAAATAGGACAAGCAGGTACAAAGCGAGCAGTATGCGAGAGGTCATCGACAGAAACAGATAGAGGAAAAGAGTAGTGAATTCAGACAAGAAATGCGGATAGTAAAGATCTTGGAAGAAGGCGGGAGAGAAGAAATGAAAGGGTGAAAAGGTAATGGGATGAGAACAAAATGCACTCCATGAAGGAGTCACCCATGGTTCTACAGAGGCCGTAGTGTAAAAGGAGAAGAAAAAGAAGAATAGGAAATGAAGAAGTGAATGGAAGTACGCGATAAAAACTAATTGCTTCAGTTACGGCTCTCTAATAACATTAATCATATCTGTAGCAAATGTAGCTGAGATAAGAATCTTGGTTAATTTTACGGTGTAGGTTTACCACTTAGGATTGTGATGTACATGTAGCCCCAAAAATTTATCACAGATAATTTCATTTCAGAATTCATGGATAATAAAGCAACCATGAAGTTGTACCACCCATTGCTTTCACTCTACGATAACTGAAAACACCAGCAGACTAGCCTTGAAATGTCCTTAAAGGGGCGCTGCGTGTAGAATCAGAATGACGCAGATGGATTAAATGTACGGCAGCAGCGGCTGCGCGGAATCCGTGCTGACAGAAGCAACACGAGGCGAGCGCTCTTGTAATCCGGCGTCAGCCAAACAGCCGCCATAATGCAGGTGGTGCGCACCTTTCCGGATGGCTCGCTCCTCTGTTTCCGTCTGCCTGTCATGTCCAATGGATGGAAACCAGTAAGCAGATGTTCCGCTTCTAATCCTCTTTTGAAAACCCAGTGATCTGTCACCGCCCCTAACTGCTGAATGTTACCTCGCCTTCCCTGCTGCGCTGTACCTGTTGTAACACTTTCCGAGGTTCGTGCGGGATTTGTTTTTAAACGTGCTATGGTCCATTTATTCTCAAAAGGCGTGCCGCGCTACATTTCCGAATCGAGAGACTAGTCATATTGTGCAACTTAGGCGATTGCGTAATACTGCTAATAAAATTTCTCAGAATTATTTACAGTATTTGGTTTATTTAAAATTTATGTATATCTCTTTTGTCAAGGAGCTTTGAAATTAGCGAGGAACTTACCTACGATAGATCAGACCCTATTCTATCACCTGTCCACATGATCCATTTAATCCAGAAATGGAAAGAAAGAAACCCAGCTGGTCTAAAAATTAACAAACCACGTTGCTCAAAATTTATTTGAAAACGATCGTATTCTAGCGGCGGGCTACGGTCGCAGGTTCGAATCCTGGATCGGGCATGGATGTGTGTAATGTCCTTAGGTTAGTTAGGTTTAAGTAGTTCAAAGTTTAGGGGACTGATGACGTCATCTGTTAAGTCCCATAGTGCTCAGAGCCATTTGGACCATTTGAACTAGCGGCTGAAATTCGGTATGATTCATCCAAATCTGTTTACAGACTTCGAAAAATTCGCTAAGACAATTTCGGCAACTAAAACTAAGGCAAGGGCTGTAACTAGAAAATTCTGTTTAATCGATAACAAAGCAGTAGAAGAGGTAACAAACTTTGCATACTGTTTTTGCCCTATTACGAAATTTACAGACTGACTATACACAGAGAATGTAACAAAATGTAATAAATTAAATTAAATATTAGATGGAAACTTTGGCAAACAAATGAGAAAAAAAAACCAGCTCGTATTCCATAATGTGATACCAAACAAGGCTGTTCTACAGGGTGAACCAAACAACAACAAACTTTCAGAGATTGTTCAGGCATACGTTCTGACTATTTTGGTATCAGGAGCCTACGGTCTCCTGCGGTTCGTTACAGAGCTATTATTGCCTTTCGTTTGGTTTCTTGCCCCAATTACCTTTTTACCAGAGGTATACAGCTGCCGATTTTTATCCTGCCCATGCTTGCCTGTTTGCCAGGATGGCAAGTTGCCGCACGTTAGCAGCAGAAAGGGCAACGGGCAGGCTGCTTTACTCCCATCCAAGCCAACCCACGTCCAACCCAAGCAGGCTTCATGAGTCTTGATTGCTTGCCCGTCTTTCCTCTGTGCCACGCTACGTAACAGTTTATTCCGTACGCTTTCATTGTAGTGTTATGAGTAGGATTCGGAAATTTATGAAAATACCAGAGTATCACAAGACGAGCCTCAGTGAAATATATTATCGTTTTGGGTTTTTGTAGGCCAGAAAATGGTGGTTTTATTTGTCTTTTTCCTTTTCGGTGTATTTCGGGCATATCTATTTATTTCGATATGACTGGTTTTCTTTGCAACTTCTCCCTCTTTCGACGAGTGCTAGCTATACTTAGTTCGAACCATCGTTAGATCACATCTAATACATGTTTTCTGTTGTAAGTAGAGGAGATCCACCTCTGAAAGTGGGGATCCTTTGCACTTAAGAACCACAAGATGACTATTATTCTGCGACACCAACTACAATAAGATTTCTCTGTAACCTCAGTGTGTTCCAGATAAATATGACCCCAGTTATACCAGTTTAAATTACTTCTTCCAGGATGTGTTTCCGGGTACGCTGAATTCATTCTGAGCGACCAAAATAGTTCTTTCTAAATTCCCCGGATGAATTTTAGCAAAGACGAAGTATGTTTTTCATATTATGTTAAAATTTAAAAAGAACATGTGTGAAAAAAAGAAACTTTTCTTACATACCACTACGTTACATACCAACAGAATGTAGTTTTTAATTTTCACTGAAGCATATCTTTTTCCTAATTTTGTCTAAATTTTGAAAGACTACATACTACTAAATGGCCTCAAAGCCTTAGCACACATTTCCACAAATTTGTCAGTCATTAAGTCTTTGCCCTCTTTCATCGTATTTGTGGAGTGAGTAAACTGCTAGTGAAACTTACAAGCATGGCATAGCATACTCGAAGTTTACGAATGAGTGTTTAGTAACTTTCTTTCACAATTTGCATTGCGAGACGCCTACGGACTTATCTGAGGCTGCCTCATAAACAAATAACAACTTTTTCCCTGCTAGACTTGCGCTAGACTTCTTAATTTCTTTTCAATCTCCTTTAGGTTTGGTTTGTTTATTTTGATGCTCCCGCCGTTATTATAATTGAGCTGCAGTGCAAATTCCTACTCAAACGTATACCTGGCTACCCACGTTGGATTGTTCGCGCAAACTCTAGCCAGGTGCAGCACAATGAAAGGGTCCCGTGAAGCTTGCCAGGCTAGCGGAAACCTAATTTGGCCACCTTAACCACTGTGCTTCCGTACACATGTACTCTTGCGTCTCCGTTTCAGCAGGTTGAGCTGCTTTAACGGTTTCGGCAGAGGTAGGGGCAGGCAGACTTTCCACCTCTGACCTGTACACCTCTGACCTGTACACCTCTGATCTGTATTGCAGTGAAAATAGTGCACAACGGTGGACATGCTGACGGTAAGCTCTGTGAGTCTCGTTTCGAAACAAACGTGCTCCATTCACTCACAGAACTTGGTATTGACAACAATAACACCTACTTAGTCCTAGTCCTCAAGGGTGCTTTTCAGTACTTGGCGGTCTTGTCTCGGTTTTATCTTTTTTTCCTTTTTTTCCTTTTTTTTCTTTTTTTTACGGCGGTTTTAGTTGTACGTTAAACTAATACACAGCAGTATGTACTGGTTTACTGATCGAGAATCGGCCGATATGCATCTCATCTATAGATTAACTGAATTCAGTGCGGAAAAAAGCTCGACGGCGCTATGCTCAGGTGTTCCCGCAGGGGCCCCAACCTCATCACAGTAGTTTTCTGTCTTTAAATAAACGCCCACGAATAACCGGATCCTTCATTACTACGTCTTGGTGATTGCTTAGTACAGGCTTTTCAACACTAGCGAATGTATTTGCACAGAAACAGAGGTAATTCTGGTAGCATATCCGAATAAATTATAATTACATTATTATCGTGTAACGAGCCAGCGAAAACCAGAGGTCTCGTACACCAAAATACTCAGAAAATATTCCTGAACAACCTCTGAAATTTTGTCGCTGGACTTCTGGTTCACCCTACATATGGGAGTAAATGCCGGACAATTATTATTCTGCAACCATCTAGCGGAGGCCAGAGGTCTCTTATACCAAAATACTCAGAAAACTCTCTGAACAACCTCCGAAATTTTGTCGGTGGAGTTCTGGTTCACCCTGTATATGGGAATAAATACTGGACGCTTAACCATATAATAAGGCCAGAACAGACAGGTCACTGGTTGAGATTCTTACCTCCCCATAACGACCTAAGATTTCGGGATAGTATGAATAGTAAATTGCAACGATTTGAATGGCACCAGAATGTTACGCCATGTAAGATTTCCGACACAGAACAATTGGCGGTGTCGCAGGACGGAAGGTACCTGATATAGCTAGTGCACAATGACGACGACGACTACGACAATGCTACTGCTGTTGATGACGATTTTTTTGTCTGCCACACTTAGGCCGATGAGGCCCTCTGTCACATCTTATCGTCCACTATATATTACGGCAAAAAACGAGGTATTTCTAAACAAAAGTGACAGTCGAACTAGAAACGGAATCATTACACAAATAGTACAAACGTTAATGAAAGGAACGGTAACACCATGAATAGTGCGTACTTTGTGGCACTCAACTTTTCATGTTTCGGATCTCGCACCGCCACGAGTATACGGAGGCAAATGGTGGGCCATAGATGTCCCGTGTCCTCTAGCGTTCCACACTGTCTTTCAAAGCAATAGAGCATCCTCTCCTTTTATCGTTCCCCGCTCTTTTCCTGTTAACATGTTCTCGTCTGTTGATTCGAACCTCGGAACTTTTCTGCGTAGGACTTGCGCGTTAGACAAAAATTAATACTTTAATTTGTTTTCACTCTCGGAGTATTAAAAAACAGTAGTTCATGTGTCTCATGAAATTTACCTTGCATACGAGAACATAACCAAAAGGAACACAGACGACTGGGATACCTTGTGACAGGCAATATCTCTCAGCAAAGGTGGCACAGTGTTAACGCTATAGACTAGCATCTGGAGGAGAGTATTTCAAATACCTATTCGGCCACATAATTTAGGTTTTCCGTGATTTCTCAAAATTGATAAAAGCAAATGGTACAGATGGTTCCATAGAGAGTGCACGGCCAATACCCTTTCTCAACGATCTTATGCCCTGTCTTTAGTGGTGTCGCCTTCGTCGAAACCGTAAAGCTTTATCAGTCCTTCCTACCACTTCCAGCAAACAACCAAATCCTCCCGTAAGACGTCTTCTGTTAAGGAGACACCAGACGAAGAGCCAAGCAACAGTAGTTTGCCCAGTTCTCTTTACAGAAGAAAAGGTAAGAAAGAGTGTTACGGTTTAACGTTCTTTTGACTACAAGGTCGTTAGAGACGACGCTTTGTGGGTCAAGAGGCAGTATTCAATGTTAGGAAGAAGATTCGACCACATCAGATGCAGTGTCCTCCGTTGTTGATGTTAAAAAACACCAGCGACGTCATCAAATTAAGCAATCTCTGTACTTAGGAACACGGTAATGCTGTTTCTTATAGTCGTTCCTGCCTGCATTTAGGAAAGTCAGTCTTGCAGTTTTTTTTTTTTTTTTTCGTAGTGGACAGTCTTTCCCTTTCTGTCTTGCTTTACGAAGCTCCTTGTGGTTCACGGTTGTACAGTTAGACCCAAGAAGCACGTTGGACTTGTTGTTGGCATCAGGTATTGAAAGCCTTTAAATGTGCGCCATTATCTGCCTGGTCAGGTCCCAAACCACATCCATTTGCGGAGGCCCCTCAATCAGACAACTGGGCAGTAGCTAGTAATTTCCTACAGTCATTACGTTTCGAGACTTTTAGTTTTCATGGTAATTCTTCGAATGTTTGTTGAGAAATATGCAAATTAATACATGTAAAAATATAAACGCATGTATTAAATCCTTTTTTAGGGAATGGTCCCGATGACACACGTCCTATCCCCTTCCACCCGCCGTTTGGTTCCGCGCCTGCAACCAATATCTTCCGATACTGTCGCTATCGGTTATTGATAGAGTTGTTCAGACACTAACGCTGTATCGATACCTTTTTAAGTACTGTACTGATACAACCCAGTATTGTCCAAGCTCCTACCATGCCGCAGCCATCAAGTGAGACAGACGTTTCCGAACTGAAGCCGCCATTCGCAGGGAGTGAATATGGCAGGCCTAGTGATCTGAACGGCATGGGTGCTCTCCAGAAACCTTACTGAATAATCAAGTCTGTTTCAAATGAACGTAGTTTCCTAGTTCCCTCTATTAGGTCTACATCAGAAAACTATTCAAGAACGTAGGGTTCGTTTCTTACAAGTAGGAGCAAAACTACGGCAAGTTATCGACGCAAAATAGTTGCATGAAACTTACGAATCTGCATATAGTGAAATTATTTTATCATACAATAAGTTTTTCACTTTCGGTTCTTGTATAATATTTCCTGGCACATGCTCTGTGACTCTCTTTCGCACTTATTTATCAGTCTTTGATTTATTTTTGTATGGCGCAAGTTCATCCACCTTCCTTTCTACAATTGTGTTATACAAGGATTGGGACTGTAATAGTGGCAACTATTTATTTACAGCTCGTACAAAATAGATGCGTGTTTTAAAGTGTTAATGACTTTCAAAGTAGTCACCAGAATTGTGTATATCCCGTTGCCAGCGATGTGGAAGTCGTAGGATACTCTTAGCAATGCCAGTTGTGTTGACAGTTCGAGCGGCACGTTCTATTGCCCGACGAATTTGTAGCAGTTCTGAGGGGAATGCCGTGAAGTGTTTCCTTCAGTTTAGAAATCGAGTTGAACTCACGAGGGCTTAAGTCAGGGGAGTGCAGTAGGTGGTATAGCACTTGGCAGCCCCATCTGTCAAACAAATGAGTAACAGCTTGCACTGTACGTGCTAGTGGATTGTCCTGCAAAATGATTGCCAGGTCCTGCCGAAAGTGTCATCACTTCTGTCTCTAAGCTAGTCGTAGGTTATGTTCCAAAAATGAACAGCATAGAGAAAAAAGTGGTGACACTTTCTGCACGATATGAACACCATTTTGCAGGACAATGCTCAAGCACGTACAGTGCAAGCTGTTACTGATTTGTTTGACCGATGGGGCTGCTAAGTGCTATTACCACCTACTGCTCTCCCCTACTTAAGCCCCCGTGAGTTCAACTCGATTTCTAAACCGAAGGAAACACTTCACGGCATTCGCTTCAGAAATGCTACAAATTCGTCGGGGAATCGACCGCGCCGCTCGAACTGTCAACACAACTGGCACTGCTAAGAGTATCCTACGACTTCCACATCGCTGGCAACGGGTTATACACAATGCTGGTGACTACTTTGAAGGTAAGAAAAATTTTGAAACACGTATGTATTTTGTGCGAGCTGTAAATAAATAGTTGCCACTATTAAAGTTCCAACCCTTCTGTTTATCTTTCATCTAGCATGAACTTGAGTAATTCTAATTTACAACATAACTTGTAGTAGCCATTTCTTTTTCACACTAGTTTCTAACAGGGATACCAAGTTCTTATGAACGTTGTTCGCATCTATTGATTCGTTGTGTATGCAAAGGCTTATGAGATATCTGACATTATTTACTTAGAGCAAACCCAGCTCTGTCCTACAAATGGCAACTTCAATATGCAAAAACTATGCTAGCGCCATTGAGCAGTCTAGTTACCGGGTGATCAAAAAGTCAGTATAAATTTGAAAACTGAATAAATAACGGAATAATGTTGTTAGAGAGGTACAAATTGACACACATGCTTACAATGACATGGGGTTTTATTAGAACCAAAAAAATACAAAAAATGTCCGACAGATGGCGCTTCATCTGATCAGAATAGCAATAATTAGTATAACAAAGTAAGACAAAGCAAAGATGATATTTTTTACAGGAAATGCTCAATATGTCCACCATCATTCCTCAACAATAGCTGTAGTCGAGGAATAATGTTGTGAACAGCACTGTAGAGCATGTCCGGAGTTTTGGTGAGGCATTGGCGTCGGATGTTGTCTTTCAGCATCCCTAGAGATGTCGGTCGATCACGATACACGTGCGACTTCAGGTAACCCCAAAGCCAATAATCGTACGGACTGTGGACCTGGGAGGCCAAGCATGACGAAAGTGACGGCTGAGCACACGATCATCACCAAACGACGCCCGCAAGAGATCTTTCACGCGTCTAGCAGCATGGGGTGGAGCGCCATCCTGCATAAACGTCGTACGTTCCAGCAGGTGTTTATCAGCTAGGCTGGGGATAATGCGATTCTGTAACACCCGTCACGGTAGCAGTTACAAAACCAGAATCACGCATTTCCTCGAAGAAGAAAAAGCCCGATAACGGTAGATGTGGTAAGTTCAACCCATATTGTGACTTTCTCGTCTTGCAATGGAGTTTCCACGACAGTTCTAGGATTTTCGTTAGCCCAAATTCTGCAGTTGTGGGAGTTGACAGACCCTCGGAGCGTGAAATGAGCTTCGTCGGTCTACAACACGTTACTCAACCAGTCGTCATCTTTCGCCATCTTTTGAAACGCCCGCACCGCAAATGCCCTCCGCTTGACTAAATCGCCAGGTAACAGTTCATGACGCCAATGGATTTTGTACGGATAGCATCGGAGGGTACGCCTCAGTGCCAACCAAACAGTAGTGTACGGAATCCCAGTGCGACGTGCCACTGCACGAGCGCTGGATTCCCCGTGCATAGACGAACCCGCTACTGTCTCCATTTCTTCCTGAACTGTCTCAGCAGCATTATGCTTTGTGCTTGGTCGGCCACTACGGGGTCTATCGTCTAAACAACCCGTGGCTTCAAACTTGGAAGTCATTCTCGCCACAGCTGCATTTGTCAACGGACGTTCGAATCCCCTTCCTATGGCGATATGATCATAGCGCGGAACTAGCATATTCCCCATTCTAGTAATACACCTTCACTAAAAGCGCCTTTTCAGGTAACAGCCCCTTTTATACACGATTGTCATGTGTAGTCACTGACGTTTTGCAGTCCAGCGCCATCTGTCGGACATTTTTTTTTTTTTTTTAATAAAGCTCCGTGTCATTTCAAACGTGTGTGTCAATTTTTACCTCTCTATCTACGTTATTCCGTGGTTTATTAAGTTTTCAAATTGATACTGACTTTCTGAGCACCCGATATTTTGGTAAGTTTGTGATACTGTCTCAGGAAACTGTGTTAACGAGTTCGTGCGTGTTCCCACAGTGGAGGAGCTGCAGTGCCTGGCGACGTGGAAGGAGGGCTCGTCGCGCTACCTGGTGGGCAAGGTGCACCACAGCCACGCGAGCTCGAACGAGGAGCGCTACCGCTGCTTCGTGTACGAGAAGACGAGCGCCGCGGGCACGCCGGGCGCTGAGCTGGCCGCCGACGCGGGCCACCACGACGAGGGCGTCGACTACCGCGTGGCGCAGTCGGGCGACGCCACGTGCAACGGGCTCTTCACGCCCCTCGAGGGCTCGCGCACAATGACGCTCACCAGGGGTACGCCTCCCCCGCCTTTCTCCTCCTCTCGCAGCGCAGCGCATGTCCGCCTCGTCTGCAGCCGCGCCCTGCACCATTCCATTACACCAATAACACTGCTCGACGAATTCAAACTTTTCATCTGCATCTGTGGATGGATTTATCCAATGTTTGGACGTGCAACCACATTTTCTCTATCATTTCAAATTTCTGAGATGCAAACTAATAAAAATAATCGTATCGATTTTGTTTCCAACGTACGGTTAACATTAATAAAACTGAAGCATTGTTTGTGAAGAATGCAACCAACAGAAAAACTTTTTAAAAGTTTTATTTTGACACGTTTTCCGAATTCGGGCTCTGATGTCGGTCTTGATATAGCAAAACTCTTTAATTGCAAGAGTACATTCGCCAGCAGTATGCGCCACTTTATATTTTGTGTGCATACCAAAAATCATGCTAATCTGCCTTACTTGATAAGATATCAAGCAAAAGAGTGATATACACATAAATTTGTTCAAATTCAGGTATTGACATGTTTATGCTATCTACACTACTTATAAAGTAACGCTAAATACTGGTTGACAAAATCTGCATTTTTCATTATGTGTGTAGTCTAACGTAACGTCTTTCAGACGTGCATGAAGGGTTCACGCCGAATATCTACAACCGGGTTATATTAAGGAAATGTATTCGCAGATTATACACCAGATGTACAAATGAGCAATGCTAAATGGAAATTTTTACGGACCAGGATTCGAACCCGGATTAATGCTAGCAGTTGGCTTAACCACTTCGGGTATCCAGGCGTACCTCTTGGACCGACCCGAACTCCCATACGTCACAGTGTCTACGTCCCATGCTCGTACATGTTCCATTGACTGCCGCACACGGAGGGACATGATTATTCTCGTCGTTTTGCTTTGCTTTGGTATGCAATACAGGTTAAGGCGACCGCTCCCGTTAAGCAGGAAATTCGAGTTCGAGTCCGGTTCCGGCACAAATTTTCATTTGTTATTATTCATTCGTAAAACAGGTGTCTAATCGTTTTCGCAATTTGCGAATACATTTTACTAACGCTAAATACTCTAATATTCTTATCGACTACGGGAATTGACAGTAGACTGCTGACGAACATAACTGCTTCAGTTAGGTATCTGAAGATGGGCATGGTAACCCAACCCGGTAATGGCATTCTTCAACAACAACCCTTAACGGCCACTGTCTTCAAGAGGATCCGACATGGATAAAATAATAAACCAAAGAATATTACAAACATAAAGGCAAAGTCTGTACAGCTCAACGCTTGAACGGGCTCCTGCGTTACTGCTGATAGACTGCGGACTTCGGTTCGCTTTGGCACTAGGAGGGGATGTGGCGAGCCCAGCGCCCTGACAGCCTTTTACTCCCGGGAAAGATCGCAGGTGCTCAAGTCTGATAGCAGGCCTAGCGGACCTGGAGCCGTCCTGGAGAGGTTGGAACAGGAATAATCCCCGCTCCTGTCCGGGACCTCCAGGGCCGAAGCGCTCCACCTGCTGGACCACTAGGAACACTTAAACACTTACATGGAACATCAAAACAATCATCACATTACAGATAATGTAGCTTATACTATCAAAACAGTCGTCATAATTAGATATGTTGCGACCGCTACGGTCGCGGGTTCGAATCCTGCCTCGGGCATGGATGTGTGTGATGTTCTTAGGTTAGTTAGGTTTAAGTAGTTCTAAGTTCTAGGGGACTGATGACCTCAGAAGTTAAGTCCCATAGTGCTCAGAGCCATTTGAACCATTTTTAGAAACGTTGATATATTAAACGTTTTATGTTCATTTACTTGGAGAAATGAAATGAGGATTTTTTTTTTCTAAAAGTCTCATCAATCACTCTACGCAATAGTGAAGAGAAATCGCTCATCAATGAAGGGTTCTAGTGTCCTTGATAGCGATTTCGAAGGGTAAGAATGTCTTGGAGAGAGCGTTCACCATGTCTATCACTAACAGCACCCAAATTGTAAGGAAACAAGTAAGGTGCGAATGTAAGAAGTGTATTTTAATGATATTTTACACTCCAGTTCGTCTTACTTCTCCAACAGTTCCATCACTATGGGAGAATAAGTCTCTTATCTTCGTTTGGCCGAAAAGCGATGAGCAGTGGCTTTGAAAATAGTCCGAGCATGTAACTCGACATTCGTTAGTTTAATTTCAAAGCTCTCATCCGTGAACAATTTTCTTATCGGTGGCCCAAAAAACAAATCTTGTTTCAACTTGATCTCACTGACACTGGGAAAAGCTTGCTTAAAAGAATTGAAAAGCGATCCTGTTTATCAAGAGGCTTTGCAAAAATACTTCATACGGTCTACGTTAATGTAGAATGGGGCAGTGTGACTTAATGTAACACAATCAATGGTTTGTTCGTATCATTTTCCTTTCTTTCCATACATTTGTATAATTAGGCCATTCCCTAACAATTTAGTATTTTTTTATGTATCGGCTGCCCCAGAAACACAGAAAACAGTATTTTATGAAACTAACATGTAATTCTATAAGTTACGCAGCAATATTTAAACCACAGCAGGTCATCATATCATGTTCTATGTATTTGATGGCCTCCAGTAGTAAGACAATGCTTTTATGTATATCCTTCATATTCAGTGAATAAGCCAAACGTACTGGAGGAAGTTTATTGCCACTACACATTTTTGAATTCAAACTTATATCATTACCTCTAAATGTTGTGGCAAGGAATCTGACAAATTAAACTTTCTCGGCACCTGTCGACTGTTCTTAAATATGACAATATGTAACAAAAAAATAATAACGTAACTTTATAGTGACACTACATATATTTTGAATATATAAAGAAATAAAATAAATGGGCTGAAAAGGGATAAAAATTCATAATTTTAAATATCTCTAAAGCTTTAAGTAATACCACATTTCGAGAGTACATTCGATTCCACAACCATATGAACTGTAACAAACACGAGATGTAAAATGGTTTTTGACAAATTTTATATCGTACACTTTTCTCGGCATCATGTCCTCCTCCTGAATAAACACAACCTACAAACGTTTCCAGGGGTTCCCTGATACGAAACTGTTTTTAATAAGTTCTCTGTTGTGACTAGTGATACTGCTGAAACAAAATAATACCAAAAGATTTTTGTTAACCTGGAGTCAATATACAGTTCCTAAAGATTGTTTCTCATATAAGATAAACCCAATGAGAAAAAGTGACATAACGATGTTGTCTATCCTCTAAACGATTCAGTCTGTATATAGAGCAGGCAGTAAAGGTAATAAAGAAGAAATCTGGAAAGGGAATTTAGGTTTAGGGAGAAGAAATAACGTTTTTTAAGTTTGCTGATGACGTTGTTAGAAACGGTAAAGGACTTGAAATATCTGTTGAATGGAATGGATAGTGTCCTAAAAATATTTTTTAATGTGAACGTCAACGGAAGTAAAACAAAGGTAATGCACCGTTGACGAATTAAGTAAAACGATGCTAAGGGAAATGAGACACTAAAAGTAGTGATGAGTACTGATATTTATCACTGGTGATGTCACGAGTAAAGTGGATATAAAATGTAGAACGCCAATTGCAAGTAAAACATTTTTGACCAAGAGTAGTAACTTCTAGCATAAACTTAAGTGTCAAGAAGTCTTTTATGAAAGTATTAGTCAGGAATGTAGCCTTTTATGGAAGTGAAACGAGAACAGCTTTTTAATATTCTGCTAAAGAAGACTGCTGAGGATAAAATAGGTGATCTCATAACCACGGAAGAAATACTGAACCGAGTCGGAGAGAAAAGATCTTTATGGTACATCTTGAGTTAAAGAAGGCATTGGCTGACAGGACGCATCCCGCTGTGGCCAGGGATAGTTAATGTGATAGTGGATGGAAGTGTTAGCTGTAAACACTGCAGAAGAAGGGCAATGTTTTTGTGCAGCAGACATGTTGAGGTGGATGTAGGGTGCAGTAGTTACGTGTACATGAAGAGACATGAAGAGATCGACTTGGATGGAGAGCTGCAACGAACCAGTCCTCGGACTGATTCCAACTTCTTTTGTTTTTAGAGTAAGTTTGATTCCATCCATGTATTTCTTGAGTTTATCTTGGATAACATTATCTTAACAAACACCCTGTTCTTGCACCAATAATTAATTTGTACGCGTCTAAACCTGTTCCGGTATAATTGTCAGACTTGAAAATGTGCATAACTTGCACAGTTTACAAACAGACATGATGGTAAAAGCATTTCTTAACTGTGTACACTGAAGACTAGACTATTTGCCACTATTTAACAGCGTACATGCATTCAATAAATCGTATTGTAAGAGTAAATTGATATCAAACAGTCATATTACAAGTAAGATCAAATATCAGTTAGAGTTATCACACTACAGATGAAAGGAAGAGCGTCGTAGCATTTCTCAAATAAACTGCCATATCCCTGCAGCATATACTAAATTCTGATTAGATTCATAATGGCACCCCTTTTTAGTCAAGAGACCTCGCTGGCAAGGTAAAACAATTTGTGTGAATGAAAAAGAATGCTATTCCTCCGCTTAAAATGTTGGACAACGTGTACATACACATACTTTATTAGCCGCTTTTTAGTTATTAAAAAGTTAAAATCTTCAATATTCTGCGACGCGTTTGATTTGAATCCATAAACAACTACGAAATATTAAACCCCTTGTTTTGAAATAACATCTATTTATGTCGCACGGCTCACTAAGTATCCATGGTTCAAATGGTTCTGAGCACTATGGGACTTAACTTCTGAGGTCAGCAGTCCCCTATAACTTAGAACTAGTTAAACCTAACTAACCTAAGGACATCACGCACATCCATGCCCGAGGCAGGATTCGAACCTGCGAGCATAGCGGTCGCGCGGTTCCAGACTGAAGCGCCTAGAACCGCTCGGCCACTCCGGCCGGCTGTCTGGGGTGGCGGTACCGTTAATACATTATATACACAAACCTTCCTGGCGAATCAGTCTATCGATTAGTAAAATACATATTCTCAGATCAGCCCTCATACAGACAGAAGAATGCGGCGAGGCTTGAATGTATAATATGCATACATTCCCGGTCCCCCAATTGGGGGTGGGGTGGAAGAGACCTACTTGCTGCTTTTCAGCCACTGACGAAGACAATTTACAGGCATACACCAAGATTTATATGATGAAACAGTGACGATTAAGTGCTTGCCATTTAGATGACGATGATGTCCGTGGTTCTCTAATCGATGGTGATGATTCTGGTTAGGGCTTCTGGTAACTGCAGATTAAGTATTTGGTTGGGGATAGATGTGAAAGAGATTTGACCCGTCAGGGTGGCCGAGAGCGCTAACGAGCTGGTTCCTGGACTCGGATAGGCGCGCCCGCCACGGATCGAATCCGCCCGGGGGATTGCCGACGACGGCCGATGTTCCGGCCAGCCTGGATATGGTTTTTAGGCGGTTTTCCACATCCCGCTCGGTGAATACCGGGCTGGTCCCCATGTTCCGCCTCAGTTCCACGGCTCCCAGACATCTGAACACATTCGCACTATTCCATGGATTTCACTCGACGCAGACAGTTGGAGTACACTAATCCCGTCCCGCGGGGGGGGGGGGGGGGGGGGGGGGTTTACGGGGTGGCGGCGGCAGGAAGGGCTTCCTGCCACCCCTTAAACATTAACAAGCCACATCCGATTAACGATGGCTGACCCTGCGTAACTGTGAAACAAGGCTCAAGCGATAGATAGATGTGAAAGGAATATAGAATAGAAGAATGTGGGATATGTGTAACAAAAGGATGTGAAAGGAGTATCTACACCTGCATCCACACACTCGTACATACATCACATGCCACCATATGGTGCATGGTGGAGGGCACCTTGTACCACTACTAGTCCTTCTATTTTCTGTTCCACTCGCAAATGAAGCAAGAGAAAAACAAATATCTATATTTTTTCGTACGAACCCTGATTTCTCTTATCTTGTCTCAGCTATCCTCACGAAAGATGTATATCGGTGACAGAAGATTCGTTCTGCAGTCTGTCGCAAATGCAGGTTATCTGAACTTCTTTTTCTCCTCCAGCGATTCACATTTGAGTTCATGGAGCATTTTTATAATACAACCGTATCGATCGAACCTCTCGGTAATAAATCTAGCAGGGCCCCTCTAACTTGCTTCGATGTTTTCCTTTAAACACTAAAGAACTGCTCAAGCAAGGGTCGCACAAGTGTTCTATACGTGATCTCCTTTATAGATAAGACATGTTGCTAGAGTTTTCTCAATAAACCAAATTCGACCATTCACCTTCCTTATAACCGGCCGTGCTACTTCGTTCCGGTCTCTGTCGCTTTGCAACGTTATGCCTAGGTATCTAATCGAAGTGACGTGCCAAGCAGAAGTAATAATGCATTCGAACATTACAGGATTGTTTTTCCTACTCATCTTAATTTACATTTTTCCATGTTTAAAGCAAGTAGCTGTTCATCACACCAAATAGAATATCTATCCAGTTCGTCGTGTATCCTCCGACAATCACTCAAGGACGACAGTTTCCGGCAAATTACGGCATCATTAACAAACAGTCGCAGATTGCCGCTCACTCTATCCGTCAGATTCTTTGTGAGTGTAGAGAACAAGAGATGTCGTCCTCCCCCCTCCCCCATACTTACCTTCAGCGGTCCTGACGATACTTTTGTCTCCGATGAACATTCGCCGTCCAGGGCAACATGCTCGGTTTTTTTTTTTTTTTACCTAAACAGGCTTCGAGACATTCAAATGCCTGAGAACCTAATACGTGTGCTACGACCTCCGTTATCAGTTTGGAATTTGTCTGTTGCTTCTCATTTATGGTTCGCGGCATATTTTGCGAGAAAGCAGGAATCTGAGTTTTGCACGAACCATGTTTTCTAAATGTGTCGTGATTTGCTGATTCGTGGTCAGCAGCTGGACCGTGGTCAGCAGCTGGACTGCTTCCCTGACTGCGACATGTATATAATCATTTACTGAGTAATTGATTTTTTGCATTTGGCTGTCCCTGTACAGCCACCCATCACATTTGCAAAGTATCTTTCTTAGTGGTTACTGTACCATACAATTCGTGAAATGATATTTGAAAAAAGAACTGGGTATGAATAAATGATTGATACATATCACAGCTATAAACTACTCATATAGTGAGTATAGAAAGTATACAAAAGTACACACTTCATGTAGACGGTGTCGCTAGATAGTTAGGTCACACATATTTTTGAACATCACATTTAATACTAATGCACTCTCCTGGTTTGACAAAAACACCCCAGACGATGCTGGAAGAGGAATCTTTGCGTTTACCAAAGCGCTGATAATGTGTTTTTGTTGTGTCTTGTATCTGGTACACGAGAGCAGTAGATGATTCGTGTCTCCTTTTTCGTTGCGCAAATCACATAAAGGAGAGTCCTTCAATCCTGTTCGGAACAGGTCGGTTGGAAATTTGCTCTGATTTAAACACATGCGCGTAATCTTCAAATATCGTCGGGTTGCGTACCAATCAGTAAACAAGGGGGATAATGCAAATTTAGGTTGCATCGGGCCGTATTGCACTTCTTTTGATATCTTGTTCGGATCTCATTGCGCCTGTCAGTTGTTTCTTGCGTTTTCATTGATTAAGTTCAGCATTTCTTGATAATGAAGTCTACAATTTAGGATTTAGCTTCGGTTCATTGCTCTCTTCGCAAAGCGGTATACTACGTCTTTCATTATGAAAGATGCCACTGTGCCCTGGAGTCACAACAGATATGTTACTATTCACCCCTGCTTTTTGTAACGCTTTCTTTAATAATGCCCATAATTATATACGACAAATTTTTGTTCCATTTGGTTTTTTAAGGCTCCTTAGTAAACTTAGGGAATCGGTTAACATCACAATATGGCTTCGTTTGCAAGATCCACCGTATATTACTGTTTCCGTAACTGCGATGGCTTCCGCGTAATACACTTTTGTCTTCGTAGGTAGAGAAAATAGGGCTTGATTATTTTCTGCAGGGTGTTGTATTACATACCCTACTTTGCCCTCGTCTACCGTCTTCATGTATTAAATTCGAATTTATAGTATTCGGTAGAGTTCTTCAGAAAACCGACGTTAATGAAATTGCTTTGAAATGCTGCGGGTCAGTTTTTTTACCCATCTTACAAAGGGAGTCACTAGCACTTTTTCTCAGTCACTTGAGACTTTGCGCTAGGTGAAAGATGAATGCAAGCTAAGTAAGAGACCAATGCCGATTGATACTTTCTGTAAACCCGAATTGTGATTTCATCTGGACTTGGCGACTTGAGGGTGTCGGGAGAGTTAGGTTCTGTTTAGAGGGAAGTGAGATTCCGCCTGAGAAGGGATGAATGAGTCGATATGGTGGGAAAGACAATTAAAGTTACCCTTGGAACGGATGTGGAGTACTTGGGATTAGAGAGATGGTTGGAAGTGCTGGTATAGACGTGGCAACAGGTCATTGTTTGAAGGATAGGCATACAGTGGGATGTTTGGAATCAAGTTAATGGGAGATGTGAGGGCAGGCGAGCATGTTCCGGGTGTTGATGTGGATGCTCTCAGTGGCTGTACAGTCCATACTTCGCCTGCTGCCTTATTCTTTCCGTGTGGATGTAAAGACGTATGTTTAAAAGGAAGAGTTCCTTTGTTTTCATACCAACGCTAATTTATAAGACTTTTCCGAAGTTGTGCAGGGGAAGACGCGGTACGCGTGTAACATAATTGAATTACTTAACTGACAAGGGGAAGGCCTCAGACTCGGCCAACCGATTCGGCTCAAATTTGGCAGGTCGCTTGTGTATGACTTAAAACGAAGGACTCTAAGATATTTTGGGTCAATACCCCCGCAATTTTGAAAAATCGCCCCTAAAGGTTATGACGAGCAATCGACTCAAAGTTGGCGGGATCGATAGATAATCGTAAATAGAGCATTTTTCATCATCAGGCATGGGGTCCGCAAACGTAAAATTTTTGCAGAAATCGAGGAAAGAAACCTTTATATCTGCCGCTTCTGTACCCACGCGGTAAACCCCTTTCGCAGACAGCGCCGATGGCGCAATGGCCACGGTAATTGGCTGGGAATCGGAAAACCCGGGTTCGAATCTCGAAGGAAAGTAGCGGATGTTACTCTTTTAGTTTGTATTTTTCCATATCTCAATTGATAGGGATAGGAGGGTTAATAAGTAAATCAGTAAGGAATGATAATAATACTCACCTTATTAGCCCTCTTATCCCTATTAACTGAGATATGGAAAAGTACAAACGAAAAGAACAACATCCGCTAGGTTTCTTCGAAATTCGAACCCGGGTTCTCCAAGCACCAGCCAGTTACCTTGGCCGTTGCGCTATAGGTGCTGTCGGCGAAACGTGTTTACCATGTGGGTACAGAAGCGGCAGTTGTAAAAGTTTCTTACCCCTTTTTCTGGAAAAGTATGCATTTTCGGACCCTATACCTGATGACGAAAAATGCTCTATTTACAATTATCTATCGATCCCGCCAATTTTGACCCGATTGCTTGTCATAACCTTTTGGGGGCGATTTTTTCAAAACTGCGGGTGTGTTGACCCAAAATATCTTAGATTCCTTCGTTTTAGGTTGTACACAAGCGACCTGCCAAATTTGAGCTGAATCGGTTGGCCGTGCCTGAGGCCTTCCCCTTGTGAGAGGCACACTGGCAACACAAGAGAGACATATGTGCATTTAGAGGCAAGGCTGGACTGTAAAAGAGGAATACCACAATTTGCACCGTTCCCCGCTAGGAGCTGCTGACAGCTTCGCTCCCAGAATTTCACCCCACTCCGCCGCTGCGGCAGTGTTCGAGAAGCCCACCAGATAGCAGCTAATCGCGGTCTCCTCCAATTAGCAGGATTACGTTTAAATATCGAAGTACTCGGCTGTCGTGCCCGGGTGGCAAGTGATTGGCAGTGAGAACGCGCCCGCTGTCAGCGGCGAGGCCCAAATACAATTAGCGGCGCTTCGTTCACTTCGACGCCCACGCTGCTCTGCGCCCAATTGCCAGCGCCGCTTACATCGTCTTAGTGGATCATCTGGTAGCAATGAAAACATCGCGACCTCCAGACGGGTCTCCCTGGAGTTGGCGGTAGTAGCAGACACACTGCTGCCTCTTCGTCCTAAGAATTTTATGATTAAAGCTATTAAGTGATGAGCTAGAATTCTACTGAAAGCTATTCAGTTTGGTGGAATCTGATGTAGATAAGACTAGTGTTTTTTTGGGGGGGTACCACAGGTTGACGAAATACCAGTACGCATGGGAAGGGTAGGAGACGTATTAGGTGTACATGGGAACGATATGAATGGATCTTTATCACTGCTTTCGTTTTGTGCGGGGAAGGGGGGGTATGCGTGGGAGCTAGAAGCAAAATGAGTGGGAGGTGAGAGCTGGGACAAGACGGAGTGAGTGAGTGACACCTGGACTGTAGTAGCAGAGCTTTTGCCCAGGAAACCAAAAGATCCCAGCTCAGAGTCCCAGTCCGACACACAGGAAGTTTCATTCCGTAACGTGATTCTTTTTTTTTTTTTCTTTAACTGCCAATGTTGCGTGATTCACTTGGCATAACGGGAGTGATTCACTCTAGTAGCCGAAAACGAGAAACAAGAGTCTGTGTACGAGGGAGAGGTAGATCCTATGGAATTGTTGCCCAGCAGACCACGGCCGTATCTCTTCGTGATACCCTGTCATACATCTCTGCCCCTTTCCCATTTTAGTGGCCTCCAGTCCACTCCCTAATTCTTCTTCTTCTTCTTCTTCTTTACATTTTCCTTATTTATCTCCTCCGCCTTTCTTCCGTTTTTCTTTTACTCTTCTTCTTCTGTTTCCCCTGTCACAAAACTGCCCTCGAGAAAGCTGCAACCAGGACTCGCGCCCCAGGCTCATATGCCAGTTACCCCAGTGTTTTCTTTGAGTAGTAATTCAGATGAATATCATTAAACCCGATTCAAGTAATTATTTTCTGGGATTGGTCTGCGACTATCTACGGCCGGTCAGACGGCCGTATTGGCACTGGTACCTCATCGACCTCCAGGCGGTCGCTCATGTGTGGATAATATCTGCCCTCTTAATAAGAGGTCAGGCTACACCCGCTGAGGAAGTCAGATTTCCTCCTCCATTCGTCTGTAACAGGGTCACTGCGCCATCTGTAAAAACAAGTATGTGAATTGAACATTTTACTCGGTGTTTTATTTGGATCAAATGGTATGTTAATAACCTGTCCAAAGCATTTACTTCCTCCATTAGGATTTGTTTTGCGCACAATGGTAGTAGTACTTCGTCTTTCACCATTATGTCGATAAATGGAAGTAGAAAAATAGTTCTACCACAGAGTTGAGTGACCTGGTAATAATACTGGCTCAGAATCCCATACCAACATGCTGGATATCGAAAAACGTAAATATTGTGCGGTGTTTATTAAATTATATCCATGGGCGGCACATGCTGGACAAATTAGAAGCGTGTGAGACGTTCAAAACGCGCCATAACTTGGTTTATTTTTTAGCCGTACCTGTGGCTAGTGTTTGTTAATGAAGTTTTTCGGCGCGGCAGCTGCACTTAACACTGTTGGACCAACCCACGTCCCCCCCCCCCCCCCAATTAAAAAAAAAGTTATGGAGCGCGCTGGCGCGGGGCGTGTCATATCCGAGCGCGGCGCGGCCGTTTAGCACATATTAAATACTTAAATGGCCGGCGCTTAATTGTTGCCACGCGGCAGGCGGCTATTAAGGGAATTTAGTAAATGGGAGCCTGTCGATCGGCTCTGCTTTCTCTCGCTCGTCTCTTGTGCGCGATGCTCCGGCCGTTATTGCGTTTAATGTTTCCACGGTTAAGCATTCTGCGAAAAGGCCACACGATATATTGTATTCGGCGCGTTCGTGTTAATACATTCAGGTACGCGCACGAGAAGAATTGGAACTGTCGTATATTAGCCAAAACTAAGTGTTCTTTCCCCGTAAACGAGCGCTACCACAATGTGATATACGTTCACGAAGTTTTGTTAAACGTTTTCGACGCATTCCTGTTAATGGTTTCAGAACTCGAACAGTCATGTGCCTAGCAAAACTAAAGTATTCCTTCTCTGTAAACAAACGCTGCTACAATTTCATATACGTTCGTGAAGTAATGTTTAAATCTTTGCATCTGATAATTAAAAATATTTGGCCAGAGTCCATAATTAAGTCCCTTACATTTACAACTCTCTGAAGTGTCAGGTGGATGTGATACGACAGCTTATGTTCGCACGAAGTTTCTGTAAATTGTCTGTCGCGGACTGTACGGTGGCTTGTGCACTGTACAGGGTGAATGATGTGGGACTTACACCCCTTTTATTTCGAAAACTGTTCAAGGTATGGAAACGGGATTGAAAATCTCTTGAAAAGACGAGTACAGTAATACAACGCTTGTTAATTTTGGTGTTGAAACTTTTCACAAAAAGATTTGAGACATGAACTAAATTTGGAAGGCAAGGAGACCTGAATCGGTCGTTCCCGTGTAAACTCTGTGGAGTAAGGCTTTCATGCAAGATTCTGTCATTAAATGGAGCTAGAAGATAAGCGTACGCTAACAAAATAAAATTTATTTCGTCTGGGACATACTTTACACCACACAGAAGCAGGGCCAGCTGCAGTTGTTTTAAATAGAACTATACACGCTGTTTCACGAGGAATGGTAAATACTTTAGGAGGTAGTTAAATATACTAATTCCAGTAAAACATTCCGTTCAATTTTTATTGGTTACAGAGATGCAGCTAATTACAAACATGAGTTTTTACTTCGCGAGTTGTACTCCAGTTGCTCTGGGTTTGTCACCTTTGTTTTGAAGTTTAAGTTGTGGTGTTGTGTTTGCGTTTCGGCTAGGATAGTGATAGAGTGTTGAGTTAGTTGGCCAGTGACCCTGATGTTCAAATTTTATTAAACAGTATGTTGGTAACACTGTCTAAGCCAAGTGCAAGTGGTGCAAGATGTCTTTGTTTTTGTACTGAATAATAATAAACAAAACCTTACTGAAAAGTGTTCACTGTTTATAAAGTTATGATCCCTTCTGACATAAGATGGATCGGTGAACTACAGCCCTGAACACCAACACGATAAGTATAACCACGGGAGTTATGGAGTTGAGAATCGCTTTCTATAAATAAAAAAAATTATGACAAAATCTGTATGTCACATGTTGCTGGAGAAAACAACCTGAAGCACTGCAGCCCGAGTGGCAAGTTGGGTATTCTCTCAGGCAGATGGCAGAGATATTTTCGAATGGAGAATGTTTGCATGAGATGAAATAGGGACCGCGATACCTTTTTTTGTCGTCTGTCACAAAGAACTGAGACAAGGGACATTCCAAACGCAAGTTCGTCACAATTTTTCACACAGAAACGTTATTGCCCAAATATGAAATATACACCTTGCACTATTTTTGGACATTGTTACCACCCCACCGTCGCCCCGCACCGAACCCAGGATTATTGCGAGGTTCGGCTCCCACTGGATCCCTCCTCCTCCTCCCCCCTCCCCCCCCCCCCTCCCTCCCGGGGAACGTCTCATACCAGACGAGTGTAACCCCAAATGTTTTCGTGGTAGAGTAATTATGGTGTACGCGTACGTGGAGACAGTGTTTGCGTAGCAATCGCCGACATAGTGAAACAGGCGGAATAAGAGGAACCAGCCCGCATTCGCCGACGCAGATGGCAAACCGATTTAAAAACCATCCACAGGCTGGCTGGCGCATCGGACCTCGACACTAATCCGCCGGGAGGATTTGTGCCTGCGGCCGGCACCCCTTCCCGCTCGGGTATCAGCGCGTTAGACCGAGCGGCTAGCCGGGCGAGCACTCTGGTATGACATGGTGCCCTGCGATGCAAGGAACTGTCACACAGCCTGCTCCACTTGCACCACTGCAGCATTAGTTTGGAAGTGACATAGAGAGATTTCAGCTTTTAGTGCAGGGAAGAGGTGAAAGCCCTTCTCAGAACATGTAACACCAGCGACCAACAATCTGAGAACACATGACCTCTCCACCGTACACGGTCTGTAGGCGTTCATGGATGATGGACACACTAGTCCCACGTGATCATTCATATCGGATAACAGCACACACTTGGCGACCACGTGGTCAGTACAAGTCCATCAGCGATCGGGATGTGCACTGGGATAACCTCGGGCACGACAGTCTGCTGCTACTCTTTCTCTTCTTTGGTGCCCTGCGAATGCGTTCTTCTTCATCCGCTGACGCCCCTTCCGTAACTGAACCAGTAGCTGGAGTGGATTTATATGGCGTTTGTTTGTGTCACCTGATGTACAATCTCCTGTTTCAAAAACAGTGACGAAATTCAATTTCGGAATGTCCCTCGTACATTGTATGCATCCTTTTGTTCGCCCGCAACACCCCCTGCAAACGTCCTGTAGTTTGAGCGAAGCAGTGGTCCACCTCTTCTCTCTAGAAGAGGGGCACCACAGGACATATGAGTGTTTGTATGGACCTTGAGATCAGGACGCCATCCAGACCCAGAGTCATGTGTTTTGGGCGCCGATTGAGCTTTGGTTAGTGCTTGTGTGGACCATTAGATCATCTGTCACATCCAGGACGCCATCCAGTCCGAGCACCACGAGTGTCGATTGAGTCTTGGTTAGACCGCATCCAAAACTGAAGTAACTGACGAAATACGTGACGAAGAGTTTTAAGGACTACTGGGCAAAGGTTACCTGTATCTTGTACAGAAAGTTAGTTATAATTATAAAAGTTTATGAAAGTAGCTGCAACGCAGGTCAGTAAGGAGAGATTCATTCGTTTAATTCAGGAGGAATGACTTTAAACCATTATGTACCTCGAATTTCAGCGTTAGCTCTTGCCAACGAGTGTCTTTTCATGGTGCTCAAACCCAAGCTTTTATGCAACAGCATTACTATATATCCTTTGATGATATGTGTCTCGAAACACTGCAAATTTTATTCATACAAACAGAACAATCCCATGTCGAATCTTTTGCAATCTCTAACCGCAATAGTGTATGATTTTAGTTTGGGTTTCCTAAGAGGTAAAAAAATTAATGTAAATGAAATTTTAACATTTAGCATATGCTTAATCTATAAATTAAATTCACATCCAAAAACCGTAACTTCCTTACAGTACTTTTATGAATAATATCCACCGTAATATGAAACCTTGGATAAGTACACAGTTACAGTAATGGATGTCGCGAGCGTATAAGTGAATTTTCTATTGTGTGCCCTATTTTAACTCATACGCTACTCCTTTCGCCAAAGTCTGTAGTAGCTATGTACTGCTACAATTTCGCTTATCTTGTAGTAAAATCGCATAGCCAGATTCCAACCCAAAATTTTTGCGCTGTCAAATGAAGATCCGCTTCACTGAACAGAAAACATTTCCATTAATTAGCTTCTTCCCCTTCGTTTAATAAAGTTTTACGCCTTTCTCCCGTAAATTAATTAACAGCCCTTAAAGCAGAATTTACTTTGTGACCAACATCACGGGATTACTAAGACTGGAGGAGGTGAGCGACAACGACACTGACTACAGTATGCGTTTAAATGGAAGGTTCCCCTCGTTTAATATGTTTCGGAATCAGTTTACAGGAAATCAATTTTTTTTTTGTCTCCTGGTCTCGTGTCTAGGTTGTTTATTTTACATGTGGAGCTGAACTTATTGCCGGGAAAGATATCATTATATAAGCATCGATCTTCCATCTCACAGACAGAATCCTGTAGTAGTCATATTAGCATTGGGAGCAAGGCATTTCTCATCGTCAGGAAATTACAGACTCAGGTCTACATTATTACCCTAGGTGAATATACTTTTTTCCTTCTTATTTCACTTATTTTATTATTCTCGCAAGCTCCCGATGAAATAATGAGTGGGGTCTCAGAAATATTTTCGTCGTTAACATAGAGTTATAATATATCTGATTCTTTCTCGGTCTCTAAAACAAAATACAGTATTTTGGTATTTCATGTACACGTGCCCGAAAACCTGTCCATAACATTGTATGAGGGTATTAATGTTGTTTGGAGTGCCAGACCTCCTGTGCAGTACTGGAACGTTAACCATTATTTCTTTATCTTTACGTGAGAGATACGGAAACCATGGTATGACACAACGTTAAGAAGAGTTCCAAGTCAAAAACACTTATGAAACCGTATTCATTTTCGATGAACAGTTTACTCACTAGTTATAATAAACTTGCATATTATGTAACACAATATTAAGAAACTTGTAACTGGGATGAATATTTCACTCTGCAGCAGAGTGCACCGATATGAAACTTCCTGGTAGATTACAACTGTGTGCTGGACACAACTTGAACCCGAACTTTATGCCTTTTGTGGGCAAGTTCTCTACCGACTGAGCTACACAAGCTATCCGCCCTCACAGCTTTACTTCCGCTAGGACCTTCCATACTTCGCAGAAAAGCCAAAAGGCAAAAGGTCTTGGTTTCGAGTCTCGGTCCTGCACATAGTTGTAATCCGCCAAGAAGATTCATGTCGGGGCGCACACCACTGCAGACAGAAAGACTCGTTCTGGAAACATTCCTCAGGCCGTGGCTAAACCCTGTCTTCGCAATAGCCTTTCTTCCAGTAGTGCTAGTCCTGCAATTTCCACAGGATAACTTGCTTAAAATTTGGAACGTTGGAGATGAGGTACTGGCGGAAGTAAAACCGCGAGGACGGTACGTGAGTCATGCTCGGGTTGCTCGGTTGGTGGGAAACTTGTCCACGAAAGGCAAAGGTCTCGTGCTGGAGTCCCGGTCCAGCACATAGTTTTAATCTGGAAAGAAGTCTCAACATGCAGCTGGGTCAAGACAATACGTGATATGACAATCAACCCCCTGTCCCTTCTTATTACTGATACTTAGTCGGCCGAGTATGAAACATAGTAAAATGTGGTTCCACCAAAAGACTTCTTGATAATTATCTTAATTAAATCCCCAACAATTCTCCAGTCTTTTATATGACCGGGACAATGTTACTGATCTATTAGGGTGTGTTAATTAAATATAGTGACCTCCTTACACTTTTTCCAACAGTAACAACTTCATTTTTAACGTAGGATTCCAGCATACTGCATACCTGCTTCGTTAATGAGAAGGCTAACACATCCCAGACTTCGGATATGCATATGAGAGAGTAGAGATCGAACACCAACTCCAACTATATTGATAAATATTGTCAAGACGAGGCGTTATAATCTCACGCACATTTGCATTTAAGATTGATGATCTTAGTTAGAGTTATGGATCATCAACACGTGGTTCCACTTTGCTCACAAAGTAGTGAAAAGAGCAACTACTGGAAGATATTCTGAACTTCACACTCGAATTACACTGCGTTGCAATTTAAGATAACATAAGATATTTTACATCTGAACCTGAAACAGAGGTGATTAAATTTTCAGTTAGGCTGAACTTGAGGAATCCATTGTCCTACGGACTTAGCAGACACGCGCTCAGCCGGAGATCTCACCACTTCAGACGCTCGCCGCGGACAGACAGGCTTGGGCCCCTACCGAGGGTGCCTCACAGATACAAACGGAAGTGACCAGAGAGACAGCTTCCTATGCCAACATGACAAGGGACGGACAGGAACATACTAAGAATGGAAATCTGCTTTTAGAAAGCGTAGCTACCTGTTCCGACGTTGGTCCTACTGTTCTCTAGCAGATAGGCTTGTCTGCTACCATCAAGCATGCAACTAGAAATACATTTGCTCATTCATTCTTTCACATACAAGGGAAGGGGGATGGCAGTATCTTATCATATACAGTATATAAAAGAAAGCGCATGTAGGTTCCATATGAGACTGCGTGACATGAATTACATATAAACTGTGTTTTGAAATGTAGTAGGGTGACACATCGTTCTTGTTTATGTGTAAAAGTAACACGTTCCACTGTTCAGTCTCCTCTCAGATTGAGTCAGAAACACCACAGTAAATTTAGAAATGGAATTTATGCCGTAAATGACAACAGGATTAAGAAAATAACATGAAAGGAATCCGACAGATACCTTTCAGTAGCAACGTTTAACCGGTTTTAACGCCGACACCTGGCGAAGTCAGCGTTACTACCAAGGTGGAATCTCAAGAGTCAACAGTGTCTACCAACACAGTAGAAAATGACGTCTCAACTCAAATCACCTTTTGAATGGGTCAAGATGGTTGAAATGGCTCTGAGCACTATAGGGCTTAACATCTGTGGTCATCAGCCCCCTAGAACTTAGAACTACTTAAACCTAACTAACCTAAGGACATCACACATATCCATGCCCGAGGAAGGATTCGAACCTGCGACCGTAGCAGTCGCGCGGTTTCGGACTGAGCGCCTAGAACCGCTAGATCGCGGCCGGCTCACCTTTTGAAAACTCAGTTATTTCATACAACATATCTCTCCACCTTCTGTGAAGTATTTTCGAGGAAATATTGCCCTGGTAGTACTGAGCAAGCTGTTAACATAGTGGACACTTTAAGTCCAAAGAAGCGTGGGAAAATTCACAATCTTGGACGATAATCAGTACATGTCAAGAGCATAATCGGAGCTTTTAAATTCTGGTGCTACAGAAGATTATGAGATATTAGGTGTGTAGATCGAGTAACTAATCAAGAGCTATTAAATAGAGTTGGGGAGAAAAGTTTGATACAATTTGACTAAAAAACGGGTTAGATTGTAGAACATACTGAGAGGCATAAATGAATTGTTAATTTGTTAGTGGAAGTAAGTGGGGGTGGGGCGGGGGTGCAAATGGAAGAGGGGGATCTCCAAGGTTTCACAATAGTAAACAGGTACAAAAGGATGTAGGCTGTAGCAATTGTACAGATATGAAGAACTTGCACAGGATACAGTGGCGTGAAGAGGTGCATAAAACCAGTCATCGGGCTGTAGGACAATTTAAAAAAAATTAATTCGTAATTTGGAATTTGTGAAATTTAAAAGTTTTGGTACTTTAAGATGTCTAATTCTGCCGGGGAAGTTTCATGTAAAAGAGTTTGTTAACAATATTTTTGCCTGCCTTAATAACATTCGACTACAGATTGGTAGTAGATGTGAGCTGGTGGCGCGTGTTGCAGCGTCGTCGCCGGCCAAGTGCAGGTTCCCGTCGTGGCTGACGAGCTCGCACCACTGGCACACGCTCGACTACCGCAGGGCCTACTCCCTCAAGCACCGCAACACCACGCTGCGCATCGCCAACGTCTCCACTGCTGGGTAAGTGGCCTGCATCTGCACGATACGCGATTAGACAAAAAGCTTATTTACAAAGTATCATTCCTTTGACAATATTTTACCATCACCACATCACGATGGCAGCTTACAACCGAATATACTGATGATACACAATAGAAATTTGTGCTTTAATATTGTCATCCAGTTAGTTCTCATTGTGTCAGTACGCAGAATCATTTTCAGGTGGAGTGATAAGCATCCAATAATGTATACAATGATCAGCCGAAACATTATGGTCACCGCCCACCGCGAGACTGAATGCCGTCTGTTGGCGTTGCGGGCAACTGACGTGGTAAGGAAACAAGAGACGAATGTGGTATTATTCTGGCGATGACATAGAGCGCAAATGGGAAAATCTACTGAGATAAACGAGTCTGCTAAAGGGCAGATTATTATAGCCTGACTTCTGTGAACGAACTTCTGTGAATCGGAAATGGATAAGCTGGTCAGGTGTTTGGGTGCTTATCCACGAAAAGTGGCCAAAATACGGTGAAATCACGAGTAAGCTACAAGATGTTGAACTTCCAAGCCTCATCACAGGAAATGGGGATCGTAGGCTTGTCAGCACTGAAAAAGAGAATGGGCAGATCTGACAACAGAGTACAGTTCTGTTGCAGGCACAAAGCACTTGGGCTTCCATGGTACTTGTAGTACTAATCGAAGACACAGCTGTGGACTACATGATTAGTAGATTAAAGAGGCTTCTGGGGCATTCGCTTGGTGCAGGTTGCATACAGTCAGGGGAAAGCATACATTCAGAGGCAAATTATCCTTCTCCACTTAACCTATTGTAATGTTAATTGATTTATGACGCTAGTGGTTGATTTATGATCCCCTGGGAATAATCCATCCTTATGACAATCCCCCATCCCACCCCCTCCCCACCCCTCCAGAAAAAGGTACACTTTTTTGTCACTGCTCCCCAGTTTAATTCTGAGCCTCTTTTCCCCTTTCTGGGAAATCACCCAGACCTCCTCTCTCTTTCCCCACATCTTCTGGAAATTGGTGGAGAAAGGTCTTAGTCTGTGCTGGAAAGAAAGGATCTCACGGCACAAAATTCAAATCATTGTAATAATAATATATTGTTCAATTCAATTTGCATTCTTACGTAATCAATTTGTGGGAGGCAGGGCTCCTCCTTGGTGGGAAATAGCTCAATCATTGTAACTTCACTCTTGTGATATCACTGGCAGATACTAGGAAAACTCCTAAAGGCCTTGATCCCACAGCACCTTGGTTCCCCGAAAATAATGACACACTTATGATTGATGACTTGCATATTTCGTGGCAAAAATCTCATCAAACTGATTGACAGTGTGGAATGTTGCAGTTTGTGGGGAAAAGGGTGCATGATTACGCAAGCACCATCGTCCACCACCACAACCCATATCCAGCGGAAACCTTCCGATCGCATCTTCGCAACAACCCCAGGTCTATGTGCCGGGTACTATGCCAGCCAGGACATTGCGTTATCGTCGGCTCACGCGCTGGCCCCTTCGCTGCACGCTACCACACACGCCGTACTGCCAGCAACCCTTTGAGTCCCTAGCACTGGACTACGAGGTGCCGGTCGCCTGCACGGGAATGAGTGATACTCGACATCGGCTTCCTCTTAAATTTGGCACTAGAGTACCTTCCTGTTTTGTTCCCAAACACACACCTTCCACGCCATTCAGTGGAAGCAGTTGCTCTATGTGCTCGTCCATCTGTGCAGGTACTAAGTTAGTTCACAATAGCACCAACAGAGGAAACTAGGAGAAGTAAACCCTCCCCCTCTCCCCACCCTCATCCTCTGGTTTTTTCCTGTTTGACAAAGTATCAGGTGACGGCAACTCTTTGATATTGATACATAGGAAATCCCTGTCAAAATATGCTCATATGCTCTCTCTCTCTCTCTCTCTCTCTCTCTCTCTCTCTCTCTCTCTCTCTCAAGTGGTTACTTTATGACCAGCAGACGTGTGGCATGTGCCACTGGATATCACACTAACTCCTCTTTTGTCCTGCACAAAGTAGCGGATAACTGGTAAACTACCAACTCTACCCAAACTGCTGGGCTCTGGATGTCTGCCGGCCATGGTGGCCGAGCGGTTCGTGGTCTGGAACCGCGCGACCACTACGGTCGCAGGTTCGAATCCTGCCTCGGGCATGGATGTGTGTGATGTCCTTAGGTTAGTTACGTTTAAGTAGTTCTATGGGACTGATGACCTTAGAAGTTAAGTCCCATAGTCCTCAGAGCCATTTTTTTCTGGATGACTTGGAAATATTACATTGTGCTACCCTCATTCAACCAGATCGATTGACTAATTCATTAAATCGATACTTTCTGTGTGGGACATTTTTTCCTTGCTGCTAATGGTTGGATACTATGACTGACATATTTGCCAGGAATTTCTTGGGCTATGCAGGATTCTATGAAACTGCCCAGTTTCCAAACCCTAGTCTTCTCTCTTCTGAATTTACCTTTCCTCATATTGATGGATACAGACAACGTTAGATCGTCTGGTGGGAAATCCATTACATTGGAGGTATCTGAAAATAGTAGTGAGAATTTCAAATTTCAGCTTAGTTGCGCTATGTCCTTAAACAATTTCAGGAGACAGGGTAGGGGTTTGACTGGGATGTGCTCGCAATTCCATTATCAGAATCAGAGAACTGATCAGTCAGGATATTGATGTCAAAATTGGAAGTGGAGCCGTATAAAATGGTACTCGTAATTTCAATTTTCAGCCATAATTTATGCTATCACGGTTGTGTAATTCCCGACCACCTGCAGGTCTGCTAAGTGTATTTTTTAAAACGCTATAGAATTCCCAAGTTGGTCCTCTGTAGTACACCAGAAAGGTAAAGGAGGGTAAGGGTTTACCACATGATAGGATAGTAACAGCAATAAATCCACATTTATTTAAACAAATGCTACACCACTCTTCTGCTGGAAGATAGAGTCCACTGGGATGTAATGAGAAGCACTTAACACCACACACAGCAACTGTCACCACATGGACAGGGCACTATGTAAACACATACACTTAACTCATGATCCTTTCCTTAGTAGCTGGCACGGTTAGATGTCAGAGGTCTTGGATACTCTCATAGGTCCCCGTGCGCCAGCCAAACCGACAGCTGCCAACCGATCTCCTGGCATCCACACACTGGCCGCAGCGGGTGCTTAGAGGGCAGTCAACCAGTCAGGGGAATAATCATCCAGTGCAGACACTCGCCCCACGTAAAAGTCGGAGAATTCTCGCAGCACACACGATCGCGAAGGCTATCCAACACACACTGAGTATTAGTTTTCTGTTTTTCTGTTCATATGGTCAGAGGGTGACACGATTAGGTTAACTGCACCGTCGCATCACACCTGACCTGTTCGGGAAGCTCAGTGGCGGCTCGCACCTTAAGCTGGAAATGTCTGTTTGGTCTGGCCACTGGCTGCCTCTGCCACGTATCCAGACACCAAGCTGAGTCGTTCTAGGAAGCCAGCCACATATTTATCAGTTTAATTACAATTAAATATTACCACTGCAGCGCCAGTCTACCCGCCAGGTTAGCCGAGCGCGCTAACGCGCTGCTTCCTGGAATCCGGGTAGGCGCGCCGGTCTCGGATCGAATCCGCCTGGCGGATTAATGACAAGCGCCGGTGTACCGGCCAGCCAGGATGTGGTTTTTAGGCGGTTTTTCACAACCCCCTAGGTGAATACCAGGCTGGTCCCCACGTCCCGCCTCTGCTCATAGACCTCTGAACACTTCGCACTATTCCATGGATTACACTAGTCGCAGACAGTTGGGGTAAGCTAATTCCTTCCTTGGGGGGGGGGGGGGTACAGGGTGGCGGCAGGAAGGGCATCCGGCCACCCCTTCAACTAACATTGCCACATCCGATTAACCATGCCGACTCTGCGTATCCGCGGGAAAAGCGGCACATGGAAAAGAAAGAAAGACTGCAGCACCAATCTGACTACATTCGTATAGGTAAGAAACGAGGGTTACCTTGGCTTCAACTACCTAGACTGACCAACTTTTCAAGGTCATCCAACTACCCACATCCCATACACTCAGATAATTGTAAATATAAGTCTTTTTCTTTTTTTTCATATGGTAGAGAGAATTTGAAAACAATTATTGTTGTGTAAAATATTTATTACCTTATACAGGGCAACACAAAAAGAAAGCACGAATTCGACTTGGGTAGTATCAGTAGCGGGGTTGGAGACCTGTTGTTTCGTAGGTTTGAGCGTCCATCTTCAGTAGCAAAGGCGCAATGGGCCGTACATTGTCGCTTTTTCGCTATTGAACATTTCTTCAAAAGTAATTACTCTGTCAATATAATAGTGGATCAGTAACGGAGCAGATGTTGCCTGATCGTCCCCGAACGGTGCCAACGCAGGAAAATGTCGACAGAGTAAGAGCGTATGTTCAATTGTCTCGTCGCTCGTTGCAGCACATCATGGAGGATCAGATAAATTTCCTTCCTTACAAAATTATGATCGCACATAACATTCTAGATTTTGCTTGTAATGAATAGGGACAGTTTTGTGAGAGAACGTTTGATGTTCCTGCTGCTGATAATCTTATGTTGATGCTGAGCGATGAAGCACAGCCTCGCGCGATTAGCCGAGCGGTCTGGGTCGCTGCAGTCATGGGCTGTGCGGCTGGTCCCGGCGGAGGTTCGAGTCCTCCCTCGGGCATTGGTGTCTGTGTTTGTCCTTAGGATAATTTAGGTTAAGTAGTGTGTAAGCTTAGGGACTGATGACCTGAGCAGTTAAGTCCCATAAGATTTCACGCACCTTTGAACATTTGATGAATCGCATTTTCATTTAGACGGGTATGCAAACAAACAAAAATGACGCTTTTTGGCAGTTGACAACCCACAAGACGTGCTTCAAAACCTACTGCACAGTTCAAAAGTGACTATGTGGTGTGGAGTGTCCAAAGCGGGAATCGTTGGGTGTTCTTTTTTTTTTCACACCCCACGCGACTAATGATTCCGTGTTAGTTGTTCGAGAAATGCTTCCCCAACACGTGATCCCACGTTACGGCCATGTCCACTGGCAAGAACGCTCGCCAGATTTGTCAGCTTTTTGGCTTCTTCTTATGGCCTCACCTAAAAAGTAGTCTACTGAAACAAACCTCGTACACACAATGTGCATTTACACTTAGAATATTACAGCAAGCAAAAATGAAGAGAGTGTGTAAATGTATATGCGGAAGATAATAAAGATGTTGTACAAGAATATTAGTTTTCAAATTCACTCTACCCTGTCAGAAAACACAAAGAAAGAGACTCCTATATGCGATAGTCTGCATGAATGGGACGTGGCCTTGAAAAGTAGTTGAAATTAGGTAGTTGAAGGGAAGGCAACCGTCATTTCTTTCCCATGTAAGAGAGCCTTGGTGGGATGCAGCACCTTCCGGAATCTGATTGGCTGGAAGACCGTAATGTCAAATAATTTCCTAGAATTGAGAAGAATCCAGACACCTAGCTGCTGTCAGTATAGACATTCCACAAATTTTTCGACGCTGTATATGTATAAACAGTAATTACACTGCTTGCGTGGAATGTGTATGGGTTGGAATGTAAATTTACTGTGGTTAGTGTTCCGACATGCGCAAAGAAAATGTTGTGGGCGGGACGATGTATGTTGTAAGGGAGGTACAAGTTCTCTGTTTTTTACATGGAAAACAGCGATTTCAGTGCTTCAATAGCTGTTAGAAGTATGAAAGCTTTAAAGTGGAAAATTACATCCAATCATAAGGAGGATGTAGATTTACATGGGAAACTAATATTTCCAGAACCACAGTTGCCACAAACAGGTAGTCGTGATACTTTGCTCATTGCTAAAAGTCACCAGATTGGGGCTGTGATCATAATATTTAATTGTAGTTACACTGATAAATACACTCCTGGAAATTGAAATAAGAACACCGTGAATTCATTGTCCCAGGAAGGGGAAACTTTATTGACACATTCCTGGAGTCAGATACATCACATGATCACACTGACAGAACCACAGGCACATAGACACAGGCAACAGAGCATGCACAATGTCGGCACTAGTACAGTGTATATCCACCTTTCGCAGCAATGCAGGCTGCTATTCTCCCATGGAGACGATCGTAGAGATGCTGGATGTAGTCCTGTGGAACGGCTTGCCATGCCATTTCCACCTGGCGCCTCAGTTGGACCAGCGTTCGTGCTGGACGTGCAGACCGCGTGAGACGACGCTTCATCCAGTCCCAAACATGCTCAATGGGGGACAGATCCGGAGATCTTGCTGGCCAGGGTAGTTGACTTACACCTTCTAGAGCACCTTGGGTGGCACGGTATACATGCGGACGTGCATTGTCCTGTTGGAACAGCGAGTTCCCTTGCCGGTCTAGGAATGGTAGAACGATGGGTTCGATGACGGTTTGAATGTACCGTGCACTATTCAGTATCCCCTCCTCGATCACCAGAGGTGTACGGCCAGTGTAGGAGATCGCTCCCCACACCATGATGCCGGGTGTTGGACCTGTGTGCTTCGGTCGTATGCAGTCCTGATTGTGGCGCTCACCTGCACGGCGCCAAACACGCATACGACCATCATTGGCACCAAGGCAGAAGCGACTCTCATCGCTGAAGACGACACGTCTCCATTCGTCCCTCCATTCACGCCTGTCGCGACACCACTGGAGGCGGGCTGCACGATGTTGGGGCGTGAGCGGAAGACGGCCTAACGGTGTGCGGGACCGTAGCCCAGCTTCATGGAGACGGTTGCGAATGGTCCTCGCCGATACCCCAGGAGCAACAGTGTCCCTAATTTGCTGGGAAGTGGCGGTGCGGTCCCCTATGGCATTGCGTAGGATCCTACGGTCTTGGCGTGCATCCGTGCGTCGCTGCGGTCCGGTCCCAGGTCGACGGGCACGTGCACCTCCCGCCGACCACTGGCGACAACATCGATGTACTGTGGAGACCTCACGCCCCACGTGTTGAGCAATTCGGCGGTACGTCCACCCGGCCTCCCGTATGCCCACTATACGCCCTCGCTCAAAGTCCGTCAACTGCACATACGGTTCACGTCCACGCTGTTGCGGCATGCTACCAGTGTTAAAGACTGCGATGGAGCTCCGTATGCCACGGCAAACTGGCTGACACTGACAGCGGCGGTGTACAAATGCTGCGCAGCTAGCGCCATTCGACGGCCAACACCGCGGTTCCTGGTGTGTCCGCTGTGCCGTGCGTGTGATCATTGCTTGTACAGCCCTCTCGCAGTGTCCGGAGCAAGTATGGTGGGTCTGACACACCGGTGTCAATGTGTTCTTTTTTCCATTTCCAGGAGTGTATGTGGCTTGTTCCCTAGGACGACTCTGCATGTTGTCTGGGAGCATGGCGGAGGTAGATTGTAGTTGGAGTGAACGGACATTTCCAGCTTAAGGCGGGAGCCATTGCTGAGCCTACTGAACCGGTGAGGTAGGGTACGTGGGGTGAAGTTGACCAAACTGTGTCACCCTCTGGGCAAGTGAATAGCAAGCTAATACTCAGTATGCATTAGGCGGCGTGATCGATTGTGTGTGTGTTGTGTGTGAGAAGATTCAATATGGTATTTGCGCTGGACGATTATTCCCCCATGTAAATTGATCTGTTGACGGCTGGGCAATTACGGTGACAGTCTCTCTCACCTCAGAGCATCTGATACTGCCAGTGTGTGAATACCTGGAGATCGTGTGAAGACGACCAGCGGCAGTGAGCTACGGAAGTTTCTGATTCAAATGGCTCTGAGCACTATGGGACTTAGCATCTATGGTCATTAGTCCCCTAGAACTTAGAACTACTTAAAACTAACTAACCTAAGGACAACACACAACACCCAGCTATCACGAGGCAGAGAAAATCCCTGACCCCGCAGGGAATCGAACTCGGGAACCCGGGAACCCGGGAGCGGGAAGCGAGAACGCTACCGCGCGACCACGAGATGCGGGCGAAGTTCCTGCGATCTCTGACATCTAGCCATGGCAACTACTACAGAATGGATTGTGGTTGAAGTGTATGTGTTTACAAAGTGCTCTGTCCACTTGGTGATGGTTGCTGTGTGTGACGTTGACTGCTTCTCAGTACATCCCAGTGGACTCTCTCTTGCAGCAGAAAAGTAGATTGATATTTGTTTGAATAAAGGTGGATTTGTTATTTTTACAATCCTATCATGCAGTATGTCCTTACCCTCCTTTTTCGTTCTGGTGTTGCAGAGAAAACCAACTTTGGAATTGTATAGTGTTTTAAAAGATACACTTAGCAAACCTGCAGGTTTACTCAACCGTGACGGTATAAATTCCCACACCCCCCACCACCGAAATTTGATATAACAAGTATTATTTTATAGAGCACCGCTTCCAATCATGACATCAAATTCTCGATTGATCAGTTTCTTGTTTCCAATAGTGGTATTGCGATGCGACTCCAGTCAAACCTCTGCCCTGTCTTCTGCAAATTGTTTAGCGACATAGCGCAACTAAGCTGAAGTTTGAAATTCTCACTACCATTTTCAGATGCCTCCAATGTAATGGATTTCCCACCAGACGAAATAACTTTGCCCGTCGCCACCAATATGATGAAAGGTGAACCAGAAGGGGGAAGGGTAGGGTTTAGAATCCGGGTAGTTGTGAGATCGAATTCTGGATTGCCCAAGAATTTCCCGCCAAATATGTCAGTCATAGCATCCACCAATAGGAAGCAAGGAAAACTGTCCCACACAGAAGGTATCGATTTAATTAATTAGTCAGTCAATGTAATTGAGTGGGGGTAGTGGAGATATACTATTTCCAAAACATGCACAGCTCAAAATTTTGGGTAGGGCTGGAGATTTACCAGGTACCCAGTACTTTTTTCAGGACGAAAGACGGTTTAGTGTGGTTTCTGGAGGCACGTGACAGATGCTCACTGGTCGGGAAGTAATCACTTGACAGAAAGAGAGAGAGAGAGAGCATATGTTTCAATAGGGATTTCCCAAGTATCAGTATCAAAGAGTTGCCACTACCTGATACTTAGTCGAACAAGAAGCAACTAGAGGGTGAGGGAGAGGGAAGGGAGGAGGGGATTGGAAGGAGGAGGGATAGGAAGGTTATTTTTCCCAGTGTCCTCTGTTGATGATATTGTGACCTAACTTAGTCAGTATAAGCACAGCATGGTGAGCACATAGAGCAGCTGCCTCCAATAAGCTGGTGTTGAAGGTGTATGTTTGGGAACAATAGAAGAAGTGAATCCTGAATCAAATTACAAAGGAAGCTGACATCCAGTATCACACATTCTTTCATAGGTGACCGGCGCGTCCCAGTCTAGCGCTCAAGACCCAAGGGGTTGCTGGTAGCCCAGAGCATCTATGCAGGGCGGCATGCGGGAAGATGTGATTGAAAGGTTTTTGTACAATATGTTTGGTACGGTTTGTGACAGTGTAATTACATGTGGCGAGTGCTTTTTGTTGACACTGATTTTATGATGGTACTCATTGCTCGATAGGAAAAAAGCGATCTATTTACATATTTAATTTTTAGGTACTTTACAAGCCCTGTACCTTCCAACAGCAAAGAATGATCAGCTTTTTCCACCAAACAGATCCAACCCTGCAAATTGCTATGCAAATTGAATTTTATAAACAAGCAGTATATTATTATGCCCTCTGCAATGTAGTTGAATTTCCTGTCATGGGAGCCTTCCAGTCCAGCAGCTCAGCACAGGCTGAGCGATTTTTCCCACCAGTTTTTTCTCAAAGTGGAGGACTGGGGCGGTGAGTGGGGGCATGTGCTCTGGTGGTGGCACTGTGCACTAGTTCCATCAATACCTGTACGTCAAGGTGAGCACACACACGAAAAGTTTCCAACAATATAACACCTCCAATCTGAAACCGTGTAATTATGTAATTGGGACATCTAGTTGCTAGTGGGTTAATACTTTCACCTTTCAGTCCAACAAATCAGCACAGACTAAGCGATTTTTCCAGGTGGGGGAGAGGAGGGACTGAGCTTTCTCTGCCAAAGTCCCACAGGATAGCACCCAAAATAAAGAATGGAAACTACCCTACATATTTTCCATCAGCTCAACATAGACTATAACTTTTTCCTGCCAATTTTCAGATGGGTGATGGGATGGGATGGCTGCAGAATTTCCCAGGAGAGGGAAACGTTTCTCAGCAATGAATGGGGGAGTGGTAACGTAAAATAGTGCCCCTGTTCCCAGTGGGGTGTGGTAGGAAGATGTGGAGGAGGAGGGGTGGTGGGCTTCTCAAAACGCAGATTATCTCCAGGGGGTCATAAGTCAGCCACCAGGGGATAATAAATCAATTAACAGACCAAGGTGATCATAAATATATTAGTATAACATTAGGTTCAGGGGAGGGAGCTAATTTGCCCTGAATGTGTGCAACCCACACAAACAAAATGTGCCAGAACGAGTATTACCGCACTACTTACATGACCCTTATTGTGGACCACCATCACCCATTCAAGCTTTATGTCTTTCCTGATGGTGATTACATCTTTCAGCCACGCGGTCTAAGGCGTCTTGTCACAGTCAGCGTGGCTACCCCAATGGACGTTCGAGTCCTCCCTCCGGCATGGGTGTGTGTGTTGTCCATAGCGTACGTTAGTTTAAGTTAGATTTAATTGTGTAAGCTTAAGGGATCAATGATGTAAGCAGTTTGGCCCCATAAGATGTTACCAAAAATTCACAAATTTTACATCTTCCAGGAGGATAACTGCCCATGTCACAAGGCCAGAATCGCGCTATCTTAGTATCACGAGCATGATAGTGAAGTCATATTGTTGTCTTGTCCACATAATTCGCCTGGTATGAAACTGGCGGAACACATCTGGGACACTATAAGAGCCAGCTCCATCCCCACAAACCACCAGCCAATAACTTACGGGAACTGCATAGTCGCTGAGTATGTATCTAGTATCACATACCCCAGAAATCTACCAAGGACTTGGCGAACCCGTTTCACGCAGGAAACCAAAGCTTTAATCTACGCATTGTCAAAGTGGCAGAGCTTAAATTTTTCACATTCGTTAGATAAAACAAAAAACTAAAACATCACTAGGTCTCTTAATATTTTTCAGACAAGCATGGTAGTGATGAAATTGTGAAAAGGATCAGAATCGAACACAGGTTCCCTGCTCCCTGTCAACATGCGGTCGCCAAGCGGCGATTTCATAGAATAGCATTTATCTTAAGAGAACATTATCGGCAGTCTTAACAGTTTCTTTCCTCGATTTCTAGGGAAGTGTGAGTTTTCGGACCCAACGTATAATAATGAAAAACTCTCAGTTTTCAATTATCTGTCAATCGACTCAATTTTAAGTCGACTGCGCGTCATGAACTTTAGAGGTGGATTTCTAAAAACCTCAGGGATGCCGAGACATAATATCTTACCGTCTTACATTTTAGGTTGCAAACAAACGGCCTGTCACATATGAGCCGAGCCGGTTGGCCGTGTCTGAGGCCTCCCCCTTGTTAGTATTTATTCGATATGCTTGCCTCTCATCTTGTAATAGAATACTGCCGGATTATAGTTATGATTTTGCATTATCCATATTTAAATAGAACTGCCGTTCATTACACCAAGTGGAAATTTTGCCCAAATCTTACTGTATTTTCTTACGATATTCTAACGACACTTGACGTTATTAATGTAAACGCGTCAATGACGTAGCGTACATGTCATTCCAACCTGTGATGAGAGGGCAAATATGTAGGCCCAAATGCTGAAAATGTGAAATCTTATGAGACTTAACTGCTAAGATCATCAGTCCATAAGCTTACACACTACTTAACCTAAATTATCCTAAGGACAAACACACACACACTCATGCCCGAGAGAGGACTCGAACCTCCGCCGAGACCAGCCGCACAGTCCATGACTGCAGCGCCCTGGACCGCTCGGGCCCAAATGCCCCGTAAGATTAGAAACAAATATTCTGCCGCAAGTATTGTACCAGCAGTTGCTGCGCTTCCTGTTGTGTGAAGCTCTCATTAACTGCGCAGGACGTCCGTAAAAGAACAGAGTGCAGTCCAATAAACTATTTGATATTCTATTTCCGAGATATTATTGTAAAATAATGCAACCCCTTGATAATAACACTCTCTTCCTTTTTGTTAGATGCATTTTGTCGACCTTACTTCGTAAGCGTTGTTACTACGAGCAAAACAAGGTGTTATTTGTGTGAGACTTATAAAGGAGATAGTCATTTTGTTCGTTACTTGCAGCTGCAAGAAAAAACTTGTTGGCATGCACTTTAACATTCCTTTGCTCATTTCTGCGTTAGATCGTACTGAATCTTGCACCATGTTACGGAATGCTGTCTTCAACCTCCGTACCTTCTGTTTTGTTTTAATAAAGAAATATCGCATTCCTTTTATATCACTTGCTTTTTGTCGGAGGTTTGCTCTTCATGAGCATCAAGGTCGTTAGAAGCTGTGTAACAATACTTACCAGCCTTACTTTTACGTAAGGAAAAAGAGCAGTTCGCAATATTCGCAAGAATTTATATAGCCTTCGCGCAGTTGTAAATTTTGTTTTGTGCCACTCTCCGTAACAAGACCCAACCTGAGAATAAGTTTCCCACTCGGTTTCCTGCATCTGGCAATTAACGCGACTTAGCTTGTCGTAGACCCAAATTTAAGACGATTTGCCTGATTCGAAAATCATCATATACGATTGCGTACAGCTGATGAATGCGCTCTCTCTCTCTCTCTCTCTCTCTCTCTCTCTCTCTCTGTGTGTGTGTGTGTGTGTGTGTGTGTGTGTGTGTGTGTGTGTGTGTGTGTGTGTGTGTGACAAGAGTAACCAGGCAGATTTCGTGTTATCTTTGAGGACTTCACTTTAACCCCACCTCCATCTGTTCTAGTGTGCAGTTAGGCCATGATAGACACCTGGGTATAAATTACGCCAGTGTGCCTCTTGGTGACCTGTTTTCAGAGGATTGGGAAACAACATTGAAAGCTAGATTGTCATGTTCGGATATACTTCTGTGCCGACACATTGGTATAGTTCCTTGTTTACCCACCAGCACAAGGCACGAAGCTGTGTACTACGGTTCGGTTCAAAATGGTTCATATGGCTCTGAGCACCATGGGACTTTGAGGTCATCAGTTCCCTAGAACTTAGAACTACTTAGACCTAACTAACCTAAGGACATCACACGCATCCATACCCGAATCAGGATTCGAACCTGCGACCGTAGCGGTCGCGCGGTTCCAGACTGTAGCGCCTAGAACCGCTCGGCCACCTCGGCCGGCTACTACGGTTCGGGTTACAGCATCTCTCCTATTAGTAAGATTGAAGTTAAATCTTGTCTTGCGATTTCCCTGTCAGAGAGACACACACAATGATATGAACACCCACCTAACGTTGTGTACAGCTACCTTCCAGCATATAAAAATGTCTGGTATCTTCTGGGGAGCGATGAATACACTACTGGCCATTAAAATTGTTACACGACGAAGATGACGTGCTACAGACGCGAAATTTAACCGACAGGAAGAAGATGCTGTGATATGTAAGTGATTATCTTATCAGAGCATTCACACAAGGTTGGCGCTGGTGGCGACACCTACAACGTGCTGACATGAGGAAAGTTTCCAACCGATTTCTCATACACAAACAGCGGTGCCTGGTGAAACGTTGTTGTGATGCCTACTCTAAGGAGAAGAAATGTGAGGTCATCGGTCTCATCCGAATAGGGAAGGATGAGGAAGGAAGTTGGCCGTGCCCTTTCAAAGGAACCATCCCGGCATTTTCCTGGAGCGATTTAGGGGAATCACGGAAAACCTAAACCAGGATGGCCGGGATTGAACCGTCGTCTTCCCGAATGCGAGTCCAGTGTGCTGACCACGGTGCCACCTCGATCGTTCAAAACTTAAGGTCTACGAGCCCACTTCTTCGTAGTGTCCCTTGGGGGAGCACTGTAAATAGCGTGGTTCCTGGTGCCGACGGAAACGTATTAGCAAGGGCAAGGAAAAAAAGTGGAAATCGCCCGTGTCATTGTATACGGAGCCCTCGTCGTTCGGATATCATATAAACACGTCCTTAGCATTAAGTTTCTTTACTTACACTGTTAAAGAATGCGAAAATTAGTGGTTGATGATATAGCGCCAAGCATGTAACTATTTTTATAATCTTATTAGTCACTTACTTGAATGCTGCTTGGGAAGCAACAAAACTGTTTGACAGACATCATCGCTAGTACTCTCGGAACGAGGAAAATCCCTCCTGCTCCAGCATTTTCCACCTATGCTACTAAAACGATGACTTTCATATATCGAGCGTGCAGGTTCGGCCAAGCATTTGCAGCATATCTAGGCTGTTTGACACGGTAAATTTCTTCTCATAGTTCTGTGAAGGGACTTAGTTTATTTTGCTAAAGAAAACCGGCCACCTTCTACAACCGAAGTCGTCATTATTGCACTATGTATTCAAGAAAATCAACCAGATGTCAAACATGCTACAATATTCATCCTTGTAACGGCTGGAACGTTCACACGCTGCTTTCATTGACATAGCACTTAGATATTTAAACTCCACAAATTTTCCAAGCCTACTCCATCCGGAGAAAAAATATTACTCCAGGGAACATCGGATGCCTGTCGCAGTCTCGTTCCAAGGTAAAACAGAGGGCATGACTTTGCACGTACGAGGAAGTGTTATACAATGGATTGCTGCGTAACGTTAATTCCATCACGAACACTTCATTATGTAAGAACTACAAGAAAACCGAGCACGAACGCCTCTGGATGATGTTTTGTGGTACCTCAAAGCAAACTGCTAAAGCTGTGCGGAGTGCTGACAAATATTCATTACCGACAAGCTTTAAAAAACGTAGACTACTGAATTTAAAAGCCGGCCATTGTAACCGAGCGGTTCTAGGCGCTTCAGTCTGGAACCGCGCGACCGCTGTGCTCGCAGGTTCGAATCCTACCTCGGGGATGGATGTGTGTGATGTCCTTAGGTTAGTTAGGTTTAAGTAGTTCTAAGTTCTAGGGGACTGATGACCTCAGATGTTAAGTCCCATAGTGCTCAGAGCCATTTGAACCATTTTGAATTTAAAAATGAAATTGGAAGATCGGTAGCAGAATTGTGGAGGCTACCTGGGATCAATGGCAACGAATTTCCATTCTTATTCAGAGAAACAGAGTTTATTATCTCGTCGACATCGAAGTCATTAGCGACAGAGCACTCAGGACGTCAAGGATGTGTGAGAGAGCCGCAGTAACCATCCAGGAATATAACCTAAATCACGATAGCCGGACAGAAATTTGAAGCCTGCTCTTGCATTATACGACTCCAGAGTCGCAGCCACGGCTCTAACGTTTCCTTCAATCCGTACCAGAGATACTGCATTTTCTAGCTCTTGTTGTCGATGTGATGTTCCTGTAGTTTACATGATCTTTTGATGAGTCCCGATCAGACTACAATCCACTTCCGAAGTGTCACATTCCGTCACTCAGAGGTGACTATATGCGAAACTCTCTAGACCAGCGGTAGCCGCTGTCTGTGAGATCATTACCCCAGAAGAGATCAGATGTGAGGAAGTTCCCCAACAAAGTTTGGCGCTTAACTAAGCTTTAGACAGTGAAACAAGTTGTCAGTCCTGTTATTAAAAGTATGAAAGATGAATAACACAGGGCGTCTACAATAGATTCATCCGATTTCACGCAACTACATCTTCTACATGACTGAAGACAAACTTTGACTAAATTTTAACTTTGGCATCGAAATTAATATTTATGTGAGCTCCATTTGCGTAAGTTTGCGAATTTGTGTTTGGTTGTAGGAGTCTCCCTGGCGCAGCTCGCTCTCTCGTTCACTCGTTAATTACTTAATATGCCTCGAGGCGAGTAGGCTATAACACATCTACAACAGACGTTTTGAAACTTCCTGGCAGATTAAAACTGTGTGCCGGACCGAGACTCGAACTCAGGACCTTGCCTTTCGCGGGCAAGTGCTCTACCGACTGAGCTACCCAAACACGACTCACGCCTTGTCCTCACAGCTTTAATTCCGCCAGTACCTCGTCCCCCACCTTCCAAACTTCACAGAAGCTCTCCTGCGAACCTTGCAGAACTACGGAGGAGGTAGAGCACTTGCCCGCAAAAGGCAAAGGTCCCGAGTTCGAGTCTCGGTCCGGCACACAGTTTTAATCTTCCAGGAAGTTTCATATCAGCGCACACTGCGCTGTAGAGCGAAAATTTCATTCTAGTAACAGACGTTTTGCTTTCCCTGTTTCAACAGTTACAGTTCACCTTCAACTGTGCAATGTGATTTTCCTCAAGAGCAGGGCGCTGCATCTTCTACCCAGTAGAGGACATATGGATCTTGCATTACACCATTGTCCCTCAGGGTCGCCTGATCTCACGGTATGTGATGTATTTGATTCATTTCCTTGTTGTTGAGATGGCTTGTGAAAGACACCGCGTATGTGCCTATGTGTGAACTGCGGCGCCGCGCAGCAACGGCAATGAATGCAGAACTCCAGACATGTGCGCAAACATATGGTACGAGTTTGGCTATCGTCTTTATGTTTGTCATGCGTCCGTTGGAGGGTACAGTGAACATTTTTGAAAGGTAAATGAAAGCTTCAATCCTAAACGTAACTGCAAAGAATACCCCAAGGTGTATGTACGTACAGGGCGGTTATAATAAAGCTTTCGGTACTTGATGGAGCCCCCGTCAAGAAAGTGTGATCGCAGGACAACGAAACTTTGTGGAAACATATGTAAGGACACGCGGACGAGAAACAACGAATAAATCATCGGAAGAAACACATTTTAATTTCCACATGAGAGGGTAACGTTTGTTAATTTGGTGCAAGTTCACGTTCCATCTTACAAACGTTGCTCAGCTGGATCCACGACAGCTTGGAACCTCACCAGACATACTATTTCACAATTGTTCGCGGAACTACTCGAATGGTGGACCGTGGAATGTTCAGCTGTCGTGACACAGCTCTTGCACTACCTGAAGATCGCACATTGCGTCTAGCATTGTCAGCCATGGCAGCAGAAACTTCTTCAACAATCTGTGGCGCATCTGGCCGTTCGCCTGTCCCACGAGCATTTCCCAAATCGCCAGTTAATTAGCACTTCCGAATCATGTTCTTCAACCCCTGTGAAGAAAGAGGGCTTCTACATATTCCTTTAATGAGTCGATCCTCGTGAAGAGCTTCAGCACTGTTGTTGTTGTTTTGATAAAACAACCTCACGGGTAAAACTCTGCTCACTTTGTCCACACCCATGTTGACTGTCTGCTACTATAACGCACATTGATGCTTGTGTTTCAGCCCTCCTTCGCCGTACCAGTACCGGCGCCTAGTGGCAAGCCATGACAATAATACTACGAGGTGTATTCAAGTTCTAAGGCCTCCGATTTTTTTTCTCCGGACTGGAAAGAGAGAGAAACGTACGCATTGTTTTAAATTGAGGCCGTGTTCATTGTCAATGCGTCCCAGAGATGGCAGCACCGTATGGCAGATGGAATTTTACCGCCAGTGGCGAGAATGAGAACTGATTTAAATACTTAAAATGGCGCCGTTTTCCTTACTTGAACAGCGTGCACTCATTCGTTTTCTGATTTTGCGTTGTGCGAAACCAATTGAAATTCATCGACAGTTGAGGGAGACATGTGGTGATGGAGTTATGGATGTGTCGAAAGTGCGTTCGTGGGTGCGACAGTTTAATGAAGGCAGAACATTGTGTGACAACAAACCGAAACAACCTCGGGCTCGCACAAGCCGGTCTGACGACATGACCGAGAAAGTGGAGAGAATTGTTTTGGGGGATTGCCGAATGACTGTTGAACAGATCGCCTCCAGAGTTGGCATTTCTGTGGGTTCTGGGCACACACATGACGACCTGAAAATGCGAAAAGTGTCATCCAGGTGGGTGCCAAGAATGCTGACGGACGACCACATGGCTTCCCGTGTGGCATGTTGCCAAGCAATGTTGACGCGCAACGTCAGCGTGAATCGGACTTTCTTTTCGTCGGTTGTGACAATGGATGAGACGTGGATGCCATTTTTCAATCCAGAAACAAAACACCAGTCAGCTCAGTGGGAGCACACAGATTCACCACCACCAAAAAAATTTCGGGTAACCGCCAGTGCTGAAAAAATGATGGTGTCCATGTTCTGGGACAGCGAGGGCGTAATCCTTACCCATTGCGTTCCAAAGGGCACTATGGTAACAGGTGCATCCTACGAAAATGTTTTGAAGAACAAATTCCTTCCTGCACTGCATCAAAAACGTCCGGGAAGGGCTGCGCGTGTGCTGTTTCACCAAGACAACGCACCCGCACATCGAGGTAACGTTACGCAACAGTTTCTTCGTGATAACAACTTTGAAGTGATTCCTCATGCTCCCTACTCACTTGACCTGGCTCCTAGTGACTTTTGGCTTTTTCCAACAATGAAAGACACTCTCCGTGGCTGCACATTCACCACATTGCCTCAGTGATTTTCCAGTGGTCAAAACAAACTCCTAAAGAAGCCTTCGCCGCTGCCATGGAATCATGGCGTCATCGTTGTGAAAAATGTGTACGTCTGCAGGGCGATTACGTCGAGAAGTAACGCTAGTTTCATCGATTTCAGGTGAGTAGTTAATTAGAAAAAAAATCGGAGGCCTTAGAACTTGAATGCACCTCGTACTAACAACGCAAATCCTGCAGTACACAGTCGCAACATCATTCCTGCAAAGTTGGATTCCCCTCTGGTAAATAGTTCTCCGGGTACACTGGCTCAAGCAGCGAAACTTTAATTATAGCCATCCTGTGTGTTTGCTGTCAGTGCCCACTAAGGTCCTCACCAGAGTTATTTTAAATAGGATTATAGGGTCACTTGAAAATTGACTGCTTAAAGATCAGGCCGGTTTTCGGGCACAGTGCAATTGCTGATCTTATCAATAGTCTTACCTCATATTAAAGCAAAGCAAAGAATTTCTGGCAACCAAGCTCCAAGTATTCAGTGATATTGAAAACAGATTCGATTCCGTGAAACATCAAGCGCTGTGGCAGGTGTTATGGAGATACGTTATAGCACACAAGAGTCTAAACATCATGAAAGATCTGTATGAAGGCTACAAACGTTGTGTGATATGCAAGGGAAATCTCGCAGAGAAAATATAGGTAACGACGAGTCCAACAAAATGGTGCAAATGGCTCTGAGCACTATGGGACTTAAATGCTGAGGTCAGCAGTCCCCTAGAACATAGAACTTCTTAAACCTAACTAACCTAAGGACATCACACACATCCACGAGCGAGGCAGGATTCGAACCTGCGGCCGTAGCGGTCGCGCGGTTCCAGACTGTAGCGCCTAGAACCGCTCGGCCACCACGGCCGGCCGAGTCCAACAGAGCTGTATTTTGTCAGCAACGTTTTTTCTATTTGTTCTTGACTCAGTTATGAGAAGAGTTACAGCAGGCAGGAGACGAGGAACTCATTAGGGATCCATGAACGTCTTGAAGATTAGGATTTCGCAGACAACATGGTTTACTAGCTCAAAGGCTGAAAGATGGTTCAAATGGCTCTGAGCACTATGGGACTTAACATCTGTGGTCATCAGTCCCCTAGAACTTAGAACTACTTAAACCTAACTAACCTAAGGACATCACACACATCCATGCCCGAGGCAGGATTCGAACCTGCGACCGTAGCAGTCACGCGGTTCCGGACTGAGCGCCTAGAACCGCACGGCCACCCCGTCCGGCAAGGCTGAAAGATATGAAAGCTAAAATAAACTCACTGAAAAAATAAGCAGAGATTGCTGGCATCAAGATAAATATAGGTAAAACAAAGGAAATTACTAGGCGCTCAGTCCGGAACCGAGCGACTGCTACGGTCGCAGGTTCGAATCCTGCCTCGAGCATGGAATTGTGTGATGTCCTTAGGTTAGTTAGGTTTAAGTAGTTCTAAGTTCTAGGCGACTGATGACCTCAGAAGTTAAGTCGCATAGTGCTCAGAGCCATTTGAACTAATCGGTGGGATCTATAACGATTCAGTTGAACTGTCCTCCTCTACGCCAGTGAAAGTTGGAAAGTAGACAAGAAGATAACTTCACAATTACATAGATTCATAAATTGGTGTCTCCATCGCATAATGAATATTTGATCGACGGAAAAAATAATTAATGGGAATCTCTGCAGAAAAACAAACCAGACACCTATAGAAGAACAGATATATGAGAGAAAGTAGAGATGACTGGAGCACGCATTGAGAAAATAAGACAGAGCAGTAGACAAGAATGAACTGGAATGGAATCCCCAATTAACAAGGAAGAGAGACAGGCCCAAAGGTATGTGGAAGAGAACGGTGCAAGGGGGAGCAAGGACAGTTACAAATACCTGGGTGGAATTCAGGAAAATCGCCAAAGATAGAGATGGGTGGTGAGTTTTCCTGGATGCTCTATGCCCCCAAAGGATTAAATTAGTCGTAAGGCATTTATGCATGTAAAAGATATATCCTTGTAAAATTAAATGATATCTTTGTGACATAAACGTTTAAAGCGCTACGTGTAAGTAAAAAAACAATCTCGAGTTTCTGTCTTCATTCGTGTAGATGATAATTTCGTCAAATCAGATGAACCTTTCCAAACACCTGTATTTATTTAACAGCCAGACAAATAAAAAAGATTTTTGTAGTTTTTTATTAATTCAAGAAATAATAAGTCAGTAAGGCTGTGGTGCTAATTATTTCTAACAGTCGTTTTTATATTCTGTTCGGTGTTGCCAACGCATATCGTACACGAGAGTCAATGTTCACCCGGTTGCCTGCTGTAGTTTCCACTGCTAATATAGTTGACAGTCTACTTCCATACCTCTATGTTGTAGCGAATGTAATCAGTAATAATAATGAAAACCAATGACTGATCTTTCGAGAAAACAATATCAGTTCTCTTTCACGTGACTCTCTTTTAAAACTTCGTCTTCGCGAAGGTCAAGAAATTGTATTGGGGCTCTAATTTCTGCTCTGAAAATATTTTGCCATTCACTGATATAGTCTTAACACTCAGCCATTTACTTATCGACTTGTCAACTCAGGTATAATAGTTGCTGACAGATTTTATTACGCTGACGAAGGAAGACCACTATGCTTTGTGGACAGCAAAAAAGGGAAACAGCAGCGTAAAAATGACCTGATGTACTTTTCCTAACTAAATAAGTTTTCAAAGTGAAGCTTCCAGTGTGTCTGACACTGAAAGATTGCAATGCATGTGTATTACCAGTTTTGATTTGTGACAGTGAGACATGGATTTTACTGGAAACCATTCAAAAACTGAGGGTTCCTTGACGACCACTAGAGATAAGCATGATGGGAATTACTAGGAGATACAAGAAAAAAAAATCGATTAAGGAATACACTAGAGAGGAAAACCTAGTTAATAGTGTAACGGAAATGAATGGGAGATGGGTGGGACATTTAGCCAAGTGAATGGATTGCAGATACACCAAAGAACTTATTTTCTGTGCTTCAAAAGAAAAGAAAAGACCGAGAAAACGATCTAGTAGAACGCAAGTTCATTTATCGTCCAAAACATAATGACCACCTGGTGGAGTCGCGGGCATGTGACACGGTGAGTATAGTACACTACTGGCCATTAAAACTGCTACACCACGAAGATGACCTGCTACAGACGCTAAATTTCACCGACAGGAAGAAGATGCTGTGACATGCAAATGATTAGCTTTTCAGAGCATTCACTCAAGGTTAGCGCCGGTGGCGACGCCTCCAACGTGCTGACATGAGGAAAGTTTCCAACCGAATTCTCATACACAAACAGCAGTTGAGCGGCGTAGCCTGGTGAAACGTTGTTGTTATGCCTCGTGGAAGGTGGAGGAATACGTACCATCACGTTTCCGATTTTGGTAAGATCGGATTGTAGCCTATCGCGACTGCGGTTTATCGTATAGCGACATTGCTGCTCTCGTTGGTCTAGACCCAATGACTGTTAGCAGAATATGGGGTCGGTGGGTTCAGGAGGTAATATGGAACGCCGAGATGGATCCCAGCGGCCTCGCATCACTAGCAGTCGAGATGACAGCCATCTTATCCGCATGGCTGTAACGGATCGTGCAGCCACGTCTCGATCCCTGAGTCAACAGATGGGGACGATTGCGTGACAACAACCATCTGCACGAACAGTTCCACGACGTTTGCATCACAGACAGGAGCGCCTGCGATTGTGTACTCAACGACGAACCTGAGTGCACGAATGGCAAAACGTCATTTTTTCGGAAGCCAGGTTCTGTTTACACCATCATGATGGTCGCATCCGTGTTTGGCGACATCGCGGTGAACGCACATTGGAAGCGCGTATTCTTCATCGCGATACTGGCGTATCGCCCGGTGTGGTGGTATGGGTGCCATTGGTTACACGTCTCGGTCACCTCTTGTTCGCATTGACGGCACTTTGAACAGTGGACGTTACACTTCAGATGTGTTACGACCCGTGGCTCTACCATTCATTCCATCCCTGCGAAACCCTACATTTCAGCAGGATAATGCACGGTCGCATGTTGCAGGATCTGCACGGGCCTTTCTGGATACAGGTAATGTTAGACCGCTGCCCTGGCCAGCACATTGTCCAGAGCTCCCACCAATGAAAACGTCTGGTCAATGTGGCCAAGCAACTGGCTCGTCACAATAGGCCAGTCACAACTCTTGATGAACTGTGGTATCGTGTTGAAGCTGCATGGGCAGCTGTACCTGTACACGCCATCCAAGCTCTGTTTGACTCAATGCCCAGGCGTATCAAGGCAGTTATTACGGCCAGAGGTGGTTGTTCTGGGTACTGATTTCTCAGGATCTATGCACCCAAATTGCGTGAAAATGTAATCACAAGTCAGTTCTAGTATACTATATTTGTCCAATGAGTACCCGTTTATCATCTGCATTTCTTCTTGGTGTAGCAATTTTAATGGCCAGTAGTGTATATAAGAGAAGCAACGGCGAATGGGGAAACCTTTTAGCGAGGATATGGGCCACAAATGGGAAAATTCACTGACAATAAGGGACTTTCACAAAGGACGGACTGATATAGTTCGGCGCGAGGGAACGAACGTTTAGGAAACGGCAAAGCTGCTTGGCTTTTCGCTTGGCAGTCTTGAGAAGCTATGAAAAGTAGTTGAAGGACGGCGAAACTACGAGTAGCCGATAAGAAATTGGACGTCTACGCCTTATAATATGGAGATTAGAGGCTGCCCGACTATTTACAGCAGTAGATGTAGCGGAAATTGGAAATTTGTGGTAAGGTGTTATGGGACCAAATTGCTGAGGTCATCGGTCCCCAACCTTACACACTACTCAATCTAACTTACGCTAAGGACGACACACACACACACACACACACACACACACACACACACACACACACACACACACACAGGCACACACACACACACACACACATGCCCGAGTGAGGAAGAGAACCTCCGATGTGGGAAGCCCGTGTACCGTGACATGACGCCTCAGACCGCTCGACTTCCCCGCGCGGCTAGATGTAGCGGTATGTGGCAAATCTGACGACTGAGTAGAAAGCTGCTGTAGGTATTAAGTGTATCAGAGCACGTCTTTCAGCACACACTGTTGACAAAGGGGCTCCATAGAATACAGCCCCTATGTATTTCTATCTTGATGCAACGACATCGTCACTTTCAATTGTGGTGGACAGGGAGTCAAAGAGCTTTAACTCTGGATTAATGAAAACATGACCTGATGCGATAAATAACGTTTCTTGTTACACCGTGATGATGGTCGCGCCCGGATACGCAGTCATCCAGGCACATGGCTGCTCGAAACGTGCGCTACGCCGCGGACGCAGGCCGGTATGTGCAATATAATGCTATATGAATCATCACCTGGGTTTCCATGAGACCTATGGTAGTAGTCGAAGGCACCGTGACAGCGATGGACTACGTTTACATATTACGCCCCACCTGCATCCGTTGATGCTTTATGTCCTCCCTGACGGCGATGGTATCTTCCAGCAGGATAACTGTCAGTGTGACATGGCCATAGTCGTGCTAAGTGGTCCGTGGAGTATGGTAGAGCACTCACGTCGATGTGTCAGCCAGCAGATTTGCCTGATTTAAATTTCATGGAACATATCTGAGATGCTATCGGGCGCCAGCCCAGCGCCCACAAATTACCGGAAGGTAAATAGCGGGAAATGCGTAATCTCTGCGTAGACTTGTGGTTCCACGTACCTCTTGAAACGAACCAATGACTTGCCAAATCCATCCAGCGCACAATCGCTGCTGTTATGCAGTCCAAAAGTTGACTACCACTCTATTAAGCAGAGAGCCATAATGTTTGGCTCATCGTTGTATATTACATAAGAAAATATGCAGAGTAACAAGGATGCATTTCACTGAAGATCACAGTGCATGCGGAAGCCAAAAGAGGCCTTTATCCGGAAAGCCATGACAGATGGCTGGTTATCGGATGATGATGATGATGAATGTTGGTTATGATATTGTACGAGGCGTTTTTTTTTTTTTTTTTTTTTTTTTTTTTTTTTTTTTTTGTTTTTTTTTTTTAGTACCGTTTTGCCACACCGCGGCCGCAGCGCTGTTGTCGGCGTTCTGCGCATTCGCAGTGAGTACCTACATCTGTTGTCTACGCACTGACGCCATTACAGTCTGATTCTTCCTTGTTTACGTTATGTACTGAGTGTTTAAGATGCCTCCGATAATCGTGAGTCCCGCCGACTATGATGTAAGGACTGTTATAAGATTCCTTGTTGCTATAGGCCTAAAAGCGATTGATATTAATCGTGAGATCTGTGCAGTTTATGGAGAAAACATTATGAGTGATGGAATGGTAAGAAAGTGGGTGAGAGCCTCACAAATGTACATGATGAACGATGGAGTGGGCATCCTTCGGTTGTTAATGAAAGTTTGGTGCAGGAAGTGGGAAATAAGATGAGAGAAAACACACGCTTTACGATTTCCTCCTTGCGGGATGACTTTCCTAATGTTTCTCGTAGTGTTTTGTATGGCACTGTGACCGAGCACTTGAATTACCGAAAATTGTGCGCACGTTGGGTGCCGAAAATGTTGACGGGTGTGCACAAAACCAAACGTTTAGACAGTTCATTGACTTTCCTTCAGCAGTACCACAACGACGGTGATGATTTCTTAAGCCAAATTGTTACAGGCGATGAAACGTGGGTGGCCTATGTCACACCAGAATCAAAGCAAGAGCCCATGGAATGGCGGCATTCAGATTCACCCAGAAAAGTGAAGTTTAAGCAAACAATTTCTGCCCAGAAAATCATGTGCACAGTTTTTTGGGACAGAAAAGGAGAATTGCTTGTGGAATTTCTGACTCGTAATGAGACAATCAATGCAGTAGCTTACTGTAAGAAATTGCACAATCTGCGCCGTTCAATTCAGAACAAAAGACGTGGAAAGTTGAGCAAGGGCATCCTTTTGCTGCAAGGCAATGCCCGTCCGCATGTGGCGAATCAGACCAAAGATCTCATCACATCTTTTCTATTGGAAAGTCTAGATCATCTTCCGTACAGCCCCGATCTTGCGCCCAGTGACTACCATCTGTTCCTGCACTTGAAGAAACACCTGGGCGGCCAGCGTCTTCAAGATGATGACGAAGTCAAAACAGTCACGATGAAGTGGTTAACAAGTCAGGCGGGAGACTTCTATGAGGAGGGTATTCAAAAACTGGTACAACGTTATGACGAGTGCCTCAATATTGCCGGAAATTATGTAGAAAAGTAGATTAAGGAAAAGGCTTTCATGTAAAAGTAAAAGTGTTGAGATATCGTAGCACGTCTTTTTTAATTTCAAAATGGTACTTACTTAAGAAACACGCCTCATCTGTCATGTCTAACGAAGTGATTATTATAGGGATTACTTTTAAAAAATAATGTATAGGCGCCACTGAATTATCATGGAATGTTTTTTATCTATTAGATTTCATTTTACCCCACCTCCCCAAGGGATAATGACCCACATTTTGAGACTTTCTACCCTAGACAGAAGGAATCTTCACCTCTGAATTCTGGGCGTTTCTTACGATTCATAAGCATTTTTAATAGCTGCTCTGCACTAAAGTGGAAGGAGAGGTAAGCTTTGTTACTTTATAGATTTTAGATGGTAAAAATTATCAAAAAAACACAAAACAAACATTTCAAGCAATATTTAAAACTGTTCAATCGGGGAAACATCTGAAACGTAACTTAAAATATAATTACTACGTAAGATCCATTTTTAAGAATCTGTATAAGATTATAATAGCCGAGTACCATCCATTTCCCTCTTATGTAGTTGGAAGGTACTAGAAAAAGCTGTAATACGTTAGATCTAGAAATCGCTTTTAGACTCTTATTTTAATACCATTAATATTTTAAAAAAAACAATATCTTTGTTGCTCCTGCAGTCACTCATATGAGATGCTCGTAACACAAAGAATGTTACAGACGAAGGAACTACGCTCATCATGGCTGAGCTTAAGCAAGCTAATAAAAAGGAGAAGGGAAGCGTGCGGAATTGCGTAAGCTGTAACTTACGTAAGCTAGACATTGCGATACCTGTCTAATAACAAGATACGTAGAGCGAGCAAATCATTTTGCCAGTGCTAAAGGAATGACTGTCAGTCGCTGCGTGGCCACCGTTGTGTTAGACACTAAATATCTAAAATAAATGCATACGTTAGACTAGAGCTATCTTGCACTTTGTATTGAGACATTACTCAGGTTTGATGGTGTAATCTGCGGCACAGTTGTCAGTCAGGGAGTCTATATAGAATGAAGTATACATAGATACACTGATCGTTCCTTAGACACGTAATAAGCAAATCCTCTAAGGCGTGCCACCGAGTGAAGTTGTGCAATGCCAAGACACTGGAGGATGGCGGATTAAATACCTCTCTAGCCTTCCAGATTTCGGGTTTCCGTTATTTCCCTAAGCCTATTAAGGCAAATGCCCGGATGATTCATCTAAAAGGGCACGGTTGATTTCCTTTCCTGTCCGTCCGTATACCGAGACTGTGAACCGTCTTTAAACCCTAAAACCCGTCGTTAAACCCTAATCTTTCTTGGGTCATTCCTTCCTCAATACGATGGAACGTGTCAGGAAAATTACATATTCATATTTAAAATGGAATTACTGTGCTAATTTTCTATCCAAAGACAATGAGTGAAATGGTCATGAAAATCATAAAAGAAGTAAAAAGTTGTGACCGTATTTTAACTGATAAAATGAATCACAAACATGTCAGCCTACACGCACTAAAGTATACATGATTATTCGTACAGTATTATAGGCAAGCATTGTAAAATAAAACATTTTCCGCTGCTTGATTTTATTTTATTTGATTAATGCAGGTAGACAAATGCAACAGTGGTCTTTGCCCACCGTTTCCCGAACCGAAACCGTGTTTTTTGTGCACTTTCGCTCCATGTGACGCTAGTAAAATGAATTGGTTCTCTAAAGGGGGTAACCTTCTTTGATATAATATAGGCGATGTAATAGGCGATTTACGTGATTTGTTTTTCAAGTAAAATAAATAGTAATGCTAAGTATAATGATACAATTTTGTTCCTTACACTTTTAACTTCAAGAAATCAGTTTGTGTCCACGTCCGACGCTCTCTGTTATCTCTACACCAGGAGGAAGGACACCTTGCAGCCGGAACACTTCTCACGGCGGTGATTCCCGAAGCCCTCCTATTGGACCTGTAACAAAATAATTTTGTAGGCGTCATTTTTAGTATATTTTCTATCAACATACACTACTGTCCATTAAAATTGATACACCACGAAGATGACGTGCTACAGACGCGAAATTTAACCGACAGGTAGAAGATGCTGTGATATGCAAATGATTAGCTTTTCAGAGCATTCACACAAGGTTGGCACCGGTGGCGACACATACAACGTGCTGACATGAGGAAAGTTTACAGCCAATTTCTCATACACAAACAGCAAGTGACCGGCGTTGCCTGGTGAAACGTTATTGTGATGCCTCATGTAAGGAGGAGATACGCGTACCATCACGTTTCCGACTTTGATAAAGGTCGGATTGTAGCCTATCATAATTGCGGTTTATCGTATCGCGACATTGCTGCTCGCGTTGGTCGAGATCCAATGACTGTTAGCAGAATATGGAATCTGTGGGTTCAGGAGGGTAATATGGAACGCCGTGCTGGATCCCAATGGCCTCGTATCACTACCAGTCGAGATGACAGGCATCTTATCCTCATGGCTGTAACGGATCGTGCAGCCACGTCTCGATCCCTGAGTCAACAGGTGGAGACGTTTGCAAGACAACAATCATCTACACGAACAGTTCGACGACGTTTACAGCAGCATGGACTATCAGCTCGGAGACCATGGCTGCCGTTACCCTTGACGCTGCATCACCGACAGGAGCGCGTGCGATGGTGTATTCAACGACGAACCTGGGTGCACGAATGGCAAAACGTCATTTTTTCTGATGAATCCAGGTTCTGTTTACAGAATCATGATGGTCGCATCCGTGTTTGGCGACATCGCAGTGAACGCACATTGGAAGCGCATATTCTTCATCGCGATACTGGCGTATCACCCGGTGTGGTGGTATGGGTGCCATTGGTTACACGTCTCGGTCACCTCTTGTTCGCATTGACGGCACTTTGAACAGTGGACGTTACACTTCAGATGTGTTACGACCCGTGGCTCTACCATTCATTCCATCCCTGCGAAACCCTACATTTCAGCAGGTTAATGCACGGTCGCATGTTGCAGGTCCTGCACGGGCCTTTCTGGATACAGATAATCTTCGAACGCTGCCTGGCCAGCACATTGTCCAGAGCTCCCACCAATTGAAAACGTCTGGTCAGTTGTGGCCGAGCAACTGGCTCGTCACAGTACGCCAGTCACTACTCTTGATGAAGTGTGGTATCATGTTGAAGTTGCATGTGCAGCTGTACCTGTACACGCCATCCAAGCTCTGTTTGGCTCAATGCCCAGGCGTATCAAGGCCGTTATTACGGCCAGAGGTGGTTGTTCTGGGTACTGATTTCTCAGGATCTATGCATCCAAATTGCGTGAAAATGTAATCACATGTCAGTTCTAATACAATATATTTGTCCAATGAATACCCGTTTATCACCTGCATTTTTTCTTCGTGTAGCAATTTTAATGGCCAGTAGTGTACATATGACGTCAGACCAGGCCTCGAAAGGTCCAGCGGTACCGACCAGCCGCCGTGTCACTTTCAGCCGAAAGGCGCCAGCTGTTTGCAATTTTCGTGACCGGAACCGCTACTTCTGATTCAAGTAGCTACTCAGTTGGCCTCACAAGGGCTGAGTGTACCCCACTTAATAATGTGTCTTCCTGACTGGTTGGCATTTTCCTGGACCAAACTGAGTGACTGCAATTCTTTATGAAGATTCATTTTATTCCTGGTGGATTACGTGAACTGAAATATCGGTTTGAAAGAGAGATGTATTATTTATAATAAATTTTATTGAGTAATGAAGATACTGACAAAGAGCAATTGGTGTATTACAGCAGAATGAACAACAGCAGACGAAGGTAACAAAAAAAGAAGTAAAGCAAAACGTGGAACAAGCTGAAGTCAAATCAATAATTTCTCCTTGTCGCAATCAAGAAAAATTAAGACTATTGTTTTAAATTTTGGCAAGAAGTTCTCCTTACAATAATAAGCTTCAGTCATTATCTTTTTGTAGGATAATACCAGCGAGACTTGTATATTTGTTGTTCTTTGTTATGAAATCGGACTGATTAAAATTAGGATCTCTGCCGGTGTTTATTGGGGAGAGTAAATCACATTTTGAGGTATGATGATACAACAGTTTAAAAGAGATATATTTACTAAGAGCATGTTAATAATTGTGAATATTTGTTTATATCTACATTTCTGCCTCTTAAAAACAATTATAAAAGAGAGGAACGCATCTACACATGTGGCAAATTTTTCTTGCCCCAGTTTATAGCAGTAGTACGACGGCAAACATGGCAAGCCAGTGGTAGCCTGGGTGTGGTGCAGTAATTACATAACATGCAGCAAGAGGGGAAGATTATCTTTCCAGATAAAGAGCAAACGCTAGGAAAAAATGAACAAGAGTGAACCGTGCCCACAGCAGACTCTGTCACAAACCGACATGAACTCGTTCGATTCAGGTTCCTATAGAGAGGGTGAATGCACGTTCAGAACAATACTAAAAGTATGAAGATTTGTGGCATGAGCTTTTCTATTATCGAATGACCAATAACGCAGCTCAGTTTTCGTTTTACTATCAAAACCAGTGGCTTCGGTAAGGGGTTCTGATACAGCAGCATGATTCCGAAAGTATCGTGCTAGTAAATTATTAAGATACTAAGGGCGTAGTGGTTATCTAAATAAAGTCTCGTTTAAACCAAGGCGATATTAGCACAGTAAAGCTTCATCTTCATACAGTTAATTCTGGCCATATCATTGTTATGGGAATTAATTGCCGATTGTGGAAACTAAAGAACGTTAGTCCTTGGATCCCATTCCAATAAAGTCATGCTCACTATACTGAATGAGAGGCTGAAGATCTTTCTTCCACAAATATCAGATGAACAAACCTGGTTTATTCCAGGTAAGGGAACCCACGAGCAGATCATAAATGCCCGGCAGCTCATAGAGAGGCCAAGGGAATATAATATCAAGATGTTCACGTGCTTCGTGGAATGCAAGAAAGCTTTCGATAAAGTGAAAAGGTCAAACCTATGAACTATCGTCATGTAGGTGGGTACACCGAGATACCTGGTATAACTGAGACAACAACTGTACTCTACGAACACAGTGATAGTCATATTCAAAAACACCTTTTCAGACATCTTTCCTATTAATGGCGGCGTGACTCAAAGTTGCATTCTCTTTCCATTATTGTTCAATGCATGAGGGAGGTTCTCCAGAACTGGTATGACAGCATCATTTTAGGTGGCAGAAAACTTAATAATCTCAGGTATGCAGATGACGCTCTGATAATTGCAACAGACAAACATCAAGTGGAAACCACCATGCAAAAGTTGGCCAAACGAAGCAGGATATATGGTCTTGAAATCAACGACACAAAACCCAAAGTGATGATTGTAAATGGTCTTAATGACAACAGACCTGACTTCACAAGAATTGCTGACCGCGAGGTCGTCAGCCGCTCCGAGTATTTAGTATCTGTTGTCACTTATGCTGGAGAATGCGAGCCTGAGAACCGTAGGTGCATTTCGACTGAGAAAAACTTACATATAGGACTCCTTCATCACTGCCAAGGCAAAGCTCACCCTCGTCCGAACTCTGATCTTCTCCATCGTGCCTTGTGCAGCAGAAACTCGGACGATAAAGACCTTGCATTGTCGCAGGATTGATGCTCTGGAAATGTGGTGCTATAGAAGATTACTTCGAATATCATGGAATATCGAAGTAACGAATCTATCCTGAGGCAGCTCGGCATCAGAACTCTTGTCAAACCTTGACACTTGTCAACCAAAATCGATTGAAATATTTTGGCCGCTTTGCAATAAAGCAAAAAGCAATGGAAAGAACAACCATAGAGGGAAAATTCGATGACCGAAGACCTAGGGGACGCACTCTATTGAAGTGGTTAAACTAGATTAAGAGCCTGACCGTGATGGGCTTGCAGCAAGTAAGTCACCACGTCGAAGGCAATGCTTCGTGGAGACAGGGCTTACCACGTGATGTGACTTCACCCTTATATACGGTAAGACCAAAGAAAACTTGCCGTGCAACAAACATTACGTATGACACAGCGTAACTCTTCGACAAGATTAGTGTCTGTCTTCCTTCGCTTCTACCACCTTAAACTTGGGTAAGATTTCTGTTCACTGGACAGAAAAATCTAACAGCAAAAAAGCAACACACCATATCCGCATTGTGCATGTAATGATTCCTTAACGTAGACTAAATGCTGTTCGAAATATTTCCACGTAACTTGAGCCTATCATATTTTGGAAAAATACAAGACATCTGTGAAAAATGCAATAAATACAACTAAAATAAACTTTATACCACATATTATGAAAAAGGAAGGTAAATGTAGGTCTTGGACTCTGATCTGACGATTGTCCGTGAGAAATGGAAGGCTCCTGAAGTGTCATTGTTAACTATAGCTCTGTAATCTAAGTGTAGCTTGCTGATTTTAGTAGTCTGAAGAATCACCGGCGTCATTGATCTAAAGCAGACTGGAAAACTAGTAGTAAGATGTCTTTATTCCAGTGTAAAGTTGTTTTAATAATTAAATTACTAAGGAAATTCTTTATTTAAATATCATTTACTTTTAAATACCATTCCCTCTGCGAACGTTTCTGACAGTCTGACGGTTGTTCCTGTTGGAACGCTAAAGAAAGAAGCCCTGCACTAGGCTGAAACTGCCATTATGTGATTCTTCCGTTTTGTGGATTAGTCACTGTGATGACTGAGAGTAAAAAAAAAAAAAATAGCGTTTAAGTGCCGTAGAGAACGAGGTCGTTAATGATGGAGCACAATTTCGGACTAGGGAGGGAAAGCTGCCGTGTTCTTTCAAAGGAACCATCTCAGCAATCGCCTGAAGTGGATTAGAGCAATCATGGAAAACAGGAATCTCGCTGGCCGCGCAAGGATTTGAACCTCTACTCTCCCAAATGTGAATCCATAGTGCTAACCACTGCGTCAAAATGGTTCAAATGGCTCTGAGCACTATGTGACTTAACTTCACAGGTCATGAGTCGCCTAGAACGTAGAACTAATTAAACCTAACTATCCTAAGGGCATCACACACATCCATGCCCGAGGCAGGATTCGAACCTGCGACCTTAGCGGTCGCTCGGTTCCAGACTGTAGCGCCTAGAACCGCACGGCCACTCCGGCTGGCTAACCACTGCGTCACGTAGTTCAGTTACGTACTACGCGCGCACGGGCAAATGCAAACACACACACACGCACACAGATGCGTCCGATTTGATTTTTAGTTCTGAACGTGATGTCTAACTTTAAGATTTCGGTGTAGTCTAAACCTCGCATATTTTTCAGCCAGGGACTCTGAATATCGTGACGGCGATTCAAAGAAAGAAAGAAGGAATAAAGAATGATTGGGTTTAACATCCTGTCTACGATGAGGACATATGAGATGGAGTAAAAGCTCGAGCTGAGTAGGATGGGGATGGAAGTTGACCGTGTCACAGTGCAAATCTACGGCAAGGCCAATTTCTATCTCTTCGTCTACACTGTTGGCAAGATATCTGTTTACAGAGCTTGAAGAACTATTAACGGCCAGCAACAAACCTTTTTTGTGCTATGCATTCAATGATTCTTTAACGAAGGCTAACGTGCTCGTCGTTCGAGGTATCTCCATGTATCCTGATCATATTTTTTTGGAAATACAGTGCAGTATGTGAAAAATGCGATACATATGACTAAAATAAACCATAACGGCGTCTCTCGCGAAAAGATTAGTGGAAAACAAGGAAAATCTAAATGTGGGTGGTCGGACGGGGATCTGAAGAATGCGAGTCGCCGTGTCCCATCACTGCGCTACTCCGCTCATGGGGAATCAAAGACGAACTTGACTTTTTCCTGGGGGCAGGGGAGGGAGTTCTCCGCACGCGGGCTGTATACCTTTTCATTTAGCATCACCAGTGGTTCCTGGGGGACCCTGAGAAACAAGTTGCTGGCCTAACACACCCCGTATATTTTCAATGAGCGACTGGGCAGACGAACTTGCAAGTGAGAGGAACAGTCGTACCCGTCGGTCTTCGACGAACGCTTGAATATTCACAGATGCTTCCGTTGAAAAGGACATCCATCATCTGACCAAGCCTACGCTCTGTCTCTAATGATTTCTCGTTGACGGGACATAAAACCTTGATCTTGCTTCTACTTCTTCTTCTTTTTCTTCTCTTGACACTTAATCACGCATCTCCATTACCAACCTACCGAGGTAACTGCGCAAATTGACCAGCTGTGCATCATCCTCAATATAATCTTTCTCGCTTATATTTTATCTAAGGAGCTATAGTGCCATGAGTAATACTTTTAATTATTCTGATAATGCTCATACCACATACAATTTTCCGCTGCTTTTAGAACTATTTTGATTTCAGTTATGCTGTTCGAAATGCCCACATTCTAGCCACAGTAGTACCGTGCTGTCCACTCGACCTACCTATATTTCTATCAGATGTATGTCTCTGTCCTTAGTTCACTCCCATAACGAATCTTGCGTATTCGTATTATGAAATTAACAGTGGTCAGTCTAGCAGCTGTCACTTTTCGAGTTGTACAGCAAGTGCAAATACAATGTAGTATGCTTTAGCGCAGCATGCCATTTGTCAGAGAACAGTGTAGATTTGCACTTGTTATACGATGTCTGCATGCTATCGTTATACAACTCTTACAACAGATGTTACAGGGTACTAACAGGGCTACCAATCGTCGGACTTCCAACACGCAATGAGGAGAATCCTATGTTATCCTGTACTTTACCGCTTACGCTTTATGTTGGACCAACATAATAAAGTTTACTTACAGAAAACATAGAGACTTGTCACAGACGGAATACACTCGTTACTTCCCGTATAAAGTAAATCAGATGAATCTCTACGTAAGCTAGTTAGAGCACTGCCTTTGACGTCCATACCCATGTTATGCGAATCTTTTTTTTTCCAAGTTTTACCTGTAATTCGGTACCTACTACTATCCCAAGTTTGATCTAAACACTGCAGGAAGTAATGTTAATTTTTGGTTACGTATTCCTGCATCGTAACTAGCTGAGAGCATAGCGGTAACTTGTTTCGATTGTTATAGAGCCATATATCATCCCCGCTAACATTTCCCTCTTCACAGTTCTCTTATGCCGCCTTTTTTAAATTTCATTGATCTCCCTCTCTTACCTTCCTGTTCCGTATTTTGCCTTTTGCCCCCTGTCTTCATTTTCCATCGCACCTCTTGTTTACAGCTCGTCCCGCTTGTTCGTACTGAGCGAGGTGACGCAATAGTTAGAACACTCTATTCGCATTTGGGATGAGTCGGTTTAAAACCTCCATATTGCACATAGGTTTATGATATCCCTAAATCAGTTAATATATTGCCGAGATGCTTCCTTTGAAAAGTCCATGGTCAAATTCCTTCTTCATCTTTTCCCAATCAGATATTGTGCTTCGCCTCTGGACATCTTGCCATCGGCTGGACATAAAACCCCTATTTTCTTCCGCAATTTCCTTTTATTCCTTCGTGGTATGATTACTTCCCTCATTTCCCCCTTGCTTTCACGTCCGTTCTCAGGCATTCCAGTCCACCATTTACCTAAATATTTTTTACGCCCTCTCTCAGTCGATTCGACACTCCAGTTTTGCATAGCCTCTCGAGTTACAAAAGACGCTGTATTATGATGCCGTGAGGTCGTGTAGCCTAAAAAATTTCCTCGGTTTACTTGTCGCGTCTAATCTGGGGAAACTCGCGAGCTTTCGACGAAATTCTTTATCATCTTCTTCAGCAACAACGGACTATGGTGCTTGCTGTGGTGATCATTTGTAGACTGTAGAGGGTTTATGATTGGTCGGCATACGTCATCATTAGGTCATGCTCCGAGAGATTCTGTCCCAGTCTGCATTAGTGGTTCCAGCACTCTCGCAGGAACGTAAACACTTCATCACATTTCTGTGTCTTCTCAGCGTCGACAGCTCGCTTGCACGCGCAACTAAGGTTATAGCCGCTGTTTGTCCAATAACAAAATCTCAGTATGTAGGAGCGTGGGAGACGATTTTGGTTTCATCAAATATTACACTGTGTTTGTTAGTGTCACTAAGCTCCGCAGCTGTCGATTTCTCAAGTTCTTGATTTTTAATGTGCCTTTGGTGTTCTGCACACCGTTGGGTAGCGGTATGAATACACTGATCGATGTAATATCTTTCCTACTCACAAGAGGTCTTATAAATCCCAGCGACCCGGAGACCGAGACTGTCTTTAACAGGGCGCAGCATCTCCTTTATATTCTAGGATGTTAGGAAAGTAGGTCTTACACATCTTCTTCCCAGGAACCTAGCTATTTTGCAAGCCGTAGCACTGCTTAAAGGATAAAGTAAAATAGGTAGATCGTCACGTGATTGTCCGGCATTTTTACGCTTTCGTTTCTTGGAGAGCACTAACTTTATACCACGAACGTCGTAGCCATTCTTTCGGAACACACAATTCATATGATTAATCCCGCTGTGCAGAACACCAAAAGTACATTAAAAATCGAGAACATCAATAATCAACAGTCGCATAGCACAGTCTCACAAATAAACAGAGACTAACGTTTGATGGAATTGTAAATATTTTCCCACGCTTCTACGTACTAGCATTCTTTTGTTAAATAATCAGTAGAAATTAGAATTGGCGAGACCTGCTTCGACCAGGGTAGCGACTATAATGTTAATGGTGTGTGGAAGCGAGCTCTCGCTGCTGAGAAGGCACAGATAAATGCGCTGAATTGTTTACGTTCCTACGAGAGCGCTGGCGCCACCAGTGCACATACTGACTCAGTCATTGGAAGCGTGACGTAATGATGACGTACACCAACCAATCAGAAGACGTTAATGGATATAAATGGTCACCACAACAGCAAGCACATTTAGTTGCTCCTGACGAAGACGATAGACGATTTTGTCTAAATCTCGATATTTTCCCCAGATGTGGTGCGAAAAGTAAGCGGAGAACTTCTATGCATGGATATCATCGCGATACATTTCGTTCTCATAATTATAGGTCCTGCTACCGAACTTCTTAAACGTGTCTTGCAAATAGTTTACACCATTTCATTTCATCCGTAACTACTTATTTCACAGATAATTAAATCTGCTTTTAAACAGTACTGACGTATTAACAAGTTATCTAGAGTGTATTTTTTATGGCTACTAAGTAATATAATTGTCGTGATAAAATTTATTTACTGCTTACATTATTTAAACGTGTAACTAGAGCTATTCATTTTTTTAGACTGCTTCTATAGCGTAGGACCCTACTACAACATAAGTTTTCCTTAAAAACAAGTGATTTTTGGCGGTTACAGTTTCGCATTTTGACAATGTTTATTAAGAGCGAGTACAAAGTGTCACTGAAAACTTAACCTCTCTGCACTGGCATGCACGTTTTTACCTCTACTGGTCCGTCCTATTTATCTGTATTACCTAACCCAATACGTAACTACCAATTTGAAATTACTGTGTACCAAACTGTTACAACAACACGACTGCAAAGTCCGCTGTTGTAAGAATTACATTAGTAGTAGCAATTGGTATACTGTGCTTGAAGAAGAGCAGAAAACCTAATAATTATGGTCACATCTGTCGAAGCGGTACCTTCGAAACATTCTGCGACAACAATAGGATTCATTCAGTGAATAAATAGTGGCGATTTCATAATAAAGAAGAATAAGGTTGTGTGGAGTGTCCCTGCTGCTGGCATAACCATTTAGCTCGCTGTTTTGATCTATAAACTTGTTCTTCATGTTGGAAAGTGTTTCAAGCCGCGTCAAAAGACACCGGAACGCCCTTGTCTCCACCATCTTGTCTCTTGGCTACGGGGGAGGAGAGAAATAGCAATCCTCAAAGCTTCTGGTGCTATTTCCTTTCCCAGCCAGTAGTCAGCGGGCCGCCACATCGGTAGCGCTACATCGCATTTTCTCTCAAAAGTTTCGTTCCTGTGCATCTTCTGATCTCGTTATAACGGCTTGCTTCACGCAGAAATTAACCATCAGCATTCTATCTTTCCAATCGGTTCCCCCCTTCCCGTTGCTTTCTACGTCGCCGTCGAGTTTTGCGGCACAATTCGAGCGAAGACGAGTTCAGTGGCACATATGCCTGTATTGGAAAGACGTCTCCTTTCCTGGATCGGCTTGTCTGTGCCCTGAAAGCGAAGCAGTGGCTCAAATTTTTCTGGACTGTTTCCCAGGACTACTCTCTGCTGAATGTGGTGCACGAGGCTTGATTTTTCTACATGATTCTCATTTCACTTCCAAAAAGGCACTGTAAGGGTCTATTCAGTAACCTCTAATTTTGGATCATCATAAGCTGCATGTAATAGATTTTTGTTTTTAGCTATTTCTTATGTTCGTAGCATTAATAAAGAATTTTCTGCGATGGAACAGGCTTGCAGTATAAATGTTGCAGAATGCTGAATTTTAAACGAAGTAAACGATTTGCGTGATATAGTTCATTTTACCTGCAAATAAATTGCATTGCAAGCGTCGATGATGATGATGATGATGATGATGATGATGATGATGATGATGACCACAGTTTCACACTTTGTCCTTAATCAGTTACATATGGTACATAATAATAATAATAATAATATGGAAATTAAAGAATTGCTACGACGTATCTGTAAATTGGATGCAGAAATGGATACAGAAAGAGTGGCCTAGGCAGTACCGTAGTTATCACAATGGACAAGTTTCAACAGGATAGAGGCATCCAGATTTGCAGACAAATGCAAGAAAAATCGCATAGTCAAGGGAAAACACACTAAACAAGAAGATTACATATTGGATAACCACAGTGACTGCATAGAAGCGATGGAAAAAAACAGATATCTATAAACATCTAGGATACAGACAAAAAATAGGAATAGATAATACAAATATTAAACAAGAACTAAAAGAAAAATAAAGAGAAAGACTAACAAAAATACTGAAAACAGAATTGACAGCAAGAAACAAGACAAAAGCTATAAATACTTATGCTATACCAATTTTGACCTACTCATTTGGAGTAGTGAAATGGAGTAACACAGACCTAGAAGCACTCAATACACTTACGCGATCACAATGCCACAAATATAGAATATAACACATACATTCAGCAACAGAAAGGTTCACATTAAGCAGAAAGGAACGAGGAAGGGGTTTTATCGACATAAAAAGCCTACATTATGGACAGGTAGACAATTTAAGAAAATTCTTTATAGAACGAGCAGAAACTAGCAAAACACACAAAGCAATCACTCATATAAATACATCGGCTACACCATTGCAATTTCATAACCACTTCTACAACCCTTTAGAGCACATAACATCAACAGATACGAAGGAAGTAAATTGGAAAAAGAAAACACTACACGGCAAGCACCCGTATCATCTAACACAGCCACACATCGATCATCCATCACATGGCTAAGAAAAGGCAACATATACAGTGAGACGGAAGGATTCATGATTGCGATACAGGACCAAACAATAAACACCAGATATTACAGCAAGCATATTATTAAAGATCCCAATACCACAACAGATAAATGCAGACTTTGCAAACAACAAATAGAAACAGTAGATCACATCACAAGCGGATGTACAATACTAGCAACTACAGAATACACCAAAGGACATGACAATGTAGCAAAAATAATACATCAACAATTTGTCATACAACATAAACTAATACAACAACACGTTCCCACATACAAGTATGCACCACAAAATGTACTGGAGAATGATGAATACAAATTATACTGGAACAGAACCATTATAACAGATAAAACAACACCACATAACAAACCTGACATCATACTTACCAATAAAAAGAAGAAATTAACACAACTAATCGAAATATCCATACGCAATACAACAAATATACAGAAGATAACAGCAGAAAAAATTGAAAAATACGTTCAACTGGCTGAGGAAGTCAAGGGCATGTGACACCAGGATGAAGTTGACATTATACCAATTATACTATCAACTACAGGAGTCATACCACACAATATCTACCAGTACATCAACGCAATACAGCTACATCCAAACGTATATATACAACTACATAAATTTGTAATTATTGATACATGTTCAATTACCTGAAAGTTCCTAAATGCAATGTAACATATACCATACAGTTAAAAGGAAGTCACGCTTGATGAAGGTCCGCGTCACTTTGCATTTTTAACCAGACATAACGTCTGAGAAAGGAAAGAAATAATAATAATTAGAAATTAAAGAATTGCTACGACGTATCTGTAAATTGGATGCAGAAATGGATACAGAAAGAGTGGCCGAGGCAGTACCGTAGTTAACACAATGGACAAGTTTCAACAGGATAGAGGCATCCAGATTTGGCCTTCCCTCGCTTTTCATAAAAGCATTTATGTGAATGTGCGGATGATATCGCTGAAGAGGGTACAACCGCCATGAGCTGCACTTAATTTTCGTTAACGAATCCTCGATTTCTGTAGAGTGTAGCCCTACTGAAAATTTTTTCGCGATATTTACAATATGCGGGACGGTAAGAAAAAGTCTGAAAAGCTGCAGAGTAGGTTGTGCTGAGAAATAATTGTTAAGAAAAAAAATTCGATGCGTTGCGCCGTTTCGGAGTTAATTAGCATTGTAGATAGCCAATCAGGCTTTTGCGCACGCAATTTCGAGCGGCTCGCCAGACATGGTGTCGCCAAACGTAGCCTTCGCTGGGTTTTCTAAAACCGAACAGGAGACCGATACAAAAATTGGACGTGGGACGTTAGTAAAGATCGAACCCGAGGCAAGCCTGACCAGTCTCTTACGCTGTCGTCTACACTATGAGTACAACTGACAGTAATTGTACCTGGTGGGCCGCTTGAATTTGCCCGCGCTACGAGCTGATTGGTACGTTGCGACGTACCGAACTTTTTACTTAACAAATATTTCTTAGGACAACTTACCCTACTCACTCTAACAAGCTTTACAGACTGTTTCTGCCCACTCTGTATCTCTGAGGATGCAGCGCTGAATGCAGGGAGTTATTTCAAGTGAGATCATCTGTCGCAAATTAATGTTTAGTTCATTTTATCAGAGAACGATATCCATTGCTTGAGTCGATGATGATGATGATCTCTGCGGCATCATATATTTGCGTAAAGCAATAAAACATGGTAATTAATAACAGTAGTTATGTTAATAACGGCGACACTTCTCTTCTCAGGCGTCAGAACAGATGCTGTGATACTTTTTTCGATACGACATACCTTGTACAATTATGAGTTGCACACAAGCGGCTGCTGTGAAACTGTGCGTAAGCACTGCCAGTGCTAGCTCAGCATGTGTGGGTGCAAACTGTGATCAGGTTATCGATTGAATCGACATCGATGTGTGTGAAATGAAGTGCACAACAATCCTATGCTTCTCGCTGTCATGACTTGCATATATTAAGATGGATTCAGCTGAATTATGCCTGTGGGTTTCTGCCGCCGAGATCTTCGGCCGACGTTTAATGGTTTTCCTGACGTTTCACCAGCACAGGTGGCGTACATTGTCGCAGGTCAGGCTTTCATTACTCATGGCAAACTCGAGGGTCACGAAAGCCTCAACAGTTCTGTAGGTTCAACTCTTTTTGCAGGTAAATAAACATACATTTTCTCAAATGAAAGGGAAAGAGGGGGAGTGTAATAGCGTATTGTGAGGTGTGGATCTCATCGCACGGAGCTACCTCATTAAATTTAATTGTATGCAACACACTTACTGACAAATTAAATTTGTGTGCCGAACCTGGATTCGAATCCAGATCGCTGTCTTTCCCTGACAGTGCACTATCATCGCCCGCAAAAATAAGGGTCCCATGTCCGAGTTCCGGACTGGCACACAATTCTAGTATGCCAGAATATGTTTATCGGATCGTATACTCCGCTAAAGAGTGGAGAGATGTTACAAGGTAACACCCCTCTGTAACTGTTTATGTACATATTGCAGCTAATATAATATGGGAACTAATTGCAAAATTAAATATTTTTGTATTTTGTGATTATTATTAAAGAATTTTCGAAAGCAATCGGTCTTCATGGAAACAATTTTGAAAACAAATCCGATAAACAAAGTAGCTAAAAAGCAATGAGCCTAAGTTTGCAATTTTTACGTTGAGGAATGGAACAAATGGTTCAAATGGCTCTGAGCACTATGCGACTTTACTGCTGAGGTCATCAGTCCCCTAGAACTGCCCGAGGCAGGATTCGAACCTGCGACCGTAGCGGAATGGAACAAATTACGACAAGTAAAATTACGGTCGCCAGTCCAAGACGGATTTACACTATTTTAGTATAATTACGATGTAAATGTAAACTTTAAACCTATCTTCGTTTTAATAATGAAGAAATAATGAATCATCAGCTCATAATAGCAGATACTGTCTGAAACTAAAGATTAATTACTGAACAACACCTTGAATGGTTGAAGTGCAGTTCTGTAAAGGTATAACTGCACAGTACTCGTAGCTAATACTCAACAGTATCACATTAAAACTTAATGAATGACTGGGAAAAGGAACTTTCCCTATTTAGCATACACTAGAAATACGTAATTCATCGTCCACAAACATGTAAGTTAACAAAATGTATAGGTTACATGATACACATTTAAAGACTGGTCGATGTATTACAATGCTGAATCAGTTTTTTGCGTGGAGAGGATGAATTATACGGGTAGTCGTTAGCGTCGGTCGCGCCGTGTGCGTATTTCCAGTAGGTAAACAGCTCAAACATGGCTCTTCTCAGTATTAGCAATATCCCATAGAGCTTACGTAGCGTTTATCATCTTCCAGGACATGGAAAAACTCATTACCCGAGATCTCTTTCCCCTGTTTTAGCACCTATGATGCCTCGCTGTGCCGACGACTTGGCTGTTCCCGTTAGGTTCACCGAATGCATTTGATGAACTCGGTCTCTCCCTGCACACGTTCCACATTTTCCTTTCGTACACTCGTACCAAAGACGGACGTCCCTCCGTCTTTCATCTACCTGTTCCAACATTTCTGCTTGTCGCTTCCTATACATGCATCAGCAGCACCCCAATTAACAGTATGTACAGTAATTTCACAATATGTATATACACTCCTGGAAATGGAAAAAAGAACACATTGACACCGGTGTGTCAGACCCACCATACTTGCTCCGGACACTGCGAGAGGCCTGTACAAACAATGATCACACGCACGGCACAGCGGACACACCAGGAACCGCGGTGTTGGCCGTCGAATGGCGCTAGCTGCGCAGCATTTGTGCACCGCCGCCGTCAGTGTCAGCCAGTTTGCCGTGGCATACGGAGCTCCATCACAGTCTTTAACACTGGTAGCATGCCGCGACAGCGTGGACGTGAACCGTATGTGCAGTTGACGGAATTTGAGCGAGGGCGTATAGTGGGCATGCGGGAGGCCGGGTGGACGTACCGCCGAATTGCTCAACACGTGGGGCGTGAGGTCTCCACAGTACATCGATGTTGTCGCCAGTGGTCGGCGGAAGGTGCACGTGCCCGTCGACCTGGGACCGGACCGCAGCGACGCACGGATGCACGCCAAGACCGTAGGATCCTACGCAGTGCCGTAGGGGACCGCACCGCCACTTCCCAGCAAATTACGGACATTGTTGCTCCTGGGGTATCGGCGAGGACCATTCGCAACCGTCTCCTTGAAGCTGGGCTACGGTCCCGCACACTGTTAGGCCGTCTTCCGCTCACGCCCCAACATCGTGCAGCCCGCCTCCAGTGGTGTCGCGACAGGCGTGAATGGAGGGACGAATGGAGACGTGTCGTCTTCAGCGATGAGAGTCGCTTCTGCCTTGGTGCCAATGATGGTCGTATGCGTGTTTGGCGCCGTGCAGGTGAGCGCCACAATCAGGACTGCATACGACCGAGGCACACAGGGCGAACACACGGCATCATGCTGTGGGGAGCGATCTCCTACATTGGCCGTACATCTCTGGTGCTCGTCGAGGGGACACTGAATAGTGCACGGTACATCCAAACCGTCATCGAACCCATTGTTCTACCATTCCTAGACCGGCAAGGGAACTTGCTGTTCCAACAGGACAATGCACGTCCGCATGTATCCCGTGCCACCCAACGTGCTCTAGAAGGTGTAAGTCAACTACCCTGGCCAGCAAGATCTCCGGATCAGTCCCCCATTGAGCATGTTTGGGACTGGATGAAGCGTCGTCTCACGCGGTCTGCACGTCCAGCACGAACGCCGGTCCAACTGGGGCGCCAGGTGGAAATGGCATGGCAAGCCGTTCCACAGGACTACATCCAGCATCTATACGATCGTCTCCATGGGAGAATAGCAGCCTGCATTGCTGCGAAATGTGGATATACACTGTACTAGTGCCGACATTGTGCATGCTCTGTTTCCTGTGTCTATGTGCCTGTGGTTTTGTCAGTGTGATCATGTGATGTATCTGACCCCAGGAATATGTCAATAAAGTTTCCCCTTCCTGGGACAATGAATTCACGGTGTTCTTATTTCAATTTCCAGGAGTGTATAAATTCCAGAAAATGTAACCATAATCAGTCATTTACAGAGGCCATCAGCATGAAAAAAAGTTAAGCATACATTGATAAAAATATTTAAAAAATGGTTCAAATGGCTCTGAGCACACTTAACATGTGAGGTCATCAGTCCCCTAGAACTTAGAACTACTTAAACCTAACTAACCTAAGGACATGACACACATCCATTCCCGAGGCAGGATTCGAACCTGCGACCGTAGCGGTCGCGCGGTTCGAGACTGAAGCGCCTAGAACCGCTCGGCCACCACGGCCGGCGATAAAAATATTACTTTTCCACTAGTTTGTGTGACATAAGACATATTGTGTTGCTGTTACAACCTCTGTGTTAATCCTTTTCTTCTAAAGAGAAACTGTACGTATAACTGAAGATATCTTCTTTCCAGTTTAAAATGTTAATTCATGACTTCGTGGATCTGGACGTACGATTTCCAAACGACAGAACACGACTATGGAGCACGGCTGATTGATGATGATACAAGGCTTAATCTCCCAGCTGTGCGCTGTTCAGTACATAGCTGTGGGGGGCGTGTCATCATTTTACATTGCGCTATACAATCAAAAGATCACTTTTTCCAAGCCCCGTAAATGTCTTCCATTGCAACGCGTAAGTTTGAAATTTGGCTGAAAGGTGTCTCCAACCTTCCTCTGTAATGGTGCAAAAGCGTGGCACCCTTTGACGTCACCCTTGGGTTCAGCGACGCTTCAAACAGCGAGGTGGTAACATGTGCCAAGAAAAGGCCACAGCTCAGGCGTTCATGTGCTCTTGGGGTGGGTTAATGATGTCACATTGGCGCAAAATTTCATCAAAATTCTCTCCTACGCCACCGTGGACGTATCAAATGATGGGAAGGTCGTCACACCCATCTTACCCACAAATTGTCCCTTCTTTTGACGCCTCAGACGTAGAGGTCAGTATTGCGACGCCCAGCGTTGAAATAACGCGGTTTTCGTATGGGTGGCCGTGGATAGCATTTCAGACACAACGCCGCTCAGTATTGAGACGCAAATGCCTTAGGGGGTGGCATAAAGGCCGTCCATACAACCACCCTTCCCTTGGAGCGACGATTTCCACAAATTTCGCAGTCCAAAATGATCAATTTGCAGTGATATGAGCAACAGGACGGCGTTCCTGGCAATGTTAAATACTGCTGACACCCCCGTACGAGTCACCCGGACTCTAAGAACATAGTGGGTCAACAACCCTACTGAAAGCGATCGCATCCCTTTTGAGTGCAGTGCGGCCACTATTTCTATTCTGTTGTATAGGGTGGTACCACTAGGGACCGTTCGAAACCATTTCACGAAATTTGAACGTTATCCGGAGCACAAAAAGGTGATTATGCTATTTCACCCTTCCTGTTTCGCACCCTCCTGTGGCGTTATCACAGAGGTGTGTGACATTGATACACGCTTTAATAAAACGTCAAAAGGTCCTTCTAAGAGCCCCCAGTTGAGCAACATCTTCGATATTGCCCTCCCAATTTTGCTGAGCACCGTAAAAGTGTACTGTACAGATGTAATCAGTGAACAGAGTCCTACTAGCAGCCTGCAGGCGGCTACCCTGCTGCTCCTGCACCTGCTCATAGGCCATGAGTCGGAGGATGTGCCTGTCTGCATGTGTCTAGTACTTTGTCACATGTTTTCTCTGTTCAAGCAGATTTTTGATTAGATTAGATTAAATTAGTACTTGTTCCATAGGTCATGAATACGACACTTCGTAACCATGTGGAACTTGTCAGGTTAATAAAAGGTGTCCAAACAAGATATTACAGTATACAAAATGTTACATGACACTGAATATTTTTAATTTTTTTGTGTGTGGGGGGGGGGGGGGGGGGGGAAATTACTCACTTACTAAATCCAAAAATTCATCTATTGAGTAGAAGCAGTTGCCATTCAGAAAGTCTTTTAATTTAATTTTAAATGCTATATGGTTATCTGTCAGACTTTTGATGCTATTAGGTAAGTAGCCAGTGGCAGTATAATATACCTCCTTCTGAGCAAAAGTTAGATTTAACATTGAGTAATGAACACCATCCTTTCTCCTAGTGTTGTAGCCATGTACACTGCTGTTACTTTTGAATTCGTTCGGATTTTTAATAACAAATTTCATAAGTGTATATATTGTGAGGCTAGAGTGAAGATCCCTAGCTCTTTAAATAAGTGTCTGCAGGATAATCTTGGATGAGCTCTACCAATTATTCTGATTACACGCTTTTGTGCAATGAACACACTTTTACTCAATGATGAGTTATCCCAGAATATGATGCCATACGAAAACATAGAATGAAAACAGGTGTGGTAAGCTAATTTACTGAGATATATATCGCCACAATTTGCAATGACCCTAGCAGCATGAGTAGCTGAACTCAAACGTTTCAGCAGATCTTCAGTGTGTTTTTGCCAGATCAACCCCTCATCAATGCACACACCTACAAATTTTGAACATTCTACCTTAGCTACCGATTTCTGATAGAAGTCTATATTTATTAATGGTGTCGTTCCATTTACTGTGTGGAACTGTATATACTGTGTTTTGTCAAAGTTTAATGAGAGCCCATTTGCGGAGAACCACTTAATGATTTTCTGAAAAACATCGTTTACAATTTCATCAGTTAATTTTTGTCTGTTGGGTGTGACAGCTATTCTTGTATCATCGGCAAAAAGTGCAAGCTTTGCATCTTCGTGAATATAGAATGGCAAGTCATTAATATATATTAGGAACAGCAGAGGACCCAAGACCAAACCTTGCAGCAGCCCATTCTTGATTGTTCCCCAGCGTGAGAAAGCACCAGTTTTTTTTTAATATTATGTGAACTGCTTATTTCAACTTTCTGCACTCTTCCAGTTAGGCATGATTTAAACCATTTGAGCGCTGTCCCATTCATACCACAGTACTTGAGCTTATCTAGAAGTAGTCCCATAATTTGCACAATCAAAAGCCTTTGAGAGATCACAGAAAATCCCAACGGGTGACTTCCGGTTACTCAGAGCATTTAATATTTCATTAGTGAAAGGATATATAGCATTTTTCGTTGAAAAACCTTCCTGGAAACCAAATTGACTTTTGGTAAAACTTTATTTTTACAAAGGTGTGAAGCTATTTTACAATACATTACTTTTTCAAGATGTTGGATAAGGCAGTCAGAAGAGAGACTAGTTGTTGACATGAGACGTATCCCCTTTTATATGCAGCGGTTTAACAAAGGCATAATTCAATCTAACTGGGAAAATACCCTGCTTCAGAGAGCTATTACATATGTGGCTAAGAATCCCACTTATCTCTTGGGAACAAGCAAGTGCTCAACAAGGGCAGGTGGGTGGCACCGAAGATGTTGCTGAACTGGGAAGGTCTTAGAAAGACTCTTTCCCGTTTTATTCATGCTTGTATCAATTTCGCACCCCTCTGTGATAACGCCAGAGGAGGGCGCGGAAGAGGAGGGCTGAGAAAGGATAAACAATCTCTGCTGCTTTGTATCACGTTTAAATTTCGTCGAATTGTTTTGAACGGTCCCTGGTGATTCCACCCTATACGTCAGAGCAAAATTGCAGGATTCCAAAGGGGTGTCCTCGCGTTCACTGTGCTTGCTGGCCCACGATGTTCTTAAAATACGGTTGAATCGTCCGGTTGGCGTCATCAGTACCAAAGAAAGTCAAGAATTCACACACATTTGAACATTTTGATCCCAAAGTTGACGTCACAGGGTGCCATGCTTCTGCATCGTTACAGGAGAAGGTTTTAGGTCCCTTTGAGCCAGATTTCAAATTTACGTGTTGCAATGGAAGACAACTACAGGGTTTCGATAATGCGATTATTTAATTTTTGGCGAAGTATAGTTAGATACCATGCGGCGATTACTAGGAAAAGTCACAGTCTTGTTCCGCGTCAGACATGTAGAGAGTTAGAAGTCGGTGTTTGCGCAAGGCGTTAACTCTGCCTCGCTTTGAAGCTGTTAGTCCTTCCTTGTTTCATGACATTTCAGAATCCAACTACGTTCTTAGCACTGGTGCGCCCTCATTTAAGTTTCCATCATTCCCTTTGAGTATCAAATCTCCGTTGGCGTATACAGAAAGTGCAAAGACTTCTCTTCGTTGGCCGACGGCATGATTACATGGGATCCCTTTCACATGTTTGCTGTGCTTTAAACATTGATAGAACAAGTGAAGTCTCGGCAGAATCCTGGGTAACTTTAAGACTGCTGCATCGCAAGTGACACAGCACGACGAGACTTATATGTCGCGTCAGACAAATAGTTTTAAATGTTATTTGAAAATGTTCTGTATGGATTATCTTACTGTCATTGTTGTGGCCATCGGTCCAAATACTGGTTTGATGCAAGGTTATTACCAAATTAACTATTCCCTGTTGCCTTACCATGTCTACCATCAACCTACCTCTTTTGGTAGTAAAGCTGTGCTATAAACGTCTTCTCTCCCCAGTTCGATTCAATACATGTTTATTATTCTGTGTACGCATCCAACCTTCTATAGCACCTCGTTTCAAAAGCTGCTATTGTCCTCTTGTATACACTGTTAGTCTTACGCGTTTCACACAAATGTTTCAGAAAATAATTACTAACACATTTATATTCCATGTTACAATAATTCTATTTTTTAGAAAATTATTTCTTGTTACTGTGATTCTACATTCTGTATTCTCTCTACGGTGATTTTGCTACCCAAATAGCATAACACGTGTTCTACTTACACCGTCTCATTTCCTAATCCGATTTCGTCAGAATCATCTGACGTAATTGTATTACACCTCATTATTCTTGTTGTACTTCAGTTTATTTTCATCTTATAACGTTTCTCCTCGACACTACCCATTCCTTTCAACAGATCTTCGAAATCCTTTACCGTACGTCACAAACCGCTATTTCATCAGCAAACCTTATGATTTTTATTTCTTCTCCCTAAACTTAAGTTCCCTTTAGAAGATTCTCGTCAGTTTTCTTTAAAATTTTGCTCATTGTACAAACTGAATAACATTGAGGATAGGCCGCAATACTATCTCCCAATCTTCTCAATGCCACCCTCCCTTTCGTTCCTTTCGACTCTTAAAACAGCATTATGACTTATTTAGACAACCATACAGTTTTACTACGAACATAATTAATGATACTTATACGACAAATGTGTATATCCAAAGATTTTCCTTTATTTTTTAATTCAGTTTGCCGAATTCTGCTGCATTAATATACAGTGTGAACCCGAACTCTAGAGACAAAAGTTCTGAGGTTGTTAAATGGTATTTTCTGAGTATTCTGGTATAAGGAAACAGTGGATTCCGGTAGCTCGTTACAGAATAACAACACAGTTATGATTTACTCAGTCTATTAGTCCTGTTAACTTCGTTTCTGTAAAAACACCTTCACAGCACTGAAATATCCTGTACAACATAACTCTCGTCTGCAAGACTGTGACGTCTTTGTCGTAACTGCGTCAAGAGCTCAGCACAGAGCCGTCGTGCCACTCTACCATTGCGTACATTGAATCCATATGCGAGGTCTTTACCGGCAACTCTTCACCAGTAAACCCGTCTACAATGCCGTGTGTTACTGTTAACGTATAACTGACAGTGCAGGATAAACAAACCGAAGACAAAACCCAGCAGTAGTGAATACAACGTTGAGAGCGAAGTGTAAAACAGCATCACTCTTGTCATATGGAAGTACTCTGTCCAAACAAAGACACACAGCTCATGTCGTCAACATTTTCCATGCTGTGCAGATATTTTCCGTGTGGTACAGATAAAAAGATATGCTAAATATGTCTCACGAAAATTAAATGAATTATGATTACTCTGTAAGGAACCAACAGAGACCATGGACCCCCTCTACCAGAATACATCCCTGAACGAAGTTCTAAATTTTATCGGTGGACATTATGACCACACACGAGAGAGATGGCGCACTGCTTAGTGCACTGGACTCGCTTTCGGGATGACAACGGTTCAAATCCGCGTTCGACCATCCTGCATTAGGTTTCCATGATTTCCCTAAAACGCTCCAGGCAAATTCCAGGATGGTTCCTTTGAAAGGGCAAGGCCGATTTTCTTCCGCATCCGCCTCCAATGATCTGTATTGTATTGTATGTTAACCGGGGACCTAGAAAAAACGGAGAGGCTCCGTCCCCGCCGCAGCCGCAGTGGTCCACAACCCCACGACGACTACCGCAGTCCACTTCAGCTCTCCGCCACCCCACACCGAACCCAGGGCTATTGTGCGTTTCGGCCCCAGTGGACCTCCCAGAGAACGTCTCACACCAGACGAGTGTAACCCCTATATTTGCGTGGTAGAGTAATGGTGGTGTACGCGTACGTGGAGAACTTGTTCTCGCAGCAATCGCCGACATAGTGTAACTGAGGCAGAATAAGGGCAACCAGCCCACATTCGCCAAGGCAGATGGAAAACCGCCTAAAAACCATCCACAGACTGGCCAGTGCACCGGACCTCGGCATAAATCCGACGGGCGGATTCGTGTCGGCGACTAGGCGCTCCTTCCCGCCCGGAAAGCTGTGCGTTGAGACCGCACGGCCAACCGTGCGGTATAATGACCTGCAAGTCGACGGTACGTTACACCCTAATTTTCTTTCCTTCCTTCCTTCGTGTACACACACAAGTAAGTGAATTAACTTATCAACGGTCGTAGCTCTGTCCAAGTGGCGTACATGGGTCGATGGCGAAGGCGTCACAGATATCCTGAAAGAATTCGCCTGAGATGACCAAGAAGGAGACGACGGTAGAACCCGGAGCCACATTTCATCCCATGTAAGAAACTGAACGCGTTGGTCACATTTATAACAATACTCATAAGGAACCCCTGGAGTGCGAGCCCGTGAAAGGCCAATGATGTTTAGGGCACTCGACACCCTACATATTGTCAGTCACGCAACGACAATATTGGCTCCTAGTGATAACAGGGGGTGGAACTGAACGTAATGTATGGTGAGCACGGCACGAGGCTAAGGAGCGTAGTTGAACTGCTTACTAACTCACAAAAATTGCCACAGTGCTGTTGGTGTTAATACAAAGCAGAGCAATGGCAATGGTAAACGAGGCAAACATTGCATTATATCTGCAACAACAGTTGCCGACCGAGCGAGGTGGCGCAGTGGTTAGACACTGCACTCGCGTTCGGGAGGACGACGGTTCAATCCCGAGTCCGACCATCCTGATTTAGGTTTTCCGTGATTTCCCTAAATCGCTCCAGGCAAATGCCGGGATGGTTCCTTTCAAAGGGCACGGCTGACTTCCTTCCCCGCCCTTCCCTAATCCGATGAGACCGATGACCTCGCTGTCTGGTCCCCTTCCCCGAAACAACCCAACAGTTGCCGAAGTTGACATTCCGTTAGAAAGGAATTTCGCAGAGTGAGAAAGAAGTGGCAGACGAAATATTAGCGTTTCAGCAAGGTGAGTCAGTGGAATGTGTGGTGTCGTATACTCTCGCCCGTGCGGAAAACGTACACGAGGAGTACAATTATGACGAGACGCGCTTAGCAACTGAAAGTGATACTGAAACAGGTGTCGAGCCACGTAGTTAATCATCCTTGTCGGACAGGGAGACATACATATCGTCTCCGGTGAAACGTGGTAAAGGCCAACCGTTGTCCAAGGAGCGAGTACTAAATATAATTACTTACATGGAAGATCATCCGCAGCATGGTAAGAAAAACAATTACGAACAGATTTAGAATACGTCCGCAGCAATATGACCGTTTAGTGAATAAGACAAACTACGGATATTCAAGGGACGACAAGGCGCATTTGTTACAAAAACTGATGTCGGGACATTTAAAGGTTGCTCGATACAATTTACAGGATGTGCATGATAGTAACCTACTATGTTACGCACATCAAACTGCGCGCGACACAGATTACAGTGATTTCAAAGAAAGCATGGGATGGTTGCATAACTTCAAACACGGCAAACTGCGGAATTGGCCCGAAAGTTTGTATATGAGACAAACAAACTTATCCCATCGTTCAGTAAGGAATCTGTTTTCAGCTCCGACCAACTTGGATTTGAGGACCAAATGCATATGAAAGAAACCATGGAAATTAGAGGTCTCAAGAGTGTCGTATCAAGATCTACTAACATCAGTGCCTTATCGCATTCGTATGCGAATATGCCGACTGTTAATAATTGGCTGGAAAGTTATTTACTGTGCTAGAAGGTGTTGGAGGTGATCTTGCAAAGGCAGTAGGGAATATTTACGTCCCAGCAAGCAAGAGTGGGAAGAATGGGCGTAAGAGAACTACGACTATGATTTGAGCACTGCTTTTGGCCAGTAGCTGGTCAAACTGACGTTTTTTTTTCCCCTTGATCCCTAATCTGCGTATAAAGACCATACTCATTTGGAGCAAACAATCCCTCCTGAAAAGAGTGTGACATTGCAGTTCATATCATCTGGAACTATTGGACAAATTCAGCTTCTGGATGTTTGTGTTTACTTGTCTATAAAACATATTATCGCACTATCTGCATCTTCATCTTCGCGGATACCAAGTTTCACCATAAGCTCCACGACAGACTGTTCCGCATTCGGTTGCACGCCATCACATTCCATCAGTTCTCATCACCCCGTTACACCAATATGATTCTATATGCACACCTTAAAAGTTCAGCAACCCACTGACTAAGGGACGAGTTGAAACAACACCATTGTTAACAATATGGAAATATTCAGTGAAAATCATTGCCTTCATGAGAGTCCAAAGAACAGCTATACATCACACTTATCACTTGCGTGACAGATTCAGGGAAATTATCCCACTTTTCAAAAGCGTTTATTGTAGTGTGCTACGTAAAAAGTGCATCTGGTTACGGGATTTGCTCTCGACTCTGAGACTCTTACTAGGCTGGATTAATAGAAGTGAGAGATAATACCATACAACCCCAAAAATTACACTGAGGAGTGAGGAAGAGGAAATCATCATGTAATGACTACGGACACATTCCAAACAAAGTGCTGTATTTACCACCTCACAAAAGAACTACAAAAAAGATTTAATCAGAGATATATAGGTAATATCCTATCTACAGACCCTTCTCCTCTCAGCAACATCAGGCACGAACATGAATTCGACTCAAATTTTAGCCGATTTGTGCTTCGTTTTGAATGACACTGTCATAGAAGAGACGTCAGCGGAGCTCTTGTTGTTCCAACGACACAAAAAAAGGTTCAAATGGCTCTGAGGACTCTGTGAGTTAACATCTGAGGTCATCTGTCCCGTAGACTTAAAACTACATGAACCTAACTAACGTAAGGACATTACACACATCCATGCCCGAGGCAGGATTCGAACCTGCGACCGTAGCAGCAGCGCGGTTCCGGACTGAAGCGCCTAGAACCGCTCGGCCACAACGGGCGGTGACACGACAAAAAGATACCTGAGAACCAAGAAAGGAGGATTCGTTGTAAAATTTAACATCCAACATTTTTAAATCTGATGATTTTATTGTAGTGGAGGGAACTCACAAGTACATGTAGGAATGTTTTTGTTATAAAAATGCATCTGTGAAAATTGTTTAACGCGGGATATCGGCGTATTTTGATGATAATACTGTATGGGCAAATCCACCAGTTCACAGACGCGTTGAAAGGAATACATGAGCCGTGTAGTAAAAATCATTTTAGATCGTTTCGAAGGCCGACTGCTTTCTGCGTTGGCTGACTATTGTGTGCTTGAGCTGGGCTGGTGTCGTCTTAGCGCGTCCTCTCCTTCCGGCAGCGAGCGATAATTTCACAAACGTGGGCGCCGCTGCTGGGCGGGCGCCTTTTAAGAGGCGGTGCGAATGTTATCTGGAGGAAGCAGGCAGGTAGGCTGGCTGGTACGATTTCCGAGTTTTTCAAAAATTTTCCACCATTTTTCAGAATACGCCATGACACATACTCCATGATGGCACATACACTAGTAATGTTGGGATGACGTAGACTGGGTATGTAGCAAGAGTTTATTTGTTTAATTACAGTGTTGTGGTATTTCTTTGGCATAGGAAGTCCCTTTGATAGCTGATTCGTTATTAATGAAGGTTCAAATGGCTCTCAGCACTATGGGACTCAACATCTGAGGTAATCAGTCATCTAGAACTTAGAACTGCTTAAAACTAACTAACCTAAGGACATCACAAACATCCATGCCTGAGGCAGGATTCGAACCTGCGACCGTAGCGGTCGCGCGGTTCCAGACTGAAGCTCCTAGAACCGCTCGGCCACACCGGCCGGCTTATTAATGATGCATTGCTGAAATTGTTTAGCATCGTCTTTACATATATCTTAGGAGATTTGAGTATTTGTGTAAAACTGGTAAAATTACAACAAATTAACTCTAAATTGTAAAATAGCAATGAATTATAAGAGGAAGGAGTCAACTGTAGCCGCGCGGTTTGAGGCCTCATGTCACGGACTGTGCGGCCACTCCCGCCGGAAGTTCGAGTCCTCCCTCGGTCCTCCCTGGGTGTTTGTGTTGTTCTTAGCATAAGTTCGTTTAAGTTAGTTAAAGTAGTATATAAGTCTAGGAAGCGATACCTAAACAGTTTGGTCCCTTAGGAATTCACACACATTTTAACATTTGAGTTAACTGTACTTACATGTTTTGTTATTCTATCTGGGATGGGTTCCCAGTTTACGTTCCAAGATTGAAATATGGCCGGCGTTCGGCAATGACTGGGCTACCATATTGTGGCATTCTAGGGGCCCAAGGTTATTCTGCAAGGTCCCATTGTTACCAAGGATTATGTGGCCAGTTGAGTTGGTCAGCTCCATCCCACTGTACAATGTTTGTTCCCCAATGGTGACTCTGTGTTCCAAGATGACAGGGCCCCTGTTCACACAGCTAGCGTTGTCCAGGCCTTGTTTTGTGAGCTCGAGGATGAATTTTCACATCTCCCGTGGCCACCACAATCACCAGATTTCAGTATTATTGAGTGCATTTGGTCTACTTTGGAGAGAAGGGTGGTTGGTCGCCATCCACCGCCATCTACAAGACGACTGGAAGCTGTCTTGAATACCAACTGGTTTTCTACGTTGTTGTAAGCATGGTAAAGTGTTGTAGAAAAGAAATTTCAAAAGTTATTTATTGGGTGACAAGCTTCGGGTTGTTCCCATTTTGCCGGCTGGAGTGGCCGAGGGGTTCTAGGCGCTATAGACTGTTACCGCGCGACCGCTACGGTCGCAGGTTCGAATCTTGCCTCGGGCATGGATATGTGTGATGTCCTTAGGTTAGTTAGGCTTACATAGTTCTCAGTTCTAGGGGACTGATGACCTGAGAAGTTATGTCCCATAGTGCTCAGAGCCATTTTTTTCCCACTTTCACAAGCCACGTATTTTTTATTTATGACAGACTGTCAATCCTAAGGGTCCAGGTTCGATTCCCGGTTGGGTCGGAGATTTTCTCCGCTCAGGGACTGGGTGTTCTGTTGTCCTAATCATCATCATTTCATCCCCATCGACGCGCAGGTCGCCGCAGTGGCGTCAAATCGAAAGACCTGCACCAGGCGAACGGTCTACCCGACGGGAGGCCCTAGCCACACGACATTTCATTTCATTTATGTCCTTATAATTCTCCATTGTATATAAAATTTCGTCTTCATGTGGATCACATAATGCTGGATAACGTAGATCTGAGATACATTTAAGTGTGAGGACACGAATAGAACTATCCACACGAAACGTGCCATAAATACAGAATACGTGGCCTGTGAAAATAAGCAAAGCCTGAAACTAAAATAAAACAATTAAAAAATTTAACTTAGCTGTTCAATATTTTAAAATGGCTTTTCTTCAATATCTCAGACGTGCAAGACATGGCACTCTGTAACCGTTCGTTGTAACGTTTTGGATTTGTGGTGTTTCCATGTTTTTGTCCACCCCTTGTATATCACCCCTTTGGAAGGGTATATATAATTTAGTTGAAGTCTTTCGACGATTCTTGGGAAAACTCCTGCTCCTACTGTGCTGTATTTCTCGCTCCCCAATCACGTTACCATTCGACCATTAGCCGGCTGTCTACCAATCTGATACGTCTCATAAAACCTAAATTACATTTGGTAAAGACCTCTTTTCCTGATGGCGGAACAGGGGTTTGCGGCGCTCTTATCTTGTTGCTTTCTGATCAGGTTCCACACATTATGTCTTGGATGTCTTTTTCGAAGGAGCTTTGCATTGCCACAGAAAGAGCATATAGTTCCATTAAAAAAGACTGGTGTCATAATGCGGCATCTATAGACATTAAAGATTACTTACGTGCGCTAGAAAATTTTCCACTTGTCCGCTCAGATCAGTGGAAACCGAAACTCTGTATATTTACTCGTTCTGGAAATATTTTGGGTAACGTGTCTTAGCTACCTCACCCCGTAGAAACAACAAAACCCGCATACTATTGCTGCTGAATCTTGAAAACAATGACTTTCTGTGATCATTTGCGCTATTGTGATTGGTTATCTACGTCTAGATTTATACTCAGAAAATCATAATGAAGTGTGGGGCAGAGGATATGTGCCATTCTACCACGCCTATGTTTTTGTTCTTGTTCCATTCGCCTGTGGAACAAATGACTGCTTGAATACGTCTGTGCGCGTCATACATAGTGTAATCTCGTCTGGAGGTGATCCATAAGGAGCCTTTACTGTATATTCCTAGATTCCTCACTTGATATTGGTCTTTCAAAATTAGTAAATAGGCATTCGCGTCACAAGTGGCATCTGTCTTCAAGCACTTGTTTTTCAGCATTTGCTTGGCGCTCCCCATGAGTCAAACAAATCTGTGATCATATGTACTGTTTTTCTACGTCTTTGTTTACTATCCCTTGTTAATCCTACGTAGTATGAATCCCACACACTACACTAATATTCTAGGACGCGTCACAGAAGCGTTTTGTAAGCAATCCTGTAAGACCTGTACTTCAGTGAGCAAATTCAACAGGAGCGTGCGCGGCTAATTCACAGCATTGTGTAAGATGATCTGAAAATCTTGCAAGCGACACACCTTGACAATGACTGTAAATATCAGAAAAAGAATTCATAGTATCCCAGATGCACACCCGGAAAGCAACGGAATGTAACGTATCACCAGTTTCTGCACATCACACCTAAGCTTGGATGTAGGACCAACCTCTGGTTCCAACATGAGGGAGTCCCAACACATTTCAGCGTTAATGTGCAAGCACTGCTAACTGCTTCACTTGGGTCGCTGGGTAGTTCCGATAGCACTTTTTATAAGCCACCTTGTTCGCCTGGTGTAAAATACTGTTTCTTCTTCTTCTCTGATATCATGACAAGACTGCTGTTTGCATTACTGCAAGAGCTATGAGAACTAACCGAATCCTGCCACACTCGACAGAGTTTGGCGTTCATTGCTACGAAGGTTTCAGCCATTAATTTCAGAATAGCAGGCTGTTATAAATGGCTTCAAACTTGCTTTTAGTAAAGTGTCATGTGTGCACAATCGTTGCTATTCATTTCAGAACCTTACAGACGTATCATGAGCATAACTCTTCAATGGCAAGTTAAAAAGGATATGATTCTTAACAAAAAATTATTCCATGCTTGTGACTTAACTCTCAAAGTTTGTCGGTGAAGTCTTGAAACTCGCTGCATAACGCAGCAGAGCGATAGATACCTATAGAGCAATAGTGGTAGCCTTCTCAGGTAGACCGTGGAAAACATAAAATTGTACAGCAGTATCCTGAAGATCTGCCTGCTGCAGTATCTTTTAGCATATTCTGATATTAAATATGATGAGTAATCTTTCTTCATCTTTCAAAATCTTTACAGCCATAGCTTCCTCTCTTCAGCAGTCCTCTTCATCTTCATATATGAAGAACATCCTGTCTCGATGATCATATTTTTTAAGCTGGATGTTCTCTGTCGTCCCCTCGATACCTTCGAAAATGTTCCTGTAGAACCATCTCATTCGTTTTTCTGTCAAATAGAAAATTATGTATGAAGTTAAAACCATTGTTCGTGTGAAACATAGCTCGCTCTTTTTACAACCGATATCCTACGAACTATTTCTTTGATTGTTTATAGTATGGAGGGGTTCCCAGAATGAATTTTGACTCTGCGTTGGAGTGTGCAATGATTTGAAACTTCCTGGCAGATTAAGACAATGAGCCAGACCGGGACTCAAACCTGGAACATTTGCCTTTACCGGGTAAGTTCTCTGTCAAATGAGCTATCCAAGCGCGACTCGCGACCCGCTCTCACAACTTCTCATTTCTTCCAGGAGTGCTAGTCTAGTAAGGTATGAAAGAGAACTTCTATGACGTTTGTAAGGTTGGATATGAGATACTCGTTCAAGTGAGTCGTGTTCGGAAAGCACAGTCGGCAGAGCACTTTCCTACGAAAGGCAAAGGTCCCAGTTTCGAGTCCCGGCCAGGCACACAGTTTTAATTTACAAGGATGTTTTATGAAATTGGGTAGCAAATGTATGGCAACGGCGTTGCCGCAGTGGGTACACCGGTTCCCGTAGTTAAGCGCTATCGGGCGTGGCCGGCACTTGGAAGGGTGAGCGTATGGGCCGCCGTGCGCTGTTGCCATTTTCCGGGGTGCACTGAGCGTCGTGACGCCAACTGCGGAGCTACTCGACCGAATAGTAGCGCTTCCTATCAAAGAAAACCACATGCCCCTCCTATTCGCATCCTCAACTGAGGACGACACAGCAGTCGGATGATCCAGATGGGCCACTTGTGGCCTGAAGACATAGTGCTTATAAAACGTATGACTCTCGTGGAGATGTTTTGAGTAATAAAACCCAGTCTGTTGATCTTGGTTGCTAGTCATAAGAAACATACGTGTCGTCAGGGAAGTATGATACATCCGCTTCTGTTATCAGATTACATAAACGATCTGTCGAATGGCATGGGTAGCAATCTAAGACTGTTTGCTGATAACGGTGGTGAATATGGGAAACGGGTTATCTTTGAAAGTAAGTCCGTCTGTTAGCTGAGTGGTAACGTGTATGCCTACTATGCAGCAGGCATGGGTTCGATTCCCAGCTGGGTTTGGAGATTTTTTTCCGCTCGTGGACTATGTGTTGTGTTGTCCTCATCATTTCATCCTCATCACAGGCACTTGCCCAATGTGGCGTCGACTGAAATAAAACTTGCACCCGGCGACCGAACTTCCCGGCCAACAATGCCACACGCTCACTTTTTTTTGACAGTAAGGGTATTTTGGATTATTTGAACTGGATTAAGATTTTATTTGATGAATAACGGTTTACTTTAAATGTGGTTAAACATAAGGTAATGCGGAAGGGTGGTCGAAATGTGCGTGTAATGCTCGAGTACAGTATTAAGAGAATACGCTTTGACATAGTCAAGTCGATTAAATATCTAGGCGTAACGTTGTGAAATAAACGTGAAATAGAGCGAGCGCCTAAAGTTAGTTGTGGGAAGGCGACTGGCCGACAACGGCTTGTTGGAAGGTTTCTGGGAAACTGTAGTGCGTCTACACCGTCCATTCGCACTGAAGTGACCACGTGTCAGAAATCTTAATAACCACCTTCGGCAGCGCGTCTGTGCATGAAGAGAGTTAATGATTTCTGGAAGGTACAGATAGGTTTGAGCAGCCATGCTGACTCCAATGCTGTGGTGAGCTGCACTAGGTTTCTCGGTTGAGAATCCACTTCGCGAACACCCGATCGACGTGGTCCCACAGATTTTGGATAGGACCTAAATCCGGTGAGTTTGGTGGCCAGTGGAGTACGGCAAACTTATCCTGGTGCTCTTGAAACCACGCACATTCACTGGGAACTGTGTGACATGTTGCATTGCCCCTTGCTGCTAGATGCCGTTGCGCCGAGGAAAAACAAATTACCTCTACGGGTGGACATGGTCTCAAGGACAGGTGCATACTTGTGTTAATCCGTTATGCCTTCCAGAATGACGAGATCACGCAGGAAATGCCACGTAAATATTCCCCAGGCTGTAACGCTACCTTCTCCGCCCTGGACGAATGCCAACGGCCATCTGTGAGATGCAGCATAAAAGTTGATTCATTTCTTGAGCACCTGTTGCCACTCAGTGGACGCCCAGTTGCGCTACTGGCATACAAATTCCAGCCTCCTTCTCTGTGAACAGCAACTGAGCTATCCAACCAAAGCATGTGTGGCTCATGGACCAAGCGTCTGCTGCGGAGACCCATACACAGCAATGTCCGCTGAACGGTCGTTAAGGAGGCACTATTGGTAGCCCTTTGGTTCATCTGGGCGGTCAGTTGCTCAGCTGTTACACGATCTATTCATTCGCCTGGACACATCTCCGCAGCAGTGCCCGTGGTGCTCCACAGTTGCTTCGGCGCCGGTTTTTGAATGGCGCCATTTTGCCATGCACGTTATACTTTAACCACCGAGCCGGCCGCGGTGGTCTCGCGGTTCTAGGCGCGCAGTCCGGAACCGTGTGACTGCTACGGTCGCAGGTTCGAATCCTGCCTCGGGCATGGATGTGTGTGATGTCCTTAGGATTAAGTAGTTCTAAGTTCTAGGGGACTAATGACCACAGCAGTTGAGTCCCATAGTGCTCAGAGCCATTTGAACCATTTTTAACCACCGAGGTAAATTTAATCGTTACCGAAATGCTTCCACACTTGGCCAAAGCCAATGATCATGCCATTTTGGACGTCAGATAAACCGCTTTTTTCCTCATTATGACAGCGACTGTATTTTTTCCACGACCCCAAACCCCACCCCCAACACTTTTTACATTAAAATACCCTCCAGTGCTAGTGGTGCCAGCTGCCGTCTATGAGTGGTTATTGCGAGCTGACGTCGAACATAGGCGATGGTCACATTATTGTGACTGGACTGTGTATAAAAGATACCGCGTACAGCTGGCTTATGCGTCCCATTCATGACTACTGCCCTAGTGTTTGGGATACCCACTAGGTCGCACTAATGAAAGACAACAAAGCAACTCAGAGGCGAACGGCTACAGTAATTACCAGTCTTTTCGATCAGTAAGAGTGTGTCACGGAAATGTGCCGTGACCTAATGTGCGAATATTTTGCGGGAAGAAGAATTTCTCTTCGCGAAACTATATCGAGGAAGTTTAGAGAACTAGCATTTGCAACATACTCCGGAACAATTCTACTGCCGCCGATATTCATCTCGGGCAAGGACAAAAAGATAAAACAAGGCAGTCGAAGCTCGTATAGAGGCATGCAGGCAAGCATTCTTTCCTCACTCCATTTGCGAGTGGAACACGGAAAACAGCGACAGCAGCTTTACAAAACACACTCCGCCATGCGATTTACTGTGGCTTGCTGAGTATATGTAACATGTTCAACTCGCAACAAGATGGCTTTCAAAATTTTAACAATTTTGCTTCTCCGAAATTAAAACAGTTTATCAGTGTACAAGTATAAATACACTGTGAGTAGAGATCACTATTTCACAACATTTCATTAATTTCCAAAATTTAATTTACGTTGTAAGTAACTTACTTGTTCTATAAATGGTTGCTGGCTGACTAATGAAAAGCCCCAAACTTCAGTTCTGTTCAAAGGGCCTATCAATTTCATTTCGGCCTACCAACTAAATTTTAGTTATACAAACAATAATAATAGCTTCTTCTGAATTTCATTATGTAAAATCACTTAGCTGTGTAAGAAGCATTTATTTTAGCCAGTCTTACAAACTTACAATTTGGCTATCATCATCACGTATTCAAAGACTGACATTAGCTGTGCCTCATTGCTCCTTACATATTTTCGGAAACAGTTGATCAAATTGTAAACGTGCCAGGATTAAATCTGGGACAACTGCTGGGCAAACGTACCCATATTATCTAAAACGAAGTGTACAATACCGCAACACTTAGAAAAGGGAAACGTTCCTTTCCTGCTTTGTTTAGTGCACTATTGTACACTACATTTTAGATGATATTAGTCGTTGATGTAAAAGATACATTTCATCAAGAATTGCAACAGGTTTAATCCTGCATCATTTAAATAGTTGTCAACTGTTTCCGGAGCCATATACGGGCATAGGAAGCACAGCTAATGTCTGTCTTCGTATACTTGATGTTAGTCAAATAGTAAGACAGAAAATTTGTTACAGCTGTGTGTCATCACCTACGAAAGTTAATACACAATAATGGATTCGTTGAAAACCAGAGCTGAGATGCGGTAGCTATTCTTCATTACGGATCAGAAATGTATGCTGATGATGTTCCAAAGCCAGCCTTTGACGATAAAAGCATCAATAATAACCGGCATCTGCCAGAATGACGAACATTAGGCATAACACACAACAGTGCAATATATTAGCGTTTTCAACTTGCCTGCTCCACCAGCGGTATGCAGTGTGTTTCATGCTACACATCGTTGGAGTACAGCCTGTCGAAAAAATGCTCTCCCCCTCCATCCCTCCATCCCTCCTCCCCCCCCCCCCCCCCCATTCTCTGCGCCTTCCCTCTAGCGCTGATTTGGAATCATGTCGGGAATGCTTTTGATTCTAATTCCCTATGTGTGTTCAGACCACAATATCCCTCTTCTGTAACACATAGTTCCGTACTAGCAGATAAAATTAGTACAGTGGAAAATCCATTGGAGAACCACCCCGGATAGAATTTATACTGTGGACACATCGTGAGTATTACTCTTTCTTTGTTGAATTTTAAGTTTTAAATTTGGTACTGTCCCCATTTTTGACACCCTGAGAAATGTACCTCGTTACGAACGTATCACTCAAAAGTTTACAGAGTAAACTTCAGTCGTCTTCAGTTTCGGCTTCCCCTCTTTGCAAAAGGGAGGCCGTTATTAGCGGAATGCCTTCTCAGGTTATATGGGTATCATGAAAGAAATAACAATTTTTAGTTGTTGTAGCTACTTCTGATGAAATTCTTTATTTGTATATATGTGGTGTCTGTTCTTTCGTACATCTCCGAAATGATAGATACCATATACATTTAAGACGATGACGGCCAATGATCTCTTCAGTACGGATGAACACCAGGCTCCAAGTCTCACGGGACTTGGCGAAAAGCCGCGAGCACTGAGGGTAAAGGGCTAGGGGCACTAGTGTGTGGATAAGTTGAGAATTTGCGTCTGACGGGAGATGTGCTGTGAAAATGGGTAGTTCGTGCGGCTGTAATCACCACTGCGTCCGGTGGCCCACTGGTCAGAGGATCTGTCTAGTAAGCAGGAGACCAGCGTTCAAATCCCGATCTGGCAAAAATTGTCAGCTGTCCCCACTGATTGCAATCAATGCCCGCTTGCACCGAATGTCTGTAATTCATTTGTTTCTTCAGTCTTTATTTGAATGACAGCCCGCACGACTAGAGCTGTAATCATTGTTAGCAGGTGGAGTCAGAAATCTACGAGAAATGAAGAATTAGTCTTGCTGAAAGCCATTCTAGAAAGTTTATTCTCGAAAATGATGCAAGCGAAAGATCACTCAATAAGCATTCAGCTTCTTGGGTTCAAAGTAAAATTGGCCACGATACTATAGCTTTACAGCGTGTGGCTGTATTGGAGATGGTATGTTCTTGAATTCCTCCTGCCTTTGAACTGATTTACCGAGACAGCTATAGGGAGATCTACAGTCTGACAAAGATTCCTAACCAGAGTGCGACTCGGCATTTTCGCATTAATACTTCATTGCAAAGGCAAAAGGAGTGATAAGTTACAGAAAATGTCATATAAAGTAAGGATATGTACGATCCTTACAGAGAATGTTTTTAATCTTTATGACGAGTCGCAGATTTTAAAATTACTATCGAAAGAAATAAGAGAATAGAATACACATGTATTCGACAAATTGAAAGAGCATATTAAATTCTTTATGGGAAAAACAGTACAGTTTAAAAATGAACTAAAGCATTTTCTGTAGGCTACGTCCCACATAATTTTGGCAAAAAATATTACAGATTCTCTCCTTCTAATGTTGCAGCTTTAATTAATATTAATTGTTTTAACATTGCAATGTTTCATAATTTTTAGTCATTGTATCGCACTGAACATATTTCTGATTCGTGCACGTCATACAGGTACATATACAAGTTAATTGTGGAATATGATTCACGTGACGTAGTGTACCGTAACTAAGACGATGTTATTTCATGGCAATGAAGAGCTAAGAAATGACTGGGACCCCTAGTCGTGAAGGTTAGTAGTAAGCGTTGGTATCTGTTTAGGTTTCCTTATTTTTTAAATGATGAATGCTAGGTCAGCTTTGACATATTTAAGAAAGCTGTGAGCTTTGACCTTGCCTATGAATTTATGAAAGCATTTTGACAGACACCTGGAACAAGCGATCTGCGGAAATACCTAAGTCCGAATGTCCGGCCTGCGGTCTGAACCCGACATCTTCCCCCCTGGGAACTTTTTAGTGCAGCAGTTGCTGAGTACATCCGGAGAGGGAGGACCTGGTACTGTGAAATGTCCGAAGTTTTGAAAGCGTTGCTCATTTCATTTCCTAGTTTATTTTTGAGCTTTCGCGAGGAGCACGAACCTCGGCGGATGAGGTTTCCGTACGGCGGGGGCGGATTTGGAATTCCGAAGTGCGGCAGCAGCAGCAGTGGCCGCGGCGGCGGCTCGTCGAGCGGTGAAGTTTGCGGTGGTTCGTACCACCGTGTCGGTTAGCCAGCTTTCCAATTACTTAACTGGAACCCAGTCTTCCCTTTCCTCATTCCACTTCTAGCGGCTAACTAAGTGGTAAAAGCTATTACATGCTTGAGACTTTTAACTGGTGAGCTAGTGCTATTCGCTTACGCTGTGCCTCAGTTTAGAATATCTTTTTCTTCATTTGTTAGTAGCCACGGAAACGTTTAGAATACGAGCAATAAACAGAATATTTTAATATTTGCTCAAAGTGATGCCATGAAGACAGTCACAGTAAACACCTTAGTTTCTCCACAGCCGAGCGGTTCTAGGCGCTACAGTCTGGAACCGCGCGACCGCTACAATCGCAGGTTCGAATCCTGTCTCGGACATGGATGTGTGTGATGTCCTTAGGTTCGTTAGGTTTAGGTAGTTCTAAGTTCTAGGGGACTGATGACATTACAAGGGAACCTCCCCATCGCACCCCCTTCAGATTTAGTTATAAGTTGGCACAGTGAATAGGCCTTGAAAAACTGAACACAGATCAATTGAGAAAACAGGAAGAAGTTGTGTGGAACTATGAAAAAAGTAAGCAGAATATACAAACTGAGTAATCCATGCGCATGATAAGCAACATCCAGGACAATGTGAGCTCAGAAGCGCCGTGATCCCGTGGTTAGCGTGAGCAGCTGCGGGAGGAGAGGTCCTTGGTTCAAGTCTTCCGTCGAGTGAAAAATTCAACTTTTTATTTTCAGACAATTATCAAAGTTCAGACACTCACACATAATCAACATCGCTCTCTAAAATTCCAGGACATGTTCAGATTTGCTTGGACATATGCAGGATTTTAGGTCTACACACGGAAAAATTTGAAAACGCTAAAAACATATGTTTTGACAGAGCACAGGGAAAACTGTGCAACTGTGAAACTGTTGCATTCAGTTGTTGCAGTTTATGTGACACACTCTTATGTTTTCATCACTTTTTGGAGAGTGATTATCACATCTACAAGAAAACCTAAATCGGGCATGGTAGAAGAATCTTTTTACCCATTCCCAAGTGTACAAGTTAGGTGGGTCGACAACATATCCCTGTCATGTGACGCACATACCGTCACCAGTGTCGTATAGAATATATCAGACGTGTTTTCCTGTGGAGGGATCAGTTGACCTATGACCTTGCGATCAAATGTTTTCGGTTCCCATTGAAGAGGCACGTCCTTTCGTCTACCAATCGCACAGTTTTGCGGTGCGGTCGCAAAACACAGACACTGAACTTATTACCGTGAACAGAGACGTCAATGAACGAACAGACAGATCATAACTTTGCGAAAATAAAGAAAGTAAACTTTTCACTCGACGGAAGTGTTGAACCAAGGGCCTCTCCTTCTGTAGCTGCTCACGCTAGCCACGTGCGCATGGACTACTCAGTTTGTATATTTTGCTTATTTTTTCATAGTTCCACACAACTTCTTCCTGTTTTCTCCATTGATCTGGGTTCAATTTTTCAAGAACTATCCACTGTGCCAACTTATAAATAAATCTGAGGGGGATGCGATGGGGAGGTTCCCTTGTTAGAAGTTAAGTCCCATAATTTAAAAAAAAGTTGCTCAATATATTTTGAAGTTTCCGCCTTCAGCTACAGGACTACACTGCAACTCACACGTGCTTCGGCAGAAAGTTCCTAGAACCACATTCTGACACTTCAGTTTCTTATTTTGCTCTTTTACCTGTTTCGCCAATTTAACATTATCAACAGTTTATTTTCCTTTGTTCTACTTAACAGCACATTTTGTTGTTCATGTTGCTCTGCACTACCACAAATATTTTGACAGAGATTGTCATTTTTGTTGTTGGTTATACTAGTTTGCACGTTGCATCAGTCTATAAACTGCACATCCAGCACGCACTGTTTCATTCAATTGAAGGTGCGACAGTGTGAAAATCACTACTACCAACAACAAAATTGAAATATTATGTTAAAATATTGCTCCTAATGCAGAAGACAGACAGTATGAACAACTAAGTATGCTGTTACATAAAATAAAGGTACTCTCACGGATGATTGTGTGTGGGTAAAAATGAAAAAAAAATAAGAGGCTGTGTTGTGATTAAAGTGAAATCCCCAAAATATATTTACCCTTCAGACAAACATGGACACAAACAATGAGCTTTCCTATGGACAGTCATCCCAAGATAAATACTTTGGCTGTTTTTTGTCATATATTGCTTCATCCTGCATCTATGTGTAACACTCCGCAAGTCACCGTACAGTGCATGGCGTCTGCAACTTCATACCCGTAAGAGCCACTCCCTGGCCCGTTCCATTCGCGAATGCGGCAAGTTAAATGTGACTACGGCTGCGCCCTAATATGTTCCATCTATTTCTCAGAATGATTGTTCGAATAAACAAACACAGAATCAGTGGAGAATCATATGTTACGTGAGTATAGATAAAATGTCCCTAACACCGTTCAAAACAAAGCACAAAATTATACTAATAAAAAGGGGGAGAGGTACTGTTAAACATTCCAAGCAATCGTATAAAAAATTACAACTTCAGTTCTTACATTCTGAGGTTTTATTGACGGAAACATCACAAAGCAGCAAAATTTATGAGCAGCAGCTACTCATGAGGTTGTGCCTCTGGACACTGGATGACTGGAAACAAGAGATTTGTCGTGACGAATTATGCTATACCCTCTCGAAATTCGACGGAAGGTTTTTCATTGGTGAATGCCTGGAGAATGTTACCTACCATCATGTGCTGTACCAACAGTAAAGTACGGAGGCGGTAATGTTAAGGCATGGGTGTGTTTTTCGTGGTTAAGCCGTGTTTCCTTATTGAGCATAAGAAAACACTAAATGTGGACGGATAGGAACACATTTTACAGCATTTTCCACTGCGTACACTAGAGGAACAGTTCGGAGACGATGCATGACCATGCAGACTGTCGTGAAGCAGCATCTGTGAGGTGAATGAATGTCGTGTGATTAGGGCCTTCCGTCTGGCAGGCCGTTCGCCGGGTGCAAGTCTTTCAATCTGACGCCACTTCGGCGATTTGCGCGCCGATGGGGATGAAATGATGATGATTAGGAGCGGAGAAAATCTTCGACCCAGCCGGGAATCGAACCCGGGCTCTTAGGATTGACATTCTGTCGCGCTGACCACTCAGCTGCCGGGGGCGGACATCTGTGACGTAATGGTTTGTGGATAGAACTGGCCTATCCATATTCCCGAACTGAACCCAATGGAACTTCTTTTGGTTGAGATAGAACGTCGACTTCGACCCGACAGGTTAGCCGAGAGCGCTAACGCGCTGCATCCTGGACTCGAGTAGGCGCGCCGGCCCCGGATCGAATCCGCACTCAGCATTAGCTGAAGGAGTATATACACAATCAAATCAAAAGTATCTGCACATATTTAGTGGACATTAATGTGGGCCGTGACCACCCTTCGCCTTCGTTACGGCTTGAAGTCTGCTGTGAACAATTTCAGTGAGATGTCTGAATGTCCGTGTAGGAACGGCAGTCCATTCTTCCTCAGGAAGCGAGACCAGGTAAGCCAGTGTTGTTCGACGCTGGGGTCTAGAACGAAGTCGACGTTCTTTCTTTCTTCTTTTGCTTGTGCCGTTTTCCCGCTGATACGCAGGGTCGGCATGGTTAATCAGATGTGGCAATTTTAGGTGAAGGGGTGGCTGTGGCCGGATGCCCTTCCTGCCGCCACCGTGCACCCCCTGGGAAGGAATTAGTGTACCTCAACTGTCTGCGACTAGTGTAATCCATGGAATAGTGCGAAAGTGTTCAGATGTCTGCGAGCCGTGTAACTGAGGTGGAACATTCCCCCAGCGGGATGTGGAAAACCGCCTAAAAACCACATCCAGGCTGGCCGGTACATCGGGCCTCGTCGTTAATCCGCCGGGCGGATTCGATCCGGGGCCGGCGCGCCTACCCGGGTCCAGGAAGCAACGCGTTAACGCTCTCGGCTACCCTGTTGGGTGCTCTTATACATTCTATTAACTGTGTTTTTTTATTAACCTTAAAACTTTCCGAAGGTAATGTGCTCAACATGTTCAACATCACTCTTTTAATCGGATCCTGTCGGATTTTTTCTGTTTGGTACAGGTATCTGATTTTGTCCATTATAAATGGTTTTCTTGGAAGCCTGCGACTGTGAAAACAGTGGGTTTGTTTGTAAATAATTTTCTGCTTCCAGTCATGATTTTCTTTTATTTATGTTTTTCACGACGCGCTTCAGGAAATGATTCTCATTTCCAAGTGTGTATTTCTTTGTACTGTGCCATTTTTTCGTAATGTTTTTGATGTGTGAAGTTCTGCTTCGTTTTGTTGGCTTTACTGCAACATATAAAAAAAACACGAAATTTTTAATTACTTATCGACTTTTATATGTAGTTAATGCCGAAATTTGGAAGAACTTGTACTTACTGTTTTCTTATGGTCCATTTGCGCAGAGCCTCACACATGTTGAACATCACTCACAACTTTCAGCGCATAGCACACATCGAGAATAACTTACGTTAGCACATCCAAGACATAGTCGACTAGGAGTACTTGACTGTTTCCAATAAATATAACAAGAAGTTGCAGACCTTAATATCCAAACAAATCCAACCTTATAACAACTTACAAAAACACACAAACACATTTTACAGCAGAGTGGTGAGCAAGATAGATATAAAATTTGACCAAAGAGAAGATGATCTACTTCAAAAAGGACTAAAATACAGCATAAAGCCTAAACTTAACAATCATACAGGAAAACATATAACAGTTTCAACTAAAAATGCAGCACATGCTGCAAAGTTAAATTCTAATACAAAAGCAGCAGTAGGTCACCAAGTAAGCAATCTTCTTGAGAAAGAAATGAAGAAAGATAAATTTAGATCAAAATATACAATAAATGATACAAAATCCTAAAATCTATAACTAATAAACTAAGAAACAACCAATCCATAATCACAAAACCAGACAAAAGCAGTTTATTAGTTGTGATTAAGGAATAGGAATTCATAGACAAAACACAAGAATTCTTTGATGCTAATAATGTTCAACACGTTGAAAGAGATACGACAAAACAATTCCAAAATAAAATAATAGACCAACACATTTCCTATTGACAGAAACTAAAAAGAAATATCTTACATGCATGAATCCAAAGGCACACGCCTAAGAGCACAGCCAAAGGTGTACAAAGAAGGTAATCCGATACGCCTCGTGGTAAGCTCTATAAATAGCCCAGCTTACAAACTGTCACAAAAACTGAATAACATAATGAGAAAAATTATACATATGAAACAACTTATTCTATAAAAAATAGCATGAGGCCAGATGAAGAACTAAAAGGCAAAAAACTCCCACAAGATGCTCGGTTCTTATCAATTGACATTACCAACCTTTACTCAAACATACCCATTTAAGAAGCTATAATTAATTTCAAAACAACCTTGTGAAACATGATAAATTTGCATACACGGAGATCATTTAATTTATGGAACCCATCCAGCTATCTCTAAGTTTCAACTACTCTACCTTTAATGGCAAAATTTATAAGCAACCAGATGGCTTAGCAAAGGGATCATGTATATCAGGTACCATGCTGACACATACGTAAATCACTGGGACCAAAAGTTATTTGGCAGCCAAGAATCCTGTCTAAAGAAAGTTGAATTTCATAGGAGATATGTAGATGACACACTACTGTTAGTGAAAGGGGGTGCCACAGACATAGCAGACATTCTGAATTGCTTCACTAACCTACATGAGAAAATGCCATTTACAGTGGAACATAACCAAAAAACAAAAGAATAAATTACCTGAACCTAAAGATTACAAGAAACAACAACACATGCACAGCCAAATTTACAGGAAGCATACAGATCAGTGCTACATAGAACAACTAAAATACCTACGAACTTGGAAAACATGCAATAAGAAATAAACATAGTGAAACAGATCGCAGTTCGTAATGATTATAATGCTTCCATGGTAGACACAGTCGCAAACAAAGACCCAAACACAAAGTGCACCACAGAAGAAAAAGACAAAAATAAACATATATCTAGCATGCCATACATTGGCAATTTATCGCAGAAGATAGCAAATATTCTCAAAAAATCACAAAGTAAAAGTTGAGTTTTCTACACCAAATAGACTACGACAAAAACTAATACCTGATATAAAGTGTAATCATGACCCGTACTCAGTCTCTGGAATATACAAAGTAACATGTCAGGAATGCTCCTTGTTCTACCTCGGACAAATAGGCCGCAATTTCAACAGCAGGTACACAGAGCACATTAAAACCTATAGACACAACATCAGCAGTAGCTACACACATACACAGCACCAAATGAATAAAGGGCATGAAATGGATTTGTTAAAGAACTGGAGATATATCTACATTACAGAAAATGCGAAGACAAAATGCTGAACGAAAAGCTTCTTCAAATGCTTCGACAATAAAATTAAATAAAAGTAGTAACACATAGAAATAAACACCGTTGTAAATCAGATGTAAGCAAATCTATATTGTTAAGATAAATACCATCTGTACAAAAGGATATCACTGGGAGATCTGTAACATTATATCTCTGCCAGCTACATCTAAAAACGTCTTTGTAACTGTCTGTTTATGAAAGTTATTCTCAGTGTGTACTGTGCGGTGAAACTTGTAGGTGATGTTTAACATGTGTGACTCTCTGCACAAATGGAACCCAAGAAAACAGTAAGTACAAGTTCTTCCAAATTTCGCCGCTAACTACATGCAAAAATCGAGAACTAACTAAAAATTGCTATTTTTTTATATATTGCAGAAAAGTCAACAGAACAACGCAGAACCTCACACATCGAAAACATCACGAAAAAATAGCATAGTACAAAGAAATACACACTTGAAAATGGGAATCATTTCACGAAACGCGTCGTGTAAAATATAAATAGAAGAAAATCGTGACTGGTAGCAGAAAGTTATTCATAAACAAACCTATTGGTACAGGTACTCGAATATTCTTACATTTATCCACCTTTAAAGAGAGCTGCCATTTTACGGGATGTAAACAATAACTGTTTACAGCGTATCACAGTGGCATAGGGAAAACAGAGACGAAAATTTGGTATGTGAGGCTCGCGGGCTATCAAGCCTGAAAATAACCTCAAATCGGCCTACAAAAGCCACCCGAACTAAGACGCATATCCTCTCGCTCTCTTACACCAATGGCTTAGTCTGCTATTTCGTTAACATTACTTATTTAATCTTTCCATGAGGATAATGAAAGAAAAAGGAATTTCATGAACGTTATGCAAAAAAGAGTTAGGTTTATATTTCTACCTAAACCGAAGCCTTTCAACCACAGTAGTTTCGTAATAAGATGGCCAGACAAAAGAGACTTAACTGTCAATTTTAATCTGCTGAAATTCACAATATTTTGAGGTAAAATTAACAAGAACTTCAAGTTTGCATTTTGTAAGGTCAAGAACAAGGGGTTTTTAATATTCTAGAACTGCTTTAGTCAAAATCTTACGCGGTGCGGATGCGTTGTAACTTATGTGGCTTTTTTTTTTTTTGGGGCAATTTCAGGTTGTTTCCTGGCTTAACAGACCACAAGCTTCCTAGTTTAATTTATACCTTTTGGCTTCACTCGCACTTCTATGATAAGTTCCAAACAATTATCGTGGTTCCTTTTGACAATATATGAGGAAATACGCCACAAAAACAGGTATTTGCGAAAAAAACTTGAAGAAATGTACGAATAAAGTTGGGCTGTCACTTGTTCCGGAACACGCTCCAAAATATTTTTGGCGAGTATTCATGGGCATTATATTAAAAAAAAGCGAAGAGAGCACGTACAAATCCTCGGTGGTCGATGGATTAGTGAGCTGGGAGCGCTCCTGCGATTACTGGCTGCTCCGGGCGTCGATTTTATCGTGCGCCCTGCCTGTTGCGTGGTAATACGCGTCGGATGGTCTTATCTGCGCGCTGGCTCGCGTGCTTGCCTTGCCTCGCCTCGCTGCCGCCATCGATTTCTTGCGGCGCTGGCTATTTGGTTAAAATATAACACTGTCACAAAAGCTGGGGATCCCGGGCTGCGCCGCAGCGTCTGAAAGAGCGGCTAAAATACCCCAGCCGCACACCGCAGCGCCGCCCTCTGGCACCCAACTGATGGGTCTTAAGCCTACGCTCCTCTCGTGAGCTATCAAGATTTCCCCGTTGTGCCTCCCGGATGTTGAAATTTTTTGAACGTCCCTGCACTCTTTTTGTCTTATGCACACAAATGCGCGCGTGAGAGTGTGCGTACACGGGCAAGGTGATAAAACTTTCACACGATGTTCAGCAACGTTGGCTGAGAGTTTTTGGTATCAACACCGATGATCTTACATACGTTATTACACGGCAATTGGCTGCTGACGTACCAAAACAACATGTGGTTGTATAGAAACGCGTTTAGCTGTCAAGAGGAGAATGCGTGAAGCCTTCAACGACTCCCATAGCAGAGTATTAACGAAAGATGGTCATATCTAAAGACGTTAGTGGCACCAAAGGTAGTGTCCAGAGACTCATGGAAGAGAGAGGAAATGAAATTGAGGGTAGGAAAACAAAAGCACAAACGCTAAATTCGGTTTTCAAATGTTCCTTTACAATTTAATTCCCGCACCACTGCAAAATCGAGTGTCTGTCGCTTTGAGAAACAGCTGAGCTGTTTGAAATAAAACAAAGTTCCAGGACTCGACGGAATCCCCATCAGATTCTACACCGAACTAGTGACTGATTAGCCCCTCATTCAACAGTGATATACCGAAGATACCTCGAATAAGAAAAACGTGGAAGAGGGGTAGCAGAGGTGATCCACGAAATTATCGTTCAGTAACTTTTGCATCCATTTGTTGTAAAAACTTATATTCAGAGCTCAAACATAATGAGGTATCTCGAGCAGAATGACCTTCTTCATGTCAGCCAGCATGGATTCCGAAAACATCGACCATGTGAAATCCAAATCGCGCTTCTCTCTCATGATATCCCGAAAGCTATGGATCAAGACAGTCAGGTACATCGGTATGTCTCGATTTCCGAAAAACATTTGACTCACTACCACACCTACGGTTAATATCTAAAGTACGATCATATGAGGTATCGGAAGAAATATGTACAGCTGAGCGATCTAAGGCGCTGCAGTCATGGACTGTGCGGCTGATCCCGGCGGAGTTTCGAGTCCTACCCAGGGCATGGGTGTGTGTGTTTGTCCTTAGGATAATTTAGGTTAAGTAGTGTGTAAGCTTAGGGACTGATAACCTTATCAGTTAAGTCCCATAAGATTTCACACACATTTGAACATTTGAAGAAATATGTATACTATGTGATCAAAAATATCCGGACACCTGGCCGAAAATGATCTAAAAGTTTGTAGCGCCCTCCATCGGCACTGCTGGAATTAAATATGGTGTTGGGCCACCAGTAGCCTCTATGACAGCTTCCACTCTCGCAGGCATGCGTTCAATCAGGTGCTGGAAGGTTTCTTGGGGAATCACAGCGCATTCTTCACAGAGTGCTGTACTGAGGAGATATATCGACGTCGGTCGGTGAGGCTTGATACGAAGTCGGCGTTCCCAAACATTCCAAAGATGTTCTGTAGGATCAGGCCAGGACTCTGTCCAGGCCAGTCCATTAGAGGGATGTTATTGTTGTGTAACCACTCCGCCACAGGCAGTGCATTTTGAACAGGTGCTCATTCGTGTTGAACGATGCAATCGCCATCCCCGAATTTCTCTTCAACAGTGGGAAGCAAGAAGGCGCTTAAAACATCAGTGTAAGCCTGTGCTGTGATAGCCACGCAAAACAAAGGGCTCAAGGACACTCCATGAAAAACACCTCAACACCATAACACCGCCGCCTCCGAATTTTACTGTTGGCGCTACACACGCTAGCAGATGACGTTCACCTGGCATTCGCCACACCCACACCCTGCCATCGGATCGCCACGTTGTGTACCGTAATTCGTCACTCCACAAAACGTTTTGCCACTGTTTAGTCGTCCAATGTGTACGCTCCTTACACCAAGCGAGGCGTCGTTTGGCATTTACGGCGTGATGTGTGGCTTATGAGCAGCCGTTCGACCATTAAATCCTAGTTTTCTCACCTCCCGCCTAACTGTCATAGTACTTGCAGTGGATCCTGATGCGGTTAGGAATTCCTGTATGATGGTCTGAGTAGATGTCTACCTATTACACATCACGACCCTATTTAACTATCGGCGTCTCTGTCAGTCAACAAATGAGGTAGGCCTGAACGCTTTTCTACTGTACGTGTCCCTTCACGTTTCCATTTCACTATCACATCGGAAATAATGGACCTAGGGATGTTTAGGAGTGTGGAAATCTCTTTTAAAACCGTATGACACAAGTGACACCCAATCACCTGACCACGTTCGATGTCCGTGAGTTCCGTGAGCGCCCCATTCTGCTCTCTCACGATGTCTAATGATTACTGAGGTCGCTGATATGGAGTACCTGGCAGTAGGTGGCAGCACAATGCACCTAATATGAAAAACGTAAGTTTTTGGGCGTGTCCGAATTCTTTCGATCACATAGTGTAGCTGGATCGAGGTTTTCTTGGCAAGAAATACTTTGCACATTGTTCTGTTGGATGAAAGATCCTCGACAGAAGTAGCAGTAACTTCAAGTATACTGGAACCCTTGCTATACATGTAGAACATTAACTGATCTTGCAGTCAACATGAATAGCTACCTCTCGATTTTCGCACATGATGCATTTATGTTTGATGAAGTACTGTCTGAAGAAAGCCGCACAAATATTCAGTCAGATCTTAATACGATTTCAAAGTGGTGCAAAGATGGGCTATATGCTTTAAATGTTCAAAAATGTTAAACTTCGCACTTCAAAAGTTGTAAGAAGTAGTATCCTATGACTAAAAGCAACGAGTGATAACTGATATAGGTTAACTTATACAAATAACTGGGTACCAACCATTCTGGGGATATGGAACAGACTTACTCCTAGATAAAGCATGTGGTACGCTTCGGTTCATTGATAGGAATTTGCTTAAAAATCACTTGTGTGCCGCAGTTTGGAATACTGCTGCAGTGTGTGAGAGCCGTATGACTAGCAGGGGATACTGAACGTGTACAAACCATGGACCCTGCCGTCGGTAGGGTGGCTTGCGTGCCTCAGCGATACAGATAGCCGTCCCATAGGTGCATCCACAACGGAGGGGTACATGTTAAAAGAACAGACAAACGTGTCGTTCCTGAATAACGGCAGCAGCGTTTTCTGTAGTTGCAGGGGTAACGGTCTGAATGATTGACTTACCTGGCCTTGTAACATCAATCAAAACGGCCTTGCTGAGTTGGTACTGCGAACGGCTTAAAAAAAAAGGGGGGGAACTACTGCCGTAATTTTTCCCGAGAGTGTGCAGGTCTACTGAATGGTTAAACGATGATGGCGTCCTCTTGGGTAAAATATTTCAGAGGTAAAATAGTCTCCCATTCCGCGCAGGAGAACGTCGTCATCAGGATAAACAAAACCGGCGTTCTACGGATCGGAATGTGGAATGTTAGATCCCTTAATCGGGCTAATAAGACATAACATTTAAAAAGGCTAATAAGACATAACATTTAAAAAGGGAAATAGATAGGTTGAAGTTACATGTAGCGGGAATTAGTGAAGTTCGGTGACATGAGGAACAGGGCTTCTGGTAAAGTGAATACAGGGTTATACGGACAGAATCAAATAGGGGTAATGCAGGAGTGGGTTTAATAATGAATAAGAAAATAGGAATGCGGGTAAGCTACTATCTACAGCTTAGTGAACACACTATTGTAGCCAAAATAAACACGAATCCCATGCCTACCGCAGTATTACAAGTTCATATTGCCAACTAGCTCCGCAGATGATGTGGATGAAGAAATATATGATAAGATGAAAGAAAATATTGAGATATTTAAAGGAGATAAAACTTTAATTGTGAGGGGGGACTGGAATTCGATAGTAGGGAAAGGGAGAGAAGGAAAAATAGTAAGGTCATATGCACTCGGGCAAAGGAATGAAAGAGGAAGCCGCCTAGTAGAATTTTTCACAGAGCATAAATTAATCATCGATTATACTTGGCTTAAGAATCATAAAACAAGGCTGTATACGTGGAAGAGTCCTGGAAACACAAGAAGGTTTGAGATTGATTATGCAATGGTAATACAGATGTTTAGGAACCAGATTTTAAATTGTGACACATTTTCAGGGACAGATGAGGACTCTGACCACAGTTTATTGGTTATAAACTATAAATTAAAACTGAAAAAAATTGAAAAGTTAGGAAATTAAGGGGATGGGACTTGGATAGCTTGAAAGAACCGGAGCTTGCTTAGAGTTTCAGAGAGAGCATTTGGCAAAGGTGACTGGTACAGGGGAAAGAAATACAGTAGAAGATGAATGGGTAGCTTTAAGAGACGAAGTAGTGAAGGCAACAGAGGATCATAGATATGGAAAGACAAGGCTTCGTAGAAATTCTTGGAAATCACAAGAGATATTTAATTTTAATCGTGAAAGGAGGAAATATAAATATCCAGCAAATGAAGCAGGCTAAAGGAAATACAAGCGTTTAAAAAATCGGACTGACAGGAAGTGCAAAATGGCTAAGCGTGAATGGCTGGAGGGCAAATGAAAGGATTTAGAAGCATATTTCACTAGGAGAAAGATACATCCCACCCACAGGAAAGTTGAAGAGGCCTTTTGGGAAAAGAGAAGCAGCTCTATGAACATCAAGATCTCGGATGGGAAACTAATTCGAAGCCAAGAAGGGAAAGCTGAAAGTTGAAATGAATATCTAGAGGGTCTATGCAAGGGAAATAAATTCGAAAGTAATATTATAGAAACGGAAGTGGACGTAGATGAAAATGACATGGGAGATTTGATACTGCAAGAAGAATTTGACAGACCTCTGAAAGATCCAGCTCGAAGTAAGCCCCCGAGAGTGGACTACATTTCTTCAGAACTACTGATAGCCTGGGAGAGCCACCCATAACAAAACTCTTCCATCTGGTGTGAAAGATATATGAAACAGTCGTCATACCCCCAGACATTAGAAGAAGGTAATAAGTCCAATTCCTAAGAGAGCAGTTGCTAACAGGTGTGAAAATTACCGAACTGTCAGTTTCGTAAGTCATGTTTACAAAATACTAACACGAATTCTTTGCAGAAGAATGGAAGGAAGATCAGTTTGGATTCCGGATAAATTTAATAATGCGCGGGACAGTACTGGCTCTACGATTTATCTTATAAGATAGGTTCAGGAAAGGCAAACCTCCGTTTATAGCATTTGTAGACTTAGAGGAAGCTTTTGAAAATAATGACTGAAATACTCTCTTTGAAATTCTGAAGGTATCAGGTGTTAAATATGGGGAGAGAATGGCTATTTACATCATCTCCATAAACCAGACAGCAGTTATAAAGAGCCGAGGGGCATGAAAGGGAAGTTGTGATTGAGAAGGCAGTGAGACAGGGTTGTATGTAGCCTGTCCCCGATGTTATTCAGTCTGTACACTGAGCAAGCAGTAAAGCAAACCAAACAAAAATTCCGAGTTGGATTTAAAGTTCAAGGAAAAGAAATAAAAACTCTTTAAGTTTGCGTATGACATCGTAAATCTGTCGGAGAGTAATGGACTTGGAAGAGCAGTTGAATGGAACGGACATTGTTTTGAAAGGAGGATATAAGATGAACGTCAACAAAAGCAAAACAATGCTAATGGAATGTAGTCGAATTAAATCAGTTGATGTTGAAGGGATAAGATTAGGAAATGAGACACTTAAAGGTAGCAGATGGGTTTTACTATTTGGGCAGCAAGATAACTGATCATGGCCGAAGTAGGGAGGACATAAAATGTAGACTGGGAATGGCAAGAAAATCGTTTCCGAAGAAGAGAAATTTGTGAACATCGAATATAGGTTTAAATATTAGAAATTATTTTCTGAAGGTATTTGTCTCGAGTGTAGCCATGTATGGAAGTAAAACTTCAGCAGTAAACAGTTTAGACAGTAAGAGAATGGAAGCTTTTGAAATGTGGTGTTACAGAAGAATGCTGAAGATTAGATCACGTCACTAATGAAGAGGTACTGAACAGAATTGGGGAGACAAAAAATTTGTGGTACAACTTGACCAAAAGCAGGGATCGGCTGATAGGACACATTCTAAGACATCAAGGGATCACGAGTTTAGTATTGGAGGGAAACGTGGGTGATAAAAACCGTAGAGTGAGACCAAGAGATGAACAAAGTAAGCAGATTAAGGAGGATGTAGGTTGCAGTAGTTTTTCGCACACGATAGCGTAGCATGGAGGGCTGCATCAAGCAAGTCTTTGGACTAAAGACCATAACAACAACACAAGGAAGGGCGTCACTAATGGTCACAGATGTGTTTGACCCATGAGAGAGCGTCACAGGGAAGTTAAAAAGCTGAAGATATACACGAACTATACCGTGAAACCCTACTTATAAAGTTTCGTGAACCATCTTTAAGCGATGAATCTAGGGATACACCACAGACCTCCCCTCGTATCGCTCCCGTTGGAATAGCGAAGACAGGAGACTAATTATAGTGCACACAGAGTCGTTTAAGCTACAAGTCTTTTCACGCTACGTACGTCAATGGAACGGGAAGAAGCGCTAATAAAGGTACCCTCAACCATGCACTTCACAGTGGTTTGCAGAGTATTGATGTTGGTGGAGAAATAACATGAAGACATATCTATGTATGCTCATCTTTGGGGTCCAAAAAAGCTTGAATCTCCCTAGAAAACGTTGCCATTAAGTTGTGGATGATGGTCAGTAGGTCTTGTATTATTTTCAGAAAAAATTGGTTCATTTGATTGATAAGTGGTGGAGGTAAATAATGGTTTTCCCTTGTTAATTCAAGGTTCAAGTGGCTCTGAGCACTATGAGACTTAACTTCTAAAGTCACCAGTCACTTAGCACTTAGAACTACTTAAACCTAACTAACGTAAGGACATCACTCACATCCATGCCCGAGGCAGGATTCGAATCTGCGACCTTAGCGGTCGCGCGGTTCCAGACTGTAGCGCCTAGAACCGCTCAGCCAAATCGGCCGGCCCTTGTTAATTACTGAAATGAATTACCTGTGCGAGTCCGCTATTATTAGGTGTTCTACAGTACGTTATTTGTCTAGATTACTGTTCGTTTATTAAATATTTCGACTTGTGCTATCTTCTGACGCTTATCTTTGAATTCAATATGTAGAGGTCAGAGTCAAGTCCCGAAACTGGCTATGGCACAAAAAAAATATTGAAATGAAGTAACTGTGGAAAGAATTAATTTTATATCGAATAACATGCAATAGTGTTACCTATGAGATAACAGACTTCATCCTCTGTCTAGGTGACAGAAAGTCTGTCTAAGAAACCTATAAACGTACCAAACGTGACTCAAAGTGCTGAAACAGTACATAATAAAGGCTGGTAATCGAAGAAGCGGCATTGCTTTAGATCATAGTACTGGTTACAAACAACTATAATCGTTCACAAAGTAGTCATTTGTAATGGACGTGCTAAGAGATATATGCAGCTGTGAACCATAACATGGTTAGTCAAGCCGAGCGCAAATGACCGCAATATAATATCTGAATCTACTACAATGACTTAGTGATGGTAACATAGACAGGAGAGTATTAAATAACCAACTCGACATTCACCTTGAGAAATGACGGAGAACGTAAATATGAGCACGGTGTGGTGACGTGGGTAATTTTTTGCATCGGCATTTCTGTATCCCACTGCGGGAATTGTGAAATCCGTTACCAGTTCAACAACGCACAACACAACCACAGACTGTTCCCTCCACGTAGTTTCTTATGGTCAATATTCACTCTTCACTTCCTACAGTATTTGCTCGCTTACTTTATTTCCCACCCACGGAACAAGGGCGCGCAGCTCACTCGAGCAGGTAATCTGAAAACAATCTAAAAAAATTACCTGTAATCCTTAATCCACTTGTTGATATCTCAGTTCCGCCTGTTGAAGAACAGTGCCTGCAGTAAGGCAATTTGTAATAAAATATGGAAGTTCAACATCAAATGCAAACCCTTCTGTAGAATAAATAGCATCTGCTATGTTTCGGATTTGAAAATCTGAGAATGTCCCAATGTTCTGTCCTATTACTTGAAATAATTATGGGCCAGTTAGTTCATAACAAAAAAGGGCAAAGATTTAATACTTCACTTGTCACGCGGTATTTTATGGAGGTGGCGCACAAAAACATACAAGAAACCTGACATATTTGATTTTGCAAGTCACATTAAAACTAATTATAAAATTATCACTCAGAACGGTCGATTTCGTAAACTTCTATAAAATATTCGCGTTGCCCTTTCCAGAATCCGACATTTACCAAGAAACAGCCATCCGAGGGACGCAGTTAAAGGTCTTACGTACGCGAGCAAAAATGTGTTCCATAACACTACACGGAATGGAATTCAGAAATATAGGCCTATAATTATATTAAGTGATTTTCCCGTCGTTTCTCTGTAAAATAGCTTCAGTATTATACATGAAAAGCATAATACTGTGGATGTTTTACAGTTACGTTTACCGGTTTTCGGCTTGCAAGTCCATTATCAGACTTCAGCTGACCATCGTTGTCAAAGAGGATACAGTACTGGTGAACAACATTAAAAAAGATCTTCCTAGTGTTCTTTACCAGTATTGTTTTCTCTTTGACAGTGATACTTAGTTGAAGTCTAATGATGGCCTTGTAAATCGAAAACTGTTTAACGAAATAAATACTGTAGAACATCACAGTTTTCCACCTACAATTATGTTCAGCTTTCAGACGACCCTACATAAAATCGGTATTGACCTGACCTTTCCTCCAGTCTCGTATGATTTCACTTCCGTCTTGTGATCTACACGTTTCTTCAAGAATAGTACGTACAGGGTGTTTCAAAAATGACCGGTATATTTGAAACGGCAATAAAAACTAAACGAGCAGCGACAGAAATACACCGTTTGTTGCAATATGCTTGGAACAACAGTACATTTTGAGGCGGACAAACTTTCGAAATTACAGTAGTTACAATTTTCAACAACAGATGGCGCTGCAAGTGATGTGAAAGATATAGAAGACAACGCAGTCTGTGGGTGCGCCATTCTGTACGTCGTCTTTCTGCTGTAAGCGTGTGCTGTTCACAACGTGCAAGTGTGCTGTGGACAGCATGGTTTATTCCTTAGAACAGAGGATTTTTCTGGTGTTGGAATTCCACCGCCTAGAACGAAGTTTTCAACGGAGGTTTAATGCAACCAAATGACCGAAAAGCGATACAATAAAGGACTGGGAACGTGACGGATGAACGTGCTGGAAAGGTAGGGCGACTGCGTACGGCAACCACAGAGGGCAACGCGCAGCTAGTGCAGCAGGTGATCCAATAGCGGCCTCGGGTTTCCGTTCGCCGTGTTGCAGCTGCGGTCCAAATGACACCAACGTCCACGTATCGTCTCATGCGCCAGAGTTTACACCTCTATCCATACAAAATTCAAACGCGGCAACCCCTCAGCGCCGCTACCATTGCTGCACGAGAGACATTCGCTAACGATATAGTGCACAGGATTGATGACGGCGATATGCATGTGGGCAGCATTTGGTTTACTGACGAAGCTTATTTTTACCTGGACGGCTTCGTCAATAAACAGAACTGGCGCATATGGGGAACCGAAAAGCCCCATGTTGCAGTCCCATCGTCCCTGCATCCTCAAAAAGTACTGATCTGGGCCGCCATTTCTTCCAAAGGAATCATTGGCCCATTTTTCAGACCGAAAAAGATTACTGCATCACGCTATCTGGACATTCTTCGTGAATTTGTGGCGGTACAAACTGCCTTAGACGACACTGCAAACACCTCGTGGTTTATGCAAGATGGTGCCCGGACACATCGCACGGCCGACGTCTTTAATTTCCTGAATGAATATTTCGATGATCGTGTGATTGCTTTGGGTTATCCGAAACATACAGGAGGCGGCGTGGATTGGCCTCCCTATTCGCCAGACATGAACCCCTTTGACTTCTTTCTGTGGGGACAAAGGTTTCGGGTAATTTCATTCAGAGAGTAAGCCATATTATTGCTACGCATGGTGGATATGTGGACAATATCGTTCTGTAGAGTTTCCCAGACCGCAGCGCCATCTGTTGTTGACAATTGTAACTACTGTAATTTCGAAAGTTTGTCCGCCTGAAAATGTACTGTTGTCCCAAGCATATTGCAACAAACGGTGTATTTCTATCGCTGCTCGTTTAGTTTGTATTGCCGTTTCAAATATACCGGTCATTTTTGAAACACCCTGTATATGAATCTGCTGCGGAAACACACTGACAAGAATATTTGTTTAATGGTGTGCTCCTGAACAGTTGGACCCTTATTAGCTTCATGTTCCGCCTAAAATGGCGCTCTTTGTTGAAGCATGGAGATCTGATATTGTTTCACCTTCTTAATCCCAGTTCGACAGTTTTTTATGTCGGCAGCACATTCATAGCCGTCGCCTCCCGCTGTTTCTGTGAGGCTAATTCCCAGCCAGTGAGCGGTCACATCTGCCCTTTACCAAAGCCGTCTACAGCGGCAGTTTTCGCTATTCGCTGCACACGGAATTGACCTAATAAAATCTTACTTATTTCCAACGTTGTCTCTACCATTTTGCACAGTGTGTTTCAGGGGGAATAGTAAATATTTTAGGAGGTGGTAGCATAGACTAATTCGGATGAAACACTCCGTATAACATGTGTCCAATATTTATTGGTTGCTAAGATACAGATTGATACAGAAAGAGATTTTCATTTCGCGCGTTGATACTCCAGCTGTTAAGGATTTATTTATCGACTACCGCTTTTGATTTGAGGTTGTAAAGTTGTCCTGAGTTTACATGATTGAATTTTTAAACTGTGGCTGTGATTCTGATTTGTTGGCCATTTCATCTATATCGTTCTACCTTCCGCCTTTCCTATACTTACTTGAACATTAATTTACTGCATTATTGAGAGAGGTTCCTTAGACAATAAGGGCGGGTATGTTTTCCATAATGGAGGGGCCCCTATACGTTCTATTCGTCAGATGGAATGTTATCTAAACCTAGCATTCCCCTGAAGATGGATCGCCAGAAATGGTCATGTTTCTTGGTCACCAAGGTTCCTGTATCTTAGCGCTTTATATTTTTTTCCTGTGGAGATGGCTGAAAGTTGAAATCATCAAAAAAAAAAGTAAACACATGAAACGAATTGATCGTTCGGATTATGAATAGTGTTGCCCTGACAAAAAAAAGTCAAAGCGATCTCAGAGGTGCTACACGTGGGTCTGTCAAGAGAATTCGAAACTACATAGTAGTTAGAAATGGAAAATATGAAAATCACATTTGAACTAAATCAGCTGTCTTTCCCCAAAACCTTGTGTGAGTATTTGTTTGGATTACATTCTAAAAGCTGTATCACTGTAACCAATAGAAATTGGGGACATGTGATATGGAAAGTTTTATTCCAATTAGTCTATTCTACCACTTCCTAAAACATTTACCACCCCTCTGCAAACACCGTACATTTCTTGTCACCTGCCCCGCTTGCGATTTGCACGCTTTCATTCCCACAGCAGATGCGTGATCATAATATTACGTGTATTGAATCTGTGACGTTCTTTTTATTACAGACACCATTTTATTTGCTAATTTTAACGTTGTATTTGGAAGCTGTAGTTAACAGGAATAATTCGCATTTTTGAGCAGCAATTTAGAAAGCTTCAGCGACGAGCGAAACGACTTCTTACGTTCAGAACACAGGAGATGAGACTGGCAGCACCAAGTGGCACTGAAGTACGCCAGTGGTGTGGAGAACTATGAGTAACCCATTACACCTACATAAGATGGATACAGAGAAAGATGCCCCAATTTTGGATATTTGTGGTAAGATCTTATGGGACCAAACTGCTGAGGTCATCAGTCTCTTACGCACTACTTAATCTAACTTCAACTAACTTAAGCTAAGGACAACATACACACCCATGCCCGAGGAAGGACTCGAACCTACGACGGGGGGAGCCGCGCGGACCGTGACAAGACGCCTGAGACCGCGCAGCTACCAAGCGCGGCCAAAGACGCCCCTAAGTGTAGGCTATGTGGTGAGGGTAATGAAACAGCATCACACCTAATCTTTCAGTGCGAAGAATTGGCGATGAAAAGACACAGAATATTGGGGTCATCAAGTCTTCTAGTAAAGAAATAGTGAAGGGCCTCCTACTATTCTTTAAGGGTTCTGGTTGGCCATACTAGAATCACAGAGAGTGCAACCACTTAACAAACCCTGTTTCAGTGTGGGCAATGCTGGGCCATGACCGCTGTTCCTTTTATCCCTCGCCGGCCACGGTGGCCGTGCGCTGCAGTCCGGAACCGCGGTACTGCTACGGTCGCAGGTTCGAATCCTGCCTCGGGCATGGATGTGTGCGATGTCCTTAGGTTAGTTAGGTTTAAGTAGTTCTAAGTTCTAGGGGACTGATGCCCTAAGATGTTAAGTCCCTTTTTTTTATCCCTCTGTTCAAATCGAATCAACCCGTGAGAGTGAATCCTACTCGGAGATTCTGCACACCGGGGACCTCCATTATTTCGGCGAGAAAATAAGACTTCCTTTATCAAGTATTAATTATTAAAATCCACCTCGAGCATATTAAGTGCTGGGAGGAGTCTGTGTCCTTACATCTTCGCCGCTACCGCGCCAATATCCAGCCAACTATTTATGTAGGGAAACGAATGGCTATTATTAATATCCTGACAACGTTACGAACAGTTCCGATGTTATGTGAAATGTACTAAAGATGTATGTTGCGTGCCAAGCTCTTCAGTGAGCGTTAGGATGCAATCCAGACATGCTCTCTGTGCAAGTCATGCTCTCAATTTGCTGCAATTTTGACTGGGAAACTTTTATGGATGTTTAGCACTACACGGGGTCTTATTAGTCTGTTTCGCTAGAATCGTATTTCTGAAATTTTTCTTTATAATAAGCCAGCACACGCGATCTAAAGATGACTGTTACCCAAGAATACTAATTTTTGGCCTACCTCTGTGATCTGCTGTAGCAGTTTCCATACATTCCATACGTACTGTGTTCATGAAACGTGAAATAATCTTTATAGTTTTTGAAACATATCGCTGGGTGCTTACAGCTCTGATCTTCATTGTATAGGATAAAAAAAAAGTTTCACAATAGAGGTACGAAAGAAGTTATTTTATGTATCTGTTTCAGAGATTTGTATTTTAACATCCAATGCAGCTAAAAATAATGCACATAAACAAGCGAAGAGATCCAGTACTGTTCGATTATACTTCTGGTAACAAATCAGTGGAAACATTAACTGCTGTAAAATGTCCACATAAAACAAAATCAGATGTCAGACTACGATTCGTTAGGATACTCTCAAGGAATTGTAGCTCAAGCACTTGTTGAAATGTATTCATAAAACGCTAAAAAGAAAAAAAGGAGATCGTGGGTATGAAACGACCTAACTACAACTCAAGACGGCACATATGCACTAATAATATGACAAATCATGCATAGAAACTAATATTAATTTACATTCACTAAGCTTGTACTACAAAAATTTTTTTCTAGCCAACAACAAGAAAATAACGAAATCCTGTATTACAGGAACAAACATGTATTACAGGCCACTGAAGATGCGGCCCAAATAAAAAGAAGTGAAATGCATACAGCATAATACAAACAGCCTTTCATTTAGTTGCATTAGATAAACCATATCTCGAAGAATATAGAAACTATAGAACGACGGAAAAATGACGATATTACAGTTATGACGGACATTTCCCATCAAGTTATACAACAATTTTAAGAATATCCATCTCAGACTACAGAAGACCATCCAAAACATCAAATTCAATCAAACGTGCAAAATAAATAATGTAACTCCACGTTATATTAACGTTAAGTCAGAAACAACTCATTGGTAGCATAAAGAACAATATATTTTGCAGAAAAAAACGTGATTCAAAAACGAAATCAAATCGATTTATACCAAGAAATTCATGCTTACTAGACTGTTATATGGATACATCTCATGTTACCTGCATTTATATATTAAAAAAACAGTGAGATGAAATGATACAGAGAATTGAACAATACACAGCAAGAATACTGAATGTACAAGGTGATTTTTTTCCATAGTGTGCAAACTCTAGGGATTGATCGATGAGAGGATACGGAACAAAAAAGGTCTAATGAACTTCTGTCCTTAAATGCATGGTTTCCATGCTAGAGGCTACTTATTCAATCATACATTGTTACAGAGACTGCGGTCTAATACGCACTGTACCATGCAGCCACAGTTACAGTATCTGTTGAAAATGGTTTCCATGTACCTCAACGCCTGCGTGTAAACGCTGCAGCATGTTCTGTCTCACACATTCACACCGACCAGGCTGAATAAGAACAGTGTCAAAGACAGCATGAATGTGCTGCTCCAGTGTCTCCACATCTGGAATGGTCTCTGCATACGCTGTACTTTTGAGACGGCCCCAAAACCAGAATCGCATGGGTTGAGATCCGGTGATGGATGACACAAATCCCAGAATCGTGTTTGCCGTGTTAAGAAACCAGTGAAAAAACTGCTCCTGATGTTGAAGGTCTGTCGCTAGTAAGCTCTGCACACGATGTAAGTGGTAAAGGCATTAGCAATTGTCATGGAGAATGTTCCACACAGTCGTCTGGCTTATCTAGTAGTGGCGGAACAACTGCCTGCTACTGACATGGCGGTCGCCTTCCACGGTGTTAATGACATTTTCCTCTATGTCTGATGTGCGAACATTTCGGGTACGTCCTTCATGATTTCCTGCTTCCTGAAACGACCCTGTTTCGGACAAACGGCGAAACACTGTTGCAGACACTGACTGCTGTGGTTGTTGTCGGCGTGGATGGTCTCCTGTTACAACGTTGCTGGCCGCCACCCGTTGCCATTTGCCTCTCCGCAAGTAAACACCATGTCGGCAACCTCTCGATTCTAATACGGAATCACTGTGTACAATGTTGTATCACATGCACTACAAGGTGGGTCAGCAAGAGAAGTGAATCAGACACAACACTGCCAATTACTATGGCAGGACAGGACGCTGCGGCATTACGTATGAGGAAACCGTATCACTCTCTGGGAGGAAATCGTGTGTACTGTGCCTGTGGCAGCATGGTACAGCGCCTGTTAGACCGCAGTGTCTGTAACACAGTAAGATTGAATAAATGGTCTCTAGCATGGAAACCAAGCATTACCGGACATTAGTCATTAAACTTTTTTTGTTCCATACCCTCTCATCGATCAATATCTAAAATTTGAACACGCTGGAAATATCACTCTGTATGCAGAACAAGCACATATGCAAAATTAACACACTCACTAGTAAACAAAAATTGCTACATAAACGCAATGAAGTGGAACATACATATCACCACACATTCCATCCCAAATTAATAAACCACACAAATACAGAATTAAAAGAGAAATAAACACAGTTATTAGGAAGAGGGTTCAAACACAGCATCAGTACCAAGAAAGGCAACCATTACACAGGAAATCTGATTAAAAACACAGATTTCATCGAGATAGAGGAAGAGAAACGAAAGAATAGCATTATAAATGTATGTAAAACACAAGAACTGGTGAAGAATGAAATAAACAACATAATCGCCACGTAAAAGAGCAGAACAGGAAATCTCAATTAGAAAATAAAACCACAAAAAAACTAAGAAAAACTGCACTCCAGTAACATCGCAATCACCATAAAGGGAACATCACAGTGCTGATCATTCAAGAACAATACATGGAAAAAACTAAAGAATTCATCTCCACAGACATGACAAACTGAAATCTGATCCAACAGTACATTTCCAAACACATATAGAAACAATCTCAAAGACATCAAACCTATTCACAGACATATGGAAACAACACATCACACAAAAGAATCTACAAACTCGTTCACTCAGAAGCCAATCCAGAATTCACAAACCAATATTTCTATGAGACCGTCATAAATTTCATCAATGCATTGTCATACTGTGTGTCCACACACGGTAGCGTTCTCGCTTCCCACACCCGGGTTCCCGGGTTCGATTCCCGGCGAGGCCAGGGATTTTCTCTGCTTCGTGATGACTGGGTGTTATGTGATGTCCTTAGGTTAGTTAGGTTTAAGTAGTTCTAACTTCTAGGGGACTGATGACCTTAGATGTTAAGTCCCGTAGTGCTCAGAGCCCTTTGAAGCCCCCCCCCCCCCCCCCCTTTGTCATACTGTGTGCCGAAATACATAGACAAAATTATAATACAACATTATGAAATGAAGAGAAACAGAACAGTAAAAACATAAAAAACTTATAACATAAATAAAAAATGTAAGCATTCCATCAACAGCCTCACTCATTTCCTTTGACATTGAGGACATGTTCACCTCAATACCAACTGCAGACACAGTTAAATAAAACTAACTGAAGAGACCTTACTATCATACAACGAAATACTCATAGATAATAAAAGAGATACACTCAAAACTCTTAAAATAATAAAATCTCTAAATTACTTCTAATTTGAAAAAGGAATACTACTTATAAAAAGATGGCCTTCCTGTGGGATCCTCTATATCAATAAGTTGACAAACAGTTTCATCAACCACATATAAAATGCAATCTTTGATACAATCACCACAAAGAAAGCATGCATAGTTGTTTTCCGGTATATATTTGTGGATATTATCAACTTTATGGTAGGTGAACCAGTAGAGAAAATAAATCACCTTCATGCAGACATAAACAGTAGACATAAAAATACCAGTTCACCATAGAAAAAGAACCACGAAAACAAATACATATCTTGGATATGGCAAAAAAGAAAGATGATAGTAAGTACAAATTTAAAATTTACAGAAAGCCAACAGAACACACACAATTATACATACAACATCAAGCCACAAACTACCAGCTTTCCAACGCATGATACTCAGGCAGAATAAAGTCCCATTCAGCAGAGGAAATTATTAAAAAGAATGAAAGCAATACAGCTCAGCACCCACAAAATACAAAAACTCAACCAAAGAATCAAAACAAAGTTAAAGAAAAATGAAAATAAACAGAGAAAACTGTACAAACTGTAAAGTACACACATACACACAGAACAGGCACACCCATCACATAAGTACCCAAAAGCAATGGTACACAAGAACATACAGACACAAATTAACACTCAGAATAGCAAATATACTGAAAAACCACAAATAACATACAGATCAAGAAACACACTCCATTCACATTTACAAACACATGTAGAGAAAATACACACACACCAGAGAACTGATATAGACTAGTTAGAATGTCAAGGCTGCAAATCTGTGTATCTGGGAGAGACGGGCAGAAATGTCAAAACTTGATACAAGGAGCACACAGTAAGCTCGAAACATGAAAACAGCCATTCTGTCTTTGCTGAACGTCTACTAACGAATGGACATGACCTATGTAACATACAATATGATATGAAAACTGTTAGTGCAAACATTCACAACAGAAAACTCTTAACATTACAGAGAAAGTTTCGTATAAAAAGAGCCCTTTAAGTGAATAAGAAATAAATTAATGACCAATTCAATATAAGTAGCAGTTCACTTATCATGTTAGCCACTAAATCAGTAACAAACGAAGATGAGGAACACAACCAGACCAAATAATAAATCCATAACCCCCCCCTTTCCACACACACACACACACACACACACACACACACACACACACACACACAAACAACAAACGAAAAAATGTAAAGATATTAAACAACATACAGACAGTACAGTACAAACAAAAGACGAAAGAGAAACATGGAATGACAGTTGGAAGCACTACATACTGTGGACACACCAAACCAAAACACAGTTAACAGTGAAAACAATATACAAAGTTCAATTTTGTTCGTAAAACGCAGAAAATCGGACATCATGGGTTCGCAGCCATCTACATGTAACTGCAGGATGGCATATATGCACTAACAATGTCACAAATCGTAAGCAGAAACAAATAGTAATTTAATATCACTAAACTTGTGCAACAAAAAGTTGTTTCTCACACTTGACAAGAAAATAAAAAAATTGTGATCTAGTAACATATCTGTAATAATTATATAATACCAGTACTATATATATAAAATCAACGTCTATTACAACCACTAAGGATTCTTCACAAATAAAAAAACCGAAACATATTTGGTACAATACAATTAGCCTTTCATTTAACAGCATTAGACGAACCACATCTCCATGAACAAAAGAACTGGCTTACAAAACATTAGTTCGACTGATTCTTCAGTATTGTTCTTCGTCCGGCACCTTTACCAAGTGGGATTCATAAAAAGAGATAGGAGATATCCAGCAGAGAGAAATTAGATGGCATATAGTGTCTTACTGAAAATCATTCTTCCCACATTGCATTCGCCTATGGAGCAGCAAAGGGGAGAAAAGATGGTGACCTGAATAACGAATGTGGATCTGGAGTAATGATATAAATTTGGGTGTAGATGAGACAAAAGAACAATCTAAGCTATTCCATCCAAACTGTAGAAGTTAAAAAAAAAGGAATATTGATTTTATTACGTATAGACAGTTTACGCAGTTCATTTGAAGTTGGTACAAGTAGTGTACAAATGCCGCGTCATATCCCATCAGCAATCCTGGAAGAGATTACTTGCACCTGCCCATGCAGATGGAATACGTTGAGGTCTCCGACTGTGTAATAAAATTTGTAAAATAACGCTTTTTCAGCTTCAGTCACGTTTATTTTGCAATATTCATGAGCACGATGTGTTTCGGCAGCATCAGACGCCTGCCTGTTATTTGTATACCAGTTGTTAATTACAGATTTATGGGAAATACGAACAGATTATTTTTTGTGTGTGCTAGTGAGAGCAACAACATTTCGGACCAAAACATCACTGGAATGCACAGCAAAAACTCTTATCGCACTTCAGATGAATCTTTAATTAACGATGTACAAGTAACAGTTAGGCGTCTGATGCTGCCGAAACGCATCGTGCTAATATATACTATAAAATTAGCATCACTGAAGCTGAAAATGTGTTACTACTATAAATTACACATGTACACGAGTGAAGCGCGTTCCTAATTACGAGAGAATATCGTTTAAATTATTTTATCTATATAATATTTGGACGTTATAACCTAAACTGTTCTTTTATCTCATCTTCAGTTGTATTGGAAGTGTAGCTGTAATTCTTCGAAACTAATAAGAAAACTTGCATTTTTGAGAGTTACATGGTGAATTTTTCTAGCTGATACACGTATTTTTTCAGTTGAGTTAAGTATTTAAACATCCGCAAGAGGCTTTCCTTAGTTAAGACACGTGATTAATCAATCCAACCGTGCTGCCCTGCAGAAGAGCCCTTATGGATGGTTTCGTGTTAATTAGGGACGTCCATCCCCCAGCACTTGATCTCCGTAATTACAGTGAAACCATGCGTAAGGGCCCTTAAATTAAACAGCTCAGCCTGATAAACAGGATGATTGTGTTAATTCATTGACATGTGATGTGCAATTCTGTTATCAGCAGATGTGGTACAGCCAGGATTCTGCCAAATTATCCGATTCGAAACAAGTTAGCCCAAACAAGACGTAGATAAAAGTCTTCAATCAACTGAGGTAGACACTAAATCTGCATGAGGATAAGTTTAGGAAGCACTGACTGTCAAAGATAGGCTACGAGGAATAGATGGATCCTTCTAGCGACCGCCACATTCATCTGCAGAAGTAAAAGAAAAAAAAAAATGAGGGATAACGTAAACTGACTACTACTTGCATTTTCTCCGGTCATGACACACTGGGGAGAATAGAATAGAAAAATATGATTTGGTTAGTGGCAGACAAAACTCTCTACGAAACGTTGTCCGAAAATTACGCAGTGGCCGGTAATGCATATTTATTACATGTGTAAGACCACATCTCCAAGAAGATTATAATAGTTATAATAATCAAGGTTGATCTGAGTTCAAGAGCGCCGAGGTACCGTGGTTAGCGTGAGCAGCTGTGGGACGAGTAACGAACATGGAGCATAATGTGTAATGATCCAGGGTGCATTACAGCAAAACTATACGATATTATCAGGCCAGAAAGTGTAGAGCCGCCGATAAATGTACAAAAAATAAGTTTTAAGCTGAAACACATTAGGGAGTATTATCTTGAGCTAAGTTATCTCAGCAAAAAGATTTTAAACTCCAAAAACTTTACAGCAAAGGCGATTTTAGCTGAAAGACGGAAACATGAAAGGAAAAATAACATAGAAACCAAATATGCTGGAATAGCATGGAATATTGTGTGGAAAAACATCAGTAGTGATGTTCTTTCGTCTGACGTGAGAACAGCGTGGTACAAGGTAGTTAATAACATCATCAGCACTAATGAGGGTCTCTTTGCCATTGGTTTAAGTGACACAAACCTCTGCAGCAAATGCAACCTCGTTGATACTGTGCCTCATCGTTACACTTGTGGAGATCGGATTATCAACTGGAGGTGGACCAGGGAGAAAATTTGCTCAAATAACAAGAACTTCAGCAAAAAATGTACCGACTAACATTTTCTTCAGACCAGAAGAAAGTTACTACCCTCAGGCAAAAAATAACGCAGTGATTTGGTTAATGGCCAAATATACAAGTAATGTTTTTAACAATATTGGGAGCGATGAACATATTGAATACAAGATGTATATGGAAAATGACTTCGAGGAAATACTCAAATATCAGGATCAAATAAGAAATATGGTAACATGCTCCGAATTGTCTTCAACCGAACGGGTATAGGTTAGGAACTGGATTCCTAGTAGAGAGGGAATTGATTGGGTCACGTTCCCGACCCTAACCTCACCTGCAAGTCACACATGAAAAATAAATCAGTAGTACAGCAGATACAAGAATATGGCGAGAAACATCTGGTGTCTGATATAAAGGAAGATCTTGAACTCCCTATAGATGCATTTAGAAGGCTGGAACTGACAAAAATAACAAGGTAGTGAAATATTTTGCGATGTCGCTGTTCGGGACGTCTCTTCTGTCCATGTAATTTACCCTGGAAGGAACACACATCAAGGGTTTACTGAATGATTAATTTGGGTCTGGGAAATGATGATGAGGAACCGGCTGCAGAAGAAGAAAATATGCTGCTGGACTGCCACCAGCTGAAGGTGACAGTGGAGGTGCTCAATTGTGCTACTGCTATAGACTCATTCTTTGAATACTGTAATTTATGACTGCAATTATCTGTCACCTTATTACGTCATTTCACTGTAGCCATGTAGCCATTTTTGTTACTGTTTTTGGTGAATAATAATAATAAAAAAAGAGGTCCTTGGTTCAAGTCTTCCTTCGAGTTAATTTTTTTTTTCAGACAATTATCAAAGTTCAGGCACTCACAAATAATCAACTTCGCTCTCCGAAATTGCAGGACATGTTCAGATTTGCTTGAACATATGCAGGATTTGACGTTCTACACACGGAAAAATTTGAAAGCGTTCAAAACATATGTTTTGACAGAACACAGGGAAAAGTGTGCGAATGTGAAACTCTCGGAGTCATTTGTTGCGGTTTATGTGACAAACTCTTGTGTTTTCATCACTTTTTTGGGAATAATACTCACATCCACAAGAAAACCTAAATCGGACAAGGTAGAAGAATCTTTTTACCCATTCGCCAAGTGTACAAGTTAGGTGGGTCGACAACATATTCCTGTCATATGACGCACATGCCGTTACCAGTGTCGTATAGAATATGTCAGACGTGTTTTCCTGTGGAGGAATCGGTTGTCCTATGACCTTGCGATCAAATGTTTTCGGTTCCCATTGGAGAGGCACGTCCTTTCGTCTACTAATCGCACGGTTTTGCGGTGCTGTCGCAAAATACAGACACTAAACTTATTACAGTGAACTGAGACGTCAATGAACGAATGGACAGGTCATAACTTTGCGAAAATAAAGAAAAACTTTTCACTTGACGGGAGACTAGAACCAAGGACCTCTCGTTCCACAGCTGCTCACGCTAACCACGTGACCACGGAGCTCTACAGTTCAGATTATCCTTGATGTTGCCTATCTTCGCATGGACTACTCAGTTTGTATATTTTGCTTATTTTTTCATAGTTCCACACAACTTCTTCCTGTTTTCTCGATTGATCTGTGTTCAGTTTTTCAAGGCCTATCGACTGTGCCAACTTATAACTAAATCTGAGGGGGGTGCGGTGGGGAGGTTCCCTTGTTAGAATCAGTGAACCGAGCGAGATGACAGTGTTGAAGTTACTGGACTGTATTCGCTAGGAAATGGGATAGAGCTCCGAGGGGCCATCCCGATTTACGTTTTCTGTTGTACCACTTAATCATTTTAGGCGGATGTCGGTACGATTTCTTTTCCTAAGGCCACGGCTGGTTATCTGCCCAAGGCATATCAAACCGGAGTTTGTATTACATTTGTGGTTACCTAGTTGTCTACGTGAAGTAAACACCTAATCTCTCTTTGTATTTTTTTGAGATCAGTGGCAGTGATGCGTTTTAGCAACAGTTAACATCAAAATACAAAGTGCTATGAAGGTAAGCAGAAAGAATTGCATATTCATCAGCTCAGCTCATTTCAGGTATGAGCTACACTTATTTAACTCACGTAATGGGCAATGATGGCAAATGTTTCTCAAGTTCAAGCAAATAGTTGATCAAGTTCTAGAAAAACATGTGCGTATAGCTATAATTAATGATGGTATAGATAGACCACAATGGAAAGGGTGTCCCAGGAGAAATGGTCAATATTCAGGGATATGACAGGAACAATCATTCGAAGCAGAAACGTGTAGTAAATGTGGGCTCTAAAATGCATGCCGTAAGAGCCATGAGTACTTCTTCATCTTCCATACTGTGAAACAAATCTCTTCTACCGTAAGCTCTTTGCTTTCTGTATGTGAGAATCAGGTACTATGGACCAAAACAGGAAAAAATAGTCAGTTAAACATGGGCTCTAAATTATATACTGTGAAAGCTATGAGCACCTGTTCACAGTGGATGAAGTCTGAACCAAAGTGTCGAAGATGAACCAGTGTTTATTGCTTTTAAGGTATTACTATAGAGCCCATGTTTACTGGACAGTTTTTTCTTACTTTGGTCCGCACCACCACCTCTCAAAATGTGGAAATCAAAGACCTTACAGAAGACATAATTTGTTTCAAATTATCGAGAGTGAAGCAGTGCTCATAGCTGTTAAAGTAAGAATTTTAGAGCCTATATTTACTAGACCTCTTTGTTTCGAACGATTTGCCTGTCATATCCCTGAATATTGCCTATTACTCCTGGGACACCCTGTAGACACAACATCAGGAAGCTCCTTAAGAAACAAAGATTTTCGCACAGCACGTACAGTGCGATGTATAAAGTCGTAGTTAACTGAAACGCGCTTGGCTCCCATTAGCAATAAGCCTTCTGTAACTACGGCAGCAGAACTCTACCACGAGATATTGGCGAAACCCTAAGAAAATTTTTTCTTGCGTTAAGGCTGTCTGTCAGCGAACCAAAAATTTGTTGCCAGATACATGTTGAGGACAAAGACATTGTAAAATAAAACTAGAAATGCTGGATTTTAACACGATATAGATTTTTTCACTGTCTCCTTTTCGTGTTTCTTCTAATACCTCTTCCGTCATTTCTCTCTGTCGAGTTAATTTTTAACTTTGTCCATTAACATAAAAATGGTCGTTATTAATTTATGGTCGCCTCAGTACGCAAAATCCTTGCCGTCATATCAGTACTTCCATCTGAATGCCTTATTTATTATGAAATAATTCACTGGTGAACGGCCGCATTTCAGTGTACACAGTAGCAGCGGATTACGTTGCCATTGTGGAGCGTCCGTTGTGCTGTTTTGCGTACCCCTGTGATGCTAAAGTACGCTCTCTGGTGACCTACATAGTAGGGAAGCGAGTTAATTAAAGGAAATAACAACGGAAACGTCTTACTGAATGATAATTAGTAGGGGTGGACCAATAAAATATGTCAAGATGGGTACTACACCAGCGCCCATAGACATTTTAGAAGAAAAATCGTCACTTTTAGGAAGCCCAATAATTGTCTCCCACTGCGAATCTCAAGCTTTACATTTGGCTCAAAGGTACGTACAACCTTCCTCTCCAATGCAGAAGCGTGGCGCCCTGTGACGTCACCCACGGGCTCGGCGACGCTTCAGACTGCAAGGTGTCCAAACATGCGAAAAAAAGGTCAAAGCTCAGGCGTTCATGTGAGGTATGAGGTGGGTTAATGGTGCCACGTTGGTACCAAATTTCACCAAAATTCTGTCCAACGCCATCACGAACGTGTCACATGATTGGAAGGTCGTCACACCACCTCTTACCCACGTTTCACCCCTTTTTTTTTGAAACCTCTGCGATGAAGGTCAGAACCGAGACCCTCAACGTTAGAATCTCGCGATTTCCTGATGGGGAACCGAGGAAAACGTATCAGACATACCGCCGCTCAAAATCGGCACGAAAAGCCCTAAGGAGGTGATATGAGAGATTCAGTGAAACTACACCTTCCCTTCGAGAGCTGATAACGATAAAGATAAAGATAGTATAACGTTCTTGACAACGTTCGACTTTGCTGACACCCCCGGACGAGTCAACCTTATTCTAAGGACATCCTTGAGCTGCAACCCTATTAAACGTGATCTGATGCCTTTGAAGTGTAGTGCGACCGCAACGTTTTGCTCTGTGATACAGGGTGGAACCGCTAGAGACCATTCAAAACCATTTGATGAAATTTGAACGTGATCCGGAGCAGCAATGGATGTTTATGCTTTTTTGGCCGTCCAGTCTCAAACCCTCCTGTGGCGTGGTCATGGAGGGGTTCAATACTGACATTTGCGTGAATAAAACGGTAAAAGATCCATGTAACACCCCCGGACTTCGGCAAAACCATTGGTGCCACCCACACACCTATTTTGAGCACCTTAAAGACGTTCCTGGCACAGACTTAGTCGCCCTTTCAGCTGAGTGCTGCCTTGCGGTTGCTTCATCGTCTGAGGGCTTGCAACGGCACATAACACAAACAAATGGTCACAATAACAATCAGATTTATTACCGTAAAGTAAACATACGAATTACATGCTGAAATAAACAACTGAACGGTAAATACTTGGGCAAGGGGTTCTGATGGTGAACTACAACCTTGGCACAGGTGAGAGGGCACGATAAATCCAGTTATGCGGGTAATAAACAAATAAGAGCAGTGACTAAGCGTGGTTAATAAGTTACAGGAAGAACACGGAAAAATAGCATCGAACACCAGTCATATCGCCAGAGTACATACTGAAAGCAAGCTAAATGGCTGCGAAGTATTAATATGGAATAACTGGCTCCCGAAGGGATTGAACGAATGTCGCATCCGTACCCAATCGCCGATAGCAACTACGGCGCGTCTGACCAAACGCTTAGCGTAATGTGGAAGGCAGTAACGGTAGCGGCTAGGTACGCAAGTTCAACTCTCTTTCTGTACTCAGACTTCGAGTGAAAACGTACTTCTCTGCGACCTCAAGACTCGCCTCATCAGTCCTCTGGCAGGCTCTGTCGTCACTCGTCTGTAAACTAGTGAGAAGTCACTCTGCAACCACCTAGCCAGAAGTGATCTCTTTCTGGACGCTCTGTAACTTCGCTGTCTTTCACTAGAGCAGGAACTCTCTGTCCAGTAGTGGTTGACATTGTGACTTCTGTCCAGTAAAACTTAAGTAAAGATGTTAAACAACCTCCTACTCTTGCGGATTTTTGCAATTTCCGACCAATAGTGCTCTGAGGTGGGGAGTAAGGCAGGAAACATTTTCCACTACATGGTATAATTTTGAAAACGAGATATGAGAAGGCTGACACGTAGGCACGGCCGAAAAAGTGCGTGCTGTGCAGAAAATAACAGCAAAAAGCAATCAGAATGCTGGAATCTAAAATTCAAACAGAGTGTTATTTCGTTTTGTCACCCCTGAATTGACGAAGATTCACAAGCTAAAGTCTGTGAAGTGACAGCTGGCCAGAATATCTTATCTTGCTTAAAAGGCTTCTACGAACAATAGTGTGTTTTTGGTAGAATGTGGGCGTCCCATTTCCCACCTTTAGAGCACGGAGTGAGGGAAATGGATGCCTGTTCGTCAACCTGAGGTTGCAGCATCACCTCGGATTCTGAACATTTTTACGATAGCCAACTCCTCCTCCTATCTTCTCCTCTCCTTCCCTATTCCCATTGAATCGAAGTCTACACACTTCCCAGTTCTGCATGTAGTGTAAAACAATCATTAGAAGTTTATATCTGCAATGCATCGAAATCACTTATTATTCAATTCCTCGGTAACTGTTAAGTTGTAAAGCATAAATAAAATTTCCTTATTTTCAAGTGTGCTTGCGATTACACCTGGTCTGAAGCGGATCCTGCGCAGTGACCTCTGACCTAAATCTCTTCGAAAACAGAAGCGTAGTGATCTAAACCTTTCGACAGGAGTTGCTTTCCAGTAGTATGGCAAAACTCGTGGGTCGCAGGGTCTGGCGCCTCCTTATCCCTCGGCACTTAGAGAAAAATAATCTCTTGTGAGAGCGGGCGCCTTGTCTCTCCCCCACAGGACGTATACGTGCGGGAATCAGTCCACCCCCTCCCTACTGCATTCATCAATCATAATTTATTTGCCCCCAGGCGGATTGTATCACCCTAGGGGACCAGCGCTAGCGCTTCCCCTCACAGCCATGGCGCCGCTTTTAATTGAACTGCTTTACTACCACCGCTGCTGCGCGCTCTTTACGGCTTGTTTCATTGAAACTCTTGAGTGAACGGTATGCGGTATCCTGTGTGGTCAGTTTTAATCCAATAAACTTGTGTGTCTCCACGTAGTACGCACAATACAAGCAGACGAAGTTTTGTGTGGTCCATTCTTCCATATAGCCGTTTTGGGCGTTCAGCCATATTTACTTATATCATTTACAAGAAGCCTCAGGAGAAATAATAAACATTTTAGGAGATGGTAGTGTAGAATAGTTCGAATAAAATGTTCCGTATGATATGTGTCCAATTTATTTGGTTACAGATATACAAGTCATAGAAAGTAACTCAAAGAATACTCACAGATAATGTTAAGCAAAGGTAACTGATTAAGTTCAAAGCTGGTTTTCTTAAATTCCACCTCCTATTATAATGAACTTCAGATTTCACTTCATAACACTACGTGTAGCTTCTGTGACGTCTTCTTGCCGTTGTTTTATGAGGGCAGCACTGCTCGTAATCCGAACGATCAATTCTTCTCAAGTGTTCACTTTTTTTTTTTTAAGACTGCCTTCCAACTATCCCCACAGACAAGAATCTAAAGAGGGAAATTCCGGGGACATTGGTGCACAAGAAACGTGAACATTTCTGCCGATTCATCTTCCGACAAATATTAGAGTTAGATAATGTCTCGCCTAAGGTCCAGAATGTGCAAAGGACGAGCCATGCTGAAAAAACACGTCCTTCCTAATAGTCAATGTAACCTCTTTCAGTAATACCAGAAGCTCGTTTTCAAGAAAGTCTACATAAAGGGACACTATAAGACGATACGGTAACACAACAGGCCCAATCAACTGAGTGTCTGTCATACCTCACCACGACACCTCACATTTACACACAAAATATCACTCCACAAATGCATGTGGACTATCTTCGTATCACCGTTCACTAGTGGTATTGATACCGTCTGGAGTGAAAGTGACTTCATTAGTAAACAGTATTAATGGATTTACTAGGCGATTTTCAGTTATCAACAACAAAACTGCAGTCGTCTACCTTCATTTTCTTCTGGTAGGCGCAGAATCCGCGGTAAATGATGAGGGTAGATACTGTTCACACGTAATGTTCGCCATGCTCTTGTATGTGGGACTCTGATCCGTGCAGAAATTCTGCCTGTGCTTTTTCAAGGACTACATCCTACCTGCTGAATAATCACAAATGTTTTGTTGAGGGGTACAGTCTCGTAAATTCTTTAAATGATATCACATTCGTCATCGACTGCATTCTTTATTAGAATTTCCGCGACTGCAGTTTCGATCTTAGCTCATTTTCAAGTTGTTAAATGTGCTTAAAACACCTCCTGTAGGGCATGTTGGCGGCGTTCAATGCAGTTACCTGTGCAGCAGCAGCAAGACACAGAATGGGCGTAGCGCGAGAGAGCGCTCGCTTATATACTATCGAGGACATTGACCTTAGATAAGGACTTGGAGTTTTCGCAGTCCTACAGGAGGTATCGTCGTACCCGCACAACAGTCTACAAAACCATTGAAAACATTGAGCTTACAACAACATCAGGAGACAAGAAAAATCGCATTCCAGTGAAGAGTTTTGCAGCCCACGCTCTCGTCGATGGACCTTGTGTATTTCTTGGATGTTCTCTTAATTTTAGCTTGGACATAAACAACACTTTCTCAAATGGAAATGGATGGTTCACCGTTGCCATAGTAAGAGGTGGTAGCGGAGTTCCTAGTGTACCTGGTCTTGAAAGTTTTAATGATAGAGATGTAATTCCCTATCGTACCTATCATATGTTTGAAATTGGTAGTAAAGATTTCGGTAAATCAGCTTATGACTCAACATCTCCTCTTGTCTTGTATATTCGTAGCAGAAGAAAAATTAAACAAAATGAGTTTGTATTTATTTGGGTTAAAGGTAAAGGTGCATGTGAATATGTAAAATTTGTAGCTGATTGTACTTTATATTTCCACAAATAAAGATCTGTAGCGTCAGCCACTTACCGGACAAGGGTACATCTAGAACCGGAGGCTCAAGGATGCAACAGTTTTGTTAAGCTTTGCTACCATAATTCCACTATGCAGTAAAAATGACTATTAATCTTCCAATGACAATGTAGTAATCGTTACGAAGTTATGTGAAGTGTGCTAGAGATTTACGCTGCGTGCCAGACACTTCAGTCGGAGCTAGGATTCATTCCATATATAATCTCTGTGTCAAACATGCTCTTGATTTTCCGCAGTCTTTTGTATTATTTGTATCAAACCGAACAATTGCCGACTATTTTACGTTATTTCGTAATAAATGCACCGTAATTGCATCCCGGAATATTGTTTAAAGTAAATTAGCTACCCGCATTTCCAATCATACCCAAACAGAAAGTTTGTACCTCCGAACGAATCCAGTACACTACAAGATCTGCTATTACGGTCTGCGTCACGGAGCAGGTACAAAGGTTATCCAGTCTCGAGTGGGCAGGAACATCCAGTCTTACTGCACATCGCCTATCTCAGTTTCTACTGACTCGTCACTAGACTGAGAAATATTTATACAGGTTTAGTGCACGAATAGATCTTACAGTCAGTAACGTAAACCAGTACGGTGTTTTAATTCAAGAACATAACGAACATTTGAACACAAATAAAAGACAGCTGAGGGCTATATTTCCAGCATATACATTTCAAGGCATAAAAAAAAAGACTCACCACGAAGGAATTATCCGAATGGCACTGAAATTAGTGGATGCGATGTATGGGTGCATACAAACGAATGATTAAAATAAAAAAAAAATGGATGATTCATTCAAGAGTAAAACTTTCACAAATTGACAAGTCAATAACGCGTTGATCCACCTATGGCCTTTATTCAAGTAGTTACTCAGCTTGAAATTGATTGATAGGGTTGATGGTTGTCCTCCTGAAGGATATCGTGCCAAATTCTGTCCAATTGGCGCCTTAGATCGTCAAAATCCCGAAATGGTTGGAGGGCCATGCCCATAATGCTCCAAATGTTCTCAGTTCTGGAGAGATCCCACGGCCTTTCTGGCCGAGGCAGGGTTTGGCAAGCACGAAGGCAGCAGTAGGGACTCTCACCGTGTGCGGGTGGGCATTATCTTGCTGAAATGTACGCCCAGGATGGCATGCCATGAAGGGCAACAAACGGGGAGTATAATATCGTCGACGTAGCGCTGTGGTGTAAGGGTGCAACGGATCACAACGAAAGGGTCATGCTATGAAAAGAAATGGCACCCCAGACCATCACTCCTGGTTACTGTACCATATGGCGGGCGACAGTCGGGCTGGTAGCCCACCGCTGTCTGTGGCGTCTCCAGACACGCCTCCGGCAAGGAATCTCATTGACTGTAGTAGGATTGTCTTCAGTGGTGAGTCCCGCTTCGAGCTGAGCCCCGATTACCAGCGGAGACACCCTGGACCAGACTGACGCCACAACATAAGAGTCGACGACGAGGAGTTATGGTCTGAGTCCATGATATTCTATGCTCCGTTGTGTTGCTCTTCATGGCAAGCAATCCTGGGCGTAGATTTCAGTTAAATAATGCCTGCCCGTACACGGCGGTAGTTTCGACTGCTTGTGTTCGTGCTTGCCAAACGATACATTGGTCACAGAGCTCTCCAACCAGCTCGGGAGTCTGACGATCCAACAAGCCAACTGAGCAGCATTTGGCACGATATTCTGTTGTGGTTGGCAGGAGAGCCAACACCGTGTTACTAGAGGAGGCCGAAAGGCACGCGTTTTAGCTCACGCAGGCTGGCGTGAGGTCTGGAACAGGACAAGGAAATTAAAATTTAGAAACAACGGACGTAGCTGGTGGAATACTTAACTTTAATCCATTAATGATGAACGTCGCTCTTGACGGTACATAGTTCACAATATCAATAGCAACGGATAATGGCGCCTTGCTAGGTCGTAGCGAATGACGTAGCTGAAGGCTATGCTAAACTATCTTCTCGGCAAATGAGAACGTAAGTAGGCAGTGAACCATCGTTAGCAAAGTCGGCTGTACAACTGGGGTGAGTGCTACGAAGTCTCTCTAAACCTGCCGTGTGGCGGCGCTCGGTCTGCTATCACTGATAGTGGCGACACGCGGGTCCGACGTATACTATCGGACCGCGGCCGATTTAAAGGCTACCACCTAGCAAGTGTGGTCTCTGGCGGTGTCACCACATATTCCTCAGGAAGACATCCTATAACTCTGTCAATCGATTCCAAGCCGAGAAACATTTTGCATACGGACCAGAGGTCGACCAACGCGTTATTGACTTGCTCAATTTGTGAATCTCAAATGGTTCAAACGGCTCTGGGCACTATGGGACTTAACATCTGAGGTCATCAGTCCCCTAGAACTTGGAACTACTTAAACCTAACTAACCTAACGACATCACACACATCCATGCCCGAGGCATGATTCGAACCTGCGACCGTAGCAGTCGCCCGGTTCCAGACTGAAGCGCCTAGAACCGCTTGGCCACACCGGCCGGCATAGTGTGAATCTCTTTCTGTTTAATAATTTATCCACATTTTGTGAAACTGTAATCATTTTTTGTCTACTGTCTTACGTCCTAATCGGACAATTCCTTCGCGGCGCATCTTTCTTTTTTTTAGAGTGTATTTTAAGCTAACGAATCTCTTTGAACTCTCAGGTCTCAATATGTTCCCTATCTAGAATACCACAACCAGTCCCCGTGGTCCTGTTGTCTCTTAAAAGGCATTTCCCGGATATGGTCCCCGTCTCGTGGGTGGGTGTGAATTCTAAGTTAACCGTTACAAAGACAGTTTAGATATCAGTTAAAAAATGCGTATAAATATGTGGGCATCTGGTATCACTGCCATGCAGCAGCAAGGAAACGCGTTTCTGTGAATGCTGCGCTGCTTTCTTTAAAAAATAAACAATGTATGCCGAACATCACGTTTCCAGTGATCAGAGTCGACTAAATATTTTGAGGTAGTAATGAAGGTCCTCCAGTGCTTGGTAGTAATACGGAAGATGAAGTCATGCTTAGAAACATACAGTGACGAATGAAATGTGCTATTGCAATACAGCTGATAGGATCTGTCATCAGCCTACCAAAACCACACACTTATCCGACTAGATGGCATGTTACTCGTATATTCAGTCCAAAAACTGGTTTCATGCAGCTCTCCACGCTAGTTCATCTTGTGTAAGTCTCTTCATCCTTGCGTAGGTACTGCAGTCCATATCCATTTGAAGCTGCTTACCGTATTCAAACCTTGTTCTCATTCTACAGTCCCCCCACCCCCAACATATAAACTTACATTTAATTCAGCAACGTAATTTACGATTCCTTGTTGCCTCAGGATGTATCTTATCACTCCATCCCTTCTTTTAGTCAAGTTGTGCCATACATTTTGTTTCTCCTCAGTTCGATTCATTACTTCTTCTTTAGTGGTCCGATCTACCCATCTAATCTTCAGCATCTCGCATAGGCAATGAAACACCAACATCAAAAACTCGAAACATTCCTCTGAAACATGACGATAAGATTGTTTACTAAAAAAAATTTAATTACACATTTACTTGATTGAAATTGTTTATATTTAGTTCCTTATTGTTTACTTATTTATTGTCAGAATGTAAAATTTTGTAGTTTAGGTATATTAAACGTTTATCCTATAATATTAGTGATGTTATTATTTTAAATTGTTTTGTTTGGTTACTGTATATTGATAGATGAAATAATATTTAATATTAAATTTATTTTTTATTTTTGTATTGACCAACTAGGATCACGTAACGACTTCAATCCTCTTCTTTCCTTGTTGTTTTCTGTTTTTCCAGTACTCTTTCATCTTCTCCCCACGTTGTCTTTCCTTTCTTCTGTCCATGTTGTTCCCGATTTCTTATTTCTTCTGCATTGAAAGCTGTCTGAACTTAATATCTTATTCTACAAAAGATTTATATCTGTTATTTCCAATTCTTTGATATTGTTTCTTTCTAGGTTTTTCCTTATTTCTGTAATCAGTGCCATTGTCGAATATTTGTTTCGTGAGTCTCTTGTCATTCATTCGTTAGAGGTGTCCAAAAACGGTTACTCTTCTTTTTGCCATTATTTCTGGTATTTTCTCCATATTTTTGTAGATTTCCTCATTACTTCTCATTTTCCAGCCATCTGTAGTTTGTATTGCACCTTTTTTTTTTTTTTTGTAAATATCCGTCTTTCAAGTACCTCTATTCTGTCCAGCTTATAGTTCATTGTTAGGCATTCACATGGATATAAACATTCTGATTGTATCACTATGGGTGTAGTGTTTTAATTTGTTTTTTTTTTTTTTAGGTATGCATTTCTTCTTGTAAATATTCTTTGTCAGACCATATGCCCTCTCCATTTTTTTAACTCTTACATCTATTACAAAATTTTCTAGTCCATTCTGTTGTCTAGTTTCTCCAAGATATTTGAATTTACGTACTCGCTCTGCTTTCTTTATTTGTGTTTCTATGAATTTTGGTTCAAATGGCTCTGAGCACTATTGGACTTAACCGCTGAGGCCATCTGTCCCCTAGAACTTAGAACTACTTCAACCTAACTAACCTAAGGACGTCAGATACATCGATGCCCGAGGCAGGATTCGAACTTGCGACCGTAGCGGTAGTACGGTTCCAGACTGTAGCGACTAGAACCGCTCGGCCACTCCGGCCGGCTATGGATTTTGGAGCATTTTTGATGTTTGTCATTAATTTTGTTTTTTCAGCTGAAATTGCCAGTTCTATTCTGATTTTATTTTTAATTGTTTTTATGTTTAACTTATTAGCTATTGATTATTTTAGCTGCTGCCACCCAGAGACTAGATGCTTTTTCCTGACTTCCTGCTGCTAAGGCTGCTCTTAGACCCGTTTCTGTTTTAGTACATTAATCTCCTTTTGTAACTGCTGGTGTTTCTTTACTGTCGGCGAAAATATAACCGTACGAATTCGTCGAACAATTTGTAATGCCCCTGTACATGACATTTTGTTGCTATTATTTCACAGTCAAACAGCTGGTCGCAGGGGAGGGTAATAACGTTCTTGTGCGCTTTGCTCATTGTGCCCGATATTGCGGGAGTTGGGAAGTTCTTGCTGGAGTGTTGTGATACTGTCAGACAGTGGCGAAAGCGCGTTTGCGGCATGTTCGTAATTACACAGGTCTGGCCGGCCGCACAATGCTGCTTCGGCCATTGGCGTGCGCCGCAGGCGCGACTAATTCCACGATTGTGCCCGCCGTATCTCTCACCAATTCCCCTGCGTCGCATCTCTGACGATCGCCCCCTAGCGCCTAGCGCCTAGCGGATATTCGTGTCTTACGGGGAGAAACCCCAGTCGGCAGGACTTGCCTCTCTCTGCTGGCTAGAGCACACACAAACGTCGCAGCGACTGCTGACAGTTGCTCGTGTTAGGTTACAGTCTCGTTTACTTACTTCTAACAGTCGAATTCTTACTGTTTTATTGCATTTGTAAAAAAGTGTCACACCCTGAACTTAAACGTTAGCTAATGTTATGTGACACTACATGTTTTGAAACTGATTTTCTCGAATCAGAGTTCTTGCCGTCACGTGACAACTGTCCATCGTTGTTGTTGTTGCTGTGGGGTTGGTTGGTTGGTTGTTGTTGTTGTTGTTGTTTTTGTTTTTGTTGTGGGGGGAGGGAGGTATGACTACCACGTCCGGTTTGCCTGCGCACCTTCATTTCCCTCGCACATTGCTCTACATCTCGTCGGACTGTGAATTAATTACGGCACTTCACGAAGTCAACTGGTAATTCTGAAATATTGTTGTATATTAAATATAAAAATTTAAAAAGAGACTCCTCCGCTAGGTGTTATTACCCAGAAAAGAATCAAAGTTCTGAGGATATTCATGTCAAAGTCCGAACAGTGAAATTGCATCCTACAAACAGTTATGCCGATGGTTGTATCGCGAGACACAGTAAAACATTTGTTACCAATAAATAACAGGCATTTTTACTATTTAAGAGAACAGAACACCGAAGAGAGTTTCCTGCTATTTTTGTGGTCATTGTTAAGAGAAACTAGAGGTGGTATGTAAAGGGCGACGCCACTGCCCAGTAGATGACTGGAAACGAGTGATTTGGACTGATGAATCACGGTATACGCTGTGGAAATCCGATGAGAGTATTTGAGTTTGGCGAATGTCTGGAAAGTGTTACCTGCTATTATGTGTAGTGCTAACAGTGAATTATAGAGAAGGTAGTTAACGGTGCCGGCCGCTGTGGCGGAGCGGTTCTTCGCGCTTCAGTCCGGAACCGCGCTGCTGCTACTGTCGCAGGTTCGAATACTGCCTCGGACATGGATGTGTGTGATGTCCTTAGGTTAGTTAGGTTTAAGTAGTTCTAAGTCCAGGGGACTGATGACCTCAGTGACCTCAGCTGTTAAGTACCATAGTGCTTAGAACCATTTTTAGTGTTACGGTACGGGGATATTTTTCGTGTTTTGAGTGTAGCCCCTTATTGCGCTTAAGAAAACGGTGTGTACAGTAGAGAAACGGAACGGAGATGATGATTGTACCAGCATGACAATGCACCTTGTAATGAAGCAGCACCTGTGAGACAATGGATTATGGAGTGTAACATTTCTAAAATACACTGACCTGTCAAGAATCCCGAAATGAACCCAATGGAACAACTTTGGGATGAGTTAAAACATCGGCTTCGCTCCAGACCTCACCGTCCAACATTACAAACTTCTCTGGTGGCGGCTCTTGGGGAAGAATGGACTGTCATTTCTATAGAGTCATTGAGACAAAATTGTTCAAATGGCTCTGAGCACTATGGGACTTAACGTCTGAGGTCATCAGTCGCCTAGAACTTAGAACTAAATGAACCTAACTAACCTAAGGACATCCTAGGCGCTCAGTCCGGAACCGCTCGACTGCTACGGTCACAGGTTCGAATCCTGCCTCGGGCATGGATGTGTGTGGTGTCCTTCTGTTAGTTTGGTTTAAGCAGTTTTAAGTTCTAGGGGACTGATGACCATAGATGTTAAGTCCCATAGTGCTCAGAGCCATTTAAACCATTTAAAACCTAAGGACATCACACACATCCATGCCCGAGGCAGGATTCGAACCTGCGACCGGAGCGGTCGTTCGGGTCCAGACTGTAGCGCCTAGAACCGCACGGCCACTCCGGCCGGCCAGTCATTGAGACACCTCACTGAAAATGTTCCCTAGCAGACTTCAAGCTGTCATAAATGTGAAGGGTGGACACACCTCCATTAATGTGTGTTCTTATACATTCGATTAAATAGAGTATTACGCAACCAGTGTTAAGCAGTCTGGGCCACATCCTTCGTCTTCGAAGTCGCAACCGGGAGTGAAGTCCTGTACCACGGTTTTTAGCATGCCGAGTCCGTACTACACTCAACTACTCGATTTCGAACTGGAGCAGTAGGCGATCACCAAATCCCCCCACCACAACCAAGGCCTCTTGCCCTTTTTGCAAAACAATAATTTGTACTGTATTACTTGCAAGTCAAGTTGTGCGTCTCCCTTTAATAGGAGCCCCCATCTTTAATTTTAGTTCTACTTTCTTATTAAACCGATAACGTACTGTGCTAATTACTTGTAATTTTAGGAAACGATATCTCGTGGCTTTGTCCCATCCCAAGGTTACGCTGCGAGTTAAAAAACCTCCCTGCTTGCAGGGAGAAAGTGCCTCTCCGTCCCGTCCAGCAACGACTTTTTCGAGAAAGACATCTCTAGAAGCTGCTGCCCTGTGGTCGGTCTGAAACTGTTCCCGCTGGACTGGCGCCTTAGGCCCGAAGCACTTCCCGCGATCTCGTTGCCTTTCATTATGTCAAAACAAAGAGGCAGTTCGCCTGCAGTGTCGAGTATATTCTGTTCATCGTAAGTATAACACAGAAACCCAGACGGCATTATGCATTCCTCAGCGTTTGTTGTTACGTCACTGGGCTCTGCTTCCCTTAAAACGTAAACTAACCTTGCAGCCACTGGTCTCGCACATCGCCTCACTGGCGCATTAACCTGCGCTGGCCTCCCCACCAGTCGCTTGGATCAGCGCCAAGAGAGGATTAGCCTTCAGCTATACGATAATCGTCTTTCTCGTCTTGCCAGGAATGGACAGTTTACTCGTGTTCAGCTTTCTTATCACGCACCTAATATCGTCGACACAGAAACTCTACTAAATTCGGTTCTTAATCCTGGAGTTTTCATCCGAATGTGACCATTTAAAGTTTGAAATAACTCTAATCAGCAAATGCTTTACTCCTTGGCTAGAGCCTTTTATCTCAATGTGCAAATCTCGAGTCTATAGAAAGTGCTTAAAATTTTCTTGTTATTCCGACTAGTTCAGCTTTATTGTACAACAGCCACACTACCTGATTTCTTCTGCCTACTTCCGCACCTCCGTACCTGCCTAGCTGCCTACCTACGTCTTTGCTGGTTAGCTACCAATCAGGTACTGCTGTGCGATTGTCATTGCAGCCTGTCTTATTGGTAGCGACGTTTTTTTTTCTAATAATATCTTGTAAATGTCAAGCACTATCTGTTTCTCGTTATTTTATAGGTGTTCCACTCCTATATTCCACTGCGTAAAACGAAGCAATTTCCGACATTTTCACAGCGCATACGAAAGTGAAAACATGAGAATTAGCAACAGGACAGAGAAAGCGATTGTCCACTGAAATTTGAATCAAGAAGTATAGGACGTAAAAGTTTAGCACAGTGATTAGCAAAATTAATGAAGGGCTTCCGATGATTTAGCTTTCCTCCTTGTTTCATTCGTGCTGGAATAGTAACAGAATGCCTAATCATAAGCAGGGTAAAAGTACAGGGACGTTACAGCGTGTACATCGGGGGCGATAAACAATCACTGAGCGTGCTCTTGGTTACACTAGGGTTGAACTTAGGCTGAACAAATTATAGTGTTTTGTATGAAACGTGAGTGTTCCGCTATCAACATTATGTGTTAATTCCATTTTGTTTATTTCTGTTGCTCTCGGTGTGAATATCATGTTGTTGAAACAAGGAAGGCGCAGACCCAGGGTTTTGATCCAAACGCAACAACAACGAAAGCCGAGTACGTAATTAATACCCCATCGCGTCAGTTCATGTGCAATGTGCGGTATAACTTTGAGAGGTGGATGAAGAACAGCAGACCTCTCTACTTATCTTACCGTTTACATAGTACTGATGTGAACAGCGGATAAATAGAATGCCCACGGGTCGTTTTAGCAAGGAAAAATGCAAGGAAGGAAGGACGTAAAGCAGAACCTCGTGTCTCTATACACCATATTCAATAATTTAGAACAAAAAATACTTAGAAACGCATAACAAATACGGATAGTTTCACACAGGACGCGATTCAGCGCCGCGTTTACTGTCAATGGTTCAAATGGCTCTGAGCACTATGGGACTCAACTGCTGTGGTTATCAGTCCCCTAGAACTTAGAACTACTTAAACCTAACTAACCTAAGGACATCACATACATCCATGCCCGAGGCAGGATTCGAACCTGCGACCGTAGCAGTCGCACGGTTCCGGACTGCGCGCCTAGAACCGCGAGACCACCGCGGCCGGCTTTACTGTCAATGTCTTAATAAAAATTACCCTACTTTAGATAAGCATCTTACCATATTGCACGAATCCAAAGTTTTTGACGAAAGTAAACAGTCGTTGCGACTAGTATGCAATGCATTCTGTTTGAAACACAATATTATTTTAGGCCGTAAGATGTTGAAGGGGAGTGGAGTTTGAATCGACAAAACACGGTTAACCGATCGTCATGCTGCTTAAAAGTTGGACTGGTGACAAGGGACAAGGTGTGGCACCGTGAAAATTGTTAGTGTTATTCTCTTAGTTGTTGGCATCTGCTTCCTTCATACGGAAGGAAACGCCTGAGTGCCACGAAGATGTAAACTGTGACATATTTTAGTTTGTTAAAAAATTCTGTTTAAAACGTCCCTGAGTTACTGTTCTCGATAATGCTCCATACCAGTCCTTTATAAAGGATTATGCTCCAATCTGCAGTAGCGTTAGGGTGTTGCACACAGCTGTTTCCTTGAATAAGTACATATCGCGAAGTTTTTGCTGCATTAGGATATAATTTTAGATTAAATTAATTGCTATGGAATACGTCATCTGCCTACCGTTTTCTTAATGGCTACTTAAAACCAGCCGCGCGGGACAGCCGCACGGTCTTGGGCGCCTTGTCACGGTCTGCGTGGATCACCCCGTCGGAGGTTCGAGTCCTCCCTCGCGCTTGGGTGTGTGTGTTGTCCTTAGAGTAAGTTAGTTTAAGTTAGATTAAGTTGTTGTATATGCGTATGGACCGATGACCTCAGCAGTTTGGTCCCGTAAGACCTTATCACAAATTTCCAAATTAAAACCAGCTGCTGACAAAGCCCCGTGCGTTTTTTTCGCATTCCACGGGGGCGCTGCAAGCATTGCTCCAGGAAACCCTAACGTAACAAAACTTTGGTGGTGTCCTACCTCCTCTGTCACGCATAGCCGCTCAGGAGTTGACAGTCTGTGTGACGAATCCGCCGCTCCACCTGAGAAGCGTCAAATAACATTCAGATTTAGGCTCCATGCACACGAGCAATTCATCATCGCGAGCTCGCAGCATCATTTTGTCGAGCTCTTAAGGCGTTAGTGTGAAACAATAAAGCCAAGCACTCTATGGCAGTGAAACTGCTAACTTACAGCGAAAAAGTGGCGAGAGAATTGTTTACTGCTGGTCGACGATCATTCATGTCGCCGATCGCAGCGAAACAACAGTCTTTGTGCGCTAATTGAGCAGTAGACACGTTTTCGCAACCATAAAAGCAACTGCCGTCATCTTGTCACGGCTGTCGGCGAAATATGGCACGCCGGACGTGGTGGCCGAGCAGTTCTAGACGCTTCAGTCCGGAACCGCTCGACTGCTACGGTCGCAGGTTCGAATCCTGCCTCGTGCATGGATGTGTGTGATGTCCTTAGGTTAGTTAGGTTTAAGTAGTTCTAAGTCTAGGGGACTTATGACCACAGATGTTAAGTCCCATAGTGCTCAGAGCCATTTGAACCATTTTTTTAAAAATATGGCACACCTGTTTTAAGGAGAACCATGATAAGGTTAAGAAGAGAATAGCATGGTTTGAAGTGTGTGAAAAGTTTTGTGAGGATTTTACTGCGAAACCGAATCAGTCAAGAAATTATGTAGGTAAGTATCACTGTTAAACTGTATTGTTTTTGCGTTTAAGTGATGGAGTTTTCGTTCGAATGTGACCATTTAAAACTTGAAATAACTCTAATCAGCAAATGCTTTACTCCTTGTCTAGAGCCTTTTATCTCAATGTGCAAATATCGAGTGTATAGAAACAACTTAAAATTTGTTGTAATTTCGACTAGTTCAGCTTTGTGATTTCTTAGACTTTCCCGGCGATTTGATGACATCTCGTGGAAATCGGGTTTTCTGCCGGGTATCAGCGTCTTCCAAACACGATATTTCGACGTCATTACTTGACATCTTCATCAGGTGTTTCCTGAGACTCAGGGAACGCCTGATGAAGACGTCAAGTAATGACGTTGAAATATCGTGTTTGGAAGACGCTAATATCGTGTTTGGGAGACGCTGATATCCGGCAGGAAACCCGATTTCCACGAGATGTAGTTCAGCTTTATTGTACAATAGCCACACTGCCTGATTTCTTCTGCCGACTTCCGTACCTTCCTACCTACCTACGTCCTTGCTGGTTAGCTACCAATCAGGTACTGCTGTGCGATTGTCGCTGCGTGTGTTCTGAAACGATTCCTGTCGCTACGAACAGGAGCAGCTGTTGCTAGCTCGTCCGCATCGAAACTATTGTCCACGCATCTCTTCTGCTTATACTGTAACATTATAGGGTCTCTGCTTTCCTCCCTTAATAGTTCAAATACCCACACACGAATATCTTGCTTTACAAGCCGCTACTCAGAAAAATTACAGTAACTTTCCAGGCTGTTTCTGCAAGCCACCTTAAGATGTATATGAGAGGGTACCTGGGCCGCCATTATCATTTCCCCTCTCCTGTTACACCAGATGCGACGGCGCAGTGTTTAATGCACAGGACTCGCATTCGGGACGACCGGCGATCAAATCCCAATTCAGCTACCCAGGTTTGGATTTTCTGAGGTATCAGTAAATAATTCAAAGTAAATTCCTGGCTGTTTCGTTTGAAGGTAACATTACTGATTTCCTTCCCTATCTTTGTCCAATTCGAAATTGTGCTTCATCTGTAATGGAGTCGTCGTCAGAGAGGCCTTGCAAACTAATCTCTTTTATTCCATTTGCGAATGGCGTGCGGGAATGACGCCTGACAGTGATCTCCTGTTTGGGCTCGAATTTCTTTGATTTTGCCGTCGTGGATTTTACGGAATGTGCTTGGGAGCAAGTCATATATGTGTGACTTTCTGGAACATACTACGTTCACCGAATTTTAATAATAAATTTCTTCGTAGTGTATAACGCCTCTCTTGATGCGTCTGTCACTGAAATTAAATGAGCAACTCCGTGGCGCTCCTTTGCAAAATGTTCAAATGTGTGTGAATTTCTAAGGGACCAAGCTGCTTAGGTCATCGGTCTCTAGACTGACACACTACTTAAACTAACTTATGCTAAGAACAACACACACACCCATGCCCGAGGGAGGACTCGAACCTCCGGCGAGAGGGGCCACGCGGTCGTGTTTTGACGCCTGAAACCGCGCGGTCACTCCGCCCGGCGCTCCTTTGTAGATGCGCCAAACATTTCCAGTACAGTACCAACGAATTTAAGTACTGTTCTGCTACTTACGTCAGGTGTTCAACTCGTTTCATATTATTAACATAGATACGAAAATATTGTGACGGGTTCCGTAAGTTTATCGCAAATTTTGTAAGCCGCGCGGTCTTGGGGGCCTTGTCACGGCCCGTGTGGCTTCCCCCGTCGGAGGTTCAAGTCCTCCCTCGGGCGCGCGCGCGCGCGCGCGCGCGTGTGTGTGTGTGTGTGTGTGTGTGTGTGTGTGTGTGTGTGTTGTCCATATCGTAAGTTAGTTAAAGTTAGATTCAGTATTGTGTAGTTTTTGGGACCAATGGCCTAAGTAGTTTGGTCCCATAAGACCTTACCACAAATTTCAAAATTTTGTAGTCTGATACAGTCCGTTCACTCCTTTCTGAGATTAACTATAGTGTGTTATTTGTTCACCTTGAACACAGTTTTAATTCAGCAAAGCAAGAGGCAATACATTTATGTGGACAACGAAATTGTCAGTGAACTATCTGAGAATGCTGCTAGCAGGCTGCTGTGGCCGAGCGGTTCTAGGCGCTTTACTCCGGAGCCGCGCTGCTGCTACGGTCGCAGGTTCAAATCCTGCCTCTGGCATGGATGTGTGTGATGTCCTTAGGTTAGTTAGGTTTAAGTAGTTCTAAGTCTAGGGGACTGATGACCTCATATGTTAAGTCCCATAGTGCTTAGAGCCATTTGAACCATTTTAGAATGCTGCTGACGCTATACGATAAATTTCTTAGGTGTATTAAGAACATTATTAGTTTAATACGCTTCCTTAGGCACACACAATGGTACGTTCATTTCTGTTGAACACAAGGTGTCAGTATTACAGCAACACAGAGTCTCGTTTTACGCCTCTCGTAATACACTGTCCACACACATTAATGTGACAATCTGTTAAAAGCTTGAATAACCATCTTCTGCAGAACGGGCCGCTGCGAGACGTCCAGGAAGTGAGTCAGTGAGGTTCTGGAGGATACCGATAGGGATGTGGACCCACGCAGACTCCAGTGCCATGGCCAGCTCGGTCGACGATCCATGTCGCGAAGAGCATAATCGAGGCGGTCCCACAGATTCTCGACTGAGCTTAAATCCTGTGAGTTTGGTGGCCAAAGAAGTACCGTGAACTTATTCTGCTTCTCTTCGAACCACGCACGTACACGACGAGCTGTGTGACACGTTGCATCGTCCTGCTGGTAGGTGCCATCGTGCCGAGAGAAAATAAAAATCTGCATGTAGTGGTGGACATGGCCCACAAGGATAGATACAGGCTTTTGTTGATCCATTGTGCCTTCCAGAATGACTAGATCACTCGGGGAATATCCTCTAATCTGGACCCTTCCGACAATTTTCGCAGGGTGTTTGCTTTCAGACGTTTCACGCCATACACACCAGCCGCCATCTGTCCGATAGAGCATAACACGTGATTCACTTGAAAATGCCGCAGGTCATCATTAAGTGACGTGCAAAGTCAAGCCTCCTTCGCTGATGAACGGCACAGTCAGCGTGGGTGTATAAACCAGGCGCCCTCTGTGGAGGCCCATACGCAGCGGCGTCCGCTGAGCGGTCGTTGAGAAGACACTGTTTGTAGACCCTTGATTCATCTGGCCGGACAGTTGTTCAACAGTTGCACGTCTATTCCTCCGTAAACATCTCGCAGCCGTCGTACACTCCTGTCGTCTGTGGCCCGTGGGCCACCACAGTTGTCACGCCCACACTGGACTCGCATTCGGGAGGACGACGGTTCAGTCCCGTCTCCGGCCATCGTGATTTAGGTTTTCCGTGATTTCCCTAAATCCTTTCAGGCAAATGCCGGGATGGTTCCTTTGAAAGGGCACGGCCGATTTCCTTCCCAATCCTTCCCCAACCCGAGCTTGCGCTCCATCTCTAATGACCTCGTTTTCGACGGGACGTTAAACACTAACCACCACCACCAGTTGTAACGCCCGTTTTGGATAGCGCCATTATGCCATGCACGGTATACTTTGACGGCGGCATACCAACGGTTTACATACTTAGGCGTTTCGGAAATGCTTCCTACCTTGGCCTGAAAGCCAATGATCATGCTCTTTCGGACGTCAGATAAATCGCTCCGTTTCCGCACTGTAACAACGGCTGCACTGTTTACCGCCTTACCCTACACATACCACATGGCTCAAATGGCTCTGAGCACTACGTGACTTAACATCTGCGGTCATCAGTCCCCTAGAAATTAGAACTATTGAAACCTAACTGACCTAGGGACATCACACACATCCATGCCCGAGGCAGGATTCGAACCTGCGACCTCAGCGGTCGCGCGGTTCCAGACTGAAGCGCCTACAACCGCTCGGCCACAGCGGTCGGCTTCAGTTTTGTCCTTTATTCTTTCATGTGCAACGAATAAGTATGTTACCACTGCTTAATCTATGTCTCCTGTGTTCTTTCTGCAGACTCTGTGTTTGTGTGACTTTTCTGGTTGATTTCGGCCATGATTTCTGTTTGTTGATGACAGTTGGACCTAGTAATCCTCCATAACCAAAACCTGTGAATCTGGTCGGTTAGCCTCAGTCGATTTATTCTCTTTGTGTGTACCATGAGTTCTATTCTTCGCTTACGCATTTTGACCTTGACTGTAGAGATTTACCTGTAGATTTCTGCGTTGTCCTTACAGAAATTTATTAAATCTTTAATTCTTGATCCATTTTTTGTCATATTGTTATTTTCTTGTGCTTCTAATTACTGTGCAAATCTTTGTATTGGGGAGAATAATTATCTCTCGTGAATAGATTCTTTGTGGTTTGATCATTGATTTATAATGTCGAATTTTACTACTCCTGGAAAGACTTTTTTATATAGATTTTTTAGGCTACTGAAACGCGGTTTTTGTTTTCTGAAGCCTAGATTCAATGTATTTATTTTCGATATAATTTTCAATGAAGTATTCAACTATGTGTTCAAATTCTGTGTTATAGCCAATTTTGAGCTCACCATGTGCTGTTTTAGTACTCGTCACGCTTTTGTTTTCAGATGAAGTTAGTAGTCTAATTTTCCTTTATTGTACCTGAATATTTCAGTGATTTATTGACAGAAATTTTACAATATTTGACTGGAGTATGAAGATTGTGGGTGGCAATACAGTTCAATGCACCCTTTCACCGATCTGTCTTTAAACACCACTATAGTCCTAAATCCAGTGAAATCACTACTACTACTTGTATAATGTCCAGTTTAACTCTTCTTGGTAGTTATTCTTTATGAGCCCTGACCCGCTCGCTGAGACACTATCGCGATAGCGTCAGACGATTGTTTGACGACGGCCTTGAGGTACTACCCCTTGAGTGGAGTCATGTGTCCGCTTATATTCACGTTTAGCGGATAAACGTCCACTTGAGAACTATTTGTGTCACGTAAGGCGGATGTGTAACGTGTGTGACCTGTCTGGAGTGTAACATTTACTATGTTGGACCTGGGTCATAGGCGACGTCCCGTGTCTTCTGGAGGACACAACATAGAAATTACTGGCAACATGCAGCACACCAACCTCTAAGATTTCGTTGCCGGGAGTGAACACCCCTGAAATAGCTGCGTTAAAGTTATTGATGCTAGCTGAGCGATGAAGGAGAAATTCGAAGATTTATCGTGATGCTTTTATCACGTCTCCACAACAAGGATTCACTTTTCCTCAAATTGCCCTCTCAAGAATGGAAGCTAACGTTTGCTAAACTCTTGTACGGATCTTGTTTAAGAAATGTTCACGCCGTAGAGAAAAAACAGAAGGTGACACCACTAACAAAACCTTCGACGTGGCACTAACAGAAACATGGAGGCAGTCCTTGGAGTTACACTGAACATCGCTATGAATTCTAAGACGGAACGTAGTGACAGTGTTACCAAAGACTAAGTAATCGAGACACCATTCTTTAATAATGTTTTCTCTCGTTTCCAATTTTTCTAGATGTCCATTAGCCATATTTTACACTCAAAATAAATTGTAGTTGGTGAGCACAGAGTTTGCTAACAGATAGGTAAGGCCCTTCGCAGAAGAGCGTAAGACCACCTAAGAAGAAGAAGAAGAAGAAGCAGGTGCTGCCCCTCCTTAAGGACATTCTCAGTCGCAGGATCCCTGGAATTTATGAGATTCCTTGTGAGTTCTGTAGAAATAACATCTGTCCGTTTCATTACCGACCGCTGAGAAACCAAACTCAGATCAAAAATCGAGAATTCGGCGGTAGCTGAGCACAGTCTCACAAATAAACATAAACTAATGTTTGATGAAACTAAAATCCTGTCCCACGCTGGCATTGTCATTAAGTAAGCTATAGAAGATATAAGAGGTGATAAAAAAGTTTCCATTCAAAAGCTGTACAATCCAGTATCAGTATGCCAATTAGCGAAAATCGCCGTGAGCTTTGAGGTAATCATTGCACCGACGCACCAGGCTGAAGGTACCCGTTTAGTGAAACACCGTGTCCTGCTGCGTACAGAAGTCCCTAACTGCCTGCTGCAAATCTTCGTCCGACAGGAATTACCGATCTTTAAAGGCTTTTTTTAAGGGACCGAAGGCGTAATAATCGCATGGGGGGAGAGAGAAAATATCGGACGGGTGCTCGAGGGTCTCCCACTTAAGTTGGTGCATAATGGATGAGGCTGACCCCTCATGTCGACCAGCGTCTTGTGTCGAATCGCGTCCAGCAAGGAACTTGGCGCATCATTTCACAACAGTGGTTTGCGACAGACATGTTCCGCCGTACACATTTTTCAATCTCCGATGAATGTCTACCGGTGTTTGTCCTTAGGCATCCAAGAAAAGAATAACAGCACGTAGGTTCTGTTTGGACGCATTTGGTAATAACGTTACCATAGTTCACATTTCCGCATTTACCACACGCACGTCAGGAAGACACGAATCCCACAGTAGTCCCTTGCTTACATGTTGCTGCTTATATACCCGCATCGGATTCGCGCTACGGTGCATATATGCTGCAGCAACGCCCTCAAACTAAAATACTTTGATCGCCACTTAAAGGATGTGCGAGAACAATTTCAGCTGGGACAGCAGCTATAATATTAGTATTGCAGGAGACGAGCTCTCGGTGCTGAAAAGGCACAGAGCAGTGGGTTTAATTTTTTTTTTTGTGTTCTTGCGAGAGTAGTGTGCGCATCCATAGCTCAATGGTCTGGACGCTGTGTGGAGAACCCGAGTTCGATTTACGAGACTACAACGAATTTTTTACTTTGTGGGGTAACTGGAATAGAGTGTTCCCAGTCTAGTGATGCCAACTGAGGAACTACTTGAGTGAGTAGTAGCGGCTCCAAGGTGAAGAATGCCGACAGCCCCCCCCCCCCCCCCCACATGCAGCAGCCAGTGACGCCATTGGCAGAAAATGACAAGGCGGTCGGTCGGTCCCTATTGGCTCACCATATCAGGAAGCGGAGCATTGCTTGCTTTGCTACGAGACTGGTGGCACCACAAGTGCATACATCAACAAAATCTTGTCAGCGTGACATAATGATGATGTACGCTGGCCAATCACAAAAAAATGGTTCAAGTAGCTCTAAGCACTATGGGACTTAACATCTGAGGTCATCAGTCCCCCAGACTTAGAATTACTGAAACCTAGCTAACCTAAGGACATCACACACATCCATGCTCGAGGCATGGTTCGAACCTGCGACCGGAGCAGCAGCACGATCCCGCTTAAAGTGCCTAGAACCGCTCGACCACAGCGGCCGGCTACCAATCACAAACTGTGTATGGGCTATAAATGGTCACAGCAGATGCTGTCATAGTCAGTTGTTCCTGATGAAAACGATAGAGGATTTCGTGGAAACCTCCATCTTTTACGCAGACTATATCCGAAAAGGAAAGTGGGAATGTTTTTTACTGGAATATAAGCGGTTGAAGAGTATTTGAGTCATATTACAACGATCAGTAGTACAGGATGGCGTACGGATAGCTAACACGTTTGATATTGTCACAACACTTTTTTTCTGAAATAAAAATTTTCAAATTTTACATACAGGTAGTATGATCCCTGGGAATACATTTCACTTCATCACGTTTTCAATATGTCCTCCATTGCAGTGGACAACTTCCGAAGACGAGTACACATATTCCTTACGACTTTGCGGCCCAAGTCTTCACTTATCTCGTCACACAGTTCCATTATCAGGGCACGCAATTCCATAACATTCTGTGATCTCAAAGGGAACAGTTATTCTTTCAGGTATCACCACAAAATATCGCATGGGTTTAAATCTGGACTTGAAAAAGGGCCAAAAATGTCCCACATACTGGCGCTGCGGGTAACGGTGGAACATCACACGACTGCCGAATATTTCCTGTAGAAAATCCTATACAGCATTAGGTGTTGCGCCGTCTTGCATAAACCCCTCTTTGTTTATTGGAAGACTAGTGGTAAGAAGATGTGCAGCAAACTCATTTTTCCAACATTGTCTTGTATCGGTCAGCATTCACAGTTTCATTGGAAAAAGCTGGTCCGATTAGGCCATAACTGAAAGCCACCCACGTTGTCGTTTTTTCATGAACATGAACTCTTTGCGGTTTTCCTCTACCCAGAATTGAACATTTTATTTGTTTACTGTTCCACTGAGGTGGAAATATGCTCCCTCTGAGAACCATGTGTTGAATATTACTTAAACGCCGCGCCGGGTAGCCGCGTGGTCTAATACGTCTTGTCACGGTCCGCGCGGCTTCCCCCGTCGGAGGTACGAGTCCTCCCTCAGGCATGGGTGTGTGTGCTGTGTGTCGTCCTGAGCGTAAGTTAGTTTGTTAGATTAAATAGTGTGTAAACTTAGGGACCGATGACCTCAGCAGTTTGGCCCCATAAGACCTTACCACAAATTTCCGTTACTTAATATTTTCTTTCTACCCATAATGAATACTCCAGTTTTCTCTGTTTATTCTGCTCAGTCAGCTTCTATAACACAGTCATTATGTAAGGGAAGAGCTTGAGATCAATCTGTAAATTTTTTCGTACAGAACGACGAGATATCCCAATTATTTTTGCTGCCCGCCGAGATGACTTGTTTGGACTTGGTTGAATGGCGACTCCTAGCGCTGGGATGTTTTCTAGACATTGAACAGCCGCTGCCCGAGGTCGTTTCCCTTCTTCCCCAAATTATATCGTTAATCGGAGACTTTTGTTCCCTGATGGAACCGAAATAGTGGGGAATATTGGTCTAAAACTCCTTTGCGTTGGTATGACACTTTTCAATTCAGCCAAAAGACAACTTCCTTAACACGCTGCTGAACAGATAAACGTCCATGCTTAGCCACAGCGAAACAAGGGACTGATGATATTGCAGCAACGCGATCTCTACCGACATTTCCGTGAAATGAAACACGTTGGAGCGAAATTCGAATGATATATAACAAAAGGTATAATTTTTTATTCGAGGTAAAAACTGAACTATTCGTGCGCCACCCTATAATGAGAGACTCAGAGTTATCTCTTGAAATATCAGCGAATACACTGTGGATGTATATGTCAACACGTCAGAGTGAGAAGTATGTTTGCCAACAAAATTCTTTAGGATATGACCGTTTTACATAGACGCTGGAAGAGAATCCCGCGACTATCAGCAAGATCTGTAAGACTGTAAGCTGAACTTTCTCGGACTACCACTCCCCTGCTGTTTCTCTCCCCCTGTTTCTCCCTCACCCACCACCCCATCCCCTTTCCTCTCTCTTTCCACAATAACTTTGCCAGTCTCGCAACTGTGAATATCGTGCAGTGAAATTTCTAGCCCCACAATGAATCCGATAAGCACGAAGTTTCCGGAGAGGAGTTTGAATTTACGTTAATGGCATGCGAGAGTTTTATATCGCAGCACGGCAGGCGAGTCGGACCGGGGCGGGCTAGGGTTGTTCCTACAGCTTAGTGCGACCGTACTTTCCTCGCAGCCACCTCCAGCGGCCGGGCGAAAACATTGCCGTGTGGGATTATACAAGTGCCCAGTCCTTACACTTGGCCACTCCAAAGCTGCTTCGCACAGATTAACGCCGCCACTCACCCGGCCGCGGCTGTAGCTTCCCTCCAAACTCGCGCTTGCGTCCGACTACACGCGGATATGTAAAGGGTTTGAGCAGCTATCTGAGCGCTGACTGACTACGACTTATTTAACAAAAAACCAAACAGCACAAAAAGAGCTAATGCAGCTCAATTTGCAACGTGGCAAACGCGGGATTAGTAGGTGAAGCGATGCTCTCCGATGGATGGATGATGGCATCGGCGTGTCGGAGGTACGAACCTCGACAAACGACCAATGCCTAGCGTCTCTAACAACGCGTAAACATTACCAAATGCAAACCAAAAATACTGTCTTGCAATAAGACAGTCTCGGTTGCAAAATCTCTTTTATTTACAGGAAATGTCATCATTAATGGACGAATGTTGATTTCAAAGAATGGTTCAAATGGCTCTGAGCTCTATGGGACTTAACATCTATGGTCATCAGTCCCCTAGAACTTAGAACTACTTAAACCTAACTAACCTAAGGACATCACACAACACCCATTCATCACGAGGCAGAGAAAATCTCTGACCCCGCCGGGAATCGAACCCGGGAACCCGGGAGTGGGAAGCGAGAACGCTACCGCACGACCACGAGCTGCGGACGAATGTAGATTTTCCACATTAATCTATACATCAATATGATGCTGCCCTAAAAGGGCGAAATGCGCCATTCCCTGTAAATAAAAAAGATATTGCAACTAAGACTGTCTTATTTCAAGAAATTCTTAACCGGTTCTGTATCAGGCGCCCAGCATCGAATGGAACCATTGTTACAAAAATTCTTCTTCCTGTTATTAATGGGGGACATTCATGAAATTGGCCGAAAACGTCAATCTTCAGTTTATCTTTTATTTATGAGTAGAATTCGTGGACAATAATTTCCCAGAGTTTCAATAATGAAATCGCATCCGAAGTGCCTGAAAAATAATTAAATGTATGACGCGACATTCCTGTCATCCGTGCTTTTTGAAACAACACTTCAATACTAGCTCAGTGAACAACGATTCCGCGGATTACTTTCAAGCAAACTTACACGGGATACGTCTAGAAGGCTGTGAATCCTGGACTTCTAAAAAAGTGTGTTCATGGCAAAATCCAAATTCCAAATGAGTCTCTTAATTCACTCATATGGAAACGATTCCCTAAAACCACATTTTCATCTGCTGCAGTTGTTAGAATTACAACTTCTAATGCAGATCTTGTATTGGATGGCGGAAACGTAGGGAGGATGAAGCTGTTCGAGAGAATGGGCTTTAAGAAAAATATATTTATAGGCCTCTCTGCAGCTGAAAAGTCAGGTGAAGATCTGGTAAAGGAAAACAATAAACCAGAAGAACCTTGAAGAGAAAGACGACCGCTTCTGAAAAGGAGATAAAAGAAGAAACATTAGGTTGAACTTCAAATTGCATTTCCTGAAATTACGTTTTTTTTAAAGTTTATGTGCATGTGCCTTTTTCTCAGAATCTATGGAGGATAGAATTCTGAAATTTGGTACACTTATTTCCATAAACCCAGTAAATATTGTCTAATGAGCAAATTTTGAAATTCTGAGCGCAAGCTAAGATATGGGACAAATTGCTTGAATTTTATTATACTTAGAGAATTATACTTACAGAATTATAATCAAAAATTATTAATATTCTCCTTTTTGTAATAGACAAAAAACCTCATGACAGAAGCTGACAGTGTGCAAAGAGATGAAACAGAAAATTTCGTAGCGATCTCTTGAATAGCAGTTGAGAAAAGGTACATACGAGAGCTGTTCGGAAAGTAAGGTCCGAGAGGACTCTAAATCGAAACGACAGTGGTAATCCTATGAAACTTTGCACAGATGTGTTGGGCAGTGTCTGTAGTATGCCTGTCGATCGCGTCACGTCGCTCTTTTCATTTCTGAGCGCTCACTGAGCACGTAAAGATGCCTAGAACAATAGTGTCGCCAGCCGCGGTGGTCTTGCGGTTCTAGGCGCGCAGTCCGGAGCCGTGCGACTGCTATGGTCGCAGGTTCGAATCCTGCCTCGGGCATGGATGTGTGTGATGTCCTTAGGTTAGTTAGGTTTAAGTAGTTCTAAGTTCTAGGGGACTAATGACCACAGCAGTTGAGTCCCATATTGCTCAGAGCCATTTGAACCATTTGAACCAATAGTGTCTCCCGCCAAGAATGGGTACTCGCTGCGAGCTTTCGCCTGATTTCATGCAACTACACCTACCGTACCCGTCATCCATGTGCTTCTTCATGACAATTCTCGGCCGCACACTGCAAGGGCAGTGAAGACGCCCCTGCAGCGTTTTCTGTGGGAAGTGTTTGAGCACCCACCAGTTACCCCGGACTTGGCTCCCTTTGATGTTCATCTCTGCTCACATGAACCGGTGGCTATAAGGACAACATGTTGGCACAGACAACGAACTGCAGACCAGCTTACAGAAGTGGTGGAAAGCACAGGCGGTTGCCTTCTATGAGGAGGGTATTCCAAAAAATTGATACAGCGCTACGACAGATGTCTAAGTTGGTGCGGCGACTATGTGGAGAAATAGCTGGAAGGTGTATCAAACTGTCGCAAATAAAACATTTTTCATTTTCTCTGCCGTTTCAATTTCGCGATCGTACCTTACTTTCCGAATAACACTCGTGTGTTATTTTTTGCAAATAAAGTTTTTAAATTCCATGAAAAGTTAAATATAAATAAACCTAGGAACTTAAATGCGCTAACTTCATGTAAAGCATGGTACAAAATTTTACTGCCGTGCCTTCAAAATTGTGTATTTGGTGCACCTTTTAAATAATGTGTGTTTTTCATGAACTTCCACCTTTAACGATCTCAAACATGTGAACCCTTTCGTGGTTGATTGGACACATACCCCTTAATAAAGTACTTCGGGGTTTTGTGCACTGGGGCTTACCATCTAGCGATGGTGTCTGGAAGAGACTACTACGGACGATGGACTGGTTATACAGGAAGCTGCGAACGATCAAGTTCGGCGGCGTTTTTTGATGGCTGTCACAATGTGTCTGTTACACGAAAATGAAACCAAATCATCGTCTTCTCTGTTCCAAGACCATCTGAAGTGAGTAACTGAGTTTTCTTGTACATTACAGACATTATTTTGAAACAATACTATTCTTCTCTGTAGTTGTGCTGATTTGTAATTAATTTGAAGCCATAGGAAAATACATGGGAGAGGACAAAAATATTGGAACTCGGAAAAAAAACACATTGCCATGCCTAAAATGGTGTACGAAAACCGTTGATATTCAAAACAGCTTCCAGTCGTCTCGGAAACGATAAATACAGGCCCTGTATTGTATTCAAAAGAATCTTATGCCATTCTTCCTGCATGATACTGGCAATGGCAACTGAATCTCAATGTAGACAAGTTTAATGTACTGCGAATACATAGAAAGAAAGATCCCTTATCATTTAGCTACAATTCTGCAGGTCAGCAACTGGAAACAGTTAATTCCATAAAATATCTGGGAGTACGGATTAGGAGTGATTTAAAATCGAATGAGCATATAAAGTTGATCGTCGGTAAAGCAGACGCCAGACAGATTCATTGGAAGAATCCTATGGAAATGCAATCTGAAAACAAAGGAAGTAAGTTACAGTACGCTTGTTCGCCCACTGCTTGAATACTGCTCAGCAGCGTGGGATCCGCACCATATAGAGTTGATAGAAGAGATAGGGAAGATCCAACCGAGAGCAGCGCGCTTCGTTACAGGATCATTTAGTAATCGCGAAAGCTTTACAGAGATGATAGATAAACTCCAGTGGAAGACTCTGCAGGAGAGATGCTCAGTAGCTCGGTACGGGCTTTTGTTGAAGTTTAGAAAACATACCTTCACCGAGGAGATACGCAGTATATTGCTCCCTCCTACGTATATCTCGCGAAGAGACCATGAGGATAAAATCAGAGAGATTAGAGCCCTCACAGAGTCATACCGACAATCCTTCTTTCCACGAACAATACGAGACTGGAATAGAAGGGAGAAGCGATAGAGGTACTCAAGGTAGACTCCGCCACACACCGTCAGGTGACTTGCGGAGTATGGATGTACACTCCTGGAAATGGAAAAAAGAACACATTGACACCGGTGTGTCAGACCCACCATACTTGCACCGGACACTGCGAGAGGGCTGTACAAGCAATGATCACACGCACGGCACTGCGAACACACCAGGAACCGTGGTGTTGGCCGTCGAATGGCGCTAGCTGCGCAGCATTTGTGCACCGCCGCCGTCAGTGTCAGCCAGTATGCCGTGGCATACGGAGCTCCATCACAGTCTTTAACACTGGTAGCATGCCGCGACAGCGTGGACGTGAACCGTATGTGCAGTTGACGGACTTTGAGCGAGGGCGTATAGTGGGCGTGAGGGAGGCCGGGTGGACGTACCACCGAATTGCTCAACACGTGGGGCGTGAGATCTCCACAGTACATCGATGTTGTCGCCAGTGGTCGGCGGAAGGTGCACGTGCCCGTCGACCTGGGACCGGACCACAGCGATGCACGGATGCACGCCAAGACCGTAGGATCCTACGCAGTGCCGTAGGGGACCGCACCGCCACTTCCCAGCAAATTAGGGACACTGTTGCTCCTGGGGTATCGGCGAGGACCATTCGCAACCGTCTCCATGAAGCTGGGCTACGGTCCCGCACACCGTTAGGCCGTCTTCCGCTCACGCCCCAACATCATGCAGCCCGCTCCAGTGGTGTCGCGACAGGCGTGAATGGAGGGACGAATGGAGACGTGTCGTCTTCAGCGATGAGAGTCGCTTCTGCCTTGGTGCCAATGATGGTCGTATGCGTGTTTGGCGCCGTGCAGGTGAGCGCCACAATCAGGACTGCATACGACCGAGGCACACAGGGCCAACACCCGGCATCATGGTGTGGGGAGCGATCTCCTACACTGGCCATACACCTCTGGTGATCGTCGAGGGGACACTGAATAGTGCACGGTACATCCAAACCGTCATCGAACCCATCGTTCTACCATTCCTAGACCGTCAAGGGAACTTGCTGTTCCAACAGGACAATGCACGTCCGCATGTATCCCGTGCCACCCAACGTGCTCTAGAAGGTGTAAGTCAACTACCCTGGCCAGCAAGATCTCCGGATCTGTCCCCCATTGAGCATGTTTGGGACTGGATGAAGCGTCGTCTCACGCGGTCTGCACGTCCAACACGAACGCTGGTCCAACTGAGGCGCCAGGTGGAAATGGCATGGCAAGCCGTTCCACAGGACTACATCCAGCATCTCTACTATCGTCTCCATGGGAGAATAGCAGCCTGCATTGCTGCGAAAGGTGGATATACACTGTACTAGTGCCGACATTGTGGATGCTCTGTTGCCTGTGTCTATGTGCCTGTGGTTCTGTCAGTGTGATCATGTGATGTATCTGACCCCAGGAATGTGTCAATAAAGTTTCCCCTACCTGGGACAATGAATTCACGGTGTTCTTATTTCAATTTCCAGGAGTGTAGATGTAGATGTAGGTTCGGGTAAAGACGATGGAGGTGAACAGCGATCACGCACCCTTCTTTCCAAAAGAAGGCCAGAAAGGCTTAATAATATTGAGATCTAATGACTGTAGTGGCCATGGAGAGACGCCTCAACTTACCTTGTGTTCACAAAACCACTCCTGGACGACGCAAGTTACATGAACGTGGCCCTGTCGTCTTGGAACACAGCAACACCATTGAGGAACAAACACTGTGCCGTCGGATGGACCTGAACAGCCAAAAATGTCACATAATCCTCGGCAGTAATGCTACGTTTCAGAGTATCCATGGGATCCGTGGAATACCGCGGTATGGCTGTCCAACTTAACATCGAACCCCCGCCATGTTTCACTCTTCGTAAGTAAACTCGGCCAGGAGTTATGACGCTGTGAAACAAGACTCACCTAGCCAAATGGCTTTCTTCCATTGCTCCACGTTTTATGGCTTTGGCACGACGTTACTGACATTTGCATCACTGATGAGTGGCTCTGGAATCCAAAACCTAGATTCTGGAGCTCCCTTCGTGTTGTTTTGATGTTGACAGGGTTTGCGAATGCGATATTCATTTCTACAGTGATTTTTCCAGCTCTCATCCTCTTCATTTTTCCTCACAATCCTCTTCAACGAGCGTTCGTCTCTATTACTCAACACACACCGTCGTCCGCGTTGTGGCTTAGCGGATAATGTTTTTCCGCTTACCCTGCATGCGGTATAAATGTTTGATACGGTGCCTTTTAAATGATCAGACACTTCAACTCCCTTGGTTACGGAAGCATCCACGACACGAGCACCAACAATTTACCCACGTTCGAATTCACTTAGACCCGACATAATGCACTCACAACTACACAGAACACCATTCTGACCACGAGTGGTGCCTGCAACGCATTGAGGACATAGCACAGATACCGTTCAAAGTCAAATACAACAGCGCAACCTAGAGACTTGGCTAGCAACTGCATTTATGTTCACTCATGTATTTCTCGAGGTGTTTTCCTATTTTCGTCCAACTCCTCTTCATGCCCCAGCATACTTCATACAATATGAAAAGACAATGGTATGTGCTATATCAATATCATGTTGTTATTGTTGTGGTCTTCAGTCTTGCAACAGTGAGTTGATAAGCAGAAGCGATGAACGCAGGTCACAGGAATATATTAGCTGTAAAATTCGCAAGACTGCGTCTCAGTGGATTCTCACTGTGCACATTGCCAGCCACATGATGTATCTTCGATATGTACTCGTATCCGGTAATACGACAAATAATCTGTTGTTGTTGTGGTGGTGGTTTTCAGTCCTGAGACTGGTTTGATGCAGCTCTCCATACCACTCTATCCTGTGCAAGCTTCTTCATCTCCCAGTAACTACTGCAACCTACATTCTTCTGAATCTGCTTAGTGTATTCGTCTCTTGGTCTCCCTCTACGATTTTTACCTTCCACGCTGCCCTCAAATACTAAATCGGTGATCCCTTGATGCCTCAGAACGTGTCCTACCAACGGATCCCTTCTTCTAGTCAAGTTGTGCCACAAACTTCTCTTCTCTCCAATCCTATTCAATACTTCCTCATTAGTTATGTTATCTACCCATCTAATCTTCAGCATTCTTCTGTAGCACCACATTTCAAAAGCTTCTATTCTCTTCTTGTCCAAACTATTTATCGTCCATGCTTGACTTCCATACATGGCTACACCCCATGCAAATACTTTGAGAAACGACTTCCTAACACTTAAATCTGTACTCGATGTTAACAAATTTCTCTTCTTCAGAAACTCTTTCCTTGCCATTGCCAGTCTCCATTTTATATTCTCTCTACTTCGACCATCATCAGTTATTTTGCTCCCCAAATAGCAAAACTCCTTTATTGCTTTAAGTGTCTCATTTCCCAATCTAATTCCCTCAGCATCACCCGACTTAATTCGACTAGATTCCATTATCCTCGTTTTGCTTTTGTTGATGGTCATCTTATATCCTCCTTTCAAGACACGATCCATTCCGTTCAACTACTCTTCCAAGTCCTTTGCCGTCTCGGAGAGAATTTCAATGTCATCGGCAAACTTCAAAGTTTTTATTTCTTCTCCATGGATTTCAATACCTACTCCAAATTTTTCTTTTGTTTCCTTCACTGCTTGCTCAATATACAGATTGAATAACATCGGGGAGAGGCTACAACCCTGTCTCACTCCCTTTCCAACCACTGCTTCCCTTTCATGCCCCTCGACTCTTATAACTGCCATCTGGTTTCTGTACAAATTGTAAATACCCTTTCGCTCCCTGAATTTTACCAATGCCACATTCAGAATTTGAAAGAGAGTTTGCCAGTCAACATTGTCAAAAGCTTTCTAAATATATGTCGAAAATTTGTGTGAATTATTTCATGTTTTTCAACAAATGTGTTCTGGTACTGATGTGTTCCACTTTTTTCCATATTTGCCATTCTATAATAATAAAATATTTCTACAAACAAAATATTAACTTTGGAAATCCTAGGTTCAAATGAAAACATCCAGCTAGCTACGTTCGTTTTCAAAATCAGTCAAATTTAAAAAAATGTTGGTGAAAGTGTAATATTGATCGTCAAGGAAGACAATTTTTGTCCTATTATTTTTTTAATTAAGTTATATGGTTCCAGATTCCCTTTCAAGTCTCAAACATCTATGATTTGTTATCTAAATACATGCAAAAGGAGTTTTAACCAAGAAATGGTTAACAGGATTTCAAGTAGTTTCTCACATTTTTGCAGACAAATGCCCGGCAGGTGCGTTATCTACATCTGAGAAACAAAACAGGCCAGCAGTTAAAGTACTAATTCGCACAGAACAGAGTAGACACAAATCCCAGACAGACGGTTCACAAGACTTTCTTTCAGTCACGTTACCGACCTTTGATTGCCCATGATTAGCCCACTTTTCCACATGGCTAACTATGCCTGAAGAAAAGGAACATTATTTACGTAAAAAAAGTATATGAAATACACACATTCATCGCTTGAACATAGATATATTATTCTAATATTATCACAGCAGATGCTTCAGACAGAGAGGACATAATAGCTGCTATTATGATAATGCACCAAGGAATATATGAGCGTCACGGAAAGTAAAACGACGAATTTCAAAGCACTCAACGAAGCGCACTTGATGACTAATTGTTACCTGCAGCAAATCAAATTGAACACACATTTCGGCCGTAATGTGCCTGATTATGCCAGCTAATGGATACGGCTATCCATCAAACTCTCGGACGTGAAACAGACTGCAGTGCTGCAGGTAGGAAAATTCATGACATTAGCTTGTTACGTCATGATTTGCTTGCATTAGCATGTTTTTTGATTCGGGACATTACAGTAAGTAGCCGTAATGAGCAACAGGCTTCAGACACACTGCAGCACAGCATCAAAAAGCACAGGGTGGCCAAAATACGACTGGCTTGGAAAATACACTGACGGAAAAAAATTGAAACACCAAGAAGGAGCTGTGCGACATAAACGAAAGTTGGTGACCGTGTTTGTGCATCTGAAACGTGATGTCTATTCAAATTTCGCGCCGGTCGCATAAGAGTAGCACTAGTAGCGGGTATGCAAATTAGATTTGGTTTAAATAATGTAATGATCGTGAGACTGGATGTGCAGAGTTGGTGTTAGTAAAGAGTGCCTTTAAGGCGACAAATACGCCGTTATCAACACTTCACTGTGTTTGAACGAGGTCGTGTAGTAGGGCTACGGGAAGCTGGATGTTTCTTTTTCGATAATGCGGAAAGACTTGGCAGGAATGCAACCACAGTACATGATTTCTACATCTACATCTACACTCATACTCCGCAAGCCACCCAACGGTGTGTGGCGGAGGACCCTTTACGTGCCACTGTCATTACCTCCCTTTCCTGTTCCAGTTGCGTATCGTTCGCGAGAAGAACGACTGCCGGAAAGCCTCCGTGCGCGCTCGAATCTCTCTAATTTTACATGCGTGATCTCCTCGGGAGGTATAAGTAGGGGGAAGCAATATATTCGATACCCCATCCAGAAACGCAGCCTCTCGAAACCTGGCGAGCAAGCTACACCGCGATGCAGAGCGCCTCTCTTGCAGAGTCTGCCACTTGAGATTGCTAAACATCCCCGTAACGCTATCACGCTTACCAAATAACCCTGTGACGAAAGGCGCCGCTCTTCTTTGGATCTTCTCTATCTCCTCTGTCAACCCGATATGGTACGGATCCCACACTGATGAGCAATACTCAAGCATAGGTCGAACGAGTGTCCCGTAAGCCACCCCCCTTGTTGGTGGACTACATTAACTAAGGACTCTCCCAATGAATCTCACCTGGTACCCGCCTTACCAACAATAAATTTTATATGATCATTCCACTTCAAATCGTTCCGCACGCATACTCAAAGATATTTTACAGAAGTAAATGCTACCAGTGTTTGTTCCGCTATCATATAATCATACAATAAAGGATCCTTCTTTCTATGTATTCGCAATACATTACATTTGTTTATGTTGCCACTCCCTGCACCAAGTGCCTATCCGCTGCAGATACTCCTGCATTTCGCTACAATTTTCTAATGCTGCAACTTATCTGTAAGCGGTGGTGACGAATATGTACTGCCGCAAGGAGACCGGGCTCCGGACGGTCAATTAGCGCTACCGAGAGGGAAGATCATCTGTTCGGCGTATGGTTCCGGCGCACCGTACTGCATCTGCAGCAGCAATCTGAGCAGCAGTTGGCACAACGTGACACAACAAACTGTCACAAATCGACTATTTCAAGGTCAGCTTTGAGCCAGACGCCCTGTAGTGTGCATTACACTGACCCAAACCACCGCCGTTTGCAACTTCACTGGTGTCAAGTGAGAGCTCATTGGAGGGCAGGATCGGGCCAGTTGTGTTTTGTTATGAAAGCTGGTTCCGCGTGGTGCCAGCGATGCCCGTGTGTTGATTATCAGAAGGCCAATTGAGGGCCTGCAAACAATTTGTCCTCGTGATAGACATACTGCGCCTACATCTGGACTCAGGGTCTGGGATGTGATTTCGTATGACAGCAGGAGCACTCTCGTTGTTATCCCACGCACCCTGACTGCGAATTTGTATGTCAATCTGCTGATGGTACCTGTTGTGTTTCCAGTCATGAACATCATTCCAGGCGACGATTCCCAGCAGGATAACGCCCACCCACGTACCGCTGTTCTAACCCAACATGCTCTACTGAGTGTCGACATTTTTCCTTGGCCTGCTGGATCGCCAGATCTGTCTTCAGTCGAGTACATATGAGACATCATCGGACGACAACTCCAGCGCCATCCCCAAACAGCATTAACCGTCCCTATATTGGCCGACCACGCGCAATAGACATTGAACTGAATCCCACAAAATGACATGCAGCACTGTAGAATACAATGCATGCACTTTTGCAAAAAGTGTTCAAATGTGTGTGAAATCTTATGGGACTTAACTGCTAAGGTCATCAGTCCCTAAGCTTACACACTACTTAACCTAAATTATCCTAAGGACAAACACACACACACACCCATGCCCGAGGGACCAGCCGCGCAGTCCATGACTGGAGCACTTTTGCATGCTTGTATTCAACATTCTGACGGTTTCATCGGTTATTAATATACCAGCAGGTCCATTTTGCGTGAATCTCTACATTAATTATTTTTAGGTGTTGCGATTTTTTCCGTCAGTGTATTTTCATTGTTTTGTGGAATCTTAATTTAAGCATAAGAGAGATCATTAGATGTTGTTGTTGTGATATTCAGTCCCAAGACTGGTTTAATGCAGCTCTCCATTCTACTCTATGCTGAGCAAGCCTCTTCATCTCCAAATAACTACTACAACCTACATCGTTTTGCACTTGCTTACTGTATTCACCTCTTGGTCTCCCTCAACAATTTTTCAACCGCCACATTTCCCTCCAGTACTAAACGGGTGATCCCTTAAAGTCTGAGTATGTCTCCTACCAACCGATCCCTTCTTTTAGCCAGTTTAAGTCACAAATTCCTTTTCTCGCCAATTCGATGCAGTACTTCTTCGTTGGTTCAAAAATGGTTCAAATGGCTCTGAGCACTATGGAACTTAACTGCTGAGGTCATCAGTCCCCAAGAACTTAGAACTAGTTAAACCTAACTAACCTAAGGAAATCATACACATCCATGCCCGAGGAAGGATTCGAGCCTGCGACAGTAGCGGTCGAGCGGTTCCAGACTGTAGCTCCTAGAACCGCTCGGCCACACCGGCCGGCTTTTCGTTGGTCATATGACCTATACGTCTAATCTTCAGCATTCTTCTGTTGCACCATATTTCAAAATCTTATATTATCCTCTTGTCTGAACTGTTTATCGTCCACGTTTCGTTTCCATACAAGGCTTTGCTGCAGATACAGGTAAATGCCTTCAGAAAAGACATTTGAGTCTATATTCGATGTTAACAAGTTTCTCTTCTTCAGAAAAGCTTCTCTTGCCATTTCCAGCCTGTATTTTATATCCTCTGTACTTCGGCTATCTTTTTTTATTGCCCAAATATTGGAACTCATTCACTAGTTTTAGTGTCTTGTTTCCTAATCTGATTCCCTCAGTATCGTCTGATTTAATTCGACTACATTACATTACCCTTGTTTTTCTGTTGTTACTGTTCCTCCTTTCAGGACACTGTCCATTCCGTTCAATTACTCTTCCAAGTACTTTGCTGTCTCTCATAGAATTACAATGTCAGCGGAAAACCGGAAAATTTTTATGTCTTCTACGCGAACTTTCATTCCTTCTCCAAATTTTTCATTGGTTTCCTTTATTGGTTGCTCATTGCACATATTGAATAACATCGCAGAAAGTCTAAGTTTACGCATGGGGTCAGTACTGCCTTGCATGTTCCTACATTTTCCGGAATCGAAACTGAACTTCCTCGAGGTCGACTTCTGCCAGTTTTTCCATTCCTTTGTAAATAATTCGTGTTAGTATTTTGCAGTCATCGCTTATGAAATTGATATTTCGATGATATTCATACCTGTCAGCACCTGCTTTCTTTGGAATTGAAATTATTACATAGTTACTGAAGTGTGAGGGTATTTCCTCTGTCTGATACATCTTGCGTACCAGATGGAATCGTTTTGTTATAGCCTGCTCTCACAAGGGGGACTGCCGTCTACTCCGGGGGGCTTGTTTCGGCTTAGGTCTGTCAAATTCTTGTCACAATGTCATATCTCCTAAATGATTACTTAACTACGCAAAACGAATCCAAGCACCAGAAAAAATTGCTTACGTATGAGATAGTATACAGAAAAGTCTTACTAAATCACAACGCCTGTTAGATGAGCAAATGAAAATCAAAAGTGCGTCGTCTCAGAATATTAACAAAGAGGAGCTGCATCTTTACCATAACACATTTTCTGTTGTGTACGAGTGAGAGTTTCCGCCCTTTCATGTGTTCAGTTCTGCTGGTTGTTTCTGATCGCAGCGCTATCGGGATATCTAGATCCTCAGTTATTCAGGTTGTTAGGACTTCCTTGCACGCTGTGTGGTTCTGTAATGGATACAAAATGGAGGAACAGATGCCGTTCATGAACAGAGAATGCAAATGTTAATTTATTCTACATCTAATATCAAGTAGTAAAAATAATACATAACTCTGTTGCTGGAGCTGTAGCGACAGTTGCTAACAGGAGATCTGAATGTACAAATATATACAGATACATTAGGTTTATAAATCTGTCACTCTTAAATATAACTTCTGTTCAAAAGATGTCGAGCCCTAGCCACCATGAAAGTCTGTAAATTTATTGAACTGGCAAACACTCAAAACGTTGGCCAATGCATGAATTTCCGTACTTAAGTACACCCGCCGCGACGAAACATCAGCGGCGTAACTGTCGGCGCGCTTACTTGACGATGCGGCCGCCCGGGTAACGGCCGATACCGCGCCCTTCCCCACCCCACCTTGGAAAGTACGGGGGGAGATCCGTGCCGTAAATAGTGATGAAGCTAGTCGCTTGGCTGGGGCAGAGCAGATCAACGCGTGTCCCGACATTCGTCTTGCGAGCTACAGGGATGCTGCTCCAGAAAATCAGGCGCAGGGCGCATCCGAAGGCACAAGTAGGAGCATGGGAAACTGCTGCCAGCGACTAGCCGATGGCGACGGCGTCGGTGTCTGGTAGAGGCGACCAGCGGCGTTGGCTGCACAGCGTCGTAGGTGGGCAGGCGGAGGCTTCTATTGGCGAGACGGCCACGCTCGGTAAGCTGCGTAGGAGGCTGCGTTGCAGCTGGCGGATGTGGCTACGCCACGACAGTCGGGCGTCGTACAGTGAAGAAAGCTGAAACATAATATTCTTCTCGGGTATGCAGCCGGATCATAACGTCTTCATGACACAATATTTCCGCGGTCCAACTGGCCGCCATCTTCAGGTGAGAGTGCTGGTGCACGATCTCGCCGGAACTGACTTCCCAGCGCAAGCGGCGGCCCCTATATAGGCCGCAGAAGACCCACAACGCGTGCGCGAGAAGGTGCCGTAACCGCCTTCTAGCGCAGTAGACATACCCCGCCGCCAGTGATGGAAACAGGCGAAATCGAGATATCGCTGTCAAAAATTAAAAAATTAAATTAGGGGCCGCCGCTTGTGCTGGAAAGTCATTTCCGGCGAGATCGTGCACCAGCACTCTCACGTGAAGATGGCGGCCAGTTGGACCGCGGAAATATTATGTCATGAAAACGTTATGATCCGGCTGCATATCCGAGAAGAATATTATCAATTATTACGCCGGGAAAGCCTTCGTAGTCACAATACTGAAACAGTTTGCTTTACAGCAGGTTCACTCCAATTCACGCAGCCGTAGCTGATTTTGGTGACACCGATGCGTGCCTGAGCTCCCGGGAATAGTAGAACGCGTTCTGCCAGCTGATCTAAGAACAGTGTCGGATTCCTATAAATGTGGCTCGTTGTACACTCGTTATTGAACTCTGGCATTCGGGTGAAACTTCGTAGTGAAGCCTGAGGCTGCAGCAGAGCAACAAGGACGAAGCAGATGCAGCACGGTCCGATGGCATCTGCCATGCAAACGTTGTGCCGGCGAAATGACAGGAGCATGCGGCGTACGATATGAACCCAGAAAATCATTAATGCCTTTTCACGTGAATGTGAAGCTCGAAGTTTTGACATTTGTGCCTTGAACGTTAGAAAGAAACGTTCGGCCTCGCTGTTAGACTGTGGGGCGAAAGATGCCGCCCTGACATGCTGTATTCCATTTTGTTGGCAAAATTGTGAGTATTCCTTTGAAGAAAAAGCAGGTCGATTGTCAGAAACAATTGTTTGTGGCAAGTCTTCGAGACAAAATCCAGAAGCGAGCTCATTAGTAGTGCTGGCGGCATTCGACGAATGCATTGAGATAACAAAAGGGTATTTGCAGTAGTTATCGACGATAACTAACCAACGTGTTTGCAAAAAGGGTCTAACAAAGTGTATATGGAGTATCAGAATGTCGTCAGGAGAAAATTTCCTGGCGGAGAGCGGCGTGATCGTCCGCGCAAGCGTGACACTTTGCCTTCATACGTTCTGTTTGCTTGTCTAAACCAAGCCAGGTACAATGCTGGCGCACTAGTTGCTTAGGGCGAATTGTTCCCCAATGACCGCTACGTAGAAGACGTAACACCTGTTGTTGCAACGAGGCGGGGACTGACATTCTTGTCTGATCGTTAGGCATGTGAAGCCGAATCACATCATTCGGATGAGAGAAACTGTTGCCGTGGACAAAGTATCTTCGCACTGAAATGATGAAATGATCGTATGGCATTTATTGGCCGGGATATCCCCTTCGGGGTTGGGCTGCCGCATTGCAAGTCTTTTTAGCTGACGCCACGTCGGCGACTTCTGCGTGTCAATGATGATGGACACACAACGTCCAGTCCCCTGCCGGGAATCGAACCCGGGTCCACTTGAGTGGTAAGCGGTAACGCACTAAACGATAGGGAATACATTTCTGAGAGCACGGCCACCCCTTGCGAATGTAACTCTTTAGCACGTAGTGATTGGTTATGTTCCACCGTTAATCAGTAGGAAAAGAATCGAAGGCTTGCGAATCAGAAGAATCAATATGTAAACAAGCAACTTCCGATGCGTCGAATGCTGCATCCATGCCGACAGGTAAGGAGACAATGTCTCGTCGTTTGCGTGTTACGCCATCAGGTAATAAAGAATTTTATACTGGTGATATAACAATGATAGCGACCAGCGTTGAAGCTTTTGCTCCTTGCAGTCTGGAACTTGTTTCGGCAGATGAAACAGTGCAGTCAAAGGCTTATGGTCCATGGCCCGGAAAAATGTTCGGCCAGCAAGGCGTGACGAAATTTGGTGGCCGGCCCGAGTGGGCGTGCGGTTCTAGGCGCTACAGTCTGGAGCCGAGCGACCGCTACGGTCGTAGGTTCGAATCCTACCTCGGGCATGGATGTGTGTGATGTCCTTAGGTTAGTTAGGTTTAATTATGTCCTTAGGTTAGTTAGGGTTAATTAGTTCTAAATTCTAGGCGACTGATGACCTCAGAAGTTAAGTCACATAGTGCCCAGAGCCATTTTTGAAATTTGGTCACACCATATATTACAATTAGTGCTTCCTTCTCCAGCTGACTATAATTATTGTGATCACTGTTCAAAATTTTGGGAGCAAATTCGATTGGGCGTTCTGTTCTGCCAGTTTTGTGGGATAAAACTGCCCCGGTGCCATGGGACGAGGCATCAACTGCAAGCACGAGTGGTTTAAGCGGATCGTAGTGCATAAGGCAAGGGTGACAAAGCGTTGCATTTTTCAGTCTTTAAAAAGCCTGATCACAGTGTTTTTTCCAATGGAACGGAACATTTTTAAGTCTGAACTGGTTCAGGGACGTGGCAATTTGCGCCATATTAGGAATGAGCTTTATGTAGTAAGCCAGTTTTCGAAGAACAGCTTGCAGTTCACCTGAATTCTTAGGAGAAGGAAATTGCTGAATTGCTTGAAAATGTTTCGTCGAAGGACGAACATCATTGGCATCGATGATATGTCCTAAGTATTCAACCGTTGTGTTCAAAAAGAACATTTCTGCAAGTTACATTTGACGTCCGCCTGAGTTCAGACTTGAAAAAGACAGTCCATATTTATAAGGTGTTGTTCTGGTATTTGTCTGGAGACGATTGTGTCGTCAAGGTAGTTAAAACAACCTTGGACGATTCTTGTTCGAGAGATCTTTGAACCAACGCAGGCGTGGAAGCACTTCTCAAAGGCAGGCGTTGATATTCACACAAGCAGACATTAGTACACATAACAAAAATTTTCTTTGTCTCTTTGTCCAATGTAATTGAAGATAGGCTTCTGCAAGTTCAATTTTTGAGAACTGCCCTACCGCTGGGCAGTTCAAAATTTACTCTGTAAGTAGGTGGGGGCAAGAATCAATGACTGTCTGTGAATTTACCGTGTGTTTGAAATCGGCACAAAGACGAATCTTTTCATTTGGTCTACGAAGAACGACTAAGGGTGATGCCCACTGACTTGCTGAAAAAGGTTTTAAGACTCCGACGGATTCCAGTCTCGCGTAATCATGCGACACAGGGGGTACGAGGTAAAATTTGAGTTGCGCATTAGCTTTCAGCATAATATGAGCGTAAAAATCTTTTCACATCCTAGAGTACCGTCGAACAAATTTTGATACTTGTCACAGAGTTACTGATTTGCGGCACGAGAAACATTTAGGTTAATGGCGTGCATATTGTGCTGTAAGTCTAATCCGAAGGAATCAAACGCATCCATGCCGAAAATATTTGTGCTCACGCGTGAGCTGACTACATTGAAAGGGACTTCCTTAGTTGTGTTTTGCATTTTCCAGGAATGCGGCACGTTCCAAGCACAGAAATGTTTTCGCCGTTTTAGGCAGCGGGATGCAAAAAAAAAAAAAAAAAAAAAAAAAAGGTTCAAATGAAATGGCTCTGAGCACTATGGGACTCAACTGCTGTGGTCATTAGTCCCCTAGAACTTAGAACCACTTAAACCTAACTAACATAAGGACATCAAACACATCCATACCCGAGGCAGGATTCGAAGCTGCGACCGTAGCAGTCGCACGGTTCCGGACTGCGCGCCTAGAACCGCGACACCACCGCGGCCGGCGTAGTGGGATGCAGACAAGATGTTTGTAAAAGCGGTTGGCCAATTTTTCACATGTATCTAGGTTAAGGAACGTGACGGAAGCCGGTATCTAGTTGAAAAGGCAATGACTGATCATAAATTTGCAATGTAGTCCACAGTCTGTGGTGCATGTTCTGAATGCAACTGTCCATGCCGTGTTTGGAAAACTGTTCGCTGTTTCTACCTGCGCAGTACGGCGCTTTCGTGAATTTCGAGGTTGGCAGAGCCCTTTTGAAGTGTTTAATATTCGCATTAAACGTGTGTATGTGTGTGTGTGTGTGTGTGTGTGCCAGCGCGCGCGTGCGCGTGCGCGCGCGTGCGTTTTCTTCGTCTTCGCTTGTATGGTTTTTGAGCAGGAGGAGGCGCAGAATCTGAACACGAAATGACATTGATTTCCATCCCTTCCTGTTTTGCGTTATTGCGGCGTGAAACAGATGAGGGCTTTCTAGTACTTTGCAGGCAGACTGGTTTTGTATGTCCCGTGAAATGACAAAATTTGCATTGAACTTTTTTGAAGAAGCAGTTCTTCCGATCATGAGTTGCATAGAATTTCACACCTGACTTCGCTTTGCGCGGAGCTGGGACAGTGTAGTCAGCGTTGCGCCGGGGCGCCAAACTCTGTATGTAGTGTGGCTGGTCTTGTTTACGCGTTGCTGACTTGCGAGTCCTGGGGCCGGGGCTGTGGCTGCGGCATGGAATGTGTGCTTCAAGTGAAGCGGTAACTGGTTGACAGAAATCTTGCTAGGCTAAATCTTGAACTTCTCGTACAGCGTTTACTTTAAGGACTCCTTAAGGCTATGGTTGCGATGCTTTAGAATTTCAGCCCTTTCTGATTTGACAGATTCGGATCAGAAATGGTTCAAAGGCTCTGGGTACTATGGGACTTGACATCTGAGGTAATCAGTCCCCTAGAACTTAGATCTCCTTAAACCTAACCAACCTAAGGACATCACACATCCATGCCCGAAGCAGGATTCGAATCTGCGACAGTAGCGGTCGCGCGATTCCAAACTAAAGCGCCTAGAACCGCTCGGCCACTGCGGCTGGCGACAGATTCGGAATAATAGCAGCGCGGAGTATTTCATCCTGAAAAGTTGCACCACAGACACAACTGAATCTAAAGTCTCTAGGCATGCCTTGCAATTCCGAAATCCATTATTTATTGCATTGATCACTACTGCGGCCGGAAAAATTTATATCTGCAACAATAACGTGTGGTCGACTCTAAAAACCTTCCTCTAATGTTGCAATTACTTCTTCGTAGGGCCGGGTTTGGGGTTTACTGGGGGAAAGAATTTCACTGGGAGGCGGTAGGTGTACACTCCTATAATGAAAAAAATGCGTGACGTCTTTCACCTGTGATTTTGTAGACATGGCCAGTCTGTCATGTCTTCCTTGGACTTTGTGCGATTCTTTAGTAAATACTGGAGCGAGGGACAGATACTGGTCATGAACAGAGAATTCAGATATTAATTTATTCTACATCTAACTTCAAACAATAAAAACAATACATTACTTTGTTGCTGAAGCTGCAGCGTCAGTTGCTAACACTGGGACTGAATGTAGAAATATACACAGATACAAAAGATTTAGAAATCTGGCACTCATCAATACAATGTCTGTTCAGAATATGTCGAGCCCTGCCCACTGTGAAAGTCTGTAAATGTTATACAACTAGAAGGCACACAAAATGGTGCCAGTGCAGGAGTGTTCGAACGTAAGTACACCCTCCGCCGGAGCTCCGAAGGGGCGTTGCATGTATCTCATTGGCAGCTGCGTAATTTTTCGTGGCAGCGCCCTAATGCCGCGGTGGCGGTTGTAGGAAACCCGGCGGCGTAACTGACGGCGCGCGTATTTGAAAGTGCGACCGTTTAGATAACGGCCTGTACGGCACGGGTTAAGCCTGATTCAGCTGTCCAGACGTGTGAACGTAGTACAGCCTCACTGTATGGATCGGAAAAGCCTCGTCAGTATGTTAAACAGTCGTTGTATAATCTTAAGATTGTTGCAAAATGTCCAGGCCACTCTTATTCTGGCAACAATATTTCTCTGCAAAATACATATCTTTCGTATTTACAGACTTCCTCCATCAAGTGCCTCCATTCGTTGTTTAGTTTTATCTGCACTAGAGGGAAACACTACATTGACGTCAGCAAAATGAAGATGGCTCAGATACGTTGTGTTAACATGTATTCCTTTGTCGTTTACCCAGTTCACGGATCTAGAAACTTGCTCAACGAATATTGATTGTAGTCTCGGTGATACGGAATCTCCCTGCCTTACTCCTCTTCCAATTCCTCACTATAGCAGTCTCTCTCTGTCTGACACACACACACACACACACACACACACACACACACACACACACACACACAAACAAACACAAACATCAGTGCTTTGGATGTTTTTTCTCTGCGTCGAACAGTCTTCCCACAAACACGTCGCAAACCTTATGACCTGATGTTTTTTGCACGATCGTAACTGCACCACTAAGCGGACTATGCCTGTATGTATACATTAGCCGTTTTGCATCTACACATCAACACGTGACCTGCTGTCCTGGGGAAAATAAGCATGGCTCGCTCTTGCCACATTTACTTGGAGGCACTACACAACCTAAAAACATAGGCTATAATTATTAGTTTAAAAATGATGTAAATACTGATGTCATGCAGAAACATCTATACTTATACCCATTACACCCTATATTTTCTTCAGTACACTCAAGTACATCGAAGCAATGCCTGTTAGTACAGATTTCGTTAAAACCGAGTCCAAAGATTCCTCAATATCTCTGAACCTCAAACAGAGCTGTCAATTACACTCGTAGCACTAGTCTATAATTTCGTACATGCCTCAGTTTAGATTATATACACTTTTAAAGCCAGCTTGTTCCTTTACTTGATTACAATGTCATTTTTATACGCCTTTAACTATTATCGTAGTGAGTACTGAGCATATTACGGAGATCAGGCTGACAGCTATGTAGTTCTTTGTGTTTCATTCCTCTGTTAGTGAACATTAATATGGGGTGTGGCCAGCCGTCGCTTTTATGAGGACCTTAAATCCGCTGGGGACACTTTCAGTGATGTATTTGAATGTCTGCAACGGAATGGTAGTCCATTCTTCCTCAAGATCCGAAACCGGAAAATGTAGTGATCTTCGACTCTGGGGTCTGGAGAGAGGTCGGCATTCTAACTCATTCCATAGGTTCAAGTAGGGACTCTGGGCTGGTCAGTAGATTTCAGAAATGTTGGTGTCCACAAACCATTGCCTCACAAATACTGCTTTATTAAACGGTGCATTGTCATGCTGATACAAACAGTCATAATTCCCGAACTGTTTCTCTACTGCACGCAGCACACAATGTTGTAAAATATGTTTGTATCCTTCCGCATTCAGCGTTTTCTTGTGGTAATCTTGTAGTAAGCACTCTAAATCCTCTTATAGACAGTTCTTTAAACAACTGGACTCACTGACAAGTTCACAGTACATTTAGACTCTTATGAAATTTGTTTTTAACAATTCATCAACGTTCGAACAGTAACATTCATAAATATAATACTAGAAGAAGAAACGAGTTACACTATCCATTGTATGTGTGAGTGTGTGTGTGTGTGTGTGTGTGTGTGTGTGTGTGTGAGAGAGAGAGAGAGAGAGAGAGAGAGAGAGAGAGAGAGAGAGAATTGTGCCCATAATTAATGTAAAAGACAGTCATGTAAATGATTAGCATGTCACGATACCTTTCCTGAGAAGACATAATTTTATCCTGGCTCGTTCGACATCCTGACGAGAGGCAGCAGTTATGATGCACGGAAATAAACTAAACACGTAGCACAAGAGGGCCGCTGCTTTTGCCTTGGCGCATCTCGGTGGCGCAATGCTGCTCGCAACAGCTCTTATTTTCCCCGCTGGCGATTTTATACGGAGAGACTACAAAAAAACTCATTCCCCAACCACCCGCCATAATAGCAGCCGTATTGATTCGAAACAACAGAACAATAGTAGTCAAGGTTTTAATAATCCCGGAGCGGATAGATTCTGAGTGCCGTGCGACGTGTAATTAAAGCCGGGCTGCCATTAGATACTCTGGGCTAATTAAATCACTGCTAGCCTGTACATTAGAAAGCTGCACCTCTATTCCAATTTAAAGCGGAAACTGAGAAGAACTCAATTAATTATCCATATAACTTTCTGTATTTCTAACCGCGAAGAACGCCCCATCTCCTCTTCTATAGCTTGCAACTAATCTTCACTGTTATTGTGACGATGCTAGCATTAAACCAAATTTGGAACTGTAGCAGATGATACAAGCGTGGATTTTACAGATTCACATCTGGCAACAATAATGTTGCTATTCCTAGTGTGTAGTGTGCAGTCTCATTTGCAAATTAAAATTAATTCACGGGTGGTTTCCGATGTGAAGTACACATTTATAAGTTTCGTACAAGACAAAATTTGTTGCTACTGACACCAAAGTACGAACTCCGTAAGCACTCTCCATCCTCAATTTAGCTGTCTGAACGCATAAAAATAACGTTGAGCCCACCACTTCGTAGCAAAGATTTTACCTAGAGTCTTATGGGGTAGGCATATAGTTTCAGTTATCACCTCAATGAAATGAAGTTCCATAATTAATCTTCTGTTTGTTTTCAGATAAATGTCTTCATTCCTTGCCTTTTTCGATGTAATAATTAAAACTGTCACTACCCCTTATGTATTGTGAAACTCAGTCTAAAATTATGGTATTCGTAATAAAAAATGTAGGGTTAAAATTACACCTGAAGTCAATAAACTTCATCGGCTAATCAACAATAAAGTGCTGCCGCCTATTCTTGTGTTAGCTTCTGCACTCAAAGATATCTCTTACAATACTTGGATGTAGGGAGAATGGCGTTCGATTGTAGGTGTCTTACTGCATTTCCTTATGCGACACCGGTGTGCACACTTGAAGATATCATGGCCGTGCGTCTCTTGAGTTCCAGCACGCGAGTAGCTTATGTGAAGATCTTTTTGTGGCTCGTGTTTGCGTGCTGAGTCTGAAGGCTTACATTTTTTTTTCGTCTACAGCAGACTCTGAAAGAGGGAATGAAAACTATTCATTTTGCACGTCTGCTGTGAATTATGTTTCTCCTTTGGCAGCAAACATTTCATCTCTTCAACTCATCAAATAAGTGAACTGTTCCTACCCTTTTCCCCTTTTCCAACATTTGTGTTGTCTACGTTTTTGAGATGCGTTACACAACTAGATTTTCGGCTTCACTACTGTCATTGTTTTCTTTGTGTTATATTCTAGAACTCCTTCCAGACACATATTAGACGAAACATTATGACCACTGCTCGCCACAAGAATTAATTCCACTTCGTGGCATTGCGGGCGCGTGATGCAGTAGGGAAAGTATGTAAATGGAGCAGACAAACGCAGAATTCTAAGGATGATACGGCCCTCGAATGGTGAAATGTTTGAAAGAAATTTCTGCCATTTGACTGGCAATTGTTCATTTATTTTACGCAGTCATGATTTCGGCTTTGTAGCCATTCCCAATTGCTTGTTGAAGTGTTAAAATACGTCTGACCTGTGTCACACGTCATCATAGAAAAACCATATTTCTGGTCTTATAAACTAATTCCCCCCCCCCCCCCTCCCCATGAACCATGGACCTTGCCGGTGGTGGAGGGGCTTGGGCGGTGCAGCGATACAGATAGTCGTACCGTAGGTGCAACCACAACGGAGGGGTATCTGTTGAGAGGGCAGGCAAACGTGTGGTTACTGAAGAGAGGCAGCAGCCTTTTCAGTAGTTGCAGGGGCAGCAGTCTGCATGATTGACTGATCTGGCCTTGTAACATTAACCAAACCGGCCTTGCTGTGCTGGTACTGCGAACGGCTGAAAGCAAGGAGAAACTACAGCCGTACTTTTTCCGGAGGACATGCAGCTTTACTGTATGATTAAATGATGATGGCGTCCTCTTGGGTAAAATATTCCGGAGGTAAAATGGTCCCCCATTCGAATATCCGGGAGGGGATTACTCAGGAGGACGTCGTTATCAGGAGAAACAGAACTGGCGTTCTGCAGATCGGAGCGTGGAATGTCACATACCTTAATCGGGAAGGTAGTTTAGAAAATTTAAAAAGGGAAATGGGAAGGTTATAGTTAGATATAGTGGGAATTAATGAAGTTCGGTGGCAGGAGGAACAAGCCTCTACGTCAGGTGAATAGAGGGTTATAACTACAAAATCAAATAGAGGTAATGCAGGAGTAGGTTTAGTAATGAATAAAAGAATAGGAGTGCGGGTAAGCTACTACGATCATCATAGTGAACGCATTATTGTAGCCAAGACAGGCACGAAGTCCACGTCTACCACAGTAGTACAAGTTTATATGCCAACTAGCTCTGCAGATGACGAAGAGATTGAAGAAATGTATGATGAGAGAAAAAAAATCACTCAGATAGTGAGGGGAGACGAAAATTTAATAATCATGGGGGACTGGAATTCGATAATAGGAAAAGGAAGAGAAGGAAAAGTAGTAGGTGAATATGGAATGGGGGTAAGGAATGAAATAGGAAGCCGTCTGGTAGAATTCTACACAGAGCATTACTTAATCATAACTAACACTTGGTTCAAGAACCATGAAAGAAGGCTGTATACGTGGAAGAGGCATGGAGACACTGGAAGGCTTCAGACAGATATATAATGGTGAGACAGGGATTTTGTAACCAGGTTTTAAATTATACGACGTTTACAGGGGCAGATGTGGACTCTGACCACAATTTATTGGTTATGAACTATAGACTAAAACTGAAAAAATTGCAAAAAGGTAGTAATATAAGGAGATGGGACCTGGATGAACCGAAATAACCAGAGGTTGTAGAGAGTTTCAGAGAGAGCATTAGGGAACGATTGACAAGAACGGTAGAAAGAAATACAATAGAAGAAGAATGGGTAACTTTGAAAGATGAAATATTGAAGACAGCAGAGGATCAACTAGATAACAAGGCTAGTAGAAAATATCAGGTAACAGAAGAGATATTGAATTTAATTGTTGAAAGGAGGAAATATTGAAATACAATAAATGGAGCAGGCAAAAAGGAATACAAACGTCTCAAAAATGAGATCCGCAGGAAGTGCAAAATTTGCTAAGCAGGGATGGCTAGAGGACAAATGTAAGGATGTAGAGGCATATATTACTAAGGGTAAGATAGATACTGCCTACAGGAAAATTAAAGAGATCTTTGGAGAAAGTAGAGCCACTTGTATGAATATCAAGAGCTCATACGGAAAACCCGTACTAAACAAAGAAGGGTAGGGACTACATAGAGGGTCTATACAAGGGCGATGTACTGGAGAGCAATCTTGTGGAAACGGACGAGGACGTAAATGAAGATGACATGGGAGATATGATACTGCATGATGAGTTTGACAGAGCACTGAAAGACCTAAGTCGAAGCAAGGCCCCGAGAGTAGACAACATTCCATTAGAACTACTGATAGCCATGGGAGAGCCAGCCCAGACAAAACTCTACCATCTGGTGAGCAAGATGTATGAGGCAGGCGACATACCCTCAGACTTCAAGGAAAATATAATAATTCCAATCCCAAGGAGAGCAGGTGTTGACAGGTGTGAAAATTACCGAACTACTATTCTTTCACATTAATTGATGTCGGGAGATACTGACGGAACTGCGATTCAAATGTATTTATAAACAGCATGATTTGGGGGGAAATGGGACAAGGTACATTAGCGTTACCCCACCAAAGCCACTAACAGTTAAACACGACTCCCCAGTACCATATGTTCTTCTGAAACATGAAGGCTTCGCATTATCGCAACAGGTGTTAAGGCTGTATCCGCGAAAAACCATGACTCACAAAATAGAAGGTTTTTAATTATAGATTTCCTTGAGCCCAGAGGTTTATTGAATGTTCTTTCGGAATATTAAGTCATAAGTGGAGGATTTTTCACCGACCCCTGAATGTCATTCTTTATCTAGCAATATCAATGGTCAAAACGTTTTCGCTTTTGCGTAGTTTTGTTCGAGTAAGAGATAGATACAGCTTTGAAGACACTCTGTATGTTACCGGTTTCGAAGATGTGGCGGAAACTGCACCCGCCAGTAGTTCAGGTAAGACTGTACGAGATAAGTTTGCAGAACATTTTGTTGGTACAGGAACTGTGTCCTGGCAGGAATCAAAAAGTCATTGGCCGGCCGCTGTGGCAGAGCGGTTCTAGGCGCTTCAGTCCAGAACCGCACTGCTGCTGCGGTCGCAGGTTCGAATTCTGCCTCGGACATGGATGTGTGTGATGTCCTTAGGTCAGTTAGGTTTAAGTAGTTCTAAGTCTAGGGGACTGATGACCTCAGATGTTGAGTCCCATAGTGCTTAGAGCCATTTGAACCAAAAATTCACTGAATACAGGCCACCTATCTCAAAGACAGACATATGCCGTTGTGTACAATTTTTCTACGTAATTATCAATTGTGCTATGCAGAAACTGAACTTGTAAATGTAATTCTTTAATTGTAATGCTTTGTATTTCGTATGGAAAGACAGTAAAAGTACAAGGAAAACATATGTCTATTTACCATATTTCTTCTGATTTGCCTCGTTCAAAACTTCAATGCTGAGCATTATATTTGCACTGACATCTTGCCAGGCCTTCAAACGGCTCTTGCAGTCCCCATGCGATAAATCCCATACTTCAGGTCTACTTTCAACTTCACTAATTAACATGTCGGTATCGACGTGACTAGACACCGTGGAACCTTCTCAAATTACAGTCGTATTGCTACGCTAGTGGACTGCTTCTGTTGAAACGAGATATTCTGTTTCTGCTGCCCGAGGTATCCGCAGCATTGTACACGCAATAATTTGTTTCTATGTATTTAACTGATACGAACGGCTCCGTAGTGCACGGACCTTCCGCACAACTGTGTGAAGCCCTCTACGAACACGTGTCTACCAACCGCGCGGAACGGAGAGCGCTACGTCCGTTGCAAATAAAACATTATCCGACCTTTTCCTGTCTCCCAGGGCTTGCCCCAGGGTGCAATTTTAAGCCCACTCCTCTGTACCCTGTATACGCATGGTCTACAGCACTTAATCACTTCCCCAACAAAAATATTGCAGTATGGTGACTATGTCTGTGTATATTGTACTGCTGCTTCGTATCTTCAGGCCCAAACGGAATTACTCACAACCATTGCGTACATTGACGAGTGGCAATTCACTAGTGGGTTGGATTTTCGGCTGAGAAATAAGCAATCGTAATCGTCCGCTTTTAGAAGTGGACATCGACTCGCATTGATGGTCACACTCCGTGTGGAACATACACTTTTCTCATAAAATCTCACGCACGATTTCGGGGGATGCTTTTTGACTCTCGGTTAAACTGGGCGCCTCACATCCGATCCGTTGTTACCAAGTGTGATGAAGGCTTAAATGTAAAACCATCACTCACCCCTGTGTGGTGGGGAGCGCACCAGAGTAATTTACTCTCTCTGTACCGGGGGTTATTCGATCTCGGCTAGACTATGGCTGTCAACTGTACCACAAAGCATAGTTCCTCTTCAGTACAGAGCCATTCGTAGCTGTCTTGGGGCCATGTGATCGAAGCCCACCAACGTTCTTTTAGTGGAAGCAGGAGAGAAACCCTGGAGCATTAGACACCAAATGCTATCAGGTAAACTCTTCATTCAAGGCATGGCCTTTATGGACAGTTCTGTCTGACAAAGTAGAGATTGCATTTACCGACTATGGACTGCCTCCTACAGAAGGAATAAAGCTCCTGCCGTTGGCACCAGTTTTGACACTTAGTCACCTCTCATACGTTCTATACGATGTTCATCGCATTTGCCTTTTTTTGACTACTCTCTTCGTACACTCGGCTTTCATATTCCAGTCCGTTATTTTAATATAAACTGTTTGGGAAGTGCTAATGTCAGTAGTGGATTCAGTCATCTCGTTGCAGCTCAGTGGCCTAGTCTTCTCTGTGTGTTTACTGATCATCATCATCATCCTCATTTAAGACTGATTATGCCTTTCAGCGTTCAGTCTGGAGCATAGCCCCCCTTATAAAATTCCTCCATGATCCCCTATTGCCAGCCGCCGTGGTCTCGCGGTTCTAGGCGCGCAGTCCGGAACCGTGCGACTGCTACGATCGCAGATTCGAATCCTGCCTCGGGCATGGATGTGTGTAATGTCCTTAGTGGGAACTAACTTGGTCGCGTCATTACGTCTAGCCACGTTCCAGTTCAAAGTTGTTAGCTCGCAGTGCAAGGACAGAAAGTCGTAGCGGGATATGCCCTCGCGGGCAGCCACGACGGTCTGCCGTTGCCGTCAATTGATTTATTGACGACCAGCAGAAAAGAGGACAATTCTGATGGAAAGGGTGGCGGAACGTGCAAGCAAAATGTTAAAAAGTCTAGTGCGTAAATGGTGCGCAAATTATGGCAGGAGGTAGACTCAAAGAGTGGGAAGAAGCAACTTGCATACGATAAAGATCCCATAGACGCTACGTGTAAGTGCTATTAGGCAGCAATTTCACTGCTATTATGTACAATAGAACGAAATATAAACTTTGCGAAAATTATCTCACAGAACAAGGCTATCAACTATACTCCGAAAAAACGTTTTGACTATAAGATTCGGTTCGTCAGATTTTCACGAAAAAATTGAGCATGAGAATTAAAGAGGCGAACGATTTGGTTCAAATGCCTCTGAGCACTATGGGACTTAACATCTGAGATCATCAGTCCCCTAGAACTTAGAACTACTTAAACCTAACTAACCTAAAGACATCACACACATCCATGCCCGAGGCAGGATTCAAACCTGCGACAGTAGCGGTCGCGCTGTTCCAAACTGTAGCGCCTAGAACCGCTCGGCCACTGCGGCCGGCTGGCGAACGATGTATTTCGGATGAAACATGGCTTCATAAACATTACAGTGGGAATAAATGTTGTGTACAGCGGTAGTGTGCCAAAACAAAAATGCTAGCCAACCTTTAATCACTGTACTGTGCAGGGCACTGGCGTACAGACGTGTACCGAGTGAGCGCTTCACTTCTAAGAATGCTGAAGTGTGTGCTGTTACTAAAGAGTGGGCAAAATAAAACTGACCCAGAAAATATTTCACGCACTTTAAGACAGACAACCGAACTTACATCATCTGCCGCGGGCGTGGATAATGTAAGTTAGGTTGCCCAGCGTAAGGTGCACGTAATATCGTCCTGGCGAGTTTTATTTCGCACACCCTGTGCCTCTCCTCCCTGCATCTCGGGCATAAATACTCCAGTGCTGCCACCAGGGCCAGGTCTACATTTCACACTGACTTGATCTTACGTGCGATAATATTGAGGCGCAACCCAGTTCAAACTTGCCCTTATGCAGAATGCATGATCTTCATTCCACAGGATTGCTACGGCAGGTACACATAATTACGAGTGTTTCAAAACAGTATTAAAGACAGTATTTAAGAATGCAATTCCATGCCTGAAGATTCTATTTACATTTAGATTCAAAAATTTAATTTGCCTGATAAGGGTTTTATATGCTTACTGTGTATCAAAGAATTTTCAAGAATGGCGGATTGTGTTAAAATATGTAGGTGCACATACGCATGAACAGATATGTCAAGAAGCACCACCTAGCATCGACTTTCCTAAGCTGAGGCAAATTTGTGTGTACGCCCAGTTGAACCTAGTGAATGGAACACTCGTTTTATCAAGCAGTGGAACAACATATAAACATCAACTTTTGTAACAAATATCGGAAAACGTCAAAGGAGAGCTACGAAATGTTGAAACAAATGTACACATCAGGAGCCGCACGAGGCAAAAGTATTTTCGGCTGACCTGAACGCTTTTGCGACTGGAAGAAAAGTGACGATGTACCTAGTTTGCGCAACACCAACCTCACTGTAGTTCCTTGCCAACAGCACCTACTTAAAACTAACACGTTTTGTTTTGCATCATAAGTCAACAAGCATGATAATAGGCAACATCAAGAAAGTGTAATAAACTGCTCAAAATAAATTTGCCCCACCTGCATATCTACAAAGACTAGCAGAAAATGAAAGAGTAAACCTGAAAAAAAACTTAATTGTAAAATAAAAACAAAAATAATCAAAATAAATGCAATATTTTCGAAAGGGCACGTATGTGAAATGTCCTTCATATGCGTTAATAGTTTAGTGAATGAATTCATACACAACACTGTAACGACCTCCCACAGTACCTTTCCCTTTTTCGCCATCCCCTCTTCGAACCCGGGTTGCCGGATTCGATTCCCAGCGGGGTCAAGGATTTTCTCTGCCTCGTGATGACTGGGTGTTGTGAGCTGTCCTTAGGTTAGTTAGGTTTAAGTAGTTCTAAGTTCTAGGGGACTGATGACCATAGATGTTAAGTCCCATAGTGCTCAGAGCCCTCTTCGAAATCAGAAATAGAAACTGCTCTAAGTAGAGAAGTTACCGCCACAAAGTCTTGTAGCCTGATTTCATGAGACTGCTTCTTATTGATCGTCGAAATAACTGAGGTTCAGTGATATCTCTTTTACTGTAAAACTTATTGCTGGAGTTTTTGTATTGAACTCCGTTGCAATATTTCCTGTCAGTTCCGTAAACTTTATTAGTCTCTCTGATATGGCGAAGTTCATGCAACTTCGTGATTTTACAGACGATGGGTCACGGAAATAAGGCATTCACTTATGCATCAAATCACAGAATTCAATCATATAGAATTTACCAGCGCCCCAACGCTATAATAAAAATGTGCAAGTTGTACATATCTGCTGACCATTCAGTGGAGCGCTTGGGTTATTGGAAAAGCGGAAGGGGGCCGTCACAAGTGACAGAATTTAAAACAGCTTCAAATGCATAACCATACAAGGCCGGTGCGAAAAATTGAAAAAGTTTTTCCTAATTGTTTCGTGGAAACGCGCTGGCGGTCTGCGTAATTTCTGAAGTAAAAATTAGCTTGTGACGTTATAAGGGGAAAAACGAGAAATCTGTGTGCTCATATTTGGTCTGTAAAATGTTAAATACGCACGTTAATTGAGTTGATTAAAGAATGGACAAGGACACTTGTTTTATCCAAGTTATATTTAAGATCCTTTCTTTCTGATATTTACTACATGCCACGTACAGAGTCCGATTTCAGCCTGTCGTCACCTCCTTATACAGGGTGTAACGGGTATGCAGATATTTCTATTGGTGACTGAAGATGTTGTACTGAACAACAATACATCAGTATTTTCGTCAATTGCAGACGAATAATAAGAGTAACAAGTCTTTAGGTCGGTTAGTACCTGCAAGTATACGTGGCAAGAGCAAGTCATCAATGTTTATTTTCCCCTGGCAGCAAGTCAGGTGTTGAAGTATGGGCGCAAAACGGGTAGTCTATACTGAAAGATACGACCTTGCAGAAGACATCCGGTAGTAAATTATGTGACGCGTTTCGCGGGAAGACTGTTCGACGCAGAGAAAAAACTACCAACACATTTATGTGTGTACTTATTAAGGTACCACATATAAAAATATCTGCACTTATACCCATTACACCCTCTGTGGTTTACTGTATAAAATTATTACTCAATTCGTAACTAAATCTGTATGATTTTATCGGTCTGAGGTTCAGTAAGCCTATGCCTCAGGGGCTGGACGTAGTGACAATGTGGGCATTGTGCTTTCTTTTTGGGCCTACCACCTGAATGTTGGTAATGTGCCACCTGGAGACTGAATCGTGTGGCTTGCTGCTGCAAAATGGTATCTGTGTGCTTTTCTTTTATGTTTGGTCTGCGTGAACTAGTTTTTAAAGTAAACACTTTACTTTCTGGTTAGTGGGATGATTTCGCCAGCCATGACCGGAAGTCAATAGGTACGTAGCAGTTTGGAAAGAAGAACAATAAAATAGGCGTGATCAACGTCTTAAAATCAAAGGTTTCTACGTTGACCTATTGAATTGCTCTACGTGTGTTAGTGGAGCGACTAAATCTGCAGATGGGTTACACATTTTGCGTTCCAGATACAACACTTCACATTCCTGACTGCAAGAGATTTAGACATTCGACGGGGATATGGGAGAGACATTCGATGGGGATATGGGTCTTGTTGATGAACTTGACATGCTACTGGATATTACAGGTACCGGTGTGTACAGCAATCTGAACCACCACCTCTGAAGGTCTCGCTGTATGGTGGTACAACGTGCAATGTGTTGTTTTCATGAGCAATAAAAAGAGCGGAAATGATGATTATGTTGATCTCTACTCCAATTTTCTGTACAGGTTCCGGAACTCTAGTAACCGATGTGATGCAAAACTTTTGATGTTTGAATATTGTTAATAACAATAACAAGTCGATCGACATTTAAATATATTATAATTCTTATTTTTTTGAACAGAACTTGAAATTTAAAATACCTTCAGAGGTGATGATTCAGATTTCTGTACACACCGGTACCCCTAATATCCAGTAGCACGGCCTAGGCGAGGCATGTCATCGACAGTTCCTCTTTCTCTGTACCTCCTCCATGTCCGAACAACATCGCTTTGGTTCACTCCGTGACGCCTGGACACTTCCCTTATTGAGAGCCCTTCCTGGCTCAAAGTAACAATGCGAACGCGATCGAACCGTGGTATAGACCGTCTAGGCATGGTTGAACAACAGACAACGCGAACCGCATAGCTTCTTTCTGGTGGAATGACTGGGACTAATCGGCTGTTGAACACCATCCGCGTAATAGGCGCTGCTCATGCATGGTTGTTCACATCTTTGGGCGGGTTTAGTGACATATCTGAACAGTCAAAGGGACTGTGTGTTTGTGTGATACAATATCCACAGTCAACGTCTTTCTTCCAGAGTTCTGGGAACCGGGGTGATGCAGAACATTTTTTGATGTATGTACTTTGAAAGAAGAATGTTTGTGCCTTCAGCTGTAGTACTATATGTTTACGCTGTACTGGTTTCGGTTATTACAACCATCTTCCCATTCTGGTCGACCAAACCTCATCACACCACCGGTGTATCTTTGAACTGTGCGCGGAGCACATCGTAACCGTCCGACACCTCACCCTGTAGTCTCGGCACAGATAGTGCACTCACTAAAACATACCATGTCGTACCGCACAATTGGTCAGAGGCTAATAGAAGCTCAATTACTCAACAGCAGTCCCACACACAGGCTGATGTTAACACCAACAACATAGATGACTGCAGTTCGTGTGGAGTCGTACCCAGAAGGCATGGACTGGCAACGAGTGACATCGCATCATTTCAGCATTAGATTTCGATTATGAAAAACGTGTATTACCATCGTATGCAAGTACGGCGACTCCCAACGGAGAGGACACGTTCTGCCAATGTTTTGGTGAGAGATACCCGTTCTATTTTGCTGGTAGTTATCCGGTATGGCTTCAGATCAAGGTTGGGGTTGAGTTGTTTGGGGAAGTAGACCAGATAGCGAGATCATCGGTCTCATCGGATTAGGGTAGGACGGGAAAGGAAGTTGGCCGTGCCCTTTCAAAGGAACCATCCCGCCATTTGCCTGGAGCGATTTAGGGAAATCACGGAAAACCTAAATCAGGATGGCCGGACGCGGGATTGAACTGTCGTCCTCCCGAATGTGAGTCCAGTGTGCTAGCCACTGCGCGACCGCACTCGGTCTCCAGGTCGGTTTTGGTACTGAATCAGAGAACTCTGACAGCACAGACGTACGTCTCAGATACCTTGTGTCCTCGTATGTTACCTGTTGTGAGACATTATCCTGGTAACACCTTTGAGCAGAACAACGCTCCTCAACACTCAGTATGTGTCTCTACGGACTTCCTTGGCCAGTAAGAATCCTTGATATGTCACCGGTAGAACATCTGCGTGACCTTCTCTAGCGTAAACTCCATTCCGTTGGCAGTATTCAGTATGCCTAAGGCCGGTAACAATAGTTGTGAGCCAGTTCGCCTCGGAAAACGATACGACTACATTTAATCGCGCCAAAACCACAGAGGCAGCCAATTCGTATCGTGGTGGAGGATAGTTTTTGTTTCATCAGTATATGGCTAGCAATAGGACGAGAGAGAGATAGGGTTCCTTATAGCCACTTCTTGCGCCAGTGGCCAGGATTAAATAACAAATCTCTCTGCCGTGTTTCATGAAGTGATGGTCGATCACAGCAAGCCCGTCTCCATGCCCTGGGGAACGTTAAGCTCGACGACTGTTTGGGTGCTCCTGCTGCGTGTAGGGGCCGAGTATCACCCCCTCATTTGATCCCATATTCGTCGGTAACCACACAGAACAATAATAGCACAACCACTTTGTCATCCAACGAGCTATGTGACATGACAGCAAGAAATTGGACTTGCATCAGTGAGGACGGCGGTTGAAATCGCTTTCAAGCCGTCCAGATTTAGGTTTTCCGTGGTTTCCCTAAATCACCCAAGAGAAATACAGGAATCTACATCTACATCTACATCCATACTCCGCAAGCCACCTGACGGTGTGTGGCGGAGGATACCCTGAGTACCTCTATCGGTTTTCCCTTCTATTCCAGTCTCGTATTGTACGTGGAAAGGAGGATTGTCGGTATGCTTCTGTGTGGGCTCCAATCTCTCTGATTTTATCCTCATGGTCTCTTCGCGAGATATACGTAGGAGGGAGCAATATACTGCTTGACTCTTCGGTGAAGGTATGTTCTCGAAACTTTAACAAAAGCCCGTACCGAGCTACTGAGCGTCTCTCCTGCAGAGTCTTCCACTGGAGTTTGTCATCTCCGTAACGCTTTCGCGATTACTAGATGATCCTGTAACGAAGCGCGCTGCTCTCGGTTGGATCTTCCCTATCTCTTCTATCAACCCTATATGGTGCGGATCCCACACTGCTGAGCAGTATTCAAGCAGTGGGCGAACAAGCGTACTGTAACCTACTTCCTTTGTTTTCGGATTGCATTTCCTTAGGATTCTTCCAATGAATCTCAGTCTGGCATCTGCTTTACCGACGATCAACTTTATATGATCATTCCATTTTAAATCACTCCTAATGCGTACTCCCAGATAATTTATGGAATTAACTGCTTCCAGTTGCTGACCTGCTATTTTGTAGCTAAATGATAAGGGACCTATCTTTCTATGTATTCGCATCACATTACACTTGTCTACATTGAGATTCAATTGCCATTCCGTGCACCATGCGTCTATTCGCTGCAGATCCTCCTGCATTTCAGTACAATTTTCCATTGTTGCAACCTTTCGATACACCACAGCATCATCTGCAAAAAGCCTCAGTGAACTTCCGATGTCATCCACCAGGTCATTTATGTATATTGTGAATAGCAACGGTCCTATGACTCTCCCCTGCGGCACACCTGAAATCACTCTTACTTCGGAAGACTTCTCTCCATTGAGAATGACATGCTGCGTTCTGTTATCTAGGAACTCCTCAATCCAATCACACAATTGGTCTGATAGTCCGTATGCTCTTACTTTGTTCATTAAACGACTGTGGGGAACTGTGTCAAACGCCTTGCGGAATTCAAGAAACACGGCATGTACCTGTGAACCCGTGTCTAAGGCCCTCTGAGTCTCGTGGACGAATAGCGCGAGCTGGGTTTCACACGACCGTCTTTTTCGAAACCCATGCTGATTCCTACAGAGTAGATTTCTAGTCTCCAGAAAAGACATTATACTCGAACATAATACGTGTTCCAAAATTCTACAACTGATCGACGTTAGAGATATTGGTCTGTAGTTCTGCACATCTGTTCGACGTCCCTTCTTGAAAACGGGGATGACCTGTGCCCTTTTCCAATCCTTTGGAACGCTTCGCTCTTCTAGAGACCTACGGTACACCGCTGCAAGAAGGGGGGCAAGTTCCTTCGCGTACTCTGTGTAAAATCGAACTGGTATCCCATCAGGACCAGCGGCCTTTCCTCTTTTGAGCGATTTTAATTGTTTCTCTATCCCTCTGTCGTCTATTTCGGTATCTACCATTTTGTCAACTGTGCGACAATCTAGAGAAGGAAGCACAGTGCAGTCTTCCTCTGTGAAACAGCTTTGGAAGAAGCCTTTAGTCTGTCATCCTCTGTTTCAGTACCATTTTGGTCACAGAGTGTCTGGACATTTTGTTTTGATCCACCTACCACTTTGACATAGGACCAAAATTTCTTAGGATTTTCTGCCAAGTCAGTACATAGAACTTTACTTTCGAATTCATTGAAAGCCTCTCGCATAGCCCTCCTCACACTACATTTCGCTTCGCGTAATTTTTGTTTGTCTGCAAGGCTTTGGCTATGTTTATGTTTCCTTCCTTTGAAAAGAAACGGCCGATTTCCTTCCCCAACCCAAACTTATACTCCATTTCCAATGACTTCATCGTCGACAGAAGGTCAAACCAAAATCTTCCATCCTTCCTTTCTCCCTCCGTCAAACCCTAATCTTCCACCCTTCCTTCCGTCCTATCAAACCTCCATACTTGGACTACCGTGCAAAACGCAGAAGACACGTGCGTAAGCATTAGTGGTGTAATGACCTCTATGAATCTCATGGTTCCCCATATTCATAATTACTCGTGAAAAAACAAGGACTTTTATGCATCCACCTAAACATGTACCCCACACACAGACTCTTCCTCGCTTGAAGGCAAGTTATTTCCAAAATTGCTGTTAACACTAAGTTTTCGGATCTTGTTACGCGCCACTACACACGCACATCCTTTTGTCTGAAATTGAAACGATGGTTGTACCCCGCCGCTGTATTATCTTCTTTGGTTCTTTGTGAGTTCCTGTGAGTATGTGCAACAACTGTGACAGCCCATTAGTGTTGCTACCGCTTGTCCTTACAAGTATATAGTGGGCGTTTGCCATGTCATATAGTTGCTGGGCATTATGAATGGTTACGGAGAATGCCGTCATCTCATATGAGACAATATTACCAGCAGCTCACAGAGTCTGTAATGGGCATCATTGTGGATCTGCATGTTGCCGTTAGTCTATGGTGCAATATCCAGGGTTTTTAGGATGTGAGTGTGGTCCTCCGTCCCACGATGGGACGTGGAGCAAACCACATTCATCATCGAAGTTCTAATCGACTAAGCTTCACCACAACACAACACAATACAAAAAGTATTATCCATAAATAGAACAAGACTTATATCTATTTCTGGAGCTATTATTTCAGGAAGTATCACAGTTCTTGCAGGAAAGGTTGAATACCACAATTTTCATTCAGCCTGATTTTTTTCCCCCTCTCTGCACTGTTTCTCGGTCCACTAAATTAAAAATATTTACTCTTTCATACCTTGCAGCCTCACAATGCACGTTCCTGATGAAATGATTATCGTTCTTGATCTATCATAGTTATTGTGTTGTTTCGAAATTAGTTCACTAATTATATGTAATTATTCTATTTTGCATTATAAAATTTGTGCGATAGATACTTTGTGTTGGGTGCACTTTAGGCTAGACATTGCAGCGTAAGAAATGCATAATTTCGAAATTATGTTTCAACGTGTATAAGAAACCGTATCTCCCTCCATTCGCGAATCAATTGGTTTACTATCAGGAAGTACACCATGCTCAGTGAAATCATTGTGTGCTATATTGGATTTAATAAATGCCTGTTCTAAATCTCATTCATATATGCATTACTCACTCGCAATGCAAATTAACATTACATTTGGAATTGCTTTAATTTGTAGGAGTCCATTTAAGTCAGAATTTTTTGGTTTGTTTATATATTTGCCAAAATTTACCTTGTTTGTAGTGTCATATTCAATCGTCAGAAACGTCATCCATAAGCCGCCAGCAGTTTTCCGAAGATTATTGCTTTGTTAAGAATTCTCTGTGAGACTTTATTATTATAGATAGTTGCTTCTGTATTTCTCACGGTGACAAGTTGTTCAGTATATGCGTATGTCGCTTCTTAATATATGAGTGTATTCTGAGTGTGAATCAGCAGTTGTGAGACTGCCAAAGGTTGGAATTTGATCCTCAGTCTGTCGGTTCCAGGTTTTTTCATGTCACTTATCGCTTCTTTCACCTCTGCAAGTGATTAAATGAGTAAAATGCGGCGTTGCACCATAGTTTTATATAAAAAGCGTCGTTATCGGTTTCGAACCAACAGGTTCGTCTTCATGCGGTTGTTCACGTTCTAATTACGTTTGTTTTTGTTCTAATTCGTTGTTGACGAAAAAGCAGCCAACAACTAAAGTAAGCAACAGCATATAAAATATTAACGCGAACAACCGTCTGAAGATGAACCTGTCGGTTCGAAACCAGCAACGACTCTATTTGTGTATCTAATTATCATTATTAAGAGTTGCTGGTCGTTGTTTTATTCTTTTCAAGAATTAACTTCTAAAAACACTCTTATTGTCACTTACAATCAGTCAGCTTCCTGGTATGGCACTTAGAACGTTCTTAATAAAGTATTTATTTCCTAATTTCTTTCTTTACGTTTTGCGGTGATGCTGTGAGCAGCATAAATCTGCGATTTCAGAATAGTCTCTCAATTTTCGGATACAAATCAGTTACGTGCAAAGAGAGATACATTATTTTTTCACTGTCCTGAGAAATGTCGGATTTGGCCCGTAGGGGAAGGTTGCTATCAATGGGCTATCTAAAGAGAATTAGTAAAAAAATGCACTGATATTGTAATAAATATTTTGTTTTCGGTTTAACTTTATTTTCTGCATTTCATTGTAGTAGACACAGAACCCACAAATACAGACTTAATTAAATATTTGAAAAATAAAAACATATGCCTTCGACTTAATCAGGGGGTCTAGTTTCCTTCATTGGGCTATGGAGTTTACGTGAATCAGCTATAATATTATTCCTTTTAAATGTTACACGCACCTCACTTTTTTTATTTTTGGGAGTTTTTGTTGGCATCTGAAACAGGATAATATGTGTAAGAAACCAAGGAGTCTAAAAGTAAAAAAGTCGCCTACGAAGGTAAAAAAAAAGTTTGACTGATTATTAAAACATTTGCAAACTATTAGGAAACATATAATTAAAGCCATTACTTAAATCTTGTTCATTGTGGCCTACCTATGTCTAAGATTAGACAAAATTCGAGGTGGTTCAAGGCAACTCGCATTGCATCGCTTAACAGCATCGCCCACACAACGTAATTTCACATGGTGAATATGACAAAATGGTGTGAATTACTCGTAATGTTCCAATGATGGCTGCAGAAATTTAATCACTATTACCATATCACTACGATATACCAATCATTCGTATTAGTCAGTTACAAGAACATAGTGCAAATCTTAGCTTTTTCACTGTTGCCTTGTATCTCGTGAAACAACTCAACATTAATATGGCGAATCTTTGTCAGGACGGAGTACACTTAATGGTCGCTAGCATACGACTATCGTCAGTATCCACAGAGAAATCGAGCCGGCCCATCAGAAGCAAACTTACCTTACAAAGTTTTCCGTTTCCGCTCTTCATTTGTCTTCCCAATGCTGCGCTAATGTTTCGCAGGCAAAGTCACAAAATTCCAGTTCTACATCTACATCCATACTCCGCAAGTCACCTGACGTTGTGTGGCGGAGGGTACCCTGAGTACCTCTATTGGTTCTCCATTCTATTCCAGTCTCGTCTTGATCGTGGAAAGAAGGGTTGTCGGTATGCCTCTGTGTGGGCTCTAATCTCTCAGATTTTATCCTCATGGTCTCTTCGCGAGATAATACTTACGAGGGAGCAATATACTGCGTATCTCCTCGGTGAAGGTATGTTCTCGGAACTTAAAACAAAAGCCCGTACCGAGCTACTGAGCGTCTCTCCTGCAGAGTCTTCCACTGGAGTTTATCTATCATCTCCGTAACGCTTTCGCGATTACTAAATGATCCTGTAACGAAGCGCGCTGCTCTCCGTTGGATCTTCTCTATCTCTTCTATTAACCCTATCTGGTACGGATCCCACACTGCTGAGCAGTATTCAAGCAGTGGGCGAACAAGCGTACTGTAACCTACTTCCTTTGTTTTCGGATTGCATTTCCTTAGGATTCTTCCAATGAATCTGTCTAGCATCTGCTTTACCGACGGTCAACTTTATATGATCATTCCATTTCACATCACTCTTAATGCCTACTTCCAGATAATTTATGGAATTAACTGCTTCCAGTTGCTGACCTGCTATATTGTAGCTAAATGATAAAAGATCTTTCTTTCTATGTATTCGCAGCACATTACACTTGTCTACATTCAGATTCATTTGCAATTCCCTGCACCATGTGTCAATTCGTTGCAGATCCTCCTGCATTTCAGTACAATTTTCCATTGTTACAACCTCTAAATATACTACAGCATCATTTGCAAAAAGCCTCAGTGAACTTCCGATGTTACCCACAAGGTCATTTATGTATATTGTGAATATCAACGGTCCTACGACACTCCAGTGCGGCACACCTGAAATCACTCTTACTTCGGAAGACTTCTCTCGCTTGAGAATGACATGCTGCGTTCTGTTATCTAGGAACTCTTCAATCCACCCAATCCAATCACACAATTGGTCTGATAGTCCATATGCTCATACTTTGTTGATTAAATGACTACGGGGAACTGTATCAAACGCCTTGCGGAAGTCAAGAAACACGGCATCTACCTGGGAACCCGTGTCTATGGCCCTCTGAGCCTCGTGGACGAACAGCGCGAGCTGGGGATCACACGATCGTCTTTTCGAAACCCATGCTGATTCCTACAACAGAAAACTGCTAGTTATGGAACGTATTAAGAATATGATAGTCTATGCTGTATCTGACTGTGGTCGTGATTGGTCTCTATGTCCTCAGTCAGTGGAATGTAAATAACGAGGTCCAACATCAGCAGAGAAAAGCTCAGGCCAGGCACGAGCCTACCGGCAAAGCTAAAGCGTGCCGAAAGAGTTAAAATGGTTTATAAAATTTTAATATCTGCGGATTCAGATGCAGTTGACGCACTCTGAGATGCGATGTGGATGCAGACAGAATTTCTGTTATCGACGCATACTTCTGGCTGTGAGTGTCAGCGAGCGAAATGGCAATATTAAGATACTGAAGTCGGCTAGCTTTTCCGTGTGTGGGTAGTAAGCAGTGATGGTTGCAGGTTCCCGCCGCCCAGCAGCGGTCCGTCGCTGTCCATGGAGCTGTCGCAGCCGGGACACGAGATGCGAGTCGTCTGCAGCGAGCTGCGCGCAGTCACGCACGACACGGCGCAGATCGTCGCTCACTTCACCACCGGATGGTAAGAAAGCTTTCTTCCATAGGACTGTCAAAGTAACGATCAAATTTTGTATCGTATTATAGAAAGCATTCGTTACTCGTTTCTTTCGTTACTGAATGTCATTACGTATAACAGTATTTCTAATTTGTTGTGGGCTCTCCTATGACTGAAGATGACTGTCGACACAAACCACGTTTTGATTTTTTCTGTATCTTCTCTGTAAAACTCTAACTGTTTGGTTCATTTCCGCTACATGGTTATTGCACTATACAGTGAGAAAATTTGCTAAATTGTCGTCAATGCGACCTTATACACTACTGGCCATTAAAATTGCTACACCACGAAGATATCGTGCTACAGACGCGAAATTTAACCAGCAGGAAGAAGATGCTGTGATACGCAAATGATAAGCTTTTCAGAGAATTCACACAAGGTTGGCGCCGGTGGCGACACCTACAACGTGCTGATATGAGGAAAGTTGCCAACCGATTTCTCGTACACAAACAGCAGTTGAGCAGGGTTGCCTGGTGAAACGTTGTTATTATGCCTCGTGTAAGGTGGAGAAATGCGTACCATCACGTTTCCGACTTTGATAAAGGTCGAATTGTAGCCTACCCCAACTGCGGTTTATCGTATCGCGTCATTGCTGCTCGCGTTGGTCGAGGTCCAGAATATGGAATCGGTGGGTTCAGGAGGGTAATACGGAACGCCGTGCTGAATCCCAACGGCCTCGTATCACTAGCAGTCGAGATGACAGGAATGTTATCCGCATGACTGTAACGGATCGTGCAGCCCCGTCACGATCCCTGGGTCAACAGATGGGGACGTGTACTAGACAACCACCATCTGCAGCAACAGTTCGACCACGTTTGCAGCAGCATGGACTATCAGCTCGGAGACCCTTGAAGCTGCATCACAGACAGGAGTGCCTGCGATGGTGTAGTCAACGACGAACCTGGGTGCACGAATGGCAAAACGTAATTTTTTCGGATGAATCCAGGTTCTGTTTACCAGCATCATGATTGTCGCATCCGTGTTTGGTGACATCGCGGTGAACGCACATTGGAAGCATGTATTCGTCATCGCCATACTGGCGTATCACCCGGCGTGATGGTATGGGGTGCCATTGGTTACACGTCTCGGTCACCTCTTGTTCGCATTGACGGCACTTTGAATAGTGGACGTTACATTTCAGATGTGTTACGACCTCTACCCTTTATTCGATCTCTGCGAAAGCCTACATTTCAGAAGGATAATGCACGGTCGCATGTTGCAGGTCTTGTACAGGCCTTTCTGGATACAAAAAAATGTTCGACTGCTGCCCTGGACAGCACATTCTCCAGATCTCTCACCAATTGAAAACGTCTGGTCAATGGTGGCCGAGCAACTGGCTCGTCACAGTACGCCAGTCACTACTCTTGATGAACTGTGGTATCGTGTTGAAGCTGCATGGGTAGCTGTACCTGTACACTCCATCCAAGCTCAGTTTGACTCAATGCCCAGGCGTATCAGGGCCGTTATTACGGCCAGAGGTGGTTGTTCTGGGTAGTAATTTCTCAGAATCTATGCACCCAAATTGCGCGAAAATGTAATCACATATCAGTTCTAGTATAGTCCGCCCCCGGTAGCTGAGTGGGCAGTTGGCCTTTGGCTGTGCTGCGGTGAGGACGCGCTGTATGTGTTCCTGCCGCGGAGCGAGCGCTTGTGTTTGTTTACATCGTACTCGGCCGTTTCGCGCGTGCCGTACTCAGCATATAGATCACTATGGCGCACCAATACAGAAAATCGACGCTCAAATTTACGTTCCGCAACAAATTTGCACGGCCCAAAGCACTCGAAGTCGAACGATTTAAACGAGAAGAAGTTAAAATCCCGGCGGCCGACATTCTCGGCATTCACTTGTTCATCGTGAGTAGCATCGTATATGTCAAGATCATCAACGACGCAACATGTGAACGGATCCTTCGGGACACGAAACAGGGCCTCCGTTTCTGCCATGCTGATGGCAATGTGGGGACTGTGCACGTCGATTATTCTGGCATGGGTCTTCGCACGATCAGAATTTTCGAACTTCCTTTCGAACTACCCGCGGAGGACGTCGTGACAGCGCAGAGCCCCTACGCCACGGTCCATGACCATATTGCGGAAAAATGGACGCAATTCCAGACATATCCTTTTCTGAACGGAGTCCGCCAGGTACGAATAGAACTTAAAAGACATGTACCTTCATATCTGAATATCGGTGACTGCCGTGCCATCGTCATCTACGATGGGCAACCGAAGATCTGCTCTGGTTGTGGGAAGGAGGGACGCCTCAGATCGGAATGTATCCAACGTCGAATCACTCAACTGCCGCCGGCTGACGCGGACCCGCCTTCGCAGCCGACGCTGCTTCCCGTGACTTATGCAGCAGCCCTCACGACAGCTACCACTTCACCACGACAGCCGACATCCACTGTTGGGTCGCGGCTCCATCCTCCAATACAGGGCGATGATAACACACACGTTCCACCAGCTACGGATTCAACTCCGATGCCGCCGCCCCCGTCGACGGATAACAACATACATGACGATAGCATGGCCGTAGATTCGCTTATTGTGCCTACGGCTGCCTTTGTGCCGGAACGTCGTGAATCTTTGCCATCGTCTGACACAGAAGGACACACTAGGAAACAACGCTCTCCGAAGCGACGGAAGCGAAGGCGTAGATCAACTTCCGAACGGGATACGACACAACCTCCAGAGGACGACGACTCCACCTTCAATGACGACGCTACCACAGAGGCAGCCGCCATTTGCTGCAGTGTGGCACCACCGAACGGAACTGAGGACACACCACATATATCTACAGTGGCAAAATCGGATGCCGATATGCAGGACAGATGCTGCCCACCACCTTCTGGAGTGCAAGCACCCATGCCGTGTCCTGAGGAAACTAGGGAAGCCGACCTTGCTTTGAGCTCCCCGACGTGGGCGGATGACCACGACGACGATCGAACCATGCAAGTTACGCCAACAGAGCCCACGCCATTGGCGCCGGCTCTCTATAAAGGACTGCAGGTGAGGTTTGGGGGTCGTGGAGGTGTCAATACAGTCAGAAGCGTCATAGGTAATTCCAGTCTTAATGCATAACTTAACACCTGCGGTCCGGCAACAAGCCTATCGTATTGCCACGCTTAACATCAACACGATACGAACGGCAGTGAAGATCCAGTTGCTGCGTGAGATGCTTCGTTCTGCGGATGTTGACATTGCCCTGTTACAATAAGTGTATATATCGGGCCTACCCGTTTTCTACGGTTATGTGACATAAGTGTCACCGGCGGACCGGAATGGCAGCGGTACGGCAATACTAGTGCGCGACGGAATTGTCATCGAAGAAGTGACTTACCTTCCGTCAGGAAGGGGACTGGCGATCACAGCACTGGGTACGCGCATCATTAACATTTATGCTCCATCAGGAACTGACCAACGCCGCGAACGATCACTGTTCTATTCGGAGGATATCGCCCCCCTCTTTATCAGCCGCTTCGATCAAAATATCTTCGGCGGCGACTTTAACTGTGTGCTCCACCCCAAAGACCAAGTCCCACATTTCTCGACTTGTCAAGATCTTCGGCTCCTGGTTCGAGATCTGCTTCTCACCGACACGTGGGAGACAGTGCACGGTGACCGTCCCGGGCCGACACACCTTACTAGTCACTCAGCCAGTCGCCTAGACGGCATTTATGTCTCACGAGCTCTAGCGCCGGGAGTACTGGACGCCGAACGTTGGCCGCTTGCCTTCTCCGATCACAGCGCTTTCATATGCACACTCACTCTACAACAGCAGCGGATATGGCGCAGCCGAGGACCCTGGAAGCTGAATGTAGCACATCTTCAAGCCCCGGAATGCCGTCAGATCATCGCCAACATATGGCTGGATTGCGACCGTCGTCTTCCCCGATACCCTTCGACTCTAGCATGGTGGGTGGACTGTGCGAAACCAGCGTTTCGGCGTGTGCTAACACAATTCGGAAAAGATATCGCAGCTTGGAATCGTCACACATTGTACTTTTATTACACGATGCTTCGCGAACTCGACAACCATCCATCATCTCCAAACCGACAAATGGAAAGCAGCCGAATTAAAGGTAAAATATTGTCTCTCGAGAAAACGTTTGGAGGGGGTCGTAGTGCGATCGCGACGTCAAGTCCGAGCGGAAGGAGAAACCCCGTCCATGCATCACATCGTGCTCGACAGCCGCGGACGCCGACAGCAGCTGATCACAGACCTCGTATTGCCAGGTGGTAGGGTCGTAATGACTCAGGCGGCGGTTACAGAGGGCTTTGCAGATCACTATCGCCGGTTTTACGACGAGGTGAATACAGAGGACGAGGAAGCGGGCGAGCACGACATACTGCAGCACGTGTTGCACATCCTCGACAATGCAGCAGCGGCGACTCTGTTAGGTGGAATTACACGGGACGACATCGAGGACGCGCTTAACAAGGGAGCACTCAACAAATCTCCCGGGCCAGACGGACTGCCGCTCGAGTTTTATCGGACTTTCCGCGATCTAATGATGCCTCGATGGATCATCATGTACCACGAACTGATGACCCCCGGTTCCCACGTGCCACCTTCATTCGTGGAAGGTCTCCTTATACCGATACACAAGCCTTCCAGAGGTCGGACGGTCGAGGACTACAGGCCCATTACAATGCTCAACTCGGACTATAAAATCTTCGCCCGACTACTCGCCAGCCGCATAAAGAAGGTTCTGCACTTACTCCTCTCAATGGAGCAAAGGACACAGGGCGGAATGACCAACATGCAAAAGGTAACCAGCGAATACAGGGATTTAATAGCCATCGCCACATCCTGTCACCTTCGAGCTACTCTGATCTCCATTGATTTCGACCACGCCTTCGACAGAGTTCACCACAAGTTCCTTCTGTCCGTTATGGCCCGCATGGGCTTCCCGCCTGACTTCCTCGACATCTTTCAGCGCCTTTTCCGTGGAGCTGCATCCCGTGTACTGGTGAATGGACGGATTGCGGGTCCCTTTCCGATCCGACGGTCAGTCCGCCAAGGATGCCCACTCTCCATGATCCTTTACGCGATCGCACTCGAACCACTTGTCGGAGGGTTGAAAAACAGGCTCTCGGGCATGTCATTGAGGGATCACACCTTTCATTGCAGGATATATGCTGATGACCTTCTATTACTTGTCCGATCTGGTGACGAGGTACGCTCGATGATACAAAATGGTGCAAATGGCTCTGAGCACTATGGGACTCAACTGCTGTGGTCATTAGTCCCCTAGAACTTAGAACTACTTAAACCTAACTAACCTAAGGACATCACACACATCCATGCCCGAGGCAGGATTCGAACCTGCGACCGTAGTCGATGATACAATGGATCAATCGCTATGGATTGGCAGCGGGCAGCCTTATGAATGTGGCCAAGTCGGCAGCGATGCCCATTGGGAGAGGTCTACAGGAGGGCGCTTTAGCTCCACTCCTACTAGTTAAGGAGATCCGGTTCTTGGGCGTAACATTTACACAGGATGTGCGCCGCACGGCTGCCATGAACTATGCACGATTACTGCAGGCAATACGCACAGAAGTTCGCCGGAACTTACTTCGACGGATGGACCTCCTACAGCGTGTGGAATACCTCAACCTTCACGTGGCGACTAAGATGATCCACATGGCCCAGGTCCTACCGATATCGACAGCGATGGCACACAGACTGCAAGCAGCGTTTGGATATTACCTTACCGCCGGACACCTATTCAAAGTCCGCTACGAAACATTCACCCTCCCTTCGTGTGATGGCGGACTGGGACTTATAAATGTACGAGCGAGAGCTACAGCGTTATACTTGTGCACAATGATGAAACTGTGGACCCACAAAGGTGCTTCCCTTACGGGACATCTGTTAGAGGAATTGCTGCCGGTGTCTCTTCTTCCACCTGTCACGGTTGCGCACATTACACCCTCACTCTCGCACCTCTCAGCATTTATTCTTGAGTATAGTTACGTGCACCCAGACCTTCCCAACACTCGCACTCCCAAGGCGAGAGACTTTTACAGACTGCTGCTAAGGTCCATCCCTCGCAATGTGATTGAGAGGAAGAGCCCCACGACCCTGTGGCCCGCAGTGTGGAGAGCGGTCCAGAAGCCGTTCCTCCCCACGCGGGTACGAGCCGTGTGGTACCAGGTGGTGAGCGGTAAGTTTGTAACACGACAAAGACTGCACGCTATTGGGATGACGGATTCCCCTCTTTGTCCAATTTGCCACCTCGTGGATACTGACGAACACCGTTTAACATGTGGATCGGCGTTGGAGGTATGGCTGCTAGTGCAGAAGATCCTCGCCTGCTACCTACGAATCGTGCCTCGCACAATTGAGCCACGGCCCCTCCTTTGTCCAGAGGATACTTATTTCCCACCTGCGAAGACTCACGCTCTCACATGGTTTAAAGGCATATCCATATACTACCTCTTTCGAGATGATGAGAAGATGGTGCTTGATTACTGGCAATTTCTCCAGGACAGTCATAGCACAGTTGAGTGTACACCCAGATACCGACAACTATTTGCGAACTATTTGCGCAGTGTCTTCGATAACCCCCCTCGCAGTTGGGGAGTACCGGGCAGAGGATGACCGCCTTCATGGGGCTCCACTCGCTGCCAAATGTTGTACCGATTGGAAACATGGAATCTGCAAGCAGATGGGCCATGCACATGGAATGGCGTGCAGGATTTGGTTACATTTTTCTTTCTTTATTATCTGTCATCACACTATTAGTTTCAAATTCTATTTCATAGTTTAGAAGGAACTCTTATTCTGTTGTCTCCACGGATGTACATTACAATTTTGTTTGTCGTAACTGAAAGACGCCTTTTTCCATACAAAAAAAAATTTAAAAAAATAAAATAAATAAGAAAACAAAAACAAAAAGGTTGGCAGAGAAAATAATAAAAAGAAAAAAAGATGGTAGAAAAAAAGTAAATGCTACAGTGTGTTCATATGAGGCAATACAAAAAAAAAAAGTGGTCAGCGTGTCAGACTGTCAATCCAAAGGGCCCGGGTTCGATTCCCGGCTGGGTCGGAGATTTTCTCCGCTCAGGCACTGTGTGTTGTGCTGTCCTAATCATCATCATTTCAACCCCATCGACGCGCAAGTCGCCGAAGTGGCGTCAAATCGAAAGACTTGCACCAGGCGAGCGGTCTACCCGACGGGAGGCCCCTTGTCACACGACATTTCATTTTCAGTTCTAGTATAATATATTTGTCCAATGAATACCCATTTATCATCTGCATTTCTTCTTGGTGTAGCAATTTTAATGGCCAGTAGCGTATGAACAGTATAACGAATCATTGTAAAATAGAAGTAATAGCTCCATTCGGCACAGATCAAATTAATTGTACAGTCGAGCTGATAACTTTGTAACAAACGTAAGCAGATCGAAATAATTGATGTCTGACGCATACAGCTCACGCACAAGTCACTCACTCTTATCTACTGTGCGCACACGACAATTTGAATTTACAGGACTAACGAAATGTACCTGTGGGTAAGGAATTGGAAGCTTACGAATACTGCCGACTCGCGTCGAGCAGAAAGCAAACTGTGTGCAGGAAAGAAAACATGGAGAGTGACTGACAAGAAGTATTCGCTAAACTGCTTCAATGCCGACTTGGCCTGCTGAGAATCAGAAATTGGAGGAGTTCGAGAACTACCAAGTCGGGATGAATTATATTTGGGGAAGGAGATACGTGAATAACGAAGTGTTTCCATCCCTCTAGGTGCGCGGAGAGTAATGAATTATCTACCGTGATTTAAAAAACCGAAGAAAAAGTCAAATGCTGTGTGAAATGATTCGTATAAAAGTCAGGCAGAATAACATGACTCGCCGTTTAATGATGCTCGAAATCGTGTACAGTTGCTGAGCTGCTCATACGTTACTGATGTAAGGAAACCATTGAGTGAAATTCCACCACACACATCCTCTAGTACCCTTTATAATTCTAAGTTAAATATTGACCTTTAAATTCTCAATCGTCATTTCATTTACTGTAGATAGTCTCGAGCATCATTGAAAGGCTCGTTAATGTTTCTCTGATCTGTTTTATTTCTTACTTTCAGAGGACTCATTTTACAAAATATTCTACCATTCTTTCACAATTTCTTTTAATTTAAGTTTTGTTCAAAAAATAAGAGTTAAAATATATTTAAATGTTGATCGGTATATATAGATCAAGGGAAAACGGAGAAGTTGCGGTTTATTGCTGTGATTTGATACTTTCAATACTTCAATTAGATAGCTAGTAGCAGCTATACGTGAAATATTTCATTTTTCCCTCAAACCACTAATTGAGTTTTTCTTAATTACCTTGATTAGTTTCAAACAATTAAATCTTTCTTTGCAAAACTGATCTCACGGAGTTCAATTTGATCCCCCATTTGTCCTTCTCCCACCCTTCGTTTGGCCATAAACATTCGGGCAAAAATCCACTGCGGAATTTCTACGGAATCTCCGATTCGCTCCGCTCAAATATTTGACCGTAAACGAAAAGTAATGACTCGGCTCGAGTGGGGCTTGAACCGTGCGCAGGGAAGAAAACGTATGAGTAACGAAACGTTTCAGGCAGTAACGAAACGATACCTCCAGTCTTGGGGCATATTTTTTACACTGTAAGGAATACATACGATATCCAACAACTACATTCTTGTACCTCCGAGGGCACACTGATACGTTACTGCGTTACATCAACTGAATTTTCAATTAGAATGAAGGTGAAGTATAATGATACGAAATGATAACTGTGAAATCCAACCAGAAATAATGAAGTCGCAAGGTAGCGAATACGGTATGGCAAATGAAAATTGTGTTAGACTGGGTATTCGAACGCTGACCTCTGGGCTATCACGAACAGTTCCTCTTGCTGCTTCTGGTCACCGTCAGTCGATACACTTGAACTTAAGTTCAAATGGCTCTGAACACTATGGGATTCAACTGCTGTGGTCATCAGTCCCCTAGAACTTAGAACTACTTAAACCTAACTAACCTAAGGACGTCACACACATCCATGCCCGAGGCAGGATTCGAACCTGCGACCGTAGCAGTCACGCCTAGAACCGCGAGACCACCGCGGCCGGCACAGTTGAATTGAACGTTGTTCCATACTGTTTTGACGTCACTGTGCTGGTTGCACAAATGCAATTACATTTTAACCATTTTTTTTAAAGAGAGCAAAACTACTTCTTGTTTCTTATTCATAATTTTTACGTAAACAAGTTACATTTGACAGTTAACTGCTATAGACTTTTGTTGTGATCTTCAGTCCAAAGACGGGTTTGACGCATCTCACAACGATAGTCTATCCTGTGCGTCTACCCATCTCTGCGTAACTAGTGCAACCTACACATCCACTTGAACGTGCTTACAGAGTTCAAGCCTTGGTCTCCCTCTACAATTTTTACGCTAAAAATTTCCTTCCATTGTCAAACTGGTGGTTCCTTGATAACTAAGGATTGTGTGCTGTCTACCGGGCCCTTCTATTAGTCAAGTTGTGACACACGTATGTTTGCTCCACTATCCTGTTCAGTACCTTCTCATTAATTATCTGATCTACTAATCTAATCGCCAGCATTTTTATGCAACAGTGCATTTCAAAAGCTTGTATTTTACTTTTGTCTATACTGCTTATCGTGCTCCTTTCACTTCCATGTAAGGCAACACTCTAAATACTTTCAGAAAAGACTTTTTAACACTTAAATTTATATTCAGTCGTAACGAACTTCTCTTTTTCACGAACGAGTTTCTTACATGTATGGTTTACGATCTGTAACAGCAACCAGCCGCAAGTATAGTTTTAAAAAGTTTTTTTTTTTTTTTTTTTAAATTAAATCATTAACGGTTTAGAATTTCTTACAAATCCATCTTGAGATGGCTGTTAGAGACTTTCTTACTTTTCTTCTGTGGCCTCGTTTAGTAGTAGTTATTGGTTTTATGTACTACGATAAATCTTTTCAAATGTTTAAAATTCGTTAAACTCTAAAGGACAGATTTATTCCTGATTAGCACAAACGTGCGTGATACGGTCTTAAGGTTAACAAAAGATGAACTGTGGAAACAGCTTACGTATTCTATATTTCCGTATAACGCATTCATCGCGTATTTCCGTTACAGATTTTAAAATTTCCACGATCTGCCACTTGCACTGTGTGAGTAATGTTAAATCTTCGAAAAACTTTTTGAATATAGACCATTCTACGTTTTATTGTAAGTTGTTGCTGACTGCCGTTCCATATTACGGACCTTATGATTATACTATGGCCACGGCGCTTTTGATGTCTATTTTACACGAGATAGCGTTTCTGACTATTGTCAGTCTGCATTTTACATCCTCTTTATTTCGGCCGTCGTCATTTATTTTGCTTTCCAAAAAAAAAATCTTCTCTACTACTTTGAGAGTTTCATTTCTTATTCTAATTCTCTCATTATCATCAGATTTAATTCGACTGTACTCCCTCCACTGCCCTTCTTTTATTTTTGCCGATGTTGTTGAAGAAAGCACTCATTTCGGAATGAAATGTTCATTCTGCACCGGAGTGTGCGCTGATATGAAACTTCCTGGCAGATTAAAACTATGTGCCAGACCGAGACTCGAACTCGGGACCCTTGCCTATCGTGGGCACTTGCCCGTGAAAGGCAAAGATCTCGAGTTCGAGTCTCGGTCCGGCACACTATTTTAATCTGCCAGGAAGTTTCAGCACTCATTTTGTTCAACTGATCCACCAAGCCCTTTGCTATCTCTGACAGAAGTATAATATCATCGATAAATATTAAAAGTATTTATTTCTCCTCCTTGAAATCTAAATTTCGCCTTGATTTCCTTTACTGTTTATGCAATATACATATTGAATAATTTGGAATATAGGCTACAACCTGTCTCACCGCCTTCTCAATTACCATCCTACGTTTTATTGTAGGTTTCGGCTGGTTGTCGTTTCAAATTACTGATTTCATAATTATTCTATGGTTATGGCTCTCATAACGTCTATTTCTGACGAGACAGCTTTTCTGACTATCAAGTTCGTTTCTCTTAATCCTTCCACTTGTCAGCCTTCCCTTCCTTGCTCAGTACTCCCTTTCATGTTCTTTGACTCTTATAACTATAGTCTGGTTTTCCTGTACAAGTTGCACATAGCATTTCACTACTTCTACTCTTTCCCTGATAACTTCCGAATTTCAAAGAGTGTATTGCGTTCAACATTGGAAAAAGCTTCTTTTAAATGAACAAATTCTGTAACTGTTAATTTGCCTTTCTTCAACATATCTTCTGACGTAAGTCGTAGGGTCTGTATTGATTCGCGAGTTCCTGCATTTCTACGGAACCCAAATTTGTCTTCCTGCAGGTAGGATTCTGACAGGGGTTCCATTCTTATGAAGATGATTCGCATTAATATTTTGCAGGACTTATTAAACTGATGGTACGGTATTTAACTGATGCACATATGTCAGCATCTGTCTTCTTTGGAATTGAGCCGGCCGCTGTGGTCGAGCGGTTCTAGACACTTCAGTCCGGGACCGCGCTGATGCTACTGTCGCAGGTTCGAATCCTGCCTCGGGCATGGATGTGTGTGACGTCCGTAGGTTAGTTAGGTTTAAGTAGTTCTATGTCTAGGGGACTGATGACCTCAGATGTTAAGTCGCATAGTGCTTAGAGCCATTTGAACCATTTTTAATTTTTGCTCTCCACAATACCCCACCAATATAATATGGCTGCAGATATGGTACGGCAATGCGTGTTTTGAAGTAAGTTAGCAACCCTAACGCGCCAATATCCGTTGTTCGTGGATTAAGAATGATTAACTGCGGAAAAGGTGTGGCGCTACACTTCTGTCGACTTCGTAGGAAAACTTCGATAGCATCGTACAATGGAACATAGTGGAATTGGTAAATAAGGCAAGCAGCACTAAAAAAATACCAACAGAGATTGCATTGCACTAGTGCATTGTGAAATAGTGCGGTGTGGTCTCCGGGTTTCTGCGGCCGACTGGTTTAGCAAGTCTCGATACTCCCAGGTAATTGACGGAATGCGGTAATGCGCACAGACAAGGCACCTTTTCGTTCTCGTTTAATCGCTATGCCAGGTAATTCTCCAGCGTCGGAGTGGACTGCGATTCGCAATTTAGTCAGTTTAGGCTCCATTTTCGTATTAGCGCAGCTATTTTCTGCCCGTAGTCTGAAATATTAAGGAACAACACAACGTCCGGCACACGACATATATAAATGCATTGGAGGCCAACGTCCGTATACGTGATGGGCTGCTTGTAGACAACACAGTTATGTACAACGAAATCATATCGTTAGAAGTGTTACAAAATCGAAAGGGACTTGTGTATGGTGCAAACTCTGACAGCTGACTGAAAATATAAATAACTTTAAGGGGTGTTTCAAAAAGATTTATCTGATTTCGCAAGGCTGTATCTTCTGCATGAATGAAGACAGGAGCATGACGTGTGTTTTAACCTGCGCATCTAAACCAAATGTATACCTTGGACACGACTGTAATTTCATATCGTTGCCGAAATGAGCCTCCCTGGCGAGTTCTCCGTTTTAACGGGTGCAATTCAGTTTCACAATGAGGCATGATTTTCACCGAGAGCACATGAACTCTTACAGTTCAAATCATTTGCCAATGGTACCAATACTTTGAAAGCACTGGTTGTTTGTGTAGGTTGAGATCTGTGTGCTCGTTTAAGACATGGGGCGCATTCAAAGGAGTTTAGCTCGTAGTTCTCAGAAGTCTACTCATCGTGCCTACCGAGATTGAGCCATTCCTCGTGTGTCTGTCTTGCTTCTCTCGTGGCGACGTTTGTGTTTCAAACTATACAGGATTGAGCTGCTGCGAGTCCTCCATGATGGTTAAAAACAGCAACATGTTGGGAAGGTGCAAGATGAGGTACTGACAGAAATAAAGCTGTGAGCGCGAGCCGTGAGTCGTTCTTGGATAGCTCAGTTAGTAGAGCGTATACCCACGAAAGACAAAGTTCCTAAGTTCGAGATCAGGTCCGGCATACATTTTTAATCTTCCTGGAAGTTATAAACGTATAAAGTTTTGTGAAATCGTTCTGAACTTGGAGTATTTCAATATTGTGTATGCATACGTGCAAAAGCTAGATCATTGTAAAATAGGATGTTATGTAATATTCAATCCAGCTTTCTATCTTAATTCATGCTGAATATATAGCCTTGTTAAATTGGATAAATCTTTTTATATCTCCCTCGGTGTGGCCAAGCGGTTCTAGGTGCTTCAGTCTGGGACCACGCGACCGCTACGGTCGCAGGTTCGAATCCTGCCTCGGGCATCGATGTGTGTGATGTCCTTAGGTTAGTTAGGTTTAAGTAGTTCTAAGTTCTGGGGGACTGATGACCACAGATGTTAAGTCCCATAGAGCTTAGAGCCATTTTTCTCCCTGCAATGTTTATCGCTCTGGGACCCTTAACATATTCGATTAACGGAAGAGATACAAAAGATTCAAAGAAGATATGCACGATTCGTCTCGGGTTTGTTGAGTCACTTTGAAATTGTCACGGAATCTCCTAACAGACTGCACGTACATTACAGAGAGCCGTATTGATATAATTTGAATCACCCGCACAAGAAAATGGGTCAAAAAACGCATTAATTCGCCAACATACAGCTCGTGTAAAGACCTCGACATTAAAATTGGACAAATTCGGGTGCAAGCGACGGGGTACCAACGGCTTGTCTTCCCGCCTGCCATACGTGAATGCTGTAGGGACGGGACCAGGAGCGAAAGTGGAGGAGAGAGATAAGATTGGTACACTATGTGCACTATGTCCAACACTGCAAGGTGGCTTGCGGAGTGCTAATGTACATGTTGTCATCACTGTTGCTGTTGTGGTCTTCATTCCGAAGACAGGATGCAGCTTTCCATCCCAGTATAGCCTGAGCAAGCCTGTTCATCTCCAAGTAACTACTGCAACCTACATCAATTTGATCATTCATCAAATATCGAGGTTGCCGGCTAACAGGAAAATGAGATCACGATGCAAAAATAAAAACTAAAATTGGCACTGCACGCGTAGCATTTCAATAACTTAAATATTTTACATGTAACTGCGACCTTCAGTTTACCATACACTGGCGAATTGTGAAGTGCTCCGTTATGGGTACTACTGTATTGAGTAGAATCTTGGACAGTTACAATACTTCATTCGTGGACAGACTGAAGACGTTCGATTAGTGAATGTATATCAGCCGTATAAAGACTCCGTGGGTTGCTCATGTGATCGATCACGAGATACTTTACTACGCTGATAAAATTCTTGATGTCATAACTACCATCTTTAGGAACAAGAAGTACAGCTTTATGCAAGTAGCCATTGATGGTAAGATAGAAGGGGAACTTGGACTTAATCGGAGAAGAGTTTTACAATCGCAGAATCTTCGAGAGCGCCCCGAGCTTCAGCTGCCGCCTGTGACGCACCAGCTGAGCAGCAAACGTTAGATTTTTCTGCGTTTCTTCATAGTTTAGTTCTTAAATTTCTTGCGTATTTTTGTATCTAAGAGGTGTAATTTTGCGTTTTTAGTAACTGTAAAGTGTATATTCGCGCAGTCTGTAGAGCAGTTGTATTGCTTTTGAACAGTCAGCTGCACAGTTCAGTAAGGAGTCACCCTCGTTTAGTGACACATCAGGAGGGTATCAAGTTATAGATTTAGCTTTCTCTGTGTGCTTTTACAGGTTATTCTTAAGGTAGTAGCACTAGGGTGGGTTGGTTGTGTGCATGCTGTGTGCGGACACGGCAGGAGCTGGCCGCAGTTCGCTAACGGCTGGAGAGGCTTTTGGCCACGGTCAGCCTTCAGGCTGCTGCCTCAGTGTGTAGCGGTGGCTCAGAATCCCTCTCATCACACAGAATACTCCAGGTACCGCTTGTTTCGCCAACCGGCTCTGCTGCTGAGGTATCTTACGGTGTACCCGACGTGTTGGATCCGCCTTCACCGCAGTGTGAGTGCCGGGTGGTAAATCGATCGCGTCGCTCGAGGCTGCGGATCACTGTGGATGCTGACCGTCTATACTAACCATTCACCCTCTGTGTGGACTGGTTGCCCCTTCATCACGGCCCGAGCAAGCATATTGCAGGGGGGGGGGGGGGGGATTATCGTTATCGGGAGCTCCAATTTTAGGCGCATTATGGAGCCCCTTAGGCAAGTAGCGTCTGCCCCATCCGACATCTGGAGGAGGCCCTGCCTACGGCTATCGGACATGCAGAGTGCAGTCGTCTGCAGGTTGTGCCTCACGTCGGCACCAACGACGTCTGTCGCTTGCGTTCTGAGGCCATGCTGGGTTCGTACGGACAGCCAGCGGAAGTGGTGAAGACTGCTGGCCACGCGCACAGGGTGCAAGCAGAGCTCACAATTTGCAGCGACGTTCACAGAGCTGATCAGGGTCGAATTTCAACCAAAGACTCCGTCGATTCTGTGACGGTTTTGGCTGCAGATTTCTGGACCTGCGTTATGGTGTGGAAAATTGTAACACTCCTCTTGATAGGTGAAGGCTGCACTACGCAAGGGAAGCAGCTATCCGAGTAACAGGTTACTTGTGGAGCACACATGGCGGTAATTTGAGATCCTCGTATGAACGCTCGCCAGTCGATACACAGAGATCGAAATCAGACGGCGTGCAAAGTGAAGCCAATTCGACTCTCAAAATTTTGACAGTAGTATTCGAAGCATTTTTAACATGTTTCCCGAATTTATTGCCCTTCAGGAAAGTTGTGCGCTCAAATTATTATTTCGAAAGCTTCTATTCTCTTCTTGTCCAAACTAGTTATCGTCCATGTTTCACTTCCATACATGGCTACACTCCAAACAAATATTTTCAGAAATGACTTCCTGACACTTAAATCTATATTCGATGTTAACAAATTTCTCTTCTTCAGAAACGCTTTCCTTGCCATTGCCAGTCTACATTTTATATCCTCTCTACTTCGACCATCATCAGTTATTTTACTTCCTAAATAGCAAAACTCCTTTACTACTTTAAGTGTCTCATTTCCTAATCTAATTCCCTCAGCATCACCCGATTTAATTGGACTACATTCCATTATCCTCGTTTTGCTTTTGTTGATGTTCATCTTATATCCTCCTTTCAAGACACTGTCCATTCCGTTCAACTGCTCTTCCAAGTCCTTTGCCGTCTCTGACAGAATTACAATGTCATCGGCGAACCTCAAAGTTTTTACTTCGTCTCCATGAATTTTAATACCTACTCCAAATTTTTCTTTTGTTTCCTTTACTGCTTGCTCAATATACAGATTGAATAACATCGGGGAGAGGCTACAACCCTGTCTCACTCCTTTCCCAACCACTGCTTCCCTTTCATGCCCCTCGACTATTATGACTGCCATCTGGTTTCTGTACAAATTGTAAATAGCCTTTCGCTCCCTGTATTTTACCCGTGCCACCTTTAGAATTTGAAAAAGAGTATTCCAGTCAACATTGTCAAAAGCTTTCTCTAAGTCTACAAATGCTAGAAACGTAGGTTTGCCTTTTCTTAATCTTTCTTCTAAGATAAGTCGTAAGGTCAGTATTGCCTCACGTGTTCCAACATTTCGACGGAATCCAAACTGATCCTCCCCGAGGTCCGCATCTACCAGTTTTTCCATTTGTCTGTAAAGAATTCGCGTTAGTATTTTGCAGCTGTGACTTATTAAACTGATAGTTCGGTAATTTTCACATCTGTCAGCACCTGCTTTCTTTGGGATTGGAATTATTATATTCTTCTTGAAGTCTGAGGGTATTTGGCCTGTCTCATACATCTTGCTCACCAGCTGGTAGAGTTTTGTCATGACTGGCTCTCCCAAGGCAGTCAGTAGTTCTAATGGAATGTTGTCTACTCCGGGGGCCTTGTTCCGACTCAGGTCTTTCAGTGCTCTGTCAAACTCTTCACGCAATATCGTATCACCCATTTCGTCTTCATCTACATCCTCTTCCATTTCCATAATATTGTCCTCAAGTACATCACCCTTGTATAAACCTTCTATATACTCCTTCCACCTTTCTGCCTTCCCTTCTTTGCTTAGAACTGGGTTGCCATCTGAGCTCTTGATATTCATACACGTGGTTCTCTTCTCTCCAAAGGTCTCTTGAATTTTCCTGTAGGCAGTATCTATCTTACCCCTAGTGAGATAAGCCTCTACATCCTTACATTTATCCTCTAGCCATCCCTGTTTAGCCATTTTGCACTTCCTGTCGATCTCATTTTTGAGACGTTTGTATTCCTTTTTGCCTGCTTCATTTACTGCATTTTTATATTTTCTCCTTTCATCAATTAAATTCAATATTTCTTCTGTTACCCAAGGAATTCTAGCAGCCCTCGTCTTTTTACCTACTTTATCCTCTGCTGCCTTCACTACTTCATCCCTCAGAGCTACCCATTCTTCTTCTATTGTATTTCTTTCTCCTATTCCTGTCAATTGTTCCCTTATGCTCTCCCTGAAACTCTGTTTATCCAGGTCCCATCTCCTTAATTTCCCACATTTTTGCAGTTTCTTCAGTTTTAATCTACAGGTCATAACCAATAGATTGTGGTCAGAGTCCACATCTGCCCCTGGAAATGTCTTACAATTTAAAACCTGGTTCCTAAATCTCTGTCTTACCATTATATAATCTATCTGATACCTTTTAGTATCTCCAGGGTTCTTCCACGTATACAACCTTCTTTCATGATTCTTAAACCAAGTGTTACCTATGACTAAGTTGTGCTCTGTACAAAATTCTACTAGGCGGCTTCCTCTTTCATTTCTTAGCCCCAATCCATATTCACCTACTATGTTTCCTTCTCTCCCTTTTCCTACACTCGAATTCCAGTCACCCATTACTATTAAATTTTCGTCTCCCTTCACTACCTGAATAATTTCTTTTATTTCATCGTACATTTCTTCAATTTCTTCGTCATCTGCAGAGCTAGTTGGCATATAAACTTGTACTACTGTAGTAGGTGTGGGCTTCATATCTATCTTGGCCACAATAATGCGTTCACTATGCTGTTTGTAGTAGCTTACCCGCATTCCTATTTTCCTATTCATTATTAAACCTACTCCTGTATTACCCCTATTTGATTTTGTGTTTATAACCCTGTAATCACCTGACCAGAAGTCTTGTTCCTCCTGCCACCGAACTTCACTAATTCCCACTATATCTAACTTTAACCTATCCATTTCCCTTTTTAAATTTTCTAACCTACCTGCCCGATTAAGGGATCTGACATTCCACGCTCCGATCCGTAGAACGCCAGTTTTCTTTCTCCTGATAACGACATCCTCCTGAGTAGTCCCCGCCCGGAGATCCGAATGGGGGACTATTTTACCTCCGGAATATTTTACCCAAGAGGATGCCATCATCATTTAATCATACATTAAAGCTGCATGTCCTCGGGAAAAATTACGGCTGTAGTTTCCCCTTGATTTCAGCCGTTCGCAGTACCAGCACAGCAAGGCCGTTTTGGTTTATGTTGCAAGGCCAGATCAGTCAATCATCCAGACTGTTGCCCCTGCAACTACTGAAAAGGCTGCTGCTCCTCTTCAGGAACCACACGTTTGTCTGGCCTCTCAACAGATACCCCTCCGTTGTGGTTGCACCTACGGTACGGCCATCTGTATCGCTGAGGCACGCAAGCCTCCCCACCAACGGCAAGGTCCATGGTTCATGGGGGGCCTTGACATATTCTCAGTTCGAAAATAATAAGTTTTCTTGGGACGGAAAAGCTTCTGCCCACAAATCAGCACGGTTTTAGAAAGCAATGACCGTACAAAACTTAGCTTGTCATTTTATCACATGATATCCTGTGAACCATGGTTGAATGACAACACGCATATTCCATATTCCTAGATTTCCGGAAAGCGTTTGACATCGTGCCTCACTGAAGACTGTTGAGAAAGGTACGAGCTACTACGACTTATTGCTGGTTCTGAATCCCCGTCCAACAACAAACTTTATGCCACATCATTTCAAGTTTAAACATAGGCACACCTTATTACTTGTGACAGAAACACATTTAAGATCTTTCGTAGTTAGTTAACCTGGAGAATAATTGCTGGATTGGAGTTCCGCGTGCCATTCCAGTACAAAAATTTTCGTCACGTAATTTTGAGTTGATACTTGCATTTTGAAATGGCATTATTGGTAATAAATTTCATTTACAAGCGTTACAGCATTGTCATCTCTAATGAGATGTTTTTCATATTTTCATAATCGTGGTATAAATTTACGTCTGGATTAATAGCCACACGGGGCAGTTTTCTCCAGGGGTCCCTTGAAGTACCTATTTTGTACAGTCAAACGACTGTACCGAAAACAGAGCAGAATACAGACAGTTACGTTATTGGGGTTGCATACAAATCAGGCGAAACGTAGTTCAGGTTGTTTGGATACTTTTGAGCATGACAGTATATTCGGGAAAACCGTATCTTATGAAAGGAATCGGTTTGCAGATCCTTCTCCGAAAGTGAGCATGGTGCAAGTCTTGATTAAATAACATGTTTCTCACGCAAAATACTCGAAAATGTTTTGCACTACAACGGAGGGGTGCATCAGTTTACCATCACCACGCTCCATATCCCCTTAACACGTTGTTCTATCGCTGGAGAATACTGGACAGCCTCTCAACCTTCCTTACTGGGTTCATCTTTCATGGCGGCTCGATATAGCAACATCCTATCCGCATTGTCTTTACCAGTATCAGGGATAATGAATTTTGCGCTTTACGTATCCACCGACAGCCAGTGAGCTGAGTAAATGCGATGTAGTGAGTTAGAGGTAAAGAAGAACGGTTATCATTTCTCGAGGGGAAATTTTAGGAACGGTGCGATCTTATTTCGCAACTGGGATAATGTTCATACCATAATCAGAGAGAGACAAACGAAAGGGTTCAGTTATTCTGTAGTCAAATTGTCATGTTGTCACTCACTGCAGTCCATGAATGTAGAAAGGAAGTACATGTTTTGTATTGTATTCAGCGAAAGCCAAGGTGTAAAACATCGTTGGCACGGGAACATGGGATTTTCAGATGTGCGTTACTATGGTATATTTTCATGGTGTCCTTAATTTTATTTTTTGTTACTGTGTGCGTGAAGTCTTTTATCACCCCACTAATGTCGCTTTAAAACATCTTGCTAGGAATTACAGCTAAGAGTAACCTAACATCATTTACGTTTTCCTTTTCGTGCGGGTTGCTGATAAAAAAGAATTCACGGAACATCATAGAAATGAGCACTGTCGGTAATAATAAACTTTAGTACTTGAAGAGCGATAATAAACGGCACCGAGTAATTTTATCTCTGAGTCTCAAATGTCTATTGCTGTTTAGTTAATGGGATGACCTCTGTCGATTTACGATATGAATAACCGTGCATCAAGTTGTACCTCAACGGAAAACAAAAAACGCTGTACACCTAATCATTACTATTTCTGGAAGAGTTCTATCTGCTTTTTGTTACCGCAGGGCTACAGAGAGATTCGGGCATCTACTTCCCTTTCACTCTGGCACAAAAACGCGAAGCACGCACCCGCCGGCGGCCGCGAAAGTTGTAAGGCCAGAAATGAAAACATACAGTCATTACCTATCTGCGTTTGTCGGCCTGCTGGATCGGCAAGAGACCAAAACCTCCCACTCAAAGCGCTGCTAAAGCGAACTCTTCTCTTTCAAAGCCTACGGTCTGTATGCAAAGGGCGCTAAGACCACACTGCAGCCCGCATTCTGCATAATACCGCAGGCGTGATCTCCGCTCTCTGGCCCCCTCACAACCCGAAGTTCCCTTACCTAGGGCTTCATTTCACTTCAGCGAAATCCCTAACCCAACAAACATTCAGTTGCAAGCTGTGTAGCCGTTTTTTTTCCATTACCCATTACTAGTATTTCATCCACCTCTGTGACTACTAATGAGCACTTGTGTAGCGGTGCCCGGCCTAGAGGTACACGAATCGAATACTGGTGGTAAAAGAAAACTTATTTGCCCAGTATTGATTGGCAAGCGTAGAATAAATGATAACGTAAAGTTCCTAATATCAAGGCCTTGCTCGATTATCCTGATTAAATTCCAAATCTGTCAATAGTGTTTTATGGGAGAAGGACTTCTGACACTATTACTAGTGATCCGACATCATGCATAGACGTCGAAGTTGGCGGGCTTATTGGCCCTATTCGAGCTATATGCCCTGCACCAGATTACAGCTTCTTCATTGTTTTTCGTCTTCATCAACAACACGAACTTGACGCTAGTTTCAGACTAGTGACAGACAACGTTATCAGCACCTGACAGTGGGTCTCCATTTGGGCGGCTGATCGAATAGTGCTATATCCACATTTGTGGGGCCTTTGAATGTGACAGTTGCCCGGTGTTGAACTCCTTGTACCGTGTAGGTAAGCATACTCGTCGTCAAGGTTGCGGTAGATCACGTCTGACCACAAGGGAGGCCTGCTGTATTGTGTCTAAGCACATCGTAACTCCTCCACATATACACGTGCCATTTGAGAGAAGGTAATTGACTCCCTGCAACATTCTGTATCATCCAGCACCATTGGGGGGGGGGGGGGGGGGGGGGACAATAGAAGCAGCCAGACTAGGGAATTACCATCCCAAAAGTAGGCTGTCTTTAACACCAAAACAGACGGCTGGTAAGCGAACACGGCGGTGACCTGAGGAGAAGTCTGGTTCTTGCAAATTACTCCTGGAATAATGGTGTGGGGAGCCATCAGGCATGACCGCAGGTCGCTGTTGGTAGTGACTGGTGGAACTCAGACCCACAACGGTACCTCACGGACACCCTACGTCCTCATGTTTTACCTCATATGCGACAGCATTGTGATGCCATTTTTCAACAGGTCAATGCTCGTTCACACATCGCATGCGACTCTGTGACCTGTGTGCTCGATGTTCAAATACTCCGGTGGCCAGCAAGATTACCAGATTTGTCGCCAACAGAACATGTGTGGGACCGTCTCGGACGTCAAGTCCGTCTAAGTGCCAGTATTCAGGATTTCAAGAACCATTTACAACGCTTGTGGAGTCCGTCCCCGGTAGCTGAGTGTTCAGCGCGTGAGACTGTCAATCCTAAGGGCCCGGGTTCGATTCCCGGCTGGGTCGGAGATTTTCTCCGCTCAGGACTGGGTGTTGTGTTGCCCTAATCATCATCATTTCATCCCCATAGACGCGCAAGTCGCCGAAGTGGCGTCAAGTCGAAAGACTTGCACCCGGTGAACGGTCTACGCAACGGGAGGCCCTAGTCACACGACATTCACATTTATTTAACGGTTGTGGACCAGATTTCCTCAGGAGAGGATAGGACAGTTTTATGACACCATTCCCAATAGAATCCATGCATGCCTCCAGGCTGATTCTGATACAGGGTGAGAATTACTGAACTATATGAAATAAAATCGTCATAACTTCTGAACTGTTTCCGTTAGGATGTTGAAACTGCACGGTTGGCCGCGGGCATGATGGGAATTAGTATGCACATGTATGGTTTGGTTTAGCGACGAAGCCCACTTTCATTTGGATGAGTTCGTCAATAAGCAAAATTGGCGCATTTGGGGCCTGAGAATATGCATTTCGCGATCGAAAAGTCTCTTCACCCTCAACGGGTGACTGTGTGGTGTGCAATGTCCAGTCACGGAATAATCGGTGCGATATTCTTTGATGGCACGGTGACTACCGAACGGTACGTGAAGGTTTTGGAAGATGATTTCATATCCCTTATCCAAAGTGACGCTGATTTCGATAAGATGTGGTTAATGCAAGACGTAGCTCAACCGCATCGAAGCAGGAGAGTAATGTCCTGGAGGAGCACTTTGTTGACCGCGTTTTGGTTCTGGGGTATCCAGACAGCATTTGCATGAGCCTCGATTAGCTGCCATATTCTCCGGATCTGAACACATGCGACAGTGACTCCTTTTTGTGGGGCTATATCAAAGACAAGGTGTACAGCAATAACCCTAAAACCAGTGCCGCGCTGAAAGCAAGCCATTCACGAGGTCATCGACAGCATCGATGTTCCGACACTTCTGCGAGTCATGCAGAATTTCGCTGTTAGTCTGCGCCACATCACCGCGAATGATGTCAGGCATGTCGAACATGTCATGACCTAAATTCTAATATCTGTAGTGACGTTTACATGATGAATAAAGAGTGTTCACACCGAGGTTTGTAACTAATTTACGTTTTTTTTCATATTTCCAATAATTACCATGGTTTTGTGATCACCGAAATACCATCACATACCCTCTCAACCCGCGAAGTTTTCTTCGTTTCCTACTCTCCTTTTACGTGCTTTTTGTGTCAGGCAATGTACTCTTTCAGTTACATACGTTGCAGGTTTTAGGTACCTACACTCCTGGAAATTGAAATAAGAACACCGTGAATTCATTGTCCCAGGTAGGGGAAACTTTATTGACACATTCCTGGGGTCAGATACATCACATGATCACACTGACAGAACCACAGGTACATAGACACAGGCAACAGTGCATCCACAATGTCGGCACTAGTACAGTGTATATCCACCTTTCGCAGCAATGCAGGCTGCTATTCTCCCATGGAGACGATCGCAGAGATGCTGGATGTAGTCCTGTGGAACGGCTTGCCATGCCATTTCCACCTGGCGCCTCAGTTGGACCAGCGTTCGTGCTGGACGTGCAGACCGCGTGAGACGACGCTTCATCCAGTCCCAAACATGCTCAATGGGGGACAGATCCGGAGATCTTGCTGGCCAGGGTAGTTGACTTTCACCTTCTAGAGCACGTTGGGTGGCACGAGATACATGCGGACGTGCATTGTCCTGTTGGAACAGCAAGTTCCCTTGCCGGTCTAGGAATGGTAGAACGATGGGTTCGATGACGGTTTGGATGTACCGTGCACTATTCAGTGTCCCCTCGACGATCACCAGAGGTGTACGGCCAGTGTAGGAGATCGCTCCCCACACTATGATGCCGGGTGTTGGCCCTGTGTGCCTCGGTCGTATGTAGTCCTGATTGTGGCGCTCACCTGCACGGCGCCAAACACGCATACGACCATCATTGGCACCAAGGCAGAAGCGACTCTCATCGCTGAAGACGACACGTCTCCATTCGTCCCTCCATTCACGCCTGTCGCGACACCACTGGAGGCGGGCTGCACGATGTTGAGGCGTGAGCGGAAGACGGCCCAACGGTGTGCGGGACCGTAGCCCAGCTTCATGGAGACGGTTGCGAATGGTCCTCGCCGATACCCCAGGAGCAACAGTGTCCCTAATTTGCTGGGAAGTGGCGGTGCGGTCCCCTACGGCACTGCGTAGGATTCTACGGTCTTGGCGTGCATCCGTGCGTCGCTGTGGTCCGGTCCCAGGTCGACGGGCACGTGCACCTTCCGCCGACCACTGGCGACAACATCGATGTACTGTGGAGACCTCACGCCCCACGTGTTGAGCAATTCGGCGGTACGTCCACCCGGCCTCCCGCATGCCCACTATACGCCCTCGCTCAAAGTCCGTCAACTGCACATACGGTTTACGTCCACGCTGTCGCGGCATGCTACCAGTGTTAAATACTGCGATGGAGCTCCGTATGCCACGGCAAACTGGCTGACACTAACGGCGGCGGTGCACAAATGCTGAGCAGTTAGCGCCATTCGGCGGCCAACACCGCGGTTCCTGGTGTGTCCGCTGTGCCGTGCGTGTGATCATTGCTTGTACAGCCCTCTCGCAGTGTCCGGAGCAAGTATGGTGGGTCTGACACACCGGTGTCAATGTGTTTTTTTTTTCCATTTCCAGGAGTGTATTATAAATTTGTATATTTAGTGATTGATAAATACATCTTAATAGTTTTGAGTTTTACTTTGTAAGAAAGTGTTCTGTGTGTCTCCTCCCCCAGCTCGGTTTCAGATCACTGCACACAGACACCAAAGCCAGTAGAGTTAAACTAGCGAGTTACTTTTAAAATTTGTATATTATTGCTGGGCTGAGGTTGTCGTCTGGCCTACAGAGTTTTCCGTCAGTCGTATCAACGAAAATCTTGTACAGTAATTGATTATTGGTGTTGTTGAGGTCTTCTGTTCCAAGACTGATTTGATGCAAGTCTCACGCTATTCTGTCTTGTGCAAGCTTCCTAAACTCTGCATAACTACTGCAACCTACATCCCTTTTAAGTTGCTTATTGTGTTCAAACCTTGGGCTCCCTGTAACATTTTTATCTCACTCACATCTCTCCATCACCGAACTGACGAGTTCTTCGTGCCTCACGATGAGCGCTATCAACTTTTCCCTTCTATTCGTAAATGTGTGACTTACATTTCTTGTTGCCCTAATTTTCCCCAACTCGATTCACTACATCTCTCAAAGATCTAAATGGAAATTCCGCCAGAATTACTGATAGCCTTGGGAGAGCCAGCCATGACAAAACTGTGCCATCTGGTGTGCAAGATGTATGAGACAGGCGAAATACCCACAGACTTCAAGAAGACTGCAGTAATTCCAATTCCAAAGAAAACAGTTGGTGAAAGGCATGAGAATTACAGAACTATCAGTTCAATAAGTTCAAAAAATGTTCAGATGTGTGTGAAATCTTATGGGACTTAAATGCTAAGGTCATCAGTCCCTAAGCTTACACACTACTTAACCTAAATTACCCTAAGGACAAACACACCCACCCATGCCCGAGGGAGGAGTCGAACCTCCGCCGGGACCAACCGCACAGTCCATGACTGCAGCGCCCTAGACCGCTCGGCTAATACCACGCGGCAGTACAATAAGTCATGGAGGCGAACTACTAACCCGAATTCTTCACAGAAGAATGAAAAAACTGCTAGAAGCCGACCTAGGGGAAGATCAGTTTGGATTCTGAAGAAATTTATGAACACGCGAGGCAATACTGACCCTACGACTTATCTTAGAAGATAGGTCAAGGAAAGGCCAACCTACATTTATAGCATTTGTACACTTAGAGGAAGCTTTAGACAATGTTGACTGGAATACTCTCTTTAAAATTCTGAAGGCAGCAGGGGTAGAATATGGGGAGCAAATGGCTATTCACAACTTCTACAGAAACCAGGCGGCAGTTATAAGAGTCGAGGGGTATGGAAGGGAGGCAGTGGTTGAAAAGGGGATGAGGCAGGGTTGTAGCATACCCCCAATGTTATGCAGCATGCACACTGAAATTTTGGAAATTTGTGGTAAGTTCTATGGGACCAAACTGCTGAGGTCATCGGTCCCTAAGCTTTCACTCTAATTAATCTAACTTAAACTAACTTATGCTAAGGACAACACACACACCCATGCCCGAAGGAGGACTCGAACCTCCGACGGGAGGAGCCACGCGAACCGTGGCAAAGCGCCAAGACCGTGCGGCTACCTAGTGTACACTGAACAAGCAGTAAAAGAAACAAAAGACAAATTTGGAATAGGAATTAAAGTTCAGAGAGAAGAAATAAAAATGTTGAGGTTTGCCGATGACACTGTAATTCTATCAGAGACAGCAAAGGACATCGAACAGCAATTGTGTGAAATTGACAGTGTCTTGAAAGGAGGATATAAGAAAAGTAAAACAAGGACAATGGAATGTAGTCGAATTAAATTAGGTGTTTCTGAGGGAATCAGATTAGGAAACGAGACACTTAAGGCTGCAAAATAACGGATGGTGGGAGAAGTGAGAGGATATAAAATGTTGGCTGGCAGTGACTAGAAAAGTATTTCCAAAGAAGAGAAATTCTTTAAGTGTTAGGAAGTCCTTTCTGAAAGTATTTGTTTTCAGTGCAGCCATGTATGGGAGTGAAACGTGGACGATAAAACAATTTGGATAAAAAGAGAATAGAAGCTTTCGACACGTGGTGCTACAGAAGAATGCTGATGATTAGATGGTTCGCTCGCATAACTAATGAGGAAGTACTGAATAGAATTGGGGAGACAAGAAATTTGTGGCACACCTTGACCAAAAGGAGGAATCGGTTGATGGGACACTTTCTGAAATATCAAGGGATCACCAATTTAGTATTGGAGGGAAGTTTGTGGGGTAAAACTCGTAGAGGGGGACCAAGAGAATGATACAGTAAGCAGATTCAGAAAGACGTAGATTGCAGTAGTTATTTGGAGATAAAGAGGCTCCTACAGGATAGAATAGCATGGACGGCTGCATCAAACCAGTCTTCGGACTAAAGACCACAAAACAACAACTTATTCACTAAGTATCCCATCCACACATCTCATCTTCAGAATTCTTCTGTAGCACCACATTTCAGTAGCTGTTATTCTTTTCTTGTCTGAGCTGATTATCGCCCAAATTTCACTGACGTACGAGGCGACACTCCAAACAAATGGTTTCTGAAAATATTTCTAACATTTAAATTTGTAGTCGATGTCAATAACGTCATCTTTTTCAAAAATGCTTACCTTGCTATTGTCAGTCACCATTTTATATCCTCTCCACTTCGGTCAACCTCATTTGTTTTGTTGTACAAATAACAGAAATAGTTTACCTCTTACAGGCTCTCATTTTAAACCCAATTCCCCAGCACCACCTAATTTTATTCGTATACATTCTATTACCCTTGTGTTACTTTTCTTAAATTTCATCTTTTAAGCTCTTTTCAAGACAGTATACATTCCTTTCAATTGGAGATATCGCAGTCAAAATATTTGCCGGCTATTAAAAAAACATTTTTCGCATTTCCTTTTGTGTACCTCCTGTGACATCCAGTCATCCTGTTGTTCTGCGAGACAATTATGTACTTGCAATAGTTTTATGGGTGGATTTGGTGGCATATTGGCTTATGACAACTAATAATAGTCCGTGTTTGTGTGTTGCAGCCAGAGCGGCTACATGTGTATGCAGTTCTACCGGAGGGACCCTCACGTCATTGAACTGCAGACAGGTGAGTACACAACAAGATTCCATATTTAAGTGGAAACTATAAGGAATAGTATCTGCTTCAGTCTCAATTTGAAGAATGCTTGGCAGTAATTCTTCTTCTGCACTCCTCTCAGTTCCGTGTTTCTTTATTTCATACGCCATATCGTCCTGGCATTACCAAAAATTTCCTTGTTTACTGATCTAGAATCATATTCACTGTGACGCTTTGAGAACTTGTATGTAAATATTTTCGTCGTTAATAAAATACGAAGTACTTGTAACTTATTAGTGACAGATAAATACAACCGTGCATATCCTCATACTTCTGTAGTCGCGCAAGACATGCAACGACACGTTTTGTTGCATATCATACACTGATAGCTAGCGAAGTGGCGCGGTATTGAAATACTGAACTCGCTTACGGGAGAACGGCGGTTCAAATACCAGTCCGCTAATCCATATTGAAGTTTTCCACAGTTTTGCTAAATCGCCGAAGCGATAGCTCCTTCGAAAAGGACACGTCCAGTTTCTTTCCCCATCTTTCCCAATCCGAACTTTCGCTCCATCTCTAATGACTTAGTTGTCGATGGAACGCTAAACCCTGATCTTCCTACCTTCAGACTTTGATTCCGAGGTAGTTTTACTTGTTTCAGTACAGTTCTATATGGGAATCTCATGTAAATATCACAGTTTTGAGTTTAATAATGAATTCACTCAGTGTGTTGTGCATCAAGTCCTCTTGTTACAGGTGGTACAGCCTCTTCAGTTGCACGTCGTTATTATACCAGGTCGTTAAACCTCTGCCCTTGTTTTCCTATCTGGGAAATTATCATCAGGTAACTTGACTGACTTTCTATAACTAGTGTGACGTTTCTCCTTTCAGTTACATTCCACATCATTCGCTTTAGAATGCAGTTTAATGACATCAAGGAAATTATACGCTGTTAGCGCATCCTTGCTGGACATGAGAGCTGCTGTTACATGCTCTTATAGCGGAGATATTCGCCTAGAAGAATAGGATCCTCATAGACCCAGTTCCAGATATAGTAGCTATTTATGATATCGGAATGAAATTAAAATATACATCGCTAAAAACAAGGGGCTGAAGGAACTGTAATCTTTATCGTTCCTGGTTACTGTGCCCGACGAAAATTTAACATGATTTGGTTTATACTTCAGTTGGACTTCTTGCAAGACCAGAAATTTATATAGCTTTAGCCGTTTTGTCACAGCCTTTTGTACTGTTAACTTCTGACTATGTTATAGCCCGAATTCGGATAGATTTGATGGTATATGAAGGTGACCTATATTCTTTTTTAATTTTTTTAAAAATTCGTTGTGTTCAATGAAGACAGAATTTGAATATATGTAGCACTTCTTTTCCATCAAGCTTTTGGTTGTTAGTTATGGTTCGAAATTATGTTCTGTCTTGAAAGGTATCTTAATGTATGCCAATTTTTTATTCCTGTTAATCTGTTGTTTTCGTTTCTACTGGGATAACGCGAAGTTAAGAATTTTTTAGGTAGATTCTTGTATTTATTCTACGTAAGCGACCATAAAATTTCAGTCGCTATTTCGGGATTCTGTCTGCGATTTTTCACTAGCTACGTAGACTTTCTTTAATTTCATCATCATCTAAATCACATTTTCACATTTTTTCCCTAAGATGTATCTAAACATTTTTCTTTCATGTTTTTCGATTTTTTTGATTTAAGATACGCCTCTAATTATCGCAGTTTCAGATCTATAAAATGCTTCTATTTTAACAGCCAAATTATAATGTCGTAGTTTAGCACTTTGAAACTGAATTTTTTTTATTACATCTGCCCAAGTTGAATTCTTTTGCTCATTGTAATTTTTCAGTTCTTCCTTCGTTAACTTCCCAATTTACCAATGCCGAATAAATAATCTCACCGAAATATTTGAACTTGTCTTTTCCTGTGAGGTACCATATTCCCAATTTCTTGAAAGTATTCGACCCAACTTTGCAGAAAATGTTCTGAACTGTATCCTTATACATCAGAATCTATATCTACATCATTACTCCGAAATTCACAACTAAGTGACTGGTAGAGTGTCCATCGAACAACCTTCAAGTTATTTCTCTACCGTTCCACTCTCGAACAGCATGCGGGAAAAACGAACACTTAAAATTTTGCTTGTGAGTTCTGGTTTCTCTTATTTTATGATGATGGCCCTTTCTCCTTATGTGGGTGGATGGCAACAATATATTATCGCACTCTGAGGAGAAAACTGGTGACTGGAATTTCATCAGAAGATACTGCTGCAACGAAAAATGCCTTTGCTTTAGTGATTGCCATCCAAATTCGAGGATCATATACGTGGCCGTGGCATATCTCTCTTATTTCGCGACAATACAAACCGAGCTGCAATTCTGATACGGATCTCCACCATAGAGCAGTACTCCACAAGATGGCGGACAAGCGTGATGTAAACAGTCTCTCTAGTAGACGTTGAATTTTGTAAGTGTTCGGCCAATAAATCGCAGTTTCTGGTTTGCTTTCCCCACAACATTATCTATGTGATCGTTCCAGTTCATGTATTCATAATCTTAATCCATAAGTACGAGGGTCGTTCAATAAGTAATGCCCCACATTTTTTTCTTAGAACATATCTGCTTTAAGAGTCACAATTTGGAGACAATATACATCAACATTTTTTGTCCATGTCTATTTTTCTACGTAGTCTCCATCACATTCTATGGCCGTACGCCAACGTTGTGGAAGAACATGTTTTCCTGCTGGTAAAAGCTCTTGTCCTGTAGGCGTAGCCATGTTTTCACTGTATGACTGACACTCTCGTCATCTTCAAAGTCTGTTCCCTGTAGAGAATCTTTAAGCGGCCCAAAGAGATGGAAGTCCGAGGGTCTTGACTGTATGGTGCATGAGGCAATGACGTCCAACCGAATTTGGCGATGTGTTCTCGGGTTCTCATATTTGTGTGTGGGCGTGCATTATCGTGTTGGAGTAAGATTTCTGCTGGATTCTTGTCCGATCGAACACGTCGGAAACGGTTCTTGAGTTTATTCAGAGTCTTCAAGTATGCCTATGAATTAATGGTTGATCCTCTTGCCATCCCATCCACGAGAATGACGCCATCACAATCCCAGAGAACTGTCACCATGACCTTCCCGGCAGAGGGGGTTGTCTTGAATTTCTTCTTTTGTTGTGCCACACCATGGACTGCCTTTTTATTTCTGGTGCAAAGTGGTGCACCCAGATTTCGTCCCCCGTAACGATCCGTGACAGAAAGGCCTCTCTCTCCGTCAGTCTCAAAACGTTCCAACAGTTCAGATGAAACGGCCTTTCTTTGAATCTTGTGGTCCTCTGTGAACATTCGTGGAACCCATCGTGAGCATCTCTTTGAATATCCGAGAGTCTCTATCATTGCAGACGCACTTACAATGCTGACCGACAACTGTAGAGCCAACTGTCGAGTCGTGATGCGCCGGTCGGCACGAATAATGGCATCCGCACGGTTCAGCATGTCTGTAGCAGTGGCTGTGACAGGACGTCCCGAGCATGGCTGCTCATGGAGCTCTGTTTCTGCATTTCCTGAAGCTGTAACTTTCCTTACCCAACGCCCAACTGTATCCTATCAATTGCAGCATCGCCATACACTGCACACCAACCTTTAAGGATGTTCACCACGGTTTCTTTTTCTGCACATAAGAATTCAATAACAGCACGCTGCTTGTAACGTGAGTCGTATGTAGACGTTATTTTGACGCTGTACTACGGTTCTGCCATCTGCCAGAACAGTTCGAAACTTCACCGGCGTACAGAAAAAACATCAAATGTGAAGAACCAATAAGGATGTTTTTGTATGTATGTTAATGGCTTTAAAAATGGGGCATTATTTATTGAACGACCCTCGTATTTAGTTAAATTTACAGCCTTTACATTTGTGCGATTTATCGTGTAACTGAAATTTAACGGATTTCTTTTAGTACTCATGAGGATGACCTCTCATCTTCCATTAAAGTTATTTAGAGTCAACTGCTGCTTTTTGCACCATACAGATACCTAGTCTAAATCATTTTTCACTTGGTTTTGATCATCTGATTCCTTAACGGGACAGTAAATGATAGCATCACCTGCAAACATTCTAAGAGAGCTGCTCCGAGCGAGATGGCGAAGCGGTTAGCACGCTGGACTCGCATTCGGGAGGACGACGGTTCAATCCCGCATCCGGCTATCCTGGTTTAGGTTTTCCGTGATTTCCCTGATCGCTTCAGGCAAATGCCGGGATGGTTCCTTTGAAAGGTCACGGCCGGCTTCCTTCCCGAAACCGATGAGACAGATGACCTCGCAGTTTGGTCTCCTCCCCCAAATCAACCCAATCCCTAGGGCTGCTCGTCAGTTACTACGAAGTCTGACTTTTTGACAGGAAATCACTAAACCAGTCTCACGACTCAGACTATACTCCATAGGCACGCACTTTGATTCGAGGTCGCTTGTGAGGAACGGTGTCAAAAACCTTATGGAAATCTAAAATTATAGTATCAATTTGACAGCCCCGATCGATAGCACTCATAATTTCTTGAGAATAAAGAGCTAGTTGTGTTCCACAATCGGTGTTGACTGTTTGCCAATAAATCATTTTCCTCGAAGTAATTCATAATGTTTGAACACAGTACATGTTCCAAAATCCTACTGCAAATCGACGTTACTCCTGTTTTTTTCTTGGATACTGGTGTGACTTGTACAACTACCCAGTCTTCGGTACGGATCTTTCGACGAGCGGAGTGATTGCATGTGATGGCTAAGTATGGAGCTATCGTGTCAGCATACTCTGAAAGAAACACGACTGGTATACAATCAGGATTGGAGGCCTTACCTTTAGTATCTGATTTAAGCTGCTTCTTTACACCTAGGATATCTACTTTTAAGTTACTGATGTTGGCAGTTGTTCTTCATTCGAATTCTGGAATTTTCACTCCGTCTTCTTTGGTGAAGTAATTTACGGAAACCGTATTTAGTAACTCTGCTTTGGTGGCACTGACATCAGTAACATTACGAGTATTGTCACGCAGTGAAGTTATTGATTGTGTCTTGCCGCCGGTGTACTTTACATACGACCAGAACCTCTTTGGATTTTCTGTAAAACATCTTGATTTGAAGTTGGCGCTATATTTCGAGCTTCTGTAAGACTTCGCCAATGTTTGGGGTTTTGCGTTCTTTTAAATTTGGTACACTTGTTTCGTTGCTTCTGCAACAGTGTTCTAGCTTGTTTTGTGTACCATGGGGGATCAGTACCATCCGTCATTAATTTATTTCGTGTATCTCTCTTTATTATCATCGATACTATTTCTCTGAATTCAAACCACATCTGGTCTCCGCTTACATAGTCAGACTGGAAGGAGTGGAGACTGTCTCTTAGGAAAGCTCAAGCGAATTCTGCTTTTTAAATAGATGTATCTTGCGTTTATTTGTGGTGTATTTGGATGTTATAGCTACAACAACCTTGTGGTCACTAATCCCTGTATCCCTCATCTTGCTCCCTATTCGCTCACGATTATGTGTTGGTAAGATGTCAAGTATGTCTTCGCAACCATTTACTATTCGAACGGGTCTCTGTACTTATTGTTCAAAATAATTTTCTGAGAAGCCATTCATTACGATTTCGTCCTACCACCGGCTTTATACATGTATTTTCGCCAACATTTCTGGAGTTGATGGAAGTCACCACCAACTATAATTGTATGAGTGGGGCACGTATTTCAGATGATGCTCCAGTTTTCCTTGAACTCTTCAGCAAGTGTATCATCTTTGTCGGAGGTTAATAAGAGGAACCAATTATTAATTGCTTCCGGCTCTCAGGTACAACGCCTACCGATACTAACTCACTGGAACTATCTACTTCACTTTCACTACAAAATAAACTACTTCTGACGGCAATAAACACTCCACCGCTAACTATATTTAATCTATATTTTCTGAACACGGTTATTCCTTTGTAAAAATTTCGGTTGAAATTATTTTCGGGCTTAGCTAGCTATCCATGCCTATAATAATTTGAGCTTCAAGGCTTTCTGTTAGCCCTTGGAGCTCTGATTTACAACTACAAAACAAGTTGTTGCTAGATCTACCTTCGTACTGTGTTTTCCCCGGACCCTTTTAGACTGGCACCCTTTTCTGTAGTTTCCCGAGACTGTCTAACCCAAACAGCTGCCCAGTTTCTTCCCCATACCTCCTGCTACCCGTGTAGCCGTTTCCTGTGTGTAGTGTACCTCTATCCTTTTACGCGGAACCTGGAAACCAACCACCCTAAAGGTGCAAGTCGACGTAACAGCAGCCTACTCGGTCACAGAACCGTCTGATTCTCTGACGCAGACCCTCTACTCGGATCTGCATCAAAGGACCACAGTCGGTTCTGTCGACAATGCTACAGATGGTGAGCTCCGCCTGCATGTCGGAATAAAGACTGGCAGCCTTTACCACGTCAGTAGCCGCCCGAAACAATAGAGAATCCCTTACGACCCAAAGCGACAGACATTATTAGTATCGACATGAGGCACCACCTGCGGTTGGCTGCACCCTGTGCTCTTCATGGTATCCAGAAGCAGCCTTTCCGCATCTGGGATGACTCCTCCCAGTATGCACACAGAGTGACACTGGATTTCTTCCCTTCTTTGGCAGTCATATCACCATATTACGCATCTGAGGCTGTAACTGGCCCAAGGACTTTGTGAGCCACAGAGAGCGCCCGAAATCTGTTCATCTGACGACCCAGGGAGGCTCTCCGAAGCCCCCCCCCCCCCCCCCCCCCACACACACACACTAGAAAGTCTTTCGCTTCCTGTCACACCTTGGAATCATGGGTGAGGGGTCAACGACAGTGCGGGCAGTACCCGACGCAGCCACAATAGTGTACCGATCAGGGGACACGTGGGGGATCCTCGGATCCCCACGTCCGGCCCTTCACAGTAATGCTCATTGGCAACAGGCGCAAGCTGTGTGGCTAATGCTAAAACTGCCTTGAGCTATGAGCGAAGGATCATCTACTCAGCTCGCATCTGAACACAGCAATCACAGTTCCTGTCCATACTAAAGATGGTGGAAATGCACTCTTAAATAGTAACCACACAGATAACTGAAGACAAGTCGCTCCTATTTGAAGCTCGAAAAAATAATTCACAAAAAATGGTGTTCTTGCACTATCTATTGCAGCTATCTCTGTGACGGTCTAACTGACACTGAGCTATTCTAACTAAAACAAACAAACAAAAGCCTGTACGATACGACGGTCGATACAAGCAACAGTACGCTACACGACTATTAAAACGAAAGAAACTGCTCAGTGAGCACTCAGACACGGAAGAAATTTAAAAATTAAGATAGTAGCCACGCAGACAACTGAAAATAAGTTGCTCCTTGTGAAGTATAAAAATTTTCGGTGCCTACAATGTCACGTCTTTCAGTGTCATACAATTTTTTTTTTTTAAAGGGGATCACTTAAGACTATTTCCATGGGTTCGCCCCTCAAATTTCTCCCTCATATCACAAAATTGTCGTCTGATGTAGTACAAACTGAAAAAATAAATTTCTTTTAAAGCACAGTTTCGTATATAATTTATATTCAAAACCTTACACCTGTGTCACTGAACAAATTCTACATCGAGAATACTATACACAAGTTTAAGGGAGGAAATGCTTCCGATAATTATTGCAGTATTTAAAGAACATCAAAATATGAACAGGCTGAAATGAACAAACAGTACATGAGACTTTGTTAATCAATTTAACTGTAAAAAGCTAAGGAGCATATTATTAACAAAATGAGAAATATGCAAAAGTGAAATGCCAAAATTAGCACTTCTCAGTTGGGAGTAAATCAAAACAATCAGAATGGCTGAAAGAGAGCACAATAACATGAGCCACAAACGAATAAAAGCTAAGCATCTAAGCAAATAAGGGAATAGGCAAGAACGAGATGCCAACAAAATGAGAGCTGGCCGAACTCGGTCGGTTTGCGCTCGTGGCGGCACCTTGCGGCCTGTACGCAACACGCGCTCGTGCGATCGCAGTGCACTCTTAAGCGCTCGCGGCGGCGTCTAGCGGAGCATGGGCGTCCTGAGAAATTCATCCGAGATGTGACAGTAATCTAAAATCTCCAGTTTTGATGTAACTGATTCGATGAGTTTGAGAGAACGTATACATATGATTGGCTAAATTTTACAAGAAACACAGAAAACTTTTCGTGTCTTAAACGATATACGTCTTTCTTTTTACACCAGTAAACATATAAAATTCATTAAAATGTTTGCACGATGTATACGTTGTACAATTTACACGTTGTATAATGTTCAGCTACTTCAATAGAGCCGGCCAGTGTGGCCGAGCGGTTCTAGGCGCTTCAGTCTGGAACCGCGTGACCGCTGCGGTCGCAGGTTCGAATCCTGCCTCGGGCATGGATGTGTGTGATGTCCTTAGGTTAGTTATGTTTAATTATGTCCATAGGTTAGTTAGGTTTAATTAGTTCTAATTTCTAGGGGACTGATGACCTCAGATGTTAAGTCCCATAGTGCTCAGAGCCATTTGAACCCTTTTTTTACTTCAGTAGAACGATACATTGATACACGCTCCCGGACCACGCCGCTCCGCACATACCGCTCGGCACCGACGCTGCGCGTGCCGTCACGCTGTGCGTTGGGTCAGTTGGGGGGGGGGGGGGGGGGGGGGGGCACACATCACAAGCCATGCTTACCCGAACTGGCAGACATGTGAGCCAGCACGGAGAATTTCGTTTCTTACGACTTGAGCTCATACATAGTCCCATCTTCGAAGCTCGCTATTTTTAATGTCCTCTCCAAATGAATGAAGGGTATACAGTGCTATAAATTGCATAAAAAAAGTCCTCGTTTCATGTGCTTCGCTCTTTGGCATGAGGAAGCGCGTTTCCTATCGAAAATGTTCTTTTCCTGCAAAATTATTCTCTAATTTATGGACACATGGTACCTTTATGAGAAACTTGTACCTTTCACTAAAATAGACATGCCACAAAATTGTTCTGCCCGTAAAATTTTGAAGTTAGTTTATCCATCGGTAATGACCTAGCTGTCAAATAGGATGAGAGCAGTACGCGTAATACGCGGCAACTTGGCAACACTGCGATGAATTAGTGTGTGTGTGTGTGTGTGTGTGTGCGTGTGCGGGAGTGCGCGCGAGCGCGGCCGTTTTCAGCGGTGTAGGTGCGCTGTGGCCCTCTCCCATTTATTGGCTGCTCTTTTTCAGACATCACTGCCTACCCATCGATGACAATGAGAGGTTTCCCGAGGTCCTACTTTTGTCGTGTTTATTTTCGTGAGCAAAAAAAAAAGCCGTTCTACATTCAGTGCTTTTGGATAACCACTTGTGCGAGTTAATTAATAAAAAGCCTTTAGGGGCTTCATAGGCTCTTCAGCGACCGCTTTGAAATATTATATTTACTCGCGTGGCTGCACCGTTGTGCGTCCGTGTACTCCAACCAACTTTATTAATTTTGCCGCCTCTCCTCGGGATATTGCATAATCAGTGGTTAACGATTAATGATACGCCATTAGAATCGGTTTTACGGAGCAAATATCTGTGTCCGGCCGCAGAAATTATGTAAAATGAAACCACGTAATGACTATAAAATTTAAATCGAATCTGAGATGCGTTGCATATGTATGAATTGTTGCTCACTGTTAGCAGCTATAACACGCTGCATGGATATCGTGAAAATACGCAAAAACAGTGGTTTAGTTGAAGCAGTAACAGTTCATCAAATCGTCAGTGAAATCAGGTCTGGCGACAGTGCGGCAAACAACACCCATTATGCACATTATGTTGAAGACTTCCATTTAATAGAAAAATACTTAAATGCGACCCATTGGAAGCAGCGATCCATAGACTGAAAATGATTCAGAACTGCAACATAGAACGTAAAAATGGTACATGAAGCTCGAATCAGTTACATTCTCGTTAGCTCGAATCGTATCTCCTAGCATTCCGATCGAGGTGATGCAGGGGTTTGAACGCTAGTCTCCCAGTTGGGACGGCACCTGTTCGATGCCTCGTCTGGCAATCTAGATTTATGTTTATTGTGGTTTCCCTAAATCGATGAGCCGGCTGGAGTGGCCGAGCGATTCTGGGCGCTACAGTTTGGAACCGCGCGACCGCTACGGTCGCAGGTTCGAATCCTGCCTCGGGCATGGATGTGTGTGATGTCCTTAGGTTAGGTAGGTTTAAGTAGTTCTATGTCCTAGGGGACTGATGACCTCAGAAGTTAAGTCCCATAGTGCTCAGAGCCATTTCACACCATCCACCATTGCACGACGACCACATTTACTGTAAACCATCAGTTTTGAGTGTCTGTGTGAGCTATTGAACTAAAAATGTAGTCAATCATACAGAAATCCCAGACTTGACGCGGCAAGAAAACGGAGAATATTTTGTACCAGGACGTCGTCCAGTCAAGTGAATCTCTGTTCTCCAGAAACGATAAAGCTACATTTTTATAGCGCTGTTGTAAACACCACAAGTTTTGAAACCTACTTTCTATAAAACATATGATGCTGTTTATGTTTTTATTTACGCGTGTATGTTCCACAGTCAATGTTCCAACCTGTGCCTGTTTTTATTTCTGTGACAAGACAGCACAGTTTTGAATGATATTGAATATTATTTTAAAGTTAAATATTTCCGTTCCTATTTCTCACCTCCAAGCGTATCACTGACAGACTTTACGGATTGACAATGTATCATCGACGAAGTAACGATGAAGCATAAACTAATGTTTATACCGAGAATTTGGCAAGAGAAATTGTAGTGGTCATGCTGTACTGTTTTAGGAGAGATAAATATTTTTATTGTTGCAGATAGTGGATCTATAAAAAACTAAATTTATTTCGTAGATGCGAATTAAAGTAATGAACGTCATTCCTGTAAATTTCCTAAATTTTTGGTCGCACCGTAACAGTAAAGATATAAATGTGTCCATATTGAAAATACTTGCGATATATTCCCACTTTAGCTACGCTTGCAGATAATTTCTCGAATGAATGTACGGCGTTTCAGGCCGATTTGCAGAATTCAGACGAGAAAAAAAATACATTTGTACGCGGAGAATCTACTTCAGCACGAGCGGCAACTTAACACACTGGGTGGAATAACGTTTTATGATCTTCCCCAAAGAGAAATACGAGGGTAATCCCAAAAGTAAGGTATCCTATTTTTTATAAGTACAGAACTCTGTTTGTGTATCAGTTGGTCACACTGTTATCAAGAGTGTTTCACGCGCTGTGTAAACATGCGCACGCCGCGCTGAGGCGCTCAGTCTTGGTTTGGCTGCCGTTGAGAATGGAGCTCCCGTTGGATGTTACCACTAAGTGCGAAATCCGCCGAGTTATTCGGTTTTTTGAAAGCAAAGGGCACTGCGCCGATTGAAATCCATCGCCAATTGACGGAAGTGTATGGTGAGTCGAGCATGGGTGTCAAAAATGTTCGTAAGTGATGTAGAGAGTTTCCAACTGGTCGGACCGAAATTCACGACGAACGAAGGAGCGGGAGACCGTAAATTTCGGAGGAGACAGTGTTGAAGGGTGAGCTGAGTATGCGTGAAGATCGGCGGATCACCCTGGATGATCTTTGCACGTTGGTTCCTGAGGTTTCCCGAATCACCGAATTTTGACGGAAACATTGAACTACCGGAAGGTGTGCGCAAGATGGGTGGCACGCATGCTGACTGAAGACCACATGCGGCAATGAGTTGATGCTTACCGCGCATTTCATCAAAAAAATGTCTCTGAACACTATGGGATTTAACATTAGAGGTCATAGTCCCGTAGAACTTAGAACTACTTAAACCTAACCAACCTATGGACATCACACACATCCATGCCCGAGGCAGGATTCGAACCTGCGACCGTAGCGGTCGCGTGGTTCCAGACTGAAGCGGCAAGAACCGCTCGGCCACACCGGCTGGCTCGCATTTCTTCACCGCTTTGCAGCCGAAAAAAAAAAAAAAAAAAGGTTCAAATGGCTCTGAGCAGTATGGGACTCAACTGCTGTGGTCATTAGTCCCCTAGAACTTAGAACTACTTAAACCTAACTAACCTAAGGACATCACACACATCCATGCCCGAGGCAGGATTCGAACCTGCGGCCGTAGCAGTCGCACGGTTCCGGACTGCGCGCCTAGAACCGCGAGACCACCGCGGCCGGCGTTGCAGCCGAACAGGACAACTTTCTGGACTCAACTGTCACAGGTGACGAAACCTTGGCATACCACTATACACCTGAGACCAAGCCACAATCACGCCAGTGGCGGCATCCTTCTTCGTCAAAGCCACGGAAATTCAAACAAACACAGTCTGTCGGTAAAGTCATGACAACCGTTTTCTGGGATCGGAAAGAGGTATTGCTGATCGACTTTATGCCCAGTGGGACCAAAATTAACTCTGACAGGTACTGTGAGACTCCGAAAAAACTCAAACGGGCAATTCAGAACCGGAGAAGAGGAATGTTGAGCAAAGGCGTACACATTCTCCATAACAACGCTCTCCTACACATCGGTTGGCAATCCGTTGCTCTCCTAAACCAGTTTCAGTAGAACATAATCACCCACCCACCCTATAGTCCTGACTTGGCGCCCAGTGACTATCACCTGTTCCCTAAGTTAAAAGAACATTTGGCCGGAAAGCGATTCATCTCCGACGACGAGGTGAAAGAAGAGAGCATGGCGGCGAGCTGGTATGACGTGGGCATACAAAAACTGCCACAGCGTCTACAAAAATGCATCGACAGAAATGGTGCTTATGTCGAAAAATAGCTAAATGTTCAAGCTGTAAACTAATGTAAACCATTGTAGAAATAAACAGGTCTATGTACTTGTAAAATATAGGAGACCTTACTTTTGGGATTACCCTCGTATCATCATGAGCCAAAACATTATCGCCACCGACAACCGCCAGATTGAATGCCACCTGGTGGCGATGCAGACACGTGATACAGAAGAGAAAGTTATACATGGTGTCCCAGAACTGTTGCGACAAACTTCGAGGAATTTTAGAGGTTGTCTTGGGGAAAAAATCGAGGGTGGTGACCATTGTCGGAAACGTCATCTAACGGCGCTACAGACTGATAAAGCTATAGGCGTCGGCGCCTGCTACCAGGCCACCCTTTTGGCAGCGAACGTGACTTTGTATGCAAAAATGGTTCAAATGTCTCTAAGCACTATGGGACTTAACATCTGAGGTCATCAGTCCCCTACAACTTAGAACTACTTAAACTTAACTAACCTAAGGACATCACCCACATCCATGCCTGAGGCAGGATTCGAACCTGCGACCGTAGCAGCAGCGCGGTTCCTGACTGAAGCGTCTAGAACCGCTCGATCAAAGCGGCCGGCACTTTGTATGTCAACAGATCGTAGGCGGAACGCCTGGCAATGCTGTGCGTTATTCAATGATCACGACTGATTGCTACGATCGCCAGTGGAAAAGATGGAGCTAACCGCTGCGTAGATAGGCCTTGTCCCCTATTAGCGATGCTTTCTTGTCTCAGTGGATGACAGTTCCGGATACGGGTTTCCATCTCCCGTTTACTTTTCTCGCTGAACGCTTTAAATCTCTAATGTTTCTCGGTTTACAGGAGAAAAATGAACTGCAGATGGAAACCTGTATCTAAAACCGTCATCCACCGAGGTAGCAGAGCATCGCATTCATAGGAGACAAGACCTGTCTACGCAGCAGCTAACTCCACCACCTCCACTGGCGATTATTGCAATCAGTCGCGATCAGTGAATAACGAACAACGTTGCAATACGTTCCTTCAGCACACAGTTTGTTGCCGAAGGGGTGGGTTAGTGGCAGGTACCGGCGCCTGTAGCTTCGCTGCTCTGTAGCGTCGTTGTATAACGTTTCCGGACGCGGGTTCCTATTCTCGATTTGTTCCTCAAGACACCCTCTACAACCATTCGTAATTCGCCGACCGTAGCTAGGCGCTACAGTCGGGAACCGCGCGACCGCTACGGTCGCAGATTCGAATCCTGCCTCGGGCATGGATGTATGTGATGTCCATAGGTTAGTTAGGTTTAAGTACTTTTAAGTTATAGGGGACTGATGACCTCAGAAGTTAAGTCCCATAGTGCTCAGAGCCATTTGAACCATTCGAAATTCGTCGAAACATTTCTGTAAAACCCTGTAGACGAGCAGAGACGAATGGAAAATCATCCTAGCGCCATTATGGACCGTACATGGGAAAATCCACTGATGTAAACGACTTTGACAAAGGGAATATTGGTATAGTCTGATGCCTGCGACCGAACATCTCGGCAGTACTTGTGCAACTGGTGTGTCAATCTATGGGAGGTGGTTGAAGAATGGTGAAACCACGAGTAGGCGACAAGGTGTTGGACGTCCAAGTTCATCACAGAAGGTGGAGGTCGGAGGCCTGCCCTCCATGTAAAACAGGGCAGGCGGCGATCTGCGGCAGATCTGACGACAGAGTACAACGTTGTGGCAGATGCAAATATTACAGAGCATATCGTTTACGCACATTGTTGAACACGAGGCTCTGCAGAAGGAGATCCGTACGTGTTCCCGTGTTGACCAACAACATCGTCAATAACAACTGCAGTGGACACGGGATCAGTGGAAACATGTCGCCTCAAAATATGCACTGTGCCACGGATGCAAGCCAGTGGGGGCGATACATTCAACTGGGTATCCAGGAGACTTGTGGTATAATCGTGCTACATGATTGTGAACTCATACTGATGTCTTCCCCTCCAAATTCGCCTGGTCTGAACCAGATAGAACGCATCTGAAACTGTATCGTGCGCCAGCTACACGCCCACTATCCACGGGAATTGCGTGTGCATAGATATCTTGAGCCACATATCTCTGTAAACGTACCAAGGACTTGTCTAGTACATGTCTCACTGAATCGCTGCTGCATTGCGTTCCAAAGGTGGACCACCATGCTATTAAGCAGGTGGTCGCCATGTTTTGGCTCATCACTATTTGTCACTAATATACAGGACAATAAGAACGACCCTCATGCTGATTTTCGTGGGGCACTTCATGTTATGTCTCTCAGTTGCGCCTATTGCCTTTCCATTCATTATACAAATCTGGTACCCTGTGAGATACAATTTAAACCGTTCTTGAGCAGTGGCAAAGAATCATAAGTGCTTCACTTTTGCAATTAGCATGCCAAATAGAAGCCTTTGCTGAAATCTAAATGGGTCAATATAGTAGATTGTTGGTGAGTCATGGCTAGTACCATCTCTTAGATCATTCTGAACGGGACAATTGCGGTCTTCATGATTTTGCAAAACTTATTGATGGGCGTCAAAATAGTTCATTCGTCATTAAGCACTCGGTAAAATGGTTATGAGGCACTACGTGTTCGAGTGCCTTCTGTTGCGCTGGAAGAAGATATATTGGTGCACAATCAATAGAGCAATTTTTTGTTTCTGTGTTTGGTAAAAGTTTTGTTAGGCCACTCCAAAAAGTAAGTGGGAATGTACATGTCTCAAAGGAATGACTGAAACTGTCCGTTATGGTGGGTAGTTAATGCGCTGATGATACCTTTAATGTGCGAATGGTATTACATCGCACCCTGCCGCAGAATATTTTATATGTAAGAGATAATTTGACTGTGTAATCAGTTACGCGACCAACAAAAAACTTCTCGGCAGTGTTTTAATTGCTTAATATGGTGTATAAATTGTATCTTTCCTTAGGTGTGGGTTCAAAATACATGGAGTGCAGAAACAATCAAATGGTTCAAATGGCTCTGAGCACTATGGGACTTAACATCTATGGTCATCAGTCCCCTAGAACTTAGAACTACTTAAACCTAACTCTCCTAAGGACAACACACAACACCCAGTCATCACGAGGCAGAGAAAATCCCTGACCCCGCCGGGAATCGAACCCGGGAACCCGGGCAGAAATAATCACGATTTACTTTTGGCAGAGACTTCATCACTCCTAAACTACGCATTTTCTCCAGGAAACTTCGGATATAAAATCGTAAGATATCTAAGATCACAACAGGTCAGGGTACATTAAAAGCAGGAGGCGACTACACGAGTAGCGGGGCTTCTATGGCGTGGGCTAGAGGATTAGAGGATTTCGGGGAAACACATAAAGGGCCTGTCTCAAAGGGTGCAGGTCGAACACAGGAAGAAAGTAGATCTATGAACCAATGGTATAAAAGTTGTAAATTGTCGTAGCTGTGTTGGGAAAGCACCAGAGCTCCAAGCGATGATAGAAACCACTGATGCTCAAATCGTTATTGACACTAAAAGCTTGCTAAAGCCGGAGATAAAAATCAGCCAACATTTTTGCGAAAGACCTGACAGTGTTAAGAAAGGATGGGCTAAGTACAGTTGGGGGTCACGTGTTTGTTGCTGTCACAAGTAGTTTATCTTGTAGCGAAATTGAAGTACTCCTGTGAGTTAGTATGGGTAGAGGTCCTTGTTGGCAACTGGAGTAAACGAGTTTTGCTATTCTGATTGATTATAACATTTAAATAGCATTTAGATCAATGTTTTCACAAAATTTCTGTTATTTTTGTGTAATTAAAGCTTAAAAGTCATTAAATATCAACACCTGGTCACGTGATCAAAATACTCTGTTATTGGCTGATGTTCTGGTGACGTCACAGGCTAGGAGCAAGACGAAGTTATACACGTGTTACAGGAGCGTTAGCCGAAGTTTTGAGTTTTTTACGTACTTTTTCTGCAAACCGTTTAGCTATTTAGTGATGGAAAACACAATCATAACTTTTAAGTAACAATAGAAAGGAATTTTGTGAACAGTGATAGTGGAAGCCCTGCGAAAGTTGATGGGTTTATGCTCCACCCATTTAGAGCGGCGTTATGTGCAACGACGGACATTCTTCTCCCTAATCCTTGCAATATCATTAAAATCCCTCAGAAATAAGTAATTGTAGAACTTTTGCAAATGGGTCCGTATATTATAGCTAGATTGTCGACTATCAGTCATGAGCTACGACCCAAAGCACAATAAAATTATTCTAGGTGAAACTTAGGACTGATTTCCTCTCTAGAAGATACTCAGCAGAAACTTCTTTCTTTCAGGCGTTCGGTGGCGCAACGGATAACACATCCGTCTGCAAATAAAAAGGTCACATGTTCGGATCTTCTAAGGGTCATATATTTTTAAAGTTCTACACGAAATACGAAAACAGAGTTTCCAAAAACTGATTGTAACAGATGTTTCCATTGTTGGATGTGTTATACATAGAGCTTCACTTTAGTGTTAGTCTGAGAAATGGACAACGGAGGATAAACGCATTTACTTTGCGAACAAACAATTCACCTTTTTGGAAAGCGTTGCTAGTTGTGAAGAAATCACCATACGCTCACAGTACAACGAGGTGCAGGACGATGAAGCTATATGGATAGATATGAAGCTTGTACAACATGCAGGTGACACGAACGTAACGGCTGCGATGTCTGTGAGTGTAAACTAACTTTGGCGTCTGAAGCAGACCTACTTCATCTTTTGTGTAAGATGACGAACTTGCAAACGTTTAAGCAATAAGAGTCCTAACTGTACGATACGAAGATGAAAACAATGTTTATAATAAAGCAAAAAATGTGTGGTCACATTAACTAGAAAATATCTTTTTGAACGTAAAGTGTGCGAACAGAGATTGCAAATGTAAATGGATGTAAACAGCAAGGAAAACACAACAATATTCTGTTTCTGATCTGTGTGGTGAAGTTACGTGATTGTGATCTGGTTTTCATATGAGACTGACAAGTCAACTTACAAATAAGTTTAAATTTTCTTTCGGCTTACATTCGAATCAGCGATCTATTATCAACAACTCGTACAATTCGATGGTCTTCCGCTCTAACAACTAAACTACCGAAAAACTGAGGAGTGGTTGGGTAAAATGACAATTTTCACCAGGAGTTTAATTTCGTTGAATGACACTATCCTCCTGTCTCGGAGGTACGTTAATGCTAACTTCACAGTGCAACACAGTTTTAATTAAATTAGTGAACTTGTGCGACTATGTGGTGACAGTTTACCCGTACAGTGCATCTTCTCATTCTCTGCAACACTCAAAAACAACTATTCAGGAGGAGTTATTATAGATGTATTTGTACAGTATGGTACTACAAATCATTTGTAACCCATTTTCCGAAATGTATACTCCAAAACAAGACATCACCGTGAATTAGTATTATGACAGTGGGAGCAGCAAGGTAGCCAGTGACATCAAAGGCATCACATGTTTCTAATGGAGCGTTTTAGCGGGCTTTAAAATTATTTGAATTTCATTGCTGTTTTTATAGAATAATACTGAAATTCAATACGAAAAAAGTATGTTAGGACCATAAAATAACATAATTAATCATTTGAGAGAATTTCCAGAAAACAGTAACTGCCCTATTGCGGAAAGGTTCAAAGAAAACTTGAGTCTAATTTCAGACACGTACTCGACTCACACAGTTACTGTTGGTGATGACTTTAATGGATCCTCGATATGTTGGCGAAAATATATGTTTGAATCCGGAGGTACACATAAAACATCATTCGCATTCTCTGAAAATAACTTCGAGCAATTCGTTCATGATCCCCCACTCGAATAGTAAACGGTTTTGAAAGGCACTTGATATCTTAGCAACAAATAATCCTAAGCTAATAGCAAGCATCAAAACTGATGGAGGGATTAGTGAACACACATTTGTCGTAGCGAAACTGAATGCCGTAACCCAAATCCACCAAAAATAAATGAAAATATATCTATTCAAAAAACAGATAAAAATTCGCTTGGCACCTTCCTGAGAGACAATCTCCACTCCTTCAAAATTAAAAATGGTAAATATACTGCAGATGAGGGGTGAATTCAAAGAAATAGTATCGGCAACAATTGAGGGATTTATACCAAATAAATTAACAAACGATGGAGAGCTCCTATGGTACATGAAACAGGTCATAACACCGTTTCAGAAATAACGAAAAAAGCCTGCCAATTTTCAACGAATGCAAAATCTCCAAGATGCAAGATCTTTTACAGAAGCTCGAAATTTAGCGTGAACTTCAATGCGAAATGCTTATAAGAGTTTCCACAACGAAACTCTGTTTTGAAACCTGGAAGAAAATCCAAAGAAATTCTGTTCATGTGTAAAGTACGCTAGAGGCAAGACAATTAGTGCCTTCTCTGTGTGACAGAAATGAAAATACTATCGATGACAGTGCTGCTAAAGCAGAGGTACTAAACACATCCTTCCGAAATTCCATCCCCATAGAAGACGAAGTAAATATTCAACAAATTTCCTTGGAGTAGTGAAGCAACTTAAATCATTTAATAAAAACAAGTCTTCCGGTCCAGACTGTATACCAATTAGGTTTCTTTGAGAGAATGCTGATACAATAGCTCCCTGCTTAACCATCATATACAGCCGCTCGTACGATGAAAGATCCGCATCCAATTACTGGAAAGTTGCACAGGTCACACCAATATTGAAGAAAGGCAATTTCAAATAGATTCCGTATTTATAGATTTCCAGAAGGCTTTTGGCACCGTACTTCACAAGTAGCTTGTATTCAAATTGGGTTCTTATGGAACATCGTCTCAGTTACGCGACTAAAGTCGTGATTTCCTGTCAGAGAGGTCACAGTTCGTAATAATAGACCAAAAGTAGTGGAGTAAAACAGAAGTGATTTCTTGCGTTCACCAAGGTAGTGTTATAGGCCCTCTACTGTTCCCCACCTTTATACACGATTTGGCGCACAATCTGAGCAGTCGTCTTAAGTTGTTTGCAGATGATACTGTCGTTTATTGCCTTGTAAGGTCGTCATAAATTGGAAAGCTATTGCAAAATGGTTTAGATAATATATCAGTATGGTGCGAAAATTGGCAATTGACTCTAAATAATGAAATGTCTGAGGTCACCCTCATGAGTACTAAAAGAAGCCCGTTAACCTTCGGTTACACGATAAACCAGTCAAATATGAAGGGCGTAAATTCAACTAAATACATATGAATTACAGTAACGAATTTGAAAGGACACACAGAAAATGTTCTGGTGAAGGCGAACCAAAGACTGCGCTTTATTGGAGGAATAGTTACAGGAAGCAATAGATCTTCAAAAGAGACTGCTCACAATACGCTTGTCCGTTCTCTTTTTGACTACAGCTGCGCGGTGTGCGATCCTTATCAGGTAGGATTAACGGAGTAATTCGAGAAACTTCAAAGAAGGACAGCATATTTTGTATTATCGCGAAACAGGGGAGAGAGTGTCGGGAACATGATACAGGATTTGGGGTAGACATCTTAAAAACAAAGGCGTTTCTCCTTGCGGCGGGATCTTCTCATGAAATTTCTATCATCAGCTTTCTCCTCCGAACGCGAAGATATTTTGTTGACGCCGATCTATACAGGGAGAAGGGATCATCATAATAAAATAAGGAGAAACAGAGTTCGCACCTAAAGAAATACGTGTCCGTTTTTTCCGCGTGATGTTTGAGAGTGGAATAATAGAGAATTACTGTTCGATGAACCCTCTCCCAGGCACTTAAATGTGATCTGCAGAGTACCCATGCAGATGTTCTACACGTTTAAGTTTGTGACTCTGCACTGCCTCACTAACTTGTTTCCGTAAATACACTATGTGATCAAAACTATCCGGACACCTGGCTGAAAATGACGTAAAAGTTCGTGGCGCCCTCCATCGGTAATGCTCGAATTCTGTATGGTGTTGGCCCACCCTTAGCCTTGATGACAGCTTTCACTCTCGCAGACATACGTTCAATTATGTGCCGGAAGATTTCTTGGGGAATGGCAGCCCATCCTTCACGCAGTACTGCACTGAGGAGAGGTATTGATGTCGGTCGGCGAGGCCTGGCACGAAGTCGGCGTTCTAACACATCCCAAAGGTGTTCTATAGGATTCAGGTCAGGACTCTGTGTTGGGCAGTCCATTGTAGGGATGTTATTGTCGTGTAACCACTCCTCCACAGCCGTGTATTATGAACAGGTGTTCAATCATGTTGAAAGATGCAATCGCCATTGCTCTTCAACAGTGGGAAGCAACAAGATGCTTAAAACATCAATGTAGGCCTATGCTGTGATAATGCCAGGCAAAACAAGGGGTGCAAGCCCCCTCCATGAAAAACATGACCACAAAATAACACCACCGCTTCTGAATTTTACTGTTGGTTTTATACACACTGGAAGATGACGTTCACAGCGCATTCGCCATACCCACACCCTGCCATCGGATCGCCACGTTATGTACCGTCATTCGTCACTCCACACAACGTTTTCCCACTGTTAACTCGTCCAATGTTTACGCTCCATACACCAAACGACGCTTCGTTTGGCATTTATCGGATGATGTGAGGCTTATGAACAGCCGCTCGACCATGAAATCCAAGATTTCTCACCTCTCGTCTGACTGTCATAGTACTTGCAGTGGATCCTGATGCAGTTTGGAATTCCTGTGCGATGCTCTGGATAGATGTCTGCCTATTACACATTACGACCCTCTTCAACTGTCGGCACGTTCGAATCCTGCCTCGGGCATGGATGTGTGTGATGTCCTTAAGTTAGTTACGTTTAACAAGTTCTAAGTTCTAGGGGACTGATGACCTCAGATGTTAAGTCCCATAGTGCTCAGAGACAATCCTTCGAAACCTCCATCAGCAGTTTCCTAAATTTTGTACTGTTTTGTTGTTGTGAACATGAGGCTGTGTTTTGTGCACAGTTTGTAAATATTACTCATATCACATATTTAAGTTCAGTGTAACATATAACAACTATTTCGAGGATATTGTTAATTCTTCATTACAAGGTTTTATGGTGAGTAAAATTCTGTAAAAACTAGTACGTAAGGTGTGAACAATTATGCTATATTTCATTGGTCGTTCACCATTTTGTACCTTGAAACGGAAGGAAGTGTTCTACAACGGAACACGTGAAATGTGTAAATGAATTGATTTTCTTTAACGACCTATCAATTTTCCGTGTCTTGAAACAGTAAATTTGTGTTAGTTGCCAATAGCTTCTGTTTCCCATATGTTTTTAACCTGTAACTGGTTTTTGATAATATTTCTTCTTAAACTGATTTTACTTGCTTCTTAATTTAATTTCACTTACTCGCTATCGGTGTGTAGTAGAGAAATAAAGTAACACATAGTCTAGTAAAAACAGTGCTGACAATACTTCCTTGGTTGTAACACTTCTAATTTGAGTTCAGTTTGTTCCTCGGTACATGGTTTTGTAACGTGAACAGTTTTTTACATTTTGTATAATCTTACTTTTCTGAAATAATTTTAATAATTTCAGAAGAAGACTGCAGCACACATAAAGTGAGTGTTACCATTTCAAAATGGATTAAGAAAATATGATAAACTTCTATTACAAATCTGGCTAGGGGCGAAAGTCTAAAAGTGTCCCAATGTACAACACTCTCACAAACTACCTGTAGCACTGAACAAACAGTTGCAATAACGTTGTATTTGCATTAGAGGACTAACAAATTACCAACCGAATTACGTCTTCTTTACCTAACAACGTTATGGCTGTTTAAACAAGTCCGCACAACAATCATCATTCTTTTACTTTATATTGTGCCAGTCATTATGGTTATCATTATTGAACCCTATATGTTTCCGGTCCCATTTAGAGTTTTCTATCGCCAGTGGTCACTGAAAACAGAATGGTGACCGTACCTTTTCATGTTTCAGGAGGCCATTCTCGGAGGCCAGAGGATGCTTGCTCTGTGTCTCACTTCAACAAATCGTCTCTTCCATACGTCACTCTTGTCAGTAAGTATACTGGAGCAGCATCATTTGGTGGATACTTCAAACCTGGGCATTACATACATGTATATCAATTTGTCAAACATGTCTTGTTTGCTGCGTTCCATAGTTCTGGATCGACACAGGTCTGTTAACGATCAGAGTATTGGGATACTTGTGTTCTGTCCCCTTCGATTACCAACGTTACAGACCCAACAATAGCAAAACAGTGTGCGGAGCTCGAATAAAACAACTTTGTGATTAACAAATTGTAGTGGTGAGGGACACTGTTGCCAGTGTGCAGCCAATAGACCTGTAAAAGTAACGGCTACGTTATTCTGAAAGTCCATCGCTGTCGCACAGGGAAGGGGTACTTCTGGGCGACCATCAGCTTGCTAGCGGGCAGACGTACGTTGAGTAGGCTACCCGTCAGGCGACTGTAATGCATGCGTTTTGCGCATGCGATGGCCCACCAGCACCAAGGAGGCTTTGGTGCAGGTACGCTGCCTGACCGCGTTATCAACTATTTGTCCACCTGCGTTCGTGGATGCCGGGGTGCCCGCCGGTGGGCACGCCAACTGGAACAGCCCGTTACGAAGTAATCGCCATTCCTTAGTGTCGTTCTAATCACGCCTGACTCTATACGCACTGTTGGCGGTGTGCTGTGACTGGCTGATGGAGAAAAAACCGTACGGACGTCAGATTTGATCTCGTCATTCTGAAGATAACGTTTCGTATTTTGTGTTTTTTGTTATATTTTGCGTCCAATGAAAAAAAATTTGTTTCCAGCAGCCAGTGCATCGAACATCCATCAAAATACTCTTCGTTTTGGGTAGGATTTGTTAAAATTCAGTGGCAGAATACAGGATGATGCAGCTAAGACCCCAAATATGTTCAGAGGGTGTAAACATATCGGGATGGGGTTTAAACATATCGCACTGTTGTTTTCGCTATGTTATGATGGACAGTGTGGTGAATGTTCTGTCCTGCAAGTAATTTTAAATGTTTTAGATGCAGAATTATGACGCAAATTTGTTTTTTCCATAGGCATTACGTCAGTTTTTTCGTAACCCTGAAAAGGGCCGTCGTTGATGACTTCAGTGACATAAAGTGTGTGGAACTTTATCAAATAGTTATAAGATAACATCACAGCAAACCACTGGCCGCTGTCAGGAGAAGTGGTCCCACATCATCTGCCGTACTGTACCAAATGTAAGCTGACACGCAACTGAGGTATGGGTCGTTTATTTTGCTAGGCACCTGAAACTCAGCATTCTGTGCTCTGTTGTTGTAACTATGCAAACTTCCACAATATGGCCGACAGTCGAAAACGGGCTATGGTTTTCCTTTATGGTGAAACCAGCCAAACTGTTATAGCAGCAGTGTAGTTGTATTCTGAAAGGTCTCCTGATAGTGGCAAGCCCTCACGGTCCTTGGAAACGTTATTAACGAAACAAAATTCAAGAAAACTGGAAATATGAAGAATAAAATGTACCAAGAACAGCAGCTTGTGGACGAAATGCAGCTAACATTTTAGCAGTGGCAATACACAATCCACATGTCACTAAAAGCGGCTTGAATGTATGTGTGGGATCAGCCACAGGAGTGTTCTGCGAGGATTGCACTCGAACGCATTTCATCCTTTCCCCATTTCACTCCATCAACTACTTCATGGCAACGACGTCCAAAATCGGTTAAAGTTATGCAGTTTATTTACACAAGATCTTGTTTGTGGATGAAACATTATATAGAGCCGCGCGGTATCGGGCGCCTTGCCACAGTATCGCGCGCTACTCCCCCCGTCGGAGGTTCGAGTCCTCGCTCGGGCATGTGTGTGTGTTGTCCTCAGCGTAAGTTAGTTTAAGTTAGGTTAAGTAGTGTGTAAGCCTAGGGACCGATGACCTCAGCAGTTTCGTCCCATAGGTACTTGCCACTTATTTCCATCATTTAGAATACACGAACAAATCAATCTTTGAATATGCACTACTAGCCATTTCCAGACCCACGTTGGATGAGATAAATGCATAAGTTACAGACTTCGCCTATTAGTGTATGGTTTTTAAGAATCGCAGCATTGGTTCCTGTTTTATTGATGAGGTTGTAAATAGTCGCAAGTACTTACAGTTCAGCAGGCCGCTGTGGCCAAGCGGTTCTAGGCGCTTCAGTCCGGAACCGCGCGACTGCTACGGTCGCAGGTTCGAATCCTGCCTCGGGCACATGGATGTGTGTGATGTCCTTAGGTTAGTTAGGTTTAAGTAGTTCTAAGTTCTAGGGGACTGATGTCCTCAGATGTTAAGTCCCATAGTGCTCAGAGCCATTTGAACCTACATTTCGTAACAGATACCCTGTCACTGTTACTGGAACACATTACACTGGACTTGTGGGACCAAAGTGGTGAAAATTTTGTCCATTCCACACAGATAATTGTAAGGGGCCATTAAAACGTTTCCGTACGAAGGCATAGCTGTAGCGTATATGCTACGTAGCTCGACTCCGTTGTGGTATGTAAGCCCATTCACTCTGCGATTGTAGATACTAGTTTATCCAACAAAAGCTGCGTTGACGAAACTTCGACTAAATACCTACCACGCAAAGGCTAAGTATCTCCAGTCCACCGCGGCAGCAGCTGAAAGTTGGTTAAACTATCGAGCGTTCGGGATTCTTGCATGACTCGTTTGAAAAAATGTCTAAAATTTCCTTTAAGTTGGTTTATTGTCTTTAAAACACGGAAAATGGCTATCAAGTCCGTATTTAACACCTCAGCATCAGTTATGCAATGTTACTAACTGTCTCTGTGACAAGTTCACACCCGAAAGCAGCCATTTAGTTCCACCCGATAATTTGAACGTCATAAACAGTCACTGACACATGAGTACTTGCGAGTTAACACATTCAGTCGTTCAGTGTGCTTCTTGTAAAGAAGTGCTCTCTATAATGTCTCATAATCTGCACGAAACACGCCACACTGAGGTTTTGGACGACGTGAAATGTTCACACGCGAATATCTTCTATAACAAACCATTCGCAAAGCTCAAACTTTCACAAATTACTTAGCACTGGAAACAGATTTCGTCAGTGACACGAGAACCATTCAAATGTGCAAATTTATTCACTTTGGTACAAATTTAATCAGCGCGGTTTCACGTAGGTGTGTACTAGAAGTCGGCTACAGAACGACTATCTGGACTCGTAGGCCTGAGGCATAAAGCCTCACTCAAACGCGCGGTAAATGTTGAATTCCTATTGGCAGCCAGTTAGATCATCACGAGCACTTCTATACTCGCGGAATTTCAAATGTCAGCCAATCGGATTACACAAGCAATTTTGATTATAAATTCCGTAATTCCGGAACTAAATAAAATTTAATGAAAGCAAAATACGATTCCTGTCCAAAAAATAAATTACTAAAAATTTAATACTTAACGCCCCTTCTGGCTGCCTTTTACAAAATCAAGCTCACTCGGACATACGTCACAAATTCCCCTCTTGCACAACAATTTTCTCACACATACAGTTACATAGTTCTTTTAAAATATCACATTGTCACTTTATATATGACCTTCATTCAGCCTCTGTGTCTCCAAAACACTCACACAACCAAAACACGATAAAATAATAATTTTCCAAAGTACTTTTAATTAGGTGAGGAATATATGATAACGAAACCAAAGAAAATTCCAGAAAATTGGATTATATGAACCTATCCTCTTGACTGTAGTTTCTATTGATATTATACTTGAATACATTACAGTCTATAACTCCGTTCCACAGTGCCAGCACGGTTATTATGTGTTTTAGGTAAAAACTTATATCTCCGAAAGTACCGAAGTTATTGATTTACAATTTTAACTGCATGGTTGTGTTATCCACAGAATTTGGTATACAAAGTACGAAAAAGATCGATTGATATTTAATAGTACTTCTTCAGACTCATAGAGCGTATGTGTAACGTATTGCACACTGCGTTAAGCAAGTACACGGCTCGCTCGACTCAGTAGCTAGCGTCAGCTGTGCCAGCGTCAGAACCAAATCTGTTCTCCTCACGGCTCCAAGGCAAGCCACGCTTTCCATGCAAGATGTCCGTCTGCTTAGCTGAGTGGTTACGTGCTTGCCTACCATGCAGCGGGCCCGGGTTTGATTCCCGGCCGGTTTGGAGATTTTCTCCGCTCGCGGACTGGGTGTTGTGATGTCCTCATCATCAATTCATCATCATCGGCACGCGGGTCGCCCAATGTGTCGTCGACTGCAATAAGACTGATGTTTGGCGGCCGAACATCCCCGGATGGGGCCTCCCGGCCGGCAATGCCATACGATCATTCATTTTCCATGCAAGATGACAACTCGTAGCTGGCCGCTTTGGCCTAGCGGCTCTAGGCGCTTCAGTCCGGAACCGCGCTGTCGCTACGATCGCAGGTTCGAATCCTGCCTCTGGCATGGATGTGTGTGATGTCCTTAGGTTAGTTAGGTTTAAGTAGTTCTAAGTCTAGGGGGACTGATGACCTCAGATGTTAAATCCCATAGTACTAGGAGCCATTTGATTTGACAATTGTCCGCAGCTCGTGGTCGTGCGGTAGCGTTCTCGCTTCCCACGCCCGGGTTCTTGGGTTCGATTCCCGGCGGGGTCAGGGACTTTCTCTGCCTCGTGATGACTGGGTGTTGTGTGATGTCCTTAGGTTAGTTAGGTTTAAGTAGTTCTAAGTTCTAGGAGACGTATGACCATAGATGTTAAGTCCCATAGTGCTGAGAGCCATTTGAACCATTTGACAATTCGTAATAATTTACTGCGTTACAGTGCGTGCGGCAAATGCAGAAACGTGAACGGTGGCGATATTATTACAATTACGCCCAAACAGGACCAACGTGCTGTTATTCTTTTCTTGGCTACCGAAGGAAAAACACTAGTAGACATGCATCAGAGAATGAGTACTGTGTATCGCCCATCTCCGTTGTGGTATGGTGTGCCAAGTTGCGATTCGACACAAGACGCCGGTCGATCTGGGAGGCCAGCCCCATCCATTACGCCAACTCAAGTGGGTGGCACTTGAGCCGAGCACCCCCGCCCCCCCCCCCCCCCCCTCCAAACCCCACCAGCCACTGTAGTCTTAATCTCGCCCATGCGATTATCACGTCTTCAGTCCCTTAAAATCATGTCGAACGAGGATGTGCGGTAGGTAGTTACGAACTTTATCACACAGCAGGACATGGTGTTTTACCAAACAGGTATCTTCAACATAGTGTATCGGTAGGATGACTGCCTCAATGCTCATGGGGATTTTGCCTGATTGGCATAACGATTTTCGAGTGTACAGCTTTCGAACCTAAACTTTTTCTTCGCTGATTATACATATATTTTTAACAGAACTTTTGGGGGGCGCTGGCTCAGTAGCTCTGAAAATACGAAATGGCACGTACGCTCGCCAGGCTTGGACTTTACTGGACTTTTATCTGCGGAGAAGATTAAAACAAGAGGTCTGTGAGGAAAACCGACGACTCCTGAAGACATGAAATGACGTATAACATGGACCTGTGTCCATACGAAATTCAAGGTGCAGTATTGTATGTCAAAGTTCAACCTTTCGAGCGCGCGATATGAGTGTATTAATAATATACACACAACTAGTACCTGAAGTACGTGTTTCCATACATTTCGTACAGGAAGCCAGACATTAGCAAGATCTCTTCTCCTGAAAGCTAGGCAGTGGTTTTTGGACGGTGTTATATGGTTACTGTTTGTTCAAGTCCATACATGTGTCGCTGAAGTCTTCTTCTAAGCCTCTATCTGATGCCTCTGAAGAAAAGCATACAGTTGGATTTAAAGAAAAGTTGCCATCATTCAGTACCTAAAAATATTAAAAGTTACTTGTATAGGCCAGAAAATTACGTACATTGTGCGCTATAACTTAAAGAAAAATGCACCTCATTACATTTACTGCTTCTAGATATACACTCATGTGCACAAACATTACGATCACTGCCCACTGCAAGACTGAATGCCTCCCTGATGACGACGCAGCCACGTGGCGCCGCAATGAAAGTATATAGGGTATTCCAGTATGTTGCGACAAACTTCGAGGCGTTGTAGAGGGTGTCTTGAGAAACAAATCGATGGCAGGAACCCGTGTCCGGAAACGTCATCTAACGACGCTACAGAACGGCGAAGTCATAGGGTGCCAGCGCCTGTCACTAGGCCAGACTTTCGGCAGCAAATGTGACTTTGTACGCTGACGGACCGTAAGTGGAACGTCTGTCAATATAGTTCGTAATTCGGTGATCGCGACTGACTGGCAAGATCACCAGTGGACATGATGGAGCTAGCTGCTTCATAGAAACGTCTTGTCTCCTACGAATGCGATACTCTGTTGCCTCAGTGAAAGAATTTTCCAGACACGGGTTTCCATCCGCACTTTATATTCCTCCTGTATAGCGAAAGACATTGGAGATTTTAGAGGGTTCAAGGAGAAAAATAAACTGTGGTTGGAAACCCATGTCCGAAAACGTCATCTACCGAGGCAACAGACTATAGCTTTCATAGGAGACAAGGCTTTTGTATGCAGCAGATAGCTCCATCTTTTCCACCACTGGCGACCGTGGCAATCAGTCGCTATACCCGAATAACAAAAAACATTACGAGACATTCCGCCTATGCTCCGTTAGCGTACAAAATCACGTTTGCTGCCGAAGGGGTGGCTTAGTGGCAGGCGCTACCGCCTGCGCCTACACCTTCGAAGCTCTGTAACGTCGTTAGATGACGTTTCCGACCACAGGTTTCTATCCTCGATTTGTTGCGCAAGACACCCTCTCGCAACGTTTTTGGGACACCCTGTACAAGAAGAGGATATGAATAGGGATACGTAATGACGACGATACAGACCGGAAGTGGAGAAATACACTGACATAAGTGACACTGACAAAGGGCAAACTGCTATGGCGCGGCACCTGGTACCAGCATCTCGGGAATGGTTGTCCGGCTACTGTCCTGAGCATCTGTGGAAAGTGGTTCGAGTACGGTGAAACCACATGCAGGTAACAAGATGTTTGACGTCCACGCCTCATACCAGATCTGAGGGGCCTGAAGATGGTGCCGATGAGGCTCCGAAACTGTTTGTCAAAACAGAACGTGGAGGTACGAGGTTTGCCCGCTCTGCAAAGCAGGATAGGCTGCAATCAGTGGTAGATCTGATGACAGAGTACAATACTTGTGCAGGGACAAGTGAGTTGAAGCACACCGTCCAGCGCACAATGTCGGACAGGTAGCTCCACAGCAAATGACCCCTACGTGTTCCCACGTTGACTAAACGACAGCCGACCGAGGTGGCTGAGCGGTTCTAGGCGCTTCAGTCTAGAACCGCGCGACTGCTACGGTTGCACGTTCGAATCCTGCCTCGGGCATGGATGTGTATGACGTCCTTAGGTTAGTTAGTTTTAAGTAGTTCTATGTTCTAGGGGACTGATGAGTTCATATATTAAATCCCATAGTGCTCAGAGCCATTTGAACCATTTTAACTAAACGACATCTTCATGGGCACCACAGCCGTACTTCAGGGTCTGCAGACGTCTGGGCTGAACGTGTGGTGCAGGCCTACTGGGGATAAATTTGTAATAACTAAGCACTAAAAAATAACATTTCGGGGCAAATTTTGGCAGCAGAAGTCTATAGGGCATCACTTAAGGTTCACCATTTACGTCTACAACATTTTACTATTCTCTTTATGATTTAATGAACTGATGAGGTTAAGAAATGAGAAGAATTGAAATCCTTAACTCATTCAAAACGATTTATCAACGGCTATGGATAACTATACAATATTTTAAAAAAGAGCAAGAAGTTGAAGTTCGTGTCCATACGAAAATTAGTACACTGTTTGAGTTTAAAAAAGAACAGATTGTAGCTGTAAGCAAACGTATTTGTTGGGCAAATGCCAGATAACGAATGAGATGCAACAAAAAACAAATTTTTAAAAACGCTTATTTCAGTTACAGTACTTTCCAGCAATATATTATAAACGAATGAAGTTACTTGAAAATGGTTTTCCCCAGCTTCACGAGCCGAAGAATCCGGGTCTTACAACAGGAATTTAAATAAAATTTTGAGTTTTGGCTTGTATGAAACGAATTATGGAAGAACTTGGCTTTCCGCGAGATCATACTTACTTAAAACTAAAATTCCGTTAACCATTTTTTTTAAATACTTTGTGATATTGTCACCTGAAGTGCCACGTGTTGGATGGGGCGTCTGGGAATCTGACGCGAGGCAGAGGGAGTTTCAGAGGCGGATACTGACTTGGTTCGTAACAGCTATTCACTGAAAAATTCAGCTTAATAATCCCATGCAAAAAATATTGTTTCCGTCTTTTACGATTATAGCAGCACCCGCACCAAATTATTAACACAATTACTATTTTTATTTTAAATGTTTGTGGTGCGAGCCCATGGCGGAATGCTAGATAGCCTGCGCGTTATATGCGGCTATGGTGAGGACAGGATCAACGTGATTTGACCGTGGGTCACAGGAAACGTGTCAGCTGGAAGGGTAAATAACGCTTCTTGTTACACTAGGTCGATGGTCGCATCCACATATGTCATCATTCACGCGAACAGCTGTCCAAAACATACACCGCGCCACTGACGCAGTGATTCCGATTCCTAGCCCAGCCCGAGTATGTAGACGGAGAACAGGTAGCAGATACATGGGCGCCAGCCCCTGTGGCCGAGCGCTTCTAGGCGCTTCAGTCCGGAACCGCTCTGCTGCTACGGTCGCAGGTTCGAATCCTGCCTCGGGCATGGATGTGTGTGATGTCCTTAGGTTAGTTAGGTTTAAGTAGTTCCAAGTCGAGGGGACTGATGACCTCAGATGTTAAGTTCAAAAATGGCTCTGAGCACTATGGGACTTAACTACTGAGGTCATCAGTCCCCTAGAACTTAGAACTAATTAAACCTAACTAACCTAAGGACATCACAAACATCCATGCCCAAGGCAGGATTCTAACCTGCGACCGTAGCGGTCTCGCGGTTCCAGACTGTAGCGCCTAGAACCACTAGCCCACTCTGGCCGGCTGATGTTAAGTACCATAGTGCTTAGAGCCATTTGAGATACTTGGGCAACGTACTCCAACCGGAGCTTGCTCCCGCGCGAGGAGCCGCCGCGGCAAGCGTATCACTTGGAGCCGTCCACTGATGCGAAACTGCCTGTAAATTCTGCCGCCCGACAATTGCCACCAAGTCTCTTGCCAGCCTTGGAAGCATTAGCTACGCGCCATTGAACAATAGAGTTGTGAGTTTGCATTAAGTTTGTGATTTGCATTGCTCCCTGGAATGCTGCGTCCGCGTAAGACGACTTGGCCACGCTCTGGACCTATTGTTGGCTAGCATTTAACTTCGTAAACGCCGCCAACATCGATCTTAGGGATCGCCTGTTTATTCCACTGGTCTCTGCATCACCGCCAGAGTGATCATAAACTGTGTTCTACTTACGCAGAGTAGGGTAGAAAATGTGGGGCGATGTTATGCATTGGGAGAAATTCGACTGGACTTCCATGGGACTTGTAGTAGTAATCGAATTCACCACGACAGCTGTGCACTACGTGAACATCGAATTCACCACGACAGCTGTGCACTACGTGAACATTACCGCGGAACACCTGCATCCCTTCATGCTTGATGTCTTCCCCGACTGCTTGGCATCGTTCAAAGGGATAACTGTTTGTCTCACAACGCCACAATTAAAAACAATGATATGAAGAGCGTGGTAGTTAACTCATGTTGATGTCTTGGCTGCCAAATTCTCCTGATTTGAAAACATCTTAGTCGCTATCGGCTTCCAGGTACACACCCACGAACTACAAGCACGTAATTTGCAGGAATTTCGTGATCTGTGGGTAGACACTCCGTCTTCAGGCCGACCGCCTTGTCATCCTCATCTGAGGATGCGGATAGGAGGGGCGTGTGGTCAGCACACCGCTCTCCTGCTTGTGATGATGGTTTTCTTTGACCGTAGCCGCTACTATTCGGTCGAGGAGCTCCTCAATTGGCATCACGAGGTTGAGTGCACCCCGAAAAATGGCAAAAGCGCATGGCGGCCCGGGTGGTCACCCATCCAAGTGCCAGCCACGCCCGACAGCGCTTAACTTCGGCGATCTCACGGGAACCGGTGTATCTTTTTTTCCATTTTGTTCGTTGTTGATCGATGTGTTTGGTCTTTGCGGACGTCACATGACATCCGTTCATGTTGGTTTTTTTTGTTGATCCTTCCACTCAGTTTTTTATTACAGAGTTCAAGCAGCTCTGACCGTACACGCTGAGCTACCGTGCTGGCTGTCGTTGCCCGTGGGTAGACACCTGCTGCCTCATAATTCCGCAAGCCCACCAAGGCTTTGTCGAATACGTGGCAGGCTGAATCGCTGTAGTACTGCGTTCCTAAGGTGGACCGATACGCTATTAAGGAGGTGGTCATAATGTTTCGGCTCGTCAGTACATATTTTGTGGCTTTTCAAAGCTGCCTAAGCCTATGTAAAATTCTCCAGTCCTGTATCTTCCTGACTGAACTGAGATTGTAGTTAAATCCAATTACAGAGATTTCAGTTGCTTTGGTGGCTCAGTGCGAATAACCTGTCACGAAGACTTAACTGTCAACTAAACTGTAACCCTACAGCAGACTAGTCACTTGAGAAAGAATTATCCCTTGTACTGGACTGGAATTATTGCCTCTACAACGGACGCTGATACTTTCGTCTACATTTGAAGGGCGTTACCCGCAAACTAGTCACTGAGGATCTTACTCTAGACTGGAGCTAAGTTTGTTACAAAACGTTTATGCCTAAGACTAAGTCTAAATGCTTTACAGTGTACATAATCTGTTAAATGAGTTTATTATTGTTACTGTGATGTGATTGTGTAAATAATTTTATTTATTGAATAGAATGTAATAGAAATAAAGTGCCGGACTGCACTGTTAACTGTCCATTGTTAGATTCGCTGACGGTGTCGTGATTTTTTTTTCTACCACTTATCGCACGTTTCACCTCTGTCAGTGTTTTGTTTATGTGAAAGAACCTGTAAGCTAGCTGCGCTATAATTTCGCAGGAAGGATGGGCATACTACCACCAATAGGACGACTCCTAGTGGCTAGTCAAAGTTCAGTACACGGATATACACTGCTGAGGTAATAGATCACTGACAGGAATGTTGTAGATGTACAGAGCGTCCCATTTATGTTGCCACCACAAATAGCTTTTTGTCCAGGAGCAAAATAAAAAATGTATCAAGCAAATGTTGTTTAGCTACCAGGGGAGCATGTTTGCCTTTCTTGTAATTTTGTTCGTTACGAAGACATGAACAGCAGTATGTCTCTTTTAAATAGCACCCTGTTTTTTTATTTTATTTTTTATTTGCTAATCCACTTCCTCTCGTCAAGCCTTTTCAGAAGCGTATCACAGCGTACCGTTCACGTAAACATGACGTTATAAGAAACGTAACAAAAAACTGACTTTTGAGTCTCCCGTGCTAGCGTACAGTGCAGGTAACTAGGGTAACGTGACTCGCCCACTTGCTGCAGTGACAGTAAACGGACAAAAACACAAGAAAAATGAACATTGGTCATTACTGTTCTGCTAACATATATTCTCCATAGCATTCCTACTTTCTCTTCGTTGGTGTACATTAGTACTAACACAAACTATCAACTGAAACCGATTGGCTAGATGACAGATGTTTCCACTTCTTTCGCGTCAGCTCTAGTACGTTTAGAGTGCGAGTGAATTGTTCCTGCGTATACTACGTTTTCCTGGCCTTCAAATTGTTGCCTATGATTATTCATCCATATATTAACGCATCTTAGTGCCACTGATAATGAATGGGTATTTCATTATTTTCTTGTACCTTTGATCGCTGGTTCACATCTGCCTACTCACGTTTTTCCCGTTCAGAATTAAACTGTATGCAAATTGTTACCGTTGACCAAACGCGACAATGATGCTATCAAATGAAATGTTTGAAATGTTCATATCCGTTGCGTAAAGGCCCATCACTTTCATCCAAGACGCCTGCCATAGTTTATATTTCCTGCGAATATCACTTTTTAATCAAAAAAGTAAATTATCGTAATACCTTTCGCTATTATCTCTGCCATACGTCAACCTCCATGTCAACAGATCTGCTAGCGTCTTTAATGACGATCAATGGCTATATTACCTTCAACAGTAACACAGTCGCACACTGAGGTAATTTTTAACCTATTTCTATGACATAATATAAAATAATGTGCCAGAAAATAGCGCAGTTCACGAAATTGTAATAGTGAAATAAAAACAGTAACAGAGAAAAGCGAAATGATGTCATTTAAAACACAAAAGAAAAGGCTTACAAAACACTTGTCGGAAAGATTCTTGAGTATGGTTTGTTGTATTCATATTTGATACGGGGTCGCGTGGAAAACTGCAGGCATTCACTACATGAATAAAACATTTACATATTTATTTACGCTATGTACAAAGTAACTCGGCCGGAGTGGCCGATCGGTTCTAGGCGCGTCAGTCTGGAACCGCGTGACCGCTACGGTCGCAGCTTCGAATCCTGCCTCGGGCATGGATGTGTGTGATGTCCTTAGGTTAGTTAGGTTTAAGTAGTTCTGAAGTTCTAGGGGACTGATGACCTCAGCAGTTCAGTCCCATAGTGCTCAGGGCCATTTTTTGAACGATGTCAGGAAGTATCTCATGACTTTTGTCACCTCAGTATACAGTTCATGCAGAGCTTTATTGACAGTTGTTCTTCCTAGGCGCCATTCGTCAATAGAATAGGGAAGGTGAAATAAGAGAGTGACACATTTTCCACAGGGGTGGCTTGTCTACTGTAGATGCGGGTATAAACGTAGACCACTGTCCGCTGAGACGAACTGGTGCTGTGCATATTCATCAAAAAAATAGGGTCTCGAATGAACTAGTGATGTATGGAAACTACCACACACCTTGAATCGGGACCCTGTTTGCACGTGGGAAAGACGGCATAGAAGTAACAAAACATTAATAGTCTTGCTGAATGCTACTATGAGAGTTAAGAAATTTGTAGTGCCATGTTTAAAAACGAAAATATCAATAAGGCACTTTGACAAAATATATGTTACACTTGATTTGGGACTGATTCACAGTGTGAAACAGGCAGCACACTTGAGGTACTATGGTCACACTATGAGAAGTCCTCTGTTAAATGGGTGAGGGTACAATAGGAGGAAAGTGCACTGTGTGCATGCACAGCATGAGTAGCAAGTCATAGGGACAAATATGTCATCCCACTGTTAGCATGGTAAGTGGGTGAAAGTTGGTAGCCAGGCTTTTGCGCCAGTGCCACCTGGGATTTCTACATGCTGCCATGACTTTTCCTGGTGTTAAGGCAGCAGGTATAACATATGTCCCTTGGACAGTCTATGTCCTGGCGATACCTACTCCTGTGTTCACAACCCACTGCTGTGAGTGGTCAGGGAACGTTTGATAAATATTAGGCCTACACCCACACTGGCTCAATCTTCTCTTAGCCCTCCTACCTTTTTCCTTATATTAATATCAAACTGACCTTGCAGCCTCGTGTAGCATTGTTGTACTACTGTATATTATACCTAAAAGTTGTGTTTTGTCAGCAGGTGTCAACACACACCAGTAAGTACCAGTGCTGAGCAGAGATGCATTCAATGAGAGTGTCTCTGTATGAAGCCTCAAATTCACTCCAAAAACATGTTTTTTTTAATGTTAATTCAGTTTTTGAATAATGTGTCACATATTACAAAATCTGTGTTTCATGCTGGCTCTCAAAACTTGATCTTTACCTGTAGCAGCTAACACTCGAGAGGCAAAAACACAGGTTTGTCTTTCAGTAAAACTGCCTCAGGTTAACTACACCACACACTCCCTGTCGAGTTATTCTGAAACTTGTGTTGTCAAACTGCTTCTCTCGAGAATTAAACTTGCTCTTGCTAAAGAGTTACATGCATTATATTGAGCTAAACTCATTTAAAATACACAAAATAGCAGTCGGACATGATTACAATATTAGAAGTCTGGTCATGTATAATCAGGAATGCATCTACTTGTCCAAGACAATTAGAGGTTCTGAGAGATCTGTTATTTATCAAAGTAATTCCATCCTTAGTCCAAAGTTTTGTTTGAGTTCATCCTGGTGCTTTATTAGACATAATCTTAAAGGTGGTCATTTGACTTAGTCTTCCTCAAACTTCTGAGCTGGGCTTACCAGCCAATAGTGGTGGTCCTACAACTTAGCACAGACTTTGTACCATGGTGCAAACTGGCATTTTTCACATAAATAGACAGTTGACAGAGGTGAAAAAAGCTATATGGGACAGAAAAATCTTGGGATTGACCAAGGATTGTGAAGCATAAGATTTGTAGTCTCACACTTACCCACTGAGTTACACTTAAGGGAGTCTGTTGGAGGTAACTATTAGAGATCAGCTTTTCTCTCCATATGTGAATACATCAAAGTACCAGCCACAGTTGATGACTGGATTGTCTGTCTGCAGCGGCATTCCCAGAGCAGCGAGCGTGCCCATACCAGGGAGAGTTCACTGTGACGGGTGTCAATAGGCTGCGCACCCAGAGGGACCTTCCGGACAGCCCTTGTGATGGGGATGACACGGACTTCACCAGCCTTGTAGTTGGTTGCAGTGCGGGGCACACCATGGAGTTTCGATCAGATTGTGATGACGAAGACTTTGTCTCTAGTAAGTATGATTTTAGGAGAACATATATTAATATCTGCTTCTTAGCCTCTGTGTGTGTGTGTGTGTGTGTGTGTGTGTGTGCGTGTGTGAGACAGAGAGAGAGAGAGGTTGTTATGAGCTCATCATTTTCATGTTCAGTACATTGTTCTACTATGTTCATAGCATGACAATTTTAATCATAGCCTTTATTGCCTTCTTTCTATGCCCCAAAGAAATACATTCATTTGTCATGCCTTTAGAGGTATCGACTTTGCCCCCCCCCCCCCCCCCCCCACTAAGTACTGTTCTCTGACAATCTAAAAATTGCACATGCATAGGTTGCTTCAAAAATCTTTTACAAACTTTTGGGGCAGGTTCCTTATACCAAAACAAGAAAAAAAGTTCATGTAAACATATGTCTGAAAATCTTTCATTTTCACGTTATTAATGAAAGTTGATGATCAACGGTTTTCCATCCACGATCCTAAAACTTCATGTTCATTGTATCGTAGGTGGGTTTGTGTTGCCAGGCAAAACTTGTTTAAACTTGTCATTTATCTGTCTTCAGCATTTCCGTTGTGTACATGTGCTATAGTTAGTGAATAACTAAAAGTTTTCCATTCAAATGCGTCAGATATTAATTTTGTGAACAGGATGACATGGTTTTTATGTTTGGCCAAACAAATGGTAATGGAGATGAGGCTGCACAGCTGTATAACATGATGTTTCCAGACTGAAGATAGCCGAGCCATCCAACCTTGCATTGCATTGCATTGTCAAGGTAGGATCTGTATCACCACAGACTATCAATCAAGGAAGATTATTTTTTGCTCATACGCCTGTCCAGAAAGAGCATATTTTATGACCTGTCGAAGAAGTGCTAAACAAGTGGCCCTGGCATGTGGTACATGTCCAAGTTCAGCATGGAGGATACTTCACAAGCAGCTCATATATCTGCCTCATCTTCAATGTGTGCAGGTCTTACACATTCAAATCACCCACTATGGGAGAACTTTTGTCGATGGTTTGTTACACAAACTGCCAATCCATTGTTTTTATCTTCAGTATTGTTTAAAAATGGGGCAACATTTGGAAGAGATGGAATAACAGATTTTCATAACCAACACATGTGGGCCTAATGCAGTCCTTATGCTACAGTATAGGCAAGACATCGTCATCAGTTTAAGATTAATGACTGGGTTGGAATCGTAGGTGACTGTCTAGTAGGACCGTACATTCTCCCACCACATCTTACAGGTGCTGTCTATGGGGACTTTATTCAGAACACCCTTCAAGAGCTACTAGAAGATGTGCCCCTGTAAATAGGAAGAAACCTGTAGTTTATGCATGATGGAACTCCAGCACATTTCAGTCTAAGTGTTCAAGATGCAGTGACTGGCCTCTAGCATTACAGATGGATAGGTAGAGGAGAACCTGTTCCATGGCCTGCATGTTGCCCCAATCTCAGTCTTTTGGATTGGGGGTACCTTAAGTAATTGTTCTGTGGAGTAGACCACCCAGATGCATAAACTCTTCACTGACGAGTCATGGAAGCCTTCAAAACCAATCGAAACCATCAAGATGTATTTGAATGTGTGCAACAATCCATGATTCAATCAGTGCATGTATGTTTAGAAGTAAGAGGATATTTTCAGCATTTATCATGAGTTCATGTATTAAAGAGCTCCTATCACCTAAACTGTGAACTTTCATTAATAACTCAAAAACAAAACGTTTTTGAACATATTATCACATGAACTTTTTTTTAATTTGGTGTAAGCATTTTGTACCCAAAGTTTGTAAAGATTTTGTGAACACCGTGTAACACAGTTTAATAATGAATTCTGTGACATTTGGTCTGCCTATGTAGCCCATTGCATAGTGGTGCTGACTGTCAAATTTGAAATTATGACTGGAACACTCATGACTGGTTCTTGCAAAAACAACTGAAGAGTTACCCTAAAGAGAAGTAGTGGTTCCGATTTGGAAAGCTGACACTAACAGCCAGACGACTGGAAAGCTGCCCACATGCCCTTCAGTAAGCACTAAGAGGGTGATATTTTCAGCTGGACTCTGAATGTACATTTGCATTAGGGTCTGAATCAGAGGCTGAGATGGTTCTGCGACCTTGTGGGCTGCAGATTCCTCGACTTGCGCCATAGGGTGGTGGGGTTTCGGGTTCCGCTGGGTAGGTCAGGAGTCCACTACACGCAGCAAGCGGCTACACGGGTAGCAGCAGTTGTGTGGCGTAGACTGGGCGGTTTTTTTTTAGGTTAGATGGCCTCGGGCAGGTACAGAAAGGGCAACAGCCTCAAAGGGTGCGGGGCAAAGTCGGGACATGCGGGGACCAAGCAGCAATCGGTATTGTAATTGTAAACTGTCGCAGCTACATTGGTAAAGTACCAGAACTTGAAGCGCTGATAGAAAGCACCAAAGCTGAAATCATTATAGGTACAGAAAGCTGGCTGAAGCCAGAGATAAATTCAGCCGAAATTTTTACAAAGACACAGACGGTGTTCAGAAAAGATAGATTGCATGCAACCGGTGGTGGCGTGTTTCTCGCTGTTGGTAGTAGTTTATCCTGTAGTGAAGTAGAAGTAGATAGTTCCTGTGAGTTATTATGGGTGGAGGTTACACTCAACAACTGCGCTAAGTTAATAGTTGGCTCCTTTTACCGACCTCCCGACTCAGCATCATTAGTGGCAGAAAAACTGAGAGAAAATTTGGAATACATCTCACATAAATTTTCTCAGCATGTTATAGTCTTAGGTGGAGATTTCAATTTACCAGATATAGACTGAGACACTCAGATGTTTAGGACGGGTGGTAGGGACAGAGCATTGAGTGACATTATACTGACTGCACCATCCGAAAATTACCTCGAGCAATTAAACAGAGAAGCGACTCGTGGAGATAACATCTTGGACCTACTGATAACAAACAGACCCGAACTTTTCGATTCTGTAAGTGCAGAACAGGGAATCAGTGATCATAAGGCCGTTGCAGCATCCATGAATGTAAAAGTTAATAGGAATATAAAAAAAGGGAGGAAGGTTTATCTGTTTAGCAAGACTAATAGAAGGCAGATTTCAGACTACCTAACAGATCAAAACGAAAATTTCTGTTCTGACACTGACACTGTTGAGTGTTTATGGAAAAAGTTTAAGGCAATTGTAAAATGCGTTTTAGACAGGTACGTGCCGAGTAAAACTGTGAGGGACGGGAAAAACCCACCGTGGTTCAACAACAAAGTTAGAAAACTACTGCGAAAGCAAAGAGAGCTTCACTCCAAGTTTAAACGCAGCCAAAACCTCTGAGACAAACAGAAGCTAAACGATGTCAAAGTTAGCGTAAGGAGGGCTATGCGTGAAGGGTTCAGTGAATTCTAAAGTAAAATTCTATGTACCGACTTGACAGAAAATCCTAGGAAGTTCTGGTCTTACGTTAAATCAGTAAGTGGCTCGAAAGAACATATCCAGTCACTCCGGGATGATGATGGCATTGAAACAGAGGATGACACGCGTAAAGCTGAAATACTAAACACCTTTTTCCAAAGCTGTTTTACAGAGGAAGACAGCACTGCAGTTCCTTCTCTAAATCCTCGCACAAACTAAAAAATGGCTGACATCAAAATAAGTGTCCAAGGAATAGAAAAGCAACTGGAATCACTCAACAGAGGAAAGTCCGCTGGACCTGACGAGATACCAATTCGATTATACACAGAGTACGCGAAAGAACTTGCTCCCCTTCGAACAGCCGTGTACCGCAAGTCTCTAGAGGAGCGGAAGATTCCAAATGATTGGAAAAGAGCACAGGTAGTCCCAGTCTTCAAGAAGGGTCGTCGAGCAGATGTGCAAAACTATAGGCCTATATCTCTGACATCGATCTGTTGTAGAATTTTAGGACATGTTTTTTGCTCGAGTATCATGTCATTTTTGGAAACCCAGAATCTACTCTGTAGGAATCAACATGGATTCCGGAAACAGCGATCGTGTGAGACCCAACTCGCTTTATTTGTTCATGAGACCCAGAAAATATTAGATACAGGCTCCCAGGTAGATGCTATTTTCCTAAACTTCCGGAAGGCGTTCGATACAGTTCCGCACTGTCGCCTGATAAACAAAGTAAGAGACTACGGAATATCAGACCAGCTGTGTGGCTGGATTGAAGAGTTTTTAGCAAACAGAACACAGCGTGTTGTTATCAATGGAGAGACGTCTACAGACGTTAAAGTAACCTCTGGTGTGCCACAGGGGAGTGTTATGGGACCATTGCTTTTCACAACATATATAAATGACCTAGTAGATAGTGTCGGAAGTTCCATGCGGCTTTTCACGAATAATGCTGTAGTATACAGAGAAGTTGCAGCATTAGAAAATTGTAGCGAAATGCAGGAAGATCTGCAGCGGATAGGCACTTGGTGCAGGGAGTGGCAACTGACCCTTAACATAGACAAATGTAATGTATTGCGAATACATAGAAAGAAGGATCCTTTATTGAATGATTATATGATAGTGGAACAAACACTGGTAGCAGTTACTTCTGTAAAATATCTGGGAGTATGCATGCGGAATGATTTGAAGTGGAATGATCATATAAAATTAATTGTTGGTAAGGCGGGTACCAGGTTGAGATTCATTGGGAGAGTCCTTAGAAAATGTAGTCCATCAACAAAGGAGGTGGCTTACAAAACACTCGTTCGACCTATACTTGAGTATTGCTCATCAGTGTGGGATCCGTACCAGATCGGGTTGACGGAGGAGATAGAGAAGATCCAAAGAAGAGCAGCACGTTTCATCACAGGGTTATTTGGTAACCATGATAGCGTTACGGAGATGTTTAGTAAACTCAAGTGGCAGACTCTGCAAGAGAGGCGCTCTGCATTGCGGTGTAGCTTGCTCGCCAGGTTTCGAGAGGGGGTGTTTCTGGAAGAGGTATCGAATATATTGCTTCCCCCTACTTATACCTCCCGAGGAGATCACGAATGTAAAATTAGAGAGAATCGAGTGCGCACAGAGGCATTCAGACAGTCGTTCCTCCCGCGAACCATACGCGACTATAACAGAAAAGGGAGGTAATGACAGTGGCACGTAAAGTGCCCTCCGCCACACACCGTTGGGTGGCTTTCGCAGTATAAATGTAGATGTAGATGTAGATGCAGACTCAGTCAATAAGGACATTGCCTGTGGCAGTCAAGTGTTCAGCTTGAGTGCTAATCTGCCTCAAAGGGTCTTATATATTATGTAAGCAAGCTTTTTTCTCAACAAATAATTGGCAGTTTTATGAACAAGATAACAGGAATCCTATTTCAGTGATTATGACGTCATTCAACTTATACTGTACATACATAAGAGACAGAAAAGTAATATTTATTCAGGACTGAATCATATGAGAATTAATTAAGTAATTATATTTATGTACTGGCTACCTGTTGTGACTCTGACAGGCCATTTGATATGGACCAGCTGCCAGGTCATCCTGTGAGTGGTATCATTTTGACACGGCATGGAAGGGCATGGCATCAGCACACCACTGTCCTGACAATTGTCAGTTTCCCAAACCTTCATGCCACTACTTCTTATTTGAGTACAGTGCTCACAAGTCAGTTTTTGTTTGTGTATCTTTAAAGTAGATGTTTTGCAGCTGTTAAGCTGTGAAAGGATGTTCCCTATTGTGCTTTTTTTTTAACAATAATTCCCATAGCTACAGACAATTTTGGTAATACATTTCATAGATATTTATTTCAGTGTCCCACATAACTAGGGACCCAAAATAAATTCACTGTTATGAGTTAAAAATGCATGCCACTGGTGTTATATTCTGAATTGTAAAATAGTATACCAGTGCCGTGTGCTTCTTCATTCATAATGTATAAAGTATTCTACCAAGAACCAGCAGAACAGTCAGTTATTGCAAATCTTCTGTTACTTCAGACTCAGTTCAACACAACTAGCATACATGTAAATCAGACATGAGAGTGACTGAAAAGCTCTCACCTGGAGTTTGATAATAAGTTATGGTTTATAATCTCATGAATGAGCCAGAATTATCTACAGGGTACATTTTAATATAGTTTTGAGGATGTTGTAGAAATTTCATGGCTTTTAAAGAGTAATCCAGTTTGACCCATTTACTTTTGTTTATCATTGTTGGTAACTTGACACCATAAAATGAAACCTTGAGTTGCCTTATAAATAGAAATCTGATGGTGCAAGGTTTTGGCAGCTAGGCAGATGCAATAGAATTCCAAATGCTAAGTTTTCAGTGATGTTGAATCTTTTTTATAATTTTTTTGTAAAATTACAAACTTCCTATGCAGATCATCTGAATGTTTTGAATGGAAAGTTCACCTCATTTTCAAATACTTCTTTCTATATTTAATTACTACTGATAACATGTTATCCTTCTGTAGACATAACAAAATGTACTCATTGGTTCATCACATGAGAATGCCGTTTAAGGTGTCATAGGCATCAGTGTAAAATTGCAATAGGCATTTATAATTTGAAGCAACCAGCCATGATGTACTGCAGGGTTCTGTTTTGAGCGCTCTGTTGTTTATGGGATATATAAGTGGTCTTCCACTTTCTGTGTTAGAATATGCAAACATTTTGTCCCTTTAGCAGATCATAAAAGTTTAGGAATAAAATGTAGAACTGATCCTCTTATTGGAAAGGCAGCTAATAAACTATTTGAAAAAATCAACAGATGGTTCGAAAAAATGGATTATCAGACATTTTTTACAAACCTCAGTACATACAGATAAGAATTTTTTACACAATGCCACACTCACTTTAGAATTAGTGAAGCACCACAGTTAAGCTTTTTATTTTATATGTTTATTTATCCATAAGTGGGCAATAAACATTGTATGGCTGTTGTTGAAATGCACTTGTAAATTTTATGTTAAATCTTTATAAAGAAGTGGAACATACAAATATATACATAAACTAATAAACAAAAACTAATAATACACATGCACACACTCACTCACACACACACACACACACACACACACACACACACACACACACAAACACCAGTCAATCAGTCAATCAATCTTCTGTTACTGTTACTATAAATCATGATCTGTTCTTCATAGGCATTTCCTTTTATCCTCCCTAACCAACACATTCTTTTATATACAATAATCATTCCATAAATGTTTTACATCAGACAACAGCTGTCTGTTAGACATGGAAATACAATGAAAATGTTAAGGGTCAAAGAACAATGTTTTCAGTTATGACTTCATATAAACATTTTCACAAAAAAAATTTACTGACCATCATAGTCATATACCAATTAAAAACATTGTTCAAGCAGAACTCTTTTAAAACCCCACATTCTATTTATTTCTGTCTTGCAGGTTTCTGATGGGTACAGACAGTCTTTCGTAAAGTTCAACATTAATGAGACTCATATGCTTTTGTGTATTAGTTCATTTTGTTCATTGTGTATGGAGTGCTGTGCCATTTTACGTAATGTAACCATGGAATTCAGGATTTGTTTGAACATCTTCAGGGTGGGCCCTGACATGTAAAACACATTATATACTTTTTTGAAGGTAATGTTAGTATTTTAAGCTTCCCAAACATATGTGACTGTGAAGCAGTATGTGTTATTATTTGGATATTCCTCTTGGTTGATGCAAAAAATTGTGATAGACAGCAAATTGTGGAACCCCAAAATATTATTCTGTACGTTGCAAGATACTGAAAACAGCCAGAGTATTGTTTCATGGCATTCCATTTCAGACACATAGTTGACATGAAATTAACCTGCTTGTTATTCCATTATATGAAGTTGTTTTGCTGTACCAAATAATTTATTAAAAATGCTTTTCTTATAAGCTTAAAAGAGTTTTGGTACACCAAAAGGTTCATTGAAATTGTGGTTCTTACCATCCAAGAAACAGTATAATATAGAGTGCAGAGTATTCAGACAAGAATTAATGTTTAGTCAGCATTCATTTTTGATACTATACATTACTTAATTATGTCTCTTGGGTTATTCATTGTTTCATATCAGTGTACACATTGCTGTAGTGTGAAAATTTCATTCCGGAAACATGCCCCAGACTGTGGCTTAGCCGCATCTCTGCAGTATTTTTCTTCCAGGAGTACTAATCCTCCAGGTTTGTGGGAGAAATTGTGTGAAGTTTGGAAGGTAGGATATAAGGTACTGGTGGAAGAAAAGCTATGAGGACAGGTCACAAGTAATGCTTGGGTAGCTCAGTCAGTGGAAGATTCATTGTTATGCTTTTGGACACAGAAAATTCCTCAGCCAAAAGAAGCCTACCACTACCAAATATAGCTACACAAAAGTCTCACTGTGCTGAGGAAATGTAAATCTAAAAAAGGCCACCACAGTACAGTGCCTAGAATATATGCAAGAGGGCTTACTGTTAGTCTTTATTACATTAGTGTCATACAAAGGGCTAGAGAGGGAGAACTGTGCTTATTTTGAAGGTTCTTAGTGGATTACCAGCAGATATGTGCATTTTGAGCAGTCAATATTGCAAACATATTAATCAAGATGGTCACACATCTTTTTGCACTTCAAACTATGCAACCACCACTCAAACATAACATTTACAAATTGGGCACCTAAAATGCCTGTCATAAATCACAAAATAAATATATACCCAAGGTCCCATACAAGCCAAATATGTTACAGAAAAAGAATATTCAATCAAAATTGAGTAGCAGACAGGAATGACTCTGCCTGAGAGGTCTTTAAATCTGTATAATTCTATATTTATGGTCTGTGCAAAAATGAATCACTGCCATTCATATACAACTGGCATCCAAACATGACAACCTGTTTATCATTTATGTTTGACTATTCTGAGTAGAGAATAAGGAAAGAATGATGATTTATGATCACTTCCTTCAATTTTGATGCAAAAGACAGTTACAGAAAACTGTGGTCACTGTAGTTGCAAATGAAGTAATGAATTTTTACATAAATAATACCACACTAAAACAATGGAAATGCTTTTTTCTTTCACCTCAAATGTTCATTAAAAAGGATAACACCGTTTAAAATAACCTGGTTTATTCAGGATAGTAGAGTGCACGGTAACTTCACACACTTAGCAATAGATGTTTCATCCAAGCCAGAATGTTAATAGGAATGTTTATGTGCCTTGTGAGTTTGCTGCACTCAAATGATCACCAATAGTTGTGCCAACCCAATAAGATTACAAGATCCTATTCATAGGAACGCCGTTTTCATATAATATGATAGGTTCTCTTTCCTACTCACTTCTTTAATACCAGCATGCTACAAATGTAAATTTTAATTGCATTTATTGTGTATATATTTTGGAGTAGTACAATATATTTGGGAGTAGTACAATACACCTCAAAATTATCAAGGCCTAAAATTTCTGTCAGATATTTTGAACATAGAATCATTATAAAAGTTAAATCAAAAGTAAGTAAGAAAGATTAGTGTTGATGTTCACTTAGTGATGAAATCTTTAGAGACCAAGCAAGTGCTCTGACTGTACAAAGATGGGATAGAAAATTGACCATGTTGTTTTCAGAGGAGCCATTCTGACATTTACTGTAAATGATTTGTGAAAGAAATGGAAAACCTATATCTGAGTAGTCAGATGGGCATTTGAATGAAGTGCCATTTCTTTATTGCTGTAACAATTGTTCCACTTTGCTCAGTAAAGTCGAACAAGTGCAGTAAAAAGAACTTTTATTACCAAACAGTGGTAAAAGACAAACATATGTATGAGAGGTAACAAAATGGTAGCTTTTGAGTTTTAATTTCCTTGATTTAACAAATAAGAAGAAAACAATGGAAACTCCAGGTTGGGATATCAACAGTTCAGGAAAAGATACATTTCCACTTTCCAACATATGACATGTTAAGTTGAACGCAGGCACAATTTAAAGACACTTACACATAAGCTTTTGGCTACAGCCTTTATCAGTTCATATGAGAATTATGGTCTGAGATGCCAGAGTTGGCAATCATGAACGCAAGAGGTGTTTTGCTTGTGTGAATAAATGGTTTATGTTTGTCTTTCTTTTTCTGATGAAGGCTGCATCCAAAAGCTTATGTATAAGTGTCTTTTAATTTTCCCTGTCTGCAACTTAACATGTTGTCTTTACAGTAAGTGGGAATCTATTTTTTTCCTTCACTGCAAATAAGAAGAAAAGATATTCTTAAGAAATTGACCAGGGAAGGTACCAAAAATTGCAAATGAATGAAACATAAGAATGGGAAAGACTAGAATTCTAGGAAGTTATAAATGTCAGTCAGGGCAGTTAACAAGTTGTTGGTATGCAATGAGCACACTCTGACTTGCTACCACCATTTCTAGACCTACAGGTTCTCAAATGCTGATAGTTGCTGATAAAACTTTCTTAATGTGAGGTGTTCACATAAATTTCACAGCATTACAATCTTTGCTTAATAAGTCATTTGATTAAAAGTTATTTTATCTGTTTTCACTGGCAGACAAGGGTGTTTTTACATGGCCTCTATAACATGTAAGACTGTTGTGCATGTCTTGGCTAGAACCATAGCCCTAGTTCAACTTGTGTATTACAATGAAAGATATTCAAATGTTGCTCTCATGCTGCTTTTTCTGATCAGTATTTCAGTAACAGCTACAATTCATAAAACAACATAACTTATTGTGTAAAATTGTATGTGTACTGAAGCTCCATGTATGCTTCATTTCATCTAAATATCTGATTAACTTCTGTTGTTATTACAGTCAATTAATACAGATATAGCAAGAATGATAAACTGCAGCAAACATAAATTTCATAGATTTTTCGAAATTTGCCAGTAAGTTTCATATCAGTACACACTCCACTGCAAGGTGAAAATTTCATTCTGGTAACATTTCCAAGGCTGTGGCTAAGCCATGTCTCTCCAGAATCCTTTTTTCCAGAAGTGTTAGTCCTCTAAGGTTTGCAGAGGAACTTCTTTGAGGTACTGGTGGAAGTAAAGTTGTGAGGCTGGGTCATGAGTCATGCTTGGGTAGCTCAGTCAGTAGAACACTTGTCCATGAAAGGCAGAGGTCCTGAGTTTGGGTCTCGTTTGCGCACAGTTTTAATCTACCAGAAAGTTTCATGTCAGTGTACACTCCATTGCAGAGTGAAAATTTCATTTTTTTGTTCTTTGATTTTATTTTTAGCTATGAAAGATCTAATTTTTGTTTAAAACTAAATGCAGTTTGATCCTTTTTAGCCTATTCATGTCATGGACACTGGGAAGACAATGGAACAAACTTCCTGATAACAACACCTCTAAGTCGCACATCGCATGGTGCTCGCAGGCTTTGCTTCATGTACCGTGAGGTGGATGGAGTTGTTCACTTCTCATCTAGTGCTGATAGTTGCACACGTGCTGTTTCACCTGGAATTGGTGGTTCTTTAGCCTTCAATGTCACCAGCACAGGTAATCAATCATTTATGTGGTAACTCTGCTAATTGGTGATTTCAGCATCACAAAGACAGAATTCAGAAATGTATCTGTACACAATCATGCATACAAGGTGAACAAGAAAACTGGTGCACCTGACATAAAAACAGGATTGGTACATATGAAGTTTTGCTAGTACATATTTATCAGTGATGAAAGTCTGTTGTTAATTTTGTGTGTGCCATATATTCTTGTATATGATTTTTATTTAATAGTTATATTATGTGCAGTTTCATTGAAATAATAAGCTGGAATACCGCAGCATCGCAGAATTCTTTGTCTTTAATAGTTATTATGAATATAAATGCATATAAGGTTGAGGCTGATTGTGCCCAAAGACTTTGTTTTCAACAGTTAATAAATAGATGCCTGATTTTTTAAAATTATTTATTCATACATTCACTTACTTTTAGGTTGAGCCATGGTGTGCCTTTACATAGTGTCTCAACAAATTTCTGTGAAGTTTTCATGGTCTAATGTTTAATCCATTTGGATTTGTCAGTGTGATCTTCCTCTGTAGCTGAATGCTGAAATTTTTAGTTTCCAGCTTCCACCACTTCCCAATCAGTATGTCTTGACATTTTGCTGTGTCCTGTGGTGTGCATCATGTAATTTTTTTTCCTTACAGAAATCTAAACATAGTAGGTTTGTAGTATGACACATTCTTCTTCTTAACGGGAGCTATAATTATTCATAATTAATTTTGAAACATCTGTGCAAGTCATCACTGCAACAGTAGTCAGCTAGTAGTTCTGCATGCTAGTAATTTAAGCAATGGTAAAATTCTGGAATAGTGATTACATTACTCTTCCAATTTATTGAAATCAAGATTGACAATATCCTGGTCACTTGAACAGTTTCGTGGCTCAAGTATATAGTGGCCCAAAATCTTTTAATTTTATGATATAGATATTTATTACTCATAAAATGCAAGCTGAACAAACTTTTAGGACTGGTGCTAATGCTAGTCCAACTACAAGTAATGTGGGTGAAATAGTGGTTCTCTTCAATATTTACAAGAATGTGCTGTAAGCCATGAATAGTGCACTGAGTTGTAGCAGTAGGATTACAATGTTACCATTTTAAAAAGTCCCATTACAGAATTCAAAACAAGATCTACTGTTTTTCATAAGTAGTTGTTAGATCATGTCAGTGCTATATCAGGGAACTTAAATTCTAAGTGTGCAATTTATTTACTTCAATTTTTTTCCAAACATATGTTTAGCATTAAAGAACTGCTTTCTTCAATTTGAATAGTCTGAATCATTGTTGTGGCTTTAAGCCCTGTCCTTCTTCCAGCATTCCCTCAGTTACCCAATTCCTTAGGTACTGAGGAACTTCTGATTGTTCATTCAGAAAAACTGGAGTCAAACTAATGTAACTTAGAAAATTTGAGTATGATATCTTCAGTATAATTTCACTTAACATGGTGATCAATACAATTGAAGCCCATGTGCTTATGCATTGAGCTGTATTACTGAATCATTTAATGGTGCTTAATAAACTTAAAATATTAATGGAATATTGCATCAGTACTTTGAGGAATGTGAACATATTAAAAACTTAAATGCACAGTATTAATATTCCACAGACATATTTATTTTATATTTTGTTGTGAACTGGCTTTTGACTAGGTCAGATGATGGCCTAGAAAGCTGGAAGCTGGTTCACAATGACATTAATATTGTGTATTTCAATTTTTAACAAACTAAAAATGTTTAGAAAGTAATTACACATAAGCAGTGTTGGAACCAAAACAAAATTCTGAGCACTTATTGGAGTCATAAAATAAATCATTTCTTGCATTAGTAAAATATTTTTGGCAAAGTCATGCAAGCTTTGTATATTTCACAAAGCCACATGCTGAGAAAGCTCTGTGATACAGACATTACAGTAATTGTGGTAGATTATCATGGAAAAACAACATTGGTAATCTCCCATTTGACAACCAATACAGATAGGTCAGTATGGCAGGTTCTTATCCTTTGTCTGTGACATTTTGTGACATGTCACTTGTATTTAGAACAGTGTATCTGCTTGTGCATTAATACTAAACATAAATCAACTCACATTCCTTGTGCCTGATACTTAGATAATGTGCAGAAACTCATGATCTTACTCCTTAGGAGTGTTTGCAATAGGATTTCAATGAGATCACTAAAAAAAGTTCAGTTACAGAATTTTAAATGAGATCACCTGTTTTTCACAAGTAATTGTTGGGTCATTATTTTGTAGGAGTAAGATTATGATCTGACTAGTGTAAGTCTCTGTTTTTTCTCATTTTCAAAAACCACAGGTCTTACTGCTGTCATATAATGTATAAATCATTATATTAATTTTGTGTTACAATTCTGAAAAGAAACTCAGATTCAAAGAGGCACATGATCTTGACATGTTACAGCTCATTCTCTGCATATACAGCTCATGTTCCTTAATGTACTATACGTGCAACATTTATGTGATTATCCATTCTTTAGTCCTTGAATTGTTAAAAGATGGTAGTATCCACTTTAAACCTGTTTGAGCTATCCATCTCACTCAGAAACACTGTTGAAGCAATGGTCAGAACGCTATTATTGAACAGCCTTGCATAACTATGAAGAACTTCTCTCTTCCTTCTGTGCCATTCCCCCTTGAAAACAGAATACTTTGTCCTGTGCACATAGTAGTTACTTCCACCTCAGTGATCCTGTGTACCTTGGCTTGCCATTGTTAACCAGATTATGTTCCATGATATGTCATGGTTTGGACATAACCTGCAGATGGAAATCAAGTGTTATTCACAGTTACAGACCAAAGAGAGAGAGAAAAAATGTATACCTGAGTTACTTTCAACTAGTGGTATAAAAATCTATTTTTTTGTGTTCTTTATAAATATCTACTTAGTGTTTTCTTCATACTGTTAATCTAATATGGCTAGCCATGAGTGACATAAAGTACTTCCTTCTGGTAGCATTAAAAGAGAGGAAAAAGATGAATAATTTAGGAAAGGAAAAGTATTTATATAGAAAATTCCAGATCAGATGCACTTCTTCGTGAAAAATCTCATAGTACATCAGAACTTCAGTGTGGATCATCTCTTCCAACTATAATTACTGCTGGAGTTTCAATTGTACAAAATAGCATTTCCAATGTATGTAAAACTGACAAAGACTATGGACACAGCAAAATTAACCAGAGACTGGCAAGTCAGATAAATGAAAATAAACTTGTGTGGGGGCTCAAAAGAGAAAGATACTACAGTATTTACTGTTTTGTGTCAGAAGAATAACAACAGGGTTTCATCCAATATAGGAAAATGCCCATAAAAATTATATGACAGTGTAAAACATTATCAGATTGCATATTATAAGTTTATGACTGTCAGAACATTAACTCTGAGTGGAGCCAATATGCAAAGTCAAATAATCAAATAAATTAAAATGTGCCAATATTTTTCAGTTTTATTGCATTCAACACCACAGTCACCAAATTCTGATTAGTTCATGTCCATTGATATTATAACCAGAGTTTTTGAAGGAATGTGGTATTCACATAAGATGATGTAGAGATCAATGTTATGGCAGTGTAAATATAATGTAGTTCAGGCCATTAGCAAAGAAAACTCTCAATGCACTGAATACATATCCTGGTTAGTACAGTCTACATTCCATTTCCCGCTAGATTCACAGCTAATTCTACAAGTCAAATTGACAACATCTTCTTAGACAGCAGTAGAATTCTAAACATAACTGTAAAACGTATATTGAATGGGCTCTCCGACCATGATGGTCAACTACTTTCAATTGATAATGTTAGCCCTCTTTGTAGGAACAATTCCTGCAGTAAAACTTTCAGAGTAATTAACACACAATCTATCAATATCTTCTGTAATTCCCTACAAGAAGTAGACTGGGACCAGATTGAGCTCTTTTACAATGTTAATGACAAGTACAATGCTTTTCTAAATGGAACTTATCTGCCTATTCGAAGTGGCCTTTCCTAAAAGGACTGCCAAATCCAAACACAAGACCTACTCTAATATAAAACTGGCTAACTCTGGGCATTAAAACATCTTGCAGAAGGAAAAGGAATCTGTATGTCTCACTCAAATCCAGTTATAGTGTAGAAAAGGAAAAACATTACAAACTATACTGCTCTAAAAAGTTCTAAGAAGGGCAAAGAGTATTTCTATAAAATCATAAATTGGTGTCTCTAATAAAAAAATTACAACAATATGAGGCATAATAAAAAGGGAAACGGGTAAAATCCCTGCTGCAGAAAATACAATAGAAATTAAAAGTAATGATACCATTCATGACAATGTTGAAATAATCACTGACATTTTTAGCAATCACTTTCTGGCATTAGCAGTACAAACTCGAAAAACATGTTCTGTTAATAAAGCCATGTTATCCCTTCAAAAAGCTATTAATAAAAAAAACTAGGCAGTTAAAGTGTCTCCTGTCACAGTACATGAAATTGAGAATATAATTAGAGAGATGAAGAGCAAGAATCTGTTGGCACAGGTGGTATCTCTTCAAGATTATTGAAGGAGTGCTATAAGCCAATAAGCAAAATACTGTGCCACATATTCAGTGAATCCATCCAGTATGGGATTATTCCTGAGAGACTAAAGTATGCTATTCTCAAACCTCTCCTTAAAAAAGGCGATAAAGCTGACGTTACCAACCATCGGCCTATCTCCCTTTTAACAACCTTTTCTAAAATTCTTGAGAAATTCGTTCAGAAAAGACTTATTGAACACCTCATGCATTATAAGCTATTAAACAGTAGCCAGTTCGGATTTCAACAGGGTGTGTCAACAGAACAAGCTATTTTTTCCTTCACCCATCAAATCTTAGAGTCTTTTAATAATAAATTATCTCCTGTTGGTATCTTCTGTGACCTTTCTAAGGCCTTTGATAGTGTTAATCATGAAATCCTTTATTTATTTATTTAACATCCAATAGATCACGCATGTTATTTAGGATTTGTCATTTGATTAAACGTAACAGATAACAACACATACACATAATAAATGGACAAACATATACAAACCGCAAAGCAAATTACATACGCGTAGTACATAAGTAGTGTACAAGAACTTATTACACAAAAACAAAAGTACATGCTCATGATACACAATTTTAGATCATGAACTACGCGTTATACACAAAACGTTTAACGGATATTTAACAGATTTTTCATAAGCACCCTAATTACAAAGTTGAAAACATAATTAAATTAGTTTAAATTAAAAAAAAAAATAAGTACAGGTTTCAATCCACAGTCTGAGACAGGTATTCATTTAAACTGTAGTAGCATTTTTCCATCAAGTATTTTTTTACTTCACGCTTGAAATTATTTTTGCCTTTCAATTCTTTAATTTGAGATGGAAGTGCATTTAAAAGCTTTAAATCCTAAGTGGCTAACACATTTCTGACTTCTAGTTTTTGCTACATATCGAATGTGGAAGTCTTTACAGTGCCTTGTATTGTGATCATGGTAGCCTGAGTTGATTTGGAGATAGCAATTATTTTTACTGATCATTTCCAGGCATTTAAAAATATATATTGATGGTATTGTGAGTATCTTTAGTTGTCAGAATAAGGGTCTACAGTGAGTTTGTGGTAGGCTGTGTGACATGATACAAATAGCTCTTTTTTGCATAATAAAAAAGGTCATTTAGTCTTGACCTGGTTTTTCCCCAAAAACGTATGCCATAGCTTGTAACTGATTGGAAATAACTAAAGCACACTGCTCTAATACATTCCTTGCTACATACCTTGGATATTATTCTTAAGGCAAAACATGCTGAGCTAAGTTTCTGAGTAAGATATACATTGTATTCATTCCAGTTTAAATCTTGGTCAATTCGCATTCCCAGAAACTTTGTGGTGCACACTTTTTCTATTTGTTTGCTATCGAGCATAAGGCACATATTTTCCCCTTGACACTTTATTCCATACTATATAAAGTTTGTTTTCTTTATATTTAATGTCAGCTTATTTGAATAAAACCACGACTGTATGTATGAGAGCATTTTTTCTGCTGTAGTACACAATGATTCTTTTATATCACTAATTATGATACTCGTGTCATTTGCAAATAGAAGAATTTTGGCTGAGCTGTCTGGAGCCTGTATATCATTGATATAAATTAGAAATAACAATGGGCCCAGAATGCTACCCTGTGGAACACCTATTTCAATTTGTTTTGGTTCAGATATGAGTTTAACATTGTGAAGATTGTTGGATGACCTGAGCTCAACAACTTGTGAACTGTTTTGCAGATAAGATTCAAACCATTTTTTAACAGTACGCCTGATGCCTATTGCTTCAAGTTTCCCTAGTAATATTACATGGTTCACAGTATCGAAGGCTTTGGATAAATCTAGATTAATTCCAACAACCTGTTTATTTGACTCCAAATTTCTTACTATTTCTGTTGTGTAGTCCAATATGGCTGTATCTGTATTGTGCCCTTCTCGAAAACCATGTTGACTGTTATTTATTAGTTTATGTTTTTCTAGATATTTTGTAACCCTGATTTTCATTAATTCCTCAAGTATTTTGGAGAAAGCTGGGAGGAGAGATATAGGTTGGTAATTTTCTATTTTGTGTCTGTCACCATTTTTGTATAGAGGTAGCACTTTAGAGAGTTTAAGTTTATCCAGAAATATCCCTTCACTAAGGGACAAGTTTTGCTGTGTGCACTATAGGTTTGACAACACATGGAGCAATTTTCTTAATTATTGATACTGGTACATCATCCAACCCTCTTAGCAAAGACTGAATATTATGGTGTAAGTGGCTCAGTTGGCTCATGGATTAAATCCTACATATCTGGAAAAAAGCAGACGGCCATGATGAACAACTCTGAGGGGTACTCTGTGTCTTTTAGCTGAGGCTTTATTGGCTGTGGTGTTCCTCAGGGCTCTGTACTTGGCCCCCTTCTTTTCCTCATCTTTATCAATGACCTTCCCTTGCATACTAGCTTTAAAACTCACTTTACTCTTTTTGCTGATTACACCTCTATCTTCATCAACAAAACTCCCAAACTCAATCTTGAGGAATCGGCGAATATTGTCTTTAGTGAAGTATGTAATTGGTTTGTAAATAATGGGTTATCACTAAATGTTAATAAGACCCAGCTTGTGCATTTCCAATCAACGAAAATAGTTTAGGATCAATTAAGTATTACATTGAATTGTAGTGAGTTACTACAAGTTGAGTCAACCAAGTTTCTGGGTGTACACATTGACAACAGTCTAAAATGGTCTGAACATATTTTGCACCTGCACAAAAAACTCAGCTCAGCAACATTCTCTGTTCATATTATTTCCACTGTATGTGACCAAGACACCACAAAAACTGCTTATTTTAGTTATTTCCATGCATTATTGCTGTATGGCATAGTTTTCTGGGGTAATCCACCACTATCCAAAAAAATATTCATTACCCAAAAGAAAGTTATTAGGATAATGAGCGGTGTCCAGAGTAGGCATTCTTGTAGGAACGTTTTCAGAAAATTAGGGATACTGACAACTGCATACCAATACATCTACTCCCTGTTATGTTTCATTGGTAAAAATGGACAATCGTAAAAAACCAATGATTCATACCATACCCACAATACCAGGAGGAACATAGACCTCCATTACGAATCAAAAAACCTTACTATTGTACAAAAAGGAATCCATTACATGAGCTGCAAGGTATTCACTGCTCTCCCACCATCACTGAAATTACTTATCCACGAGCTTTCCATATTTAAACAACAGCTCATACAGTATTTATTGGATAATTCCTTCTATTTGGTAGAAGAATATTTCAGTAGAGTTAACTGTAATAAATTTTTCATTTACTAATTTGATGTGCTATTGTGCATTACGATACTCACAATCACTGTTAACATTACTGTGTCTTTCATTTAGCTATTAAGATCTAACATATTTTTAATGTAATTTTTTCTATACCTGTTAATGTGTATTTTGTCTTATACCAGATATCCTCTTGCAAGAGGTACTTTTAGGTATTCCTTTTGTATTATTTGTAATAAGTTTGACACGTCCTACATCCATGTGAACCCCTCGCAGTTTTGGATTTGTGGGATATAAATAAATAAATAAAATATATAAACATCTTCACTAATACTCTGCAAACCACTGTGAACTGCATGGTAGAGGGAACATCCCACTGTACCAGTCATTAGGGCTTTTTCCAATTCCATTCACATATGAACCATGGGAAGAATGATTGTTTAAATGCCTCTGTGCATGCTGTAATTGTTCTAATCTTGTCCACATGATCCATATGGGAGCAGGATTTAGGATATTTAGGGAGTTGCAGTACATTCCTAGAAGTATCATTTAAAGCCAGTTCTTGAAACCTTGTAAGTAGGCTTTCTCAGGATAGTTTATGTCTATGTTCAAGAGTCTAGCAGTTCAGGTTCTTCAGCATCTCTGTGACACTCTCCCAGGGTCCAAACAAACCTGTGACTAATTGTGCTGCCCTTATATGCATACATTCAGTATCCTCTGTTAGTCCTACCTGGTACATCTCCCATGCACTTGAAAAATATTCTAGAATGGGTGGCATGAATGATTTGTAAGCTATCTCCTTTGTGGACTGACTGCACTTCCCCAGTGTTCCACTAATTAACTAAAGCCTATCACCTGCTTTACCCATGATTAAGCTTGTGTGAGCATTCCATTCCTGTATAAACCGCTACTACACTCAGGTATTTGTGTAGTTGACCGACTCCAACGGTGTCTCACTGATATTATAGTAATTGAACCTTTGATATTGGTAAGAAAATGTACAGCTGATAGTTATTTAGAAGATGTGTGTGTTATTTTTTTAAAATGATTATTAAAGTCACTATATGTTAATGGAAAAAAGATCGCAACACCAAAAAATAATGTAGAGTAATGAAATTTTTGGAATAAATTTGTCTAGGAACCTATTTAAGTGATTAATATTGCAGGATAACAGGATAATGTAAGTGCAAGATAATCTGTTGGAAATTCTGATACATTAATAACCAGTGTAATTGCTAGAATGTTGAGTACAATCATGCAAACGCTCATGCAGTATGTTGTATAGGTGCTGGATGTCAGTTTGGGGTATAGAGTGACATGCCTGTTGCACTTAGTTAGTCATTACAGGGATGGTTTACGCTGGTTTTGGATGACACTGATGTTGTCATCTGATGATGTCCCATGTGTGCTCAATTGGAAACAGATCTGGTGATGGTGTAGGCAAAGTCAACTTGTCAACACTCTGTAGAGGAAGTTGGGTTACAACAGTGATATGTGAGTGAGCATTTCCTGTTGGAAAACACCTCCTGAAATGCTGTTCATGAATGACAGCACAATAGGTTGAATCACCAGATTGATATACAGATTTGTAGTGTGGATTGCTCCTGCTCTCATGTGAAACTGCACCTCACATCGTAACTGCAGGTGTTTGTCCAGTGCATCTAGCATGCAGGCAGGTAACTTGTAGGCTCTCAATTGCCTCCTTCCAACTGACACACACTAATCATTTGCACCAAGACAGAAACAGCTTCCATCAGAAAACATTGCAGACCACCACCCTGCCCTCCAATGTACTCTCGCTTGACACCACTGAAATTGCAAATGGCGGTGGTTTGGGATCGATGGAATGCAGGCTATAGGGAATCTGGCTTGGAGCTATCCATGAAGTAACAAAATTGCAACAGTTTGTTGTGCCACTGTGGTGCTAATTTCTGTTCAGATTGCTGCTGCAGTGCAGTACAATGTACCATAACCATACATCAGACACAATATTCTTTGCTCTTGGTAGTGCCATGTAACCATCTGGAGCCCGGTCTTCTTGTGACCATACATTCTACTGACCACTGCTGTCAGCAGTCAAGTACAGCAGCTACATTCCTGCCAACTCTTTCTGCAATACCACAGGAGTAACATCCAGCTTCTCATAGCCCTGTTACATGAACTCAGTCAAAATCAGTGAGCTGTTGATAATGTCAACTTTGTCACCTTAAGGGCATTCTTGACTAACGTGAGCTCGTCACGTCTAATCTCAAAGGTAACTAACCCTACTGATCATTACAGTGTGTACTTAAAACAAACCTGTTTTGCATCCTTATAGTAGTGCTACTAGCACCATTCTTATGCGACTGGTGTGAAATCTGAATAGACATTGTCTTTCAGGTGTAGCAACACATGAACTGACTTTTGCTTATGTCGCACAACTCCTTCTTGGTCCTGCAATTATTTTCCCGTCAGTGTACATTCTTCCCTGCTTCTACCCATTAATGAGAATTTCAAGCAAACACAGGGTCACTTTCTTCTTCCTGGAAGATTATCTGACACTAGAATGAATATTCTTCAGATGTCAGTGACTGACATACTGGCATAAAGAATGATTTGCAGCAGCTTAAGGGCTATTGACCACCAGAAAAATGTTGGAAACAGGAACTGTGGCTTTAGTGTGGAGTAAGATACTGCTGCTGTTTCAGGCCACCAGTGTTTCATTTCAGTTTTTTAAATTTTCAGATATGTTATTCAAACATTTACATGCATACATCATAGCTCCAATACAAGTGTTTGCTAGTTTTAAGCACAAAGGTAAAAACATCTCTGGCTATCAATGACTCACTATCCTGTGGCTTGATCATGAATTGTTTGAATCATGATGATGTTATAAATCTTTAGCCAACTTCAAAATTCTGAATTGAAATTTTCCTTGTAATCAAAGATGAATTATCAAGAAAAAAGCAGTATACCCTAAACTAAAGGCTACATTTGGATTTCATCTAGGTACACACCCATCATACAAAATCAAGATTGTTGCTTCTAAATTTATTCAAAATCACTCCATAAATATTGAAAATAATTGTGAGTAGAAAGTGATCCAATTAACTGAACTTCTGAAAACTGAAATAGCTGAAACTGATTCAGAATGTGCTCATAACATGAACAAATTGACGATATGACACCTCACGGTTGATAATTCTTTTTGATGCTGTTTTGCTCATGTAGAAAATGCAATGAAGATTTTTCTCACTCATATGATTACAAATTGCAAATTGTGAACATTTTTTTTGAAAATAAAGAGAAATTAAGAATGAAGTCAAGGTCATTGTGGGACAAATAACATTGAACTTTCTGTTGAACAAGAGTTGCTAGAGAATACGGACATCTCAAAAATAATCAATGAGTTTTAGGTTGGTAGGTCTCGTAAATGAATTGTCTGAATCTATTCCTGTTTGTAATCTTGCTGGTAGTTATTTAATAAAAGCTTATATAACAAACCTTATAGATTTCTTGTATCAATCTTAATTATTGTCTCAGTAAGAGGAGTGTGATTCTGTTAGCACCACCACACCCACAGCATGAAGTTCAGCTACAATTGTCTGTCTCCAATAGGAGAACATGTTCTGCTCTACTGACAGTGCAACAAATGGATGTGCTTGGAGTGACAAGCTTCACAATCACTTGGAGGACAAAAATATGTTGTGTATTAGTATTTAGATTTTGTGTTAATGCAATCTAGTAAATAGAAAATGTTGTAGACAATAACTGACAAAAATGGTATGCAAAATCATAAATTTTGCAGCAACTTTCAGTGTGCCGGAATTAAGTCCTTGCCTTCAAGGAGTGGTGTATTTGAGAGTATCTACCTACAATACATGGCAGCACAGTCAGTAGTCAACATGGCAGCTTTTTCCTTAGTAGTTTAGCATGTTCAAGCCCATCATGTCTCATCAGTTAGTATTCTGCCAAGTAGCTAGCGTTTGTTTTATGATACAGAAGTTAAACAGTGATTGGAGATGATGTCACCCAATATTCTGGGAGTGTATCTCCAAATAATTTGCCCTAGAGTAAACATATGCAGTGTCATTTAAAAACTGCAAGAAACCTGTTCACATTCATGTAAAGATAAAAATGTGTTCTAAGTTAGGAAACTTTTCATTACATAGCCTTTGAGCTGCGCATTGACATTTTGGCACTAAGGTCTGACAGGAATGGTCAGTGTATATACAAATATTTTCTGAAAACTGAACACTATTGTACAATGTGGTTAACAAAGTGAGACCTACTTCACTGACAAGTGATTTCATTTCCAGGGATAGTGCATTAAGTTTCGTTTGAATTGTTTCTCTAAGAAATTGTTTACAACGTAAATAAAACAGAAAGAAACTTCCACATGGGAAAAATATATTAAAAATAAAGATTCCAAGACTTACCAAGCGGGAAAGCGCCGGCAGACAGGCACATGAACAAAACACACAAACACACACACAGAATTACAAGCTTTCGCAACTGGCAGTTGCTTCGTCAGGAAGGAAGGAAGGAGAGGGAAAAATGAAAGGGTGTGGGTTTTAAGGGAGAGGGTAAGGAGTCATTCCAATCCCGGGAGCGGAAAGACTTCCCTTAGGGGAAAAAAAGGACAGGTATACACTCGCGCACACACACACACACACATATCCATCCGCACATACCATCCATGTGCGGATGGATATGTGTGTGTGTGTGTGTGCGCGAGTGTATACCTGTCCTTTTTTTCCCCTAAGGGAAGTCTTTCCGCTCCCGGGATTGGAATGACTCCTTACCCTCTCCCTTAAAACCCACACCCTTTCATTTTTCCCTCTCCTTCCTTCCTTCCTGACGAAGCAACTGCCAGTTGCGAAAGCTTGTAATTCTGTGTGTGTGTTTGTGTGTTTTGTTCATGTGCCTGTCTGCCGGCGCTTTCCCGCTTGGTAAGTCTTGGAATCTTTATTTTTAATATAAATTGTTTACAACCTGTCACCTGAATTGCAATCACAATTTTTCACCATATGGATTACCATAAGACTGACATTTAGCTTTGTTCAACACATGGTTTTAAAATCTGGAACATTAATTCAAGAAGGAATGTGGAGTGTGGCTGCAGAATGTATGAGAGTAACAGGTAATTGCTTACAAGAGTGCATAGGCACATGTCTTAAACTTCACTTAAACTTCAAAGATCCAGAATCTGACATAAGAATCCACTCCCCTCCCCCCTCACGGATGGGTCAGTGTCAATTCCTTAGCCATGGTTCTCTTTTTTTCTTCCAGTACTATTTCACGTGTTAACTTACTTTTTTTTTCCTGTCATCTGAACACTTCGTACCAGTTTTTTTCACCCTTATGCTTTGGAATCTTTCTATATCCAATACTTTTTTCCCTGAATACTTCTGTGGCAGCCATTTCTTCAGCCTTCATATTGTTTTTCTGTAAATCCTGTACACTTCATAGGTCCTATTTCTTGTTGACTTGTTATTCTACAAATATTTGAAGATCTTTTTGGTTAATCTGCCGCATGGATGTGAAATAAATATCCAAAAATACAAGTCTTCTCTTTCTTATTTTTGATGGTCTCTGTGTTTTGATAAATTTTGTCATTACTACTTAATTTCCAACCTTCTGTAGTGTTTCATGGGGCAAATATTTGCCTAATGATTCACGTTTCTAGTATTTTGAATTTGTCTAAATTATAGTTTAATGCTAGACATTCAGGTTTGAAATAATTTTGTTTTTCAAAACAAGGTGATGAAATGTGCAAATAGAGATGTGAATGTTTTTCAGCATATTTCATTTGCATATTAATTTTCCTATGTAGACATGTTTTATTTTTTAATTTTTCCTGTTTTTGTAATATGTAAGTAAGTTAATGCAACACATCAGTGCCTAGTTGAATGCAAGGTTCTTCCTGCAAATCCACTGAGAGTGACTAAAGAAATTATCTGCAGTCAGGTAGATTTATCTCAATGATCTGACCATCTTGATGCATTACTGTATAGCCAGATCAGGATCTCCTCAATATTTTGACATGAACTATCATGCAATTACAGTGTCTGGAATTATTGGCAGCCATGACATGCCAATCTCTTTCATTCAGTCATCAATTTCAAGTAATCAGATCTTGGCAGAGAATATTACGCAATGCACAATGAGGTTGAGGTATATGTTGCCAGGAAGATGCAGCTGTCAGACATTAATTCCTTCAGAGATTGACATAATGTCAGACACACTCAGAGCCCATAATCTAGTTCTATAAATTGTATTAATGATTAACTATCACTAAATATTTTTATTCTATTTGTGCTTGTATGAGTTGAAACTGAACATAGCAGAATTAATAGAAGAGCTACTCCTTGAGTAATAAAATATTTCTTATTCAGTTGCATTATGTGGTTGCTGATTATCTACTGCTTATTGTCACACTGAGCGAGTGTAACAGAGACCAGTAGCCTTGGTTACAGTAATCAGGTCCAAAATGATGTAGGCTACAACAGTTGTGCAGGGATGAATAGTCTTACACAGGATAGATTAGTGTGGAGAGCTGCATTAAATCAGGCTTCTGCTGGTCACTAAAATTACAATACCATGAACACCATGGAACAAATATCAAATTCGCATGTAATGTACTACATGTTTATAAGTGCAAATGATAAGCATTTCAGTGTAACTGGGCAGCAGAGGAAGAAGTAAGACTATCTATGTTCTTTATATAAGAATTATGTAGTAAGTTTCCATTGAGTAATCAGATTTGAATTCTGGTTGTCAGAAGATTGCGTTATGCATTGTTTAAGGAGAAATGTGTACCAGTACATGCCATAATTGACAAAGGCATGGGTGTGGCCCATTGAGACTGATTTATTGTTCTGTGATATTGCTGCTTGTGTTGGATGGGATCTCAGGAGTGTCACATGAATATGGAATTGATGGGTTCTGAAGGGCTGTACTGAATATCTTGCAGGATGTCAATGGGCCCATGTAAATAGTGCCTGAGAGTGTAGAGATGTTATTTGCTTCACTGTGCAGGATCATACAGCTGTATCATGCAGTTTGAGTCACGAAATGGGCTTGTTTGTAGCAGGATGAGTATTCAAAGAGGCAGTGCAATGATGTCTGGAGCACGACAGACTGTTGGTATGGTAACCATTGTTGCAGTTTCCATTGACACAACAGCAAAAAAGGTCACGCTAGCAGTGATGCTCCCGATGACAACACTGGATGCAGGACTGGCACCGTGTTGTTATTTGTAGAAAAGTCTTAGTTCTGAGTACAGTACAATGAATGTATCCATGTGACTGCATTCATCATGCACATACTGGCCATGTATGAGGTGACAATGGATACACAGTACAATCATATGTGGTTTGTATAGTTGATAATGTGTACAACACACCATAATATTTATGGTATTTTAGGGTCTGTGGCTGTGTCTTATATCAAAGGCTCTATGTCTATCGTTTGACATGATAACTCAAGACCATACATTTCCCATGCCGTCCTGATCTACCTCGATACTGAGGGTGTCAGACTGTTGCCCTAACCAGCACATTCTCCACATCTCTCCTCCATTGAAAACATTTGATCATGGCTTGCCAAGAGACTGTCACAACCATTACTCATCAGCCAGTATCATTTGATGAACACTGGCACAGAGATGACACAGCACAGAAAGATGTAGCCATATCTGTCATCAGAATTTGGTTTGATGCAATGCTTATCTGTATGAAAGCAATTGTCTCTGCCAGAGATTGCAGCTCTGTGTACCAAATTTTGCACCCTGTACACCCCAAAAATGACATGATCTTCCTACTGTACTATATATATGCAATAAGTTAAAATTTGCTATTTGTTACTATTCCTAGCATAACAATTGTAATGATCAACATTGCATAGTCCTTCATTTTGATGTACAACAGTCATACTACAGGTTATTGGGACATTTCATTCAGTGCTCATCTACTCTCTGAACTTCTGCGAGTGAGGATGATGGGCCATACACATCCTTCTGGTCAATGACTGATTACTCTGTTGGTTTTATCCACGCAAATCTTCCTGATCCTATCTGTTGATGACATATATCTTCTCTCATTCACAGGTTCCAGTACAGTGCAATGATTACTTCTGAATGACGTACATGTTGTGAAATATGTCAAAAGGAGCCACAACTTTATGTGCTTCACTCTGAATGCACACAGGTGTATTACATGTCAATCTTCCTCAGTGGCAAAGCTGCTGCTGCAGCCGATGCAAGGACAATAGTGTCAGATCCATGCCACAGAATGCTCTTCCGTAACTGAAAAACTTGGTAAAGTGCGAGTGAATGGTACACAACCAAGTCAGAATCATTGGAATTTCTTCTGATGTGGAAGCTGTGTGCCAAGTCTGATGCAATTCCATTGACTTTTTCTATGTGCTATTGTTATCACATATAAAGAAATATGTTCTTTTCCATACTGGGTATATTAACTGCTGTCCTTACTAGTTTACATACCAGTACACACTCTTTCTTTCAGTGGCCCATCCATGATTGGTGCAAGAAATGTTGTGGCACAGTGCTGCTAGAATATCCACCTTTTTCATGCAATTTAAAATGATTTTTGTCAAATATTATTCAGAGGTAAACACCAATATGACATTTGTTGTCAAGAAATATTTGGTTGAATGGAATGTGTACCACTATGTCTTCTACAGGCATTACTCATTGCTATTTTAGAAGCATTGTATCGTTGACAGATACATAAAATGAATGAAAAATAGCAAAATTTTGTTCTTTTTTGTGTACCTGTTCATTCATTCTTTATTGATCCACTGAATCATTTTGTGTACAGAGAGTACTACATGATATGGGACAAGTCATTATAGTAGTTAAACATTAAAAATACATAACACCAAATTAAATACACCTAGACTTACACAATTGTATGATAGTTATAGATTCCAAGTTATAGTATTAGTATACTCACAAGTTGTTCAAAAATTAAGGTCAAGGATACATTCAAAATCAAATTAAGTACAGATAAACATTACATAATTTATACAGTAGTTATGATTTACTACATAAATATAGTGAGTACATACAAGTAAATCAATTTATAACAGTTGGTTAGGCCATATTGAAGTTTACATTTCAAAGATAAATTATAGTACAGAAAGATAAGTGTGCAAATATATTACATTGAAAAATCACATTAAAAATATTCATGTAAGTTATAAAAAGAGTATTTCAATAATGTTAATTTAAGACTTATTTTAAAGCATGCTGGATTGTTGTCCAATAGTCACCGAGTATTTCCCTCTAGTGTTGTGCTGATGATAGTCCAGATTCTGCTTCACGTTGCCAATATTTAGCTTGTTAAAACCTAGTATCTCCAATATGTACTAGTATGGAAGTGGAAGAATATCTAGTTTTTGGAATAGTTTACATGAGTCTCTCTGCTTTTTAAATAACATTATCCTGACAGATTTCTTTTGGAGCTTAAATATTTTATTGGACTCAGAACTTTGGCCACAGAATATGAGGCCATATGTTAGGATTGAATGAAAAAGAGCATGTTACACTGATGTTAAGATTTTATACTCCTGACTTCCCTGACTTACAGAAGCATAAAACATACTTCACTTAAATTTAAAGCTAGCTGTCAGTGTGCCTCTTCCAGCTTATAGTGTCAAAGACAGATATTCTAAAAAATTTAGTTACATTTTCCAGTTCAGTACTGTTTCCACCTATTTGTATAGTTGGGATGGGGGGATTTCTGTTCTGGACTGTAAGAAATGTTAGGCCTACAGTCTTCTTTGCATTAAGAAGTAGTCTATTAACTGTAAGCCATGAATCCAGTAGAGCAGTACATTGGTTGACTGCAGCTCCAACTCAATACTTCTACTATTCAGTTAGTGACCACCTTAACTCCTAAATTATTTACATTCTGTCAGAACTTTCCTTGCCATGTTTCTACTGCTATTGTAGCTAGTTAAAGGTGTCAGTTTTATAAAAGAAACCAGTCTGTGAAGTAAGAGTCAGAATGGCCATTCTAATAAAATGAAAGGATGCACTGGTTATATGAAAGTTTCATTTTCCATAGACTTGTTCATTTTTCCAGAACAGAAGGAAGTTGACCTGTTCCATGCATTCTTTGATATCTTCAGCTATCACAGATTTCTTCATTAGCTACATGGCTGTGTGCTGCAAAGCCATAATGCCTACAATCACATCCCATTGTAGGCAGTGCAAACAGCTTCTACAATTATGAAAAAATAATCTTGGTTCCATTCTGCCTGCCTGTGTGTCAACCAGAACAGTCAGAACTCAGCACTGACTGGACTTGCAGTGAACCAAAAAACATGGAAAAATCACCTTTTAGATCATGTGGAAAGTGACAAAACACATTATAGCAAATGCTACCCAAGAAGGAGGTTCACACAGAGAAATTGAAATATTGATAAAAAAAAGTCATAAGAAGAATGACATTCTATGAAAGTATAGGAACTTTTATAAATGATAACAACCACAATAGCCCTCAGCCTTATAACAGACTTTGATATTGAAAAACTGGGAGTCATAAGAAAATAAACATGAAAATGAAAGAAACTCTATGGTGTTGCCTTGTGTGTAAATATGCTTATTCTGTGCAAGTAATGGGTTTTGAATTGTTTGAAAGATAAAAGTTTAGTTATAAGTACACATATATTCTCTGTTTTTAATTCTAATTAGTAACTTACAAAATTTTGAGTAACAAGTACTGTTATCAGTGCATGCGTAGAAAATTTTAGCAGACTACTAGTTTGACCACATATATTGCTCACTTCATATTTAAAATTTTCTCTGTTGCAGGAAGGTGTCTTGAAACAAGCTCAGCTCCATCTACAGTGGTTATATCATTATCGCTACCCACACTTTTGGCCACAGGTGTTTTTGGAATTTTTGCTGTATATCAGTACTCTGATGAGAGGTGATCAAAAAATATACATTTAGTATTTTAAATAATAAGGTGAAGGTTCAGAAAGCTAAGTGACTTATGTAAGGCAATTAAAAATATGTGGATGTTTGGATGTGATACCCTTCTTTTTTATGGACAACCTTCTGCTGAACAACATAGAAATGTGTAAAAGTGGGTGACAAATTATGGCGAGTGAATAAATAAGGGCATTGTACATGAACTTGATTACTACTTTTTCAGTGTTAAAACATAATTAGCTGTGTATGGAAGTTGATAATAATTTGTCTGGAGACTATTTGCTGCTTTTCTCTTCCTGGAACTCAAAATTTTGTGATTCTACAGAATATATAATATTGTTTGTATGTATGTGTGTGTGTGTGTGTGTGTGTGTGTGTGTGTGTGTGTGGTTGGGTGGGTGGGTGGGGGGTGGGGATAGAGAGAGAGAGAGAGAGAGAGAGAGAGAGAGAGAGAGAGAGAGAGAGAGAGAGAAGGGAAATGGGTGAGCAAATATTGGTGTGGGAATAAAAGAAAGTGAGGAATATGAATGAGAAGTAATGCCTTTAACAAAAAATGAAATGTAATGGTCAGCAAAGCTGATTTTTACATCAGTTGTGTACAGTGCTGTTTGTCTGATAGCATATATACACACACACTGCAGCAATAGTCTATTGTTAAATAGTACCAAATGTAAATACAAAAGATTGTAATTAACATTATAAGATTTGTGTGAGTTATTTGACCTATGCTTTGTTGAGCACATTCCGTATTTGGATTTAACAAAAATGCAGACTTTAAGTGGAATAAATCAATCATAGAAAGAATAATATATTTACAAAAAAAAGATCAGTTATTTGGGCATAGCTCTTCTGCTGCATTACATAAAAGGTGTGACCTGAATAACTGAAAAACAATTGCAAGACTGACATGATTTTTGCTTGGGGCATATTTTCTAATAACCCCAGAACATACTCTTCTAAGAAGGTGAACTTCCTACTATTTACTGTATATGCTTACTGAGAAGATCACTTTCAAGATGCTGTCAGGGCCGTATGTAACCAAACTGTGTCTCAAGTTTGCAAAAACTTTTGTACCTTGCACTGAAAATATGTCGTCACAGAAACCAAACATTCATTGAAGCAAAAATCTGTGAACAGTGCTCTAATAAAATTTGCTTTGTAAGTTTGAAGTCGTGCCACATTACAATTTTCATTGTACACACTCTGCCATATTAAATGGTAATTTTTTTTTTATCTGTGAGTTCTTTCAATTGTTTTCATCCCATTTGTTTTTCATTATAGAATAACACATTTGTAGACAGAATAATGTATAATCCATTATGTATTTTATGATTTATGTTCCTTTTGCATTTTAAAAAGTGCTCTATGAACATCAAAACAGATTCTTTGCCCCATTGTCAAAAATAAACCAAATTCATTCTGCAACTGTAATTATTATGGAATTTTTCACAAGCTCTTGACTGTCAGTAAACAGAGTCTGTACATCCAGCTTTCATAGCCCTCTCATATCATACTATTAAGGGGGCAAGCCATACACATTTCATGCTGTAATGCTGCATAAATGTTTTCATCAAGATTTATTGGTCGCATTTTGTATATAGAGAATTAATTGTCCTTGGTTGTTGAATGAGACCAGTTTTATGCTGACCTCCCACAGGAATGTTTAGATCATGATGTACAGGTCATATCTTGCATGTAAAGAACTGATTCTCCTCAGTTGCTTCATAATATGAAACAGAATCATTGTGTAACATCAAGCAACTGGTTTCAGTACTACATGCAGCTGTGGTTAACAGTAAAATTAATTTCCTTTATGTACTGTAGATTACAGATGATGGTTTCTCATGTGCATACCACAGTGCACAAGACATCTGAGCACCATTCTTTGCTCTTTTCACCAGAAATGTATACAGAACAATTATGTCATTTGTAATAAGGGATGAGCTGTGAATTCAGTGGTTTTTGTAATGCAAACACCAAGTTTCAGCACTGCTTTCCACCTATATTCAAAGTGATTCTACAAACATTTTCTTTCCTGAGTGTGCTTAATTTTAAGATTTGTTGTAACCAATGTGTTAGGTACAATAAGATATTCTTTTATCAGAGTCTGCTGTCAGTATCTGTCTGAATGAAATACATTGTGAAATTCATTGCTGGAAACTAATATCCCATGTTTCTGCATAGGTAAATTACCTATTGTGCCTTGAAACAACACAGCTGTGTGTTTACGAAGCACTGTAATTATGTTATGAAGAAACAGTTTAAATTTCATACACTTTCTTCATGGATGTAAAACTTTATCTTTCAATAAAAGAAGGAGAGTTTGTTTTATTTTTACTGTACAGCATTATACATGAGAATGTGTGTCTTTTTAGATGCAGTAGTAATAGTAATTGGATTCAAAACATGAATGTAACTTCCTGATTGTAAAGTACAAGTGTTGGTTTAATGCGGAAGGATCATGCTGATATAAATGTCCAATAGTGATTTCCCAGAATTCATTTCAGTGTACATCAAGTTTGTGTTATAAATTGCAATTACTTGAATATTGTGTGGCCATACATATGAAAGACAATTTTATGACAATCAAGCATGATAACTGGCTATAAGACCTATGCTAGCAGCTAACTCAGAAAGTAACAAACACTGAGGTTTAATACCATATGAAAGAAATCATTCTTTCACAAGCTTTTGTAGACTAAAAGTAATATAACATGCCCTTTAGCTGCCCCGTGGCTGCACATGGGACAGCAGTTGTGAGAATTTCACTGTGAGGGATGTGCTGAATTCTCTAATTTGCTTTATTCAATACAAATTTAGTGGCATTACAGATAATCCCATACGCCTGACTCTGAAGTACTCTCCCTGCACTTACTTTGCTTTGTGGCTGCAATGCCATGATGTTTAAGACAGAATTAGTGATAGTAATACTGAAAGCATAAACTCATGTGACACACAGGCTGGTGCAAGCATTTTAAGTTGACACACCAAGTGGTTTGTTTGTTAGGTGTTTAAGCACAGACAGACAACTTATTTGGCTACCCTTTTGGAGGAAAGAAATTGGCACATCTGATTTTGAGGACAAGAATGTATTTTCTACTCATAGGCAACATTATATTGTGTGAAATCTACATGTTTATATGTCTACATTGAACAGAGTGTTTCATTAACATTGAGAGGTGGAGCCCATATTCAGTTCAAAAAATTCCTGTGCTGATAATTTTTGAAAGCTAATCTCACTGCGTGATTTAACTGAAAATGAGTAAACACAAGCACAATGAAATAAATTATTGTGCATAGAAGTAAAGATATTTGGATTACAATTTTACTAAAATGTCCTATCTCAGTTTTACTGCCTCCTTTTTCAAACCCACATCCCTAGTTTCTTCTGAAACTTCATTTGAAATTCAAATATGTAGGCTGCTTTATTATTGGAGTTAAATGTCAGTTCATTGAACATGGAACAAAACATATAGGTTAGCATTTTAATAATCTTTTTCTGTTTATGTGCATGATACTTGTCTTTGTTATTTGAAGATAATATAGTATGTTATGTCATATTATCTGCTTGGTATGCAGGTTTTGTTGCTAGTACATTTTGAATCAGATTCATAGAGTATTCATGTATGTAATACATGTTTATTCTGTTTTAAATTTATGGTTTTGTAATATCTTTGTTGCAGTTCCATTTATACAGGCAGTGTTCAACTGCAAACATTGTACTATAAAAATCACCAGTGATGTTATGCTGATGCAAAATGAAACAGGCATGATGGCAAAGACACATTGCATTATATAGGACACTCTCTCCTTGATATCAGCTATTGTTTTATTAACTTTACTTTATAATCAGAAAACAGCAAAGAATTTATGCCATGGGTGCAACATTTTACACGGTCAGAGATTTTGAATGTATGCATATTAGTATTCAGAGGTTGGACGAGAAGCTGGAATAAACTAGAAAATATCTAAATACCTATTGTTCACAATAATAGTTATGACAATGATACATGGTCACTGAAGCAGAGCTGATACATTTGTGTGAAGTCTGCCATCACCATTTTCTCAAGTACGGTACCAGAAGACATGGCAACTGTAGCAAAATGTTTCAATGACTTCAGATGCAAATTTCTTCAAAAAAAATTTTGACGCAATTTAGATGTTACTCCTTCATAGAGCATCATGTTCCCTGTCATTACCAGCACAGTTTCTTGACTCTCACTTTAACTAGTGGTACTGATCACCAAAGTTAAAGATGTCTCCAGTGAAGTGTATAGCTAACATCATTTGTACTTCTGTCCAATATGGGTAAGAGCTCATGTATTCCCTAGTAGCTCTGTTGCGGGTGAGGAAAGAATCAAAATTTGGTACTTCAGATACTCCTGGTCTCTAACTTGCCTGCAGCACATACTTAACCATCAAAATGGAGTTGGATTCAGTATTTACTGATATGTATATGCCATACACTTCCTGTTCACTTCCATTGTTCAATTGTCTTAATTCCAGTCCACTGTCTTCTTCCCCTGTGATTGCTCATCCATGTATGTTGAATATCTTAACTCTTTCCTTTGCTTGCTCCATTTATACTGTATACACACCTGTCACTGCTCTTCACCCCACCTCCACCTCCAACCTCCCTCCAACTTCAGGTCTCTTCTTTTTCTCACATATGGGTCCTCAGCTTTGTATTTGTACAATGACTTCTGTCTATCTGTGGTGTTATATTTCCAAATGTCTATATGTTTATTCTTCTGGCATGGTATTTTCTTTTATTATATTCTACCTTCCTATTTCTTCTCTTCATGACACCTCTCATTTCCTCCTTAGTATCTCTGTAATTTTACAGGCATGTAATATATCCTGACTATTTGATTAACAACATAGGCCTACTTTTCATAGCCTTCTGAACTTATTATTTCTTTGTTTGTTTTTCCCTGCACCTGAAATACCCTTGTTACCAAATTACATAACATGCATTCATTCCCCCACCCCATTTAATCCTTCTGTTTCACAATGTTCAAAAAATTGAAAATATTGCTTGGTTATTAAATGGATCTGCCAAAGACCATGACATTGTTATCTATCACTTTTCATATTTAAAATTTGCTTGTTTGATATTTGTCTAACTAAAGTGTAATGGTATGAGTTGAGGCAGTTTTTTGTCAAGAAAATACAGCATTTGAAAAGCAGATATATTATTGGTTTCAAACAGATACATGGAAATTATTAGAGCAGTTTCTATTTATTGTTTTGGTCTAAATGTTTAGGTTCTTAAAATTATATAAATATATCTTAATGCTACATGTTTGTAAGTATTGTTGCTCACTTGTACATAAATTTAGTCACAAAAAGGCATTAAGTGCAATTATTGCAACTTATAACCAAAAGAGGCCTTCTTAGCATATACAGGCATTTCTTTTAACTCCCCTTAATAAAACAAATGAAGATGGTGGGGTAGTGCTACAGTCCCATAATATGCAGACTGACAGGGCCATGCGCTACACATTGGAATGCAGAGTGCAGATTTCGTGAACATCTTAATGACAGAAGTTGGCGAATAGTTGTGAATGATAATGCTATTTCCATTGCTGTCATGAGCAGGTGAAATTAATTTATAATAAAACTTATGTTTTAGTTTCAAGCTTCTTTTTAAATATGCAGCAAGCATAATATTAAAAAAATTCAGTCTTAATAATTCCTATACAACTAAAAGTAAACTTTTAAAACAAAAACATATCTGAAGAACTGCACTCATTCACCTTGTTTACATGCAGTATAATGAAATACAGAGAATAACAAAAGTTTAATAGTGTTCAGATGATGAAACCTGTGAGTCTTAAACAGATGTACATCTTCTTTTTGCACCTTTCTAATAGCAGTATATGGAAATTGATTCTTGGGTGAAGCTAAAATTTTACCAAAACTCTACCTATAACAACAGTTATAAGATTTTTTAACTCAACTTCTAAGGGAAAAAACCTGGTTTGTGCAGTTTTTTAAATTAGAAACAGCTCTTTGCTTCTCATTTATTGGTAGTTGTGTGTGAACAAATAGCCAGACAGTAACAAAACTATTAATGGCAATAGGTTCAAATTTGGATGTTGCATGCAAGTTTTCTTTGTGTCTGAGATTAAATTTATGATTTGTGTTGCATAAAAATGATTTTTCCCTAGTTACAGTGTACAAACACAGTCATATCTCTCTCCAATTCCCTATTTCTTGAAACAAATACTTACATTACAATTTCCTTGAGAGTTGAAAGTCTAACATCTTTTCCAAATATCCATATTTGTGTACTCTCTTAACTACATCTCTCAAGTGCTGCTGAAATAACTGTCCTTGAGTGTCCTAAATATAAAAGCTAGATCCCCTTTTGTATAGAGGTTCCTCTATTTAGTATAATGTTCAGATCCATTTTTAAATCATTCAAGCTCTAAAATCTATAATTTAATAGTTTTCCATAATTCATTCTTGTGTTCCTTCTCAGTTGATGTCAAATCATGTTGTACTTTTCTTAAAAAATTTGGTCACATCTTTCAGTGGGGGTAATATTTACCTAATTACTTCATTTCTTGCATTCAAATATATGTATTCACAATTGTGAGTCTATGTTTTACTTGTATTAGTAATTTTCTAAAAATCAGCTACAGTTTGCTGTTTTTGCAATGAAGGTTGTTTGAAGCTGAAACATATTTAAAATGTTATTAGATATTTATGGTATGTCCCATTATCTTCTACACTGAATACTCATCGCAATTTATAATTATGTGCCATATTAGCATTTGGACCCAGATACTTGCATTCTCTGATTTTGTGTGTCAAATTGAAAGGGCATGGCATGGCATCTCAAAGTCATTCCTAGCTTTGAGTCTCTGTCCAGCAGATAGTTGCAATCACTTTCTGAAAGTGAAATCTTCACTGGTTTTTGTCTAAATATAGTGACTTTGACAGAACTGTAGAACATAAAAACTATAGTCATACATTCTACATAGGAAAGCAGTATTTTACTGAGACATTGCTTTCATATTACGACAGCCAGTGGACTTCTTCCTTTGTATTTCACGAGCACATTTAAATGTGGTGCAATAGATGCTAACTGCCTTCCCCCTTTTCTCACATGAATTGGAAATCAAGCCATGTGGCCTACAGAAACAACACTGGCTCATTCACATCCTTGCTGTTTATCATGCTGAGACCATCAGAAAATGATAGTGAACTCCATATCATCTCAAATTTTCATAATTTTTAGTAGTTATTGTGTTTCACATATTCATTCTCTTCAGCAACAATTTATTGTCAAGAAATTCATCTGATTTATCATATAATCTGATTTTAAGGTACTTGAATGTCAATGTAATGGACAGTGAAACTCTATTTCCCAATTTTGGTATACTCTGCAATATTATATAATTCCTTTTTTTCTTCTTTTTTTTGAAAAGTGTACATGATGACATTGATGTCTAGTCACTGAACTTGGAAACAAAGAACAGCTGCATATAGGTGAAATGATATTATAAATTATGATTGTGGTCTTAAGCCATTCATTACAAATTACTAAGGAAATCACGACACTGACAAAAGTCCTCATCATTTTGATATTTCACAGCTTCTGCAGCTACAATAGCACCCTTGGAAGGTCATGTATACTGCTGTTGCAAAATTAAATTATCATCACACACTGATAAATGTTTATCCTAGTATGACATAACAGTAAAATGAGCTATTTATGGAATCACAGTATTGCTACCACTAATGTACAAGCAGAAATAGACATTTGTGTTTCTTAAAAATTCATCCAGCAGTTTTCCAATGAGTCCTGATATCGTAGTAAAGAAACAGTCATATTTCAGTCACAAAACTGTGATATCCTTCACTTTATTGAAACATACTGCAGAATATTGTTGTTATCCATTCCATTTATGTAAAAAGTTATTTGCTTCCATTGAATGACCCTTGAGTGCCTCACTTTCTTTTTTAAAAAAAGAAACTGTGTTCTAATAAATATTAGTGAATACTATAACAACAAGCACCACTCAGATCTTACTCATAATTTTTCCATTCACGTGGTTTATTGAAACTGTAACAATCACCAACTTCAAATTAGTAATGACCTGTCAGAAGTCCAAGTTCTATGTTCAGCACTAAAGGAGACACAAGATTGAGGAAAAATCATATAAATAGAAGGAGGGAAAATAATGTATAAAAATAACAGCTTCATTTCATTTTCACTGATTCTATGCTTCACAGACATCTGTTGACTTGAATATGTCAGTGACATAATCTCTATACTACATCTGCCATATTTCTGAACCTCCCTCCATTCATATTGTCCTATCAGCTGTGGACAGAGAAACCTTAACGCAATACTAGAAAATTCGTTTTTTCTGTCTTCTGTTAATATAGTCTATGCTTCTGTTCCTGGAGTTTTTGGTATGATTTTTAGCAGTGTCATTCTTTTCTGGATTGATATTTTTCAAACACAAACACTTAATATTTATGTCCCATAGAATATTTTAAAAATTCTCTTGCTATGGCCCATTAAGCTTGAGCTTGTAAAGCAATATAAAATTTTTATCATTTTACTTTTGGACACTATGACTCACCTTTGCAGTACGCAAGAATTTTATGTACAAAGTTAAGCACATGTCTGGTGTAATGCAGAAGGGATAACACTGCTACTGAGCTACATAACAATGCACTGCATGACATGGTTTGATCCATTGTTAAAGTTATGTTATTTGAAACAATGTATGTGTGCATATATTTTGTGAGAGAGTTTTGTGGAGACTTTATCCACATGAACAAGATGAATCATGCAAATGCATCACTATAGTTGTGCAAATTATGAATGCTTTCTTTACTCTCTAACATATTGATTTAAATTTCCTTTGAACCCCTAATGCTTATAAACAATATGTTGTGCAAATAATGTTGCTGAATTGTTCATAAACTCAAGCCCATACTCTGTTATAATTCAGCAGAATGAATATATTTTTTGATGTTGCAGTTTTAAGTGATGAAATTGCTTGGCAATCAGCTTAAATGGAGAACAGTAATTTAAGAAATATGATAAAGATGATAAGACGTGCACAGATTTTTATTCATACAAGGTAGTATTGTGCTTGACAAGATTTATTTTTTTAATAGTAGAAGTACCTCAGAAAATTTGGGCACCTGGTAATCAGACTTTGAAATAAATTAACTGTAAAATAGAACTGTTTCTACAGTACATTATATGACAAGCATCTGCACATTTAAGTCTACTGTTCTATGTGTCTTCTTGTTAGAAAAGTGATCCACATGTACTGCTGTGAAACTCATATAAATAGAGTGCTATAACATGAGCATAGTTACAGCAGAATTACTTTCAAATTGTAATGACTTATGTTCACAGATCAGTCTTAAATTTGTCAACTGAGTCAAAGGACATGCCACACCATATTACACAATTCACCATACCTACTGCAATTTGCATACATCAATGTGAGGCTCCTGTGATTATCAGTACTGTATTTGTTACCACTGCATAAAGTTATCTAATTAATACTTACGTTTTTCATACAATCGTATGTACTCTTATTGAAAGAGTATTAATAAATTTTAGTGACTTTATTTGATGGATAAATAATCTCCATATGAATAGTAGAAGAGAGTTCTGTAAAAATATTGTTGTCTTCTGTCAAATTCTGTGATTATGTTTTATTTACATCATCATCCCTGTGAAATGAAAAGAAGAGTAGGAAGAGTAAAACAAAAGCTGAATGAATTCATGGTGGAACAGCCTGCAACTTTTATATTTTTCCTGGAAGTTAAAAGGAACAGAGAAAAACTATGTTTAAATTGCTCACAATAAACTGTTACTAATAATTTTACTGCTGCACATTTCTGTTTAGAGACTGAAAACTACTTGCCCATTTTTAACCTTTATTCAATGATAAAAATGATGCAAAAGTAATCATCCATGTGAAAGCCTGTGAATTACACAAAAATTTTTGTGGTGTTCTATTCTACTTATTTTAAAAACAAATCTTGATATTTGCTAATATTGTACAAATTAACAATGTAACCACTTCTTGTTTTAAATCACTTATGTAATCCCAGGAGGCTGACTTCTCTTTTCCCAATATCATCATAAATACTGAATCAGAAATGTGGCAGTTTGTTCTGCAAGATCACAAAGTCTGTACATGGGTGAGAAAAAATATTTGGTACTGATGTGTCATCCGTTATTGTTATTGGCACAAAGGAAAGTTTGTCCTACAGTGTACTGAGCAATATATCACTTTAAAAATAAAGAAAAATCATCAAATAAAGTGGAATTTTTAAACTCAAGTTGTTGGTAATTTCTTATAGATATTGAATGTTTCTATTGAATCACTGTTCCTTGTGCTGCCTATTATATCCAGTTCATTTCTAAGGCACTAATTTATTTTTGGCTTTTCAAAATTTTCATGTGAGTCACTAAAATTTTGCACAAGAATATGCAGTTGAAAGATTTTACTGTGGTGTGCCAGTAACATATACTATCAGAGTATTATAATGACCTTTTAAAGTAAAATTATTGAGAACTATACTTCCAGAAGCTATATACCTGGTCCATATAATATGCTGCCTGACAAAACAAAATGAAGCACACATAAAAGGGGAAGGCATAAACAAAATTAAACTTCACAGGTTAAGAGTGTATGAGACAATTTGTCAGTGATTATAAAATCAAGTCAAATTTACAAAGAACTTGTTGGTGTGAGCCCATGTGTCAATATCATGTTGCACCCCCTGATCTGACTGCATGCACTGATTTGGTTGGAAAGGGTATCATAAAGCTGTTGTATCCTTTCCTGAGGCAAGTTGTTTTAACTGGTCCTTGACATCTTAGATACTGGCACTAGGGCATAGTTGATGTCAGAGCTGGTCCACACATGTTCTATTGGAGGCAGATCTGGGGATCTTGCTGGCCATTGGCATACCTCAACATCACACATATAGTTCATGGACACCAGTGCAATGACTGGATGAGCATTGTCCTGCTGAAAAATGGAATCACACTACTGTTGCTTGAGATGCAACATATGAAGATACAGGATGCCCATGAGGTACCGTTGTGCCATCAGATTTGCATGACCTGCAGTTGTACTTGACAGCTCCTCACGCCATGACACCAGGAGTAACACTGCTGTTCTTCCAAAACATTGAAAGACTAGAACTTCCCTCCACGTATAATTATATCTTGCATACCAGGTGGAATAGTTTCATCGTGGTATTGTCCCCGAAGGATCTCAATAATTCTGAGAGAACATCATCTAATCTAGATGCCTTGTTTCAACTTAAAATTCTTCTCACAACATCATATCTCACATCTCCCTCTGCCATCCTTTCCGTAATATTGTTTTCAAGTTAGCCCTTCAGGATATTCCCACTACCTCTCAGCTGTCCCTTATTTGCTTAGTCTTGCTTACCACCTGAGCCCTTTATGTTCATTCATGCTTTTACACTTTTTAATTTCTCCTCCAGCTGCTTCTTCTCTGGCATTTTGCATATCCCACCAGTCTCATTTTTCAGATGGCTGTACTCCCATTTTGACTGCTTCACTTGAATTTTTATATTATTTGTTCCTTTTGCCAATCAAATTTGGTGTCTCATAAATTACAAAAGAATTCCTACTGGGCCTGGCCTTGTGTCTACTTGTTCCTCTACTGCCTTCACTATTTCATCTCTCAAAGCTGCACACTCATCTTCTAATCTACTTATTTCATGCATTTCAGTCAGTCATTACCTAATGTTCCATTTGAAACTCTCAACAAGTATTAGTTGTTTCAGTTTATTCATGTCCCAATTCTTAATTTATTACTACTTCCAATTTTTTAAGTTTCAGTCAGCAGCATATAACCAAGAAATTATAGCCAGATTCCACATCTGCTCCTGGACATTCTGTCCATTTGTAAATGTAGTATTTAAATTATTGTCTTAACCCTTGTATAATCTATCTGCAAGCTACCGATGTCTATGTTTTTCTTCCACTTATATGTCCTTCTTTCATGGTTCTTAAACCAAGTATTTGTAAAGAATAAATTGTTTTCAATGCAAAATTTATCTATAAGGCAGCTTCGCCTTTCATTCCTTTTCCCCCGTCCACATTCTCCAACTGTTTCTCTTTCTCCTCCTTATTCTACTATCAAATTCCAGTCCTTCATCACAATGTATATTTATATAGTATACAGGCAGATATACTAGTAGCATTGTGGTGGGTCTTGGTTTTGTGTCTGTCTTGGCTATGATAATGTATTTACTATGCTGTTCATAATAATTCAACTACACCCGTATAATCTTATTCATTATGAGACCTACTATTGCTTTTTGCCTATTTGATTTTGTGTTTGTAATGCTCTACTCATCTGACAGTAACCTGTTCTTCTAGCCACTGCACTTCAATAATTTCTGTTATAAGACTGATGAATTTGTGTTGTGTTAGAAAGTAATGAAAACAGTATATGTATATTGATGAACTGTGGCTATATGAAAACCAGTCATAATTGTTTATGCTACCTTACTTTGATTTAATTATGGGGTTAAACTATATTAATTTTTTTAAAAGCATGATGGTGCTTCAATTTATTGTAATAGCTAATGGCATAGATTTACAGTATAGTTTCATTAATGTGTAGTTAATGTTCATAAAGCAGCTGCCACATTACTACACACATTAAAACTCAAAATAGTAGACCCGTACCTCGCTCCATACAGTGACAGTGAACTAGTTACACAGGCCTTAGAGAGAATGATTTTATACAGTGAAAAATTAAGTAACATGACAATATTTATTATTGTGTGTGTGTTTGACGTTTACGGGCGCTAAACAGTGTGGTATCTTTATTATTGGGGATATGAACATTCACATCAGGCTGCAGCACTAAAGAATTTTCATCTCCTCATTGTGTTACAATCACATGACCTGTATTGTGTTCATAACAATCATACAAGGCAATTATCTTTCCTTGAAAATGTGAGGGATATTCAATAGCAATTTCCTATCAAACTATAAAGTTAATGATTAAACTTAAAAATTAATATTCACGTATCTAACAGTATCACAGAACACAATATTAGGCTTGCTACATTCCTAACCAATCAGATGCAGAGAGTCAACATGAAATACACTAATACACAAAGCAACTCAATAACCGAAATACTATCAAGTAATAAAACTGTAATGCAAGGTGTACCACAGGGCTCAGTATTGGGACCCTACTTTTCCTGTTGTATATTAATGACTTGAGCCTGGATGTTGATGCTGATGAAACAACTGTACTCTTCAAAGGGGAGAATACAGAGGCTGTGCAAAAATCTGTAAACTTGGACACTGAACAACTCAGCAACTGGGCAAAAATCAACAGATTAACTATCAACACCAAAAAGATGGCTTCCATGAATTTTCACACAACACAAAATGCAAATTCCTCTCAGCCATTTGTCACTGTAAATAACCAGCCAATAGATACTGACACTGTTTTCATATTCCTGGGTCTGTGGGTTCAAGATAACCTGAAATGGAATACACATACAGAAAAGGTAAATGCCAGAATTAGTACTGGCTGTTATGCATTGAGTATACTGAAATCATGTGCTAGCCTGAAAACATTAACCAGCACATACTATGCTTACATAAAAGCCCACCTAAAATATGATGTGATATTCTGGGGAAATTCTCCAACTGCTCTGAGCACATTCAGAATCCAGAAGAGAGCAATGAGGATTATTTCTGGGAGCAAACCCAGAGACTCCTGCAAACCTATCTTCAGAAACTTGGAAATCCTTACACTGCCTTACCTATACATTCTCATGACTCCAAAATTTTTCAGAAGCCACATAGTGCCAACTGACACCACAGTTGTAAAAAATAATGAAATAAATGAACACAACACCAGAAAAAAAACAAAGCTGCATGTTTTACATACAAACACTCAACTGTGTAAAAAGGGAGCTTTCCACATGGGCCTCCAACTGTTCAACAATCTTCCCACTAGTATTAAGTCCATCGAAGACAACATAAAATTTAGCAGAGCTGTGAAGTCATATTTGTTGTGTCACTTTTTTTACTCTGTAAATGAATACTTATAACAGTAATCTTGCTATTTGTGTTAAATTGAAAACATTGAGCAATATAATACATTAGGATACTATAGGCCTATGTTAATATATGTTAACAGTGTTAAATGATATTTTCCAACATCTGCAACATAATGTGTACCATCAGATCACATGGAATAAATAAAAATAAAATAAATAAGGCTCCTGACTGATAAAACATTCTTAATAACAGGACTCAGTTAAGCAACTACATACAGGATGGGGTGAGAGCAGAGAACAGAGTTCCAGTGTACAAAGAAACAAAGCAGAGGAAAGGGGGGAGGGGAGACGGAATAATACTGCCATGGGCGGAGCTTCTCTAGTAAATGTTTCCGCCACTAGGTGAGTATAGTGCAACTTTTGTTAGTTCAGTGCTGCCTGCGTTGTTGTGCTGTTGGCCTGACTTATTCTGTTCATCTGCAGTGACTGTTTTCACTAATGCTATTTTGTTTGATTTTATTTTTTAAGGTGTAAATTTAAATGAACAATGAACAGCCATGAAATTTTGTTTCCTACTTGGTAAAAATTCTGCTGAAACTGTTTTAATGTTACAGCTTACCAAGATGACACTATGGGAAAAACTCAAGTGTATGAGTGGTTGCATCATTTAAAAATGGTGACATGTTGATTGATGATGAACCTCATTCTGAGCGTCTATCAGTTTCCCAAATCGACAAAAATATTGAAAAAAATTAGAGAGGTTATGCTCACAGACCATTGGCAGACAACTGATAAACTGTCAGAGATTAATGGGGTATCTTGGAGCCCATTTCAGTGAATAAAGACCCAATTTGTGGCAGACAGGAGACAGGTTCTTCCACCTCAACAATGCACCTGCACACACAGCCATCTTTGTTAGACAGTTTTTGGCTAAAAATGGCATGGCTCTGCTGCCCCACTCACCTTACTTGCCTGAACTGGATCTATGCAACTTTTTCTTATCTCCACACATGAAAAAGGGCATGAAAGGATGCTGATCCAACAACATTGAAGAAGTCAGGAAAAAATTAGGGAGGATATGTCAGTCGTTTCTAAAGGTGACTACAAAAAATGTTTCGAACAGTGGAAGCACCAATGGGACAAATAGATTAGTTGTAATTGAGAGTATTTTGAAGGGGATAAGGTAGTTTTTGTAAAAAATTTGAAAATATATAGCTTTTAAAAAATAGTTCCAGTATTTTTGGGTAACCCTTATACAGTATTAACCTGACTATCGCAGATGTTGAAAGTGACTACCATTCATCTCTTAGGACTTTTTGGACCCTTGTCAGCAAGTTACTGAAGGCAGATCAAAGTTGGACTGCTGGAATTGCTGCAATATCATTCAAATTGTTCTGCTGCAGTTCTTGAAGACTATGAGGTTTGGTGTGATTCGCATTAGACCCGAGGGCTCCCCACACAAAGTAATCGTGCCCTGATAGGTCAGGTGATCAGGGTGGCCAGCAGGGACCATGACCAGACTGACCTCTGCTAACAACTCTGTCAGGCATGAAGATTGTGTAAATGTGCTCCAAGATTTGCCTAGCTGTTTTGGCAGTTGCTCCATCCTGTTGGAAGTAACAGAGTGTGGTTATATGCATACATTCACATCCAATCTTATTCACTCATCAGGGCCACTTTTATTTTCCAAACCCTGTAGAAAGTCATATTAATTCAAAGCTGAAATGTTGAAGATAAATTTATGGTATCTGTAGCCTCACAGAATTTTTTTTTTTTTTGCTTTATGTCACAAAAACAAAATATGACAATATACTACAGTAAACATAGCTCCATGTCTATGTATTAGTGATTCACACCTGTCCTACAAGGACATAAAATATGTACTAGTTTTGATTTATTATAACAAATATGAGAATCGTAATGTGTGTAACATGATGTACATATAGTGAAAAAGAAAATAAATGGCCAAAACTAGATCAGCCAAGTGTAGAGTCAATGATAATGACAACCCACACAATGAATGTATAGCTGTGTAAAATGTTGTGAACACTAACCTGAGGAGATGAAAGGATTTTAGAAGTGTTCCAGATAATGTTAATAAAACACCAGATGTACTGAATATTCATCTTATGAGTGGTGGTGATAAAATATGCACCACTGGAATTGAGTTGACAAAATTCAATACTGTACACAAAAACATGTTGACAATTTCCTGTAACATTTAAAAAATATAATTTCTCTGCATCTACACCTACACTCAGCAGGAAAAATGAGTGCTTAAATGCCTCTGTATGCTCTGTAATTAATCTTATCTTATCTTTGTTATCCTTACAGGATAGACACACACAGCCTGTTGTAGTATATGCTTACATTCCTCAGTTAAAGTGAGTTCTTGAAAATTTGTAATTAAACTTTCACAGGATAGTTTTCATCAGTCTTCATGGATCTGCCAGAACAGGTGTTTCAGCATCTCTTTGACAGTCTCCAAGGGGTTGACAAACCTGTGACTGTGCTGCCTTTCTTTGTACACATTCAATATCCCTTATTAATCCTAACTGGTATGGGTCCAACAAAAACTAGTAATATTGCAGGATGTGGAGTGCACAACTTTTTGTAACCAGTTTTTTTTGTGAACTGATTGCATTTTCTCAGTATTCTATCAATTAAAATCTCCGCTTGCTTTACCTATGAGTGATCATTCCATTCCATACCCCTACAAATTTTTACAGGCAGGTATTAACATGAGTTGACTGACTCTACAGGTTGTTTCAAAAAGAACTTTACAACTTTAAAAATTCGTATAAATTTATTGAAAGAAAATATACAGCTAGGTTTAGTGTTATTTTGTAGGGAAACATATCAAGTTTTTTCACCATAAACTGAAGATGTTTTATGCGACTTCCATTGGTTATCCTGCACACATCCCATTGGAAGTCAATTCCTTCCCAAACTCGCTGTAGCATTGCAGGTGCATCTCACTCAGTGGCGGTGTAAATTCTTGCTCTGAGTTCAGGTAAAGAAGCCAGCACAGGAGGTAAAAACATGATATCCTTCATGAATCCCCATAAAAAAAGACGAGTGGTGTCAGTTCTGGGGAACATGGGGGCCATGCAATTGGCACATCATGGCCAGTCCATTGACCTGGAAAGTGGTCACTGTGAAAATCCCCAGACATCAACCAGATAGTGGTGTGGTGCACCATCATGCACAAAGTAAACATATCGTTCATGGTCATCCACACTGATCTGTGGTATCAAAAATTGTGCAACATATCCAGATACACTATCCCATTGATAGTTCTCTCACAGAAAAAAAAGTGCCATACACTGTTCTTGCTTCATGCATAAAAAATATTCAGTTTAGGGCTATCACAAACATGTTGCAATGTTTGATGTGGATTTTCACTGCCACAAATATTGCAGTTATGTGTGTTAACCTTGCCATTTAAGTGAAAAGTCGACTCATCAGAAAAGATGATTTTGTCCAAGAAATGTTCATACTCATGCAATCAGTTTAACATATCCACAGAGATGTTCTTGCAAGCAATTTTATCAGTATCTTTTATTGCTTGTACAATCATCAATCTGTATGGTTTCAAATGCAAATGGTTTTTCAACACACACCAAACAGTCACACGTGGGATTTGCAGATTGCAAGATGCACACGAGATCAATTTCGTAGGGCTATTGACAAAACGTTATCTAACTTACTCAATGACATCACTAGATGTGCTTGGACAACCTGATGATTTTCCATGTCTTACCAAGCACCTTGTTTCTACAGAACATTTATGCCACTCATAAATTGTGAGCCTACTAGGAGGACCTGTAGCATACTTGGTGCAGAAATTATGCTGAACAGTGGTCACCGACTTTGATTCTTCAAACCAAAACACACTGCTAGCATGCTCAGGTCCAGTGAAGGCGGCCATCTTTAATTCAACTGCCACTAGTGCTCCTTACAGTACAATTCAGCACTAGCAAGCTACCTTCCCCAGCAGTAGCAGAACAAACTCCTTCACCAGCAATAGTGAAAGAAACACAATCAGCAACAGCAGAAGCAACTCCTCCAGCAGTAGAACCAGTTCCTACAGCAGCAGCGCCATCTCCCACGCCAGCAGTGGAAGAGCCAACACCTTTACCAGTAATAGCAGAAACAACTTTTCCACCAGCAGCAACTAAACCAACTTCTCCACCAGCAGAAACAGAACCAGCACCTCCTCCATCATCTTCAGGGGTAGCAGAAAAGAATAGATCAGTCACAGTAAGTAAAGTATCACCTTTGTCTCGTGATGAAGTAGCACCAAATGTTTTGGAAAAACATGTTCTTATAAAACCTGTTGACAGTGAAGTGAAACAAACTTCCAACTGTGTTTCAAGCAGACCCAAAAAATTACAAAAGAGAAATGGAGATGTTTTTATGGATTATTCCTAGGAAGTCCAACCGCCACCTAACATAGATTCCAGGGCAGGATAAACAATTAAATGTTCTCCACTGCCCCATCATGCTGTACTCTTCCCCTCCTGTGACAAAAACTCTGTCTTTTTTCTGAGCTTCAATGTCAGGTCTCTGAAAAAAGACTGATTTTATGTACAAGCAAACATTGGTTAAGTGAAGAAGATATAAAACTATATGTACCATCAGGTTTCAAATTAGCTACATACTACTGGAGACCCAGTGAATCTTATGGGGATTTATCCATATATGTTACAATGATCTAGACTTAAAGTTTTCTGTTCTTGAACTTAGTGACTTATGCGTTAAAGCTGTTTTTGAAGCAGCTGCTTTGATTATACCTAGTATACAGCTCATAACTGTATCTTTATATCACACTTCTGAAAGCAATGTAGAACAATTTATAGAATGTTTAGAAAAACTTGCAACCAGTATACAAAAGTATACTAAATACACTCCTGGAAATGGAAAAAAGAACACATTGACACCGGTGTGTCAGACCCACCATACTTGCTCCGGACACTGCGAGAGGGCTGTACAAGCAATGATCACACACACGGCACAGCGGACACACCAGGAACCGCGGTGTTGGCCGTCGAATGGCGCTAGCTGCGCAGCATTTGTGCACCGCCGCCGTCAGTGTCAGCCAGTTTGCCGTGGTATACGCAGCTCCATCGCAGTCTTTAACACTGGTAGCATGCCGTGACAGCGTGGACGTGAACCGTATGTGCAGTTGACGGACTTTGAGCAAGAGCGTATAGTGGGCATGCGGGAGGCCGGGTGGACGTACCGCCGAATTGCTCAACACGTGGGGCGTGAGGTCTCCACAGTACATCGATGTTGTCACCAGTGGTCGGCGGAAGGTGCACGTGCCCGTCGACCCGGGACCAGACCGCAGCGACGCACGGATGCACGCCAAGACCGTAGGATCCTACGCAGTGCCGTAGGGGACCGCACTGCCACTTCCCAGCAAATTAGGGACACTGTTGCTCCTGGGGTATCGGCAAGGACCATTCGCAACCGTTTCCATGAAGCTGGGCTACGGTCCCGCACACCGTTAGGCTGTCTTCCGCTCACGCCCCAACATCGTGCAGCCCGCCTCCAGTGGTGTTGCGACAGGCGTGAATGGAGGGACAAATGGAGACGTGTCGTCTTCAGCGATGAGAGTCGCTTCTGCCTTGGTGCCAATGATGGTCGTATGCGTGTTTGGCGCCGTGCAGGTGAGCGCCACAATCAGGACTGCATACGACAGAGGGACACAGGGCCAACACCCGGCATCATGGTGTGGGGAGCGATCTCCTACACTGGCCGTACACCTCTGGTGATCGTCGAGGGGACACTGAATAGTGCACAGTACATCCAAACCATCATCGAACCCATTGTTCTGCGATTCCTAGACCGGCAAGGGAACTTGCTATTCCAACAGGACAATGCACGTCCGCATGTATCCCGTGCCACCCAACATGCTCTAGAAGGTGTAAGTCAACTACCCTGGCCAGCAAGATCTCCGGATCTGTCCCCCATTGAGCATGTTTGGGACTGGATGAAGCATCGTCTCACGTGTTCTGCACGTCCAGCACGAACACTGGTCCAACTGAGGCACCAGGTGGAAATGGCATGGCAAGCCGTTCCACAGGACTACATCCAGCATCTCTACGATCGTCTCCATGGGAGAATAGCAGCCTGCATTGCTGCGAAAGGTGGATATACACTGTACTAGTGCCAACATTGTGCATGCTCTGTTGCCTGTGTCTATGTGCCTGTGGTTCTGTCAGTGTGATCATGTGATGTATCTGACCCCAGGAATGTGTCAATAAAGTTTCCCCTTCCTGGGACAATGAATTCACGGTGTTCTTATTTCAATTTCCAGGAGTGTACAAAATATTAATTTTCAGGGAACTGAACATAGACATTAGGAAAATGACAGCTAGAAATGTTAATTTAGTACATATGTTTAGATCTTATAATCTCTTTTATGCTAATGAAAGTCCTACAAGACATTTCTCCTGTCTTGACAATCTAATGACAAATGTATACAAATGTGATTTTGAGCTAGGCTTATTTAATGTCGATTACCTGTCAGACCAAAGACTGAAAAACCAAAAGAAGACCAGGAACAAACTCAGTGTGTGAGACTATTTACAGACAGAAATATTAGCAAGTATAGAAAAGAACTTAAGTCTATAGAGTGGAATACTGTTATGCATTCCTCTAGAAATGTTGATGAAGCCTTCAGCACATGCCTCAAAATCATATCTGAAGTCTTCCCTACATGCTGTCCACTGGTTAAAAAAAGTCAGGGAACCTAGCCACTCAACTTTACAGAAGTGGTTTTCACCTCAATTACAAAAACTGAGACTACTGGTAATTACTTGTCATGATAAGGTCAAAAAGGGAGCAGTAGATAAAGAAACTTACAAAAACCTGAAAAGAAAATACAGATCTAAAATTAAAATAGCCAAGTGTAAGGCAAATGGTGATTTAATTAAAAAATCACACAATAAATGTAAGGCTGCATGAAAAGCAATACAAGCAGAGCTAGGTATGGATATAAACTATAAAGAAAACACAAATGCTGCTAACATCACTGCTGATGATTTCAGTCACATTTTTGTCAACTCTGCCAAACTTAGCCTCTCAACTCAGAGCAACCAGAATTCCAATTCTACACATACACCTATTTCTCACCCCACATCTGGCAAATATTTTCAACAGAACATTACAAACATAGTGTCAGCTTATAAATGGAGAGAAGTAAAAGTAATTGATATAATTAAAGCAACCTCTAAAATAGAATACTCCAGATCTGAAGCTGTTTATGGCCTGTCAAACTTTGTAATTAAAAAAAATGTAGATCTCATATCATATCCTCTTTGCATACCGATAAACTGGATGTTCCTAGTGGACACTTTCCAAAATGTCTCAAAAAGACAGTTGTCATACCATTTTACAAAAAGGGTGACAAGTCCTGTATCAATAATTATAGACTAATTCCACTTGTGCCTATTCTCTCAAAAATAATAGAATATTGCATACGTCAGCATATATGCATACACCTATCACACTATAATATATTAAATGTTTCTCAGTATGGATTTAGGTCAAACTTATCAACAGTCAAAGCAATTGAAAACCTTATCTATTTTTTAATAAGCTCATTCGAGTCAGAATTATCTGCTGAAGCCGTTCCAGTTGACTTGAGTAAGGCTTTTGGCTCAGTTACCCACAAATTATTATTAGAGAAACTGTGTTACTATGGAATCAAACACTCTGAACTCTCACTAACTGAATCATGAATCAGCAATAGAAAACAAATTGTAAAGCATAATGGCCAAAAGTCACAGACTTTAAGTATAAAGTGAGGTGTTGCCCAGGGCTCAGTGCTTAGCCCTTTACTATTTATATTATTTGTGAATGACTTTCTGAGTAACTTACCCTGTAAATCTATCCTCTATGCTGAGGCCACATTAGCTAATTCCAGAAAGGATATAGACAAACTGATGGATGAAAGTGAAGAATGTCTCAAAATATCTATCTGGTTTAAAGTTAATGAGTTAACTGTGAATCATGAAAAGACTGTCAAGATAATCTTCAGTCTATCAAACAGTAACACTAAGTTATCATCTGCTAAACTACTAGGAATACACATTGAGTCGAAATTAATGTGGAACACAATCAGATTATGTACGTCAAAAGTTATCATGAATTATGTACCTACCAGCCTAACTACACACATGTCTTACACAAAATTTATTACTTCAGTCATACTACGCCTTCTTTCACTGCCATCTACAATATGGCATTCTTTATGGGGTAACTCCACAGGAGCCAAAAAAATTTTCATTGGGCAGTAAAAAGCAATTAGATGTCTTTATGGAATCACTGACAACAATACGTCATGTAGACCTTACATCTACATCTACATATATACTCCACTAGCCATCAAGTGGTGTGTGGCGGAGGGCACAATTCGTGCCAAAGTCATATTCCCCTCCCCCTCCCCCCCCCCTCTTTCTGTTCCACTCGCAGATCGTGTGACGGAGAAACTACTATCTGAATGCCTCAGTATGAGCTCTTATTTTCCCTATCTTTGAATGTGATCATCACGCGATTTGAAAGTTGGTGGTAATAATATATGCTCTACATCCTCGGTGAAGATCAGATTTCTGAATTTAGTGAGCATCCCTGTCTGTTTAGCATGCCATCTATCTGCATGTGTGTCCCACTTCAAACTTTTTATGAAATTTGTAAGGCTCTTGTGATGGCTAAATGTACCAGTCACGAATCTTGCTGCTCTTCTTTTGGCGTTCTCAATCTCTTGAATCAGACGCAACTAGTAAGGGTCCCATACAGATGAACAATACTCCAAGACTGGACATACTAACATATTGTAAACAATCTCCTTTGTTGAAGGACTGCATCGCTTCAGAATTCTATCAATGAACCACAATCTAGAGTTCCCCTTACCAATCACTTGTGTAATTTGATCATTCTGTTTGAGATAATTTTGAATAATCACATCCAGATACCTGACGAATGTTACCCCTTCCAAATACTGGGCATTTATTTTGTACTCATACATTAATGGGGATTTTCACCTTGTTATATGCACTAGGTTACACTTACTAATATTGAGAGATAACTGCCAGTCATTACACCATGCATTTATTTTCTGCAAATCCTCGATTTGTTCACAACTTTCATGTGATACTACTTTCCTGTAGACTACAGCATCATTGGCAAACAGTCTAAGGCTGCTGTCAATACCATCAACCAGATCATTTACGTAAATCATAAAAAGCAGAGGACCTATTATGTTGCCCTGAGGCACAATTCAATTTACACTTGTTTCTGTTGAAGTCACCCCATTCAGGACGACATACTGCTCCCTGTCTGTTAGAAAACTTTCTATCCAACCACATATGGCATCAGATAGACTAAGGGAAAACTTTTTGTTGCAATCGACAGTGTGGAACTGCACCAAATGACTTTTGAAAGTCTAGAAATATGGCACCAACCTGGGAGCCGGTATCTAAATCCTGTTGTATATCATGCACAAAGAGGGCCAGCTGTGTCTCGCATGACCGCTGTCACCTAAAACTGTGCTGGTTTCTGTAGATGAGCTTCTCAGTGTCTAGAAAGGTCATTATGTCTGAACGCAAAATATGTTTCATGATTCTACAACAAATTGGTGTCAGTGAAATTGGCCGGTAATTATGTGCATCTGATTTTCTATCCTTTATATAGATAGCTATGACCTGGGCCTTTTTCCGGTCCCGTGGAATTTTCTGCTGTTTCAATTATCTCTGATATATGATGGATAAGAATGGTGCTATATTTGTAACATAATCAACACAAAATGTTATGGGGATACTGTCTGGGCCAGATGCCTTCTTGGCATCTAGAGATCTTAACTGTTTTACAATCCCAGATACATTAAACACTATGTCAGCCACCCTTTCATTTGTTCGATAATTTAAGTGAGGGAATGGTGCAGCAGTCCTCTACTGTAAATGAGTTTTTGAAAGCTAGGTTTATCATCATCAGTTAAATTACCCATACTGTCAGCAAGAGAAGGAATTGAATTATTTGTAGCGTTCATAGATTTTAAGTATGACCAAAATTTTTCGGAGCTATTTTTAGAATCTGCAGATAAAATATTGCTTTCAAATTCATTAAAAGAATCTCTCATTGTCCTTCTGACAGCTGCTTTCGTTTTGCACAATTTATGTTTGTCAGTGGGACAGTGACTGCGTTTAATACGACTGTGCAAAATTCTCTGCTTTCTCAGCAACTTCCTAATACGTTTGTTGTACCAAGGTGGCTCCTTTCTCTCCCCTATACTTCTGCTAGGCACATACTTTTCTAGCACATGGTGGACAATACCTTTAAATTCCGACCAAAGATACTCAATATCTTTGTGTCCCGCAGTGAATCCTTGGAGCTGACTATGAAGATATTTGTAACTGACACTTATTTGCAAAAAAAGAAAACTCTATGCTGTTTTTTTTTTTTTTTTTTTTTTTTTTTTTTTGCAGCTTCCACTGACATAGAAGCCACAATGACATTATGGTCACTAATACTTCCTTCTAGATTAACTTCCTCAAAAAGATCAGGTCTGTTTGTCGCCAAGATATCTAATATGTTCCCATCTCGAGTTGGTTTTCTAACCAACTACTCAAGGTGTATGTTGAGAGCACTCCAAGAAGAACTTCACACGAATCTTTGCTTCTGCCCACTGTGATAAACTTAGTAATTTTCACAGTCAATGGATGCTAGATTAAAGTTTCCACCTATAACTAAGGGATAAAGACTTAAAAATTCTCACAGACCCATGTCTTTACATATACTGTTGCCTATTAAACATAAAAGAAAACTTAAACCACTACACTATAAGGAAATTTGTTCACCAACACAATACTCAACAAACAAATATGATTGATATACCCACAAACAGGCTTAAGAAAACCCAATCTAGCCATGAATACATCAGCATAAAATTGTTCAACACTTTACCCATACAGACTCAATTGGTTTCACTGGATATTTTTGAAACTAAAACCAAAGTGCGGATGAAGGAAAATACTTTCTATAGTATAGAATACTTTCAGAATAGTGGTAAAGATGACCTAATTTATTGATAAATTAAGGCTTATTGTTATGTATAGATATGGATGTAGAGGCATTTTTAAGCTAATAGGGTACAACACTGCTATATTTTTTACCATGTAATATTTTGTTATGTAAAACATAATGTACAAAAAGCTGTAATTTTTCTGATGGCATCAATTGCATGTTAATGCTGAAAGATGGATAAAATAAATAAATAAACTTGATGTATTACCCTACAAATTGGCACTACAATCACTTCTGTATGTACCATGAATTAATTTATTTGATTTTTCAAAGTTGTTAAGTCCTTTTTGAAACACCCTATAGTTATAACTCCTTGAAATTGTAATCATGAGAGGCAACACATTTTCATTTTCTGAAGAGCACAGTTTTACATTTCTGAATATTTAAAAACAAGTTACCAATGTCTGTACCACTTTGGAGTCTTATCATGATCTGGCTGAATCCATGTATTTTTCAGCCAGTTCTTCAGTAGTGATAACCGCATCATTAACAAAAGTCTGAAGTTTCTGTTAAAATTGTCACACAGGTCATTCATATATAACAAGAACAGGAAGGGTCCCAATGCACTTTGCTGAGGCATGCCTTAAGTTACTTCTACATCTGTCGATGATTCTCTGTCTGAGATATTATGCTGCATTTTCCCTACTGAGAAACCCTCAACCCAGTCACAAATTTAACTTCATAATCCATACTATTACACTTTCAATAATAAGTATAAGTGTGGTACTGAGTTAAATGCTTTTTGGAAGTGAAGAAATGCAGCATCTACCTGAGTTCCTTGATCTCTGGCTTTCAGGATTTCATGTGATAAAAGTGCGGGGTGGGTTTCACATGACTGATGTTTACAGAATCTGTGCTGGCTGACATAGTGGAGTCATTCTGTTTAATATACCTCATTACATTTGAGATCATAATATGTTGTAAGAATATGGAACTAATAGATATCAAGGATATTGGATGGTAGTTTTGAGGATCACTTCTGTTACCCTTCTTGTAGATGGATGCAACTTGTGCTTTCTTCCAACTACTCAGCATAGTTTTTGTCCAAGGAATGTTTGGTATATTGTGATTAAAAGAGTTGTTTATCAGCTACAAATTCTCTACAGAATCTGACAGGTGCCCTGCAGTTTTCTTCAGTTTTAGTAGTTTCAGTAGTTTCTCAGAATGCAACTAGTGGACACACCGATGGAGACAGATGAGCTAGCATGGGTAGCAGAGTGGACAAGTGTCGGCAACTACCATGGGGTGTGTGTGTGTGTGGGGGGGGGGGGGGGGAGGTACAGTGACAGTAAGCCTGGTGCAGCAATACTAATGCTGTGTTCAACTACTGCAGACCTCACCTGCACCATTTTCTTGTGCTCAGCCATCAACTGTCTGCATCTGCTGTGTGTTGTGTTCATACCTAAGCACATCCATACATAGTTTTGGACTTTCTGCTTCCCTATAGATTGACTTCCATGGCAAGTTTTCATTTACACCTGTAGGATTTTGTTCCCTGGCTTGTTGTTGAGTCTCTGTCAACCTGTACACTATGTCAACAGCATCGTTAAGTGGCATTGTCACACCTGTGCGGATACTAAAATGGTGACGAGGATGTGCTGATGCCTGTGACACTTCTATTTTTTTCCTTCCCCTTTCATACTGTTATTTTGAGCCACCATTTACCTAAACTGCTGGCAGTAGCAGCAGTAGCAGCAGTATGAGAAGATTCAGGGGCTGCTGAACCAGATGCAGAATTCCTTTGTACCCATGCCACACATGTGACTCCTGACACCATTTGCCAGTTTCACTGAGTCTTCAGAAAGGTCGGAAAATTACCTGCAGTAGTTCTTGCTGCACTGCCAGGTAAGGCGTATCATTAATCCAGTTAATAAAGTCACCTTGTTATTGTCCAGCAGTGCAGCTTTACATGACGTGCAAACTTTGAAGCCCATTGCTGAGACCGAGAAACTCATCTTCAACAGTATTTTCAAAATCAAACCCACATGGTGGTGGCACAATTGCAGTTTAACCATCACCACAAGCAACTTGGGCAACCGAATGAAACCTGGATCACTGATCTGCAGAGATTGTTATGTAAGTGTTATTTTGAGTGGCTCAAGTGTGCTACTGCATATGCAGACTCACTAATTCAGCACATCATTGTCTCTTTAGCAACCTGAGGTGTTAATTAGGACATTGACCTCATCTAACCCTTATTTAGCTGACATTGTTCAGACTGCAGAATTGAATGAGCTTATGGTGGCAGCGATGGCAGGGTATGTCCTTTCCAACAGCTGGCAGGCAGCACAAGTAGGTGCACATCGTAAAAAGCCTCCAGTGCCCCCTAGGACTCCCCTGGCTGCCTTCTGTCCACTGAGTCACCATGCATTGACACCATTGGTAATTACAGTAGAGTGGCATTGTGGCACTGCTGCCTTCACCCAAGTCGAGCTAAGCAGGTTTGTGTCAATTGAGGTGAGGTATCGTAATGTTTGTTTGTGATATCTTTATGTCTTTGGCACCCTCATCATTGTTGTCCTTTCACTCACAGGGCAAGCTAGCAGTTCTGTCATGATTGTCTGTTGGTACATGTTTGCCAAGACTGCCTGCATTTGAAGGCCATGCATGGGTTATACTATCAGGTAGGCCATTTAGCAACTGTTTGTGAGACACTGAGGTATGGGTCAGTCACTGGAAGCCCCTGTGTTTTTACTGGACTGGGCCACCTCCAACAGCCTGCATGTGTCACCCCAGCATATTTTGCTGACGCCGGTGTACTTGTGCAATGCGTACCTACAGCTGCTGTTGGAATCAGCTTCTCAGACATTCTTGGTACTTAACACCCCCTTTGGGCTTTATCAGTTTAATAACATGCCTTTCAGAATCTCGTCTGTACTGGGAAGTTATCAACAATATTTGGAACAATTGATTTAGTACATTCCCTGTCACATAAACTACCCTGATGACATCTGGGTTATGGGGCTCTACATGACAGGAAGCTTTATAAAACCTACAGATGGTTTTCCATTCTCTTCTGAAGAATAGTCTCCATTGAAAGCTGTAAAAGTGCAGTTTTCTCTCCTCAAAGGTGCATTTTTTGAAACATATGCTTAGGAAAGACGGTCTTCTCCCTATGATGACCTCATCAAAGCTGTCATCAAACTTCCAGTGCCCAAGTATCTGAAGGAACTCGAGTGTCTTTCAGACTAGATTTCATATTATGCTAAGATCATTCAGCAAGGCATTAAGTTTGTCTGGTCTGTGGATTGTCAATGAGATTTTCAGTCCCTCAGGAAGTAACTGTGTTGTGCTCCCTGCCTGGTTTTTGCTTTTTTTTTTACACTGGGTAAATCTGTAACCATGGCCTATGGCATGTTCCTGTATGGCATTGGTGCAATTCTGTCCCATCAGAACCCACTACCCAGCATGCAAACGCTGATGTGTTATCCTCACTGCCACTAGGGCCAGAACTTTTCTTTTCATTGTATAATGCCTTGCAGCAAATCATGTTGGAGTTTCTGTTGACAGCATAAGCGGTCACACAAAAACATGTGAAAATCATGGATTTTGATCATAGTTACATACTGTAGCATCAGCATATCCCACTAAAAGCAACAAAAATTTTGGAGCACAATATGCATGTCCTTGGCACAAGGTTGCTAAAAATGGGAAGAGGTCCAAATAAGTAACATTGAAAAATCATTGTAAAATGTAAACTTTCAAAGCTGGAAATGTCACATTTAATAAAATGTTCTGGGATATTATGCCAAAGTTGAATGGATTTCATCTTAAAGCCCAACGTTTCATCTCCATCTGCAGAGGACATTTTCAAGGGGAATCTTCGCTTCTTTGAATGTCCGATTCACACCCTAGCTTACCATCTGAACGTTGGCTGTTTGTAAGAATATTGTGTTGTACCTTGTGTAAGAAGGAGAGATGTCTACCAGCATATGTTAGAATTAGAAAACAGCAGGAGCATTGCCCCCTGAGACTGTGGTTGATTGTTCCATGATACTGCTGGATCGCATTGGTTGGGTCTATGATGTGAATATGGATCTGATGAGTTCAAGACAGCCATATTTGACACGCTGCAGGATCTTGATGGCCTCATGTGATTAGTGCCATGTTTACTTTGCCATAAACGAATGTATACAGCCACATCACATGTTTTGAATGAGGAAAAGGGCTTGTTTGCAGCAAGACAAGTATGCACATGTATAGTGCAATGAGGTCTGGAGCACCACTGACAGCACAGTGACCATTGTTGCAGCTTTCCAATATGTGGCAAATGAGAGGGGTGTACTGACAGTGGTGTGGTTAATGACAGCACTGGACACATAGGTGGTATCTGTTCAGATGAGTTTGAGTTCTGTGAACAGCATTTAGTGGACATATCCATGTATGGAAGCTCTGAAGAGAATGGTGCAGAAGGTGTTCAGCTCTTTCCCTTGCCAGCCTATTCTCTAGATCTGCCACCCACTGAAAACATCTCATTGTGCACTGCTGAGAGACTGCCATGCCATCACTTAGCAGCTGCTATGATTGGTGAACTTCGGCATGAAGTTGAACCACTAATCTGTATCTGCCATCCAATTTCATTTCAACTCTGTGTCCAGCTGGCTGAGCCATTGTTGTTGCCAAAGGTGGCAACTCTGTTTACTAAATTTTGCATTCTGTATACTCCAACATCACTACAGATTTCATCATTATCTTCCTACTGTACTGTATATGGTGCTATTTCCTTAACACCAACCCTATCAAAAGTAGTAGAGCACTGATTGCATCTCTAAATCTGTAATCCTCTATCAGTAAATAGCATTCTTGATTACTTTCAGTATGGTTCCAGATAAGGCTTTTCAACTGTGAAGAAAGTTGAAAATATTGTTTCCTTGATTTGAATCCCAAAGAGTATAAATGCTACCTAAGTAAAGCTTTTGACTCTCAAAGTCACAGAAATCTTTTTTTGAATTCCACAAACAGCTTGTCTTCTACAATAAAGAAAACAGCTGAAGCATTTTTAATATAACACTTGGGGAAATGATAAGAAGAAAACTTACACTGACATAATTCATGGGATGTGTCCCAAAATCGTGTCGGACCTCCTTTAGCCTGGGTAATGCAGCAGCTTGACATGGTATGGACTCAACAAGTCACTCGAAGTCCCCTACAGAAATATTGAGCCATGCAGCCTCAATAACTTCCATAACTGCGAAAATGTTGCTGGTGCAGGATTTTGAGCACAAATTTACCTCTCAATTATGTCCCACAAATGTTCAATGGGACTCATGTCGGGTGATCTGGGTGGTCAAACCATTTGCCTGAACTGTCCAGAATGTTCTTCAGAGCAATAGGACAACTGTGGCATGGTGACATAGTGCATTATCATCCATAAAAATTCTGTCATTTTGTACATGAAGTACAGGAATGGCTGCAAAAGGTCTCAAAGTAGCTGTACATACACATTTCCACTCAATGATTGGGTCAGCTGCACCAGAGGATCCAGTCCATTCCATGTAAACACAGCCCACACCATTATGGCTCAATCACCAGCTTGCACAATGCCTTGTTGACAACTTCATTCCATAGCTCTTACCAACTAAAGTTGGAACTCATCTGTCCAGGCAACACTGTAAGCCCTGCTAACTAAAGTATTTTTTGTCAATAGATCCTTTAGATTACTCAACAGTGAAAGTCTGGAAATATTCAGCAAGCATTTGCAGAAGCCAGAATGGGATCTGGTATATCAGGCTAAAAATGTCAATGATAACTTTAACTGATTCCTAAATGAATTGAAGCTGTATTTTCTAAGAGAACTTCAAAAAGTACCAGCATGAGTGGTTGCAGGAGGCAATGGCTCATAAATTGAATAAAAAATCCAGTAAGACAAAGAGTGCTTTATACTTAACTCAGAAATTCTAATAAACCTTGTAATAGGTAGCACTACAAATTATACTGTAGCATCCTAAAGAATGTGATGAAAAATTCCAAGAGCATGTTTGTTAAATCTGAAATTGACAGCTCCAACAATAAAATAAAAACAATTTGGAAGGTGCTAAAAAAGGAGATGGGAAAACATTAAGAGAATACAGACAGTATTGAAGTGTGTCATAATGGCAATATGGTAGATGAAGGTGAAATAGTTGCCAATACCTTTAACAACCACTTTTTGACAGTAGTTGATCAAATTGATTGTGAGGGGTGTATGGATGAGGTGATGAACCTTCTACAAAAAGCAGAGCATAAAAAATTAATAAGCTGAATGTACCCATTATCACAAACAATGAGATTAAGAATGTAATAAGTGAAATAAAAAACAAAAATGTCACTGGTGTGGACGATATAATATCCATCAAAGTTCTGAAGCTCTGCTGTAAATTTATTCTTCAAGTTCCCTGTCACATATTTAATGAGTCTATAAATCAAGATACTGCCCCTAATATACTCAAATATCAATTGTCAGACTGTTGTTCATAAAAGGTGATAAAGCTGATGTATGAAAAGCAGTTTGGATTTCAAAAGGGTATTTCAACTGAACAGCCCATTTTTTCTTATGTCATCCAACCTCTCAAAGCCATAAACAACAAAATATTACCAGTTGGGAACTCTTTGGACTGTGTAGATCACAAAATTCTACTTATGAAAACTGAACACTGCAGCTCAAATGTAAAGTAGTGGTGGGGGTCGGTCATGCCTTTGATAGCTAAAACAAAATTTAGCTGAATTTAAATCAACTTAAAATCCAAATGCACACTGAAGAGAGGAACCATAACAATTTTCAGACAAACACAAAAAAGAATGATAAGAAAAGACTATACCATACTATATTTTAAAAAAGCTGTATTACTTCAGACCCATAGCTACCTTAGAAATAGCTCACACATACAACCTGACCAACCATATGCTAATATTTGCCACTTAATAGTACATATTGGCAAAGTAGCAAGGACTGCTATTTAATTTACAAGTCACGTGAAAGAGTCATCCTACTCCCAGTAACACAACTAACATTTGCTGTTTAATGAAAATAATGAGTATAAGACAGTAAAGTCTGAAAGACAACTTGAGAATACATAACTGACTAACAATGATACACTAACAGCAAATATTAAAGATAAAACCAGTATTTAAAATAACAACAACTGCTCTGACATCTACAAGTTCTTAGAATGTAATAGACATCAAAATACTTAACCACTTTTTGATAATAAGCTTTCTAAAGTCATCTGTACTGAGAAAACGGTATTTGATCTCATGAACTCAAAAGGGAATGGTCCAATCTGTCATTTCAAAACATGCACTGAAATTTTTAATCCAGAAGTATGTGTATCATGTCTGAAATCAGCAACTCTGATTAAACTGGAAGAAACACATTGATGATCTGCTGAAACATTTGAGTTCAGCTACTTATCCAATAAGGGTCATTGCAAATTTTGGTGACAAACATCTTAGTAAATTAGCTAACTACGCCTATTTTCACTCATTGCTGTCATATGGCATCATATTTTGGGGTAATTCATCAGTGAGCAATAAAGTATTTATTGCACAAAAGCATGTAATCAGAATAATAGCTGGAGTCCACCTAAGATCATCCTGCAGACATTTATTTAAGGATCTAGGGATATTCACAGTAGCTTCTCAGTATATATACTCTCTTATGAAATTTGTTATTAACAAATAAACCCAGTTCAAAAGTAATAGCAGTGTGCATAACTACAATACTAGGAGAAAGGATGATCTTCATTATTCAAGATTAAATCTAACTTTGGCACAGAAAGGGGTGAATTATACTGCCACTAAAGTCTTTGGTCACTTACCAAATAGTATCAAAAGTCTGACAGATAACCAACAAGTACTTAAGAAGAAATTAAAAGAATTTCTCAATGACAACTCCTTCTACTCCATAGAGGAAGTTTTAGATGTAAATTAAGAAAAAGAAGAAAAAAATATTTTAAAAAATAAAAAACACAAAAAATAAAAGGTTGTTATATTAACTTAAGTATGTTGTTAAATTAACTTAATTATGTCATGTATTGGAAAATTTGACTCGTTCCACATCATTAAGAAATATCATATTCAGGATACATAGAACTAGTATCAATCTAATCTAATCTAATCTTAATTAAGGGAGAATTCGATGAAGGCAAGATCCTGCCAAAATTTTAACTCATAAGATGCACTGCAAGTATTTTTTAAAAAATGTTGGAAACCACCAGATTTGTACCTCACCAGGCAGCTGAAAAATTGTACACCTTACTGGTGCTGTAGCAGACTGCACACGCACAACATGGCTGGTGCATATGGTTGGTCATTCGTGCGTCAGTAAACAGATAACATGACTTGGTGTGATCATAATTTGTAAAGCAAATTTGAATTTTCATTGATAGATTCTCTGAAACAATTATCCAAAGTTACTGTTCACTCAAATTTACAACTCATTTAATATCTTTAATAATAACCAGTTGCTTTTTTGGTAGCATGAGTGTCCACAGTGGAATTAAAACTGAACTAATATTCACTGTTTTTTATTTATTTATTTATTCTCCATGGATAAATACACAGATTTGTTTTGGATAGTTTACTTATTGTAAGTATTCTACTCCTCTGAGAGGAATTCCTTAATACTATAAAAACACTTATTGCTGAGGAACTCCTTTGGGGCAATTTTAAAGCAGCTTCCACTTCAGTTTTTTTTCTGATCCCCATGTAATAGGGGCTCTTGTCTGCACTTTTTGTATTATTTCTTTCCAGGTTATAATCATCGACCCTCCTAGTATTGTACATGTGCACTTCACTATTTAGGTGATTGTACTGCTTGTATTTTAGCATCAACTGAAAAGCTTTATAAATATATAATGATGAGAGTGTTAGTAGTTTCTTAATTTTGAAAATTGCTTTGCAGGACTTATTATACTAAATTTACACATGGTTATAACAACCTTTTCTTGTAGGATTAATACCTTATTTACATGCTTGGCAGTAGCACATCCCCTTACTTCAATTCCATATGTGAAGTATGGATACACTAAAGCATAGTAGATTATACTCATCTGCTTATATTTAAGGAATTGTGACTTTGTCGACATTGCATAAATTGATTTGCTTAGTTTTTGGTACAAGAAATCGATAAGATGCTCCCAAGAGAGATGCTCATCTAACATTACACCAAGGAAGGAAGTTTTATCTTTCAATTTTATTTATGAACCATCATCTGACACAACACTCCATGGAATTTCATTTTGTTTGTGGTGTATTTGAAATTCCATTAGATTTGTTTTATTGATGTTTAAGCTTAAGTGATTGTTTTGGAAGTAATTCTTGAATCAAAATAAGGCACCAGAACAATTTTCAGCCAAATGATTCTAGTTGGTTCCCCAGTTAACAACGGTTGTGTCATCCGCATAGTTAAGTATCTTGCTGTTGTGTTCTATTGGCAGATCATTAACATATTGTATGAACAATAAAGGACCCAGAACTGACCCTTGGGGCACACCATACTTTACTGTAGCTGGACTGGAGCTGGACATTCCTAATAATGTTGCCTACTTTGTGTGTGACTTACACTTTGTGTGTGACTTGTGTGACCTGATTTCTGTTTTTAGGTATGATTATATGAGACTTTTGGCTATTCCTCTGATATCATAAGTTTCCAGTTTCTAAAGTAGCAGCTCATGAGAAACTGTGTCAAATGCATGTGATAAACCTAGGAACAAACATGCCACCCTTTCTTCTTCATCTAATTTCATAAGTATCATATGTACTACATCACATATGGCAGATGATGTTGAATAGCCTTTCCTAAAACCATGTTGGATTTCTCATAACACTTTTTCTTTGACAAGAAAGTTTTCTAACCATAGTGAAATAATCTTTTCTAATTCTTTGCTTAGGATTGGAATTAAGCTAATGGGTCAGTATTTTCGACTTTGTCAATACTACCTTTTTTGTGCAACGGCTCGACTATTGTTTATTTTAATTCAGATGGAAACACACCTTTATTCAAACTTTCACTGAAGAACTCGACCACAACAGGTATGAGTGAATGTTTAACACTTAATGTTAAGCAGTGTGTAAACCTAGTTTTGCTTAACAAAATTTGAGCATGACCTGTATAAATGGAAGAAAGTCTTATACAAATTAATAAATACATGCCAAAGTGAAATTTGCAAAACTGTGAAAGTAAAACCACCCAAAAGATTTAGTATTCAGGGTGGCCACACAGTTCCATTATCCCTTATTAATTACCAACATAAACCTCTGAACCTGAATAAACAACATGAACAACAGTTCTTTAGCAGAGTTTTCTTGAGATATGAATCATTAGGGCTGCTCACAAGAGGCAATGTACCATTATCAAGGGAGATCCATGAGACTGGTTCCTCCAAATTGCAACTCAGATGAACATTTCTGAACTGGTTAAGGAAATGATACACTATAGGTAGTCACAAAAGAATGAAGTTTTCAAGTGAAAGTGTAGAGGAGATGCCATTTTTTCACAGCTGACAAAATGGTGACAAAGCAAGAAAAGACTTTTTGTGTATTGGAATATGCTAGATGTTTATCTGTTAAATTGTGCATTTTGAAGGAATTATGGAAGCAAACCATCATGTAAACAGAGCCTTGTGCATTGGTATCAACAATTTAGGGACACCAGTCTCTGTAAACAGAAAAGTACTGGTCAAGCAAGTGAGCCAGATACAACTGTGGAGAGAGTGAGGAAAAGTTCTCCTGCGAGAAGACTGTGACAAGTACCTCTTACCTTGTGTGTAACAGTCATTGTTATTTTCACAACTGACTACTGATACTGAGAATTTCACCTTCTAACAAAATGGGGCAACCCATTATAGCAGTATTAATGTTGGTCACTACCTAAACGACTAACTTATTCATCACTGGATTGTGCATTGTGGTGAAGATGATGGGGCTCTGTTCCCAAAATCACCTGACCTAATGCCCTGCGACTTTTTCCGTTAGTGGTACATTATTAAGGACTGTGTTTATGTACCCCTCCCCCCAGAGACAACTGTAACAACTTGGAGAACTCATTAGTACTGCTGTTATGGCCAATGACAGGTTATTGCTACATAAGCTACTGAACAATCTCGACTAGTGGTTGGACATGTGACCAGAAACCTACTTGTAGAACATTTGTAGAACACAAAATGCAAACTCAGTGAGTTTACAGTTCTATTCATCCATTAACAACACTTGTACTTGAATACTTTGGAAAATATAGAGCTTCGAAAATGAATTAATTATTTATAGTAGCCCTGTATGTTGTGTAAAGTTGATTACTGAATATCTTGTTAAAACTTTTTCAGAAACCTAGGGATTCTTACAAGCACATGTCAATACTTAGGCTCTATAATAGTGTTTGTGATTAATAAGACAAGGAAATTTAGGATGAATTGTGCAATGCACGACCACATTGTTAGAAGTAAAAACAATTTCCATATACACTTTTCATCCTTATCTTGGATTCAGAACTGGAATCCTCAGATGTTCACAAACAAAGTGAAAGAATACTTCATAGTCCACTCCACCTCATATATAATAAATTTGTTTGAGATGGAGAAGCTTCTGTCCTTAAATCAGCAAGGATTTAGAAAGCATTGCTCATGAAAATTAGAGTGCCCTTTCTAACATGATATGCTGCCAACCACAGATGAAGGGCAACAGGCAGATTCCAGATTTCTAGATTTCCAGAAATGTTTGATACAGTGCCACAATGCAGATTGCTGATGAAGGTCCAAGAATATGGAATAGGTTGTCAGACGTGTGCAGCTCAAAGACATTTTAAGTAACAGAACCCAGTATGTTGTACTAGATAGCACGTGTTCATCAGAGATGAAGGTACTACCTGGGAGGCATGATAATGATGTTCTTGTTCTCTTAGTACATAAATCTTTTGATGGATAGGGTGAGAAGCAAGGTATGACTGCTTGCTGATGATTCTGTAGTATGTGAGAAAGTACTGTTGTTGTTGAGTGACTAGAAGCATACAGAATGAATTGCACATAATTTATTTTTGGTGTGATAAAAGGCAGCATACTATAAATGTGGTAAAATGTAAATAAATGCAGATGAATAACAAAAACAATCCTGTAACATTCAATTGCAATGTAACTGATATGCTGAATGACACAATTACATTGACTTAGAGGTAATGATGCGAAGCGATATGAAATGAAACAAGAACGCAAGGTCATTTGTATGTAAGAAGAATGGTCAAATTCAGTTCACTGGGAGAAATCTAGGGAAGTGTAGCTGACTGGATTGAAAACTTTTTGGTAGGCAGGATGCAGCATGTTATCTTGAATGGAGAGTCATTGTCAGATGCAGAAGCAACTTTAGATGTGCCACAGAGAAGTGTGTTGAGGCCATTGCTGCTCATATTGTATGTTAATGACCAAGCATGCAATGTTAATAATAATGTCAGACTTTTTGCAAAATGTTGCAATTATCTATAATGAAGTACTGTCTGAATGAAACTGAATACGTATTCAGCCAGATCTTCGTAAGATTTCAAAGTGATGCAGAGATTGGAAACATGCTTTAAATGTTCAAAAATGTAAAACTGTGCACCTCAGAAAATGAAAAAAATGTACTATCCTGTGACTATAATATCAATGAGTCACTGTTGGAGTCAGCCAACTCATGCAAATACATGGATGTAACACTTTGTAAGGATATGAAATGCAATGATCACATAGGCTCAGTTGTGATTAAAGGAGGTGACAGACTTCAGCTTATTGGTAGATCACTGGGCAAGTGCAATCAGTCGACAAAGGAGATTGCTTACAAATCACTCATGTGACTTATGCTAGAATATTGCACAACTGTGTTGGACCCATACCAGACAGGACTAACAGGAGATATTGAACGTATGCAGAGAAAGGCAGCATCAATGGTCACAATTTGTTTGATCCATGAGAAAGTGTCACAGAGATACTGAAGAAACTGAACTGGCAGACTCTTGAAGATAGAGGTAAACAATCCCGAGAAAGTCTATTAACAAAGTTTCAAGAACCAGCTTCAAATGATGACTCTAGGAATATATAACAAGCCCCTACATATTGCTGATATAGGGATCATGAGGATAAGATTAAAATAATTACAGCATGCACAGCGGCACTCAAACAATCATTCTTCCTGGAATCCACACATAAGTATTATGGAAATCCCTGGAAGGGAAATGAAATTCTTTTTGCAAAACACTATTGATAAAGTTTAGAGAACTGGCATTTGTGACAGACTGCAGAACAATTCTGCTGCCACCAATGTACATGTTGCATAAGAACTGCAAAGACAAGATAAGAGAAATCAGGGCTCATATGGTGGGCATATAGACAGTCATTTCTCCTTCACTTCAGTTACAAGAAGAGCAAGAAAGGGAGTGACTAGCAGTAGTACAAGGTACCCCTCTGCTATGCCCAGTATGGTGCCACATGAAGTATATATGTATTTACATGTATATGCTGTTTGAACTAATGTATAGAACATACCTATAATACTTCAAAAGGAAATAAATGAAATTGGATACTCTTACAGTGATTACATTTATAAGCAAAAGATAAGGTTAAAGAAAACTTGGAGAACAACATAGAAAATGCAGTGTGTGCAAAGGGAAAAAATGGAAAACTGTGATAAGACACAAACGTGATAAATCTTAAAATTAATGATAAAGTTACGCCACTTGACAAAATGGTGAGAAGAGAAAAACTGAATTCATAAGAGCAGGAATCATATGAGCCAATAAATGGAAAACCAAGCAAATATTCCATTAAAATTAGAAACAATATACTCCATGGAAATGAAAATACATTAAAACAACATGTTTTAATTACAGTTCCATGATGAGATTTCTCAGGGCGATACTATGGACAATAATATTAATAAAATAATTATATGAAATCACTATTCAAGAGCCAAAAGAATTAAAACAGATTAATCATTCACCAAATATGATAAATTACCAATGTACAGGGCAAGCCGATATCACAAAGTATTAATTGGAAAGTATTGTTACACACATTAACTTAAGGGAACTGGAAAATAAATTGACCAAAATAGAAATGATTCAGGAGCAAGCTGTACAGCAATGTTTCCAATGTGTAATAAATTGAAATATACTTGTAGCAGCTTGTAAGATGCCGGGCACTTAAATAGAAAGATTTAAAATGTAGTTGGAGCAGTCTCAATTTTTAGTGGAGCTCCTCGCACGACATGATAGTTGAATTAGAAGAGATGGTTTCAGCTTTGCTGGGGAAATCAAAAATTCTATTTTGCACTTTGGATGAAGCAGGCACTTCATTTTATGAGCAACACATTGATAAAATGGAAGTTTCATCCAAGCAGATATCAACATTATCCAGAGAGCAAGTTCCTGTGGTTACTGTCACATTGACTGGACTTAACTACATGATAGATACCTTTGCCACAACTCAGCAGTTATTAAAGAATAGGATGATATATTTAGCTCATTGTTTAATGAACTTCTGGAAAACTAATGGTAACAGACTGAATAAAATTGCTGATTTCATGACAATAAATTGGCAAGTTATATAGCTCTCAGCCACCTTTAATGAATTAGATCGAAGTTACAAAAAGCTCCAGTGATACAGATAGCTGTACTGTAGGTGCAATTACAAATTTGGGGTATCTGTTGAGAGGCCAGACAAACAGGTTCCTGAAGAGGGGCAGCAGCCTTTTCAGTAGTTGCAGGGGCAGGAGTCTGGATGAGTGACTGACCTGGTCTTGTAACATTAATCAAAACAGGCTTACTCTGCTGGTACTGCAAATGGCTGAAAGCAAGGGGAAACTACAGCCGTAATTTTTCCTGAGGGCATGCATCTTTAATGTATAGTTAAATAATGATGGCATCCTCTTAGGTAAAATATTCAGGAGGTAAAATAGTCCTGAATTTGGATATCCAGGTGGGGACTACTCAGGAGCACATCATTATCAGGAAAACGAAAACTGGTGTTATATGAATCGGAGAGTGGAATGTCAGATCCCTTAATCAGCCATGTAGGTTAGAAAATTTAAAGAGTGAAATGGATAGGTTAAAGGTAGATATAGTGGGAATTAGTGAAGTTCAGTAGCAGGAGGAACAGGATTTCTGGTCAGGTGAATACAGGCTTATAAATACAAAATCAAATAGGGGTAATGCAGGAGTAGGTTTAATAGTGAAAAAAAGATAGGAGTGTGGATAAGCTACTATACACAGCATAGTGAATGCATTATTGCAGCCAAGATAGACACAAAGCCCATGCCTACCACAATAGTACAAGTTTATATGCCAACTAGCTCCACAGATGATGAAGAGATTGAAGAAATACATGGTACGATAAAAGAAATTATTCAGATAGTTAAGGGACATGATAATTTAATAGTGATGAGGGACTGGAATTTAAAAGTAGGGAAAGGAAGAGAAGGAAAAGTAGTAGGTAAATGTGAACTATGGGAAAATAATAAAAGAGGAAGTCATCTGGTAGAATTTTGCACAGACCATGATTTAATCACAACTAATACTTGGTTCATGAATCATGAAAGATGGTTGTTTACATGGAATAGACCTGGAGACACTGGAAGGCTTCAGACTGGTTATATAATGGTAAGACAAAGATTTAGGAACCAGGCTTTAAACAGTAAGAGGGGATTGATGACCTCAGAAGTTAATTCCCATACTACTCAGTGCCATTTCAACCAATTTTTTAAACTGTAAGACATTTCCAGAGGCAGTTGTGGACCCTGAACACAATTTGTTGGCTATGAACTGTAGATTAAAACTGAAGAAACTGCAAAAAGGTAGGAATTCAACGAGATGGGACCTGGATAAACTGAAACAACCAGAAGTTGTAGAGGGTTTCAGAGAGAGCACAAGGGAACGATTGACAACTAAAGAGGAAATAAATACAGTAGAAGAAGAATGGGTAACTTTGAGAGATGAAATTGAAGTCAGCTGATGATCAAGTAGATAAAAAGATGAAGGCTAGCAGAAATACTTGGGTAACAGAAGAGATATTGAATTTAACTGATGAAAGGAGAAAATACAAAAATGCGGTAAATGAAGCAGACAAAAAGGAACACAAACGTCTCAAAAATGAGATCGACAGGAAGCACAAAATGGTTAAGCAAGGATGGCTAGAGGATATATCTAAGGATCTAGAGGCATACATCACTAGGGATACGATGGATACTGCCTACAGGATAATTAAAGAGACTTTTGGAGAAAAGAGAACCACCCGTATGAATATCAAGAGCTCAGATGGAAAACCAGCCCTAACCAAAAAAGAGAAAGCAGAAAGGTGGAAGGAGTATATTGAGGGTCTACACAAGGGCAATGTATTTGAGGGCAATATTATGGAAATGGAAGAGCATGTAGATGAATACTAAATGGGGGATATGATACTGTGTAAAGAATTTGACAGAGCATTGAAAGACATAAGTCAAAAAAATGCCCTGGGAGTAGACAACATTCCATTATAACTACTGATAGCCTTGGGAGACACAGGCATGACAAAACACTACCATCTGGTGAGCAAGATGTATGAGACAGGTGAAGTTAGAGAAGAAAATAATAATTCCAATCCCAAAGAAAGCAGGTGTGAACAGGTGCAAAAATTACTTAACTATCAGTTTAATAAGTCATGGATGCAAAATACTAATATAAATTCTTTACAGACACATGGAAAAACTGGTAGTTGATGAGGTCAGGGAAGACCAGCTTGGATTCCATAGAAATGTTGGAACACGTGAAGCAATACTGACCATATGACTTATCATACAAGACAGATTAAGGAAAGGCAAACCTACATTTCTAGCATTTGTATACTCAGAGTAAGCTTTTGACAATGTTCATTGCTTTCAAATTCTGAAGGTGGCAGGGGTAAAGTACAGGAAGCGAAAGGCAATTTACAGTTTTTACAGAAACCAAATGGCAGTTATAAGAGTTGAGAGTCTTGAAAGGGAATCAGAGATTGAAAGGGGAGTAAGACAGACTTGTAGCCTATCCCCAATGTTATTTAATCTGTATATTGAGCAAGCAGTAAAGCAAACAAAAGAAAAATTTGGGGTAGAAATTAAAAGCCATGAAGAAGAAATAAAAACTTTGAGGTTTGCCAGTGACATTGTAATTCTGTCAGAGACAGCATAGGACCTGGAAGAGCAGTTGAATGAAATGGACACTGTCTTGGAAAGCAAAACGAGGATAATGGAATGAAGTCGAATTAAATCAGGTGATGCTGAAGAAATTAGATTAGGAAATGAGACACTTGAAGTAGTAGATGAGTTTTGCTATTTGGGGAATAAAAAAAAAGATGATGGCTGAAGAAGATAGGATATAAAATGTAGACTGGCTTTAGCAAGGAGAGCATTTCTGAAGAAGAGATATATGTTAACATCGAGTATAGATTTAAATGTCAGGAAGTCTTTTCTGAAAGTTTTTGTATAAAGTGTAGCCATGTATGGAAGTGAAACATGAATAATATAGTTTAGACAAGAAGAAAATAGAAGCTTTTGAAATGTGGCGCCACAGAAGAATGCTGAAGATTAGATGGGTAGATCACGTAACTAATGATGAGGTACTGAATGGAATTGGGGAGAAGAGGAATTTGTTGCACAACCTGACTAAAAGAAGGGTTTAGTTGGTAGGACATGTTCTGAAGCATCAAGGGATCATCAGTTTAGTATTGGAGGGAAGTGTGGAGGGTAGAAATCATAGAGGGAGACCAAGCGATAAATAAGCTAAACAGATTCAGAAGGATGTAGATTGCACCAGTTACTCAGAGATGAAGAAGCTTGCACAGGATAGAGTAGCATGTAGATCTGCAGCAAACCAGTCTCTGGACTGAAGACCACAACAACAACAACCAACCATATGCAAACACTGAAGTACTGAACAATGGTTTAAAATGAGCTGTACAAGGTAAGCTGCTATACATCATTGCAGGATAAACAAGATCAAGATTAATTATAACTATAGATGTGCCTGTGACAAATAGTGTATTAGGGTGCATAATAAGTGTACCACTGGTAGAAAATAAGTTGTTCAGTTTTTGTATGTCACATTCCTTATCAACAAGGTAAAGTAATAGAAATTACCTTGTGCCAAGGGTGAGACTATAATGTTGTTTATGGTACAAGTTTGGCACTGGTCAGGCTCACTGTGTTGCTAGACAGTGCCTTCAGCTGAGAGGAGAGAGATATTGAGGTTCTGGGCCATGTCACAGCAGTCAGTTGTGAGTCAAGTTCTGGAGTGTTGAGTGCAGAGTGCGAGTAGCCGTGGATACCACCTGTTTTCTGATGGGTCAGAGCACAGGCCTTGTCTTTTGGAATGTGTGGTTTGCTGGTGTTGTGTGTGCAGTTGTAACTGTGATTTCTGACATGTTGGACAAGGTACCTTATTGTGGTAGCTGCTAGTACATCTGTTTAGCATGTGTCTAGAGAGGCAGTTGTTTGATCAGATACTGTAAGCTGATGCCTGATAATTCTACCCTCACTTAGCTGCAGTGATTGTACTGTTTTGGTTCCATGGAAATTGGTGTACCTTATTTTTGATGCACTTGCCATGTTACTTGCTGCGGGCTGCTTGCATGTTAATGGGTGCAACCTTCCAGAATCAGTTGCTTTAAGAAAAAATAAATAAATAAATCTAATTTGACTGATGTAACACGTTGCCATGTCTTGTGGTTAATACTGGACTTTTCAGGTAAATGTTTTAATCATTAATTGTGATGTAAACTATATAGGCAAACAGAATTGATTGATCACCATTTCATATGGAAACATGCAGATATTAACAGCAACCAATCTTGAGCAAGTTTGTCTGGAGTTCAAACTCAGAGCCATCAGTGTCCTCTCTAACAGAAAGACCCCATTCTTAATTTCTAAAATTAATTCAGTTTATAACTATTCCAAAGCTCTGTTTTAATTGTAAAACTGTTTTGGTAGCTTTGTTTTACACCTTTAGCAGTAGTAGTAGTAGTAGTAGTAGTAGTAGGACCCCATTCTTAATTTCTAAAATTAATTCAGTTTATAACTATTCCAAAGCTCTGTTTTAATTGTAAAACTGTTTTGGTAGCTTTGTTTTACACCTTTAGCAGTAGTAGTAGTAGTAGTAGTAGTAGTAGTAGTAGTACCTTTATTTACCTGCACATCTCTTTTTGCAAGGATATAGGACATGTCAAAGTATTTACAAGTTTAGACCAATTTAAAATAAGCTAATTCATTTACACATACATGTACAGACTCCTAGTTAGAGACAATCATTAGATTTATAAATAACTTATTAAATAATGTAATGTCACACTGTCTACTCATATCTCTCTATCAGTCACTGCACACACTATACACATATTTTCCATAACACTTCACTCACTACACTCTCAAGCACATACATACTGGTAACGTCTGGGCCATTTTCTGTACCACAACTTTCCTTTTGCTATCCTGAAAAACTGAGTCAGCATCCCTCTATAATGAGTGAGATGTTGAGGTCAGAAAGATGAAAAGGTGTTAGTATTGTGCTAGAAAAGGAAAAATGAAGAAAAAAACAGTGTGAAGGTGTTATGTGGAATGTTTGATGTTTGATAATCATTATTCTTATTTATCTGTATAATTTTTTTTTTTACCAAAACCCTACTCTCTTTCATCTAAGTAAGACTGCAATATATAAAACGTATTGCATAACAGCTACTTTTAGCTGTCTTTTTAAATAAGTGTATTTTTTCAATTTCTTTAATCTATTTTGGTAATTTATTGTACAGTTTTATTCCTTGGTAGAAAATGCTGTTTTGAGTTTTATGTTTATTTTTTCTTGGTAAATTTAAGTTGAGTCTAGCTCTTGTTCCATGATCATAGACAGAGCTGTCTGTGCAGTAATTACCAATGCTATTTTTTTATGGTAAATAATAACAGCCAAACAGTTGCAGGATAAAGATTTATTGAAATTCTTGACCATGGTTTTTGTATATACCTGAACAGGAAGACACCTTCAGTAGCAAAAAACTTAGCAACATAACTGAGATAGAAGAATAAACAAATGCTTATAGCTTTAAGTAACCATGAAAATTACCAAAGTATTAGAAGCACAAAAACTTTTAGTCACTTACTAAAATCACATCCTGCAGTGGAGATGCATAAAACAATTGTGCCAAAGATGGCACCAGTAGTTAAAATTAAAATATCATGTCAATCTGTACAGCATAATTTTGAAGAGGTGGTCAATGCGAATGCAGCATACTATCAGTACTTAGCCTGTGAACTAGCGTGAGGAGGATGTGGAAGCACTAGGGCAGACAGTTTCACTGAGAGAGGGCACCTGTGATATATGCGAGGCACTCACACTCATTAAAACCTGGGATACATACTCATGCGCATCCAAATTTTAAAGCTTGTGCTAATTCAAACCCTCTGTCTTAATAAGTAAAACATATGAGAACCATTTAAAACACCCATATATAATGGAAAATATGACACAGGCAAATGGCAAGTTGATGTTCATATTTCACTTTATTGCTTATTGACCTATCATAAACTTCCTTGAGAGTTTATTTGCTTTCTCTGTAAGGAGCATTTTTTTTAGTGACTATAATATTGCTGTCGCCAGCGAAGAGAATTTTTTCGCCATGAGTAACACTTCAAGGAAACAGGAATAGTATTGGTCCTACTATGCTACCTTGCAGAACCCCTATATTAATATATTTTGGTTCTGACAAGTGTTTTACTAAATTTTTAAATCTATTTGAAGCATGTGTTATCTCTACTGTTTGTACCTTATCTGCTAGGTATGATCGAAACTAGTCATTAGCTATCCTTCTTATTCCTAATGCTTCTAATTTATTTAATATAATCTTGTGGTTGACTGTATAAAAGGCCTTAGAAACATCCAAAAATATACCTGTGACACACTCATCTTTATCAAGAGCATCACATACAACTTTTGTAAATTCTACTGCGGCTGACTCTGTATTTTTGCCACTTCAGAAACCAAACTGTGATTCACTTAAAAGATTCAATTTATTCACATAATTCATTAACCTCTCTTTCATAATTGCTTCTCTTATTTTTTAAAGTGGTGACAGAAGGGAAATGGGCTGGTAATTTTCTGTCTTATGCATTACCTTTCTTAAGCAAAGGAACAACTCTTCCTTGTTTTAACAGCTCTGGAAATGTCCCTGATGTGAAGGATTCTTTTATTATATTCGTTATGAGACCTTGTATAATCCCTATGCATTGTTTCAGTACACATATTGGTACTTTATCTAAGCCTACTGACTTTTAATTTTTTTAAGTTTTTGAACAGTTTTATTGAGTTCGTTCTCTGTGGTTGAAAGTAACATCATCATATTTAGTGCAACATTATCTACAGTCATTATATTTATTTTTTGGGAAATTTTGCTGTAACTTCTCTGCAGTACTTGAAAAATACTCATTTACATAGTTTACTAAGAGTTGTGGATCATTTATTACCTTATCCCCCTCCCTAAACAGGATGTGATTCTGCATTTGTTTGCCTCTCCTTGTTTCCTTTTTTACAACTGCCCAGACTGATTTGGTTTTATTCTCTGTCATTCTCATTAAAAGACTTTTTTACAGCAATCAGCACCTTCCTATAGATCTTTTTGAATCTATGATAGAAATTTAAGAATTCTAGATCATTTTGGGAACTGAGATATTTAAGTATTTGGGAAGACTTCTTAATACCTGCTGTTACCGATCTGTGTTTGTGAAATGTTGTTACAGACATACTTACTTCTTGAAATGCCTTTTCAAAGTTCAATTTAAATAATGAGGAGAATTTAGATAATTTCATAATCACATTGGTTTCCTTATACACTTCATCCCAGCTCTGTTTTGCTAGTTATTTAGAAAAATCTTTTATTTTGATTTCTGATAGATGTAGTTTGTAGGCTTGTAGTTTAGGGAATGATTTAATGCATGATTTTACTGTTGTTATTTAACACAGATGATCTGATAGTCCAAGATCTTTTTACAGCTACATCACACTTTTCCCTGTCCATATTTGTGGTCACATGGTCAAATACTGATGTAGTCATTGTAGTAACCCTTGTTCCACTATTGACCAATAGGGACAGGCCAAAACTTTGAAGGATAGTTAGTTAGTTAGTTAGTTGGTCACGTGTTCCATTGATCAATCGCACAGTATGGTAGTCATTATGATGTGGAATGTGTCAAGTGCACAAGAAATGCACAAAATTACAATACAGAGTTAAAGATTAATATTTCTACTACCCCATTCCCTTAAATAGCACAAAATGCATATACTATATTTATCGATTTATTTATTCCTATTCAAGAATTCACCTGTGGTGTAGAAGGTGTTGTTAAGGAGATACGATTTCAGTGTATTTTTGAAGCTATTACTGCTGTCTATCAGACACTTTATTTCATCTGGTAATTTCTCGAAAATTTTTATAGCAGAGTATTTTACCTCTTACTGTGCCAAAGATAGGTTGAGCAAAGCATAGTATAAGTCATTCTTTTTTCTGGTATTAAAATCATGAATGTCACTGTTGTTTTTAAACTGGTCCATGTTGTTGAATACAAATTTCATTAGTGAGTAGATGTATTGTGAGGCTGTTGTAAGAATTCCCAATCTTTTAAAAAGATGCCTACAAAATGTGTGACTATGAACCTCACACATTCTAACCACTTTCTTTTGAGCAGTGAATACTTTTTGTCTAAATGTTGAGTTACCCCAAAATATTATTCCGTGTGACATCAGCGAGTGAAAGTATGCAAAGTATGTTAGCTTACTAATTTCTATATCCTCAAAATTGGCGGTTATTCTGATCGCAAAAGTTGCTGAACCTAGTTGCTTTAGGAGGTTTAAAATATGATTTTCCAATTAAGATTCTCATCTATATGTACACCCAAAAACTTAGTATGCTCTACCCTATTTACTGACTTCTGTTGATGTGTTATATTTATTGAAGGAATTGTACTTTTTGCAGCATAAAATTGGTAGTACTGTGTTTTTTCAAAGTTTAGAGCAAGCCCACTTGCAGAAAACCAATTAATGACATTTCCAAAGACCTTATTTGTATCATTTTCAATTTGACTTTCTCTTACAGGATTAATAATGATGCTTGTATGATCAGCAAACAGTGTCAGTTCAGCTTCCTGTTTCAGATAGGAAAGGAGGTCGTTCACATGTATCAAGAACAGAAGGGGACCCATGATTGAACCCTGTGGAACACCTAATGTACTTTCACCCCAGTTAGATAAAGGGGCAAACTTATTTAAATCGCTTGACCCATATAAGGAAACTTTTTGCTTCCTGTCCTGTAGGTATGACTTAAACCACTCATTCCATTTATACCATAGAATTGTAGTTTCTGTAACATAATATCATGGTTCACACAGTCAAATGCTTTGGACAAGTCATAGAAAATTCCTATGGGTGACATTTTACTATTTAAAGACTCTATTATGTGGACTGTGAAACTGTATATTGCTGTCTCAGTGGAACAGCATTTTTGAAATCTGTATTGTGATTTACTAAGTATCCCATTACTGCTGAGATGACTAACCACTCTTGAGTACATTACTTTCTCGAAGATTTTTATGAATGTTGTAAGCAAGGATACTGGCCGATACTTATTGACATCTGGGGTGTCCCCCTTTTTGCAGGGAGGCCTGACAATGGTATATTTTAACCTGTCTGAGAAAATGCCCTGAGTTAGTGATGCATTACATATGTGACTCAGAGCATCAGCTGTAATTCCTCCACATTATTTTAATATCTTATTAGAGATGTCATCTAATCCAACAGAACATTAATTTTTCAGAGATTTAACAATTTTACTTATTTCACAAGAGGTTGTTAGGTGAAACTTAATCTGACTAAATTTTTTCAAAACAGACTGTTCCATGTACTGCCTAGAATTTTCTTTTGAACTGTTCTCACCAATTTTTTCTCCTACACTTAGGAAATTGTTGTTAAATACATTAGGTACTTGTGTACTGTTGGTTAGGATAGTCTCGTTCTCTTTAACAGTAATACAATCTACCCCAGTGGTTACTTTTCCTGTCTCCCTGCTGTCAACATTCCATATTGATTTTATTTTATTTCCAGAGTTGTTAATTTCTTCTCTAACATACATATTTCTTGATCTCCTTACAACTTTTCTCTGTATGTTACAATAATTTTATAGTGTAAAACTAATTCTGGATATTTACTAGTTCTTGCTGTCTCATACAGTTTTCTTTTTCTTTCTGAAGACACTTAAATACCTGTAGTATCCAAGGTTTCTTTGAAAAGTGTGTGGTGTTACACTTAGTAATTTTCTTTATGAAACAATGTTCAAAGAGGGATATAAATTTATCAAGAAATATGTTGCACTTATCATTAGCATTTGGCTCATTTTATACGTCACCCCAATTCACATATCTTAAGCTTTCTCTGAAGTGCTGTATAGATACTGGGTTGAGCGGCTTCACACTTTTACTTAATGGTTTCTGAACTGTACACCCTGTTACGTTTTGTAAGTTAATCAGTTGTGCATCATGGTCTGATGATCCATTTACCATAGGGAAAGCACCTGTTTGTTTTACATCCTCTTTCTCTACAAATACATTATCTATTAGTGTGCTACTGTCCTGAGCTATATGTGTAGGGAAATTGATAACTGATTCTAAGTTATATGTTGTTAATAACACTTGTAGTTCACTTTTTCTATCAGAATTACTTAGAAGGTTTACATTGAAATCACCACAGATTAATAACCTCTTCTTTTGTCTTACAGACAGCATAATAAGGAGTCAAACTTTGTTATGAACAGCTCCCCGTCTCGTAATGAGGACCTGTACACTGTTGCTAATATCAATACTACATTATCTAGCTGAAGTTCACATGCACAAACCTCAAAGTGCAGATCAACACAAAATTTGCTTACTTCTACCATTTGCATTTATACCCTTGTTTTATGAAAATGGCAACTTCTCCTTTATCCATCCTAGATCTACAAGCATAAGATGATAAATTATACCCACTTTTACTGACACTATCCATGCCCACAGTTATATGATGTTCAGACAGACAGAGTATATCAATCTCATTCTTATTTTTGAGATCATCTAAACAAACTAATAGCTCATCTACTTTATTTTTTATTCCCCTGATATTTTGATGAAGTGTGTTGATACTGCCCTTAGCTTTACCCCTCTTAACTGTACGTGAAGTTTCTTTTATTCTATTTATCTTGATTGTCATCTGTCTGAACTTTGGCTTTAACCTAAAAAACCTGTCTGCCTGGACCCATTAACCAGGTGCTGCTGGATTTTTTTTATGATATTAGTGTTGATGTCAGTGTCCCCACACAGAATTATGTTGACCTTTGTACATGAGACTTTATCTAGAACACCTGTTAATTTATTGAAAAAACTGTCCACACTTCCACTTGGAGATCTATGCACACACAAAATGATTAATTTCTTGGTGATATCAAACCCTGTTAGTTCAATAGCTGATATTTCAAAGTGTTTGTCTTCACTTAATGTACTGAGGCCATATCTTGATTTGAACTGTGTTCCTTTTCTGATATCAATGCACGATTCTCCACCTCTTGAAGCAGTTCTGCAGTAAAAGTTGGCCCTTTCTTACAATGATAATACTCCAGAATGAGATTTTCACTCTGCAGTGGAGTTTTTGCTGATATGAAACTTCCTGGCAGATTAAAACTCTGTGCCAGACTGAGACTCTAACCCAAAGCCTTGGTAGAGCACTTGCTCGTGAAAGGCAAAGTCCCGAGTTCAAGTCTCAGTCCGGCACACAGTTTTAATCTGCCAGGAAGTTTCAATGATAGTACTACATGTTGGATTTCTGTTACTCTGCACCAGTGCTCAGTAACACAAACTGTGCAGTTCAAAAATTCGAGCTCAGCTTCTAATATTTGTATTTTATTTTTTATTGATTGCATGTTTTGATGGAGGATTGTTAATTCTGTGAAATGCCCCATGTTACTCTTTTGAATGGTTTGTTTTTCTTTGTGACATCTGGTATGTGTGATATTTGAAGTGTTAAAATCTGTCTTGTGAGTGATTGTTTCAATGTTTTTTAACTGATGGAGATACTCTTTAGGCAGGGAAACCTGTTGGCTGGATTTATCCTAAAAAGGACCTACTTTTCCTACCCATGACAACAGGTATTTGACCCTGTGTGGCCCAAGATCCACCCCCTATACTTTTATGAATCAGCTGTACCAGTCTTCCATTCCCAGTCCTGTTTAGGTGTAGGCCATGCCTAGTGAAACCCCATCTGTTTATAGTCCCGACAGGCATCAGAGAAACATGAGCAAAGTTGGCTGTCCTCAGAGCCATCCCTAACCCCAAACTGATTCGCCTCACAGCTCCATCAAGGTGTGGTCAATCATGATGCCGGAACAGCTCAACAAAGTGTACATTGGTGCCATGAGTCAGGGAAGCTATCTTGTCCAGGTCACCACCTATGTCATATGCCCCATCCCTGTCCATATGTTTCCCGCCCCACCCACCATCACTACATGGCCCTCTTTTGTAAAAGTCTTCACATAAAGACCCTATGTCCTCTATCACATGACTGCTGGCCTGGTAAGCTGCTCCTAAACTTTCCTGTAACTGAGGGCTACACCTCACCCATGACTACTACCTAGCAGAATCACTTTCTTCTTGCTTATACTTTGTACAGTCCTAAGCTTCTTGGCCTCAGTTGAAGTGTGCTGCACATTTTCTGCTCCTCATTCTAACTGAGATCCTTCTCCACTTAACTCTGGCAGTGGTAGATACTTGTTTTCGGTGTTGATGATGAAAATGTCAGATAGTGTTCTCTTTTCTTCGTATCCTCCTACCAGCTGCCATTTCCCAACCACCCTCCTCCCGCATATCTCCCTTGATCCTCATGAATTCCTTCCTTACTTCCTCCAACTTTGCCTGAAGGGCACAGATTTTCCTTTCCTGTTTCCCAATCAAAATGTTCCTACTGCATACTCTGGAGTTCCAGGAGAGAGTCTCATCTGTTCTCTCAACATTCTTTGATCTTGTTTCTGTTACAAAATATTCTTGGTATTACTATAAATGCTCTAAGCTGTTCATTTATTTGAGCTTAAGATGTAAAGGAACTTTACTGTGTCATTTGTAAGAGTAATTTGTTAAAGTTATATGTTCTCATATTTAAATAAATGTATAAAATTTTATTACTGGTAAGTACAAGTAAGATGTACAAAAGGGTTGCGTGATGGTCATTTCCTTTTATCATAATTTATGGACTCATTTAATCATAGTGAATGAATCTTTGTAGCGTCAAAGGAAGATATACTGATGATTCCATGTGATGAATTCCTTGAAAAGAACATTATTTTATCTTGTGTCAGTATAATTAAGTTTTATGAAAAGTCACAAAGACCATGGGACAAGGGTATATCTTTGATCAGAAAATATAATTACGAGCATTACAGCTAATAAAAATATATCAGAAGTAGGCTCAGCAATAGACTGTCATGATATATTGCCCCAAATATTGAATGTATCAGACTACACTTTGGATTACTGTTAAAATGCTTAGTTATGAAGTTAGATAATAAAATGTCACAGATAAGAAACATTCAGATTAGGAGATTGAAATCACAGAAAAGTGGATGAACTGGAGACACAAAAAATGAATGTCTAAGGATACTCATCACTAATTTGCACAAGAAAATTTATAGTAAATATCTAGAAACTGGACAAAAATATGGAAATCCACAAGATCTGCATGCTGGCCCATAAATTCAGATGCTGGTGAAGCTTGCATCTGTGCTGTTATATTTGACCATGAATAGCACCTGTGCAATGTCCTCAATACGTTGAAAGTGTTAGTCATGGGCAGAATGGTATTCAGACTAATTGTGAGGGCTTTAGATTGGGGCTTAGTGAATTTGAATGTAGGCAAGTGGTTGGTCCTCATACAGTGAATGCTTCCATAACCAAGGTTCCAAAGTATTTGGTGTTTGAAGAGGCATCAATCAAAGATTTATACTGCATAAACAGAAAATGAGAAAACATTCATTAAATCACCACATGTATGTTGAGTGACTGTAGCAGGTGGTCATTGAAGAGAATTAGAATGAGAAACAAGGAGACAACAGCTGAAAATGTCATTGCAGGACTGAGTGTCACATTTGCAAACCCCTGTCTGCACCAAAACAACATGAAGGGAAGTCCATAAGCACAGCCTTGCATGGTGAGCTGGATTTCCAAAACCATTCATCACTACTGCACTTGCCCATAATGGGAAAATGTGGTGCTGAAGCCATAAAACCTGGAGTATGGAGAAATGGAAGAAAGTCATTTGGTTGGATGAGTCTTGTTTCACACTATTTTCAATTTCTGGCCAAGCTTACATCCCAAGAGTGAAACAGGGTGGGGGTTTGACAATGATTGGGCAGCCATATTGTAGTATACCGCGGGCCCCATAGTTACTCTGCAAGGTAGAGTTACTGTCAAGGATTAGAAGACCATTTTGGCTGATCAAGTCCATCCCGTTGCATGATTTTTGTTTCCCATTGATGAGGCTGTCTTTTAATATGACAGGGCCCCTGTTCACATTTCTTGTATCATCCAGGACTGGTTTTGGCCTAGAGGATGAAGTGTTGCATCTCCACTAGCCTCCACGGACACCAGATCTCAATATTCTTGAACCTTTGTAGTCTTTGTTGGAGAGAAGAGTGTGTGATAGCTATCCTCCTTCATTGTTGTTACCCGAACTTACCATCATGTTGCTGGAAGAGTTCATCATTAAATTATTTTTTTGAAATGTATAAGATTTGACTGAATACCATACAGGACCTGTATTCATCCATTCCGAAATGACTAGAAGCCATTTTGAATGCTAAAAATTTTCCTACGCTATATTAGGCATGGTAATGTGTTGTATTTTTGTCTATGCTCTGTAGTGATCACATTTGTTGCTGCACTGGCTGCAATTGTTAGAGACACTTGTTCAAATCATTGTAAGTGGACAACAATTTCAAAAAGAGGGGAGGTGTAATAAATCCTAAGAATAAGTGTCATTATTATAAATATATATTAAAAACTCCATTAACTGTTACTCCAGAAACAAGCAAAGTGATCCAGTTAGGTCCACAAGTGCACAGGGAAGTACAATGAATTTCTCTTATCATCAATGCGTAATGGAGAGAGTGCCACAAGCATAAAAAAGAGCTACTTACAGCTGGCAGGGACTTGCATCTTGATATCATTCCAGGTTTGGTATAATATGGACATTTGATTCTGGACCATTCTCCAGCCTTGCAGAAGCTAATCAAAGATTTGGGAATGTACACGAGAGAAAAACTGCTTTCAGATAGCAATTGGACTTTTTTTTACTAGGAACTGATAAATGGAATATAAGACGGGTGCTTTCACCCATGGTAATAGTACCAGAGAGAGAGAGCAGTTGTGTTTAAGTCACCAGCAATCACCAGTGAGTCATCATCACAAACACCACACTTTTTTCATTGTGGGAGTTATGATAAGTTAAATTCAATCCATGTTGTTTGAAATCTATTAAACCACTACAATAAGTAGAGATCCATACTTGTCTTGAAATGTTATCAAAATTTGTCTATAAAGTGATGAGCTAGAGTGCACAGAAATACAAATCTACTATCACATTATGTCACCATTTCATGAAACATTTGGAACAAGTTAACTCAGAGAATGTTTTTAGAGATATGTGTGAGTTCCAAAACAGTTACCAGAGCAGCCTCAAGATTGCAGTTCTCTAGCTGAGATGAGGGATTGAGTATAACACTAGTGAGTAGGTTTGGCACAGAACAAACTTAGTAACAGTGAGTTATTAGAGCAAAAATATATCAAGGAATATATGGTACTTGTTCCACTGTTAATAATCAAACTCATGATTAATAGTTTACATCTGTTATCAAACAAGAATTTCATCTCAAACAATGGAAATTCCAAGTTGGAATATCAACAATATATGGAAAGGATAAATTGCTGCTCACTGAGAAGATGACAGACACATTGAATTGCAGACAAGCACAACACATTAGCTTTAGGCCAGAATGTTGGTACGGGCTGTTGGAGATGGCAGTCATGTGTGCATGAGGTGTTTTTCCTTGTGTGTGTGTTTCCTTTTCTGACAAAGGATTTAGCCAAAAGTTAATGTGTAAGTGTCTTTTTATTGTGCCTTCCTGCAACTCAGTGTGGCATCTTTATGGCAAGTAGCAATCTATCTTTTCCTTACAACGTTAATATTCTCATTACAACTCATTTCTAAACCTGTTACCACTGGTAGATAATGAAGTTTCCTCCCTTCCAAACTACTGATTCTGCTGAGGTAATTAAAAGAAGCCAATGCAAAATTGCTGCAACTAAATGAGGACTCCAGAGTAAAAAATTGGAGTGCATCACAACAATAGACAACATTCTGCTAATACCATTCACTGTGTAGTGGACGTAAGAAAAGGTTCCAAATATGGTCATAAGTGACCAAAAAAGGCCACAATTTGAATACAAAATTAATTTTATGAAGTGTTTTTACAAATACAAATGGCTGCCATTGGCATAAATGGCTTCTGTAAAGCAATGATATGAATGTAAAGGTTAAAAATAATAAAAAGGCATAGCCATATTAATAAGTGAACATGGTTCTAATTTATTAACAGTGAGTAATTTAAATTTTTCAGAAACATATATCATGCAGTTCTTAGCAAACAAAAGTGACAAACTGACCTACAGGCTTTGGAAACATCCCAGTGACCACATATTAATTTCAGTGTGATATGTAAACAGTTCCTACTAGACAAACAAATAGTGACTTAAAAATGAAATAACACATTTATAGTCTAATGAAAATATTTTTCCATCCTGATTCATATTTACTTATGTGTCTTAAGACATTAATTATCAGACAAAAGTGGTAAATATATGGTAAATGTTAAAACCTTATTATCTCCCAGGAAAGTCTTCTGGGAAAGAGAAGAAAGGAAGATCCGGGTGTGAAGTCCTGTCAACAACGAAATCTACTGAAGTAGTGCAAAGTATTTATTGTGCAAAACTGAGGAGTGGGAATATTTTAATTCAACAACTGTGCTTCTTGCAGATGTCATTAAAGGTCTTAGAGTTTTTATATTTACACATAAGCACAAACACAGCAGATAATAGTTAGTTTCAGGTGAATCATGCTACATGCAATTACAATACAGTGTATTCTGTATTTGCAGTGTTACAGGAGCTGCCCAAAGACATAAATAAGAAAACTGTTAATTCCTTGTTATTAACAACAAAGTTTAAATTGACATAGCACTCCACTGCATTGAAAAATGAAAAAAAAAGTTTAAGAAAACTATTTATCATTATTACAAACTTACTAGACAGTCTCAAACACTGTCATTGTATGCTGGATTGTTTAACAGTAACAACTGACACTCAGATCTCGAAAAAAATAGTAATAGTGGTAGCAGCAGTAATAATAAAGTAGTGTTATATCATGGTAGATTTAAAAAGGCTTGGTGACAAGCATGCCGAGTCAGTGGCCAGAGTCCTCACTTGTTGTCTTATGCTAGTTGAACTCTCACCTGTGGCAACTGAATTGACCTATTACTTTCGAATGAATTCTGTATTGACTGAATGCTGCAACCTGGAGATTGCCATCTCAAATCGCAGTAATGACAGTTTTCGGCGAAGCTTCTTTTGCTGTGCACACAGCTTACGCAGCTTTTTCTTATTCTGTTTAATTTCATGTGGTATCTCCCTGCAGTACCTGGCAGCCTCTTGTAGAATCACTGCTTTGGTGACACGACTGTTGTGTTCAGTGGCAGGTACTGCAGTACGCAGTTGCTCCAGTAAAATATTTAGCTCAAGGCGTTTCTGTTTCACACGGTTTTTGTTAATGGACGCGGAAGATGCCTGCTCCTTTCTGGACACAGAGGGTGAGTCAGCCACCAACTGTTCCATCTGCCATACCTTTTGCTGGTGGTCACACTTGTTGGCCAATGTTATCTTCAACTTAATCTGACACTGGGCATCTGCAGTGGACCTAATGGGCAATCTCGTGTCCCTCTTATCATTGGAGATTGCCACCACATTTCTTTCCTCCTCAGATTCTGGAGGGGTCTGCTTGTCAAGCCCATCTACCACCACATTTTTCTGGGTGTGAGAGTAAGTGTTATTATAGGAATCAGGTGAAACTGACCGTGATGAACTGACCTCCTTAGAAACAGTTTCTGTAAAATTTCTAATTGCCTGATTTTTACACTCTTCTTCATCTTCCTTTTCTTCTTCTTCCTCACTCTTACTGTCGCAGTTAAAATCATGATTTGTTGACTTTTGACTATCACTAGAAGGGCTTGGTGTATTAGGCCAGAAGGCTGGTATTCTGTAGACTGATTTTGTTTTATGAGTTGGAATTGGTTTAGGGAATGAATTGTTTGATCTAATATTTAAATTTTTTATCATGCATCTTCTCTTCATATGTACTGTCTGCACATTTTCAATTACTTCACTTGTCATCACCTTTTCTTCAGTCAGTATAGTGTTGTTATTGACAACCTGCCACTTCTGTTCCACGTTCAGAGGACCAAGCTTCTGCCGTGGTTTTACAGGAGATCTAGCTGATACAGCAGTGTTGCAGTTGTCCTGCAATTGGCTGTTGTCAGATGAGACAGCATGAAATGTACTGCATGACAGCAAATCACCTTTTGCTGTGTGGGCGTTTTTCACTGTGGTTGACAGTACGCTGCCAGAGTTCGTTGAGCAGTTGACTAGTATTGTTTTGCTGTCAGACACGACAGCATGTAACACACTGGGAGATGGCACATCACTTTTTGCTTTTGGGGTCTCTTTCTCCTTCACTGCAGGTGACATTAGACTATCACATGTGGTTCTCGCAATGCATTTCTGCTGTTTTGTTTTCGAACGGCTATACTTTTGTCCATCTTTCACACCAGACACACAGGTAGAGACCTTTGGCTGCAGCAGTGAGGTGTAAGGTGTATCAAACAACCCTGCCTCCAAGACTTCATACTTAGGGTCATACTCCATGTGTTTAGGGGTCAGTATTGATTTTGAACTGTGTTTCGGACTCGACGTTACAGCTTCCTTAATGTGCGTTTCCTTTGGAAGTATATCTGCTGTGGGATCAGCCCACATTTCTGCATTCCAATCATTCTTCATGTCCTCCTCACACTTCTTTGCTATATTGACTAATTCTGCCTCTATTGCTGCATCATTAGCGAATTCAAATTTGTCCAAGATCCCATCATCTGGGTGGCACGCCGCCTTGTTTCCTATGGAATTGTTCAGCAATGGAGGCAAGCCTTCCAAACACTCCTTCTCCTTCAGACTGCTGTCATCATTGAGTAGTGTCTGCCCTTCATCTCTGATCAGCTCAAAATATCCACTTGTCTGTGAAGCTGGTATATATCCAGCATCCTCACCCACTTGGTCTACATAGCAGTTGTTGATCAGAGCCATCAAATCTCCTGAAAGGGGCTCCATTTTCACATCCTGCAACAGAGAATACCCAAATGAGAACTTAAAATGTCACAGCAATACATGCATCAGAGACCATACAGAAAACAAAAACAAGAAAGTATATTTAGAATCTGTATTACTTACGAACATCAGTTACTTAACATTTAGATCTAAGCTTGTCAATTATTACTCAATAGTCACCCTACAACATTTTTTACCCACAAACATGTCAGTGCTCATTAACCTGCATCTTGACAATAGACATTAACTATGATTATGAATAAGGCTGACATTTAGAAATAAAAATATATTTTATGACATATATTGTACCGCTAACAGTTTTAGAAGGCAACGTCCAAGTGAGTATGCACGTTTTAGTTTAACAGTAGCATGTCCTGATTTAACTGAAGAACCAAAAGGCAGTATATAAAGTTGCTGGAATGTTCTCTGTCAGAGTGATTACCATCCACCCATCAGTAAGAATAACTGCCTGCAGATGAAGTGTCAATATTGGCAATACATAAGAACTTATCACAGAAAACACTCAGCAGTGTGATAAACATCAACTTTATGACTTCTCCAGTCTTGCAGGTGACTGAAGTTTTCTCCAAACAACAGGACATCAAGACTCTACAGCTGAGAACTTGCTTTGTTGCAAGTTCTTGGTTTTCCCATTACACATTCACCTGATCTCAGATTTCTGCTTCTTTCCCCTACGATATTACTGTCATATTAACCTGTTGTCATATTAATCTCCTTCACTTTTACATATTTTACCTTTACATTTGTCTTTTTTTAGTTTACAGTTTCTTACGTGTTAGTGTGATTTCAGTGTTGATTTCTCTCTCATGCCGTATGCACTTTTTCCGCATCTCTCTAAACCACCCAACCAATGATGGCCTACATTCCTCTATTTTAAGCATAGCCCATTCTGTGTAGTGGAGCTTTTTAGATTTCAAGAAAAGTAAGTGCTCACTCCTAGTTGGATTCAGAGGTCCTGTTACAGAACAGGAGTTAAAACCAGTACCTTGCCTGAGATAGGAACAGATGATAATAGAAATTTAATGCCCATAGTTGTTATTATAAAAACTGGTGCACCATTCTCTCCTGGAAGATACATGGGAGAGAAAGAGAGATCAATTGCAAAGATGTGTGTGTTGGCAGTAGAATCTTCAATGATCAGGAATCCCTAAAATTGGACAATGAGCCCAAAAGGACATAATGGTAAAAACTACTGCAAATGAGTGCACAAAAGGGGGGTGGGACAGAAGTTCTAGGAGGAGCTATTTAGGAGTAACTGTTTGTGGGGAGACTAGAATGGTGATGAGAACTCCACCTCAAATAATACAACTATTAATAAAGTTAAAGATATTAGATTGCATGTCAATAAATAATATCACTTTTCTAATGCGCATGAATTACGTAGACATGAAAGAAATTACACTAACAGTTAAAAAACGTCTGGTGGACGATAATTTTCTGATTAATGCGTTTGCAATACTTTTTGGTACGCAAACGAATTTTGCTGGCACTCAGATATCGTACTTTCAATGTTACGTGCAAGTTAGTTATAGTTGTAACACATGCTGTATATTTAAAGAAAAATGGAAATCTCGGATTCAACAGCGTTCATTTCTTAACGTAAGTACGTTAACCAAAACAAACATTTTTACTTAATCTCATCCCTCACAAGCATAAATAATGTTTTTAAAAAGCCTTGCAGTATTTTAAATAATGGCTTAAAATATAATGATTTGTTTTTCATGAAAAGCACAACACATTTCAAGTATTTATCCTTGTTTTCTAAAGCTATTGAAGATAGCATTTTTTTAATTATGTAAACTCTCGCATCCCCAGAAACTAAGAATAAATCACGTAAACGAAGCGAAGGGCGTAATTCGGGTTTTCGAGCTGTTCCATTTTCCGACTTTCGCAGTTGATACTGAGAATAATTAAAATTTCTTTGAGAGCAGTTACATGTGTTCACGGTCTGGAAAGGTATGTTGCATATATCAAAATGCAACCAAACGCTTTGAAACGCGTTACGCTACTCAAGAACAAATGTAACTGGTACAGTACCGGTAGCTTTATTGTTAGAATCTAAATAATACGCATTAAAATTTCCTACTGCAGCAGCAAATTATCCTTTCCCAGTAGTCTTCGAGATGACTTTTAGTACCGCGATGCAGCTTTTGTCGTCGTCTTACAAATTCATCCTACCAGTTATTTACCGGTACATCATTCATCGAGCTTCACACTAATTCCTCACCGAACTTACCCAAAATGAAATAAACGTGTTCGTATTTCGCTTCCTATCCGTGCAGGCCTGATACTCCTTTGCTAATTGAAATAGATAACAAATAGCGCTCCCTTTTTCTTATAGCGATCCGACGGAGGACTTGATGAAGCACCTGACTATGACAGTGACGGAGGAAACCGACCGACCCCGCCTTGCTCGTCCAGTGCAGGCACCCTTCCCACGCCTTATCCGCCGCGAGCGTCAACGAAAGTGGTACTGACAGCTAATGAATATTTCCTATTATTGAAATTGAAACTGTAATCGTTTTTCGTAGGGACAATCTCAATAAGTGTAAGTCACGAAAGCTAGATGTTACAGGGGAAACGAAAAACTTCACTGTACATGTAAAAAATGATTTTCATTTTTTGACGTGAAAACGTTTATACACTCGTTTAATTGGTAGTCAGTCAAACTTCCTAATACTAAGAAATACCATCAGATCTGAGTCGTTAATGATACGCAGACAGTGGTTGAGCCCCACTAATAAACCATGTCTGTACGTGTTTGCTGAGGAGTATTTGTTTTGCCTATAACGTCATCGTACCAGGGTGAGATTCTTACGAATTAACTTTGTGTAAACATAAACTGTTGTAGCTTGGAAACGCGTTAAGTAGTAGATTGATTCGGGTGCCATTGTAAAGAGCTTGTGGAGCACTACTAGGCCCCAAAGTGAGACAATGAAAGTTGTCACCGCAATATAAGTGAAAGTCTGCATTAAACTGCAAACTACACAATAATGATAGATGTCGTCAATGCAAGGCAGATGAAAACTCATGTCGAAAAAAAAAAACATAAAACCTAAAACTTCCAGTACTGGGCGAATGCGAGAGCTGCAGCAGCATTGAAAAGGAAAAGAAGAAACGAAGCAAAACGATTATGTAATCCAAATGTCTATGGATCATAAGCAGACAGACAGAGTGGTCATATAGAAATAGCAGACAATGTGGCTGAGCATGTATCGTGAGAAGTAGTTCAAAGCCACCACCACCCCACATTGCATTGTTGCCAAATTTATTCAAAATCGCACATCCAAGATGGCGGCGATAGATGTGGCAATGTCGCAATGATGTCATCACGGGATGTTCAAATTTTGGCGGGAAAATAGGACGATTGGGCTACCTCCACTAGCCTAACCCCCTGCCCCCTCCCTCCCCCCCCCCCCCTCCCACAGAAAATGGCAGGAAGTTCTAATTTTGGTGGGAAAAAGGTCAGTTGTGCTACCTCCACTAACCTAAGAAAATGATGGGAAAAAAGGTCAGTTGGGCTACCTCCAAACCAAAGTTATTCGACCACCACCTCTTCCTTGGAATTGGTGGGAAAAGATCGCAGCCTGTGCTGGGTTGCTGGATAAGATGGTTGTAAGTCTTTATTTTACATGCAATGTTTATTTAAACAATCTGAGTTGTCATAGGCAGTAGCTCCATCCAGTGTGTTCACCATGTGGTCCAGAGTCCAACAAACTTAGTACAAAGTACTGCCACCAGAGGGTGCTGTCGTCCTATGGCAGTCTGAAGAAAAAAAAGGGTGGGAACAAATAAGATCCCCGAATCCAGTCGCATTCAGACTTCACACAATAGAATGGCCGTATCCTGTAACGTCATTGGAGGGGGTATAGAACAGGTTCAGCAGCTCTGTGATGTCAGTCTTGCTCAGTCAGCCAGCAGCAGCAGCAGAAGAAGAAGAAGAAGAAGAAGAACCATGAAGTGTCAACAGCAATTGCAATCCATCACAGCCCTGCAGAACAGGAAGAAGTAGAAAAGCAAGTATCCCATATCACATCTTTGTCTGTGATTAGCATTATTATTATTATTATTATTATTATTATTATTATTATTGGTTGTTTTTGTGTGTTGGTCTCTATGTAATACTACTCCTCTTTGTTCAGCAGTAGTCAGTCCTCAGCACGTACAAGCCTGCAGGGTCGAATGCCAACATGTCGACCTCTTCCACCTCCAGACCTGCAGCAACGTCAGCTGCCATCTTGTTGAGACCTGCATTGACCCTTGGACCTACGGCAGCAAGAACCTTCAGCATGTCTAAACCTGTTGCAACCAGTTGGGATCCTGTAGCACACACAGCCCACTTGCTGGAGCAGAACAAGGAGCTGATGTTGTCTGTCCCACTCATCGATTTGTGTGATGACGCCATGCAGTCTGCTCCCAACACATGCTGCTGGTGGTCCTAAACAACAGCAAGATGGAGGATAGTACTGGTCACCAACATATGACCCATCTCAGTAGAACATCCCTGTGCTAGTGCATGTACAGAGTGCAGATGCTGTGGCTAAGAAGGCATCAAGTGTACCCATGCTTTTCAGTTCTACATGCAATTTAACTACCATTGGAACGAAACGTGTAAACAGGGGTATAGAAGCACATCGTGACTGGGGCTTGCATGCGAGAATAAAAATTGAAAATGCATCGAAGGGTGTTAAAGTGCCTATTTCTGAGTTCGACTGGGACAAAATATGTCATGCAGAGCTCTACATCAATCATCAGATGACAACAGAGTATTATCCAGTTTGTAACCCCCCCCCAGATGTTCCCCTTACTGGTGTGACACTATCTATTACAACAGTGTAAGATGATTATGCACTATGTGTGAAATCAGGTGACAAGTGTGCTTATGTACAGTATGCCTCAGATATGAACTGAGCATAGACTCTGCATACAATGATGTTATAAACTTTCTAAGTGTGCATACTGTACATTTTGATGATTTGGAGCAGTATCTTTGTTTGCACATGAAACCTGAGTACTGTGAGACACCCATTGGCTTGAGGGAGATACATGCGGAATTTATAGCATATCAAAAAGTTTTTTTTTTTTTAGAAATACTGTACAGGTGCGAAGAAGAAGATAAAGAAAGAGTTTGATGATTCTTTTGAAATACCTCATCCGATGTATGATATTCACATAAATCATGTATGTAGACACATAGTATTACCGTCCCTTCAAGTTTATCTTTCTATATATGCCAACTGCCTTTCAGTACCTGCCGTAGTTAGTGTCATGGCAGAGTGGGCGAAACATCCTCATCACAAGGACTTTGTTGTTGGTGACTGGTCCTGTGAAGATGCAAAACAAGGCCTAAAGAAGAACAGAATACTCTTTCCTGATAATACATGAGCAATTATTGTAGATGCATCCAATTGAGGAAAGACTAATGTCCTAATGACGCTGCTAACACATGTAGATGGAGTCCAATTTTAACATGTTTGTGTATTCTCAAAGACACTGTTTCAGCCCAAGTACCAGCTAATACAGGAGATATTGCACGGTGTAGATGGTGTTACATACACAACATGCAGTGAAAGCGGTGATATCCCCCTACCTGAGAAAGCAAAGCCAAACACTGTCTTCATATTTGACTATGTTGCTGTGGAAAACCAAGACCAAATTCGAAAATATTTCTGTTTCGGTCGTCACATGGGTGCTGATGTATTTTATCTAAGTCAAACATATTCAAGAATCCTGAAACAGTTGGTTAGGGATAATGCAAATCTCATTGCAGCCTTCAAACAAGACAATCTGAATTTAAAACGCATTTATCAGGCACATGTAGGAACTGACATGTTGTTCAATGATTTGTAAAAATATGTGCTGATTGCTGGAATCATTCACGGTATGAGTTTCTCGTTATTGATAAAACAAGAAAACTGAATGATGGTAGGTACAGGTGAAATTATCAAGATTTTCTGTATATATAGCACAGTAAGAGAGGTTAGTACATCAGTATACGCTGCACCATGGACAAATTCGCGTGCATGTCTAGCTCTCAACCCGCGAGAATGGGTGTACACAGATGAAACATTTGCCTGTACATGGATGCGTAAATTCAGGTTATTGTGCATAAAGTTAGAGGTATGCGCAGGGAACTAGAGACATATTACCAGACCCTTCTGAGAATGGTCAATGCGTCAAATGAGTTAGTTAATAGAATCGGTAAGAAAGTAACCGACTTAACTGGAAATGTCGAAAATATTGAGGGGAAAATAGATCTAGGGTCCCTTGTTGTTGAGAAGCGGGAGCAGGCACATACTAAGAGGGAAAAGAAGAGCGGATAAACACAGCCTCACGCTGGGAAGACGTTGGTTTAGTAGACACCGCGACGTCAACGAAGCAGAAAATCATTCAAGCACTGAAAGAGGTAGGAGAGAAATTATGGTTGCTAAGGTTAGGGCATATAGATCGACAGCAAACACTAAGAGAGACCTATAATCCGGTTACTGAATCTCTTGGGCAGCTCTCAGCAAAAGCAAAACCACACAATAACAATAGTGTTGCCATTGAGGAATTCATTATCCGTCACACCCCTGGTCAGATAGATAGAACATTCGGCGTTAGCAGGAGAAGACCGTAAATGTTGGACATGTTTCCAATAAATGTAACTCATGACGCAATAAAGATTGGTGATAGGCGGTTTGAGAGAACACCTGGCTAATTAATCTTATTTTCATAACCAAAAAACCTACGGTGAATAGTTAATGAAAGGGAAATGTACCGTGAAATACTGCAGTTGACTGATATACATAAGACCGCAAAAAGCCTGAGCAACAGGAAAAAAAACCATTATGAAACCAATACTTGATGGCGAAAGTAACAACAGCAGCAGCAGTGGCAATGGTATCGACATTGAGCATAAAGCAGTGAACAATCGAATCCCACAGTATATGTATTGTGACGACCCCAACGAGCTAATACACTCCTGGAAATGGAAAAAAGAACACATTGACACCAGTGTGTCAGACCCACCATACTTGCTCCGGACACTGCGAGAGGGCTGTACAAGCAATGATCACACGCACGGCACAGCGGACACACCAGGAACCGCAGTGTTGGCCGTCGAATGGCGCTAGCTGCGCAGCATTTGTGCACCGCCGCCGTCAGTGTCAGCCAGTTTGCCGTGGCATACGGAGCTCCATCGCAGTCTTTAACACTGGTAGCATGCCGCGACAGCGTGGACGTGAACAGTATGTGCAGTTGACGGACTTTGAGCGAGGGTGCATAGTGGGCATGCGGGAGGCCGGGTGCACGTACCGCCGAATTGCTCAACACGTGGGGCGTGAGGTCTCCACAGTACATCGATGTTGTCGCCAGTGGTCGGCGGAAGGTGCACGTGCTCATCGACCTGGGACCAGACCATAGCGACGCACGGATGCACGCCAAGACCGTAGGATCCTACGCAGTGCCGTAGGGGACCGTCCCGCCACTTCCCAGCAAATTAGGGACACTGTTGCTCCTGGGGTATCGGCGAGGACCATTCGCAACCGTCTCCATGAAGCTGGGCTACGGTCCCGCACACCGTTAGGCCGTCTTCCGCTCACGCCCCAACATCGTGCAGCCCGCCTCCAGTGGTGTCGCGACAGGCGTGAATGGAGGGACGAATGGAGACGTGTCGTCTTCAGCGATGAGAGTCGCTTCTGCCTTGGTGCCAATGATGGTCGTATGCGTGTTTGTCGCCGTGCAGGTGAGCGCCACAATCAGGACTGCATACGACAGAGGCACACAGGGCCAACAACCGGCATCATGGTGTGGGGAGCGATCTCCTACACTGGCCGTACACCTCTGGTGATCGTCGAGGGGACACTGAATAGTGCACAGTACATCCAAACCGTCATCGAACCCATCGTTCTACCATTCCTAGACCGGCAAGGGAACTTGCTGTTCCAACAGGACAATGCACGTCCGCATGTATCCCGTGCCACCCAACGTGCTCTAGAAGGTGTAAGTCAACTACCCTGGCCAGCAAGATCTCCGGATCTGTCCCCCATTGAGCATGTTTGGGACTGGATGAAGCTTCGTCTCACGCGGTCTGCATATCCAGCACGAACGCTGGTCCAACTGAGGCGCCAGGTGGAAATGGCATGGCAAGCCGTTCCACAGGACTACATCCAGCATCTCTACGATCGTCTCCATGGGAGAATATCAGCCTGCATTGCTGCGAAAGGTGGATATACACTGTACTAGTGCCGACATTGTGCATGCTCTGTTGCCTGCGTCTATGTGCCTGTGGTTCTGTCAGTGTGATCATGTGATGTATCTGACCCCAGGAATGTGTCAATAAAGTTTCCCCTTCCTGGGACAATGAATTCACGGTGTTCTTATTTCAATTTCCAGGAGTGTAGATTGACTGCGGCTGCTCATTGCATCACCTGCTGCAGGTAATGCAGCTCACCTGAATGAGGCTGTTTCAGTAATCTCTGAGCTTAGAGAGAGAGAGGTATCATTGAATATGTGTGGAGACAGTAGTTCGAGAACTGCACAAACCAGCAGGCAAAACATACCTTGTAGGCATGTTATGATTAAGGGTTTGGATGACTTATGGCAGGCTGATCTTGTACACATGAGGGAATATTCACATGAGAATAATAGATTCAAATATATTTTTAATGTTTATTAATACAAGGGTTGGCTGAAAAGTGATGCCTCCACATTTTTAACTCTTCAACAGTTGGCAGCAATGGTATGCGGCATACTGGGTTGCTCCATAGCCTCTTCCCTACAGCTCCAGTTGGCAGGAAGCCTTAGCATTGAACGGTTGTGTTGTTACAGTGTAAAGTATGGAACCTTGCGCAGACGGTCGGTTAATGCGAGTTAAACAACGTGCAGTCATTGAATTCTTGACAGCAGAAGGTGTCACACCAAAGGAGATTCATCAGAGAATGAAAGCAATTTATGGTGATCGTGTTGATGTTAGCACTGTGCGTCGTTGGGCGAGCAACTTTAAAGATGTTGAGGTGGGAACATCTGACCTGCATGACAAACAAAGACTTGGACGCCTCGTGACAGCAACCACCGAGCTTCACAAGCAAAATGTTGACAGATTGATTCAGGATGATCGTCGTATATCATTCAGAGAAAAACTGCAAGCACAATGGGCTTTTCACAAGAATGTGTGGGTCACATTATTGTTTTGCTTAGCTGTCGGAATATCTGTGCATGATGGGTACCCCGGATGCTGACTCCTGAAATGAAAGCGCACAGACGTGGCATCCTTCATACAGTCCAGATTTAGCATCGTCTTACTTCCATCTGTTCCGCATAATGAAAGACAATCTGTGGGGACACAATTATACTTCTGATAAAGATGTTGAGAGAACTGCGAGACTGTGGTTGTGAAAACAGTGTGTCGACTTCTTCCAAGACGGCTTCAGAAAACTTGTTCACTGTTGGCAGAAATGTATCCAACTGGCTGGTGATTATGTGCAAAAGTGAATATTGGTAAGTAAAGATCACGTTCTAAGGATTATTTCTGCGGATGTGTTTGAGCCTTGGCTACAGACAGGGACGAATCGATGCCCAGACAACCTCCAAACAGACACAGTGGAGAGTTTTACAATAGGTATTTCAAGACCATGATGCTGAGGTATGGAATACATCACTACTCAACATTCACTCACCTGAAGGCAAGTATCGTGGAGCATCTGAAGAGAACAACAAAAGGTTGAATGTGGATGCGTTTTAACCTTCACGGATCATAAAAATAGACAGATATCCTTCCAGATATAATTGCTCAGTGTAATCAAACCAAACATATCACAATAAAAATGAGAGCAATCGACATTCATGATAATGGACTCATGGATACGGTGTACTATCGCATTAAAATGCTGGATCCACGCAGACAAAAATTTAATGTTGGTGATTTGGTATGTATCTCAAAACACAAGACAGCATTTGAGAAATCATACCTACCAAACTGGTCAAGAGAGATATTTACAGTTTCAAAGGTGCAAAGAACGAATCCTAGGACTTATATATTAAAGGAAATAAACTGCAGGTTGGTTCTACACTGAGGAGTTGCAGAAAGGTCAGAACTAGATGTGTTTCTCGAGGAGAGAGCCATAAGGCGTCGGGGAAACAGAGCACTAGTGAAATGGCTTGGTTCTCCTGCAGCATAAAACAGTTGGATTGATGCTAACGATCTGCTATATAATGGGGGCGCACAGTCCACAACCTCTGCAATAGCATAACATGCATGATAGGAGACGCATTAGAGGAGGTGGTGATATTATAGACAAACTGCCAGTGGAATTACACATTCTTGGATATAGCTACTGTGTACCTGGTACAAAGCTTCAGATGTGCTTGCCACGAGGTGATATGGGTGTCAGTCTCTCACCTCGTTACATTGCAGATAGGATTTTAGCTGATAAGCTAAGGCGATGTGGAGAAGAAAGGATCTTGTTATAGGTCAACTCATCGAAATATTTGCAGTTGATAAAACCATGCATGGAAAAATTAGTTGGGTTTACAAGTGACGAATTTCAAGCGAGTTATGAATGCTCCACGTTGTGCACTAAACAAGGAAAACGAGAAGGGCAGGAAGGAGAGCTGTTTGAAGAACTATATCCAGACAGTAATGTATGCAACTAAAAACGACTGAAGCAGAAAGGTGAGGGAAGAAGAAGAAGAAGAAGAAGAAGATTGGTTAAAGCACCTCGAGTGCTACCAACACCCAAGACTTTTGCTGGTTTTCTTACTTCCTCATTCCAACCCTCCCCGCGCTCTCGGCGGTAGGGTCCCTCACTCGTGGTGCTGCAGCTACTGCTCAAATTGTCAAGAACGCCCAAAACTCCGAAGCACAGTTAGAAGAGACAAGAAGACATAACTGCTTGATGGAAGCCGCAGCCCATGGAAAAGGACTATACTTGAAACCATACAGGAAAGGACTTGGCCAATTCATAAGTAGAAAACAGCCCATTATTGGTCCTACCAGATCGACCATTCACAAATATTGATCTTCTTTAGTATGTTAAAAAATATTCAACATTCCAAGATATCGTGGTGTGTTTATGTGGGATACATTATGGAAGAGTATGTGAAAAACTGGTGAATGTGTTACTGTGAATTTAGATGTTGCTGGAGGCCCCTGCACCCACTGAGTGTCATATTTTATGAAAAATGCGGATACCGTCTATTATTTCAACTCATTTGGTGACCTGCAACCGCCAGAAGAATTACAACGATAATTCTCTCACAGAAGACGTGCGCTCTACAATTTTCGGCGTTACCAGGACTTTAATACACACCTATGCAGACATCTATGCATCATGTTTCTCTTGTCGTTTACAGAGAAGAAGAAAGAGAATATATAATGAGGAACTTTAAAAATCTCTTCATCAGTTGAGGTTCAGACGCAATGTCATACACTTTGACGTTAAAAGAACGATCATCTGTATTGTGTGGAAGTTACTTCCCACCAATTGATTTGAGCCTTGGTGAATATAGTATTGTATTGATTGAACTGGAGATGTACAGCAGCATCCAAAATGTCACTGAGACTAACAACAAACTGCATCTGAATATTAATGGTGAGAAAAAAATTGCTGAAATAGAACCGGGTGCATACGATATCGACGATTTAAACGAAGTCTTAAAACAGTCTGTAAAAGGTATGGAGCTACGTGCAGACATCAGCACACTTAAATCTGAAATGAGGACTGTAAATGCAACGATTGACTTTAACCAGAAAGGGCCAATAGGGCGCCTACTGGGTTTCACAAAAGGGCAGGTTTCGAAATAGGATCCTAGTAAATTTTGCAGGTCAGATCAGATTGTGGACATACCACCCGTCAGCACAATCCGAGTCAAGTGTAACATTGTGATGAGCTCCTATATCAGCGACAGACTGGTCCATACTACACACATCCAAAAAAGTTTTGTATCACCCTGGTTCCCAGAATTCCTGAAATTAGACGTTGAGTGTGGATATCGTATCACAGACACAGTTTCTTTGATTGTTCAAATATCTCACTTAGCCTGCCAAAGGATGTAAACAACCATTCATGACCAGCTCCTATGGGACGGAGGGGGTCCGACAGCCATTCAGTTCCAGTCATTCCACCAGGAAGGAGGTATATAGCTCGTGTTGTCTGTAGTTCAACCATGCCTAAACGGTCAATACCGCGGTTAGATCGCGTCCGCATTGTTACTTTGTGCCAGGAAGGGCTCTCAACAAGGGAAGTGTCCAGGCGTCTCGGAGTTAACCAAAGCGATGTTGTTTGAACATGGAGGAGATACAGAGAGACTGAATCTGTCGATGACATGCCTCGCTCAGGCTGTCCAAGGCCTACTACTGCAGTGGATGACCGCTACCTACGGATTATGGCACGGAGGAACCCTGACAGCAACACCATCATGTAGGATAATGCTTTTTGTGCAGCCACAGGACGCCATGTTACGACTCAAACTGTGTACAATAGGCTGCATAATGCGCAACTTCATTCCTGACGTCCATGGCGAGGTCTGCCTTTGCAACCACGACACCATGCAGCGTGGTACAGATGGCCCAACATCATGCTGAATGGACCACTCAGGACTGGCATCATGTTCTCTTCACGAATGAGTGCCGCATATGCCTTCAACCAGACAATCGTCAGAGACGTTTTTGGAGGCAACCCAGTCAGGCTGAACGCCTTAGACACACTGTCCAGGGAGTGCAGTAAGGTGGAACTTCCCTGATGTTTTGGGGTGGCATTATGTGGGGTCGACATACATCGCAGGTGGTCATGGAAGGGGCCGTAACAGCTGTACGATACGTGAACGCCATCCTCCAACAGATAGTGCAACCATATCGGCAGCATATTGACGAGACATTCATCTTCATGGACGACAATTCGCGGCCCTTCGTGAACATCTTGTGAATGACTTCCTTCAGGATAACGACAACGCTCGTCTAGAGTGGCCAACATGTTCTCCAGACATGAACCCTGTCGAGCATGGCTGGGATACCTTGAAAAGGACTGTTTATGGGCGACGTGACCCACCAACCACTCTGAGGGATCTACTCCGAATCGCCATTGAGGAGTGAAACAGTCTGGCCTCACAGTGCCTTGATGATTGGTTCAAATGGCTCTGAGTCCTATGGGACTTAACTTCTGAGGTCATCAATCCTCTAGAACTTAGACCTACTTAAACCTAACTAACCTAAGGACATCACACACATCCATGCCCGGGGCAGGATTCGAACCTGCGACCGTAGCCGTCGCGCAGTTCCAGACTGTAGCGCCTAGAACTGCTCAGTCACTCCAGCTGGCTGTCTTGGTGAACTTGTGGATGGCATGCCACGACGAATACAGGCATGCATCAATTCAAGAGGACGTTTTACTGGGTATTAGAGGTCCGAGTGTGTACAGAATTCTGGACCACCACCTCTAAAGGTCTCACTGTATGGTGGTACAACATGCAGTGTGTGGTTTTCATGAGCAATAAAAAGGGCAGAAACGATGTTTATGTTGATCTCTATTCCCATTTCCTGTACAGGTTCCGGAACTCTCGGAACCAACGTGATGCAAAACTTTTTTTGATGTGTGTATTTACGGATTCTTCCCCTCAGTTGCAACAGGGTTTAAGATTGTTGAGACTCCTACTAATGTAATATACCTTACAGTGACAGTTCAGACATTGGAATATTTAGAGCTGCATATTGTGAACCAAAACAATCAACTTGTCGACTTTCGTGGTGAGGACATCATTGTACAATTACATCTAAAGCAGGATCGGCGTACAGTATAAAACCAGTGCACACAATCCACAGCACATCACTTTGCTGCTGAACCACAAAGTTATAACACGTGCAAACTATGAGTTTCTTAAATCAGTTGACTTGAAACCTCGCAATGATGTCCTCAATCAGTATAACCTGTTCAGCAGAGTATGAGGAGCGAGTTACACGTCAGGAATACTTCTCACATAAACCTTATGCTTCAACCACATTTAAGAAGAATGATGTAATTAGGATTGTCATCCAGCACAAAGACGAGCTGATGCTTCCATGCAGGAGTTTCATAGATTTGGAGGGGTCATTCAAGAAAACCAAAGTGATACAGTGATATAGTGGAATCGAAGCTTACACGTAACGCTTTAGCACTCCTGTCTTAAGAGATACGCTATGAACTTGACGCATCTGAGATCGACCAAACACGCAATGTTGGCATAACATACGTCTCTGCATCACCCACGGATTTGAATGGTTTAGAAAACACGGGATGGTTCATAGACAATCTGGAGGATAGAACAGTTCCAGAGTACAATCGTTTTACAGCATGCATACCTCTAAAAATACTTATGGGCTACATTGAGGACGTGAGGCAGATTATTGTGAATGCTAAACAGGAACTTATCCTGGTGCGGAGTGCAACAAATAATAACTCATACATTTAAGGAGCTCAAGAGGAGAATATGATCACAATCAGCAAGATAATATGGAAAATAACTCACATCAGTATATCAGATGAGGAGAGTTTGAAGCTTTTAAAAGTTCTTAATTCTGGCACGTTTCTATCAGTAACATTTCGCTCGTGGGTGGTTTTCGAGTACCCAGCGCTACCAAATGCAAGCAGATAAACATGGGCTATTAAAATCCCTTCATAGCTAGACACACCTAGATTCATCATACGTGTATTTTAGACTGATAGAAGAGGGAATATAGCAAATGATTCCACTGTCTTCGACAACTGCAAGTTAACTAATGCCAAAATCTACCTGAATTCTGAATTCTACCCATATGACAATTTACAACTGCAGTGGGATGGAAATGTGTACAGTCTAGTATACGAGGTGTATGTGAGGTTTCGTGCTTATTACTATGAAAGTGTTGGAGAAGGAGGAGGAGGTTGTCTACTCAGTCCACAGAAGCTGTTACCAAGGAGCTTTCAACGATCATCATAACAGACTGCTCGGAACAGAACGAGATAGCTAAGTCTGGACCTATAGATGTGCATTTTGAATTTGAATCTTCGACAAATTTCCCAGAACACACTGCCATGTATGCTCTATTTCTACATGACTGTGTGATAAACTTCTACCCACTCACCGGTGTTGTGCAACGAGCTGTATAAATGAACAGGTGCTGCGCCACACCTAGAGCATTCCACAATGGCATCTCAAGTTCTGAACATCATTGCAGACGCTCAGGGTTTTTATAATGGTGAGAGTAGACAGTTCATATTTAAAGATGTTGCATTCCTAGCATACACAGAAGATGCAGGAATAATAGAGACATTCTCAGCAAACATTGCATCACCGAGGTCTTTCAAGTATGTGAAGTATACTAAGACATGGAAGAGTGCAAAGTGGTTAACACATTTCTAATATGGAATTCGCTGGTGTGATATTGGCTTACCCTATAAATAAATAGTGACGTCACTTCAATTATTCGAGCACACAGATACCATTATCCTCATGAAGGGGAAGGAGAAGATCTCATGGATGCGTTGAATCTTCAAGTTAGATGCTATTCAAGGCCTGGAATTCTATGGGTGTCCTGCTCTCCATCGACTCAAGAAGAAGAAGATGTGTGAAAATGGTGTTGCTGTGTCTACTTATGAAAATTTAAAATTATTTTTAAGTTGGATGAGAGATACGTGAAGTTTTACCTGACAACCTGTGTGTTCTTTTTTTTAACCCTGTTCCAGCTTTGACAGTGTACAGTTTTAACCAGATGGTATGTCTTCAAGCACAGGAGATATAAGTTTAGACATGTCTGCTATATATCTTTGGAAGTGGGCATGGTCACGTGCCTCCTGCTACCATAAACCAATTCGTGCTGCACGATACATAATTCCATGCAACCATTCTATGTATTTTGTTATCTTCCATCTTAAACTTCACCTCCTTTATAGCAGTCATCTTCAGTAAAACTAATGCCACTTGTGACCTGTACAACCTTTATACATATGCATACATAATGCAATAGGGGATAGGATTTTTTTAAAATAACAACAATAAAAACGTATGATGACGAATTTTTTCTTCGTTTATTCAGCTCACACAAATACAATATAGTTCTGGAAGTATAACATAATTCTTGAGGTCCAGTGTAGTTTTTAAGGTACACTGTAGTATTCTTGAGATAACAATTGACTCTGCTATTCCAAAGCAGAGATACTTTTAACTTTCACACTACAACAGTAACACTAGTTGAGATTTTTTTATAAATCTACACTAAAACTAATGTGGAGATACTTTCTTTACTACAACTAAACTCCATAGTCCCAGTAGCATAGCTCTTACGCTAGTTCTGATGGACCATGCACACAATCTAATTTCAACAGTCCCAATAGAAAAGGTTTTTACAATAACAATTGTGCTGGATTGTGAGCTACGTAGATATATATACACTTAAAAACTATTCTGACTTGGATGGCTAGTGACAGGTGAAAAACAAAAACTATTCTATTTACAAGACACACACATACATAGGTATGAACAAAGAAATAAATATACAAATGTTTCTTCTGTTTATGCTTTTCTTAATGCTTTTTTTGTTTGTTTCTTTTTTAAAATTTTTTTTCCTTCATGCACATATATTTCGTATATATATATACATTTTTTCTTTTATCTTTTCTTTTCCAAACATGCTCCATGTGTATGTATATACATGCATACATAGTACATATAAGTATTTACACCACACACACACACACACACACACACACACACACACACACACACACACACGGAGAGAGAGAGAGAGAGAGAGAGAGAGAGAGAGAGAGAGAGAGAGAGAGAGACATAAAATTACTTACTTATCATAAAAGAGTCATACTACTACTCTGCAGACTCTCTGTCTCTGTCTCTCTCTCTCTCTCTCTCTCTCTCTCTCTCTCTCACTCACTCACTCAGTCAGAGTCCACCATCCCTTTGTGTCCTCTCCATCAAATGCTGGTTTGCCGTACCATATGTGGCAGCTGCAGTGCCGCACTGTGAACACCAGTGGAATAGGCACTGCAAATGGTCTTCAATATAGAGAGCTCTCAAAGCCGTACAACGCACAACCTTAGCCTGCCTCTGGGTGACACCTTACAGTGTGCAATACGCATACATTTTTGAGTGTAGACATACAAACTTCACAATTGGCAGTTCCATTCATCTCGTCCTTTATAAGACCGAAAACCTTTTTGTCTGTGAGGTAATACCATAAGGATTATAAGCCATGTATGAGAATGTGTCGAATTCATTACCATGGTACCTCATTACTTCATATGGATTGCAGTTCTTCACCCAATAGATGAAGCTATCTGTGTCCATATAAAGTAATTTAGGATCTGTGAAATGACTTTTCGCGACCTCACAATGAAAGCGGTACATGTGTTGTTTGGAGAGGTCTATTATGCACATCCCCACATAAATAGGTTTCGTAAACTCTACTGCATTCTTCGTCATATCCATAGCAACAAAGTTCTTATTGAATATGGTGACACACTAAAAATTTGGTCTGGCAATGCATTTTCTTACACCATAACGCCCATCCCATTCAGTTCTAATCAAAATTTCATGTCGTTCCCTAAATTCTCCATTATTTTACCTCAAACTGAATTATTCATTAATTTGTAAAAATCTTTCTCAAAGTCATACAGTGTGGAAGCTCTCTGTCTGTGTTCAAATCAATATACTCCTTCAACCAGGGGGACTGTTTGAATGCGATAATAGCCCGGGTCATTCTAACCACATCCATACCCAAACTGAGACACTGCTGGAGATTACAATAATGAATAATGTATCTCTGCTTATTCCCAAGCGTTGTTATCAGTTTTGAAGTGGAGCCTCCTCACAGCATTAGTTACTCTGGATACAGCGGCAAATCAGCGTGCATATCATGCAAACTAATAGGGTATGTGAGCTCTGCCTCCACCACATGTCCTACATCAAAATCAGCTGCCATACTCCCTATGATTTTTCCACCTAATCCCATGCATTCGTCTTCGGGCACCCATCGAAACTCACCAATGGGCAGTGATTGCTGCATGGCGTGCCCGTGTAAGTTATTTATGTCCAGGTACATTATGTAACTCAGATCAAGGGGTGCTTTGAACCTGTCACCCACCCATGGGTTATTTGTCTTCGTGTGCCTATGAACACATTGTCAAAGTCTCCCACAGATTCCTCGCTCAAAGAAAAGAAACATGTCAGCATTGGCCAATAATTCAATACTGCACTAAGTTTTCTTAAGCATTGCATCCCAAGACAACCCAGGCACTGTGTAACAAAAGGCAGGATCCAGAGACTATGTGGCCACACATAGACCCCAGAATTTCTTGAAAACGTCTGCAAGCAAGCACATGTCTGTCTCCATGTAAAGTCGTGCATACTCTCCTAAAATGGAGATGTTGAATTCCCACCAGACATTAACTGCATGCTCATTCTCTGTTCTGTTATGGCATCGCCTATAAGGTTGGTGGAGAATGCAGTTTTGTCAAGTAGCCTAGTTTTGGTGAGTTTTGCTGTACTATCCACATACTCATATCGGGAAACCCCCTTCCTAGCCACAAGTTGAAACATTTCCTTGTCGGGAAATGCAGTTCGAGTGATATGCATATCCTCCCGAGGTAGACTTTCAACGAGTTTCTGGAGTGGCTCCTGGATAAAACGTAGCATATCAAGGAAGTGGAGTGTAATTATTTAGCTATGTCCTGGATCTGAATGGGGAACTCGATACCATCAAAGTTATAACACCCACGAATATTATCACCTACATGGTGTGTATTGGGTCACTCAGGATGATCTCTGTAATTGTAATTTTTCTCACAAGCCAGGATTGGCCATGCAAGACAAGACTGATCCTCTCTATTTTCGACATTGATACATGCCTATTTATTAGCTATATCTGTAGGGAGCTTGATATACCTTGACCCTTCATTTACCAGATCATAGACATGTGTATGGATGTCCAGGTGTAGTATTCAGCTGAGTGCTTTAGCTGACTCCCTGACTTCCATCTCAGAAAAATGTGTTAGTATAGCACTCAAGGTGGATTTACGAAACCACTTCGCGATTGACGTGCTCCACATTATCACGCCATTTGGTCCCCAAAGATAATGAACAGTTGTCTCTTCAACACCAGAATCAACTTTGATTGGGTGTGATAGTTTGTTGCTGAGCATCGCACTGTATTTAATGGCGGAACACCGCAGATCATTGACTACTTTGAAAGATAGGAAGGCACGCCCTTAGAAAATCAACGGGGTTGTGGTACCCATCTGCCAGGTTCTCGATCCTCATGAAGGAGATTTCTTCCTCAAAGGCGTCTGCAATCACTGAGTATTCTAACGGCGGTATGGTATCACTGACCTGATGTCCTTCACTAAAGGGAAGGGAGAGAGAACTGCTACAAGCCACAGGATCCTCTCTATATTACTATTAATGCATCCACCCCTTGGGTGATGGTGCTGGGGAGGGGCAAATCGGTATGCGCCAAGACACACATACCTTGTGTTTATGCCGATTTTGACATGGCTGATATGAAAATGATGATGACGGAGGATGATGCTACAGTGCTACCGGGTCAGACTGATGGCAACAGCCAGGCTGCGTTGATGGTTGCCGATTCTGCTGTTGTTGCTGCTGCAGACCTGACCTGGTAATTTGAGGGGTGGTGGTTCGTTGCTCCGCCCACAGACGTCAGAGTGGCAGTGCCGGGGCAGCGGCGGCAGCAGTGGCTTGCAGCACGATGACTTGCGACGCCCTTATAGGCGATGCGTTCCTTACTGGGCGCCGCTATGGCGAGGAAGAAGGTTTAGCCACCACTGGTATGTGCACCACACTGTGTTGCGGATGCGGAGACGCGATCGCTGTAGATGGCTTGGCTCTGAGCACTATGCAACTTAACTTCTGAGGTCATTAGTCGCCTAGAACTTAGAACTAATTAAACCTAACTAACCTAAGGACATCACACACATCCATTCCCGAGGCAGGATTCGAACCTGCGACCGTAGCGGTCGCTCGGTTCCAGACTGTAGCGCCAAGAACCGCACGGCCACTCCGGCCGGCGATCACTGTAGATGAAGAAATAAAAAAATATTATTTAAGTACATTGCTTACTGCTGCTGACGCAGTGAAAGAAAGAATACTGATGATCACAAGGTTATAAGCAGAGTGAGTAATTCCTTTTTTCGCTCTGGCTCCAAGGCATCCATTGGGCGACTCCACCACACCCTCAAAGAAGTCATCATCCTCCTCTAGTTCAGTGGCCTTTTCTCTGACTCATTCAGGCATGTCATTGTCATCAGAATCGTCATCTGGCAGTTGTTCTGCCTCGTCTACAACAACAACAATAAACAAGACATATAAACCGAAAAAAACAAGTATGAAATAAGAAAATTTTGAATCGCTACTATACAAGAACAAATTACAGCGTAAATTATACTCACATGGCAATCCTGGCTGTGAAGCCACCACATGAGCCTGGAATTCGAGAGTCTGCCATGGCCCACCTCCATCCCATCTTTCCTCACACTGCAAGATAAAATCCTTGATTTGTAGTATAACAGCGAGACGGAATAATTAAGGCAAATTTAACATACACACGAAAATTTACACTCAAAATACGAATTATTGACTCACTTGGTAATCCTGTCTCCAGAACTCTACGCCTCTTACTACTAGACTCTGATTTGTGCTGCTACCATCTTTCTTCGTCTTGGTGAGAAAAAACACGCACACACAGAGATGAAGGTACGCACATCAAGGCGGACAGCAGTGGACTGAAGACAATGGAGGTTCGTTTTGGGTTTATATATAGACCAGGGCGACCAATGAGAGAGGTCCATTTGAATGGACAGCCAATGAGAAGCTTTTATGGAACGTCACTATTTCTGAAAGGTTTGGATGCGACCATTGTCTCTCTTTCCAAATAACAAGAATGCTTTTACTATTAATGGTGTTTTTGCAAGCATGCACAGACGTGATGAAGGCTTTTAGTGGTGAGAAATTTTACCATTTCTGATACATATATTGAAAGCAGGACATTACGATTTCCAGGAAGGGTAACACGTGATGGATGGGGTACATCATTAGGAACATCAGAGAGAATGCAATCGGTGTAATTCTGGGCTATTTTCGTAAACAGGTCCTGTTAGGACAAGAATTTCCATGCAGGTAAGCTGAGACATTACGAAAGCTCCTACAACAACCAAAGCAAACATTAATTATTTCTGCAACACTTTAAATTCTGAGAAGGGTCTGATATGTAATGGATCGGCTGTCCAGTTGGGATAATTAGGAAGAATGCATCCAGTGTTATTCTGGGAAGCACTACAAAAGATTTCTATAGCGCATCCAGAGGGAGATTCGGCTGTTATTTACATAGATGTGAGTAGTCAGTATAACACTGAAGACCTTTTAGTTGCATCTGTGCAAGTGAGTCACAAGGGAAACGTCTGGCTTGGTAAATACATACACATGGCCCAATGCTCTCGCATGTGGAATGGCTGTCCTATTAGGATCGCTACGAAGAATGCAACCTGTGTTATTCTGGGATATTTGTGTAACTGGTTTCTGAAAGCACTGCAACACATTTCTATAGGGCATCCAGAGGGGCCGTGACGTTATTTACATAGACATGTGATGTCAGTATAACACTGACAACCTTTTAGCTGCACCTGCAAGGGTGAGCCGCTATGCAAACACCTTTCTCGATGCTGGACCCACAGCTATGCGTCAGCCACAGGCCAGGTAAACACGTGTTTTGACCGGACTTTCTCAGGTATCAAGTATGAAAAGAATGCCGGCATCTACTGCTTGCAGGACCCAAACGGACACTTCCATATGGCCCAACAGCTGATGCCTGTGTCGTCGCTTTGCAGGGCAGGGCACACTGGCATGTGCGCGTGTTGGACCTCTGTAAGGAACAATTCGCTGATACGTTGGGCTCGAAATTCTTAATGATTGTTTGAAAGCAATTTTAATTGCAATGCGTGTTTGTGCACTGCATTATTTTCGGCTGTCCTAGAATTGTGAACGTGTTTATTTTCTGACAGTTTTACGCTTAGTGGACGTGTCTGTTGCATTACTTTGTGAACATGTCTGTGGGCTGTGCAATCCATTATTTCGACAGTTTACAATTAGTGAGGGGACATAGAGTTTTACAAGCTTTATCTTGACGATTTATGAGTTGTTTGTGTGTCTGTACATCAGTGTACTGCAGCATTTTATGAACAGGTCTGTAGGCTGTGCAATGTATTATTTCGACAGTTTATAATTAGTAAACGTGTCTGCAGAGCGTTTTACATGTGTTATTTTGACAATTTCCAAGTTATCTGCATGTCTACACTTCAGTGTACTGCATTATTTCGGTAATTTTTGAGTGTTTTGCAGGTCTGTAGGCTGTGAAATGCATTATTTTAACAGTTTACAATCAGTGAGCGTGTTTGCAGAGCGTTGTACACGCATTATTTTGACCATTTACGGGTTGTTTGCGTGTCTGTACACCAGTGTACTGCATTGTTTCGGTGATTTTCGAGTAGTTTGGAGGTCTGTAGGCTGTGTATTCTGACTCCAATCATGTCAGAGCGAGTGATTTGTATCAGTTTAATAAATAAACTACATGAAATCCATCCCTAAATAAGTTGCTCCAACTTCCCTCTGAAAAAGAAGTAAAGACTTACGTCCATCCTATCCAGCAGCCCCGCACAGGCTGAGTCCTTTTCCCGCCAATTCCAAGGAAAAGGTGGTGGTCGCATGATTTAGGTTAGTGGAGGTAGTGCAATTGACCTTTTTCCCCGCCAAAATTTTCCCGCTATTTTCTTGGGTTAGTGAAGGTGGCCCATGTGACCTTTTTCCCCTCAAAATTTGAGCTTCCTGCCACTGATTGGGGGAGGGGGAGGGAGGGAGTAGGAGTTTAGGTTAGTGGAGATAGGCCAATTGTCCTATTTTATCGACAAAATTTGAACTTCCTGCTATGATGTCACTGCGATGTTACCACATGTATTGCCGCCATCTTGGATCCGCAATCTTGAATAAATTTCGCAACAATGCAATATGGGGTGGTGGCGGATTTACCCTATTACTATTGCAAACATCAAATTCGTTGCATTGTCAACAGACGGTACATATGGTAAACTTTTAATTTTTTTCTATTCTCTAATCATTATACTACTCTGTGTAACCATAGCATTAACGCAATTGAGAATTATGTTATACATTAACACTAAACATTTCTTACGATTTTATCCAGATGTGTTCACAAAATGTCTAAGGAGCGGACTTGAACTGTGCACACAGATATTTTTTATCAGTGGCCGAACAGACATTTGTGAGCCTTCGCCTTCTGTTTTAGATTATTCCATTCTTTTCTGTTTCATTCCAGATTTCCTTAAGTTTTCAATTACAATTTCCTCATACCTTAGCTTGGGTCTTTCAGTTTTTCTTCTTCAGACACTGTCTTGAATATTTTTGAATCATTCTGTCATCAGCTCTCAGTATATATCCTACCTATTCCCAACCTTTTAGTCTTACTGTAAGTGATAATGTCTGGTTTACTACACTGATTATATAATTCGTAGTCGAAGCTCCTACTCCAGACATGAAATTTTTCCACTGGACCAAAAGTTTGTCTCAAGTCCTTTCTTTTTTTCATAGAATGTCATTACTGTCCAGTTTTCAACATCATATGCTAGTAATAACCTCACTAAAACTTTATACATCATAACTGTAGTTTTTCTGAACAGCAGCTTAAATGTTAGAAGTTGTCTGAGGCCATTGTAGGATAATACTCGCTTTTGGATTTCGGGGCTGACTACATTCTTACAATTTGCCTTTGATTCAAGATAAGTAAAATTATGCATGACCTCAACCTTATTTCTATGAAAGAGGGTTCTTTAGAATAATCCTTCTTAGTGACAGACATATACTTCATTTATCTGTAGGTTCATCTTTCTAGCAGTTCCTTCAAGACATGTAAAGGCTTCTTTCAATGCTCTTGGTGTTCTTGCAATAGTATCAATATGATCTGCATATGACAGCATCTGAAATGATTTGTGCAGTATAATCTCCCTTGTATGATGTCGAAATTTCTTGTAACTTTTTCAAGGTTATAGTAAACAGAAGGCAGGGAAAGGAATCTCCTCATACTACTCCATTTTTTGTAATCACAGTTCTTGATAACGTATTTTGTATCTTAATTTGATTTCGGGTCTTTTCACAGTAGCTTTCACTAAGGTGACCAATGTATAAAGTGTCTCTAACTGTTCCAGCTTCCTACTGTCGCCGGCCGCGGTGGTCTCGCGGTTCTAGGCGCGCAGTCCGGAATCGTGCGACTGCTTCGGTCGCAGGTTCGAATCCTGCCTCGGGCATGGATGTGTGTGATGTCCTTAGGTTAGTTAGGTTTAAGTAGTTCTAAGTTCTAGGGGACTAATGACCACAGCAGTTGAGTCCCATAGTGCTCAGAGCCATTTGAGCCATTTCCTACTGTCAGTACGGTCATAGGCTGATCTGAGAAGTTTCATTTGCATAAAATGGTGTCAAAACATGGAAAACTCATGTGGAACAGTAGAATGCAAGTAATATGAATCAAACTATAGCATGTTAACAATAAAATTAGAACGAGGAAACAAAATTGTCACGAACAACTTTTAGATGCATTTTCTAATTTTGCGGTCATAGTTCTGTGCAAAAGGCGTGACATTTACCATCAAAAAAAAAAGAAAGAATGACCTATAAACTTTTCTGTTTACTAATTACTGTTCGATAACGCTACTTTTGAAAAATTACTGGGAACTGCAACAACTGTTAAACTCCTTGGAATCACAGTCTGGAGTCACCTAAAAAGAAATAACCACATAGAACTAATTTTAGGACAAGCGAGTGCCAGTCTGAGATTCATTGGAAGAATCTTAAGGATATAGGGTACCTTTTCCAGCTCAATTTTATATAAAAATCAACACCTATTACTTTCAGGCACTGTTTGTAATGAATATGTTTTACAGATTTTTTGTTGGTATCGCACTTTCCAAACAAATCAGAAGTATTTTGAATATTTTTGAACCTGCTTAGGGTTATTAAAAAATTACAAGGGAACTGATGCAAATACACTCCTGGAAATGGAAAAAAGAACACATTGACACCAGTGTGTCAGACTCACCATACTTGCTCCGGACACTGCGAGAGGGCTGTACAAGCAATGATCACACGCACGGCACAGCGGACACATCAGGAACCGCGGTGTTGGCCGTCGAATGGCGCTAGCTGCGCAGCATTTGTGCACCGCCGCCGTCAGTGTCAGCCAGTTTGCCGTGGCATACGGAGCTCCATCGCATTCTTTAACACTGGCAGCATGCCGCGACAGCGTGGACGTGAACAGTATGTGCAGTTGACGGACTTTGAGCGAGGGCGTATAGTGGGCATGCGGGAGGCCGGGTGGACGTACCGCCGAATTGCTCAACACGTGGGGCGTGAGGTCGGCGGAAGGTGCACGTGCCCGTTCACCTGGGACCGGACCGCAGCGACGCACAGATGCACGCCAAGACCGTAGGATCCTACGCAGTGCCGTAGGGAGAGAGAGAGGGGAGGTTTACGGGCGCAAAACAGCGTGGTCATCAGCGAGTGCCGTAGGGGACAGCACCGCCACTTCCCAGCAAATTAGGGACACTGTTGCTCCTGGGGTATCGGCGAGGACCATTCGCAACCGTCTCCATGAAGCTGGGCTACGGTCCCGCACACCGTTAGGCCGTCTTCCGCTCACGCCCCAACATCGTGCAGCCCGCCTCCAGTGGTGTCGCGACAGGCGTGAATGGAGGGACGAATGGAGACGTGTCGTCTTCAGCGATGAGAGTCGCTTCTGCCTTGGTGCCAGTGATGGTCGTATGCGTGTTTGGCGCCGTGTAGGTGAGCGCCACAATCAGGACTGCATACGACCGAGGCACACAAGGCCAACACCTGGCATCATGGTGTGGGGAGCGATCTCCTACACTGGCCGTAAACCTCTGGTGATCGTCGAGGGGACACTGAATAGTGCACGGTACATCCAAACCGTCATCGAACCCATCGTTCTACCATTCCTAGACCGGCAAGGGAACTTGCTGTTCCAACTGGACAATGCACGTCCGCATGTATCCCGTGCCACCCAACGTGCTCTAGAAGGTGTAAGTCAACTACCCTGGCCAGCAAGATCTCCGGATCTGTCCCCCATTGAGCATGTTTGGGACTGGATGAAGCGTCGTCTCACGCGGTCTGCACGTCCAGCACGAGCGCTGGTCCAACTGAGGCGCCAGGTGGAAATGGCATGGCAAGCCGTTCCACAGGACTACATCCAGCATCTCTACGATCGTCTCCATGGGAGAATAGCAGCCTGCATTGCTGCGAAAGGTGGATATACATTGTACTAGTGCCGACATTGTGCATGCTCTGTTGCCTGTGTCTATGTGCCTGTGGTTCTGTCAGTGTGATCATGTGATGTATCTGACCCCAGGAATGTGTCAATAAATTTTCCATTTCCTGGGACAATGAATTCACGGTGTTCTTATTTCAATTTCCAGGAGTGTACATTTGAAGGAGACCAGATTTCTACCAGATATGCATGGCATGATGACGGAGGTACTAGACCCATTTAATTCCACCTGTTATGTATATTACAAGGATAAAAATCATCTTACATTTTAATTTTTATAAATTTTTCCTAATAAAATTTTTATTTTTTCAATAATTTAGTTGATTTTGCAATAAAGCTTAGGTCTACTTCAAAAGTATGGACTACTGCAAGTTACAGAAAAAAACTAGAGCAATGGTTTATAAACTTTAGGAAATATTTATACATGAATTCTGAGAAATACAACTTGCGGGAAATTGCGAATGAAGATATGAGTCCAATTAAACTGTGCCTCAGAACATTCCAGAAGCATAGTCTTCATCCTGTAGCGTTTCTTCATCTTCAAGCTTCCTCTTGGAATTCCTTTTAGCACTTCTTGCTTCTTTGGTAACTTGAAGAGTGAATCTTTCAGCTCCATTCACCCGTTGTCTGTCACTCGCAAGCTATTGATCTTCCATATTAGAGCCACATTTTATGCCTAAATTTTACGGGACTTCCAACCTTCCTATCACTCGATCATTGAAACATATCACTGCATCTAGTACACCAACGTTTAAAGTATTTAGTCCAACAAAAACATTCGTGGGTAATATTTCCCATATGCAGTAGTTGAAACTTTCATTTGTATTCTGAGTGCCCCCAAGGAATCATTTACTAAGGAAAACAGGGTCACTCAGGTCTCTAAAAATTGGTTTTATTTCATTCATAACAGGCCCAGGAAGAGAATGCTTATGATGGTATTTTAGACCACTTTCTTTTGCTTTTTAGTAACCACACCAAGAATCTCTAGGGCAAAGTCCCAGAACAGGGTGGTCATCTGGGGACAACTTATGAAAGTAGGTGGCCCATACAGCTTTTCTCGTTGCTGTAACATCATTTGGAGGTGCAGTTCGTCTAATGGCCATTCTATAACAACTCTGAAGAAGGTCTATTTCAGTTTCTGTCAATCTGCCTTGGCCAGACAGAGATTTTCCTTCAGATACCAACTTTCCTTCATTTCTCTTTGTAGGTTCCTCAATCTAGCACCCATCCTCTTTTGCACATGTGCACAACACTCCAGTTTTGTTACCAAGGTATCAATATTAACGATGAACACATTAATTTTATTGAAAGCTTTAGAGTCCCCATCACCGAGGTACTTTGTATATCTAATGTTATAAACAGGCACCGACATCTGAAATAGTTTTAGAGCTCCATCACTCACCATACTTCCACTGTAACCATCATAATTCTTAGAACACTGATGTACAATATGTCCTTCAGTGTTACTATGGCAGATGTGGCAGTACTTAGATAAGCACTCAACATCAAAAACTTTTCCATTCTCCGGAGAAGTAGCACTTACAACACCATTCAAGGAACTATGTCCTCAACATTACCATGCCCCACAAAGTGCAACATCAACGTCCCTGGTTCCACTAATATTTAAAGTTTCTTGTACTGCGCGTTTCATAGAGGCTTTAGACACAACCATTAAGGCACAAAAAAGTATTTTTGTGCACTTGCTGAACCTACTGGGAAAAGGAGAAAGTTCCATCAAACCACAAAACGTTTGAGCAGCCTTTTTTTCCTTTTCCTATTGCACACATTGCATACACTAACTTCAAATTCACATCTTATGAATTATGCACACTGTTCGAAGTCACTTTCAAGGTAGATTTATTGCAAGATCTACTCAGAACAATTAATTCTGAAGCTAAAATATTCCTGCTACTTTGTTGTTCAGTTATTTCCAGACAGCCTACACCTTCGCATTGTTCACATTTCGACACTTCCTTTATCAATGACAAGATGCCCTTATCAGAAAAAACAAATCCACTACAAATAGCGTCATTCTTAACACAAAAATTTGAATCACCAGAAAGCGTGCTCTGTGGGAGTTTCTTCCATGAGGAACTGATACATAGGTTACTTTCAACAGTGTAGCTTGCTTTGTTTGTGAACTGGTTACAACGGAATTTCCTTTTATTGAATTTCTTGATTTTGGCATAGTTCGTATTTATTGCATACTAAAGGGTATGTACTTCCACAAATATGTGTAGGACTTTGGCAACAAACATTCAGTAACACGTGAACAAACTGCTTCAGCAAAACAACAGTAAATACTAGCAAAGATAATCATTTACAGACACTAGAAACCTGCACTGTTACCAACATATACAAACAGAAAGTTCACAGTTCTTTTCGAAATAATACTGGTTTCTTTAGCAGAAATAAAGGGGGGCTGGCGGCATGCATGCCTGTGACTTTAAAATTTGGTGTATATAGGTCACTTTTCATTTGAAACTCTATAATGTATATATCAACGTAATCAGGAAAAATTATAGAATTTAATAAAGTCACAAAAAATTTCTATTTTTCTGCCATTTTAAGTACCATATATCATTAAGGAAACGTAATACATCCACGAAAGAAGTGACATACAAAACGCTTGTTCGACCGATTACTGGGCGTTTTTCATCAGCCTGGAACTCTTACCAAATAGGATTAGCAGAGGAGATAGAAAATATCCAAAGAGGAGCGGCGTGTTTCGTCATCAGATCGTTTACTCGGCCTGAAGTTATTACGGAGATGCTCAACAAACTCCAATGGCAGTTGTATCACACAGAGAGTTACTGTTGAAATTCCAGGAGCGCATGTTCGAAAAAAAATTATTTTCTGGTGGAATGATCATTCGCTATACATATAGGAAGATGGTATCTGTTGTTTTGGACATGTTCGAAAGAACAGATACCATCGGTGACCATACAGCCCTCTTAGAATGAAATGATAATTAAATCAAGACCCTAAGCTGTCGACAGGCGTTGATATTAATCAATGGTGACAGATGAAAATGAGTGCCCCGACTGGGCCTCGAACCCAGGATTTCCTGCTTACATGGCAGACGCTCTATCTATCTGAGCCACCCACGCCACAGAGGATAGTGCGACTGGAGGGATTTATCTCTTGCACGCTCCCCGTGAGACCCACATTCCTATCTTAATGTCCACACACTGCATTCGTAGTGCCCCTGCCCATTACACTCATTAATCGCGACATACAATCTTACCGAGTCCATAAGAGTTCGGGCAATGCTTGTGCATCCAGCACAGAAGAAGAAGGTCAATGGCCAATACCATCTTCATATAGATAATGCTAACCAGTCATTGGCCTTCTTCTTCTGTGCTGGATGCACACTCATTGCCCGAACTCTTATGGACTCGGTAAGATTGAATGTCGCGATTAATGAGTGTAATGGGCAGGGGCACTACGAATGCAGTGTGTGGACATTAAGATGGAAATGTGGGTCTCACGGGTAGCGTGTAAGGGATAAATCTCTGCACTCGTACTGTACTCTGTGCCGTCGGTGGCTCAGATAGATAAAGCGTCTTCCATGTAAGCAGGTGACCTTGGGTTCGAGTCCCGGTTGGGGCATACATTTTCAACTGTCCCCATTGATGTATCTCAGCATAGGGTCTTGATATAATTATCATTTCTCTCACTATACAGTTTAAGTCCACCCCCGGTAGCTGAGTGGTCAGCGCGACAGACTGTCAATCCCAAAGGTCCGGGTTCGATTGCTGGATGGGTCGGAGATTTTCTCCACTCAGGGACTGGGTGTTGTGTTGTCCTAATCATCATCATTCCATCCCCCATCGACGCGCAAGTCGCCGAGGTGGTGACAACTCGAAAGACTTGCACCAGGCGAGCGGTCTTCCCGACGGGAGGCCCTTGTCACACGCCATTATTATTTATGTATGTAGATTTCTTCTACGACACTACACTGTAGCGGCACTTACAGGGCACCATAAAAACGTAACATAACGAAGCTTTCGTGAGGAACATAGCCAGAAACCCTTTATGAAAATATGGAGTGCATACTTTCTGATTCGAAAAGAACGACTTTAAGTGTCATCCCGCCTACTTAATCAAATGACTGAATTACTTTGACAGCAACACTGAAAGAGACGCTGTTGACAGTATGACAATAACGAAAATTAATAGTGTTACTCTTATCCTGCTACTTGCCCAGCCTTCTCTGTGCTAAGAAGACCTTCACAGTAAAACTCTGTATTTGAAGATTTAATGAGTGGTTTACAGAACACCCTTTTCAATCGATTATTGAGTATTATTCGTTTTTTTCAGGAATCCCACAGCTTCACTTCATTTCTTTATTTATTCAGTCACAGGCTGTTTCAAAAGTAAATTCTTCCTATCAAGTCTTCATGCCCACTGCAAACAGATGTAAGTTGTTATTGTGTTATTTGGGACATTTGGATCACATCTAGCGTGATCCACTTAAGTTAGCCTGTATAGCAACCCCCAGAATGTCAGATGTGATACGATTTCCGCGTATGCCAGATACTGAGTTGACTGTTTATGACTAGTTTCAATGATGTGCACTTGCTAATTAGGCTGTTGCCTTGAAATTAGTTGTGACTCAGTAAATAAAGACGTGTGGCGTAGCTGTGGAAGAGTTATACCCCGGAATATTGTCAGCTAAAGACCCACAACAATTTTTCGTGAAAACTGGAGAAGAATATGAAGAATATTACTAGTCAGAGTGGGAGCCTTACAAGGTAGAATTAATGAAAAGATATCGAAGATACATTTCATCACTGGTTCCTTTAGAAAGCATGAGAAAGTCACGAAATCTCCAGTGGCATCTACATCTACATCTATAGTCCGCAGACTGTCTTACGGTGTGGTGGGTGATACTTCGTGTACCAGTGACACTTCCCCCTTTTCCTGTACCACTCGCGAATAGTTTGGAAAGGTTCCTGGTAAGCCTCTTTGCGTGGGCTCCAATTTCTGTAATTTTATTTTCATGTTCTTTTCGTGAAATACGTAGGAGAAAGTAATATGTTGGTTGACTCTTCTAAGCATGCGTGCACTCGAAATTTCAACAGTAAACCACACGGTAATGCCAAACGCCATCTTGTGGCGTCTGCCACTAGTGTTCGCTGAGAATTTTCGTGTGCTTTCGTGCTTACTAAATGACCCGGTAGTGAAACGTACTGCTCTTCTTTGGATCTTCTCTATTTCCTCTCTCAATCCTATCTGGTATGGATACCAGACTGCCGAGCAATTTTGAAATATTGGTGGAACTAAGTTTTTGTAAGGTACCTCCTTTGTCGATGGACTAGGTTTCCTGAGGATTCTTCTAATTAATCTTAGTTTGATATCTGTCTTAACTACAATTAAGTGTATGTAGTCGTTCCACTTTAAATCGCTCTGTATGAATACTCCTAAATATTTTATGGGATTAACTGCTCCAAGTGATAGTACTACAATCATGTACTGTCAAATTTCGTAGAACGAAAGTTCAAAGAAAAGTCAGGTAACATATTACTTCAGTAGTAGGATAAAGAGCGTTATGGCACACTTTTGATACAAAATTGATATGCAAATTAATTAAATTGTGACAGCTGATTGATTTATGACCTTAACCTATTGGTCTGTTGTTTATGACACTTTGGGATAATCTGTCCTTCTGAGAAACTCCCATCCCTGCCCCTTCTCCTCCTCCTTCCCCAACCCTCTTGGAAATCCTAAAGCATCCAACCCTCCCCTCACAGATAGAAGCACACTTTTGATATCAGATTAATTGACTAATTAATAAATTGATCAATTAATTACCCCCTCCCCTCCTGGGAGATACCCCAGCCCTCAACTTCTCTCCCTTCCACAGAGAAACTGGAGGGAAAATCGCTCAGTCTATGCAGAACTGTTGGTGTGCAAGTACTACCCTGTGCAGAGACTAGATGTTCTAATTCCTTAATCACACTGCTGCAGATTGGAGGTGTTGCCTTGTTGGAAAATTTTCTTGAATATTCTCACTTTGGCATGCAGAGATCGACTGAGCTAGGGCACAATGCCACGACCAGAGGATATCCCACCACTCGCCCCCTCCCTCCCCCTTCCAGAAAAAGTTGGCCGGAAAAATCACTGAGCTGGTGGAGTGGAATGATCCCATGACAGAAAACTCAATTACATTACAGTGGTTATAACAGTATATTGTTTATTTATAAAATTCAGATTGCTGGGGTTGGATCTCTCTTTATATTTGGCGGCAAAAACTCATCATTCTCCGCTGTTTTGGAAGATGCAGGTCTTGTAAAAAACATCCAAAAAAAGTAATTAAATACATCAATAGATCGGTTTTCCCTACTGCAAAAGGAATACCGTCATGAAATCGATGTCCATCATGAAACCGATTTGAAGATAACTCACCGCCCATAGTCTATTATAGGTCGCACTAAACGAATCTGGTGAAAAAATAACTTTCTGACTGCACACACTTACTTCTTCGTGCACGTGTCCACAGACTACTGGATGATGATGGGGTGGCAACCACACATGCACTGAACAGCAGGCAGCAACTGTGGAAGTACCAGACCACAGTCAGTAGCATCCCCTAATCGCCTGCTACTTAATCCTTGAACAACAGGTGCCGATGTCGCTTTGATAACACACTCATTTCTTGTTTTACTCCCAAAAACACTCCTTGTATACCAGGTCAGTGGAAGCAGCTCTTCTATATGCTCACCCTGCTGTGCAGATACTCACTGAGTTAGTTCACAATACCCCTGGCAGAGGATGCTTGGTGAAAAAGGGTCTTCCATGTGATAGGACAGTAACAACATCGAATGTCACTCCCACCTCTCTGCTACAGGACAGAGTTCAATGCACTGCATTAAGAAGTAGTTAACACCACACACTTAAACCACGTTCCATTCTGTAGTAGTAGTTGTCATGTTACGATGTCAGGAAGGTCGCAGTTCGTAGTAATAGACGGCAAATCATCGAGTAAAACTGAAATGATATCAGGTGTTCCCCAGGGAAGCGTCCTGGGACCTCTGCTGTTCCTGATCTATATAAATGACCTGGGTGACAATCTGAGCAGTTCTCTTAGGTTGTTCGCAGATGATGCTGTAATTTACCGTCTAGTAAGGTCATCCGAAGACCAGTATCAGTTGCAAAGCGATTTAGAAAAGATTGCTGTATGGTGTGGCAGGTGGCAGTTGACGCTAGATAACGAAAAGTGTGAGGTGATCCACATGAGTTCCAAAAGAAATCCGTTGGAATTCGATTACTCGATAAATAGCACAATTCTCAAGGCTATCAATTCAACTAAGTACCTGGGTGTAAAAATTACGAACAACTTCAGTTGGAAAGACCACATAGATAATATTGTGGGGAAAGCGAGCCAAAGGTTGCGTTTCATTGGCAGGACACTTAGAAGATGCAACAAGTCCACGAAAGAGACAGCTTACACTACACTCGTTCGTCGTCTGTCAGAATATTGTTGCGCGGTGTGGGATCCTTACCAGGTGGGATTGACATGGGACATTGAAAGGGTGCAAAAAAGGGCAGCTCGTTTATCACGTAATAGGGGAGAGAGTGTGGCAGATATGATACGCGAATTGGGTTGGAAGTCATTAAAGCAAAGACGTTTTTCGTCGCGGCGAGATCTACTTACGAAATTTCAGTCACCAACTTTCTCTTCCGAATGCGAAAATATTTTGTTGAGCCCAACCTACATAGGTAGGAATGATCATCAAAATAAAATAAGAGAAATCAGAGCTCGAACAGAAAGGTTTAGGTGTTCGTTTTTCCCGCGCGCTGTTCGGGAGTGGAATGGTAGGGAGATAGTATGATTGTGGTTCGATGAACCCTCTGCCAAGCACTTACATGTGAACTGCAGAGTAATCATGTAGATGTAGATGTCAGAGGTTGCTGTAACATTTGTACATTCCACATACTCATGTCCTAATATCTGCACGCAGTACCCCAGTCTAGAGAGTCGCACCACGCTAGTTACCGCCATTGACATGTGTCTCAGCAACTGCGCCAGGTCTGCAACAAGATTCAGCCTGCCGTGGAGGACCGCCCAACCGTGGAGGGTTTCCAGGATGACCGGAGTGGTAGGAATTCAGATGTTATCAATACGTCCAGTGCCAACACTTGCCAGTGATCGATATTGAATCTTCTCAAATATCCATCTTAAAATTGGAGAATATTCGCAACAAAAGTCATCACAGAGGCTCCCCAACACATACCAAATTTTAGTTTGCTATTCACCCATCCAGAGGGTGACACAGTTTGATCTCACTTGATTATTTCAAGAAGCTCAGTGGTGGCTCGTGCCTTAAGCCGGAAATCTTTACTCATGCTGGTTACCAGATACCTCCGTCACACACCAAGATGGCAGTCACTGTCGATCTGGGAGACAAGCCACATATCTATCAGTGTAAGGGTTGGCAATGAGCCATCGGAAGTACCTCCTCCTGACGACAGTGGTTCTGGAAATATCAACTGTCCACGTAGGTCTATATCCTTCTTATAACTGGACATAATTTTGCACGTAAAATCTTTCATCTCCCTTACAGCTAACGATGCATTATAATCGCAGTTTGCCACATCAGATCTATACCTCTCTTACAACAAGACATAGTCATTTTCTTTGCACATGTCAGAACAGTGACCACAGTAACTTTACACTCTTACACATACATATTTCCAGTAATTATTCATTGGTCTGTAACGTCCGAAAAATTATGGTATTTTCTCACTCACACCAGTCACACGTCGTTTCATATGGCTTACCATAACCTCACAGCAGCAAAACTTTCTCTTCATATTCTTGTTATCGCATATTTGTTGGGGAATAAAGACTGTAATTACAATTAAAAAGCCCTCGCGTCTTTTATTTGTGTTACGTACACTCTTGCATGATAGCCGGTCTTTGCCAGAGCAGGGAGAACTGGAAACCCCAGCCAAGTCACAAGCACCTTCTAATTATCTTGAAATCCCGTCACGTTCCGACAGCACTGTTCCATAGTTAGAAGGCAGTCTAGTCCTCCATCCATCACTGACTTGGTAAAGAGCTATTACAATGAGAAAAATAGCACACTAACTTGCGGGAGGAAATTCACAACCATGCAGAGTATACGCGCACTGCAGAAATAAGTTCAGAAGCATACCACCTTCAATTCATTGATACCGAATGATAGTCTATGAAAATCCATCTCTACATGTCCTAATCTCATTTATAGTATTCCTATGATTACCACGAAAGAAATACGACTGTGTAATGGTGCCAGAGTCTTCATTGACAGCACAGTGTCTCTATTTCTCTGTCTGTCTGTCTGTCTCTTTCTCTCTCTCTCTCTCTCTCTCTCTCTCTCTCTCTCTCTCTCTCTCTCTCTCTCTGTCCCTCTTTCTCCTCGTTATTTTTGTAACGTCCAAAATAGTAAAACTACGAATTATAAAGACTTTGCTAACTTTACCGGGTAGAGAACTCAATACGATTTTACCAAGTTTCTCTCTTCTAATATATCGGAAACAAATACCATCTGCATGTTGACATCGACCATATGTGTATGTCCCATTAAATATATATTTATAGATCCACTGGAGCAGACAGCCAGTGATCGAAGTCGCTTCCATGGACACATGTAAACTTTTGTCGCCCATACGAGAGGAAGACTACAGCTGTGTTCACATCCATACATTTTGTTTTTATATCATGACTTTGAGGTCTGTGTCAGGGACTATACCGATTCTAACACGTTTCAATCGTTTGACTCTTAGAGTAAGCTGAACATCACATGGTGTACACTAAGTTGCTCTGACAACACACAGAATGGTTTAAATAAAAATCAGAGGCACGTTTCAATCGTTTCACTCTTAGAGAAAGCTGAACATCACATGGTGTACACTAAGTTGCTCTGACAACACACAGAATGGTTTAAATAAAAATCAGAGGCAGTGTTCCTCATTGACAAAAATGTGAAAGACATCTCAATATACGGAAACTGGAAGAATTTGCAACATTGTGAAGCATTTCCAAACAGCTATCTGAAACTGATGACCTCTACATTTAATCTCATCTTCCACTAAGATGGGTTAGCAAGTGTCTCAGTGTTCTGTTTTCGAGGAGGCCCAGAACATTGATTCCTCACACTGGTTGTGTATATTGCACCCAGGTATGTGACGCTGTTCTGCTGTCCTTAGTTGTAGTCTTCCTAACCCCAAAATCTTTAGGCGGGTCCACACTGAGCGCGCCGCGCTGCTGCACCCCGCCAACACCGACTCAAGGAAGGCCTCGGCGCTTGGTGACGTCACGTCAGCTAGGCACGGCGAACGCCAGATCTGTCGCAGGCGGAAACGCCTGGGCGTGCTTATCACTATAAATCTCTTAGTTTTGGACAAAATGTTCGGTATTGTTTTGGATTCTACAGTTTTATTTAGATGAAAGATTTTCTTGCTATCGTAAAGCTTCAAATGAAGATCATAGTTCTGTATTACTGAATCCTGTATAAACAAACGTAGATCAATATGAGAAGACGCTTTGCCCCATTGCAAGCTTCGGAAATTTTACATTCAGGTAACTATATTTACTTGATCCATTTTGTTATCGAAACTTACCCCAACCCCCTTACAATGAACTCGTTTCTTTTATTTATTTTCGTTTGACATCGTCACTAGAAATGTGAACTAATTTACATGTGTAAATGTCCAACTGTTGCCAGTCATTAGATTACAGTCGTTTTCAACGAAAGGAATTCTGAACAGGAAACAAAATAGCTTCATACATCGAAAATACTGCTGAGCTTAAAATGTTTTAAACATCCACATTAGGAAAGATAAATATTCCCATCTTGCAGCTGAAAGGAGAAACTTTATAAGATAAAAAAAAATGTTATTTGATAAAACAAGTATCTCTATTTTGCCTCTTATTCTGTCCCCCACCCCCTCCCCCAACGAGTACAATCGCAAGATATTTCATTAACATTCAGTGCTCCTCACCCCATAGTCAACCAAGATACCTAAAGAAGAGCACCAATATGTTCACAGTTTCTTCTACAAGCAACCCAGTACAAACGTAACTTCCTCAGAAAGCTAAAGAAGCAGTAAGCTAAAGAAGCACGAATTCTGTTGCTGCAGGACCATGAAGTTGTTTTTGTATGCCAGTCCTTAAAACAGGTGGAAATTTAAGTTCAGGCGTACAGTATTTGTTAAGAAGTGTAATGAACTGCACAATTAATTGATTGCAGAAATCTGTCAGAACAATGTGTGTTGGTCAACTACCGCCAATAGTTTCACATTTTCCTGTTTCAAGGAGGGAGACACCACAATTATGAGTACGCCTGCGACAGACCTGGCGTTCGCCGTGCCTAGCAGACGTGACGTCACGAGCAAGCGCCGAGGCCTTCCTTTGAGTCGGTGTTGACCCCGCGCACAGCTGTAACAGAGAGGAGTGCGCCGTTCCAGTTGGCGCGCGCGCCTGGTCTGAAGATGGAGCGAGCCGAAGCCCCGTCTAAACTGAGCGCGCACTTCCTTTGATGTACCGACAACAGCCGGAAAACTGTGAAGCGCAGCGCGGTTCGCCGTCCACACTCAGTGCGCACAGCCGTTTTGCGCAGCGTGGCGCGCTCAGTGTGGACCCGCCTTTTGGACACTGCGTCTTTCATTTTTATGATTTACAAAGTATAACCACATGTGGGGTGTTCTGCAGAACGTAAACCCATAGACCACGGTAATATGCACCATCAGTTGTCAATCTCGCTGGTGGGGGAATGGGATGATTTTGGGAAATGGGATGATTTTGATACACCCAGGCGAGCATGTAAGTACCCTCATCGCTCCACATTTTTTGTCGTACTTTCATTAGTTATACGTAATTTACATCAAGTTTCGTAATTTTACCAGGTTTTCCGTAATTTCAAGGTATTTTACTCAATTACTCGAGGCCCAAACCACCACTCTCGACGAGTCGTCACGTCAACAAACGTCTCATCGTGTCGATCTCGCGGTGCCATCAGCCGACATTGCAGCATGGTTCTCAGTTTCTGTATCATTGTTAAAACAACTGTAATGCTATGTGTACGTAGGCGACATAGTTGGCCGCCTAGAATTAGTGAAAGGTAAGGTAGATTTGTTTGCGAAGCTCTGCCGCCCCCATGGACGATAGAAGGACACTGCCGGGCGGGCCGCTACGGTCACTCTAGGAGAGCAACATGTATCAGCAAGGAACCGGATGTGGAAAAAAATCCCTAAGCTGTGAGTTTGGACGTCTGATACTCGCATGGCCTATCTGCAGGAGATGCACCAAGAAATGGCGATGTGTCACACAATCTTAAAAACGTCAAAGTCTTATGTCTTTGAGATACGACAATAACTCACATCAAAATATTAATACAAGTCTGAATACATGTACGATCTCAGAAAAGTGAGGCACATCCAATGACACAACTTTTAAAACTATAAAAGTTAATATTTCACAGCGGATATACATTTTCACAATGAGCCTCTGAATAAACAACTTCTAATCAAAAATGGTTCAAATGGCTCTGAGCAATATGGGACTTAACGTCCGAGGTCATCAGTCCCCTGGAACTTAGAACTACTTAAACCTAACTAACCTAAGGACATCACACACATCAATGCCCGAGGCCGGATTCGAACCTGCGACCGTAGCGGTCTCGTGGTTCCTGACTGTAGCACCTACAACCACTCGGCCACTCTGGCCGGCAAACAACTCCTAATCGCTTCAAGTGATTTCAACATAATGATATCTCAAATGATAGCATTGCACTACAGCTATCATCCCTGAAAGCTACGTATATGTATTTATTTTATTTATTGATTTACAATGTCCTTAACATCCCTTTCATTATGCAAATGTTTGTCAGAACATCCTATTCACTTACACAGCAGATTAATACAGCGTCACTACCTCACATCTCATCATACTTGTTTACTTATTTAGTGAAACGTTTAATATTTTGCCAGTCATTTTATTTAAATGTTGATTGTAACTGCTACTAATAACCTGTGTTAATTTAAAACTGGGCAATCACATGTGTTAGCGAACACCGCAATTGAAAAGAGAACCAAAAAATGTCTCTGTTAACAAGTCATAAATAATTGTTTAAATAATATTTAGCGATAATCTATAGTCATTTAACGTGAACGCACTTGCACAAGAATAATGACCTATTTATTTATGGACAAAGCTTTATTTATGATTATTGTAAATTATCTGAGTGGAACAGAATGTGTGTGATATTTCTTTATTTAAATTTTTTTGTAACATATTGGTTTAGCGCGGGAAGTGGTCATGTTAAATCAAAACATGTCCCTCGGGTTCGTTTGAGCAGGTACCAGACAGCGCCAGACAACAGGCTGTACTGCGCATGCGCAGCTACGATGACGTAGGCGGCCCGTGCTTGGTGCTTGCCCTGCTCATACGCTTTTCGTCTCATTTCTGGTGGAATTTCGTGCGTGGTGGGGCATCACGTGACCATGTGCAGCCCTGCGGCATGTTGTTGAGAGAACATACAAAGTTGTACTTAGAGCAATTGTTTTATCATATCCCATCCAGATAAATGATGCAAATAAGGAAGCAGTTCTTGGCAAAATATCATTTCAAAATTAGACTCCACAGTTCGAAGTACCATAACATTTTGCTAAGGGGTGATTTTGACAATTCCTTTTTTAATTCGTACTCTGCAACAATGTTATGTAGCATTTCCAACAGGTTTACATCTACACAGCACTGTAGAAAGCTAGTAGAATGGAATACAAATTTCTTGCAAAAAAGAAAAAAAAGAAAAAGAAAAGAAAAAGAAAAAATGAAACAGTTTTTTGTGTAGCTTACACCGGAATGAAGGACAATAAATTTCATCACTAATTCAAAATGTGTAAGAAATTAACAAGATTGTCTGTGAGGCAAAGAAACTGTACAACTGACAGTTTATATTCTACTCTAGGAATAAATATGAAGCCATGTGGGGAGTTAATACGATAAAACACGGTATGCTGCCAGTCTACAATTTAACATAGAATGGCATTCTATAAATTTAAGACGTACACACAAATTCATAGCCGGCACGGTAGCTCAGCGTGTTCGGTCAGAGGGTTAACTGCCTTCTGTAATAAAAAAAAAAAAAACTGAGTGACTGGATCAATAATGAACTCCAACGGCCGTCAGGGGACGTCCGCCACGAACAATTACAACGAACAAAATGAGATTAAAAAAAAAAAAAGGGCGCGCAGTCCGGAGCCGTGCGACTGCTACGGTCGCAGGTTCGAATCCTACCTTGGGCATGGATGTTTATGATGTCGTAAGGTTTAAGTCCAATGGTGCTCAGAGCCATTTGAACCATTTTTTGAACAAATTAAGAAATAACTTCAGGCCCAGAGGGAGTACTACACAAGTGCCTTGTTTTCGAAAAACACTTTCACAGAAAGCATATTTGTAAAATCCTGCTACAGGTGTCATTATATTTGAAACAAAATATTTAATTCAAAACTACTGACCAAATTTGCCTGCTTAGTCAGCTTCTAGTAAATGTTTACGTATTTTCGTACGTATATAGCATTAAGAGATCTTACAGTGTCATAAAAGGAACAAGACATCAAAGACTACGCCAGCAGCATCGGAATTCCATAAACCGTACTAAAACGATTCATTCCGCTCTAATTGTACATTTCCTTGTCCAGATGCACTCTGAAGTACCTGATATTCAGCTTTTCATGTGGTTTTCGTGAAACCAATTTTCTTGGAGGTCCAGTACTGTATTCTCATTTTTGGTTCATTATTATGGTATAATGTCATTCATCCCAGAAAATGAAAATTTGCACTTGAAATTGAAAGAAGTTGAAAGTAGCCGATAGTGCGTAATGAAACACTTCGTTTCAAATAAACTAACTGCCTCAGCGGATCAAAATTAATACATTAATGGTTGATTGCTAATAACGTATAAATAATATAAAATCAGAAAATTGAAACTACAAACTTATTTTGGTCTTTCATGGTTATGAGAATGTATATTAATTCACTTGATGGCTCCCGGCCACAGAAGTCTCTTTTGATTTCATTTGACGTGGAAGCTGTAAACGAAGAGACCAGCAATATTACGAAATATTTTGTGTATTGTGATTGCGAAATGGACTCAGCTTCTGTGTATCTTTGATGAGTATTTAGTTTGGGGATTTCGCTACCATTCGTAACGCTCTCAACGTAACTTTACTGCAGTTGATGAGGATATTTCCTATCTTTATTTTAACTGAATATCATAGGATAACTTCCCGTTTATCTGAGATGTCATTTCGTGAGTAAACCTTATTCAGCACAATCCTCTGTCGTCTACAACAATTACTGACATTAGAATGGAACCCTTGTTATTAAATTATTCATGTTACTTTTATTTTTTATTTCTGTGTATTTTATTAATTCGCTATTCTGTCCACTGCACAGGCTATTAGACTGCAGGATCACAGTTACAAGTTATTATTTGCAGCGAATTAGCAGCCGGACATGAAAGCAGACGTGGGTGGCTCGCCCCTGCGACTACATCGAGCTATTCTTTTTAAACAAAGCCGTGCATAGTCCCAGTACCTAAAGTACGAGTAATCGCAGGTAAAGAAGCAACTACAGTGCTCGTCATTTACGACGGAAGCCGAGTTTAGGTTCGTTCTGCGCATCTGACGTCACAAAACACAGTCAGCCAACGAACAGAGAACGACGTTGCCAGAGCTCGACTGCAGTTCAGAGCACAGACGAGTGTCTTCAGTTTTAGAAACGTTGAGTCATAAATAGAGTAACTGAACAAAAGCAATGTCTTGATAGCAGACTTTCTTTTATAGACAGTTTGGGAAAAGCATTCTTTATACCAATTGCTTCATATTCTATTAATTAATTAAACCAAACAATCAATATGCCTCCTAATTCAGGCGATAGCAAGGAAAGGTGTTTGTATCATTCTCACGAACTGCTTTCCCGCAATAAAGAACAGCGGCTATTGTTTATTTCCTATTGTACTTCGAATAAAAGTGAGTAATTCATAGTCATACCAACGGTATGTGTCGGTATCTTGCGTGACGTTTTAAAATCCTCCGGGAGGGCTGTTGAACGACGAGCTGCGTTAGCGCAATGGTTAAGGTATTTGGCCAGTATGGGAAAAGTTCTGAATTCAAACCTTATTTGGAATTTAATATTTTATTTATTTTAAAACAATATGGAGGTGTCTTACTTCATGTACTTCATGAATTTTATTCGTTTGAATGTTATTTTTTGAAATTTCTTCATTATAATCATAATCAGTTTTCAGTTTTTCTAATTTTCTCCTCCAATATTTCTTTTCACAGCAATTAAAAACAATGAAAAGGCACACATACAACATTCATGTTAACTGTTTTGTTTGTATATCTTCTCTTCCACAGTCGCTGTTTTACTATTCACATTGAGATATATTCTTTTGCGACAGTATTAAAAGTATTATTTAGAGCAGAATTTCGACTCGTGCGTTGCCAAGCTACTTGATTGACGCAATTCTTTGCTTTGCTGCTTTGGCAACATCATCATATTCAATGTTTTCGTCGACTGATCTATATTTTGGCAAGTACTTGCTGTCCGTTGTGACAAACACAAATTGTTTGCTCACTGCGCCTCACTGACAATGTACACTCCTGGAAATGGAAAAAAGAACACATTGACACCGGTGTGTCACACCCACCATACTTGCTCCGGACACTGCGAGAGGGCTGTACAAGCAATGATCACAAGCACGGCACAGCGAACACACCAGGAACCGCGGTGTTGGCCGTCGAATGGCGCTAGCTGCGCAGCATTTGTGCACCGCCGCCGTCAGTGTCAGCCAGTTTGCCGTGGCATACGGAGCTCCATCGCAGTCTTTAACACTGGTAGCATGCCGCGACAGCGTGGACGTGAACCGTATGTGCAATTGACGGACTTTGAGCGAGGGCGTATAGTGGGCATGCGGGAGGCCGGGTGGACGTGCCGCCGAATTGCTCAACACGTGGGGCGTGAGGTCTCCACAGTACATCGATGTTGTCGCCAGTGGTCGGCGGAAGGTGCACGTGCCCGTCGACCTGGGACCGGACCGCAGCGACGGACGGATGCACGCCAAGACCGTAGGATCCTACGCAGTGCCGTAGGGGACAGCACCGCCACTTCCCCGCAAATTAGGGACACTGTTCCTCCTGGGGTATCGGCGAGGACCATTCGCAACCGTCTCCATGAAGCTGGGCTACGGTCCCGCACACCGTTAGGCCGTCTTCCGCTCACGCCCCAACATCGTGCAGCCCGCCTCCAGTGGTGTCGCGACAGGCGTGAATGGAGGGACGAATGGAGACGTGTCGTCTTCAGCGATGAGAGTCGCTTCTGCCTTGGTGCCAATGATGGTCGTATGCGTGTTTGGCGCCGTGCAGGTGAGCGCCACAATCAGGACTGCATACGACAGAGGCACACAGGGCCAACACCCGGCATTATGGTGTGGGGAGCGATCTCCTACACTGGCCGTACACCTCTGGTGATCGTCGAGGGGACACTGAATAGTGCACGGTACATCCAAACCGTCATCGAACCTATCGTTATACCATTCCTAGATCGGCAAGGGAACTTGCTGTTCCAACAGGACAATGCACGTCCGCATGTATCCCGTGCCACCCAATGTGCTCTAGAAGGTGTAAGTCAACTACCCTGGCCAGCAAGATCTCCGGATCTGTCCCCCATTGAGCATGTTTGGGACTGGATGAAGCGTCGTCTCACGCGGTCTGCACGTCCAGCACGAGCGCTGGTCCAACTGAGGCGCCAGGTGGAAATGGCATGGCAAGCCGTTCCACAGGACTACATCCAGCATCTCTACGATCGTCTCCATGGGAGAATAGCAGCCTGCATTGCTGCGAAAGGTGGATATACACTGTACTAGTGCCGACATTGTGCATGCTCTGTTGCCTGTGTCTATGTGCTTGTGGTTCTGTCAGTGTGATCATGTGATGTATCTGACCCCAGGAATGTGTCAATAAAGTTTCCCTTTCCTGGGACAATGAATTCACGGTGTTCTTATTTCAATTTCCAGGAGTGTATTTTAGTTTCTATGTTTTCTTATGTCCACATTTCAGTTTTATGTACTTCGCCAACTTTGTTTTAATCAGATCTTTTTAGAAAAAAGCGAAATGACTCTGGTATAAATAAAACTTTTATTACAGTCGCGAAAGACGGAATATTTCTCTATATTTCATACGTCACCTATCTGGTACATAAATTAAATAAGATATTTTTATACAGTAAATATTGTATGAAATTTAGATATCATGTCCACGGTTCATTCTCAACATTGTGGCAACTAAAATCGACCATACGGAAAGTATACGCTATGGACTTTTAACTCTGCAAACTCTTCAAAATTTCGTGAAATGATTTACTACATTTAATGCTGCACAGGAACTGCGTTGAACATCGAAACGAAATTAAGTCAATTATGGGGGGGAAGGTATCAGTCAAGAAGATGTGTAAAAATCAAATTTTTGGGCCAAATAGTTTTTGTGAAATCGAATGATAAGTGTGTCAAAGCAGTCGGAACACGATGTGTCTGCACAGGCGAGCAGTGGAGTGATGTCAAAATCGCGCACAGCGCGGAATGCGATGGCCACGTCTCTGTAGCAGCGAAAGGGTTAATGCGGCTGTGGTGGCTTTACTTCATAAACTACGCGCTCCTCCCTAGTTTGCGAACTATGCTATACTATGGCGCTGCTTTTCTTGGCGCGTGCGTCGTTTGGCAACGCAGCAATCTCCTGTGTCTGGGCGGGCATGCTCGAGCCGCCAAGATAAAAGAATTGAACTATAGTTTCCACGTATGGACTGCTGTTTAGAAGAGCAACTACGCAGCAGTAATCTTTATTTACCAACGCAATTGGGGTTTTCTCGTCCGGGATATGAATCTAATCCCTTTAGAACTACAACTGTAATTCTAACACTTTACAATATTCCGTAACCCAGGACCCAAATCTGTTGCGTGATAGGCAGTTTACATGGAGGCCCTGAGTGAGTTCAAGTCTGCAGCGGCCAGCAGCAGCTGAGACTTTGACGGCGACATAACGGCAGTGGCGGCTGCGGCAGTGCGGGCCACCGGCGGGGACTTGCGAGTTCATCAGCATCGACACTTCTGGCAGCAGTAGTAGCGCAGAAGCACCCAACATGACCGATAAGATAAGTACTGCCGCCGATAGCCTTAATATGCATGAACCCGCAGGGTTACCGTTAGTAATGGAGCTTCCAACGATTAAGCAATCACCCAGAATTTGTGGTTCAGATAATATTAGTGGACCAGGAAGTCCAAAATCTGAACGTGGTAATAGATACCTTGATAGGGACGATGGTGGTGAGGCATACAGTCTGACATCAGAGATGTGAAATATAACTCCGGATTATTCAGTTGGAACCGCGCCGGATGACCAAAAAATGTACACCCGGGCTCTTCCTCCCATGGTGTCACATTGGAGTGTGAATGTATAGTGCGAGAGGACTTACTGTCTTCCCCTTGTTTCCACTCACAATAACTAGACGGAGCAAGTTGTCTGGTATAAGTGTTTATTACATTAAACTTTCCTGCGCGCATAAAGGACCTGGGAGATCCACTTCCGCACGTAGGTTGCAAATTCTTCCAACAGGGAGCAGACTATACTGTCTGACCTGCCCAGTTTGAAGCTGCCACTAGATGGCAGTTGGAGTGAGTAGCAGAGTCCGAACAGCCTCGTGTTCAGCCAATGCTCCGCTACCGCTGATTTGTCAGGCTGCCCCAGGCGTGTATGACGTGCGTATGACGGCGGTGTTCACGCGACGTTCTTGCATGGTTCGCCATGTCTGCCCAATGTAAGACTTTCCACATTGACATGGGATCTTATACAAGCCACTTTTTAGGCCAAGGTCGTCTTTGACCGAGCACAATAAATTCCTCAATTTTATCGGTGGCTGAAAGACACACTTGATGTCGTGCCTATTGAGGATTCTTTCTATTCTTGAAGACACGCCTCCAAAATAGGGTAAGAACGCCGTTGAAATGGGTACCTCCGCATCTTCATTTACATCCTTGCTTTGAATTTGCTTGGACCGGAGTGCATGGCGTATTTCTCTATCGGAATAGCCATTCTCTTGGAATACCGTTCTTAGGTGTTGTAGCTCATCCGGTAGAGTGTCAGCATCTGAGATCACATATTCTCTACGCACCAATGAGCGTAAGACACTACAGCGTTGTGCAAGGTGATGACGCCTTGTGGCCTGCAAATATAAGTCCGTGTGAGTTGATAGGCGATGGACATTATGTCCCAGTGTACCATCGGCTTTTCTTCTGACCATGACATCCAGGAATGGTAGAACGCCATCTTTTTACACTTCCATTGTGAACTGTATATTGGGATGGGGCGAGGTCAGATGCCGGAGAAACACAGGTAATGCCTCTGTTCCACAAATATATCGTCTGCATACCTCCAGATGCAGGAAGGTTTGGGACTTGCCGACTGCAGTGTTGTTTCCTCGAAGTCTTCCATAAAACAGTTGCCACCATGGGAGACAGAGGACTTCCCATGACAACACTGTCCACTTGTTCAAAATACTCTTCATTGAATCAGAAATAAGTTGAGGTAATACAGGCACACACACATACAGAAAAATTTAGCAGTTGTGCTAAGTGTTGACAACTGTAGTACATTTACAAGCAATTTTAGAATACGTGGTGAGAAGTGATGTCATGAACACATGAGCAGAAGTGACATAAAATCGGTAAAATTACGCAAATTGGCGGAAAATGCGTATAAATTGAGGACAAATACCTCAAAATGTGAGGAAATTGAGGGAGAAAGAGGGAATACTTATATGTCTGCTTGATGCAGGAGGGCTTGTACATGAGAACGAGTATTTGGCAGAAAGAGGAATATGAGAAAAAGTTGACATGGAAACACCGGGAACCAAGAAAATAGTCATTTTTTGTGGACAGCGATAAGATGGCTGGAACAGATTGTTTAACGTGGATGACCGCCAAATGTAGAGTAATAAATTTATACAAGTCGGTTCACAAGCCCAGGTGTGACCCGAGAGTTGTCAGGAACCACGTTATAGACTTTATAAAAAGTGTCCTTAGGCTGAGAGCATTGTATTACCAGCTTGGCGGTTGCAATATACAACTACAGAACGGGTCTTATGTTTGACCTTATGCAAGACTGTTTACGTGTTTTAAACTCTAACAAACAATATTTACAATGTGCTTCTCTGTACTCTCTATCACAGCCATGTGGTGTCAGCCGGCCGGTGTGGCCGAGCGGTTCTAGGCGCTTCAGTTTGGAACCACGCGACCGCTCCGGTCGCAAAATGGCTCTGAGCACTATGAGACTTAACATCTGTGGTCATCAGTCCCCTAGAACTTAGAACTACTTAAACCTAACTAACCTAAGGACATCACACACATCCATGCCCGAGGCAGGATTCGAACCTGCGACCGTAGCAGTCGCGCGGTTCCGGACTGAGCTCCTGGAACCGCTAGACCACCGCGGCCGGCGCTCCGGTCGCAGGTTCGAATCCTGCCTCGGGCATGGATGTGTGTGATGTCCTTAGGTTAGTTAGGTTTAAGTAGTTCCTAGTCTAGGGGACTGATGACCTCAGATGTTAAGTCCCATAGTGCTTAGAGCCATTTTGAACCATGTGGTGTCAGCTAACAAATACCTTACGGAATATTGCTGCATGGTTTTTAACAACATTCTGCTGTGTGTCTATTGACGTAATAGGGATACATACAAGTTGACTGCTGTCTTTGATGCTTTTCTGGAGAAAAGAACCATCTGCCTCTAAAGTGACATGGATCTGCGTTAAAGGATGACAGAAAGTAGATGGAGCAATCTACATCTACATCTACATAGTTACTCTGCAACTCACGCTTAAGTGCCTGGCAAAGGGTTCATCGAACCATATTCATACTACTTCTCTACCATTCCACTCTCGAATAGCGCGTGGGAAAAAAATGGCTCTGTGCACTATGGGACATAACATCTGAGGTCTCAGTCCCCTAGAACTTAGAACTACTTAAACCTAACTAACCTAAGGACATTGCACACATCCATGCCCGAGGCAGGATTCGAACCTGCGACCGTAGCTGTGCGCGGTTCCAGACTGTAGTGCCTAGAACCGCTCGGCCACTTCGGCCGACGCGTGGTAAAAAGGAACACCTAAATCTTTCCGTTCGAGCTCTGATTTCTCTTATTTTATTATGATGATCATTTCTCCCTACGTAGGTGGGTGTCAACAGAATATTTTCGCATTTGGAAGAGAAAGTTGGTGATTGAAATTTCGTAAATAAATCCCGCCGCAAAAAAAAAAAAAAAAATCCGCTTTTGTTTCACTGACTGCCATCCCAACTTGCGCATCCTATCAGTGACACTCTCACCCCTATCGCGCTATAACACGAAACGGGGTGCCCTTCTTTGCACTTTTTCGATGTCCTCCGTCAGTCCTACCTGGTAAGCATCCCACACCGCCCAGCAACATTCCAGCAGAGGACGGACAAGTGTAATGTAGGCTGTCTCCTTAGTGGTTTTGTCGCATCTTCTAAGTGTTCTGCCAACAAAGCGCAGTCTTTGTTTCGCCTTCCCCACAATGTTATCTATGTGGTCCTTCCAATTTAAGTTGCTCTTAACTGTAATTTCTAGGTATCTAGTCAGATTCAGCCCTTAGATTTGTGCGATTTATCGTATACACAAAATTTATCGGATTTCTTTTAGTACCCATGTGGATGATATCGCACTTTTCTTTGTTTAGTGTCAATTGCCACTTTTCGCACCAAACAGAAATTTTCTCTAGTCATTTTCTAATTGGAATTGATCGTCTCATGGTTTTACTAGACAGTAAATTACAGCATCATCTGCAAACAATCTAAGGGGGCAGCTCAGATTATCACCTAGATCAGGCTCACCGGGTGCAAGACAGTTTAGTTCAGCACCACGTACACGAGCGTGTGTCGCTAGTGTCGGCATAGGAGTGAGAGAGAGACAGAGAGAGAGAGAGAGAGAGAGAGAGCTGCGGAGCGAGTGAGACCGCACAGCACTGCTCTGAGCTGGAATGTCCCGCGGTCAGATCAAACGTAAACAAAATATTCTATTTTAGAAATAATTTTATGTAAGGGATATAGAGTTTCATTCTTACTGTTAGTAGTTACAAGTAAATATTTTTGTTATACTTCGTGCTACAGCTTTTTATATCCTTTTTCAGAGTTTAGAAATCGGATCCTTAGTTTGCTGTTTTGTACGTAATAATTTTAGCTGACCAAGTTTGAAAACTTATTAAAAATGGAATTAATGTTATGAAGCTCTGTAATTCTTACAGTCAACATTGTTAAAGAAGACAATTAACATTTTACACGTTTTCCTTTTTCGAGGAAACGATTTTGTCTAGGTTTGGTACAATATTCCGTGAGACTGCTAACCTCAAAGTAGTAGTCAAATTTTTATCGCCAAGTAATGAACGGTTCTTAGTTTTAGCAAGCTTTAAAAGAGAGAAAAAGCGCTCAAAAATATACGTGGAACCAAAGATTGAGAGAACTTTGTCCAGCCGGCCGCGGTGGTCTCTCGGTTCTGGGCGCTCAGTCCGGAACTACGTGACTGCTGCGGTCGCAGGTTCGAATCCTGCCTCGGGCATAGATGTGTGTGATGTCCTTAGGTTAGTTAGGTTCTAGGGGACTGATGACCATAGATGTTAAGTCCCATAGTGCTCAGAACCATTTGAACCATTTTTTTTTAACTTTGTCCTCGTGCTTGTGCAAAAGAGGCTATTTTTCTCGTGGAAGACAGCTGTAAAAGTCATCCAAAGTTTTACACATAAGAAAGCGGTCCTTCAGGCAGATATCGCAGTGCAGGTCAATCAGCTCTAGTTGAAGCACTTGTGAGACTTCCTCAGCCAAAAGGGAAAACGGGCGAACAAATATATCTAAGGCCAGTTGAAGTTCACTTATCTCCAAAAATCTGTTTTAAGACTGTTCTTGTAATTCGCAAATGATTTGAACATAATCTGAACAATGCACATCTTCTTTAACACTGTCTAGTGCAGGAAAGTGTCCACAATTCTTCTTGCACAACTGTCTTTTCCACAAAATAAGTTTTTTTTTTTTTTTTTTTTTTTTTTTTTTTTTTTTTTTTTTTTAAGTGCTTGAATCGTCTGCAGTAAATCAACAACAGAGTGATTTTCGCCTTGGAGTGAAATGTTAAAAGTAGTTAAATGGCTCAAGAACACCAAATTCGCTACCCACTTGGGATCACAAAGTAATTTTTCTGGACGTTCTTTCATTTCCAAAAAGGAATTTATTTCACCCCTCAAGGAGAAAAACCGATGAAGCACCTTTCCTCTGCTCAGCCATCTTACTTCGGTGTGGTAGGGCATGTCCAGGTATTCGGCTTCGATATCAGCCAGAAATTATTTTAATCGGTGATGCGTGAGTCCATGTGATCGAAGATAATTAACAGTTTGAAGAACTGTGTCCATAACTTTTTTTATGTTGACAATCTTCGTACAAAGTGCCTCCTGGTGTATCAGACAATGGACTGCGCAAATAAGGAACAACCGACTTCAGTCATTTTTGACCTGACGTAACCCAGGAATCCAGTGCGTATCCCTCGTAGCGCAGGGGCTCCACCCGTTGGTTACACTGGTCAGGCGTTACCATTTTAAACCCATTTACTCTAACACGTTTTCAACGGCTAGAAAAATATCCAAACCCGTGGTTTAATGGTATAAGGTCGAGAAATTCTTCTGTGACACGCAGATTTTCGTCGACACCTCGAATGAATATGACGAGCTGATATATATCCGCAACGTCCGCGGACTCACCAAGAGCGATAGGAAATGAAATGAAGTTTGCCGCTCTCTCCATTAATTGCTGTTCCATGTCTATGGCCATAGCTTAGACTCGGTGAGCAACAGTTTGAGGCGAAAGAGCTATTTTTGCAAATTTTTCTGTGAGGTCTGCAGGATAAATACAAGCGGCCGAGTCGACCAAGCAATCCTTGATGAGATTCTGAGCTGCAAAGGGTTTCCCTGCTTTCGCAATTCTCAGCGAGCACTTGACCCACCTGTTTCCTCCTTCTACCACGGCAAAAAAGAACATACAACTAATTTTGTACAATCCTGTCTTTAAAACACTTGTCATTTTAACAATTAATTGTTTCATTCACTGAAATTCAAATAAAAAAGTAAAAATGATTGGTTTTAGGTTCGTTTTCCCCGAGTTCCTCTGAAAAGCGGCCTCAGACGCTAGCAAGGACAGCAAATGTGGTCACAAAATAACTTTTTATCTATTGAAATATTTACGTTTTAATTAATTGAAAACATAGATCAAACTATAACATATGCTATCCCATCCATAAAAACACAAATATACAAAAACAAAGAATGACTCCTAATGACACTTTGCTGCCCGAGGGAGCGTTTTTGACAGCTTTTCAGAAAGTGGCAAGAAATGACGCACACGAAACTTTTCTCATGTCTGTGCTACGCTATTTAATGCAGCCCAAATATGAAAATTAACCTAAAAGAAATGTTTCTTGTTCCTGACAATCTGATATTCGATAACTGGCACATTGCTAAGTGACATATCAGATGATAAAGTATAGGTTTATTTATCATCTTTATAAATAATAAAGAGCCATACGATAGGAAACAATTCGCTGTAATGCTGCTTGAAATTTACTTTTAGTTCTTCAAGCCTTGACTGGCGTTCCTCTTGCGACAAATTTTCGAACTGATATTTGTGACAGGTATTAAAATGCCAATCAATCGAGTATTTTTTTTAATACATACTAAACATTTTGCATAATTTTCGACAGCAGTACAAAGGAAATTAATGTCCCACTTGGGTTCAAATAGTGCGAACGCGCCGCTCCTCTTTCTTTTTGCCTGCTGCTGTTGACCAACCATCTCGAGCCACTGTAGCCTTACGTCGGTTGATTAACGGCTCTGTGTCGTATCAATGCTTTTGACCGCTGCTGGCGCAACGGTCTGTCTCCCGTACGAAGCTCGCATAGAGGCGAGCCGGGCGGTCCGCACGGCCAGCTGAGCGACACGGCTCGGCCACTGCGACAACATACGAATTCGCCCGGGGCGCTGGCCGCGGGCGATCGCGGGCGCTTGCCCCCCAGGGGCACAGTTTGGACGAGCGTGACCGATATCATTTATGTAAATCAGGAACAACAGAGGGCCTATGACACTACCTTGCGGAACGCCAGATATCACTTCTGTTCTACTCGATGATTTACCGTCTATCACTACGAGCTTTTGACAAAGTTGATTGGAATACTCTCTATCAAATTCTAAAGGTGGCAGGGGTAAAATATAGGGAGCGAAAGGCTATTTACAATTTGTACAGAAACCAGATGGCAGTTATAAGAGTCGAGGGGTATGAAAGGGAAGCAGTGGTTGGGAAGTCAGTGAGACACGGTTGTAGCCTATCCCCAATGCTATTCAATCTGTATATTAAGCAAGCAATAAAGGAAACAAAAAAGAAAAGTTCGGAGTAGGTATTAAAATCAATGGAGAAGAAATAAAAACTTTGAGGTTCGCCGATGACATTGTAGTTCTGTCAGAGACAGCAAGGGACTTGGAAGAACAGTTGAATGGAATGTACAGTGTCTTGAAAGGAGGGTATAAGATGAACATCAACAAAAGCAAAACGAGGATAACGGAATGTAGTCGAATTAAGTCGGGTGATGCTGAGGGAATTAGATTAGGAAGTGAGACACTTAAAGTAGTAAAGGAGTTTTGCTATTTGGGGAGCAAAATAACTGATAATGCTCGAAGTAGAGAGGATATAAAATGTAGACTAGCAATGGCAAGGAAAGCGTTTCTGAAGAAGAAAAATTTGTTAACATTGAGTATAGATTTCAATGCCAGGAAGTCGTTTCTCAAAGTATTTGTATGGAGTGTAGCCATGTATGGAAGTGAAACGTGGACGATAAATAATTTAGACAAGAAGAGAATATAAGCTTTCGAAATGTGGTGCTACAGAAGAATGCTGAAGATTAGATGGGTAGATCACATAACTAATGAGGAGGTATTGAATAGAATTGGGGAGAAGAGGAGCTTGTGGCACAACTTCACTAGAAGAAGGAATCGGTTGGTAGGACATGTTCTGAGACATCGAGGGATCACCAATTTAGTACTGGAGGGCTGCTTGGAGGGTAACAATCGTAGAGGGAGACCAAGAGATGAATACACTAAGCAGATTCAGAAGGATGTAAGCTGCAGTAGGTACTGGGAGATAAAGAAGCTTGTGCAGGATAGAGTAGCATGGAGAGCTGCATCGTAGTGTTCGTAGTGTTGTTGTCGTTGTGGTCTTCAGTCCTGAGACTGGTTAGTCTCAGGACTGAAGACCACAACGACAACAACACTACGAACTGTGACCTTTCTGAGAGGAAATCACGAATCCAGTGACACAACTGAGACGATACTCCATACGCACGCAATTAAATATGTATATTCACAGTACTGCTCTTAAATATTAAATTCTAATCTCCATTTACGCCAACTTTTTGAAAATTTTGTAATTACTTTTTCTACGTCTACAGGAATCTGGTAATGAATACACATAAGTGCAAGACCAAGGAGGCAGTTTTCATTCACCGATGTTCTTAAATAAGCAGATTCTTCCTTCTACTCCAGCAGTTTCCTTTGCTATTTGCAAACACCAGTTTATTTCTTCAAGATTTGACTTCCGAAATAAGCAAACAGTTTAGAGCAAAGTCACAACTCTAAGCTCTAACACTGTTATGAAATTCATGCTTTTTTCAGATTGCTGTAGAATCATACTCTTAGTACCTCAGAATAAATTATATTGATGAGGAAAACGCATCTTCCTCAGTCTTTGGCAGAGTTGCCCTCTGCACTTTGGAGAAAGAGAAATGAATATGAGTTTTCTAGATTTCAGTATCTGTTTGAATCTGCTGACCATAACATTTATATTCTTACCGTATGAGAGAATGGATTGTGAATGAATCCACAGACGTTATTTTCGTGTACATTATTACATTTGGCTAACTATTATTTGTTCACATTCCGCATCAAAAGTGAGAAGAAAGCCAAAATGGGGGAGAAGTGTTCATCCAAATCGAAAACGTGCAATTGCAGAGTAAAAGGGATTGTCGTAAGTTTCTCACTATTTGCAACTAATGAGAATATTTTCAAGTATTCCTTGGGTTTTCAACGCTTAATTATCAATACCATCTCTTTGCAAATTGCCACTAGAAACAAAATCTTACATACGCACTGCTGGGAAAGTGCTAAAAAAAGGAAACAAATCGCTCATGCCTCAGCGAATATTATCAATTTATTCGTAAGTATAGTTGTTTCTTCTGTAGTTTATTCGCTAAATGGAAAGGTTTCAAGGTTTTTTTTGAATTGTTACATCAAACTAGATAGGCCGACGTAATCAGTCCCTAAAGCAGTCGGAAAAAAAGATCGGTCACGCATCGGGGGGAGGGGGGGAGGGCAATTGCCCCCATTGTCCCCCCCCCCCCCTTGGATCCGCCCCTGGCTGTGTAGCACAAGAACGATATTTTCTGAATCAATGTTGGTTATGTATCAATAAGTCATTTTCTTCAAGGTGAATCATAATGTTCGAGTAGAGTATGTGCACCAAAATCCTACTGCAAATTGAGGTCAGTGATGTGGGTCTGTAATCCAATGGGTTACTCCTATTTCCTTTCTTGAATATTGGTGTGACCAGTGCCACTTTCCAGTCTTCAGGAACAGTCCTTTCGACAAGTGAACGGTTGTATATGATTGCTAAGAAATACGCTATTGTGTCTGCATACTCTGAAAGGAACCTGATTTGTATACCACTGGACCAGAAGACTAGCTTTTCTTAAGTGATTTTAGTTGTTTCGCAACACCTAAGATATCTACTTTTATGTCACTAATGCTAACAGCTGATCTGGTTTCGAATTCTGGAATATTTACTTCATCTTCTTTCATGAAGGAATTACAGAAAAGTGTATTTTGTAACTCCGCTAAAGTGGCACCATCATCCGTAACATCTCCATCGCTATCGCGCAGTGACGGTATTGACTGTATTTTGCCACTGGTGTACTTTACAAATGACCACAATCTCTTTGGGTTTCTACCATATTTTGAGACAATGTTTCATTGTGAAAACTATTAAAAGCATCTCGCATTGACGTCCGCACTACATTTCGAGCTTCTGTGAAACTTAGGCGGCCTTGGGGATTTTGCGTTCTCCTGAATTTGGCATGCTTTCTTCGTTGCTTCTGCAACAGTGTCCTGACGTGTTTTGTGTACCATGGTGGATCAGTCCCGTCGCTTATTAACTTATGCGCTATGAATCTGTCTATTGCTGTCGATACTGTATCTTTGAATTTGAGCCATATCTGGTCTACACTTACAACATAATTAGCTTGGAAGGAATGGAGACTCTGTCTTAGGAAGACATCAAGCTAATTTTTATCTGCTGTTTTAAATAGATATTTTTGCGTTTATTTTTAATGGTTTTGGATGATATGGTTTTGAGCCTCGCTACAATGACCTTGTGTTCACTAATCTCTGTATCCGTCATGACGCTCTCTATTAGATTAGGATTATTTGTGACTAAGAGGTCAAGTGTGTTTTCGCAACCATTTACAATTTGTGTGGGCTCATGAACTAATTGTTCAAAGTAATCGTCAGAGAAACATTTAGTATAATTTCGGAAGATGTTTTCTGTCTACCACCAGCTTTGAATATGTATTTTCGCCAACAAATAGACGGTAGATTCAAGTCTGGCAGTCTTCACCAACCTTAGAGAATCTCTTCCGATCCATAGCGACACACGTCATTAGTGCCAGCATGAGCCACAACCTGCAGTTGGCTGCTTCCTGTACTCTTCATGGCATCAGAAAGGACCCTTTCCACATCTTGGATGACTCCCCTGGTATGCACACGGAGTGCACATTGGCTTTCTTTCCGTCCTTAGCTGCCCTTGTAGCCAGCACCAACTTTCGCCTTCTGCCCAGGGATTCGCGACCCCGCCACGGTTCGCCAGTCACTGTCAGGCAAGTGTCGACTGGCAGGGACGTCCGAATCCAAGAGCACAGTGGTAGCAGAGATCCCAGGCGATGCTAAAGGTTCCAGAGGCGCCAAAGCGCGCGCCTCGGGTGTCCCAATGTCACCGCGGTCCAGGGCAACAGCCTAGAGCCTGTCGACCACAGCCAACACAGGTTGTAGCTGTTTACGGACGGTGGCCAATTCCCTCTGAATCCGTCCCTAACAATTTTTTCCTCTCTTTTATCTCACAACACGTTCAAAACAAACAGATTACTGACGACTACGCGAATTTACACTATACGGGTACTAAAACGTGGTGCTACAACTCTCAAATACTATACTACACCCGAAATTTGTGAATTAAACTATGAAAGTACCCAAAAACACCCAAAAAATTAAGAATTAAACTATGAAACAAATAAGTGAGCTAAGAGTATACGATTTGCTGCTGGCTGCTGCTTCTCCAACGGCGGCAGGGAGCTCACTGGCTGTGACCAACCAACACTAGACGTTCAAAACAAAAACAGATGACTGAGAGAAATTGTAAGGAGGTATGATTTAATGGTAGACTGTTGATTTATTATAGAGAGAGTGAGATGTTGCAGCAGGTCATTTATCGCACATTTAAAACCATTTCTTTCCGTTGTTCTCTTGGGGTGTATCAGTTGTGTGGTACAATCTGCGTTTGACTCATACACATTTGCGTGTTCTGTTTGTGACTTAGAACGCTATCTACCTGCGATAGTTAACAGAAAACCTCTCCATTCCGCTGTCATCAGAGGACTTCCAACGCTTGTGTCATCAGTTATGTCCACCAAACCGATGGAAAACCTGTTACACACCCCAACTAGACAAACGAAAAGGTATGCGAAGTACTCCATTCCCCTGCCATATCTTGGATATAAATTGTGTCTTCAGTTTCATAACTGCAGTGATTCTCAGTTAGCGACAGCAGTTTGTGAGATACTGCAATCCCTGAGTATATATTTGTTTGAGAGACGTCGTGCGTGGAAGAGACTGTTTTCTGTAACGGTATCGCATGTTATTTCACATGTCAAAAACCACTGCTATGTTTGTCTGTTCCTCATAAGATGTTGTTGTCTCATGCATTTTCCGTTGCTGACGATCATTTTACAGGACTGATGCGAGCATAGCATAATTTTCGAACCGTAATCGGATGTAAACAGTGGACCCTATATACTTCCAGAAAGCTATATAGTGCTTAGATCACTAAGAATCTATGTTTTTTTTCCCCTTTCGATGTAGAAGGTAGTAGTTTTATCGTCATCACAGTGAATGGGATAGAAAACTAACAGGGTGAATATATTTTGTGTGTTGGAAATATATTTCCTGCATTGGAGTATTAACAGTGTTTCACTCCAAGAGACTAATATATCGAAAACCACATTGCTTTAACATTATACCATACTTATGTGCATAACCATGTAGCCTTAAATTTGCGTTTTTATGTTCTATGATCATTTCTCTCTTCACAGTACCTCCTTGGTACAGAATCCAAACACTACAACAGTTCTACAGAATTGATAGCACAAATGATATACGTAAACCGTTTCACACTGCTTCTCTCTGGAGGTCCATTATGCACAGATCATATGTTTCTGCTGCCTCTTAATCGTCTGTTATATCACCACAATACTGTCAGATGTATCAAGCTCCCATCTACCAAACACCAATAATGAGTGCTAAACTCTTGACCATGTAATCATCTAAAGAGACTATGTGTAATAGGATGGTACAGAACAGTCCTCGCAGAACAATACTTACAGAGATGGAATGAGAATACCGGTCTACATCACTAGCGTCACTCAATACATGTTTGGAACATGTGTTATAGTATTTGCGAAATCAAAATATTGAAGTGTATTGACTAAGTGGAACTCAGCTCACTCTGTTCCTTCATGAGATGTCGAATGTAGTGGGTAAACGTCCCTCCTACTTCTACTTATTTTCAGATTAAACCACAGACAATGTCACAGGGAGGCTTCGTTAAAGACAAATGAAAAATAACGAGATGCATAGAGAGAGGTCATCTAGAGTTTTGCTCAGGCTCAACGGAGGGGTAGCTCGTTTCGAAATAGAGGGCTTAATGCGAAATCTTTCAATCTCTGACTTTATCCTACGAATGTGAGAACACTATGCGACTCCCATTCACATAGGAGGATGTGGCAAATCATAATAAAATATTGCCGAATTTATGCAGTGTTTTGGCTAAGGAATGTAGTTTTAACACCTCCTCTCTGCTGATGGCTATTTCATACACTAAGAAATAGTGTTTGTGTCATGTCATATAGGCAGTGTTGCAGGGTTCGCAATTTAGTAGAACAAAAAATGATAGAGCTGGCTCACTTTCCTCATTTCGTAAATATAAAAAAATCGCTAGTTTCACTCGTAATTTTTGTTATTTTTCACGAAATTCGAAAAGTTACCCAGCTCTGTCATTTTTGTTCTACTTTTCCCCATCCATCATTCAAAGATTCAAGTCAAATTCATCTGTTTTTTACTTCATTTTATACAATGTGACTCTAAGAAAGTAACTCATTTCTCTAGGTGAATGTAAGAAATTAAAATGGCGAACTTAAGAAAATAAAAAAGGTGAATGTAAGAAAATAATGGTGAACAAGAGTAAGTGATTCATTGCATAAATTTGTTTACCTTCATGATAATTAAGTTGGGACTCATTTTGGGGGCACAATTAAATTTGTTTACCTTCATGATAATTAAGTTGGGACTCATTTTGGGGGCACAATTAAATTTGTTTACCTTCATGATAATTAAGTTGGGACTCAATTTAGGGACCCAATTAAATTTTTATGAGTAGTAATTTGTAAATGTTTTTTGAGATTATTCTTGTTCACAGTTCTACCACATTTACATGTAACTAATTTTTTGAAGTCTCAATGTACATTCTTTGCATACATATCCATGTCCACCTATTTCATATTTATCTTTTTGAAATTCTTCAATAGTTTTCTCAGTCACACTTTCACTACACTGCCTTAACTGTGGCTTGGTGCTGTCCATTTAAAGAATATAAAATGTAATAGGAAAAACCAAATATGTAGAGATTTTCACACTGTGAATTAAATTTCATGAAATTCATTATTTCTATTTTTAAGTTTCTTCATTCCTTTATATTTCAGTTTCATTTGCCCTGTTCTAATTAATTCAAAATCCTAACCATCAATTAATTTAGAAAATCTGTTTGGAAAAGAATCTTTAAATCATTATTGAGCTCTAGACAAAGTTTCTCTAAATATCTAGTATTTAAATATTCACAACCAGTAACATCATATAAAACATTTATCTCTAGCTCAATTATTTTTTTAATCTCTTTCGAGACACATAATTGAGCTTCTTCATAAGAGTCTCCATTTACATAGAAAGATTTTTATTAGACTTTTATAATTTGTAATGACCATATGGTAATGTATCTACTCCATTTTTCGAGACATATCTCTTGTTGTCATATGGACTCGAAACCTTTTTTTATTTCAAATATGTAGATTTCACGTTTCTTACTTTGAATCGTATTAATTCTTCTGTACTGTTCTCTATTGTTAAACAAACAATCTTTGTAATCCACTATACTTATTCTGTTTTAACAACACATTTCTTAACTCCTTTAGATTTTTCTGTTTTATCACCCACTTTATAAGCATACAATTTTTGTTCTCAAACCACAAATTTCTTCCATTATTTTTCCATACATTCATCTTTCATTTTTCCTAAAACTTTCTTGTTTGCTTGTGGAATTCAATCAATATTATCTACTGGATAATCACTCATATCAAAGTAATCAGTTATCGCTTTCATATTTTCATAGAAATCTTCAGTCTGTATAGTGTAGATATAACTATCGGTATCTTGATAACACAACTCAATATTTTCTCCATATTTTGGTTTCATAACTCTGTAGTGAAAATCGTACATCAATTCTTTAGACAGATCAAGTTTACTCATTCTGACATAGATGGGCTTATTAAATGTGATTTTTGTCTTGTTCATATGAATGGTCACAAGGTTTTCATTAAATATAGTTCTGCCTTTAAAGTTTGGCTTAGCTACAAGTTTATCACACTTTTCTCCACCTGAAACTAATTTTATATCCACTGTGTTTCTTATATTTTCCATCGTTTTACCAAACACAGAATTGTTCATCGATTTTTAGAAATCTTTCTCAAAGTCATTTCAAGCCTTCGTCCTCATCTGTGTGTTCACATCTATGTATTTCTTTAGTCATCAGATTGCTTGAATTTTAAGAATCTGTGTATTTTTGTGAGTTTCATTCCAAGAGACAGATACTGTTTGAGGTTTCTGTAGTGAACTACATAATTATGCTTGTCAAGCAGAGTAATCATCAATTTACTTTCCTTTGTCCGTGGCACAATTTCCCCTTCTGGAGCTAATGGCAAATCGTTATGTAAATCATGTAATTCTTTTGGATATGCTAGATCTTCTTTTGAATATGTATCCCCCTCGATAAGTGTTTTACATTTTACTTATTTGTATCTGTTTCATGTCATAATCTTTCATATATTTATTATTTGCTTTTACATATCTTTTGCGACACTGAGATATGCCTCATTTTATTCAATTTATAATTCAAGAGATTGCTTAGTCATTTTTAACATTGCATCCCAAGAGAAACCTGGTGCTGTAAAATACCAAGATGGATCTAAATTGTATGCTTTTATACAAGTTTTTCTAAAATTTTTCAGACACATCAGTTAACAATAGTACATCATTTTTCAGATACAAATCATGATGTTCACCAAGATCGTTCTTGTTAAAATTTTCCCAAACTATTTCTGCATGTTTGTAATCCTCATCACTTATGTCACAGTCATTCAATTTATTGTAAAGTTCCTCTTTTGCTGGTAACTGTGTCTGTTCAAATTTATTTCAAGAATCCATGTAATCATATGGATATACATCTTTCCTGATCACTAAATAGAATAATTCTGCTTTGAAAAACTTCTTAATGTTTTTCATTTGATCTCTCTTCAAATTTGATGGAAGTTTGTCAAGTGAAGATCCATAAATTTAAATGTATTAATAAACCTCATTTTTAAATTACCTGTCTTCTTACCAAAACTAATATATCTGTCTTCATTCTTGGGTATTAAATCTGTCTCCTTGTCATCATAGCAAAGTTCTTTTACGAATAGATGTGAGGCATATCCAGACAGATTCTGCAAGCCGATTGGTACAAAAGCTCGTTGTTGTAACTGGAAATTCCAATTATTACATAATGGATTTACATATTTCCCCATTAAATGGGCATGGTGCCGAACCTTTTTATTTTTCGGTGCATAATGAGATTTGCACAGTGTACAACCTTTAGATTTATTATGTCTTGACTGTTCTTCTGCTGTTAATGGCCTCATTTCTTCAATTTCAGAATAAATTCTACCAATTTCTTCAACTTATTACTTCACACATTCAATAAATATTTTTAGGACAGTTTGGTCCCCTATAAACAACGGGATCTTTATAATGTCCATTAATTTACTTGATTTAGTACCAGAATCCACTTGTTTCATGTTTTTCATATTTCATTGTATATGATTTTTCAGGATTTGGTTGACAGTTGTCCATCTTTAAATGTAAACTTTCAAAATCAGCATAAATAACAAATGGAACATTCTGTGTGTGTTGATATTATTTGAAATTTACATTTTACCCTTCCTTTGACATATCTACTTTCAATGGTTTGTTAATTAAACAATTTTTTGTGTGTTCATCTAACTTTTCCTTATTGTTGAAGTGAAGTAAACACACGTCACAAATATATTTTAAATTAACATGTTTTGTAATTTGACTCGACTCAAGGGGAGATAATTCTTTATCAACAATAGTGAGTATTTTCACAGCTCTTAAAATACAGCAAATTCACATGTTACTCCTTCTTACATTTTGTAATTTTTATGGATACACTTGAGTATCTCATCAAATGAATAAACATTGATAGACACATTAATTCTACTTTGCTTTTGGAAAACTAAAAATGTTCAAGTTTCTGACCAAGATCAAGACCAACATTTTTGTATGTTGTTACTCTTTCTGAATTTCTGTCTACAGGACACAATGCACATTTTATAGCCCATAGAAAACATTTTTCATCATTATTTTTCATGTTAATACATGCTTTCTTATTTTTAATTCTAATTGGTAATTGAATGTAAGATGATCCCTTCAGTGGAATATATTTATTAATCCCTACCTGTAAACCAATACTTCTATTCAACATCCAACCAGATCCATGTGCTTGAAAATCGCCCATTCTTGATATAATATTGTGCTTACCAATTTTAAATTTTCTAATTAACTCTCTTTCATTTGTAATCCTATAGCTCTCTGTCTGGAACTGAAATTCTATAATATTTCTGTCAGTCTGCATTTGGTGCTCATAAAAAGTTTAAAAGTTCTTTTCTTTCCATGATGTATTCTTAGCTTGCATTTTGCAATTTTCATAAATTTCGGTTTTACTGCACTCAAGAAATGGTCAGGCTCTATTGAGTTTATACTATTTTCAAAATTTATAGTTTGTAATCTGTTTTAAATGGTTTATCAACTACATAATCTCTAACTGTTTTCCTGTCTCTTGGATTCTCAAATAAATTAGTGTAAAAGGGAAATATTTTTTCATCATTGGTTCTAGTTTTTGGTTTTGCAAATAAATCAGACGAAAACGGAAATAATCTTTGCATTGGTTTATCTTCTTTATTTTCTTGTTTCGCAAACAAATCTGTAGGAAATGGAAATATTGTTTTCAATGGTTTATCTTCTGTAGTTTTGGCAAATGCATATGGAGAAAATGGAATTATTATTTTCAATGATTTATCTTTATCAGTTTGAAAAACATCATCATTTCCAATTTTATGATAGGGTTATTTTTTCCAAAGATTGTCTCTCACGTTAGGTGTGTGATGCTTAATAATAAATTAAATCAAGGTCAGCCATCTTTAATTTACTATGGCCTGTTAAATTCATTCTCTTACAGCAATCAGGTAGTTTCACAACTGTGATGTTCTCAATTCGGTCTCTCCAATATTCATGAAGTTGGGCAACTGTAAATCACTCCATTTGGCCTTTCTATTTAAAGAAAAAATCATTAGGTTTGAAAAATTCTTATTTAAGATATATTTAATTATTAATCATGAAACGATTTTAAGTTCTTATTTAAGAGATACTTAATGCTAGTACAAGATGATTCTAATTTCTTGTTCTTCATATATTCTAAAGTACATTCCTTACATCTATTATTATGTTTATCTTTGTGTGAAGGATTTATATCAAATGAACTTAAATCTTTAATCTCTTGACAACCTTTACATTTCATTGTAGATGTGGATGCTTGATCGCTCTGAAGAGCTGAGAGCAAGGCACGATCAGTGAGAACTTCTTCATTATTCATCAATAATACTATTTTTGAATGTTCTTCACTTGGGATCTGGTGTAAATGTTCTTCAAAATAATATTTAGCAACACTTTTTCCACATACGTTAGGAAATCGACTTTCATTGTAATTTTTATGTGATATTTATTCATACATAGACTACACATCGTTCTGTAACCATCTTTTGTATATTTCTGTAATGTAAAATTATCAGTTGACTACTCAGATGTGCAATATTTACAAAACTTAGATTTGATGCCTTCTGAAGACTGCTCCAATAGTTGTTGTACGCTCTCCATTTATATAGAAAAAAATTTATTAGATTTACGAAAAAGTTAAATTCTCTAATTTTTGTACTGTTTCTTTTCAAAGTTATTTTCATTCACAATTCAACTCCAATTACCATCAGACACATACTCAATTTGGGTTTTAATATGACTTCTACACAATGGGCAATTATTTCTTTCCTTTAACTATTCATCAATACGCTCTTTGTGAAACATTTTGTTTTTACAAATTGATGATTTTCATCACTTAAACATATAGAACATTCAATATCGTCAGGTTGTTCATATAATTTATAAGGATGAAATATTTTTTGTAACAGTGAATCTAAAATGAATTAATATTTTAAAATGAAATCCTAATTAACTTTTTATTCCAAATTCAAATTAACTTTTTATATTATTAATGAAATTTCCAGATAACTCTTGCTCAATTGATATTTCATTCCAGTCTAATTTGTCTTGAAATTATCTTATAAAGTTTTCAGACAATACATGGTAAAATGATATACCTTCCTCATTGTCTAATGAATCCTTCAGACAATAATTGCTTAGATGATATACTATTCTAATCTAATCTATTTAGAAATTCTCTCATAGAATCTTCAGTCAGTTTTTTTACCATGATATAATATCTCAATGTAAATTGTCTTGAAATTTTCTCATAAAATCTTCAGACAATTCACAATACATTGACCCATAAACCAATCAATTACTCTATTTCCTCTTTTTCTAATTTCCAGATCACAGACTTCCAGGTTGTTGAGGCTCGCCATTTATAAAAAATAATTTTATCAGATTTGTAAATATTAAAATAGATAATTCAGTTAGAAAACATGTTGATGAAGATAATAAATATTTTACAAAAATATTGATGGTGTTTCCCAGACACCTCTAACTTATAATGAAAAAAGAACAGTTTTCATCAACGAATCTGGTCTTTACGATTTAGTTATGAGCTCAAAATTACCAGCTGCAAAAACAGTTTAAAAGATAGATTACTGAAGCAAGAAAATATAGTGAATACAAACTACAAATTTGAGCTACTCTATTTTTTGCAACACTGATAAAAATGTTTCTCTTAAATGGAGTCGATTGTAGATCTGGCACAGTCTAAAGGCTGCTTAAGCAGGAACTTCATCAACAACAAGCTTACATACAACAATAAAGAAGTTTTTGTGATAATTGATACAGACAATACTCCATTATTTAAAAGTAAAGATGTTGCTAAAATATTAGAATATAAAGACGTGGATAAACCTGTTAGAAATGATGTTGATGATGAAGGTAAAATAAAATATGAAGATATTTTGAACCCAGCCCCTAAAGCGAGTTTGAAAGGTAATGATAAATCTTCAATATTTATTAATTAATCTGGATTATATTCCTTAATTTTAAAATCACAAAAAGCAGAAGCTAAAGAATTTAAAGGAATTCAGAATCACCACGTTGAAAATTTTCGAATTCATGCAAGAGAAGAAATATGATTTGGATTTGGGAACATGCTTTAGAGATATTTGGGTTCCTTTATTCAAAGAGAAAAACATGTTAATTACAAACGATATCCTATATATTGTGTATGGAATTCCAGAGGGTAATTTTTTACCCTCTGCAGATCTTAAACTAATAAAAGACTGTGTTGCAATAATTACATGATGACATGAGAGACAGAAAAAGAAAATGTGCTCTATTCACTATGGAATTTCACGTGGGATGACCATCCCACCTGGAAAGTATGGTAATATTAAAAGAGATTTTCAAGCAGCTAAGAGTTTAGCCACTTGAAATAATAAAGATATATATAGGTAATATAAATTTGTTTATTTTTGCAAAACTAATAAAAAATCTCTCTTAAATGTAGTCGATTGTAGATCTATTCAACAACAAGCTTACATACAACAATAAACAAGTGTTTATGATTATTGATGAAGAGAATAATCCATGGTTTAAAGCAAAAGATGTTCCTAAGATTTTAGACTACATTAATACTCAACAAGCTATCAGAGTAAATGTTGATGTTGTTGAACGAATTACATTAGAAAATTTATTAGAACAAGGGGTGCTATCACATAGCAGCCCTTTAAATACACAAAGAAATACAGTATTTATCTGTGAACAGGTCTGCTTTCTTCAATTCTATCTTTTAAAAAAGAATAAGCCAAACAATTTAGAAGATGGGTTGATAATGAAGATAAACAAAGAATAGAACATGTAATTGAGGGTGCTGTTTTACCACCCCTAAATGTTAATGAAAAACATACTATTTTTATGACAGAATATAATCCATATGACTTAGTTATGTGTTCAAAGCTTCCAGCTATAAAACAGTTTAAAAGATGGGTTACTAATGAAAGAAAATATTTTAATACAATTTACAAAAACTTAGCTACTGTTTATTGTTTTCGAATCTATGTCAATCTCATCAACAACAAGCTTACTTACAACAATAAGCAAGTTTCATTATTATTGATGAAAAGAATAATCTATAGTTGCTGAAACTTTTAAATATGAAAATACCGATCAAACTATCAGAGCAAGTGTAGAATTGGACAATAAACCAAATATGAAGAAATTGTTAGGCCCCTATGCCATATGGGTGTAACTTATAACGAAAAAGATCGATATTTATTAATGAAGCAGGACTATATTCATTAATCTTGTCATCCAAGAGAAAAGAAGCAAAAAAATGGGTTTCTCATGAAGTTTAACTTCAATTCGTAAATATGGTGAATACAAACTACAAAATATAATTAATTAAGTAGAAAATAAACTTCAAGATTTTGAAAATAAGTTGAAAGTATGAGTAATAGTAATAGAATTATGTTCAACCTTGCCAGAGATGTAATTCAAGAGAAAGATGAAATTACTGAATATTATGCCAGTCCTCCAACCATTAATCGAGATAAACATAGTGAATTTATTTTAATCAAGAATAATCGTATGTGGAAGTACTCATTTTATGTTACAAGAACTCAAAATAGTTCCGTCAATTCTAAATTGAACGAATTACATGCAGATTATCCAGAAAGTGACATAATTTTGAGAATCAGGAATTAAAAATCAATAATTGGTTCAAATGGCTCTGAGCACTATGGAACTTAATATCTGTGGTCATCAGTCCCCTAGAACTTAGAACTACTGAAACCTAACTAACCTCACTCACATCCATGCCCGAGGCAGGATTCGAACCTTCGACCGTAGCAGTCGTGCAGTTCCGGACTGAGCGCCTAGAACCGCTAGACCACCACCGCTGGCAAAATCAATAATTCTATACCATTTATTGAAAGAAAGATTACCAATAATAAATCAGGGAATTCATTTTGAAACAAGTTTAAATGAAGTTATTCTTATAAGAGAAATAATGAATATTACATTTGAGCATTAACCACTTACACCTTATAAAATTACTTTATGTTTATTTACCCAACTGTTGTGTGAATCATCGAAAAGCAACCGTTTAACATAAACTTTATCGCCTTTCTTTCTCAAAACTTTTTCAATGAGATATACATCTGGATATTTCGTTTTCTGTAGCTCTTGTTTACAAACATTTCTTTTACTTCTTCATTATCAGCTTATATGTGATTGGATTAGAATGAATCACGTATTTAACTTAAAATATTTATGTTCACCAGTTGGCAGTATATCATTTTTGGAAAAGACCTTTAAGTTTACTAATTCTCACTTTGTCACCTTTTTTAACTTTCGCTTTTTCATTAGATACAATGGCGGCTATTTTTATTTTTTTTCTCACTAACTTCTGTTGCTTTCAGTCTTATTGTAGAATGTTTTGTGTTGTTGTACTCATCAACTAATTTTGAAACTTGATCACTCCATTTATAATTTCCTTGAAGAGCAAATTCCTTCCACATCTTTTCTTTAAGTGTTCTATTAAGTCATTCAACAATAGATGCTTTTTATTCTGAAAAAGTGGAATAATCATTGATGTCGTATTTCTTCATCAATTCTTGAAAATCTTTCTTATAGAATAACAGCCCATGAAAATTTTGAAAAGATGTCAATGACTGTCAATAAATATTTGCATCCTTTGTTTATTTTTGAAATTCCATTCAAATTACTTGAGTCCATCTCGAATAGGTCAGCGTGCCATAAATCGTCTATACCAAGAGAGGCAATCTGTCTTCTTTCAAAAAATTTTTTCATCGGTTTATGTAATTCATTAATTATTTCTTCGCGAATATTATTTAGACCTTCATCGCCGACTACTGAAGCAGTCATAGTACTTCGATCACTTACAAAAAAATTTTAACGGATTTACTCTTTACATATTGTACAAAGATTCCTTGTCTTCCATATTTTGTTGTTACTCTGTGTGGATTTTGTGTCTCAGTAAATTTTTTACACTTCAAGCAATAAATGTGATCGCTCTGAAGAGCTGAGTCCAAAGCATGATCGTCCTTAAGGACTAATTGCGAAGTGTGATCTCTCTGAAGAGCTGAGTGCAATGCACAATCGTTCATTTAAATAGATTATAAAATATAATTATATAATTTTAGCTGCCACTGTCATCATCTTTATATTCTAAAGGTAATTCACCAAACATGATTAATTCGCCTCAATCAGGGACAGTCTTAGCAGATTCATTTAGAGATATAGGTATTTTATCCTTCTTTTTCATTTTTAGTGATGAATTATTGATCTGTTTTGGACATAAAATTTTCAGTTTATCAACGGTGAATCTTTTTATGTCTATTTTAAAATCAGTATGTGACAGATCACGATTTACATTGACTCCAAATTAAATAATTCTCTTGATTTTTACATCATACTCAAATGTATACTTGAATATTTCTGTGCCAGTATAGAAAGACCAAACTTCACTCTATGATTGTTCTACATTCTTGTCTGGAGATCACTTATTTGAGTTAGATATGGTGTTAAATCTGCCTTTGAAAAATAATCTTCAAAAGATTTTTCTACTTAATTTTTTGAGAAGAAATGCTTTAAAGTGTTGTAGTTATCTTGATAAATCTGATTAATTTTTTCATTTAAGAGTGTAGTGGTGACATAGTATTTGAACTGTGCTAGAATGCTTGCATATTCAGGTTTTGTAACAACATTTGATAGCTCATATAGAAATAATGTTTCTTCATTGCATCCTTTGCATCAATTGGATCATTTACATTCGCCAGTCTTCTACCTTTAAAGCCAATATAACCTCTAGTTACTTTAAAAATTGCATTAAATTCTTTCAGAAAATATTTCGTTGCATTGGCCATCTTTGGGTCTAATTATGATTAAAATTGCTTAATGATATTTTATATTTTTGGGTGAATTTTACTTTTGATTTTTTCTAGATTGAACACAGGTGTGCTTAGCCCTTCAGTTTGACCTCTATTATTTCCAAAAATGTTCATGAATTGAATGCAAAATATCATTAAACTTAAAATTCTCGCATTACATTTTTAAAACAAATAGACGCAAATGGCCACATATTACTTCATCAAAACTTTGTATTCTCTCAGCATCGTAGTATAGTTCATTTCTTCCCAAATAGTTAACTAGTTGTTTTGGTATATTACCACCAAATGAATCAAAAACAAATTCTTGTCATCATTTTTATAGTAACAAATCCAATGAGTACATCAGATGTATCTAAATTTACTAATCCACATTTATTTTTGATGGCTTATTTGCTACATCATTAATCGTGTATACACCACAAAAAGTCTTTAATGTTCAATTACTTAGTAAGTTTTTCTATATCCGAATTAGATAAAGTATTATTAAATTTGCCAATCAACTCTTCGAAATGTTTTTTGATTTCTTCAGTCCAACACCAACCTTTTTCTCCATTATTTGATTATGTCTTTTCTCTTGTTCTAATTCTTTATCACCTCTCTTCTTCTCCACTACTGCTTTTGCAATACCAGCTGCCCTACCAGCTAGTGAATCAGTTGTTGCTAGATATGTTAATGCTGCTAATAATAATGGAAGAAACCCACCCTCATGTTGTGTTAGTCCTTTCCCTTCCTTATTTATTGTTAGATATTCAATACTTTTTTCACCTTTCTTTCTCTTTTGAAAATCAGTCAAAAACTGTCCACTCACATTTAATTGTTCATTATCCAACATTGATTTAATTGTTTTTAGTTTAGTCTTGCCACTAGGTAGCAAAGTATAATCGATCATAAAGTCATTCATTTATATAGAATAAAAAAATTATAAATATTTTCATAATCCCCAACCATTTTCGTCAAGATCGAGTCGCATTCCTAATTTTCGTTTTCCAGACATTATTAATCTAACTGCTGTTGGTGAAGCTTTTTCTCCTAATGAAGCATCACTTGCACTAACTCTTTCTTTTGGAGCTAACTGAAGTCCTTTATCAGCTTAGTGTCTAGATTCTAAATCTTTCTGACCTCTGTTTGCAATGTTATGTTTTTTACAAGCTTCATCTAATTTATTGCTGGGTCACCACATGCTAGTATTTCTTCAAGCTTAGTGAACGGCCCACAGTAATTAAATCCTGGTAGAGACATCTCAGGTATTGGTAAATTATTTAAAGCCCAATTGACTAATCCTATCCCATGTTTATCGCTTTTCCAAAATGTGTGTGGTAAATATTTCAAAAATCGAACAGGTTATGGAATTCCTTTTGGGTTGTCGATTATGAAAACACTAAATTTATTTGTTAACATTTGTGCTATGCTAACTTTATCCTTGTGTTAATTTTTATTTCCAGCATATTCTTCTCCATGAATAACTGCTAATCTGTCGATTAATTATCGAACATCATTCGTGCAAATGTATTGAAGTGGTTTTTCTGTATACTTTTAATTGAATCAGGTCCAATGGGTAAATCTGGGTCATTTGATGAAGAATATGATAGATGTAATCCTTTTGGAAAATAGACATCAAATTTTTTTATGAGTTCATTGTATTTTTCTTCTCTACTTTATTTTATTTCATTTGGATTACTTTCAGAATATAGTGATCCTGAATGGTACAATATATCTGCATAATTTGATAAACCAACAGAATCAACTTCTCCACCCATATCATCCATAGCAATTTGGCTTCTATTCTTCATATTTATTCAGTGCACCTTGATTTTCTGTTTCACTTAATGTAAAGTCATACTTACCAGGAATATTATCAGACCAATTTTTAGTAGTTTAATTGGTGATAAATCTCCAAATTCTTCTACATGTTGATGATATCGAATCATCTGTCTTTCAACCTCTCTATTTTCTTCAATCGCTTTCAGAATGTTATCTCCTAATCCTTCTATTGCTCATTTTACTTTTTCGATAGCATCAATAACAGGTTGATATTCATTTTTATATTTTCCATATTCTGTTCTTGGTTGCTTTTTCCAAATGTTCTTTCAGTTCTTCAGCTTTCTTCCTCTCTCACTTAGCTCCTTTAACAACCTCTGGTTCATATTTCGCAAACGTTAATTAGGGAAGAAAAAACATTAACTATTTTTATGTTTAATGTTTCTGTTTCTGTTTAATGATTTACGCTCATGTTGGACATTAATGTTTAATGTTTACTTTTACATTTATGTTTAATGTTTATGTTGTTATGAATTAATTCTGATTTTACCTTGATTTGGTTTTCTAGTCATGTCTATTGTAAAACATTCAACTTATCATTCCAACATTTACTACATATTTCTTTAAAGTCATCAAACTTTAAATCTCCTCATCTTATCTAAATATAATTAAAAAATTTAGATTATCTCTTACTAGTTGTTTTGGTATCTTCGAGAAGGTTTGAACTAAGTAAAAACAATCTATTCCTTTATGTCTACCTGTAGTAAAATATTCTCTAACGATATCTTGGTTCTCAATAATGAACTCATCAAAGACAACAACTGAATTGTCTTGACACTGATCCAATGAAACAATTTCATCGTTATTCTCGACAAAGGTAGTTATTTTTTCATTATGCTTATCTTTAATTTTTTCACACGTTTTTATAAATTCTTGATATTTTGGTTGATCTAAGCTTTTAAAGTAAACATACAGATGATTCATTTTATTCCAGTTTAACCAACCAGGAGCTAGAATATAATTCTCGATCAATAATGTAGTGTCTCCACATCCGCTTGGTCCAATTATTGTACATGGAACAAAATTTGAACAAAGCTTACCATGCTTGTTTCTCGACTTCTTCTCTGTAAGCGATATATTTGGCTTCCAATCAGTTTTGTTCATTAAGTAATATTTTTTTTCAGTAGTAAATGAGTGGATTATTTCAACTGAGTGGTAAGTCATCTGTTCTGAGAAAACGATTGACTGTGCCTATACGAGACAGTTATACTAATGTTTCTCTAGTCGGTTTTTATTCAACTTTTTTAACTCCAAATATTATATTGAAAAATAATAAACTTTATTGTGATGGAGAGGCGTTAGAAATTCCTGTAGATCAGTATAGTTTGAGAAACGTTTCAAAAAAATTATTCATTCGAAGAATCCAGATATTCACATTAAGGCAAATGAAAGTCTATACAGAACTGTTATCGAAAGGGACAGAAAATTGCATATGGAGATAGCAGATAGTATTGGAAGTTTGCTTGGTTTTAGTAATCAATTTGTTGAGGCTAAAGAAAAAGCTATGGCTAAAGATGTTCCTTAAAAAACTCCATTTGAGTAAACATAAATTTAAATTTCGCTGAGGGAATGTTTGTAAAGCATACTGATCATTTTCACAGAGACACTAATATTATTGTTTCATACAAGCCCAATGCAGAATGTGGTGCACCAATAATTCATGAACCACATTATCCTCTGAATATTCCTTTTTTTGATACTATTCAAGACTTATAAATTGCTGTAACTGATGAACACAATAATTTAATTGACTTTAATGGTGCTACTGTAACAGTTGTTTTAGAAATGTCTTAATGATTTTTTCCTTAATAAATCAGCGACAGCTAAGGATATCTTACACAGATACCAGTTTTATTCATTCCCTGTGAATGAGAAAACTAAAACTAATTTGAATGCTCCAAATAAGGATACAGAGATTGAAATAAATATTGGAGATAGGTGGCTTCATCCAAATCATGCACAATTGTACATGAATTTCAGTATTACTGGATCTGATGGACTGGATTATCCAATGTGTGACCGAAAATCAAACAAGCAGTTAATATTTACGTAGCAAAACTGTTTGACTTTGTATCGATAAGGAAAGTAAGGAATTGAACATCCTTTTATTTCCTCATCAGTTTTACTGCATCTGACTTCATCTGTTACTGACAAGATAAGCTTAGAGGGACATATTCTTAACACTGGAAAAATAAAGTGTAAGAGAAATGAAATGCTTTATCCACTGTCAATGTTAGGTGGATTTTTTAAACAATACAAAGAAATTATGTGGGAAGGAGGTTTGACTGTAATTTTTACACGTAGTTGAAGTTCTGGAGATGCAATTCTTCGATGGTTTGACTATAATGACGCCGGATTTGAAATAAAGGACACTTTTCCAAAAGAAGGAACAATTGTTATAGAATCCATGGAAATTCGTCTTACTACTGTCACATACGAACCAAATTACGAGCTAGAACGGCGAGAAAACATTCTGAAAAATTACTACAACCCAGCAGAATTCGACATGTCTTACTTCGTTTTTGTCACATTCGAGACAAATCGAAAAAATAATGAATTAGTTGACTCTATGTTCTTTGATCACGTTAAACCTCAGAACGTATACCTAAAAATGGTCAAAATGAAGTGTTTCCGGAGGAAATGTTGAACATGAATCCACCAGATAACTTTCTCAAAGCATACGACGCATTTCTCTATTTTAAACACGTTTTTCTACTAAAATCAGATATCGATATTAACTCATTTAGTTCCATAACGAATTATCCGATTTATGTAATCAATATGACTTGGAGAAAGAATCTTGCAACTACACAGAAAAGTACTATGAAACTTTGTGCCACTTTTAATGATAAAATTCCGATTGATACACTTGCTTATGTAGTTATGTATGGTAAGAAGAATATTACATATGATGCACAACACAGAATAGTTACTGAAAATTTTTAAATATGCAAATGAATAAAAAGTTATAGAAGTGGTAACTTCATGTTTCCAATTCATTTTGAAATGTTTTCAGAAAGGTAGAAAAACTAAAAAATATGAATAGATCTTTTGATGCAGCATTTTTCAAATCGTTTAACTTCTGGTTCAGAAATCGATGTATTGGATTGCTGAGAATCTTCATACATCCCGCTTTCAGTAAAGCTCTTACTCTTTCCTTGTCACTCTCAGCTACACTTGTCTTGCAGCAATTAAGCAAGCTCTTAATAGATGCCTCTGACTGCAGAAAATTATTACGATAATTTCGCTATTTCTGAACCGATTGAATTTGAAGTTAACTCATATTTGAAGAACTGGATCATCCTACATATAGTCCGGATCTTGCGCCTTCTGACTATCAGTTATTTAGTCCATGCAAACAGGCATTAAGGGGCCGTCGATTTGCCTCAGATGAAGCAGTGAAAGAAGCGGTGTATACCTGACTTGCAACTCAACCAAGAACCTTCTTGTATGACAGCATCAGGAAACTTGTACAATTATGGATCAAGTGTGTTGAAATGGAAGGAGGTTATGACGGAAAATCACGTTTTTGTAAGTTTCCTATTACATTACAACAAATTTAAATAACTACTTAGCGGATAATAATTGATTGACTCACATAAATAATTTCCTATCTTTTTACTATCAAAACACTTCATGTATTTATTGTTTGCTTTGAAATATCTTTTACAACACTGCGATATTTCGCCTCTTATTCGCTTTCCAACCTTTACAATAATATCATAATCATGTAATTAATCAAGTGGTTGTTTAGTCAATTTCGACATTGCATCCTACGATAATACTGATGCAGTAAAATACCAAGACAGATCAATAAATATGCTTTTATACAAGTTTTTCTAAAATTTTCAAATACATTACTTTTAATATATAATCAGATTTTTGCTGTTAAATTTTTTCCAAACTGTTTTTGCATGTTACAATCTTCATCACTTATTTAAGTCATTCAGTTTATTATAAAATTCTTCTTTTGCTTGTAATTGTGTCTCTTCAAATTTTTTATTTTTTCGAATAACTCTTCTGGGAAAATTTTTATAATGCTTTTTTTGTGTTAGAAGAGTCAACACCGTGTTACAAGTGGAGGCCGAAATGCACATGTTTTAGCTCACGCAACAATGCTGTGAATTATTTCCTTCCTTGAAATAATGGAGACTTTCATGATTCTCTTTCTTACTTTTCGTAATTTTTAGTGGATACACTAAATATTTTTCAGCAACCAAATAAATGTTTTATATACATTAAATTTATTTTCAGTTTTAGTGTATGATAAACCACTAAAGGAAACTCAAAATTTTCGAGTTTTTGTTCAGAATCAAGTCCAACATTTTTATATTTTGTGACTCTTTCTAAATTTCTATTGACAGGATATAATGCATATTTTATAGACCACGGAAATCACTTTCTATATTTATTCTTTACATTAACACATGCTTTTTATTTCATCTGGTAAATCGATTTAAGATGGCCCTCTCAATGGAACATATCTATTAATTCCTAACTGTAAACCAATGATTATATTTAATGTACATCCTGATAAATATGCTTGAATCACCCATTCTTGAAAATATATTTTGTTTTTTGATCATAAATTTTTTAATTACCTGTCTCTCATTTGTGATCCCATAGTTTTCCTTCTGGATCTGAAATTCCATAATGTTCCTATTTGTCTGCATGTGGTACTAATAAATTTTTAAAAGTTATTTTGATTTCATGATGTATTTTTTTAATGTCTTATACAACTTTCATTATTTTTTGTTTTACTGCAGGTAAGAAATGATTAGGTTCAATTGAGTTGATATTATTTTCAAAATTTTTTTCTCATAATCTGTTTGCAAATACAGTAACAACTACATGATCTCTAACTGTTCTTTTGTCTCTAGGTTTCTCAAATAAATTTGCATAAAAAGGATGTAGTATTTCATTAATGGTTCTAATTCTTTGTTTCTCAAAGATGTCATTAGAAAACGGAAATATTTTTTCGATGCTTTATCTTCATTATTAGTTCTAGTTTTTATTCCTGGAAGAGGTCATTAGGAAATGGAAATATTTTTTCAGTGTTTATCTTCATTATTTTTGCTAACATCATCATCATTTTTCATTTTATTATAAGATAATTATTGTCCAAGACTTCCTTTTTCTGTGACTTGATGTTTTTTAATACATATAATTAGATCAGCTATATTTAATTTACTATAACCTTCCAAATTATTTCTTCTACAATAATCATGCTGTTGAAAAACCAATAATCGCTCCATTTGGCCCTACTATTTATATAAAATAAAATGTATTAGATTTGTAAAAATATGATCTCATATTTTTAAAATGTTGAGATTTTTTTAATAGATATTTAAGTACTAAATACAAGGTGTTTTCAATTTCTCATTTTTCATATATTCTAAAGTACATTTTTTACATTTATTATTATGTATAACTTTATGTGATGGATTAACATACGAAAAATCTAAATTGTTTATTTCTTGCCATGCTTTTCATTTCTTTACCACTGTATCAGTTACTTGTTTTTCTTCATTATCATCGCTAGTAATATTTTCGGATGTTCCACACTTGGTATTCATTGTGAATGACCTTTGTAATAATATTTAAAAATATTTTTTCCACATACACAAGAACATTGATTATTGTTTATTTTATCATAAAAGTCTCTTATAAAATTTAAGTTATTTTTTGATCTAACGAGATAGAAACCAATCTTACTTTACCCAGAAAGCATCTTATTACATATTCAGATATTTTCTGGAACTAATATACATGATTCCAATTACATTTATCTTGAAATTCTCTCACAACATCTTCAGATAATTTTTGACGTCATGATATATTATTCCAATGTAATTTATCTTGAACTCTTAATACTTTCCATTTATACTCACTAAATGGATTATTCTTTTCAATATAATCAACAACTACATCTCTGTATGCTTGATTGGTTAAAAACAAGTTTTATAAAATTTCAAAATTTTTACTCATGAGATGAATCATCTGAATAAGATGTAGTTCCCCAATTTTTTGTTCATTCAACGCATTGTGTCAAGAAGAACTCACACTTCGTTTGCCAATATTATTATTACTAAGTTCCATAAGTTGTTTTCTTACTTTTGAATAATTTTTAAGTCTTAATTGTTTTGGTGTAGAATTCAATTTATTTACTTTCTGACTATTTAGGGTCACCATATGTCAGAAATAAATTTAGTAGACTTGTACAGAAATAAAACTCAAAAACGTTTTTTTCCTTTTAAAAATCATTTCATTCTTTGAACGAAGAATGCAACTGAGAGAACTTTCCCACCTAAAAATTTCAAAAAAATGTAAAAATTTTATGTTGACTATAAGCCAACAAATTCTGTTACATTGAGATATCAGTTTTATTAATGAAGTAAGATTATATTCACTAATTTTTAAATATAAGAAAATTAAAAATTTGATAAATATTGTATCTCTTACAAGGAGTCAATTATAGATCTAATCAACATCAAGCTTACATACAATAATGAGCAACTATTTATCATTATTGATAAAAAATGAATAATACATGGTTTTATGCAAAACAAGTTGGTGATCTTTTAGCATATGTTCAACCCTGACAAGCAATTCAAGATTGTGTAGTTAATGAAAATAATGAAATGTATAGTGAACTGAAAAATATCTCACATATAAATGAATGTATACAACATCATACAATGTTCATTAACAAAAAAGGAATAGCTTCATTCCTACAAAAATGCAGAACAGTTATTTCATAAAGTGATATACAAAAGCTTATTAGTGATTTTGATTTGTAATTGAATTTAGTTACACAAACAAAGGAAGGAAAACGCACTAGCATCATCAATTATTTTAAAAATGAAAATTTTGAAACACATGGAAAACATAGATTTGATCTATATTTGACAGAACACAGAATATCAGCTGAAGGTGATGAAGAAATCCACAATAATCGAAATATAACGAAAGACATTAAAGGGCGTTAATTAATAAAAGAAATTCTGAAGTGTAAATCAATTAGACTTGATCCTGATGAGGAAAAGTTTATTAGTTATGATGTCAGCAACAGAATACATGTATATATTTTAAAAAGAGTGTAGATGAATAAATAAATAAGAAAATAGCTCGCCTCCAAAAAATTCAAGATTTAATAAAAGATAAGGTAGCCAGTCAATCACTCCCATCACAAAAATTCAACTTTTAATAAAAAGTAGGTTTTCTCCAATTCAGTGTTCCCATAAAAATTCAGATAGTTATTACAACTTCCCCAAAACATATGAACAATACAAACAAATATAAAGAACTTTTAAAGAACCTATATGTGGAAATACGTGAAATAACAAAAGATTTAAACATACAGTTTATTCTGAGAAGCATAAAAGAGATTTAATAGAATGTACCGATAAAGTACAACTCAATTACATCGATTAAAAAATCTCAACATCCTACGGATTTAGAAATGGAAGTATTAAATGTAAAGCAGCTCCAGGCTACTGCAAAGATTTTAAAAATAGAGTTATACTATAACTATCATAGAGAAGAACAATTACCTTTAGTAAAAACTATAAATTAGTATTAGAAATACCATTTCCAAAAGATTTAGAAATGAAGAAATCTGTCAAATTAAATCAAATAGCAAAAGAACATGTAGTTGCTGGATATTATTATTTTAATGGTAATAAGTATATAAAAAACAGATACAATAAAATTAATGTTGTAAGAAGAAGAAAGGATTAAAAGACTACAGGAACTTAGTTTGGATGATGCAATACTTTTCTAGAAGAAACTGAGTAAATATTTTCTATATAAAATTCCAAAGGGAAAAAAATTAGCCTTTGTAAATTTTAAACATACTATAAAAGATTATGTTGATTAACAATGCTATCCTGTCTTGTCTGTATGGAATTCCAGAATGTATGAGATAATCGCCCACAAATTTTAAATCGCATTCTTTATTGTATTCCAGAGTGTGGGAAGCTGCACACTGAAAAATTGAAAAATACAGAAGTTAATTCATAATATATTTTCTGTATGGAAATCCAGTAGGGGCACATTTACCCTCCATAAAATTTTAATGAATGATATTTTATACTTTATTGATGAAGATTTTCACGGGGGCAAATATTTTGTCTGTTTCATGATGTAGATTTTCTTACACATGAAAGACTGTATAAACACATATTTACAAAAATATGTTTTGATGGCTTATGAATAAGATATAAATTCATTAGTAAATCTTAATGGATCGATTTCAGACCCATTAAAGGTCAATGACATTTTAAAATTGATTCATTATGAAATATCAACCTGTATGAGCATATAGACTGAAGAAATAATAGATTTTAAAAGAATTTCAATAAAAATACTTAAAAATTATAATCTAGAATGAACAGAAATAAAATATAATGGTCACTTAACTTTAGAGTATCAATGTATTCAAACTGAAGCCAAGCAAATAAAACCAAATAATTCACATAAGAAAGTCAGTGATCGGATATTAGGATCAGTGAAATACGAATAAGAAATGCCATAATTTTACTCAAAAAATTAACAAGCAAATAAAAATAATTTTTAGAACATGGCAGCATTCCATCAACAGCTCAAGCAGTCTCAAGTACATCTACTCACAGACTTAAGTCTTTTTTAAGTGACACTAATGCACTTGTCGTTAGTTCAGAAACAACTATGAAAAATATTTTTGAATTTATTCAGAGTAACAAAAGGATTGTATATAACAATAAGACGTTTTTGCGATAGTTGATAAGGACAATAATGAGTGATTTAAAACTAAAAATGTGTATGATATATTGGAATATTGTAACTCTAGAAAAGCTTTCGATGATAACATTAGAGGGAAAGATATTAAAAGTTATAAAGCATTTAAATGTAAACAGCAGTTACACTTACATCCAGACACAAATTTTATTAATGAACCAGGTCTATACACATTAGTTTTGAATTCGTCTATGCACTGTGCTACAAAATTTCGAGATTGGGTTTGTGATGAAGTTTTACCATCAATTATAACACATTTTGTATATACACTACAATCAACAACGAAATTTTAGAGTAACAATTTGAAGATTTATATATTGATAAAGAAATGGCTATGTGTGTTATGAACAAAAGAAGGGAAGGTATTCAAAACTTAAACGTAGATTGCTTTGGTAGGTTCTGGCTTAGCCCTGGCTCACTAGTTCACCGATGCAGTTCTATTACTTTGGATCCTAAATGTATCCAGCACCTACCAAAGCAATCTATTATAAACCAATTTTCAGGTCTAACTCAATGTTTTCTGACAGAAGGCGAATGTAAGAAAATGAATTTTAATAACTTTCTATAAAAATGGAACAGAAGAAAATAAATAACATGAATTATAGTGAATATAAGAAATTTTTTACATTTTCTTATATCTTTAAATGTCTGTATGGGAATGAATCCATTTTATTTTTCAAAACTTATATTTTGTTATCGTGAGGACTCAATGCTTTCTAGTTTATCTTAACACAGTATGTTTCGTATTTATCACTTAAAATCATATTAATCATTCTGTACTGTCTGCTGTTGTTAAGCAAACAGTCTTTATAATCTTCGAAGCTTATTCTATTTTCGACAATACATTGCTTAACACCTTAAGGATGTTTCTCTATTTTGTCACCAATGTTATAATCATATATTTTAATTCTTGGACCCCAAAATTCTCCCATTATTCTTCCATTGTGTTGAACATTTATTTTTCCTACAATTTTCTGGTTAACTTGTGGATAATTTTAAATATTATTTCCAGGAGAATTTTGTATTAACTCTGTTTCTAATCTTTTAAATTGTCTTACCAAGTACTGAATTATTGATTAATTTATAGAAATATTTTTCAAACTCATTTTTGGCTTTAGTTTTCATTTCTGAATTCAAATCTACACTCCTGGAAATTGAAATAAGAACACCGTGAATTCATTGTCCCAGGAAGGGGAAACTTTATTGACACATTCCTGGGGTCAGATACATCACATGATCACACTGACAGAACCACAGGCACATAGACACAGGCAACAGAGCATGCACAATGTCGGCACTAGTACAGTGTATATCCACCTTTTGCAGCAATGCAGGCTGCTATTCTCCCATGGAGACGATCGTAGAGATGCTGGATGTAGTCCTGTGGAACGGCTTGCCATGCCATTTCCACCTGGCGCCACAGTCGGACCAGCGCTCGTGCTGGACGTGCAGACCGCGTGAGACGACGCTTCATCCATTCCCAAACATGCTCAATGGGGGACAGATCCGGAGATCTTGCTGGCCAGGGTACTGGACTTACACCTTCTAGAGCACGTTGGGTGGCACGGGATACATGCGGACGTGCATTGTCCAGTTGGAACAGCAAGTTCCCTTGCCGGTCTAGGAATGGTAGAACGATGGGTTCGATGATGGTTTGGATGTACCGTGCACTATTCAGTGTCCCCTCCACGATCACCAGAGGTGTACGGCCAGTGTAGGAGATCGCTCCCCACACCATGATGCTGGGTGTTGGCCCTGTGTGCCTCTGTCGTATGCAGTCCTGATTGTGGCGCTCACCTGCACGGCGCCAAACACGCATACGACCATCATTGGCACCAAGGCAGAAGCGACTCTCATCGCTGAAGACGACATGTCTCCATTCGTCCCTCCATTCACGCCTGTCGCGACACCACTGGAGGCGTGCTGCACGATGTTGGGGCGTGAGCGGAAGACGGCCTAACGGTGTGCGGGACCGTAGTTCAGACGGTTGCGAATGGTCCTCGCCGATACCCCAGAAGCAACAGTGTCCCTAATTTGCTCGGAAGTGGTGGTGCGATCCCCTACGGCACTGCGTAGGATCCTACGGTCTTGGCGTGCATCCGTGCGTCGCTGCGGTCCGGTCCCAGGTCGACGGGCACATGCACCTTCCGCCGACCTCACGCCCCACGTGTTGAGCAATTCGGCGGTACGTCCACCCGCCCTCCCGCATGCCCACTATACGCCCTCTCTCAAAGTCCGTCAACTGCACTTACGGTTCACGTCCACACTGTCGCCGCATGCTACCAGTGTTAAAGGCTGCGATGGAGCTCCATATGCCACGGCAAACTGGCTGACACTGACGGCGGCGGTGCACAAATGCTGCGCAGCTAGCGCCATTCGACGGCCAAAACCGCGGTTCCTGTTGTGTTCGCTGTGCTGTGCGTGTGATCATTGCTTGTACAGCCCTCTCGCACTGTCTGGAGCAAGTATGGTGGGTCTGACACACCGGTGTCAATGTGTTCTTTTTTCCATTTCCAGGAGTGTATATACTTCTTCAACTAATCCGATTGTTTTAATTTTAAAACTCTATGTATTTTTGTTAATTTTATAAATAATGCTTAAGATTTCTATAATGAAATACATATTTATTTTAAATTTCTAAGGTACTTAACAATTTCATTTCTTTTGTCATCCAGGCACAACTTTATTTTGAGGAACGAATGGTAAATCTTTATTTAAATCATGTCATTCTTTTGGATACTGTAAATCTGTTTCAAAGCACATCCAAATTTAGCATTATCTGATATTTTACTTATTTTTCTACAATCAAAATTATTTCGTTCATGTCATTCAAATCAACCATAGGTAAATATTGAGTCAGACCATACCCATTTACGTTATTTGCATCTAAATATGCTAGCTAATTTGGTATCTTTTTACTATCAAAATTCTTCATGAAATTATTTTTGCTGTAACATATTTTTAATAGCTCTTTGATATTTATCCTCTCATTCCCTTTTCAACTATTTCAATAATGTCATAACCATGTAATAAATTAAGTAGTTGTTCAGTCAATTTTAACATTGCATCCCAAGATAATTCTTCTGCAGTAAAACAACAAGGTGGATCACGACCATATGTTTTATACAAATTTTTCTAAAATTTTCTAATATATCCGACATTAACAATGTATCATTTTTAATATACAAACATGATATGCACCTAGATTGTTAATATTAAATTTTTTTAAATTATTTTTGCATATTTATAATATTCATCACTTACTTCACAGCCATTCAATTGGTTATTTAATTTTTTTGTTGTTAATTCTGACTCTTCAAATTTCTCCAAGAATGCATGTAATTGTATGGATATACACCTTTTCTGATCACTAAATCGAATAACTCTTCTGGGAATAATTTACAAATCTGATGAAAGTTCCTCAAGTGAAGAAGCAATAAGTTTAAATGTTTCGATAAATCTTATCTTTAAACTTTCTGTTTTCTTACAAAAACTCATATATCAGTCTTCTTTGTTTCGTAATAAACCCATTTTTATTTTTAATCATTAATAAGTTCTTTAACAAAGAGATGCGAATCATATCCTGATAAATTCTGTAAATATATTGGTACACAACCCGAAAGTTATAACTGTAAATTACATTTACTGCATAAGCGATTTATAAATTTTCCAGTTAAATGATCATGATGATGAACTTTCTTATATTTCAGTGTATAATGACAGTTACACCATGTACATTTATTCCATCTTGAATATCTTGATTCTTCTTCAGGAGTTAATGGTTTCATAAAATGATAATGTGAATTATTTTGTTTCTTAAAATGAAGGAGATTTACATGTGTCTATTTCTTGCTTTTCGTAATTTGTAATGGATACACTTGACAGTTTCCATCAAACGAATAAATGACGATTGATGTTTAAATTTTATTTTTGGTTTTTGGAATATGGTGAACCACTACAGGAAATTCAATACTTTTAAGTTTCTGTTCAAGACCACGATTTTTAGGTTTCGTATTTCTTTCTCAGTTTTTAACTACAGGGTATAATGCAGATTTTATAGCCGATAGAAACATTTTCGAGAATTATTTCCACATTGTTACATGCTTTTTTATTTTTTTATTGTATCCAGTAAATCGATGTAATGTGATCCTCTCAATGGAGCATATTTCTTCATTTGTAGTTGTAATCCAATGACTCTATTTAACGATCATCCTGATTTGTGATCTTGAATATCAAACACTCTTGATAAAATATTTTGTTTGCCAATATTAAGTATTGTAATTATCTCTCTTTCATTTTTTATCCTCTAGTTTTCTGTCTGGAACTGAAATTCTCTAATATATCTGGTTGTCCCCATTTGGTACTCAAAAAAATTTAAAGCTATTTTAAATCCATGATGTCTTATTAGATAATCATTTACGATATCCATAATTTTGGGTTTACCACAGCTAAGAAATGATTAGGCTCAGCTTACTTTACATTATTTCCAAAATTTGCGTTTGTAATCTGTTTTGAAATGCAGCATCAGCTAAATAATTTCTAACTATTCTCCTCTCTCTTGGTTTATCAAATAAATTAGTATGCAAAAGATATAAAATTCCATTTGAGTTCTTAGTTCTTTTTGTTTCACAATCACATTGGTAGAAAACAGAAATATTATTTTCAATGTTTTATTGTCCACCCCCAGTAGCTGAGTGGTCAGCGTGACAGGCTGTCAATCCTAAGGGCTCAGGTTCGATTCCCGGAAGGGTTGGAGATTTTCTCCTCTCAGCGACTGGGCGTTGTGTTGTCCTAATCATCATCATTTCATCCCAATCGACGTGCAAGTCGCTGAAGTGGCGTCAAATTGAAAGACTTGCACCAGGCGAGCGATCTACATGACGGGAGGCCCTCCTCACAAGCCATTATTATTATCATTAATGTTTTATTTCATTATGAATTCTAGTGTTTTGTTTCACATAGACATCATTGGAAAATGGAAATATTTTTTTCAATTTAGTATCTTTGTTAGACGTAGCTTTGTGTTTTTCAGAAACACATTTCTAGAAAATGAAAATATCTTGTTCAATGCTTTATCTTCCATAGTTTCTAATACCGCATCATCATCATTTTTAATTTTATGATAAGGTTTCCAAAGGCTTCTTCCTCACAGATTTAAAGCTGTGATGTAATGTCTTTTGATGCATCTAATTAGATCAGCTTTATTTAATTTACTATACGATTTTTGATTATTACCTTAAAAATAACCACAAAGTTGAAACACTGTGAATTGCTCCATTGGCCTTCATATTCACACAAAATAAAATTCATTAGAAATTTAAAAATAAATTTTCCAAAATTGATCAGAGAAAAGTTTTATTTAATTGATATTTAAATTACCTGATTGTCGTTTCTTATTTTTCACACTTTCTGAACTCATTTTTTATATTTGCCACTGTGGTTATCTTTATGAGAAGGATATTTGTAAAAACAGTCTCAGCTTTTTGTCTCTTCACAAGCTTTACATTTCTTTGCTACTGTGTTTTATGCTTTTTTTCCCTCTTTTTCCATTGACAATAAAGTTTTTGAAATATATTTCCCCTTAATTTATTGTAAATGATTCTTATAATAATAATTAGAAATACTTTTACCTCATTCAGAACGAATTCGATAATCTATATAATTTTTACATGATATTCATTTACACATTTTGTACACATCGTTCTGTATTCATCTTTCGTATATTTCTCTGAATTAAAATTACCAGTTGACTTCTCAGAATCACAATATTTACACAATTTGCATTTGACTTGGTGCTGAACCTGCTCCATTTATATAGAAAAAATTATTACTTTTGTGAAAGTGTAAAATATTATAGGATTAATCAATTCTCAATCATCATAACTATAAGGATCATAATCATCATCAAACTGATCTGTAACAGACTTTTCATTAAATATTTTAATATTTCTTCTAAACATTTGACATTTAATTTGTTCTTTAAATCATTCATCAATACACTCTTTATGAGAAATATGATTACAGCTTGCTTTTATAAATTGATGATTTTCATTACTTGAACGTTTTGGACATTTACAACCTTCAGACTGTTCCATTATTTCATGTGGCTTGAATTTATTTTGTATAAGCATTCAAATTTTTTTTTGGCATTTTTGGCATTTTAAAATTATCTAGCAATTCACTTTTTGTTTAAATTTAATTATGAAATTTTCAGACAATGTTTGTTCATTTGACATATCATTCCAGCTTACTTTATCTTGAAATAAAATGATACAGCGCTTGTTTCTCCACAAGTCCCATGTTTTACTCCACCTTCTTCTTTTTGTGGCTCCCATCGCTTTCTGTTGTGTGCTGCTATTTGTGTGACCTACTGGTGTGTTATACAAATTCGTTTCCTTTAAATCTTTCAAATTTTTTATTTTCATCTGGTCGTGTTCATTATTTCATTATTGTTCTTTATCCACAGTGCTTCTGCAGCTTAATTTTGGCATTTTTGTTATAAATCTTAGTTATGGTGTCAAAACTGCTTATGAGCACGATCTGCATGTGTTCCCTGTACGTAACTGCATGTGGCACTCTGTTTAATGCACAACTGTATACATGCTCTGCACTATGATAGCTGGTTTTCATTGCACTATGTTTAGTGTAGCAGGATACGTGCATTTCTGTAAGTGTGGCCTTATTGCAACACCACTGTGTCTACTACCACGATGACATCAAAGGTATTGTTTTGCATTTTAAAATTTTTATTTGACCTACCACTAAGTTAGTTATTCTTTCTTTGTAAGATTTGCTTATCAGTTTAGCTCGGTTTGGATGTATTATTATTCAACAGAACTATAGTTCTATGAATGTATCTCAGTCGATTGTTCATAAAAATTTCTTTGAATATTTTATCACAACTGTGCATGAGAGGACCATACCTTAACTATTATTTTCCCTCTGTTCTTCTTGTAGTTAACCTGATAATGTCCTACAACGGGGAAATGCTTCATTAAAGCAATATTTTTGCAACCAAGCTGTTTTATTCAAGAATATGGTTTGCAACAGCCAATACCCATAAGTCATCCTCACTCGTATGTTTCTCATTGGCAATGAAAGATGTGTCGCCTATATATTCTTTGACACAATTTTCATTAATTATTTGTAAACGCTGAGTGCTTTCAGTGAAGTCTCGAGTTGTTTGTTGCTTTGATGTATAGCTTGACCAGCGAAACTGAAAACAGGGAGAATGAGGTTAGAGTATTTTCGTTTCACTAAGTAAGAAATTAATTTAATTTGAATGGTGCACAAAGCAAATAAAATATGACTGTAAAATGTAAACTTTGTCTGTGAAACAAATTTTTGAAGTCTGCATGGAGTACAGCACCTAATTTAAGGAAGTATATGCAGGTAATCAATTACAATTTCAATATTTATTATGCACCAGTAAAGTCAAAAGGTTAAATACATGTACATTCATTGCCAAGTGACACCAAAAGTTGCCAAGAAATACATTTCCAACCTAAAGAAACAATGTAACTACAAATATTAGTAAATGCGTAATATAATGATTATTATTTACTACAGTAGGAATATAACAAAGGGCAAAATATAAACATTTTACGAATGATCACACAATATTTGTTACCATTGCAAAAGATTCATCCAAGAAGGTTATCTGAAATGAAACAATACCTGCACTGACAGCAGAAAAGGAAGTCTGACCTTCAAACTAAAAGTACATGTACAAAGATACAATAATCTACACCTTCCTTCACAAATAACGCTACCAGTTACAGCACTGCCAACAAGCTACATTTAGATTTTGTCTACCGTTCTCTTCAACCCTTTTCAGAGGTAGGAGAGTCATTCATCAAGTTAATAAGTGGTTTGGCGTCAAATATTAGAGAGATGTGTAGGGCTGTTGCTGCACAATTGAAAGAAAGGTACAACAACCATAAGATGAGACTCAGAGAAGAACTATCAAGAGTCGATGCAGTTACGACAGCAGATTGCTGGAAACATTTTAGTGCAGCATCCTGGGGTTACTGTACACTGTGTACAAAATCTGGTATCCTTACTACAAAGATGCATGTGGGATGCCACACATACAATGTTCTGACTGCTGCTATTGAGAGCATCCATAGCGATAGTATACATGATGGCTGCAGAAGTTATTCAGAAATGAAGAAGCTTGCACAGTATAGAGTAGTATGAAGAGCTGCATCAAAGTAGAGTTACAACTGAAGACCGAAACAACAACAACAGTGAAGTGGTATATTTTGTAACAATGGCAGTAATTTCATCAAAGCTTTTAGGTAAGTTAGTTTAATCTTCTCTTTCTGTTTAGTTTTCATAAGTAATTATACTACTGTACTTTTACACATATCAACTTTCCAGTGATTTCTTTTAGGGAAATCTAACATTAAATCTGGTGAAGGTGAGTTTGAGGTATTTGATGAGTCAGAAAAAATGGAGTTGGTTTTTTGATGAGGCTGTCAATTAATTCTAGTATAACTAGCTGTTTCATCAGTGATGTGCTGTGCATACATTTAATATGATAGCAGTAAAGGTAAACAGGAATTCTCTTCTTTATAAATAAATTGCTTCTTGCTAACAGTCTTGTTGCATGTTACATTCTTACATCTCTGTGATTGTAGTACAGCCAAAAGCAGACAATGATATTGATTTTAAGAAGATATCAAGAGCAACATTTGTATGTTTTTAAACTTTATTGAATAAACAAGGAAGTATTGTGATTGCTGATTACATCTATATGACGAGCCATAAGTTGCCTGTCACTCCTACTACTACAAGATGGAACAGCATGTATGACAGTGTTAAACATCTGGTGTCTGCAATAGAACAGTGCAGCCTAGTGCATTTTGTGTGCTCATGGACAGCATTGGGATAGTACACTTTCAATCAGTAGATGTGACGTTTCTGAATGAGTGTGTGGCTGTAAATTTTAAATCTATTACAATATAAAACATACAAAATTTTAACATTAGTATATTATGGTGTTAATGAATTTCATAAACTTTTTTTCAGGTCATGAAACCTATTGCAGTGGCACTGAACTTTTTTCAAGCCGAAAAGAATATGTGCATAGGGTACTTGCTTTCCTACTATCAAATGTTTGCTGTAGAAACTGTAAAATAAAAAGAAATAATTATAGTCCTTTATTGTATTGCAGACCAGTGGCTGAAGCCTTAATGGAAGGAGTACTATACAGGTTTGGCCGAATCACGGTAGATAAGAAGCTAACCATAGCAGCAAGTTTGATCCCAGCAAAAAAAAATTTCCTGGCTGAAATTACAAGAGAAGGAAGAAACTGATTCTTTCTTAAAGGAAAAACAGGTTATGACCTGTAGAATGGAGTAGGGTGAAACATTGTCTTTATGAAATGAAGAAACCTCAAAAGGAAAGTATGAAGTAGTTATGTTACATATAAATATAAACAATATGAGATCAAAAGCATCCAGACACCTGGCTGAAAATTACTTACAAGTTCGTAGCGCCTTCCGTCGGTAATGTTGGAATTCAATATGGTGTTGGCCCACCCTTAGCCCTGATGACAGTTTCCACTCTCACAGGCATGGGGTCAGTCAGGTGCCAGAACGTTTCTTGGGGAATGGCAGCCCATTCTTCACGGAGTGCTGCACTGAGTAGGGATATCAATGTAGGTCGGTGAGACCTGGCCGAAATCGTCATTCCAAAATATCCCAAAGGTATTCTATAGGATTCAGGTCAGAACTCTGTGCAGGCCAGTCCATTACAGGGATGACATTGTCGTGTAACCACTCTGCCACAGGCCATGAGTTCTGAACAGTTGTTCAGTCATGTTGAAAGATGTAATCACCATCCCCAAATTGCTCTTCAGCTGTGGGAAGCAAGAAGGTGCTTAAAACATCAATGTAGGTCCGTGCTGTGATAGTGCCACGCAAAACAACAAAGGGTGCAAGCCCCATCCAAGAAAACATGACCATACCATAACCCCACAACCTCCACATTTTACTGTTGGCACTACCCACACTGGCAGATGACATTCACCAGAATTCGCCATATCCACACCCTGTCATTGGATCGCCACATTGTGTACCGCGACTAGTCACTCCACACAACATTTTTTCACTCTTTACTTGTCCAACGTTTACGCTCCTTACACCAAGCTATGCATCGTTTGTCATGTTCTGGTGTGATGTGTGGCTTATGAGCAGCTGCTTGACCATGAAGTCCAAGTTTTCTCATCTCCTGCCTAACTGCCATAGTAGTTGCAGTGTATCCTGATGCAGTTTGAAGTCCCTGTGTAATGGTCTGGATAGACGTCTACCTATTACACACTACATCGCTCTTCAACTGTCAGTGGTCTCAGTCAGTCAAAAGACGAGGTCGGCTGGTACAGTTTTGTGCTGTACGTGTCCCTTCACATTTTCACTACACTATCACATCAGAAACAGTGGAGGTTAGGGATGTTTAGGAGTGTGGAAATCTCGGGTACAGATGTATGACACAAGTGACACCCAATTTCCTGACCAAGTTCGAAGTTCGTGAGTTGTGTGGAGTGCCCTATTCTGCTCTCTCACAATGTCTAATGACTACTGAGGTCGCTGATATGGAGTACCTGGCAGTAGGTGGCAGCGCAATGCACCTAATATGAAAAACGTATGTTTTGGTGGTGTCCAGATACTTTTGATCACATAGCGTATATATATCTGGACACCACCAAAACATACATTTTTCATATTAGGTGCATATATATATATATATATATATATATATATATATATATATATATATATAGAGAGAGAGAGAGAGAGAGAGAGAGAGAGAGAGAGAGAGAGAGAGGGTGACTCACCTAACATTACCGCTGGATATATTTCGTAAACCACATAAAATACTGACAAATCGATTCCACAGACCGAATGTGAGGAGAGGGGCTAGTGTAATTGGTTAATACAAGCCATAAAAAAATGCACGGAAGTATGTTTTTTTAACACAAACCTAGGTTTTTTTAAATGGAACCCCCATTAGTTTTGTTAGCACATCTGAACATATAAAGAAATACGTAATCAGTGCCGTTTGTGGAATTGTAAAATGTTAATTACATCCGGAGATATTGTAACCTAAAGTTGATGCTTGAGTATCACTCCTCCGCTGTTCAATAGTGTGTGTCGAAGAGCACCGAGTTACGTAGGGATCCAAAGGGAATGGTGATGTACCTTAGGTACAGAAAAGACTGGAACAGCACATTACGTCCACATGCTAACACCTTTTTATTGGTCTTTTTCACTGATACACTTGTACATTACCATGAGGGGTGAGGTACATGTTCGACAGGCGTTTCATAGGGCGTGGAGGATACATAAATTGGCCAGCCCGTTCTCCTGATCTTACACCTCTGGACTCCTTTCTGTGGGGTACGTTAAAGAAGAATGTGTACCGTGATGTGCCTACAACCCCAGAGGATATGAAACAACGTATTGTGGCAGCCTGTGGCGACATTACACCAGATGTACTGTGGCGTGTACGACATTCATTACACAAGAGATTGCAATGTGTGCAGCAAATAATGGCCACCGCATTGAACATCTATTGGCCTGACATGTCGGGACACACTCTATTCCACTCCGTAATTGAAAATGAAAACCACGTGTGTACGTGTACCTCAACCCTCATGTTAATGTACATGTGCGTCAGTGAAGAAGAGCAATAAAAAGGTGTTAGCATGTGAACATAATGTGCTGTTCCAGTCTCTTCTGTACCTAAGGTCCATCACCGTTCCCTTTGGATCCCTATGTAATCCGGTGGTCTCCAATACACACAATCGAACAGCGGAGGAGTGGTACTCAAGCGTCAACTTTAGGTTACAATATCTCCGGATGTAATTAACATTTTACAATGCAACAAGCAGCACTGATTACGCATTTGTTTATGTGTTCAGATGTGCTATCAAAACTAACGGGGTTCCATTTTTAAAAAAACGTAGGTTTGTGTTAAAAAACATACTTCCGTGCATTTTTTTATGGTTTGTATTAACCAATTACACTAGCCCCTCTCCTCACGTTCGGTCTGTGGAATCGATTCGTCAGTATTTGATGTGGTTTACGAAATATATCCAGGTGACTCACTCTGTATATATTTCTATTAATTGTTGTGTTCTCTGTATTTTTCATGTGTGACAACCCTCTATCTCTTCCTGTACTGGTGGTCGTATCAGATTGCCCACTCTTACTCGTTCATACCAGAAATCATCATGGTACAAGGAGCGTGGCTTTACCTTTCCTTTGGGCACAATAGAACCAGTGGATAATGATGCCTGTTGAGCTATGTACGAGTCGCTACATGGTTGCATGTGAGAGAAGGGATTGGTGGTAAAGTAGTAGTGAATGTATTGGAGAAGGGAGTAGTGGATTCTTTTGTTTTGTGTGTTAATCAATCCGTTCTCTCTTAACATATTTTATGTTTGCTACATGCGGCTTTTCTACTACTAATTTTTTAAAGTTAGGTCGCTAGTCCACCCAATTGAAATATGATTGTAATTATACTAACTATGCTTAAAAAATATAATCTGTAATTGAGTATTGTGAATAATTTGCAAGTAATTGTAACTGAATCCTGTTACTTTTGGAGCCAACACCGAGAGTAATCTACTATTTCCAAGAAAAACGATTCAAAACAAGTTAAATAAACTACATTCCCTTTGTTACTTTTTTTGCAAGTATTTGAGGGGATACGATCAAATGCCACTTCTGCTAAACATAGCAGTATATTCTCTGTAACAGAACTTCTCGACACAGTTGCGTTCGTAGTACTGGTTGAAACTGCCAGGCAAATTGCTCGTATGTAGCGGAATCGATGCGGGAGACTGATTGTAGCGATATTGCTTTTCGATGTATCGCTGCGATCAGACGTTCGTATGTGTGGTCCTTAAGTTGGCAGCCTGTCTCGTTATTCAAGACAGCGATTGATGCATTATTGGCCAATGGCAGACAACTAAGAGTATGCAGCGCGTATGTCCCAGAAAGTTCAAATTTGTGCGGCAACAAACTTTCGATGGTAGAAAGCATCGAGCACGAGAGGCGCCTGTAGTGGAATATAATTACATGAGCTTCCATAGAAGGCCGCACATAAAGCTCGCTGTCTCCTGCAGCCTGCATGGAATGTGCATACTCACCGTAGTAAAAATCCGATACCTTCGCAGGAGGCTGTGGTTTGGTTGGGGCCTGATACCATAGCTTAAATGAGAATTACTATGATAATCACTATCATCTTTTTGTAGTTTCCTTAAATTACATCGGTATATTCGAAATGTTGGCATTAGGTGTTAGAAGATGTTGAACATGCCCGTACAACCCGTCTGCTTTTACCCATAACGTCATCAAAACAGCAGACGTAAACCATGTAGTCACAGACGTGGGAGTGCTTCTCGCGTAAATAAAGCATTAGCTGCAACAGCTACAGGATTTGTGACGCTTGTGTTCTCTGTCTGAAATAAGAAAGTATGCTCATTCAGAGAAAGTTAGTAAGTTTTCGTCAAATGATCTTATCGCACTGCTTTTCGGCTCAAAAGATGTTTACAGGAATGAAACGTCAGTACCCCGTCGAGAATTGAACAAGGAAAGAACCATCCCATATGCAAGCAGCAGAGCCCAACCCAATAATAATCTGTGTCATTATCCTTACAAGAAGTTTCATTCGCCCCACAGATTAGTCCCTTCAGTGTATTCAAAGAAATAACAACATATAACTTAGAGGGACCAAGTGCTAACAGATTCAGAAATAAAATAATTAGTGTGCTACAAATCAATGTATGCAGCATTAGAAATAAGACAATAGAATTAAAACTTTATTACAGAATTAAGAAAGTTGATATACTTTGTATACAGACAAGAATATGGTGGTTTTAAATCTATATAAATCTCTATGTGGAGCTGTAGAAATAGTAAAATATCACTATCTATGGTGACTTTTATGTAGGAATATCGAATTCTGACAAGCAAGTTTTGACTTTTTTAAAAATATTCTAAGGTCACTGAATTTATTCTGTGTCAACGAAAGTGCTGCTAGTAAAGAAACCTGCTTATATAATATTTTTAACATCTCTAGTGACATTGCCACCATTAGTCTTGTAGATATATGGTTTTTCTGATCATGAACCATTACTCATTACTCTCTGCAGCAAATAGTAAAATTACACCAATACTCCCAAGAAAATGTTGTACCTACAAGTAGTGATGTGGGTGAGCAGTCAGAAAGCTGAGTTTATGAACTTGTTTGCTGAGAGACTAAGTGAGGTGAAACAGAGTATTTTTGTATTGAACTTGAACCCAGTTTGGAAAAACTAATGTTGAAACTATATTTGATAGACTCATTAGTAAATTCACTGATGTATGGTAAAAAAAGGGTGTGAAATTTTATGGGACTTAACTGCTAAGGTCATCAGTCCCTAAGCTTACACACTACTTAACCTAAATTATCCTAAGGACAAACACGCACACCCATGCCCGAGGGAGGACTCGAACCTATGCCAGGACCATCTGCACAGCCAATGACTGCAGTGCCTTAGACAGCTCGGCTAATCCTGTGCGGCTGTATGGTACAATTTCATGCCCCTAAGAAAGACTATTTTCAAATGTAATCCTTTAAAATGTTGCCAAACCAGTATGGTAGTAAACTTGAAATCTTTAGGGAAAATGATACTGCTACTGCAAAGCATATATAAAAATAACTGTAAGGCTGATACTGAAAACTGTTAATTTGACCTGTGAACCTTAAGCATTCATTTTTAACAAATTTTTACAGATTTAAATTTTCTCTACATCACTTAAAATTTCAGAAGTTCTACCAATTTTTTTAAAAAAGTTGATAAAAACTCCCCCAAAATTATTGACCAGTCTCAGAAGATCCAATGAATTCCAAAATATTTCAAGCTCTTTTATGCAGTCAATTATGTGACTATTCTGAAGAAAATAATCTTCTTTCAAAGAATTAATTTGGTTACAGCCAGAGAAAATATGCCACTTAAGCAACTGCTGACATTTTAAACCTGATAATCATAGCTCGAGTCTGGCCTTGGCAGCCAGGAACAGTGGTCACGTGTGTGTGTGAGAGCTGCGTTTGTATGAATGTGTGTGTGTGTGTACATGTTGTCTATTTTAGAAGATGGCCTTCTGGCTGAAAGCTTATGTATTTATAGTCTTTTTGTTGTGCATGCCTGCAACTCATCATCTCTGCTATATGGTGAGTAGCAATTATCCTTTTCATAATATTGTCATTATTCCATCTTGGATTTTCTGTTGTTTGATTTTACTAACAACAGTAATTGCTTCATAGTTATGTAGCAGAAAACAATATGTCTCTGCAAGAAACAGGCACTGTCCAATTGGAATTATTGAGACAGGGGTACTATAGGTACCATTCTCTTTCATATATGGAGTTAATGATGTGCCACATCATGTTCCACACTCTGTGATTTGCTATGTGGATGACACAACAATAATTACCATCCATCAAGACACATCAATATTAAAACCTATCAGTGGAGTCACTACATGCTGTGGTGAAATGGTTCTCCTCCAGCGGATGTCAGTGTAACCCAGAAAAAATGCATTGTCTTCTGTTTGGATTCTCTGATGACATAGAAAATAAGTATTTTAAACTTTTTGGATTTCATATTGGCTCCTAGTTGACTTGAGGATAACACATCAGTCATATTGGCCAAAGAATATCAAGGATAGCATACCTAATATGGAAACTGAGAAATTAGTAACTTCTAAATATCTAAAGCTGACATGGTTTGGACTGTCCCAGTCTCACATTTCTTATGGACTGTTTGTATGGGAGCACTATGAGTATGTAAGTGATGCACAAAAAATACAAAAAGAAGTCCTATGAGAAATATATAGGGTTGGGACAAGGAATCATTGTGGACCTCTGTTTAGAAAACTTAAGATACCACGGCTAAAATTGTAAACCTGCACACATATGTCTCATCACTATATGTTAAACTGAATGTAAGTGAATATCATGTAAGAGAAGATATTCACCAGCACAACAGAACGCAAAATGAAAATTGACAGCTCTCTCACCCAGATCAACTTCCCAAAAAACATAAATAAATTACCACCATCAGCATAGTCTATATCTACATGCCTAAGAAATAATTTCAAAGAAAACTGTATAGATGGTTGGTTGAAAACCCATTTCATAATATAACCAAATCTTTTGATGTACAAAAAGTTAATGTGACATGCAAAAATTCAATATGCATGACAAAATGTATGCAACTATATATCACTGTAATTAAATATATTGGAATATATTGGTAACTTTTTATCAGAGTAATTATGTATAAAAGATTATGCCTACTCTATATTAGGTCAATGGCAAATAAAGATTGGGTGGTTGACTGATTCATCAAAACCCAATATTTGTAAAATACGCATCATAACAAGAATTACAGATATTCTCACGAGGCCATATCTGCTAGCTTCAGCAACTCACAGCCAAGCTGACACATATCAGCTTAAGCTAGACTTTGTGATGTGTCGCAGATTATTGTCACCACAACATTTATTCCAAAAACTAATAAGGAAGCAAAATTAACATGGTCAGTGTTCTACACTAAATGCACAGGTACAATATACAAACCACAACATCATTATCAGTACCTCATGGATCAAAACTGTCTGGTAACAGTATATTCAATCCATCCAGTAACAGAACATGAATACAGAAAATAGAAATTTGTGATATTGGTACAGAGTGTTAGTACTTGCCTATACAAATAGATACCTTTCAAGTTTATGCACTGATTTCATCTTATGCAGTATTTAGGTGAAATACCTGCCATGTAACTGTGTTACCAATATACTTGTAGCTAGTTACTTGCAGATACTCTTGCAGTCTCCATAACATCAGATTCAGAAGAGACACTAAAGTAACAAGTAAATTGAGCCACTGATGAAGTCTGTGGTAAACAATCTATTAGCCTCATATTGGGAAGCTCTCTTATGTAGTATCATTTGTCAATCGCACTTCATGGTGCATGTGCTGATTGTTGCTATGACCCAGAGCCTGGGCAAAATTAATGCTGGATGGCCTCTCCACTGTGTTGCAATGTATCTTATATTCTTGTTTTTATCTATATCTAATGACAGCAAGTGCAGAGTTCCAGGTTGTACCTGCAAGAGAATGTGGGGAAGTAATGCCTCCATTTTTTTAAATTCTGTTCTCAATATCATTTGAGCATAATATGTCATGCATATTACTTGGTTGACTTTCCCACTTCATTGGTGCGAGTTACAACCCTCTGTTGCCAGAGGTCTCTGAATTGTCGCATGTAACATGACAGTGTGCAAAGTAAATGTCAGTTTCTGAGAAAAAGCATGCTGCAATTGAGTTTCTAACCACAGAAAGAGTTCGTCCACGCACACAGAGCACCATTTCCTTCAGCATGACAATACCAAACCACACAAAAGTGCTGAGACTTCTGAAGCAATCCGACACCTTGGGTTCACTGTAAATCCAATTTTCATCTGTTTCCAAAACTTAAATATCACCTTCAAGGACTTCACTTTGGTAGTGGTGAAGTGGTGCAATCAGATGGAGTCACAGTTCGATCAACAAAGTCAAACATTCTATAGTGATGGTATCAACAAAGTGGTCTCTTGTTGAAAGAAACATATTCGTAGTCAGAGGGTTTATGTTGAGAAATCAATATGTAGATGCAAACAATAAAGATGTAGAATGTTATTAAAGTTTGTTTTATTTAAAACATTTTAAGAGTTTTCACATAAAAAGAAATTGGAGACGTTACTTTTCTGCATGACCTTTTAGTTGGAACACTGACTTATGGGTGCCTCCTTTGTCACACAGACCCAGAAAGGGAAAACTGAGGACATAAGCTTTGTCTTCTTGTAAATCATGCAATGTCCTGTACTAAGGCAGTGTTCTGCTACTACAGATTTATGTGGTTAGCCCAGGCAAGTATGGAGTGAGTGTTCATCATATCACATTAGATATAGAGAAAAATATCAATTTAGGTGACAGTGATACCACAGCATAATAGAGGGACCATCTAGCAACAGTTTTGGTTTGGCTCCTCACCAAAGTGACAGTTGGGTAATGCGCAGAAGGCCACGGCATAACTTCTGATAGGGGGCTCTGCACACGCTACCATCATTCATCTGCAAACAACTTGGTCATACATGCATGACATTCAAACGAGACCTCCATAACAGACTGTAGCAGTGTAGGCCCTCGCAGTTGCTACTTGTCAGTAGTAAAAGTCAGCCACCACGTGACTATGTTGAGAAGTTTCCTTGGGGAAATATTGTGGGATATACAAAAGATGATCCAGTGGCTGATCCAAGAGACATATTTTGAATTACATGCACAGAAAGCCAGAAGAGCCACATTCATGTGATGATTGAACAATTAAACTTTAGAGCCTTGGGAGCTAATTTCCTTTTGTAATATATGTAAATATTAGTTACAACTAATTAATAAATGTGGCAAGGGCCAGTTTGACAGATTTTTCAAGTACTGGTTTCACACTTAAGCACAGCATTTACTACCAGTGACAAATAAGAGGTATTCATTTGCCAACAGCATGAATGTAATGAAAGTACAAAAGTAACTGCTTTTGTTTCAACATGAATAATCCATTGTGGATCAAAGCAAAATTGCTGGATGTTTCGCACTAGAAAATTTCGTAATACATTAGTATGAAGTGTTCAAACCAAAACAGCTAACCTTCTTATACCCCAAACTAAGATTTATGATCAGTAATGTATCCACACTATTAATGACTGTTGGGGAACGCAGGAGGATGGTGTAGGTTATGTTCAGTCAGAAAGATTCCCAACAATTAGTCATAAAATAATATTTATTAAATATGAAGAAATACTCAACATAAATGATGATTCTTCTTGACTTGGCGGTAAATGGAGACTATATGTGACTCAGTGCACTGAACAGAACTGCCCACTGTAGCTCAGTGCACTGGTATTTAACGATGCATTGACCAATAGCTATCCACACACATGATGCCCCTGGCGGCCCTTGGTATAATTCGTACTGTGAACCTATACAGCTGCTGCACTACGAGTGTTTTGAGCATGGCTTAATGGTTGTGGTGTCTCTGGAGTTGTGAGTACCATCAGCACGATGACGATCTTGGGTTTGATGTGTTGTGTGTGTTAGTAATTACAAGCCAAACATTGGCAAATGGACTTTTACTTAGGTATGTTGGTGCAATTTATTACCAGGTGGTGGGTGTTCAGTGAGTTAGCATTGAGTGACACACAGCTTTTACTCTGTGGATGTATGGCTGTCAAGCACGTGGCTACAATCTGGGTGTTATAACAAGAACAAACGTGATTTATGGAACATAATATAGACTTCTGGTCAGGTGACTACAGGGTTATAAACACAAAATCAAATAGGGGTAATGCAGGAGTAGGTTTAATAATGAATAGGAAAATAGGAATGCGGGTAAGCTACTGCAAACAGCATAGTGAACGCATTATTGTGGCCAAGATAGATACGAAGCCCACACCTACTACAGTAGTACAAGTTTATATGCCAACTAGCTCTGCAGACGATGAAGAAATTGAAGAAATGTACGATGAAATAAAAGAAATTATTCAGATAGTGAAGTAAGACGAAAATTTAATAGTAATGGGTGACTGGAATTCGAGTGTAGGAAAAGGGAGAGAAGGAAACATAGTAGGTGAATATGGATTGGGGCTAAGAAATGAAAGAGGAAGCCGCCTAGTAGAATTTTGCACAGAGCACAACTTAATCATAGCTAACACTTGGTTTAAGAATCAGGAAAGAAGGTTGTATACGTGGAAGAACCCTGGAGATACTAAAAGGTATCAGATAGATTATATAATGGTAAGACAGAGATTTAGGAACCAGCTTTTAAGTTGTAAGACATTTCCAGGGGCAGATGTGGACTCTGACCACAATCTATTGGTTATGACCTGTAGATTAAAACTGAAGAAACTGCAAAAATGTGGGGAATTAAGGAGATGGGACCTGGATAAACTGAAAGAACCAGGGGTTGTACAGAGTTTCAGAGAGAGCATAAGGGAACAATTGACAGGAATAGGGGAAAGAAATACAGTAGAAGAAGAATGGGTAGCTCTGAGGGATGTAGTAGTGAAGGCAGCAGAGGATAAAGTAGGTACAAAGACGAGGGCTGCTAGAAATCCTTGGGTAACAGAAGAAATATTGAATTTAATTGATGAAAGGAGAAAATATAAAAATGCAGTAAATGAAGCAGGCAAAAAGGAATACAAACGTCTCAAAAATGAGATCGACAGGAAGTGCAAAATGGCTAAACAGGGATGGCTAGAGGACAAATGTAAGGATGTACAAGCTTATCTCACTAGGGGTAAGATAGATACTGCCTACAGGACAATTAAAGAGACCTTTGGAGAGAAGAGAACCACGTGTATGAATATCAAGAGCTCAGATGGCAGCCCAGTTCTAAGCAAAGAAGGGAAGGCAGAAAGGTGGAAGGAGTATATAGAAGGTTTATACAAGGGCGATGTACTTGAGGACAATATTATGGAAATAGAAGAGGATGTAGATGAAGACGAAATGGGAGATACGATACTGCGTGAAGAGTTTGACAGAGCACTGAAAGACCTGAGTCGAAACAAGGCCCCCGGAGTAGACAACATTCCATTAGAACTACTGACGGCCTTGGGAGAGCCAGTCATGACAAAACTCTACCAGCTGGTGAGCAAGATGTATGAGACAGGCGAAATACCCTCAGACTTCAAGAAGAATATAATAATTCCAATCCCAAAGAAAGCAGGTGCTGACAGATGTGAAAATTACCGAACTATCAGTTTAATAAGCCACGGCTGCAAAATACTAACGCGAATTCTTTACAGACGAATGGAAAAACTGGTAGATGCAGACCTTGGGGAGGATCAGTTTGGATTCCGTCGAAATGTTGGAACACGTGAGGCAATACTGACCTTACGACTTATCTTAGAAGAAAGATTAAGAAAAGGCAAACCTACATTTCTAGCATTTGTAGACTTAGAGAAAGCTTTTGACAATGTTGACTGGAATACTCTTTTTCAAATTCTAAAGGTGGCAGGGGTAAAATACAGGGAGCGAAAGGCTATTTATAATTTGTACAGAAACCAGATGGCAGTAATAAGAGTCGAGGGGCATGAAAGGGAAGCAGTGGTTGGGAAAGGAGTGAGACAGGGTTGTAGCCTCTCCCCGATGTTATTCAATCTGTATATTGAGCAAGCAGTAAAGGAAACAAAAGAAAAATTTGGAGTAGGTATTAAAATTCATGGAGAGGAAGTAAAAACTTTGAGGTTCGCCGATGACATTGTAATTCTGTCAGAGACGGCAAAGGACTTGGAAGAGCAGTTGAACGGAATGGACAGTGTCTTGAAAGGAGGATATAAGATGAACATTAACAAAAGCAAAACGAGGATAATGGAATGTAGTCAAATTAAATCGGGTGATGCTGAGGGAATTAGATTAGGAAATGAGACACTTAAAGTAGTAAAGGAGTTTTGCTATTTAGGAAGTAAAATAACTGATGATGGTCGAAGTAGAGAGGATATAAAATGTAGACTGGCAATGGCAAGGAAAGCGTTTCTGAAGAAGAGAAATTTGTTAACATCTAATATAGATTTATGTATCAGGAAGTCGTTTCTGAAAGTATTTGTTTGGAGTGTAGCCATGTATGGAAGTGAAACATGGACGATAACTAGTTTGGACAAGAAGAGAATAGAAGCTTTCGAAATGTGGTGCTACAGAAGAATACTGAAGATAAGGTGGATAGATCACGTAACTAATGAGGAGGTATTGAATAGGATTGGGGAGAAGAGAAGTTTGTGGCACAACTTGACTAGAAGAAGGGATCGGTTGGTAGGACATGTTTTGAGGCATCAAGGAATCACAAATTTAGCGTTGGAGGGCAGCGTGGAGGGTAAAAATCGTAGAGGGAGACCGAGAGATGAGTACACTAAGCAGATTCAGAAGGATGTAGGTTGCAGTAGGTACTGGGAGATGAAGCAGCTTGCACAGGATAGAGTAGCATGGAGAGCTGCATCAAACCAGTCTCAGGACTGAAGACAACAACAACAACAAATATATTATAGAGTCAAAGTGAACATGGATGGCTCAATGGCTCAAGTGGTCCAAAGTGGCCAATCAAGTAAGTAATAATAATAATAGAGCCAGTGTAAGATACAGTGAAGTACAGGTTGCACATAGCACTGAACACATTGAATGGTCATCAGTAGTACAGGTTACAGACTAGGCCAAGCACTCGCATACAATCATTTGTATAATACTGTTTCTTTAGCAGTTCACCAGAGTGCACCAAGGGGCTACCCAGGTGGCCACTATAAGGGGGACTGTGAACTGAATAGACACACGATCTCTGAATAGTGCACGTCATGAGTGAAGGTACATCACCGGGTGTGCTTGAGTTGGCATCTAACAGCAAAATATACTGATTGCCATGGCTTACCATCACAGTGAAAGTGTGGTACATCTTTCTAATGCATGTTGAGTTGTGTGACATCAAGCATACCACCAAAGCTAAATTGGAATACACTGGATATGTATGAAGTATGTAAAATCCAGTGCCCTTGTGCAATGCATGCTGTGTGGGACAGACCAGGCATAGAACAGAAGTTTGCTTCAGTGAACACTTAGCTCTGCAGGGTAGGGATATGATGGATGAATCTAATTTTGTTGCCTAGCTAGTTGAGAGGAGACACAGGGTTCCATCTGCCTCATTGTATGTGAAGTTGCTGCATAGAGCTGAGAAGGGATGATTTCTGAATCTTCTAGAGAAGATCAAGGTATTTTTCCATCACAGATCTTATGGCATCCACCTGTTTAATGAGCAGATGCCAGTAAAAAGCACCCTTGTTTAGGAGCTTTTTGAAGATCACCTTTTCATAAAGAAAAGGCATCTTGACCCATAAGGGGCACATCCAGCAACTGAGGTGGTGATCCAATATATGACAGACCAGTGATTTATGATATGAGAGTGCTGTTTGTATTTAATTCACTTTTCTTTTTGTCTTCCAAATGATTGTTCCCTTGTACTCTTTACATGTTTTAACTGTAATTGGCATGATACTAATGTAACTTCTTATTATATTTGACTTAATCATTCTGTTTTTACGTATTAGTAGATAACAAGGTGGTATGCCATCAGACAGGTGGGGATCACCAAATACGAAAAAATGGCTTAGCTTTTTATCTAAGATTTATATATTGTCATACCACAACAATCTTCTTCAAAAAAATGTAATAGCTCCATTTTTAATAGACAGATATAAGAAAAGTATTTTAATGAGTAATTGTCCAAATATTTGGTTCTTTAACATAAAACTCTTTAGATTATTAACTCACTCAAATGAAATCCAAAAGTGGGAACCTTGTGACTCTTATAGCATGATTTTATGTTGTTTTATTTTATAGTACTTTACTGTATCTTTCTATACCTTTTGTACTGCATTAGTGAAATACACTGGTGTCCAAAATTAAAGCAGCAAATGGAAATTTTGCAAGGTTGCATGTACACACCTGGAAATGGAAAAAAGAACACATTGACACCAGTGTGTCAGACCCACCATACTTGCTCCGGACACTGCAAGAGGGCTGTACAAGCAATGATCACATGCACGGCACAGCGGACACACCAGGAACTGCGGTGTTGGCCGTCGAATGGCGCTAGCTGTGCAGCATTTGTGCACCGCCGCCGTGAGTGTCAGCCAGTTTGCCGTGGCATACGGAGCTCCATCGCAGTCTTTAACACTGGTAGCATGCCGCGACAGCGTGGACGTGAAGTGTATGTGCAGTTGACGGACTTTGAGCGAGGGCATATAGTGGGCATGCGGGAGGCCGGGTGGACGTACCGCCGAATTGCTCAACGCATGATGCGTGAGGTCTCCACAGTACATCGATGTTGTTGCCAGTGGTCGGCGGAAGGTCTCCATGAAGCTGGGCTACGGTCCCGCACACCGTTAGGCCGTCTTCCGCTCATGCCCCAACATCGCGCAGCCCGCCTCCAGTGGTGTAGCGACAGGCGTGAATGGAGGGACGAATGGAGACGTGTCGTCTTCAGCGATGAGAGTCGCTTCTGCCTTGGTGCCAATGATGGTCGTATGCGTGTTTGGCGCCGTGCAGGTGAGCGCCACAATCAGGACTGCATACAACCGAGGCACACAGGGCCAACACCCGGCATCATGGTGTGGGGACCGATCTCCTACACTGGCCGTACACCTCTGGTGATCGTCGAGGGGACACTGAATAGTGCACAGTACATCCAAACCGTCATCGAACCCATCGTTCTACCATTCCTAGACCGGCAAGGGAACTTGCTGTTCCAACAGGACAATGCACGTCCGCATGTATCCCGTGCCACCCAATGTGCTCTAGAAGGTGTAAGTCAACTACCCTGGCCAGCAAGATCTCCGGATCTGTCCCCCATTGAGCATGTTTGGGACTGGATGAAGCGTCGTCTCACGCGGTCTGCACGTCCAGCACGAACGCTGGTCCAACTGTGGCGCCAGGTGGAAATGGCACGGCAAGCCGTTCCACAGGACTACATCCAGCATCCCTACGATCGTCTCCATGGGAGAATAGCAGCCTGCATTGCTGCGAAAGGTGGATATACACTGTACTAGTACCGACATTGTGCATGCTCTGTTGCCTGTGTCTATGTGCCTGTGGTTCTGTCAGTGTGATCATGTGATGTATCTGACCCCAGGAATGTCTCAATAAAGTTTCCCCTTCCTGGGACAATGAATTCACGGTGTTCTTATTTCAATTTCCAGGAGTGTATTTTGCCACAGAACAGTATAAATAAGTGATAGTAAACTAGAAACAATGTAAAGAATACAGAGCATAAACAACTCCTACATGCATAAAGGTAGACAAATATATTCTTCATTTTTCCAACTTAATGTATTTGCACACATACTCAGACAACTGGTTAATGTGCTTGGTATTGGTTGTGGCCATCTCTGGCAGCTATACAGGCCTGACAATGATGGGACATGCTGTGAATGATGTCATCAGTCTTATGTTGAGTCTTGGTGAGGGGTTTGTGGGTGCCGACGTGATGCAAGCCATCTCCCTAGTGCATCCCAGACATGCTCTATGGGGTTCAAATTGGGAGAGTGAGCAGGCCACACTATGCATGCAACATATTCCATTTTAAAGAACACATCAACCAATTGTACTCTGTGAGGTCAAGCATTATTGTCCATTAGTACAAAGTCTTGGCCCACAGTACCTGGGAACAACCACATATGAGATCCCAAGATCTCATCACGATACTTGACCTTTCTGATCCACCTGTACAATTTCATGAAGAGGGGTTCAAATGGTAAACATTGCTGCTGCCCCCACCATTAGGGATCCTCCTCAGTATCGGTCTTGTTTGTGTCCCGAAATCATGTTCCATGTTCCATCCAGATGCGAATCCATTGAGAATCACTCTCCAGACTAAATCAGGACTCATCTGTGGAAACAAAATTAGTCCACTGTTTGACCATCCAGGTGGCTTGTTGATGACTACACTCTAGACGTTCCCTTCTGTGGAAACACTTTGAAAGTAGACATAGAGCAGGTCTCTGACAATAAAGGCCACTCTGCCGAAGTCTTCTCCACACCATTTGCCTCAATACAACATGTCTAGTGGATACTGTGAGCTCATATGCCAGTTGCCGTGCAGTACTAAGGTGGTACTGTCGTACCCTTACAGCCAAATAATGGTCCTCTCTTCTGAAGTCACAAGTAGTGGGCCCTGCCTCATCTCAAGGATACCGCTTCTGTCTCTTTAAACAACACAATTCACATTAAGCTATTAGGCCAAATCAGTTTGCGACTTTCCTGCTTCTTTTCTTTCTATTGCCCTCCGCTGCAGAGAGTCTGGTAGGGATCTTCTCTGTGCCATACTGCACTGTCTGTGGCTGTGTACACAGCATTTGTGGATGTGGTGCTACCCAACACTACCTTTTTTCATTGGTGCCCTGATGCCATCATTGACATGGTTTTCCATTGACCGGAATGCCATCTACCATGCAGAACATGATCGTATGGACATCTGATTGACAGTTTGTCTGATTACACCATGAATTAGACACAGGATGGGAAAATAGCAATTTTTTGCTTTAATTTTGGACACCAGTGTATGTTGTATAAAACTTTTGTAAATGAATTTTAATCGATTAGTCTTATTATAAATTTCGAAATGCTTTTATCGCAACGTAATCTCACATGGGATGCCATATGTCCTTTATGGCTTTATTTGCATGTAAATTCTGTTGTTTGTTTTGATGCATTTATATATTCACTATGTAATTTGCATGTGTCAGATATACCATATTTTAAGATTCATTTACCAGTTAAGGTCTTCAGTAAAACTAAAATATAGCTTCTTTGATGTATACTCCAATAGAGGCTGCTTCAGGACCTCAGTGACACACACTCATACTGACTGCACTGGCTGGAAGCAATGGCCTCAGCTTTGTTTCTACCATTTAAAGACTAGTGTCATTTTTCACAAGTTTATGACCTGACATGTTGGTGCCTGCATGACTCTTCTGGTGATGGTATGTTGTTGCTGTGTTTCCACTTATACTGATCTGTGTAACTGCATTGGGTGCATATTTTGTACCTGATTCTAACTGTTTTTTTAAATATTTTAATATGAATGGTGACTATGTTATAGACAAAATCTAGATGTGCAGTAAATTACAAATTTTTGTGACTGACTGCTGTCCTTCCTTAAATCTGAATTGCACCAAAGCATTCACAGTAGTATATCAGAATCCTTCATACTCCCTGGCATTCTGTAAAATTCTTGCTGGGTGTGTCATTACTTTTAAATTTTTGTCTGTCCACCCTTCTCATTGGAGGTTTGAGGAACTTTGGTCATTAACTTATGTAATAAAATGGAACATCTACAGACATTCTTATGATGATATTTATTACATGACTCCCAGTTTTGGTGCTTCAGTACACCATCAGGCCTTAACTGACACTGTGGGGGTTAACTCCAGTCGTATATACGATTCATCAGTGGCCAGTATTTATGAACTGATTTTCGCAGACCACCTGTAACAACAATGTTGTGGGTCCAACCATCAGCTAGCAACTGACTGGAGAAACCTATCAGCTGGTAGTTGATGGTTGGAGACACAACATTGTTGTTACAGGTAGTCTGTGAAAACAAGTTCATAGATGTTGGCCACTGATGAATTGTATATGCAACTGGAGTTAACCCCCTCAGTGTCAGTTAATACCTGAAGATGGTGTACTGAAGCACAAAAACTGGTAGCCATATAATAAATAACATTCAAAGGATGGCTGTAGGTGTTCCATTTTATTACATTACTTTTAATTGGATACTTTGGGTTCTGAGCTCCACCAGTCAAATTGCTTGTTTACAATTTTTGTTCCTCTTGAGTGACACACTATTGGAAAACTCACACTTGGCAATAAATTTTCCTTTAAAATCATTCTAGAGTGATACTTAGTTTGCCAGTATCACTCCCATGTTCTGTTGGATTGTAATGTTTACGGCTGATAGTTAATTTTGGCCTGCCGATTTTTCATTGCTGTCACTGACCCTGAAGATAGACAATGAACACAAATCTGTCTTGGAGCTATAGAGGTGCTCAGGCATGTGGCTGTGTTGTCATTGTCTAGCGAGTTACCTTTTATCCTGTCTTCAGGCTTACCCATCAATAAACATACAATCAACTGAAGCTGTATATAAAGCAAATTTCCACTGAATCAATCAGGACAAAAGGTAGGACCTAGATATTAAATGGCATAACATTACAATGTGTTGATGGAACCAGACTACATACTGTCTCACAATAAATAGAGAAAATGGCAAGTCAGATCAAAAAGAGTACAGTTGCTCTCAGGAAACTAGGCCCCTGTGTTAATATTGTGCATTATTATTATTATTAACTTTGTTATTGTAATTTTATGCACAGTATAGTACAACACTATGAAGACACCATAAGAGGCAACCAAAGTTTTTAAATAATAAAATAAGACATTGAAGATATTATGGAACTCGACAGTCAGAGCTCAATAGCACCAGCTTTCACTAGAAATGGCAAAAAGTTCAGTTGCACAGGGATGGGGCAGTAAATCAGTCACCTGAAGTGATTTATGAAAACCTAAAAAAATTAATCTAAAACAGAATGGCTTGATGGAGATTTGAACCCCACACCTGACTACAAGTCCAATATCTAAATCTATCAAGATTTAGAACTTGCCCACAGCTGATAAAAGCCAATGGGACATTAAATTTGTATTCTTGAATGGTAAAGAAATGTATGCTAAGACACAGGACGTAAGAAAAGAAATGAGGTTAGGATTGTAGTCACACTGGGCCCAAAATGACTAGAAATGGCACAGAAGTTGTTATATCTCAGTGGATATTAGCTTAGTACATAAATTATTAAATAAGTGTAAATTGTTCTAAATGATCATATCTGTATTGTATTGACCATTGTAACATCTTAGGTGATAGCTGAGATCCCTACACTAATATATATTCATTCATTCATACAGAGTTTAAGCTGTAAAATGTGTAATCCAATATTGTATCTGCTTGTTTTTGCCTCTGGTACATACTGTAATGTTGCATTGCATTGGGCAACCTTAGATGACGTCTGGAATCCCTATACTAATACATATTCATTTATTCAGACAGTGTTTAATTTTTAAAAGATGTAATCCAACATTGCATCTGCTTGTTTTTGCCTCTGGTGCACAATGCAATGTTGCATTGCATTGGGCAACATTCTACTGCTCATTCTTACATATCCAAGAACCAATATCTCAAAAATAAATAGATGGTAGTTGGAAAATAGTTCTCATTATCTAAAGGAGAGATATTGGAGTATGGAAAAAATGAACAGTTGTCCAACGAATCACAGCATAAAGGAAACGGAAATTTAAAAACTTGTAATGAGACATCTTATAGCAAATTTCTATATTCAGTACGTTCTTATCATTTTGCTAAGTTAAAAGTGGCAGTATTCTTTTAGAATTTGTGCACAGCTGATAGCAGCCAATGAGACCCAGAATCACAAAGAAATGTGTGCTAGAACATAGGATGCAAGAAAAGAAATGAGGTAGGGATTTTAGTGACACTGGGCCCATAATTACAAGAAATGGCACAGGAGTTAAGTTACAAAGGGATGAGGCAGTAAGTCAATCACTTGAAGTGATTTAAGAAAACCTTAAAAAATCTAAACTAGAATGGCTGGATGGAGATTTGAACCCCACACCCAATTACCAGTCCAATATTTAAACCTATCTAGAGGAAGCAATCATTGAAGGAGACGTGTCAATTAAAAGGGGATACATCAACTCCAATAAAAGCACAGGTGAACACAGAAATGACTCACAGTTGTGAAGGAAGTTTGGAAAGAAAATTAATGTTTGACATTCCATTGCCAAATGTAAAGTGATGAGTGGAATAAGGAAGATGAAACATGAAATAAATTGGGAAAACTGCAATGAAAATTTTGTTGTAGTGAATGGGGGTTGTCATACCAGCTCAAGAAGATAAATACTTGAGCAGGACTGCCAGAGCTTAAAACTGTTCCCCAAATGTTTTCAATTTAAACTCCAGTGGAAGACTCTGCAGGAGAGACGCTCAGTAGCTCGGTACGGGCTTTTGTTAAAGTTTCGAGAACATACCTTCACCAAAGAGTCAAGCAGTATATTGCTCCCTCCTACGTATATCTCGCAAAGAGACCATGAGGATAAAATCAGAGAGATTAGAGCCCACACAGAAGCATACCGACAATCCTTCTTTCCATGAACAATACGAGACTGGAATAGAAGGGAGAACCGATAGAGGTACTCAGGGTACCCTCCGCCACACACCGTCAGGTGGCTTGCTGAGTATGGATGTAGATGTAGATGTAGAATTTAATTTATTTCTTTGTTGCACTGATCTGCAGGTACTATTTACATTTATACAGATTCAGTTACATTATATAGTTTTAGTTTAGTGCCACTTGTGTGGAAGTGAGATTATTGTTGATCATTCTTTAGTCTTGGAATGGCATGGAAATCATGCAACATCTGCATTAATTAATAGCTACCCAGTGTATAAACTCAGGATAAACTCATATGAAGATTTCAGGCTGGTTATGAGGTTACACAGAGAATGGATTTGCCAAACATAGCCACAATAACTATACAATCAGAAAGTTATAATGAGGTTTTGGCAGAATTGTTGTCAGAATGGAAAAGGAAAAGGCACTAAGACATAGGCCCAATACACCTATTGTGACTTAGATTAGACCGCATGTCGGGGCCGAATCTAAAGAAACCCAATGAAGCTGGACAGACTGATCTGAAGCCATCAGCTGTGGATTGCTGAGTGGGAACAGAAAAGGCAACAGTGAGAAAATGGACAAGTAGAGACGGCACTACAGATAAACAAAGTCAAACAAGTAATTGAGAGACAGAGAGAATCTGAAATGTAGCAAAAGTGAAGACCAAGAACCAATGGTGGATTATGACAATGAGACGCCAGTGAAGCAAATATACCACTGAGACCCATGTTGTCGCACAGCAGAACTTATAGGATGGCTGTCAGCACTACTTGGCCTTTGGGATGGTGTGTTGCATCACAGCAGGGCAGTTCTAGCATTCGAAGTTTTAATGGCTACACCTAGCAGCCGAGATCCAATTCCATGCTCTCCAGTGGGCTTTCAAAGTCACTGGGCCAGGATACCAGACACCTTACACCTGAAATTGGTATGTGTGGCCAGCATACTGGAATATATTTCAGAAAGTGAACCGATGGTACAGTTAGTGTCCTGTCATTTAAGTCTACTGGCTGGTGCAAGCAACTGGAAATGGCCAGCATTAGACTGGGATGACGAAATGTGGGCATTATTGGCTGTGCTTGCAGAGGCTGCATGGAGATCTCCATCTCTCTGTCCAATGAGATTGCCACTGGTTTTCATAGGCACAAGTATTGAGTATATCTGTGAGAATGTGTTAGATGGAGGAAAAAGAGGGCTTGAAGATCAGGGTTTAACGCCCATAAACATTGAGATCCTTAGAGCACCCTGCATGGGGAAGGTCCATTATGTGCTCAGAAGCACTGTGAGTGCAGCTGTTGTGGTGGCTGATCCCACTGCTTTCTATATTTTCTGCTTGCATTTCTCTATCATACACTCTGCTTTGCCATTGGAGGATGGTTAAAATTGAGAACTAAAAAGGTGTTTAATGCCGTTTGATTTGCAGAAGTGGCTAAAAACCATTGCCATGAACTGGGACTCATTGTCTGATACTGTATTTTGGGGAAGCCATTTGATGGCTAGAATCTGGACAAGAGCATTTATTGTGGGTTCTGTTGTGAATGGTTGCCATGGATACCAAATATGGGTATTTGGTATGTGGCTATTACCAATTATAGAGCCCAGAAATGATCTCACAAAGTCTAAATGAATGTAGTCATGAGGTTGATGTTGTGTTGGTCAGGGAGTGAGATACTGGGATGGTGCTGCCTGACACAAGATGCAAGTTGAACATCTGCACATCATGACTTCCACATCATTGTTTGAGCCTAGGCAGTAGGTGTGTCATCTCTCTGGAACTTTCAGCTGTGACATTCTTCAGTGTCCACAATGAACTAATTGTAAAATCTGTGGCTGCAGGGTGACCAGGATGATGACATGGCATATATCTGCCTCACCATCTGTTATGAGGAAATTGATTGACTGATAGACAATGCTAGATCTGAGATCAGGGCTGAAACTCTTGATTTTTGTTTTTGAACTGTATGTGGGCCACCCACAAAACCCGTAATGCATGACTTTATCATAAGATCTCTCAGCATGTGTATGCAGTGATTTGTGCAGCTGTTTTGGAAATACTTCCAAACTTCCACAGCATCAATTTTTTTCTTCATTTATTTGGAGACCTAAGATCTCCTGCTGGTTAAACGTTGGAGAAATACCATGCCGAATGTTCAAGGTTGTACAGTTTTCCCCCCAGGGGGCTTGCAGTTCTTTTGTGAGTTCATGCATGATGCACATGAATCTCTGAGCTATTGCAGCCTATTCCTCCTTCCTGGGCTGCATTTCCTTCACCATGCCCCTCCCTCCCCATCCTGTCTCCTTCTCCGCTGCCCCTTCTTCCCCTCTCTAGGTGTTTTTATTTATGTCGACCTGGCTATCCATCTGGTTCTCTGTATTCCTTGTGATTTTGTTCCTGTTGCCTGCTCTTTCATTCTTTTTAGCATTTTTGGTCCCATTTTGGAGTTTGACCTCCACTTTTAAATTTTCTGTCTTTAGTGTAGGTCATTTTTGAAAGAACTCTCTCCCTAGTACTGAAAACGTGGATTCCTCTACCCCACAAGGTGACCAGCACATGTAGCCAGTCTGTGTGGTAGGGCTGTTATGTACCAATCTGACTGAGTCCTGACAACACAGGGATAACACTACTGATACCTGAGCTGTTCCCTCCCCATGTATGCCAAGGAGTGGTTGCTTGTCATCCTGGAGCATCAAAACTCCTACCAACAGCTGCTGTGCCAGATGGCCGTTGCTGTGGCTGGGTGGCACCCATGTGAAGTGCCCCTGATCAGAGTGCATGGCATCAGGGCAGATGCTTGACACATGAGTGTATGAAGCTGCAAAAAATTTGGCTGTACTCAAATGACTGCCTCTTCAAGTGGTAGCAGATTGTTGAATGCTGCTTTGTATGACCCTGCACCCTTCCCTCCGCTGGCTATGCCCAGGGAAGAGGGCCAGGCTTACCATCTTGGGATGAAACACTTTTCCCGCTACCCAGTTTGTACTAGGATGGACAGGGACACATTAACCACCAAAAAGCCATTTTTTTTTTGTGGAGAATATTGAGGACAAGTTTGGTGATGTGGAGTCTCTCAGTAAGATATGGTCAGGGTGCCTACTGATAAAAGCTCGCAATCTGCAGCCCTATATGCTTGTGTCTGCTTTGGTGAAATCCCTGTCTCTATTACCTTTCAACAGTCTCTGAATATGGTCCAGGAAGTGATTTTTCATAGGGTCCTCATCTTGCAAACTGATGAGGAATGCCGGGCTAATCTGGAGCAACATGGCATTCATTTTGTTTGACGTGTGCAGAGGAGTTGTAAAGACAACTGCATCAATACTGGCACCTTTCCTCTGGATCTCATCGGGGTGACCTCCCAGAGAAGGTCAAAGTTATGTGTTACTGCTGTGACGTGAAGCCATACGTCCCGCCACTCATTAGTTGTTTTCAGTGCTTGTACTTTGGTCATACATTTTCTTCCTGTATGGTGGACCCTCTGTGTGGTGACTGTGGCAACCCACTCCATGAGGGAAGCCCCTGTATTCCACCACCTGTGCATGTCAATTGTCGTGACCACCACTCTCCACACTTGCTAGGTTGTCCAGTTTACAAGAAAGAAAAGAAGATCCAAGAGTACAAGTCCACAGATCGTCTATCTTATGCCAAGGCTCACCAAAAAGATGACCAACTCCACCCCGTGTTGATTTCTTCTACCTTTGCCTCTGTTACATCCTTCCCCCCACCTACCTCCTCCATACCGCAGCCCTGTCCCCCACATCTCCCACTCCCCTGCAGTTCCCACACCCTCCCCTCCAAGTAATGCTCCCCCTTTCCGGCCAAAGAAGTGCCCCCCTTCTTTGGCACCTGCTGGTGTGGCTCTCCCCTCCCCCCCTCAGGACCCCTCCCCCCAGTGTCTCTCAGGCTGCCAGACGCCTGCTACCACGACTCAGTCATGGGATGCACCATCTGTGTGCCCTAAGGTTGACCGTTCTCTTTTGGTTCTGGATCTTGTGGAAGCCTGCTCTACCTCTGTGCCCTGCCCCCATCAACCTCCAGGACAAAGTCCCCAGTGCACCTGGGGGTACCATCTTCCCATTTGCAACCTGAGCCTGACATCTCCCCATCCTTGTTGGTGTCGACCACTGCCCCTGTTTCCTCTTACTGAGCATTCTGTCTTGATTTTCAAGAAACGCACTTCTGTGATAACCACTCTCCAATGTTTTGTGATTATCAAGCATTTTGTCAGAACCTCGATGGCCCTTGGATAGTGTCTGGAGGGGTCTGCACTTTGGTTCGCACCAATGTCATTAGTGACCAGGTCCCCCTTTGTACCAACCTGGCAGAAATAGCTACAAGCAAACAATCCCAGCAATCACCATTTGCAATGTCTACCTCCCTCCAGGTAGGCCACTTCCTTATGTTGACCTGCCTACTCGGGGACTGATGGTCTTTGTAGTCTGGTCCCTTCAACCCCCACAAGTCAACCAACCAACCAACCTGCCTACCTTAACACAGCAACTCACATTCCATAGCTCCTCCTCAGGGACTTCAGTGCCTATCACTCCTTGTGTCGGAGTGCCACTTCAACGGGTAGGGTTTTTCTAATTGACAAACTTATTACAGACTGTAATTTGTGTCTCCTCAATGACAGTTCCCCTACCTACTTCAATGCAGCTCATGGTACCTTTTCTGCTATTGATCTCATTACCTCCTCCCCTAATGTCGTGGCTTCCCTACACTGGTCATCCCATGATGATCTTTGTGACAGTGACCACTTTCTGCTGATTCTACCATTCCCCTGCTGCCGCCATGCAGACAGGCCTCCCTGTAAGCATTCTGCAGAGCCAATTGGCCTTTATATTCATCTGCAGTGCACTTTGACACCTCTCTTGGATTGCATTGATGTGGATCTTCGAGATGACTCTGCCACTTTTCTCCATGCCACAGGCAGTGCTAACCCCCTATCCACGAGGCCCCCTTGCTGTCAACCAGTACCATGGTGGACCAAGGACATAGTCGCTATCCAGGACTGCCAACAGATGCTGCAATGATTTAAACAACACCCTTCACAGAGGAACCTTCTCACTTTTAATTGTCTCCATGCTAAGGATCACTACCTTATTAAGCAGAGTAAAAAGGAATGTTGGGGGTGATATATTTACTCCCTGGGAATGTATGCCTCTTCATTGCAAGGTTTGGTCCAAGCTCTATAGACATCTGAACCACCAGCAACAATCGACTGTCCAGGGTCTTATCCTACAGGGAGCTCTGTGTACTGACCCATCAGTCCCTGCAGAATGCTTCGCAACACACTTTGTGACAGCATCAGAGTTATCTTCCTATCCTGCTACCTTTCTCCAGTAGAAACGCCAATTTGAACAGAACCCCCTCTGTTTCAACCACCACAAAGCTGAACCCTATAATGAACACTTCACCGAATGAGTATTCTTGCAGGCTCTTACCTCGTCACATGACACAGCCCCCGGCCTGGATTCCATACACAACCAGATGATCCAACACATGGGCACTACCTAGAGGCAACGTCTCCTCAGGGTCTTCAACCACATTTGGCTCACGGGTGTCTTCCCCTCGCAATGGCGAGACAGCATAGCTATCCCCATCCTTAACCCCGGGAAGGACCCAATGTATCTCGACAGCTACTGCCCAGTTAGTCAGACCAACATAATTTGTAAACTGCTTAAGAGAATGATTAGCTTCAGATTATGTTCGGTACTCAAATCTCCAGGCCTTTTGTGTAAATATCAGTGTGGCTTTGGGAGGACGGTCTGCAACTGACCATTTACTCAGACTAGAAACAGCAATCTGACAGGCCTTTACAAATCACTGGCGCCTTGTCGCTGTCTCCTTTCACCTACATAAGACATATGACACTACTTGGTGCCACAAACTTTAGTTACCCTCCATGACTGGGCCCCCTTCTGATTTTAGTCCATGAGTTTTTATCCCACCGGCTCTTCCAGGTTCAAGTTGGCACTTCACTCAGCACTCCTCGGATCCAGGAGAACAGTACCCCACAGGGTCCTGTGCTAAGTGTCACACTCTTCCTTGTAGCCATCAGTGGGTTTGTAACCCCTGTTGAGCCTCTGGTTACCCTGGCGTTGTATGTCGACGATTTTTGCATCTGGTTTAGTTCCCACTTGATAGCATCTATTGAACACCAGCTCCAAGGCACCATCAAATGGGCCTCTGCGTGACCCCTCTCCTAAGGCTTCCAGTTATCTCCCTCAAAAATGTGGGTTATGCGTTTTTGCTGTTGACCCACAGTAAACGATGATCCAGAGCTTCATTTAGGTGACCACCATCTAGATGCTGTAGCACAGTCCCGTTTCTTGGACCCTGTTTTTGACAAAAACCTGATGTGGCTGCCCAATATTCACCACCTGAAGACTACCTGTATGTGGAAGCTTAATGCTTGGGGTGCAGACTGTGCTACTCTTTTCTGTCTTTACCATGCTCTAGTTTTGTCCAGACTAGATTATAATGGTTTCTCATGCAATCATCATTTGGCAATTCCCTGGCCATCCTGTATACCCCATCCTCTTTGCAAACAGGGACTGTCTCCCTCCTGATACCCAGCCTTGGGTGAGACTGCCAGTTGGAATGTGTCTCATTTCTTTCTGTTGGGATCTCCATCTCCACTCACTGGGAAGTGCCCTGTGTATTTCCTCCAACATCCTCCCGTGGCTGGTGCCTTGACCATGAATTAGGACCGACCTATTCTAGGGCTCTAAGGTCTCTGTTGCCCCTATGATATTCCAGTGTCTTGTATGCTCCAGTCTTGAAGAGAACCAGGGTGCTATCATCTTCTACACTGATCTTTCTAAAATAATGGATAAGGTGGAGTATGCTTTTGTCTCTTACTGGCATGGAACACCATTTACTGCTGTGATCATGTAGTATGCTCACAGCAGAGCCACTAGCAGTTAACAGGGCCCTCCATTTTGTTTCTCAGTCCTCCCTCCAAAGTGTTTTAATATGCACTAATTCAACGAGTAGGTTGCAGGCTATATGCCGATGCTACTCTTGTCACTCTTTGGTCTCTGCTATCCATGACCTTCTCTCTGCCCTTGGCTGTGGCACTTGTCCTGTTACCTTCCTCTGGGTCCCAAGTCACGTGGGCATCCCAGGGAATGAGGTGGCTGACTGTTTGGCTAGAGAGGGAGGTGAGGATATGCGGATACGCATCAATTCTCTCTTTTCCCAAAAGTGGAATTACATCTGGTGCACTAATGCTGTCAGTAATAAACTCAGCACAATCAAGGAGACTACTACAGTTTAGCACTCTTCCTTCTGCTCCTCTTGAAAGCAGTCCATTGTCTTATGCTGTCTATGCATCGGCCATACCAAGCTTACACATTGTTTTCTCTTGCGTAAAAAGCCACCCCTACCATGTGGCTGTGGAGCCAGACTGATGGTATCCCATATTTTGGTGGAAGTCCCCCACTTTTGGCCCTTCATACTAAGTGTAGCCTTCCAGATGCTTTGTCTTTAATATTAGTTGGCGATTCATGGATGGTTGACCTGGCCCTTCGTTTCTTCATGAAAGTGGTCTTGATTTTCAGTTATAAGGTTTTGCTTTACTCCTGGAGTAGGGGCAAGATGGTTATGGTTAGGAACTCTCTTTGTGTTTTCTGGTTCTGGAATCCATGACCACTCCCCTTGCAAAGACTGCCTTCCTCACTGTAGAGTTTGACCACTCTGACTGGATCTGCCCACTTTTAATGGACCCTCTATCTTACACAAGCAGCTTTTGAATCGCGGGACTCGTGACCTCACCATTTAGTCCCATAACTCCCCCCCCCCCCCCCCCCCCCGCAAAAAAAAAAAAAATCAATCAATGTTGTACAGTTTTTGCAGATAAGGTTGCTCCATTCTCTTGTGATGCTCATATAGTGGTATCTCTAACATTGTCCTTTTACTTATGACGAGTTAAAGAAACATGAAAATCTCTACAAATATACCGACCAGAAACTGACTCTATTTGCTCTGGCTTGTTTAGTTCTACAGTGATGACTACAAATTCATATTAGAGAATAGGTACTGTAAGATGCATATTCTACTGTCCCAGAATAGCACTGTCTGAAATTTAAACTTTTTGCATAAACATCAATTTATGCAGTAAGATTTATTGTCTTCTTCAAGGCTGTACATCATGACTCTGACATTTTACCTAAGTACTAGTATCACTGTCTCACCAGAACATGTTGGAGACCCTTCATTCAAATTGTGCGAACCTGGGTGATTGGGATTTCAGTCTGAAATACATATGTTGTTGTAGTCTTCAGTCCAGAGACTGGTTTGATGCAGATCTCCATCCTGCTCTACCCTGTCTCTCCATGCTGCTCTACCCTGTGCAAGTCTCTTCATCTCTGAGTAGTTACTGCAATCCACATCCTTCTGAATGTGCTTACTGTATTCATCTCTTGGTCTCCAGTACTAAACTGGTGATCCCTTGAGAGCTCAGAATGTATCCTACCAACTGATCACTTCTTCTAGCTGGTTGTGCCACAAAGTACTCTTCTTACCAGTTCTGTTCAGTACCTCCTCATTTGTTATGTGATCTACCCATCTAATTTTCAGTATTGTTCTGTAGCACTACATATCAAAAGCTTCTGTTCTGTTCTTGACTAAACTGTTTTCATCCATGTTTCACTTCCATACATGGCTACAGTGCATACAAATACTTTCACAAAGGACTTTGTGACACGTAAATCTATACACGATGGTAACAAATTTCTCTTCTTCAGAAATGCATTTTCTTGCCATTGCCAGTCTACATTTTATATCCTCCCTACATCAAGCATCATCAGCTATTTTGCTTCCAAAGTAGCAAAACTCATCTACTACTTTAAGTGTCTCATTTTGTAATCTAATTCCCTAAAAAGAAAAAAAAAATGGTTTAAATGGCTCTGAGCACTATGGGACTTAACATCTATGGTCATCAGTCCCCTAGAACTTAGAACTACTTAAACCTAACTAACCTAAGGACAACACACAACACCCAGCCATCACGAGGCAGAGAAAATCCCTGACCCCGCTGGGAATCGAACCCGGAAACCCGTCTAATTCCCTCAGCATCACCTGATTTAATTCAACAACATTCCATTATCCTCGTTTTGCTTTTGTTGATGTTCATCTTGTTTCCTCCTTTCAAGACACTGTCAATTCTGGCCAGCTGCTCTTACAAGTCCTTTGATGTCTCTGACAGAATTACAATGTCACTGGCAAACCTCATGTGTTTTGTTTCTTCTCTCTCGACTTTAATTCGTACTCCAAATTTTTCTGTTGTTTCCTTTACTGGTTGCTCAGTATAAAGATTGAATAAAATCAGGGATATGCTACAACCCTTTCTCATTACATTCTCACCCAGTGCTTCTCTTTCATGCCCCTTGACTCTTATAACTACCAACTGGTTTCTGTACATATTGTAAATAACCTCTCTCTCCCTGTATTTTACCACTGCCACCTTCACAATGTGAAAGAGAGTGTTCCAGTCAACATTGTCAAAAGATTTCTCAAAGTTTACAAATACTATAAACGTAGGTTTGCCTTTCCTTAACCTATCTTCTATGAGAAGTTGTAATGACAGTATTGCCTCACATGTGCCTACATTTCTCTGGAATCGAAACTGTTGTTTCACAGTGTCAGCTTCTACCTGTGTTTCCGTTCTTCTGTAAAGGATTCGTTTTAGTATTTTGCAACTGTGACTTCTTAAACTGATAGTTTGATAATTTTCACAGCATCAGAACCTGTTTTCTTTGGAACTGAAATTATTATATTCTTCTTCCTAAAATTTTTATACTGAAAACTGGCAGATTTTTTCCTAGTAAAACACACATCATCAGTTGGCTGTCTGTCGCACTTGCACACTAATGTATACCTGTCAAAGACAAAACAGCACATCGTCAGAGATGCCATTTTCCACAAATAAGAGAAAAGTGGCAAAACGTAAAGACGCTGAGGGAATGAGGATTAGTGTTTGATGTGTTGTTGGTGACTAGGTTGTGATAGACGGTAATCACTCCGAAAAACCGTCTGCAGCTGATAGACACGGCAATTTATCCATTATATTATGTGGAAATACAACATAATTCACTCTTATTGTCTGTAATATTTTTTATTGTAATTTCATGTTTACTATTATTTGCAGCCTTCGTAACTTAAGTTACGCAATTGCGATGGCGCACGATCCAATTGTAACTTTCGAATCCTCATGGTGGATCTCTATACATTGAAAAACTACTAAGGTTGAGATTTTCATATTGTATACTTCATATACTATACATTTCCTGCTGTCCTTGTATGGGGTAAGCGGACTGCGTACTATTTTCAGTTTGTACCGCGATTTTGAAATCAGTTATTGTCACCATAACGTTCGAAAGTGAATGAAAAATTATGTAAATAAAAGCCTGGTGTGTTCCTTTTCTTTCCGTAGTATTAACTCGCGGTAGCTACGAAGATCAACTTCAGAGTTGACACACCGTCAGCAAATCACTTTTAAGCTGCGCGCCCAAGAAGCAAACGTCGTGCCTCGTGTCGAAGATCGTGACGCTTCGTATTTGTTCGTGATCCCGCAACCAAAACAACTACATGCAACTGTTTTTAGTAGTAGAAATCTTGATGTTCTTTTGCTGCTGCAAAATATTGTCAGTAGCCGAGTTGAGTGAACTTGTAACTGTGGCGTAACTGCAACTGTTATAGTTCAGCTGTCAGAAGCCAATGCCCCAGGAAAATATAAAACTGGATAGAAAAAGCGGTCATGGTGGTCAGTCAAACAAGGTGAGTAGGAGCGTGAACAGCTTATACTACGGGGGTCGCAATGAAGGTGACATTAAAGCATTTGGAATATTCGAGAGTTCGTGTGAAAAAACCAGTGTATCGCGCAAACGATACCAGTAACATTTCATAAATCGTTATGGAAGCTGAGTTGCGTACAGTGACTGGCACATTTCAGCGATTAAGAAGTGCTGTGTTGTTGTTACTTTCGCCTTGTATTTATCAGTAGATTGCGTTAACAGATTCGTGCAATGACTGGCATATTACATTGAACTTACCTATCTTGTCCAAATTGCTGTGTTGTGCACACATTTTCGTAGTATTTGTCATCAAACGTGCACTTGGTACAATGTCGTCACCCAATGAAGAAGGCGTATTGAGATACGGAGGTTTTGTTAGTATATTTTATGTATTATATCTCATTTATGTACATATCTGTGTTTTCTCTCGTGATATTCCTGCATTTGCAATTAATTGTGTACAAGAAATTACTGCAAGCTAGTTGTTTGTTATCTTTTGTTACGGACACTATTTTCATGTAGTTACAGGCCTATAAACGTTTTGAATCTTCCAGTAGCACTTCGATGCAACCGAGTTGAATGTGTTTGTAAGTACTGATAGTTACTATGGGCTTTACCAGTAGATGTCGGAAAGCATAATACTATAAATTCCAAGACTTTCTTGTTGATCTGTAAGTCAATCCTAGAATTTTCTTCAATCACATAATGTGAAAATCCAGCGTGGTCAATACTTTGTGTCGTTAGAAACAGCTAAGATGCATCATAGTTCAGACTGTGTATTAAACTGGGGGTTGCCGTAATATCTTGCCAATTAATTGGAGAAAGGCAGTGTACACCTTCCAAAATCCCATGTATAGTGAAACACTGATTGTCTAATCTGCTTTCACATTCGTTGACTTGCTTACTCATAACCAAATTGTCACCTTCCAACTTAGCCCGGTCCTTGGACTGCACCACAGATCAGTCTGTCACAACACCAAGGCGGTTTTTTTTTGGGGTGGGGGGGAGGAGGAGGAGGAGGGTTCTGTTTCTTTGATTTTATTTGGGAGGGGTGGATTTTCAATCCCTGTCCAGGTGACGTAGTGTTCAGCTGATCTCAGTGAGACAGTATACTGTTGCCAACATTCCATTTTTTGAAATACAAAATTACTACTTAGTTTTAAAATTTATGTTGCATAACCTGTATATGCAGACCAACAGGAACCATAAATTTGTCTATAGATGCCAGGTTTGTTAACTTTATATTTGGGAGTGTTGTTGATCACATCGTTTCTGTAGTGTGGTGCTTGTGTATTATGTTTTGGAGTTCTTGTTGTTCCAAACCCTGTGTACATTTTTCTTTCTGTAGAGTGTTATGTACCATGTGTTGTGTCTCTTAGTCCTTTTTCTTTTTTGTTGTCAATGTTTCACACACAAATTTTCCTTGTTCATTGTTATGAGTGATATTTTTGTTCTTTCATTGCAAGCCTTTTTAATGTTTGTTTTTAGTTTGCTCCTTTGCATGTGTCGTACACATTTTCTTTGGCTATTTGGTGCCTTTAGTTCTGTAGTGCTGTTAAAATTTGGCTTGGATGATTCTGTTAAGCATAAAGCTTGACTGTCATTATGTGTTTCAGGTCAAGAGGAATATTCGACAAGTTGACATATTTTACTAGTAAAGTAATGTGAATGGTTCCTGTGACATCACATTTTGGTGCCTATATTCTGTTTTGGGGTTATTTGGTGAAGCCAACAGGTGTGAAAGCAAAAAAAACCGGTTGTGACGTCAGACTGATCTATACATTAGCCAGTCTGAAAAAATTGCTACTGATATCACGTTTTAGTCACCATGTGGTTTGCGCCATTTGTCGCATTCCCTGCTTCACTGGTGAAAGTAGACACCTCATATCAAATATTCCTCTTTATCCTGTTTTTCGACTGTTTGCGGATGAAAAACCTTGTAGTTGTGCACCAGTAGCTGATATTAAATAATGTTGTGTTACAACTGGTTTCAGTTCTCAAACTAGCATTAGGTATCATAAGACATTTGAAACAGCTTACGCGATGATATAAAAGCTGTGGTGTCAAAGAGCATAGAATCCATCATAAGTCTTTACTGTCACGTAATAAAATAGATTGTACTCTCAGTTATAAACTGTACCAAAAGTGAAGTCGTGCTATTTGTACAATATGATTCAATGTTTTATGTTGAGGCACTTTATATACTGGTCTCTGGTGACGGCCTCTTGTGGTATAGTGTACCTCTTGAGCCATGTACACAACATAATACTTAATTAAAACTGAAGCTGCTTGGAAAAGGAACAATTTGGTATTAATAAAGAAAGAATGGACATTTATTCAGTGTGATCAGTGCAGGGAGTAAAATAAGAATCCACTGCAAGAACCAGGTTATCTTTCTGGGTGGAGAGAGAGAGAATTGTGTGTGTGTGTGTGTGTGTGTGTGTGTGTGTGTGTGTGTGTGTGTCTCTAAGTTTGAACTGTACTATTTTTCTAGAATGAAGATGACCATGTTTGGTACATTTTATTGACGACGGTTCATCACTTGACAAAAGTGATTTCCATACTGTTTGATGCTGTAGGTTTTATTTTGCTATGTAAGCTGATTTAAATGTTAAGATACCTGATTATAATCTGAGGACTTGAACTGGTTATAATATAGAAGTATTTATTATCAACTCTTGGTGGTGGACTATGACGCTTTCTTATACTCTTACGACCTGTAGGGCACATTCGCAGAACGTATTGGTTATGAATAGTTGTACATATGTAAAAGTTAGGTTTGTGGTTCATTCTGAATGTGCTGCCAATTAGAAAAAAATGGTTTGGTTATGATGATATGTAGATTTTGAAACTTTTCTTGATAACAGAAGCAGTTAAAAACACTGGGTGTTTCGCCAAAGGTATTGTTATTCACAGCAACTTAACACAAGACACATTTTTTGCAGGTACTGATAGAGTAAGAGGATTCTGGTAGCTTACCCTGTGACTAGAGCCTTTTAAAATATATGTACATGATAAGAGTTGTAATTCTCTGTCAGAGATAGAGTATATTAGTTTTGTTAGTGTTTAGTGTTGTTAGCAGGCCTAGTACGGTATGTTAAGTGATCACTGTGAAGGATACTGAGCCGCCGTATACTCGTGTGAGACAGCATTATTGGCACTTGACAGAGTCTGAAATGGTCTCTTTGTTTGTCTCCATTTAATCGACTGGTCGGGTCGTGCAGCATCCATATTTATGGAGCATTCAGATGTGACAGTGGCCTGATGCTGGACTGCGCGGAATATGAGGCCAGGCATGCTTGTTGTCAAGGCTCCACTTGCCCACATCTGGCCACCACAAGGGAGGATTGTCATATTGTGCAACAAGAACATCATATCTCCTCTACATCTGAGAATAATCAATGGATTTCCTGTAACATCTTGTGCAGCCCACACTGTTGGTCCAAGATTAGTTGCAGCTGGACTTTGGAAGCACCATCCCGTGCCTAGGTTGCTGTTAACATCACAACACTAACAGCTGCATTTGGAGTGGTGCTGTGACTAGGACGCATGGACTGCTAATCTCAGCACTTGCAAACGCATTTGAATATATTTTAGTGAAGTATCTAAGAATATACAGATGGCTCTATTCTAATCCAGTTCTGATTGCAGTGCTGATATGTAATTCATATTTCATTTCACAGCAAAGAAAATCACGTAGCAGTACAAACATTGTTATTTGCAGTCAGCCATGCTGACCACACTCATTCACATCACATTATGTGTGTTTCCCACCATATTAGCATGTATTAGTATCCGTTAAGCATTAATTTGTTAAATTTTTCAGGCACCTTTATCACCAGGTCCAGTCCTGGATATAACTGACGATGAGCTTGTTAGTATATCAGTCCGTGATTTAAATCGTCAGTTGAAGTTGCGTGGTCTTTCAAGGGAAGAAATAGTGCGAATGAAACAGCGCCGAAGAACCCTAAAAAACAGAGGATATGCAGCCAGGTATTATATTTCAATATGTTTGATATTTCAATTTGCCTCCTGTTCAGTAAATTAAGCGACTGATAACCTTGCAGTTTAATCCCTTTAATCTACAAACCCACCCCAATCAGTAAATGAAGCTGCGGGGGTGGAGGTACCACATGTGTGTTTCTTGTGAAGTTTGTCTGCCATATCGATATTCAGTTTATTGAAGTATTAGTGTATTATTTAAAATAATGTTATAGAATTGTAATTAAACATTGCTTATAATATTTTTGGGCAAAGCTGGAGCAGCTGACCCTTGGTTTTTGACATTAAACACTTATAACATAAATTTGTGACGAATAATGTCACTGTATTGTACAAACTTGAAATATTGATTATGTTGATAATCATATTTCTTTCACCTCCATTGTTCTGTTGCTAATACAGAATGTAAATGGTATTGTTAATGCTTTTAGTTGACATATTTTCAGTCACCTGGAAGACAGAAAAGTTAATAGTAGACAATAAGGGAAAATAGGATCTTGTCACATACATGAATGAGGAAGTAGGTCACATGACTTCTTAAGTTTGGTAATTGTATATGTAACTTCAGATTTTGCATGGAGACCACCTAAATTCTTGGCAACTGTCACATTTTAGTACTGCTTCAGTGTGGGTCTCCAATTTTGATACAACTGTTAGCCCTTCTGCCATCATAACTCCTATTCATTCATGATGACCTTCACTGTAGGGACCTTCTATGTCTGTATTCATGTGTGGGATTGAGGAAAATAATAAAAACCAATTCTGAAGTAAAGTCTTAGGGGCAGTAATCCAGTTGGCTGTTTACAGATTTTGCAATAATATCCAGGAGTTGGCCAATCATGTTAGTAGTATGCTACACAGAGCTACTGATGTAGCCAGTTCCAGTTGTTAGGATCCCTTAGGAAACACTTTGTCTTATGGTGAAATGATCAGAATAAAAGTGACTCTACAGTGGATGGTACATGTGCCTACACACTCTGCAAGGCAGTATACACTGATCAGCCAGAACATTATAACCACTGACCTTCTATCGATATAAACCCATCAAGGCAATAGCAGTGTCACCTGTCAAGGAATGACACCTAGTCAGACACATGTATGGTGGAGGTAGTATCAGTGAGCTTGCTGTCCATGTGTAGAATGGGGAAGGTGCACAATCTGTCTGAATTTGACTGAGGGCAGATTGTGATTGCCTGGAGGCTGCTCACGAGCAGTTTCAGAAACTGCACAATTTGTCAGGTGTTAGGGGAGTGGTGTGGTGTCTTCAATACACGGTGAAACCATGTCCAGACATCATGGTGTTGGGCATCCACTCTTCATTACAGATGTCGGACGTCTTAGGCTGCACAGGCTGGTAAAACAGGACAGGTGGTGAACTGTGACAGAACTAACATCAGACTTAATGCTGGGCAGAGTGCAAGTGTGTCTGAACGCACAATGCACTGAATGCTTTTAACAATGGCCCTCTGCAGCTGACAACCCATTCATCTGCCAAGGTTAACACAACAACATTGGCAACTATGACTGAAATGAGCACTTGACTATTGGCACTAGATCTTAGCGCAGTGGCAGAGCATTTCATGGCCTGATGAATCCTGATACATTCTTCATCGTGCCGATGAAGGGGATGTGAATTAGTCATCTTCTAGGGTAACAGCTCTTTGACACCTGTACTATGGACTAGAGACAAGCTAGTGGCAGCTCTGGGGAATATTCACATGGGCTTCCATGGGCCCAGTGGAGTTTGTGCAAGGCACCATGACGTCCAAGGAGTATTGTACACTGTTTGCAAGCCATGTACACCCCTCCATGACGATCCCGACCTTTTTTTTTTCCCCTGCCTCAAATGCTAGGGGGAGTGGGTGGGCACCACTATCTAGTATTGTCTCGGTCCAGAAATATCAAAGATCCAGGGCTGATGCACAGAGCAGTCAGAGTTGTAGTGGGGAGCTGGGTAGTCTCTACGTGACCTGTGTCTATGCTTAGTGATTTTGCTGTTTCTTCTTCATTTATTGCTCTCATGTCATATGAAAACAATGCATTTCTGTGGCTGGGAGCTATCAAGTAAATTGAAGTACATTCACATAATTACGGAAGGCTAAAATATGTTATTAGTATCAGATTTTATTTTATTTCCCCCTTTCTGGCAGTTGAGCATTAATCACGTTGCAGAGCAATGAAACTATTTTTGTTGGTTGGCTAAAGAAATTTGGCTTTTATTAATCTTTTCCATTGAGGCAGTCAATTGTTCACTGCATTTCAATTACACATTTTCATCTTCTGGCACATGTGCATTATGCCATAATAAAGAAGCAAACATGATATAATACAGTACTGGTACTCCAAGAAAATTTACGTCCGAATCTGGACATACAAATGTGCACTTTAAGCCGAATTATGCATTTTAGTATAGTGGATGAAATGCTGATGCTCTTAGTGTATCCTCTAATATCTTTTTTCTTTTATGACTTTATGTGACACTGTAGTGCAAGCACGGTAATGCCTGTTACGTGGTGCTCTCTGGCAACTGCTGAAACGAACCTGTTTCTTACAAGTTGTGGGAAAATATTGCGGATGATTGTTTGAAAAGCATTACTTTCAAAGTAAATTTCCTTTTACGCTAGATGAACTGTGTGTGTGAGACTGTATGATTAATTTCTTAAATCACAGAGCGTTTGACTCTCATTTAAAAATCAACTCTTTGAGGACGACCATTTAGAAGAATCTAGAGCCCAGAAGATAGACATTTATGTCATTGTTAAAAATTTTACTGGCACATTTGTGTGGTTTATCTTAAAGTGTAATACACACGAAAAAGATCAACATTATATGTGAAAGCTTAGCTTCTTGTGCAGCTTATTAATCTTAGAGGGCAATATTATATGTGAAAGCTTTTTTTCTTGTAGCAACACTATGTATATTAATTTAAACCATTAATATTTACTATTTGTGTGTTAGCGCCACTTAACAGTGATGTTGATATTGGGTGACTACATCACATGTCCCCTGCTCTGAATATCCCCCCCGTCATCAGCTGGCGAGATCACTTGACATGAGCTGTGACTGGCTTACAAAAGTACATCGCAATCTCGATTTCAATGCTTCAGATAGTGCCATGCGGTGTTCGGTGGAATTCGAATTTATACTTCCATAATACATGCAGTAAACATATATGCAGTGTACATGTTGGTGCACATCAAAGATCTTTACAAAACGTGTCCCCCCCCCCCCCCCTTTCTTGAGTTTTGTTTTCTCAAGTGCTGGGAAGTTCTACACCGGTGTATAAATCCATAATCATTCAAAGGATTGATAAGTTTTACAGTTACTGTCACTTAACACAGAAAAGGTTTATTTTCACCTGGGAGAAAGTGTATTTTTAACCGGGAAATCTGGGAATATTTTTCCCTTGTCCATGTGTACGCCCTGTAATGACATCTTTATGCTCTTTAAGTCTAGTACAAAAGTTTCTTCCTGTTAAACCAATGGTTCTACTATTACACATGTGTTCTGCATTTCAGTCAATACAATACACATCAGTATTAACATGTTGTCTAAACTGTTCCATACAAATGTGCCTGAACCATATTATCTGTCAAGTTGTCATCTAGTCTTCTCCAGTTACACAACCATATTTTGAGATGCTAGAGCATGTAACATTGCTCTTTAGTTCTCTTGAGATGAAAGTAATTTCATCCTGTTTTTTAGCCACTTTAATTTTTTTCTCATATTCAGTTTATCAACCTTAATTGCAAAGTAACCATTCTGTGAGCCTAAAGACAGCTATTTTGCTCTTATGTGGGTGATTAGAAGCTACATACAGGACTTAGTCTGTTATTGTTGTGGTCTTCAACCCAGAGACTCTTTTGATCCAACTATCCATCCTACTCTTATCGTGTGCATGCTTCTTCCTATCTGAGTAACTACTGCAACCTACATCCTTCTGAATCTGGTTAGTGTATTCATCTTTTGGATCGCTCTACAATTTTTACCCTCCACACTTCCCTCCAGTACTAAATTGGTGATCCCTTGATGCTTCAAATTGTGTCCTACCAACCGATCTCTTCTTCTAGTAAAGTTGTGCCACAAATTCCTCTTATTCTCATTTGTATTCAGTACCTCCTCATTAGTTATGTGATCTACCCATTTAATCTTAAGCATTCTTGTGTAGCACCACATTTCAAAACTTCTATTCTCTTCTTGTGTAAACTGTTTATCATCCACGTTTGACTTCCATACGTGTCTACACTCCATACAAATACTTTCAGAAAAGACTTCCTTACACTTAAATCTATACTCGCTGTTAACACATTTCTCTCATTCAGAAATGCTTTCCCTGTCATTGCCAGTCAACATTTTATGTCTTCACTACTTCAACCATCATTAGTATTTTTGCTCCCCAAATATCAAAACTCATCTACTACTTTACATGTCTCATTTGCTCAGCATCACCTCATTTAATTCAGCTACATTCCATTATCCTCATTTTGATTTTGTTGTTGTTGTTGTCCATCTTATATCCTCCTTTCAAGGCACTATCAATTCTGTTCAATTGCTCTTCCAAATCCTTTGCTGTCTCTGACAGTATTACAGTGTCATCGGCAAACCTCACAGTTTTTATTTCTTCTCTAGGGATTTTAATTTCTTCTCCAAACTTTTCTTTTGTTTCCTTTATTGCTTGCTCAGTTTACAGATGGAATAACATTGGGGATAGGTTACAACCCTGTCTCACTCCCCTCTCACCCACTACTTCCCTTTCATGCCCCTCGACTCTTATAACTGCCATCTGGTTTCTGTACAAATTGTATATAGCCTTTCACTCCCTGTATTTTACCCCTGTCTCCTTCAGAATTTGAAAGAGAGTATTCCAGTCAACACTGTCAAAAGCCTTCTCAAAGTTTACAAGTGCTATAAACATAGGTTTGCCTTTCCTCAACCTATCTTTAATGAAAAGTCGTAGGATCAGTGTTGCCTCATGTATTCCATGTCTATGGAATCCAAACTGATCTTCTCTGAGGTCGACTTCTACCAGCTTTTCCACAGACTATATGTATGTATTTCATATTCTGACCTATTACAGCTGTAAATCTAAGGAGAGTGAAGTCTCATTAATCTGATGTTTAACTGAGAAGCTAATCTTCCCATAGAATGTGTTCAGTTTTTTGTGCATATTGTTACATTCTTGTTAACTCTTCTTTTAGAGTACAAAAACACCATTTACATGGTGTTTCCAGTGTGTTATCCTATTGGCCTCATCCATATGCTTCATAAAAATGCATTTTCCAAAATGCCTACTAACTGGGAACCCGTAGCCAAACCCTGTTGCTGTCTGTACATTTGATCACCACACTTAAAGTAATTAAAACCAGTGCTAAACTACTAACAACCTCCTTAATGCCATCAAGTTGTCTACTTCTGAATCTATTAAGATTTTCGAAAACACTGTTACATATTTCACCCATAGGTACAGTAGTTTGCATATTACAAATATGGAACTTTTCTACTCTCGATGACCTAAAATAATAATGTTATTTTAAGAAACCTGCAATTAATTTTTCAAGTTTGTATCCTGTGTGTCTCTGTACATTAACAATTGGTCTTGCTGAGTGATCAGGCTTATGGGGCTTAATCATCACTTGAAGTCTAGGTGCTTTTGGATTCATAATAAGAAGCTATTTCTTCCTCTTTTCATCCACAAACATCTTACTTTCTTTTGCACTTCCTGAATTTCATCAGAGTAAATTTTAACAAGGCCCATATACTTAACTAACTCATTACTTCTGATGAATTGTTCCACCTTGGCTGTCTGCAGCTGTAGAGAAAGTACAACCAAAGTTTCCCCTTTATGTGCCTGGTCAGTTATGGTGTTATAGTCTGTAAGTTTGTCATTAATAGATTTTAATTTAAGTCATTCTCTCCGTGAATACTCCTTACTCTCTCGTTTAATCTCTTCTCCCCCCCCCCCTCCCCCCTCTCCCTGTTATCTTTTGAAAAGCTGTTTGACTTCGAGGACACCTAATTTGTAAGAGGAACAGGGGCATTGGCACACTCGAAGGCCACTGTTGTGTGTATAGTTACCGTTGAGTCCTGTTTGTTTTACAGAGATGTTCTGTTTAAGGTTGTGACAGCCCCTTATTCAGTAATCTACTCTCATCATCACTGAAAATGCCTGTGTTGGTACAGATGCTGTAAAGTTTTGATTGATGTCTAGATCTTATAATGCATTTATGATAACAACCACCTTTAAGGTGTGACACTATATTTCATCAAACTGACTGGCATGTACAATCTTCGCTAACTTCACATGACAAGTACATACTCCTATAAAATCTTTCCTCATTATACAAGGCCCTGATGTCCCTATTGATACATTCAAACATAAGAATACATATGTTTTTTTAGCATGACAATTACTTTTAAAAAACATATTATGCCCATAACTTTGGATAATTTTTCCCAGAGATGTGTTTGTGAAGTCTTATGTGTGCAAATGTACTTGTTAGTTTAATGCTGCAGTTGTGTAGTCTGTAGTAGGCCACTTTTTCCTTACTTGGCCTAAATCCACCTAGACTTCTTATTGTAGAGAAACCACATGTGTACAGGTCCATTTTCACAAAATGAGGTAAACGTCAACAAATGGTGAACCAATATTATTTTATTGCTTACAATATATTTCAGAAAATACTGTTATCTTCTGGCATACAATGTAATGAGGGAATAAATATGTTACAATTGTGGAAAAGTAGTTATTCATAAATGAAAATATAATAGTAAATTGATGACCAGGCAATAATCACATAAAGTGTAAAAGTACATGACCAAAGAAATATTTTGGTTGATTATGGCATGCTTAAGGTTTCCCCTTAAGTTAGCTTTTTCAATGTTTTGTCCATTTGGAGCATTTACTCTCTGTGAACTAATTGTGTTAGCTGGTCTCATTTTTTAAATATAAGATTGGGCATAATGGTGATTGGTTACACACACTGTCTTACGTCCAGAGGTACAAGTTCTGTTCATAGTATTGAGAGTATCCATATGGCTTTATTTGGTTTTCCCACTCGCCAGTTTAAACCTTCCACTTTACTTGCATCACATGTGATGCGTGCTCTCACTGCCTCTCACCTTAGCTGTTTGTTTTTGATGTTACTGCAGCCAGACGTGGTTACTGTTGGGGTCCTATGTAAGTGTCTTCCATGTATTGTGTGGTCCTTTTCCTCTTCTTAATATTTGTTAAGTGTTTTGTGATTATGTGGATAGTTGTTTTCTAATGTGTTGGTTTTTTCCCTTCAGTAAATTCTTAGCTCCCCTATTTTATAAAGTGGGATAAGGAACTTTTGTCCCACAGATAACATAGGGTGGAAGACAATTGTAGTTTTTTTAGGTTTGCTGTGAAATTTTTATTTATGAATGAGAACTTATCCATAATTGTAACATATTATTTCCATCATTACAGTGTATGCCAGAAGATTGAATCACATTATTCCAAAACTGGTTGTAAACAATAAAATATGATTAGTTCAATAGCTGTTGCGGTTTTCTCCATTTAGTGAAAATTTAAAAGTACAGTTTCAGTTGCCCTGTGAAAAGAACTGTTTCTGTCTTTCATGATCACTTGCTATTAGAAAAGACAGACAGTATTGCACTTACACAATGAGAGGGCTGTGTATATCACACTTTCTTTATACAGATCAACTGTAAATTTTGTATTTTGGTAGGCTGCCATCCTTAGCTGGGTTTTCACTTGTGTGTGGTACAATACAATGTAAAGTGGAGGAAGGAGGTGTTGGGGCAGCAGGAATTTCTGGGAATAGATGCTGATGGCTAGAGACTCACCCCCCCCCCCCCCCCCCCAACCCCAGTGAAGCTGCAGTGCTGGGACAATGTAGTCATCTGGGGCAGTGTAGCTGTAGAGGGGTATGTACGTGTATTATACAGCTCCAAGAACGGTTTATCCGAAAGCGGTTATCATTACCAGTTTTCTTTAAATGTTTATCGACATTGAAGCACTTCATTTATTCTGTGAGTTGTTACCTTTAGTCCATTAATTATTTACGTTCTGCCATGAAATCGCCATAACCATACTTAACAGTGTATGTGAATAAATTATGTGCAACCTGGGATGTGCAATCATCATGGCTGCTAATCGTTGCACCTTTCGTGACCTTCAGAAAAAGATTGTATCTGTTCATAGCGAGAAGGGTTAAGAATTTTCCTCACATACTGGCTTTCAGGCTTGTTGTTAGAGACTGTTGTCTGACAATATCTTCAGAATTATTTAGTGTAACTATTAATCACTACCACTAGCAGAATATGTGTAGTTTTCCCAGTTAATATTAGGGAAATTAGTCATCCTCCTTCTAATAGGATACAATCAGGGTATTTCCATGCCATTGAATTTTAACTGTCTGGCAAACAAGAACAAAATTCTTCCGAAACAGTTATGAAAGGTTTCTCAGAAATTATTCAGCACTTTATCTGTGATAGAAATATTGTAAATTTGTTGGCAGTGCAGAGACCTGACCTGTTTGAGGATAATCAAATAGAGATTGAGATCAGGGATCATATTATAATTGTAGCAGCAATGGACACAAAAGATTCAAAGGGCTAGGAAAATAAAATAGAATGGCCAAAGAGGAAAGTTAGAATAATAATAAACACAAAATGTGTCTCAAGTTGAAACAGTTGACCAAACTGTTGGAAAATATGTTCCTAGCAGGATAGTTAAAGGTGTTGAGAGACACTGCATATTGCTCATACAATATAAGGCAGCTTCTTAAGAAACAGTGTCTACTACACAACAGGTACAAAACATTCCAAAAATCTGTGTACAGACATTAATTGAAATGTGTTTGGCTACCTGAAGGACAATGTGCAAAGCCTTCAGTAACTACTGTAACAAATACTATCGAGGACCTGTCTCAAAATGGAAAGACGTTTAGGTCATATGTTGTTGCTATCAGTGGCATGTAAGTAGCACCCAGACATTTGTAGAAGAAAGATGAACTGAAATGGAAAGTAGCAGAAAACAAAAGTTGCATTGTTGATTTGTACCTTCAAATGTTCTTTAATGAAGAAGTGTTGACAGTTATGTGAGGAATAATACCTTCCCTGGTGACATTGTTTTGTGTTACCTTATTTGACTGAATGTAGACCAGAGTTCCGTAATCCGTGAAATTCTTGTGAAATGTTAGTAAGCCTACTACATTGAGACTGTTGTCTTGTGATGGATGAGCGTCACATAAAACTGTTATACTTTACTCTGTAGTGACAACATACAGCCATTTGTTACTAGTTAAGTGTTTCCATAAGCTCTCTTCTAATTTTATTACTCTTTTGAGACTATCTTTTGGAATGATCTTACTTTGTAACAATTTTCTCACATATCTTTCCTGTTAATGCATTCATAACATTACAGATGTTCATTAACATTTGTTTTTCCTTCTGTCAGTCTCCTTGTCCTGCCAAGAGCTTTGCATATATAATTACTTATACCTTCTTGATAGTAGGTATTCCTTCTCTGTTGAATGTATACATAATGTCCTGGTACAGTGCTAATCTTTGTCAGTAAGTAGAGCATTTTGTACATATTAAATTCCTTACTCTCAGTCAATAGGATGCTAATTACATAACATAGTCCATTATTTGAAACGAACATATCTATAGGGGCTGGATGAAAAAATATGGAAATACCACAAGAAATGCAAGCTTGAACATTAATGCAGATGCTAGCAAACTTGCAGGTTGCGTTTTTGTATTTGACCATAAATAGCACCTTCGCAATGTCCTCAATATGTTAAAAGTGTCAATCGCGTGCAGAATAGGCCTAGTGTTCTGCGTAGTTGTGAGGCGAGGTGAGTGAATTTGAATGTGAGCAAATTGCTAGTGCTAGTATGGTGTGTACTTCCTTAACCAAGGGAACTGAAGTGTTTGGTGTTGTAAGAGGCACTGTGTCAAAGATGTATAGCAGACACAAGGAAAGGAAGAAAACAGCCATTTAGTCACATCACAGATGAAAGTATGTTTTGAGTGATTGACAGATGGTCATTGAAGAGGATTACAATGAAAAATAAGGAGAAGACAGCTGCAAAAATCAGTTTTAGAATTGAATGTCACACTTGCAAATGCTGGCAGCACCAAAACGACACGAAGATAGTACCAGAAGCTGGGAAATGCAGGGTGAGCTGGAATTCGAAAACCACTCATCAGTGGTGCAAATGCCCATAATGTGAAAACATGGTGCAGAATCCATAAAACCTGGGCTTAGGAGCAATTGAAGAAAGTTATTTGGTGGGATGGCTCTTGTTTCATACTGTTTCCACCTTCTGGCAGACTTTACATCTGGCAAACACCATCCAAAGCATATGATGCAAACTGCTTGCTGCTAAGAGTGAAACATGTTGGGGTTTGGTGGTGATTTGGGCAGACATATCTTGGTATTCCATGGGTCCCATGGGTACTCTACAAGGTTGTATTACTGCCAAGGATTATTTGACCACCCCTTGGTACAATGTTTGTTCCCCCATGATGATGCCGCGTCCAAGATGATGGGGTCCCTATTTATATATTGCCCATTGTCCAGGACTAGTTTTGTGAAAAAAAGGTATACCATTCCTATGGAAACCATATAGGACCTGCATTTGTCAATTCTGAGATGACTGGAAGCTTGCTATTTTCCTATGCTGTATTAGGTATGGTAATGTTTGAATTTTTGGTGTTTCCATATTTTTTTACACCTTCTGCAGATTCATATTGTTCCAAACTACATAGCTGTATGCTTCAGGTAAAGGTATGGAAAATCTGGTAGTCCTAAAGTCATCCTGTATTTATCTCAAGTATTTAATAATTTGCACTGGATTCACAGTGTGTGGTGCTAATATCCCTTTCTGAGTGGGCACTATGGCACTTAAGTTACTCATACTCTCTACATAATTCACCGGGAGGACGACGGTTCAATCTTGCGTCCGGCCATCCATTTAGGTTTTCCGTGATTTCCCTAAATCACTCCAGGCAAATGCTGGGATGGTTCCTCTAAAAGGACACGACCGACTTCCTTCCCTAATCCGATGAGACCGATGACCACGTTGTCTGGTCTCCTTCCCCAAACAACCAACAACAAATACATAATTCACAAATAAAGCATTTACCTCTACCATTCATTCATTGATTATGATGAATGGAGCTGTCCTTTTTAACACTGCATCCATCGTCTTCAAGACATATGTCACAAATTGTCCTAACTTGTTCATCCCATTTTTGAGCAATTGCTCGTTAATGGCAGTTGAATCTACTGTATGATTTAATCCATTGGACATGGCTCTGGTGACAGCAAATTGTTCCTTCAACACTCTGAGCAGATTTTCTGATCTAGCTTTCATGGTATCAGTATAGGTTTTATAGTATGAAGTATCTGCCTTGTCGATATTTCACAAACAAAATTAAAAATTCCTATCCAACCATGCCCAGTTAACTGCTGTACCAGATCTTAAATTTGCACCAATCTTTCTATCTTTGTTGTTTTTGCTGTTTACAAATTTGCACTTAATCCTACTCCTATTTAGTTTGCTCAATCTCTCTACATTGCTGGACTGCCTTATTTCGTACTAACATATGTTACCGTTTTCCATGTGATGTTAGTAATCTCATTCTACCCGTGGTGGTGGTGGTGGTGGTGGTGGTGGTAATAATAATAATATGTAGGGGTGCCGCTGTTTTCTTAATCTTAACTGCTTGGTCTATCTTTCCTTGTGATTCTGCAATCACCCACCAGCTTAATATGTGTAATGTCCAGTGAATCATTCCCATTTGTACCATGGCAGGGTTTTTGTTTTTGTTTATGGAAATTGAAATAACTCTCTTCAACTTGTGTGTATCAATGATGGCTGCTGTACATAATCATTTTAATAATACAGCTTCAATCAGATTGCATGTACTTTCATTCTCTTATTTTTGTTCATTTTTATTGTTATGTTTGGAATGTTAACTGCTACCACTTCATACGATCCTCTGAATGTGAATCTAATGTCTTTGATCTACCTCTTCTAATTGTTCTGTCATAAAGCAGGACCTTATCTATTGTTTCAAATTATCTTGGATCTCTGTCATGTTTCTTGTATCGTGCCCTGAGTTGGTGTGTGTTTTCATTGTTGTTGTACCCAGCTGTCATTGTTTCTTTCTAAAAGATTCGCGATATGTTTACATTTCTCCCAAACATGAGTTTAAATGGGTGTATCCAGTACTGCTGTGTAGTGTAGTGTTGAATACGAACATACTGTAGGGCAGGCCTGTCCACCGATCTGCTCATGCAACCAGGCCATGCTTGTGCCGCAGCATTGAACAACCGGCTGCCATGTGGTGAGTAATGGAGGTGATGGAGGATGGGATGGGATGGGAGGAGGAAGGAATTGGAGCAAGGTAACTCCACATGAGAAACTGTTGTCAGCGAGTCTATTCTGCAGTTGCCGATGTTAGTTTTACGGAAACATACCACTTCATAAATGCTAATTAATGCCTTCTGTGGTAAATTTATTTTCTAGGCCTGTTGCATTGATCAGAAATGACAGTGAATTGAAACTTGTATTTCTTTTAATTGACGAAGTGACGAACATGGGACAGCTAAGTACAAAACATAATTTTTCCTAAGACTGTCACAGCCTTATGCCGAATGTCATTTTTGAACAAAGTGTATATTGACGCCAACTAATATTTTGCAACTCTTTTATTCACATGTGTAACACAGAATCACTGGCTGTGAATGAATACTACTAATTTTCCTTTCACTGTTGCTTCAATGCCTTGTACCACTTTCTGAACCCTGATATTTGAAGATAAGCTTTTAGGTTGATGTCTGTCAGTAAACTTGCGTGAATAGATTTAGTTCTCTTCATTCTGGAAAAAAGTTGCTCGCATGTGTATATAACTCCAAATATTGATGTAATTTTAGCTGCCTAACTTGTGAAGTTGTGGGAATTCATGATCTGAAATTTTTTTACAGAGGCCTACATGCCTTACTTATTTATGAAACTGGTAACACAACTGCTAGTCACACTGTATGTCTGTTTAGATTAGATTAGTACTTGTTCCATAGATCATGAGTATGACACTTCGTAATGATGTGGAACATGTCAGGTTAATAACAGGTGTCTATACCAGATATTACATTACACAAAATATTACATGACACTCAATATTTATTTATTTATTTATTTATTGTGGTGGTTGGGAAATTACCCACTTATTATATCCAAAAATTCATCTAATGATCGGGAGGACGACGGTTCAATCCCGTCTCCAGCCATCCTGATTTAGGTTTTCCGTGATTTCCCTAAATCGTTTCAGGCAAATGCCAGGATGGTTCCTTTGAAAGGGCACGGCCGCTTTCCTTTCCAATCCTTCCCTAACCTGAGCTTGCGCTCCATCTCTAATGACCTCGTTGTCGACGGGACGTTAAACACTAACCACCACCACCATCTAATGAGTAGAAGGAGTTTCCATTAGGAAATTCTTTTAATTTCCTTTTAAATGCTATATGGCCATCTGTCAGACTTTTGATGCTATTAGGTAAGTGACCAAAGACTTGTGCAGCGTAATTTACCCCCTTCTGAGCTAAAGTTAGATTTAATCTTCTTGTGTTGTGTTGTAGCTATGTACACTGCTATTACTTTTGAATTTGTTCGGATTCTTAACTGTAGCTAGGCACGCTCTGCTGATGTGCTGTATATTGATGTTATAGTATCTGATCGTCTCTGTGAAAGCCCTGACCCAGCCACCATGCTGCTTTTCTTCAGTTTAAAATGAACTGTTTTGTGCTGTAAGCATTGGATTGTAAGTATACACGTTTACATGGAAGGTTATGGCGAACCTTACACATGATGATTCCTCTGAAGATAACTGTAGATGCTTGCATATGTCGCTCAGAAAATTGGACCCTGATGGAATCCCATAACTCTATACTATCTCTTCCACAAACTTTTTCGCCATTGGCTTGGTGCAGTGATGTTTGATTGGAACTGTTACTGTAAACAAGCTCAAATTGTCTAGAAATTCCAGGATATATCTATTTACCGATATCGTGATATATATAGTGGACCAACTATGTCCATAATACACTTGTCAGATACTGTGTTTCCATGTCTGTAATCACTAATAGCGTCTTAGTTTTACTTTTATTAAATATTTTCTTCTTACACTTGTCACATGGTCTTACGTATTCTTCCATGTCTTTTCTTTTTTAACCTTTCTGTGTTTTATCCTTCTTTAATGCGGTCCAATGTTCTGTGGATCACTTGGTGTCTGCCTAACATATTGTCATGCATTTCATTCATAATCTTTGCCATTTCTTCTGCACTAATTTCTTCAGCCTGGACCTCTTTTTCCTCTTCTTCTGTTTTTGTTATTTGAGGCTCCATAAGTGTTTTCTTTGCTATCTGCATCATGAGACTTTATCCTACTGAATGTGATGCATTTAAGGTGTCTCGCTTGTACACAATATCATACAAGTAGTTCTCTAATTTTAGTCTCCATTTCAACAATTGTGGAGATAGATCTTTGACGCTAAATACATGTCAGTGGCTTGCGATGGGTCACTACTACAAAATCTCTTCCATACGCATTTGGCCTGATCCATTAGGTAGCCCACACTATTATTACCAAACATTCTAATTTGATTGCTGAGTCATTCTTCTCTGCCTTATTTAATTTGCTATTGGTAGACCCCCATCTATTTTCCCCTTTTGGTAGTACTGCTCTTAACATTTCCCCACTGGCATCTGTGCTTATTATGAATGGTTTCTCAACATCGGTGTAGCTTAATATGGGGAGTTCAATTATTTCTCTTTCAAGAAATGTGTTTGCCATTGTGAATATGGAAAACCATCAGCTGTGTAATAGAATGACTACAATGAAAATTTGTGCCAGACTTTGGCTCGAACCCAGATTTCCTGCTTATCCCAAACAGTCACCTTATAATTTGGCTATCCAGGCATGGTTTACGGACAGATCCAAATTTCCATTATGTTGTCAACCATCTATCTACAACCTGTACTCATATGTCCATTAGGTATGTTCCTGTACTTGGAAGTCACTTGTCCGATGTCAGTGGGTAAATACGATATTGCAGTGCCTGTGTTATTCCAAATTACAGTGCAAAGTTCCTTTGGACATGCATGCACTTCCAAGTAAAATGTCTCCCCTGTATGGGAATTTACAGAATGGATGTAAGAGTACAGGTTGTAGACACATGGTTGACAAGATATGGAAATTTGGGTCTGGCTGTGAGTCGTGGTCGAGAAATCTGAGTTCGAGTCCCGGTTTGGCACAAATTTTCATTGTGATCATTCCATTATACAGCTGTAGTCGCCACAGTGCCTGTTCTTTCAGTGATGAATGCATGTCAAAAGGAATTTTGCATTGTGATTCGGAATAATACAGGCACTGCGATATCAAATTTCTGTTTTGCTTCTTAGAATGCTGCCTTCTGCAGAGTACCTCATTCATATGGCACCTCAGCCTTTATCATCTTGTGTAATAGGCTGGAAATTTTACTAACTTTGAAATGAAATAACAGTAATATCCAGCAATCCTAATGTAACTTTGTATTTCCTTCATAAACTTAAGAACTGGAAAGTTCCTTTCTCAGGAATTTTCACTTGTTGGTTAGAGTTTCAACCTCTCCCCCCCTCAGTTTGTCAAAGACTTCCTGTAACTTTTCATCATGCTCATTTAGTGAGCATACGTAACAAATATCATCATCTAATTGTACCAGACACCTTGTTTCTTGAAATCCTGACAACACTGCATTCATCAGGCTGTGAAATGTATTTTGGTGCATTTTTCAATCCATCTGTATTTGTTTGTATTCGTAGCACTGAAAATCTTAACTAAATGCTGTTTCCTCTGTAATACCTGGTTCCATCAAGATCTGATGACATCAGCTTGTCAAGTCTTAAGTGGAAAAATAGAAAAATATTTTGCCTTTCCTAGCTGTTCTTAGATTTGGCATATATTGTATGTCAGGAAAGCCTTCCCCAGCTGAAATTTCGTTTCAGTTTTTATAATTTGTTGCTGTTGTACACTTTACTACTCCAGTGATCACCCCCCGCCCCCCCTGCAGTTCCTCCTCCTCCTCCTCCTCCTCCTCCTCCTCCTCCTCCTCCTCCCCCCCCCCCTCCCCCTCCCCCCGTCCTCCTTTTTTCCATAACAACTCTTTGCATTCCATGGAATTTGGCGCTCTGCAGTTATTTCTTCTATTTATGTAACCTGATCTGGTTAGTGTCATCAGACCCTCTCTTGTATTGTACCTCGGTTTCACACATATGGTACCTTTTTTACATCATAGTTACATAAGAAATAACAATTTTAATGTGACAAATAGTGTTAAAATGATATGAGTGTCTAAAGTGATAGTGTGAGTAAATAATTCTGACAATGAACTAATAAAGTTAATACTGGCAATACTTCTACTGCTGCTGCCACTAATAATGGTGGTGGTGGTGGTGGTGGTGGTGGTGGTGGTGGTATGATGAAAATAACAACAATAATGATAGGGGCAATATGAAAAGAATTTATACATGTACAAAATAGATGTTTTCTGAAATAAAGAGTTCTGGCAAAATGAAATTTAAGGACATTACATCAGCTAAGAGTACTGGGAAATAAGGAAAATCTGGCTGGAAAGGAGAATGTACAGGGGTAACGAGTTTGTGCAGGGACTATGATAATTACTATTGTTGCTGTAGTAAATATGCCATTAATTGTCTTCTGAAGCTGGACATGGTATTCATGTCTCTAGTATAATGCCGGAAGTTATTGTAGAGTCGATTTCCTGGTGCTGAGAAAAACGATGGGAGTGGGGGTTTCTGCCATTTGTTGTTCAGACAAGTGTGTTAAGGTTGAGGAGAGATGTTAAGGAGAATGTACATTGATGAGACAGTGGAGAAGACAGGGTATGGATATTTCTGTGGTTGTCTGCACACAGCCAGGGTAGCTGTGCATGTGATGGTGAAAGATGATCAAAGAGGTGAACGTCACAGAGATAATGACCACAGGCATCTGTAATCAGTTCCAGGTGCTGAGTGTTCCTTGAGAAAGCCCTTTCAGGATAACAGTGCTGTAATTAATAATGGGAAGTATAAGAGTTTGTAGAAGTTTATTGTTCAGGTATAAAGGGGAGAGCCTTCTATACTTTTGTAAGGCATGCTGACACCTTCTTCTACACTGCTGTTATGTGCTTAGCCCAATTTAGACTCCCGTCTATTATTACTTGTAGACTCTTTGATGAGAGTGAGAAGTTGACATTTGTTCCATTTAGATTGATGGAAATTAAAATTAGAGAAATACTTATATGATGTTGTGTACAAGTGGGGCACACTGAATGCTTTGTATTCAGTAGGATAAGATCTCGTGATGCAGACAGCACAGAAGACAATATGGAGCCTCAAATAACAATAGTTAAAGAAGATATTTTGAGCTAATGAGCCCAGAATGACCAACCATTACTGCTTAGGTGTAAGATGGGTTGTGCTTTAATGTATATCTTTTGCTCGTTTTCATTGTAGTCACAGGTCGGTATTGAGATTCTTGATAGCAATCTTTAGATTTATTGGTTTTGCATGTAGAGGTCATCAGCATACATGTGGTATTTGCATTAGGACCTAATACCAAACCATGGGGCACACCTGATACTACTTGCCTCAATTGTGACTTTATGGAGCTGGACATGACACATTACTGACAGAATGTCAGGTATGAGTGAAACCATTGCAGTGCACTTGGCGAGAAATTTAGGCTGCTAAGATTGGCAAGTAAAACGTTGAAGTTAGCAGTGTCAGAGACATCTGAATTCTAAGAAGCACATGATAATCACTTCTTGTGCATTCATAGCAAGTTTCATACAATCTGTTAGCTTTATTAAAGCAGTTGTTGTGCTATGATGTTTACGGAAACCTGATTGTTATTTGTCAAGTAGGTTGTTTGTAGTTAGTTTATTAGCTGGTCATGCTCCATATTTTAAACGGAAGCCCCAAAGAAACTGGTATAGGTATGTGTATTCAGATACAGGAATATGTAAACAGACAGAATATAGAGCTGCAGTCAGCAATGCCTATATAAGATGACAAGTCTCTGGTTCAGGTGTTAGGTTGGGTACTGCTGCTACAATGGCAGGTTATCAAGGTTTAAGTGAGTTTGAACATGGTGTTATTGTCGGCGCATGAGCAGTGGGACATAGCATCTCCGAGGTAGCGATTAAGTGGAGATTTTTCCGTATGACCATTTAATGAGTGTACCATGACTATCGGGAATCCGCCAAAACATCATATCTCCAACATTGCTGCAGCTGGAAAAAAGATCCTGAAAGAATGAGACCAACGAAGACTGAAGAGAATTGTTCAACATGACAGAAGTGCAACCCTTCTGCAAATTCCTGCAGATTTCAATGCTTGGGCCATCACAGGTGTCAGCGTGTGAACCATTCAACTAAACATCATCGATATGGGCTTTCGGATCCAAAGGCCAACTTGTGTACCCTTGATGGCTGCATGACACAAAGGTTTATGCCTCACTTGGGCCCATCAACACCCACATTGGACTGTTAATGACTGTAAACATGTTGCCTGGTTGGACGAGTCTCGTTCCAAATTGTATCTAACAGATGGACAGGTACAGGTATGGAGATGACCCCCCATGAATCCATGGACCCTGCATCTGAGCAGGGGACTGTTCAAGCTGGTTGAGGCTCTGTAACAGTGTGGGTTGTGTGCAGTTGGAGTGATATTGGATCCCTGATATGTCTAGATACTATTCTGACAGTTGACATGTATGTAAGTGTCCTGTCTGATCACCTGCACCCGTTCGTGTCCATTGTGTATTCTGATGTACTTGGGCTAGCTTAGCAGGACAGTGCGATACCCTACATGCCCAGAATTGCTACAGAGTGGCTCCAATAACTCCCCTCCCCCCAGACATGAACTTTATTGATCTTATCTGGGATGCCTTGCAACATGCTCTCAGAAGAGACTCCACCATCTCGTACCCTTGAATTTATGGACAGTCCTGCAGGATCATGGTGTCAGTTCCCTCCAGCACTACTTCAGACATTAGTTGTGTCCATGCCATGTCATGTTGCCACACTTCTGCGTGCTTGTGAGGGCACTACAGGATATTAGACAGATGTACCAATTTCTTTGGCTCTTCAGTGTATAATGCCTTGGACTGTGGAGGAAGAATGCAAGTAGGTGAGTAATCAGAAGGTGCTGTGGAAACATTCTTTTCGGGTAGTGGCTTAACTATTCCCCATTTCCAGACCTCAGGGGAAGCACTTGTGATTAAGGAGTGGTTGAAGATACCTGTTATAGTGAGCAGTAGGGGGTCAGTAATAAGTTTCATCATTTGGACCATGATGCCCTTCATTGTGTTTAGTAGATGCTGATCTGATGAACATGACAGCCTTTTTGGCGGTATTGCAAGTAACATGCTTTAGATAGAATTTTTTGTGCCTTTCATTGTGTCATAATTACCTTGTTTTTTGCTTTGCAATTTATTGCTGTAATTTTTGCCTAGTTTATTGTCGTATGATGTGACTGCTTTGTGTTCCATGTTATTAGTTTCTGTCCACTGAGATTTCTATCTCCATCTCTCTACACTGAGGCCTAATATGCCCATACTTAATGCACTTACAATGCATTTACATGTGTGATAATGTTTCACTTGATTCCAATGTCTGTGGCATTTTTCAAAGATAATTGCTTCACACACTCAGTATTTTTAATCCCCAGTTTATCATAATTGTAACAGAAATTCTGAAACTTTCTGGCCTCTTGCACATTCATGGGTGTCTTTACACAGTGTATATTCGCTTTCCTCTCTGGTTTTCTGTAGTATATAGCTATGTGACCTTTTTGTTAACAATTCATGACGTTTTGCCCCTGTATTGCTTTTTCCTTCACTTTCTCTTTGAGAGTAACCTTTGGTAACTGACCCCGTTCTTTTACTGACAGCAGTGCACTCTCTTTTTGTAGTGCCATTTCCACTGTGTATAAGGAATGGGTTTTTTGATGAGAAAATTGATTTTTGGGGACATGCATTTTTGAAATATTTAGAGTATCCTGTTTAAAACTGTCCATATAATTTTGAAATGCTGTACACAGAAGTGCTTTTAATCATTTTTTAAAAAAATGATTTTCTGTTGGTTACATTGCTAGACAGTTGACAATTGTTTTTGCACTATTTGTATTGTTTCATTTGTGAGTAAAGGCCTGTTTTTTTGTTTTTTTGGAAAAGTCATATTTGGTGAAGTCATTGAGTTTTCTTCCCTTGATCATGCCAAGACCTAGTCTGAAGATATTTAGAAAGCATGCACATTGGCACAAGAAAGTAAAAGGTAGTCAGAAGCTATCTGATTCATTGCCTACATCAGTATTTAATGTCCCAATAGTGCCCAACCTTTACAATAGTAGTGATAAATTGAATGGAGCTGCTACCACTACACCTGAAAGTGATTCAAAAAGAAAACTAGCTGGAATTGAAGAACAGTACAAGAAATTGAATGCGGGGACTACAAAATCTGAGATAATTAATGTGTCTTCATTAGCAGATCCTTTGGAAAACTGTGTGGTGCAAACAAAGAGTTGGTGGGCAGTTATTGCAGATACACTGTTTTTTTTCCCCCTATTCCTCACATGTTACTGCATATACAGGTAAACTATGTGATATATACATTGGCTGGTTTATGGCTGTAAGGGCAGGGCTGCAGGTGCCGTGTTATGTAGTGTGATGTACTTCCCTGCTCCATTCTCAAAATCTGACAACACGTCATTGCAACACGATCTGTCGTTGAAGGTGTAGCACAGGGAAATATGAAAAATGCTGTTGAGGAAGATGTCATTGAAAATAACAGCAGGGACTTGTCCATAGCTTTTCATGGGAGTCGGCAGAAGAGAGGCCACATACCTCTGAATGGTGCTGGAGCAGCTACAAGTGTGGACATGAGCAAGGTAGTTGATGCAGCAATACTTTCCAAGCAAGGATGCAAGGATAAAATGGAAAAATAAACACGAAGAAGAATGCATAGTAAATTATTATGGTTCAATAGGTGTATGGAAGTTGCTGGAGTAAGAAGTATTTATCAACGCTCACTAAAATGGTAAAAGTTAGATGCTTAAATTGTCTAGGAGATGGTGACTAGTATGAACGTTTGCAAACTAGTGTGTGTTGGCCACATTCAGGAAGGGATTAGATCAAGATTTCGACGCCTCAAGGCTAGGCAAGAAATTGAGGGATAGAAAAGCTTTAGATGGGAGAAACAGACAGGTAGCTACTGCTGTAGTCAATATTCAGCAGTGCTGTTGTCTAGCAATTAGACAGAATACAGTAGATTTATGTCATGTCCTTGTTGGTTGCCGACAGGATTTTGGTGACAGTTCCTTGTGTGCCAGTGCCTTTGTAATGTCATAAGAAGAGAGGGAGATGAAAATTTAATAGTCATGGGTGACTGGAATTCGAGTGTAGGAAAAGGGAGAGAAGGAAACATAGTAGGTGAATATGGATTGGGGCTAAGAAATGAAAGAGGAAGCCGCCTAGTAGAATTTTGCACAGAGCACAACTTAATCATAGCTAACACTTGGTTTAAGAATCATGAAAGAAGGTTGTATACATGGAAGAACCCTGGAGATACTAAAAGGTATCAGATAGATTATATAATGGTAAGACAGAGATTTAGGAACCAGGTTTTAAGTTGTAAGACATTTCCAGGGGCAGATGTGGACTCTGACCACAATCTATTGGTTATGACCTGTAGATTAAAACTGAAGAAACTGCAAAAATGTGGGAAATTAAGGAGATGGGACCTGGATAAACTGAAAGAACCAGAGGTTGTACAGAGTTTCAGGGAGAGCATAAGGGAACAATTGACAGGAATGGGGGAAAGAAATACAGTAGAAGAAGAATGGGTAGCTCTGAGGGATGAAGTAGTGAAGGCAGCAGAGGATAACGTAGGTAAAAAGACGAGGGCTGCTAGAAATCCTTGGGTAACAGAAGAAATATTGAATTTAATTGATGAAAGGAGAAAATATAAAAATGCAGTAAATGAAGCAGGCAAAAAGGAATACAAACGTCTCAAAAATGAGATCGACAGGAAGTGCAAAATGGCTAAACAGGGATGGATAAAGGACAAATGTAAGGATGTAGAAGCTTATCTCACTAGGGGTAAGATAGATACTGCCTACAGGACAATTAAAGAGACCTTTGGAGAGAAGAGAACCACGTGTATGAATATCAAGAGCTCAGATGGCAACCCAGTTCTAAGCAAAGAAGGAAAGGTAGAAAGGTGGAAGGAGTATATAGAAGGTTTATACAAGGGCGATGTACTTGAGGACAATATTATGGAAATGGAAGAGGATGTAGATGAAGACGAAATGGGAGATACGATACTGCGTGAAGAGTTTGACAGAGCACTGAAAGACCTAAGTCGAAACAAGGCCCCCGGAGTAGACAACATTGCATTAGAACTACTGACGGCCTTGGGAGAGCCAGTCATGACAAAACTCTACCAGCTGGTGAGCAAGATATATGAGACAGGCGAAATACCCTCAGACTTCAAGAAGAATATAATAATTCCAATCCCAAAGAAAGCAGGTGCTGACAGATGTGAAAATTACCGAACTATCAGTTTAATAAGTCACAGCTGCAAAATACTAAGGCGAATTCCTTACAGACGAATGGAAAAACTGGTAGATGCGGACCTTGGGGAGGATCAGTTTGGATTTCGTAGAAATGTTGGAACACGCGAGGCAATACTGACCTTATGACTTATCTTAGAAGAAAGATTAAGAAAAGGCAAACCTACGTTTCTAGCATTTGCAGACTTAGAGAAAGCTTTCGACAATGTTGACTGGAATACTCTTTTTTCAGATTCTAAAGGTGGCAGGGGTAAAATACAGGGAGTGAAAGACTATTTACAATTTGTACAGAAACCAGATGGCAGTCATAAAAGTCGAGGGGCATGAAAGGGAAGCAGTGGTTGGGAAAGGAGTGAGACAGGGTTGTAGCCTCTCCCCGATGTTATTCAATCTGTATATTGAGCAAGCTGTAAAGGAAACAGAAGAAAAATTTGGAGTAGGTATTAAAATTCATGGAGAAGAAGTAAAAACTTTGAGGTTCGCCGATGACATTGTAATTCTGTCAGAGACGGCAAAGGACTTGGAAGAGCAGTTGAACGGAATGGACAGTGTCTTGAAAGGAGGATATAAGATGAACATCAACAAAAGCAAAATGAGGATAATGGAATGTAGTCAAATTAAATCGGGTGATGCTGAGGGAATTAGATTAGGAAATGAGACACTTAAAGTAGTGAAGGAGTTTTGCTATTTAGGAAGTAAAATAACTGATGATGGTCGAAGTAGAGAGGATATAAAATGTAGATTGGCAATGGCAAGGAAAGCGTTTCTGAAGAAGAGAAATTTGTTAACATCGAATATAGATTTATGTATCAGGAAGTCGTTTCTGAAAGTATTTGTTTGGAGTGTAGCCATGTGTGGAAGTGAAACATGGACGATAACTAGTTTGGACAAGAAGAGAATAGAAGCTTTCGAAATGTGGTGCTACAGAAGAATACTGAAGATAAGGTGGATAGATCACATAACTAATGAGGAGGTATTGAATAGGATTGGGGAGAAGAGAAGTTTGTGGCACAACTTGACTAGAAGAAGGGATCGGTTGGTAGGACATGTTTTGAGGCATCAAGGGATCACAAATTTAGCATTGGAGGGCAGCGTGGAGGGTAAAAATCGTAGAGGGAGACCGAGAGATGAGTACACTAAGCAGATTCAGAAGGATGTAGGTTGCAGTAGGTACTGGGAGATGAAGCAGCTTGCACAGGATAGAGTAGCATGGAGAACTGCATCAAACCAGTCTCAGGACTGAAGACAACAACAACAAGAAGAAGAGAGACATAATAAAAGCCTCAGTCACTTTGCAAAGGTGAGGAGAATAGAGATGGTAATTGTCAGAGTAGGAAGTATTTAAATAGGTAATGTATGAACCATTTACCAATTTGTTTCATAACTGCTCTCACTGTTGGGAGAGGTGTCCTTATGGCAGTTTTACCTTCATGGCCTGCTGACCTAAGTTCTTCAGAAGACAGTTGTGCTATAGCAGACTGTTCTGATTACATTAACAACATTAGTTTCCAGCTACCAGAGTCGAGTTCTGTTCCCCGATTCATTCTGTTTACATACTGGCTATACATGTATCTTACTCTATTCCCTCAACAGCTCAGCTGTCCGAGACAAGTAATATGCCATGAATCATTCCAGCTCTGTACAGAACCACTTGTATTAGTTCACTAATAGAGACAAGTGCAGACTGCTCGTTTTCTTCTAATGATTACCTGACACACAGACAGACACCCAATACTTTTGGTACTACTTTGTCTAATTCAGTTACTCGCCGAAATTGAATACTGCCTTCTTATTGCTGCTGTTTTTCAGATGTTATTGGTACATCTCCCATATTTGACTCTACTGCAATGACTCCTCATGGCTAAATAACTGCTGCTGCTTCTTCGTGTTTAGCACTCCTACTTACAGTCCACTGTTGAATACTAGATCAATGGGTGCCTTGCCACTTATTTGCTACTTTTTCTGACGGTTTCTCCTAAGTTCTCGAAACCTTCCACCCTCAGTAAGAGAAGTGCCCAAATGAGGCAGTGAATGGTTCTGCCAATGTGACAGACGTATGTTCTCAGTGCCGGAACCGTGTGTGTTAGTGGAAGTTCACTTTCTCTTCATTGTATTTACTGCTGTGCCCGATTCCATATCACCTGGTCCTGCGCTGTCTCAAGTGTTGAGTCTGTCGATATGCTTTGTGGGGCCATTTAAAGCTTAGAACATTTGCACATGATCACTTTATGGCAAAAAGGGTTGTCAGCATTGGAAGCTGGTACCAAATGGACATACACCACAGAGTTACCACCACCAGCTGTGACTACTGACTTTAAAATGTGACTCGCAGGTACTCCATGAACAGTGAAACATAACTAGACACCAGCTTTTTTGAGGCAGCTGGGAGGTTGTTTGGACCCAGACAATACATGATCATCTCCACACAATCTGTTTGGCCTCAAGATGTCAATTACAAACAACGGTACAAACCCCCTAGTGCCATGGTGTGCAATGAAAATGGACAAGATGGACACATGTAATAGAACCTGGATCAGTGGTGTCAGGTTCTCTTCACTAACTAGTGTAACATTTGTCTGACATCTTATTAGTTGTGGAAGAAGGTGGAAATGGCTAGGAGCGAATACACATCTTGGGCATGCAGTCTCACAGGCTGAGCAGGGAGGGGGTGTAGTCATGCTTTGGGCTGGTGTTGTGCATGGATGTTGCATGCTTCTCATTGGTAGTAGTTGCTGAGGAGATGGATAGTGGGTGTAGATAAACAGTTGTCATCATTATGCACGTTTGAAATACACATCACATGCTAACTAGATAGTGCAACGACATTTCAGTATATTAATAAGTGTCAGAAGTTGTAGATACATTGTTATCAGAAAAAGTGAGAGTTGTTTTATTTTTTATGTTTGAAATTTTGGTGTTACTGAAACATAATGGTTGATTGCCAGGTGGAGAGGAAGGGAGAGGATGAGACAGAATTCAGAGCATTTAAGCGAATGAGACAGAATTCACGGCATTTAGTTTGATGTAAGAAAAAATAGTATTTAGTGTTTGTCAAGTTTTTGATGTCTGTTATGTATCTCCAGCTAAAATAGCCAATACCAGAATAAATACATTCTGTTTTCATGATTTTTTTTTTCATATCAGCTTCTTGAGGTGGGACACTCACCTTTGGTTAACATTGCAAAGTAAATCTTTTTTGGTGGGTAACTGTTACCTCCAAAATTTCAAATTCTTCCTGTAAATGGTCATTATCAACAATCAAATGTGGCACATGAAGATAACAGCTATCAGCTCGCAGGTGCAGATCGGTCTGTATCGGCATGTTAAAGACACAGGGTGTATACGACCCGGAACAACCGGGAAAAACCCGGGAATTTTTTCATCTGGAAGAAAACCGGGATAAACCCGAGAATTTTTCGGAATTCCGCGAATTTTTTATTGTTTTAGCATTCAGTTAAATTTTTGTAACTTTGACAGCAGAATTGATTCTCTAGCAAAGAATGTTATTGTTTCCTGCTACTGGAGAATGATACTGCAGCAATAAAATATGAGAGGGGGAAAGAATAAAAGTTTAGTGGCAAAGGAAATGTGCAATTTACAACAACAAAACACCGTGCACGCACAAGCTTCTGCAAATAGCAAACATATGTCAATGGCCGTAGGGCACAGACTGTAATTCTTCGTAACAATAAACTGCTTGCTATGAGCATGACGTCACAACTGTTCACATTAGGTACGTTTGACCAATTGCCAGCGGTCTGTTGCGCATGCGCATTTAACTTGCGTATAAGCAGTACCTTCTCCCGCTACTTGAAGTTTGGCTGTTAGCTGTATCGGTAGCAGCAGCAAGCAGCCAGGTGCAAATGAGAAAAATTTTTCTCGCACGCCCTAGCTGCCAGATCACGCTTGCACAGAGTTGTCAGAGTTTTAGTGGGGAGAGGGTTAACCTCCACGTGACCCGTGTTTACGTTAAGTGATTTCGCTGCTTCTCTTCATGTACAGCTCCCACGTCAAATGAAAACAAATTGGATTTCTGTGGCCGGGAGCTATCAAGTGAATTAAAATGCATTCACATAATTACAGAGGGCAAAAATTTATTACTAATTTCAGTTTTCTGATTTTATTTTATTTCCAAGTTGGAAGCAGTCAGGCATTAATCGCCTTGCAGAACAGTGAAGTTATTTTTGCAAGTTTGCTAAAGAAATTTGGCTTTATTAATCTTTCCACTGAGGCAATGGTTTTATTTGAAATGAAGTGTTTGATTCTACAGTATTTGCTAGTTCCAACTGTTTGCTGAATTTCAAGTGCACATTATCATCTTCTGCCATATATAGCATTATGTCATAATAAGGAACCAAAAATGAGATCGTAGAGTACTGGTGCTCCAAGAAAATTTACATCCCAAAAACCACACTGAAAGGCCTAATATCAGATGGGACCTACTTCATTGTGAATCTGGAAAAAGCCAATTTGCACTTCAAGCCCAATTATGCATTTTATTGTGGTTTACGAAATTCCGATGCTCTTCAGAGTATCCTCTGATGCCCTGTTTCTTCTATGGTGTAATGTAAACTCTTAGTGCTTTATACACACGAACATACGGGCTTCCTACACCACTGCAGTTGCACACGCACAATAATACCTGTTTTCTGGCGCTCTCTCGCAACTGGTAAATCGAATCAATTTCTAACGGTCTCTGGATAGTATTGCGAACGGTGGTTAGAAAAGCGTTACTTTCTATGAAATTTTCTTTTTACGCAAGATGAATTACGTTACGTGTGAGAAAGTGGGATGGATATCTAAATCACAGAGCATTCGAAACTGAACAGATTGAGGACCAGCTACTTACAAGAATTTCGAACCAAGACATTTAAGTCATAATTTTAAATTTACTGGCACGTTTGTGTGATGTATCTTAAAGTATAACACACGCAAAAAAAAAAAAAAAAAAAAAATCAATATTACATGTGAAATCTTAGCTTCTGTTGTAGTGTTTTAATCTTAGAGACTAATATTATATGTGAAAGCTTAGCTTTTCTTGTAGATATATGGTACTGTGTACATTAATGTAAACCGTTAACTTTTCCTCTTGCGTGTTCGCGCTTTGTAACCAGTGATCTTGCTATTGGCTGACTAGAACACGTGTCCTATGCTCTGAATAGCTGCTGTCATCGGCTGGCAAGATCTTGTGGCTTGAGATATGACTCGCTTACAAAACAACATCGCAACCTCAGTTTCAACGCTCCGGAAGCTAACACGCTGTGTTTGGTGCAATTCGAATTTATACTTTCATAATACGAAAATATGCAGCATATATGTTGCTGCAAATCAAAGGTCTTTCCAAAACTTCTCTCCTTTTCTTTATTAAAAGTCTCTCCAAAACCTCTCTGGCCCGTCTTTCTTTTTTTTCCGGGGAGTTCTAAAGGGTTGTATAAAATGTTAACCGTTCAAAGGATTGATAAGTTTTACAGTTCCGACGGAAAATCTACGGAAAACCTATTGTCACTTACCACAGAAAAAGTGTCTTTTCGGCCGGGAAAAAGCATATTTTTTAAACGGGATATCCGGGAAAAATCCGGGAATTTTTTTTTCCTTGTCCCTGTATACACCCTGAAGACACCACGTCCCAGAATGTTGCTCAACTATAGATGAGCCAAGACATCCAGGAAATGGAGGCAACTGTTCTTTTCCAGCTCTATGGTAAACTAGATGTTCCATGAATTGGATTCAGGTTGTCTAAGAATTCATGACATTCATGACATTTATGACATTTCTCACCATGGGGGCCATGATACAAAAGTGTCACCCACATATCTCCAAAAGTTTATGGGCTTAGAACTTAGAGTTCAGTGCCTTCTCCTCAAAATCTTCCATAAAAAGAGTGGTCCATGAAGGGAAATGAAGGGTTTCCCATGGCATTCATGTCAGATTTGTTGTTACCGAAAAAGAAAGTTGAGGAGAGCATATTCTGAAACAAAGTTATGATCCACTTTTTAAAATGTTATGAAATCGAGGAGAACTCTGCAAGTGAAATTTTGGTAAATAATGACACATCATCAAACCTAACCAGCAAATGCAAGCTGTAGAGTGTTTGTCTCAGCCTATCCATCTGAATTTGTGAAACAACATATTTCACAGGGGGTAATGGTAGCATATACCTCTGCCCTCTGTGCAAGAACGTAACTAGGATTTTATCAAAGGGGGTCCGATTTATTAAGAGGACCTGAAAAAGGATCATGTTTTTCATTTTGTTCTGAAAATTCATATTTATTCATTTTATGTACATATTTTACCTTTTGGGCAGTGTGTGTGTGTCCTTAGGATAATTTAGGTTAAGTAGTGTGTGAGCTTAGGGACTGACAACCTTAGCAGTTAAGTCCCATAAGATTTCACACACATTTGAACATTTTTTACCTATTGAAGGCCTTCATACAAATAATCTTTGACCTATAAAATTAAGCAAGAAAAGGTTTTCTTGCAGTATAACACATATTCTCAATAGATGTTCAACGAAAAAGGGAGGGATTGTGGGGTGGGGGGATGCAGCGCGGAGTCGGCTTGGATAAATTCAAGCATCCCACTGAAAAATACACACATCAAAAAAAGTTTTGCATCAACCAGGTTCCCAAAACTTCTGAAGATAGACTTTGGCTGTGGATATTATATCACAGACACAGTCCCTTTGACTGTTCAGAGATGTCACGAAACCCACCCCAATATGTAAACAACCATACATGAGCAGTGCCATTAGATGGAGGAGCTCCAACAGCCGATCAGTTCCAGTCATTCCACCAGGAAGGAGGTACACGGCTCATGTTGTCTGTAGTTCAACCATTTCTTAATACCGTGGTTCGATCATGTCCACATTGTTACTTTGTGCCTCAACAACGGAAGTGTCCAGGCATCTCAAGCTGAACCAAACCAATGTTGTTCGGACATGGAGGACATACAGAGAGAGACTGGAACTGTCGATGACATGCCTCGCTCAGGCCGCCCAAGGGCTAATGCTGCAGTGGATGACTGCTACCTATGGATTATTGCTTGGAGGAACCCTGACAGCAACGCCACTATGTTGAATAATGCTTTTCGTGCAACCACAGGATGTTGTGTTAAGACTTAAAACTGTATGTAATAGTTTGCATGATGAACAACTCCTCTCCCGATGTCCACGGCGAGGTCCATTTTTCCAACCATGACACCATGCAGCGCGGTACAGATGGGCCCAACAACATGCCAAATAGACTGCTCAGGATTGGCATCACGTTCTCTTCACCAATGAGTGCCGCATATGCCTTCAACCAGACAATTGTCGGAGGGGCAGCATATTGGCGAGGTGTTTGTTGTCATGGATGACAATTAGTGCGCCCATCATGCACATCTTGTGAATGACTTCTTTCGGGACAACTTTATCACTTGACTAGAGTGGCCAGTATGTTCTCCAGACATGAACCCTGTCAAACATGCCTGTGATAGATTGAAAAGGGTTGTTTGTGGATGACCTGACCCACCAACCACTCTGGAGGATCTATGCCAAATCACTGTTTAGGAGTGGGACAATCTGGACCAACAGTGCCTTGATACACCTTTGCATAGTATGCCATGACGAATACAGGCATGCATCAATACAAGAGGACATGCTACTGGGTGTTAGAGGTACCGGTGTGTACAGCAATCTGGAACTCCACCTCTGAAGGTCTCACTGTGTGGCGGTACAACATGCAGTGTGTGGTTTTCATGAGCAAAATAAGGGTGGAAATGATGTTTATGTTGATCTCGACACCAGTTTTTTGTACAGGTTCCAGAACTCTCAAAACTGAGGTGATGCAAAACTTTTTTTTTTGTGTGTGTGTATTTTAGAAATGAATCCACAAACTGTTCCCCATCGTCCCTTATCTGAATCGGTTTTCATAATTTTAGTACTGCCTGGGTGACTAGATTGGACGTTATTTTACCATTTGGGCCCTAAATAATGGAATTTTGAGCATTTTTTAAAAAATGTAGCAGTCACTGTTTGGTTCTTATTTTTGTTGATCAACAAGATTTCTGGGCCATGCAGGCAAATAAAAGTGTGTTTTTATGCACTGATTTTAATGTTATTTGTGATATGTTTACCACTCCACTGCGTTGTAAAATACTGAAATATTGCGGCCGAAGAGTTGTTCCAGTTTCCAAATAACACCACCAGTGCTAAATTCAACTGTTATAGATAGGTAATAAGGCTATTATAGTAGTGCATACATATTTTCAACTTACCATTTCATAAGTGAACGAATCAAATTAGGTTTTCCTCTTATTTCTTGTTACAAATTTTTCCAAATTTAGAAACTTTTACAACAGCACACAGCACAAAAACAAACGGCAGAACTTACATTAAATTAAACTACAAGTAAGAACTGAACTGATTACCAAAAGAACAACTGAACTCAAGTTAGGTCTACAATGGACAATAGTCGGTCTTGGCTAAAGTAGGGATAGGTGGTAGCTGATAGTGCTATTGTTATTGTTATATCAATAGTTTAAATCCTTCAATGTCCTTGTTGACCATCGATAGTGTGCATCACTTTTTTGTTGAATCATTGAAAAAAAAAGTGAGACAATGAAAAGTTTTTGTTCAAGGGCCATATAGTCCAGAATTGGTAAGCCACTCTGGCAAAATCACCTGGACATTGAAATGCGCGCCCCCGCCCCTGGCCCCCCCCCCCCCATTTTTTTTGATTGCCCTTTATATCTTTCACCTTCACTATGTGTCAGCTAGGTAGTCTGTAATTCTGCCTAAGTGATGCCCCCTCCCCCTATGGGACTGCGTCCCTGCTGTGTATTGTATAACTTCCATAATGATCTGCCATGTGCTCATGCACACTTGGCTCATCCGAATGGTTTATAAGGCACATGAGAGGGCTTTATTGTCAGTATGTCCAACTTGCTTTGGAGATGGCTAGATGGTTTGGAGCAAAGCATGGTTATGGTTGAATTTCCATAATTTTATGGCTCAATTAATATGCCATGAGGACATGTAAATCACATTGGTTTCTCTGTTTGTAGTGTTCATATTATGCTTTTGCTGTAATTTTCCTGTCAGATAAGTAATGTACTGCAGAAATAAAACAATCCTCTTTACAGTTAATGAGCCGGCCGGTGTGGCCGTGCAGTTGTAGGCACTTCAGTCTGGAACTGTGTGACCGCTACGGTCGCAGGTTCGAATCCTGCCTCGGGCATGGATGTGTGTGATGTCCTTAGGTTAGTTAAGTTTAAGTAGTTCTAAGTTCTAGGGGACTGATGACCACAGATGTGAAGTCCCATATTGCTCAGAGCCATTTGAACCATTTTTTGAACAGTTAATGAGTTGTTGTTTAATTTTCTGTAGCTGCCGCATTAAACGTATTGAACAAAAGGATGAACTTGAATCAAAGAAGACCCAAGAATACAGAGATATGGAAGCAATGCAAGAGGAGAATCGTCGTATGCGTGTTGAAGTAGAGCAGCTCCATGTCAAATATGAAGCTCTCAAGAAATTTGCAGCATTGAAGAAGATTTCAATTCCACCTGAATTGGAAACTATTTGAGCTTAACTTCAGAACAGTGCTACTTGCTCTTTTGTCCTTTTACAAATTGTATAATGACAGCATTGCATATGTAAAAGACCAAAAACAAGAATTGTGTCTGAGACTTCTAGTAGTGTTCAGATATATCTTCTTATCATACACTGCTTCCTTGATTGTGCAAGGGAGTTACAGAAATGATTAATCATCTGAAGGCACAGTGTAAGCACAGAACACATTTCAATACCAAAGACAGGTATTACCAAGGAGAAATTGATAGTACAGCACAGAGTTACTAAATGTCAGTTAGACTGGTATTACTTTTATAAAATTGTAATAAAATATTTCCAAATGTACTGTGTACTTATTTCTACAAAGTTGTATAAATTATAAGTGTCTATAATGTGTACTATGTTTGCACTCTTTCTTGAGCTCTAATGGAGAGGAATGTGGGGAGCAGAGAAAGCAAGATCTACCTTCATCGAGGTATACCACTACTGTAACTGTGCTTCGCTCTTCGTACCAAACATTTATGCAACCTTCTATGGCCTCTTTTCTGGTGAGCTGTAGTAGTGGCCTTACTAGAACTAATTTTTCATTCATTTGACCACACAGAAACCTGCATTGTAAGATGGCATTCACTACAGTGGCCTCTAAATTTGTAGTGCACCCAGTATTGTTTGATCACCAAGGTTGGCAAAAAGCACTAGTGATGAAGTGTCTTCAAACTACAGCCAGTTCAAGAGTAGAAAGTAAGAAAGTGCTCAAGAAAAAGTTCAGAGTTAATACTGTTCACACATTGTGAAATGTGAGAATTGTTATAATATGGTTTGCATGCTCAAAAATTTCTTAGAAGTACTAAAGTAAGTGAAAATATTTTTGAGAACGTGAACATTATGACGCAGGTGTTCAGTTGTCAGCATATCTAATGGTAAATACTTGCATTGGAAGTATAACATGCTTGAGAAACTATTGTAATTAAAATATTCGTATTAACATGGGAAATTATGGGGTTCTAGGTTATGAAAATATGACAGTAGAATACTCTATCATATGACATTTAACAAGTAAATGTAATGGGGTATGAGCTGAAATGTAGGTAATTATGTGTCAGAACTGCACTATATTGACCATGAATAAATCTTTTCGTACTGTTGGTATTTTGTCTCATGTTTTTAGATTACCTTTTAATTCTCCCATGTGTATTTTCCCAAGAGAAATGTATCCAACCTGAAAAGAGATGACACTAGTTAATATTTTCAGAAACATCTTTAAAAATTCTGAGCAGATCATCAGACAGTTTCATAGACTTTCTTTTTCTTTTTGAATGTATTTCCAGTACCATATTCACTTAGATTGTATGTGGGGGAAAAAAGATTATTGTGGTGCCGTATAACTCTGTACAGGTATGGTTTGGTTTTGGTAATTGATAACTTTTTCATTGTAAATAGTAAATATGGTGCTGCAACTACCACAGAAGAGTGCACAAAGAACATGTCTGGTTAACTTTGTGTCTCACACTTTCAATTCTCGATATAAGGTCTATCCTTGATGCTACACTGTAGAAATCGGAAAGCTTTAACTATATTCAATTAAGTGCTGATATTTAATTTGTTAACAGATTTTGACAAATTAATAATGATTTTAAAAGTTTCCTTCTAAAATATATTTTGGAAGTATAACTATCATATTTTTACGCACTTAGGATGTGATTCATTCAGTTCTTACTGAGACTCGTGTCATTTCCTTTTGTGGTAGAGCTTGAAAAAGATTCCATACACAACGCCTGCCATTATCATAATCTAAAAATGAGAATACACGAGTGAACTGAAAGAGACCTATGATTTGGAAATGTCACTTAAAACATAGTGTTACCTTAGTATTCCAGTGACCTTCAATTCTCAAATTTCTTGGTACTCATATGTCAGTAATGGTGCCTGTAAAACGTGATTTCAACTCATCCCACTGGCTTCTAGGACCTTAGTGCTGAGAATGAAGTTTGTTATCTAATGGTATTAATTCTTTGCTGCTATTTGTGGTGCATGTAGGTTGGTTTCAGTTTTTCCCCTTTTTCCATTGTCTTTGTCTGTGTGAAAACCTTACCCAGATCCAGCACTAAACTTTTATACCTGACTTTCTCAAGAATTTTTCTCTTTGTTGTGTTGATAGGTATAAACAGCTAAGTGTCAACTGCAGACTGTGCTAACTACTGCTTCCGTAACTGGAACAACAAATGATGAATATTGACATTCGCTGTAACTTGAATCACTTTCTCTTAATCTTCTGGAAAGAATAATGTGTGTCACTTTCATTCTCTTCATCTACTGAAAAGAATGTCCCTAGAACAGGAAAGTAAGTTTTATATCAATGTAAACATCACCATATTATTCACAATCACATAATCCTGTGCTTCACTGTCTAAATATTGTAAGAACACTTTGAAAGGAAGTAAGAATGTGATGGCCTGGTTGGATAAACATCAACATTTCTGTCAAGAATTGGAGGTGATATCGATCAGCATGCTGAAGTTAAGTGCGAAGCTATCTTCTCAAATATTAATGCTATAGTGGATCTTACTTCTGTGAACAGAAACTGTAACTAAGAATACAGAATTTTCCTATTTTTATTGGTACTAAAATCTATCAAAACTATACATCTACATGATTAAATCACAATTCACACTTAATGTCTTTGGCACAGGGTTAATAGAACCACTTTCTGACTGTTTGACTACCATTCCACTCTCGAGCAGCATGTGTGGAAAAGTACACCAGTATCTTTGCATGCAAGTTCTGATTTCTCTTATTTTATTAGAACAGTCATTTTTCCCTTTGTATGTGGGTTAAAAAAAGTGGCATTCAGAAGGGAAAATCTGGTGATTGAACTTTTGTGATAAGATCTCACCACAGAAAGACAGCCTTTGTTATAATGACTGCTACCCCTACTAGCTTATCTTATCTGTGACTCTCTCTTCCCATTTCTCAATAACACAAAATGAGCTCCCTTTCCTTGAACTTATGTCCTTCAGCCATCCTATCCGGTAAGGATCACATATCACACAGCAAACTCGAGACGAGAATAGGGTAGCGAATTGTAGGCAGTCTCACTATTATATTTTTAGCACCTTTTAAGTGTTCTGCCAATAAAATACAGTCTTTGGTTTGCCTTCCCCACAACATTTTCTGTTTGATGGTTCCATTTTAAGTTGAGACCATGAGCTGCGGGCAGTTAGTTGTATAACAGTAGTCATATATTGTAACAAATATTTGAAGATACTCCTTTACTGTTACTGTTGCTGCAACTGCACTACAATTCATAAAATACTGCCGAAACAATGTTGTGCATTGCGATTTGGCAGAAAAATTGGGAATGACAGTATATATATTTCTATTATTATTGTGTCAAACAATGGAAAATCCAGGATGGAACGTAACAGTATTATGAAAGGAAAGTTGCTACTAACCATATGCTGGAGATGCTGAGTTGCAGATAGGTAAAACAAAAAGACTGTCACAAATAAATAAAGCTTTCAGCCATTAAGGCTCTCATCAACACACACACACACACACACACACACACACACACACACACACACACACACACACACACACAGAGAGAGAGAGAGAGAGAGAGAGAGAGAGAGAGAGAGAGAGAGAGAGAGAGTGTCTCAGGCAACTGGTGGTGGTGCTGCTGCTGCTTGCAGTGTGGTTTCAGTTGCCTGAGACTGCGATCGCACGCACGTGTCTTGTGTCTACGTCTGTTGTTGACAAAGGCCTCAATGGCTGAAAGCTTTATTTATTTGTGTTAGGCTTTTTGTTGTGCCTCTCTGCGACTCAGCATCTCTGCTGTATGGTGAGTAGCAATTTCTCTTATATTATTATTGGTATTGTGTAGTAGTGACTGATAAGTAATGTAGTACAGTGGGATCTATATGCTATTATAGATGCTGTTAGCTTTGATTGCTCAGTAAAATTCCTGGTTAAGATCTGTATACATCCTGTTAACGAGCTACCCTTCTATGAAACTATTTTGACTAAACAGTCAATTCTTTCAGTTGGTTGTTTACTTTTGGCAGGATAGTTTGAAATGATATTCCCTCAAACTTCACATTGAAGAAAAGGTGGTTTTTCCTGTGAGGGTGAAGGCTGTAAACAGCATTCATAAACTGGTATTTTGGGATATAAACTCTGGTGTCCCTTGCATGTAATGTAACAAATTGAAAACAGAATATCCAGAAAACTGTTTTGGCACATGTTAATTAAATTACCTGATAAAATAAGAGTACACAGTTCTTTTGCAAGCAACAAAATAAAATATTTTTCATTGAAAATAAATTTTTACAAAGCTTACACCCTTGAAGTTAAGATACTTGATAGCAAAGATTTCCAAGAAAGTTTATATGCACTATTGTTCTAGTTTTTATTTTATTTTAGCCAATATTTTATTGTTTGATGAATGGTCTAGTGGAACCACCATATAGTTAGAGTTCATCTCGGTTTTGAATTTTGTTTCACAATAGTTAAAACTCAATTAGGTATGAAAAAAAAGTGATACTAGGTTATTATAGTTATGGTTGGGTTTGAATAATGCTTGATATGCTTGCAGTAAGTATTGAGATTCTTCAGTTCTGCAGTTAGAATTTATTGTTCTTCCTCAAAATGTTTTACTCTTGCCAAAATTTTAAAGTTTTTCATGTGAAAAAATGTGATAGCGCCGGTGGTTGGAATGCACTTACATGTTGGGTGTCAGGTGTGTACTACACGTAGGAACTTGGTAATAGGGTAGCAAAGCGTGTGTGGCACGTACAAGGTGTTTTTTTCCTTCCTTCCTTCCTTCCTTCCTTCCTTTCTTTTTAGCTTAGTCCTCCTCTCCCCCCCCCCTCCCCCGTCTCTCCCTGTGCCAGAGACAAACTGCCTACAAAAGTAGATGTATCAGTCACAGTACTCTCAGGGAATGCCAATCCTTGGCATGTTGGAAAGAATAATGTGATATTAGTAAACTGCAGGAGCATCAAAGGAAAGGCCCCAGAATTAGTGTTGCTTATTAGAGGTTATAATACACACACAGTACTAGAAACAGGCAGTTTTTTAAAACTGGGAGTGAACAGCAATGAAATTCTAAGTTCAGATTGGAATATTATCAGAAGGGTGGGTTAGTTGTCAATGGTGGTGGTGTGTTTAATGCAGTAAAGAATTCGATAACATCGGGTGAAGTTATCAAGGATTTCAAATGTGAATTAATCAGAATGAAGTCAAGCACCAAAGGGAGGTCATAAATAGCAATCAAATGCTTTTACAAATGGCCTATGTCAGGACATATGGTGATTGAGTGCTTGAGAGAGAATTTGTAAAATATTGTTAATAACTTTCCTGATCTCACTTGTACCATGGAGTGACTTTAACTTAGTGGGCATAGGTTGGGAGAGTCATGTTATTAAAACTGGTGCCAGAGATGGGTGATTTGTGTGACATTATTCTGAATGTTTTGTCTGAGAATTTCTGCGAGCAGATAATTAGAGAACCAACTTGGTGAAAGACCATCTAACAGCAAACATACATGAACTTATCAAATAACTTAATCTAGAGAAAGGTATCATTGACCATAAGGTTGTGTAGAAATTATGTCTACAGCTATTACAAGAAATGTTAAGAAAGGTATAAAAATATTCTTACTCCGCAAGAGTGAGAGGATACAAATTGCAGAGTACCCGAGTTGTCAATATCAGATATCTAGTGCTGAGGACAGAGACAATGGAGCAGAAATGAAAAAACATTCAAAAGCGTCATTCATTATGCCTTAGACAAGTAAGTTCTGAGAAATGTCGTAAGAGATGGTAAAGACCCACCCTGTTTTAATACTCACATCAGAAAACTGCTACACAAACAAAGAGAGCTTCATCACAGATTCAAGAGAAGTCAAAATCTAGCAGGCAAACATAATCTAAAATGAAGTGCAAATGGGCATAAAGAGAGCAATGAGAGAAGCGTTCCACGACTGAAAGTAAAATTTTATCAACTGATCTGGCTTAAAGCCATAAGAGATTAAAATCTTACGTTAAATCAGTAAGTGGTTTGAAATCATCTATTCAATCTCTCAGTGACCATACAAAAGATTGCAGAGAGAGGGTTGAAATACTGAATTTGGTCTTCCAAAATTGTTTCATTGCAGAAGATCGCAATACAGTCCCTCCTTTCAATCATTGCACGAATGTCAAAGTACCAGATATTGAGGTAACTGCGGAATAGAAAAGAAACTATAATCACTTAATAGTGGAATGGCATTGGGGCCGAATGAGATGTCTGTAAGTTTCTACAAAGATTACACAAAAGAACTTGCTCTATTTCTAGCAGCAGCTCATTGTAGCCTGCTGGAGCAACAAATGGTACCCAACAACTTGGGGGAAAAAGAAAAAAAAGCACAGGTCCGTTTGCAAGAAGGGTCATAGCACCGTAGCACATAGTTCTAGGCCTACATCATTGTACAGAATTATGGGACATATTTTATGCTCAAGAATTATGACATTTTTCTGTATCTGCACCATACTCTGGTAGCCACCTAGTGACGTGTAGCAGAGGTACGTCTGGTACCAGTAACTGCTCCCCCCTTCCTCTACCACTTGCAAATTTCATGTGGGAGAAATGACTGGTGTATATGGGAGGAAGTAATAACTTGTCTGACTCTTCTCAGCAACTGCTCTCTTGAAATTTCTGTAGAAAACCTATCACTGATGCACTTGCACAGACCAAATGATCCCATGACTGAAAGGTGCTGCTCTTAATTAGATCTCTATCTCTTGTTTCAGTCCTACCTGGTAGGGGTCCCAGATTCATGAACATTACTCGAGAATCAGTCGAACAAGTACCTTGTAAGCAACTTCCTTCATGAATGAGTTAAGATGTCTTAAGGTTTTTCCTATGAGTCTGCTATCTGCTTTTCCTACTGTTTGTTTTATGTGGTCATTCTGCATAAGGACACTCTGGTTAGTTACTTCTAGATATTTTACCATAGATACTGTAGATAGCAATCTGTCATCAATAGTGTAGTTGTACACTACTGGATTTCTTTTCCTATGTATACACAATATGTTACATTTATTTACATTCTTCAGGGTCAACTGCCATAATCTGCATCATTCGTCAACCCTCTGCAGGTCATTTTGCAAATCAAGGCTGCCTTGTAGTGTTCCTTTCTTATAGACAACCATATTACCTGCAAATAGTCTTAAGGGCCTTCTGATTCCTTGTACTATATCATGTCTTTAGAAACATTAATGTCCCATCACACTTCATTGGAGTACTCCAGAAAATTACCTTTATATCTATAGATTTTATTCTTGTAAGAGTGGTACGTTGACTTCTGTCCATAAGGAAGTCATGAATCCAGTCCCAAATCTGGTCCGATACTCTGTAATGTCATATTTTTTCACTAAATGGCATTGCCGGACAGTGTCAAATGTCTTCCTGAAGTCAAGGAACACAGCATCAAACGAGTGCTGTCTACATCACTATGGATCTCTTGGAGGAATAGAATGAGCAGAGTTTAATGATATATCTGTTTGTGTTATACATGTTGATTTTTATATAGGAGATTTTTTGTTCTCCAAAAACATCGTAACTGTTTAATGTAAAATGTGTTCCACAATTCTACAATAGATTGACATCAATGATATAGGGCTATAATCATGCACATCTGTCCTATGACCCTCCTTGATAACAGGAATGAACTGAGCTTTTATGCTAGGATCCCTTCATTGCTCCTACGAAGAACGATAAATTGCTGATAGAATGGGAGCAAGTTCTTTTGCATAATCTTTGTAAAGTCTTACAGGTATCTCACCTGATCCTGATGCCTCTCAACTAGTAATCGATTGTGCTGCTTTTCTGTTCCTTGATTGGTTATGTCAATATCTGGCATTTTGACTTACATGCTATGAATGAAAGGAGGGCCTGTGTTATGATCTTCTGTGGTAAATAGTTTTGGAAGACAGAATTCAGTATTTTGTTTTTCTCTCTGTTATTTCTGTTTCAGTGTCTGTATGTTCACTGAGGTACTATATAGATTTCAACCCACTTACTGATATTGTGTAGGACCAAAACCTCTTAGGGTTTTTAGTGAGATCAGTTGACAAACTTTTACTTTCAAAGCCGTTAAACACACCTCTCATTGGTTTCCTTAAGTTCATTTTTGCTTCTTTCAGGTTTTGTTAATCTGCTGAGTCCTGACTTCTCTTGAATCTCTGACAAATCTCTCTTTGTTTATGTAGCAGTTTTCTTACATCGTTATTAAACCATAGTGTGTCATTCCTCTCCCATATGACCCAGCTAGGAATGTACTTGTCCGAGGCATATTGAATGATGATTCGAATTTTTTCCTTTCAAGCCCCTCATCCTCATCTTCAGGTCAAATATTTGATGCTGACTACTCAGATCCTGTCACTCCTGCTAAGCAAAAATATTTTCAAACCTTTCGTAACATTCCTTGTAAAACCCGTGGCCACAGTTTCTATCTCAACCTTACGATCATTGATATCTTCTTCTACGTTAAGTTGTTCAACAAGTTCAGGTCTTTTTGTTGCCAGGATGTCCAAGATTTTACCTTCATAAGTGTGTTATCTCAATTCTCTGCTTGAAGTAATTTTTGCTCAAGACATTCAGAATAATACTACACAAATCCTGTCTGTGCCACCAGTTTCAATAACGTGCCTCCTCCAATCTACACTTAGCAACTTGAAGTTACCCCCTATTACAACACCATGATCAGGAAAATTATTTGATATTCTGCAGGTTCTGTCTGGAGCACTGTACTATTCCAGCTCCTGGCCGTTGTGGTTTATAAAAACATCTGATTACCATTTTTGACCAATCTTTAAGCCTTATCTTCACCCAGATTAATTCCCATTCGGAATCTACGATAACCGCACTAGATATTATTGAATTCCTTACTGCAATAAATATGCCTCCACTATTGGCAACTAGCCTCTCCATACGATAAATATTCTAATCTGAACTACCCCCGGCAGGTCCAGGGGTAAGAATAGGTCTGAGGTATTCCTGCCTGTTGTAAAAGGTGACTAAAAGAAGTTTCACACATTTTGGCCTTTATGTGATGGTCCCCTGTAGGGTTTGACCTCCATTTTTCAAAATTTTCCTGAAGAGAGCCAATTGGGGAAGGACGCCTTACATGGTGCATCATGTCCATCGTGGATTGAGATCTTTAGCCCACTTTCTCATCACCATGTACCCTGTTTTTTGTAGCCCCCTGACCACACAGGGATCGCTCCACTGATGCTTACACTTTTAACTCCCCATGTATGCCGAGGCGTAGATACCCATCTCCATGGGGCATTGGGACTCCCGGTCATGGCCATCCTGCGAGGTGTCCTTTGCTGCGGCTGGGTGGCACCTGTGGGGAGGTCCCCCTGGTCGGGGTGGGTGGCATCAGGGCGGATGACACGCGATGAAGTGTAGTCCATCATCTCTTGCTGGTGGTGAAACACCAGCAGTCTCTAAGCGTTCACAAGCTCAATTCAATGCAGAGAAGCAAGACCCCAAATCGTCCCCCTTCCTGGCGACCCCATGGGAGGAATGTCAGGCTAAGGATGGCAGCAGATTTTATTCACCCTGGTACCTTGTACGTTCAAGAGCTGATGGGGAATCTTTCATGACGATGAAGCCTCAGTTTTTGTTGAGCATTTAGAGAACAAGTTTATGAGGTGGAGGGCTTGTCCAAAATAAGATGTGGGTCAGTCTTGATCAAAACAGCATCCTCTGCCCAGTCACAGATGTTACTCGCTTGTGACAAGCTGGGGGATGTTTCTGTAATCATCACGCTCCATAAGAGCTTAAATATGGTCCAGGGTATCATATTTTACAGGGACCTTCCTTTGCAGTCTGACAATGAGATCTTGAATCCAGTCACAAATCTGATCCGATACTCTGTAAACTCGTTCTTTTTTTTCCCCCACTATACCACAGTGCAGAATGGTTTCAAAAACCTTCCTGAAGTGAAGGAACATTGTATCAACCTGAGTGTTGCCGTGTACAGCGCTACTGATCTTATGGAGAAACAAGAGTGAGCCGAGTTCTGCTGCATCTATGTTTGCAGAATCCATGTTGACTTTTATGGAGAAGATTTACATTCTTCCTGTGTGCTGCGCTGTGCAGCTGTGGTCAGTGAGTTAGTCTTTATACAGGAGCTTGAGCTTTTCACTTCACCTCAGAAGTGGTTTGCAGCAGTCTGTTTGTACTTTTCAGTTACTCCTCATTGCCTTGTTTGAATTTTTGGAATTGTACTCAGTTTTATACACAGTACGATACAGATAGGAACTGTGCTAGTTGTGAGTGGATACCAGGAGGATTGGCTGTGGTCTGTAAACAGCTGAAGGCTGTGTTGGCCACTGTCGACAGGCTTCTGGTTGCTGCTCAAATCTGCGGCAACATCAGGCTTCCAGTGATGAGACCTGCAACATCCTTGATACTATCGGAATCCGCTTCTGACATGGTTGCTGATGCATCTTCTGATACACCACACCTCACCAGTTATTCACTCATAAGTGGTTGGCGGGTAGTGGTGGGTTCGCATGTCACAGGGCAGAAGATGAAAGAGGGGACAGGCCACATGACTGGCTACTTACGTCTTAGCAACTGGTACAAGTTGCTACACAGTAATACTTTTGAGAGAGCAGAGAATGACTCTCCTGTTGGGCCAGCAGCCAGTTTGCCTGTCCAGTCCAGACACATGTAGTCAGTCATTGCTAGTCATTGGGAGCTCCAACATGAGGTGGGTATCGGAGCCCCTCAGAGAATTAGCATGTAGGGTTGGAAAGAATGCCAGTGTACAGACAATAAGTTTGCTGGGGTTCCTCAACCCACCCATGGCATGAAGGACGTACTGCCAGTGGCTAATGAGTACACTGGGTGCAACTGGCTGCAAGTAGTGGCATATATCAGCACTAATAATGTCTGCTGCCTGGGTTCTGAGGGCATTCTTGGTTCATTTTGGAGGATGGCTATTTGGTGAAGGCAACTAGCATCACAAGCGGAGTGCAGGCTAAGCTAACTGTTTATAGCATTTCACCCAGGGTCGATCGTGGTCCTCTGATTTGGAGCACAGTGGAAGGTCTTCACCAGAAGCTCAATCGACTCTGCAACAGTATCAGATGTAAATTTCACGACCTATGCTTCCAAGTGTAGAGTTATAGCATTTCCCTCAATGGGTCAGGGGTGCACTATATACAGGTGGCAGCTACTAGGGTAGGAGGATACGTGTTGCACATGGATAATTTTTAGGTTACAGAACTCCCACCTTGGGATCAGAGTCAAAGTGTCTGCCAAAATCAAAGTTACATCAGCCACAATGGTATCAGGGAATGTTCATCCCCACACTACAGATATACAAAAGGTTAACACGATATTAGAGAAATGCAGTACTGTCCAATGAAAGGTCCTGAAATTGATATCGCTTATTGAAGGTTATAATACTCAGGAAGTATTAGAAACATGAAGTTGGCTGAAACCAGAAGTCAACAGTAACAAAATCCTAAGTTCAGATTACATTGGTTGGTTGGTTTGTTTGTTTAAAATAGGGGGCAAGGGACCAAACTATGAGGTCATCAGTCCCTTGTTCCTAATAAAACAATACCACAAGTGTGAGAATAAATTGGATGAAACATATAACACAAAACGGAAAGAAAGGAAAAACCGCAAGAACGAAAGAAAGGCAACGAACACTAAAAGGAACAAAAGAGGACAAGAAACAACAGAGAGACGCTAGAAACAGAAGAGATTAAACCAAGAAAGCAGATTACAGAGGCTGGCCGACCATGAGAATAAAAAGGAAAAGCCAGCCACTCTGCAACACATTAAAACTTCCACCTTAAAAGCACTAGGGCGGAGGACACAGAGGGACAAAGGACATACACTAAAACTTACATAGAAGTATAAAACCCACTCTCACAGATAAAACTTAAAACTAAAGCTGCTGCTGAGGCATTGTCGCCCAACAGTGAAGGTAGGGAGCTGGGAAAGTGAAAGTCCACCAGAGAGCAGCTAAAAGTGAGCAGATCAGCAAGAGGTAGATAACTGTCATTTGGGAGCCACAGTGACACAGAGGTGGGTCCTCGTGACGGCATAGGTAACCATGCGTTAGCCATGTATGGCCAATGAGAGGCTGGCAGAAGACAACTGGTTCCCTGCGAGACAACCGCATCGAAGCCTTCCTCACATTCGTCGTTTCCTTAAAGACACACAGCTTGTTGTGCGTACTGTTATGCTATTCCGTATCGCAAAGCCTGAAAACCCTGCAGTGTAAGACAGAACACAGGTCAACTTCGGAAGCAGTTTCCGTGTCCCCTGTTTGGCCAGCCTGTCGGCAAGTTCGTTGCTTGGGATTCAGATGTGTCCTGGGGTCCACACAAACATTACTGAATGACAGGACCATTCCATGGCACAGATGAACTCCTGGATGGACGCTACCAGAGGATGGCGGAGGTAGCACTGGTCGAGAGCTTCTATGCTGCTCAATGAGTCAGTACACAGGAGAAATGACGCTCCAGGGCATGAGCGGATGTGCTCAAGTGCACGAGATATGGCCGCCAGCTCTGCAATGCAAACACTGAAGCCATCTGGCAAGGAGTGCTATTCAGTATGTCCTCCATGAACATATGCAAAGCCTACATGACCATCAGCCATCGAGCCATTAGTGTTAACTAAGTCAGAGCCCCGGAACATGTCAAGAATCAAGAGGAAGTGACAGTGGAGAGCGGTGGGGTTAACGGTTTCCTTAGGGCCATGCAAAAGGTGCAGACAAAGCTGTGGCTGAGGTGTACACCATGGAGGCATATGTGAACGGACCGCAAGTAGAGGTGGTAAAGGGAAGGACTCCAGTATGGAAAGAAGGGACCACATGCGAACCGCAATCATTAGCCCCGATGTGGGCTGCCGATCCTGCAGATGGTCCACCATGGGCAGGAAAAGGAGACAATAATTTGGATGCTCAGGAGAACTACAAATGTGTGCAGCGTAAATGGAGAGCAGTTGTGCATGTCTGATCTGCAATGGAGGGACTCCAGCCTCCACCAGTATGCTGGTCACAGGACTCATCCTAAAAGCTCCTGTTGCTAGTCAAACCCCTCAGTCGAGCACAAGGTCAAGTAAATGCAACGCTGAGTTCGCTGTCAAGCCATAAACTACACTCCCATAGTCAATTTTGGATTTGACAAGGGCTCTGTAGAGCTGCAGCAGTGTAGAGCAATCTGCACCTGAGACGCAGAGCTTGTAGGCAGCGGTGGTGTGGGTGCCACCACAATTTCCTTGGTCTTAGGGGTCTTCTTTTTGTGGATTTCTCTCGCTGCTCCTTGGGTTTTCCCGGCTGGGAGGACTTCGCTGGCTCAGCCTCCGGGACTGAGGATGAGCATGAAGCACTACTACTAAATGCTTTTGAGCTCTTCAGCCACTGATGGGTGTTATCTTTCCCACAAGCAGATACCTGGGAAGCGAGTGACCCAAAGGACCCCTTCCTAGTGAGAGAAGGAGAGAAGCCAAAGAAGACATATGCTTCTCCGGCTCAGAAGTGGGGACAGCAGAAGACAATGTCATGCATACAGGACGCAGGCACTCAAATTTTCTCTTAGCCTCAGTGTAGGTCAGTCAGTCCAGGGTCTTATAGTCCATGATTTTCCTTTCTTTCTGGAGAGTCCTGCAGTCTGGCGAGCAAAGCGAATGGTGCTCTCTGCAGTTGACACAGATGGGAGGCGGGGCACATGGAGTATTGGGATGTGATGGGCGTCCACAATCTCGTCATGTGATGTTGGAAGTACAGCGGGAAGACATATGGCCGAACCTCCAGCACTTAAAGCACCGCATCGGATGAGGAATATAGAGCTTTACATCACAGTGGTAGACCATCACCTTGACCTTCTCGGGCAATGTATCACCCTCGAAGGCCAAGATGAAGACACTGGTGGCAACCTGATTATTACTCGGACCCTGGTGGACACGCTGGACAAAATGTACAGTCAGGATACCAGTTACTTTGGAATAAGCCTGGGCATCTCAGACATATTCTGAGTCGTGGTCACCTTTGTGCTCATACGGCGAAGACTACGAAATCCACCGGTTAGTCCCTCAACCGTTAGGGGTAAAACTCAATGGGACTTGGGGCAAGTAAGGCTAGCAACCTGCTTCCCTGGTACTTTAAATATGATGCTGGCAACAATCAGAGCAAAATGCCTCGGACCTTTGGAGGTGATGGAGTCCCACCTCTAACTGACAAACCAGGGACTCCTAAGATACGACTTGGCAAACAAATGGTAATGAGATGGGGAGCTATTAATGTCAATGGGAGCTACTCTGGGAAGAAGGTAGAGCTGGCAGAGGCTGCAAGTAAGATGGGGCTGGATGTTTTAGCTGTTAGTGACATTCGGGTAAGGGGTGAGAAAGAAGAGGAAGTGGGAGAATACAAGGTCTACCTGTCAGGAGTCAAAGCACGAACAGCAAAATGGGGTGTAGGGCTTTACATCAGGAAAGAAATGGAACCCAGCATAGTTGCAATAAGGTATGTAAACAAACAACTGATGTGGATGGATTTGACAGTGTCCAGCAAGAAAATTAGGATTGTGTCAGTATATTCGCTTTGTGAAGGGACAGATCAAGATAAGATGGATAGTTTTTATGAGGCACTCAGTGATGTAGTTGTTAGAGTAAAGGACAAGGACAGTGTTCTGCTCATGGGTGATTTTAATGCCAGGAGTGGAAATCGAACAGAAGGGTATGAAAAGGTTATGGGTAAATTTGGAGAGGATACGGAGGCCAACAGGAATGGGAAACAACTCTTGGATTTCTGTGCTAGTACAGGCTTAGCAATCACAAACTTCTTTTTTTAAACATAAGAACATTCACCGGTATATTTAGGAAGGCAGGGGAACCAGATCTGTCATTGACTATATAACAGATCAAAATTCAGGAAGGCTGTGAGGGACACACGTGTATTCAGGGGATTCTTTGATGACACTGATCATTATTTAATCTGCAGTGAAATTGGGATTGTGAGGCCGAAAGTGCAGGAGGTCAGGTCCATATGTAGGAGGATAAGAGTGGAAAAACTTCAGGATAAGGAAATCAAGCACAAGTACATAACAGCAATCTCAGAAAGGTACCAGTTAGTTGAATGTAGTCAATTACAGTCATTGGAAGAGGAATGGACAAGGTACAGGGACACAGTACTAGAAGTGGCTAAAGAATGCCTTGGAACGGTAGTGTGTAAAAGTAGGATGAAGCAAACAGCTTGGTGGAATGACACTGTCAAGGCAGCCTGTAAAAGAAAAAAGAAGGCGTATCAAAAATGGCTACATACTAGAACTCAGGTAGACAGAGAAAGTTATGTTGAAGAAAGAAACAAAGCCAAACAGATAATTCCAGCATCCAAGAAGAAATCTTGGGAAGATTTTGGAAACAGGTTGGAGACTATGGTCAAGCTGCTGGAAAACCATTCTGGAGTGTAATTAGCAGTCTTCGAAAGGGGGGTAAGAAGGAAATGACAAGAATTTTGGACAGGTCAGGAAAACTGCTGGTGAATCCTGTGGGTGCCTTGGGCAGATGGAGGGAATATTTTGAAGAGTTGCTCAATGTAGGTGAAAATACGATCAGTAATGTTTCAGATTTCGATGTACAATGGGATAGGAATGATGATGGAAATAGGATCACATTTGAGGAAGTGGAGAAAATGGTCAATAGATTGCAGTGCAATAAAGCAGCTAGGGTGGATGAAATTAAGTCAGAACTCATCAAACACAGTGGAATGTCAGGTCTTAAATGGCTACACAGGATAATTGGAATGGCCTGGGAGTCAGGACAGGTTCCATCAGACTGGACAAAAGCAGTAATCACACCAGTCTTTAAACATGGAAACAGAAAAGATTGTAACAACTACAGAGGTATCTCTTTAATCAGTGTTGTGGGTAAAATCTTCTCAATTATTGTTGAAAGGAAAGTGCGAGTTTTAGTTGAGGACAAATTGGATGAAAATCAGTGTGGGTTTAGGCCTCTTAGAGGTTGTCAGGACCAGATCTTTAGCTTGCGGCAAATAATGGAGAAGTGTTATGAGTGGAACAGGGAATTGTATCTATGCTTTATAGATCTAGAAAAGGCATATGACCGGGTTCCTAGGAGGAAGTTATTGTCTGTTCTACGAGATTATGGAATAGGAGGCAAACTTTTGCAAGCGATTAAAGGTCTTTACATGGATGGTCAGGCAGCAGTTAGAGTTGATGGTAAATTGAGTTCATTGTTCAGAGTAGTTTCAGGGGTAAGACAAGGCTCCAACCTGTCTCCACTGTTGTTCATATTATTTATGGATCATATGTTGAAAACAATAGACTGGCTGGGTGAGATTAAGATATGTGAACACAAAATAAGCAGTCTTGCATATGCGGATGACTTAATTGTGATGGCAGACTTGATTGAAAGTTTGCAAAGTAATATTTCAGAGCTAGATCAGAAATGTAAGGACTATGGTATGAAGATTAGCATCTCCAAAATGAAAGTAATGTCAGTGGGAAAGAAATATAAACAGATTGAGTGCCAAATAGGAGGAACAAAGTTAGAACAAGTGGATGGTTTCAAGTACTTAGGATGCATATTCTCACAGGATGGCAACATAGTGAAAGAACTTGAAGCAAGGCATAGCAAAGCTAATGCAGTGAGTGCTCAGCTATGATCGACTCTCTTCTGAAAGAAGGAAGTCAGTACCAAGACTAAGTTATCTGTGCACCATTCAATCTTTCGACCAACTTTGTTGTATGGGATCGAAAGCTGGGTGGATTCAGGTTACCTTATCAACAAGGTTGAGGTTACGGATATGAAAGTAGCTAGGATGATTGCAGGTACTAGTAGATGGGAACAATGGGAGGAGGGTGTCCACAATGAGGAAATCAAAGAAAAACTGGGAATGAACTCTATAGATGTAGCAATCAGGGCGAACAGGCTTAGATGGTGGGGTCATGTTACACGCATGGGAGAAGCAAGATTACCCAAGAGACTCATGGGTTCAGCAGTAGAGGGTAGGAGGAGTTGGGGCAGACCAAGGAGAAGGTACCTGGATTCAGTTAAGAATGATTTTGAAGTAATAGGTTTAACATCGAAAGAAGCACCAATGTTAGCACTGAATAGTGGATCATGGTGGAATTTTATAAGGGGCTATGCTCCAGACTGAACACTGAAAGGCATAATCAGTCTTAAATGATGATGATGATGATGATGATGTATTAAAAAGGCTATGCCCTAAACTACATAAAAAATGGATTTGGTTTTTCAACGTGAGCTTATAAGGTTATACCCCCTGTGGGTTTGGGGGTTAGAATAGACCCGAGGTATTCTTGCCTGTCATAAGTAGTCTCTTACGTTTCGGCCTAATCAGTTATCCTCAAAGTTTCCAAATTCTTCAGAAATATCAGCCATTTGAGGAAGGTCACCTTGTGTGGTACATCATGTATCCATTGTGCGCTGATACTTTCTGCACATAATACTGTCATTCCTCTGCAACTCCACCTGTAACCCAACTATTTGGCCAAGGAGGCCTTATAGGGTGCATAATCTATGCCATTGACCACTGTCATCTTCTGCACCCATGATAATAATCAATCTTTTCACACCCAAAATCCAGCGCATTAGCCAGTCCATCATGGAGGGGTCACCATGTATCCTATTGGTTGTATCCCCTTGACAACAAAGGGGTTGCATTGCTATGCCTGAGTAGCAAACACCTCTCCCTCCCCCCTCCCCCCCCCTCCCCCCCTCCCCCCCCCCATGTATGTCAAGGAGTAGATGCCTGTCTTCTGAGGGCATCAGGTCTCCTGGCAATGGCCATTGCACCATTGCACCAGATGGTCTTTGCTGTGGCTGGATGGCGCCCATGGGGAGAGCCCTTGGTCAAAGTGGGTGGCATCAGGGTGGACCAAGTCATCTTTTTCTGATGCCCGAGTGGCCTCAGCAGTTGCTAAGAAGGGAAGCTAGGATTCAATTCTGAGAAGTATTACCCCAAATCATACCCCTCCCTAACTACACCATCTGAGGAACATAGCCATATTCACCTTAACATTTAATTTGCAGCAGAACTGATGGGGACTCTTCCAGCTACAGAGCCTCAATTTTTTTTGTTGGCAACCTGTTTGCAGAAATGGCAGCGTTGTCAAAAATGAGAAATTGGTCAGTCCTGATTGAGTGTCCACTGTCCAGTCACATGCACTGATTGCCTGCCTGTGATAAGCTGGATGATAATCCTGTTTCAGTTACTCCCTATAAAGCCTAAACATGGTTCAGGGGATTATTTTTCATTGAGACCTCCTATTGTAGTCTGACAATGAGCTATGCATCAATTTAGAATGACGAGGTGTTCACTTCGTCCAGCACTTCTATAGAACACTAAAAGGTCGTAGGGTCGCTACCGGTGCCTTAATCTTGACCTTTGAGGGTAATTCATTAACTGAAAAGGTCAAGGTGATGGTATACTGATGTGACATAAAACCTCCCTCTCCCTGTGTGGTGCTTTAAGTGCTGTAAATTCAGGCACATATCTTCTGGTGCAGTTCCAGTGATAATGTAGAGTGTGTGGATGTACACTGCATCCCAATATGCCCTTCCATCTGTGTCAACTGGGGAGAGCACCATTCCCCCCTGCTCACCGAACTACACAGATTGTCAAATGGAGAGGAAAATTGCGGAGTGCAAGACCCTGGACAGGCTATCTTACTAAGAGGCTAAAAAGAAATATGACCAGTTGAACCCTGTTCAGTTGACATCGTCCTGTGCTGCAACTACAATGACATCACCCTCAGTGGCAATGATAGTCCCCTCGTCTCTGCTTTGTACAATAACCCTTTAGGGCTTTCATCCACCCCATTGGTGGTTGAGGGCACTGCTTCTTCTGTTGCTCACAGAACACCTATTGGGGGAGCAATGCCCCACCAAATGCCAGGATTTAAGTCCCCTCCTCCCATCTGCAGAAGCAACAGCCTCCTTCGGCTCCTCTCACATTGAAGGGGCGCTTGGGACACTACCTTCGAATGTTTCCCCCCCGTGAAAAAGTGGACACCAGCGAGTGGCTGAAGGAGCCACAAACTGCCTGGTTGAAGGGCTTCAGTCATCATCTGTACCTGAAGCTATGCCAGAGAAGTTCTCCCAGCAAGCCCCTAAAGAGAAGCAAGGGCGCAAACTGAGGAAGAAGTAGTCTGGTAAGAAATAAGAAACTCCGGTAGTCTTCACACTGCCATCCCATACTAATTCCATGTCTGAGAATGAGATGGAAATTTTAGCATCCCCCAAGGACCTTGATCTCGCCAATGCTTCATCAGCGTGGTCATAGATACAAGCATTCAGCTGGTGGCTGCAGATGACCCTGAAGCACATCTGCCCCCTTTGTCCCTTCCCAGACTAAAGAAAATGTCTTTCTCCAGTGAAATTGCAGTGCTTTTTCCCCCATCTGGCTGTGCTACCTCAACTTTTAAGCATTACACCTGCTTTCTGCATTGCCCTTGGTGGCTTTGGGAGTATTACAAAAATCACAATGGCTGTAACAGGATATCAGGTGGATGTCTTTACCTCTGTCTGTAGCAAACCTGTGCCCATTCAAACATCTTTAGAAGCTGTGGCTGTCAGGGTGAGAACAGCACAGAAAATTACCATCTGCAACATTTACCTTCCTCCAGGTGGTGAATACCACAAAATGTTTTGGCTGTTTTAATTTCTCGATTCCACCCACCTTCTCTACTTTTGGGTGATTTCAGTGCCCATGACCATTTTTGAGGTGGAACCAAGATTACTGACCATGGTAAAGATGTCGAGAATCTACTAACCCAACTCAACCTTTGCCTCCTAAATACAGGTGCCCCTCTCATTTTAGTGTGGCACATGCCACATGCCATATGGCACATACTCTGCCATTGATCTCTCAGTTTGCAGTCCTGACCTACCATCTATGCACTGGAGAGCTCACAATAACTGACAACTTGTGTGGTAGTGATGATTTTCCACTCTTTCTGTCTTTCCCTGGTGTCTTTTACCTGGATGCTTGCCCAGATGGGCACTTACCAAACCTGAGACATATCATTTCCAGCACTCATGCTTCTGTCTTTTAATTAGTTGATGGATACAGGCGTGGTGCTGTTTCAAGGCAATGAGTTACTCCATTGGTGGATGTCACTTATGACGTTGGAGGGCCCACCTACGATCTCCAATGGCTGCAGCGATATACGGTGACCACCACAGTACTCTCTGGGGGCAAACTGAGGTACAAGGGATTACCGATTCAGCAGCAGAAATAATGGTTGTAGTAACGTTCTGGATCACCACATCAGTGTTGCCAAGCAATGGAGATCCAACAGTGGTAGCAGAGGCACAAACATCCCAGTAGTAACTGAGAATAACGTGTGGATGACAACACGTGTCTTTTACTACACGCCACTGTGAGCCATATAATGCTCCATTCAGTGAGTGGGAATTTCTCGATGTCCTTGTAGATTGTCCCGACACAAATCTCTGGTCCAGACCACATCCATCATCAAATGATTAAGCATATATCAGTGGATTATCAGTGACACACTTCCTGCCGTCTTCAACCACTTCTGGAGCAATGGCAGATTCCCGTCACAGTGGTGAGAAAGTATCATCGTTCCAGTGGTAAAACCTGGTAATAACCCATTTATGGATAGCTACCATCCTGTTAGTCTCACCAACGTTCTATGCAAGGTGCTCAGACATATGGAGGGCTAGTGATTGTGTTGGCTCCTTGAGTCTTGGGGCCTTCTGGTTCCACCTCTGGGCAGTTTTCACATCTACATGACTACTCTGCAATTCACATTTAAGTGCTTGGCAGAGGGTTCATCGAACCACAATCATACTATCTCTCTACTATTCCACTCCCGAACAGCGCGCAGGAAAAATGAACACCTAAACCTTTCTGTTCGAGCTCTGATATCTCTTATTTTATTTTGATGATCATTCCTACCTATGTAGGCTGGGCTCAACAAAATATTTTCGCGTTCGGAAGAGAAAGTTGGTGACTGAAATTTCGTAAAAAGGTCTCGCCGCGACAAAAAACGTCTTTGCTTTAATGACTTCCATCCCAACTCACGTATAATATCTGCCACACTCTCTCCCCTATTACGTGATAATACAAAACGAGCTGCCCTTTTTTGTACCCTTTCGATGTCCTCCGTCAATCCCACCTGGTAAGGATCCCACACCGCGCAGCAATATTCTAACAGAGGACGAACGAGTGTAGTGTAAGCTGTCTCATTAGTGGACTTGTTGCATCTTCTAAGTGACCTGCCAATGAAACGCAACCTTTGGCTCGCCTTCCCCACAATATTATCTATGTGGTCCTTCTAACTGAAGTTGTTCGTAATTTTAAGGTGACCAAGGTCACTCCACAAGTGACAACTTGATATACCTGGAGTCTGAAATCCGAATGGCCTTTTCCCGCTGTCATCACCTTACTGTCGTCTTTTATGACTTAATGAAAGCCTATGGCACCACTTGGCAACACCACATCCTCACTACATTACATGAGTGGGGTCTCTGGAGCCCACTCTCGATTTTTATACACAACTTTTTATCACTCCACACCTAAGAGTTCGAACTGGTGCTTCACACAGTTCCCCTCATATCCAAGAGAATAGGGCCCCTCAAGGCCCTGTACTGAGTGTCCTTCTCTTTTTTTTTAGTGGCCATCAATGTTCTCGCAGTAGCTGTGGGGTCCTCAGTATCGCCATTCATCTATAATTATGACTTTTGCATTTCCTTTCTGTTTGACTGAATGAAATGAAAGATGCAGTCATGGGTCCTCACCCATGGCTTCCAGTTTTCAGCCACCAAGTCTTGCGTCGTGCACTTCTGTCGCTGTCATACAGTTCACCCTCACCCACAACTTTATCTTGATGACCCTATCCTTAATGTAGTGGACTCTTATTGCTTTTTAAGACTAGTTTTTGACAACAACCTAACTTGACTTCCCCGTCTTCATCAGTTTAAGCAAACAAAGGTGTTGATAACATCTCAACATTCATCGGTGCCTGAGTCACAGCAACTGGGATGCAGATTGCTCTACACTGTTGCAGCTCTACAAAGCCTTTGTACAGTTCCATCTTGACTATGGGAGCCTGGCATATGGTTGAGCATTGTCCTCAGCATTGTGGATGCTGGACACTGAACACCACCATCGAGTTCAACTTACAACAGGAGCTTTCTGAACAAACCCTCAGAACAGCCTCCGTTTGGGAGCTGGAGCTTGCCCATTGAGGATCAAGCAACAACTACTACTTGCCAGTTATACCATGCATATTTGCAGCTCACCTAAACATCAGCATTACTGTCTCCTTTTCCTTAACACAGCACTCCATATCCTGCAGCAGTGGCCCAGATCAGCGATTACAATTGCAGTCTGTGCCCAGTCCCTTCTCACTGAACTCGAGTCTTTACCTGTACCACCTCTCCTCTGGGTCAACTCGTGTACACCTCCATGGTATGTCTCCTGACCACAGCTTTGTCTGGATCCATCACAAGTCCCAAAAGACTCTGCTCATCCTGCCATCCTCCGTCGCCTGTTTCTCTCTGTTCTTGACGCGTCCCAGGGTTCAGAGGTAGTTTACACGGATGGCTTGATGGTTGATGGTCATGTTGGGTTTGCTTATGCTCAAGCAGTACATACTGAGCAGCACTCCTTGGCAGATGGCAGTAGTGTTTTCATTGCAGAGCTGGTAGCCATCTCTCATGTTGTGAAGCATATCCGTTCCTTCACCGAGGAGTCCTTCCTCATTTGTAGCGACTCCTTGATTGCCTTACAAGCTGTTGACCAGTGCTATCCTAGCCATCCTTTAGTAATGGCCATCCAAGAGTCCATTTATGTCCTCAAACAATGTGGACAGTCAGAGGTCTCTATATGGATCCAGGAACATGTCGGAATACTGGTAAATGAACTTGCTGACAGGCTAGCCAAAGAGACTAGTCATAAACTGAGTCTGGAGATCAGCATACTGGAACCTGATCTGTAATAAGTTTTATGCTGCAAACTTTTTGGGCTTTGGAATACAGAATGATGCTCCCTGAATTTACTGAATAAGTTACATATGGTAAAGGAGATGATAAATGTGTGGAAGCCCTCCATGTGAGCCTCTCACAAGGACTCCATTGTCCTTTGCCGGCTCCACATTAGCCATACTTAGCTGAGCCACGGTCACCTTCTTTATTGTGAGGACCCACCTCAATGTTGCTGTGGTTCCTGTTTGACAGTGGTCTACATCTCGTTGGACTGTCCAAATTTAACCATCCTGTGGCAGACTTTTAATCTCCTTGATGTGCTCCCTTCAATTTTAGGTGACAATGCATCAGTGGCTAACAACATAGTTTTAAGTTTTGCGGATGAAGGTTTTTTTAATCATTCTATTTAAGGGTGGGTGCATTAGCCTCATCTTTCAGGTCCTCCCCCTACTTGCATTTTAACTCTTCCTCACTCCCTCTGGTGCTGTCTGTTCAACTTGGTGTTCGTCTTTCCATCATTTGTGTTTCTCTAGCCTTGTGTTTTTAGGGTGGGGATTTTAGTGTGTTGCAGAGTGGCTGGCTCATCCTTTTTTATTCTTGCAGTCAGTCAGCCAAGGCCATTTGATACATTGTTTTAACACCTTTCCTTTCAGTTAATTTTTCAATTTTGGCTTGATATTTTTGTTTTCTACTTCAGTGTGGTTACACACATAGTTTTATGCGTTTTGTTCCTTTCTTGGATTTCAGTCAAAAGGATTTCTTTTGGGGTATGGTTTTAATCTGAGACCTGTGTGACTTGGGAAAAAGGAATTGATAACCTTGCAGTTTAGTCCCTTTAATCTCAAAACAAACAAACAAACCAACCATATAAGGCTGTGAAACACAAAGACAAGATGGAGATGCAATGAAAATACATCCATATTTCACTGGTACTCATATTAAATCTGGCATGTTTTATTATGTTATTCAATTTTTAAGTACACTCTGGCAAAGATAATATTAAGTGTCCTGACTAGGAAGTGAAACTAAGTGAGAACAACACGGAAAACTTGAAAAAAAAGGGGGCACATCTTTTATTGAGACTCGTCATGAAATATTTCAGTCTGTTTTACTGCTATAATGACTACAGAGTCAAACGGTTTATAAACTTCAAAAATGCACTACACACATGTGTAACTGCCTTTAAGTGTGTCACACAGTGTAAATCTTGGTGAAGTTCATAGCAGTCTGCCTGACATTTTTTGGAAAGGATTCACGTTATAGAGAATTTTTAGAATGTATTTTTATTGTGCAAAACTGTTGATGTGCTAGTTTAATTCTGGATTAAAGTCTAGCATATTTTGTGTTTGCGTAGTTTGCAGCTTGTATGGAACGTAACTGTACTGATAAAATTTTTATAAATGTGATGCTATCATTCATGGTGGTGTAGCCACTGCTGATATCTTTTTAAGTGAGAAAACCAGTAATCCTGTCACCATAGGGGCTACACCTGATAGCTGTGCAACAGCAACCGTGGGTGGGTTTCCTTGCACAGAAACCCAAGTTTGATGATACAAGGATGAGCTGAAAAGTAAGACCTCTGAATTTTGTATATGAAAACTCTTAAAACTTTTTAAATAAAACAAACTTTATTAACATTCAGCATCTTTATTCTTCATGTCTCCATATTTATTTTTCAACATATTCACCCCACTTTCCTCCTAACAAGAGATCAGTTTGTTTATATCATCAGTATAGAATGTTTGACTCTGTTGGTGGAGCCACAACCTCACCTCTGCTTGCACTGCTTCATCACTATCAAAGTGAAGTCTTCAATGGTGTTCTTTGAGTTTTGGAAACAGATGAAAATCGAATTGTGCTGAGTCAGAACTGTATTTGACAATGAACCAAAGGCACTGAATTTACTTTGAGCTACTTGAATTTTTTTTCAGATTTCATTAATTTGCTATAGAATGTCAGGAGGAAAACTATACCATCAACAAGATGATGTCAGTAATGGTGCTGGAATAACTGCAGTAATGTGTTGTTCCAGAACTGTGCACTTGACACTGCTGGATAGCCAATAAAATGAATTTTCGAGTCCAAGTAGATATATAAAGCTTATTAGAGCATCCTTTTTGTAGCAGAAGTCTCAGAGATAATTCCAAACTGACACTCATTTTCATTAATACATACAGCATATTGTCCTGGCTGGAGACCTGATCCATTTTCCTTCTGCACTGAGACCTTTAATGGAAAACAATTACCTTCAAGAGCAAAGAAGAAACTGAATGGAATAAAGCATTAAAAGAAGAAAGGTTTAAACACAGGCATACTCTAGCAGGAACTAGAGAAAATCACTATTTTTTGCCAACTTATGAAATGACGAAGCAGGAGAGCTGAGTTTCAAACGATACATCATCTTTTCTGGTCAAAATTATTGGAATTGGTGAAGGAGGTACATTTTAATGAAGTACTTCCTGAAAGAAGCTGCATAAACATTCAGTCAGATTTTTATAAGATTTCAAAGTGGTGTGGAGATGGCCATCTTGCTTTAAACATTCAGAGAAGTAAAACTGTGCAGTTCACAAGATGAAAACAAGAAACATTGTGTCCTATGACTGTAATATCAATGAGTCACTGTTGGAATTGGTTAACTCATACCTAGGTGTAATACCCTATAGGGACATGAAATGGAATGAGCACATAGGATCAGTGGTGCGTAGAGCAGGTGGTACACTTTAATTTATTGATAGACTACTGGGAAAATGCAATCCCTCATGCAGTCCAGCTCAGAATATTGCGTAAGTGTGTGTGGCTTTTACCAAATTGAACTAACAAGGGATATTGAATATGTACAGAGAAGCTTTTCACGAATGGCCATAGGTTTGTTTGATCCATGAGACAGTGCAGTCAAATGCTGAAGAAACTGAACCGGCAGACTCTTGAAGACATATGTGATTATCCCAAGAAAGCCTACTAACAAAGTTTCAAGAACTGGCTTTAAATGACAACTCTAAGCATATACTACAACCCCCAGCATATCACTCCCATAGGGACCATGAGGACAAGATTAAATTAATTACAGCATACACAGAATCATTTCAACAATCATTCTTCATGCAGTCCATACATAAATGACACAGGAAAAATTCCTAATAATGGGACATACCCTCTGCCATGCACTTCACAATGGTTTCCAGAGTATAGGTGTACATAAAAGTTTTAGCTCATTATAAAGTTAAAAATGAGTCCTTCTGAAAACAAGTAGTATTCAGGTGGAGGCTTGGGACACTGTACATTTATCTAATGCCTTGAATTAACAACTTTTGAACAGTAAGTGCAATAACTAAAATTAAATAACTTTCATTGCCAATGTGTAGTTATTTAACATAAAATGTTTTTTGATCTTCTTGGCCAATGTCTCTCCATTGGGCAACTTTACATTTGGTAATGTCTCTTAGGTGCTGGCTATATTGATCTTGTTATTGTTCCCACTCTTTTGTGTAGTGTTCCCAGATTACCTTTGATAATTTTGGCTTGCACACTTTTGGTTGAAATCATTTCATTATGTTTTTGTTAGTTAAATTAAAAATTAGTTAAATTACTTTGTCTTTGCAGTGTGTTGAACTTGAAGGTTTTTTGAATTTTACATCCCTGCATTTTAGGAATAGTACATGATTTTAAACAGTATCTATCCAAGACTCTGTTAAACATTACACATAATCCTGTTCTCACACAGCTCATCCCTGTGTTGGTGAAGTGTGGTCCACACACATTGCAGCTATGAATAAAGAGTAATGCAGTTCTAGAGTTCATCGAACGTTGATGGCAATTCTGGCACATAAATTTATCATTAACATATCGTGAACAAAAATAATTACAAACAGTAATGTTGGGAAGCCACCTGAAGAGTGTCATGTGACTCTCAACATATTTTCCAATCCAGAGCTGTAAGCATTCCTTGTTGAATTTTTGACACAGTTCACATTGCCATTGAGATGCGGTTTGAACTTACAGGAAAATACATTAGTCTGAGTTTTCTTCCAGTTGTGGAAATAGGTAAAATATATCAGTGTAAGATATGAATATCACATATGATAGTTTTCTTCCAAAAATGTGTACATATTTCTGATACTGCAGTTGTTTATGTTATGCAGCTGTATGGGCAGTTATTGTACCCCTCATTTGATGTTTGTGGCAGTTTACATTGGCCATGGTTGGTCAGCTCTTTTACTGTTAATGACCATGTAAAAGTCTGTGCATAAGTGACAGCAGAATCCGCATATGATATGACTACTTTCACAGATGGTCCTTTGTGTGATAGGACTTGAATACAATGTGCTTGGTGGTTGCATAGGACAGGTTATACACTGGGGTCTTCCATGAGGTAATTGCCCATGTGGCTATGTGCTCGGAGTAGCTGTACTATAGGGATGGAACAGCATTTTTGGTGGATTAGATAGGCAGCAGAATACCACTCGGCAAAAGGTGGGAAGGTTCTGAGGTCAGCAAAAAGTAACCAAAGCCCTGACAGAAGATGCGATTGTTTCAATTGATGCTGAATTTATGTAATTACTGGGGGTGCTCCTTTGGAGCTGGTTCATGGGGGTGCTTGGAAAACTATAGGCACATGGATCTGGCACCTCTGGCCACTGTGGCCGAGCAGTTCTTGGCGCTTCAGTCCAGAACCGCATTGCTGCTATGCTCGCAGGTTCGATTCCTGCCTTGGGCATGGATGTGTGTGATGATGTCCTTAGGATAGTTAGGTTTAAGTAGTTCTAAGTCTAGGGGACCCTCCCCCATGAACCATGGACCTTGCAGGACCTCGCTGTTGGTGGGGAGGCTTCCTTGCCTCTGCGATACAGATAGCCGTGCTGTAGATGCAACCACAATGGAGGGGTATCTGTTGAGAGGCCAGACAAACGTGTGGTTCCTGAAGAGGGCAGCATCCTTTTCAGTAGTTGCAGGGGCAACAGTCTGGATGATTGAATGATCTGGCCTTGTAACACTAACCAAAACGGCGTTGCTGTCCTGGTACTGTGAACGGCTGAAAGCAAGGGGAAACTACAGCCGTAATTTTTCCCGAGGGTATGCAGCTTTACTGTACGCTTAAACAATGATGGCGGCCTCTTGGGTAAAATATTCCGGAGGTAAAATAGTCCCCCATTTGGATGTCCGGGTGGGGACTACTCAGGACAACGTCGTTATCAGGAGAAAGAAAACTGGCATTCTATGGATCGGAGTGTGGAATGTCAGATCCCTTAATCGGGCAGGTAGGTTAGAAAATTTAAAAAGGGGAATGGATAGGTTAAGTTAGATATAGTGGGAACTAGTGAAGTTCAGTGGCAGGAGGAACAAGACTTCTGGTCAGGTGAATACATGGTTATAAATACAAAATCAAATAGGGATAATGCAGGAGTAGGCTTAATAATGAATAAAAAATAAGAATGTGGGTAAGCTACTACAAACAGCATAGTGAATGCGTTATTGTAGCCAAAATAGATATGAAACCCACGCCTACCACAGTAGTACAAGTTTATATGCCAACTAGCTCAGCAGAAGACGAAGAGATTGATGAAATGTATGATGAGATAAAAGAAATTATTCAGATAGTGAAGGGAGATGAAAATTTAATAGCATGGGTGACTGGAATTCGGCAGTTGGAAAAGGAAGAGAAGGAAACATAGTAGGTGAATAAGGAATGGGGGTAAGGAATGGAAGAGGAAGCCGCCTGGTAGAATTTTGCACAGAGCATAACTTAATTGTAGGTAACACTTGGTTCAAGAATCAAGAAAGGAGGTTGTATACATGGAAGAGGCCTGGAGATACTAGAAGGTTTCAGATAGATTATATAATGGTAAGACAGAGATTTAGGAACCAGGTTTTAAATTGTAAGACATTTCCAGGGGCAGATGTGGACTCTGACAACAGACTATTGGTCATGAACTGCAGATTAAAACTGAAAAAACTGCAAAAAGGTGGGAATTTAAGGAGATGTAACATGGATAAACTGAAAGAACCAGAGATTGTAGAAAGTTTCACAGAGAGCATTAGTGAACTACTGACAAGAATGGGGACAAGAAATACAGTAGAAGAAGAATGGGTAGCTTTGAGAGATGAAATAGTGAAGGCAGTAGAAGATCAAGTGGGTAAAAAGATGAGGGCTAATAGAAATCCTTGAGTAACAGAAGATTTATTGAATTTAACTGATGAAATGAGAAAATATAAAAATGCAGTAAATGAAGCAGATGAAAAGGAATACAAACGTCTCAAAAATGAGATCGACAGGAAATGCAAAATGGCTAAGCAGGGATGGCTAGAGGACAAATGCATGGATGTAGAGGCATATATCACTAGGGGTAAAATAGATACTGCCTACAGGAAAATTAAAGAGACCTTTGGAGAAAAGAGAACCACTTGTATGTATACTCCTGGAAATTGAAATAAGAACACCTTGAATTCATTGTCCCAGGAAGGGGAAACTTTATTGACACATTCCTGGGGTCAGATACATCACATGATCACACTGACATAACCACAGGCACATAGACACAGGCAACAGAGCATGCACAATGTCGGCACTAGTACAGTGTATATCCACCTTTCGCAGCAATGCAGGCTGCTATTCTCCCATGGAGACGATCGTAGAGGTGCTGGATTTAGTCCTGTGGAACGGCTTGCCATGCCATTTCCACCTGGCGCCTCAGTAGGACCAGCGTTCGTGCTGGACGTGCAGACCGCGTGAGACGACGCTTCATCCAGTCCCAAACATGCTCAATGGGGGACAGATCCGGGGATCTTGCTGGCCAGGGTAGTTGACTTACACCTTCTAGAGCACGTTGGGTGGCACGGGATACATGCGGACGTGCATTGTCCTGTTGGAACAGCAAGTTCCCTTGCCGGTCTAGGAATGGTAGAACGATGGGTTCGATGACGGTTTGGATGTACTGTGCACTATTCAGTGTCCCCTCGACGATCACCAGAGGTGTACGGCCAGTGTAGGAGATCGCTCCCCACACCATGATGCCGGGTGTTGGCCCTGTGTGCCTCGGTCGTATGCAGTCCTGATCGTGGCGCTCACCTGCACGGCGCCAAACACACATACAACCATAATTGGCACCAAGGCATCACTGAAGACGACACGTCTCCATTCGTCCCTCCATTCACGCCTGTCGCGACACCACTGGAGGCGGGCTGCACGATGTTGGGGCGTGAGCGGAAGACGGCCTAACGGTGTGCGGGACCTTAGCCCAGCTTCATGGAGACGGTTGCGAATGGTCCTCGCAGATACCCCAGGAGCAACTGTGTCCCTAATTTGCTGGGAAGTGGCGGTGCAGTCCCCTACGGCACTGCGTAGGATCCTACGGTCTTGGCGTGCATCCGTGCGTCGCTGCGGTCCGGTCCCAGGTCGACGGGCACGTGCACCTTCTGCCGACCACTGGCGACAACATCAATGTACTGTGGAGACCTCACGCCCCACGTGTTGAGCAATTCGGCGGTACGTCCACCCGGCCTCCCGCATGCCCACTATACGCCCTCGCTCAAAGTCCGTCAACTGCACATACGGTTCACATCCACGCTGTCGCAGCATGCTACCAGTGTTAAAGACTGCGATGGAGCTCCGTATGCCACGGCAAACTGGCTGACACTGACGGCGGCGGTGCACAAATGCTGCACAGCTAGCGCCATTCGACGGCCAACACCGCGGTTCCTGGTGTGTCCGCTGTGCTGTGCGTGTGATCATTGCTTGTACAGCCCTCTCGCAGTGTCCGGAGCAAGTATGGTGGGTCTGACACACCAGTGTCAATGTGTTCTTTTTTCCATTTCCAGGAGTGTAGTATTGGAGGATAGTGTGGAGGGTAAAAATTGTAGAGGGAGACCAAGAGGTGAATAGTCTAAGCAGATTCAGAAGAATGTAGGTTGCAGTAGGTACTGGGAGATGAAGCAGCTTGCACAGGATAGAGTAGCATGGAGAGCTGCATCAAACCAGTCTCTGGACTGAAGACCACCACAACAACAACAACAACAACAACAAGTCTAGGGGACTGAGTACCTCAGATGTTAAGTCCCATAGTGCTTAGAGCCATTTGAACCATTTGGATCTGCCACCTTTGACCACCAAGTGGCAGAATATGCTGCTGATCCCAGTGTGACTGACTTTGGTGGCTGCTTTACCTTTCATACCATCTGGGTTGCCCCCTTCTCCCTTCTCATCAATACCAGTTTCTCTAAATTACTAAGGTAGGCATGTCCATATAATAAATACATTACTTTATCTCTCAATACTCCTGGTCTGTCTCCACTCCACACCCATCTCCACACATATACACATATTACTCTGCAATTTCATTCCATTCCATTAATTTGCACACTTAGTGGTGTTTCTGTGGTGTCCCTCTCCTATTGTTCTTTATCATAACCCCCCCCCCCCTTTTCCCTTATCTACTCTTGCTTCCAGTTCATCTTGAGTCACATGAAACACCCCTTGCCTGTAGCACAGCTTGCCCACTGGTGCCATAGTCCTCCCCTTTTTCCTTGCTACCTTTCCCTCCCAGCAATCATCCTTCCTTCCATTCTGCTTGTTCCAGTCACCGAATTTGTCTGACATATCCTCTCACTTCTGTCACACTGTAGAATTGGGACAGTGTGGTTGTATGTGTGTTTTCGTTAGTTAACTCTAAAGAAGGAATGATCAGCAACTGTTTCATTCTTGTTTATGTGCCTGTCAACTGCTCAGTGCCATAACTAACTGATGAGTGGATAACTTTACTCCTTTAATTATTTGTATTTAGCCCAGACCCAGGTCATTCTAACATGGCATCATAGTTTTATGTTTCCTATACTACAGTCTTCAAGGACTGCAATGTCTTCAGCAGCTGTTATTTTCCCTGATACTGTTTTAAAGTTTTTGTTTCTTAAATGTATAACATGTATGCCATGAAACTCTAAAAAATCCAAAAGAACCTGAGGTCTCAAAATATGACCATACTTGGGGATTTTACCAGCTCTTATATCATTTAGTGTGACTATTTGTCGATGTAATTTATTATAGTGCATTTGCATTGTGGAACCTGACTTTGGAGTGTAGTTAAAACTGGAAGTAGTGTAACAGCTGAACATAAATAGCATACAGTGATTGATTGTGTCAGTATTATATTATTTGTGGTATACAGGGTCATTATGTGATAAGGCCAAAATTACCAAAAGGAGAACAGTGCGTTAAGCTTACAACAAATTCAAAAGTAAAATTCCACCTAATGACTTGTAAGCAAATCCTTAAAAAGTTTTTGTCTGATGTTAAATCATTAAACAAATAGAAGCCATCTGTCCAGGCACACACTGACCTTAACGGCATCAAAATGGACGATGACACAGAGGAGGCCAAAATAATAATTGTCTTTTTCCTAAATTATTTTGATGGGGAAGTTCGTTTAAATTGTTGTACTAACTTCAAGATGACAAGATATTGTAATAAATGACCACAGAATGGAAAAGCAATGGAAATCACTCAATGGAGGAAAGGCCACAGGACCTGGCAGGATGCCAGTATGATTCTACATAGACTATGCAAAAGAGCATGCTTTTTTTTCTAGCAGCATTGTGGCTTTGGTCATTGCAGGTGCAGAGGGTTTATAGTGATTCAGAGAAAGCACAGATCATTGCCATTTTCAAGAATAATTATCAAACAGATGCAAGAGCTATAAAGCTACATCTTTGACATTGGTATATTGTAGAAATTTAGGTACTTTTTTATGCTCATGTGTTATGACAATTCTGGAAACTAGAAATCTTCTCTGTAGGAATCGGCATGGGTCCCAAAGACAATGCTGTGTGAAACTGAGCCTTCTTCGTTCATCCACTAGACACAGAAAGTAGAAGATAGTGGTACCCAGGTTGATGCCATGTTTCTTTACTTCCCGAATGCATTCAGTACTGACCACACTGCTGTCTAATTAACAAAATATGAGTGTATGTAATAGCAGACAAGCTATGTGATGAGACTGAAGAGCTTTTAGCAAACAGAACATAGTATTTGATTCTCAACAAAGAAAAATCTTCATGCCTAAAAATATCTCCAAGCATACTCCAAGGGGACCATTACTTTCACAATATACACTGAAGAGCCAAAGAAACTGTTACACCTGCCTAATATCATGCTGGACCCCTGTGAGCATGCAGAAGTGCTGCAGCACAATGTGGCATTGACTTGAGTAATGTCTGAAGTAGTGCTGGAGGGAACTGACACCATGAATCCTACAGGGCTGTCCATAAACCCGTAAGAATATGAGGGGGTCGAGATCACTTCTGAATGGCACACTGCAAGGTATCCAAGATATGCTCAATAATATTCATGTCTGGGGAGTTTGGTGGCCAGTGGAAGTGTTTAGACTCAGAAGAGTGTTCCTGGAGCCACTCTGTAGTAATTCTGGATGTGTGGGGTGTTGCAAGTCTGTTGGAATGTACAATGGACATGAATGGATGCAGGTGATCAGACAGGATGTTTACGTACATGTCACCTGTCAGAGTCGTATCTTAACATATCAGGGGTCCCATATCCCTCCAACTACCCATGCTTCACACAATTACAGAGCCTCTACCAGCTTGAAAAGTCCACTGCTGATATGCAGGGTCCATGAATTCATGAGGGTCCATACCCATACATGTCAATTTGCTTGATACAATTTGAAACAAGACTTGTTCGACCAGACAACATCTTTCCAGCCATCAATAGTCCAATGTGGGTGTTGATAGTTCCCGGTGAGTTGCAAAGCTTTGTATCATGCAGTCATCAAGTGTAAAAAAGTGGACCTTTGGCTCCAAAAGCCCATATCAATGATGTTTTGTTGAATGGTTCACACATTGACACTTGATGGCACAGCATTGAAATCTGCAGCAATTTGCGGAAGCATTGCACTTCTATCATGCTGAATGATTCTCTTTAGTCATCATTGGCCCCATTCTTGCGGGATCTTTTTCTGGCAGCAGCGATGTGGGAGACTTGATGTTTTACCATATTCCTGACATTCATAGTACACTCATGAAATGGTCATAGGGGCAAGTCTCCACTTCATTGCTACCTTGGAGATGCCATGTCCCATCGCTCATGTGACAACTATAACACCACATTCAAACTCATTTAAATCTTGATAACCTGCCATTGTAGCAGCAGTAACTGATCTAACAATTGCGCCAGACACTTGTTGTCTTATATAGGCATTGCTGGCCGCATATTTCTATTCCACTTGTTTACATATTTCTGTATATGAATACCCATGCCTACACCAGTTTCTTTGGTGCTTCAGTGTATATAAATGACCTAGTGGGTGATGTCGGAAGCACCATGAGGCATTTTGTGGATATTGCTGTTTATACACAGAAGGCACAGCAGTAGAAAACTGTAGTGAAATCCAGGACGACCTGCAGAGGATCAACCCTTGGTGTGGGAAGTGGCAATTGTTTCTCAACATAAACAAATGTTATATAGTCTGTAAAATATCTATGAGTATGTGTGCAGAGTGATTTAAAGTGGAAATACCATGTAAAACTATTCACAGGTAAGGCAGATGTCAGGCACAAACTCATTGGAAGAACAGTCAGGAAGTGTAGTTCACCCGACAAAGGCTGCAGCTTACAAAACCACTGTTTGAGCCATACTTTAATATTTCACATCAGTATGGGATCTGTACCACACAGGATTGATACAGGAAAAAGAGAATATCTGGAGAAGAGCAGGATGTTTTGTTACAGGTTCAATCAGTAAAAGTGAAAGTATCTTAGAGGTGCAGACCTCCAGTGGCAGATGCTACAGGAATTCTGCATTATGGTGTGGTTTACTGTTATGTGAGTGCAAATACCCAGAAGAGATAATCAATTTATTGCTTCCACTTACATATATCTTTTAAAAAGATAATTAATGTAAGATTAGACTTAGAGAGATTCCCGTGAACCATTCACTGCTGGAATGAGGAAGGGAGAAGAGGGGTGGGGGGAGTCAGACAGTGGTACATAAAGTACCCTCTGCCACACACACCATAAATTGAGTGTAGATGTAAATGGTATTATGGATATAAAGCCAGTGGCATCATAATCAGAGAAGACATGCAGTTTAGATTTTTACAGAAAATGCACTACACAGTATTTACAATGAGTTCAATTAGCAATGGCTATGTACTTTGTGACCAGGGAAACAGATGCTGAACACTTATATATTTACAGTTCACACATCTGAACTCTGTGCTGCAACTATTAGGGAGTGTACACAGGACAGTCACCTTTTTTTTTATTTTATTTAGGGAATGAAATGTTCTGTTGGATGAGTGGGAAATACTGGTGAGGTATTTAGGTATTGTGGAACATGGCAAGATTTAGGATGTTACTGTCAATTCAGCCCAAACAACCACAGTAGCAGAATAGTGAATTCCCACTATGTTTCAATTGTATGGATGGCAGTTTACATGCTAGTTATTACTAATGAAACACTTGCTTCACAGGACAGCAGTAGAACAGAAGTGTGACAACTTAGTAACAAATAACCAATAACATTTATTAATTGTTATTATACAATACTGTACTTAACTCTGGTAACAGTTCGGTGTATGGCACTTGCTGCCCCATACATAATAAGATGAAATCTAAATAACTTGGCTATCTCTTGGCAGTCTGTGATTTAGTAACTATGACGAAAAGTAATTATGCAGAAAATCATTTAACTGCACTAGTTCTACATAAATAGTGACTGCTAAGTCAGTCTTCTGAATGGTCTTCTGAATGGAACTCACAGAACTGTGCTCTGTAGTATAATGTAGATAATGTTGGCACTATAGGTACTAGATGAACTGCAGAAACTGTCTGCACTGCTTCTACTGTGCTGTGAGTATTTTGTCAGTGCTTTGACTTTTCTACCTGTTGGTGAAAGGATCTCCATCCCTACCAGTTCTAGGCTGAAGCAAAGTAGGCCACCATTGACAGCACTGTCTTTGGTGCATGACAACATTATCAGTGGACAAATATGATGTGCTGATGGACACAATGGACATAGCGCAGAAGCAGAAAGGTAGTACTCGCCAACCGGGACAGTCAGGCAGCCTGAGAAGGTGCCAGGTGAGTGATGTGTCTGTGTGGTGATGGCCTCTTGTGGTATTGTTGTGTACCTCTTGAGCCATGTACACAACATAGTGCTTAATTAAAAATGAACCTGCTTGGAAAAGGAACCATTTGGTATTAATAAAGGAAGACAGGACATTTACTCATCATGGTCAGTGCAGGGAGTGAAATAAGAATCCAGTGCAAGAACAAGGTTATCATTCTTGAGGGGAGATGGGGGAGGGAGGGAGAGAGAGAGAGAGAGAGAGAGAGAGAGAGAGAGAGAGAGAGAGAGAGACTTGAGCATACACAAAGAATTATTTACCATGGAATTTCTCTCAAACAAAAATTAAACCATTGTAAAATTGTATTCTAAAAATACAACATGTTTTTACTATCAGAATGTAAATTTACTCACAGTGGCTAACATGAAAGGTGCTGGCAGTTTTAAGAGTGCTGCTTTCAACAACCAGAGCTACTTTGCAGAAATTAAGGGGCGTGCTTTGGGTAGTAATAACTACAGGACATTATGAAACCATTTAAAAAGTCAATCCTGAAATAGTTTAAATGGTGTGTCAAATGCAAAGCTTGTTCTTGTAAGTGAATGTGTGGACTCTTTGAGAACAATAACTTACCAGCTGGTGGAACAGACACCAGTAGTGCAAGACAGACAAGCATACATATCTAAAAATAAAAATTTTTAGTCTGTAGTGTTCAAAACATATTAACAGCTCCTTCATCAGGAATAATATAAATGTGAAGAATCAGGAAAGGATGTCAGATGAATAGGTACAGGAGGGAACAATGTCACTCTGATTTGAGAAGGAATTGTTAACATAATTTTTCTTAACCATGTTGTGAGTTTAAACCACACTCTTGGAAGTATGTTGGTAAGAATATGTTTCTTGCGATCTGTAGCACAGAGAATGCAGGATATTTAATTGTGTTAGCAGATATGAATCACCTACCTACTGTTCCCCTACACTTGACTCAATAAAAATTGATATACCAGGTGGAAAGGTCTCTAGCCTTTGGTGGGACTGAACCTACATCCTCAACATCAAGGAGCATTGACTCAGATTCTTAACTATGGTGGAACTCTACTACAATTGTTGACTGTTGTTTTTAACTGGGAAATAGTTACAGCTGTGACTTAAAATATGATTCTCTTGTGGAGCAAATTCAAAGAGCATTTGAAGCTAATGCCCTCTGTTGGTATTTTGTTTCCATATCTTAAAGTGCTGGCACTAAAGTGGTTTCCAGCTGCCATTGCATCAAAGGACATGAATCAGTAATAGTGCCAAAAGTTCGTTACAAATTGTAATGCTATTAACCTGGTCGATTGACTGTGGTAGCACCTTAATCTTGTAGTCTCTTACTGAAATCTCTTTGGCTTGTAACTGAGTTGAACAATAACACACACAATACCATAGAATTAAATATGACTTACAGTCACATTTATTATTGCCAACATACATTTTTGGTGATGACTGGCTTGTCCTATCTCTTCTGTTTATGAGGGTAAGTCAATTATTATCCACAATTTAGTTTCGTTTTTGTTTATTTTGGTAGTACTGTCATTTTACATTGATGATGCATGCTTTGTTTATTTGTTGTTATATCTTTACAATTTTCAAGGTGCTAGGCTAGTTTCATTATCGCTGCCAAGCTGTTAATCATGGTTACTCAGCTATTTGCACCAAAGAAGAGCAACATAATTTTTTTGTGGATGGAAGGCATATCAGTGGTCAAAATTCATCAAAGACTTTCAATACAGTATGAGAACAGTGTTTTGCCACAATGGACTGTCTACGAATGGGTTGAAAAATTCTGAAATTTTCACAGAAGTGTTACGCACGATGAAGGGGCCAGACGACTGTTTACTGCCACAAATGAAGAAGCCATTGGATGTTCAATTGAACCGATTCTCTTAGACAGATGATTAACTATTGATGAAGTGGCACATCATCTGCAAATCAGTCACGGTTATACCTGTAAAATCATCTGCAATGGACTTTGGTTTCATAAAGTTTGTAGAAGATGGGTCCCAAAACAACTCGTGCAGTTGCATAAACAAACACGCTTGGACATCTGCAAAAAACATTTGGATTGATATGGTAATGAAGGGGACAACTTCTTAGACAGGATCATTACTGATGACAAAACATGGATCCATCATTATAAGCTGGAGAGTAAACAGCAGAGTATGGAATGGAAACACCCAAATTTGCCATACAAGGAAAAGTTAAAGACCCAACCGTCCGCAGGAAAACTGATGCTTATGGTGTTTTGGGATGCACAAGGTCCAGTACTGGAACATTATGGGGAAAGGGGCACAACAATAAACAGTGTACATTACAGTGAGATGCTTACTGTCAGGTTAAAGCCTGCAGTTCGAAGCAAACGCCGAGGATTTCTATCGAAAGGTGTTGTGTTGTTGCACGACAATGCCCGTTCACATACTGCTGCCCATACTGCTGAAACACTCCAGAAACTCAAATTTGAAGTACTGGATCATCCTTCATATAGTGCCGATCATGCTCCTTCTGACTGTCACTTGTTTTGTCCTTTCAAACAGGACTTAGGGGCCGTTGATTTGCCTCAGTCAAAGCAGTGCAAGAATTGGTGCATTCCTTGCTTGCAGCTCAGCTGAGAACCTTCTTTTATGAGGGCATCAGGAAGCTCGTACAATGATGGACCAAGTGCGTTGAAACGCAAGGAGACTATGTCAAAAATGATGTTCTTGTAAGTTTCCTATTTTATTACAATAAAATTTTATAACTACTTTGCAGATAATAATTGACTTACTCTCCTATATTTCACAAATACCAGACTAGCATATACACTTTGTGATCCTTATTAGTGGCAACATATTTCGTAAATAGCTCCATAATAAATTCAACATTCTCTTTGTGTATACACACATTAACCTGTCAAAATTAACAAGAAAATAGTTGATTATCCACAGCTCTTAGAGTGAGCCACTAACATTTAATATGGCAAAGGCAGTAACACGAATATCAGTCACAGACTGGCAAACACAATCTGCATGCACACATAAGTAGAAGCCAAAGAGCATTCATAAAGACATTTTCTGGGCTCCACTTTTATGCGCACTTTGACAAAAAGGTGTTGACTGTATGGTAGCTAGGTGCAAACTCTTTAAACAAAGATGTTATGACAGTTTTGAAGTACAGACTGAGGATTCGTTGTGTGGAGGGGTGTGTGGATATTTTGTGAAATTGGAAATTATATTTTAGTTTATTACTATATAAGTGTCAGGTTTAGAATTAGTGGCAACCTATTTATTCCAACAATAAGTGAATATTAGATACTGACAAAAGTATTAAAGCCAGATGTGTTGTTTGAGTGAGACACCGTGTACCTATGTCCTGGATGACCAGATTTCATGTAAAAGCCACAGGTTTGTAATTCTCAGATGTATGCGGTTTATTAATTAGTGGCTTATTTGAATAACCAAAGGCACTATCTGCTTAAGAAAAATGAGGGCAACAAAAGTATGTCAAATCTGGGAAATAAAGTTATTTAGATAGTTACAAGTTCCGTAGATAATTTGAATGATTCTTTTATTAATATTGTGTGGAATGAGTCAGTTTATAGGACATGTATATGTGATTAGTGTTAACATTAATTAATACTTTGTTATTTTAGTTTGATTTTGCGTATTTCGGGTTACACATGTTTGTGTTAGGTATTATTACTGCTACGTGTTTCTTATGGTTGGAAATTTAACGTACTTTTCCTTTTTTTAGTGTTCCATACTTCATTCAGTGTCTCATGTTAAAGTTTATATCAAATACTAAGGTCTACATTCCCTTGGTAGTGTAAAATATTTACGCTTCTAAATGAAGGCAATCAACAGGTATGTCCACTTATGCCACATATTTTGATACTTACAAACTTGTCCATCATGGATATGATGGAAAAGTTTAAAGTGTTCTTTGCTAGTTGCAGTAGCGGATGATATCGCATGCACATTCAGGTTTTTCAGCTGTTCAGCTTGAGTGTGGAATATGTTTGGTGTCATGTGTGTGTGTTTCTCATTTGTTTTTTATTGCATTATGTATGGTATGTTTGTTTAGGTTTATAGTTGTTCATGTGTATTTTAACTGGTAAAGTGAAATTTGTTATCCAGGTTTTTGAGGTGTGTGTGGTTTCTTTGGCTATTGAGGGCTTTGTGTGAGCTATATAGCTCAAGTGAAAATTGAGGTACCAGGTTTTCAAGTTATCTGTGGGTACTTTGGTATTGTCGTCTTTGTTTGAGGTATGCAGGTCAAGTGAAATTTACGACTTCTATGGTTTTTGTTTTTGTAGCATTATGTGAAATGTTGAGCACATTTTGTACTTGATTTTGTGGTTAATATTTGCTTTGGGATAGTGCCATTATTGGTATTATCAGATATTTAGTTTGACCTCACCTGATACACCCTAGTTCCTGTGAGTATCCTGTAAATTTCATTTCATTGCTGGAGTTAAGAAATTTCATATCATTTTTGTTTTTGTTCGTGAGTGTATTTAGTGACATTATTGCCACCATATTCTATATGTTTGACATAGAGGTGTCTGTCATCTTCATGACATCATGGGTAAAGGCAAACCGATGGAATCAGAACTTTCTGTACTGCCCAGTTTTCTAAATGTAATTTGATAGAACATTATCTGTAATGTATTTACATTTTAAGTGAATTTAAGAGAAATGTTGATTTATATAACCTTGACCATTTTAACTTTCAATGCCTTGTGTATAGAACAACAAATGACATTTAGTATGGTATTTATTTGCTATGAAATGCTGCATGCAATCATTAACTTTAATTTTTATTTCTCACCCTCTGCTCTGTCCTGGTAAACATAACAATCCTTGTCCTAATCTGACCTCCAGCATCTATTAGTTCTGGGTGAGGATCATATCATTGGCACTTACCCTGTATCATAGTCTACGACTCATATACATAAAAAAATCAAAATATCTTACATTAACGTTTTATCATATCCTGCAAAAGATATAATTTATTGAATTTTATATAAGTCAAAGTGCACCAATACGTAGGGACTTGGGGGGGGGGGGGGGGAGGGACAGCCCCCCCTCCCTCCCTTGCCCCCCTGGCTATCAGAGAAAGAAAAAAAATGTAGTATATTTAGGTGGTGTTCTTTCAAAAAAATGATTTAAAAGCCAGTGTTGTGCACGTTTGTAACAGATCAGGAACTTTTTATGGCTACTTAAGTCTCCATATATCTTCCAAAATATTGAAAATATTCAGTACACCCAGGTCTAGGTCCCTTCCCCCCCCCCCCCCCTCCCACCTCCCTTAAGCTATAGTTATGTGCAACCTTCAATTAGTTGAAAATATTTAAAATACATGTATATATCAAAGTATCACATAAGGATGAAAGCTGCCCCTAAATATTCAAATCATTTTGAAATGAAAGCAGTTTACTAAAATTTCTCAATTTTTACATGTTCCAAAAACTACAATATTACCATTGTTTATTTCTGTAAGATTTTTTCATGTTTACTTCATGAGTTTAGGCTGATCAATCACGTGCATATATTTCATAATCCTTACTACCTGAATTCATTAGTCAAAGTATAAATGGCACATTAACATTGTAAAAGAGGTCAGCATAATGGTATTCTGAAAATGAAATTTCTATTTTTCAATAACTGATTAAATTCTTCCAACATCATTGTTACCTTCATGACAATAGTAAATTCTTTTTAAATCCAAAATTTTCATTTAAGATCTCAAAATGATGTCCCTTACCACAACAATGTCTCATTACAGTACAAACTATTTGCATGTAGTCGCATTTTACTATTCACTGATGTCTGTTACGTCATCAATTTCTTTTCCTACAAACCTGTTAACTGAAAATGAGCATTTGCAGAAATAATCTACTACAAAGACAGGGCCCATAATCATTGCTGCTTCATGTAATACTTTCCGTATTTTTCATTATTACTTCATTAACACTATCATCACATACATTTCATCTCTACTATGTCACTCCATACACTATACAATATCTCTTTGACTCATGACTTTGGTATATCGATTCATTATTACAGCATTAAACAGTAAATCCTTGCTCTGTCTTATTCAAAACCTTACTCCAAAGAATATTACTACATAGCTACAATCACAACATTCACTTCCTAGCACAGAAAAGACAAAAAAATAGTTAAATCATGCATTAATTCACTCTGGACAAAGGGCTACAATAAGACAAATGATTTTCTCAATAAACATTCTTGTGGGCAACATTTACTTATTTTACTTCAGCTTTCTTTACTTTAGGCAATAGTGCAACAGTGTGACATTGTTACTGAAAAAACACCTTCAACTAAACAACAGAACTTCTTTTCACATTAAACTAAACAAATGACTTTTTCCACATGCTTATAATGATGGTACTGATAATAACCTTTGAAATTTTTTCTCTACTGCTGCTGTACAAATTTCTATTGCTTTCACATACCTAGTCTTCTTTAGCTTTTTCTTAATGCTACTTTAACAAATGGTTCAAATGGCTCTGAACACTATGGGACTTAACATTTGAGGTCATCAGTCCCCTAGAACTTAGAACTACTCAAACCTAACTAACCTAAGGACATCACACACATCCATGCCCGAGGCAGGATTTGAACCTGCAACCGCAACAGTCGCGCGGTTCCGGACTGAAGCGCCTAGAACCACTTGGCCACCGTGGCCGGCGCTACTTTAACAAATTCCACATTATTTTTCACCTTTTTCATTTACCTCAGTTTTTTTCCACACAAATTCTCTTTATTATTAAGCTCAAAAACAAAAAAACAGACATTTTGCACAAAATGTCATTGACATAGTATTGAAATCTTATTTGCTTCCATTCTCTTAAATGACACACAAAAATATCCAGTTACTGAAATAGCACATTTTGATTACATATGAAGTGAAGATAGCATATGAGGATTATTATTACAATCTATTGATAGGACAGTTGAAGAATCAGTGAACCAGGAAAAGTAGGCCTATGGATTCACCCAGCTGGGGAGCCACTCACTAAATAGTTCACTAAAGATAATTGACTACCCTACCCATTCATTGGTCCACAATTATTCTGACCCTCTGCTCGTGCAAATTTGGTTGCAATCCAACCTTTACTGTTAAAGTCAACCTAACAAAATCTTTAATTACTGGTTTTCTGTTTTATTTTCTTTGTGCAACCTGTCAATACCAAAAGCATTCAATTTTGGTTGCAAATTCTCCTTTATATTTCTTAACTTCATTTTCAAACAAACTTTCACTGAATGTATTTTGTGTCCAAATTTTACTTCAAATTCCCATTGCCACTGCTGAGTTCATTGCCAGTTTTCTGGTTAGTTTCTTTCATTTCTATCATTATGTTGTGAAATTTTAAGTGCTTTTTTGTATATAAACTAAAATATCACTTTTGAGATACCTGTTATTTTTGTCTAATTTTTGATTCACTTTAGTACTATTTTTATTTTATTTCTAATTAGTTTCTTTGATATTCAGTGTCAGTTGAGCAAAAATTTTGGTAATTTTTGGTAACATCCTATTGCCACTGAGATCACCTAATTCCTCCTTTACAAGATATCTTCACTTTCATCTGTCAGATTTGCATTACTTTCTTTAGTTCTAACCTGATAGTATTCTTTAGCACTTGACTTTTTGTTAATAACCTGACTGTCATTCACTTCACACAAAAAGGTTGAATGTAACTCTGATTTAAATCTATTGTCTTTGCAAGAACCACTTTTAAGCAGTGCTTTTTCCCCACCAATTTCTACTCCTTGTTCATCAGCAGCAATGTCACTGTCTTTCACTATTTTGTCACTCATTTTGCAAAGATTGTAAATAGCACTTGTAACTAGTAACACTTTTTCTTATATTTCTTTCATGCCAACTGCTGCTGACATATACTCCATCTCATATTGCCATCTCAAATACTGCTCAATATCTTGTCTGCCTGTTGTGTTCCTGTCTCAAATTCCTAGGTGTTCCCTTATTGGTCAAAACTCATCAAACACAGAATCAATCTCTTCAGTTTTCCATTAATCAAAGTGTTCCCACAGATGGCAGCCACTTCCCTAAATTTCATTGCTTAATGTGTAACTTGGTCTTGTCCTAATTAGTTTCATATTTGATCAACTAATGGAAACTCCTGGTAGGAGTATCAACAATGTGGGAAAAGACATATTGCTAAGAGGGGTGTTTGAAAAGTCCATGCAAAAATAAAAACTACTTCGTGTTTGGGGTAACCCTTTTTTATTTTTTGACATAGTCTCCATTTAGACTTATACACATCATCCAATGCTGTTCTAATTTGTTGATCTGTTCTGAATAATAAGAATTGTCCAAGTCTGCAAAATAGCTATTAGTTGCTGCAATCACCTTCTTGTTGGTGTAAAATCTTTGTCCTGTCATCCATTTCTTCAAATTGGGGAACAAATAGTTGTCCAAAGGAGCCAAGTCTGGAGAATTGGAGGGACATTAAATAAGTTGGAATCCTATTTCCATTAATTTTGTGACCACAACTGCTGAGGTGTGTGATGGTGCATTGTTGTGATGGAAAAGGACTTTTTTGCGGTCCAGTGACCAGCGTTTTCTTGCAGCTCGCTTTCTAAACGGTCCAATAATGATGAATAATATGCACCTGTAATAGTTTTATCCTTTTCCAGATAGTTGATGAGGATTATCCCTTGCGAATCCCAAAAGACAGTTGCCATAACCTTTCTGGCTGAAGGACTAGCCTTTGCCTTTTTTGGTGCAGATTCTCCCTTGGTAACTCATTGTTTAGATTGTTGTTTGGTCTCAGGAGTATAGTAATGTATCCATGTTTCATCCACCATAACGAAACGATGCTTAAAGTCCTGCGGATTCTTCCTAAACAGCTGCAAACCATCCTTGCAACACTTACATGATTCCATTTTTGGTCAAGTGTGAGCAATCATCTACATCTACATCCATACTCCACAAGCCACCTGACGGTGTGTGGTGGAGGGTACCTTGAGTACCTCTATCGGTTCTCCCTTCTACTCCAGTCTCGTGTTGTTCGTGGAAAGAAGGATTGTCGGTATGCCTCTGTGTGGGCTCTAATCTCTCTGATTTTATCCTCATGGTCTCTTTGCGAGATGTACGTGGGAGGGAGCAATATACTGCTAGACTCTTCGGTGAAGGCATGTTCTCGAAACTTCAACAAAAGCAGGTACCAAGCTACTGAGCATCTCTCCTGCAGAGTCTTCCACTGGAGTTTATCTGTCATCTCCGTAACACTTTCATGAGTACTAAATGATCCTGTAATGAAGCGCGCTGCTCTCCGTTGAATCTTCTCTATATCTTCTATCAACCCTATCTGGTATGGATCCCACACTGCTGAGCAGTATTCAAGCAGCGGGCAAACAAGTGTACTGTAACCTACTTCCTTTGTTTTCGGATTGCATTTCCTTAGGATTCTTCCAATGAATCTCTGTCTGGCATCTGCTTTGCCGATGATCAACTTTATATGATCATTCCATTTTAAATCACTCCTAATGCGTACTCCCAGATAATTTATGGCATTAACTGCTTCCAGTTGCTGACCTGCTATATTGTAGCTAAATGATAAGGGATCTTTCTTTCTATGTATTCAAAGCACATTACACTTGTCTCCATTGAGATTCAATTGCCATTCCCTGCACCATGCATCAATTTGCTGCAGATCCTCCTGCATTTCAGTACAATTTTCCATTGTTACAACCTCTCCATATACCACAGGATCATCCACAAAAAGCCTCAGTGAACTTCAGATGTTATCCACAAGGTCATTTATGTATATTGTGAATAGCAACGGTCCTACGACACTCCCCTGTGGCACACCTGAAATTACTCTTACTTCGGAAGACTTCTCTCCATTGAGAATGACATGCTGCGATCTGTTATCTAGGAACTCTTCAATCCAATCACACTATTGGTCTGATAGTCCATATACTCTTAGTTTGTTCATTAAACAACTGTGGGGAACTGTATTGAATGCCTTGCGGAAGTCAAGAAACACTGCAACTACCTGTGAGCCCATGTCTATGGCCCTCTGAGTCTTGTGGACGAATAGCGTGAGCTGGATTTCACACGACCATCTTTTTCGAGTCCTACAGAGTAGATTTCTAGTCTCCAGGAAAGTCATTATACTCGAACATAATACGTGTTCCAAAATTCTACAACTGATAGACGTTAGAGATATAGGTCTATAGTTCTGCACATCCTTTCGACGTCCCTTCTTGAAAACGGGGATGACCTGTGCCCTTTTCCAATCCTTTGGAACGCTACGCTCTTCTAGAGACCTACGGTACACCGCTGCAAGAAGGGAGGCAAGTTCCTTCGCGTACTCTGTGTATAATCTAACTGGTATTCCATCAGGTCCAGTGGCCTTCCATCTTTTGAGCGATTTTAATTATTTCTCTATCCCTCTGTCATCTATTTCGATATCTACCATTTTGTTATCTGTGTGACGATCTAGAGAAGGAACTATAGTGCAGTCTTCTTCTGTGAAGCAGCTTTGGAAAAAGACATTTTGTATTTCGGCCTTTAGTCTGTCATCCTCTGTTTCAGTACCATTTTGGTCGCAGAGTGTCTGGACATTTTGTTTTGATCCACCTACCGCTTTGACATAAGACCAAAATTTCTTAGGATTTTCTGCCAAGTCAGTACATAGAACTTTACTTTTGAATTCATTGAATGCCTCTCACATAGCCCTCCTCACATTACATTTTGCTTCATGTAATTTTTGTTTGTCTGCAAGGCTTTGGCTATGTTTCTGTTTGCTGTGAAGTTCCCTTTGCTTCTGCAGCAGTTTTCTAACTCGGTTGTTGTACCACAGTGGCTCTTTTCCATCTCTTATGATCTTGCTTGGCACATACTCATCTAATGCATATTGTATGATGGTTTTGAACTTTGTCCACTGATCCTCAACACTATCTGTACTTGAGATAACACTTGTGTTGAGCCGTCAAGTACTCTGAAATTTTCTTTTTGTCACTTTTGCTAAACAGAAAAATCTTCCTACTTTTTTTAATATTTCTATTTAGGGCTGAAATCATCAATGCAGTAACTACTTTATGATCGCTGATTCCCTGTTCTGCGTTAACTGTTTCTAATAGTTCGGGTCTGTTTGTCACCAGAAGGTCTAATATGTTATCGCCACTAGTCGGTTCTCTGTTTAACTGCTCAAGGTAGTTTTCAGATAAAGCACTTTAAAAAATTTCACTGGATTCTTTGTCCCTGCCACCCGTTATGAACGTTTGAGTCTCCCAGTCTATGTCCGGCAAATTAAGATCTCCACCCACAACTATAACATGGTGGGGAAATCTACTCAAAATATTTTCCAAATTATCCTTCAGGTGCTCAGCCACAACAGCTGCTGAGCCAGGGGGCCTATAGAGACGTCCAATTACCATGTCTAAGCCTGCTTTAATGGTGACCTTCACCCAAATTATTTCACATTTCGGATCTCCATCAATTTCCTTCTATACTATTGCACTTCTTATCACTATAAACACGCCTCCACCTTCACTGTCCAGCCTGTCTCTGCGATATACGATCCAATCTGAGTTTAGGATTTCATTACTCTTTACGTTTGGTATCTGCCAACTTTGTGTCCCTAGTACTATGTGGGCATTGTGACTGTTTATTAAGGAGAGCAGTTCTGGGACCTTTCTATAGACGCTCGTGCAGTTTACTATTAGCGCATTAATATTGTTATTCCCTGTTGCATTTTGCCTACTCCTACCTTGCCGCGTCTCAGGAGGCATCTTGTCGGGCCTATGGAGGGAATCCTCTAACCTAAGAAACCCACATGTGCACTCCACACGTACTCCGCTACCCTTGTGGCCGCTTCCTGCGTGTAGTGCATGCCTGACCTTTTCAGGGGGACCCTACATTTCTCCACCCGATAGCGGAGGTCGAGAAATTTGCACCCCATATCTCCGCAAAATCGTCTGAGCCTCTGGTTTAAGCCTTCTACTCGGCTCCAAACCAGAGGACCCTGATCGGTTCTGGGAACGATACTACAAATAGTTAGCTCAGATTCCACCCCACGTGGGCCAGATAGCAGTGAGATACGCATATCCAACAGTTGCGAAGTAGAATAGAGGCCACAGGGCTGTCAAATTGCTGAAAGAGTATACTTAGTGGTGTTGCATGTCGCAAATCACAGGCAAGAGGGGTCTGCTGGCCAACCTAGCATGTTATGAGTACGTGATGCAAAGCGGTGCAGATGGAAAAACAGAGGCGGACAGCCACGTGTAAATAGATGCGGGTTTCTAACAAGATTCATTTAAGTGTGGCAGCTTTCCTGGACGACGGGGCATGCCACACCACCAGAGACACACAACAGCAGATGGGGTGCCAGCGTTCCAGTCGATGGTGGGTCGTTGGTTCGACCCTCTGAGGCCAACGCGGGATCTGTACACAGCCAGCGGTGGGCCACTCCACGGCTCACTACCGCGAGCAGTCATCCTGGCTTCCAACACACACCGGAGGTATAATGAGGCGAGGGCCACAGATTCACACTGGATCTCAGGCACTCGTTGTCACTGCGATCTTAGCCACGCCAGCGAGAAGCACGTAGCTGGTCACCTGCATCTCACAACAAGTGGCGCCGATTCGGCAGGGACACAGACCACTGAGTCAACTGCCAGCATCCTTATGATGCCGCAACTCTACTGGCGTACAAGGCCGACACATAGCAGTGCATGCATGTGTCGCTTAGACAGCCACTCTGCGCAAAGCCGTTTTGTAGACAGCAAAGTGGTGTCCTCAGCATTACAGGACCCAGTGACACAGACAGAGGGGAACACAGCACTATAGTTGGGGTGTCAGAACAGCGGTTGTCATCTGTACAGTATGATGTTCGAACCCACTGCCCACATTACGTTCACAAGATGTGGTGAGTTTTGACCAGTTTTCTTTTGAGTGTTGGACGTTTTCTTTCCTTTTTGTGTTTTTGAGTACGGCTCATAGCAGGCCATTTTAGATGTTTTGTGTAGGCATTTTTTTTGTCAAAATAAGTGTTATTGTTTGGGGCAGTAAGATTTTTTTTTGTGGCATTTAATTACTTTTGTATTGGTTTGAGTATGATTTTACCAAGTATGATGATACTGAGGTGTAGGGAGTTGGGTTATTCTTGTACTTAAGTGTGTTGTTTCAGGACTAACTGGGAACGAGAGAAACACAATTGCAGAATCAGTGATGTGAGGTGTGTCAGAACCAGAAGCAGTATGGATTTTGTTGGAAAAAGTAGCACAATTAACAGGAGACAATATGCAGTTGAGAAATGAATTAACATCTAGAGGTGAACGGGAAACCACAACTGATCAGTCATTGTTGCCTAGGGTGCAGGAGATAGATCCAGCTGCCGTGAGTTTGATTATTCTGTTTTCTGGCAAGGCATCTGAGGATGTGCATTCATTTGTGGAGGACTTGGAGACTTCAGCGGTGATGGATGGTTGGTCTGATGAGCAGTTGTTACATATAGCCAAGATTAGATTAACGGGTGAACCAAAAACAAACATAAGGTGTTCTTTGGCCTTAAGGAAGGCAGGACAGTTTAAGCAGTTAAGGAGGGGCTTTTACAAAGGTACAAAAAACAGAATAGTGCTCGGTACTTTAGAGAGAGGTTAAGTAAAATGACAAAGAGACAGTGGGAGACGATGGAGAAATTTGCTGACAGAATAAGGGAAATTAATGAGTATACTTACGAGTTGGGTGAAAGTGATGAAGGAAATAGTTTTCTGTTGCAGGAGGCCGAGCAAAGGGCACTTGATGTATTTTTGAGAGAGTTACCGGCACATATGTCACAGAAAGTGTGTCAGAGGACTCAAAGATTTGTATTCAGCCATTCAGTTGACAATTCAATGTGAGGAAATAGATGAGGCAACAGGGGTACACAAGAGGCAAACAGTGTTTACAGTGGGTATGAAAGGTTTTAAGTGTGGTTGTAGAGGACATGTGCAGAGGCAATGTACCCAGTCACTGAGGAATAAAGGGAGGGATGGAAATCAGCAGCAGGGAGGATGGAGAAGTGGAATTTGGAGAGGTGGGTAAGTGTTAAACATCAGAGGGGGCCGACCCACCACATTTTAGATTGCATAGAGTGGGGGATAAGGAGGTCACAGCTTTGGGGTCGGTGACAGTTGACTTTTGAATAGAGAGAGTCCGATTTAATGCATGCATGGAGGTAGTGCCATGGGTAAACGAGGGCTACAACATGATCCTAGGAGTAGATTTCTTGCATCAACATCATGTCAAAATTGACCCTAGACAAAAAATTGTGGAACTTGGTGGAATGTTATTTCAGCTAGGGGAAGCTGTTGTCAATGCAGCGCTGTCACAAGGGGTGTTCAACATAATGAACAAACCAACCATGTACATTAGCATTAAGGCTTAATTCGCATGAGTGTGTGTCTAGTGGCACTGAGAAGTCGCTTTGGGTAAGTGTGGAGTCAAATTTACCTGTGGGAACAGTATGTGTTATTGAACCATTGGAGGATAATGAATTTTTGGGTCCATTGGGTTGTTTTGTGAAACATAGTGCTGTACACATACAGGAGGGAATGACAGGTGAGTAGTTCCCGTGAATGTGGATAATGTTAGTGCTGTAGACGCGAATTTGAGGGAAGGAGTTTTAGTAGCAAATTTGGATGTGCCAGGTGACGAAGACTGGTGTTCGAGAGAGAGACAAAACAATCAACTACTAACTGCTGATAGAACTGCATTGTGTGACAAAATTAAGCATTTGAAAGGAGGAGAAAGAGAGCACATGGAAGAATTATTGTGGGAATTTAAGGATTTGTTTTTTCCACAAGGGCCATTACCAGCAACTCCATTAGTTCAACATAGGATTGCAACAGGGAATGAAGCACCTGTTTACCATAAACCATACAGAATACTGAGGTATTTGCAGCCAATTGTGGAGGATTTCATTGATCAGCAGCTTGCAGATGGTATTATAGTGCATAGTAATAGTTGCTGGGGAGAGGGCATTGTCATTGTGCCTACAAACCTGTGGATGGAACTAAGAAATACAAGTTCTGTTGTGACTACCAATACCTCAGTAATAAGACAGTAATGGATGCATACCCCATTCTAAACATGTCGGAGATTTTGGATCACTTAGGACAGTGCCGGTACTTTTCTACGATGGATTTGACAAGTGGTTATCATCAGTTAGAGGTGGCTCCAGAGGATCGTCCAAAAACTGCTTTTTCTGCTCCTGGAGGTCATTACCAGTACATTAGAATGCCATTTGGTTTGAAAAACGCTCCGGCAATTTTTCAGAGATTGCTAGACAGTGTCTTGAGGGGTTTGAAACCACGGCAGTGTCCTGTCTATTTGGATGACATTATAGTGTTATAAATTAGTATGGAGCACATTAGAAAACAATTAAGGGAAGTCTTTATGAGGTTAAGAGCAGCTCGTTTGACGTTGAGCCTGGAGAAGTGTCATTTTGCATTGGAAGAAGTAATATATTTGGGTCATATTGTAAGTAAGGCCGGAGTGCGAACAGATCTGAGGTTGGTACAGGCTGTAAGGGATTTTTGGGAACTAAAAACAGTTAAGGAAGTGTAGTCATTCATTGGAATTTGCAATTTCTATCAAAAGTTCGTGAAGGGTTTTGCAGATTTAGTGTAGCCATTGACGTGATTGTTACAGAATGGTGTGAAATTTGAGTGGACAGAAGAGTGTCAGAAAGCGTTTGACAAACTTAAAGAAGCGCTAACATCAAGTCTGGTTCTTGTGTTTCCAGATTTTGAAAAGGAGTTTATACTAGCATTTGATGCATCAAATCAACCATTAGGATGTGTTCTTAGTCAGGAAATTGATGGGAAAGAACATCCTGTAGCCTATGCATTTAGGCAGTTGAATGCACCAGAGAGGAATTACTCAGCAACAGAGAGGGAGATGCTTAACGTAATCTATGGAATCGCATATTTTAAATGTTATTTATATGGGAGAAGATTTCGGGTAGTGTCAGATCAGGCTGCATTGAAGTGGTTGTTGGGGTTGAAGGATCCGTTCACTAGACTCACTTGATGGGCTGCGAGGCTCAGTGAATTCGACTACAAGGTGGTGCACAAGCCTGGGAAGAAGCACGGTAATGCGGATGCACTAAGCAGGAAGGTGGCAAAACTAGAAGTCATAGGTTATGACCTAGCAGTATGGCAAGAATTACAGGACGTTGACAATGATTGTAAATTGTATCAGACACAACCACAGTTTAATATGTATGATGGTCTTCTGTGCAGGCAAATGAAGCTAGGGCCAAGGGTAGTAGTGCCAGTGAAGCTCAGGGATCAGGTTTTAAAGGAAACACATGATCACGTGTTATCTGGTCATGGAGGGTGCAGAACGATGAATAGGAGAGTGACAGAGAGCTATTGGTGGAGAGGTAAGAAAGTAGATGTGGATCAGTATGTCAAGAATTGTTTACTATATGCCCAGAGAGCAGATTTGAGCCGGAAACATATACAGCTACAACGATTGCCAGAAGAGGCATTTCCATTCTCTATGCTGGGGATCAATGTCTTAGGACCTTTCAGGTGAACACCATTGTGGAACAGATTCATTCTGACAATAATAGATCATTTTTAGAGGTATGTGGATATGGTATCTATGCCAAATCAACAGGCAGCAATGGCCACGCAAGTGTTAGTAAACAACCGGATTTTGAAGTTTGGTGTACCAGAGATGATAATTACCAACCAAGGGACCAACTTCATGTCGTATTTAATGAAGGAACTGTGTAAATTGTTGAATGTAAAGAAGTTGAGGATGATTGCATTGCATCCACAGGGTGATTGCATTGCATCCACAGGCCAATGGAAGGACAGAGTGGGTACACAGAACTATCAGAAAGATGCTGAGTTTTTATGTGGATTCTCATCACCGTCAGTGGGATGAGTATTTGAAGCATATTGTATACACATACAATGCAAAAGTCCATACAAATACTGGTTTGTCTCCATATGAGGTAGTGTATGGGCGAAAAATGCCGTCACCATTTGATTTGGTGAGGCTACAGAAAGGAAGGACTGGTGAATCTGTATGTCAGTTTGCAAGGACAATTGGGGATGTTTGGAAACAGGTACAAAAGGCAAATGCAAAGGTTTGGAAAGGCAGAAAGATGTGGTAAAGTGGAAAGGAAGTTTATCACAGTATACAGTGGGGCAATGGGTAATGCTGTCCAGCCCCTATACGCAAAAAGGGAAAATGAAGAAGTGCCTCACGAGGTATCAAGGGCCATATCAAGTTGTTGAAACCACATTCCCCTTTAATGTTAAGCTTCAGCTGCCAACTAGAACAATGATAGTACATGTTGGGTGGTTACGGCCATTTAAAAGTTGCCCGGCTGTGATTCCAGGTATGTCACAGGGAGGAAAGAGGAAGAACGAGAGAGTGAAGAAAGGTGCTAAGCACAGAGAAAACCATGAAGATACAGTACAGCATGAAGTACCATATGCTTTGCGATCCAGAAAGTAGTAGAGTATTTGTAGTTTTTTGTTTTTTGTTTTTGTGTCATGTATCATTGGGTTTGCGTAGAGTAGTTAGGTATTGTATTTTCATATGTTGTATGTATTTTCGAATATAACCTGCTACGGACAGCAATTGTTTTGAAGAGGGAGGGAGGGTGATGGTGATCCCTGTCCTCAGGTCTCTGAAAGGGGGCACATTGGTGGTGATTCATCTTTTCATCATCGGGGTGAATGCCTTATGGGTGCAGCACCTGGATGAAGGTGTGATATACTCAAGGGAGGAAGATGTACTGGTGTTGAGTCACCAGTGGGCATTAAGGTTGGTATGGACCATATGGGAAATGAAGTAAGGAGGCGTGAGGAAGTGTTTAAAGAGCTTAGGCAATCTGCAGAGGACAAGGGAATGCTGAAGGAAGTTGCAGGGGAGTATAAGAAATTACATGAGGCCTATAGGACACTGTGGAAGCAGGTAGGATGGATGGAGGAAGCGGTGCCATGGGTAAGACAGAAATGAGGATAGCTGAACCCAGGGGGAAAAATTTTAAAGACAGATTTTTGAACCACAGATGAAAGCGATATAAAAGAACTGAACAACATGGTGGAAGTGGTGAGGCAACTCGCAGAGGAGAGTAGAGCAATGGAGCAATGAAAGCTTGGCATGCAACTCAGATAGGGACATTGTAAGGAGAAGTCCTGAATAACAAATGGCTGCTCTGTGCATTAGCAGGGCAGGTAGTGGAATATGCTAAGGCATCGGAAGATGTAATAAATCGTAACCTGGGAACCCTACAGGGGCATCTAGAAGTACTAGATAGCAGGGTGGTGTTAACCAGCCTTTTGCAAGATGTAGCTGACAGTGTATGGGATGTACAGGGAGTAATAGCAAATGTACAAGAAGCACTGCATCATGCATTGCAAGGCCAGATAAGTACCAATTTGTTACCACCGGACCAATATTTATGCGGATTGTGCAAGGTGCAGAAGGAACTACCGTCAGGGTCATATTTAATAATGGAGCCCTGCAAGCAAAATTTGCTGTTTTTCTACCATGTTGCAACAGTAAGGGTAACAACCGACTGCACACAATTGTATAGTTTGATCCAGTTCCCAGTTATGGGGAAGAACACGAGGTTTCAGTGTTGCACAGTCCACCCAGATCCAGTGAAGTGGGGAGCATTGAGCAAGTTTGTGGAAGTGAAAACTAAAGAGGTATTGCTGATCTCAGCAACTAGAAACTGGTATGCTGAAATGGCAAGGGAGGAATTATAAAGCTGCCATAGAGGGAAGGTAATGGTATGTTCAGCCAGGGTGGTAAGTACCAGTTTGGACACCAGTTATTTTTAGTCAGGGGAGAGAGTAATAAACTGTCCAAGGGACATAATGGAACCAAAATTGAGCTTGCAATGGGTCGGGATGCATTGGATCTTCTCCACCTAGGAGAATTTGGTAGTAGTAGCAAGTTGTTTTGAGTGGGGAGTATTTGCAGAAGCGAAATGTATAGACCTCAAGGGCAGCAGAATTTTAATCAGTGGGACTAAGTGTAGCATAATAGGTCCAACCTTCCACCTGCCAGCGTCAATTTCAGGAGTCATGCAATTGAACGTAATGCAGCCACAGCTGTACTGGCCAGAAGCCACTTTAGAGTTTTTGCTGAGGCAGAATCTGACCTTGTTAAATCAAACTCTGGAGCCAGGTCTGTTGAAATCTGTAAACCAGTTCATTTTAGAGCAAGAGGGGTGCACATCAGCCGAACAGCTTGTGCAACATGTCACTCAGTATAGAGAAAGGCAACAACAAACAATGATCATTCTGAGCACCTCTGTGCCTAGTGTTATTGCAGCCTTAACTTTGTTATGTGTTGTTTTCTTTCTGATCAGGCAGAGAGCTAATTCCAAGAGGGAGCCAAGGGTAGTCCAAGTCCCAGTGGACTCGATACTGAGGGCATGAGATGATTAAGTAAGGGGTTGATTGAGCAGTGATCGTTCAGTAAGGAATTTGTTTGATGTCATGATTTTAAGGGGTACTAGACCACATTTGAATTTTCTAATAGTGAGGAAATATGCCATAGGTGCTGACCCAAACAAGTTAGGAGCTAGTTAAGGGTTGACCCGGGGACCGGGTCTTTTCGAAGAGGGGAATAATGTAGCGGCACAAGCATTTACGATAGGTAAAGTTAGTTTTGTGCAATATTCTGAGCGCAAGCTACAGCCAGGTGCGGGCCAGATTGCAGTGAGTTACACATATCAACAGTTGCGAAGTAGAATAGAGGCCATAGGGCCGTCAAATTGCTGAAACAGTATACATAGTGGTTTTGCATGTCGCAAATCACAGGAAAGAGGGGCCCACTCGCCAGCCTAGCGTGTTATCAGCACATGACGCAAAGCGGTGCATTTGGCAAAACAAAGGCACACAGCTGAGTATATAGGTGTGGGTTTCTAACGAGATTCATTCAACTGTGGCAGCTCTCCTGGACGGTGGGGTGTATCACACCACCAGTTACATGCAGCAGTAGATGAGGTGCCAGCATTCCAGGCCATGGCGGGTCGCAGGTTCAACCCTCTGAGGCCAATGTGGGGTCCATAGCCAGCCAGTGGTGGGCAGTCCATGGCTTGCTACCACGAGCAGTCATCCTGGCTTCCAACACATGCGAGGCGAGGCGAGGCGAGGCGAGGCGAGGTGAGGCGAGGCGAGGGACACAGATTCGGACTCCGGATCACGGGCGCTTGTTGTCGCTGCGATCTTAGCGATGCTGGCAAGAAGCACGCAGCTGGTCACCTGAGGCTCACACGGAGTGCCACTCTGTCAGCAGGGACTCAGACCACTGAGTCAGCTGCCGGTGTCCTGACGACACTGCAACTCTGCTGCCGTACAAGGCCAACACACAGCACCGAGCGAGGTGGCGCAGTGGTAACACACTGGACTCACATTCGTGAGGATGACAGTTCAATTCCGCATCCGGCCATCATGATTTAGGTTTTCCATGATTTCCCTAAATCGCTCCAGGCAAATGCTGGGATGGTTCCTTTGAAAGGGCATGGCCGACTTCCTTCCCTAATCCAATGAGACAGATGATCTTGCGGTTTGGTCTCTTTCCCCCAAACAACCCAACCAACACACAGCAGTGCATGCATGGGTCACTGAGGCAGCCACTGTGCGCCAAGCTGTTTCTCAGACAGCAAAGTGATGTCCTTAGCATTGTGGGACCCAGTGATGCAGATCGAGAGGAACACGGCAGTGTAGTTGGAAACAATAAATCACTTGGAAAGCTCGGACAAGTCTTAATACCATTCTTTCTACCTCTTCCCACTTCATTTGGTGTTGCTGCTACATTTGGTGGCAGAAGTTGCCACTATAGTTCTTATATATTTCATTGCCATTGAAAGTTGACAAAATCAGTGCTTTGCATGGGGCCATACTAGGAGTATGTGTGCGTACTAGGCACACCAACTGTAATGCTACTAACATGGTTCATCACTGATGTTCCTTCGCTCATCTGTAGCACCTTAATCTTGTAGTCCTTACAGAAAAATGTGCAGTTTTGTAACTGTTGGGTGCTGGAACTAATTCTCACTGCTTGTTGGACTGAAAACACATTTTTATTTTAATGGAACTGTGTAAGATAATTGACTGATTGTAGTATCCTTCAGCAGCTACAACTTTTTCCCACTTTTACAATAGTAAATGAATTCTGTGTTAAAGAAATTCAGATTTTTTTTAGGTGATCCACTCATAGAATCAGTTTTTGACATCATTAAAAGATGTGAAGTGTTGTTCTGAAAGGCCATGCTGCACGGACTGAAACAAGTGTTAGTCAGAAGGCATGATGACTGATGAATATGGCAGGTGGGGTTAGACATCCTTCCAAAATCTCTTCAAGATTTCCTTGTCTGGTTTGCAACATGTGGTTGTCACTGCCATGAAGCAAAATGGTTTTGTCATGTTTCTGTGTATACTGAAGGCATTTGTCTTTAAGTGCCAATTTCACATGGAATATGTGTGCTTCACAGCATTCAGCATTCACAGTTTGACCAGTTGCAGCAGCTCATGGTACACCATGCTGATTGGGATGCATTTTGGTATTCACCTCAGTATTGTTGTATTTGAATTCTCAAAACCAATCTCTGTACATTGTTTCTGAGAGAGCATGTTCTCCACATAGTTCCACTAAGAAACAATGACTTTCCACAGCAGATTTCTTGAAATGAGAGGAGAAGGGTAACACTTCCTGCAATTGCTATTTGTGGGTACAAAACCTGACATGTTCAAGGTATTAAAGAGGTATGTTCTTATCTCTCCACTCAAAAGTCACATGCAGGTCTGGATACCTGTTTGTACTGTTGACTAGATCTTGTGTCACTGTCCACTATGCTGCACTAGTACAACTACTACCCTCTCTTCATCAACAACAAGAATTAATTCAAGTTCCCAATAAGCTGTATGATAACAGATGCAACACCACCGAGCTACATTTGACTTATTTTCACATTTATTGTTGACAACATATATTTTTGGTGATGACCAGTTTCTGCAATGATTTCTGTCTATATATCATAATTACCAGGCTAGCACATGCCTTTCATGATCCTTATTAGTGGCAACATATTTCACAAAAAGTGCTGTAACAAATTCAATACTGTTGTCTATATACGCATTCACCTTCCACAGATCATAGTTTGTAAGAAAATGGGCAAATGTGCACAGTTCTTAGAGTGAGTCACTAAAGCAATAAAGATGATAAACGAAATAACACAAATATCCAGTGCAGATTTGCAGGCACAGATCACATGTGTGAGTAGTAACCAAAGAGAGTTCTTAAAGATATGAACTGAGATTGCGTTTTAAATGCACTTTGAGAAAGAGCTGTGACTCTGTGGTACCTATGTGTGAACTCTTTACACACAGATGTTATCATGATGGTTTCCAAATGTGAACTGAGAATTCCTTGTCTGCAGAGGGTATATAAAGATGGGTGTATGGATATTTTGTAAAATCAGTAATTATAATTCAGTTTCTAATAACACAAGTATCAAATTTAATAGTAGTGTCAACCTATTTATTCCAACAATAATCTTGGTTAACAGTATGCTAGATGTTGACAAAAATATTAGAGTTTGAGGTACTATTTGATGAACACATTGTATACCTAAGCAATGGACTGTTATGTTTGATCTAAAACCCTGAGAATACTGAAGAAAAAGAAAGCCTGTATCAGCCATCCAAAAATATATTTTTTTAAACAAAAAGCAAAAATTTTTATTATTAATTGTCGCTGATTGAAGTGTTGAGATCAGAAAGGGACTTGTCATCATTTTTGGGGTATATGAGTTATTACTGTAGTTGGTTTTTTCACGCGATTCCACATCTATTGGTTCTAAAATGGGACTTGTTCAGTGTTTTTTTCCCTGTCAAAACCAGTGTTGAAATTACATTTTGTGCAGAAAGAGGACATGTCACAGAGACAAGTCCCTATATTGCATGAAAGAACGTGAGGTGTGAGGGAAGCATTGTAGCAGTTTGCAGTAATCAGATGTGAGATTTGAAAATGGCTTCAGTAATGGAACTGTCAGACGAGTCTGAAGACGATTTACATGAATTTAGAAGGAAGAAAAGATGCCCCAAATTGTGCAAGAGGAATGTGATTCAACAAAAGAAGGTCAAGGATTTGGAGCATACCAACTGGAAAGGAAACATTGTTCCTAGGAGAAAAACAGGTGCAGATTGCAGGTAAATAGTCATACAATGTTCATTGTTTGAATTCTCCATACATAATGCAATATTCAGTAGCAGAGGCAAGTTGTGTAGAAACATTTTACTAAAATGTGAATATAAATTCCTTTCAGAGACGCAAAATTTCAACTTATGTTTTCGTTGTAATACACAAAATCGGTAAAAATATGTTATTTGCCGAGTATATAGATTAATAATACGCAAATATCTGTTTACAGATGCTGACGTAAATGTTTTGAAAAGTTCTCAATTGCTGAGAAGGAACTATTGTTGACAGAATGCAACAATATGCCCAATAATAATGGACAGAATGGGTACTTCCCTTCATTCCAAAAGCTAGAAGACCACACCCAAATTCGATCACCAATAGTGGAAGGACAGCAAACTATTATTATAAGGTAACTGGCATGACAACTGTAATATTATATGTACATCTTTGATCCACATTTTGTAACATCTTTAAGGCAAACAGCTAAGGCACATATTTAATAGGGTTACAGTATTACAATTATGTAGATTTTTGTTTTACGATACTAATTCACTTGTATCTGTAGGTTAAAGTTGGCTTCAAGGAAACTATGGTATACAAGAAAGCTTTTATTACACTCCATGGCACACCAAAACGCCAAGTGGGGAGACTGTGCCGCTTAAGTTGAAGAGAAGTGACTTCACCATATGATGGTTGTGGTAGACACCAAAGAGATACCTCTCAAGTTCTTTATCTGTGAAAACCATGTGGGAAATGTTTCTTGAAAAATATGGCCTCAAAATGTACATAATTTATTGGTCTCAAAGTAACACTACCCAAGTTTGTTCAAACCAAAGGTATGATATCATTATTTTAATGATTATTTCAAGAATCATTACTACTACGGCTTTGGTCATCCTCAAGTGGATGTCAGTGGTGAATGTGAAAGGCTTACATGTACAACTGAAGGAGAGAACCACCTGTCTATCAAGATTGCAGCATAAAATGAGTTGAAACTCCATAAGCTTCAGGTACATCAGTTCTATGATAACATGGCATGTTGTGAAAAAATTGTAGAAGGAGAAGAGGTGGGAAAATCAGAAATGATCGCATTCAATTTCATACAGAACATGCCTGTTCCACACATACCGGTAACTGATATGTTCTATTTGTGGCAGCCATGGGCATTTATGTTTTGTATTCATAGATTTTCTGATAACAAAGCTTTCATTTATATGTTTGATGAAGTAACCGCTAAGAAGGGCCCGAATGCTGTGGTTTATCTCCTTATGTATTTCATAACTAAACGTGTGGCCTCTAGCGTGAAAACATTGTATGCTTTTTCAGATGCCTGTATGGGACAGAATAGGAATGGTTCAATTTTGGTACACTTTAGTTCATAGTGGTACATTTTCCAACATTTTCCACATGTTGCCAACCCACGGGGATTCCTACAATGCCTGTGATAGGGACTTTACAAGTCTGGAATTACAGAAAAGGAAATAGGACACAGTCTATACTCACTGCCAATGGTTCGGAGTACTACAGAAAGCAAGGAAACACATTTGTTTTGAACTATGCACACAAGATGCATTTCTTGGCTATCAGAAACATCTAGATTCATTTTTAAGAAGTCTAACTGTGAAAGGTGAAAAATGGGCTGTTACACATTACAAACTATTTGAGTACACTAACCAGTCAAAGTGCATCTCTGTTTCACCCAATAGCAGTAGAATGGTGAAATATGATTTAGTCTGATTAAGGCTGGGACAGTCCCTCATTTCCATAATGTGCCGAGAGCATACATGGATGTCATTCCACTGATACCTGAGAAACTGAAGGATATTGCAGGCATGATTGACGTTATCCATTTGCAGTTTTGTGAGTATTTTGATAGCCTTCTAAAGCAATGCAACATTAATAAACTGATTGGTGGAGAGGATGCCAATGAATCTCGAAGTGTAGTTTGGGACAGTGATCAAGAGGGACAAATTTATAAACATATATACATCTATCAATATAAAAAGGGTTGTTTAGTAAGTAAAACATGTGGAATTACCTCTCCTGTGTTGCATGTGTATGGCCATGTTGAAATGATTAAAAATAATAGTTTGCTTGTAGATGTGGTACTTTGTTTCATTATACAATATTTCAGTACAGTGACTGTTTAAATCAAAAAGGAGTTATGTCAGTCATTTTCTATTACCATTTTCTATTAGTTGCCTTCATCCTATGATTACAGATTGTTGGTATAACATTGCATTCTTCCACAGTGGGTCTGTGGGACCAACTATAAGATTTAGGAATAACGCTATTCAGAATTATACAGTTTTTTCAATATATCTCAGAACATCAATTGAGTGACACATCCCCTTTTTGATCTCAATGCCTAAATTGTTGTTTCCAAGTTCACATGTTTGTGAACTATGCTTATTCATAAACAATGTGTTTGGACTTTAGAGGTATTGACAAAAGAAAGAAATAGTTTCTGGAGAATGTACTTGTTTCCATGCAGTTCAGTTAGATTATTCTTTGATTTTAGGGCATCTCATAAAGTGGTTTATTGGAGCTACTTAAAGATAAATTTTGAAAAGAGATCATATTATGCATAATGCATACAAAAGCAGGAAAGCTCCAAATATCCACAGTGTGCAATGAAGCAAATGGTATCAAACAGGAATACCTATAAAAATTATAGTTGATACAATTTGTACCAAGCATTATATAGCAGCTCACAGAGTACACATGCAGATATTGTTCCCTACAAGCTATAATTGTCTAAGAACTGCCGGTGTTGAAGATCAATGGCATGTTCTGGGAGTACATCATGTTTCTGAGGGAACAGACTATAACACACCTGTGGGTTAAGATACAGACAATGGATGTTCTCTGTCACTAGTAAATGCTGCATGAGTTATGTAAAACACAGACACATAGATTAAATATTTTATGACTGCATGCCCAAAACCAATGTACGTGCTTTCTTCCCCATGGCAGTTGTCCACTTGATTCTATCAGTATCATATAGAGATAGAATCCTGTCATGTTATTAGTTGTAGCACAATGCTCATCATGGTTAACTGGTAGGTGTAGAATACTGTACCATAAATCCAATAATTGGGATGCACTGTTCACCATGAATACTGTTGTATTATTAGTGTAATCAGTAGTTGGCACTTCACCCATGAAGTCCATTGGAATACACTGATGTGTACAGTCAAAATGTTAATCACTCAGTTCAAATACTTATAGCACAGTTCAGCGTCCACTGTTCAAATAGACTGTTATAAGTTTAGATGAGTGACACAGTCCTTACAGTTAGCTTTAATCCATTACAGTGGTGTGTGCTGCCCACTTGTGAGTTAAGCATTTCACTCTCATTTAAGTATGAGGCCGAAAGAGTCAGCCTTCAGAAACTGTGAAATGAATCCTGTCATCCAGGACCTGATGCCACGAAGGGCGGAGATTTACCACGAGATGGGGAAACTCACGGGCATCTATTGTCTATTGAGGCCTAAGCCCTGTAGTGTGCGAGTGAGACAGATGAGAACTTATGTCATAAGGAAACCCAGTAGAAGGATTTTGTGGCCAAGGAGATGTAGCAATATTAAAATAGTGGACCTAAGATGGGGCATATAGGGAAACATTTATGAAAACTATTTAATTCTGTAGTAGTGCAGGGAATCAAGCCACAGTAATTTTAATCTACCATCCTTCATAAATTTTCATGGTGATCCCAATAAAACTTGAATATTGATCATATCTGTAATAGTTTAGGATTTACTGTTAAAGTGAAATTCACAAGTTTTGTAACAAAGACCTGAATGCTAAAATCTGAATGCTTTAGTTGATCTTAACAATCAACATTTCATATAGAAGTGCATCACTGAAATGACAAATGTTGTAAATATAAACTCTGTAACTTTATTTGTTTAAAAGATATAGAAAATTTAAATTATCGGTATTTTAAGTTAAGCATCAGATCATCATTTCCTCCACACAAAACAAAATGGACGATGACAACATGACACCTTATTGAATCATTAGGAAATAGAATATTTGTTGTAAAGTTTAGTGCATAATAGTTACTTTTGTTCTTTATTTATTTATCAGAAAGCACATTGGTGCAAGGCTACTGGCCATGACATTCAAAGTAAAGAAGGAAATTGTATTTGTTTTTTGTAAAATAATTTAACATTTATTATGTAATGGACATTATTGTTATTTTATTTGGAATGTGAAAGTGGTCAAGCTTTGATTATTTAAATTTGTCAAAATGTAAAATAATGTAGAATAGGCTGTATCCAATCAGATGTATGGCTCCAGGAAAGGGAACTGCCCTAGTCAGTTGAGTGAAGATGTTCGGCGCACGGGAAATGCAGCTGGGGATGGACACAGATGGTGCTGGGGCAGACATGGAAAGGGACAATTCGGCTGGAGACACCAAAGGGAACAGTTCAGCTGCAGATGTGAAAGCGGACTGTCGGTCTTTAGGTAGCTAGGAAGTGAAACAACTTAGAAAATTTTGCATTGTGTGGTGTAGCAGGACTTAGTCTCTAAGCAGTGAGCAGCTGCGCACCTTGTGTGAACTCTAACATTTCGTGTAGGTAACTTTTATTTCACAATGAGATTGTGAATGATCGAACTGTGTCAGATGGGTATGGGCTCGAATGCAACAGTGTTGTTCAACCCCTGGATGAGTTTGAGCCAAGACATTTCGACGAAGAGGAAGCGAATGTGAGCCCGAACATCTTTGGGATGTTAGCTCCCACATTTCTCAAATAACTAACCAGTAATGAGCCATCAAAATGTGAAATACACATCTTCCATGGTAAGAACTTTAAATTCTTCAACAAAATACTTTAATTTGTGTTCTGCAGCCATGGCATTAACACTGCATGATACATGGACTATGGAAGCCAAACCACAACTCTCAACAATTGTGCTCTGTACAAACAAGGAGGCAACTATTGATATAGACATATGATATAGATTGCAATACTACAGCATTCCTACAAGATTCCACTTGTTGGCGTAAAATTCCTAAAGTTGCTCACTTAAGTATTTTAGCTCCTTGTCATTTATTTGAAGTGTAACACCTTGAAAAGTTGCACTCCTCTATACATAGTGTAAGCAATTACTGTTTACAACGTACCACAATGGTGTTGGGGATGTCAAGACGAACAATTTAATGTAGTATACTTGCAGTCTAGCAAGTTAGGAAATAAACTCTAACTAGTCTACAAATGCTATACGAGATACAACATATGCATATTTCATGAGATTTTCAGTACCCTCTCACACTCTTTGATCACTTGATTTGTGGCATTTTCAGTAACATTATTTATTTAAACTTCCCCATGTGAGTAATGAAAGGGTTATGCAAAACTAGTTATGTTTACAATTCAGTCTAAACTTAACCCTTACAAGCACAAATGTCTGATAGTAAGAAGGCCAGACAAACTGAACTAATCACATGTATCACATTGCAATTAATTATCAATTTTCTGCTACTAAAATTGACATAATTTTTAGGTAAAATTTACACTGATACCAATGATACATTTGGTAAGTACAACAGCAAAGGGTTTTTTGATATTAAAGGATAATTTTAATCAAAATTTTGTGTGACTTGGATGTGCTGTAGCTTAGGTGGTTTTTGTAAGTCAGTTTGAGGCAGTTTCCCAGCTTGATAGACCACAATAGTTCTAAATTAGTTTGTTCATCTTGATTTCACCTGCTCGACTGGGGTATGTTGTAAATACACTCCTGGAAATGGAAAAAAGAACAAATTGACACCGGTGTGTCAGACCCACCACCACTGCGAGAGGGCTGTACAAGCAATGATCACACGCACGGCACAGCGGACACACCAGGAACCGCGGTGTTGGCCGTCGAATGGCACTAGCTGCGCAGCATTTGTGCACCGCCGCCGTCAGTGTCAGCCAGTTTGCCGTGGCATACGGAGCTCCATCGCAGTCTTTAACACTGGTAGCATGCTGCGACAGCGTGGACGTGAACCGTGTGTGCAGTTGACGGACTTTGAGCGAGGGCGTATAGTGGGCATGTGGGAGGCCGGGTGAACGTACCGCCGAATTGCTCAACACATGGGGCATGAGGTCTCCACAGTACATCGATGTTGTCGCCAGTGGTCGGCGGAAGGTGCTTGCTTGTCGACCTGGGACCGGACCGCAGCGACGCACTGACCATAGGATCCTACGCAGTGCCATAGGGGACCGCACCGCCACTTCCCAGCAAATTAGAGACACTGTTGCTCCTGGGGTATCGGCGAGGACCATTCGCAACCGTCTCCATGAAGCTGGGCTACGGTCCCGCACACCGTTAGGCCATCTTCCGCTCACGCCCCAACATCGTGCAGCCCGCCTCCAGTAGTGTCGCGACAGGCGTGAATGGAGGGACGAATGGAGACGTGTCGTCTTCAGCGATGAGAGTCGCTTCTGCCTTGATGCCAATGATGGTTGTATGCGTGTTTGGCGCCGTGCAGGTGAGCGCCACAATCAGGACTGCATACGACCGAGGCACGCAGGGCCAACACCCGGCATCATGGTGTGGGGAGCGATCTCCTACACTGGCCGTACACGTCTGGTGATCGTCGAGGGGACACTGAATAGTGCACGGTATATCCAAACCGTCATCGAACCCATCGTTCTACCATTCCTAGACCGGCAAGGGAACTTGCTGTTCCAACAGGACAATGCACGTCCGCATGTATCTCGTGCCACCCAACGTGCTCTAGAAGGTGTAAGTCAACTACCCTGGCCAGCAAGATCTCCGGATCTGTCCCCCATTGAGCATGTTTGGGACTGGATGAAACGTCGTCTCACGCGGTCTGCACGTCCAGCACGAACGCTGGTCCAACTGAGGCGCCAGGTGGAAACGGCATGGCAAGCCGTTCCACAGGACTACATCCAGCATCTCTACGGTCGTCTCCATGGGAGAATAGCAGCCTGCATTGCTGCGAAAGGTGGATATACACTGTACTAGTGCCGACATTGTGCATGCTCTGTTGCCTGTGTCTATGTGCCTGTGGTTCTGTCAGTGTGATCATGTGATGTATCTGACCCCAGGAATGTGTCAATAAAGTTTCCCCTTCCTGGGACAATGAATTCACGGTGTTCTTATTTCAATTTCCAGGAGGGTAGTTATGGTTTACACCCTGAATATTGTGTTGAATGCATAGCTGCCCAGATGCCACTTGTGAGAAAACCACATGACAGTTCCATACAGAGATCAAAGGTTTAAACTTCAGTTAAGCAGTAAACTACCATCACCACTAAGCAAGTTATAGAAAAACTGTTAATCTATATATTCAAATGAGAACCAGGAAAACAACACAAACTTATATGCAGCAAATACTAAACTAATGAAAAAATATGAAATGATTCAAAATCGATAACAGTATTCCTGACAATTCATGGTAAGTACTGTCATTAATGTACACAAAGATAATGTGTTCAAAATATTCCTCTGATATGCAGCATGCAGAAAAATAAATTTGTGAGGTTGGGAATAAACTGCAGCTCTTTTACTTTCAGAAATAAGAACAACAAAGATTATAGCCCCATTTCAACAAACAAATTAAGTGTCAATCACTCAAGAACTTAATGATGAATCCTACACTGCATTCGTGAAGCATGGCACTATTTCTGTTAACATGCGATTTAAGGTTGCCATTAACAGTTACAATTCTTGAATATTCAGAGAGGCTACCAAAATGAATAAACTGTGTGGGAAACATATTTTTAACACCAGCAGGAAAGAAGGTAACGTAAAGTAAAACAGTAAATCAGTACCACCTTAAACAGTAACTCCTGACACTTATTGTTATGCTACACATAATACTACATTGAATCTTTGAATGTCAACATACAGTCTGGTCCATTGATAGTGACGAGGCCAAATATCTTGTGAAATAAGCATCAAACAAAAAAACTACAAAGAACGAAACTCATCTAGCTTGAAGGGGGAAACCAGATGGCGCTATGGTTGGCCCACTAGAAGGCGCTTCCATAGGTCAAACAGATATCAACTGCGTTTTTTAAAATAGGAACCCCCATTTTTTATTATATATTCATGCATACATATAGAAATATGAATGTTTTAGTTGGGCCACATTTTTCGCTTTGTGGTAGATGGCGCTGTTATAGTCACAAATGCATAAGTACTTGGTATTACGTAACATTCCGCAAGTACGGATGGTATTTGCTTTGTGATACATTACCAGTGTTAAAGTGGACCGTTTACCAATTGCAGAAAAGGTCGATATCGTGATGCTGTATGGCTATTGTGATCAAAATGCCCAACGGCTGTGTGGTGTGTATGCTGCTTGGTATCCTGGACGACATCATCCAAGTGCCTGGACCGTTCCCTGGATAGTTACATTATTTAAGGAAACAGGAAGTGTTCAGGCAGATGTGAAACATCAACCGTGACCTGCAACAAATGATGATGCCTAAGTAGGTGTTTTAGCTGCTGTCGCAGCTAATCCACACATCAGTAGCAGACAAATTGCGCGAAATACTGGAATCTCAAAAACATTGGTGTTGAGAATGCTACATCAACGTTGAGAGCACCCATACCATATTTATATGCACAGGGAACTGCATGGTGATGACTTTGAATGTTGTGTACAGTTCTGCCACTGGGGACAAGAGAAATTATGAGACGATGACAGACTTTTTGCACACATTCTATTTATCGACAAAGCGTCATTCACGAACAGCGGTAACATAAACCGGCATAGTATGCACTATTGGGCAACAGAAAATCCACAATGGCTGCAACAAGTGGAACATCAGTGACCTTGGCGGGTTAATATATGGTGCGGCATTATGGGAGGAAGGATAATTGGCCCCCATTTTTATCGATGGCAATCTAAATGGTGCAATGAATGCTGATTTCCTACGTAATGTTCTACCGATGTTACTACAAGATGTTTCACTGCATGACATAATGGCAATGTACTTCCAGCATGATGGATGTCCGGCACATAGCTCACATGCGGTTGAAGCAGTATTGAATAACATATTTCATGACAGGTGGATCAGTCGTCGAAGCACTGTACCATGGCCTGCATGTTCACCAGATCTGACGTCCCCAGATTTCTTTCTGTGGGGAAAGTCGAAGGATATTTGCTATTGTGATCCACCAACAATGCCTGACAAGATGCATCAGGGCATTGTCAATGCATGTGCGAACGTTATGGAAGGCGAAATACTCGCTGTTGAGAGGAATGTCATTACACGTACTGCCAAATGCATTGAGGTTGATGGACATCATTTTGAGCATTTATTGCATTAATGTGGTATTTACAGGTAATCACACTACAACAGCATGTATTCTCAGAAACAATAAGTTCACAAAGGTACATGAATCATATTGAAATAACCGAAATAAAATGTTCACGCGAACCTAAGTTCTGTATTTTAATTTCAAAAACCTACGTGTTACCAACTGTTCGTTTAAAATTGTGAGCCATATGTTTGTGACTATTAGAGCACCATCTATCACAAAGCAAAAAAATTGGTCCAACTAAAACATTCATATTTAAATATGTACTACACGAATATGTAATAAAAAATGGGGGTTCCTATTTTAAAAAACGGAGTTGATATCTGTTTGACCTATGGCAGCGCCATCTAGCAGGCCAACCATTGTACCATCTGGTTTCCCCCTTCAAGGTAGACAAGTTTTGTTCTTTGTAGTGTTTTCATTTGATGCTTATTTCGTGAGATATCTTGCCCAGTCAGGATCAATGGACCACCTTGTGTACTACTTCCTGGTAATGTTACTGCTGATAAAACTATTATTTAGCACTTGCTAGGTTTCATTAACACAAAACAGCTAATCTCTGTATTAAGAGCAAGACCTGTAAAAAATCTGTGAAATTGTGAGGGCTTAAACTGTAGGTGATGAGGGAATGAAAGTAATTAAAAATATAATTTTACTGTGAAATAAAAACAAATCAGTAAAACAAAGTAAAGGCTATTGGCTTGAAACTGCTTATATCTGCATGTTTATCATATCAAAATGTGCTGAGTAATATTCAATACCATGTTGTTCCTCCCTATGCACTGTCACATGCTTGGATTTCCCTTGGTGTACTGTCTAAAAGATGGTCAAGATGTACAATCTCGAGCCTATCCTATTCTTTCGCAGTGGCCCTTCTGAGATCACCCAGAGTGTTAGGAAGCTTCCTGTAATGGTGCACTGCAAATATCACATGGTCTCAAGCATACACGTTTGGATTAATGTCAAACAGAAGCTACACCACTATTGAATTAGAGCAACAACCTCCAGTATCGTACAGTCATTCCTGTAGAACAGAAAACAAGCAGTGGATATATGAGGGCTATCCACAAAGTACATTACGTTTTGGAATTAAAAATAAATAAACTATTGGAAAATTGTTTTATTATATACAGATGAAAGCCACACTTAAATACTACTTTTCTACATAGTTGCCATTTAAATTAAGGTGCTTATCATAGCGATGGACGGGCTTGGAAATTCCTTCATAGTAAAATTCAGCCAACTGCGCCTTCAACCACGTGGTTACCTCTTCTTGAAGCTGTGCGTTGTCATCAAAATGCTGCATACCCAACCACTTCTTCATTGCTGGGAATAAGTGGAAGTCGCTCGGTGCCATGTCGGGACTGTACGGCAGATGAGGAAACAACTCCCACTTAAAAGACTCGAGAACTTCACGAGTGGCATTTGCCGTGTGGGGCCTGGGCGTTGTCGTGAATCAGCAAGATCTTTGAGCCCAACTTTCCCCTGCGCTTGTTTTGTATTGCTCTTTCTGAGGTTGTGTAGAGTTTGGCAATACCTTTGAGAGTTTATTGTAGTGCCCCTTTCCAGGAAATCCACAAAAATCACACCTTTTCTGTCCCAAAAGAGGTAACCACGTAGTTGAAGGGGCAGGTGGCCGAATTTTATGATGAAGGAATTTCCAAGCTCGTCCATTGCTATGGTAAGTGCCTTAATTTAAATGGCAACTATGTAGAAAAGTAGTATTTAAGTGTGGCTTTTATCTGTATATAATAAAAAAAATCCAATACTTTATTTATTTTTAATTCGAAAACATAATGTACTTCGTGGCTAGCCCTTGTATATGATACAAACAAGGGACACACCTATCAGAACTAGAGGACAAAGAACATGGTGGGCCACAGGGCAAATTCTAGTGCCCATCCTTTTCTTCATGTATGTAAATGATTTACCCTCTAATGCAGAAAGTGAAATGATACTTTTCACAGGTGTCACAACAAGCATAACCATGAGACTGAGGTTGCACGAGGCCACAACTAAACGTAGTCAAACAGTTTAAATGATCACTCACTGTCTTGAAGTGAATAGGCAAATGCACTGCAGTATAGAAACAACACAAGAAACAGAAATTAACTGACCAATTTGCATGAGATAGATGTAAGAGTAGTTGAAACCACAAAATTTTTATGGATCACTGTAGACAATTGTTTAGGGTGAAAGATCATATTGTCAATATAAGAAATAAACTTAGTAGTGGTGTTTTTGCTCTCAGACAAATTAAGCCACTAAAACTAGAAATTATCTACACATGTTGTATTTTTTCTACTTCAATGCTATAATGAGCTCTATTATAGAAATCTGGGGTCACGCAACTGATGCAATAAAAATATTCAAACTGAAAAAAGAGATCAATCAGATTAATAGGAAACATAAGAACAAGAGACAGTTGCAAACCTCTATTAACAAAAATAAGATCCTAACTTTCTACAGTTTTTACTTATCCAAAATTCTGCTCCTCACTTGAGATCATAAAGATAAATTCAATAAAAATGAAGATATACACCACCGCTACACGAGAAAGTGCACGGAATTAAGAATTCCACAGCATAACACCACTCAACATGAGAGGAGCAGTGATTACATGCCAGGAAAGTTGTACAATTGTTGACCACCACACATCACCAGTTGCCAAATCAAAAGGTAAGTTTAAAAATTTGATCAAACAGCCATTGTTAGAAACCCTTTTATATTCAATCAAAGAATTTCTTTCACATGACATTAACTATATATGTATAACATGAAGAGAGGAAAAGTGAAATGAATTAAATTCTTAACAAATATTGTAATTTTGCTACAGTATTAGTGCTTTGTAACATTTCGGTAATGTAGACATAAATGAAACTAGAATATGTATATGACTGTTTTATATATATATGCAGTTGATGGGATTCAACACGAAGGTGGATTAGTCATGTTTTAGGCTGGCATCATACACTGGTATTGGACACAGCTCATTGCTAATAATGGGAAACTTGAAGGCTGTGCAGTAGTGGAATAGGATTGTCCAACCTACTCTCTAGCCCCAGTCAACATTTTGACAATGTGTTGATTTTTCATGACAATAATGCATAAGCATACCAGAAGAGGCAGAAATCAATGAATGGAATGGAAAGGACTGTGGTATTTATTTATTTATTTATTTATTTATTAAGGTGATTATGATGTACATCTATGGAGATTGGTTGTAATGGATGCCTAGATACCAAATGTATCTTCTGAAGATAGTTGCATACTGGCTGGATCAACACAACCCTCTGAGTAGATTTGAAAAAAGCTACACACACTTGTGTTGCGTTCCCCTTGGAGTATCTTCAAGCTGTAATTTGTAGGCAGTGAACCACAACATGTTTTTGACTTGCAGGCAACCACTGCAAAGCAGATCTTCAGTGTTTTGTGTCTCAGGGTTGTGGTTAAATGTTTGAATGACATTGCTGTTATCTATTTGGTGGGCCACTTCTCACACTGACAGCTCTTCTTGCCATAAAGTAATGATGTACACATTATACAAGCTTGAAATCATCCTTTGGGGCATGTTAATACACAGTATGGCCATCTGGGATTGCAGGTTTACCCTTACCTCCATTATACAAGTGTATGTATGTAGCTATTTTCTGTGAACAAAAGAGTATTTTTTACACATACATATCACTGTTGCACATGTGCAGACATAAACATAACTTCTATATTTTATTTCGTTTTAGTGAAGAATTTGTCTAAAGAGTAGAGAGGCACACCTAGGAGTGATTTCTCTAAGTTATGTTTAAATTAATATGTATTCCCTCCCATGCACTTGCCATTGCTTATTAGAGAAGATTTTAATACCAACACATGTCATCACCTTTGTGCCAGTGGCAGGTGCATTAGTTCACAGTGGAGGTCATGCTTTTTTTTTTGGAGTTGTGGCTGTGATGTTGTTTGCAGGAAGACACATAAGGGAACATATTTATTGTGAAGTTGTGGTTGTGATTTAAAGCAGTCTGGAAAAATTATGATATGATGTTGAACTACAGTGTAAGTGATTCTTACTGATCTTTTCTGTGCTAAGAGGGTTTTCTTGTAAACTGCCATGTTTCCCCAGAAAATTCTACTATAATGTACCATAGAATGAAATAGCCAAAACATGCTGATTTCAAGACACTGGTATCACATGGTTGAGGTGTTATTCTTAGGGCAAATGTTGCTGATTATTAAGAAAGATATTTATAGCACCCTGAGTCAATGACCATGTATGTGTAAGTTGTGCTTTTTGTTTGTTTGTTTGTTTGTTTGTGTGTGTGTGTGTGTGTGTGTTTGTGTGTGTTTTCTACTGCAGAAGAAAGATTTTGTCCAAAAGCTTTAATATTTTAGGAGTCTTTTCATTGTACCTATCTGTAGATCAACTTCTCCTATGTATGATGAGTAGCTATGTATACTTTCCATATTGTTTGTATGTCAGCCTAGACTTTCCATTGTTCAATTTTGCTTTATTTATCATGTTTTATAGGACTATTTGTACCAAAACAATTCACTCATTGAACATGGTACTATTAATCCACCGAAAACTGGGAAAGGATGCTACAAAAAAATAAGAGAAAAAAAAGAAATATTTGTGGTGGTTTATAAAAATTCTTCAGGAACAATTGAATTAAAAATAGCTGCTGCATTGGAGAGAACCATGTGTACCGGTCAAATTCAAATGAGATGGGTGTGTTGTCAGTTCTGCCATCCATACATACAAAGACATGATTTGTATTTTTCATATTTGCACACCTGTGACTCATAATATTATAAGTACAGAGAAGGATGATACATCATATTAAAGAGGAGACTAATGTGATTCTGCTGGTATGTAGATATGAATTGTAATTAATGTGAGCAGCAAGTTACAGCACTGAGAAGTTTTATTTAACTGAAATTCAGTAACTGATTAAAAACTTTTGTAATATTTATGGTATAAAACAGATCAAGCCATCAAATAATAGAATGAATTATTTGCACATTGACTGAACTAATCACATGTATCACTTTATAATTAAAAACCTGTGACATACTTTTTAATTGCACTTTAATTAAAAATCTGCATGAGAAGGCCCAGGAGAAAGACTAGGTATTGAAAGTCAATTTTTATGAAACTTGAGAAAATGCGAGTTTAGGCTAATGTTTGAACTGTGATTACATCTATGTATAAGAACATACAATGCATTTTATTTCTTAAATTAAACATCTCCCCCATTGAATGTGAAAGTAGCATTACTGGCATTCACAGTGTTCCCAGAATGAAATCATTTCTCAAAATTCCGGCAAATGTCATGCCGTAAGAAACAGATAACTCATATGAAACAGACACAATAATTCCATAAAAATCATAACCAAACAAATTTCTGGCTATGATAAATACAGTGATAATACTCAAGTCGTGCTTCAACAACTTCACAGTACAAGGACGGAAAAGCCTCATCAGGATTTGCATATCTTTATACTTTAGCTTGAAAATTTGAAGGAGCTCTAGAATAAAGAATGGTATTGTTCAAGTTAGATTACAGCAAACAGAAGGTAACTGCAAAGCTATTGTGGATGAGACAAATAAGGAATTCTGAAGCTAAACATACCATTATAAATGAAAATGGGCGATTCAGACAGCCCATCCATTGGTTGACATTGTCAAGGTGTCCTTATGATGCAATTTTGTATTTCTCTGCGATAAGTTGTTTGATACTGGTTTTTCAGTTTGCATTTAGCATGCTGCATTGAGTTTGTAAGATTTATATGTTTTGTGTTTTTAATTAATTTTTTACTAATTTAGATAGTTTCACCCATAACTTACGAGCTATTAAAGCTACATTAATCCTCAGTATGGCAATGGAAAGTGCAGGAAAATTCCTCTAAGAAAGTGGTGCCATATTAATTTTTATTATAATAATTGATGGCACAGAGATCATGAACTGATTTTTAGCTCTGCAATAAAATCTTGCACATGTTTAGTGTTAAATTTTGGGGGGAACTACTATACATAGGATTAAGTGTGAGGTATCAGTCTTTTTAGAATTTTTGGGTGAAACTAATGCTGCATTTAGATTTTTGATCTTATGTATGTGTAAAAAAATTGTATCTCAGGCTAGTGATAACATAACGTCATTAAGTGACATGGATGCAGAGTATTTCTGTGGAGGGGATAGCTGATGCCTTAACACTTGCAGACTTAATTTTTTCCTGTATTATCTTACATGCAAGATGATATATGTACCCACTTTCAATATACACTTTGCAAACTTGACCTGTTTTTATGGGATAAAATAATAATTTGAAATATTCACCTTTGTAATAAAGACACGGATAATTCAATAGTTACCATGCAAAATAACAACATGATAATACTCAGTTACACATTGGATTATAACTAACCAACAATTTCAGTGAATTCTGGTGGTCACAAGCTGCTGTGTACTGCTACATTCACTTGTTGATATTCTTACAGTGATGCCAAATAGGTGGGTGCACTTGTGCATGATCTAAAGATTGAACATTCACAGATGTGTACATGAGGTTTTGATTGAAGAACAATATTTTGTTGCAGCTAATACACTCTCAAAATTATTATACTCAATGGTGTCCATTGGGTCTGAAAGGGTTCAAGAGTCAGTGACCATCTTCCTCTTTCTGGTTGTTCAGGTTAGATTTGAAGAGACAAGATTTATAGTGGTGTGTGTGCTGATGAGTTATAGAAACTTTTAGCATTGTCAGTCATGACACTGAAATATTTCTCTTGGATTCATTGGGGCTTAGTATTCTATATCTGTAGCTCACAAGGCACCTTGCTGTCTGTGGCAGAGAGTTATTCTGCATCAGTAGTCTGCTTTATTTTTTCAGGTTGTTCAATAAAACTTGTAATTTTACATGTGACGTTGGCTTGGACTCTGAATTAGTTGCACTGAGTCTGGGGTTAACTCATTTCCCCCGTGGAGACTTTCATTATTTACTTTTACTGATTGGCCTTCAGAATGAATATATTGAGTGCCAATTCAACTTATGAATTATTTGAGTTAGTGTGGAGTTTATCTTCAGTTAATTTTAGTTGTGAGTACTGTTTGTGTTTTCCAGCTATTTTATTAATTATTTTATACAATGAGTAAACTAACCACTATGTGGGGGGCTAGGGTTAATTTCTATTCATTTATTCACATAGTAGGTTATCACCAGTATACAAATTATTCTGCATCTACATCTACATCCATACTCCACAAGCCACCTGACGGTGTGTGGCGGAGGGTACCTTGAGTACCTCTATCGGTTCTCCCTTCTATTCCAGTCTCGTGTTGTTCGTGGAAAGAAGGATTGCCGGTATGCCTCTGTGTGGGCTCTAATCTCTCTGATTTTATCCTCATGGTCTCTTCTCGAGATATATGTAGGAGGGAGCAATTTACTGCTTGACTCCTCAGTGCAGGTATGTTCTCGAAACTTCAACAAAAGCTCATACCAAGCTACTGAGCGTCTCTCCTGCAGAGTCTTCCACTGGAGTTTATCCATCATCTCCGTAATGTTTTCGCGATTACTAAATGATCCTGTAATGAAGCACTCTGCTCTCCATTGGATCTTCTCTATCTCTTCTATCACCCTATCTGGTACAGATCCCACACTGCTGAGCAGTATTCAAGCAATGGGCGAACAAGCGTACTGTATCGTACTTCCTTTGTTTACGGATTGCATTTCCTTAGGATTCTTCCAATGAATCACAGTCTGGCATCTGCATTACCGACGACCAACTTTATATGATCATTCCATTTTAAATCACTCCTAATGCCTACTCCCAGATAATTTATGGAATTAACTGCTTCCAGTTGCTGAGCTGCTATATTGTAGCTAAATGATAAGGGATCTTTATTTCTATGTATTCGCAGCACATTACAGTTGTCTCCATTGAGATTCAATTGCCATTCCGTGCACCATGCGTCAATTCGCTGCAGATCCTCCTGCATTTCAGTACAGTTTTCCATTGTTACAACCTCTCGATATACCACAGCATCACCCGCAAGAAGCCTCAGTGAACTTCTGATGTCATCCACAAGGTGAATAGCGCAACGGTCGTACGACACTCCCCTGCGGCACACCTGAAATCACTCTTACTTCGGAAGACTTCTCTCGATTGAGAATGACATGCTGTGTTGTTATCTAGGAACTCTTCAATCCAATCACACAATTGGTCTGATAGTCCATATGCTCTTAGTTTGTTCATTAAACGTCTGTGGGAACTGTATCGAATGCCTTGCGGAAGTCAAGGAACACGGCATCTACCTGGGAACCCGTGTCTATGGCCCTCTGAGTTTTGTGGACGAATTGCGCGAGTTGGGTTTCACATGGTTGTCTTTTTCGAAACCCATGCTGATTCCTACAGAGTAGATTTCTAGTCTCCAGAAAAGTCATTATACTCTAACATAATAAGTGTTCCAAAATTCTACAACTGATCAACATTAGAGATATAAGTCTATAGTTCTGCACATCTGTTCGACATTCCTTCTTGAAAACAGGGATGACCTGTGCTCCTTTCTAATCCTTAGGAATGTTACACTTTTCTAGAGACCTACGGTACACTGCTGCAAGAAGGGGGGCAAGTTCCTTCGTGTACTCTGTGTAAAATCGAACTGGTATCCCATCAGGTCCAGCGGACTTTCCTCTTTTGAGTGATTTTAGTTGTTTCTCTATCCCTCTGTCATCTATTTCAATATCTACCATTGTGTCATCTGTGTGACAATCTAGAGAAGGAACTACAGTGCAGTCTTCCTCTGTGAAACAGCTTTGGAAGAAGACATTTAGTATTTTGGCCTTTAGTCTGTGATCCTCTGTTTCAGTACCATTTTGGTTGCAGAGTGTCTGGACATTTTGTTTTGATCCACCTATCACTTTGACACAGGACCAAAATTTCTTAGGATTTTCTGCCAAGTCAGTACATAGAACTTTACTTTTGAATTCACTGAACGCCTCTCGCATAGTCCTCCTCACACTACATTTCGCTTCGTGTAATTTTTGTATGTCTGCAAGGCTTTGGCTATGTTTGTTTGCTGTTAAGTTCCCTTTGCTTCTGCAGCAGTTTTCTAACTCGGTTGTTGTACCATGGTGGCTCTTTTCCATCTCTTACGATCTTGCTTGGCACATATTCATCTAACGCATATTGTACGATGGTTTTGAACTTTGTCTACTGATCCTCAACTCTATCTGTACTCGAGACAAAACTTTTGTGTTGAGCCATCAGCTTCTTGTCACTTTTGCTAAACAGAAAAATCTTCCTACCTTTTTTAATATTTCTATTTACGGCTAAAATCACTGATGCAGTAACCGCTTTATGATTGCTGATTCCCTGTTCTGCATTAACTGTTTCCAATAGTTCGGGTCTGTTTGTCACCAGAAGGTCTAATATGTTATCGCTACTAGTCGGTTCTCTGTTTAACTGCTCAAGGTAGTTTTCAGATAAAGCACTTTAAAGAATTTCACTGGATTCTTTGTCCCTGCCACCCGTTACGAATGTCTGAGTCTCCCAGTCTATATTCAGCAAATTAATATCTCCACCCAGAACTATTGCATGAATTTATGAACAGTAAACTCTATTAGTTAAACTTTAGCAGATGTTGCTATGGTACCTTACTTAACATTGGATGCACCCATGTTCAAGCTAACAGTAAATCGTGTATCTGATTAACACACTAGTGGTCAAAAGTTTTCGATCACCATGATAAGAACTGTATAATTCATTGCAATGGACAAACACAATATGCAAACTAGATTCACCAACAATATAAATATGTTCTCTCTCTGTCATTAAGTACAATACAATATAGTTCAGATTTTAGCCTTTTCAAAGTATCCACCCTTTGTCCTCAGGATAGCTGCACCAACTCTTGGCATTCTGGTGATAAGAATATGTGGCGTTTTTGCAGATATTGCAATCCAACACATCTGTAAATAAGTCCATACATCAACAATATTGGATTACCTCAGTTTTCTGACCTCTTTTGTCAAATTCATCTTGTAAGAGCTGAGCAAGTGAATAACTTGGTCAGATCATCTTCTCCAATTGCTCACCAGTCTCTTTCCTACTACATACCCTCTGCACAATTTAGAAGCATTATTGGGATCATTTTCCTGTTGCAGAACAAATTCATGACCAATAAGTCTCTTGGCAGATGGAACTACAAAACGTTGTTGATCAGTATCCTGTGATATCCTTCCTTCTTCAATGTTCCATTAGTTCTCACTAGATCACTGACTTTATCAGCTGCAGAACATCCCCACACCATGACTGACTCTGCACCATATTTTGCCATTGGCATCCCACTCATTGTCTTTATACATTAGCAATGAAGTCAAACAAACATTCGACAATGGCTACCAGATATTTCAAACTTAGATTTGTCCCTGAATAATGACTGGAACTATTGCTGTGTGCTCCAGTTCTTTATGTTGCTGAGCTCATTGCTATATTTTCACCTTATTTTGTTTCTGTTATACAGATTTTTTGGATTCTAGGCACCCCTTTAAACCTTGTCCATGAAGACAGCACTGCACTGTTGGCACAGAGATTGGAGCTGCTTACATACTGTTTACTTCCTCACAAATTTCAGGTGCAATACAAGTCCTCTGATGTTACTCTAAACATATAGGAACTGATGTTCTATGTATGATCTTACTCAGGGTCTTACGAATCATGAAACACTTGTGTTGACACCAGTTTGCATGAATGTCTGCAATTATACACCATTGTAGATTGAGATACGCCAACTTTTGTTGCTATTGTCATACTAGAATAGCCTTCCTGCTGCAGACCTATAATTACAGCATGTTTTTCAGTTCCAGTCTCCTGCTTTCATCCCATTAGGAGGTAACATTGTATCAAGCTGATCAGGTACACAAGGACACTGCTAAATGCACACGATGTACCATAGATTAATGAGAACAGTTTGCTACACACACAACTGAAGGAATGAAGCCTGTTCAGATGGAACTGTTTTATGTAAAAATACATCACTGTTGTTGCAGATACTCATCAGCATTTTATGTATGAAAATGATAATCCTAACATAGATCAGTAAGCTAAACCAACTAGGAGAAATTTCACAAAGTACACAAAAGGCAATGATTAACATAGGATTTTGCATGATAAGTGATGGTCATTGACACTAATGCAACCCAAATACTGGATATGAGATGTACACATTCCTAGTAATGGACACTGAGCTTGACAGTACTGAACATAAGATATGCAGTTTTGATGATTAGTTACAGAACACCTGTGGCTTTGTCTATATTGCCTATTTATCGATGAATGTATTATAGGAATGAAAAATAATGAAATACTTAGCTATTACATTTTAAATACCAGCATTAAAGAAATAAAATATAAAAAATACAAAGATACAATTGGCAGTGAAGCACATTTTTTTACCTAAAAGTTGTATAGTTAGAAAATGGCAGAGTAGTAGGCAAAGTAGAAGTTTTAATGTGCATAAGGGTTCCAAAAATGTGCCAAGAATTTTCAAGAAAGTGAAATTTTGTAAGTGAAATAACTAAGAAACTAATGTGGTGTTGTACCACAGAAAGATATACTGGTTGAATGTAATTTTTTTAAGACTTCTTTCCAGCCACCACCCAGCCAATCTAAGACAGGTTTGAGCACTGTGTCATAACCAGAATGACAAATGGGCAGTAGAGGCAATACTGCAAATATCACAGCACACAACTGAGGCCATTGCCACACCTGACTGAAATGTGATGGCATAATCACCAGTTCAGCAATATAACCTCACTATGTCAGGTGACACTGCGAGATGAGTAATGTGTACTACTTTAGTTGCTGTGACCTCACTGATGACCTCAAGAGACTGCTGAGCTGGAATGTCAGCATGTTCCACTCCTGCTTGCTGCAGCCACTGTCCTTGTTGCTGCTGCCATGCAGGAGACTGTTCCATTGTAAAACAAAATCTAAAACTCAGGCTGTCTCATTAGCACCCAGGGCACCTGACAAGCTCTCACCAACCTGCCCCACACTTTGTCATCCTACATCCATAAGGATCACAGTCCATCTATCCTTACATTATGTCAGTAAAAATATCCAGTCCTGGAACCAGAATAATTGGACAACTAAATTGTAACACCGAATTTTTAAAAGAATTACATTTTAAGATTGCATAATTCTGGAACAGAAAATTTTTGAATACAAAGTACTTCTTGAAATATTAGTTATTTGGAAAAAAATAAACTTATCCCTTGAAAGAGGAGAATGAAGGCTTCCAAATAAGCCATCTTAATCTTAATAAACAAGTTTAGTGGGGTAGGTATCATAAGTTATGGATATTTCCTTAAATAAAACGTTTCCATATGAAATACACTATTGTCATCAGCAATCATTGAACCGTGCTGTGAATAATTAAATTTGGCGAAATACAGTGTGGACAAGAATTTGGTAATTCTGTATGCATATTATTCTGAGCTCAAATGTAATTAAGTACCTCAAACAGAAATACGTCCTCCATGCCAACCAGTGGATTCCAAAAATATCGATCATGTGAGTCCCAACTTGTGCTTCCCTCACATGACATTCTGAAAGCCGTGGATCAAGGCAGTCAGATAGATACAGTGTTTCTTGACTTCCGAAAGGCATTCGACTCTGTACTACACAGGTGCTTTTTATCGAGAGTATGATCATATGGGGTATCAAGTGGGATTTGTGACTGGATTGATGATTTCTTGGTGGGGAGGACACAGCACGTCATTTTCAAAGTTGTGCCCCAGGGAAGTGTGTTGGGAGACTTGCTGTTCATAGTATTTGTTAATGATGATGTGGAAAATATTAATGGGTAACCTCAGACCTTTTGCAGATGATGCAGTTATCTGCAGTTAAGTGCTGTCTAAAAGGAACTGTACAAGTATTCAGTCAGATCTTGATGTGATTTTAAAGTGGTGCAAAGACTGGAAACTCAATTTAAATGTTCAGAAGTCTAAAGTAGTTCATTTCACAAAATGAAGGGATGTAATATAAAAAAATGTACGTGAAGCAAATACAAAATAGGATTAACATGGGATATGGAATGGATACAAAGAAGGCCAATACAAATGATCACAGTTTTGATGCAGGGGGGAGTGTGATGATCATGCTGAAAGAGCTGAAGACTGTCAGATTTGAAGATAGATGGAAATAATCCCATGAAATCCTACTTATAAAGCTTCTAGAACCACTTTAAATTGTAAATTTAGGCATTTACTACAACCCCCTCTGTATTGCTCTCATATGGATCACGAAGACAAGATTAGACTAATTACGGAATGTACAGTGGCACTGAAAAAAGCGTTCTTCCTGTGCTCCACATGTAAATGGAATGGAAAAAATCTTAATAAGTGGTTGAATTGGATGTACACTGTGCCATTTTCTTCACAGTGGTTTTTAGAATACATATGTAACTAGAAATGGTAGCACGTGACTAAAAAGGATGGTGATGCCATTATCCTAATCATAAAAAACGTGAGCAAGGAAGAGAAAATCAGAACACTGCTCATGTTTTTGTAATCCATGATATAAATAGACCACTTGCTCACATCACTGCAGCATCCTCTCATAATAACACCAGAGCATGTATACATATTTGCAGAGTAAAAGAAATTAAGATGAGCTGAAGTACTATCTATGTAAGAATTTGTAAGCCTCCCTAAGCAACCTCTTTCAGCAAGCCAATGTTAACATCATTCACAGCTCTGCTGTTTTGATGTGGCAGTGATAATTTGTACAGTAGCTGCAGTCTTCTTTCCTTCATATTTGCAATATTTACAGTCACTTGTTGAATGAAATCATGAATTCCTAAAATGAGGTCTCATTCAACAGAGATCACTGTGAGTACACATAGGCTTGGTAACTGCATTATCATGTGTTTGTACTATTAGTTTGTGTTGACAATTCTCCAAATGGTGATGAAAAACGACGTTGTGCTTCTGATGTGGTCATTGTGATTGTAATCATCACTTTCAAGAGTTCTGCAGATTCACTCAATGTATAACAAAGATTAATATCTTTTATGTAATCCAGCAAGCTCAAAGCTCCACACATATTGGTACTTTTGAACTCCTTTTTTCCATAAATAACAGGAGGTTCTGATTTAAGTTACTTTGCTTCCAAAGAAGATAGCATTCAATAATATCTCTGAAATAAGTAATTTTCTGGAAAACTGGATGAGTAAGTGGTGAATTTTTCTGGCAGAAAGAGAGAAGCTGCAGCTAGGTGACCGTCAACTTGAATCTTTCTTTCACCTCGTAACCTATCACATCACATACTTCTTTAGCCTCCTGAAGTAGTTTACACACCGCTCCTCCACCTTCAGTTTTCCTTCTTTTGAGATACTGCTGTGAAGCACTGGAACCCTTCCCCTTAACAAGAGTGTGCACCCTATGTGACTAACCACTCATGACTGCTGCATCATCATATGTCTGTGCTGTTAGTTTGTGTGAACAATTCTACAGATGGTGCTCTATCTGTTCTGTGATGTACATTGTCAAAGACTGAGCATCAACCTTTTCTGATGCTATGAACTTACAAAGTCTATCAATTAGTTTTCCATTAATGATGTGCCTATGTTTTATCAGCTACTACAGCCAAGAACTCCATGCCCTTAATTTCATTTCTAATTTCCTCTTGGCAGATTTGAAGCATGAGGTGTTCATTCTGCATGATTTTAGAGATGCTTTTGAAAACTGTTGCTTTTTCAAAATATGGTTTTAATACGGAGCCTAGTTCTGCACCAAAATTAATCAAGGCACAAAAAAATACCAGGACTGAAACATGATTCAGCCTCACTGTGTCCTCTGAGGGCAAGTTCCAATGCACTGCAGAAATGAATAAAGTTAATAATTTGATTTAGTTTATAACTATTATCAGTAAATTTTTGGTTGTAGAACGCTATAGACCTTGTGTACTTACTGTGTAAATTTGGTAATTGGGTGCCCCATGAGGAATGGTCAATATTCAGGGATATGACAGCACAAAATTATAGTAAATGTGGGCTTTAAAAGTCATGCATTAAGAGCTGTGAGCACTTGTTCATCTTTGCTACTGTGAAACATCTTTTCTACTGAACAAATGCTTATGGCTATTAAGATATGCATTTTAGAGCCTATGATTACTAGTCTTTTTTTGCTTCAAATGTTTGTTCCTATCATATCCCTCAATGCAACAGGTATGATTAAAAGGCACAAAAGGCAAACTGACAGACAAGGTGAGATACTAGAGGACACAATACAGGAAATTGATCTCATTGTTTTAAATCTAGAAAGCCAGCGAAATGCATTCGAGGAACAATCTGGCGTAGTCACTAACATTGATGTCATGGTAAGTGCATCAGTACCTAACATCCAGTGACCATAATGTAGTCATCACTAAAGGGGAAGCTGGCAACAGTAGAGGGAGGCAAGCAAAGGAAAGCATGATTGTGTTACGATGGCGAATTGGGATGGATGGCTTAGTTGCCTACATTGCCACATTTGCAATGGAATTGCTTCCAGTAAATGTAGACTTGGGTGTGCGTATACTAACTGAACTCTTGCAAAGAGCACAAGACATTTATATTCCTAAGATAAAAGTAGTCAGACAACAATCACTTGAAGCTCAGAAATTTCCACACTGAGGCAAAGGGTAAGATCAAGGACAAGAGCTTTAACTGTGGTTTAGGGCAGTCAGAGTGCACTGTGAGACTCCACAAATACTGGGCAATTAAGATCCACTACAAAACATTGGTTCTAATAACTAAAAGAGTACACTGGGATAAGTTTCTATGAAGGCAACTGCAGTATGACATATGGGAAAGATGGAATATGTTATTGACTGAAAAGATTATGGGATCTACTCTTATCCTCTTTACAATTTGTAAAGAGGATGACTCAATTATGGCAGGATGGAGAGAGTTAGCAGAATATCTGCCAACCACCTTACTTCCTGATGGTACCACATATACAGATACTGAAATACACACACATCTTCAGAATGAACTAGATACTGAATATGACTATCAGATGTTGGTGCTACCTTCTGCTGATGAAGCAATTACTATCACAGTTTACAAGCTCAAACCTGGAAAACACCTGGTCCAGATGGTGTGTACCTCTGAGATTGTGCAGGTGGTAGGTCAACTGAGAACACCATACTTGACAGACTTTCTAAATGAGGCATTTCAGATAGGTAAGATACCAGTGGTATGGAAAACAACTAGAGCTGTAGTGATTAAAGAGGGACAGGGTAAAGACCTAGCATCGGCAAAAAGCTACAGACCCATTTGTTAGTTACATATCTTGGGGAAAAGTTCAGGAGCATCTGCTTTATGACTGGCTGCTGGTACACAGGGAGCTCTTGGGTCTAAACCAATGTCAATATGGATTCAAAAAAGGAAAGTCAGTAGATGATGTGGTTAATAGATTTAGATTGTAGAAATTATGATAACAAAGTGCACAATAATGCTCACGATTGACATCGCAGGTGCATTCAATAATCTTTGGTGACTTGCAGTGTTCACACACCTCTGAGATCTCTGGGTCACCAGATGTCTGTATAAGAGCTTTTTTGATTATTGTAGTGGATGTAGTGACCAGTGGCTTGTGAGGCAGGTAATCAGAAAGATTACCAAGGAGTGTCTTCAACACTCCATAACCGGTAAATTGTTCTGGGATCTTAGTATTGAATCCCATATTAAATCTATTAGATGGGACAGATACTACCCTAGGTGCTGCATGTGCAGGTGATATTCTAGTAACTGTGTCCATAGACTCCAGGAATAGAATTGAGGAAAAGGTGAATGATGCACTTGCTCAGATGCAGCATTGGTGCAAAGGCAACAAACTGTCTACAGCTGTTCAGAAAGCCACATATGTATATACTTACGAAGGGAAGACTTCCTCTTGCCAGATATCCTTCCCTGAGGATTGACGGAATCTCTGTAAAACACAGAAATATTTGCAGGGATTTAGGCATTCTTCTAGACAAGAAAAGGAAATTTCTTGAACTTGTAAGGTCTATTACTCAGAATGCAGCTAAAATTATGCATAAGATTGCTTGTGCTGGACCTGCTGATTGTAAATTACTGTTGAACGTGGTGCTGTCATATATCAGTGCTAATTTCAATGCCATTGTGGGCCTCACTGCCAGTGTCTAGGTAGCTGCAAAACAAATACTGCAATGAATTCAGTAGAACATACTTGTGAGGTTCAGCAATGCTTTTTCAGTATGCTTGTTGAGGGTTTACAGGTGATTCTCAGGATATGTCCAGTTGATATCTTGATAGGTACAGGACATTTACTGGCCAAGCAGTTGGACAAATGGCAGTCTAGCTTGGACATTAGCAGCACTGCAGGGGGTGTATGCAGCATTTTCTGAAGCATTAGAAACAGGCTCAAACTGTGGAACTTTGCCTCTACTCAAGGTATGGTACACCTATTAACAGATCACGGTCCATATCCCAAACATATGTGTTGAGTGGAATGTAGTAATACAGCAATCTGTGAATTTGAAGATGAAGATTCCACTAATTATGTCATTTATAGTTGCCCCTTTTTCCAGAGAGACTGCGAAGATTCCACTAATTATGTCATTTATAGTTGCCCCTTTTTCCAGAGAGACTGCAGACAATTAGGCTGTGATCATCAAATAATTGCAAGAATCAAAACTTGTGTATTACATTTGATATGATTGCACATCGACTATCTAAAAAGCAGCTGCTCAGCTTTCAGTCTATGAGATTAAGTGGATGCTCCAAATAGCAAAACAGCATCAACATATCACAAGAAACATTTTCCTCCATTGTGGATATCGATAGGCACCTATAAATGTAATTAATTAAGAGTTTCCAGATAACAGGTCAAATATTTGAATCAACAAACTGAATAGAACTGAACTGAATACCATAAATCTGCCATGCCTGTGGCTGTTAAAATTGCAACCCCAAGACGAGTGTAGATAATGAAACTTTACTTATTACGTGTACAGTATAACAGAAATATTAAATGATTATATTTGTAGGGGATGTGTTGGTACACAGGGCGCAAAATGTAGTACATAGAGCTGGCAGCAATGAAGGTTCTATCCCAGCTGACATCAAGTCAAACTGAACCTTGGTGTCAGACACAAGGGTGTCACCCCATCCCTCAAATCTATGACAGAGTTCATCCACCACTATGGCTGGTGAGTGGTGGTCTGTCTGCACATCAGCAACCCACAACCAAAGGTTTTCAGTGGATGAGTTGTGGAGAACATACCACCCAGGACAACAGCTTAACACCACCAGCCTTAACAGGTCAGAAGTGTAATGGCTGCTGTCCAAATTACTAGCTATGCAAACCAAAGTTTCATGTGTTGCACATCAAGTGACATGTTAGACTGTCGCATCAGATGCATGAACTGTATGGCAAGACGAATTCAGTCTGAGAATGTCTGTACTCCTCAAAGCGTCCACACATGGACATGTCCGTCATCACGCTGTACGCAAAACCAGGACTTGTCTGAAAAGGCGACATGGTACACTCTTGTGTCCAGTGTTGTCATTGGGCTAGCTGCTGCTGACACACCTCTCTCTCTTGCTTTTTGAGGGAGGCCACAACAATGGTGGGCACACTAGTAGTCTGTAGTGTTCAACATATCATTGCAGTGTGCGTGTGCATACTTCTCCTACTGCACACAAACCCAGTTTTTGACTAAAAGTACATGATGTGGCTGTACAATCCTGCATGACTGATCGAAAAATATTTCTGCCTATTGAGGCACTAGTTATATGGGGTCATTGAGATCCTGTATGGCATTGGGTATGACCCTACTAATCCCATTAATTCCATATTTCCGTGACAGTCGTGGGTTCCTGACCAATGTGAGCACAGTTTCATGGAATAATGAACTGCATTCTTCATAGGTCAGGATCCTGTCACTGTTGAATTCCAACATGTACTGGTAGACATTTTGCCTACTTATATGAGGCATAATATAATCTTTTCACAAACAAACAACATTCAAAGGTGATTTCTGAATGAGAAACTGCTGCACATTCTTTCCCTATATACAAAATGTAGATCATGCTACACTGACCTTCCTTGTGCATTTCCTCTTTAATGGTAATCATATTCACGTCCAAGCATGTAGTACAATTTGATGTTTCTTGTATGTCACTTTTGTGATCTGCAATTTTAAGGGCCTGCAGTGCATCTGAATTCATTAGGTATTATCATACTAATTTTACCTGTAAACATCGGTCTTCATCTCATAAGCTGTACAGTTCACAATTACTGGTTTTTGGAACCTCCTCTCTTCAGATCTATTACAAATAGAAAAACAGTGGAGAAACAACCTCAGTTGAATTAGCTGAAGCAATGTCTATGGAAGACCTAGTGTTACATTAGGAAAATAAAAAAAAAAATATTTAACTGCCATTCATAACAGCCATACAGACCACAAAAATACTCTGATGTAAGTACAGATGTTTGTCTGTATATCTAAGCACATAGTAAGTGCTGGTAATGGCTTTGGTGCATTTGGTATTTATACAAATAATGGAGGCCCGTAGAAGGCATTAATGCCAGGGTACATAAGTAACCAGTATCATAAATCCAACAGCTAAAATGGAATATGTGTGGTCATTAATTAAAAATATTCAATAAGGCAAAAAGAGCACCTGAAAGTAAAACATGAACTGGTGGACAATGTGTGGAAATAAAATCCAGTCAGTGGGTGTGATGCTGTGGGGGGAACCAGTTATGACTAGGGACACTGATGATGATGATGATGTAAATGTAGACAAGGTAATGAAGATAAGTAATGGTAAGAGTTTTCGTATGGAAATAGTTGGGAATGTGGTTTTTAGGGAAGAAGCATCAGAGAAACGGACGTTGTTGAACAGTACTTGTCGGGGAATGACGACTCCTACCCCATCTCTTGGTGTTGTGTTAAGTCTGTACATTGTGCTCCCCTCTGCAACGGTTATATTTCAACTATAACTGTAAAATGGACATGTGAAAATAAAGGTGCGTGTGAGCAGGAGTTTTACTGTGTCCTTGATTTCACTAGTGTGTAACAACATTTTGGTGCCGAAACCCGGGAGAACATGAAGAGATAGAGCGCTACTACCCATTAAAGCGGACTCGACGCCGATGGAGAAGGTTATGAGCGATTTCAATCTCAAAATCCGGTCACGTCACGCCACGTTCAGCTCACACAGATAAATTGCGGGATTGCTCTGAAACTGTAGCAAAGGACACTAGGGGTCGATTGATTTGTATGTGATGTTACTTGGTGCATGTTTGTTGGTGGCAGAGCAATAGAGGGCAGTTGGCGTATTATTTGCAAAGCACAAAGCGGACTTGCTAAAGTTTTGGTAGACTGCAGTGCCATCTGTTAGCAACAGCAACCACTACTAAAGGTCGAGGAAGTTGAAAACTGCACGGCCGCGTCTATCTGTTGAGAACTACAAACATCACTGCTAACGATTCACACTCCAGGACAGCGCCATCCCTTAGCGATAGCCTCCAACTGACTGGTGTCTTGACCTTGAACGCACTCTCGCCACAGAAAGCAAAACCACCAACTCACCATGACAGAAGCAGTAACTACGAACTTAGGGAAGCTGCGCCGGAAGCGGACGACTTTGCGATCGAATCCGACGCGTTTCGTCAGCCAAATAAACGCCTTAGATGGCTCTACAGCTGCAGAAGAAGTCGAACACTTCCAGGAACGCCTACAGGAAACATTAGAAGAGTTGGCCGGACTCAACGATACAATACAGGACTTGCTGGATGACTTTGAATATGAAGCCGACACGGAAGCTTGTAAGGAATATACTGATAAATGCAAACGCGCCCTCCGAAAGGCGAAAGGCTTTCTAGGAGCAGCGCACTCAGGGGACAGAAATGCGACGTCAACGGCTCAACAACACGCCTGTATGGACATAAAATTGACTTCTATCAAACTGCACCCATTCTCAGGGGACATAGAAACTTGGCCTCGATTTTGGGAACAGTTCACAGCCTCCATAGACGAGAATCCGATGGTGTCAACAATGAAGAAACATGTATTCTTCCGTGGTTATCTTGATGGGGAACCTAAGGACTTGGTCGATGGCGTTGCTGTTACAGCTGATACATATGAGCACACTAAGCAAATTTTGAAATCCAAATATGAGGATAAGAACAGAATTTCCAAAGTCACCTGGATTTCTTGGAGAATCTTAACACTTCGACTTCAGGCAGTCCAGAAGCTCTCAATTCCACCTACATTGAGTGACATAAGCGCATCCAAGCACTACAAGCACTAGGAGAAAGTGTGGATGCTTTGGGAGAGTGCTTGCACCCAAACTTCTTCGAGCCTTTCCTGAAGTAATTTGTAAAAATTGGCTTGTGCATGCCGGAAGGCAAAATATTGAAGAAGGGAACCTCACCCATCTTATGGAGTTCTTAAATGAAGAGGTGGAAGGAGCTACCAACACACGCAATATTTGTGGAGATACTGTTCCACACGAAAATTATGTACCAACAGCATCTGCCTTCCATGTAAAGGTTAAAACGAAGAGGGACAAGAAGAAACAACAGAATTCAGAGCCCTTCTGTGTGTATTGCGGCGAAAGAGGACACTGGGGCCAAGATTGCCAAAAGATTGCAAGCTTGCAGGGAAGAATAGACACCCTCGAGACAATGAACCGTTGCTTCCTATGCCTGAGACGTGGCCACAACAAAAATCAGTGTTTCAAAAGGGGAAAGGCGTCCTGTGCGAAATGTAAGTGGGAGCATCACATTTCCATCTGTAGTAGCCATACCACAACAGTAAATAAAATTGAAACTATGACTTTTAACTTCACATACCTGCAGACTGCTCGTGTGAGTATCACAGGATCAACTGGTAAGAGCAAACAGACACGTGCCATCCTGGACACAGGGAGTCAACCGAGTTTCATTCACCATTCACTGATCGAATCTCTCCAACTAAGTGTCATTGGAAACACTACTCTGGAGATAACTACCTTCGAATCCAATTACAGTTCATCACTCACAAGGAAGAAGGTGCAGTTTAATATGATGGGGTGCTCCACTAATTCCCACATATCAGTGAAAGCCTTTGCAAGCACAAATAAATTTTCACAGCAACCAATAGTGCCACAAGATGTAGGAGATATGGCCTTGAGGGGTTATGCACCGCTTGCAGATCCTAAAGGAGAAACTGAAGATTTGTCTATTGAGATACTGATAGGAGCTGATTATAACTGTAGAATAGTGATTTTGGAACAACGAATCAAAGTATCACCATCACTGGTTCTTCTCTCAACAACCTTCGGATATGTTCCCAGTGGAAACAGATCTAGCACCATCGTCAGGCGACCAACTATCAACTTTATTTAGGGCAGCTGCAGTGATATATCTGATGAGTCAGTGCGCCGATTTTGGGACCTGGAGACAATTGGATTAACAGAACATCAAGGGCGAACATTAAAACCCATGGACCACCCTATTTATCAGGAATTCCGAGAGTCATACTGTGTAGAATACGGCCGCAGAGTTGTATCCCTGCCTCGAAAGAAGAATATGCATCCCTTCTGCAACTGCACAACTGCTGAAGCGCGCCTTCGCTCCTTATAAGACAAGCTGCGAGGGAATGAAGAGCTGAAGGTCATTTATCATGAGACCATGTCGAAATATATTGAGAAGAACCAGGTAGAAGTAGCACCTGAGGACTGTACTGCTGGAAACACATTCTACCTGCCACACCACATCGTGAAGAAATGCATCAGTGGAAGTGTGAAGTACAGTATAGTCTTCGATGCATCCTCGCATGAGCCAGAGTCTCTATCGCTGAATTATGCCCTCGAAAAGGGACCAAATTTACTTCCGGATATTCTATCAATCTTATTACGATTCCACACACTTCCGGTGGGATTAGTGTGTGATGGTGACCAAGCTGCCCTGCAGTTAACATTGAAAGAAGACGACAGAGACCTCACAACGTTCTTTTGGTATAGTGCTGAGCAAGCTGGAAGTGGTGCCTACATGTCTACAAATGATATGATTACATATCGCTTCAAACGTTTGCAATTTGGACTTGCATCAAGCTCATTCCTTTTGTCAGCTTCCATAAGGGAGCTAGCAGCACTAAATAGTAAAAAATATCAAGCTTCAGGACTTGTAAACAGCTCAGTAGTCATGGACGATTTCGTAGTGAGTGTTAGAGACAGCGATACCGGTGCAACTCTTTACCATGAACTGACACAACTCTTCCAGCAGATAAGTCTACCATTGTCCAAATGGGCGACTAATTCGAATGAGCTGAAGGCAATATGGGATATCAAAGGCCTTGAAGCAAAGTTCACAACCCAAGTTTTAGGAATTAATTGGAACACGGAAAATGACTCTATCTGCAGTGACTACACGAAGATAGCTGAAGATCTAATGGACAAACTGGTTACCAAGAGAAATGTTCTTCGAGCAGCTGCTCAGTTTTATTACCCTGGGTGTGTTCACTCCTGTTGGGATCGTTTCAAAGCTAATTTTCTGAGACACATGGCTGAGGGGTCTTACATGGGAGGAAGTTTTGCCCAAAGATCTTGCATGTCGTTGGCACTCATGGGTCTCAAAGCTTCATCACTTGTCATGACTGCATATTCCTGGATGGATAGGGACACTGGGCACAGGTGGCTCTGTGGAGGTGCATGTATTCTGTGATGCATCTGAAAGAGCCTACGGCGCTGCTTCGTATATAAGGACAGCTGCTGAAACTGGATACACTTCGCACTTTGTCTGTAGCAAGAACAGACTGGCACCTCTCAAGAATGTAACTCTACCCAGGCTGGAGTTACTTGCTGCATTGGTCAGATCACGACACCTTCATTACTTTTGCCAGGAAACAGGGTTTGATGCCAACAGAGCTACATTGTGGAGTGACTCGACAGTCACTAGGTACAGACTGATCCAAACAAACGGAAAACGTTTATTTGTAACCGAGTGGCAGAGATATTGACATACACCACATCCAGCCAATGGAGGCACTGTCCAGGAAGCCAAAATCCTGCAGATCATCTCACGCGGAGACTAAAAGCAAATCTGTTAGTCACTCTTGATATCTGGTGCTGTGGTCCACCATGGCTTTCACAAGACAAGCAGTTCTGGCCAATGGATATCTCAGCCCCACCTCTATCAATGCCAGAAGCCAAAACGAGAGCAAATACCACTCTGATCACCATCACTGAACCACTACTGGACATAGCAAGGTTTAGCTCATATTGGCGAATATTACATATAACTGCCTTTGTATTTCGATTTATCAGCACAACAAAAAACAAAAAGAGAATCTCCAGCAGTTTTAGTGCTTTGGAATTACAAAACGCCCGCACCTACTGGATCAGAAGAGTCCAAGAGTAACTATTCACTGGAACAATTGACCAAGGAATCAAAGATTGCTCGATACAATCCCTTTATATTGGATGGCATCCTTTGTCTTGGTGGTAGGCTCCAATGTGCTGCACTGTCACACTCAGAGAAGCATCCAGTTATATTGGATGGACGTCACCATTTCACTGAGCTACTCATCAGACATGCACATGTAAGACTGCACCATCTCGGTGTGCGGATTGTGTTAGGGGACATGCGAGAAGAATTTTGGATTCTACGAGGATGACAAGCAGTTGGGAGAGTTCTTCACTATTGCCTACCATGCAAGCTAATACACAGTAACCGGTATGAAGAGATGGAAGCCCCACTTCCACTGGACAGAGTTTAGCCTTCATGACCATTTGCAGTAACAGGTATCGATTTTGCTGGACCATTATATGTAAAATCTGGACATCAAACAAAAAAGTCCTACATGGTTCTATTCACATGTGCAACAACAGGTGCCATTCATATTGAACTTGCAACTGATATGTCCTCTGATAAATTTTTGATGGCCATGCAATGCTTTGCAGGACGTAAGAACCTACCAGTCACTGTCTACTCAGACAATGCTCCAACATTCCATGCAGCCAGCTCAGAACTGTCAGAGCTTTTCAAAACCATGCAGCATACTGACGTACAGCTCTACTGTGCCCACCATTGAATCACTTGGAAATTCGTACCACCACATGCGGGTTGGTGGGGAGGCTGGTGGGAACGCATGGTAGACTCAGTCAAGTGCTGCCTGAGGAAAGTTCTTGGTCACTCCCAGGTGGATGAAGAGAGCTTAAACACCACCTTGATCAGCATAGAAGCCGCAATAAACTCACGACCCATCACTCAAGGAGAGAGCGACACTGCATTGACGCCAGCCCACTTTCTAAATGTGGGAAATTAGTAAAAATTCCATGTGGGTCAGAGCCAGCAACTAGAAGGGACCTTGCCAAGGCGTTCCGACTTAGACAAAAGGTCAGTGAAGACATCTGGCGCAAGTGGAAGACAGAATACATCCTGCTGCTAAGACAATATCATGAGGTGAAGGGACACCCTTCGCAAAGGAAACCGAGACTTGGATAGGTTGTTCTGCTCCAAGAAGACAACAAACCATGACACTTGTGGAAGAGGGCAGTGGTAGAAGTAGTGCGGCATGGCAGAGGCAGTAAAATATGGTGCATCATCCTCCACCAGCCAGATGGTACGAATATCTGTCGACCGGTCCAGCTGGTCATCCACCTCGAGATGGACCAGAGTGGGGAGGATGTCGGGGAATGAAGCCTCCTATGCCATCTGTTGGTGTTGAGTCTGTACATTGTGCTGCCCTCTGCAGCGGATATATTTTAACTATAACTGTAAAATGGACATGTGAGAATAAAGGTGTGTGTGAGCAGAAGTTTTACTGTGTCCTCGATTTCACTAATGTGTAGCAACAGTACTTGTCAGCCATTACTCACTGAAAGCCAAGGACAAGATCATAGGAATCTGGGTCAGGATAGGAGGGAAAGGCAAAAAATGTTTAATAATGCAAAATTTTGTGTAATACTTGCTAAGACCAGTGAGGCCATTTATCCAAACTGGTTGTAAGAACTGAAACAGCAACTGAACAAGAAATGGAGGAAACCAGTAGTTTATTTAGTTTACATAGCCACGCTATAAAACGATGGGAGAAATGATGGTTCTGGGCCGTTACCATGTTGAAAAGTGAAAGGGATGGACCCTATGATAAAGATAAAGCAGAAGACTTAAATTATAAAGAGACTGAAAGTGATTTATTATTCGAAAACGCTGAAGGAAATCATATAAGTGAGGAACTAGGTTGTTCATATATAAAAGGCAGGAGAGACAATTGGGAGGAAAAATTCTTATCTAGATCTACATCTACAAGGGTACTCTACAAATCACTTTTAAGTGCCTGGCAGAGGGTTCATCAAACCACTTTTAAAATTCGCTATTATTTCAATCTTGTAAAGCGTGCCTGCTTATATAATATAGGAAAATACTGTAGACTTATATCTAAGGATGTAGTGGAAAGAACATTACAGAAGGTAAAAAGAGTGGGGAAGTAAAGTATCGAATGTCCAGAAACCTAAAAAGGAATAAAAAACTTTTAGTTAAAAAAATATATGTTCTATGTAATAGATTTTTTCTTCTAAATTCATAACTGCTGAAGTAAAGAAATCATTTGACATCTACATAAGTCCCTTTGAATACTAGAAAATCCTGATCAGAATGCATATAGACTGGTGTATCTAGAATATAAAAAATTATTTCAATTACATAATGTCCCTAACTTTATAAAGATGACACCTAAAATCGAAATTTTGTTAGTCCAGATTTTTTACAACATTTTCTGCTTTATACAGCAAGATGCAAAATCCAATACCTATGTCTTCTATGAAGTCGGGGCAGCTAGCGTCTTTTGAGGGCAATACAGCTAAGTTAACAGTGAAATATATATAATGTTTTAAAAGTTTATGGGTTTTTATTTTATTAGATGCTATGTTAAATTTAGATCTCGAAGATTCAGTATGTATTTCCATACAGCTAAGATTTCACGAATTAACTTATTTAAAAAATTTATAATCACAATCCATTTTTTATGAAGATCCATACTTGATTTTTTTTAACAAACATTACTCGTCTTACTGCTGTTGCTGTTAATTTTTCTCCTAATTGTGAATCTTCAGAATACATTTGTTCTTCTGTGATTATTTGAAGTTGACTATCTGCTTCAAGTCTTCTTTTCTCATTCTTTATTAACTTTATAAAAAATATAATGTATTTTACATGCTTCAACTAATTTATTTATTCCTTGACCACCTATAGCTAATCTTTCTTTTATTTTTGTTCCTGTACCACAATAATTATAACGAGGAAGATGTATTTCAAATCCTAATTTATCAATTAAAGTATCTATTAAACATTTAAATTATTTTTCTGCTTACCAAGTAATATGAGGGAAATTATTAAAAAATAGATAATTGAAGAATACCTTATGAATTATTAATACCGAAATTACTCAATTTTGATTGTTAAAATTTTTGTTATTCCAATTTGTTCTCCACAAATAACAGCTAATTAATCGATTAAATTTCAAACATCTTTCATTCAAGTAGATTCAGTTGGCTTTTCGGTCTATTTTTTATAATTTCTCCATCATTTTTTTGATTTACACTTGAGTGTTATCTGCTGATAATTTTGGAAAACAGACATCAAGAATTTCTTTTACCAAATTATTATATTTAATATCTCCAGTTTGTTTTATTTTATTTGGCTTCTTGTTCCTGGATGAAATAAGATATTTCCATAATTTGATAAATCGACAGTATTACATTTTGTACTTGTATCAACAATAGTAAACTGTTTTTTAGTTAAAAAATTCATGAAACATTCTTTACCCTCATATGTCCTGTTCATTTATCTCTATCAAATTTTGTCTGTAATTTACCAATAAATTTAAATGTGGCAACTGATCTTAATCAAAAAACTTGATCTTCACTATGGTTGATAATACCAGCTTTCTTTCACTTATGTTTATTATTTTGAAGTTTGCTTGCTTGTCATCTTTTAAGTTTTTTCTGCTTTTAATCTCTTTTTCATATTTATTTAATGTATCTTGTATTTTCGATTCAATGTATAATCACATTGTTCAGTTGGTGGCATATCATACAATTCTTTTAAATATTTATCATGATTGTCACAAATAATTTTTTGTGCTTGTCTATTTACTTCTATAGTTTTTGATACATCATCACCTAAACCTTGAAGTCCATCTTTAACTTTTTCTATTGCATCAATAACAAGTTCAACTGCGATAATAAATCTTTCATATTGTGTTCTAGTTGTCTTCTATGTTTCTAAAATTCTTCTTTTACTTCTTTCTTTATCTTTCTATTTCGCGTACCTTATTTCTTTAACAACTTCAGGGTCATATTTACAAACATTTAAAAAAGATAAAAAGCATTAATAATTTATTTTTCATGATTCATGCTTTCCATTTTATAGTTCTGTGTTTTATATTTTTATGTTTTAGGTTTTATATTGTAAAAAAATCTTTAATTTATATCTATATTTATCTTCATTAATTTTTTTTCTTGTATCAATTCTAATGGTTCCAAATTTATGTCAAATGGACCATTTATTTCAATTAAAATGTAATTCATCCATTCTCAAAAAATATATTGTCTGTTTACTAAGAGATGGTTATAAAAATGCTACATTAGTTGGTTTTTACACACTTTTTTAAATTCCAAAGATTACTTAAAAATAATAAATTAGATTCTGATGAAGAAACTATAATAATATCTATTGGTCAGTTTAGTTTAGAACCTTTAGGAAAGGGTACTCACTCTAAAAACCAATATATATGTATTTACCTTGATTAATTTTTCTTCTCATATCTATTCTAATGTTTCCAAATTTATCATTATTCCTATATTAAGAATGATGCTAAATTGTATTTGGATATAAAATATAGTATTGGAGAAGTTTTCAGCTTTAGTAATCATATGGTTCAAGCTAAAAAAAAGATATTGCTAAAATTTGCCGAAATTTATTCTATTCGAATTATAAGCATAAATTTTAATTTAGCAGATATGGCATGTATCTGGAAAAGAGTATTAATTTTCATCAAGAATTTAATATTATTGCTTCTTTAACACCTTATTCAGAATTTTTAGCCCCTATGATTTTTGAACAAATTATTCTTTATCTGTTCCAATTTATGATATAAGAATTCAGTATTTAGAAATAAACATTACTGATGAAAATAATAATAGACAGATTTTAATGGTACTGATATAAAAATTAAATTAGAAATAGAGCTTCAACTGATGTTAGTAAAGTTTGGTGAAGAATTATTTAAATTTTTAAAATTAAATTAAAAAAATTTAACAAGTTTTAACATTTATAATGAACATGACTGAGAGCTATCAGTTGTATCTGATAGTTATAAAGAAAGTAAAAATCATTTAAATATTCCTAGTAAAGACAATAGCGCTGCAACTGCTGTGTATAAACAGCATTATACACAAAATACCTCATGGAGCTTCATCATCATTCACTAGACCATTTATATACACTGAAGCGTTAAAGAAACTGGTATAGGCATGGATATTCAAGTATAGAAATATGTTAACAGGCAGAATACAGCATTGCAGTTGGCTGCACCTATGTAAGACAACAAGTGTCTGGCACAGTTGTTAGAACGGTTACTGCTGCTATAATGGCAGATATCAAGATCTAAGTGAGTTTGAACATGATGTTACAGTTGGCACATGAGCGATGCAACACAGCATCTCCGAGATAGTGATGAAGTGCGGATTTTCCCATACGACCATTTCACGAGTGTACTCTGCGTATCAGGAATCCAATAAAATGTCAAATATTTGACATCGCCAAGGCCAGATAAAGATCCTGCAAGAATGGGACCAACGATGACTGAAGAGACTCATTCAACATGACAGAAGTGCAACACTCCCACAAATTACTGCAGATGTCAATGCTGGGCCATAACAAGTGTCAACGTATGAACCATTCAATGAAACAGCATCGATATGGGCTTTTGGAGCTGAAGGCCCACTCGTTTACCCTTGATGACTGCATGACACAAAGCTTTACCTATCGCCTGGACCCATCGACACTGACGTTGGATTGTTGGTGACTGTAAACATGTTGCCTGGTCGAACAAGCCTCATTATAAATTGTATCGGGTGGATGAAAGTCTATGGGTATGGAGACAACTTCATGAATCCATGGCCCCTGCATGTCAGCAGGGGACTGTTCAATAGGTGGAGGCTCTGTAACTGTGTGGGGTGTGTGCATTTGGAGTGATATGGGACCTCTGATATGCCTAGATACGTGTCTGACAGGGGTCACGTATGTAAGCATCCTCCCTGATCACCTGCATCCATTCATGTCCATTGCGCATTCCGACGTATTTGAGCAATTTCAGCAGGTCAACGTGGCACCCCACACGTCCAGAATTCCTACAGAGTGGTTCAGGCACACTTTTCTGATTTTAAACACTTCCCCTGGCCACCAAACTCCCCAGACATGAATATTATTGAGCATATCTGGTATGCCTTGCAAGGGGCTGTTCAGAAGAAATTTCCACCCCCTCGTACTCTCACGGATTTATGGACAGCCCTGCAGGATTCATGGTGTCAGGTCCCTCGAGCACTACTTAAGACTTTCGTCAGTTCGATGACATGTCGTGTTGTGGTAGTTGTGTATGCTCGCGGGGTCCCTACACAGATATTGCACAGATGTACCAGTTTTTCGGCTTTTGGTGTATTTTTATGACACTTTGACACCATCCTTCAAATTCATGGAGCACTACATTACACCTGTTTTCTATAAGTCTTCTGGAGTCACTTCTTACAAGAAACAGCACGTGATCTGCAAATGGTACCAGTCCTCGTACGTTATCACTGTTACATCATTGTAGCAGCATAAATGCTGGCAATCTCTGATACCCAAGAGGACAGACCGCAGATAGCCACAATGAAAAAGAAGCATCAAAGACAGAGATTTGTGGTGTATTGACACTTATTTCTACTAAAGAAAAACGACTCTTTATGAATGTGCAATGGTACCACCTGATGTCACTATACAAACAGAGTAGCTGGCGCAACGTTACTGCCATCTATCATCAATTAAGTATGGCATTAACCTACTCTATCAGTTTTGCTTTCAGAGGCATTTCTAAGAATACACAACATTACACTCAGCCCTGCTGTGATTTTCGAACTGTACAATGGTCTATCGTGCTACAGGAATGTTATGACGACTCTATTAACTTACAAATATAGGAAAGCACTTCAGTATATCTTATATTTCTGAGAGTTTCTACATGAATGTCAGTCAGCTGCCACTGCCGAATGTGTGAGGTTGGACAGGAATGTGCAGAGATATGTTGCTGCACAGAGAATGGTTGTCCACAGCCATGCCTGCTGAGTGCGGATGCGAGACCTACCACCACTGGAATCAACGAGCAGCGTCACACCACTGCTAGGTGCTATAACACTCACTATAGAAATGTCCAAAACTACTCTATAACATGAGTTTTCATCGCCATTGAGCACAGTACACTACTTTCAAGGATCTCTTCAATCCAATCACAAATACAGTGTGGTATTCTATATCTCGTTCATATGGTGACACCTTCATGCAGTGCACGTTGATATTCTGTCTCCAGAAAGATAATAATGTATGAGTATAAAACGTGTTCAAAATTTCTCAACCAATCGACATTAGTAATATAAGCCTAAAGTTGTGTGCACCAGGCCCTTGAGAGTTCATGAAAATAGGAATGGCTGCATAATAGCATGATGATCCACCTTTTAGTTGGTGGTGGAGTATTTATTGCTGTCAGAAGTAGTTTACCTTGTAGTGAAATTGAAGTAGATAGTTACTGCGAAATAGTATGGGTATAGGTTATACAGTACTTGTACTTGACAATTGAACCGTTTTACCGATCCCTCGACTGAGGAGCGGGGGGGGGGGCATATAAAAAATACCTGTAACTTACGGGCTCAGTTATGTATGATTTAAATTACGTGTAAAATTACCACTAAAATAACGGGAAAATATCCATAAAATGACGTAAAAATGATATAAAATATATGTAAACAGAATTACAGGATGAACTAGAGCAATGAAAAACTTTAAAAGAGAATCGAACTAAAATTAAAAAATGATGATAAATTTAAAAATTGTGTGTTTTTCTTTAAGAAATCTCGTTCGTTGAAGATGTGCAAAATTGTTATACATCCGTCTTACAGCTATTGCCTATGAAGTATCTTTATTTTTATTTCTACACTCACACATGGTAGAAATTAACAGCAACAAGTGAGGCAGCAATGGGAATAATCAGATGGACCAGCAGTTTATTGTTAACTTTTACAAATGCATTCTTGAGCAACATTTAAGAGTTTTTCCTGAAGGCACGCCCATTGTTCGTTCTTTACATATTAAAAGAATCAGTTGTATCATAAAGGGACGTTAAACAGAAACGTAAAAAAAAAGATATCTTCCTTGAAAAATAATCTACGATACAGTATCTATGTGACGAAAATTACAAAATTAAAGATAGATATCTATAGCCGGAATATTCGAGATTTTAGTAACTGAAAAACAATGCATTTCTGATAAGGAAAGACCGTTCACATGTTAACAAACTCTGGGCATTACTAATAAGTTATAATAAAGCGAATCTGCCAATCAACAAACTACTACTTGTGTACGTGGTCCCATTAAGAATGGTACCCATGGTGAGAGTTCCATCTCGAAAATGTTGACTTATAGGATACTAAAATGTCACCCTCTCTGTTCCCTCCTCCCTAGGTACAAAACTCTTCATAAACCTCAACTGACAACACAATACAGTTGCACAACGAAACACACTCGGCAAAATTTTATTCTTTCAAATTTCAAATAATGGTTAACAATTGCCAGACGGTAATTTAATTTAGCGTATTGTATTATGTTCCTTTTGCGTTTGCTGAAGAAGTGTTCGAGGGTACTGTGTGGCCATTAATATCGCTACTTGTCTGTAGAAGTAGGCAATATTCGTCATTGGAACTAATGTCAACTAACGTGATCTAGAAGGTGTGGCGTGACCTACCTTCACTTCCGGAAGGTTCTAGATGAGTCTTGTTATGTTCTAATAGGAACATATCGCATAAATATTTCCACATCCATCGCAAGAAACCGCTCCAAACGATCGCGCGAAACTCAAAGTCTCTGGCTTGCGGTCTAATGGACACCGCACTGTTTCATTGTTGAACCAAAACCCCTCCCTCCCTCCCACCACTGTGATAAGATTTCAGCTTCTGTTCTTTAGTCATCGCTCAGCTCGGTTCGGCATCGCATCGCCTTCAGGGTTGTGTAAATTCATTGTGAGTTGTAAGTGGACAGTGGTGCATGATTGTGGTTCGCATAGACGTTTGTGCGTTGTGAATGTAAAAGCGCAGTGTATACAGTGGCAAAATGACCGATATACATAAGTTTTTTGTACCTCATAAGCGAATGAAAACTGCAAATGAAAGTGGAGATGTCGAAGAAGATACTGTCTATAATGAGGTATCAAACCATCACAATTAAAAATTCCAGTAGTTGTGCTGATGGACAAAATAAAGGGTAGTAGTATCCTGGCCAGTATTCCCGATGTCGGAAATTACAGTGAAAAAAAAAGGATATTGACAATTACCTAAAGTATAAGATTTTATTGAATCCATGGCAGCCTGAAAAAAGTTATAATTTTAAGAATGAGATAGACAGCACAAAAAGAACATTTCGACCAGACTGCCTGTCTTTATATTCCTGACTAGTCTATTCTAAAGCAGTTAAAGGTGCCCTATGCAAGTTTTGTGTGCTTTTCCGCCCACGCATTACACATGATAGTCATCATGGCGCATTCATAAGCCGCCCATTCACAATTTCAAAAAGTTTGATGAATGTGCAAAAATGCATATGAATTCCGAGTGGCATAAAGATGAAATAGAAAAGCCAAACAATTTCATTATTGTTTTGACAAACAAAGCTAATAGTATGGAAGAACTCGCCAACGAGAATCTTGCGAAATTAGTACAAACTAATTTTGCAAAGTTAAAATCAATTGTGTCTTGTGTATTGTTTTGTGCATTACATGACTTACCTTTAAGAGGAAAAACAAATTCAAATGCTGTATTTGATGATTTGTTACAATTTAGAGCACAGTCAGGTGACGAAACATTGCGGAAACATTTTGAGGGTGCGCCTAAAAATGCTACCTACGTTTATCATAGAACCCAAAATGATTTAATTTATGTATGCGCCTAAGTACTAAGAAATGATTTGATTAATACCATCAATAACAGCGAATCATTTTCAGTTTTGGCAGACGAAACAATGGATATTGCAGGCACAGAACAACTTTCTCTTTGTGCACTTTATTTTGACCTTGCAGCTAATGTTGTCAGAGAAGACTTCCTTGGATTTACACCATTAGCAAGGTTAGATGGAATATCTACTTTATCTGCTTGGGGTTTAAATCTAGATAAAATGCTAGGACAAGGCTATGATGGGCGCAGTACGATGGCCGGTAAAATTGGCGGAGTACAGAAGATAATTGCTGAGAAATATCCCAAGGCTCACTTCTATCATTGTGCTAGACATGGACTTAATTTAATTGTGAATGATTTGAACACCTTACCAGAGGTTAGAAATGCCATTGGTACTATCAAAGAAGGAATTTCTTTTTTCTGGGGGAGAACGCAAAGGAAAGTCCTAGTTGGGAACCTTCAAAAATTGTGTGAGACACGCTGGACTGAGAAGCATAAGTCTATAAGGATATTTAATGATAAGTTTTTATAAATTGTTGAAGCATTAGCAATTTTATGTAAGAAGGAGATCGTGAACCTAGGCAGAAAGCCTGGCAACTTTACTGCACACTTACTTCTCCAACATTTATTTTTGCATTAAAAGTCATAGCAAAATATTCAGCCAAACTAGAACCTGTCACCAATATCCTACAATCAGTAAACATTAACTTGTTAGAAGTTTCAGAACACATTCAAGGAATTGTAAAAATGTTATTGGATGACAGAGAAAATGCGAAAGCCGAATTTGAAATGATAATGAAAAGTGCTGAAAGCAACTATAGTGCACTTGGAACAGATGTCACTGGCATTTGACAACCGCGAGTTGTTGTACAGCAAATGCATATTTCAAATCATCCATCAGTTTCTGTCAATGAGTACTACAGAAAATCTCTCTTTATTCCATATTTGGATTCCCTAGTCCAGTCCTTGCAAGAACGGTTTTCAGAAGATCTTTTGAGATTTTTTGAGATTTTCTGCACGCACCCAAAGGTAATGAAATCCCAAAGCGACCTAGATATGAAAAGAGTAATTGAAAATATCAAAAGATTTTATGACGATCTTTTAGATAACTTCACTGAAGAAGTAAGGACATGGATCAGTATGTGGAAACGCGATAAAGTAACTGAAGGAGATATTTCTGACTTAAGCCTGACTGATCTACTGGACAAAGCCAAATTCTTGCCCACTGTAGCTTCAGCCTAGAAGATAGCCCTTAGCTTACCGGCAACCACCTGCTCTGCGGAAAGATTGTTCAGGTACTTAATTACCACAGTAACATTTTTCTGATTGCAATTACTCAATTAGAAAGACTTTGAAACAATTTCTTAAGTCCGATGAAACATTTCTTCTAATTATATTTGAATCTTGTTTGAAATATGATCACAATAGAGTAACTGAAGAAGGTTACACAGTATGAATTAGTATAGGCCTACCTCATGTTTGTTTGCAGCACTTTCAGGCGCGTGAAAACGTGGGTAAGAACTACCATGGCAGATAATCGACTCAGTTGTTTGTGTATGGTGTCAGTTCATCGTGATTAGGTAAAATCAGAGGAGAGTCCTTTATCGAAAAAGTGGTAGATAATAATGGGAAGGACCCAAGATGAATTCAATTTCTGTTTAAGTAATGCAGGTATGTGGGTAATCAGGTTTTGCACATTATTAGTAAAAGAACCGATTTCCACAATCGTATGCCTTCTTTTGTTCTTAATATTAAATTTACAACAGTATTTCAAACTACATTAATATGTTTGTAAGAATAAAACAGTCACAATCACCCTTAGAACCAAAGTTCACAAAATTGGTTAAGACATGGGTTGTGGAAATTATTGTGTACATTTAGTTTTTGCTTTACAAAATAGAAAGTAATGCCCTGTTTTTTTTCACTTTTCAGGGGAATAACAGAGAAAAGTGTGAATAGCAAGAAAATGTATTAAGGCAGGCGAAAATGAATTATTTATTCTTATTTAAAAAGAGAAAATAATTTATTTTTACCTCTTTCACTATCTGAAATTGTTATTATTTATTTTAAGCACCTATTAACACCTCTAAAAAAGAGACACCTTAACAGCAAATGTTTGAGAAACAGCGAATTCATCTAAAATCGATGTGGCTGACACTAGGGCGTTTGCCTGTAAGAATACAGCATAGCACACAAATCTAAACTTTTCAGAGCTGCCAAATTTTATTCGGAAATGCGTTTCCAGTTTTATTTGTTTCCTCTCTATGACCATGTGGAGTCGCCACACTGGGACCAAGTTTGAAACACTGCCAGTTGCTATTTACTTCAGTATTGCAAGCGAGGGTACGCCATTAACCATCCAGGCATTTGATCGATATGGCATATTGTAGAGAGATGGTAACTAATAAGTGACTGATGATTCATGAGACAATGATGGCTTGTTTGTGATAGTTTGATAATGACTTAGAAATGAGTGGTCTCAATCCCTTAGGAGCCACAAGGGCCACCTGTGTTTCTAGGCTTCTTTCCTATAATATATCCCGGATGTACCAGTTTCCAAACATACAGGAAAGATAAAAACTGATTTTCAGCGTCTTGAACGCCTGGTCAGACACAACGCTGCAGTCTTCCTATGTGGGTCAGGCACGGCGGATGAACGGGGCAAGGAACGCCGCACAGGCAAAAGCGGTTGCTGCTGCGTCAGCTGTCACACAGTGGAAACGGACGGAACCTCATCACATAGCAGCCTGCACGTGTAGCGTTATCAAAGATCTGCCTCGGGCCATTGCTGTCAAATGCGCCAGCAAATGTGACCGCCAGGTCAATTGACCGTCGCCATTGTCAGAAGTCCAGTGTGTACACACATGGCGGTAAAATCACCGTCGCCACCGCACGAGTCAGCAGTTTAAAGGCAATGTACTTTCATCATCAAACCCATTCATTTAATTTTAATGTGTTACATATTTTATTCATTGTTTTTAAATGTACAGTTTTGTTTGAAATGAACAGACAGTAAAATCTAAGTATTGTTATTGTATCGACAAATGAAAAGGAGAAAGAAAAACCGAATAATTTGGGATTTTCATCCAATCAATTTAAGAAGAGGGGAGAATAGAGCTTTCTAAACGTTGTTTGAAGGGAAGGATGACAAGATATCCTTCATTTACTTCCGAATGTCGATTTTTAATAGCAGGAAAACAAGTAATTCAGAGAGAAAAAGCTTAGGACAGGACCAAACGAAAATGGTGGCAAAATGTACAGTTTCCTGATGTAAAAACAGGATGTACTGTAGTTACAATGTTAGTTTTTTATGTTCATAACTCTGGCATGGTACTAAGAGTGCATCAGTATTTCTAAATTGCATATAAGGGAAAAACATCTGGCTTACCATGAAACGACAATGGTTTTCAGAGAACAATAGTAATTCAGTAAGCATATCAGAATGTGTAGGCTTATTCCAAAATAGAGCTCTAAAACATGAAAGAATCGTTCTTAGTTAGTACACTACGCAGCTCCAGAACACCATTGTTAAGTGCATAAAAGAAGCTTTCACAGTAATGTAAGTGAATTTGACCAGGTTTACACAGCTGAGTGTAGTGAACCGTTTTTTTCCAGACTATTAATTTAAATCCAACTACGTTCACCGCATGAGCAGTGTTTTTAAGCGCTTAAACAATTATTAGTGGTAAGAAAACAATTTATTGGCAGAATACGGTTCATAAACATAAAATCTGGAAATATACGAGTAATATATATATATATACCGGCTGGTCCACTGATCGTGACCGGGCCTAATATCTCACGAAATAAACGTCAAACGAAAAAACTACAAATAACAAAACTTGTCTAGCTTGAAGGGGCAAACCAGATGGCGCTATGGTTGGCCCGATAGATGGTGAGCCATAGGTCAAACGGTAATCAACTCCTTTTTTAAAAATAGGAACCCCTATTTTTTATTACATATTCGTGTAGTACGTACAGAAATATGAATGTTTTAGTTGGACCACTTTTTTCGCTTTGTAATAGATGACGCTGTATTAGTCACAAACATATGGCTCACAATTTTGGACGAACTGTTGGTAGCAGGTAGGTTTTTTAAATTAAAATACAGAACTTAGGTACGTTTGAACATTTTATTTCGGTTGTTCCAATGTGATACATGTACCTTTGTGAACTTTACATTTTTGAGAACGCGTGCTGTTACAGCGTGATTACCTGTAAATACCACATTAATGTAATATATGCTCAAAATGATGCCCGTCAACCTCAATGCATTTGGCAATACTTGTAACAACATTCCTCTCAACAGCGAGTAGTTCGCCTTCCGTAATGTTCGCACATGCATTGACAATGAGCTGACTCATGTTGTCAGGCATTGTTGGTGGATCACGATAGCAAATATCTTTCAAGTTTCCCCACAGAAAGAAATCATGGGACGTCAGATCCGGTGAACGTGCGGGCCATGATGTGCTTCGACGACCAATCCACCTGTCATGAAATATGCTATTCAATACCGCTTCAACCACACGAAAGCTATGAGCCGGACATCCATCATGTTGGAAGTACATCGCTATTCTGTCATGCAGTGAAACATCTTGTAGTAACATCGGTAGAACATTACGTAGGACATCAGCATACATTGTACCATTTAGATTGCCATCGATAAAGTGGGGGCCAATTATCCTTCCTCAAACAATGCCGCACCATACATTAACCCACGAAGGTCGCTGATGTTCCACTTGTTGCAGCCGTTGTGGATTTTCCGTTGCTCAATAGTGCATATTATGCCGGTTTACGTTACTGCTGTTGGTGAATGACGCTTCGTCGCTAAATATAACGCATGCAAAAACTATGTCATCGCCCCATAATTTCTCTTGTGCCCAGTGGCAGGACTGTACACGACGTTCAAAGTCGTCGCAGTGCAATTCCTGGTGCATAGAAATATGGTACGGGTGCAATCCGTGCTGATGTAGCATTCTCAACACAGAAGTTTTTGAGATTCAAGGTTCTCGCGCAGTTTGTCTGCTACTGATGTGCAGATTAGCTACGACAGCAGCTAAAACACCTAATCATCATTTGTTGCACGTCGTGGTTGATGTTTCACATGATACTGAACACTTCCTGTTTCCTTAAATAACGTAACTATCCGGTGAACGGGCCGGACACATGGATGATGTCATCCAGGATACTGAGCAGCATACATAGCACACGTCCGTTGGGCATTTTGATCACAATAGCCATACATCAACACGACATCGACCTTTTCCGCAAAGTGGTAAACGGTCCATTTTAACACGGGTAATGTATCACGAAGCAAATACCGTCCGCACTGGCGGAATGTTAATTGATACCAAGTACTTATATGTCTGTGACTATTGCAGCGTCATCTATCACAAAGCGAAAAAATTGGTCCAACTAAAACATTCATATTTCTTTACGTAATACACGAATATGTCATAAAAAATGGGGGTTCCTATTTTTAATAAAAACGCAGTTGGTATACGTTTGACCTATGGCAGCGCCATCTAGCGAGCCAACCATAGCGCCATCTGGGTTCCCCCTTCGAGCTAGACGAGTTTCGTTCTTTGTAGTTTTTTCGTTTGTTGCTTATTTCGTGAGATATTTGGCCCGGTCACGATCAATGTACGACCCTGTACACATGTGGTGAAAATTTTTTGTCCCTACTGAGACAAAAACCTGTGGGCGCCCCTGGTTGAAAGAGAACTTGTGTCTCATATCAAGTAGGTACCCACTCATACAATTATAGTCGGTGGTGACTTGAATCTACTCTCGATATGTTGGAAAAATTGTACGTTTAAAGCCGGCAGCAGGCCCGCAAAATTGTACGTTTAAAGCCGGCAGCACGCACGAAACGGCATCAGATATTGTACGGAATGCTTTATCAGAAGCCCGCATCTCGTGGTCGTGCGGTAGCGTTCTCGCTTCCTACGGCCTGGTTCCCAGGTTCGATTCCCGGCGGGGTCAGGGATTTTATCTGCCTCGTGATGGCTGGGTGTAGTGTGATGTCCTTAGGTTAGTTAGGTTTAAGTAGTTCTAAGTTCTAGGGGTCTGATGACCATAGATGTTAAGTCCCATAGCGCTTAGAGCTTTCTCAGAAAATTATTTTGAAAGAAAAAAAGAAGAGTGTTTGGTGTCATTGGCTGCAGGGCCCCTTACGGGGCATTTCCGACCGCCTTTGTCCAGGTCTTATTACATTCGACGCTACATTGGGCGACCTGCGCGCCGGATGAGGATGAAATGATGAAGACAACACAACACCCAGTCCCTGAGCAGGGAAAATCCCCGACCCAGGGGGGGAATCGAAACCGGGCTCCTTAGGACGGCGGTATGTCACGCTGACCATTCAGCTATCGGGGCGGACATTTTGAATAATTAGTTCATGAGCCCACTCGAAGCGTAAGTGGTTGCAAAAGCATACGGGTACTTGACCTCTTAGCAACAAATAATTCTGGACAAATAGGGGTACCATGGGGAATACAGAGATTAATGACACACAAAGCTGCTGCGGCTAGGCTGAATACCTACAATCATCAAAAAGAAACGCAAAATACTTTTATTTAAAAAGCTGATAAAAATGCACTGAACGCCTTTTTAAAATATAGTCTCCACTCTTTCCGATTTGATCACGTAAGCGTAGAAAAGATGCGGAATGATTTCAAAGAGGTACTATCGATAGCAATTGAGAGATATATATTCACCAAAGAAGACGAAGTAAATATTCCTGAATTCCAATCAAGAACAACTGCCAAGATGAGAAATGTAGAGGTAGATATCCTCGGTGTTGCAAAGCAGCTTAAGTCCCTTAATAAAGGCAAGACCTTCGGTACAGATTGTTTGCCAGTCAGGTTTCCTTCAGAGTGTGTTGATACAATAGCTCCATATTTAGAAATTATATACAGCCGCTCGCTCACAGAAAGTTCCGTGCCTAAAGACTAGAAAATTGCTCAAGTCACACCAGTACCTAAAAAGGGAAGTAGGAATAATCCGCTGAATTACAGGCCTGTATCACTAACACCGATTTGCAGTAGGGTTTTGGAACATATACAGTATTCAAACATTACGAATTACCTCAAAGAAAACGATTTATTGACACAGAGACAGTACGGGTTCAGGAAAAATCGCTTTTGTGAAACACAACTAGCTGTTTATACTTACGAAGTAATGAATGCCATCGATGGGTGATGTCAAATTGATTCCATAGTTTTACATGTCCAGAAGGCTTTCGACACCGTTCCTCACAAGCATCTTCTAACACAGGGCCCGCCAGACGCTGCACAGTGTGCAGACGTGCGGTAGTGCTGCACATGTGTCCACGTGTGCGACAGCGAGCGACAGCGACATCTGTTATTAGACATGTGTCCTAAATGAACGGCGGCGTCTCCACTTCCCTGTTGTACAAGCAAGAGCGCAGCATATCCAGTCTCGTTTACCCCTGGTGACCGTAACCTTAACAGAGACGTACTGAAAAATGGCAAGTACTGTTACAAAGCAAAGGACGGAAGATCTACGTTCTCAGTCGTTTAAAAATGACTGGGAACTTCAATTCTTTTTTTGTAGCTGTTGGCGGAAACTCACAGTGTTTACTGTGCCGCAGAATAATAGGCGGCCAGCGTAAGTTTTCAATTGAAAGACACTACAATACATATCACAAAGACGAGTGTAGTATACTCAACAGTGAAGAAAGGCAAGCAAAATTAAAAGTCCATAAGAAAATGGATGAGACACATCAACTCGATTTTACTGTACGTCAAAGTAACTGATACTTCTTGAACTCTTAGTTTCTTGTGTTACATTTATGTCTGTTTCACTGTACGCTGTACAATGTACTGTTTTCAATTTTCCAGAATGACAACCACACTAAATCTTCACTGCGAGCAAGTTTTAAAATCGCATTAAGAATTGCACAATCTGGGAAACCCTTTTTCGAAGGGGAGTTTGTGAAAGGGTGTCTGATTGATGCTGCAAAACTTGTGTCCCACGAACGTTAGCAGGTTTCAAGAAATCAGTCTATCCAAACAAACAGTGACAAGACGTATCAGTGCTATGGCCGGCGATCTGCACAGGCAGCTTTCTCTGTTGCGCTCGATGAAGCAACACATCTTACAGATACAGCCTAGGTTGTGATATACATACAAGGTGTCGATAACGCACATTGTGTAACAGAGGAGCGACATCTGTGCGTAGAAACATGCACTACATGAACGCTGAAGGCTGCGGCGTGCACGCTGTGACCCGGAAGTTGCACATGTGCAGGAGCACCGCACGCGTGCAGAATTTCTGGCCGGCCCTGTTCTAACCAAACTGCGTCCCTATGGAATATCGCCTCAGTTGTGTGACTGGATTCGTGATTTCATGTCAGAAGCTCACAGTTCGTAGTAATAGACAGAAAGTCGTCGAGTAAAACAGGAGTAATATCTGGCGTTCTTCAAGGAAGTGTTATAGGCCCTCTATTGTTCCTGATCTGTATTACCGACATAGGGCACAATGTCAGTAGCCCTATTAGATTGTTTGCAGATGGTGTTGTCATTTACCGTCTTGTTAAGTCATCAAATGACCAAAACTAATTGCAAAATCATTTGGGTAAGATATCTGCATGGTGCGAAAAGTGGCAGTTGACGCTGAATAAACAAAAGTGTAAAGTTATTCACATGAGTACTAAAATAAATCCGCTAAATTTCGATTGAGCGATAAGTCACACAAATCTGAAAGCTGTAAATTCAACTAAATACTTAGATATTACAATTACAAATAGCCTAAATTGGAACGATCACATAGTCAATGTTATGGGTAGGGCAAACCAAAGACTGCGATTCATTGGCAGAATACTAAGAAGGTGCAACAGGTGTACTAAAGAGACTGCTTAACCACGCTTTGCCGTCCTGTTCTGGAGTATTGCTGTACAGTGTGGGATCTGCATCAGGTGGGGACAGACGGATGACATCGAAAAAGTTCAAAGAAGGGCGGCCCGTTTTGTACAGTCGCAAAATAGGGGAGATAGTGCCACAGACATGATACATCAAATGGAGTGGCAATCAGTAAAACAAAGGCGTTTTTCGCTCCGACGGGATCTTCTCATGAAATTACAATCACCAGTTTTCTCCTCCTATTGCGAAAACATTTTGTTGGCACCTACGTACATAGGAAGAAATGATCATCACGATAAAGTAAGAGAAATAAGGGCTCGCACAGAACAATTTAAGTGCTCGTTTCTCCCGGGCGCTGTTCGAGAATGGAACGGTAGAGAGATAGTTTGAAGGTGGTTCATTGAACCGTATGCCAGACACTCTATTGTGCATAGCAGAGTAAACACGTAATGTAGATGTACATGTTGCACACGACACAGCGCTACTTCTGTGTTACAGTGATGGTTTAAGGCCCTGATAGGGAAGAAAAGGACTGAAACAATTGTTGTTTTCAACTGGTAGGCCATTATTCGCCTTTCTTGAGTGAAAAACAGGAAGAATAATCTAAAACATATATCGCATATGTCTCGGGAATGGAAAGTGCTATTGATGTGCAGTTTTCACAGAATGGATTGGTAGTCAGGGGCTCATGTTGTTAGACAATCAACAGATTGTAATAATACATAGAAAGTGTAATTTTGTACAAACATACATTTTAAAAAAAATGGAACAATGCCTATTGACATGAACAAACTCAAAGTAGGGTAAAGTAGAATGTCACTAGTGTTTTTTCGAGGATTCTATGCAAGTTCTTTATGCGTTATTATATTTTGAAAAGTTTCCACACCTATACTCGTACAAAACCTTTGGTAGCACATACTGAATAACAACACATGTGTATATGCAAGTAATGTGGATTCTGACTAATAACAAGATAATTGATCATCATGGGTTGTATTCAAAATGACCAGCGACAGCGACAATACACGCTTTCAGTATAGTACGGAATGACTGCTGCACACTGGCTAACATTTCAGCGGAGATGGCCGAGCAGCTGCTGTAATATGTCACTGCGTATCATTGAGTGTAGTATGTATGTTCTTCTAGAGAGCATCCTCGGGCTTTTTCTGCAGAAAAAATCTAAAAATGGTTCAAATGGCTCTGAGCACTATGGGACTTTACATCTGAGGTCATCAGCCCCCTAGAAGTTAGAACTACTTATACCTAAGTAATCTAAGGACATCATAAACATCCACGCCCTAGGCAGGATTCGAACCTACGACCGTAGTGGTCGCGTGGTTCCAGACTGAATCGCGTAGAACCGCTCGGCCACAACAGCCAGCAAAAGAAGTCTACTGGTGTCAAATTCGGTTAATGGACCCACCAAGATGCAGTGCAGTGATTTGGGAACAATTTTTGAAGACATGCAGTAATAATTTATGCACGATAGGCTGGACAACCAGCATGCTAGTACCATAGGTTCCCCCTAGTCTGCAGAGGAACAACATCCAGCATCCATGGAAGATGGTCTGTTAGGAGTCTGTGATTCTTGTGTCCATTCAGCATTCCATCCACAGAAAGCAGACCAATGAACTGATGGTTCCCTATCCAAAACCACATGTTTACACTACATGGCCATTGATGAACCACCTGATGAAGCCAATGGGGATTTTCAACAGACCAGTGGCTTACGTTTCTGTGCTTTACCTCCCAATGAGGCTTCATCACTAAGCAAGACACATCATACATCGCGATTATCTTAATATCCATGTACAGAAGTTAACATGACTCTCATAATCATTTCCTTGCAGCTCTTGATGAAGAGAGATGTGATAATGATGGACACTATTACTATGGAGAATGTGTAGGGCATTTGTCTGACTCATGCCATTTCCTCATGCAACTGCATAGGAGCTAATGTGTGGATCAACTGTAACAGCAGCAAAAACATCCTTGCAATTGAATTAACAAAACATGAAGTTGGGTTTTTACCATTGTTACTGGCTGCTTTACCATATTTAGCTGCTGCTATTACAGGAGCCGGTACTGTAGCAAACACAGTAATAAATAAGAAACAGAAAGATAGAAAATTTGAAGAACAAAAAAGACATAATTTAGCAATGGAAAGAAAGGTACTGGACTAAGAAAAATTCAAAAAAATAATAAACCTTTATCAAACCTTTTTACTAAGGAAATTAAATATTTTAGTTGTGTTTTTATGATTGATGAATTACCTCATAAATAAAAAAATTGAATGTGGCATAATTAATTTTGATGTTTCTTATAATGTCAGTACTCATTGGATTTGATATTAAAAATTATTGTTTTAACTTCATTTCATGGAAATATACCAAGATAATTAATTAATTATTTGGGATAAAATGATTTATATTATAATGTTGATGGGTTCATTTGAGGTTGTGATGATAGAGAAATATGAAATGGAAAAACACATAATTTTGAAGATGTATTTACCCTTAAAAATTGTTGATATTCGCAAAAATATAGATAAAAAGTTAACTTCAATCATCTTGATATTTTGTTAAGTGTGTTTGATAATCTTCATAAAATAACTTTGCTATCCAATCAAGAAATATATTGAATAAATAAAATTTTGTAACTGTAGAATGAAAAGATAAAATTAAAACTATTCCTGTAGATTTGAAAATACTTTTATTTCCTGAAATTTAATCTTATGTGAATGACTAACCTTAATCACCTTTTTAGACAATCATATTTGGTGTCCAAAAAGTAAAAAAAATCTGAGATGCATCATCCAAATAGAAGAAAATATGTGAGTCAAAGAATAGAGGTAATTTGTTCAATTTATAAAACTAAAAAGAGTAAATTTGTTGTTAAAAAGAATTTTTAGATGCTAATATTCATGAATAAATAATGAATCATATAAACTGTGAAAAATTTTAAAACAAGGAATGTTATTTCTTTTGGTATAGATGATTTGTGGCAAGTGGATTTAGTTGATATGGATGAAGAAATTTGAAAGGAATTTCAAAAACTGGGAAAGGATATAAATGTTTACTAGTTATAGTTCATATCTCTTAAAAATATGCTTGGACTGTCCCAAACTGTTGCTGAAAATATGGAAATTAGAGGACTTATTGTTAACTACAATCCTGATTATGAACTTGAATTAGAAGAATAAAAATTTAAAATCCAAAAACATCAATACCTTTCTTTGAATTGCAAGCTATAGATATCCCTGAACTGAGAAATTATGTTGTTTTTGAGATAGCTATTACAAATCATTAAAATTCAGCAGAGTTTTGTATGCCTAATTTCATTATTGTTATTTTTCAAACAAAAAGAAAAAAAGTGGTGGATTTTTCATTATTTGATCATGTTAAACTACAGAATACTTGTTTAAAAATGGCATGACTATAATTTTTCCTTAAAAAATGTGGAATTTAAATCCACCAAATGATTTCTTAAAAGCTTATGGTTCATTACGTGATTTAAAATGAGTAACACTATCAAACAGAGATACTAATATAAATCTGTATAATTTTATTAAGTAGTACCCTATTTATATTATAAATATGATACAAAGAAGAAATGGAAGTACAAAAACAAATCTGAGATTATGTTCTAGTTTTAATGATCAAATTCCTACTGACACCTTAGCTTACATAATTTCGTATGGAAAAATTGTTGAACTTATGATATTGAAAATTACATTATAACTGACAAATTTTTAATTTTATCTTTCAATGAAAATCAGTCATCTCAATTTCAGAAAAATAATGAAAATTTTCTTTGCACATGATTTTTATCTTCAAATCCTTTTGTTTGTAGTTTCAAGTTATTTTTTGATTTATCTATATAACTCTCCAATCTACACAATCCTTAAATCCTCATATAAAATTTTTAGAAAATTTTCGATATTTAGAAATACAATGCCTTTTTACTTTAGCTTTAAATTCTCAAATAAAATCTTCTCATGATGTTTGATATTGTAATATATAAATCCAATTTATGTTATCTTTAAATTCTCTCATAAAATTTTTAGATAATTTATAGGAAAAACAAATAACAGCCCATTCAAATGTTTTTTCTTTGTAATATAATCAACAATGTAAATACTATACATTTCAATTGTTAAATATAAATTATGTAATTCTTTAAAGTCTTAATTCCTATATGTTTTTTCATATATAAGATGATTATTAAATATTAATGAAACGTTATTTTGATTAGCGACTTTTTCAATAAGATTGGATTTATTACTTTAGAATATCCTTTAAATTTTAATTAATTTGCTCTAGATTCTAATTCTCTGTTTATAAGGAAGAAATTTATTAGAAAAAGAAAATATGAAAAACATGTTAAAATTCCATCTCAAAAAATGTAATTGTCTCCTGATGTGTGGAGTTTATAATTCACTTAAGATTTTTTGATTAACTGATTTTTGTTCATTTCCATAGTCATTTAAAATTTATGACTTTTCTGATTATTTTATTTATTTTTATACATGGTTAAGTTTTATATCTTTATGATGTTTTATTTTGTTTTTGTGTATAAAATTTAGATTTTTATTTCATTGGATTGCTTGAAACTGATTTGGGATGTGTTGTTTGCAAAAAAAGAGTTGTAATATATGCCTGCTAGGAATAGACCCACAGTGTTCCGAACCCATATTCGACAGTTTCTCACTTAAGGTGGCATTCACCAGAGGGGTGGGGTGTCAAGAGCTTGTGAGGATCGCAAATTATCACCAGGTCTGTCCTAAGAACAGAAAACAGTCAAGTGGTTTATACTCAAATGACTGGTACACATTTTAGTCAGATTGCTCAGCATGTACAAGATGATGACTACTGTTACACATGTAATTATGGGATGAAAATTTCTGCAGGCCTAAATCAATTGCATCTTTACCTGTGAAGAAGGTTAAAAGAAGTAGTTTATGCATAGGACATTCCATATGCAAAGATGCTTTGTCATAGTGTTGTGTGAAGGCTTTCAGTGTTGTTGTGGAGGGAGTTTTCTTTGTGCTGCAAGGACAATAGGTAATGTGCACTTACGCATATAACTCAGCACAAAAAAGTAAATAGAAAATGAAACATTTCTAGAGTTTTCTATACCTAGTACTTTACTTTGTGGTGTCAGAATCCCATTTCTACAGTACAAACAAGCAATTGTTATACATAGGCGATGTTGGACCAAGACACGAATCTGTATTTTTGCTAGAAGAGGATATTACTTTATCAGCTGAGATGTCCAAGCATGTCTGCAAAATTATTGTTTCTTTTCAACATGAAGTAGTCAAGGATATAGATTTAATATGTGAAACAATCCAATTAATAAACAGTTCCTAGCTGTGTAATTACAGGGAACGACAACCAGTGTTTTTTAACAACATGATTTCTTACCATGTATACTGGAATTTGAAGCTGTACTGAACATATCGTAATACCTCAGACGAATAGTTACAGCATCGACGTTATGGCCCAGACCACCCACAACTCCAGGCTGCCAAAATCGATACTTTCATTTAAGTCTGGCACATCATTTCTTCTTCCAGGGGATGCTCACTGCTAGGATAGTTGTTAAGCTCTTCACAAGTGATAGAACTACTATAGTGACGCAGACCAGCCACAACCCGTTTCTGAATCCCCTGGGTTATGAGAAGTCCACACTCTCACTGTGGTACTGCTTTTCTTCTTAGATCTGTTAAGTGCAGGCCACTGTTTAAGTAGCTGATTGTATCGCTTGTTACATTGGAGTTAGCCGTTCCACTTAAAACTGTTACAGTACCAACATTGTGAGCTAGGCATATCACAACCGGCTTCTACATTTCTGTGAGTTGATGTCATCTCCAGATCATAGCATTGATAAAGATAATTCTTTTGCATTTCGGCTGCCCTATATGGTTTCTTTCTTTCCTGGCAAACTATATACGTTGTTTCAACAGTCAACACGAAATTTCTGACCTCCTAAGAACAGTTATTGTGTCCATCACAGAACCTGGGAAAGGTATGATCAGTATCCTTTCTTCGTGTAGTGATGGACTATTAGGCAGCTGCCTTGGTAATTTTAACCGTTTTTGAAATTCATTAGGATATATAGATGCAATACTTAGTCATTAAATAATATCAGATACTGTACACTGAAATAGTAAACTACATATACCGATGACTCCTGCACAGTTGAATCAGTAATGAAATTTTAGCTTGAATTTGTGGGAAGTAATTTCTCTAAGAAATGTAGAGAATGACCAATGAATGCAAATTAACGTCTGTAAGGAGTGACTGAAGAATACATACGAACATTTTGATGTAGTGTTTGATTAGTAACACTTATCAACTGATAGGCTAACTTTGAAGCAACTTTAAACATCAATGTTGGACTAGCTATATCAATATACTTCTGAGCGACGTGAGAACTACACTCCTAGAAATGGAAAAAAGAACACATTGACACCGGTGTGTCAGACCCACCATACTTGCTCCGGACACTGCGAGAGGGCTGTACAAGCAATGATCACACGCACGGCACAGCGGACACACCAGGAACCGCGGTGTTGGCCGTCGAATGGCGCTAGCTACGCAGCATTTGTGCACCGCCGCCGTCAGTGTCAGCCACTTTGCCGTGGCATACGGAGCTCCATCGCAGTCTTTAACACTGGTAGCATGCCGCGACAGCGTGGACGTGAACCGTATGTGCAGTTGACGGACTTTGAGCGAGGGCGTATAGTGGGCATGCGGGAGGCCGGGTGGACGTACCGCCGAATTGCTCAACACGTGGGGCGTGACGTCTCCACAGTACATCGATGTTGTCGCCAGTGGTCGGCGGAAGGTGCACGTACCCGTCGACCTGGGACCGGACCGCAGCGACGCACTGATGCACGCCAAGACCGTAGGATCCTACGCAGTGCCGTAGGGGACCGCACCGCCACTTCCCAGCAAATTAGGGACACTGTTGCTCCTGGGGTATCGGCGAGGACGATTCGCAACCGTCTCCATGAAGCTGGGCTACGGTCCCGCACACCGTTAGGCCGTCTTCCGCTCACGCTCCAACATCGTGCAGCCCGCCTCCAGTGGTGTCGCGACAGGCGTGAATGGAGTCTTCAGCGATGAGAGTCGCTTCTGCCTTGGTGCCAATGATGGTCGTATGCATGTTTGGCGCCGTGCAGGTGAGCGCCACAATCAGGACTGCATACGACCGAGGCACACAGGGCCAACACCCGGCATCATGGTGTGGGGAGCGATCTCCCACACCTCTGGTGATCGTCGAGGGGACATTGAATAGTGCACGGTACATCCAAACCGTCATCGAACCCATCGTTCTACCATTCCTAGACCGGCAAGGGAACTTGCTGTTCCAACAGGACAATGCACTTCCGCATGTATCCCGTGCCACCCAACGTGCTCTAGAAGGTGTAAGTCAACTACCCTGGCCAGCAAGATCTCCGGATCTGTCCCCCATTGAGCATGTTTGGAACTGGATGAAGCGTCGTCTCACCCGGTCTGCACGTCCAGCACGAACGCTGGTCCAACTGAGGCGCCAGGTGGAAATGGCATGGCAAGCCGTTCCACAGGACTACATCCAGCATCTCTACGATCGTTTCCATGGGAGAATAGCGGCCTGCATTGCTGCGAAAGGTGGATATACACTGTACTAGTGCCGACATTGTGCATGCTCTGTTGCCTGTGTCTATGTGCCTGTGGTTCTGTCAGTGTGATCATGTGATGTATCTGACCCCAGGAATATGTCAATAAAGTTTCCCCTTCCTGGGACAATGAATTCACGGTGTTCTTATTTCAATTTCCAGGAGTGTATATTACGAGGTTATATACATTTATCATTATACTTTAAACAGTTGAAGATATTAACTAAGATAGAGAGCAGTTCATTTCAAAGTTCTGTCTTCCTAGGAGATGCAAGGGTACACCAAGGCGTCCGTTGCCTGAAGGAAGCTCCCGGTACATTTCCGTTAAGAACAAGTTACATGAGGCTCTTTAACGAAAACACCTCTGGTGCTTCTTGTGTCTACCGACTTCAGAAAGCGGACTGATCCCAGCTTCCCCTATTGAAATGAAAACAAGTGTGCCATCTACTGATATTTGGCAGTTGTGTTAGCAACGGGATCTAATAGAGAGGGTGACTGTTTACGTCACTCTTTCAGTGTCGGGATAGTAAATGGACGAATATGTTACGATTGGATCTTATTTAGATCAGATTTGTTAAGAGCATCTCATGGTGTGGGTAACGTACGATCTACAGACGTTTTTTCAGTGCAATATTGTGCAAAAACCCTTGATCTTCTAAAATGGTCGGAGCATCTGATAGCATATCACATACTGTCCAGAGTGCACTCCAGGTTTTAGGCACCAGATCCGTATCCTCATGAGGTAATATGATAGCCGGTTACCTACATCTACATGGATATCCTGCAAATCACATTTAAGTGCTTGGCAGACGGTTCATCGAACCACCTTTACAATTGTCTATTATTCCAATCTCGTATAGCGCGCAGAAAGAACGAACACCTATATCTTTCCGTACGAACTCTGATTTCCCTTATTTTATCATAGTGATCGTTTTTCCCTATGTAGATGGGTGTCAACAAAGTACTTTCTCATTCGGAGGAGCAAGTTGGTGATTGGAATTTCGTGAGAAGATTCCGCCGCAACGAAAAACGCCTTTCTTTTAATGATGTCCACTCCAAATCCTGTATCATTTCAGTGACACTCTCTCCCCTATTTCGCGATAATACAAAACGTGCTGCCCGTCTTTGAACTTTTTCGATGTTCTCCGTAAATCCTATCTGGTAAGGATCCCACACCGCGCAGCAGTATTCTAAAAGAGGACGGACCATTTCTCTTTCCGTCGTAATTCTGTCTGTTCAAGCTTTAAGCAAAAATAAAATGACAAGTTGATGTTTTTAAGACACCTAATTCAGCTGATAAGCATACATACTTATGCTTAATCACAATTCTTGGGCGTCAGCAGAAATTTGTCCAAGAGACAGCGAACTCCGGAATTGGTCATTTTTGAAATAATTAATTCGGTGCGTCTGAGAACACATGCCGATCCAAAATCTAAATTTACACAAAACTTTTGTATCTTAACTGAATGACAGGTAACTACCCAAATTTTTTTCGCACGTTACTTTAATACCAAAATGGTAAGAATATTTCCTTAGTGTATGCTAAGCACAGATTTTTATATTATTAACATGAATTTGAATGCCATCATTTTGATTCAACAAACACTTGACAGTGCTACTTCTGTGTTTCGACTTCAGGTGGCTCTGGGTGGTTACTGCTAGGATTTTTACGGTATTTACTGTTTTCAGTGATTTGCCGCCAATGGTGTACACGAATTTTAGTGCATATCTTGAGCGGTTTATTTATTTTTAGTGTTATCTGTCAGTCTGTGAACCACTCACCGGTACTTTGCAGGTTTCTAGCGCTTCGCTTGCCTTCTGCTGTTGGAACCATCCTATAGAAAATAGCATCATCTGTCAGCAGCCTTGCTGAGCCTTCAGCTTTATCCCTTAGATCATTAATGTAAATTATAATCAGTAACGGCTTTATAACAGCCTTTTGGGATACTCGCAAAATTACCAGTACATCTGTTGATTTGTTAAAAACAACGTATTGTGCTATATATCTACAAGGAAATCTTGAATCCACTTCCAAATCTGGTCCGATATTCGGTAAGCTCTTGTTTTTTCTTCACTAAATGGCAGTACGGGACAGCGTGAAATAACTTCCTGTAGTCGAGAAACACGGCATCATCATGAGCTGTGTCCAGCACTGTGGATATCATGAAGGAACGGAGTGAGCTGAGTTTCACAAGATCTCTGTTTGTGGGATCTATGTTGATTTATATAGCGATTTTCGTTCTCCAAAAACGTCATAATACAAGAACATAAATCATGTTCCAAAACCGTACAACAGAGTGACGTCAACGATATAGCCCTATAATTATAAGTCCTGCGACCCTTCTTGAAAACAGTTAAGATCTGCGCTTTTTTCCATTTGCCGGGTAGGGTATATCTTTTGTTGCGTCAGCAGACTACGATAATCTCCTGCTAGAAGGGGAACAACTTCTTCGTCCTAAGCTCTGTTGAATCTTACAAGAATCTCAGCAGGTCCTGATACGTTTCCTCTACTAAGCAATCGTGGCAGCTTTTCTGTTCCGCGAACAGTTATCTCACTACCTACATTTCGAAATTCGTAAGAAAATTGAAAGGGGGGTCCGTGCTCCGATCTTCTGCGATGAAACAGTTTAGGAAGACTGAATTTAGTATTTCGGTCTTATCTCTATTACATTCTGTTTCGGTGCCATTATGGTCACTGAGTGAGTAGATTTTTTCGAAACGCTTACTGAGTTTACAAAAGACCAAAACCTCTTAGTGTTTTTACTCCGATCGGCTGGCAAAATTCAGTTTTTGTTTGTCAGTTACGTTTTGACTTCTCTTGAATTCGTGATGAAGCTGTCTTCCTTTACGTAGCTGCTTTCTGATACAGCTATTGAACCAAGGTGTATCTTCACCATTCCTCGCAACATCGCACGGCACATACTTCTGTGAGGCACACAATTACTTCAAGTTTCTTTCATTTCTACTACTGGTCTTCGATCTCAGAGCTGAAACTTTGGTATCAACTACTTAGAAATCCTGAAATTTGTACCTGTCGATTTTGCTAAGCAGAAATGTTTTCTTACCTTTCTTTCAACATTTCTTATAACATCAGTAGACAATGATGTTATCACAGGCTTATGATCTTATTTTACCTCCTCTTTATTAGCTGATTAGACAAATTCGCGTCTGTTAGTTATTGGGATCTGTAAGATATTTCCCACACGCATCGGTTCTCTATTTGCTCAAATAAATTTTGAGACTGAATATTGAGAACAATATCACGCGAATCCCTGTCTCTGGCACCAGTTTAAACCACATGAAACTACCATGCAATTGCTGACAAGTCGAAGTCTCCCTCTATTACAATAACATGATTAGGATACTTGCTCGTGATATTCTCCAAGTTGTCTCTCAAACGTTCTGTCACTACAGCTCCTGAGGCAAGTGTCTATAAAGGCATCTGATTACCACATTTACTCACTTTCGATGCCGAACTTCACGCATTTTAATTGACATCCGAAATCAGTAATAACATCACTGGATACTGTAGAGTTCTTTACGGCAATAAATACGCTGTCACCACTGGTGTCCAGTCTATGCTTGCGATACACACAAATGAGCGAAAACATTGTGAACAAGTGCTCAGTAGTGTGTTGGTACACCTTCAGAACACAATAAAGTAGCGTTCCTGCATGGTATGGATTTCACTAGTCCTTGATATGTTTTTGGAAGTGTGTGTTAGTAGGTGTCTATACACAGGTCAGTCAGATGCCGTAAATTACGGGCCGATGATTTGTGGGTGTGAAGCTGGCATCAGACAAAGCCCCGGATATTTTCCTTTGGGTTCATATCAACCAAATTTGATGGAAAAGACATCAATCTAGGTTCGGTATCATGCTCCTCAAATCACTGTGTCACAATTCTGGTAGGTATAGCTATCCTGTTGAAATACGCAATCGCCGTCTGAGACGATATCAAGCGTAAAAGGATGCAGGTGATCCTGAGTAACGTTCACGTACTTCATAGCTGTCGTGTTGCCTCTCATTACTACCACTGCTCCACAACGGCGTACGTCCATGGTGAGGTCAATGTATCAAATAATCGTCGCCTACAGGACGATATCTGATACAAAAATCGACCTTGTGAAACAACAGAGTGATTCACCCAAACATGTTTCCATCTATCCGTGGTCAAATCTCGATGATTCTGTGCCCGCTGCAACCTTCGTTGCTTAGGTCGTTGGGCTAACACTGCAACACGTAAGGGTGAATCGCTGTGCAGCCTCATGTTCAACCGGCCGGAGTGACCAAGCAGTTCTAGGGGCTACAGTCTGGAACCGCGCTACGGCTACGGTCGCAGGTTCGAATCCTGCCTAGGGCATGGATGTGTGTGATGTCCTTAGGTTCGTTAGGATTAAGTAGTTCTAATTTCTAGGGGACTGATGACCCCAGAAGTTAAGTCCCATAGTGCTCAGAGCCATTTGAACAATTTTGAACCTCATGTTCAACCATATGCGCTGAACCATGTGTTCCGAAACACTTGTGCTTTCAGCAACATTGTTCTCACTCGTCGTATTCGTCACAGATCGCCAGCTATCATTCTTTATAATGTGGGCAAGAACCTGATCACCATGTTCTGTGATGACTCGCTGACGTCCGATTTCTTGTCGCTTAATCGTCGTTTCACCATCCTTCAACCAAATTCCATGTGTAATCACGGCAAAAGCACGTGAACACACGACCAGTTCGTCGTTTCCTAGACTCTCGCTCCCAGGCGCCGCCCCATAACAATCTGCCATTAGTCAAAATCGGTTATGTCGGTGGGTTTCCTCATTTGCGGCCCATATCGTCCTTTAAATGATTCATTCATCTCTGCTACGCTTAAATACTTATCTTAATGCAGTAAATGCTTGCAAGTTCACAACGTGGCATTTGATTTTGAGGTAGGTAGTGGTCGTAATGTATTTCCTCATGAGTGTCTAATCGGATCAGGATTTGGAATTTCACTGCTGTTCACCTTCGGTGCCACTCACATGTTGCTCTTAATACTACGTAGGCATTAATACCTTTTAATAAACGATACAAATTCTGGACGTAATTAGGAGTGTGTGTTTGTTTCAAAAAAGCTGACAGCTGTAAATGTGAAATTTTTCTGGTTTTCTGGATCCACAGCCCTTTGGAGCATTGTACAAAATATAAATTAGTCTTTTAATTTTGATTGATAATTTTCAAGATAAATCAAGTTTCGAAGAGGAACGTCAGATATATACTGGTTGATCAAAAAGTCAGTATAAATTTGAAAACAGAATAAAACACGGAATAATGTAGATGACACACATGCTTGGAATGACATGGGGTTTTATTAGAACCAAAAAAATACGAACGTTCAAAAACTGTCCGACAGGTGGCGCTTCATCTGATCAGAATAGCAATAATTAGTATAACAAAGTAAGCCAAAGCGAAGATGATGTTTTTTACACGAAATGCTCAATATGTCCACCATCATTCCTCAAGTAGGGGAATAATGTTGTGAACAGCTCTGTAAAGCATGTCCGGAGTTATGGTGAGGTATTGGCGTCGGATGTTGTCTTTCAGCATCCCTAGAGATGTCGGTCGATCACGATACACTTGCGATTCCAGGTAACCCCAAAGCCAATAACAGCACGGACTGAGGTCTGGGGACCTGGGAGGCCAAGCATGACGAAAGTGGCGGCTGAGCACACGATCCTCACCAAACGACGCGCGCAAGAGATCTTTCACGCGTCTAGCAATTAGGGTGTTATTTTTTGGTTCTAATAAAACCATATATCGTTCCAAGCATGTGTGTCAATTTTTACCTCTCTATCTACATTATTACGTGGTTTATTAAGTTTTTAAATTTATACTGACTTTTTGATCACCCTGTATCTTATCCCTTTCTTTACTGTTCACACAAAATTACGGTGCTCATTAGCAGAGTATTCCATGAAGTGGCTGAAGTCAGCAACACTCAGGCTACGTCCTTCAGTACAAGTTGTATCAGCACAGTAATAGGATTGCAAGTGGAAATCAATACGCTGTTCAGTGTCTTTCGCAACGACTGGACCAAAGGAAAACCCACTAGCGTATCCACAGTGTGAGCTGCAACTTGCTGATGCAACATTACGCCATACATGCAGCTTCCTCGATAGAGGCCCAGTTCTCTATGCAGTGACCAGCGTTCAAAAAGTGGTAGCTGCCGTGTACTTTTCTTCCGCATTAGCAAGGGAGTTCAGTGACACTAAAATATGCTGCAGTGCTTGTCATCCGCACTTACAAGCCCACCTTAGCCGTACGTATATCCCCAGCCAGCCGAGCAGGTCATCGCCATGGCAGGGCTATGCTTCAATGCCAGCCCTGTGTTAGTCTCCATCTCATGTTTGACGACCGCATGTTGCAGCTCCTGTACGGGTCTTTTTGGATACAGAAAATGTTCGAATGCTGCCCTGGACAGCACTTTCTTCAGATCTATCACCAATTGAAGATGTCTGGTCAATGGTGGCCGAACAACTGGCTCGTCACAATACGCCAGTCACTACTCTTTATGAACTGTGGTATCGTGTTGAAGTTGCATGGGCAACTGTACCTGTACACGCCATCCAAGCTCTGTTTGACTCAATACCCAGGCGTATCAAGAACGTTATTCCGGCCAGAGGTGGTTGTTCTGGATACTGATTTCTCAAGATTTATGCACCCAGATTGGGTGAAAATGTAGTCACATGTCAGTTCTAGTATAATATATTTGTCTAATGAATACCTGTTTATGATCTACATTTCTTCTTGGTGTAGGAACTTAAATGGCCATTAGTGTATTTGTAGGATCCGCACCTGCGTGAATGATTCATTATAAGTGAAATCTGAAGTTCCTGCTTTCCATTTGCAGTCACCTATTCCAACATTAGACTTGTGAATGTGTAACTGAATAGAAGGAATTTAACGTAGGACCAGGATTTCCTTGGATTTTCGGCAAGATTTGTCGCTAAAGTATGACTTCGCACATCGGACTTTTTAGAGTTGCACCCCTTTCTACCAACCGTCGTTGCCTGTTGTCATTTGCGTGTTCGTTTTTGAAGTTGGAGTGCTGTAGTCCCTTCTTCCTCCACGTTTTACGAATTTTGTTATTAAACCATTGTGGGTCTATTCTGTTCTTAATCTACTTACTAGGCACATACTTCTCTACAGAGCTATTTTCAGTCAGTTTAAACTTTGTCTCTCATTCCTCCATGTCCGTCATACTGTGACTTTTAGGTGTCCAAGCATTATCTAAGTGGATGCTAACAATTGTTTTTCCGCTCATTCTAGTCTATCATATTGTGACTTTTTAGAGTCCAACACCACTATCAAAGTGGATGCTAACAACTGTTTTTCGGCTCTTCCTAGCGATGATATTCTCCTAGATTTCTTCGTGGGTTCATCAACTTTATTAACCATCGTAGCTATGATACATCATGATCACAAGAGCCCGTATTTTATGTATCATCAAATTAAGAAATATGTACATAAATATGTAATACAAATTGGTGAATATGTAAATAAATATGTAATGAAGCGACAATATGTAAACTCCAAAATTTTATTTATTTGCTAGAAATTACAAATTCACCGAAAGGATAGTCAAATATCAATGTTAATTCACAATCAGTTCATTTCTGCTACAAAGTTGTGAAGTCCAGAGTCTCCTATTCAAGCAATTTAGTCACCCTGGACGGGATGCACAGTTAGTTGTAATATACTTTTCTATGTGTTCTGATGATACGCACAGTCTGCTGGCTGGGAATATGTTTTCATAAATAGAGAAAGATCGCTCAGCTTCGCAAGAAGTGAACGGTGCATATTTACACAGAGAGATTGTGCTAGGGATAATATTCTCATGGGGTTATCTGCCAATATCAACCCTGATTTTTTTCTAAAATGTCAGCATAGCAAGAATCCAGGCAATTCTAGCTGAGAATGGACTCGTAGCGAACACTGCGGTTGTACGATTTCTGTAAGAAATGTTCAATTTAAAGTGCCTGAAGTTTGTTCAAACAAAATAGAACACAGTTTTTGTAAAAGTTCCTATTAGATTATTAGCCTGTCCCTACTAGTGTGTAAGTAGACCATGTTCCTTTGAAGAATACTATTGTTTATTCCTAATATGTAGAGTGCTTCGTAAATGTTGTTCAGGTTGAGATTTAATCGTACACCCTATACGCGTATCACAAGTTTGGCAGACGACTATTTTACCGCCAGTTGTTAAAGCATTGTCTATAGAAATATATGTTTTAGCTTTGATGACAACGAAGACACAACCGTTGCTATGGTTAACTGACAGTTACACATTGTGAAGCGCTTGGGAACAAGAAATGAAAGCGTTTAAAACGACTCATTGTTATCCGCATCGAACTTGTGCATTTCACCTTTGACTGTATGTGACACACAGTAATAAAACATGATTTTTTTCCTTTCTTGCTGTGTAGCGAATATGTACTGGACTTACGAAAGCGTATAACAACTCCGTTATAGTATTAAAATATGTAAAATTGTATAGTATAGCGCGAAATATGTATTATACCTCTATATATATGAAAATATGTAATTTAAAACTTTGAAACAACGGTATTTTACAGTGTAATTCGTCGACATTTTAGCTTTTCTTAACCATGTATAAAGGAACGATATTTAATTACATAAAATCCGGGCTCTAATGGACAGTAATTCCTGTTTCTGTACTGACGCTTTCGATAACGATTTGTAGCTACAAGGTCTAAAATATTTCCATTGTGTGTAGGACGTCGAAATAGCTTCTGGAGACAGTTTTCGGACAGCTGTGTTCAAAACTGACATGTTGAGATGTCGGCTGTTCCGACAGATACCAATGTCGTTCTTGCACAATGTTACGACAACGTGACACGTTACAAGGAATATTTTGCATAAACGACGCTGATATGCAGCAAAATATCAGACTCCTCAAGAAGTCTTCAGATAGCTGGGAAAGCTTGATACAAAATAAAGTAATGAAATATCTCACATACTCTCTCAGAAAGTGAAAATTTCAGCTTGAGAAACAATATTTTTTACTTTGAAGTTTATACGTTGAATAATTTGAGTATAATTACTGTGTGATTCGATATCAGAGAAGGATCATATTGTTATGGTTATCTATACATGAAGATATACTTCAAAATTGGAAAGAAATGTTAAGAGTTGAATATAATTTAACTTCTACTTGGTTTAATATAATACTATTTTTATAGGACTCTTTTTCATATTAGTTTATGGTCACAGTGAACAACAACTTATGTAACATGTAAGGAAACCTTTATGGACTTCCAGAGCCAAAAGAATTTCGGTGCCTGTAAGTGTAATAAAATATTACGTTTCTGTACATAAGTTTCGTAAATGTTATCTAAATATAACCAGCTAATATCAGCTTTATCTTCCTCCTGTTTTAAAACCTTGTCTATATGAAACACATCAACGTATTCTGCTTTCTGTAACTACTGTTAAGAAAATGTACCATCTGTATCTTATCAGTTGATATGGTATTGGAATGGAAAACACATGTCTTATATTGAAATATTCTTTTCGTTTTACTAATTCTTGCTTTAATGCCTACTTCATCTTCTGAGTTTTCATGGGATACAATTTCATCATAGCTAACACTTGTTTTAAGAATCATGAGAGAAGATTGTATATGTGGAAGAGACCTGGAGATATCAGAAGGTTTCAGATTGATTATATAATGGTAAGACAGAGATTTAGGAACCATATTTTAAATTGTAAGACATTTCCAGGGGCAGATGTGGACTCTGCTCACAGTTTATAGGTTATGACCTGCAGATTAAAACTAAAGAAACTGCAAAGACGCAGAAATTGAAGAGTAGAACCAAAGATTGTAGAAGGTTTGAGAGGGAGCATTAGGGAACGATTGATAAGAACAAGGGAAAGTAATACAGTTGAATTAGAGTGGGTAGCTTTGAGAGATGAAATAGTGAAGGCAGCAGATGATCAAGTAGGTAAAAAGACGTGATGTAGTAGAAATCCTTGGGTAACAAGTAAATAATGAATTTAATCGATGAAAGAAGAAAATATAAAACTGCAATAAATGCAGCAGACGAAACTGAATACAAATGTCCAAAAACATGATATGTATGGGAAGTGCAAAATGTCTAAACAGGAACAGCTAGAGGACAAATGTAAGAATATAAAGCACATATCACTAGGAGTAGGATAGATACTGCATAAAGAAAAATTAAAAGGGCCTTTGGAGAAAAGAGAACCACCTATATAAATACCAAGAGTTTAGATGAAAATTCAGTCCTAAGTACAGAAGGGAAAGCAGAAAGGTGTAAGGAGTAGATATAAGGTCTATGAAACGGAGATGTACTTGAGGGCAACGTTATGGGAAGGGAAGAGGACGCAGAGGAAGATGAGAAGGGAGATATAATACTCCGTGAAGAATTTGACAAAGCACTGAAAGAATTAAGTCGAAATAAGGCCCCAGGAGTAGATAACATTCCGTTAGAATTACTGATAGCCTTGGGAGAGCCAGCCATGACGAAACTCTTCCATCTGGTGAGCAAGATGTATGAGACAGACGAAATACCCTCAGACTTCAAGAAGAATATAATAATTCCTGTTCCAAATAAAGCTGGTGCCGACTGGTGTGAAAATTATCTAAATACCAGTTTAATAAGTCACATCTGCCAAATATAATCGAATCCTTTACAGAAGAATGGAAAAACTGGTAGTAGCCGACCTTAGGGAGGATCAGTTTCGATTCCGGAGAAATGTAGGAACACGCGATGCAATACTGACCCTGCGACTTATCATAGAAGATAGGTTAAGGAAAGGCAAACCTACATTTATAGCATTTGTAGACTTAGAGAGAGGTTCTTATAGTGTTGACTGGAATACTCTCTTTCAAATTTTGAAGCTTGCAGGGATAAAATACAGGGAGAGAAAGGCCATTTAAAATTTGCACAGAAACCAGATGGCAGCTGCAAGTGTCGAGGGGCACGAAAGGGAAGCAGTGGTTGAGAAGGGAGTGCGACATGGTTGTAGCCTGTCCCCGATGTTATTTAATCTGTATATTGAGCTAGCAGTGAAGGAAAGAAAAGAAATATTTGGAGTAGGAATTAAAGTGCAGGGAGCAGAAATTTAAGCTCTGAGGTTTTGCCGATGACATTGCAATTTTGTCAGACACAGCAAAGGACGGGAAGAGCAGCTGAATGGAATGGACAGTGTCTTGAGAGGAGGATATAAGCTGAACATCAGCAACAGCAAAACGAGGATAATGGATGTAGTCGAATTAAATCAGGTGATGTTGAGGGAGTTATATTAGGCAATGAGATGCTTAAGGTAGTAAATGAATTTTACCGCTTGGGAAGTAAAATAACTGATAAGGGTCGAAGTAAAGAGGATATAAAATGTAGACTGGCAATGGCAAGGAAAGCCTTTCTGAAGAAGAGAAATTTGTTGACATCGAGTATAGATTTTAATGTCAGTAAGTGTTTCCTGATAGTATTTGCGTGGAGCGTAGCCATGTATGGATGTGAAACATGGACGGTAAACAGTTTAGACAAGAAGAGAATATAAGATTTTGAAATGTGGTGCTACAGAATAACGCTGAAGATCAGATGGGTGGATTACTTGTCTAATGAGGAGGTACTGAATAGAATTGGGGAGAAGAGAAATTTGTGGTACAACCTGACTGAAAGAAGAAATCGGTTGGTTGGACACGTTCTGAGGCATCAAGGGATCACCAATTTAGTGCTGGGGGAAAAAATTGTAGAGGGAGACAAAGAGATGAGTGCAGTAAGCAGATTCAGAGGGATGTAGGTTGCATTAGTTACTCGGAGATGAAGAGGCTTGCATATGGTAGAGTAGCATGGAGAGCTGCATCAAATAAGTTTATGGACTGAAGACCACTACAACACAACCACAAGAGAGATAGCTCTGGAATATTCTGTTCAACAGGAATTCTACAGCTCTATTTAATATTCTGTCTTCTTTGAAATTAATCTCTGGATTCTTTGAGTATGCGTGATGAGACTTTTTCAGTTAATCTGATCTTGAATTACAGTTGATCCTCCTTCACAGTGAAACTAGTAGGTATTCTAAAAATCATTTAGCGTTACAAATATTAAACGAAAACCAACTTATGACATTTCTTAAAATTCTTCCACTTTAGTAAAATTTAATCACTTATGTGGTTTCAAGGGTAAGTGGGCTGTTTAGGTTTTTACGTTGGTAACGCGACGTAGCGCTCAGTATGAAAATCATTGACTGCGCTGTGTGCAGTCTGTGGCTGGTTGGCATTGTTGGAATATTCACTATTGTAGTGTTGGGCAGTTGGATAGGAACAGAGCGTAGCGTTGTGCAGTTGGAGATGAGCCGCCAGCAGTGGTGGATGTGGGGAGAGAGATGGCACAGTTTTGAGAGCGAACGACCTGGACGTGTGTCCGTCAGAAAAAGGAAATTTGTAAGACTGGATGTAATTATATATATATATATATATATATATATATATATATATATATATATATATATATATATATATATATAATGACTTTTGAACAGTATTAAGGTACATACACTACTGGCCATTAAAGTTGCTACACCACGAAGATGACGTGCTACAGACGCGAAAATTAACCGACAGGAAGCAGATGCTGTGGTATGCAAATGATAGCTATTCAGAGCATCCATACAAGGTTGGTGCCTGTGGCGACACCTACACGTGCTGACATGAGGAAAGTTTCCAACCGATTTCTCATACACAAAGAGTAGTTGACCGGTGTTGCCTGGTGAAACGTTGTGATGCCTCGTGTAAGGAGGAGAAATGCGTACCATCACGTTTACGACTTTGATAAAGATCGGATTGTAGCCTATTGCGACTGCGGTTTATCGTATCGCGACATTGCTGCTAGCGTTGGTCAAGTGCCAATGACTGTTAGCAGAATATGGAATCGGTGGGTTGAAGAGGGTAATAGGGAACGCCTTGCTGGATCTCAACTGCCTCGTATCACTAGTAGTCGAGATGACAGGCATCTACATCTACATCTACATCTACATCCATACTCCGCAAGCGACCTGACGGTGTGTGGCGGAGGGTACCCTGAGTACCTCTATCGGTTCTCCCTTCTATTCCAGTCTCGTATTGTTCGTGGAAAGAAGGATTGTCGGTATGCTTCTGTGTGTGGGCTCTAATCTCTCTGATTTTATCCTCATTGTCTCTTCACGAGATATACGTAGGAGGGAGCAATATAATGCTTGACTCTTCGGTGAAGGTATGTTCTCGAAACTTAAACAAAAGCCCGTATCGAGCTACTGAGCGTCTCTCCTGCAGAGTTTTCCACTGGAGTTTATCTAACATCTCCGTAACGCTTTCGCGATTACTAAATGATCCTCTAACGAAGCGTGCTGCTCTCCGTTGGATCTCCTCTGTCTCTTCTATCAACCCTATCTGGTATGGATCACACACTGTTGAGCAGTATTCAAGCAGTGGGCGAACAAGCGTACTGTAACCTACTTCCTTTGTTTTCGGATTGCATTTCCTTAGGATTCTTCCAATGAATCTCAGTCTGGCATCTGCTTTACCGACGATCAACTTAATATGATCATTCCATTTTAAATCACTCCGAATGCGTACTCCCAGATAATTTATGGAATAAACTGCTTCCAGTTGCTGAACTGCTATTTTGTAGCTAAATGATAAGCGATCTATCTTTCTATGTATTCGCAGCGCATTACACTTGTCTACATTGAGATTCAATTGCCATTCCCTGCACCATGCTTCAATTCGCTGCAGATCCTCCTGCATTTCAGTACAATTTTTCATTGTTGCAACCTCTCGATACACCACAGCATCATCTGTAAAAAGCCTCAGTGAACTTCCGATGTCATCCACCAGGTCATTTATGTATATTGTGAATCGCAACGGTCCTACGACACTCCCCTGCGGCACACCTGAAATCACTCTTACTTCGGAAGACTTCTCTCCATTGAGAATGACATGCTGCGTTCTGTTATCTAGGAACTCCTCAATCCGATCACACAATTTGTCTGATAGTCCATATTCTCTTAGTTTGTTCATTAAACGACTGTGGGTAACTGTGTCGAACGCCTTGCGGAAGTCAAGAAACACGGCATCTACCTGTGAACCCGTGTCTATGGCCCTCTGAGTCTCGTGGACGAATAGCGCGAGCTGGGTTTCAGACGACCGTCTCTTTCGAAACCCATGCTGATTCCTACAGAGTAGATTTGTAGTCTCCAGAAAAGTCATTATACTCGAACATAATACGTGTCCCAAAATTCTACAACTGATCAACATTAGAAGTCTATAGTTCTGCACATCTGTTCGACGTTCCTTCTTGAAAACAGGGATGACCTGTGCTCTTTTCCAATCCTTAGGGATGCTACGCTCTTCTAGAGACCTACGGTACACCGCTGCAAGAAGGGGGGGGGGGCAAGTTCCTTCGTGTACTCTGTGTAAAATCGAACTGGTATCCCATCAGATCCAGCGGCCGTTCCTCTTTTGAGCGATTTTAATTGTTTCTCTATCCCTCTGTCGTCTATTTCGATATCTACCATTTTGTCATCTGTGCGACAATCTAGAGAAGGAAGTACAGTGCAGTCTTCCTCTGTGAAACAGCTTTGGAAGAAGAGATTTAGTATTTCGGCCTTTAGTCTGTCATCCTCTGTTTCAGTACCATTTTGGTCACAGAGTGTCTGGACATTTTGTTTTGATCCACCTACCGCTTTGACATAGGACCAAAATTTCTTAGGATTTTCTGCCAAGTCAGTACATAGAACTTTACTTTTGAATTCATTGAACGCCTCTCGCATAGCCCTCCTCACACTATATTTCGCTTCGCGTAATTTTTGTTTGTCTGCAAGGCTTTGGCTATGTTTATGTTTGCTGTGAAGTACCCTTTGCTTCCGCAGCAGTTTCCTAACTCGGTTGTTGTACTACGGTGGCTCTTTTCCATCTCTTACGATCTTGCTTGGCACATACTCATCTAACGCATATTGTACGATGGTTTTGAACTTTGTCCACTGATCCTCAACACTATCTGTACTTGAGACAAAACCTTTGTGTTGAGCCATCAAGTACTCTGAAATCTGCTTTTTGTCACTTTTGCTAAACAGAAAAATCTTCCTACTTTTTTAAATATTTCTATTTACGGCTGAAATCATCGATGCAGTAACCGCTTTATGATCGCTGATTCCCTGTTCTGCATTAACTGATTCAAATAGTTGGGGTCTGTTTGTCACCAGAAGGTCTAATATGTTATCGCCACGAGTCGGTTCTCTGTTTAACTGCTCAAGGTAGTTTTCAGATAAAGCACTTAAAAAAATTTCACTGGATTCTTTTTCCCTGCCGCCTGTTATGAACGTTTGAGTCTCCCAGTCTATATTCGGCAAATTAAAATCTCCACCCACATAACATGGTGGGGAAATCTACTCGAAATATTTTCCAAATTATTCTTCAGGTGCTCAGTCACAACAGCTGCTGAGCCCGGGGGCCTATAGAGACATCCAATTACCATGTCTAAGCCTGCTTTAACCGTGACCTTCACCCAAATCATCACAATTCTGATCTCCGTCAATTTCCTTCGATACTATTACACTTCTTATCGCTATAAACACGCCTCCGCTTCACTGTCGAGACTATCTCTGCGGTATACATTCCAATCTGAGTTTAGGATTTCATTACTGTTTACGTCTGGTTTCTGCCAACTTTCTGTCCCTAATACTATATGGGCGTTGTGAGCGTTTATTAATGAGAGCAGTTCTGGGACCTTTCTATAGACACTCCTGCACTTTACTATTAGCACATTAATATTGTCATTCCCTGTTGCATTTTGCCTACTCTTACCTTGCCGCGTCTCAGGAGGCGTCTTGTCGGACCTAGGGAGGGAATTCTCTAACCTAAAAAACCCCATGTGAACTCTACACGTACTCCGCTACCCTTGTAGCCGCTTCCGGCGTGTAGTGCACGCCTGACCTATTCAGGGGGACCCTACATTTCTCCACCCGATAGCGGAGGTCGAGAAATTTGCACCCCAGCTCTCCGCAGAATCGTCTGAGCCTCTGGTTTAAGCCTTCCACTCGGCTCCAAACCAGAGGACCGCGATCAATTCTGGGAACGATACTACAAATAGTTAGCTCTGATTCCACCCCGCGAGCGAGGCTTTCCGCCTTCAACAATTCCGCCAACCGCCTGTACGAACTGAGGATGACCTCTGAACCCAGACGGCAGGAGTCATTGGTGCCGACATGAGCAACAATTTGCAGTCGGGTGAACCCAGTGCCTTCTATCGCCGCCGGTAGGGCCTCCTCCACATCTCGGATGAGACCCCCCGGCAAGCAGACAGAGTGAACACTGGCCTTCTTCCCCGACCTTTCCGCTATTTCCCTAAGGGGCCCCATCACCCGTCTAACGTTGGAGCTCCCAATAACTAATAAACCCCTCCCCCGTCTGCCTGCTCGGACCTTGCTGAAGGAATAGCCACATGTCCATTCACAGGCAGAGCGGGCAACGCCACACCGCCTGCCTCCACATTTACCCTCCGCCTCGTGCGCCGCGAACGCCGCTGAACCCGCCACTCCCCTTGGGGAGAGGGTGGCCCAACTGCGCCCGGTACCCGCGAAGATGTCTCGACAGCAGGGACAGTGGGTGAAGCATGTAACGCCTGGGGTGTACCTTGCGACGCACCAGACTCCCCACTGCCGCTACACTCCGAGGCAGCATCCTGAAGACGGCTGACCGCGGCCATCAACACGCTCAGCTGTTCGCGAAGAGTGGCAAGCTCCTCCTGCGTCCGTACACAGCATCTTACCCGCATGGCTGTAACGGGTCGTGCAGCCACGTCTCGATCCCTGAGTCAACAGATGGGGACGTTTGCAAGGAGAACAACCATCTGCACGAACAGTTCGACGACGTTTGCAGCAGCATGGACTATCAGTTCGGAGATCATGGCTGTGGTTATCCTTGATGCTGCATCACAAACAGGAGCGCCTGCGATGGTGTACTCAATGACGAACCTGGGTGCACGAATGGCAAAACGTCATTCTTTCGGATGAATCCAGGTTCTGTTTACAGAATCATGATGGTCGCATCCGGCGTGATGGTATGGGATGCCATTGGTTACACGTGTCGGTCACCTCTTGTTTGCATTGACGGCACTTCGAATAGTGGACGCTAAATTTCAGATTTGTTACAACCCGTGGCTCTACCCTTCATTCGATGCCTGCGAAATCCTACATTTCAGCAGGATAATGCACGACCTCATGTTGTAGGTCCTGTACGGGCCCTTCTGGATATAGAAAATGTTCGACTGCTGCCTTGACCAGCACATTCTCCAGATCTCTCATCAACTGCAAACGTCTGGTCAATGGTGGTCGAACGACTGGCTCGTCACAGTACGCCAGTCACTACTCTTTATGAACTGTGGTATTGTGTTGAAGCTATGTGAGCAGCTGTACCTGTACACGTCATCAAAGCTCTGTTTGACTCAATGCCCAGGCGTATCAAGGCCGTTATAAGGGCCAGAGGTGGTTGTTCTGGGTACTGATTTCTCAGGATCTATGCACCCAAATTGCGTGAAAATGTAATCACATGTCAGTTCTAGTATAGTATATTTGTCCAATGAATACCCGTTTATCATCTGCATTTCTTCTTGGTGTAGCAATTTTGATGACCAGTAGTGTACATTGTTTGTTCTCTATGAAAATCTTTCATTTGCTCACTATGCCTATCAGTAGTTAATGCCTTCAATTGAGATAAGTGATTCATGAAAGGTAAAGATTATTGTTAGCCAGGGCCATTCTTTTGTAGGGATTATTGAAAGTCACATTGCGTTGCGCTAAGAAAAATATTGTGTGTCAGTCTAGTGACGATGAGAATAAGTAAAGAGAGAAATGTCTGAGTACGTTCAGTTTTGCTCACCTGTTTGAAAGTCAAATAACGTAAGAGGTTTACCGGGACACTAATTCATAATTTTCCAAAGGGGAAGTTTCACAAGAATTATCTCTCACCTGAAATAATGCTCTCGTTTACTTACTTAGTATGCATCCCAAAAATTTTGAGATATGAGTAAAACTTAGATTAAAGCAAAATTAAGAACAAAAGTGGAAAATTGTCTCCAAGTTCACTAATTCATGAAAATATGGCTCCAGCTTTAATAATAGGCAATTACGTAGCAGCCTCTTTATGGTTATGCTCTAATAAAACTACACATCTTAATGTACTTGGTAAAGGGTTTCCAAAATATCAAAAAATTAAACTAAAATACACAATAATGAAGGGAGATTTTGAAATATGAAGATGATGAAAATTTGATAAATGTAAGGAAGTACATAGAAATAGTTGGAATTAATATGACATCCATCTGTTAGTAAAGTCTTCCATATTATTTAACACCATGTGTGTCGCAAGATATTAATAAGGTTCAAAGAATATCTATTGTTTTCGTTTACTAGGGGAATAACTTCTCCTAAGCATATCTGAATGCTGTGCTTTAATGGTAGAAGCCTGGAGACCAATCAGGTGGTTAGACAGTTACGATAAGAGTTCGAATGTCCATGTGCATGTGGAGGTACACACTTCGTCTTTCCCTGAATATGGCGCTGCTAACTTGTTCTATCTGTCATATTCAGACTTTAAAATCTTATGTATTATCGAGAGGAGCACTTCTGAATTGCATTATTCAGCATGTACGGTGAGAGTGCTGCTTACAAGCGCTGCATTGGCATAATTCTAATATTACGTAATTTTCAGCTTTGCAGATGTATTTTCAATGTACATGAAATTAGATATCTTGGTTCCAGACGAGTCTTTGTTCACAGCACCACAATCAATATCGATTCCTGATTAAGTCGTCCATGAGAGTGGAGTGTGTATCATGTTACTTTCCGGCTCATTTAATATTGCAAGGAACAAGGTATGTTGGGTTCTGTTTCTGTTTTTGCCAATATGTGGTGTTTTATTTTCACATAGTTTGATGTTTGTGAATTTTCATGTTTATTTCTTGAATAATAGCGTTAATTGTACTTCTTGAATAATAGTAGAAGTGAATTCTAAATCTATCTCCTATTGTATCTCATCCTATTGGCATTTCTATACTTTGCAACGCCTACACTCAATTAATACATCTGGTCATCCTTGGCCCGTGTTTGTAGTTAATGCAAGCATGGCTCTCTGAGAACAATCTACCTTCCATGGAATTTATACAAGGCACTGCCCTTCTTTGCATGCAACTTTCAGCCACTATGAGGTAAGTTATTTCGTCAATAGAAATCAGATCGTGTAGCTGCTCATTATGGGTCAGAATTTTGTAAAAGAAGAGGAATATTTTCAGGGCATAGGTATTGAAGGCATAATAGTTATGCTCTCAGGTTAGATGCTAGCAGCTAGTATCAGCTTTCAAATATTTTGGTCTTGTAACGAGTCTCATAATTATTGAAATAAGGTTGGAAGTTTATAAAAATATGCACCGTAATTCTTAATGTTTAATATTAATATTTAGGATTGATATGTAACTTTTATGTTTAAAGTGAAACTGTAAATAAAATTTATTAAATACCTGTTTATAAAATATATAAAAGCTAATATAAAGAAAAGAAATATATAGTGAAGAATTTGCGAAACGAAAGGAAAAAATAAAAAACTTGAATGAACTTATTTTTTAAACAATTTACAAATTGAAGACGAAGTAATGTAACAGATGAATATTATGTAGGACAGAGGAGAAACAAATACAGGTCCATAGCTAACTGTAGCCCAGGAAACTAAGGAGTTCTTTTATATATTCTTTTGCCACCAACAAAAAGAGATATGAAAAAACTTTAAAAGCTTGTCAGAAAAGATGAAACTAGCACACTAAAAAAGAAATTGGTTATGTTTTAGCAGTATCAAATGATCTGAAAGTATATCGTTAATAAGTTGGAATTAAGATACGTAAGAGGACTTTTTTGTACTGGTTATACAGGAGTAATAACCAGTGATAATTTAATAACAGTTGAAGATAAAAATTGCACACCTTCACAAGTGAACAAACCTTTCAATCAAATGTCAGCTTGACAAGACAGTTTCACTGAAAAAAGGTAAGCTAAGCTATATAGAAATATCATTACAAGAATATTTAATGCATCATAGTTAAGATCCTATAAGAAACGTCTATCTGTCTGGTTCTTTGGTGCCCTTAAATGGACGGTAAACAATGAAGAAAACAGGACAAATATAAAATGGAAACAATTTCTGAAGCTGTTAAACAGAATGAATGATAAACAAAGAGAAATTCGCCAAAGATAGCTCGAGGATTAATTTAAAAATACACTGAAAAACATAATCTCAAGAACCATAGCCCCTGCTTCAGTGGAAAGTCCTGATGCTTCAATGATACATATAACTGTAGTGTAGCTGGAGAGGTCTTTGTGAGGAATCCCGACTCACATGTGCTTGCTCATTGGGGCAGTTGCATTTTCAGTAGTTGCAGAGACAGTAATGTAGAAAATTGATTGGTATGACTTTGTAACATTAGCCGACATGGGTTTTCTGTGTCAGTATTGTAACACACTTGAAAGCAAAAAGATAAGGTGTAGTATAAATCCTAGTATGAGGCATGAGATACTGAATTTAATCAGTGAAAGGACAAACTATAAAACATGAAACAAATGAACAAAGCAGAAGGAATACAAACGTTTAAAATAGAAACTGACAATAAATACAAAATGGAAAAGCAGGAATGGGTAGAGGAGAAGTGAAAAGCTGTAGTAATGTACATAACTATAAATGTGGCAGATACCATATACAGAAAAATTAAAAAAAACTGTGATGACAAAAGAAGTAAATAGATGAATCTCAAGTGCTTCGATGGTCAGCCACTACTAAGCCAAGAGGGACATTTAAAAGTACAAGGAATATGTAGAAGAGCCGTGAAACAAGTATTAACTAAAAGGATGAGGAGAAAAATTAATATGAGATGGGAAGTAGGTACTTTTTTCATTAAAAAATGGCTCTGAGCACTATGGGACTTAACATCGATGGTCATCAGTCCCCTAGAACTTAGGACTACTTAAACCTAACTAACCTAAGGACATCACACAACACCCAGCCATCACGAGGCAGAGAAAATCCCTGACCCCGCCGGGGAAGTAGGTACTGAAAGACCTATGTTGAACAAAGCATGTGGAGTAAACAGCGCTCTGTCGGAGTTATTAAAGATCTTCAAAGGAACGAACCACGACATCTGGAATGTAAAATATATGAGACTTACGAAATACACTCAGACTAAGAATATTTTACTAAACCCATTTCCAAACAATGCAGATTCAGACAGGTGTAAATAATACCAAACCATCGGTTTGATTAGCCGTGGTTACAACATATTTTTTTACAGATAAGTATATACGTTGGTAGAGACTGACACGGCAAAGGCCAATTTCAATTCTAGAGGAATGAAGGAACAGTCAGGCAACACTTAGCGTGAAAGACAGATTAACAAAACGAAAACTTACAGTTCATAGTTTTGTGGATTTAGAGAAAGTTTTGGACAACACTGACTGGAATACTCTTTAAAGTTACGCAGATAGCAGGAACAAAATACAGGGAGCCAACGGTTACATTTTATTTTTATATGAAAAAGATTTGAACAATAGGAATGGAAGGCAGTAGTTGAGAGGCCATATGATAGGATTTTAGCTTATCCCCCATAATAATAAATCTATAGAATGAGTAAGAAACAGAGGAAAGTAAAATAGAAATTTGGTAATGGATTAGAATACTCCTAGAAGAAGTAAAGAGACAGAAAAGGCTGTGGAAGTTCTGTTGAACAGAATGGATAGTGGATTGAAAAGAGGTGATATGATGAACATAAAAAATAAAATAAATATAATGAAAAGTGGTTGAATCAAAGCAGGCGATGTTAAGGGAATCAGGTTACGAAATGAGCTGCTGAAAGTAGTAAATGTGCCCTTCAATGTTGAGACCATAACAACTGACCATGGCTGGAGTGCTAACAAGTCATATCTGAGAGTGATATCTGGAATCTCACATTGTAGAGGAGAAAAGCATTGACAATGCAGTAAAGCCAAGACAATAACAGAAGATATTAAAATTAGATGCTACTGAAAATTGTGAAGATTATGTGACTGTACTGGAGAAACAGTGAACAGGTACCAAACTGAAATGCACGGAAAAGAAAGTCATTGTACTACTTGATTAAAAAAAGGGAATAATAGATGATAAGACACATTCTGAGACAGCAAAATTGTACATTTGGTAACAAGGGAAATATATGTGATAAAAATTGAAGACACTTGCACAAGATTAGCAACAAGAGCGGTTTGAAACCAGTACCTGATCCAAAGGCTGTAGACATCAACTAAGAAACTGATGGAATATGTTTTAATGAATGATATTAGAAATTTAATCATACACTAACAGTTATTCATGGGTTAAATTACAAGAATAAATTATTCTCAGAATGGAAATATTGAAACGCCTATATTGTTGACAAGTAAGTTTACTCATTTTACATTCAGTTATCGTAAAGGTTTAACTATGACAAGGAAAGCACTGGCAGAATGTAAATATTTCACCGATGAAGGAGACCATTCGCCAATGGTAGTAGTAATGAGTTGCTAAGGACACAAAAAAGAGTGAAATCTTGGCAGTTTTTACAAAGTTCTGTAACGAGCTAGAGTATCCACACACACACACACACACACACACACATCTGGGTAACTGGAGAGGGAGCGAGGGAGCGCGCATAAGAGAGGGAGGGGGGCTTCGTGCATGCTCGCGCCTTTGTGTTCAACACACATATCTTAATTAATAATGTTTTGAATAATATTCCGCAGTAAATTTGGGAAAGTGAGAAATAGGAAAAAGAATTGGCTATTAACAATGTTCCTCTTAAAATGTATGCTGGTTACTATTATTATAGTGAACGTTATGTGTAACTAGAAGAAAATTTACCTAGCTCTGCTAAGGAACCACTTTGTTAGATGAAGTTTATTAACATACTATACAGGGTGGTCCATTGATAGTGACCTGGCCAAATATCTCACGAAATAAGCATCAAACGAAAAAACTACAAAGAACGAAACTCGTCTAGGTCGAAGGGGGAAACCAGATGGCGCTATGGTTGGCCCGCTAGATGGCGCTGCCATAGGTCAAACTTATATCAACTGCGTTTTTTTTAAAACAGGAACCCCCATTTTTTATTACATATTCGTGTATTACATAAAGAAATATGAATGTTTTTGTTGGACCACTTTTTTCGCTTTGTGTTAGATGGCGCTGTAGTAGTGACAAACTTATAAGTACGTGGTATCACTTAACATTCCGCCAGTGCGGACGGTATTTGCTTCGTGATACATTACCCGTGTTAAAATGGACCGTTTACCAATTGCGGAAAAGGTCGATATCATGTTGATGTATGGCTATTGTGATCAAAATGCCCAACGGGCGTCTGCTATGTATGCTGCTCAGTATCCTGGACGACATCATCCAAGTGTCCGAACCGTTTGCCGGATAGTTACGTTATTTAAGGAAACAGGTAATGCTCAGCCACATGTGAAACATCAACCACGACCTGCAACAAATGATGATGCCCAAGTAGGTGTTTTAGCTGCTGTCGCTGCTAATCCGCACATCAGTAGCAGACAAATTGAGCGAGAATCGGCAATCTCGAAAACGTCGGTGTTGAGGATGCTGCATCAACATCGATTGCGCCTGTACCTTATTTCTATGCACCAGAAATTGCATGGTGACGACTTTAAACGTCGTGTTCAGTTCTGCCACTGGGCACAAGAGAAATTACGGGGCGATGACAGATATTTTGCACGCGTTATATTTAGCGACGAAGCGTCATTCACCAACAGCGGTAACGTAAACCAGCATAATATGCACTATTGGGCAACGGAAAATCCACGATGGGTGCGACAAGTGGAACATCAGCGACCTTGGTGGGTTAATGTATGGTGCGGCATTGTTTGAGGAAGGATAATTGGCCCCCACTTTATCGATGGCAATCTAAATGGTACAATGTATGCTGATGTCCTACGTAATGTTCTACCGATGTTACTACAAGATGTTTCACTGCCTGGCACAATGGCGATGTACTTTCAACGTGATGGATGTCCGACACATAGCTCGCGTGCGCTTGAAGCGGTATTGAATAGCATATTTCATGACAGGTGGATTTGTCGCCGAAGCACCAAACCATGGCCCGCACGTTCACCGGATCTGACGTCCACGGATTTCTTTCTGTGGGGAAACTTGAAGGATATTTGCTATCGTGATCCACCAACAACGCCTGACAACATGCGTCAGCGCATTGTCAATGCATGTGCGAACATTACGGAAGACGAACTACTCTCTGTTGAGAGGAATGTCGTTACACGTACTGCCAAATGCATTGAGGTTGATGGACATCATTTTGAGCATTTATTGCATTAATGTGGTATTTACAGGTAATCACGCTGCAACAGCATGCGTTCTCAGAAATGATAAGTTCACAAAGGTACATGTATCACATTGGAACAACCGAAATAAAATGTTCAAACGTACCTACGTTCTGTATTTTAATTTAAAAAACCTACCTGTTGCCAACAGTTCGTCTGAAATTGTGAGCCATATGTTTGTGACTGTTACAGCACCATCTATCACAAAGCGAAAAAAGTGGTGCAACTAAGACGTTCATATTTCTTTACGGACTACAGCAATATGTAATAAAAATGGGAGTTCCTATTTTAAAAAAAGCAGTTGATATCCGTTTGACAAATGGCAGCGCCATCTAGCGGGCCAACCATAGCGCCATCTGGTTTCCTCCTTCATGCTAGACAAGTTTCGTTCTTTGTAGTTTTTTCGTTTGACGCTTATTTCTTGGGATATTTGGCCCGGTCACGATCAATCGTCCACCATGTATACAAAGAGACTAACACAGAACTAAATAATAAATACACAAATATTGTACTGTTCGTGAAAGGATGATAGTAACAGTACTGCCTATGAAATAATAAAACTTATATGGACAATGAAGGATGTGGGCTGTAAGAATTTTTCTGCAGAATGGAAAAATATCTAAACGTTCTCAGAAGCAACTTCAATCGGTAGCCTTTTGTCATGGTTTTATTTTTATTTTTCCTCGGTGGTTGCAAGCCTCCTAGTGACTAGTCATCAGTTTTGTTGTTTGTAGCACTGTGTGGATCAATGTGCAGCATCAATCAGCATCCATGGTATTAATTCTGGTACACAAGTTATTTTGAAATACATAGATTATGTTTTCTAGTTATGTTGATTACGCAGCAGCACTACACAAACTTTGGCATAGTCAACAATTCCCACGCACTTTGTGGGAGGTAAACGTAAGTCAGCTTATATACGATTGTCAGTTCTACTGGAGACGTTAAGTCACGATCTGACAAAGTTCAAATATGAACGACTTTATTGTTTCTTGAAAAATGTTGTATGAATGTGAAAAGTGTTGTTTTTATCATTAACATTAACTTCCATGATCTGAAAAGGTTGTAAAATGTATTCCAGAAAACGGAAAATGGAAGTGAAACAGCAACACGTGAAGGTTAATTTTCCCACTAGTTGCATAAATAGCAGTTATTTTATGCACTATCGGTAGTTTAGCAGAAGCAGTAAAATCTATACACACTTGGACATAAGTACAAGGGAGAGTAGTGGGCAGAGGTCCCTTGCAGTATTCGAATTTTAGCGCACCTTCCTTGCTGGTTTACGGAAACACAATTCCAGTGCTGATCCCGTGTTCCCTGAGTACTTCGCTTGTGTGAACTGTGACAGTTTTTGGAAATGGAGGGGAAGCTTTCCCTCTAGTGGTTCTTTTTCGTTAGTAGGTCTAGACCTTTTAGGGAGTGCTGCCCTATTGGACTCTATGACTGAACAGTAGTTTCTTCTGAAGAAAACAGAAAACATGGTATTGATACAGTGTTTAAACAAGGAAGAAAGGTGCACGAATATTTGAACACTGCGGGGGATCTACACGCGCCGCTTGCCAGAGCTCCCGTATGTAAACAACCATACTCTTGCAGCCAAATGTCCAGAGGTACTACTGAAAAAGGTATGAACACCAGCTTTGAATAACACGAGAGCAATTGTCGCATGGGCAAAACAGTTAAATCTGCAATATCAGATAATGCACTATGACCCAGAAACAACTGAATTCGTTTCTCTGACACGCAAGTTTAACCAAAAACTAATAATTACCACTCTAGGATGCACAGGCAGACCACAGAGATTAAAAATCAGAAAAACAATTGTAGCAGAATAGAATAAGGATTTAAATAAGACAAGTTGGTGGTGTGAATGCTAAATAAAACAAATGGTGCCGACTTTTCCTAACTACTACAAGCTCCATAGCATACATTGTGTTACTCATCGATCTTACGCAGCGATCTGGTGACATCGCGAACTGGCCTTGCCAGGATGCATATAATAGTTCGACTTTCTGAGCTAGTTCTGATCTGTAACTGCTTTTTGAATCTTTGAAGCCTCTGACGATATCTCCAGCATTGGAAAACGCAGTATCAGACAGAGAATTATGCTTTCGGCCACGGCCTTATGTCTATAAAACAACTATCAGTGAGTATATAAATGTCATTGGTGAAAGCCTCTGTCCTATTCTCTGATGGTTTCGAACTGAGTGAGATTTTAATGATCAATATTTTTAAATTTTTGTAAGGAAGTTTGAGGCAATAGATGTATGTACTTGTTAAGATTCAATTTTCTTATGAATGGTAAAGACACAGCTAAGAAATGTTGGAACAGTCATAGGATTAAATATCTGATTTGGAAGAAAGACTTACAGCATTTTATTGCAATGGTAAAATAAAAGACATTCTGACAAAGAAAAGAATAACAAATATAATATAGAATTTTGTGACAAGTGGAAAGTTAGTATAAAATTCACAAAGAATTTTTAAACATCTTTGATATCAGTTAAAATATGGGTAATGAGTGAGGATAAATTGACAACAGTAGTGTAGAAAGACTAAATAATTGTATTTAAGTACAGTTAAATGGAAGTTGAAAAACTTATTTCAGTATTGCGGAGACCCATGGAGCTATGGTCTCTATGTGCGCAGGATGCCGAACTTGGAATGCGAGAGTATCGTCTGGCGATGCATCTGAGGGTGTCAGTGAGATAGTGTTGGCTGCGAATACCTTTATTGTCAGAATTTTAACTATTCAAACAGCTTCTCCATGATATAGCCCAGCGGAAGACAGAGCAGCACCGGTAGTTTGGAGTTGTCTACTTGCCTGGCTCAATGGGCACCTATGTTATACGCCTAAGTCAGAAACTGCACCCTCAGCAAAGGCGGAGTCAAGCAGGATGCCGATACAGCTGTCTTCAGGTCCTACTCATTGAGTCAAGCTGCCAACAGCCTGGAGAGATGTTCCACAGTGGTGCTCTCATGAAAATCTTTGTTCGTGCACTAGTCAGTGACAATCCACTCTGCGTCGGATGATGGTAGCTGCGTAGATATCTACCCCTGCCTCCCAATAACTGAGGGCCAACACGTCAGTAGCTGCTCATAGGATACAACCAGGGCAATGCAAAAGCCCCTCTCCTGGTACACGTGAGGTCGGCTGCTTGCAGATCCTCGTAGATTGCCCGCCAGTGTGTTGTACATCAAAGGTATCCAAGTTTTCACATCAGTGGCAGCACAGCCAGGCAGGCAGCAGTGGCATTACACAACCATGAAATACACCATGCTGACTGGCTGGTGTCTTGTTTGAAGTTATTAGACATCAAGGGACGGCTCTGATGTGGTTTCACTTTAATGTACAAGACTATAATGCGGACAGGTCAACTCATGATTACTGACGGTTGCAAGAATGAGCTTAAGAGATCCAAGTACACACATCAAAAAATTTTTGCATCACCCCAGTTCCCGGAACTACTGAAGATAGACATTGACTGTGGATATCGTATCACAGACACAGTCCCTTTGACTGTTCAGAGATGTCACTAAACCCACCCAAAGATGTAAACAACCATAAATGAGCAGCGACTATTAGACGGAGGGGGTACTAAAGCCGATCAATTCCAGTCATTCCACCAGGAAGGAGGTACACGGCTCGTGTTGTCTTTAGTTCAACCATTCCTAGATGGTCAATACCGCGGTTCGACCGCGTCCGCATTGTTACTTTTTGCCAGGAAGGGCTCTCAACAAGGGAAGTGTCCAGGCGTCTCGGAGTGAACCAAAGTAATGTTGTTTGTACATAGAGGAGATACAGAGAGATAGGAGCTGTCGATGACATGCCTTGCTCAGGCCGCCCAAGAGCTACTACTGCAGTGTATGACCGATACCTACGGATTATGGCTCGGATGAACTCTGACAGCAACGCCATGTTGAATAATGCTTTTCGTGCAGCCATAGGACGTCCTGTTACGACGCATAATGTGCGCAATAAGCCGTATTATGCGCAGCTTGACTCCCGACGTCAATGGCGAGGTCCATCTTTGCAACCACGACACCATGGAGCTCGGTACAGATGGGCCCAATAACATGCCGAATGGACCGCTCAGGACTGGCATCACGTTCTCTTCACTGATGAGTGTGGCATATGTCTTCAACCAGACAGTAGTCGGAGACGTGTTTGGAGGCAACCCGGTTAGGCTGAATGTCTTACACACATTGTCCAGCGAGCGCAGCAAGGTGGAGGTTCCCTGCTGTTTTGGAGTGGAATTCTGTGGGGCCGACGTACGCCGCTGATGGTGATGAAAGGCGCCGCAACGTCTGTGCGATACGTGAATGCCATCCTGCGCAACCATATTGACGAGGCATTCGTCTTCATGGACGACAACTGGCGCCCCCATCGCCCACATCTTGTGAATGACTTCCTTCAGGATAACGAAAAATGGTTGAGATGGCTCTGAGCACTATGGGACTTAACTTCTGAGGCCATCAGTCCTCTAGAACTTGGAACTACTTAAACCTAACTATCCTAAGGACATCACACACATCAATGCCCAAGGCAGGATTCGAACCTGGGACCGTAGCGGTCGCACTGTTCCAGACTGTAGCGCCTAGAACCGCTCGGCCACATCGGCCGGCCAGGATGACAAAATCGCTCGACTATGTGGCCAGCATGTTCTCCAGACATAAACCCTATCGAAAATGTCTCGAATAGATTGAAAAAGGCTGTTTGTGGACAACGTGATCCACCAGCCACTCTGAGGAATCTACGCCGAACCGTTGTTGAGGAGTGGGACAATCCCGACTAACAGTGCGTTCATGAACTTATGAATAGTATGCCACAACGAATACAGGCATGCATCAATGCAAGAGGACGTGCTACCGGGTATTAGAGTTACCGGTGTGTACAGCAGTCTTGACCACCACCTCTGAAGGTCTCGCTGTATGGTGGTACAACATGCAATGTGCGGTTTTCATGAGCAATAAAAGGGCGGATATGATTTTCATGTTGATCTCTTTTCGAATTTTCTGTACAGGTTGCGGAACTTTCGGAACCGAGTTGATGCAGAACGTTTTTTGATGTCTGTATTTTTTTATGCTCGTTAGGTAGTTCGTATGATGTGACTGAGATGTATCGATGAGCGAATTGGTTGGCCTAAGGTGCTAGGCTTGTCAGTGCTTTATATCACACCATGGCTTCGCACCTGCGGTTTCAAATCCTGAACTTGCCAGTTTCTACGACGTCTGTGTGTTGCGCAAGGACTTGGGCATGTGAGTTACATGGTCTAACTCCATCAGTTACATGGTCTAACTCCATCTGTCAGTGCTGTCTGAAGAACGTTATAGTGTGGTGATTCCACTTCGGTCACACTCTGCACTCTCTGTTTGAGTGTTGTGTGCCTTTTTATTTACAGTATTGGCTTTCCTGCCTTGTGTACATTGTGACTGAGACAACGCACTTTAGTGTCTCTTGGCCGGTTATGTGACTGCTGAGGAAAGATTACAAAAAATTTACATTTACCCAGAATTCTACTCTATGATGGAACAGCATATCACACAGAATTTGAGTGAAAAGAAATTTATAGCTTAAATTTAACGAGAAAGTTCAAAATGTTCTTGTGCCTATTAAGGTTATAACATTGATAAATTATCATCGATAAAAGGAGGAATAAATGGTAAAAACCTAGAACATATTTTTTGTATATACTTGGCAAAAATGTGAACTTTCAACGTTCACCAGTTCCCCATGAATGAAAAGACGAATGGTAATTGTGATATACAAACTGAAGATTCGCAACTAACCGTATTCATAAAAACAGCTGTGGATATTGCATCTGAAAATGTATCTGTCAGTATAAAACCAGACGACTCTGAGACTCTGGTATTACTTTGTTACAACAGTGTACTCTAGCTTTTTATTCCTACAAAATGGAACTCGTTCAAACTTCCAACGTATGCCTCTCCTATAGTGTGTTCTTACATAGCGTTGCTATTAGTAACAGAAACTACAAGTACATGCTTTACATTAGAGCTGGTCAAAAGTAAACCGTGGGAAAACGTTTTTGTAGATTTTTTTTGAAATTTTCTGCTACTGCCGATAAATTTAAAGAACTGCAATAATTTGATATAAATAAGTTATAAGAGATCATTCCACTGAACTTCTAAAGTGTCTAAAAGTTTGAACTAATTCCGATGTTTAGAGGATGTTATTGTGAATTTAAGCATTTCCTCATGTGCTTCCACTGAACAGATATGTAAATAAATTTGTAAAAAACTTTGTTTAATTACCTTTCCAGATGCAATTTAGTTTTACATTTTTATTTTGTTTCAATTAATATATCAAATAATTATTTGGATTCTTAGAATCTGATAAAAATAAACCCCCACCAAATTGGCAAACTGTGTGGAATGTATTTTTGTCTACCGATAAACAAGAATTCATAAAACTGTCTTTCAGATAGACTAGAATGATAATAATTTAAACAACCCATCACTATTAGACCACATAACACTGCAAAATACTCAAATCAAGAACAGACTAAACAAAGTATTTGCTAGAAAAATGTGGAACTCGAGTCCAAGAAATAGGTTTATAACAGCTAATGAGTTTCTTTCTAATCTAAACAGGATTTTAACATATAGCTATTCTTGTTCATGTGGAATAAAACGATTTATATGATGAAAATTAGATGTAGATTGCATATGGTATCTTCACAAGCTTTACAAGGCGATTATATACTTATTTGTGAAAAGTATCTGCCCAAAAATTTGATGTTATATATTATAAGCAAGAAGTACACGTTATTGTAAGTGCTTTTGGGTTGTATGATGCCTGTAGATCTGTTGAAAAATGTAGTAATGGTGAAAACATTTCATTTTTCTCAATGTTTACAGTTCATTAGGAAATTTTGTCTAGACCCTCTTCTTGAAAAGTTGCCACTATGAATTTCATTAGCTAAATATCAGCATAACATACACAAGAAATATTCTGCTATTACAAGAAACTTATGAAAATATACACTTTAACATAAAGAAGGATGTAAAAATATAAAAAAACTTGTTAAAATTTCCTTTCTAAAACAAATTAGTAAGACAATTTATGAAAATGAACTACTTATTTAAGAGTATAGTACGGGTGAGAAGCAAGTTAAATTATGGAATTTGATTTTGTAATAAGCTTTTTATTAACATTATATGGACATAATCAATTCATGGTGGTCTTGTTTCTATTTCCTCATTTTTACTTCAGTTTGTAAGCTTTGAGTTGTAATATCATTGAATATCTTGTAAAACTTATAAGGAAAAAGGACTTCCCATTGTTAGCCAACAAAGCCATGTACAGTACTTCGATAGACATCTTTCTCCTTCTGCTGACACAAGAGGGCAGTATTATTTGAATCTAAATCTAAATGATTAAGAGAAAATTTTCATCAAGTAAAATCATTCGAATGGAAAAGAATGAATGATACATAAGAACTTTTATATTTTTTGACATTTATTTTTCCACTTTACCACAAACAGCTTCTAACTTACTCACAGTTTTTTCATTTGTCTTCTGATTACTCCAAAGCAATTATGGCAGCGGGAATAAACCCAAAAACTTGATTTTATTTTCGAAAATTTACCTTATTTCAGCAATAGACTATTCTAGTCGAAGTGGCTTCGCTGCCTTCAAATGACTCAATGATGCTTTGCAAAACATTGAAATTTTGCTACTAATAATTGCAGGCATTATTTCAGAATCCCTACCATGTTAAAATGGGAGGTGATGGTAAGAAAATGTCTGAGATTATCAACTGAAACACAGTAAGACATGAATGGGGTTTCAGGAATACCTTTTTGACACGCCCAATAAATTTCTCAACATCACTAAATTTGCTGTGAATCCCTTCTTCACCTCTGTGGAAGGAGTGAGCTGAACATGTCACATTCACTGTTTGGTTGTATAAAGCTTTTAGTTAATCAGTAAGTTTCACCAAATGTGGTACTGTAAGCATTATGAGGGTTATTCACCATAAGGGTTAATGCCTTTGGGCCACATGGCACCCATTGATTGCTCAGGTGAACAACGCTCTAACGGTGATAACATTTTGATTTTCTAAATGTTCACAGTTTATTAGAAACTTTTCACCTGGACCATTTTCTTACAATGTTCCCCCAGTGACATTTGCAATGTATCTTCACATGGGGTCTGTGGTTTCAGCAATCGCTGACCATACTTTTTAATTTGCAAACCTTGTGTGATGTGTTGAATTGTTTTTTCATAGCTTTGGATGACGTAGTCATTTCTTAATGTGGGATAATTAGGAAGAGAACCACCTGCGTGTTTTTCTAAGAATTCACGAAATTATGGAGTTCAGGTTACATTAGGAACTGTCAGCAGAATGGAAAGCTGTACAGAATGGTGAATAAGGTTTGGAAAGTTACCCCTAGGAGAATTGTTTTTCCATTTTCTCTCTGTTGTACTCCCGGTTCTGTTTTTCTGCTGATGGTTAAATGAATTGTCTGCCGCTAACAAACTTCACTTACGATTTAAAAGACTGATCTATAAAAGAAGTTTTCCAAGGAAAAAATATGTTAGCTGCAAAAACGTTACAAGTTTATACTATGGTGATCTTCCATCTTTACAATGCAACAGCTGTGTAATGATTTGTGCAAATATCGTTCTTTTAGTCTTTTGGGAGAGCAGTGGAGAAACTGCGGTCAGTGACGAGTTCATGGTCACTTACAGCTGCGACAAAAGGTGCAATGGAATAATGATACAAAAATTGATTCCGTGATGATGCCACAAACTTTCAAGGATGATGGAGAAGGCTATATTCATCATTTTGATGTGGGTGGCTCTAGCCTGGAAAAGGACTGAGTCGAAAGTTAGAAGCGAAAATCGTTCTGATACTTTTGCCGGTGGAATAATGTACTGCGACAGTATTTCTTGGGTAGCTGCATGTGTCATTTATTGTAATATCAGTACATGGGAAACTTACAGGTACCATGTCTTAGTACGCATTTTGTCAAATAAATGTGTTCTTCTTCCTTTTTACTGTCATTACCTAACAAATCCTTTCAATTTGTGTTACTGACCGAAAAATAAGAAGTTGAAAATAACTCCTTATCATAAATATTCTCCTTCTAGGAACAGACCCGTTGTATTGCTAACACACATTCGACAGTTTCCCACTTAATGATGCCTTCAGGTCATCGCCAAGTCAGCCATACTAAGAGAAAACAATCACGTGATTTACACTTAATGGACCTCTGCTGATTTTAGTCAGATTACTCTAGATACATAAACCATATAAACTGTGACAGACTAGTAATTGTGGAAGAAAACTTCTACAGGCCTTAATCCAGTATAGGTTTACCTCTGAGGATTGGAAAAAGAAACAGTTTATGGAGTGGGCGTTCCACGAGCAGAAATGCTTACACATGGAAATGTATAACAGTTTCCAGTATTATGACAGATGAAATGTTCCTTTTGCTGACAATTACAGCAAATAATGTCAAAGTACATACCCAATAAACTATTAAAAATAAATAAAAAATAAAACAGACCGCACCCGTTGGCTGAGTAGTCAGGACAGCGGACTGCCACACCAGGGGGGCCCGGGTTCGATTCCCGGCTGGAGCAGGAGATTTTCTCCGCTCAGGGACTGGGTGTTGAGTTGTTCTCATCATCATTTCATCCCCATCTCGGACGAGCAAGTCGTCCAATGTGGCGTCGAATGCAATAGGTACTTGCCCTCGGCGGCCGAACTTTCCCGAATGGGGGACTCGCTGCCCACAATGCCGTACGCTCATTCCCATTTCCTTTCTGAAAATAAAACAGTTTTGGACATTCCTGTACCTAATACTTCACTTTTTGTGTGAAAATCCCATTCCCACAGTTCATCCAACTGAATATTATATACTATCTATGTTCGGCCGAGACACAAATGCGTATTTTTGCTTTCAGAGGGTGTTGCTTTACTGAGTAAGCCAAGAACCCTTGCGAAACGTATGGTTCTTTTCTTTGTGAAGCAACACAGGCCATAGGTTTAATCTGCGAAACAATCTAATTAATATTACAGTTCCTGTCTATGCAATTGTAGGGAATGGCAATCAGTGTTTCTTTAACAACATGACTACTTACCGCATATGCCGGACATTGAAGCTGTACTGAAAATATTATAATACCTCTTACGAATAGTTACAACATCAAAATTATGGCCTGGACTAGCCACAACCTTGGGCTGCCAAAATCTGTACTGGCATTTAACAATGAAATATCATTTCTACTACCAGGAGATAGATTAGATTAGATTGTTACTTGCTCCATAGATCATGAATACGATACTTCGTAATGATGTAGAACGTGTCAGGTTAATAAAAGGTGTTTATACAGGATATCACATTACACAAAATATTACATGACACTTAATAATTTTTTGGGGGTGGAGGGGTGGAAATTACCCACTTACTATATCCAAAAATTCATCTAATGAGAAGAAGTAGTTGCCATTTAATTTCTTTTTAAATGCTGTATGACTATGTGTCAGACTTTTGATGCTAGTAGGTAAGTGACCAAATACTTTTGTGGCAGCATATTTTACCCACTTCTGAGCCAAAGTTAGATTTAACCTTAAGTAGTAAGATCATCCTTTCTCCTAGTGTTGTAGCCATGTACACTACTATTACTTTTGAATTCGTTCGGATTGTTAATAACAAATTTCATTAGTGAATATATATATTGTGAGGCTACAGTGAAGATCTCTAGCTCTTTAAATAAGAGTCTGCAGCATGATCTTGGATTAGCTCCAGCAATTATTCTGATTACACGCTTTTGCGCAATGAACACTCTTTTACTCTATGATGAGTTACCCAAGAATATGATGCCATACGAAAGCAGAGAATGAAAATAGGCGTGGTAAGCTAATTTACTGAGATTAATATCGTCAAAATTTGCAATAACCCTAATAGCATAAGTAGCTGAACTCAAACGTTTCAGCAGATCTTCGTGTGTTTTTTCCAGTTCAACCCCTCATCAATGCATATATCTAGAAATTTTGAATATTCTACCTTAGCAACAGATTTCTGATCGAAGTCTGTATTTATGAATGGTGTCATTGCATTTACTGTGTGGAACTGTATATACTCTATTTTGTCAAAGTTTAATGAGAGCCAATTTACAGAGAACCACTTAATGATTTTCTTAAAAACATTTTTTACAGTTTCATCAGTCAATTCTTGTCTGTTGGGTGTGATAGCTATACTTGTATCATCGGCAAAAGTACCAGCTTTGCATTTTCGCAAATATAGAATGGCAAGTCATTAATATATATTAAGAACAGCAGAGGACTGAAGACCCAACCTTGCGGCACCCCGTTCTTGATTTTTCCCCAGTTTGAGAAATCACCTGTTTTTTTGCATATTATGTGAACTGCTTATTTCAGCTTTCTGCACTCTTCCAGTTAGGTATGATTTAAACCATTTGAGCGCTGTTCCATTCATACCACAGTACTTGAGTTTATCTAGAAGTATTCCATGATTTACACAATCAAAAGCCTTTGAGAGATCACAAAAAATCGCAACAGGTGACTTCCAGTTACTCAGAGCATTTAATATTTCATTGGTGAAAGTATATATAGCATTTTCCGTTGGAAAACCTTTCTGGCAACCAAACTGACATTTTGTTAAACTTTATTTTTACAAAGGTGTGAAGCTACTGTACAATACATTACTTTTTCAAGAATTTTGGATAAGGCAGTCAGAAGAGAGATTGGGCGGTAGTTATTGACATCAGACGTATCCCTTTTTTTCTGCAGTGGTTGAACAATGCCACACTTCAGTCTATCTGGGAAAATGCCCTGCTTCGGAGAGTTATTACATATGTGACAAATAATCCCACCTATCTCTTGGGAACAAGGTTTTATTATCCTGCTGGAAATGCCATCAATTCCATGTGAGCTTTTATTCTTGAGAGAGTTTATTATCTTCCTAATTTCAGGAGAGGTGGCTGGAATTTCAATTGTATCAAATTGTGTGGATAAGGCCTCTACCATTAACTGTCTTGCTTCTTCTAATGAACATTTAGATCCTATTTTCTCTACAGCATTCAAAAAATGATTATTCAAAATGTTTTCGACTTCTGGCTTGTTGTTTGTCAAGTTTCCATTCACTTTCATGGTAATGCCATCATCCTGTACTCTTGGTTGCCCTGTTGAGGTATTAACCTCAGACATGATGCACATGCTTCTGGACTTTTTAATAACCTTTCGTAATGTAGCACAGTAGTTTTTATAATATTTGGCTGTTTCTGGGTCCTTACTCTTTTTTTTGTTAGATACAGATCCCTATTGTGGTTACAAGATATTTTTATTCCTTTAGTAAGCCAAGGTGTTTTGCATGGTTTCTTATAATTAGATTTAACTACTTTGTTGGGGAACCAGTTTTCCAATTCTCTTACAGGTATATCATGAAATAAGGTATATTTTAAATTATCATCGGGTTACTTGTACGCCTCATCCCAGTCTAACTACTGAAAATTTTCCGTGAAATATCTAATTGTTGAGTCATTAATTGAATACACAACTTTGGAGGTTAGTTTTCAATTACTGAAAGGAGCTATGTCATATACTGTAACTAGCTGAGCACGATGATCAGAAAAGCCATTCTCAACAGGACAAGAATTTATATTTTTAAACTTATCTTGGTCTATAAAAGTGTTATCTATCAATGTTCTGCTGTCATTTACTACCTGAGTAGGAAAATTAATGACAGATGTCAAATTGAAAGATCCGAACAAGACTTCCAGGTCATTCTTCCTATTACACTCTTTCAGTAAATCAACATTGAAGTCCCCACAAATAATAATTTGCTTTCCCCTATCTGACAGAAGCTGACAAGGCATCTAAGTTTTCCAGGAATAAATGAAAGTTTCCTGAAGGGGACCTATATACTGTTACAATTATAAAAGAGCCCTCCTTCAGTTCAAGTTGACAGGCACATGCTTCTATATGTTGCTCGAGGCAAAACTTGTTTGTATCTGAGCTTGTTACACAGTGAAAACTTTTGACATATGGCAACTCCTCCTCTCACCTTATTCTCTCTACTCATATGTGCAGCTAGTTTATAACCACTGATATTTACCTTTTCTATATCAGACACAATCTGATGCTCAGGTAGGCATAGTATATCTATTACATTATCAGATTCACTGCCATCCAAACAAACCAGGAGCTCATCTACTTTATTCTTCAATCTCGGAATATTTTGGTGAAAAATGCTAACATTATTTTTTACTTTACTTTTGTGAGAATCTACTTTTTTCTTTAATCCACTAATATCTTGGTTAAATATGGTAACATTGTTATTTATTCTACTGTTGTGAGAGTCTTGTGAGTTCTGGACCTCTTTTTTTGCACCTGCCTGCCTGAACTTCTCATTGGACACTGATATTAGTAAAAAAAAAGAGGTACATCCATGAGTACTAGTGTCTTCACTTATGGATTTCGCTAACAACCCTGACAGTTACCCTTCTCTTTCCTATTGAGGTGTAGGCCATGCCTTTTGAAATTCCCCGTATCAATAGCCTCGACAGGAACCAATCCAATGTCTGACAGAGTGGCCACCCTATGCAACTGATCCTACTCCATATTTACCTTCCTGACAGAGCAGTTGAACTGGGGCTGATCATGATGCACGAAAGCAGGCACCATCCCAACATTGGTAACACTCAATACTGTAGCCCTGATCCCTATCAATACCGTTTCCCACTCCACCCTCCATCATCACATGATCCTGCTGTGAGAAACTCTTGCACAAGGAACCTATATCCTCTACCACCTGGCTAAGACATGCACTTGGCTTGAAAACGTTTGTGATCTGGTACCTTTCACCTAATTTTTCCCGCAAAATCTGGCCCACACCTCTTCCACGGCTGCTACCTAACAACACAACTTTCCTCTTACATTCTCCTTTTTTTGGAAACAATCTGTTTTCTAGTGAGATTATGTTGCATCTTAACCACATCTAGTTGTACTGGAGCCCCTTCCTTACTTAACTGTGGTAGCAAGGCAAATCTATTGATTGTGTCAATTGGGAAACTGTCAGACGCTGTTCTCTTTCTGTAGCCCCTTTTCCCAGCTACCACTTCCCACCGCTGTTTAACCTCCTCCCCCCTTAACCTCTTCAGTTCCCCCTTCGCTCCGTCCAAATCAGCCTGAAGGGCTCTAATGTTCTGCTCCTGTTCGGCTATAATCCTATCTCTTGAGCAAATCCTGCAAAAGAATGGAAGGGTCTCGTTTCCTTCCCCAATTCCCACGCCGCTACAATTTCCCCAATGAAACCACCTGTCACAACAGCTGCTCGAAACCCCTGAACTAACTTTCCTACTGCAGCTCATACACTTAGTATCCATGGTAGTTTGGAAATTAGTTAAGATATTTACTAAGTGATAATGATAATATATTAAATATAGATGTAAAAGGACACTACATATATTTTGTAAACTAATATGTAAGTAAACCATTAGCAAATGCAGTTAAATTTGTGGTATAACGCTAAATATGCACGTTCAAAAATTAGGCCTCAACAGCCGAATGTAACCAAAACGAACTTTTTGCGATTACTGAAGAATGCGCAAATAAAAGAAAAACCTTTAATGGCAAGCTTGAAGAGCACACTAATGAACGTATTTAATCAGTTAATCTATAGCAAATGCACTTAAGATTGCGGTATAACGCTAAATATGCGCACTAGAAAAATTAGGCCTAAGCAGCAGTAAGTAAACAAACGAACTTTTCGCTATTATTGGAACACTACGCAAATAAAAGAAAAACTTTTAATGGTGAGCTTGAAGAGTACACTAAAGAACGTATGTAATTAGTTAAAAGTGTTCAACTACAATTAATTACAACCTAAATTACTTATCTTTCACGAGAGCTCTGTATCCGTACTATCCCTCACATGTGGGATAGTTGATGAGCTCCTCTCAAGTGACAGTACCACTATGGTGGCCAGGACCAGGCACAACTCGCTTCTGAATGCCTCCGGGTTATGGCTGGTCCGGGCTCGCACATTGGTGCTGCTGTTCTCCTCAGCTTTGGGGACTCTCGGGGACTGCTCGAACATCCACACGTAATGCTGGGGTTAGGTGTTCCATATAGAGTTGTTACAGTACTGATACAGCGACCGGGACGAACCACAACCCACTTCTTAATTTCTGAGAGCTGTGGAAGATCCAGGCTGCCACATCAGTACTGATGCTTCTGTTGCATTTCAGCAGCCATCAACAGTTACTTGCTTTCCTGGTAAACTATATATGTTGTTTCAATTTTTGATGTCTTATCAACAGTTCCTATGCTCATTACAGAAATTGGAAACGGTCAGCATAATTTCCTTCTGTGTTGGTTGCTGCCTTAGTAATATCAGATTCTGTCCATTCATCTCCACTTGCTTCTGGTGCTAAATCAAGATTTCCATACAAGTAACTCTGTACTCCAAGGTTATCTCTAATTAATTCTACTCAGGGGCTATTTTAAAATGGATACTTATTTTAAGTATTTACAAGCTAATGAGAAATTCCTAAATTGTGAACAGTTTCATGAACAAAAATTGTACAAATGCTTTAAATGACAATTCTATTCTATTGTTACTTTCCTTCGCTGTTCGTTTCTGAAATTTCATTAATATGTACAGAATTTACTTTAAAATATCCAAACTGTAGTAAAAAAACTGATCACTCTCTTATGAAATAGAAAACATTTTTAGAATATTAAACTACTGGTAACTGTACACATTTATACAGAGAAAACCAAGTCAAAATTTATTAATAAAAAAATCTGGGTCTTATGCTGAAATTTGAAATACATGAAGAAAAACAATTACAAATTACGTCAACGAAGTGAATAAATTCCAAATTAGCTATTTGAAAAATAATTAAAAACTAAAGGTGATCACACTGAAATAGTAACCGAAATTTTTACAGAGTACATTGATACTGTTAATGATATTTTAAGAAAATAGACAAATATCTCACACTCTCTTTTTAGAAAATAAAAATTTCGGCTTGAGGAACAATATTTATTGTTATATTGTTATAACGAGCAATGGGACACAACATCTCCGAGATAGCGATGAAGTGGGGATTTTCCTGCACTATCATTTCACGAGTGAATTGTGAATATCAGGAATCCGGTAAAAACTCAAATTTCCGACATCGCTGCGGCTTGAAAAAGATTCTGTACGAAGGGGACCAAAGACGACTGAAAAGAATCGTTCAATGTGACAGAAGCACAATCCTTCCGCAACTTGCTGCAGATTTCAATGCTGGGCCATCAACAAGTGTCAGCATAAGAACCATTCAACGAAACATCATCGATATGGGCTTTCGGAGCCAAAGGTCGATTTGTGTGCACTTGATGAGTGAACGACACCAAGCTTTACGCCTCGTCTGGGCATTCCGACGGACTTGGGCAATTCCAGCAAGACAATGGGACACCCCACACGTCCACAATTGCTACAGAGTGGCTCCAGGGACCATCTTCTGAGTTTAAACACATCCGCTGGCCACCAAACTCCCCAGACATGAACATTATTGAGCATATCTGGGATGCTTTGCAACATGCTGTTCAGAAGAAATCTCCATCACCTCGTACTCTTAGCGATTTATGGACAGCATTGCAGTAGTCATGATGTCAGTTCCCTCCAGCACAACATCAGACATTATTGGAGTCCATACCACATCATGTTGCGTTGCTTCTGCGTGTTCACGGGGCCCCTATACGACATAAGGTCGGTATACCACTTTCTTTGGCTCTTCAGTGAATACCGTAACTTCTGTTACTCTATGTAATATAATATTATTTTTATAGGCTTTATTTGATATTAAAGTAGTTTACGGAATAGTGAAGAACAACTCATGCAGTATGTAAGAAATCCTTTATGGAGCTGCAGAGTCATAACTGTTTTGGTGCTTCTGATAGTAGTGTAGCTTTATTAAATATTAAATTCAATTAATTAAAAATTAAAATGCTTTTCCTGTTAAGGGAAAAAGCCACGGAACGGAGAAGTGTTGGATATTGCCCATGCCCAGAGCACTGACCATCTGGAGTCAGTGCATCATAAAACGACATCACATGAAGAGAGGCACAGTCATTTTGGTGACTACACCCAGTTGAATAACAATGCATAAGTTGGCATCAGGGGAAACTATTCATTACAGTGATGCTGCAGAGTACATCAGCCAGAGCGCCTGAAATGTGAAATTGGATCATTACAGAGCGTTATGGATGCTGACCTGAAAGATAATCAGGCCAAGAAATGTCGCTGCTCATTTCCTGCGGAATTATCTCAGTCTGCAGCTGTTCAGCTTGGAACAGGGAGCTACATCTATCTGCCGTCTACTCATATCGCTGCTTATGAGCGTCTATGGGACCACAAACCTATCCCTGGACGGCTTCGATGTTGTTATCTGCAACACCGTCATCCATATGGAGTCATCAAAATGGACAACCCATCTCCGCTGCCTACCTCCTGCTCTTGAGGAAAGAATCTGCTGCTGGTGACTGCCATTCTTGTGTTTAGTCTGTAGTGTGATCATGTGCGGCCTGCTGACCTACTTCTGAAGCTACTTTCCGTCTTGGACAGTCCAGAAGGCATTGTGTTCTGACTGCATGGGGCAGACGTCCTAGTGACGACTCTGGAACTGATACTGCAGCCATGGCAGCGAGCCAAATCTTGGTCCTCATAAACCAGGCAGACGTTTCCAACTGATTCACCCATCAGTGCTAGGTGTCTTGGTACTAGATGTTTCAACATTTGCATTATATGAACAATAATTGTTTGGCGTTTTATATTGTTTCACTAGCGGCCCACACTGGGCGTCCAGTAGGCGTTAAACAACTCCACAAGTGCCACTGAAGCCCGCAACAGGAGAGAAAACAGTCTACAAATCGTTTTAACAAGAAAGAGGAACGTCTGAATATAAATAGAGCCGGCATCCCTAGACAGCATTAGAAAATCATTACCGGTAAGAAGTGGATAACTACAACGAAAACGACCGGGTAAAAATCCACAGACATTGGCACAACAACTAGTCAGATGTTATTCTCTGGCTTCAGGTTCGGCTGCTGTTTGCCATCACGATGATAGCTTCTCCTCTGACACTAAACGTATGTCAGAGGAAGATGCTCAGACACATATGAACAGACAACAAGTCATATGAGATTCTTTCTTATTATATGAGGTGTTGAGTTATTATTTTCACCTACTAATTTTGAAACAAAATGTCTGTATATACTTACCATTAATCACAGTTTCTCACAGCTTTTGTCCTTACTTGTAATTGAGTAGTGTATCAGTTATTTAGTTAGTAAGTTCAATGTTGTACAAATCATTTGAGCGATTATTTTATCGAAATGATGTGGACTGAACCAGTTTATAGGATATGGATGCAGTATTAGTGTTGACAGTATTGAACATACTATGTGCATTTTGCAACGACACTTAAAACCCAGTTTTTTTGTGGCTAAAAATTGCACTGTTTAATGTGTTAATGTATAAGTACACTACTGGCCATTAAAATTCCTACACCAAGAAGAAATGTAGATGATAAACGGGTATTCATTGGACAAATATATTATACTTGAACTGACATATGATTACATTTTTCATGCAGTTTGGGTGCATAGATCCTGAGAAATCAGTACTCAGAACAACCACCCATGGCAGCTTCAACACGATACCACAGTTCATCAAGAGTAGTCACTGGCGTATAGTGACGAACCAATTGCTCGGCAACCATTGACCAGACGTTTTCAATTGGTGAGAGATATGGAGAATGTGCTGGCCAGGACAGCAGCCGAACATTTTCTGTATCCAGAAAGACCCGTACAGGACCTGCAACATGCGGTCGTGCATTATCCTGCTCAAATGTAGGGTTTCGCAGGGATCGAATGAAGGGTAGAACCACGGGTCGTAACACAACTGAAATGTAAAGTCCACTGTTCAAAGTGCCGTCAATGCGAAAAAGAGGGTGGGCTTACTGGTAGTTGGGAGCTCCAATGTTAGGCGCGTAATGGGGCCCCTTAGGGATACGGCGGCTAAGGAGGGGAAGAAATCCAGTGTGCACTCCGTGTGCATTCCGGGAGGAGTCATTCCTGATGTGGAAAGGGTCCTTCCGGATGCCATGAAGAGCACAGGGTGCAGCCAGCTGCAGGTGGTGGCACATGTCGGCACTAATGACGTTTGTCGCTTTGGATCTGAGGAAATTCTCTCTGGATTCCAGCGGCTATCTGATTTGGTGAAGGCTGCCGGTCTTGCTTACGAGATGAAGGCAGACCTCACCATCTGCAGCATCATTGACAGAACCGACTGCGGACCTTTGGTGCAGAGCCGGGTGGAGGGTCTGAATCAGAGGCTCAGACGGTTTTGCGACCGTATTGGCTGCAGATTCCTTGACTTGCGCCATAGGGTGGTGGGGTTTCGGGTTCCGCTGAATAGGTCAGGAGTTCACTACACTCAGCTGGCGGCTACACGGGTAGCGGAGGCTGTGTGGAGTGGACTGGGCGGTTTTTTAGGTTAGAAGGCCTCGGGAAAGTGCGGGATGGGCTGCAATGTCAAAGGGTGCTTGGCAATTACAGGACGTGCTTGGATCAAGGAACAGTCGGAATTATAGTTGTAAACTGTTGTAGTTGCGCTGGAAAAGTCCCTGAGCTTCAAGCGCTAATAGAAAGCACAGAAGCTGATATCGTTATAGGTACAGAAAGCTGGCTAAAGCCTGAAATAAGTTCTGCAGAAATTTTTACGAAGTCTCAGACGGTGTTCAGGAAAGATAGATTAGGCAGAATTGGTGGTGGAGTGTTGGTGTCTGTCAGTAGTGGTTTATCTTGTAGTGAAGTCGAAGTAGATACTCTGTGCGAATTGGTGTGGGTGGAGGTTATACTTAACAGCCGAATTAAGTTAATAATTGGCTCCTTCTACCGACCCCCAGACTCCGATGATACAGTTGCGGAACAGTTCAGAGAAAGTTTGAGTCTCGTAACAAATAAATACCCCACTCATACGGTTATAGTTGGTGGGGGCTTCAACCTACCCTCGGTATGTTGGCAAAAATACTTGTTCAAAACCGGTGGTAGGCACAAAACGTCTTCCGAGATTGTCCTAAATGCATTCTCCGAAAATTATTTAGAGCAGTTAGTCCACGAACCCACGCGAATTGTAAATGGTTGCGAAAACACACTTGACCTCTTGGCCACAAACAATCCAGAGCTGATAGAGAGCATCATGACTGATACAGGGATTAGTGATCACAAGGTCATTGTAGCTAGGTTCAATACCATTTCTTCCAAATCCATCAGAAACAAACGCAAAATAATTTTATTTAAAAAAGCGGATAAAGTGCCACTGGAAGCCTTCCTAAAAGACAATTTCCATTCCTTCCGAACTGACTATGCGAATGTAGACGAGATGTGGCTCAAATTCAAAGATATAGTAGCAACAGCAATTGAGATATTCATACCTCATAAATTGGTAAGAGATGGGACGGATCCCCCGTGGTACACAAAAAAGGTCCGAACGCTGTTGCAGAGGCAACGGAAAAAGCATGCGAAGTTCAGAAGAACGCGAAATCCCGAAGATTGGCTAAAATTTACAGACGCGCGAAATTTGGCACGTACTTCGATGCGAGATGCCTTTAATAGGTTCCACAACGAAACATTGTCTCGAAATTTGGTAGAAAATCCGAAGAAATTCTGGTCGTATGTAAAGTACACAAGCGGCAAGACGCAGTCAATACCTTCGCTGCGCAGTGCCGATGGTACTGTTATCGACGACTGTGCCGCTAAAGCGGAGTTATTGAACGCAGTTTTCCGAAATTCCTTTACCAGGGAAGACGAATGGAATATTCCAGAATTTGAAACACGAACATCTGCTAGCATGAGTTTCTTAGAAGTAGATACCTTAGGGGTTGCGAAGCAACTCAAATCGCTTGATACGGGCAAGTCTTCAGGTCCAGATTGTATACCGATTAGGTTCCTTTCAGATTACGCTGATACTATAGCTCCCTACTTAGCACTCATATACAACCGCTCGCTCACCGATAGATCTGTACCTAAAGACTGGAAAATTGCGCAGGTCGCACCGGTGTTCAAGAAGGGTAGTAGGAGTAATCCATTTAACTACAGACCTATATCATTGACGTCGGTTTGCAGTAGGGTTTTGGAGCATATACTGTATTCAAACACTATGAATCACCTCGAAGGGAACGATCTATTGACACGTAATCAGCTTGGCTTCAGAAAACATCACTCATGTGCAACGCAGCTAGCTCATTATTCGCACGAAGTAATGGCCGCTATCGACAGGGGATCTCAAGTTGATTCCGTATTTCTAGATTTCCGGAAAGCTTTTGACACCGTTCCTCACAAGCGACTTCTAATCAAGCTGCGGAGCTATGGGGTATCGTCTCAGTTGTGCGACTGGATTCGTGATTTCCTGTCAGGAAGGTCGCACTTCGTAGTAATAGACGGCAAATCATCGAGTAAAACTGAAGTGATATCAGGTGTTCCCCAGGGAAGCGTCCTGGGACCTCTACTGTTCCTGATCTATATAAATGACCTGGGTGACAATCTGAGCAGTTCTCTTAGACTGTTCGCAGATGATGCTGTAATTTACCGTCTAGTAAGGTCATCCGAAGACCAGTATCAGCTGCAAAGCGATTTAGAAAAGATTGCTGTATGGTGTGTCAGGTGGCAGTTGACGCTAAATAACGAAAAGTGTGAGATGATCCACATGAGTTCCAAAAGAAATCCGTTGGAATTCGATTACTCGATAAATAGTGCAATTCTCAAGGCTGTCAATTCAACTAAGTACCTGGGTGTTAAAATTACGAACAACTTCAGTTGGAAGGACCACATAGATAATATTGTGGGGAAGGCGAGCCAAAGGTTGCGTTTCATTGGCAGGACACTTAGAAGATGCAACAAGTCCACTAAAGAGACAGCTTACACTACACTCGTTCGTCCTCTGTTAGAATATTGCTGCGCGGTGTGGGATCCTTACCAGGTGGGATTGACGGAGGACATCGAAAGGGTGCAAAAAAGGGCAGCTCGTTTTGTATTATCGCGTTATAGGGGAGAGAGTGTGGCAGATATGATACACGAGTTGGGATGGAAGTCATTACAGCATAGACGTTTTTCGTCGCGGCGAGACCTTTTTACGAAATTTCAGTCAGCAACTTTCTCTTCCGAATGCGAAAATATTTTGTTGAGCCCAACCTACATAGGTAGGAATGATCATCAAAATAAAATAAGAGAAATCAGAGCTCGAACAGAAAGGTTTAGGTGTTCGTTTTTCCCGCTCGCTATTCGGGAGTGGAATAGTAGAGAGATAGTATGATTGTGGTTCGATGAACCCTCTGCCAAGCACTTAAATGTGAATTGCAGAGTAGTCATGTAGATGTAGATGTAGATGTAGATGTAGGTGACCGAGAGGTGTAACCAATGGCGCCCCATACCATCAGGCTGGGTATTACGCCAGTATGGCGATGACGAATACACGCTTCCAATGTGCGTTCGCCGCGATGTCACCAAACACGGATGCGACCATCATGATGCTGTGAACAGAACCTGGATTCATACGAAAAAATGACGTTTTGCCATTCGTGTACGCAGGTTTGTCGTTGAGTACACCATCGCAGACGCTGTCATATTCAGTAACGTTTGGGATGTATTACATTCACTCAATCCTATATTGTCTGTGTGAAGTTCTTCTCCCAGGACTAGTATATGTCATTCATGCACTGCGTTAATGTATTTAATTGTTTATCTGTTAGTCATTTTCAGTGAGCCAGTCTTGTGTTTTTTGTAGCTTTTTCATATTTTCTTATGATGACTGTAATCAAAACATGTCAATAAACGAGTCACTTCACATCCAGTGACTTACAATTTTTTTATTTACCATTTATTTCAACACTGTTTCTCCATTTTTATTAATGAAATGGGTGCATACCTCGGATGTGACTATATGTCACACCTTGAATCCATTATATTCTCTTATTTGCATGTTAACTGTACATGATGCAACTCTGTAATCCCTGGTATTTAACTTCACCATCCAAGACGTTACATGCTGTTCAGAGAGGCACAGAACATCTATCGCTTCCGAATTTTCTAGAGATTCTGGGCATAGAAGAATCTTATGTATCTTGTTTTCCAACATTTTAACGTTCTGATGTAACAGCTTCATTTTCGTTTTCCTGGGAACTGTTACATTTGTTATGGTTCAGTTCTGCTCTAATTTCTTTTAATACTGTTTGCCTGTAGCCTGACTCTAACCTACAAAATGTGCCTGTTTCACTCCAGTAGTCACAGCGATTTCGTATTGTGTCATGTGGCCCCCTTGCACTTTCTGAAAAATGCTCAGCTTATCTTTCCTTGGCCTTTCTATTCAGGAGTAGGCCATGATTAGCGTGTCCTCATCCGCCACCCACGAAAACAGGCCTGACACAGCCATAAAATTGTAACAGTAAAAGAAAATTCTCTCAACTCTTTGTTCACAGCACTGGGCACATGGGCAGAAAATGTGCTGACATCAGTATCACCATCACCTCGTCATTTCCAGAATTCTGTCATCTCTGCATCCAGCCATATGCACTAAGGCCATTCTGGGAGTCCTCACAACATCGCTCCATTGCACTGTGAAGGCCACCCGTCACCACCACCCACCTGTGTCACCACACCCTGTGCCACCCTCCCTCAGCGCCCTTTTCCCCCTCACTACCACTCATCGACGTCATCGCCAGTAGCCTGCAAGTTCAGCTTGGTGTAAACTTTTCCCGCCTCGGTATTGTACAGAAGCTGTGATCTGGTGAGGCCTGCGACTGTGACAGCTTGAGAATAACTCGATATGTAGAATGTAAAATGCTGACATAAGCACAATCATTTCTTCGTTGTCTGTAAATACATCTAGGTCTAATGTGTTCAGTTGATTGGACGCTTGCATTGAACTAAAAAGAATTAAAAAAGTCTCTTTGTTGGAAACATACATGAGAGAAATGTAATCACATCTCTCTGCATCAAGGATGGAAAAGTATGACAAAGAGGGAGTGTATGACTGTTGATAGAGAGAATATTGTTTAACAAATAAGCGTGCCGCTGTGGCCGAGCTGTTCTAGAGGCTTCAGACCGGAACCGTGTTGCTGTTACAGTTGCAGGTTCGAGTCCTGCATCGGGCATGGATGTGTGTGATGTCCTTAGGTTAGTTAGGTTTAAGTAGTTCTAAGTCTAGGAGACTGATGACCTCAAATGTTAAGTCCCATAGTGCTTAGAGCCATTTGAACCATTTTCAACAAACAGTGGTGAGGCAGCAGAGCAGCAAGAAGATTCGTTACACGACTGGCTCTACTGACACACAGTGGTTCATATGGTGGATTTGTTTATCCCTTTCAAAAACGCGTATCTAGCCACCCATATTTTTATTACTGTTGCTATTATTAATAATTATTATGTCTGTATGGCCTTATATTTGTGGTTAATGTGCCAGCAGAGCTACTAGTGGACTAGGAAATGAAGTTGTTCACAGCAGCAGCAACAGTCTGCAGTCAGGAGGAATAATGTAAAAATATGTAAGTAAATGTATCCTAATTTTTTTTCGTTTCAACCCAATCAGACATACACACTTGCAGTTTGTAGAGAGCCTTGCTAACAAACACTTTAATATAGGGTGTGTTCACTGTTAGACCCTGCTTGTCGTGGCGTGACAATGACTTTAAATGCATAGCTTTGAGAACAATGCACTGTGCGTATAGGTCGCCTCTGACTATGAGGCACTTTTCAGTCCTCCGTCTGTGACTGCCTGGATCTTGCAGGCTAAGAGTTTTCCTCTGAAACAGGGCAAGTGAATACATATGGCTGTCGGACAGTGTCAGCCACAGACAGCATCTGGGACCTGTTTGTCAGACTAACCTTGGTGGCCTTACGTGGGACCCCCTGGGAATTCTTTCGCTGGCTGCCACGCCCTTAGGCGACCTCCCATTCTACCACAGGTGAAGGGTGAACCTCAGTTCGAGCAGTAACCGGGTTGGCCACCGGTGCTGACAGATCGGAAGACACAGATGTGCTGGACGTCCACTGGATCCCCACAGCTGGTCCACAACATTGATACCCATCCACCACAACTTCAAGCCATGTAACTGGAAGCCATCACAGCCTGGAGCTGAGAACAAAGTGTTGCCAACTCGGCTCGAATCTGCACGCAACAGTCACAGTCCCTTCCATACTAAAGACTTTGGAAAACTACGCTACACAGACAAACAAGGACTATCGACACATACTACGAAACTCTACTGTAGATGCGGAGGAAAACGCAAGAGCTGTTTCTAATATATCAAATTAACACACAGGGATTTAAACACTGAACTACTGAAGCACTCAGGCGAGACTAAAAAATTTACTCCTGATTAGGAAGTTTTAATATCCCCCGAAATCGGTTTACTTTCTACACAAACGAAAGCATGATAACTGTGTCTATTAATATTAAATTAAAATGCAGAAATTAAAGAAACTAAATTACCAAAGCACACAGATGAAACTATACAATTTGCTCTTTGTTAGAAACTCCTAAAAGTCACAAATTCGATTACTTCCCTGTTGCTGCTTGTGTCTTGGCTGGCTGCTGCTGCACTTGTTTGTGTGCAATAGCTACACTTATAAGAATTTTTTGAAGGAGGAAGTTGCAATATGGGTTTAATTACATCATGCATTTTGTTATTACGCTTCCCAGTGAGTAGATGTTAGTTAACAGAACACAGTACCATACTTTTTAGTCAGAAATGTGTTTATGAGGGTATTTTTTGCTTTCGTTTTATAAGCTAAATATCTAAACTCCCATCTTCCTTATATCCAAAGTATAATGTAAACTAGTGTGCCTATTGACATGTCAGAGTTCCAGCACAACACTTAGAATCAGATGTAGGAAATCTGCTGAAGAGCGCCCACATACACTATACTTGCGATTGCATGCATACTGTCACTCCCTACCCCAGCGGTGCCATATGTATTTTTTTATCTACTGTTGTAGAACATTTGAGCTACAGCTATAATGGTACCTGTATGTGTTTTCTTTTTTCCATACTCGACATCTCTAATGGAAAGTGGTTTAAGCCTGTTCTATACAGTCGTTCTGTTTCCTAAGACCAACGAAATAACATTTCTGTTCTAATTGATTGTTTTGTGGTGAAAAAATACGTCTCCCTGCCTTAACATAACATTTCCTTATCGCTAGCACTTAATAAATACAACAACCCTTCACAAGGTAAACCTTGAACAGTCCATTCCGTAGTTATAAATCAAAGCTTAAAACCATGCTCGTTTTAGTGGAAGAGGATCTTTCTTCCAGACGTAAGGTATTGATAGATATCCACTCTGTTAAAAAAATATCGCGTTTTACCGAATTCATAAGCTAATAGTCACCTACCCTCCAAGCCACTGAAGTAACCCTGGCAGCTTGTCCATTTTTTAAATGTCAGCAATTCTTCATTATACTGATTTCTTACATTCCTTCTGCGTTCATCCCAATTATTTTTATAATATGTCTGTTGATGCCATAGTATTACTTGCGTCTATGGGAAACGGTATGATGTCTCTAGACCGTCGAGTCTTCCCCCTCCTAAAGTACTGAAATGTGACGTCGTCCTTGTGGCCTACTACTAATTCTTGCATTAAAAAACCCTGTACCTTCTGTTGTCGATTCTGATTACATCCGCTGTGTAATACATTTTACTAAAGTAATATCGTAGACAGCTCTCTATAATTTATATGTAATGAATAGTTTTGTGTGGTGACGTAATCTTATTTTTTATCTGTGCGGTATGCCCCAACACAGAATCTAGTCACTATTAGCTTAGTGGAATGTGCATGTCGTAAAGCACTTGTTAGTGCATCATATGGAACTGTGTAGTCCAGATCTTAATGACAGTAATCTGTTAGGGACAAGGTGATATTTCTAACCCGTTGGAAGAATGCATACATTGACAGAAGGGTGGTATTGTCTGTCAGTTCTATGTTTCGGCACTAAGAAATCGCGATTCATTAACGCAGTTCGGGATGTGTTAATATCACAATATAGTCATATATATCATATTAAGAACATATCTATGTGTAACTGATGTAGGAAAAAAGGAAAGGATGCATTTTAACGACAGTGATTTATTTTTCACAATGCACATTAACAATGTATGAAAAATATATTTGAAAATAATAGAATTCCCTACAAAACTGCTGTTTTCAGCACAAATACTTCTACTGTTGCTAAAACAGGTCTCTGACACAACAGCACACGAGGAAAGGGGAGGTCCTCGTTTAACACAAGCGGCAATATGTCGGCATGGAAGGGTTAGTACTCCCACTGTTTTCTCGAAGCAGGTTTTACGCAGGCGAGTGTTGTCGGGAACCCTCATAGTCAAAAAGTGTTCTGATACTTCATTCAGAAGATTTAATGCAGGCTTGCATCTCTGTTCAGATAAATATTATCCACAAAAGTCATCATCCTTTACAAGAAGCACAAACAAGCGCTAGAAAAACAACACACCATGTTCAATCCATTAGTTGTGCGTTTCATCCCAATATTTCAATCCTTCACGATAGTGGTAATTTAGTGTTTCACCTCCGTTACCAGTACACAGGGTGAATCACCTAACACTTGTAACGGAAATATTGCTGAAATGGAAAGTACTATCGATGTGCAGTTTTCACAGAATGGATAGGTAGTCACGTTCTCGTATTGTTAGCCAACAAACAGATTGTTATAATAATCAAAATATCCACGGGTGTACTGCCGGTCTATAGTGTCCAATGGGCACAATATTTCGGCGATCAAACATGTCGCCATCATCAGGTGAACTGACGGACTGAGCTCCTGTGAACGTGCCGGCGCGGAGATCCGTACGCTATGGGTGCTCAGGGGGAACTGGGTTCGGTCGCGGCGGCGGCTGATTTAAATACCCTCCGCCCGCGGCGCCCCTCCCTCCGCCGTCCACGCCCCGCGCCACGGTAGCGCGGTGGAACAGATTGCGACGGCGTCTGAGATGAAGTCGGTGTGATGGCTCTGTCCGCGGTGGTCGTCACAACTATGCGTTTGCTCGATTTACTCTTGATTAACCCAATCGCTGGTTCCCAAGCCTTGCTAAGATTATAGCCACAGTCACGGTTTATGAGGTCGTCATTGGTGCGAATTTCGATGGCCTCTCTAACAACGCTGTCCCAGTATCTCGACGTCTGTACCAGAATCCTCGTGCGGTCATACTCCATAGCGTGATTTTCCGACAAACAATGTTCAGCGACCGCCGACTTGCTCGGATACATCAGTCGAGTGTGCCTCTGGTGTTCACGGCATCGATCCTCGACGGTACGCATCGTCTGACCAATATACGACTTGCCACATTGACACGGAATGTGGTACACGCCGGCCTTCCTCAAACCGAGGTCATCTTTGGCGCTCCCCACCAGTGCACGAGTTTTATTCGGAGGACAAAACACAGTTCCGACCCGGTGTTTCTTCAGAATGCGGGCGATTTTCCCCGAGAGTGCGCCTGTGTATGGAATAAATGCAGTGCCTACCTCCTCCCTCGTGACTTCATCCATCTCAACAGGTTGTGCTGCAGTGGTTGGGCGGAGAGCACGTTGGATCTGCCACTCTGAGTACCCATTCTTTCGAAACACAGTTCTCAGATATTCCAATTCCTGGGGTAGACTCTCTGTGTCAGAGATAGTGCGCGCCCTATGTACTAGAGTTTTAAGTACCCCATTCCTCTGTGAAGGGTGGTGGCAGCTGTCTGCGTGCAAATACAGATCAGTGTGTGTTGTCTTTCGATACACCCCATGACCTAGGGTGCCGTCAGCCCTTCTCCTGACCAAGACGTCAAGGAAAGGTAATTTACCCTCCGTTTCAGTCTCCATAGTGAATTTGATGTTGGGGTGTATGGAGTTTAGATGTGTAAGGAAGTCAAGGAGTTTATCCATACCATGTGGCCAGATGACGAACGTGTCGTCCACGTAACGGAAAAAGCAAGTAGGTTTCCATTCGGATGACGACAGGGCTTCCTCCTCGAAGTTCTCCATGTACAAATTCGCTACCACCGGTGAGAGTGGGCTACCCATGGCGACTCCCTCCGTTTGTTCGTAGAGTGCAATTCACCCGCCGGAGCCTTGAGTTTATCTCACAGGAATTACTCAAATTACATTTGCAACTGGCTACACAAATACGTCGTTGCCTATCATTGGGTGTAGTTGGTGTGTCCTTGTCCGCAGCTCGTGGTCGTGCGGTAGCGTTCTCGCTGCCCGCGCCCGGGTTCCAGGGTTCGATTCCCGGCGGGGTCAGGGATTTTCTCTGCCCCGTGATGATTGGGTATTGTGTGATGTCCTTAGGTTAGTTAGGTTTAAGTTGTTCTAAGTTCTAGTTCTAGGGGACTGATGACCATAACTGTTAAGTCCCATAGTGCTCAGAGCCATTTGAACCATTTTTGGTGTGTCCTTGTAGACAGAGTCCTTCAACAGTCGCAGCAGAAGAAAGTCTACAGGCATCTAATCCACGGAACAGGCCAGCCAAGGTACAGGTCATCTGCGTCCAATCCAACGTTTTGGAAGCAATTCGTGAAGACACGCTGCAGTACTGTACAGCCATTATGTTGGTACCACAGGTTGCTCCTAGTCTGCAGAGGAAAGTCTTTCAACATCCGAGGAAGGTGGTCTGTTAGGAGGCTTTAATACTTGTGTACATTCAGTGATCCATCTATGAAACACGGGCCTTTGAGCTGATGGCTCACTCCACCACACCACACGTTTACACTTCATGGACACGGATGTTTCACCTACTGAAGCCAACGGGGATTGTCAACAGACCAGCAGTTTACCTGGCCAGAATTGGTAAATGTCCGCCCCTGGTAGCTGAGTGGTCAGAGCGACGGAATGTCATACCTAACAGCCCGGGCTGGATTCCCGGCTGGGTCGGAGATTTTCTCCGCTCAGGGACTGGGTGTTGTGTTGTCCTTATCATCATCATTTCATCCTTATCGACACGCAAGTCACCGAAGTGGTGTCAACTCGAGAGACTTGCACCAGGCGAACGATCTACCCGACGGGAGGCCCTAGCCACACGGCATTTCCATTTCCATTGGTAAATGTGGCATCATCAGTGAACAAGATAAATAATAGAACTAGAGTATCATGTCTTAATGCCCATGAACAGAAGTTAACGCAATTCTCATAATCGTTCGCATGCAGGTGTTGATGGAGAGAGATGTGATAGGGATGAAACTTACGTCTGTAGATAATGTGTAGGACACTTATCTGACTTATGGCACTTCCTCATGCAATTGCAGGGGAGTTCGGATCAACTGTAACAGCTGCAACAACAGTAATTTCCCCCTCTTCTGTCGTCACTTGTTTCCTTCTGTTACGTTGTTAAACTACCACTTTCACGTAATTGATTGAAGAGGTTGATAAATAATAGTTGCCGAGGTGGTTGACGACTATTGGGGTAGCTTGTCGCATACACCACAAAAGAATGAACTGCATTCTTCCTACATTCTCTACACCTTGAGCATGTCGGCTTTTTCTGCATTTGTAAATCCCATCGTCCCCTCACGAACTTCAACTTCTACTGTCACACACTAACTGACTAAAAAGTTGTAATGCACTCAAGGAACGTACAAGCACAACGTGAGCAATAGAACAGTATCGTACCTAGCTACTACGCCGGTTGAATGGCGCAAATAAATGTCAGTGCGGAACTTTTCGAAATACGATATTTCGTCAACGACTTTCTCTAGAATCCTGAAACAAACACCACTGAAGTTCTAGTTTACCCAGCTCTTAGTATGTTAACGTCAATAGGGATTTTTCCATTTAAAAATGACTATGTTTCCACAAAAAGTGCCCTTTCTACGAAAATGGCACATCAATAGCAGTTTCCATTTCCGCAATATCTGCAGTGCTAGTTTTAGATGCTTCAAACTGTATAAGAATCCAGAATTACTTATTTGTATTGTATGTTAACTGGGGGCCTAGAAACAACGAAGAGACTCCGTCCCCGCCGCAGCCGCAGTGGTCCACAACCCCACGACGACTGTCGCAGTCCCCTTCACCTCTCCGCCGCCCCACACCGAACCAATCTCTCAGGGTTATTGTGCAGTTCGGCCCCCGGTGGACCCCTCCCCCCCCCCCCCCCCCCCCGGGAGCGTCTCACACCAGACGAGTGTAACCCCTACGTTTGCGTTGTAGAGTAATGGTGGGGTACGCGAACGTGGAGCACACCAATCGCCGACATAGTGTAGCTGAGGCGGAATAAGAGGAACCAGCCCGAATTCACCGAGGCAGATGGAAAACCGCCTAAAAACCATCCACAGACTGGCCGGTTCACTGGACCTCGACACAAGTCCGCCGGGCAGATTCGTGCCGGAGACCAGGCGCTCCTTCCCTATCTGGAAAGCAGTGCGTTCGATCGCACGGCTAACCGGGCGGGCCAGCTTCACATATTTTGTCAGGACGTTGCTTAATATCTAACGACCAACCACTGAAGGATGCCGGACTCGCATCATATGTTCCAGATATAGAGTGAGCTAATCAAATTTCCTGAACATTAGACACTGAACTGCTCAACGACGCTGATTCAGGAGTTGAATATGGACATATTTGCATTCTGCAAAGTTACGAGTATCAAAGCCGTGTTGTCGTTGCAACATACAAGCAGACTCCTTTGTGTTGGTCGCAGCAAGGGAGTTTCTACCGCTGCAAACATGTCCAAGACATAGTGTATGTTAACCAACAGTCACCTTTCCGCATCAGTGGAGTATGGCTTGGGTTTCATGTCGGATGTACTCCCCACCATACACTGTAAGGTTAATTATGCTAGTGTTGTGCATCCTGATATAGATATCCTTGTATCATCTGTGAATGTTCTAAGAACGGAAAGGTGGACTTACAGGTATGAGTAGCACTCAAATGGCTGCAAATGCCACTCGCATGTTACATGAAGATTGTAACACTACAGATTAGATCAAAGTGTAGTTGCAGGCTTGAACCCTGAATCTTTCCCTACTCTCACAACACCTTCAACTATGTGTTGTTGTAGCTGATCTCCAAAGCGGCTGCACTAATGTAAATATGATCCAATGGATAGTGCTGGAAGCTCTGTGACACTTTCAGGTTCGTATTATCTAGGTACATCCCGTTTGTAAAAATAAAAAGACAGTGTATTTCCCGTGAAACGCTATTGGCTAATTTAAAAGGAGAATAACACTCAGGTACCACTATGCAACCACTACTGTATATATGGTGTAGCATATCCAGTGTATTGATCATTCAAATATCGTAAAGGAACTTAGGACATGTACAGAGACACATGTAGACAATCATTTGATAGCAGTAAATTGCAGGTTTCGTGCGTCTGATCTTCTCAATACATTCCTCGCATATTAAAGGTGCATAAGCAAATCTTCTTTGGTTAATTCTCTGATTGAAGCTGTCTCCCTATGTTCTCACCAATAAAAAACTATATGTGGTGTAGCAATCACAAAGCAGAGTAAGCTATATAAGGGGTATATAGACAATCATTTTTTATGTGGTCAACAAGTGAGTGTGGGAAGGAAGTGTAACTGATAATGCTGGTGCAACGTACCCTCTGCTTTGCGCTGGACAGCAGTATGTGGAACATTGTGTAAAAATGTAGCACGTTCGCAGCTGTTCGCAGGTAATGGTGTTGTCAACAAGAAAGTTCAAATTCAAATGGCTCTGAGCACTATGGGACTTAACATCTGAGGTCAATAGTCCCCTAGAACTTAGAACTACATAAACCTAACTAACCTAAGGACATCACAAACATCCATGCCCGAGGCAGGATTCGAACTTGCGACCGTAGCAGTCGCTCGGTTCCGGATTGAAGAGCCTAGAACCGCTCGGTCACCGCGGCCGGCCACAAGAAGGAAGTAGTGAATTGCTGGGAGGCCTGTGGGGAATGGGTGATTGGTGGTGTAGAGGGCCTGACCGTAAGTCAATATAACTGTTGCACATAAATAAGACCAGAAATCCTCTACATTATCGCTGGAAACATTAACTATAATAAAATACACATCAGTGAGTATCTGGAACGAGCTAAAGTAATATGCGTACGTCAGTCACAGATTAATTTGAGGGGATCTTAAGGGAAGTAATCCAGACACTAAAAACGGACAGGTTGTCTTGTGTGTTGGAGGCGAACAGTCACAAATCCCGTCCGCAAGTCACCTACGGACTCTACACTACAATTAGGACTTCAGTGTAAGTAGTAATGGGTTTGTTTCTAAAAACAAATACCATTACACATATGCTCACTGTGCACGTGGGAAAAGGAAATCTAGCGGGAACATGCACAGGAGTTGGGGAGTGTGGGGGATGAACAGTGCTGTGTTTAAAGCTGAAAACTTTTCATTTTGAGAACGTTCTCACCCTTGAACAGAGATGATCTCTTCACCACTTCTTGTAAGTGTTGCGTGCAAAAACGTTAATTCAGAGAACATACATGTCGCGAACCGACTTGCAACGATAAAAGTGACAATAATAAGAAGGTATACCAAGATACATTATTTCCACACACCATACGGCGACATGTTGAAGGAGCGTTCTGCACGTGGCTGTGTTTGGTTTATCGAGAGGTATGTAAGTTTAAAGCACATAATCAATATCACGATCTCCAAAGTCACAACGAACTTACTTTTCAAGTGCTTTTTTTTCTTTATTGCATTTCGATTCCCCCCGCCCCAGAGGGGGATGGGGGGGGGGGCTGGCAGAAGGGTAATATGCTCCTCTACAACCTACAGAAAAGTTAAAAAACATAATGAGAATATAAACAAAAAAGAAAAACAGGCGATAAATCGGTGACATTGTAAAAAAAAACTGTAAAATGTCGGAAAGTTGTGGAATTTAAAATATAAAAACACTGCAGTGACGATGCGGATGAAGATACACAATAAGTAGACAGGCACAATTTAAAAAAAACACGGCGACAGTCTGGTTTCTGTTCGCACGGGATAAAAAACACAATTAGCGACAGTATGGTGGCTGTTCGCAACACTTACAGGGGAAGCACAACAATGAACATAAACGGAAAACAGCACTGTAGAGGCGACACGGCGGCAGATGGGGGAGGGGGGAGGACCGGGACGTATGAGGGGGAAAAGGAGGGAGCTCAAAATGGCTCTGAGCACTATGGGACTTAACTTCTTTGTTCATCAGTCCCCTAGAACTTAGAACTACTTAAACCTAACTAACCTAAGGACATCACACACATCCATACCCGAGGCGACCGTAGCGATCGCGATGTTCCAGACTGTAGCGCCTAGAACCGCTCGGCAACTCCAGCCGGCCTAAGTTAATGCATTTTGTTTTCTTGTCTCGTGAATTTTCGTTCTCAAAATGAGTGTTGTCAAGGACTAAGCTTTGACAGTTAAAGACAAAGCTTCGACAAAACCAGAAATGCAAGGTGGGCCAGAGCTGAAAGCAGTACACATAATGTTAGAAAGTGTAGAACAATTAAAAGCAGATAACACAGAACTGGGTGGGTTGACAGAATCGGGATTGTCACAACGAGGTGTAGATTAGTCAGTCGCAAGTTAAATTGCTCCTTCTACTGGTAAGGCAACCGAGGATGTGCAGGCCTTTGCAGGAGACATTGGAAATCTAATTGAAATGAAAGGTTGATCTGATAAGGAATTATTGAGTGTAGCAAAACTGAGACTAAGAGGGTAAGCTAAAACTTATGTAGGGTAAACAGAAGTTCTTAAAGAAGCCACAACATTGGAAGAGTTTACGAAACGAAATAGTGCCAAACACTGTAGGAAACAACTAGGGGTAATAGGTAAGACGAAAATGGAAACTGTGGAACGATTTGCGGATAGAATAAGGAAAATTAATGGATGTGTCTATGAATTAGAACAGGATGCTACCGTAAATGAAATTATTTTGCAAGGAGCTGAGCAAAAGGCGATCGATGCTTTTGTAGGAGGGTTGCATTCGGAAATGTCAAGACGTGTATGTACAGGGGGTCAGACGGATTAGCACAAAGCAGTGCGGTTAACTATAGATGTGAGGACATCGATTTGTCTACTAGGATGCAGGGTAAACGGACGGTGTTAGCAGCTAGTATGTTTCAGGTGTGGACGAACGGGGCATGTAAGGAGACTGCCGCCAGCCTCAGGGTGATGAGAATACAGTAAGAGGAAGTAATAGTTTTAGAAATAGAGGACCGTGGAAGAATAAGGTGTTAAACGCCAACAGGATCCCATGGTCCACCTGCAGTCATTCCCAGTAAGATTGGATACTACGAAATCGTATGCGGAGGTGGATTGTGCGATAAGAGGAATAGTAGGAAAAAAGGGTTGCAGGATGTTATTCGAAACAGGGGGATATGTTTCGGTCGCCAGTAGCGATCTGGTGAATGGTGAAACGTAAGCACTAGGACCCACCACGGTACAGATCGCGTGGAGTGGGGGATAAAGCTGTGTCCCAAGGACCGATAGACATAGACTTTTGACTGCATCCTGTTCAATTTAAACAATGTGTGGAGATTGTGTGGCACGTGAATGAGAACTGCGACATGTTTCTAGGATTATATTACTTATATCAGTATTGTGCCATAATCGATCTTTCGAAACACAGGGTGGAAATTGACTGAAAAATGTTTCAGCTAGGTAAAGCCATTGTCAGTGTAGCGATGCCGCGAAAGACGAACCGATTAACTCTCAAATGATCACACTAAGATTTGATTCGCACGACTGTGTACCTAAGGGTACTGGGAAATCACTTTGCGTCAGTGTGGTGGAACCGTTAGAAGTAAATGACGTATTAGATGAGATGAGTTGATTACTTAAAAGGGGTATTGTACGCGCACAAGAAATAAAGTGTGAAAAGAAGTTACCTGTTTCTATAGATAATTTTAGTGCAGAGAACATAGAATTAACAAAGGGGTTGTTTATCGCTAATATGTATACCCTGGAGGAAGAATAATGGGACACAAGGGGTGTCAGCCACGGACAACCGCCTGACTATTGAAACTGCATTATGAGGAAATATGAAGCACCTAGGTCCTAGAGGAAAGCAATAGGAAACGGATGGAAAAATGTCTTTTGGAATTTAAGGATTTATTTTTTTCCAAATGGGCCGTTATCAACTACGCATATTACATTGCACCACGGTAAATGAATCACCAGTCAGCCGCAAACCAAACACAATACCTAGCTTCTCAGAGCCAGTTTTGAAGGAATTTGTCGATCAACAGCTGAAAGATGGAATAATTGAAGAAATTAATAGTGCATGGGGGGCGGGAATAGTCGACGTGGCAGAAAAATCGGTGGATATAACACGAAAATATAGGTTGTATTGTGATCTAAATGCGAAAACCATAATGGATGCCTCCCTTTTTCCAAACATCACAGGAACTTGGATCATTTAAGGAAATGGATTTGAAAAGTGGTTACCATCAGATAGAGGTTGCGCCGCAGGATTGACACAAAAACAGCGTTTTCGGCACCCTGGGGACAGTAGCAATTCACAAGAATGCCATTCGGGTTAAAAATGCACCTGTTGCGTTTCCGAGGTCGTTAGACAGAGTACACACAGGTTTACAACCACGGCAATGCATACTGTATCTCAGTGACATAATCGCCTATGTAAGTGATATGGAACAGTACACACAGCGAATAAGGGTAGTATTTCCAAGGTTAAAAGCAGCGACGTTAACAATGCGTACAGAAAAGTGTAATTTTATGACGAGGTAGCATACCTAGATCATATCACAAATAAATTAGAGGTTAATCAGATCCAAGATTAATTACAGCCGTATGTGGATTTCCTGTACCAGAATCTGTAAAGAGTTGCAATCGCTCTTAGGAGTTACGCATTATTACCGGTTCGTAAAAGGATTTGCGAATCTTACCAAACCATTGACACAATTGTTAAGGAAGGGTGATAAATTTTTTTTGGACAGAAGCATGTCAACATGATTTTCTGTAGATAAATGGAATCTTAACATCGAGTACGATAGTGGTAGTTCTGGATTTTAATAGAGAACTCGTTTTATTATGTGATGCATCAAACCGTGCACTTGGCTGTGTGTTGTCACAAGAGATAGAAGGCGTAGGAAATGGTAGCTTGCGCATCAAGACAACTACATTCTGGAGACAGAAATTATTCCATAACGGAGAAAGAGATGTTAAACCTTATTAGTGAGATCACATATTTCAAACTTTATCTGCACTCTAAAAGATTTACAGTAATAACAGGCCACGCGGCATTAAAACGGTTGTTGGCGTTAAAGGATCCTTCTAATAGGTTGACGTGATGGGCAGTAAGGCTAAGTGAATTTGATTTCGAAATTACGCAGAAATCTGGGAAGATAAACGCTAATGCGAATGGCTTAAGTAGAAAAGTAGCAGTGTTACGTATTGGTGGTAATGTATATAAGGGATGGCAAACTGCACTCGGTGCGAATGACGAATGTAAGCAGTATTTTAGGCAGTCACAGCTTTGAATGGAGGACGGGTTGCTCTGCAGAAAAGTTAAGTTGGGACCGCAGGCGGTGGTACGCCTGAAGCTAAGGAATAGAGTGCTACAGGAATTTAATGACCACATATTAGCGGGTCGTGGAGGTTGCACATCTACCAACAAAAGAGTAGCAGAAAAGTACTGGTGCACGCATAGACAGGCGGACGTAAATTAGTGTGTGCGGGATTCCATAAAATTCGCATAGAGAGCGGATTTGTGTCGAACAAGAGTACCGTTGGAGAGGCTAGCACCATTCGAATTTCTGGGGGACTTACGTTTTAGATCCATCTCCAAGGAATAAGTATGTGCTCACAATCATAGATCATTTTCCAAGATATATAGAAATAGTCATGATGCCAAACCAGCAGGCAGCAACAGTGGCACAAGCAAATGTGAATAATTGGATACTGAACTTTGGAATGCCTGAAGCAATTTTAACAGACGAGGGAAGAGCTATTCAACGAATTGTGGAAGTTATTAAATATGAAGAAGAAGGATGAGTCCTCTCCATCCACAAGCCAACGACAGAATGCGTAGGACTACCGGGAAGATGCTTGGATACTACGTTAACTCACATCACACCAACTGGGATGTCTGTTTGAAGTACCTCGTCTCTGTCTAGAACTCAAAACAGCATACGATGCAGGATTATCGCCATATGAAGTAGTGTATGGTCGTAAAACGCCGTCACTGCTCGACGTATTGAAAACGAAGAAAGGGAAGACTGGGGAGTCTGTTAAGGAATTTGCCAGAAGGATTAGGGAAATTTGGAATTGAGGACGGAGGGCAAACACACGAGCAGTCGCGAAACAGGAAGAAGCAGTGAGCCGTACGGCAAGAATGCCACAGTATAGGGTTGGTTAGTGGGTGAAGTTATCAACTTCGTATACGCCTAAGGGGAAGACAATTAAGTTTTTTTGCTACGAATCAACAAAATTCAATGGTAACGACAACGACAACTGTGGATGTAGGACGGTTGAACCCTGTTCAAGTGAGTCCGGAATTTATTGCATGGATAGGTGATACGGACTGGAAAGGAAAGTGCGGAGAAAGGTAATGGAAGATAAATAAGAGGTAGTGAATCAAACGTTAACAAGGAATCCGTATGGATTAAGGCCTAGGAGAGAGTCATTTAATATTTCATTTAGGTAAGGTATAGATTTAGTGTAATTAATATAAGCAGGTGGGAAGCAACGATGAATTTAAGGGGAAGGAAAACAATAGGTATTACTGCCAGCAGGTGAGGTGCAGAGAAGGCGAGAAGATGCGGTTCATAGCGAGATTACTGATCTTCATCGGGATGGAAGAGTACCGGAAGCAGCACCAGGAGAGGGGAGTGCTGTTCGCCAGGCAGGAGGACGTACTGATCATCAGTCATCTCTGGGTGATTCAGATGATACTAATTCCGTCACGGAACGGAAAGGCACGGGATACTTAAGTGATGCCACTCTAGGCCCTGCCCTTTGCGCTGTGAGCAATGCCACACGTCTATTGTTACACATGAGAAGCAACAGGACGCCTCCACCAAGTTGTTCCTGATGTACTACGGCCGTGGTGCGGAATAAAGAAGTTAATTAAACATATATGCTATCGTCCCGACGCCTCATTTCACTCTTTACGGGTGACAACCAAAGAGTAGTCTAACAAATGGCTGTTATAATATCGTTGCCAATAATGCCACCACCATTAAAGGGAGCAACCTAAGTAAATATTTCAGTATCAGTTTTACCTTAGAGATATCTATAACATTCCTACGGCAATGGCGGCAATGGCTAATGTGAGTTACGATATTCTTTTGTAAAAAAATGTACCACGATCTTCCTTCTATCTTTAGTTTATTCTCTTTTAGATCTCTCCCTTGCAGAATCACAGCATGTGAGCATCCCGGTAATAACACCAACGCATAAAAAGTTTGGTAATAATAATAAGAGTAAGAATAAGAATAAGAATATAGTCACAACTTTTGCCCATGTTTTATTTGTGGGTCATTTCTGTTACTTTTTGTCACTAATGATATGAAAAGTTGCTACATTTCTCAGAACCTAAAGTTGGCACGAGATCAGTTTGGTGACGCGTCGATTTGTGCGCCATCCAAACGCCCATAATGAGCAGATAGGCACACTACGGAAAAGTCGAACCTCTGCAATCGACATTTATTACGCCAAATCCGATTCATGTTATTTAACGTAAGGTAGAATTATTTGTTCGATTTTATTTGACTCTAACACGATCGACCATCACCAAACTTACCTGCATGCCAACAAAGATTCAGAGCCTGACAAACAGTAAAGCAGGTAACCAAATTAACTATAATTAATTATAACTGACCATTTGCAGTCGAAGTTGTCATACATCGGTATTAATTTGATCAGTTACGATTCTCATGTTTAATTACTGCGGTGGTCACTGTGACTCATCCAGAGTTTCCGGAGGTAGCGTTCGGAAGAATTTTCATCAGCAATTTCCCCAATTCATTGGAAATGTTAAATAATTTATTTTGTTTCGCTCTTTTTCTAGTCGGGTTAATAACAATAGTATCAATTATTTGGAGAAAAAATGATAGTTTCGTAGAGGCCGACCTGGCAAATGCCAGTTTAGATTCTAGAGGAATGTAGATATATATCAGTGCTACACTTACCACGGACGACACAGTAAAAAAAAGGATAAGTACATTTTATAGCATTTGTAGATTCAGAGGAAGCTTAAGACAACACTGACTGGAACACTCGCTAAAATTTTGAAGCCCCCAGGGACAAAATACAGGGTGAAACAGGTTATCTACAGCTTTTATATTCAATCTGTACAGTGAGTAAGCGGCAAAGGTAAGCAAACAGAATAATAAAATGGCATAAAAATTCATCCAGAAAAACCAAAAACTTTAACTTTTTTTGAGACATTATCATTCTGTTAGAGGCAGTAAAGGATTAGGAAGATCAGTTGAACAGAATTGACAGTATTTGGAAACGAGGCAATAAGATGAGCACAAAATGAGTAAAATCAGGATGATGGAACGTAGATGACTCAATAACGGTGACTATAAAATTATACTACGAAATGAGATGCTGAAAGTAGTAGACGTGTCCTGCAAGTTGGAGAGCAAAACAACTGACAAAGGCTGGAGTGTTAAGAAGTGATTTCTGAAAGTGTTTACTGGAGTGTCACATTGCGTTGCAATAACACATTGACTCTAAACAGCACTGTCAAGAAAAGAAGAGAAAATTTTGAAATCTGGTGCAACTGAAGAATGCATGGTTGGGATGGATAAGGAATGAAAAGGTACCAAACTGAATTATAGAGAAAATAACTTGTGGCATAAATTGAATAAACTAAGAGATCACATGGTAATAGACACGCAGAGGCAGCAAAGAATAGCCCTTCTGGTAACAGGGCAAAGTATGTGGGGTAAAAATTGGAGATATTTGTCCAATATTAGCAACGGCATCTGCATTTAACCATTATTTGGACTGAAAATTGTAAAAAGAAAATAAAAAAAGCTATAGAACATATTTTAATGAATGATATTAGAAACTTAACTCATACAATAACAGTTATTCAAGGAGGAAAGTTAGCAGAATAAATCATTCTCAAAATGAAAATGTTGAATGACAATGTGACTGGAGACTATACTCTCAAAAACTGTGTCAAAATTACGAAAACAATTTCGTGGAAGGTCTGCTAAAGGATACGTAATGAATTCTATCTTGAATGTGCAGTTAAAAAGCTTATGATGGCAAAGACATAAATAGTTCTCTCTAGAGTGGAGTGTATAATGACTTGAATAGAAATGAAAGATAATGACTCCAAAGACAAACTTATAGCTTAAATTGGAAGAATTCTGGTCTGAGCTGCTGGAGATTGCGATCATGTGTGTGTGAAGTGTGCCTGCTGGTCTGAATGTGTCTGTGTGTTCTTTGGCCGAAACGTAAATGTGTATTTCCGTTTCGTCTGCCTGTAGCTTAAAGTAACGTGAGTAGCAGTCTATCCTTTTCCTAATATTGTTGATTTTCCAACCTGGAGGTTACATTACTTGACTTTTATTAACGTATTTTCTTCCATCCCACAACCCTATGTTGTTTTCCTTCATACATTCAATATTGTGTCATTTCTCTAATGTTAAAGCGTGTATAAACTTACAGGTGGCATATCATAGTACGTGTTTTGTCAAATAAATGTGTAGTTCTTCATATTGTACTAGCATTGTCTAACAAACACGTGAATTTGTCTTACTGGTCGAAAGGAGTTATATGAAACTAACTCCGTAGTATGAAAATGAGTTGTAATATTCGCCTACTTGGAATAGACCCACAGTGTAGCGAACCCATATTCAACAGTGTCTCAATGAATGCAGTATTCAGCAAGGGATGGGGTGTCAAGAGTGTACGAGGTTCGCAATACATCGCCAGGTCTGTCCTAAGAACTGAAAACAATCACGTGGTTTATACTTAAGGGACTGGTGCACATTTTAGTCAAACTGATCAAGATTCACAAGACGATGTTTAGGTGACACGCGAGTAATGCGAGGATGTGAGCCTGCGAGGATGCTTTCTCATGGAAATGTGTGAAAGCTTTGAGTACTGTGACGGAGGGAACTTTCTATGCGCTGCAACTACAATAAGTACTGTGCATTTGAGCATAAAATTAAGTACGTCACTTCTTTGGGGTCAGAATCCTGTTACCACAGTACATGCAGGTAATTATTATACATAGCTTATGTTATGTTGAAAACACGAATCTGTATTTTTGTCTGCGGAGGGTATTGCTATACCAACTCAGAAATCCAAGCACTTCTGCGAAACGTATCGTTTTTTTCTTCGTGAAGTGACCCCTCACATAGGTTTAATCTATGAAACGATTGACTTAATAAGACAGTTCCTAACTACGTAATTACAGGGAATGGCAAACAGTGTTCTTTTTTTTAACAACACGGCTACTTACCGCGTATGCTGGACGTTGAAGCTGTATAAAAAATGTAATCCATCTGACGAATACTTACAGCATCGACGTTATTGCGCGGACCAGCCACAACTCTAGGCAGCCAAATCGATTCTTTCATTTAGGGATGACATACCATTTTTTCTTCCAGGAGATGATCTCTGCTGGGATAGTTTCTGAGCTCTTCACAAGTGACAATACTAATATGGTGGCCCGGACCAGGCACAACTCGCTTCTGAATGCGTCCGGGTTGTGGCTGGCCCGGTTCTCCACAGTGGTACTGCTGTTCTTCTTAGCTCTGGCAGGCGTCGGTGGCTTCTCAAGTAGCTGATCGTTCCGCGTGCTATGTGGGTATTAGCTGTTTCAGTTAGAGCCCTTACAGTACCGACACTGCGACCTGAACCAACAACAATCCGCTTCTTGATTTCATGGAGTTGATGACAGTTCAAGACTACAGCAACGATACTGATTCTCTTTTTGCGTTTCAGTATATTAATACTATTCGTCACATTAAAATTTTTATTTCTTAGGCAGCTATCACGTAGAAAAGTTACTCTACGTAAAATAATTTAGTTTGTAATCTAACACTCTGTCAGACATAGTAACTGTTACATCACTAGTTGGCAGTCATTCAACATAGCGGAAGGTAATTTGTAAACATATTCATTGTTGGTAACATTGTTGATGTGTATCTTCAGTTTTTTTAGGTAGGTCTCACACACATATTTTATGGTAATCCAGTAACAGTATCTGTGTTTGAGGTTTGAATATTGCAGCTATTTTTGCTGAATTCTAACATAACTGATATTAAACCTAACGTGACGGCATCACTATTATGTCATCATTCGCGTATTTACCAAAATTGATATTGGTTGGACACTCGATCTGCAGACGATCCTATAGCAACACATTTAACGTTGCAGAGAGCACACAGACCACATTCATTGGTGAATTATGCAATGTTAGTGGTGTAGATGTTAAGGATAGTGGAAACGCAAAATCTGAAAAAAATTGTGTTTGTCCTGCTCCAGTGTATCGTATAGCTTTGCTGGAAATAGTTGTGTGTGCTCCTCCATATATACATGGCGATATATATCTACTTACACCGCAAATAATATCAGGTACAGTAGTACCTTCTCACATTAAAATTATCAGCTAAGCAAGACTGTGCCAAAGAGAGCCTCGTCTCGAATGAGTCTAACTTGCTCTGTTAATCCTAAATTCAATGGAGCTTAGGCACAATATTCAGACGACTGATTATCTGATCGAAGAAACCTTAAAATGCATCTGAGAAAAAATACAGTCACAGAACTTTTTTACAAGACCTTGCTGCTCTGAGTGATCCGGGTGTGCGGTCGCGCCGCATGTCACACGATATCTTTGTGACAGGCGTCCTTTTAATATCGTATCGCAGGCACATAACGTGACACAGCTGCCTGGAAACTTCAATTCATACACAGCATGCATAGAAAACAGACACAGATTGATCGTCATAATATGACGAATTGTTTTATTACTGGTGTGAGACTATGGGGATGATTAGAGATTTCTATAAAATTGATGTGAATTATGATATTCTTTTGTAAATAGCTGTGCCACTATTCTCCTTCTGTCTTTTGTTTATTCTCTTCTAGATCTCTCCCTTGCAGAATCACAGCATGTGAGCATCCCGGTAATAACACCAACGCATAAAAGTTTGGTAATAATAATAAGAGTAAAAATAAGAATAAGAATATAATCACAACTTTTGCCCATGTTTTATTTGTAGGTCATTTCTGTTACTTTTTGTCACTAATGATGTAAAAAGTTGCTATGTTTCTCAGTAACTAAAGTTGACACGAGATCAGTTTGGTGACGTGTCGATTTGTGCTACAATCACGCGCCCATAATGAGCAGATTGGCACACTACAGTAAAGTCGAACCTTTGCAATCTAAATTTATTACGCCAAGTCCGATGTAACGTAATGCAGAATTATTTTTTGCAGTTTATTTGACTCTAACACGATCTACCATCACCAAACTTTCCCAGTCGCCAACAACGATTCAGAACCTGACGAACAGGAAAACAGGTAACCAAATTAACTATAATTAATGTTAACTGACCATTTTCAGTCGAACTTGTGATACATCGTTATAAGCCTGTTCAGTTATGATTATCATGGCAAAACTCATCCCAAGTTTTCAGAGATAACGTTCGGAAGGACTTCTATCAGAAATTTTCTCAATTCGTTAAAAAAATCAATAAAGTATTTTCTCTCGCTCTTTCTCTAGTCGGGTGAATGACAATAGCATCAATTATTTACAGAAAAATAGGTAATTTGGTAGACGCCAACATAGCAAAGGATAGTTTAGGTTCTGTAGTAATGTATGAACATATCACGCAACATTTACAATGGAAAACGGAATAAAAAAAAGATAATTACATTTTACAGCATTTTTAGGTTCAGAGGAAGCTTCAGATAACATGACTGTAGCACTCGCTAAAATTTTCAAGCGAGCAAGGATGAAATACAGGGTGAAACATGTTATCTACATCTTTTATATTCAGTTTGTACAGTGAGTAAGCGGCAAAGGAAAGCAAACATAAAATCGAAAATGGCATAAAAATTCATCCAGAAAAAGTAACAAACTTTAGCTTTTTTGTGTGACTTTGTAATTCTGTTAGACAACAAAGGACTGAGAAAATCAGTTGAACAGAATTGACAGTATATGGAAACGAGGCAATGAGATGAGTACGAAATGAGTAAATCTTGCATGATGGAACGTAGCTGATTCGAAAAAGATGATGTTAAGAAAATTATTCTAAGACATGAGACGCTGAAAGTAGTAGACGTGTCCTGCAGTTTGTAGAGCCAAACAGCTGACAAAGGCTGGAGTGTTAAGAAAAGTTTTCTGAAAGTGTTTTCTGGAGTGTCACGTTGTGTAGGATTGAAACATTGACACTAAACAGCATAGCCAAGAATAGAAGAGAAAATTTTGAAATCTGGTGCAACTGAAGAATGCTGAAAAATGCGTTGTTGGAATGGATTAGTAATAAAGAGGTACCGAACTGAATTATACAGAAAATGATTTGTGGCATAAATTTCGTAAAATAAGGAATCATATGGTAATTGACATGCAGAGGCAGCAAAGAATAGCACATCTGGTAACAGGTAAAAGTATCTGGGGTAAAAGTTGGAGAGACTTGTTGTCCCATATTAGAATCGGAACCTGCATTAAGCCATTATTTGGACCGACATTGTAATAAGAAAATAAACAAAATATAGAAAATATTTTAATGAATGATATGAGTAACTTCACTCACACAATAACAGTTATTCAGCACAATAAATTATTCACAAAATGAAAATGTTGAATGAAAATGTGGCTGGAGAGTATACATTTAAGAACTGTGTCAAAGTTAGGAAAACAATTTCGTGGTATAATAAAGTTTAAGGTATGCTAAAAGATACGTAATTAATTCTATCTTTAATGTGCTATTAAAAACTTATGAAGGTAAAGACATAAATTGTGGTCTCTAGAGCCGGCCGGAGTGGCAGTGCGGTTCTAGGCGCTACAGTCTGGAGCCGAGCGACCGCTACGGTCGCAGGTTCGCAGCCTGCCTCGGGCATGGATGTGTGTGATGTCGTTAGGTTAGTTAGGTTTAATTAGTTCTACGTTCTAGGCGACTGATGACCTCAGAAGTTAAGTCGCGTAGCGCTCAGAGTCATTTTTCGTGGTCTCTAGAATGGAGTGTATAATGACTTCAACAGAAATGAAAGATAATGACTCCAAAGATAAATTTATAGCTTAAAGTAGAAGAATTCTGGTCTGAGCTGCTGGAGATTGAGTTTATGTGTGTGTGAAGTGTGCTTGCTTGTCTGTATATGTCTGTGTGTTCTTTGGCAGAAACATAAATGTGTATTTCCGTTTTGCCTGCTTGCAGTTTAATGTAACGTGAGTAGCAATCTATCCTTTTCCTAATATTGTTGATGTTCCGACTTGGAGTTTACATTTCTTGACTTTGATTAAAGGCTTTTCTTCCGTCCCACAACCCTGTGATGTTTTCCTACATAAATTCAATTGTATGTCATTTCTGTAATGTTAAAGCATGTATAAATTTACAGGTGGCGTATCATAGTATGTGTTTTGTCAAATAAATGTGCAGTTCTTCATATTGTACTAGCATTGTCTAACAAACACGTTAATTTGTCTTACTGGCCGAAAGAATTTACATGACGCTAAATCCGTAGCATAAAAATGAGTTGTAATATTCGCCTACTAGGAATAGACCCACAGTGTAGCGAACCCATATTCAACAGTGTCTCAATGAATGCAGTATTCAGCAAGGGATGGGGTGTCAAGAGTGTACGAGGATCGTAAATCATCGCCAGGTCTGTCCTAAGAACTGAAAACAATCACGTGGTTTATACTTAAGGGACTGGTGCACATTTTAGTCAAATTGATCAAGATTCACAAGACGATGTTTAAGGTGACACGCGAGTAATGCGAGGATGTCAGCCTGCGAGGACGCTTTGTCATGGAAATGTGTGAAAGCTTTGAGTACTATGGCGAAGCGAGCTTTCTATGCGCTGCAACTACAATAAGTGCTGTGCATTTGTGCATATAATTAAGTACGTCACTTCTTTGGGGTCAGAATCCTGTTACCACAGTACATGCAGGTAATTATTATACATAGCTTATGTTATGTCGAAAAAACGAATCTGTTTTTGTGCCTGCGGAGGGTATTGCTATACGAGCTCAGAAATCCAAGCACTTTTTTATAACAACACGGCTACTTTCCGCATTTGCTGAACCCTGAAGCTGTATTGAAAATGTAATCCATCTGATGAATACTTAGAGCATCGACGTTATTGTGCGGACTAGCCACAAATCCAGGCAGCCAGATCGATACTTTCATTTAAGCATGACATACCATTTCTTCTTCCGGGAGATGCTCACAGCTGCGATAGTTGTTGAGCTCTTCCCAAGTGACAATACCAATATGGTGTCCCGGACCAGGGACAACTCGCTTCTGAATGGGTCCGGGTTGTGGCTGGCCCGGTTCTCCACAGTGGTACTGCTATTCTTCTTAGCTCTGGCCGGCGTTGGTGGTTGCTCAAGAAGCTGATCGTTTCGCATGTTATATAAGTGTTAGATGTTTCAGTTAGAGCCGTTACAGTGGCGACACTGCGACCAGAACCAACAACAATCCGCTTCTTAATTTCAGTGGGTTGCTGACAGTTCAAGACCACAGCAGCGATACTGATACTCGTTTATGCGTTTCAGCATATTAATACTATTTGTCACGTTAATGTTGTTATTTCTTAGTCAGCTAACATGTAGAAAATCTACTCTACGTAAAATAATTTTGTTTGTAATGCAACACTCTGTCAGACATACTGACTGTTACATCACAAGTTGACAGTCGTTCAACATAGCAGAAGGTACTTCGTAAACATATTCATTTTTAGTAACATTATAAAACACCTGTTTGATGCTATATGTGAAATAGACTTAGGCCAATTCCTACGACTCGTATAGTAACCGATTTGTGCTTTGACATAAGTGACACTTTCGCTGACGGGACTATGACAGAGCTCGTACTGCTCTAGCGACACCTGAGGAGCAGGAAAGGATGGTTTTCGCTAATTATTAACATTTAGCACTTTAAACTTTATGGACGCGTCTATGACATTCTCGTCGTGATGACGCAGCAACACAGTAGAGTATAAATTTAGTAGGAGTTGACATATGAATTGCAAGAACAACCAAATGTAAAGTTCTGAGACGAAGATCATATTTGAGACGTTTGAATGATATGTTTGTAGACTTAATATACTATTGGCAGAGCTGGTGAGCTGTAAATAATTGACGAAATTTCTTATGGTTCAGACATGAACATGCTGCTAGGTAATGGATGATACACATGGGTGTAGACCAGGAATAGCGTGCATTGTCTAAGTGGTTTAGTGTGTAGGAATGTTTCATGTGAATAACGTGATTGCAATTAACAGCGGACACTACTTCAGAGGTTTTCCGACAAGTGAACCCTATAAGTGTTCACCAGACATTGCATAAAATCTGGACACTTAAGTAATTTACACAGTGGATGGTTTTGCTGACATGCATCAGATTTCTGAAAATGACTGCACCGTGTGGTAATATTGTTGTTGATGTGTATCTTCAATTTTCTAAGATAGGTCTCACACGCATATTGTATATATGTAATCCAGTACAGTATCAGTGTTTGATATTTGAAGATTGCTGCTATTTTTGCTGAATTCTAACATAATTGGTATTAAACTTAACGTGACGGCATCACTTTTATGTCAGCATTCGTGCATTCTCCAAAATTAATATTACGTTGAACTGTCGATCTGATGACGGTCCTATAACAACACATTTAACGTTGCAGAGAGTACACAGACCACATTCATTGGTGAATTATGCTATGCTAGTGGTGTAGATGTTAAGGACAGTGGAAACTCAAGGTCTGAAAATAGTTGTGTTTGTCCTGCTCCAGTGTATCGTATAATTTTGTTGGAAATAGTTGTGAGTGCTGCTCCTGAGTTCCATGCCGGTATATGTCTACATACGCCACAAATAATATCAAATACAGCTAGTATCTTCTCACTTCAAAATTATCAGCTACGCAAGACTGTGCCAACGAGTCTCTCGTCTCGAAAGAGTCTAATTTGCTCCGGTAATCCAAAAATCAATGCAGCTTAAGTACAATATTCAGACGACTGATTATCTGATCAAAGAAACCTTAAACTGCATCTCAGGAGAAATACAGTCGGAGGCATTTATACAAGACCTTGCTGCCCTGAGTGCTCCGGGCGTGCTGTCGTGCTGCATGCTACACAATATCTCTGTGATAGACGTCCTATTTATATCGTAGCCCAGGCACATAACGTGACACAGATGCGTGGACTTCAATTCATACACAGTATGCATACAAAACAGACACAGATTGATTGTCATAATATGACGAATTGTTTTATTACTGGTGTGATGTTATGGGGATGTATTTTGTCATGTGTCGCCATCATTCTTTAAAAATGGCGTCTACACTGGTTTTAGGAGCCGTGAAATACACAATATAGCGTCAGTGCCCTGTATGCATGTCTACAATTACTATTATATCACTAATTTTACAGACATTTCGTTTTCACATTTATTATTTCTTCTATTAAAATCATATATAAGATATTTGTCATTTATTTCAAATCATTGTACTTTATTTCTATTTCCAGATTGAGGTTACATGATTGTTTTTGGTTTTTAGGCATTAGTATATGCGAAAACTATTTTATATAAAGGAATGGTTATGAGTGCTCAAGGAATCTATGTAATTACTGTGGTGAAATCCTTCCACAGCTGATGTATTTCTTAGCACTAGCATTTCAACTGTGCATTTTATGATATTTTTAAGTTTTCAAGGCAACACCTTTCTTTCTCAATAAGAAATTCATATCCATAATGAACAACTGTTGAAGATACAAACTTAAAAATGAGCTAAAATTAAGCTGAGTGATGTAATAATTTTCGAAACTTTTAAAGTAGGTTATGATCATACCAATGCAAATTGGTTCTGTCTCCGTTTTCTTCTGCTGATGTATCAAGATTTACATATAAACTTTGTACTCTAAGGTGATACTGAATCAATTATGCACTGGATGTATTGTAAAATGGTTATATAATTGGAGTGCGCGCAGCTGAATAGGCTATTTCCTAAATTGTGAACAATTTCATGAAGTAAAACTGTGCCAACATTCATCTTCATCTTTGAGTACCTGAGCAGATCTTTAGTACAAATCTTTATTTTAATCCATTCACTTACACTGATTCATGATTATAATTTGGAAAATTTGCATGTGTGTAAAACTTTTACTGGCAAATGCAGTAATCACATTTTCTTTCCCATATTTTAACTAATAGAAGATTTTAAACCTCTTTATGATTTCTTGAAGTATGAAATGCATATATATCCTTGCCCAATTTTAAAAATTATGTATGTTAATTATTGAATTTTTTCGACGTCTTTCACAATGCCTTTTACAATTAATTATATGTTATGTAAAAGGGTCCATAGGTTGCTTCTCACCAATCTGCATGTGCATAAAACTGGTATGGGGAAAACTGCTACTCTCATATCCCTTTTCTATGTAAATATATTTTAATTAAGAAAACAACATACATTTTTTATGGTTCCTTGAAGTATGAAATGTGTATATCCTTCCTCAACTTTAAAAATTATCTAGGCAAATTCTCTAGTTTTTTCAATATATTTCATAACGCCATTGAAAAAGTTCCTTACATTGATTTTGACCACAGCGTACTTTATTCACCAATTCTGAAGTTTCTGTATTTAATTGACCCTTACATTTCAAACGATACTTCGGTTGGACTTTTCCTTTCTTTCTATGCGCTTTTCTAGAATTGTATTGAAACGTCCCCTTAGAAAAATTATACAAGACTGGTCTATGTGAAACGTCCTCTTTGAACAAATATACACGACTGTGCTTAAACTGACACACAATAGTTTTTAGCGCAACGCAATCTGACTTTCAAAAATCCCTACGAAAGAATGGCCCTGACTAACATTAACCTACACGTTTCACAAATCACTTACCTCACAAAAATCTTCGTTACTCAAGCTACTGCAATACAGCGAGCACCTTTAAATAAAATATTCAAACTACTGAAGGCACTAACTACTGACAGGCATAGTTAGCAAATGAAAGATTTTAATACAGAACAGACAATGTACTTACCTTAATATTCATAATATATAAATCAGTTCGTGACACCAATTCTTACAAATTTCAAAACTCCGCCATCTCTCTACCCACGTCCACCACTGCTGGCGGCTCACCTCCAACTGCGCAACGCTACGCGCTGTTAGCATCCAGCTGCCGCTGCCCGACACTACAATGGCGAGTATTACAACAACGCCAACCAGCCACAGACTGCACACGACACAGCCAGTGATTTTCATACAGCGCGCTACGTAGCGGCGGCGTTACCAATAAAAAAAACTAAACAGCCTACTTACATAGGCCCCATGCTCCCCACAAAAAATTTACAAGTTGTTTTGGGCAGTGGCCAATACAGATTTGAAATTTTTTTTTCATAATTATGATTACAATAGCAAAGAAATCAAATGCACACACTTATTGATACTATGTTGGTCAAAAGCTAAAATTTTCTCACAGTCCATATAGACAGTCCTGATCATTCATCACAGTAAAAATGCAGTGTTCTTTTTTTCAAAGTCTGAGCAATAAAAGAAAATGCACACGGAAGTAGTGGATTTCCATGCAGTCTTGAAGAAGTAGTGTTGTCCTTCCAACGAAAGACAGTGCTGACTCTTGACATGCAGACAGGTAATGGGCCACAACAGAGTCAGTCGACGTTGAAGACTATCGGTAGGTAGGTCATCACAGAGCAGACCCACTGTAGTCCTGGTAGAGATTACGGTATTGGTGGGCCACCAGAGGTGCAGACCCATTGCAGTCCTTGTAGAAATAATGGTATTGGTGGGTCATCAAAGGTGTAGACCCACTGTAGTCCTTGCAGAGATGGCCAGCAGCCATCTGTTTGACTGTGCAGGCGCACAATCACCATTGAAGAGTCTTGCGGATAATATAACAAGTCCATAACCACCACTTGTGCACTCAGAAAAATTGTTTTTGAAATGTCCTTAGAACCAGCAATGCTGTTATCCAGTCTCTTGCTGAATTATTAACACACTTGCAAACACTATCAGTCCCTACTTCTCACATATTGTGCATATACTATGACCAACAGATACGTGTGCAGTGAAATGTAATTTACAAGTTACTTAATTTGATGAACTGGTGTCAGTTACAATTTTATAACATAAGAATGCAATAACAAAGGTACAAAATACATGTTTAAAGAACATAACAATACAGATAACATTTGCAGTAGTACAGGCTTTACAAAAGAATCGAATTAGCAAATACATCAGTGTTACAAAAATTACGACATAAGTACATACAAAATAGATCAGAGTAACTTTTGAAATATCAACCTCACACATGAGCATTAGAACAAAACAGAATAAATAATGTGTAAACATCTTTACGAAGTAAATAACATGTTATTAACGCAAATTATATTTGAGGATAACAGTATTCCTCATCATAGTGAATGTAGCTTAGTATTAGAAGAGAAAAAATTCTATGAAAAAGCACATAGAGACAGGAAGAAAACAAATACACAAGGGTACACAAACACATAGTGGGATAACACAAAAGGAAAGGACAGGGTTTGTTTTCAGGGTAACATTTGGTACTGGAGTCCAAACGAAAACGTCATTCCATAGATCGCCCCTCTTATTTCAACATTTGCTCCAGCCAAAAAAAATCCTATCCAAGCATGCTTTCTGCATTCTGTTCTCATCCTCTTTCAAAAATAGTTTTCCTCCACTGTACACTACTTTTTTGGCCAAACCATTTTCTTATAGCTTCTCAATGCTTTTCTTCAAATTCATCATAGTTAGTTTCTTATATAGTCTACCCCCTCTTAAGCTAACTTAAATCTACTGAGCTCAGATGCTTAACTAAGGGATGAGGCAATGCAGCAGCACAAAACAATTTACACAAACAGCAATGTTAAAAAATGGAAATTGGCAAAAAAAGGCAGCAATATTACAACTAATATAAGGCAATGCGCAGCAGACAAGAAAAATAAATCAGTAATAAAATTGGCTTAACCTAGTAATACAAAGTGACATTCAGTAGCACTATGAATGGCAAACAACCGCAGCAAATGCTATAACTTATACCTAAACATGACAAAGCTCAAGCAGAAAAAAATGTACACTAAAGACAACAATGCAGATACGGACAATGTCCATTCACATCTTAAAGTATATGTAATTAAAGTGGTGCACCACAAAAACTTATTGTAAAAAAATGTTACCGTGTACTTGAAAAGAAAATTTTGTATTCAGTTACTGTGATTAATCCCTTCTTATTGTTCTTTCTATTCAAAGTGCTCCTTTTTCGAATAATATGGATCATAAAATTATTATTTAATAGATCTGTTGGCAGAAAGTGTTCACATTAGCAAATGCATTTAATTTTATTTTATAAAATCAATGATGCAACACAGCTGGAAAACAGATATCAAATGAAATAAGCAACTATGGACAAAGCATAAAAATATCATTCAATAGTCATGTGACATTTCATAAGTTAGTAGAATTCTCTCAACTCTCGTAGAAAGACGTTTGTTATAATCAGGTGTCAGATGTAAGTATCTTTCTCAGTAATGAGCGTGTCGTATTTGCGGTGCTTTCTACGAAGGAATGTCAATAGCGAGGATAATGGCCTCCCTTTTTTTTTACCTGTGCCTCTGAAAGGCACAAACTAATGGCTTTCTTTTGTCAGGTGGTTGTCGCGCAGCTGGGTGCCCACCACGCATTACGTGCAGGTGGTCACTTAACTGTCTTATCGAAATATTTACGACACCAGTTTCCGCTACAGTGGCAGTCTCACATAAAAAAATTCACAGGTCAAGAATTTGCGTTACAAATCTGTAGAAATAAAATCATTTAAAAATAATAGTGTTCAAAGTTTTCGACAGCATAGTGATACATTCACGCATATACATAGATTTCATAACTCTTAAAGTACGATTCCTGGTTTCCACCAATCTTTTTCACAAACCAGAGTCCCTAACCACTACTCATTATTCCTTACCTTATTCGTCGACACTTCTTCAATATTTCATCATAACAGATACGTAGCATAACCAAATAACTCACATAGCATCATCTTAAACATACCTCAGCAGCATAATTCACATCGTCGTTTTAATAATAACATCATAACACCTCAGTCAAATCTCAAAAATGTCATAGCTTTCTGCAATAATTTCAAAGCCTAAAAAAAATTCTCTGCTCATGTCAAAAGTGTCATCTACCTCAAACGTATTTTAAAAATCATGATCCCATACCAAATATATCATTCAAAGCTCTCATAGTGTCACAATGGTTCCGAAAAAATATGAACTGTTCACAGAGTACAGACAAAATACAATTTCATAAGTGTGAAGTAATCCAACCTTATAATTACGTAAACATCTGTCACTGATGTAGTAAAAAAATGTTTGTCTCTCAGTTAAATCATCAGATAGCTGTGTAATTCTGTATTAGAGAAATATGGTACCGACTTGTAAAGTTGTATAAACAAATACCATATTAGCTAAGGCTCCTTGTGCTTGCCAGACACATGGTACACAAAGTAAGCGTGTACCCCCCTGAGGAATAATGTAATTATATCCTCAGGTGTTACAGATTACAGCAATGGAATGAAATGTATCACGGAAAACTTTCTTTGTAATTCAAATATGTTGAAAAATAAATAGTCTAATGCGTGTCCTGTAGCGCTAAATGTGCGTCTTGCTGTAAGACAATCTCTGTGGAAGTGTCGTAGTTATTGTCCTCCGAAAGCTAAGTTCTGCAGAAGTCAATGTACTTACCTCATGATAAACGAAATTGAAATGCTTTGCGTATAGATATCGTAGTTATTACGTACCTTACCGTGATCAAGAAAGTACTATAATGTAACGTATTGTTGTGCTACGATAAAGGCTGTCTCATTGTAGCTATACCACAAAAGTTACTACTAAAACATGTTTTACTTTCCAGAATAATACAGAAAAACTGTGCAGATATAAAACAGATACACCGCAAAAGCAACAATGTAAATTGTGTCACATATTAGTAGCGTCGTGATATAATCGTGTAGCTATTATAGAAACCATATGCTAAGTCATCTTTAATCTCACCGAATGAACTTCAAATAAGGAATGAGTTTTCAAGTAAACCAAAATGTTGCATTAAAATCTCATTAGCAATACTGGTAAATGTTCTAAGTATGTGAGCCTTATAGTCGTTACGTAATCGTGCAACTAACAAGCAAGAATGTACACACGCAATAACACTGTGATGTCTGTTCACACTAACAATGCACTCGTAAATACTGTCTAAATATGTTCCGTAGGTTCTAGACTGGATAGTAAACTTCAGACATTGTTGCATGTTAACAGTTTCTAAGTGTAACAAAGCATACTAGAAACGTGAAGTGAAATGTTTTATGGCAAAGACAAAGTTAAAAAGCAGATTATCTTTCAATAAACGGTTTTACATGTGAAATGTGGTGTAAACCTTTACTCTTCCTAGTACGCAGACTGTCAACTGAAAAGCAATTATCATGTGGTTACGTCGGTAAGGAACACTGGAATTTTGCTCAAGGTTAGCTTATGTCATTTTTCTCTGAGCCAGCCGGCGCACGCGGCTGCCTGCGGTGCGGGTCATTGTCTGTTTCTTTGTTGGCGCGCGTCGTTAATGGGATTAGGAGACCTAACTTCTACAAATTCACCTTGCCGAGAGGGCCCTGCTCTGTTTGAATCCCGCCAGTTCTGATGCAATTCAGGTCTGTCGTTACGATCATATCGTCTGTCGTCATGTCGGTAGTTCCTGTAGTTTCTTTCTTGTCGGTTAAGTGGTGGAGAATTTCTCCCTGAATTATCATTGCGCGGTGGACCCTTGCGTCTGAAATTATTCTGTCTCCCATGATAATAATAGTTCTGGTTGCCACATTGTCTGTTTCTATGATTGTCTGTGTAATATTCATTACTACGGAAATGCGATCTTTCTCTTTAACTATTATTCTTCCAACGGTTGTCAGACGGGTGGTGTCTGTTTCGGTCACGGTTTGTGTTGTGAGAATAGCCTTGTCATGTCCAGTTGTTATTTCTTTCATCGCGGAATTGCGACGGATGTGACCTGTAATTGTTGTGTTCCTGTTTTCGCGTTCGGCGATTGCCAGTGTCAATTTCTAATTCTTGTAAGAGTCCCTGAAAAGCTTCAATGTTGTCTTTGCAACGGCCTGCCAAAATACTATGCCGTAAATGTTCAGGCAATTTGATTAAGCAAATGCGGATGAGTTCTGACGGGCTGTATGGGTTTGACAGGTACTGATTCTTGTGCAACATGTCTTCAAAATATTTCACAAGACTGGAAAATTCAGATTATTCGAAATGTTTCATCATTATGATGCTATGTTTTACTCGGTCTTGTGTAGCTTGAGACCAATATGCTGAGAGGAAGGCATGATAAAATTCTCCTTCATTATGACAATCGTGAATGACCGATCGCATTCTTACAGCTGGTTCATTCTCCAAGTAGCCACACATAAATTCTAATCTGTGCTCTAATGACCAGTTGGGAGGAAAACAATGAGAGAATTGGTGGAGCCACGCTTGTGGATGAATGTCGTTGCCAGAATTCTTAAATGTTTTGAATTTACGTGCAGTAATGAACAGGTTATAGTCAAAATCATCGTGTCGGCGGGTAGCATATCGGTCATTGTTACGTCGTGTCGGCGGTTCCATCTCAAAATTCAGTGCACCTTGCCAATTTCTTTCATAATTTCCGAAGTGCCCTGTGTTATTATTTTGTGGCTGTTCCGTATTTCTATGTCCCTCTTGCCGTATTGGAGCGCGAGTGTCCTCTGAAATACGTAATTGTTGTATTACCTGTGTCAGCTGATCTTGTACTTCCCGGATTTCTCTTTGGTGTTGCGTACTAATTTGATTCAGACTTTGTTTGAATTTCCTAATTTGTTCGCACTCTTCTGTGTCATTAAAGACTACCGGTTTTGTGTCACTCAAATTATCATCTACCTTCGTAGATAAATTAGTGAACTGATCCGAAAGTTAGGCTACTTTCTCCGATAGTGAACACATTTCCTCAGTGTGTTTTTCTGAACCAAGTTTCAGAGTGTCCATTTGTGTTGAAATCGAATCGGTGGATCAACTGAGTCCATTTTAGCTTGCAAGGTGTCGTGATTTTCACTAACAATAGTTTGCAGTTCTTTTATGGCTGATTCATGATTCTGTAATGCGTTTTCATGCCGCGAAAAAATAGGTTGAAAATGCTCACAAATTTGTGTTTTTACGCCACTACAGATTTTTTGACATTTCGATTCAATGTTATGTAACTCAGTAGTTAAATCTTCACGTGTTTGTTCAAGTGTGGTGTCTAACTTCCGAAGATTTTGTTCCATTGTGTCTAACTTTTGAAGCTTTTGCTGTGTTTGTCTCTGGTGTTGTTCCATTGTGTCTAACTGTTGCTGTGTTTGTCTCTGGTGTTGTTCCATTGTGTCCAACTTTTGAAGATTTTGTTCCATTGTGTCTAACTTTTGAAGATTTTGTTCCATTGTGTCTAACTTTTGTAGCCTTTGTCCCTTTTGTTGCATTAACTGTAATAACAGTGCACTGATGTCTGAAACATGTTCCTGAGTGCTTTTTGGCAGTGCATTTGAACCGGCAATATTCACATTTTGAAAAGCCGAAAATGTGTCTTGATTTATTTGAGAAAACGGTGAGGACGCAAAATCTGAATCTACAGTATTTGCAAGATTGTGTCCTGTCATTTCGGAATCCTGAGGCGAGCTGTTGCCGACCGATCGATCGATAACGCTTCCCTGTTCACTAATTGTTTCACTGCCTACACCATTATTTGCAACCCGCTCCATTTCCCTATACACAATTACCAAATTACTACTTTGAACATTAGTTAATTCATTACATGGTGGCGCTAACACACTGCTTTCGTCTTCACTGTCATTTCTCAGTTTACTTTGGAGCCTAGTATTACGTTTTTCACACGCCATTATTGTCACAATTTTTCACACGACAACACAGAAAAACACAATTTGAAGAACAAAAATAAGAGAACACATTAACATAGTACTGAAAATAATATCTAGTTAATTGCAAGCGCAGCTGCGAAATACTTCGTGCAAAACTATTTTACTGTACAACAATGAAAGACTGCAACTACAAAGGAAATTCTCTCTATGATTACGCGCTAGCAATAAACAAAAGCTACACTAATTACACAAACTACAAGGAAAAGAATCAGAAGATTCCAGTGAGGTATCCTTGGCTAAGGGTCGACATATGAAACGTCCCCTTAGAAAAATTATACAAGACTGGTCTATGTGAAACGTCCTCTTTGAACAATTATACACGACTGTGCTTAAACTGACACACAATAGTTTTTAGCGCAACGCAATCTGACTTTCAAAAATCCCTACGAAAGAATGGCCCTGAGTAACATTAACCTATACGTTTCACAAATCACTTACCTCACAAAAATCTTCGTTACTCAAGCTACTGCAATACAGCGAGCACCACTACTGCCAGCTAAATAAAATATTCAAACTACTGAAGGCACTAACTACTGACAGGCATAGTTAGCAAATGAAAGATTTTAATACAGAACAGACAATGTATTTACCTTAATATTCATAATATATAAATCAGTTCGTGACACCAATTCTTACAAATTTCAAAACTCCGCCATCTCTCTACCCACGTCCACCACTGCTGGCGGCTCACCTCCAACTACGCAACGCTACGCGCTGTTAGCATCCAGCTGCCGCTGCCCGACACTACAATGGCGAGTATTACAACAATGCCAACCAGCCACAGACTGCACACGACACAGCCAGTGATTTTCATACAGAGCGCTACGTAGCGGCGGCGTTACTAATAAAAAAAACTAAACAGCCTCCTTACAGTATCAATACTTACAAAATTTGGTTGAAAGTACCTAAAACCTTGTAAAAATTGATTACTTTCTCATTAGGAAGGAAAAATATTGATAATACTAACCTAAGAATAACTTTACACATTTATTCGAAAAAATTTAGTCAAAGCCTTTTTATACCAAGTTTCGAAAAAATATGTAATTGCTTACAGAAAATTGGGTCCTATGCCGAAACTGAAGCTTTAAAGAAAACATTTATAGGCTTAGGATATTCATTTCATAAAAATCAATAAATTAATATATTATACAGTAATTATGCTGAGGTCTTACCTCATTTTTCTATATACAAAAAGGGATAACTTTCGACACACTGAACAACAAAATCTCATCTGGTGGGTTGTGGTTAAGAAAATAAACTTCTATTTGGTATTAATCAGGCCCCCAACATTTTATTATAGGTCTGTCCTCTATAGGTCATATAGGACTATGTAAGGCACAAGCCCAGTGAATCATTGGGTGGTTCCAAACTAACATAAAAAATACATATACAAGAAACTTATAAATGTATTAATAGTGTCACTTTGAAGATCCAAACTAGTCCAATTCCAAAGCCTAACCACCACCCCACACTCCATACGCCACAGCTCACATAATATACCTATAATTAGTCAGGAAATCGAAAATGTATTTAGCTGCATACTTCTTATGTTTCGCCATATGAGAAAGTTATACCATCAATTAAAGGAAACTAAGAAGGAGATGTGAAAATGACTTGAAAGAAATGCATAAAATCCAAATAAACTGCTTGTAAATTAATTATAAACTAATGATGATCACACAAATGTTAACAAAAATTGTTAAAGAATCCACTGACATTTGTAATGATACTAAATTTTGGCTTGAGAAACAATACTTGTTAGTTTGAAGTAATCTGATGAAGAATTTCAGTCCAATTACTGTTTGATTTGAAGTCAAAGAAGAATTATTTGGTAACAGTCATCCAAACATGAAGTTGTACATCCAAATTACGAAGTAGTATTAGGATTTGAATACAATGTAACTTTTGTTACTTTATCTAATGTACTATTATTCTTATTCGATTTATTTCAAATCAGTTAAGAGATGTAGTGGACAACAACTCAAGCAGTATGTAAGAAGTCCTTTATGGAGCTTCACAGTCAGAATTACTTTGGCGATTGCAAGTATAATAAAATATTATGTTTCTGCACACAACTTTTGTGAGCATTATCTAAATGTAGGCAACTAATATCAGCTTTATCTCTCTTCTGCTTTAAAAGCTTTTCTATAAGAAACACAAAAAGGTACTCTGTTTTCTGTCATTGGTGTAAAAATTAATTTTTTTACTTCAGAAAACCTTAAACTTGGTAAAGTGACTTGGCAGATGAGCTGGCAGGCACAGCCTTTCTGTCGTGCACTGTGAGAGAACAAACATATGATAAAATCACCGATACGGAGGATGTTGGTGTGCACAACAACTTAGATCACCATTCGTTTAAGGAATACATTAAATGTTATCCACCTGTATACCCATAGACTATTTGAACATTCTATGTTTTAGAGGACGCTCAAGTATCACAAGCGACGGCAATTTAAAAGTACTACAGTAAGTTGCATTACTTAATAATATAATAGAGCAGGTAAGTAAAAGTAAAATGTCTTCGCTGGTAGAGCGTGAAGCCGTGGAACGGAGGAGTGTTAAGCAACACCCATGTCAAGTGCACTAAACCACCTGGAATCAATGCAGCAAAATGAAATCATACAAAGAGAGGTTCCATAATTTCTATGACTACACATGATTCTGTAAGAACGCGTGAGTCGGGCACAAGAGTAACGGTCCATCACACTGACAATGCAAAACACACCAGCCACAGCGCCTGAAATATGTAAGGCAGAACATAACGGAGCATTGAGGAAAACTGACCAGATAGGAAAAGCAGGCTAAGCAATGCCACTATTGCGTCATGGTAGCAGGTCAAACATCCGGCAGTCTTGCGTAAAGCTAGCTGATTTCCAGCGGAATTACTTCAGTCTGCAGAAAACCAGCTTGGAGGAGGGACCTATGTCTGTTTGCCATCTGCTCATCTAGCTACGTATGAGCTTCAGAGGAACCGCAAGTCCTTCAACTGGCAGGCTGCTAGAGGTCTCTACTAAAACTGCTACCGCCTTCCGCCTCGAGGGCCTCCAGTTCCAATCTGGATACGTACAGTGGCTCATTTGTCATCATGAAGAGTGGGCCATGTTAGCTGCCTACCTCCTACCCCTGAGGGCAGACTGCAGTTGGTAGCTGCCTTTGCTGTGTGTAGTCTCCAGTGTGATCGTGGTGATCCACTTCTGAAGGTACTTCCCTCTGCACAGCGCTGACGACAATGAGTGCTCGCTGCATGGGATAGATGGCCTGCGGCTTCGTTGGAACTGATCCGGCAGCTGTGCCTACCTGCCACACCCTGATCGGCACATCGCTGATCAGGAAGCCTCCCCGGTGCCTCTGACAAACAGGTTTCAGGCACTGTCTCTGGCTGAGCCAGATGCAGCTGCCTGCCCTGTTTCAGAGGATCATTCTCAGCCTTCAAGGTCCGGGCAATCACAGAGGGTGGGCTTATTGGTAGTTGGGAGCTCCAATGTTAGGCGCGTAATGGGGCCCCTTAGGGATGTGGCGGCTAAGGAGGGGAAGAAATCCTGTGTGCATTCCGGGAGGAGTCATTCCTGATGTGGAAAGGGTCCTTCCGGATCCCATGAAGAGCACAGGGTGCGGCCAACTGCAGGTGGCATGTCGGCACTAATGACGTGTGTCGCTTTGGATCTGAGGAAATTCTCTCTGGATTCCAGCGGCTATCTGATTTGGTGAAGGCTGCCGGTCTTCCTTACGAGATGAAGGCAGAGCTCACAATCTGCAGCATCGTCGACAAACCGATTGCGGACCTTTGGTGCAGAGCCGGGTGGTGGGTGTGAATCAGAGGCTCAGACGGTTTTGCGACCGTATTGGCTGCAGATTCCTTGACTTGAGCCATAGGGTGGTGGGGTTTCGGGTTCCGCTGAATAGGTCAGGAGTTCACTACACTCAGCTGGCGGCTACACGGGTAGCGGAGGCTGTGTGGCGTGGACCGAATCCTGCCTCGGGCATGGATGTGTGTGATGTCCTTAGATTAGTTAGGTTTAAGTAGTTCTAAGTTCTAGGGACTGATGACCACAGCAGTTGAGTCCCATAGTGCTCAGAGCCACTCTTTACGGGTGACAACCAAAGAGTAGTCTAACAAATGGCTGTTATAATATCGTTGCCAATAATGCCACCAACATTAAAGGGAGCAACCGAAGTAAATATTTCAATATCAGTTTTACCTTAGAGATTTCTATAACATTCCTACGGCAATGGCTAATGTGAATTACGATATTCTTTTGTAAAAAAACTGTGCCACGATCCTCCTTCTATCTTTAGTTTATTCTCTTCTGGCTCTCTCCCTTGCAGAATCACAGCATGTGAGCATCCCGGTAATAACACCAACGAATAAAAGTTTGGTAATAATAAAAGAGTAAAAATAAGAATAAGAATATAATCAGAACTTTTGCCCATGTTTCATTTGTAGGTCATTTCTGTTACTTTTTGTCACTAATGATGTAAAAAGTTGCTATGTTTCTCAGTAACTGAAGTTGGCACGAGATCAGTTTGGTGACGTGTCGATTTGTGCGTCAACTACGCACCCATAATGAGCAGATTGGCACACTACAGTAAAGTTGAACCTCTGCAATCTAAATTTATTACGCCAAGTCTGATTTAACGTAATGCAAAATTATTTGTTGCATTTTATTTGACTCTAACACGATCGACCATCACTAAACTTACCCGTTCGCCAACAACGATTCAGAGCAGGTAACCAAATTAACTTTAATTAAATATAACTGACCATTTTCAGTCGAAGTTGTCATACATCGGTATAATCCCGTTCAGTTATGATTCTCATGGCAAAACTCATCCAGAGTTTCCATAGACAACGTTCGGAAGGACTTCTATCAGCAATTTTCTCAATTCATTAAAAAAAAAATTTATTTTCTCTCGCTCTTTCTCTAGTCGTGTGAATTACAATACTATCGATTATTTACAGAAAAATAGGTAGCTTGGTAGAGGTCGACCTAGCAAAGGGCAGTTTAAGAGTGAAGCCGACCTAGCAAAGGGTAGTTTAAGATTGAAGTAATGTATGAACATATCAGGCAACACTTACCATGGGAGACGGAATAAAAAAAAGGAAACGTACATTTTATAGCACTTGTAGAGGCAGAAAAAGCTTAAGACAACACGACTGTAACACTCGTTAAAATTTTGAAGCCAGCAACGATGAAATACAGGGTGCAAAAGGTTATCTACAGCTTTTATATTCAATCTGTACAGTGAGTAAGCGGCAAACGAAAGCAAACGGTAATTCGAAAATGGCATAAAAATTCACTCAGAAATAGTAAAAAACTTTAACGTTTTTTGTGTGACTTTGTAGTTCTATTAGAGACAGAAAAGGATTTGGAAGATCAGTTGAACAGAATTGACAGTACATTGAAACGAGGCAATAAGATGAGTACAAAACGAGTAAAAGAAGGATGATGGAATGTAGCTGACTCAAAAAAGGCGATCTTAAGAGAATTATACGGGGAAATGAGATGCTGAAAGTAGTAGACGTGTCCTACAATTTGGAGAGCAAAACAACTGACAAAGGCTGGAGTGTTAAGAAGTGGTTTCTGAATGTGTTTACTGGAGTGTCACATTGCGTTGCAATAACACATTGACTCTAAACAGCACTGTCAAGAAAAGAAGAGAAAATTTTGAAATCTGGTGCAACTGAAGAATGCATGGTTAGGATGGATAAGGAATGAAAAGGTACCAAACTGAATTATAGAGAAAATAACTTGTGGCATAAATTGAATAAACTAAGAGATCACATGGTAATAGACACGCAGAGGCAGCAAAGAATAGCCCTTCTGGTAACAGGGCAAAGTATGTGGGGTAAAAATTGGAGAGATTTGTCCAATATTAGCAACGGCATCTGCATTTAACCATTATTTGGACTGAAAATTGTAACAAGAAAATAAAAAAAACTATAGAACATATTTTAATGAATGATATTAGATACTTAACTCATACAATAACAGTTATTCACAGAGGAAAGTTAGCAGAATAAATTATTCTCAAAATAAAAATGTTGAATGACAATGTGGCTGGAGAGCATACTTTCAAAAACTGTGTCAAAATTACGAAAACAATTTCGTGGTAGGTATGCTAAAGGATACGTAATTAATTCTGTCTTGAATGTGCAGTTAAAAAGCGTATGATGGCAAAGACATAAATAGTTCTCTCTAGAGTGGAGTGTATAATGACTTGAATAGAAATGAAAGATAATGACTCCAAAGACAAATTTATAGCTTAAATTGGAAGAATTCTGGTCTGAGCTGCTGGAGATTACGATCATGTGTGTGTGAAGTGTGCTTGCTGGTCTGAATGTGTCTGTGTGTTCTTTGGCCGAAACGTAAATGTGCATTTCCGTTTCGTCTGCCTGTAGCTTAAAGTAACGTGAGTAGCAGTCTATCCTTTTCCTAATACTGTTGATTTTCCAACCTGGAAGTTACATTACTTGACTTTTATTAACGCCTTTTCTTCCATCAAACAACCCTATGTTGTTTTCCTTCATTAATTCAATTGTGTGTCATTTCTCTAATGTTAAAGCGTGTATAAACTTACAGGTGGCATATCATAGTACGTGTTTTGTCAAATAAATGTGTAGTTCTTCATATTGTACTAGCATTGTCTAACAAACACGTGAATTTGTCTTACTGGTCGAAAGGAGTTATATGAAACTAACTCCTTAGTATGAAAATGAGTTGTAATATTCGCCTACTTGGAATAGACCCACAGTGTAGCGAACCCATATTCAACAGTGTCTCAATGAACGAAGTATTGAGCAAGGGATGGGGTGTCAACAGCGTACGAGGTTCGCAAGTCATCGCCAGGTCTGTCCTAAGAACTGAAAACAATCACGTGATTTATACTTGAGGGACTGGTGCACATTTTAGTCAAATTTATCAAGATTCACAAGACGATGTTTAAAGTGACACACGAGTAATGCGAGAATGCGTGCCTGCGAGGATGCTTCGTCATGGAAATGTGTGAAAGCTTTGAGTAATGTGACGAAGGGAAATTTCTATGCGCTGCAACTAAAATAAGTACTGCGCATTGTGGATATAATTAAGTATGTCACTTCTTTGGAGTCAGAATCCTGTTCCACAGTACATGCAAGTAATTATCATACATAGCTTATGTTATGTTGAAAACACGAATCTGTATTTGTGCCTGCGGAGGGTACTGCTATACCAACTGAGAAATCCAAGCACTTCTGTGAAACGTATCGTTCTTTTCTTCGTGAAGTGACCCCTCACATAGGTTTAGTCTGTGAAACAGTTCACTTAATAAGACAGTTCCTAACTACGTAATTACAGGGAATGGCAAACAGTGTTCTTTTTTTTAACAACACGGCTACTTACCGCGTATGCTGGACGTTGAAGCTGTATAAAAAATGTAATCCATCTGACGAATACTTACAGCATCGACGTTATTGCGCGGACCAGCCACAACTCTAGGCAGCCAAATCGATACCATTCTTCTTCCAGGAGATGTTCTCTGCTGGGATAGTTTCTGAGCTCTTCACAAGTGACAATACCAATATGGTGTCCCGGACCAGGCACAACTCGCTTCTGAATGCGTCCGGGTTGTGGCTGGCCCGGTTCTCCACAGTGGTACTGCTGATCTTCTTAGCTCTGGCAGGCGTCGGTGGTTGCTCAAGTAGCTGATCGTTCCGCATGCTATGTGGGTATTAGCTGTTTCAGTTAGAGCCCTTACAGTACCGACACTGCGACCTGAACCAACAACAATCCGCTTCTTAATTTCTGGGAGTTGATGACAGTTCAAGACTACAGCAACGGTACTGATACTCTTTTTGTGTTTCAGTATATTAATTCTATTTATCACATTAAAATTGTTATTTCTTACGCCGCTGTTATGTAGAAAAGTTACTTTATGTTAAATAATTTTGTTTGTAATCTAATAACACTCTGTCAGACATAGTAAATGTTACATCACAAGTTGCGCAGTCGTTCAACTTAGCGGAAGGTACTTCGGAAACATATGCATTGTTGGTAACATTGCGAAACACCTATTTGATGCTATGTGCGGAATAGACTTAGGCCAATTCCTATGACTCGTGTAGTAACCAGTTTGTGCTTTGAGTTAAGTGACACTTTCGCAGACGGGACTGACGGAGCTCGTACTGCTATAGAGAAACAGGAAAGCATGATTTTCGGTAACTATTAACGTTTAGAACTAAACCTGGTGGACGTGTCTAAGGCATTCTTGTAGTGACGACAAAGCATACACTGTAGAATGTAATTTGAGTAGGAGTTGACAAATGAATTTCAAGAACAATCAAATGTAAAGTCCTGACAGGAAGATAACTTTTGAGACGTTTGAATAACATGTTTGTACACTTAATGTAGTATTGGCGGAGCTGGTTAGTTGTAAATAATTGATGAAATGTGCTTCTGGTTCAGACATGAACATTCTGCTAGGTAATGAATGATACACGGCGGATGTAGACCAGAAATAGCGCGCATTGTCTAAGTGGTTTACTGTGCAGGAATGTTACATGTGAATAACGTGCTAGAAATTAAAAACGGAGACTACTTCAGAAGTTTACTGACAGGTGAACCATCTAAGTCTTCACCAGACATTGCATAGAAATGATGTCGATGACACCCTACGATTTTTTTAGCTGGATGTAAGAAACCCCTTAAAAATCATGTCCAGTGTGGCTGGCTCACCGGCAATTGTGGTTTATCTGTGAAGTAGATTTTATTTGGAAGAGGATCGCCACCCTGTATCACAGAATGTCCCTTACAGTTTGAACAAAGTTATCATTATCAATTGATATATGAGAGGAAATTAATGTTATTTCAACAGTTTGTAAAATCTGTCAGTTTATGGTTCTGGTCAGCAATATTAGTTGGGCATTTGTGTAATTTCTCAAGAACATGAAAACATTTTATAAATAATTGCTTCTCAAAATACGATATCTGTTTCAAAAGTTGCTGTAGCATAATGGTCAATCCAATTAAAACTAGACAGACTAAGAAAAATTAAGCAAATTGTTTATTATCTCAAAAGTAATCGCCATAACTGCTAATACATTTATCCCACTGTCAGACAAGACGTTTGTAAGTGTCTACAGAACTTCGTCCCACGAAAATCGAAGGTCACTACATCTTTCTTTAGGACTCCATAGATGCGGCCGGAGTGGCCGAGCGGCTCTAGGCGCTTCAGTCTGGAACCGCACGATCGCTACGGTCGCAGGTTCGAATCCTTGCTCGTGCATGGATGTGTGTGATCTCCTTAGGTAAGTTAGGTTTAAGTAGTTCTAAGTTCTAGGGGACTGGTGACCTCAGATGTTAAGTCCCATAGTGCTCAGAGCCATTTGAACCATTTTTGACTCCATAGATATGGGAATCGCATGGCGAGAGACTGGGACTTAATGGAGCATGTGTAAGGCGCTTCATCAAAACTTCTTAAATCTAATCGAAACAACCTTTGCAACATGTGGGCAGGCCTTATCCTGCAGCTGAATGATGATGTCTATGAACATTCCGGGGCGACCGGACTTGAATACGCTCTTTAATTGTTGCAAAGGGCTCACGTATCATGTGCGTTAATTGTGGCGCCGTGTTACAGAAAGTCAATTAGCAGCGGAACCTAACGATGAAATATAAAGGTCATCATGAATTGCCCGGAACTGGCATACATGGCTCGGAATATTTTCGTTTGGGGTGAATCCATGTCCTTCCATTGTTGGCTCTGAAGCTTGCTCTCAGGCTAAAAATGATGACACCAGGTTCCATCACCCGCGACAATTCAGGACAGGAAGCAGTATTCCTCATGCTGATTCTGTTCCAGGTTTTAAAGTGATCACCACAGTCTGTTCAACTGCTGCTCCCCCTTCTGGTTTCTGTCATGATAGTGTAAGTGGTATCGTGTCCGACGCTCTGCTTGAACCAACCGTCTTCCACAGTCCGCCGTCTGTCATTTCTGACATCAACGTCCACCGCAGCTGTGACAGTAGGGGTAATGGCACGAGGAGTATGTCCTGGTGACGCTGCCTTTCAGTGACACAAAACCTTCTCAGAATCACTTTATCCGCACAAACACACTCATACACAGCAGTCAATCAGGGATGATTTCATTTCCTAAGATTCCTTTTGCAACACACGTCGCTGTTTTTCTTTCCCCGTCTGTATAATGAGTAGGAAGCACACATGACAAGCTAATTTCAGGTCGAGCACATATAATAGACAAATGCTATAACAATGAATGTTCGTGCTATACTTCCTGATCTCGAATAGAGGATGCTTCTGTACACATACCTACCTGCGTTACCAATGTTCGAACGGGGTCCATTTTATAGCTTGCCTCGTACTCATGTGACTGCATCTTGTACTTTGATATGATTACCATTTTTCCAAGAACACTAAAACTCTGTCTTCATTAAAATTAATCAATGAATGCTTTGAGTAAACTTGATAAGATTTGTTAAATTATGATCACCTACAATTATACTTTTCGTCCTTCAAAGTGAAAGTAATTGTTATTATCAAAATGATTTAGCGTTACAAGTAATACATAAAAACCATTTAATGGAACTTTTAATAATCTTCCACTTTAGTAAAATGTAATCACGTTTTGTGATTTCGAGGATTGTCGCCTATTTGAAATAAATCTCTCATTAACTTACTAAATACTGCAAAAATTATGATCTAGAAGTAAAAATTAGATTCAAGGAAACATTTAGTGACAAACATGGAAATTTGTTATCTAGTTCATTAAGATATGCAAATATTGATCCACAGCAAGTATGGGGAAGCATCTTTAACCCTAGCAATACCGACAGGTTTTCCATAACGCACTTTACAAGGGGAGGGGTACCTTACGACCAGAAAAAAAAAAAATTAAAAATTGTCGTTAATTGTTGTTGACTTTTACTCACAACATATGTTTAAGGAGATTTAGATGTGTAAATATTTTCCTGAACCTCAATATATTGGATATAACTTTCATTGGGGAAAGTGAAACATATATGCAGGCAGAAAACTCACGAATGATCAGGTCGCTAGTTAGTTAGAATATGAGATTGCATGGACCACTTGGATCGGGAAGAACGCACTTTCTCTTTCACTGAGTCTGGCGATGGACACTAACATTTCCTGTTACTGCTGCTGACTTGTTCTACTTATTACACTGAGACGTTATAACCTTTTGTATTAGTGAGATGATCACTTCTGAGCTGTAATACTCAGGATCTCTGGTGAGCGCGTTGCTTTCTAGCGTAACATTGGCGTAATTCTGTATCACAAGATTTTTTGTTCATATTGTACACAACACTGGATCTCTTCGTTCCAGTCGAGACTCTGTCCACAGTACCATAATCTATAGCCGTTTTTCATTAAGTCATCCATGAATATAGATCCTGTTTCACTTTCCTACACATTTCACAATATTACAGGGAACTGAAAGTGCATAGGGTTCGTTTTCTGTTTTTACAAATATTATTCTTCAATAATAACGTGAATTAATTTCAAGATTATCTCATATTATTTTTCCTCCCATCAACATTTTTAAACTTCCCGACATATATGCTCAATTTATGTGTGGCTATTTATCGTCTATTTATCGTTGATACTTGTTAGTCGTTAATGCAAGCACGACTCACTGAGAAACAATCTGCCTTCTACGGGATTAATATAATGAGAACCTACTTTTCTTGCATGCAACATTTAACCAGCGTAATATAGTTTTGAACAGCAAGTGGGTTGCTGGTTGAAGGGGCCCAAGTCATCACACCAGTGACAACAAGGCAGGCAGCAGCGGCAGTCCACAGCAGTGTAGTGCATCACGTAAACTGGCTGGTGTCTCGTAGCATAAGACATTAGACAAATGTGGCACATCGACTCACGTGCTGCAGTCCTTAACACATTCGCTACGGTCGCAGGTTCGAATCCTGCCTCGGCCATGGATGTGTGTGATGTCCTTAGGTTAGTTAGGTTTAAGTAGTTCTAAGTTCTAGGGGACTGATGACCTCAGACGTTGAGTCGCATAATGCTCAGAGCCATTTGAACCAACCTTAACACATTGAGAAATGGTTATTTTGAGATTCACATTTCTGTCTGTCAGATGGTAGGCAATACGTGGTGCAGTTTATACATGCATGGAAAGCATTTTTTCCATAGCAGATAGCGCTCCTAAGCTTATAGACTGTGTTAGAGCGATTGAATATCTTGATAAAATGTTGCCTTAGTTTAACACATGTAAAAGGCCCCCCTTGCACGCAGTTACAGCAAGGGGGCAGCACAAATGTGCCTCTCAGCAAATATATGAGGCTGAAGTTCACAGGCCACCATAGACAGACAGCAAGTGGGTTGCTGGTTGAAGGGGCCCAAGTCATCACACCAGTGACAACAAGGCAGGCAGCAGCGGCAGTCCACAGCAGTGTAGTGCATCACGTAAACTGGCTGGTGTCTCGTAGCTTAAGACATTAGACAAATGTGGCACATCATGGAACAGTTTCGATGGTGATTCATTGTATTTTACAAGACTGTCATACTGACTAGCGACTCATGATTGAGTATAGACGCACGCGCTGGCGATCGAAACAGCAATGGACCGTTCACACAGCAAACGCCACGATATTATAGGAGGAGAAGGCGTACCCGCCTTACAGTGTATAAATCAATAGCCAATATTGCTATTAATACCGAGAACTATGTTAGTGCACAAGTTATCTTGCATGGTCCATCAACGTTCTGTGGTGGAATTCTTAACTTTACGCTTAGCAGCAATGATAACGATCAGCGCGGTAGTGGCTGGGTCACCGTTGTTTAGTACCTGGACCGAAAGTCGATAAAGTTGCAGATCTAGAATGTTTTAACAGCCGTGATGGCATTGCTTATCGGACATTTCCGATTGCAGAGGCCTACAATAGAGATATGGGTAAATCGTATTACCTTTCCTCGATGCCCTTGGTTCTCAGGACCAGGAATCACCGTAAAATAAATGAATCCGAATCTGTGTCAGTGTGGGTGAAAGGTGTTCACAACTGCAAATAAATTAAAATCGTGGATGATCTCACGCATTATTATAGAAATTAAATAAATTATTTCATTTCCTTTATCCTTATCAATAAAAACTACACATCGATCTTGAAATAAGCCGAGAAGCGATTCTTGCTGGTGTTGCAGCGCTCAGGGGCACTCTGGGATGCTCTGTATGTGACGCACCTCTGGTTTGCCACATTTCGCTTTTGCCAGCGCAGGCGTCAGTAATCAATCACGAGTCGTCAGTCAGCATGACAGTCTTGTAAAATACAGTGAATCACCATTGAAACTCTCCCACGATGTGCCGCCTGTTGTTTTTCTAATGATATCAGCTACGGGACGAGGGAACGAACTTCATGTAAGAGCTATTCAACGAAATGTGGAAGTTATTAAATATGAAGAAGAAGGACGAATCCTTTCCATCCACAAGCCAACGACAGAATGCGTAGGTCTACGGGGAAGATGCTTGGATACTACGTTGACTCTCATCACACCAACTGGGATGTCTGTTTGAAGTACCTCGTCTCTGTCTAGTACTCAAAACAGCATACGATGCAGGATTATCGCCATATGAAGTAGTGTATGGTCGTAAAACGCCGTCACTGCTCGACGTATTGAAAACGAAGAAAGGGAAGACTGGGGAGTCTGTTAAGGAATTTGCCGGAGGCATTAGGGAAATTTGGAATAGAGTACGGAGGGCAAACACACGAGCAGTCGCGAAACAGGAAGTAGCAGTGGGCCGTACGGCAAGAATGCCACAGTATAGGGTTGGTTAGTGGGTGAAGTTATCAACTTCGTATACGACGAAGGGGAAGACAATGAAGTTTTTTTGCAACGAATCAGAGGCCAAACCATGTGGTAGAGACTACATCGTCAGTAAATATCAAAATTCAATTGGTGACGACAAAAACAACTGTGGAGTCCCATAATGCTCTGAGTCATTTGATGCTTTCTCATGGAAATGTGTGAAAGCTTTGAGTACTGTGGCGGAGGGAACTATATCTGCGCTGCCACTACAATAAGTATTACGCATTTGTGCGTCACTTCTTTGGTGTCAGAATCCAGTACATCCAAGTAATTATTGCACATAGCTTATGTTATATCGAAAACACGAATCTTTATTTTTGCCTGCGGAGGGTACTGCTTCACCAACAAAGAAATCCAAGCACTTCTTCGAAAAGTATTGTTATTTTCTTCGCGAAGTGACCCCTCACACAGGTTTAGTCTGTGAAACAATTCACTTAATAAGACAGGTCCTATCTACGTAATTACAGGGAATGGCAAACAGTATTCTTTTTTAACAACACGGCTACTTACCGCGTATGCTGGACGTTGAAGCTGTATTGAAAATGTAATCCATCTGACGAATACTTACAGCATCGACGTTATTACGCGGACCAGCCACAACTCTAGGCAGCCAAATCGATACTTTCATTTAAGGATGACATACTATTTTTTCTTCCAGGAGATGCTCTCTGCTGGGATAGTTTCTGAGCTCTTCACAAGTGACAATACCAATATGGTGGCCCGGACCAGGCACAACTCGCTTCTGCTTGTGGCTGGCCCGGGTCTCCACAGTGCTACTGCTGTTCTTCTTAGCTCTGGCAGGCGTCGGTGATTGCTCAGGTAACTGATCATACCGCATCTTATGTAGGTGTTAGCTTTTTCAGTTAGAGCCATTACAGTACCGAGACTGCGACCAGAACCAACAACAATCCGCTTCTTAATTGCAGTGGGTTGCTGACAGTTCAAGACCACAGCAGCGATACTAGTACTCTTTTTGCGTTTTAGCATATTAATATTATTTGTCACAGTAAAATTGTTGTTTATTAAGCAGCTATTATGTAGAAAAGTTACTCTACGTAAAATAATTTTGTTTGTGATCTAACATTCTGTCAGGCATAATAACTGTTACATCACAAGTTGGCAGTCGTTCAACATATTGGAAGGTATGATGATGTGTATCTATAGTTTTCTTAGGAAGGTCTCACACACATATTGTAATATGGTAATCTAGTAACAGTATCAGTGTTTGAAATTTGAAGATTGCAGTTATTTTTGGTGAATTCTAACATACTTGATATCAAACGTAACGTGATGTCATCATTTTGTGTCAGCAATTGGTGTATTATCCAAAATTAATATTCTGTTGAACTCTCGATCTGATGACGATCCTATAACAACACTTTTAACGACCTTCCTTCCACCATATCATTCAATATAGGAGAAGATGCAAGAGACAGCTCATTACCGATGTCGAGACGGAGATGGACAACGAGCTGAAACGCAGTCACATACGCTGCAACACAGTCATATACGCTTCTCTACGAGCGAGAGTACAACATGGATGTAGGAGTCAGGTAAGTCCTATCCGACCTAACCGTCTCTCGCTACCCGCAAGATGATGTTACGCTCTTGTCGGAGGTGACTTGGGAAGAACTACGAGAGGCTACACTGCGCGATGCTCCCAACAAAACGGCAGGCCCTGGCGGACTCCCTCTTTAATTTTACAAAAGGTTTTTCAGTCTTATAGGTCCAATGTGGGTCAGGATGTACAGAGAACTCCTGAACCCTGAGTTTCAAGTACCGTCTGAAATCACTGATTCCGGTGTCCAAACCCATTGGAGGCTGTCGCCCACTTGATTTTCGACTACTGACAATGCTAAACACTGACTACAAGCTGTTGACACACATCCTCCGTGACAGGCTGAGATCTACGGCAATGGCGGCCATTCACACTGATCACACCTGCTTCGGAGGCGACACTAATGCTCTTGACGACTTTGAGCACGCATAGAGACGTGGTGGCGCTGATGTAAACATGCCGTCTCCACGGCGCTCTTGTTGCGCTGGGTTTCGATCGCGTCGAAGATGATTTTCTGCGTGCAGTTATGGAACATATCGGTATCCCACGCATGACGACATCTGTTGTGCTTCGTTTGGTCGATGAGGCGGTCACGAGAATTATGGTAAAAAGCTATTTGTCCGACCCCGTCCGTATCAACAGGTCCGTCAGACAGACTTGCCTCTCGAAACGTACCTTTAAGAAATATATAAAATGACAGTGCAGGAAAACCTCTTAAGTTATCTCATTTTCAAACAACTGAGCAAAACTGAACGTACTCAGACATTTCTCTCTTTACTTATTCTGATCATCATTAATATGAACTGACAGAATATTTTTATCTGACTTTCAATAATCCCTACAAAAGAATGACCCTGACTAACAATAACCTATATCTTTCATGAATCACTTACCTCACAAAAATCTTCGTTACTCGAACTACTGCAATACAGCGAGTTCCAATACTGCCAACTAAATAAAAGATTATTACTACTGAACGCACTAACTACTGATGGGCATAGTTACCAAATGAAAGATTTTGATAGAGAACAAACAATGCATTTACCTCAAGAGTGTTCAAAATTCATCATATATATATATATATATATATATATATATATATATATATATATATATATATATATCCATCTTTACAAATTTTCGTTTTCTGGCGGACACACGTCCAGATCGCCCGTTCTCAATACTCTGGCATCTCTCTTTCCACATCCACCACTGCTGGTGGCTCACCTCCAACTACCAACGCTATGCGTTGTTCACATCCAACTGCCCAACACTAAAATAGCGAATATTCCAACAATATAATAATAATAATGTTGTGCGACGAAGGCCTCCCGTCGGGTAGACCGGTCGCCTGTTGCAAGTCTTTCGATTTGCGACTTGCGCGTCGATGGAGATGAAATGATGATGATTATGACTACCCAACACCCAGTTCCTGAGCGGAGAAAATCTCCGACTCAGCCGGGAATCGAACCCGGGCCATTTGGATGGACAGACTGTCGCGCTGACCACTCAGCTACCGGGGGCGGACATTCCAACCATCCCAACCACCCACAGACTGCACACAGCACAGTCAGTGATTTTCATACAGAGAGCTACGTGGCGTTGCCAACATAAAAACCGAAACAGCCTACTTACACTCTTTCTGCCATGATATTCGCGCTTGCCCTCGAACCAGCTCTTCACGGACTGCGGAGACGCTTGGAAGGTCTTAGCCTCCGCTCTGTAACCTTTCGATGTGGCGCATACGCCGATGATGTGATGTTCTTAGTACGGAATGGTGACGAAATACGAATGGCGCTTTCCTGACTCCAACAGTATGGGGCGGTGACTGGCATTGTGATCAACCTACGGAAATCACGCTACATGGAGGTGGGACGAGGCACGCCTGCAGAATTGGATGGACCCCTGACAAATGCTCAGATGTTTATAGATATCGCTCCATCGACAAATAAACATAGGGCGGCCTTTACGTATCGTAAGGTCTTACGACCACTCCGCATAGAGGCTCGCCTCAACAAATTTAGATAGTTGGACATATTGCAGTGCTCAGTACGTCAATTTGTACACGGCTTCTCACCTTAACCATTACGCCCACGTATTACCGATGACAGACACGATGGCATCCAGGATTCAGTCACTGTTCGGACACGTGGTGAACGCCGGTGCAGTTTTTCGGATCCGTTTTGTTACTCTTACTTTACCCTTCCACAAAGAAGGTGTTGGTCTCACTCACGTCAAGCATAGAGCCTTGGCGCTGTACCTTCGTTCAATGCGGCAACTCTGGCTTCCACTAACGGACAATATACCTGGCATCCCGATAGCAGAGGTGGCCCTGTGCCCACCGGTTCCCTGGGCGCTGATGACCTCGATGTTGAGCGCCCATAAGCCCTAACACACCACACCCACCGGTTCCCGTTGGACTTTTATCGCCCTCGCTATCTCACATTAGGACGTTTTTCGTGGAGCACAGCTATATGTTGGGGGTTATACCAGAGACACGGAATCAGACAGCAAAGATTTATTATAGTGTTCTTCGACGCTGGAACTCGACTAACGACATTGTACGACGACGCCCTACGGTCGACTGGACGCGGGTCTGGCAAACCATCCGTGCGCCATGCCTGTGCACTTTCGTGCGGTCGACGTGGTATGTGGTCACTAACGAGGAATTTCCGACGCGACGAAGGCTGCATGCCATTCACCTAACTGGTGACCCGAAGTATCCCCGTTGCGCGACGGTAGATACAGACGAACACAGACTGAACTGTGGCCCCGCACGTGAGTGCTGGCAACTGATCCGCCAGATACTGGCTTTCGTGCTACTCCGGCCGGCCGAAGTGGCCGTGCGGCTCTAGGCGCTGCAGTCTGGAACTGCGAGACCACTACGGTCGCAGGTTCGAATCCTGCCTCGGGCATGGATGTGTGTGATGTCCTTCGGTTAGTTAGGTTTAACTAGTTTTAAGTTCTAGGGTCCTAATGACCTCAGAAGTTGAGTCCCATAGTGCTCAGAGCCATTTGAACCTGCTACTCCGCCCCTATGTTTCGCCCCTACGTTTCATTTTGAGAACACAGCCTACGACCAGTTTAGAGAAAGAAGTGATGACACTTTCTGCAGGACCTGACCACCATTTTGCAGGACAATACTCAAGCACGTTCAGTGCAAGCTGTTACTGATTTGCTTGACTCATGGGGCTCTTAAGTGCTATACGACCTACTGCAGTCCCCTGACTTAAGCCCTCGTGACTTCAACTCGATTTCTAAACTGAAGGAAACACCTCACGGCATTCGCTTCAGAAATGGTACAAATTCGTCGGGCAATAGACCGCCCCGCGGACGGAGCAAAGGTTGGGAATTTGTACGGGCGCTGATAACCGCGCAGTTGAGCGCCCCACAAGCCAAACATCATAATCATCATCATCGAACTGTCAACACACCTGGCATTGATAAGAGTATCCTACGACTTCGACATCGGTGGCTACGGGTTATACACAATGCTGGTGAGTACTTTGAAGGTCAGTAAAACTTTGAATCACGTTTCTATTTTGCACGAGCTGTAAATAAATAGTGGTCACTATTAAAGTTTCGACCCTCTTATAATGTATGGAAGGATAAGCTTCTTTTAGGATTTAAAACACTGAATATTAGCAGAAATTTTCCGAGGGGTAAATATGTTACCTGCAAAAGTGTTCCACGCTGCTACGGTGCCGATCTTCTATAATTCTAATGCAGCTGCTGTATAGTGGCCTCTGCTAACATCGTTCTTCTCGGCTTTTGTAGAGAGCAGTAGAGAAATTGTGGTCATCGGCTAGTTCATAGTTGCCTACATCTGTGTCGTGCTTGCTAGTTTTTTGGTCTCGTCAAACAGCCTCCTCTATCTTCCTTGGTCCTTGCAGTCTTCTCCAGCTTGCCCCATCATACGCATATCCTCTCTGATCCTGTCAGTGCATCTCAGCCGTGGTCTTCCCCTTGGTCTTTTGCCTCAGATGTATTCTTCCACCACCTGCCTGGTGGTCTGGCCTTCTAGATGCATTAAATTCCCGTACCACCTTAGTCTCCTCTCTCTAATCACAGTCCCAGTGCCCACCTCCTGCAGTCGGCTGTAATATCAGAAGAGCATTCTCAAATGTCGGGAGCTTTTTTTATATATATATACTCCGGAAGCCACCTGACGGTGTGTGGCGGAGGGTACCTTGAGTACCTCTATCGGTTCTCCCTTCTATTCCAGTCTCGTATTGTTCGTGGAAACAAAGATTGTCAGTATGCCTCTGTGCGGGCTCTAATATCTATGATTTTATCCTCATGGTCTCTTCGCGAGATATACGTAGGAGAGAGCAATATACTGCTTGACTCCTCGGTGAAGGTATGTTCTCGAAACTTCAACAAAAGCCCGTACCGAGTTACTGGGCGTCTCCCTTGCATCTTTTGTGTCATGTCCAGGTCTCTGCTCTGTATAGGACGACAGGTTGTATCAATGTTCTGTAGATTCTGATCTTGATGGATCTCCACAGCAGCTGGGACTTCACCAGATTTCCGGGTGCAAACCTTGACCTGTTTTATGTCCGATTCTGGCCATTATTTCCTGGTCTATCTCATACTTTCATTGAGTACTACCCCAAAATATTTGAACTCTTTTTACCATTTCAAAGATTTTACCAGCTACATCTGAAGGTCTGTCATCGTTTTCTCGGATCACCACGAGACATTTGCTCATAACAATATTCATCTTCAAGCCTGCTCTTGTTGCCTCTTCCAGTAACACTCTTGCAATCTGAACCAGATGTTGGTCATTCAGTGCTATTAAAACTACATCATCCGCGTACATCGGGTTGCTGATCCTTCTACCCAGCTGTATTTCTGTCTCCAGTAGTCTTACCTTTCTGATTACGCTTTCCAGAACCAAATTAAACAGAATGTGGAAGAGGCAGTCTCCCTGTCGCACTCCAGTGTTCACCTTGACTTTCTTTGACATCTTTCCATTCATTTTCACCGTCCATGATGTCTCCTGCATACATGCTTGCGTTAGTTTTATTAGTTTTCTGGCGACATGTGTCCTTTCCAGTTCTTGTCGTTAGCCTTGCTTGTTCACGTTATCATACGCTTTTTGAAAGTATACAAAAACACAGTGAACATCTCCGTGAAATTCCTAGCTCTTTGACTCCATGCTCAGCTGTTTATTCTCTGCTGTTGGTATTGTTACTCTGTCTCCTGTGTACACTTCTTCTTCTTCGTCTGATGCTGCTGTGACAACACTGTTGATGGTGTCGTCCACATTCAGGAAATTTTCGAAATTGTTTTTCCATTCCTCCATAGCTTTCGTTTCATCTGTTATAATTTGTCTTGTTTGACCTTTGATCACGTCAATCCTTGCGTTATGCCCTTTCTTGAAGAACTTGACTGTTCTGTAAAAGTCTGTTGTATTTCTTACTGTTTGGTCCTTTTCTGCCAATGTTATCTTGCTGATCCCTCTGACAGTGAAATACATGCACCGATTCTGTTGCTGCTAAGACTGTAGGCAAGGCAACTTTCAGATGTGGTAGTACGGACCAAGACAAGGAAAAAAAAATCAGTAAACGAGGGCTCTAAAGTGCATATCTTAAGAGCTATGAGCCCTTGTTCTTCATCATTACTAACACGTCTTTTCTACAAGTACCTACTACAGGCAGGACTGTATAACCGAGCAGTTCTAGGCGCTTCAATCTGGAACGGCGCGACCGCTACGGTCGCAGGTTCGAATCCTGCCTCGGGTATGGATGTGTGAGATGTCCTTAGGTTAGTTAGGTTTAAGTAGTTCTAAGTTCTATGGGACTGACGACCTCAGATGTTAAGTTCCATAGTGCTCAGAGCCATTTGAACCATTTACAAGTACCACCTACAGCTCATAAGGTATGCATTTTAGAGAGCATATGTACCAGACTTTTCGTTCTTGTTTTGGTCCATACTACCGCTTGCAAAAACATAGAAACCCAAGAAAGGGCGACTATGCGATGGTTTGTAGTAGCGGTGGGGTGGCGGGGGAGGGGGGTGGGGGGAAGGAAGAAGGGTGGGGGCCCGGATCTAGGGGTATGGTGTATTTTTAATATTTAAAAGATCAATTTTAAATCAAACAATGAATATTTTTATATTAATTTCGAGCGTGAGACGGACCTGAATTTTGGAGGCAATTTTTCGAAGAAAAAAGTGCGTCTTAGAGTCCATAAAATAGGTAGTTTTTCTGTTTATTACCTAACAAACACGTTAATTTGTCTTATAAAAGTGAATTGTAATATTTGCCTATTAGAATCAGACCCACTGTATTGCGCACACGTGCTCGATGATGATGATGATGATGATGATGATGTTTGGTTTGTGGGGAGCTCAACTGCGCGGTTATCAGCGCCCGTACAAATTGCCAACCTCTGCCAACCTCTGCTCAGTCCAATCTCGCCACTTTTATGAATGATGATGAAATGACGGGCACAACACAAACACGTACTGCACAGTTCCTCACTTAATGGAGGTGATGTGGTGTCAAGAGCGTTGAAGAATCGCAGATCATCACCAATTCTGTTCTAAGAACTGAAGACAATCGTGCGATTTGTAATTAATGGTCTGGTGTATATTTTAGTGAGAATGCTCAAGATGCATAAGACGATGTCTACTGTGACTGACGGGTAGTTATGGGATGAAAATTTCTACAGGCCTTAATCAATTGGATGCTTACCTCTGAGGACGGCGAAACGAAATAGTTAATGTAAAGATGCTTTGTTTTGGAAATGTGTGAAATCTTTCAGTATTGTGATGGAGTAAATTTTCTTTGAGCTGCAATTACAATAGGTAATGTGCACTTACGTATGTAATTACGTACTAAAAGTAAATGCAAAATGAAACATATCTGGACATTTGTGTACCTAATACTGCACTTTCTTGGTGTTAGGATACCATTTTCACAGTACATCCAAGTAATTGCTATAAATGCATATATACACGGATTTGCCAAAACGTTGTGACCACAAGCTTAATAGCTTGTTTGTCCGTCTTTGAAACAAATTACGTCACTGATTCTGCGTATCTGGGATCTGACAGTTTGTTGGTAGGTTTGTAGAGGTATATCTATGCACAAGTCATGTAATTCGCGGAAGTGAGAGGGCGCTCATTTGCGTACGCGGTGATGGCGTCCGATAGCGACCGAGATGGATTCCATAGGATTTACATCAGGAGAATTTAGTCGCCGTTACTCAAACTACTGCAGCACGGTTCTGGTTCCAAGACACCGACAATCATACTGCTGAAAGATGACATCGCCGTCGGGGAAGGCATCACGCGTGAAGGGACTGACGCGATTCGCAACTTTCAGCGTGTTTTCGATCACTACCACAGTTCCCATGCCAGCGCAGGAGGATGCGTCTCCATAGCATAATACGCTCCCACCAGCCTGCATCTGTGGCGCACTGCACGTTTCGAGCCGCCTTTCACTTCGATGATGGCGTTTGTGGAGACGACCATCGACCTAAACAAGCTAAAATGTGATTCACCCGAAGAGCCGACACCTTTCCATTGATCGACGTCGAATCCCGATGGTCCAATACCCACTGCTATCGTAACTGACGATGTCGTTGGGTCAACATGTAGCCGGCCGCGGTGGCCGTGCGGTTCTAGGCGCTGCAGTCCGGAACCGCGGGACTGCTACGGTCGCAGGTTCGAATGCTGCCTCGGGCATGGATGTGTGTGATGTCCTTAGGTTAGTTAGGTTTAAGTAGTTCTACGTTCTAGGGGACTGATGACCTAAGATGTTAAGTCCCACAGTGCTCAGAGCCATTTTGGTCAACATGTGATCACGTAGGAGTGGTCTATTGCGAAGCTCTATGTTCAACGATGTACGATGAACGGTGTGCTCCGAAACACTTGTGCGTGCACCAGCATTGTGCTCATTGAACAGAGATGTAACAGATCACCATCTATCCTACTTTACAGGGCGGACAAGCCTCCGAACCTCACTTTCTGTGAAGAGTGGTGGACGTCCTATTATTTAGCTCCTAGTGGTAGTTCCACTACTCTTCTACCTTTTTCCGCAGATGCTCACAACAGTAGCACGTGAATATTCGACTAGTTACGCCGTTTTAAAGATACTCTTTGATAGGCTCTGCGTAATAATAACCTACTCATGGTGAAAGTCGCTTATCTCAATGGATTTCCCCAATTGTCGGCCATATTTTCGCTAAGGTGATACCCCGTCCGTGTCTGCTAAGCTTACATACTTTTGTTACCGCTTCACGAGGCAGCGACGTCACCTGGCGGAATCCAACATTGCGGTGATAGAGGTCACAATATTTTGGTTTATAAGTGTAGTTTATGTTGGACGAGACACGAATCAGTATTTTTGCCTGCAGAGGGTATTGCTTTACAAGTTGAGCAATCCAAGCACGTCTGCGAAACGTGTGGTTCTTTTCTTCGTAAAGTGGCCCTGTACATAGTTTTAATCTGTGCAACAATCCAATTAATGAGCCAGGTCCTATTTATGTAATTACAGGGTATGGCAACCAGAGTTTTTTAACAACACGACTACTTACCATACAGCTGGTCGTTGAAGCTGTACTGAAAATTTGTAATTCAGCTGACGAATAGTTACAGTGTCGACGTTACGGCCAGGACCAGCCACAACTGTAGGCAGCCTAATGGATACTTTCATTTAGGCATGACATACCATTTCTTCTTCCAGGAGATGCTCACTGCTGGGATAGTTGAGCTTTTCACAAGTGACAGTACCACTATGGTGACCCGGACCAGGTACAACTAGTTTCTGAATACTTCCTGGTTATGGCAAGTTCGGACTCCCACAGTGATACTGCTGTTCTTCTTAGCTCTGGCAGGCGTTGGTGATTGCTCAAGTAGCTGATCGTTCCGCATGTTATGTCGATATTAACTGTTTCAGTTAGAGCCGTTACAGTACCGACACTGAGGCCTGAACCAACAACAATCCGCTTCTTAATTTCAGGGAGTTGCTGACAGTTCAAGACCACAGCAGCGATACTGATACTGGTAAGCGTAGACCATTTCTCAAGTAGCTGATTGTAACGCATGTTACTTCGGGGTTAGCTGTTTTACTTAGAGAAGCTACAGTACCAATATTGTGTCGTGTTCTCGCATATGTGGGAGAGGGAAAAATGGGGTTACTGGTCAGTCTGCGCTCCCGAGTGGTACAGAGGAGAGGGCAGAAGGACAATTCATAGTGAAGGCATCTGAGTTTCCTTCTATCTGAGCCAACACTTTGTACAGGCATTTATTAGAAATGCAGGTGGTGAGACTCGATAGGGAACTCGTTGTGGAGACTCTTGGACAAACAGGGTTTTGAAATAGTTGTTTATTCCAGATAGGACTAACTAATACACTGGAGGCTAGTTCTAGGGTCACAAAAAGTATGAATAACACTGTTACAACAGAAGCCAGCGCAGAAGTCCCAGGAGTGGATACTAACCACAGTAGCAAACACTAGGAGTATCTTAAGGCAACAACTTATTTGCAAAACAAAACATACTGAATGTGACACTGTTCAATGAGGCACTCGAAGTGAGAGAGCAGACTTAAGCGGAGCTGGAGGTGGGAGTACTGTTTTTCCCACATAAAGCCACGCAGCCAATCCCATAGGTCTCTTCCAGGTGCCTGCCAATCACGGTTTAGTTAGGTCCCCTCTACTGCTCCTAAGGCGGGGATGTTAATGCAGTTGCACTAACAAGTCCGTATTTGGTATCAACATTGTTCACCTGAAAGCTAAACGTAACCGCTCTACCAAATAAGGCTAGCAACGTTATTGTTATACGACATTTACCCCCTCCCCTCTGGCTCCCTGGAGTAGGGACTGCTAGGTTAACAGTTTTTGGCGTTTTCGCTCTCTTTCTTGCCCTTATGAGCCTACTGACGTTGCTGTTCTCAGGGCTGGTACAAGCTGGCTTTATACGCTACTACGTGCGTGTTGGGTACAAAGTTCTACGGTGGCAACTTACTATAGCGTCTCGACAATATATGAGCTTACATGTTAATTCCTTGAAGAGTAACTAACAGCCTGGGACCGAGTCTGGGGGCGTCTGCACTTTCACAAGGCTCTCCCCTTACGGTTTACTTCATGTAACAATATCTCTCCTAGTTTCGTCTGCCCTCAGCATCGTTTCTGCTTCGCGCCTTGGAACTCCTGTCCTCCTTTCTCACAGCTTCAAGATAACACTACAGTAGCAAGGAATAACCAATATATTGCAATTGCGATCTGGACCTACCACAACCCGCTTCTTAATTTTTGAGAGTTCATGTCAGCTTCAGATCGCCGCATCGATACTGATGCTTCTTTAACACGTAAGCATCCATCTATGGTTTCTTGCTTTTCTAGTAAACTATGTTCTCTCTTCCAACAGTCAACATGAAATTTCTGAGCTCTTAACAACAGTTACTGAACTCATCATAGGACTTTTAAAAGGTGCGATTAGGTTCAAATGGTTCAAATGGCTCTGAGCACTATGGGACTCAACTGCTGTGGTCATTAATCCCCTAGAACTTAGAACTACTTAAACCTAACTAAACTAAGGACATCACACACATCCATGCCCGAGGCAGGATTCGAACCTGCGACCGTAGCAGTCGCACGGTTGGTACGATTAGGGAGACTTCCTCTTGTGGTGATAGAGTATTAGACATCGCCTTGGTAATTCTAACCGTTTTTGAAATTCAACCACATGTATAGGCTCATTAATTAGTCTTTGAATAATATCAGATTTTGTGCTGTATGGAGGTTGATGATTTCGGCACACATGAATCTGAGCCGAAATGGTAGCTCGATATTGTGGTGTCTAATTTCTCTGAGAAACGAAGAGAATGAAGCATGAATGTAACTTAACAACTGTAAGGAGTGATTGAAGAATACATGCGAAAGGTCATTTGTTTTAAAAAATTTATATAGTGTTTAATTGGTAATTTGTATAAACTGATATGCTAATTTCGCGGCAACTAAAAGGATTAGTTATCAACTAGCCATATCAATACGTTTCTTACTGACGGGAGAACTATATAACGAGGTCCTATACATTTATAATTTTGCTTTAATGTATTGAAGATACTAACTAAGACAGTGAGTTCATTTCAAAAGCCTAGTCTCTCTCGATCATGCTATGGCACTCCGAAACCACCTTTGCCCCGAGGAATCACCTGTAATCTTTCCGTTAAAAAGAAGGTGCATGAGACCGTTTGACGAAAACACCTCCGTGACCGCTCGGTCTACTTTTGTGGCCATCGACTTCTTAAAGCAGACGAGTAATAGCTGCTCCTATTGAAGGGAAAACAAGGGTGCAATTTCCTGCTATTCGGCAGCTTTGTTGGCGTCGGCGTCTGGTACATAGCAGGACCATTTACGTCACTCCTCCTGGACGGAGATAGTAAAAGGATGAATATGATCTGGTTAGCTCTCATATAGTTCAGATTCGTCACGAGTCTCTTGTGGTGCGAATAACGTACGTTCTGTAGACGTTGTTTCAATTCAGTACAAGATTGTGCACTAAACCTTCGTCTTCTAAAATGGAAGGAGTGTGTGAAAGCGTATTAACTACTGCAGACATCGCGCGCCACGCTTTGGTTACCAGGTCCGAATCCTCAGGAACATTCATGCCCGCAGCTGAGGAGGGGACACCGGAGGGGGGGAGGGGGGGTGAAACGAGATGAGATGGGACACTTGCTCTTCCTGGAATCCGGGGTAGACCTTTCATTAACTTAAAAATTCTCTCTTATTTCTAGGAGTGATTCCACTCAACCATAGATTTAGTACAGACAAATTCAAGGGGGCACACTGTGCCCTTTGCCGGCCGGAGTGGCTGAGCGGCTCTAGGCGTACAGTCTGAAACCGCGAGACAGCTACGGTCGCAGGTTCGAATCCTGCCTCGGGCATGGATGTGTGTGATGTCCTTAGGTTAGTTAGGTTTAAGTAGTTCTAAGTTCTAGGGGACTGCTGACCTCAGAAGTTAAGTCCCATACTGCTCAGAGCCATCTGAACCATTTTGAACACTGTGCCTTTAGTAAACACTGAATAGTTTGGTTGTCAGATTTTTCACGGGAAATTATACTGTTTTCTTGTCGTAGCGGCGATTTTGGAGTTGTTTTGCAATCTTGGGGAATGTGACACTTAACAGAACATTGCTGATCTTTCCTCTGTCGCTATCTTATACAGCTCTTAAAGAGCTGCAGAAAGAGGCTGTTCCAAACACCCAGCAGAGTACTGCAGATCTTAATCTCAACATTAGATTTGCATTTGTCCCGTCAAAGCTTGCTAAGACTTCATTCAGTTTTATACCATAGAGCGACTGTAGCAGAGTATGAATGACACGGTCCATGCTATATTGTTGGTATATTCATTTACACCATATCTATGCGCGCAAATTCAGAAGGAACGCCAGTTTTTTCGCAAGAAGAGCGGAAAGAAAGTTGAAATATCAAGATCGAAAAGGTATTTGACATTTCTTGAAGTATATGGTACTTAAACTCTACGGAGTGCAACTCAGCGCGATATCCAAATAGAGTTGTGAGTTCCATAGTAAAACTGTCACGGATACGCAACAATGTGCCAAAACAGGGAAACGAGGACCATATTCGTTCAGTTCTAGGCTGTTAAAAGTTGCTGCTACCGCCAAATTCAGTGGTTCTTTCCGAAGAATGCCTCCACCCGTATTCAAATTAATAATTTGAAAAGAGTATAACAGTATTCTACATTCAAAGAAATATTGGCTAGATAACTTAATTGTTAAAGATACAATAAGTTTAGTGTAGTTCCTGTCAAATTTAATTCTTCAGGTGCTACGCGTTTTCAAACTCAACTGATGTGTTACATGAAAAAAGGCTGTTTTGAAGACATGTCCTTCTTGAATAAATTTCTGTGGACGTTTCATGAGGTAATATGATCGCCGATTACCAGTTTCCTTTCCCTTGTAATTCTGTCTCTTCAAGCTTTAAACAAAGATAAGGATGCTAATCGAGGTTTTTAAGACACTTGATTTAACTGTTAAACCTAAGTACTTATTCTTTCCAAATTAATCACTATTCATGGGCGTCCGCAGAAATTTGTGCAAAAGACAGCAAGGTTCTAAAATGGTAAATTGTGATATAACTGATTCGGTGAGTCTGAGAACTTATAGAAACTCAAAAGCTAAATTTACACAAAACTTGTTGTATCTCAGCTGATTGATAGGTATACCCTGGATCCTTTCTTTCTTTTTTCTTTTTTTGTGGTAGATTACTTGGATACCAAAATGGTAAAAATATTTCGATGGTATTCTCTAACACATATTTTTATGTTATTAACATGAATTTAATGCCACCATATAGATTCATCTCCGAGTGAAGTGGCGCAGTGGTTGGCATACTGGCCTCGCATTTGGGAGGTCGACGGTTCAAACCCGCTTCCGGCCATCCAGATTTAGGTTTTCCGTGATTTCTCTACATCGCTCCAGGCAAATGCCGGGATGTTCGTTTGAAACTGCACGGCCTATTTCCTTCCCTATCTTTGACACAATCCGAGTTTGTGCTCCGTCGCTAATGACCTCGATGTCGACGGGACGTTAAAGCCACTCTTCTTATCTATCTTCATTGATTCAACGATGCTAAATCCGCGATTTAGTATAGTTGTATACAATCGTTGCTACCAATGGGCGAACAATTTGTAACTGGTATGAAGTCTATATCAAGAGATTTCAGAAGCGGGCAAGTACTACCCTTGACCACGCTTGCGGACGCCTTTGTCACTGTCATTAACGTCCAATGCAATACGTTTAAAATTCAAATATTTTTCTTAATTCATAAATAAATTAAGCGATTGACCTGCATTTTTTAATGTTTCTGTAAATTAGGCAGAAATAAAAAACAAGTTGTTAGATATTTGATTGTGATAGTGTGGTTATCTTTCTTGTCTATTGTACCCAGTTTGTGTCAGTTTTCAAATGGTTCAAATGGCTCTGAGCACTATGGGACTTAACATCTGAGGTCATCAGTCCCCTAGAACTTAGACCTACTTAAACCTAACTAACCTAAAGACATCACCCACATCCACGCCCGAGGCAGGATTCGAACCTGCGACAGTAGCAGTCGCTAGGTACCTGACTGAGCGCCTAGAACCGCTAGACCACCTCGGCCGGCTGTGTCAGTTTTTCGGAAGCACTTGTTATGCACCCACAGCATGGTGACTAGCTGGTTCGAATATATTTGTCAATGAATTAAATTCAGCGTTAACTGATAGGATTAATCTGATAACTTCTCCTTTCTCAAGCATTAAAAATCGATAAGAGGAGTGTGAAGTAAATTCTTTGACCCCCGCGACAGAGGAAGCTACTTACAACAGAAACGGCATCCCCTAAATTCGACAGGACACGTGCATGTCTTAAGCAGCATATTTGTGCTTTTTCTGTTTCCGCGGGTTTCAATGCCAGTCGCTCTTTAATATCACAGACATTTAATGTGATACTACTCACACGATGCCCTACACAATTTGGCTGGCAGGTTGACAGGTCGAATGCTTTCCGGTGGCCCAGCACACCAGCAACTCTCAAAGTTCCCTGTTCCACTGACGTATGGTACAGGGGAAAAACGACTTTCGATAAATGTCTGTGTAAGCTACAATCTCTCATTTTTTCGTCTATGTCATTACACGAGATGTCTGCGAAAAGAAGCAGTGGGTTGTTTGACGGTTCTCGGAACGTTACGATCTTCCACGGTGAAACAGTTAGGAACACCGAATTTAGTAGTTAGACCTTTTCTGTCGTTTTCTATCTGTGTTGCCTTTATGGTCACTGTGTCACTATATAGATGATTTCTAACCCTTTAATGATTTTACAAAAAGCAAAACTTTTTACGATTTTTACTCAGATGGGTTGACAAAATTTTATTTTCAAAGCCTTCTTACGCTCATTTTGTTTGTCAGTTAGGTTTTGAGTTCCCTTCAATCTGTGGTTAAGATCCCATTGATTATGTAGTAGCTTACTAATATGGCTACTGAACCATCCCTCGCAAACTTTCACGGCACATACTTCCCTGAGGCATATCGCACAAAGATTTCTAGTTTCATCCATTTCTGCTACTGATCTTCGATCACAAAGCTGAGCACTTGATATCAACTAGTTAGATAGCCAGCAGTTTGTACGTATTTCTCTTGCGAACCAAAAATATTTTCGTAAGTTTCTTTTAACATTTCGTACAACTTACCTAGTCAATAATGCTATCACAGGCGTATGATCACATTTTCCCTCCTCGGCATTAACTGGTTAGATAAATTCCGGTCTGTTTGCTATTGGGACGTCTAAGATATTGCCTTCATCCATCGGTTCCGTATCTGCTCAAAGAAATTTTCCGACTGCAGAACAATCTCACTCTAATCCCTGTCTCTGGTACCAGTTTAAACCACATGAAACCCCAATGTAATAGCTGGCAGTCGAAGTCTTACCCTATTGCATAATTAGGAAACCTTACTCACGATATTCTCCAAGTCGTGTCTTAAATGTTCTCCAAGTTGTCTCTCATGTGTTCTGTTACTACAGCTCATGAGACAGGAGCATCCCATACCATGTTTACTCATTTTTGATGCTGAACTTCACGAAGATTAATTCACGTCCGGAAAATGTAATAACATCACTGAAAACCACAGAGTTCCTTACGGCAATAAACACGCCATCATCACTGGTGTCTGGTCCGTCTTTGCAGTATACACAGACGAGCGAAAACATTGTGATCACGTGCTCAGTAGCGTGTTGGAACACCTGTAGAACGCAGTACAGCAGGGATTACGGGTGCATGGAATCGGCCAGTCCTCGGTAGCTTTCTGGAAGTGTGTGCACCAGTTGTCTACGCACGGGTCACTCAATTCCCATAAATTACGACCGGTGATTTGTGGGAGCGGAGCAGACTCCCGATACTATCCCACATGTGTTCCTTTGGGTTCCGACCAGTTGAATGTTTTGGCTAGGACATCAATCTACGTTCGGTATCATGCTCCTCAAATCAATGTAGCGCGATTCTGGTAGGTACAGCTAGCCTGCTGAAATACACTACTGGCCATTAAAATTGCTACACCACGAAGATGACGTGCTACAGACGCGAAATTTAACCGACAGGAAGAAGAGGCTGTGATATGCAAATGATTAGCTTTTCAGAGCATTCACACAAGGTTGGCGCCGGTGAGGGCACCTACATCGTACTGACATGAGGAAAGTTTCCAATCGATTTGTCATACAAAACAGCAGTTGACTGGCGTTGCCTAGTGAAACGTTGTTGTGATGCCTCGTGTAAGGAGGAGAAATGCGTACCATCACGTTTCCGACTTTGATAAAGGTCGGATTGTAGCCTATCGCGATTGCCGTTTATCGTATCGCGACACTGCTGCTCGCGTTGGTCGAGATCCAATGTCTGTTAGCAGAATATGGAATTGGTGGGTTCAGGAGGGTAATACAGAACGCCGTGCTGGATCCCAACGGCCTCGTATCACTAGCAGTTGAGATGACAGACATCTTATCCGCGTGGCTGTAACGGATAGTGCAGCCACGTCTCGATCCCTGAGTCAACAGATAGGGACGTCTGCAAGACAACAACCGTCTGCACAAACAGTTCGACGACGTTTGCAGCGGCATGGACTATCAGCTCGGAGACCATGGCTGCGGTTTCCCTTGACGCTGCATCATAGACAGGAGCGCCTGCAATGATGTGCTCTAACGACGAACCTGGGTGCACGAATGGCAAAAACTCATTTTTGAGGATGAATCCAGGTTCTGTTTACAGCATCATGATGGTCGCATCCGTGTTTGGCGACATCGCGATGAACGCACATTGGAAGCGTGTATTCGTCATCGCCATACTGGCGTATTACCCGGAGTGATGGTATGGGGTGCCATTGGTTACACGTCTCGGTCACCTCTTGTTCACAATGACGTCACTTTGAGCTGTGGACGTTACATTTCAGATGTGTTACGGCCCGTGGCTCTACCCTTCATTCGATCCCCGCGAAACCCTACATATCAGGAGGATAAAACACGACCGCATGATGCAGGTCCTGTACGGGTCTTTGTGGATACAGAAAATGTTCGACTGCTGCCCTGGCCAACACATTCTCCTGCTCTCTCACCAATTGAAAACGTCTGGGCAATGGAGGCCGAGGAACTGGCTCGTCACAATACGCCAGTCACTACTCCTGATGAACTGTGGTATCGTGTTAAAGCTGCATGGGCAGCTGTACCTGTACACGCCATCCAAGCTCTGTTCGACTCAATGCCCAGGCGTATCAAGGCTGTTATTAGGGCCAGAGGTTGTTGTTCTGGGTACTGATTTCACAGGATCTTTGCACCCAAATTGCGTGGTGAGACCGACGCAGTTCTGAGGGGAGAAACGAGGACAGAAGCCGAGAGCAGAACCGTGTTAAGCTAGAAGGCCCTACGAGAAGGGACGGACTGGACACCCACGTCGGCTGCCTACCTCTAAGACTACCACCCGCACGTTTTAGCGTGAGACTTTTTCGCGTCCCTGTAACGTCAAGGACCACCCCCTGCCCTTGTTAAAAGCTAGAGCCCTCCAGAAGAACAGTATAGATCTTACGATAACGCTAAAAGGACCACACCAGCTGCAGGTTTTAGCGTGAGTCTTTTTAGCGTCTCTATTACGCTGCAGACATTAAAAACATTGCCCCATCACGAAAAGTATAACGTTTCTCATTGGATAGACAGAAGTTTTGTAGGCGGAACTTAAGGTTAACATTGAGACCCTGATTGGTCACATGGAAATACAGCCAGATAGTTTTTTTAAACCAACTTCGGTAAATTTTAGTAAAGAAATGAGTTAGTTCCGAGACGGCGGGCTGGATGGCTGGTGCGCCGGCCGCTGTCGCCCTGACGCTGCCTAAACACCGACAAGGTAACGAACGCACGCGATGCCGAATTTTTGAGCGCATCAGGCGTCACTCAGAACTGCAGAAGTCTCATCTGTTACACCCCCTTTTTTGCGTAATACTAGTGTCGATCGTTAATTAAAACTCATGGTGTTCACATTTGCCACTTGAAGTAAAGATCTGAAACGCGATGATTTTTCTATTTTACAGTTATTGAGAAGTCACATCAGCCACTGTAATTTACGACAGGTTAGATAAGTAATTAAAGATAATTGAGGGTCACTGTAGACCATTTTCATAGTTTTCTCTTTTGTGAAACTTAATTTAAACCTAGATTATAGATGTGATATGGCATAGGTCATCCTTCGATCCATTGTAGAACTTGGAAAACCACTCAGGGAATATTCGTTCACATTTTTGTTGAACGCTGTTGGTTTTTACCATCCTGTATTGAAACATTTCCTTTTATCAATATTGCAATTTATAAACGATGTTCTGTGAGTAGAATAAAATTATCAATGGTAAACGTAACTGCTTTTTCTTCGTTATTTTACCAGCTAACTAAAAATAGGAAAGCCTTGAACCCTTTCCACTATATTTAGTTAGTATTAAGATTCTTTTACAGGGAGTGCAGTGGAGCTGACGCTGAGATCATCTAGTATTTGGTTATATCATCGCCAGTCTCACTGAACTCTTCTGAATTCTACATGTCATGTGTGGTCTGGCGTCTCCTTACCAGCAACAGGTCCCAGGTTCAAACTAGTTAATTCCCTAAAAAACACGCTTAGAGCGTCGTTGCGCGAAAGTGGTAGGGAGACACGATATAGAACAAACAGACACCACCATGAATGTTTAGAAAATGTCGACCCTGCCAGGATGGTAAAATACCATGATTGAAGGTCGACCACATGCCTAACTAGGTCAGAAAAATACCTGCTAAAAAATTTTCGTAGTAAAAATTTTTTTTCCTAAAGTTATAAATAGTCGAAAACAGTAACTGCAGCAATAGATAGTAAAAGTATTCAAGAAAAAGTGAGAGTTCTATCAGTGCCAATACCATAATTAAGTTATGAGTTTTGAAAATTGTTACAATTAAGTTTTCTCTCCAATGCAAGCGCACAGGTGGCGGATACATCGTTGACAAGTTCGTTCTGACCCAACAAGTAAGTAAATGGATTGTCAGTCTTGGTAGTGTCAAGTCGTGAAGTTTATGAAACGTGTGAGATCGTATGATAGCACGTTGACACGACGTAGGGCACTTGAATTGCTTTTAAAACAGAAAATAAGGGATCCGGAAAGATTAGCAAGGTCAAATCGAGTCCTTCACCGAATTGAGGTAGAGACACAGCATGAAAATCGACAGAGAATAGAGGACAGTACAACAGACGATGCAGTATCGCGAGAAGTAGGACAGATAACGAACCATAACGAGGATAATGTACGCCAAGGCACAGAAAACCTACGTCAGCATACGACAGAGGAGCAGGAAAGTAGAGAGGCAGTCGATGAGGATTCTAACTTGCGTCTTGAATACGTAGAACCCATAGTACAAGTAATCAGAGCTCCCTCGTCACAGAGTACAAGGAATGCGAGCAGAAATGTGTCACAGCACAGTTCAATGCAATCGGTTGCGAACCAACACTTGGGCGAAAACACAGAGCGAGGGACGTCGGAACAAAACGCAATAGGACCCACCAATCTGGCAGAATTATTACAATTAATTACGGAAACCATGACAAGGCAAAATAAAGACATAGCGAACCAAATTCAAATTCAGAATGCAGAAACCACGAGACAAATGCGTTAGATTAAAGAACAAAACAAAAAAATTTAGTTACACCTAAGTCATATTGAAGACGAGGCAAAAGAATCTCGAGAAGTGATAGGAAACTTAATAACAGGTTACAATCAATTGAGAAAAGACATTGACAAGGTAAAAGTGGACGTACAAACATTGCGTAATGACACTCAGGACGAGATCAAAACATTACGTAACAACACCCAGGCAGAAGTCAAGAAACTAAAGAAATAGACAAACGTAATTACTAGACAAGCAGCAGGTACAGCGCGTGAAATTGTTGAAAACAGTGTGTTACACAAACGTATCACAAAAGCAGCGATGAAAAGATATGACAACCGCATAGTCAAAATAGAAGCGCAAACGAAGCAACAATTTCAGAAATTGAGAACAGAGTCGTTGCAAACCATTGAAGAGCGTAGTGAACAAGATCGAACAAGCACAGAGTCTGCAACCACATCCGTATCTGTAACAGCTCCGGAAAAACAAGCAATTAACGAAGATATTACGCATTTGCGATTCCAATCACAGGCGGAAAGTAACATACGTGACAATTTAAAGCCAGGTCGCGAAGAGTGCAGTGCAATGCATTCAGCTACACGCTCACACCCGATGGAAGAAAATTATTGCGTACCACTGCAACGATACTACGCAAGGGTAGGCGAAAGTTACAGTGGACAATATCCAATGGATCTACCACAACCGGAAAGAACGACGGGAGAAATGTTCAGAAACAGAAGTGGCGAAGAATCACGAATTTCATATGAAACTATGACGAAGTACGGCAACGATCATTTCCTCACAGTCAGAAAATTTCAACACTTTCGAGAAGGAAACTCATTACATCCACGAACTTTTATTGATCAATTCCGAGTAGGATTACCAGGACACTGGACGCTAGCACACAAATTAGACTTTATATGTGCACACATGTCAGGAACAGTCGCAGAAACCATGCAGAATGTTGCAGCGAATGCCGATCGTACGAAGATTTCAGAGAGAAGTTTCTCTCACGATATTGATCTAGCGAAGCACAGAACAAAGTGAAGCACGAATTATTACAGAACCCATATTTTGAAAATTCAGGAGAGAAGAGTCCCGTGAAATTTTTCGAAGTAATGGCAAACAAAAATCAATGCTCAGATGTACCATACAGTGACGGAGAGTTGATTAAATTATGCGCGATGAAGCTACCATTGAAATACCAGCAATCATTAGTAGGTCGCGGAGGCAATGACGTCGAAGCATTTAAAGGTATTCTAAGGGAACTAGAGTTCATATTTTCGGAAGATGACGCAAGAAAAAGACGAAGCGCACGTGAAAACGAAAGCAAAAAGCAGTGGAATCCACTAGACACAGTACGAAGAAACAATAATTACGAACCACGTGATAACTTCGCACCAAGAAACGACAATAGATTTCAACAAAGAACCGGTTATGGATTTAGAAGAGAATATGGCAATAACTATAATTCACCCAGGAACGGCAACAACTATTACAGAGGGAATAACGACCACTGGAACGGGTACTGGAGAACCAATAGACCGACAAATTATCAACAAAGAAACCACTATCAACAAGCTGAACAAGAAAAGCGAATACAGATAGAAGAGGTGGAGATAAGGCCATCAAACCCCGATAAACGTTCGAATTGCCAGCTAAGCGCCCATGCCAAAGAGAATGACGCACCGACCCAGGACAATTGCAGCACCTTGAACAGAGAAATCAAAATCTTATCACGAGAAGAGAAGAAGGAAGAAACAAATCCGCAGGGACCAGATGAAAACGAAGACAAGAAAATAACAATATCGTGTTGGGACGAAATTAATTGGGAGAATACTGACGAGGAATATGAATTACCAGAGGCATGCACAACGAATGTAGGAGGAAAGGACGAAGTAATGAGTATTGCAGAGCTATTTGAGATGGAAACCAGGGAACGCGAATTCAATGAGGATAATGCGCAGTCGACAGAAGTTGAAAATAAGTTACAAGTGGTCACACAACCCTACGTATATAATGAAGGAAGTTATGAAGCGATAATTAGAGCATTTAGGTGCGATTATGTGGAAGTAGCGACGAAGAAGGAGAAGATAGAGGAGGATGAGGAAAAAGTAGAGGATGTAGAAGAAAGTGTAAATGAAGGAAGAAATAGAGAAGAGGAAATAAAAGAGAGAGAAGTAGCAGTCGGAGCTTATCCTACAGAAAGTTCGAATTCACAAGGGAAATTCCTAAAAAGACTCATGTATGATTCAGTGGAGGATTCGTTGATGCAAGAAGAAGAAGAACAGAACCAACCCCTCCAAATTCAACCAATTGTGAAGGCCATGGTAAAGCATATCACAGTCAATATTGCAATTGATAGTGGAAGTGAACTGACTGCGATCTCAGAAAATTTATTCATGCAGCGTAATGCCAATGAGGAATTGCCAGCTCTGAAAACACGTAAGATTAAAGTAAGAGGTCCTATTAGAAACAATGCTGCGGAAGTTACGAGACAAACAAGGTCAAAAGATCGAAGCCAACTTCGTGATTATACCTAAACTAAATGTAGATTTGATTATAGGTGCAGATTTTTTAAATGAGAAACGAACGATAATAGATATGGGGAAATGTAGCGTAACATTAATGAATGTCACACTTCTCTTTGAGCAAAAGCTAAATTTGAAGAAATACCAGTTATAAACAAACAATTAAGAATGATGCGAGATAAAGAGGATGAAGAATTAGAATGGTACGCACAAAAGAAGGAATCGCCTCAACTCATGTTAGACGAGAAATTGCAAGAAGTTCGAGGTATTTCGGAACACAGTAAAAGAGAATTAGAGGCTATTTTACGAGATAAAGCAGAGGTATTTTTACCTAAGACTGGCAGTATTAAACACTTTCAGTAAAAGTTTGAAAATTAATTTTATTACTGGTAAATAATCAGCACAATATTTCAAGATTATGTTGCAGGTAAGATCGTCAGGAGAAAGAAGAATGAAGAGAGAGGAAGGGGAGAAAAAGAAAGTAGTTTCAATAATAACACTAATAGTGCCATAGATTAAGGAGAAGGGATAAAGTGTAGATAGTCTAACAGCATGAAATACTAAAATGCTATACATCACAACACTACACAAAAATAAAAAACGAATTTGAGGATTCTTGAGTAGACGTTAAGACTCCAAATATCTTAGAATTGTAACATAGAAAGGGCGCCGAAATTTGTAAAGCTTTTTAAGAAGGCGTAAAACAAGTAGATACTAGACATATGTTAGATGATTATAAGTAAAACTTTTTGTAAGAACCATTGTAAAAACTCCAGCAAGGAAGAGATGCAACGACCCACAAGTTGCAACGCGAGATGTATGAAGAAAGAAAAGGACGTAATTAGAAAGACATGATTCCTACATAGCAGGAACGTCGAGAAGGGGGAAAGGACAGCGAAACCAACAGAAGGCCCGTGTAGCGAAAGTGGGCAATAAATTTGCCCGCTAGGAGCAACCCTGCAGGGATGGAACACCGAGCCGCACAGTGACAGACCCGTGCAGAGACGCGAGGGAACGCCGAACATTAGGAGAGACTGGTGTAGGGACACCCGATTTTCACCGCTCGTAAACCCCGGGGCGTCCCCGACTCAGCAGAGCGAGCAAAAAACGGCCAGACGAGAAGACCACTTGGACAAGCCACCACTGGCAAAAAATATGCGTAAAAGTCACATTACTGCTATTAAAAAGCACGCTGATGCATGAACCTGAAGAAGAACTTCCACCCCCAAACAATTTATCAAACTGTTACTAGGAGGAGAACTTCAAAGCTAATAGTTATCAATAAATATTTCCATATCCTGCCCAGAGAAGAACCAAGAAGCAAGTAAGAAGTAGAGAAAAAGCAGGAAGAACAGAAGTTGAAGATTCGCAAGATTGAGACCAAGAAAGAAGATGGGTGAAGAATAGACGACATACCTTCCCCAATCCCGATCCTAGTCGTCCGCGAAGTATTACAACGAAAAACGACCGCTTTCAGCGACACATAACGATGACTTTCACGCATACAAAGCCAGTAAACCACGAGATTCTGCACTCACAGCTCCATTCCATTATGGGACCTCCACAACAGCAACACACTTGCAAAGCCAACAAGGAACGACGAACGAAGCTGTACATCAAATACTTGCCCACATCCATCTCGCTCAAGTCCATCACCTTCGTGCAAAAACATTCGCCAACCCCAATGCTTGAACATTCATAGGATTGTGTGAATGTGTGAAATCAAATTATGTGATGTAGGAATTATGCAAAAGAAAAGTGTGAAAAACTAAATACGTTAAGCACACCAGACAGCTAATAAACTACAAAATAACAGTCACTGACTATGGACTTAAGTAAACAATAGACTGTCGATAAAAACAAGTCATTAGTTCTGAAATGGACAGTATATAAAGAACACATAGTAAGGCAATATAAACGCTAAAACAATATACCACCTATTTTCTCCTCATAAAAATAAAAAATAACTATATTTTACTTATTTTCTCCTTATAAAAACAAAGAATAAAAAATTATCTTGTTGGATGTTTTCCTTTTTTTTAACATTTGTACCATTTGTTAGGATAATATTTGAATACTTGCGTATGTATATTTCTTTGTCAAAGCAATTCTTGGAAATAATTCTTATTTGTTAGTGTAACAATGTTGAAATGAGTGTCTAGAAACAAAAACATTTTACTTGCAAATGATATTTAGAAAATGTGTTACGAATAGATTTTACTCAATTACTACATTTATAAAAACAATATTCCTAAGAAAATCGATGTGAAAGACTCCTCACTTTCGATAACAAACTTCTTAAAAAAAAACGTCACACTTAAATAAAGAAAGAAAATAATTAAAAATTATTAATAGTATAAAAATATTCTTCTCTTGTCATTTTTAATTATAATGTGGAAGAAGATAAAAATATAAATTAGTAATACCTAGTATAGAACAGAATAACGTGGCTGAACAGTAGGCAACAAAATTTAGACACGGGAATAATTTTTGACTGATTTAGACGACGATTCAATCATTGCCTAACTTCAGTGGAAAAATTAAGTTCGAAGGCTGGTGATATGTCAGGTATCAGGCAAATCCAACACCTTACATGAAAACCCTGACATGATAAGCAAATCCAGTAGTATGTCACATAGCTCCGAATAAATCGTGACATTCAATTAACCAAAGTAATACGAGTAACGAGTGAGCAAATGGAATACCACATCCTAACACAAGAATGCCTAAATGCATGTCGTACCATCCCACCGTGATGCAGACGCAGTTCCGAGGGGAGAAATGAGGACAGAAGCCGAGAGCAGAACCGTGTTAAGCTAGAAGGCCCTACGATAAGGGATGGACTGGACACCCACGTCGGCAGCCTACCTCTAAGTCTACCACCCGCACGTTTTAGCGTGAGACTTTTTCGCGTCCCTGTTACATCAAGGACCACCCCCCCACCCCCCCCCCCCGCACTTGTTAAAAGCTAGAGCCCTCCAGAAAAACAGTATAGATCTTACGATAACACAAAATGGCCACTACCACCCGCAAGTTTTAGCGTGAGACTTTTTCGCGTCTCAGGTACGTCAAGGACCACCCCACAGCCCATGTTAAAAGATAGAGCCCTCCAGAACAACAGTATAGATCTTACGATAACACTAAAAGGACCACACCAGCTGCAGGTTTTAGCGTGAGACTTTTTAGCGTCTCTGTTACGTTGCAAACTTTAAAAACATTGCCCCACCACGAAAATTATAACGTTTCTCATTGGATAGACAGAATTTTTGTAGGCGGAGCTTAAGGTTAACATTGAGATCCTGATTGGTCAGATGAAAACATAGCCAGTTAGTTTTTTTAAACCAACTTCGATAAATTGTAGTAAGGAGAAGTTAAGAGAGTTAGTTCCGAGACGACGAGCTGGATGGCTGCTGCGCTGGCCGCTGTCGCCCTGACGCTGCCTAAACACCGACAAGGTAACGAACGCACGCGATGCCGCATTTTTGAGCGCATCAGGCGTCACTCAGAACTGCAGAAGTCTCATCTGTTACACCCCCTTTTTTGCGTAATACTAGTGTCGATCGTTAATTAAAACTCATGGTGTTCACATTTGCCACTTGAAGAACAGATCTGAAACGCGATGATTTTTCTATTTTACAGTTATTGAGAAGTAACATCAGCCATTGTAATTTACGATAGGTTAGATAAGTAATTAAAGATAATTGAGGGTCACTGTAGACCATTTTCATAGTTTTCTCTTTTGTGAAACTTAATTTAAACCTAGATTATAGATGTGATATGGCATAGGTCATCCTTCGATCCATTGTAGAACTAGGAAAACCACTCAGGGAATATTCGTTCACATTTTTGTTGAACGCGGTTGGTTTTTACCATCCTGTATTGAAACATTTCCTTTTATCAATATTGCAATTTATAAACGATGTTCTGTGAGTAGAATAAAATTATCAATGGTAAACTTAACTGATTTTTCTTCGTTATTTTACCAGCTAACTAAAAATAGGAAAGCCTTGAACCCTTTCCACTATATTTAGCTAGTATTAAGATTCTTTTACAGGGAGTGCATGGAGCTGACGCTGAGATCATTTAGTATTTGGTTATATCATCGCTAGTCTCACTGAAATCTTCTGAATTCTACATGTCATGTGTGGTCTGGCGTCTCCTTACCAGCAACAGGTCCCAGGTTCAAACTAGTTAATTCCCTAAAAAACACGTTCAGAGCGTCGTTGCGCGAAAGTGGTAGGGAGACACGATAGAGAACAAACAGACACCACCATGAATGTTTAGAAATGCCCAGGCGTATCAAGGCCGTTATTAGGGCCAGAGGTTGTTGTTCTGGGTACTGATTTCTCAGGATCTTTGCACCCAAATTGCGTGAAAATGTAATCACATGTCAGTTCTAATATAATATATTAGAAGCTATCGTCCTGGTGTAACACAAAAGTGATTTACCCGAGTGGCAACACATTTTCATTTATCCATTGCCAAATGTCGATGATCCTGTGCCCGCTGCAATCTTAAATTCCCAAATCATTGGGATAGCACTGCAACACCTAATGGTCATCTATTGTGGAGCCCTCATGTTCAACAGTATGTGCTGAGTCTTGTGTTCCGAAATACTTGTGTCCGAACCAACAAAGTGCTCTGTCATCGTGTCTATCACAGATCGCCAGCTGTCCTTCCTTATAAAGTGGGCAAGGATCTGATCTCTATGTTCTGTGATGACTCGCTGGCGTCCACTTTCTTGTCGCTTACTCGTGGATCGCCGTCCTTCAACTACTTTTCATACTTGTTCACGACAGTAGTATGTGAATAGCCAACCAACTTCGACGTTTCTTAGATGCTCGTTTCCAAGCCCCGCTCCGTAACAATCTGCCCTAGTCAAAGTCGGCTATGTTAGCGGGTTTTTATATTTGCGGACCATATCATCCGTAGAATGACTCGTTCATCTCTGCTCCACTTTAATACTCTTCTTATTGCAGTAAATGCCTGTAAGGTCATAAGGCGATCTTCAATTCCGCAGAATGCAGAATTCATAACATGTTCGCTCAATAGTGTTTCATCGGATCAGAATTTGGAATTTCAGTGATGTTCACATCCTGTGCCAGCCAGATTTTGTCCCTAATACTATGTAGGCATTAATACATTTTAGTAAGCGATACTAATTCTGAGCGTATGTATGAGTGTCACACTGTTTCAAAAGAGCTTACGGTAGTAAATGTGAGATTTATCTTTTTTTATTTTTTCAGGATCCACAGTTCTTACGAGCGTTTTACACTAAATAAATTACGGTTTTGATTTTGACTGATAATTTTAAAAAGAAATCCAATTTTGTAGGGGGACGTCAGATATAAATCTCACGTCCTTTTCTTTACTGTGTACACCACATTGCTGTGCTCATCAGCAGCTTAGTTTTCGAAGTAGCTGAAGTCAGCAACACTCAGGCTAAGTCCTTCAGTACCAACTGCATCACGCAGTCCGGAACCGTGCGACTGCTACGGTCGCAGGTTCGAATCCTGCCTCGGGCATGGATGTGTGTGATGTCCTTAGGTTAGTTACGTTTAAGTAGTTCTAAGTTCTAGGGGACTGATGACCACAGCAGTTGAGTCCCATAGTGCTCAGAGCCATTTTGAACCAACTGCATCAACCATGATAACAGCATTGCAAGCGGCCATAAAGTCGTTGTTCAATGTGTTTTGTAAGCACATAGGAGCCCAGGGTCCTATCCACGGTATGGGTCGCAGTTTGCCGATGCAACATTATTCCATACCGGCGCTTCCTCATTAGCGACCTAGTCCACTGTGCAATGACCAGCCTCCAGGAAGTGTCAGTGACCCTGTGCTTTTCTTCCGCATTAGCAAGGAAGGTCCATGACACTGAAATATGCTGCATTACTTGTCATCCTCACTTACAAGCTCACTTTGGCCGTACGTATATCCCCGTTCAGCCGAGCAGGTCATCGCCATGGCAGGGTTATACTTCAGCTCCAGCCGTGAGTTATTGTCCGTGGCGTGACTGACGAAGTGCTACTGACGCATCTATCTACGTCGCAGTTGGGCTGTGAACAAACGTCTGCTGCCCGACAGCTTAGCAGCCAGTTTGCCAATACGCTTGCTCCGGCTCCACGAGACCGCCTGCCGTTTCCAGCAGCAGCTTCATGGCCTGGAGCTGAGATGATCCCACCTCCACGCCGTTGGCATCCGACGCGGCAAGCCGCCGCTCTCCCGTCTACGGTCCAGGTCTCATCACATTGAGCGATACCGCCTACATCCACAGGGCTAGCCACAGCCACGCTTCACTCGGGGTGGCCGAGCCAGGACCCTCATATCAAGTACGCTGCTTTCCAAGGAAGGTCTGCAACGGCGCTTCCATACCGCGCGCCCCAGTCCCAGGTCCAGAGTCCATTTCTTGTCCCCTGTCATCTGCTTACTACTGCCACGCTTCGCTACATTTGGTTAAGATTAACAACAAATCATTGTGAAAATCACACCACTCCAGCAACCTCTTGAGAAGTACAGGAAAGAACAGACAGTCTTGGTTGCAAAATGGTGTTTTATTTATTTAATCTATGACACGTGAAGCGCGTCACAAATTAAATGAATAAGAAACTATTTTGAATCTGAAACCGGCCTATTTCTTCGTAATAAAAAATTGTGGTCAACAGTTGGCTGCCCTCATCGTCTACACCTCTGCCCGCCTCCAGCAGAGAACGACTGACCCACTCAAGCCATCCTCATACATTTATATTTGGTGTCAGAAGACGAGTTGTTGAATGTTAAATTGGTTGGTCAACAGAGACCAACAATACCAGTGATTCAGTAGTAATGGAGTTCAGCGCAGGAATACGAGTGTGTCGACCTTAAGTTTTATGGGCCGGAAAGAGCAGATAAGCATTTGTTAGCATCTTTCTCAGGCAATGCATGGGTATGTTTTAGTACCGATACGACGGATGTAGAGGAACTACGTGCAAAGTTCAAACCAACTCTATGTGGCACTCTGGAGAAGCATGTGGCGAATAAGTGAATTAACGTTGGAAAAGGCCAGTCTCGGTTTAATAACAAAATTCGCAAAATGCTGTGGATCTGCTTCCTCAACATTCAGTGGTCAGAAAAATAACGCGAAATTGTCGACAAGCGAAAGTTGGTAAAACATTGAAAGGCTATAAAAAGATCGATGGGTGAAATGTAGAACAACTTACGCCGTCGTCGCTTAGCGAAAGACCTTGCCGAGAGCCCGAGAAAATTCTGGTCCTAATTAAAACCACTAAATGGGTCAAAGGTCATTCGACGACCAGTCTCGTATGGCAATAGAAGACAGCAAAAGGAAAGATGAAGTTTGAAATGTAGAGTTTAAAAAATCATTCACGCAGGAGGATCGTACAGACATACCATCACTTGACCGTCGCACAGACTCCTGTGTAGAAGAAATGGAAATAGGCTACCGTCTACCTGAATACAAGTAAGTCACCAAGTCCGGATGGAATCCCAAAGCGTTTCATCTACATTTACATACATACTCCGCAAGCTACCGTATGGTGCATAGCGGAGAGTATCTGGTACGCTCCTTCTTTGTTCCGCTCACAAAAAGAGCGAGGGAAAAATGTCCGTATATACACGTCCGTACGAGTCACAGTTTCTCTTGTCTTTGTGATCCTTACACGGCTTTAGAAACGTTCTGCAGTCGGCTTCAAATGCCGATTGTCTAAATATTCGCGACAGTGTTTGACGAAACAAATGTATTCCCTCCAGGGATTCCCATTTGAGTTCACGAATCATCTACTCAATAAGTGATGATCAAACCTACCAGTCAGAAATCTAGCAGCATGACTTTGAATTGCTTCTATATCTTCCTTTAATCCGATCTGGTGCGGTTGTCAAACACCCAAAGAATACTCAAGAATGCGTCGCAGTAGTACTGCTCTACGCGTTGTCTATTATAGATGAGCTAAACTTTCCTAAAATCCTGCCACTAAAGCGAAGTCGAATATTCACCCTTCCACTACCGTCCTTACATACTGGTCCCATTTAATATCTCTTTGCAGCGTTACAACTAGGTATTTAATCGACGTGATCGTGTCAGGGGGTACACTACTAATACTTTATTCGAACTTTACAAGACTTTTTTCCTATCCATCTGCTTTAACTTATATTTTTGTACATTTAGAACAAGTTGCCATTCATAACACCAACTAAATATTCTCTTTAAGTCATCTCGTATCCTCCTGCAGTCGCTCAAAGACGACATTTTCCAATAAATCACAGCGTCATGAGGAAACAGTCGGAAACTGCTGTTCACCTTACCTGCTCATCCCACCCGTCAGATCATTTACGTATATAGTGAACAAGAGCGCTCTTGCCACAGTTCCGTGGGACACTCCTGACGATATCATTGTCTCTGATGAACACTCGCCGTCGAGGACAACGTATTGGGTTCTACTACTTAAAAAATCTTCGAGCCACTCAAATATCTACGAGCCTAATCCATATGCCCGCACCTTCATTAACAGTCTGCAGTGAGGCACTGTTTCAAACGCTTTCCAGAAAGTTTTGAATAATGGACTCTGTTTGTTCTACTTAATTCACAGGTCGTATGTGAGGGTCGCAGAGCTCCAAAACTTAGTTACAGATCTTGCATCGGAATGTCATCTGGTTGGCTTGAACATGAACCTTTCCAAAAAAAAAAAATTATGACCAACATATGGGTCCCAACTGGAGATGTGAAAGTCAAGGACAGTCTATTACAAGAGGTCAGTGCATATGTCTACCTTGGCCAGATTATAAATATGAAGGGAGACATAAGGCCAGAAATCTATCGACGCATGAAGCTTGGCTGACAAGCATTTGGGAAGAATTCAACAGTATCCAGATCAAAAACGCCAGTAAATCTGAAGAAAGCAGTATTTGATCAATGCGAGACATGGACACTGAACTCATTTACGAAAGGGAAACTTAGGACAACACAGAGAGCCATGGAGAGGTCATTGCTGGGCTATACAAGAAAGGATAGGAAAAGGGTAGATGACATCCGGTTTGTGACCAAGGTTAATGACATCTTAGAGACAGTAAGTTCCTTGAAATGGCAATGGGCTGGCCACATCGCAGGAAGAAAAGACAACAGATGAACGAAGCTAGTACTGGAGTGGAGTCCGAGAGAGCACCGGAGGCCTAGAGGAAGACCACCAGACAGATGGGACAAAGACATCAAGAAGATCGCTGGTAACACCTGGCAGAGAACTGCCCAAGACCGTCCCATTTGGAGGATACGGCTGAAAGCCTACTTGAATCCACGACTCGAAGAGGCCACATTATTTAATGATTGAATTGGCTGATGATGATGATGATGATGATGTGAGGAAAGTGGAAGATGAGTTTCGAATGAGCGATGATTTCTAAATTAGTGCTCCTTTGTGGACAGAAGCCCTTCAGTCTCAAGGAAATTTATTATATTCAAATATATAGTATGTTGAATTCCGACTAGTGTCAAGGATACTGGTCTGTAATTTTGTCACCTGAGCTTTTTTCCAGTCACCTGGGACTTGTTGCTGTGCGAGAGATTCGCAATAAATGCAAGTTACGTAAGGGGCCAGTGCCATAGAGTACTCTCGGAAAACCGAATAAGGATCCCATCCTGACCTGGTGACTGATTTCCTTTCAACTATTTCAGTTGCTTCTCTACGTCGGGGACGCCTATTACTATGACCTACACACGGCAGTCAGTGCGATGGTCAAACGACGGTGTGTTTGTACGATCCTACTGCGGGGAATGTCTTCTTATACACGAGATTCAGAGTTGTAGCTTTCCTTTAGCAGTCTTCTATTGCCACATCAGATCGGTTAGTGAGTGACGAAATAGAAGCATTTTACCCGCTTGGTAATTTCAGGTAGGACCAAGGTTTTCTCGGAGTTTCGGCAAGATCTTTCGCTAAAGTGTGACGGTGAAAGTAGTTGTATGCTTCGTAGCTGGAGCTTTATATAAACGCACGAAATTCTACAAACTTTTGCCTGTCCCCATTTGCTATTCTTTTTTTCAACCGAGGGTGCAACAGTCTGTGCTTCTCCAGCATTTTACGAATTTCTTTTACTAAATCACACCTGGTCTTTTCCGTTCTTAATCTAGTTAGTACGAACATACTTTTCCAGAGCACGACTGACAGTCAGTTTAAACTTCGTCCATTATTCCTCTATGTCCATCATGTTGTAAGTAAATGGTGTACAACATTGTGTGAGTGGATGCTAACAACTACCTATCCGATCTTTCTAACAAATATATTCTCCAAGCTTTCTTGGACGTCGCTGTGATGACAGCAGCATGATCACTTGCGACCGGATGTTATGTAACACCAGATTAAGAAATATGTACATAAATATGTAACAAAAATTGATGAAATTTTTAATGAAGTGATTATACACACACCAAAAAAAGTTTTGCATCACCGCGGTTCCCAGAATTCCTGAAGATAGATGTTGACTGTGGATATTGTATCACAGACACAGTCCCTTTGACTGTTCAGAGATGTCACTAAACCCTCCCAAAGAAGTAAAAAACCATGCATGAGTAACGCCTATTACACGGAGGGGGTCCAACAGCCGATCAGTTCCAATCATTCCACCAGGGAGGAGGTACACGGCTCGTGCTGTCTGTAGCTCAACCGGTTCGGTCGCGTCAACATTGTTACTTTGTGCCAGGAAGGGCTCTCAACAAAGGAAGTGTCTAGGCGTCTCGGAGTGAACAAAAGCAATGTTATTCGGACATGGAGGAGATACTGAGATACAGGAACTGTCGATGACATGGCTCGCTCAGGCCGCCCGAGGGTTACTACTGCAGTGGATGACCGCTACGTACGGATTATGGCTCGGAGGACCCCTGACAGTAACCCCACCATGTTGAATAATGCTTTTCGTGCAGCTACAGGACGTAGTGTTACGACTCAAACTGTGAGCAATAGGCTGCATGATGCGAAACTTCACTCCTGACATCCACGACGAGGTCGATTTTTGCAAACACGACACTATGCAGCGCGGTACAGATTGGCCCAACAACATGCCGAATGGATCGCTCAGGATTGGCATCACGTTCACTTCATGGATGAGTGTTGCATATGCCTTCAACCAGACAATCGTCGGAGATGTGTTTGGAGGCAAGCCGGTCAGGCTGAACGCCTTAGACACACTGTCCAGAGTGTGCAGCAAGGTGTAGGTTCCCTGATGTTTCGGGGTGGCATTATGTGGGGCCGACGTTTGTAGCTGGTGGTCATGGAAGGTGCCGTAACGGCTGTACGATACATGAATGCAATCCTCCGACCGACAGGGCAACCATGTCGGTAGCGTATTTGCGAGGCATTCCTCTTCATAAACGACAATTCGCGACGCCATCGTGCACATCTTGTGAATGACTTTCTTCAGGATAATGACAGTGTTCGACTTGAGTGGCCAGCATGTTCTCCTGACATGAACCATATCGAACATGCCTGGAATAGATTGAAAAGGGCTGTTTATGGATGAAGTGACCCACCAGCCACTCTGAGGGATCTATACCGAAACGCCGTTGAGGAGTAGGACAATCTGGACCAACAGTGCCTTGATGAACATGTGGATAGTATGCCACAACGAATACAGGCATGCGTCAATACAAGAGAACGTGCTACTGGGTATTAGAGTTACCGGGGTGTACAATAATATGGACCACCACCTCTGAAGGTCTCAATGTATGGTGGTACAACATGCGACGTGTGGTTTTCATGAGCAATAAGAAGGGCGTAAATGGTGTTTAAGTTGATCTCTATTCCAATTTTCTGTACAGATTCTGGAACTCTCGGAACCGAGGTGATGCAAAATTTTTTTTGATTTGCGTATGTAAAATCCAAAGTTTAATTTTTTTGCTTCAAAGTATAAGTTCATCGATAGGCTACTCATGTATCTATGTCAGTTCTTAATCAGTTCACTTCTGCTATAAAGTGGTGAAGTATAAGTGTCTCCTATTCAAACGATAAGTAACACTGGAACGTCAGTGCCAGTTAATTATAATATACTTTTACAAATGTTTTGCTGCCATGAACAATCTTCGGTCTGACAATATCTTTAAATAGAGAAAGATCGCTCAACTTCGCAAGAACTCAATGGAGCGTATTTATACAGAAGGACTGTGCTAGGAATAATATTCTCAGGAGGTTCTACTATTTCATCATCAAATAACCGAAACAAAATAACTAGTCTTGAATATCCAGCTTCACCTTCCGAACTGCATCTTCCATTATTCCCACAGCCTCTTGTAGAGACATACTTGAAGTCTCCAATTTCTTGATACTCTCGGGAAGACAGCTGAAGTGACTTCCGTTGTATGAAACTGACCTGAGCATTTTAGGACTGTTGAATGCTTTATAAGGATTCTCTCACAGACACCGCAGGTTCAGAAGAAAAGTTTTCCTGTACTGACTTCACAGCTTCAGTGTGCTTAATGTAGTAAATCACAGTTTCGTTATTGGTATATATGTATTTTCTTCTGGGAATTGCTGTCTAACTGTCTCTACCACTCGCTGAAGTGCATGAGCCGTACATGTAACATGTACTAAGTTTCGATAAAGCACATTGAGCTGTTTTCCCGATTCCAACATGCATGGAGCTGCATCTGTGTACATCAGTAGGACCCTCTCTTCTTTTACGCCATCCGTCCATACTATCTTAAGTCCACCATTAATGAATCTAGCAATTGTTGAACTGTTTGTTGCCTGCAAACGTTTACAATAAATTAAATATGGTTTAGATGCAGTCTCAGCGTTCATCTTTCCCAGAGATGAGCGATGAAACGGCCTACAGCATGCGACTACTAATCCATATAGGTGTTTCCCAGCGTCAGTTCTAATTTTTTGCAACATGTCAGCGTAGCAAGGATACAGACAATTATTCCTAACAGTTGAATCGTCGGGAATGTTACGGTTGCAATATTTCTGTAAGACATACTTAAATTCAGACGCCTGAAGTTTGTTCCAGGGCACGTTCCCTGCAACCAATGAAAAACACAGTTCTTTGTAAAATTCGCTTTTAAATGATGTAGACTGTCCCTGTAACTGTGTAATTAGAACTGTTTCTTTGAACAAATCCGTAGTTTGTTCCCAATAAGCAGATTGCTTCGTGAATGTTGTTCGGCATGAGATTTCTTCGTACGTCCTATGTGTTTATCACTAGTTCAGCAGACGACTATTTTACCATCAGCGATTAAGGCACTGCCAATAGAAATCCACGTTTTCAGCTTTGATGACAACGAAGACGCATCCGGAGTCACGGTTAAAACTGACTGCTACAAACAGTGGAGCGTTTGAGAAGAAGAAAGGAAAGCGTCTAAAACGTCATTGTTGTCGACATCGAGCTTGTGCAGTTTTTATTTGAATATAATGGGACTAACGACAGTATGAGATACAAAATAACAAAACTTAATTTTTTGTTGCTACGTAACGAAAGTATACGAGATTTAATAAAACGTATAATAATTCCGCAATAATATTATGTAGGATAGCGTGAAATATGTATCATACTGACAAGGATACTCACAAAGGAAATTCGTCGGCATTTTAGTTTTTCTTATAATTGCATACAAAGAAACAAAATATGTAATGACATAAAATCCGGTCTCTAATGATCACCAATCCCTGTCTCTATACTGACACTGTCGATAACCCCAGGCCTCTTTGTAGCTACAAGGTCTAAAATATTTCCATCGCATGTGGGCTGTCGAACTAGCTGCTCAAGATAGTTATCGGGAAGTTGCGCTCAAAATCGACATGTTGAGGGGTCGGGTATTCTGCCGGATATTGGCGCCGTTCATGCACATATTTCGGCAACGGGCCTCGCTATTACCAAATACATTGCATGAGCTATGCTGATACCGACCAGAATACCATACTCCTCGAGATCTCTTCAATTGTCGAGAAAGCTCGATACAATGACAGCACGTTGCTTGTAATGTACATCACCTACAGACGCCATTTTGAAACTGTCCAGCAGCTTCGCTATCTGTCGGAAGCGACGGAAATTTGGCCCGCTCTCTCAGGAGACTTCAAATGACACATACGTAACCTTTCCCATTCGTAGCATTGTTTTCAGCTTAGAAAAAAATGCGATGCACTACTTTCTGGGCAACCCTCGTATTACGGAGCTTCCAACTTCGGGTTTCCGAAAATAATTTTGAGCGCGAAAACTTTAGTGGAAGGCAGTAAACTCACGATTTTTGTTAAGAGAACTTCGACAACTTACTGTTAAAATTTTGACAATTGTCTATTTTGAACTCTCCACGTAACGACTCATGTGCATTCATCAGATGACCTCAAACTACAGCCTAGCCCAAAAAATAAAAAAAAAATAAAAACATGCTCGCCCAACAAGTTCTCTGGAACCAGAGCAGCTACTTCCTCTGTGTGGTGCACCTTTGACCTATCAAGACGAGTGCTACAGTTGTCCATCCGATAACATAGATCCAGAAATCTGCAGCCCTGACCGTTACAGAATCGATGGAGTGCTTGACTGAGACCCTCCACTTGGCTACAAACCAAAGGACCCCCATCGACTCTGGCTACAACGCTGCAAATTGTGATCTGTGCTTGCAACCCGTAGGCGAGGCCAGCAGTCTTCATCACTTCCCCCAGTCGCCCGTACAAGCTGACGATAGCATCAGAACACATACTGCAGTCGTAATTGGTGCCGACGTGAGCCACAAATTGCAGACTGCGCCCTGAACCTTCTATAGCTACACGAAGGGAGTCCTCAGCATCTTAGGTGAGTACAAATGGGAACTCTGGTCAGCCCTGGACGCTATTTTCCACGGGGGCTCCATAACGCGCCTAGCATTGTAGCTCCAAATAACTAGTAAACCCCTTTCCTCGCGTGCCTGCTCGGAACCTGTTGAAGGAGGGGCCTTCTGTGCATTCACAAGGTGAGTGGATGAGGCAAGACGGCCAGCCTCCACAATGAATCTCATCCTGTAGTGAGAGACGATCTCTGCTGAAAGAGTGGCCTTCTGCCCATTCACAGTGTAGCAGGTCGTGGTTTAGTGACACTAGATAATGAGCGTCAGTGACAGAGTGGAGAAAAAGTCATTATCTTGTCAGCGATTGCGGGAAGGAAAGCGACACTTTTTGGGCCGTGGAATAGGTTCTTTACTTGGCACAGTGAGTAAGGTGTGAGAGAAACATTGGTGGTTCCACTAACAGTCTTTTATTGAGACATAAAACTCTTTAAACAAACAGAGTAATCAATTCGCTCAATTCCTCGCGGCAGCGAAGCGTCGGAGTCGTAGTGTGCAGGGTCCGGTGACAGCTGATGCGGCGATTGCTCATGCTGGCGGCGTATTCTTGCATTCAGTACCATACCCGAGACTCACTGCGGCGGCGGCGCGGTCTTCTCCTTGTGAATTCGCTCGTTGCCTCATTAACTAGCGGCTACCGCGTGGCGTGGAGTGGTCCGACCCAGAATCGAACCAGTGATCCTCAGGTTCGGCGTCTTCTGGCGGGGTTCATCAACCTCTGGGATGGCATCTTCTGCGTTGACCTATTGGCTGAGTACCGAAATCTTCTTCTGTTGAGCAGTATAGCGGCTAAGTCGTTGTAGCGGAGTATGACGTCCGCTGACTAACCATCGGTCCGTCCGTCCAGGTGACAGTTTTTCTTGTCTTCTTCGTACTGTCAAAGAATCTCCTCAAAGGACTACCTCACGCCCGTTTGTCGTAGAAACAATTTTTTTTTTTGCCAATGTCGCGAAGTTTCTAAGGTGGCTACTTACTCTTCGGTCGTTCATCTGTACTTCCCACGTTGGGCAGAAACGTGACCAATGTCGACACACGTGCCGGATTTCCACCGTTTTACCTCTACGCTAGCGTGGTAAGACATTGCCCCGTCGTCCTCCTCCGTATCTCCAGATCCGTCACATACGTGAGTTCAGTATACTGACAGTTCCTGGAACATTGACCATTGATGTGCGAGCAACACTGGTCGTTGTTCTCCGTGGAAGGATTGCTTATCTGCTTGGTCGTTGATCCGTCGAAGTGGTGACTGCTGCTGCGCAAATGCGCAAACTCGCAGGTCATCGGCCTTCTCGCGTTGGGCAGAACCGTAACCAATGTCGACATACGTGCCGGCTTTCCTTCTTCGATTGCTGCAGCTTCTGAATATTCTGGCGTAACGAGTCAAAGTCTCTAAAATGTTCACTTAAGCTACACTACTGACAATTAAAATTGCTACACCACGAAGATGACGTGCTACAGACGCGAAATTTAACCGACAGGAAGAAGATGCTGTGACATGCAAATGATTAACTTTTCAGAGCATTCACACAAGATTGGCGCCGGTGGCGACGCCTACAAAGTGCAGACATGAGGAAAGTTTCCAACCGATTTCTCATACACAAACAGCAGTTGAACGGCGTTGCCTGGTGAAACGTTGTTGTGATGCCTCGTGTAAGGAGGAGAAATGCGTACCATCACGTTTCCGACTTTGATAAAGGTCGGATTGTAGCCTATCGCGATTGCGGTTTATCGTATCGCGACATTGCTGCGCGCGTTGGTCGAGATCCAATGACTGTTAGCAGAATATGGAATCGGTGGGTTAAGGAGGGTAATACGAAACTCCGTGCTGGATCCCAACGGCCTCGTATCAATCGAGACGACAGGCATCTTATCCGCATGGCTGTAACGGATCGTGCAGCGACGTCTCGATCCCTGGGTTAACAAATGGGGACGTTTGTAAGACAACAACCATCTGCACGAACAGTTGGACGAGGTTTGCAGCAGCACGGACTATCAGATTGGAGACCGTGGCTGCGGTTACCCTTGACGCTGCATCACAGACAGGGGCGCCTGCGATGGTGTACTTAACGACGAACCTGGGTGCACGAATGGCAAAATGCCATTTTTTCAGGTGAATCAGCTGTACCTGTACACGCCATCCAAGCACTGTTTGACTCAATACACAGACGTATCAAGGCCATTATCATGGCCAGAGGTGGTTGTTTTGGGTACTGATTTATCAGGATCTATGCACCCAGACTGCGCGAAAATGTAATCACATGTCAGTTCTAGTATAATATATTTGTCCAATGAATACCGGTTTGTCATCTGCACTTCTTCTTGGTGTAGCAATTTTAATGGCCAGTAGTGTATAATAAGTCTTTACGTATTTTTCTGCTTTGAACAACCATAAATAATACATTTGTTATACATAATTACTATGCACCCTATAACAGGGTGAATGGGCGAGGCAAGACGGCCAGCCACCACAAAGAATCTTATCCCGTAGTGAGAGTGGATACCTGCTGACGGAATGGTCTTCTGTCCGCTCACAGGGTGAATGGGCGAGGCAAGACGATCAGCTTCTACAATGAATCTTGTCCTGTAGTGATAGCAGCTCCCTGATGTCGGGTAAGGTGCAAGACGCTCCTCCATCAGCGCCTCTGGTGGAAACAAGTGGCGTCTCATGCGATGCCCCAAATTGTTCGCCACTGCTACACCCCACGGCAGCAGCTCGAAGGCGACTGACCTCAGCCAAATGCTTATTCAGTTGTTTGCGAACTACTTCTTTGTCCGCACACAGCATGCATACACCCTCTCGATCCTAGTAGTACTGACTTAAGAATTAACTATAAAAACACACGGAGAATCTCACAGGGGTGAGTCCACCAGAGCGGTGGAGCGTAGTTTCTGTCTTCTAGTATATTTGCCTTTGACGAGAAGGTACCACATCGCGGTGGTGTCAGTGGTACGGTAAGGTTGATGGATCGTTTTCCAAACTGTAGGCCATGATACGTGGGGGTGACGTGCTTCAACGCGGTTTCAGGGTGGGTATGGTCAGAGAACGTGGTAGATGTCATGGGAGGTAGTCTTCCTGGTCCTGCAGAGCTCGGTGCATATGTAGCTGTATTCCAAAAAGAAGCATCCGATGTGTGATGTCGGAGGTGGGACATGTGCCAATCGAAACAGGTACGTATTATTCAACATTCCAGTGAAACTAATATCCTGGTTTTTTCACAACCGGAGCGTAGTGTTGATGTAACATGCCATGATCACCATCCTGCTTTGGTAAGGTGAGGGCACCATCCTAGACTCTGACGATGTGTCCAGAACATATAAAATACTCGAAAGCCGCCTGCAGTCTTGCCAGCATTGTCGCAATGATGGGCAGAATCTGCGCAAAGTGGGGCATCCAGGCTGCCAGGTGAATATTGACCTAGGTGACCCTCTAGAACATATTCAGTGGGCGTAGTAGGTGGTTCTGTATGTTTGCCCGAACGCATTGCAGTAGCTCCCGAAAACTGATCGCCAAGGTACTGCGAATGTCTCGTGTGTAGACCACACAGAGACAACTTACAGTGTCCACCAGTTGAAAGGCGCCTATGCTGTCTGTGGGAAAGCCACAGCCAATCTTCATGGAGCATGATTCTGCGACGTTCATAGTGTTCCCTGCCCCTGCAGTGTAACTGCTAATCCGTTGCATTGTAGCCTGTACTTGTGCTACATGAAGTACGGTGAGGGCCAAGTACTCTGCGTAGTCATGGCAGCAGAACACATGCTCCCAGAGCTTAATACCTGCCAAGAGTCGCCGTAATCCATAAATGAGTAGTTCTGTCGCACTGCATAAAGCACAGTTGACATTGGGCATCCCTGCCGTGATAAGCGTTCGATCCATATAGGTTCTGTAAGTATTGCATTGACGAAGAGCCTGGACTTTGCCCCTCGAAAATGCCGCGTAATGACCTGCTTGAACATCGTGGGAGTCGCCATCCGGTCCATCTCTGTGTTCAGGACTGCATGATTGACACGGTCAAACAGTTTGTGGAAGTCGATGGAGATTAAGGCGCCTGGCAGTCTGGAGTAGGTTCTCACAGAGGTCACATCTCGATATTCAGTGAAGGTAATGTGGATGTCATTTTCGCCACCTAAGGATGTTTGTTCATGGGATACAGCTTGTCTTAACACATGTTTGAGTCACATAACTAGAAGTGTGTGATAATCCTGAAATCGGAATTTCCATAAGTCACATAGAGAGTAGAAATCTGTTGTATGGTGGTTCTATCTGGCTTTGGCTCTGCCATATTGTGTCAAGGCGCGGCGGATGATCGGTTTGACGCACAGTATCCACCACTGCAGTGTAGTCTCGTAAAACATGATGTGCTTAACACAAGCGTGCCATGTGTCTGTCACCAGTTGCCGACATTCAGGGTCTCATAGTAAAACGACGATGAGTTTCCACGGACTTTCACTGCGCCATACAGATTGTCTACGTAGGTAGATGGTAGTGATTTAGATGTCATGATCCGAAAGGGCAGGCGGCCAATGTTCTGCGTCAAGAAGATGCGATGTTAGAATGTTAGCGATATACGATCGAGTCGGCTGGCAGACTGACCCCTTGATGTGTGTATGCCCCGAGTAGTCATCGTGTACCACTATCCAAGTGTCGACGAGACGAAGGCGGCAGACGAGGAAGCGAAGTTCTAGGCCAGTGGTAAAATGTGGGCATTGGTCTGTACGCTCGAGAAAACAGTTGAAATCTCCTCCCACGACGAGGTGATCGTATCTGCCGAGAAATAAAAGTGTGTTATCTGGGAGCGATCCCTTCACTCTCTGTGCCCAATGGGGCATAGAGATTTGTGATTCTAATTCCCTCAACTGTCAGGGCCACCCCTCACGCCGTTGGTATCGAAATCTATAGTGACGACTGCTGCACAGAGTCTTTAGGTTGCCGCTATCAAGTATCGGCATTCACATGTGGCGGTCTGTATGTTAATCTGACCTCCAGGCGTCATTTTCTCCAGAGAAAGTATGTGAGGGAGTATCGTTCGGAGATGCATTACCAGTAAGTGGTCAAAGATCTTCTAACTTGCATTAGGCGCGCGGATAGAGGTGTCACATGTCGGCCGCGATGGTCTAGCGGTTCTAGGCGCGCAGTCCGGAACCGTGCGACTGCTACGGTCGCAGGTTCGAATCCTGCCTCGGGCATGGATGTGTGTGATGTCCTTAGGTTAGTTAGGTTTAAGTAGTTCTAAGTTCTAGGGGACTAATGACCACAGCAGTTGAGTCCCATAGTGCTCAGAGCCATTTGAACCATTTTTAGAGGTGTCACGTCATGGATTGCGCGGCGCCTCCCGTTAGAGGCTCGAGTCCTCCCTCGTGCATGAGTGTATGTATTATTCTTAGGGTAAATTAATTTAAGTTAGTTTAAGTGGTGTGTAAGTCTAGGACCGATGACCTCAGCAGTTTGGTCCATTTGCAATTTACACATACTTGCATTGAGTTGGGTGAGCGGTCGATAGTTTGTGACCGTCCATACTGTAGGATGGATTGTGGTTCGAAATGGTGATGCCCTCAAGAAAGGCGAGCACGACTGCTTGGTGAGACGTCATCAGTTCCGGGAACATACTCGTCCACTGTGATGCCACGAGCTCCTGGAAGGCTCGGTAAAATTCAGTCAGTAAGCCGCCGATACGGGGTGATCTGTCGACTGCATGCCCATCGATTACGTCGTCTATTTCGTCTTGTGTGACCGGCACTGTTTAAGTATCCGCCTCTGTGTGAGAGAGGGCGCGTGTTACAGATTGCAAGATGGTGTCATTCGCACCGTCGTCGGTACTCTCTTCCCTCTAAATCCATCGGTAGTGTACGATGAATGCATTAAATGATGTCGGACTGATTGGTCACCTGCAGGTCATGTGGCGTTACCAGACATGTCGATTAGCTGTCAACGATGCCCATCGTCCATCACACACTAAGTGAAGCATGAATGGAATTTCCAGTTCTGCCTTATCTTCGCGTCGCGTCTGTATCACGACACCCTGAAATTTGTGGCGTGTCAGCGTCATTATGCTCATCTTTGTCCTGAGACATTCCATTTGGTCGTCTGGGGTTGGCGGCTAGGTGTCCAGATCTCGGAGGATTGCATAGTCCAAGTTGACGGTGTTGTGATACCATTTGGCCAAGCCCTTTCCATACCTCATCAGTGCCCTCCGGATCGCCGGTTTGGCGCAGTCCATCCTAAATTTCAGTGTCAAACTCTAGCTGTGAAGGCGTCACTCGTAGGCTACCCATGTCACGGTTACTTGCTGGCAACAAACCAGATCGTGCTGATAAGAAGTATTCAGTTTCCAAGCCGCATGGCTGCGCCATCTGAGTGGAAGAAGAACAGTGCAGACGTAAGCGAAATCGTCAGATAAGGCTGATAGGCAGCATTCAGTGTCCAGTATCGCAGATGTAAGATCAACTGGGACATATATCCTATCGAGACAGCTAGCAGAATGGCTTGTAAGATATGTATGGCCGGAATAGTCACCGTGTTGGACTTCCTCGGTATCATGGAGCAGGAGGTTCTGCACTACTATATGTCGATTTTGGCACATAGTATAGTGGAGAGCCTGATATTTCGGTTGCAGAAGGCAGTTAAAATTCACCTCCTAAGAAGAAGTGTTCAGGAGGGGGGGGGGGGGCGATATCTTCACTATAAATCTGGCCCCTTTCATGTCGTTGGGTGGTGCTCTAAGGGAGATTGACATTGATTGTGTGCATCCGCATGGCAGTGAGTTTCATGTCCCTAGCTGATGAAAGGAAGGTGACATCAGACAGGAATTCCTTTGCAGATGTAGATGACCACTCCACAGCCCGAAGTGATCACCTGTAGAGGCATGTGTGATATAACTGTTTATATTTGGGAGACTGGCCAGAGCCACAGAACATTTCCCACATGAGGTGAATTTTTACCAGTGAACTGATATTGTTGGTGTTGGCTGTTGCTGTCTGATAGGCTTGATCACGGACCTCTGGAGCTGGATCTGCTGTGGCGTCAGCAGAAGGACACGGGTGTTGTGGTGGAATGTCAACCCACTCGTCCCCAGAGGATTTGGGGAAGAGGATGATTAGCAGAGCGGTACTCACGACGCAGGGTCCCCTTGCAGGTCCTGCTCATTGACCTCCTCTTCGTCCCATGCCTCGAAAGCGTGCACTGGCGTATCGTCCAAATGGTCCTTCAAACACCGAGTAGTGGTTCGTGCTGTGCTATCGGCAGAGCTAAGTCCATTCAATAGTTCGGCATCCACATTGTTGTGGGAGGACGGGCGAGGCATACCGGTGGACGTTCTGACGCACACATTGTCTTTTTCGGAAGTGGCGGTTTCGTGAGTGTCGTTCAGGTCGACAGCGACATCCTCTTTGGTCTGCAACGTCTCGTCTGGGACGGAGACGGTTCGGCACCTTCTCTTGCGACGTTTTGGAGAACATTGTTTCCTCAAATGAACTTCCGTATACAACGCCGAAAGGGAGTCGCGCCACTCTAGCAAGAAGACCGCTGTAGGGACGTGGAGCGGGTCGATGGTCATCTTGTTGCCGAGGATTGGATTAGCGCTCGCCAGCGTCGGCAGGAGAGGGGTCGACGGCCGGCCGAGGCGGTGGGCCGACCGAGTTACCCTCCGTAGGGCTACGATGTAGCTCAAATGCGACGTCTAGGCGTCGTTCCGAGGCGGCAGGAGCAGCGGGAGCAGCGTCGTTGGCCACCGGTAGCACTGTTGTTTGGGACGGGAGTGGCACGTCGGCTACTAGAAGTTTGGTAATGCACCGTTTTAGGCTTTCGGGTCCAAGGTGGCCTTCTTTGCCATACTCGGAACAAGTCAGCGGCTGGCCGTCGATCTGTAGGTAAGATGGGACGTGGCTTAGAGATAAATGGTGATCTGTCAGACTGAGTTTAAGATAGGATATGTCCGAAACTGAGTCCATTTCCCCTATTATAGCCGAGGACTGTGCAGTATGGACGGAGTGCTACGACAACTTCCTCCGCTAGAAATTCTAATGGCAATCCAAAAAACGCGTATCATATACATGCCTAAGCCTCTGTGGCCGATAGTCACCGCCCCAACATTGCCGTAGGCATAACATAAGCCCCTGTTTTGTCTCGCGTAGGATGCATTCGCACGTGACCTCATTCGCGATTTTAACATAAACCGTACTGTTCACGATCGTCAAGTTTATTACTATGATGTCAGTCGCTGGGATGTTGGCTTCATCTCTCAGAAAACGATCCACCTCGAGTGCCTTGGACGTGAAAATCTACGGTAGCGGTTCGCCATGTATCGTAGACGCTGAAACTGACACATAAGTAAAAGCCACAAAATGTAAACAAGTCAAGCTCTCGCTCCCCACACGGAAACACAGCAGCGCGTCCCCACAGGTGCCCTGCCAAAGGCAGACCCAGCTGAGCTACCCAAGGATGACCCACGACCTGTTCTTACAGTTGCACTTCCGCCAGTACCTCATCTCCTACATTCCAGACTTCACATACGGTCTCCTGCGAAACTAGCAAACTAGTACTCGTGGAAGAAAGGATACTGAGGAAACGTTTCTTAGCCATAGCCTGGGAAATGTTTCCAGAATGAGATTATCACTCTGCAGCGGGTTGTTCGCTGATAGGAAACTTACTGGCAGATTAACACTGTGTGCCAGATCGAGACTCCACCTTGGGACCTTAGCCTTTCTCGGGCAAGTTCTCTACCAACAGTCTTGCTAGTTCCGCTGTAAGGTGTCAGGCAAATCCAACACCTTCCATGAAAACCCTGACATGATAGACAAATCCAGTAGTATGTCACATAGCTCCGAATAAATCGTGACATTAAATTAACCAAAGTAATACGTGTAACGAGTGAGCAAATGGAATACCACAGACTTAAACAAGAATACCTAAATGCATGTCGTACCTTCCCACCGTGAGGCAGACGCAGTTCCGAGGGGAGAAACGAGGACAGAAGCCGAGAGCAGAACCATGTTAAGCTAGAAGGCCCTACGATAAGGGACGGACGACACCCACGACGCCAGCCTTCATCTAAGTCTACCACCCGCACGTTTTAGCGTGAGACTTTTTCGCGTCCCTGTTACGTCAAGGAGCACCCCCCAGCCCATGTTAAAAGCTAGAGCCCTCCAGAAAAACAGTACAGATCTTACGATAGCACAAAAATGGCCACTACCACCCGCAAGTTTTAGCGTGAGACTTTTTCGCGTCTCAGGTACGTCAAGGACCACCCCCCAGCCCATGTTAAAAGATAGAGCCCTCCAGAACAACAGTATAGATCTTACGATAACACTAAAAGGATCACACCAGCTGCAGGTTTTAGCGTGAGACTTTTTAGCGTCTCTGTTACGTTGCAAACTTTAAAAACATTGCCCCACCACGAAAATTATAACGTTTCTCATTGGATAGACAGAATTTTTGTAGGCGGAGCTTAAGGTTAACATTGAGATCCTGATTGGTCAGATGAAAACATAGCCAGTTAGTTTTTTTAAACCAACTTCGATAAATTGTAGTAAGGAGAAGTTAAGAGAGTTAGTTCCGAGACGACGAGCTGGATGGCTGCTGCGCTGGCCGCTGTCGCCCTGACGCTGCCTAAACACCGACAAGGTAACGAACGCACGCGATGCCGCATTTTTGAGCGCATAAGGCGTCACTCAGAACTGCAGAAGACTCATCTGTTACACCCCCTTTTTTGCGTAATACTAGTGTCGATCGTTAATTAAAACTCATGGTGTTCACATTTGCCACTTGAAGTAAATATCTGAAACGCGATGATTTTTCTATTTTATAGTTATTGAGAAGCCACATCAGCCACTGTAATTTACGACAAGTTAGATAAGTAATTAAAGATAATTGAGGGTCGCTGTAGACCATTTGGATAGTTTTTTCTTTTTTGAAACTTACATTTAACCCAGATTATAGATGTGATATGGCATAGGTCATCCTTCTATCGATTGTAGAACTTGGAAACCCATTCAGGCAATATTCGTTCACATTTTTGTTGAACGCAGTTGGTTTTTACCATCCTGTATTAAAACATTTCCTTTTATCAATAGTGCAATTTATAAACGATGTTTTGTGAGTAGAATAAATTTCCCAATGGTAAACTTAACTGCTTTTTCTTTGTTATTTTACCAGCTAACTAAATATAGGAAAGCCTTGAACCCTTTAGACTAAATTTAGTTAGTATTACGATTCTTTTAGAGGGAGTGCAGTGGAGCTGACGCTGAGATCATTTAGTATTTGGTTATATCATCGCTAGTCTCACTGAACTCTTCTGAATTCTACATGTCAAGTGTGGTCTGGCGTCTCCTTACCAGCAACAGGTCCCAGGTTCAAACTAGTTAATTCCCTAAAAAACACGCTTAGAGCGTCGTTGCGCGAAAGTGGTAGGGAGACACGATATAGAACAAACAGACACCACCATGAATGTTTAGAAAATGGCGACCCTGCCAGGTTGGTAAAATACCATGATTGAAGGTCGACCACACGCCTAAGTAGGTCAGAAAAATATCTTGTTTAAAAATGTTTGTAAAAAAAATTTTTTTCTAACGTTATACATAGTCAAAGACAGTAGCTGCAGCGATAGATAGTAAAAGTATTCAAGAGAAAGTGAGAATTCTATCAGTGACAATAGCATAATTAAGTTATGAATTTTGAAAATTGTTAGAATTAAGTTTTCTCTCCAATGCAAGCGCAGGTGGCGGATACATCGTTGACAAGTTGGTTCTGTCCCAACAAGTAAGTGAATGGATTGTCAGTCTTGGTAGTGTCAAGTCGTGTGAACAAAAAGATTATAAAACGCGTAAGATCGTATGAGCGTTTGGTGACGCGAAGTAGGGCGCGTGAATTGCTTTTAAAACAGAAAATAAGGGATTCGGAAAGATTAGCAATGGCAGATAGAGAACTTGACCGAATTGAGGTAGAGACCCAGTATAAAAATGGACAGAGAATAGAGGACAGTACAACAGACGATGCAGTATCGCGAGAAATAGGACAGATAACGCACCATAACGAGGATAATGTACACCAAGGCATAGAAAACCTAGGCCAGTATACGACAGAGCAGGAAAGTAGAGAGCCAGGCGATGAGGATTCTAACTTGCGTCTTGAATACGTAGAACCCATGGTACATGTAATCAGAGCTCCCTCACCACAGAGTACAAGGAATGCGAGCAGAAACGTGTCACAGCAGAGGTCAATGCAATCGGTTGCGAACCAACACTTGGGCGAAAACATAGATCGTAGGACGTCGGAAGCAAACGCAGTAGGACCCACCAATTTGGCAGAATCATTGCAACAAATTACGGAAACCATGAAAAGGCAAAATAAAGACATAGTGAACCAAATTCAAATTCAATACGCAGAAACCACGAGACAAATGCGTGAGATTAAAGAACAAAACAAAAAAATTCAGTTACACCTAAGTCATATTGAAGACGAGGCAAAAGAATCTCGAGAAGTGATAGGAAACTTAATAACAAGTTACAACCAATTGAGAACAGACATTGACAAGGTACAAGCGGACGTTCAAACACTGCGTAATGACATTCAGGACGAGATCAAAACATTACGTAACAACACCCAGGCAGAAGTCAAGAAACTAAAGAAACAGACAAACGTAATTACTAGACAAGCAGCAGGTACAGCGAGTGAAATTGTTGAAAACAGTGTGTTACACAAACTTATCACAAAAGCAGCGCTGAAAAGATATGATAACCGCATAGTCAAAATAGAAGCGCAAACGAAGCGACAATTTCAGGAATTGCGAACAGAGTTGTTGCAAACCTTTGAAGAGCGTAGTGAACAAGATCGAACAAGCACTGAGTCTGCAACCACATCCGTATCTGTAACAGCACCGGAAAAACAAGTAATTAAGGTAGACATTATGCATTTGCGATTGCAATCACAGGCTGAAAGTAACATAAGTGAAATCAGACAGCCTGCACCGCGGGTAGGCGAAAGTTACAGTGGACAATATCCAATGGATCTACCAAAACAGGGAAGAACGACGAGAGAAATAATGAGAAACAAAAGTGGCGAAGAATCGCGAATTTCATATGGAACTATGACGAAGTACGACAACGATCATTTCCTCACAGTCAGAAAATTTCAACACTTTCGAGAAGGAAACTCATTACATCCACGAACTTTAATTAATCAATTCCGAGTAGGATTACCAGAACACTGGACGCTAGCACACAAATTAGAGTTCATATGTGCACACATGTCAGGAACAGTCGCAGAAACCATGCAGAATGTTGCAGCGACATGCCGATCGTACGAAGATTTCAGAGAGAAGTTTCTCTCACGACATTGGTCCAGCGAAGCACAGAACAGAGTGAAGTACGAATTATTACAGAACCCATATTTTGAAAATTCAGGAGAGAAGAGTCCCGTGAAATTTTTCGAAGTAATGGCAAACAAAAATCAATGCTCAGATGTACCATACAGTGACGGAGAGTTGATTAAATTATGCGCGATGAAGCTACCATTGAAATACCAGCAATCATTAGTAGGTCGCGGAGGCAATGACGTCGAAGCATTTAAAGGTATTCTAAGGGAACTAGAGTTCATATTTTCGGAAGATGACGCAAGAAAAAGACGAAGCGCACGTGAAAACGAAAGCAAAAAGCAGTGGAATCCACTAGACACAGTACGAAGAAACAATAATTACGAACCACGTGATAACTTCGCACCAAGAAACGACAATAGATTTCAACAAAGAACCGGTTATGGATTTAGAAGAGAATATGGCAATAACTATAATTCACCCAGGAACGGCAACAACTATTACAGAGGGAATAACGACCACTGGAACGGGTACTGGAGAACCAATAGACCGACAAATTATCAACAAAGAAACCACTATCAACAAGCTGAACAAGAAAAGCGAATACAGATAGAAGAGGTGGAGATAAGGCCATCAAACCCCGATAAACGTTCGAATTGCCAGCTAAGCGCCCATGCCAAAGAGAATGACGCACCGACCCAGGACAATTGCAGCACCTTGAACAGAGAAATCAAAATCTTATCACGAGAAGAGAAGAAGGAAGAAACAAATCCGCAGGGACCAGATGAAAACGAAGACAAGAAAATAACAATATCGTGTTGGGACGAAATTAATTGGGAGAATACTGACGAGGAATATGAATTACCAGAGGCATCCACAACGAATGTAGGAGGAAAGGACGAAGTAATGAGTATTGCAGAGCTATTTGAGATGGAAACCAGGGAACGCGAATTCAATGAGGATAATGCGCAGTCGACAGAAGTTGAAAATAAGTTACAAGTGGTCACACAACCCTACGTATATAATGAAGGAAGTTATGAAGCGATAATTAGAGCATTTAGGTGCGATTATGTGGAAGTAGCGACGAAGAAGGAGAAGATAGAGGAGGATGAGGAAAAAGTAGAGGATGTAGAAGAAAGCGTAAATGAAGGAAGAAATAGAGAAGAGGAAATAAAAGAGAGAGAAGTAGCAGTCGAAGCTTATCCTACAGAAAGTTCGAATTCACAAGGGAAATTCCTATAAAGACTCATGTATGATTCAGTGGAAGATTCGTTGATGCAAGAAGAAGAAGAACAGAACCAATCCCTCCAAATTCAACCAATTGTGAAGGCCATGGTAAAGCATATCACAGTCAATATTGTAATTGATAGCGGAAGTGAACTGACTGCGATCTCAGAAAATTTATTCATGCAGTGTAATGGCAATGAGGAATTGCCAGTTCTGAAAACACGTAAGATTAAAGTAAGAGGTCCTATTAGAAACAATGCTGCGGAAGTTACGAGACAAACAAGGTCAAAAGATCGAAGCCAACTTCGTGATTATACCTAAACTAAATGTAGATTTGATTATAGGTGCAGATTTTTTAAATGAGAAACGAACGATAATAGATATGGGGAAATGTAGCTAAAATTAGAAGAAATACCAGTTATAAACAAACAATTAAGAATGATGCGAGATAAAGAGGATGAAGAATGAGAATGGTATGCACAAAAGGGGGAATCGCCTCAACTCATGTTAGAAGTCCATAAAGAAATCGACGAAAAATTACAAGAAGTTCAAGGTATTTCGGAACACAGTAAAAGAGAATTAGAGGATATTTTACGAGATAAAGCAGAGGTATTTTTACCTAAGACTGGCAGTGTTAAGCACTTTCAGTACAAGTTTGAAGTAAAACAGCACAAACCATTTAGAGTGCCACCCTATACAATCCCATTAAGCTACAGGAATAAAGTATTCCAGGAGATATCCAAAATGTAGATGACGATATTATTGAACCAGCTATCTCCACATATAACAGCCCGCTCCATATTGTACAAAAACGAGATGGGAGCATCAGGTTAGTGCTTGATTCCAGACAGATCAACACAATCATAATCACTAAGACAGATCGCCCAGACAAATTAGAGGAATTGATACAAAACTTCCACGGTGCTAAGATATTTTCATCAATTGATTTACGGAGTAGTTTCTGGCAGATAGAATTGGCCCCAGAATGTAGAAAATTTACAGCATTTATCGTATTCGGTAGATGTTACCAGTTTAAACGATTGCCATTTGGTTTAAACATATCATCAGCAGCATTTATTAGGGGATTTAATACTATACTCAGTCCTGAAATTTTACAAAAAATTACTTGTTATGTTGATGATGTGATTATAGGAGTTCCCTCTTGGGAACATCACAACGACACATTAAATCAGTTTTTACAGATCATGAAAGAGCATGGGGTCACAGTAAATATAACAAAATCCAAATTTGGAAGGCGAGAGGTCAAATTTCTAGGACACATAATTTCCGAGAAGGGGGTAATGCCTGACCCAGAAAAACTAACGGCAATCAAAGAATTCTGTACACCATATAATAAGAAAACTCTCAGAGGATTTCTAGGTCTCACCGGATTCTATAAAAAATTTATTTGGATCGACTCTCTCGCAACACCACGCCTATGTGCACTGACTGAAAAAAACACGCCATGGGTATGGGATCAACAGGCCAATGAAGAATTTTTAAAAGTGAAAAACGCACTAACAACAGCACCGATTTTAGAACATCCTGATCTAACACAAAATTTTTGTATGGCCACTGATAGCGCAAAAACAGGTTTAGGAGTTGTGTTATTCCAAGAATACGAACAGGCAGGGCTAAGATCATATAGAACAATTGCCTTTGCCAGTCGGGTACTCACAAAAAGCGAGAAAAACTATTCAGTCACGGAGCTGGAAGCATTAGCCATTGCATGGGGCTTCCAACGTTTTCGATATTTCCTATTCGGAAGAAAAACAAAAGTATATACTGACCACAAAGCATTAGAATTTCTGTTATCCGCCAAACTAACTCATGGGAGGTTAGCCAGATGGATGTTAATACTACAAGAATTTGACTTCATTATTACACACATACCAGGACCAGCGAATGTATTAGCAGATGCTTTATCACGATGTCCACAGGGTGCATCCAAAAACATAGGTTTGGAAGCAGCAGAAGACCAGTTTACAATGTACTATATGAAACAAGTACCTTTCGAAAACTACATTACGACAGCATTGAAAAACATAGGCAAAGAACAGGACAAGGATCCCGAAATACTAGGAATCTAACACAAGTGGAGAAGTAAGGATTTTCCAGACATTCGACAGCACTACCTCGTAAAAAACAATGTTTTATTTTTTAGACGAAATGTTGCAACGAATGGATGGTTAATTTATATCCCAGATGAACTAATTAATAGGTACATACGGTATACACATTTAAGTAATGGCCACTTTGGACCAAAGAAATGCTTTTTAAAAATAAAACAAACAAGCCATTTTCCTAATATGGAAAGACGAATTAGAACAGTATAAGTCAAATGCAAAAAATGTATGAGGGCTAAAGACGTCACTTTCCAAACCAAACCACCTATGTTTCCAATAATCCCTAAAAGATTAAAACAAATAGCTGCAACAGATTTGATGGGGCCCCTCCCACGCACAAAAAATGGATACATTTTCATATTTGTCGTTTTGGAACTTACTTCTAAATATGTTACCTTGACACCATTAAAACAAGCAACAGGACTTGCTATAAGTAAAGCATTTAGACAAGATTTTCTCAGACAAGTAGGTCGAGTGGAAAGAATAATTTCTGATAATGGCCCACATACAAATCAGTGCAATGGCAGAACACGTTAAAACAACACAAAATAAAACCCGTCTACATATCTAAGTACAAACCTAGCGAAAATCCAGCAAAACGATCTATGAAGGACATAGGCACTTTATGCCGATTATATGCAGGCAAAAGACACAACACTTGGGATATATACCTTAAAGATTTTCAAGAAGTAATAAATGAAATGCCACATAGCAGTACACTACTACCTCCACTTACTGTACTTAAAAATATTGAACCCCCAAACATAACCAGAGAAAATGTTAGATTTCCTATTGTACCACGTAGACAGCACAAACAAATCATAGCAACAGCACTCTCCAACATCAGAAAGGCAGCCATTGAAAGAAAGAGGAGATAGAACAGCAATTAAACGAACATTCTCAGTAGGCCAGAGAGTATTTGTAAAAACATACCATCTCTCCAGCAAACAGAAACACAAAATACATAAGTTTTACGCTGCATACAAAGGACCTGTCATAATTAGCCGAATTGCTCATGATAATGCTGTGGAACTAACGAACCCAAAAGCAGGCAAAACCTTAGGACTTCACCATGTGAGCCATATAAAAAAGTTTGAAGATTAATTTTATTATTGGTAAATAATCAGCACAATATTTCAAGATTATGTTGCAGATAAGATCGTCAGGTGAAAGAAGAATGAAGAGAGAGGAAGGTGGAAAAAAGAAAGTAGTTTCAATAATAACACCAATAGTACCATAGATTAAGGTGAAGGGATAAAGCGTAGATAGTCTAACAGCATGAAATACTAAAATGCCATACAACACGACACTACACAAAAATAAAAAACGGATTTGAGGATTCTTGAGTAGACGTTAAGACTCCAAATATCTTAGAATTATAACATGGAAAGGGCGCCGAAATTCGTAAAGCTTTTTAAGAAGGTGTAAAACAAGTAGATACTAGATATATGTTAGATGATTATAAGTAAAACTATTGTAAGAACCATTGTAAAAAACTCCAGCAAGGAAGAGATGCAACGACCCACAAGTTGCAATGCGAGATGTATCAAGAAAGAAAAGGACGTAATTAGCAAGACATGATTCCTACATAGCAGGAGCGTCGAGAGAAGGGAACGGACAGCGAAACTAACAGAAGGCCCTTGTAGCGAAAGTGGGCAATAAATATGCCCGCTAGGAGAAACCCTGCAGGGATGGAACACCGAGCCGCACAGTGACAGACCCCTGCTGAGACGCGGCGGGACGGCGCTGGGACGGCGAACGCCGCAACGGTCTCCGAGCCCCGAATGAACGGAGCAAGCAAAAAACGGCCGGACGAGAAGACCACTTGGGCAAGCCACCACTGGCAAAAAAATATGCGTAAAAGTCACATTACTGCTATTAAACAGCACGCTGATGCACAAAACTGAAGATAGGTTCCACAAAGTAAAAATGACACGCCCAAACAATTTATCAAACTGTTACTAGGAGGAGAACTTCAAAGTGACTAGTTATCAATAAATATTTCCATATCCTGCCCAGAGAAGAACCAAGAAGCAAGTAAGAAGCACAGAAAAAGCAGCAAGAACAGAAGTTGAAGATTCGCAAGATTGAGACCAAGAAAGAAGATGGGTGAAGAATAGACGACATACCTTCCCAAATCCCTATCCTATTGTAAACTAGTCGTATGCGAAGTATTACAACGAAAAACGACCGCATTCAGCGACACATAACGATGACTTTCACGCACACAAAGCCAGTAAACCACGAGATTCTGCACTCACAGCTCCATTCCATTATGGGACCCCCACAACAGCAACACACACTTGCAAAGCCAACAAGGAACGACGAACGAAGCTATACATCAAATGCTTGCCCACATCCATCTCGCTCAAGTCCATCACCTTCGTGCAAAAACATTCGCCAACCTCATGCTTCAACATTCATAGGATTGTGTGAACGTGTGAAATCAACTTATGTGATGTAGGAATTGTGCAAAAGAAACCTGTGAAAAACTAAATACGTTAAGCAAACCAGACAGCTAATAATCTACAAAATAACAGTAATTGACTATGGACTTAAATAAAAAATTGGACTATCGATAAAAATAAGTCATTAGCTCTGAAATGGACAATGTATAAAGAACACCAAGTAAGGCAATATAAACGCTAAAACTATATACCACTTATTTTCTCCTCATAAAAATAAAAAATAACTATATTTTACTTATTTTCTCCTTATAAAAACAAAGAATAAAAAATTATCTTGTTGGATGCTTTCCCTTTCTTTAACATTTGTACCATTTATTAGGATAATACCTCAAAAATGTGTGTATGTATATTTCTTTGTAAAAAATTTTTTTTTAACATTTGTACCATTTGTTAGGATAATATCTCAGTACTTGTGTATGTATATTTCTTTGTCAAAGCAATTCTTGGAAATAATTCTTACTTGTTAGTGTAACAATGTTGAAATGAGTGTCTAGGAACAAAAACATTTTTGTTGCACATGATATTTAGAAAATGTGTTAGGAACAGATTTTACTTAATTACTACATTTATAAAAACAACATATCTAAGAAAATCTATGTGAAAGACTCCTCACTTTCGATAACAAACTTTTAAACAACAAACGTCACACTTAAATAAAGAAAGAAAATAATTAAAAATTAATAATAGTATAAAAATATTCTCCTCTTGTAATTTTTAATTATAATGGGGAAGAATATAAAAATATAAATTAGTAATACCTAGCATAGAACAGAATAACTTGGCTGAACAGTAGGCAACAAAATTTAGACACCGGAATAATTTTTGACTGATTTAGACAACGATTCAATCATTGCCTAAATTCAGTGCAAAAATTAAGTTCGGAAGGTGTTGATATGTAAGGTGTCAGACAAATACAACACCTTCCATGAAAACCCTGACATGATAGACAAATCCAGTAGTATGTCACAGAGCTCCGAATAAATCGTGACATTAAATTAACCAAAGTAAAACGAGTAACGAGTGAGCAAATGGAATACCACAGACTAACACAAGAATACCTAAATGCATGTCGTACCTTCCCACCGTTAGGCAGATGCAGTTCCGAGGGGAGAAACGAGGACAGAAGCCGAGAGCAGAACCGTGTTAAGCTAGAAGGCCCTACGATAAGGGACGGACGACACCCACGACGCCAGCCTTCATCTAAGTCTACCACCCGCACGTTTTAGCGTGAGACTTTTTCGCGTCCCTGTTACGTCAAGGAGCACCCCCCAGCCCATGTTAAAAGCTAGAGCCCTCCAGAAAAACAGTACAGATCTTACGATAGCACAAAAATGGCCACTACCACCCGCAAGTTTTAGCGTGAGACTTTTTCGCGTCTCAGGTACGTCAAGGACCACCCCCCAGCCCATGTTAAAAGATAGAGCCCTCCAGAAGAACAGTATAGATCTTACGATAACACTAAAGGACCACACCAGCTGCAGGTTTTAGCGTGAGACTTTTAAGCGTCTCTGTTACGTTGCAAACTTTAAAAACTTTGCCCCACCACGAAAAGTATAACGTTTCTCATTGGATAGACAGAATTTTTGTAGGCGGAGCTTAAGGTCAGATGAAAACATAGCCAGATAGTTTTTTTTAACCAACTTCGGTAAATTGTAGTAAGGAGAAGTTAAGAGAGTTAGTTCCGAGACGGCGAGCTGGATGGCTGCTGCGCCGGCCGCTGTCGCTCTGACGCTGCCTAAACACCGACAAGGTAACGAACGCACGCGATGCCGCATTTTTGAGCACATCAGGCGTCACTCAGAACTGCAGAAGACTCATCTGTTACACCCCCTTTTTTGCGTAATACTAGTGTCGATCGTTAATTAAAACTCACGGTGTTCACATTTGCCACTTGAAGTAAAGATCTGAAACCCGATGATTTTTCTATTTTATAGTTATTGAGAAGCCACATCAGCCACTGCAATTTACGACAAGTTAGATAAGTAATTAAAGATAATTGAGGGTCACTGTAGACCATTTTGATAGTTTTTTCTTTTGTGAAACTTACATTTAACCCAGATTATAGATATGATATGGCATAGGTCATCCTTCTATCGACTGTAGAACTTGGAAACCCATTCAGGCAATATTCGTTCACATTTTTGTTGAACGCAGTTGGTTTTTACCATCCTGTATTAAAACATTTCCTTTTATCAATAGTGCAATTTATAAACGATGTTTTGTGAGTAGAATAAATTTCCCAATGGTAAACTTAACTGCTTTTTCTTCGTTATTTCACCAGCTAACTAAAAATAGGAAAGCCTTGAACCCTTTCCACTAAATTTAGTTAGTATTAAGATTCTTTTAGAGGGAGTGCAGTGGAGCTGTCGTTGAGATCATTTAGTATTTGGTTATATCATCGCTAGTCTCACTGAACTCTTCTGAATTCTACATGTCAAGTGTGGTCTGGCGTCTCCTTACCAGCAGCAGGTCCCAGGTACAAACTAGTTAATTCCCTAAAAAACACGCTCAGAGCGTCATTGCGCGAGAGTGGTAGGGAGACACGATATAGAACAAACAGACACCACCATGAATGTTTAGACCGCACAAGAGCTTTTGTAAAGTCTGGAAGGTTGGGAGATGCGGTAAGGCCGTGACTAGGTGAGTAAAGCTGTGACGATGGGTCGTGATTCGTCCTTAGGTAACACACTTGGTGGAGGACTTGCCTGCGAAAGGCAAAATTCCCGAGTTCGAGTCTCGGTCTGGCACACAGTTTTAATCTGCCAGGAAGTTTCATATTATTCACACTCGGCTGCAGAGTGAGAAACCTCTTTTTTGGAGTGTCAAAGATGTGAGACATACCGATCTGCGGTATCAGCAGGTGGGGAAAATGCGGGCTCAAGGTAGAACTCACACCTTTACTTTAAACGGGACTGAGGGGCGATGTGACCACTGTTCAGTGGGCCCAGTAAAGCACGAACGCTTGTGTGGAATGAGTGACAGACTTTTGTCTAACCAGCTGTGTGAGAGGAGAAATGTGAAAGTTTTTGTTACATATGTGGTCACCGTGCCAAGTCAGGTTGCATTTGGTGCAAAGAAGTGAACCCACTGCATTGTAGGCTAGGTGATGTAGATGTTCCCTCCGTCGTTTTGACGCTGTTTGGTTTCTGAGTGAGGAGGGGTGGGGGTACGGAGGGGGGTAAGCGTAGTAACTTCTGGGTTCCCATAGAACTTCTGCCTAATTGTGGAATAAGCTACTTGTCACACTTGCGTTAGATTTCTTAACTAAACATAACGTCAAAGTCGATTTACAACAGCGAATAGTGGAACTGATAGGACATCACTGGACTGTGCTCTTCTCGCGAAAAACACTATTGAGGAATGACATTTATAGCCAGCTTACATCTTGCATAATATAAGAGAAGTTAGAAGTCGACACATGTGTTCCTCACTAGCATCGTTTTGTGATAGGCACAATGAACCATAATCTGTGTGTGTGTGTGTGTGTGTGTGTGTGTGTGTGTGTGTGTGTGTGTCATGTTGGAGTGATCTTCTATTAAGTGACCTACAGTTTGGACAAGCATTTAAAAAATGAACCTGTGTCTAACAGTCCAATTTGAGTTCACAGTCAACACTAGTCTGTTGATTGAAGCTACTTGTATTATGATTTTTTTATTTCTTATACTTAATACGGTGTCTCCTACATCAACGAAAGATTCAGTGCTACGAAGTGTGTCCAGCAAGCTTATAAGAGAACGTAATGGGATTTACTCCTCAGTCTGAGGCCCATACCAGATTGACTTCGTAAGTGTGGAATATAATTATCGTGCACCCCACCTTTAACTTATGATCCCTACAAAAATTATCCAGGAGTCTCCTATAAGAGGAATGCATTACATGCCAGGATTATGGGAGCTTTTTTAGACGAGTTGTATTTACCATCTTCAAATAGAATTACAAAAAAAATTAAAATATCCTTTCTATAGCTTCCCCTCAGTCAGAAGGAGCAGACAGTGAACTTGGCCCGCATATTACCTGTGTTGCGATTCGTCATTGATGAAAATGTTATAAACTGGATGTTGTCAGAGCTCTAATGATATATGGGAACCTGGTGTTAGGTAGACTCATGGTAAAATCTTAACTTCCAACTATAATAACCTGATGGTATTATTGTAACCAGTAAAATATGAGTGTGTTTCTGCTACCAAATAACGATTTCACTTCGTTAGAAGGACTGTATGGGTAAGTTCACCATCTCTCTGACATGTAATAAGAATAATATTTGAACATTTCTTTATTAATACAGATTCCTCTGGCTGTCACTGTTATTTTCCATCAGAACTGATGACAGCCTTGTCAAAGTGGCCTCTTGTAAACACAGATGAGTCGCTAGGTGTGATCGCTGCTCAGATATCGTTTTGTAATGGCTGTATTTCGGCCTCAGTCCTCTGGACGCCCCAATCCACAGGTGGAGAGAGGAATTTTCTGGCTGTTAATTGGATGGGTACACAGGCTGGTGCTTCCCCATCAATTATTAGTTTGCGTGGGATGATTTTTGCCGTTGGTGCTTAGAGCCAATGAGTAGGCTCTTCCTCTGAAGATAGTGGGATTAGGATTGATGTCGCTGGGGAGTTGTATTCCAGGTCTGACTTCTGCGCGAGACACCATCCGTGGCCTTGGGTCAGTGGTATTGACACAGACGCACATCATTAATATAGCGGTGACTGTACTAGTGTTAGGCACGTGCAGCATGTTTCTGTAGTAGTCATTCCTGTTATGTTGGTCGTGATTTGAATCACGTTTGTGGTGGGTTAATTGCTCTTTGGAGAATACGCTTATCGGAAGACGGTGCTCGTTTTTAAAGGTCACATCTTTTACCATATAATGGGATAGACATCACGATTTGTGTGAATTTATGACATTGTATGTAGGAAGATTTTATTTGTGCTGCATTTTGATCATTGTCCAGTCGTATGTGTATTTGGCGAGGACGTATACACTTCGCATTGTTTCTGCATCTATTTACGAGTCTCATAGTGATGTGGCATATTAATATTGCGAGAGTTACAGGTTTTTGTATTCTACCTGGGAACCCTGGCAGATCCACAGTCAGTGTTCTGGCACTATTGTATTTAAGAGTCTTATAGCATCACCATACACTGCAGTGTGTTAGTTGTTCAGCGTGTGTCTTTGGTATTCTATTGGTCACTTTAAACTATTTTCATATCAATGAGCATTCTCCGATTTTCCCGTATTTCGTATACGAGACTTACAGTAATCTCGTATGTGCTAATAAAACTGCAGGGTTTATTTTGTTTAGACATTGTAATTAAATATCTTCATTCCACTTGGCTAAAAATGGAGTTTTGAAAGCATGATGGTTGGGGAAGGCAGGCGAGCTTGTTTCTCACGAAAACAAAGAGAAACGTGGCGGAAGGAACTGCTTGGCGCTAGAATGTTAGCAACGTTTGTCTGCAAGGCGTCAGAGCATTACAACAGATTTGCAGTGGCGGGATGTCCCACTCCTGAATGACTGAGAGCCATTTGTGCCAGCTACTAAGGCGATAACGTTGGAGGAGATTACAGATTCATGTTGTTTAAATAATTGAACTTTCTCTGCCACTCCTGGGAAGTTGATCTGGAGTAGGCTTTGGGAGACGTGCGGAGGTCTCCCGTTAGCGACACGGTGGCTGTGACCGCGCGAGGGAGTCCATAATCTACCAGCATTATCCAGCGAATACCGGCGAGGAGTTACTCGTAATCTAGGTGTGTGTTTGTATCAATCTTTGATATATCCATGGACGTGTTAGGATCTGTTTGACGTTATTATAGCGCGCGGGAGATCCCTCAACTGGAATTGATACAGCAGCTGTGTCAGCCAACACACCATACGTGATTATAGATCTTTTATAATGCAACTTATTTGGCCGTTACTGGGTAGTGTGTCCGCAGCCATCCCCCAGGCATAGGTGTTCTCAGCTTTACATCACACATCTGATTTCGGGATTTCGGGGGGGGGGGGGGGGGGGGGGAGGGTGGATCTACTCTTCACCTAACGTACTTTCCACTGGGGTGAGGGCTCTAGGTGCGTATTCTGTTGTTCTGTTGCGCTATTAGTTAGAAGCATAATTTTACACAATCTAGTAATGAGTTGGTTGTTTGTCACAAGGTTTATCTATTACGATGTGTTTTTTTTTTTTACATAGAGAGTCTTTTGTTAGAAATCAGTTGTGCGTACAGAATTCTCTATGATGTCATTGACATGGTGTCACTGTTTCAATCGGTGAATTCATTTATAACACTATAACATTACACACGCTAGTAATGGAGTGGTGCATTGACAGTGATACATAAATTGGTACCATGCTACATTGAGACTGGCTGACAACAAAGTGTCACTGACGCTATGAGCCAGAATCCTGTCACGCTGCAACATGAGATCAATAGCACTGGGTCAGAACTTGTGTGATTGGGTAAAATGCGTAAAACTGTGGAAGATACGAAAATGTTAGACAAATTTGTCAAGAATAAGTGTACTATCTATATCTCCCTGGGTGTGTGATCTGCTGGTCCCTTGTAATATTAAATGGTTTTTAACAAGTGGAAGCCAATTGATGTGACTGAATGTAATTTGTAATTGTTAAATAGATACATCCTATAACCTTTCCCCATGCTTCTCAGCTGCAGAGCGATCCCACCCACTCAAGTGAGGCAGCTATAAAAGATGTAGATGTGGAGGGGGTGCTTGATCTTCATTGGTCCAGTGGTGAGCTGAGGGGAAGGGAGGGGATCGGGAGAGGGGGAGGAGCTGGTGATTCTGCCGGATGACCTTGATTAATTGCCAGTGGTTCGCAGGGGGAGAGGGAGTGGGAGTCACCTTCAATATAAGTCACTTAAGTGTGTAACATGATACTGAATGCGACAAAATCGTTATCTTACTGAGAACCTTGCTATCCAACTATTGATATGGAATATTACTTCTACTAGCAATATAGAGTATACAAACATGTATTAGTAATGTTTGATGTACAGACAATATCGATCATCTTAGCGGCTTCTATGCTATTTCCTTTACAGTGAATGTGACCGCTCCACTTCACATCAGTTAGAAAGACAGAGAAACCATTTTGAAAACATCGAATACAGCGCCAAAATCAGTGAAAATCTCTACTTAAAGCAATGTAAAGCGCTTCTATAGGTCTACTCTTATACCTTTAAAATGCAAATTATACAGATATCAATGGATTTTGCGTTGAAAATAGCGAATACAGTACCGAAATCGGTGTATTTTTAGCTCATGCAATGACATCCCGGGACCGTATTTTACAACAACAAAAAATCAGGAATGCTAACTCTGTGTCCGGGCACATACTTGAGAAATTAATCGAGGAACAGTTTAAGAAATGTCCATCATAGATTCACTCTCTTCAGTGCGATGCATATTGCATACTAAAAGTCACATAGGTTCACCACTCCTGAACGCTTAAAGTTACTTCACAGAGAACATCTAATGCATACAGGGGCATATTCATTGTCCTATTGTTCCATGTTCAAGTGAAATAGCAAAAGTTACTGACGAACAGTGATAGAAGATATTCTCCACAATGTGTTGTATACAAGCTTGCCGAGTATTCATAATCCTCTTTCTAAGGTTCGAGGCTTAGCAGAAGCAGCATCAAAACCCTTAACACCACATACAAAACACACCAGAAACGACACGTCACAGACCCAGCAAGCCTTACAAAAAACCCACCACACGCACATATACTATTGAAACTGAACAGTTCAAATTTCTAGGTGTTCAGATAGATAGAAAACTGTTGTGGAAAGTCCACGTTCAGGATCTTCTTCAAAGACGTAATGTTGCCATTGTTACTATTAGAACAGTATCTGGAGTAAGTGGTCGCCCGACACGAAAATTAATATACTTTCCTTATTCTCATTCGCTTATGTCGCATGGTATTATATTTTGGGGTAACTCCTCTCATTCTAAAAGGATTTTTCGGCTCAGAAACGGGCAGTTCGGACAATAAGTGCTGCAAGTTCGCGAACCTCTTGTCGACCCCTGTTCATTACCCTGACATTGGCCTCTCCATATATGTCTTCTTTACTGTCTTTTCTTGCTAACAGTATCAGCTTATTCCCAAGAATTAGCACCTTTGACTCAGTTAATACTTGACAGAAATCCAATCTGCATTTGGATTGCACTTCCTTAACTCTTGTGCAGAAATTTGTGTAGTATACTGCTGCATCCATTTTGAATAAGCTACCACAAAAATTCAGAAATCTTAGCAGTAATCCACGTGTTTTCAAATCGAAGCTGAAGAGTTTACTAATGGGCCACTCATGTAATTTTATGTACTGACACGTTCCATGACCTTGGAGATTTGCTCCTCAGAATTGAGGAACTATACGTGTAAATAAATAAAAAAAATAAACACTACAAATAATACCTATCATTTATAATTAATAAAAATGGTCCCTGTAAAGGAAAATGTGCTACAGTAGTTGATACAGATACATGGGTCGCTTTGATTCAGTTGGTATGGTACTTATGGCTGTAGTAGTAGAGGTAGTAGTAGTAGTAGTAGTAGCAGTAGTAGTAGTAGGTTCAATAGATTAAAACGGTAGGCCTCAGGGAGAATTCGGTAAGTTAAATTCATACTATAGATTGCAGTAGGTTCACAACTAACTGCAGTAGTATATTCATAACCAAGGATTCTCAGCCAGCTGTACCATAGCGACCCACACACACTTTTGATGGGTGATAATACGATTTTTTAACTGATTTCCACTGTAGGTATGCCTTGGTGTGATGGAAATTTTATATTTCTCCAGATGAAATGTTAAACTCCATCCATCATTTTTTAGTGATTCCTCACATAAATTATGAGTGTTTTACGTTGTGCATTGGGTTGGTTGGTTGGTTGATTTGGGGGAGGGGACCAAACAGCGAGGTAATCGGTCGCATTGGATTAGGGAAGAATGGGAAGGAAGTCGGATATGCCCTTTCACAGGAACCATCCCGGCATTTGCCTGAAGCGGTTTAGGGAAACCACAGAAAACCTAAATCAGGATTTCCGGGCGTAGGTTTTGAATCGTCGTCCTCACGAATGCGAGTCCAGTGTGCTACTCACTGTGCCACCTCGCTCGGTGTGCATTGGTTATTTAACATTTCGAGCCTGTAGTGTCAAGGTTTGGTAGTCATCAGGAATGTATTGTCCAGCTGGAGCAAACTGATATAAGACTCAATGACACTGATAGAACTCACAGACTGGCAACTTACACTGTGAAGTATGGAACATTCATGTGCTGGTGAGAACGCTGAGAGTGGTGGTGTTGATGGAAGCTGTAGTTTGGGAAGAATTCTGCTCTAGTTACATTGTATTTTGTTAGACATTGTGGCACAGTTTGGGGGCATTTTGATACAATGTTTTTTGCTGTAATATGTATGGGGTAAAGTGTTATGTAGTCTCACCTCATCAATTTCTTGCGTCATAAGAATTCCTTAAAGTCCAGACTTCATCTTTAATATTTCAGTTTTATTAAAACACTTCAGAAGAATTCACTGCTATGAATTTCTAGCATGTTATTGACATGTGACTTTCCAGTGCAGTTAACCACTTAGTAGGGCAATGGTATGATGTCACCTTACAGGTACTAACCAACATTGTTCTAAATTTAGAATCCAAGATGCTGATCCATGACACCTTTGATGACGCCAGAATCCAAGATAGCTGACCTGGAGATAGGGGCACAGTCTAAAATAGTTGTTCCCGTTTCTGTGGCATTGTGGTCCTTTACACCCACCACTCATCGTCAATGTCCACGCTTCCTAGCCACCAAGTGGACCCACCACTTCTGCTCTCTACTCCATAGTGAGAGGTTGATCATCATTATGACTGTGATCGTCATCATCAACATCATCATCGAGCGCCATCAGTGGTCTACAACTTCCAGGCATATAAAACTAACTTGTTCACTTGATTTCAAGTATTAAACCATCCATTACATGTGTATGTATGAGTTCTTCATTGTTTTCTTTTATTTCTCCCTCAGTTCAACAGCTCCTTGATATATCTGATTTAGCGGCCGATACATCTAAGCACCACTAGCAGCAGTAGCATAGATATCAAATTAGCATACTGACATGCTCCCTGGTGCAGCTTCTGGCATGGTGGAGTGTAAATCAAAACCACGAGCAGAACTGTTTATAGAACTGTTTTAGCACATTCTTCCGCACAAGCACTCTTACAATTGATCAGAAATGAGAGCTGTGATTTGCAGTATGTGCGGTGGGTGTTTTGTGAGGTGTGCTTAGCGTGTGATATGTGGTTTTTGATGTGTGTTGTGTGTGGTGTTGAAAACTTTGATGCCGCTCCTGTTAAGCCTCAAACCTTAGGAAGAGGACTATGTATACTCTGTAAGCCTGCATACAACACATTGTGGAGAATATTTTGTGTCCCTATTCCTATTCCGCATACATATGGAGCAATGAGAGAACGAATATGTGCCTCTGTACATTAGATTTATCTGTCAAGTAACTTTAAGCATTCAAGTTATACGCTGCAATATGGATCACTTTGGAGAGACTACCTATGGTGTACATATCTCCAACTGCTCATGCTTGATACATGTCTGTATATAAAAAGGATGAGTGTACAGCAGCAGTGGGGTGGTAGGCTGTGTTACCGTTGGTAAATAGCCTCCTTTGTTTTCTTTTTTCTTTTTTTCTTTGCTTCAGAGCCAGCACACAAGTGGCTCCCATCCCCCATCAGAAGGACGAATGACCATCTCTTGATTTTTCAATTTCCATGCAGAACATATATGTGTGAGCTATAGGTTATTTTCATCTTAACGTGAATTTTTAATCCATATCATCTGGGTTAAAGTTTAAGTGCGCTTCCTTCATTTTTCATGTTTACTGTAATTTTAACTCGGGTCTCGTATGTCCGACGCAGCACAGCGCGCTCGGCGGCTGATGGTTCGGCTCTGCCCAACCTTCCAATGGCGGCAGTGGTACACAATGACCTGGTTCTTGCAGGGTACCGCGGTGGTGGACTTCTCAATTAGTCTGGCGATCATGAACTTTGGTGACAAGAATCTCTTCTTGGCAAGGCATTTGTTCAAATAAGGAGGCAATTGTTACTGGTGTACAGTACACAGTTTAGACATTAAAATGGTTCAGATGACTCTGAGCACTATGGGACTTAACGTCTGAAGTCATCAGTCCCCTAGAACCTAGAACTACTTAAACCTAACTAAAAGTCATCAGTCCCCTAGAACCTAGGACTACTTAAACCTAACTAACCTAAGGACATCACACACATCAATGCCCGAGGCAGGATTCGAACCTGCGACCATAGTGGTCGCGCGGTTCTAGACTGAAGCTCCTAGAACCGCTTGTTCACAGCGGCCGGCGTATAGACGTTAACTTACTATGTTGTATGACATTATATACTGACCAAACATAAATAACTGTTTAAGCAATTGGGAGTTACTTAACTTAGGACACAGTGACCTGATTGCTGTAAGTAGCTCTACAGGTCTGAACAGGCAAGTTACTTCCCATTGTCCTAGCATCTCGGACTCTGACGTCATAGTAGATCTGGGTCAGTATTCGAGATCTTGGATTATGACGTCACATTAAGGCTGCGTCAGTATCCCAGATCTCAGTTTCTGACACAGAGCTGCGCCAGTATGCCCTAGTCACCATATTGCATTCCAGGTCGGCCATCTTGGATTGTGACGTCATACTAAGGCTGCAGCAGTATTCCAGCGCCAGTATTCTGGGTCGTGCCAGTATGCACTGGTTGCCATGTTGGATTACCATTTTGTACTACATGTCTGCCACATTGGATTATGACGTCCCAGAGCATGTTCCATTATTCCAGTTCATGGATTCTGACGTCATAGATCTAAGTCCAGTATGGCAGATCAGCAAGCACAACAATGTGCCATCTTGGATTTCCCACCAGTTAATAATTAGGACAACAGCCCTACTTCCACAGGAGTAGGGGGAAATACACTAGCCCAACCTGGGCAATATTTTTAATTTCCTGCATTTTTTTAAATTCCAGCTAAAATTTGAATTTCCCACAATTTTATACGTAGGGCATTTGGCCTTTTTCAGGGTGGGAACGGGTGTTGAAATCCCAGGAATCATGGAATACGTCATCGGTGACACATTTTAGGCCAGAACTCGCCCCAAATAGCTAGTGATTAGGTGTTTCTGTTTAAATTACTCATTAATATGTGGTAAAGATTAATTGATACCTTGCATGTAAAGGCAAGTGTGTAATTCTGAACTGCATCCATCGAAGAAATGAAGGAAAAAAGAAAAAGCTGGGTGCCATTATTTACTTAACGAATTTATCGAGCTGATTTTCATAAAAATTTCTATTTGCATTAGTAATGTTTATCCACACAGATGCGTTTCTCTTTCTCCAAAAAGACCTTAATTCGAATGCGTAATATGTACTCTGTGATTCTACAAGACAGTGTCGTCAGTCATACAGGCCTATAGCTCAGCGCGTCTGTTAGACGACTTTTCTTGAAAAGTAAATCACCTGCGCCTTTTCCAGGAGTTTGGAGCGCTTCGTTTCTCCAGCCACGTACGATAAACAGCTGCTAGAATGAGAAAAAGTTCTTTCTCCTAACATGTACACAATCATAGAAGTCTCTTGGCCGATACAGTTGTATTTTATTTGTTGAGCGATTTTAGTTAATTTCTGTTTCACAATCAGTTATGTCACTATCTGTCATTTCGGTGTTCACACTGTGATTTAAAAGAGGATACCCGCAGCGAAAATAATTTCTAAAGCTCACTTTTATTACTTTGGCATCCTCTCTCTCTCTCCGTTCCAGTGTCACTATGATTATTAAGAGACTGCATAGATGCTTTTAGTCCATTTACTGATTTTATATGAGACTAAAATAGCTTATAATTTGTCGACAGATCGGGCGACAGAATTTTACTTTGAAATTCATTAAACGCTGTGGAAGGATACCGCCATCTATGGCTTTATCAGCGATGCAGAGAGGAGCTCACTCCCAGATATGTGGTTTCCATGAAATTCGAGGCATTATGGTGATCGTGGCACTATTATGATTGTCGGTGTTACCGACGTTGTGTTCGTGATACTTTGCTGGGCTACGAATGTAAAATAGTACGATTTTACTTTGGAAAACTTGGCTGGACTGGAGCAGTATCGTTAATCGTTGTTAGTATGTAGTATTTTTTGGTACCGAAGTACTGAGTAATACAGTTCTGTAAGCATACAGACAGTTCTGTTAATGGTGGGAGGCCCTTTTTCTTTAGGCCACCGTACATTTGATTTGGACAAGAGGTATCCAAACGTTTTCATGCGAAACTAAGCCATATGTAAATTTGTGAACTTGAACTGATCAAATTAACAAGAAAAATGGTTAAAATCATCATGTTTTCTTCATTTCATGTACTTAACGCTCGTATAGGAACGCAGGTTTGACAGCATGGCGCACACTGAGATTGTTTTGCTGCCTATGATCCCAATGCAGTATATCATTCATTCGTCCAACGCCTGATTTTATGGAGTGATTTCTTTTTTCTTAAATACACAAACTTCTGAAGAGAATGTTTTCCATTCGTCAGTTTGTCTTCGTTGAGCTTTTGTTGTCAGTAAAGCTTTGTCGTCGTTTAAGTTTGTAAAGGTGTTCTCTTTAGTTTCATGATAACTTTCTGCCGCCACGACTAATGAGTCAGAGCGAGTCAGGTTCTTGACGCATCCAAGTGATAGCACTTCCTGACCTCGGTATTGGTTCCGCTAGCAACCATTGGGAAAAAAAAAAAACTGCTGCTGCATTTTGAGGCGTCTACTCACATCAACTACCGAATTTTTCTATATTTTCTGCTTCTCGATTTTCGTAACGAGTATGATGTGGACACCCCTGTCTTCCAAGATGACGACAGCCGCGTTCAGAGAGCTGCTGTCATACGTTCTTGTTTTGACAAACACTCAGCCACCCAATCGCATCTTGACTGGTCTGCAGGAACAGGCACTGCTTGACGATCCTTAGCAGCTCTTTAAATATTACGAAATTTTATTCACAAATTGGGAATCTAAATTGATTTCATTTGTACTATTTATCGGTGACTCGTCGAAATTTGTGCCGGACAGGACTCGAATCGGTACTTCCTGCTTATCACGAGCGGTCGCATTAAACATATCCACGAGCGCCTGCCAGTCCGAGCCAAACCTCTATATATCACAAACGTGTACATTTCCTAATGCTCGATCACACGTCATGCGATTCCCGCAACAGGGAGGGTTATTCATTGCGATCGTCGGTTTAGTCTGTCGAATTTATGTAATACTTCTTATTTTATTGTACACACACTACCAACAAAAAATTAGTACACTCATTTAGAGGTTTCCAATTCACTCAAGATTTGTTGCAGGAACCGTGCATATGGAGTACATGGAATGGCTACATTTACAGATCAACGGCACAAGCGATTCGGAGGTACCAGATATCGACCCGTGCTGAAACACCCATATTAGTGTGTGGTGTAACCTCCACGAGCGGTACCACAAGCGCGGACTCTAGCATCCACCCAGACGACCGTACAGATGGTGAATACCGTCATGGGTCACGTTACTCCACTCGACCTGTTCACGTAGTACTGTAAAAGTTGTTGGCTAACAAGTCGCACGAGTCACTTTTAGTCCCATCGTATCCCACATATGCTCGATTTTAGACAAGTCCAGAGATTGCTGGCCAAGGAAGTTGCTGCACGTTTCGCAGAGCACGCTGAGTTTCACAGGCAGTGTGTGGGCAAGCATTATCCTGTTGGAACAACACATTACCGTCTTGATGCAAGAACGGCAAAAGAACGGGTCTAACAACATTCTGCACAGAGTGATGGTCAGCGTACCCTCCAGAAACACCAAAAGTGCATGTGCGTTGTAGCTTATCGCTGCCCAGACCATAGGGCCTGGGGTGGAGCCAGTGTGTATTGGACGAATACATTCTACGAGACAGCGCTCACCACCTCTATCTTATATGCGCAAACGACCACCAATTTCGTGCAAGTTGTATCTGCTTTCATTGCTGAAGACTACGGTGCGCCATTTCATCTTCCAAGTGATCCTCTGACGGCACCAGGAAGGCCGTACACATCGAGGCTATGGCGTGATGGAATGCAAGCTGTAGATGTGCTTGCTCGTTGTTCCAATGCTAATAATCGGTTCGCAACAGTTCGTGTAGACACGTCTGGACGCACAAGCCCTCTTAACTCTGCTGTGGTAACTGTACGACCTGTCTCTGCTGCCCTTACAATACGACGATCCTGGAGCGCGTGGACCTCCAGAACCTCGTCTTCATGTGTGATTATGCTCACGAGAGCACTGATGCCAGAATCGTTGCATAATTGATGCATCACGTCCAAATTGTGCTGCAATTCTCCGAAAAGAGCAGCCCACCACTCGGAAGGCCACAATCTAACTAACCTCTTTCAAGCTCGCTCAGCTGGCTGTAGGAAGCACGACTGCATCTTTGTGGCATGCTTGCCTGCGTGATTCATACGTTCGCACTACACTGAGCCTTCTGGCTGTGATCATTTCCAGCCGAAGGATAGATACAGATGGCGCTCTGGAAGCTATGCCACTACGCTAGCAGTCGGCGGACGACGTTGAAACCATTATCAATGAGTCTACTATTCCCCAGCTGGCATGTGCCATCATCGGATCAAAATCAACTTCGTCTTTCCAGGTGTACTATTTTTTTCCGGCAGTGTATTATACATATCTGAAGGAACAATGTGTAATGTGAATTATGAATGCAGACGCTGTACAGTAAAGTAGTAGGTATGTACATTCTTCAGCGGGTTAAAATACGATCACAACGAATGTCCCTTCCTGTTGCGGAGATCACATAACGTGTGTGCGAGCATTAGAAAACATCGACAAATGTGACACATGGCGGTTTGTGTCTGTCCAGGACGTGTGCGCAGAGAGCCTGAATTGTTAAGATGAAATCCAGGTTCGAGTCCCTGTCCGGTAAAGATTTTCATGTGTTAACAGTAAATAGTACAGCTGAAGCCAATTAAGATTCGAAATTTGCAAATAAAATTTAGTAACATCCCTTCCATTTGGTACCGCTACAGAAACCGATCATCAGTGACTTGCTTCAGCTTGATATGGCATACTTGAAGAAACTTGTGGAAAGCCTTTCTCACGGAATTGAGGGCGTTATCAAGTTCAGAGGTCATATTATACGATCTAAGCGTAATGTCAGCTCGATATACTCGTAAATTATTTCTTGTCCGATGTTCCTATTTCCTTCAGGTCTATTGTGGATGTAGAAGCCTGAATTATAATAGCATAATTTAAAAAAACTTCCCAGTTACCTGATATTCCGACAATTAGTGGGGTATTCCACTGTGAAGTACCATTCCACTTGCGTCTGATGATGACCTTAGATGCTACAGGACCAATATAGTGGCCTCGACTGGCCACAGCCTGCTGCTGAATGTTCCCCGGCTGCGGCTAGTCGAGACGACTACATTGGTACCGTTTCTCCCAGAGCAGATCAGTAGTCGTTGCTTAGTTCCTGAAAGGACATCACTGAAATAAATATTTCTATTAGCTGATACAATCCTCCATAATGTACCATATGGTTCATCATTTAGTCGAGGTACGGTGCCTTTATTTAGAATTTCTCAACGGGGCCCCCCGTTCAAAGGCTGTGGCAATTTTTGGATGCAACATCCCAATGGATCATTGCCGATTGCATCAAATGATATCAAACGTTTTGATTTATTTACACATATTACGTTACATTTATTTATGTTTAGCGTAAGCTACCAAATTTTGCACCGGGCGCTGACCCCTTGCAAGTGTATCTGCATCATTGTTCGCCATCCTGTTCGCAGTTGTGTCGTCTTCGAACATTATTTCTTTTTTTTTTCATGTACGATCGTCTATGGAATACGGTCACTTCAACTGTTTATCCTTTCTTTTCTTCCACATTCCTCTCATTTCTTGATATTTCTATCTTTTTCCTTCTGTCCGAGTGGCGCTTTCTTTTTCTTGGGTTGTTCGTGGGAACTTGATTTCTTTCGGAGTTGCAGTGTTTCCTCAGTATCTTGTGGGGTAATTTGGAGTTCGTGCGTGTCCCTTAAAACTTATTTGCATAATTATTATCCTTTTTTAATTTACGGAAGTAAGTGAACTGTGTTTGCCAGTCTGTTGGGATTCATCCTTTGGATCTGGGCACAGAAAGTTATTCTCCTTTCCGTAGCGATATCTGTAATTTATCCAGTATGTGTATAAAGTTCACTGCTATGACGTCTTCTGTTTTGAGTTTGCTCTTTAACTGATTCTCAAATTTTCCTCGGTACTTCTCTTTCTGTGGTTTCCATTGCTTCCACCATCTCCATTTTATTCAGAGTTAGATGTTCTGCTGCATAAAGTGCTTCTAAGTGAGTTACTGTAGAGCAGCTCGTAAGTTTGACGTTGATGGATACTGCTTTCTTCTTATATACGTCGTTAGTGAGGCAGTGTGATGTTTTCATCTTATATCTCTTGCTTTAATGGTTTCTCTCTCAGAATTGTCTTGTCCAGTTACTTCTCCTTGATACCCGCTCTCGTTAGTTCTCTCTATTTTCTATATTTAGATTTCATTATGTTTGGGTCTGCCTTAATATTTGTCATAAATTTGGTTTTCTCAAAGGAGATTTTTAAGTCTGTCTTTCCTATTTATTCGTTAAGCAATTCTATTTGTACACTGGGTCATCCACAAATACTAAGCCATCTGTTTGTAGGCTGTCTCTTTTGTAACCTATTCTAACTATTTCATTGATTTGGCTTTCTCCTAATGACTATCTCCATTTCTTTATGACCTTTCTATAAGATAATTAAAAAGTAGCCGCGAGAGACAATCTTCCTGCCTCAATCCACTTTTGATCTCAAAACTTCTAGAAACTTCACCTCTAAATTTCATTTTGCAACCGGTGTTTGCTAGTGTTTGCTTCATCAGAGCCCTGGTTTTCCAGTTCATTGAGCATTTCAAACAAAGACTTTCTATCAGCTTAGTCATACACTTTCCTGATGTCAACAAATGTGATTATGAAATTTTTTACACGCCCTTTTGAGATACATTGTCATTGAGTAAGTTCATAATCTGCTCTTAGCATGATCTATTCTTTCTAAAATCACATTTATATTCACCTATTTGAGAGTCGAGTTGCTCTTCCACGCTAGCTAATAGGCCTAACCCTTTCGATAAAATTTTGCGGGTAACCAGTAGTAGACAAATGTCCCTGTAGTTATTCTCATCGGTTTTATCACCCGCTGTGTGCAGTGGGTGGATCAAGGCTGTCTTCCAGTCTTCAAAGATCTCTAATTAACCTACTATTTAGGATGATTTCGGTTATCTTAGGCAAAAATTTCATATCTGAATATTTCCAAAGTTCTGCAATTATGGAATTCTCCCCAAGTGTGTTATTGTTTCTGAGAGATTTGATGATATCTTTAATTTCCCATTTTGTTGGGCGTTCAGAGTCATCATATTGAGTGATTGCTTGTGTAAAGTTATATCTTTATTTGGGCTTCAAAATTTAGTAAACTTACAAGCAACTTTGCTAAAATGTGGCAGCATTCATGGTTATCATGTGTTGTTTTCACATTTTCGTACTTAAAGCAAAGGGTTGATGGAGAATATAAACTTAATTTTCTTTTGAAAGTCTTATGTACATTTCTAATATTGTTCATTTTGAAGTCGTTATCTATTTAATGTGACTGGTTTTATCACAGTGTCTCTTGGTATTCCTAATCAGTTTGGGTCTTTTCTTAGAAATTTCAAGGAATCTTGCTCTATTTTCCGCTTTCTCGTCTTTATTCCATTTTGCCATGCCTTCTGACTTCTTGTGACCGCTTCATCGCATTCCGAATTCCATCACACATGCTTTTTGATTTTGGTGAAGAGAACTGTTTCTTCTGCTGTTTGACAAGATATGTTTCAGCTGTTTCACATTTTCTGGAATTTTTGGCTTTAGTTTATCGCTACAGTTACTGCCTTGTTTCAGTTTTCCAGTGTCATCGTTCAGACTCATTGGTTTGACTTGTCTGTCGGTATTTCTTGGTCGTAAGCTGACCTGATTTTAGATAAACAGCATTCAGAATATAACTCAGCATTTGTTATTACCTTACCATTCTCGATTTCTTGGGGGACTCTTTGGATACTGCAGCATCTGAAACGGAAATTCACCTGAATCAAGTCTTGGAGAGATCAACGTTTCCTGTTCTGTCGGGATATGCTTAAAAGAAGTGGATTTCATTATTAGGTTGGTTTCTCTGCAGCTTTCTGTTAGTTTTTGGCCGATCTTGTTTGTCCTTTTACAAGCTGGGCAGTTCCCAACAATCTGGAAATCTGTTACGAAATCTAGAACTTTGCCGTTGACAATGAAAGCTGCTCGTAAATGTGAGACTTTTTCATAACGCTTGTTTCTTCTTTTTCTTTGAAAATTCTGTAGCTCTGTGATTCAAAGGCATGCTCGTCCGTAAATCTTGTTTCTTGTAGTGCCGTAATGAGTATATTGTATTTAGGAAGAAGGACTGTCTTCTGTTTAACTTTTTCAGCTTTCAGAAGTGAATTTATGTTAACTGTCGCAGAGAAATTCTTCTTCTCGTGCTCGATTTTGTTCTCCCTTTTTCAGAAAGCCCCGTCTCTTCCCAGTATGTTTGTATAAGTTCTACAGAACCCGATGACTTGGTTTTGCTACCTATGCTAACAATGGATAGGATACGATCTGAAGCAGTTTTCTGCATTTGACTGTCCATTATGCCTTCTGGTTGGGAAATGGTCTCGTTGTGAGCTTAGCAATGTTTCAGAAAATGCAACCTACTTTGAAGATTGTTAGTCCTGGAAGTCTACGCCGTTGGCCTTGATTGGCTCCTACTCTTTTAAGGACGATTTCTCACCCAAGGGAAAGGGTGTCCTACACCTCCACCTATTCATCCGCCCCGAAAGGCCTTTGGCAATTGGTAGAGGATGACTTCTTACGCCGCAAGTCACTCGGTCGCCACCGATGTTGGCCGCTAGTGCATTGTCCGCTCCCCGCCACTACGAGGTGTGGGTTGGGTTGCTCCTTCTATCGAGTGTGAGGTCATAAGGCATTTCTGACTCCCCTTCTGTACTTCTGGGGAGCATTATCTATGATTGTTTTTTTAGTTATTTTCTTTCATATGTAATATTTACAGGCTAAGGATTATGGTCAACTGTGTTCACCACTAAAAAAAAGAAAAGTGTAGTATAATTTGAGAATACAGGCTCTGTTGATACATTAATTGTAACTACTTAAATATGTATGTTATAAATACACTACTGGCCATTAAAACTACTACACTACGAAGATGACGTGCCACAGACGCGAAATGTAACCTACAGGAAGAAGATGCTGTGATATGCAAATGATTAGCTTTTCAGAGCATTCACACAAGGTTGGCGCCTGTGGCGACACCTACTACGTGCTGACATGACGAAAGTTTCCAACCGATTTCTCATACACAAACAGCAGTTGACCGGCGTTCCCTGGTGAAACGTTGTTGTGATGCCTCGTGTAAGGAGGAGAAATGCGTACCATCACGCTTCCGACTTTGATAAAGGTCGGATTTTAGCCTATCGCGATTGCAGTTTATCGTATCGCTACATTGCTGCTCGCGTTGGTCGAGATCCAATGACTGTTACAGAATATGGAATCGGTGGTTTCAGGAGGGTAATACGGAAAGCCGTGCTGGATCCTAACGGCCTCGTATCACTAGCAGTCGAGATGACAGGCATCTTATCCGCATGGCTGTAACGGATCGTGCAGCCACGTCTCGATCCCTGAGACAACAGATGGGGACGTTTGCAAGACAAGACGCTGCATCACAAACAGGAGCGCCTGCGATGGTGTACTCAACGACGAACCTGGGTGCACGAATGACAAAACGCCATTTTTTCTGATGACTCTAGATTCTGTTTATAGCATCATGATGGTCGCATCCGTGTTTGGCGACATCGCGGTGAACGCACATTGGAAGCGTGTATTCGTCATCGCCATACTGAAGGATCACCCGGCGTGATGATATAGGGGGCCATTGGTTACACGTCTCGGTCACCTCTTTTTCGCATTGACGGCACTTTGAACAGAGGACGTTACATTTCAGATGTGTTACGAATCGTGGCTCTACCATTCATTTGATCCCTGCGAAACCCTACATTTAAGTAGGATAATGCACGACCGCATGTTGCACGGGCCTTTCAGGATACAGAAAATGTTCGACTGTTGCCTTGGCCAGCACATTCTCCAGATCTCTCTCCAATTGAAAACGTCTGGTCAATGGTGGCCGAGCAACTGGTTCGTCACAATATTCCAGTCACTGCTCTTGATGAACTGTGGTATCGTGTTGAAGCTGCATGGGCAGCTATACCTGTACACGCCATCCAAGCTCTGTTTGACTCAATGCCCAGGCGTATCAAGGCCGTCACTACGGCCAGAGGTGGTTGTTCTCGGTACTGATTTCTCAGAATCTATGCAACCAAATTGCGTGAAAATGTAATCACATGTCAGTTCTGGTATAACGTATTTGTCCAATGAATACAGGTTTATCATCTGCATTTCTTCTTGGTGTAGCAATTTTAATGGTCAGTAGTGTAATTGTTTACACGGAATTAAATTAAAACTATATCTAATTTCTAATTATTTATTACATTTCTTACCTTCAATATGTGTGACGGACTCACTCAGATGGAAACTCGACAATTTCTGTTAGCTTATTGCTGAACTGTTCCACTTAATCAAAGCATCTGTCAATTTGCTTGATGCCAAAATATTCATGAACTACATCGTTTAATTATCTAGTCACTTATAACAATACAATAATCATAAATTTTGTCTCACTTTGATTTGACCTTTTTTACACTCTACATATAAACATTATAGTACAACGGTGCGTCATTAAGGTAAAAAGTTTACTTTCAGTTATTACATTTCTGGAAATCCCGTCACGGTGTAAGCGGAAGAAAAATGTTAACCTAAAGCAACCCTTCAGGGGCACTACGTTCTCATTTCCTGCGTGATGCTTTCTAGATGTTGTGTTACATGAAGTTATCTTTTGAGGCGAATTAAACAATTTGTAGCACGTAACATTTCTACATTAATTTCTTGGGACTTTAAAGAATGTCAAGACCAGAGATACACACCCTGTTTATTGATTTCCATAACACTCCTCAACAGATTGCTAATCATCATAAAAAATATTTAGCAAATTAATGTCCTAAAGCTACAATTCATTTTGACGGTGTTCAGTTTACTTGCCGATTAATACGTTTATAGAACATCGATGTAATAACTTTCATCTGTTCTGTTCTTCTGACCTTGTTTATTCATTCAGAGAATCCTTCAATGATTATTGTAATTGTTCTCGTCTTTGTATTCTATGGTCTCGTGTTAGCCCTCTCCGTTTCCTTGATTTTCAGCTTTACGTCTAACCATTCTTATCGGTTCTTATTTTCTTTTATTTCCTCTGTTCTTACAGCGACATACTCTGGGTTCCATCTCTTAAATTTGCAGGTCTCCTTTACAGACCCTATTCTCACTCGTGTAATTACACTTTCTGAAGTATCTCCTTCAACGTATCATGCAATATTCCATCCCTGAATATGTCGTGTATACTCTTGTCCCTCAACGGGCTCCTATCTTCCTCTGTCACATGTCTGCGCATTGTATTCTCCGTTGTGATATGCTGTGGCGATCCAAGCTAGCCACAGTCACACACATCATGGCTTGACTTTTTTAAAAACCCTTCTTAGGTACGTTGGATACGATGAACGACTACGTAAAAAGTGGACCAATCCCAGACATGGATAGCAATAATCCGTAAACACGTCTTCCAGTACCGCTACTACCCCACACTTCTTGCCTTTCTCTCGTTAACTTCTTCCCGTTTTCTCATTTTCTACAGCCGCGTGGTATTAGCGGAGCGGTCTAAGGCGCTACAGTCATGGACTGTGCGGCTTGTCCCGGCGGAGGTTCGAGTCCTCCCTCGGGCATGGGTGTGTGTGTTTGTTCTTAGGATAATTTAGGTTAAGTAGTGTGTAAGCTTAGAGACTGATGACCTTAGCAGTCAAGTCACATAAGATTTCACACACAAACATTTCATTTTCTACAGCATAATCGCTCACAGTATAACGAAATTTCTCTCTGTGTTACTGCACAACAAATATATCGCTCATCTACATCTGTATCTTGCGATTATAGTCAATGGCTCGTCTCCGTAAAATCACCATGAGGGCATCTCGTGGTGGCGTAGGAAGACCCCTTCTCTGCCAGATGTAAAACCTTCGCCACTGTTGTCAGCCTCAATCTATGAGCCCATATTCCAGCTCCGTATGCCATAATTCAAGCGAGAATGCTCTCGTGATATGTTCCGATGATCTACAGTGATAGTGTCAATATATTTTACATTGTATTCACCAATTACCTTTTCCGAAACTGATGTTGCTTTTAGCTGACTCCCCAGTTCTCTTAGATGTGTTAGTCTCCAGTAAATGAGTCTGTTTTGCACTCTTGGTAAATTATTTAACAGGCATGAGGGTCGTTAGGAATTCCCTAGGGTCCTTGTCATCCCCTTTCTTAAGAATGATCACCTGTACTAATTCCATGGAGCCGGCCGCGGTGGTCTAGCGGTTCTAGGGGCTCAGTCCGGAACCGCGCGACTGCTACGGTCGCAGGTACGAATCCTGCCTCGGACATGGATGTGTGTGATGTCCTTAGGTTAGTTAGGTTTAAGTAGTTCTAAGTTCTAGGGGACTGATGACCACAGATGTTAAGTCCCATAGTGCTCAGAGCCATTTGAACTAATTCCATGGACTTTGGATTCTCACTTGCAACAGAAACTCGCTAGACAGAGTTCTCAAGCAAAGCACTATCGTGACTTGCAGTGCATGCAGGCTCAAGCCTTTATGCGATCTGGCCCAGGAGCCTACCTTAGTTCCGAAAAGAACGACTTGTCACTGTGTTTACTAGGAAGTCTTCAGTCAAATCGCATATGCATTTCGGTATTCGACACGCACGTATTTTGTTTGCTAAGAGGCAGTGGAGAACTATATCGAAGACTTTGTGGAAATAAACAAACATGATGTCAACTTGAGCTCTGCTATCTTTTGCCTTTTGGACATTATGAACGACAAGAGCAAGCTGAGTCTTATACAATAGAAGCTTTCGGAAACCATGTCGATTCCAACACTGGTATTGTCTTGTCACGAGGAAAATCCTATGAAGACAGGCCATCTACATCTACATTCGTATTCTGCAAACCACTGAAGTGCACAGCAGAGGGTACTTCCTACCGGCTTCTCTCCTGTTCCATTAACAACAGCAGCGAGGGTAGAATGATTGCTTGAACAGTTCTGTGCCCGCATCTCGTGGTCGTGCGGTAGCGTTCTCGCTTCCCGCGCCCGAGTTCCCGGGTTCGATTCCCGGCAGAGTCAGGGATTTTCTCTGCCTCGTGATGGCTGGGTGTTGTGTGTTGTCCTTAGGTTAGTTAGGTTTAAGTAGTTCTAAGTTATAGGGGACTGATGACCATAGATGTTAAGTCCCATAGTGCTCAGAGCCATTTGAACCATTTTTTTGAACACTTCTGTGCCCTCTATAATTAGTCTAATCTTGTCTTCCAAATTGGTACGGCAGCGATATTTAGGTGGTGAGACATTTTCTCTAGACAGTGCCTATTAACGTTAACTGATCAACAGAAAACGATGATCTTGTTACAATACGTCTGATACCAGTGAAAGGGACCGACATCAAAGAGCAGGTGTACTTGCTTATTCACAACATCTCATTGGGAGCATGCCAGGGTCCATGTACACTCGGCTACGAACTCTTGTACCGTATATTTCGACTATTCACACAACAAATCTAAGATAAAATTGTTTCCCACGGCGGTAATGTATTTACACAAAGAGAACGCCTAATTAGGAAACACTTAGAGAGCGCAATACGCGATAAATGCATCAAGGCAACAAAGTTATTTTTGTATTTTGATTGTAACAGTTTAGTAATTCTTCATTGATCTTTTTGAAAGGGTACGTAAAATATTGGCAGTGTTCATGCATGTCGAAGTAAACACTGTGGACAATGATATTACTGCTTTTATTGAGTACCCTTGTTTCCGTTTCCCCTCTAATAACTTCAGGTTCAACTCTTCGCAGATGTCAGTGTGTAAGTAAGCTGTTTAGGTTTTTATGTTGGTAACGCCACGTAGCGCTCTGTATGAAAATCACTGACTGTGCTGTGTGCAGTCTGTGGCTGGTTTGCATTCTTGGAATATTTGCTATTGTAGTGTTGGGCAATTGGATGTGAACAGCGCGTAGCGTTGTGCAGTTGGAGGTGAGCCGCCAGCAGTGTTGGATGTGGAGAGAGAGATGCCAGAGTTTTGAGAGAGGGGACGATCTGGACGTGTGTCCATCAGGAAAAGGAAATTTGTAAGACTGGATGTCATGAACTGATATATATGACTTTTGAACACTATTAAGGTAAATACATTGTTTGTTCTCTATCAAAATCTTTCATTTGCTAACTATGCCTATCAGTAGTTAGTGCCTTCACTAGTTAGAATCTTTTATTTGGCTGGCAGTTTGGCGCTCGCTGTATTGCAGTAGTTCGAGTAACGAAGATTTTTATGAGGTAAGTGATTCATGAAAGGTATAGGTTATTGTTAATCAGTGTCATTATTTTGTAGGGATTATTGAAAGTCAGATTGCGTTGCGCTAAAAATATTGTGTGTCAGTGTAGTGTTCATCAGAATACGTAAAGAGAGAAATGTCTGAGTACGTTCAGTTTTGCTCAGCTGTTTGAAAATCTAATAACGTAAGAGTTTTTCCAGCACAGTCGTTTATAAATTTTTCTAAGAGGATGTTACAAGTTTATGCAATTCCCTTAGCAGTTTTCGCTAGGAAATCGGCTGACGAGGGTCTGCATTCACTTACAGCCGCACTATCCGTCGGTGAGGATGTTTCTACGATCTCTGTTCTTACGTCTGATTTCATGTCTGCCACCATTCCTTGAGGATCCGTTTCACTGTTCGCATTGATACACCGACAAATGGGGCAACTTCATTTAAAGTGTAGTCATCAGCACGTCCAAACATGACAGCTCCTTCCTGCATTTCTGTCCACGGCGATCCATCGTACTGCGTTGATTCTATACAAGCGACTGAACATAAACACCATTTCCTATGTCGCACCATATATCTACGTCTACCTCACAAAAATCATGTGAATTACGGGCCGGTGGTTTGTGGGAGAAGAGATGGTGAACGAAAGCGTCTAGATGCGTTCTACCGATTTTAGATCATGCGACTTTGGTGCTCAAGACGGCATAAGTTCACTGTCATGTTTGAGCAACAATTCTAGCACAATTCTTTCCCTGTGGCACGGACAGCTAGATTGCTGTAATATGCTGTCGTCATTGGAGAAAATATCGAGCGTGAAGGGATGCAGGTCGTCTGCGATACTGTCCACGTAACCCACAGTTGTCATGGTGTCTTCGATTACTACCAAGGGAGCCATGGAAGCCCAGTTTAATGTACTCCAAAGCGTAAGAAAGCCTCCATCAGCCTGTATACGTGGCGTGGTGCAAGTTTCGAGTAGTCGTTCACCTGGATGTCGGATTATCCAGGCATCATTGGCCGGATGTAACAAGAAACGTAATTCATCCGGTCAGGAAACGCGTTTCCATTGATCCACCGCTCAATCTCAATGATTCTGTGCCCACTGGAAATCTAATTGACGACGTGGTTGGGTCAACATGGAAACAAGTGAAGGTCGTCTGTCTCAAAAAAAATGGCTCTGAGCACTATGGGACTCAACTTCTGTGGTCATTAGTCCCCTAGAACTTAGAACTACTTAAACCTAACTAACCTAAGGACATATACACACATCCATGCCTGAGGCAGGATTCGAACCTGCGACCGTAGAAGTCTCGCGGTTCCGGACTGCGCGCCTAGAACCGCGAGACCACCGCGGCCGGCTCGTCTGTCTCGGAGCCCATGTTCAACATTACCTGCACCAACACTGTACTTCGGTTTACACTGAAGAGTATGTTATGAAACACTTGTGCTAACGCCAGCGTTGTACTCTGTCGTTAGATCTGCCACAGATATCACTGTCTACCCGGTTTTGTAGAGCAGGCACATCTTCGATCTTTGATAAGATGTGGAAGTCCAACACTTTGTCTCCTTCTCGTGATTGCACCGCCTTTCAACCACTTTCCATAGATGCTGACATCAATAGCACGTGAACAGGCGACCAGCATCTTCGTGTCCGAGATTCTAGTTCTTAGGAATCGGCCCATAACAATCTGGCTTTTGTTAAAGTCACTTATGTCAGTAGATTCCCCTATTTGTGGCTCCATCGTCGCTAGAAGACTCACCATTCGTCTCTGCTCCGCTTGTATACCGGGTGGTTATAATTAACTGACGGTGTTCCGAGTGCTGCAGTGCCGGCTTTATACACTACTGGCCATTAAAATTCCTACACCAAGAAGAAATGCAGATGATAAACGGGTATTCATTGGACAAATATATTATACTAGAACTGACTTGTGATAACATTTTCACGCAATATGGGTCAATAGATCCTCAGAAATCAGTATCCAGAACAACCACCTCTGCCAGTAATAACGGCCTTGATACGCCTGGGCATTGAGTCAAACAGAGCTTGGATGGCGTGTACAGGTACAGCTGCCCATGCAGCTTCAACACAATACCACAGTTCATCAGGAGTAGTGACTGGCGTATTGTGACGAACCAGTTGCTCGGCCACCATTGACCAAACGTTTTCAGTTGGTGAGAGATCTGGAGAATGTGCTGGCCAGGGCAGCAGTCGAACATTTTCTGTATCCAGAAAGGCCCGTGCAGGACCTGCAACATACGGTCGTACATTATCCTGCCGAAATGTAGGGTTTCGCAGGGATCGAATGAAGGGTAGAGCCACTGGTCGCAACACATCTGAAATGTAACGCCCACTATTCAAAATGCCGTCAATGCGAACAAGAGGTGACCGAGACGTGTAACCAATGGCACCCCATACTATCACGCCGGGTGATACGCCAGTATGGCGAGGACGAATAAACGCTTCGAATGCGCGTTCACCGCGATGTCGCCAAACACGGATGCGACCATCATGATGCTGTAAACAGAACCTTGATTCATCCTCAGAAATGACGTTTTGCCATTCGTGCACCCCCAGGTTCGTCGTTGAGTACACCATCGCAGGCGCTCTTGTCTGTGATGCAGCGTCGTGGGTAACCGCTGCCATGGTCTCCGAGATGATAGACCATGCTGCTGCAAACGTCGAACTGTTCGTGCACATGGTTGTTGTCGTGCAAACGTCCCCATCTGTTGACTCAGGGATCGAGAAGTGGCTGCACGATACGTTACAGCCATGCGGATAAGATGCCTGTCATCCAGACTGCTAGTGATACGAGGCCTTTGAGATCCAGCAAGGCGTTCCGTATTACCCTCCTGAACCCACCAATTCCATATTCTGCTAACAGTCATTGGATCTCGACCAACGCGAGCAGCAATGTCGCGATACGATAAACCGCAATCGCGATAGGCTGCAATCCGACCTCCATCAAAGTCGGAAACGTGATGGTACGCATTTCTCCTGCTTACACGAGGCATCACAACAACGTTTCACCAGGCAACGCCAGTCAACTATTGTTTGTGTATGAGAAATCGGTTGGAAACTTTCCTCGTGTCTGCACTTTGTAGGCGTCGCCACCAGCGCCAATCTTGTGTGAATGCTCTGAAAAGTTAATCATTTGCATGTCACAGCATCTTCTTCCTGTCGGTTAAATTTCGCGTCTGTAGCACGTCATCTTCGAGGTGTAGCAAATTTTAATGGCCAGTAATGTACATCATAGGCAGCGGAAGGGCACGCATCTTGAAACTGCGTAGAGAGAATGCTGTCATTTTCGAAAGTTTCTCGAGGTAAATCTTTCACGTGAAAAGCGTCATGTGGTGCCGCCACATCTTGCATGAAAATGGTGTTGTGGACTCATTTGCATTTTTGCAAAACTGGACTCACGTACTGTAACTCGCAGATGTCACTCTGTACCCAACAGGCCCGCGAGGTGACATCTCCTCGAAGAAAAACTGACCGAGAATGAAGGAGCTTGTGAAATCACACCACACAGTCACATAAGTTACGTGCAGTGGATATTCCTGCACAACATGTGGCGGAGTAGAACCCATATGCGACATTTCTGTGTCTTTAGGGTAACGTGCAGAATAAAATGTACCTTGTCTGTGCGGAGAATAGTCCCTGGCCATGTGATCCATTTCCATGTGTACCAAGATATGAAGGTGAGAGTCACGGCGTTGTAGCCTACCTTGGGGCTTCATTCGGTGCACATTATGAACCTTGTAGATACGCCAGTTAAAAATGCGCCACAAAATCTCTTGAACAGTTGAGCAGGGCAGATAAAGTTCCCGTGACACAGCTCGATTACTGGCTGCAAAAATGGAGGCATGTACTGCACGGTCGGCTAGGGCTACAGAAACCTCACCAACTGCCATGGCAATGGGCGGCCTTCCTCTCCCTGCTGCATCACCTAATTAAGGTGTTTCTTCAAACTTCATGGCCACGTTATTTAGCCCATTTATTGACATCGGTCCTCTTCGCAGCGATTTCTGTCAGTGATATTCTAGCATTGAAGCGCTGCTGTTGTTGCCATACTGCTAACATAACATTACCAGCAGTGCACGATCTTTCTTCTCAATAGCGATTGCGTTAAGTATGGAAACCTCCAACCTCCTCCATAGTTTACACAAATAGTCACTTCACAAAAGAAATCAACACGCTTCACCAAACAGCATAGTGACGTCAAAACAGCAAATATTTCACATTCTGTCTTCTTGCAGCCATATTTTTACCTAGTAGCAGAAAGTAGAACTATTATCTTTTCAGCATATTCCGCGAGCACACCGACTAACGAACATACCTACAACGTTTCAGCATCCTGCGATGTATACATCCCACACTGCACCACTCGAAACACCGTCCGTTTCATTATAACCACCCAGTACCTCCTTAGAACTTCAAGTACCCACAATAGACACAGGCAACATTCAATCTCCCAGTTGACAGTGGTCATAATGTTGTGGCTTATCAGTGTAAGTCATCGGTGGAGTGTCATAGGACTGCCTAGTAGTAATTCTAAAGTATCTACAGCGCTTTGAAGCACTCTGCATGTTCCTTTATGGAATGACTTATATTTTGTCCCGATAGCCTATAATACATCGGTCATATAAATTAACGCCCATAATGGAATGTTTAAAGTAAAATTCACAGAACAACTATCAAGAACTTAGATATCAGAAGTTATTGCTTGTTCCCAGTTATCTTCAGATGCCCACTGGAGAACGCTATTCGTGAATGATCGAAGACACGAATAACTTTGGTTTGAGAATCTGTTACAAAAAGGGGAAGTTAAAAGTTAACTGAATAGCCTTCTTCGTTAGTGATCTCAAACTTTTAACATCCAATGCACAAAAGCTGCCTGGCCAGGTATCCTCACTAAGCATCACAGCAGCTAAAGTTGGGTTAAAAATTGCCATCAAGGAGTTATGATACATCCGAAATTTCAGAGATGCACCTGACACTAACCCTCTGGCTAACACATTAATAGAGCTGACTAACTCTTCATCTACTGAATAACGCCGAAAATCAATGAAGACCTGGAAAAGAACAACAAATACTCCAAACTGTAAGAATATTAACAGATTTAAAACACTTTCAATCCTCCTAAAACTTCGATACTAAAATATCGCAGTGAAACGTTTAGTCTTGTATGCCCCTGAAAGCCTGAACATAAAAAGAGACACCTCAGGACAATGAAATTAAAGAACAGGAAGGTTCCGAGAAAAAGTGTGCAGCCCTATAAAAGAAGATGGGATTTACAGAACAAGACACAAGACACAACAAGAAACTCTATCAACACTTAGAATGAATTAAAATAGCAGCGCGAAGGCAGAGGCTACTCTTCAGTGGTTATATAGTCGGGATACACAACAGGACAGTCACATCAAGCATCCGAAGCATTATCTCTAGAGTGAAAGCGATGGACAAGACTAGTTAGCAAAGATCTTTAGCAAGTACAGGTTTACTAGAAATACTCTCATGATATACAATGAAGAGCCAAAGAAACTGGTACACCTGCCTAATATCGTGTAGGGGTCCAGCGAGCACGCAGAAGTGCCTCAACGCGACGTGGCACGGACTCGACTAATATCTGAAGTAGTGCTGAACCGAACTGGCATCGTGATTCCTGCACTGCTGTCCATAAATCTGTAAGAGTACAAGGAGGTGGAGATATTTTCTGAACAGCACGTTGCAAGGCATCCCTGATATGCTACATAATGTTCATGTCTGGGGAGTTTGGTGGCCAGCGGAGGTGTTTAAAATCAGAAGAGTGTTCCAAGATCCACTCTGTAGCAATTCTGGACGTCTTGGGTGTCGCATTGTTCTGCTGTAATTGCCCAAGTCCGTTGGAATGGACCAATGGATGCAGGTGATCAGACAAGATGCTTGCGCACGTGTCACCTGTCAGAGACGTGTCAGGGATCATATATCTCTCCAACTGCATACGCCCTACAACATTACAGAGTCGCCACCAGCTTGAACAGTCTCCTGCTGACATGCAGGGTCCATGGATTCATGAGGTTGTCTCCATACCTGTAAGTAGTATGTCTATGTCCGTTTTGGAACACTTTGAAGACGTATATACGCAACGAGGACGCTTACTACACAGCACCGTACCCATCTGAGTCATCGTGCTCTGGCTGTTGTCCAGGGTCGGGCAGCCGTCCGGATAAGCCGGTTACGTACACTCACACACACACACACACACACACACACACACACACACACACACACACCACAATTTTTACAATTACAGTTTGTTTTGTGATAAAATATACTTACATTTGTTTCTTTAAAGGTCTTTAAAGTACACACAAACACAATGCTTAAAATTACAGTTTTCTCTGTAATCAGTACACACACACACACACACACACACACACACACACACACAACTGGCTCTGAGCACTATGGGAATTCTGCGATATCAGTTCCCTAGAACTTAGAACTACTTAAACCTAACTATCCTAAGGACATTACACACATCCATGCCCGAGGCAGGATTCGAGCCGGCGAGCAAAGCGGTCGTGCGGTTCCAGACTGTAGCGCCTAGAACCGCTCGGTCACTCCGGCCGGCACACACACACACACACACACACACACACACACACACACACACACACACACACAATGTTTACAATTACAGTTTTCTCTCTGTGTGAGTAAAGAGGTTAAAATTTGAATAATTTAATATGGGAATGTTGTGAACTTCCCTTTCTTACGAATTATCAGTTCAAGTATTAAAAGGGTCGGTTTAGGTCGGTTGAGGTGGAAAAAAACACCTTGCGTGTGTCGTTTTTCCAGTGTGTTGTGCAAGTGTAGGTTAGTCCGATTTGTGTACTACGGAAATAGGCCGATCGGTCAACCACTAACAAAGTTCGGTTTAAGTACCACGGAGATAGTTCGTTCTGAATAACCACATCCTGTGTACCACGATTGATCAAGTCTGTCGCTATCCTTCGACTTTACCAGAAGAGTGGCGGTGGCAAGGAGAACTGGAGCGAAATGTAGCAGCCAAGACTCCTCACCCCTTGCAGTAATGGGAACTAAACCAAAAAGGTAGCAGGTAAGAGCTCGCAAGCGAGCTCGCAAGTTTTGGAAATTGAGTCCCGCCACCAATATCTGCATCTGAGAACCTGCACTTTACGTATTCTGAAAATTTCCGTTCACCAATTTGCAGTGTATCCTTTGTCAAAGACTGTCTTCTGTTTGCTATTACTGACATAATCGCCAATTTTAAGTTTCGAAGGGCGTGGATCGATCATTTTGATTTTATTATACACCTTCGCTGGCTGCATTTTAATTGCCTTATGTTCTGTGTGATTATATTGCTATACGAATCCTTGTACAGTATTAACCAATTTATAGGAGCCCTGAGCAGTAAATTTTCTGAACATAAGACTCTTGAGAGTTCTGCTGAAACGTTCAACTACGGAAGCTTTCATATTTGAAAAAGTGGACTAATGATTAATTCTGAGATGTTGCATTAACTCTTTGAAACTAGTATTGTAGAATTATTTCCCAAGATCTGTTTGTAAGTGTACTAGAACTCGCCTGCTTTCTGTGTAAATTTTTTTAAGCGCGTTTGCAACTGCAACACCGCCTTTAGTCTTCAGAGCAGCAATCCATGCGTATTTGGAATAAACATCAACTACTGTTAATAAATCTCTATTTCCAGAATTCCATTTCGAATATGCAATCATGTAAATTAAGTATGCTTGATGGAGGTTACCAAATCCTTTTGTGATAACTGCCCACCTAGGATACGTTCAATGGGCAGGATGATGAAGCTCATCAGCAATCGCAGCTTGCATCACTCTTTAACTTGATGCTTACTGAAAACATCTGCCCAAGCCTAGTTCAACGCCGTTGGCTACTCAACAAAAGGGGTCCACTACTGTTAGTAATAACGTCTCTCCTCAGGTATTAGAGGAAATGGAATTAAGGATGGACGACAAAACGAAAGAGTCTCAAAGGAATCTGTTTTGGAGGAAAACAAAACAACAAAAAAATGGTTCAAATGGCTCTGAGCACTATGCGACTCAACTTCTGAGGCCATCAGTCGCCTAGAACTTACAACTAATGAAACCTAACTATCCTAAGGACATCTCACACATCCATGCCCGAGGCAGGATTCGAACCTGCGACTACAGCGGTCGCTCGGTTCCAGACTGTAGCGCCAGAACCGCACGGCCACTCCGGCCGGCAGGAAAACAATGAAATGTGGGAGGAAAACAAACAAATTCAGGAGAAAATCAAAACTAAATTGAACACATTCACTGATACTGTCAAGTATTTGCGATCCGAGCTTACTGAGATGTTCGATGAAAAACATGATCAGCTCACAGAGGGATGTAAAGTCAAACGCAAAGAAATCGAAACGGAAACCCAAGAATTTCGGACCCACGTTGACAAAAAATGGAAGCAAATAACTGAATTGGTTAGTAAAGCTCTTGAGAAAACGCAGGCGCAAAATGATGAGATCATTAAAATCAATAATACAAGCAAGAAGGACAAAAATCGATGGTATAATGGTTAACGGCGTACGGATCTAGTGCAACGAATTAAACAACGAAGTAGACAAAATCCGTAACATAACTACTGACAGTGACGAAAAGTCAGTCGCATTTAGTAAAGAGGACTTGTGTAACGAAATTAATACTGTGAGTTCAGATCTCACAGAAGTTACGACTTTAAAACACAAATTTAATTGAAATATCTACATCTAGTGACAGAAGACTACTAGTGCTCCACGGCAATGAGGGCAAACAATATGAAAATTGTCAAGAAAAAGATTGGGAATATTAAAACGTGCTTATTTTTTTCAAGTCAAGTTAAAGTGCCACCTCCAGCATGTGACCAGATGAGAAGAAACGCTGATTCCAAGAACTATCCCCTTGAAGACGCATTACAGTAAAATGCAACACCCGTCTACAGGAAATAAAATACACTACAGCAAGAAAAGACAGTTTTTGTTTATAAAACGAATATCTCTTCGCAATGTTCGCTCGAAAACTCGTTGAAACGGATCTGCGTTCACTGGCAAAAGAAATTCCTGTCAATTTTAGAGCTTTGTAGGTACGTTGAACAGTCCGCGTTGATATGCCAACAAATCTATCTTCTATGATGCTGTATCTGTACATTGAGCAAATAGTATAGATAAAAAAGGAGACATTTGAAAAGGGAATTAAACCTCAAAGAGAAGAAATGTAAACTTAAGATTTAGCAAGATTAGCATTTGTCACAACACAAAATTTGCGTACATCGAATATGAATTAAAGTGCTACGAATTCAGTTCACAGTTCAGACAAGGAGAGAATATTTGAACAATTCTGTTACAGAAAGAAGGTTGTATACGTGGAAGAGACCTGGAGACACTGGAAGGTTTCAGATTGATTATATAATTGTAAGACAGAGATTTCGGAACCAGTTTTTAAATTGTAAGGTATTTCCAGGGACAGATGTGGACTCTGACCACATTTTATTGGTTATGAACTGGAGATTAAAAGCGAAGAAACTGCAGAAAGGCTGGAATTTAACGAGGTAGGACCTGGATAAGCTAAAAGAACCAGAGGTTGTACAGAGTTTCATAAGGAGCATTAGGGAACGACTGACAGGAACAGGGGAAATGAATACAGTAGAAGGACGGGTCGCTTTGGGAGGCGAAATAGTGAAGGCAATGGAGGATCAAGTACGTAAAAAGATGAGGGCTAGTAAAAGTCCATGGCTAACACAAAATTTACTGCTCAGGGCTCCTACAAATTGATTAATACTGTACAAGGATTCGTGTAGCAATATAATTACACGAAACACAGGACAATTAAAATGCAGCCGGCAGAGACGTATTATAAAATCAAAAATGATCGATCCACGCCCTTCGAAACTTAAAATTGGCGATTATGTCAGTAATAGCAAACAGAAGACAGTCTTTGACAAAGGATACACTGAAAATTGGTGAACGGAAATTTTCAGAATACGTGAAGTGCAGTTTCTCAGTTGCAGATATTGGTGGCGGGACTCAATTTCCAAAACTTGCGAGCTCGCTTGCGAGCTCTTACCTACTACCTTTTTGGTTCAGTTCCCATTACTGTAAGGGGTGAGGGATCTTGGCTGCTACATTTCGTTCCAGTTCTCCTTGCCGCCGCCACTCTTCTGGTAAAGTCGAAGGATAGCGATAGACTTCATCAATCGTGGTACACAGGACGTGGTACACAGAACGAACTATCTCCGTGGTACTTAAACCGAACTTCGTTAGTGGTTGACCGATCGACCTATTTCCGTGGTACACAAATCGAACTAACCTACACTTGCACAACACACTGGAAAAACGACACACGCAAGGTGTTTTTTTCCACCTCAACCGAACTAAACCGACCCTTTTAATACTTGTGTGTGTGTGTCTGTGTGAGTGTGCCGGCCAGAGTGGCAGAGCGGCTCTAGGCGCTTCAGTGTGGAACCGCGCGACCTCTAAGCTCGCAGGCTCGAATCATGCCTCGGGCATGGATGTGTGTGATGTCCTTCGGATAGTTAGGTTTAAGTTGTTCTACGTTCTAGGGAACTGATACCTCAGAAATCCCATAGTGCTCAGAGCCAGTTGTGTGTGTGTGTGTGTGTGTGTGTGTGTGTGTGTGTGTGTGTGTGTGTGTGTGTGTGTGTGTGTGTACTGATCACAGATAAAACTGTAATTGTAAACATCGTGTGTGTGTGTGTGTGTGTGTGTCCTTTAAAGAAACAAATCTTATTTGATCACAAAGCAAACTGTAATTGTAAACATTGTGGCGTGTGTGTGTGTGTGTGTGTGTGTGTGTGTGTGTATGTGTGTGCGTGTGTGTGTGTGTGTGTGTGTGTGTGTGTGTGTGTGTGTGTGTGTGTGTGTCTGTGTGTCTGTGAGTGAGTGTACGTAACCGACTCATCTGGACGGCTGCCCGACCCTGGACAACAGCCAGAGCGCGATGACTCAGATGGGCACGGTGCGGTGTAGTAAGCGTCCTCGTTGTGTATATACGTCTTCAAAGTGTTCCAGAACGAACATAGACATACTACTCCTGTACACGGCCATCCGCTCGATACAATTTGAAACGGACTCGTCCGACTAGGCAACATGTTTCGAGTCATGAATAGTCCAATGTCGGTGCTGACGGGCCCAGGCGAGGCGCAAAGCTTTGTGTCGTGCAGTCATCAAGGATACACGAGTGGGCCTTTGGCTCCGCAAGCCCATATTGATGACGTTTTGTTGAATGTTCCGCACGCTGAGGCTTGTTGATGGCCCAGCAATGAAATCTGCAGCAATTTGCGGAGGGGTTGCACTTCTGTCACGTTGAACGATTCTCTTCAGTAGTCGTTGGTCCCGTTCTAAGAGGATCTTTTTCCAGCTGCAGCGATGTCGAAGATTTTATGTTTTACCAGGTTCCTGAAATTCACGGTTCACTCGTGAAATAGTCTTACGGGAAAATCCCCACTTCATCGCTACCTCGGACATGCTATGTGCCATCGCTCGTGCAGCAACTATAACACCACGTTCAAACTCACTTACATCTTGATATCCGGTAGCCGCGAGGTTTTAGGCGCCTTGTCACGGTTCGCGTAGGTCCCCCTGTCGGAGGTTGGAGTCCTCCGTTTGACATGGGTGTCTGTGTGTTGTCCTTAACGTAAGTTAGTTTAAGTTAGATTAAGTAGTGTGTAAGCTTAGGGACCGATGACCTCAACAGTTTGGTCGCATAGGAACTTACCACAAATTTCCAAAATCTTGATAACCTATCCACTGAAGCAGCAGTAACCGATCTAACCACTGCGCCAGACACTTGTTGTCTTATACAGGGTGTTACAAAAAGGTGCGGCCAAACTTTCAGGAAACATTCCTCACACACTAATAAAGAAAAGATGTTTTGTGGACATGTGTCCGGAAACGCTTAATTTCCATATTAGAGCTCATTTTATAGTTTCGTCCACCTACACTCAATGGAGCACGTTATCATGATTTCATACGGGATACTCTACCTGTGCTGCTAGAACATGTGCCTTTACAAGTACGACACAACATGTGGTTCATGCACGATGGAGCTCCTGCCCATTTCAGTCGAAGTGTTCGTACGCTTCTCAACAACAGATTCGGTGACCGATGGATTGGTAGAGGTTGACCAATTCCATGGCCTTCACGCTCTCCTGACCTCAACCCTCTTGACTTTCATTTATGGAGGCATTTGAAAGCTCTTGTCTACGCAACCCCGGTGCCAAATATAGAGACTCTTCGTGCTCATATTGCGGACGGCTGTGATACAACACGCCATTCTCCTGGGCTGCATCAGCGCATCAGGGATTCCATGCGACGGAGGGTGGATGCATGTATCCTCGCTAACGGAGGACATTTTGAACATCTCCTGTAACAAAGTTTTTGAAGTCACACTGGAACGTTCTGTTGCTGTGTTTCCATTCCATGATTAATGTGATTTGAAGAGAAGTAATAAAATGAGCTCTAACATGGGAAGTAAGCGTTTCCGGACACATGTCCACATAACATATTTTCTTTCTTTGTGTGTGAGGAATGTTTCCTGAAAGTTTGGCCGAACCTTTTTGTAACACCCTGTATAGGCGTTGACGACCGCAGCGCCTGTTTACACATCTCTGTATTTGAATACGCTTGCCTATACTAGTTTATTTGGCGGTTTATTGTAAATCACTATGGAATGCTCATTAAAGCAACAGATTCAAATTGTTCAAATGGCTCTAAGCACTATGGGACTTAACATCTGAGGTCATCAGTCTCCTAGGCTTAGAACTACTTAAACCTACCTAACCTAAGGACATTACACACATGCATGCCCGAGGCAGGATTCGACGTGCGACCGTAGCAGCTGCGCGGTCCCGGACTGAAGCGCCTAGAACCGCTCGGCCACAAGGGCCGGCAAAGCACCATATTCTCTCCAGTTAGAAACAGAAGTAAAAGTGCGTCCAGCTGCATATTTAGCAGGTGTATGTTGCGACATCAGGTAACCGGCTTCTGCTTCGTAACAGGAATCACATCATGTTTCTGTTATGGTAAGATAAACAGGTGAAGTATATTACATTGCTAGTCTTCGCTAAAGTAAGTCATACTTTCGTATACGAGGGCGAGGATGTGGTTAGGGATGAGGTAACATACGCCACGTTCTTAGATGTTGTCACCATCACCACTTACACACAAAAATGTGATATGTTGTTAAGGAAGTGACTGAAAGAGTAATAGTGTCCTGGATTTCCATTAACATTCTCATAACGGTATCAAATACAACTAGAAATCTTGTGAAGTAACGAAAGGTACATTTAGGAATGGCGATGTATGGACGTAATTGCAATACGCGAACTATCATAAGAAAACTAAAAATTCGATTTTAACACGACAAGGAGAAAGGAATGAACCTCATAGCTCATTTGATAAAGAAGCTCTTCGTACGAAGATGGCAATGATTTGCAAAATCCAAGAAATATAGGAGAGTTGTAATATGCATTGCGTTTCAGTCTGTGGATTTCCTTTCTGGTCTAACAATCAGTGATGCAAATAACATCTTTCAGTACATATCTTTAGACAGAACTCGGACAATATTTTCAAAGAAACTTAAGAGATCAGTGGTGGACTAGTCTGCCTCATCACTTATTATCTATGGGTGTGTGTATGAAGCCTCATACACACTATTAGGCTGGTTGTACAATTTGTCTCTGGTTAGGTTTAATACCTGTACACATCACATTACCTCAAGAAAACGAAACTGTGAGATACATGGTTACTGAGATACTCTTTAGGGAAGCTGTGTCAATGATTTTTAGTCATAATTACTATACTATCTCTTTGTCGAATGATTTCTGGATTTTTCTAGACTTACTACCATGTGTACTTTTAAGTAGACTGTGTAATCTCGATTTCCTCTGTTTCAGTCATCAAGCAGTTAATAGGACTAATTACTAAAAGTGGCAGTTTTGTATGTGTTATAAGATGCTGGAGATGTCTCGGATATTATATTAACACCTGAACTGCTTGTGATTACTTTGCTGGCAGTAAGGCCTTATACCTACAATCCACAACATTTCAGACTTCCCTATTTAATTCAAGAATGATGTATGAATACACACACACACATACACACACACACACACAAAAGGCGGCTTAGTACACGGTGCTCCTGTGCTAATTCTTCGAGCACTACCTGAGAAGCGAGGCTGTAGTGCGGTTGCGACCATCGTTAAGCGGAATAGGTTGATCCAGTAGAGGACTAGCACCATCCAGCTTAGTGAGATGTGGTTTCCTACCACATGCAAATCTCATTAAATCCACATTTCACTTGATCGATCATTGGTAGTAGCAATTTTTGCTGATTCAACAATTTTCTTAAGTACTGAGTAACCATTTAAACCCTTCCATTCCCACATCTTCACATGGACGAACGTCGATTAAGCGGATATGAATCACGGTAGTTATAATTTAAGCATTTTTAGAACCGTAATTTGTAAAAAGAAATTTATTTATTGGTGTGGATTGCAAATCCGATAGGACATGTGTCTTGCACACCACAACCACGATAGATAGAAGTAAAGAGACGCTTATTTTAAGTGCAAAAGTATCGAAAAATGACAATAATAGCAAAATTTACATAAATGTCTATACCGAGGACTACCCGGTTGCAAACTGCACTGTGTAGGGCCTGTCTATCACTTTCATATCATTTGCATTATGTTTTAACTTTTTCTTTTCGTTACCATATTTTCCGTTTAGCTATTTCTTGGAATTCCCACGGGCTGCTTCCAATCACTTCATCGTTTTTTTAAGTTATCTGACGACAAGGACTGTCCTACTACACTCACTGAACTGTTGTCGGCTCTACTTCTATTCCGAAGTATCGATTAGGTATACATTCTGACACGCCAAATTGTCGTTCGAGCAACTACCTGTTCACCTCACTCTTTGTTAAAATTACGAATAGGAGCGCTAAATCAGAATGAAGAACTAATGAACACTGCTGGGCTCGATTAAGAAAATGTACAAGAGGGACAAAAATATTTCTTCATTTTTAGTAACCAAATTACTGTGCGTATTCGTTAAATATTGGAGGTATATATATTGAACATCATAAAATTAATAGTTTTTATTCAAGTGTCCGTAAAAAACAAGAAAACTATCGAAGTCTGCTAATATTCTCATTTTATTGTCAATAGGATTCCATAGTAATGCATAATGAACATGCCACATGTTACGTTTTCAAAACTCATTTATTAGAGTATATATTTGAAGTCATTACGTTGGTGCTGCAACTCATGGAAGAAACATTATTGTTTATAATTATCCAGAGTAGTAATTAATATTAAGACACCTTTTTATAATAGCTGCAGAAACTAATTCTACGCAACAGAAAATCTTTTCTAAACATTCGGTATGGTGCTGTACTTTAAAAAGTATTTACGTCTGTATCCACACCGTTGGGTGGCTTGCGGAGTATGAATGTAGATGTAGATTACTGTTCAACTGAATCTTAAATGTTTAGCACATGGTTCATAGAATCACTTTCAGACCACTCTCCTACAGTTGCAGTCTCGAATAGCGCTTGGGAAAAATGAACACGTAATTGTTTAGGTGCGAGCTCTGATTTTTCTTGTGATGACTCTCATTCCTCCTTACGTAGATGATAGGCAATAAAATCTTTTGGCATTCAGAGGAGAAAGTTGGTGATTGTAATTTCTTGAAAAGATCTCTTCGCAACGAAAACCGCCTCTGTTGCAATGAGTAACACGTCAACTCGCTTACGATATTCGGACACTTTCCTGTGTTTCGTGATAGTACAAAACGGGCTTCCGTTCTTTGAATTTTATCGATGTTTTTCGGCAATCCTATCTGTTAAGAATCGGATTCCGCGCGACAACACTCCAGAAAAGGACGGACGAGCGTAGTGTAGGCAGTCATATTGGCAGATTTGTTGCATCCCCTAAGTGTTCTGCCAATAAAATGCAATCTTTGGTTTGCCTTTCCCTACATTTTCTGTGACAGTTTCAGTTTAATTTGTCAGTAATTGTAATACGTGGGTATTTAGTTGAATGGACAGCCGTAAGTTTCGTGATTTACCATGGGTTCGAATTTTAGCAGATTGCTAAAATATTCATGTGGACATCCTCAATTATTATTGTTTAAGGTCAATTGTCATTTTTCGCAACATGGCACACTTCGTGTCGGCATCATAGCATAAATCGTTTTGTTCTTCTAATGACTTTAGTAGACGGTAAACGACAGCTTCTTTTGCAAAAAAATCAAAAAATCTGTGTGAACTGCTCAGAATGTCCCATAAATCGTTTATATAGATTAACTGATTTAAATCATTGATGTGAATTTGCTATTTGCTAGGTGCATGAGTTACAAAGATTAAAGGGAAAATGTAAACTGAATGTAGCTTGACTAAAAAAAAATCTGCATATACATAAAACAGAATTAAAGAAAACATGCAGAGCCATATTGGAACGACATTTAATACAAACATGGCCGTTGTCTATCGTGATCTTCATGCTGCACTGATCCTCCTTTAAAAATCCAAGAAACCAATTTTTTTTATACCTTATCGGCTTCGACTAGAATTTTTCTTATTAATATGTAGAGTAAGTGGACATTTTAGTCCGTTGACGAGGGGTTGCAGATAAATCTTTGATGTTTCACGCAACATCTGATTCTACAGCCCGACCCCTGTATTATAATAATTCATCAATTAACTTAATTCTTATCAGAGTTTCTATACTTCACATCAGTTACTTAATTTTTCCTTAAACCCAAAACATAAATCATGATAAGTTAGACGGCTACCGTGGTTAAATGTGATGACGTATCCCTCACGTATAAAAGGAACACACAAGCTGAAAGTGCAGTAAATGTATATGCAGCTAATCGCAAGCACCCAGTGAAAAGTATCGACTGCAGAGCATGTATAGTTCCTTCATTTAGTATAAAATGAAAACCAGAAAATTTAAACCCTCCAGCTGACTGTTTAACGAAGGGTAAATATAAGAACAAAACAGTGCTAGAATGTCACGGTTGGTTCGTACAAGGTTTGGAAAAAATGTTGTGAACATGCACCACATTTGGTACAGACCTATCGTTAATACTGAAAACAGTTTGAATACCCCTCGGGATTGGTGCATGTAAGACCATAGTGATGGTCACTTGGGTATTAGATCATATAAGGGAACGAAATATCACCAGTGCGTAAACCAGAAGACAATCTCCGTAAATAGATTTGCAGCTGGCGAGAGTTTTATTTTGCTCAATCATTAATGTGCGAGCCTATGCCATGGAGTAAAGTGACTAACTAAACAGCTATTTAACAGTTTTTTAACTTCATCGAGCTGCACTTTACAGAAAAAAATGTTGTATTTACCGAGATATTATTTCTAAGTCGCCATTACTCTACATAATGTGACGTCTTGTTAATGTGAACTTTCTGAAACACTGGCTTCTCATACATAATCTGTCTTTTACCGAATATTTTTTTCTAGCTCCAAATAAAAATAAAGAGGCAAATCGAATGTCTAGCTTCACGCTATTCAATGCTGATGCAAAGAGGAAGTATTTTCCTTTTGTATATTTTTAAGTGACAGTAAATTTTTTTTTAATTTATGAATTTTATCGGAAGCTCTTACCCACAAGAAACAAATCTTTTCGTAGCGTTGGTAACTGTTGCTTTCACAGACTTATCGGCATCCCCTCGTTAGTTGCGGACTCTTACCGAATATAGGAGAGCTGGCGGCCACCGGCTGCAGGGGTCATACCTTCGCTGCAGCGTTCAAAGCGCCGTCGTTTTTACCATTCTATATCCACAGGCAAATTCGTCGGTGCTTTTTGCTCTACAGCGCGTGGTAAGATAATAAGAAAAATGTGCTGCGTGCTTCTGGCGGTTATTCTCTGGTTGAACTGCAAGGTGTTGTCTGTTGTCTCTCTCGTGCGTGGTTTACTTCGACGGTAATAAATACACAAGGACGTGCTGAAAAGTAAAGCTTCCGAATTTTTTATCTGAAAGTTTTAAAAATAAAACACACTTTATTGACATTTTGCATCTTTATTCATTGTGTGTACATATTTAATGGTCAACATAGTCACCCTGACGACGAACATGTTTCTGCCAAGCAGAAGCCAGTTTGTTAATACCGTTACTGTCGAATGTTTGACTTCGTTGACGGAGCCACAACCTCACCTCACGTTGTACCGCTTCATCACTGCCAAAGTGAATTCCTCGAATGTGTTCTTTTAGTTTTAGAAAGAGAAGAAAATCGGACGGGGTCATGTCGGAACTGTACGGGTATGATCGGTGACGTGAACCCAGGGCGTCGGATTGTTGCAGATGACTCACCGCTTGTGTGTTCTCCGGCATTTCCAGGCCTGAAGGATATTGGTGTTCCATGTGTGCACGACCTCTTCGAATTCAGTTTTTCGGAGGGTCTCACGTGCCGACATAGTTGCGTTACACGCTGGCACGTTACACGTTGCAACGGAACCCTCTAGCGACATAGTGTTGCAACTTGAGTCAGCGAAGCGGAAAAGTCGGCCAGATAATGCATATGACATGTAATACCTCAACCGATATTGACAACAGATTTAGAAACCGGAGGAATTACTTTTCAGCACGCTCTCTTAAGTGCTAGAGAAAATTACAGAGTTAAAATATTGGAAAGTACAGAATGTGGCTACAGAAATGAGAGTACCACCTCTGTCGATTTTGATGATTCAAAGAGCTACTGAAGTACTTACAGGTTACATAGATGAAGTTCGGAGAATGGTTTTATAAAACAAAGATAACAGGAGAGACAAAGAATATGCTCTTATACGTCTTCAAAATAATCAGCATTCTTCACAGCACACATTTGGAAAGCTTATAAAGTTTGTGATATTGGGGATAGTTGGGTAGGGTGGCAGTCAGCATTGTTAATCTGTCTTGTGGTGTTAGGGTACACTTGGTAGTCATCTATTTTTTATTCCTCTTTTCATAAAACACGTGTCCGCCTCCGTCGTTGAATGGCCAGTGCGGCTGACCACCACCCGGGTTCGATTTCCAGCCGGGTCGGAGATTTTATCCACTCGGGGTGAGGGTGTTGTGTTGTCTTCACCACCATCGACTCACAAGTCGCCGACGTGACGTGAAATAAAATGGCTCGCACTAGACCACCGAACGACCCCAGATGGCGTGTCCCGGCTAATAATGCCATACGATCATTACATTTCATATTATACGTGTAAGGATACATCGTCTCTAAGATAAGTAAGGCGACCATGGAATATTAACTATTGATATCTGAAAGCACAGTTACTCGTACAGTGACAGTGGTAAGTCACATCTACATCCAACCAATACGCTGACTCAGCTGTTATTCTTATGCATTGACCGGGCTGTGTGTGAATTTTTGACGGTTTCACACTTACGTGGACGCAAATACCGTAGCGTTTCGATTCTCCGCCTCAGAAACGCTACACAGAAACATTAAAATACGAAAATGCACAGGACAAAATTTACACAACACGCAAACCAGTGACATATATTACTTTCCTTCGCAACTTAGGGTTGAAAGGAATGGCGTCCGGGTGCATAAAATAACAACTAAGCCCATTATATCCAGTGTGGACACCGGAAAGGAGAAAACATTATAAAGAGACAACATTGTACAAGGACGGACATCTTTTGAAAACATCATGCTTTACTGCGTATCTGCGATGCTGTATTTTACAGTCCTATGCTCATTTTGCATATAAAATTACATAAACCTAGTTCGTTTTCGAGACTTCTCCTCTTCACAAAGAGGCGTAATTTTGTTATTTCGTATCAATTATCTTTGTATTCGTTTTGTAATGTACAGACTGAAACAAAACGATACCCACAAACTTGGAGGGTTTGTAGACGGTGTCTTGATGCGAAATGCGTGAGTTTGTAAACTGACAGACCGATGGCGAAACTCCTCGTAGTGGTCCAGACAGTAGTAAGCATGTTAGCGACCGTTTACATGCTACTTTTAACACACAGCAATAGACCGCTGAGTTTCGAAGACTTTCTAAATTCGCTAGACCTACCTTTCTACATGTTGCACGTAACCGACCCGTGCGTGGAGGTGCATAAGATTCATCTGTGGTATGAAATCTTAGAATTTCCCGTAACTTCTAGTAAAAAATAGCGGCTTTTCTAATCATAGTTCTGCTTCGTTAATTTCTGCTATACAAAGTCGAGAGTAATTGATAATTATACTTGCTCATCCTCAATTTCGAAATGAGTATTCGTTCTCTAAAAAAAAGTTAGTTTCGTAGAAATGTCAAGCTTCGCTTCCCGGCTGCTCACTAATTTTTTAACTATAATGACTGTTCTTTTCGCCTTGTTCACTCCCGCGGCATATAAATGCTGCGGTCACAGGGAAACCAAGAATTTCTGATTTATTTTAACCCTCGACGCCAGGTATAACGCGGTTGTCGGTATTTTACTACGAAAGATATTAATTGATTGAAAATATGATCGTGAAGGCATCCGACACCAAGTTGTAATAAAATTTCAGTACAAGCTGTAAAATTATCCCACTGTCATCATTACATACTGTCAATTGGTAATTGGTAACTGGAATGAAACAAAAACCGCTGTCACAAAAGGAAGGTTGAAATGGACAACTAACGATGCTTAACTCTCATCACTGGATCACATAATAGCGTAATAGCGTAAAAAGTGCAATAATCATTCACACTATGATGCACGCACATTAAAGTACTGTTCATGAATTAATCAAAATAATTATTCATACAGATAAGATACTGAACTTAGTGTTTTAGTGCAGTGGCTGAAACAGCATGTTCGTAATAAAACTTTATACTTGAGTGACAAAATGATTTGTAATGAAAAGCCGTGAAAACAACAGATGAAAGGAATCAGTTGTTTACAGCGATTTTAATTGAGCAGTGTCAGATTGTGAACCAAAACTGTTAGAGAGAAGCACTTAATAAGTAATTATCACTTAGCTGGACTGTCGCTATGACACCGCTGTTTAGTGGCAGATAAACAATTTCTATATCCTTCCTCATTCCTTTTATAGCCATGTTAAGTTAATTGTTACATAGCGGCACATCTCTTCTTACAGTGTCTCCATATAAGGCCCTGTTATAAGTATTCTTCCATGCGTACTTCATCGATCATCACAGCATGCTCACTGTCGCACACACAGTACACGTCACAGGCACAACGAACCAACTGCCACAGACTAACACCACTCAAACTGTTACGGTAAAGAAAGGCTGCCTAAGTGTTGTAGCTCTCACAGACAAGTACAATAAATATTTTACATGCTTTGTTTCTTGTTAACACACATTCTACTTTTCAGTATACACTAACTTTTGAAATTATTGATTACACAAATAGTATTATCCGCAAATCCTAAAGTGGTCAGATGGATATGACAATATTTATAGAAAAAGTTTTTTACGTCACTAACACGTAGCGTTACTGGGTGCAGTTACAGAACAGTGGCGCATACTTTGAAAAATCCCAGATCAGATTATGAATTGAAATTGATGAACTCACAAATAAAAACTATGCAGCGCTTTCATGTTTCCAAGTGAGTGACTTTAAATGGTTGTTACTGCCTTGACATAACTGTGTCGTTACACCAGATAACTTCCTCTCAATGAGCGCAATACTGACGGGCGCCTTATGGCGCGTCTAGCCACACGCTTCTTTCTTTTCCCGTTCGCTTAATAATAATAATAATAATAATAATGACAATGGCAACGCGAGTCGCTAGGCCGGAAGCCCTACCCGCGGGGAGACTGACCATCTGGTGCAAGTCTTTTGAGTTGACGCCAATTCTGCGACTTGCGTGTCGAAGAGGATGGAATGATGGTTAATACAGCACAACACACCACAACACTCATGACGAGTGGAGGAAATCTCTTATCCTGTCGGGAATTGAACCCAGGTTTCTCCGATGGTATTCTGTCACGCGGACCACTCCGCTATGGAGGTGGATCCCAGTCACTCTAGCGGCGATGTGCTTTGAAAGTGTAAATGGGAACTTAGATAACGTCGAACGTTTACACACCAATCGCAACAACACTGTGTCAGCTTACAAACGCAAGAGGGCTGGCCTAGCGGCAACTGTTGAATCCTGTAACACCATTCGATGACCCGTTGGACCCAGGCCTTAATTTATTGTTCAAAGCACCCTCTGCAATCCTACGAAGTTTCGCGGTATCCTTCTGATACCCCATGTATATTAAAAAAAAAAATGGGAAAATGATTCAAATTAATGGCAGAATCTGAAAATGTTACAACAGTATCCCTGCAGTGAGTGTATAAAAAGGCTGCCCCCGAGGTGGCACATGAGAATAATCGAAGGATAGAAATCAAACGACTGTGACCGCTGTTGCTTGATATATGTTCGCTGGCAACGTGAGCTAGCACTGAGCACAGTGTTTACTACGACCGCGCCTACGTAAGCAGAGGGCCGAGGGCAAACGCCTCCCACAGTTGACAACGCGGCCACAGACTGCCGAAAGTGGATGTGCATCCTGTGCTGCACCTTTGGCGCCAGGGTGTTGTAAAAGCTGGTATCTCTACGCCTAACGGCCACGACTGGTACCTTTCTCCTTTCACCAACATTTCTGAAGCACATATCTGCAACATAACTGTCTAATTAAATAAATGTGCCATCGGCACGCGACTAAGGTGAACGTAGGAAACAGTTTAAGGAGTTTACTAGCTGTCCTGGCAATTTACAGTTATTACGTTTAATTGGCCGCTAAATTTTGGTACTCCAGGGATAAGCCATTTTTACTGACTGCCGCGCGGGGTAGCCGTGCGGTGTAAGGCGACTTTCCACGGTTCGCGCGGCTCCCCCCGTCGGAGGTTCGAGTCCTCCCTTGGGCATGTGTGTGTGTGTGTGTGTGTGTGTGTGTGTGTGTGTGTGTGTGTTCGGAGTGGCCGAGCGGTTCTAGGCGCTTCAGTCTGGAACCGCTACGGTCGCAGGTTCGAATCATGCCTCGGGCATGGATGTGTGTGATGTCCTTAGGTTAGTTAGGTTTAAGTAGTTCTATGTTCTAGGGGACTGATGACCTCTGATGTTAAGTCCCATAGTGCTCAGAGGCATTTGAACCATTTGTGTGTGTGTTGTCCTTAGTGTAGGTTCGTTTACGTTACATTAAGTAGTGTGTAAGCCTAGGAACCGATGACCTGCCGCAGTTTGGTCCCATAGAACTTACCAAAAATTTTCAATTTTTTACTGATTATTTCACATGAAAGGATTCCTTATACGCTACCTACTCATTCCTCAAAATAACAATATGTCACTAGTTTGTAGAGGAGGGCAGCTGCAGTGTCTCGTATCTGTTTTGGAAAGGAACTGTTGCAGCCTCAGTCTTCTTAGAGAGCGAGTATAGAAGGTGTCATCGAATATAGTTCCGTGACAGTTTAAGAACGCACATTATGCTACGATTACTTTCTTCATTTGTTGTACCTAGCGTTGCCGTATAGTGGGCAGTGGTTGTCTGATGTAGTGTCCCAAACCGGAAAGGTGTATTCTTTACACGAGAAATTCTGAGTTATGCACCAGCTATTACAGCTGTCATGAGTTGCTGAAGGCTCGAAGACAGATTCAATGTTGATTCTCTACAGGAACCAGCAAAACTTTCTACCGTGTACGGGCAGTACATCCTACTGATCGGTGACCCTTCTCACAGCAGTGGTACACCTAGTGGCCTAACATCAGAAGAAGACAGCTGAATCAGGCATACTGCTTTGACCACACAGTACAACCATGGCCAGAGGTCGCTGGCCCCGTGTACCTCTTTGCCTCCAGGGGGCTCGTGGTAGCAAATAGTTCCTTTAGTGTCTCTGTGCTGTCTGGGTATTAAGGTCGGCGCAAAGCCACACGTCGAGCTCTGGGCTAGGCATCGACTGCACCCACAGTTCTTCAGTCAGAGCCTTTGCTGTGTATGGCGCCATGCTGCACCAGCAACCGCCGACCTATAGAATCGCCAGTGCCTGTCTTCACCTTCACCAGGAGTTGGTCTCTGTATCGGAGACGACCTGGAACTTGATACCATCCGTCGACCTTCCCTGCATTACTTAGTTCTGCTTCCAAGTACACATTAACTTAATTTGTTTTATAATTTCGGCCTTCAGCCTAGGTTGGGCTTTTCTTAATCTAGTGCTGAACGAACTATAACAAACTCGAAATGGTTAGCTTTTCTTCAGAGTAGGAATATTTTTGTTTATGTAGTTTTTAACAAAAACTGTCATACATTGTTTATCTGGGCTGTGTAGTCACTGTGCCTCAACTAGCCAACGACATAGCATACCACACAACGCTGAACCACGGAATGTAAGGACGAGGCCATCGATCACCGAAATGTCAGTCCCCATTCACTCTAACGACCCCTCCAACTCCACTTCGATAGCGTCGCCTCCTAGTGTGACTAGCTGTACCTCCCCATCAACTCTGCAAAAACCCCAGCAATAATAAGGAAAAGCACCCGAGCTTTATGTCAATGAAACATATTCTTCACAGTCTACAACAATCTAATTCAGCTAAAACTATAAAATATCTTGAACTAACACTCAATCTAAAGCTAACTAGGATTCCCCTCCTAAAATTCACACTACTAACGCACAATGCATTAAAACTACTGAAATCCGCCCCTTCCTCGATTCAACACTCCCATCAAATTCTTATATGCCATGCAATGTGTGTCGCTCTCTGTATACGTATGCCCTCCTACAGCCGTTTCCATATCTCCTGAAACACCTGCGATATCTTTGACTGTCCTGTGTCTCCCGTAAAATCTTACCCAACACCGTACTGTCTCCGCTATCGTTGAGAAACCTGACCCGTTACTGTGTCTCTACCACTATGTCTCACCTCCCTTACATCTCTAAACACTCCATTTCCTTTCCCAAGGTAATCTGAACCGCCTTCCAGTCTTAGACCATAAAATCACTTCTGTGATGAACCCATCTTATCATATATGACCTACCCTAACATTCCAAATGAAGGCTCATATCCACCCTTTTCCACCTCCTACAACCTACATTCCATCTTCTATTATTCCCAATATTAATGCTATTTCTTCTCTCATATCACTTCCTCTCCAGTTCCAACAGCATCAAAATTCCTCACTTAGAAAATGTTACCAATATTCCAGAACGCCATCATCTTTCCATGTTTCAAGACCACACACACCGACATCATCCTAATAAAGTTAATATCAACCATTTAATTCCTGTCAACGAATATTTGATTGTTTTATTCAAACGACCAGGTGCAGCAGCATGGATACTACCAGCCAGTCCCCCTACTGGAAATAACAGAGAAATAAACTAGCATTCTTGTGCTGCCATAGCTGTTGCGATTAAAATATAGTTACGCACTTAGAACACCTTCAGCTAACCTGCGGTTCAACGTATACAGTAAGAATTCCACCAGCGCTGGTGCTTCTACGAGGATAAAGTGATAACATCGATTACATCGATATAGTTTCATGTGTCGAACATGTCTTTGCAGAGTCCTCTGAAAACTACTCTGAAAATTTTAACAATATCGCGGAAGACAAGGGGGAGATTGAGTCAATAATTAAATCACTGAAGGCTAAGGACTCTCATGGACATGTTTGAGTATCAAGCAGAATACTTAAGAACTGTGCTGCACGTGTTAGCCCAGTACGTAGCCGTATTTATAACTTTTCCTTCGAGAATGGCCAGTTTCCTGAACGATTTAAGTGCTCAGTAATAAAGCCGCTTTCTAAAAAGGGAGAAAGGAATAATGTAGACAATTTTAGATCTATTTCTTTGCCATCAGTGTTTCCTAAAGTTATTGAAAAGGCTGTGTATGTAAGAATAATTGATAATTTTGTATCACATGATTTGCAATCAAATGTGCAGTTCGGCTTTAGAAGTGGTTTAACAACCGAAAATATTTTATTCTCTTTTTTCTGTGAGGTACTGAATGGATTAAACAAAATGTTTCGAACGCAAGGCATATATTTTTTTATTTAACTAAGGCGTTTTATAGTATTGATCACAAAATGTTGCTCCAGAAGTTTTGATCATTATGAATACATGGAGTAGCTCCCAACTGGTTCATCTCTTACTTTAACAACAGACAGCAAAAGGTCATTATTCACAGTATTGAGAATGGCTGTGATGTGGGATGTGAGTGGGGCACAATCAAATGGCGAGTCCCCCAGGGATCAGTATTGGGGCCACTCATGTTCCTTACTTATATAAATAATATCCCCTCTAGTATTACAGGTAATTTTAAAATATTTCTGTTTGCTGATGACAGTAGCTTGGTAGTAAAGAATGTTGGGTGCAACATTGGCTCTGTTTCAAATAGTGCAGTTCATGACATAAGTCCATGGCTTGTAGAGTATAAACTAAAGTTAAATCACAGTAAGACTCAGTTTTTCCTGTTTCTAACACACAATTCAACAAAACCCGACGCTTTAAATTCACAGAATGGGCATATGATTAGTGAAACTGAACAGTTCCAATTTCTAGGTGTTCAGATAGATAGAAAACTGTTGTGAAAAGCCCACGTTCAAGATCTTGTTGAAAGACTTAATGCTGCCATTTTTACTATTCGAACAGTATCTGAAATAAGTGATCGTTCGACACGAAAATTAGTCTAGTCTACTTTGCTTATTTTCGTTCGCTTATGTCGTATGGTACTATATTTTGGAGTAAGTCTTCCCATTCTAAAAGGATATTTTTGGCTCAAGAACGTGCAGTGCGGGCAATAGGTGCTGTAAGTTCGCGAGCCTCTCGCCGACCCATGTTCTATAGTCTGTGTATTCCGACATAGGCCTTTCTATTCCTTATTGTCGTTTCTTGTTAACAATATCAGCCTATTCCCAAGAATTAGCAGCTTTCACTCAGTTAAAACTAGGCAGAAATCCAGTCTGCATTTGGATCGCACTTCCTTGACTTCTGTCCAGAAAGGCAGTATACTGCTGATCCGTTTGCAGTAATCTACCACAAGAATTCAAAAATATTAGCAGTAATCCATACGCATTCAAATCTAAACTGACGAGTTTCCGCATGGGTCACTCCTTCTACTTTGTCGAGGAGTTCCTTGTAAAATGAAGCTGATTCCTATGTTTTATTGTTGATTGTGTTTACTTAAACTTAAGACATGTATTTTTTGGGTTCATAAACAAATTATTTTATCTGTTATTACTTTTATGTTGTAATTTCATGTACTGACTCGTTCCATGATCTTGGAGATTTGCTCGTGAATTTGGTCCTACGGAACTAGACGTGTAAAATAGAAAGTGTGCAAATACTTCATCGTGTGACAGCAGGTAAGAAGCGAGCAGAGATGTCAACAACATGACTTCCTACTATGAAGTGCGATATGTCGATCCATAAAAGTCCGTGGTACACAGTGCGTGACTTGACTCCTGGTCTGACTGAACTAGAGTACATCCTTCTTCACTGTGGCGCTAGGTTAAGGAAGGTGGCGGGCCCATCGACTTGTACCGTACTTCATACGTACGGCAACCACAGCCGAAATATTCCATGATTTCAATAAACAAGATCGCTGCGACTGTTATAATTCTTTATTGGAGAACACGACCGGTTTTGCAAATTATATTTGCATCTTCAGTGAAGCACCAGAACATGCAAATTTAATTTGCAAAATCGGCCGTTTTCTCCAATAAAAAACTCTAACCGTCGCATGGTCTTGTTTATTCCCATCGACCTGGCCTCTTTTACCCCACCCCGGAAAGATCCCCAGCACTCATTCGATATTGGTCTAAGTATACCAGGGGCTCTCCTGGAGGGGCTGGAACTATGAAGTCAATTCACAAGACATCCCTAAATCTAAATACAAGACATAGCGTAAGTTACTGTAGGCCTATAAGCATCTTAATTGACTAGTGTCATTAAAATATTAATCTACAATAAGAGATAATTTCGGAATATTCACGGTAATTAATAGCTAAATCTTAATGGGTTAATAGATAACACTACCTGTACCTCATCAAATGATTATTCAAGAATTACTCTGAAAATAGAATTAGTACGGTTTCAACAGTATCATACTTGTATATACTGTTCCTTCATACATTCACTGACAAAAAAAGTTAAGCACGTGGAAGGAATGATCTAATGCAGACAAAATATCGTACACATACATATCGTTAACAGCTATGTAAATGATGAGCTGAACTTATCTGTGATGGCTAGAACGGCCACCAGAGTGCATTAGCGCTGTTAGCACGTAACTATGTTATCAGGTCTGACAGGGCATATAATGGGCGAGCGCTACGTTAGATGGTTAATGAGCACCGTGGACCACGGCGAATGCTGCCAGGTCGCGTAAGAAGGCTGCCAACATTTAACAGAGGTTGATCTGGTATCACTGTAGGTCTATATGTGGCTGATTGATCGAATCATCCAATATTCAGACCTGTGGGGCGTTCCAATGAGACAGTAAGATGTTCGTGGACTGAACAGGAAGTTGAGTGAAGCCAACATGCGTTGTCAAGGACCTGACCAAATAAAGGCAGGATGGTTGTGTTGTTCAAGAAACAAGTTTCATCCTCTTCACATCTGTACGCGCTATCCGGGTACAAGTAATCGACTCACACCAAGACTCTGAGTTATCTTGTACCTTACAGGAGCCAGGCTACTGAATCGATGTTTCACACACGGACTGCTGTTGACGTTACGACGCTGGAGTGTTCACATATCTAGGAAAAAGGGACTGCTGAAGAGCGGCCTCACATTTTCTGAGATGAATTTCAGTTCCGTAACTCCTCAGATGACTATCGTCTCACGTTCTGCCATTGTTTTGGGTATAAAATGTTATCCCTAGTGTCACCATATGGGGAATTCTCAAGTATGACAACAGGTAGTGATTTATGGCACAGTAGTACGTCACAGACACACTCCGTCCTAATATATTACCTATCACGAGACAGTAACCTGACACCAGAGATCAATAGGAATACACATGTCTCTATGAAATGCTTGTATGATGTTAAGGTGCTCCTTTGACTATCAAAATCCCTCAACGTGTCCCCGACAAAACAAATATGGAACACGTTTGCATGTCAACTCCATCCCACAGCCTCGATGCAGGATATCGAGGGCAAACTGCAACAGTTTTGCGCCAGTTTACCTCTGGAGGGGTATACGTGGACTGTATAACACCGATCCCAACGGAATCAGTGCATGCATCCATATCTGTGGGGATACAGCATTCTACTCACAAGAGCACCTGTACCACCGATTCTGTTGTTACTTTAACTTGTTTTTATAATCAGTGATATAAAACCACATCGCCTCTCACCTTTAGCAGTTTCATTTTTTTTCTGTCGATATAGGTGCTTACCTTTTTTTTATCACTGAGGGTATGTATGAAACATGCTGCAGAAATCGCCATTTAATCTCAGCTGAATGTAAGCAACATAACGTGAACCTGAATACGAGTGAGTGGATCAAAAGATGGTTGTTCGGTCAGTTACGGATTGAGGGACTAAACTGCGATGTCATCAGTCCATCCATAAAGATATAATTAATCTAGGTTTGTAACGCCAGTCAGAGATTTGATCGAATTGTGGAAGTATGTAGCAGTGGTAAAATTGAGGCAATGAAAGCAATATTGGTGCCAGAGCGAGAAATAATTTAAGAAGGTGTAAAAGTATATGGGTTTGGCTGTTAATTATGTCAGAGCAGACGAAGGGGCTCCCAGGGCCAGAGCTCATCTGTAGTGAGAGAAAACCCACCCACATCTGATCCTCTGCCAACCCGATTAAGGGTGAATAAAGTTACAGAGCAAATAATGTCTTCCATCTTGGAGATTTGTAATAGTAAAAGTGAGAAGACAAAAAGTGTAATGGACATCAACTGGTCCAACAATAACAAACAAGGTTAGAAAATAAAAATGAGGTAGTCGGCGAGTGGGGCAGCTGAATTTCCGGGTCTGTATACGACGAGGGCCGTCCCTCTCACAGCCGTTCCACCCCCGATCCGTTATAATCAAAGTGTTAAAGAAGGTTTCTGATGGTTCTGACACAGTCATGCAGTATTTTTTGAAAGAATAAAAAGCCATTTGGCTGTATATTAATGTATTTATCTTCTGTACTATTTAGATTTTGGCTTTTATGCCGTTATCAAGCACTAGGCTAAAAGTTCTTAAACCATTAACAGGTAATGTCAGTCCAAAGCAGGTAAACAAGAAGGGAACAGCGCCCACAATTCGTTAGAGTGGTACTACTAAACCAGAATATATGCTGCTGCAGATAAAGGGGCTCACCAAATTTAAAAGCAATTAAAACAGAGAGGGATCACCAAGGCAGCTAGCAAAGGAGGTAGGGTCGATGGTCTCCTAGACCCAGCATGCGCCAAGAAATGCTCCAACACCAATCACATAACCCCCGCGCGAGACAGTTTAAAACGTTATATCTGAGAACAAAAACCACTTTCATGTGGAAAGGAGAGAACCAGCCGAACTGTCCGTAAGTCGTTTGCGAATATTAGAGGCAAAGAATCCAGAATACCATGCTTACCACGAAGAGCTAAAAGGAGAGGGCACTCGGCCACGATGTGAGTTACTGTCTGTAAGGCTTTTCAACCTCAATATAGGGGTGATCCGTTACATAAAATAAAACTATCGGTTATGTGATATGACCTGTGGAGAGGGGATGTAGGACGATGGATTCCTTCTGGGAGGAATAGAAAGAGGAACATCATGTAGCAATAGTCTCCTTCATATTGTGAAATTTGAGGGAGCAGTAACCCACCTAACGTTTGTCCATCTCTGAGTGAAGACAGGTCACATTTACGTCCAAAAATCAGCCTCTGGAATCGTAAAAACGAGTAGTGTGGGAGTTACCGCTTCTTAGTCAAACGGTCAATCAGTTTATTCCCTGGCATATCCACATAATTGGTACCCAGAGAAACACAACTGATCAAGCAGTACGACTGGGTCAGGAATAGTATCACACGATGGCAAAAATAACACGATCAGTACGCTGAGGATTGCTCACTGAGTAGCAACAAATTAGAATGTAGTCAGTGGAAAACTGTTTAACGAAACGTAGGGCTCTGTTAATGATTATCGGCTCCATCATAAATACATTGCACGTTACAGAGAACAAATGTTGTTCCTCACTGGCAGGAGATGTTGAGCCATATCTCATCGTACCTAAGGTTTCAATGTAAATGACGACAGCACCGTGGTACTCCTGAAGAACTGAGGGGAACAGACGTTGAAGTGTCATAGGGATGATTGAAATATTAGGTCCTTGAAAAAGATTGGTTCTAATCTGTAGTCTTGGTACTAACCAAGGAGGAGGAATGGGTGGATGGGGGAGGAGGGGGAGGGGAGGGGGGAGGGGCTTGCAGGAAAACATCGGGATCATATTCGAAGAAGGATAGGTGGATGTCGGTCTCGAGGAACATTCCAGCAGGTTTTCGCCCCTAACTGTGAGTGCCAATGGTTGATCACGCTTTCTATGCGAAAAGAATTAAATGAGGAAGTGTTGGTATTATCGAAACTGAAGAGGAAAGATCACCACTTTGGCAAGAGACTATCTAGTAGACTAGTCGGGGATATGCCAGTGGTAAGTCTTACTCCACGATGGTGGACTGGATTCAACAATTTCAAAGCTGAAAATGTTGCTGAGCTATAAACCTGGGGTGAGACCAGTGCTTGGCGAACGTTAAGGAGAGTGGCGCAATCTGCACCGCAAGGGATGTGGACAAGGGATAAGAGAACATCAAACTGTCGCATGCAGCTTGACTTTAGGTGACAAATACGTTGCAGCCATGTTAGCTTTTTATCAAAGATAAGTACCAAAAAATCGGGACTGTGCAACAATGTACAAGCGTCATGTACCCAAATACACTTATGTGTCAGTATGGACCATGGCAAAACGGTAAAAAAGGGTGACTCCGTTTTTGTGGGAGAGGGATGGAAGAAAGAAGGGTCAAAACAAACGTCCTTCGAAACGCAGCTTGGAGTTGGCGTTCTGCCAACATTACAAATTGGGAGATCTCGAGCTGTGTATGGATCCAGGGATTTTGCCTGGTTTATGGAATGGGGTGATGACACTATATCGCCATTGAGAAGGGAAAATATCCTCTAGCTTAATACAGTTGAAGTTCCTGAGTAACTTGAGTCTTTCAGTAACATTAAGAGGTTTTATCATCTGATTATGAACCAAATGACGGCCTGGGGCCATATTATGTGGAGAGTCAAGAGCCTGAAGCAGTTCCCAGTCAGTGAAAAGTTCATTATATCATTTTAAATGACAGGTAGTGAACGACATGAAAATGTATTCAACTTAATGTTTATGCATTCGAAAGGTATCTGGGTAACAAGAGTATGCTTATGCTGTCGCAGAATGGGTCGCAAACTGTCCAGCGAGAACTGACACACCAGTACAAATACTACCACGAAGGAAGAGACCCAGAACAGCTGTTGTTCTTTGGCAGTACAGATGAGAAAGTAGCCGACACCTAGGATGAATAGGCATATTGTTCAAGGAGGAGATGTAGTGCTCCCGCCATTGCTTCTTACTGTCTTTCATTAGATAGCAGGCCTTAATGCACAGCCGCTTAAAAATGAGGAAGGTGGTTCATGAAAGCTGTCGCTTGTGACCTTGCAACTTCCATCGACGATCCTGAATAGCTCTTGTAATGTCTTAGGTCCACTGTGGCACTTTTCAGCAGTGGAAGGGGTCTGTAGAATGGAGAACAGCAGTTCCAGCAACGCTGGTGATCCAGTTTGAAACGTCTCCCACAACCTCGTCCACGAAATCTGGCAGAGAGGTAGTGAAGATGACATCAGAAGAATACAAGTGCCAGTTGGTTCTCCGAAGAGCTCAACGTGGTAACTGGTTCATTGGGCAGTGACAAGAATGTGACAGGATCATAAGAAAGAGGACATTGTCGTACAGTAACCACTGCAAACGAAGTTACGAGTATGGGGGAAGAGATCGTAAGGTTTATAGCCGAGACTGTGTAATGGGTGGCACTGAAGTGGGTAGGAGTACCGCCATTGAGGAGAAACAGATCAAGCTAGTTAATCAAAAGGTCCCTACCAGATGAAGTGATACTTCGCCCATCAGGGGGGGGGGGCATGTTGAAATCCCCAAGAAGGAGAAAAGGGAGTGCATGAGAATTGTTGGATGAAGACGGTAACCTCATGGTCAGTGCCCTATCTGGATGTAAATAAACGTTGTAAACGGTGATTGCAGATGTTTTCACTATTGCTTCCAATTTGGTGCAGAACGGAATCCACTCACTGACGATGGCACCTGTGCACTCCAATGTACAGACCACTCCAGAAGCTCTCTCAGGACTAATACAGTTTGACAAAATACATGGTAACCTTAAAGAGCTGAGGCTTGCAGATCGGTGAAGGGTGTTTCTTGGGAAGCAACATAAATTGCAGACCAAGATGAAATTAATTGTTGTAGTTCTTGAAGGTGACAGTGATCTCTATTGTAGCTCCAAGGAATAATAACGTTGAGGGTGTCCTGCTTAGGCGTGAAGGGGCCAGATTCATTGTCTGTCACCAGTAGTAGTACTGGTTTGGAGTCTGATGTCTTAGGAGGACCTGACTTCTCCATAATTAGTGGAGTAGCCTTCTCCTGATGTTACCCCTTCTTCTTCTTCTTCTTCTTCTTCTTCTGTTTCACAATTTTTGACAGTCAAGCAACTTTTGACAGTCAAAATTCTTTCGAGGGATTATTAGCTGATGGTTCAGGAATGGAAGAAGAGCAAGCGAACGTTCAATCACTGTGTGGTGCTGGGGCTCTGATCTCTGGATTTCCGGAAAGAGAGTTCCTGAGCGGGAACCCTGTCAGTAGCAGAACCCAGAGAAGGATGCTGATTCTCCAGCTAGGTGCTGGGAACCATTCTTCGCGTCTGTTCAGAGAGGCAGTGGTTCCCGAAGATGATGCCATAGGAAACCAGGAACCTATCTCTGGTGAGATCAAGTTTATTAGCGCGACTACTGGGGGTCGATAGTGATGGAGTAAATACACAAGACACTGCTGACGACCTGCACAATAGTAGGAAAAGTCTATATCATTAAGACTGGATACAAATGATCATATTTCTACCGAGCTTCAAAATATGAGCAGTGATTTGTGACTTTCACTTCTTGGATTTTGTCTTACTTGAGCATTTTAACGTACTTCAGTGATCTAATAGGGTGTTCATTCCCACAAGTGACACAGGCAGGTGATAGCACACATGATAAATTTTCGGGAAGTGGATAGCCACAGTCTCCACAAATTGGGTCGCCCGAAGGGCTGAGATTTGAAGTACCTCATCGGAGTTGGCAAATACGACTTTATGTCGGAGTGGTAAACCAGGATTTTGACCTTTTCTCCAAGCAAATATCCCTGAAAAGCGAGGATGAAAGCACTGGTAATTTAACTTGTTGTCCGGTAGGCTTCGATATACACACGTACGAAGTGGATTCCTCACCTCTTCAAGTGTTTGCTTAGTTCGTCTGTCCGCAGCGTTAGGCTGCTGTGAAAAATTAATCCCTGTTTCATATTTAATTTCTGACGGGGTGCGAAGGTAAAAGCTACATCACCAAGCTATTTGCAAGACAGTAACGACCAGGACTGAGTAGGATTTACCCTCGTAATTAAGATGGAAACACTTCGTCATTTATTAAGGAAGGAAAGTTCGCCAGATTTTAACGTTATCAAAAAAATATATATATTAGTTTAGTAGAGATCAAGGACGCTTCACTGTTCGGGTGCAAACGAGAAGCTAAGGGAAGTGACTGCCTGCAAGTCGCTTCGTTTTATTTTCCTCTCATGGCGTAGCCAAGAAGGGGAAGTTCATAGAGTTGGCAACGATCTGCACTGAATTGCGGTTTGTCTAAGGGACTGCCGGGATCTCGCGGCCACTGTCTGACAACTTCGCTCGTTTCGTGACTCCAAATACCTGCTATGATGTTACCCGCTATGAACGGGTACTCTCACCACGGGCGCCACCCAACCAGTGCAAAGAACATCTAGCGCGATGACCAATGCCCGCAGTCCCGGTGTCCCCAAAGGGACAGGCACTTACTGTTCGGTATTTGCGGGGAAGTGACAGCTTTTTGGCCATCCCACATGGACTGGCTGCTATGCTGGGTATTCCCCGCATGAGCCGGATAATCCGTAAAAGTTTCTGAAAATGTGGAGGTCGAATCCAAATGTGAAGACTTAACTCTAATTAACCGAAATATGTAGTATAGAAAAGGGAGCGATGTGAGAGAAGCCAGAGACTACATCGTACAAACGAGCTAGGTTGTCAGCAGGGAATCTGTCCCAGAAAATGAGTTGGAGGAACGAAATAGTCAGAGAGTAAAATCGCATCACAGAGCACGAAGAAGCACTGCAATGGGCCACCATGGTAGCCACGCACCTGCTGACAAAAGAGCTGTGAGCCCCTGGGGTGGCGGATCAAAAGAGGTAACAAAAAGTACCGCGACAAACGCCTTACCGCTGTCCGCGTGTGCAGTGTTGTGCTGGCTGCACCGGCGGGCCGACAGCCACTACGACTTGATGACTCCCTGGCTCGCACCAAGTCGTTGTGGCTACCAGCTCTCAGGGCAGCTGCTGGGCAGCGCCATGTCTCGCCATCTTCACTTTACTTGTCTACTCACCAGTACGGAATTCACACAGCTACTCAATTAGGACATAACAAAGAAGCAGAAAGAAAGTTTAAACGGTAAAACGTATTTAAGTATTAATTATCATACAAACCTTAAACGGAGTACACACTGTTACTGTTTCCTTGCAAACATGTTTCCAGCGCTGTTTCGCACGAAGTCTTCAAGTGTTTCTTGGTAAGACCTATGTCCACGTCAGCAACCAACATTTGTTGTTGAGTATTCGAATCGTCTACAACGTTAAGTGTAGTGACAAGGACGATATACACTGGTGTCCAAAATTAAAGCAACAAATGGAAGTTTTTCAAGGTTTTCTTTATTTTGCTACGAAACAGTATGAACAGGCGATAGTAAAGGAGATACAATGTAAAGAATAATGAACATAAACAACTGCAACATGCATAACGGTAGAGAAAAATGTTCTTAGTTTTTTTCCAACTTAACGGATTTGCAAACACATGCCGACAACAAGTTAATGTGCTCAGTATGGGGGATGACCACATACGGCAGCAATACAGGTCTGACAACGACGAGGTATGCTGTGAATCATGTCCTCAATCTCATGTTGATGCAGTAACGCCCAGTCTTCCTGTAGAGCTGCTCACGAGTCTTGGACAGTGGTTGGTGGATTCTGACGTGTTCCAACCTGTCTCCTTAATGCATCCGAGACATCCTATAGGGGATACAACTCGAAAGAAAGAGCAGACCACGTCATCCGTGCAATATCTTGCGTCTCCAAGAAAACATCAACCATCTGTTCTCTATGAAGTCGAAGCCCACAGCACCTCGCAACAATCAAAAAAATGGCTCTGAGCACTATGAGACTTAACATGTATGGTAATCAGTTCCCTAGAACTTAGAACTACTTAAACCTAACTAATTTAAGGACATCACACAACATCCAGCCATCACGAGGCAGAGAAAATCCCTGACCCTGCCGGGAATCGAACCCGGAACCCGGGCGTGGGAAGCGAGAACGCTACCGCTCGCAACAATCGCACGTGAGGTCCCAAGGTCTCGTCACGATACCTGACAGCAGTTAAACCTTGCCATTTCACCCACACAGTTTCAAGAAGATGTCTTCGAGTGGTCATCATAATCCCTGCCCACATCATTAGAGACCCTCGTCGATACTGGTTTCTTTCCATAATGTTTGGATCCCGGAATCGTGTTTCGCGTTCCCTCTAGTTGCGAATCCGTTAAGAATCTCTCTCCGGACGAAATCGGAACTTATGTTCGAAAAGAACATTGGCCCATTGTTCGACTGTCGAGGTGGCATGTTGTTGACTCAACTCTAGACGTTTCCTTCTGTGAAGACGTGTCCGACGTACACATACAGCAGGTCTCCAACACTGATGATCGTAACACCAATTCTCCCTTTTTTTCGTTATATAATATAAGTTTTTTACTTTACGCAACCTATGTTTCCCGTTAGAAGGCAATTTTTCTAGCGTAACTGTTTCAAAGATGTTACTGTTTTCCGAATGAGGTGGCCAACTGGTAAAACACGGGACTCTCATTTGGGAGAACGACGAAGTAATCAGAGATGGAGCAGAAACTCTGATTGTGGAAGTAAATCGGCCGTGTCAATTTCAGATGAATTATTCAGGCTTTGAGCTAAGCGATTGGGGGATGTCCTGAAACATGTAAATATGAATGGTCGGAAAGGGATTTGTAATGCTGTCGTCATGGATGTGAGTCGAGTGTAGTAACCACTGCACGACATTGCTTGGTATCTGCCTTAGATTACATTTAAAATATCTAGTTCCATAGTATACCATATTACAATGTAGTACTACTTACCAAACATCAGTGACTTTAGCTAAGTTCAATAATTTTCACAGTATATAAAAATGGAGATTTTTTGTAAAAGTTATCTAACTGAATACCTTTGGGAGTGTGAGAAAGAAAATATGAGCCAGGCTTTCATTTAAGTATTCTTGCAGCAACCAGGAATGATGAGAAAGTAAAATACATTTGATCATTCAGTAGCAGTCCTGGGTCGCCCGTCTCCTGATTTTAAAATTTCTAACATTTCCAACGCTCAAAGTATAAATTTTCTTGGGATTTAGCTTGTAACGATCGGGTCCTTTATATCTTCCTTAATTAGTATTAATTTTCTTGAACAGTAGCATGTAGAGGAACCAACACGTAGGGGGAGGAAGGGGGAGGGGGTTGGTAACGAGCTTAAACAGTACTTGGGTCATGGCATATGGTGCTTATTGTAGGTTGGTGGTGTGCTGAGCAGCTCACTACATAACAAGATATCTTGCACGCTGACCTATACTGATGAGCCAAACATCATGACCACTGCCCAACGCGAGACTGAATGCCAACTGTTGGTATGCGGACACGGGACGCGATAAGTGAAGTATGTAAACGCAGCAGAGACGATGAGGTATCATTCGGGTCACAGTTGGAGAAATACACTGTCATAATTGACTCTGACACAAAGTCAGATAGTTATGACCTGGCGCCTTGGAACGAGGATCTCGGAAACGCAAAACTACACTGCTGTTTGCGAGCTGCTGTTGTGAGCATCTATGGAAAATGGTCGCAGGACGGCGCAGCTGCGAGTAGGCCACAAGGTATTGGCCGTTCACACCGAAATCAGAAAACACAGAAATCGAAGACTTGGCCACTGCACAGGCACTGCACTGCACTGCACAGGCAGCAACCTGTGGCAGATCTGGCGACAGAGTACTGGGTAATATGATTAAACAACCGTTTCTTGAGAAGGTCCCTATGAAAACGAGTGATCGTAGGACATTGAAACATTGTGTAAAATTTTGTAAAGACATTCGGAAGAGGAATAACGAATAAACCATTGAAAGAAACACGTTTTAATTTCCACATGAAATGGTAACATTTTTTAATTGCATACGTTCCAGATTACAAAAGTTCTTCAACTTAACGACCATCTGCAGCCACGACAGTCGTAAGTTTGTCCGCAAACCATTCCACAGTTATTCACAGCACTTTTCGAATGGCGGACCACGACATGTTCAGCTGTCACTACACAACTCGCGCACTGCTTTATGGTCGCTCACTGCGTCTAGCATTCGCAGCCTCGGTAAGAGTAACTTTTTGAAACATTTGTGGTGCAATTGTCCGTCGGCCTCTCCCAGGAGCAATTCCCTATTCGATCTTCCAGATCATGTCGTACAACCCCAAGATGGAAAGAGGACCTTTCTCTATTCCTTTAATACGTCGATACGCCCGAAGAACAGCAACACTAGTGCTGTTGTTTTGATAAAACAGCTTTACGAGTAAAGCCCTGCACACCTTGTCCAAACCCACGTTGACTGCCTGCAACTGTAATGCACTCCGATGCTTTGTTTCAACCCTACGTCGCCGCACCAGTAACGGCGCCTGATGGCTAGTTATGACACTAACACTGATAACAATGCAAATCCAGTCTGAACATCATTTCTATAAAGTTGCGTACCCTTTCGGTGAATAGCGTTTCTGTATATGTGGAACAGGCACCACATTTACGTACATGTATACGGCTGGACGGCCATTAAGATCATTTCGGTGAGGATGCGCTCTCTCTCCTGAACTCTTGCAGCAGGCAATGAGTATGGTGGACAGGGGTGACACGTAAGCAGTGTGGACCAAGTTGAGAATTGGGTCGGACGGAAAGCGCGCTCGGATAGCCAAAGGGCTTAAGGCGACAGCTCGTGTAAAGCATGTAACCCAGGTTCGAGTGCCGGTCTGGCACTAACCTGCACTTGTCACTACTGAGATCATTTCATTGCCCAGTTGCGGCCGATGTCAGAATTTATTTCATTTAATCAAATAATTTTTTCGTCTACACTACCTCAAGTAGTGAACATTTCATTGTAACCATCCAGTACAACGCAAACGATGGTATCCTGATACGCTGTCATCCAGACGAACGGCTGCTCGAAACATACACCACCAAAATCGTACTACAATGGTTTGAGAAGCATGACAGTGAACTCGGATTTTTTGGTCACCAAGCTCGCCTGACCACAAATTGATGACACATCTGGGGAGTTATCGTGCACCATCTCCGCTCCACTCCCCCCCCCCCCCCCTCTCCCTCCTCGCCACCAAACCACCGGCCCGTAGTTCACGGAATTTCCGAGACCTGGACGTGGATATCTGGTGCTATAAACAGCCGGAAACCGACTGAGAACATGTCGAATACATAGCACGTAGAAATACTGCTGGAGTGGGTTCCAAAGGTGGACCAACACGCTACTAAGCAGATGGCAATAATGTCTTTACTCTTCACTGTACATCATGGATTACCTAGAAAACTGACACAAAGCAGTCATTTACTAAATTATAAATATTAATAACGCTGACTCGTTTTTAACATTGAAAATTTCATGATGAGTCTGTCAGTCATTGGCCATAATTGTGACATTACCACTATTCAGCGAACTTCGAGTTTCGCTTATAAATGACTGTCACAGAATCACCGGAAATATACGAAGCAGCACCAAACATTACTACGCTGTGTCGTGGATACTGTAGTGCACCACGTCAGTCTGTGTTCATTTTTGGAACACAACCTTCAACCAGCTTAGAGACAGAAGTGACGACACTTTCTGCAGGATCTGACCATCATTTCGCAGGACAATGCTCAAGCACGCACAGTGCAAGCTGTTACTGATTTGTTTGACTGATGGGGCTGGTAAGTGCTATACCACTTCCTGCACTCCCCTGTATTGTATTGTATTGTGTTGTATGTTAATTGGGGACCTAGAAACGACGGAGGGGCTCCGTCCCCGCCGCAGCCGCAGTGGTCACAACCCCATGACGACTACCGCAGTCCACTTCAACCCTCCGCCGCCCCACACCAAACCCAGGGTTATTGTGTGGTTCGGCCCCCGGTGGACCGTCCAGGGAACGTCTCACACGAGACGAGTGTAACCCCTGTGTTTGCGTGGTAGAGTAATGGTGGCGTACGCGTACGTGAAGAACTTTTTTGCGCAGCAATCGCCGACATAGTGTAACTGAGGCGGAATAAGGGTAACCAGCGCGCATTCGCCGAGGCAGATGGAAAACCGCCTAAAAACCATCCACAGACTGGCCGGTTCACCGAACCTCGACACAAATCCGCCGGGCGGGTTAGTGCCGGGGACCAGGCACTCCTTCCCGCCCGGAAAGCCGTGCGTTAGACCGCACGGCCAACCGAGCGGGCGCACTCCCCTGACTTAAGCCCTCATGAGTTCAACTCGATTTCTAAACTGAAGGAAACACTTCACGGCATTCGCTTCAGAACTGCAACAAATTCGTCGGGCAATAGACCGCGCCGCTCGAAGTGTCAACACAACTGCACTGCTAAGGGTATCCTACGATTTCCACATCGCTGCAACGGTTTACACACAATGCTGGTGACTACTTTGAAGGTCAGTAAAACTTTGAAAGACGGATCTCTTTTGTACGAGCTGTAAATAAATAGTTGCGACTATTAAAGTTCCAACCCTCGTATATTATCAAACACGTTACAAAACACGAAGAATCTGTGGCATGAGTGCAAGGTTAACGGGCGTTTGCCTCATCACGATTCTAGTTAATAGTTTTTCGGACATATGCATATATGCTTTCCCGTCTCCGCAGTAAAATATGTTTCTGTTTAAGAGCAACAACACACTTCTCGCTAAAGTCATGTGGACAGTTCTTTAGAGAACATACGTTTGAGATAGTTTGCACGACAGATAAATCCCACACTATCGAATATACCGTATTTATTAATCCAACTATGATAAGAGTCTAGCGCTGACGATCAAATCCTGCAACTTCGTGTATTTTATATAACACACCACAGAAAAGGCAGTTTAAAATCCGAAACATTTCCCGAATCTGTTACGGAAGTGATAAATAATTATAGATTAGATCCAGTCAGGCGGGTAAACATATGTTTACAGTGGCTTTAGCAACAGCAGAAAGTAGTGGAATTGCTGCACATAGTGTGACGTGTATCAAGTAAGTAATTTGTAACGATGAGTGAAATGTCTTGACAAGTTGCCATACTCATCTTCACATTCCACACGTTTCCTCTTTACTATAGCAAAATCGTCAGATTTAATGTGCTGGACGGCAAGATTTACCTTGCATCCGTATTTATTGTTTCTCATGTTTCGTGTCCGCATCGACAGAGCAGTGAGCGTTCCAACACACCAGTGAAAGGTGACATTACGAATCAACTAGCAATACATGCAATGGGTTTCTTTTTAATCGGTAGTGTCAATATGCATTCGAGTTTTAGGAGCCATGACCTGAAGTGACGTCATGATGACATGATCAAGTTATAAACATAAAGCAAGCCATCATTACAATCTTAAGAGAGTCCTCTTATAAAATATAATATACTACTAGATAAAGCACAATGTCACCAAAGCAAAAACTATAAACTCATTATGATATTTAGCTGTAGACGATTGATCTCATAACTTCTCTGTTACATAGGGAGTGCGTGGTATTGGAGTCAGATATTTTTCTCGTCTCCATACGTCAGGCTGCAGCCTCAAGTTCGTTACTAGATTATTGAAGTGCACAAGTTGCCTCTGAAAAGCTAATCTCTCGTCAGAAACCACCATACAATATTCACATTCCAGTACTATAACTGTTGTTACAGAAAAGCTGTAGGTCTGATTGGTCTGATAAGGGACTTATATGATTCCAGCCACAGCAGCACAGAAAACTGTAGTAGGCTGCATATTGGAAGGTGCTTGCTCACTATTGTCCATACAAGTAAGCAAAAATCACTGTCAAAGTGAAGCTTTTTCCTGCCGTAGTAGCGACTGCATAACCGTGAATAGTAATAAACATGTTCCCCACTATCATTATCGAACCTAATCTTGTTTCTATCAGGAACGTAGAGAGTATCCGACCCTTATCAGTTGGCTGACCAGTCGATTTCTACATAGTGTAGAGCTCTACCAAAACATACACATTAAATATGACTATACCACAGGTGTAAAAGAACTTGGTAACGAACCTAAGGTTGACTGATGGTAAAACTATATATTAACTCTAATTTCCACGTTGTTTCCAGTGTGAGACTTATATACCATTTGCTTCTTGCTACGGTTCATACTTGGGCTCCTGCCACAGCTGTATTAACAACTACCAAACCCCATACTCCAGACACAGCGAAATTACCGTCACTAATGGGAATCACTCTCTCAGCATCTAATATCCTGTACTTTATGTACGAAACATTGTGAGGCGTAGTTGTCTGACAGTGGTTCTACTTTATAACGTGAGTCGTGCCTACTTTGTGTTGAAATTGGCATTCGTTGACCTTTATGGATAATGCATTCCTGCCTATTGTGTGAGCCTGTGACATAGGCGCATCCCAGACCAATTAAATTTTGACATGGTAAGTTTCGGAAATACATGAGGCGAAAGTCTGATGGGACACCTTGTGTAGAGAGATATCTAGATAGTTTATTGCAGTGATCTTAACACTTTCTTCGAAAGACAGATCTACGTTTTAACACTAAAATCATAACATTAAGAAGTTGTAATTGTAGCGCTAAAGCGTAGTACTGGCAGACGATATCAGTGAATGTTATTCTGCAGAGTTAAAACAATCACATGTTATTCCCCATATTCTGCATAGAGGAAGACATTTGCACATCGAAAGGTGCAGCCTACAGTCCATATCGCATAGCCCCGTGGTAGGTCATGGATGCCTTCACCTGGCAGCAGTACCTATGTGACAGCCAGCAAGTGTCTGTGTGTCTGCATCTTATCGTTTAATTGTTAACATTTACCATCATGCACTGTTATTATTTTAAATGAAAGTCCTCCTACCATGTGAAACTTGCTGACGTTGAAATGCATTATCCATAAAGTTCAACGAATATCAATTTCAACACAGTTTTTTGTTTAATTGGCAAACGTATGTTTTTTCTACAGAAGTGAAAACTAGTGATACAGTTAGAGATAGCAGAATTGGTTTCAATGTTGTAAAACTCATACATTTTTGTCTTAGAGTATATATCTAAGGTTTGTTCGTGATGGAGGACAATCGAATTAAACTTCAGGCAAAATCAATAAGACACGATTGACATTATAAAGTATAACCACTCGTCACAATGTTTCGTACGTAAAATACAGGATATTAGATGCTGAGAGAGTGGTTTCCATTAGCTTGGGTAATTTCGCTGCGTCTGGATGTGGGTTTTGGCAGTTGCTAGTGTAGCTGTACTAGGCAGCCCAAGTATGAACTGTAGCCAGAAGCAAATGGTATAAACGTCTCACAATGCGAACATCCTGGAAATTACAGTTAATACATAGTTTTACCAATAATCACAGGTTAGGTTCGTTACCGAGTTCTTTTACAACTGTAGAGTAGTTATATTTAATGTGTTTTTGTTTCGGTAGAGTGGTAAACTACGTGGAAATCGACTAGTGAGCCAACTGATAAGTGTTGGCTACCTGCTACGTTGCCGGTAGAACCATGACTAGGTAAGATAATGATACTGGTGAACATGTTTATTATTATCTGCTGTCATGGAATCGCAATTACGGTAGGCAAATGCACCACCTTGCAACAGATTTTTGCGAACTGTTATGGATAATCATCGTCAAGCACTTTCCAATATATATCCTACTGCAGTTGTCTGTGCTGTAGTGGATGGGACCAATTAAGTCGCATATCAGCCTAATCTGTATAAAAGGGCACAAGAGCTAATGTATACCTGACTACAGCTCTTGTGGAACGACAGTTGTGGTACTGGAATGCGAATATTGTATGTATATACGTATCATGCGTCAACATGTGGTTCGTCATGAGAGAGTAGAATGTCAGAGGCAAGTTGTACACTTCACAAACCTAATGAGGACTCGAGGCTACAACCTGTTGCATAGAGCAGAGAAAAATACCTGAGTCCGCTGCCACACAACAAACACACTTCGTAACAAAATTATATAATTCGTTGTCTACAAGTATATGTCAGAATAATTTTCCAGTTCCCGCATGCGGACATCATGCTGCATCAAGTAGTATATTATATTTTATGCGAGGTATCGCTTAAGATTGTAGTGATGGTTTCCTTTCTGCATGTACGTTGATCATGTCATCATGAAGTCACTTCAGGGCATGAGTCCTAAAATTAGAATATATACTGACACTACTGATAAAAAAGTGTTACATTTGTGACAGGTTCGCTCGTGATGTCACCTTTCACCCATATGTGAGAGCCCTAACTGCTCTATGGATAGAGACACGAAACTTCAGAATCGTTAAAAGAGGATTAGAGGTATATCTTGCCATCCAGCACATTAAATCTGATGATTTTATTGTAGTAGAGGGGAAGCACGTCGAAAGTGCCGATGAGCTTTTCTACGTATCAAGACAGTTCACCCACATTTACAAATTACCTTCCTGATACACGTAACGCTATGTGTTATAATGCCACTACACTACGCTACTAGTAATAAACCACTATAAACATATATTTACTTATCTGTGTCTATCTAATTTATAATTATTTATCATTTCCATAACACGTTTCGGGAAATAATTCGGATTTTAAACTGCGTTTTTCGTGGTGTGTTACATAAAATACACTCCTGGAAATTGAAATAACAACACCGTGAATTCATTGTCCCAGGAAGGGGAAACTTTATTGACACATTCCTGGGGTCAGATACATCACATGATCACACTGACAGAACCACAGGCACATAGACACAGGCAACAGAGCATGCACAATGTCGGCACTAGTACAGTGTATATCCACCTTTCGCAGCAAAGCAGGCTGCTATTCTCCCATGGAGACGATCGTAGAGATGCTGGATGTAGTCCTGTGGAACGGCTTGCCATGCCATTTCCACCTGGCGCCTCAGTTGGACCAGCGTTCGTGCTGGACGTGCAGACCGTGTGAGACGACGCTTCATCCAGTCCCAAACATGCTCAATGGGGGACAGATCCGGAGATCTTGCTGGCCAGGGTAGTTGACTTAAACCTCGACGATCACCAGAGGTGTACGGCCAGTGTAGGAGATCGCTCCCCACACCATGATGCCGGGTGTTGGCCCTGTGTGCCTCGGTCGTATGCAGTCCTGATTGTGGCGCTCACCTGCACGGCGCCAAACACGCATACGACCATCATTGGCACCAACGCAGAAGCGACTCTCATCGCTGAAGACGACACGTCTCCATTCGTCCCTCCATTCACGCCTGTCGCGACACCACTGGAGGCGGGCTGCACGATGTTGGGGCGTGAGCGGAAGACGGCCTAACGGTGTGCGGGACCGTAGCCCAGCTTCATGGAGACGGTTGCGAATCGTCCTCGCCGATACCCCAGGAGCAACAGTGTCCCTAATTTGCTGGGAAGTGGCGGTGCGGTCCCTTACGGCACTGCGTAGGATCCTATGGTTTTAGCGTGCATCCGTGCGTCGCTGCGGTCCGGTCCCAGGTCGACGGGCACGTGCACCTTCCGCCGAACACTGGCGACAACATCGATGTACTGTGGAGACCTCACGCCCCACGTGTTGAGCAATTCGGCGGTACGTCCACCCGGCCTCCCGCATGCCCACTATACGCCCTCGCTTAAAGTCCGTCAACTGCACCTACGGTTCACGTCCACGCTGTAGCGGCATGCTACCAGTGTTAAAGACTGCGATGGAGCTCCGTATGCCATGGTAAACTGGCTGACACTGACGGCGGCGGTGCACAAATGCTGCGCAGCAAGCGCCATTCGACGGCCAACACCGCGGTTCCTGGTGTGTCCGCTGTGCCGTGCGTGTGATCATTGCTTGTACAGCCCTCTCGCAGTGTCCGGAGCAAGTATGGTGGGTCTGACACACCGGTGTCAATGTGTTCCTTTTTCCATTTCCAGGAGTGTACATTCTAGTTACGGGATTTGCTCTTCAGTCCTAGAGCCTTACCATAACTGGATTAATAAATGCGGTATAGATAATAGTGTGGGGCATAATTATCGAGCAAACTACCTCAAACGTATATTCCCTAAATAATTGTCCACTTGATTTTCGCGAGAGCGATGTTGTTGCTCTCCCACGGGAACATATTTTACTGCAGAGATCGGAAAGCAGCCCTGGGTTTACATATGCATACGCCCCAACAACTATTAGACGGAATCGTTAACAGACCAACGCTCGTCAATCTTGAACATGTGACAGATCTTCGTGTTTTGTAACGTCTATGATAATATATGTAACGCTGGTCTTAACTACAGATCAATTAATGCTTACAGGTTGGTCGTGTGATCAAAAAAAAGTCTCTTCCGGTTATGACTCCTAAATTTTTATAACACATCTGCTTCTACATACTACTGCGCTCGTCATATGGTGTATGATGGAGGGCACTTACTGCGAAGAACAATAATTGTCTATATGGCTCAGTACACGTCCTGATACGTCTTATCATTGTGGTACCTACGCGAAATGTTCGCTGCCGGTAGTAGATTTGTTCTGTAGTCAGCTACAGTTGCCAGGTCTCTAAATTTTCTGGACCGTCGTCTTCTCTACAGGGATTCCCATTTGAGTTCACGAAGTATCACTATAATAATCGCGTGTTTTAAAAAAAAATTTTGGTAACAAGTATATCTGACGTTGCATTACGAGACTGATTTCTACAAAGTTAACTATCAGTAGGCCTACCTGAGGAGTGTGTACTCCATTTTCTCATAGCCTCAAGCAAGAAAAGATTTACTGTTACCAAATAGTTTCCAAAGTGCAGGTTACAGACGAACACCAGCAACAATACAAACCCGTACTGTAAGACAATCATGTAAAATTTAAATCAACGAGGTTATTAGCAACGAGTATTAACGAAACAAATATCGAGAAAATAAGCTATTACAGCCTCTTAGACGATAACAATTGAATGGTTCTCCGAGAATTAGAGAGATCTGTAATAAAGAATATTAGACTGTGTTTAATACAGCGTGCATTTCACTCTACTGCAGCATGCTTTGACGGGAGTACTGTCCTCCTTATCAAATCTCTGCTTCTGGTGGTTAACAAGGTGGTTAGAAACGTGGCATTCCCCTGGCTACTATATCGTTTATACGGTAACAGAGTGCGCTTTCTCTACGTGCCTCTGTTGTGGACGACTTTGTTGTTGCTATCGATGGCTTATCTACCGTGTGTGGGTGTCTTAGACATGCATCTATGTCGTTGAACGGGCAGAGGCGTGGATAAGGGTATTCGGTGGCTAGCTGGATCGGTATAAGTCGGTAATTCCCCGTATTTTAGGTGCGTAGGGAACTTAGATGTCTCATATACGACCGTCGATGGATTGTGAACACAATTAATTGCATCGTCTCGGGTTACCGAGAGACGCCGCGTGAACACTGCAGATCTCCACGGCTGGGCGCTGCCTTTCATTTATCAGACAGCAGTAGGGTCGACAAAGGCGCTCGTGACCACGGAGAGTAGAGCTCTAGTTTTCTTATTTAGTGCAGTGTTCCCTTTATTCAAGAAGTAGAATATAATCAGTCGAAGAACAACGTAAGTTATTTGTGCAAGGGGCGATCACAAAGTTTCCGTTCGGAGGCCGTACAGTCCAGAATGTTTATGCCAATGAGGCAAAATCACAGTGAGAAACGAGGAAATCGTACAATCGATGCTCGAGGTTGAAGATATCCGTTTGGTTAAGCAGCGTGTCCTACTGCGTGAGGAAGTCTGTGACTGCCTGCTACACACGCTCATCCAACAGGAATTGTCGATCCTTTGAGGATGTTTTCAATCCTTCAGACCTTTGGACTACAACTGTGTACATACATACATACATACATACCTGCATTAATACTTGTTCCATATATCATGAATCCGACATATGGTAATGATGTGAAACGTGTTACTTTAACATAAGTTTTCTTTACACAAAATAATTAATTTTTTTATATTCAGTACTTCATATCTAAGAGTTCATCTACTGAGTAGAAGGAGTTGCCATTCAGAAATTTTTTTTAATTTGCTTTTAAATGTCGGTTGCCTATCTGTCAGACTCTTAATACTATTTGGCAAATGACCAAAGAATTTTGTGGCAGCATAATTCACCCCTTTCTGTGCCAAAGTTAGATTTAATCCAAAACACTGCATATCATCCTTTCTTCTAGTGTTGTAGCTATGCACTTCGCTGTTGTTTTTGAATTGGGGTGGGTTATTAATGACAGATTTCGTGAGTGAATGTATGTATTGCAAAGGTACTGTTAATATCCCGAGTTCCTTCAGCAGATCATCGATGTGTTTCTTCCAATTCAATTTCTCATCAGTGCACACACCGAGAAATTTTGAGTAGTCTACCTTAGCAACAGACTTCCATTCATAGTTTATATTTATTAATGGTTTAATGTCATTTACTGTACAAAATTGTCTAAACTGTGTTTTCTCAAAATTTAGTAAGAATCCATTTGTACAGTAACATTTACTGTGTCTTAGCTGCAACAGAAATATATTTCCCAATGGAAATCTGAGGTACACATTTCTGACTATTCCCTTTTCATCATGTGCAAATTCTGCCAACTGTTGGGAATCACTATGACGATATCATCAAGTCAATGTAGCAGTGTGCACCAGATAGTGATCACCAGAATACACGAACGTGGTCGGTTCGCTATATTCCACTGTATAATTGAATATTGTTATTGTTATTTTGCGTGTTAATTACTGAATGATCATTATACTAAGTATTACAAGGGAGAATATTTCGTAACTATTTAATTTAGTCCATAAAATTAAGCCAAGAGCCGGCCGGTGTGGCCGTGCGGTTCTAGGCGCTTCAGGCTGGAACCGCGTGACCGCTACGGTCGCAGGTTCGAATCCTGCCTCGGGAATGGATATGTGTGATGTCCTTAGGTTAGTTAGGTTTAAGTAGTTCTAAGTTCTAGGGGACTGATGACCACAGATGTTAAGTCCCACAGTGCTCAGAGCCATTTGAACCATTTGAAGCCAAAAGTACAAAGTATGTTTTCAAAACTAGTACATATTTTTGCATAAATCTTGCATCTAAAATCATTAAATGACCACCTAAGAGCATTACCACGTAAAGACAAATTTTCCTACTTCTCAAAAAGATTGAGGTCTGAAAGGGTAATACCTGATAATCACATGGGGAATCGATCAGGGCTATATGACGGGTGCTCTAGTGTCTCCCACTGAGGCGGGGTAACTTGTGCGTCACAACATTTGCTGTATCTGGACGTGCGTTGTCATGAAGCAGCATGACCCCTTGCCGCAGTTTCCGTTCGAAAACAGTGGTTTTCGACAGACATGCTGTCCCACACACGTTCTTCATTATTCCTACGCATATCTACCTGTGTTTGTTCTTTGGCAGCCAAGAAAAAATGTCACCACATTTTATGTCCCAAATGTACAGCACGCACGTCGAAAAGACACGAAAACCACATTAATTCCATGCCTACATATATGTGCTTATACAGGCTGGTCTATTGATCGTGACCGGGCCAAATATCTCACGAAATAAGCGTCAAACGAAAAAACTAGAAAGAACAAAACTTGTCTAGCTTGAAGGGGGAAACCAGATGGCGCTATGGTTGGCCCGCTAGATGGCGCTGCCATAGGTCAAACGAATATCAACTGCATTTTTTAAAGTAGGAAACCCCATTTTTCATTACATATTCGTGTAGTACGTAAAGAAATATGAATGTTTTAGTTGGACCACTTTTTTCGCTTTGTGATAGATGGCGCTGTAATAGTCACAAACATATGGCTCACAATTTTAGACGAACTGCTGGTAACAGGTAGGTTTTTTAAATTAAAATACAGAACGTAGGTACATTTGAACATTTTATTTCGGTTATTCCAATGTGATACATGTATCTTTGTGAACTTACCACTTCTGAGAACGCATGCTGTTACTGCGTGATTACCTGTAAATACCACATTAATGCAATAAATGTTCAAAATGATGTCCGTCAACCGCAATGCATTTGGCAATACGTGTAATGACATTCCTCTCAACAGCGAGTAGTTCGCCTTCCGTAATGTTCGCACATGCATTGACAATGCGCTGACGCATGTTGTCAGGCGTTGTTGGTAGATCACGATAGCAAATCTCCTTCAACTTTCCCCACAGAAAGAAATCCGGGGACGTCAGATCCGGTAAACGTGCGGGCCACGGTATGGTGCCTCGTAGAACAATCCACCTCTCATGAAATATGCTATTCAATACCGCTTCAACTGCACGCGAGCTATGTGCCGCACATCCATCATGTTGGAAGTACATCGCCATTCTGTCATGCATTGAAACATCTTGTAATAACATCGGTAGAACATTAGGTAGGAAATCAGCATACACTGGACCATTTATATTGCCATAGATAAAATGGGAGCCAATTATCCTTCCTCCCATAATGCAGCACCATACATTAACCCGCCAAGGTCGCTGATGTTTCACTTGTCGCAACCATCGTAGATTTTCCGTTGCCCATTACTGCATACTACGCCGGTTTACGTTACCGCTGTTGCTGAATGACGCTTTGTCGCTAAATAGAACGCGTGCAGAAAATCTGTTATCGTCCCGTAACTTCTCTTGTGCCCAGTGGCAGAACTGAACACGACGGTCAAAGTCATCGCCATGCAATTCCTGGGGCATAGAAATATGGTATGGGTGCAATCGATGTTGATGTAGCATTCTCAACACCGACGTTTTCGAGATTGCCGATTCTCGCGCAATTTGTCTGCTACTGATGTGCGGAGTAGCAACGACAGCAGCTAAAACACCTACTTGGGCATCATCATTTGTTGCAGGTGGGGGTTGACGTTTCACATGTGGTTGAACACTTCCTGTTTCCTCAAATAAAGTAACTATCCGGCGAACGGTCCGAACACTTGGATGATGTCGTCCGGGATACCGAGCAGTATACATAGCACGCTCCCGTTCGACATTTTGATCACAATAGCAATTCATCAACACGATATCGACCTTTTCCGCAATTGGTAAACGGTCCATTGGGTAATGTATCACGAAGCAAATACCGTCCGCACTGACGGAATGTTACGTGATACCACGTACTTATAAGTTTGTGACTATTACAGCGCCATCTGTCACAAAGCGAAACAAGTGGTCCAACTAAAACATTCATATTTCTTTACGTACTACACGAATATATAATAAAAAATGGGGGTTCCTATTTAAAAAAAAACGCAGTTGATATCCGTTTGACCTATGGCAGCGCCATCTAGCGGGTCAACCAAAGCGCCATCTGGTTTCCCCCTTCAAGCTAGACGAGTTTCGTTCTTTGTAGTTTTTTCGTTTGATGCTTATTTCGTGAGATATTTGGCTCGGTCACTATCAATGGACCACCCTCTATACCCGCATCTTAGCCCCACCACGTTGCATACACTCAGCAGGAACGCAATCAAATGGAAACTTTTTGATCGATCTTTGTGCATTGGATTGTTTATGCTGTTGTTTTTTAATACTACGAAATCGCGTATTAAGAAGGCAGCGATAATGTATACTTAGTACATAGCTAGTGGTTATTTGTTGTTAAATAATGCATTGTGTAATTTATTAAACGTTCAAGCATCTCGTATGTGTTTTAGAATATTGTTTGGGTGCCTTGTAGTGCTTACAGAAAACGTCGTGACGTCATTGAATTATAGTGGGAAAACGCGGCCGTTTTTATCACAGACTACGACGTCACAGCCAGTTAATAATGTAGCAGATCAAGAAAAATGCAACACACTCATGTTCTCCAGTAATAAAGCTGAGTCGGATGTGGCTTCATTGTTGTTGGTCCAGAGAAAGAGGTGTGGAGGGGACGATTCTCATTGGCGATTGTAACTGAGATAGTTGGGAACTTCATTGTGTTTCATGACATTTTTTGGAGAACAAGTTCGCAATGTTTATTCTGTCCTTTGTGCGCAAATACTTATAAAATAAATGTGTTTTGAATTGAATTCCTCTGAATATCATTTCCATTACTATTAGATACCATGTATTTCAGTATCAATTAAGAAAGGCCATCAGTCAAATATACACATGGAGCACACTGTTTCTCTTACGGCGACTAAGTGGTGCACAATTTCTCCTCTATCACTGCAGATAGCTGTCGATCTGCCTATAGGCTTTAGGACAGGTTATTTTACTTTCTGTTTTTGTCATTGAGGCTCAGGCACCGAGCGACCCTTGAACTGAACAATTAAAAAAGAATTTCAGTCAACAACAGCTCGTTTGGTTCATCCACACACAGTTCCATTCTCCTTTCATTTAACTCTTTCTGTCAGGATGACAACATGGCGTCCTCCCCTCCTCCCCCCCCCATTTGTAGTAGTTAAATTTCAACGTCACTGATATACCTAGTGTATACTAGTATTCTCTCTTGCCCTGCAGGCTGTTTCACTGAGTGGCTCCATTACTCACCTAATGTTGAAGCTGTCAATGACTAGCATACCCGCCCTCTGCCCTTGTCTGGACTGTACACGAAACTTGGCCGTCGGCTCAAACACTAAAACTTGCTGTGCAGAATTCTCACTGCAGCCTAAGATCGTAAAATCACCTAGTTCTTAAAAAAGAATAAATTTCTCTATCGGAAATGGCTGTATCAGCAGTTACCTTTTTCCTGAATGAGATTTTCACTCTTCAGCGGAATGTGCGCTGACATGAAACTTTCTGGCAGATTAAAACTGTGTGCCCGACCGAGACTCGAACTTGGGACCTTTGCCTTTCGCGGGCAAGTGCTCTACCAACTGAGCTACCCAAGCACGACTCACGCCCCATCCTCACAGCTTCACTTCTGCCAGTACCTCGTCTCCTACCTTCCAACCGAACAGAAACTCTCCTGCGAAGGTAGGAGACGAGGTACTGGCAGAAGTGAAGCTGTGAGGATGGGGCGTGAGTCGTGCTTGGGTAGCTCAGTTGGTAGAGCACTTGCCCGCGAAAGGCAAAGGTGCCGAGTTCGAGTCTCGGTCCGGCACACAGTTTTAATCTGCCAGGAAGTTTCAGTTACCTTTTTATTAGAAATTCCGTCTATAGAAGATCTTCTGTAGGAAATAAATACGCTAATTCTAAAGCACTGATCTAAACTATACGCTATGTAGTAACACGAGATTTAAACGGATTCGCGTGATGTGGATCTTCTGGCGGCTGTCGGGTCACACAAATATGCATTAAAATTTAAGGAAATAAACTTAATTAAGTCAGTAAACACTAGTCCACACAGCAAAATACACAAGCACAGTTCACATCCTCTTCAGACGAACTGGTACAGTTACAGGAGGACCTCTATGACTTCGACGACACTTTGTGGCGTGGAGGAGCAAGTGGGCTACTAACTACATCAGCAGTTGCACGTCGCTCAGCAGATGGTTGTTCTGCTGCTGTTATCTCATTAGTTATTTCCTTCTTCCACACATCTAATTCACGATGAAAGTAAACAAGTCAACGGAAGAAACATAGAACACGTATATGCAGTTAAATGAAAATATGAAATTTATTTATATGCCTGCACGCTGGTCATTTATAGGATTCTTCTCGTAAACATTCCTCTATGTTATAGAAGGTGTTGTTAACGAGAAATCACATTGATTTACAGCTGAAAACGATTATGGCACATTAAAACTATATGCCAGTTAGGAACTTAGTTGGTAGAGCACCATTCTGAAAACATTTCTGCTATCTGCCAGACATTTTATTTCCATGGTGATATTGTCAAAGAGTTTTATAGCTAAATATTTTACCTCTTACTGCGCCAAAGCGAAATTCATCAAAGAGTACAGCAAACTATTTTTCCTTTTAGTATTTTACTTGCAAATTCCTCTGTTACTCTCAAGCCTAGGTGGATTGTTGATAACAAATTTCGTAAGTGAGTAAATGTACTGTGGAGTTTAAGTTAATACTCCCAACTGCTTAAAGAGATGCTTGCAATATAGACGGGTGTGATCTCCACACATTTTTTTTCTCTCCAATGAATACTTTTTGTCTAAGCGAGGCGCCACCTACAATATTATCCCATAAGACATGAATACGAAAGTATGCAAAATATGTTAACTCTACGATTACCATGTCTTCAAAGATTGCTGTTATTCTTTTCGCGAAAATGTCGTTTCTTGTACATCGGTTTCAACAGTTCCAAGAACTTTAGATCTGTAATAAGACAATAATAATAGGCAGTACAAGCGTAGATACGGACAGTTGTTATGCATGGAGATCTGCGAGCTAAATCATCCTTACACGAAACCAAATGTTGCTTTGAGCGAAGGACTGAGAAATCAAATCGTATCCAGGTCCTAATTCAAAAACAAAACAAAAAAATAGTTGACACACTACTAATACGATACGTAATGGAGAAACGTTCCTTGCTTCCGTTCACGAAAATGCCATGGCGTCGTGCGAGGTCCCAGTGGCTTCCTCTACCAAAATCCAAACTCTGTGTGTAGTTACACTATGTGATCAAAAGTATCCGGACACCCCCAAAAACATACGTTTTTCATATTAGGTGCATTGTGCTGCAAACTAATGCCAGGTACTCTATATCAGCGACCTCAGTAGTCATTAGACACCGTGAGAGAGCAGAATGGGGCGCTCCGCGGATCTCACGGACTTCGAACGTGGTCAGGTGATTGGGTGTCACTTGTGTCATACGTCTGTAAGCGACATTTCTACACTCCTAAACATCCCTAGGTCCATTGTTCCCGACGTGATAGTGAAGTGGAAACGTGAAGGGACACGTACAGCACAAAAGCGTGCAGGCCGACTGACAGAGACCGCCAACAGTTGAAGAGGGTCGTAATGTGTAATAGGCAGACATCTATCCAGACCGTCACACAGGAATTCCAAACTGCATCAGGATCCACTGCAAGTACTATGACAGGCGGGAGGTGAGAAAACTTGGATTTCATGGTCGAGCGGCTGCTCGTAAGCCATTCACCACGCCGGTAAATGCCAAACGATGCCTCGCTTGGTGTAAGGAGCGTAAACATTGGACGATTGAACAGTGGAAAAACGATTCGTGGAGTGACGAATCACAGTACACAATGTGGCGATCCGATGGCAGGATGTGGGCAGGATGAATGCCTGGTGAACGTCATCTGCCACCGTGTGTAGTGCCAACAGTAAAATTCGGAGGCGGTGGTGTTATGGTGTGGCCGTGGTTTTCATGGAGGAGCTTGCACCCCTTGTTGTATTGCGTGGTACTATCACAGCACAGGCGTAAATTGACGTTTTAGGCACCTTCTTGCTTCCCACTGTTGAAGAGCAATTCGGGGATGGCGACTGCATCTTTCAATATGATCCAGCATCTGTTCATAAGGCATGGCTTGTGGCGGAGTGGTTACACGACAGTAACATCCCTGTAATGGACTGGCCTGCACAGAGTCCTGACCTGAATCCTACAGATGTTTTAGAAGCCGACTTCGTGCCAGGTCTCACCGACCGACATCGATACTTCTCTTCAGTGCAGCACTCCGTGAAGAATGGGCTGCCATTCCCAAAGAAACCTTCCAGCACCTGATTGAACGTATGCCTGCGAGATTAGAAGTTGTCATCAAGACTAACTGTGGGCCACCACCATATTGAATTCCAGTATTACCGATGGAGGGCACCAAGAACTTGTAAGTCATTTTCGACCAGATGTCCGGATACTTTTGATCACATAGTGTATCTATCTACTTTCAGGAATGTACCGCTAACAGATGATACATCGACTCCAACTGGTTCCTAATAACGTCCACTGATTATCTACACACAACAAAACAGACACGAGTCAACGTCTATAGATCAAAAGACACACAATAATACTCACCCTAATTTGCTTGGATACAAATGGAATTTAAGCGAATTAATAATTTCGAGGTGATATGTACTGATATAATTCTCTCGAGCTTGCAGCTGCGTCAAGTGGTTTAAAATCCACAAGCTTTCGGCCGAGTACTCCTCGGCTATTGTCAAGTGGTGACTGTCTTTTGGTTGCTGCTACCGTCCTTATACAGCTGCGCTGACTTCTGTGATGTCACTGATGCTCACTCCAGTTCCATATAAGGTAGTGCTTCCGTTTCACGTCCACAGCGTCCGCTTCAACCTTCCGATGACCGGCTCCCAAGTCGTGCCTAGGTGCAGACTGCCATCTTTATTGAAGCAATTGTCAAAAATTTTTATATCGATCACTTCTTTTATTGCGCTATCCTAGAAACTATTAGTCAGTGCATTAACAGATGTCTCTTCGAATGTAATACGATGCCTGTTTTCTAGAGCATGCTCTGTTACCGCTGATTAATCAGGGACCGAAGCCGAAAGTATCTTTCGTGTCCTACATAGCACTGTTCAATAGTACGCACAAACTGTCCGACATAAAACTGTCCACGGTCTCACGGTGTTTTATATACTCGTAGCGTTCTGTGGCCTATGTGTCTTTGGCAGGCCTCATGAATTGTAAAATTTTTGTTGGAGCCCTGAAGACGAAATCGATTTTGTGCCTTTTAGGAGCCGGTGATATGTGGCTGTTGTTGTAACCGTTTCCCTCGAATACTTTCTGTAAGTGGCTCAGTTCCTTCGGCTCGCATTCGGGAGGAAGACGGTTCAATCCCGCGTCCGGCCATCCTGATTTAGGTTTTCCGTGATTTACCTAAATAGCTCCAGGCAAATGCCGGGATGGTTCGTTTGAAAGGGCACGGCCGACTTCCTTCCCTGTCATTCCCTAATCTGATGAGACCGATGACCTCGCTGTCTGGTCTCCTTCCCCAAACAACTCAACCCAATCAGTTCCTTCGGCAGATTATCAGCGTCTGAAACAACTTTCACTCGATGCGCCAAGGTCTTTAGGTCAGAACGTTTCTGCGACGGATGGAGATAGCTATTAGCGTGAAGATATCGCTGCGTGTGTTGGGTTTCCGGTAAACAGGGTGGCTGAAACACTAACTTGCCTTGCCGTTGCTCGACGTCATAGTCCGCAGTAAAGCAACCCAGACGGAGTATATAAAATACCGTGAGAGGATGGACAGTTTTATGTCGGACAGTTTGTGCGTACTATTGAACAACGCTGTGTAGAACACGAGATATGCTTCCGTCTTTGGTACCCTGATAAATAAGTGCCAACAGAGCATGCTCTAGAAAACAGGCATCGTATTGCATTCCAAGAGACATCTTTTAATGCACGGGCTAATAGTTTCTAGGATAGCGCAATAAAAGAAGTAATCGAGATAAAAATTTGTGAGAATTATCTCAATAACGACGGCGGCCTGCACCTAAGCACGGCTTGGGAACCGGTCATCGGAAGGTTGAAGCGGGCACTGTTGGCGTCCAAACGGAAACACTACCTTATATGGCGCTGGAGTGACGTCACAGAAATCAGTGCAGCTGTATAAGGACCGTAGCAGAAACCAAAACACAGTCACCACTTGACAACAGCCGAGGAGTACTCTGCCGAAAACTCGTGGGTTTTAAACCACTTGTCGCCGCTGGAAACCCGAGAGAATGTTATCAAGTGGAAATTATTTGCTTCATTTCAACCTCGCCAAGTCGACTTTGTTCAATGATCGCTAGCTCCTGCTTGGGAATGTCTTCACGCTCTGATATAAGATGACTCTTCCTATCGATCACTTGCACACTCACTAAAACGGCAACAGTCTCCTAAAAATCCGGAAAAGAAATAAATACAATCCATGCTGGCATACGGGAACGCACTTCTGCATTCTAAAAGTAACTTTGTTCATAGTAAAAGATTAATAGCTCTAAGCCTTAGTCAAATACTTTGAAACACTAACCAGTCCTACAAATTTCACGATTTAACACGTCAATCCTGCGAAGGCTCCGGCCGACTGCTCGATTTCGCGACATCCAAACTGCCGAACGAAACAGACATTTAGCCCTTTCAGGCAATTATAAACAGCAGAATGAATGTAAGGATTGTCATTGGCAGTTTCCCGATGCTATTGATACTGCTTCTGTAAGATAATTATGATGATGATTGGATTGTGAGTCGCTCAACTGCGGGGTCATCAGCGCCTGTACTAGGTCCCAATTCTTACACAGTCCAATTTTTTTTTTTACACAGTCCAATCTAGTCACTGCCACGAATGACGGTGACGATGATGAAATGATGAGGACCACACAAACACCCAATGCCTAGGCAGAGAAAATCCCCAGTCCGCCCGGGAACCGAACCCGGGACCCCGTGAATCAGAGGCAGCAACGCTAGCCACTAGACCACCCACTTCTGTAAGGTATAACTTCCCGCCAGGACTTCCAGAAGTTTCTTTCCAGCGGGTGTTGGAAATTACCAGCCGCATGAGAAAATTATTAATCCTGAAATCAACCTAGTTTGCACAGACCATTATCAGCTTAAGAGGATTAGAGAAATACTTGCAAGTCAACCTCAGGATGAACAAAGCCTTTTTCTCCAGTCAGTGGAAGAGCCCCTGACGTTCAGAATAGCGAATAGAACAAGTCCACAGGTGCGGCCAGGTGAAAATATCTTACAACAGTAGGGTTCAAGGAAGCATGCGAATTGGTGTCGGTTGTTGCTGACGGCAGAATGACAGAGTATATTCATTCCCCGGATGTTGATGGAGCTTACAACAGAAAATTATGTCCTCAAACTTTCTAATGTTCTTCGTTTGACATCATTTACGTTTTTCCTTGGCGTCTGCTTAGAAATTTTCATAACTCCTCTCATTATTGGTAGCCCATCATTAGGACAGAAATTGTGTCCATTCTGCGTATTCAATCCATGCACGTCTCACCATTGCGTGAGTGTGTGTTGTTGGAACTGTGTATAACAACTATGCTGCATATCTAACTCTCTCTGCAACTGTAGGCGCCTGACTGACGTTCGGGAAGCTAGCACAGGTAAAGGGGGATAGTAATAATGATTACATTTGTGCTAGGAGAAAGGAAGTAAGGAAGATTAGGGTTTAACGTCGCATCAAGGACACGATCAATAGAGACGCAGCACAAGCTCGGATTGGACAAGGATGGGAAAAGCACGAAAAACCCAAATAGGGATCTGAACCACTGTTCCCCCGCAGACGAGTCCAGTGTCTGAATCACTGCCCCACTTCGATCCACACATGCTTGCTAGACGCTACCGTACTAATTACAATTTGGCAGCGGAAAAACGCAAATATCAATCCCTGAATGAGATTTTCACTCTGCAGAGGAATGTACAGTGATATGAAACTTCCTGGCAGATTAAAACTGTGTGCCGGACCGAGACTCGAACTCGGGACCTTTGCCTTTTGCGGGCAAGTGCTCTACCAGCTGAACTACCCAAGCACGACTCACGCCCCGTCCTCACAGCTTTACTTCTGCCAGTACCTCGTCTCCTACCTTCAAAACTTTACAGAAGTTCTCCTGCGAACCTTGCAGAACTAGCACTCGTGGAAGAAAGGATATTGCAGAGACATTGCTTAGCCACAGCCTGGTGGGTGTTTCCAGAATGAGATTCTCACTCTGCAGTGGAGTTTGCGCTGATATGAAACTTCCTGGCAGATTAAAACTGTGTGCCGGACCGAGACTCGAACTCGGGACTTTGGTAGAGCACTTGCCCGCAAAAGGCAAAGGTCCCGAGTTCGAGTCTCGGTCCGACACACAGTTTTAATCTGCCAGGAAGTTTCATATCAGGGCACACTCCACTACAGAGTGCAAATCTCATTCTGGAAACATCCCCCAGGCTGTGACTAAGGCATATCTCTACAAAATTAAAAGTTGTTAAATCAGAAGTTCACTGTGTAAATGTTTATTCACTGTGAAATATTAACTTCTGCAGTTTTAAAGATATTGAAATACTATGTCTTTGAATGAGCCTGATTTTTCATAGATCACCGATGTATTCAGATTTGTGCTAAAGTATGAAACACAAAGAGCTGTAAATTAGCTATCTTTAAAATTTCCGGACACTACGGCATTTCCTGGATCATCTCCTGCACAAAGGATACACAAGTAACAGCCGTCCAAATTTCCAGTTTTGTATTTTTCCCACACCTGGCCCTTTGCTATTGCACAGGGCTCACCTGGAGTGGCCATGGCAGACCACCTGGCTATGTTGTTCTATCGGTCCTGGGGGTGCACGGCTTTGCAAACAAATTTACCTCACCTTGTATTAATTCTAGGTAGCCAATTAGCTCGCCTACATACGTGTAACATTACAGGTGGATATAGTATTATGGATAAAATGAATAGGTGACCCAAGTCACCGCATCCTGTGGGGGGCCTAGTACACCAACAAAAGCAACACAGTTTTAATCTGCCAGGAAGTTTCATATCAGCGCACACTCCACTGCAGAATGGAAATCTCATTCTGGAAACATCGCCCAGGCTGTGGCTAAGCAATGTCTCTGCAATATCCTTTCTTTCAGGAGTGCTAGTACTGCAAGGTTCGCAGGAGAACTTCTGTAAAATTGGGAAGGTAGGAGGCGAGGTACTGGCAGAAGTAAAGCTGTGAGGACGGGGCGTGAGTCATGGTTGGGTAGCTCAGTTGGTAGAGCACTTGCCCGCGAAAGGCAAAGGTCCCAAGTTCGAGTCTCGGTCCGGCACACAGTTTTAATCTGCCAGAAAGTTTCATATCAGCGCACATTCCGCTGCAGAGTGAAAATCTCATTCTGGAAAAAGGTAACCGCTGTTGTGTGTGTGTGTGTGTGTGTGTGTGTGTGTGTGTGTGAAGAAAGTGTGACATTATATGTCGACAACTAGAAATACCGTATTACATGCAACGGAGACAACCGCCGTGGTCGTTAGAGCCTGTATCATCCGACTGGAACAAGAAGAACGAAAGATGTTTAGAGACATGTAAGGCACGATAAAAGAGAATAAAACAGAATAATGAAGTCTGGACACCCAGAGCAAGAGAGGCTCTGTATAAGAGCACGATTCAGACGAGAACTAGAGATTTGCCAGACACAGCAGTATGGACCACAATTTGTCGACAAGAAGTTATGAGGTGCAACATGGTTAACCCTCTCCAGTCGGGGACTGGGTGTTGTGTTGCCTTTACGTTCGTATCACCATAATCGACATTCCACTTTACAGATGGCTGTATAGGGACGTCCTGAAATCTAATTTTTCTTTTCCTTTTTTTTTTACAGTTTTTAGATATTTCCGCAATATCCACGAAATCCCAATGGTTCCACATGGCATCGTTGCTTTCTAGTGTGTAGGCTACATCACTAAATGGCAGCACCAGCAGGATAATGAATATAGTGTCCATATGAACCCACTGAATAAAAAAGTGCCCTAAATTTAAAAAAAAGTTGAAATCGTGTTTGACGTTTTGCTAGAAAAATTTGAAGGTAAAAAATTATATTTTAATTTTTTCTAATGCAATATGAAATTTGGGCTGGTAAGGGTTAACGGGGAATAACTGGACGAGTGAAGTAAGGGGTAATTGAAAATTAGTTGAAGTAATGGGGAAAAAATCAACAGACAGCTGTGTGAGATCCAGCTACAAGGAAACGGTAGAATATCTAGACAGACTGATACCAGCATCCGAATGAATATTATGGACGCATAGAGAACCAGGAGGATTGGAGGAGTGAGGTGGGAAGGAAGAACACTTGCTGAAAAGGGCACTCGTCATCCTAGAGGGTCGGAACTAACCAAATAAATAAAACTAACGAAAACAAACAAACTCTAAACAAAATCGTGATAAATACGAACATAATCATAGCCTACATGTTGCAGAGGACAACCTATTTACTGCCTCTTATAGAACTCTAATATGAGGTGCAGTTTGTTGAATGCCCCTAGTCTACCGCTGTTTTTCCCGACCCGCATCCTTTGTCTACAAGACGCTCCACGAAGAGTTACTACTCATAATAATCCTATTAAAATTCATGAGATGGAAACCAAACCCTCCGCTATGAAACAACAAGTTGTTCCCCCTCTTCCCGTCGCTTTCTACCTCCCTTCGCCGATTATAAGATTCATAGGCTAAAGTTCACATTTACCGTTTTGTTTTTCAGTCACGATTACGAATTTCAGTTCATCAGATGCACTCCAATTTTGACACCGTGGTCACAACCTGGCATACATAATCTATTAGGTCAGTTGCCATGCCCCATAAAACGTAGCGCACTGGTGTCCAGGTAGGAGGTGAACAAGCACCAGTAGAGCGAGAGTACCACAGTATTACGTCTGTGACAACCTGTGTCCATCACTCTGTCTGCTGTCCCAGGTTATTAATAATCCTCTAGGTTATTAATAATCCTCTCTTGATACAAATGAATTTATTTCTTGGTGTGGTGTGATATATGATCTAACTGCACCATAGATTCCCTGCCACGACCGAGGCATCGAACGGACCAATCGCGAGAGGGGTTATTAATAATTACAGGCTATCCACCAAGTTTTATTCTCAAACAAGACACACATTTCAGCTGTGTGCCTAAGAATGCAACGGACAGTAGACAGTAGAGGTTGAAGGTACCGCTTCAGTTGTAAGGTTCTTTTTATTTTTCAATACTAAAAGCACGACTGGTTTCGGACTCTTACGTGCCCTTCATCAGGTGTGATAATTTGTCAGTTGTGATAAGTTCACACACCTGATGATGGACATGTCAGAGCTCGAAACTGGTCGTGCTTTAAGTACTGAAAAATAAAAAGAACTTTAGAACTGAGGCGGTATCTTGAACCTCTACTACAATGCTCGGTAGCGACTGTTCCTCCAACAGGATTGTTTATCTTCAGAAACAGTTGACGCCGCTCGTAGTAGTTTGAGTGTAAATGTGGTGGCTACCCATGAGAGTTGTGGTTTCGATGCAGTGGGTGTAGTGATGCTGCCGAACACTTGTTCCGTATGTTGGTGTGCTCTTCTTCTCAGAACTTTGAAGCGTAAAGCTCGGCGTTCTTCGCAGATTCTTATGCCTTAAAAGCGTGCAGTAAAAACTTTCTTGTCAGTTGCTTACTACAGTGAGAGTAGGCTGCAGCAGAAAGCTTATTGCGCGAGTCTACGGGCAGAGAGCGCAGCAATGTTTTCACTTACCAGCGTGAGCGTGTAAGGCACCGGCGACGCCGCCCGCTACTGGCGTTCTGGCAGCGGCCGCGCCGAGCTATCGATTCAGCCAGTGCGCACACACGACCGGCATGCAACGCGCGCTCTACCTGGGCCCAATGCCGGCGCCACGTTTGAACCGTCACGCCCAACGCCCACACGCTTCCAGGGAAGAGCCGAGCCGTATATGGGGTCGATACGCCTCTAGGCTGAACCTTCCGTGCGGGCCCTATCAGGGAAAAAGTTTGTAATAACTAACCTGCAAAGAGAGGTTACAGATCAATATTCAAAGTAAAGGCTGATAACGCAGCTTTTAAGATTTATTGCTTAACCAGTGACATGTACAGATGGTTAAAATGGCTCTGAGGACTATGGGACTTAACATCTGAGATCATCAGTCCCCTAGAAGTTAGAACTACTTAAACCTAACTAACCTAAATACATCACACACATCCATGCCCGAGGCAGGACTCGAACATGCGACCGTAGCGGTAGCGCGATTCCAGACTGTAGCACCTAGAACCGCTCGGCCACACCGTATCTAAGGCAGAAGACTTGTCTGCCGCAGCAGTAATAAATTACACACACAATTCTTCCTCGTGAATCAGTCTGTATGTTCAAATGGTTCAAATGGCTATGAGCACTATGGGACTTAACATCTGAGGTCGTCAGTCCCCTAGACCTTAGATCTACTTAAACCTAACCAACCTAAGGGCATCACACACATCCATGCCCGAGGCAGGATTCGAACCTACGACCGTAGCGGTCGTGCGGTTCCAGACTGAAGCGCCTAGAACCGCTCGGCCACACCGACCGGAGTCTGTATGTTACTGAAAGCCATATCAGCATTGCAGTGACCAAGCGAGGTGGCTCAGTGGTTAGCACACTGGACTCACATTCGGGGGGACGACGGTTCGATCTCGAGTCCCGCCATCCTGATTTAGGTTCTCCGTGGTTTACCTAAATCGCTTCAGGCAAATGCCGGAATGGTTCCTTTGAAAGGGCACGGCCGACTTCCTTCCCCAGTTTTCCCTAATCCGGTGAGACCGATGACCTTGCAGTTTAGTCTCCTAGCCAAAATCAGCCCAACCCATCATTGCTATGGTAGTTCCTGTGAATAGCCTTCACAGGCCTACAGAAAAACGTGATGGGGATATTTAAATCGTCATAGTTCAGCCGATTAGCCCGAAATATTCACAAATTATACATGCAAGCATTCCTCGTGAATCAGCCTATTAGTGAAAACCATATCAAAATCCCTACAGTATTTCCTTATACTTATAATAAGTATAGATAGATACGCTCGTTGTTCTCTGGAGGTTCAGTGTAGTCTTGGCACTGTTTCTATGTTTCGATACAGTGTATCGATACATGGAACTGTTTCAGTGTTTCGGATCGGCTGTGGTTCACTGTTTCGAAACAGTGGTGTTTCATTCCGCCCCTGTCTCGGATAACCGGACCAGATTCGATCTCTAGCCAGACACAGAAGCTATATCATTGTTTCAAAATAAGGCTGTTTCAGTCCACGTGTGCTTAGAACGGACTAATTGTATCGAAACAGTGATGTTTCATTCCGCCCTGTGTCGGACGAGATTCGGGGTCGGCACAGGTACTGAAACACAACATACCACTTCATGAAACACTTTCAAGAGTGTCGCAGTCTTTTTGACAAGCAATAGTATAAAGCTTAAGATATCCGAAAATAAAGCTTCGTTTCTAGCTAACTGTCCTATTCCGAAATGACGTAACATCTGCTTTATAAACACTAACCAAACTATAGAACAACGCATATTATTCACATTCAAAATAAGAAATATGTGAAAATCATTCAGTTAAATTACCCTTTTTTATAACATACGCTTCTCATGTGTAGTAATCATATTAAGAAACGCAACTAAGCCTACAACATTTTGAATAAAAAAAGGTGTAGAGTGACAGTTATTAGACATATACATAAATTTGATGTAGGTATAATTGCAAGCAATCTGTTTTAAATATCACTGATAGTACAATGGTGAACGGGAAGGGCTGGGAAGCATGGTGAATTTATAGTAACGGTTCGAAACACCTTGCAAGACAAAATTTTTTCTGTTATATGTTGTTATTTATTCGAATTATTTGGCGTTATTTGTGAGTCTACAGTCACTGTGCCTATTATCCACAATGATTCCCTTAGTGTGCGTGGAAATTAACAGGATGGGTATATTACCCATACTAACGGAATGTGGGAATCCCAGTAGCATATCCGTTCTTTCTGCAGTTTGTTCCCATCTCCAGTTCCGTTCGTGGTGGTTCTTCTGTCTTCAGCTATGGCTGTCCTTAACCAATTGAAAAGTATGAAATTCACACGACACAAGAGCAGCGCATTTGCTGCACGAAATACGAAACTGCCAAGACGCCTAAGTGATAGTTTCATACTTTCTGCGATATGATTAGCGTTCTCGCTGCTCATTTGTGTTTATATGGGCACACTTATACAGTAGACATTCAAGATGATAAAATGTGTAGGTTTATTAGATTACAAAACACAAACTGTTTCACTGTTTCGAAACAGCCTATCGAAACATTACATTGTACTGTTTCATTTGTTTCGAAACAGTTACGTGTTTCAGTTTGCCCATCTCTAGTTCAGTGGCTGTTTACTTCACTCGTTTCCCCGCAGGTAGCGCCTGCTCTGTAGCCGACCAATTCGTAGCTGCCATAATTGCCAAGAGATGTCACTCCAGACGGCAATCAAATGTGAATCGGATAACAATACATACACTACTGGCCATTAAAATTGCTACACCTCGAAGATGACGTGCTACAGACGCGAAATTTAACCGGCAGGAAGAAGATGCTGTGATACGCAAACAATTAGCTTTTCAGAGCATTGACATGAGGTTGGCGCCGGTGGCAACACCTGCATGACGAAAATTTCCAACCGATTTCTCGTACACAAACAGCAGTTGACCGGCGTTGCCTGGTGAAACGTTGTTGTGACGCCTCGTGGAACGAGGAGAAATCCAATGACTTATCAGAATATGGAATCGGTGGTTTCAGGAGGGTAATACGGAACGCCGTGCTGGATCCCAACGGCCTCATATCACTAGCAGTCGAAATGACAGGCATCTGATCCGCATGGCTGTAACGGATAGTGGAGCCACGTCTCGATCCCTGAGTCATCAGATGGGGACGTTTGCAAGAAAACAATCATCTCTACGAACAGTTCGACGACGTTTGCAACAGCATGGAGTATCAATTCCGAGACCATGGCTGTGGTTACCCTTCACACTGCATCACAGACAGGAGCGCCTACGATGGTGTACTCAACGACGAACCTGGGTGCACGAAAAGCAAAACGTCATTTTTTCGGATGAATCCAGGTTCTGTACACAGCATCATAATGATCGCATCCGTGTTTGGTGATATCGCGGTGAACGCGCATTGGAAGCGTGTATTCGTCATCGCCATACTGGCGTATCACTCGGCGTAATGGTATTGCCATTGGTTACACGCCTCGGTCAGCTCTTGTTCGCATTGACGGCACTTTGAACAGTGGACGTTATTTCAGATGTGTTACGCCCGTGGCTCTACCCTTCATTCGATCCCTGCGAAACCGTACATTTCAGCAGGATAATGCACGACCGCATGTTGCAGGTCCTGTACGGGCCTTTCTGATTACAGAAAATGTTCGACTGCTGCCCTGGCCAGCACATTCTCCAGATCTCTCACCAATTGAAAACGAGCAACTGGCTCGTCACAATACGCCAGTCACTACTCTTAATGAACTGTGGTATCGTGTTAAAGATGCACGGGCAGCTGTTCCTGTACACGCCATCCAAGCTCTGTTTGACTCAATGCCCAGGCGTATCAAGGCCGTTATTACGGCCAGAGGTGGTTGTTCTGGGTACTGATTTCTCAGAATCTATGCACCCAAAGTGCGTGAAAATGTAATCACACGTCAATTCTAGTATAATATATTTGTCCAATGAATACCCGTTTATCATCTGCATTTCTTCTTAGTTTAGCAATTTTAATGGCCAGTAGTGTATATATCACACACTAATCATTACCACAATTACATATTGTATATATAGATCTTTCTTCCTCGTGAATCAGTTTATCCACTAATGAAAACCGTGCCAAAAACCCTACAGTTGTTCCTGAGTGTAACCTTCACATACAGGCAGAAAAAAGGCGGCAGTGGACTTTAATTTAGTAATATGCATAGGTTGTATAAAATTCTACTTCACGATTGATGGTTACAGCGATAGATTTCTTTGCTGTTACGTTGTTAAATTTCATCTACAATGACGGGTACATAAATCATAATGCTTTGAAAGGGGTGTTGATAAACTTTCTGAGTGCTTTCCAGTTACTAGTAGTATAACTTTTATGAAAAAAAATATCGCATTTGTCTCTTTGACTTCGAGTCAGTAAGCTATCTGTCACACGCTGTGGCTCGTAAGACATCTCGTACGTTTCCTACAATATCTCGATAACATTTACAGTTACCTGAAAATCGTTTTCTTCCAGCTGCAAGAGCTCAAGTACACTCACCTGGCAATAGGAAGATAAATTTTAGCAGACATGTTTTGGAAGAAACGTGGTACACAAGAAACTGGCTTTCCGTGAAATCGAAGTCACTCGTAAAGGTCAATATTCCGTTATCCTTTCGTTTAAAAAGACATCTCAAGAGCCACGCGTTTTAGCGGCGCTGCTGGCAATCTTATGCGAAGGAGCGGAATAACGGGTAAAAATAATTACGCCTACGTCCTTTACAAGAGGCCCCCTCCAAAATACTAAAATAAAGCCTTTTTATTGTACCATAAACGTTTGTGCTGAGGGCACGTTAACGGTATAGCCTGGATAACCTGCTCGTTACTGTGGCCATGGTGAAAAGCAAGTGTCAAATAGTAAACTGTAGCCGGTCGCTGGTGACCGAGCGGTTTTAGGCGCTTCAGTCTGGAACCGCGGGAGACTGCTACGGTCGCAGGTTCGAATCCTGCCTCGGGTGTGGATGTGTGTGATGTCCTTAGGTTGGTTAGGTTTAAGTAGTTCTAACTTCTAGGGGACTGATGACCTGAGATGTTAAGTCCCATAGTGCTCAGAGCCATTTGAACCATTTGAGTAAACTGTAATGTCAGTAGCGAAGAACTATCTCTCGCGTTTGATCTAACATACTGGACAACTCGTTTTGAACTTTCTGTGTGCGTCGACACAAACGATGTTTTAAAGATTCTATCCGCATCGATACGCGCAGATGACAAATTTGTACTAAACAACAGTACAACGGTCTTCTCCCAAACTTTTGTTCAAAAAAATGGCTATGAGCACTATGGGACTCAACTTCTAAGGTCATCAGTCCCCGAGAACTTAGAACTACTTAAACCTAACTAACCTAAGGACATCACACACATCCACGCCCGAGGCAGGATTCGAACCTGCGACCGTAGCGGTCGCGCAGTTCCAGACTGTAGCGCCTAGAACAGCTAGGCCACCCCGACCGGTCCAAACTTTTGTCTTGTGACATATTTCTTAATAAGTAGGTAGGCACTAGACACAATTACAAAGTTCCAGACAGGGAGCAGAATATAGTTTAAAGGCTGGCCTGTCCGTTTGCAAAACACAACACTACATGTACCTAGGATTGGCAAAAGTAAATGACAGAACTCAACATTATCTTTAAATGATAATATTAGTATTTCTTAACTACATACAATAAATGTGTTCTAGTCATGTGGAAAAAGTCTACACAATGTGAGCATAATGCCTATGAACTCTGAGCTTCCGGCTGCATGCAAAACGTAACACACGAAAGTAATTTCCGCATGATGTGTCACTAGTGCTCCGTGGTGTTTAAGTCAAAGGAGTGAGCCTCCCAGTCCATTTGACGAATACCATCCCGTTCCAGTAGCTCCTCCACCTGTTGGATACGGTGACGTGTTGTCAGTCATGAAAATAAGGTCACGGCCGAATGCACCCCTCGAAAGATGCAGAAGTGCAGTGTCACCATAACGCTGACCCGTGAAAGCAAAGATTCGGAGGTCAGGGCGCCCACACGGCACTTTGCCTGCCCACACCGTAAGACCCGGTCCATTAAAACGATCATGTCCGAGAGTGTTCGTTGGTACATTACTCGCACGTATCCTCTCGTACGGAGATTAGTGGGAAGGACATACGGCAAATAGACTAGATGCCCCTCTCCCAGACATAAATACTATCCATCACGAGTAGGACGCGTTGGGGAAACGTATTGTATCACGTCCACATCAAGTGAACCAAAGACCATCGAACAGTTGTCAACTGTGCTGGTGGAGGAATCACCCTACCACAAGAACTCCTTATTAAACTTTCGGCCAGCATGCGAACACGTCACAGGATATGCAATACCGTCCGTTGTGATTATGTACCCTGTTAAGAACCATGTCCCGTCTTTTCTAATGTCCAGGAGATCATGACAAATCGTGGTGACTTCAGTGTAATTTTTGTCTTTCAATAAATGTATCATTTCTGTTCGTCTTAGAACGTGTTTTCTCTACTATATTATAGTAGTTCTTTTTATGTACAGTTCTACAGAAAACAAAATTTAGGAAAAATTACATAGCTACACTCATCAAGAAATGTTATATCACCGTGTCGTTGCTCACTTATTCATCATATTCTTTTTATCCAGAGTGCAGTTAATTTTGAATGTTTTGTGTGCGTTTTTTGTGCAGGAGCTAGGATAAATTATTTCTCATCTGTTTAGTTTGTGTGTGTGTGTGTGTGTGTGTGTGTGTGTGTGTGTGTGTGTGTGTGCGAGATACAGAGATAGAGAGAGAGAGAGAGAGAGAGAGAGAGAGAGAAAGAGGTGGGAGGTAAGAAGTGTAGATAACAACGGCGAGGAATTACATCAAAATGTATCCTAAAGGGACTTCTCAATGAGCAGTGTGAGCAGTGATACATCAAACTGCTCCACGCGATGTGGTGTTTGAGAAATTATTGACTTTCTGTTGCGGAGGGCGTCACCATGGGAACATGACGTGGGCGCTCTCCGGTCGCCTTGGAAACGGCCCCTGGTTCAATTTCCGAGAATTTGCTCGTAGAGCTGCGCAGGTAGCCCACCTTTCTCAGCTAGAGTTTCTGTGTTATATTTCAGGGCTACTATAAATGGTTCATCCCTGTTCAAAGTCAGTTTTTTTTTCAAAGTATAACATGTAACATTATACTCAAAATTACTCGAACTACCTGAACTGCCATCTTCAACTTTTGTACTCCCGTCTTCCTCAGTTGTGTGTAATATTACGGCATATTGATAATTTTTACGTTCGGACCGTTTAACCAACAACCAACAAAATAATTGTGAAATAAACATAGGACTGACAAGAGAATTAATAAAAAAGGAAATAAAAGGCATAATAAAACAAACACAGCAGACACACAATAGGAACAACCAAACAGAAGCAGTTACCGTGAACACGTTAAAACAAAACTTAATAAACAACAGCATAGTAATAAAAGTGCAGACACGGGAAATGTAACAGTACTTATGGACAAAGAACAATATGTCTCAAAAACTAAGGAATACATAAATATCAACGTCATACAAAAACTGAAGTCAGATTCAACTACACAATTCCAGGCAAACATGAAACGAACCCTGAAAAACATTGAACACGCACTCACAGACAAACAGAAATACTACATAACACAGAAAAACCCACAAGCACCAACACTCCGCGGCCAACCAAAGAGACATAAAGATGGTACTCCAATGAGCGCCGTTATTAACTTCTAGGAAATCTCCAGCGTACCATATAGCCAAAAATCTCCACAAGTTAACTACAAAACACAATAAATTAGAAAACAACAGAACAGTGATAAACACAGGAAACCTAACAGAACGCATCCAGAACATACAGGTGCCACACACAGCATCACTGATTTCATTCGATATAGAAAACATGTGTTCTTCCATCCTTTCACAGAAACAATAGAAGTCATAGAATAAGATAGCACATCCCACGGAAACCTCACCATAGAAGCAATAAGAGAAATAATAAATATGCTCAGACTGACAGCTGAACAAAACTTAATAAACAAGAACATAGTAATAAAAGTGGACTGCCCATGCGATCCCTAATATCAGGAACATTAGCAAACATCTTTATCAGTCATTTAGAAAATGAGATATTTGGGAAGATAACTACTAATGAAAGATTTAAAATCATATATTGGTACAGATATGTGGATGACACTATGTGTCAGGTAGATGAGCGAAATGAAAAAATAGATGAACTCCACTCGGAAATCAACAAAGCACAACAAAACATAAAATTCACACTTGAAAAAGAAAATCCAATTCATTTTCTTGACATAACAATAATAAAAGAAAATGGCAGATGTACGTTTAACATCTTTAGAAAACCAACAGCTACAGATTCAGTAATACATGCCACATTTAATCATCCCCACAACCAGAAGCTTGCAGCACTAAGACATATGTTATACAGATCAAACAGGATCCCACTCAACAAGAGAAACTATAAAAAAGAAATGAGGACAATCATACAAATAGCCATGAACAAAGTGTATGACACACATGTAATACACAGATTCTATAAAAAAAACACAAATACAAAACAAACACAACATTTCTAGAATACAAGATACCTCACAAGCTGCAAAGTCACAAGCACACTCAAGAAACCCACACAATGAAAATATCACACAGAAAAGAAGCAGATGATGCAGTATGACTTACACACATAAATTAACACACACAGTGACAAACGTACTAAAAAGGTATGGCTTCGAAATAGCATATAAGACTGTGAAAACTCTCCAATCACACTTAAGCCAACCAACTACCAAGAGGAATAAATTACACGTATCAGGAATATATAAATTTGAATGTCAAAGTTGTGATTCAGTATACATAGGCATGACATGCAGGAACTTTAAAACGCAGTAGAAAGAACATATCAGGTGTAGGAAGTATGAAACAAACCATTCCACATTTGCAGAACATTTAAAATACCATAACCATCATCCTACAAACATGAAACAAGAAATAAAAATCAGGAGAATAAAATGCAAGAAAACTCCCACTTCCAGAAAACCATCGCTGAAAACAAACATGTGATAAATGAGCAAACACACATCAGTAGAGGCTCCCTACTACACTTAATAAAAGAAATGATAAAATAAAAATCATTCCTCTCCCACATGCAGCCAAAACAATGAAAAAAAAATCTCTCTCCCCCCCTCTCTCTCTCTTCGCCTTCTGATCACACACACACACACACACACATTACAATCGGAAGTTGGCAATAACATTCGATCTTAGGCAATAACATCCGATAGTCGGCAACGTAAACCAAAACATTGCATCAAAAGAAGTGTTCAGTTCCTAGTGCTGTGAAATGTGGAAAACAAAAACCCCAAGTGACAACTATAAGAAAAGGAACAACACCAAAACTGGAACAGAAACGTAACAGGTAGAAAATCGTCCACACAACCTGTAAGTAGAATTTAAAATATTACTACGTCATAGAAAAAAAAAAAACCACCAGAACTATTTACAGCCTCTAGGTACATTGCCCCAAAATATAAACTAAATAGTAAAAATATGTACATATTCCAGGCCAATGAAGATGCCTTGCAGAGAATAAAGGCGAAACGCGTATGGCACGAAAACTGTGTTTCATTCTGTTGTAGTTAGACGGTCCGAAAGTAAAAATTATCAGTATACCGTAATAAGACCTGAATTGCTTCCCGCCTAATTTGCATGTTGCTCACATAACGTAGCTGTCTTGCAGGTCTTCCTAATATCTTTGCAGTATAGTCGTTTGACTGTACAAAGTGGATACCACAAAAGACCTGTAGCGAATACTGTTCTTTATGACAATGAATCCAGATGTAAATTATACCACGATATTGAAAATCTAAGAAACATGTTATTAGAGATGAGAACGACCTTAACGCTTTAAAACCCAATTCTATTGCAATAAGTGACATTTCAAACATATTACCACATTCTGTGAATTAAATCATAGAGTAATACTTAAGAAAATGAAAATTTTTTATGAACAAGAGATTTTGAGACAGTTCCTGGATTCTTAAAGTTCTATATCAGTTCGAAGTATTTTTGCTCATCGAGAGATTTTACCATGCCAGCTAAACGTCGTTCCTGTGACGACTGGCTTTGCATAAACCGACTCATAATCCATGAACATTTATTTCTGCACGAGTTTTAACTGTAAATGACATGACGAGATCTTTCGTTCTGGAGTTGAATTCAAACCCAACACCTATATCTATTTGCTAACTAAGCAAATCTTTCGTGGTTGACTGAGATTCAATCACGGCAATGACCGTCATTGCTGACTAGGCATAAAGAGACATGAAATATTGAAGTTTTCACTAGTATTAGTTAGGAAATCCGAACCTAAAAATAAATGACGAAAAATTTTGTAGTAAACTGGGAATCTTATGAAGACTCTTATTTCCCAGTTAAATATCTATAAAAGACGTTTAATATAGTTTCAAGTAACAAAATGTATACGTGTATAAAATTGATGTGACATGATGTAAAGCTTTGTGACGGGGATACATACCCACCATGTAACTAGACTGTTAACTAAGTAAAATCAGATGTTAGCTTTCAAATTTTTTCACTAGTAGCGAGATGTTTGACTCTGAAATGACCGGGATTCGAACCCAGCACCTAACTCCGTTGTTCTCTGTCCACGAATAGACGTTAAGTATCATGTTAAGTATCAACTGTCTGTGCACCAGTAGTCTGGTGTGCGCCTGTATGAGTAGAAGTAACGGCACCTACCGTTAGTGTTGAGAACACACGAAGAGACATTAAAAATGACAATTATTATTCATTAGTAGTTCGGTGTGCATATGTTAGAGTTTGAAAAGAAGTTGCGATTTTTTTTCTCCGGACTAGAATTCGAAAACATATATGTGCTTTTCGTGAAGATCTCGAGGAGTTCGCCGTTTCACATCCACATCTACATATACATGGGTACTCTGCAAATCACATTTAAGTGTCAGGCAGAGGGTTCATCTAACCACTTTCACAATTCTCTATTAGTCCAATATCGTATAGCGCGCGGAAATAATGAACACCTATATCTTCCCGTACGAGCTCTGATTTCCCTTATTTTATCGTGGTGATCGGTCCTCTCTATGTAGGTCGGTGTCAGCAAAATATTTTCACATTCGGAGGAGAAAGTTGGTGACTGGAATTTCGTGAGAAGAATCCGTAGCAACGAAAAACGCCTTTCTTTTAATGATTTCCAGCCCAATTCCTGTATCATTTCTGTGACACTCTCTCCCATATTTCGCGATAATACAAAACGTGCTGCCTTTCTTTGAACTTTTTCGATATACTCGGTCAGTCCTGTCTGGTAAGGATCCCACACCGCGCAGCAGTATTCTAAAAGAGGGCGGACAAGCGTAGTGTAGGCAGTCTCCTTAGTAGGTTTGTTACATTTTATAAGGGTCCTGCCAATAAAACGCAGTCTTTGGTTAGTCTTCCTCACATTTTCTATGTGTTCCTTCTAATTTAAGTTGCTCGTAATTGTAATACCTAGGTATTTAGTTGAATTTAAGGCTTTTAGATTAGACTGATTTATCGTGTAACCGAAGTCCAACAAGTTCCTTTTAGCACTCATGTGGATGACCTGACACTTTTCGTTATTTAGGGTCAACTGCCACTTTCCGCACCATTTCGATATTTCTTCTAAACCGTTTTGCAGTTTGTTTTGATCTTCTGATGACTTTATTAGTCGATAAACGACAGCGTCATCTGCAAACAACCGAAGATGGCTGCTCGGATTGTCTCCCAAATCGTTTATATAGATAATGAACAGCAAAGGGCCTGTAACACTACCTCGGGGAACGCCAGAAATCACTTCTGTTTTACTCGATTACTTTCCGTCAGTTACTACGAACTGTGACCTCTCTGACAGGAAATCTAAAATCCAGTCACATAACTGAGACGATATTCCATAAGCACGCAATTTCACTACCAGCCGATTGTGTGGTACGGTGTCAAAAGCCTTCCGGAAATCCAGATATACGAAATCGATCTGAAATCCCTTGTCAATAGCACTCAACACTTCATGTGAATAAAGAGCTAGTTGTGTTTCAAGGGACGATGTTTTCTAAATCCATGTTGACTGTGTGTCGAGAGACCGTTTTCTTCGAGGTAATTCATAATGTTCGAACACAATATACACTCCTGGAAATTGAAATAAGAACACCGTGAATTCATTGTCCCAGGAAGGGGAAACTTTATTGACACATTCCTGGGGTCAGATACATCACACGATCACACTGACAGAACCACAGGCACATAGACACAGGCAACAGAGCATGCACAATGTCAGCACTAGTACAGTGTATATCCACCTTTCGCAGCAATGCAGGCTGCTATTCTCCCATGGAGACGATCGTAGAGATGCTGGATCTAGTCCTGTGGAACGGCTTGCCATGCCATTTCCACCTGGCGCCTCAGTTGGACCAGCGTTCGTGCTGGACGTACAGACCGCGTGAGACGACGCTTCATCCAGTCCCAAACATGCTCAATGGGGGACAGATCCGGAGATCTTGCTGGCCAGGGTAGTTGACTTACACCTTCTAGAGCACGTTGGGTGGCACGGCATACATGCGGACGTGCATTGTCCTGTTGGAACAGCAAGTTCCCTTGCCGGTCTAGGAATGGTAGAACGATGGGTTCGATGACGGTTTGGATGTACCGTGCACTATTCAGTGTCCCCTCGACGATCACCAGAGGTGTACGGCCAGTGTAGGAGATCGCTCCCCACACCATGATGCCGGGTGTTGGCCCTGTGTGCCTCGGTCGTATGCAGTCCTGATTGTGGCGCTCACCTGCACGGCGCCAAACACGCATACGACCATTATTGGCACCAACGCAGAAGCGACTCTCATCGCTGAAGACGACACGTCTCCATTCGTCCCTCCATTCACGCCTGTCGCGACACCACTGGAGGCGGGCTGCACGATGTTGGGGCGTGAGCAGAAGACGGCCTAACGGTGTGCGGGACCGTAGCCCAGCTTCATGGAAACGGTTGCGAATCGTCCTCGCCGATACCACAGGAGCAACAGTGTCCCTAATTTGCTGGGAAGTGGCGGTGCGGTCCCTTACGGCACTGCGTAGGATCCTACGGTCTTGGCGTGCATCCGTGCTTCGCTGCGGTCTGGTCCCAGGTCGACGGGCACGTGCACCTTCCGCCGACCACTGGCGACAACATCGATGTACTGTGGAGACCTCACGCCCCACGTGTTGAGCAATTCGGCGGTACGTCCACCCGGCCTCCCGCATGCCCACTATACGCCCTCACTCAAAGTCTGTCAACTGCACATACGGTTCACGTCCACGCTGTCGCGGCATGCTACCAGTGTTAAAGACTGCGATGGAGCTCCGTATGCCACGGCAAACTGGCTGACACTGACGGCGGCGGTGCACAAATGCTGCGCAGCTAGCGCCATTCGACGGCCAACACCGCGGTTACTGGTGTGTCCGCTGTGCCGTGCGTGTGATCATTGCTTGTACAGCCCTCTCGCAGTGTCCGGAGCAAGTATGGTGGGTCTGACACACCGGTGTCAATGTGTTCTTTTTTCCATTTCCAGGAGTGTATGTTCTAAAACCCTGCTGGATATCGACGTTAACGATATGGGCCTGTTATTTAGTGGATTACTCCTGCTACCTTTCTTGAATATTGGTGTGACCTGTGCAACTTTCCAGTCTTTGGGTATGGATCTTTCGTCGAGCGAACGATTGTATATGATTGTTAAGTATGGAGCTAATGCATCGGCATACTCCGAAAGGAAGCTAGTTGGTATACTGTCTGGACCAGAAGACTTGCTTTTATTAAGTGATTTAAGTTGCTTCACTACTCTGAGGATGTTTACTTCTACTTTACTCATGTTGGCAGCTGTTCTCGATTCGAATTCTGGAATATTTAGTTCGTCTTCTTTTTTGAAGGAATTTAGGAAGGCTGTGTTTAGTAAATCTGCTTTGGCAGCCCTGTCTTCGATAGCATCTCCATTGCCAACGCGCAGAGAAGACATTGATCGTTTCTTGCCGCTAACATACTTCACATACGACCAGAATCTCTTTGGACTTTCTGCCAGGTTTTGGGACAAAGTTTCGTTGTGGAAACTGTTATAGGCATCTCGCATAGAAGTCCGCGCTAAATTTCGAGCTTCTGTAAAAGATCACCATCTTGGGGATTTTGCGTCTGTTTAAATTTGGCATGTTTGTTTCGTCGTTTCTGCAACAGGGTTCTAACCCGTTTTGTGTACTAATGAGAATCAGCTCCGCCTTTGTTAATTTATTTGGTATAAATTTCTCAATTGCTGCCGATACTATTTCTTTGAATTTAAGCCACATCAGGTCTACACTTATATTATTAATTTGGAATCAGTGGAGATTGTTTCTCAGGAAGGCGTCAAGTGAATTTTTACCTGATTTCTGGAATAGGTGCACATTTAGTTTTTTTTTCGCGGATTTAGGGATTACAATATTCAATCTCGCTACGACAACCCTGGCTTCATTAATCCCTGAATCGGTTTTGATGCTCGTTATTAACTCTGGATTATTAGTTACTAAGAAATCAAGTGCGTTTTCACAACCGTTTACTATTCGCATGGGTTCATGAAATAACTGCTCGAATTAATTTTCAGAGAATGCTTTTAACACAATTTCGGATGATATTTGATGCCTACCTCCGGAATTAAAGATGTATTTTCGCCAAGGGAGGTTGATATGAAATGATAGAATTGTATCGCTCTGAGACGGTCAAATACGGCAGTAGAAGAGATCCAAATTCGAATGCCAGTTAAGGAACAAAATTTTCAAAGACTCAAGTAGAGTAAGACAAGAGCCCTGTGATCTTAAATGAAATAAAATAAAATTTCTAATGTAAGAAAGCTTCCTGGTGATATAGTTTCTGTTTGCAGTGGGTTTCGTCTCTGTCATGGCACTGCCTAAACCACCTTTGAATCAGGTGAAAGTGAAGGGATACCACGTTTAATGCTGATTATGGACTACACTGCAACCTGACAGTGTTCACTTGGTGTTATCTACGGTGAATGACATCTCTTCGTGCCTGTTAAAAATACACGCCAAAAGTGAGAATCAAAATCATACCCCAAACAGATCCAATTAGGATCAATCCACCAGACCAGTGTATCCAACCTTTGAGAGCTGCATTATTACATTCTAACAGGCGACATGCGATACTGCATGAAAGTTCTGACCCCTGACTCCCTGGAAGAGAGTTCCATCCTATTTAACCCATTCATTTTCTGGCTTTATTTTAATTGTGTTCGACTGACACGACATTCACCAGGTGTGTTAGCTACTCATTGTGAGTAGTAGGGCATCAGGGGCATCAGCACAACTTGTTAGTGCACGTTGCCTACATTCAGGGGCAAACCTGTTATTGTCCTGTGATTGACAGGTCTTTAACCTATTGTTGTGCTAAGAGGATTGTGACCCCCTTGGGGATAATCCATCTTTTTGATTGAGAACTCCTTGACCTACACGCATCAAAAAAGTTTTGCATCACCTCGGTTCTGTTAATTCTGGAAGCTGTCCAGAAAATTGGAATAGAGAGCAACATAAACATCATTTCCATCCTTTTTATTGCTCATGAAAACCACACATTCCATTTTGTACCACCATACAGTGAGACCTGCAGAGCTGGTTGTCCAGATTGCTGTCCACACCGGTACCTCTCATATACAGCAGCACATGCTCTTGCATTGCATGCTTGTTCTCGTTGTGGCATACTGTCCACAAATTTATTAAGGCACTGTTGGTCCAGATTGTCCCACCCTTCAACAGCGATTTGGTGTAGATCCCTCAGATTGGTTGGTGGGTCACATTGTCCATAAACAGCCCTTTTCAATCTATCCCACGCATGTTCGATAGGGTTCGTGTCTGGAGAACGTGCTAGCCACTCTAGTTGTGTGCTGATGTTATCCTGAAGGAAGTCATGACAAGATGTGCACGATGGCGGTGCGAATTGTCGTCCGTGAAGACGAATGCCTCGCCAATATGCTACAGATATGGTTGCACTGTCGGTCGGAGGATGGCATTCATGTATCGTGCAGCCATTAAGGTGCCTTCCATGACCATCAGCAGCATATGCCCCACATAATGCCACACCAGGGAACCTCCACCTAGCTGCACTCGCTGGACAGTGTGTCTAAGGCGTTCAGCCTCACCAGGTTACCTCCAAACACGTCTCCGATGATTGTCTGGTTGAAGGCATATGTGACACTCATCGGTGAAAAGAATGTGATACCAATCCCGAGTGGTCCATTCGGCATGTTGTTGGGCCCATCTGTACCACGCTGCATGGTGTCGCGTTTGCAAAGATGGACCTCGACATGGACGTCGGGAGTGAAGTTGGACATCATGCAGTCTATTGTGCACAGTTTGAGTAGTAACACGCCGTCTTGTGGCTGGCTTTATTATTTATTCAACAGGATTATACAACATGGTGGCGTGGCTGTCAGTGTTCCTCCGAGCCATAATCCGTAAGTAGCGGTCATCCACTGCAGTAGTAGCCCTTGGGCGACTTGAGCGAGGCATGTCATCAACAGTTCCTGTTTCTCTGTCTGAACAACATTGCTTTGGGTCCCTCTGAGACACCTGAACACTTCCCTTGTTCAGAACCCTTCCTGGCAAAAAGTAACAATGCAGACGCGATCGAACCGCGGTATTGACCATCTAGGCACGGTTAAATTACAGACAACACGAGCCATGTACCTCCTTCCTGGTGGAATGACTGGAACTGATCGGCTTTCGGACCCTGTCCGTCTAATAGGCACTGTTCATGCATGGTTATTTACATCTTTGGGCGGGTTAGGTGCATCTCTGAACAGTCAAAGGGACTGTGTCTGTGATACAATATCCACAGTCAACTTCTATCTTCAGGAGTTCAGGGAATCGGGGTGATGCAAAACTTTTTTGATGTGTGTATTATTCAGTTAAGTCACCGCTACCACCCCCCCCCTTTCCCCCATCCAATCCTCTCGGAAACACGGCACCACTTCTGACATAAAATTAATTGATTAATTAATTAAACCAACTGAAAAAAATGTGCGAAATAGCTCAACTGTGTCACTTTCGGTATTCACGAACTGATTCAAATTATTCGAATAGCTCCCCCACCACTGTATCAATTTGATCGACTAATTATTTAATTCATTAAATCGACATCCCTCAGTTTGCCTGCCCCCCTCCTAGTTCTGGAAATATTGATTCATCGATTGCATTGTATGGAATATCGTTTAAACAATTTTGACAATGTGTGTAATATATTTTATTTAACGAATTTGTCGGGAAATCGATTGCATTGTGTGGAATATTTAAACAACTGCGGCGCATTCTTCATTCCGATCGCGTAACGAAACAAATAATTACACCACCACAGCTCGCTTAAATATATCTGGAAAACGTTCTAGCACCTCGCCACCAGCGCAGGCTGCCCTAGGCCGCGCATCCCAGGGCCCACGATGGCTCTCGGCTGCATCACCATGCAGGCCTGTGTAGATGTGCTCTGGCTTGTACGCCGGAGGAACACAGAAACACCGACTGTCGACGGCTGCACAGATACGTCAGGTACCGCGCTAATCCCTAAACAAAAGTGTCAGGTGGCAGCAAGCCTTTGATATTGATACCTGAGAAATTCCTGTCGCTGTCCCCCCCCCCCCCCCCCCCCCCCATCTCAAGCGGTCTGCATGCATGAACCAACCTGTCGGAAATCTGCACAATAAAGTGATGCCCTCCTTCCAAAGCAAATGCCTGACTGGTACTCGATCAAGAAATACTGCTGAAGTTAGTACATAATTCTTTTCCAGTCACATGATCATGATGCAGCGGTATAAGGCAGATGCAGTAGCTATTTCACACACACAAATTGATGATGTCACAAAACTAATAGGAGACTGAGTCGAAATACACTTTAGAAAAAGAAAAAGGTCGTTGCCTACACAGGGCCGGGGAGGGGGGGGGGGGGGGAGGGAGGGAGGTGAGGTGAGAGAGAGAGAGAGAGAGAGAGAGAGAGAGAGAGAGAGAGAGAGATAAGGAGAGTTAAAGTTTGCTTTGCAGGTGACATCGGAGCTAGCATGAGATATTTCATTCAGCCATGGGCTCTAAAGCGCCCCAGCATTCCCGACGCACTTTTCTTGCCGTACACTTCTCGAACTGCTTCAGGCGTTATTAAATCTGGTGCGGAATATCTTATTTTGAAGACGTCATAAATGTTGCCTCAGAAGACGTGCCACAGGAAATATTAGTTAAATCGTTAATAAAATGTTTAAAAAACAATTTGCTTCAAACAGTTAAAAACAAATCGAAATAAAAAAATCAACACTGCACAGTAGTTTGCGTGCACAAACAATAAGGTTATGTTTTTTGATGATAAATTTCATTAAATAATCCAAACCTGTTATTACTTGACGCCTTAATTGAAAGTGGTAATCTATGAAATGATATAGGGAATTTAAAATTTCGAGTCGAATTTGTACTGTCACGGTTATGGAGTTCCAGTGCACTACAGGTCTGCTAACTGTATTTTCTTTTTTAAAAGTGCTATAGAATTCCTAAGTTGACTGGTTCTCTCACCTCCACCAGGATGAAGAAGGAGGGGGGAAAATGGTTCAAATGGCTCTGAGCACTATGGGACTTAACATCTGAGGTCATCAGTCCCCTAGAACTTAGAACTACTTAAACCTAACTAACCTAAGGACATCACTCACATCCACACCCGAGGCGGATTCGAACCTGCGACCGTAGCGGTCACGCGGTTCCAGACTGAAGTGCCTAGAACCGCACGGCCACACCGGCCGGCTGAGGGGGGAAAACGTCTATCGATTGATAGGTTAGTAACAACAACAAATACTGCTCCGATCTACTGAGAAACACTATCCATTCAAGGCTAGATGCCTGAGATCGTTGAAAACATTCTTGCATCCCACGTACTCACCTTCTGGACGTACCTATACAGCGCACAGGTGCTACAGTACAGCACCGACGCTCAGAGACGGGAAAACTATCGCCGTAAACGTGGCCCATGGCCGCAGCTGAGGAAGCGCGTGTCAGCCAGAGATAGGCCCTCAGCCGTAGAGGCTCCTTCCCCCAGGAGGACCTGATAGGTCGGAATTCGTATGCTATCAATATTCCGAGCGCCAACACTCTTCATATTGATTCTTCTCAAATTTCCGCGGAGTGTACACGCAACACAAGTGCTCCAGAAGGCGAATCAGTGCAAACTGGGTATTAGTTCACTACTCACCCTTCCAGAGAGAGGCGCGAGCCAAATAGCCATAAGCTGCGGCAGACTGGAAGCTTTCTCGCACTCTCCGAACTGGTGTACAAAGGATTGGCAAGCCCCAGCTCGGAACAAAGGCGTCCGCTGAGATAGTGTTTGTGGCCCCGAACTGCTTGCTTGCTGCTATGTTTTCTACGGCCATCCCTAGTATCACACGAATATTGGAAACCAGGGATATACACTATCAGTGTAATTACAATTAAATATTACAATTGCTGGTGCAGTCTGACACCGAGCGATGTACTGGAAATATCTCTTATTGACGGCTGTGGTTCTGGGACAAATCTCAATATCTTAAGTGCACATAATTTTCCACGTATAATGTCTGTCATACTCATATGGCTATAGATATGTTGAATCTATACTTCTCTCAGAACAAATGGTTCAAACGACTCTAAGCACTATGGGACTTAACATCTGAGGTCATCAACTCACTAGACTTAGAACTACTTAAACCTAACTAACCTAAGGACATCACACACATCCATGCCCGAGGCAGGATTCGGACCTGCGGCCGTAACAGCTGCGCAGTTCCGGACTGAAGCGCCTAGAACCGCTCGGTCACAGTGGCCGGCCTCTCACAACAGGGCACAAAATCATTTTCTCTGCACATGCCGGAAATTAAGCCACAGTAAATTTACACTGCAACTTACACGAATTTCAGACAAGCGGTGCAGTTATCAATTATGTGTGTACGGCTACCGAAAAAATCATGGTATGCCCACACTGGCTTCGATTAAATGTCTCGACTCTCCTAAGTTCTAGGAAATTATATGACGTTTAAGTCTTCCAGTCATTGCTTCTAGAAGGTGCTGCATCCTGCCAAGACTCTCTAAAACAAGTGTTGTAACGCACAGGCGTCTGGCGCCATGTGATGATCAACAGTGCTCCTGCGGACGAAAGGGTTGGACATCAATGATATTGGTCGGTGTACTCTAATCACCCTCTAAGTCGTTATTGCAACAAAGAAAACGTGAAGATATGCTTAGGAGAGCCGATGAGGGGACCATCTGCGTATTCATTTTGTTACAGCCGTATTGCCTATATTGTATGTACACTATAGCAGATCCAGTTGAATCCTCGAATAGTTATATTGTCCAGGTGTTTACGAAATGAATCTATCGCCCCTTACTTTCGGATATACTACTCAATGCATTGAAATCACAATTCACCACGCCAAATCTATCCTCCCGTTATGACGAGACATACGTCATTTTTTTTACATGAATATTACTATGATTACTATCCACAGGCGTCTGGTGATACGTCGGAATTAAAGGCGCAGTATCTTCACGTTCAAGCACCAGCATAATACTTCTATCATTTATAGGTGAATAAAAGAAAATTATGTTTGTCTACACTCGCACCAGCTGGGTGTCGTTTCGCACTACCCAGTAGCGAAAAGCGTCCCACTATCACATATTTGTCGATGAATACAGGATGAAACTTCCTGGCAGATTAAAACTGTGTGCCGGACCGAGTCTCGAACTCGCCTTTCGCGGGCAAGTGCTCTACTAACTGAGCTACCCAAGCACGACACACGCCCGTCCTCATAGCTTTCATTCCGCCAGTACCTCGTCTTCTACCTTCCAAACTTCACAGAAGCTCTCCTGCAAACCTTGCAGAACTAGCACTCCTGGAAGAAAGGATATTGCAGAGACATGGCTTAGCCACAGCCTGGGGGATGGTTCTAGAACGAAGTTTTCACTCTACAGCGGAGTGTGCCCTGATATGAAACTTCCTAGCAGATCAAAACTGTGTGCCGTACCGAGACTCGAACTCGGTACCAGGATATTTGTAAATCCAGCCAGTAACGTCTTATACATATATTCAGACAGCCAAATCGTGGCTGGTGTCAGTGCATTCCATGAATAGCTACCGTAGACTTACCGATCGCGCATATTATTAAATTTCCCCTAACTAAGAAACCATTGCGAGTTCAATATATACTAGAGTACGTTCATTCAGAGCTAATTTTGAGGGACCAATATGGTTACTTCCCAGAAACGTCTGGTGATATGATCACACAAATTTCCCCTGACTAATAAACCATTGGGAGTGCAATACACAAGGGCGGTTTGAAAAGTTCTCGGAATCACCAGGAGAGGTCAGCGCTAGCGAACGAGTTGTTCATGTGATACTCATTGGACTGTTGCTGTAAACACGTGCCACGTAAGTGCTCCTGGAAGAGAGTTGTGTCGGTGACGTGGTTCTGTTTTTGTTCCTGCGTAGTGATTTCCGAAGATGGAAAAAATCGAGAATCGAGCAGTGATTAAGTATTTCGTAAACAAAGGTATGAAAGCAAAGGACATTCATGCCGATTTTCAGAATACACTGGGGGACTCTGCTGCTTCATATTCAACTGTTGCAAAGTGGACGAATGAATTTAAATTTGGTTGGGAGAGCTTAGATGATGATCCACGCAGTGGTCGGCCAAGATGTGTCACTACTCCACAAATCATTGCAAAATAGCACAAAATGGTCATGGAGGATCGCCGATTGAAAGTGCATGAAATTGCTCACGCTTGGCGGATGTCATCTGAAAGGGTATATCATACACTCCTGGAAACTGAAATAAGAACACCGTGAATTCATTGTCCCAGGAAGGGGAAACTTTATTGACACATTCCTGGGGTCAGATACATCACATGATCACACTGACAGAAACACAGGCACATAGACACAGGCAACAGAGCATGCACAATGTCGGCACTAGTACAGTGTATATCCACCTTTCGCAGCAATACAGGCTGCTATTCTCCCATGGAGACGATCGTAGAGACGCTGGATGTAGTCCTGTGGAATGGCTTGCCATGCCATTTCCACCTGGCGCCGCAGTCGGACCAGCGTTCGTGCTGGACTTGCAGACCGCGTGAGACGACGCTTCATCCAGTCCCAAACATGCTCAATGGGGGACAGATCCGGAGATCTTGCTGGCCAGGGTAGTTGACTTACACCTTCTAGAGCAAGTTGGGTGGCACGGGATACATGCGGACGTGCATTGTCCTGTTGGAACAGCAAGTTCCCTTGCCGTTCTAGGAATGGTAGAACGATGGGTTCGATGACGGTTTGGATGTACCGTGCACTATTCAGTGTCCCCTCGACGATCACCAGAGGTGTACGGCCAGTGTAGGAGATCGCTCCCCACACCATGATGCCGGGTGTTGGCCCTGTGTGCCTCGGTCGTATGCAGTCCTGATTGTGGCCCTCACCTGCACGGCGCCAAACACGCATACGACCATCATTGGCACCAACGCAGAAGCGACTCTCATCGCTGAAGACGACACGTCTCCATTCGTCCCTCCATTCACGCCTATCGCGACACCACTGGAGGCGGGCTGCACGATGTTGGGGCGTGAGCGGAAGACGGCCTAACGGTGTGCGGGACCGTAGCCCAGCTTCATGGAGACGGTTGCGAATCGTCCTCGCCGATACCACAGGAGCAACAGTGTCCCTAATTTGCTGGGAAGTGGCGGTGCGGTCCCCTACAGCACTGCGTAGGATCCTACGGTCTTGGCGTGCATCCGTGCTTCGCTGCGGTCCGGTCTCAGGTCGACGGGCACGTGCACCTTCCGCCGACCACTGGCGACAACATCGATGTACTGTGGAGACCTCACGCCCCATGTGTTGAGCAATTCGGCGGTACGTCCACCCGGCCTCCCGCATGCCCACTATACGCCCTCGCTCAAAGTCCGTCAACTGCACATACGGTTCACGTCCACGCTGTCGCGGCATGCTACCAGTGTTAAAGACTGCGATGGAGCTCCGTATGCCACGGCGAACTGGCTGACACTGACGGCGGCGGTGCACAAATGCTGCGCAGCTAGCGCCATTCGACGGCCAACACCTCGGTTCCTGGTGTGTCCGCTGTGCCGTGCGTGTGATCATTGCTTGTACAGCCCTCTCGCAGTGTCCGGAGCAAGTATGGTGGGTCTGACACACTGGTGTCAATGTGTTCTTTTTTCCATTTTCAGGAGTGTATTTTAACTGAAGAATTAGAAATGAAAAAATTATCTGCAAGATGTGTGCCGCGACTCTTGACGCAGGATCACACACATGTACTGTCGCTATGGCAAAATTACACGAAGTAAGGTATGAATTGTCGCCATATCTACCTTTTTCACTTGTTATGGCTCCGTCAGACTTCCATCTCTTCCCAAACCCGAAAATTTTCCTTCTTGGACGTAGATTTACTTCAAACGAAGAATTGATAGCCATGGATGACAGCTATTTTGCAGGCCTGAAGGAAACTCATTTTCACGATGGGATCAAGACACTGGAACATCGTTGGACCAAATGCATTAATGTACAAGCAGACTACACTGAAAAATAAAAAAGTTTCAGTGGTGTAATTACTTTTTTTCTATTTCGTTCCGAGAACTTTTCAAACCACCCTCGTATACTAGAGTACATCCATTCAGCGTTTTCTGTGGCCAAGCAGGTTTATGGAGAAACAGCCAAACTGTTCTAGTCTAAGCACATTTTTAATTTCCTGTTGCTAATCGCCGTACCTCTTTAGCATTTTGGAGCAGGAAGAGCACCACCGCGAAACAGAGCTGTTATTGCAGCTGGCAAAAATTGAGTTTGTTACGAAAAAACAAAAGCGTATATTAGAGCATCATACAAAGATTTTGTTTGTTACACGTGCGAGAAACATACCTATTTAAGTCTTTAAAATGTGTGTGCGGGAGCTGAATTTTCAAAAAGGAGTACCATGTTCTGTGGAAACCTGCTACAGGCTTGAATGCAAAGAAAGCTTTATTTCAAGCGTACAGTAGACTTCTGTTTGTCTCTTTCAGCCCACCTGTTGTATGTAACAAAAGAAGCACTATGAATCCATCGTCATTCAGTTGTTCAACTTCAAGTGTATGCAGGATGTCTGTGAATAAGGTAATACCGTATTTATGAATGTATTGAGCAAAGTATGGCCATCCTTTAGTTACCACTACAATAGGGGGTAATGACAGTATAACTGTGCTAATTCAAGAACACAGCTGTACCCACACAGTAGAACAAATACTCTAGAGCTCTTACTTCCTCAATATGTTACGACACTTAACCTTCAGGGCTACTGATTCTCTGGAAAACGAGAATGCTACTGTTTACAACGTGTCTGACCGAGCGAAATCAAGAAATGTGTGTAATGTGCTCTCGGATATTTATATGAAACTGATTAAGATACGTCGCCACGTGAACTCTATTGATTACTATATGTTCCCTACACAACGTGTACCATTATTATATGACATACATCACACAGATTTTATTTGATACCTGGCGTGTTTCAAAGAGATGAACTAATTTCAAAGTATGAGCTCTGCTTCAAGCGCAATGACTCGATGCACGATGCTAGATTGATGGACCACCATCAATGTCCCTTATCTCACTTTAGCTTAAGCTTTGCTGTTTCTCTGATTTGTATCGTGGTTAATTTGTTATTAAGGTGTCTGATTGTTTCAAGTGAATTCAAGGTGCCTAGGAGGAAGTGTTCCTTCCAAGAAAATTATTCAGGTGAATAGTTCTTCATAAATGCGTAATTTGTAAGTATTATGATATCATTGCGGATGGAGGGAAGAGCAGATATTAAGGATCGTTTATCTAACGTAAAGCACAAATCAATCGTGCACTCTGGAAGCACTTCAAGAAATTTACAGTTACTTTGTTTCAAATTCATTCAAACGGGATACGTTAGTGACAGCAGCGAAATTAGTAATGTTTTGCTAACCCGTTAAGCATTATCATGTCTTTGAAATCAGTCAACTATACTTTCACGCTAAGCTCCAAACCTTTTAATGTTTCCGAAGCCGCAAAAAATGTGACATTGGGCATAAAAAATTCGACAGCAATCGTGAAATAATTGTTAGCGCCCGACACTGTCAAACACATACACGGTGATCTTTCGAAGTTCAGTTATTTTTGTAATAGCTGCGGCTGTTCGCAACTAAAAGCGGCATTTGCTGCAATATTTCACTTTTTTAAGCTTAAGAGAAGTATCTCGCTTTGTCCCGACTTGTCCTTCCCAAATTACGTCCATCTTTAGTCTGTTTGAGAGAAATGTCCCGGACTGTCAGACAGAAATTACGGCAACCATAGATACATAGAGAGCTGAACGTAGAGTTATCGCTAAGTGGGGTGAGCATTGCCTACATTAAGAACGTTCGGTTTTGCTGAATGGCAAAAACCCCACAACCAGCAGGACACAGACAGTGCTCGAATACCGGCAGGGACTTGTGTAGCATTCTCAGACCGGCACCGACCTGTCCAGCGTGCTCACACCAGCAATCATCTGCAGGTGGGGTACAATGCTGCGTTGCCATTGGCCCCCTGGGGGAAGTGGTGGGTAGAGGGGTGAGGGGGTACATAAAGACCACACGCATCGCGGACCTTCACCGGGAATACCGACTTGAGACTCTCACGGAGGTAATCCACAAACTCACCACAATACAATACAGAAACTCAAGACGTTTGCAGAACCCATTTATTCTGAATCTGGGGAACAACGACCACAACCATAGATGGAAACATAAAAAACCAAAAGACATACTTGTAAGGACCTAACATCTATGGCCAAGCATACGCAAACATAACGGTACAGGTGAGCCCCTGTTAATCAGACGTCATTACTGGATATCCAGCTGGAATACACTGCCGAATAACTGGCACCACGCAGGGAAGCCGTACCGTACACTGCATGCAGACAAGCTCCACACATCCCCCACACACTGAGATGATCTATGGCCGATCTCTCACTACTGTATAACGATCTTCATTGTTCCAGCAATGTAGCGGCTGCAGCAACTGGGATACATCGCCATCGCTTGCCACGGTAATGATGCATGATACCCAAACCAACAAATCCAACCTTGCATGAACTATCGCAGCTAGTAAGTCACTACTGCTCTTACTACCCATCCCACTGTCGCAGAGGTTTTTTTCCCACGGCACTTTTTTCCCTCTGCTCTTCAAATCGCTACCCTCACTCGCGTTTCGTCCACTATCTATCACCTGATGGACCGTGTTAATGCGTAGTCTTACCCAGACGCACGGATAACATCACAGCCCAGCATCCTGTGATCCACTTACTAGGTAACTAACATGTTTAAGGAGGTGACAGTAGAACTTTTGGTTTGGTCATCACGTTGGTGCGGGCGTGGAGGGGCCCCATCTCTATTTTTTTAGTCATCCTCATGCTGTTGGCAGCCACCATAGAGTGAGGCCGATTGTCTTCTTCTTTCGTGTGTGCGTTAATCACCACTTTGCTCCTCTATTGCCTATCTGTTACCAGTTTAGGTGAAAAACGAAGCACTCAGCTGCATCAAGCACCATCGGTAGTCCCAGTGGCGGCAAACGGCACAGACTGTTAGAGCTGGATGTTGGGTTACCTAGTAAGTGCAGATTCAAATCGGCAACTGTAACTTTTCTCTTCCACTAAGATTTTCGTAGTGTTGAACACATTTCTTCTTATTGTTTCAGCGTATATCCACCAAATCGTGGATGAAACGAATTCTGTGGTGCAGCAGCAGAGACAGTGGCAGCAGCAGCATCGGCAGCATTGTAAGTTTGTATTTCATCTCTGTAGTACTGGTGTGGCCAACGAGTCTGTTGATAATTTCGAGGGATCGCAGTTGAAAACTGTAACTTTTTTCACTAAGAATATTGTATTAAATACATTTTGGGGCGGCAGGTGGAAAATGAAGTTATTATACAGGGTGTTACAAAAAGGTACGGCCAAACTTTCAGGAAACATTCCTCATACACAAAGAAAGAAAATATGTTATGTGGACATCTGTCCGGAAACGCTTACTTTCCATTTTAGAGCTCATTTTATTACTTCTCTTCAAATCACATTTATCATGGAATGGAAACACACAGCAACAGAACGTACCATCGTGACTTCAAACACTTTGTTACAGGAAATGTTCAAAATGTCCTCCGTTAGCGAGAATACATGCACCCACCCTCTGTCGCACGGAATCCCAGATGCGCTGATTCAGCCCTGGAGAATGGTGTATTGTATCACAGCCGTCCACAGTGCGAGCACGAAGAGTCTCTACATTTGGTACCGGGGTTGCGTAGACAAGAGCTTTCAAATGTCCCCATAAATGAAAGTCAAGAGGGTTGAGGTCAGGAGAGCGTGGAGGCCATGGAATTGGTCCGCCTCTACCAATCCATCGGTCACCGAATCTGTTGTTGAGAAGCGTACGAACACTTCGACTGAAATGTGCAGGAGCTCCATTGTGCATGAACCACATGTTGTGTCGTACTTGTAAAGGCACATGTTCTAGCAGTACAGGTAGAGTATCCCGTATGAAATCATGATAACGTGCTCCATTGAGCGTAGGTGGAAGAACATGGGCCCAATCAAGACATCACCAACAATGCCTGCCCAAACGTTCTCAGAAAATCTGTGTTGATGACGTGATTGCACAACTGCGCGTGGATTCTCGTCAGCCCACACATATTGATTGTGAAAATTAACAATTTGATCACATTGGAATGAAGCCTCATCCGTAAAGAGAACATTTGCACTGAAATGAGGATTGACACATTGTTGGATGAACCATTCGCAGAAGTGGACCCCTGGAGGCCAATCAGCTGCTGATAGTGCCTGCAGACGCTGTACTTGGTACGGAAACAACTGGTTCTCCAGTAGCACTCTCCATACAGTGACGTGGTCAATGTTACCTTGTACAGCAGCAACTTCTCTGACGCTGACATTAGGGTTATCGTCAACTGCACGAAGAATTGCCTCGTCCATTGCAGGTGTCCTTGTCGTTCTAGGTCTTCCCCAGTCGCGAGTCATAGGCTGGAATGTTCCGTGCTCCCTAAGACGCCGAGTAATTGCTTCGAACGTCTTCCTGTCGGGACACCTTCGTTCTGGAAATCAGTCTCGATACAAACGTACCGCGCCACGGCTATTGCCCCGTGCTAATCCATACATCAAATGGGAATCTGCCAACTCCACATTTGTAAACATTGCACTGACTGCAAAGCCACGTTCGTGATTAACACTAACCTGTTGATGCTACGTACTGAAGTGCTTGATGCTAGTACTGTAGAGCAATGAGTCGCATGTCAACACAAGTACCGAAGTCAATATTACCTTCCTTCAATTGGGCCAACTGGCGGTGAATCGAGGAAGTACAGTACATACTGACGAAACTAAAATGAGCTCTAACATGGAAATTAAGCGTTTCCGGACACATGTCCACATAACATTTTTCTCTTTATTTGTGTGTGAGGAATGTTTCCTAAAAGTTTGTCCGTACCTTTTTGTAACACCCTGTATATTATTTGTTGCCGTTCTCATGACTGGCTCTATAACTACAATGTTGACAACCAAAAAGTGATTAGCAAAAACACGATGCCTGTAATTAGAGTTCACTGTGCCCACTGTGATGGAGAAAAAGTTATTGATTATTGAAGTTCATTACTCTCAGGATTTAGGATGATATCTAGGATTCATACATAATACAGTTTACTGTAACAATTTTCACTATATTCTGAAAACGATAAAGCGTAAAATTCCAGACAAATGATTACCCATATCAACTATTGTACTATCAGAGCGGTTCAGAGTCTGTTGCGTGGATCATATTATCCCTACATAACGAAACTGTTCAACAACCGTTATCGAAGTAAATGTTCAAAGTGAATGCTCGCCAAAATTTGATGTTAATACTCATCAAACGCCACGCTGGTAATGGTAGAAAGTCTGTCCTGCGGCGACACGTGAAAATACGACATATGCAAACTGAGACTAAATCACTGGAGTCGTTCCATAATTAACACTTTACCAATGCGAACTCATTGTTACGTGCATACCGAGTTACATAATACGGCACCCAAGGCTGTTCCTGGCAACTGCACAAACGCGACGTGGCTTCCGACATGGAGTACGCGCTGATACGAATCTAGAAGAGAATTGGGCCTTACTCTATCTCGCATACTCTTATTTATATAGCCGCGGTGCGGACCGCTGAAGGCGCAGCCAACAAAATTTGCCTTACTGACGAGCCTGCTGGGAATAGCAGAACACCACTTCAAGTTACTAAATAATTAATTGCGTCATTCGCTGAAGGCCAATGGAGCTCTCGATTTAATTGTGCACTCAGCACACATGTAAGTATCTATAGTAAAATTCTAATGTGGCTTGGTTAAATACTTTTGGCGAGATAATTATTTTAGTTGCACTGCACACAATAGATGTGCTCTGAACTTGCATTTGGAGAGACGCTACAACTATAGTTTTATGGCTACCTTTTTGAAACTTGTCACATCTTTGTTATTATAGCGTATCTCCATTCTACCTAAATCTAAATATCCTAGCTTTATCTAATCACTTACTTAATCTATCTTGCTTCCGAACTTTTAGGACACAAAAACAAAAAATCATGCATTTCAACCAAAATATTGCTTTGTGAGAGCTAGCATGGCGTTTCAATTAAATTACAATGAAAAAGGAATCAGAATATAAATTTTGAAGTTTCTAGCTTCTTCCTGTCGCGTCGATGATTTTTATGTAAAACATCCAAGTTTCGAAACCAGTTATAGTTACTTACCTGAACACATTAACACAGTATTATTTTAGTATCACTCCTGACATGCTATTAACTTTTCAGATTATTTACTTTATTTTTAAGGTATTGCACAACATTCGTGACGTCATAGATTGTTACAGTGGACTAGGCTGGCACACAATGGAAAGCATATGAATTTTATTTGGCGTGAGTAGGCTGCTTCCCTACATCACACTCTACGTAATTTTTTTGAATGTAAATGAAAAGAAAAATAATTAACAAAAAGGGAAGCAAGAGTACAGCTTAATTCCCCATGAAAGTGAAAAAAATGAAATTTAAACATTTAAAAATATTAAAAGAAAACTTATTACCTACTTCAGTTATCTAGATTGCTGGCATGTTCACAGCCTCTTAATCAAAATTACAAAACTAATACGAACGTCTATAATATATGTAAACTGCAAGTCTGCAAAATTCATGGCACTAATGCCTTGCATATTAAATTATTCATGAAACAAGTATTACGCAGACGGCATGATACTACCTAGGAAATCACTCAAAATTTTAAGTAGTTTCGAAAAACAGTGCATCAATTTGGCATACATGTTGTTGTTGTGGTCTTCAGTCCTGAGACTGGTTTGATGCAGCTCTCCATGCTACTCTATCCCGTGCAAGCTTCTTCATCTCCCAGTACCTACTGCAACCTACATCCTTCTGAATCTGCTTGGTGTATTCATCTCTTGGTCTCCTTCTACGACTTTTACCCTCCACGCTGCCCTCTATACTAAATTGGTGATCCCTTGATGCCTCAGAACATGTCCTACCAACCGATCCCTTCTTCTAGTCAAGTTCTTGGCATACATATTGGCTCCAATACATAAACACATAAACATGTATAATTATCAAAATTTCTGGCTCAAGTTTCACTTAATTAGGTGAAAATCTTAAACATATTAAATTGTCTGTAGATATTTTTACATACATAGATACAAAGAAAATTACATGGTTATTCTTGTTACATAAATAAATAATGGAATCTTAATAGTCTTTTCTACACCTGAATGAGGACTTCATTAAACATAATACTCCCACTTTTACATACGTTGTGGTAGCCGCTTTGGTTGGCGTTCTACATTTTGATTCACAAGGGTAGAGGGAGGGGGGGGGGGGGGAGTTGCTGTGGTATGTGTCTTTCCTGTCCACTCTATACTACAATGGGGAAAGGGGAGGGGTCACTGTGAACTGTGTCCAAGTGCCTCCACGCTTTCACGCAGCTACCAGCCTGCCATTATTTGGTTTGTCCTGTAGAACAAACAAAAAGAGTGCCTCAGACACCGTTCACTTAATAACTAAGGGAGGTTCACAATGAAATGGAGATATATACATTTTACCTCTCACTCGTTACTGAAATAAAGTTAACAGAACTGTTTTCTATTTCAATCTCATGGTTACTTTAGTCTAATTAAAGGTAAGAAAATGGCTCAATACACCGTTAATCATGTACTAAAGAAAATTCTATGCCCAAGGCGTACAATCATGAAACCTTTCAGTCTCAAATTATTATTTTTGGGGCGTAACACTGAACCAATGCTCGATACATTCCTAACACATCTGTATTTATTTACAACTATCTCATTCTTAGAGACGATATGAGTATACTTAACTATTAGTTATCATACTTAGCTTCTCTGTACGTTTGAGTAACTTGTGGTAATAGGAGTACAATTGCTGAGTGTTCAAAACACACTATGATTAGCCGATTACTAAATTAACATATTGGTCTTTCGCTGCTGTGTCAGTTCCACATTTCATTGAAGTTTAATTACGCTGAGCTATTAATAATGTTTCACGTCTACAGTTATGTTATTCAATTATGTTGCTAGTGCATATGCTTATGTAAACTCACTCTATTAACAATTTAAAGCACAGGATAGCACATTGATTTCATTTATATGGTGTATTGCAGCTGATCAATTTGCTCACGTGGCAATCCATTTCCACTCGCTCGGATGCTGAAACAGGTAGTCTCTCTCGACTTACCACTAAAGTGCATAAAGTAATCATGGATATGCGTTATGGCAAATTCCTCAAACCTATAGGACACCATGAGTTGCTTTGTCTCATCTAACATAAGGGTACCTACGGTCGCATTCACGCCTCCAACTTATAACCTTAATACGTGTAGGCGTGTCCTAGCACACACTACACAAAAACAATGGTCAGCTCCAACCTCATAAATACTTCAAGGACGTGTCCTTCACGTCTCAACCACAAACACTGTTCAATTTCATTATTATTGCCATTCCTTGCTATACAAGGTGAATTCATCATTACAACTTATCTGTATATATTCCATAACACTAAGCCATCTCTTCTTCTATTTACTAGTTAGTTCTAATGCAGACAATAAGTCTCATTGTTACTTCAGCTTCTGCTTACAAACGAATTCGCATATCTTTTTAAATTTGCTGTGGAACCATTTCCAATAAAACAACACTTTGTTCTTATAATATTACCAAGGTTTTTCCTGAAACGTATATATACATACTTGTTACTCAGATACATTTATTTCTTCATTACTTCATACCTCTCTATTGTTTACTTGTCACTGTTAGGTTTGTCACATCCAATAGTTTCTTCACTTATCGGTGGATAAGAAGAAATCGAAATCTTGGGAATAGGAAAGCTTAAAGAATGAGTGAGACCTGAAATTAGGAAAGAAGATCTCACACAGCTGGGACTGCACAGCTGCCACACTGCGTAGAGATTTACAGAACAAACTCCTCCCTACACCATTCATTGGCTACCTATGAATTTCTTTAGATCGATCACGTTTCTGAGACCTAATACTTTTTTACTCTTTGGTTACCCCAGTCTATATGCGTTTGTATGCGGATTTCCTATTATTATGTTAGGTCCTCGGTATATGAACATGATTTCTTTGTTTCTGCTACTGCTGTGTTCAACCTACCTTTACTAAGATCTTCGTCCCAATACCTTTTATTTTTCAGAACTCGTATAGGCAGCTCCCAAGTCTCACCGTTAGTTACTATGTGTCTGTCAATAAATGGAACTGTAATTACTACGGTTATTGGCAACACCATTTTTAACTGGCTTCTTTCAAAGTCAACAACACCTTGATACTTTGACAAGAAATCTATGCCAATTAGAACCTCGATACTGAGATTGTTTACTATTAAGCATGGGTGATAAATTACATTACCACACGGACGTATATAAGGGGGGAGGGGGTTCAGACCCTGCCCCTTCCTCAGTTTACACAAAAAACGCCAATATTAGAAGAATACCCGCTTTTGAAACCCCGTGCCATAAAATAGTCGCGCACTGCGCTTGGTTGACGGAGTGACAAGCCATGGAGGAATGAGGCTGCAAACAACAGCTGTGCCCTGCGGCGGAGTGTCTACCCCCACCCTTACTACGGAAGTGAGTGCAATCTTGCCAACCGTAGCGGAATTCCGCTACGCGTATTGGAGTTTTTTGGCCTTCGTGGCGTAGCAGCGAAATTCTGAAATTGTTTAAAATGTAGCGGAATTCAACTTTCTTTAGCGAAATGTAAAACCCTCGTAAATTTTCACTGACAAGTACGAAACATGTAATATATGTACGGGAATGCAGATACCGCACAGTCTTTCTCCATGATGACAGACATTAAAAGTAAAATAAAACAGAAATTGCACTAATGCTGGATTTTAATGGTGGACTTTTCTGACTGTCACATTTATAGTCTGTCACAGCTCAATAACAAGCATTAGTTTTGACACGGACCACTATGTAACAGGTATGCACTATCCTGTCACAGGTATTTCAGGAAATGTGTCAAAGACATAACCATGACAGAAAAACATCTGCAATAAAGTAGCAGGCTGTGATTTATCGTCCATTACTATAGCTAGTTGTACACCAGCGAAAATGGATGCGTGTTTTGGTAGTGTTTCATTTTCTTCTTCTCTTTTACAGCTAGGGTGGAATTGTCTCCAGCTAAATACACAGATTATGACATTGGGAGATATGTCGGGCATCCTCCAGCCAATGATGAGGAAAAGCTGCGAACATTAGAAGAGCCTTGGACGCCACCGGATATTTTCAAGTTTCCAGTCACTGGCAAGAAGAACCTTTCTTATCAACGTCATTGGACGACCAGGCACTCACGGCTTGTGTATTCAGACATCATGCAGGGAGCATTTTGCAAAATATGTGTATTACTTGGAAAAATGCAAGGCGGCCGTGGTCATCAGGAACTTGAAGCCTTGGTTAGTAAGCCATTTACTAACTGGAAGAAAGCTGTAGCCAGCTTTAATCACCACGCTGGTACAAAATATCATAAATTTGCTGTCGAGCAGGCAGAAAATTTTGTAGAGGTCATGGAGGGAAAAGCTCTTGATGTTACAGAGTCCATCAATGTGGAAAATAGTAAATAAATACCTCAACAGCTACAATACATATGTTTTATTTAAAGAAGCTTGGTTCAATTAGTGTTTCTCTGCAGTTTTACCCGCATGTAATATGGATGCTAACGTATTTGTGGGTTTTTTAATTTCTGCTTGATTGACTTTATTTGCGTTAACAGCAAAACTTTTTATGTGGTGGGCGAAGACAGGTTTATCTTCCTAAAAGATAGTGTTGCCCCCCCCCCTCCCCCCAATGCAAAAGCTGTAGGTTCGTTCCTGCTTTTGATACCTAGCCAGTATCACCAATTATTCTCAGTCCTGATACCCTCATTACTGTAAGCTTATCTTTACTAGGTAATGCATCAAAGAAAGACTGAGACAATGCACTCACCTCACTGTCACTGTCTAAGAGACAACTTACATTGATACCTAATATATTTACTAGTATTACAGGGTGGCTTATTCTAGGTTGTACACGTGGTTCCTCAAATTCATCCAACAGTTCCTTCTGGATTTGTCTCCAGCTAAAGTGATCGACACCTGTCTTCATTACATTTAGGTCAAGGTGTGTAGGGGTTTCCTGAACCACATTTTCAGCTGCCTTTTCCAGTTGGTCTACTAATTTCAAATCAAAACACCGCACGACTTCATTACATTTAGTTTGCTAGACGTGACCCAAATTATAGGGGTCGGAGCGACTCTGGGCCTCCAAAGCGGGCATAACACTAGTTACTTTCATTATTATCGTCGGGTTCCTTCTCAAGTAACAACTGGTCACAGCCACTGGGTTCATCGACCCACGACAGGCTACTCTCTACATTTTCACTTACTTCCTGCCCTAAATCTATCAGCACAGTATCAACATCCTGCACAGGCACTTTAGATAAGAGCACAACATTCTCATCGTAAATATAAGCATGAATTCCTTTTGCTTCTTCACTTAACAATTCAGTACTCTGTAACTCTTCCCTAACATTATGTTGCTGCGCCTTCCCTTGCTCTTCCCACTTAGAAAGCGTCTCTAACACGGTATCAAGTAAATACTATGTGTGGTCCAATATTTCTGCTGTATCATTGGATGCTACCGACTCATCATCCAAATGCTCTGTTTGAGTATTTTGATCTGTCTTACCAATCGCTGTAATTCCTGCTTTAGGAAAAGTAACCGCCTGGTGAGCGCCAGTGTCCTCATAGACTGGAACTAGTTTTCCTGCCTATGCCAACTATTGTTTCTCCTATTGCCATTATTGTTAACGGGGACAGCCTTGCTTTCAACAGTGTTATTTATCTGCACATTTTCATTACGAACAAAATTACATTCGTCAGATTGCCATTGTTAGGTTGCCATTGTTGGTTATGGCTATTATTTCTCCATTTCTTACCTTTCTTAGGATGGTGAACACCTACTGTTCGGATGTTTACACTGACATTCTGCTCATTCTTAAAATTACTATTAGTGCTATTACTCTTTCTATTATTACCTGCCTGCTCCTCATTGACAGCAACACGCTCTACAGGTTCCAAATATTCAATGAAACGGTCAAGATTGTCTCTAGGGGCGGATATGATTCTAGTTTGCCAATACCATGGCAATTTAGCTTCAAAACCTAGTATTACGATTTCAGGTTTCAGCTTTTCCGTCAAATGTGACAGACGTATAATCCAAGATCTGTCAAACTCTTTGATAGATTCCCTGCCTGCATTGAAGCGTTTCCCATTCAAAAATTCTCTCAACACCTCATTCTGCTTATGACTAGACCAGTATTCATTACTGAAAGCAGTCTTAAATACCGCTAATGTGCTACACTTCAACATGACATCAGTTGACCAACGCATTGCGTCACCTGCCATATGACTTCTAATAAATGAAATTTTTTCGCGTTCAGACCTAACTGATGGAAAAACATCTTCAAAATGTTCCAGAAATCTAGCGGATGGATATTTTTGTCTGGATCGAACCGTAAGAACTGCCGACACTCGATAAAAGCGGCGTTTGCAGCTACAACTTATTATATTGAGAGTGGTAGTGATGTTCAGTCCCAATGGAGCACTGTTAAGAGGAGTGTTCCCCAAGGGTCGGTGCTGGGGCTACTGCTGTTTCTTATTTATATTAATGATATGCCTTCTAGTATTACAGGTGATTCAAAAATATTTCTGTTTGCTGATGACACCAGCTTGGTAGTGAAGGATCTTGTGTGTAATATTGAAACAGTATCAAATAATGTAGTTTATGAAATAAGTTCGTGGCTTGTGGAAAATAATTTGATGCTAAATCACAGTAAGACTCAGTTTTTGCAGTTTCTAACTCACAATTCAAAAACAACCGATATTTTGATCAGACAGAATGGGCATACGACAAGCGAGATGGAACAGTTCAAGTTCCTAGGCGATCGGATAGATAGTAAGCCGTTGTGGAAAGCCCAGGTCCAGGATCTTGTTCAAAAACTAAATGCTGCTTTATTTACCATTAGAACAGTATCTGAAATAAGGGACACTTCAACACGAAAAGTAGTCTACTTCGCATATTTTCATACGCTTATGTCGTATGGTATTATTTTTTTGGGGTAATTCTTCTGATTCAAAAAGGGTATTTTTGGCTCAAAAACGGGCTGTCGAGCTATATGTGGTGTTAAGTTGGAGAACCTCTTGTCGACCCCTATTCAATAGTCTGGGAATTCTGACATTGCCCTCACAGTATATATTTTCTTTAATGTCTTTGTTGTTAGCAATATTAGCTTATTCCCAAGAGTTAGCAGCTTTCACTCAGTTAATACTAGGCAGAAATCCAATCTGTCTGTGGAATGCACTTCCTTGACTATTGTGCAGAAAGGAGTGCAGTATTCTGCTGCATCCATTTTCAATAAGCTACCACAAGATCTCAAAAATCTTAGCAGCAGCCCAAACTCTTTTAAGTCTAAACTGAAGAGTTTCCTCATGGCTCACTCCTTCTCTTCTGTCGAGCAGCTCCTGCAAGAGCTAAAAAAATTAAGCAAATTCCATTGTTACATTGTTGATTTTCTTTATTTAAACTTACTACTTATCGCCTGAATATGTTTTTTTATGTTTCATTTTATCTGTTTCTACTATCGCGTTATAATTTCCTATATTGACTCGTTTCATGACCATGGAGGCTTCTCCTTAATTTGGTCCCACGAGTAGTAAATAAATAAATAAAATAAATAAAAATAACTTGTTGTACACTACCATTACCAGAAGCTACTGAAGCTACTTCACTCTCAATATTAGCAGTGTTAGTGCTAATAGTTTCTACTTTCATTTCAACATTACCTACCCCTCGCACAACATGAGTAGCATCAGTCTTAATTGCTTCTACCTCTGCTTGACATATGCTCACATTTACATTAACATTTTTAAATCTATCTGAGCAATGTGCAAATTCCACCTCTATCTTTTCTGTTAACTTTTGCTCCAGTTTCACATATTCCTTCTGGAAGTCTTTGCGAACCTCGGCAACTTCGGACATTACCTTTTTATGCAACTCAGGCAATTGTTGAGCAACCTTTTCCTTAATGTCAGCATGATTGGAATCAATCTTATAATTTAAACTGTCCAGATCTGCTTTGATATCAGCTTTTAAATCCTCCGTCAACTTATTGCAGCCAGCCTTGAAGGTACTGTCCATTACCTCAAACCTTATATTAAAATTAGTTTGGCTGGCCACAATCCTGTTATTTACCTCAGTTATATCAGATTTTAATTCAGCCACCATTTTAGCATTATTGGGTGATATTGCCTGCAATAGTACATTTAAATCAATTGCCCCGGTACTTTGGGTTGCTCATTAGCTGGTTTCTAATCACACTCAGGTGACAAAAAACTAGACCCAATACCAGATTCACCAAAACTAAATGAAACATCTGATTGATCTGTTATATCCAACTTTTCCCTTTTAAACATTACCACCTGAGGTGACTGTTTCATTTTTAAATCGTCAGAGAAACTATCAGCCAGTAAATTAACAATATCTGATTTCTGCTTTACTACAGGGGTTTCTGTTATTGAATCATTGCCTCTTTTCACATTATTTTATGGGACAATGGTTCGGATTTCTCTTAAACATCACTATTTTCAAGCAGATTGACATTTGAACCGTTGTCTGAATTTGCACTTTCTTTATCAGACAGATTCTTTTAGCGATTCCATCGCCGACAGTCTTTTATCAAAGGTTATTAAAAGTTGAATAGCTTTTTACTTAACTTAGTTCCTTCTGCACGACGTATGGCGATGCCGGCGCTACGTACCGGGATTACTGATGCGGCGCGGCGCGTTGAACTGCAGACGGCACCTCGACAGCTGCTGCTGTGTGTGTGTGTGTGTGTGTGTGTGTGTGTGTGTGTGTGTGTGTGTGTGACCGCAGCAATTGCGTCGTCAATGTGCATAAGTAACACTGTTTGTCACTGCTCTATCGTTCAATTGCATGTCGCATTTCACTTCCGGGTCCGAATTTCACTCAGTTTAACAGTGTTTATCCCGGCCGATGGACCATATGTGGGGCGCCAGGTGAAAAATGTAGATTATTTTCTATTATTTGTTGCCGATCTCAACACAGGCTCTCTAACTACATTGTTGGCAACTAGAAAGTGATTAGCAAAAACGTGATGCCTGCAATTAAAGTACACTGTGCCCACACTGATAGAGAAAAAGTTGTTGATTATTGAAGTTCATTACCCTCAGGATTTAGGATGATGTCTGGGATTCATAGAAAATGCAGTTTAATATAACAATTTTCACTATATTCTGAAACGATAAAGCGTAAGCCAGCCGGTGTGGCCATGCGGTTCTACGCGCTTCAGTTTGGAACCGCGTGACCGTTACAGTCGGAGGTTCGAAGCCTGCCTCGGGCGTGGATGTGTGCGATGTACATAGGATAGTTAGGTTAAAGTAGTTCTAAGTTCTAGGAGACTGATGACCTCAGACGTTGCGTCCCATAGTGCTCAGAGCCATTTGAACCATTTGATAAAGCGTAAAATTCCAGACAAATGATTACCCATACAAGCTATTGTACTATCAGAGCTGTTCAGAGTCTATTGCGAGGATCCTATTATCCCTAGGTAACCAAACTGTTCAATAACCGTTATCGAAGTAAATGTTCAGAGGTAGGACGTTCGCCTGCCACGTGGGTGACCTGGCTTCGATTCCCGGCCAGTGCACCATATGTGGGGTGGCGGGTGGAAAATTAGGTTATTATATATTATTTGTTGCCGTTCTCAACACAGGCTCTGTAACTACAATGTAGACAACCAAAATGTGATTAGCAAAAACGTGATGTCTGTAATTAGAGTTTACTGTGCCCACTATGATGGAGAAAAAGTTATTGATTATTGAAGTTCATTACTCTCAGGATTTAGGATGATGTCTGGGACTCATAGATAACACAGTTTACTGTAACAATTTTCACTATATTCTGAAAATGATAAAGTGTAAAATTCCAGACAAATGATTACGCATATCATCTATTATACTATTCAACTATTATACTATCAGAGCGGTTCAGAGTGTATTGCGTGGATCCTAAGTGAATTATCGCCAAAATTTGACGTTAATACTCATCAAACGCCACGCTAGTAATGGTAGAAAGTCTGTCCTGCGGCGACACGTGAAAATACAACATATGCAAGCTGAGACTAAATTACTGGAGTCGTACCATAATTGACACTTTACCCCAATGCGAACTCATTGTTACGTGCATACCGATTTACATAATACGGCATCCAAGGCTGTTCCTGGCAACTGCACAAACATGATGAGGCTTCCGGCATGGAGTGCGCGCTGATATGAATCCAGAAGAGAACTTGGGCCTTACTCTAGCTCACATGCTCTTATTTAAATAGCCGCAGTGCGGACCACCAAAGGTCCGTCTCCCCTCCCCCACGCGGATCCTGTACGACCTAATTCCGTACCCTCACCTCCTCCCTTTCCTCAAACGGATACGGATCTTCTACACCTCCCATAAACATGATCCTGCTCACCTGCTTGGTTCAAATGGTTCAAATGGCTCTGAGCACTATGCGACTTAACATCTGTGATCATCAGTCGCCTAGAACTTAGAACTAATTAAACCTAACTAACCTAAGGACATCGCACACATCCATGCCCGAGGCAGGATTCGAACCTGCGACCGTAGCAGTCGCGTGGTTCTGGACTGCGTGCCTAGAACCGCGAGACCACCGTGGCCGGCTCACCTGCTTGTCTCACCCATTCTCTCCCACCCCCGCCCGCTGCCGTGCCTGTATTCCCACGTCTCACCTGCTCTCCATCTCTCCACCGTCCTTACCCTCTCCCAAGGTGGCTTCCACCAGCTCCCCCTCCCTGATGATGCCCTCATCCCCTCCATCTACCCATCCTATCAACTTTGATCCTCCCTTCACACTTCCTGTGTTTTTTTCTTTTGGGCACCCTCCCTCCCTTCTCTCTCATTTTCCCTCCATCCCCCCTTCCCCCACCCCTCTTCCCCTGGGCTTCCCCTCCCCCCTCCTCTCTTCCTTCCTCTCCCCTATCTCCCTTGCCCTTGGCATCTCTGTTCTCCCCTCTCCCTCTCCCACCCCTCCTCCTCTCTTGGCAGGTACCCGGACTCATACACGCTCAGTAGATATTCGCGCCCCGAAGATCATCACCATCAGTGTCTCGTGTGTATGCCTTCGTGTTTGTGTTAAGTGCTCTTTCGCCGTCACGCCACCACTGTTCAACTGTGCCGTCGCAGTCGTCCGTGTTTTGTGCGCCGTGTCAACAGGTTTTAGTATATTTTCTTGTTCAGCGTGAATGGATTCGTGTGTATTGTTTTCCGTGTCTACAGTTTTTGCACGCCATTTTTATTGTATTATCTGTACCTCCTCTATGTCATATATTGTACCGCTCGCGGCTGAAGAGCAGCGTACTATGCTGCTGACAGACCACCTTTGTACAAGGTGTTTAAAATAACAATAAAGAAATAAATAAATAAAGCCGCCAAAGGCACAGCCGACAAAATTTGCCTTACTGACCAGCCGCTTTGGCTAGCAGAACACCATTTCAAGTTACTAAATAATTAATTGCTTCATTCGCTGAAGGCCAATGAAGCTCTCGATTTAATTGAGCACTCAGCACACAAGTAAGTATCTATAGTAAAATTCTAATGTGACTATATTAAATACTTTTGGCGAGAGAATTATTTTAGTTGTACTGCACACAATAGATGAGCTCTGAACTTGCCCTTTAGAGAGACACTACATCTATAGTTTTATAGTTACCTTTTTGAAATTTCTCACATTTTTGTTATTCTACCTAAATCTAAACATCCTAGCTTTATCTAATCACTTACTTAATCTATCTTGCTTTCGAACTTTTAGGACACAAAAACAGAAAATCATGAATTTCAAATAAAATATTACTTTGTGAGATCCAGCATGGTGTTTCAATTAAATAACAATGAAAAAGTAATCTGAATATAAATTTTGAAGTTCCTAGTTCCTTCCTGTTGTTGTTGTTTTTTTTTTTTTTTTTTTTGGCGTTTAAGGGCGCTCAACTACTGAGGTCATTAGCGCCCAGTCACAATTGTAAGAGCACATAGAATCAAGTAAAACTCAAGGGGGGGGGGGGGGGACACCAGAAAGTTCTTACAAAGATGCAGATAAAATGAGTGAAAGAATTAGATGTCTTTGGACAAGCCAGTCAAAGTAATAAAATGAAGAACATCAGCAGCTGCTCGAGCGTCATCAGCTAAAATATCCTGTAAAGTAGATGGCAGAGATAGGACAACATGAGATTGACTAAAACGGGGACACGACAATAAAACATGGCGCACTGTCAATGCATGACCACAAGGGCACTGCGGGGATGGGTCACTGGAGAGCAGGTAGCGGTGGCTAAACCGGCAATGCCCAATCCGCATCCTGGTCAGAAAGACCACTCCTCGCGCGAGATGGTCAAGAGGAGGTTGTCCAAGCAGTTGGGAATGGTTTTACAGCCCGGAGCTTGTTTCCTTGAAGTGATGACCAAGTATCCCACCACAATGACACAAGCCTCTTACAAACAAACCCACTAATGTCAGATGTTGGGACACAATGGGAGGTTGGCCGAGGCAGGAGGACTGCAGCCTTGGCTGCAGCATCTGCAGCCTCAATCCCAGGCACTCCTACATGGCTGGGAACCCACAGAAAGCTGACAGGAGAGCCATCATCAGCAAAAGAATGGAGAGACTGCTGGATCCGTTGCACCAAGAGATGGACTGGATATGGATCTCCAAGGCTATGAAGAGCACTGAGTGAATCATAGCAGAGTACATACGATGAATGGTGGTGGCGGCGGGCATACTGAACGGCCTGATGGAGAGCAAAAAGCTCGGCAGTAAAGCCTGAACACTGGTCGAGGAGCCGGCATTTAAAGGTGATGGCCCCAACGACAAAGGCACAGCCGACACCATCCTCAGTTTGGAGCCGTAAGTGTAAATAAAAGTGTGACTGGCAAGTCGCGTACAAAGTTCGACAAACCGTGAGCAATACACTGCAGCCGGAGTACCCTCCTTCGGGAGCGAGCTCAGGTCGAGATGAATATGAACCGGAGCCTGGAGCCAAGGTGGTGTCTGGCTCTCACCCTCTCTGAAGGTGGTAGGGAGGGCAAAATCCAATTGTCGAAGCAGGCGACGAAAGCGGACTCCAGGGGGCAGCAGGGCAGACACGTGCAACCCATACTGACGGTCGAGAGAATCGGTGAAGAAGGACTGATAAGAGGGGTGGTCGGGCATTGACAACAGCCGGCAGGCATATTGACAAAGCAGTATGCCATGCTGTTAGGTCAATGGTAATTCGGCAGCTTCAGCATAAAGACTCTCGACGGGACTAGTGAAGAATGCTCCAGTCGCAAGACGTAACATCCGATGGTGGATGGAGTTGAGACGGCATAAGAGGTATGGCCGAGCATACGAGTAGACGAAGCTCCCATAATCCAGCTTTGATCGGACTATGGACCGATACAAGCGAAGCAAGACAGTGCCATCCGCTCCCCAAGATGAACCACTAAGAACACTGAGGACATTAAGGGAACGTGTACAACGGGTAGCCAAATAAGAGACGTGTGGAGACCAACAAAGTTTCCTGTCCAGTGTGAGCCCTAGAAACTTAGTTGTTTCTACGAATGGGAGAACAACGGGACCGAGATGTAAGGATGGCGGAAAGAACGCTTTATATCGCCAAAAGTTGATGCAAACCGTCTTCTCTTCAGAGAACCGGAAGCCATTAGCCACACTCTATGAGTATAGGATGTCAAGACAACGCTGAAGGCAGCGCTCCAGGAGGCATGTTCTCTGGGCACTGCAGTAGATCGCGAAGTCATCGACAAAAAGAGAGCCTGAGACATTAGGTGGAATGCAATCCATAATTGGATTGATCGCTATGGCAAAAAGGGCTACGCTCAAGACGGCGCCCTGAGGCACTCCGTTCTCCTGGAGGAAGTCGTCGGACAATACGGAACCCACATGTACCCTAAACTTTCGATCTGTTAAAAAGGAATCAATAAAAAGGGGCAGGCGACCGCGTAGACCCCACCTGTACATAGTGCGGAGGATACCTCCTCTCCAACAGGTATCATAAGCCTTCTCCAAATCGAAGAACACGGCTACCGTTTGGCGCTTTCGCAAAAAGTTGGTCTTGATGAATGTCGATAAGGTCACAAGGTGGTCAAGAGCAGAGCGGCGGCGACGAAAGCCGCATTGAACATTGGTAAGTAGCCGTCGAGATTCAAGAATCCAAACTAACTGAGCGTTAACAATGCGATCCATCACCTTACAGACACAGCTTTTAAGAGAAATGGGGCAGTAACTAGAAGGAAGGTGTCTATCCTTCCCGGGTTTGGGTATAGGAACAACGACGGCGTCACGCCAACGCATGGGGACTTGACCTTCGGTCCAGACGCGATTGTAGGTACGAAGAAGAAAGCTTTTGTCTGCCGGAGAAAGGTGCGTCAGCATCTGAATGTGAATGGCATCTGGCCCCGGAGCAGAGGACCAGGACAGTGCAAGTGCCCGTTCGAGTTCCCCCATAGTAAAGGGGGCATTACAATTTTCCAGATTCAGCGAGTGGAAGGAAGGTCGCCGCGCCTCTTCTGCCTCTTTCCTGGGAAGGAAGGCAGGGTGGTAATGGGCGGAGCTTGAAACCTCCGCGAAAAAGCGGCCAAAGGCGTTGGAGACATCCACAGGATCAACAAGTACCTCATTACATAAATTCAGGCCAGGTACCGAGGAGTGGGCCTTAATGCACGACAGCCGGCATAGGCCACCCCAGACGACAGAAGAGGGAGTAAAACTGTTAAAGGAGCTCGTGAAAGTGGCCCAACAAGCTTTTTTCTGTCTTTGATGACTCTACGGCATTGCGCTCGGAGTCGTTTGTACCCAATGTAATAGGATGGCGGCGAAAAGTGCGTAAAGCACGTCGTCGAGCACTGATAGCGTCTCTACAAGCCTCATTCCACCAGGGGACGGAAACGCGACGTGAAGAAGAGGTAGTATGAGGAATGGAACGTTCAGCAGCATTGATGATAACAGCCGTGAGGTATTCGACCTGACTGTCCCAACTAAGAAAATCGTGGTCCGGAAAGGTCGCCAGTGACGAGTAAAGTCCCCAGTCAGCTTTTGATACATTCCAGCCCAAAGGACGTGGGGATGGGGTGTGGTGCAGGAGACGAACGACACAGGGGAAATGGTCGCTCGGATAGGTGTCAGAAAGGACATACCACTCAAACCAGCGGGCAAGAGTGGTAGAACAGTTCGAGAGGTCCAAGTGGGAGTAGGTGTGAGTAGAGCCTGAGAGGTAAGTCGGGGCGCCAGTATTGAGGCAGACAAGATTGAGATGGTTGAAGACATCCACCAAGAGGGAGCCTCTCTGACAGGATGCAGGAGAGCCCCAAAGGGGATGATGGGCATTGAAGTCGCTAAACAATAAAAACGGCGGAGGAAGCTTAACAATCAGGTGCATCATGTCAGCCCGACTAACTGCGGATGACGATGGAGTGTAGACAGTACAAACAGAAAAAGTAAAGGCAGAAAGAGTAATACGGACAGCTATTGCTTGGAGTGGGGTGATGAATGGGAGGGGATCGTAATGGACATCGTCCCGAACGAGAAACATGACCCCACCATGAGCTGGAATACCGTCCACAGGGGTGAGGTCAGGCCGCTCCGAGGTATAGTGGGTAAAAGCAATACTGTCAGTTGGGCGCAACTTGGTTTCCTGGGGACCAAGGATGAGCGGACAGTGCAGGCGGAGGAGCAGGTGTACTTCCTCCCAGTTAGATCGAATACCTCTTATGTTCCAATGTAACAAAGCCAACGTTAGTCAGAAAAATGGGGGAACTAAACGGGTGAAGAGCTGGTCACCTCGACGGCCCCGGTGGGCCAGGTTTCGAGCCAACAACGCTACAACTGGCGGGAGGCGGATGCTGTTCCATGGAGTCGTCGCCAGCTGTAGCCGCATTCATGGGTTGCATAGGAGGGGCAGCATCATTCGCCGAGGACAGGCCGGATGAGTGCCTGACGGCCGGGAGCAGCGACTCACGGATGGAGCATCAGACGAAACGCGCCGGGTTGGAGAGGGGATAAAGACTTCTTCTTGTAGGCGTTCTTGGAAGTCCGATGAGGCACAGGGATGGTGGGCTGCACCCAAAGAAGGTCCTCACGCGCGGGGTCCGTTTTGGAACGCCGGACCTCGGAAGCTGGGGTCCAGAACGTTTCCCCAATGGACGCCTGAGAAGAGGATCGCTTCTCAGGCGGCGGAGGGGGAGGAGGAGGAAGGGTGCCCCTGGGGCAGAGGGGGCAGGGGCCGCAAGGGAGGAGGATTTGGAAGAGAGGGGTTTGGGAGGCGGAGGCATAGGATGGGGTGAGGAGGTGGAGGGGGGGACAGGATAGGGGTGAGGTTACTGTGGAAGGAGTGGACACGACAGAGGCAAACAAAGTTGTCGTCACGGGATAGAGGCGGTCATACTTCTTCCTGGCCTCAGAATAAGAGAGACGGTCCAAAGTTTTTAATTCTTGAATCTTCTTCTCCTTCTGATATGCGGGGCAGTCTAATGATCTAGGCGAGTGGATGGCAGGACAATTTACGCACCTAGGTGGTGGGGTCCATGTATGTTCCTCACGAGGAGGACGTCCACAATCGCCACAACGGGGCTCAGCCTCACACCGTGACAACATGTGCCCGAAGCGCAAACACCGAAAGCAGCACATAGGAGGCGGGACGTAAGGTCGCACGTTACACCGGTGGCACATCACCTTTACCTTCTCCAGGAGAACGTCCCCCTCGAAGGCGAGGATAAAGGCCCCGGTGTCGATGCGACGGTCTTTGGGGCCGCGCTGGACTCGCCGGGCGAAATGCACGCCTCTGCGCTCCAGGTTGGCCCTGAGCTCCTCATCAGATTGCAGCAGGAGGTCCCGATGAAAAATAACCCCCTGCGTCCTATTCAGTGCCAGATGCGGGACAATGGGCACTGGGATGTTCCCTAGTTGGTCGCATGCCTGGAGCGCCGCCGACTGTGTGGCGGAGGTGGTCTTTATAAGAACGGACCCCGAACGCATTTTACTGAGAGCCTCGATTTCCCCGAAGATGTCCTCGATGTGCTGGACAAAGAACATGGGCTTGGAGGTGACGAACGTCCCCCCATCGGTCCGAGAACAGACTAAATAGCGGGGGAAGTACTTCGCCCCAAGCCGGTGGGCCTGTCCTTCCTCCCAGGGAGTGGCCAAGGGGGAAATGGCAGGTGAACCAGAACCAGAGACAGTACCTTTCTTTTAAAAAGACTCGGCCGCAGATCGACCTGATACATGTTGACGTTTCATCTGCGAAACGTCCGCCCCGATACCACCCACTCTGACCAGGGGCTCTCCCCACGGGCGCCATCCAGTCTCAGCAAGGGCCACCTGGCAGGATGACCATTGCAGGGAGTCGTGATGCTCCAAGGAGACGGGCATCTACTCCTTGGCCGACGTGGGGAGGGTGCAGCTCAGAAATCGGCAGTACGATCCCTGTGTTGTCAGGGGGCTGCAACCTAGAGGGTACATGACGACCCCACCACAACGGGCTGGCTACCGTGCTGGATTTCGAGTGCCATGGAAAGTCCATCATGATCGTAGGTGCAGATGGGGACGCACTATGGGCGTAAATTGTGCAACCCATCAGGCGTTTAGGCCCAATTTGAGGAATAGTTGGTGCGGTTACAACGCCGTTACAATGCTGAGTGCCAAGGTCTTAGTGCACTGAGGACCAGTGATACACCACGTAAGGCGTCCTTCCCCAAAAGGCTCGTACTTCTGTAGAATTTTGAAAAATGGAGGTCAAATCCCAAGGGGGACCATCACTTGGAAGGCCGAAATGATTGAAACCACTTTTAGTCGCCCCTTACGACAGGCAGGAATACCTCTGGCCTATTCTTACCCCGGACCCGCAGGGGGGGAGGGCTACCTGTTGGGTCGATGATTTTTATGTGAAACATCCAAATTTCGAAACCAGTTAACGTTACTTACCTGAACACATTAACACAGTATTATTTTAACATCATTCCTGACATGCTATTAACTTTTCAGATTATTTACTTCATTTTTAAGGTATTGCACAACGTTCGTGACGTCATAGCTAGTTACAGTGGACTAGGCTGGCACACAATGGAAATCATATTAATTTTATATGGCGTGAGTAGGCTGCTTCCCTACAACATGTCTTATTGTTTCAGCATATATCCGGCGGTTAAGTGAAGATGCCGAAAGACAACAGCAGCAGCAACAGGAACACCAATGGCAGCATTGCCAAAACCTGCAACAGTAGCAAAATCATCATAAGTTGTAAACATATTTTTCATCAGATAAGTTATATGTTGTGACCAACGAGTCTGAGATCTTTGTGGATAGTTTCGATGGACCAACATTGACAAACCTTACTTTCTCACCAAGAATTTCGTATTGTTTCCGTATATACATATATTCATTAATTATTTTTTATCTTCATAGTACTGTGTATACGTAATTAAATTCCATCCTACATGTAATATGGTGCGTATTCCTTGTTGTTGTAGGTGATTTCCTAGCAGATCAAAGAAGGAGACAGGAAAGGGTATGTGCTGGGGATATGCAGAAGCCATCGCAGATCTCATTTGAATGTATATTCTAAAAATACATTTTTGTTTCCTGTAGTTTTTGTGTGTGTACTTTGTTATTACTAGATCATTATGTTGCAGGTGATATCAGTGAGATGAATCGATGAGTCCTCCCCACTTCAGGAGAGGCAGAAATGCCATGGTGGGTGGAGGAGACAGAGAGGAAACCTTCGTTGTTATGAGGGAGGAGCCAAGGAGCCAGAGAGAAATGGGTAATAAATCCTCACTCTACTTACAAGTAATCAGTGTTTCTTTCTTGCGGCAGCAGCAGCAGCCGGCGATGTCTAGAACGTTGTACCGTACTTAATTGTCTTTGTTACTCTACAGAGGCCATATCAGATAAACAATTCATGCAATACTCTGTGGCTCGGCTACCGGGGACGGCAAAGCCCGTAACACCGAGGCAAGGTCCTCGCGGCAATCTCTGCCAGCAGGGGTGCCGCTAGCCGCCGCGCGGTAGCGAGCCTGTATACAGAGAGAGTGGCCATAGGTGAAGTTGCCCGTGATTGGTTGATTAGCTTTGGCGCCATTTTTCTGCCAAACGTCTCTCACGCTTCCTATATTCGCCGTGCTTTTGAGTTGAATTGAAGTTCAGAGGACTTTTGGGAACGATTAAAAGGTGTTTGAATTATTGAGAGACTTGTTATGCGTTGTGCATGCACGTTCGATTTTTTTTTGTATATCGTTTTTAGTACGTAATTAGCGTTTGCGATCTTAAATACGAGTTGAAATAATGAAGCTTTTTGTGATGAAGTCCGTAGGCCTACATGTTTGAAGTAAACACGTTAGTAATTGTACAGTATTGTTTTTGACATCTGTAATTCGTTCTGCAGCCGTTCGTAAACGATGCCAGGTTGTGGTGCATTTGGTTGTTCCAAAAGAGGCGAAGGTGGATTTCGCACGTTAGCATTTCCATGCAATGAAGAAAGACGAAAGCAGTGGGCAGTTTTTTAAAAATATTTTTAGTCTCGCGAAACAGGTAGTCCTATTACAATTTACTGAATTTTTAAGCTCTTATTTCTTTCACAGTTTGTGCATACTGGTAGCATCACAAGCTTTTCTGGAGCCAATATCTGGCAGTCCTTGCTGGAAACGGTAAGTTCCTGTAATTCATGTGCCATGCTCATTCGACTTCGTAGACTATTTCGTTCCGAATCAGAACACTAGGCATTATTTTGGTTTCAGTATTATTGCCTGACTGTTGACGCAGGCAAGTTGTAAGCACGTTTTCCGCAGTTGTCGTGGTTCGAAAAAATGCTTCAAATGGCTCTGAGCACTATGGGACTTAACTTCTGAGGTCATCAGTCCCGTTGAACTTAGAACTACTTAAACCTAACTAACCTAAGGACATCACACACATCCATGCCCGAGGCAGGATTCGAACCTGTTACCATAGCGGTCACGCGGTTAATCCTTAGCGTTATGCATGTCTGATACAAAACAAATGCTATACACTATATTTTTTATTTGCGCTACTTTCATTACAATATGTCTGGTAAACGAACTTTAAAGGAGATAAATGCAAGTAACGAATAATTTGTAGCGTCGCTGTACCAAGTTTTCCTGTGCTGTACGTAGTAGGCTACTATGAGAATATTATAGCTGTAAAGAAAGGCATTTAACGAATGATGTCGCCATATTGTCTTGTGCTTTTGATTTGATGAGTGTGTACTCCACTACTGGCCATTCAAAAGTCCCGCCCGCAGTTTGGCAGAAAAATGGCCGCCGTATCGCCCGGTTGGCCACTCTCTACCTATACAGGCTCTCTACCGCGCGGGAAACAGCAGCCGCCGCTACCACTGCCCCGACACCACATCAGCTCCACGTGGGTCCCGTGGGCGTCACTCCTTCAGGCAAGTGGGTCAGGGCTACAGCAGCAGGACTACTCACACTTGTCCTATTCCCCAGCATATCCTCCTCCTTCTACACCATCACGTCCCTGCCAATCTTGCGAGGCACGGCACACACCCCTCAATACATCACCGCAAGCAGCTTCGTCACCTGTTTGTAGCTATAGTATTAGTGATAGCAACAACCCTGAGACTAGTTGTAATTCCCTCTCCTGTCCTTTTAGTGAAGGACATCAAGTCAGAGACACCATACTGCAGTTACAATATTCGATGATTGCAAACGCATTTGAGGAACCAATCTCTTTCACAAGGATTGAGAATCCGGCAGGAGGGTACCACGTCCCTCCCAGGTTTCTAAGGGCGTGCCTCGTATTCATGTTAACGGACCTCCTCAAGATAGTTAGTGATCAGTGGTATTCCCCCATTAAATTCGTTGCCTCTGGTATTGAAGAGATAAGTCTTCATTATCTTTGAGGAGGGGGGGGGGGGGGAGGGAATGGCGTGAAACGCGGAGCAAATCAATCACAGAGTAGTTTCGTGAATCCACCTTGTGTGCTACAATGGATCAGTTTTCCGAGATGGAAGTTAGGGGTCAGCTAAAGCACTCAGCTGAACGGAGGCCCTAGCTGTATCAAGCTACCTAAAGATATAACTAATAAGAGGGCATGTATTAATGTCGAAAATAAAACCGATCAGGCTTCTTTTGCATGGTCAATCTGGGATTGCGAGAGCAATTAAACAAAATATCTGCAGCGCACATCCCAGTGTGTTAGATACCTTTACATTCGTGTTGTAACTTTGATGGTATTGAGTTCCCCGTCAAGATCCAGGACATACCTAAATTTGAGGTGCAGAATACCAGAAGCATGTTTATGGCCTGGAGAAGAAAAGCAAGCCAGATGAGCAGGACAAGCATACAGTCGTCAGCCCACTCCATTTCTCAAAATTTACTGGTGAGCATAAGATAAATGTAAACAAGCTACTGTTCTCTGAAGGTGATAATTATGTCATGATCAAAGACCTGTCCGAACACCTATTCTCTCGACTGAATAACTACAATTGCTTCAAGGGCCTGAATTACTTTTCGTCAGCCAAGTTATTAGCGGCGCATCTAGTAGACTGTACTTCCAAGGACCTAGTATGTGTTACTGTGCCTACTGAGGAAGACCAACACACAAAGTTTAAAAATGCTACCACCAGGAGAGATGCCTGTTTGTAGTGTACACTGACTTTGAATGCCTCCTCATTTCTGTGACCCTCTGAGAAGGTGACCCCACGATCTCACATACCACCTTTATAGAAAAACACATACCATATGCGGCATTGTACCAGACTGTATCGTCCTATGATTCGAGTCTTAACCGCTAAACCCTGCGGTTTGGCTGCTCGCTGATCTCAAAAAGCTTTCATGGGAGGTTGATAAGCTCATCAGTGACAACGCTCCCATGACAAAATAAACGAGAATGAAGATTTGTACAATAACTCTGTTGACTGTTATATTTGTGGGCTGCCATTAGACAGAAATGCGGTAATTCCTCGTAGGGACCACTGTCATCTTACGGGGAAGTTCCGTGGCGCTGCTCACAATACGTGCAATTTGAAGTACCAGCAACCGAGACACATACCCGTTTTCTTCCATAATTTAAGTGGTTATGACGCTCACTTTCTAGTTGAGCTCTTGGCTGATATCGGTTGGGAGAAAAATCAGGTCAGTGTCCTACCCGAGGGAGAGGAGGAATACATTTCATTCTCCAAACGAATGACGCCAAGAGTCACACTACACTTCATTGACACGCTACGTTTTAGACACCACTCCAGAAACTCGTTGAAATTGTACCTTGGGAGGATATCAATCAACTTGCGTTTTCCGACGAGGAAAAGCTTCAACTTGTGACTTGGAAGGGGGTTTTCGCATTCAGATATGTGGATATTATGGCAAAACTCAACGAAACCAGGCTATCCAATATAACTGCAATCTCCAGCAACCTTACAAGCCATACCATAACGTATGTTGAGTATGAGCATGGAGTGAATGTCTGGCGGGTATTCAACATTTCCACTTTAAGAGAGTGTGCATGGTTTTACATTACAAGGACCCAGATGTGAGCTTGCTTGCGGACGTTTTCTACAAATTCCAGCGTCTATGCATGACCACATATTCTCTGAATCCCGCCTTTTATTATACAGCACCTGTGTTGTCTTGGGACGCAGTGCTCAAGAAAATCAAGTGCAGCATCAAATTACTGACCGATGCTGCCATGCTTGTTTTATTTGAGCGAGGTATCTGTAGGGGACTTTGCCAACGCGTCCATAGGCAACCAGAGGCAAATAACCTATGGATGCGGTGATAGCTTCAACAGATCCCTTGATTGGAGTTACATTATGTATTTGAATGTAAATAACTTATACGAGCACGCTATGCGACAATCACCGCCGATTGGTGAGTTTCAATGGGCGCCTGAAGACAAATGCAAGGGATTAGGTAAAAAAATCATGGGGGGTATGATAGCTGATTCTTATGTGGCGAAGGCAGAATTCACATACCCTCTTAGTTTACATGATACGGACTTAGATTTGCTGCTGTGTCCACAGCAACTAGTTCCCTGAGGAGGCTCCACCCAAAACTGATGACAACACTAAGGAATAAGCGGGGATAAATTATTTATTATCGTAACCTCCAGCAGTGTCTCAGCTTCAGGATTGAGTATAGAACTGGTTAGCATCACCTGGGCTAAGGAGTATACTGATTTCAATACGAGACAGAGAGCTTCTGCGGCTGAGCGGTTCTAGGCGCTTCAGTCCGGAACCGTGTGACCGCTACGGTCGCACATTCGAATCCTGTCTCAGGCATGGATGTGTGTGATGTCCTTAGGTTAGTTAGGTTTAAGTGGTTCTACGTTAGAGGGGACTGATGACTTCAAATGTTAAGACTCATAGTGCTCAGAGCCATTTGAGCCATTTAGAGAGCTTCCGCGAAAAGTGACTTTAAAAATATTTTTATAAATTAATAAATAATTAAATTTTCGAAAGAATGGAAAATTTGAGGGAACGACGTGAAATTTTGATTAGAACCGAATGAGATAGGCGTTATGGCGTAAGAAAATGCATTGCCAGACCAAATTTGAAGAGGTTCACTGTACATATACGCACCATGTGCCTCACGTAAATACAATAGTTTTTACATTTTTCACCTGCCGCCAGCCATCAAAGTCAGATTAGTTTTTAAGTGCATGTATCTTTATAGTTCACAATCCATCAGAATTATTGCAAAAGCTATCCTACTGGGACTGTGGAATTTAGTTGAAGTATCTTCGCATTCGTTTTTAGCGTAGATTTATACGCCCAGAAAACTTGTAAACATTCTTATCCAGTACTACTGCAAAACAATATAAAAGATACGCTCAACCAGTGTTACTATTGTACGATGGAAGTGAAAACAATCTCTCCATTGGAATATCAGAGTCAAATTGTACCTCAAGAACTACATTGTACCTCAAGAACTACATTGTTCCTCAAGAATTATATTGTACCTGAAGAACTGAACTACAACTCAAGAACAATATTGCAATCTCAAGAACTACACTGTAATCTCAAGACCTACTCTGACGAGCCAAAGAAACTGACACACCTGCCTAATATCGTGTAGGGCCCCCGCGAGCACGCAGAAGTGCCACAACATATAATAAAACCTTTAATAAAACTACACTACTATCAGAAGCACCAAAACAGTTATGACTCTGCAGCTCCATAAAGGATTTCTTACATACTGCATGAGTTGTTCTTCACTCTTCCGCAAACTACTTTAATATCAAATAAGGCCTATAAAAATAATATTATATTACATAGAGTAACAGAAGTTACGGTATGCACTGAAGAGCCAAAGGAAGTGGTATACCGGCCTTATATCGTGTGGGGGCCCCCTGAACACGCAGAAGTAACGCAACATGATGTGGTACGGACTCGAATAATGTCTGAATTAGTGCTAAAGGGAATTGGCACAATGAAACCCGCAGGGCTCTCCATAAGTTGGTAAGAGTACGAGGAGGTGGAGATATCTTCTGAACGGCACGCTGCAAAGCATCCTATATATGCTCAGTAATGTCCATGTCTGTGGAGTTTCGTGGCCAGCGGAAGTCTTTAAACTTAGACGAGTGTTTCTGGAGCCTGTCAGAGTCGAATCTAAACGTATCGGGTGTCCCATATCACTCCAACTGCACACGCCCGACACCATTACAGAGCCTCCACCAGCTTGAGCAGTCCCCTACTGATATGCAGGGTCTATGGATTCATGAGATTTTTTCCATACATGTACATGTCCATCTGCTCGATACAATTTGAAACGCAACTCGTTGGACTGGGCAACATGTTTCCAGTCATCAATAGTCCAATGTCGGTGTTGACGGGCCCAGGTGAGGCATAAAACTTTGTGTCGTGCAGTCATCAAAGGTACATGAGGGGACCTTCGGCCCCAAAATCCCATATCAATGATGTTTCGTTGAATGGTTCATACGCTGACACTTGTTAATGGCTCAACACTGAAATTTGCAGCAATTTGCGGAAGAGTTGCACTTCTATCACGTTGAACGATTCTTTTCAGTAGCCGTTGGTTCCATTCTTGCAGGATCTTTTTCCGGCAGCAGCGATGTTGGAGATTTGATGTTTTACCGATGTCCTGATATACACGGTACATTCGTGAAATGGTCGTATGGGAAAAACCCACTTCATCGCTACCTTGGTGATTCTGTGTCCCATCGCTCGTGCGCCGACTGTAGCATCACATTCAGATTCACTTAAATATTGATAACCTTTCATTGTAGCAGCAGTAACCGATCTAACAACTGCGCCAGACATTTGTAGTCTTAAATAGGAGTTGAAAACCGCAGCGCCAGATTCTGCCTGTTTACAAATCTCTCTGCTTGAATACGCATGCCTATACCAGTTTCTTTGGCACTTCAGTGAATATTTAAGTGATTGGCATTGCAGAACCACAAGTAATAATCCATCGCAGATGTGAAATACCGGTACATTAATAACCAATGTAACCGTCAGAATTTTGAATGAAAGCATGCAAACGTGCATTAATTGCGTTAGACAGGTGCCGGATGTCAGTTTGTGGCATAGGGTTACATACGTGTCGCATTTGGCGACACCGACAGTTAGTACTATTTGTGAATGGAACAGTCGTTTGATGATGTACTACATGTGATCTATTGGATATAGATCTAGTGATCGAGCAGGCCTGTAGAGCATATTGTGTAACAACGTTATGCTGTTGGAAAATGGCCCCTTGAATGCTGTACATGACTGGCAGCTCAACAAGTCGAATTACCACGTTGATATAAGAATTTGCAATCAGGATTCGTAAAATAACCACGAGAATTCTCCTGGTGTATGAAATCTCACGCAGACCTTAACTCAAGATATAGATCCAGTGTGTCTAGTTCCCAAACAGATTGGTTGCAGGCCTTCAAACGGACTCCTTCTAACAAGACAATTTCATCACTGGTATGGAGACAGAACTAGTTTCATCAAAAAACACAAAAGACATCCACTCTGCCGTCTAATCAGATATCCCTTGACATCACTGAAGTCGCAAACGTCGGTGGTTTGAAGTTAGTGGAATGCACGCTACAGGCTGGCTCAAATGGCTCTGAGCACTATGGGACTTAACTTCTGAGGTCATCAGTCCCGTAGAACTTAGAATTACTTAAACCTAAGTAACCTAAAGACATCACACACATTCATGCTCGAGGCAGGATTCGAACCTGCGACCGTAGCAGTCTTGCGGTTCCAGACTGTGGCGCCTAGAACGGCTCGGCCACTTCGGCCGGCCATGCTACAGGGCGACTGGCTCGGAGCTGTCCTTGAAGTAACCGGTTTGTAACAGCTCTTTGTGTCACTGTGGTGCCAACTGCTGCTCAAACTGCTGTTGTAGACGCATTACGATGTCCCACAGCTGTATGCCAAACACGTCGCTCTTCCCTCTCGGTAGTGCCATGTGGCCGTCCGCAGCCCAGATTTCTTGCGACCGTACATTCTCGTGATCACCGATGCCAACAGTTATGTACAGAAGCTAAATTGCTGCCAAGTCTTTCTGCAATATCTCGGAAGGAACATTCAGCTTATTGTAGTCCTATTACACGACCTCATTCAAAGTCAGTGGAGTGATGATAATGGGGTATTTGTCGCCTTAAAGGCACCCTTCACTGACATCAACTCACCACGTCCAAACTTAAAGGTAACAAACGCTCAAGAGCGTTACAGCGTGTACATCCTAATAGTGGCTTATGCGACTGGCGCAATATCTGAAAAGACATCATATTACATACGTAGAAACAAGCTTACCAACTATCGTTTATGTTGCACAAATCCTTCTTGGTGTTACGATTTTTTTCCCGTCAGTGTAGTTCGGAAAAGAAGTCCGAAAGTGTGAACGTCGCCGATGGTTGTGGTGTTGTAGTTGATGTCGTCTCTGAAGAGATAGTTGATATCCATGCCACTAATCCATATCATGATGTGCCTCTTAGACGATGGAAAATAGGTCGCGTCACGATATACAGGGTGGAGCAGAGGAAACGCATGTTCTTTGAACCGCTAGCACACGGCGACGAGAGGGGGTATTGACCTTGAATGAATGTTGGCAGATTGCCCATACAATGCAGTCACTATGGAGCGTTGGAGCATAGAGCATCGTATGTTCGTTGTCCAGCAGTACTTTAGAAACAATGATTCCGTAGTCACAGAGCAACGTCTTATCCGTCAAATTGTTAGAGTTGGACGTCGAGGTGCAGTGCCTGATCGAAATACTCTACTCCGATGGGTTGCAGCGTTTAGAAGTACTGGATCTGTGATGAAAAAGAAACCACCTGGACTTCGCCGTTCAGTTCACACTCCAGAATTTGTAGACTGAGTGAGAAAGGCAGTTGTTGCTTGCAACCGTCGGTTTCTCAAAGAATTGCAAAGAAACTGAGAGGTACTGGGGAAAGAAATCTGTAGCCGCTGTAGCGCTGGGTATATCACGTCGTTGGTTCGCTTCACTGCATCTTACATGATAATCTTAAGTTTCACCCTCACAAGATAATGGTCGCCAGCAACTTAGTGAAGGGGATTTTGTGCAGTGCAGAGAGTCTTGTCGAGTAATGGACGAAATTTTTATGGAAGATGCAGATGCTACAGTCTTCATGAGTGATGAAGCACATTTTCATGTAGATGGGCACGCCAATGTTCAAAATTGTCGGTACTGGGCGCCGGAGAACCCACATGAATTACATCAAAGACCTCTCCACAGTTTAAAAGTAACAGTGTGGTACTGCATTTGAAACATGGGGATTGTTGGACCCTACTGTTTTGAAGAGGAAGGAACTGCAGTTACTGTGACATCCGCGCTACGTTAAAATGTTAAACAACTTTCTTCGTCCAGAACTTTAAAGGCATGAAGTGAGCATGAGAGAAATATGGTTTCAGCAGGACCGTGCCACAGCTCACACAGTGAGAGCATCCATGGAAGTGGTTCGACAAATGTTCTCAGGACGTGTAATTTCGAAGTACGGTGATGTTTACTGCTCCCTTCGCTCACCCGATGATATTTGCAGTATTGCCTCTACTGCCCGTTTGTCATTATGGTTACGACACAGTGCTCAAACCTGTCTTGGATTGGCTGGGTGGTGGCTGGAAAGAAGTCTTAAAAAAATTACATTCAACCAGTATATCTTTCTGTGGTACAACACCACATTAGTTTCTTAGTTATTCCAGTTACAAAATTTCACTTTCTTGAAAATTCTTGGCACACTTTTGGAACCCTTATGCACATTAAAACTTCTCTCTCATAAAGTAGTACCTACTACTTTGTCATTTTCTAACTATACAGCTTTTAGATAAAAAGATGTGCTTCACTGCCAATTGTATCTTTGTATTTTTTATATTTTATGTCTTTAATGCTGATATTTAAAATGTAATAGCTAAGTATTTCATTATTTTTCATTCCTATAATACATTCATCGATAAATAGGCAATGCAGACAAAGCCACAGGTGTTCTGTAACTAATCATCAATAACTGCATATCTTATGTTCAGTACTGTCGAGCTCAGTGTCCATTACTAGAAATGTGCACATCTCACATCCAGTATTTGGGTTGCATTAGTGTCAATGACCATCACTTATTATGCAAAATCCTATGTTAATCATTGCCTTTTGTGTACTTTGTGAAATTTCTCCTAGTTGGTTTAGCTTACTGATCTATGTTAGGATTATCATTTTCATACATAAAATGCTGATGAGTATCTGCAACAACAGTGATGTATTTTTACATAAAACAGTTCCATCTGAACAGGCTTCATTCCTTCAGTTGTGTGTGTAGCAAACTGTTCTCATTAATATATGGTACATCATGTGCATTTAGCAGTGTCCTTGTGTACCTGATCAGCTTGATACCATGTTACCTCCTAATGGGATGAAAGCAGGAGACCGGAACTGAAAAACATGCTGTAATTATAGGTCTGCAGCAGGAAGGCTATTCTAGTATGACAATAGCAATAAAAGTTGACGTATCTCAATCTACAATGATGTATAATTGCAGACATTCATGCAAACTGGTGTCAACACAAGTGTTTCATGATTCATAAGACCCTGAGTAAGATCATACATAGAACATCAGTTCCTATATGTTTAGAGTAAACATCAGAGGACTTGTATTGCACCTGAAATTTGCGAGGAAGTAAACAGTATGTAAGCAGCTCCAATCTCTGTGCCAACAGTGCAGTGCTGTCTTCATGGACAAGGTTTAAAGGGGTGCCCAGAATCCAAAAAATCTGTATAACAGAAACAAAATAAGGTGAAAATATAGCAATTAGCTCAGCAACATAAAGAACTGGAGCACACAGCAATAGTTCCAGTCGTTATTCATGGACAAATCTAAGTTTGAAATATCTGGTAGCCATTGTCGAATGTTTGTTCGACTTCATTGCTAATGTATAAAGACGATGTGTGGGATGCCAATGGCAAAATATGGTGCAGGGTCAGTCATGGTGTGGGGATGTTCTGCAGCTGATAAAGTCAGTGATCTAGTGAGAACTAATGGAACATTGAAGAAGGAAGGATATCACAGGATACTGATCAACAACGTACTGTAGTTCCATCTGCCAAGAGACTTATTGATCATGAATTTGTTCTGCAACAGGACAATGATCCCAATAATGCTTCTAAATTGTGCAGAGGGTATGTAGCAGGAAAGAGAGTGGTGAGCAATTGGAGAAGATGATCTGACCAAGTTATTCACTTGATTTAAATCCTGCTCAGCTCTTACAAGATGAACTTGATAAAAGAGGTCAGAAAACTGAGGTAATCTAATATTGAAGATGTATGGACTTATTTACAGATGTGTTGCATTGCAATATCTGCAAAAACGCCACATATTCTTATCACCAGAATGCCAAGAGTTTGTGCAGCTATTCTGAGGACAAAGGGTGGATACTTTGAAAAGGCTAAAATCTGAACTATATTGTATTGTACTTAATGACAGAGAGAGAACATATTTATTATGTTGGTGAATCTAGTTTGCATGTTGTGTTTGTCCATTGCAATGAATTATACAGTTCTTATCATGGTGATCGAAAACTTTTGACCACTAGTGTGTTAATCAGATACACGATTTACTGTTAGCTTGAACATCGGTGCATCCAATATTAAGTAAGGTACCATAGCAACATCTGCTAAAGTTTAACTAATAGAGTTTACTGTTCATAAATTCATGCAATAGATCTGGGTGGAGATATTAATTTGCCAAATATAGACTGGAAGACTCAAACATTCGTAACGGGTGGCAGGGACAAAGAATCCAGTGAAATTCTTTAAAGTGCTTTATCTGAAAACTACCTTGAGCAGTTAAACAGAGAACCGACTAGTGGCGATAACATATTAGACCTTCTGGTGACAAACAGACCCGAACTATTTGAAACAGTTAACGCAGAACAGCAATCATAAAGCGGTTACTGCATCGATGATTTCAGCCGTAAATAGAAATATTGTAAAAGATAGGAAGATTTTTCTGTTTAGCAAAAGTGACAAGAAGCTGATGGCTCAACACAAAAGTTTTGTCTCAAGCACAGATAGAGTTGAGGATCAGTGGACAAAGTTCAAAACCATTTTACAATATGCGTTAGATGAGTACGTGCCAAGCAAGATCGTAAGAGATGGAAAAGAGCCACCGTGGTACAACAACCGAGTTAGAAAACTGCTGCAGAAGCAAAGGGAACTTAACAGCAAACATAAACATAGCCAAAGCCTTCCAGACATACAAAAATTACACGAAGCGAAATGTAGTGTGAGGAGGGCTATGCGAGATGCATTCAATGAATTCAAAAGTAAAGTTCTATGTACTGACTTGGTAGAAAATCCTAAGAAATTTTGGTCTTATGTCAAAGGTGGATCAAAACAAAATGTCCAGACACTCTGCGACCAAAATGGTACTGAAACAGAGGATGACAAACTAAAGGCCAAAATACTAAATGTCTTTTTCCAAAGCTGTTCACAGAGGAAGACTGCACTGTAGTTCCTTCTCTAGATTGTCACACAGATAACACATTGGTAGATATTGAAATAGATGACAGAGGGATAGAGAAACAACTAAAATCACTCAAAAGAGGAAATGCCACTGGACCTGATGGGATACCAGTTCGATTTTACACAGAGTACACGAAGGAACTTGCCTCCCTTCTTGCAGTGGTGTACCGTAGGTCCCTAGAAGAGCGTAGCATTCCTAAGGATTGGAAAAGGGCACAGGTCATCCCTGTTTTCAAGAAGGAACGTCGAACAGATATGCAGAACTATAGACTTATATCTCTAATGTTGATCAGTTGTAGAATTTTGGAACACGTATTATGTTCGAGTATAATGACTTTTCTGGAGACTGGAAATCTACTCTGTAGGAATCAGCATGGGTTTCGAAAAAGACGACCATGTGAAACCCAGCTCGCGCAATTCGTCCACAAAACTCAGAGGGTCATAGACACGGGTTCCCAGGTAAATGCCGTGTTCCTTGACTTCCGCAAGGCATTCAATACAGTTCCCACAGTCGTTTAATGAACAAAGTAAGAGCATATGGACTATCAGACCAATTGTGTGATTGGATTGAAGAGTTCCTAGATAACAACACAGCATGTCATTCTCAATGGAGAGAAGTCTTCCGAAGTAAGAGTGATTTCAGGTGTGCCGCAGGGGAGTGTCATAGGACCGTTGCTATTCACCTTGTGGATGACATCAGAAGTTCACTGAGACTTTTTGCGGATGATGCTGTGGTATATCGAGAGGTTGTAACAATGGAAAATTGTACTGAAGTGCATTAGGATCTGCAGTGAATTGACACATGGTGCAGGGAATGGCAACTGAATCGCAATGGAGACAACTGTAATGTGCTGCGAATACATAGAAAGAAAGATCCCTTATCATTTAGATACAATATAGCAGCTCAGCAACTGGAAGCAGTTAATTCCATAAATTATCTGGGAGTAGACATTAGGAGTGATTTAAAATGGAATGATCATATAAAGTTGGTCGTCGGTAATTCAAATGCCAGACTGTGATTCATTGGAAGAATCCTAAGGAAATGCAATCTGTAAACAAAGGAAGTACGATACAGTGCACTTGTTTGCCCATTGCTTGAATACTGCTCAGCAGTGTGGGATCTGTACCAGATAGGGTTGATAGAAGAGATAGAGAAGATCCAACGGAGAGCAGAGTGCTTCATTACAGGATCATTTAGTAATCGCGAAAACGTTACGGAGATGATGGATAAACTCCAGTGGAAGACTCTGCAGGAGAGACGCTCAGAAGCTTGGTATGAGCTTTTGTTGAAGTTTCGAGAACATACCTTCACCGAGGAGTCAAGCAGTAAATTGCTCCCTCCTACATATATCTCGCAAAGAGACCATGAGGATAAAATCAGAGAGATTAGAGCCCACACAGAGGCATACCAACAATCCTTCTTTCCACGAACAATACGAGACGGGAATAGAAGGGAGAACCGATAGAGGTACTCAAGGTACCCTCTGCCACACACCATCAGGTGGCTTGCGGAGTATGGATGTAGATGTAGATGTAGAATAATTTGTATACTGGTGATAACCTACTATGTGAATAAATGAATAGAAATTAACCCTAGCCCCCCACATAGTGGTTAGTTTACTCATTGTATAAAATAATTAATAAAATAGCTGGAAAACACAAACAGTACTCACAACTAAAATTAACTGAAGATAAACTCCACACTATCTCAAATAATTCACAAGTCGAATTGGCACTCAATATATTAATTCTGAAGGCCAATCAGTAAAAGAAAATAATGAAAGTCTCCACTGGGGAAATGAGTTAACTCCAGACTCAGTGCAACTAATTCAGAGTCCAAGCCAACGTCACATGCAAAATTACAAGTTTTATTGAACAACCAGAAAAAATAAAGCAAACTACTGATCCAGAATAACTCTCTGCCACAGACAGCAAGGTGCCTTGCGAGCTACAGATATAGAATACTAAGCCCCAATGAATCCAAGAGAAATATATCAGTGTCATGCCTGACAATGCAAAAAATTTCTATAACTCATCAGCACACACACCACTATAAATCTTGTCCCTTCAAATCTAACCTGAACAACGAGAAAGAGGAAGATGGTCACTGACTCTTTAACCCTTTCAGACCCAATGGACACCATTGAGTACAATAATTTTGAGAGTGTATTAGCTGCAGCAAAATATTGTTCTTCAATCAAAACCTCATGTACACATCTGTCAATGTTCAATCTTTAGATCATGCACAAGTGCACACACCTATTTGGCATCACTGTAAGAATATCAACAAGTGAATGTAGCAGTGCACAGCAGCTTGTGACCACCAGAATTCAATTAAATTGTTGGTTAGTTATAATCCAATGTGTAACTGAGTATTATCATGATTGTTATTTTGCATGGTAACTATTGAATTATCCGTGTCTTTATTACAATGGTGAATATTTCAAATTATTATTTTAGCCCATAAAATGAGGCCAAGTTTGCAAAGTAGATATTGAAAGTGGGTATATATATCATCTTGCATATAAGATAACACAGGAAAAAATGCTGGTGTTAGGGCATCAGCTATCCCCTCCACAGAAATACTCTGCATCAATGTCACTTAATGACATTAGGTTATCACCAGCCTGAGATACAATTTTTTTACACATACATAAGATCAAAAATCTAAATGCAGCATTAGTTTCACCCAAAAATTCTAAAAAGACTGATACCCCTATGTATAGTAGTTCCCCCCAAAATTTAACACTAAAAATGTGCAAGATTTTATTGCAGAGCTAATAATCAGTTCATGATCTCTGTGCCATCAATTATTATAATAAAAATTAATATGGCACCACTTTCTTAGAGGAATTTTCCTGCGCTTTTCATTGCCATACTGAGGATTAATGTAGTTTTAATAGCTCGTAAGTTATGGGTGAAACTATCTAAATTAGTAAAAAATTAATTAAAAACACAAAAAATATAAATCTTACAAACTCAATGCAGCATGCTAAATGCAAACTGAAAAACCAGTATCAAACAACTTATCGCAGAGAAATACAAAATGGCATCATAAGGACACCTTGACAATGTCAACCAATGGATGGGCTGTCTGAATCGCCCATTTTCATTTATAATGGTATGTTTAGCTTCAGAATTCCTTATTTGTCTCATCCACAATAGCTTTGCAGTTACCTTCTGTTTGCTGTAATCTAACTTGAACAATACCATTCTTTATTCTAGAGCTCCTTCAAATTTTCAAGCTAAAGTATAAAGATATGCAAATCCTGATGAGGCTTTTCCGTCCTTGTACTGTGAAGTTGTTGAAGCACGACTTGAGTATTATCACTGTATTTATCATAGCCAGAAATTTGTTTGGTTATGATTTTTATGGAATTATTGTGTCTGTTTCATATGAGTTATCTGTTTCTTACGGCATGACATTTGCCGGAATTTTGAGAAATGATTTCATTCTGGGAACACTGTGAATGCCAGTAATGCTACTTTCACATTCAATGGGGGAGATGTTTAATTTAAGAAATAAAATGCATTGTATGTTCTTATACATAGATGTAATCACAGTTCAAACATTAGCCTAAACTCGCATTTTCTCAAGTTTCATAAAAATTGACTTTCAATACCTAGTCTTTCTCCTGGGCCTTCTCATGCAGATTTTTAATTAAAGTGCAATTAAAAAGTATGTCACATGTTTTTAATTATAAAGTGATACATGTGATTAGTTCAGTCAATGTGCAAATAATTCATTCTATTATTTGATGGCTTGATCTGTTTTATACCATAAATATTACAAAAGTTTTTAATCAGTTACTGAATTTCAGTTAAATAAAACTTCTCAGTGCTGTAACTTGCTGCTCACATTAATTACAATTCATATCTACATACCAGCACAATCACATTAGTCTCCTCTTTAATATGATGTATCATCCTTCTCTGTACTTATAATATTATGAGTCGCAGGTGTGCAAATATGAAAAATACAAATCACGTCTTTGTATGTATGGATGACAGAACTGACAACACACCCATCTCATTTGAATTTCACCGGTACACATGGTTCTCTCCAATGCAGAAGCTATTTTTAATTCAATTGTTCCTGAAGAATTTTTATAAACCACCACAAATATTTCTTTTTTTCTCTTATTTTTTTGTAGCATCCTTTCCTAGTGTTCGGTGAATTAATAGTACCATGTTCAATGAGTGAATTGTTTTGGTACAAATAGTCCTATAAAACATGATAAATAAAGCAAAATTGAACAATGGAAAGTCTAGGCTGACATACAAACAATATGGAAAGTATTCATAGCTACTCACCATATATAGGAGAAGTTGATCTGCAGATAGGTACAATGAAAAGACTCCTAAAATATTAACGCTTTTGGACACACACACACACGCACACACACACACACACACACACACACACACACACACACACACACACACACAAACAAACAAACAAACAAAAAGCACAACTTACACATACATGGTCACTGTCTCATGGTGCTATAAATATCTTTCTTGATAATCAGCAACATTTGCCCTAAGAATAACACCTCAGCCATGTGATACCAGTGTCTTGAAATCAGCATGTTTTGGCTATTTCATTCTATGGTACATTATAGTAGAATTTTCTGGGGAAACATGAAAGTTTACAAGAAAACCCTCTTAGCACAGAAAAAAATCAGTGAGAATCACTTACACTGTAGTTCAACGTCATCATGTCATAATTTTTCCAGACTGCTTTAAATCACAACCACAACTTCACAATAAATATATTCCCTTATGTGTCTTCCTGCAAACAACATCAGAGCCACAACTCCAAAAAAAAAGCATGACCTCCACTGTGAACTAATGCACTTGCCACTGGCACAAAGGTGATTACATGTGTTGGTATGAAAATCTTCTCTAATAAGCAATGGCAAATGGATGGGAGGGAATACATATTAATTTAAACATAACTTAGAGAAATCACTCCTAGGTGTGCGTCTCTACTCTTTAGACAAATTCTTCACTAAAACAAAATAAAATATAGAAGTTATGTTTATGTCTGCACATGTGCAACAGTTATATGTATGTGTAAAAAATACTCTTTTGATCACAGAAAATAGCTGCATACATACACTTGTATAATGCAGATAAGGGTAAACCTGCAATCCCAGATGGCCATACTGTGTATTTACATGCCCCAAAGGATGATTTCAAGCTTGTATAATGTGTACATCATTACTTCACGGCAAGAAGAGCTGTCAGTGTGAGAAGTGGCCCACCAAATAGACAACAGCAATGTCATTCAAACATTTAACCACAACCCTGAGACACAAAACACGAAAGATCTGCTTTTCAGTGGTTGCCTGCAAGTCAAAAACATGTTGTGGTTCACTACCTACAAATTACAGCTTGAAGATACTCCAAGGGGAACGCAACACAAGTGTGTATAGCTTTTTTCAAACTTACTAAGAGGGTTGTGTTGATCCAGCCAGTATGCAACTATCTTCAGGAGATACATTTGGTATCTAGGCATCCATTACAACCAATCTCCATAGATGTACATCATAACCACCTTAATAAATAAATAAATACCACAGTCCATTCCATTCCGTTCATTGATTTCTGCCTCTTCTGGTATGCTTATGCATTATTGTCGTGAAAAAATAACACATTGTCAAAATGTTGACTGGGGCTAGAGAGTAGGTTGGACAATCCTATTCCACTACTGCACAGCCTTCAAGTTTCCCATTATTAGCAATGATCTGTGTCCAATACCAGTGTATGATGCCAGCCTAAAACATGACTAATCCACCTTCGTGTTGAATCCCATCAACTGCATACATACATATATATATATATATATATATATATATATATATATATATATATATATATATAAAACAGTCATATATATATTGCAGTTTCATTTATGTCTACATTACCGAAATGTTACAAAGCAATAATACTGTAGCAAAATTACAATATTTGTTAAGAATTTAATTCATTTCACTTTTCCTCTCTTCCTGTTATATATATAGTTAATTTCATGTGAAAGAAATTCTTTGATTGAATATAAAGGGGTTCCTAACAATAGGTGTTTGATCAAATTTTTAAACTTACCTTTTGGTTTGGCAACTGGTGTTGTGTGGTGGTCAACAATTGTACAACTTTCCTGGCATGTAATCACTGCTCCTCTCATGTTGAGTGGTGTTATGCTGTGGAATTCTTAATTCCGTGCAGTTTCTAGTGTAGCGGTGGTGTATATCTTCATTTTTATTGAATTGATCTTTATGATCCCAAGTGAGGACCAGAATTTTGGATAAGTAAAAACTGTAGAAAGTTAGGATCTTATTTTTGTCAATAGAGGTTTGCAACTGTCTCTTGTTCTTATGTTTCCTATTAATCTGATTGATCTCTTTTTCTAATTTGAATATTTTTATTGCATCAGTTGCGTGACCCCAGATTTCTATAATAAAGCTCATTATAACATTGAAGAAGAAAAAATACAACATGTGTAGATAATTTCTAGTTTTAGTGGCTTAATTTGTCTGAGAGCAAAAACACCACTAAGTTTATTTCTTATATTGACAATATGATCTTTCACCCTAAACAATTGTCTACAGTGATCCATAAAAATTTTGTGGTTTCAACTACTCTTACATCTATCTCATGCAAATTGGTCAGTTAATTTCTGTTTCTTGTGTTGTTTCTATACTGCATTGCATTTGCCTATTCACTTCAAGACAGTGAGTGATCATTTAAACTGTTTGACTACGTTTAGTTGTGGCCTCCTGCAACCTCAGTCTCATGGTTATGCTTGTTGTGACACCTGTGAAAAGTATCATTTCACTTTCTGCATTAGAGGGTAAATCATTTACATACATGAAGAAAAGGATGGGCACTAGAATTTGCCTTGTGGCCCACTATGTTCTTTGTCCCCTAGTTCTGATAGGTGTGTCCCTTCTTTGTATCATATACGAGGGCTAGCCATGAAGTACATTAAGTTTTGGAATTAAAAATAAATAACGTACTGGATTTTTTTTATTATATACAGATGAAAGCCACACTTAAATACTACTTTTCTACATCGTTGCCATTTAAATTAAGGCACTTACCATTGTCCGTCCATTGCTATGATAAGCACCTTAATTTAAATGGCAACTATGTAGAAAAGTAGTATTTAAGTGTGGCTTTCATCTGTATATAATAAAACAATTTTCCAATAGTTTATTTATTTTTAATTACAAAACTTAATGTACTTTGTGGATAGCCCTCATATATCCACTGCTTGTTTTCTGTTCTACAGGAATGACTGTACGATACTGGAGGCTGTTGCTCTAATTCAATAGTGGTGTAGCTTCTGTTTGAAATTAATCCAAATGTGTATGCTTGAGACCATGTGATATTTGCAGTGCACCATTACAGGAAGCTTCCTAACACTCTGGGTGATCTCAGAAGGGCCACTGCAAAAGAATAGGATAGGCTCGAGATTGTACATCTTGACCGTCTTTTAGACAGTACACCAAGGGAAATCCAAGCATGTTACAGTGCCATAGGGAGGAACAACATAGTATTGAATATTACTCAGCAGCACATTTTGATATGATAAACATGCAGATATAAGCAGTTTCAAGCCAATAGCCGTTACTTTGTTTTACTGAGTTGTTTTTATTTCACAGTAAAATTATATTTTTAATTTTGATGTAAATAAAATAGAAAGAAACCTCCACATGGGAAAAATATATTAAAAACAAAGATTCCAAGACTTACCAAGCGGGAAAGCGCCGGCAGACAGGCACAATGAACAAAACACACAAACACACACACAGAATTACTAGCTTTCGCAACCGATGGTTGCTTCTTCAGGAAAGAGGGAAGGAGACGGAAAGACGAAAGGATGTGGGTTTTAAGGGAGAGGGTAAGGAGTCATTCCACTCCCGGGAGCGGAAAGACTTCCCTTAGGGGGAAAAAAAGGGCAGGTGTACACTCGCACACACACACATATCCATCCGCACATACACAGACACAAGCATTGCCATTCTGTCATGCAGTGAAACATCTTGTGGTAACATCAGTAGAACATTACGTAGGAAATCAGCATACATTGCACCATTTAGATTGCCATCGATAAAATGGGGGCGAATTATCCTTTCTCCCATAATGCTGCACCATATATTAACCCGCCAAGGTCACTGATGTTCCACTTGTTGCAGCCATTGTGGATTTTCTGTTGCGCAAAAGTGCATATTATGCCGGTTTATGTTATCGCTGTTCGTGAATGACGCTTTGTCGATAAATAGAATGTGTGCAAAAAGTCTGTCATCTTCCCGTAATTTCTCTTGTGCCCAGTGGCAGAACTGTACCCAACATTCAAAGTCATCGCCATGCAGTTCCCTGTGCATATAAATAATATGGTATGGGTGCTCTCGACGTTGATGTAGCATTCTCAACACCAATGTTTTTGAGATTCCAGATTTTCGCGCAATTTGTCTGCTACTGATGTGTAGATTAGCTGCAACAGCAGCTAAAACACCTACTTGGGCATCATCATTTGTTGCAGGTCATGGTTGATGTTTCACATCTGGCTGAACACTTCCTGTATCACAAAGCAAATACCATCCACACTTGTGGAATGTTACGTGATACTACGCACTTATGCATTTGTGACTATAACAGTACCATCTACCACAAAGTGAAAAATGTGGCCCAACTAAAACATTCATATTTCTATACGTATGCATGAATATATAATAAAAAATGGTGGTTACTATTTTAAAAAACGCAGTTGATATCTGTTTGACCTATGGAAGCGCCTTCTAGTGGGCCAACCATAGCGCCATCTGGTTCCCCCCTTCAAGCTAGACGAGTTTCGTTCTTTGTAGTTTTTTTGTTTGATGCTTATTTCACGACATATTTGGCCTGGTCACTATCAATGGACCAGACTGTATGTTGACATTCAAAGATTCAGTGTAGTACTATGTGTAGCATAACAATAACTGTCAGGAGTTACTGTTTAAGGTGGTACTGATTTACTGTTTTACTTTACGTTACCTTCTTTCCTGCTGGTGTTAACAATATGTGTCCCACACAGTTTATTCATTTTGGTAGCCCCTCTGAATATACAAGATTGTAACTGTTAATGGCAACCTTAAATTGCATGTTAACAGAAATAGTGCCATGCTTCACGAATGCAGTGTAGGATTCATCATTAAGTTCTTGAGTGATTGACACTTAATTTGTTTGTTGAAATGGGGCTATAATCTTTGTTGTTCTTATTTCTGAAAGTAAAAGAGCTGCAGTTTATTCCCAACCTCACAAATTTATTTTTCTGCATGTTGCATATCAGAGGAATATTTTGAACACATTATCTTTGTGTACATTAATGACAGTACTTACTATGAATTGTCAGGAATATTGTTATCGATTTTGAATCATTTCATATTTTTTCATTAGTTCAGTATTTGCTGCATATAAGTTTGTGTTGTTTTCCTGGTTCTCATTTGAATATACATATTAACAGTTTTTCTACAACTTGCTTAGTGGTGATGGTAGTTTACTGCTTAACTGAAGTTTAAACCTTTGATCTCTATATGGAACTGTCATGTGATTTTCTCACAAGTGGAATCTGGGCAGCTATGCATTCAACACAATATTCTGATTGTAAACCATAACTATTTACAACATACCCCAGTCGAGCAGGTGAAACCAAGATGAAAAAACTAATTTAGAACTATTGTGGTCTATCAAGCTGGGAAACTGCCTCAAACTGACTTACAAAAACCACCTAAGCTACAGCACATGCAAGTCACACAAAATTTTGATTAAAATTATCCTTTAATATGAAAAACCCTTTGCTGTTGTACTTACCAAATGTATCATTGGCATCAGTGTAAATTTTACCTAAAAATTATGTCAATTTTAGTACCAGAAAATTGATAATTAATTGCAATATGATACATGTGATTAGTTCAGTTTGCCTGGCCTTCTTACTATCAGACATTTGTGCTTGTAAGAGTTAAGTTTAGACTGAATTATAAACATAACTAGTTTCGTATAACCCTTTCAATACTCACATGGGAAAGTTTAAATTAATAATGTTACTGAAGATGCCACAAATCAAGTGATCAAAGAGTGTAAGACGGTACTGAAAATCTCATGAAATATGCATGTGTTGTATCTCATATAGCATTTGTAGGCTAGTTTGAGTTTATTTCCTAACTTGCTAGACTGCAAGTATACTACATTAAATTGTTCGTCTTGACATCCCCAACGCCATTGTGGTACGTTGTAAACAGTTATTGCTTACACTATGTATAGAGGAGTGCAACTTTTCAAGGTGTTACACTTCAAACAAATGACAAGGAGTTTACAACTAAAATTCTTAAGTGAGCAACTTTAGGAATTTTACGCCAAAAAGTTGAATCTTGTAGGAATACTGTAGTATTGCTATCTATATCATATGTCTATATCAATAGTTGCCTCCATGTATGTACAGAGCACAATTGTTGAGAGTTGTGGTTTGGCTTCCATAGTCCGTGTATCATGCAGTGTTGATGCCATAGCTGCAGAACACAAATTAAAGTATTTTGTTGAAGAATTTAAAGTTCTTACCATGGAGGATGTGTATTTCACATTTTTGATGGCTCATTACTGGTTAGTTATTTGAGAAATGTGGGAGCTAACATCCCAGAGATGTTTGGGCTCACATTCACTTCCTCTTCGTCGAAATGTCTTGGCTCAAACTCATCCAGGGGTTGAACAACACTGTTGCATTCGAGCGCATACCCATTTGACACAGTTCGATCATTCACAGTCTCATTGTGAAATAAAAGTTGCCTACACGAAATGTTAGAGTTCACACAAAGTGCACAGCTGCTCACTGCTTAGAGACTAAGTCCTGTGATACCATACAGTGCAAAATTTTCTAAGTTGTTTCACTTCCTAGCTACCTAAAGACCGACAGTCCGCTTTCGCATCTGCAGCTGAACTGTTCCCTTTGGTGTCTCCAGCCGAACTGTCCCTTTCCATGTCTGCCCCAGCACCATCTGTGTCCATCCCCAGCTGCATTTCCCGTGAGCCGAACATCTTCGCTCAACTGACTAGTGCAGTTCCCTTTCCTGAAGCCATCCATCTGATTGGATACAGCCTATTCTATATTATTTTACATTTTGACAAATTTAAATAATCAAAGCTTGACCACTTTCACATTCTAAATAAAATAACGATAATGTCCATTACATAATAAATGTTAAATTATTTTACAAAAAACAAATACAATTTCCTTCTTCACTTTGAATGTCATGACCAGTAGCCTTGCACCAATGTGCTTTCTGATAAATAAATAAAGAACAAAAGTAACTATTATGCACTAAACTTTACAACAAATATTCTATTACCTAATGATTCAATAAGGTGTCATGTTGTCATCGTTCATTTTGTTTTGTGTGGAGGAAATGATGATTTAATGCTTAACTTAAAATACTGATAATTTAAATTTTCTATATCTTTTAAACAAATAAAGTTACAGAGTTTATATTTACAACATTTGTCATTTCAATGATGCCTTCTATATGAAATGTCGATTGTTAAGATCAACTAAAGCATTCAGATTTTAGCATTCAGGTCTTTGTTACAAAACTTGTGAATTTCACTTTAACAGTAAATCTTAAACCATTATAGATGTGATCAATATTCAAGTTTTATTGGGATCACCATGAAAATTTATGAAGGATGGTACATTAAAATTACTGTGGCTTGATTCCCTGCACTACTACAGAATTAAATAGTTTTCATAAATGTTTCCCTTTATGCCACATCTTAGGTCCACTATTTTAATATTGCTACATCTCCTTGGCCACAAAATCCTTCTACTGGGTTTCCTTATGACATAAGTTCTCATCTGTCTCACTCGCACACTACAGGGCTTAGGCCTCAATAGACAATAGATGCCCATGAGTTTCCCCATCTCATGGTGAATCTCCGCCCTTCGTAGCATCAGGTCCTGGACAACAGGGTTCGTTTCACAGTTCCTGAAGGCTGACTCTTTCGGCCTCATACTTAAATGAGAGTGAAATGCTTAACTCACAAGTGGGCAGCACCCACCGCTATAATGGATTAAAGCTAACTGTAAGGACTGTGTCACTCATCGAAACTTATAACAGTCTATTTGAACAGTGGATGCTGAACTGTGCTTTAAGTATTTGAACTGAATGATTAACATTTTGACTGTACACATCAGTGTATTCCAATGGACTTCACGGGTGAAGTGCCAACTAATGATTACACTAATAATACAACAGTATTCATGGTGAACAGTGCATCCCAATTATTGGATTTATGGTACAGTATTCTACACCTACCAGTTAACCATGATGAGCATTGTGCTACAACTAATAACATGAAAGGATTCTATCTCTATATGGCACTGATAGAATCAAGTGGACAACTGCCATGGGGAAGAAAGCATGTACATTGGTTTTGGGCATGCAGTCATAAAATATTTAATCTATGTGTCTGTGTTTTACATAACTCATGCAGCATTTACTAGTGACAGAGAACATCCATTGTCTGTATCTTAACCCACAGGTGCGTTATAGTCTGTTCCCTCAGAAACATGATGTACTCCCAGAACATGCCATTGATCTTCAACACCGGCAGTTCTTAGACAATTATAGCTTGTAGAGAACAATATCTGCATGTGTGCTCTGTGAGCTGCTATATAATGCATGGTACAAATTGTATCAACTATAATTTTATAGGTATTCCTGTTTGATACCATTTGCTTTATTGCACACTGTGGATATATGGAGCTTTCCTGCTTTTGTGTGCATTATGCATAATATGATCTCTTTTCAAAATTTATCTTTAAGTAGCTCGAATAAACCACTTTATGAGATGCCCTAAAATCAAAGAATAATCTGACTGAACTACATGGAAACAAGTACATTCTCCTGAAACTATTTCTTTCTTTTGTCAATTCCTCTAAATTCCAAACAAATTGTTTATGAATAAGCATAGTTTACAAACATGTGAACTTGGAAACAACAATTTAGGCATTGAGATCAAAAAGGGGATGTGTCACTCAATTGATGTTCTGAGATATATTGAAAAAACTGTATAATTCTGAATAGCGTTATTCCTAAACATTATAGTTAGTCCCACAGACTCGCTGTGGAAGAATGCAATGTTTTACCAAAATCTGTAATCACAGGATGAAGGCAACTAATAGAAAATGGTAATAGAAAATGACTGACATAACTCCTTTTTGATTTAAACAGTCACTGTACTGAAATATTGTATAATGAAACAAAGTATCACATCTACAAGCAAACTATTATTTTTAATCATTTCAACATGGTCATACACATGCAACACAGGAGAGGTAATTCCACAAGTTTTACTTACCAAACAACCCTTTTTGTATTGATAGATGTATATATGTTTATAAATTTGTCCCTCTTGATCACTGTCCCAAACTACACTTCGAGATTCATTGGCATCCTCTCCACCAATCAGTTTATTAATGAGCATTGCTTTAGAAGGCTATCAAAATACTCACAAAACTGCAAATGGATAACGTCAATCATGCCTGCAATATTCTTCAGTTTCTCAGGTATCTGTGGAATGACATCCATGTATGCTCTCGGCACATTATGGAAATGAGGGACTGTCCCAGCCTTAATCAGACTAAATCATATTTCACCATTCTACTGCTATTGGGTGAAACAGAGATGCACTTTGACTGGTTAGTGTACTCAAATAGTTTGTAATGTGTAACAGCCCATTTTTCACCTTTCACAGTTAGACTTCTTAAAAATGAATCTAGATGTTTCTGATAGCCAAGAAATGCATCTTGTGTGCATAGTTCAAAACGAATGTGTTTCCTTGCTTTCTGTAGTACTCCGAACCATTGGCAATGAGTATAGACTGTGTCCTATTTCCTTTTCTGTAATTCCAGACTTGTAAAGTCCCTATCACAGGCATTGTAGGAATCCCCATGGGTTGAAAACATGTGGAAAATGTTGGAAAATGTACCACTATGAACTAAAGTGTACCAAAATTGAACCATTCCTATTCTGTCCCATACAGATATCTGAAAAAGCATACAATGTTTTCATGCTAGAGGCCACACGTTTAGTTATGAAATACATAAGGAGATAAACCACTGCATTAGGACCCTTCTTAGCGGTTACTTCATCAAGCATATAAATGAAAGCTTAGTTATCAGAAAATCTATGAATACAAAACATCAATGCCCATGGCTGCCACAAATAGAATATATCAGTTACCGGTATGTGAGGAACAGGCATGTTCTGTATGAAATTGAATGCGATCATGATTGATTTTCCCACCTCCTTCTACAAGTTTTTCACAACATGCCATGTTATTATAGAACTGATGTACCTGAAGCTTATGGAGTTTCAACCCATTTTATACTGCAGTCTTGACAGACAGGTTGTTCTCTTCTTCATTTGTACATGTAAGCCTTTCACATTCACCACTAACATCCACTTGAGGATGACCAAAGCCACAGTAGTAATGATTCTTGAAATAATCATTAAAATAATGATATCATACCTTTGGTTTGAACAAACTTGGGTAGTGTTACTTTGAGACCAATAAATTATGTACATTTTGAGGCCGCATTTTTCAAGAAACATTTCCTACATGGTTTTCACAGATAAAGAACTTAAGAGGTGTCTCTTTGTTGTGTACCACAACCATCATATGGTGAAGTCACTTCTCTTCAACTTAAGTGGCACAATGTCCCCAGCTGGCGTTTTGGTGTGCCATGGAGTGCAATAAAAGCTTTCTTGCATACTATAGTTTCCTTGAAGCCAACTTTAACCTGCAGATACAAGTGAATTAGTATCGTAAAACAAAAATCTACACAATTGTAATACTGTAACCCTATTAAATATGTGCCTTAGCTGTTTGCCTTAAAGATTTTACAAAATGTGGATCAAAGATGTATATATAATATTACAGTTGCCATGCCAGTTACCTTATAATAATAGTTTGCTGTCCTTCCTCTATTGGTGATGGAATTTGGGTGTGGTCTTCTTGCTTTTGGAATGAAGGGAAGTACCCATTCTGTCCATTATTATTGGGCATATTGTTGCATTCTGTCAACAATAGTTCCTTCTCAGCAAATGAGGACTTTTCAAAACATTTACGTCAGCATCTGTAAACAGATATTTGCGTATTATTAATCTATATACTCGGCAAATAACATATTTTTACCGATTTTGTGTATTACAACGAAAACATAAGTTGAAATTTTGCGTCTCTGAAAGGAATTTATATTCACATTTTAGTAAAATGTTTCTACACAACTTGCCTCTGCTACTGAATATTGCATTATGTATGGAGAATTCAAACAATGAACATTGTATGACTATTTACCTGCAATCTGCACCTGTTTTTCTCCTAGGAACAATGTTTCCTTTCCAGTTGGTATGCTCCAAATCCTTGACCTTCTTTTGTTGAATCACATTCCTCTTGCACAATTTGGGGCATCTTTTCTTCCTTCTAAATTCATGTAAATCGTCTTCAGACTCGTCTGACAGTTCCATTACTGAAGCCATTTTCAAATCTCACATCTGATTACTGCAAACTGCTACAATGCTTCCCTCACACCTCACGTTCTTTCATGCAATATAGGGACTTGTCTCTGTGACATGTCCTCTTTCTGCACAAAATGTAATTTCAACACTGGTTTTGACAGGGAAAAAAAACACTGAACAAGTCCCATTTTAGAACCAATAGATGTGGAATCGCGTGAAAAAACCAACTACAGTAATAACTCATATACCCCAAAAATGATGACAAGTCCCTTTCTGATCTCAACACTTCAATCAGCGACAATTAATAATAAAAATTTTTGCTTTTTGTTTAAAAAAATATATTTTTGGATGGCTGATACAGGCTTTCTTTTTCTTCAGTATTCTCAGGGTTTTAGATCAAACATAACAGTCCATTGCTTAGGTATACAATGTGTTCATCAAATAGTACCTCAAACTCTAATATTTTTGTCAACATCTAGCATACTGTTAAAAAAGATTATTGTTGGAATAAATAGGTTGACACTACTACTAAATTTGATACTTGTGTTATTAGAAACTGAATTATAATTACTGATTTTACAAAATATCCATACACCCATTTTTATATACCCTCTGCAGACAAAGAATTCTCAGTTCACATTTGGAAACCATCATGATAACATCTGTGTGTAAAGAGTTCACACATAGGTACCACAGAGTCACAGCTCTTTCTCAAAGTGCATTTAAAACGCAATCTCAGTTCATATCTTTACGAACTCTCTTTGGTTACTACTTACACATGTGATCTGTGCCTGCAAATCTGCACTGGATATTTGTGTTATTTCGTTTATCATCTTTATTGCTTTAGTGACTCACTCTAAGAACTGTGCATATTTGCCCATTTTCTTACAAACTATGATCTGTAGAAGGTGAATGTGTATATAGACATCAGTATTGAATTTGTTACAGCACTTTTTGTGAAATATGTTGCCACTAATAAGGATCATGAAGGACATGTGCTAGCCTGGTAATTATGAAATATAGACAGAAATCATTGCAGAAACTGGTCATCACCAAAAATATATATTGTCACCTATAAATGTGAAAATAAGTCAAATGTAGCTCGGTGGTGTTGCATCTGTTATCATACAGCTTATTGGGAACTTGAATTAATTCTTGTTGTTGATGAAGAGAGGGTAGTAGTTGTACTAGTGCACCATAGTAGACAGTGACACAAGATCTAGTCAACAGTACAAACAGGTATCCAGACCTGCATGTGACTTTTGAGTGGAGAGATAAGAACATACCTCTTTAATGCCTTGAACGTGTCAGGCTTTGTACCTACAAATAGCAATTGCAGGAAGTGTTACCCTTCTCCTGTCATTTCAAGAAATCTGCTGTGGAAAGTCATTTTTTCTTAGTGGAACTATGCGGAGAACATGCTCTCTCAGAAACAATGTGCAGAGATTGGTTTTGAGAATTCAAATACAACAATACTGAGGTGAATACCAAAATGCATCCCAATCAGCATGGTGTACCATGAGCTGCTGCAACTGGTCAAACTGTGAATGCTGAATGCTGTGAAGCACACATATTCCATGTGAATTTGGCACTTAAAGAAAAATGCCTGCAATATACACAGAAACATGACAAAACCATTTCGCTTCATGGCAGTGACCACCACATGTTGCAAACCAGACAAGGAAATCTTGAAGAGATTTTGGAAGGATGTCTAACCCCACCTGCCATATTCATCAGTCATCATGCCTTCTGACTAACACTTGTTTCAGTCCGTGCAGCATGGCCTTTCAGAGCAACACTTCACATCCTTTAATGATGTCAAAAACTGACTCTATGAGTGGATCACCTAAAAAAATTTAACGCTGAATTAATTTACTATTGTAAAAGCGGGAAAAAGTTGTAGCTGCTGAAGGATACTACTTTCTGTCAATTATCTTACACAGTTCCATTAAAATAAAAATGTGTTTGCAGTCCAACAAGCAGTGAGAATTAGTTCCAGTACCCAACAGTTATAAAACTGCACATTTTTCTCTATGGACTACAAGATTAAGGTGTTACAGATGAGCGAAGGAACATCAGTGATGAACCATGTTAGTTGCATTACAGTTGGTGTGCCTAGTGCGCACACATGCTCCTACTATGGCCCCATGCAAAGCACTGATTTTGCCAACTTTCAATGGCAATGAAATATATAAGAACTGTAGTGGCAACTTCTGCCACCAAATGTAGCAGCAACACCAAATGAAGTGGGAAGAGGTAGAAAGAATGGTATTAAGACTTGTCCGAGCTTTCCAAGTGATTTATTGTTTCCAACTACACTGCCCTGTTCCTGTCGATCTGCATCACTGGGTCTCACAATGCTAAGGACATCACTTCGCTGTCTGAGAAACAGCTTGGCGCACAATGACTGCCTCAGTGACCCATGCATGCACTGCTGTGTGTTGGTTGGGTTGTTTGGGGGAAAGAGACCAAACCGCAAGATCATCTGTCTCATTGGATTAGGGAAGGAAGTCGGCCATGCCCTTTCAAAGAAACCATCCTAGCATTTGCCTGGAGCGATTTAGGGAAATCACGGAAAACCTAAATCATGATGGCCGGATGTGGAATTGAACTGTCGTCCTCGCGAATGTGAGTCCAGTGTGTTACCACTGCGCCACCTCGCTCGGTGCTGTGTGTTGGCCTTGTACGGCAGCAGAGTTGCAGTGTCGTCAGGACACCGGCAGCTGACTCAGTGGTCTGTGTCCCTGCTGACAGAGTGGCACTCCGTGTGAGCCTCAGGCGACCAGCTGGGTGCTTCTTGCCAGCATCGCTAAGATCGCAGCGACAACAAGCGCCCGTGATCTGGAGTCCGAATCTGTGTCCCTCGCCTCGCCTCGCCTCGCCTCGCCTCGCCTCGCCTCGCCTCGCATGTGTTGGAAGCGAGGATGACTGCTCGTGGTAGCAAGCCATGGACTGCCCACCACTGGCTGGCTATGGACCCCACATTGGCCTCAGAGGGTTGAACCTGCGACCCGCCATGGCCTGGAATGCTGGCACCTCATCTACTGCTGCATGTAACTGGAGGTGTGATACACTCCACCGTCCAGGAGAGCTGCCGCAGTTGAACGAATCTCGTTAGAAACCCACACCTATTTATACTCAGCTGTGTGCCTTTGTTTTGCCAAATGCACCGCTTTGCGTCATGTGCTCATAACACGCTAGGCTGGCGAGTGGACCCCTCTTTCAGGTGATTTGCGAACTGGCAAAACCACTATGTATACTCTTTCAGCAATTTGACGGCACTATGGCCTCTATTCTACTTCGCAACTCTTGATATGTGTAACTCACTGCAATCTGGCCCGCACCTGGCTGTAACTTGCGCTCAGAATATTGCACAAAACTAACTTTCCCTATCGCAAATTGTGGTGCCGCTACATTATTCCCCTCTTCGAAAAGACCCGGTCCCCAGGTCAACCCTTAACTAGCTCCTAACTTGTTTGGGTCAGCATCTATGGCATATTTAGTCACTATTAGAAAGCTCAATTGTGGTCTAGTACCCCTTAAAACCATGACATCAAACAAATTCCTTACTGAACGATCACTGCTCAATCAACCCCTTACCTAATCATCTCATGCCCTCAGTATCCAGTCCACTAGGACTTGGACTACCCTTGGCTCCCTCTTGGAATTAGCTCTCTGCCTGATCAGAAAGAAAACAACACATAACAAAGTTAAGGCTGCAATGACAATAGGCACAGAAGTGCTCAGAATAATCATTGTTTGTTGTTGCCTTTCTCTATACTGAGCGACATGTTGCACAAGCTGTTCGGCTGATGTGCATCCCTCTTGCTTAAAATGAACTGGTTTACAGATCTCAACAGACCTGGCTCCAGAGTTTGATTTAACAAGGTCAGATTCTGCCTCAGCAAAAACTTTAAAGTGGTTTCTGGCCAGTACAGCTGTGGCTGCATTACGTTCAGTTGCATGACTCGTGAAATTGACGCTGGCATGTGGAAGGTTGGACCTATTATGTTACACTTAGTACCATTGATTAAAATTCATCTACCCTGGAGTATATACATTTCGCTTCTGCAAATACTCCCCACTCAAAACAACTTGCTACTACTACCAAATTCTCCTAGGTGGAGAAGATCCAATGATCCCGATCCACTGCAAGCTCAATTTTGGTTCCATGATGTCCCTTGGACAGTTTATTACTCTCTCCCCTGACTAAAAATAACTGGTGTCAAAACTGGTACTTACCACCCTCGCTGAACATACCGTTACCTTCCCTCTATGGCAGCTTTGTAATTCCTCCCTTGCCATTTCATCATACCAGTTTCTAGTTGCTGAGATCAGCAATACCTCTTTAGTTTTCACTTCCACAAACTTGCTCAATGCTCCCCACTTCACTGGATCTGGGTGGACTGTGCAACACCGAAACCTCGTGTTCTTCCCCATAACTGGGAACTGGATCAAACTATACACTCGTGTGCAGTCGGTTGTTACCCTTACTGTTGCAACATGGTAGAAAAACAGCAAATTCTGCTTGCAGGGCTCCATTATTAAATATGACCCTGACGGTAGTTCCTTCTGCGCCTTGCACAACCCGCATAAATATTGGTCCGGTGGTAACAAATTGGTACTTATCTGGCCTTGCAATGCATGATGCAGTGCTTCTTGCACATTTGCTATTACTCCCTGTACATCCCACACACTGTCAGCTACATCTTGCAAAAGGCTGGTTAACACCACCCTGCTATCTAGTACTACTAGATGCCCCTGTAGGGTTCCCAGGTTACGATTTATTACGTCTTCCGATGCCTTAGCATATTCCACTATCTGCCCTGCTAACGCGCAGAGCAGCCATTTGTTATTCAGGACTTCCCCTTACAATGTCCCTATCTGAGTTGCATGCCAAGCTTTCATTGCTCCATTGCTCTACTCTCCTCTGCGAGTTGCCTCACCACTTCCACCATGTTCTTCAGTTCTTTTATATCGATTTCATCTGTCGTTCAAAAATCTGTCTTTAAAATTTTTCCCCCTGGGTTCAGCTATCCTCATTTCTGTCTTACCCATGGCACCGCTTCCTCCATCCATCCTACCTGCTTCCGTAGTGTCCTATAGGCCTCATGTGATTTCTTATACACCCCTGCAACTTCCTTCAGCATTCCCTTGTCCTCTGCAGATTGCCTAAGCTCTTCAAACACTTCCTCACGCCTCCTTACTTCATTTCCCATATGGTCCATACCAACCTTAATGCCCACTGGTGACTCAACACCAGCACATCTTCCTCCCTTGAGTATATCACACCTCCATCCAGGTGCTGCACCCATAAGGCATTCACCCCGATGATGAAAAGATGAATCAGCGCCAAAAACAAAAAAAAACTACAAATACTCTACTACTTTCTGGATCGCAAAGCATATGGTACTTCATGCTGTACTGTATCTTCATGGTTTTCTCTGTGCTTAGCACCTTTCTTCACTCTCTCGTTCTTCCTCTTTCCTTCCTGTGACATACCTGGAATCACAGCCGGGCAACTTTTAAATGGCCATAACCACCCAACATGTACTATCATTGTTCTAGTTGGCAGCTGAAGCTTAACATTAATGGGGAATGTGGTTTCAACAACTTGATATGGCCTTTGATACCTCGTGAGGCACTTCTTCATTTTCCCTTTTTGCGTATTGGGGCTGGACAGCATTACCCATTGCCCCACTGTATACTGTGGTAAACTTCCTTTCCACTTTACCACATCTTCCTGCCTTTCCAAACCTTTGCATTTGCCTTTTGTACCTGTTTCCAAACATCCCAAATTGTCCTTGCAAACTGACATACAGATTCACCAGTCCTTCCTTTCTGTAGCCTCACCAAATCAAACGGTGACGGAATTTTTCGCCCATACACTACCTCATATGGAGACAAACCAGTATTTGTATGGATTTTTGCATTGTATGTGCATACAATATGCTTCAAATACTCATCCAACTGACGGTAATGAGAATCCACATAAAAACTCAGCATCTTTCTGATAGTTCTGTGTATCCGTTCTGTCCTTCCATTGGCCTGTGGATGCAATGCAATCATCCTCAACTTCTTTACGTTCAACAATTTACACAGTTCCTTCATTAAATACGACATGAAATTGGTCCCTTAGTTGGTAATTATCATCTCTGGTACACCAAACTTCAAAATCCGGTTGTTTACTAACACTTGCGTGGCCATTGCTGCCTGTTGATTTGGCATAGATACCATAACCACATACCTCTAAAAATGATCTGTTATTATCAGAATGAATCTGTTCCACAATGGTGTTCACCTGAAAGGTCCTAAGACATCGATCCCCAGCATAGAGAATGGAAATGCCTCTTCTGGCAATCGTTGTAGCTATATCTGTTTCCGGCTCGAATCTGCTCTCTGTGCACTTGGTATACAATTCTTAACATACTGATCCACATCTACTTTCCTACCTCTCCACCAATATCTCTCCGCCACTCCCCTATTCGTCGCTCTACACCCTCCATGACTAGATAACACGTGATCATGTGCTTCCTTTAAAACCTCGTCTCTCAGCTTCGCTGGCACTAATACCCTTGGCCCTAATTTCGTTTCCCTGCACAGAAGACCGTCGTACATATTAAATTTACAATCGTTGCCCGCATCCTGTAATTCTTGTCATACTGATAGGTTATAACCAAGGACTTCTACTTTTGCCACCTTCCTACTTAGTGCACCCGCATTACCATGATTCTTCCCAGACTTGTGCAGCACCTGATAGTCGAATTCACTAAGCCTCACAGCCCATCTAGCGAATATAGCGGACGGATCCTTCAACCCCAACAACCACTTCAACGCAGCATGATCTGTCACCCGAAATCTTCTCCCACATAAATAACATTTAAAATATGTGATTCCATAGATTATGCTAAGCATCTCCCTCTCAGTTGTTAAATAATTCCTCTCTGCTGGATTCAAGTGCCTAGATGCATAGGCTACAGGATGTTTTCTCCCATCCATTTCCTGACTAAGAAGACACCCCGATGCTTGATCCGATGTATAACATGCTAGTATAAACTCGTTTTCAAAATGTGGAAAGACAAGAACCAGACATGATGTTACTTCTTTCAGTTTGTCAAATGCTTTCTGACACTCTTCTGTCCACTCAAATTTCACACTCTTCCGTAACAATCGCATCAATGGCTGTGCTAAATCTGCAGAACCCTTCACAAACTTACGATAGAAATTCCTAATTCCGATGAATGACTGCACTACCTTAACTGTTTTCGGTTCCGAAAAATCCCCTACAGCCTGTACCAACCTCGGATCTGTTCGCACTCAGTCCTTGCTGAAAATATGACCCAAATATTTTACTTCTTCTAATGCAAAATGACACCTCTCCAGGCTCAACATCAAACGAGCTTGTCTTAACCTCACAAAGACTTCCCTTAACAGCTGTCTATGTCGCTCCATACTACTTGAAAACACTATAATGTCATCCAGACACTGCCGTGGTTTCAAACCCCTCAAGACACTGTGTAGCAACCTCTGAAACGTTGCCGGACCGTTTTTCAAATCGAATGGCATTCTGATGTACTGGTAATGGCCTTCAGGAGTAGATATCCTCTGGAGCCACCTCTAACTGATGATAACCACTTGTCAAATGCATCGTAGAATATTACTGGCACCGTTCTAAGTGATCCAAAGTCTCCGATTTGTTTGGAATATGGTATGCCTCCGTTACTGTCTCATTATTGAGGTATCGGTGGTCACAACAGAACCTGTATTTCTTGTTTCCATCCATAGATTTTTAGACACAACGACAATGCCCGATCCCCTGCAACTATTACTATGCTGTATGATACCGACCACACGCTGCTGATCAATAAAATCCTCCAAAATCGGCTGCAAATACCTCGGTATTCTATATGGTTTATAGTGAACGGATGTTTCATTCCCTGTTGATATCCTATGTTGAACTAATGGAGTTGCTGGTAACGGCCCCTGTGGAAAAAAAACACTTAAATTCCCACAATAATTCTTCCATATGCTCTCTTTCTCCTCCTCTAAAATGCTTAATTTTGTCACACAATGCAGTTCTATCATCAGTTTGTGGTTGATCGTCCGGCCCCGGCACCTGAGTGGTCAGCGCGACAGACTGTCAATCCGAAGGGCCCGGGTTCGATTCCCGGCTGGGTCGGAGATTTTCTCCGCTCAGGGACTGGGTGTTGTGTTGTCCTGATCATCATCATCATTTCATCCCCATTGACATGCAAGTCGCAGAAGTAGCGTCAAATCGAGGGACTTGCCCCAGGCGAGCAGTCTACCCTACGGGAGGACCCCTCGCCATACGCTATTATCATTATAGTGGTTGATCGCTTCGCCTACCCCTCGAACACCAGTTTCAACATCTGGCACATCCAAATTTGCTACTCAAACTCCTTTCCTTAAATTCGCGTCTACAGCGCTAAAATTATCCACGCTCATGGGAACTACTCGCCCGTCGTTTCCCTCCTGTACGCGTACAACACTAAGTTTCACGAAACAACACAATGGACCCAAAACTTCATTATCCTCCAATGGTTCAATAACACGTACTATACCCACAGGTAGATTTGACTCCGCACTTTCCCAAAGCGACTTCTCGGTGCCACAAGACACACACACTCATGCTCATTAAGCCTTAATGCTAATGTACACGGTTCTGTTGGTTTGTTCATTATGTTGAACGCCCCTCGCGAAAGCTCTGCATTGACAACAGTTTCCCCTAGCTGAAATAACATTCCACCAAGTTCCACAGTTCGTTGTCCAAGGTCAATTTTGGCATGATGTTGATGCAAGAAATCTACTCCTAAGATCATGTCGTAGCCCTCGCTTACCCATGGTACTACCTCCATGCACGCATTAAATCCGACTTTCTCTATTCGAAAGTCAACTATCACCGACCCCAAAGGCGTGACCTCCTTATCCCCCTCTCGACGCAACCTATAACGTGGTGGGTCTAGCTTCCTTCGTCCCATTATATTCCTAGTAGCCATTGACACTTGCAGCCCTGTGTACAACAAAATCTTAAACTTTTTAGTTCGTATGGATGCTACCACTGAACATTCCAACTCTCCATACATGTTCGTAGCACTGAAATTAAACGGGAGCTCCCTTAGGTGGGTCTTGGGCCCCCTCTGATGTTTAACACTTACCCACCTCTCCAAATTCCACTTCTCCATCCTCCCCACTGCCGATTTCCACCCTTTCCTATGTTCCTTGGTGACTGGGTACATTGCCTGTGCACATGTCCCATACGACCACACTTAAAACATTTCACACCTGCTGTAAACACTGTTTGCCTCTCGCGTAACCCTGTTGCCACGTCTATTTCCTCACATTGAATTGCCAGCTGAATGGCCGAATACAAATCTATCGGAGTCTCTTCACGCACTTTCCGTGACATATGTTCCGGTAACCCTCTCAAAAATACATAAAGTGCCCTTTGCTCGGCCTTCTGCAACAGAACACTGTTCGCTTCATAGGTCTGACCCAACTCATATGTATATTCATTAATTTCCCTTATCCTGTTCTCAAATTTCTCCATCGTCTTCCCCTGTCTCTTCGACATTGTACTTAAACCCTCTCTAAAGTACCGAGTGCTATTCTGTTTTATGTACCTTTGTAAAAGCCCCTCTATTACTGCTTAAACTGTTCTGCCTTCCTTACGGTCTCAGAGCCCCATACATATGTTTACGCTTCACCTGTTAATCTAATCTTGGCTATATGTAACAACTGCTCATCAGACCAACCATTCATGGCCGCTGAAGTCTCCAAGTTCTCCATAAACGAAGGCACATCCTCAGATGCCTTGGCAGAAAACGGAATAATCAAACTCGTGGCAGTTGGATCAATTTCCTGCACCATAGGCAACAACGACTGATCGGATGCGGTTTCCCGCTCACTTCTAAATGTTAATTCATTTCTCAATTGCTACTTTTTTCAACAAAATCCGTGCCGCATCTGGTTCCAACACACCTCGCGTCCCTGACTCTGCCATTGTGTTGCTTTCATTCCCAGTTAGTCTCGAAACAAAACATTTAAGTACAAGAATAACCCGACTCCCTACACCTCAGTATCATCATACTTGGTAAAATCATACTCAAACCAATACAAAAGCAATTAAATGCCACGAAAAAAATAAATCTTATAGCCCCAATACACTACCACTTATTATGACAAAATAATAATAATAATATGCCTACGCAAAACATCAAAAATGCCCTGCCATGAGCCATACTAAAAAAAAAACACAAAAACAATAAAACGTCCAATACTCAAAAGAAAACTGGGCAAAACTCACCACATCTTGTGAATGTAATTCAGGCAGTGGGCTTGAACGTCGTACTAATCAGACGACGTCCGCTATTCTGACACCAAATGTAGTGCCAACTTCTACCACCGAATGAAACAGCAACACCAAATGTAGCACGGAGAGGTAAAAGGCACCATATTAAGACTCGTCCGAACTTTCCAAGTGATTTATTGTTTCCAACTACAGTGCCCCCATACCTCTCGATGTGCATCACTGGATCCCGCAATGCTGAAGACACCACTTCGCTGTCTGCGAAACGGTTTGGCACGGAATGGCTGCCTCAGTGACCCGTACATGCACTGCTATGTGTCGGCCTTGTACGCCAGCAGAGTTGCGGCGTCGCCAGGATGCCGGCATTCGATTCTGTGGTTTGCGACCCTGCCAACTCAGTGCTGCTCGGTGTGAGCCGTAGGCAGTCAGATGCGTGCTTCTCGCCGGCATGACTGAGATCACAGCGTCAACAAGCGCCCGTGATCCGGCGTCCGGATCTGTGGCCCTCGCCTTGGGATGCCTCTGGCGTGTGTTGGAAGCCTGGACGACTGGCCGCACTAGTGAGCTGTGGAGTGGCCTGCCACTGGCTGGCTACGGACCCCGCGTCAACCTCAGAGGGTCGAACCAGCGACCCGCTGTGGACTGGAACACTGCTGCCACATCTGCTGCTGCGTGTAGCTGGTGGTGTGGCATGCCCCGCCATCCAGGAGAGCTCCCACCCTTGAATGAATCTCGTTAGAAACCCGCACCTATTTATACACGGCTGTGAGCCTCTGTTTTGCCATACGCTCCACTTCGTGACACATACTCAAAACATGCTAGGTAGACTAGTGTGCCCCTTCTGCCTCTGATTTGTGACATGTAAAGCCGCTACATATACTCTTTCAGCAATTTGACTGCCCTGTGGGCTCTGTTCTACTTCGCAACTGTTGATATGTGTAACTCACTGCAATCGGGCCCACATCTGGCTGCAACTTGTGCTCAGAATATTGCACAAAACTAACTTTCCCTATCCTAAACGGTGGTGCCACTACAGAATGTTTAGCACCTCCACCTAGTTCTAGTAGTTGAGATTTCCGAAAATTAACTTTTGCTCCTGGCGCATTACACTAGTTTTCGATAATGGATTTGTCTATCTGTATTTCCTCATTACCGATCACTATGAAACTAATTTCATCGACATATGCTTCACATGCTGTTTTGGTGTTAAAAATTTGGGGCCCTTTTAACGTCAGAGGTAACGTTCTGAGTAGCGATTCCACACACAATGCATGTAAGGTTGTTGACGGCCTCGACTGTTTGGGTTTTGAATGGGAACTTGTCCTTTAAGATGTCCTTTATTCTTGAAAAGGATTCGTTAAAATGGCTTGAATAATTTTCGTAAAATGTTCACTAAAAGCCGTCTTCTTCAAAATACTTAGTGAAAATGATTGATTTAACCTGTCACAAGCTTTGTCAAAATCAAGGAAAACGAGGGCTAATTTGGTCTGGTATACTGAGGTGAGGTGTACTATGTATTCTGTCAGCAGACTGGACATAGAGAGACCAACTGAACGATGGCTTGATATGAACCCATAAGTTTAAAGACTGCTGGTTTCAATCTATCATTTAAAAAATGCGTAAAATTTTTAAAATCGGCGTTTAATAAAGTTATCGATCTGTAGTCATTTACTTGTTTAGCATCTTGCACCTTGGATACCAGTAAAGCTGTCGGTCAAGCAAACGTCCGCAAGTATTTCACTGAACGTTTCCGTCGCCTCATCTTCAACAACATCCCACATCAGAGCACAAGACTGGGAGGGTGGAAATTACGGTCTTTAAAGGTAATCAGCTAGCAATGGAATATGAAAACTGGGGTTGGAGATTAATTATCAAAAAGCAGAATATCTCACTAATAATCTGGATGAACTGTACGCAGAGGGGAAAAATTAAACAGGTTAATAATTTGTGGTGCCTGGGGTCCATTCTAGAAAAGCAGAGTAACTCACATTTAGAAGTTAAAGAATTTGTAATTGAAGCAAGGCGACTGATGCGCTGAGTTCAATCCAATGGAGCAGAAAATTGATCAACACAACAAAACGGCTCATTAAGTCATTATTAGATATAAAGGAGAATATTAGATACTAGTTGTCGGCTTCGACCAGCGACATAGGAATCATTAAAAACATCAAACAACTCAGTGACTACAATATGATATAACGCGATTTCTTTCCAAACAAGCCAAGCTACAGAATACCCTGCTGCCGCAACCAGGTTTCTTGCTTTTACATACGTTGGCCTCACCAGCCAACAACTAAATTGTGATACTATGCACCACAGTGTACAGTCTTGTGCGGGGCAGAGACCTGAACAACTAATGAAAGACATACAGGGTGTATCATAATTAATGGCGTAAAGGCATACAGTTGCAAGTATACGATACTAAAAGTAAAAAAGTCTCAGTAAACATAGAGTCGAAAATGCATACCTTAAGAGATAAGAGCAATTTTTCATCTTCGATACTGTGAAACAGATCTCTTATACTGCAAGTATTTTGCTTTCCACATCTGAGAACTAGTAGTATGGACCAAAACAAGAAAAGAGTCCAGTAAACATGTGCCCTAAACTGCATTTCTTAAGAGCTATGAGCACTTATTCATCTTTGCTACTTTGCAACACAACTCTTCAAATGATCAAGTGCTCGTAATTTTAAGGTCTGCGTTTTAGAGCACATGTTTACTGGACTTTTTTCTTGCTTTGGACCATACTACCACTTCCAAAAATATGGAAAGCAAACAACTTGCAGTAGAAGAGATCTGTTTCACAGTATCGAAGATAAAAAATTGCTCGTAGCTCTTAAGGTATGCATTTTCAACCACATGTTTACTCAGACTTTTTTGCTTCTAGTATCATGCACTTTCAACTACATGTGTTTACGCCATTAATTATGATGGACCCTGTATAAGGAAGGTGATGGTATTAGAGGTGGAATTCTGAAGAATATTGTCAAGAACTTCCAGGAAAGACAAAGTAAGGAACACAGAGGTGATAAAGATAACTAAAGTGGGAGAAGGAACATGGGCTGTGACGGAAGGATGAAAATTACGGTGGTGACGATATTTAAGAAGAGTGGAGGAAACGGGGATACTGAAAATGATACTGATGTGGAAAGCTGAATCCTAGAACACGATTGATGACTACCTGACACCAAAATGTATAGATGACAATGAGAAAATCTTATGCATACACCAGATCGAAATGCCTAGAGCAACATGTTCAACAGGGAGTTTCTGAGTACTTGTTCAATAATCGCTGCAGTAATTTCAGACTGTTTTGTTAAGAGAAACCTCTACATTGAGGAAAGTCTCAAAGAAGAAGAAAAAGATGCAATGGACCAAATTTTTCAATACAGCAAGCATCAAAGACATATCAGTCACCATGAAATTATCTCTGATCAACAAGAGTAGCATGTATAATGCCATAAAGGTGAAGGAACAACATGTTATACAATTAAAAAGCCACAACCAACGGGAGGCTAATATAGAAAATGGGCATTAACTGAGTGAAATGTGGACAAATTCATCATCGTCACAAACCAGAGACGAATAAAACAATGGTGAGACACAATCACAGCAATATAGTTACTATGTACCTGCTTGTATACAATGTCACATGTCGGAAACAATTTCAATATAAAATAATAACACAATACATTGCTTGCTGCGTTGTTGAACAGTACACCTGACAACCGTTAAAAAACAGTGAAATACAATAATTTCACTTCAACGTATTATAGGTATCTTGATTAACTTAGTAGTTAGAATGTGATGTTACAGATTTACCAATGCAGTCATTAGTTGTGTGTCCTCTATGAACTGAAAGATGTATCAGTATTTTATGTTGTTCCATCTTGATACATCAAGGACAAATTTGAAAAAAAAAGCTGATGCAACAAAATGCACTAAATGTATTTTAGATTACTGGAGAGTGGGATACTACCCATCTGTTTGGACCAATGACGTCATCACCTTACCGAAACCACTGTTTCGAGTGTATCCAACAAGGCGAGTAAAACATCGATCATAACATCCCATAAAATTAGCGGGACAACAGCAGAAAGAAAGGGCGTTTTGGGTGTGGACTAACTAAACATTCAGTGATGAAAACCAACAACACAGTGCAAGACGCAACTATTTGGAAGTAGGAAAGAAAAAAACACTCGAAACTGCAAAAAATAAAAACCGACAAAGCCATACAAAGCACACCATAAGCCCTTGGTATCCCAATCTCTAGTTAACCTAAATAGCTCATCCCTACACCAGTATACAAATAACCCCCCAACAACTACAAAAGCTGGTATAGCAGTCTCCAGCTCATCCGTATAACTCAACACTGGACCAGGATGCCAAAACCACCCCCCCCCCCTCCTTCACAACTACAACAGCTAGTATCTCAATCTCCAGTCCACCTAGATAGCTCAACCCTAGATTAAAAGTGCACTTAGAGTGTTGGTGGCTTTTTTGTTGCATGTTATAGTTGGTAACTGTATGCATGATAGCTTATGGGAAGTGTGCATGACGAACGTCAGATAGGACAAGATGACAGAACCCATGAAAAATAGTTTTAGATAAACATCATAAGTTGGTCAATGATTTTTAATTAAATCATGGGAGAAGGTAGGTTTAGAGGAGGCACGCCACTCTCACACTTTGACGACATTGTTAGTCAGATTGACGTTCATATTTTAGGTCGTGATCTTGGTGTTCCCCAGTACTACATTTGGTATGTGTGGTTAGTGACTTTTTTATATGAGGAAATTGTGGGCAGAATGTTCTTACAACTGCATGTGCAGCCTGTAAAGAACGTGTATCCAAATGGACATTGTGGAGGTGACAGAGAACAGGGAAAGAGATGGATTGGGGGCCATAAATGCTGAGTGCAGCGGCCAGGCTGTGGGAATCATTCTGGGAGGCAGCGTTCAGTGGATCATACCCGCAGAGGGACTTCTGGCCGATCCCCTTTCAAACTTCCTCTTAAGGTAGAAGAGAAGGCGCCAGTTCGCAGACATTTTACCCAGGCAAGCTGTCAGTTTGTCGTGAAGGCGGCCATTTGGCGGAAAGTGAGTGGAGAAAGCCAGTTAAGAGAGACTTCCTTGTAAACAGTGGGAAGGTCATAAAACTCCATGCATTCTCATATTAGAAGCTGGGGTACAGACAGAGCAGCTGGTGCACGTCTTTAGTGGCGGCAAGACTATAACCCTCCTGATGTCAGGAAGTCACCAAGTTCTTTTAGCGAACGGCAAAAACGTATATTTTATTGGCACAACTGTCTAAGAAGCTTAACAGCCGTGTTTCAGAAACTGTAAATGGTCGACGCAGAAAGATTAGATCTCTCCATAAATGAGGGACTGTGGTCTCATCTAGGTAGATATTTTCTGCCAAAACATGGCTATGCTTATGGTGAAAACGACGCCTTCCGAGTATAAAACTTCCTTTTTTCAGACAAGAGAGATTTGGTTTCGCTGATTGACTTCTCTCAGGCTAGGCAAAGTTGAGGCTTCCTCCCCCAGCATGTGAACCCCGGTGCTGTATCTGGATTGGCTACCATGTCAACAGAATAGTCTAACGGAAGATTCCATGAGTAGAGGATAGTTCAATTGGTTTGTGTGATGTGGGGGCAGTTTCGTTTTTGCTAATTCAGCTCCTGTACCGAAACTTTGTGGGAAGTAGTTGTGATTCTTTGCCAGCATGGCCTTCTGGTTCTGCCCTGGTGGAGTCTTTCCCTAGTTGGTGAGATTTGTGGTCTGAACCTTGTGGTAGACTTAGAGCCATTGGCAGTTTCCAACTGTACCGACAGTGGAACTACATGTCATAGTGGTCACATCGTGTGCCATGAGTGTGCCTGAAGTTTGACAATTCCAGCATCCATTGTCGTGCTTGTGACTGAAATTGGTTTGGCCAGACCAGCGAACGGGTGCACCTCACACTTAAATCTGCCAGTTTCCAGAGCTCCGATAGGTAAGTTTCCTGCGTTTTGATAACCAGAACGCAAATTTTCGTACATGCGTCAAAACATTACACCTTCCACAGTGCACTGCTTATCACCCACAGCGTGCCGTTTTCTGTTGCCGCCTGAAACAAGGCGAAAGGTTAAAAAAATGGTTCAAATGGCTCTGAGCACTATGGGACTTAACATCTATGGTCATCAGTCCCCTTGAACTTAGAACTACTTAAACCTAACTAACCTAAGGACATCACACAACACCCAGCCATCACGAGGCAGAGAAAGTCCCTGATCCGGCCGGGAATCGAACCTGGGAACCCGGGCGTGGGAAGCGAGAACGCTACCGCACGACCACGAGATGCAGACTGAAAGGTTAAAGTATTGCTGCACTGGCGTAGGGCTGTTAAGGGATATTCACAGCTCACTGTTCTCAGGTAAACAATATTTTGTGGTAGGCTTGGTCGTAGCTGATTCCATTTGAATAGATTTGGGCTTCACAGTGGATTCATGTAAACAGAGTCAGATTGTGCTGTAAAAGAGATTAATTCAGGGGATGAGTTCTGTGGCTTCCACCCTAATGTATGCTTCGGCATCCAAACACCATTCCTTTTCTGATTTGTGTTTGTCATTTTGTTTAAGATTTATCTGTTAGTTGTAGTTACAAAATGATTAATAAAATTCATAATTATTTTTAAACTTGAATACGCCACTGTTCTCATCCATACTCCCTCGACTATTGGCAGTTTTTGTTTTATTGTGGTGATATACGGATACACACGCACTTTAAGGTTCAATCTTATTAAGGTATTTAATTTGATTATTAAGTTGAGTTCATAAAGTGACCACAGGCATAGTCAACAAAATTGCCATGAGTAAATTCACTAATTCATTTATAAAAATTAACGGTATAGTTCACGATTTGAAGGTTACTGAGAAGATTATACTTTTCTTTATTTAAAAATAATAACGTTTAGCATCACTCAGATTTATACAGAGTGTTTCAAAAAGAATCATCCAATTTGGCACGTCTATATTTCTGAAACCAATAAACGTATACAATGAATTTTGTTTTATTGATGAATGGGAAATTCATTTTTTTTTCATATGTGTTCAATATGCCCCCCTTAAGATGCACAGAATATCCCATGTGGTATTCAGATTGTTCCCACACCGCAGCGAGTATGTCTTGAGTTACAGCTTTCACAGCTGCTGTTATGTGATGTCTCAGGAGGCCAGTAATGTGAGGCTGAATGATATGGTCCAATGTGACCGATCCATCTTCCAGTAATCCTTTGACTTAAAAAGTCCCGCACTTCCAGATGCCAGTGTGGTGGTGCCCAATCCTGTTGGTAAATGTAGTTGTTTGAATCAGTCTCCAACTGTGAAAAAAGAAGGTTCTCAAGGATTTCTGTGGACTCCTTGTGAAACTATGGTTGGTGCGTTCACATTCTGTGTCAGACACCCAGGGATTTGGCCTTTACACAAACAGCCTGTTTCCCGAATTGTTCATGCCACCATCTAGTGCTCTGTGCTGTTGAAGGATCCATACCATACCTATTACAAAAGTCACGCTGAACAGTTATTACTGACCTGCACTGTGAAAAACTTAGAACACAAAACGCTTCCTGTTGTCCCGACACCATTTTTACTAGTGGGCGCACACTAAAACTAAAGTAGTTTCTTAAAATCAGGTACTTGAGGTACTGAACCATGAAGCTTAATCAAGTGAGGTCTGTTACATTATTTGACCTTTTACATCGACAGCTGTTAGAACAGAAAGGTAGTTTGTCTGTTCCACGCCATATGTGTGCACAGACCTCACCTGATTAAGCTTCATCGTTCAGTACCTCAAGTATCTGATTTTAAGAAACTAGTTTAGCTTTAGGTTCTTTTTACACTATTTTGGTACATATCCGATAGCACTATTCAAAATGACCTCTGTCGGTCATTAGATATTATGGGAAATGAAGCCAATGTTGTACATCCTTTCACACAATTATATGAAGCCTGCCATACTATTTTGACCCTTTTCTGGTCAATAGCACTTAGAATGTAATATAGTAACTTTACACACTTATCCAAGTGTAGTCATCAAGTACTATCACCGACCCCAAGTAATTGAAAAATAGGGTATTCATCCCCCATATTTTTAGCCTGCTTCTAGCTGATGGTATTTTGTCTGTCCCGCATGCATGCGTTTTGACCATGCGTGGAATTTTCCACCGCACATATATAGTTTCTGCCTATCCACATTCTATAGTGCTATAAAATTGTCCGCAAGCTAGGACATTATACATACACATGCATTAACTTCCTGTGCCTTTGACCCAGTCATCGGATCACTTTCGTTACACATTTTATGCCAATCACATGGAAGAAGACAATTTCTCAATTTGCGCATATACCAATTATGTCCAATATCAGGGGTCTCAAACAGCTGCTGCCACAGCACCATGTGGGTCACCAGTGCATGAAGAATGAGAGCGGGCTTGCACAAGTCCTCCGGAGTTGTGCTGCCTGTACTTGTTGTCCCCATGTCCTGCGCAAATATCTGGGCTGCATAATTAATGAAAAGGGGATACAACCAGACCTAGCGAAATTAAAATCAATCGACTTCCCTCATCCCAAAAATTAAAAAGATAAAAGTTAAATGCAGTGTTTGAATAGTTGGATTTTATAGGTTATTTGTTGCTGATCAGTCTTGGAACAACCCATCTTTGAGCAGTTTATTGAAGAGAAATGTAATATGGAATTGAACAAAGGAATGTGAAGAGGCTTCCCGCAAGTTGAAAAGTGAATTAATTAACAGTAATTTATCACGTTATCCAGGTTTCTCTATACCATTTTGCATGACGACAGATTCAAGCTTTTGCGGCCAGGTGGTAGAGGTGTTTCAGTTAGTGAAACAGAAGATGTTATAATGGAGTGATATATTTGGAGAATGTTCCCAGATGGTTTCAATTTCCTTTCACTATAGCACAACACCTGGCAATGGGCAGCCCAATATTGACTAATAGATGTGGATATGGATTGTTGGAGGAGAGAGAGCAGGAATCAAGAGTGGAGAGACAAATGACAAGCAGAGTGAAGAGGCATATTACAAGTGGAGTGTCATGGATAATCGAAAAAACATAATAATGAATGCTGGAGGTAATGACTTAAAATCAGGACATTGGTTTTCTTTGATTGTGGTACTCTGACTGGTCATAAATATACGATGGTTTAATTTTACTTTTCTTAAAAGTTCAAACATGAATCTCAGTTAACTGAGGAAAACAGTGGTATTATTCAGTATGTGAAAGTATTGTTTCTGTTTGAGTGTTGCAGCTTTCCATGGACTCTATTTGCAACATTTTCAAATACAGTCGAGTTGAATCAAATGAAAAGTGTCTTATTCGAATTTGATAATCATAGCTACCATATTTTACGGACTATAATACCCACTTTCTTGTTTGAAAAATTGACTCGAAAACTCAGGTGCTTCTTATGGTTGAAATTAATATAAAACTTTGTAATGTCTGTTTTAAAATTCCTGCCAGTCTTAACAAAGGTGACATTTTCGATGCCGTGGCAAATTTATCTCTATCTGCCAACAATGGATTCAGCTGGATGCAATGAACATGAGTTACAGGGTATCACAAGCTTGCTAATACTGTCTCCCTCCCACCCCACTATCAAAAATTCAGAGCACTATCTGGCCTATGGTATGTTATGGCAGTCTATGGTGCTGGTGAACTCGAACTCCAAATGATTTACATTATCAGTCACAGTACAATATTTTTGTTAGTAACTAGTTTAGCAATGGAAAAAAAGATATTCTCATGATGTGAGCTATAAATTGAAAGTAATAGTGTATGCAGAAGAATGTGGAAACAGAGCAACTGAGTAGCATAAACCAATCATGATTGGTGGTCTAGTAAAGAACAACTGAAAAAAATGAGGAAGACTAACTGTCCAAAAAGAGGACTGAATGCAAAACAGCCGAAACCAGAAGATGACATAGTGAAATGGGTTCAAGGACAACATCAAAATGGCTCTGAAATTAATACAAAAATGATTAAAATACATTCTTGTAAGCTAGTGCTACAGTGGAACTTAACAGACTTTAAGGTCAGATTTGGTTAGTGTTACATGTTTATGAAGCTCATGGACTTAGTATGTGAACCGAAACCAAAATATCTCAGACAATGCCACAAAAGTATGCAGAGAAAATGTTATGTTTCCATCACTCTATTATTCAACATTTAAAGAAAATGAGTGTGGCACTAAGCCAGACAGCAAATATGGATGGAACTCCTCTGACATTTGATGTGCTGAGTAACAGTACAGTTGCCATGAAAGGTGCTAAAACTGTAACTATAAAAGCAAGTGGACATGAAAAAAATGCACTGACTGCTTTTACTTTCATGTTATGCTGACAGTACTGAAATTAATCCAGTGATCATTTTCAAGCACAAGGCAATGGAAAAACCTGAAATAGTGCCAGATGTTGTTGTTGACGTACATGACAAGGGTTGAATGGACAAAACTGGTATGAAATTATAGGATAACAGAGTGCGGGAGTGAAGGAAGGATGCTTTATAGAAGAAGAGTTCTCTTCTTGTGCTAGATTCATTTAGTAGTCATTTGAAAAATTCTGAGAAAGAGGAACTGAGCAGGGAAACACAAATCCCACTGTTATTCTTGAAGGACTTACTTCTCAAATGCAACATCTTGGTGTCTCATAAAATAAACCATTTAAAGTGTATATGAGAGAGGAACTGAACAAATGGATGATGGATGAAACCCAGCATCAATTCATGTCAAAGGGAGCTTTAAATCGACCTGCAGTCAAACAAGTATGTCAGTTTATAAAACATTCATGGTCTACAGTGAGAGAAGATATTATTGTTAAATCTTTCAAGAATTGGAGCATGAGTAATGCTCTCTATGGCAGTGAAGACCATCTTATACATGAAGAGAATGACAAAGACAAAGGGGAGGAAGAAGAAGAAGAAGAAGAAGAAGAAGAAGAAGAAGAAGAAGAAAGTTCAGATGATGATTTTCAGGAATTTTAAATGTCAGTTCGATTTTATAAACTAAGAGTTTTTTTAGTCTGGCTTTGGAATCTAATAATAAAAATGATAAAAATATTTTTTTAAAAAAGTTGCTTGAAAATTAAGGTGCATCTTATAGTCTGTAGCATCTTACAGTCTGTAAAATATGGTAGGTAAAAGTGAAGTTTACAAATGGACAGCAATGCTGTTAAAATGGGAATAACAACAACAAAAGGCTGATTATTCCTATTTCAACAGTGACTGTGAGTAACACATTTGTTCAGTTAATAACCCTCAGTGAATTTCAGTGTCACTACATACTGTGACTACTCTGATTGTGAATACTAAAGAACCCATATGTGCAATAGCATACATGTTGAATTCTCTTTATGGCTGTTGAACTCACATATACACTCCTGGAAATTGAAATAAGAACACCGTGAATTCATTGTCCCAGGAAGGGGAAACTTTATTGACACATTCCTGGGGTCAGATTACATCACACGATCACACTGACAGAACCACAGGCACATAGACACAGGCAACAGAGCATGCACAATGTCGGCACTAGTACAGTGTATATCCACCTTTCGCAGCAATGCAGGCTGCTATTCTCCCATGGAGACGATCGTAGAGATGCTGGATCTAGTCCTGTGGAACGGCTTGCCATGCCATTTCCACCTGGCGCCTCAGTTGGACCAGCGTTCGTGCTGGACATGCAGACCGTGTGAGACGACGCTTCATCCAGTCCCAAACCTGCTCAATGGGGGACAGATCCGGAGATCTTGCTAGCCAGGGTAGTTGACTGACACCTTCTAGAGCACGTTGGGTGGCACGGGATACATGCAGACGTGCATTGTCCTGTTGGAACAGCAAGTTCCCTTCCTGGTCTAGGAATGGTAGAACGATGGGTTCGATGACGGTATGGATGTACCATGCACTATTCAGTGTCCCCTCGACGATCACCAGAGGTGTACAGCCAGTGTAGGAGATCGCTCCCCATACCATGATGCCGGGTGTTGGCCCTGTGTGCTTCGGTCGTATGCAGTCCTGATTGTGGCGCTCACCTGCACGGCGCCAAACACAAATACGACCATCATTGGCACCAAGGCAGAAGCGACTCTCATTGCTGAAGACGACACGTCTCCATTCGTCCCTCCATTCACGCCTGTCGCGACACCACTGGAGGCAGGCTGAACGATGTAGGGGCATGAGCGGAAGACGGCCTAACGGTGTGCGGGACCGTAGCCCAGCTTCATGGAGACGGTTGCGAATGGCCCTCGCTGATACCCCAGGAGCAACAGTGTCCCTAATTTGCTGGGAAGTGGCGGTGCGGTCCCCTACGGCACTGCGTAGGATCCTACGGTCTTGGCGTTCATCCGTGCGTCGCTGCGGTCCGGTCTCAAGTCGACGGGCACATGCACCTTCCATCGACCACTGGCGACAACATCGATGTACTGTGGAGACCTCACGCCCCACATGTTGAGCAATTTGGCGGTACGTCCACCCGGCCTCCCACATGCCCACTATGCGCCCTCGCTCAAAGTCTGTCAACTGCACATACGGTTGACGTCCACACTGTCGCGGCATGCTACCAGTGTTAAAGACTGCGATGGAGCTCCGTATGCCACGGCAAACTGGCTGACACTGACGGCGGCGGTGCACAAATGCTGCGCAGCTAGCGCCATTCGACGACCAACACCGCGGTTCCTGGTGTGTCCGCTGTGCCGTGCGTGTGATCATTGCTTGTACAGCCCTCTCGCAGTGTCCGGAGCAAGTATGGTGGGTCTGGCACACTGGTGTCAATGTGTTCCTTTTTCCATTTCCAGGAGTGTAATGAAATCAAACACTACAAAATGCTTGGGCATTAGTGTAAGATTTAAACCTGTCCATAGCACAGATAAAGCTACGTTGTCATAAGCTCTCTCCTTGAGCTCTATAACAGAATGGTGAGGTACAGGAACTGGCGTGTACAATATGTAATTGCAGTAGATTTTTTTAATGTTTTTCTAGAAAAAGTGTAAAAAGATAGATGATATTGTTGATACACCTGTTATAATGGAACAATGAGAATGAAAATTTGTGCTGGACCAGGGTGAGCGCCACAATCAGGACTGCATACGACCGAGGCACACAGGGCCAACACCCGGCATCATGGTGTGGGGAGCGATCTCCTACACTGGCCGTACACCTCCGGTGATCGTCGAGGGGACACTGAATAGTGCACGGTACATCCAAACCGTCATCGAACCCATTGTTCTACCATTCCTAGACCGGCAAGGTAACTTGCTGTTCCAACAGGACAATGCACGTCCGCATGTATCCCGTACCACCCAACGTGCTCTAGAAGGTGTAAGTTAACTACCCTGGCCAGCAAGATCTCCAGATCTGTCCCCCATTGAGCATGTTTGGGACTGGATAAAGCATCGTCTCACGCGGTCTGCATGTCCAGCACGAACGCTGGTCCAACTGAGGCGCCAGGTGGAAATGGCAAGGCAAGCCGTTCCACAGGACTACATCCAGCATCTCTACGATCGTCTCCATGGGAGAATAGCAGTGTGCATTGCTGCGAAAGGTGGATATACACTGTACTAGTGCCGACATTGTGCATGCTCTGTTGCCTGTGTCTATGTGCCTGTGGTTCTGTCAGTGTGATCATGTGATGTATCTGACCCCAGGAATGTGTCAATAAAGTTTCCCCTTCCTGGGACAATGAATTCACGGTGTTCTTATTTCAATTTCCAGGAGTGTCATTACTTCAGTTGAACAGGCTGTTTTTAAAATACATCTTGATGTTGCAGAGGAGGCTAGAAGGGAGGCATGTCATGTGTTGGCTGGGCATGTCCACCCAGGAGTAATATAACAGCAGCTGAGAGGGCTGCTTTAGATTCACTTAGAGTTGATAGTGAGATAGTTATTTTAGCCATAGACAAGGGCAACGCTACAATTGTTTTGGATAAGCATGATTACATTCAGAAGATCCCTTGTTTAATGTCTGATTCAGTATTTCACAGGATCAGTACTGACCCCCACAAGAAGTGTTGAGAGAAACACAAATACTCACCTGAAGAAAGATCCCTGTTAAATGAGATCCATAGATTATATGGGCTTCTGAAGTTCCACAACGAGGGGCTCCTCGTAGGTCAATTGCAAGTAACATTTGTGTTCTAAAATTTGTGTAAAAACCACCTTGCTACTCCACTGAGCTAATAGTAGGTCAGTATGAGCATCACATTAAGAGCTTGGTGGCTTTCTTATGTTGATTGGAGGAAATGCATCTGAATGACAGTGATATTCTAGTAAGTTTTGATGTAGTCTCTCTCTTTCCTTATGTTCCTCTGTCTGATTTGTTTTCTGATGGAAGTTAGATGTGGTATTGAATTAAAAAAAAAAACAATTTTAACATGTGATGATCTGCACTTACTTTTTATTGAGTGATCAGTACTATGAGCAGACAGGTAGAGTTGTGATGGGAAGCTTGTTGTCACCTATTATTGCAAATTTGTTTATAGATAACTTCAAGGTATGTGCCTTGGCTGTAGCTTTGTAACCTGCATGTTTTTCAGATACATAGATGATACTTCTGTTGTCTGGTCTCAAGGCAGTGAGAATCTGAAAGACTTTTTAGAACACAAGAATTCATTCCACCCAAATACTTGTTTCATGACAAAGTTGGAAAATGATGGCTGACTTCCTATTCTTAATGTGTTGGTCAGGAGGAAGGCTGATGGTGCACTGGCATATGCCATTTATAGGACACCTACTCATGCTGACTTGTATCTACAGGCTGATAGTTGTCACTATCCAGCTCAGTGTGAAAGGGTACTTTGTACTTTGGTTCACAATGCTCACCTTATCTTGGATCCTGAGAGTTTGTCAGCTGTGTTAGTCTAGCTTGAGGTCACCTTTCATCAGAATAGTTGTAGTGAAAGACAGATGAGATGTGCGTTGGTTGCATTATCAACCAACCATGCACTGGGTGTGTGATGATGACGCATAAGTGGCACCAAAGTCTATGGAAACATTTTCAACAGGATTTGCAATATTTTGCAGAAATATGGTGTGAAATGTATTTCTCAGACATCATGTAATATTAGAGATATTTTAGGTTCCATAAAGGATGACTTTGGTTTGCGCAACGTGGGCATCTACCATGTTCCTGATAGTTGTGGCATGTCATATATTGTCAGACTATCAGGGTTGTGGATGGCTGGTGTACTAAGCATAAGCAGCAGATGTGTTTACCAACAGCTGAGCAAATCAGCTATTGCTTAACATTGCCTTGGCGGCAGTGGTCATCCTATGGAATATAGCAACATGGAGATTCTGGCATGCACTTCCAGAAAATATATATATATATATATATATATATATATAAAACAGAAAGAAACTTCCACATGGGAAAAATATATTAAAAACAAAGATTCCAAGACTTACCAAGCGGGAAAGCGCCGGCAGACAGGCACATGAACAAAACACACAAACACATACACAGAATTACGAGCTTTCGCAACTGGCAGTTGCTTCGTCAGGAAGGAAGGAAGGAGAGGGAAAAATGAAAGGATGTGGGTTTTAAGGGAGAGGGTAAGGAGTCATTCCAATCCCGGGAGCGGAAAGACTACCCTTAGGGGAAAAAAAGGACAGATGTACACTCGCACACACACACACACACACATATCCATCCGCACATACACAGACACAAGCAGACATATTTAAAGGCAAAGAGTAAGGGCAGAGATGTCAGTCGAGGCAGAAGTACAGTGGCAAAGAAGTTGTTGAAAGACAGGTGAGGTATGAGTGGCGGCAACTTGAAATTAGCGGAGGTTGAGGCCTGGCGGATATCGAGAAGAGAGGATATACTGAAGGGCGAGTTCCCATCTCCGGAGTTCGGATAGGTTGGTGTTGGTGGGAAGTATCCAGATAACTCTGACGGTGTAACACTGTGCCAAGATGTGCTGGCCGTGCATCAAGGCATGTTTAGCCACAGGGTGATCCTCATTACCAACAAACACTGTCTGCCTGTGTCCATTCATGCGAATGGACAGTTTGTTGCTGGTCATTCCCACATAGAAAGCATCACAGTGCAGGCAGGTCAGTTGGTAAATCACGTGGGTGCTTTCACATGTGGCTCTCCCTTTGATCGTGTACACCTTCCGGGTTACAGGACTGGAGTAGGTGGTGGTGGGAGGGTGCATAGGACAGGTTTTACACTGGGGGCGGTTGCAAGGGTAGGAGCCAGAGGGTGGGGGAGGTGGTTTGGGGATTTCATAGGAATGAACCAAGAGGTTACGAAGGTTAGGTGGACGGCGGAAAGACACTCTTGGTGGAGTGGGGAGGATTTCATGAAGGATGGATCTCATTTCGGGGCAGGATTTTAGGAAGTCGTATCCCTGCTGGAGAGCCACATTCAAGGTCTGATCCAGTCCCGGGAAGTATTCTGTTACAAGTGGGGCACTTTTGGGGTTCTTCTGTGAGAGGTTCTGGGTTTGAGGGGATGAGGAAGTGGCTCTGGTTATCTGCTTCTGTACCAGTTTGGGAGGGTAGTTGCGGGATGCGAAGTTGATGCACGGCCAGCACATCTTGGCACAGTGTTACACCGTCAGAGTTATCTGGATACTTCCCACCAACACCAACCTATCCGAACTCCGGAGATGGGAACTCGCCCTTCAGTATATCCTCTCTTCTCGATATCCGCCAGGCCTCAACCTCCGCTAATTTCAAGTTGCCGCCACTCATACCTCACCTGTCTTTCAACAACTTCTTTGCCACTGTACTTCCGCCTCGACTGACATCTCTGCCCTTACTCTTTGCCTTTAAATATGTCTGCTTGTGTCTGTGTATGTGCGGATGGATATGTGTGTGTGTGTGTGTGCGAGTGTACATCTGTCCTTTTTTTCCCCTAAGGGTAGTCTTTCCGCTCCCGGGATTGGAATGACTCCTTACCCTCTCCCTTAAAACCCACATCCTTTCATTTTTCCCTCTCCTTCCTTCCTTCCTGACGAAGCAACTGCCAGTTGCGAAAGCTCGTAATTCTGTGTATGTGTTTGTGTGTTTTGTTCATGTGCCTATATATATATATATATATATATATATATATATATATATATATATATATATAGAGAGAGAGAGAGAGAGAGAGAGAGAGAGAGAGAGAGAGAGTGTGTGTGTGTGTGTGTGTGTGTGTGTGTGTGTGTGTGTGTGTGTGTGTGTGTGTGTGTGTAGCTACTAAACTTCACTAAGAACACCAGAAGTTGCTGATAACAGCAGTACAGGATAAACAAAGGCACAGTGGCCCACTTACAAAATGAGTTAAAAATTAGGTATTTAATGAATGATGGTGTAACAATGAAGTGACAAGATATAATGAAGCTATGACACTGTAGTGAAGAATGTGAAGGATACGCAGTAATGAAGTTAGTAACGTACGTATTATACAACACAGAAATTGTTAAGGAATCTGTTAGGAATCTTATGATTGGAATAAACAGTTTTGTAGATACAGGTCGTCAGTAACCAAATTGTAAGTAAAGAAATAAATGGCATAACATATTAGTAAATAGTAAAATATGACATGGACAAGAGATAGTCTTTGCTGTGCTAAAATATCGATGGGATTTGAGGCAACAGTTTTCTAATTTATGCAAGTGTTCTTGGCACTATAGTTAACATATTTTAGTAACTTCAGAAAAGTAATGGTAACATTAAAAAGAGTCCAAATAAGTGCTCTGAAAACGCAAAATAAAAAGTAATTTTTAAAATTTAATTGTAAATAATAATAATACTTCTGCAGATCTTTTCTCAATTTGCTGTTGTGCTCACATTCTTTATAATGTCAATTTGTTGTGCATGTATCTTATATTGATAATTTCAGATTATAAGCTACAAAAAAGCATCAAAGGTTAATATTAATCTGATTAAACAGAAAGAAAATGTAAAGAAATTAACAACCAAATTCCATTAATCTTAGTTTTTTGACATTTGAAAATTAAGTAATTTGCATCAGTCCTACGACCATCTGAGTCTGCAATATATTTTCCATTTCCTTAAGGTACAAGGTGATTTTTTCCACCATGTACAAACTCTAGGGATTGACTGATGAGATGACACAGAACAAAAAAGGTTATATGGACTTATGTCTGGAAATGCATGTTTTCCATGTTAGAGACCACTTACCCAATCATACATTGTTACAGAGACAGTAGTCTAATACACACTGTACCATGCAGTCACAGTTACAGTATGTGTTGAAAATGTTTTCATGTGCCCAATGCATACATGTATGCACTGTAGTGTGTTCTGTCTCACATGTTCACATTGGTTGGGCTGCATCCAAACAGTGCCAAAGGCAACATGAATATGCTGCTCCAGTCTCCACATCGGGAATAGGCTCTACTTACATGATTCTTTTGGGATGGCCCCATAAGCAGAAATTGCATGGGTTGAGATCCAGTGAATGTGCAGGCTGTGCAACTGGACCCCCTTGTCCAATCCATCAACCAGGGAAGACAACACAACTGAGATATTTCCAGATGTGAACAGCAAAGGGGGCTTGAGCACTATCATGTAGCAGCCACATAATCCTTCAAATCATCAATGGAACTTCTTCCAAAAGGAGAGGCAAAGCCACCCACAAAGTTCCAGACTTTTAGGTGATGTGAGAGGAAGACTGGTCCTAAAATATGGTCGCCAATTATCTCAGCCCACACATTCCACCTGCATTGATGCAGATGATTTCCCTGTCACTGTACCGTGGGGGCTCTGCGTACTATCCCACAGATGACTCTTATGAAAGTTGCAGATACCACTCCATGTATAGGTGGCTTCGTCTGTGAAGAGAATGGATGACACAAATCCTGGAATCATGGTTGCCTGGTGAAGAAACCAGTGGCAAAACTGTTCCCAATGTGGAAAGCCTGTTGCTAGTAAATCCCTGCCCATGCTCTAATTGATAAGAGTAGTGACAATTGTCATGCAGAATGTTCCAGACAGTCATCTGGCTTACCCTGTACTGGCAGGCCAATTGCCTGACACTGACAAAGCAGTCACCTTCCACAGTGATAATTACATTTTCCTCCATGTCTGGTGTCTGAACATTTGAAGTACGCCCTTAATGATTTCTTGCTTCCTAAAACAACTCTGTCTCAGGCAAATGGTGAAACACTGTTGCAGACATTGAATGCTGTGATTGTCAGTGGGGGATAGCTTCTACATCTACACCTACATCTACATCCATACTCCACAAGCCACCTGACAGTATGTGGTGGAGGGTACCTTGAGTACCTCTATTGGATCTCCCTTGTTCTCAAAACTTCAACAAAAGGCCATACTGAGCTACTGAGGTCTCTCTTGCAGAGTCTTCCACTGGAGTTTATCTGTCATCTCTGTAATGCTTTCGTGATTACTAAATGATCCTGTAACAAAGCACGCTGCTCTCCATTGGATCTTCTCTATCTCTTCTATCAACCCTATCTGGTACGGTTCGCACAGTGCTGAGCAGTATTAAAGCAGTGGGCGAACAAGTGTACTGTAACCTACTTCCTTTGTTTTCGGATTGCATTTCCTTAGGATTCTTCCAATGAATCTCAATCTGGCATCTGCTTTACCAATATATGATCATTCTGTTTTAAATCACTCCTAATGTGTACTCCCAGATAATTTATGGAATTAACTGCTTCCAGTTGCTGACCTGCTATATTGTAGCTAAATGATAAGGGATCTTTCTTTCTATGTATTCACAGCAAATTACACTTGTCTACATTGAGATTCAATCGCCATTCCCTGCACCATGCATCAATTCGCTGCAGATCCTCCTGCATTTCTGTACAATTTTCCATTGTTACAACCTCTCGATATACCACAGCATCATCCAGAAAAAGCCTCAGTCAAATTCCAATGTCATCCACAAGGTCATTTATGTATATTGTGATTAGCAATGGTCCTATGACACTCCCCTGCGGCACACCGGAAATCACTCTTACTTCAGAAGACTTCTCTCCATTGTGAATGACATGCTGCGTTCTGTTATCTAGGAACTCTTCAATCCAATCACACAACTGGTCTGATAGTCCATACCCTCTGCCTCTGTTAATTAAACGACTGTGGGGAACTGTATTGAATGCCTTGCGGAAGTCAAGAAACACGGGATCTACCTGTGAACCCGTGTCTATGGCCCTCTGAGTCTCGGGGACGAATAGTGCGAGCTGGGTTTCACACCACCGTCTTTTTCGAAACCCATGCTGATTCCTACAGAGTAGATTTCTAGTCTCCAGAAAAGTCATTATACTCAAACATAATATGTGTTCCAAATTTCTACAACTGATACAAACTCGCTGCCCACTGTCTGTTGCCATTTGCCTTTCAGTAAGTAAACACCACATTGGAAAGCTCTCAATTCGAATACAGGATCATTCTGTACAATGCTGTATCACATCCACTACAAGGTGAGTCAGCAAGAGAAGTGAATTGGACACCAAATTACCAATTACTATGACAGGAGAGGGTGCTAAGGCATGACATATGAGGAACACTACCACCCTCTAGGAGGAAACCCTGCACACTGCAACTGTGGCTGCATGGTACAGCATGTATTATATCATAGTCTTTGTATCAAAGTAGGATTGAATAAATGGTCTCTAGTATGGAAACCATGCATTTCTGGACATGAGTTCATTAGACCTTTTTTGTTCTTTATCCTCTCATTGATCAGTCCCTAGAGTTTGTACATGGTGGAAAAAATCACCCTGTAGAATTAATGATACTGAATTGGAAAATATAGTAAATATGTGTTTGTGACATGTACTGATGTTTTACAGATATTTTCTAAACTTATAACATTGATTGCTAATGTGATGTCTTTTGTTTGTTTTCTTTTTATTTGCAAGTATGTGCACTAAGGGCAAGGCACCTCCAGAAAGGATGGGGGGTGACGCTGAGGAATCAATTTGCAAAGATACGGACTCAGTAGAGGTGTAGTGAGTGCAATGTAATCAAACAGTGAAAATGTAGTAAGTGCAATACAAAAAAAAAAAACAGTTAAGGACTGTAAAATTGTTTTAAAAATTCTAGATAATAAGATTTTTTAAATTGAAATTTATATGTAACCATGCAAGAAATTTGTAATTTATGGTCTTTAAATTTGTGTTGTTTTGTTACATTGTTGGTTAGCTCCACATTCACCATTTTCTCAATGTGATTTATGTATTATTATATACTGTATGTAACTGTTATTGTTACTGTGAATTTCAAAATTTTTGTGACAAGTCTACTGTAGGTGTGCAAAAAGTTTTTATTTTACACTGTAGTATCCAGTTAAATATTTTAAAATATTGTATAACCCATTGCGAGCTGATGTAACAGAGAAAGGTGAAACCATTTTACTTGTTCTTGTACTGCTCCATACATCAATATAGTCTTTTTTCCTTTGTTTGATCTTGGTTTTTTGGAGAAGACCTATGCAACAGTTAAAAAGAGTAGCAAATTTCTCATTCATGACCTATTTCAGTGAGACTTCTTACACATTGAGTAATTTCTCAATCATTAATAATAAGGTTATTGATATGGTAGTTTATCTGGAATTAATTTTTATAAAGAACTACACATAATTTAAGACTCATAAGGAACAAATGGAGATGACATTTTTAGTGATTCATTAGCTGTTTGTTAATAAATTGATACATCTCATTTAGAATCACAAATTCTCCTCTTTATGGTAAACATTTTACTTTTTCCAAAACTTTCCTATTTAAAAAAAAATTTCATGACCAAAGCTCCTGTGTTTCATAATGTAACAATCTTAAATAATGATTATTTGCAAAATTCAGTATGATAATTTCATAGCTCAGTTGGGGTGCAAAGTGTAGATCACCTCCCCTGGGCAACACTGCATCATGACTCAGTGGCAAAGAATCTACACAAAAACAACAACCAAATGCATGAGTGCCTCGCAGTCCAAGCAAAGGCAAATGAGAAGTAGGAGAGCCTGCCCGAGTGGGAACAAGTGAGACTTAAGAGAATGAGTATATGCCATCTCAATATAGAAGGATATACGAAGATGAAAGGAGAAATAGTGGAAAAAATCATAGTAAGGGAAGGAGTAAATGTAGTGTTTTTACAAGAAACCTGTCTGATGAAGGAAATGATTTCTAAACTTAAAATCCCTGGTTTTACATTAGTTGAATATAAGGGACATGACAAACATGGCCTAGCAACCCTGGTCCAACAAAATCTTGCAGAAAATGTGAATACAGACCTAGAACAACTGGAATATGCCATAGGAATCAAAGTGAAAGAACTAACTCTCTTCGGTGTGTACAAACCTCCATCTGAAATTTGGCCACTGGAGATACTGCCCAAAGAAGAGACCCAGCTGGTGATTTAAATTTGCATCACACTAAATAGGGTTATTCAGAATGCAATACAGAAGGTGAAAGACTGAGTAACTGGGCTGAAGGGAGAGATCTCCACCTTCTGTATGATCCAAAAGACTGACCAACCTTTTCACCAGCATCATGGGGATGGCCTCAGCAGTGTGGAGGGATGGCCTACTTTATAAACTGATAGAAAAAACTCAGAGCAGCCAGACCTATAAACTTATGAAGAACATTTTAACTGGAAGAAAAATTAGAGTAACTCTTAATGGCAAAACCAGCAGATGTATAGCGCTCAACAACGGACTCCCACAGGGCCACTTTATTGTTTAACTTGTACACTGTAGATATCCCAGAAACAATGTCCTGTAAGTTTATTTATGCAGATGATATGGTAATAGGTTATCAAAGCAAATATTGTGAAAAAATAGAGTGGAAATTGAATGAAGACCTAAAACTGTTGCACCTATACTACACCAAATGGAATCTACAACTAAATCCAGACAAAACAGTAAGTGTAAACATGCATCTCCATAACAGAGAAGCCAAGAGAAAGCTGAATATCTGCATGAATAACCAGATCATTAAACCTGAAGACAATCCTCAGTACCTTGGAATAAAGGTCAACTGGTTGTTAACATACAGAGCCCATCTAGAGGATACAAAACAAAAACTGAAAACTATAAATTCCATTCTAACCAAACTGACCGTAACCACCCGGGAATGTGATGCAAATACCTTGAGAACTTCTGCCTTGGAACTGGTACACAGTGTGGCTGAGTATTGTGCACCTGTATGGGCCAGAAGTGAGCATATATCAAAAATAGATATCTAGCTAAGAGAAACAATGAGAATAATACCGGGAGCACTTAAACCTACACCTATAGATTGGCTACCCATACTGTCTAACATAGCACCACCTGAAATCAGAAGAAATCAGCTACTATCAAGAGAATATAGCATAATACTGGCAAACCTAAACCTTTCCATTCACCAAACCTGACACCAAAAAACAACCTGAGATCAAGGTCACTTCTATGGCAAACAGGTGAAGAGGTGTTTCCCTTTGACCCAGGAAATGAATGGAAAAGAGTATGGAGTGGAAGCACAGTAAAGAACAGAAAACTGGTTACTGACCTAAGAATACCAATAGAGGGCTTTAAGCTTTCCAGAAGTGTGTGAACTATGCTGAACCATGTGAGGACGGGTGTCAGAAGATGCAAAGAGATGATGACAACATGGGGCCTCACAAACGACCCTCAGTATGAATGTGGACTCAACCAATCAAGTGCCCACTTGATCGAGTGTATTGTGCATGGTTTTAATGGTGAATTGGAGGGTATACATAACCTCATGGACAATGCCACTAAATGGCTTAAAAAGTATGTCATATTGTATAAAATTTTGTATTTTGAATTGTGTAATTAACTAATGCTGAATGTGTCATTTGAATGCTGTAATGTCCCAGTTTAATATTTCACCTTGTAAATGGCAATCAAGAAAAATAAAGTAAAATAAAGTAAAAAAATAAAGTAAAAAAATAAATAGCTCAGTTTTTTCTAGTTCCAAAAATTCCCAGTTCTACTAGAACAACTTAGATAGTGAGTTATTCAAAACTAAAAATTTCACTGCTAGCAACTTTTTGCAGGCTCTGGGAACACCTGCACATACAGAAACAATTTACATATTCTGTAATTTTAATCTTTTATTTTGCTCTCTTTTATCTTAATATTACAAATAAATTTTGATTTTTAATCTTATTTGGATATGTAAGTTGGTATCTGTAAAGAGCTGGGAGTCACCCTGACTTCTGCCATGCTACTGGAAGTTGCTGTGAATGAGTGTGTTAAAGAGTAATGTACCAGAGATACCAAAGGTACCGGAAAATACTATCCTCTCCTATGGATACTTTGTCTTCAGCTTGAAATACAGGATCCATCATTACATGCCCTCTTTACTGTGTATAGCTCATCAATATTAGGTCCAGACATCCTACGTGGATGAGACAGGGACCAGATAGCTCTATGGACGTTACACCCATCAACCTAACCAACAAGTCTGAGGTGCTGTCATCCACTGAAACTAACAAGGGAAGGCCACAACATTGGGATCACAGATTGACTTCAAACTTTGTACATCTTTACTAGGCCATTCAAACAACATAATGTGCAAGTAGTAAGATGCACTACTCTGGAAATTTCGAGAAAATTGATCTAGAAGTTTTATGCATCTGTCATGTAACTGATGTATCTGTGTGCAGGTGCCAGACATTAGAGTTCATGGTGGTCAAATGGTTAGCATTTGAGCATCATGAGATGAATGTGTATGAAGTGATGATTTGACTCCCACTTAAACTTAATTTATAATCTATATATTTCATCACTGGTCATATTAATTATTTTATGTGACATTTGAGAGGTAGTATATTTAAAAGAAGCCACGTGTATTTGCATGAAGTTTTAGTAAATTTAATGTCATTTGACTACTTACTACTTTCAATTAATTTAATTTATAACTATTGACAAGTAAATAAAAAAATGCATACAGTTTTCATGAAAATGTGAAATCCTGGAACAACTTTGCACCTTGGTGCTTCCAGTTGCAGACACAGAGGCACCCCCTATTTGACAGTTGACTTGTGTAGCCGTGAGACATTGCTAATGTAGCAAGAATGATGAGCATACATGCAAATTTTTTGAATATCATAGAATTTATACTTGTACTACAAAAATGAAGATTTTAGTAGGAGTCAAACAATCGCCTCATACACATTTGTCTTACAAAGCTCGAACACTAAACATTTGACCAACATGAACTCTGATGTCTGGCACCTATGCACAGATACATCAATTACATTGTCTTCTTCTTCTTCTTCTTCTTCTTCTTCTTCTTCTATGTGACCAGGCGCAGTGGACTGTACGCTGCTACAAGTTTCCTCCTCAATTGTATTCTGTCCATTGCTGCTACCCACCATCCATCCACATCTATTGATACTTGGTTTAAGTCTTCATGGAGGCCATCCCTACAATGCTTCTTGGGCCTGTCTGGGGGTCTTTTTCTTATAGGTGTGAAATCCAGGAGCTTCCCAGGCCATCTGTGATCTTCCAGCCCACTACATTTGTTTGGCCTTGACAGTTCCTGCTATGTTGGGCTGCTGGCATAGTTCTCAAGCCCTTGGTTCTGTCTGATCCTCCATTCCCCTATGTCTGCATCCAGAACTGGACTGAAGATCTTCTGAAGCACTTTTCTCCCAAAAACAAGGAGTTTATGGAAGTCCTGTCTCCGGATATTCCATGTCTCACAGCCACGAAGAACAACAGGCTGGATCAGGGTTTTGTATAGTCAAATCTTGAACTGTCTGGAGAGATATCTGGACCAAAGCGGTTGTGCTAGGCTGTGGTAAGATCGGTTTCCTGCCTGTATTCTGGCATTGATTTATGCTTCACATGACGAGTCCTCAGTGAAAAGTGTCTGTAGGTATATCTCAAGGAGGAACTTAAAACTTTTAGCACAGGACAAGAGTATGCAGAGGAACCAGGGACCAAGCTTAAGAGAATAGCTGACCATAGATATGTAGTCAGTAGAACTGTTCAAGAATACTGCATAAGATCTAAGACAAAGCCCAGTGCTATATAGAGAGAGAGAGAGCGCGAGAGAGGTGCTGAGTGAAATATGTTTCATTGTTGAGAGGTAAATATATGAAACATTCAGTGATGGTCATAGCAGAATATTCTTGAAAGGTGTTTCACAAAACCCAAAGAAATTCTGATCATATGTAATGGTTGTTAGTGGCACCAGAATTAGTTTCCAGTCACTCATGGACAAGACACGAACTGAAGTTGCGAGTAGCAAAGCAAAAGCAGGTATGCTTAACTGTGTTTCAAATATTTTTTTGTAAAGGACATCCCAGGAATGTTGAACCAATTTAATTCTTGTACCATTGAATAAATGAGTGTAATAGATATTAGTGTTAGTGGCATTGGGAAACAGTTGAAGTGACTGAAATTGAACAAAACTCCAGGGCCTGATGAAATCCCTCTCAGATTCTATACCCAGTTTGTGGGTGAGTTACCCGTGTGTTAATTATAATCTGTGAGAGATCTGTTGAACAAAAATCCATAGCAATTAGTTGGAAGAAAGCATAGGTCACACCCATCTACAAGAAGGGTAACAGAAGTCATCCACAAACTACCATCCAATATCCTTGAAATTTATTTGTCCTAGAATCATAGAACATATTCTGAACTATAAGATAATGCGGTATCTCAAACATAATAACGTCTTCCACTCCAAACATCACAGGTTTTGTAAGCATTTACATTAAATTACATTACTTTTATCGTTTTCCATGGATCCCTTGAAGAGCAATTTCTGGGATGTGGAAAGAGTGAGTTTTTTTAGATACTTTTTTACTCAGATACATAGATTTTGTAAAATTCTAATGCAGACAAGAGTTATAAGCTAGAATCCTTGTGAAGATATTCACAGGGATTAGGAGTTGCCAACAGCAAGTTCCTTAACTCACTCTGAAACTGATCTTTATCACTTACAAGACCTTTGATATGCTCTGGTAAGTTATGGAATATATGAGTACCCATGTATTTGACTCCTTTTTGTACTAATTTTAAGCTTTTGTAGTCCTTATACAGATTGTTTTTGGTTCTGGTATTATAATCATGTTGCGCACTTTATAGTGGAAAAAGAGACACGTTGGAAATGATGAAGGACATCAATGAGTATATGTATTGAGAAATAGTAGTTAGAATACCTTATAGAGGTCTCTGCATGGTGATCTAGGACCTGCATTTTGAAAATGTTCTCTTTGAGAGAGGAGTTTCCCCAAAAGATAGTTCCCTAACTAATTAGTGAATGGAAGTAGGCCAATTAAATTAACTTCTTCATTTTTAAATCACCTATTTCTGCTATCATGCATACTGCAAATGCAGCTGAACTAAGGAGTTTCATTAAGTTTAGAGTGTGAGTTTTCCAATTTAGATTGTGGTCAATTTGTAGCTCTAAAAATTTGACACTGTCTACAGCTTTAATTTCATTGTTTGAATACATTATACTAATAGGGTCAGGTGTACTTTGTGACGTACTAATCTGTATCTATTGGGTCTTGTCAAAATTCAGTGACAATTCATTTGCCATGAATCACCCATTGATACTTACAAATATTTCATTAGCTAATTGCTCAATGAGATCATGGGTACTGCTTTTTATACCAGCCATCACTCATATTGAACCCAAATCACACTTTTCTCACATGACATACTGAAAGCCATGGATCAAGGCAGTCAGGTAGATCCAGTATATCTCAAATTCTCAAAAGCATTTGACTCAGTACCAGTAACACACTTACATTTGGGTCACATTGCTGTGGTGCCAGTTGAGTGTATAAGTAGATCAGGTTTCACTAGGCATAGCCTGCACCTCAGTAGGTATGGGAAGAGGAGGATGGCAAAACTTAGAGGTGACAGTGTAGTAGGTGCTGGTGGAATCACTCATGGAAAAATTCCTGTAGTAGTTGGTGTTGAAGCTGCACCTTTTTTTAGACTGAAGTCAGTTGATAGGTATACCTGCATAAAGGAAGTCCCTCTAACTAAGGAATCACCTTCAGAGGACATTATGTTTCCAAGCAGAGATGGAATTAGCGTATTTCATAAAAATATAAGAGGATTAGAGATAAAGTTAGTGAACCGCTTATAGATGTTGACTCTGAAATTATTGGTATGTCAGAGCACCACTTAAATAATTTGAGAGTTCAGAAGCTTCCTTTACCAGGATATAGATTAGCTGGTTGCTTTTGAAGGGTTTCTTGCAGAGTGAGGTAGTGGCCATGTACATTAAACACAGTGTTCCGTTTGAGTGCATAGATGTATCATGGCACTGAACTGAACAGATATTTGAGTGGCGTGCAGGAGCAGTTGAATTTAGTAAAAACACACTTCTAATTGTTGTTGTTTATAGATTCCCTGACTCCTACTTCAGAGCATTTATGCTCAAGACAGAGAGGGTTGTTGATTCACTCTATAGGAAGTACCAGAAATTAGTTATATGTGGTGACTTCAATATTAATTTTGTATATGATTGTGCAAGAAAAAGGATCTTGGTAGATCTTCTAAATTCATATGATCTGGTGCAGACTGTGCTTTTTTTTGTTGTTTTTTTTTCCCCAAGTAGGGTGCAGGAGAACAGTAGCACAGCCATAGAAAATATTTTTATTCATTCTTCATTACCGGCACTAGATGGGCATTCTGTTAGTAAGAGGGTGAATGGCCTTTCAGACCATGATACACAAATTTTAACACCAAAAGGCTTTTGTACTCAAACAAATGTCACATATAATTACAAACTATGTAGGAAAGCAAATCCAATGACAATAGACTATTTTTCAAACCTCGTCAAGGAGCAATAGTGGCAGGATGTTTATAATGCTGATAATATAAATGACCAATATGATGCTTTCCTCAACACATTTCTCATGCACTTGTAGAGTTTCTTTCCATTAGAACGTTCTAAACAAGGTACTAGCAGTAAAAGGCATCCTGGGTGGCTGACTAGTGAGATACAGATATGATGTAGAACAAAGCGGGACTTGTATCAAAATGTTAGAAGTAGTCACAATCAAGTTACAGTAGCCCATTAAAACAGTACTGTAATGTGCTTAAAATGTTATTAGGAAGGCAATGAGTATGTGGTATCCCAATAGAATAGCTAATTCACAGGATAAAATTAAAACCATGTGGTCAGTTGTGAAGGAAGTTCCTGGTCAGCAATATAAAGTCCGTTTGTAGCAAAAATATTTATGTTACTGATAAATCAGATATCTGTACAGCATTTAACACTAATTTTCTGAGCATTGCTGGTGAATTAAATAAAAATTTACTTTCTAAAGGGAATCATATAACTCTCTTGGCAGATGCCTTTCTGAGACTGATATCTGAAATATTCCTCTGTAAAACAGACAAGGGGGAGGTTAAGTCAATAATTGAATCACTGAAGACTAAGGACTCTCATGGATATGATGGAGTGCCTAGCAGAGAATTAAAGTACTGTCCTGCACATGTTAGCTCTGTACTTAGCCATATCTGTAATTTCCCTTTAGGAAAGGTCAGTTTCCTAAACAATTAAAGCACTCAGTAGTAAAGCCACTTTATAAAATGGGAAAAAGGGAAAATGTAAACAGTTTTAGACCTATCTCTATGCCATCAGTGTTTGCCAAAGTTATTGAAAATTCAGTGTACGTAGGGATAACTGGTCGTTTTATATCACATAATTTGCTATCAAATGTACATTTAGGTTTTAGAGGTGTTTAACAACTTAAAATGGAATATTCTCTTTTCTCTGTGAGGTACTAGATGGGTTAAACAAAGGTTTCAAATGCTAGGCATATTTTTTTAATTGACTAAGGTGTTTGACTGTGTTGATCACAAAATATTGCTCCAGAAGTTGGACCACCAAAAAATATGGGAAGTAGTTCACAATTGGTTCACTTCTTACTTTAACGACAGCAAAAGGCCATTATTCACAGCGTTGAGAATGGTTGTGATGTGGGGTCTGAGTGGCGGACACTCAAATGAGGGTGCCCCAGGAATCAATGTTGGGGCCACTACTGTTCCTTATTTATATAAATGATATGCCCTCTAGTATTACAGGTAATTCCCAAATATTTCTGTTTACTGATGACACTAGCTTGTTATAGTTCAATTCTTTTATCTTGGCGGCTCGCGCATGCCCGCCCAGACTCGGGAGATTGCTGCGTTGCCAGTTGCACATGACGCACGTGCCAATAGAAGCAGCGCCATAGTATAGCATAGTTCGCAAGCTTACGTTTAGGGGGGAGCGCGCAGTTCATGAAGTAAAGCCACCACGGCCGCATTAACCCTTTCGCTGCTACAAAGACGTGCTCCCTGCATTCTGCGCTGTGCGCGATTTTGTCACTGCACTGCTCGCCTGTGCAGACACATCGTGTTCCGACTGCTTTGACACTCTTATCATTCGATTCCACAAAAGCTATTTGGCCTAAAACTTAGATTTTTACGTGTCTTCTTGACTGATACCTTCCCCCCATAAATGAGTTAATTTTGTTTCGATGTTCAACGCAGTTACTGTGCAGCATTATATGTAGTAAATCATTTCACGAAATTTTGAAGAGTTTGCAGAGTTAAAAGTCCATAGTGTATACTTCCCATATGGTCGATTTTAGTTGCCACAATGTTGAGAATGAAATGTGGACAAGATACCTAAATTTCATATAAAATTTACTGTACAACAATATCTCATTTAAGTACCACATAGGTGTCTTATGTAATATTGAGAAATATTCCCTCTTTCGCGACTGTAACTTAAGTTTTATTTACACTGAGCACGTTTGGCTTTATTTTAAAGCACTTTAATCAATCAAAAGGAAGTACATTAAACAAAACTGTGGACTTACAAAAACATTAGGACTTGAATATGCCGTTTATCAGTTAAGTGCTCTGAGCTATGTCAAATATAATTTTTGTGTGTGGCACATACAAACATCATTTATTTGCTAAAACACTGATCATCCTACACAAACGTTGAATATTGTGTTACCGCAGCACAAAACTACGAAAGGTGACTTGGCAATGGAGACAAGTACTGTCCACTGAAGATGCTTCAAAAGAGAGAAACACGTCTGGTGTAAATAAGTCGCTTATTACAGTTGCAGAAGAGGAATATATTTCAGTACCATTGGTAAAACTGTGACTGTGGAACAAAAACAGGAAAGAGAACATGAGTACCATTGTGTATGTGCCATACCTATCATTGATTGAAGTGCTTTAAAATAAAGCCAAACGCGTCCGGTGTAAATAAAACTTTTATTTCAGTCGCGAAAGACGGAATATTTCACAATATTTCATACGACACCTATGTGGTACTTAAATTAAATGAGATATTGTTATACAGTAATTTTATATGAAATTTAGGTATCTTGTCCACATTTCATTCTCAACATTGTGGGAACTAAAATCAACCATACGGGAAGTATACGCTATGGAATTTCTACCTCTGCAAACTCTTCAAAATTTAGTGCAATGGTTTACTATATGAAATGCTGCATAATAACTGCGTTGAACATCGAAACAAAATTAAGTCATTTATGGGGGGAAGGTATCAGACAAGAAGACGTGTAAAAATCAAATTTTTGGGCCAAATAGTTTTTGTGAAATCGAATGATAAGTGTGTCAAAGCAGTGGGAACTCCACGTGTCTGCACAGGCGAGCAGTGCAGCGATGACAAAATTGCGCACAGTGCAGAATGCGGGGAGCACGTGTCTGCAGCAGCGAAAGGAATAATGAAGAGACAAAGCACTAGAAATTTCAAAAAATTGCATTCAAACGAATATAGCTCGTGAAGTAAGGCACTTCGATATTGTTTTTAAATAATGAAAATATTTAACAGTGCACAAGGTTTGAACTCAAAACCTTTCACCTAGAAGCCCAACACCTGAAACGTTACACCAACGAAACTCGTCTGACTACAGAGCGACATAAGGGTCTAACACCTCACGAAAAATACTAACAAACACTGTTGGTATGACTATGAATTACTCACGCTTCGTCGAAGTGCAATAGGAAATAAACAATTACCGCTGTTCTTTATTGCGAAAAAGTGGTTCGTGAGATTGATACAAACACCTTTCCTTGCTATCCCCTGAATTAGGAGTCTTATTGCTTGTTTGGTTTAATTAACAGAATATGAAGCAATTGGTATAAAAATGCTTTTTCCAAACTTTCTATAAAAAAAAGTCTGCAATCAAAACATTGCTTTTGTTCTATTACTTTATTTATGACTGAACGTTTCTAAAACTGAAGACGCTCGTCCCTACAGTCGAGATCTGGCAACGTCGTTTTCCGTTCATTGGCTGACTATGTTTTGTGACGTCAGATGAGCAGAACGAACCTAAACTCGGATGCCAACATACATGACGCGCACTTTAGTAAAGGATGTTGTTGCAACATTGGCTCAGATTAGAGATTAGATTAGATTAATACTTGTTCCATAGATCATGAATACGACACTTCGTAATGATGTGGAACATGTCAGGTTAATGAAAGATGTCTGTACAGGATATTACATTACACAAAATATTACACGACACTAATGTGCAAGTTAGTTTTTTTTCCCTCCCTTAATTTATATCTAAAAATTCAGCCAATGTGTAGAAGGAGTTGTCATCTAGAAATTCTTTTAATTTATTTTTAAATGTTGGTTGACTATCTGTCAGGCTTTTGATGCTGTTTGGTAAGGTGACCTAAGACTCTTGTGGCAGCAAAATTTACCCCTTTCTGTGCCAATGTCAGATTTAACCCTGCATAGTCAAGATCATCCTTTCTCCTGGTGTTATAGCTATGCACACTGTTATTACTTTTGAACTGAGTAGGATTGTTAACAACAAATTTCATAAGTGAATATATATACTGTGAGGATCCCTAGAGTCTTAAATAGATGTCTGCTGGATGACCATGGGTGGGCTCCAGCAATTATTCTGAGTACACATTTTTGAGCAATGAATTCTTTTCTACTCAACGATGAATTACCCCAGAATATGATGTCATACGAAAGCAGTGAATGAAAGTACGCATAGTAAGCTAATTTACTGCGATTCTTATCACCAAAATTTGCAATAACCCTTATAGCATACTTAGCTGAATTCAGGCGTTTCAGCAGACCATCAATGTGTTGCTTCCAGTTTAACCTCTCATCAATGGCCACACCTAAAAATTTTGAAAATTCTACCTTAGCTACAGACTTCTGTTCAAAGTCTATATTTATAACTGGAGTTGTGCCATTTACTGTACGGAACTGTATATACTGTGTTTTATCAAAATTTAAAGAGAGTCCGTTTGCTGATAACCACTTAATAATTTTGTGAAAAACATCATTTACAATTACATCACTTAGTTCTTGGTTTTTGGATGTAATTACTATATATTAATGTATATCAAGAACAGTAAAGTACCTAAGACTGAATCCTGTGGGACCCCGTACTTGATAGCCAGCCCCCCCCCCCCCCCAGTTTGAGGAATCAGCTGTTGTTTTAACATTACATGAACCACTTATTTCAACTTTCTGCATTCTTCCAGTTAAGTATGAATTAAACCATTTGTTCACTGCCCCCCTCAAACCATAATGATTTAGCTTATCTAAAAGAATTCCATGATTTACACAATCAAAGGCCTTTGAGAGATCACAAAAAATACCAATGGGTGATGTCTGGTTATTCAGAGCATTTAATATTTGATCAGTGAAAGCGTACATAGCATTTTCTGTTGAAAAGCCTTTCTGAAAACCAAACTGACATTTTGTTAGTACTTTATTTTTACAAATATGGGAGGCTACTCTTGAATACATTACTTTCTCTAAAATTTCTGATAGAGCTGTCAGAAGAGAGATTGGGCGATAGTTGTTGACATCCGACGTATCCCCCTTTTTATGCAATGGTTTTACAATGGCATATTTCAGTCTATCGGGGAAAACACTCTGCTCAAAGAGCTATTTCATACGTGGCTGAGAATCCTACTTATCTGTGGGGAACAAGCTTTAAGTATCTTGCTGGAAGTGCCATCAATTCCATAAGAGCTTTTACTTTTCAGCGAGTTTATTATTTTACTGATTTCAGAGGGAGAGGTTGGTGGAAATACGGTTGTTTCAAACTGCACAGGTATGGCCTCTTCTAATAGGAGCCTTGCCTCTTCTAGTGAAGATCTAGATCCTATTTTCTCCACAGTTTCAAATAGTGCAGATCATGGCATAACTTCATGGTTTGTTAAAAAGAAACTAATACTAAATCACAGTAAGTCTCAGTTTTTAAATTATCTAACACACAATTCAATAAAACCCAACATTTTAATTTCACAGAATGGGCAAACTGAACAGTTCAAATTTCTAGGTGTTCAGATACATAGTAAACTGTTGTGTAAAGCCCATGTTTTCGATCTTGTTCAAAGGGGAGAATGTTGGGAGAACAGAAGAGGCTCTCTCCTGGAACTGCAGAGTATGCAGTAGGAACATTTTGATTGGGGAGCAGGAAAGGAAAATCTGTGCCCTTCAGGCACAGTTGGAGGAAGCAAGGAAGGAACTGATGAGGATCAAGGGAAATAGGGGGGAGGAGGGTGGTTGGGAACTGGCAGCTGGTAGGAGGATAGGAAGGAAGAGAACGCGATCTGATAGTTTTATCATCAACACCAAAAACAGGTATCTGCCACTGCCAGAGTTAAGTGGAGAAGAGCCTCAGATAGAACGAGGAGCAGGAAATGTGCAGCACACTTCTACCGAGGCCAAGAAGCCTAGGAATGTACAAAGTGTTAGGAAGAAGAAAGTGCTGCTGCTAGGTAGTAGCCATGGGCGAGGTGTAGGCCCTCAGTTACAGGAAAGTTTAGGGGCAGCGTACCAGGCCACCAGTATCTTCAAACCAAACGCAGGGCTAAGTCATGTGATAGAGGACCTAGGGTCTTTATGTAAGGATTTTACAAAAGAGGACCATGTAGTGATAGTGGGTGGGGCGGGAAACAGTTTGGACAGGGATGGGGCATATGAAATAGGTGGTGACCTGGACAAGATAGCTTCCCTGACTCATGGCACCAATGTACACTTTGTTGAGCTGTTCCGGCGTCATGATCAGCCACGCCTTGATGGAGCTGTGAGGCGAATCAATGTGGGGCTGGGGATGGCTCTGAGGACGGCCAACTTTGCTCATGTTTCTCTGGTGCCCGTCAGGACTATCAACAGATGGGGTTTCACTAGGCATGGCCTACACCTAAACAGGACTGGGAAGGGAAGATTGGTACAGCTGATTCATGAAAGTATAGGGGGTGGATCTCGGGCCACACATGGTCAAATACCTGCTGTCATAGGTAGGAAAAGTAGGTCTTTTTTAGGATAAATCCAGACAACAGGTTCCCCTGCCTAAAGAGTATCTCTAGCAGTTCAAAAAATACTGAAACAATCACTCACAAGACAGATTATAACACTTCAAAAATCACACATACCAGATGTCACAAAGAAAAACAAACCATCAGAAAGAGTAACATGGGGCATTTCACAGACTTAACAATCCTCCATCAAAACATGCAATCAATAAAAAATAAAATACAAGCATTAGAAGTTGAGCTCCAATCTTTGAACTGCACAGTAGTTTGTATTACTGAGCACTGGTGTAGAGACACAGAAATCCAACATGTAGTATTATCATTGTATGATACTGCAGAACTACTTCAAGGGGTGGAGGATCATGCATTTATATCAGAAAAGGAACACAGTTCAAATCTAGACATGACCTCAGTACAGTAAGTGAAGACAAACACATTGAAATATCAGCTATTGAATTATCAGGGCTCGATATCACCAAGAAATTAATCATTTTGTGTGTGTATAGATCTCCCAGTGGTAGTGTGGACACTTTTTTCAATAAATTAACAGAAGTTCTAGATAAAGTCTCAAGTACAAAGGTCAACATAATTCTGTGTGGGGACATAAACATCAACACTAATATCATAAATGAATCCAGCAGCACCTTCATAAATATCCTTCAAAGTTTTGGCATGTCCCTATTGGTCAATAGTGCAACAAGGGTTACTACAATGACTGCATCAGTAATTGACCATGTGGCCACAAATATAGACAGGGAAAAATGTGATGTAGCTGTAAAAGATCTCGGACTATCAGACCATCTCTGTCAAATAACAACAGTAAAATCAGGCATCGAATCATTCCCTAAACTACAAGCCTATAAACGACATCTATCAGAAATCAAAATAAAAGATTTTTCAAAAGAACTAGAAAAACAAAGCTGGGATGAAGTGTATAAGGAAACCAATGTGAATATGAAATTCTCCAAATTCTCCACATTGTTTAAATTGAACTTTGAAACAGCATTTCCAAAAGTATGCATGACTGTATCAACATCTCACAAAAACAGATGGATAACAGCAGGTATTAAGAAGTCCTCCCAAACACTTAAACACCTAAGTTCCATGAAAAAGATTCACAATGATCCAGAATTCTTAAATTTCTATCATAGATACAAAAAGATTTATAGGAAGGTGCTGATTGCTGCAAAAAAGTCATTTAATGACAAAATAATATATAATGCAGAGAATAAAAGCAAAGCAGTCTGGGATGTTATAAAAAAGGAAACGGGGAGAGGCAAACAAACGCAGAATAACATACTGCTAAGGGAGGGGGATAAGGTAATAAATGATCCACAACACTTAGCAAACTATGTAAACGAGCATTTTTCAAGTATTGCAGAGAAGTTACAGCAAAAATTCCCCAAAACAAATATAACACCTGCAAAAATTGTTGCACTAGATACAATGATGTTACTTCCAACCACAGAGAATGAAGTCAATAAAACTGTTCAAAAGCTAAAAAATAAAAAGTCAGAAGGCTTAGATGATGTACCAATGTGTGTACTGAAACAATGCATAGGGATTATACAAGGCCCATTAACAAATATAATAAATGAATCCTTCACATCAGGGACATTTCCAGAGCAGCTAAACAGGCAAGAGTTGTACCTTTGCTTAAGAAAGGTAATGCAGAAGACATAGAAAATTACCGGCCCAATCACAGTTTGGTTTTCGAAGTGGCAAAAATACGGAGTCAGCCATAGTAGAATTCACAAAAGTTGTACTTAATGCTCTTGATAAAGATGAGTGTGTCACAGGCATATTTTTGGATCTTTCTAAGGCTTTTGATACAGTCGACCACAAGATTCTATTAAATAAATTAGAAGCATTAGGAATAAGAGGGGTAGCTAATGACTGGTTTCGATCATACCTAACAGATAGGGTACAAAGAGTAGAGATAACACATACTTCAAATAGATCTAAACATTTAGTAAAATACTTATCAGAACCAAAAGATATTAATATAGGGGTTCCACAAGGTAGCATATTAGGACCAATACTATTCCTGATATACATCAATGACTTTCCCAGTAGTGTTACTCATGGTGAGAAAATTCTCTTCGCTGATGACAGCAATATTATAGTCACTGAGAGAACAAGAGAACTCCTTACCGAGAAAGCAAATGAAACTGTCAAGGAAGTTTACGATTCGTCAATAAGCAACAAATTGACATTAAACATAAAGAAAACTAATGCCATGAACTTCAGTTTGAAGAGGAAAAATGACAATGTTAAATTAAATGTAGATGGCACCTCTATAGACTGTGTAACAAATGCAAAATTTCTAGGAATGAATATTGACTCTCAGCTGAAGTGGTGCGAACACACAAAGGTACTTGCAAACAGAATGTCATCAGCATGTTATGCCCTTAGAATTCTATCATCTGTGTGTAACATGCAGTGTCTTTTAGTTACATATTATTCATATGTACACTCAATTCTTAGCTATGGCATTCTTTTTTGGGGAACAAATCCACAAAACATGAACACAATTTTCAAACTCCAGAAAAGAGCCATAAGAATAATAACCAGAAATAGTAGTCGAGCTCATTGTAAAGATCTGTTCAAAACACTGGGAATTTTAACTGCTCCATGTGAACACATTTACCAGTCAGTTGTACACATCAAAAGTAACATTGGCAATTACTGCACAAACAGCTCTGTCCATGACCATGCAACAAGAGATAGACTCAACTTACATTTACCAAGAAAAAATAAACATAAAACTCAAAACAGCATTTTCTACCAAGGAATAAAACTGTACAATAAATTACCAAAAGAGATTAAAGAAATTTCAAAAATACACTTATTTAAGAAGGCAGCTAAAAAGTACCTGTTATGCAATACATTTTATACATTGAAGGATTACTTAGATAAAGCAAAGTAGGGGTTTGATAAAGAAATGTTATACAAACAAATAATAATAATAATGATGATTATAAAACATCCAATATTCCACATAACACCTTCACTTTATTATTTTTCTTCTTTTTTCCTTTCTAGAGACACTCTCCCCTCAAGCTATGCATAACACAATACTAACACCTCTTCCTCTTTCTGAGCTCAACATCTCACTCATTATGAAGGGATGCTGACTCAGTTTTTCAGGATAGCAAATGGGAACTTGCAGTACAGAAAATGGCCCAGGGTGCGGGTGCGGGTGCGGGTGCGGGTGCGGGTGCGGGTGCGGGTGCGGGTGCGGGTGCGGGTGCGGGTGCGGGTGCGGGTGCGGGTGCGGGTGCGGGTGCGGGTGCGGGTGCGGGTGCGGGTGCGGGTGCGGGTGCGGGTGCGGGTGCGGGTGCGGGTGCGGGTGCGGGTGCGGGTGCGGGTGCGGGTGCGGGTGCGGGTGCGGGTGCGGGTGCGGGTGCGGGTGCGGGTGCGGGTGCGGGTGCGGGTGCGGGTGCGGGTGCGGGTGCGGGTGCGGGTGCGGGTGCGGGTGCGGGTGCGGGTGCGGGTGCGGGTGCGGGTGCGGGTGCGGGTGCGGGTGCGGGTGCGGGTGCGGGTGCGGGTGCGGGTGCGGGTGCGGGTGCGGGTGCGGGTGCGGGTGCGGGTGCGGGTGCGGGTGCGGGTGCGGGTGCGGGTGCGGGTGCGGGTGCGGGTGCGGGTGCGGGTGCGGGTGCGGGTGCGGGTGCGGGTGCGGGTGCGGGTGCGGGTGCGGGTGCGGGTGCGGGTGCGGGTGCGGGTGCGGGTGCGGGTGCGGGTGCGGGTGCGGGTGCGGGTGCGGGTGCGGGTGCGGGTGCGGGTGCGGGTGCGGGTGCGGGTGCGGGTGCGGGTGCGGGTGCGGGTGCGGGTGCGGGTGCGGGTGCGGGTGCGGGTGCGGGTGCGGGTGCGGGTGCGGGTGCGGGTGCGGGTGCGGGTGCGGGTGCGGGTGCGGGTGCGGGTGCGGGTGCGGGTGCGGGTGCGGGTGCGGGTGCGGGTGCGGGTGCGGGTGCGGGTGCGGGTGCGGGTGCGGGTGCGGGTGCGGGTGCGGGTGCGGGTGCGGGTGCGGGTGCGGGTGCGGGTGCGGGTGCGGGTGCGGGTGCGGGTGCGGGTGCGGGTGCGGGTGCGGGTGCGGGTGCGGGTGCGGGTGCGGGTGCGGGTGCGGGTGCGGGTGCGGGTGCGGGTGCGGGTGCGGGTGCGGGTGCGGGTGCGGGTGCGGGTGCGGGTGCGGGTGCGGGTGCGGGTGCGGGTGCGGGTGCGGGTGCGGGTGCGGGTGCGGGTGCGGGTGCGGGTGCGGGTGCGGGTGCGGGTGCGGGTGCGGGTGCGGGTGCGGGTGCGGGTGCGGGTGCGGGTGCGGGTGCGGGTGCGGGTGCGGGTGCGGGTGCGGGTGCGGGTGCGGGTGCGGGTGCGGGTGCGGGTGCGGGTGCGGGTGCGGGTGCGGGTGCGGGTGCGGGTGCGGGTGCGGGTGCGGGTGCGGGTGCGGGTGCGGGTGCGGGTGCGGGTGCGGGTGCGGGTGCGGGTGCGGGTGCGGGTGCGGGTGCGGGTGCGGGTGCGGGTGCGGGTGCGGGTGCGGGTGCGGGTGCGGGTGCGGGTGCGGGTGCGGGTGCGGGTGCGGGTGCGGGTGCGGGTGCGGGTGCGGGTGCGGGTGCGGGTGCGGGTGCGGGTGCGGGTGCGGGTGCGGGTGCGGGTGCGGGTGCGGGTGCGGGTGCGGGTGCGGGTGCGGGTGCGGGTGCGTGTGTAGTGTGTGTAGTGTGTGTAGTGTGTGTAGTGTGTGTAGTGAGTAGTGAGTGTGTGTAGTGAGTGTGTGTAGTGAGTGTGTGTAGTGAGTGTGTGTAGTGAGTGTGTGTAGTGAGTGTGTGTAGTGAGTGTGTGTAGTGAGTGTGTGTAGTGAGTGTGTGTAGTGAGTGTGTGTAGTGAGTGTGTGTAGTGAGTGTGTGTAGTGAGTGTGTGTAGTGAGTGTGTGTAGTGAGTGTGTGTAGTGAGTGTGTGTAGTGAGTGTGTGTAGTGAGTGTGTGTAGTGAGTGTGTGTAGTGAGTGTGTGTAGTGAGTGTGTGTAGTGAGTGTGTGTAGTGAGTGTGTGTAGTGAGTGTGTGTAGTGAGTGTGTGTAGTGAGTGTGTGTAGTGAGTGTGTGTAGTGAGTGTGTGTAGTGAGTGTGTGTAGTGAGTGTGTGTAGTGAGTGTGTGTAGTGAGTGTGTGTAGTGAGTGTGTGTAGTGAGTGTGTGTAGTGAGTGTGTGTAGTGAGTGTGTGTAGTGAGTGTGTGTAGTGAGTGTGTGTAGTGAGTGTGTGTAGTGAGTGTGTGTAGTGAGTGTGTGTAGTGAGTGTGTGTAGTGAGTGTGTGTAGTGTGTGTAGTGTGTGTAGTGTGTGTAGTGTGTGTAGTGTGTGTAGTGAGTGAGTGAAGTGAGTGAAGTGTTATGAAACAATGTGTGTATAGTGTGTGCAGTGACTGATAGTGAAATATGAGTGAATAGTGTGGCATTACATTATTTAATGAGTTATTTGTAAATAAATTATTGTATACCAGGAGTAAAATCTAATGATTGTCTCTAACTAGAAGTCTGTAAATATATGTGTATACGAATTAGCTTATTGTAAATTGATCTAAGCTTGTAAATACTTTGACATGTCCTATATCCTTGTAAAAAGAGATCTACGGATGAATAAAACTACTACTTCTACTACTACTACTACTACTAAAGACTTAATGCTGCCATTTTTACTATTTGAACAGTACCTGAAGTAAGTGATTGTTCGACACGAAAATTAGTCTACTTTGCTTATTTTCATTTGCTTATGTCATATGGTATTATATTTTGGGCTCAGAAACGGGTAGTTCGGGTAATAAGTGGTGTAAGTTTGCAAACTTCATGTCGAACACTGTTCAGTAGTCTCATTATTTTGACATTGGCCTCTCAATGTATATACACTACTGGCCATTAAAATTGCTACACCAAGAATAAATGAAGATGATAAATGGGTATTCAGTGGACAAATATATTATACTAGAACTGACATGGGGTTACATTTTCACACAATTTGGGTGCATAGATGCCGAGAAATCAGTACCCAGAACAACCACCTCTGGCCGTAATAACGGCCTTGATATGCCTGGACGTTAAGTGAAAAAGAGCTTGGATGGCGTGTACAGGTGCAGCTGCCGATGTAGCTTCAACAAATACCACAGTTCATCAAGAGTAGTGACTGGCGTATTGTGACGAGCCAGTTGCTCGGCGACCATTGACCAGACGTTTTCAATTGGTGAGAGATCTTGAGAATGTGCTGGCCAGGGCAGCAGTTGACATTTTCCGTATCCAGAAAGGCCCGTACAGAACCTGCAACATGTGGTCGTGCATTATCCTGCTGAAATGTAGGGTTTTGCAGGGATCGAACGAAGGGTAGACCCATGGCTTGTAACAAATCTGAAATGTAACGTCCACTGTTTTCAAAGTGCCGTCAATGCAAACAAGAGGTGACCGAGATGTGTAACCAATGGCACCCCATACCAACACGCCAGATGATACGCTAGTATCGCGATGACGAATACACACTTCCAACGTGCGTTCACCGTGATGTCGCCAAACACGGATGGGATCATCATGATGCTGTAAGGAGAACCTGGATTCATCCGAAAAAAATGACATTTTGCCATTCGTGCACCCAGGTTCGTCATTGAGTACACCATCACAGGCGCTCCTGTCTGTGATGCAGTTTCAAGGGTAACTGTAGCCACGGTCTCCAAGCTGATAGTCCATGCTGCTCCCAACGTCATCAAACTGTTCATGCAGATGGTTGTTGTCTTGTAAATGTCCCCATCTGTTGACTCATAGATCAAGACGTGGCTGCACGATCTGTTACAGCAATGCAGATAAGATGCCTGTCATCTTGACTGCTAGTGATTCGAGGCCATTGAGATCCAGCACGGTGTTCCATATTACCCTACTGAACCCACCAATTCAATATTCTGCTAACAGTCATTGGATCTCGACCAATGCGAGCAGCAGTGTCACGATATGATAAACCACAATTCAACCTTTATCAAAGTCAGAAAAGTGATGGTATGCATTTCTCCTCCTTACACGACACATCACAACAATGTTTCACCAGGCAACCCCGGTCAACTGCTGTTGGTGTATGAGAAATCGGTTGGAAACTTTCCTCATTTCAGCATGTTGTAGGTGTTGCCACCAGCGCCAATCTTGTGTGAATGCTCTGAAAAGCTAATCATTTGCATATCACAGCATCTTCTTCCTGTCAGTTAAATTTCACATCTGTAGCATGTCATCTTCGTGGTGTAGCAATTTTAATGGCCAGTAGTGTGTATTATTTACTGTCGTTCCTTGTTAACAATATCAGCTTATACCCAAGAATAAGCATCATTCACTTGGTTAATACTTGGCAAAAATCCAATTTGGATTGAACTTGCTTAACTCTTGTGGAGGAAAGTGTGGATTGTACTGCTGCATCAATTTTTAGTAAGCTGCAACAAGAATTCAAAAATCTTAACAGTAATGCAAGTGCTTTCAAATGTAAACAGAAGAGTTTCCTCATGGGTCACTCCTTCTATTCTGTTGAGGAATTCCTTGAAAACTTAAGCTCATTTTTGTTATATTTAATAATTTTTTCATAATGCGGGGTCACAGTCATGATATATTTCTTTAAAGTCAGTATTGCCATTAGACTGTTGTTTATTTGCAGCGTTACATTTACACTGACTGTGTAAGTGGAAATGTAACACTGTAAATAAACAACAGTCTAATGGCGGTACTGACTTTCATTTTTGTTATATTGTTGATTGCATTTACTTAAACTTATGGCTTGACTTTTTTGGGTTCATAAACATTTTATTTTAATCTGTTATTACTTTTATGTTGTAATTTCATCTACAGACACATTCCATGACCTTGGAGATTTGTTCTTCCCCAGGAAGTGTGTTGAGTCCCTTGCTGTTTGTGGTTGCTAATTAAGGACCTTACTGTCAAAGTTAATAGCAACATCAGACTTTTTGCAGCTATGCAGTTATCGACAAAGAAGAGCTGACTGAAGGGAACCGCACTAATGTTCAGTAAGATCATGATATGATTTCAGAGTGGTGAAAAGGTTGGCAACTTACTTTAAATGTTGAGGAGTGTAACATTTTGCTCTTCACAAAATCCTAAAACCTAGTACCCTATGACTTCAACATCAATGAGTCAACTCATACAATTACCTGGACGTAATACTTTGTAGAGACATAACATTTTCCAATCAAACAAGTTCAGCTGTGGGTAAAGCTGGTACCATACTTCACTTTACAGGTAGAATACTTTGGAAATCCATTCACGATACAAAGGAGACTGCTTACAAATCAATCATGTGGCCCATCTTAGACTTGTTACTCATGTGCCTAGAACTGTATCAAATAGTACTTGCAGACAATATTAAATGCATACAAAGTAGGATAGCATGAATGGCCACAGGTCTTTTGACATGTAGGAGAGTCACAGAGATATTTAAAGAACTGGACTGGAAGGCACTTGAATATAGACAGACTATCCTGAGAAGGCAATTTCTCTCTCATATATACTTAAATGGTATATTTATTGAAACATGAAGAGGTTGCATTTCTGAAGTATGACCTCCTGGAATAATCAAAAGCTTTGTATTTTCCTGCCTCAATTTCTCTTTCACAGAATTTTTCAAATGACTACTAATTGATCCAGCAGAAAAAGAGAACTCTTCTCCAATAAAGCACCTTTCATTCTCTCCAACTCTTTGTTAATCCCTAATTTCATACCAGCCTCATTCATCCAACACTTGTCATTTATGTCAACACCAATACATGGCATTATTGCAGAAGGTTTTTGCATTGTTATGTGCTCGAAAATGATCATTGGATTACACTTAGTACCATCAGCACAACATGAAAAGACAACAGTCTGGTGTGTTCTTTTGTGTCCATTTGTTTTTATACTTACAGATTTAGCACCTTTCATTGCAACAGTTATCTTACTTGGCACATCAATTGCCAGGGGAATTTCCTCCATATTTTCTATTTGGCTCAGTTCCACACTGGTTTTCTTTCAGTGTTGAATAGTAAGGTGATGGTAAGATAATATTTTCACTTGATGCTCATGGCATTTTCTTAGATAATTTGGTTTTGGTTTCCATGCTAAGTCCATGACATTTTATAAACCTATAGCACCAACAAACTCCACCTTTAAAGTTCGTTAAGTTCCACTATAGCACTAGCTTATTAGTACAAATTGGAATCATTTTTGTATTAATTCCAGTGCCATTTTCATGGTGTCTTTCAATCCATTTCAGTATGTCGTCTTCTAGTTTTGACTATTTTGCGTTCCACCCTCTATTTGGACATTTAGTCTCACTGATTTCTTGCAGTCCTTCTTTACTAGTCCATCAAGCACAAATAGTTTATGCTGCTCAGCTACTCTGTTTTTGTATTCTTCTGCAAATGCTACAGCTTTCAATTTATAGCTCTCGTCATATGAATACCTTTTATTTTTTTCCATTGTGAAACTAACTACTAACAAAAATACAGTACTGTTACTGATAACACAAATCATTTTCAAGTAAAATTCACTGCATCAAATGCTGGACAGCATTCTGAGTTTGTGATGGCAGGTCAGGAGGGAGACAGTGTTAGCAAGCTTGTGAAATCTGCAACTCATGTTTGTCGCATTGGTGCAGTGCTGCTGCCAGTTGAATACAATGTTGCCAGGTAGACTGGATTGGATTGTTTGTGGGAAGAGACCAAACAGCAAGGTCATCAGTTTCATCAGATTGGGGAAGGAGGGGGAAGGAAGTCAGCCATGCCCTTCCAAAGGAACCATCTTGGTATTTGCCTGGAGTGATTTTAGGGAAATCATGGAAAACCTAAATCGGTATGGCTGGACGCAGGATTGAACCATTGTCCTCCCAAATGTGAGTCCAGTGTGCTAACAACTGAGCCACCTTGCTCAGTTTGCCAGGTAGAGACAGGTTTCCTGCCGCATGGTATATATGGCCATTTTTAAGACTGGCAGGAATTTTTGAATCAAACACTAGACATTTTTATACTACTTTAGAGTGTAAGACACAACAGAATTCCAAAGAAAAACGTGTGCCTGATAGTCCATAAAATGTGGTATGTGCTTAAGAAAGGTACTGTTGTCTGAAATTTCTTATCGTTTTAATTCAAGACCTGGAGAGCAATTCATGAAATACAATTTCAGATAACAAGAATAACTTTTTACAACCCTTGGTATTTCTACAAATACTTTAACAGGTTACAAAAAACTGACTAAATCTGTTCTTTGAATTTTAGGCAAATAATATTGAGATTCTGAAAACTTTAATTCTAAATGCTGTGCAACATTGAATTCAATGACTATTTTGGAATGCTGCTACAATTGTTTTGTATTCTTCTTACCCATGAACTACTTTAATTCCCTGGCAATATTTTCTATGGCCTAGATCAATCTTGACATGATCAGTAACCAATTTCCATTCATTAGTATAAAATATGAATTTCTCTGTGGAGAGGCCTACTATAGATTTCTTCTCAATATGGTCACTTGACTAGAATACAAATGAGACACAGAGATCCATAAGGGCCTAAAGGACAACCCCACATTTAAGTGAATATCAGAGAAACCAGTGATACAGTGATGAATTATCAAATATGCGCTGTGAGACTACAACACAGATAAGCCTGACACACCATAAGATCAACAGATTTCAGAAGCATGAAAAAATGCTACAGTCTCACAACTGATGGTGACTTGCTTTAGGCCCTTATAATTCTCACAAGAAAAACTCCCCATCATACCCCCCTCAGATTTTGTGGGAAGATGGCACAGTGCATAAATTAACACAGATAAAGGAAAGAGATTGTTCTGAACTGTGAAAAAAAAGCAAAATAGGAACAGTGAATGGTTCAAGCTTAACAACTGCAATATTGTGTGAAAGTGAACAGCAACAGCGTCGTGATCACAGTAATAGATTGTTCTGCAAATGAGCTGTGTTCAAAACCCCCTCATGGCATATAATCTCATTTTTTTTACCCAACACTGTGAAATGACTGACTGGTCATTGAAATGTTTGTTCTCTTTCTTTAGTCTTGGCAGTTGCCATACTGTACATTGGTTACAGAATATGAGTCATGTGGTAAGAATACGTTACTGTCACAAGTAAATGTGATGAATTGTGAGAGCAGGCAAGATACCACATAGACGTCTCACAGAAATGAAAATGACACATAAATGGTTGTTAACTATGTTGCATCAAAGGAATTCAAGTGTCAAAACCTCCAAACAGAATGTAACTTCAAAAATGTTAAAAACATTTGTTTTGACAGAGCATGGAGAAACTGTGTGACTGTGAAACTGCTGTGTTCATTAGTTCCAGATCATTTGACAAACTACTATGTTTTCATCATTTCCTTGGGAGTGATCACATTCATATGAACTCTTAAATCGGGCAAGGAGGCATATCTCACTCAGTTGCCAGGCTACAGATTAGGTGCAGTGATAGATTATTGTCATATGACACATACTGTCACTAATGCTGTGTATGATACACCAGACAAGTTTTCTAGTGGACGATTTGGTTGACTTGTTGCCTTGTCACCAGACATTTGTGGTTCCCGTTTGAAAGCCACTTACTTTTGTCTGCTAATAGAGTAGTTGTATAGAATAAACTGTCATTATAGGTCCTTTCCTTACATTTCACTGTTGCAAATGGATGTTACACCATGACAAGGATACAAATTTGAATACAGCAGGGGGGCGGTGAAAGGGGGGGGGGGGGGGGGGGGAGTTGGCATGATGGAGTTTCGAACATGGCTCGCCCATGTGACAGTCCAACACTATAACCACTTTCCCATGAGGCCACCACCCTTCAACGGTTCCTCTTACTGTACTTTTTGTCCTTGGACAATTCACTGTTTCTAGTTTGCTTTTTTTCACATTTAAGTACACCTTCTTCCTGTTTTCATGCTTGATCAGTGTACAGTTTTTGACATGCTGTTTGCTGGGCCGCTCTTACCACGAAATCTGAGGGGGTGCCTTGGGACGATTCCATTGTCAGTGCCTCAAATGGATTTCTGTATGATAAAATTCATAACTTGATGTACTCTAACTCATTTAGAGGCCCAGAAAATAGGTTTACTGTCAGTACAAATATATACATGTACTGACATTCAATCTAATTTTACTACAGTATATACTGAGGGAATTAGCAAATCTGAGGAGTGCACTATCATCTAGCAGGATTTATGCTGAGCAAATGGGGATAAAATTTTGCTGGAGTGTGCTCCCACCTGGCAGCACTGACGGAAACTTCTACTTGAGTGGCAAGGGCTAGCAGTGCACATCGTGAGCCACACACATTGTTCATCAAATCTATGTAAGGCAATTACATCACAGAAATTGTGCATGTGCAAAAGCTCCTTAAAACATGCACATTCTCACTTTATTGACAATTGCTTGGTATGTACAGGTATGATGTGATTTATGAAAAAATAAAGATATGTTACCTTATGTATGTGTTCTCTCTGAATATTCAGAATTGAACCTTGACCTACAATTAGAGGACAAACTTGAGATCACCTTGTGTAATGTATGAAATTAATTAAAGAGCCTTCTGCTCTATGTGCAATTAATTTTATTGTGTGTTCACCATTGTGCTCTTATCTGGCATGCTTTTTCAGTAACAAAATCTGATTATATGATCATTTATGTAGTTATAACAACAAAAACAATTAATTTTTGAAAGTATAATGTAATTGGATAGATAAAAAATCTACTCACCAGGCTGCAGCAGAACAAACACATAAAAGGAATTACAATTTGGCAAGATTTCAGAGCCAGTGGCTCCTTCAGGCATAAGGCTTGAAGGGGAAGGAAGAGGGGTGAAAGTAAAGGAATAGAGCTGTCTATGAAAAGGGGTACAGTTTGGAAGTCACCCAGAACTACGGGTTAGGAGAAACTTACTGGATGGGACATTCTCATCATGTCAGGTAAGTTTTCACTGACCCACAGTTCTGACTAATTTATCCAAACTACACCCCTTTTCCTAGACCCCTCTAGTCCTTTTTCTTCATCCCTCTTCCTTTTGCTTCAACCCCTCTACCTGAAGAAGGAGCCACTGGCTCCAAAAGCTTGCCTAACTATAACCTTCTTTTATGTGTGTGTCCTGCCACCACTTTGTGAGATTTTTTATCTATCTAATTATTGTTATTGTTGTTTTATGTCACAGTATTTATATTGTCATTGCTTTATTCTCAATGGAGTTAAAATCTGTAAGTTATAAAAATTTGGTGTATACTAATGTACATAAAGATATGGACTGCACAACAATGCAGGTATATAATAAATAGTATGTAAAACACATTAAAAAAAATAGTTGTGAATAACTGGTAACAGCAATAATTATATGCAGAGTTCAGGAGCAATATTCACAGGCATGTGCTCATATGCTGTACTGAGAGCTAGCCAAGCATGATTCATGACTCACAACCTGCACTCAGCTGTAAGTCCAGCATTAACTCTTCTCTTCCCTTCCAAACTTCACAGAAGTTTGGCATTCCTTGTGGGACTAGCACACTTAGAAAAAATGATGTGGAGACAAGTTTTCACTTCAGGTTGTATGCATGTATGTATGTAACTGGGGACCTATAAATGACAGAGAGTCTTCATCCCCACCATAGCCCTCAGTGGTACACAACACAACCCCACAACATCTATCCAGACCATCACACAGGATTTCCAAATGACATCAGGATCCACTGCAAGTACTATGACAGACAGGAGGTGAGAAAACTTTGATTTCATGGTGCAGCAGCTGCTCATAAGCCACACATCACGCTGGTAAATGCCAAACGACACCTCTCTTGGTGTATCAAGCATAAACATTGGTCGAATGAACAGCAGAAAAATGTGTTGTGTGATGAATCATGGTACACAAGTGGTGATCCAATTGCAGGGTGTGTGTATGGCTAATGCCTGGTGACCTTGTGTGCCAGCATGTGTAGTGCCAACAGTAAAATGCGGAGGTGGTGGTGTTATGGTGTGGTCGTGTTTTTCATGGAGGAGGCTTGCATCCCTTGTTTTGCATAGCACCTTCACAGCACAGGCCTACATTGATGTTTTAAGCACCTTCTTGCTTCCCAGTGTTGAAGAGCAATTCGGGGATGACAATTACATCTTTCAACATGACTGAGCACCTGTTCATAATGCACGGTCTGTGGTGGAGAGGTTACACAACAATAACATCCCTGTAAAGGCCTTGCCTGCCCAGAGTCCTTTGTTTGCAAATAAGGCCAAATTATATGCCACTTTATCTTAATCATAGTACATGGAAGTTTAAATTTTCTATTACTTTCAATATGGCAGTTTGTGAACACATCCTGTTGTAAGAAGAGGAGGAGGAGGAGGAGGAGGAGGAGGAGGAGGAGGAGGAGGAGGAGGAGAGAGCTAGTGAATGTTTCAACAGCCAGGACATTGCATCGGCCAACCCAGGCAAAGCTTATTGAGAAACATGAGCTTTGCAGGGTTATCAATAGATGATTGCACCATTTGAGTGGCAGTGGTGGATACAGAGTAAAAATTACTAAGACTGCAGGTTATGTAAACACTGGCTCTGGTCATGTTGTCAGGAAAACCCAGTTGTTTGTGTAAAACATCGAGCAGTAACTACTGTGGATAGGCTGATTGTACAGAATAAGTATCAGATAAGAGAAAACCTAATGAAACCTGAATGTGACAAGTTACAGAGAAGCCAGTAACATGATTATTTAGAAAAAAGTAAGACAAGTGTGTGGGTGAAAATGCAATCTCAATACCAAGTGTAGTTTTTAGTCAATTAATGATTTATGTGCAAAATTTACTTTAAAAATTAATATTTCAACAATGACAAATGATTTTCATAAATAAAGTGTCTAAAGATAGGTTTCGGTAATCACTAAATGACTGGCATAGCATATTTTTCATAAATATTACCTATTTTAAATTATAGGCTAGAATGTGCATTATACATGTAAAGGAAAGGACTTCCACATAAACAATAAATAAAATATAAGAAGTGGCAGCATTATGAAGTAGATATGGGTAGGAATATATACGACTGCACTTAGTTTTAATTGTTTATATTTATTATTAACATGTAAAGTAGTGTTTACCGGGATAAAGTCATATGTGAGCAAACTATTTAAGTTAGAAAAAAAGTACAGTAATAGAAAGTTGAGGGCATTTATGTGCAAATTCATCTGCAATATGTGTATATTGTATGTTTATGAAGTGGGAAGAGTGTGCACATTTGACTCATGTCAAAGTGGAGGTTTAGTGGTTGCCATCTTGGCACAACTTTTTCTTGTATTCATTCAGCAGTCACATTTGAGATCTGGAACAAGGAGTTTGTATGATCGGCAGTAAGTCACCTCTCAAATATGGTGAAATTGTACTAAGTACTGAGTTGTAAACTTGTGATATTTGCATGTGTCAGTATTGAATACTGATTAATATTTTCAATTTTGTGACTAATATTTTGCATCAGGTTAACTACTCTGAATTCTAAAAACCTCAGAATGGTTAGTTTGTAGTTGTGTAGTTGTGGAACTTTAACTTTAAACTGGCACAAAAGCAATTCTGATTATTTTTCATAATTTTCCAGAAGCTTACTTGAATGTGAGATACTGCTGCATTTTGTTTGATGCCTCACTTGGGTAGTAATTCAATGCCAAATCATTAACAACTATTAAGTGGCACAGCACATTGAAATAAACTCAGTTTTGTCAAAATTTAGAATGCTGTGAGTAACCAACATTATTTTTCCAGTGCAAAGTCCTGCCTGTGAACTTTGCGATGAATTGTAGGATTAATGTAACAGATGTGTTAGTTGCATCCTAGATTGTAATGTGAACATTTTAAAATTCAACCACACATTTGAAGGCCCTATAAACAGTGACATTCTAAAATAAGATTTATTATTCATGAAGATGCATATGGAGGCTCACAAACTGAAAGTTTATTGGAAAATATTTTGTAGAACAGTCACAATAACTGCATTCTCCAATTTACCATCATTATATAGAAAGCAGTAGTCAAAATGCCTCAATGCTCACCTGTAAAATTTCTACCATTTGCTTTCAGACCCTTTAGAGTGATAAACTGTTCCATTTATCCTCTGCTAGTTTATTTTTGAAGGATGTGACTTTGATACTACTCAGAATCCCTTTCTGTTCAATTTAGTTTTTGATACATCATAGCTCAAGTAGTCTATCAATTAAACATGACATGGGTAATTAAGAAAGAAACACTTCTATACTTAATACTGTCTTACAGGTAACTTGATTACTACATGTGTGTTCTATTAAGCTTGACTGTTACCCCAGTGTCACATCTTACTTGGGGTACTGCTTGTTGCATCTGTGACATTTGGTAAGCCAGATGTGAAGAATATCCCAATTTTTAGACCCTGGAAGGATCAGACTAACCATCGTAATTATTGTATAATTAGTCTCATGAGCTGTGTAGGAAAGACATGAACTTATCGTGAACTGGTACTTAGGGTGGGTTCTCAAATCCAGGTCAATTGTTGCTGCCAATGTAGGATCAGGAGATATCACTCCACACTCGATAACCTGACCCTGCTAGAAGCAGCAGCTCAAGATTTGCTCCATAAGCAATGCCTTACCAGTATCATCTCCAATCGGGAAAAGGCCTACAATACTACATAGAGGCATGAAATTTTGTTGCAACATTATTACAACTCTATGATAACAGGGGACAGGAAGGGGGGGGGGGGGGGGGAGTGTCCATGGATGACGACCTACCTCCATACAGTTCCTCTCAGTTTGGTAGTTTACATACAAGGTTGCCATTTTAAGCAAGAGAACTGTGTTCCTAATGGGAGTGACGTGTTTCTTTTCTTTTTTTTTTTTTTTTCGGGCGCTCAACTACTGAAGTCATTAGCGCCCAGTCACAATTGTAAGAGCACATAGAATCTAGTAAAACTCAAGGGGGGGGGGGAGGGGAGGGGGACACACCAGAAAGTTCTTACAAAGATGCAGATAAAATAAGTGAAAGAGTTTGATGTCTTTGGACAAGCCAGTCAAAGTAATAAAACGAAGAACACGAGCAGCTGCTCGAGCGTCGTCAGCTAAAATATCCTGTAAAGTAGATGGCAGAGACAGGACAACACGAGATTGACTAAAATGGGGACACGACAATAAAACATGGCACACTGTCTATGCATGACCACAAGGGCACTGCGGGGCTGGGGCACCGGAGAGCAGGTAGCGGTGGCTAAACTGACAATGCCCAATCAGCAACCTGGTCAGAAGGACCTCTTCTCGCCAAGATGGTCAAGAGGAGACTGTCCAAGCAATTGGGAACAGTTTTACGGCCCGGAGCTTGTTTCCTTGAAGTGAGGACCAAGTATCCCACCACAATGACACAAGCCTCTTACAAACAAACCCACTAATGTCAGATGACGGGACACAATGGGAGGCTGGCCGAGGCAGGAGGACTGCAGCCTTGGCTGCAGCATTAACAGCCTTATTCCCAGGCACTCCTACATGGCCGGGAACCCACAGAAAGCTGACAGGAGGGCCATCATCAGCAAAAGAATGGATGGACTGTTGGATCCGTTGCACCAAGGGATGGAATGGATATGGAGCTCCAAGTCTCTGAAGAGCACTGAGTGAATCAGAGCAGAGTACATAAGATGAATGGTGGTGGTGGCGGGCATACTGAACGGCCTGATGGAGAGCAAAAAGCTCGGCCGTAAAGCTGGAACACTGGTCGAGGAGCTGGTATTTAAGGGCACAGCCGACACCATCGTCAGTTTTGGAGCCATCAGTGTAAATAAAGGTGTTACAGGCAAGTCGCACACAAAGTTTGACAAACCGTGTGCAATACACTGCAGCCGGAGTATCCTCCTTTGGGAGCGAGCTGAGGTCGAGATGAATATGAACTGGAGTCTGGAGCCAAGGTGGTGTCAGGCCTCTCTGAAGGTGGTAGGGAGGGCAAAATCCAATTGTCGAAGCAGGCGACGAAAGCGTACTCCAGGGGGCAGCAGGGCAGACACGTACAACCCATACTGACAGTCGAGAGAATCGGCAAAGAAGGACTGATAAGAGGGGTGGTCGGGCATTGACAACAGCCGGCAGGCATACTGACAAAGCAGTATGCCACGCTGTTAGGTCAATGGTAATTCGGCAGCTTTAGCATAAAGACTCAATGGGACTAGTGTAGAATGCTCCGGTCGCAAGACGTAACCCCCGATGGTGGATGGAGTTGAGATGGCGTAAGAGGGATGGCCGAGCAGACGAGTAGATGAGGCTCCCATAATACAGCTTTGATCGGACTATGGACTGATACAAGCGAAGCAGGACAGTGCGATCTGCTCCCCGAGATGAACCACTAAGAACTCTGAGAACATTAAGGGAACGTGTACAACGGGCAGCCAAATAAGAGACGTGCGGAGACCAACAAAGTTTCCTGTCCAGTGTGAGCCCAAAAAACTTAGTTGTTACCACAAATGGGAGAACAACGGGACCGAGATGTAAGGATGGCGGAAGGAATGCTTTATATCGCCAAAAGTTGATGCAAACCGTCTTCTCTTCAGAAAACCGGAAGCCATTAGCCACACTACATGAGTATAGGCTGTCAAGGCAACGCTGAAGGCAGTGCTCCAGGAGGCAGTTTCTCTGGGCACTGCAGTAGATCATGAAGTCATTGACAAAAAGAGAACCTGAGACAATAGGTGGAATGCAATCCATAACTAGATTGATCGCTATGGCAAAAAAGGCTACGCTCAAGACGGAGCCCTGAGGCACTCCATTCTCCTGGAGGAAGACGTCGGACAATACGAACCCACATGTACCCTAAACTTTCGATCCGTTAAAAAGGAATCAATAAAAAGGGGCAGGCGACCGCATAGGCCCCACCTGTGCATAGTGCGAGGATAGCTCCTCTCCAATAGGTATCATAAGCCTTCTCCAAATCGAAGAACACGGCTACCATTTGGCGCTTTCGCAAAAAGTTGGTCTTGATGAATGTCGACAAGGTGGTCAAGAGCAGAGCGGCGGCGACGAAAGCCGCATTGAACATTGGTAAGTAGCCATCGAGATTCAAGAATCCAAACTAACCGAGCGTTAACCATGCGCTCCATCACCTTACAGACACAGCTTGTAAGAGAAATGGGGCAGTAACTAGAAGTAAGGTGTCTATCCTTCCCGGGTTTGTGTATAGGAACAACGAAGGCATCTCGCCAAAGCATGGGGACTTGACCTTCCTTCCAGACGCGATTGTAGGTACGAAGAAGAAAGCTTTTGTCTGCCAGAGAAAGGTGTGTCAGTATCTGAACGTGAGTGGCATCTGGCAAGAGTGGTAGAACAGATCGAGAGTTCGAAGTGGGAGTAAGTATGAGTAGAGTGCAGGAGGAAAGTCGAGGCGCCAGTATTGAGGAACACAAGATTGAGATGGTTGAAGACATCCGCCAAGAGGGAGCCTCTCTGACAGGATGCAGGAGAGCCCCAAAGGGGATGATGGTCATTGAAGTTGCCAAACAATAAAAACGGCGGAGGAAGCTGAACAATCAGGTGCATCATGTCAGCCCGACTAATTGCAGATGACGATGGAGTGTAGACAGTACAAACAGAAAAAGTAAAGGCAGAAAGAGTAATACGGACAGCTATTGCTTGGAGTGGGGTGGTGTGGTCAATGGGAGGGGATGGTAATAGACATCATCCCAAACGAGCAACATGACCGCACCATGAGCTGGAATACCGTCCACAGGGGTGAGGTCAGACCGCTCCGAGGTATAGTGGGTAAAAGCAATACAGTGTGTTGGGCGCAACTTGGTTTCCTGGAGACCAAGGACGAGCGGACAGTGCAGGCGGAGGAGCAGTTGTAATTCCTCCCAATTAGATTGAATACCTCTTATGTTCCAATGTAACAAAGCCATCGCTAAAAAAGGGGGAACGAAACGGGTGAAGAGCTGGTCATCTCTACGGCCGCAGAGGGCCAGGTACCGAGGGAACAACGCTATAACCGGCGGGAGGCGGATCCTGGTCCACCGAGTCGTCGCCATCTGCAGCCGCATTCCTGGGTTGCACAGGAGGGGCAGCATCATTCGCTGACGACAGGCCGGCTAAGTGCCTGGCAGCAGAGCGTCCCAGCGAAACTGAGGACGGCTGGGAGCAGCGACTCATGGATGGAGCGTTAGACAAAATGTGACGGGGTGGAGAGGGGGATAAAGACTTCTTCTTGGAGGGCTTCTTGGAAGTCCGATGAGGCACGGGGATGGTGGGCTGGACCCGAAGAAGGTCCTGTTGCGCGGGGTCCATTTTGGGACACCGGACCTCAGAAGCTGGGATCCGGAACGTTTCCCTGATGGATGCCTGAGAAGAGGATCGCTTCTCAGGCGGCGGAGGGGGAGGAAGAGGAAGGGTGGCCCCTGGGGCAGAGGGGGCAGGGGCCACGAGGGTGGAGGGTTTGGAAGGGAGGGATTTGGGAGGCGGAGGCATGAACCCAGATGGGGTGAGGAGGTGGAGGGGGGACAAGATATGGGTGAGGATACTGTGGAAGGAGTGGACATGACTGAGGCAAATGAAGTTATCAACGTCACGGGATGGAGGCGGTCATACTTCTTCCTGGCCTCAGAATAAGAGAGACGGTCCAAAGTTTTTAATTCTTGAATCGTCTTCTCCTTCTGATACGCGGGGCAGTCTAAAGATCTAGGCGAGTGAAGGCCAGGACAATTGACGCACTGAGGTGGAGGGGTCCATGTATGTTCCTCACGAAGAGGACGTCCAAAATCACCACAAAGGGGCTCAGCCTCACACCGTGACAACATGTGCCCGAAGTGCAAACACCAAAAGCAGCGCATAGGAGGCGGGACGTAAGGTCGCACCGGTAGCACATCACCTTTACCTTCTCTGGGAGAACGTCCCCCTCAAAGGAGAGGATAAAGACCCCGGTGTCGATGCAACGGTCTTTGTGGCCGCGCTGAACTCACTGGACAAAATGCACGCCTCTGCGCTCCAGGTTGGCCCTGAGCTCCTCATCAGATTGCAGCAGGAGGTCCCGATGAAAAATAACCTCCTGCGTCCTATTCATTGCCAGATGCGGGACAATGGACACTGGGATGTCCCCTAGTCGGTCGCACGCCTGGAGTGCCGCCGACTGTGTGGCGGAGGTGGTCTTTATAAGAACGGACCCCGAACGCATTTTACTGAGAGCCTCAGTTTCTCCGAAGATGTCCTCAATGTGCTGGACAAAGAACATGGTATTGGAGGTGGCGAATGTCCCCCCACTGGTCTGAGAATAGACTAAATAGTGGGGGAAGTACTTCGCCCCAAGCCGGCGGGCCTATCCTTCCTCCCAGAGAGTGGCCAAGGGGCAAAGGGCAGGAGAACCAGAACCAGAGACAATACCTTTCTTTTGAAAAGACTCAGCTGCAGATCGACCTGATACATGTTGACATTTCATCTGCGAAACGTCCGCCCAGGGGCTCTCCCCACTGGCGCCACCCAGCCTCAGCAAGGGCCACCTGGCGGGATGACCATTGCTGGGAGTCCTGATGCCCCAAGGGGACGGGCATCTACTCCTTGGCCGACGTTTGGAGGGTGCAGCTCAGGTATCGGCAGTACGATTCCTGTGTTGTCAGGGGGCTACAACCTAGAGGGTACATGACGACCCCAACACAACGGGTTGGCTACCGTGCTGGATTTCGGGTGCCATGGAGAGTCCATCATGATCGTAGGTGCAGATGGGGACGCACTATGGGCGTAACTTGTGCAACCCATCAGGCGTTTAGGCCCAATTTGAGGAATAGTGGGTGCAGTTTCAACGCCGTTACAATGCTGAGTGCCAAGGTCTTAGTGCACTGAGGACCAGTGATACACCACGTAAGGCGTCCTTCCCCAAAAGGCTCATACTTCTGTAGAATTTTGAAAAATGGAGGTCAAACCCCAAGGGGGACCATCACATGGAAGGCCGAAACAGTTGAAACTCCTTTTAGTTGCCTCTTATGAGAGGCAGGAATACCTCGGGCCTATTACCCCGGACCCACAGGGGAGTGGGTGACGTGGCATTTGCCATTGACATCAACAGTATTATGTCTAGACTATGACATCCTGTACTACTCGCAAAATGTAACTTGGGATCTGTCAAGTTGGGGGCTGTGGGGAGTGGGTAAGACATGTTGTTGGGAGAGGTGGGATGTATACTGTAACTACACACTATAGGCAACATGAACCTGTGTTTTTACTTTCCAGGGGCTCTTGATAAATTGCTTCGTTCTCCAAACTAGAGTAAAAGATAACTCCAGCAATGGACCAGCAACCACACCACTCATTTTCAAAATAGTGACACTGAAAATAATGCAACAAATGCAGTTAGTAACAACACAGCTCAGCAACAGAGGGGCAGTGCAGCCAACAACTAGTGGTATGATACACATTTGGCAAATACATGTGCCCAACTCTAGGACACAAAGTTTCAACTGCTGCCAACTGGTACCAATAACAACTAGGGAGTCCACATACCAAGTTATAGCTCTCGCATAGTACTGTGTGTTCTTTAGCCTTTCAACAACTGCTCAACAATTGCATTTGACAATCAGGCAGCTGGAGGCATGGTCTAATTCCCCATATTTTCAATCTTTGAAAAATGGTCAGTTTTAATTGCTCCCACTCTTATTCACCTGTTTTCAAACTAGGGGGTACCATACTCACTTTTAAGAAAAGCTGAAGTATCATTGTCTCACTTTTCATGAGGCTAACATGGCTGCCACACTTTTAAAGAAGAAACAGATGTCTCATGGTGATAAGCCTCTTTAAATGTGTCAGTGCTAGTTTGAGGTGCTAATAGGGCAAGTCACATAATTTAAGGCAGCTGTCTGTTGTCCACAGTGTGTGTTCTTTCATACAAGTATGAAGGACACTGGAATCAACTTATACAGACACTGCACAAATAATATTTCATGCCGAAGGGAGGCAAACTGACAAAGGAAACTGTCTCCCCCTGTGCAAGACTCGTGTTAACTGTGTGCAAGCACTATGCAGTGTAGACACTACGACATATGGAAGAGTGGACTGGTCCTCAAAGCATGCACCAATAGCTGAAGTGGTTAAGGTGACAACTTGCATTAAGCAGGAAATATGGGTTTGAGTCATGATACAGCACCAGTTTTCATGCATCTACAGTAAACCACACAGCTGATGTACAAGTAATACCATATTCACAATTTGTGAATACATTCCACAATTTAATTATATTATCAAGGGAAGTATGGTAACAGCAGTTGCTGTTGCTACAGCATAGATTTATTAGTTAGTAACCATTCAGAAATAAAATAGCATTATTTGTACTAAAAAGATTCAGTAGGTAGTACATGCAACAGATTACAAAATCTTTTGGAAAGCATAATTTCATCATGCAGGCAAACATTTACGGTTGCATACCATAATGAGTTTCTTGATATCCAACTGTATAATCTTTAAGATATAATTTGCAGTGACAAAACTGAAAGGGTAGTAATTTACTGACAATTCTGAATGTGTTGAGATTGAGGATTTTTTGTTCTTGATAAGTTGTACCTTTGGTTACAAAAATTAGCCTTAATTCATAAAATGTGTCAGTGAACTTCAATCACGATGACAATGTAAGAAATATTGTTCATAATTCAATGGAACAGTTGTATGAATTTACTAAATGAGCTTTGTAATTTAACAGTACAAGTCACCTCTGAACAAATTCTGCAATACCCATGTGATCCTATGTAACTGATACTAATGCTTGATCTATGTGGTAAGTCTTAGGATTCAATGAGCACAAACCATTTCTGTGAGGTCATTTCAAGTTTGCTTGCACATTTTGAATGTAATTATGATGTTTTGTAATTGAAATGTCATGAAATATAGTTTTTATCCAGATACAGTCAGCCAACAAATACTGCAACATTTTTTTTTATAAAACTCCTCTACCAAAACCTGTTCATTATTACTGTTCAGTTTAATGAAAAGGACCAAGGAATCATGTCAACAAAATCCAGTCTGTAACGGAAGAGTTATTTAGTTTTTTTTAAAATGATGCATTGTTGTAATAGCCTACTACATTTTCTATATTTGGCAATGTAAAAAAAAATCTTTTAATTTTTTTATGATTTTGGAATGTTAGCAACAATAAAAATCTACATTCTGTCTTTATACTCAAAAACTGTAGAACTTAACTGAAATTACAATTATATTAAACAATGTTAGCAACTGTATTTCAGTTTAATTTCTAAGACTTTCCCAGTGATTTGTAGTCATCTTGTAGAATCGAGTGTATTGCCGAAGGTCTGTGTCTTCCCAACACAATATTTCGATCTCATAACTCAGCATCTTCATGAGGCATTCCCTGAGACTGGTTGACAAGCTGACCTTGTCCCATATTTATGTCTGGGCGGTGTGTGGTACTCCCTATGCCGTCCATGCCCACTATGGCCATTTCTGGCAGTGGAATCAGTCTCTCGGCACTCCATCTTCAGTCCACGCCCATTGCAGCTCTCTTATGAATAGCCGACATCCCAAGATGTTCTATATTAGGTATGCCATGATCCTTGCACTATCATGGCTCTGTTGAAATTCCTTATGCTATCTGTGACTGCGGCGAGTTTTTTTGTGGCTAAGCCATTCTCCTGGCCTTCTGAACATAGTATGCACCTGTGAGGTGTGCTTTCTGTGGCATCCAGCTGCTGTTGGAGCTGCATGCTATGATGACCATCCTCCAAGGAGCTTGCTGCCACCTTGTATCATGTATTTCAGGTGTTACAATCTATATAAACATCAGCACCAACAGTTTCAGGTCAATCAATTTTGCTAAAGATTTTCTCAGGGTCAGTGCTGGTTATGATTTTGTAAGGCTCAGTTGGGTGTGGCATCTCATGGTAAAATGAAACTGTTGAATAGATTTGTGTGTTTTCATTATATCTTTTAGTAGGAGATTATATACAACAAAGACTGCCCCGTGCTATTTACAGGCAGATGAATACTGGAGTAAGGAGAGATGTGTCTTCCTTAAACACTGACGATAAAAGCTGACTATTTTGAGCTAGGATACTAAAATAATTAAATGGTTACTGACCATATTGGTTGGACCCTAGATGACGGGAAAACAGTGGTCTCATCAGAAGAGTACCAATTTCAATTGGTAAGAACTAATGGTAGGGCTTGAGTGTGGTGCAGACTTCACAAAGCCAAGGACACAAATTGTCAACAAGGCACTATGCAAGCTGGTGGTGGCTCCGTAACAGTGTGAACTGTATTTACATGGAATGGGCTGTGTCCTCTGGTCCAATTGACCCATTTACAGCTAATTGTGTGTTATGTTGAGCTACTTTGAGGTCACCTTTTGCCACTCACGGGCTTCATGCTCCCAAACAAAATATGATATGTCACTGGGTCACAATTGTTCACAATTGGTTTGAAATAAATTCTGGACAATTCAGATAAATGATTTGGCCACCCATCAAACATTTATAGGACATAAGAGATTTAGTTCACACACACAATCTTGGACCACCATCTACTTCACAAGTATGGATGGCCATACAGGCAATATGGTTCAATATTTCTGCAGTGCACTTCCAATATGAAATGTTGAGTCCTGGCCATGTCAAGCTGCTGCACTACAGCAAGAAAAAGGAGATCCAGCACTATGACATGTCACCCTAGTGCACATCACCCAAAAATAATCACTGCCCACCATTTTTCTTAGTCCCATATAAATTAAGATCTGTGACACCTTTTCCAGGACTCTGGAGTTTGGAGTCAATGTGGATACCTCAAATTTTGTTAATTTAACCCAAGACACTTATAACATGCAGTTTTATTTTAATTAAATGTTCATTTGGAGAGTACCACTTTGAAGTTACATGATCTCATGTATGAAAGGTAGTGCTATTGTCATATTGTACATTAGGCAATGTTAGTGGTAGAAGGTGGCCAAATGCCCTTCCTGGCAGCACCCCCCCTACCCCCCCTACCCCCCCTTCCCCCCCCCCCCCCCCCCCCACCACCAAGAGGAAATTTGTGTACCCCATTTGTTTGTATCTAGCGTTAATCATCTGAAAGAGTTTGAACATTTTTGAAACACTTGCAAATTGTTTAATAGATGGGATGAGGGTACCAGAGTTGTAGTCACCTACTGAGATGTGAAAAACTGCCTAAAAACCATATCCTGCCTGGCTGGCCCACTGGCTTAATCTGCCTGAAGGGTTTGATCAGGCTGGCATGCCTCTACAAATACTGGAAGTTGTGTGTTGATGTATGCAGTTAATCACACAGGTCAGCTTCCCCTGTTAAATATGAACAGGAATGCACTAAAGTATGTCACATCAGTGACATTCTTCTTTTTCTGCAACAGTTAATATTTATCTATTTCTTACTGAGCTTCTGCAGTATTTCTCCACTTGTGAAATTCAAACTCAGTTTTATAAAGAATGGAGCTGCCTTACACCTGGACTTTCATATGGTAGTCACATGACAGCACGCAAGCTTCATTAGGATGTGATAGTTGTCTGTAAGAAAAACTTGAAAATAATGAATAGCAAAGCATACATTAACAATAACCGTTGAAAACTTGCCTGAAGCAGAAACCTATCTATGCAGCATCCTTTCTTTCAAGACTGCTGGTCTCTTAATGCATGAAAACTTCTGTGAAGTTTGGAAGGTAAGAGATGAGGTGGTGCCTGAAGTCAGGCAGAGGGTCCTGAATTGTGTTTGGTTAGCTCAGTTGGTAGATCACTTGCCCACAGAAAGCAAAGGTCACAGGTTCGAGACCCTGTGCACCGCAGTTTCAATCTTCCACAAAGTTTAAAATCAGGGTTTTCTGTGCTGCAGAATGAAAATCATACTGGAAACAAAGTACCTAAATGATGAACATCAGGGGTTATGCCATCACTATATCTGATCAACTTCAGAAAATTAAGTAACACAGAAATCAAAGGGAAAGATGTTTCAGTATATGATGTAAATGAAATAAAAATATAAAGAAGAATTCCACCAGAAATATTAGGAGCTGCAGAAAAAAAGTCTGTAAATATCATCTAACTCTTGAGAACAATCTTTAGTGACAATGAGTTCTATGTACCAGGTTAAAAAAAAAGAACAGAACAGCTGAAGGTTTTGTTTCCACACCAATGCTAAAGAGTAAGTTCATAGCAGTGGATTCAGTCAGTGCAGCAGTGGAGATGAAACTAAATGCAACGAAACTCTCAAAGGCTAAAACAAAAATATTATTCCATCTGGAATTACAAAATTTCTTATTTATACACTACTGGCCATTAAAATTGCTACACCATGAAGATGACGTGCTACAGATGAGAAATTTAACTGACAAGAAGAAGATTCTGTGATATGCAAATGAGTAGCTTTTCAGTGCATTCACACAAGGTTGGCTCTGGTGGCGACACCTACAACATGCTGACATGCTGACATGAGGAAAGTTTCCAACTGATTTCTCATACACAAACAGCAGTTGACCGGGGTTGCCTCGTGAAACAATGTTGTGATGCCTCGTGTAAGGAGGAGAAATGCATACCATCATGTTTCCAACTTTGATGCAGGTCAGATTGTAGCCTACCACGATTGTGGTTTATTGTATCATGACACTGCTGCTCGCATTGGTCAAGATCCAATTACTGTTAACAGAATATGGAATCGGTGGGTTCAGGAGGGTAATACAGAATGCCATGCTGGATCCCAACGGCCTCGTATCACTAGCAGTCGAGGTGACAGGCATCTTATCTGCATGGCTGTAATGGATTGTGCAGCCATGTCTTGATCCCTGAGTCAACAGGTGGGGACGTTTGGAAGACAACAACCATCTGCACGAACAGTTCGACGATGTTTGCAGCAGCGTGGACTATCAGCTCGGAGACCATGGCTGTGGTTACCTTTGATGCTGTATCAGACACAGGAGCACCTGCAATGGTGGCAATGGTGTACTCAATGTTGAACCTGGGTGCACGAATGGCAAAACATTTTTTCAGGTGGTTCCAGGTTCTGTTTACAGCATCATGATGGTTGCATCCGTGTTTGGCAACATCACAGTGAACGCACGTGGGAAGCATGTATTCGTCATCACCATATTGGTGTATCACCAGGTGTGATGGTATGGGGTGGCATTGGTTACACATCTCATTCACCTCTTGTTTGCATTGATGGCACTTTGAAAACAGTGGACGTTACATTTCAGGTGTACGACCCGTGGCTCTACCCCTCATTCGATCCCTGCGAAAACCCTACATTTCAGCAGGATAATGCACAACTGCATGTTGCAGGTCCTGTACGAGCCTTTCTGGATACAGAAAATATTCAACTGCTGCCCTGGCCAGCACATTCTCCAGATCTCTCACCAATTGTAAACGTCTGGTCAGTGGTGGCCGAGCAACTGGCTCATCACAATATGTCAGTCACTACTCTTTATGAACTGTGGTATCATGCTGAAGCTGCATGGGCAGCTGTACTTGTACATGCCATCCAAGCTCTGTTTGACTCAATGCCCAGGCATATCAAGGCCGTTATTACGGCCAGAGGTGGTGGTTCTGGGTACTGATTTCTAAGGATCTATGCACCCAAATTGTGTGAAAATGTAATCACATGTAAGTTCTAATATAATATATTTGTCCAGTGAATACCCGTTTATCATCTGCATTTCTTCTTGATGTAGCAATTTTTATGGCCATTAGTGTATGAACAAACATGGGAGAAGCCTTTCTGCACCCGTTCATAGTACTTTATGTGTAACTGTTTTCACACAAATAAAACCTCAAAGATACATTCTGTGCCCTAGTCACATATTTAACTAAGCGAAGAGTTATCTATTAAAAGCAAAATCCTGTTAAAATCAATGGAAGTTCCATGTTTACAAAACTAAGAGCTAGTCGACACTTTGAGGGCACAGGAAGTCTTTATGGAAATGATGCAGGACAAACACTGCCTGGACCAACAGACCAGGGTCACATGAGCTATGTAAGTGGTCAGGTGTCTAACAAAGCACTGAAATTGTAAAATATATAAACTAACATTATTGCAATGTACTGCCCCTAAATGCACTCAGGTCCCAGGTGGCTTCATTGGCTCTAGACTGTGACTGAACCCTTGTTACAGTGGTGGCTGGGCAACTGGGCAACAGAGATAGACACTAGCAATTTAGGGACAGAAAGCCTTGTGCACTTTGCTAACATGGAGATGAAATCTGATGTACAGCAGAAGCTCTCCAGCCTTTACACACCACTTCTACCTGGATTCATTTGGTACACCCCTGCTGAGAGCCTAATACCTTGAATAGCTTGTAGTGAACTGCATCCAGCATTCTGAGGTAAGAAGGCTTTTCTGATCCAGGAACTTGTCACCCATATTCAAGCGGCACTCACAAAACGTCCCTACCAGGACTCAAACCCAGATTTCCAAAATATCTGGACTGATAAATGGGCAGGGACTATAGAGCTTAGCATCCAAGATGAGTCATATAAGACCTTCTTTTAAATCTAATGTGAAATACTTCTGTTTGACACTTCAAGCCTTTTCTGTAAAATATGTTTTGCAGTACTGAAAAGTGTGACAAAACAGATGCTCACTCTAATAGAGGGCTATAAAAAGAACTATAAAGTATGGCTGGCTGATCAACAAAATACACCAATGAGCCAACCACCATGGCAACATTAAAACCCATTCTTTAATCATTTACGGTGCAAATCACAGATTTAATAAAGCCTTTAAAGTCTTACCACATTTATTTCAGTCTGTTGAAATACTATGTAGGCCTAGATCATGTGATTATGCATGCAGTCTCACCTCACACCTAACAAACCTTTAATATAATATACTGGCATCTGTACTTCAGTAGGCACCACAGTTTGGACAGCCATAGGAAGGAAGCATGTGTCTTTGTGAATGAACACACTTCTTGCAGTAACAGAAAGGCAGTAAAGTGTGGGCAAATTGTTGACTCCTTCAGTAGCACCATCTCCACTGGCAACACCCCTCTTTGCCTGTGAAAAATGTTATCTTACATGTTCTGGACATTTTGTCAGCTGGTTAGAAGCACTGTATAAATTGAAAGGCACTGTTAAGTTACAAAAAAATTCACAGCACAAATGTGCCACCTGCTTCAACACTCAAAACTGTGACACTGCATGAAACAGAAAATTGAACTGGTAAATTAATTATGATAAGGTAGAAGGGAAAATATAGCCAGTTAGTATCAGACAGTGGAGGACTGCCAGCAATAATAACCAATATCAGCAGTGTGGTGTTTGAAATGTGGACTATGAACTAAACCACTTTTTGCAGCTACTTGCATCTGAAATTACTCCTCTGTCAGGTTAGGTATATTTGGGGAAGGAATGTTTTCTTCTGAAGTGGAACACATTTATTACACAGGTGAAAACACTGACTATCCCTAGATAAGGTGCAGCTCATAATTAAATGCTCCAAGGTGATGCCACCCCAAGATATACATTAAAATAAATTTCTCAATAATGTATTACAGAATTGAAACTGCCGAAAGGCATTTTGCATATTTCCCACACAGGTTTAAATAACACAGATTAATGATTTTGGAATTCTTGGTATGTAATACCGAGAGATGTTTTTCGAACAGGTAGTAGCTAGTCTTAAGGTTGCACCTTGAAACGGCACCTAGCTCTCTGTAGCTGTGGTTTGGGGGTGTGGCTTCTTTGGACTACAGCTCTTGTGGGCATCCCGAAGGCTCTGGTGTTTCAGTCTATGGGTGTCTTAGCACCTTGCATACAATTTTCACATTCCACTGCTTACATCAAAAGAGAATGAACAGAGATCATCAAACTTGACTATCTAATCCCTTTCTGTATAAATCTTATGCTTTGGTGTGTCAATGTTATGCGATTGTTTTGATAGTGTTAAAGACAGTTTTTTTCTTTTTCTGCCATTTGCTATTCTCTCTACCGCTGGAATAAGTTTCCAAATGTCCCTCCTGAGTGCACTAGTGTGCAGTAACATGAAGAGGTTATATTAAGTTTCGCAGATTTGAGAGAATTATTTGAGGAAAAGCACACGAGATATATCCCATTACTTTAGTTTGCTTGCCTGCTTGCTGGCTCACTGTGGGTAATGTGCATTATTAGCAAGTTTCTTTTTCTGGGTGTATTGTGCACGTGTTTGGAGATTTGCTTTTTTCTGTAAATAAGATCAGCGTACCACGAGTTCGAAATCATCACAGTATGAATCCAGTGAGCAATTCAGCAGGTAAAATTTTGTAACATGCTGTTAGGATGAAAGTAAAGTAAGTTGATGTGCTGAGACCCAATGTAAGTAGGAATCAAGAACAATAACTGGCAAGGCTATACACGCAATTTTAACTGAGCAATGTACACAATGCAGCTGAGTGGTTGTGTGTGCCGTATTAACTACCATAGTGGTTGAGCAGGTTAGCCAATTACAGCACAAGATCCATGATGTCATGGCAACATCTCTGTTTCATCAAAGGTTCATTTGAGCAGTTTCCAGGAGGCTCGTGCGAATGCGTAGAGCTGAATTCATGTACGAGTAGTGCCTTCTAAAGCTTCTGGCTACTTTCACTGTGGTTGTTTGCCAACTGAGCAGTAGCAGCAAGTAGACAGACACTATCTGGAAAAAATTTTTTGGCGCATCCAAGATGCAAGATTCGGGCATGGGCAGCGCAAGCCGAGTTATAGTGGGGGGGGTCATCCTCCACATGATCCATGTATGTGTTTCTTGATTCGTGATACTGCTGGTCTGTTTTCGTTTAAACTCCCACATCAAATGGAAGCCATCAAGTGAATTAATACACATTCTCATAAATCATGAAAGACTAAATTACTAGTTTCAATTTTCTTATTTTTAATTATTTCCATGTTATTAGCAATCAACCATTAATGTCTTAATGAAGGTATTTCTGTCAGTTTTGTGAGAAATTTGCTTCTATTAATATTTTTTCCACTGAGGCAGTTGATTTATTTGAAACTGTTTCATTCCACACTACTGGCTACTTTTAACTTCATTCAATGCAAGTGCAAATTTTCATTGCCAGATGAATGATATACCATAATAAAGAACCAAACATAAGAATACAGTACTGGACCCCCAAGAAAATTGGTATCCCAAAAACCACATAGGAAAGTTCAATATCAAGTACTTCAGAGTGCATCTTGACACACATGTGCAACTGGAGTGGACTGTAGCGTTTAGAATAGTTTATGAAATTCCGATGCTGCTGGAGTAGTCTGATGTCCTGTTACTTTTCTGACAGTATAATATCTCAATGCTATATACTGGGTGATCAAAAAGTCAGTATAAATTTGAAAACTTAATAAACCATGGAATAATGTAGACTGAGGGGTAAAAATTGACACATGCTTGGAATGACATGGGGTGTTATTAGAAGGAGGGGGAAAAACAAAAAAACAAAAACAAAAACAAAAAACACCCTATATTGCTAGACATGAAAGATCTCTTGCATGCATTGTTTGGTGATGATCATGTGCTCAGCCACCACTTTCATCTTGCTTGGCCTCCCAGGTCCCCAGACCTCAGCCCGTGCAATTATCGGCTTTAAGGTTACCTGAAGTCGCAAGTGTATCATGATCCATCAACATCTCTTGGTATGCTGAAAGACAACATCCCACACCAATGCCTCACCATAGCTCTGGACATGCTTTACAGTGCTGTTCTCAACATTATTGATCAACTACAGCTATTGAGGAATGATGGACACATTGAGCATTTCCTGTAAAGATTATCTTTGCTTTGTCTTACTTTGTTATGCTAATTATTGCTATTCTGATCAGATGAACCGCCATCTGTCTAACATTTTTCGAACTTTTGTATTTTTTTGGCTCTAATAAAACCTCATGTCATTCCAAGCAAGTGTGTCAATTTGTACCTCTATCTACATTATTCCATGATTTATTTAGTTTTCAAATTTATACAGTCTTTTTGATCACCTGGTATATACAAACATATGTAAACATTGACTTAAAGCTAACTAAGCAGGCAAATTTAATCAGTAGTTTTGAACTAAATATTTTGTTTAAAATATATTGGCAGCTGTAGCAGAATTTTACAGATTTGCCTTCTGTGAAACAGTGTTTTTGGATCACAAGACATTTGTCTTTTACTTCCTGTAGACCTGAAGTTATTTCTTAATTTGTGTTTACATCTTAAATTTATAGAATGCCATTTTTTCTGAATTTTATTCTAGCAGCACACCGTGTTTTATCATTTTAACTCCCCACATGGCTTTATTCCTACAGTAGAATATAAATCTTCAGTTGAACAGTTTCTTTGCCTCACAGTCCGCCCGTTAGCAGAGTGGTGCCGGCATGGTAGCTCAGCGTGTTTGGTCAGAGGGTTAGCTACCCTTTGTAACAAAAAAAACAGAACAGATGATCAGAGAACCTAAATGGGGGTCATTGGATGCCAATCCCAAACAAATTCAATGAATAGAACAAAATGAGATTTAAAAAAGTGGTCAGGATGGCGAAATTCTACTCCAAGGGGCCCTGGTTTCATTCCCAGCTGGGGCAGGAGATTTTCTCCGCTCAGGGACTGGGTGTTATGTTATCATTTCATCCTCATCTCTGATGTGCAAGTTGCCCAATGTGGCGTCGAATGCAATAAGTACTTGCCCTTGGCAGCCAAACTCTCCGAATGGGGGACTCCCAGCCCACAATTCCGTATGTTCATTTCCATTTTGCCTCCGACAACCTTGTTAATTTTTTTTTAAATTTTCCTGAAATGCATTGTCTTATTCGGATATAAACTACACAAGAAACTTTTTTCTTTCTTTCACAATAGATTTGTATTCCTTATTGGCTTTTTGCAGTGCTATGTAGATGTACACCCAATTGAAAATGCTACATAATATTGCAGAGTACGAATTAAAAACTGTCAATGTCACCACATAGCAAAACGTTATGGTACTTTGAGCTGCAGAGTAATTTTAAAATGAGTAATATGCCAGGAAGTGCTGCCTTATTTACATTCCTTATCTGTGTATATTTATAAAACAATTGCTCCAGGTTCAACTTCCTAGCTCCTCTGAACATGCCGCAGGGGTGCACATGGTCATGTGATGCCCCACCATGCACAAAATTCCACAGAGAAATGCGATGAAAAATGTATGAGCAGATGAAACACCAAGCATGGGCTGCCTACATCACCATAACTATGAAGGCGCAGTGTGGGCTGTTGTCGGGTGCTCTCTAGCAACTACTCAAACGAACCTCAAGTGACCCCACAGACTGAATCTCCACCGCACTCAAACTGCAATGTCTGAAGTTTAGAAATGAAAATACCAAGTACATTAAGCATGCAATGAAGGTTATACAGCACATTAAATTTATCTCCAAAACACATCTTTTACTATGATTTGTTGTTGAAAACCGTTTGCAAATGCGGAGATAAATAAGCCACCTACAGATTTTATCTTTGAGTTAGCTTTTGATGTTATTTAGTTCATTATGAAATTGAAATAAGATACAGTACGTAAAGGTTTGGCTAAAGTGTGATTACCACCGCCTTGCCTCCCCCTTTAACAATGGCAGCCTGATCTGTAGTATAGCCCAAGGTGAAGGTTAGTTCTGATCAATAAATTTAGCAGCTTTCTCCAATATGGAAACCAGAAGCTGTGCCTGCACTAGATATTAGCATGGCATGGCTAATACCTAACCTGGTCAGTCTTTTATAGTACACTTACATAGACTATAGTTACTACTGAACATGCATGTTTAGTTTCTCAGCAGATAACTTTCAGGATGAACGACCTGACTAAAAGAAATGCTCAAGTATTTTATTAAATTATGTTTATGTTATAGAATAAAAACCCATGAAGTTATGCTCACAAAAGGTATTTATTTGGATTAAGTGAGTTTCAAGTAACACTTTATTCTTTGCCTTTAGATCATTTCTTACTATGATATTTGACACTTTTTTTTACATAAATCTTTCGTATCATAGCTACATACAAAAAGGTATGATTTTCAAGATATTCTTTAACACAGGTCAAATATTGATCAGATGTCTTCATTTTCTTTTAGAAAGCAACATACCTTCTATCCTCTATACAATGTAGTAAACTGTTTTACAGTATGCACCCAGCATTTACTGGTTCTTTGTTTTTTGACACACACACACACACACACACACACACACACACACACACACACACACACACACGCACACACACACGCACACACACACGCACACACACACGCACACACATTGTACAGCTCTTGTCATGGTAATACACTTCATCACTTCATTTGTGCACATTTGCAGCATTTTCCCATGCCAGGATGTCATAGGAGGAGTGAATGGACTAGTCCACAGTACATTGTAGAGTGTTTACTGACATTTTTCTCATCAGAAATAAGCTTGAACCTATTTTGCTGCACATGTTATGTGATTCTCCCATGTCATACCTATCCACTGTTACACCTAGAAATTTATAGCTGTCTCCTTTAGTTCTAGGTCTCAAAGCCTGACTGATGTCCAAAGTGAGTGTGTTTGCACATTATATATATATGTAATGTTTTGGTTGCGTTTATGAAGAGATTGTTTTCTTTGAAATAGTGGTCTCCACTTTTCACATTTAGTGAAGCATTCTCTTGCAGGTCATCTGTTGTAGAACTGGTAACAAATGAAGTGTCATCTGCATACATGACTACACTATCTGATACTGATTTGGTCATATAATTGACATACAAGAATTAGTGGACCAAGGATGGATCCTTGGGGAACTCCATATTTAACAATTTCATAATTTGAAAAGAGACTTAATATTTTGCTTTTTGCTTTATTTCTACACACTGCTTTCTATTTTCCAAAAATGACTTAGTGATGTCTACTGCTTTCCCCCTTATCCCATAAAGATGAAGCTTTTCTAATAGGATGTCATGACACACCCAATCAAACAGTTTAGATAGGTCCAGGAATATAACACATACTTTGTTCCTTTCATGAAGGACTTTAGTTACCAGTTTTACAAATTCAGCTATTGCTGTTCTGTTATATTTGCCCTTTCTGAATCCATGTTCATCATTTGGAATATTGCACGTTTGTGTAAAATTCAATATTATTTTATTATGGTTTCTATTGTTTTGGGGAGTATAGATATAGTTATAGGGCTGTAGTTTCCTGGGTCTTTTTGCAGCCTCCCTTATGTGTAGAGGCTACTTTTTCAGGCACATTGGAAATATTCATTTTTCTATAGATAAGTTTATCAGACAGGCTAATGGTTTTAATACCCATTATAAACAATATTAGTTTAGTGGATATGCCATCAAGTCCCTCAGTGTTTTGTTTTTAAACACTTGTTTTTACAATTTCTGATTCATTAGCTGTGGTCAGGAATAAGCATTTTGTCTCACATGGAATTTTTAGTGTGTTTATTTTTTAAGTATTTTGAGTTATTACTTTGTCCACAACTTCAATATAGTTTTTATTTAAAGTACTCTAGTCATCTTCAGATCATAAAGTATCTGATTAGCATTGGTGCCATAATGGTTTGAATCATTAAATTTTTTTAAAATAACGTCCATACATGACAATTAAGAACAGCTTTCATAATCCATGGCCAGTTTAAGTGAACAATGATAGAACAAAGGCATTAGGTCATTAAAACTTAGTGATTGACAATAAGCATTCATGTCATTTTGTAATGGCATAAGTGCTATCAGATACTAAGTTGTAATGACATAATGCCTTTGTTTTATGACCATCATTCAATTACAGGCTAAACAATGAAAAACTCATGTATAGATTTTGTCATTTAAAGAAATGATTTTAATGGTGCTTTAAGTTTAATGGGACCAACACTACTCAAGATAGATCGTTAGTTTGAACTATTAACCAATCCGAATGAAGATTTCATGCACTATCTTTACTTCATGGGTTTTCAACCAACAAAAATTTACAACATATCAAGTATCTATTAGTTCACAATGACAAACTTTGTAACTGCTGGTGCTAAATGAATTTAAGGCATGTTAGGAACTGAAATAATTCTAGTTACTTCAAAATCAGCTATTTGGGTTTAGAATTCCACACTGGTGGAATATAAAGTATTAACAGGAAAGAAGTGTTGACCGACTGATTTCTGAATGAAGTTTTATTAAAATTTATGTGTAGTACAAAACTGCATGAACATATCGCAAATAAAATAAAACATTTCTTAAATACATAATGGAATATCAACTTTAAAATTCCAAAAGAGTCCTTATTTCAAATCTTCAGTTCTTTAGTTGAGTCAAATATTTCCTTGTACCAAATTTTTTCACTGAGTCACAGGCTTCTTTTCAGACAGTTTCCACAGAATTTTCCTTCCCATAAAATATCTTAAGATTTCTTACGCAAATTCAACATAAAACATTTTAAAAATGCATCAATTGGGTCAAAAGCTCAGTATCCAAGACACCACTTGAAGTGTGGAATGTACCACCTGTGCTCTATTACCTTTGGTCTACAATGGTTCATAGTCTCTGCAGCAAAACATTCTTTCACACCACATAGAAAAACGTTGCCACATTCCAGGCTGCTCCATCTGGAACAAATTCATGGTATACCCTTTGTAGTAAGCTTTTTGTTAATGTAGGAACTATCTTAACATTTGGAAAGTTTAGTAGTCTACATATAATCAAAGCAATTTAATCACACACACACACACACACACACACACACACACACACACACACACACACACACACACACACACACACACACACACACACACACACACGTTATGTCAAAATGATTTTAAGAACACTATGAACATTATGGTATTTTTGTAACCCTCCAGGTTTTCACATAAATCACATTGAATATATCTGTGCTATTACTGGGTCAGATCAATCTACAACCAGTCTAAGGTTATGGGTAGCAATCAGGAGATCACATAACAGGATGTCTAATCTTTTTATTCATGTAGCCCATGCCATAACATCACTGCTGTCAAAGGTTAAACAGTGCAGCATGCTGCTACCTAATTGACGTAATTTGATTGATTGTGAATCTGAATTAGTAAACTGATTTTTCTCATGTATATTTACTAAATGGACATACTGTCATATAGATGCTTATCCCCTAAGCTTTCATGTATTCTGAAGTTTTTCATTTGTCAAGGGAATGACAGTAGGCACAATTTGTGAAGTTTAGCAAACTTGAGTTACTTAACCTGATAATTCAGTTTATACCTAAAACACTGGTAGTGCACTGGAAATAAAAGCTCAGCCACACTCAGACCATATGTTAATAGTTTCTTTCCTGCAACTTTAGCAACATACTTAAAAATAAAAATTTGAGTAAACAATGTTTACCTTTAAGAAATTGGTGGAAAAGGCTGGAACAAGTACAAGAGAAGCAAACCAATTACATTAAGCAGAAGAACTCATTCATACTATGTATCTTAAGATGTTTTCATGCCTCATCCAAACAGAAAAGTATTAATGATAGCATGAGCAAATTTTGCTCACAATGAGACCATGTTAGAAAGAGACTCATGACCACTAGACCAGTAAGATGTTCTTTACAATATTGCAGTGCCTGTGGTATTCTGATAACTATGCGCTGCAGCAACCACAGGCATTATGAAACATTAGATGAATTCACAATTGCAAATAATTACTACTATCAGCTGTAGAGTGGAATAGTGACAATGAAAATTGTGCCAGACTGGTACTTGAAATCCCGATTTTCCACTGTTCAAGTACAACATTGATCTGTACAGGAATATACATAATGGATGTGCAAGTACAGATCAGATATATGGTTGACAACTTATGGAAGTTTGAGTCTGGCCACAGGTCATGCACAGATAGCCAAACAGTAAGGTGACCACTGACAGTAAGTGGGAAATCCAAGTTTGAAAATTTGGAATTGACTGGGACTCATTGTCATTTCATTCTACATCTGATGGTAGCCATTTGGAATTGTGCATTTATCTAAGATGTTTTCTATTTTTCATGAGAGACCCAGAGAAGTATTGGATTATACAAAGATAATGGGCTCTAAGGTTGCATTCTTACATAAAGATTAAAGTGAATAGTTTCAGCTACTCAAAAGCTCTAAATTTATGTTATCTCCAACAGCAACCAATGTCAGAATTTAGTTGAAGGATCAAGCAATAGTACGGGGTGAGGAGAGAAGAAAACAGGTAAGGATGTTTTGAGAAACTTTGCCAATAACTGGTTACACTGAAGTTCATATGTAATATTGTTCTTTGGCCATTTAAGACAAATTTACTTAGCTAAGCCCACTATTTGTAAGAGCTCACCTGTAAAAAAAATTCTAAAATCTGTACATTGATGGAGTAATATTCCTAGGCACAGTTCCAATTCTTTGAGAAGGTTAGTTTCCTCCAGTAACAGTGAAGCTTTCAACATTTACAGGATCCCATAACAGACTAAAATTAGTGAGTTTTGTCCATCCATTACTTCAGGCATCACATTGTGGAGATGCAGAATGACATTCTACTTTTTCGCACTATCAATATGGAGGATCACTAAATTTCATTAAAATCACTGCTTTCAAAATAATTTGGAAGGACACCCACTATGAAAATATGTTTCAGTGTCCAGTTACTATGACAAATTTGGACACTGAAAATTAGAGTTGTTCTCTACCAAAACTATGGTTCAGTAGTTTTTGTACAGTACATAAATTCCGCAGTAAATGGTAGGATTGTTGGTAGTACTGGTAACATTGATAGGCAAAGAAACTAATATGTATGACAAACTAGGAGTCAACATCTGTTTTTCATGTGTTTACTTTGCACATAATTAGAACTGCACATTGTTCAATGTTGGACAATTGTGTATTTTATATCCTTAAAAAATATAAACTGCATTTTGGAAATAACTTATGCCCTTTTATGTAACCAGTTTAATTACCCTTGATGCAAGTGTAGTTTGTGCAAATGAACATAAAAACATATATAATCACTATTTCTTACTCAATTGACTGTCAGGGTCACAGTTAAAAGTTACCTGTTCTTACTAATATATCTGAAGTAGTTCATGAATAGCAAACATGTTGTATGTAAGCTAAACTAAGTACTGAAGCAACATTTCATATTGTAATTTTTAGGAAATCTTGTTTCTAGTGTTGTATGAAATCCGTATTTTTACTACAATATCCCTCTGTTTCACATTACAAACATTTTTTGAATATTATCTTAAGTCAGCATTGACAGTTCCTATTTTGCTATAAATAGTGTATTTTTAATTAACAGACATGATAACTATGTAGAAATATCCAAACTCATTCCCTAGACAGTTCGTCACTTCCTGTTTCTAGAGGAAACTAGTGATACACTAATAAAATTTGCAAACCATGCAACTGAAATAAGGGAATCCCAATAGATTTACAACACATGTAATGTACAGTTAATGAGATTATGATAACTGACAACAGCTATTAGGAAAGCCACCATAATCTAAGGTAGCCTATGAAAGTTTTAGAAACTACTAAAAATGTAAAATTATTCTGTGATCCTGATAGCATTATGTCAGACCAATGGACTGTCAGTTAATGTGCATAATATGGATATTATTTAGCACAGGAAAGTTTCGATCAAGCTTCAAACTATTGCAAAGCCATTTTACAATAAATGATGCCCAAAAAACACCAAACCCAAACGAACAAATTATGAAACATATTGAAAATATAATGCTTACCTCATCTACATTTGGACCCATTGGAGGTTCACTATCTGGCGTGACATCACGAGACACAGGGACCTCAAAAAAGCATCTAACTCTTCCATCTTCACATAATCTGAACACAAGCGGTGTCACCAATTCGTCAGCACGGAAATTGCTGTCTTGTTCATTTTCTTGAACAATTGGGCGCCCATCTGGACCCCAAGTACGGACTGGTCTTGGACGAGTGTTTTGTTGAATGGAAGTGGTACCTTCATTGCCAGTATCATTCTTTAACTCTGAACCTGATGCACCTTCTGTAGCCTGCTGTGCTGCAGCCTGCTGTGCTGCAGCCTGAAAATAATGGTAGCTTTAGGAATGGTATTTATTCTTTTCCATATAAATCAGTAAGATTTAATGCATTAAATTATAACATAGGTTACAGGAACTATTCCAGTGTCAGGGAATTAGCCTTTGTAGCTCCATATTTTCAATGAATCACAACCTGTAAATGCCTATGTGGGAATTATCCTTAATATGAATAGATGGAAGTTTCTTTGCAAGTTTACCAATCATTAATCAAATGTGTGGGACACCACCAGTGATGCCTAGGTCTTTTACAATCTGACTAAGTATACACTATTAGTTAACATATGCATAATGTAGTAGTTACTTCACTGAAAGTAAAACTTCAAACATTACAGAAGTAGTGAACGAAAGTTATTTCACATGCATTTAAGTATTAGGAGAAAAACTTGCTAGTCCTGAATATAGTTCAGATGAGCCACCATCTTGCAATTGTCTAATGCTCATTATTGGAAAACAAGTTTTCTCCATCCACTTTGCATAAATGGCAATGCAAATAAAGGATCCCAGGGCTGGGCTAGGGAACCGACTACACTGAAGGCTATGAGTAAAATTAACAGAACTGCCCAAAAATTGTATGAGCTTGGGCCATGTAAAGACTTTTCCCAGGATTTTACTGAACTTTGTTGTTAGTTTACAAATTCCATAGTTGAAAAGTTCACCCCTTATTAATCACTGATTGTTATATTTTGTCTTATTTCTTATGAGCAGTATCTATTAAAGAATGCAGTACTAATGTATGCCTATACTGTGGGAATCCTGTTTTATAACCATGGGACTTATCTTTTATGTTAAAATTTAGTTATTGGAGATTTAGAAATTTTGGGCGTCAGCAGATTCAGAGAAATCAGGCAGAAGTATACCAACAGTTCCCAGAAGTTTACAGTATTTTAGGCATAATTTGCAGTGGAAGTTTGGACAAAGTGAAATCTTTAATACTATCTTTTAATGTAATTATATTTGGGTTAATTGTTAAAGTATTGTGACAATGTTTTTATATCAAACCTCAACAAGTTAGTAATTATAGGAGCTTTCAACATAAATATATTAGCAGATAAGTTACACATTAGACTACTCAAGTATAATCTGATTGAAATATAATTTATAATACCTGATAAACACAGCAACCAAGGAGAAAAACTTGACAGTCTGCAATAGATAATCACTGGTATTCATCTGTAAGATCTTACATTATCTGTTATTGTAAGTGCTTTGTCAGACCACAATGCAGTAGAAGTAAGTGCACACAAAGGTTCCTAACACATAGTTGACATTGACATACTACGATGAACACAGACCAAAATATAACTCATTTGAATAATATGCTAAGGAATGTGGATTGGAATAGTATTCTAATGACACATAGTTATGGCAAATTCTGAAGTGAACTATATTTTCGACCAAGCCTGCCTGTTAATAAAAGAGAATTCAGTTACATGCTGTAACCTGAAACTGGATATCAAGTTCAGTCACTGGGGCTAGAGAAAAACAAATGGTATGTTAAATGACTTGAACAATAAAAAATTAAGAGTTCAAAAAGCATCAGAAATACTATGTAGACCTAATTTCCAAAAACAAACATTTTGAAAGTGTCATTCAAACCTATTTCCAAAAAATCATGGTCACCAGTAAGTAGAGAAATAGGTATATCTGGGAAAAATACAATTTGAAGTCACTTGCTGATAAACCACACAATAGAAACTCATCAGAATAAGATAGCGAATCTATTTAACAATTACTTTGCTCCAGAGGAACACCAGTGTCAGGTAGTATATTTTTGACACCAACAAGTAAACAAGAAATAATTAAAATGGTGAGTAGCTTAAAGAATTCCCATGCAGCAGGATATGATGGTCTTAGTCTGGGCACTCTTAAGAAATGTGTACATAAAATTGCATCATCTTTATTAACAGTTAATTTTCGTATGGAAGATAGTCTATTTCCAAATGAGTTGAAAGTGGCTCAAGTTGTACCTATTTTTAAAAAGTAACAAATCTAGTAGAAAACTTTCAACCCACTTCTGTTCTTCCAGTAACATCCAAAGTCTTAGAGACAGTAAAATGCAAAGAATCTTGAACTTCCTGGTATGCAAAAAGAGTGATTTCTAAGGGGCAGTATGGGTTTGTCAAGGGGGTCATCCACCATTACAACAACATCCAACTTAAATGTGTCACTCAAGCAATAGATGAAGATATATGTGGCATCTTTCTAGACTTGCAAAAAGCATTCAACTGTTGATATGATCATATTGCTACACAAACTGTGGAACTATGGCATTCCAGGCAAAGCCCATAATCTGATGAGGTCCCACTTAAATAAGAAACAGTATGTGTATTAGCTCTACAGAGGGAGCAAACAAATCAAACACTACTAACAAATTTTGTTATCCCACAGGGGTCAATATCAGGACCATCTTTTATTATTTATGTTAATGATAGTCCATAATAAACCATGCTACAGCTATCATATGCAGATGATACCACATTAATATGCTGAAGTCCAAGTTAATAGCTTGAAGTGGGATCAAATACTGCAGCAGGCTTAATTATGCAGTATTTTAATGAAAAACTAATATTAAACACAAATTAATCTACCTATATTTAATTTGATCTTTAGAGGCAAAAAACTCATGAAAACAAAATTTTAATGGGTGACAAATACATTACAAACAATACTCTAGCAAATTTCTTGGCCTGACACTTTACGCAGAGTTCAACTGGTCTGATTATATAAATGACATTTGCAAAAAGCCATATACTACCATATGTCCTAAGAAAGCCGACCTTTTTGTAACATCACTGAGGCAAATATTTTGCACTATTTGAATCCCATCTAAGCTATGGGGTAGAAGTATGGGGATCCAGCAGTGAATGTAATGTGAAAAGTGTACTTATCTTACAAAATAAGGCAGTTATAATTATGAAAAATGTGTCAGTCCTGCAGAAATATGTTTAAAGAATTTAAAATATTAACTGTTCATAACCTGTATGTACTGAAGATAATTATGGCAGTAAACCTTAACACACTTAATATAGGAATACCCGAACCACACACACACACACACCCAACCACACACACACCCAACCACACACACACCCAACCACACACACACCCAACCACACACACACCCAACCACACACACACACACACACACACACCCAACCACACACACACACACCCAACCACACACACACACACACACACACACCCAACCACACACACACACACACACACACACACCCAACCACACACACACACACACACACACCCAACCACACACACACACACACACACACACACACCCAACCACACACAATCACACAATCACACACACCCAACCACACACAATCACACAATCACACACACCCAACCACACACAATCACACAATCACACACACACAATCACACACACACACAATCACACAATCACACACACACACCCAACCACACACACACACCCAACCACACACACACACCCAACCACACACAATCACACACACACACAATCACACACACACACAATCACACACACACACAATCACACACACACACAATCACACACACACACAATCACACACACACACAATCACACACACACACAATCACACACACACACACACAATCACACACACACACACAATCACACACACACACACAATCACACACACACACACAATCACACACACACACACAATCACACACACACACACAATCACACACACAATCACACACACACACACACAATCACACACACACACACACACAATCACACACACACACACACACACAATCACACACACACACACACACACAATCACACACACACACACACACACAATCACACACACACACACACACACAATCACACACACACAATCACACACACACAATCACACACACACACACACACACAATCACACACACACACACACACACACACAATCACACACACACACACACACACACACAATCACACACACACACACACACACACAATCACACACACACACACACACACACAATCACACACACAATCACACACACACACAATCACACACACACACACACACACAATCACAAACACACACACACACACAATCACAAACACACACACACACACAATCACAAACACACACACACACACAATCACACACACACACACAATCACACACACACACACACACAATCACACACACACACACAATCACACACACACACACAATCACACACACACACACACAAACACACACACACACACAAACACACACACACACACAAACACACACACACACACAATCACACACACACACACAATCACACACACACACACAATCACACACACACACACACAATCACACACACACACACACAATCACACACACACACACACAATCACACACACACACACACAATCACACACACACACACACAATCACACACACACAATCACACACACACACAATCACACACACACACAATCACACACACACACAATCACACACACACACAATCACACACACACACAATCACACACACACACAATCACACACACACACAATCACACAGAGAGAGAGAGAGAGAGAGAGAGAGAGAGAGAGAGAGAGAGAGAGAGAGAGAGAGAGAGAGAGAGAGAGAGAGAGAGAGAGAGAGAGAGAAAACATCTCTCATAGAACACTTAATGAGAAAACCCCTCACTATGCAGACATAAAACTTCTGAATTGTTTCCATCCTAATATCCCCCAAATTGCCTATTATGAAACTAAAAAAGAAATTAAAATTATGGCTCCTAGACAATCCTGTATGTTCAACAGATGAGTTTCTAGATTTAGTACACTTGTATGATGGAAGACTATCTAAAAATATATGTAATCTCTGATCTTAGACTGTCACAAACTTTAAATATTTGAATCTGAGATCTGACTACTGTCACATACTGTAGATTCCTTAATCTAAGTACTGCAATAACTAATTGTTTTTAAGTATAGTCCATATATGTAACATTATTCTCTCATCTAAATTTAGAAAAAGTTGAATAGATGAAAATGCCAGACAATAATTATTAGTAAGCAAGCCTCTGACCTGTCCAGAAGATGAACAGGAAACCTTTTTGTAATCAGTTGGTGATGGATCAAAATAAATAAACACTTTACTGAAAAGAGGAAAACAGCTCTAATGTGTAAGTGATTTTTCATTTTGAATTTACCTATTAGTTCATGAGATTTTTCAGATCGATGGACATACAACATTTTATAACCAATAACTTATGGTTGCCATCATCCCAAAACTGATCAGGTCACTGTGACCAGGACAACAAACTGACACTATAAAATATTTCTAGAGGGATTTGTTTCTACTGTAACACTAAAATTGTTAAAGTTAAAAAATTTTATACATGAAATATGAAGGCATACATAGGATGGTGATGGCCAACCTGCTCTATCACAAAATGCTTGTTTTACTTAATATTGATGTACTTTTGCTTTGAACTATTTTACAGTAAAAGATAACTACGTTTATCTCGATTTAATATGTTTCAGGTATAAAATGCACTTAACAATTACTCTGTAGTTATGCTGTAAGGAATAATTCAGTAGGTCAGTTTGTATTTTCTATCTTTTTAGAACAATTTTACTTCACTTTGTCCAGCTAAGCTAATGCTTAACTAAGTACCTAACAAGATGTAAAAAACAAAGTATTGTCAGGGTGCCCCAGCCAAGTGTGATAGGACCACTGTTCTTTCCTTTGTACTTCAGTTATCTAGTGGACAGGGCAAGCAACAATCTGTGACTTTTCTGATGATTATGCAGTATATGGAAAGGTGTCAGCCTGTAGGATGGTACAAAAGAACAGGCAAAATTTCCATTTGGTGTGATGAATGCTCAAATATAGCATTACTAGTGTTCTACTTGATAGTCATGTTGATTAACTATCAACATGTAATGCAAAGCAATATGAAATTTAACAAGCATATGAGAATTTTAGTAATTAAGGTGAATGGTAAACTTCAGTTTATTGGGAAAGTTTTGTTAAAGTGTGGTTCATTTGTCAAAGAGACAGCATAAAGTGCACTACTGTGACCCAGTCTTTACTTTTGCAAGTGTGATTGGGATCCCATCAGGTTGGATTAAACTGAGAAAGTAATTCAGAAGTGTGTTGCTGGATTTTTGTTTTGTTATGCTCGTGTGTACAGAAACAACTGGGTCATACATGCTTAAGTCAAAACTATAAAACACAAGAACAGATGAGTGAGAAACAACTATACATCAGTCCCAATTGACATCATAGAAGACAGCTAAAAAACAGGCACATGGAAAAAGGGCTAAAGAAGACACCATAGAGAAACAGAGGTCCAAAAATTAAATGGCCATAGCCATATTGCTTTGACAGATAAAAAAAGTCAACAGCCAGCATATCATTTGCTAAAACAGCTGATAAAGATGCCAAACCCAAGTGGGAATGTAAAAGGTTAAAATAGGGTTATTCCATCATGAAGTGGCAGATAGTTAAAACTTAGATGCATCGATGTGTTGTGGGTAGGTTCAAACACTAAGTATTGCAAAGATGCTTTGGAAACAAATGAGAATCCATGGAGGAAACAACATTCTTTAAAAGGAATTTTATTGTGAAAAGTTAGGGAACCAGCATCTGAAGCTGGCTGCAGAATTATTCTACCACAACCAATGTACATTTTCTCTAAGCACCACAACGGTAAGAGAAATTAGGACTTGTTTGTAGGCATATAGGCAGTCATTTTCCCCTTGCTGTATTTGTAACTGGAACAGGAAACAGTATACATGTAGATGTACATAAAAAGTCTGATATCTTGTGATTTAACAGTTATGTGGCATTGTCAGACCAATTCTAAAAACCAGTTGACTGTACAGAATAATTTTTTCTTTCCTGAAAAATGATTTCAGTGGCTTCCTTTTAGAACTGCTGTGTTTGAAGAAGATCTGTATGGGAATATGGTCAACTGGAAAGTCATTGACCACCTGTCATTTGGTTGCATATATGAAGGCAGAAAAGCAGAACATTCAGTCAGTGTCACAGATTGTTATGATTACAGCACTAAACTACACTATCCCCACTAATAATGTGCATCATTTTGTACAAATGTTTAGATACAACAAACGGGGCTGGCTGACAGATCACTGTTGCTAATTATTGGCATCAAAATTTCTTAGAAGTATGTATAGCATAAGACAATTGTGAAAATGGGTCAGAAGTGGTCTAAGTAGATATTCATTGGGTAGCAAAGGATACAACTCCTTTTTATTTTCTTCTTTGGTTTAACTGATATCACCCACACCCTCAAAAGTGTGTAAAGGCATTACTTGCAAGTTTCAAGTCAAATAAAATGATTTGACTTTACAGTTCATATAATTTGCCTGAAGTAACATCCAATAACGTTAAAGCTAGTTGGTTGCAGCCCGGATGAAGTGTGACAACTCAAATTACCACTGTCAGTTGAAGGAAAAACTACATACTACAAACAGCAAAATATCTGAAGAAATATGGGGCAAACTAGTGTATTTGTGTACAAAAAATTTAAATCAGTGTTCATGTGATGTTACTGCAGAAGTGGTATAGTTTTCAGAAGGAACTAGATGACAGTGACAATGATAAAATTCATCTTGCATATTATTGGCAGATTCAAAGTGAGAAATGCGTGAGTAGATGATTGTTACAAAAAATTTTCATCAACAGTAGCATACAAATATTTTTATCAGTGCATGACAACCTGTTCAGCCAACTAAATGAAAATAGCACTGATATCCAGCCTTGCTGTTGAGAAACTTGGAACGAACAAGTGATAAAGTTTAATTTTACATACACAGCAGGCAACAGCTCTCATAAGAACTGTGGTAAACTAGCACTTTGCAAAATCAAGTACTTTTCACTTATCCTAAGCCCGATCACTGGATCTGTAACTGCAAAAATGAAAAACCAGTCGCAAACCAATGAAGAAACACTCATAAGAGAAGCAATGCTCAGTCAACAAGTGATTCAGGCAACTGGAGAAGCACAGTACATGGATTCAGGAACAACTGACCACATGTCCTACATTCCTTTATGAAATATGTAGAATTTCCAGAGGCAAGACCTGTTCACATTTGTGATAAATACACTGCCACTGTCTGGTGACTATTCTGGCCTACAATGTGAAAGAATGGAAGGAGAAGCACATTAGCATTGTTTCATATTTGCCGGTGTCAACCTACAGCCTGTTCTTAGGTGCAGTCATTGATAAAGGTATGACTGATAAAATGCATGGCCTTAAAGGATAGAAGTAGTGTTGCAGTGGGAGAACACATTACAAATTGTTTAAAATTAAGTTTAAGGTTCTCCCAAATTTTGAGTAGCACAAATGTTGCTACTTGGGAACACCCTTTCAAGGCACATCAAAATAGCAGACACGTTTAACGAATTTTTTTAAGTGCTGTACCAAAACATTTTCACTGTTAAGATTGTATTTTTTTAAAATGGGTGAACTACTGCTTCCAGCTTGTGATACCAAATCAAAAGCACTACATGAGCTTGTACAGCTAAGTTTGTGTATAAAACTTCAGAGATGTTGCTTATACAGAAATTTTTTAAGGACAATTGCAGTACACATGAAACATAAAAAGCAGTGTAAATAATTCATCTGCAGCAGGCAACCTTCAGAATGTTGGTGTGGTGCAAGATTCAACCAAAGTCTTTAGAGAGAATGGTGCACACACTCAAGTTTTCTTTACAGGTGCAGTAGCTGATTAAGGTGTTCAGTGTAATAGGAATTCTCAGTTAATATATTACAGATCGTTGAGACTGCAAACAGAATGTGGGAACCACATTCATTTTAAATATTTTCAACCCAGAAAGGTAAAGCTGTGACGTGGAGAAAAATGGAAAATGCAGTTAATGATGAAATTAATTGCTTGACAGTTAATCAAAACCTGATATTAGTTTATGCACCTACACTTGAACTGGTCATTAGTAACAGTTGAATGTACAAAATTAAGTATTCTAGTGGTGGTGATACTCCAAATTTGAAGACAAGAGATGTCTAGGGGTTTCAAGTGAGTTGCAGAGAGATTTTCTTGAAATATAGTCTAGTGACTATGACTGTTGAGATTGTATTACCAAATGCAGCATCCACAAATAGGTCTAACTGTTTTCTGTCCAAATTGATTTTATTCATGGAAATTTAACGAACCTTTTAAATAAGCAACCAAAATTTTTTAAGGAGGGGTCTAACCCTGTGTGTTAAAGCCTACATTTCACATCAGTTTTGTGCGTATTTGGTCTCCCCAAAAAGTCAGATCCATATATATTCAAGAAGAAAAAGATAATTTTAAAAGTATGATAGCTACTAGAGATTCCACCACCATTTAATTTTTACTGAGTGAACTACGAAGATAATTTTACATCACATCAAGAAAATTGCGTAACTATTTGGCCTGCAGGCAGAAATGTTAGCAGATCGTTCTGTTTTTCTGTACCAAGAAGCCTATGCCATTACCATGCTACGCCACTTCATGATCAAGGATATTAACCCCATAACAGTACCCACAATCAAATGTGTGCCATCATGCATGAAAAGGGTCAGGACGTAACCAATATGCCATACAGGCGAGCTCAATAATGTGATACTGACTGCTGTTTATTTGTCAACTAGGAAATCAGTTTCTGTTGTTAAAGCTTTCTAAACCCACTTTTGTGTGCAAGAATGATCACCACTAAGGCATAGTTTAATGCCCATTGCCAAATGGCTGCAGTGTCATCACTGCTGAATCAGATTTCACTGCACTGTGCATGTATGTTTGCACAGCATGTTTGTCAACTGTTGAGCCACTGGTGGTTAAACTTCAAGACCTGGATACATCTAAAAGACAGCCAAGGAAAGGCAGAAAATCACCACATGGGGTCAAAAGAATCTTTAAAGAATACTTCAAGACACCAGATCTAGACAGAAGCCATGGGGCAGATGGAATGTGTGTGACCAGAGGCAACAGTGAAGGAAGTTGCAGTTCCGAATACACACTGGAGATGTGGCAATTGTTTTGGGAAGTGGTGCTCCCCTTCAAGGGGAAGACACAGAACTTGGGATGTTCAGGGAAGCTATGAAAGTGTATATCACAGCTAAGCAACTGTTGGTGCCTGATACATAATGGAGGAACTACAGCCTTTATTAGTAGGCTGTTCACAGGGCTAGTTCAGAAGGCTGCTTTCACAAGCTGGACCCCACAATGGCGAGTGGGGTCCAGTATCTGCAATGCTGAACAGTATGCAACAGTCCCATAATCAATATGAGACAGAATCAGGACTGTGTAAAGCCATGAAAGAGAAACTATCTGCACCCCACCTAGTGTTTCTGAGGCAGCAAAGTGTTGAGGTGTAACCAGCAATTTCACCTAAGTTGGTGAAGGTGGGGAACCATAAAGTGGTGCATCTCAACTTGAAGTAGTAATTGATCTTTTAAGTAAAGCTCTCATTGTGGGTGGACAATATAACAGCAACAGAAGTGCACGACATTAAGTCTTGCTGGCTTAAGACCGAAAGCTATGGGCGAGAGCCCATCAATTGTATGGCACCATGCCGCCAATGCTCAGCAACACCCATACTAGAGGAGCAATAATGAAAAGAAAAATCGTCAGCATTTAAGTAGGGCAATACCGAAGACACCACAGCCTCTGTTAGATCATTGATAGCCACCAGAAAGAGGGACAAGCCATATGGAGCCAAGCAGGACCCTGTTCTCTTTCAGATGGGGGTACTGCGTCAGGCACCCACTTTAACCTGGAACATATGGTATGCCAAGTTCTTGACAAAAATCATGAGTGGATCACAGAGACCCCAGTCATGGAACATAGTAAGGATGTGGTGATGCCATGTCAAAAGCCTTCTGTAGATTTAAAAGACAGCGATAAGATGCTGACAACATTGAAAGGCTATCTGGATGGTGGATTACAGGTGAACCTAACTATCAGCACACTGTAGTAGCCTTTGCAAAAACTGCCTTGAGATTCAGCCAGAAGGCCCAGAGACTCAAGGAGTAAACACTGCCACTTGCTCACCATGCATTTGAGCTGCTTACAGTGAACATCGATAAGGCCGATTGGGGGATAACTATTTCTAAGAGAAATTTCTAAGCAGGTTCTCACCCAGTTTCAGTACTGGAACTATCACACTTTCTCACCGCTGAGATGGGAACCCGCCACCATTCCAGATCTGATTAAATAGGGCAAGGATGTGATGCTGGCAGTCACAGATGTTTCAGAATTTGGTTGCTACTGTGGTGTGGCACTGGTGCCATATCAGGGCAATGAGCTAGGAACTTAAGAGTACCATTCACTGAATGGCGTATTATATTGCTCCAGATGGCAGACAGTAAAAGACAAACATTCACCACACCAGCAGTTTTATGAGCCAAAAGGCAGAGTGGTATTCCTCAGATGCATATGCATGACCATAATGCTCAGGAAAATGTTCAGCAACAGCTTCTAGATCATCATAAACATCACCATGTAAGGAAATATTTGTTACACCTGCAAGGGACTAAGCTGTTGAGGCATCTGATCTCGGTCCATACCTGCAATGGACAGGTACGTGATCCAATGATTGAAACACACTGTTCCCAGAAATCTCACTTTTGTCATTTTATGAGGTAGCAGACTTGGACATGGTTCTATTTAAAGAATATGAGCTGCTCCAGTGAAAGGTGCCACTTGTGGCATTGGAGAGCTCTTACAATCTAATGGCTGCAGTGATTGCTGGTGTCCAGAGTGCTAACTTCTCACAGGTTAATCCTAAGGAATGGGAATGGCTTGGTTGGCTGCCAAAAGAAAAGCTGCCATTGTATGCTCAGTAGCCACATAGATACTGTCTTGTGATGGAGGGCTAAGGAAGACAGCAGAGGTGAACCTATTCCAGTCAGCATTAGAAAACTGATCTGGGTGGGCATGCAGGGCAGTAACACTAACAGAGGGACATGAAAATTGGAAATTGGTCACTACCACAGAGGTCATCATGGACTCTTCAGTGGATGGATGGTAGAAGAACAAGGCAGGTAAAAGAAAAATTGCCAAAAAAGGCGTGTGCCACACTGAAGTGTGTGGGGCACTAGAGGCAAAGATGAAGCTATATTTAGATATCTTTACCACAGCCAGTGGTCATTGTTCCACCTCACAAATGGTTATGGGCTTTGAAATCACCTGAGACTAGGAAAGGTGTGGGGAGGTGAGAGAGTAATACAGGCAGTATATTCCGAGATACAGTCAAGTAGTAGTTAAACATTACAGATAGTAAAATCCTAATGTGCCCTTACATGAACAGCCACAGTCCCCAAAGGTATATCAAGAAGCATAAGGTCACTACACAGAGTGCAGCACTAACTCTAGTCAAGTACTCTCTCATGGTAGGTACAATTCATAAAATAACCTTGGCAGGCACAATGTGCTGGGTCCGAGTTGCTGGAAACCCCATTTCCTGCATTGCAATACAGAATACAGGGTAAGTGCTTAAAAGTTGCCATAGCTTAGCCAGGTCATCAAAAATCTGTTACATGCTGCCACTGGTTGAGAGGTCTGGATTCACTGACAGGTTACCTGGAGAGATCTGTGGTGTTAAGAGGCCACTGGGATCCTCATCTTGGGCACAGTATTAGTACATGCTGAGTGGTGGCAAGGGGGACCAGAGTTTCCTTCACCTTAGGGACTTCCTTTTGTCATTGCTGACAACGTCAACATTGTCGTCATCCTCTCCTCCAACAAGGTCTGGGAAGGTTTCTCTGGATTGGTTTTAGGGACAGACGAAGAATAAGCAATCAAACATCCAGAAGCAAGTGGCTTACCCAGCTACTGGCTGGCATCTGGCTGTGGACCAGTATAACTGTAGAAAGGAAAGTCCTGAGGCACCTCTCTTCCTCACTAGAGAAGCCCGACTAGGAAGTGGTACCTCCAGCTGGGGATGGGGACTGGTGCCCCTGGCAGGAAGGGAGCTAGTGCTCCCAAAGTGGTTGCAGTGGAAACAGCAGAAAGACCCCCACCTCCTGGGGGACAGGTATTACATTGCTCAGAGCCCACTGTAAGAGCTGCAACAGAGGGAAACACCAACAGCAGAGAAAGTGATTACATTGCAGCTGTAATTTAAGATTGTGTCATTTGACTGGGATTACACCACTAACTTTTCTGGCCTCTTGATATGTGAGCTTTTCCAGGAGCATTCTCCTTGATTTTCTTCTCATGCTTAAAAATGGAGCATCTGATGAGCAGGAAGCAGCTCACCAGTTTACACAGATGCAGGAGGGCAGAAGGAAAGTTTATGTGCAACATATTACCACAACCCTGTCAGACAGGGGTAGCAGAGCAGCTGGAAGACATACATCTGAAGCATGTTAGAGGAGGAATGTAAGGCTTCATATCACACCTGCAGACCATGACCTTGACCCTTCTTAGGCAAGATATCACCCACTAAAGCCAAGATGAAGGCCCCAGTAGCAACTTGCTACCATTGGTCCCCTATGGACTTGACAGATGAAGTCCACATCCTGTAGCTTTAAGTTTTCTTGCACCTCATTGTCAAATTGCTTAAGAAAATCATGGTGAACAATAATGACCTGAACCATATTGAGATTTGTGGGGAGTGATTCATGGGAATATCACCCAGTATTTCACTGGAAAGCAGCATTTGTGACTGGGCAGCAGATGACTTTTTAATCAGGAGGAAATTGCTATTCATCTTAGAGATGGCTGGCTGCCCTTTTCCCATATTTGTCTTCAGTGCTTGACAAAAGATGATTTTGCTTGGTTTGTGGGGTGCTCAACTGCACAGTTATCAGAGCCTGTACAAATCCCTAATATTTACTCAGTCCAATCACCACTTCCATGAATGATGAAAAAACAAACACCCAGTCTCCAGAGGTAGCAACACTAGCCACTAGACCATGAGCTGTGGACATCGGTGCTCATACAGGCCAGGTAGGGGGGGGGGGGGGGAGGGAGGGGAGTGTTCTCTTGTACTATGTTCCTTGCAGTGTGGGCATGGAAGGGAACACATTGGGATCTTCTTTCATTGCATCATATAAGGCCTTTCCATTTGAGGGGACTGCTGAGGCTTTGTGATGACCAGCAGGAAAAATTTTATGTCACTTCCTCTGCAAACTATCTGCCATGGTGCCACTCACACTGAATGGGGCTCTGCCCATGGGTGCCAACCAGCCATAGCAACAGCTATGTGGCCAGTAATCAATTGCTGGGAGTCCCATGCCCCAGTCATGATGGGTGCATACTCCATGGAATACATGGCAAGTGTGTGGAGCAAGCACCAACAGTGCAGTCCCTGTGTGATCAGAGGGCTATCACCATGCTGGTACTTGAGTACCCTGCCAACAGCATGGCTACTGTGCTGGTTTTGGGTGTACTATGGCAACAGTAGAGAATGGTGCAGGGTGAACAGGCCCAAAGGCAGAGCATGCACCATATTGGGCAACCTATCCTGCACAACACTAACTTCTATAAAATTTGGGAAAGACAGCAGATCAAACCCAGTAATGCTGGATCATACAATCGTCAACCAAAGGTGAAAATAGTAGCAAGAGCGAAACAGGAGATCACGACCAAAATTGTGAACCAAGTTTAAGCATGGTTTGTGCCAAATGGACCATTTGATAGAAAGTCAGGAGGTAAGAGACAGTCTAGTGTATGTTTGCAGCCCAAGAGGAAGTATTGCTGCGAAGGCTGGGGCCCAAGGGAATCTAACCATTTACTATCCCAAAGAGTGGTGAACCCCTGAGCAGGGAGGGGGTTTAAGCTGCAAGTGACAGGTTTCTGGTTGCAGCAACAGACTGAGAAGGGTGCCCAAAGGCATCCTGACATTTCCACACAGGATGTAATACAATTGGTAATGACTGCTTGAGGCAACAACCAGAGATGGCCACCAGGGGAGCATCTCTGCGCACAATTTTTATATATTATCGCAATTAGTAGTGGAAACTGATGTGGGTGAAAGAGGGGAAAAGGGAGGCACCAAATGATGATAGTTTTTGGAAAAGTTTTCCCACACTGGCTCTGTCCATAAATTATCGATTCCCATAGTTTATCATTACAAACTTTCACAGCAGAAATTTGAACAATAATTAAAACTGGCCATGGTGGGAGTTCTGTATCTTCACATACACAGATTGCCACTTAAATTTTCACTGATGCTATCCACAAAGTATCCACAAAGGTTGAAGGATGAACGTTAACGAAAACCTTATCTGTGCTTCCAAGATATGGATTAAGTTCTTCCAGGTAACAGACTAGATAGTTCAACTCTAAAAGAATTTAAGCATTTTTTGCACAATGGATTTTACAGGGCACATAAATGGATTGATAGATATTTCCAACTTCTACAGATACTTTAATGCAGTTTTAAGAAGCTTAGGACATGACAGAGGCAAATGGGAACACCTGGAGGGAAGACAATTTTCTTTTCACTAAAAGAACTTTGACTATTAGGAAAATTTATTTTAAACTAACTGCAGAATGATTTCACTGTCAATGTGTATTTCGCATAAAGGCCTTAAGAGAAATTGGGGATTCTATGGAGGCATATAGTTATTTTTACCCTTGTTCTACTTGCAAATGAAACAGGGTGGAAATAACTAGTAAGGATACAAGGTATCCTCTGCCACACACCATATGGTGGCTTGTGGAGTATGTTCATTGATGTAGTGGGAAAGGACAGGTAGGGTTGTGCCATATTTTTTGTGGGGTTGTAGGGCACTCAACAACTAAAGTCATTAGCACCCAGTGACAAATGTAAGTGCACATATAATCTGGTAAAACAAGGGGGAACACCAAAATGTTCTTACAAAGATGTACATAAAATTAGAAGAGTTATATGTCTTTGGACAAGTCCATCAAAGTAATAAAACGAAGAACATGAGCACCTGCTCAAGTATCATCAGCTAAAGTTTCCTGTAAGGTAGATGGCAGAGGCACGACAACACGAGTGATTAAAATGGGGACATGACAATAAAACATGGCACACTGTCAATGCATGGCCACAAGGGCACTGCGGGGAGAAGCAGGTAGCAGTGACTAAACCAGCAATGCCCAATCCACAACCTGACCAAAATGACCTCTCACCAAGATGGTTGGGAGGAGGTGGTCCAAGCTGTTGGGAACAGTTTTATGGCCCGGAGCTTATTTTCTTGAAGTGACAACCAAGTATCCACCATAATGACACAAACCTCTTACAAACAACCCCACTCATGTCAGACAATGGGACACAAAGGGAGGCTGGCTGAGACAGGAGAACTGCAGCCTTGGTCACAACATCAGGAGCCTCATTCCCAGGCACTCCTACATGGCCTGCAACCCACATAAAGCTAACAGGAGAGCCATCATCAGCAACAGAATGGAGGGATTGCTGGATCTGTTGCACCAACAGATGGACTGGATATGGAGCCTCAAGGCTCTGAAGAGCACCGAGTGAATCAGAGCAGAGTACATATGGAGAATGGCGGAGGCAGCAGACATACTGAACAGCCTGACACACAGCAAAAACCTCGACCGTAAAGCTGGAACACTGGTCGAGGAGCCGGTATTTAAAGGTGACGGCCTCGACGACAAAGGCACAGCCGACAACATCGTCAGTTTTGGAGCCATAAGTGTAAATAAAGGTGTTACTGGCAAGTCACGCATGAAGTTCGACACACCGTGAGCAATACACTCCATCTGGAGTACCATCCTTTGGGAGTGAGCTGAGGTCAAGATGAATGTGAACTGGAGCCTGGAACCCAGGTGGTGTCAGACTTTCACCCTCTCTGAAGGTGGAAGGGAGGGCAAAATACAGTCTAAGCAGGCAACGAAAGCGGACTCCAGGGGGCAGCAGGGCAGACACACAAAACCCATACTGACGGTTGAGAGGATCGTCAAAGAAGGACTGATAAGAGGGTTTTTTGTGGTTTTAGGGCGCACCACTACAATGGTCATTAGCGCCCTGACTAATTTAGGAATGTACCGCGAGGCACAAGGTTAAAACATCAACCAAAAGGGACAACACTATAAAAGACATATTAACCGACATAGGATTAAAAAACTACAGCATAATCAAACGTCCTTAGACAGGTGTGTCAAGTTGATAAAACGAAGAACGCGAACAGCAGCTCCTGGGTCATCCGCTAAAATGGCATCCAGAGTACATGGCAGGCCAAGATCAAGACACAGCGTAGTAAAATCCAGACAGGACGTTAAAATTTGGCGGACCGTCAGCAATTGCCCACATGGACAAACTGATAAAAGGGGTGGTCGGGCATTGACAATAGCTGGCAGGCATACCGACAAAGCAGTACGTTGCACTGGTAGGTCAATGGTAAATCGGCAGCTTCAGCATAAAGACTCTCGACGGGAGTAGTATAGAATGGTCCGGTCGCAGGACATAACCCCCAATGATGGATGTAGTTCAGAGGGCATATGAGGGAAGGCAAAGCAGATGAGTAGATGAGGCTCCCATAATCCAGCTTTGATGGAACTATGGACTGATAAGCGAAGCAGGACGCTGCGATCCTGCTCCCCAAGATGAACCACTAAGAACACAGAGGACATTAAGGGAACGTGTACAACGGGCAGCCAAATGAGAGACATGTGGAGACCAACAAAGTTTCCTATCCAGTGTGAGCCCTAAAAACTTTGTTGTCTCCACAAATCGGAGAACAACAGGACTGAGATGTAAGGATGGTGGAAGGAATGCTTTATATCACCAAAAGTTGATCCAAACTGTCTTCTCTTCAGAGAACCTGAAGCCCTTAGCCACACTCCATCAGTATAGGCTGTCAAGACAACGCTGAAGGCAACACTCCAGGAGGCATGTTCTCTGGCCACTGCATTAGATCGTGAAGTCATCTACGAAGAGAGCCGGAAATGTTAGGTGGAATGCAATCCATAACCCACACGTACCCTAAACATTTGATCTGTTAAAAATCAATAAAAAGGGGCAGGCAGACACGTAGGATCCACCTGTGCATAGTGCAGACGATACCTCCTCTCCAACATATCTTAAGCCTTCTCCAAATAGAAGAACACAGCTACCATTTGGCACTTTCACAAAAAGTTGTACATGATGAACGTTGACACTATCACAAGGTGGACAACAGCGGAGCTACGTCAACGAGAGCTGCATTGAACATTTGTAAGAAGCCGTCGAGATTCAAGAATCCAAACCAACTGAGCGTTAACCATGTGCTCCATCACCTGACGGCCTCACGCCAATGCACGAAGACCTGACCTTCAGTCGAGACGCGATTATAGGTACGAAGAAGAAAGCATTTTCCTGCTAGAGAAAGGTGTGTCAGAATGTGAATGGCATCTGGCCCCGGAGCAGAGGACCGGGACCTTGCAAATGCATGTTCGAGTTCCCGCATGATAAAGGGGGCATTATAATCTTCTAGAGTCTGCAAGTTGAAGGAAGATCGCCGAGCCTCTTCTGCCTCTTCTTGGAAGGAAGGCAGAGTGGTAATAGGCGTAGCTTGAAACCTCCACAAAAAAGCGGTCAAAGGCGTTGGAGACCTCCACAGGGTCCACAAGTACCTTATTACCTGAGGTCAGGCCAGGTATTGAGGAGTGGGCCTTCATGCCAGACAGCTGGTGCAGGCCACCCCAGACAATAGTAAAACTGTTAAAGGAGCTTGTGAAAGAGCCCAAACAAGCTTTTTGCTGTCTTTGATGACTCGACATTGTGCTCTGAGTCTTTTGTAAGTAATACAGTTTGCCAGAGGATGGCAGCGAAAGGTGTGTGAAGCACGTTGAGCACGGATAGTGTCTCTGCAAGCCTCATTCTGCCAGGGGACTGAAACGCGGCGTGAAGAGATAGTACAAAGAATGGACTGTCACAGCTGAGAAGATTTTTGTCTGGAAAGGTTGACAGTGAGGAGTAAAGTCCCCAGTAAGCTTTCGGTATATTCCAGCTCGAGGGACGTGGGGATGCGGTGTGGTGCAGGATACGAACGACACACGGGAAATGGTCGCTCGAATAGGTGTCAGAAAGGACATAACACGCGAACCGATGGGAGAGAGTGGTAGAACAAATCGAGAGGTCTAAGTGGGAGTAGGTATGAGTAGAGTTAGAGGAAAGTCACAGCACCAGTATTGAGGCACACACGATTGAGATTGTTGTAGACATTCACCAAGAGGAAGCCCCTCTGACAGGATGCAGGAGAACCCCAAAGGGGATGATGGGCATTGAAGTCGCCAAACAATAAAAACGGTGGAGGAAGCTGAGCAATCAGGTGCATCACGTCAGCCCGACTAACGGGTGACAGTGTAGACAGTACAAACAGAAAAAGTTAAGGCAGAAAGAGTAATACGGTCAGCTAGTTCTTAGAGTGGGGTGGTCAATGAGATGGGATGGTAATAGCCATGGTCCCGGATGAGAAACATGACCCACCATGAGCTGGAATACCATTCGCAGGTGTTAGGTTAGATCGCTCGGAGGTATAGTGGGTAAAAGCAATATGGTCAGTTGAGCCTAACCATTTCCTGGAGATCAATGATGAGCGGACAGAGCAGGCAGCGGAGCAGATGTAATTCCTCCCGATTAGATCGAATACCTCTCATGTTCCAATGTAACAGAGCCATCGCGAATCAGAGAAAGGGGGAACAAAACGGGTGAGGAGCTGGTTACCTTGATGGCCACAAAGGGCCAGGTTTCGAAGGAGCATCGCTACAACCATAGGGAGGCAGATCCTGTTCCATTGAGTCATCGCCAGCTGCGTCCACATCCCTAGGTTGTGTAAAAGGGGCAGCATCATCCGCCGACAACAGGCCAGCAGGCCAGCAGAGCATCCCGGTGAAACAGAGGATGACCAGGAGCAGCAAATGTCAGATGGAGCATCAGACAAAATGCTCCAGGGTGGAGAGGGGGATAAAGACTACTACTTTGAGGCCTTCTTGGAAGACCGATGAGTCAAAGGGATGATAGGCTGTGGGGGCCGGACGCGAAGAAAGTCCTCACGCTCTGCATTCTTTTCTGAGCGCCGGACCTCGGAAGCCGAGGTTTGTAACGTTTCTCCGATGGACGCACGAGAAGAGGATCACTTCTCAGGCGGAGGAGGAGCCCCTGGGGCAGAGGGGACAGGGGCCGTGAGGGAGGAGGATTTGGAAGGGAGAGATTTGGGAGGCAGAGGCACAGACCCCAGATGGGGTGAGGAGGTGGAGGGGGGACAGGATAGGGGTGAGGATACTGCAGAAGGTGTAGACATGACCGAAGAAAACGACGTTGTCAATATCACGGGATGGAGGTGGTTTTATTTCTTCCTGGCCTCAGAATAAGACAGACGGTCCAAGGTTTTCAATTCTTTTATCTTCTCCTGATATGCGGGCAGTCTAAAGATCTAGGCGAGTGGAGGCCAGGACAATTGACGCACTGAGGTGGTGGGGTGCATTTATGTCGACCAGGGCTCTCCTCATTGGGCGCCACCCATCATCAGGAAGGTCCACCTGGCAGGTTGACCGAGTCCTGAAGCCCCAGGTAGACAGGCATCGGGTCGTTGACTTGTGGGGGAGGGTGTAGCTCAGGTATCGGCAGTACGATCCATGTGTTGACAGGGGGGCTACAACTTGGAGGGTACATGACGACCCCACCAACAGGCTGGCTACCGTGCTGGATTTCAGGTGCCACGGGAAGTCCATCATGATCGTAGTGCAGATGGGGACACACTATGGACATAACTTGTGCAACCCATCAGGTGTTTAGGCCCAAATTGATGAACCATATGTGCAGTTACAATGCTGTTACCATGATGAGTGCCAAGGACCTGTGATACACCACGTAAGGTGTCCTTCCCCAAAAGGCTCTTACTTCTGTAGAATTTTGAAAAAAGGAGGTCAAACCCCAATGGGGACCATTACATTTAAGGCCAAAATGGTTGAAACTCCTTTTAGTCGCCTCTTACAACAGGCAGGAATACCTCAGGCCTATTCTTACCCCGGACCTGCAGGATGTGTGGCATATACTCAATATTTTATTTGTACATTGAACAGGCTGTGGAGGAAACTAAGGAGTTAAGAAAAGAAACTGTTTAGGGAGGAAATACCTTACAGTTTACTAATGACATTGCAGTCCTGTCAGACAGCAGATGGCTTGGAAGACCAAATTAAGAGAGACTACCAACCTGGAGAGGTCTTACAAGATGATAAAAACAGGGGCAATGGAATTTAATGAAATCAGTGGACACTGAGGGAATTAGATTAAGAAACAAGACTAACTGCAGCAGATCAGTTTTGTTAGTTTGGCAGCAAAATAAGTGACTATGGCAGAAGTGGACGAAGGTGTGAAGTACAGGCTGGCAACAGCAAGAAGTCCATTTCTGAAGAGAAGTCTGCTCCTGAATACAAATTCTAATGTCAGGAAATCTTTTCTGAAGGTGTCGTGTAGTTTTTCATGGACTTGCAAGGCTGAGGATGAGTTCAGGCAAAACTTTAGTGCTTTTGGAATATGGTGTTACAGGAAATTGTTAAAAATTATCTGAGTATATGGAACTAGTGAGATGGAATTAAACTGTAAAAATATGTATATTTATGGCACAGCTTGACTGAAAGAAGAGTGCAGTAGATAGGACCCATTTGGAGCCATCAACAAGCAGTCCACTTGGTAATGGATTAAAGTGTGATGGTAAAAATTGTCTATAGATACTAATGCAATAATCCAGTAAGTAGGTTACAGTATATGTAGATTGCAGTAGTTATGCAGAGATGGTGATTTCACTTAAGCTAATATACAGAGCTTTATGAGACCAGTCCTTCGACATACAGGAGCAAGTCTTAACACAAAGGAGGTAAGACTAATAACCTGACAGGGCTGCAAGCTGCCATGGCACCAGTACTAGTTCATTATATTTATGTGATGTGTAAGTGAATGTGTTTTAATTTAACTATTGCTATTTGGACTGCTGCTCTTACTATGTAAATCTAAAGTGGCACCTGTCCTGCTGTTCACATTATTTTACTCTTTTCTCCAGACTAGCACTGACAAGTTTTTTTCGTCACTTTCAGTTACTTCCGCTATGTGACAATGGATTTGGTGGTATTTAAATACTCTAGCCAAACAATATTTTGCAAAATTTATGTTCCAATATTGAGGCTGAGACTCTTCTAGTTAGAGTCAAGGCAACTTTGATGTATCTGAATATGAAAACCTGCCTATTTATTCTCAGAGGCTCAAACCATGTGAAAGCAGACACACATGGGGTCACGACAGACCTATCTATAACAACAGTATCACTTTTTACACAGGTGCAATATGTTGCAAGTGCCAAGTATTAACACACAACCCTCTACCAGCCACAAATTCACAACCATCTGAAACATGGTTCATTATGTTAGTGGTGGAGTGTTAGGCATCAAAGACAAGTAACCATGAGAATGTGGAATAAGAGCATTACTTGAGTTTTCTAGATTAAGGCCGTAAGTTCTGTTCTGGTCAACATTTGGCAATATCATTAAAGAACATTAAGTGAAGGTCAGCACACACCACTCACGTTGGCAGCTCTCCTAGGTACAAAAGTGTCTGCTTCTATGAAGCTCTTACAGAAGAACAAATCTGCAGTAGCTGAAAAAAAATTATTTCCACTGAGTGATTCCATGCATTATGAATGTAGAAACTGACAACCTGATAAACCAGGATGAGGCCCTTCAACAAGAAAATTCTTTGACTTATTTCAGGTCTTCATGTTCACAGTAATTATTTTTCACTCTACTCCTTGCTCTTTCACAACCTGCCACCAATAGCAACAGTGAGCTGGCAAAATAGTGCATGTGGTTATCCAAAAATATTTCCAGACTGTGGGACAAAAACCATAACAGTAGGAACACTGCAGAAATGTTGTTTCAGTAGATCCATAAATTTTAGCTTTAGCCACAAACAAGCTTGCACCACTTGTTTCAGGTCTCATATATTAAAATTCTGCCACTGAAAAGAAGCAATGATCTAGTAAGAACGCCATTAGAGTTTTACAAAAGAGTTTAATTACATGATTTTTACCTTATGTGGAACACCTGTAAATTTTTATACCACTGTATTGTGGTAGTTTTGTAGGCTATGTGGTGAGTGGGCATGAAGCTTTTCCTTTTGTCTGATACTCATGGATATTAAAATTTTCATTTATATCTAATTCTTTCTAACATTGTTACAGATTTATAGTATATACACACAGGAAGTGGCAGGATTACTTACTTTCAAAATACAGGTTTCTAAGAATCTGTTTACTGAGCATGTTGCATTGCTCTTACAGTTCCTATGTGTTAGGGAAATGAGTGAACTAGGTTATTTATTAACCCAGAATATAATACTGTACAGAAGGATGCCTCATCTAAGTAGGCAACCCAGACAATAGTAACTTTAACAGAGTAATCAGAGACTAAAATTTATAGTTCCATTTATCTTCTTCCTATGTGTATGCCATTTGAAGTTAATTTGAAGCCATATGCCTAAAAATTTAGTTTCTAGAGGATGAAATTTTGTTGATTTTTGGCACATAAGCATTTCATGCATCACCTTTTAAATGAGTTTAGAAATGTTTTTGGCGTTAATAGTTTACTGCTCTCAAACTATCTAGATGTAATGTAGTTTTATTCAGAGCTGCTTGTAGCTGACTTGGCAAGTTTCCTGTAATAAGGATGATGGTGTTAACTGCAAACATGATGTGTGTGATAACATTTAGAACTATCTTTTATATACAGCAGAAAGGATTGGCTAAAGAATGGATCCTGAGCGACTAATTTCTGCACCTGAGAAGTAGTTTTCTTTAGCTCATATTTGTTTTTGCCAAATACAAGGAGAACCATTTTAGTGCAGTGCCTTTAATACCATATACTTTGAGCTTCTCCAAAATCCAGTATTTCAAAAGTCTAAAAATGCCAGTGGAACTTTTGTTCAGTGTATGCAGGGCATTGTATATAAAATCTTAGATGGGACTAATTTTATATTTTTCCCCAACTCCATGCTGAGTATTAGTACATTTTTTCTCTAAAAATTAAGTTAACCTATTATACATTACTTTTTCTATTTTTTACTACACCCTGATAAGGCAACTGGCCAATAGTTTTTTATATTGTCTTTTATTCACAGGTACCCCTTTTGCAACTTTTATACCGCCTGGAAATGTGCCTGTCAAAAGATTTGTAATGCATTGTTTTATGATACAATCAGGAATAACCAATTCCTGATATTTTTGTAAGCATTAATGCAACATGGATGATTTCATCTGGAGTTGTTCCATGAACAGATTGAAGAGGGACATAACTGCACTCTGTTTTTCTATTTCTATTCTGTTTTGTCACAAAATCTTTACAGGTGTTACTATGCAGGTATCACAATTTCAGTGTCTTGAGTATCAAAATCTTGTCCTCACACTTCAGAGTGACATTTTCCATTTGCATTACACACGATAGCAGAAATAGGCAATTTAAAAATTATGTTAGTTTATTCGGCCTACTTCCATTCACTAATGAGTTATGGAATCATCTGGGGAATCTCCTCTCACAAAGAGAACATTTTCAAAATTCAGAAACTAGTCATTAGAATTTTATTTGGTTTCAGTCCTCCATCATGCAGCAGCCTCTTTAAGAAACTTTGTATTCTAGCTACTGCTTCTCAGTACATATACTCGTTTGCCATTTCCAACATGTCTATACAAAATAGTACAAAAGATGATAATACCAGAACCAAAGACAATCTGTGTAAGGACTATAAAAGCTTAACATTAGTACAAAAAGGATTCAAATATGTGGGTACTCATTCAATAACTTTCCAGAGCATATTAAAGGTCTTTTAAGTGAAAGATCGATTCCAGAGTGAATTTAAGAAGTTTGTTGGCCAACTCTTAATCCTTTTGAATATTTTCACAAGGATTCAGGATCCTAACTTGCTAGCATTCGAATTTTACAAAATCTATGTATCTGAGTAAAGAAGTATCTAAAAAATTGTCTTTCCACATCCCGAAGACTCCAAGGGATCTATGGAAAATAAATGTAACAATCAAGGGACACTTCACTTTCTTCCTTCTTTAATACTTTTAATACTGTTTGGCTTTTATTTGCTGACATTTTCTTATTACTGGATTTTTGCGTGGTGTATCACATTTATGTAAATCTGAATCTCTTTGAATGTAGCTGTTCAGAAATGGGGGTATGTTATTGTTTTTCCTGTATGTGAGTAGTTCTCTTTTCCTCACACTTTAGATTTTGGTCCTGTTTTTATCCGTATCTGCCTTTGGAATCACTGGACATTTTTAGAGCTTCTAACCTTTTTCTGGTATTACCTATTTGTAAAACTTCTTCCTGGCAGCAATATTTCCAGAATGAATCTTCCACTCTACAGTAGTGTAGCCTATGTTTTTAAACTTTCTTAGAGAACCCAGCTATGAGCCAGACAGGGACACAAACTTAGTCAGAACCTCTTTTCTTGTGAGCAATCTATATCAATAGAGACTGCCCACGTAACAGTAACCTTAATCCCTTGTGCATGTTCATATTTAGTGCAAAGGGCCAACATGTGTGCCAGTCCAGCAGAAGGAGACCTCAGCTACAAAGATGTGGCTGTATTTCAGACTAAAAAAATCGTGAGTGAACCTAGTATGGCCAATAGATGGTAGTTTGACCCTCTGGGAGGGAGAGGGGAGAGAGAGAGAGAGAGAGAGAGAGAGAGAGAGAGAGAGAGAGAGAGAGAGAGAGAGAGAGAGAGAGAGAGAGAGAGAGAGAGAGAGAGAGCCATGCGGTGGGAGTCTGATTACATGAAGTTCGTTAAACAGGGAGAAGCTTCGAACACATACCTGTTTGGCCTTCTCCATCTGAAGCGCTAACGTCAGCGCAGAGATTCCACCTTTCTTCTTTCGTGATGTGGCCGTGCTTTGTTCCATAGCTGATGTACCTCCTGGTGTTGAAGTTTCTTCCTCCTCTTTGTCCTCTTTGACGTTTACATCCTCATTTCCATCCTTAACCACCACAAAGCTGTCATTTGATTTAGTTTCCTGGTCAACTGCAAGCTGCTCATCTTTTGCAGAAGCAAACCCACTGCTCTCGCCTCCGACAGCTGCTGCAGCACTGCTTGGCGTCAGGTAAACTGAAGAGGACAGTTTACAGTCCCCCAGAGGCTCTGGACTGAAGGGGCTACCGGTACCACTACTCTGATATTTTCGGGTCTTTACTTTGACAGGTATTATGCTTAACAACTTTGTGCCTTCCAGACGTATTGTGCTACTAGGCACTTTTTCAGGAATAGGGGTGGCCCCACGTTCGGCATCCTGCTTGGTGTCAAACTGACCCGAATATGTTTGCCCCATTCCCTCTTCTGGTGTGTTACAGTCACTGCCTTTCTTATCTTCTACGAGCTTAACAGAGTCGTCAACTTCTACCTGTAACAAACAAGTTTAAGCTGGAGACATTTTTTAGTTTCGTGAGCAGTAAAAGCCAAGAAGTGATGCAGCTCTATGTATTAGAGTCAGACTTCAAATCTAATTGACTGGAGCTCTATCTCCAAGTCCTGGGATTTTTTTACCTTTGCCAAGGCTTATGTTATCAGTGAAAAATGCTAAGTAGCACCGCGATACGGAGTCCACATCAAACTGGATACATTAGAGTAGATTGGGGAAGACGCCATACTTAAGGTTTGGAGGACCAAAAGTCGAGTTAGAATTCGAGATTTAGAATCAGCACAAATATTGTTCACATATGAAATTTTTGTATGTAAAAGCCAGTTGGCGTTACGAAATCATTAGCAATAATGTGTGTATTTAATTTTTATGAACTGTCGTTTAAGCATCTCACCCCAGGCATGGGGTGAGATGACAGTTTCATTGCAAGGAGATTTTAGCACTAGAGTTTTGTGCATTTATGATAGAACATAGCTAAATAAGTAATTCAGAAAGCAAATTTATTATGTGTGTAAGAAATGGAATAGAGAAACATAAATACACTTAAGAATAATCAAATGACAAGAAAGCATCCAAATGAAATCAATTCTTTTGCATAGTTATTGCACACGTTTTCTTCCAACCATTTATTGCAAATGACATACGGGATACAATCCACATGTGGTCCATTTTTATTGTAGTAATTCTTGGCACACTCAGCACAATAATCACTCATTTGCTGAGTTACTTGGTTTGCTAATCTTAGAAAGACCTGGAGTTGATTTTTTGCTTTTAATTCACTGTGACATAGCTCTTGCTGCTTTTTTTCCGACTCCCTTCTGTGAGAACTTCAGCAGTTTTCTTTCTGCACCTTATGGTACTGGATCGAAGATAGGAATAGGTGTAATTTCTTCGAACAATGTTTCTGGCATTGGATCACTATCAGCCTGTGCTTCAAGTCTTCTATTGCCTTTCTGTGGGAGAACAATCTGAGCACATCCTCTACAGTGTGTTATATCCTTCATTCTTGTCCACCATATCAGTAGCAACCAGATCAGAAATTTGAAATGCCTCCTCTGGACTTCTTTCCAGGTTGTATGGGTACAAGCCACAAGCTTCAAATCCCAACTGAGCATTGGATGGAACTACAGCTTTCTTCCAGGCTTCACAGAGGAAGACTGGGAACTGTACTCTTTAGACTATGTTCAGGATGACAATGTCCAGGTTCGCACTGTCCTGTAAAAAGCTTATTTCAGTGTTATGAAAACTGTCAAGAGACTGAAGGTAGTGTGTTGAATGTGGAGGTAAACAAATCCGGATCACATTTTCTGCTCCAAGGTCAAGCATATCTGGATCAGTAGAATGCAAAGTGTGCCCCTCAAGAAGCAGAACTAACTTTCCTTGTTTTTTTTTCTGGGAATAAAGTGGCCTGTCATCCAACTTACGAATGTATCATTTGACATACTCTGCTCTCATTCATACATTCGATCTAACCATTCTGAAGTCCAGCCTCCCCTTCATACTTGTTTCTTTTACCTTTTAAAATGTGCGCTGGAGGAATGAAGTTGGCTTCAGCATTGCAGCAAGTGATTACCGTTATGGTTTACCCTTTTTCTTGGGAAGAAACTTGAACAAAGGAGAACCACCACCTGTTATTTTGTCTGGCCTACAATTCATCTGAAACCTAGTTTCATCTATGTTCAATGGGCGGCCAGGCTTATCAGACTAGATCAGATTAATGCTTGTTCCATAGATCATGAATACGACACTTCGTAATGATGTGGAACATATCAGGTTAATGAAAGATGTCTGTACACGATATTACATTACACAAAATAATACATGACACTAATGTGCAAGTTAGTTTTTTTCCCTCCCTTAATTTATATCTAAAAATTCAGCCAGTGTGTAGGAGGAGTTGTCATCTAGAAATTCTTTTAATTTATTTTTAAATGTTGGTTGACTGTCAGGCTTTTGATGCTGTTTGGTAGGTGACCAAAGACTTTTGTGGCAGCATAATTTACACCTTTCTGTGCCAACGTCAGATTTAGCCCTGCATAGTGAAGATCATGCTTTCTCCTGGTGTTATAGCTATGCACACTGCTATTACTTTTGAACTGAGTAGGATTATTAACAACAAATTTCATAAGTGAATATATATACTGTGAGGATCCCTTGATGCTTAAATAGATGTCTGCTGGATGACAATGGGTGGGCTTCATCAACTATTCTGAGTTCACATTTTTGAGCAATGAATTCTTTTCTACTCAACGATTAATTACCCCAGAATATGATGCCATATGAAAGCAGTAAATGAAAGTACACATAGTAAGCTAATTTACTGAGATTCTTATCACCAAAATTTGCAATAACCCTAATAGCATACGTAGCTGAATTCAGGCGTTTCAGCAGACCATCAATGTGTTGCTTCCAGTTTAACCTCTCATCAATGGCCACACCTAAAAATTTTGAAAATTCTACCTTAGCTACAGACTTCTGTTCAAAGTCTATATTTATAACTGGAGTTGTGCCATTTACTGTATGGAACTGTATATACTGTGTTTTATCAAAATTTAAAGAGAGTCTGTTTGCTGAGAACCACTTAATTTTGTGAAAAACATCATTTACAATTACATCACTTAGTTCTTTGTTTTTGGATGTTATTACTATACTTGTATCATCAGCAAAAAGAACCAACTTTGCATCTTCATCAATATGGAATGGTAAGTCATTAATGTATATCAAGAACAGTAAAGTACCTAAGACTGAATCCTGTGGGACCCCGTACTTGATAGCACCCCCCCCCCCCCCCAGTTTGAGGAATCAGCTGTTTTAACATTACATGAACCACTTATTTCAACTTTTTGCATTCTTCCAGTTAAGTATGAATTAAACCATTTGTGCACTGCCCCCCTCAAACCATAATGATTTAGCTTATCTAAAATAATTCCATGATTTACACAATCAAAGGCCTTTGAGTGATCTAATATCAAATGCTCTGAATAACCAGATATCACCCATTGGTATTTTTTGTGATCAGTGAAAGTTTGGTTTTCAGAAAGGCATTTTCAACAGAAAATGCTATACAAACTGACATTTTGTTAGTACTTTCTTTTTACAAATATGGGAGGCTACTCTTTAACACATTACTTTCTCAATTTTTGATAGAGCTGTCAGAAGAGAGATTGGTGATAGTTTTTGACATTCGACGTATCCCCTTTTTATGCAATGGTTTTACAATGGCATATTTCAGTCTATCGGGGAAAACACCCTCCTCCAAAGAGATATTACATACATAGCTGAGAACCTTAGTTATCTGTGGGGAACAAGCTTTAAGTATCTTGCTGGAAATGCCATCAATTCTGTAAGAGCTTTTACTTTTCAATGAGTTTATTATTTTACTCATTTCAGAGGGAGTGGTTGGTGGAAATACAGTTGTTTCAAACTGCACATGGCCTCTTCTATTAGAAGCCTTGCCTCTTCTAGTGAAGATCTAGATCCTATTTTCTCCACAACATTTAAAAAATGATTATTGAAAATATTTTCAATTTCTGATTGTTTGTTAGTACACTTGTCATTCAGTTTTATGGCACTAATGTCTTCCTGTGCTCTTGGTTGCCCTGTTTCCCTTTCAATAATATTCCAAATTGCTTTAATTTTATTATCAGAGTTACTGATAACTTTTCTTAGTATCACAATAGTTTTTATAATATTGAACAATTTCGGGGTCAGTACTCCCTCTTGCTGTTAGATACAGTTCTCTTTTACGGTTGCAAGATATTCTTATTCCTTTAGTTAGCCAAGGTTTTTTATATGTTTTCTCGGAATTATGTTTAACTATTTTCTTGGGAAAATAATTTTCAAATACCCTTAAAAATGTATCGTGAAGTTATATTTCAAGTTTGCATCAGGTTCCTTATACACTTCATCCCAGTCTAGCTGCTTTAGGCTTTCCCTAAAGTTTGCAGTATTTATATTGTTAATTGAACACACTGCTTTGAAATTCTGATTTGATATACTGCATGGAGCTATGTCATGTACTGTAACTAACTGTGCACCATGATCTGGAAGACCATTCTCAACAAGATAAGCGTTTATGTCCTTAAATTTATCTTTGTCTATAAAATTTATCAATGTCCTGTTGTTCTTTGTTATCTGAGTAGGAAAATCAATGATGGAGCTCAAATTGAAAGAACTGAGTAATACTACAAGGTCATTCATCCTATTACACTCTTTCAGGGAATCAACATTTAAATCCCCACAAATGATAATTTGCCTCCCCCTGTCTGACAGATAGCACAACAAAGCATCCACGTTTTCTAGAAATAGCTGGAAATTCCCTGAGGGGGACCTATACATTGTTACAATTATGAAAGCGCCATCATTTAGTTTTAGTTCAGTGGCACATGCTTCCATATGTTGCTCTCCACAAAATATTATAGTTTCTAAATTTTTTACACTGTGGAAGCATCTGACATATATGGCAACTCCTCCTCTCATCATATTATCTCTACTTATATGTGCAGCTAATTTGTACCCATTGATGCTAACCTTTTGCATATCCGTGACAATGTGATGCTCAGACAGGCATAGTACGTCTATTACATTCTCAGTTTCTGTATCTTCTAAACAAAGCAGAAGCTCATCAATTTTATTCTTCAATCCCCAATATTTTGATTAAATATACTAACATTACTTTTCACTTTAGTTTTTTGAGTATCTAACTGTTATAAGGTCTTTAGTACTTGACTGGCTGAGTTTCCCATTGGACACTGATCTCACACTAAAAAGAGTTTCAACCATGAGATGTAGTTCCTCCAGTAAAGAATTTGCTGTTAGGACATCCAGAACTAAAAAAGTATCTTACTATAATTTTTATATTCATTCCCATAGCCCTATCAATAGAGACCTTGTAGCTTTTTCATAGCTAGCTGTGGGTTACGTTTCAGAACCTGTCATTTGATTTTATTTAGAAAATCAATTAGGAATTTCATTTCTTTCTGCAAACTGGGACACCAGCCTACGAAGAGTTCCTCCTGTTAGTGGAAATTCACACATTTGTAACTGTCTTATTTAAGTGAGCAATTTTTTCTCAATCTCTTCACCAAGGCTACCTATAAATAATAATTGAAATGTGAGTTATTCTTCACTGAAAAAAGATTGAGAAATTAAAGTGTAATTCAATTAATTTTTATGTGAATTAATACTTCAGTTAGTAATTCTCATTTTGCTCCAAAATCAAAGAAAGCATTATAATTAATAGAATACTGCTTACTTTGTGGGCCCATGTCATGCTTCCTATCATCTTTCTTCACCAGAGTCGTCTCAGAGTTCCATATGGGATCCCACATCCAAGCTGCAGAGCAGCTTAATAACCAAGAGCTTGTTCCCATGAAGAGAGGAGCAATGGTGATGCCAAAGTGACATTACCCCCTGACAGTAACAGATCGGAGGCAATGTAAGAACTAGCAAGCTGAGGTACAAGGACTGCAGCCTTGGCAGCATCGTCAGCGGCCTCATTTATTGTCAGGCCGTCGTTACCAGTAACCCACGAACATCACAGTGGCTCCATCAAGGTTGAGCAAGTGACAGCTTTCCTAGACATGTTGCACTAAGGGATGGACAGTGTACAGCACACGGATGCATTAAAGGGCAGAGATAATCGCAGCAGATGATGCAATTTTAAACTCTGTCTCACCACATGTACTGCATGGTCTGGTAAAGGTGGAAGAGCTGTGCTCTAAATACTGAGCAGTGTTCCAGAAACAGATACCGAAAAGCGTCAGTGCCAATGACAAAGGCAAACCAGACACCAGTCAGAGTCTACAGTGTACACAGAGGTTCCACCGTGAAGTTCTGAGCGAAGGTCATGCAGCTGAAGGTGATAGAGCGAGGCTTTAGTAGCATCCTTAGGAAGCAAATGAAGGCCAAGGTGAACAATGGCTGAGACATGAAGCCAAGGGTGATGGGTTCACACTCACCAGGAAAGTTGCAGGTTGGTTGATTGAAAGGGGGGAAGGGGGCAAACTGCAAGGTCATCACTCCTTTGTTCCCAGTAGAACAATTACGCAGGGGAAAGAAGACACACGGAACAATAACAGGAGTAAGGAAGAAACGGAAGAACGAGAGGACAACAAACACTACAATGGGCAAAACAGGACAAGAAAACCAGACACTCAAGGAACAGGGAGAGGAAATTAAAAACTAGGAAGATTTCCATGGCTTACTGACCATGAGAATAAAAAGATGCCAACCACTCTGCAACACGTTAATACGTCAACCATAAAAGCCTTAGGGTTGACAGAGGGACAAAGAACATGTGCTAAAACTATGATCAGATGATAAAACCCACCATCACGAATAAAACTTAAAACTAAACCTACTGTTGAGGCATTGTCACCCAACACCGGAGGTAGGGTGCTGGGAAAGTTAGAAGTCAACTGCAAAGCTGCCAAAAGTGGGCAGTCTAGCAAGAGGTGGATAACTCATTTGGGAGCCACAGCGACACTGAGAAGGTAACCATCTGAGCCATGTATGGCCAATGTGGAGCCAACAAAGGACAACCGATTCCCTGCTAGAAGCCCCCAGAAGACTTCCATACATTCACAGTCTCCTTAATGACAGTTTGTTGTGCCTACTGTTATGCCACTCCATCTCCCAAAGCCAAAAAACCTTGCAGCGCAAGACAGAACGCATGTCAGATGTCAATCTCCAGGAGCAGTTCCATGTAGCCTGTATGGCCAGACTAACAGCAAGTTCATTGACAGGAATTCCTGTGTGTCCTGGGGTCCACACAAACACCACTGAATGACTGGACCGTTCCAGGGCAGAAATGGACTCCTGGATGCTCGCTACCAAAGGATAGTGAGGTTAACACTGGTCGATAGCTCTTTAGCTGCTCAGGGAGTCAGAACATAGAAGGAACGACTCAGCGTAACAGGAATAGATGTACTGATGTGCACGAGATATGACCACAATCTCTGCAGTAAATACACTGCAGCCAGTGGACAAGGAATGTTGTTTGGTATGGCCCCTGTGGACATAAGCAAAGCAAACATTACCGTCAGCCATCGAGCCAGCTATAAACAAGATCAGAGTCCTGCAACACATCAAGAATTGAGAGGAAGTGACAGCTGAGAGCAGCAGGGTTAACAGTCCTTAGGGCCATGCAGAAGGTCCAGACATGCTTTAGCTGATGAGTACACCATGAAGTGTACGTGAGTGGACCTCAAGTACAGGTGGTAAAGGGAAGGACTCCAGAGAGAAGGGATCTCTCTCTCAAACCATAATGATGAGCCCTGACATGGACCGCTGATGCAGGAGATGAACTGCTGCAGGTGGGGAAAAGGAAACCAAGTCCTTAGCTCAGCAGAACTACGAATGTGTGCAACGTAACTGGCGAGCAGTATAGCACGTCGGATCCGCAATGGAGGGACTCCAGCCTCCACCAGGACACTGGTTACTGGACTCTTTCTAAAAGCTCCTGTCACTAGGCGAACGCCACAGTGGTGCACTGTGTACGACGCCGACAGGAGTGCGTAACATGAATTCATGGCTGAAAACTGGAAGCCATGGTGTAGAGCCCATGGTTGGTTGGTTGTACAAGGGACCAAACTACTCAATCATCAGTCCCTCCGACCTTAGAGTAACTAAAACCGATAAAATCTCAAATTAGGAGAGGCAACTACAATGTCCATAAAATTGTAAACTAAGGGAAGGAAGAAAAATGGCGGAAGAAGATGGAAGGAAAGAAACTGACTGATGACAGGAAGGAAGGAAGGAAGGAAGGAAGGAAGGAAGGAAGGAAGGAAGGAAGGAAGGAACAGCACAGGAGACAAGAGACGCTCAAGACATAACAGACCCTATAACGAAAGGAGTGGGAAGGCAGAGGGTCGGGGTGAACCACCAAGCCCAGTTGAAGGCAATCCAGTCAGGGCGAAGGGAAGTAAGAGGGCCTGCCATCCCATACACTCACCGATAAGGTGGAAGGTCCCTCCTTTAAAGAAAGCGATAAAAGCCCCGCCCCCTCCCCCCCCCCCCCACATCACGAATAAAACTTAAAACGAGATCCGCCACTGAGGCATTGTCAGCCAACACCAGGGGTAGCGAGTCTGGACAGCTACAAGTCCATCGTAGGGTGGATAAGCTGGGGCAATCCAATAAGATGTGAGCCACAATAAATATCGATCCACAACAGAGGACGGTTCTTAGGATGGAGGAGATAACCGTGAGTCAAAAAAGTATGGCCAATGTGGAGCCGGCAGATGACAGAGGCCTGATGTACGACCCGTAAGGAGGACCGCCATGGAGTTGTAGAATCCTTAATTGCCCTGAGCTTGTTCGGCAAAGAAAGACTGCTCCATTCTGCATTGGTAGAGCCCATGACTGCGCCTTGAGAATGGCTCCCTGTCAGCGCTGCTCAGCAACACCAGAACTGGAGGAGCAGTACAAAATGCAGAGGTCATCCACATACAGGGAAGGGGAGACTGACGGCCTTACAGCTGCTGTTAGGCCATTAATGGCCACTGAAGAGAGATACATAATACAGAGCACTGCACACTGCCATTTTCCTAAATACAGGGGTAACTACGGGAGGTACCAACTTGGACATGAGAAGTACGAAGCGACAGGAAGTTTCGGATAAAAATGGAGATAGGGCCCCTGAGACACCACTCATACAAAGAGGTAAAAATGTGACGCCAGATCGTGTCGTATGCTTTATGTAAGTCAATAGAAGACTGCAACCAAGTGTCTGCGTCTGGAAAAGGCTGTTCGGATGGCAGACTCGAGGGACAGGATCATCAGTGGTAGAGCAACCCTGGTGGAAGCCACCCTGATATGGAACCAGTAGGCCACGTGATTCCAGGACCCAACACAACCGCCGACACCATACATTCCAGCAGCTTACGGAGAACGTTGGTGAGGCTGACGGGCCGATAGCTATCCACATCAAGCGGATTTTTACCGAGTTTTAACACTGTAATGATGGTGCTCTCCCACGAATGCAATGGGAAGACGCCATCCACCAGATTCGATTGAAGATGACAAGAGGTTCTCATAGACAGATGTTTAATCATCTTCTGACTGTGGATCCAGTACAGACCAGGAGCTATGTCAGGGCAATGTACAAGAGCATCGAAGAGCTACCGGCAGGGCGTTATAGGGTTCACTGTGGGGCATAGAGGGGTAGTTCTCCAATGCAGATGCTCCAGCATAGTGCTTGGCAATTAAGTTTGCGTCGGTAGAGAGCATGCCATTGATGTCAGCGCCAGGGACACCTGCTGGGGTCTGGTAACCAAAAGGAAGGAAGGTAGGTAGGTAGGTAGGTAGGTAGGTAGGTAGGTAGGTAGGTAGGTAGAGGTTGAAAGGACCAAACAGAGGGGTCATCAGTCCCTTGTTTCAAATGTGGTCCATTTTGATAGTGAGACGTCTCAGGAAAGTCAGAACAATGAAAGGGGAAAAGGCTGAGAAACATAAAAGTGCAGTCATGTCGGCAATGTGAAAAACAAAATGAGGGACGTCAGCAAGAGAGCAACCCCAACGCTAAGCTAGAGGCAGGAAATATCCCACCTCTGAAGCAGTAGAGGCAAGACCACAGCGACTTAAAAGAGTGCAACTTCTTGAATGTAGAAGTGTGTATGGGAAAAGGAGCCAACCAATGCTACATTGATAAAACAGAGGAAAAGGGGATGAAAAGAGGATTTCAACGAACGGAACAGCAACGGTCCCAAGATGCAAAGGCGGTGGAAGAAACTCACTGCCAGGCTAGAAATTCATACAAACAGTTTTGTCAGTGGAAAAACTAAAGCCATTGTTGATGCTCCACGAGTAAAGATGATCGAGACATCGCTGAAGAAGCCGCTCAATGTGAAGTCCGTGTAGAACTGCAATAGATGGAAAAATCGTAGCGAAAAGGTAGCTGGAGATGCCCAGCAGGAGACAGGCCATTATAGGGTTAATAGCGATAGCAAGAGGACAACGCTCAGTACTGAACCTTGAGGCACACCATTTTCCTGGAACAAGGTGTTCGACAAGGCAGTGATGTGAAAACATTCGCGTACACTACATGCAAAAGATTTCTTTAAAAGCTGACCAATTAACGATTGCATTTCCATCTATTTGCGTGCACAGTATGGAACTGCAAATGTTTAGAAGATCCACTGTACTCACTGACGATTAAGGCATCAGATACCGTCCCACGCAGACCACTTGTAGCAAATAAAAACAAGCGTCAACCCAGAATCGATCCTTCGACCTCTTGTACGCTATCCACCGCAACTGCACAGCATCACTGGTAGACAGTTACCGTACACGTTATTACAATGTTGCCAGATCGCCAGGCATTAACGTCCATTTACTGCCCGAAATATGGGTGGGACGACATTGAGACACTTATTGCTAGCGTCTGAGGAATCACGCTGCGAAGCGAGTGCGCAAAAAAATTTTTTTTCACCCTATGTAAGCACGTGCATACAAGCAACGGATGTGTGTGCCATTCGTGAGAGATGCGTGCGGTAACTACCAGAAATGAACTTATTACCATATGCATCACAAAAGGACAAACGTTATTTTCTTAGCTGCCAAAGGACGAACATTGGTAGACATCCGCTGGAAATTAATGTGTATGGAGGCAGCATGTCAGTCGAGAACCATCAGTGTGGTGCTATGCTGCTTCATGATAACGCACGTCCCCATATCACCAATGGCGTAACGCACAAGTTAACGCTATCTCAAGTGGGACGCACTAGCACCCGCCCTATACTTCTGATCTCTTCACGCGATGACCGCACCTTCCGTCTCTCTAAGGCGTTTCAGGGTCGACCATACTTGTCGGTCGAGGATGTGCACCAGGCAAATACGGGCCTCTTCACGCAGGACATTTATCATAAGAGGCTCTAGTGCGACAGTGGATTGGATGCCTCAATGCTCACCGCGATTTTGCCTGACTGGCTTACCGATTCTGCAATATACAGACTTCCGAGGAGTAAATTTCTAATTGCGCCTTAAAGAATATTCTACTCAGACAAGCACATGCGAGTGCAGACCGGCGCATTCCAACTCTGGTATTGGTCCTACAGCCATCAGATAATTGGAATTGCGTGTGCAATGAGACTCATTGTAAAGTTTGCTCAACACAGACCACAAATTTGAAAGAAAAGTAGTTTCTTCTGAAATACTGGAGCAGCCCGAGGCCAAGAGAGGTCTGTCACGGATCGTTACAGATGACGAAACCTGGGTGCATAACATTGAGTTATTGTCAATATGAAACACATGCTCTTACACAACGTTGGCTAAAGGCCATACAACATTGAGTATATAGGAAAGTAGTACAGGTAAAAAAATACTGACAAATTTTAAACAGTTACTCATAAGAATAACTAGCTCCAAGGAAAAATTGTGGGGCATTATTTGCTGAATGCCAGTAGGCGTCTCCTAAAACAATGTCTGGAGCACAGCTGTCCATGGCTCAGACTAACTTGTGAACTGTAGAAAAAGAAACGTTAAGGATGAAGATAGCCTTGACTTTTTGAGCAACCAAAATAAAAATGGTGAACTGGAGAAACGACAACTTTAAAGTTTTACATGAGGGGGAGAGAGAAATTGATTGTTGCACACAAGTCAGGCTATCATACCGACCGAGGGAATAGCGGAAGGAAGAAAAACATAGGGCAGATTAGAAATAATAGAAAGTCGTACATGCAAGAAACTATAAATTTCGAAGCATCTACTATCTGGGTGATAGTGGTGGTGGTTGTGATAGAAATCTCAACTTTTTCTGCACCTCTGCGCTCTGTAGTAATCTAATTGGGTCTACAATAAGCAAGTTGTCGTAGGATTCATACCTAGTGCTAAGCTTTACCAGGTTACAGAAAACCTAGGAGCCTGGTGCAAAGATTTTGATGGCGAGGACCATGTTTATAGTAGGAGCAGGAAACAGCCTGGCTAGCAATTCGGACTATAGTATTATGTGTGACCTGGCTGTAATGAAGGGCAGCAACAGCTCACACTTGTGTGGGGTTTGTGGATGTTTTGCAGCGCTATGACCAGCCCTGGGTTAATACGGCTGTCAACAGTGTTGCTGTGCCTGTTGATGCAATTGGGAGGTGGGGTTACACTAGTCATGGCCTGCACCTGAATAGGAGGGGGAAGAATAGATTAGTTGATCATCTTGCAGAAAATCAAAGGGGTCACATGCACACAAGACAAAATACTTATGATTATCAGAGTCAGAGGGGCACTTTTTAGGTTAGTCAGATTACAGACAGAGTATTTAAAGAGATTAAAACAGAACAGTGCCATCATGTCTGTAGTCTGTCATACAAAGAAAATGTGTCATCAGAACATCAGAGGACTAAAAAAATACGATCGATGAACTTCTTGTATGCCTAGAAAATGGGGTAAATTCTGAAGGTATAGATGTTTAGTGTCTCTCTGAACACCATGTAACCGCAGGGATGGAGAAAAATTTGAAGGATTACACATTAGAGTCTTATTCATGTAGAAACATGGAAAAAAGTTGCTACTTATATAAAAACTGGACAAAGTCAAAAATATTTAAACAGATAGTTTTGTGTAGATCAGATCCTTTAAGCATGTGCTTTTGAGTTGCTACTGCAATATACTTCTTTAGAAATTTTAACAATCTACAGACCCCTTCAAGTTAACTTTCAGCTATTCATGAAAAATCTAGAGGCATTACTGAGCTACCTGTCCGACAAAAAGAAGCCGTTAGTGTTGATTTTAATTTAGATTTCTCAAAAGATACAGATAGGAAAAGTAAGAATCTTTTGTTGTTTCAATCTAGTATCTGTTTTAAATTTTCCAACTCGTGTGCAACAGGATAGGTCACTTATCGATTTTCATAGACAGTGCTCTGGCAGGTACTACGAGTACCCAGTTAATAGGCTACCTAATCATGACGCACAGGTAATGGAAATATAACAGCACCTTGCAGGATTCAGACAGGTTCATATAAGGCAGGGGGGCTTATTAATGCGAACAGGATACAGAGTTTTAAGTGCAGCCTCGAAGAGGTAGAATGGGATGAAGTATACACAGAAAATGATGCCAAATTTAATTTATTCGACCGTAAATTTGTCTCAATATTTAAGAGTTGCTTTCCTGAAAAGTTATCCAAAAGAGCCATAACAAAGTAAAGTACGCCATGGATTACTAAAGGAATTAAGATACTGTAAGAGGAAGAGGCATATATATGGACAGGCCAGAAGTCAGGATCCGACGTTACTTGCTTACTACAAAAGATACAGTAATATTTTAAGGAAAGTCATTAAGTCGAGAGGCTTGTGTTCTGCTGATAAGATTAAGACTATATGGAATATTGTCAAACGGGAGATGGAGCAGCCTGACAGTGCACAGCATACCATAGCAATAAAGCTAAATGATTTGAGTGATAATTGCCATGTGTTTTCAACAATCACTTTCTGAATGTGGCAGAAAAAATAGGGTTAAAGGGTTCAGTTGGAGCAAAAAAATGTTAAAGATGACATTCCCAGGACTTTACGCCATTAGAAATAGCACCAACATCCCCATTGAAATTAAGGGAACTATAAATATGTCGAAAAACAAGAGCTCCTGTGGTGGTGATGGAGTGTAAATTTTGAAGTGTTCTAATTAAATAAGTGGAGTCCTTAGCGTTATATGTAATGATTCGCTGGTACAGGGAATTTTTCCAGACAAATTGAAAAACGCAATTTTCAAACCTCTTCATAAGAAAGAGGACAAGAGTGACAATTTTAGACCAATCTCGTTGCTGACTTCATTTTCTAAAATATTCGATAAAGTTATGTATTCAAGAGTAGTCTCACATTTAAGTCAAAATTATTTACCCAGCATGTCACAGTTCGGATTCCAGAAGGGCTACTCTATTGAGAATGCTGTGGACACATTTACCCATCAATTAGTTCAAGCCCTAAATAAATTATCCGCAGTTGGTATTTTTTGTGATCTCTCCAAGACATTTGACTGTGCAGATCATGTCACATTCTTATAAACTCAGGTTTTATGGAATTTAAGGCTACACACGGCTGGTTTGAATCATAATCAACAGAAAGCAAAACGTTGTGCTGAATAGCACAAATATTGGGAGGGTGGTAAATTCTAGTGAATGGGAAGTTACCACAAAGGGAGTCCCACAGTGTTCAATTTTGGGTCCTCTGCTGTTCCTTATTCACGCGAATGACCTCAACGTTCATCAAGTGGAAATAGTACGTTTGCAGGTGACACGAATGTTACAACAAATCCCATCTCAGAAAAAGCACATGAAGATATTGTTAAGGATGTCTTTCAAAGAATTATTAAGTGTTTCTCAGAAAATGGACTACCTGAATTTGGAAAAAACTCACTTGGTAATAAACAGATAAGCCTCCTAACGTACGTTTCATATTTCTACTCAATGTCGTCTTATCGACTAGTTTTCTGGGGTAACTCACCATTTAGACGCAATGTATTGATTGCACAAAAGAGCTGTGAGAATAATTATTAGTGGTGTTCACCTAAGGACGGCATGTAGGCACCTTTTCAAGGAGTTACGTATTTTAACTGCACCATCAGAGTACATATATTCGCTTATGAAATTTGTTACAAATAAGCCATCTCAATTCGCGAAGACCATTGATGTTCATACGTACAACACTAGAGGGGGACATAATTACCTTTCCTATCAGTTATTGAAGCTGTCAGTTGCTCAAAAAGGATTACATTATTCAGCAACAAAAACCTTTGATCATTTGCCCAACAACAAAGTGTCTGGCACGTACTAGATCAAGCTTATATATAGCTTAAAATCATTTCTTTTGACAACTATTCCATGGACGAGTTTGTTTCAGACCTGGTAAAGAAATTTACCTCTAAATTAGTTGCATGTGTAAAACTAAAAATTCCAGTAATATTAATACTAGCACTATTCAAGTGTGTATATATATATCAGTTGTTCCACATCATATCGATAAAATAATCTGAGAATGATCTACGGAACATGACATCACTAAACTAAAACTTGCCTTATCAGCCATGATTCAGCAACTGCTACCTGCGACGACCTGAAAAATAACGAACATGAATTCAGTACAACCTTAAGAGCTTTGGCGACATCATAAACCAAAGGAGGCAAAATCCGGAATATCAGTCTTTCTTTAAAGTCAGAAAAAAATGCTGTATTAAACAGTGTTCGATGTAATAAACCTACTGGATACGAATAATTTTGCACTGATTTTGACGCAAATTTTCAAGAGCTCTAAAGAAAATTTACGCACGAATTAGTGCACGAGTGTGCCTATGACGAGAAAACTACGTGTGTAACAGTAAGATATTCCAATTAATATTCGTCTATCTACTTAACACCAGTACTTCAAATACTGATGTGCTAGTTTTAGCAACAATTTCATTTTTAGAATGCGTTATTTTGCCGCAGTATGGACTTCAAACAGTTTCCATCAGGTTAACAGTGTTTAATACCATATTCCACTAAATTGCAGAGTCCCATCCCTAAACGTGGATTACTGACGTTTTATACAAGCGTCAAGGAAGATATGCATGGTGTAAGGTCACTCAGCTACAGCATCAGCCAATCAAGAGTACGAAAGCACTTTTTCCACTCAAGATAACCAGTTACATTTGACCATTTAATCACACCCTATTAAGTGTGGGCTGTCTATTTCTAAAAACAGTGCATTACATTGGAACACCGTACCATTTACAGCAAATGTCAAATATTTACCCATAATATGGGAGTTGAATATTCACGAAAACTACTGTTAGTGGAAGACAAGGTCAGGACACGACATAAGGTGGCGGGGGTAGAAATTTTTGCGGAAGTGCAGCGAGATGTAATCGAAATAAATGTGTGGGTAATATGATGGACATCCAATAATTAGCACTTTCTTGGGAATAGTGTTCTCCAACGTACATTGTTGGACAAGAGCGCGCGAGACACTCCTCTCAGCAATGTACATGTCACGATAACCTCTTGATCACACAAAATAGCTACGTTGCCCGCTACAGAAAAAAGTCAGCAGCTTACTCGTCAATGAAAGAATCCATTACGAGGAATAATGGAACCGTGAAATTCGCAAGTCAGCAGTATTAAGGGTATTTGGTGGGCTGCATTACACCTGTGACATTTGATTTCATTATATGGGCAAAATACTCCGCAAGGCACGTAAAAGTTTTACAAGTGGTCTTCCCACGGAGCTTCAGTGATTTTTATAGGAAACGAAGGAGGGACTGGAAGTTGTGGGTGTCAGCGAGGACACTGTAGTCACCGAGGTGTGTGTTGAGATATGAACTGAGACTGCGATGAGTAACGCTTCTACACTATGTAACTTTATAGACAGTAATGGGAGGCCGATTAGGCTAGGATGTCCCTTTCCAAATTATCCTCGCGTGCGCGGGATAAGTAAGAATGGGATGTAGTGTTAGTTGCTTCGACAATGTCAGGCGGAAATATAGCTCAATTGAACGGCGGAAGACCGGATGTGGCGTCAACATGAAACTACTCTGGGAACAGTCTGAAGTCACACGCGTAATGCACAAATTGAAGCTAGGCTGCTATTCTAAATCTTGTGGCCATGTTACTAAGAATAGCCTGGCCGCTACAATACTTGACATTGTTGCATTAAACTTGTCAACCATAAATTTAGTTGTTCTACATATGTCATTAAAGAACAAATCGCCATGAAGGCATCAGAGCTAGGTAGAATCACTGTTTACACTGCTAACCATGCAACCTGAACTTCGTATTAGGTGAAGCGATTAAGATTAAAGTCGGACACGGTGACATTTACTCAATATTCCTACCTAACGAGACTATTCTGAATAAGACTAGATGTGCTTTTAACTGATGAAACATTTGATAATTTTAAAATGCACTTATCTAGATTTCGTTCTAGATAAAATTGCCTAAGGATAATCTGCATATATACTATTCTCGAAAAACTATATAATACCTTAAATCACAAGAGCGTAAACGCTCGCTAGAACTTGCTGTGGGTAAACTTTACGAAAATTAAAAAAGCTCTGTTCAATCACAGATTTCACATGGGTTACTTATTACTCCATACACAATTTTCGTCGGATACGTTAGTGCAGTAGAAGCTTCATGCAGTGACGAAATTCATAGTCACGCAACAAATTCTGTGGCAGTTTAGTATTCTTTAGACAGTTCTAATCCTGTCACTATGTTGAAGGTTTAAGATATAGTTAGCAGCTTGATTGGGTCTTCGCGTAACTACAAAACTGAAGGGACTTACAACCGCGTGGAGCAAATAGCCTTCCGTTTTCAGCAATAGCATTCAGTTTCCTGCGAAAGCTGCCAGTTGGCTTGTTTAGAAAGCCACAGTCCACTAATTACGCCCAAAATTTAAACATCCTGAATAATACGTACAGGTGGAGATGGGGAGGGAGGGGGGAAAGGGTCGACCGAAGCGTCCGATCCCACCCGTCGGCTTTGGCCCGTGACGTAAGGCTGATGTGTGTGACGTCACGACGTCGCGGAATTTAGTTTGTGAGAGTGACGTGTTTGTAGATGTTTTGATGCGATCGGTGGTGGTCTCTGGTGGTGTGTTAGGTGAATTTTTGGTTTAGTTTGGGAGTGTGGCGTCGTGTGAATTTTGGTAAATTGCTTTGTGTCTTTCGTAGGTATGGATATGACTGACAGGCTCAACAGTTTTCGGTTGTCGGCTAATGTGGGTGACAGTGTGTTGTCTCTAATAAAACTTCAACTATTCAGATTTTTGGGTTAAGTCGCGAAGTGTTCAGTACGTCGTGAAGAAATGAGGCTTACTTAAAGTTCCGGCGTCTCGGGCCAGGGACGGCTGTATGTGGAGATGTAAGGATAACAGGTCAAGGGAAGTGTTCGATCCCAATGTGTGGCTGTGAATGTTGGTATTGGTATCGGGAGATGTTTTTAAGTTTTATAGATGAAGGGAAGTGTTAGGTCCTAATTTATTGGATCGGGAGCCGCTGCTGAGCAATGTAGGTCAAGGGAAGTGTCCGATTACAGATGATATTGTGTTAAGTGGTACTTGGGGAGTTTTGTGATGTCTTTTTCGTCGTTTCGCGTGGTGCTGTATGGGGGTGGGTGTCTAAATTTGTTTATATTTAGTTTGTCCCCACCCAAAAAACCCTATTTCCCGTGCTTGTCCCGTTAGTGTCATTAGGATTTCTGTGGAACGTGTGTGTTTTTCGATGTATTTTCGTCCTCATAGTGGGTACGCAACGACTTTATATGTGCCATATTGGAACCGTGGTTTATGGTCGTTTCCGCCATATTTGTGACGTCATGGGTCAAAGCAGACGGGCGGGATCGCTACGTCGTCATCAAAATTACTCTTCGAGAGCCAAAATGTGTAAAATACGCAGTCTAAGGAGTTTAAGAGTTTTAGGCTGCATTCATTGGCTTAGGGAACCCAACGTTTACTTCCGAAGCTTACCTAGGCTCTGCCTACGCCAGAGATCAGCTTCTTCGCAAACTAGGTAATAAAACCGTATATTCTGTCTGCACACAGATCACACGCCACATTACCCCGCAAGTCAAAACCGTTCGATGCAGGTAAGGCACCAACCCACTTCCTGACATGAGCAGTACGCCAATTTGACGAATTTGGCCATTCAGGCATAAATGGCTAGTAAATTAACTTAGGTTATGGAAAGAATGATTTTGCAAAATGAATATCCTGCAACATTTTTCGGAAGAATAAGTAAGCCAGTCCAAATCGCTGTAGCCATCAACAGTCAAAGCAACAAAAATTTAGTAAGGCAAGCCAATTGCTTACTAATAACGAAATTAACGCTTGCGTTCTACAACATTTTCACTGCACGAGTTTGCAGATTTTTGTGATAAAATCGAATTTATGTTACATTAGATACTAATACAACGAGAAACAATGGACTGTGGCAATTACACAGCAAGTAACCTATGTACAGAAAAGTGCTTTGAATATGTGGTGTATTCCCCTCACAAGTATATAGAAAACATTAGCAGCAGCTTCACAACGTATACATAAAAATATGTACACTCTCTCACTCTCACTCTCTCTCTCTCTCTCTCTCTCTCTCTCTCTCTCTCTCTCTCTCACACACACACACACACCCGCCCCCTTTCCCTCCCTGCCCCAACGAGTTTGTTGCTTAGAACGGATTAACATTTTTAAATTATAGCACTAGGATCAAAAGTAATAGTTATTCACAGCTGAACTTTACTGCTTCCCAGCAAGATGTGCAGCTAAAAAAAAGTATTTCGTGCTATGTGAATTAAGGATACTGAGAAAAACCGTGTGAAATCTGTATTTTTTTTGACAATTTCTACGCAGACAAATTTATAAGCATTCATACCTAACTAATTTAAATGCAAATTCAGACTGATTATAAAGTCAATCACTTAGTCTAGCCATATTTTCGTTGAGAAAAAGTACTGTATCTGTTAATGTCACTGATGGAACAAATTTTAGTTTCAGACTTCGTCAAAGCACTGCATGCTCAGAACTTTAACTGGACTGTATGACTTAAAATATTTCTATCACTCAGACTATGGCAAGTTTAGGATTTGCAGTACATTTTACAATAACGACCATAATAGGCTTTTTTAAAACTACGTTATCTTTTACTACAATTTTCTCCACGATTAGTAGCAGAATTTGACAAATGACATATTCAGTGCTCGCCATCTGGCAGTAATTCACTTCCGAAGATACTTCTTACCTGTAAACTCGAAGCAAGAGCTGGAAGAGGTAACTAACGCTCTGGCCTACCCAGCACGGACCCTACTGACAGCTAGACAGCTGCGCGTCAAACTGAGCACACTGACAGCTAGAGAGCTGCGAGTCAAACTGCGAGGCGTGAACAGGAAGGCTTCCAGTGAAGCTGTAGAGCGACAGCAGCGCCTCTACATCGGTTACCAATTTCTCGGTACAGGTGTCACTCTAGACGAATTCCTGGAGAAAGTCTTTCGCTCCAAATTCGTGGAAACTGGGGCAAGTAGCCGGTAGCTGGAAGAGTTAAATTGACAGAATTGCCATTTCTTCCTCGAAAGCGTACTCATAATCGTATGATGAACGGACCAACGCCGCTGTAGCCAGAAGCGTCACAGAAATGTAGCGCTAGTTGCACTTAGATGAAAGAAATACAGAAAGACGAGGTGAAAATATCCACTCGATTTAATGCAAATGTGGATAAATGAAGGGTAATGCCTGCAATAATTAAATAAAACCCCTCTAGTATCCGATTAGGGGTGATGATCTGGAACACCCCTCTCTCGTTCCTGTCTTTTATTCTACATTGCTTGGTCTGCTGTTTTCGTGATTTGGAAAATACGTAGGGTGTTTCAGAGGAATAGCAAATATTTTAGAAGGTGCTGGTATCGATTAATTCTAATAAAACATTCCATTTACTGTTGTTGATCGCAGAGATACAACGGTTGGAAAGTAACCAAGACGCTGACAGAAGGTGTTAAGCAAAAGCAAATGATTAAGTTCGAAGTTGATTTTCATAAATTCCACCTCCGACCTAAGTGCACTTTAGAATTCTCTTAAGAAAACCACAAATAGCTCTTCTGCGGTGCTCTTGACGTTATTTCTTAGGCAGCACTTTAAATAATCCGAACGATAAATTCGGCTCTTGTATTCACTCTTTATTTGTGGATTTCGCCTTTCCAGCAATCCCCACAAGTAAAAGTCTAAGGGCGTGAGGTCCAGGGATCTTGACAGCCAGGAAACTTCACCATTTCTGTCGAGTCATCTTCCAAAGATATACAGAAGAGCTACAAGCGGTGTTGTCAAGATGATTCGAAATTGATTTGAAAATGGAAGTGGAATTTACGAAAATCAACTCGGATCTTAATTTTTTTGCCTTTGTTAACTACCTTCTGTATTTATTTGAGTTACACTCTAACAGCTGTATCTCTGTATCCAATAAAAATTAGTCATGTTACATGAATCGTTTTATTCGACATAATCTATATTACCGCCTCCTATAGTTTTTACTATTCCTCCTGAAATGCGTTGTAATTTAACGTTATAGGCTGACGCCTATCAGTCGTCAAAGCTGTCAGTTAACCTAAGGGAGAAAAGTAGTGTGCGCCGTCTGACTGTATATCGTATAAAAATTGTTCTGAATGTTCTTTATTTTAGCTGCTCTACGTGTTTTATTTCCACAGGTGTGATTTGGGGACACACCCAGTATTTGCCTAAAACTATAGTCGCGCTGGCCAGTGTACCAGACCAACAGTTGTTAATCCGTTGTGTGGGTTCGATCCGCGTCTGGGACACCTCTCTGTTTTGTGCACAGACGATCTGTGTGTTAACCTATACCATTAGGCACCAAGTTGAAAAGGGCCCAAGTTCAAAATTTTGTATGGAAGGTGTATTATAATTAATAGCAAAAACTGATACGCGTGAAAGTATTCTAGAACAGAAGCAAAAGCTCTACCATCTGAGCTACCCAAGCACGACTCACGGCCCGGGCGTGAGTCGTGCTTGGGTAGCTCAGATGGTAGAGCACTTTCCCGCGAAAGGCAAAGGTCCCGTGTTCGAGTCTCGGTCCGGCACACAGTTTTAATCTGCCAGGAAGTTCCATATCAACGCAGACTCCGCAGTTAAGTGAAAATCTCATTCTGGGGCCGTTTTGAGATTATTGCGACACTGTTGTTACGAGCTACCACTGACTTCAGCACCAAATATTTTCGTAGTTGGTATAAATCTGCTTGAAATGCTAACTTTTCAACTAAGTCTCCATCTAATTGGACACAAATTACACCAAAAGATGAAGTTTTGATCTTTGCGTCCGTTCCTTTTACTGTATATTGTGCACAGATTTGATTCTATTATTATACAAAAAACAGTCTTCTTAACAGCTTTCCTTATACTGTTGTAAGTGTCCGAATCCTCTTGATTTTAACTGTATCTAGTGGCGAAAGAAGTTTTTCAAAACTGAAGATATACCGTAGTTCAACACTTTCTCTAGAACGACTGTGTGAACGATCAACTTTTTGTCTGACAGTGATACCTTGCGGTCAACAGACTCAGATTCTATTTTTGAAGATTTCACTAAGTTAAATCCTAAAAAATGTCAATATAATGTTTTTGTCCAGGGGAGAAATTGTTAGTACATACGTTGAAGAACTGTACCTGATACACATGGGTTTATATTTCTTTTCCGTATCTCACACGTATTTACGTTTTAATTTTCAGTTGCATTCATAAAAATCTTTCTTAGTTTTTCAAAAAAAAAAAAAAAAAAAAAGGCTCTGAGCACCGTGGGACTTAAAATCTGAGGTCATCAGTCACCTAGAACTTAGAAATACTTAAACCTAACTAACCTAAGGACACCATACACATTCATGCTCGAGGTAGGATTCGAACCTGCGACCGTAGCAGTCAAGCGGTTCCGGGCTGAAGCGCCTAGAACCGCTTGGCCACCGCGGTCGGCCTTTAGTTTTTCAGTTTTAAAATAGTTTGATGGGAAATGTTATATAATTTAATTTTTAACTGATGATTTTTCTTCACATGTAACGGACAACTTACGGAATTAAACAGTGTCTTATGTTTAACACGTCAATACAAAGTGAAATGATATTTTTGAATTTCAGACACACTTTTTTCGACAGAAGTGAATTAATTTGTAACTTCAGGAATTGAAAATTCAATTATTCAAGTAAAACATAATAAATTGTTTTTGTTTTCATTGGTTCAACTTAGTCTAAAAGATTGCACATTTTTACTTAAGCTAGAAAAATTCAGTAGGTTCAGTTATATATATAAAATAATGTACTTTGGCTAAAGCTTTTAAAGATGTCGGGAATTCCCTTAAATGGCAATGAGTTATTCCTTTTTCTAATATTGAGCACGTGAAAAGAATCAAAAGGATTGTTTCTATTAGAGAGGAATGTCTGAGTAGTATTTATTTTAAAGGAAAAAAACTACCTATTTCCACTATCACTACATTGAAATTTATTTTTATATGTTTTCCTAGAAGCCCAAGAAACTGCGACTAACTTATCGGTAGGAAGGGAGGGGTGGGGGTGTCGAATAAGAAATCGTTTGTGTGGAAAAATGTTCTGGAACCGAGTTTGACTATACGTAAATTTTAAATCTGTGTTGCATGGAATACTTACTTTGATGTATGCCTGGGGTATTGCACTTGATTTTGGATCCTTCCACTATAAAGGCCCGAAGGCTCTCCGCATCTTGCGCCCGTGCTCTACACACAATAGCATTCCAGTGTCCCCACTTTACAAGTTTAGGTCTGAAGAATGTAGAGACAAGGGAAATGAGCCATCGATATGTCACGGAACCTCTTATTAGAAGCAGACAGGAATTAACACTGAAATGGCGAAGAGCACCGTTCTGAACATTCTGTATGAGAGAAACGCGTCTCAGAAATTTGATGAAAGTAACTCTTTCTTGTCCTCCTCCATAGCCGAGAGGTCAGCGCAACAGACCCTCATGCGGGGGTCTCCGCTTCGATTCCCGGTACTGCCAGGGATTTTTCCTTTGTGGATGGAATGAAAATAAGTGACGGAGAAGTAGCGGTCCATATGTCGGAACGTCGATATGGGGGGGAGGGGGGGGGGGGAGAGTCGGGGTGCTGACTCCATGCCCGTCCATATCGCATCCGATAATGAATGACTAAGGATGACACGGCAGTCAGATGGCTGTCGCGTGGTCTTCCAGGTCTGATGACGAGGTTTACATTTTTTTGCCTTTTTCTTACACCCTGCATGCCGTTAATAGTAAAGGTGTTATGGCACTCTGCTGGGGTATTTTGAATTTACTTTTGCAACTGACATTTTTGCCCAGTTAAAACTGACGCGTTGAATTCTGTCTGGTAGGAAATCCTGAATCCAGCTGCAAAGCTGGTCTGACATTCCATGACCTCGTGTTTTGTTAGCGTACTGAACTGTGTACAACGCCTGCCTGAAGTCTAGAAACACGCTGTTGTACATTATCTTATAAAAAGTATTCGAACACGCTATGAAATGCGGAATTGGCCACTAGACGTCATGAGAGATGGACCCTCCAATATAAAAGGAGGCGGGGAGTATTGTGCTGTCAGCAGAGGAACAGCAGCATCAGAATGGGTCTGTCAGGAGAGCTCAATGTTCCGAACACGGACGAGTCACCTGTGTTAGAGTTCTATCAGAGTCATTTGAAACTCCCTAAAGCGGCTCAAGTCGACTGTCGGTGACGTGGTGATGGAGTGCAAAAACGAAGGAACAACCGCAACTAAACTAAAATCAGTTAGCCCCACGTACAGGTATTAACAGATAGGACCATACAGCATTACAGTGTATAGCTGTGAAAACTCAGATGAAATCAGTGGAGGGAATTTCTCGTGAGTTCCCAAAAGTTGCCAGTAATACAGCTAACACACTGACTGTGCGTAGGGAGTTATAAAGACTGGGTAACAGTGGTCGAGCAGCTCATATCTGTAGTCAATACTAAGCGACGTTCCAGGTGATGTACAGAGCGAATCACTGGATAGTGGATGACTGGAAATGAGTGATGTAGAGTGATGTCTCCCGCTGTACCGTGAGGAAGACTTTTGGTTTGGCGAGTGCCTGGAGGACATTACCTACCAACATGTGTAGTGTCAATAGTGAATTTCGCAGGAGGTGGTGTTACGGCATGGGTGTGTTTCTAGTAGTTAGCGTATGGTTCCCTTCCTGCACTTAAGAAAACACTAACTGCAGAAGGATATACTAACAGATTAACACTATTGTGTACTGCCGTAGACGAACAGTTTGGAGAGGATGATTGTTTGCATTATAATGATTATTCAGCCTGTCGTAAAATATCATCTGTAAGGCTATGTTTTGTGGATAATAATACTCCTGAAAAGGACTGGCCTACCCGCGGTCCCTACCTGAACCCAACTGGAATACCTTTGGGATAAGTTAAAACGTCTAATTCGCTCCTATTCCCAGTGTCTAAAATGACCTTCTCTGGTTTCGGTTCTTTTGGAAGTACAGACTGCCATTCGTCTAAAGACATTCAGATAACCTCACTGTAAGTGTCTCCAGGAGAATTTAGGCCGTCATATAGGCGAAGAGAGACACACCCCTTAGTAATGTCCACTAATAGGTGTCCAGATATTTTTGACCAGATAGTGTATACAGCCTTTTTTATATCATGGACCAACAGAGCAAGCCGAATTTCATACTATCATAAATACTTTACTGTCGAAGACCGGATGTACGACTCATTTCGTTTCGCAGATGCCAATGTTGTTTTGTTTCAGTGCGACTTCACTATGGGGACTTCATGCATAAAACTCAGACTCGAATGTATAGGGGTAATGTGCATACAGATTTAGAAATATTAGTGACTAAACAATGTCCATATTACTGACAGCTCCAAATTATGAAGATTTTTTACCTCTGATTTAAAATATCTAATCCAGCTGCTGGTAGCGTAACTGAGAGTTACTGGTCACTAACAGATAAGGAAAGTGATAAATGGACGGTTAGTCTACGATGACAGTTGTCAACAAACGCGAAAGCGTTGTCTGAGAAGCACGTTCCGTCTCATATAACGGCAAAGGGGTGTCGGAATCATGAAGGATAACCCAGAATATCATCGCACTGAACTCCTGTAACAACGTCTGAGAGACCGGAAAACGTGCGCAACAATGAGTGTAGTTTGATACATCTTTAGAAAACAATACATTACTACGCCAGCTTAGAAAAACCAAGAACGTCATAACAATTCAATGTTCAATAAAAAATCATTCAAAATTTAAGAGAGTCCCAAAAAACGAATCGCCTGAAGAAAGAACCTCATCGCCAAGAAATTCTACGGATCAGTGGATGGAAGCGGTAGAGAACAAACACAAACCTATACAACAAAAAAGGAACAGAATGGAAGTGAAGTAACATTAACGGTAATGAAAATGAGGAGAGCTCAAGTGAGGTGGAAGTGTACAACATAACAGAAGAAGAGAGATCCCCTGTTAGAAAGACGAAAAGGTAAAGACAAAAATTGACTGTGATTCAGGGAGAGGGCAAGACAGATACCGCGAAATACTCGTATAGTGACATAACGCATGATGAAGAGACGCACAAAAAATACTGAAAACCAAAAACTTTGTATCTGGGCAAAACGCAGTACAAAATCAGATTCTGGAAACGGAGTCGAATGGAAAGAGATGTTCAGTCGACGAAGCAGGACAAAGAGAAATAGGCCACAGAGCAACAAAAATAAAACTGTTAGACAATTTTACAATTAACAATATAATTATTGGGAAACCCACGGCATTTCAACCGAACCCAGTACGTGACGTTCTTATTTAAGAGACGACAAATGATGAGAGGTACAATTATACGTGACAGTCGTAGAAAGGAGCAAAAAGCAGTTCAACTCTTTGCCCCTTGGCATTTCAAACGTTAATAGTTTGCAGCCATATTGAAAAGTAACGGTAAATCCACTTTAAAATACTAGTGTCGTGAAAATATTGTACTTGTATAACCTCCTATTATATGTACGGACGCTCGCAAGTGGCGAGAGGAAAGGGGACAACGACGACGACAGGAAGGGCTTCGGCCGCCCCCCCCCCCCCCCCCCCCCCCGCGTCACCGCACTCCCGTACAACTAGACATTTTAATTATTACATCATTTTCATATAATTCTATAAATGACTGTCTATGATTTTGGCAATTTTACGTACAGCATTACGTGAACGACTACAATAAGAAATTCTATGACCTTGGTAATCGCTGCATAACTTATGTTTCTTTGACTGTCACACCGTTTACAGTATTTTACGCCAATTCGTTCGGGTTGCATCCGGGTTTTTGCGCTGATCAAAACTCAAAATAAGGGTGACTGTTATCACAACACTGCTATAACAGAACCCCCAGTCTCTTTTCGTCGACTGCCCTCACGCACTGTTACTGCGTACAGACCTGGCGCGCTGTGATTACTCAGTTAAATACAGAAGGTGTGCTTGTTTCATTGTCAGCAAAGAATGTGCAAAATCGACAGTTGTCTGATAGGCAAGACATGTTTTCTTAAGCATAAAGACACACGTTTTTATCTAGACAGAAGTTCATAGTGTGCTTGAAATTGTCGATTTTGTGCGAAAACTTTAATTTTTCTAGGTTTTCAGAAAGATCTATCGTTTAAATTGTTTATTGTAACTTTCTATATGTTTTTCATTGGTTTCAATACCATAATGCGTTGTTTTTGATGTTTTTTGCAGCCATTTATAGAGGCCGATAAGAGCCAGGACGAGTCCTGGGGTAGGTCCCATCATACCCTGTGACGACTACAAAAGATTTCTTCGATCTTCGTTAAATTGATTTGAAAAACTGTGTGTAGGCTTGAAATAATAATTTCGATAAAAGGACCTCTGCTTTCTAATACAGGCGGTATTTCATTTACGTATAACGACAGTATAAGCGAACGCTAAGAAGGTAAATGATATAAGTATATGGGTCGATTGAAACTGAACGTCAGTAATCAGTAGTGACTCATTGCTATCAACGTTAGACAACAAATAACACTGTGTTTGATGGAGAAAATATGTAAATAAATAAGACGAGTCCAAAATACGTCATAAACATAATTTCAGCGAACGTTAAATCAGCGTATTACTTCCGCTCTCGTAGATGTAGACGAACTAAACAGTGTTGTCCGCTCGCCGACGTTAACAGCGGTCAGAAATCACTTACCCCCGGGCATTGTCATTTGATTTCTATCGATCCAAAGAGTACCATGAGCCACCACGTTGAGAGTCTTCTTAGAGTGCAGATACGATAGGGAAAAAAAGCAGCTCTCACTTCAGAAGATCATGTAGGGTGTAGGGCCTATACTATATTTCATAATATAATTTAATGATGTACAGTGCGGTGAGTTTGATTTCCCTAATAGTCAGATTACGTTTCGAAGCTATACTGACAACATCGGCATGGCACAAAAGAGCGGCTCCTTCCTCGCTTTCCTTTGTTGCTCGGTAAAGCAGCCAGTCCTAAATTATACAAGGCAGAATAACCCACAAAGGAATGAAACCTGCACTACATAATCGAGTGCCTTGTTTTACACTTTCTCACTACTGTCTACCAGAGAATAATCTATGATTAGCACCATAAATAGAAACTTCTATTAATTAAATTTGTCTTTCTTACATTCACACTTTAAAAAGTTGATTAATGCATGATGTGCAGCCCCTAAGAGCAGTCAGAATCTCTGAGATACCCATCAATTCTCTGGGATATAGTTAGTGTTCTGTCACGTCTATAAAATGTAGTTCTTCTGAAAAGGCACTTATACAAACCCACAATTCGTTCTTCTTTCATTTTCACTCTGTTATTCTCTCGTTCTCGCCCATCCCTCCCCCTATCACCTGTCCTCTGCTCTATGACGTATTCCGTGTCTTCCACCCTCTTATCCTTACATTCACACACACACACACACACACACACACACACACACACACACATACAGAGACAGAGACAGAGACAGAGACAGAGAGAGAGAGAGAGAGATACAAATCCTTAAATCAAGTTTAGCACAACTAATAACACATATCAAGATGCAGAATACGTGTTGGACAAAAGAAATAGCGGGGTCACGAGCTACGTAATTACTGGCCAAGTATACAAATTTTAAAAAAAATAAAAGGAGTATATTGGGCAGCTGCTCATGTAAAATTAGCAAAAAGTGATATGAACTGTTATCTGAAAGTCTCACTTATAGTTCTAAGTATTTATGAAAACTCTAGCAAGATATCTAGACTTCGTGAAATTCTGTTCTCGTAAATAAGACTGGGAGATGAAAAAGCTTGCACAGCATAGAGTTGCATGGAGAGCTGCATCAAACCAGTCTCAGGACTGAAGACCACAACAACAACAACAAATAAGACAAATTTTCAGGAGATATAAGTAGAATACAGAGACAAGTTAAAGTGACTTAAAAGTACTAAGTTCCCAGCGCCAAGCAATAAACAAGGATAGAGAGAAAAATGACAGTGTATGTGTGTGTGTCAGAAAGAGAACAATGAAAAAAGAGGCGGAGAAAGAGGTCGTGATAGGCACGAGGAGGGATGGGAAGGAGAGAGGGCGTAAAAAATGTGCGAGGAATAGACGATTCTGTGACAGATACGACAGGGAGAAAGAGAAATGAGTGAGAAAGAAATGCAGAGAGGTAGAGGGAAAGAAGACGGGAGAAATGGACGAAACAGTAATATAATGCGTGCAAATAGTCTATAACGTCTGGTATGATTTAAGGATTCAATGTGAAATTATCACTTTGTTCCTGTCACTGAGAAAGCAGATCACAGAAATACAGAAAGAAAAGACACAGACAAATCAGCACGGATGTGTCACAGAAATGTTCAACAGATTTCCGTGGGAGGTAATACAGGAAAAAACGATGTTCCAACACGGTAAGCATCTCTTTAGAAAGTTGCGAGAGTGAACATTCTGAAACGAGTTAAAAATTTTATTTATTACTTCCACCCACGTAATGGTTATACTCGTGAAAGTCTAGCCTTCACGGAGGCATACCGACAGAGCATTCCAACAAACCAGGCGCGAATGATAAAGATGGCCGTCTACACTATGTGCCCTCCAACATCACCGTACTGATCTTAGCAGAGTACGTATGTAGATGCAAAAAGATAAAAAAAAAGAGACTGGATCACTGGAACAGAACAAGGAAGCGTCTGATAGGGAACCAACGCAGTAGGGAGGCAGCATGAGAGAAAAAGAAATAAAAAAATCAAAATTAAAGTAAGAACTTAAAAGAAAAAGGAACAGATGAATTAAATACGAAGCGCGAGCTTGGAGTAAGTAAGAATGTGGAAGGGAATCGACTATGCGCATTTCCAAGGGATGATTCCAGTGTTTGCGTTAACCGATGTAGAGAACCAAGAAAAACCAAAGTAAGGTTATCCAGATGGGGATTTGAGCCGCTCTTCACTCTAACGCAAGTCATTGTCTCACCAGTCCTAGAGAAACGAAACTTTTGTATGCATAATTGTGATAAGACATTAAGAGAAAAAATATACGTACGTCCCATGTCAATCTACGTGTTGATTACTAGGCAGCTACGAATTATCCAGGATGAAGCAGAGCACGTAGCAGCTCGCTTAATGCTAGCAATTGTAAAACAATATTAATCATATGCTAAATGCATTATCGTTAGAATCACTCATAAATAAAATATGCGGAAAGTTGGCAACGTTATCGCTTTTACACGTAAACACAGCATGTCACAACAGAGCGGAAATAATTTGAAAACTTAAAAGTTTGCTGTAACGAGATTTGCGTTAAAGTAGCATACACACAAAAGCTGACTGGATATGCAAGTAGCCATCTTATCATTCATTCGCGAACATCTTTACATTTTTATCTGTGTAAATATTAATAAATCAGAATACTGCCGTATTTCAATGTAGTATTGTACGAACATCGCGCTTCCGTACGACTGAATATCGGCGTAATCCAAAATTTCTTGTTATAATGCGTGCATTACTATTGTGTACACTTTCTAACCAACACGAAATGAAATGAACGGTCCCACAAAAACAGGTTTCTGGAGCTGATGATACAAATTGCAGCTTTGTACAACTAATTTCATACAACAAAATTATAGCTCTTCCAAGCAAGAGATTAAGGACACACGCAGTGTTGTAAGAGCAATACTAGTGAAAGCATTCACAGATTTAAAAGCGCTAGCTAGTGGCTTACCTCTTCTCGTAGGTGCACGAAGAAAATTTGAAAATTGTTCACAATGCTAAGCGATGCCGCGTTCCTATGCAGAAATATTACGTCTCATATGCGCAAAGCGCTGCCGAAGACAGTTGATAGTAGCTACTGACAACTTCTCTGAAAACATCCACAGTTACTTCGCTGGCAGATCAGCAGAGTACATCTTTGAGGGTACGTTCGGCTGCACTGGCGCGCGTTTGTTAATTTCACTCCTAACTTCGACCATCGTAACAGCAAAATTGGAAACCAAATTTTGATCGTTGTTACTCAGACTAACTAAAGAACGGAAGATAATGAATGCATATGGACTCTTCACTAACACAATCTGCAACGATTTAGCCGTCGTAAAGTTATGCTTATATGATATAAATAACACTCTGTGGATATAGATACAATATGCACTACAAATATAAATTTCAATGTCCTGAAGGTTCTACCAGTATGTTTCCTGTTACTAAACTGCAGAAAACTTCTTTACGTGATTATCGGTTAAACAATGGATTGTATTTCTCTCACATGATATTGCGTAAATGATTCGTCAGTCCTTAGGATTTTACTTTTATTCACAATTATACTTCAGATTACCCAGATGGTCAACAAATTCGAGCAATACTAGTAAGGTAACACTTCAACTCTGCGTTCGTATTGCAATCGACATTTCTGCTTGGTCTGGTGTTGGTACTTTAATTCACTATTATTCCCTGAGCGTGCACTTGGTCGTTTTGTTACTTTATGCAGGTTTATGTTCATATTTTATCAATAGCTTAGGGAAGTGTTTCAAAAGAGACAACATGACTTTCAGTAATTGTTCGTTACTGGCACTTAAGTTTCTTGTGACGTGAATTTAATTTTTTTCATTCTCAATGGCCGACTAACAAATCTGATACGGTAGTCCAAAATGATCCACAAATTCAGAATATCGTCGGAACAGCATTTTTGAAGTTGGTAACTGAACGCCTGTTGCAAATAACACACTTTATTGGCCACTATGGCAAGTTTATGCACCAATAACTAATGCACAGCGGTCAGTTCCAAAACTGAAATCAAATTAGTAACGAAATAGTATGCGCCTTCTGCTGTGTTTGAGATTTGTGGGATGCGGAAAAAGTAATTAGGAACAATATGAAGATATTGGAAACTTCCTTAGAAAGGATTCATCTTTCGACTACGAAAATCAAATCGTAAGAACAGTACATCAATGAATAAAAGAGCAATAAGACTCACCTAAACCTCAGTCCAGGCATAGGAAAAATTGTCCTATGAATTTAATCTATCATCGACTTTCCTATTTTGAAGCCGCAAACGGGTAAAATGACATTATTGTGCAATATGCACTAAAAACAATGTTGCTCCGCACCTGTGTGTAATCGTCCGAATGAGCTTACTGAAGAGTTCATGTGCTACGTTTAACCACAGCAGTACACATTTCTGGAGGCAGTACAGTGTAGACTCCACACAGTACTACTATCGTCCGCTGCAATTCAAATGATTTTTAGCTTAGAGGGACGTATAATGGCGATTAATGTACAGTCGACGTCGAGGTCGTTCAGAACATCTATACGAACTCACGGCTACATGACAGAGCCGGTTGCAGCATTGTGCACACTTACATATAACAGAACGTCAGCAGAGGCTCACTGATTTTTAGGTTCAAAATGGCTCTGAGTACTATGGGACTTAACAGCTGAGGTCATCAGTCCCCTAGAAGTTAGAACTACTTAAACCTAACTAACCTAAGGACATCACACACATCCATGCGAGAGGCTGGATTCGAACATGCGACCGTAGCGGTCGCGTGGTTCCAGACGGAAGCGCCTAGAACCGCTCGGCCACTACGGTCGGCCTCATTTTTAGGATTAAAATGGTATTCTGTTTCATTGTTGCTGCTAAGACTAGCTAGAGGACAAACATAAATGAATTGTTTTCATCAGTCTTTTCACTGTAGCCCGCCACGAGTTCCTCTCCTGTGCCCTGTGCCAGTATCTTCATCTCAGAGTAGCATCTCACTGATTTATTGGATATATTACAATCTCTGTCTTCCACTACAGTTCTTATCTTCTGCAGTTCCCTCAAGTCCACGTAAGTTAATTATCGATGTCTTAACGCATGTCCTAGCAGCCTCTCCGTTCTTCTCCGCAATATTGAACACATCTTGCTCTCCTTCCCAATTCTGTAGAGAGCCTCCTCATTTCTTATCTTATCAGTCCATCGACATCTATCTATCGCACCACATCTCAAACGCTTCCATTCTCTTCTTCTCCGGTTTTCTCGAAATCCGTGATTCACTTCCATAAACTGCTCTGCCCCAAACGAACTTTCTCAGAAACTTGTTCCTTACATTGAGGTCGATGTTTGATGCTATAAATTTTTTTTGGTCTGTAATGCACTCTTCGCCTGTGACAGTCAGCTTTTTATGTCCTCCTTGCTTCGTGGATAATATGTTATTTTGCTACCAATGTAGCAGAATTCCTTCAGGATGTCTACTTCGTGGTCCCTAATTTTGATGTTAGTTTATCACTAATCTATTTTCATACCAGTTACTGAATTTTCCGTTGATGCTTGGCAAAATATGATAATAAAATTGAACAGAAAACTTTTCCTGGTGTTTTGCAAACTTATTTTTATTTGGTCTGAAGAAGGACTAAGAGGCCGAAAGCCAGTTCGTGGGCAAATAAATATAATTTTGCAGGACCTTAGGGAGCGTTTCCTTTTGAACATTATTCATCTTGAAACTTCCTGGCAGATTAAAACTGTGTTCCGGACTGAGACTTGGGTAGCTCAGTGGTAGAGCAATTGCCCGCGAAAGGCAAAGGTCCCGAGTTCGAGTATCGGTCCGGCACACAGTTTTAAGCTGCCAGGAAGTTTCATATCAGCGCACACTCCGCTGCAGAGTGAAAATCTCATTCTGGATTATTCATCTTATTTCTGCTACTGCCCATTTCTTTTGTCTTTCTTTGGTTTATTCATAGTCGATAGTGTGTGTCTATTAGACTCTTCGTTACATTCATTCTGTAATTCTTCCTCGCTTCCACTGAAGATAGCAATGTCATCAGCAAATCTTATAATTAATATCCTTTAACCCTGAATTTTAATCCCACTGCTGTACCTTTCTTTTATTTCTGTCATTACTTCTTCGATGAACAGATCAAATAGTAGGAGCGACGGGCAATATACCTGTCTTACACCTTTTCTGATCCGCAGACTTCGTTCTTGGTCTCCCACTCTTATTTTTCCCTCTGGTTATTGTACACGTTGTCGATAATCTATCTCTATCTGTAGAGTACATCTATTTTCTTCAGAATGTCGAACGTCTTGCATCGTTTTACATAGTCGATCGATTTTTCAAGGTCGTCACATTCTATGAGCTTGTCATAGATTCTCTTAAGTCTTCCTTCCTCTATCAAGAGCGACATTAGAACTTTCTCTCAGGTGCCTTATCCTTTACGATCATCATCTTGCACAGTGATCGTCAAACTGCTGCCCATAGGCTACTTGCGGCCCAAATCAAGTATTAAGGTGGCGTGCAGTTCTCAGCCGTGTTTTATAAAAATATGAATCTAGTACCTAACAGCCGAATATAAAAACGTCAGGTAACCTCAAGAGCTTCTTAAGTGTGTGGGTGACCCGCTCAATAACAAATAAAAACATTCACAGAGACAGTAAAGTTTTAAGACGTGCTTAATTTTAAGTTACGTTGCCTTGAGCTAAATAAAGTCGGCCGCTTATCTCATGGGCAGAGAACTAACAACGGAACTACATGGCAGTCCGATTTCTGTGCCTTTCTTTTATATTTATGATAGGTGAATTTCAGAACTCATATATTAATTTACCAAATCAGTTCGATGCAACTGCCAGAAATTCTTGAAAATATCGTGTATGAAGTTTTTGGAGCAAAATTAATATTCTGCATCTAGTTTGTCTTTCCAGTGAGCCGCCTGGATCTGTGGTAGAATGTTCGCCTACCATCTGAGTCGCTTGTGGTCTATTCTCGGCCAAAGTAAAATTTTAAAGAAAGGTGCGTGTTCCATGAACATATCCGTGGAGCCTAAAACACACGAGGATGAAAAAGTAATTTGCAACGTTTTATTATAATTTAAACAATCAGTAGTTAAGAATTTATATTTGCAATGAAAACTGGATTTTTGTGTGCGATATGTAATTATAAATAACAAAATGTGCATTTTTCATAAAAGTAACAAATAGATATCTGTTAATTATTAGCATGTATTTCATGAATTTTATTTGAATGGCGTAGGTATTTGAAATGGATGAAAAAAAAGACCGAAATGCGACACGAATCAGCGGTTAACAGTTTCGAGAACTACTTATTTTTTCCATTTTTTGTGCTCCACGAAAATGATAGTAAAACAAGCACCTCTGTTTAAATATTTTCATTAGGTGGTAATGGATCCCTACGTAGGAGCCAAGCATTCTTTCACATGGCCATATTACCTGTTAAGTGCCAATTTCTGTACCAAGCGAAAAACTTCTGTAGACTTTCCTGCTAAAATTTTTAGACTTACGACGACTCTGTATGGAGCAGCATCATCCACAAAGAGCCTCACAGAGCATCCTATATTATCCACAGTGTCACTAATTAATATTGTGAACACTAATGGTTCAACGAGGGGGCTTCAAAAAGCAAGTTACACGTATCATACGACAAGATCGTAGCACAACAAGAATGACGCATTGTCAGAAGAGAGTAAATGTTCTGGGTTCCTTGTAGACAGTTGTACTGCAGTACGGTTAAGAAGTCTACCAGTGTGAGGGAATTAAGTGTCGTGGCAATTGGAAAAATACACTACTGCCCATTAAAATTGCTACACCAAGAAGAAATGCAGATGATAAACGGGTATTCATTGGACAAATATATTATACTAGAACTGACATGTGGTTACATTTTCACGCAATTTGGGTGCATAGATCCTGAGAAATCAGTAGCCAGAACAACCACCTCTGCCAGTAATAACGACATTGATACGCCTGGGTATTGAGTCAAACAGAGCTTGGATGGCGTGTACAGGTACAGATGCCCATGCAGCTTCAACACGATACCACAGTTCATCAAGATTAGGGACTCTCGTAATGTCACGAGCCAGTTGCTCAACCACCATTGACCAGACGATTTCAATTGGTGAGAGATCTGGAGAACTTACTGACCAGGGCAGCAGTCGAACATTTTATGTATCCAGAAAGGCCCGTACAGGACGTTCAACATGCAGCCGTGCATTATCCTGCTGAAATGTAGGGTTTCGCACGGATCGAATGAAGGGTAGAGCCACAGGTCGTAACACAACTGGAATGTAACGTCCACTGTTCAACGTGCCGTTAATGCGAACAAGAGGTGAACGAGACGTGTAACCAATGGCACCCCATACCGTCACGCCGGTTGATACGCCAGTATGGCGGTGACGAATACACGCTTCCAATGTGCGCTCACCGCGATGTCGCCAAACACGGATGCGACCATCATGATGCTGTAAACAGAACCTGGATTCATCCGAAAAAATGCCGTTTTCCCATTCGTGCACCCAGATTCGTCGTTGAGTACACCATCGCAGGCGCCCCTGTCTGTGATGCAGCGTCAAGGGTAGCCGCAGCCATGGTCCCCGAGTTGATAGTCCATGCTGCTGCAAACGTCGTCGAACTGTTCGTGCAGATGGTTGTTGTCTTGCAAACGTCCCCATCTGTTGACTCAGAGATTGAGACGTGGCTGCACGATCCATTACAGCCATGCGGATAAGATGCCTGTCATCTCGCCTGCTAGTGATACGAGGTCGTTGGGATCCAGCGCGGCGTTCCGTACTACCCTCCTGAATCCACCGATTACGTATTCTGCTAACAGTCATTGAATCTCGACCAACGCGAGCAGCAATGTCGCGATACGATAAACCGCAATCGCGATAGGCTACAATACGACCTTTATCAAAGTCGGAAATGTGATGGTTCGCATTTCTCCTCCTTACACGATGCATCACAACAACGTTTCACCAGGCAACGCCGGTCAACTGCTGTTTGTGTATGAGAAATCTATTGGAAACTTTCCTCATGTCAACTCGTTGTAGGTGTCGCCACCGGCGCCAACCTTGTGTGAATGCTGTGAAGAACTAATCATTTGCATATCACAGCATCTTCTTCCTGTCGGTTAAATTTCGCGTCTGTAGCACTTCATCTTCGTGGTGTAGCAATTTTAATGGCCAGTAGTGTACTTCGAAGTTGAGATACGGGGGACAGAACGATTCCCAAGCCAAAATGTATAAATTGCACACGGGTTCGCTGTCTAATTCTGGCGATGTATATCGCGTCCAGTCGCGATGAAATCGTGCCAACAATTTGACCGAAGCCGCATATACGTGGGTGATGCCGATGGGAAGGAAGGTCATAGACATCTGCCATAGACGACAATGTTCAGGCAATCGATTAAGTGATTCGCATCAATCATAGATTTCCCAACGTTGAGGACGTTAGCACAGCGGTTCTCGAATGGCTCAGAGACTAGGGAGCGTATTTCTTTCGCCGAGGAACTGAACAGATAGTAGAATGTACCGAACTTTGCTTGCAGAGACAATAAATGTTACTTGGTCTGCAATAATAATGTGTAATTTGCTTGTATAGAATTCCCTTTGCTTGCACCCGAAGTTATTTTTATGTCTGAAGATATCTCTCAACCAACAACGGCAAACGCTATCCTGTTTCCTAGGAACGTTACAATTCAAGCAGGAAGTTGGTCTGATGTACTGTAATAATTGGAATAGAAACTTGCGAGGGCTAGGTGCCTCAAATCACAGAGAACTGGTAAAAGTTTTCGACAAGGATTTGCTTGCACATTAGAATCAGTGCCGAACCGTGTGAGTCAGAGTGGCATTTACGCACACGCTGCAGGGTATCATTATTGGTAATGGTAAAGTTAAGAACTCCACCACAGAACACTGATGGCCCATGCAGAACGACTTGAGCACCTACGTAGTTAGAGGTATTAATAGCAATATTGTCTATTGCTTTCTACATTGTAGGGCGGATAAGCGCTCTTCTCCTGTAATATCGCACTGGACCACATTCGGACCCGAACCACAAAATTTAAAGTAGAAATCTCTTTTTTGATGTTGTGGTGCAGGCCGACTTACACTCATGGAACTAATCATAATTATTTTGTATGGAGTTATTTGCCTGATGTTTTTACTGGACATATGATACACTATGTGATCAAAAGTATCCGGACACCCCCAAAACACACGTTTTTCATATTAGGTTCATTGTGCTGCCACCTGCTGCTAGATTCTTCATATCAGCGAACTCAGTTTTCATTAGACATGGTGAGAGAGCAGAATGGGGCGCTCCGCGGAACTCAACGGATTTTGAACGTGGTTAGATGATTGGGTGTCACTTGCGTCATACATCTGTACGCGAGATTACCACACTCTTAAACATCCTTAGGTCCGGCCGGCCGGGGTGGCCATGCGGTTCTAGGCGCTACAGTCTGGAGCAGCGCGATCGCTACGGTCGGCCCGCATCTCGTGGTCGTACGGTAGCGTTCTCACTCCCCACGCCCGGGTTCCCGGGTTCGGTTCCTGGCGGGGTCAGGGATTTTCTCTGCCTCGTGATGGCTGGGTGTTGTGTGATGTCCTTAGGTTAGTTAGGTTTAAGTAGTTCTAAGTTCTATGGGACTGATGACCATAAATGTTAAGTCCCATAGTGCTCAGAGCCATTTGAACCGCTACGGTCGCAGGTTCGAATCCTGCCTAGGGCATGGATGTGTGTGATGTTTAAGTAGTTCTAAGTTCTAGGGGACTGATGACCCGAGAACCTAAGTCCCATAGTGCTCAGAGCCATTTGAACCATCCTTAGATCCACTCCTTCCGATGCGATACTGAAGTGGAAACGTGAAGAGACATGTACAGCACAAAAGCGTACAGGTCGATCTCGTCTGTTGACTGACAGAGACCGCCAACAGTCGATGGTTCAAATGGCTCCATGCACTGTGGGACCTAACATCTCAGGTCATCAGTCACCTGGACTTAGAACTACTTAAACGTAACTAACCTAAGGACATCACACACACCTATGCCCGAGGCAGGATTCGAACCTGCGACCGTAGCAGCAGCACGGTTTCGGACTGAAGCTCCTAGAACTGCTCGGTCACATAGGGCGGCCGCCGACGGTTGAAGAGGGTCGTAATGTGTAATAGGCAGACATCTATGCAGACCGTCACACAGGAATTCCAAACTGCATCAGGATCCACTGCAAGTACTATGACAGTTAGGCCGGAGGTGAGAAAACATGGATTTCATGGTCGAGCGGCTGCTCATAAGCCACACATCAGTCCGATAAATGCCAAACGTTGCCTCGCTTGGTGTAAGGAGCGTAAACATTGGACGATTGAACAGTGAGAAAACTTTGTGTGTAGTGACGAATCACAGTACACAATGTGGAGATCCGATGGCAGGATGTGGGTATGGCGAATGCCCGGTGAACTCATCTGCCAGCGTGTGTAGTGCCAACAGTAAAACTCGGAGACGGTGATGTTATGGTGTGGCCATGTTTTTCATGGGGAGGGCTTGCACCCATTGTTGTTTTGCGCGACGCTATCACAGTACAGGCCTACAGTGATGTTTTAAGCACCTTCTTGCTTCTCATTGTTGAAGAGCAATCAGGGGATGGCGATTGCCTCTTTCAACACGATCGATCATTTGTTCATAAAGCACGGCCTGTGGCGGAGTGGTTACATGAAATAACGTCCCTGTGATGGACTGGCCTGCACAGAGTCGTGACCTGAATCCTACAGAGCACATTTGGGATATTTTGAAACGCCGACTTCGTGCTAGGCCTCACCGTCCGACATAGATATCTCTCCTCAGTGCAGCACTCCGTGAAGAATGGGGTGCCATTCCTCGAGAAACCTTCCATCACGTGACAAAACGTATGCTTGCGGGAGTGGAAGCTGTCATGAAGGCTAAGGGTGGGCCAACATCATATTGAATTCCAGCCAGCATTATGAATGGAGGGGGCCACGAACTTGTAAGCCACTTTCAGGCAGGTGTCCGGATACTTTTGATCACATAGTGTATCAATTAATTCAGCAGTCACATCTCAACCTTAGCGCTCCCTCGCGTCGAGCTTCAAGTGGTACTCTGTCAAACGCGTAGTATTTCAGTTAGCAAAATCCCTGAGGCTTTTAAAAGAATAATTACCGAACTTTTGCCAGCTATCTTGATCCGGTGGTATGCCGATTTCTTCCGTAGCTCATCTTTTAAAAACCAAGAAACAATTTTCTTAACTCCCTATCACCAGTCGCCTATTCTGGAGCTGTTGAAGTACGGAAAACCATTTTCAGATTTTTTTTTCAATAACGAGATACTATCTTAAACGTTCAAGATGTCTTAAGATCCCTACGACTGACAGGTAGTTTACTGGTTCGTGACGTCACAGCAGGTCACACGGCCCCAGCGAGTGTTTTTGCGGGCTATTCAAAAGAGAAACAAACAAATGCGTTTTTTAAAACGAGAAATAAGAATGTACTTCGATAAAAATTATTTTTATATAAGTTATACTACTACCTGTTGGAGACAAAGTTTATTTCGAATAAAATGTTTTCGGGTTTTCAACCGCGTCAAATGCTTAAAACTACACGAGCTTTCGGCCAAGCACTCCTTGGCCATTGTCAAGTGGTATGACAGTAGTCCAAGTTTCCAGGGGCTCCTACTAGGAAGGAAGGAAGGAAGGAAAAAAGATTAGGGTTTAACGTCCCCGTGACAATGGCCAAGGAGTGCTTTGCCGAAAGCTCGTGTAGTTTTAAGCAATTGACGCGTTTGGAAACCGGTGAACATTTTATTCAATGTTATCGCCGCGAGACTCTGCATTCAAACAAAGTTTATTTCAGTCAAATGCTCACTTAGATTGTTTAACGTATGTACCAGACTCCTCTCGTAGGAGTCACTTCACTAATGACCTCGACCTCACAGGGATGTTACACCCTAATCTTTTTTTCCTTTCTTCCTTTCTTCCTTCCTTCCTTCCTAGTAGGAGCCCCTGGAAACTTCGACTACTGGCATGCTTTGCTGCACCCATAGTACAGGATGTATTTATGGGCTGCTCAACGAAAATTCGGGCTTGCAATCAGTCGACGACAAATATACTTCACTGTGTTTTGACTGTGGAAGTGCCAGTGATTCTCAAGTGAGCCATCGAAGACTGACGAAGGCCAAGAATACTGAACCGTGATAGCGGCTACCAGTTGGATAATGCGTGGAACTGTATCATTTCCAAGATTTTCTCTAATGGAAGACGACATAGCACACCGATGGTCACGGGAGGGGCAAACCCGACGACAGATGAGTTCTACGGTCTAATTCCGCATCTATTTACATACTCCATGATGGAGGGTACATCTTTGTACATACTCCATGACGGAAGGTACCTTGTACCACATTACTCATTCCCTTTCCTGCTACATTCGCAAATGGAGTACGGAAAGATGACTATTTGCCTCCTAATTTCCCTTATTTTGTCTTCGGGGTCTTTTCGAGAAATGTGTGTTGACGGCAGTAAAAATTGTTCTCCATTCAGCTACAAGTGAGGGTTGTCTAAATTTTCTCACTATTGTTTTGCGAAAAGAACGTCGTCTTCTCTCCATTCCACCACCGAGGACGCTGCTGTAAGAGTAGTGTGGTTAGTCTGTCACCACAACCTTGACGTATAAGCGGAATACTTACAACCCACTCATAAATTGCGGTTCTCTTCGTCTGTCGTGTATGGGCACTCTAAATATAGTGGAGTGTAGGTTTCAAGTCCGAAATTTCTGTGACTGCAATTTTCTGGGGAAATTTTAAAATTCATATTTATTTGCTATTGATAGTCACCAGTCTGTCGAAACCGGTATAACAACGAATTAGCGTGAGAATTTGTTCGAAGTTAGAATTAATGTAGTCGCTGATGCTCTCTGCCAGTTACATGGTAAATATGAACAAACTTAAAATAATTCCAATCATCTGTCAGTATCACTATTACAGCATTAAGACGGTTGTATCCATCATTTTCCCAGAACACAGAATTGCTATGGGGACTGCACCGTTGTTGTAAGCGAATAACAAGAAACAAGATATAACTGTAATAAGATGAATTTTCTATTTTCCTTTACAATATGCTATTTTGAACCAGCACAGCAATCGCTATAAACACAAACAGTGATTTAAAAGCAGAAGTACCAATTTCATCAGTTCATTAAATCATATATTGTATAGTACACTTCCAGACAACTAAATAACTTTAGACCTCAAAAGCTGCGTTACAGGCTTTCGGTTCGAAATTTTCTCTGAAATTCTATTTTTTCTGGTTACTTACGACAAAATTTCCCATGGTAGGAATTACACCACATATTCTGCAGTGTCGACCGAGTTAAGTTTTTTGACTTTACTGGATAACTTTCGGGGTTAATCGTAAAATTAATGCAACATTCTTAATAAGTTAAATATAGTGGGAATTAGTGAAGTTCTGTGGCAGGAGGAACAAGACTTTTGGTCAGGTGAATACAGGGTTATAAATACAAAAAAATAGGGGTAATGCAGGAGTAGGTTTAATAATGAATAAAAAAATAGAAGTGCGGGTAAGTTACTACAAACAGCATAGTGAACGCATTATTGCGACCAAGATAGGCACGAAGCCCATGCCTACTACAGTAGTACAAGTTTATATGCCAACTAGCTCTGCAGATGACGAAGAAATTGATGAAATGTATGATAAGATAGAAGAAATTATTCCGGTAGTGAAGGGAGGCGAAAATTTAATAGTCATGGGTGACTGGAATTCGATAGTAGGTAAATGAAAGAGGAACCCACCTGGTAGAATTTTGCACAGGGCATAACTTAATCATAGCTAACACTTGGTTCAAGAATCATGAAAGAAGGCTGTATACATGGAAGAAGCCTGGAGATACTAGAAGGTATCAGATAGATTATATAATGGTAATACAGAGATTTAGGAACCGGGTTTTAAACTGTAAGACATTTCCAGGGGCAGATGTGGACTCTGACCACAAGGTATTGGTTATGAACTGTAGATTAAAACTGAAGAAACTGCAAAAAAGGTGGGAATTCAAGGACCTGGATAAACTGAAAGAACCGGAGGTTGTACAGAGTTTCACGGAGAGCATAAGGGAACAATTGACAGGAATGGGGGAAAGAAATACAGTAGAAGAAGAATGGGTAGCTTTGAGGGATGAAGTAGTGAAGAAAGCAGAGGATCAAGTAGGTAACAAGACGATAGCTAGTAGAAATCCTTGGGTACCAGAAGAAATATTGAATTTGAATGATGGAAGGAGAAAATATAAAATGCAGTAAATGAAGCAGGCAAAAAGGAATACAAACGTCTCAAAAATGACATCGACAGGAAGTGCAAAATGGCTAAGCAGGGATGGCTAGAGGACCAATATAAGGGTGTAGAGGATTATCTCACTAAGGGTAAGATAAACACTGCCTACAGGAAAATTAAAGAGACCTTTGGAGAAGAGAGAACCACGTGTATGAATATAAAGAGCTCAGATGGAAACCCAGTTCTAAGCAAAGAAGGGAAAGCAGAAATGTGGAAGGAGTATATAGAAGGTCTATACAAGGGCGATGTATTTTAGGATAATATTATGGAAATGGAAGAGGATCTAGATGAAGAAGAAATGGGATATATGATACTGCGTGAGGAGTTTGACAGAGCACTGAAAGACCTGAGTCGAAACAAGGCCCCGGGAGTAGACAATATTCTATTAGAACTACTGACAGCCTTCGGAGAGCCAGTCCTGACAAAATTCTATCATCTGGTGAGCAAGATGTATGAGACAGGCGAAATACCCTCAGACTTCAAGAAGAATATAATAATTCCAGTCTCAAAGAAAGCAGGTGTTGACAGATGTGAAAATTACCGAACTATCAGTTTAATAAGTCAAAGCTGCAAAATTCTAACGCGATTTCCTTACAGACGAATGGAAAAACTGGTAGATGCCGATCTCAGGGAAGATCAGTTTGGATTCCGTAGAAATATTGGAACACGTGAGGCAATACTGACCTTACGACTCACCTTAGAAGAAAATTAAGGAAAGGCAAACCTACGTTTCTAGCATTTGTAGACTTAGAGAAAGCTTTTGACAATGCTGACTGGAATACTCTCTTTCATATTCTAAAGGTGGCACGGATAAAATACAGGGAGCGAAAGGGTATTTACAATTTGTATAGAAACCAGATGGCAATTATAAGAGTCGAGGGACATGAAAGACAAGCAGTGGTTGGGAAGGGAGTGAAACAGTGTTGTAGCCTCTGTCCGATGTTATTCAATCTGTATATTGAGCAAGCAGAAAAGGAAACAAAAGAAAAATTCGGAGTAGGTATTAAAATCCATGGAGAAGAAATAAAAACTTTGAGGTTCGTCGATGACACTGTAATTCTGTCAGAGACAGCAAAGGACTTGGAAGAGCAGTTGAACGGAATGGACAGTGACTTGAAAGGAAGATATAAGATGAACATCAACGAAAGCAAAACGAGGATAATGGAAAGTACTCGAATTAAGTCGGGTGATGCTGAGGGAATTAAATTAGGAAATTAGACACTTAAAGTAATAAAGGAGTATTGCTATTTGGGGAGCAAAATAACTGATGATAGTCGAAGTAGAGAGGATATAAAATGTAGACTGGCAATGGCAAGGAAAGCGTTACTGAAGGAGAGAAATCTGCTAAATCGAGTATAGATTTAAGTGTCAGGAAGTCGTTTCTGAAAGTATTTGTATGGAGTGTAGCCATGTATGGAAGTGAAACATGGACGATAAATAGTTTGGACAAGAAGAGAATAGAAGCTTTCGAAATGTGGTGCTACAGAAGAATGCTGAAGATTAGATGGGTAGATCACATAACTTACGAGGAGGTATTGAATAGAACTGGTGAGAAGAGGAGTTTGTGGCACAACTTGACTAGAAGAAGGGATCGGTTGGTAGGACATTTTCTGAGACATCAAGGGATCACCAATTTAGTATTGGAGGGCAGCGTTGAGGCTAAAAATCGTAGAGGGAGACCAAGAGGTGAATACACTAAGCAGATTCAGAAGGATGTCGGCTGCAGTAGGTACTTGGAGATGAAGAAGCTTGCACAGGATAGAGTAGCATGGAGAGCTGCATCAAACCAGTCTCAGGACTGAAGACCACAACAACAACAACAACATTCTTAATTATATCGAAAGTGAAAGAGCTGCAATTGCAAGGGCTGTAGAAAGTGTCTTGGAGTATTGGTCATTGTCTTTTCTGTGATAATATCGCTTGTTAATTGTACATTGCAATGATAATTGTCGAATAATAACGTAACACTCAAGTGTGGGAACTTATTGCTATTGTGCTAGCTCCTTCACCATTGTTTAGCTCATTGCTTTACAGACAGCACAAATGAAATACAAAATGCTCACCTGATCCACACATCCATCATGTGCCCAACCTTTGCATTTGGCACACAACGCCAAGTCTGCTTCAAATGACTCCAAACATATAATGGATTTTTCAGTCTCTTCTGTTGACCCATTACTTCCAGTAAATTTCAGTTTTCTTGACCGCTTTGTAATTGGCTTTTCATTGCCCCCCTTTTTGTTTATTTTATTTGGAAGCATCCGATTTAAGTTCAGCTTTCTTCAACTCCCTTTCAGTCTTTATTTTCTCTGCTTTTAATCTGTTCTCTTCGGTGGTGATCTTTTTCTTTTCTAATTGTTGAAAATGCTTCAGATATCTCCCTCGTGGTCATTTTGTTAGATATAACCTTGCTCACAACCATTTTCATGCACTGTTCATTCCATTTTCCACTTACTTTTTTCTAATTTTCCGCCATTTCAGTCTGAAAAGAAGTAATAAGAAGAGAATATAAATAAAAATTGAAATTAATTGTAGCTGGTACTGAAAGGCAATCTAGTGGACGGTACTGCACGTAGTAAGGTGTAGTAAAATTGTACGTTCTTTTATAGAAATTATCATGAAACATTTGTTAGAATCATTCCTTGCATAACATAGATAATCGAGATATAGCACCGAAATGAATCACTTGCCCTAAAAGCGAAATATCTTCCGTGTCCTGAGAGGTGCAACAACACAATCAACCACTCAGAGCAGGCAAAGTACTGAAGAGAGGAAGAAGAATACGACCCCAGCGCACGTGAATACACAAGCTTTCTTCTGCTTACTCCTCTATTCTGCCATATGGAGGCCGAAAGGGAAGTCAAAGTAGTGGCCGGTACTGTAAACCGTCCGATATTGCACGGCTCTACCCTAGATTCTAAATGCAGCCTTGGTGCAGGCAAAGCAGCCGATAGCGTAGTTGGAACACTAGTTCAGACTGAAACTTCGGCGACGACTTTACTTCGGAGCCTGCGGCACTTACTGAGAAGCTAACGAATGTGAGAGAAAAAGAAGAAGAAGGAGGAGGAGGAAAAAAAGAAACTCGTTTGTCTTGATAAACTGATCTGTAGCTTAGCCCGAGGTCTAGGCTAGGCTGGATTATGACTTTGATTGTATGATGGGGAAGCCAACGAATTTGGAAGCAAAAAGCTACCTGAAGCACTTGTGCTCCGCAGAAATGTCAACACTTTCAATCTTCACATAACTGTCACTCCGCACAAGCGTCACAAACTCGCCGCAACTGACCCGGCATATGCACGCTTCGAAAACACAAGTCCACAGAGTTCTGTTGGAGTAGCTATTAACCAACATATGTGCAAGCAATGGGGCCAAATTATTTGAGCCCATAGCTCAATTCTGTCGATGGAATATCCAGAGAAGTATTGCAGTACCGAGTTAAGCGTTGTTCACGGATGAGGCCTCTTTCATTCCTGATGATGTTTCCAACTATTCAGTAGTCACGTTTGGATTAAGGAAACCTCATACTCCACTCTTTTCTCATGTCACCAGCGTTGAGTCTCTATCATTTTCAGATCTGGAAACGTACAGGATCAACTTACAAGACCTTATCTCCTGCCACCACGTTTGAATGGTGCGCATTAGCTGGTGTTCATTTGAAATATGCGGCCTCAGTTGTCTCAGACAGTACCTAGTGTCCACAAGGAGATGTAAATCCAACGCGACAGTGTATCCTCCCATTGAGATATTAACAACCGTGAGCATCTGCACATCACATACCATCATTCGAAATATGCAGCCTGAGTTTTCAGAGACAGTAAGTCTTGTTGTGCGCAAGGGGATGTGGTTCCCATATAACAGTGCATCATCCGTCTTCGTCAGCTCCTGAACAGCACACACCGCCATCTTTAGACTGTGTATCGTAGACAGTTCACAAGCGATGAAACTTGGGTTCATCACTTCGAACCGGAAACGAAACTGCAGTCCATGGAATGGCGCCAAACCACCTCTCCTCCATGGAAAAGTTCAAATCTCCTCCCTCAGTCGTTAAAGCCACAACGACAATCTTCTGGAATTCTGAAGGTATTATGCTGTTTGATGACACCCCCTCATGGTGCACTGATCCACTCTCAAGTGCATTTTGCTACCACAGGAAATTGAGAAAACGACATCTACGTGTTCGTCGCCACAAAAATGCGAACGAACATCTCCTTCTCCATGACAACACAAGGCGTCACACAATTTTTCACACCCGATAGGAGCTCCCAGAACTTCGTTGGACTGTTCTTCCTCATCCACCCCACAACTAAAATATCGCACCTTTCTGTTTCTGCTTGGTGCAATGACGGATGCACTCTGCGGGATTATGGTAAGGCAGGAAGACGTTGACTCCGATATCGACCAGTAGAGTGATAGCATGCGGGCATATACACTACTGGCCATTAAAATTGCTACACCGCGAAGATGAAGTGCTACAGACGCGAAATTTAACCGACAGGAGGAAGATGTTGTGATATGCAAATGATCAGCTTTTCAAAGTATTTACACAAAGTTGCCGCCGATAGCGACACCTACAACGTGCTGACATAAGGAAAGTTTCCAATCGATTTCTCATACACAAACAGCAGTTGACCGACGTTGCCTGGTGAAACGTTGTTGTGATGCCTCGTGTAAGGAGGAGATATGCGTACCATCACGTTTCCAAATTTGATAAACGTCGGATTGTAGCCTTTCGCGATTGCAGTTTATCGTATCGCGACATTGCTGCTCGCGTTGGTCGAGATCCAATGACTGTTAGCAGAACATGAGATTGGTGGGTTCAGGAGGGTAATTCGGAACGCCTTGCTGGATCCCAACGGCCTCGTATCACTAGCAGTCGAGATGACAGGCATATTATCCGCATAGCTGTAACGGATCGTGCAGCCACGTCTCGATCCCTGAGTCAACAGATGGGGACGTTTGCAAGGCAACAACCATTTGCACAAACAGTTCGACGACGTTTGCAGCAGCATGGACTATCAGCTAGGAGACCATGGCTGCGGTTACCCTTGACGCTGCATCACAGACAGGAGCGCCTGCGATGGTGTATTCAACGACGAATCTGGGTGCACGAATGGGAAAACGGCATTTTTTCGGATGAATCCAAGTTCTGTTTACAGAATCATGATGGTCGCATCCGTGTTTGGCGACATCGCGGTGAACGCACATTGGAAGCGTGTATTCGTCATCGCCATAATGGCGTATCACCCGGCGTGATGGTATGGGGTGCCACTGGTTACACGTCTCGGTCACCTCTTGTTCGCATTGACGGCACTTTGAACAGTGGACGTTAAATTTCAGATGTGTTACAACCTCTGGCTCTACCCTTCATTCGATCCGTGCGAAACCCTACATTTCAGCAGGATAATGCACGACGGCATGTTGCAGGTCTTGGTACGGACCTTTCTAGATACAGAAAATGTTCGACTGCTGCCTTGGCCAGCACATTCTCCAGATCTCTCACCAACTGAAAACGTCTGGTCAATGGTGGCCGAGAAACTGGCTCGTGACAATACGCCAGTCACTACTCTTGATGAACTGTGCTATCTACACTCCTGGAAATTGAAATAAGAACACCGTGAATTCATTGTCCCAGGAAGGGGAAACTTTATTGACACATTACTGGGGTCAGATACATCATATGATCACACTGACAGAACCACAGGCACATAGACACAGGCAACAGAGCATGCACAATGTCGGCACTAGTACAGTGTATATCCACCTTTCGCAGCAATGCAGGCTGCTATTCTCCCATGGAGACAATCGTAGAGATCCTGGATGTAATGCTGTGGAATGGCTTGCCATGCCATTTCCACCTGGCGCCTCAGTTGGACCAGCGTTCGTGCTGGACGTGCAGACCGCGTGAGACGACGCTTCATCCAGTCCCAAACATGCTCAATGGGGGACAGATCCGGAGATCTTGCTGGCCAGGGTAGTTGACTTACACCTTCTAGAGCACGTTGGGTGGCAAGGGATACATGCGGACGTGCATTGTCCTGTTGGAACAGCAAGTTCCCTTGCCGGTCTACGAATGGTAGAACGATGGGTTCGATGACGGTTTGGATGTACCGTGCACTATTCAGTGTCCCCTCGACGATCACCAGAGGTGTACGGCCAGTGTAGGAGACCGCTCCCCACACCATGATGCCGGGTGTTGGCCCTGTGTGGCTTGGTCTTATGCAGTCCTGACTGTGGCGCTCACCTGCACGGCGCCAAACACGCATACGACCATCATTGGCACCAAGGCAGAAGCGACTCTCATCGCTGAAGAAAACACGTCTCCATTAGTCACTCCATTCACGCCTGTCGCGACTCCACTGGAGGCGGGCTGCACGATGTTGGGGCGTGAGCGGAAGACGGCCTAACGGTGTGCGGGACCGTAGCCCAGCTTCATGGAGACGGTTGCGAATGGTCCTCGCCGATACCCCAGGAGCAACAGTGTCCCTAATTTGCTGGGAAGTGGCGGTGCGGTCCCCTACGGCACTGCGTAGGATCCTACGGTCTTGGCGTGCATCCGTGCATCGCCGCGGTCCGGTCCCAGGTCGACGGGCACGTGCACCTTCCGCCGACCACTGGCGACAACATCGATGTACTGTGGAGACCTGACGCCCCACGTGTTGAGCAATTCGGCGGTACGTCCACCCGGCCTCCCGCATGCCCACTATACGCCCTCGCTCAAAGTCCGTCAACTGCACATACGGTTCACGTCCACGCTGTCGCGGCATGCTACCAGTGTTAAAGACTACGATGGAGCTCCGTATGCCACGGCAAACTGGCTGACACTGACGGCGGCGGTGCACAAATGCTGCGCAGCTAGCGCCATTCGACGGCCAACACCGCGGTTCCTGGTGTGTCCGCTGTGCCGTGCGTGTGATCATTGCTTGTACAGCCCTCTCGCAGTGTCCGGAGCAAGTATGGTGGGTCTGACCCACTGGTGTCAATGTGTTCTTTTTTCCATTTCCAGGAGTGTAGTTGAAGCTGCATGGGCAGCTGTACATGTACACGCCATCCAAGCTCTGTTTGATATCAAGGGCGTTATTATGGCCAGAGGTGGTTGTTCTGCGTATTGATTTCTCATGATCTATGCACCCAAATTACGTGAAAATGTAATCACATGTCAGTTTTAGTATAATACATTTGTCCAATGAATACCCGTTTATCATCTGCATTTCTTCTTAGTGTAGCTCCTCCCAGTCAGGTGGTGTAAGGCCTTCGCATCGAACGGAAATTGTGTTGAAATGGTTCAAATGGCTCTGAGCACTATGGGACTTAACATCTGAGGTCATCAGTCCACTAGACTTAGAAATACTTAAACCTAACTAACCTAAGGACATCGCACACATCCATGCCCGAGGCAGAATTCGAACCTGCGACCGTAGCAGTCGCGCGGTTCCGGACTGAAGCGTCTAGAACCGCTCGGCTACAGCGGCCGGCAATTGTTTTGAAAAGTAGGGCGGGGAATAATATGGCGTATTGGTATCCTGAATAAAACCAATCTGCTTTCATTCCAAAATGTGTCGCGTTACTTATTGAACGCCCCTCTGCTGTTCATGCGGTAAAACTGCCGCATGAAGCATGGCGTTTTGATTTATTGTTTCTTTACTACTCATTGTGTTTACGGCACGTTGTGCAAATAGTGTTCACATATACCACTGAATTTACCAGAAAATGTATCATTGCACGACACATACTTCATGAGATATGACTTTATAAACCTTGAGCTGAGCGAAAATGAAACTGCAGGACGAAATTCACTAGAGATGCAGATGAAATAAAGATGGGTCCAAAAGAATGTATCCACTGTTTAAAAGTCCATAACTGGTAAACTAATTGACAGAGTTGTCTCATCTTTGGTACTGTAATAGTTTGCAGTTCCGGGATTCGCCACACAAGAGTTGTATTGCGTTGTTTTGTTTTGTCAAATGACAGTCGCCAGATAGTCAGTGCTTTGTTCTTAGTTGCACCTAGTTACTCGAGTAAACATGGCTGGCACAAGGCATTCAATGAAAGAAAGTCAGTTTTGAAGTGGTATTTTAAGTACGAAAACATTAATGAGGGCCAACGGCAATGGCGAAATGAGTATCAAACAGAGCCACCGACACTTTTAACGACTCGTTGCATTCGAGACAAATTTGAAGCCGAAGGCTGTATTAAAAATGTACACAAACAACGATCTGGACGACCTGTAACAGTAACAAGTCCAGCTTGTTCCCGTCGTGTGTTACAACAATTCACTCGCTCAATACAGAAGCCTTTGAGACAGTGTGCCCGTGAAGCTGGAGTGAGTTGCTCAAGTGTTCGGCGAATTTTGAAGACAGGAAAGTGGAAGTGCTACATCCCACGATTGCTACATGCAATGAACGAGGACGACCCAGATCGTAGAACGGAGTACTGCGAGTGGTTTACTATCATGGTGCGCAACGATGAAGAGTTTGCAGAGATGATTGTGTTGTTATGAGGCACAGTTCAAACTCAATGTTACAGTAAATCACCAGAATTGCATTTACTGGGCCGCCTAAAATCCGAACGTCCATGTAGAGAAAGCCGTGAATTTGCCAGGAGTAAATGTGTGGTGTGGGTTGTCTTATTGGGGCTTGATTGGGCCATTCTTCTTTGACGGCACAGTTACCGGTGAGTTGTGCCTTCAGAAGATTCAGACATCCATTTTATCTGCCATCCGAGACTTGTATAGAGGCGGAAGAGTTTACTTTCAACAAGATGGTGCCCCAGCCCACTACCAAAATCGTGTTAGGGCGTATCTCGACGAAAATCTATCAGCATGATGGACAGTCCGTAGAGGTGCTGTGGATTATCCACCACGTTCCCCAGACCTAACTCCTCTGGGCTTTTACCTGTGGGTAACACTAAAGGACGTCGTTTATCGACAAAAGCCACGCACACTGGATGAACTTCGAGAATCCATCGTACATTCATGTGCAAATATCCAACTGGATATGTTGCAGTCAGTAGTTCGTGCTGCAGTTCGGCGGCATCCTTTGCGTGTGGGTGTTAATGTTGACCACTTCGAACACCTACAGTGGTATCTTTAAGTTGGACTTTAAGCTACACTTTCACCAGAAATAAGACAACTCCGTCAATTAGTTTGCAAGTTATGGACTTTTAAATAGTGGTTCAAATGGCTCTGAGCACTATGGGACTCAACTGCTGTGGTTATCAGTCCCCTAGAACTTAGAACTACTTAAACCTAACTAACCTAAGGACATCACACACATCCATGCCCGAGGCAGGATTCGAACCTGCGACCGTAGCAGTCGCACGGTTCCGGACTGTTCGTCTAGAACCGCGAGACCACCGTGGCCGGCTTTTAAATAGTGGACACATTTTTTGGACCCCTCTGTATAGGTGCAAATACGCGTGAAATATGTCAAATATACGTGAAATATATTTGACATGTGCGTACGCGGGCAAAGCCATGTCTCTAAAGCTCAACTTAAACCCCTGGAACGACTACGTCCAAATTTTGTATACATATTCGTTACTATCTGTAAAGAAATACTGTGGAGGTAATAACCACCAGCCTCCTGTTGGGGTGAGGGTGACAACATGGAGAGAAAATGAGGGGAGGGGGGGAGGGGAGATGGACAGGCAGAGAGAGGGAAGGAGGAGATGTACAGAGAGAGGAGTGAGGACGATATGGACGGAGAGAGGGAGAGGTGGAAATGGACAGAGAAAGGGAAGAAGAGATGATAGACAGGCAGAGGGGACGGGAGGAAATGAATAGAGAGTGGGGAGTGGACGAGATGGAGAACCAGAGGGGTGGATGAAATGGACAGGGAAACAAATAGTTTCGGAAGCTTGTCACAGAGATTTGGTTCAAATGGCTCTGAGCACTTTGGGATTTAACATCTGTGGTCATCAGTCCCCTAGAACTTAGAACTACTTAAACCTAACTAACCTACGGACATCACACACATCCATGCCCGAGGCAGGATTCGAACCTGCGACCGTAGCAGTCGCGCGGTTCCGGAATGCGCGCCTAGAATCACTAGACCACCACGGCCGGCTACAGAGGTTTCTTGCTCTCCATACACAACGAGACAATTATTCTCTCTCGAGTGTGAAGTATGTCGCAAACAGTAGTGAAATTATTTACTTCATTTTCTGGCTCATTTTGCAATTCGTTACTCGGTCCCACACAAAAATGCTTTTCTCGAAGTAACTGAGGGCGTTGCGAGCGACATGAGTTCTGTCAGATTTTCCCATCATCTCAAATTTTGAATCGATGCGCGCGGTTTTCTGGACAGCTAATAGTTCGCGCCGCAAGACTTTAAGAGATAATATCGCGCTAACGCCTAAGCGTAGATAACGAGTTCCTGCATAAATAATTTTTATAAATCACCGTTTAACCGCGGGTAACCCCGATGAGCGCAGTTGGTACTAATATAAATTTCAATGTCAGCTGTAAAAATGTGCTACACGCTAGAGCATATGTGATAGTTGGTATTTAACGTTATATACGTTGTATGCAACAACACATTATGTGTTCTACAAGACCATTATCGATAACAGTATAGGGGAGTGCCCTAAAATGGATTCCTTCCATAAAGCAAATTCGTGGTCTCTTGGCTTTGCATTCCGCTGAACTTTGGCGGGACCGAGAGTAAATACTATAGTTTAGGTTTCTACTAATCTGTAACGGGGTGTACAGGTCGCTCTCTAAGCTTGTTGATTATCAGTTCGCCATTACATGATCTGACAATGGAAAAAAGCTCTCACATTGTGCTAAAGTTTTCCTTATTTCTCCTGGATATTGGCATGTAAGCGTTTCAACATACTTCTGTTCTTCAATAGTAAGGTTTAAGATGAATGTTTATAACCAAACCGTTTCATTAAGATGTTTGGTTAAAAATGTATTGGCTTAAAAATGTAAGCTATAGTCACGTAAACTGGACCACTTACTTTTTCATTTTAAAGTGTTCGTATATTAGCACACACTAATGGAATTCCCTTGCAGATTCAAAGAGGATATTAGATAAGATTGACCACGTTAAGTGAAGTCTGTCTAAACTCTAAAATGACTAAAGCTACACTCCAGGAAATGGAAAAAAGAACACATTGACACCGGTGTGTCAGACCCACCATACTTGCTCCGGATACTGCAAGAGGACTATACAAGCAATGATCACACGCACGGCACAGGGGACACACCAGGAACCGCGATGTTGGCCGTCGAATGGCACTAGCTGCGCAGCATTTGTGCACCGCCGCCGTCAGCGTCAGCCAGTTTGCCGTGGCATACGGAGCTCCATCACAGTCTTTAACACTGGTAGCATGCTGCGACAGCGTGGACGTCAACCGTATGTGCAGTTGACGGACTTTGAGCGAGGGCGTATAGTGGGCATGCGGGAGGCCGGGTGGACGTACCGCCGAATTGCTCAACACGTGGGGCGTCAGGTCTCCACAGTACATCGATGTTGTCGCCAGTGGTCGGCGGAAGGTGCACGTGCCCGTCGACCTGGGACCGAACCGCAGCGACGCACGGATGCACGCCAAGACCGTAGGATCCTACGCAGTGCCGTAGGGGACCGCACCGCCACTTCCCAGCAAATTAGGGACACTGTTGCTCCTGGGGTATCGGCGAGGACCATTCGCAACCGTCTCCATGAAGCTGGGCTACGGTCCCGCACACCGTTAGGCCGTCTTCCGCTCACGCCCCAACATCGTGCAGCCCGCCTCCAGTGGAGTCGCGACAGGCGTGAATGGAGTGACGAATGGAGACGTGTTTTCTTCAGCGATGAGAGTCGCTTCTGCCTTGGTGCCAATGATGGTCGTATGCGTGTTTGGCGCCGTGCAGGTGAGCGCCACAATCAGGACTGCATACGACCGAGGCACACAGGGCCAACACCCGGCATCATGGTGTGCGGAGCGATCTCCTACACTGGCCGTACACCTCTGGTGATCGTCGAGGGGACACTGAATAATGCACGGTACATTCAAACCGTCATCGAACCCATCGTTCCACCATTCCTAGACCGGCAAGGGAACTTGTTGTTCCAACAGGACAATGCACGTCCGCATGTATCCCGTGCCGCCCAACGTGCTCTAGAAGGTGTAAGTCAACTACCCTGGCCAGCAAGATCTCCGGATCTGTCCCCCATTGAGCATGTTTGGGACTGGATGAAGCGTCGTCTCACGCGGTCTGCACGTCCAGCACGAACGCTGGTCCAACTGAGGCGCCAGGTGGAAATGGCATGGCAAGCCGTTCCACAGGACTACATCCAGCATCTCTACGATCGTCTCCATGGGAGAATAGCAGCCTGCATTGCTGCGAAAGGTGGATATACACTGTACTAGTGCCGACATATTGCATGCTCTGTCGCCTGTGTCTATGTGCCTGTGGTTCTGTCAGTGTGATCATGTGATGTATCTGACCCCAGGAATGTGTCAATAAAGTTTCCCCTTCCTGGGACAATGAATTCACGGTGTTCTTATTTCAATTTCCAGGAGTGTATTTATGCAGTTCATAAAAGGAAGATTGATTGGAAGAAGATCAGCTTTTAGTTTTCCAAAAACAACACTTATGAGGTTGTAAAATATAAAGTACAGACACCTGAGGAAGCAGCAAAAACAGAAAAGGCAAATCTACAATTTTGGGTAAAGATCTTGAAGAATAAGAGTTTAACGATTGACTTGCTGTGGAAGCTTCTTTCTTTGGGCTTACTCGTAATGGCTTGTGAAGAATTGCACACAATTTGCAGACACCCTTTCAGAGACTAAATTGCTGGGATAATGTGGGTAAGTCGTTTTCTTAAACGTCACAAAACAAAACTATCGGAAACAAAGCCTACAGACACGTCGTACTGCAGGGCTCTTGGGTTCAGTAAAGGAAACATAGAGAAATTCTGTAGCCTTCAGGAAGATATTATACTGAATTATACTTATGCTCCACAACTATATTATGTTTTCTCTGATTTAATACCTTTTTCTAATTTTGTTTATCACTATTTTGATCATTTTTACAATGCGTCCGATTTTGGCATCTATTTTTCAGACATGCTAAGTGTAAAAAATAGATAATTAAATAAAAAAGAGAAAAGGAGCTCCTCATCAAGGCGTAAAAGCTCAAGGATCTATACCGGCTGCCGTATCATCAGCAACCTGGCGGCATCGTGTGGGTGAGGTACTGCGGGACATGGGGTCAGCACACCTCTCTCCCGGCCGTTTTGCAGACATGCAGACCGCTGAACAACTACTACTGTGTCAAGTAGCTCCTCAGTTGGTACCACGAGGCTGAGTGCACTCCGTATCATTTCTCCCAGCACAGCAAAATCCATGTCAGTTCAGGAAATCGAACCCGGGTCCTCTGCATGGCTGGCATCTTCGCTGCCCACTCAGCTACAGAAACAAATCAGCTAGTGTAATGTTTCGGAAAATAATATTTTTTGTAATAACTTTTTATTATGTTTTCTAAGAGTAAAATGTAAATGGTATATAAAATTATTAAGTAAATATAAAATGCTTTATAACAATTTTTTTTAGTATTTTCTATTTTTTAAATCAAAATGGAGTCCGGTTTTGGGTATTTTCCGTAATAAAATGCAACTGAGTCACTTTTTATATATTTACGCCTGTGTGAAACGCGCTATATATGTTAAGTACACACATTTTTTTCTGTTCTACACCAGCCTTTGAGGGTTGCAATAGACTTTAGTTCAAAGTAAGTGGGACACAAGGAATAAATTTGATTGTATGGCATGTGACACCACTGATTTTATGTCTCCTTTCATACTGACGTAATTATTTTGTGTGGATATTGACGTCTTATTATCCGAGTTTTTCGTTAACAAGTGCACCAGTTCAGTTAATTTAATGCTTTTCATATGCTATTTCCATTAGTATACAGGTCACTTGATGATGGTCAGGAGACAGACTGGTTGTACAATAAAGAAAAACATATCAGCACCTCTTGGCAGTGAATCACGACATTTGAAAAAAAGAAAAAAAAAACATTTGCAAGCTATGGGTCTTTTTTTTTTAGCCGGCCGAAGTGGCCGTGCGGATCTAGGCGCTACAGTCTGAAACCGAGCGACCGCTACGGTCCCAGGTTCGAATCCTGCCTCGGGCATGGATGTGTGTGATGTCCGTAGGTTAGTTAGGTTTAATTAGTTCTAAGTTCTATGCGACTGATGACCTCAGAAGTTAAGTCGCATAGTGCTCAGAGCCATTTGAACCATTTTGAACTATTTTCTTAAAGCATGAATAGATGGGTATAGCTACACAACATAGCGCATGAAAAAACTGTTGAAGGCCGTTATGCAGCTGTGGATGACAAATGTCTGATGACGCTGAATTTAGTGTGTCACAGTTGATGCAGCGGTCCTCACTTCTCTTTTTGGGGATGGTGGTTTCCTCCCGCTTCACTACGGTCTTCTTGTTCTGTATCGACAGGTCGAATCACTGCTGTCAGCAGCGGAATCACTCCACTTCCTACGAAAGACCTGTGAGAAGCGGTCGCGGCTACATGCACAGCGCTGGGCTGTGCTCAGATTCTCAGAACCCGAACGACTGTTCTAAGAGGTCGAGTGGAGAGGCGAGAGAAGTGTTGCCGCACTACCTTGCGACGGCTAGGCACTCAGTGTCGTTGCCTGTGGCAGTATTCCGTAGAATGCCGAATTTCTAGTCGCTGTGATGCACGTCGATCTGATGGACTGGTTCTGGAACGAACAAGAATTTCTGGCGTTAAGTTACACCGTGTTAACCGTTAAGAGATACGATGATAATTGTGGAAGTAATTAAGCTGAAGAGAGCTCATACACGTGCTGCTTAATGCCACTGATGTTTACATATACAGCGTGATTCAGTTGCCCCTATAGCTGTCGTATTATGCAAGCCGCAATATTATAGCTGACTTTTATAAACCACGTGCGAGATTTTCATATTCTCTCTCTTGGTACCCTCACACTGTTAGTCCCACAGAAAAAAATGAGCTGGAATTTTTTGTAGTACATTTAATGTAGTGGAATTTTGTATTGGGATACGTGTACGCTAGAGGAAACAAACTTTTCGAGATATTCAAGAAAAACGTGCAAAAGTGACCTTCAAACGCACCTCCACCTAAAATTCATCCCTCTACTGGCAGGATTTGTAGTAGGTTGTTCTTAGCACTCCCTTCTACCACTGTACAAAAATTTCCGACTACACGAACTATTCCCGATAATCGACCTTTCTTGTTCTGTATTGACTGGGCTGTTATGTCACCAGCATAATCGGCTACTTCGTTAATATCATTAACTTAAACGTGCCTTTGAGGGTAATGAAATAACAATGACTTTTATAAACGTTACACTAAAACAATTTACTTCGAAAAATCGATTTAAACTTAACCATTACGACTACAGTAGTTTCTTATTCAGAAGGCCAGACGAATACAACGATGTAACTATTTACTCTATGATGCTAAAATTAACAACATCATCAGGTAAAATTTACACAAAATCAGTTTTACAATTTATACGTGCTCGACTAAGCCGATGGCGTAATGAGGATAGTCAGTGAAGACCAAAAAAGTTGGAATGTGGGAAATAATTCGTGCAGTCTTAAATATTTGTACAGTGGCAGGAGGGATGGTTGTGAACAACATACTAGAAATCCTGATCGGTAGGGGTTGAGTGTGGGAGTAGTGGCGCGTTTGAAGGTAACTTTTATACGTTTATCTTGAATAACTCGAAACTACGGTCTCTAGCGCAAACGTATTCCAGTACAAAACTGAACTACTTTAAATTTACGATACAAACTGTGCTGTTTATTTACTCTGTAGGACTAATAGTTCGCATCTAGTGAGCGACAGAATATGAAAATCTCGTGTGAGGTTTAAGAAGGCTATATATAACATTGTGATCTGCATAAAACGACAGGGGCAGGGGCAGCTGATCACTTTGTATGGCGTGCTATTGTGGAATGTTCTGAAAAATCTACATCTGCACTGCGCAAGCTGACATGTGGTGGATGAAAGAAAGTCAGAGTATTGCAGAATAGTTTTCCCTTTTTCCTAATCCATTCGTAATATGTTGCGGGAAGTCGACATCCCTCTGAATAAATCCGAATTGCTGTTATTTTACAGCTCTGTTCAGTAAATTAAATTTTTATTAAAGGACGTTCTATGTTTCCTTATTCGTTTCCTAATATTGTCACAAAAGAAGCTAAGTAGCACTGTGGTGTAGTGGTTTTGATTCTAAATTGTTGTATGGAAAGTCGGGAGATCAAAACTCACCTAAACTGCACAATTTTAATTTCTATATTCGGTTCGAGTACATTCTTGAAGTATCTACAGATGTCAAGAATCATTGTACTGGAATGTCCTGTAGCTGTATACAGGGTGGTCCATTGATCGTGACTTGGCCAAATATCTCACGAAATAAGCATCAAACGAAAAAACTACAAAGAACGAAACTCGTCTAGCTTGAAGGGGAAACCCGATGGCGATATGGTTGGTCCGCTAGATGGCGCTGCCATCAAATGTGTGTTTTTTTTTAAAAATAGGAACCTCCATTTTTATTACATATTCGTATAGTACGTAAAGAAATATGAATGTTTTAGTTGGACCACTTTTTTCGCTTTGTGATAGATGGCGCTGTAATAGTTACAAAAGTATCACGTAACATTCCTCCAGTGCGGACAGTATTTGCTTCGTGATACATTAGCCGTATTTAAATGGACCGTTTACCAATTGCGAAAAAGGTCGATATCGTGTTGATGTATGGCTACTGTGATCGAAATGCCCAACGGGCGTGTGCTATGTATGCTGCTCGGTATCCTGGACGACATCATCCAAGTGTCCGGACCGTTCGCCGGATAGTTACGTTATTTAAGAAACAGGAAGTGTTCAGGCTAATGTGAAACGTCAACCACGACCTGCAACAAATGATAATGCCCAAGTAGGTGTATTAGCTGCTGTCGCGGCTAATCCGCACATCAGTAGCAGACAAACTGCGTGAGAATCGGGAATCTCAAAAACGTCGGTGTTGAGAATGCTACATCGACATCGATTACACCCGTACCATATTTCTGTGCACCAGGAATTGCATGGCTTTGCATGACTGTGAACGTCGTGTACAGTTCTACCACTGGGCACAAAAGAAATTACGGGACGATGACAGATTTTTTGCACGCGTTCTATTTAGCGACGAAGCGTCATTTACCAACAGCGGTAACCTAAACCGGCATAAGATGCACTATTGGGCAACGGAAAATCCACGATGGCTGCGACAAGTGGAACATCAGCGACATTGGCGGGGTAATGTATGGCGCGTCATTATGGGAGAAAGGATAATTGGCCCACTTTTTATCGATGGCAATCAAAATGGTGCAATGTATGCTGATTTCCTACGTAATATTCTATCGATGTTACTACAAGATGTTCTCTGCATGACAGAATGGCGATGTACTTCCAACATGATGGATGTCCGGCACATAGCTCGCTTGCGGTTGAAGCGATATCGAATAGCATATTTCATGACAGGTGGATTGGTCGTCGTAGCACCATACCATGGCCCGCACGTTCACCGGATCTGACGTCCCCAGATTTCCTTCTGCGGGGAAAGTTGAAAGATATTTGCTATGCCGGCCGGGGTGGCCGAGCGGTTCTAGGCGCTACAGTCTTGAATCGCGCGACCGCTACGGTCGCAGGTTCGAATCGTGCCTCGGGCATTTATGTTTGTGATGTCCTTAGGTTAGCTAGGTTTAAGTAGTTCTAAGTTCTAGGGGACTGATGACCTCAGAAGTTAAGTCCCATAGTGCTCAGAGCCATTTGAACGATATTTGCTATCGTGTTCCACCGACAACGCCTGACGACATATGTCAGCGCATTGTCAATGCATGTGCGAACATTACGGAAGGCGAACTACTCGTTGTTGAGAGGAATGTCGTTACACGTATTGCCAAATGCATTGAGAGTGACGGACGTCATTTTGAGCATTTATTGCATTAATGTGGTATTTACAGGTAAGCACGATGTAACAGCATGCGTTCCTAGAAATGACAATTTCTCAAAGGTACGTGTATCACATTGGAACAACCGAAATAAAATGTTCAAACATACCTACGTTCTGTATTTTAATTTGAAAAACCTACCTGTTACCAAGCGTTCTGCAAAATTGTGAGCCACATGTTTGTGAGTATTACAGCGCCATCAATAACAAAGTGAAAAAAGTGGTACAACTAAATCATTCATATTTCTTTATGTACTACACGAATATGTAATAAAAATGGGGGATACTATTTTAAAAAAACGCAGTTGATATTCGTTTGACCTATGGCAGCCCCATCTAGCGGGCCAACCATAGCGCCATCTGGTTTCCCCCTTCAAGCTAGACAAGTTTCCTTCTTTGTAGTTTTTTGTTTGAAGCTTATTTCGTGAGATATTTGACCCAGTCACGATCAATGGCCCACCCTGTATATACCGCATGTATTCAGGCCGGAGGCAGTTCGCTGCGCGCTCTTGTATATGCAAGTGCTGAATAAACCTTCGTAAGTGAAGTTGGTGTTCGTCATTCATCTAATTACACCTTCTTCTTCGTGACAAAATGAACATGAACATGATCTCTCTCTCTCTCTCTCTCTCTCTCTCTCTCTCTCTCTCTCTCTCTCTCTCCAGGTTGATTCAGCTAAGCGGTTCCCCTCAGGTATTTCCTGAACCGCTTATGATATCGTATTTGTGTTTTCACCCAAATGAATTGTGAAAATGTCCTCACTAAACGGCGTATAGTCTCTATTCATAGCTATATTAGTTACAGAGACAGCCATGTTGAAGTAACTTCTTCAAATGTATTTAAAGTAATTTCTCTTGCCACTGACGCCAGAATAAAATATTGAACCAGTTCGTATACTTTCACCTGTGTCACTTTTCGCTATTAATTGTGATATATGTGTCCAATTGAATCGTACTTAACGGTGTCGTTAAATTACACGGCAACAAGCCGGAGTCGTCTGTCGCGGAATACCATCTTCAACATACAGGGTGAAAATTTTGTAAACCTACAAACTCTGAGAGATTGCACGGAACAATGAAAACACTTCTTCTAATATCCTTTACAGTGTGGGCAAAACGTAACACAAATAAGTGTGCTACTATCGTGGTAACCAAGTTGTCTTCTGATGCAAGAGGGGTTTGTAAACGAGGTTGTACACCTCTCGTCACACAAAAAATTTAGAGGGGTCAAGTCAGGGAATCGAGTAGGCCATGTCACATAACCGCCACTACCAATATACTTATCCGGCAAGGCACTGCAGTATCGTATATTTCTGGAAATTGTCGGTTCAATAATCGACGCACAGGACGATTGAAATGTTCCGGCGCCCCTCGATACTGGAACTACATGCACTGCCTTGCGGCGAGTGGTACATCATCCAGCAACTCGGCCAGTGCTCTGGTGACGAAATTGTAATAATGCTTGCCATTTAATGGCCTGGGAATTATATATGGTCCAATGAAACAGTCACCTACAACATGTGTCCACACAACCACGTAGGAACGCAATTCATGAGCGCGAGTAAATGTGACATGTGGATTAACCTCGCTCAAAACTTGCGAACTGTGGATGTTGAAGACCCCATCACTGCTGAACTTTGATTCATTTGTAAATAGCACAGAGGACGGAAACGTAGGACGCATTTCAAACTGCTCCAGGTGCTACTGAGGACACTGTGTCCATAGTGGATAATTATCTGCATCCAGGTTGTACATACACTTAGAATGAAATGGATTAACAACTGTTTATGAAGGGAGTTTCTTACGTTCGTCTGATTCATCCATGTGTTATGTACAATTTTTTAACCGCTGAGAGCGATTACGCCCTCCACCGTATTAAAAAATCATCACAGGTAATTGTGATGTCAGAGAAAAATATTTGTTTTGGTGTCCCGTACAACCTACCCGAGTTTGTCTGTTTGCATAATTTTCACGCATTGTATAAAGAAAAGAGACGGTAGTTTCGTTCAAGACCACATTCCATAATCGGATGCACAGTATTAAAAACAGAAAGAAATGTATCTATGAACTCCAGGATCCCTTTACATGTTTGTACAGTTCAAGAAACTCAACGCTAACACAGGCAGTTCGTAATGAACCTGACGACATTTCTAAAGTCATGTCAGATAATGTGTATAAATCTGTTCGAGGTATGAAGAAATAAATTGCGCCAGATGACGCTGTTTCTGTAGAAGTGATAAATGCTGGAGGAAAAATAATACAAAACGAACTTGCAAAATTATTTACAGAATGATTTGTAAAAGAAGACAATGCCGTAAAACGGGATCACAAGAATAACTACAGAGCTCTTGTCCTCATTTCCGCAATGTACAAGATATCTACTGGAACCATAATCAGTTGCATATATTATAAAACCCGTGTATTATAACCAAGCAAAGGAACAGGCTGGTTTTAGTAGTGGACATTGACGAATGGACTATTTGCAAACCTAAAATGGGTCGGTCAATATGAGTTAATCGCTATGTATGGAAATTCAAAGATTTTAAAGACAGCATCTGCATAGGTTTCAACGAAATACGTAATTACAGCCCTCGAGAAACAGGGTAGTGATTCGTACTGTTAGTGTACTGAAGAATACATTCACCAACGCTACTACTTCCTTTAGATTTCATCTGATACTAAGGAATTCGAAACTGAAAGAGGAGTCAGGGAAGGAAATTACATATCATAAAAACTGTTTGTATCAGGTCTAGATTTTTAAACTGAGAAATCTAAGAAGGAATGTATGACAGTGTAATACATCTGAACCCTCTTTATTTTCAGATGACAGTTCCCTGTTTGCCTCTAGTGCAGTTTTTCAACGAATGGAAGAGTTTATTAGGACATGATTGAAACTGGAAACTTAAATCAACAACATAAAGACTGAAATAATGTACTCGTGTACTAATATATCGAATAAACAGACAATATTTACAGTGATGACAAACAACTAGTTGATGAGATTTTTCATTTAGGGCAGTTGAAGCCAGAAACTGTCAACCACAACCTACACTACCGAAAGATTAGATGGAATGGGATGGAGAATAATCGCTCTCTTTGTCACACCTCAGATAGCTAACTGCCATGATAACACGCCCACCTCCAGTCACGATGAAACCAACAGGCTCTATCATGTCGAAGTAGCTAGCAGTAGAGGAGAATGCAGTCTGTATTAATTTCTCTAATAACTTTTATTACATGTCTCTCTAATTCCTGAGAATATTTTCAGTAATTACTCATTATTGAAATCATTACATCACCAGGGAAGAATCATAATCAATGTACTATTCCTTCGTTATTTTAGTAATAAGCTTTCCTCTACTGCGAAATTGTAGGGCTCCTATGATTTCCACATGAACGCTAAAAGCTATACATTAAAGTTTTGTGTTTGTTTAGTTATCACTTATTAATTTAAACTTTGTCCATGTAATTTTATGGTAACCTGTGTTAGCTGTATGGATGACTTGTCAGTTTTATTTTGAGAAAATGCGATTCTGACAAAATTAAATCACTAAAAAAAAGTATGCCACTGAGGATGTCTGTGAGCTGAAAGATTTATCGGTGAGATCTGCCCATACCGTCTTCCAGTTTAAGTCTTCCTTTTAATCTGGAACAGAGGTTTCTTCTGAATGTCTCCAATTATTGTCTTTGTCGTATGATACCTTACATAAGGAATCTTCTCTTATTCATACGTTGCGGCTGGTAACGTCAATGACACTGTACCGTCTAGCACTAACGAGTAATCCTGATATGTGAGTACTGACTACAAAGGTTAATATTTCTTAGGAGATATAGAACGTTGTCTGTCAGACGTTGGACTGGGATGCATACTGAAGATATGATTTTCGAGGCCTTGCTTAACAACATTATAAGCCTGAAACCAGTAATTCTTTTTGGTTTATTTTTCTTGGGAAAGAGTACGATTATTCTGGATTCTTTTTCAGGGTACAAGTGCTTCTTCCTCACTATCTCTAAGAACTTTTTTCTGATGATCGGTCAGAAGGTTTCATAAAGTTAATTGTGGGTACCAGCTGATCTGGGATTCCTGTGTTTCGGCTTGATTTTTATTATGTATTATGGACCTTACAGAATCCGACGTATACCACATGATAATTGCGTTGAAGTTGAAATTCTGCGTACTAGGAAGAGTAAAGGTTTGCACCACATTTCACATGTAAAACCGTTTATTGAAAGATAATCTGCTTTATAACTTTGTCTTTGCCATAAGACTTTTCACTTCACATTTCTAGTATGCTTTGTCAGAGTTAAGAAATTGTTAACATGCAACAATGTTTGAAGTTAAATATCCAGTCTAGAACCTAGGGAACATTTTCAAACATAAATTTCGAAAGCATTGTTATAGTGAACAGACGACACAGTGTTGTATTTGTACATTCTTGCTTGTTAGTTGCACGATTACGTAACGATTATCAGGCTTACATACTTAGGACATATACTGGTACTGCTAATGAGATTTTAATGCAACATTTTGGTTTACTAGAAGATACATTCTGGATTTAAACTACTTTCTGTGAGATACCAGATGACACAGTGGTTAGTTTATGTGACAACTACACGATTTTATCACGACACTACTAATGAGTGACAATTTACAATGTTGCTTTTGCGGTGTATCTGTTTTATATCCGCACAGTTTTTCTGAATTATTCTGGAAAGTAAAACATGTTTTAGTTTTTCTGAATTATTCTGAAAGTAAAACATGTTTTAGTAGTAACTTTTGTGGTATAGCTACAATGAGACAGCCTTTTTCGTAGCACAACAATACGTTACAGCACAGTACTTCCTTCATCACGGCAATAAGCGTAGTAACTACGATATCTATACGCAAAGCAATTCACTTCGTTTATTACGAGGTAAGTACATTGACTTCAGCAGAACTTTGCTTACAGAGGACGATAACTACGACACTTCCACAGAATTATCTTACAACAAGACGCACATTTAGCGCTACAGGACATGCATTTGAGTGATTTATTTTGTACTTGAAACATTTATTTTTCAAGATTTTTGAATTACAAAGGTTTTCCCTGATACATTTCATTCCATTGCTGTAATCTGTAACACCTGAGGGTATAATTACATTAATCCTCAGGGGGGGGGTACACGCTTACTTTGTGTACCATGTGTGTGGCAAGCACAAGGAGCCCTAGCTAATATGGTATTTGCTTATACAACTTTACACATCGGTACCATATTACGCAATTAGACAGTTGGATAACTTCACACTTATGAAATTGTATTTTGTCTGTACTTTGTGAACTGTTCATACTTTTTCGGAACCATTGTGATACTATGAGAGCTTTGAATGACGTATTTGGTATGGGATCATGATTTTTAAAGTACGTTTGAGGTAGATGACACTTTTGACATAAGCATAGAATTTTCTTAGCTTTTGAAATTATTGGAGGAAGCTACGACTATTTTGAGATTTGGCTGAGGTTTTATGATGTTATGATGACGATGTGTATTACGCTGTTGTGGTATGTTTATGATCAATAAGATGATGCTATATAAGGAATTTTTATTATGCTACGTATTTATTATGATGAAATACTGAAGAAGTGTCTACGAATATGTATATGTGTAATAAAGCAAGGAATAATGAGTAGTGGTTAGGGACTCTGGTTTGTGAAAAAGGAGGTTGAAAACCGAGAATCGTACTTTAGGAGTTATGAAATGTGTGTATATGCATGAATGTATCACTATGCTGGCGAAAATTTTTTGGACACTGTTATATCAATACGATTCTACAGATTTGTTACGAAAATTCTTGACCTGTGAAATTTTTTATATGAGACTGCCACTGTAGCGGAAACTGTTGTAAATATTTCAGTAAGAAAGGTAAGTGACCTTGACGTAATGCGTTTTGGGCGCCCAGCTGAGAGGTAGTCGTCTGACAAAAGAAAGCCATTAGGTGGAGAAAAAAAAGAGGCCATTATCCTCGCTATTGACATTCCTTTGTAGAAAGCATCGCAAATACGACACGCTCAAACTTGAAACCATATGATTACACTGTGGAGCTCTTAATTTATGGTATTCACTAAAATGACTAATGAAATGATGAGAAACATTTTACATCTATTGTCTTTGCAGCTGAGAGATTGCTCATTTTGTTTAATATCTAGTTTCTAGCTGCACTGGAGCATTGGTTAAAATAAAATTTTATAGATGTACTAATATAAATACTTTATGCATACAGATCCAGTACATAACTTTATAATCTACTTCAAAAAAACGAGGGAGCACAAAAAGGCATTTCCCTTCAGAAGAACAGCATACAGAATTTACTTTTCAAGTACTTGGTAATTTCTTTTGTAGCATAAGTTGTGGTGCACCACTTTAATTACATAGACATTAAGATGTGAATATACATTTCCCTTATCTGCATTGTTGTCTTTAGTGTAATATTTTTTCTGCTTGAGCTTTGTCATGTTTAGATATAAGTTATTGCATTTGCTGCTGCTGTTTGCCAGGCACAGTGTTACTGACTTTGACTTTGTATTACTCCGTTAAGCCAGTTTTACTATGGATTTATTTTCTTGTTTGCTGCACAGTGCCTTATATTAGTTGTAATATTGCGATTGCTTTGCCAATTTCCATTTTTTGTCATTGCTGTTTGTGTTAATTGTTTTGTGCTGCTGCATTGCCTCGTCCCTTACTTTAGCATCTGAGCTCAGTAGATTTAAGTTAGCTTAAGAGGGGGTAGGCTATATAAGAAACTAACTATGATGAATTGGAAAAAATGTATTGAGAAGTCATACGAAAAAAGTACAGAAAGCATGTATAGATAGGACTTTTTGGAAATAATGAAGAACGAAGGGAGATCTCCGAGAAGTAAAGAAAGTTTTGTTTGCAAAATACTGCAGTAAAACAAACCCTGTCCTTTCCTTTTGTTATCCCACTGTGTGTTTGTGTACCCTTCTGTATTTATGTTCTTCCTGTCTTTATATGTTTATCTGATAAGACTTATGTAGTAGAATTTTTCTAATACTCAGCTACATGAGTTATGACTAGGAATACTGTTATCCTCAAATATAATTTGCATTAATAATATTTTATTTACTTTGTAAAGATGTTAGACATTATTAATTCTGTTCCATTTTAATGCTCATGTGTGAAGTTGATGTTTCAATAATTATTCTGATCTTTAATGTATTTACTTATGTCATAATTCCTGTAACACTGATGTATATGTTATTTCTATTCTTTTGTAAAGCCTGTATTACTACAAATGTTATCTGTATTATTATGTTTTTAATGATGTATTTTGTAACTTTGTTATTGTATTCTTATGTTAAAAAATTGTAACTGACGCCAGTTCATCAAATTAAGTAACTTGTAAGTTGCATTTCACTGCACACGTTTCTGTTGGTCATAGTATATGGACAATATGTGAGAAGCATGGACTGATAGTGTTTGCACATGTGTTAATAATTCAGCAAGGGACTAGATAACAGCATTGATGGTTCTAAGGACATTTCAAACAAATTCTTTGTGAGTGGACAAGTGGTGGTTTATGGACTTGCTATATTCTCCGCAAGACTCTTCGATGGTGATTATGCACCTGCACAGTCGCAACACATGGCTGTTGGCCGTCTCTACAAGGACTACAGTGGGTCTGCATCTTTGATGGCCCACCAATGCCATTATTTCTACAAGAATGCCATTATTTCTACAAGGACTGCAGTGGGTCTGCACCTCTGGTGGCCCACCAATACCGTAATCTCTACCAGAACTACAGTGGGTCTGCTACGTGATGGCCTACCTACCAATATTCTTCAAAACTTCGACTGACTCTGCAGTGGGTTTGCTCTGTTGTGGTCCATTACCTGTGTGCATGTCAAGAGTCAGCACTGTCTTTCCGTTGGAGGGACAGCACTACTTCTTCAAGACTGCATGGAAATCCACTACTTCCGTGTGCATTTTCTTTCACTGCTCAGACTTTGAGGAAAAAAAATCTGCAATTTTACCATGATGGATGATCAGTACTGTCTTTATGGACTGTGAGAAAATCTTAGCTTTTGACCAACATTGTATCAATAAGTGTGCGCATTCGATTACTTTGTTATTTTAATTTTGAAATTTTTTTTCAAATCTGTATTGGCCACTGCCCAAAAGAATTTGTAAAATTTTTGTGGGGAGCATGGGGGCTATGTAAGTAGGCTATTTAGGTTTTCTTATTGGTAACGCCACGTAGAGCTCTGTATGAAAATCACTGGCTGTGCTGTGTGCAGTCTGCGGCTAGTTTGCATTGTTGTCTGCCATTGTAGTGTTGGGCAGCTGGATGTTAACAGCGCGTAGCGTTGTGCAGTTGGAGGTGCGCCGCCAGCAGTGGTGGACGTGGGGAGAGAGATGGCGGAGTTTTGAAATTTGTAAGACTGGATGTAATGAACTGCTATATACGTTATGACTTTTGAACACTATTGAGGTAAATACATTTTTTGTTCTATATCAAAATCTCTCATTTGGTAACTATGCCTATCAGTAGTTGGTGCCTTCAGTAGTTTGAATCTCTTACTTAGTTGGCAGTTGTGGCGCTCGCTGTATTGCAGTGGTTCGAGTAATGAAGATTTCTGGTGAGGTAAGTGATTTGTGAAAGGTATAGGTTAATGTTAGTCAGGGCCATTATTTTGTAGGGATTATTGGAAGTCAGATTGCGTTTCGCTAAAAATATTGTGTGTCAGTTTAAGCACAGTCTTGTATAATTTTTCCAAGGGGACGTCTCAATACTTCTGGCTGACGCACAACTGGTAACGAGCACTGAACTAGACTTCAACCGTGCTACACGGAACATATTACAATCTAATATCCAGTATCATCTACCAATTAGTTTTGGAAGAAGTATACATTTTACACTAATGATTACAGCATGGTGACTGTAGTAGCTGATATAGATGATGTCGCAACCTTGTAATCAGTTCCTGTTGTGGTTTAGATTGTGTCAGGCCTTGATGCTGCCACTTCCAAAACACATATGGTGAGTACATGTAATAAAAAGTTGCTCAAGCTCATCTTTCATGTTCAGACTTCCAATCATGTTTTTCGGTGAACCACAGAATGGTGTGGCATATTTAGAATTTATCACCTTTAAAATCCAATTTAGGTATTTTCCATTTCAATATGTAATTTCGATGTGTAGTATATCACTTTGATAAAGTTCTGGTTTGAGAAAAGCACTTTTCCCCCAACTTTACTATGACACTTATGAATGATACGTAAATTATTTCTGCTGGAGTCTATGTTAACAAATATTGTCTGCATTACACCTTCAGCCCTTTTTTAACAAAATAGAGTTAACCTATTAGTTGTGTTACGCACAGCTGTGAGTCCCCTGTTTTTTTTTAGTAGAGTATGGCTGTGTGTGGCACTGCCTCTCACAATTACCAAAGGTGTACTTCTAGACAGTTCTCGAAGGTGTACTTCTACACAGGTCAACCTTTGCGTGTTATTATCCTCCAGTGGACAAATTTCAGAACGACAGTGGCACCAAATTTATTATTTATACTCGAAAGCAGCCAATCCAAATTCGGTAAAATCCTAATTTTTGACCGTGTTGTTCAGGCAGGGTTGAACCATTTGAACACTCATTTTTTAATGTCATCCAGTTCCCCTCCGTAGCAACAGGGTATGTATTTGTTTAAACAACGCACTGCTGTAATTGTTAAGCGATGGGATGCGAACAGGCGTGCATTGACTCTAAGGTAGTGTTGCAGCTCTGACAAATAAGCGGCAGCCGTAACCTGCTGCATTAAGATGTGATGTCGACTGCTGCACACTGCATATTTGCTTGTCTTTTTTCAATGTAAACAATGCAGAATATCCAAAACAGCAAGTTACACATGAAATGTATCCGTAGTTGCAAATATGGACAACTATCAGCTGCATATTGGAGTGGTGACAGTGAAAATTTGTGCCGGACCGTGAGTCAAACCTGGATTTCCCGCTTTAAGCCCGTGGTCGTCTTAGCCACTTTGGCTGTAAATGCACGACGCACAGCCAGAGCCAAACTTCCATACATCCACGTTCATGCCTCACAACCTGAAATCAAAAAAACCGGTTTAAATAACTCTTAGCACTATGGGACTTAACATATGAGGTCATCAGTCCCCTAGACTTAGAACTACTTAAATCTAACTAACCTAAGGACATCACACACATCCATGCCCGAGGCAGGATTCGAACCTGCGACCGTAGCAGCAGCGCGGTTCCGGACTGAAGCGGCTAAAACCGCTCGGCCACAACGGCAGGCCCAAACTTCGCTCGTACACAGTATTTAATCCTGTGCAGAGGAGGATATTTTAATTGAAAGTCGCTGCCTGGTGAATAAATACGATATTGCATCGAGCGATTTAGAGAAATCACGGAAAACCTAACTCAGGATGATGTAATGTTCCTTTGCACACGCATGCACAACACAGCCACTGCAATATCGTATTTATCCGCCGATATCGGGCAATGACTTTCAATTAAAATGTCCTCCTTCTGTACGGGAATTCCGTAATGTGCACTTGTGCAGGTTGTGAGCCATGAACGATGACATACAGAAGTTTGAGTCTGGCGATGAATCGCCCACGGACAGCCAAAACGCTTAAGGCGGCGGCTCGCGTAAAGCGGGAGATCTGGGTCCGACGCCTGATCCGCTACAAATATTTATTGTCTTCATTCCATTATACAACTGATGATTGTCCATATTCACAAGCGCAAATAATGTTCGTGTATTTCAGGACGGCTGTAGTCGCCCCAGGGTCCGTTCCTCCGGACATGCCGGCCGGCAGTTCTAGGCGCTTCAGTCCGGAACCGCGCGACCGCTACGGCCGCAAGTTCGAATCCTGCCTCGGGCATGGATGTGTGTGATGTCCATAGGTTAGTTAGATTTAAGTAGTTCTATGGGACTGATGACCTCAGCTGTTAAGTCCCATAGTGCTCAGAGCCATTTGAACCTTCGGACATGCCTGTATGTCCGCAGGAACACTACAAAGTAATTCTTACCAATACAGGCACTGCAATATCATATAATACATTATGTTCTATATACCCAATGCATATTTGAAACCGAAAACTGGCTGCAATTACAATTATTGTCTTGAAATAGGATAGGCACGGAAAATAGTATTAGTTGCTAATGCAAGTCATGGAGACTAATTTTAGCAAAATGTGTGTGGATATTACAACCCAGCCACTTAAGGGGATGATAACCTACAAAATATATTTATTGTATGAATTAATTTCAATCTATTACCGTTAGTTGTGGTATTATAATGGAGTTAATCTATTTTTTGCTTCATAGTTCAGCACCTTATCTCGTGAGCTATAGCTTCCACACATACTGATAGCACTCACGGATATATTTTGTTTTTTAATTTATTTATTTATGCATTTATTTTACCTGGAAAGATTAGGGCCTTCAGGCCCTCTCTTACACCTAACCAGGCATACTCAGATTGAATGAGTTACAGTTTCTTCAGAACATTTAGGACATATAACGTATTATGCAGTATTGATGTTAAAGAAAAAAACAGAGATTATAACAGTAGTACAATGATAATTATAACAATAAAAATAATTATAACAATCAAGAATAGTAATGATAATAATAGTAATGATGATGATGATGATGATGATGATGATGATGATGATGATGATGATAATAATAATAATAATAATAATAATAATAATAATGACTATGTATATGAGAGTAAAGATACTTTTCTTTTGTGAATGTCAGTCCCATTGTTAGTTGGGAATTTTCTCGTTATGTTCTTGCAGCTTGTGAGTTATTCTCATCGAGCAGAGACATAAGACGATAGAATGGGGTGAAAGAGATATATAAGAGGTAGATAGGTTAGAGGAAGAGAAATAGAATGGTAAAATTCGAAGCTGTGATGGAGAGATGGGAGGGGCACAACAATGGTGGCTATACCGTCCCTAATATATAAGTTTTGAGTTCCCTCTTGAATGTTGAGTAGTTCTGGATAAGACGAAGATTACAGGGGAGCGCGTTCCATAGTCGTATGGCTGAGATGGAGAATGACACGGAGAAAGATTTTGTGTTATGTAAAGGTACAGCCAAGATGCTAGACGTATCCGATCTGGTATTGCGATTGTGGAATGATGGTAGGTGTTTAATGTGAGAAGATAAGTATTGGGGGCACCAGTGGATAAGAAATCGATGAAGTAAGCACATCGTGTGGAGATCGCGTGCCTTCTGTGGGCGTATCCAATCTAGCTGGGTGTATGAAGGACTGATATGATCATACAACCTAATATTGCACACGTATCTAACGCAAGCATTCATCACTAGCTCGAGGCATATAGAATTTTCACTATTTGTGCCGTGTTGAACTACATCGCAATAGTAAAGATTAGGCAAGACTAGTGTTTGGACTAATTTTTGTTTAACATTGGTTGGAAATATTTTTCTAAATTTTTGAATTGCATGTAGGGAGGAGAGCGATTTCCGGCAAGCTGTGCTTGTTTGTTCTTCCCAGTTTAGGTGTTCATCCAAGATTATTCCAAGGTCTTTTACTGTTTTTTGGTATGGTAGTTGGGTACCATTGAGGAGTATTTTAGAGACTGTTTCGCGAAAGTACCGGCTGATTAACTTTGGATGAGATATAAGTATGACCTGGGATTTCTTGGGGTTTAGTTTCAGACCTAGGTTCTGTGCCCATCGAGAAACAGAGCAAAGATCTGCGTTCATACTCGCTACTGCGTCAGCAATGTTTTTGGGGCTTGCACTTATGTACAGTTGGATGTCGTCGGCATATAGGTGGTAGTTGCAGGAATGAATCACTGAAGAAATATCATTAATGTACAGTGAGAAGAGTAGTGGACCAAGGACGGAGCCTTGGGGAACTCCAGAGAGCACGTTTTTCCATGATGACTTTTCCGAGCCACAAATGACTTGTTGACGTCTGTTTTTGAGGTAGCTGTCGAACCAGTGTGTTGCGCTGTTTGAGAAGTTCAGCTGTTTCATTTTAATTAGTAATATATCGAAGTCAACTGTGTCAAAAGCCTTGCTAAAGTCAAGCAGTGTTAGGATGGTAGCTTCACGTCTGTCCATAGCATGTTTAATGTCATCAGTTACTTTGATTAATGCAGTTGCTGTACTATGGTGCTTTCGAAAGCCTGACTGATATTCGTCATGGATGTTATGAGTTTTGAGGTAATCCGTCAGCTGTTCATGGACCATGTATTCTAGGGCTTTACATATTGCAGGTAGTATGCTGATCGGCCTGTAGTCACCTGGCGACTTAGGGTTGTCAGTCTTGGGTATAGGTTGAATTAAACTTTGCTTCCACTCAGTAGGATATGTACTACTGACAAGAGACAGGTTGAAGATGTCTGTGATAACTGGAATAATAGTGTCTACGACGTTCTTAATCATGCAAATGCTCACTCCATCATTTCCTACTGCCTCGGAAGAGATTCTCATAATTGCCTTTTGTACTGTGCCGGTAGTGATATGTTTTAGGAAAAACTTGTCTCTCGAGAGATTGATATCTTGTGGCTGGTAATTTGTAACTGCGTGACAGTTTACAGTTGTTGAGAAGAAATCGTTTAATTCTTCTGCAGACGCTTGATAAACAGCGTCAGATCTTCGCTTCCCTATACCGAAACTGCGCAGCTTTTTCCACAGTGCAGCAGGTTTTGATATGCCGCATACGACAGAGCGGGCATGTCTGATTTTGGCATTCCTCACGCTTTGCTTGGTTCTGTTTAGGAGTTTCCTATAAGCTTCGTACGCCTCGGGAGTTGGGTTACACTTGAAGGCTCTATGTGCAGGTGGGTAGTGGTCTAAGAGGAAAGGGACTACAAAGTGGGCATCAGTATAAAGTTTTTAATTGCACATCAACAGTATCTTTTATATTTTTCCATATTTTTCATCTCCTTTTACATTTTTTATGTTTTCCTTATGTTTCTGTATTTTTTTTTTCATACTCTATGTCTAGCAGTAGAAGGATATTTGTTCTCTTACTGCTTATCGTACCAAGTTTCTTTAGTATTCAACAGTGATTCGAATTCCCCCCACAAAGCCAGAGACAACCTACAATGTGTACGCAAGATATTTGCTCCTCTTCCAAAAGTACAGCCAGAAAGAAACTTCCATCAAAGCTGACCATTACATACAGTAGAACACACACATGGACTTCACGGATAAACTTTGTTTTACTCACAGAAGTCTAGGTTTGATGTTATATACTCAAACATCCCAGTTTATATATATATATATATATATATATATATATATATATATATATATATATATATATATAGAGAGAGAGAGAGAGAGAGAGAGAGAGAGAGAGAGAGAGAGAGAGAGAGAGAGAGAGAGAGATTCTAGCATAGCCTTGCATCATATCCACATCCATAAGGTAATAATCGTCTACAAGAACCTGATGCAATAGTCTGGGCCCTTGATCCATTAGAACATGCATTTTAACATCGGCCAAACCCATCTTATATTACATAGCAATACGTTTCTTATATATTTTCGGAATTTTTTACGACAGTTCCATGCTATTTTTTCCCGACATGCCTAGTGTTAATGCAACAGGCCCAATGGGTAGTGGGGAGTATATGTAGAGGAATATGGTAGATTCATGTTGGCGTAGCGCCAAGCCCCATATGTCAATGTAGCATGGAAGTGGTGGAATCCATTTCGGCAGTGACAGAATCAGGACTTGATAGAATCTATAATACAACACGAATTACTGTGTGATGTTACGATGTCATTCATATCAGCTTCTCTGACCACCATACCGCAATTTGTTGAAGTAAAATGTATACCTCATCCAAAACTAGCTGGTAGACGTTACTTGATATTAAACTGTAACATGATAAAAATAACACTATTGAAGTTATAGTTCGGTGCTCGTTACCAGTCGTGGGTCAACCAGAAACATTTCTTTAGTGTTGCAGTTCATATGTGAGAGAGCCTCGTCAGAATTGGTATCCAGAAACTAAATATAAAAGTTGTCACCTTCAGCATAAATGACGACAGGAGAAAGAACATCGAATATTTATACCTTCTAACCTGTTAAGAACAAGCGAAAATAGATAGTGGGTAATATCGAGCAAGCGATAAAAAGAAATTAAAAAAAAGTTAGAGCTGCAGGAAAGCGAAACAGAAGACAAAAATCATCACACCACCTACCAGATAAGTGGAGCAGTTGCCACCTGACAAGATAACGAAAAATATGGTAACAGAGATACATAGGCAATATCCTGTCTGCAGTGGGAAATGCGTGTGTTAACTGGAAGGGGATAAAATATAGTTTGAGAAGGTTGTATGGAGTACAACCATTTGATGATACAAAACCAGCATATCTTTTAAAAGACTCCCTTTCCTGTTCGTGTCGCGTCTGGTTCGCGGGAAGTACGACTGCCGGAATGCCTCCGTGCGTGCTCGAATCTCCTTAATTTTACATTCGTGATCTCCTCAGGAGGTATAAGTAGGGGGAAGAAATATATTCGATACCTCATCCAGAAACGCACCCTCTCGAAACCTGGACAGCAAGCTACACCGCGATGCAGAGCGCCTCTCTAGCAGAGTCTGCAATACTCAAGTATAGGTCGAACGAGTGTTTTGTAAGCAACCTCCTTTGTTGATGGACTACATTTTCTAAGGACTCACCCATTGAATCTCAACCTGGCACCCGCCTTACCAACAATTAATTTTATATGATCATTCCACTTCAAATCGTTCCGTACGCATACTACCAGATATTTTACAGAAGTGACTGCTACCAGTGTTTGTTCCGCTATCATATAATCATACAATAAAGGATCCTTCTTTCTACGTAATCGCAATACATTACATTTGTCTATGATAAGGACCAGTTGCCACTCTCTGCACCAAGTGCCTATCCGCTGCAGATCTTCCTGCATTTCGCTGCAATTATCTAATTCTGCAACTTCTCTGTATACTACAGTATCATCCGCGAAAAGCCGCATGGAACTTACGACACTATCTACTAATGGTCCCATAACACTCCCCCGTGGCCCGCCAGAGGTTACTTTAACGTCTGTAGGCGTCTCTCCATTGAGAACAACATGCTGTGTTCTGTTTGCTAAAAACTCTTCAATCCAGCCACACAACTGGTCTGATATTCCGTAGGCTCTTACGTTCTTTATCAGGCGGCAGTGCGGAACTGTATCGAACGCCTTCCGGAAGTCAAACGTTCGTTCATGTTGTACAACTCTTTATTGGTTTTGGGATTTTTTTTCCCCGTCATTGTATACACGAGCATCCCATCGTGTGACACGTTCACAGCGGCTCTGGGCAGAATTGTTGTGAAGTTTGATGGCAATGTGACATCTTTAACCCACCTAACGTGAAGGTCTGAGCTGTGGCCGTTTCTGTGTCGGCCCGTTGCTGTTTGATGCGTCGTCGAGCCCGAGAGTGATATCGCAGGGCGCCACGCGTCTGCACCATTACGTAGGAAGGTTGGACACACACGTTTGATCCAAATTTCATACTTAAGCGTCGCACTCGGTAGGAACTGCGGGGTTTCGAAATAGTGATTCTTTAATTGTGTAGCACATGTATTTCCAATGAAGAATGATGGATTTTATTTCGCATGACTTCATTGATTTTACATCTCCTGTTACGTTGCAAATATTTCATGTTATTCTGTGACACCATATTACACGAGTTTTCATAAATGTGTACACCATTAGCGGTACACTGCTAGTTTAGTTTGCAATGCTTTTAATGTGTTCTTTCCATTGGTGCGCAGGATACTTGATGATGGTCTGTGGAACGAAACAGATTGTACAATAAAGATTTTTATTAGCATTTCACGACGTTTTTAAATACCCATCCTTGTTGGTTCCTCTACGTTTTCTAATGTCAAACACCCATCCTCCACTAGGTTGTTGCCTAGGTCATGCCTTATCGTTTGGCACCCATTAAACACAATCCTAGGTCCACCTATCATGAAACGACCTTGTTATTTCCATTTCATCTTTATTAATCGTAAACTGAATTTTCTGCTCCGATCTGTTATCTGATCCACGTGCTGTTTTCCTGCCTTTCCTGATGGTTTGCAAAATGCATATCTCGATTGTTCGGCTTGAAGTACTCAACTTGTGAAGAGTTTTTGCAAGAAATTTGAAGCCTGACTGTCGTAAGTCGAAACGGGTAACACACACACTGAGTGCAGTTTAGAGAAACAGAGTCTTAGTTTTGGAAAACCTCTTCATTTCTATTTCATCTACATACACAGTCCGCAAGCCACAATAAGGTGTATGACGGAAGAAACGTTGTACAGTGTCATTCTCTTTTCTGCTCCGCTTTCAGGTGGAGAGAGGGAGAAACGATTGTCTATAGGCTCCCGTACGTTAACAGGTTTCTCTTGAACAAGAATTCCGAAGCTTCGAGTATTTTACTATGTGGCAGAAAAAATTTAAAAACTGTGTCTATGTTAGCAACTTTTATTTTATTCCTCGACCCGTTTCAATGGATTATACCCTCGTATCCACTGATACACACGATGATCAGGGTGGAACACCTCGAAACGTTTATTGGATGGAAATAAAAGTGGCTGGCATGGATAAATGCTTTCATTTGTCTACTGTTCAGTTTAGGCAGAACAGTCCAGTGCATTTATACTCTTCTATTTATTTCACTTGTTGTTCATACAGACAGTGATTTAAGCTGCTCGAAATACTCATCAGCTGTTTCCGTAGCTTAACTGTTAATTCGTACCATTTCTTTTCCAAAAATGTTGATTGTGCTCTATTTTAGTTGTATTATAATTGAATTTTAGCCCTATCTTCAGACTTACCTTATAAAGCTTAATTTCAATGCACTGAAGACAAACAGTAAAAAAGTCATCGATGAAACTTAGATGGTTTATATGCACTGAACACTCAAAATATTATACTGTCTGCTTAATAGTGTTTGGAACGCAATACACCAGCGATTCTGCGTACCATTGATTCGAATGGGCCTTGGTAGATTTTCTGTGGTATGTGGCACCATATGTTTACGCTCACACAGCTCCCATCACTGCAAATTTGAATAAAAAATCTGAAAGAAGTTTCATTGCGTGGAAGAGGCCTGGAGACATCTAGACGTTGATTAAATAATGGAGATTTAGAGATCTATAAACAAGATTTAAACTGCAAAACATTGCCAGCAGCAGTTATGAATTGTGACCACCATTTATTGCTTATGAATAAAGAACAGCAGAAAAGTCGGGGACTTTGAAAAGTTGAAAGGGACAGAGATCGTTGAGAGTTTCAAATGGAATATTAGCCAACAACTCGGTGAAATAGGGTAAATGAACACAATATAAAATGAACTGATAGTTTTTAAAAGTGAAGTAGTAATGACAGCAGTGCGTTGAAGTGGTAGAAAGACTAGCTCCAGTAAAGAACTTTTCCTAACACATGAAATATGGAATTTAATTATCATTAGCAGAAAATAAACAACAAAGCAGACAAAAGGAAATACAGGCATCCAAATAATGAGACTGAAAGGAAATGCAAAATGGCAAAGCAGGAACGGCTGGAGAAGAAGTGCCGAGGCGTAGAAGCATGCGTGACTGTGGGAACGATATAAAACACCCATAGAAAAGGAAAGTAAGTTTTGGAGAAAAGATAAGCAACTCTGCCTTTATCAAGACCTCTGATGAACGTCGGTACTAAGCAAAGAAAGGAAGACTGAAATGTCGAAAGGATATGTATACACTACTGGGCATTAAAATTTCTACACAACGAAGATGACGTGCTGAAGACGCGAAATTTAACCGACAGGAATAAGATGCTGTGATATGCAAATGATTATCTATTCAGAGCATTTACACAAGGTTGGCGCCGGAGGCGACACCTACAACGTGCTGACATGAGGAAAGCTTCCAACTGATTTCTCATACACAAACTGCAGTTGACCGGCGTTGCCTGGTGAAACGTTATTGTGATGCCTCGTGTAAGGAGGAGAAATGCGTACCATCACGTTTCCGAATTTGATAAAGGTCGGATTGTAGCCTCTCGCGATTGTGGTTTATCATATCACGACATTGCTGCTCGCGTTGTTCGAGATCCAACGACTGTTAACAGAATATGGAATCGGTGGGTTCAGGAGGGTAATACGGAACGCCGTGCTGGATTCCAACGGCCTCGTATCACTAGCAGGCGAGATGACAGGCATTTTATCCGTATGGCTGTAACGGATCGTGCAGCCACGTCTCGATCACTGAGTCAACAGATGGGGACGTTTGCAAGACGACAACCATCTGCTCATCTGCACGAACGGTTCGACGACGTTTGCAACAGCATGGACTATCAGCTCTGAGACCATGGCGTGATGGTATAGGGTGCCATTGGTTACACGTCTCGGTTACCTCTTGTTCGCATTGACGGCACTCTGAACAGTGAACGTTACATTTCAGATGTGTTACAACCCCTGGCTCTACCCTTCATTCGATCCCTGCAAAACCCTACCCCTCAGCAGCAAAATGCACGACCGCATGTTGCAGGTCCTGTACGGGCCTTTGTGGATACAGAAAATGTTCGACTGCTGCCCTGGCCAGCACATTCTCCAGATCTCTCACCAACTGAAAATGTGTGGTCAATGGTGACCGAGCAACTGGCTCGTGACAATACGTCAGTCACTACTCTTGTGATATCGTGTTGAAGTTGCATGGGCAGCTGTACCTGTACACGCCATCCAAGCTCTGTTTGACTCAATGCCCAGGCGTATCAAGGCCGTTATTACCGCCAGAGATGGTTGTTCGGGGTCCCAATTTCTCAGGATCTATGAACCCAAATTCCGTGAAAATGTAATCACATGTCAGTTCTAGCATAATATATTTGCCCAATGAATACCCATTTATCATCTGCATTTCTTCTTGGTGTAGCAATTTGAATGGCCAGTAGTGTATATGAAGACAATATTATCTAACGGGAAGAGGAAGTACGAGGGCGTGCAGAAAAGTAATGCCTCCGAATTCTGTATGTGAAAACTCTTAAAGGTTTTTAAATAAAACAGACGTTATTATCATTATACAGCTTTATTCTTCTTGTATACATATTTTCAACTCCTGCCGCTAGATTGCTCATAACTGTAGTGTGCAACGTAGCGATACGTAATGTAACTATGTCGGTGCGAGAGAAACAGCGTGCTGCAATCGAATCTCGAATTGGAAGAGTTCGTTCACACATGGAGCACCGTCTCCCTCAGCGTGACAATACCAGGCCACACACAAGCGCAGCGCAGCGCATTTGCAACAAACAGACCCCTTGGTTTCACTGTCATCGATCATGATGCATGAATTCCCTACTTGGCCCCATCCAAAACTTAAAGAATACTTTCGAGGACCTTGCTTTCATTGTGATGAAACAGTGAAAACAGAGGCGAAGTTGTGGCTCTGTTAACAGACCCAAACATTCTACAGTGACAGTATCAACAAGCTGGTCTCCAGTTGGGAGAAATGTGTTCGCCCACAGGATGACTATGATGAGAAATAAATTTGTAGACGTGAAGAATAAAGATGTAGAGTGTTAATAGTGTTTGTTTTATTTCAAAATCTTTCAGAGTTTTCACATACAAAATTCAAAGGCATTACTTTTCAGCACGCTCTCGTAGATGAAAATGAGATGGAAGATGTTATACTGCGAGAAGAATTTAACAAAGTACTGGAAGACCTAAACCGAATGATTGAGCATAGAGTGGGTGAGATTCCATCACAATTAATAAGATCTTTGTGAGAACCAACTGCTTGATACACAAGACATATGAGACAGGCAAAACACCTTCTCAATAGAAGAAGAATATAACAGGTGTAAATATTGCCGATCCATCAGTTTCATAACTCGTGGCTGCAAAATACTAACACTGATTACAGCAGTGTGGCACGAGTTCCAGAGAAACGTAAGAATACGTGATAAAGTACTATCACTACGACGTATCTTAGTAGGTAGATAGAAAAGGGCAAACCTACATTCATAGCTTTAATAGATTTAGACAAAGCTTTTGACGTGTATTGACTGGGGAACAGTCTTCGAAATTCTGGAGGTAGTGGGCGTAAGCACCGGGAGCGAGAGGTAATGTAAACCTTGTATAGGAATGAGATTGCAGTTACATGAGTCGAGGGAGATGAGAGCGAGGCAGTAATTGAGAAGGGAATGAGACAGGATTTCGGGCTATCCCCCATGTTGTTCAATTTGTACGTAGAGCAAACAGTATGGGAAACCAATGGCGCTGGGAAAAAAGATTAAAATTCAGGAAGAGGAAAGAAGAACCTTAGGTTTCCGTTTCCATTGCAATTCTGTCAGAGGGAGCAAAGGGTGCAGAATGTCTGCACCATGGACTACTCGGTTTGTATGTTTTGCTTATTTTTTCATAGTTCCACACTACTTCTTCCTGTTTTCTCGACTGATCTGTGTTCAGCTTTTCAAGGCCTATCCACTGTCCCAAATTATAACTAAATCTGACGGGGTTGCGATGGGGAGGTTCCCTTGTCAGGTGATTCATGTGAAAAGGTGTACGACGCGATTACGGCCGCACGACTGGAATTAACAAACTACGACCATGGAATGGGGAGTTGGAGCTAAACGCATGGGACATTCCATTTCAGAAATCGTTAGGGAATTCAATATTCCGAGATCCACAGTGTCAAGAATGAGCAGAGAATACAAAGTTTCATACATTACCTCTCACCACGGACGTGGTACTCAACGATAGAGAACAATGGCGTTTTCGTAGTGTTGTCAGTGGTAATAGACACGCAATACCGCGTGAAATAACATGAGAAATCAGTGTAGGACGTATGACCGACGTATGCGTTACAGCAGTGAGGCGAAAGTTCGTGTCAGTGGGACCTGGTAGCAGACGGCCGATGCGAGTCACTTTGCTAACAACACATCGCCTGCAACGCCTCACCTGGGCTCGTGACTATGCCGGTTGGACGTTAGACGACTGGAAAACTGTGACCTGGTCAAATGAGCTCCGATTTCAGTTGCTAAGAGCTCATGGTAGGGTTCGAGAGTGGCGCAGACCCAAATGAAACAATTGACCCAAGTTGTCAACAAGGTACTGTACAAGCTGCTGAAGGCTCCATAATACTGTGGGCCGTCTTTGCATCGAATGGACTGAGTCCTCTGGTCCAGCTGAACCGATCATTGACTGGAAATGGTTATCCTCGGCTACATAGAGACTATTTGCAACCATTTATGGACTCCATGTAACCAAACAAAAATGTCGTGTCACTGGACCACAATTGAGGCAATTGGCTTGAAGGACATTGTGGACAATTCAAGCGAATGATTTCACCACCCAGAATCCAGACATGAATCCCGTTGAACATTTATGGGACATAATCAAGTGGCTCTGAGCACTACGGGAGTTAACTTCTGAGGTCATCAGTCCCCTAGAACTTAGAACTACTTAAACCTAACTAACCTAAGGACATCGCACACATCCATGCCCGAGGCAGGGTTCGAACCTGCGACCGTAGCAGTCGCGCGGTTCCGGACTGAAGCGCCTAGAACCGCTAGACCACTCCGGCCGGCTATGGGACATAATCGAGAGGTAGGTTCGTGCACAACATCCTATACCGGTAAACCTTCGCAACTATGAACGGCTACAGAGTCAGGATGGCTAAGTATTTCTGCAGGGGACCTCTACCGTTGTGTCCACACCACGTCGAGCTACTGAGCTACTGTGCCACTGTGGGTAAAACGAGGTCAGACTGGATATTAAGAGGTATCTCTAGACTTTTGTCATCTCAGTGTAAGCAGTGCGGTGAGGGCCAAGGATCAAACGGTGTTGAGAAAGTATAGATTAAATGCAGTTGGCGTTGGCCCGATGTTTCTGTTAGAAATAGTTTATCTTGTGATGAAATGGAAGTAGATGGTTGCTGTGAGTTAGAGTGGGTAGACGTTATAATCGACAGCCGGAATAAATTAACAATTGGTTCCGTTTACCGACCCTGCTCTGCCCCCCACCCCCACTTAGATGGTGTAGTTGGTTAAAAGTTCAAGGAAAATGTGATTCTCATTTCGAATAGGTTCCCAGTTCATAAAATTATCATTGGTGGTGGTTTAGATCTACCTAGGATACGTTGGTGAAAATAAGTGTTTAAATTCGGTGGTAGGCATAAAACATCGTCCAAAATTTTTACTAAATACTTTCTCCTGATATCATTTTGAGAAAGTAGGTCAGGAACCCACACGCACTGCAGATGGATGCAATTACATATCAGACCTCGTAACGGCAAAGAATCCGGAGCAAACAGTGTCCGTGGTGGTGAATGCAGGAAGTAGTGACCACGAGGTCGTTGCAGCGAGACTGAATACCGTAACATTCTAATTCACCTAACTAAGCGGAAAAAAACATGTTTAAAAAAGGAAAGTAAGAATTCGCTTGACGCCTTACTAAGAGGAAGTCTCAAGTGCTTCCATACTAACTATGCTCACGTTAGATTAGATTCAAAAAAGTGTTTGGTGACAATTTAGAGTTTTATAGAAAGTAAATTAATAAGAAACGTAACAGATCCCCCCTGGTACGCAAAATATGTGACGACACTGTTATAGAAGCAATGAAAAAAGCATGCCATATTTAAAAGAACACAAAATCTCCAAGACTGGCAACGATTTCCAGATGCTCGAAACCTAGCGTGGACTTCAGTGTACGATGCTTTTACTCGTTCCCACAATGAATCTCAGTCAGGAAACCTTGCAGAAAAACCAGAGATATTCTGGTCAATGTGCATAGTCAGCGGCAGGACACAACCAATAATTTCACTGTGTGATGGAAATGGCAATGTTACCGACGACAACACCACCGAAGCTGAGTTACTAAATACGGTTTTCCGAAATTCCTTCACTATAAAAGATGCAGTAAATATTCCAGAATTTGGGTCAAGAACAGCTGCCAACATCAGTAATTAGAACGAAGATGCAGCTGGTGTAGCGAAGGAACTGAAGTCGCTTAACAAAGGCAAGTTTCGGGTCTAGACTCCCTACGAATTACATTCCTATCGAAGTATGCTGTTGATGTTGATTCATTTTTAGCAATCGTATAGAACTTCTCGTTAAACAAAAGATCCGTATTAAACTACTGAATTTTGCACAGGTCACACCAACACAAAAGAAAGAAATTAGAAGTAAACCGCTGAGTTATAGACCCATATGATTTATTTTTGTAGCTGGATTTCTGCAGTTATGCAGTGTTCCGACAGTATAAAATACCTCGAAAAAAAGCATCTATTGACACATAAGCAGCACTAATTTAAAGATATCGTTCTTGTGAAAAACAAATGGTCTTTTTAACACGAGAAGCAAGTAGTGAGGGTTTTACCGGTTTAGGGTCAATGGGCCCATTGTTCTTATGTAAACGAACTGGCCACTTGGCCTCCCTCCCATTATGTAAACAAATCAAGTAATTTATAACCCTAATATAAACAAAATCTCTCTTGCGTTCCTTGTTTTGTTTATTTAGGATCTAATCAATGACTCCTAACTGTCATCTTAATTACTATAATTTATGATCCAAAATTGCCATCAAGCAGTCCACTTGCACTCTTAGCAACACGAGAGTTACTTAATGGTCAGTTTTTTCAGCCTAGTTTAATTACCACAGTTTGTGATCCAAAGATGTAGGCCTCCTCTCATCCAATCGTGTAGTGCGTTCCTCCTGGTCATTTACCACGAACCCATCCCGTTTCCTCCGCACCAGTCTTTGGTTTTCTGTATGTCAGTAGATAAGCAGCAACTCCAGCAGGTGACTAACAATTTAATTTCGTTTCATTTCATTTCCGCAGTTTGCTGCAGAGAATTGCCCCCAGTGGCATTTTCTGCAACCACACAGCGTTTATTGCTGTTTACGGTTTTTGGGCAATTCGTTACAATTTTGCCGATTTTTTCTGTACTCTAAACACACACGCAAATGCAGAATTTTAAATGTATTAGTTTGTTACCATAGCGTATTTTTAAACAAATACCCAAATAGTTCAATGTTTAACAATTAGTACAGTGTACAAATGCCTGCTATGTACCAATCATTAATTTTGCTGTAAGGAACACGTCCTGGCATTATCAGTGGGTTACAAACAATGACACTACTATCAGGCTGCCTAAGAAATTACTATGTATAGTACATAACGATAGGAAGCACAAGTATGTAGTTAATAACCGTCGATAAATAACACTGTAAACGATCTGACAGCACTGGGGATAGGATTGTAATGGCACAGGTATTCACTTGATTACTCTGCCAGTGCTGGCTGGCCATGTAACATTTTAGGGAACTTGGGCTTGCAACAGACTACAGTGCCAGCACTAGTGATACCTATATTTCATGTTTAAACAACAGCAACCACTTCTGGGATTGTATAGGAGTAATTGCAACATATACATACTCTTACTTAAGCGAACACCGCACCGTGTAGTGTCCCCTACGAGCCAAAGACTGGCACCTAACCTTGTGCTTCACGTCGGTGAGGTCGGAATCTGCTCCTTTCAGCCCCTGCATTAAGTTTGATGGTGATGACTTACGATAATGCGTTTAAAGGGACTAAACTACTGGGTCATCGGTCCCTCGTTATGAAACATGTAAAAAGGTAAAAACTGAAAATCGAAAAAATTGGTATTTGGCTTCTCCAGCTATATAAGCAAGTCAAAAGAGTTTAAAAGAGCGTGACAGAAGTTGCAACACGATACGTGAAAGAAAAAAAAAACATAACCCAGGTAGGATCTTGCACAAGAGGATCTAAAGGTACAACAACGTACGGGGGAGGGGGAGGGGGAGGGGGGTGAGAGAGAGAGAGAGAGAGAGAGAGAGAGAGAGAGAGAGAGAGAGAGAGAGAGAGTAGCTGGCAGTCGCTTGTGATATACCCGCGTATCCGCCACAAGAGGGACTCCTACTCGAAATTTTTGTGCTGTTTCCTTCACTTCCTAGAATTTCTCTCATCAAACGCGAATTTGAGTTCATGCATTGTGTTCTTGAAAGCTTGTTGGTAATTTGCCAGCAGTTTAATGTATTAGTACCAAATAATTCCACTTGTTTTAGAAAGAATATTTAAGTACTGGCTATTCCTAATCATAGCTCCGAAAAATTTCATTGACCTCTTGCATCATGATGCTATTAAATGCTTGCACATTATTATTTCGTGCAACGTTTTTGGGTTTCTTGTGACCAGAGAGAGAGAGAGAGAGAGAGAGAGAGAGAGAGAGAGAGAGAGAGAGAGAGAGAGAGAGAGAGAGAGAGAGATATCAAGTCATGGCTATTTCTCTCATTCTTTCCATTGTCGATCGTACAAAGAATATATAGAAAAAAAATTGTTTATATGCTAAAGGTCAAGAAGGTGCAAATAACCTTTCTAAGTGCGCTGTCCAAGTTTTGCAGGTGATGTGTGTTCCTATTACCTTTATAGATTTGGATCTTCAGAACTGATATGAAGTTATTTGTAACGGAACGTGTCTGCCTCTCTTCCACATGATCTCAGAGATGTTGCCAACGTTCTTCTCTGTGCTTGTTGGATCTCTGCGTGAAACCGTTCACTTCTATTTCCTGCATTGTATTCGCTACCTCCAAATGTGTGACTTTTCGTCACTGGCATGCATTTATACATTTTACTGGTGTGTGTTCCTGTTCCTACCGCTAGCAGTTCCGTCCCTTGATGTTTGCTGTGAATTTTATCTGACTCTTCGCTTCTTCCCTGGTGTCTGTCGTTTATCCTATTCTGCTTGTTCTGGTAATCAAGAAGACCCCTCACTTTTTGGGATTCAGCTACAGGTACTGGATTAGAAACGTCTGATACGATATCCTCTTTTGGTACTTCCTCTTCAGTCATCTCACGGTTTTGAACTTTTAATTGATTTGTGCCTTCTTATATCTGCCTTTCGATTTGTCCTTCACTTCTCTCCATCACTACTAATCGTCGTCTCCGTAGACTTTTCCTACCTCTCATGCAACTTCGTTTGATCTTTTTGCTGACCTGTAACCAGATTTTGTACTTGTTCTATGTTCACGATTCTACCAGATAAGCTTTCATCTCTTCCCACGATTCTTTCGATTGTTTTCTCGTTTCGGTGACTGATTGTTGTGCTATTTCCTTCGGTTATTGAGACTGTTTCAGTGCTTGCCTTGCCACTCCTCTATACTTCTCTACTTCGTTTCCCGCTTCTTTCATAGCTACTTGTACTCCCATCTGTATTTCAACTGTCCATTTCAGCACTTCTTTCTTATCGTTTTATATTTCTTCTGTTCCTTTCCATACCATATCTTGCCTTTTATGTACATCCTCATCTATTTTCTATAAGAATACAAGTACTGTGAAATTAGTTACGTTCTTTACGTTGGGTCTGCTTGGAGAAGAGTTTTGTGAACTCATTAGAGCATCTTGTCTCTTAGGCGCGCTTTCGAGTAACCACTACAGCTTCCAATGAAGCGACTTTGCCGTCTCCCTCTTTATTTCTTCCTCGTGCATTATTAAATGCATCATCCATTTGGATGTGACCTAGATCCATTACGTCATTACTGCTTACTGAAGGGGGTTCCTGTTGTGAAGTGGCATGAACATGTTATGTATGGTCTGTAAATGATAGCAGTGGCCGAGCGGTTCTAAGGGCTTCAGCCAGGAACCGCGCTGCTGTTACGGTCGCAGGTTCGAATCCTGCCTCGGGCATGGATGTGTGTGGTGTCCTTAGGTTAGTTAGGTTTAAGTAAGTCTAAGTCTAGGGGAGCCGCGCCAATCAATCGTGACAAGGTGCCTGAGACAACGCGGCTACCACACGCAGCCCGAATCCATGAGTGTAAGGTCGCAGGCATTCGACGCCATCGTGCAACACCAATATTGGTTGCTAATGGCAACAGGGAGGTGGGGCTTGAGGCATCCAGTGGTGAGCACAACATGAAGTTGCGGAGCCTACAAGTAACTCACAACAGTGTTACAGTGCAAGTGGTGTTGATACAAAGCAGAGCTATGGCAGCGATAAACAACGCCAGCAATAGTTTCCAAAGTTGACATTTCGTCAGAAAGGAACCCAAGGAATTTGGCAGAGTGAGGAGGTAGTGCAAAACAAAATACTGGCATTTCTGCAAGATGACTCAGGGGATGTGTGGTGTAGACGTTAAACTGTGTGGAAAATGTACATGAGGACTGTAATGAAGACGGTTAAAAAAATAATTATGATCAGATTTCGAATAAGTCCGCAGCAGTATAACTGTATGGCAGAGAGGACAAGGCGCACTTGTTACAAAAACTAGTGTTTGCTCGTTTCAAGAATGCTCGATACAGTTTATAAGATGTGCATGATAATGGCCTAAGTTATGCCCACCGAACTGCGTGTGACAGATTGCAGTGATTTCAAGGGAAAAAGTGGATCGTTGCATCACTTAAAACAGTGTTACAGATTTGGAAGACGTAAGATAACGCCAATTCAAACAAAGCATCAACTTGACCATGCAAACTGCGAATTCGGCCCGAAAATTTGTCGATGAGATAAACACACTTAGCCCAGCGTTCAGTAAGGAATTTGTTTTGAACTCTGATCAATGGGGATTTGAAGAGAAAATCCATATGAAAGGAACCATGGAAATTACAGGTATCAAGATCACCCTACATCAATACCATAACGCATTCGTACACAATTACGCAGACTGTTAATCTGGATGGTAAATTGGTAACAAAGTTATTTATCGTGCTGCGGGAAGTTGAAGATATTCTGCCCTTCTGCACTTCTCTCTCGTGTGCGTGTTCTTGCAAATACAGTAGAGAACATTTACGTTACAGCAAGAAATTGTGGAAAAATGGGCGTAAAAGGACTACAACTACGGCACAATCACTGATTTTGGCCAATATATGGAGAATATCACTTGCTTTTGCTTGAAAAAAAAATGCAGTAACGCTCTGAGAGACGCACAACATTAATGTATTCTACTGCAGTTTCTTGAGTATCTCTGTCAGTCACTCTCACACTGATTTAACAAACCCGTGATGAATCATGCAGATCGTTTTTGACTTTTTCTTCATTTAACCTGAACTGATAATGGTCCCAGACCGACGGTCAAAACTGAATAATTGGTCGAATTTCTCTTTTTTGTAAGTGCTTCCAAATATGAATTTTATTTCTTTATAAAATATCTCGGGACACTGTTTAATTACCAAAATAGTAATACGATGTGTGCTGAGATATATTTCTCAAACAGGAAACAGAAAACCGAAAACAGAAAACGTCTATATACATTAGTAAATTAAAGTCCTTCAGGACGTTTCATGTCTGCATATGAAGGTTTATGTTAGGAGTTACTCCAAGGATTTTGATACGATTTTCACTCAGACTTATTCAAATGCCATATTTGTACATATTTATCACCGCTATCTGAGACAAGTCGTGCGGCTTTAGATGCTTAGTGCTATCTTTGGGAATACTTGGCAAGTGGCTTCTGCAATACAATCTTCTATTTAAGACAAACAAACGTGCCTGTTTACTCGACTATTTCATTCCTACCCATTATATTGAGTGCGTAGGATGATGACCTTTCTTTGTGATACTTGATAACAGTCAATTTCAATTAGTCGATACAAGTACGGTAGCAACCTCTTTGCTTACTCACTAATGCAATACTACGCTTTTTGCGTTTTAGTTTGCTTTCCGCCAGTGGAAATGGTTAATGGCTTGCTGCCCATATCGCTTTCCTTGCTGAAAGAATTCGCCATTACTGAGTTCGTTCGACTATTAGCTGTTCTGGGTGAGTTGGATGCGTGTGAAGTGGAGGGAAGAAGGGAAGAGAGTTTAACGCCTTGTCGACAGCGTGGTCATTAGAGACAGAGCAGAAGCTCGGATTACGAAAGTATGGAGGAAGGAAATCGTCCGTGCCGTTCTCAAAGGGCCTATTCAGGCATTTGCCTGGAGCCATTTAAGGAAATTATAAAACATCAATCTGTATGGCCGGACGAGGAACTTCGCTGTCGTCCGCCAAAATGCAAGTCCACCATACAATCCACTATGTTGGGAGTTGCATCCGGATTTTGGCGGGCAGATTAACTTGTCTGATGGAGGTCTTTTGTTATACAGATTCAGCAATTAATAAATAATTGTGTGAATCCATTTCAATTTACTTGTTGCTGTTTGTTTAGTTTTAGGACACAAGAACAACTAAGGTCATAAGCGACCATTTCAGACCCTTTGATCTTCAAGAAGTAGAAGAATCTAAAAGCAACTACATGTGAAGCCCGATCGACAAAAGGAAAGGGAGCTAAGAACAAGGACTTCCTCGTGGAGGAAGGCCTACAAAATACGCTTTAGAGACAATGGAGATCGCGAACCAAACAAAGATTAAATGTCCCTCGCCATATTAAAACGACGGATAAAAAGTAATAGGCGGTCGACAGACTGCACGTTGTTCCCTAAAGTAGTCGATAAATCAGACGGCAAACACACATTAGAACATGACTGATTAAAGAAAGGGCATTCGGCCAATGAGCACAAAGTGGTGGGGGATTACCATTTAAATGGCGATGGCTAAAACGACAATGCCCATTATGCAACTTAACTAAAATGATCTCCTCGTGGCTAGAGGCCCGAGATGAGGTCGGCCAAGCAGCTAGGAGAGGTTTAATTCCCTAGAGCTTGTTCCTGTGAAGGGAAGACCAGCCGTGATGCCAAAGTGAAGTCACACGCCGACGGACGTCAACACGGAGATCACCGGAAGAGATGGAAGAGATCGCAGTCCGAGGTAGGAGGACTGCTGCCTTGGCAGCAGCGCTAACAGGCTCATTTCCCATCAGACCGACATGACCAGGAACCAACATCAGCATCACAACTGCTACCTCAACAGCAAGCAGGTGGAAGCTTTCTTAGGCTCATTACCTCTGTGTGTACCATACAGAGGCACAGAAGGGTACTGAGAACATCAGAACAAATGACATAAATCTTGTGTCGCCAGATGTACTGGGTTGTCTGATACAGGGTGAAGAGCTCTGCTGTAAGCGTTCAGCAGGGTGCTGAAAATGGTCAGTGCCAATAACAAAGGCATACCCGGCACCACTGTCAGTCTTAAAGCCATCAGTGTACATGATGATGCTGCCACTTAGTTCTGTGCGAAGGTCAAGAAACTTACTGCAATAGATCGTATCTGGAGTGGCTCCCTTCGGAAGTAAATGAAGTCCAAGTGAACACGGGCCGCTGTGCGAAGCCAAGGTGGTGAATGGTTCCCACCTATTGGGAACATGGCAGGTACTGTGAAGTCAAGCTGCTGGAGCAATAGCCGAAAGCGAACTCCTGTAGGGAAAAGAAAAAAAAGCACGCGCCACACTGGTAGTCGAGGGGTCATTGAAGGGCAGACAAACAGCATGCTTATCTGCTGAGAACATCACGTTGGTATGACAGCGGTAGTTCAGCAGCTTCTGCATCGACAGTCTCAGCTGGGCTACTGTAAAAGGCGCCAGTGGTCAAATGGTGTCCATGATGGTGGACTGTATTAAGACGTCATAAGATGGACGGACGTGGAGGTGCATGAACGAAACATCCATAGTCTAGTTTTGAACGGACAAGGGTTGTCCGATCTGCTACCCAGGAAGTACCATTAAGCACACATACAACACTGGGGGAGCTAGTACAGCAGGCAGCCGTGTAAGACGTGTGGGAGAACCAAGAAAGTATTCTTTCGAGCATGAGACCCAGTGATTTCGCAGTTTCAGCCAAAGGAAGAGCAACAGGCCCAAGATATAAAGACGATGAACAAATCCATTATGCCACCAAAAATTCATACAAACGATTTTGTCAGTGGAAAAGTGAAAGCCATTGTCGATGCTCCATGAGTAAAGACGAGTCTATGGAGAACTGCAACAGATCGCTAAGTCGTCGACGAAAAGGGAGTGGGAGAGAGGCCATAATAGGGTTACTGGGGACAGCAGAAAGGACGACGCTTAGGACAGAACCCTGAGGCACACCGTTTTCCGGGGTAAATGTGTCCGACAAGGCTAAAACCACACGTTCTCTGAAAAACGTGTCTTTTAAAAATTCCTGAAGGAAATGGGGCAGGCAATCTCTGAAGCCCCACGTGTATGGAGCATAGAGGATACCAGTCTTCCAACAGGTGTCTTAGGCTTTCTCCAGATAAAAAAATAAGTTGACCACAGCCTGTTATTTTCAAAGGAAACTGTTCATGACTTGGGTTGACAAAGTGACGAGATGGTCAAATGCAGAAAGGCGCCCTCGGAATGCACATTGTGCTGTCGTTAGTAAATTTTGAGACTCGGGCAACCATACTAGCTGGGCCTGAATCATACGTTCTATCACCTAGCAAGCACAGCTGGTGAGATAAACGAGGCGGTAGCTAGAAGGAAATTGATTGTCCTTACTGGGCTTACGGTTGGTTGGTTGTTTGGGGAAGACCAGACAGCGAGGTCATCGGTCTCATCGGATTAGGGAAGGACGGGGAAGGACGTCGGCCGTGCCCTTTCGAAGGAACCATCCCGGCATTTGCCTGTAGCGATTTAGGGAAATCACGGAAAACCTAAATCAGGATGGCCGGACGCGGGATTGAACTGTCGTCCTCCCGAATGCGAGTCCAGTGTGCTAACCACTGCGCCACCCCGCTCGGTGGGCTTACGTGTGGGTATGACAGGGACTTCACGCCTCCGTCTGGGAAATATGCCATCCACTCAGGTGAGATAGTACATATGAAGCTTGCCTACAAGAGGAAGCTGCTGTAACATCTGAATGTGAACATCGTTCGGCCTTGAGGCGAAAGATCGGGAGGAAGTGAGAGCATGATCTGGTTCCCTCATAGAAAGGCGGCATTGTAGCATTCATGATTCAGAGAGATGAAGGTAAAGGCGTTTTCAGTTGTTTCCGAAGGAAGACGGGGTGATAGTGGATGGAGCTCGAAATCTCCGCAAAATGGCGGCCTAAGGTGTTGGAGATGGCAACAGCATCATCGGCTAGTGTCAGGCTGGAGATTAGACAATGGACCTTGGTTCAAGAGAGCAGTCGGATGTTGCTCACATGATGGAAGAGGGAGTGGAACTGTTGAAAGAACTGGTAAATGAAATCCAGCTAGCTTTTCTGCTATCCTGGAGAATGCGACGACACTACGCATGCAACTGTTTGTAACAAATGCAGTTCGCCATCTTAGCATGATGATTAAAAAGCGGAGAGCACGTCTTCGAGCGCGAATCACGCGATGGCATGCTTCAGTTCACCAAGGGATCGAGACATGGCACGGTAAAGATGAAGTGCTATGTATGAAACGTTCTGTGACATTAAGGATAAAGTTTAGAAGGTATTCTACCTGGTTATTACAAGTGAGGAAATGATGTACGTCGAAGGCCGCCATGGAGGAGTTAACGCCCCCAGTCAGCCTTAGAAAGCTGCCCACTGAGTGTGCACTTAGGTGGGGGTAGGAGTCAGCAAACGGATAGCAAACATGAAATCGTCGCTTTAGTACATGTCAGAAGAAAGAACCACTCTACCCTATGGGTAAGCTGGGCTGTGCACAACGAGAGGTCCAAATGGGAATAAATGTTCCTGGAGTCTGACAGGAATATAGGTCACCAGTGTTAAGCCAAATGAGGTTGAGTTGATTGAGAAGGTCAACCCAGAGGACACCTCTCAGACAGATCCTGTAAGAGCCGCAAAGGGGATAGTGCGCATTGAAGTCACCAACCAGCAGAAAAGGATGTTGGAGGGATGTAGACATTACTAAGAGAAAAGGTGAAGCATAAAAGGGGAAATGCTAACTGCAACAGCTTACAGTCGAGTGTTGAGTGAGGTGGTTTGACTATGGATGGAAACCCCAATGAGCAGCAAGACTTCCCCATGAAATGGAATGCTAACCTTGAGGGGAAGGCGGAAGTGGTTGCAAGGACGCAATTGCGTTTCTTGGCGGCAGAAAACAAGTGGGCAATGGGATTCTAAAAGCAGCCATAAATCCTCCTTGTTGTATCTAATGACACGAACGTTCCATTGGAGGAGAGTCGTGACTGGGAAATAGAGAGGGGGGGGGGGGGGGGGGGGAATGAAGGGGTGTCTCCTCAGCAGCTGCCGAGTGCCAGCTTTTGAAGACTCACTGCTATGGGGATCAGAGACTGGAGGATCATGTTCCACGAGATCTACAGATTCATTGGCGTTCTCTCTGAGTCGGCCTGTAGATTCCAGGGCAGAAAATCGGTTGGTGGTTCACAGCAGCGAAACGGAAGTCGGCCAGGTGAGGTATCACGTGGCGACACAGTTGAAGAGGATCTCTAAGTTGGATAAGGAGAAGACTATTTGATTTCTTAGAGCCACTGCGGTTGGCAGATGAAGACTCAGATGTCTGTTGGCTGGAGAGGCATAAAAAGTCATCGCAGGCGTGTTCCTTCTGTCCTTTTCGGTCTATTGGTTGTGAAGAGGGTGATTTGGTGGCTTGCTGCACAGCTGAAAGAGGTGATGGGGATGCTACCCTGATATTGTGCGTTCTTACAACTGCAGTTCTGAATTTGAGGACGCAAGTATCCGTGGCCACGTCTTTTGGGGGGAGCGAGGTGTAGCAAGAATAGTTCTCAAATTGCCAGATCGTAGAATGCAGAGCTTTCGACTAGTCAGCAACTTGCGAGCGACAGGATGACGTACTTTTTCCTTCATGTGGATCTTCTTGATGGACCACTCATCGAGATGCACAGGACTCGATGGTCGGACCATGATAAATTCAAAGCCTGCTTTGATCTTTGATGGAAGCAATACTCTATCAAACGTAAGAAAAAGACTTCATTTAGACACTAAGGTTGTATCAAACTTTTTCATTGCGTGGTGTGTTGCAGCGACGCCCTGAACACAGAGCTAAGTTTGGATTTCTCCCTCAGTTAAACCATCGAAAAGCCTAGTGCAAACAACACCACATTCAGCGTATGATGGGCCTTGACACGAACAGCATAGCCATGGAGGAGCGAAGCTGCGGGCAGTTCTGCTTGAAAATCACATTGGTCTCCAGAAGCAAAGTTTCATTATGTAAACAAGAGCAGAATTTTACAGGGCCTGTAAGTGCATCAACACTTTTCAGAACAATAAAGGAATTAACCATAGCAAAACGGTTGGTGGTGCACAACAGCGAAACGGAAGTCGGCCGAATGAGTAATTGATTAGCTGCGACTGGGAGCGTCTTCGAATCTTTATCCTCATTCCGTTTGGTACAGGTGTTCATTGGCTCATTGTGAGAACATCCCCATGACTGCCACAGTCTCCGATGTCGCACTCCTTCCTATTGGGGAGCGTGGGGGAATGGCCTCAATGTGAGGCTCACCCACCTCACGTCATACCTCCATAACTCCTGACAAGAGGGACCAATGGGCAACTTGAAAAGATAACAGCTGAGGCAGTCACCCCTCTCTGGTCCTGGCCTGTATCATGGAGGGAGGGGGGGGGGGTAGTGCAAACCCTACCTGTCCACCAGGGGCTGGTAATTAGACATTACCCAGTCACCTGTTATGCTTAAACATGTGGGCCAACCTTAAGATCGCACAGAGAGGAAGAAGAAATAGACGAAACTCAGACGCCGCAGTGGAGGAAGGATGAAAGAAAGAAGGATGAAAGAAAGAAAGAAGAAAGAAAGAAAGAAAGAAAGAAAGAAAGAAGGAAGAAGAAAGAAGGAAGAAGAAAGAAAGAAGAAGAAAGAAAGAAGAAGAAAGGAAGAAGAAAGGAAGAAGAAAGGAAGAAGAAAGGAAGAAGAAAGAAAGAAGAAAGAAAGAAGAAAGAAAGAAGAAAGAAAGAAGAAAGAAAGAAGAAAGAAAGAAGAAAGAAAGAAGAAAGAAAGAAGAAAGAAAGAAAGAAAGAAGAAAGAAAGAAGAAACAGGCGAGGGTCTACTCTGATGTCAGGCTATTAAAACCATAAGAGAGTCCTAAAAGTATGAGATGTTCCCAAGAGAAGGGAAAAAGAATAAGGACGACAGACATGCAGCAAGGAAGTGGTGATGGAGCTGAGGCTGGGGCCCCATAGTAGCAAAGCAGGAACTCGCAGAAGTGTGATTAGCCCCCTAGGGGTTCGGGGGTGGGGAGTAGTGGGTTTGCTGTTGTGAAGACACATTGTATGCTAAGACTGAATTGGTACTGATCAGTTGCGATCATACTGCACATAACAATCGGGCTTTGCCCTCATTAGTAGTAAAATAGGAGCTGATAGGTTGTTAATAATTGAATGGAAGCTGCTTTACCTCTGTACATTATATTTCCACTTTCCCTACAGCCAATTGAAGGATACTATCCTTTTCTGAAGTATAAAATGCTTTTCCCTTGATAAAGAATTATAAGATATGAATGTAATATTTCTATTGTTGCCTGTAAAATTTAATACCGTACTTCTTTGCTTGAGTAGACCAGCGAGTTTGTAATGTGACTGCCTTATATGCAGTTACAGTATACCTGTTTCTCATTCTATGTATTTATGAGTTATTACAGAATATCCATCATTCTGTGTGTTAAGCCGCTACTGTATGTCACGTTGTGCACACCTACACACCTACTGTGCTACGTTTCGGTGTATTACTGTATTAAAGGTAAGGGTGCACAGATGGAAAGGCGCGAAAGTGGAGCACGCACCGCACTGGGTGATCTCCTTTGAGCAATCCCCACTTGGAGAATTTTGGAAACTGGTGGAAGCCAAACCCAACAGGGACCATGTCTTTAATAATAAGTTGCAGCATCCATTGGAAGCAGAAACTTGAGTCCCATTCATAAACCAGGCCCAAGCTCTGAGGAAACCATCCAATGTACAGGCAGAGGGGGAAATGGATAATGGAAGTAGAAGCATGCAGCATGGAAAGGAAGTAGTGCTGCAAAGCCTGGGACCCCGTGGTAGCCAAACAGGTACTCAGAAAAGAGTTGTGAGCCCCGTGGTGGGGCATCGAGAACTTCTAGGACAATCGATAAATCAGTTCTTTGACAAAATTCTTAACCAGCGACGCTTTCGTAACCAGAAGACTGTAGAGCCACCACAGCTCAGTATTCATGCAGAGGACTTCCAACAAGTAGTTGACTCCATGTCACACTACGTTACTGCATTATGCTGCACAAGACGTGGTCTGGTATGTTACAAGGAGGTATCCCACGACTTTTCACCTTCGTGTATTCTTTTCCTCCTTATTAACTGTTCAATCTGGTGAGCGTGGAGACTGATGGTCGTGACAATCCGCAGTAGCAGTGGAACACAGGAGCTCTCCTCATGGTAGACAGCTGTTTTCCTTGAAACATCTGGTCTTCCACTGTTGAAACCGCCTAAAAGGACCCGTTTCTGAAATGTCTCGTTCTCAGTTTATTCGTATTATTTCCTATGTCCGCAGCTCGTGGTCTCGCGGCAGCGTTCTCCCTTCCCGAGCTTGGGGTCCCGGTTTCGATTCCAGGCGGGGCCAGGGATTTTCACTTGCCCCGAGAAGACTAGGTGTTGTTTCGCCGCCGCCATCATCATTCATCCTCATTACGGTCGGAGGAAAGCAACGGCAAACCACCTCCAATAGGACCTTGCCTAGTACAGCTGCATCTTCCCCTACGCTCTGTCAAGAAGTATGGTACTTCATTTCGTTATTTTCTGTAATAAACTAGAAATCGATGAAATATCGAAAGTTTGGACAGTCAATTTTAATATACATATCATTAAAATATTAGATAAGCAAAGAAAGGAAACCTATCCACGAATCGTCATTGCTAAAATTGGTGGAGAAAACTGGTGTTAAGTTCTGCTTCTCGTGTTAGTTTGTCCATCTTCAATGGCTAAAAGCTGATAATGTCATATTATGTAGACACGGGCAGCAGTTCAGGAACTTTCTTTTTATTGTATATTATGAATGAGTTATTGTTGAATTTATAATTTACTACTGTTGCCATAATTTCCTTCCTGTTATTTCATTTTAATGGCATGCAAATCTTTCTTTTATAGCAAATGAAGCATTGTACTTCACTCCCTCGTCACTTAGTAAAAATGTTTCCAGACGCGTACACACGTACCGTAAGTGTCATAGGACAGCAGGTACATTATTGTCTCAACAATGTTGTACCAGTTCCTGCGCCATGTGTTTGTTGCTCGTTTCTGTCGGCATTGTTATGACAGTAGTGATTCATTTTCCGATTTTACATAATAACGCAATATTTCACGCCAATGGAAATTTTTATGAATAAAAACTACTCTTTTTATAGACTATTAAAAATGAAAACTATAGCATTGCTGTTATGGATGATTGTTTCGATTTTTTTTAATCGGTTAACACTAAAATGAATTACACCTATTATAACAGAGACCGAAAAATACCGGTTATTCAGAACTAAAATACCGGTATCTCTTGACCACTCTGTCTTTCCCATCCCTATCTCGTGGTGTGGGCATCCACATTCACCACATAGAGGGCCCACAGTAAAGTGGAAAAACGTATGCTCAAAACACGAACACCATTTGCCCCAGGGTGACAGGGCATACACCATGTTGGTTGGTTGGTTGGTTGGTTGGTTGGTTTGTGGGGGTTAAAGAGACCAGACTGCTACGGTCATCGGCCCCTTTTTCCAAACACTAAAAACACCCACAGAGAATGAAAACGATCAACAGACGATAAGACAGACTACACAGAACAAGAGAAACGTAGACAAAGACCAGACAAGACGAACTAAAATCACACAGTGTGACGGTGGTTGGCCGACCATACAAACAAAAAGGAAAAAGCCAACCACCGAGAAACACATGAAAAAAAAATCAGACAAATCGTAGGCCATAGACCAGAATCAACACAAAAACACACACACATTAAGCGATAAAATGCCCCAGCCCGAATAAAACGCAGAACTATGTCCGCTATGGAAGAGTCGTCAGATAAAAGCGCAGAGAGCGTATCAGGCAGCGCAATAGTCTGCCTGATCACAGATAAAAGGGCGCACTCCAACAGAATATGGACCACCGTCAAGGACGCCCCACAACGACAAAGAGGGGGATCCTCACGACACAGTAAACTGTGCGTGAGTCGGGTGTGACCAATGCGCAACCGACAAAGGACGACTGATTCCCTGCGGTTGGGTCGCATGGATGACCGCCCCAAAGTAGTCGTCTCCTTGATACAGCGGAGTTAGTTTATCACGGGCAGGTTGCGCCAATCAGTGTCCCATAAATCGAAAACTTTGCGGCGTAATAGTGCCCACAAATCAGTCGCCAGGAGGCGAATCTCCAGAGATGGTGCACTAGTGGCCTCTATCGCCAGGCGGTCAACAGTATCATTTCCGGGTATCCCAACATGGCCCGGGGCCCTAACAAAGACCACAGATCTTTCGCAACGGACAAGAGTATGCAGGGACTCCTGGATAGCCATCACCAGACGAGAACGAGAACTGGTCGAGAGCTGGTAACCCGCTCAGGGAATCGCTACAGACAACGGAGGACTCGCCTGAGCAGGGGCGGATATACTCTAGGGCACGAAAGATGGCGACCAGCTCAGATGTGTGAACACTGCGGCCAGCGGCAACGAACGTTGTTCAGAATGGTCCCCTAGAGTTAGTGCATAACCGACACGTCCAGCAACCATCGAACCGTCGGTATAGGCAACGCCAGATCCCTGATACGTGGCCAGGATGGAATAAAAGCAGCGTCGGAAGGCCACTGGAGGGACTGAGTCCTTTGAGCCCTGTGCCAAGTCGAGCCAAAGGCAAGGGCGAGGCACACACCATAGAGGTGTACGCAGAGGGGCCCGGAAAGGAGGTGGTACAGGGAAACACCCAAGCCCGTGAGGAAGCTGTTTGACGCGTACGGCGATCGGACACCCCTACCGGGGTCGACGTTCTGGCAGATGGACGACTGACTGCGGGAAGAGGACACAATAATTTGGATGCCTGGGCAAGCTAAAAACATGGGCAGCATAAGCAGCCAGTAATTGTTGGCGTCGTAACCGCAGTGGAGGGACACCTGCCTCCACAAGTATGCTGTCCACAGGGCTGGTCCGGAAGGCACCAGTGGCAAGGCGTATCCCGCTGTGGAGGATTGGGTCCAGCAGCCGCAACGCAGATGGAGATGCTGAGCTATAAGCCAAGACTCCCAGAGTCCAGACGGGACTGGATTAACGCCTGGTAAAGCCGTAGGAGAGTAGATCGGTCGGCGCCCCACCTGGTGTCACTCAGGCATCGCAGAGCATTTAGATGCCGCCAACACGCCTGTTTAAGCTGCCGAATATGAGGCAGCCAAGTCAACCGGGCATCAAAAACCGTCCCCAAAAACCTATGTGACTCCACCACTTTAAGAAGCTCGCCGTTAAGATAAAGCCGCGGCTCCGGGTGAACAGTGCGTCGCCGGCAAAAATTCATAACGCAGGTCTTGGCTGCCGAAAACTGAAAATCATGCGCTACAGGCCAAGAATGCGCCTTGCGGATTGCGCCCTGTAGCTGACGTTCAGCAGCTGCAATGCCAATAGAGCTGTAGTAAAGGCACAAGTCGTCAGTATACAGGGAAGCGGAAACAGTATTTCCCACGGCCGCAACAAGCCCGTTAATGGCTATTAAAACAGACCCTTAGAACTGAATCCTGTGGCACACCATTCTCCTTGACTTGGGAGGAACTATATGAGGCCGCGACGTGCACGCGGAAGATACACAACGACAGAAAATTGCTGATATAGATCGGAAGAGGGACCCGAAGGCCCCATCCATGCAGTGTAGAAAGGATGTGATGACGCCATGTCGTATCATACGCCTTCTGCATGTCGAAAAAGACAGCGACCAGATGCTGACGGCGGGCAAAGGCAGTACGGATGGCCGACTCCAGGCTCACCAGATTGTCGGCGGCGGAGCGGCCTTTACGGAACCCACCCTGAGACGGAGCCAGAAGGCCCCTAGACTCCAGTACCCAATTCAAGCGGCGGCTCACCATCCGTTCAAGCAACTTGCAAAGAACGTTGGTGAGGCTAATGGGACGGTAGCTGTCCACCTACAAAGGGTTCTTCCCTGGTTTCAGAATGCGGACAACAAGACTTTCCCACCTTTGCGACGGAAACTCACCCTCGACGCAAATGCGGTTTAAAGGTCGAGGAGGCGTCGCCGGCAGTCCACTGAAAGGTGTTTCACCATTTGAGAGTGAATGCTATCTGGCCCACAAGCGGTATCAGGACAAGCGGCGAGGGCACTTCGAAATTCCCACTCACTGAATGGAACATTGTACAATTCAGGATGGCGAGTGCGAAAAGAAAGACTCCGACGTTCTATCCGCTCCTTAATGGAGCGGAAGCCCAAGGTGTAGCTGGCAGAAGCGGAATTCAGAGCCAAGTGCTCTGCCAAGCGGTTTGCAATGACGTCGGAGTCAGTACAAACTGCTCCATTCAGTGAGAGCGCAGGGACACTGACAGGGGTCAGATAGCCATAGAGGCGGCGAATCGTGGCCCAGACCTGCGATGGAGTGACATGGAGGCCAATGGTGGACACATACCGCTCCCAGCACTCCTGCTTGCGTTGGCGGATAATGCGGCAGGCTTGCGCACGCAGCCGTTTGAAGGCGATAAGGTGTTCGATTGACGGATGTCGCTTGTAACGCTGGAGCGCCCGCCGGCGAGCTTTAATCGCTTCAGCGATCTCAGGCGACCACCAAGGCACAGTCGGCCGTCGAAGGGACGCAGAAGAACGGGCAATGGCAGATTCGGCGGTAGTAACGATGCCGGTGGTGACCGATTGAACCACTGCATCAATGGCGTCGTTAGAGGCTCAATAGCGGCAGTGGAGGAGAAAAAGTCCCTGTCAGCCTTATTCAAAGCCTATCTGCTAGGGCGCCCAGAAGACATGACTGTGGCAGTGACAAAGATCGGTAAGTGGTCACTACCACACAGGTCGTCATGCACTCTCCATTGGACAGATGGTAAGATGCTAGGGCTACAGATAGAAAGGTCAATGGGGGAGTATGTGCCATGCGCCACACTGAAGTGTGTGAAGGCACCATCATATAATATCTTGAGATCGAGCGATCTTTGTGTTGTCAGGGGGCTACAACCAACAGGGTACATGGCGGCCCCACCACAACAGACTGGCTACCGTGCTGGATGTTAGGTAACATGTGGTCCATGGTCACCGTCGGAGCAATCTGTACGCAGAAACAGAGTCATGCCCAAGAGATGGAGAGCGGACAGGACTGCAATTCAACGGTGTATATGCTGGCGAAAGGTCTGATTGCAAGATGAACACAATTCACCAAGTAAGGCGCCCTTCCCCAAACGGCTCGCTCTTCGGAAAATTTTGAGAGATGGTCAAACCCAACAAGGGACCATCATATAAGGCCGAAAAGTGTGAGACTCCTTTTAGTCGCCTCTTACGACAGGCAGGTATACCACGGGCCTATTCTAACCCCCGAACCCGCAGGGAGGATACACCATGTCCTACCGATAAATCATAACTTAAACCACCTCCACGAGGATAACCCCACAATTGCCAGTATAAAGGCACCGCTGTCGATGCTATTTTCCTTGGCCTTTCTGAACACGTCAAACAAAATAACCATTCCACCATTCCGGGTTGGCCCAGAGGTTATTTATAGAATGAGATCCCTACGAAAAATGATCGTATTTTAAGTCTGCTGAGGAGTAATGGACACCATCCCACATGCACGAAGTGCCACTCACTGGATGGTAGTAGTAGTTGTTGTTGTTTATATCAACAGCGAACTCTTCCACATATTACCTGTAGAGTTCGTTTCACCGATGTTGTCTTCGTTGATTTCTACGAAAAATAACTGTTTGTTAGTGGTGAAAGTGTCCCCTCAATCCTGGTGCATACCAGGTTGCAGGGTAAGAATTTCACCCCAAACCAGCTATCCTGGCCCTCCTCCCAGAAGTGGGGAAGGCGAAGGGCACAAAGTCGTAAGAAGTAGAGATGGCTGTAGAAGAATGTGTGTAAAACGTATTAATCTCAATAACTGGCCAAAGTGTCTGCCTGATATCACCCACTCCAATTAGGGTCTCTTCCCATGGATGCCATCCAGCCACAGCAATCTGGGACAGCTGCCGGTGCCTGGAGTTCTGTTGCTCCAGAATTACAAGCAACCACATCTAGTCATATATAGGGAGGAAACAGCTCGAGTATCAGAAGCGTGAGGCCTGTGTTACCACGGAGCTCAACTAAAATAGGTACATAACGATCCCACCACATAGCCTGGCAACTATGCTGGCTTTATAGTGTGGAAAGGACAATGATGTTGAGTAGAAGTTGGATGAGGTGGTGAGGCCACATGCTGAATGCTCTAAGGCGTTTTTCCGCAGTTGGCTCACACTATGGAGACAAAATTTAGAAGGGGAGGTCCAACCGCGAAGGGGGACAAAATCAAAACCTTAAGGATACCTAGAGAGGGGAAGCAGTGGGGTAGAGGGGAAGGTCTTAGGACAGGGGAGGCTGGGGGCATGGTGTAGTAACGGCAGCAACTACTCGGCGTCCCGTTTGCACCACGCACAAACTCATGAAAGAGCCGTAAGCTCGGAGGGATGTCGACTGTTGATGTTCTGGCACATTGTTTGCACTGCTGATCATTTGCATAGTGGCATCGACGAAGCTTGGACAGGGCGGTACAATACCTCACTGTGGTCATACGGACCATTTCCGAGGGACGTAAACTGAGCGCAGGCTGGCCGTGACTCAATGAGCAGGTTGCTTACAAGAGTACTGGGCCAAATTTCTCATACTTTCGTAGGGGCAAAAATTTCACTGGGTGTAGTTTCCATATTTACATGATGAATTGGGCATTGTAGCTTTGTGTGTGTATCTCATGACAAACATTGTCCCTTACAAAGACGTCATAATCCTAGGATACAATACTCCTGCTTGCATTGCTAGTTCTGTCCATGGACGATTTAAGTCACGAGGATGATAAAATCTCTTCCACTGCCACGTTAATATCATTGTTTGCTATAAAAAGTTTCAAGGCAACTTTCTTCACACTCTTGTTGTCACCGAAACTATGTATGTTCAAAGGTACACAATTCGTTTAGGATAATTACTGCTTCTTCTAAATCTGTAATAAAAAAGCCACAGTACACTGTTTCGCAGAGAGAGCGTAGCTTATCAGTATCATTCTCCTCAGACCTGATTCTATCAGCTTGTTTGATGACGTTTTGAACAGCTTTTAATCTTCTTTAAAAAAAAATTGATTGCTGCTTTATACTTCTGGTATATAGTAAACAGGTCGTTCCAACTTTTTATTTTATTGGTATTTATGTTTGCATACGCAAATATTTAAGCCGCTGCCGATGTATCGCCAAATGGAGGCACAGTACTTGTCAAACCACGAGCAGGTCGTTGTCAGAATTTGTGTGTTATGAATTAGAAACATTTCGTATAGGAACTCACCATAAAAACGTCCATTATGTGCATACAAGGCCTAGCAGCATCCACAATGCGTTTTAAACACTTTGTGGTTTTCTTCAACAGTGACAGCTTCTAGCATGATAAAAATGGGTGTGAAATAAAAGTTTTCAACATCAACATATGAGAATTTTTTTACAACTACCAAAATTTATTCCTGGAAATTTAAATAGGTGCACGTAATAATTACACGACGCAAGAACTTGAACTTTTTTGTGGCAAGTAGCGGTTAAGACTTATGAGTACATTATAAACACTGACGGCAATGGAATTCTCACTACCAGAGTTTACAGTCTGCAGTAGGGTATGCATTCGATTCTTAAAACTATTTTAACATTCATCTGCAAAAGTGAAGTTCAAACCAGGTTGCAGAAAACCTACGCCGAGAAGACTGCAATATGTAAAAATTCAGTTTTAACTGTATGCTAATTGTAAGAAATATTTTTATTGCATCTAAAATATTTAATACATCTGTCTTATTCTTCGTCATAGAAGAGGGTACAGGACAGGGACAGCGAGAAGAATGAACACTGCAGTGGAATATACATTTATTTCATGCAATGCAAATTACAGATTTAGTCTGTGTATGAACATGCACCGAACAATAAGAGGTCATTTCAACGTAAGTATTCTCATCACATTTTGGAAGGCACTCCATTTCAGAGCCCTTTTTCTCAGCCTAAGTCCGACCACATCAAGCAGTATGCGAATGTAAGCAATATTACACGGAAACTCGCTTCACTTGCATGTATATAGGCAAAAATCTGAAGGTAAAGTGTAAACTTATCCTCCATACATCAAAAAATTCCCAAATATGATGTATTTCTGGTATTAATAGTATGGTCTGATGTTACAATAATTGAGTGAAACCTAAAGACTGGAAAGAAAACCTGAAACTGTATGACAGAAGTGATATTTCCTTAAATTATCACAGAAACCATAAGAATTAACCATTAGTTCAGTGCATATAATTACTTTAAGTTCATAATAAAATGATGTACTTAAATGCTTCCAGATTCATTACATGAATTTTCTTCAACTTTTTGAGCAGTTATTTCCCGTTTAGGTTCAGTTTCTTCGTTGTTATTGATGGGGGCTTCCATTTTCGCTTTCTTTGGAGTGTGGCCAGATGCCGGATCATCAGTTTTCGGCCTTTTCTCCTTTTCAGGCCTGTTACTATACCTCATTTTGCGGTACTTAGCTGAGGCTGGCGATGGCCTAATTGTGGCGTTCATTCTCGTCGGCTTATTCATGTTTCCTTACGCGAAGGAAATTTATCAGCTTAGTCCTCAATCTGCTCAGCAATCTGTCGCGTTGATTACTACCTGAAAAAATGGAAAGGCTTTCTGTAGCTGTAAGCTATTAACAAATTAATAACTATTTAACATATCAAAGCACGTTCCTATCAAAAATTATTGCTTCACTGACATTTTGATTATAGAGGATAGAGTAAGGCTTTGGCTGTGCTTCTTACAGTTTGGAGTACATTTAAGTCTTAAAATGTTTAGCTTGTTAACATCTTTGTGACTGAAGTTACGAATGAAGGCCTTGACAGACAGGACGCTTTTCTTCTACTGTCTATTAGTAACCGACGCGCCTGTTACGTAAAACCAATGCGAGAATACTCCTCATGTAACTGATGAAAGACAGGATTTTCAATGTTCCGACATTGTTTTTGGGGGTTCGAAGCTCTCCACTGTTTCTTGGAATACATAACGTAACCCGAATGTGGAGAAACAAGCGCTCTATCACTGAGAGCTACAGAGGGGAACGAGTGTGCCTGGACTTACCCACTTCACTACTACCAGAGCCAACGCGTCATAAAGCGCCTATGCTAAACGCATTGCACCATAATCTAGGAGAGAAATTAAAATAACTTTTCCAAATGTTGTCCGTGAGTGCTTCAGTATATTAATGTTAACACTGAAGTATCAGAATGTTCTAATGAACATGTTTCACTAAATGTATTATTCATTATTAAAATGTGTTACTCATTATTAAATAATGAAGATATAAAGCTAAAAACTTTTCAGGATGTGCAAATGTAAGTCTTAACTTTATTAGTGCAATATTTCGGTTAAAATTTGACTTTCTGCGAAAAATTTATGGCGCTAAATATTAGGCTCAAAGATGAAAATTCGTACGTAGCGTCAGTTTTATATAAAAGCACTGAGTATGTAACACCAATAAGCTTTTTCTATTAGTTTCAAAGTTATTTCCTAAAACCAAATTTTGAACAAAAATGTATGATTCATAATAGATTAAATATCATTTGTATTCTTTATAGAAATTTCTAGTCGTCGTCGTCGTCTATAGAGTTCATTCCCAGTTTTTCTTTGGTTTCCTCATTGTGGACACCCTCCTGCCATTGTTCCCATCTACAAGTACCTGCAATCATCCTAGCTACTTTCATATCCGTAACCTCAACCTTGTTGATAAGGTAACCTGAATCCACCCAGCTTTCGCTGCCATACAACAAAGTTGGTCGAAAGATTGAATGGTGCACAGATAACTTAGTCTTGGTACTGACTTCCTTCTTGCAGAAGAGAGCAGATCGTAGCTGAGCGCTCACTGCATTAGCTTTGCTACACCTCGCTTCCAGTTCTTTCACTATGTTGCCATCCTGTGAGAATGTGCATCCTAAGTACTTGAAACCGTCCAGCTGTTCTAACTTTGTTCCTCCTATTTGGCACTCAATCCGTTTATATTTCTTTCCCACTAACATTACTTTCGTTTTGGAGATGCTAATCTTCATACCATAGTCCTTACATTTCTGATCTAGCTCTGAAATATTACTTTGTAAACTTTCAATCGAATCTGCCATCACAACTAAGTCACTGCATATGCAAGACTGCTTATTTTGTGTTCACACATCTTAATCTCACCCAGCCAGCCTATTGTTTTCAACATGATCCATAAGTAATATGAACAACAGTGGAGACAAGTTGCAGCCTTGTCTTACCCCTGAAACTACTATGAACCATGAACTCAATTTACCGTCAATGAACTGCTGCCTGACTATCCATGTAAAGACCTTTAAGTGCTTCCAAAAGTTTGCCTCCTATTCCATAATCTTTCAGAACAGACAACTTCCTCCTAGGAACCCGGTCATATGCCTTTTCTAGATCTATAAAGCATAGATACGATTCTCTGTTCCACTCTTAACACTTCATTATTTGCCGTAAGCTAAAGATCTGGTCCTGACAACCTCTAAGAGGCCTAAACCCACACTGATTTTCATCTAATTGGTCCTCAACTAATACTCGCACTTTCCTTTCAACAATACCTTAGAAGATTTTACCCACAACGCTGATTAAAATGATACCTCTGTAGTTTTTACAGTCTTTTCTGTTTCCATGTTTAAAGATTGGTGTGATTACTGCTTTTGTCCAGTCTGATGGAACCTGTCCCGACTCCCAGGCCATTTAAATTATCCTGTGTAGCCATTTAAGACCTGACATTCCACTGTATTTGATGAGTTCCAACTTAATTTCATCCAACCCAGCTGCTTTATTGGACTGCAATCTATTGACCATTTTCTCCACTTCCTCAAATGTGATCGTATTTCTATCATCATTCCTATCCCATTGTACATCGAAATGTGAAACATTACTGATCGTATTTTCACCTACATTAAGCAACTCTTCAAAATATTCCCTCTATCTGCCCAAGGCATCCACAGGATTCACCAGCAGTTTTCTTGACCTGTCCAAAATACTTGTCATTTCCTTCTTACCTCCCGTTCGATGATTGCTAATTACACTCCAGAATGGTTTTCCAGCAGCCTGACCTGTAGTCTCCAACCTGTTTCCAAAGTCTTCCGAAGATTTCTTCTTGGATGCTGCAATTATCTGTTTGGCTTTGTTTCTTTCTTCAACATAACTTTCTCTGTGTACCTGAGTTCTAGTATGTAGCCATTTTTGATACGCCTTTTTCCTTTTACAGGCTGCCTTGACTGTGTCATTCTACCAAGCTGTTTGCTTCATCCTACTTTTACAAACTACTGTTCCAAGACATTCTTTAGTCACTTCTAGTACTGTGTCCCTGTACCTTGTCCATTCCTCTTCCAATGACTGTAACTGACTACATTCAACTAACTGGTACCTTTCTGAGATTGCTGTTATGTACTTGTGCCTGATTTCCTTATCCTGAAGTTTCTCCACTCTTATCCTCCTACATATGGACCTGACCTCCTACACTTTCGGCCTCACAATCCCAATTTCACTGCAGATTAAATAATGATCAGTGTCATCAAAGAATCCCCTGAATACACGTGTGTCCCTCACAGCCTTCCTGAATTTTGATCTGTTATATAGTCAATGACAGATCTGGTTTCCCTGCCTTCCTAAATATACCGGTGAATGTTCTTATGTTTAAAAAAAGAAGTTTGTGATTGCTAAGCCCGTACTAGCACAGAAATCCAAGAGTAGTTTCCCGTTCCTATTGGCCTCCGTGATGTTGAAAAAACCACGTGGCAAGTGGCGAGATTATGGAGGTAAGCAATTAACTTTTGGTGATTAGGAGTCAGGGCCATAGACCATTTTACCTGGAATTTCCGGTAAAGGTAGTCTCTGAACTCTCCACAATACTGTTTCTGATAGGGACATTATTGTTGTTATCGGGAATATTATTATGTTTGGTGTGTGCGTGAACTTTTGCTGAATGTCAGTTACATAAGATTCTAAAATTTCAATTATAGTGAGTTTCCTGATCCTGCAGAGTAAATACCAAGTATTTCCTTGAGTACCATAAACAATGTGGACTTGCAGACTGGAAATTGTGATCAGTATGTTCTCCATCGCTTTATGACAGAAAAAAATAGTTTTCAGACTCTTGTAAAGAACGAAGTTTTTTATTAATTTACCCGCCGCCGCATACTACTTCATTTCACAAAGACATTAAGGTATATTTTTAACTGTGTCAACTTTAGCGAATGGTTTCTGCAAGAGCTGCCGCAAGATTTTGACCGTTGTTTTCTGAACAGATTGTACATACTGGGATTGTATTACTATCGCATTATGAGATGTAGCTTCTGAATTCATCGCTACGAAACGCTTCGTATGCATGCTATTGTCTCACTGAAAGCTTACAACCAGCCCGCACACGGACAACTGGCGACAACATCGATGTACTGTGGAGACCTCACGCCCCACGTGTTGAGCAATTCGGCGGTACGTCCACCCGGCCTCCCGCATGCCCACTATACGCCCTCGCTCAAAGTCCGTCAACTTTTTTTTGAGAAAGTAATGTATTCAAGAGTAGCCTCCCATATTTGTAAAAATAAAGTACTAACAAAATGTCAGTTTGGTTTTCAGAAAGGCTTTTCAACAGAAAATGCTATATATGCTTTCACTGATCAAATATTAAATGCTCTGAATAACCGGACATCACCCATTGGTATTTTTTGTGATCTCTCAAAGGCCTTTGATTGTGTAAATCATGGAATTCTTTTAGATAAGCTAAATCATTATGGTTTGAGTGGGGCACTGCACAAATGGTTTAATTCATACTTAACTGGAAGAATGCAGAAAGTTGAAATAAGTGGTTCGTGTAATGTTAAAACAGCTGATTCCTCAAACTGGGGTGCTATCAAGCACGGGGTCCCACAGGGTTCGGTCTTAGGTCCTTTACTGTTCTTGATATACATTAATGACTTACCATTCCACATTGATGAAGATGCAAAGTTAGTTCTTTTTGCTGATGATACAAGTATAGTAATAACATCCAAAAACCAAGAACTAAGTGATGTAATTGTAAATGATGTTTTTCACAAAATTATTAAGTGGTTCTCAGCAAACGGACTCTCTTTAAATTTTGATAAAACACAGTATATACAGTTCCGTACAGTAAATGGCACAACTCCAGTAATAAATATAGAATTTGAACAGAAGTCTGTAGCTAAGGTAGAATTTTCAAAATTTTTAGGTGTGTCCATTGATGAGAGGTTAAACTGGAAGCAACACATTGATGGTCTGCTGAAACGTCTGAGTTCAGCTACGTATGCTATTAGGGTTATTGCAAATTTTGGTGATAAGAATCTCAGTAAACTAGCTTACTATGCCTACTTTCATTCACTGCTTTCGTTTGGCATCATATTCTGGGGTAATTCATCGTTGAGTAGAAAAGAATTCATTGCTCAAAAATGTGTACTCAGAATAATTGCTGGAGCCCACCCATGGTCATCCTGCAGACATCTATTTAAGGATGTAGGGATCCTCACAGTAACCTCACAGTATATATATTCCCTTATGAAATTTGTTGATAATAATCCAACCCAATTCAAAAGTAATAGCAGTGTGCATACCTATAACACCAGGAGAAAGGATGATCTTCACTATGCAGGGTTAAATCTGACTTTGGCACAGAAAGGGGTAAATTATGCTGCCACAAAAGTCTTTGGGCACCTACCAAACAGCATCAAAAGCCTGACAGATAGCCAACTAACATTTAAAAATAAATTAAAAGAATTTCTAGATGACAACTCCTACTCATTGGCTGAATTTTTAGATATAAAGTAAAAAAAAAAAAAAACTTAAACATTAGTGTCATGCAATATTTTGTGTAATGTAATTTCTTGCACAGACATCTTTTATTAACCTGACACGTTCCACATCATTACGAAGTGTCGTATTCATGATCTATGGAACAAGTATTAATCTAATCTAATCTAATCTAATCTGCACATACGGTTCACGTCCACGCTGTCGCGGCATGCTACCAGTGTTAAAGACTGCGATGGAGCTCCGTATGCCACGGCAAACTGGCTGACACTGACGGCGGCGGTGCACAAATGCTGCGCAGCTAGCGCCATTCGACGGCCAACACCGCGGTTCCTGGTGCGTCCGCTGTGCCGTGCGTGTGATCATTGCTTGTACAGCCCTCTCGCAGTGTCCGGAGCAAGTATGGTGGGTCTGACACACCGGTGTCAATGTGTTCTTTTTTCCATTTCCAGGAGTGTAATTACGAACCACCAGCATGTTGGAGTAGCTGTGGATCAGCAACTTCTGTTAATCAGTACGAGAAAGAGTTCAAAGTAACAAATTTCACTCGATGAGTAGTTTCGGACCAAGACCCTTTTCTTCAAATCATCGAAACTTGTTAAAAATGTGCACCGAAGGGTTATAGAGCATAAAGACAACACAGTTATCTGTGTGCGCTGTAACTTGTCGCTGCACATTTTTGACATGGTTTTCCCATCTTCGGAACTATTTGTCCATATTACGATGATTTGAAAATGAGTAGTAATCGAGTGATTAAAAATAGTAAAATTTGTAATTTAGGACTGTTTTTCGTTGTGCTGATCACACAGTGCTCCTCAGTACTGAAACGGAATATTGCATTCAATGATTGAGAGGTTGAATCAAAAATTCCATTTTGTTTTAGAAAATGTTGCATTTATCGGACATGTGGAGTTTCACAACAACCAAAGTTTGAGTCCCGAAGATCCTAATCAATTTCAATGAGATCCCCTGCATAATGTGGTAACATACATATGGTGTGCAATTATTTCAATGCCAGTTATTGAATCTAACTTATTCCGCCAAACTTTAACTGTTGCTAGGTACGTGAATATATTTCTATTATTCAGAGAGTAATAGTGAAAATGCTTTCTGTTATTTCTTGCCAGACACTGCGTGAGGACATAGCGCCAATATATCTATGACAGTATGGAGACGCTTTTTCATTATTATGTAAAAATCCAATCAGAAGCCTTGGAATGCTGTAAAGAATAGGAAAATCAAGTGGGAATTCACATTTTCTTGGCGAGTTTCACTGAAGAAATCTCTTCGGGTTATCATACGGGTTTTGGCATAGGATTGTGGCAAGGTTTCAACGAGCTTCCTACGTTATACTCTCCAAGCAAGGTGTTGGATTCTTGTACGGATCGTTCCTTACGATACGAAGGTTCTACAAAGCAGTTGATAGCGCGAGACGATTACACCAGGAAAATAAATTGTCCAAAGTTAGTGTGTGTGCAGTTTTATCTCGTTACTAGCAATTAGTGGGAACCTTTCGAGTAATACAAATAATCGGACGAAGTGTGTGCTGCAGCTACTGTCACTCGCCGTATTCTGTTGCACCTGGGACTGACTGCGACGGCAACTGCACGAGTTCTCACCAGGACCAGTCACTACCGCAGTTTCAATCCGAGCTTTCCTAGCCTCTACACCCCAGTAGGTACTCAGATCGTACGCAGCCATCAAAACCTTTTTTCCGTGGTACCTTACGAGATAAAAAATGCAGCTGAATAAATTCTCGTGTATGGATTCGTAGTGCCCGTAGTTGCTTATTAAAAGTATGTAAAAACTACAAGGAAACATTTTCATCACAGTACGCGTTTAGTTTTATTGATGTGAAACGTTGTTTCGTTCCTCACATTTACAATATTTTCTGCTTCCTAGATCTGAAGAACATTTCGTTTAAAATATATTGAGTTGCAATTTAACTTTTTCTGATTGCAAGTAGACTAGACTTCCTGATATAAGCTAAAACCTGTGCAAAATTCATTAAGTAAAATCACATCTCAATGTCTTAACAGTTTTTGGACCTAGAAAGGAAACCAAATTTTAATTTTTTATTCCAGAAAATATTTTTGTTTCAATAAAAACGCGAGTGATGATACGTATTTACTTTCTTGTAATGCACACACGGAGTTATTCGATTTTGATGAAACGTTCCACACAGTAAGGACACAGTACAAAAACGAAAAATTCTCATGCCCTGACATCACAAGGAGTAGTTCCGCAGGGTCTATTATACCGCAAAAGATCTTTGTCAAAGGTTTTGTCAAATTACTTTGACCAAACTGCTTCACTGGAGCTATTACAAAACAGTAAAACGTTCCATCATTTTTGCTGGCGAATGAATGCAGAGCAGTTAATCTTCTGTGAACAGCATTAAACGTGGTGATGGTGGCGAGCGCACAGCTTGAAAAGAAAGAGGGATGGAAACTATTATTGTTGAAACCTTGGGTGGTGAAGATGGAAATGGTGTTTATTGAGATGCAGTTTGAGGATGTTTATTATGTGTTTGAGGGACTATACAACATGGTCATCAGTCCCTCTTTCTCATGAGAGAAAGATGGCGAAAGGTAAAAACCGAAAATAGGGACTATGCTGCTGAAACTAATCAAGTCAAAGAGTTTAAAAAGGTGTAACAGTAGTTGTAGCACACTAGGCAAAACAGGAGATAAATCAGGTAGCATCTTGCACAAGCGGGGCTAAAAAGCACAATAACGTGAGGGGGGAAGAAAGGAACCTGCAGTTTCTTCGTGGGAACCCACCACAGGGGGAGGCTCTCACCCCCATAACCGCCCCTAACACTGGAACTGCAAGAATATTTTAGGTTACAGTAAAAGTCGCTCTCCCTCAAGAAATGCAACACTTTGGTAGTGGCTGTCACGTCATCCGCAAGTACTTGAGGTAGTGAAAGCTGAGAACGTACCCTAATTCAGCCAACAGGGCGTTCTCAACATCATGCGCTATCGTCACACCACCACAGCTGCAGTGAGAAGGATCCGTCTGACGCCGAAGGACCTCGTGGGTGAGCCGTATGGCCAATGCGTAACCGGCAAAACATGTCATCTTTCCGAGAGGCCTGGAAAAACGTATGAAAACACCTTAAAGGACCCATTAATCGCTCTGAACTTTGTGTCGTAGTAGCCTTCAATTCCAATTCCGAAAGTGTCTAAATATTGCGCCGAAGTTGTCATCTTAGGTGTGGGCCCGATATCCCGACCTCAAGCTGACCTCCTGTAACTGCGTCTTTAGCTAGACGATCGGCGAGTCCATTTTCTGGAATGCCTGTGTGGCTCGGTGTCCAGATGAAGCTCAACTCTTTCCAGAGCTGTAGATGTCAGCCAGTAGGTCTTGGATGTTTGCGACCGAAAGATTGAGATAGCACAGGATTATGCCTTTTAAGCAACTCGTGGATTGGTTGGGTGTGGGATTGAAGGGGACCAGACTGCTAAGGTCATCGGTCCCGTGTTCCACGATAAAATCACACGAAATAAAAACTGTCAGTCGTTAAAAACGGAGAACTGAGACAAGGGACGACACAATACAAGAAAGACAAAGACCAGACAAACGGAACTAAAATCACACCGAGTGTGAAGGTGGTTGGCCGACCATGAAAATAAGGAAAAGCCAACCACCAAATGACATTAAAACCCACAGTTTAAAACCAGAGGCCAAAGGCCCAAGTCAATACAGGAAATAAAAGGACAAACACTCAAATCATACGATAAAAACCCCCTGCCCGAATAAAACTCAACACGAGGTCCGCCATAGCAACGTCATCACATAAAAGGGCAGGGAGGGTATCAGGCAGCGCAAACGTCTGCCTGAGTCCTGTTAAAAGTGGGCAGTCCACCAAAATGTGGACCACCGTCAGAGCTGCTCCGCAGCGACATAGCGGTGGGTCCTCCCGGCGCAACAAATGGCCGTGCGTCAGCCACGTGTGGCCAACGCGCACCCGGCAGAGGACGACAGAGTCCTTCCGAGAGGCCCGCATGGAGGAGCGCCACGCACCGGTCGTCTCCTTCACCGCCCGAAGTTTGTTGGGCGTGGGCAGAGTGCGCCACTCGTCACCCCAGGCATCAAGCACTTTCTGGCGCAAAAGCGACAGGAGAACACACTCCATAAGGCCGAGTTCCAGAGCCGGTGAACTCACTGCCTGTTTAGCCAGCGTGTCAACCCGCTCATTGCCCAGGATACCGACATGACCTGGGGTCCAAACAAAGACCACGGAGCGGCCGCAACGGGCAAGAGCATGGAGCGACTCGTGGATGGCCATCACCAGACGGGAACGAGGAAAGCACTGGTCAAGAGCTCGTAAACCACTCAGGGAGTCACTACAGATGACAAAGGACTCACCTGAGCGGGAGCGGATATACTCTAGGGCGCGATAGATGGCAACCAACTCGGCAGTGTATACACTGTTCCCGGGTGCCAGCGACCGTTGCTCACAATGATCCTCTAGAGTAAGAGCGTAACCAGTGCGACCAGAGACCATCGAACCGTCGGTATAGGCCACGGCAGATCCGGGAAACTCGGCAAGGAGAGAAACAAAGCGGCGGCGGAGGGCCGGAGGAAGGACCGAGTCTTTCGGACCCTGTGCCAAATCCAGCCAAATGCATGGGCGGCGCACACACCAAGGGGGCAGACGGAGATTGGCCCGGAAAACAGGCGGGAGAGGAAAAAACTCAATCCCACACAGTAGAGCCCGGATGCGAACCGCGATCGTACACCCTGACCGGGGCCGCCTGTCTGGAAGATGGACGATCGAGTGCGGGAACAGGAGACGGTAGTTGGGATGCCCCGGCAAGATACAAACGTGGGCAGCATAAGCGGCCAGAAGTCGGTCGCGCCGGATCCGCAATGGAGGAACACCAGCCTCCACAAGTAAGCTGTCAACAGGGCTTGTCCGAAATGCTCCTGTGGTGAGTCGGATCCCGCAGTGATGGATGGGATCCAGCAATTGCAACGCTGATGGCGATGCCGAACCATAAGCCACACACCCATAATCAAGGCGGGACTGGATCAGCGCTTGATACAGCCGGAGAAGGGTGGACCGATCGGCACCCCATCCGGTGTGGCTAAGGCTACGGAGAGCGTTTAAATGCCGCCAGCACGTTTGTTTAAGCTGCCTAATATGAGGCAGCCAAGTCAACCGGGCATCAAATACCAGTCCCAAGAACCGATGCGTCTCTACCACAGCAAGAGGTTCACCGTCAAGGTAAAGGCGTGGCTCAGGGTGAACCGTGCGACGCCAGCAGAAATGCATAACGCAGGTCTTAGCGGCCGAAAACTGGAAGCCAGTGCGCTACAGCCCACGACTGCGCCTTGCGGATAGCGCCCTGCAGCTGGCGCTCAGCAACTGCAATGCCAGCGGAGCTGTAGTAGAGGCAGAAGTCGTCTGCATACAACGAAGCTGCGACGGACGATCCCACCGCCTCAGCGAGCCCATTGATCGCAATTAAAAACAGGGAGACACTGAGGACAGACCCCTGTGGGACCCCGTTCTCCTGGACCCGGGAGGAACTATGGGACGCAGCAACTTGCACGCGGAAGGAACGAGACGACAGAAAATTATGAATAAAAATCGGGAGCGGGCCCCTAAGACCCCACCCATGAAGTGTGGCCAGGATGTGATATCGCCAAGTCATATCGTACGCCTTCCGCATGTCGATGAAGACGGCAACCAGATGTTGGCGGCGTGCAAAGGCTGTACGGACGGCAGACTCTAGGGAGACCAGATTATCGACGGCAGAGCGGCCTTTACGGAACCCACCCTGAGACGGAACCAGAAGGCCTCGAGACTCGAGGAGCCAACTCAACCTCCGGCTCACCATACGTTCTAGCAACTTGAAAAGAACGTTGGTGAGGCTTATGGGGCGGTAGCTGTCCACCTCCAGCGGGTTCTTGCCAGGTTTCAACACGGGGAGGACGATGCTTTCTCGCCATTGAGACGGGAACACAACCTCAACCCAGATGCGGTTGAAAACATCTAGGAGACGTCGCTGGCATTTCACAGAGAGGTGTTTCAGCATCTGGCTGTGGATGTGGTCTGGCCCAGGAACCGCATCAGGGCAAGCAGATAGTGCACTCTGGAATTCCCAGTCGCTGAAAGGAGCATTGTACGACTCCTCGTGGCGCGTGTGAAAGGAAAGCCTCCAACTTTCCAACCGCTCTTTCCGGGAGCGGAAGGCCAGTGGGTAATTCGTAGATGCGGAACACTGAGCAAAATGCGCTGCTAACCGGCCCGCAATCGTGTCGGAGTCAGGACACACCACTCCATTCAGCGAAAGCCCAGGGACAGAGACAGGTGGCCGATAGCCATGGAGTCGCCTAATCTTAGCCCAAACCTGCGATGCAGAGGTATGGACGCCAATGGTGGAAACATACCGTTCCCAGTACTCCTGCTTCCGTTGGCGAATAAGGCGTTGGGCGCGGGCACGGAGCTGTTTAAAAACGATGAGGTTCTCCAAGGACGGGTGCCGCTTATGGCGTTGAAGAGCCCGCCGGCGATCTCTAATCGCCTCTGCGATCTCGGGCGCCCACCAAGGCACAGTCCTCCGCCGAGGGGACCCGGATGAACAGATGCCGCCGCAGAAACGATGCCGGTGGTGACCGACTGAACCACCGCATCAATGGTGTCATGGAAAGGAGGTGCGATAGTGGCGAGAGAGGAGAACAAGCCCCAATCAGCCTTAGAGCCCATCTGGAGGGGCGTTCAGAAGAGTGACGCTGTGGTAGTGACAGAAAGATGGGGAAATGGTCACTACCACGTAAGTCGTCATGGACACTCCAGTGGATGGATGGTGAAAGTCCGGGGCTGCAGATAGAAAGGTCGATGGCCGAAGATGTGCCATGGACTACGCTGAAATGTGTCGGCTCTCCCGTGTTTAAGAGGCAGAGGTCAAGCTGCGAGAGAAGAGTCTCGACATCTCTACCCCGGCCAGTAATCGCGGCGCTACCCCACAGGGGGTTATGGGCGTTAAGGTCGCCCAGTAACACAAAAGAAGGAGGCAGTTGTGCTATCAATGTAGCCAACACATGACGCGAGACATCACCAGCTGGCGGAAGATACGAACTGCAGACAGTAATAGGCTGAGGCGTCCACATCCTTACAGTGACAGCCTCTAAAGGTGTGTGAAGAGGTACACATTCGCTGTAGACAGTTAAGGATGTAGACGCAGACTCCACCAGATACCCTCTCATAAGCTGCCCGGTTCTTGTAATAACCCCGATACCCACGTAGGGCAGGGGTCCGCATTGCCGGAAACCAAGTTTCCTGTAGGGCAATGCAGAGGAAAGGGTGACTGCTGATGAGTTGGCGAAGCTCAGCAAGGTGGTGGAAAAAAGCGCTGCAGTTCCACTGGAGTATCGCTTTGTCCATGTCCGAAAAAGGCGTGAAGGGGCCGAGGAGGCAGATCACGCCACTGGGTCACCTGCTGCCACCGATGGAGGACCAATACAATCTGCTTCCATGGTGTCTGAGGGTCCGGCGAGATCCAGGTCCTCAGCGGACGCCCGGATCTCCACCTTATCCTCGGACGCAGAGCCTATAGGGAGCAGTGGGGTGGATGCCACCGTGCGTTCCTTGGCCTTAGAGGTCTTCTTCGTCTTGTCTCTCTGGTCCTTGGGTTTCATTGGCTGGGAGGGCTCCAACAAGTCAGTCTCCGGGACGGAGGAGGAGCGGGAAGCTCTGCAACCAGCCGCTGGTCTGCTTTTCTTCCATTGGCTGACGTCACCCATCCCAGAGGCGGAAACCTGGGAAGGAAGGGACCCAAGGGACCCTTTCCATGCTATTCGAGCCGGGGAAGTTTGAGGCTTCCCCAGCTTAGAAGTGGGGACTGATGTCCCCGATGGTTGGGGGGTTGCTGCTCCTGAGGCAGGTAGTGCAGGAGCAGCAGGGAGTGAAGTGCCGCCCACCATCAAGGGGGCAGGTGTAGCATTCCGGCTCTGAGAGGTGGCAGTCTGAGGGAGAGCTAATGGGGCCATAACACTAGTAGCCGCGGCGTAAGAGGCAGTCATTCGAACAGGATGGAGGCGTTCGAACTTCTGCCTGGCCTCAGTGTATGTCAGGCGGTCCAGGGTCTTATACTCCATGATTTTGCGCTCTTTCTCGAAGATCCTGCAGTCCGGCGAGCAAGGCGAGTGGTGCTCTCCGCAGTTTACACAGATGGGAGGCGGAGCACACGGAGTATTGGGATGTGATGGGCGTCCACAATCTCGACATGTGAGGCTGGAAGTACAGCGGGAAGACATATGCCCGAACTTCCAGCACTTAAAGCACCGCATCGGGGGAGGGATATATGGCTTGACGTCAACGATAGACCATCACCTTGACCTTCTCAGGTAAAGTATCACCCTCGAAGGCCAAGATGAAGGCACCGGTGGCAACCTGCTTATCCCTTGGACCACGATGTACGCGCCGGACGAAGTGAACACCTCGCCGCTCTAAATTGGCGCGAAGCTCGACATCGGACAGCAATAGAAGGTCCCGATGGAATATTATGCCCTGGACCATATGAAGACTCTTATGGGGCGTGATTGTAACCGGAACATCCCCCAGCTTGTTACAATCGAGTAACCGGCGGGACTGGGCGGAGGACGCCGATTTGATCAAAACCGAGCCCGAGCGCATTTTGGACAAGCCCTCCACCTCCCCGAACTTGTCCTTTAAGTGCTCGACGAAGAACTGAGGCTTCATGGATGTAAAGGATTCACCATCAGCTCTCGTACACACCAGGTAGCGGGGCGAGTATGGTTCGCTGGCATCCTTTGTCTTTCGTTCCCCCCATGGTGTAGCCAGGGAGGGGAACGATTTGGGGCCATATGTAGTTGCATTGTATTGAGCCCTGGAACGCTTAGAGACTGCTGGCGGCTGGCCGCCAGCAAGAGATGATGTACCACGCTTCATTGCGGGTCATCCGCCCTGATGCCACCTACTCCGACCAAGGGCCCTCCCCACGGGCGCCACCCAGCCTCAGCAACGACCACCTGGCAGGATGGCCATTGCCGGGAGTCCCAATGCCCCAAGGAGATAGGCATCTACTCCTTGGCATACGTGGGGAGTTAACAGCGCTGGCATCAGCAGAGCGATCCCTGTGTTGTCAGGGGGCTACAACCAAGAGGGTACATGGCGGCCCCACCACAACAGACTGGCTACCGTGCTGGATTTCAGGTGATGTAGTCCAATATCGTCATTGGCGCATAAAGCGACACAGCATAGCAGACTGCAATAAACTGCACCCAAGAACAAATCCACGCCCAAGAGATGGTAGGTGAGCGGGACTGCTAAGCTATGACGACAAACCTGGCTAGAGATGGTAATACATGATGGACACATCGCTCCTTGTAAGGCGCCCTTCCCCAATCGGCTCGCTCTTCGGAAAATTTAGAAGTATGGAGGTCAAACCCATTAGGGGACCATCTCACAAGGCCAAAATGTTTGAGACTCCTTTTAGTCGCCTCTTACGACAGGCAGGAATACCGTGGGCCTATTCTTACCCCCGAACCCACAGGGGGGAGTAAATAACTGTGCATCAGTCGGGTGTGGCCAATGCGGAGCCGAGAAAGGACGACTGAGTCACTGCGATTGGCTCGCATGGATGACCGCCACACAGTAGTCGTGTCCTTGACGGCATGGAGTTTGTTAGGGGTGGTCAGACCGCGCCATTCAGCATCCCAAAACGAGATAACTTTGTGGCGTAAGACTGCAAGCAAATCAGCCGCCAGGAGGCCAATCTCCAGAGATGGCGCATTGGTGGCCTCTTTCGCCAGGCGGTCAACAGTTTCATTGCCGGGTATACCAACATGGCATGGGGTCCAAACAAAGACCACAGACCTGCCGCTATGGGCAAGAGTATGCAGGGACACCTGGACAGCCATCACCAGACGAGAACGAGGGAAACACTGGTCGAGTGCTTGTAAACCGCTCATGGAATCGCTACAGATAACGAAGGACTCACCTGAGCAGGAGCGGATACACTCTAGGGCACGAAAGATGGCAACCAGCTCAGCAGTGTAAACACTGCAGCCAGCCGGCAACGAACGTTGTTCAGTGTGTGTGTGTGTGTGTGTGTGTGTGTGTGTGTGTGTGTGTGTGTGTGTGTGTGTGTGTGTGTGTGTGTGTGTGTGTGAGGTTTACGGGCGCTAAACAGCGTGGTCATCAGCGCCCAAACGCATAGAAACAGGAACACAAGCGGCGAAGGGACGAAGACGGACGCCGAACAAGGAGAACGGCTAAAAGACACAGGCCTGACGCAGTTCCAAATGCGCACATACAGAGGCAAAACAAGAGGAGAAGAAGCACACTAAAAAGGAAAGGAAACACAAGGAAAAGAGAACAGATACCGAAGGGAAACAAGGAGGTAATCGTGACTGGCGGACCTCTTACCTAAAACCTGGGTGAGCCAGTCACCCAGCAGCACATTAAAACCTTCTCCCTAAAATCCGAGGCAACAGATTGGACAGGACACAAAACCGTAAGACCTTAACCACAGTCGCTGCGTCGTCTTGCAAAATAGAGGGCAAATCTGGTGGCAAGGAAACCACCGCCCTCTGGTCAGAGAATAAAAGACAGTCAAGTAAAATGTGGCGGACAGTAATCTGGACGCCACAAGCACTGCAGATTGGGGGGTCCTCCCGCCGGAGTAAAAAACCATGCGTGAAGGGACTGTGTCCAATGCGGAGGCGAGTGAGGAGAACCTCATCCCGCCTGTATGACTGGTAGGACGTACGCCATGGTCGCGTAGTGGCCTTTACCAGACACAGCTTATTGTCAGAAACTGCCAACCACTCCTCTTCCCATTGATGCATAACACGAAAACGCAAAAGGGAGGTTACAGCATGGAGGGGGACGGCACATTCAACAACGTGAGGGAGGGAACATGCATCTTTGGCAGCCACATCCGCCAGTTCGTTGCCCCTAATACCCACGTGCCCCAGCACCCAGCAGAAAGAAACCTCCTTCCCCTGCCGTTGCAGGTGGAGTAGGGCATCATGGATGTTCTGGACGACCGTATCCGCTGGGTACAAGTGTTGCATGGTCTGAAGGGCACTCAGGGAGTCAGAAAAGATGAGGAACTTAAGACTGGTCACACATCTCATCTGCTCCAATGCCCGCAAGATTGCAAACAATTCGGCATCGAGGATGGTAAACGCCGCAGGAAGCCGTAACTTGACGACTCGATCAGGGAAAACAACAGCACAACCAACAGTGTCCCCCTGTTTAGAGCCATCTGTGAATACAGGTACATGGTCCGGATGCTGGTTTAAAATATCGTAAAATAAGGAGGTAAAAACAAACGCCGGAGTGCAGTTCCTCCGGTTCTCCGACAAGTCCAAAAGGATGCTAGGCCTCTGGAGCAACCAGGGAGGCAGGCGAGTAAAACCTTGTCGTTGGGGGGCCACATGCTCCACACCAAGGGACTCAAGCAAATGCTTGGCACGAATCCCAAACGGTTTTGTTGCCCTGGGACGACTGGAAAAGAGACGTTCCATAGGCGGTCGGGCAACGGTAGGGTACGCAGGGGAGGTAGGACAGGCAAGGAAATGACACACCCGTCGCACCATGAGGAGTTTCCGCCGGATGGCGAGCGGCGGTTCCCCTGCCTCAGCGCACAGGCTGGGGATGGGACTGGTATGGAAGGCACCAGTGCCCAGTCTGATACCTCCATGGTGTACTGCGTCAAGGATCTTCAGATACGAAGGCCTTGCTGACCCATACACTGTGCAAGCATAGTCAAGACGCGATCGGACGAAAGCCCTATAAAACTGCAGCAGACGCGCCCGATCTGCTCCCCAGGACCGATGGCTCAGACACTTCAAAATATTCAGTGCCTTCAGGGCCCGCACCTTGAGGTCTTTAAGGTGAGGCAACCACGACAACTTGGAATCAAAAGTGAGGCCCAGGAACCTCACAGTGTCTCTAAAAGGAAGAACGGTGTCCCTCAGACGCAATTCAGGGGACGTAAAAAGACGCCGAGAACGATTAAAATGAACACACACAGATTTGTCTGCAGAAAAGGTAAAACCCGTCTTTGCAGTACATGCCTCTAAGCGCTTTATCATAAGCTGTAACTGCCGACTAGCACTGACAAGACTGGAGGAAGAACAGAAAACAGCAAAATCGTCCACAAACAAGGAGCATTGGGCAGGACTCCGGATAGTGGACGTGATACTATTAATAGCAACGGCAAAGAGGGTGACACTTAAAACGCTGCCTTGAGGAACACCATTCTCCTGCACGTACAAATCCGATAGCACATTACCAACCCGATACCGAAAGAGGCGGTGAGAAAGAAAGGACCGAATGAAGATGGGGAGACGGCCACGAAAGCCCCACTCATGGAGTTGATTGAGGATAAGGCGGCGCCAAGTAGTGTCATACGCCTTATTAATGTCAAAGAAGACCCCTAGACAATGCTGGTTACGTATAAAGGCCTGCTGGATGGCGGCCTCAAGCAGGGTCAAGTTGTCTATAGTGGAACGACATCTCCCAAAGCCACACTGAGAGGGGCTAAGGAGCTGCCTGGTCTCGAGCAGCCAAACCAGGCGGCGGTTGACCACGCGTTCCAACGTCTTCCCAACACAGCTCGTAAAGGCAATACTCCGATAACTACTGGGATGCGTTCGGTCCTTCCCTGGTTTGAGGAGGGGAATCAAAATTGCCTCCCTCCACGAGTCAGGGTACGTGCCAGATAACCATATCATATTGAAACAGTTCAGGAGAACTTCCTTGGATGGCAGTGACAGGTGCCGCAGCATGCTATACCGGATTTGATCATGACCAGGCGCAGTATCATGAGCCACAGACAGCGCAGAATCCAGTTCCCACATTGCGAAGGGGCAGTTATAGGGTTCAGAATTTAGAGACCGGAAGTCCAAGTGACCCCTTTCGACGGCAGTGCGGTAGCGGCAGAAATCTGGATCACAGTTAATAGTGGCGGTAGATTCCGCAAAATGCATGGCCAGTGTCTGGGCAATGTCTCTCGGCGCCGTGAGGAGACATCCCTGATGCAGCAATGCCGTGACAGGTAGCTGGCTGAGTTTCCCGGAAATCCTCCTGATGGCTTCCCATACTTTCGTAGAACTAGTGGAGCGAGAGATGGAATTCAAGAACGATTGCCATGACCGGCGTTTGCTCTCTTTAATCACTCGCCGCGCTCTGGCCCTTGCCACCCGAAAGGCCGCAAGATTGTCAGCTGAGGGACGGCACTTGAAGCGGCGCAGTGCTGCACGGCGGGCGCGGATGGCTGAGTGGCACTCAGTGGTCCACCAAGGGACAGGACGCCTCTTGGGATGACCGGATGACCGTGGGATTGACAATTCAGCAGCATGTGAGATCACGGCTGCAACATGGTCTACCCATTCGTGGACGCTGGCATGGTGTTCCAAGACCGCCAGTTGGCTGAAAAGTGTCCAGTCAGCTCTGCAAAGGTGCCACCGGGGCGGCACTGGTAATGCCACAGCCTCATCCAGGAGGCGAATCCAGAGGGGGAAGTGGTCACTAGAATGGAGGTCAGCTGCAGCCTCCCACAGAGCAGAATCCGCGAGTGCTGGAGAGCAAAAGGAAAGGTCAATAGCCGATGACGATCCGGAAGCAGTACAGAAATGAGTGGGAGCACCAGAGTTGAGGAGGCACAGTTCTTCAGACATCATGACGCTTTCCAGAATGCGACCCCTGTGGCAAGTAGTCGGAGAGCCCCATAAGACATTATGAGCGTTGAAGTCCCCCCAGAAGAAGAAATGGGCGAGGGAGTTGGCTAATAAGGTCCGTGAGAGCCTCAGAGTCTATCGCATCCGAAGGTGGTAAATAAACAAAACAGACTGTGAGCCTCCGACCCACAAGAATGTCAACTGCAACTGCTTGCAAGTCGGTGACGAGAGGGAGCTCAGATGAGGGGTGCACGTCACGGACAAAAACCGCAACACCACCCTTTGCCCCGTCAGATCATCTTTTCGATATACGGTATAGCCGCGTAAAGAAGGAGAATCAGTGGCCCGAAAATGTGTCTCTTGGATACATAAGCACAAGGGGCACTCTCGTATAAGGAGTTGTAATTCGGCCACATGCGTCCTGAAACCATTCAGGTTCCACTGTAATATGGGAGCCAGTGATCAGGGTGGCTGAACTTTCACCCTGCCTCTGTGCTTTGGAGGAGAGACTGTACTGGCCGGAGATTTATTCCTGGGGCGAGAAGATCGCCCCCGGTCGACATCAATGTCCATAAGATCCGACGACGACCCACGGGAGATGTCAGACAGTACGATGGCATCATCATCGGACCGACGCTGACTCGTCTCCTCAGGTGGCAGAACCTTCATCTTCTGAGGCTTTGGCTTGGGGGGCTTGGAATGCAGAGCCTTGTCAACAGTTGGAGGTTGACTCGCCTGGGCAGAAGGCGCCATATGGGGGGAGGCTGGAAGTACCTCAATGTCAGCAACCACGGCCTTGTCCGATGTAGCGGGGAGAGCCGCAGATTGCAAAACAACCGCAGCAGCACAAGTGCACTGGCAAGCGCAGGTTTTAGTGCTAACACTAGCAACCTCCGTTTGTGTAGCAACAGTGGCCAGTTGTACCGGTTTTTTGATAGCGGAAGCGAAAGATGTTGAAAACACAGGAGGTTGCATGGCCTTAAAGATCTTCTTGGCCTCACCATAGGGGATGCACTTAGATGTTTTAATCTCCTGTACCTTCCGCTCTTCGAGATAGATGGGGCAGATCCGGCTCCAGACAGGGTGACTCCCAGAGCAATTCACGCACTTCACAGGCGATGAACAATCGGCTCCGTCATGGGCAGGCTGACCACATTTACCACACGTGGCTATCCCATTGCACCCCAACGTAGTATGCCCAAAGCACTGACATTTAAAACAGCGCATTGGGTTGGGGAAATATGGCCGTACGGGCAAACGTAAGAACCCCGCTTTAACATGCTCCGGGAGTCTCGGGCAACTGAATGTGAGAATAAACGAGTCAGATTTGACGAGGTCCCCATTGACTCGTTTCATAATGTGCTGCACGTCAACAATTCCTTCGTCAGCCCACTCAGATTTTAGCACGTCTATGGGGATATCCACCAAGTCCCTACACGTCACAACACCCTTACTATAATTCAAAGTGGAGTGGAGCTCGGTTTCGACAGCGTACTCTCCTAGACAATTTGCTTTCCGAAGGGCAGCGACTTGACGGGAACTAGAAGTTTCAACTAACAGAGTCCCATTGCGCAGTCGCTTTACAGATTTCAGTGTTCCTGCAATTCCCTCAAGACCCTTGTGGATGTAAAAGGGAGAAACCCTCTCAAAGCTACCCTCCTTCCTTTTAATAATCAAAAACACATTCTGATTATCAGCATGTGCTCCGTTACTACATTCTGTTAAATCTCTAGCAACACCAGGCGCTGGAGGACTCGCAGCGCGTAGCCGCTTTTTCGATTGGGTGTGTTTTCCTACCAGCGGCCCACCCAAGCCACTGGTAGGGGGAAATGTAGAGGTCGAAGGGTCCATTGCGGTCCCACGAGCAGCTAGGGAACTAAAAGTCCGCTCAGACAGAGCCCCGCGTGCCTGAGTAAGCCTTATACAACTGGGGTGCGGCAGGTGCCCCAGAGGTTGCCCGCTTGCGACTGTTCCACCCCAACAGCCATGCATCTTCTAGGCGCGGAGCACACCGAGAGATTGAGAGGTTTTTATAGAGGTTGGCCTTCCTCGCAATCCAGGCGGTCAAGCCAAGATTACCATTCCCCGCAGCACACAACATTTCACCACCGCGCCGTACGGTGGTCGCTGAAGCATGTTCGGGGGTTACGGTGACAGGACACTGGCGGCGCAGACCAGTCCCCAGCTCAGGACCCCGGGGTCGCAAAGCCCGCACTCAGCAAGTGAATGCTGAGGCCCTGGGGGCCGTTGTTCAGAATGGTCCCCTAGAGTTAGTGCATAACCGACTAGACCAGGAACCATGGAACCGTCGGTGTAGACAACGCCAGAGTCCTGATACGTGGCCAGGATGGAATAAAAGCGGCGTCGGAAGGTCTCCGGAGGGACAGTCCTTCGCGCCCTGTGCCAAGTCGAGCCGAAGGCAAGGGCGAGGCACACACCACGGGGGTGTACGCAGAGGGGCCCGGAAAGGAGGTGGAACAGGGAAACACCCAAGCCAGGAAAGAAGCTGTTTCACACGTACGGCAATCGGACAACCAAACCGAGGCCGACGTTCTGGCAGATGGACGACTGACTGCGGGAAGAGGACACGGTAATTTGGATGCCCGGGCAAGCTAAAAACATGGGCAGCATAAGCAGCCAGTCCGGACGGGACTGGATTGACGCCTGGTAAAGCCGTAGGAGAGTAGATCGGTCGGCGCCCCACCTGGTGTCACTCAGGCACCGCAGAGCATTTAGATGCCACCAACACGCCTGTTTAAGCTACCGAACATGAGGCAGCCAAGTCAACAGTATTTCCCATGGGCGCAGCGAGCCCGTTAATAGCTATTAAAAACAGGCACACACGAAGAACAGAACCCTGTGGCACACCGTTCTCCTGGACTTGGGAGGAACTATGAGGCGGTGACGTGCACGCGGATGGTAGGATACGACAGAAAATTGCGGATATAAATCGGCAGAGGGCCCCGAAGACCCCATCCGTGCAGCGTAGAAAGGATGTGATGACCCCATGTCGTATCATACGCCTTCTGCATGTCGAAAAAGACTGCAACCAGATGCTGACGGCGGGCAAAGGCAGTACGGATGGCCGACTCCAGGCACACCAGATTGTTGGCGGCGGAGCAACTTGCAAAGAACTTTGGTGAGGCTAATGGGACGGTAGCTGTCCATCTCCAAAGGATTCTTCCCTGGTTTCAGAATGGGGACAACAAGACTTTCCCGACATTACGACGGAAACTCACCCTCCACCCAAATGCGGTTAAAGATCGAGGAGGCGTCGCTGGCAGTCCACTGAACGGTGTTTCAGCGTCAGAGTGGACGCTATCTGGCCCACGAGTGGTATCAGGACAAGCGGCGAGGGCACTTCGAAATTCCCACTCACTGAAAGGAACATTGTACAATTCAGGATGGCGAGTGCGAAAAGAAAGACTCCGACGTTCTATCCGCTCCTTAATGGAGCGGAAGCCCAAGGTGTAGCTGGTAGAAGCGGAATTCAGAGCCAAGTGTTCTGCCAAGCGGTTTGCAATGACGTCGGAGTCAGTACAAACTGCTCCATTCAGTGAGAGCGCAGGGACACTGACAGGGGTCCGATAACCATAGAGACGGCGAATCTTGGCCCAGACCTGCGATGGAGTGACATGGAGGCCAATGGTGGACACACACCGCTCCCAGCACTCCTGCTTGCGTTGGCGGATAATGCAGCGGGCTCGCGCACGAAGCCGTTTGAAGGCGATAAGGTGGTCGATTGAGGGATGTCGCTTGAGACGCTGGAGCGCCCGCCGGCGAGCTTTAATCGCTTCAGCTATCTCAGGCGACCATCAAGTCACAGTCGGCCGCCGAAGGGACGCAGAAGAACGGGCAATGGCAGATTCGGCGGCAGTAACATTGCTGGTGGTGACCGATTGAACCACTGCATCAATGGCATCGTTAGAGGCAGGCTCAATAGCGGCTGTGGAGGAGAACAAGTCCCAGTCAGCCTGATTCAGAGCCCATCTGCTAGGGCGCCCAGAAGACTGACGCTGTGGTAGTGACAGAAAGATCGGAAAGTGGTCACTACCACAAAGGTCGTCATGCACTCTCCATTGGACACATGGTAAGAGGCTAGGGCTACAGATAGGAAGGTCAATGGCAGAGTATGTGCCATGCACCACACTGAAGTGTGTGAAGGCACCATCATTTAAGATCGAAAGATCGAGCTGCGCCAATGGAGAATTCATATGGGAAAAGGAGTAGTTACATGTTTTCAGACTGAAGTTCAAAAACATTGAGACAAGTAGATTTAGCAGTCATCAGCACATGGAAGTGTGTTCTTGTAGATCAATACTGAAAAATGGCCCACCTTTAAATGTAACATATATTCCTGCCGGAGAATTTATCAGGGCTCTGGATTTATTACTATGCTGTCAGCAGCAAGCAGCTACTACTCTATGGTGACTTCAATGTAAATTTTCTAAAGGAAAAATGATCTGTAAACGTTATTTGGACCTTATAATTTTATCTCAATCATCTATCTAAAACGGGCGGATGAAGACTGTAGCGCCCTAATCGATGTTTTCTTCGGTGAAGCTTAAGACTGTTTACCCAAAAACAAAGCTCTGAGCATAATGTACACTCAGATACGATGAATAACATAGTTCCTTGAAGTATAGATGCTCCTCAGTGGAAATCACCTGTTTCACTGACATTTTCTAATTTTTTTATCTAGCATAGTATCTCACGCGAGCAACAGTAATATCCTCAGCAAATCACAGTCCAGATTTGAGAAGATTGTCTCTATTGAGAATGCCATTCACATGTTCACTCACCAGATTTTACAAGCATTAAATAACATAATAGTGCCGGTTAGTATTTTCCACGACCTACCTAAAGCAGTTGACTGAGTCAATTTTCTCCTAGATAAACTGAAGATTTATGGGATTGATGATGTAGGTCAACCAGTGGATCATAGTCATATCGAACCAAAACAATGCAAGAAGTTGTACTTACTAATCCAACCAAGATAGTCTGGGTATGCAATTCTGACTGGGAAGAAACTATGTGTGAGGCTCAATCGTAAGTCCTCTGCTGTTCCTTATATATGTAGATCTTCCTTTTAATACACAACAAGCAAATTTTTTGCGGATGGCGAATATTGTAATCCATTCAAGCATACATACTGAAGAAATAGTAAACAATACTGAGATATGTTGACTGGTTTTTTGCGAATTGTTTCACCCTCATTTTAAAAAAGACAGCATTTAGTTCTACACCTCTAGTGGTCATACACCAATGATAAGCGTAACACACTTGAGAAATGATTGTTCTTAGGTGTACGTATTTGAGAATTTTAACTGCAAAGAGGTTTGCACTTAAAATCCTTGCAAATTTTGGGGAGCGAAGTAAGTTTACCTATTTTGCATATCATTCAGTGATGTAATGTAGAATAATGTTCTGGGATAACTCATATTTAAAGAGTAGTATTCATTATTCAAAAACGTGCTGTAAGAATATTATGCCTTGCACACCCACGATCATCCTGTAAACATCTATTTAAAGATTTGGACGTTCTTATTACTGCTTCACAGTATAATTATTCCCTCGTGCAGTTTCTTGTTAATAAGTCACTGCTGTTCAAAAGAAACAATGAATAAAATTACAACACCAGAAAAAAATGACGTTCATTACTTCACATTAAGGTTATCTTTAGTGCAGAAAGGGGTGCAAATTGCTGCAGCAAAAGTTTATTGGATGTTACCGAGGGATATAAAATGGCAGACAGAAAAAAAGTTTTAAACAAACTAAAAACGTTCCTCCTTTATAACTTTTTCTGTAGAATAATTTCTATTTCTGTAATGTGTGAAAGGTGGTGTGTAGGAATTACTAAAATCCGTAGATCTAGAAGACTTCTTTATAAGAAGTGTTCAGTATGTAGCCACATTTGGAAACCAAGATGATATTTGGATGTAAAATTACTAGTTCCACATCATTACGATTTGCCGTACGAAATGTCCGTGTAACACGAAAGTCACTGACCAGAATGTAAGAGAGCGAACACATGTAATGTCGAGAGGATGGAGAGTAAAAGGCATCTCACCTGTAATCAATGTTTCTCCATCAGTGAAATAGTGATATTCGCGTTTTTCTTTAAGTTCGCTTTTCTCCATAATCATATATTCCACAAAATATTTACTACAGTTTAAACTATTGTGTATCTGTTATAATTGGATACTTTCTGTAATGATTTTCGTTGATTAGCGACGTGTAAGTAGTTCTGTTTATTAGACGTTCCTGCTCTACCATAAAAAAGATGTTTTAAATACAGAAAAATTGTAGCTGTTTATGTTATCTGTTTCTTTCCGCAAAATTAGCAACATTTTGATTATTCAGTTATGTTAGGGTACCATCATCAGTTCTGATTTCTTAATGATATGTCCCTGAGTGTCCAGCCAATTTGGTCCCAGTTCATGCACAAATATCTAGCGCACACAAAAGCAGAACCGCCGAGTCCTAAGATCATCGAAATATTGCAAACATGGAAACAAAAACTCGGCTGAACGGCCCAAAAACTTACCATTAATATTCTCGAGAGAAAAGTGAGACGTCATGTCTGCTAATACGTGGTCAGCTCATTTAATTTCCGTTTTTCAGATTGTTATACGAGAGAGGCTGGAAATAGCCTAATAGGCATTCAACACAGCGAAGAATCATTTCTTACATTTGCCTGATATGATTAAGGTAAGGGGTGCTCAGCATCATGGTCATCAGCGCCCTGAAAGGAAAGTCTGCATGCCAATCTCATGGGTGGTGGCGAAGGCTGTCCCCACATGCGGAGCAGTTGATGCCTGAAGAATAATTTACTAGAAACGTGCAAACTTCGGCGGGGGTTGTTCATTCGGTAGTTCTACTCAGGTCCGCTAGAGCAATGACTTTTTTTAAAAAAGATAATGACGTTCAGTATGAGCATTATCATTTCAGACTTCATTAACATAGATTATTTACTAATAGAGAGCGCCCGTCGGTGTTGCCAAATATGAATTGTAACTGCCTTAGCGAGACGTCTCAACAAAGGCTACGAGAGAAACTGTCTTAGCACATTTTCGAAATCGGATAAACAGAAAAAACCTATAGTAGCTCTTCGATCCTTTCTGAATTACAAAAACTCTAGTGCCCAAACCGATTTTCGGATAATTCGTACTACAAACTAAAATTTAGTCCCCACCTTACGTATTCCATACTTATCCTTTGTCTAAACCGAATTAGTATGTACAGATCAGTGCTGGTCACAACGAAATTTTTATTTGGGCATTTCACCTATTTTTATCAATAATGTAATGTAATATATCAACAATGGCCCGATGATCACGTGCACGTCCATAGCGTGAAGACGCAAGGGCTGCGGAAGAGAGGCTTTGTCGACACACCGCGTGACACTCAACAATCCGGTGTGCACTGTGTGTGTATGTTAACAGCGAATGCGTAGTTTCCCTTTCGCTTCATCCACTCGGAATATGCCGCCGAAACAAAAACGAGTGCATAACATTCTGACGGTGAAACAGAAGTAGGAAATCCTGCATATAGTCAATGGTGGATAAAAGACTATACAATACAGCTTGCGTAACACTTTCAGATCCCGACATCTACTCTACTCAAAAAATGGAGGGAAGTCTGGCAAGCTCTTCATTTAGCTGACATCGGGACAGGAAAACATAATGAAGAGGAGAAATCGCTATTTGAATCATTCCAACACATGCGCTCACGCCGGTGGCTCCCATAACAAGAAAAAAATAAACTCAGGATATATACAAAAAGGAAAACTATTTCAATCTTCGTTAAACCAAATTCGCTATTTTTCAGTCTCTTGAAATTCGGTTAAACGAGGGTCTACTGTAGAGCTAACATTGTAATTCTGTTTGGCGGTGAACGGGTTGTTGGAATTATTAAATTAAAAAAACCTCACAACTAAATGCTAATCACGAAAGCCGTGTGAAATAGAACGGTACCAGAAAATGTTGGTAGAAAATTAAATCCTGTTGATGCCAGAAGTTAACACGAAATCAAGTATTTTTCAGACATTTCTAATGTTACAAGCTCTTTCTTCCAGAAGGAATTAAAATAGATACCGTTGAACATAACCATTTATGAAGTATGAAACCATAAATGCCTTGGAACAATCTCCATTTCATAAATGAATCCTTAGGAACTTCTAACCAATTCGCCTGAGAGTAATATCCCATACGAGCTGTAATGCAAGGTGTCTTTTTACTGTGCGTGATAGGTGCTATACAAATTAGATACTTATTCTGAAAGTGAGACCTCTCACTAAGGGACTTTAAGAAGGCGACGTATTACGTCCAATTTGTTTTAATTTTTCACGTTCGATCTATGAACCAGTAGAAAGAAATCCCACAAATGTTATCAGATACAGAGTAATTTCAAATTAACCTCTGGAAGAAGTAAGATCTTGCCATTGAAAGTAAGGATACTATCCTCGTCCTGCCAATGACAACCACATTGAAGACATTTCACAAGAACCAGAAAAGCAACAATCTTCAGAGATTTAGGGAAACCGCTTCGAAAAAATATATAAACACTGTATTACCCAATACCCTATGTTTTCGTCGAATTAGAAGACGGAAACGAGAAAGGTCAACTCTGGATAGGCAGACATGCCGTTAATGAACAGTAAGTACCCGTGAACATTACAGACATAACTAGTATTTCATATTTACAGCCAGTTATGTCTAAAAAATTTGCACTGCGATATTTTTGTGGTATCGTATGGTAGTGTTTTCTCTTGTTACCTTTATAGCTCAAGCGTGGTGTTAGTGACTATACCACAAATGAACCTTACATACCATACACGAGTATCACGCGGGGACTAATACACGTTTGTGTATTCCAAAATGCCAAACCTGTTCTTGAATATTTTACGTATGTTTTTTAGACTATTCAAGCGTTTGAGTATATCTCAACATACTACAGCATTTGTCACTCTTTCCGTGGTCAATCAACCCTGGGACTCAACTAGTTATCAATCCGTTCAACGTCAACATGTGGATGTCCAACATTTGCTGTATTTAAGCGTAGGCCATAGAATTATAGAATAAAACGTTAAGACGATTTAGTTTCCCAGTACAATAACGAATCTAATGGTATCTGCTTGAAAGTACTGTGCCTGTACAAATCTGTCAAGTTCGATATTCCGATGACTGCTATTTCCAGATAAACATCGGGCTACTGTCCAGATATTCTGCCACCTCAACCATTATTTTTTGTGTATTTATCGGCTATGCCAACTCAAATGAAGTGTCAACTTCAAACAATTAGGACTCGGGCTGTGCTGCGTATCAGCTTCACCACAATGACGATGTCGAAGTTGGGGAGGGGTTGATGCATATTACCCTTGATCCCAAGATTTCAGTGAAATCAAAGTTGATGGTCGTTGTTGGGATGTTTAAGGGGGACTAAACAGCTAAGGTCATCAGTCCCCCATTCCAAAAACAGGCGAGACGAAAATTTACAGAGCAGGTAAAACCCCAAGGGGGGAGGAGACGCCCCTCCCTCAAGTCATTGAAAGAACAATGTGGCAGCGAACGCTAGAGACAAGAAGAGGACACACAAACACCAGACGGAAAGAAACGGAAGAAAAGAAGAGGTTGACTGACCATGAGAACAAAAAAAGGGAAATAGTCAACCATCCGAATACACACTAAAATCTGCAACCAATGAGAGACTCGAGGACAAGAGACACAGAAAGGGGCAGGACCCCCTAAATGGAACCATAAAAAGGACTACCACGGATAAAATTTAAAACGTCGTCAGCGATGGAGGCATCGTCGCTTAAAACCAAAGGCAACGTGCCTGGCAGATTGAAAGACTGCCGAAGGGTGCGCAGTCGGGGACACTCCAACAAAATGTGGGCGACCGTCAACCGGGACCCACACTGACACAGGGAGGGATCCTCCTGCGTCAAAAGATGTCCGAGCGTCAGGTAGGTATGGCCGATGCGGAGTTGACACAGGATGACAGAGTCCCTGCAAGAATCCCGCAGGGAGGACCGCCACACATCGGTCGTCTCCTAAACAGCCCGCAGTTTATTCGGCGAAGTCAGGCTACGCCACTCGTCATGCCACCTCCCAAGCACCTTACGGCGCAACGCCAGCTGCAGATAACGAACCGGGAGGCCGGTCTCCGAAGTGGGGGCGTCTATCGCCCCTTTGGCCAGCCTGCCGACACGTTCATTCCCCGGGATGCCAACGTGACCTGGCGTCCAAACAAAGACCACCGAACGACCAGAGCGGGTAATGGCAAAAACAGACTCCTGAATAAAGGATACCAGAGGAGAAGAGGTATAGCAGCGGTCGATAGACTGGAGGCTGCTCAGGGAGTCACTGCAGATGACGATGGACGTACCTGAGCAGGAACGCATATGCTCAAGAGCGCGCAATATGGCCACCAGCTCTGCAGTAAAAATACTGCAGCCAGCCGGCAAGGAGCGCTGTTCAACATGGGCACCGTGAGCAAAAGCGTAGGCAGTACGACCATCCACCAGGGAACCATCAGTGTAGACAGGCTCACAGCCTGAAAATGAGGCGAGGAGCGCAAGAAAACGGCGACAGAGGGCCACATGCGGAACCGAGTCCTTGGGGTCCCGTGCCAAGTCCAGGCAGACAGACTGCTGGGGCATACACCAGGGAGGCGTGGGTGCACGGACCCAGAAGGGTGGCAGAAGAGGGAACGACCCCAGTTCCGACAGCATGGGCTGGACACTGACAGCAATGTTAAGCCCAGACCTAGGTCGCCGGTCGGGCAGAGGGAGGACCCTGGCAGGGAAAAGCAGGCGATGACTGGGATGGCCCGGTGAGCAATGCATGTGGACAGCATAGTCGGCGAGCAGTCTGTGGCGGCGAATCCGCAGCGGGGGAACCCCAGCCTCCACCAGTCGACTATCCACGGGGCTCGTACGGAAAGCGCCAGTTGCAAGCCGAACCCCACAGTGGTGTATGGGGTCCAACAACGTCAACACTGAGGGTGACGTAGACCCATAGGCCAGGTTCCCATAATGAAGCCTGGACTGCCCAAGGGCTCTGTACAATCGAAACAGCGTGCAGCGATCTGCACCCCAAGACACGTGGCTCAGACAACGGAGGGCGTTGAGGTGCCGCCAGCACTTTTGCTTCAGCTGAGTAATATGAGGAACCCATGTGAGCTGGGCATCAAAGACGAGTCCTAAGAAGCGGCTAGTGTCCACTTCAAGTAGGTGATCGTCGAGGTAAAGTTCCGGATGAGGGTGGACCGCCCAACGCCTGCAGAAGTGCGTAACTCGAGTCTTGGCTGCAGAGAACTGAAATCCATGAGTCAGAGCCCATGATGCCGCCTTGCGAATGGCTGCTTGCAGCCTGCGTTCGGCGACTCCCGCAGTCGTTGAGCTAAATGAGATGCAGCAGTCGTCGGCATACAAAGGAGACACCGACGACCCCACAGCTGCAGCCAGACCATTAATGGCCACTAGAAGTAAGGAAACGCTCAACACCGAGCCCTGCGGGACCCCATTTCCCTGTATATAAGATGAACTAGAGGCGGCACCGACTCGCACCCGGAAAGGGCGGCGCAATAAAAAGTTTTAAACAAAAGCTGGGAGCTGACTATGAAGACCCCACTCACGGAACGTAGCAAGGATGTGATGCCTCCATGTTGTGTCATATGCCTTCCGCAGATCAAAAAATACAGCAACGAGATGCTGACGGCGGGCAAAGGCCGTACGGATAGCAGATTCGAGACGCACCAAATTGTCCGCAGCACACCGGCCCTGACGGAAGCCACCCTGGGATGGAGCGAGGAGAAAGCGCGACTCAAGGACCCAACACAAACGCTGCCCCACCATACGTTCGAGCAATTTGCACAAAACGTTGGTGAGGGTAATGGGACGATTGCTGTCCACCGCCAGAGGGTCCACACCGGGCTTCAAGATGGGGACAATAACACCCTCTCGCCATTGCGACGGGAATACGCCCTTGCTCCAAATGCGGTTAAAGATGGTGAGGATGTGTCTCTGGCAGTCCCTGGAGAGATGCTTCAACATCTGCGCGTGGATGCAGTCCGGTCCTGGTGCCGTATCAGGGCAATCGGCGATGGCAGCGAGGAATTCCCTCTCGCTGAAAGGAGCATTGTATTTTTCAGAACGACGTGTGTGGAATGTTAACGGCGTCCCCTCGGCGCGCTCCTTTAGAGAGCGAAAGGCGGGAGGGTAAGTTGCAGTGTCAGAGCTCGTAGAAAAGTGCGCGGCAAGGTGATTAGCAATGGTGGCAGCGTCAGTGCAGACAGCGCCGTCCAGGGAGATTCCAGGGACACCCATAGGGGTCTGGTATCCATAAATCCGCCGGATGCGGGACCACACGATCGACGGGGAGACACGTGAGCCCAAGGATGAAACATACCTCTCCCAGCACTCCTGCTTACGCCGTGCAATAAGACGACAGGCCAAGGTACGGAGCTTCTTAAAGGCAATGAGGGTCTCCAGAGATGGGGTGCCGCCTATGATCCTGGAGAGCCCGCCTACGGTCGCGAATAGCCTCAGCAATCTCCGGCAACCACCAGGGGACAGCCTTCCTCCGAGGGAGTCCAGAAGAGCGGGGAATGGCAGCCGCGGCCGCAGAAATAATTGACGTGGTCAAAACATGGACCACCTCGTCAATGTCACCCTGTGGGGGAGAAGCAATGGTGGCAGCGGAAGTAAAAGCCGGCCAGTCAGCCCTGTTGAGAGCCCAGCGGGGCATGCGCCCAGAAGAATGACACTGGGGCAGTTGCAAATAGGTGGGAAAATGGCAGCGCGGTTCTTACAGTATCCCCGATAACCGCGAAAGGCAGGGGTCCGCATTGCTCGAAACCAAGTTTCCTGAAGAGCAATGCAGAGAACAGGGGAAACACTCAGAAGCATCCGGAGCTCAGGCAGGTGGCGGAAATAACCGCTGCAATTCCACTGGAGAATGGAAGCAGGAAGGGACTGGGAGGGCGTGAAGGCGACTAAGAGGCAAACGGCGCCTCAGAGCCAACAGCCGCCACCAGGCGAGAGTAAGCTGCGTCCGTAGGAGAGGCCCCCCTAGGGTTCCGTGAGGGCGACATCCGCGGCAGAGGCGAGGATCTCCACCTCATCCCCAGAGCCAGAACTATGTACAGCAGGCAGTACTGAAACCGCCGGAACGTCGTCCTTCTTGGACATGTTCCATTCCTCCTCCTCGCGTCTGTCCTTTGGCTTAGAGAGCTGGGAGAGTTTCTCTGAAGGAGCGTCGGAGGCTGACGACGACACAGAAGCCCTACGACCAGCAGGTGGCGGAACCTTCAGCCACTGGCTGACATCCAGCTGGGTAGGAGAAGAAACAGAAGAAGGGAGGACCACGAGGGACCCCTTCCGCGAGAGAGGAACTGGCAGAGGCAACGTCGGCGGAGAAGGAGGGGGTTGGTTGGTTGGTTGGTTTGTGGGATTAAAGGGACCAGACTACTTTGGTCATCGGTCCCTTATTCCATAAAAATTAAAACGACCCGAAGAGAATAGACGAACAACAGGAAAGACAGCAGATGAAACAGGACATGAAATACTATGACAGACACCAGACAAAACAAATTAAAACACACAGTGGGACGGTGGTTGGCCGACCGTAGAGAAAAAGAGGATAAGCCAACCACCAAGAACACTTTAAAAACTCGATTTAAAATCAGAGGCTAAAAGCCAGAATCAACACTAAAAAGCTCAGATTAAAGGATAAAAAGCCCCTGCCCGAATAAAACACAAAACCAAGTCCACCATGGCAGAGTCATCTGTTAAAAGAGCAGAGAGCGTGTCAGGCATTGCAAAAGTCTGCCTCAGCACGGTTAAAAGGGCGCACTCCGACAGAATATGGACCACCGTCAAGGACGCCCCACAACGACAAAGAGGGGGATCCTCACGACACAGTAAATAACTGTGCGTGAGTCGGGTGTGGCCAATACGGAGCCGACAAAGAACGACTGAGTCATTGCGGTTGGCTCTCATGGATGACCGCCACACAACCGTCGTGTCCCTGACAGCATGGAGTTTGTTAGGGGTGGTCAGACCGCGCCATTCAGCATCCCAAAACGAGATAACTTTGTGGCGTAAGACTGCCCACAAATCAGCCGCCAGGAGGCCAATCTCCAGAGATGGCGCATTGGTGGCCTCTTTCGCCAGGCGGTCAACAGTTTCATTGCCGGGTATACCAACATGGCATGGGGTCCAAACAAAGACCACAGACCTGCCGCTATGGGCAAGAGTATGCAGGGACACCTGGACAGCCATCACCAGACGAGAACGAGGGAAACACTGGCCGAGTGCTTGTAAACCGCTCATGGAATCGCTACAGATAACGAAGGACTCACCTGAGCAGGAGCGGATACACACTAGGGCACGAAAGATGGCAACGAGCTCAGCAGTGTAAACACTGCAGGCAGCCGGCAACGAACGTTGTTCAGAATGGTCCCCTAGAGTTAGTGCATAACCGACTAGACCAGGAACCATGGAACCGTCGGTGTAGACAACGCCAGAGTCCTGATACGTGGCCAGGATGGAATAAAAGCGGCGTCGGAAGGTCTCCGGAGGGACTGAGTCCTTCGCGCCCTGTGCCAAGTCGAGCCGAAGGCAAGGGCGAGGCACACACCACGGGGGTGTACACAGAGGGGCCCGGAAAGTTGGTGGAACAGGGAAACACCCAAGCCAGGAAAGAAGCTGTTTCACACGTACGGCGATCGGACAACCAAACCGAGGCCGACTTTCTGGCAGATGGACGACTGACTGCGGGAAGAGGACACGATAATTTGGATGCCCAGGCAAGCTAAAAACATGGGCAGCATAAGCAGCCAGTAATTGTTGCCGTCGTAACCGCAGTGGAGGGACACCTGCCTCCACAAGTATGCTGTCCACAGGGCTGGTTCGGAAGGCACCAGTGGCAAGGCGTATCCCGCTGTGGAGGATTGGGTCCAGCACCTGCAATGCAGATGGGGATGCTGAGCCATAAGCCAGACTCCCGTAGTCCAGACGGGACTGGATTAACGCCTGGTAAAGCCGTAGGAGAGTAGATCGGTCGGCGCCCCACCTGGTGTCACTCAGCCATCGCAGAGCATTTAGATGCCACCAACACGCCTGTTTAAGCTGCCGAACATGAGGCAGCCAAGTCAACCGGGCATCATAAACCATCCCCAAAAACCTATGTGACTCCACCACTTTAAGAAGCTCGCCGTCAAGATAAAGCCTTGGCTCCGGGTGAACAGTGCGTCGGCGGCAGAAATGCATAACGCAGGTCTTGGCTGCGGAAAACTGAAAACCATGCGCTACAGCCCAAGACTGCGCCTTGCGGATTGCGCCCTGTAGCTGACGTTCAGCAGCTGCAATGCCAATAGAGCTGTAGTAAAGGCACAAGTCGTCAGCATACAGGAAAGTGGAGACAGTATTTCCCATGGGCGCAGCGAGCCCGTTAATAGCTATTAAAAACAGACACACACACTAAGAACAGAACCCTGTGGCACACCGTTCTCCTGGACTTGGGAGGAACTATATGAGGCCGTGACGTGCACGCGGATGGTACGATACGACAGAAAATTGCGGATATAAATCGGCAGAGGGCCCCGAAGACCCCATCCATGCAGCGTAAAAAGGATGTGATGACGCCATGCCGTATCATACGCCTTCTGCATGTCGAAAAAGACAGCAACCAGTTACTGACGGCGGGCAAAGGCAGTACGGATGGCCGACTCCAGGCTCACCAGACTGTCGGCGGCGGAGCGGCCTTTACAGAACCCACCCTGAGACGGAGCCAGAAGGCCTCGAGACTCCAGTAGCCAATTCAAGCGCCGACTCACCATCCGTTCAAGCAACTTGCAAAGAACGTTGGTGAGGCTAATGGAACGGTAGCTGTCCATCTCCAAAGGATTCTTCCCTGGTTTCAGAATGGGGACAACAAGACTTTCCCGACATTACGACGGAAACTCACCCTAGACCCAAATGTGGTTGCAAAGATCGAGGAGGCGTCACTGGCAGTCCACTAAAAGGTGTTTTAAGCATCTGAGAGTGGATGCTATCTGGCCCACAAGCGGTATCAGGACAAGCGGCGAGGGCACTTCAAAATTCCCAGTCACTGAATGGAACATTGTACAATTCAGGATGGTGAGTGTGAAAAGGAAGACTCCCACGTCCTATCCGCTCCTTAATGGAGCGGAAGCCCAAGGGGCAGTTGGCAGAAGCGGAATTCATAGCGAAGTGCTCTGCCAAGCGGTTTGCAATGACGGAGTCAGTACAAATTGCTCCATTCAGTGAGAGTGCAGGGACACTGACAGGGGTCCGATATCCATAGAGGCGGCGAATCTTGGCCCAGACCTGCGATGGAGTGACATGGAGGCCAATGGTGGACACACACCGCTCCCAGCACTCCTGCTTGCGTTGGCCGATAATACAGCGGGCTTGCGCACGAAGCCGTTTGAAGGCGATAAAGTGGTCGATTGAGGGATGTCGCTTGTGACGCCGGAGCGCCCGCCGGCGAGCATTAATCGCTTCAGCGATCTCAGGCGACCACCAAGGCACAGTCGGCCGTCGAAGGGACGCAGAAGAACAGGCAATGGCAGATTCGGTGGTAGTAACGATGCCGGTGGTGACCGATTGAACCACTGCATCAATGGCGTCGTTAGAGGCTCAATGGCGGCAGTGGAGGAGAAAAAGTCCCTGTCAGCCTTAATCAAAGCCTATCTGCTAGGGCGCCCAGAAGACAAGACTGTGGCAGTGACAAAGATCGGTAAGTGGTCACTACCACACAGGTCGTCATGCACTCTCCATTGGACAGATGGAGAGAGGCTAGGGCTACAGATCGAAAGGTCAATGGCGGATTATGTGCCATGCGCCACACTGAAGTGTGTGAAGGCACCATCATTTAAGATCGAGAGATCGAGCTGCACCAATAAATGCTCAACGATGACACCTCGACCTGTTGCCACTGACCCACCCCAAAGATGGTTATGGGCGTTAAAGTCGACCAGTAACAGGAAAGGTGGAGGTAATAGAGCTATCAGAGCAGCCAGGATATGCTGCGCGACATCACCATCCGGTGGAAGGTAAAGACTGCAGTCGGTAACAGCCTTTGGCGTCCACACCCGAACAGTGACAGCCTCTAAAGGTGTGTCGAGAGGTACAGACTCGCAGTGAAGAGAGTTCAGGACAGATGCAGACGCCACCAGACAGGCTTTCATAAGCTGCCCGGTTCTTATAATAACCCCAGTAGTCACAGAGGGCGGGGGTTCGCATTGCCGGAAACCAATGCAAAGAAAGGGTGAAGGTTGATAAGTTGGCGGAGCTCAGCTAGATAATGGAAGAAACCGCTGCAGTTCCACTGGAGGATGGTGTTGTCCATGGCTGAGAAAGTCGTGACGGGACTGGGGAGGGAGATTACGCCGCTGGGTCACCTGCTGCCTCCGATTTAGCACCTGTGATAGTGCTTTCCATGGCGTCTGATGGACTGGCGAGATTGAGGTCCTCAGCGGACGCCAGAATCTCCACCGCATCCTCAGATTCAGAGCTGGAAGGTTGCTGTGGGATGGCTGCCACCGCGAGTTCCTTGGGCTGAGAGCTCTTCTTGGGTTTTTCACGCCATTCCTTCGGTCGCATCAGCTGGGAGGGCTTCACCGATTCATCTCTGGGACGGAGGAGGATCGTGAAGCCCTACGACCAGCTGATTGCGGGCACTTACGCCATTGTCGGTCGTCAGGCTTCTCGCTGGCGAAAACCTAGGAAGGGAGGGACCCAAGGGACCGCTTGCGAGCGTGAGAAGCCGAAGAAGTTGGACACTTCTCTGGCTTGGAAGTGGGGATGGACATCCCCGATGGGTGGGATGGTGTTGCTCCTGAGATAGGTGGCGCACGAGCAACCCGGTGGGTAGAGCCCCCTACTGGCGAAGGGACAGGAGGAGTTTTACTACTTGTCGATCCGGCCACAATTGGAGAGACAGACGGGGCTAGCACAGGTGTTGTAGCAGCAGCGTAGGAAGATGTCATTCTCACAGGATGGAGTCGGTCGTATTTGCTCTTGGCCTCAGGATACATTAGTCGGTCCAGGGTCTTGTATTCCATGATTTTACGCTCTTTCTGGATAATTCGGCAGTGTGGTGAGCAAGGTGAATGGTGCTCCCCGCAGTTGACACAGATGGGAGGCGGGGCACATGGAGTATTGGGATGTGATGGGTGTCCACAATCTCGACATGTGAGGCTGAAAGTGCAGCGAGAAGACATATGGCCGAACTTCCAGCACTTAAAGCATCGCATCGAGGGAGGGATATAGGGCTTAACGTCACATCGGTAAACCATCACCTTGACTTTTCCCGGTAATGTACCCCTTCGAAGGCCAGGATGAAGGCACCAGTAGCAATCCGATTATCCTTCGGACCCCGATTAACGCGCCGGACTAAATGTACACCTCGGCGCTCTAAATTGGCGCGCAGCTCTTCAGACTGCAAAAGATCCCTATGGTAAATAACTCCCTGGACCATATTTAAACTCTTATGGGGTGTGATCGTAACGGCAACATCCCCAACTTGCCACAAGCGAGTAACAATCGTGACTGGGCAGAGGATGCCGTTTGTATGAGGACTGACCCAGAGCGCATTTTTGACAAGTCCTCCACCTCCCCAAACTTGTCCTCTAAATGCTCGACGAAGAACTGAGGCTTTGTGGAGAGAGAAGGCTCCCAGCAGCCCTCCTACAAACTAAGAAGCGGGGCGAATAACTGTTACTGCCATCCTGAGACTTACGTTCCTCCCACAATATGGCCAGGGAGGGGAACGTTTTCGGATCGTACTTCTGAGCGTTAAACTGAGCCCGAGAACGCTTAGAGACTGCCGGCGGCTGGCCACCAGCGAGAGATGATGTACCACGCTTCATTGCGGGTCATCCGCCCTGATGCCACTACTCCGACCAAGGGCCCTCCCCACAGGCTCCACCCAGCCACGGCAAGAGCCACCTGGCAGGATGGCCGTTGCCGGGAGTCCCGATACCCAAGAAGGATAGGCATCTACTCCTTGGCATACGTGGGGAGTTAACGGCGCAGGCATCAGTAGAGCGATCCCTGTGTTGTCAGGGGGCTACAACCAAGAGGGTACATGGCGGCCCCACCACAACAGACTGGCTACCGTGCTGGATGTTAGGTAACATGTGGTCCATGGTCACCGTCGGTGCAATCTGCACGCAGAAACAGAGTCATACCCAAGAGATGGAGAGCGGATAGGACTGTAATTCAACGGTGTATATGCTGGCGAAAGGTCTGATCGCAAGATGGTCACAATGCACCAAGTAAGGCGCCCTTCCCCAATCGGCTCGTTCTTCGGAATATTTTGAGAGATGGAGGTCAAACCCAACAGGCGACCATCATATAAGGCCGAAAAGTTTGAGACTCCTTTTAGTCGCCTCTTATGACAGACAGGAATACCGTGGGCCTATTCTAACCCCCGAACCCGCAGGAGGCAGAAGGAGGGGGAGGGACCGAGCCCCCTGGTTTTTGAGCAGATGTCACTCCCGAAGTATGCGCAGGGGGAGTGACAGGAGAGCATTTGCCCCCAACTGCTAAGGGGGCAACAGAGGAAGGCTTGCCCGCAGATACGAGGGGGGCAGACAGATGTACGGCCCCGAGGGCCCACTGAAGGCGGCACAGATAAGGCGACAACTGCCGCCCGCGAGGACGACGATAACGTGGCTGCAGCATAGGGTGTTCGAAGTGGGACAGCATACAATCTTCCGAATTTCAGTTTTGCCTCGCGATAAGTAAGCCGTTCCAGGGTCTTAAATTCCATTATCTTCCGCTCCTTATGAAGAACGGGGCAGTCCGGCGAGCATGGAGAGTGGTGTTCCCCACAGTTGACACAGACAGGCAGAGGCGCACATGGAGATTCGGGATGAGAGGGGCGTCCACACTATCGACATGTGACGCTGGATGGGCAACGGGAGGACATATGCCCAAACTTCCAGCACTGGAAGCACCGCATCGGGGGAGAGACATATGGCTTGACGTCACAACGGTAAACCATTACCTTTACCTCTTCAGGTAATACAGCACCCTCGAAGACCAAGATAAAGGCACCGGTGTGAAGCAAAGCAAGCGCTGTATCATGTATAAGATACAGAGGCGAGCGAGTGCACGGGACTTACCCTAGTTCACTGCTAGTAGCGTCACGTCATCGTAACGCGCCTGCATATAGTATTGCACCACATTTAACATAAAAGTAAAAATTAAGATTTGTGTGTAAAACTTTGTTAAAGTATAGTTCTATGTAATAATGTTTCAGGTAACAAATCTTAATATTATAAAATTAGTAGTTTATGTAAAATTCACGTTTTGAAAGAAAAATAGGAGGCGCTAAATAATGACGCTAGGAAGCCAAAATTTGGTGAGAAGGTGCAGTAAGAAGTCATTAATGAGTGGTGCTGGTTTCCAAAACCATAAAACTAAAATTGACTCCAGAATCCGCGTTTTTCGGAAAAATCAGAGGCGCGAAATAATAGAGCTACAATATTGAAAATTGGTAGGATGCTTCAGTTCACCCTAATAATAATAATGGAAATACCACAATCAGTTACCTCTTCTAGTTTTTTAGTAATTTAGTAAAAACTACTTTTGTGAGTAAAATGTACATAAGCATTATAGATTAAGTACTTTAAATTTTAATGATAAAACAAATTCTTTAAGACCAATGATCAGATAGGACAATTAACAAAGCTACACCAAGTTTTAGTCTTGTAGCATAATTAACAGCTGATACAAGTCTTGATAAAGCTATGGTTCAGAGGTAACAATCTACCGTTAGTTCCATTGTAAAAATTCTAGAGAGTAAAGTTTTAATTTTAGCGGGCTGAGATTTTCTACGTGCTTCTGTACTGCTCAGATGTATGCATACAAAAATTGAGAAGTTTGTAAAGCTATTATTAAATGTGATATTTAAGATTATGTGCCTGAGATAGCGGTCATTTGGAGGCCGCAGGCATCTGCATATGAACGGAAAGAACAGATGCTCTCTTGGCGGTACGCGCCGGAGCTATATAAAAAGAGCGGCAGAGGCAGTAGTAAGCTCACTCCGCATTAGACCAACGCCTAGTCCACGCGAGCTTAACGTCCGATCGCGCCTCGCCTCGGGTGACATCATAGCGGGCTGTGACATGCGCGTACTTAGCAATGTAAACGGACATTGAAAATCGCGAGGACTGTACACCGTCCTGGATCGTTTAGACTTCGGTAACAAACTGTTATTGTGCCGTCCGTGTGAAGTATAATTCCGCGTGGCAAGTGGTGACTAACTCCACTTTTAAGGCGAGCATTAATCTTTTTTTTTAACATTATTGCGAACTATTAATAGAGCACCGTTAGTTAGAGTAATGAACTATTCGGGAGGAACTTGCTGTAGAAGTCGCCTCTGAACTATTAAACGATTGGCTGAATTAACAATATTTAATGTCTTTAGCATTTTCAGAAGTTTCGAGTAATTTGTGTGAGCCTTTAAGATAATAAAATCTTGTTTGGAACTTTAAATTTTATTGAAGCAGCCCTAATCCCGTGAAGAACTATGGATATTTTTCGTTTAGCTGGGCTGTACAGGAATGTGGCCGTGCAGACTGGGAACTAAGGTCAGTAAGTTTCCCTTCGCTTTCTGACTGGCCACCAAATTAGTTGCCAGGCTCGCGTGATTTAAGGTGGCAATGTTCAACTTTCATTCAACATTAAACAACGACTTCTTCGCCGTCCCACATATGTTGCATCGGCAATAGTCTGTTACGTGAAATGAACATTCAAACAACTCATTCGACGACTTCTTCGCCGCCCCACATATGGTGCATCGGCCGGGAAAACTGAATTAAAAGCAAATAAAAGTGCTCGATGTGTGAAAGCGATTGGTATAAATTAACGAACTCGGTAGGCAATAACAGGACACTGAATTGAACTAGTGTGGGAACAGTGTTACCAGTAAAGGCAGGTGTAGTGTATAAACAATAAGTGTCTACCGCTGTACGTTGGTTAGTGACGATGGTGAGGAAGGCGACGATGCTGGATCGCGGCTGCCGACGGCGCTGAGACTAAAGGAAGACGGTGCGTCATCGCGGAGCTGCGCTGATCTGCGAGACAGCTGCCGGCTGCGCCGAGCGGTCAACGGTGCCTTGCTGCCCCCCCCTGGAGCTATTGCAGTAGGCGATTGCTGTGGCGGTACTCGACGCTACGGCTGCTGCTGCTGCCTTCAATACGTCGCGACGCGTCGCATCACGATTGCTGGTACACCGCGACGACATCATTCGTCGAAATCAAGCATTTAAGTTAAGTCAAAGACTTTTAAAATATTTATTAACTGCTGCTAACAAACTAAAAGATATGGAAAGTAGTGTACATTTTAGAAGGGAACCGGTCTCTGACCAAGAATCCTCAGGATCAGGAATTGAGTTTAATGAGGATGGTTCCATTAATCCCTCAAATATTGAACTAGAACGTAATTTGTCACCAGTAAATTATGACTTTAATTTAAATGAGAGTGCAGGGATGCAATCAATAAGTGAAATAGAAGTCAAAAGGGAGCCAGTAGAGTTGCTAACTTTGTCAGGTAGTGAAACTGAGCTCAATATATCTCCAGCTCAGTCAAGTCAAGAGATACAAAGTATCAAGGTAGAAGCTCCGGATTGGATGCAAATACTGTTTGCCAAACTCGAATCAAACCAAAATAAAATTGAGGCTAAAATTGAGGATAGTAATAAAGAACTAAAAGAAGAACTGCAATCAAAATGGAATAGTTTGAATTATAAGATAGATGCTATTCATCATGACATTCAAGTAAAAGTAGGGCAACAGTTAACTAAAATGCATAGTACTTTCAAATGTGAAATAGATCAAATTCAAAAAAATTATCAAGAGGCAGATGAACTTTTGGAAGTGAGGTTGTCCGAAAGATTGAGCAACGAGTCCAAACTTTGCTCTGACAAAGTTAAAGAGGTACAAATTAAAGTAGATACTTGTCAGAAAAACATTAAGAAAGTAAAAGAAACCTGTACCGAAATTCGTGGTGCAGTGGAACAAAGATGTTCTGCCAGGATAGAAGCAGTAGAGTCACAAGTAGAGGAATTAAATAATAACATTGCTAACCTAGAAAATAGAGTAACCTCTGTTAATTCTAGTCATTCTACTGTACAGCATATGACTTCAGTTGACGCCGCTTTTATAGGGTGTCGACAGTTTTTGCGCTTTGATCCTGATAAGTACATTCACCCTCTTGAATTTTGGAATGACTTTGAGGATGTTCTCCCCAACACTTGGTCAGAAAGAGAAAAAATTTCATTTATAAGAAGTCATTTGTCAGGTGATGCTTTGCGATGGTCAGCGGATGTAATGATCAAATGTAAAACTTTATCTGAATTTAAGTCTGCATTTCTCAACGAATACTGGTCACATAACAAACAAAATGATGTGTTAAGGGAATTCTGGAGTGGTAAGAAGTTTTTCCCAGGGCATGAATCAGTAAAGGATTTCGCTAGGAAGTGGGTTTCAAGACTGTCACATTTGACAGAAAAGATGAAGCCAGATATGATCATTATGGGTTTAGAAGGTAAGCTGCCGTGGTACTGGCAGAAGAGGATCATTTCCGCCCCTAGAGATAATATAGACAAATTTATTGAATATCTGGAAAGAGTGGAAAGAGTAGCTGCTGCTGAGGAGCAGGTGCAGCAGAATAACAAATCTTCTAACAATCACGTACAAAATAATGGAAACGTGAACGTTAGAAATATGGAAGTTAGGCACACCAAAACAAACTATCGAAACCAAAGCCGTGGCAGAGGAAGAGGGGGTAGATACCACGCTTTCGTAACAACTACTATGACGAAAGTGGAGAAGTAAATACTATGCCATTAAGACAAGAAGGGAGTCATGATGCTACTATATCTAGTGGTGTCACAGATGAACACAACAGGCCGCGTGTGGGAAACTAAATCCCGTCTATGAGGAAACTGGCGCTCACCAGGCGGTAACAGTAACGCAGCCAGTAACGGAAACACAGACAATCAGCCAACATACACAGACAGACAACATGGATGACGAAATAAATACAGATAATACCAGTGATGTGTTAAGCCACTCTCACAAAATAGTGGATAGTATTTTGGATACACTAGAAAAATGGGTCAAGGAAGAACAGGAACTCAAGGTAGATAATGGGTTTGAGTCTGATGGGAATAATGATGAAGTAAAAGCTTACATCTTCGATGAAAATGGCAATCTAAAAGCTGAAGTAGAAGTAGCAGAAGTAGAATCAGTACTGCAAAACTTTAGAGAGGAGGAAATGATGAATGAAGGGGGTAGAAATAGTAACGAGGTGAAAGAATCTAGTAGCTGTGTAAACGTGCCACAAATGGTTGAAGGTGACGACATTCTTATGAACAGCAATATTGCGCAGGGACGCAGTTGCTCAGAGGTAGAGGATAGTTTGGCTGATGTGCAGCAAACAAAAGTAGAAAAAGTCGTCAGATGCTTCGATTTAAAGTTAGTGGACAGATTAGAGAAAGCAGCTAAGATTATAGAGCATGATGAGCCCCAGGATGTAAATGTAAATGTAATTGCAACTGATCAGAATTACTTTAGCTGGAAGAACATAGAACGAGATTTATTAGACGAGGTGTGTGAGCAACCTGTTCAATGTAAAATAACTCACCCTGTTATCAAAGTAAACATATCAGGAGTCACTGTGCGTTGTCTGCTTGACAGTGGCAGTGAAGCAAGTGCTTTATCACAAACATTTTTTGACACCATACCCAATAAAGAGAAGTTAACAGTTATGAAAGTAAGTGGCTTAAAGATTATAGGTGCTACTGGAAAAGTCTCTAGACCAGTTCAACACGAAGCTTTGATACCCATTGGTATAAATGACGTAGTAATAGATCATCCTTGTTTGATTGTGCTAGGCTTAAGTGTTGATATGTTGATTGGTACTGATTTCTTATCAAAGTACCAGGGAAAGATCAATTTTGATCAGAACAACTTAATTTTAACTTTACCTGACTCTAAAGTGATAAGAGAGTCTTTTATAGGAAGTCATATAGGCGGTAGTAATGAAACTTGGGAACTGCCTATTAGAGTAATAAAGAATAAAGGATACTTGCAGGAAAATTTGGTTTTCAGTGAGAATGAGGAAAGTGCTAAGGTTGAAGAGAGACACATCCTAAAGGAAATAGAGGAAAAGGTACAATCAACAAAGAAAATTTCTGCAGAAACTAAAAAGTTTATGCATGTATATCATGGACCATTTAGAATAGTAAGTACACCTCATGCAAATGCCTATCGTTTGGAATATCCAAAGAGTAAGAGAGAACTAGGTCTAAGAAATATTGTGGATCTAAAGGAATTTAAAATTAACAGTAATTAATTACTGTAGGGAGTCTGCCACTCTTTGGCGGATACACGGTTTGGCGTACCGTGCAGTCCCAGCTGGGTGAAACTTTATTTCCTTTTCAAGTTTCATTCCCTTCTTCTGGTCTATCATAACAGGTAAGAATCACATATGTCTTCATGTTGTATATATGCTATTAGGTTTTAAGTATTCTTAGTAAGGATCTACCTAGTGAATGGCAAAACAAAAGTCTGAGTACCAATAAGAGGCAAACATGGCTAAAATAAATAAATTAAAATATTTCATGTAATTGTAAAGGGTTAGAAACTACAACTAAGAGAGACACTTTGCAGTATACGAAGTACGGTATGAATATGAATAATCCATGAGATTATGCAGAAGGTAGTATGTTGCTAGAAATAAGGTTGTCTGAAGGAAAACAGCGTAAGAAGATAATGCTCATAGAGGCAAGCAATGGCGTTTTAGAATTAAATAAATGGAGATGTGTGGAAGTGGTGTGAGGATCGCACCAAATATATAGAAACAGGACGTCAATAGGCTGACAAAAGGAAAAGGGAGAAAGAAGTGGAGAAATGAAGTATTTTTGAATCTGGAAGAAAAGGGAGAAAATGAATAAGGTGAAGAAGTGAAGTAAGTAAATTGAAGTAAATGATGTAGGATTAAAGAATAATTCCCTCACGCATCGTGAAATGGTGAAAAACACAATCTTGCTTGAGGCAAATAAATAGTTAAACAGACAACAGAAACACACAAATATTGGAAAATGCAGAAATTTGGAATCGGTATACTGAAAATAACTAATTTCTTTAGTAATTCATACAATAAAGCAAAGTGCTGGTCAGCAAATGACTTCTTTGATGAACTAATCCATACGATAATTAAGCCAGAGTACATTAAAACTAAAAGGTTACTCAATTTTCTAAGTTGAAGCAAGATCTTAATATATTAATTTGCTAAAAGAATTTTCACTATTTAGGAACCTAAAAGATTATTTATGAAAGAAGAAAGTAGGAGCTATTGTATCAGATACGACTTAGTGCTAAATGTCTTTCTGACAACTTCACAATTAGTAAAATAATGCCAGAATATAAACTATAAAATGTACTTTGTCCTACCTTAGATATAAGTTGAAAACAGAAACTTAGACTGTATTGTCTGTTTCTCAGGGACATGCAGGCTGCATGAATGACTGACAACAAGCGGTAGGGAGATTGGATGTAGAGACGCAAACCACAGTGAATACAATTTCCTCCCACAATTTTGTCAATCAGTGAAATTAAATGAGTGTTACAATAGGACACCCACCACAGAGCCGAGTATTATAGTAAAAGAAAAATGTGAGTGCGTTGCAGTGATAAAAGTCGTGTGTATTTTCTTTTTCAGGAAGAGACTGATTTTAAAGAAAAAAATAACTATTTTGTAACCATTGAAAAATTTATATTTCCATGTAAATGTATGTAAATAATTTGTGAATGTCTTCTGTACTAGGTTTTCTATGTGTATATGAGTATGGTTATTTTGTGTATGTAGTAATAAGGAATTTCCTAAGAAGAAGCAACTTAAGTTGAAAGAGGTATACTAAAGTAATCCATCGCTTGTTTGTTCTTTTAGAAATTTAATTTTGTTCAAAAATAGATTTTCACGAAAATTAAAAAGGGGGTGATGAAGCAAAGCAAGCGCTGTATCATGTATAAGATACAGAGGCGAGCGAGTGCACGGGACTTACCCTAGTTCACTGCTAGTAGCGTCACGTCATCGTAACGCGCCTGCATATAGTATTGCACCACATTTAACATAAAAGTAAAAATTAAGATTTGTGTGTAAAACTTTGTTAAAGTATAGTTCTATGTAATAATGTTTCAGGTAACAAATCTTAATATTATAAAATTAGTAGTTTATGTAAAATTCACGTTTTGAAAGAAAAATAGGAGGCGCTAAATAATGACGCTAGGAAGCCAAAATTTGGTGAGAAGGTGCAGTAAGAAGTCATTAATGAGTGGTGCTGGTTTCCAAAACCATAAAACTAAAATTGACTCCAGAATCCGCGTTTTTCGGAAAAATCAGAGGCGCGAAATAATAGAGCTACAATATTGAAAATTGGTAGGATGCTTCAGTTCACCCTAATAATAATAATGGAAATACCACAATCAGTTACCTCTTCTAGTTTTTTAGTAATTTAGTAAAAACTACTTTTGTGAGTAAAATGTACATAAGCATTATAGATTAAGTACTTTAAATTTTAATGATAAAACAAATTCTTTAAGACCAATGATCAGATAGGACAATTAACAAAGCTACACCAAGTTTTAGTCTTGTAGCATAATTAACAGCTGATACAAGTCTTGATAAAGCTATGGTTCAGAGGTAACAATCTACCGTTAGTTCCATTGTAAAAATTCTAGAGAGTAAAGTTTTAATTTTAGCGGGCTGAGATTTTCTACGTGCTTCTGTACTGCTCAGATGTATGCATACAAAAATTGAGAAGTTTGTAAAGCTATTATTAAATGTGATATTTAAGATTATGTGCCTGAGATAGCGGTCATTTGGAGGCCGCAGGCATCTGCATATGAACGGAAAGAACAGATGCTCTCTTGGCGGTACGCGCCGGAGCTATATAAAAAGAGCGGCAGAGGCAGTAGTAAGCTCACTCCGCATTAGACCAACGCCTAGTCCACGCGAGCTTAACGTCCGATCGCGCCTCGCCTCGGGTGACATCATAGCGGGCTGTGACATGCGCGTACTTAGCAATGTAAACGGACATTGAAAATCGCGAGGACTGTACACCGTCCTGGATCGTTTAGACTTCGGTAACAAACTGTTATTGTGCCGTCCGTGTGAAGTATAATTCCGCGTGGCAAGTGGTGACTAACTCCACTTTTAAGGCGAGCATTAATCTTTTTTTTTAACATTATTGCGAACTATTAATAGAGCACCGTTAGTTAGAGTAATGAACTATTCGGGAGGAACTTGCTGTAGAAGTCGCCTCTGAACTATTAAACGATTGGCTGAATTAACAATATTTAATGTCTTTAGCATTTTCAGAAGTTTCGAGTAATTTGTGTGAGCCTTTAAGATAATAAAATCTTGTTTGGAACTTTAAATTTTATTGAAGCAGCCCTAATCCCGTGAAGAACTATGGATATTTTTCGTTTAGCTGGGCTGTACAGGAATGTGGCCGTGCAGACTGGGAACTAAGGTCAGTAAGTTTCCCTTCGCTTTCTGACTGGCCACCAAATTAGTTGCCAGGCTCGCGTGATTTAAGGTGGCAATGTTCAACTTTCATTCAACATTAAACAACGACTTCTTCGCCGTCCCACATATGTTGCATCGGCAATAGTCTGTTACGTGAAATGAACATTCAAACAACTCATTCGACGACTTCTTCGCCGCCCCACATATGGTGCATCGGCCGGGAAAACTGAATTAAAAGCAAATAAAAGTGCTCGATGTGTGAAAGCGATTGGTATAAATTAACGAACTCGGTAGGCAATAACAGGACACTGAATTGAACTAGTGTGGGAACAGTGTTACCAGTAAAGGCAGGTGTAGTGTATAAACAATAAGTGTCTACCGCTGTACGTTGGTTAGTGACGATGGTGAGGAAGGCGACGATGCTGGATCGCGGCTGCCGACGGCGCTGAGACTAAAGGAAGACGGTGCGTCATCGCGGAGCTGCGCTGATCTGCGAGACAGCTGCCGGCTGCGCCGAGCGGTCAACGGTGCCTTGCTGCCCCCCCCTGGAGCTATTGCAGTAGGCGATTGCTGTGGCGGTACTCGACGCTACGGCTGCTGCTGCTGCCTTCAATACGTCGCGACGCGTCGCATCACGATTGCTGGTACACCGCGACGACATCATTCGTCGAAATCAAGCATTTAAGTTAAGTCAAAGACTTTTAAAATATTTATTAACTGCTGCTAACAAACTAAAAGATATGGAAAGTAGTGTACATTTTAGAAGGGAACCGGTCTCTGACCAAGAATCCTCAGGATCAGGAATTGAGTTTAATGAGGATGGTTCCATTAATCCCTCAAATATTGAACTAGAACGTAATTTGTCACCAGTAAATTATGACTTTAATTTAAATGAGAGTGCAGGGATGCAATCAATAAGTGAAATAGAAGTCAAAAGGGAGCCAGTAGAGTTGCTAACTTTGTCAGGTAGTGAAACTGAGCTCAATATATCTCCAGCTCAGTCAAGTCAAGAGATACAAAGTATCAAGGTAGAAGCTCCGGATTGGATGCAAATACTGTTTGCCAAACTCGAATCAAACCAAAATAAAATTGAGGCTAAAATTGAGGATAGTAATAAAGAACTAAAAGAAGAACTGCAATCAAAATGGAATAGTTTGAATTATAAGATAGATGCTATTCATCATGACATTCAAGTAAAAGTAGGGCAACAGTTAACTAAAATGCATAGTACTTTCAAATGTGAAATAGATCAAATTCAAAAAAATTATCAAGAGGCAGATGAACTTTTGGAAGTGAGGTTGTCCGAAAGATTGAGCAACGAGTCCAAACTTTGCTCTGACAAAGTTAAAGAGGTACAAATTAAAGTAGATACTTGTCAGAAAAACATTAAGAAAGTAAAAGAAACCTGTACCGAAATTCGTGGTGCAGTGGAACAAAGATGTTCTGCCAGGATAGAAGCAGTAGAGTCACAAGTAGAGGAATTAAATAATAACATTGCTAACCTAGAAAATAGAGTAACCTCTGTTAATTCTAGTCATTCTACTGTACAGCATATGACTTCAGTTGACGCCGCTTTTATAGGGTGTCGACAGTTTTTGCGCTTTGATCCTGATAAGTACATTCACCCTCTTGAATTTTGGAATGACTTTGAGGATGTTCTCCCCAACACTTGGTCAGAAAGAGAAAAAATTTCATTTATAAGAAGTCATTTGTCAGGTGATGCTTTGCGATGGTCAGCGGATGTAATGATCAAATGTAAAACTTTATCTGAATTTAAGTCTGCATTTCTCAACGAATACTGGTCACATAACAAACAAAATGATGTGTTAAGGGAATTCTGGAGTGGTAAGAAGTTTTTCCCAGGGCATGAATCAGTAAAGGATTTCGCTAGGAAGTGGGTTTCAAGACTGTCACATTTGACAGAAAAGATGAAGCCAGATATGATCATTATGGGTTTAGAAGGTAAGCTGCCGTGGTACTGGCAGAAGAGGATCATTTCCGCCCCTAGAGATAATATAGACAAATTTATTGAATATCTGGAAAGAGTGGAAAGAGTAGCTGCTGCTGAGGAGCAGGTGCAGCAGAATAACAAATCTTCTAACAATCACGTACAAAATAATGGAAACGTGAACGTTAGAAATATGGAAGTTAGGCACACCAAAACAAACTATCGAAACCAAAGCCGTGGCAGAGGAAGAGGGGGTAGATACCACGCTTTCGTAACAACTACTATGACGAAAGTGGAGAAGTAAATACTATGCCATTAAGACAAGAAGGGAGTCATGATGCTACTATATCTAGTGGTGTCACAGATGAACACAACAGGCCGCGTGTGGGAAACTAAATCCCGTCTATGAGGAAACTGGCGCTCACCAGGCGGTAACAGTAACGCAGCCAGTAACGGAAACACAGACAATCAGCCAACATACACAGACAGACAACATGGATGACGAAATAAATACAGATAATACCAGTGATGTGTTAAGCCACTCTCACAAAATAGTGGATAGTATTTTGGATACACTAGAAAAATGGGTCAAGGAAGAACAGGAACTCAAGGTAGATAATGGGTTTGAGTCTGATGGGAATAATGATGAAGTAAAAGCTTACATCTTCGATGAAAATGGCAATCTAAAAGCTGAAGTAGAAGTAGCAGAAGTAGAATCAGTACTGCAAAACTTTAGAGAGGAGGAAATGATGAATGAAGGGGGTAGAAATAGTAACGAGGTGAAAGAATCTAGTAGCTGTGTAAACGTGCCACAAATGGTTGAAGGTGACGACATTCTTATGAACAGCAATATTGCGCAGGGACGCAGTTGCTCAGAGGTAGAGGATAGTTTGGCTGATGTGCAGCAAACAAAAGTAGAAAAAGTCGTCAGATGCTTCGATTTAAAGTTAGTGGACAGATTAGAGAAAGCAGCTAAGATTATAGAGCATGATGAGCCCCAGGATGTAAATGTAAATGTAATTGCAACTGATCAGAATTACTTTAGCTGGAAGAACATAGAACGAGATTTATTAGACGAGGTGTGTGAGCAACCTGTTCAATGTAAAATAACTCACCCTGTTATCAAAGTAAACATATCAGGAGTCACTGTGCGTTGTCTGCTTGACAGTGGCAGTGAAGCAAGTGCTTTATCACAAACATTTTTTGACACCATACCCAATAAAGAGAAGTTAACAGTTATGAAAGTAAGTGGCTTAAAGATTATAGGTGCTACTGGAAAAGTCTCTAGACCAGTTCAACACGAAGCTTTGATACCCATTGGTATAAATGACGTAGTAATAGATCATCCTTGTTTGATTGTGCTAGGCTTAAGTGTTGATATGTTGATTGGTACTGATTTCTTATCAAAGTACCAGGGAAAGATCAATTTTGATCAGAACAACTTAATTTTAACTTTACCTGACTCTAAAGTGATAAGAGAGTCTTTTATAGGAAGTCATATAGGCGGTAGTAATGAAACTTGGGAACTGCCTATTAGAGTAATAAAGAATAAAGGATACTTGCAGGAAAATTTGGTTTTCAGTGAGAATGAGGAAAGTGCTAAGGTTGAAGAGAGACACATCCTAAAGGAAATAGAGGAAAAGGTACAATCAACAAAGAAAATTTCTGCAGAAACTAAAAAGTTTATGCATGTATATCATGGACCATTTAGAATAGTAAGTACACCTCATGCAAATGCCTATCGTTTGGAATATCCAAAGAGTAAGAGAGAACTAGGTCTAAGAAATATTGTGGATCTAAAGGAATTTAAAATTAACAGTAATTAATTACTGTAGGGAGTCTGCCACTCTTTGGCGGATACACGGTTTGGCGTACCGTGCAGTCCCAGCTGGGTGAAACTTTATTTCCTTTTCAAGTTTCATTCCCTTCTTCTGGTCTATCATAACAGGTAAGAATCACATATGTCTTCATGTTGTATATATGCTATTAGGTTTTAAGTATTCTTAGTAAGGATCTACCTAGTGAATGGCAAAACAAAAGTCTGAGTACCAATAAGAGGCAAACATGGCTAAAATAAATAAATTAAAATATTTCATGTAATTGTAAAGGGTTAGAAACTACAACTAAGAGAGACACTTTGCAGTATACGAAGTACGGTATGAATATGAATAATCCATGAGATTATGCAGAAGGTAGTATGTTGCTAGAAATAAGGTTGTCTGAAGGAAAACAGCGTAAGAAGATAATGCTCATAGAGGCAAGCAATGGCGTTTTAGAATTAAATAAATGGAGATGTGTGGAAGTGGTGTGAGGATCGCACCAAATATATAGAAACAGGACGTCAATAGGCTGACAAAAGGAAAAGGGAGAAAGAAGTGGAGAAATGAAGTATTTTTGAATCTGGAAGAAAAGGGAGAAAATGAATAAGGTGAAGAAGTGAAGTAAGTAAATTGAAGTAAATGATGTAGGATTAAAGAATAATTCCCTCACGCATCGTGAAATGGTGAAAAACACAATCTTGCTTGAGGCAAATAAATAGTTAAACAGACAACAGAAACACACAAATATTGGAAAATGCAGAAATTTGGAATCGGTATACTGAAAATAACTAATTTCTTTAGTAATTCATACAATAAAGCAAAGTGCTGGTCAGCAAATGACTTCTTTGATGAACTAATCCATACGATAATTAAGCCAGAGTACATTAAAACTAAAAGGTTACTCAATTTTCTAAGTTGAAGCAAGATCTTAATATATTAATTTGCTAAAAGAATTTTCACTATTTAGGAACCTAAAAGATTATTTATGAAAGAAGAAAGTAGGAGCTATTGTATCAGATACGACTTAGTGCTAAATGTCTTTCTGACAACTTCACAATTAGTAAAATAATGCCAGAATATAAACTATAAAATGTACTTTGTCCTACCTTAGATATAAGTTGAAAACAGAAACTTAGACTGTATTGTCTGTTTCTCAGGGACATGCAGGCTGCATGAATGACTGACAACAAGCGGTAGGGAGATTGGAAGTAGAGACGCAAACCACAGTGAATACAATTTCCTCCCACAATTTTGTCAATCAGTGAAATTAAATGAGTGTTACAATAGGACACCCACCACAGAGCCGAGTATTATAGTAAAAGAAAAATGTGAGTGCGTTGCAGTGATAAAAGTCGTGTGTATTTTCTTTTTCAGGAAGAGACTGATTTTAAAGAAAAAAAATAACTATTTTGTAACCATTGAAAAATTTATATTTCCATGTAAATGTATGTAAATAATTTGTGAATGTCTTCTGTACTAGGTTTTCTATGTGTATATGAGTATGGTTATTTTGTGTATGTAGTAATAAGGAATTTCCTAAGAAGAAGCAACTTAAGTTGAAAGAGGTATACTAAAGTAATCCATCGCTTGTTTGTTCTTTTAGAAATTTAATTTTGTTCAAAAATAGATTTTCACGAAAATTAAAAAGGGGGTGATGAAGCAAAGCAAGCGCTGTATCATGTATAAGATACAGAGGCGAGCGAGTGCACGGGACTTACCCTAGTTCACTGCTAGTAGCGTCACGTCATCGTAACGCGCCTGCATATAGTATTGCACCACATTTAACATAAAAGTAAAAATTAAGATTTGTGTGTAAAACTTTGTTAAAGTATAGTTCTATGTAATAATGTTTCAGGTAACAAATCTTAATATTATAAAATTAGTAGTTTATGTAAAATTCACGTTTTGAAAGAAAAATAGGAGGCGCTAAATAATGACGCTAGGAAGCCAAAATTTGGTGAGAAGGTGCAGTAAGAAGTCATTAATGAGTGGTGCTGGTTTCCAAAACCATAAAACTAAAATTGACTCCAGAATCCGCGTTTTTCGGAAAAATCAGAGGCGCGAAATAATAGAGCTACAATATTGAAAATTGGTAGGATGCTTCAGTTCACCCTAATAATAATAATGGAAATACCACAATCAGTTACCTCTTCTAGTTTTTTAGTAATTTAGTAAAAACTACTTTTGTGAGTAAAATGTACATAAGCATTATAGATTAAGTACTTTAAATTTTAATGATAAAACAAATTCTTTAAGACCAATGATCAGATAGGACAATTAACAAAGCTACACCAAGTTTTAGTCTTGTAGCATAATTAACAGCTGATACAAGTCTTGATAAAGCTATGGTTCAGAGGTAACAATCTACCGTTAGTTCCATTGTAAAAATTCTAGAGAGTAAAGTTTTAATTTTAGCGGGCTGAGATTTTCTACGTGCTTCTGTACTGCTCAGATGTATGCATACAAAAATTGAGAAGTTTGTAAAGCTATTATTAAATGTGATATTTAAGATTATGTGCCTGAGATAGCGGTCATTTGGAGGCCGCAGGCATCTGCATATGAACGGAAAGAACAGATGCTCTCTTGGCGGTACGCGCCGGAGCTATCTAAAAAGAGCGGCAGAGGCAGTAGTAAGCTCACTCCGCATTAGACCAACGCCTAGTCCACGCGAGCTTAACGTCCGATCGCGCCTCGCCTCGGGTGACATCATAGCGGGCTGTGACATGCGCGTACTTAGCAATGTAAACGGACATTGAAAATCGCGAGGACTGTACACCGTCCTGGATCGTTTAGACTTCGGTAACAAACTGTTATTGTGCCGTCCGTGTGAAGTATAATTCCGCGTGGCAAGTGGTGACTAACTCCACTTTTAAGGCGAGCATTAATCTTTTTTTTTAACATTATTGCGAACTATTAATAGAGCACCGTTAGTTAGAGTAATGAACTATTCGGGAGGAACTTGCTGTAGAAGTCGCCTCTGAACTATTAAACGATTGGCTGAATTAACAATATTTAATGTCTTTAGCATTTTCAGAAGTTTCGAGTAATTTGTGTGAGCCTTTAAGATAATAAAATCTTGTTTGGAACTTTAAATTTTATTGAAGCAGCCCTAATCCCGTGAAGAACTATGGATATTTTTCGTTTAGCTGGGCTGTACAGGAATGTGGCCGTGCAGACTGGGAACTAAGGTCAGTAAGTTTCCCTTCGCTTTCTGACTGGCCACCAAATTAGTTGCCAGGCTCGCGTGATTTAAGGTGGCAATGTTCAACTTTCATTCAACATTAAACAACGACTTCTTCGCCGTCCCACATATGTTGCATCGGCAATAGTCTGTTACGTGAAATGAACATTCAAACAACTCATTCGACGACTTCTTCGCCGCCCCACAGGTGGCCACCCTGTTAGTCTTGGGTAATCTGTACACGACGAACAAAATGCACACCACGTCGTTCCAAGTCAGCTCTCAGCTCGTCGTCGGATTGTAACAAGAGGTCGCGATGGTAAACAATCCCCTGGACCATATTTAAGCTACTGTGGAGAATGACGGTAACAGGGACACCTTCAGCTTATCACACAAGAGCAACGCCCGTGACTGGGCTGGGGAAGACGTCTTGAGGAGGATGGACCATTTCCTCATTTTAGACAACCCCGCCACTTCCCCAAACTTACCCTCCAGGTGTTCCACAAAAAACAGAGGCTTTGTCGTAAGAAAGGAGTCACCATCAGTCCTGCTGCAGACAATGTATTGTGGTACATAAGGCTCCGGCTTGGCACTAGATCTGCGTCCCTCCCACGGCGCAGCCAACGAGAGGAACGACTGAGGGTCATATTGTGTAGCATCAAATTCAATTCTGCCTCGCTCAGAGACGCTGGTGGCAGTGCGACCACCAGCTTGGTGAGATTTATTGCGCCACATCCACCCAGATGCCACCTACTCCGAACGAGGGCTCTCCCCAAGGGCGCCACCCAGCCAAAGCAGCGGGTACCTGGCCGATATCCCATTGCCCGGAGTCCCCGTGCCCCAGACAAGATGGGCACATACTCTTTGGCATGCATGGGGAGGAAACAGCTCTGGCATCTTTAGTGCGATCCCTGCGTGGTCAGGGGGCTACCACCAAAAGGGTACATGACGACCCCACCACAACGGACTGGCTACCGTGCTGGATTTTAGGTGTTGAAAGGGTCCACAGTTGTGGGCACTAAGAAGGGGATTGCGCACAAGAAGGGGATTGCGCACAAGACGAGGAGGCAACCCAGAAGACATGGGGTGTAAATCCCGCCACACGACAATAGATAGCATGCAAGATGGTGGTGCACGATGGACCAATAGAAAAACACCACGTAAGGCGTCCTTCCCCAAATGGCACGCACTAACAGAAATTTTGAAAATTGGAGGTCAAACCCAAGAGGGGACCATCACATAAGGCCGAAACGTTTGAGACTCCTTTTAGTCGCCTCTTACGACAGGCAGGAACACCAAGGGCCTATTCTTACCCCCGAACCCGCAGGGGGCGAAATCTAAGTTGAGTTGTGTACACTATTAAAAGTAACCTTCACATTCCTAACATATCGTGTACCTGTCTGTATGAATAATATTTAAATTTTTACCTAACAAGATAATGAAGCGACTATTTTTGTTAAACCTAATGGTTTACAGCAAGCGCTCCTTACTAAAAGATTTTTTAAAGTCAATACTGTCCTAAAACATGCCATGGTTAAAGTTATACACCAAACCCCCTTACATGTTTGGTACTAAATTTATGATACATGAAAATAAGTAAAGCTGTCATGAACCCAAAGGTGGTATACTTTTTATTCCTTCGACCTTCGGAGTAGTCCAGCGAGTTACAGAGGGACTTACTGTTTTGTGGATTCCGAACCGTTGTGCAACTCGAGATTTTCCACCTTAACACTACCACGACCGAAAGACTAAAGTAATATGATAATCTTTGGACTGACCGGGAATCTAAAACGATCTTTTTCATCTGTAGTTTGACACTTTACCACTGAGCCGCACAAAATGCACCAAAAATATTTTTCTATGATCCAAAATTTTTCAGAAACCACCTTTATTTCTTTTAAAAATTAGTCCACTAAGAGTGTAGATAAATCTGTTACAACATTTATTTCGTTTTCACATTCATTGGCTTTGGCAAATCACAGCCAAATGTTTACCTTCCAAGCAACGATACATATCAAGTTCACTACAACCATTATTTCAGGGAAGGCGAAGATGCATTGCGACACTTGCCACTTCCGACGAATGCACAAAAATAAAGCCGAAGGCTGTCAGTAGCCAACAGTTACACTCCCGCTATGATTTGTTAACATGGCACTTGATAAATCAGTTGTGGCAGTAACTGGCTAATTTGCCGTAACAATTCAGACAGTCTGATTTGTTTATCCATTATCTGAAGAGACAACTACAACCGTTTACTCAACAGAATACAACAGTCTCTAAGAAAAACGTGATTTCATTCAAGTTCTTTTAACACCAAAAATCTTGTAACGCGAAAACAGTCTATTTTTAGGGCTACCAAGTATACCCGCTTTCTGTAGTCACGACTTAGTCCAGATTTATTTGCTTTTTTGTTTGACAAAGCTATTGCTAACTGCTATTATACCGTTGCTTTTTACTGTTTGTCTACGGGTACTGCGACTGTCACAAACTTCAGTATTGAAATTTGGTGATGGATTGTCGAAGTCAATCTTGTTTGTCATGTAAGTGACTTCTCTCAAATCCGTTCTTTCATTTCAGCGCTGAATGCAGAGAAACCGGGACAAAAAATAGCTATTTTGTTCCAAATAATGAAATATTTTGAAGGCAGCTCATAAATGCAGATCGAAAATTACTCTGTGTAAAGTGTTTGGGATTGCTAGCTACATTATCGATGACAATAACTGAGACCAAATGAAGGCAATGTTTTAACGCAATAAGTGCGATGCAGAGAGGAAAAATAGCTAAATTCTAAAGTGCTTTGCTCATGTGGTTCAAAACGTACGTCTCAAGATCTTCATACGAGCGTTGGAACTTAGTGGCAACTATTTATTCACAACAAAAGATGTTTGCACCTGTTACTGTACTTCAAAGCAGTCCCCAGCGTTGTGGAAAGCGTAGTATATCGTTAGTAGAGCCTGTTCTCTTGATGGTGCCAGTGGAGCGGTCTACAGCCTGTCGAATCTGTGGAACAGTTTTGAAGTGCATGCCACCGTCAATGCACAGTATTACTGTTCGTGTTTAGAGCATCACCTGCTACCAGCTTTGCTAAAGAAGCGGCGACACTTTCTGCGCAACCCACCTATCATTTTGCACGACAATGCGCGGACGCGTGCAACGCAAGCTGTGGCTGCTCTGTTCGGTCGATGGGACTGGGAAGTACTGTGCCATCCACCATACTCCCCGGACTTCAGTCCTTTTGACTGATTTGATTCCGTAGACGAAAGAACCACTTCGTGGCATTCGCTTCACATCTTTCCAGAAATTCGATAGGCAGTAGATCGCTCAATTCGCATCATCAACATAACAGGCTCTGCTAACGGTATAATACGCCTTCCACATCGCTGGCAACGGGTTCTACACAACTTTGAAGGACAGTAACAGGTGCAAACATCTTTTGTATCGGTTGTGAATAAAGAGTTGACATTAAGTTCCAACCCACGTAAATAAATGGAGGAATACGGACATATATGCGGACAGCAGAGTTTTTCGTAGATCTGCGGACATCACCTGTCGATAGTTTCGCCACCGATCCCTTGGGATCTGCCGGTGTCGACAGACCTCCGCGTTCAAGTCGTATCTGCATTTTGCCAAACACCGTTAGTACATAAGGGAGCTCTACACGATGAATATTAATTAACACTATATTGTCAATCCAATATACTAAACCCCCATTACACCATCAATAGTTGTCACAATTTCATTCGGCAACTTAATTTCAAAAAGCCAAGATGGCTAGGAACAAGCGTTTGCCACTATTTTGTTAACTATGCCTGTTAAACAATAAAAGAAAAATGGATACATAAATGACAGAAACAAACTGCGTACTCTTAATTTGCTCATTGAAATTCTACGTGTCTTATTGCTCATAAAAAAATTATTAATGTCGTCGCAGGACGTAATAGAGGAAGAAAATATATTAATCTAAGAGGAAATTGCAGCTGAAAAAATTAGGAGTAATAAATTTGTGGCGACAGGATGGTCATTGAGTTATTAGTGCTATAGTATCAGCAGTACAGCTGTCATGAAAACCAAAGCATTTACAGTACATCTGTTGTACAATGTTTTTAGTTCAGGGGAAGTGAAGAAACTGTTTTGTGACTATTTTTTCATGTGGCATGAAGATCAATGCTAGCGTAAAGTAACATGTAAATATGAACATATACGGGTAAAAGTAACACATTTACGACTTTTGATCAGTACCCACGGAAGTACTAAAAATGGTTCAAATGGCTCTGAGCACTATGGGACTTAACTGCTGTGGTCATCAGTCCCCTAGAACTTAGAACTACTTAAACCTAACTAACCTAAGGACATCACACACATCCATGCCCGAGGCAGGATTCGAACCTGCGACCGTAGCAGTCGCGCGGTTCCGGACTGAGCGCCTTAACCGCTAGACCACCGCGGCGGAAGTACTGCCACGGCTGGATGTTGTCCAGATTGCTTATGTGGGATAATTTCGTGAGAAATACATCTAACCAACCACCAATTATTGTATCAATTTACTGTTCGAAGTGGAAGCTGTTTTCCACAACAACGTTGAATACACTGCTGTGATGCAATTCGAGAAAGCTGAAAATGTTTTAATATTTAAAACGGAATCATTGTTCCAGACATTCACTTATCTGCAGCATTCCAAAGTGCGAAATACAGTTTTGCCTAAACTTATGTTAGCTAAAAATTTTGTATGAAAGTGCACTCAAAAAATTCAGTCTGAGGAACAAAGTCTTTACATAAAGCACGAAAGCATGCATACTTCAGACATCTGAAGCTGAGCAACGCTTTTCTTGTTTCTAGGCTTTTTGAAGTTTTCTTTATCATACGAGGAGTTCGGAACAGACAATCCTACAAAGTATTTCGATGCAACTCAAATTTTCAAACAGAAGAGCATGCTCTGGTGGTAGTTACGTGAAGCTCAAAATACATTCAAACGAAAGAAGAAAAAAAATCAACGCTCGAGACTAACAGCAGGCTCTAGCGTCATTTTGGTCACTTTTTTAATTCAGTTGGAATACTTACGTGAATTAGCGTTTAAATATAAAATTTATCAAGTATATGCAAGGTAACATATCTAATTGCTCTATTTATGGAAACAGCGTGTCTTATTACTAATACATCGCACACAAATCCAGCTTTCATTGCAAATAGTTCTTACTGACGTCTTATGCACGTTTGTCAAAAATGAACGCCAAGTCTATTTTTCAGCCTTATGTATACAACCCTTCGTTGAACATGCACCTTGGTTTAAAATTTTAATAAGGTTGCAAATCGACCCGTGGTACACAACTGCTAGACGACAATTCTATCACAAAACCTAATGGGAGGAGGGGGGGGGGGGGGAGGGGAGGAGATTGAGCGTAGTTTTGTCGTAGGAAAACTAAGTCAGTTTTCTCGAATCAGAGTTGCATCCAATTATTTAGGGGGATTAGTATTTGAGGTCTGAGCTTCACATACCACAAATAAAAAAATTTCAAAACTCTCATTGCCGTGTGATCCCTTGTCAGTCGTTCACTTATTCACCACGCCAACAGCACTCCAGCAGAACAAGGTTTTAGATCTTTTGACAAAAAAAAATCTTTAACTTCAATATTTAAAAGGAATTTCTCTAAAACGGTTAGTTGCCATCTACGCAGGAGGAAATTCTTGTGACATGTGAAGAACCAAATTAATTGGCACCTGAAGAATCTAGATACTAAAATTGAGCCGTTATTTAATGACTAGTTTTGGACGGTATCCGTGTTATTAGACTATCTCACATCACATGATTTTGTTGCAGTCGATAAGGGTGCATATACAGGAGACTTACAGCTCAAAAGTTCGCATTGATGTAGACGAACAAAAAAAAAAAGAAGTGTTCCATGTACTTAACCTACCACAGAAATGCTTACAGAAGCCAGGAGAAAAAATTTACAGGATATCGCGGTATCTTTTGCAAGTAAATAGCCGACGTAGCTAACACAAAGCACTCATTTCAAACATAAGATCAAGAAAGCTGCTTAGCGTGTGAACGTTTATCACAGCCCAAGGGCTGGCCTTTTACTTTACGCCCACTTGGTTGAAGAAATCTGCTGGAGATTGCGCGGCTGTATACGCGATTAACCTTCGTATATTTTTGAAATTAAATTTATAGGGAGATCAACCTACAAAAAAAAAAATACACCGTATGATATTGTAAGAAGACACTACGTAACCTAATCCTGATTAATTTATTCAATATATTGTTTCCTTTACAATGCTGGGCATATTTGGTCAGCTCACTTTAACTCAATGTTTATGATACGCCTGTACAGTTAATGATTGCCCGTTGTATGGTCGATGTTGCCCGACGCCGAAACGAAAATATGTAACAAACGCATCTCAAAGTTACAGGCAACTATTTAGAGCCGCATTCGAAAGTCAGTGAATAAAACTACAGACGGTACCAAATACTTAGTCACTGAAAGAGACTTAAAAACATTTCCTTCACAAAGTTTTCTGTACAGTCTCAAGGTTCTATACGTACAATACTAGAAAAACTGAAAATCTAATTCCTACATTGTAATAAAACATAACGTGAGCGAAAACATTTCGTAGATATTGTTTAACTAAAGTCATTTTTAAGAAAACATTTTTCGGTCCACTCAGATTTGTGTTAATTTTCACTGCACATCGTTGCAATATTTTTGACTGATTAATAGATGTGGCTGTCAATGTTAGTATAGAGTGTGTAACTTTCTGAACGAAGAGCAAACATCTACACGGAAATTAGCTTACGAACACAGTCCATCGCCGTCGGTGCAACGTACTGGGACCAGCCCGCAGCAACTGCTTGTACACAGCTCCTCAACCGCCGACAGCAAACGGCCGACTGCGCGGCTGTAGCGGGAACTTCATGCAAAGATAACCCAAGCGTTCAAAGATTACCTTGCACAGTCATGTTTGTGTGAGTAGAAATGGCAGGTTTAAGGAAACACCCCTACGCTTCTGACTTCTGAGAAATACGTGATCTACGGTATTTTAAAGCTCCTGCTTTTCAGTTCTAAGTCGCTGAAACCGCAATAGGGACCCTCACACTCAATATTCATACTAGCAATAACGGTTAGGTAAGGACATGAATAAATAAGTTAACTGGAACAAAGAGCAGCGCTTAAATCACCACGCTTACGCGCGACACATCTTCTGAAAGGTGAAAACCTAATTTCGGAAACTGTTTTTCGCTGTCTTGTTTACATGTTAAAGTGTGAAGCGGATTTTCTAACCCAGTTAAGTACTGCGTCTGGATAACAGCTGTTTCACTTTTTGATTTTGTGACCACAATCGCTATTTCTCTTCAGTTAAGTATTAGAGGTAAACAGTCTCATGCTCAGTCTAATATTTATGCTTCACTTTCATTGCCGAATAAGTCACTCCGTCCGTATTAGTCTAATATTTCGAAAATATTAGACTAATATTAGCCTGGCAATCCAAACTCGTCTCAAAATCGCTTATGTGTTTATGTGGGACAAAAAATCAATTCCGGAAGTGGAAAACCGGCAGCTAGACACAAATTTCCACAATCGATTTTGCAGTGTTTACAAGACCAACCAGAAACTGTATTGTGAAATCGCTCTAGGAAATCGGTTTTGGGAACTTCATGTGAACGTAGACAATATATCGCGCTTCGACCACTACGATGTTGCTGAAGTATCACACATTGTAAAGAGTTCTTTTGATTTGTTATGCCTGTATTACAGAGTTCATTCTTTCCGTTCCCCACGATGTCATGCGGCCTACCTAGTAACTTTCTCGTCTAATTAATCACAACAGTACGGCTTTCGATTATGATAATGAGCTTCCTGCCCTAAAGTTCTATAGGAGTGACAAAATGTTTATAGTACAGCCAGAGATCTTGGTTCATTGCTGGAGACGTTCACTCCATATTCATAACGGTATGTGACCTTAATGGTTCAACGATTTCAAATTTCCGAGTTAAGTCACTGGGTTCAAATGGCTCTGAGCACTATGGGACTTAACATCTAAGGTCATCAGTCCCCAAGAACTTAGAAATACTTAAACCTAACTAACCTAAGGACATCACACACATCCATGCCCGAGGCAGGATTCGAACCTGCGACCGTAGCGGTCGCGCAGCTCCAGACTGAAGCACCTAGAACCTCTCGGTCACATAGGCCGGCTAAGTCACTGGGGGCATTCGGGAAAGCGGCAGAGAAAATCCCCATTCAGACACTGGAGGAGGAGGAGATTAGTGTTTAACGTCCTGTCGACTACGAGGTCATTAGAAACGGAGCATAAGTTCGGATTAGGGAAGGAAATCGGCCGTGCCCTTTCGAAGGAACCATCCCGGTATTTGCCTGAAGCGATTTAGGGAAGTCACGGAAAACCTAAATCACGACGGCCGGACGTGGGTTTGAACCGTGGTCCTCCCGAATTCTAGTCCTGTGTGCTAACCACTCTCTCGGTCAGACATTGGATTCACGTTATCTTTTATTTCACTAAGTCGCTTACAGTAAAAGCTAGGATTCTTACTGTGAAAGGGAATGAGCAATTTTCTTCCCGAATCTCAGCCTGTACTCCATCTGATGACTTCGTAGTTGACTTAACGTACAGTCCTTAATCTTCCCTTCCAATTGTGGACAGAGTACTTCGTTTACAGTATTCGTTCCATATCTGAGTAGCATAGTATCAAACATGGACGAAAGCTACAAACCAGGTTTTACAGAAGATCTATTTGTACAGATTTAACATTTGGAATTAAACGTGGGTTTAGATATTCTTAACTGTTGACAGTACGACTACAACACAAATAACTTTTTCATCACTTAATTGCAGAGTTTTACAGCAAACTTACTTAATCAGTATGTCCGCTTTTGCAGCATAGATGATTAATGTCCAGTTTTGAAACCAAAGGTACTTTCTGTGGCTCGTTTTTTCTACAAATAAGTGAAATTAACACAAAATAATTATAAAAACTTCATATTCCAACTTGTATGATAAAATTAACATTTTACACAATTTCTATTTTAACAACGGCATGATCTTCAATTTCAGAATGCAAGGATTCACTCTCAACATTAGTAGGAACATATGTTATTTCCATGTAAAATCTTTGTATACCATTTCGGAGACTGTTTCTCCAATCATACCTTTAGTACTTGCACGGTAGCTTTTCAGCATGATCTACTGTATTTTGTGTTTCTTCATTTTAACCCCTATGGATATTTCCATGGGATTCACGTCTTCTATAATGACTCACTTTTTTGGACTGGATGTTCTATTTCAATGTCAATATTGTAAGCCATTTCTCCTCAGACAAACACATTGCCTTTACTACTGCGCCTAAGTACAATCTTTTTCATTTGCTTATTGAGAAATATAACTGGGCTGCAGATTTTTTATACTTTGATGCCTCTTATTTCCAATCATGAGGCACCCAGTAATTCCCGATCACTTTAACAGTACCATATTTCGAAAAAACAGTACGTTACTCACTTGAGTAATAGTCTTCAACCATTTCAGATGTCTCTCTGTTAGACAGAACACTCGATTTGATGGCAAAAATGAATGCCCTGTAGCAGGAAAAATAATTCAAAGTTTACTCAAGTATGGAGGTGCACAGCACTTGACCCATTTTGCACACACTGGGAAAACACTGACATTCTTAATTTGTCCACCACAGCTGTCCGTTATCGATCGAACAGGAGCTATATCAAGTATCTTGCTATTCAGTTCGTTATACTCGATTGAAATTACCTCATTTGATGATAGTTTCGTTTTCGGTCCAAGTGTAAGTTGGGACAGTTTCAGGTTTGAGTTTATCTGTTGACAGTTCTGGAAAAATTGTTAAGTTATAGTAGTAGAGTTGTCGTTAACAGGAAGCAGATTGGTCACTGTTTTGGATGCACTAAATTTTTTAACAGTTGAAACATAGCAAAATACGATCATTTTTGTTTCAAATGGTAAAAAAATACTGCTCGTGTTTGGTGTAGAGTTTTTCTTAACAGTAAGTTTGTTATCTAAACTTAATTGTTTATCACTTTACACGTTCACTGATTTCCAAACAAGTGCTACATTTATCAGTACCAGCAGAAGCAAAACTATCACAGAAATATATGCCGAAAATGTTCCTACATACTATTCTTTTACTTTTGGATCTTCCAGGATGCTACTGTTCAAGATGAACCACAGTTTAACAGTACTGAGTTCAGATAGAAGACATTTCCTTTCGACTAATGTGATTCAAGTGCTTCAAAGCTTCTAATGAAATTTAATACTGACTCCTTATGATTGAATAATTTGTATTTCCTAGAACCACGTCTGTTTTCGATAGGCGCTGATGAATTATGTTTCTTGAATCGATTAAATACTCCCAACACCTTGTGCTATGTAGTGTTCAAATCATAAAAGAAGTTATCGCTACAAACCTTCAAATTTACGATTGCAGCATTTGAAATTGCGTAATCAATCGTCGTACTTTAAAAAATTTAGGACTGTCTGAACGACAAAATTTCAAAATGAAAACATCTCTCTTCATTTTGTCTGGCACAGAATAAAATACAGAATGAAAATCTTTTCTGTCTTTCATTGGCAGCAGTCTGGATTGCAGAACTCTTTGTTGGCAATGTAGAAATTGAGGCAAAACGTTTGCCGAGTATCTATTTAAAATGCAGGCAATACAGTGTTGCGTACCTACAAGCAGAAAAATACTTTGTGCTTAAAAAATCTTATAGTTTCTGTAAGACCTGGGTCATTATTCATATGAAGATTCCTGCTCTTTCGGAAGCTCTTTCCACTATAATTTCTCTGTGAATATTTGTCAATAACATAATAAATAGCATGAAATAAACCGATTTTTATTAACCATTAACAAATTGTAAAGGCCCACCTTAACTCTACCTTAACATACAAAGATGAAAGAGTCTCTTGTCTACCTCTTTTTTCTGGCGGTCGATTCCATGGTTTAGGCTAGCTCACGTGTTTTTTACTTCTCCCAGGTGGAGTTTAGTTGGTTTCATGTTCCATGTAAACTTCATTTTGTTACTAAAATGAGCAAAACTAAAGAAACAGTCGTACAACTTGGTTCAACGGCTGTAGGATTAACACTTTCTCCCCATACTGACAGTTATGACTCTGAAGCTTCTTAGTTGGCCCGTAAAATCTATGTCCGCGACTGAAAGTGATATGAGAAATGTCCGCTTATGATACAAAGCTCGTACTTCAGATGCAAAAACTAATGCTTTCTGGTCGTTTATGACACACACACACTACGTTCGGTATCAAATCCTTGATAGAAAGTTGGACTAGAACTAACTTTTAACAAATTTTCGATCAAGATGCCATATGTCAGACTTTGTTATTAGGCTTCTCATTTAACACTTTTCTTTACAACCAACAAGAATCGCGAGGCACGCTCATGTATTACACAATGAAGAAATCCCAGACAAGTATATTAGTGCTCATTGTGTACAGTCGCCGTATATCAACAATGAAGTAAATATTACTGTTTTCCGGCAATACAACTCTGAATGCAGGATGTTAAAGTACCTTCTTCCATGTACTATGCAGTGGATTGTGGAGTGTATTTGTGGACGTGTTAATCGTGTTAAATATATTCCAGTAATGGCCGTCACGGCGCTTCCCGAGTTAGGTCAGTTTTTTTTTTTAATTCAAATGTCTGTGAAATCTTATGGGACTTAACTGCTACGGTCATTAGTCCCTAAGCTTACACAGTACTTAACCTAAATTATCCGAAGGACAAACACACACACCCACGCCCGAGGGAGGACTCGAACCTCCGCCGGGACCAGCCGCGCAGTCCATGACTGCAGCGCCGTAGACCGCTCGGTTAATCCCGCACGGTGGATTGGGGCAGTTTCTAACAAGAGACCGGTTGAGTGCGAGATCGCAAGTACAACGTTTAGTGAGACTGATTTGAAAATGTTGTGTTAACAACGATGTCAGGAAAAATATCAGCGGCTGATGACTCACCTCGTGCATCAGGAGGGCGACAAAAAATGTGTGTCCGGGAGGTGCAGAAATCAACCCTCTAGGGGATGTATGTATTACACTCCACAAAACTGATGTTGTCGACACTCAAGAAATGTTAAAAGCAAAACTAACTTGCACCACGAACACCGAATGTGAAAACGGCAGCGACAGTGATCACAAAGGTTCATACCATCAAGACCGAAGGCGAGCTCATTGTTAGTTACAAACCGTGCAGCATTTTCAGCTTGATATCTACTCATAGAATGCATATAGAACCGTGTTAGTGTAATGGAATGACGAGAACTAATGGAATGTGATGGCATGCAACCGAATGCAAAGCAGTTTGTCGTGGAGCTTATTGTGAATCTGGCTGGCCTTTAAGGCGTAGCTGCAGATAGTGCACGATAATATGTTTTATATGAACGGAAAATAAACATCGAGAGACTGAATTTGTCAGGTGGTTCGGGATGGTATGAACTGTAATGTCACACACTTTTCAGGAGGGGTAGTTTGGTCTGAAGGAGTATTATTTTTATACGCAGATCAGGAACAAAACAAAAGCAAGTTAATTTGTCCAGCTATGGGCCAAAAGCAGTGTTCACGCCATATTTTTAGTTCTCTTACGCCTATTTTTCAACTATTTCTTGCTGTTGTGTAAATATTCCGTACTGCCTTACAAGATCACGGACATGAGAAAGAATCGCAGGGGGCACAGCACCTCCAACTTCCCACAACACAATAAAAAACTTTCCAGCCAATTTACTAACCATACTAACAGTCAGCATAATTGTATATTGTATACCAAAGCGTTAAGGCACTGATGCTAGTTGATCTTGATACAACTTTCTTGGTATCTCTAATTTCCAGGGTTCCTTTCATATGCATTTCCTCTTCAAATCCCGATTTGTTGGAGTTGAAAACAAATTCCGTACTGAGAGATAGAATAAGTTTGTATGTCACCTACAAATTTTCGGACCGATTCCTCAGTTTTCTGTGCATCGTCAAGTTGACGCTTTCTTTGAAATGTCGTTACCTTACGTCTTCCAATTCCGTAGCATTGTTTGAAGTTATCCAACTATCCATTGCTTCCCTTGAAACCATTTACATATGTTGCGCGCAATTTGATGTGCATAACGTAGTAGTTCACAATCGTGCACATCCTGTAAATCGTATGGAGCATCCCTGAAACGCGCAAATACCAGTTTTTGTAACTAGTACGCTTGTCGTCCCTGGAATATCTAAGTTTTTCCTTATACATTACAAGGTCATACTGCTGCGGACTTAATCAACTTTTTTTACTACGATTGTCCTGGAGGCGGCATTTGTGGCACCCTGTCCGACAAGGATGATGATGATGATTAACTACATGGCTAGACACCTGTTTTAATATCACTTTCATTTAAGCACGTATCGCCACCAATCTGGTCACGTATATATACACCCAGTCGGGTGTACATGACAACACGCATTCCACTGACTCATGTTGTAGAAGCGCTAATACTTCATCTGCCACTCCTTTTCTCACTCTGCGAAATTCCTTCGGTTTCTTTCTGATGAAATGTCAACTTTGGCAATTGTTGTAGATATAATGCAATGTTCGTTTTGTTTACCGTTGTGATTGCCTTGTATCGACACCCATACCCCTGCAGCACTGTTGTGAGTCACTTATCGACTGAGTAGTCCAAGTACGCTTCGCAGCCGCATGCTGTGCTCACCGTTGGTTATATCTACTCCCTCCCCCTGTTGCCACTAGCAGCCAATATTGTGATAGTAAATACGTCGGGAGTCAGATGCCGTAAACATCATTGGCCTTTTGCTACCTTGCACTCAAGGAGTTCTTGTAAAAGTAAAGAGATGGCAGCATGTTAACAACTGCCAGATCGAGAAAGCTATCTAGCTTGCCTGTATGTGAGAACCCAAATATTTCCACAGTCACGGAGCAGTATCTGTATTGTTTATGGTTTTCTCCTCAAGGAAAGTTATTACAGACCATTTACTTCAGATTCCCCACACTCAACCAAACACGCATCTCAAATGGTTCTAAGCACTGTGGGACTTAACATCTGAGGTCATCAGTCCCCTAGAATTAGAACTACTTAAACCTGACTAACCTAAGGACATCACATACATCCATGCCCGAGCCAGGATTCGAATTGCGACCGTAGCAGCAGCGCGGTTCCGGACTGAAGCGCCTAGAACCGCTCGGCCACAACGGCCGGCCACGCATTTCATCCATGACGGAACTGTTATGTTAGATTTATCGCCAGCAACTATTCTTGAACTAGTTCCATTTTCATTTTTATGAAAACAAGAACAAATATTAAAAGAAAGAGGAAAATCTTTTATCGATTATGACTGTGGAGCACAGCGATTGTTATAAACAAACGTTTTCAGAAATTACTGCAGTCAGACGCCTTTCATGATGCTAGAATTTTTATTTTCCCATTACTAGTTTGAAATCACTTAGCGACTCACTGTAAAATGGTACAGTTGTAAGCAGTAATTCGTAACATTGTGGGAGGTCTTTGGATGGCCATGACACGACAGAAAGCATTGACACAAGCAGTCACTGGATATGGCGACACTTCCGGAGTGGTTTAGATAAAGTGATGACTGTGGCGCTCAAACGTTGAAAGGCTTTCTGGCATGACTGCAGATAGAGTGCAGCCTTCCGTTTGCGGCAGCACTACGACCTCATAGTCCTGGCGACATTTTACCATTTTATCCCCGGGAAAGATCCCTGGTACTCAGTGTGCTAGGACTGAGTGGACATGGTGCTGTCCTGACGGGATTGGAATGAGGAAAAATCCCGCTTCTACCTGTGATCTCCATGGCCGGAGTCTGGTACTGCCTCCTAAAACACCACATCCACGACCTGGAGTTGACTACTTCATAAGCAACTAATTTCGACTTGACGGCATTACAGCTTTTTGATGTAGGGTTACTATTCGCGCACAAATAATTCTATAAAACATTGTTTATGTTCGCCAGATATGTCAATTACACGTCACTATACACATTAACATAACAGCTGAAAAATATTTCTACTACGATTTGTGCACCACCAAGTAATCCTATGTAGTCGACTAAATAAAACTTAGTCAACCTAAAATTTTAGGATGTAAATAACTCTAGATACATCGACACCCAAGGTGCTTGCTTGTGTCAACCTTTTTCCGTTTCACTACACCAACACAACGATCCTCACTATGCTACGAACTACTACTAAGGGCTGCACCATCTGAGAGTCACTAGATGACTTGAAACCGGTAATGGGAAAATAAAAATTCTACCATCATGTAGACTGGCAATGGTAAGGAAAGCGTTTCCGAAGAAAACAAATTTGTTGACATCGACTACAGATTTAAGTGTCAGGAAGTCGTTTCTGAAAGTATTTGTATGGAGTGTAGCCATGTATGGAAGTGAAACATGGACGATCAATAGTTTAGAAAATGGTTCAAATGGCTCTGAGCACTATGGGACTCAACTGCTGTGGTCATTAGTCCCCTATAACTTAGAACTACTTAAACCTAACTAACCTAAGGACATCACACACATTCATGCCCGAGGCAGGATTCGAACCTGCGACCGTAGCATCGCACGGTTCCTGACTGCGCGCCTAGAACCGCGAGACCACCGCGGCCGGTGATAGTTTAGACAAGAAGAGAATAGAAGCTTTCGAAATGTGGTGTTACAGAAGAATGCTGAAGATTAGATGGGTAGATCACATAACTAATGAGGAGGTATTGAATATAATTGGGGAGAAGAGGAGTTTGTGGCACAATTTGACCAGAAGGAGGGATCGGTTGGTAGGACATGTTCTAAGGCATCAAGGGATCTCCAATTTAGTATTGGATGGCAGCGTGGAGGGTAAAAATCGTAGATGGAGATCAAAAGATGAATACACTAAGCCGATTCAGAAGGATGTAAGCCGCAGTAGGTACTGGGAGATGAAGAAGCTTGCACAGGATAGAGTAGCATGGAGAGCTGCATCAAACCAGTCTCAAGACTGAACACCACAACAACAACAACCATCACGAAAGGCAGTTGATTAGAAATACCAGTATTTCTGAAAACCAATACAAAGAGGAATTTAAAGCGAGCAGAGATCAGTGGTATTGGCGAAAGGTAACAGTGCGGGATTAGCCGAGCGGTCTGAGGTGCTGCAGTCATGGACTGTGCGGTTGGTCCCGGTGGAGGTTCCAGCCCTCCCTCGGGCATAGGTGTGTGTGTTTTTCCTTTGGATAATTTAGGTTAAGTAATGTGTAAGCTTAGGGACTGATGACCCTAGCAGTTAAGTCGCATAAGATTTCACACACATTTGAACATTTTTGGTAAAAGGTAAGAGATTGTTAAGACTTTTGCAGCGGCCAGTAGCCAGTGTTTTGGACTTACGATGTTTTTAAATTTTTCAACTGTCCCAAAATCGTCTTTGGCTGAAGTCTGTCTCTCAGAATTATATTAATCTGATATATTAATGATGGGAGTAATTCCGAGTAAATAACTTCTGATACACATTTGCTAGAAATATAGACATTCATTTACATTCTCATTCATAAAGAAAAGAATGTTAAGCGTTTCATGCTTCGTAAATACATATTTAACGATTGAAATAATCAACTTTTAAATGAGTCAGTATTCTTGTCTACGTTTGCTTGCAATTGTTCTTTTCCTTCTGTTTTACACGAAGAGAGTAAAAAAACAATAAAGTCAATCCAGCCAAACGAGCGTCGCATCAGTTTCAGACGGTCCTATGTGAAATGAATATGTAACTTTAATATCTCGCACCCACTCCACTCGACAAATTACACTCTAGCCTTTACTAAAGAACACACACGATATTTGATGTGAATATAACATGTAGCACTTAATACAGTTCACCCAACATTAAGGTGGCTGTAGAATACACAACGTTGCCCGATGCTCTCAGCCAAGCCCTCCGTCTCCTCCTTATAGTGGGATCTCTACCACGTACGTCACCCTGTCGTAAGATCACTGACGTAAATAAACTTTATCGAAACAACCTTGCTGAATGAGTAAACAAGAGGACTTCGTATTTGAGTGTATAGAATATTTATAAGTAGAAGCTAAATTAAACAGCTACAACCCCGTCTATAATGTACTTATAAAACACGCGGAGAGGCAGTGAAGCTTTTCATTTACTTCAGTGTTTATAACACATCAGTTATAGCAGCATCAATTAATACTAAATGTTCAACATTTGCTCAGTAATGGTTATACTGAACTGAGATTGTTGGAGGCACTGTAAGCTGCGCATTACTCGTCACAATATCTTATCAGAGGTTTCGTTAAACACGGCTTATATGTTGTCTTATGGTTTTAGAGTGGTAGCAGAACGTTCTTTAACAATCTTTACTTTGGCTGTCACGCCAACAATAAAACAGTTTGGCAATGACTAAAAGCAGGATCGCAAAACATCAATAAATACCTCTACATACTTCGGTTATAGATCCACCAGAATCACGAGCTTGCTCCGAATCTGATCCGTGTCGCGGATTGAATGGGAGGGCTGGTGAGACGGCCAGATACAAACTTCGCAAACATTTCGAACGCGTTCTCATACTGACTTCGATTTGCTCTAGACGAAGGCAGATGGACTGCACAGATACCGCCCCGGCAGGAGTGGTGGCGTCAGGAAGGGGATCCGGTCACCAACATTAGCACAATCCATATAATAATGCTCACCAAACAGAAGATTTCTTTTTTGTGGGGGGGGGGGGGGAGAGGGGGGAGGAGAGGAGGTAGTTGTGGCTTTCTTTGGAGCTTAAAGCCTAATGGGTACACATTATCTAAGAACTATCGGTCAGTCACGGTTATTAGTATTCCAGTAAACGTGGTCCAGTATTTAAACAAGGAACGCCACACCCCACAGTACCGAGCGAGGTGGCGCAATGGTTAGCACACTGGACTCGCACTCGGGAGGACGAAGGTTGAATCCCGTATCCAGCCATCCTGATTTAGGTTTTTCGTGATTTTCCTAAATAGTTTCAGGCAAATGCCGGGATGGTTCCTTTGAAAGGGACTTGCGCTCCGTCTATAATGACCTCGTTGTCGACGGGACGTTAAACAGCACTAACGTAACACCCCACAGTAACACAGGCATAGTTACTAATTGAGGTAGTTCTGCATCGCCCTTGCACTGCAAATTTCCATTAGACAAAGGATCAGTAATTCGGAATGATTCGGTGTTTCAGTTGCCATAAATCGACTGCTCGTGTAGATTCCAGGGCTCTGTGATGTCATAACATGGCTACCTCGTATAGGTGAGATTGAGGGTTCGAATCTTGCCGATCATGGGGGTTTGAAGCGCACCGTTACTATGCGCTTACCCGTTGAATTCGAACATATGCTTACTGATTTTTAATGAAATGAAACATGACATTTAAACAGAACAAGTTTGACAAAGTAAATATGACACTAGGGCTGAAGGTAAATCACAGTAAGACCAAAATAAGGTACAATCAATATGCCGATAGCAAGGAAAAGAGCAATGCAGTTGTGGAAACAGTTGAATCTGTATACTTAAGACAAATGAAAAAAGCAGATGGGCAAATGAACAAGAGAGTAAAATTTCGTCGGCGTTCATTTGGGAAACAATGAATTCTTATACCATTGTAGATTGCCAGTACTATTTTATACCATTTTACGGAAGTGAAACAAATGTCAGATACGCAAACGATGCAAAAATTAGGGTTTGTCAAACGATTAATGAAAAGATGCATGTTGTACATAATAAGAAAAGAGAAATACAAATAATTATTGTGGGCTAAGAGCCAAATGTCATTTTATTTGAAACCGAAGTCGCCGTCAGATTCTTTCCGATGAAATCAAATTTAATGTCCTAGAAAATTTTCATGACTTAATTTCGTTCTCATTTTGGAGCTGATAAATACAAAAACCCAACCTAAATCACTATGCTGTCTTCAGTATATATTCGGAACTCACCTTCCAAAATTTGTATCACATGTCATTTTCCTGGTGGATGCAAAGCTGAACTACCGGCAAAAAATACGCCGCATGGCAAATAGAGTGTCTTTATTCTTGAAATCATTGACAAAATGGGAATCATTCCTCTCACAATGGTTCCTCTCGCTGTCAACACAGAGGTACAGTGATTGCTCTTCCACACATGCGCTATTTAATGCTCACAGATATTCCTATACACAGCACTACATGAGTCAAATTATGTTACCAACAGTCTACATATATAGTATTGTGTGTTAAATGGTAGAGAAGTACATGGAGCCCAGGGCTGTAAAAATGCATCGTATCAATATTTAATAAGTAATTATTGTGTGTATATCGTGTGAGTTAACTTTGCCGGCCGAGGTGGCCAGCGGTTCTAGTAGCTTCAGTCTGGAACCGCGAGACCGCTACGGTCGCAGGTTCGAATCCTGCCTCGGGCATGGATGTGTGTGATGTCCTTAGGTTAGTTAGGTTTAAGTAGTTCTAAGTTCTACGAGACTGATGACCTCAGATGTTGAGTCCCATAGTGCCCAGAGCCATTTGGACCATTTTGAGTTAATTTTATATGATTCGTTATATCACAAATAACACAATAAGTTGTGGTACGATATATAGAAACAGGATGTCACTATGCCTGCGTTATGGAAATCATTGTCAGCTGCTCTCGAATTCTAGAATAGGATAGTATTACTTTGGAACGATTTATGGAAACAACAGACAAGTAGATTCTGACCGGAAATTAAATTCAAACTGTCTCGGGTAAAGAATAAGCGCGACAGAAATAATTCTACAGAGAACAGAGACCTTATGTCGTAAGAAACGCCTGCGTTTTGGGCTCAAAAATCTCCGTTACCTTTCTGAGAATCATTCATTCATGTATAAAACAGTGGAAAATGGGTGTTGTAGAATACTTCAATATTAACTGAACATCCGTAACCGAACAATTCCTGGGTCCTAGGGAACTGCTATTAGATCAAATACAGAATCTATATCAGAATTAGTTCTTCTCTCGCCAAAATTGTACACAATAAATGGAAGAGAACACCTGCCAAACAGTCACCTGTCAGCAGCAGACTTTTAATGCTATAAAATGTCAGGAAAAGAAGAACCTTTCCCATCCTAAGAAGTTTTGACCTTACGTAAAGTAAGCAAGCGGAGCAAAATAACCTGTTGTGTCGCTCAGAGAGCATAACGCTTCCGAAAAGGAAAATGACAGAGAGAAGGTCGAAATATTGCGTTCATTATTACGAAACTCTTCCACTGCGGAGGATTTTTATACGGTTTTATACGGTTCCGCCAAAATGTCACATATTGAGATAAGTCATCGAGGAACAGAAAGTCAACTAAAATCGCTCAATAGGGAAAAGGCATCTGAACCAAATGAAGCACCTGTGATATTCTACATAGATTGTGGTGAAGAGTTTGTTTCCCTCTGGCAGTAGTTTTTGTACGTCGCAGGTCGCTGAAACAACAAAGGATACCAAAGTTTTGAAAAGAGCACAGGTCATTCCAGTTTTCGAGAAGGATCGTAGAGTTGATGACGTAACTGTAAACCTCTATCGCTTACGTTAATGTGTTGTAGAATTATGGGACATGTTCTGTTCTCAGGCATCATGACGTTTCTAGAGAACGAAACTCTCCTCTGTAACAACTAACATGGACTCCGTAAACAGAGGCCTTACAAAACACAGCTCACTGTCCTTATCCATGAAATCCAGAGGCCGTAGACCAAGGTGCCCTGGTCGATGCCTTGTTCCTTGACTTCGATAAGTTCCGCACCGTCGTTCAGTGAACAGAATACAAGCTTAGCTGGTATCGGAATAACTTATGACTGGACATGAACGTTTTAAGATATATAACTCAAATCTTTATTCTTGATGGTACGGAATCGACAAATGTACAAGTAATTTCTGGACCCTTGCTCGGGAGACTTACACGGCCATTATTCTCTACAACATCTACAAATAATCCAGTGAATAACGTCTGAAGCGCAACGAGGCTTTTTGCTAATGATACTGTTCTTTGATAACGCCATATGACCGTAGCGAAATGCAGGAAGACCTGAGGAGGAGCGATGTTTGGTGCAGGGACTGGTATTTGACCCTGAACATAAATAAATGTAACATATTGCACGTAAATAAGCGAAGAGATCCACCAGAATTCGATTACACTGTTGATGAAAATTCACTGGCAACAGTAATAACCGTAAAATACCCATAAGCACCCTCTCAAAGCGATCTAAAATTGAACGATCAAGTAAAACTAATTGCAGAAAATGCAGATATTAGGCTAAGATTCATTGAACGAATACTGAAGAAATAGGATCATCAACAAAAGAAGTGACATATTTTGTAGATGTACAATGTGTCCAGAAGACCCTCACACGGTGACTTCTGGGAGCGGAAGAAGCGTGTCCCATCCCACACATAGACTGCTGAGTAGAGATGAACAGTGCAGAGGGAAATTACACTGACGTCTCCCGTGCTTTTCCTAAAGCAGTTGTGGAAAACCATCTTTTTGTTTCGGAATCGATGGAAAAGTATGCAGTCCCCGTGATCAACCAGCAACAGCCTGTCCACTCATCTTAAAATCTTAGTAAGATCAAACGTGAAAACATGACACACGGGAGCAGACAGTAAACGCACAATCGCGAACAATCTGTCTAATAGCAAAAGTGGCCAATTCAGTGTGCCAGCAACCAGAAAAGAAAGTGAATGTTGTCGGACGTCATCTCCTTTGTGGCCATTTCCTCCACTGTTTGATGGTTCTCCCTAGCTTTGATTAGCTTTAGTGAAAAGGTGTGGGATTTCGACATCGTTATCCTAGGCAAAACCTCATCATGCTGCTTCCATTTCTTTTCCCGATCGTTTGAATTGCTGTCTCCGACTTGAACAGTATCGCTGATAGCTACACGTAACGCTCGAACAACCTGGTTCAACATTTCGTCTTGATACCAATTCGGTTCATTTTCACTGCTTTTGCTTTGAAGGAGCTTCTCAGTTATCTCCATTAAATCCAACCTGGGAACTGTGCGACAGTGGCTCGTAATGATAATGTATATCCAGCGAAGTTTAAGTGTTCATTTCGAAAGCTGAAGCGGCATATAAAAGAAAAAAAATCTTGTTTCGATGGGCTATGGGAAAGCACTTTAGCAGCTAATACTCTGACATTTAAAATTACAGCCAGTTGTAATAACCTGGAAAGCATTTTCATTACAGAAAATTTCATTCAAATCGAAATTAAGACAGGTAACAGCTGATAGAGAATATTTAAGTCAGATACAGCTACTAAGAAACGGATTACTAAGACCACCTATTAAAATTAGACTCTGACATCGTCTGCGCAATAAGTAATTCATTATGTATGTGAAGCATTACACTGCAGGAAAGTAGATTCGCAGAAACTTACATTTTTTTGAACGGCAGCTTCTAAGAAAGTAGTTAGGCTCCGTACGATACCCCGAAAGACACGATTCAATAACATTAAGACGTGAAGTATTAAATAGATAAGTACTTATACCCCCTTGACGTGAACGAAATGAAACAGTGGACATTAATTAGTGTAGTGTAGTGAGGGTCTCAGAAGTGGAATTGATATTGACAGCAGCGCTGCATAACGCATGAAACAAGGGATTCCTCGAACATCGCTGGATATCCTGCAGAGAAACCATCTTATGGTGTGTGGCGGAGGATACTTCTGGTACTACTATCTCTCCCCCATCCCTCCTTCTCTCTCCTGGTCCAATCGCGATTGGCGTTTTTAACGATTGATTGTCGGTAAACCTCTGTATTAACTCATTTTTTTATGATTTTATCGATGTGGTCATTCCTCGAGAAGTATGGGGGAGGAAGTAATATACTACCCGACTCTCCTCGAAAAGTATTTGCCCGGAACTTCAGTAGTAAATATTTTCGTGATGCTCAAATCCTCTCTTGTAGCGTCTGAATCTGCTGTTTAATGACATCTCGCGCCGACTAAACGACCCCGTGACTAAACGCGTCGCACTTCGTTGGATATTTTCTATCTCTTCCAATAATCCAAGCTGGTAATGGTCCGAGGCTGGTGAGCAATACCCAAGAATCGGTGAAACAAGTGTTCAGCAAGCCACTTCTCTCTTGAATAAATTTGATTTCCTTAAGATCCTTCGAATCAATCTAAGTGCGGTACCTGTTTTTCTTACAATTTGTTTTATGTGGTCATTCCACACTGTTGTGCTACACAATCAGCTGGGTCTACAAGGTTCAAATGGCTCTGAGCACTATGGGACTCAACTGCTGTGGTCATTAGTCCCCTAGAACTTAGAACTACTTAAACCTAACTAACCTAAGGACATCACACACATCCATGCCCGAGGCAGGATTCGAACCTGCGACCGTAGCAGTCGCACGGTTCCGGACTGCGCGCCTAGAACCGCGTGGGTCTACAAGGATTTGTGATTATTACGGAAGGCACCTCAAAACTGTGGACTACGTTTTATTCGTTGCCAATTGCATACATCCACTGCTGATGCTTACTCCAACACTCCAGCAAGAAAACGTTCTAATCCATAAGGACAGAACCATTCTATACAGTGGCTCGAGGATGACGATTATGAATTTCAGTGTACGTTATGGTGATATTTATGATGATGGAAGGGTTTTGTTCGAATTCAAAACCTGGAGCATTTTGTGCCCATAATAAAATACATAGATATCTTTGTGGTAAAATATACTGACTTTCTAATTAAATGAATAAACCTTTTTTAGAACACACACACACACACACACACACACACACACACACACACAAACGGGCGCGCTTGGGAACCCAGTAAAAGCCTGGACAGTGTCTCCAATTATAACTATATATGATAACAGACAAGGAAGAAATATCAGTATTCAGCGTCCCAGCGAAGACGAAGTTGTTAGAGGCGAAGCCAAAGGTCAGAATGGAGTAAACAAATGGACCCTGTACTTTTCAAAGGAATTACTCCGGCGTTTCCCTTATGCTATTTTGGAAAAGCACGTAACCTTCAATTCTGCATGATCGAACGGGGATGTAAATCGTGTTCCTACAAAATGAGAGTCCAGTGGGCTAACCACTGTGCCGCCTCGCTCGCTTCGAGAAGTGAAGAGTAAGCATATAACCAACTAGGCGGAAACAACGAGATGAACAAGACCTAGTGTGCCGACGTTGAGACAACACGAATAAAAAGTAACACGGCCGCTAACGATTCCAGCGGATTTTCGAGCAGACTAGCTGGGCACTACATTTAAGGCGCACAGTATATCAGCGACATTTTTCATTGTGATTTATTGGTGTTGCGGAAAATTATATCTGAACTGTACAGTAAGAGAAAATCATTGGTCGCACAATTGCAAAAGAATGTCTGAATTAGAAACAATCAACAGCAATTACAATGATTCAAAACGAAGAGACTCCCTTAATCTATCTGAACATATAGGCCTTATTTTGCTTAAATGATTTGATACAGCTTTAAGTTGTTACTTTTTTATATTTGTGCTACTTTACAATTTCGGTCTTAGACCATTTTCAAGTATCCGTACAAAAATGTAATGCTGACACATTGTGCCATAATAGTCTCTGCACATGATCGTTATATTTGAATGGCGCCAAATGCTAACCACTGTGCCGCCTCGCTCGCTTCGAGAAGTGAAGAGTAAGCATATAACCAACTAGGCGGAAACAACGAGATGAACAAGACCTAGTGTGCCGACGTTGAGACAACACGAATAAAAAGTAACACGGCCGCTAACGATTCCAGCGGATTTTCGAGCAGACTAGCTGGGCACTACATTTAAGGCGCACAGTATATCAGCGACATTTTTCATTGTGATTTATTGGTGTTGCGGAAAATTATATCTGAACTGTACAGTAAGAGAAAATCATTGGTCGCACAATTGCAAAAGAATGTCTGAATTAGAAACAATCAACAGCAATTACAATGATTCAAAACGAAGAGACTCCCTTAATCTATCTGAACATATAGGCCTTATTTTGCTTAAATGATTTGATACAGCTTTAAGTTGTTACTTTTTTATATTTGTGCTACTTTACAATTTCGGTCTTAGACCATTTTCAAGTATCCGTACAAAAATGTAATGCTGACACATTGTGCCATAATAGTCTCTGCACATGATCGTTATATTTGAATGGCGCCAAATGCCATTGTGTTGTCATAAAAATACCAGTAATACGGGTACATGTCACAGATTTAAAATTCCATGGATTGCCACGTACCATAGACCTCGACTTACACGTTATGACAGCACAACAGTTAATGGCACTGTGGAAACAGCTACGACAATTGCACTCACAAGAACGATGACAGTGGACCTGAAGGCTTTATCAAATCATTTAAACAATTTATCGCAACTACTTATTCAGGTTCAATGAAGATCATGTTAGCGTTACCTTGTCTACGTTTGTTCACCTTCTAAACAGCACTCACTACATTGACTCGGGAAGAATGACGACTACGCGTTTTGCTCCTCAACAACGCCTCTCAACAATAAGGTCGCTGTATAGCTATTATTGCCAGATAGTGAAATTTGCCTGCTCTGTTGCTGGATGGAAACGTTGAAGCATAGTCCGAAAGAGGACATGGCTCACAAAGTCATAACAAATAAAGAAAGAAAAGAGGTTTAAAAATTAATGCGGAGAGGTAAGTCATTTCTCCAACCACTCATGTTCCTGTATTTTGTCTACAAGAAAGAGTCACTCCCTCGACTCCTGACTATTAATGCACGCTGTTATCATAGTGCCATTTCGCCCAGGCAGCATCATAAAGAAACTTGCTGCTATCGCACAGACGTCTACCGCTAACGTGGTTTACGTGGCAACAGTGCGCGTGGTTCACACAGCCGCCGCCTACACAACTGCTCACGTTCAACGAGGAATTTCTAGCTGCTACTTCGTTTCGGTAGCGTAAGATCCCAGATGTCGCCGAGCAGGCGCTAAAGCAAATATGCTATTTGACAGAAACCTTCCGATTTTTGCAGATTTCTGCTAACTGAGGACTGAAACAAGACTTGCTGAATTAGAGTGTTTCAAATTATTTAATAGATTAGAAAGTGAAAAGGACAGAAAAGTCACGATGTCATACTGTTTCGTCTTTCATTGCCTGTCACGAAACGCCTTAAATAAAAGTTTTATATTTTATCTTGAAAAATGTGCAGCTGATGTTGGAGTAAAATGTATCGGAGATATTGATACGAAGGAGCTAATTTACAAAATAGTTTCTTTCAAATTCCAGGTGAAACAGATGGTGACGTGCATTGACACAGCTTCCGATGTTAGTATTTTGAAGCTATTTTCGAAGTTGGAGTTAGGGGACGCTTATCCAAACACCAAAATTGCTTTAAGGATATTGAAGACAATCCCAGTGACTACATTATATCGCGAACGCAGTTTCAGCTAATTAGATACGAAAAAAATATAACGAAGTTCAAGTATGGGTGAAAGCTGACTTCCAAATTTAGCCATCTTCTTGATAGAATACGACACAGCTGTAAAACTTGACATTAATGACATAATCCACAAGTTTCCTTCACTAAAGAAAGGAAATTCAAAGTAAAATTATAAGAACACACTTCCTGGAAAGGAATATCTCCTCAGCTTTTAATTATAAACACTTTTCTTTATTTATGTTTAGTAATTATACACTAACTGTAGTTAATGACTCAGAAATAAAAGCTTTTTTGTTATACATGCTACTTAACCAATGTACAGTATTTGCCACAAACAATAAGACGATAAGATGTAGATTTTTGTTTTGCTTTCAGTTTTTTTAGAAAGTTTATACAAGTTGTAATTAATCTACTACAGCGATACGTCTAATTTGTTGTGTGCATTATTTTATATCACTATAGTTCTTTACGTATTTTTTCAATATTGGTTCATTTTTATTAATTCTGCTCACAAGGTGAAAAATTTGCTAAATCTGTGTTGCAAAATATTGCACAAAGGATCTACTCGAGGGAGTGATTGGGAGGGGGGGGGGGGGGGTAGTTCAGGCAGGGACATAGGGACATAGGATCACATCGTTTCGGGTCTGTGCGGATCATTCAGTTTGCCGATTATCTATGCAAAGTTAGGCGATGTTTGGGCTATGAGGAATTTGAGGAATACGATACTGCTACTCGTCTGACTGATCGTCAGCCATTTTCTGGCTGTGAAGACACATCCGCGAGAGATTCAATAGCGGTGTCTACGAACAAAGGTCTTAGCAGCTAAGTGATTCGGATGTAGTACACAGACCAGAAGCAAACGATACGAAATACAATTAGCTTTAAGTATAATTTTGTAAATAAGTTTTCAATTTCCGAAAGTATCGCATAAGTAGGGAAGTGGGCATTCTTATGGGACATACAGCCTGTATCGTAAAAACAATAAATAACTCTTTCCTGTACAACTCCAGTGTTTAGTATTCAAATGAACTACAAATACAGATAATTACAACCAGTCACCTCTGAAATAGTTATTTATTCCTATAAACTTGGTATGAGCCTTTTCGGGGTTATCTTCAGATGAAACATACAGAAGTTTGCATTTGACTCAGTACCACACCTATACTTATTATCAAAGGTACAATTATATGGGGTATCAGACGAAGTATGTGACAGGATTGAAGATTTGTTGGTAGGGAGGTCGCATCGTGTTGTCTTGGATGGAGTGCCATCGACACTTGACTTCAGGGAAGTGTGTTGAGTCCCTTTCTGTTCATGTTGTATATTACTGATCTTGCGGACAATATTAATAGTAACTTCAGATTGTTCGCAGATGATGCAGGTATCTACAGAGTCTGCATGAAGCTGTACAAATATTCAGTCAGACCTTGATAAGATTGCAAAGTGGTGCAGTGGTTGGCAGCTTGCTTTACATGTTCAAAAATGTAGAGATGTGCCCCTCACAAAACGAAAAAACATAATATTCTATGAAAATAATATTTTTTAGTCACAGTTGAAATCTTTAAATTCATACAAACACTTTGGTGTAACGCTTAGTAGGAGCATGAAGTAGAACGATCACATAGGCTGTTGTGGGTAAAGCAAGTAGTAGACTTTGGTTTACTGGTAGAATACTAGGGAAATGCAATCATTCTACAAAGGAAGATGCTTACAAATTACTTGTGTGACCCATCCTAGAATACTACTTAAGTGTGTGGATACCGTACCAAATATGACCAGCAGGGGATATTGGGCTCATACAGAGAAGGGCTGCACGAGTGGTCACAGGTCCATCTGACCCACAGGAGAGTGTTCCTGAGATGTTGAAAGAACTGAACTGGCGACACTTGAAGACAGACGGAAACGGTCCCGAGAAAGTCATGTAGCAAAGTTTCAAGAAGCGGCTTTAAATGATGACTCTAGGAATATACTACAACCCCTACCGATCGCTCCCATAGGTATCGTGAAGATAAGATTAGATTAATTACAGCACACACAGAGACATTTAAACAACCATTTTTCTTGAACTCCATAAGTGAAGGAAACGGGAAAATGTCCTAATAACTGGTACAGTGGGACCTCCGCTTTGCCATGCACTTCACAGTGCTTTGCAAAGTATAGGTGAAAATGTAAATGCAAAATTAACATTTAATGTAAAGTTAGAAACTTATTTTCGTTGCGTGACGCAGGGTATTGGTTAGTGGCAATAAGGGCGGTATTGTGTGAGTAGTTGACATCCACGTGACAGCTTCGATTTTAATTACCTGTTGCCCAAAGAATTGATTACCTTTCACTACAAACACTGCATCTCACCATAAGTCCACCAGCATCCAGCATGTACGGCATAACTAATCGAGGCGTAACGTTGCAAAGGGACATTAAATGGAACGAACACTTAAGATCGGTTGTAGGGAAGACGAATAGTCAACTTCGGTTTATTGGGAGGATTTAAACTGTCAAATTGTTGGCACCATCGCACTACGGTCGGACCCGACATTACATTTGGTCCACATGCTGCCAGAATTTCACAGGGAATCTACAGGGTGAGTCACTAACTATTGTCACCAAGAATAACTCCGAAAGTATGATAGGAGTTGAAAAGTTTGTGGGAGAAAAGTTGCATGGGACAACGGGGGCCATAGTATGACGTTGGTTTTTTGTTGCTAGGTGGGGTCGCGTCAGATATGAAGGTCAACTTTGCTTCTCTAAATGGGGTGCTATAGTTTGGTACTTATTTTCTGATAGCGGATATCGAGACAAATCCAATGATGTGTAACAGTAAGGTCCTTGAAGGTCAACGAAGGTCAAAAAGGTGGCTTGAACGTCCATTTACAGAAGGTGTTCGAAGTGATCAATGCAGTGCTGCAATCTTCTTATCATGGACTGAGTGGCATTCTTTATCACATCGGGACTTATCCAAGCACATGCTGTGACAATTCTCTCTCGCGTCTTCAGTTGGAACGTGTTTATAAACAACGTGTTATACGAATACCCACAAGAAAAATCCAGAGGGGTCAAGTCTGGCCAACGAGCCGGCCGTGACACATCTCCTCCGTATCCAATCCAACGATTTGGGAATTGTCTCTGCAACTCATTTCTAGCCATCAGCGAAAAATATGCCGGACCCCCATCGTGTTGGTACCACATTCTGCTCCTTGTTCTTAAAGGTATTTCTTCCGATAACAGACCTAATGTTTCTTGCAGGAATGTGGTGTACTTCCTATCATTAAGATTGACTTTGATGATATAGGAGCCTATAATTCTCTACTCCAGAATCCCACACCATACACTCACAGACCACGGTTTTTGGTGTGTAACTTGCCGCAGTCAACATGGATATTCAGTTGCCCAATAATGCATGTAATGCAAATTAGCATTTCCATACGTCGTGAATGTAGCCTCGTCACTAAGTAAAATGAAACTAATAAAAGCGTCATCCCTCTGAATCTGAAATTTATTCCATCGGCAGAATTCAATGCGCAGTCGCGGATTGGCATAACCATAATACACCACTGGCCATTAAAATTGCTACACCAAGAAGAAATGCAGATGATTAACGGGTATTCATTGGACAAATATACTATACTAGAACTGACATGTGATTACATTTTCACGCAATTTGAGTGCATAGATCCTGAGAAATCAGTACCCAGAACAACCACCTCTGGCCATAATAACGGCCTCGATACGCCTGAGTATTGAGTCAAACAGAGCTTGGACGGCGTGTACAGGTACAGCTGCCCATGCAGCTTCAACACGATACCACAGTTCATCAAGACTAGTGACTGGCGTATTGTGACGAGCCAGTTGCTCGGCCACTATTGACCGGACGATTTCAATTGGTGAGAGATCCGGAGAATGTGCTGGCCAGGGCAGCAGTCGAACATTTTCTGTATCCAGAAAGACCTGTACAGGACCTGCAACATGCTGTCGTGCATTATCCTGCTGAAATGTAGGATTTCGCAGGGATCGAATGATGGGTAGAGCCACGAGTCGTAACACATCTGAAATGTAAAGTCCACTGTTCAAAGTGCCGTCAATGCGAACAAGAGGTGACCAAGACGTGTAACCAATGGCACCCCATACCATCACGCCCGGTGATACGCCAGTATGATGATGACGAATACGCGCTTCCAATGTGCGTTCACCGCGATGTCGTAAAAACATAGATGCGACCATCATGATTATGTAAACAGAACCTGGATTCATCCGAAAAAATGACGTTTTGCCATTCGTGCACCCAGGTTCGTCGTTGAGTACACCATAGCATGCGCTCCTGTCTGTGATGCTGAGTCAAGGGTAACCGCAGCCATGGTCTCCGAGCTGAGAGTCCATGCTGCTGCCAACGTCGAACTGTGAATGCAGATGGTTGTTCTCTTGCAAATGTCCCCATCTGTTAACTTAGGTATCGAGACGTGGCTGCACGATCCGTTAGTCATGCGGATAAGACGCCAGTCTTCTCGACTGCTAGTGATACGAGGCCGTTGGGATCCAGCACGGCATTCCATATTACCCTCCTGAACCCACCGATTCAATTTCTGCTAACAGTCATTGGATCTCGACCAACGCGAGCGGCAATGTCGCGATACGATAAACCGCAATCGTGATAGGCTACAATCCGACCTTTATCAAAGTCGGAAACGTGATGGTGCGCATTTCACCTCCTTACACGAGGCATCACAACAACGTTTCACCAGGCAACGTCTGTCAACTGCTGTTTATGTATGAGAAATCGGTTGGAAATTTTCGTCATGTCAGCACGTTGCAGGTGTCGCCACCGGCGCCAAGCTTGTGTGAATGCTCTGAAAAGATAATCATTTGCATATCACAGCATCTTCTTTCCGTCGTAGCACGTCATCTTCGTGGTGTATCGATTTTAATGGCCAGTAGTGTAATTGGGATTTTTGCTATATTTTGCAACATGGCGCTGCTCTACACTCAGAAAACTGTTATTCAACTCACAAGGGCATAGGAAGCCTGCGTACTTACAGAATGAAACAAAATTCATTCCGACTGATTTAAGGCTAGCCCACCGCCTCTACCTCTAATACGCGTTACAGTTTGCGCAACATTCTGTTACACACTCGTTGTTGAATGGCCAATGCAGCGTAGAACAGAGATCAGTAACTGGGGCAGTCTGGGATGCATCAGTATCCGCGATGACATATTGTATACTCATCTTTATTTGTAAAATGATATATACACAGTAGACACACACATTACGGTAAACTTGGCAATATTTCCAAGTCCTTTGGATAACATATCATCGGGACTTCATTTAAAATCACCTGCAGAACGAAAACACAATGGTTTAGCAACAGCAGCAGATGCTCTTGCACAGACACAGAGTCTGAGAAAACATCAGTGTCTTGTAAACGACATCTCGTGGGTGGGGAGGGGGGGGGGGGGGGGTGGGGATTTTCCAAAACAGTTATCCCGTGGGTATTATTCTTATTCGTAAGAAAAACAGCCGTAGTAAACCAATTTTGACCACCATGAACACCGAGTTGAATCACTGTTATATACTGAATTGGATATTCTGCCTCCGCTAGGGCATCTGTTAAAGTTGATAAACCATTGTGTATTCGTTCAAAATGGTTCAAATGGCTCTGAGCACTATGGGACTTAACTGCTGTGGTCATCAGTCCCCTAGAACTTAGAACTACTTAAACCTAATTAATCCATGCCCGAGGCAGGATTCGAACCTGCGACCGTAGCGGTCGCGCGGTTCCAGACTATAGCGCCTCGAACCACTCGGCCACTCCTGCCGGCTGTGTATTCGTTCTAAACGTAGTTGTGAATTAAGTCGTGATGATATATTATGTATTTGAATTACAGGACGTGAAGAAACTGCTAAGTTTACCGTAACGGGTGACTGTACCGTTTATACATCATTTTATAAATAACGTTAAGAACACACACACGCACATTGCATTGTGCAAGTGTAGCAGTTGTTCGTCGGATATCACTTACCTGGACACAGCTACTCCACAGGCACGGAAGAGTATAAGTGCTGCTTTCTCGACAACGGCAGACTGCAGAAAACACCGCTTCTCGCTCGTCGAATAGTACAGTTCTTGAAGCTAGCCGCATGTACGTGGCGTCACATTATGCGCTAATATCGTTTTTTCTCTCGTGTGTTATTCACGCATTCTGGATTCGCATTAACTGCCGCTGGACGTTTCCGGCTTTGAGCACGATGGATTTCGTACTTCGGTCGCTCTGAAGCGAGCAGGACATTACGAGACCACAGTTCATTCTGCAAGGAGTTACGACGCTGCTTATTCCACGATATTCCCGATAACAAGCAGAGAGCGCCCATTAATAATCTGCGAACAGCTGCGATGCTGTCTCAAGAATGAAAGAACGGGATGTGAGTACACTTGTGGAGGATTATAGCAATTTAAGAGCGCTTTTCAGGGCCGTCATCTACGCCTTCCTAATCGGTATTTACTAACTTCTTGCTACTAGGCAAATAATAAACCTTTGCAATCCTCGGACGACTTGATCAAAAAGAACTATTTTTCTCAGTTCCTTAATAAAATCGACCACATACCTCATAAACCCGCTAATACAGCAGGTGATTCGACACAGATTGCTCACAATAAGTAATCTAACAGAATATAGTCTTATACATATTTTGCAGTTGTGTACGTGTCTGTATTCAATATTCAGATAGTACGAATAAAACGCCTTCAGTCACGAAAAATGTCGCGTTTTAGTAAATCACATGGTGCGCTTTGGACCCTGTGGGTTCATTATCTGGTACATATAATGTAAAACACAATCTACATATGCTATTGAGTGAGAGGACGCGAAATGTTCATTCCAAAAAACATAGTTAACACTGTCACGTCAGCAAATAGCCCACCCAACAAAGACCAAAAAAGATCGAATAGGGGAAAGAATTCTTGTAGTCGTAAATTTTTGTAAAGTGATAGGAGAGAAAAGTGCTTATTAAATTTTTCTCTAGGACCAATAGTTTCCGTGTTGCAGGGGATGGAAAAATCGCAAAGCAATAAATATCGTACTTGCGACTACACAATTTTTCCCTTCGTTTATTAGATTAAAACATTGATTTATCCATTTCGAAATTCAATGTCCCATCACTCAAGGCCCACACTTGTTTGTACAACTCCAAGCACTTCGTACTGAATTGCGGTAAACTGATTCATTGATTTGATTTAAACAGGAAGACATAACAACAATGGTCTTAGCTCCCTGCTCCCCGAACAGGAACTACGTTTATCGTGCGGTATCTGTTCCCGCGATTCTAGTGAATCCAACCAATATCCTTAAAGAGTAGAAGTCGATTTACTAGGTCTTTTTTAGCCATAATTTCTTCACGCATTGGTGACTCAAATATTGTCTTTTGGCCTCCAGTACCTCGCATTGGGAGATTAAATGTGGCATGGTTTCATCCCCCGTAGCACACAGTCTGCACTTCTCTGTTCCCATTGTGTAAACATGTTACTTGAAGTTCTCATGGCCAATCATCTAATTTAATGTTAGTATAATCTGACTCCAGTTCAAGCCCAGCATTACAGAACTTCTCCTGAAATATATTTTTGGCATCACTAGCTTTCCACGTGTTTGTTTTTGAGTTGTAATCGAATGGTCTACGTTCTGACTCCTAACCAGCTACATAGTTCAGATTTTACCATCGCCTTAGTGATTCCGGTCTAACAGATCTACATCTACATCTACACCCATACTCCGCAAGCCACCTGACGGTGTGTGGAGGAGGGTACCTTGAGTACCTCTATCGGTTCTCCCTTCTATTCCAGTCTCGTATTGTTCGTGGAAAGAAGGATTGTCGGTATGCCTCTGTGTGGGCTCTAATCTCTCTGATTTTATCCTCATGGTCTCTTCGCGAAATATACGTAAGAGGGAGCAATACACTGCTTGACTCCTCGGTGAAGGTATATTCTCGAAACTTCAACAAAAGCCCGTACCGAGCTACTGAGCGTCTCTCCTGCATGGTCTTCCACTGGAGTTTATCTATCACCTCCGTAACGTTTTCGCGATTAGTAAATGATCCTGTGACGAAGCGAGCTGCTCTCCGTTGGATCTTCTCTATCTCTTCTATCAACCCTATCTGGTACGGATCCCACACTGCTGAGCAGTATTCAAGGAGTGGGCGAACAAGCGTACTGTATCCTACTTCCTTTGTTTTTGGATTGCATTTTCTTAGGATTTTTCCAAAGAATCTCTGTCTGGCATCTGCTTTACCGACGATCAACTTTATATGATCATTCCATTTTAAATCACTCCTAATGCGTACTCCCAGATGATTTATGGAATTAACTGCTTCCAGTTACTGACCTGCTATATTGTAGCTAAATGATAAGGGATCTTTCTTTCTATATATTCGCAGCACATTACACTTGTCTACATTGAGATTCAATTGCCATTCCCTGCACCATGGAGTCGATGCCTCCTCTGCACTTGGTACCCTATCAGTTTGTTCGTTACCATTAATACTTGAGTGACCAGGGACCTATGGTTGGTTTACTTTGGTGCTTTCCCCGTAGCCTCACAAGGTTTTCATGACTTTTTGGAACGATTGGTGACTCCGTTGCAGCGGTTGATATAGATTTCAGATCTGCTTGACGATCTTAATAAATGCGGATGCTATGATCATTGATGTAGACCCTACGTACATTCTGCTCCGCGCAAACACTTATCGCTTTAGATAAAAGTAAAATCACAAGGTAAAATATACTTCCCGGCGTTTAATACGACGTACGTTGAATTTAATCTCGTAAGAAATAAAGAATGCGTTAAAATAGCAGTGCCACTACGTCAGGATGAGTGAATAAAATAAACACAATTTCTGGGATTGTGTTGCAAAAACGGTAGAGTACCTCGACGGTAATGCTACTTGTTGTGAGATTGGCAAAAGTGGAGCTAAAATCCCCGATCGGGCACAACAAAAATTTTTCCCTAGTTTCTCGAAATCAGTGTGAGAGAATGCGGGGATGATTTCTTAACAAGAAGGGACTTCTCTCTTTCCTATCTCTTTCCATCTGAAATAGTACTCTGTCTCTAACGATTTCGTCGTCGACGACACGATAAACTATTACATTTGTTTCACATTTTTTTATTTATTTATTATTATTATTTTTTTTTCTTTTAGCTCAGAGCCATCTAAACGTCCGGCTAGCATGCGTTGCGTGTTGATCAAAAAGCAGTTTGGCAACAGCCAAGACAATGCTTAAAGTCACTGGCACAAGTTTCCAGATGACGTAACACCCCAACCAAACACGTGCAACAATGCCGTGTATAAACAGAGAAGTAGGCTACCAACAATGATGTAAAAAGAAATAGCTAGCCCGTGTCACACTGGCCACTCGACACAGCTACAGTGTGCACAGGCAGTACTGGCATGCTGAAAGCCAGGGTCTCTCTCGAGCTCCGCGCTTATCTCTCGAAGATGTTACTCCTCAATGTCGTCATGTTTCCTCTCTTTTTTCAGTTCGTTACAGCTGATACTTATGATGTCTCTGCATGTCAGAAAAAGACACAGTTGAGATAACGTTGTGCGGTTATTCTTTAATGTCGTACACACCAAGTGTAGTGGGCTGGAGGGGAGAGGCGACCTTCATTAGAAGTATTCACGTCAGTGAGAAGGCATGGGTATCCCTCTCTTGTTACTGATCACAGTATTTTAGTCAGCAGGGCCGCATTCAAGATGTATAGCACCTACGCTAAACATGTGGACATTACCAGGAAAAAATTTGTGATAACGTAGCATGCAAAAATTGCATTTAAAAAAAATACAAAATAAAAGAGTCTAACGCGGTACTTAAGGTTTATTATTTAACTGTATAAAACTTTAGGATACCACTGTATGATTTAATGAATCATAAAATTAAAAACAGAAAACAATTTAAATCATGAGGTATTAAAAACGCTATGAACAACTATATATTTTTAAAGAAAAAGGAGCTCAAATATTTGGAATTTATGCCCACACAAAAGTCGGTATTACAGCTTTAAAAGTAACACAATAAAACAATCAGCAGTTCCTTAATTTTTTTATTAGATCCGCTAACTAGCCCTGTCAGGCCATTCAGTACCGACCGGATGCTGTGTCATCCATCGCAAATTACGATATTCAGCGGTGTGGCGACAGCATGCCGTTCTCCCGGCAGTTGTTAGCTTCCCAGACAATGGAGCTGCTACGTTGCACTCAAGTAGCTCTTAAGTTGGCATCAAGAGACTGAGTGTAACCTATTCCAGCCCTCCTACCAAGGAAAAACCAATGGCTGTGCCGGCAAACAAATCCGGTTCCTCAGTATGACCACAACCAATAGGTAGTTCAAATGGTTCAAATGGCTCTGAGCACTATGGGACTTAACATCATAGGTCATCAGTCCCCTAGAACTTAGAACTGCTTAAACCTAACTAACCTAAGGACATCACACACATCCATGCCCGAGGCAGGATTCGAACCTGCGACCGTAGCAGTCCCGCGGTTCCGGACTGCAGCGCCTAGAACCGCAAGACCACTGCGGCCGGCCAATAGGTAGTAGTACAATTAGTAAGGTAGGAAAACATTTTTTTGTAAAATATATATACATATCAATACTTTCGCAAGCAACAAAAAAATTCTTGATTTCACTTCTGAATTTCCGGTGAAATAGCTTATGGTGATCGTGTGCTCTTGTTATGACTTCTTGAGTCAGTGAGCCAGATGACATGGATCGTAAGAAAAGTTGTACGTTTCTATAACCATCTCGTTAACGTACGAAGTGATCTGAAGCTTTCACAGCTCAAGGATCTACGTCTTTGGACTGGAAGTAAAACATTTAATGGGTCTCAATTTGAATGAAATGAGCTATGGAAGAAATCGCCTTTCCGAGAAATCTAATTCGCTTCAAATTGCCACAGTTCCGTTCATCATTCTCTTAAATGTCTTAGTCATTTTTCCAAAATCAGTGCCATGCATTTCACTGAGCTCCACTGGGTTTGGTGCTAGGAAGGGAGGGGTTATTTGATAGGCTAATGCAGACATACATGCAGTGAACTGAAAAATCCAGATAGATAAGTCGATATAAAATAATTACATCTACGTAATTAACGATTACAAGAGCAGCATCACAGTACTAAAACATCTACATACGCAAGCCACCTTACAGAGTATGGCGGAAGGTAGCGTGTGTACCACTGTCACTTCCCTTTTTCCTGTTACATTCAGGAATGGTTAGCGGGAAGAACGATTGTTAGCAAGCCTTCATGTGAGCTCGAATCTCTATAATTTTATCGTCGTATATACGTAAGAGTAAGCAACATATTGGTTAGCTTTTCTAGGAATACGCTCTCGGAACTCTTACAGTAAATCACAACGTGATGCAAAACATCTCTTTTGTAACGTTTGCCACTGGGATTGGATGAGTATATCCTTGACGCTTTCGCGCTTTTTTAATGCACATGTAACGAGAAGTGCTGCTCTTCTTCGGGCCTTCTCTCTTTCCTTTATCAATCCTGTCTGGTACGGATCCCTGAATGACCAGCAATATTCAAGTATTGGTCGAACGAGATTTTTATAAGCTGCTCTCTTTGTTGATTCACTACGTTTCCTGAGAATAGTTCCAATGAATCTCAGTCTGAAATCTGCCTTACTCGCGATTAGTTTTATGTGGTTGTTCCAATTGAAATAGATCCCTAGGAATACTCCTTGGTATTTTATGGGAGTAACTGTTTCCAGTGATTGTTCTGCAGTCGTGTAAACATCCAGTAATGTGTCTTTCTGCCTACTTATGCATAATAAGTTATATTTGTTTATATTGATTGTCAATTGGCAATCCGTGCATCAAGCTTTGATCCTCTACCGGTCTTCTATATTTTGCCACAATTTCCTAGCGTTTGTGACTTTCCTGTATGCAACAGTGTCATCCACGAAAAGCCTCATCCGTCCGACGTCATCCAGGTCATACTGCATATACAAGGTGATCAGAAACAGTCTGAAAAGCTTGCAAGGGTGTTGCAGGGTACGTTGTGCTGAGAAATAACTGTTAAGAAAAAAATCGGTATGTTGCGCCGTTTCCGAGTTAATTAGCACTTAAGTTAGCTAATCTGGTCGTTGCACGTGCAGATTCAAGAGGTCCGCCAAAAACGGTATCGCCAAAAGTGTTCTTCATTTGGTCTCAAGACCAAACAAGAGAACGGTACAAAAAATGGAAATCGGACAGTAGTAAGGACCGAGCCCGCGGCAAAGACTGGACAGTCTCGTTCACTATTATTTATGCTATGAGAACAACTGACACCAGTTGTATATGGCAGGGCACTTAAATATTAGCTGAGTACTGCCATTGCTAGGGTATGTATTTCAGCCAATCTGTTATTAGTCCAGCTCCTCCTTCCACACCTCTCTATCCATTTCCTCTACCCCTCTCTTTGTCCACCTCCTCCACCCACCACTCTCTGTCCACCTCCTCCTGCCCCTCTGTGTGTATATCTTCTCTGAACCGTCTCTCTATCCATCTGTTTCCCACGACCACCTCCTCTCTTTGTCCATCTGCTCCTCCCCCTTCTGTCCATCTGCTCCTTCCCCTCTGTCCACGTGCTCCTTCCCCTCTAATTCCATCACCTTCTTCCCCATCACTTGGCCCATCTCCTCCTCCCTCCACTCTCTATCCAGCTCCTCCTGCCTGTCTCTCTAGCCATCTCCTCCTACCACTCTCTCTGACCATCTGCTCCCCACCCCTCCATCCACTTGCTCCTTCCCCTCTGTCCGTCTTCCCCTCCTCCCCAATTCTATCTCCTACTTCCCCATGTCTTTGTCTGTCTCCTCCTCCCCGTCTCGCTGCCCATCTCCCCCTTCCCCTCTCTCTCTGTCTATCTCCTCATACCCCTGTCACTGTCCCTCTGCTCCGACCACTATCTCTATTGATCTACTTCTCCCCTCTGTCCATCTGCTCCTCTACATCTGTCCAGCTGCTCATGCTCCCTCTGTACATCTCCTTCTCTCCCCTCTTATTCTCTCTCTTTATCTCCTCTCTTTTATTTCATCATATCCTTTCCCTCTCTCTGTCCACATCGTCCTCTTCTTCTCTCTGCCCATCTCTTCCTCCCTCTTGTCTCTATCCATCTCTTCCTCTTACCTCTCTCTGTCCATCTCCTCATCTCCTCTCTATCTGTCTATTCCCCCTCCCTCTGTCTTTGTACATCACCTTCTGCCCCTCTCCCTATCCATCCCCTTTTCTGTCTGTCCACATCCTCCTACCTTTTGCTCTCTCCACTTTATCACTCGCACACAAGTATTTCTTTCCACATTGCAGCTAATATAAATTTGATTGAAACCGTCCCAGAGCTTAAAGATGAGCATTTTACCCATGGCTTTGCACATGTACGCACATGTCAAAAATATTTCACATATTTAACAGATTTTACAAGTATTTGTTATATATCTTACTCAGTATCTCTACCGAATTTCGTCCTGCAGCATCATTTTCTTGTAAAGCTCAATGTTTATCACATCGTATCTCAGGGGATGATGTAATTTTGCAGGTACATCCAGTGGTATATGTAGCTACTGTCTACGAAATGTGTTTTAATTTATTACTAACAACTAACTTCTTGCAGAAGTTTATCACGCACCTAAGTATTCCTGAATTGTCTTACACTGATTTAACTCAGCGTTTTATGTGAAAATTGTCTACAAAAGTGCTGGAATATAGTTAGTAATAAAGGAGCAATAAATTAAAAGCCATGTTTCAGTCGGAAGTTTTACTGCTTGAAGAGCGAAGATACAGTAAGCCATATACTATTTTCCTTTGATTTTGTAGAGGTTTTCAGAAAGAAAAAGTTTCGTAAAAGTTTGAAATTATGTTTTAAGTTTTTGCAGAGCACTAAGTGCCATCATTCTAAAATAATGGGTGAATAAAGGCTGGGTATTTGCGCGTTGTGGACTAACTGCTTATTCAACCACCGCTGAATATATCGACATGCTTTCGGTGCTTGGTGCATCCGATAATCAAATTGCTGCTGCTGCTGCCTGCTCGTAAGCTGCATGGTACCCTCAGTGGTGCCATCCCATTATGAATGTTTTACGTCCCCTGGAGCAACTTCTTCGGGAAGTCGTTAATCTTCGTCCAGAAGTAATGGACAGAGGTTCGTCCAAGGACTAGACGTTCTCCACAAAGAGAGAATGCGATTCTTAAAACCGTTACCAATCACTTCAACCAAGTACTCGTGATATTGCAAGGCAGTTCCAGACATCTCAAAGACTGACTGTTGATGTGTTGCACGATGAAGAACTGCATCCATTGAAAGGGTCGTGTAGCCCCCTTTCATTATCATTTTATATGCTTCTCAGTGATACAGAACTCTCTGGCATGCGTGAGTGAATGAATGTTGGTGTTTCATTTTGCTGTACAGTGGTTTAGTCTGCTGCAGAGAATCAGCGGTAGTAGTACAGAATGGCCAACCCTTGTAGTTTTCAGGTAGGCAAAGACGTTTGCTCCCCTTGTGTGAAAGTTACGGGTGTTACGTTGGGCGGAAGCCTCATCTCTGGGTTTTCCTGGCCAAGAGGTTGCGTGGGAGACGTTGGAGTGTGTGAGGTGAGACTGTTAGTCTGCTTCCAGCTCGGCAAGGGTCTGCAGCCGAAGTCTCTTCGAAGAAGCAAGAGGGGAGCTTTTAGCTTTTGGTCTCGCGTTTCATCTTATAAAGACTGATTTTCTGGGTCGCAGCAAGGAATGCAAGGCTTTTGCAGAATTTCAGTTTGATTCCTAATGCAGACTTGACTTTGTTCCGTAAGAAGAACGTAGCACAATGGTGTTGGATATGTTGAAGCGCACTCGGTTCAGTGTGAATGTTTGTGTGCCTGCAACTGCGTACGTGGGCATTCGAATCTTTTCCGAATCTTGGTAATTCTTGCTTATTTGTGAATTTTCTTTGTCTCATTACTTTATGTCCGGTGGAAATCATCCACAAGGGTTAATATTAGAGTTTGTTGGCCCTCTGCCATTATCATTTTTCTGTTCAAATGTGTCCTCTGTAAAATTTTAATTGATCGCGACTGCGTTGTTTGATGTTACTAAAATTTGGCCACGATACGTAGAAATTGTGTCTCCGCGAACCACGTGGGCACACGAATCTGTTGTGAAACGTATAGCGTTTCACAAGTAATTGTACTTAGTTACCAGGCAACAGCAGTTCTATAATGCATTACATCAATGTTTTAAGGAATAAATAATTTTGCCTCCAATCTTTTACGTTGATTTCAATGTCAGATAGCATTTTCTTATTCAAAGTGCGCTTCACGCACCTTACACATAGCGACCCTTTACTCACGAAACTTACCACCATATCTTTACATGTCAACTCAACTCCAGTGGCCAGAAGACTGCATTCGATGAGTACAGTTCTGTGGCTGGCTTTTGCACCAAGTAGAAGATAACGAAAATTTTATAAACAACGTGATGTAGATTAACGAATCTAGCTTCTCTCGTGAAGGTACTTTATATCTTCACAACAGCCATTATTGGGCGGAACACACCCAATATTTCACCCTTGAACGTGACTGTCAGTCACAGTTTGGCACAAAACTGTGAGCTGGAAGAGTAGGAGTGTTTTTGGACCTTTATCTGTTGTGAGACAAGTTGAATGCGCCACTGTATCGTACGTTTCTTTGCAATAATTACCAAGCACTTGTCAAAGCCAGCCATGTCATGCAGCATGCTGTATTGCTTTCCAATCGTGGAACTAACACGATATTAATCCTTTGAGTACCTGTGGTGCCTGCCTGAAACCACCATATATATAGTACCAGTGCTTTTCGCATGAAACCACCGATGCTACTGCAAAACTGAGACATCTACTGGTATACTGAGGCGCTCCTACGAATGTAGTGCATTGTAGCAGTCACTTACAGGGTCCAGAGGAGAGTCAGCGCGGAAATCATGCTACATGATTGTAGGAGAGCGTGACGTGCGTTTCTTTTATAATGATTGTACTGGCGCGTTCACTGACAGTGAAAGTAAGTATATCTAAAGTTATTATACTACTGCTTTTATGAATGGTTTCGAAATGAAATGACTGGAGCAGAACGTGCTTTTGATACAAATTTATTAAGTATATCTAAAGTTATTATACTACTGCTCTTATGAATGGTTTCGAAATGAAATGACTGGAGCAGAACGTGCTTTTGATACAAATTTATTAAATTTTAGGACCATTTTTGCCTTTTATTTATGACTATAATTTGTTTTAGACATTATGAGTTCATGCAAGTTCCGAGATATCGGACTGTGTGTAGGAAATCTGCGAAATTGCTTTCAAACATATCTCATGAAATGAAATGAAACCACAATTTTAAAGCAATTGGTTTTTTACTTTTTGCAATTTTTTCTTCGCATACTATGATAATGAAGGTTGATTTTGGGAACAAATTTAAAATTATATTCAAAAGTGAAACCACTTCCTTAAAATAATCGATTTACTTTATGCCAATTTCTCATTTTATTCGTTGCTTACTATCATGATAAAGGTTAGTTTTGAGAATTTTAAAATTGTTTTTTATGTTATTGGAACTCAAAGGGTTAAGCAACTGGTCATAACACCTTGGTTCAATTGTGAGTGTATTCTTCAGGCATTCATGTTGTGTTTGACTTTGCGGTTAGTATCCATAGCACACGCATCCACAGGAGCGTATTTTACGTCGGTCTACGCACTGAAAAAAGTTGAAAGTCATGTATAAACCACACTCCATGCTGGTGCAGCTACAAGTTGTCGGTCCTACTCCAGGACAGTGAAATCCATATTGGCAGCGCTGCACGCTTTTCGGAAGGCAGAAGTACTCCATCGTATGCTGTGTTCTTTCGTTATTACTTATAGGACTCCGTAGCAGACGATACAATGGCAAACGGACCACAGAGGAAATTAAACGTGGTACCAGATGAGATATATCACACTCTCTGTTACTTCACGCCAATGATAGTTTTCACTCAGGCTACGCTACCTTTCGGGAAGATGTGTACTTCTCGTGTGTATGGTGGACATCACACAGGTCGATGGCGGAAGCATTCAGTTATGATGTACTTGTACATTCAGCTCAACCAGCCCCTGACATCCGCTTTGGGCTACTGCACCTGTGAACTTGCTGTACTGCAGAGCGAAAACCCATCTTGTGTCAGCAAGGTCCCTGTCTCCGCTAGCTGCTGTTACATTGTCTCATCATTCCGCTGCCTAAATTGACGTAGTCACTGTCGCTAGCCACGATCATCACCACAACAGTCTACCTATTGTTCTTCACACCACGCTAACTGCAGTGCTGGAAGATCCCATCCCCACTGCCTCCCGCTCACGTCATTCTGGGTTCAGAAGTAGTCATTCTACAGCTCTAGTGTCAGTGTAACGGTCAACACAAATATGACGCTATTGAACGTGGTGTCAGGAGTGATATCGTTGAAGATGCTACCGTCATCGTCAATGCTGTCGAAGGTAAGTAGCAGTACGTGTATTCTGTAACCACTCATGAGTTCCTTGTAACAATTATTCTGGATTTTATGTCTGTCCTATTCCTTCTGTCCTAATGATACATTTTTATTTTTTTCGAGGATAGATGGAGTTATTGTAGCTGGATGAACCAACGAAACTGGTCATGTGTTTCCATGTACCGAGTCACTCGATGGAGTATGTTGTTGCCGGCCGCCGTGACCGAGAGGTTCTAGGCGCTTCAGTCCGGAACCGCGCTACTGCTACGGTCGCAGGTTCGAATCCTGCCTCGGGCATTGATGTGTGTGATGTCCTTAGGTTAGTTAGGTTTAAGTAGCTCTAAGTTCTAAGGGACTGATGACCTCAGATGTTAAGTCCCATAGTGCTCAGAGCTATTTGAACCATTTTTTGAGTTTGTTGTTAAATATGAGGGGCATCCGGCATAAAGGAGCCATGGAATGGTTCCATTCAAAAATAATCACCACATGCATTGCGACAGTTACCCACAGGGAGGCGAGACGATCAATTCGTGTTTCGCTGCGCGGGATTAGCCGAGCGGTCTATGGCGCTGCAGTCATGGACTGTGCGGCTGGTCCCGGCGGAGGTTCGAGTCCTCCCTCGGGCATGGTTGTGTGTGTTTGTCCTTAGGATAATTTAGGTTAAGTAGTGGGTAAGCTTAGGGACTGATGACCTTAGCAGTTAAGTCCCATAAGATTTCACACATATTTGAAATTCGTGTTTCATAGAAAGCGGTCGGCCAGTGGCTAATCGATGACAGTACCTACTCTTGCACTCCTTCGTCTGACTGGAACCGACGTCCACGAATGTCTTCCTTTAGGTCACACAAGACGTGAAAGTCACATGGTGAAAGATACGGACTATACTTAGGATGTTGCAGCGTTTCGTAACCAAATCCCTAAAGCGTAGCCTTTGTTCAATTGCAAGTGTGGGGGCAGGTGTTGACGTGTAACAAGATGATTCCGTTCAATAGGATCCCTGGACATTTTGACTGGACAGTTTGTGGAAAATGTCTTCGTAGTGCTGTCCAGTGATTTTGGTTCCACACTCGACGAACTTGACGAGTAGATGGCTCCTGAAGTGTAGGAACAAAGTGATCCTGATCTTACCAGAAATTGTGTGAACATATTTGGATCTCTTTGGCCGGGGAGATGTGGCTTTGACATTTGCCCTCAGGCTGTCGGAATGCTGTGAGACGGAATCATCCTGCTGCATCATAACGCATACTCCCACTCTCCCAAGCGGACGAAGACTACGTGTCAGTGATTAGGTTCTGAAACATTGCAACATCCTTCATAGAGCCTGGTTATTTGACAATGTGATTTTCACATCTTTGGCGACTTGAAGAAAGACATGCGTGGACGACAGTTTCAGTCAGATGAGGGAGTGTAAGAGTGGGTGCGGTTGCAGATTCATCGACTTCCGACTGCGCTCAACAAAACAGGAATTAATCGTCTCATCTCCTAGTGGGATAAATGTCTAAACGCATATTGTGGTTATATTTGAATGGAATAATTCCGTGGACCCTTAGTGGCAAGTGTTCCTTTTTCATTTCACTGCCCCTTATATTGGAAAATATCTATTTACTCTAACATGAAACATCCTTATTTTATTTAAACCAACTTACCATATCGACCATGTATGGGCATAATAGTGTGAGCCTGAGCGATGTATTGCAGCAGCGTTGACAGCAGGCAAGTGTGGGGTGTTGTTACTATAATAATTCAATGAAGCTGACGTGATATTGTGAGGCAGGTGAGCTTACTGAAATAGCTTAGTCAGCGGTACCGCAAAGACTCGTGCAGCATTATCCATGGCACATTTCCACACTGACAGTGGCAGTGCTGTTTTAGGATATGTGACTAGATGTGGCGCAAATGCGTAATGAGCACGACGCTGCCGTCTATAAGTACTGGCCATTTTGTAACGAAATTAGTCTCAGAGCTCTACCAGGACAACAGAGCTGTGCTGGATGAGGGCGACACGTGGACCTGCCAGTAGAAGTTACTGGTTCTAGGACCCGGTATGCAACACCTCTAAGCAATAAGTCCCTTCCGGACTTAGTGCCATGGTGATGTTGGACATACTAATTCTATTCCAGCTCCACCACCAACTCCAGACCAGGGGTCCACGGGTCGCTCCCCATCGCAGGACAGGTGCCTCATCGGGTTGGACGTCCCCAACCGTGGCACAGCTTGAAGCCGTTCGTGTCCGCAGCAAATACGCCGTCGTTGAGCTCAGGCCACTGGCTTGGGAACCGTGCAACCGGATAACATAACGAGGCCGATGGCGCACCGCAGAGACTTCTCGTCAGCTTTACAGCAGCCATCCCAGCAGAATTCAGCGGCCAGCCGGACACTGACCCGGTGTACTACGGAACGCAGAATAAAGAACTTCTTACATTTGCAGTTGCCTTTCTCTGGAGCCACCTGGGCTCCTGGCTCTTAGCTGCCCCTCCGTGACTGGAGCACTAAAGTTCGGGATCAGAATTGTCTTCACTGAGCTCGGCGTCTGGAAGACGGCACACGGTATCAGCATGGTGTGGTGAGTGCAGAACAATATGGTTATGTTTTGGAGATTGCAATAGACATGGAAATGAGGCGCGTCTGTCACCATATTTAAAGGTTACTTTCTTTAGGTCTGAGGAGCCGATGGACTTATCTGAGTTTAATGGTAATTGTAGAGAGTAGTATTTGGTGTCTTTAAGGTGTACATGATGTAACTTGCTTGGGCGTACTGTGCCATTTATGCAGTCAGTGGCTCTAACCTGTTATACATGTCGTCGGTATGACCATATGCCAAGGTACTGAAGAGAGTGTGGGTGGCTTATGACCCGACGTGAAAGCTAGTTTGTGACGATTTTTTGGAGTTGTGATTTCTTGTTGTATTACTGTGTGGAATGGAGAGCAAGAGCGTCGTGGTGGTCACGCTGGTAGAGGGCGAGAGGAAAGGTTTCCTGGATCCGCAAGCAGTGTAGATGTTGTTAGAAAAGGTAGAACAACTGACAGTGGATAATGTGCAGCTACATGGGCAGTTGATAGCAAGGGACTAATAGTTAGCAGTGCTTCAGGCACTGCAAGATGAGGTGGATTAATTGTTCCCTTTTCTGGAAAATAATCTGAGAATTTATGGTCGTTCTTATAGGGCCGTAAGACATCAGCGGAATGCGAGATTGGACCGACAGTCCGTTGTTGCCTGTAAGAAAAGTACGACTTGTGGGAGGAGCAGAAACGTACGTGATGTGTATAGCCTCATTAAAGAATGCGGCAAACTTTGAGCAGTTGGAGAAGGGGAATTTGGAATGATAGAAAAAACAGAACAGTGCGAGATATTTTCAGGAGCAGTTGAAAACTATTGTGTAGAGGCATGGGGAAACTGTGGAAGATTTGGCAGACAGGACAAATAAAGTCAGTGAACACACTACGAATTCGGGCAGGGAGATGCAGTGAACTAAGTTTTGTTGCAAGAAGTTGTGAAGAGGGCACTCAAAGTTATTCTGAGGGATCTGCCGTCGGACATCCCAAGAAGGGCGTATATATGTGCACGAAACGCTCTGCATTTTGCTATTAGGTTAGCAATGGAATTCCAAGAAACTGATATATCAAGAGAGATATGAGATAGACGTGAGGTGTTGTCTGCGAACATTAATTGTTACAGGTGAGAACGGAAGGGGCATTTACAGAGACAGTGTCATCATTCACAGGGAAACAGAGGAAATGGAAAGGTGCGTCCACACTACTATTGTGGCTCGTGTATTTGTGAGACTTGCTAGCCTTACGAGTAATGTGGACGGAGGTAGGCTCCGAGGTCTCGCCACGAAACAGGCTTGCGAGCCGCCCGAGCTTATGACTTGTCTGGCTCTAGCTGTTGTCGGTACATCAAAGGGATGCGCGGCGAGCTGCGCGAGTGGTGTGGACGGCAACAAAGCAATTACCAGTTGGCTCGCTGCACTCGTACAGTTTGGTCTTGGTATTATTCTTTTTCTGTGTTGTGGACATCCGTTTTTCTTTTGAAATGGAATGGACACTAACAACTCCTAATAATATAAATAATTATTAAATGGATAGACAATAATGGACATTCCAATAATTATGAACATTAATAATAATTAAAATCAGTAATTTTGCGTAATAATAGGTAGTAATTATTATAACAAATATTCTGAATTTCACCTTTCAACTCGACATTGTTCCCAATTTTTTACAATTATTATCGTGTATCTCCCTATCCCTACATCAATTCTTTTATATTTTTATTTCACTTGCTTTGCTATTGTTTATATCAATCTTTTGTCGTCACTTTGTTTTAGGACGAATTTAAGGAAGATTTGGAAGAACAGAGGGTTGCGGGCATGGATACAAACGTAGGTATAGCGAGCACTTGCGAAGAAAGATGTCGAACATCAAACAACGCAAGGCAACAAACTACCACCTACACCAAACAAACGCACGAACGTATTTGCTTCACCTAAAGAAAATCAGAGAAAAAGGACCGAAGATCCTCGTATAGGAGAGGCATATAATGCACTACAAACTGCTTTATCTAAAACTAGAGACGAGTTTGACGCCTTTGGAACGTTCTACGGTCCGTGGACAACAGAACACGTGCTTTTGCAAAAAAAAAAAAAAAATAATTTTCCGACACGATTTTCAGAGCAGAAAGCGGCTGTTTTGATCATTCTAAACCAAGTTCAACCAACAGCGACTACAGTTGCTCGTCGCATTTACCGATTACTTCAACTCAACAAGTTCATGCCCATGAGCAGATGCAAAGCAACTTCCAACAGACAACTACTTCTACTTCTGACAACACCGAATAAGGCTTTCCACATTTTCTGGATCTGCTTGATTTATAAAAATAAAAAGTAATAATCTTTGCGTTTAATTGTTTCTCATTCTTTAAATCTACATGTTTTTATTTCTTTTGCTTATTACCCGATGAATAAAAGTGCATTAATAGCAAAATTTGTATAATTTATTAACTTACCTTTACAAACTCCTTCAAGCTGCAAGTAAAAGCTGAACATACTTCAGGAACAATGTTTGATATCATTTTAATAGCAAAATTTGTATAATTTATTAACTTACCTTTACAAACTCCTTCAAGCTGCAAGTAAAAGCTGAACATACTTCAGGAACAATGTTTGATATCATTTGCTTGGAGACTTTAAATAAAAAACTGAGGCTGGTATAGGAATCGCCAGTTGCTAGGTATCCAAGCGTTAAGTGCCAACCGCTCAGCAACTGGTATAGCTTTCCGAAATTTGCTGTCAGCCTTTGATATTTTCGGTCCTACCAAATTTATCAGATATTCAAAATCTGATGATGACATACGTCAAAATGTCTTGAAATGTATGTTTTCAATATCTAAGTCATCCATCAAATTACCCCCACTGTATCTTTTTCTGCTTCTGAAAACTGTGGTCATCCACCACCTGCGTTTTCTTGGGGCTTTGTAGCGTCTTCTTCTATCCTCTTCCTCAGCTAAAAGGCGCAACACAAGAAAGCTGGCACTTGCTATAACCACTTCGTCCATTTTTAAATTAGGAAACTGGCACTGGTAACGACTGCGAGTATGGTGCGGACCCTCACGAGCCAAAGCCTGGCAAGCGACTGGAGTAGTGTGGACGAAGACAGAAGCAGCACGAGCGCAAGTCAGACAAGTTTGACAAGTCTCCCGACAGAAGAGTATGGCGAACACAAGTCTGGAGAGCACGAGTAGTGTGGACGCACCTGAAGATATCAGCAGCAGAGTTTTGGTAGTGGACATAGAGGTGAATGTTCTGCGCAAGGGAGAACCTGAAGTCTACCTAAAGGCATACTCCTTGAAATAAGATGCAACGAATACGTATGCAGAGAGGGAGTGTGCAGTAATAGGTGTTCTATGGGGTAAAGAGTATAAGTTATTGTTGGACAGAGGGGAGCATGTGGCAGTTACTAGTAGGGACTTACTGGGTCAGAGGCAATGGAACCCATCAGCCTATAGATTACGTCGGGTCGGAGACAATACCGTGAGGCCGTTGGGATCGGCGGACGTAGATTTTCGTATAGGGGCTGTTCGATTTAATCAGCGTGTAGACGTAATACTGCAGGTACGCGGGGGCTACAGCCTGATCCTGAAGTTAGGCTTTTTGTGTCAAGACTGTGCTAAAATTGACCTTTGGCAACGCACAATAGAACTTAGTGAAACGCCATTCCAGCTAGGGGAAGTTGTTGCCATTGTAGAATTGTAGTGACGGACGTTTATCGTACTGAACAAACTAGTTGAATCGTGTACAACTGCATTAAGTCTAAATTAGCATGACTGTGTCAGGTGACACTGAGAAGTTGGTTTGGATAAATGTGGAGCCAGATCAACCTATGAGTGTGTTATGTGTTGTAGAGCCTCTGGAAGAAAACGATATACTGGATCCAGCAAGTTGAATTATTAAGAGAAGTGTTTTACGGGTACAAGAGAGGATTGACGGGAGTATGGTACCCACAGATATAGATAATTTTGGGACTGAGGAAGTTAAGTTAAGGAAGGGAATGTTAATAGCAAATCTGGACACACCAGGTCGGGGTGAGCACTGCATGAGGAGTGTGAACCAGAAACACCCGTATAAAATTACTTCAGAAATCAGTGAATATATTACTCCAACAGATTCAATCTTGTTTTTATATTTATGTAGCAATATAGGTTGCAATGTATTTCAAACAAATTTTAAGAAAGGTACAAAATGATACCCACTTACTCACTCCATCTTCACTCGTGGTTATTGACATGAACACCCTAGTTCACAAGCCTTAAGACAGCGGAGAAAGGATGAAAGTTGATATACAAAGAATTAAAACATCAGCAAAACAACAGGGGAGTTAAAATAAGGACCCAGTCCCCGAGCGAAGAAAATTGCGACCGGACCAGTAACTGAGCCCGGCACCTCGGAGTCTAGAGGCAGCAAAGCTAACGACCAGACCAGGAGCTGCGGACATCTATAATGGAGGAGGCCTGAATAAGCTGCAGAAATCTTCAATAAGTTTTCAATGTGGCGCAGAAACTGAAAACTTGCTTTAAATGTACAGAAAAGCTAAATTATGCACTTTACAAAACGAAAAAGTCCCATTACTACAATATCGACAATTCATAATTACGACCAATGAACTCATACAAGTACCTGTACATAAATTTTTTTTTAGGAATATGAAATGAAGTGAGTTCATAGGCTCCGTCTCAAGTAAGGCAGGTGGCAGACTTCGGCACTGACAAAAATCAGTTTGTCTTCAAAAGTGACTGCTTACAAATTACTTGTGCGTCTCATCTTAGAATACTGCCCAAGTGTGTGAGACCCATACCATATACGACTAAAAGAGGATAATGAACATGTGCAAAGAGAGGCGGCACGTGTGGTCACAGGTTTGTTTGCCTCGCAGCAGAATGTCACATATAAGGGTATTCCTGACCTCCCGCAGGTACCGTAACGAGAAGATTACATGCTACAGTACTTACAAAGACATTCAAGCAATCGTTTTTTCCCCACCCGACGCGACTTTGGAAGGAGAAGAACCCTAACGTGTACCCTGCGCCTTGCACTTCACAGCTGTCTGCAGAGTTTGTATGTAGATGTAGGCCAGACTTTGTAGGACATCTTCTCTCGATGATGGTGCAGTAAGTTCTGGAGCTTTTATTTTTTTAGCAATTGATCAAGTTCCACACACGTCGTATCGATAAATTGTTTCTCAAAGGCTCCTCTCTTAGAAAATGCTACGTAATAATCAGGCCGTTTGAGATGTTAAAAATTAATTGCTTACCTCAGGAAATTCGCTACATCGTTCACTATACTGCAGTGACAATTGCAGCTCGATATTCGTACTCGTTCTGCGTGGATCGCATAAGCTGTAACACCCCTTCTATTTCCTGAAAGCTTCAGTATATCGAAATGAGATTTTCAGCTAAATGTAGCACGCAACACTGTGTGTGTAATCGTCTAAACTCCTGTGTCAAGCAAAATATTGTAGCAGGTATGGCTTCCTTAGGAACGTTTATGTTGGTATTAAACCTTTTCGTAAAAATGTTCGAGAAATGTTCTGAAATTGAAAGGCAAGGCGTCCGAAATGGGCTATTGTGATGTAAACACAGTCTCGCGGTGCTCTCGGGCTAAGGTCCATCGCTGTATGGAGTAACAAAATTGGCGCAATCTGCTAAGATAAAACTTATTTTCCCTTGATCGTACATTGTGCGAGATAGTTAATGGATAAGCTATGAATTTTGTAAATGCAACTATACGCTTACTTCTAGTAATCAGAAAGTGCTTTGGGAAACTACTTCCAGTTTTTGTAAATACTCGTGTTTAAGTGAACAGTTTTTGTACAAAAAATGTTGTTGTGGTCTTCAGTCTTAAGACTGATTTGATGCAACTATCGACGCTAGTTAGTTAGTTTCATGTTCCATACATCATTTACACGGTAAGTCGTAATGAGTGGAACTAGCAATTTTACATTAACATCACAAATAAATTTTTAGATATTCAGCATGCTGAACATTGCAAACATTTTTTTTTCTTTTAATACAGTTGTTAGTGAGTAATTCGTACCCACCACCAATTACACATTCCAATAATAGAAATTCTGCTACGGAACCGAAGCAGTTTTCAAAGAAAAACTTTTTCAGTTTGTTTTCAAAATTTACTTCGTTGTCTGTCAAAGATTTTATATCACTGAGTAAGTGATCAAAAATGTTAGCTGCATTGTTTTTGACCCCTTCTTGTGCTAAAGACAATGTTAATGTGGAGTAATGAATGTAATTTTTCAATAAAGATAAAACGTCAGTCGTCAGGTAGACAAAAAACCTTTATTTTGTTCACTTTACAGGTTTCGACAGCTTAAACTGTCACCCTCAGAAGTGAAAAAGGCTCAAATCATTAGTAAGCTAACGTCAAAATAAGAATCGGACGGCAGTGACCTTTGCTACAGAGTCAACAAAACAGAGTGACATCTCCGAAAGTATATCTACGTCCGATGAGTAGCAAACAGTTAACAGTCAAATTTCACATCGTACATAGTACGTGCGAGAAAAGTCAATCACCAATCTCTGTTTCATTGACTCTGTAGCAAAGGACACTACCGTCGGATTCTTAGTTTGACGTTGGCTTATCAAAATGTGAAGGTGACAGTTTAAACTGTTGAACCAGGTAAAGTGAACCAAATACAGGTTTTCTTGTGCACTTGACGACTGACTTTTTATCTTTTTTTTAAATATTCTGCAGCTGCTGAACTACAGCTATGAACAAAGTCATAATGTCATATTTTCTACTCGTATTGTAATTTTATATGTCTTTGCTCTTTTAGAACACTAATGGATTGCTCACAACAAACTTCATGAGGGAATAAGTATACTATGAAGCATTTGTCAAAATGCCCAACTCCTCAAAAAGACGCCTACAAAATGATAGTGCGTGAGCACCACGTAGCATTCCTACAGCACGTTTCAGAGAAATGAAGACTTTCTTTCTCACAGATGAGTTAACCCAGAATATTATTCCGTATGACTTTCATCAATGAAGCTATGCGTTTCACTTCCATGTTAACAAATTTCTCTTTCTCAGAAATTTATTTTTTCTTGCTATTGAGAGTCAGCATTTTATATCTCCTCTATTTAGGCCATCGTCATTTATTTTACTGTCTAAATTGTAAAATTCATTTAGAACTTTTAGTGTCTCTTTTCCTAAGGTAATTATTTCAGCATCGTCTGGTTTAATCCTGCAACATTCTCTTACCCTTGCTTTACTTTTCTTGATGCTCATTTTATAACATCTTTTTAAGGCAGTATCGATTCCGATCAGCTGCTCTCCAAGTCGTTTGCCTTCTCTGTCAGAATTACAATTTACTTGAAATTTAATTCTCTTCAAAAATTTCTCCTTGGCTTCCTTTATTGGATGTTCAATGTACAGATTGAACAACATTAGGGATAGACTACAGCCCTGTCTCACTCCTTTCTTAATCACCGCATCCCTTTCATAGTCCTCGACTCTTACAAATACAGTCTGATTTTTGCACGAGTTGCAGATAGCTCTTCGCTCCCTGTATTTTATCCCTGCTCGCATAAGAATTTCAAACAGTGTAGTCTTTACCACGTTATCAAAGTTTTCTCTAAATCTACAAATGCTAGAAATGTAGGTTTTCCTCTCTTCCGCCTATCTTGTAAGACAGGTCATAGAGCCAGTATTGTCTCGCACTTTCCTTCATTTCTCCGGCACCCAAACTGATCTTCCCCAGAGTCGGCTTCTACCATGTTTTTCCGATTCTTCTGTATATTAACAAATATTCAGTTGATTTGACACAAGGAAAGATTTTGACACGAAAGACCCACTTGGCGGTGTTAACACCATCATAATCTATTCGGCTTAACCTTCAATTTTAGCACGCATCTTGGATAATTTTGTAAAATATTTTATACTTGCTTCATTATTTAGTGTAGCACAAGACTAAAGAGGATTAAGGCTACAACAAAATGGCATGCCACTCTTCATATTATCATTCTCCGAAAAGAATTTAATACCCTGACGAGATCACAAAATTAGAATAAAAGTTATGTCCCTTACGCGACTTAACCAACATTTCGTGTGTTCCGTCTTGTCTGCCCCGCCTTGTTGATCAAGTCGGCGTGGCTAGTCGTGGCTATGCTTATTTGACCATTTTCATTATGGCACTTTTCTGCTACGCTTGTTCGCGTCAAGATCACAAATGTCTTCTTCTTGGGGACTGAAGCATATCGCATTCGCAAGAAAGTTATATTTGCAAGCCAAACGCGTCATTTGCGCGCAAACCTATTTCTTTAAAAAAGACAGCTACCTTTATGAAACTTTGTGTCTTTGGTGTAGAAACGGAAAGACAAATTACTACGTAATTTTGGCGATATGTCCATTCTGGTTGAGTACTTACAGTTTCAGCTGCGGCGAGCCAGGCCCAGCGAAGCGCGTGAGGTACACAACACGCGAAGTGCTCTTGCCGTCACCGTCGCCTCCGGCAGACTACTCGGCCAACGCCCCAGTGAGCAACGACTTCCCTCCTCAAGTACATAGGCAACGGATTGAAGCAACACGTTAAAATTTCGTGGAGTGGCTAACACACTGGTTGCAGCGCTCCTTACGACAACCAACGCTAACACGTCTGGTATGTTTCTGATAGTCAAAACATTACGAGAAGCGAGTCTCTTGTTCGTATTCGAAGTGTTAGCTGCTCTGTTATTCTAGTAGTACTTAATTCTTTGGGAAGATTTGTGAAAAAAATATAAATTAAGCTTGTTCGTAGTTTCTTTATTATAACTGTAATTACGCTTAAAATTAATTACGAAGTAATCTGGTTTTCAATAATTACAGGTGTCCTTTGAAAGACAAAAACCTAAGAAAAAGATGGGTTGTAAATACGAACCGAGGCAACTTGTTTACGACTACAGTCAGTTACCTGTGCTCCACTCAATTTGCAGAGAAATATACGCATCAAAGAAATGACAACAGGCTCCATCTGTTCAACGCAATAGCAGCTACCTTCACGTTTCCACTACATTCAAGGAAAAACAAAACTTACGACCCTAACGAGACAGCGAGCTTTCGACAGTTTGAAACACAATGCTGTTAATGAGACATCAGTAGCACATAGCAAGACTATAATTCAATGTTACTTCATATTCTGTTTTATTGATATAAATAATTTCAATTTTTTATGCAATCTTATGGTAGAATTTCATTCTTTCAGCGTCTAGTGCATCTGTTTATGATGATCACAGTCTGCCGCTGTTGAGAAGTTCCTCATTTATCAACAGTGGCTCTGAGCACTATGGGACTCAACTGCTGTAGAACTTAGAACTACTTAAACCTAACTAACCTAAGGACATCACACACATCCATGCCCGAGGCAGGAATTACTTTATTGTCCTGTAAATCATTATTTTCATTGAGTTACTTGTGTTAATTACTTATAAGCTATATTTTTATATAATGTTCTCGTCCATGGAGAAGTGGTTTTTGAGACCGTGACTGGACACTTAAAATAAAAACAAAAATATTGAATTTCTACGCCAGTCACCGTATCTGTTAGCTAACTACAACACGTTTCGAAGTTTATTCCATAATTTTCAGATGATTCCATCTCAAACTACATTGGTTTACGTTCAGTTCACGAGGATGATATAATGTTATCCCGGGTGGACGAACGCAGTTTGAATCGCCTTGCATTTTTATCGGTATCATAAAGTTTATTCATATTTCTACTTAAACTTTTCTTTTTTCTGCCAGTGTGCACAGAAATCACCACTGTTTACTGTTTTTTGGAGAAAAATAAAGCTACCAGCAGCCATATCAAGTAAGCAAAGACAATTTAAAGGGTTCATGACGTAGCAGACGACGAACTTGACAAAAGAAGAAATTGTGGACGGGACTTCAGTTTGGTTCAGATATGGCGGCTCTCTGAAATTTTAACTCATTATATGCTGACGATCTGATATACATAACAAAAACTCCATAGCTTCGAGCGATCTAAAGGTCACATCTGGTACGAAACGGATTCCTTGGCATAAGTTTTGACTTCGATTTTTCAAAAATGGAAGCCGGTGCTATTTTAGAATGCCGTCGACTAATATTCAGCAGCTCTCGATGTCTTTGTGACTCGCAGGGTTTGGACTTTCCTTGTCAGTGAATTTGCTAGTTCAGGACTAACATGAAAGAAAGATATGTTGTGTTGATGGCGAAATATCTGCACCAGATGGATACATTCATCATAAATTCGGTGTTTATTAGCACTGTGTTTGAACACATCCTGTACGGCTCGAATACCTTACGACAGAGATCTGGAAATCAGTGAGTGGTTTCGAAGGACTTCCAGCTTGTGATCGTCATGCGATCTAACGAAGTATGTTGGAACTATCTCCACCGCGACCCTTACCGCTGTAATTCACTTTCGAGAGCTCGATTATGGTTAAATCGAATTGATTATACTTTATTCCGTTTATTACTTTCCAAAAGATGTTCTTCCTTGTTTCATCTGAATATTCGCATTTTATTTTCAAACTCATGAATCTGATTCTTGTAGACTTTATTCTAGAGTATGAAAGTGGATATAAATGTTCATTTTCAACGCACTTCACAATTTATTACAATCTGTAATGACCAAAAGAAATATCATTTATGGTCCTGCTGTATTCACAGTCATAAGGTATTATTCGAAAGACATCGCCTTCGACCATTAGCTTCATTTCACAATCATCTTAAATGTTTATACAGGGTGACTATTCAATACGAACAGAAACGCGGCGTGCATAAGATACACAAATTTCATTGTTCGACCAACGGTTGTTGTTGCTGTGGTCTTCATGTCGAAGAATGGTTTGATGTAGCTATTTTGTGCAAGCCTACTCATCTCCACATATGTAAAACAATCTACATCCATTTGAACCTGCTCACTGCACTCAAGTCCACTCCATTGCCAAACTGATGATTACCTTATGCCTCAGGAGGTGTTCTATCAATCATGTCTTCATTTAGTGAAGCTATGCCATAAATTTCTTTTTTCCCCAGTTCATTTCAGTACCTCCTGATTAGTTATTCTCTCCCATTTAATGTGAAAAATTCTTCTGTATCAACACATTTCAAAAACTTTTAGTTTATTCTTGTCTGTACCATTTATCGTCCAAGGTCCTCGTCCGTAAAGGCTACACTCCAGACCAATGCCTTCAGAAACGACTTCCTAAGACTTATATTTATACTCGATGTTAACTAATTTCTCTTTTTCACAATCACTTTCTTGCTATTGCCAGTAGGCGCTTTATGATTTCTTTACATCGGCCATCGTCAGTTCTTCCACTGCCAAACCAACTAAGCTCACAAACTACTCTCAGTACCTTATTTCCGGATCTAATTCTGTTTATACACACTACCTCCTAGAACGCCTCTGGGCGGAATAGGTTGCTGAGTGTGAAGCTCCGGCTCATGGGAAACTTCCTCGTTAATGTTGACAATATGTACATGATACGTACATGGAACAGTAAGCATTATTAACTCAATTACACTCGCGAACTAGGTCTGCCTACCAATTCTGGAGGGAGTACAATATTTTAAAATATGATATTCTCATCCTCTCGTTTCAGTACTGAAATTTTCAGTGCATTTCGAGACCAGTGTGCTTCGTTTGGACAAATCAGTTACATGAAATCTTTATAATGTGATAATTTTATGCATCAAATACTTGCATATTCTTCAGGTACGTTCCTTGTAAACTAAAGAAAAGTTGCGATACCTTCGTGAAGATTAGTCTGCACGAAAAATGGTACAGAGCTATTCGGTTCCCTTCACGACTATCTCATTTGATTTTCCATACACAGGGAAAGTGGCCAGCTGGTGTGGCCGAGCGGTTCTAGGCGGTTCAGTCTAGAAACGCGCGACCGCAGTTTCGAATCCTGCATTGGGCATGGCTGTGTGTGATGTCCTTAGGTTAGTTAGCTTTAAGTAGTTCTAAGTTCTGGGGGACTGATGACCTCAGATGTTAAGTCCCATACTGGTCAGAGCCATTTGAACCATTTTGAACACAGTACGGTCTTCTTGTATAAAATTTTTACATTCCATAATTTCGGCTTGTACAGCAGTATGGGGATAAGGGGGGTACTGGGATAGTTTTAATTTATCCAAGATGACAGACTCTCTCCTCACATCACTCCTAGCACACAGTGTATATGTGACGAAGTCGCACTAACAACTTCACACTCTTCATATGAAATTAACAGACTAATTAATAAAATTTTATCACTTAATTACCCCCTGCACCATTCCATCATCTGGAAAAATGGCGGGATATTCAAATTTTCTTGGAAAATTGGAATTTTCGAGGTAAATCCAAATGCTAATTACTTTGCATTGTAGAGGAAATAATAATAATATATTCATTATTTATAAAAATTCAGTTTTTATATCGCTGGTGTGGAAGGATATAGGGCACTCTCTTATTTCATTATCTTTGGAATACTGGAGCAGTCTAACTATGATGTCACAATCCAAGATGACAGGCGCAGTCTAACTCCCCTCCTCCCATTGGTGTGGAATTCAAGAACTGACGGGAAATTCAAAAATCAGTGGGAAAATTCGGGTTTTTTTCCATCTGGCTGTGAAGCATGGGAGTCGGGAAGGGGTTATTGCCATAGATCGAGTGCTAGAGAGTAGCTATACCCAGTGTCATCAGGAACTGCTGGACACAGAGAGGATAATTTAGCTGTTAGTCTAGCACTAGAGAGTTGCTACAGCCTGTCTGTCCAGTAGCTCTATGTCCAAAGGACGGGTAATAACCATAACAGGACAGCAAAGCATTACTGACGTGGAGGGAAGTAGCCTCCTGCCGATGTACAAGCGAGTAGCTGCTCGAAAGGTCATATGAATGAACAATAATATTAGGGCAGCAATCCACTCTCCCACTGCTGCTTTATATTGTGGTACAGTGTCATTGGTGGATGGCGGTCTTACTTTCTTGGTGCAAGAGAAAAATTTTTCTATCTTACAATGACGTTATTACAATGACATCATTGAAGGGCATACTGAATATGTGGCGTTGTGACTTCACGTCTTATACCACCCTCCGATGGTGGAAGGTCAAGAGGGAACACACTACACAGGTAGAGACGTTAGTGGTCGTATCATGGATGCCACATATGGATGGTCGTACCAAGACTGGCATATTATTACTGGCTGTAACACAGCTATCATTAGCCATGGTCCGAATCCAATTAATGAAGGATGGTAAGAGGAACATGGGGGAGGTGCCAGTGCCCAGGAGTCTTGTTGCCACTGTAGTATAAGCAAGTGACTGTGTTGTACAGGGGATCCACTTTGTCATAGAGACGCCTTGGCTTCACTTGAACAGATGTCTTTAGAGTTACCATGTTTGTCTCCTTGTGGAAGGTAACAACCCTCCTCACTGAAGGGACATGCAGGCTCTACCAAAGCACTTTATTCTCCAGGTGCCTGAGGGTCTGCATCAGGGAGGCACGAATCGTGGCCCATGTGGAGGATCCATCTGTGAGGGAAGGGTGGACCACCATCTGGTACAGTCAGAGCTTGGTGTCTAAGTTCAGTTCCATGCTGTTGAAGAGTGGATACAATTCTTTTATCAGCTTCTGTCCTTTTTGGATGACATATTCTGTGTGTCGATGGAAGAGCAGTTTTTTTATCCATGCAGAAACCTGGATATAATCATCCTTTGTGTCAAGCAGATACTTAACATGGTCTTTCAGGTAAACTGTATGCAGTTGACCTGTAACGATGGATTGCAGTTCAGTGTGTAAGTAGGTTGTTTAGGTTTTTTTATTGGTAACGCCACATAGCGCTCTGTATGAAAAATCACTGGCTGTGCTGTGTGCAGTCAGTGGCTGGTTGGCATTGTTGTAATACTCGCCATTGTAGTGTTGGGCAGCTGGATGTTAACAGCGCGTAGCGTTGCGCAGTTGGAGGTGAGCCGCCAGCAGTGGTGACGTGGGGAGAGAGATGGCGGAGTTTTGAAATTTGTAAGACTGGATGTGATGAACTTCTATATATATTATGACTATTAAGGTAAATACATTGTTTGTTCTCTATCAAAATCTTTCATTTGCTAACTATGCCTATCAGTAGTTAGTGCCTTCAGTAGTTTGAATCTTTTATTTAGTTGGCAGTAGCGGCGCTCGCTGTATTGCAGTAGTTCGAGTAACAAAGATTTTTGGTGAGGTAAGTGATTTGTGAAAGGTATAGGTTAATGTTAGTCAGGGCCATTCTTTTGTAGGGATTATTGAAAGTAAGATTGCGTTGTGCTAAAAATATTGTGTGTCAGTTTAAGCACAGTCATGTATAATTTTTCTAAGGGGACGTTTCATTGTCGACCCTTAGCCGAGGACACCTCACTGGAACCTTCTGATTTTTTTCTTGTAGTTTGCGTAATTAGTGTAGATATTGTTTATTGCTAGCGCGTAATTGTAGAGAGAATCTCCTTTGTAGTTGCAGTCTTTCATTGTTGTACAGTAGAACAGTTGTGGCATGCATGTAGATTTGCACCAAGTATTTCGCAGCTGCGCTTGCAATTAACTAGATATTATTTTCAGTGCTATGTTAATGTGTTCCCATATTTTGCTCTTCAAATTGTGCTTTTATGTGTTGTCGTGTGAAATATTGTGACAATATTGGCGTGTGAAAAACGTAATACTAGGCTCCAAAGTAAACTGAGAAATGACAGTGAAGACGAAAGCAGTGTGTTAGCGCCACCATGTAATGAATTAACTAATGTTCAAAGTAGTAATTTGGTAATTGTGCATAGGGAAATGGAGCGGGGTGCAAATAATGTTGTAGGCAGTGAAACAATTAGTGAACAGGGAAGCATTATCGATCGATCGGTCGGCAACAGCTCGTCTCAGGATTCCGAAATGACAGGTCACAATCTTGCAAATACTGTAGATTCGGGTTTTGCGTCCTCACCGTTTTCTCAAATAAATCAAAACACATTTTCTGCTTTTCAAAATGCGAATATTGCCGGTTCAAATGCACTGCAGAATAGCACTGAGGAACATGTTTCAGACACCAGTACACTGTTATTATAGTTAATGCAACAAATGGGACAAAGGCCACAAAAGTTAAGACACAACACTTGAACAAAATCAGAAACAAATGGGACAAAATCTTCAAAAGTTAGAGACAGTGGAACAAAATCTTAAAAAGTTAGACACAATGGAACAAAATCTTCAAAAGTTAGACACAATGGAACAAAAGCTTCAAAAGTTAGACTCAGTGGAACATACGCTTGAAGAAACACGTGAAGATTTAACTACTGAGTTGCAAAAAATCGAATCGAAATGTCAAAAAGTCTGTAACGACGTAAAAACACAAATTTATGAGCATTTCCAACCTATTTTTTCGCGGCATGAAAATGCATTACAGACTCACGAATCAGCCATAAAAGAACTGCAAACTATTGTTCATGAAAATCATGAGACCTTGCAAGCTAAAATTGACTCAGTTTCATCTACCGATTCGGTTACGCAACTTGCAAAAACTCAGCAAAACTTAAAAGACACAGTAGATACGATTTCAACACAAATGGACACTGAAATTTGGTTCAGAAAAACACACTGAGGAAATAAGTACACTATCGGAGAAAGTAGCCGAACTTTCGGATCAGTTCATTAACTTATCTGCAAAGGTAGATGATGATCTGAATGACACAGAAGTGCGAACAAATTAGGAAATTCAAACAAAATCAGAATCAAATCAATACGCAACACCAAAGAGAAATCCGTGAAGCACAAGATCAGCTGACACAGGTAATACTAGAATTACGTATTTCAGAGGACACTCGCGCTCCATCACGGGGAGAGGGATTTAGAAATACGGAAAAGCCACAAAATAATAACACAGGGCATTTCGGAAATTATGAAAGAAATTGGCAAGGTGCACCGAATTTTGAGATGGAACCGCCGACACGACGTAACAATGACCGATTGCTACCCGCCGACACGATGATTTTGACTATAAGCTGTTCATTACTACACGTAAATTCAAAACATTTAAGAATTCTGGCAACGGCATTCATCCACAAGCGTGGCTCCATCAATTCTCTCATTGTTTTCCTCCCAACTGGTCATTAGAGCACAGATTAGAATTTATGTGTGGCTACTTGGAGAATGAACCAGCTCTAAGAACGCGATCGGTCATTCACGATTGTCACAGTGAAGGAGAATTTTATCATGCCTTCCTCTCAGCATATTGGTCTCAAGCTACACAAGACCGAGTAAAACATAGCACCATCATGATGAAACATTTCAACAATCTGAATTTTCCAGTCTTGTGAAATATTTTGAAGACATGTTGCACAAGAATCAGTACCTGTCAAACCCATACAGCCCCTCAGAACTCATCCGCATTTGCTTAATCAAATTATTTTAGCAGGACGATGCAAAGACGGCATTGAAGCTTTTCAGGGACTCTTACAAGAATTACAAATTGACACTGACAATCGCGGAACGCGAAAACAGGAAAACAATCACTACAGGTCACATCCGTAACGACAGAAACAGTAACTGGACTCCGCAAGTCTATTCTTACAACGCAAATCGTGACCAAAACAAACACCACCCATATGACAACCACTGGCAGAGTAATAATAGTTACAGAGAAAGATCGCATTTCCGTAGTAATGAATATGACAGAGATAACCATAGAAACAGACAACATGGGAACAAAAACAATTATTATCAAGGGAGACAGAATAACTTCAAACGCAACGGTCCAGTGCGCAGTTACGATTCAGGGAAAATTCTCCACCACATGACCGACAAACAAGAAACTATGTAAACTACCGACAAAACGACAGACCTGAATTCCATCAGAACTGGCGAGCTTCACACAGGGCAGCGCCTTCTCGTCAAGGTGAATTTGTAGAAGTTAGGTCTCCTAATCCCAATAACGACGCGCGCCAACAAAGAGACAGACAATGACTCGCACCGCAGGCAGCCGCGTGCGCCGGCTGGCTCAGAGAAAATAACATAAGAGGCTAACCTTGAGAAAAATTCCAGTATTCTTTACCGACGTATACCGCATGATAATTGCGTTCAAGTTAACTCTGAGCTCTAGGAAGAGTAAAGGACTGTACTACATTTCACATGTAACACCGTTTATTGAAAGATAATCTGCTTTTAACTTTGTCTTTGCCATATAACTTTTTACTTTACATTAGTAGTATGCTTTGTCAGACTTAGAATCTGTTAACATGCAACAATGTTTGAAGTGAAATATCCAGTCAAGAACCTAGGGAACATTTTTAAACAGAAATTACGAATGCATTGTTATAGTGAACAGACGACACATTGTTGTATTTGTACACTCTTGCTTGTTAGTTGCAGGATTACGTAACGACTATCAGGCTTACATACTTAAGACATATACAAGTACTGCTAATGAGATTTTAATGCAACATTTTGGTTTAATTGAAGATACATTCTGGATTTAAAGTACTTTCTGTGAGATACCAGATGAGACAGTGGTTAGTTTCTGTGACAACTACACGATTTTATCACGACGCTACTAATGAGTGACAATTTACAATGTTGCTTTTGCTGTGTATCTATTTTATATCTGCACAGTTTTCCTGAATTATTCTGGATAGTGAAACATGTTTTAGTAGTAACTTTGTGGTATAGCTACAATGAGACAGCCTTTCCTGTAGCACAACAATACGTTACAGTACAGTACTTACTTCATCACGGCAATAAGCGTAACAATTTACAATGTTGCTTTTGCTGTGTATCTGTTTTATATCTGCACAGTTTTTCTGAATTATTCTGGATAGTGAAACATGTTTTAATAGTAACTTTGTGGTATAGCTACAATGAGACAGCCTTTCTTGTAGCACAACAATACGTTACAGTACAGTACTTACTTCATCACGGCAATAAGCGTAGTAACTACGATATCTATACGCAAAGCATTTCACTTTTGTCTATCATGAGGAAAGTACATTGACTTCTGCAGAACTTAGCTTTCGGAGGACGATAACTACGACACTTCCACAGAGATTATCTTACAACAAGACGCACAGTTTATCGCTACAGTACACGTATTTGAGTGATTAATTTTGTACTTAAACCATTTATTTTTAAAGATATTTGAAGTACAATGATACAAAGGTTTTCTGTGATACATTTCATTCCATTGCTGTAATCTGCAACACCTGAGGATATAATTACATTAATCCTCAGGGGGATACACGCTTACTTTATGTATCATGTGTTTGGCAAGCACAAGGAGCCTTAGCTAATATGGTATTTGCTTATACAATTTTACACATCGGTCCCATATTTTTCTAACACAGAATTACACAGCTATCTGATTATTTAACAGAGAAACAATTTTTTTTTTTTTTGCTACGTCAGTGACAGATGTTTACGCAATTACACAGTTAGATAACTTCACACTTATGAAATTGTATTTTCTCTGTACTTTGTGAAATGTTCATATTCTTTCGGAATCATTGTGATACTATGCGAGCTCTGAATGATGTATTTGGTATGGGATCATGATTTTTAAAGTACGTTTGAGGCAGATGACACTTTTGACAGGAGCAGAGAATTTTTTTAGGTTTTGAAATTATTGGAGGAAGCTACGACGATTTTGAGAATTTGACTGAGGTGTTATGACGTTATTATTATGATGTCTGTGTATTACGCTGTTGCGGTATGTTTATGATCAATAAGCTGTTGCTATATGAGTTATTTGATTATGCTACATATCTGTTATGATGAAATATTGAAGAAGTGTCGACGAATAAGGTAAGGAATAATGAGTAGTGGTTAGGGACTCTGGTTTGTGAAAAAGGTGGTTGGAAACCAAGAATCGTACTTTAATAAGAGTTATGAAATGTATGTAAATGCGTAAATGTATTACAATGCCGACGGAACTTTTTTGGACACTGTTATATCAATAGGATTTTGTTTCTACAGATGTGTAACGCAAATTCTTGACATGTGAAATTTTTTATATGAGACTGCCACTGTAGCGGAAACTGGTGTCGTAAATATTTCGGTAAGGAAGTTAAGTGACCACCTGCACGTAATGCGGCGTGGGCACCCAGCTGCGCGACAGACGCCTGGAAAAAAAGCCATTAGTGTGTGCCTGTCAGAGGCACAAGTGGAGAGAAAAAGAAAAGAGGCCATTATCCTCGCTATTGACATTCTTTTGTAGAAAGCATCGTAAATACGACACCCTCAAACTTGAAAACATGATTATACTGTAGAGTTCTTAATGTATGATATTTACTGAAATGAAATGATGAGAAACGTTTCATGTCTATTGTCTTGCTAGTTGGAAGATTGTTTACTGCATTATGAAATGCCTTATGGCTAGCGAATGACGTTTCACGCCTTGCTTTGCCTATTTTGTTTAATATCTAGTTTCTAGCTGCCCTGCAGCATTGGTTAAAATAAAATTTTATAGATGTACTAATATAAATATTTTCTGTCTACAGATCCAGTATATAATAATAATGTGATATACTTCCAAAAAAATGAGGGAGCACAAAAAGGCATTTCCCTTCAGAGGAACTGCATACGTAATTTTCTTTTCAAGTACTTGGTAATTTATTCCATAGAATAAGTTTTTGTGGTGCACCACTTTAATTACATAGACATTAAGATGTGAATTGACATTTCCCTTATCTGCATTGTTGTCTTTAGTGTAATATTTTTTCTGCCTGAGCTATGTCATGTGTAGGTATAAGTTACTGCATTTGCTGCTGCTGTTTGCCAGGCATAGTGTTACTGAATTTGACTTTGTATTATTCTGTTAAGCCAGTTTTACTAATGATTTATTTTTATTGTTTGCTGCGCATTGCCTTATATTAGTTGTAATATTGCATTTGCTTTGCTAATTTATGCTGATTGCTTCGACAATTTGCAGGATTTTATCATTGCTGTTTGTGTTAATTGTTTTGCGCTGCTGCATTACCTCGTCCCTTAGTTAAGCATCTGAGCTCAGTAGATTTAAGTTAGCTTAAGAGGGGGTAGACTATATAAGAGAATGAGCTGCGATGAATTGGAAGGAATGCATTGAGAAGCTATAAGAAAATGGTTTGGCCAAAAAAAAGTAGTGTACAGTGGAGAAAAAATATTTTTGAAAGAGGATGTGAACAGAATACAGAAAGCATGCTTGGATAGGTTTTGTTTTTTTTTTTTTTTTTTTTTTTTTTTTTTTTTTTTTTTTTTTTTTGGGGCTGGAGCAAATGTTGAAATAAGAGGGACGATCTATGGAATGAAGTTTTGGGTTGGGCTGCAGTACCAAATGTTACCCTGAAAACAAACCCTATCCTTTCCTTTTGTGTTATCCCACTATGTGTCTGTGTACCCTTGTGTATTTACTTTCTTCCTGTCAATGTGTACTGTTTCATAGAATTTTTTCTCTTCTAATACTAAGCTACATTCACTATGATGAGGAATACTTTTATCCTTCCATATAATTTGCATTAATAACATGTTATTTACTTCTTAAAGATGTTTACACATTACTTATTCTGTTTTGTTCTAATACTCATGTGTGAAGTTGATGTTTCAAAAGTTATTCTGATCTTTTATTTATGTACTTATGTCGTAATTTTTGTAACACTGATGTATTTGTTATTTCGATTCTTTTGTAAAGCCTGTATTACTGCAAATGTTATCTGTACTATTATGTTCTTTAATGATATATTTTGTCCCTTGTTATTGTATTCTCATGTCATAAAATTGTAATTGACACCAGTTCATCAAATTAAGTAACTTGTAAATTACATTTCACTGTACACGTTTCTGTTGGTCATAGTATATGGACAATATGTGAGAAGTAGGGACTGATAGTGTTTGCACGTGTGTTAATAATTCAGCAAGGGACTGGATAACAGCATTGCTGGTTCTAAGGATATTTCAAACAATTTATTTGTGAGTGGACAAGTGGTGGTTTATGGACTTGCTATATTGTCCACAAGACTCTTCGATGGTGATTGTGCACCTGCACAGTCGCAACAGTTGTCTGCTAGCCATCTCTACAAGGACTACAGTGGGTCTACACCTTTGATGACTCACCAATACCATTATATCTACAAGGACTACAGTGGGTCTACACCTGTGATGACTCGCCAATACCATTATTTCTACAAGGACTGCAGTGGGTCTGCACCTCTGGTGGCCCACCAATACCATAATCTCTACTAGGACTACCGTGGGTCTGCTCTGTGATGACCAACCTGCCAATATTCTTCAAAATTTCGACTGACTCTGCTGTGGGTTTGCTCTGTTGTGGCCCATTACCTGTCAGCATGTCAAGAGTCAGCACTGTCTTTCCGTTGGAAGGACAACACTACCTCTTCAAGACTGCATGGAAATCCACTACTTCTGTGAGCATTTTCTTTTACTGTTCAGACATTGAGCAAAAACACTGCTATTTTACTGTGATGAACGATCAGGACTGTCTTTATGGACTGTGAGAAAATTTTAGATTTTGACCAACATTGTATCGATAAGTGTGTGCATTTCATTTCTTTGTTATTGTAATTATGAAGCCAGTGCCCAAAACAATTTGTAAATTTTTTTGTGGGGAGCATGGGGGCTATGTAAGTAGGCTGTTTACGTTTTTTTTATTGGTAACGCCACATAGCGCTCTGTATGAAAAATCACTGGCTGTGCTGTGTGCAGTCAGTGGCTGGTTGGCATTGTTGTAATACTCGCCATTGTAGTGTTGGGCAGCTGGATGTTAACAGCGCGTAGCGTTGCGCAGTTGGAGGTGAGCCGCCAGCAGTGGTGACGTGGGGAGAGAGATGGCGGAGTTTTGAAATTTGTAAGACTGGATGTGATGAACTTCTATATATATTATGACTATTAAGGTAAATACATTGTTTGTTCTCTATCAAAATCTTTCATTTGCTAACTATGCCTATCAGTAGTTAGTGCCTTCAGTAGTTTGAATCTTTTATTTAGTTGGCAGTAGTGGCGCTCGCTGTATTGCAGTAGTTCGAGTAACGAAGATTTTTGGTGAGGTAAGTGATTTGTGAAAGGTATAGGTTAATGTTAGTCAGGGCCATTCTTTTGTAGGGATTATTGAAAGTAAGATTGCGTTGTGCTAAAAATATTGTGTGTCAGTTTAAGCACAGTCATGTATAATTTTTCTAAGGGGACGTTTCAAGTGTTCAGTTTAATCTAATTTGTGGGATTGTAAACCACAATAGGAGGGATCTTATCCTTCTTTAGTGGTGGTGGCATTAGATTTTACGAAGTTGGGTCTGGTGGGAGACCCAAGTCCTGGACCAAGGCACCAATAAGTGCAGCTGCTACGGGGCTGAAGGCATCTGCATCAGAATCACAGCCACTGCTATGAGCATGAATAAAAGACTTTTGAGATCTTAGACCACAGGGGGGGGGGGGGGGAGAGGTAGGGGTTGGGGTGGGAGGAGCAACACAATCAGAATCCCTGGAAGGTGTATTGGGCAGATGAGATGGTGCAGACGAGACAGCACCCAAAGGAGCGTCCAAGTGGTGATCAGCTGTATCAATGTTTGTGGCCAACATGGTGTGACAGGTTTTTCACCATGTGGCCATGCAAGTCGTTGAATGATAAAGTGGAAGACTGTTCCATCATTCAAGGCTGTGATGACAATGTTTGGTATGTGGGTGCCCAACTGCATTTTCATCAGTGCCCATACAAAGTCGCAATTTCTACTTAGTCCAAGTTTTACAAACTCCAAATTAACAACAGTCACGAATGATGATAAAATGATGAGTACAACACAAACACCCAGTACCCAAGCAGAAAAAAATTCCCAACCTGGTTGGGAATCGAACCTGGGACCCCATCATCCAGAGGCAGCAACAATAGCCACTACACCAAGAGTTGCATACACGCAAGGCTGTAGACAGGGGTCATGTGAGTTGGTAACACTGTCAGTGGTTACTGGTGATTTTTGGCAGGAAGTACAATGAGCCAGGTCTTTAGCCCACTAGATGGTGTCAGTATCAGTGCCTTCAGCAGCTTGCCGGGATCGACAACGATCGGCCAGTGACACATTGTCGTGCAAGAGGGTGGCAGAAAAGTGGCCATATTCATAGTTTCTCTCAGCCCGACCAACGCCTGGGGCCTGGCAGATAAAATGCACTAACTCCTGTCACCTGCAAATCCTCGGTAAACTGGAAAACATACGAAAACCAACAGTGCGTTTGAAGGTGAACAACAAATAAACATCGACTCAGACACTACACCTAAACAACGCTCAGCACAATTCGTGGCCATAACTAATGACACGCATGTAGTCGCAAGTAAATACTGTCAGGACTCCAAGCTGAGTGACTTGCTGCTATTTTTTTCCTTTATTGTAATTTCATTCCTGGGCCCCATATGGGCAGTGGAGCGCTGTCAGTGGCACACTGTGCTGCTCTTCCGCCGAGAGACAATACAGTATTTTAAAAAAGAAGAAATGAAACATGCAATAAGGCGATAAACGAGGATCTTATGAATATAATATGGGGGAAGGCAATAAGGGTTTAAATATACGCTTACATGGAGACTTTCATTGTGAGACACAGTTAAAAAAATTCCACATAAAGAGGAAAACACAACTGGCGATGTGTGTAGCACTTAAAATACACCGAAGTCACAAGAACAAGATAAAGTTGGCCAAAGTATTAAAAATTCACACCAGAATGATGGCACTGTCAGAACCACTACACGAAATGAAGTGCACATGAAAAAGGGTAAAAACTGCTGAGAGGGATCTGCTGAGGAAAGGGAGGCCTGAGACGAGGGAAGAGATGGGCGAGGAGGGCTACAACATAGGAGGGGAGAGCCTGAAGAGGGTGGGATGAAAAGAAAGGGGGTTGGGTCTAAGACCAAGGGGCAGGATACGTGTGGAATGGGAGAGGGAGAGGGAAAGCAAGTCAGGAGGGCGTGCAGAGACATTGAAGGGGTTCACTGGAAAGGGAAGGGGTGTAGGGCAAGGGAAAAGGAAGGTTCAAATGGTTCAAATGGCTCTGAGCACTATGGGACTTAACAGCTGTGGTCATCAGTCCTCTCGAACTTAGAACTACTTAAACCTAACTAACCTAAGGACATCACACACATCCATGCCCGAGGCAGGATTCGAACCTGTGACTGTAGCAGTCTCACGGTTTCAGATTGCGCGCCTAGAACCGCGAGACCACCACGGCCGGCGAAAAGGAAGGGTGAGGGAGCTCAAGGAGGGAGGGCAAGTGGGTTTACATTTAGGTTTGGTAGGAGGGGTAGATATCAGGGCAAAGCTCCTCATCCAAGAGGAGTAAGTGCTGGAATCTATGTTGGTAAAGGAGGTGGAGGGTGTGGAGATGGAGAGAGGGTGGGGCATAACAGTAGAAGTTCGCCAATGGTCGGGGGTAGAGAGAATAGGAGACACCAGGATAGGAGACACTGGTGCTGGGACAGGGTATGTATGAAGAGGTATTTGTTGGCAGGGAGGGAATGAATGTTTAGGTATATGACACAAAACTGTTGGTGCACCAGGGGGAGGAAGGAAGGGTGTCAAGGGAGGAGGTGAGAGGCTAAAACGAGTGTGTTTAGGCAGCTGAAGATCAAATGGGCCTGGTTGTGGGAGTATGTGGCGTAGGTGTTCAAATGGAAGACGAAGCAGATGGCAAGGGAGAACTGCTGGAGGGTATGAGAGCGTTAGAAGGGGGAATATTCTGGAGGGGGGCGAGAGAATTATTGGGGATGATGGGCTGGACTGATCGATGGGGTGTATGGAGACAGTGAGCTCGGGGTTAGTGGGAGGGGGTTTGGCCTTGCATTTGGAGGAGTAGGTGAGGTGTGGTTCATTGCAGGTGTGCAGGAAGGAGGAGAGGCGAGGCTAGGAAACTGTTTGAGGTAGTGGGAAGCTTTACAGTGTGAGCAGGTGGAGAGCTTTTGCAGTTTTGGGTGATGTGGTCAATGTAGACGATATAGTGCTGGCAGCAGTAGGATTGAGGAGGGGAATGGGAGGGGTCAATGGGGTGGCGACAGTTGAAAATCAGGGCTCCCTGAATGAGGTGATCTGTGGAGGAGACAGACTCTGTAAATACACACGTCAGGAAGGTAGGGCTGGAGTTGTTGCAGATGCATCGCACAGAGCGGATTTCTAGGGCAGGGTAGCCATTCATTTCCATCAACATCTCCACCTCCATGTCCCACAGGGCTGAGTTTTGTGATCACAGTAGTGAGGGTTGGTAAAAGACAGTGGGTTGGAGTTGACTTGGAGAGTTGGAGGTAAGGAAATTTTGAGGGATGCATCTGGGCCAAAGGTGATGCAGGCAAGTTTCGAGATGAGATCAGTGTGGAGAGAGCGAGAGGGGGATTTGATGAGGACAGAGTCTCTGTTGAAAAATGGGGGCACTGGGGATATACTTATGGATTTCGAGTATAAGGGTGTGGGTGTCAAGGAATATAGGAATGGGGTTGGAAAGGATTAAAGTATACATGGTGGGGCTGGGGATGCAGGAAGAGGGGTGGTGTCCACAGGGGGATCAGAAGGAAGAGAGGCAGATTTTTTGGAGGAGAGGGTGCAGGCCAATTAGCCACTTGGGGACTTGAGGAGATTTTTGGCAGGGATGGCCTGGGAGGAGGGGTGATGGACTGGTAGGATTGGGAGGTGGTGGGAGGTAGGCCCGTTGTGTGAGGCAGAGGCACTTTAAACTGAGGGTGGGCGCTCTGTGGTGGTGTTTGTGGCGTGCCAGGCGGTGACTCTGGTGGGGGAAGCAGGGGTGGTCGTGGCAGGGAGAGTTGGGGAAAGTCTTCCCGATGAGTGGTAGTGGGGTCAGGAGCAGGAGGAGGATACAGGTGTGGGGAATAGATAAAAGAGGAGAAGACTGTGGGGAGGGGAGGTGGAGTAGATGAGGGAAGCCCAGAGGAGGCATTTCAAGGGGGTAACGGTGGTTGCAGGGGAATGGGAGGTGTATATAATGGTGGTAGTAGGGGTGTGCATCATGTGTAGTGGACTGTGCTGTCTACCGGCGACAAGTGTTGCCAAAGTGGGTAAATGGAACAAAGGCAACGGGGGGCGAGGGGTGGGGACTGGCGGGTCTTCCAAAACTTACACTTCGCCCTGAGAGTATCCCAGCCAGGAAATGTTTCGATCTGGAAGGTTTGGGACTCCAACCCACAGTATCCTCGCTCTTAACTTCTTTTTTTTTTTTTGTTAGTTTGTGAGAGGTTGAAGTACATCCCTCACTCCTATAAATCCATGCTTCCTATAAACAGGAGTCATGCAGCAACAGCAATGAGGAATGAAACACCCTTATACCTATTTAAGAGTTGAAAGTCGCGTTCCAGCCAACAAAAGCGTGGGAATTATATCGTACGGTATTTTTTACGAGGGTAGTGCTCACTTGAACATCGCATATCAAGATGAAAACACTGACCAGTCACCTCCAGTCTAGTCCAACGACATCTACCAAGTATATTGTGTACCTGAAGAACTGAATGGCTGGAGTCTTCTGTATACCTGGCCGCTTAAGAGAGGCTAAGCTGCGGCTTCCAGTCGGCCGAGGCCGTATGATTAGGCATGCCCCTGGCTGCAGACTGGCGTCGCTAACTCCTACCACATTGTGAGAGATGCTCGTGTGGCTTGAACGTAGAGTTCTAAAAGCAATTCATTCCCAACATAGACTCGCCAGTTTAAAGTATTCACGTTATCCATTCCAAGACAGTAATGCTATTGCCTATACACCTCCAATTCCTCACATGAAATGTAGATTCCTCCCTTTTATGCGCATTATTTTCAAAGACAGAAGAAAGGGTAAACTACACGCGTATTCACATCGCTAAAGTATCGCTACTTGTTGGTTCTCAGAGCGAAAATCCTCTATGGTAGTATGAGATGGTTATGTTTCCTCTACGTATTCTTTCACCCAGTAAAAGATTTGTTCGTATCAGCTAAATATCTGTTACGTGATGCATCACAGTACTAGAATACGAAACACGTTTACACTCATGACGTGGTGCCAAGAGCATGCTCTACCTCTGTCACAGGATGTTCCCTCACTTTCGATGCTCCTGCAGGTAGTCAAATGCCTCTTCACCTGAGAAGTCTCTTTAGGTAACCAAATAAAAGCACAGAGGCGTTGTAAATAACACGTTAATACTATGTATCACTTCATAAATTAGATAACATAGATTATTTTATTATGATGGCAATCTCTCCTTGTGTAGGTGGTAAACTGAAATTTCGTTAACATACCTCACTGCAACGAAGAAAAAGAAAGGCTAATTACCGCTTCAAGCAATACATCGCATAGGCTTGTATCCACCCAGCATCACGTCACTGACATCAAATTGATTGATTAATTAATTAAATTGATCATGAGGGTCCCTTTGCATGGTGAGTGTCCTGTGACGTCTTTGGGGGCTTCCCACAGGCTAGGTAGTCACTTCCTCCAATACGAAAATGTGAGGTAACCGTCGTCAGAGATCTGAAGATGTCCAACGCTGATTGTCTGTCTGTTGCATTGTCATACTGGTGGAACTAAGTCACTTAGAATTCTGGTATACCACTCCTGAACTTATCTTACTGAGGCCTATCGGTGTATAGGAGCAGCTGAGTCATTCACTCTCTTCTGGGAATCACAATGGCCCCGCCCCCATCCGCCACTGCCACCAGATCGCATGCAAACAGCTGCAACCTCCGTCACTGGGTCGCGATCATCCGCCCACTCGTTAGGCCTGTACCAATCCCGGCTCACAAGCCACAGCTCACCGTAGCGGATAACTGTTAATGACTCCAGCTGGCAAACGTTGTCCTATGCTTCTAAGAGGGACTGGGCACTTAAATGTCGCTTGGGGAAACACCAGTGTGTTGAACAATATGCCTCCCCTCTTCCCCTCCTCCCACCTGCAAACTGAAACGTTCTGACATTTTACTTCTTTAGGTTACCCTCCATTCGGAAAGTGGATGCACTCAGTGACTGTTACGTGACTTATAAATTTTAGAGTGTAGCAATCAGTCGTCCTTTTTTAGATTTTATTACTCAAATCCAGATTTCGGCTAGTAGCCAGCCATTCTCAATGCTAAAAATACAAGATGTATATAGCCAGATAATATAATAAAAAGTTACAACTAATGGCATAACTTATATGGCTTGTATATTACATACCACTATTTTCTTTTGTCAATGTATCTAAGTACCTGTTGTTCAGGCTTCAGTCACAGATCTTTGAATACTATTGTATAATGAAGGCGCATTGTGTGTAGAACACATCAGTTGGTTGTATGGCGCCCTATATATGAACTACGTATATAATATTTAAGGGAAGTAAAACACTTCAAATTTACATAGGAATTACGTAAAATAAAACATAAGTAATATTCTTTACATTGCTGTCCGACTCATTTCATATTTACCAGTAAATATAGAAAAAGGTATCTAAGAAAATTTTCAGGTTCATTCCTTCTGAGTCAGTTGTTTTATTCTTTAAACATATAAATAACGTCAGATGGGTTAAACCTTCTTTAAAACCATTCTGGGATGTGTTTTCAAGATATGCAGGAAAGGCTGACCCAGTGAACCATAGAAAAATATGTCTGTGGACAGCACCATCGCAAACGTGTATAAGCCCACAGACCTGGGTTTCGCTCATCATAACAGTCCTGTAGAATCGTTCCTGTTGGCTCCCACATAAGTAGTGGGTGGATGCTTTGAGAACTCAAATGGGAATCCCTGGACAGAAGGCTATGTTCTTTTCGAGGAACACTACTGATAAAATTTAGAAAACTGACAATTGGAACTGACTGCAAAAGGATTCTGCTACCGCCAACATGCATTTTGCTAAGGGCCACGAAGATAAAGGATGAGAAATTAGCACTCACATTGAGGCATGTTACAGTCTTTTTTTTTTCCATCCCTGCCCCTCCTGCCGGAGGTTCGAATCCTCCCTTGGGCATGGGTGTGTGTGTTGCTCTTAGCATACAGAGGTGTAATTAGTGTGTACGTCTAGGGACCGATGAGCTTAGCACATCAGCAGAGTCTGGTTTGATGCAGCTCTCCGTACTACTCTATCCTGTGCAAGCTTTTTTATCTCAAACTAGCTACTGAAATCTACATCCTTCTGAATTTGCTTAGTGTATTCATCCCTTGGTCTCGCTCTACAATTTTTACTCTAGACGCTGCCCTCCAATACTAAATTGGTGATCCCATGATGTCTCAGAACATGTCCTACCAATCGATCCCTTCTTCTAGCCAAGTTGTGCCACAAACTCCTCTTCTCCCCAATTCTATTCAATATCTCCTCATTAGTTATGTGATCTACCCACCTAATCATCAGCATTCTTCTGTAGCACCACATTTCGAAAGTTTCTATTCTCTTCTTGTCCAAACTATTTATCGTCCATGTTTCACTTCCATACATGGCTACATTCCATACAAATACTTTCAGAGACGACTTCCTGACACTTAAATCTATACTCGATGTTAATAAATTTCTCTTCTTCAGAAACGCTTTCCTTGCCATTGCCAGTCAACATTTTATATCCTCTACACTTCCACCATCATCAGTTATTTTGCTCCTCAAATAACAAAACTCCTTTACTAATTTAAGTGTCTCGTTTCCTAATCTAATTCCCTCAGTGTCACCCAACTTAATTCGACTACATTCCATTATCCTAGTTTTGCTTTTGTTGATGTTCGTCTTATATCCTCCTTTCAAGACACTGTCCATTCCGTTCAACTGCTCTTCCAACTCCTTTGGTGTCTCTGACATTATTACAATGTCATCGGGGAACCTCAAAGTTTTTATTTCTTCTCCGTGGATTTTAATACTTACTCCGAACTTTTCTTTTGTGTCCTTTCTGCTTGCTCAATATACAGATTGAATGACATTGGGGAGAGGCTAAAACCCTGTCTCACTCCCTTCCCAACCACTGCTTGCCTTTCATGTCCCTCGCCTCTTATAATTGCCATCTGGTTTCTGTACAAATTGTAAATAGCCTTTCGCTCCCTGTATTTTACCCCTGCCACCTTCAGAATTTGAAAGAGAGTATTCCAGTCAACATTGTCAAAAGCCTTCTCTAACTCTGCAAATGCTAGAAACGTAGGTTTGCCTTTCCTTAATCTATCTTCTAACATAAGTCGTAGGGTCAGTATTGCCTCACGTGTCCCAATATTTCTACGGAATCCAAACTGATCTTCGGCTTCCACCAGTTTTTCCATTCGTCTGTAAGGAATTCGCGTTATTATTTTGTAGCCGTGACTTATTAAACTGATGGCTAGGTAATTTTCACATCTGTCCACACCTGCTTTCTGAGGGTATTTCGCCTGTCTCATACATCTTACTCACCAGATGGTAGAGTTTTGTCAGGACTGGCTCTCCTAAGGCTATCAGTAGTTCTATTGTAATGTTGTCTGCTGCGGGGGCCTTGTTTCGGCTCAAGTCTTTCAGTGCTCTGTCAAACTCTTCAGGCAGTATCATATCTCCCATTTCAACTTCATCTACATCCTCTTCCATTTCCATAATATTGTCCTCAAGTACATCGCCCTTGTGTAGACCCCTGTAACATTATCGGTTGAAAATTCGGAGCATTTGGCAACAGCAGCATAAAAACCAGGTCAGGACGTAACATCAGAGGGACGAAGAGCGTCATTGACTCAGAAAATCGGAGATATCTGGCACTCACTCTGTATTCACCTACGCTGCATGTGCTAAGGATTTCTTACTTCACGACACAGATTATGAACCTGACTGAATGTTCGAATCGCAGTGACAACACCTGGATGTCAATATATATGCGGCCCAGAGGCTGCAAAACGTCTATGAATGTGCTTACAAGGGCTCACTATCTAACATTCATCCAGGCTAACTAATAAGAACTGAAGAGCAATTTTACCAACAAGTTATTTTTTTATTTTCTACAGCCGCTCATATTCGTCTTTTGAAATTTGAAATTGTAACTTCGCGCATTTTGAAACTAAGATAAGTCACAAAATTACCTTCTAAGAGTATATGGAGTCATGTGTTCAGAGACACTATTCTCGCGTTTGTTTCCTCGTGGCGTAATAGATAGAAGAGGGGAAAAGCAACCTGAAGGTGCGCTTGAGCGAATTCATCTGGAGAGCTGTTCTGAAAAGATAGAACTGAACATGAAACCATTACTATCTCAGGGTCAGAAATGTTATTTATTAGTACAGCTACACTTAATATTTACCATCCCTAACTGTTTAAAGCCGTGATTACAATTTCCCAAAGAATTAACGACAGAATACTTCGACCTAGATCGAAGGAGTTAGGATGTAATGCGTACTTATGTGCCTACGTAGAGACATTAAAGCTCTCAAGAATGGGCAAGATTATCAAATTAGCAACACTAAATTACTGAATTACCTAATTGTTAGAAAATATGAACTGTAAACTATTAAGTCTGTTACAGTTAGCTAGAAAAAAAAAAGTACGTCCATAGTTAAAAGATTTTAGAGAAGCTTTAACTCAGTCGTTCGCATCTCGAGTAGTGACATAATTGCAATTAATACGTCTGAAGCTAGGCATAGTTCGTTGAACACAAACCAAACATCGTGGTAAAGAATGAAGATAGTAAAACTCGTGATTCCCTGTAACTTCCAGACACTGGCCCCGTTAAGCAAAATGTTACACAACAACGTTCGATTATACACCAAAAAATCTTATCCGTCCACATGTGCCGAACTAGTATTTCATTTTTTATTACCATGTCTGATATAAGTGTGTTTCATTCCCCATTACTGTCGCTACATGACATTTGTTTATAGGAAGCATGGATTTATAGGAATGAGGGCTATACTTCAATTAAGAAAAAAAATTCTGTTGCTTCATGACGCGCGTATACAATGAGCATGGATTTATAGCTGCACTGGCATCAAGGTGGTTGGAATTACTTGTCCCATGTGGAAAAATTTGTAGGCCCGGCTACCCTTAGAACATATTCACTGATTGGAAGAGCTCTCACTAGCCTTACCCTGCGCTGTCTCACCGCCTGCCCCCACTTTGTGGTCAGCTGTCGGCTGCCTACCTGTCGAGTAGTGTCCTGACTTGTTGTGTCGACCACGTCGACGACGTCGTCGCCGCGCCCGTTGTCTCCGCCACCGTTCTCGTGCTGCTTTTCCGTCTTTGTCTGCTGTTTTGTCTCCTAGTTTATCGTTCCGATTCCTACCTCGGCGACGTTCGTTGCTTGTAGGCTCATCATCCTTTCATCATGGACACCCCAACCACCAACTTCATATACACCTCCCCTTGCCCTGCCCCTCCTCTGGTCTCCATTCTTCTGTCCACCGTCCCTCATTACAGTCTCCTTCCTTTGCGACTCCTCCACATATTGATATCCACTCATCTACCAGACCGCTCTCGCATCCATCCCTCTACCTGCCCTCAAGATTTTCTTTCCCATGTCCAATTCCCTCTTCATCCACCCAAGTTATAGCCCATCAGGCCACAGTAGCCACCAGGGAAGATTCACTGTCAACTTCACTTCTTGGCACCTCCACATCCCAAGAAGTGCCTGCGTCCTGTAACCTCTTGCTTCAACCAGTCCCTCACCATTCTTCCCAGGCTGCCCTCACATAGGAACCTCCTAAACAGCCCAGTGTCAGTGCTGCTCTCCACCCTTTCACCTCCCTCCATTATTCTCACCCTCTACAGATGCCACCCCTACTCCTGTATCCCAATACCCACCATGAAAATCCCCCTCGAAATCCATTCTTTTGCTCCAAATGCAACACTGTCCCTGGTTACAATTGCATTACCTACTGCCACATCAAGGAACGTTCGCTCTCCTTCATCGCTGCGCTTGGCACTCTGTACAACACCATCCTCTCCACTGACCTTGCCAAGCGGAGTGGCTACTTGGTTTGAGGTGCCATGTCACGGATTGTGTGGCGCCTCCAGTCAGAGTTTTGAGTCCTCCCTCAGGCATGGGTGTGTATATTGTTCATGGCATAAGTTAGTCTAAGTTAGTTTAAGTAGTGTATAATTCTAGCGACTGATGAACACAGTAGTTTGGTCCCTTAGGAATTTACACACATTTGAACATTTTTTCCACTGATTTTATCCTGACCTGTAGAAGACCACCTGCATCCTGTTGTTCCTTAAACCCAACAAACCCCCTTTTGACACCTCCTCCTATTGTCCCATATGCCTCTTCTCCATGTTCAGTTAGGCCTTTGAGTCCATCTTCTCCTGCTGTAGCCATCACCACATAAATCAACACCATCTCCTGCCCATTGCCCTGGGGCTCCTTCACCACTGACGACCAGCTCCTTAACCTTATCCATCTCCTCTCCCTCCAACTTAATTCATACCACTCCACTCTTTCTGTTTCCCACGACCTCCAGAACACCTTCATATCAACATCGTCATCTCATTGCATCCTACGTCTCTTACCGTCCTCCCTATTTCACCACCCACAGTACCAATTCCCATACCTGCTACCCTACCACAGGTGTGCCTCAAGGCTCTGCCCCTTCTCCTCTAACCTTATGTCCTGTACACCACTGATATGCTCAAACTGCCGCATCCACATGTCTCCTTCAATACGCTAATGACACAGCTTTCCTTGCCCTCTATCCTACCCTTCAATGGTCTCAGCGCTCCTTTCAAACGCACCTAGATCATTTTAACTGAATCTTCTATCGGTTCTTAGTAAAACAACATCACAATAAATGAAAAGTGCTAGACTTATTTTGTTCTACTGGTTTTTGGTTTACAAGGCCACTTCACATAGACCATTTTACCACTTGATGCAGCCAGTGGCTACTTCAGATCAATCCTTCAAACACCCAGTCATCGTAAGTCGTATCACAACCTCCTTCCAGCTCCATGATTTCTACCTCACCATCTATAACCATCCTATCCAACTCACTCCCGCCTTGAAATACCTTGGTCTAATCGTTGACCGCGACTTCACCTGGATTCCCCATCTCCTTATTATCCAATGCAAAGCCCACAATAGACTCTGTCTCCTCAAACTCCTGTCCAGCCAGACATGGGGATTACATCCTTTAACCATCCATCATACCTACAAATCCATTAAAGAACACAACAGTCTGTGGACTGTGACTCAAACGGATATTTAAACATCGAAAAAGTACTTACCAGATAATTGATCTTCATCTCCTCAATGGCACTTGCCACTGCTGCTGCTGTCGCTGTTGTTGCTACGCTTCATGATGATGAAAGTACAATCGATAGACCTCTGAGAAACTCGTAGTACAGAAGCAGAATAAGGGCGAATCCGGTTGTGGCTTGACTTATATAGCTTCTATGACATCGAATAATGTCACTGATACAGTAGCCAATAGGAGCAAAGCATTCTAGGAGTGGGGGGAGGGGTGCCACGTCATAAATGAATGAATGATGACCGCGATCCTAGTGGAAAAACCTTGAACTCATCATTTGATCACTGAATCTCCTGGTGATACATTCAATTATCGAATATCATTAAAATAGGATTCGAATAAAGTACTTTGTTAATTCATACATTAGATGTGTGATGTGTCAGCTAGATGTCACATGTGTTCTGTTACAATCGTTGGCATATTTCTAGGAGATGCTCTGTGATGTCAGTATGCGCATGCTGGCTAGACGCTGTGATGTCGGCATTCGTGAGAGTGCGGGCTAGACACGTGATGCACATTCCATTAGAACCACAAGAGAGAGAAGGCATTGCAGCACCTCTCTCTCAGCACTTGACTATAGGTAGGGACAGGGATGACATGGCTTTCACATACTGTGAATGACGATCTTGGATTATGTAATTGGAGTGTGCTCTGATGGTGTTACTGTGTACTAGACCTCGTGGTGAAGCCACTGTTTCACGCCATCTTGGATAATGATACTCCCATCATCAGTAGCCATCTTGGATTATAAGAGCGCCCTCTGGTGTTGGTACTGTGTATTAAGTCAGTAGGAGTCGGGACTTCGTGGTGAACACACTGGATGGCTGTACTGCATCAAATTGTTTCAATAAAGACTTACGTCCAGCACTGGTCGAGTCCTTTTCCCACGAATCCCAAGGAGGAGGTGGTGGTCAGGTGACTTAGATTAGTGGAGGTGGTCCAACTGCCCTTTCTTTCCCTTCATTTTCTTACATTAGTAGAGATAGTTCAATTGATCTATCTTCCCAACAAAATTCAAATTTCCCACCAATCACTAAGATGAGTGGCGGTAGGATGACGTAGGTTAGTGGAAGTAGCCGAAGTGACCTATCTTCCTGCGATTTTCTTAGGTTAGTAGAGATAACCATGGTGTGATGCATTATCCTGTTGGAATTTGAACTTCTCGCCATTTTTTTAGGGAGGGGAGGGGTGTAAGGTTAGTGGAGGTAGCCCAATTGATCTTCTTCCTGCCAAAATCCGCCATCTTGGATGACGTCACAGCCGCCATCTTTGATGATATCATGCACTGTTGCCAAATCTACACACTTCCATCTTGAATGACGTCATCGCCGCCATCTTGGATACATCTGGCAACAATGCAGATTGTGCCAGAAACAGCTTTGTCCCAATATTTACGGGATGGTAGCTAGGACATTCCGTTTCGGAAATCATTAGGGAATTCAGTACTCAGAGATCCACTGCGGCAAGTGTGCGGAGAATGTCAAATTTCAGCCTCACATCTCACCACGGACAATGCAGTGGCCGAAGGTCTTCGCTTACCCACCAAGAGCAGTGGCGTTTGCATAGTGTGGTGTCACCGCCAGACACCACACTTGCTAGGTGGTAGCCTTTAAATCAGCCGCGGTCCGGTAGTGTACGTCGGACTAGCGTGTAGACACTATCAGTGACTGCACACCGAGCGTCGCCACACGGCAGGTCTAGAGAGAGTTCCTAGCACTAGCCCCAGTTGTACAGCCGACTTTGCTAGCGATGGTTCACTGAATAAATACGCTCTCATTTGCCGAGACGACAGTTAGCATAGCCTTCAGCTACCTTATTTGCTACGACCTAGCAAGGCGCCATTATCAAATACTATTGATATTGAGAATCCTGTACCGCCCAGACCGACGTTCGTCATTAATGGATTAAAGTTAAGTATTCCAACAGCTACGTCCGTTTTTCTGAAGTCTAATTTCCTTGTCCTGTTCCAGACCTCACGCCAGCCTGCGTGAGCTAAAACGCGTGCCTTTCGGCCTCCTCTAGTAACACGGTGTTGGCTCTCCTGCCAACCACAACACATAGAGTGTCAATGCTAACTGACAAGCAACACTGCGGGAAATAATGGTAGAAGTAAATGTGGGACGTGCGAACAACGTATCCCTTAGGACAGTATAGTGAAATTTTGTGTTAGTGGGTTATAGCAGCAGACCACCGAGGCAAGTACATTTGCTAAAAGCGCGACGTCACCTGCAGCGCCTCATCTGTGTTCGTGACCATATCGGTTGGACCCTAGACGACTGGAAAAAACGTGGCATCGTCAGAGGAAGCGATATTTCAGTTGGGAAAATATGATTGCAGCGTTTGATAGTGGCGCAGAGCCCACGAAGACAATGGACCCAAGTTTTCTCCAAGGCACTGAACAATCGAGTAGTGGCTTCGTAATGGTATGGGCTGTGTTTACATAGAATTGACTGTGTCCTTGTTGTGATCGGCTACTTGGAGACTATCTGCAGCCATTCATGGACTTCATGTTCACAAACAACTACTGCATTTTTGTGAATGACAATGCACCATGTCTCCGGACCACAGTTCTTCGCCATTGGTTTGAAGAACATTCTAGACAATTCGAGGGAATGATTTGGCCACCCAGATCACCCAACATGAATCCTATTGGTCATTTATGGACCATAATCGAGAGGTCAGTTCGTGCACAGAATACTGTATTGGCAACACCTTCGCAATTATGGACGGCTACAGAGGCAGCATGGATCAATATTCCTGCAGAGGACTTCCGACGTTTTCTGCAGACCATACCATTTCGAGTTGTTGCACTACGCCGGATAAAAGGAGATCCGACACAATACTGGGAAATATCCCATGACTTTTGTCACCTCATTGTAGATTTTGTGGCATCTGTTACTCATAATCCACATGTTTGCTCCAGAGAAATTGCAAGTTACTCAGCAATAAGCTACCCAGCCTTGTTCGAATTTTACGCGCAAACATACTTCCATCAGTATCAGGTGTCACTTCATCAGCAGATTAACCTATGTGATCGCATAAGATGCACGGCATCCTGTTGCTCAATTCTGATGCGATATCAGAACAGCAGGTACTTTCTTCAATGACTTTTCCTTAGTTAAGAAGCCACCTTTTCAAATGCTGGAAAACTGAATGTAAGAAATATACATTACTTCCTGACGTACTGATTGGTCCTTACTTCAGTGAAGAAATTTTAATGGGTAAAACATACGCACAGTTGGCTACCAAACTGGCAGATTATAACTGTGTGCAGGACCGAGACCCGAACTCGCGACCTTTGAAGTTTACGGGGAAGTACTCTACTAACTGAGCTACCCAAGCACGATTCAGAACCTGTCCTCACAGCTTTACTTCCGCCAGTACCTCGTCTCCTACGTTAGTAAAACTGTGAGGACGGGGTCAGCAGTCGTGTTTGGGTAGCTCAGATAGTAGAGCACTTACCTGCGAAAGGCAAAGGTCTCGAGTTCGGGTCTCGGCCCGGCACACAGTTGTAATCTGCCAGGAAGTTTGATATCAGCGCACACTCCACTGAAGAGTGAAACTTTTATTCTGGAAGTATCCCTTAGGCTGTGGCTAAGCCATGTCTCTGCAATTATCCTTTCTTCCAGGAGCGCTAGTTCAGCAAGGTTAGGGGGAGAGCTTCTGTGAAGTTTGGAAGGTAGGATGCTGATGATGATGACGATGATGATGATGATGACTGGTTTGTGGGGAGCACATCTGTGCGGTTATCAGCGCTCGAACAAAGTCCCAACCTTTGCTCAGTCCAGTGTCGCCATTTTCATGAATGATGATGAAATGATGAGGACAACACAAACACCGAATCATCTCGAGGCAGGAAAAATCCCCGACCCCGGCGGGAATCGTAGCCAGAACACCGTGCTCGGGAAGCGAGAATGCGACCGCAAGACGAAGAGCTGCGGACTTGGAAGGTAGGAGACGAGGTACTGCGGAAATAAAGCTGTGAGGAAGGAGCATGATTCTTGCTTGGGTAGCTCATTTGGTAGAGGTTCGAGTCTCGGTCCGGCACACACTTTTAATCTGCCAGGAAGTTTTATAAAACTATTTTGAAATGAAATGTGTTAAGAATATATATTTGTGTAGCACATTCAAGTGCAACAGAACTGTATTAAGGGATAAATTGTGTTCTGGGAGTGTAAGAGGGAGTAGAAAAAAATGGCTCTTAGCACGATGGGACTCAACTTCTGAGGTCATTAGTCCCCTAGAACTTAGAACTAGCTAAACCTAACTAACCTAAGGACATCACACACATCCATGCCCGAGGCAGGATTCGAACCTGCGACCGTAGCGGTCTCGCGGTTCCAAGCTGCAGCGCCTAGAACCGCACGGCCACTTCGGTCGGCGAGGGAGTAGAAGCATGAGGGAAGGTAGCTCGACGGATTGTCTTCATACTGTTCTCTCAAACGTAGGTCTGGAAGCTCAAGAGTGAGTAGGTGATTTTCTCCTGCCTACCCCACTACGTCACAAGGAGCAACTACAGGGTGTTTTATAAGTTTGCAACCCTTCCGCAGCGCGCATTATGCTTCACTGGAGACGCAGTGCGCAGACTTTCCAGGGTGGTGTTTATTTGCCACAAAGTGCGTTAACACTACATGGTATAGAGATAAGAGTTGCTAATAAGAAGTGCATATGGACAGATTGTATGTAAATTTATGCACCCTGTTCTACACCGCTAGTGGGGAACCTATACGGTAGTTCATCGCCTTTCTCCCTGAAAGGCAACTTCCCTCATCACTAGTGCAGTTTATGGACTATACCTCCTCAGCAGTTCTTGTCCAGTTTTCGTATGTGGGTAGACAAAATAATTTCGTTGAAGTCGCGTTTATAGAGCGGAGTTATTTTCAATTTATTGAGTAGTTATTTGCAGATGTTAAAGTGCGCTTTTATGTAAAAAAATGAACAGCTGGAGCTGTCGACTTTCTTCCACACTGACCCTGCCCCAAGTGTACCATGTTGTCAATATTTATTCGACAATGTCGATTTCATTGTTTCCACTATCAATGACCAGAGTAATTTTCACAGCACGACGTTTATCAAACGCGTCACCTCTGCCTCAGCTCTCACAGGACCTCAAGAGTTCCATAGGCTTAATTAATCTGGATTCCTCTGCAACAGAAGTAGGGAAACTAGGTGTTACAGGACTTCAGATATTTCAACGTAAGCCAAGCAAGGAATAACAGCATCCTGCAAGGTACACTGTGGATGTGTGGTAAGCAGCCGTGCAGCCACTTCTTCAAGTGCCAGTAATTCCTGAATGGCAAAGATCTATGCAGTCTATCAGTAACACAAGTAATGTTGACAGAAGTGCAGCAACCTTATGGTCATTGATTAAATCACCGTCAAGTGACTACCGCATGATCACACGGTTTATAATACGTTGTCAACGAGGGACAGCAAGATCCCACATTTACAAAATCAGTCCCTTTTCCACTAACGCTATAGAGGTTGCTGTCGACATCACACTTAGAAATGAAATATTTGTGTTTTACATAAAAGCTGACTTAACAACTGCAGATGGACTTAACTGTGTACTCTTGCGCCAGTGATTCATATGGCACCCTAGGGAAGAGTGGTATAAGTCTGTAGAACACCCTGTAATTACTTCTTGTAACGTAGGGGGTGGAGAGATTGGGGAATCGCCCACTTGCTCATCCTTTATCATACCTGTGAAGGGGGGGTAAGTGCACGTCACAATTCAGCGATTTACCCACCCTGACGCTTTGATCCTCCTCCCCACCAACCTCCACCCTCTTACATCCCCAGAACACAATTATTCCTCAGTACGGCTCTACTGCACTTAGATGTGGTACACACATTTAATATCTGTTGTCAACCCACAACCCACTTCATTTAACATTAAACATTAACTTATACCGTTAATACACTATTTCCTATAATCTGCGATTTTTACATATCCTGTAACGCAGTAATCATTAGTTACAGAGAAAAAATAAATAGCGCACTTTTTGTAGGAAACATTTTCACTAGAAGCCTTCAACGCAGCACAACCCCCACGCTCATACCACACCGGGCAGGATTTTTAGTATGATGTTTATGACACTCCCTCCTACCACAGTACAGATTTTTCTCCTAATTTTTCTTTGCTGAGTGTACTGTATGCGATGCTTTTATAGATGCCGGAATATCTATATGTAAACTGCAGACACTTACGTTAAGACAGCTTTTGGAGAAGTGTATAGACTGATCTGTGCCCAGTGTGTTAAATTTGCAAAAATGTTACGTAAGTGAATGTTTCGATGAATTAATGGAAACCATTAAAAATGAATTAAAAATAAAAACATCTGCATTTCAATCGACGAGTCAACTTATCCTACGGGCCGTTTTGTTGCCAGTGTCATTGTTGAACCGTTAGATCCTTTATAAAGTGAATCAATAAAAGTATTCCTGCTTACAAGCGAGTGTTCGGAAAAAGTTAACAACTCAATTGCCGCAGAGTTATTTTCTAACTCATTACAGATATTGCAGCCTGGAAGAAATTCAATACGAAAATGTATTACGTTTCGTCGCAGACGCTACACCATACATGGAAAAGGCTGGAACAACTTTAAAAGTGTTGCTTCCAAACACGCTTCAGATGTCCTGCGTAGCACGTAGTTTTTACAGGATGTTGGAAAATTACGAAGTTTGTTTCCGGGTGACGCCAAACCGATTTCTATTATTAAGAATATCTTTGTAAAAACCTCGTCAAGGTTTCATAGATTTAGAGACATTGCACCAGAGATACCTCTGCCCCCGTCAACCTTTGATAACGAGATGGTGATGTTGATTTCAGCAGTAGTTTACCACACTTCACATTCCTCGAATGTGGCTAAGATGGTCATCGCTCTGGAGGCTGAAGCATCTACCACTGTAGCAGTAAAGGAACTTCACGAACGCTTGGAAGCGAGAAATGACTTAACTTTTATTGTGGCCGGTTTCCTGTGACAAGTGATCTGCCAACTTCAAAAAGACGGCAGTCTTTGACAAAGTCAGTGAAAAATGTGGTGGAGGATGTGAGTGCAAAGACTGGAGAATGTGCAAAGGGAATGGGAGTCATCAGTTAGGGGAAAGATACTAATCTTGACAAACTTAGAAACATTTAAAAAATCCTAGAATTCTACAATTCTATTGCAGTTGAAATGAACCCTACAACAGTTCCTTATTTCAGCTTTGCTCCCATTACCTCAGTATTGTTGAAAGGACATTTTCTCAGGTGAAAAATGTATTGCCTGACATGACTCCGGAAAATTTAAAAAAGCATTTGGTTGTCATATGCAACCAATAAGGTGAAAAAAATTGTAATGTATAGGCTTTCAAGAAATATTTTCGTTTTTCTGCCAAGGACAATAAGCATTTTCGTAAAACTTCAAATTTATTTTAGAAATATAATGCAACACGATGTTAACATAAATACGATCACTGTGTGATTGTCTGATTAGCATTATCTACTAAGTAAATAGGCAGAATGTAAAATTTTTCTGTGATTCCTTTCATTGCCTATTTTATATATCTTGATGCCTTTTTGTGCGTCTACTTTAATGAGTTATGGCGCCGAAACTTCCTGTCTCTGATGATGATTTCTTTTACGGACACCGAATCACGACCCATAACCAGGTGCGGCAACCCCTGCCCCCCCCCCCCCCCCCCCACTCTTTCCTTCTCCACTGCATAGCCGACAATGTCACACAAACAGTGTTTCAATTAGTCATCCAGGATGCTCTGGTTCCATGCTAATACATTCTTCTGTTTCCGCTTGTCTAGCACTTTCGTGAAGGTACTGTCTTTGGAGCGACGAACCTTCTGACAAAAGCATATACCAAAAAAACTATCTGGCACATCTTATTGGAAAATAAAAACTGAAGAGGTCAAGTAAAATGGTAAACAAGCCAAGGCAATGATAGTACTAATTTTTGTTTACGCCACCTTCCATAAGCGAAGATCTTATATCACCAAATTGAAATACTATGAATTTAGGTGATGACCTCCCTAAAGAAAAAAATGTTCAAATGTGTGTGAAATCTTATGGGACTTAACTGCGAAGGTCATCAGTCCCTAAGCTTACACACTACTTAACCTAAATTATCCTAAGGACAAACACACACACCCACGCCCGAGGGAGGACTCGAACCTCCGCCGGGACCAGCCGCGCAGTCCATGACTGCAGCGCCTTAGACCGCCTCCCTAAAGCTACAACTATTTCTGCAATATGAACCACTGTTTGTTAAGGTAAATGCAAATTCTTGTTGCATCATGAAAAATGCAGATTTCCGCCTATAGCACGTGCATCATTTCCAGTTTTGTGAAATTAAAATTGTCTTAACAAGAACCCAAGACATGACAACCAATGTCTCCGAGGAGGTGAGGGAGGCGGGAAGAATGGGATGAGAAGCTGGGACGGGGGGGGGGGGGGAGGCAAATGAAATGTTACTTTTGGTGTGCAAAAATGATCTCGAACCGACCCTGAGTGTATCAAGGACCAGTTACAACACTTGTGGGCTAGCATGCCCCAGGAAAGGATACAATGGATTTATGACACCCTTCCCAACGAAATCAGTGCATGTATCCAGATCAGAGGGGGTTCAACGTCACACTGATAAATGGGATCATAGTACCAAGTTCTCTACAAAATCTGGCTTTATTTTGTTGTCACTGAAACAACATCACATACCCTTTCAACCCCTCAAGTTTCATTTCATCTCTTCGCCATCTTCTGGGTGCTTCAGTTTTTTTTTTTTTCCTGGAAATGTAGTTGGTCGTGTACCCTTTGGAGGTCATCTTCACTTTCATAAAATACAGAGTGATCATCTGTAAACAACAACGTGTTTATACTTCTATTGTGATATAGTTTAATTCCCGTCCTTACCTAAGTGTTCCGTTCTTTGAGATTTTCATCCAACACTTTTGATTCAGGTCATGATTAGTTTTTGACTTGCGACTGGTGCGTACCTAATTTTACTCGAACGTGAACATGTCTGTGTAGGTTTCTCATACCTCTGAAGTGCACAGAGTATCATCTTTCATCCAGTCTAGTTTCTAACCATTTACTTAGTCAACAGCCTTTTTTTAAATCGATTGAGACAACGTGAATTTCTCTGTAGAATTCCCTCCTTTATTCGTAATTTGATGAAACACAAAGCATTGTCCGTATAGGAACGAAGTTTCTAAAGCGAATTTCTTCAACAGATAACTTAACTTTTAGTATCCTGTCGATAATTTTACATTTTATACGCTAGATTGAACTAGTTATTGCCCCTGTAATTTTTGTAAGTTTTCTATTGCCTTTCTTAAACAGGGTATTACATCAGTCTCTTTCCATTTCCATTCTTTGGGAATTATTCATCTTTGCCAGTATTCGTTACACATATTTAGGAAGGTGGTTCAAATGGTTCAAATGGCTCTGAGCACGATGGGACTTAACATCTGTGGTCATCGGTCCCCTAGAACTTAGAACTACTTAAACCTAACTAACCTAAGGACATCACACACATCCATGCCCGAGGCAGGATTCGAACCTGGGACCGTAGCAGTCGCGCGGTTCCGGACTGAGCGCCTAGAACCGCTAGACCACCGCGACCGGCTTAGGAAGGTGGTTTCATATTTTAGGAATTCCATGTTTTGTTATCACCAGTAGTGGCTTTCCTGGATTTAGAACTGTTCATTACTTGCCGTAATTGTTCACTAGTTACTGGATCTACATTGTTCCCTTTCCAACTCATTTATATCTTCTTCCTGTGGGTTTTACGAAAATTTTTCGTTTTGTTGAACAATTTACCTTCGTCTAATCGATTTAGAATGTTTGTATCACTGTTATTTTTGATTTAGCGGTCACACCGTTTTTTTTTGTTTTTTTTTTTTTAAGAAAGTGGCTATCTTCTGGGCACATAATTTGCTATCTTGCTCATAAAAGTGTCACACGATACGTGACATGCTTTCCTGCTGTATCATTTGTCTTAATTCTGGTCATGATTATGCCCCTTGTTGGCCTATTCATTTCGATGACTTTATCATTGAAACTTCCTATTCTCTTTCTTTTCCTGGTCTTATTTTTCATTTCTAAAATTGAATAGGCAGCTTTCTTAACAAAAGTTTTAATTTTCATCGTTTTCACATCATCACTATCAGGTATGTCTGCTAAATAACCTATCAGTATTTTTTGGTAAGGCTTTCTGATGATAACTTCACCTGCTAATGATGATACTTCAAATACGTGTTCAGTAGTGATTTTCATTTTAGAAGCCGTTCCTACCGTCTCTAAATGAACTAAATAATCGCTACTACCAAATATTAACCTCAGTACAATAAGATTAAAATAATAAATAATAAGCAAATAGAAATTAAAACAGTACAAATTAACAGCGAAGTCACAGAAGCAACTGATGAATTGTTATACTGAGGTCAAACGAAGACAACGATTAAATACAAAGTGAGTAAAATAGACGTGTGAAAAGGACCTGGAGAACTTTGCATCATAATCAGAATAACACAGACACCGCATTATCGTATTTATCTGCCGATATCGGGCAAGTAACTTTGAAGTACAACCTCTGACCTGAACGGGAATATACATAATGGATGCACGAGTACAGGTCGTAGACGCATAATTGATGACATACAGAAGTTTGGGTGAGGCCGTTAATCGTGTACGGTTGCCAAATTGTAAGGTGACCGCTCGCGATAAGCGGGAAATCCGGGTTCGGGTCCCGGTCAGGTACAACTTTTCACTATCGTCATTCCATTCTACAGCTGATGGTAGTCTTTATTCGCAGTTGCGAATTCATTTGATGTGTTCCATACAGTATCGTTGTTTCTGTTGCTATCGATTTTTTACTGATTGTACTTTACTTTAATGTAGCGATAATAATCTATTTGTAGTATGTTCTGACGTTACTTTTAGTAGTGGTCAGAAGTAAATTTTAAGTCTGTTCAAGTGGTTCAAATGGCTCTGAGCACTATGGGACTTAGCATCTGAGGTCATCTGTCCCCTAGAACGTAGAACTACTTAAACCTAACTAAACTAAGGACACTTAATGACAGCAGTTGTGACAGATTATCTGCAATTTTGTTGTTTACTGGTTATAGAGTATTCTTTCGTTGTTATTCTGGTAGTAATCGATTGCGTTTGTAACATCTGATATTTCATTAATAATGGCAGAAAATAAACTTAGTTTCCAGTTGAAATTTCGTGGCAGCAATTACGCCACATCATCAGCGACATTGTATGGTTACATCTGCTTGTTACAACTCTACCAGCGATGTTGTTGAGTTATATTGAACAGGTATCTATGGTGTCGTGTTACTTATGTTAAATTTTGAATGTGGTTAAACAGGGTAGGGGAAAATAAAAGTAGCCCGATCGAGTGAATACGACTGGACTTGAATATATGCAAATGCACGCACGCCACGTGATCCACACAGGTCCAGAGCGTAGTGTGGGTCGTTTTAGAGTGAGTGCAACGTGTAAGATGGTACTCATAATGGAGCAGCGTGTGTTCTTTGTGGAAAGTTATGTGACAACAAAGTCGTGGAAATGGTGTGGTCAGCTGTTGGCTGAGAAGTTTAATGGTGTCAAGGTGTCAGCAAAGAGCGCCATGCAACGCTTAGTCCGAAAATGGCGTCAGACAGGATCTGTTCTGAACGAGTCAAGAAACGTACCCGCACTTCAGAAATGTGGCTGCAGTTCAGAAAATGCTCAGAGCCCTACCAAATCAACTCGACGACTGTCACAAGAGACCGGCATACCACGTCGATCATGCCGACGAATACTCCCCCTAGATCTGAACATACATCCCTACTGCGTGTCTGTTGTTCATGCATTAATACTAGCAGATGATCCTCAGCGCCTCCAGTTTTGTGCGTGGATTTTCGCTGAGATGACGGACTTTATCGATAATGTTAGTGTAGAAACGGGGATTAGCGATCATGATGTCATTATAGCAACCATGATTACGAAATATGATAAATTAGCCAAGAAGTCTAGGAGAGTATTTCTGCTAGACAGAGCAGATAAGCAGTTATTAACAGCTCACTAACACAGTGAAATGGCATCACTTAGTTCCGGTAAGATGGATATAGAGGAATTACGGGCAAAGTTTAAGCAGATTGTAAATCGTTGACTGGAAAATTATGAGCCTATTAAGTGGATAAAGAATGGAAAAGGCCCACGATGGTTTAGTTACTAAATTCGGAGGATGCTGAGGAAGCAGAGGCTGTAGCACTCTCGGTTCAAAAATTGTTCAAATGGCTCTGAGCACTATGCGACTTAACATCTGTGGTCATCAGTCGCCTAGATCTTAGAACTAATTAAACCTAACTAACCTAAGGACATCACACACATCCATGCCCGAGGCAGGATTCGAACCTGCGACCGTAGCAGTAGCGCGGTTCCGGACTGCGCGCCTAGAACCGCGAGACCACCGCGGCCGGCTCTCGGCTCAAAACGCAACGCATAAACAAGACCAACGACGGTTAGTAGAGATTCGTGAGTCTGTGAAAAGATCTATGCCCGAAGCATACAACTACCACCGTCACACCTTAGCAAAAGATCTGGCAGAGAACCCGAGAAAATTCTGGTGTTATGTGAAATCGTTAAGCGGGTCTAAGGTTTCCGTTCAGTTTCCTGTTGACCAGTCTGATGTGGCAGTTCAAGATAGCCAAACGAAAGCTGAAGTTTTAAATTTCACGTTGAAGAAATCGTTCACAGAGGAGAATCGTACAAGTATACCATTTTTGGTCATCGGACAGACTCCCCTTATGGACGACATAGTAATAAGCCTATCTGGCGCACAGAAACAACTGAAAGATTTGAAAGCAAATAAATAACCAGGTCCCGATGAAAACCCAGTCGATTTTACAAGTGCTCTACGTAATTGGCTACTTAACTAGCTTGTATTAATCGTGAATCTCTCGCCCAACACAACGTCCCACGCGACTGGGAAACAAAGGCAAGTGACTCCAATATATAAGAAACGTAAAAGATCGGACCCCCAAAATTACAGACCAGTACCCCTAATGTCTGTTTGCTGCAGAATCCTTGAACATATTCTCAGTTCGAATATAATGAACTTTCTTGAGACTGAGAAGCTTATATACATGAATCAGCATGGTTTTAGAAAACATCACTCGTGCGAAAACAAGCTTGCCCTTTTCTCACGTGATTACTGAGAACTATGGATGAAGAGCAACAGACAGATTCCATTTTTCTAGATTTCCGGAAAGCGTTTCACACGGTGTCCAATTGAAAGCTGTCAACGAAGGTACGAGCATACGAAATAAGTTCACAGATATGTGAGTGCTCGAAGACTTTTTAAATAATAGAACCCAGTGTGTAGTCCTCAACGACGAGTGTTCATCAGAGACAAGGATATCGTCAGGTGTCCCCCAGGGAAGTGTGGTAGGAGCACTATTGTTCTCTATATACAAAACTGATTTGGCTGGCAGGGTGGGTAGCAATCTGTGGTTGTTTGCTGATGATGCCGTGGTGTACGGTAAGGTGTCGAAGTTGAGTGACTGTAGGAAGATACAAGAGTACTTAGACAAAATTGCTACTTGATGTGATGAATGGCAGCTAGCCCTAAATGTGGGGAAATGTAAGATGTGTAGGAAGATAAAACTTGTAATGTTTGGATACAGTATTACTAGTGTCCTGCTTGATACAGTGAAGTCGTTTAAATATCTTGGCGTAACGTTGCAAAGAGATATGAGGTGGAACGAATATGTGAGATCTGTGGTAGGGAAAGCGAATGGTCGACTTCGGTTTATTGAGAGAATTTTAGGAAAGAGTGGCTCATTCTTAAAGCGACCACATATGTCCTATTTTTGAGTACTGCTCGAGTGTTTGGGATTCGTACCACGTCGGATTGAAGAAAGACATCGAAGCAATTCAGAGGCGGGCTGCTAGATTTGTTACTGGTAGGTTCGAACGACACGTAAGTGTTACGGATATGCTTCAGAAACTCAAATGGGAATCCCTGGAGGGAAGGCGACTTTCTTTTCGAGAAGCACTACTGAGAAAATTTAGAGAACCGGCATTTGAAGGCGACTGCCGAACGATTCTGCTGCAGCCAACATACATTGCGCTTAAGAACCACGAGGAGAAGATACGAGACATTAGGGCTCATCCGATCGCATACAGACACTCGTTTTTCCCTCGCTCTATCTGCGAGTGGAACAGAAAAAAAATGACAAGTATAGGTATTGGGTACCCTCCGTCACACATCATAAAGTGGCTTACGGAGCATCTGTGGAGATGTAGACGTAGAATGAATGGCTTGGACGTCGATCTGTTCTTCATGTCTGAAGAAGCCTGGTTTCACTGCCTGGTTATTTCAACTCTCAGAATCACAGGCTCTAGGCAGCGGAGAATTAGCGGAACTTTCACGAAACACCATTACATGAGTAGAAGGTTGGGTTTTGGTGAGCAGTTTCTGCACACCGAATTGTTGGTCCCATATTCTTCCAGCAGACGCTGACTTTAGAGCATTACATCGCCAACATTTTGATATCATTTGTGGCAGCAGCCCTACAGTTCCTTTGAATAGGGTGGAGCAAAAACCCACACACTCGGCCGAACCTTGGAGCATATTTACATAATCTTCGCCGGCCGCGGTGGTCTCGCGGTTCTAGGCGCGCAGTCCGGAACTGTGCGACTGCTATGGTCGCAGGTTCGAATCCTGCCTCGGGCATGGATGTATGTGATGTCCTTAGGTTAGTTAGGTTAAGTAGTTCTAAGTTCTAGGGGACTGATGTCCACAGCAGTCAGGTCCCATAGTGCTCAGAGCCATTTGACCCTTTTGAACATAATCTTCACGTCTGACAGAGCTGTTAGCAGAGGTTAGTCTGGTTGCGGCCCTAGTTGGCCACCCAGATCACCTAATGTGTCAGTGTGCGATTAATTTGTGTGAGGAGCCCTTAAGTCAAAGGTGTATCGCGAAAACCCTCATAGTCTTCAAGAACTGCAACAGATCATTTCGGATGAGGCTGCAGCAATTCAAGCAGTCTAGCGTCGATCCACCTTCAACAGCTTTCTGACCATGGCCCAAAAGTGCCAATAGATGAATGGTGGTCACTTTCAACATCTTCTACAGTCCGGTTAGTACTGTGTTTCCTTTTCTGCCATGTGTTTCTTTATACCGTGGAACTCTGTTCTCTGGGCCACTTGTCTTGGTCCCACCTTGTGTTATGGTTTATCCGGGATCTTGGTGGATAATGTGAATAAAGTTTTCGACAACGTGTTTATATTTTATGTCAACCTGTTTCGTTGAGGACTAAATGTGGATAATTTCTTGTATGTAAATACATCTCAATTTCTTTCAATATATTCGCTATCGGTCCCTTTGGCGTGATATGTGAAATATCGACAGCATTTTCCAATTGGTCTGTTGTGTGTCGTTCATTTATAATGTGGTGGAAAAAGTGGATGAGTTGTTGTCACTTAGTCAAACATGTTCTGTATATATAGTGGCGAATTTTCTGTTCCTTTACACTATCTGGACGATTTCCAACTAAGGTAAGTTAGTCATATTTTTTTCTTCGCCATCGCAGTTTAGTCCATCTAAATCAGAATGTTCTTAGCTATCTTTCTATACAATGCAATGGGAAAAAATATTTTTTACTGTCGTTAATGAATATTTTCTCACTAGATATACTGTCATACTGGTGCGGTCCGTTCCTTCCCGGGCGACTTTAGTTTTCATTTGATGAATTCTACCGGACGGTTTACCTTTCTCGTTTACAGATGGTGCGTCAGTATGTACGGAAAACGGAATGACAAAACTTGTCCACGAAAAACATGGAGCAAGCTGTTGACTCGGTAATTAAGAAAACGATGTCCCACGAAAAAGCATCGAAACAATTTGTCATGTCCTTGACTAATTTAAAACGATACATAAAAATTAAAAAGGACAGTCCTCTTTCAACAACCGACAAAATCTGCAGGTAATATCAGTGTGTTTTCCATAAGCAGCAAGTGTTAGCGCCAGTCAGATATCTTTAAAATTTGCAAAAAAATGGCTCTGAGCACTATGGGACTTAACATCGGTGGTCATCAGTCCCCTAGAACTACTTAAACCTAACTAACCTAAGGACATCACACACATCCATGCCCGAGGCAGGATTCGAACCTGCGACCGTAGCAGTCGCGCGGTTCCGGACTGAGCGCCTGAACCGCGAGACCACCACGGCCGGCTAAAATTTGCAAAAGCGACGTTTCGGTGTGACTATGAAATAACTGCGCCGATTCGCTTATGAACTCTCAAAACGAAACGGATGTTCGTACTCTTTCCACAACGAAACGAAAATGGCTCGAGAAATTGGGTCAGCGTATTTTTGGCTCGCTATCCTGACTTAATTTTCAGGAATCAGTGGGCACATAATTCGTGTGCTGGCATAGATATTGAGGAGGATGAAGCCCAGATTACTCGTCAGATATATCATCAAAGAAAGTAAATTTAAAACGAGGACGCTGCGCCCTATGCTCAAACGAAATATGTCATTATATTATCTCCCTTTGCAAATTTATCACAAAAATGTTTGAATAAGTGGTTTCTAATTTTTCTAAGAGTTTTTTTTCATCATTGAGAAGTTCAAAATTTGCTCCAAACGTTAAACGGGCCGTTCTGCCCGGTCTCCCCTAAACGTAAAACAGCAATATACAATAAATGTCTCTACAATAAATGTACATACCGCGACTTGTGTCTCAATAAATAACTAATAAATGATGAAATATGATCTGTTTCCTGTCTATTTTCTCCGTTTCAGTTACAGGTTTAGTGTTTATCAGGAGCATTATACATTATTTGACAACTGCTAAGGAACAACTGACCCTAAGGAACAACTGCTGCAGAATACCACACGACCAATAAAAATAAAAGGAAATGTAGAGGGTGGGACGTGTTAACCGCACCCTAAGCCTATGCACGAGCAATCTGTATGCAGTTCACGCAGTACTGGGTGGAGAAAAATTGTGTCACTAAATTTTAACCCTAGATATCTGATGCCAGTAGGAAACAAAATTACTAAAATTGTGTAGGTTGACAACGTACAATTTTTAAACTACAGAAGCTTGGCTCCACGCGCTCCGATTGGCCGTGGGATCACTTTGGAGCAGTGACGGGGCGAGGGGGTGAACTGACAACCGTAGTGCTGCCCGTCACCCGAAGAACGGCAACAGGGCAATCCCACGGCAAATCAGAGCGCGTGGGGCCAAATTTCCGTAGTTTAAAAATGGAGTGTTTTCGACCTACACAACATTAGTAATTTTGGTTCCTGTTGGCAACAGCTATCCAGGGTTAAAATTTCGTGACACCATTTTTCTTCACCCTGTATAATGCTTGACGGAGGTTGCTGTGGAACTGGTTAGTGTGACATTCCGTGTGGTACGGCAACATGTTTGCAAGATATTGTATCATTTGAGTGCTTAAGATCGTGGACCAGCAGTTAGATCTCTCGAAGCCGGTCGAAGTGTCACTATTGCTGCCATAGCAGTGGTTGTGTTCGAAAGTGTCATCTCGCGATTTAAAAAGGCCACTGGAGGTGGAAATGATACGCGAAAGAATGCCGGAGCTCGCTGACCGACCACCACACCGCAATAAGATCGATACACAGCCTTAGTGATCAAAAAGTATAAACCTCTCACTCCTAGGCTGGTCGCTGCAGACCTCACAACCGCTACCGTTATGCGTGTCCCTGCCAGAAGCATTTCATGGCGGTTAAATGAGGCTGGTTTGTATGCTTGGAAGCCTCTTAAAAGCACCCCACTTCTATCTCGCCATCGTCGTGACAGAGTTCGTTGCAGTTGGGAGCATGTTGGGTGGGGTTAGCAACATTGGTCCAGAGTTATGTTCTCCGACGAATCCCACTTCACTATGATAAGTGATTCTGCCCACCAGTTAGTGGGGAAGAGAGGGGAACATGATATACACCACAGAACACTCTTGAACGTCATCGTTATTACATACGCATTATGATGTGGGCTCAATGGCTCAATGGCCGAACACCTTTGCATATCGTTGCTTGAGGTACTGTTACAGCTCAGTGGTATTGCAAGAAGACTATTCTTGATCATGTCCGTCTCTTTAGGGTGCGGTAAGTGCCGAATGTCTGCTTATGGACGACAGTGCACGATCAGCAGGACAGCTGAGATGTCGGGCACATTAGGGAGTGAAGATATTGAACGTATGAAATGGTCTGCATACTCCCGAACTTAAGCGATTTAGAACATACTGGGTGGTTATTATTAAACTGTCCCGATTTAACACCTCATAACACGGAAACTAATTACCGTACGAGTACCAAATATGGTAGCATTAATGTTCAGAGTATGGGGTGCATGTTTTCCATGTGTCACAGCGCCACCATCGCGTCCCAACTATAGCCACCAGGTGCCGTGATCAGTCATCGTGTTTGTTAGTCTCACACACCTGACCAGTCGCCGTGCACTTGTTGACGTGCCAATATGAGCTTGGACAAAAGGATCAGGGCATTATTGGTGAAGCTCTAATGTCAAAACAACAATAATGCTGCAGCTGCATTTCGAAAATATCGCCGGCTGAAAGGCTTACGGAAGGGTCCTCTTGCTCCACTTGCTTTACGGAGCATGATGAAGAAGTTCGAATCAACTGGAGAACTGCGCGTCTCGTCGCTCTGGGAAGACGCCGACGACCGGTTGCAATACAGGTGGTTGATGAAAGCGCTGTTGCTATGGCAGACAACGCTACGTAAAATTCCCGATCTTCAGGCAGTGCGCGTGCTGCGTCACGACAGTTGAACATCCCGTGGTCCACTGTACGGAAGGTGCTTCGAACCACTCTCAAATGGCATCTGTACAAGATCCACATCGTACAGCAGCTTGCACCACAGGACGCACAACGACGTGTTGACTTCACTTTACACTTTCTCTCAAGGATTGAAGTTGACGAGGGCTGGCCCTGATCCATCCTATGGACAGACGAGACTCATTTTTCTCTGACAGGTGAGATGAACACTCAGAATTGCCAAGTGTGGGGACCTTCACCTCCACTGTGCAATAAATTCCTCTGTATGGTGAACGTGCCACCGTATGGCGTGGCTTCACGGCTACGTTCGTCATTCGCCCATTCTTTCTTGAACAGGCTGGCGTTCAAGGACCGAAGACGTGCAGTGTGACTAGCCAGCGTTATTGCGATATGCTTCGCCAGCATGTCTTGCCCGCCCTACAAGAGAGATGCATTGAACTCAACAGTTTTCATGCAAGATGGGGCCACACCGTACGTCGCATGTGACACCTGCTTCTCCGAAACACACTTGGAAACGATCGAATTATCTGCCTATCGTTTCCAAATGATTGGCTGGCACGACCACCTGATCTCATTCCCTGTGATTCCTGGTTGTGGGGCTACCTGAAGGACAGGGTTTACCAGCGGAACATTCACACACGTGCTGATCTGAGGTGCAGCATGTCAAGAGAGGTAGCCAGCATACCTAAAGACGTGCTTCGTCCTGCTGTGCAGAATGCAATCCTGCGAATTCATACTCTTCTGGACACTAATGGGCGTCACACTGAGCCCCTTTTGTAGCAGTAATGGTACCGTTATGTAATGGTATGCTCTGCAGTAGCAGCGCATTAAAAGTGTTTCAGTTTAGTTGATTCTGCATTATTTCTCTTCCTCATGTCCTTGACATTAATACTACCATGTTTGGCACTCGTACGGTAAATAGTTTCCTTCTTATAACGTGTTAAACAGAGAAAGTTTAATTATAACCACCCGGATGGGACGCTCTTGGCAGAAGTGTTTCTCAGTGAACACCCCCTCCTCGAACCGTGCAGAAATTGAAAATCACCGTGAGAGAGGAGTGGGATAATATCTCCCAAAAGCTTTTTAACAATTTGGTAGCCAGCGTGAACAACAGCTGTAAAATTTTCATTATTGTCCAAGGAGGGCATATTCCTTACTGAGAGTCCGGTATAGATCTTCATGTTCTGTGTCTGACCTGTGTCAAACATGAACGTTAATTATGTCTGTCATCCTGATTTCTCATGTGGTGAAATCTACATCTACATTTACATCTACGTCGATACTCTGCAAATCACATTTAAGTGCCTAGCAGAGGGTTCATCGGACCAACTTCACAATTCTCTATTACTCCAATCTCGTATAGAGCGCGGAAAGAATGAACACCTATATCTTTCCGTACGAGCTCTAATTTCTCTTATTTTATCGTGGTGATCGTTCCTCCCTATGTAAGTCGTTGTCAACAAAATATTTTCGCATTCGGAGGAGAAAGTTGGTGATTGGAGTTTCGTGAGAAGATACCGTCGCAACGAAAAACGCATTTCTTTTTTCGATTTCCAGCCCAAATCCTGTATCATTTCTGTGACACTCTCTCCCATATTTCGCGATAATACAAAACGTGCTGCCTTTCTTTGAACTTTTTCGATGTACTCCGTCAATCCTATCTGGTAAGGATCCCACACCGCGCAGCACTATTCTAAAAGAGGAAGGACAAGCGTGGTGTAGGCAGTCTCCTTAGTAGGTCTGTTACATTTTCTAAGTGTCCTGCCAATAAAACGCAGTGTTTAGTTAGCCTTCGCCACAACATTTTCTATGTGTTCCTTCCAATTTAAGTTGTTCGTAACTGTAATACCTAGGTATTTAGTTGAATTTATGGCTTTTAGATCAGACTGATTTATCGTGTAACCGAAATTTAACGAGTATCTTTTAGCAATCTGTACCATTTTTCGTTATAAATATACCACTCCACCGCCGTTACGTATGTACTGTATTTCATGTCATCCATCACCACCTGTCATTATTCCTGTCCGACAATATCTCTGTTCCTTAGCAATTGTGAAGCAGTGTAGATAAAGTACTTATTACTGATGAAATCGTCGAAGCGTTTTGTAAGCAATCTCTTTCACAGACAAAAGAACTGTTTACCAGAATCACGCTCAAGCTCAGCGTGCAGCTGGCTGGCATTACTCAGACCAAACTACGTGAATGTTTCATCATTATTTTCAGATGTTTGTGTCACGTAACTTGTTCCAGTTGTAGCTTGTTAACGAAATAGTCAGAGGTCACTTTTTGCTTGCGCCTAGTGAAACACACAACTTTACGTTTTTCTTTACCCGAAGCTGGAACTTATACTCCGCGCGGGAATGTGGGTTTTCAGGAACTGGACAGATACCAGTTCCGTATTCTTCTGGCTATACTTTGCCACAAATGACGGTATGACTTACGAACACTTGGATTACAACTGATAAAATATGGTTTTATGCATAACATGTGTGTATTAAAACAAAAGTTACTCTGGACAACGAGCTTATTTAAGAGATATGTTGTCAGTTTTGTGTTAGCGTTTCACATCTGCATATATATTCCGCATGCCACTTTACTGTGCATAGCAGAATGAACATTGTACCAATATTATCGATTTTCTTTCCTGTTGCATTCGTGTACTGAGCGATAGACAAATAACTGTCCATATGGCTCTGCACACACCCCAGTCTCTCTCAATCTTTTTCTCGTCATCCCTATGCGAGATACGAGCTAGAGCCGGCGTAATGGTGGCATATCTGTCTTCGAACACAGGCTCTCTATATTTTCGCAATAGGGTTTCGCGAGCCTTACAAAGATTCCAAGTATAGTTCTTCGAACATTTCTTTCACACTTCCATATGGACTGTACCGACCCATTACGGTCTTTAAATTCGTTCGAGCTCTGTTTGACGTCGACTTCATAAACTCCAAACACGAATAATATTACAGAACTGGTCGCACTAGCGTCTTGTATGCGAGTTCCTTTTCAAATGCGCCACACTTTCCCAAATATATTTAATCTTCCATTCCCCTTTCCTATTATTGATTTTACGTGATCATCCCTTTTCATATCACTGCTTAGTACTACCTTAGAAATACTTACACGATGTGACGTGCTCAAAATCGTCGCTACTAACCTTTTAATCGGATACTACAGGGTTCTTGCTCTTTGTTATAGACATATTATATTGATACATATTTGAAGTCAGTTACCATTCATTACATCAATTATAAATATTATCAAGGCCGTCTGCAATTCCTTACGGTAGTCCAATGACGATACTTTCCTGTATACAAGTGCATCGTCGGAGAACAATCGTTCAGCTGCTCGGGGATAGAAAACTTTTACTGATGACGCAAGTAGGGAACAACAGACGAGCTACATAGGTTGCTCAGACCGGAAGTCGACTGAAAATCTTTCATCGCTGGCATCCGACGCACATACTTCGCGCCAGTTCTTTCCATTCTACGGGAAGTTTTGTCAGCGTTCCCACACACACACACACACACACACACACTGCGTCCTTGCACCGCCGCGCTCCTGGTTGCCGCTAAGAGAACTACAGCCCACCAACTAGGGTCATATGCGGATTCGACGCTGGTGGTAAACAGTAGCGTTTATAGCAGCAGGTGAGTGCGGATGGTGCCAGGAGCTGCAGACGTCTCGCCTCCCCATTTGCAGAAAGCTGCGCGACCACCGTCCGACGTAAGTGAAGCTTGGCAAATCTACTTACGTATTCTTCTATTTTCGTTCTTTCTTCTCTCCATTGTTGTGGTACTTACATTTTAGTACTTCCGGTCTTATCATCTCGCAGCGGCCGTCTGAGGCAGCGTAATAACCCGCCGACTGCTATCTCAATTACGGAGGGGAGATCCGTGCAACATTTCTTTAAGAAGCCATTTCGCTGGAATGTAAACTTCTTTCAGAGACGTGTGGGAAGACCAGGTGAGACGGTAGCGGGTTCTGCACCAGTGCTCTTCTCGATGGAAGCTCTCGGGAACAGGTCTGAGCCTTCTCATGTAATTTTCTATTGCTTTCACGTCTGTCGTAACGGTGTAGCCGGACTCTTAGGAAGGAGCAATAAACAAGTAAACATTACACTTTTGCAAAGAATGGAGAAACGTGCAATTTCTTTACTGTCAAGCGTTATGTTGCCGAGTAAACTGACAGAATAATGAAATTTACTTACGTCGACAATCGTGTGTCAGCAGTTTTGTAACAATAGTATACTTCAGATCTGTTTTGAAAATCTAATTTCTCATTTGCAATTTGTATGAGGTTGTTACCATCTAGTGCAAGCTATTGTGACACTTTTATACATTTCCTATGTTGATCACATGGACCAAGACTTTGGCTGGATGATAACAATACTGAAGTGATACCCCGGAAGATTCGTTAATTGATGCATGCATGTAGACCAGGAATGTAGCCAACCTCTCATATTTTGTAACTGTATTATTTTGGTACAATGAAGATGGTGGGTAAAATTCTCAATGAGCAAGATGCAGCAGTTTTTTGACATACATAAAATAAGTTAATCTACGCAGTAGTAATACGTAGTATTTTCGTAATAATAGACTTTTGTGCTAACCCACCAAATAATAGGTTGCTATGGAAACCCACTTCTATTATTCTGTAAGACTTTTTTTTTCCAAATGCAAGATATTTCAGGAAGGAACGCTCAGACAGTGATAGTTCCCTACGTTAAAGCGAAAACGTCATTTCATATGACTTAGTCGTATTTGTTTCTGTGGCATAGCTATTTGATACTTTCATGCATAGGAAAGCTATTGACGACAGTAAATTAATAGTACTTACTTGTTGTGTTTTATGCTCTATCTTCCTTTAAAAAGTGTTCTATAACGCCACCGCGAAATTTTGTGTATTATCTAGCTCCTGTGGACATTTTACGATGCTTATATGAGTGTTTTGCGCCCAAAGTACGAATGTTACCTAGGCGCCGCTTACGCACGAGAATTAGGCGATGAAGTGTGGTAATAAATCATCATCGCCTCTCCACTTTGTTCAGACTACTCCCTTCCAACATGAAGAATATCGTCGCCTTACCAAGAACACTTTCTGTTTATTATGTACGAGTGTGAGAAAACAGATTCATATGGTCAGCGGAGGAGGAGAAGTTTTGCGCAGGCAGCGAAGCTGACATCCTCTGCACAAGTGCCGCGCTGCAGACCGCGCATGGGTAGAAGCGTTTCGTTGTGGATAACGTGAAGCTTTAAATCTTCCACTTTAAATGGCTCCTTGCTCATACTCCCCGATAGTTAATGGATTTGACTATTTCCTTAAGTTGCTCTGCAGACGTGTAAGCATACAATAATGGGTCTTTCCGCTTATACGTTACATTTGTCTCACTTGCAGGTCACCTGTCAATCCTTGTAACAAGCATGAAGCCTCCATAGGTGTTCCTGCTTTTCGCTACAAGTTGCTAATGTTGCAACTTCTCTGTATACAGCAGCAGCCTCCGTAAAAATGTCTCATGGAGCGCCCGACGTTATCCTGTAGCCCATTTACACGTACAGTGAAATGTGACGGCCCTATAACACTCCTGTAATGTACGCCCGTAGTCACTTTAGTCCAAACAAAGATCTAAAGAATTCATTGACAAACTCCCTTATCAACAATCGCATGAGCAAAGAAGCAGAAATTTAGATGCAGTTTATAGTCAGCTGCAATGACGCAGTCTAATACAGTTCCTACAGACAGGTCATATTTCTCTGTGTGCATATCCGCGCTGTGATTGTTAGAACTATTCCAGTAATAACAGAGCTTATATGCTTACATTGCTAATTTCTCTCTGGGCCTGTTCAGCTGAAAAATTACCATTCTTGAATCAGAATAACAAAGTGATTGTTAGCTAGGACCATTGTTGCTAAATCAGCTTTTTTAGAGCTAAATCTGGCTTTTTTAAAAAATACAATTTAGCTGGAAGTGAGTGATCTAGCTGGCGTCAGGAAGTATGGCTTCTTTCACAATCATTTGGCTTCTTTTCTATATTTTTTCCTCGACTATAGGAAAGCATTAAAATCCATGTTTATTAAAGGAAAATTATTTGCGTTGAACTAACACTGCAAAACACGATTCAATATTCCATGAACATGTGAAACACCCACAGACTTCAAGAAGACTATAGTAATTCCAATTCCAAAGAAAGCAGGATCTGACAGGTCTGAAAGTTACCGAACTACCCGTTTAACAAGTCAAAGTTGCAAAATACTAACACAAATACTTTACAGAAGAATGGAAAAACGGGTAGAAGCCGACCTTTGGCAAGATCAGTTTGCATTCTGCAGAATACTGACCTTACGGCTTCTCACAGAAGACAGGTTAGTGAAAGATGAACCTACTTTTATAGCACTTGTAGACTTAGAGAAAGCTTTTGACAATGATGACTGGAATACTCTCTTTCAAATTCCAATGGTGGCACGGTTAAATACAGGGAGTGAAAGGCTATTTACAATTTGTACAGAGACCAGATGGCAATTATAACAGTCTAGGGGCATGAAAGGGAAGCAGTGGTTGGGAAGAGAGTGAGACAGGGTTGTAGCCTATCCCCGATGTTATTCAATCTGTATATTGAGCAAGCAGTATTAGAAACAAAATGAAAAATTTGGAGTAGGTATTAAAGTCCAGGGAGAAGATATAAAAACTCTGAGGTTTGTCGATGACACTGTAATTCTGTCAGAGACAGTAAAGGACCTGGAATAGCAGTTGAGCCGGCCGAGGTGGCCGAGCGGTTCTAGGCGCTACAGTCTGGAACCGCGCGACCGCTATGGTCACAGGTTCGAATCCTGCCTCGGGCATGGATGTGTGTGATGTCCTTAGGGTAGTTAGGTTTAAGTAGTTCTAAGTTCTAGGGGACTGATGACCTCAGAAGTTAAGTCCCATAGTTCTCAGAGCCATTTTAGCCATAGCAGTTGAATGGAATGGGCAGTGTCTTGAAACGAGGATATAAGACTAACATCAACAATAGCAAAATGAGGATAATGGGATCTAGCCGAATTAAATGGAGTGATGCTGAGGGAATTAGGTTAGGAAATGAAGCACTTGAGGTGGTTGATGAGTTTTGCTATTTTGGAAGCAAATGGTCGAAGTAGGGAGGATATAAAATGTAGACTGACAATGACAAGAAAAGCGTTTCTGAAGAACAGAAATTTGTTAACATCGAGTATAGATTTAAGTGACAGGAAGTCCTTTCTGAAAGCATTTGTAGCTATGTATGGAAGTGAAATATGGACAATAACCAGTTTAGACAAGAAGAGAATAGAACATTTGAGATGTAGTGTTACAGAAGAATGCTGAGGACTGGCTGGACAGATCACGTAACTAATGAGGAGACACTTAATGGAACTTGGTAAAAGAGAAATTCGTGGTTCAACCTGACTAGAAGAAGGGATCGGTTGGTAGAACACATTGTGAGGCATCAATGGATCACAAATTTAATACTGGTTGGAAGCGCCGGAAAGGGGGGGGGGGGTAAAAATCGTAGAAGGAGACCAAGAGATGAATACAGTAAGCAGGCTCATGACACTTTGCTGTCCGAGAGAGCGTTTCTGACTGCTTTTCAGAAAGCTGCAAAAAATAACGCACCTGAAACTTTTTCTTATGTCGGTGCAACGCGATTTAATGCAAACCAAACATAAGAATTAACTGAAAAGAAATGTTCCTTGTTACTTACAATCTGATATTCGATAACTGGCACATTGCTAAGTGACATATCAGATTATAAAATATAGTTTTATTTATCGTCTTTATAAATAACAAAGAGTGGTACGATAGGAAACCTTACTTCACTGTAATGCTGCTTGAAATTTTCTTTCAGTTCTTCAAGCTTTGGTCCTCTTGCGAGAAATTTTAGAACTGATCTTTGTGACAGGTATTAAAGTGCCGGTTAATCGAGTACTTTTTTAAATACACGAGGTTCCGATGGCATACTAAACATCTGGCACGATTTTCGACAGCAGTATAAAAGAAATTAAATTCCCACTCATATTTAAATAGTGTTGACGCGCCACTCCTCCTTTTCTTTTATCTGTTGCTGTTGATCATCAATCTCGATACACTGTAGCCTTCCGTTTGTGGACTGACGGCTTTGTGTCGTATCAATGCTTTTGACTGCTGCTGGCGCGGCGGTTTGTCTTTCGTAAGAAGCGCGCGTACAGAGGCATGGAGAGGTGTGGCGGGCGGACATGGCTCGGCCACTGCAACAACGTGCGAATTCGCCCGGGGCGCTGGCTTCGGGCAATCGCGAGCGCTAGAGGGGCAGAGTTTGGACGAGCCTGTAGTAAACTAACAACGGTCAGCAGGGCGACGTGCTGACTACCTGACCTTCCATAACCGAAACCAGTGACGCCTATGGGCGGAGGATGACACGACGGTCGGTCGGTCCGCTCTACCTTCAGGGCCTGTTCGGACGGAGTTTAGTTTTTTAAATGTGGTACTACAAAGGAAAACTGGAAACTGGATGGGTAAATCTGATAACTAACGAAGAAATACTGAGTCGAATTGGAGAGAAAAGAGATTAGTGGCGCTACTTGAACAAAAGAAGGGGCAGTTTGATAGGGCACGTCCTGAGGTATCAGGGAATAGTTAATTTAGTAATGGATGGAAGTGTGGGCGGGCAAAAATTATAGAGGGACGCCAGGTATTTGTCCGTCCATCTGTGAAACCCCTTTTTCTCTTGAACATAATGGGGTATGAAGTGTAAATTTATGTCACATACTAAGGTATATATGGTCCCTTAGCGGTGAAAAACGTTTAAACTTCAAAGTCATGCAATCAAAGGATACGTCCACTAATGTCACATATGTTCTGCGGATACATAGAAAGAAAGATCATTTATCATTTAGTACGTCAGCAACTGGAAGCAGTTAATTCCATAAATTATCTGGGAGTACGCATTAGGAGTGATTTAAAATGGAATGATCATATAAAGTTGATCATCGGTAAAGCAGTTGCCAGACTGAGATTCATTGGAAGAATCCTAAGGAAATGCAGTCCGAAAACAAAGGAAGTAGGATACAGTACACTTGTTCGCCCACTGCTTGAATATTGCTCAGAAGTGTGGGATCCGTACCAGATAGGGTTGATAGAAGAGATAGAGAAGATCCAACAGAGAGCAGCGCTCTTCTTTACGGGATCATTTAGTAATCGCGAAAGCATTAAGGAGATGATTAGATAAACTCCAGTGGAAGACCCTGCAGGAGAGACGCTCAGTAGGTCGTAATGGACTTTTGTTCAAGTTTCGAGAACATACCTTCACCGAGGAGTCAAGCAGTATATTGCTCCCTCCTACGTACATCTCGCGAAGAGACCATGAGGATAAAATCAGAGAGGATAGAGCCCCCACAGAGGCATACCGACAATCTTCCTTTCCACGAACAATACGACACTGGAATAGAAGGGAGAACCGATAGAGGAACTCAAAGTACCCTCCGCCACACACCGTCAGGTGGCTTGCGGAGTAAAGATGTAGATGTGTATGTAGATTTTTATATTAGAAAACTCACTCATCAAAACCTATAGCGTACTTTCCGCTGATCTAGAATCATGAAACTTGGGAAGAAGCAAGGTTTCACAGTGTAAGTAAAGTAAAAAATTATATCATACGAAAATAATATTTTTTATCATTTTTATGCATGTGTCTAGCTGTCCGTCTGTTGTGACCCCTTTTTCTCTGGACCAGCTGGGCGTACGGACCTAAACTTTATGTAACATGCTAAAGTCTGTAACCTCTTGGTGGTATAAAGCATTTAATCAAAAGATTCAGTCTTTTATGCCACATATTTTGAAACTAGCAAACCCACTCATACACAGTACTTCCCGTTGACTTAGAAAAAAAAAATGACTCAAATGGCTCTGAGCACTATGGGACTTAACATCTATGATTATCAGTCCCCTAGAACTTAGAACTACTTAAACCTAACTAACCTAAGGACATCACACAAAACCCAGCCACCACGAGGCAGAGAAAATCGCTGACCCCGCCGGGAATCGAACCCGGGAACCCCGGCGCGGGAAGCGAGAACACTACCGCACGACCACGAGATGCAGGCGTTGACCTAGAAATATGATATTCGGCAAGAAGTAAGATTTCACAGTACAGGTACAGGAATAAAACCTAAAATTATTAATCCATAATTATAAAATTTTCCAAGTGCTAGGAGGGCTCGCGCACAGAGAATTCCGTGCAAACTTCATTATATATATAGTCCATCCATTCTGTAAATCGTGAATCTAGTCTGAGGAATTTTGGTATGGTCTTTGAATTCCCTGGACCGATATCTATCCAGTATCTAAATAGAAAACAAGCAAATATTGTTGAGATTCTTGTTTCCCAGCATGGGTTATATTTATAACCCTTAGTACGCGAGCCCTACTCACACTTGGCCAATTTTTTGTTAATTCAGTCTAGACACTTTTTGAACTATCGCATCGAAACATATGCCACGTTCTTCTGTTTTCATACGAAGTCACTATTTTAGGGAACTAATGTAGGAATTTTGAAACAGGTTTTACTAATAGTAAATAAGGCTTCTATATCGAGTTGTCAGGAAAATTATCCGTGCTGATGGGTTCTCCGTGCGATAAATTTTGACAACGCAGATATATGTATAAGAGGACAGATTTCGAGAATGCTGTCGCAAATACTTGTTAGTTTTCTGCGCGATATACACAGCAATGATGATACTAAGTCCACGAAATATTTCTGGAGCATTAAATTTTCTGTTTGTATTGAAAGAACGAAACCAGAAGAAAGACTGTAAAATTCAAAGCATATTTGAAAGAAGCAGTTATTCTCACGCCGAACGCCTCTTCCATAAAGTATTGCAGTAACTAGCTGATTTGAGATTTCCCTCCCTCCGCTACTATTCTAGTTCATGACGAAAGGTTTATTGTGTGTTGTTGTTGGTTTGGGAGAGCGGAGCAAACAGCGAAGTCATCGGTCCCTTCGGATTAGGGGAGGATGGAGAAGGAAGTCGGCAGTCCCCTTTCAAAGGAACCATCACAGCATTTGCCTGAAGCGATTCAGGGAATTCACAGAAACCCATAATCAACTTTGGCGGAATGCGATCCCAGTGTGCTAACCACTGCGCCACCTCGCTCGTAGGAGGAAGAGGAGAAGGAGGAGATTACTGTTTGACATACCGTCGACAACGAGCTCATTAGAGACGGAGCACAAGCTCGGATAAGGGAAGGATTGGGAAGGAAATCTGCCGTGCCCTTTCTAAGGAACCATCCCGGCATTTACCTGAAGCGATTTAGGGAAATCACAGAAAACCTAAATCAGGATGGCCGGACGCGGGATTGAATCGTCGTCCTCCCGAATGCGACCTCGCTCGGTTCGTTATGTTAAACGCGTAAATTGACCCTTAATCACGAACAGATCGAAACTTTTTGCCCAACTACGACACGACGGACGATACAGAGCACAGAAATCAGCAAACACGCAGAAGTTCAGGGGAATGTCTTAGTACTCGTAAGCAGAATAATAAGCAGCATGTCGAGGGTCGGGGGATTGGCGAGCCTGATCTGTTGGCCACATTTCCTGCATCACTCAGGCTTATCTATAGCGTCACCTGTAACAATATATTCATACACTAAATGTTAACATCACACAAAATTTCTAATCTACCCGTAACAAAGAGATAAAACACCTGTTTTTATACAGTAGAACAAGTAATGTCTATGATGTAAGGCAACAGCACAGAGTGGAGAGTTATTGTTGTTAGGCCCCCTTTGTGTGTGACACGTGTCAGAGCAGCAGGATATCGCCATATTTTAACAGCGAGCTCGGCGGGCAGTAAAATTCTCCCATCTGGGTGCAGTACGGGCACTCCTACAGACTTCCTTTCGTGGCAGCTTTAACGTTTTTCTTAGTTCTTTCAGCTCCCATGTTCTACGGTGCTTCTTTCGTAGCAGCCAAGAAAATACTGCATACATCTTTGTTTTAATTTTGCGCTGTGCCTTTATCAAACATCTGTCTCACTTGTTATAGTAAGACATAACAATTTGCTTAACAATAAGCGTGTTAACAAAAACTCTGCTATTAATCCAATGATCGAAACTGTCTCCCTGAATGGTTTGCATATCACAGTAATGAATTATACTACTTCAATCATTAAAAAACCGCACCCACGTGAAACGTTGCATCTTTTAGTGACCATATAAACTACGGTTCTCAAACGATAGTTGTCTCATTCCCTGGAAACAGATATTCGCAACTTAGAACGAATGCAAGATGAAAGTCATAGAAGAATTTACAGTAAACGAATCAAAGGAAAAATCTGCAGACAACAGTGTCAAATAGACTCAGATACAGAAAAACAAAGCGGGACTGAGGAATGGGAGACACACCATACGTGGACTGATATCAGTTAAATACGACGGGGGCAGAAAGAAGATGCACAAGAGTGAACATGAAGAGCTGTTTGGAAGAAAGACGATGCAATGAAAAAAATCACTCGTGAAGGGAAATATTAATTTTATGGGAACGGTTGAGAGCTTTAACCTGGAATCTGAAGGGGTATTTCGTTCCCCCTCACTCACATTTCTCAGGTATGTGAACGATCCGAAGCCTTTGTAAGTAATACAACGCATTATTTTTTTCGTGGATGGCGTGTGTCCGACGGAGACAAAACTATCGTCAGAAGCGCCAAGGGAAGCGTGATGACTCAACTCCTGTTCTCCATATACAATATCTTATCAGAACCATCCGAGTGCCTGTTAGCGGATAGTAATATGGGATTCACCCAACCTACTCTTTTATGACGGCTTAAACTCCGCCGGGGACCCTATACGGGAAATATCTGGATGTCTGTGGAGCTAAGGCAGTCCATTCTTCCTTAAGAGGCGAGACTAGAGAAGATAGTGATGTTGGCCGCTGGGATCTGGAGTGAATTCGACGTTTTAACACATCCTACTTGTGTTTTGTTGGGTCGAGATCAGGACTATGGGCAAGCCAATCCATTTCAGGAACGTTATCGACCACAAATCATTGCCGCCTAACAGATGCTGCTTTATTACAGTGTGCATAGTCACGCTGATACAAGCAATTACCACCTGAGAACTGTTAATCCACTGTGCACAGTACACAGTGATGTAAAATATTATATGAATGCGTTGTATCTTTTCTTTCGGACATGTCTGACAGGACAGACACGACCCATTCATGCAACAGATTCGCTTCGATGAGTTATGAATCCACCACCTTCAGTGCAGATGCACAATTACATTCGACCTCCTGCGGGGATGTCAGAGTAGTAAGCGTGGAGGACACACATGGGGACTGTGTGAGTCAGCATGGAGGCGTGGCGAGATAGTCTGCACAATTGCGTTGCATACTGTGTCTGGATGACGTAGTGGTTAACGCAGCTGCCTAGTAATTAGGAGATCACAGGATCGAGTCCCGGTCGGGCATACATTTTCATTCTTAATTCAATTTACATAAGATGTAAAATGTGTTTTATCTTTCTGCATTTAGTGTTTTATTACAAGCTGTAATGGGATCACCGCCTATCAGCGAAAAATACCTCCATACAACCTCCTCCGTTCTTCACTGTTCGCATGACACATAGTGCTAGGTAACGTTTCTCAAACATTTGGCAACCCCAAACCTTTCCATAGGAGTGTCGCATAATATAGCTTGATTCATCACTCCAAATCGCTCGCTTCCAGTCAGCCACCGTCCATTGATGTCGCTCTTTTCACCACTTCAAACGTCTGTTATTTCTGACTACAGAAATGTCTAACTTGAGTTGCTCGATCATTGTACCCCATTCCTTTTAACTACCAACGCACAGACATTGTGCTAATTGGACTGTCGATAGACCTTGAATCTCACGGTGAATTCTTCCTCTGATTTTATGCGATTTTTTACAACCACATTCCGCAATGCTCGACCGTTTTTGTACGCCGGTACTTGTACTCTGCTTCGTCTTGGTTTAATGCTTGTTGCTCACGTTTCACTTTACAATCACATCACCAACAGTGTCCTTGGGCAGCTTTTGAAGGGCTGAAATGTCACTGATGGATTTGTTACTCAGGTGACATCCAGTCGCTAGTCCACTTTCAAAGCTAATGATCTCTGCTGGTCGACCCATTCTGCTGTTGCTGCATCAATGCGAACAACGAAATATTCCCCACGTCCTTTTTTGTGGCCGGTTCACCTCTTGTGATATCTGGTAGTCAACTTCGCAATACAAAGGTGTATCCGGACACTTTTGATCAGAAAGTGTATGTATTAGGGTCATTCAAAAAGAAAAAAAACCGGAGGCTGTAAAATGAAAACCGCTGAAGGAATTGTAATGCCATTACCTACGGAAAAAGGTGTGTTCCTTGTAAGAGCGCTGAGTCCACAAACTCGCCGCCAGTGGAGCGTGTGCACATGGTGTAGTGTGTTTTATTACAACGGAGGTATTGCAGCGAACGGAAATTTATCGAAGTATGGCACAAGTGCAAGGTGAACACTGAATGTCCGTTGCAGTTCAGACGCCGAGCGAGGTAGCCGAGCGGTCTCAGGCGTCTTATCACGGTCCGCGCGGCTTCCCTCGTCGGAGGTTCGAGTCGTCCCTCGGGCATGGGTGTGTGTGTCGTCCTTACGTCCTTAGCGTAAGTTAGTTTACGTTAGATTAAGTAGTGTGTAAGCTTACGGGCCGATGACCTCAGTAGTTTGGTCCCATAAGACCTTACCAGAAATTTCCAAATTACAGTCCCGACGCTCTATCCGACCTCTGGGGTAATGGCTGCAACCGTGACTCCCCGGTCTTCAGTAATGAGAGCATGCACCTGGTGGACATTGGCATCGGTAATTCGTGGTGGTTTTTCAAATCGTGCGTCATCTTGTAGCGACATCCGTCCTTCCTCGAACCGCTTGTATCGCCCCTTGACCCTTGAAACGGAAGTGCAGTGCTTTTCGTACACGTATGCCCCTCTTTAATGACTTTCCGTTGCCATTCCTTTCGTTGCCAGGAAATTCAATACATCCCTTTGCTCTCCTTCTGAAGCCTCCATTTCTCCGTTTTCAGCACGCCTGATTGCGGTGAAACGTCGACGCTTTCAAGTGCTCTCTCTGTCGCCACGAGGGTGTGCGACCACATGCCTCCAGCGACGAGCTTGGGTCCTAAGCGACCTTATAGAGACCACATCTTCTTCGCTAGGCAGTGGCATTATGAGCTCTTCAACGGTTTTCATTTTACAGTCTCCGGCTCGCTTCTTTTTGAATCACCCCAACAAACAATGTGACGGACGGGATGAACAGCAGTCTGCGACATTTCACTGACGACGTTGTGATGTACGGAAAAGCGTCGTTGCTCAGTGGCTATAGAAGGATGCAGAATGGCTTCGATAGAATTTCTATTTGGTGTGATGAATGGCAGATTTCGCGAAATATGGGATAACGTAAGGTAATGTAGGTGCACGGGAAAAGAAATAATCCTGTAATTCTGGAATACACCATTAGTGGTATGCTATTCGACCCACTCAAATCGATTAAATATCGAGGCGTTATGTTGCAAAGTGATACGAAATGGTGCTAGTACGTAAGGTCTGTTGTAGGGAAGGTGAACTGTCAGCTTCAGTTTATTGACGGAAGTCTCGGGAAGTGTAGCTCATCTATAAAGGAGACGGCGTACGAAAAACTTGTGCGACTCATTCTTGAGGGTTCTGAGATCCTCGCGAGGTCGGATTAAAGGAACACATCGATGCAACGGAGAGGCGTCCTGATACGGTTATAATCAGTGCATTCGGTCAACACTCGAGTGCTACGGAAATGCTAAGCGGACTCAAATTGGAATCTGTGTAAGGAAGAAGGCGTTCTTTTCGCGAAACGCTATTGAAAAAGTCTAAAGAGCTGAGATTTGTGACAGATTACAAAACTGTCGAAATGACACCAACATATATATCGCGTAAGGACTGCGAAGACAAGATAACAGATATCAGGTCTCGTGCGAAAACATACGGACAGTCATTTTTTCTTCTCTCCATTTGTGAGTGGAACAGGAAAGGGGATGACTAGCATCGCTATACCCTTTGCCATGAACCGTTCGATGGCTTTTGGAGTAAGTATGTGGATGTAACATATTGCTAATTCTGCTTAGATTTATTTATTAAATTTAAAAAGGTTGACTTAAATCTACGTCGGTAGTAATAGGGGTGAATGACAGGGCCTTGGCGTCAGATTGGTCACCATTGATATCGTCATCGACAGGACGGGACGTTACCTTACAACTCCGTTCCTCCACCGCTTACAAGCCGTCAACTCGGCGTTTTCCGCTGCGGCGGCTCCCAGCTTTGGACATTCCTGCGGCGCAGTGTTTTGTCTACGCGGGTGGCCCCAGTTCCAGCGCCACCTCCACAAGTGTCGCGCCTCGTTTCACGTAAAAGAGAGCCGTCAGTGGCCGCTGTGTGACTCACGTCTCCAACGACCTTTTCTTCCTTTATACTGGTGTGTATGCTGCATGCTTCGCAGTTCGTGCACACAGTTGACTCTCTATAATTCGAACACAACACAAAGTTCGAATAGTTGAGAGTTCAAATTAACGGAAGTTTGAGTGATCAAAGAGAAATCATAAAAAGTCGCAGTAAGAGTAGGGAGTCTATAATTTGAAAAAGAGTACTGTTATTTCAAACACATTTGTATTTATTTACAAAGGGAAGCAGAAGTTTACTACTAGAACTCAAATTAAAAGAAAGTTTTATCTTCGCATACTTACGATACTTATATTTTATTTATTTTTTCGTTTTAAACGAAGGCACGTAAAAAAAAGTCCGAGAACGAATAAGAAAAATTCAGTTTCATTTATTTTTCCATGCTGCGCAAACTTATCACCAAAGCTTCCAAAAAATGTAGTCGTATCTTCTCAAGTTAGTGAACCATCGCTCACTAGCGACGAATGTTTCAAATTCCAGGCTACCAGCGAATGACTTAATCTTTAACATTTAACTCCCGACCCGTATGTTTTGTCATCTACATTGACTAAGCCATTTCAATAAGTATTCTGCAAAACGCGGAAGTCACCTAGTTGGGTCCGTTTCCTCTCTCCATATATGTTTTCAGCAGTCATATTTTTTTTGCTTTAGGATTGTCGACAGCGAGGATGACGTAATCTGAAAAGTTGCTGATGCATCCTTTTCTCACTCAATAACTTCCACAGCCCCAATAACGTCCTTTTTCTCGGAAAGTTAAACACTTGTACTTGTTTGGAATCGTTTTTACAACTTCTGTATTGTAGTAAGTCACGCATTATTGAGAAAACAAAGAAGTGTCACAAAGAGTTGAATGATGAAACAGTTATCTGAATAACTTATGAAACAATTCAAACGAACGAGCGGTTGGTAGCTGCTGACTTGAAATTATAGCGTGTTTGCGAGGCGGTCTGTGATGACAATCGCTTCGGCTTAACGAGTGTACCTAAAAAATGTGATTTCTTCGATTTATCGAGGTTTTTTCAAGGGCCTTAACAACTAGTTCGATCTATAGAGAAATTTGATTTATCAGGGTTCGAATAAACAAGAGTCGACTATATTTGATAAAGGACGTCTTGTTGTACAGCACAAACTGCGCTTCAAAAGTATTTATCCACCAGATCAGGGGTCGAGCATACAACCCATCATCAGTGACGTATGATACAGAGGATAAACAACACATGAACGCATACCTACGTCGAGAACACAGGAACGGTTTGCGTACACTAAAGTAGAAAAAGATTACTTACATTCTGTGCACTTTTATAATCACATACAGATTCTACGCCTGAGAGGCAAGTTGTTTGATGCTGATGTGTACATTACGTAATAAATCTTGTTTCTGTTTTAGTGTACACATAGTGTTCTTGTGTTATCGACATAGGTATGCACACATTTTTTCCTTATCAAAAATGGTTCAAATGGCTCTGAGCACTATGGGACTTAACTTCTCAGGTCATCAGTCGCCTAGAACTTAGAACTACGTAAACCTAACTAACCTTCGGACATCACACACATCCATGCCCGAGGCAGGATTCGAACCTGCGACCGTAGCGGTCGCGCAGTTCCAGACTGAAGCCCCTAGAACCGCTCGGCCACTCCGGCCGACTGTTCCTTATCCTCTACATCAGATGCGACTGATGGTGGCACTTTTAAACTGCAACTTATGGTGTGCCACTATATCCCTTATCAAATTTATACTAATTGTTGAAACAAGATTTTTAATGTTTTTGACCTATATCGCAAAAGAAAATCAAATGCTGTGTTTCTCCAGATTTTTCCATAAGTCTTTGCGCAAAACGCTTTGAAATCCATTACAGCGATTCCAAATGTACTTGGTTACAAAACAATATTCACAAATATTTTATTGCAAATTTATGACACAACCGGACGGTCATTTTCCTTCCACATCCTTCCTCCAATGGGACCTTAACAAAACGTTAAAACATTAGCTTTCTTCCATCTTCAGATTTATTATATTGAATGGTGCAAATAAAAATCTCCCGACAAATGTTTTTGAACTTTCAAGACGATGTTATCTAAAATGAAACTAGATCATTAGGAACGATGACAGAAACATAATGGTTTTTTTCAGCAGGATGGAACAGCAGCACTCACAGTTCAAGCAACCTTGGGTCGATTACAAGATGTGTTCTATGAGGTGAGGACAGTCAGAAATTAGAGTTAAATCACCCAGCCCACAAAATCGCTTGATCTTTGTTCCAGTAATTTTTATCCATGGAGAAAGTTCAGGACTCATGTGTACTAAAAAAATCTCCACACACTGCAATAGCTGCAACAAAATGTTGAGCGCTATTCCTACCACCTGTAAGGAAGAGCTGCTTCTCGTGTCCACAATTTGATAAGTCCATCGACTTCAGCGATGGTCATTTCCAGCTTCTTTTATGAAGACATATTCTCACATTCATTGAGCTGGATAATTTATTTCTTGCTAGAGACCTAAACCATTTCAGGGTCAGTTTTATTTTCACTAACTTGCACGTAGTACATGCCAACAGGAAGCATCATTTACTACCAATTATTGTTAGTTTTACAGGGCGGGTACATAACTTTATCAGTTGATATATATTTTATACGTAAAATATATTAGTAAACTAGAAAAAGAAAAAAAAGTGCAGATCATTCCCGTTGCCAAGAAGGGTCCTGGGACAGATTATAGTCCTACTAGCTGTTTACTCAACGTTCTATTAGTTCGTGTTCTCCTCCCTCTCTCTCTGTCCATCTCCTCCTCCTCCTCTCAGTCCATCCCTCCTCCCCCCTCCATTTTCATCTTTCCCCCTGGAAGTCCGCCTCCTCCTCGCCCCTTCCTCGGTCCACGTACTCTTCCCATACCGTCCATTTCCCCTCCTCCTCTCTCTGTCCATCTCCTTCATCACCTATCTGTGTCGATATCCTCTTTACCCCTCTCTCACCCTCCATCTTCTCCTCCCTCATTCACTCTCCGCTTTATCACCCCCACCCTAGTAAGAGGTTGCTGGTTCTTACCCTCACAATATTTTTTCCCACATAGAAAATAATAATGATCCGTTGATCTCTCAGAATCTGTCCTATCAACTGACCCCTTCTTTTAGTCATGTTGTGCCATAAATTTTTCTCCCTAGTTCTGTTCAGTACAGTCTCATTAGCTATGCGATCTACCTATCAAATTTTAGCCATTATTCAGTAGCTCTACATTTCAAAGGTTTCTATTCTCTTCTTGTCTGACCTGTTTATCGTCCACGTTTCACTTCCGTACAAAGCTACACTGAAGACAAATACCTTCAGAAAAGACTTCCAGACATCTAAATTAATATTCGGCATTATCAGATTTCTCGTTTACAGAAGCTCATTTTTTGGAATTGCCAGCCGGCATTTTATAGCCTTTCTACTTCAGCCTTCATCAGCTATTTTACTGTACAAATAGCAAAACTTATTTACTTCTTACAGTGTCTTACTTCCTACTCTAATTCCCTCAGCATAGCCTGATTTAATTCGTCTGCGTTCTATTACTCGTGTTCTGCCTTTCAAGACATAGTCCATTCTGTTCAACTGCTCTTCCAAGTCTTTTACTGTCTCTTTTAGAAATGCAATGTCATCGGCAAATCTCAAAGTTTTTATTTCTTCTCCCTGAACTTAAATTCCATCTCCAAATTTTTCCCTGTTTTCCTTTACAGATTTTTCAGTGTACAGATTGAATAACATTGGGGAGAGGCTACAGCCCTACCTCATTCCCTCCTCAAACAGAGATTCCCTTTCATATCCATCGACTCTTACTGGCACAAATGCTGTCTGATTTTTGTAGGAGTTGTAGTTAACCTTTCCGCCCTTTGTTTTACTCTTTCTGTCTCCATAATTTCAAAGAATGTAGTCCAGTCATCATTTGCCAAAAGCTTTCTCTAAATCTACAAACGCTGAGGGGGTAATCCCCAAGGCAAGGTCTCCAATTTCTTGTAAGTACATAGACCTGTTTATTTCTACAATAGTTTACATGAGCTTACAGCTTGAACATTTAGCTATTTTTCGACAGAATCACAATTTCTGTCGATGCATTTTTGTAGACGCTGTGGCAGTTTTTGTATGAACATGTCAATCCAGCTCGCGACCTTGCTGTTCAGAAAGTTATGAACCTCTTCTTTCACCTCGTCGTCGGAGCTGAAACGCTTTCGAGCCAAATCTTCTTTTAACCTAGAGAACAGGTGATAGTCACTGAGCGCCAAGTCAGGACTATAGGGTGGGTGGTTGATTATGTTCCAATGAAACTGTTGCAGGAGAGCAACGGTTTGCCGAGTGATGTGTGGGCGAACGTTCTCATGGAGAATGTGTACATTCCTCTTCTCCGGTTCTGAATTGCTCGTTTGAGTTTTTTCAGAGTATCACAGTACCTGTCAGCCATAATTGTGGTCCCAGCGATTCAGCTCCGACGTCTACAAAAACGCATCGACAGAAATGGTTATTATGTCGAAAAATAGCTAAATGTTCAAGCTGTAAACTGATGTAAATCACTGTAGAATTAAACAGGTCTATGTACATATAAAAAATAGGAGACCTTACTTTAGGGATTACCCTCGTATTAACATAGGTTTGCCTTTCCTTAACATATGTTCTAAGAGGAGTCGTATGGTTAGTATTGCCTCCCGTGTTCGTGCTTTCCTGCAGAATCCAAACTGATCTTTCCTGACGTTGGCTTCCACCAGTCTTTCCATTCTTCTGTAAATAATTCGTGTCACTATTTGGGAACCATGACTTACTAAACATATAGTTCGGTAATATTCACACCTTTCAGCACCCCCTTTGTTCTGAAATTCTAATTATTGGATGCTTCTTGATACGCCTCCGTAGTTGCGTGGTCGACGGGACAAATCTCATGCGGAAGCCCCGACTTTCATTCTTGGTAATACAAGCGATTTTTCCTTTTTGGGAGGATTAAACAGGGGTGCACCCAGCTTCGTGATGCCAAATGAGGTGCTTCCTGATCGAGAGGTAGAAATTCGGAGATCGGACGTCGAAAACGGTCGTGAATTCGGGATGCTGACCCGATGCCCCTCCACCCGCATCCGATGATAAATAACTGAGGATGACACGGCGACCGGTCAACTATCGCCTGGTCTTCCTTTCCTTTCAATACATTCTTCTTGAAGTCGAAACGTATTTGCCTGCCTCATACGTTTCGCACCCCAGGTGGAATAGTTTCTTAATGGCCTTCTCTTCCAAGGATGTCAATAATTCTGAGAGAATGTTGTTTCTCCAGTGACCTAGTTTCGGCTTAATCCATTCAGTGCTCTGTCGTTTCTTCATCATATCCCTCTTCTGATCTTTATTTACATCCTCTTCCCTTTCTATAAAAGTCCTTTAATTATATTTTCCTTCTATAGCCTCTCTATATAGTCCTTCCACCTGTCAATGTTACATACCTTGCTTGGTAGTGGTGTTCCATCTGCGCTCTTGATGTTCACACAGCTGGTCTCTGTTCTCCAACTCTGTGCGATTAACCATTCTGCACTGTCTGCTAATATCATTTTTAGACGTCTGTATTCCCTACTCACTGATTCACTTGTTGCATTTTAATACTTTCTCCTTTCATCAATTAAATTCAATATCTTGTGTGATTTCGAAGGGCTTCTACTATGCCTGGTCCCACTACCTATGTGACCCATCTACGTCCTTTACTACTTCATCTCTCAAATCTATTCATTCATTATCTACTGTATCCCCTTCCCCTCTTTCAGTCAGTCTTAATGCTGTGTTTGAAACTCTCCATAACCTGTGGTTCTTCAACTTATCTGGTACCCAGCTCCTTAATCGCTTACCTTTCGGCAGTTTCTTTACAGTTTTAATCTTTAGTTCATAACCAAGAAATTAATGCAGAGGTCCACATCTGTCCCTCGAAATGTCATAGAGCTTAAAATCTGGTTCCTAAATCCCTCTCTTACCATTCTAGAATCAATCTGAAGCCTTCCATTGTCTCTAGGTGGCTTCCAAGTACACAGCCTCCCTTCGTGATTCTTAAACCAAGTGCACAGATAGCCAAATGGTATGCTTCCACTGTAGCTCACCGTGTTCGGTCAGAGGCTGGTCTCTGTAATAAAAAAAAAAAAAACTGGGCGAAGGGATCAACAACTAACTTCAACGGATGTCATGTGAGGTCCGCTACGATCAAATATAACGAACAGAAGGGGAAAAAATGATAAGGCGACCACTTGCGATAAGTGGGAAATCCGGGTTCGAGTCTCGGTCCGGCACAAATCTCCATTGTCGTCTTTCCATTCAACAGCTATTGGTTGCCGATATTCGCAATTGCGAACACGCTTAATGTATTATCTTCTTACAGTGCAGTACACTTGCACGTAAAGAGGATGGACATCACGTTAATGCATTATTTAAATACTGTACAGCCTACAGCAATTGCCACACAAGATTAAATACTGCAACTCCCAGTCGCACAGCATCAATTCCATCTTTTTCTTTGTGCACAGCTGCAGACAGATTATTCAGCAATAGTAATTTAGTAAATTTTACTGCATCCATCAGCCTAAACCGGTGGTGATATAACAAATGAGATCGTACGTGTAATGCAGATTTCTTCCATTGTATTAAGAATATATCGTGTAATCAACTGCGAATTGTGTAATAACGTCCTTCGTTTAAGTTAGTAATAATTATACATTGCTCACTGTCACACAGGTCAGCATTATTTCGTATAACATATTCCCACCAGGCAAGCGCACAATGCCGAGTTTAAAAAATGACTTTGAGCACTATGCGACTTAACATCTGTGGTCATCAGTCGCCTAGAACTTAGAACTAATTAAACCTAACTGACCTAAGGATATCACACACATCCATGCCCGAGGCAGGATTCGAACCTGCGACCGTAGCAGACGCGCGGTAATGCCGAGTTACTTTAAGAATAAGATAAATTATGTTTTTAATATGTGCATTGTTCATTTTTCCCATGTGCCATCCGAGAGTTGGATGATCATATTTAATGAAGACAGCATAGGGTTCATCACCAATGACCAGTCGTTATGCGTATTTGTATTTAAAAAGAAAATCGTAACTGACAGTATAAAAAAATGTATTTCATAAAGAACCCCATTTCTTACATTATGTTCCGAAGAAGCAACAAAGTCTCGCTGCTTAGCAAATTGTAGGTCAAAAACTCTATGATGTAGCCAAGCTCTAATTAAACAATTATGCAGTAAGCTGCTGAGAGGAGATACTGGATGAGCTAGAGTGTCATTGGTCAATGATTAACATCTATGATCCAGGCAACTGTATGGAGAAGAAGCTGAAAGCTGCATACATGAAGCAAATGGTATGTAATCGATCCTTCTCTCTAGTTCCTTTTTACCTGCTTGTGTAACTCTATGTCCGGCTTGTTAGGTTTCGAGCAATTGCTGACACATCTATGGGCCTTGCAACCATTTGCTTGGTACACAGGTTAGCCTGAGAGTTGTTTTGGATTGTTCCTGACTTCCGCATATGCAATTCTTAGGCTAGTTTCTTAACTCTTCGTTATAAACGGTACTCTGTGCGTTTTAAGTGTTTCATTTCAGGGAATTGCAACGTAATATTCCCGCTGATTTTCTTGGAATCCTATCACGATTTGTCGGTATCATTTGCCGGAACGAGTGACTGAGCGGTTCTAGGCGCTTCAGGCTGAAACCGCGCGACCGTTACGGTCGCAGGTTCGAATCCTGCGTCGGGCATGGATGTGTGTGATGTCCTTAGGTTAGTTAGGTTTAAGTAGTTCTTAGTTCTAGGGGACTGATGACCTCAGGTATTAAGTCCCATAGTGCTCAGAGCCATTTGAACCATTTTTCGATATCATTCACAACCTGTCACAGACCGTGTATACCGCTCTCTGAATGAGAAACAAACCGTTAAAATGTAGACAAGCTTGTAGGTGGGGCAGCCAAAGCCGTGAGTATTCGTTTTGGGTATTAATAAACGTCTCAGCTTTATTTTGGTCCTTTATTACCGTACCACAACCGATTTCGTTGCGTTAAAGCCACATCTTCAGGTGACATATGCTTAAAACATTAGATCGAAAAGCTCGGAATCCTTTTTCCCTACATTCTTTGTCTGTCAAATACAAAACACCGCTAAAAGACGGGAATAAAGGACAAAAATACAACTGAAGCCATTATTAATACCCAAGACGAAACCGCTAAAACTACATACAAAATTCGTAACCACTGAGGTTTTATATCACAGCCCCATAATGACGACGCACATGCACATGGCGACAGGCAACTGATACAAAAATAGAGGCTAACAATTAGGAAATGAACACCGATGCTTTGAGAATGTCCGATAATTTATAACAAATACAATTCTAACTACACTACCGGCCATTAAAATTCCTACACCACCAAGATGACATGCGACAGACGCAAAATGAAGAAGATGCTTTGATATGCAAAGGTTAGCTTTTCAGAGTATTCACACGAGGCTAGCGCCGGTGGCGACACCTACAACGCGCTGACATGAGGAAAGTTTCCAACCGATTTCTCTTCCACCAACAGCAGTTGACCGGCGTTGCCTGGTGAAACGTTGTTGTGATGCCTCGTGTAAGGAGGAGAAATGCGTACCATCACGTTTCAGACTTTGATAAAGGTCGGATTGTAGCCTCTCGCGATTGCGGTTTATCGTATTGCGACATTGCTGCTCGCGTTGGTCGAGATCCAATGACTGTTAGCAGAACATGGAACCGTTGGGTTCAGGAGAGTTTTACGGAACGCAGTGCTGGATGCCAACGGCCTCGTATCACTAGCAGTCGAGATGACAGGCGTCTTATACGCTCGGCTGTAACGGACCGTGCAGCCACGTCTCGATCCATGAGTCAACAAATGGGGACGTTTGCAGGACAACAACCATCTGCACGGACAGTTCGACGTCGTTTGCAGCAGCATGGACTATCAGCTCGGAGACCATGGCTGCCGTTACCCTTGATGCTGCATTACAGACAGGAGCGCATACGATGGTGTACTCAACGACGAACCTGGGTGCACGAATGGCAAAACGTCATTTTTTCGGATGAATCCAGGTTCTGTTTACAGCATCATGATGGTCGCATCCGCATTGGCTACATCGCGGTTAACGCACATTGGAAGTGTGTATTCGTCATCGCCATACTGGCGTATCATCTGGCGTGATGGTATGGGGTGCCGTTGGTTACACGTCTCGCTCACCTCTTATTCGCATTGACGGCACGTTGAACAGTGGACGTTACATTTCAGATGTGTTACGACCCGTGGCTCTACCCTTCATTCGATCCCTGCGAAACCCTACATTTCAGCAGGATAATGCACGACCACATGCTGCAGGTCCTGTACGGGCCTTTCTGGATACAAAAAATGTTCGACCGCTGCCCTGGCCAGCACATTCTCCAGATCTCTCACCAATTGAAAGCGTCTGGTCAATGGTGGCCGAGCAACTGGCTCGTCACAATACGCCAGTCACTACTCTTAATGAACTGTGTTATCGCGTTGAAGCTGCTAGGGCAGCTGTACCTGTACACGCCATCCAAGCTCTGTTTGACTCAATACCTCTAGGCGTATCAAGGCCGTTATGACGGCCAGAGTTGGTTGTTCTGGATGCTGATTTCTCAGGATCTATGCACCCAAATTGCGTGAAAATGTAATCACATGTCAGTTCTAGTATACTATATTTGTCGAATGAATACCCGTTTATGATCTGCATTCCTTCTTAGTGTAGCAATTTTAATGGCCAGTAGTTTATAAAGCAGCACAAAATATTCATTGCCCAGTTGCTGTACCTCAAATGGACCCAAAGGATAGTATATAAGGCTTAGCTGTAATTGGTTCCACTATAACAATAACCTCACAACTATATGAGAAACCCTATAATATACTTTGGAGCAATTATTAATGAAACAAATGTGGAGATGGAGCAGCGCACGCTTAGTGTTCCACTGTCATTCATACACGTTTCACTCAAACAGAAATCGTTGTCTGACTGGTGAAGTGTCCCCAGATGATGTAGTCATTACAAAACACGTGCTGGTGGAGTTTTGTGGTCACAGATCCGTGTTCTCTACTATGTAGCAGATTTGAATTGCGTATTGCAGCTTGTCTCTGTTCCCTTTGCCTATAAAAGCAGTACTGATTTCGTTTTTAGAGAAAGAGGGTGATGCAGACATATTCTTCCTGCGAGAGTCATAAATTTACCATTGCTATTTAGTTTCCATGCATCATACAGTGATGCAGCAGTAATATGGAAAGGCTGCAGTATTCTACTACAAAACCCTTTTCTTTGTCATCAGTCTTCTGACTGGTTTGATATTGCCCGCCACGAGTTCCTCTCCTGTGTTAACTGTGCTACTCTCAGAGTAGCACTTGCAACCTACTTCGTCAATTATTTGCTGTATGTATTCCTCTACAGTTTTTGACCTCTACAGCTCATTGGTACCATGGAAGTTATTCTCTGATGTCTTAACAGATGTCCTATCATCCTGCCCCTTCTCCTTATTAGTGTTTTTCACATATTACTTTCCTCTCCGATTCTGCCCAGAACCTCCTCATTCCTTACCTCATCGGTCCACCTAATTCAACATTCGTCTGTAGTACCACATCTCAAATGCTTCGATTCTCTTGCCGTTTTCCCACAGTCCATGTTTCACTACCATACAATGTAATTCATGACCGTCAATCCTGATGTTAAGTTTCTCATTTCTCGTTCTTCTCATTACTTTCGTCTTTCTTCGTTTTCCTCTCAGTCCGCAGTACGTACACAATAAAGTGTTCATTCCATTCAGCAGATCATGTAATTTCTCTTCAGTTTCACTCAGGATAACAATGTCATCAGCGAATCGTATCGCTGATATCATTTCACCTTGAATTTTAATTCCATTCCTGAACTTTTCTTTTATTTCCATCATTGCTTCCTCGATGTACAGACTGAACAGTAGGGGCGTAAAGCTACATCCTTGTCTTACACCCTTTTTAATACGAGCACTTCGTTCTTGGTCGTCCGCTCTTGTTATTCCCTCTTGGCTGTTGTACATATTGTATATGATCCGACTCTCGCTATGTATTACCCATACTTTTTTCAGAATTTCGAACACCTTGCGCTATTTTATGTTGTCGAAAGCTTTTTCCAGGCCGATAAATCCAATGTACGTGTCTTGATTTTTCTTCTACACTTGCTTCCATTATTAACAGCAACGTCAGAATTGCCTCGCTCGTGCCTTTAGCTTTCCTAAAGCCAAACTTATCGTCATCTAACTCATCAGCTGATTTTTAGATAATTCTCGCACTTGTCAGCTCTTGCCACATTCGAAATTGTGAGGATGATGCTTTTCCGAAAGTCAGATGGTAAATCGAGAGACTCATACTTTCTACACATAAATGTGAATAGTCGTTTTGTTGCGACTTCCCCCAATGATTTTAGAAATTCTGATGGAATGTTATCTATCCCTTCTGCCTTATTTGATCTTAAGTCCTCCAAAGCTCTTTTAAATTCTGTTGCTAATAGTGGAGCCTCTATTTCTTCTAAATCGACTCATGTTTCTTCGTCTATCACATCAGACAAATTTTCACCCTCATAGAGAATTTCAGTGTATTCTTTCCACCTATCCGCTCTCTCCTCTGCATTCGACAGTGGAATTCCCGTTGCGCTCTTAATGTTACCGTCCTTGCCTTTAATGTCACCGAAGGTTGTTTTGATTTATCTGTATGCTGATTCTGTCCTTCCAACAATCATTTCTTTTTCGATATCTTCACATTTTTCCTGCAGCCATTTCGTTTTAGCTGCGCTGCACTTCCTACTTATTTCACTTCTCAGCGACTTGTATTTCTGTATTCCTGAGTTTGCCAGAAAATGTTTGTACTTCCTCGTTTCATCTATCAGTTGAAGTATTTCTTCTCTTACCCATGGTTTCTTCGCAGTTACCTTCTTTGTACTTACGTTCTCCTTCCCAACTTCTGTGATGGCCCTTTCTAGAGATGTCCATTCCTCTTCAGGTGTACTGCCTACTGAGCTATTCCTTATTGCTGTATCTACAGCCTTAGAGAACCTCAACTGTATCTCATCATTCATTAGTACTTCCGTATCCCACTTCTTTGCGAATTGATTCTTCCTGACTAATGTCTTAAAATTTAGCCTGCTCTTCATCACTACTATATTGTGATCTAAGTCTATATCTGCTCCTGGGTACGCCTTAAAATCCAGTATCTGATTACGGAATCTCTGTTTGACCATGATGTAATCTAACTGAACTTGTTACAGAACTCATTTAGTCTTTCTCAGCTCTCATTCCTTGTCCCAAACCCATATTCTCCTGTAACCTTTTCTTCTACTCCTTCCCCTACAACTGCATTCCAGTCCCCCATGACTCTTAGATTTTCATCCCCCTTTACATACTATATTACCCTTTCAATACACTCATACACTTTCTCTAACTCTTCATCATAAGCTTGTGACGTCAGTATGTATACCTGAACTATCTTTGTCGGTGTTGGTTTGCTGTCGATTCTGATTAGAACAACCCTGTCACTGAACTGTTCACAGCAACACACTATCTGCCCTACCTTCCTATTCACAAAGAATCCTACTCCAGTTACACTATTTTCTGCTGCTATTGATATTACCCTATAGTCATCTGATCAGAAATCCTTGTCTTCTTTCCACATCACTTCACTGACCCCTACTATATCTAGATCGAGCCTTTGCACTCCCGTTTTCAGATTTCTAGTTTCCCTACCATGTTCAAGCTTCTGACATTCCACGTCCCAACTCGTAGAACGTTATCCTTTCGTTGATTATTCAATCTTTTTCTCATGGTAACCTCCCACTTGGCAACACCCTCCCAGAAATCGGAATGGGGGACTATTCCGGAATCTTTTGACAATGGAGAGATCATCATGACACTTCTTCAATTACAGGCCACATTTCCTGTGGATACACGTTACGTGTCTTTAATCCAGTGGTTTCCATTGCCTTCTGCATCCTCATGCCGTTGATCAGTGCTGATTCTCTGCCTTTAGGGGCATTTTCCCTCCCCCTAGAAAAAGAGTGTGCCCTGAACCTCTGTCCATTCCTCCGAAATCTTTGACAAGGCTGTTGGCAGAATGAGGGTGACTTCTTATGCCGAAAGTCTTCGGCTGCCAATACTGATTATTATTCAAGATTTAAGCAGCGGTGGGTTTCGAACGCAGGACCGAAGACGCTGCCCCTAAACCACGGCTCTAAGGCGCTTAAGCCAAGAATTTACTGTAAAAATGTATGAGAATCGTAGAACTGACAGATGATGGCAAATGTAAGCGGACTTTGCTCAACACAATGCCACTAGATTTTTGGAAAGGGTCCACATTCAGCAAAACACAAGTTTTATCTTTTCTTTTACTTCCCAGGCATGTTTCGATGAAGTTTCAGCATCATCAGTGGGCTTTTAGTATCTTTCTATAAAACAGGAAAACTACTACTAGTACACATATAAATTTGAGTTTTTAAGGCAGTATTTATAAATTTGAAATACAGATAAAGGGGAACTTGGCATGGGGAAATGTGTTGCAATTTTTGCGGTAAAATGCTGATGAATGGGGTGAAGTGTCACATTGTCCTACTGTGTGATAGCATAAATTACGATAAGATGAGAAACGTTTTGTATTGCAAGATAAATTTCTTGCCCAGCGTGGAGGTAGCCATAATGTATGCCTGAGTATCATTATGTTTTTAGCCAAGCAAAGAAGGGTTTTTGACAAATAATGCAGACCATTTACACATGCGAATAATATTGCTTAATTTGATACATTCATCAACAAGTACACTTCAAGCTGTAAGTTGGATCAGTAGAACTATGCGTTTCATAAACTTATACAATAAATCTTTAAGCACAGGGTGTATCAAAAAGATACATCCGATTTGGAATGGCTATATTTCTGAAACTAATAAACATATACGTTGAATTTTGTTTTTGATGAACGGGAAATTCAAAAAGGTTTTTAATACCTTTTCATAGGTGTTCAAACGCCCTCCTTGAGATACGCGGCGTATGTCAGTGCGGTATTCAAATTGTTCCCGCACTGCAGTGAGCATGTCTTGAGTTACAGCTTTCACATCTGCTGTTATGCCATGTCTCTGTTCATTCGTTGTTGATGGTAATGGAGGCACATAAACAGAGTCTTTTATAAACCCCACGAAAAATAATCACATACAGTCAGGTCCCGTGACCTTGGTGGCCAGTATTGTAACGCTGAATCATTAGGTCCAGTGCGGCTGACGCATCATTCAGTAATCCTCGATTTAAAAATCCCTGCACTTCCAGATGTCAGTGTGGCGACGACCTGTTGGTAAATGAAGTCGTTCGAATCACTCTCCAACTTTGGGTTCAAATTCAAATTGCTCTGAGCACTATGGGACTCAACTGCTGCGGTCATTAGTCCCCTAGAACTTAGAACTACTTAAACCTAACTAACCTAAGGACATCACACACAACCGTGCCCGAGGCAGGATTCGAACCTGCGACCGTAGCAGCAGCGCGGTTCCGGACTGAAGCGCCTAGAACTACTCGGCAACAGCGGCCGGCCAATACAGACAGTTTTGGTTTTTTAATAGAAGGTGTAAGATCAAACTGAGCTCACAAAAATTGTACCTAACCCATAAGTTATATCAATAGTGCCAATGTGTGAGCTATGGTTTTTTTTGTTTTTTTTTTAACTGCTACAGAACAGTTTAGTCAAAACAGTTTTTTCCTCTTTTGTTTTGTATTCTAAATATTAGGAATTTTGATAAATAATACACTCAGCTTTATTTTGGATTCGGGATTGAAATTTTTCTTTTACAATCAGAAATATTTATCATACTTCCATATAATTATAAGCAATCTTCACGTGTTTCCTATTCATACTGTTATGGTTTACCCTAGAACATCTACTTAGGGGCAAATTAGGGTTGCGTATTTATTAAAGTACACATTATAAAAGCAGAGAAATATTTTTAAAAACCATTGCTTTTCCATACATTATGCCTACACATACACTGCGTAATGAACTTTCAACAACGTTTAACTAGGGAACAGCACATAGCAACCTTCTAAATTTACGAGGTCTCTCTTAAAAGTGCTAAATATCCGTCAGGTATTAGGCAAGAAGTTGAGGCCAACCAGTGAATGCCTTAGTGTTTGTGGTTATTATTGGAGAATGTGGACAGTCCTATTACTGTCACTGGTAACATAACTTACACCAAACCTGGTCTATTTGCTAGAAATAAAAAGATTAAATGTGTTTACATCCACTACAGAACCGTTTTTTAACAATTTTATGGTCAAAATTTGTGATCAAGTCAACTGCTAAGAACAATTAGAGAAGGTCACGTCTATTATGTTAAATAAGGAATTTTCCAGTCCGTTTAACAATTTTAAGTGATAATTTCTCGAAGTTCATATCTGTGAGACACAACTTTATGGTGATACTATCGTCTGCTCTACATGGGAAAGACAATGTGACAGCAAGAGTCATACTGGAAAAAAATGGCAAGAAGGCACTGGAAATCATTTCGAGTAAATATAAAAATCATATGACTATTCCATACAGGAATTGGCCAACATTTAAAAAAAATTATTGCACTAACGGATGAGATGCGTGGGATAACGCAGCAGCTTCGTGTGGACGTATATTACCTTATGGCTCAGTATTCGCAGCCAGTTATCACAAAATGGTGATGCGTAACTACCTAACATCAATCCACGACTTCTCTGCGCAAGAAGACTACGAAGAAAATATGCAGTCTGATTGCGAATAACAATAAGTCATTTAGAATAGACTGTGTAACACCGACAAGCTCCAGGTGTAGAATAAAGATATACAACAAATTTACATGTTGAATCACAAGCCCAGGAATGAAAAAAGATATTGGTAACCATTGTTTTAAAAATAGCTGCACAACAGCAACGGTTTCACGTAATAAAATTATAAACAGCCTACCAGTTGCAATGGATAAAGAAATTCTTTACCTCGGTTTCGACAAATATAAATTTGTCTTCATCAGAAGGTAACCTAAGGGCAATGAACATCATAGCTTACATTAGTTTTTTTTTCTTTATTGATTTTCAATTCCTCCCGAAGTGGGGCGGGCTGGCAGCAGGTTAGTACGCTGCTCTACAGCCTACAGACTCTTTGGTAAGAAAATGAAGAAGAAAGAAACAAGGAAAAACAGGCGATAAAATGACGACTTAAAGTGTGAAACGGCGAAAAATTCGGAAAATTAAAACAGAAAGCAAAAGAGGTTGGCTATGTCGATAAAATACGCTGGAATCGGACAAGTAACATAGTAGACACACAATTTAAAAAAATAACATGGCGACAGTCTTGTTTCTGTTCGCAAGAGATAAAAAAAAGAAAAAATCACACCCAGCGACAGTATGATGGCTGTTCGCTACACGTCCCTAAAGACACACTTACATTAGAAAAGTATGAAACTTAAAAGCCAAGAATAAATTTTAAGACAATTAGAGAACTCTTGCATTGCAGAAGTGTGATAACGGCGACTGGTACTTACAATTTTAGATTAGTAAGGACTAATGTACCATCGCCGTTTTTACAATTGTCGGCAAAGATCCATGTGTCGGAAATAAAATATAGCTCAGGACTTAGGGTTTGTGACGTTAATATAAAATAGCTCATGGACCTCGCAGAGCTCTCAACCGACTGAGTGTAATCGGCGAACGTAGTTACTCTGAAAACAGGGCAGGCGGCGCTCGTGCCGAGAAACGTGCCAATTGTCGGCAAAGATCCATGTGTCGGAAATAAAATATAGCTCAGGACTTAGGGTTTGTGACGTTAATATAAAATAGCTCATGGACCTCGCAGAGCTCTCAACCGACTGAGTGTAATCGGCGAACGTAGTTACTCTGAAAACAGGGCAGGTGGCGCTCGTGCCGAGAAACGTGCCAACTGGCGTACAAAGGCAACGTGTAAATTATCAGTATTAATAACGTCCTTAAGTAGAGTAACAATAAAAAAGGAAGGAAATTAACACTTCCGTTATAACAGTATGGGAGCATTGGTACAAATAATATAGTTATACATAAAAAAAGGCAGGTGGCGCTTACGCCGAGAAACTTACGCCCAGTGGCATATACAGCCATATATAAAAAATTACATTACTACATTAGTGAAGCCCACAAACGGTATACATGTCAGAACTTTAAAATTGACAATAATGGCTCTTGTCAAGAAAGAATTACGAACACTGGTACACGATCCTGTTAATACGCATTCACAGGAAAAACAAAATTTTAGAGCCAGGCAAAATCACATAAGGGCCGATGTAGTAGTAAACATACATCGTGACAAAACCACCATTACATAAGGGGTAGCGAGCTTAAAGCACTGAAGGTGCATCATAGCTTCCTGAGGAAATGAACTGTTAAGGTTACCAGCATTAATGTTATACCGTAAACAGTACAGGTTTAAAGCCTTCGAAAAATTGTCTACAAGCAAGGCTCAACTAGTCGTTCAGTATATTACCGTCCTTGAGCTCAAGATGTTTGAAAATTTGTAACTGTTCCCACAGATCTAATCTACGCCCTTTGTCTTCTCTGTGTAGGATAGCAGTGTCATCTAAATGTTTTGGCGTATGACTGGCTATCAGGAGGTATTCAGCAAAAGTAGAGTTGTGTATATTCGCTCCTTTTTTACCTAATAGGTGTTCTTTATGTCTTGTTTTTACAGCTCTGCATGTTTGACCAATATAATATGAAGGACAGTTGTTACAGGCTAGTTTGTAAACCCCTGAATTAGAAAACTAATCGCCGGCAATCTCTACTGAATGTACAAGATTTCTCTTTAAACTGTTATCTGTAGAGAAGGACACGTTACAGTTACATTTTTCATTATAAGACGTTTTCTCCTACATGATATGATAAGATTACCAACAACAGTGAATGAACTGACACATCGCATAACAGCAGAACAGCAACTGTGGAAGCTATAACTCAAGACACGCTCGCTGCAATGTGGGACTAATTTGAATACCGCATTGACATTCCCGTTCAGCATATTTAAAACCTATGAAAAGGTATGAAAAAACCTTTTTGCGTTTCCTGTTCATCAAAAAGCAAAATTCATTGTATATGTTTATTAGTTTCAGAACTATAGACGTACCAAATAGGATGATTTTTGTATGCCCTGTACTTGTTGCAGAATAATAAGCTTCACCCGACGTCTGCAGCTAATTAAGGTAATTGACATCATCGTCAATCTTACCTATGATCTCTTCACTATCTCTGTATACACCACAGCGATCCACGAATTTAATTAAAGCGCAGTTTGTTGTTCATGGGTTGGATCTGTAATTTATGCAGTATTCTTCGTATACATCTTCACAACAATTACAGCATCAATGCATGCCGTCAAACAGCGTAGTACTGTTCCTCTCAAAATATATTCAAACAGCGTCACTATTATCTGGAGTGGGCAACATTCGAAACCATCTCCGAATTTCCTTTGCGTGGGTAAACCAATTTAACTGAAATTACTCATCCGTTTTCTAATAACATTTAGGCGATGGATTATTATCTTGATATCACAGCGACTAATAACACCAATTGATTTTTATGCAGGAATGATACAACCATCATCTTCATAAAAGCGTACGAATATCGAACGCTATTTTGGCACTACTCCATTATTCAATTATTAATCAGTAGCGAAATATTCTCATTGGCGAAGCAAGGTGGTACAGCTGTTTAGTAGCCAATGGGCAGGCGTTTACGAGAAGTAAGGCCTTTCAAGCATGTTCTGCTCTCCTAGAATTGCATCTCTAATCATCTCAAACTTTTGTGTGTTTTACATTGTACCAGCAGCACATTAAATAGTTGATGTAATGTACGGAACTACACTAACGAATCAAAATCACAGCAACAACAAGAAGTTGTGTGAAATAAATGGAAGTTGATAGGCGTATTTCAACCTCTGAAAGATGTATATTCTGCTTTCGCGCCAGTCGCGTAAGAGAGCGCTAGTAGCGCCACAGTGAGAATGCTAATCAAGTTTGCTTTAAATACACACTGTAACGGTCGTGAGCGTTAGTTATCTTTGAGATTGGACGTAATGTGCTGATGTTAGTCAAGAGTGCCTCTAAGGCAACAAAGGCCCCATTATCAAATCCTCACTGAGTTTGAACAAGGTCGTGTAACAAGGGGCTGCGAGAAGCTGCGTGCTCCTTTTGCGATGTTGCAGAAAGACTTGGCAGGAATGTAGCCACTAGTGATGGACTAAACTGCGATTTTCCGATATAAGTGATTTCTGTGAATGCTACTTTTCAGTATCTGCTATTCTAAACTGTGATTTGTCGCAGTTAAGAGTCGCAGTTAAGGAACGTAGGTCGCGTATCCCTCCGCCACTGCTATTTCTGCGATTTCTGCTACTTCCGCGATATCTGTGACTTTTGCTACTTCTGCGATTTTTGTGACTTCTGCTACTTCTGCGATTTCTGCTACTTCTGCGATTTCTGTGACTTCTGCCACTTCTGCGATTTCTGTGACTTCTGCGATTTCCGAGACTTACCACCGTATGAAAAAGTTACATCTGCCCACACAGAAAATTGCATCTCAACAAATCTGTCATTGGTAAGTAAGTTTTACGTTTGTTCTTCCGTTGGCTTTAATTATGTATTAAAGAAACAACTGTGAAAATATTAATAGTGTAATTAATATGTAAGTAGCCATACAGTAGCGTAATAGTTCGTGTTTAGAAAATGAATTCTAACATATTGTTATGTTCACAGGTACCCAAACTACATTTCAGTCACTCAGTAAATTGATAACTCAAAATATCATTGTCAACAGATCTGGAGAAATTGCCACTGCGTCTTTAGACCGTTTTCGTCACACGAGAGGTTAGTTTCTAAGTGTTTCGATGGACTTAATTACTTCAGTGAGATCGTTCTTGCAAATGTGAAATATACCCCATTGAGTGGCTTTCATTACAGTAAATATTAGCAATCTACTCTGTCAATTATATTGCTTGTAATTAGTGACAGCAAAAATTGTTTAATAATCCTTGTGATTTTGCAGACACAGTTCTGACTCTTGATTACTGGTTGCTGTACGTATCTATCCACATCAAGGCTATTGAGAGAGACTCGTGAAGATTCAAGACAGCTCTTAGAGGATTTGAAGTTTAAAAGTGACATAATTGTGAAATAAGTGTGCAGATGAGTGATTAAACTGTGTTTTATTGAAGTTGTTATGCGATTTTAAAGGAATAATAAATGTTAAATAGAGCGATTGAATAATGAAAATCTCATTTTCCACATGTCTAAGCCGTCCTATACCCGTAATTTTTCGCCACATATTTACTGGTAAACACTAGTTCAAGAGTGACATGCCGCCGCCCCCCCCCCCCCCCCCCGTCACCACAATCTTGGTGTGACACTGACCTGTAACATAGCCCGAGGTATAGAATATGCATTTTGAGGCTGTTGATATGAAAGTGGGAAGTACAGATCTTCCAGTTAAATCAGGAATAGCTTAAGTGCAGTACTTGAAAGTAACACAGGAAAAGCTTACTTATGTAGATGGATGTAGTGTCGGCAAAAAGTTTGTGTGTGTGAAGTTGCCATGTAGAACACCAGGGGCAAAACTTTTATCCTGAGTCTTGAACTGTGCCGGAATAAAAGTGAGGCATTAATATGACTCAATAATGCTGTTTTCATTTCACTACACTTATACAGATGTCGGTTTCTGCTGTGTTATCATTGCAAAGTCCTGTAGATATGTGGAGTATTAACCAAAATTGTCATGTTGGAAGCAGAATCACATTTGTTACGTTACTTGATATTTTCAGGAGAAAAAGGCAATGTTGCTTCTTACTAATATAATACATTCAGAGTCACAGCTGTGTTTGACCAATCATAACTGATGCTGAATGTGCATGTCGTCATATAATGTGAAGGGCTTATTTCAATAGTGGTACTAGTCCATTACCTCCACTTTTCTGTCTATAATCCTTCTGAAATTAATGATCCAAACAAACATTAACAAAGGTTCATTTCTAGCAAGAAGCCATATGCTTGAATATTTCTGGTATCTCAACTGTAGATTTTCAGCGCTCATTTAACTTTACGACTCTGTATCTCAAAATGAACAAAAATGGACTTGTACCACTAATGAAATAAGTCTTTCATACGCACACACAGCACACCGGTCTCGTGAGGCACAAGGCTCTTATAACGAAGTACGTACGTCGTTCAACAGATGGCACTAGGAAAAGAATGTTAACTGCGCTTTTTAGTTGCTACTTGCGACTCTTAGTTGCGATTTATCACTGAAATCGCAGAAAGCAGTATGTAATTCGGCCAACAGATGGCTCACGGCGTTTATTGTGCAATGCTACTTGCGACTGCTAACTGTGACTGAAATCGCAGTTAGATTTTGTAAAGTTGTTACTGTGATATCTGTGACTTCTCAATCACTGTGATTTCTAACAGATACGCGATTTCCTGCCCACCACTAGTAGCCACTGTACATGATGGCTGGCAGCGGTGGTCACTAGAATGTATGCTTGCAAGAAAACTGAGCTCCTGATGGACACGTGGTACTACCGAGAGGGAAGACCATCATGTTCGGTGTATGGCTGTGGCGCTATGTACTGCATCTGCAGCAGCAATTTGAGTAGCAGCTGGCACAGTGACATCACGAACTGTTACAAATTGGTACATCAAGCACAGCTCCGTGCCAGACGCACTGTAGCGTGTGCATTCCACTGACCCCAGACCATTGCCACTTGCGACTTCAGTGATGTCAAGCGAGGGCTCATTGGAGGGCAAGATGGAGATGTGTTGTATTTTCTGATGAAAGCTGGTTCTGTTTCAGTGCCAGTGATGGCCAAGTGTTGGTTAGAAGGAGGCCAGTTGAGGGCCTGCAGCCAATCAGTCTGCATGCTAGACATACTAGATCGTCTGGTGTTGAACTGCCATTCATGAACATCATTTTGGCGGGAATTGGGGGGGGGGGGTGTTTCCCAGCAGGATAACCCTCGCCCACATACCGATGTTGCATTCGAATCCCAACATGCTCCACAGAGAGTCTACATGTTGCCTTGGCTTCTTCGATCATCAGATCTGTCTCCAGTCGATCACATATGGGACATCATCGGACGACAACTCCAGCGTTATCCACAAACAGCGTTAACGGTCCCTATATTGATGAGAAAGTGCAACAGGTATGGAACTCCATCCCACAAACTGACATCCGGCATCTGTACAACACAATGCATGCACGTCGGAATGCTTGTAGTCAACATTCTGGTGGCAACACCGCTTATTAATGTACCACCATTTCGCATTTGCAATCGCTTTTCTTGCTCTTGCCTGTGATCTTGCAATGTCAATCATTCAAATATGTTACCTAGACAAATGCCTCCCCGAAATTTCATTACTCTACATTAATTATTTTTTGGTTTTGCTGTTTCTTTGCGTCAGTGAAAATACGGTTCTCGGGTTTGCCGCCGGATCGTATTGTGTAACTCGCACAATATTTCATCGATGCAAGTTCATCCAGCAATCTTACCGGAAAATAATTAAAAAAATGATGCAAGTTCATCCAGCAATCTTACCGGAAAATAATTTAAAAAATGTTCATAGAAGAAACATATGTAGTAACAATTTAAACTTGATAAAATCCCTTTTTAATACCTCAAATCATTTTACCAGAATCTGCTTTGAAATTAAATATAGCAGTTTCTTTTTCCATTCCTCTTCGTTCAGTTTCGGCATCCATTTTATTACAGACTGTCAGATTTATCTTATTATCTTAAATAACATATATTGTGAAAGTGAATATTTGGATCCATTTAGTATTTGACTTTTCATATTTAAACAACTGATTTTATTTCCAAGGGAAACTTTGCCCTGTATATAGCAAAATATGTTTTTTTTAATTATCGAGAGAAGAACTTTTCTGTAAGTCATTCTTAGGTTGCTAGGTGTAAGTATTATAAAAGATCACTCTAGAGAATTCTGACCACAGTTTCCTTCAGTTCACTCATATTATTCTGATATTTTCGATTTTGCATGTCGCATGACATGGAATACTAAGAAATACCATATAGTTAGCTAATACTATACACATGTAAACACAAGGCATTAATATGTTCTTTCACATGTTTTTTTGTGATTACAGGTCTTCCTGTGTGTAGTCTGAGGAGTACAGAGGGTAGTTAAGGACTGGAAAGTAATCCCATTAGTCACACCTGTCTTATCGGATTAGAGCAAAATGAACAATAAGGCCAGCAGAATGAACGCCTCTGTTACACCAGCTGCAGCCTCTGACAAGTTCAAAAACATGGCAAATAGTAACCAAAGCTCTACACAGAAAACTACTTCTGAAGGAAATGGCAAACGATCGACACAGAAAGATAATAAAGCTAGCGACTTATCGAAAGCCACCAAGTGAAGAAGCCACTGTAATCATTATTACCTTCAGTTTCCCACTAAACTTATTTCACTGTTATAGCAATAATACTACATACATTTATTCACAAATTAACTTATTAATCATTTCAATAGATACTAACCTAAACAGTGTTAAATATTCTACGTTTCATGAGACTCCAATTATTGACTTATGTTGATGTAACGCTACTAAAGTTTCTTTGAAATTGATGTTTAAATTTTTTTTCAATGGCATGCATGTTTATATTTTCATGTATCGAAAAGCTATGAAATATTTATACTGTTATCTTTTTACTGAAGTATTTTCATTGCTAAAGTAATAATTACTCACCGATTAATCATTCTCTTTCATAGGAACAGAATGCACATTAGGACTTATGCATGCTACTACTGATGTTGACATTCTGTCCAAACAACACAGGTTATTTTAATTTATGATTTGAAAACATGTTTTGCACTATAAAAAGCTACTTATTTTGGACTATACGATTGGTGGCTGCACTGTCAAAAACGTTTCGAAAGGTTGTGTTTATACAGCAATTCCCTCATGACGTAAATACATATGTGAAACAAATGTGTCCTCTTTGTAATGGTCATGCTATTTTTAATTTAGCATGTTGTTAGTTCGAAGCCAGTGTACTGTTGTTGAAATACATTACTACTGTGGATTATGTAGACATAGACAAATATAGGTCTAAGTGAAGCATGCACATGATATGTCAAAAACAAGTACGTTGTGCATTGGCTTGTGACTAACAAACTTCAACTATTTAGAATTTTGTCAGTCATCACTATATTATTACTAGAATTGTCGAATTCTTTCTTTGTGTTTGAATGACAATAAATTTCTGTATATGACAGTTCCTTATATATTTTTTATTTCTGTCAGCCCTTGTGAAGATGTAGTAGTGCTAGAACAGGAAACACAGAGTTTTACTCTTACCTGCTAGTTGGCATGTTGTTCATTATGAACACCTCTGTGTAAAGTTACATTTTCTGCATGATTATGTGAGTATATTACTACTATGATTGATAAAATGGTTTGAAACTGAGCACGAAGCACCTATGTATGATTTCATGAAGAAATGTGTGAGTGCCTGTCTTCCCAGTACACGATATCAAAAGTCATCACTGGTTAATGTGAAAACTGCGAATATGAGCCACATATTTCATATTTTGCTGAATTCTCCACACCACAGTCCTTCCGTAAGTGTCTAGGCAAGCAAGTTATCACGACAATACTTAGCATTGTGATGTTTAAACCAAAGTGATTATACATTGCCTTACCTTTTACTCGTGACTTCGAGGAAAAGAAATATAATGGATACATCTTCTCAAAAGATACAAGTGTGCCATTTCCGCTTCTAACTGACAAGATTACACTCTACAATTGATTTTACAGTTCAGTTTTCTATTTTCCATAATGCACTTTACAATTAATTTTTCACTTCAGTTTTCTATTTGCCACAATACACACTGTTGTAGTCATATTGATAATTTCTCAGGTCAAACACATTGAACTGCCACCTCTTGGAGATTTTCTCAACACAGATTTTTTGTTCATTTGACTCATGGCAATTTAGAATAAATTCCATACCAGTATCGCTTCAGACGTAAAAACGAGTAACGAGAAGTGAGACGTTGTGTAGAATCTGTCTTGAGACTTCGTCGCAGATTTCTCACGGTCACCTCCTACGTTATGGAAAAACTATGCACATTTATTTTCATTTCAGGATATTCTTTGTGAGCTCCGAAATCTGAAACGGTTACAAGAACTGAACCAAATGTCTTAAGCACTGGATTTAAGAATGACTTCTAACACTCGTAGAACTAAGATCAATGGTATTCAGATCAGGACCATCTTAAGAAAGACCTTAGCACTGTCCATAATGACTCGTGCCATGATTCGCCTCCGTGTGTAGACCGAAAATGGCTCTGGCTGGCATAGTCAAATACATCTGGAAACGTACTAATTCATTCAACGGAGACTTACCTTACGAAAAAAATAGTCCTTAATTTTTAACATATTGTAATGTTTAATTGTTATTGTCTGGTTGCCTTTATCAAATTCTATTAGTAAATGTACAACTTCCACAACAGTGTGACAGGAATCGCTGCTTGGAGAGACAATTAATTTTAACTAATGTCCCTTTTCATCGGTATTAATTTGACCTGCAGTTAATCTGTTAATAACAACTTCTCTTCATATTAACTCCGATGTGAGAAAGCAAGTATGGCGTGAAATCTGTTGCATAATTGCCCAATACCATGAGCCTATAATGTTACCATCCATGACCACTAACTTCATCTATTTCGTTTCTGCCTGGTTGGCGAGGCTACTACGATAATCACTGCTTGGTAGGGGAATATAGATGGGAAGTGGGTCTTCACCATTTCTTCAGTTGGTCAGATAACTTATAACCCCTTATTACACAAATTCGTTTTAGATAATTGTAAGTACAAAATGATGTTACATGGCCTGAATATCTACATTATGAAATAAGGTATATGCACAAACTGTCGCATTAGAAAATGTATAGAGACGTCTTAAAGCTATACTGAGTACAGTCATCCATTTTAAAGTTGGAACTATAATGTGCTCTGGCAATTGACATATTAAATAAAGTTATACCCAAAGTATTTATTTGATAAGAATTACTTCACTGAGAAAAAAACAGAAATTAATCATACAATATGCCCTTTCCATGGCTGTGTTGTCGCAGCGCAGTGTGAACAGTCTCAATGTAAACAAAATTATGCAAGGTTATTTTAACCAATAAATGTTATGCCCAAACACAGGTAAAGTTACTGAATTGAAGTAATAAAAATGTTCTTAAAATATGGCCTCTCTATGGCTGCGACATTACAGTGTAGTGTGAAGATCCTCAATTTCAACCAAATTATGCGAAGTTATTCCTACACTTAATGTATTTATCTGAATATCAGAAGTCTGATTCACTGAGTGCACTCCTCTTGTCGGCCTCATTAAAATGGCAGTCTTGTTTTCTTTTAAAGTTTGTCAAACAGTCATGTACAAATATTATCTCTGTCATTTTTGTAGTTAGTGTCAAACTAACAGGTAATTCGCTCACTTCCTGTGGAAAACATAAATAGCAATTATAAAAAATGCAGTAAATAACATTCAGTCGACATGATGAAATCCATTATCAAACGTCATCAGTCACAAGAGTAAATGATTCATTAACTCGGCCACGTTACAAGTGAACACGGAAAATAAGCAATTCATGAGAACAAATGGCTACTTAACCCAAACATTTATCATGATATGCCTAGGAGTATACAAACAAAATAAAAATGAAAACCTCGCCATGTGTATTATAACTAACAATGTATCATCACGGTTATAAATCACTTCCACTGACATTTAATATCACATAACCAAGGAATTTGTCAGTTATTTTCTTAAATAAAAGGAAAATATCAACAGTCTTGAAAAAATGCTCTATCAATAGGCATTCAACATAAAACCAATTCATTAGATAACGGATTCCCTTCCTGTGAAGAAAAATATGAGTCTCATCAAATGGAAATGTGTAACAAATAACACCCATAAACACGATAATGAAAAAACTGTCAAGCAAAAATTGCACTTCATTGCCATTTCATTACAAAATGCCAGTGATGCCATCTATGGTCCATTCACAGAACTGATTCAGTTATCTTATGGTTACAACAAAATGTCTGAAGACACTCCTGTGACTTCAGTGTGCATTTTTCCACTAAACTACCATAATATTGGTAAATTGAACTTGAGTAAAACAGCAAACAGCTGTTCGTTGATGATTTAGTCACACAAACGGTTTCACTGAGTTAAAGCAGCATTTTCAGGTGATTTGCCACAGAAATAAAAGCAACATTGTAATCTATGTATTTAAAAAATTAAGGACAATCAATAAAAATAAGCTGAAGTGAAAAGTACTTAAAGTATTGTCACATAGACTAGCACACAAACACGTCGCAAACGTTGGTATACAAATAATCCAGTCCCATGAAGAACGGAAGTAGTCAACAAATAATAACCCGTAGAACATTGGGGCGGATAGTGCAGGGGATTAGGCACTATGGCAAAAACAATCGTAGTTAATGTAACAAATGTGATAAAAATATAGTACAAGAAGCATAAAATAAGATACTATCAGTAGAGTGCTTGTCTAAGAAACGTACCCCATGAACTAGCCCTGTTACTACAAAGACAAGACATCCAAAGAGAGAAAGACACGAAAGCAGTAACGGGGCTGTTTGATGGGATATGTTCCTCAAATACATTCTCTACTGAGGGTATCTTATTTTATGCTTCTTGTATTACATTTTAATAATATGTGTAACACTAAGCACAGTTCTTTTGCCATAGTGTCTCATCCCATGCACTATTCGTCACAGTACTGTGCTAGTTGTTATTTGCTGACTACTTCCACTCTTCACAGAGTTGGATTCTGTGACTGCGATACAAGAATGGTATCCTTTTTATTTTGTATTACCTGAAGACGCTGCTTTAACGCAGCTCCAACAGTCGTGCGAATAAAGCACCATTAACTGCAGCTTCCTGTTTTATTCAAGGTCAATTTAACAATATTATGGGAGCTTAGTAGAATAATATAGAACAATTTTGCTTTGTCACATGAAGTTCAGTGGATGATGTAATGTATTAGTAATTTCAATAACTGCGGCTGCCCATACTGTAAAGTTGTATGTCCCGTAAAAAGAAAAACGCAAAGAAATCGACGCACCAAGAAGGAATTATCCGAACTGGACGGAACTCGGTGGATTTCATATATATGTACAGACAAATACACGAGGCTCTGAGAACCATAATGGCCTAAAGCGCATCATCGATTGTAAGATTGTAGCGTATACGAGGGTCAGAACTTCAGTAGTGGCAACTATTTATTTACAGCTAGTACAAAATAGATACGTGTATCAAGCTTTTACTGACCTTCGAAGTAGGTACCAGCATTGTGTATAACCCGTTGTCTGCGATGTGAAAGTCTTAGGATACTATTAGCAGTGCCAGTTGTGTTGACAGTTCGAGCGGCGCGGTATATTGCCCGACGAATTTGTAGCAGTTCTGAAGCGAATGCCGTGAAGTGTTTCCTTCAGTTTAGAAATCGAGTTGAACTCACGAGGGCTTAAGTCAGGGGAGTCCAGTAGGTGGTATAGCACTTAGCAGCCCCATCAATCAAACAAATCTACCTCTACATCTACATCTACGTGGATACTCTGCAAATCACATTCAAGTGCCTGGCAGAAGGTTCATCGAACCACCTTCACAATTCTCTATTATTCCAATCTCGTATAGTGCGCGGAGAGAACGAACACCTATATATTTCCGTACGAGCTCTGAGTTCCCTTATTTTAGCCGGCCGGATGGGCCAAGCGATTCTAAGCGCAGGTTCTAGGTCGCAGGTTCGAATCCTGCCTCGGGCATGGATGTGTGTGATGTCCTTAGGTTAGTTAGGGTGAAGTAGTTCTAAGTTCTAGGAGACTGATGGCCTCAGAAGTTAAGTCCCATAGTGCTCAGAGCCATTTTTTCCCTTATTTTATGGCGGTGATCGTTCCTCCCTATGTAGGTAGGTGTCAACAAAATATTTTCGCATTCGGAGGAGAAAGTTGCTGATTGTAATTTCGTGGGAAGATTCCGTCGCAACGAAAAACGCCTTTCTTTTAATGATTTCCAGCCCAAATCCTGTAGCATTTCTGTGACACTCCTATATTTCGCGACAAACGTGATGAACATTTTCGATGTACTCCGTCAGTCCTATCTGGTAAGGATCCCACACCGCGTATCAGTATTCTAAAAGAGGACGAACAAGCGTAGTGTAGGCAGTCTCCTTAGTAGGTCTGTTACATTTTCTAAGCGTCCGGCCAATAAAACAACATTTTCTATGTGTTTCTTCCAATTTAAGTTGTTCGAAACTGTAATACCTAGGTAATTGAATTTACGGCTTTTAGATTAGATTGATTTATCGTGTAACCGAAGTGTAACGAGTTCCTTTTAGCACTCACGTGGACGACCTCACACTTTTCGTTATTTGGGGCCAACTGACACTTTTCGCACCATTCAGATATCATTTCCAAATCGTTTTGCATTTTTTTTATCTTGTGGTGACTTTATTAGTCGATAAACAAAAGTGTCATCTGCAAACAATCGAAGGTGGCTGCTCAGATTGTCTCCAAAATCGTTTATATAGACAAGGAACAGCAAAGGGCCTATAACACTACCTTGGGGATCGCCAGAAATCACTTCTGTCTTACTCGATGACTTTCCGTCAATTGCTTCGAACTGTGACCTGTATGTCAGGAAATCACAAATCCAGTCTCATAACTGAGACGATATTCCATAAGCACGCAATTTCACTACAAGCCTCTTCTGTGGTACAGTGTCAAAAACTTCCGGAAACCCAGAAATGCGGAATCGATCTTAAATCCCTTGCCAATAGTACTCAACACTTCATCAGTAACAGATTTCACTGAACGTGATTGAGCATTGTCCTGCAAAATGATGGTTAGGTCCTGTAGAAAGTGTCATCACTTCTGTCTCTAAGCTGGTCGTAGGTTGTGTTCCAAAAATGAACAGCATAGAGACAGAAGTGATGACACTCTCTGCAGGACCTGGTCATCATTTTGCAGGACAATGCTCAAGCACGTACAGTGCAAGCTGTTACTGATTTGTTTGACTGATGGGGCTGCTAAGTGCTATACCACCTACTTGCACTCCCCTGGCTTAAGCCCTCGTGACTTCAACTCGATTTCTAAACTGAAGGAAACACTTCGCAGCATTCGCTTCAGAACTGCTATAAATTCGACGGGCAATATACCTCGCCGCTTAGAACTGTTAACACAACTGGCACTGCTAATAGTGTCCTGCGACTTCCACATCGCTGGCAACGGGTTATACACAATGCTGGTGACTATTTTGAAGGTCAGTAAAACTTTGAAAGACGGATCTATTTTGTACGAGCTGTAAATAAGTAGTTGCCACTATTAAAGTTCCAAGCCTCGTATTAATGGTTCTGGCCTCTGTTAATCTAATGATGGGTCAAATTTACATGTGCTGTAGGCCCACATTGAATATATGAACATTTACGAATAGCTATGTCACTAGTTTCTCTGATATTCACTGAAATGTGGGGTCAACGAGGGTGTGCTTTATGCCGTTATGTATCACAGCGCCTCAAATGATTATAGTTTCATAAAAATTGTATGATTCATCCAAGACACAGAGCTTCACAAACTGAGAAAGTCAAAAACGTTTGCCCCACCTCTGGCCCTTATACAAGCAGTTATTGGGCTTGGCATTGACTGGTACAGTTGTTGAATATCCTCATGAGACCGTTCTGTCCAACTGATGCGTTATATCGTCAAAATCTCGAGATGGCTGGAGGCCCATGCGCACTGTGCTCGAAACGTCTTCAACTGGAGTAGAATCCGGCGACCTTGCTGGCCAAGGTAGGGTTTGGCAAGCATGAAGACAATCAGTAGAAACTGTCACCGTCTGGGGGAGGCCATTATCTTTCTGAAAAGTAAGCCCGGGACAGCTTGCCATCTAGTGCAACAAAACGGGGCGTACATTATTGTGTATATACCGCTGTGCTGTAATGCTGCTGTAGAAGAAAATCAAAGGGGCTCTGCTGTGACCGTCACTCCTTGTTTTCGGGCTGTATGACGGGCGACAGTCAGGTTGCTGCCCCACCGCTGTCTGGAGTTTCTAAAGACACGTCTCCTCTGGTCATTGGACTCAGCATGAAGCAGGAGACATCACTGAAGACAATTCTACACCAGTCAATGAGATCCCTGGCCGAAGACGTGTCTGTACCGCTACTGGCCATTTCCTCTCCTGTGCCAATCACAAGTAGAGCGAAGGACAAACGACTGTATACGCCTCCGTACGAGTCCTGATCTCTCTGATCTTATCTGCACGTCCTTACGCGAAATGTACGTTGGCGGCAGTAGAATCGTTCTGCAGTCAGCCTCAAATACCGGTTTTCTAAATTTTCTCAATAGTGCTCATCGAAGAGGCCGTCACCTTTCCTACAGTAATTCCCATTTGAGCTTCCAAAGCATCTCTGTAATACTTGTTCGAACAGACCGCTAACAAATCTAGCACCCCGCCTCTGAACTGCTTAGATGTCTTCCTTTAACGCAACCTGATGCGGTTTCCAAACACGCGAACAGTACTCAACAGTGGGTTGTACTAGTGTTCTATATGCAGTCTCCTTTAAAGATAAACCACACTTTCCCACAGTTCTCCCAATAAACCGAAGTCGATCATTCACCTTCCATAGCACAACCCTTACATGATCATACCATTTCATATCGCTTTGCAACGTTAAGCCCAGATGTTTAATCGATGTGACTGCGTCAAGCAGTGCACTACTAATGCTATACAAGAAAAGTATGGGTTTGTTTTTCCTACTCATCTGCATTAACTTACATTTTTCTATATTTTAAGCTAGCTGCCACTCACCACACATACTAGAAATTTTGTCTAAGTCATGTTGTATCCTCCTACAGTCACTCAACGACGACACCTTCTCATACACCACAGCATCATCAGCAACAGTCGCAGACTACTGCTTTCCCTGCCCGCCAGATCACTTATGTATGTAGAAAATACCAGCGGTCCTATCACACTTTCCTGGGGCAGTCCTGACGATATCCTCGTCTCTGATGAACACTCGCCATCGAGGACGACACACTGATTTCTGCTGCTTAAGAAGTCTTCGAGCCATTCACATACCTGGGAATCTATTCCTTACGCTTGTGACTTCGTTAACAATCTGTAATGTGGCTCCATGTCAGATGCTTTACGGAAATCTAAGGATATGAAATCCGCCTGTTATCTTTCATTCATGGTTCACAGGATCTCACGTGACAGAAGGGTGTCGTCTGCCATACGGCCCAACAACCAGGAGTGATGACCTGGGGGCATTTTTTTTCATTGCAGGACCCCTTTATTTCTTATCCGCTGCACCCTACAGCACAGTGGTACGTCGAAGATACTACACTCCATTTAGCTGCCTTTCATGGAAGGCCATCTTAGGCTTGCATTTCAGCAAGACACTGCTCGCCTGCATACGCCGGATGTCTATCCAACTGAAAACGTTTGGAGTGTTATGGGCAAGGCCCTCCACCCAGCTCAGGATTTTGATCTAACGTGCCAACTGGACAGAACTTGGCGCGACATCCCTCAGGAGGACATCCAACAACCCTGTCAGTCAATGGCAAGCTGAATAACTGCTTGCACAAGGGCCAGATGTGGGCCAATGTTTACTGACTTGCTCATTTTGCGAAGCTCTTTCTCTGGAATAAATCATCCAATTTTTCTGAAACCCTAGCTATTTTTTGTCTGTACACGCACATCACATCTACAGATTTCCGTCCCATTATTTTTTTTAGTGCATTCACACATGAGTAGCATAGAGTCAGAAACATTCTACAGTAAACTGTCCACGTCAAGTACTGTATGAAAGGCACCACTTAATCCTCCTATCATGCCACGCTCATAGACAAAGAAAAGTTATTGATCTCACAGAAACTTACGTCAACTTTGTAATAATCATCGATGGAAAAAATACATGGGCTAACACATCCACAATCTGTAGGAACACCTAATTACGAGTATTAGCTGGAAACCTTTTCAGTTGGTGTGTTTCGTCCACAACAAAAAATTTAATATCAATTGTAGGATTCGTACCTCATTCTTCCAGAAATAATAACGACAAGAGAAAATATTCACAGACATACAGTGATGCTGCCTTGTTCTTTGTACATACAGAAAAAGAATTAAAACAAAAATAAGAATGTTGGATACTCCGTTCTGAACCCAACACAAAGCTGTCGGGCTTCTAAAACCTACCACACGGAAGCTGAATACCTCTTGAGTGAGAGAAAACTGTGATTTTTATCTTACCTTTATGCAGTTCCATTCCAATTCTTTCATCGGTTGTACCACATAAATTAAAACACGATGTAATAGCTACTGACATTCTCCCAAGCAAACTCACTAATTCATACATTTAAGAGTCGACATTTTCTAGGTGTCATTACCCATACAGAAAATCAAACGTTGTTCTACAGTCATATGATAAAATAAATAGACACACACCAATCCCCAGACAAGGCATGACATACATTGTAGCATTACCGTTTAAAGGCATACCATTCACAGCACATAATCCCAATTCAGCTCCCACTCTTAACTTCGTTGCAAGATGTAAAGTGTTGAAGACAGAAGGTAAGATCTTCTGAGTTGTTGCGGCGCGTCTTATTTCTTCTATACAGTTGGTGCTTCGCCTCCCTGATGGGATCTTATTCAGGCTCTTGCAGCGTCCACATAGCAGACGGGTCGAAACATTGATCGGATAGAGGAAATATGACGTGGTCTAATAAGTCAGAAGTTTCACCTTCAATGAAAACGGTAACGAAAGCCTGCAGACTCACACGTAAAATTTCTCTCTGAATAGTTATGACCTCCACTAAATCGGATTCCATAAATTTTGCCACCATAATCCAAACATGGTTTTAATTTAGTGTAATTACGACACCTCCTGTTTCCTCGTGTGGCATCTGATCTGAACCTGTTACAGGCACAGTTGTATCTTTATTCCCGTTACTATCTATTACCACAATAATACTTTCTGATTCTGATACCCCATTAATCGATTCAAGCTCAACTACTTTTACTAACTCTTGGTGTACCTGCGCTGTGTTCGCTCACAAATGGTTCAAAATGGCTCTAAGCACTATGGGGCTTAACATCTGAGGTCATCAGTCCCTTGGACTGAGAACTACTTAAACCTAACTAATCTAAGAACGTCACACACATCCATGCCCGAGGCAGGATTCGAACCTGCGACCGTAGCAGCTGCGCTGTTCCGGAGTGAAGCGCCTAGAACCGCTCGGCCACAGCGACCGGCCGCGCTGTGTTGTCATCAGCTACAGTCGTCATCAAAAATTTCATAGCTGAAACTTCCTCTACATTGCAGACACTGTCTGGCAATGTGACAACTTAGTTGTGCTCATCATCAACAGTCTGCTGTTCTGTAGTAGTAACAGATTGATGTTCTATTACAACATCCTAAGCCGGCCGCGGTGGCTGGGCGGTTCTAGACGCTACAGTCCAGAACCGCACGACTGCTAGGGTCGCAGGTTCGAATCCTGCCTCGGGCATGGATGTGTGTGATGCCCTTAGGTTAGTTAGGTTTAAGTAGTTCTAAGTTCTAGGGGACTGATGACCGTAGATGTTAAATCCCGCAGTGCTCAAAGCCACAACATCCTACTTCTCAACATACTACTGACTCTGATTTATAATTTCTTGTTCTTTCACGTTCTCTGTTGGCTTCACTGTTTTCCGTATGCTATTCACCATACAGTTCAGTTTCTTATCCTCTATCACTTGAAATTGACTCCTGTGACTCACCTCTATCAGAGCATATAGCAAATAAATGCACATACTACGTTCTTTGCTAAAAACTTGAGACCTATTACGATTACACTATTTTTTTCATTAATAAACAATTAAAACGTACACTGACACTCTTCAATATAGCAAGTTTGCCTAAGGAAATATATTTGTTAAAAACAACCTATATAAAACACAACTCCTATTCTGTTTAATCCTGGCAGGCCAGCTACCGGATGTAGGGAATCTGTTAAATTTTGTAGATCTATATATTCACTGCTTGACAATTACTAAGGAGCAGAGACGTTGTTGGACAGGAATAATCACGGGCAGCGATGGACGACGTGAAACAAAGTACATACGCAACAGAGATGGAGTCGAATATTTATAAGGAAACGTGGTACCGATTTTACCACATTGGAGAGCGTGATAACAGAGGTAAATACGTTCATGTTTGACACAGGTGAGACTCCCAACATAAAGGTCGCCATCGGACTCTCAGTAAGGAATATGCCCTTCTCGGGCACTAATGCTCGTTTTGCACCTGTTATTCATGCTGGCTACCAAACTATTGATGATTCCTCGGGGGATATTGTCCCCTCTTCTCTCCCAAACGGTTGCCAGCCCTTGCACTCTTCGGGGAGGAGGTTCGTTGAGAAACATGACTGCCAAGACTTTCCCAGGCATGCTCTGTAGGGCTGAGCTCCAGGGAGTATGCAGGCCATTCCATTCGTTCAATATCTTCACTTTCCAGTGTGTCCGACACCTCACTAGGATTAACAGGAATTGTCAATCACTGGTTCCAAGCATATCTGAAAACGTAGAACAAATGGTGGAGGTAACGCTGATTTCAAGTAATAGAAAATTCTACGTGAAGCATAATTTTATAGTCATCTACATCAAATACCGCTGATAAATCCAAAAATTTATCTATGGCATATTAATTGTTGTTTAGTAAATCAAGTACCATTTTTGTGTGCTGTGATATGTCCAATTCCGTTCTTCTTCTACTATGGAAACCAAACTGTACTTCACTAAGGAGGCTATATTTATTCAAGTAATTCATTTCTCTGCCTTTCATAGTGGATTATATTGTTTTTGACACCGATGAAGCAGAGAAATGGGTCCTTTAGTTTTCTGTATATTTGCATAACATTTCTTTAGCAGGGTCACAACTGTTGCCGTTTTCAGTTACTCTGGAACGTTACCTCTGTTTAAAGACTCATTCGTTATATCGGTCAATGGGGCTCCATACTGCCCGGGTATTCTTTAACTATACAGAATAGCATTCCATCTGTGCCTGCTGACTGTTTCTTTATCTACGTTTTTATACTGTTTTCCTGATTTCATACCTTGGTGGATAACAACATCATTCTACTTTCCACATAATTTTCTTATTAGTACAGCTTTTCTGGGGGGCGGGTTAACTTTTATTTTAACATTCATTCACAAACATCGCTAGTTTCTGTGCATGATTCATTGGCCTACTCTTGCCTTTTATCTTTAGTTTACTGGAAGTTGTTTCTGTTCCCTGTTTCTTGTTCTATTACCTTTCACATTGTTATGCTTTCATTTTCAGCATTACGTATTTAGTCTTTGCTAGGCACTTAAGAGTGATTTGCAAAGTAGCCATGTAGATGTAGATGAAATATTATTTTGTCTTTTGCTGACGCTTTTGCAGCAAGTACCACATCAACTGGCATTTTTGGGTAGTCTGCCATGGCTGATTCTGTTCTTTTTCTACTCTGGAAACCAAACTGCTTCTCTGAGGAGGCTATATTTATTCCAGCATTTCGTTAACCAACCCTTTACTTCTTCTTAAATACTTTTGTATCTGTGGTAATTTTTAATTTTATTAATTGACAGAATCATCGTGGCTTGTGTACAGTATTAATATCTTGCCACTATAAACCAAAACACTTTGACTAGAGGGACGGTTCGCCTTATATTTTACATAACCTAGAGTCTAGCCTAACAGGAACGCATTTACTAATAAAGAGAGCATGGAACGAGTAAATGCGTATTTGTGAGACATCCAAATATTGTGCCAGAGTACCCATGCTTTGGGCATAATTCAACACTGGAAGACATACTCACCTTCACATAACATTACATGGTTCTTTGGCTGCTCAAGAGTATAGAAATGATGTCCCTCGAATTTCTGTTCTGTTTTATGATGTTCTCATGAGCAATTAGAGTTTTTTACGTGGGAGCGGGAGACAGGGGAGTAACACTCTGTTCGTAGAATACAGTTGCAGACAACATGCAAGAAGTTTTGGATGTCTTGAGGTGAGATAAAATGTATATAAGATCTCACCACCAATTTTACCAAATCCATGCGATGCAGGTATGAAGCAGGTTTGTCCCTCATGATGACAATATACGTTTTTAAAGTGTAGCAATCATGACTGCAATGTTTGGTTCTAAGTAGACATGAAAATACTACTGTCATGTCGTGACTGGTAAGAAAATTAGAGAATAGTAAGTCCTTCTCCATTATTCTGTATCCAATAGTCACCCTCAGTGTTTAAAACATGGCTGACTATTTATATTGAAATAATAAACCGTACTCCAAAGGGTCATCTCTTTTGTACAAGTCGTCCCTCATTTTAGATACGAAAGCATTTATATACATTGTGTGAATATCTTGCAATGAATAGCAATTTAGTGCAACTAAAAACATACAGCAAATTTTTAGTTGTAAAATGACAAAATTTCAACATTGGGATTACGAAAGATTCTCACCAGTTTCTATTTCTGTTTTGACCTCTCTATTATGTAAGTGGAACTGCACTGTAATACTACTTCATATCTATCACCATTTGCATCATCTCCATAGTGGGCACTATTCCTTTGGCGGCAAGGAATCGATGATGGCATCATTTTATGGGGTTAACATCAGATACTGTGAATGACAGATGGTTTATTCAGGGCCACATTCATTTCAGCAAACGACCAGATTATTGCTTTGTATTTTATATGAAGCAAGGAGCGTAATATTTTACCTACATACCTCCAACTACATCGCGTCTGTGAGAGATTAATTGCACACGAAAGGGTCTACGTGGGTCCAGAATGCAGTTCCCATCTTCCGCCCATGGAGTGAGTGTAGCGCCATGAGACTGCCGCCAGTGGAAAGGAAGCCTGGTCTCAAGGTTGTGGCCAGCTAGCGAAGCTCATTATCTACCTTTGGTCTTTTGACCCCGTTCTGACACTCAGACAACAGCCCTGTTATCAGGCAAGGCACAGGCTCCTAATGCTATCGATCGTAATAAGAGATGGTGGACTGGAGTGCATGAGACTGCACTATGTCACATGATTTACAGAAGATTATAAATAACGACAGGTCATTACTATTTTCAATATAAGGGTCATAGAACAGATGAACAAAACTATAGGCCCACATCCCTGACGTCGATCTGTGTTACAAATTTGGAACAGGTTTTTTTCTTCGTATTATGACATTTCTCGAGGCAAATAATCTCCTCTGTAGGAATTAATACGGTTACCGAAAACAACGATTGTCTGCTGGTACATGAGACCCAGAAGGCGGTGAATACTGGTACCCACGTAGATTCTGCTTTCCTTCACTTCTGTAGTGCATTGGATACAGCTCTGCACTTCTGCCTAGTAAACAAAATGTTATGCATCAAGGGAGTAAGGAGACAGTGTGGGGCGGCGAAGAAGTTGTCGAATGAGTTGTTGTTTGAATGTTCATTTCACGTAACAGACTATTGCCGATGCAACATATGTGGGACGGCGAAGAAGTCGTTGTTTAATGTTGAATGAAAGTTGAACATTGCCACCTTAAATCACGCGAGCCTGGCAACTAATTTGGTGGCCAGTCAGAAAGCGAAGGGAAACTTACTGACCTTAGTTCCCAGTCTGCACGGCCACATTCCTGTACAGCCCAGCTAAACGAAAAATATCCATAGTTCTTCACGGGATTAGGGCTGCTTCAATAAAATTTAAAGTTCCAAACAAGATTTTATTATCTTAAAGGCTCACACAAATTACTCGAAACTTCTGAAAATGCTAAAGACATTAAATATTGTTAATTCAGCCAATCGTTTAATAGTTCAGAGGCGACTTCTACAGCAAGTTCCTCCCGAATAGTTCATTACTCTAACTAACGGTGCTCTATTAATAGTTCGCAATAATGTTAAAAAAAAGATTAATGCTCGCCTTAAAAGTGGAGTTAGTCACCACTTGCCACGCGGAATTATACTTCACACGGACGGCACAATAACAGTTTGTTACCGAAGTCTAAACGATCCAGGACGGTGTACAGTCCTCGCGATTTTCAATGTCCGTTTACATTGCTAAGTACGCGCATGTCACAGCCCGCTATGACGTCACCCGAGGCGAGGCGCGATCGGACGTTAAGCTCGCATGGACTAGGCGTTGGTCTAATGCGGAGTGAGCTTGCTACTGCCTCTGCCGCTCTTTTTATATAGCTCCGGCGCGTACCGCCAAGAGAGCATCTGTTCTTTTCGTTCCTATGCAGATGCCTGCAGCCTTCAAATGATCGCTATCTCAGGCACATAATCTTAAATATCACATTTAATAATAGCTTTACAAACTTCTCAATTTTTGTATACATACATCTGAGCAGTACAGAAGCACGTAGAAAATCTCAGCCCGCTAAAATTAAAACTTTACTCTCTAGAATTTTTACAATGGAACTAACGGTAGATTGTTACCTCTGAACCATAGCTTTATCAAGACTTGTATCAGCTGTTAATTATGCTACAAGACAAAAACTTGGTGTAGCTTTGTTAATTGTCCTATCTGATCATTGGTCTTAAAGAATTTGTTTTATCATTAAAATTTAAAGTACTTAATCTATAATGCTTATGTACATTTTACTCACAAAAGTAGTTTTTACTAAATTACTAAAAAACTAGAAGAGGTAACTGATTGTGGTATTTCCATTATTATTATTAGGGTGAACTGAAGCATCCTACCAATTTTCAATATTGTAGCTCTATTATTTCGCGCCTCTGATTTTTCCGAAAAACGCGGATTCTGGAGTCAATTTTAGTTTTATGGTTTTGGGAACCAGCACCACTCATTAATGACTTCTTACTGCACCTTCTCACCAAATTTTGGCTTCCTAGCGTCATTATTTAGCGCCTCCTATTTTTCTTTCAAAACGTGAATTTTACGTAAACTACTAATTTTATAACATTAAGATTTGTTACCTGAAACATTATTACATAGAACTATACTTTAACAAAGTTTTACACACAAATCTTAATTTTTTACTTTTATGTTAAATGTGGTGCAATACTATATGCAGGCGCGTTACGATGACGTGACGCTACTAGCAGTGAACTAGGGTAAGTCCCGTGCACTCGCTCGCCTCTGTATCTTATACATGATACAGCGCTTGCTTTGCTTCATCACCCCCTTTTTAATTTTCGTGAAAATCTATTTTTGAACAAAATTAAATTTCTAAAAGAACAAACAAGCGATGGATTACTTTAGTATACCTCTTTCAACTTAAGTTGCTTCTTCTTAGGAAATTCCTTATTACTACATACACAAAATAACCATACTCATATACACATAGAAAACCTAGTACAGAAGACATTCACAAATTATTTACATACATTTACATGGAAATATAAATTTTTCAATGGTTACAAAATAGTTATTTTTTTTCTTTAAAATCAGTCTCTTCCTGAAAAAGAAAATACACACGACTTATATCACTGCAACGCACTCACATTTTTCTTTTACTATAATACTCGGCACTGTGGTGGGTGTCCTATTGTAACACTCATTTAATTTCACTGATCGACAAAATTGTGGGAGGAAATTGTATTCACTGTGGTTTGCGTCTCTACTTCCAATCTCCCTACCGCTTGTTGTCAGTCATTCATGCAGCCTGCATGTCCCTGAGAAACAGACAATACAGTCTAAGTTTCTGTTTTCAACTTATATCTAAGGTAGGACAAAGTACATTTTATAGTTTATATTCTGGCACTATTTTACTAATTGTGAAGTTGTCAGAAAGACATTTAGCACTAAGTCGTATCTGATACAATAGCTCCTACTTTCTTCTTTCATAAATAATCTTTTAGGTTCCTAAATAGTGAAAATTCTTGTAGCAAATTAATATATTAAGATCTTGCTTCAACTTAGAAAATTGAGTAACCTTTTAGTTTTAATGTACTCTGGCTTAATTATCGTATGGATTAGTTCATCAAAGAAGTCATTTGCTGACCAGCACTTTGCTTTATTGTATGAATTACTAAAGAAATTAGTTATTTTCAGTATACCGATTCCAAATTTCTGCATTTTCCAATATTTGTGTGTTTCTGTTGTCTGTTTAACTATTTATTTGCCTCAAGCAAGATTTAGCGTTTTTCACCATTTCACGAGACGTGAGGGAATTATTCTTTAATCCTACATCATTTACTTCAATTTACTTACTTCACTTCTTCACCTTATTCATTTTCTCCCTTTTCTTCCAGATTCAAAATACTTCATTTCTCCACTTCTTTCTCCCTTTTCCTTTTGTCAGCCTATTGACGTCCTGTTTCTATATATTTGGTGCGATCCTCACACCACTTCCACACATCTCCATTTATTTAATTCTAAAACGCCATTGCTTGCCTCTATGAGCATTACCTTCTTACGCTGTTTTCCTTCAGACAACCTTATTTCTAGCAACATACTACCTTCTGCATAATCTCATGGATTATTCATATTCATACCGTACTTCGTATACTGCAAAGTGTCTCTCTTAGTTGTAGTTTCTAACCCTTTACAATTACATGAAATATTTTAATTTATTTATTTTAGCCATGTTTGCCTCTTATTGGTACTCAGACTTTTGTTTTGCCATTCACTAGGTAGATCCTTACTAAGAATACTTAAAACCTAATAGCATATATACAACATGAAGACATATGTGATTCTTACCTGTTATGATAGACGAGAAGAAGGGAATGAAACTTGAAAAGGAAATAAAGTTTCACCCAGCTGGGACTGCACGGTACGCCAAACCGTGTATCCGCCAAAGAGTGGCAGACTCCCTACAGTAATTAATTATTGTTAATTTTATTTCGCACTGCTTGTTTTCTTGCAACAAGTATTGGATAAGGCTTCTTAAAAAATACCTTCCCAGGCTTGATATTCAAATGGCATTCATAACCTTTAACTTCACCAGGTGCGTTTGAGAATACATTACTATGCTTAGTTAACACACTCTTTAACTCTGATCTTTGTTCGTCAGCAATTTGCTTTGTTGATTGTACCTTTTCCTCTATTTCCTTTAGGATGTGTCTCTCTTCAACCTTAGCACTTTCCTCATTCTCACTGAAAACCAAATTTTCCTGCAAGTATCCTTTATTCTTTATTACTCTAATAGGCAGTTCCCAAGTTTCATTACTACCGCCTATATGACTTCCTATAAAAGACTCTCTTATCACTTTAGAGTCAGGTAAAGTTAAAATTAAGTTGTTCTGATCAAAATTGATCTTTCCCTGGTACTTTGATAAGAAATCAGTACCAATCAACATATCAACACTTAAGCCTAGCACAATCAAACAAGGATGATCTATTACTACGTCATTTATACCAATGGGTATCAAAGCTTCGTGCTGAACTGGTCTAGAGACTTTTCCAGTAGCACCTATAATCTTTAAGCCACTTACTTTCATAACTGTTAACTTCTCTTTATTGGGTATGGTGTCAAAAAATGTTTGTGATAAAGCACTTGCTTCACTGCCACTGTCAAGCAGACAACGCACCGTGACTCCTGATATGTTTACTTTGATAACAGGGTGAGTTATTTTACATTGAACAGGTTGCTCACACACCTCGTCTAATAAATCTCGTTCTATGTTCTTCCAGCTAAAGTAATTCTGATCAGTTGCAATTACATTTACATTTACATCCTGGGGCTCATCATGCTCTATAATCTTAGCTGCTTTCTCTAATCTGTCCACTAACTTTAAATCGAAGCATCTGACGACTTTTTCTACTTTTGTTTGCTGCACATCAGCCAAACTATCCTCTACCTCTGAGCAACTGCGTCCCTGCGCAATATTGCTGTTCATAAGAATGTCGTCACCTTCAACCATTTGTGGCACGTTTACACAGCTACTAGATTCTTTCACCTCGTTACTATTTCTACCCCCTTCATTCATCATTTCCTCCTCTCTAAAGTTTTGCAGTACTGATTCTACTTCTGCTACTTCTACTTCAGCTTTTAGATTGCCATTTTCATCGAAGATGTAAGCTTTTACTTCATCATTATTCCCATCAGACTCAAACCCATTATCTATTTCTTCCCCATTATCTACCTTGAGTTCCTGTTCTTCGTTGACCCATTTTTCTAGTGTATCCAAAATACTATCCACTATTTTGTGAGAGTGGCTTAACACATCACTGGTATTATCTGTATTTATTTCGTCATCCATGTTGTCTGTCTGTGTATGTTGGCTGATTGTCTGTGTTTCCGTTACTGGCTGTGTTACTGTTACCGCCTGGTGAGCGCCAGTTTCCTCATAGACGGGATTTAGTTTCCCACACGCGGCCTGTTGTGTTCATCTGTGACACCACTAGATATAGTAGCATCATGACTCCCTTCTTGTCTTAATGGCATAGTATTTACTTCTCCACTTTCGTCATAGTAGTTGTTACGAAAGCGTGGTGAGTATCTACCCCCTCTTCCTCTGCCACGGCTTTGGTTTCGATAGTTTGTTTTGGTGTGCCTAACTTCCATATTTCTAACGTTCACGTTTCCATTATTTTGTACGTGATTGTTAGAAGATTTGTTATTCTGCTGCACCTGCTCCTCAGCAGCAGCTACTCTTTCCACTCTTTCCAGATATTCAATAAATTTGTCTATATTATCTCTAGGGGCGGAAATGATCCTCTTCTGCCAGTACCACGGCAGCTTACCTTCTAAACCCATAATGATCATATCTGGCTTCATCTTTTCTGTCAAATGTGACAGTCTTGAAACCCACTTCCTAGCGAAATCCTTTACTGATTCACGCCCTGGGAAAAACTTCTTACCACTCCAGAATTCCCTTAACACATCATTTTGTTTGTTATGTGACCAGTATTCGTTGAGAAATGCAAACTTAAATTCAGATAAAGTTTTACATTTGATCATTACATCCGCTGACCATCGCAAAGCATCACCTGACAAATGACTTCTTATAAATGAAATTTTTTCTCTTTCTGACCAAGTGTTGGGGAGAACATCCTCAAAGTCATTCCAAAATTCAAGAGGGTGAATGTACTTATCAGGATCAAAGCGCAAAAACTGTCGACACCCTATAAAAGCGGCGTCAACTGAAGTCACATGCTGTACAGTAGAATGACTAGAATTAACAGAGGTTACTCTATTTTCTAGGTTAGCAATGTTAGTATTTAATTCCTCTACTTGTGACTCTACTGCTTCTATCCTGGCAGAACATCTTTGTTCCACTGCACCACGAATTTCGGTACAGGTTTCTTTTACTTTCTCAATGTTTTTCTGACAAGTATCTACTTTAATTTGTACCTCTTTAACTTTGTCAGAGCAAAGTTTGGACTCGTTGCTCAATCTTTCGGACAACCTCACTTCCAAAAGTTCATCTGCCTCTTGATAATTTTTTTGAATTTGATCTATTTCACATTTGAAAGTACTATGCATTTTAGTTAACTGTTGCCCTACTTTTACTTGAATGTCATGATGAATAGCATCTATCTTATAATTCAAACTATTCCATTTTGATTGCAGTTCTTCTTTTAGTTCTTTATTACTATCCTCAATTTTAGCCTCAATTTTATTTTGGTTTGATTCGAGTTTGGCAAACAGTATTTGCATCCAATCCGGAGCTTCTACCTTGATACTTTGTATCTCTTGACTTGACTGAGCTGGAGATATATTGAGCTTAGTTTCACTACCTGACAAAGTTAGCAACTCTACTGGCTCCCTTTTGACTTCTATTTCACTTATTGATTGCATCCCTGCACTCTCATTTAAATTAAAGTCATAATTTACTGGTGACAAATTACGTTCTAGTTCAATATTTGAGGGATCCTCATTAAACTCAATTCCTGATCCTGAGGATTCTTGGTCAGAGACCGGTTCCCTTCTGAAATGTACACTACTTTCCATATCTTTTAGTTTGTTAGCAGCAGTTAATAAATATTTTAAAAGTCTTTGACTTAACTTAAATGCTTGATTCCGACGAATGATGTCGTCGCGGTGTACCAGCAATCGTGATGCGACGTATTGAAGGCAGCAGCAGCAGCTGTAGCGTCGAGTACCGCCACAGGAATCGCCTACTGCAATAGCTCCAGGGGGGGGGGGGGGGGGGGCAGCAAGGCACCGTTGACCGCTCGGCGCAGCCGGCAGCTGTCTCGCAGATCAGCGCAGCTCCGCGATGACGCACCGTCTTCCTTTAGTCTCAGCGCCGTCGGCAGCCGCGATCCAGCATCGTCGCCTTCCTCACCATCGTCACTAACCAACGTACAGCGGTAGACACTTATTGTTTATACACTACACCCGCCTTTACTGGTAACACTGTTCCCACACTAGTTCAATTCAGTGTCCTGTTATTGCCTACCGAGTTCGTTAATTTATACCAATCGCTTTCACACATCGAGCACTTTTATTTGCTTTTAATTCAGTTTTCCCGGCCGATAAGCACCATATGTGGGGCGGCGAAGAAGTTGTCGAATGAGTTGTTGTTTGAATGTTCATTTCACGTAACAGACTATTGCCGATGCAACATATGTGGGACGGCGAAGAAGTCGTTGTTTAATGTTGAATGAAAGTTGAACATTGCCACCTTAAATCACGCGAGCCTGGCAACTAATTTGGTGGCCAGTCAGAAAGCGAAGGGAAACTTACTGACCTTAGTTCCCAGTCTGCACGGCCACATTCCTGTACAGCCCAGCTAAACGAAAAATATCCATAGTTCTTCACGGGATTAGGGCTGCTTCAATAAAATTTAAAGTTCCAAACAAGATTTTATTATCTTAAAGGCTCACACAAATTACTCGAAACTTCTGAAAATGCTAAAGACATTAAATATTGTTAATTCAGCCAATCGTTTAATAGTTCAGAGGCGACTTCTACAGCAAGTTCCTCCCGAATAGTTCATTACTCTAACTAACGGTGCTCTATTAATAGTTCGCAATAATGTTAAAAAAAAGATTAATGCTCGCCTTAAAAGTGGAGTTAGTCACCACTTGCCACGCGGAATTATACTTCACACGGACGGCACAATAACAGTTTGTTACCGAAGTCTAAACGATCCAGGACGGTGTACAGTCCTCGCGATTTTCAATGTCCGTTTACATTGCTAAGTACGCGCATGTCACAGCCCGCTATGACGTCACCCGAGGCGAGGCGCGATCGGACGTTAAGCTCGCGTGGACTAGGCGTTGGTCTAATGCGGAGTGAGCTTGCTACTGCCTCTGCCGCTCTTTTTATATAGCTCCGGCGCGTACCGCCAAGAGAGCATCTGTTCTTTTCGTTCCTATGCAGATGCCTGCAGCCTTCAAATGATCGCTATCTCAGGCACATAATCTTAAATATCACATTTAATAATAGCTTTACAAACTTCTCAATTTTTGTATACATACATCTGAGCAGTACAGAAGCACGTAGAAAATCTCAGCCCGCTAAAATTAAAACTTTACTCTCTAGAATTTTTACAATGGAACTAACGGTAGATTGTTACCTCTGAACCATAGCTTTATCAAGACTTGTATCAGCTGTTAATTATGCTACAAGACAAAAACTTGGTGTAGCTTTGTTAATTGTCCTATCTGATCATTGGTCTTAAAGAATTTGTTTTATCATTAAAATTTAAAGTACTTAATCTATAATGCTTATGTACATTTTACTCACAAAAGTAGTTTTTACTAAATTACTAAAAAACTAGAAGAGGTAACTGATTGTGGTATTTCCATTATTATTATTAGGGTGAACTGAAGCATCCTACCAATTTTCAATATTGTAGCTCTATTATTTCGCGCCTCTGATTTTTCCGAAAAACGCGGATTCTGGAGTCAATTTTAGTTTTATGGTTTTGGGAACCAGCACCACTCATTAATGACTTCTTACTGCACCTTCTCACCAAATTTTGGCTTCCTAGCGTCATTATTTAGCGCCTCCTATTTTTCTTTCAAAACGTGAATTTTACGTAAACTACTAATTTTATAACATTAAGATTTGTTACCTGAAACATTATTACATAGAACTATACTTTAACAAAGTTTTACACACAAATCTTAATTTTTTACTTTTATGTTAAATGTGGTGCAATACTATATGCAGGCGCGTTACGATGACGTGACGCTACTAGCAGTGAACTAGGGTAAGTCCCGTGCACTCGCTCGCCTCTGTATCTTATACATGATACAGCGCTTGCTTTGCTTCAACAGGACAGCGAAATTTTCGAAATTTAAAGCAGATATTCCTTTCAGATCCTGCATCACTTTTTGCTGATTTTACCAAATAATTTATGCTATCATGTGATGCAAGCAATACTGCTTTTGGTGCTATTTTTACTCAAAATTTAGGAGGTCAGGAACAGCCAGTAGCATACGCATCTCGCCAGCTGAGCAAGACTGAGCGCAACTATTCGGCTATGGAGAAAGAGATGTTAGCTTTAATATACGGTGTTTCGTACTTGTGTTATTATTTATATTGTTGTAAATGTAAGAGGACCTGGATATTATGAGAGTCCAAAACATGGAATCTTCTTGTTTAATAGAATTCGATGATTCTTCTTGATTCTAAAAATATATACTCTGTGTATTGTACCTCATCGTTTTCATGCTTAAATTCTTTTCTAAAGCAGATGCAGCTCATCGGTGTCTAGCTGTCGCACTACTGTCAAACACAAAAGCTTTCCTACAATGTTTCGTTATTTAATTTAGACTTCGCTATTTCCATAGCAACTCGTTTGTGTAGCATCCGTGAAGATCATATTGCCTGTACTACGAGCAGGGATTTTTTTCAATCGATTCCTCTGCCGATACAAGTAGATATCTTCAGTTTACTTACGTTTTTCGTGTGGGTTCGTGTTGTAATCTTGTTGTTACGACTGCGTATTTCAAACAGTTTATATCGTATAATACCAAAAATGAAGAAGTTTAATTGCAGCCGTAAATTTTACTGTACTCAACTGAAGTGTGTTGCTGGAAATAGTAAAAATGAAGAAATTGTTACACTGCAGCTAAGTTAGTTTAGGCCAAAAGTTCACCAGACAGATTCAAACCGCGAGTTGGATATCTTACCGAAAATTAACAGGATGTGGTGTTGTTAATCGTGAAAATAACGGATAAATTGTAACTACTAAGGGCAAACTGCTTTTGTCTTTTGTTAAATGGAAATACTGTAATAGTGAAAAAATCCCTTACGTTTAGTGAGGCCTGTCAAGCAAAACTGTAGTGGAATATAAAGTGTGTAATGTAACGAAATATGCATCGACAACTCCTGTAACATGCACAAAATATACAGAAGTAAATATTCGGCTTGCTTATGTCATGGAGTTCGATTGGAACTGGAACTGGAACTGGAAAAAAAAACAGCCCAGATATTTTATTATGATGGACCATCCATTGCCACCTGTCAAATTTGAAGGTATTACAAAAGCTTGCATAATACCCTAAAGGAAGTCATCCAAGCATCTACGTAGAAACTGTAGACTATGAATGTCTGATGAAACACTGCTAAGGTTGTGTCAATAAGGTAAATGAACACAGGTTAGGTTAGGTTAGTGTTGTTTAACGTCCCGTCGACAACGAGATCATTAGAGACGGAGCGCAAGCTCGGGTGAGGGAAGGATGAGGAAGGAAATCGGCCGTGCCCTTTCAAAGGAACCATCCCGGCATTTGCCTGAAACGATTTAGGGAAATCACGGAAAACCTAAATCAGGATGGCTGGAGACGGGATTGAACCGTCGTCCTCCCGAATGCGAGTCCAGTGTGCTAACCACTGCGCCACCTCGCCCGGTAAATAAATCAACATAGATGTGACCGTAGAAGATTCAGTGGTACTATGGAAATCAGTGGGCACACTCTATTTTTAATAAGTCAGTTGCTAGATTTGGTACGTGATATACTCACTACCTTGGCGAGGGTGGCTCTGAAGGTTTCAGTACTTTAAATGGCTCTCAGCACTATGAGACTTAACTTCTGAGGTCATCAGTCCCCTAGAACTTAGAACCACATAAACCTAACTAACCTAAGGACATCACACACATCCATGCCCGGGGTAGGATTCGAACCTGTGACCGTAGAGGTCTTGCGGTTCCAGACTGAAGCGCCTAGAACCGATCGGCCACTACGGCCGGCGTTTCAGTACTTTTTTTGGTGCTACGCCATATGGTAAAAGTGAAATTTAAGAAGTTTAATGTATGCGACATGTGCAGATGAGAATTGGGACGCAGAATTAACAAATCAGAAATAGAAAACCTAACAGAATATTATGGTCTAGCTATCAGAAGAAACAGAGAAAATATGAGATGAGCAAAGCAATTTTAAGAACTCTGTTTCGTAGAATATCCATTGATGAGCATCTACAGCAAGATCTCTGCGCAAAAGGGAGCACTTCATTGTGCAAGTATAACACACTAACAGACAAAAACCGCAACATCAAAAAATAATTAATGGAGGTTACTGAAATTTAGGGAATACATTTGTCTAAGTAACATATTTAAGTGATTAACATTGTATGATTACAGGTTAATAAAAATGCGAAATGAGCCATGGCAAATGTGACATGCTGGAACATTAATAACCTCTGTAACCGCCAGAATACTGAATGCAAACATGCAGACGTGCATTATTTGTGTTTTACGGGCGCCAGATGTCAGTTTGTGGGATGGAGTTCTATGCTTGTTGCACTTGGTCAACACTACAGGGACTTTTAATGCTGGTTGTCCATTACGCTGCAGTTGTCGTCCGATGATGCCCCATATGTGCTAGATTAGAGGTAGATCTGGTGATCTAAAAGGCTAAGGCAACATGTCAACACTCTGTACAGCTTGTTGGGTACAAATGGCTGGTGTAAATGGCTCTGAGCACTACGCGACTTAACTTCTGAGGTCATCAGTCGCCTAGAACTTAGAACTAATTAAACCTAAGTAATCTAAGGACATCACACACATCCATACCCGAGGCAGAATTCGAACCTGCGGACCGTAGCGGTCGCTCGGTTCCAGACCGTAGCGCCTAGAACCGCACGGCCAGTCCGGACGGCTTGTTGGGTACAACAGTGGTATGTTGGCGAGTGTTAACCTGCTGGAACGCTGTACATATACAGCAGCACAACAAATGGAATCACCAGATTGACTTACATATTTTCAGTCCGGCTGCATGGAATAACCACGAGAGTGCACCTGCTGTCATACGATATCGCACCCCGGACCATGCAGACGGGTTGGTTACAGGCCCTCAACTGGCCTCGTTCTAACGAACACATAGCATCACTGGCACCGAGGCAGAACCAGCTTTCACCAGAAAATACACTCCTGGAAATGGAAAAAAGAACACATTGACACCGGTGTGTCAGACCCACCATACTTGCTCCGGACACTGCGAGAGGGCTGTACAAGCAATGATCACACGCACGGCACAGCGGACACACCAGGAACCGCGGTGTTGGCCGTCGAATGGCGCTAGCTGCGCAGCATTTGTGCACCGCCGCCGTCAGTGTCAGCCAGTTTGCCGTGGCATACGGAGCTCCATCGCAGTCTTTAACACTGGTAGCATGCCGCGACAGCGTGGACGTGAACCGTATGTGCAGTTGACGGACTTTGAGCGAGGGCGTATAGTGGGCATGCGGGAGGCCGGGTGGACGTACCGCCGAATTGCTCAACACGTGGGGCGTCAGGTCTCCACAGTACATCGATGTTGTCGCCAGTGGTCGGCGGAAGGTGCACGTGCCCGTCGACCTGGGACCGGACCGCAGCGACGCACGGATGCACGCCAAGACCGTAGGATCCTACGCAGTGCCGTAGGGGACCGCACCGCCACTTCCCAGCAAATTAGGGACACTGTTGCTCCTGGGGTATCGGCGAGGACCATTCGCAACCGTCTCCATGAAGCTGGGCTACGGTCCCGCACACCGTTAGGCCGTCTTCCGCTCACGCCCCAACATCGTGCAGCCCGCCTCCAGTGGTGTCGCGACAGGCGTGAATGGAGGGACAAATGGAGACGTGTCGTCTTCAGCGATGAGAGTCGCTTCTGCCTTGGTGCCAATGATGGTCGTATGCGTGTTTGGCGCCGTGCAGGTGAGCGCCGCAATCAGGACTGCATACGACCGAGGCACACAGGGCCAACACCCGGCATCATGGTGTGGGGAGCGATCTCCTACACTGGCCGTACACCTCTGGTGATCGTCGAGGGGACACTGAATAGTGCACGGTACATCCAAACCGTCATCGAACCCATCGTTCTTCCATTCCTAGACCGGCAAGGGAACTTGCTGTTCCAACAGGACAATGCACGTCCGCATGTATCCCGTGCCACCCAACGTGCTCTAGAAGGTGTAAGTCAACTACCCTGGCCAGCAAGATCTCCGGATATGTCCCCCATTGAGCATGTTTGGGACTGGATGAAGCGTCGTCTCACGCGGTCTGCACGTCCAGCACGAACGCTGGTCCAACTGAGGCGCCAGGTGGAAATGGCATGGCAAGCCGTTCCACAGGACTACATCCAGCATCTCTACGATCGTCTCCATGGGAGAATAGCAGCCTGCATTGCTGCGAAAGGTGGATATACACTGTACTAGTGCCGACATTGTGCATGTTCTGTAGCATGTGTCTATGTGCCTGTGGTTCTGTCAGTGTGATCATGTGATGTATCTGACCCCAGGAATGTGTCAATAAAGTTTCCCCTTCATGGGACAATGAATTCACGGTGTTCTTATTTCAATTTCCAGGAGTGTACAACAGACCTCCATCCTGCCGTCCAACGAGCCCTCGCTTGACACCAGTAACGTGGAATTCACCCTATAGCGCATTTGTCTCGAAGCTGTCCTTCAAGTAACCAACTTGTAACAGTTCGTTGTGTCACTGTGGTGCCAGCTGCAGATGCAGTACAGCACGTCGATCACAAAGGTCCTCCCTCTCGATAGTGCTACGTAGCCGCCAGGAGCCCAGTCTTCCTGTGACCGCACATTGCCGTGACCACCGATCCCACCAATCGCATATAGTGGCTACATTCCCGCCGAGGGTTTCTGCAATATCGTAGAAGGAACATGCAGTTTCTCGTAGCCCTATTACACGACCTCGTTCAAACGCAGTGAGGTACTGATGATGGCGTCTTTGTCACGTTAAAGGCATTATTGACTAACATCAACTTAGCACGTCCCATCTCTAAAATACCTAACGTTCACGACCGCTACAACGTGTATTTAAAGCAAAAAGCTCATTTACATCCTCATTTACATCCTCACTACGAGCCCCACTCTGTTGTGAATGGCGTAAAATTTGAATAGACATCGTCTTTCAGATGTAGAAACACGCCCACCAACTCTTGTTTATGTCGCACGTCTGCTCCTTGGCGTTACAATTTTTTCCGTCAGCGTAGGTGTGAAGCAAATCGACGAAAACTTACATAAACACAAACACACACACACACACACACACACACACACACACACACACACCACGACCACCACACTATGGCAGAAACTGTTATGGTGTAACTAAAGTTAATATGTAAAGATATTTCGGATTCTAAACTCCATGACAAGACACGGAATCCGAATGTAAGCCTCAGTAGTTACAATTTGGGAAACTGCAAAACTGTTTTTGGTGGCATGTCAGCTCTTCACATTGATGTTATGGACGCCTTAATATGTTTTAATGATGGAGTAACAAGCAGGTTAAAAACTATGAGTAGACTAGGCTTCAAAGCTAGGGACAATATGAAAATTGGGTTTCTGCAAGTGGACAGGCAACGTGGGTCGCTCAAGCATAACAAAGAAAGAAAGGAAACTGTAGAAGATGAAAAGGTCACTCAGAATCAACAAGATTATTGAGCTGGAATGTTTTACAAGTTATCACTGTGAAGCAAATCACATGCAAATCTTCAGTTTCAGTTTACATTAATTAACGTTTTTGCGTACTTAGGTATCACATCTCAACTAATATTTAAGCTACAAAAACAAAATTTTGCTTGAATAATAATATAGTGTCTGCCTATACAGTGAACCTCATTATTCGACGATGTATTAAATATTTTAAACTGGAGAACGTCATAAGTTATTGAATTACTAGGAGAATAATTGACTTTTAAAAACTTTTTTTAAATATACAAAACAATAAATTGGTAATTATTCTTGGTTAACTTTTTCTACGGTTTGATAATTAAAACAACAAAATTTGTTTCTTTCTTTTATTTTGAATAATGTGGAAGTACAGTGTACCTAAAATAAAACTTACATGTAATTCAGTACGTAAGATAAAAGTCAGTATTCACTTCAGTATGTATGAGGTTCATACAAATGAAACCTGGTCACTGCGTCTAGCTTTGCCTTACATGTAAGGTAGCACCAAGTTAACTGTGGGTTTAGTGGCGCCATCTATTGGTAGAGAAAATGATGCGTGCGCACCGTTTGATGCTGCATAGCGCCAATGTGATTTCACGTCGAAGAGAAGATGGTGACACAAGTTATCGTCCACTACCGAATACGCAGGCGAGTAAGCAGGAACAACGAGGAGTGATTCGGTTTTTGGCAGCGGAGGGAGTTCGAGGCCGTGAAATGTATCGACGGATGAAGGATGTGTACGATGAGTACAGTCTGGGTCGTTCAAGTGTTGTGGAATGGCGTAAACGATTCCTTGAGGGACGCGCGGCACTGAAAGACGATGCTCGTAATGGACAGGCTAATTGTGTCATCGCACCAGAAATGGTTGCGGAAGTAAATGGTTTAGTCTTGGAAAATCGCAGAATCATCGTGGACGAGATCCATCGGTTACTGGGTATTAGGGGGGCCACCGCCCACACCATAATGCATCAACACTTGAACTTTCAAATAATCAGTGCGCGGTGGGTTCGCCACCAACTGACCGCCGAACAGCGCAATACTCGACTGGCGTTGTCTTCGAGTCATCTGCAACGTTATCATGGGGAGGAATACGGCTTTCTGTCGCACATTGTCACAAGTGAGGAAACAGGGTGTCACTATTTTCAACCGGAAAGTAAGCGTCAGAGCATACAGTGGAAACATGCGACTTCACCAGCTCCAAAGAAATCAAAGATCGTGCACATCAGTTCTGGTAAGGTCGTGATGTCTTTCTTTTATAACTGCAAGGGCCCACAACTTGTCGAGTTCCTGGAATGGGGAACCCCCATCAATGCCCAGCCTTATGAAGCCACTTTACAGAACCAAAGACGAGCCATCAAGTCGAAACGCCGAGGCATGTTGTCCAATGGCATTATCCTCCTGCATGATAATGCCCGCCCACACACGGCCAATGCAGTAAAGACGACAATGAGCAGCTTTGGTGGGAAACGCTGGAACATCCACCGTACAGTCTTGACCTTTCACCGTGTGACTTTCATGTGTTTGGACCTCTAAAACAAGCTGTTCCTGAACGTAGACTCGCAGCAGTCGATGAAGTGTGTGACTAGGTCCAGACTAGGATCCGACAGCAGCCTGCTAGCTTCTTCAAGGATGGAATCGACTGGCTAGTGTTGCAATGGGATAAATGTGCCAACAGTTTTGACTACTATTTTTGAGTATGTGTACTGTGTATAACTAACCAAAGTGTTATGCAGTCACATGTCCAAGCACTGACGGCACATGGAGGTAAAAGAGCCACTAACAGATGGACTGTAGAGAGATTTTGGTGGAGGACACAATGTAGTAATATGGAGCAATATGTCAGAAATTGCATTCCTTGCGCTCAACAAACAGATTTTAGGTCACCACCAAAAGGTACAACTCCAGAGGTTACCATCTACATCTACATGACTACTCTGCAATTCACATTTAAGTGCTTGGCAGAGGGTTCATCGAACCACAATCATACTATCTCTCTACTATTCCACTCCCGAACAGCGAGTGGGAAAAACGAACACCTAAACCTTTCTGTTCGAGCTCTGATTTCTCTTATTTTATTTTGATGATCATTCCTACCTATGTAGGTTGGGCTCAACAAAATATTTTCGCATTCGGAAGAGAAAGTTGGTGACTGAAATTTCGTAAGAAGGTCTCGCCGCGACGAAAAACGTCTATGCTGTAATGACTTCCATCCCAACTCGTGTATCATATCTGCCACACTCTCTCCCCTATAACGCGATAATACAAAACGAGCTGCCCTTTTTTGCACCCTTTCGATGTCCTCCGTCAATCCCACCTGGTAAGGATCCCACACCGCGCAGCAATATTCTAACAGAGGACGAACGAGTGTAGTGTAAGCTGTCTCTTTAGTGGACTTGTTGCATCTGCTAAGTGTCCTGCCAATGAAACGCAACCTTTGGCTCGCCTTCCCGACAATGTTATCTATGTGGTCCTTCCAACTGAAGTTGTTCGTAATTTTAACACCCAGCTACTTAGTTGAATTGACAGCCTTGAGAATTGTACTATTTATCGAGTAATCGAATTCCAACGGATTTCTTTTGGAACTCATGTGGATCATCTCACACTTTTCGTTATTTAGCGTCAACTGCCACCTGACACACCATACAGCAATCTTTTCTAAATCGCTTTGCAGCTGATACTGATCTTCGGATGACCTTACTAGACGGTAAATTACAGCATCATCTGCGAACAGTCTAAGAGAACTGCTCAGATTGTCACCCAGGTCATTTATATAGATCAGGAACAGCAGAGGTCCCAGGACGCTTCCCTGGGGAACACCTGATATCACTTCAGTTTTACTCGATAATCAAAAAAATCTTTTCAAGTGGTGTGAACTGACGTGTTAGGACTCTTTAATAGAAGATGAGGGAATATGTGTGTACTGACTACAATCAATGATTTTTAGAGACACCTAGTAATGATAGCAATACCAGCTCAAGAAGCAAGCACTGTAACTCAAGCCATGGTTAACAATTTGGAACTTAGAGTAGTGGAAATTGTAGTCACAAATAAAGGAACTTATTTTATGTCTGATCTGCTGAAGCTGTTATGTCGCCTAGTGAAACTGAAGAAATTGCATATCAGTTCGATCCACCCACAAGCAGATGGTCTTATGTAGCAAGTCCACCATATAATAGCGAAATGTTGAGTCACTACACGAATAGCGAAAACGTAGAATGGGACATGTGTTTAAGTTATGTGGTGAATGTGCATAATTCTAAAATCCACGCAGGACCAGGTCTTTCACCACATGAAGCAGTGTATGGGTGAAAGATTCCATCACTTTTTGACACGATCCGGTCAAAGATGGGTACACAGGGAGAACATTAAAGCAATTTCCGAAAACGTTAATGGAAGTACGGTAACGGGTAAAACGCACCAACACAAAAGTACAGGAGCTTCAGGAATGCATTGGGAAGGGTCCGAGTGAGTTATCTCAGTATAAAGTAGGGCAGTGGGTCCTACTGGCCGATCCTTATACCCCAAAAGATATAATTCAAAACTGCTCGACAAAATGTCAACGCCGGCCGCGGTGGTCTCGCGGTTCTAGGCGCGCAGTCCGGAACCGTGCGACTGCTACGGTCGCAGGTTCGAATCCTGCCTGGGGCATGGATGTGTGTGATGTCCTTAGGTTAGTTAGGTTTAAGTAGTTCTAAGTTCTAGGGGACTAATGACCACAGCAGTTGAGTCCCATAGTGCTCAGAGCCATTTGAACCATTTTTGAAAATGTCAACGGCCATATCAGGTAGTGGAGACCTTCACTAATCAGTGGTCAAGTTGCAGTTGCTGATGAAAACATCGATAGTACCTGTTAGTCTGATAAATTTCAAAAACAACACATGAAGAGTATATGCGGACACGAAATCACAGGCATGCCTATGTGCAGCGTAACAGAAATCTCCAGAGGATGGACAGCGATACCCACAGTGACAGCGAAAATAGCGACAATGAGGAGGAACAGGAGGAGGAAGCTGAGATGTGACAGGAAATAAGCAAATTGCTGGCAATCTAGCCAAGAAAACACCAAATGCTGTACATGGATGCGCACCTAATGTAGTTAATACATAGGATTAGTAACAAATAGGATAAGAAACATTATTTCTCTACTAATAACCATTTGTGTGTGTGTGTGTGTGTGACTGGCAGTCAACGGCTCGATGAAACCATTCCGACGTATTCACCGTCAGTCACACTCGGTGATGGTACTAACAAATCGCTCATCTATCCTATCTTCTTTTTATATTCTTCTTAAAAACAACAAAATTTTATTTATATTTCAACCTCAAATTATTGTTATTTTGAATCATTCTTTGTAAATGTTATAGATAGAACAAAAGGAAAGAAATCTGTAAAAAGATGAAAAACGAAAATTGTAAGATGTACGACCTGTTTTAAACATCAGGTAACAGGTCTATAATTTGGCAATAAATAAATAAAATAAAAAATAATAAATAAAAATCCTTTTAATGGTAGCATGATGCACTGCCGCAGGTACCGTCACTGTTTCAGCAAAAGAAGAAGGTGGAACAAAAGAGAATGTATCATATCGACTTAGGTCTAGGGATAAATAATATAGAAACACTATATTGTGTTTAATGTGATGTTGGGTTATCTAGGTTAATGTTATTTTACTGACTTTCTTATACTATGTGTAGTTTTCAGTGAGATACACCGTCATCCCAAGAAAGGGGGGGATTCATTATAAATCCTTTCATCTAAGGGGAGTCGAAAATTATGGCAAAATATATTATCGTGGGCTTAGTACCTTTACATGCATTCGAAGATGATGTAGTTAAGATCCAGCCAATGGAAAATGGAAGCTTATCAACAACTGGTACAGGTTCAGAGAGGTGAAGTGTTACTTGTTTCAGAACAAATGGATACACACATTGTTAGGTCAGTAACAGATCTTAGCAATTGTGTAAAGGAGTAAGTCACCATTTGTCCAGCTCAGGTGGTACATACCGAGAAGTGAGCATGTTAAATTCGGTTATTCCTAGTAAATACATGGTGACAATTATTGAACGATATGAAATAAAATCGTCATAACTTCTGAACGGTTTGTGTTAGGACGTTCAAACTGCATGGTTGGCCGCAGTGCGTGACGGGACTTAGTATGCTCATTATGGTTTGGTTTAGCGACGAAGCCCACTTTCATTTGGATGGGTTCGTCAATAAGCAACATTGGCGCATTTGGGGGACTGAGAATCCGCATTTCGCTACCTAGAAGTCTCTTCATCCTCAACTGGAGACTGTGTGGTGTGCAGTGCCCACTCGCAGAATAATCGGTGACTCATTCCTTGATGGCACGGTGATTACCGAACGATACGTGATGGTTTTGGAAGACTATTTCCTCCCCATTATCCAAAGTGACCCTGATCCTGACAAGATGTGATTCATGCAAGACGGAACTCGACCCTATCGAAGCAGGAGAGTGTTTGATGTCCTGGAGGAGCACTTTGGGGACCACATTCTGTCTCTGGGGTACCCAGAGGCCACTGGCATGGGCCTCGATATGCCTCCATATTCTCCAGATCTGAGCACATGCGACTCCTTTTTGTGGCTATATTAAAGACAAAGTGTACAGCAATAACCCAAAACCATTTCTGAGCTGAAAACAGCCATACAGAAGGTCATCTACAGCATCGATGTTCCCACACTTCAGCGTGTCATGCATAATTTCGTTATTCGTCAGCGCCAAATCATCGCCAATGATGGCAGTCAGATCGAACATGTCATAACTTAAATCCGAATGTCTCTAGTGACGTTTACATGTTGCATAAAGTGTATGCATGTCGTAGTTTGTAACTAATTTACATTTTTCTCATATAATTCAACAATTGTCAGCCTGTACACTATGTGATCAAAAGTATCCGGACACCCCCAAACACATACGTTTTTCATATTAGGTGCATTGTGCTGCCACCTGCTGCCAGACCCTTCATGTCAGCGACCTCAGTAATCATTAGACATAGCGAGCGAGCAGAATGGGCCACTCCTCGGAACTTCTGGACTTTGAACGCGGTCAGGTGTTTCGGTGTCACTTGTGTCATACGTCTGTACGCGAGGTTACCACGCTCCTAAACATCCTTAGGTCCACTATTTCCGATGTGGTGGTAATTGAAAACGTGAAGGGTCGCATACAGCACAAAAGTATACAGTCCGACCTCGTCTGTTGACTGCCAGAGACCGCCGACAGTTGAACAGGGTCATAATGTGTAATAGTCAGACATCTATCCAGACCATCACACAGGAATTCCAAACTGCATCAGGGTCCACTGCAAGTCATATGACAGTTAGGTGGGAGGTGAGAGAACTTCATGTTCGAGTGGCTGCTCATAAGCCATACATCATCCCTGTAAATGCCAAACGACGCCTCGCTTGGTGTAAGGAGGGTAAACATTGGACGACTGAACAGTAGAAAAACGTTGTGTGGAGTGACGAATCACGATACACAATGTGACGATCCGATGGCAGGGTGTAGGTATGGCGAATGCCAGGTGAACGTCATCTGCCAGCGTGTATAGTGCCAACAGTAAAATTCGGAGGCGGTAGTCTTATGGTGTGATCGTGTTTTTCATGGAGGGGGTTTACACTCCTTCTTGTTTTGCGTGGCACTATCACAGCACAGCCCTACATTGATGTTTTAAGCACCTTCTTGTTTCCCACAGTTGAGGAGCAATTCGGGGATGGCGATTGCATCTTTCAACGCCATCGAGTACCTGTTCATGTTGCACTCCCTGTGGCGGAGTAGTTACACGACGATAACATCCCTGTAATGGATTGACCTGCACAGAGTCCTGACCTGAATCCTATAGAACACCTTCGGGATGTTTTGGAACGCCAACTTCCTGCCAGGCCTCATAGACCGACATCGATACCTCTTCTCAGTGCAGCACTCCGTGAAGAATGGGCTGCCATTCCCCAAGAAACCTTCCAGCCTCAGATTGCTAATCACCCTGTTCGTCAGATCATTTAAGTTTTAAGAAAATAAGACCGGTCCTATCACAATACCGTAGGGTACTACCAACGAGACACTTCTCTCTGATGAACAATCGAATCGGACCGTGTTCTGGGTTCTATTTCTTAAGAAATCTTCAAGCTACTCTCATGTCTGGGAACCTATTTCGTGTGCTCATACCTTGATTAACAACAGTCTGCAGTGAGACACCGTATCTAACTTTATCCAGAAACGTAGGAATATGGACTCTGTCTGTTACCCTTCATCCATGATTAACAAGATATCGCGAATGATGCTTTTTACACCCGTGCTGATTTTTGGGCATACGTTCTTCTGTATCAAGGACATTTGTCATGTACGAACTGAGAATATTTCAATGCATTTTGCAGAAAACCAATGTTGAGAATATTAGTCTGCAATCTTGCCGGTCCGTTCTTTTACCCTTCTTATACGCAAGAGTCACCCGTGCTTTTTTCTAGTTGCTTGGGGCATTACGCTGGTAAAAGATTCGCGATAATGCAAACTAAGTATGAGGCCTGTACTGTAAAGTACTCTCTGTAAAACCGAACTGGAATTCCATCTTTTTAACTCTTTCAGTTGCTTCTCTACGCCAGGGAAGAGTATTTCTACGTATGCCCTCCGCACAGGAGTGTGTGCGAAGGTCGAAAACGAAATTTCTGTACGCTCCATCTGCTTCAGTGATTTCTTAAACGTGAACATTAAAACATTAGCTTTCCTTTTGCTGTCTTCTCTGGCCACACCAGACTGGTTAACGAGTGACTTGACAGAAGCCTTTGCCCCGCTTAGCGATTTTACGTAGGTCCAGAATTTTATCGCCTTCTCGGCAAGATCTTTCACTAAGTTATGAAGGTAGAAGGTTTGCATGTTTCTAGCATCGATCTGTTTATAGGTGCAAGAATTTCTACAAACGTTTGCCTGTCGTCATGTGCGCGTTCTTTCTTGAACCGATATTGCAACAGTCTCTGCTTCCTTAGCATTTTAGGAATTTTATTAGTAAATGACATTGGGATCTTTGCTTCCTTATCTGCTTACACGGCACATTCTTCATTCTTCTCCCGAGCGCGATTTACTATCCATTTAAAGTTTGCCGATAATTCTCTACGTCCATCGTAGTGGAACTAAATAATGCCCATTTACTATCTAAACGGGATGCCAACACCTGATAATGTGCTCTTTCTACGAAAATAATCTCCCAGCCTTCTTAATCGTTTTATTAGCTGCGATAGTGGGCTATAGATAATTTTATGGGCATTTCTGGAGTATTTGGATGCCATGAACGCGTAAGCGCCTTTGTACTGTTTGAAATTGTAAGCGCGCAGTGTCATCAGAAATGCTGTATCATCTGGAGACTTTTGATGGATTATCTTTGCTTTGCAAGACGAGAGGGAGATGGTGCACAGACAGCAGTGGTGTCCATGAGTTGTAGTAGTATTACGGCATAGGCCGAGTGGTACGGATGCAGTTATATTCTGAGGAAGTGTAACATGATTCGTTGATTAATTATTTGAGATGAGGAAAGAAACTAAAGCATTTTGAGAAGAATATTTTATTATTTTTATTTTGATGAGTAATAGAAGAGGATTTAATTTAAGGTTATATTTTACACATTACGCGTCATGCAATTTATTTTTAGAGATGTAATAAGGATAACAAAATAAAATTCAATGGGAATTAAACAAATGATCACCATATAAAAAATGCTTTCATAGGTGCAAGAACAAGCTAATAATTTTCTTTATAGGAAGCGAGAGTTATTCAGTGGAATTTACAGGTGAAGGTAAATGAGGTTGGACGCTTGTGCAGATTAGGTAACATTTCTTTGAAGGAGTTGTTAATATGATGGAAATTTTTGCTATTTTCAGCAAGGACTACTGAATCGAATTCTGGCAGATAGCACGTTTCTGCGCAAAGTCACGAAACGTTTTAGGTACATTTATATTGATGTGAAGATGAATGATGACGTACTGGAGGAATTTTAGTAGTGGATATGACATGATATTATGGAGATTTTATTTGGTGTACAGGAAGATGCGAATGTGGTTAGGAAACTTTTGATTTGCTTACTAAGCACACTTCGTAATTTTTCAGATTTAATAATTTCTTTGCCTCAGAAAAGGATTTCGTATCCATTGAGAAACGATGTTATTGATAAGGTTTTGAAAAGTTTGATTTGTGATTTGTCATTGCGTTCTTTTTTCCCCTTGTGGATAGCTCTTCTAATTTTACAGATGTTTTTCTTAGCAGGTCGACACCACTTTCTTCCACAGGGTGTCCCTTTATTCCATGATGTTTAACAGTAATCTTTGTACATCTTCCCTTTATTGCTTACCACCTACCTCACATATGTTTGGAGCACATTAGGCAGATACTTCTTAGTAAGATTTCTTCGTCGTTACATAGGTACGTTAGGTACCCTTGTGGCCACAAACTTTACTTACGTTATGTTTGAGAGATCAACGACTGACTCGGTAATAACATATCTATTTCAACAGGAATAAATAACATGCTGTGGATAACAAAAGGAACCCTTTCTCTTCTTTTTCATTTACTTTCCTTCCCAGTAGTCACGCGATCTTGTAACATTCTGCAGAAAGTACCATTTCTTAGATACAATTATTGTAGAAGTGTTTCACAGAACGTAAGATAGTTTTAAGCAGAAAAACATCAATTCAGGATTGTATAAAGCAGATACATTCTTTTGTAACTGAGATTTGTCACTTTTTTTTCGCTGATGACGTCATTGTAGTTCAATGCATGTTTGCTGAGATGATTTTGTTGTACTTATAATGAATGAACTTACTTACATTTTTTTTCTGTGTATTGCATATGGGATTACGTCATTTGTTTAGCATTAGGATTTGTAAGACTAAGCACTATGGACTGATTCTGTAGCTTTTTATTTTTGTTCATGTATGTAATATATTACAACATTTACCTCTATTTAATTCTTTAATTGCACATATGTTTACACACATGCACTGTGGTAGGACTGTGCTAAAAAAAAAAAAAAAGTACGATTTCACTACAGAGACAGCACAACTCTCTTCAACTGCACAGAAAATATACTTTTGTGTCAAATGTGTAACTTTACGCTTAGCAGCTTGGTTGTGAGATATCTTTGGTTATGAGTTGTCAGCGGAGAATTTGATAGACTGATAAAGTTTCCTCTGTGTCTGCTCCTAGCCTACTCACACATGGACTAATCTGCGTTTGTTACGGTTGTCGATGTCAGTGGAATGAAAATAATTTCTATCTTACACTGAGTTTTCGATAATAATCCCTCTAAGAAATGATTCTACAAGACCTTTATCCTGTACTGAATTCTATTGCATATAGTTTATCTATGAAAGTACTCTTCACTCGAGACACTACGAAAACTAGTGCAGCGCAAATCTAACGTTTCTGACAAAACTAATTTTTTAGCAATAAATTCGTCAGACTATGTGCAGTGTGTTTTCATGGCAGTAACTAATGTTATGGAAACAAACGAGAAAGAACTTATAACAAGAAACGACGAAAGACTGACTCTGGCATTCCTGTCATAGAGACTTCCACATTTGTCATCTTGTATCTCATGGAAGCCGATGTTTACGACTACGTTTGTGTGCCTGTGCACAACGATTTATTCATTTTGTAATCACTATTTTTATTATACTATTCGGACTTACGTACTTTTTCATCATGATTGTAGTATGTGTTGATTTACAGATTAATTATTTGAGATGAGGAAAGAAACTGAAGCTTTTTGAGGAGAATATTTCCTTATTATGATTATTTTGATGAGTAATAGAAGAGGATTTTATTTAAGGTAATTGATTCTAGATTTTATACTTTATTGCTGCAACTTGTAGTTACGTATTCTTGGTTCCGACATTCAGAGGCTTGAGTATAGGGAAAGATAAAAAACCGTTCATAATTTTCAATTTGAATTTGGGGGCAGGGATAACTGTTGAATACTTAATGTCATTTATTTTTTCGAGATGCAGTTTTAAAAATATCTCATTTGATGTTAAAGAGCCCTAAAAATTTGTCCACTATTAATGTTTGTGAAGCAAAGAAAAGAGATAATTTTTCGATAGAGATATTTTCTAATCAGAAAACTAATTACATTTGATGTTGTAATGTATCCCAAGTCATTGCCCACATCTAGGATCCATGCGAAAATATAAGTTATCATTTTTACTTATTCAGATTTGTTATGGACCAAGTATGCTATGCCTTAAAAAAAAGAAAAAAAAGGAAACAGCGCATTGCACCAGGCGCATCTCAGTAGTCAGTTGTAGCTCAACAAATGCTAATCGCTTTCAAAACACGAGCTATGTCACGGTGTTTCCATTGTGCAACAGGTAAGCCAAAATTAAATAATAAAAAAGGGAACACTAAGTTTTTCCATGGCGATTTATCAGTGTAAAAGTTTAATGATTCACAGTGTTGAAATAGACAGCACTCTTGCCATCACGAATGTTTAAACAGACAGAAACCAGATAGGCATTTTCAGGTTACTTCCTCACAGTCAGATTTTGCAACACATTCTCGCAGACAAATTCTCATGCTCATAGTTTAGGAATTTTTAAGCTGAAAATTTATGTAAGCTGACAGATAGCTTACATTTCCAACAATCAAATCTTTTAATAAATAACAACAATCACGCTATTTTTATTAAGATAACTTTCAACTTTAGTAACCGTTGCCGCTATGATGACATCTTAATCACTAATCCATGTCTCTACAATGACCTGTTTGTAGCTATAACATCTAAAATATTTCCATTACGTGTGGGCCTTCGAACTAGCTCCCCAAGACCGTTATCAGAGAACGTGTTCAAAAGTGCTTTACAAGACTGCTTGTCCGTATCACCTGCAATGAATCCATAGACGTCCCTGTCTGTGCTCGCTAGCTTAAAATCGCCTCCAAATAATATTGCATGCTGTGAAAGAAGACTTAGTTTCAATGATTCTAAAACTGTCAGGCGGAATCGGGTAGCCGGTAAAAGCATCCGATAATTAATTCACCTACACCGGTTACACAAGTCCAGATAACTTCGCAGTCAGACTCAGGAACATTCCCCGTTCTATGTCGTCTAATCTGTCTTTCAGATACACGTTCCATGCCTTGGTAAGCTTTTCAGAGCTTTCTACATCGGTTTTCATCCAGCTTTAGATTCCAAGAATGATCTGAGTGCAACCCCTTTCCTGCGGGAGGGGGGGGGGGGGGGGGCACAATAACTTAAGTGACTTTGTTACAAACGCTTAAACAATTCACTGATAAAATTTTGATAGTCGAAGTGTCTTTACTTTGTACGCGGTTTTATTTCGTTCTCTGCGTATCGACTGGCGAGCATTCATCAAAGGATTTCAAACTGCCGCCTAGTCTAAAAAGAAACCATGTGCACTCCACAAGTACTCTACTACCCGAGTAGCAGCTTTCTTTGTGTAGTGCACCCCTGACCAACCAATGGGAATCCTGTAGTTCTCCATCCCATAACGCAGGTCCAGAAATCTGATCCCCTCCTCGACGTTAACTGTTTCGATGTATTCGGGTTTGCTGGCAGGATGTCCAAGACATTGCCCTCAGGAGTTAGTTCTTTAACTACATCCGATAAGTATTTTTCAGAACATACCTTCAGAACAGTCACACATAAACCCCTTCCTCTGGCACAATTTCTAATTGCATGACTCTCCCATCCTATGCAATATAAATTACGGTCTCCCTCTACACTCCGTCCGAAGTAGGTGTTCTATGATAGTTTCCGACTACTGTGTTTGACCCACCTTTGAAGCTTACATATACAGAGACTAATTTACTTTCGGAATCTGTAATAAACTCACTTCGTGTTATTGAATTCCTTACTACAATAAATGTGCTGCCACCATGGGCATTTAACCTATCTTTACATGTATATGCGAATCTGCATTTAGTTATTATTCACTTTCAGTTTCAACCAAATGTCGGTTCCAAATACTATGTGGGTATTATCACATTTAATAAACGGTACTAATTCTGGAATCTAACCATAGATGCTCCAGCAGTTTACTGATACCGTATTAACATTATCTATACACATCAGAAAAGTTTGCATCACTCCAGTTCCCAGAACTCCAGAAGATAGACGTTGACTGTGTATATTGTATCGCAGACACAGTCCCTTTGAATGTTCAGAGATGTCACTAAACCCGCCCAAAGATGTAAACAACAATGCATGAGCAGCGCCTATTAGACGGACGAGGTCCGACAGCCGTTCAGTTCCAGTCATTCCAGTAGGAAGGAGGTACATGGCTCGTGTTGTGTGTAGTTCATCCATGCCAAGACGATCAATACCGCGGTTCGATCGCATCCGCATTGTTATTTTGTGGCAGGAAGGGCTCTCAACAAGGGAAGTGTCCAGGCGTCTCGGAGTGAACCAAGGCGATGTTGTTCGAACATGGAGGAGATACAGAGATACTGTCAATGGCATGCCTCGCTCAGGCCTCTCAAGGGATACTACTGCAGTGGACGACCGCTACCTACGGATTATGGCTTGGAAGAATCCTGACAGCAACGCCACCATGTTGAATAATGCTTTTCGTGCAGCCACAGAACGTCGTGTTACAACTCAAACTGCACAATAGGCAGCATGATGCCCAACTTCACTCCCGACGTCCATGGCGAGATCCATATTTGCAACCACGACACCATGCAGCGCGGTACAGATGGGCCCAACAACATGTCGAATGGACCGCTCAGGATTGGAATCACGTTCTCTTCACCGATGAGTGTCACATATGCCTTCATCCAGACAATCGTCGGAGACGTGTTTGGAGGCAACTTGGTCAGGCTGAACACCTTATACACACTGTCTAGCGAGTGCAGCAAGGTGGAGGTTCCCTGCTGTTTTGGGGTCACATTATGTTGGGCCGACGTACGCTGCTGGTGGTCAGGGAAAGCGCCGTAACGACTGTACGATACGTGAATGCCATTCTCGGACTGATAGTGCAACCATATCGGCAGTATATTGGCGAGGAATTCGTCTTCGTGGGAGACAATTCGCACCCCCATCGTGGACATCTTGTAAATGATTTCCTTCAGGATAACACTCGACTAGAGTGGCCAGCATGTCCTCCAGACATGAACCATATCTAAAATGCCTGGGACTGATTGAAAAGGGCTGTTTATGGACGAAGTGACCCACCAACCACTCTGAGGGATCTAAAACGAATCCCCGTTGAGCAGTGGGACAATCTGTACCAACAATGCCTTAATTAACTTTTGGATAGTATGCCACGATGAATACAGACTTGCATCAATGCAAGAGGACGTGCTACTCGGTACTAGAGGTACCGATGTGTACAGCAGTCTGGACCACTACCTCTGAAGGTCTCGCTGCATAGTGGTACAACATGCATTGTGTGGTTTTCATGAGCAATAAAAAGGGCGGAAATGATGTTTGTGTAGATCTCTATTCCAATTTTCTGCACAGGTTCCGGAACTCTCGGCACCAAGGTGATGGTGATGAAAATCTTTTTTTGATGTGTGTATTTACGATCTGCGAGGACCAACGCCCTCTGAAAACAATATGAGTCACCTGTCTTCGATTTTGGCAGGCATTTCATCATCGATTTGAAAGGGGAGTTCCTCTAACAAAAAAGGAAGGACATATATGCACGCCACATGTACACTATTTTTACAGCTGTTTCCTCGGTGTGGTGAACGTCTGACCTATTGAAGGTGGACCCTACAAGTCTCCACCCTGTAACAGCGGTAGAGAAATTCGCATCTGATACTGTTGCAGAATAGTCTGAGGCTCTGACTTGGACCTCCCACTCTGCTCGAAATCAGAGGATCGCAATGGACTCTGAGTGCGATGCTATGAATAGTGACACAGCCCTCACCCCATGTGCCTTTACAATTCGGCCAACTGCGGAAAGGCTCCAACAAATACGGCCCCAGAAACCAACTGGCAGACGTCATACTTGCCGACATGGGTCGCTAACCGCAACTAATTACACCCAGCACGTTCACTGAGCCTCCTCCACATCTCAGACCTACTGACAAGCATACCTAGCGTACATTGGCATTCTTTGCCGACTTGCCTGCATTTTCCTCAGTGGCTGCATTACCAGCCTATACTCGGAACCACCAGTGACCACCAAACTCACACTCGGTGGTAGCTCCAACTTAGAAGGAAAATAGGCCTCTGGAGTCTGTGCTAGAGCAGAGTCGAGTCCAGCTCATCGCTTGCACACAGATTGTACACATCATTTAGTTTACATATTTCTGAGTAGAAGTGAACAGTAACTGTTTATTTGTTTTTAGTAGTGTTCTTATATCCTCTGAGTAGAGCGTGTTAATTTTGCAGTGTAGTTTTCGCCGCTGCAGTAGGTAAGGCTTTGAATATCCTTCCTAACCTTAATACTTGTCACTGAGAACCATAATTTCGTCAATATCTTCTTAAAACTATTTAAGTGATATTTTTGAATAATTCATTTCATAAATTAGGGAATTCCAATTAAATTACTTCGATCAAAGTCATAGTTGTCAACTTACTTCAACGTTAGTGCAATAGGTACATGTTTTTTTCTGTAATTTGGACGGTTTCTCTCAAAAGAGAGGCAAAGTCGTCCCCTTAGCGAAGACAGCGGAACGGTTCAATAAATGGTCAGATATGTAGACGTACTCATTAAAGAAGTTGATGGGCAAACGATGTTCGTCATCTAACTCTTTGTCCATTTCACCACCTGAACAGACACCGCTGGTGTTCGTGGTTCTGTCACGATTGTTCATCAGTATTTCAGGCGAAATTTAAAAAAAAACACTCAAACACCTGCGCTGTTATCGTCGATGATTATTACTGATTTGTTGGTGTTCATGTCTTTTGAATCGTGCTCCGACTAGCACCAGAGTCAACCGCATACGTTACCCTTACCCGACTACGCAAAGCGTAGTTCTGTACACAATGAGAAAATTGTCATCTTTACGTTCGAGAAAGAGAGAAACGTAGATATAAACTAGCTGTGTTCCACTATTGTTGCACGCAGACCTCTATTACACGCAACTTGTATAAATAACCTGTCAGGTAACAGCCAACCTGCTAAAAATGAGACTTAATGTATTTCGCTGCTTAGTCTGCAGTGATTGTGAAATTGCGGCAGCCGAGTTTGTCACGAAAGGCAATAACACCAATACATTCATTCATCAGTGATTTACTTTTAAAAGGACAGTGAAGATTTCATGGTATTACAGTACAGTTTAATAATAAAGAAAACGTAATTCATACGTATGAGCACTCACAGAGTGAAGTGTCTCTTTTTACAAAGAAGGAACATGTAATGTTTAAAGCTTTCCCGGCGCACTCATTGTTCCATAAAGACAAGGTACATGTAGTCGAAAGTGGCTTTATAGTAGGAATCATTCCAGTATTTACCTGAAGTCATTTAGGACAAAGATGAAAAATCCAAATCAGTTTGTATTGAGATGGCAGTCTCCATGATTCCATATACAACGCCAGTCTGTTTAAAACGGCACAACCTCGTTCGGTTGATGTTCCGAGTTTGAGTACATGCTGTTTGATACTACGGTATCTTAGTTTCATCCTCCATCAAAACACGTGTCGCCCCATTAATCATAATACTCTTTTCTTCCATTGTATGCCATTTTGCAGTTATGAAAGAATTACGAAACTATGTTTTTGAACCTTGATAGGGAAATCTTAGCGGTATTATTTCGACGAATAGAAGGAATTTCTCATTGATTTGAATCTGAGTGGTACAGCGGCTGTAGAAAATAAATAAAGGAAAAATATTCTATATTGAACAACCAGAATTATAAAGTACGTAAACTTGAAGTATTAGAGGAAAGAAATGAGGGAATTTTTTGTGGTAAGAAGAATTTGTAGTAATTCCCTATAAATTACAGAATAATGCATGTGTGTTCTTCAGTTTCTTCCGGAGTATTTCTTGATAGAGCAGTCTGCGGGTGTACTACCAGTCTATAGTGTCCAACGGGCACAGTATTGCGGCGATCAGACTTGTCGCTATCGTCAGCTGCGTTGACGAACTGAGCTCCTGAACACGTGCGGGCGACTTAAATCTCCTCTCACCGCAAGCCGTTCCCTCCGCAATCCGCGCTCCGTGGCACGCTTCGGCAGTCGCAGAGACGCTTACGTCGGCGTCCGTGGTAGAGTCGATGTAGTTACTTTGTCTGTACTGGTCGGCAGATCGTTGTGTTTGCTGAGCGTCTTCTCACTTAGTCACAGTACTGGTTCCCAAGGCTTGCTGAGGTTATAGCCGCAGTCCCGAATGGTAAGGTTATCCCTGATGCGAATTTCAACTGCTTCTCTGACGATACTGTTCCATTGTTTGGAAGTCTGCAGTGAAATTTGGTACTTTCGTATTCCATTGTACGATTCTCTGACAAGCAGGGCTCTGCGAACGCCGGCTCTTTAGGGTCTACTGGTCGAGTGTGCCACTGGTGTTCCGTGCATCGACCTTCGACGGTATGCACTGTTTGTCCATACCACATTGGCACGGAATCTGATATACTCCGGGCATCCGCAGAACGTGGTCTCCTTGACACACACCAATAATACCCGCTTTTTGTTGAGCGGTAAAAGACAGTTCTTCAGCGTTGCATTTTCAGTATGCTCCCGACTTTTTCCGATAACAAGCTGGCGTATAATATAAAGGCTATGGCTTCCTCTTACTCCGTGATTTCTTCTGTCTCTACAGGAGGTACTGTAGTGGTAGGTGCACTTCATCTCCCATTCTGAGTATCCGTTTTTTCGGAACACAGTTCTGAGGTGTTCCAGTTCCTCCGTCTTAGATGGTGCGCGCCCTGTGTACCAGTGTTTTCAGTACCCCCCTTTGTGCAGGGTGGTGGCAGTTACCTCCGTGCAAATAAAGATCAGCAATGTACGTTTTCCTCCGATACACACATTGGCCCAGGATGCCATCAGCTGTTTTCTTGACTGTGACGTCCAGGAATGGCAGTCTTGCTTCTTCGTCGGTCTCCATAGCGAATCTCGTGTTGAGATATATGGAGTTCAGATGTACAAGGAAGTCAAGAAGTTTGTCCCTTACTTGAGGCCAGATGACGAAAGTGTCTCCCACATAACGGAATACACAGGTTGCTTTCCATTTGAATGACGTCAGTATCTATTCCTCGATGTGCTTCATATGCAAAATCGCAACCACTGGCAACAGTGGGCGGCCTATTGCGACTTGCTCCATTTGCTCACAGTTTTCTCCACTAAATAATAAATAAGTAGAGGTTAGGACATGCCTGAGAAGGTCGGTGGTCCTCTTGCCAAATTGTTGAGGCATTTCACAGAATCCTCAGAATAGCGGATGTGATCTGGGCATTTCCCCCCATAAAAGCTTAGTATCTCTGGCAGGTATTTTGCCAGAAAATATGTAGGACCTCTAATGTTGTTGACAATGAGGCATAACAGCACCCCACCTTTATGGGCCTTGAAGAGTCAGTACAGTCTTGGCGGTACAGGTCCTCGTTGTGACAATTTCTTGATGATGTCCTCTGGTAATTCCGATTCCTTGAGAAGCACCCTGGTCTTCTTCTGCACTTTCTCTGTGGAGCTAGTTCACATCAGTTGTGGACATCCTCAGTGCAGTTAAACAGGTCGCGGTGCGACTACTCTCTGAAGCAGCAGAAGAAATGCTTCAAGAAACTTCATTGCTCATGAATTAAACTTGCACACATTTTGAATTACATTTTCTGGCGCCCACGGAGCATCATTCCTATACACACTAATTACATGTGTTAGAACCTACTCCTGTTTCCTGATATCCACATAACCGAGATGTATTACGAAAGGCAGCACTGACATGAGGTGGAGAGAGGACCACAGTGCCTCCCAACAGAGCAGTTGGCAAGTCACCAAGGGCATAATCATCAATCAGTATTTATTTTACAACAAATGGAACAATAAATCATCAATTATGTTTTAGAGTAGAGGGCATTACAATCATCGTTGTAGTAGAAATAGCATAGTGTGTGTTTTATGGCATCATGAGACAGTACGGAGCACAGGTATTAATGCTTATATCACTGTTTCTCCCGGCCAGAATGTTGCGTGAAATAATAAAACTATAGCTAAGATACGAACAATAATTATTTTCCTTGCAGTCATTAACATTTACATTTAGATATAAATTACTGTCGAAGTCGACGTCGTACACGCTACTGGTATGCAGGTTGACAACGGAGTCTGTTGTGTGTGGCCTCGCCATATACACGTGATTTTTCTGCGAGCCTATCGTCACGCCACTATCGCGCGATATCTGCGAACGCACATGGATGGTGCCCTTAGCCACTTCCTGCGCGAGGTGTCTGACGGCGGTACACAAAGAGGGGAAGAGAGAGCGCACACAAAAAAACACAGATTTTTGCAATTTTTCTGCAAGCGTTAAGTGGCCTTACGGGCACACAATTTTGCGAATACACCAAGACACTGTCCTTGGTATCGCACTCCGGGAGAGTGCTGACCGACAGCCGTCAAAGAAACTTATATCAATAATGGAAATTTCATTAACTTACTCGCGTTTTAATTACATTACCTGGAACCCACAGAACATTTGCACTGGATTTGCATTTTCGGCTAATCCAGCCATTACCTGAGGTAGAACACATACCAAAAACTACTCATGTTCCCAGTGACTGACTGGAACCGCGGGACCGCTACGATCGCAGGTTCGAATGCTGCCTCGGCCATGGATGTGCGTGATGTCCTTAGATTAGCTAGATTTAAGTAGTTCTAAGTTCTAGGGGACTGATGACCACAGCAGTTAAGTCCAATAGTGTTCAGAGCCATTTGAAGCATTTTTTTTAACCCATTGACTGCGTAACTGAGGTGTATTGCGGATGACAGCCCTGGCGCAAGGTGGAGATAGGATTGTAGTGCCCCAGCGAGGAAGAGGAAATCATTTTATGATAAAACCATAATTTTCCACTAAAATACATATTATGGCCTACCGATAAATCATCCACACATCACATGAGAGCCGGCCGGAGTGGCCGTGCGGTTCTGGGCGCTACAATCTGGAGCCGAGTGACTGCTACGGTCGCAGGTTCGAATCCTGCCTCGGGCATGGATGTGTGTCGTGTCCTTAGGTTAGTTAGGTTTAATTAGTTCTAAGTTCTAGGCGACTGATGACCTCAGAAGTTAAGTCGCATAGTGCTCAGAGCCATTTGAACCAATCACATGAGAACTTCCACGTCATTACAACTAACGCTGTTTACAGCTTAAACAAGAGAGCCTGTAAACGTGTCGGGAGTTCTGCCTAACGGTTCTATTCGAAAATCAGCGCTACAGTGACACTGAAGCAATATTATCGCTAGATGAGCGAAATCGTCTATGTACTGTCTCGATGCAAATTCTTACTTCATTCCATGGAAACATAGTTTCTCCCTATGTGATACTAAGCCATGCTCACCTTGTCCTGACCCATGTTGACTGTGCACATGTGTTTCTCCGTACTGAATGGTAAATATGCTGAAAGTCATCTCTCTAAAGTTTGGTGCTCATATGATGAAATAGTTTTTCCGTTTACACTAGCTCAAGTCTCGAAAGTTTAATTATACACACCCTGTAGAATCATTGTGAAAGACTATCAGCAGAAGAAAACTGAAAGTAAGAATTAGTATTATATCACTATTCTGCGAGTTTCTGCTATCGTCAGTTCCTCAGATCGAGGGTTCACTAGAATACCCTAAGACAGTTAAGATATATAGGGTGAGTCACCTAAAGTTACCGGTGGATATATTTCGTAAACCACATCAAATACTGACGAATCGATTCTACAGACCGAACGTGAGCAGAGAGGCTAGTGTAACTGGTTAATACAAATGATAAAAATGCACGGAAGTATGTTTTTAACACAAACCTACGTTTTTTTTAAAAAAAATGGAACCCGTTAGTTTTATTAGCACATCTGAACATATAAACAAATACGTAATCAGTACATGTGCGTCAGTGAAAAAGACCAATAAAAAGATGTTAGCATGTGGACGTAATGTGCTGCTCCAGTCTCTTCTGTACCTAAGCTCCATCACCCTTCCCTTTGGATCCCTACGTAATTCCGTGCTCTCCGATACACACGATCGAACAGCGGAGGAGTGGTACTCAAGCGTCAACTTTAGGTTACAATATCTCCGGATGTAATTAACATTTTACAATGCAACAAACGGCACTGATTACGTATTTGTTTATATGTTCAGATGTGCTAACAAAACTAACGGGGTTCCATTTAAAAAAACGAAGGTTTGTGTTAAAAAACATACTTCCGTGCATTTTTTTATGGTTTGTATTAACCAGTTACACTAGCCCCTCTCCTCACTTTCGGTCTGTGGAATCGATTCGTCAGTATTTGATGTGGTTTACGAAATATATCCAGCGGTAATGTTAGGTGACTCACCCTGTATAGCAGCATAGTAGCTGGAATACTGAGGATGTGTGCAGTAAGTATGCGTATGGCACATCGTTACTACCTGAGGCAGAACACTGTTGAAGTAATGTACTTATTTACTTGCATGTCTGGGATGAAATAGGACTAGAGTCAGTAGATTCGTTTTGTGCTTTCAAACTCATTTACTCCGGCTCTCTGCCAGGATACATTTCAAACAGCGTAAGTGTGGCTGAGGCATTAAGTTGCCTCCTTGTGTGTGTGCGTGACATCCCGAAACGTTGCCAGAGCGCGGCGTCTCCGAGTGGTGGCGTAACACCACTGCTTCCGCCAGCGATGTCATCCGGGCTTGGCAGCTGAGGCACAACCGATGTCTCTACCGCTGTGGTAGCCTTGATCCGCTTTGGGAGGGCTGTGGCCGATGCATTATGTCCCAGGGCTCACTGGGCCGCGCGGTGGCGGCGGCTCTGTACCTTGTCTCTCATGGCAGGCTGCCTGATGTGAGGTGGAACTGCGGACACCATATAGCTTTCCAGATTGCGCCCCCAGTGTGACTGTCCCGTGCTGGCAGCAGCGTGATACTAACAAAAGAATACTTCACTATGAAAGTGGCTAGGTTTTCATACAATCACAGTCTGTGCTTGCTAGAGCTTTGCTATGCTTTGTGGTACCTACACTAAACAGTTCCGAAGTTTCTGGTGTGGAAAGGCTTCCGCCTTCGTACGCTTAGGTACTGCTGAGTTAACTATTTCCACACCTTGCCTGGCTGACTCGCGTCACAATGCGCGACAGCTGTGTTGTGTTTTGTAAGGCATAACATCCGCGCTTGCCTGCGGCTGGCTCTGCTGTAATCTACTTTCTCCGTTGTGCATTTCTTACGGTAGATGCGCCAAATTGCCTTCCCTCCTAACAAGACCTGGTCCCTCGGGTCGCCTTAACTAGACTGTCCTTACACGAGAATTACAGATCCAGGCGGCTGTACCAAATGTCTCCAGTCTGCTGTTCCAGGATTACTTTTACCACTAAGTTTCCTTAATCACTACTTATCCTAGGTCCCTTAGTTTTCCGCTTACTTCAGTTTATTGCTACATTTCTCCCTCTGTTGCCTCCTATGCTCTGCAAATCCAGCTCACCGCAATTTGAACAATGGCGTCCGGACTTTCTCTTGTGTTCCGCTTTCTGTTCATGTAAACAAGGACTACGTTTAGCAGAGTAAGTGTTGCTGCAGTAGTTGGCATGACAATGGTCAACGTTGTTTCCCCCAGTTACTGACTCTTCCTATACTGACTCACATTCTGCATTCATGTCGCCATGGAGATTCGTCCCTCCTGTTCACTAACGAGTTTATCAATGGACTGCGTTACCTCAAGCCACAAAGGCTGGTTTAAGCCGCGTGGTCTGGGGCGCCTTGTCACGGTTCGAGCGGCTCCCCCCCACGCTATCCTCCAAGAACTGTAAACAGTTTGTTACCACTACTTCCTTGTCCAATAGCCGGTCGGTGTGGCCGTGAGGTTCTAGGCGCTTCAGTCTGGAACCGCGTGACCGCTACGGTCGCAGGTTCGAATCCTGCCTCGGGCATGGATGTGTGTGATGTCCTTAGGTTAGTTAGGTTTAAGTAGTTATAAGTTCTAGGGGACTGCTGGCCATAGATGTTAAGCCCCATAGTGCTCAGAGCCATTTTGAACCTTGTCCAATATTTCCACTTCAGTTTGCAACATCTTGATGTTCTGATTCAATGATCTTTCAGAAATTTTAGAGCAGCTCATCACTTCCCCAGTTAGATATCGTAGGAACCTTGAACAACTCAACACATCTTTCTCCAAATTCGCGATTTGCGTGGTATGACATTCACCTGTTGCCTTGCTTCCTTTCATTCATTGTTTTAGTACTTATTATGTGTCATTCATTCTCCCAACGTCATCCTCGTCAGCTGTCCCAAACACAGTTTCCATAAGTCGACTTCCCGCATTGATCCAACCTCTCCACCTTCTCGTACATGGTATAATCACCAGAACTTCTGTACTCTCGTCCCTCAATCCTTCATAAGTCCCACTTATTCTCCTAGATACCACAGAAACCTCTAAGATTTCTTCCCGGCGGGGTCAGGGATTTTCTCTGCCTCGTGACGACTGGGCGTTGTGTGATGTCCTTGGGTTAGTTAGGTTTAAGTAGTTCTAAGTTCTAGGGGACTGCTGGCCCTCAGAGCCATTTGAACCATTCTAAGATTTCTGTGATTCTCTGCCCCTTTTCGAAAATTATCGAAGGCTTCTTCTAGTGTCCCACCTCATTCCACAACTCCTATGCATTAAATGCAACCTGTATTACCCAATGATGACCGGTGATCAACATATCTTCTTGCTTCGCAAAGAGCACTCCCCTTTCCAGGTGCTGGTTCCACAATGCTTCCACCCTAATGACGAACTGTTTCATCTTTTCTCCTGGCGGATCTCACCTGAGGACAGGGTTACTTATTACCCGTTCCTCCTCCTAAAGGCCACTGGTGCCCAACATTAGTTCATTTCGCTTATACTAAACATTGAGCTATACCTGTATCTGACATGCAAAAAAAACATTCACTCATTATCATCTCCTAGGAATCAGTCCTTACAGACTTCCTATCACACATTCGCATACAACCTCTCGTTTGCTCCCCTGCATCTTGTTTTCTAGTTTCCCTTTCCGGTCTGCCCCTCCAATTCCTGCGATAACCTCTGGATTCTCTCAAAAAGGTTCCGAATGTCTCCACGTGCGCAAATGTTGTTATTGTTGGCAAGTGAATCTTGACATTCACTGGCGACGTAGTTTCCACAATCTGATATGGCCCATGCTATTTCACAAACAAAATTTTTGTCTTGCATTCGGAGTGTGTGGAGTCGATCACATCACCCATTAGCCAGTCTTATACTGAGGCATTCTTGTTTAACGGCTCACTTCTTACTCTTTCTTTCCCAGTGCCTGTGTATTCGCCCTGCACACCATCTTCCAAACTCTTTAACCAGTTCTCCTGTATTCCCCTTCGTAGTTTTCAACATGTCGAATGGTAATGCCATTTTAAGACCATATACCAAGACAAATGGCGACAATCCTGTACTTGTGCGCTGTTTTGAACTCTAAACAGGAGACCACATACCTTAAATAGATATCCCAGTTCGTTTGGTGTGCTTCCACATAGTGTCCTAGCATCTTCCCTACAGTTCTATGCACCCCCGTCGGTTCTCCCATTAGCTTGAGAATGCAGAGGACTTGTCAGTTTCCTCACACATAGCAACTTACATGATTCCTTGAACAAATCTAACAGAGTTGGTTCCCTGTTCCGTTATTGTGGTTTCAGGTGACCCAAACTGCAGTATCAAATTTTTCACTACCGCTTACGCCACTGTTGCTGCATGTTGGTTTGACATTGGGACCATTTCTAAATATCTCGAAAAATGGTGAGAAGTTATTCATTTGCTGCAGGTGTCTGGTTGAAAGGACCTAAAACAGCAATCCCGAGAAAGTCAAGTGGTGCCAACATTTTAGGTAATCTAGAATTTTGCTCTCGTTCGATACAAATTTGCTGTCTGTGCACACTGTATGCGATTCCGCACATACTGATTCAGTCCGTCTTCCTATCCTTCCACCAACACCTCGCTGGTATTCTCCTCTTGGTAGATCTGCAACCTCAATGATATCCTAACCTGTGATCATGTATCTTTTGTAGCACTATTCCTTAACCTCGCTGGTATACTATCGTGGTCCCAACTTGGTTACTCTACACAGCAACCCATCCTACACACAAAATTCTGATTCTTTACAATACTACTTACGCTGGTCATCCGCCTTCTGCATTGTCTGCCAATTCTCAAGTTTTTTACTGCCTATCAGCGACACTGCTACTTTCCTACTTAAGCCATCTGCGTTTCCATGTTACTCTTTAGGATTATGTCCGACCTCAAAATCAAACTCATCGGCAATATGGGGTTGTAGGTCCACCTTGATGAGAACACTTTTGCTTTTTATTCATTTATTCCCAAACTAGTCTCAGAGACAAATTCGCCATCATCAGTGGGTTCTTTAATTCTAAAACATGCAAAAAATAGCACAGTTTTAAACATTGTGTAACATTATTACGTTTTTACTAATTGCTTCAAAATATTATGTTCTACGAATAGTTTCGTAATACCTTATTTACTTTAAGCTACAGCATGGTTTTTACGTCTGCTGCCGTTGTTTCCTACGTATTTTCTATGTTTTTGTTGCCGTTTCTTCGGTGCACAGGATTTCATCTACAACTATATGAATGGCTGTCACTAAACAAATGTGGAAAAGAGAACTTATATACGTCAGTGCTGGACTGCTGCGACTGCTGTTCTCTTTTGGATGTAGTTTGGGCTTGCACTTAGTTGTCACGTAGTTTGTCATGTACTCACGTTCACTGGTCGGCTTTCAGCTGCTTTTATGCTTTTACACACAGAACAACGTAACTTTTGCAACTTGCTCGTAATCCAAAGCATCACGCCATCTTGCTGTTCGCATAAGTCGCAAGAATGTATGGCAATTGCGAGAAGGTTTTGAAAATTGTAGCGAGATTCTGTACCGTATTTATGTCTCTGTCTTCTGGGGGGGGGGGGGGGGGGGGTAGAGAGAGAGAGAGAGAGAGAGAGAGAGAGAGAGAGAGAGAGAGTGTGTGTGCGCGCGTTTTCTATGATCGGTAAAGAGTTTGTTTTTGCAAAGTATTGTGTTTTCGTTTATTACTTTTTTTTCCTTTCACTATAGCCTTATGTAATAATTTTCTTCTGTTGTTAGTCTCTGGTTTAACCTGTGTTTCAGGATGTGTACATCAGTTTTCATATTAATGGAGTGGCAGTTTTCATTCATTAGCTGTGCTGCGCAAGTGGAATGTGTGCTGTCACTCTTCAGAGCTCTCATGTGCTCCCCGACCTTGTTCGGAAATTTCTTTTTGTTTGTCCTTTGTATTGGGCTTGACCGGAGATACATGTGAGTTGGTACATTCCTGCATTGGTGAAATTGTTTGAGGTTCTTTTTTCTGTTGTTATCTTTTGTTGAACTGTGTTGTTTGTTCTTAATATTATTGGGATCAAATAAAACATAACTTTAAAAATTGTTATTATTGCGATCCCTTACATTTTCAATATGTTCCGAGTCCTACGTGTTATTCTAGTATTGTATGTTAGTGTATGTAAACGGCCTTGCCGCAGTGGTAAATTCGGTTCCCGTCAGATCTCCGAAGTGAAGTACTGTCGAGCTTGGGTAACACTTGGATGGGTCACCGTCTGGGTCTTCCCAGTGCTGTTGACGAGCGGGGTGCACTCAGCCCTTGTGAGGCCAATTGAGGAGTTCCTTGATTGAGAAATAGCGGCACAGGTCACGAAAAATGCCAACAGACAACAGACGGGGGAGCAGTGTGCTGACCACATGCCCTTCCGTATCCGCATCCGGTGATGCCTAGTGGCTTAGGATGACAGTACGGCCGGTCGGTACCGTTGGGCCTTCAAGGCCTGTTCGGATGGTGTTTGTTTTGTTAGTGTGCATCATCTGTTTCTTTTTCCTGGTGTGGTGTTGTCTGTGTGTTTTGTAGTGTTTTCAGACCCTTTTGTTGTGTACTTGAGTGAGTGGCCACTATTATTATCTTTCATTTTTACCTTGTTGTTGAGTTTGTTTATGGTGTCTTTTATTCATTTTCAACAACTTTTTTGTTACTTTTAATTCCTGTGTATAGCTTTCTGGTAAAAGAGGTGTTCTATTTACCCTGTGGGTATGTGTGTGAAACGCACAGCAAGACATGAGAGTTCGTTTGAGTTCCAGTATCCTTTCACGGTAAAATAATACAAATTAAGTCATGATATTACACGATTTTAGTTTTCACGTCTGGTACCGACATTACTTACAACTTCCGGGCTAATAGGCCGCGGTCGATGTATAAAAATATCGACCACTTCACCCTAGGGAGAGAGTTAGGATCGACGATGAAGAAAAAATTGGTTCAAATGGCTCTGAGCACTATGGGACTTAACATCTATGGACATCAGTCCCCTAGAACTTAGAACTACTTAAACCTAACTAACCTAAGGACAGCACACAACACCCAGCCATCACGAGGCAGAGAAAATCCCTGACTCCGCCGGAAATCGAACCCGGGAACCCGTGAATGGGAAGCAAGAACACTACCGCACGACCACGAGATGCAGACGACGATGAACAACAGCCACCCAATGGGCTAGTTTTCCTTCTGCTCATCAGTACGACGCAGATCGCATTGGAAAAGTGTTGAAGTATGATGTGCAAACTACCTTCAGACCACCAGGAAGATAAAAGTATGTTTAAGATCGGCAAAAGATATACAAAGTCCTTTGGCTACACAGGGTGTATAGAAAATTCCTTGTTGTGGTTGGGTTTATATAGGTACCACAAAAATAAGTGTTAACACCCGTCTGGTTGAACACAAGAGGAATTGCCGCCTGGGACATAATGATAAATCGGTCTTAGCGGAACATTTTTACCATTTTTATCATGAAATAAGATTCACTGTGACGAGTGTCATATCTAAAACACTGCATTATCACGCCCGTTTGTATAGAGGCTATTGAGATTTATAAACACCGTAATAATTTTAATAGAAAAGAGGATGGTGTTAAATTAGACAAAATTTGGATGCCAACATTGCAACATAGGAATTAAGCTCGATTACTTTCAGTGGAGAACGTTGGCACTACCAGAGATAATCTCGTAGCCGACTTCACGTGATGGACTGTGAAGCCCTCTACGCTGCCTATATATTCGGCGCTCCTTGTAGTTCTGGTAGCAGTTCACCATTGTACCTCTGAAGATGTCTCCAACGGTCAGAGAGAAAACGTTAAAAGAAAGTTTTATACATCGACCACAGTCTGTTAGCCCGGAAGTTTTAAGTGATGTTACGCCATTATACACATCTGTCTTCGAGTGAAAAGTGCATTAGAACCTAACTACACAGTGGCTTCACCTCCCTATACAGATTTGAATGCCAGAAGACAAGTACACAACCAATACACGACATGAGTGTGGTCTTGTTAATGGCTCTCTGTCTTCCACCATAATCGAGGCCATCAACAGGAGGTGGCAAATATGAGATAGTCATGGAGGTGGAAACGTGGGTTCTACTATGCCAAGACTGCTTGGTAGCTACTAGAGGAAAACGCAATTAGCAAAATGGCTCTGAGCACTATGGGACTTAACTTCTGAGGTCATCAGTTCTCTAGGACTTAGAACTACTCAAACCTAACTAGCCTAAGGACATCACACACAGCCAAGCCCGAGGCAGGATTCGAACCTGCGACCGTAGCGGTTGCGTGGTTGCAGACTGTATCGCCTAGAACCACCTGACCACTCCGGCCGGCCACAATTAGCAGGAGTACAAAATAAGAAAGTATTTATTACTTAACTTTGGTGTAGTCCATGATTAGTTGGTTGACAACTATAGAACACGCAACTAGACTAAGCGTCTGTAGAATGAATTTACAAGTCACGAATCTCGTAGTGACAAATTAATCTCTCGTAATATTGAATGTCGAATCCGGTGAATTTGAAGACTATCTTGGAACGGAGCTACAAAGACTTGATGGCAGCAATGACTGAGCTGCAGACTTACTTTCCAAGTACCAAGTTCGGACACATTTGTGGACGTTTTAAGCTGACAGCTTGGAGATGAGACTGCAACGGGTGAACGCCTTGAGAGTTAATGACATGGCCTAAGTACTCAAGTTCAGTCTTGAAAAATACACACTTGTCCTTATTACAATTAAGGCCAGCTTGTGAAAGCACTTGAAACAGGGCGCGAAGATTAGACAAATGTTCTGCGGCGGTACGACCCGACAGCACGATATCGTCGAGATAGTTGGCACAACACGGCACTGTAGCTGTAAGCTGTTCAAGGTATCGTTGAAATATTGCAGGAGAAGATGCACTACCGAATGGTAGCCTAAAAAATTTAAACAAACCTATACCTTTTGGGGCACGTCATCCAACGGAATTAGCAGGTAGGCATCGCGTAAGTCGATTCTGGAAAAGCAGCGACCAATACCTAACTTGTCGAGAAGTTCCTCCGGTCGTGGCAACGGGTAAGTGTATCACAGTCTGTGGATTTACTGTTGCCTTGAAATGTGCACATAAACGCAATCTATTTGTCGGTTTCTTCACGACAAGTAACGGTAAAGCCCACTGGGAAGCCGAAATGGGAGCTAACACACCATTTGCTTGCCAAAGTTTTAACTCGTATGCTACTTGGTCACGCAGTGCGTACGGCACATTGCGGGCATATAAAAAGCGTGGTTGAGCATTTTCCTTCAATGTGACATGTGCAACGAAATTATTGGCCAGACCTAAACCTTCACTAAACAAATCTGCAAATTCGTCGCACAAAGACGTAACACAATGTTCATAACTCACTGAGTTCGCTTGCAAAAGCCGATTGTGGATAGACAGACTGAAAATATTAAATAAGTCCATACCAAAAATGTGTGCACGCGACTTAGAACGGACAATACGAAACAGAACAGACTTCGTCACATGGAGATACGTAGCAGGCAAAACACAAGAACCAAAAGTTTGAGCCGGCCGGTGTGGCCGAGCGTTTCTAGGCGCTACAGTTTGGTACCGCGCGACCGCTACGGTCGCAGGTTCGAATCCTACCACAGGCATGGGTGCGTGTGTTGTCCTTAGGTTAGTTAGGTTTAAGTAGTTCTAAGTTATAGGGGACTGATGACCTCAGAACTTAAGTCCCATAGTGCTCCGAGCCATTTGAACCGAAAGTTTGAATCTCGTCTCCGTTGTAGGTAGTCATCACAAACAGGCAAGTGTACAATTTTCTAGGACTACGGCACAATGCAGAACACTGGAAATGAGTGGCAACGTAACGTCCTTGTTCTGTGTGGGTGTGGACATGTTACCGGAGTCAGAAACACTGTGCAAAACACTATTCGGTGTGTCTTGGGAGCGAGCGGTAGCTCGACGTCTACGTCTTGGTCGGCCTTGAACATTAGTGGGAGCCTGTGCTCGAGGCTCACGTTCACAGTTCGCACTAACGCTGTATTCTGTGCACCGTGCAAAGGTGTCGGTGCCTGTTATAATGTTAATCTGGTTACACGACTTATGTGTGTTCTTACGGTGGAATGTGAGGACGGGGCGGCGACCCAGAAGCCTGCAAGCAGACCGTGGCAATACGGCCCAGTTTGCCACATGCAAAGCAAGTCTCAATTGCGACAAGGACAATTAGTGCGAGAATGAGCATTAAAGCAAGGAGAAGACATTTTCGTTCCTACTGTAGGAACTGAAATCGCCGGCTGACCGAGGCGAGCGGGTCTCCGTAGCACGTGAGAACCGTTTACGTCTAGGCGCGGCAGCTGAGGGAATACGCCGGGCCGTGCGCTGAGGCTGCGGCGGAATTGAAAACATCGCCGACTGCGCAAACACCGCGTGGTGCGAAATTATCATTCGCCAAATCCGCAGAATCTTATGCCTTCAAGAATTTGCACAGATTGCATTAACGTAGGTTCGGGGTGACGGAGAATTTGGTCGCGAAGTTTCGCACTTTGATTGTTTTGCGTGACCGCGTCACGAATCATGTTATTATTGTAATATTCTCCAAACGAGCACCGAAAATTGCACTCGCGTGTCAATCCCTGGAGCTCAGCGATCCACTGTTAAACCGGGCTGTCGCAACATGTATGCGGGCAGCATAGTAAACGTCAAGGGCCTGCAAAATGTCTGTAAGGAAATTTATCCGTCGTAGTGGTAGGGAAGAGCTTCGCGATGGCGCGAAACACCTCCGTACCTGCCGTCGGTAGAAAATTGTTGAAGAGCACTGTGCCTTGTATTCCGTATGCGGCGGTATGGGTGGTATATTGGGAGCACCACTCACCCCACTGTTCGCGCCGCTCGCCCGGAACGGTGGAACTGCTGCAGGCAGGGCGTCGGCGACAGGGGCAGCGGTTGTGCCGGCACGGTTAACTCGGCGTGTTCGGTCAGAGTGTTAGCTGCCCTCTGTAATAAAAAAAAAATGAGTTAACTGATTAACGACGAGCTGAAACGGGCGACTTGCGACGTCCGCTACGAGCAGAAGCAACGAACAAACACGAACAAAATGAGACTTAAAAACAAAAACTGCTTGCGCCGCTCGCCCGTAACGGTGGAACTGTTGCAGGCAGGGCGTCGGCGACAGGGGCAGCAGTTGGCCGGGCGGCATGCGGAACGGTGGTCGCCAAGCGCACGATCTCCGATATGGTTTGCGCCAGCTGAGTCATCTGCTCCAGCTGAAACTGACAGAATTGACCTAAATCAGCTGTGTGCTGTAGGGGCGCATGCGCGGCAGGCGGCACATTTGGCATTGCCTGTATAGCAGCCGCGGTAACAGGAAGCAAAGGCATAATAAATATGTATGTCAAAGTGGCAAAAAAAAGAATACTAGAACACAAGCAAACACTGAATATGACTGGAAAGACCGAAAAACACATTTGCTCAAATGTACACGATGTGAGGAATACAAAGTCACAGTCAAACAAAAGACACAGAAACAGAACCCAAGCACGAATAAACTGGAAATGTTCAGAAAATATTTTTGACACACACAAAAACATTGCCATATGTAATATGACTTAATTCCATATAATAGTAATCTTCTCAAAGCCATACAAGAATGACCAGCTTCAGAGCCAGGCTCGTCACCATTTGATGGCCCTAGATCTTCCACGATAATCGAGTCCATCAACATGAGGTGGCAAATATGAGGTAGCCAAGGAGGTGGAAACGTGGGTTCTACTATGCCAAGACTGCTTGGTAGCTACAACACGAAAACGCAATTAGCAGGGGTACAAAATAAGAAAGTATTTATTACTTAACTTTGCTGTAGTCAATGATAATCTGGTTGACAATTGTAGAAGAAGCGACTACACTAAGCGTCTGCAGAATGACATAATTTACAAGTCACAGTGACAAATTAATCTCCCGTAATCTTGAATGACGAATCCGGTGAAATTGAAGACGAACTTGGAAAGGAGCTACAAAGACTTGATGGCAGCAATGACTGAGCTGAAGACGATGACTGACATCGGCGCTGGCTGACCACTGAGTGCTGCTCCGAACTGTAGACTGGCACAACTGCATTACTCTCCTGCTGCACATTAAGTGGCCTAGTGGCGCTTTTTTTCTTTATTGTGATTTCATTCCCCTGCCCCATATGGGCAGGGGAGGGATGTCAGTGGCACAATCCGCCGCTCTTCAGCCGAGTGACATGACAATTAAACAAGAATAAAATGATACATACATAAGGCGATAAAAAAGGGTAACATAAAACAGGGTAAGGGGAAAAAATGGAGGTAAAAATACATTGACATGGAGACGTTCATGGGGGACAGCTATAAAGGTCATCAGAAAGTTAATAAACACAGCTGGCGATTCTTAAAACACAGAAAAGGCACTGAATGCGCATTCACAGGTGAAAAGTCGGCCACAGTATTAAAAACACTCCAGAACAGCACACTTAAAACTCACTTGGAGCACACACGATGAAGAATAAAACTGCCATGTGTGGCCTGCCGAGGGAAAGGTCAGAGGGGATGGAAAAGGAGGGGAGAGCAAGGGGCAGCAGGGGAAACGGCGGGATGAAGAGCGTAGGGGCGTCAGCGGGTACACTAAGAGGCAGGAGACACGTGGGGCAGGGGATGAAGAGGGAAGACAAGGCAGGAGCAAGTGCAAAGACACTGAAAGGGGACACAAGAGAGGGAGGGGGAATAGCAGGGGGAAGCCACTCAGGAGGAGGAGGGGAGGAGAGGGAGCCCTGAGGAGGAGGCAGGAGTTAGAGTCGGTAGGAAGGGTAGATGTCAGGGCGAAGCTTATCATCCGGGAGGGGTAGATGGTGGAAGTTGCGTCGGGAAAGGTGATGGAGGGTGTGGAGATGGAGAGAGGGTGGGACACAATGGTAAAGGCGCAGCAACTGTTTGGGGGTGGAGGGGAAGGGCAACACCAGGGGGTGGGGGGATCAAGGAGGCGGTCAATATATAGTTAAAGGAAAAGGAGAAGGTGGGGGAAGGTGATGAGGTTGTAGAGGATGCGCATGGGGAACAGAAGGCTGATGCAGAAGGCGATGCAGAGCACATGGCATTTTAGGATTTGGAGAGATTTATAGAACTAGGGAGGGGCGGAAATCCAATCTACGTTGACATAACAGAGAATGGGGTGTATCAAGGATTTGTAGGTGTGAAGGATGGTGGAAGGATGCAGACCCCACGTCCGGCCGGACAGAAGTTTCATGAGGAGGAGGTGGTTGTGAGCTTTGTGTTGGATGGTAAGGAGATGGGGAGTCCAGGTGAGGTGGCAGTCGAGGGTGAGGCCAAGGTATTTGAGGGTAGGAGTGAGGTGGATAGGATGGCCGTAAATGGTGAGGTAGAAATCATGGAGGTGGAAGGAGCGAGTGGTGTGGCGTATGATGATCGCCTGTGTCTTGGAGGGATTGATACAGTGGAACCACTGCTTGCACCAAGTGGTGATTGGTCAGGGTGGGTCTCCATGTCAATGTATTTTTACCTCAATTTTTTCCCCTTACCCTGTTTTATGTTACCCTTTTTTATCGCCTTATGTATGTATCATTTTATTCTTGTTTTAGTTGTCGTGTCACTTGGTTGAAGAGCGGCGGATTGTGCCACTGGCATCCCTCCCCTGACCATATGGGGACGGCCGTAAATGGTGAGGTAGAAATCTTGGAGGTGGAAGGAGCGGGTAGTGTGGCCTATGATGATCGCCTGTGTCTTGGAGGGATTGATACAGAGGAACCACTGCTTGCGCCAAGTGGTGATTGGTCAAGTTGGTTTGGAGGGTACGGTGGGACCGTCGAAGGGTAGGATAAAGGGCTAGGAAGGCGGTATCATCAGTGAACTGGAGAAGATGAACCGGTGGGGGAGGTTTGGGCATATCAGCAGTGTACAGGAGATAGAGGAGAGGGGAAAGGACAGAACCTTGGGGCACACTGGCAGAGGGATAGATAGTATGGGAATTGGAATTGTGGATAGTAACATAGGAGGGACGATGGGAGAGGAATGAAGCAAAGAGACAGACAAAGTTGACGGGGAGAGCATAGATCTAGAGTTTGAAGAGGAACCCGGGATGCCAGACACAGTCATAGGCGTTCTGGAGATCAAGAGATCAAGGGAAACAAAGATAGCGGAGCGACGGGAGTTAAGTTGGAGGGAAAGAAGATTGGTAAGATTAAGGAGCTGGTTGTCAGCAGAGAAGGAAGGCCGGAAGCCACATTGGGTAAGGGGAAGGGGGTGGTGCTGGTTAAGGTGGCAGTGAATACGGTGAGAGAGGATGGCCTTGAAGACCTTACTGAACACGGAAGTGAGGCAGATGGGACGATAGGAAGAGTAATCAGAGGGGGGGGGTTGTTAGGTTTAGGGAACAGCAGGACATGGGAGGTCTTCCACAGGTCGGGGTAAAATCCAGTGGAGAGGAGGACATTGTACAGGGTAGCAAGGACAGCAGGGAAGGATGGGGGAGATTCCTTGAGGTGGCGGTAGGTGATGTCTTAATAACCAGGGGCAGTGTTGCATTTGGAGCAGAGGACGAGTGTGATGTCATGTGCGGTGATGGGAGTGTTGATGTCTGAGGGGGGTAACTGATCCAAGTACTGGAAGCTAGGGGCAAGTGGGGGGACAGAGGTGTCAGTGTGGTCGAGGATGGTGGGGAAGAGGGAGTAATCAAAATGGGGATCGTCAGGAATGGAGAAGACCTCAGATAGGTGGGAAGCAAAATGGTTAGCCTTACTTAGGTTGTCGGCAAAGGGTAGATCGTCATGGAGGATGGGGTAATGTGGTGTGGGATGGCTATCAGTAAGGCGGTGGAAGGCTGACCAGTTCATGGAGGAGTTGACATGGAGGGTGGAGTTGAGTTGTGTGCATGTCTGGCGCTAGTCCCGGCATTTCTTCGCTGTAAGGAGGTTCTGGATGTATCGCTGTAATTGCCAGTGGCGAGTGAGAGTATCCCAGTGATGAGTGTGGAGGAAGGAGCAGCAGAGCCTGCGGGATTCACACAAAAGAAGGACGGCCTGTGGAGGAAGCTTAGGGAGGTGAGGGTGGATGAGTTTGGTAGGGGTATGAGCCTCCACAGCGTGAGTGATGATCTTCTGAAGGAAGGAAGAGGCATGGGTGATGTCAGCAGGGTGGTGAAAGGTGAGGGGGTGGCTTTCGACCTGTAAGGCAATGAATTCCCGGTAGGCATCCCAATTGGCATGGCAGTAGTCATGGACAGACTTTGGAGGGGCAGCTGGGCGGGTGGCTGCAGGGGTGGGACGGGTAGAGGAGATGGTGAGAAGGACAGGGAGATGGTCACTATCAACGGGATCGAGGACATCAACGGTGATGCGACCAAGGAGGTTGGGGGAAGCGAGGATAACATCGGGGGTGGAGTTACTTTCAGGATGGGTTTGCTGTGGGAGAGAAAGGAGGTCACCATGGAGGGTGGCAAGGAACTGATGCCACTGCCGAAGGATGGCAGGGTCATGGCTGTGGATGTTGAGGTCAGCGGCCATCACATAGATAGAGAAGGTATGGTCAACATGGGAAATTAAGTCGAAGGGGAGAGGAGCTGCGGTGCAGATATAGATAGTGGCACAAGTGATGGTAAGGGAGGGAAAAAGTAGGCGGAGGAGAAGATGTTCAGTCGGGTCATTGGGGAGGGGTTGTGACTGGACAGGGAGATGCTTGAGGTGGCCTATAGCAACCCCACCTTCAGCTAATGCATGAACAGGTATTTGTTTGCCGGGAGGGAGCGAATGTTGAGGTAGAGGAGACAATAATGTTGATGCGCCAGGAGGTTGGCAGTGGGAAGGGAATGGGAAGGGGAGAGAGGGGCTTAAACGCGGGTGTCAAGGCGGGTGAAGGTAAAGTGGGCCTGGTTGTGGAAGTAGGCGTTAAAGTGGAAAACAGAGCGGGTGGCAAAGGAAATCTGCTGGAGTGTGTGGGGGCGCTGAATGGGGTGGATGTTCTGTAGGAGGAACCAGATGATGTCTTCTGCTGTAGGGGGAGTGTGGAGGGAATTGTTAGGGTGGATGGGTGGGTTGATGGGGCGAACAGAGATAGTGAGCTCAAGGTTGGTGGGAGGGGGTTTGGCTTTGCGTTTGGAGGAATATGTGGTGTGAGTTTCATTGCAGGTGTTGCAGGAAGGGGGGGAGGCGAGGTTGGGACACTGTTTAAGGAAGTGGGAGGCTTTACAAGGGGGGCAGGTCGGGGACTTCTTGCAGCTTTGGGTGAGGTGGTCATTGTACTGGAAACAGCGCTGGCAGCCGTAGGATTGAGGAAGGGAATGGGGCGGGTCAACAGGGTGGCAGCAGTTGAACATCAGGGCTCCTTGCGTGAGGAGGTGGTCGATGGAGGAGGCGGACTCTATAAATATACGCATGAGGAAAGTACGGCCAGAGGAGTTATAAATAAGGCAGGCCGAGTAGACTTCCAGAGAGGGGTGCGCGTTCAGTTCCGCCAACATCTCAGCCTCTGTGACCACAGGGCCGAGTTTTGTGATGACGGCGGTGAGGGTCCGCGGAGGGGTTCAGGCTGACGAGGAGAGGAGGATGTAAGGAATGGGGTGAGGGATGCATTGGGCCCAAAGGTGGTGCAGGGAAGGCGCCGGAGGGGATCAGTATGGAAATAGGGAGAGGGAGACTTGATGAGAACAGAGTCTCAGCGAGGGATAAGTTGGGTGATGGGTGCACTGGGGATGTACTTCTGGATTTCAAGAGTGAGGGTGCGGGCATCCAGGAATTTCGGATCAGGGTCGACTAGGACGAAGGTATACAGGGAGTGGGCTGGAGAGGAGGGAGGTGGGGTGGTATCCATGGCAGGGTCAGCGGAAGGTGGGGCAGGCAGTGGCTTTTTGGATGAGGGAGTAGAGAAGAGGTCGCCACTGGGCCGTTTGGAAAATTTTTTGCCGGTGTTGCCTGGTAGGAGGGATGAGGGAATGGATGGATGGGAAGGTAGTGGGAGGCAGGGCCCTCCAGCGAGGCAATAGCGCCGGGTGAGAGGGTAGGACGCTCTGTTGCGTCGACTGTGGCGCGGCGGGCGGTGACTCGGGCAGGGGAAGCAGGGGTAGTTGCAGGGGGGAGCGGGGAAAATCGTCTCGTCGGGCGACAGGAGCGGAAGGGGAGGTGGGAGCAGGGGCAGGGTCAAGGGCAGGAGTAGGTGCAGGAGCAGGGGCAGGGGAAGGAGTGACATACAGGTGGGGATACAGTGATGAGGAGCAGATAGATGGGGAGGAGACCGTGAGTAGGGGAGGTAGATGAGACAGGTTAATCCCAGAGGAAGCACTCCACGATGTAACTGTGGGGGCAGGTGAAGGGGAGGTATAGATGATGGTGGTAGTTGGGGTGTCCACGATTGCAGGCAGTGCCCACGGGCGACAGGAGTCGCCGAAGGAGAAAAGGGACTAAAACGGGGGGGGGGGGGGGGGGGGGGGGCAGCTACGAGCGCTGGGCGGCGGCGAGCACAGGGCGGTGGCGGCGGCGGCAGGCGGCGAGGACCGGCAGGCGGGCAGCAGTGACGGCGTGCAGATGGACAAGAACACGAAAGGCACGGTTGTAGCCCAGTGTAGCCCAGGCAGTGTGAGTCCTCGATCAGGAAGTGAGGGAATCCAACCCTCGAATGCCTAGCGGCGCCTCGCGGGGAGCATAAGTACTGCGATTGGTTGTGTACTCTTTGGCTAACACAGTCGTTCTTCTTTTCCGTTTATCGAAAGAATGGCATCCGGCGGATCGATCTCTGAGGCGGCGGCGTGGTCGTATGACTGACGACATCACACTTGTGACCAAGTAATAAATATTAACCCTTACCAGAAAAACAAAGAGTTGCTGTTCCACTTCTCTAGCGACCCATTGTCCTTCGATCTACATATGAGATGAGCGAAAAAAAATTCATATACACACACTGAAATGATAATGCTGAGTCACATCTCATATTAACTTCTTGAAATTTAGAGTGATTTACAGAAAAACATTGATCGAGAACGATCCTACATACATACATATAAAACTTTGGAATGTGCCGTCAGAGATTCTACAAACCATGATGCTGCTACTGCTGAAATATAAGCTTAATATCAAGTCCTGAACACATCTTTCACGTTCAGACCTCTGATCCTGTTCCGCAGTGGACTACAGAACTCTTCTGCACCCTTAAAATTGAAGTTTAGGTTCCTGATATAGAATTTCGAGGTGTGTGTTGTGACACTTTCACAAGATACAGGATTTGTGGAGAAAAAAAGTCACTCCAGCTGAAAAAATGCAGCACCCATACATAACGCCCGTGTTGTTTTTAACTGAAATCTCCTCATAGTTTATAGGTATTTATTTAAGCTATAGGCAGAATGATTCCACTACCACGCAAATTACTTTAAATGACGCGTGTGCTAATCGTGATTAGTAAAGTATGTTTTTTTTCTATATTTATATTAACATATTACAAAAAATTCAACCTCTTTACACGTTGTAGTACATGAAAGTTGTAATAGGTACTTTTGAGCTGGAGGTCGGAATAAGAAACTGTCATTCAGGTGGACGAGTTCGAGGTCCCGAGTTCGAGTCTCGGTCGGGCACACAGTTTTAATCTGCCAGGAAGTTTCATATCAGCGCGCAGTCCGCTGCAGAGTAAAAATCTCATTCTGGAAACATCCCCCAGGCTGTGGCTAAGCCATGTCTCCGCTATATCCTCTCTTTCAGGAGTGCTAGTTCTGCAAGGTTCGCAGGAGAGCTTCTGTAAAGTTTGGAAGATAGGAGACGAGATACTTGCAGAAGTAAAGCTGTGAGTATCGGCCGTGAGTAGTGCTTCGGTAGCTCAGATGGTAGAGCACTTGCCCGCAAAAGGCAAAGGTCTCGAGTTCGAGTATCGGTCGGGCACACAGTTTTAATCTGCCAGAAAGTTTCATATCAGCGCGCACTCCGCTGCAGAGTGAAAATCTCATCCCGGAAAAAAACTTTCTTTACTCATCTTGTAGTAGATACATACAAAATACATCATTCGTACAAAATCTCATCCATCACCAACGTTCTTCATGAACTGTACAAGTATTACGCCCTCTCCCCAGTTGATAGCTTCCTTACCACCCATCCAAGTAGTGAACATGTTTTTGTTCTCTTGATTCGCTCGGTCTACACATTCTTGACTTTTGTCTGTGTCCAGGTTTCCATTAACTGGCCACAGTGGTGGTAAACCTTCTAAGACATCATTACAAACTTCGCGACCGTATGCAGAATGCAAAATATTTGGAGTGCCAATATCTAGCAAGTTATAGACTACTCCATCTGCCCGTTTTGATGCGAGCGCCTTCAATACAACAAATTTTGTTACGTGGTCTCGACATTCGAGAAGAAAATTAAACATTCCGTCTGGTTGAGATGGGTAATCGATGAGATCCACTTGGCATCTACTGAAATGCGATGAAATCCTCTGCTTTACAACAGTCCCTTCTTTCGCACTTATTTGTATTTGTTGACTAGGTTCACATAAATCCACAAATATTTTTATTTTGGTCTCGATTTTATTTTTGTAAAGTGTATTTAATTGTTTTATCATTCTGCCTCTTCCAATTTGGCCAATATACAATACGGCAAACAGCTCTTCGGCATGGACAAACATTTTTACTTTCTCGAGCATCTGACACCGGTTCATTGAATTTTTTGCTGTCTTGTGCAGTCAACACATCATACCTTTGAATTATTCGATAACCTCGAGTTGATTTTTCCTTCTTGAAAACTTTTATTCGCTTTACATCTTCAGTTATGAAATCATACTTCCGTTTACTCATTAAAACACTATTATATTTTGAATCTTCGCGGAAGAGGTTTGCGAAGAACCTTTTCTTCATAACACTCACCAATTCGGCGCTTAATTGCATAATAATAATCTATCTGCTTACAAAAAATCACGGCACAAATTCAAGCACTCGCAGCCGAAGCAAATAATGAGAAATAGAAACACCCGCCGACGACGAGACGCTGCCGACACCAAACTAAACATGGTGGGAGAGGGGAAGAGGTAGGAAGAGGAGATGAGAGAAACATACGTACGAACTTTAACGATATGGAAACCGTTAATGTGCAAATTGGGTTAATCCCAAAGGACAGACACTACATCTTCAGTGCAGGTGCACAACAATCTCGAACTCACGGGAATCGGCGAAATGCCGGGAGTAATGAGGATAATTGACAAGGGGCACTACATTAGTAGTGTGTGGATAAGTTGAGAATTTGGGTCTAACGGGAGGCATGCTAGCGTAGTGCTTGTAGCTGCAATGATTACTGTGTAAGGATGAATTGGTGGTCAAAGCATCTGCGTAGTAAGTAGGAGAGCTGGGTTCAAATCCCCGGTCCGGCGCAAATTTTAAACTTTCCCTGTTGATTTCAGTCAATGCCCACTCGTAGCTATTGTCTTTCATTCCTTTGTGCCTTAGTTCATAATGGCTGCTGGATCAAATTGGCGTCCGTTCCTTTGGACACATCCGAAAGAACAGACACCACAAACTTATTTACAGGTCAGCCATACACTAAAGATTTATTATTCAGTTTTCACCTAGGTAGCAACAAGAGATTGATAAACTTGTGACCAGCGTGTTTCCTTAACGTTGTGAATCACCGAGATAAAGAAATCAGCTTCGTAATTTCTGAACCGTACTAAAAGTTTTGATTTAGCTTAGGTTAGAAAAACCCTCCCTTGGGATCAAAGACGTTTTGCTGATAAATTAGCCACAATGTCATCAGAGAATGTTCGTCTTCGCAGATCAGAGACAGAAAAGGTAAATGTGATTTTAGTAAATCGCAGGAGCGTCCGAGGAAAGGTCCCAGAATTAGTATCGCTTACTGAAGATTATAATGAACAGATAGCGTTAGTAACAGAAAGTCCGCCTCCGTGGGGGCCCGGGTGTTGTGTGTTCATCATCATCATTTTCATCATCATTGACAAGAAAGTCTCCCGAGAGGCGTCAGATTTTTAGTTTGCAGCACGGCGGCCGAACCCCGAAGGGGATATCCCGGCCAATAAATACCATACGATCATTTCATTTCATATCAGTAACAGAAAGCTGGTTGAAACCAGACGTTAATGACAACGAAATCCTAATTTCATAATGGAACATTTATCGTAAGCATAGGTTAGCCGCCAATGTCGGTGGCGTGTATATTGCAGTAAAGAATTCGATAAAATCTAGTGAGGTTATCACGGATTCCGATTATGAAAGCAGATGCCATACTGTGAACCATAGGAGAAATCTTATAAGGCGCTTTTTCGACAGATTCTCAAGTATTGTTCCTCTATCTGGGATCCCTACCACGTAGGACTGATGGAAGAGATAGAGAAGATCCAACGAAGAGTGGCATCATTCGTCACAGGATCGGTTAGTCGGCACGAAAACGCCTAAAATAGCAGGTGGAGCAAAAGCAATTATCTTTTCTACACACCATCTGAAGCCCTATAATGTTCCAGTCAGGAAGTGCGAATTCGTCAGTGTCCTAGCCCACAGCCCTGATAAAGCCCCAGGAGAAGACCACATCCTAAGCCAAATGCCCAATTAACTGTCTGTGGACTGTCTGCGCCGTATCCTTTCCATCTTTAACCGCATCTGGAGCGAGGGCCTGATCCAGTGGCAATGGTGGGAAAGCATCCTTGTCCCAGTACTGAAACCGGGTAAGCAAACTCCAGAGACGGACAGTTATCGCTTAATTAGGCTCACCATTGTTGTCTGGAAGTTGCTTGAAGGCATGGTGAGCCAGTAGCTGTGTTGGCTCCGTAAGTCCCAAAGTCAAAGAGCTTACGACACCACATGGCGACACCACATCCACCACAAATGAGGTCTCCAGAGTCCGATCCCGATTTTTATCCAGAAATTCTTGTCTCCTCGTATTTTCCAGGTTAAAGTTAGTGCCTCCTACAGTTCTTCCCATATCCAAGAGACTGGTATCTTGCAGGGCTCTATACTGAGTGTCCCTCTTTCTAGCAGCCACCAATAGTTTAGCAACAGTTGTGGAGTCCTCAGTATCACCCTCCTTGTATGCTGATCACTTTTGCCTCTACTATTGATCTTCTAATATGGCGTCGCCGAACGTTAACTCCAAGGCGTCATACGAAACGCACAAGCATGGGCCCTCATCCATGGCTTTTGGTTTTCAGCTGCCAAGACTCGTGTCATGTGCTTATGTCAGCGCCATACCATTCACCCACAATCTGAACTTTACCTTGACGACCAACTACTCAATGTGATGGACACTTACCCACTTATCACTTTTTAGGACTGGTCTTCGATGCTCTAAGCACTATGGGACTGAGGTCATCCGTCCCCTAGACTTAGAACTACTTAAACCTAACTAAAGTAAGGGCATCACACATATCCATGCACGGGGGAGGATTGAACCTGCGACCTTAGCAGCAGCGCGGTTCCAGGCTGAAGCGCCTAGAACGGCTCGGTCACAGCGGCCGGCGATTACGATTGTAATCCACATCTGGACCCTCCTTTCTGAACTCAATTTGTTTCGTCTACCACCTCTCCTCTGCATGGTGCATCCTTCAGCCACAGCCTCGTCTTTACCTATTACAAGTTCCAAAAGACTTGATTCATCTTGAGGCCCTCCGCCACTAATTTTTATCCGTCCTTGGCGCATCCCAGGGTTCAGAAGTAGTCTATACTGATGGCTCGATGGTTGCTGATCATTTAGGCTTTGCTGATTCTCACACTGCACTTATTGAACTGTGCTCCCTACCAGATCACTGTAGTGTTTTACAGCGTAGTTGATAGCCATCTCTCATGCTTTTGAGTATATCAAATCCTGCACTGGTGAGTGAATAGCTGCTGGTGGGAGACTCAGGACCAAACACTCTGACTCATAAGCTATGGTGAGATTATCAAGCAGCACACGCTAACTACGAAGAAAATCAGGTGTTCTTCGGTTTGTTACTTCTATACTTGATTAGGTTCCGTGATTTAACAGCTGGTGTTGGGTTGAGGGCTCATCCGTGACTGAACAGACTTTGTCATTTTCATGCGGATTTCATACGTCTGTCTGACATCATGGGACTAATCACTGCACACTGGTCCGCAGTTATGTATTTTCGAGAGTGATCTATTGACATAAATATCACTCCCGTCCTAGGGAGTATCACTAAGTAATTAAGTCTATGATTGTATAAATTAATTTATAATTCGAGAATGAAATGTATAAAACAGATTCAAAGTTTTGAAAAACAGTAATGAATCACAATTATAGTGGCATGGTATGGCTCTGCAGATATCATAGATTAATTTTTTCTTATTTTTGAGAAAAAATTTGCTTATTTCCCAAACTGATTCCAATTTTTTTGAAATCTCGGAAGAAGGATGATGTGTAATATTTCTTGGCTTTACGGCCATCATATTCGGCTCTAAGAAAAGCTCTTCTTAGAGCAGCTGAGAAAGCAGCAGTGGCAAAATGACGTAATGTGGTGTGAGGTACAGATGACAGATGGTTTGTTCGGTGCGGGTATTGTGAGAAAAATCGCCTACACTGGGATTCTTCTCCGCTATTGGCTGCTGCGTTAGGAGGTTCTGCGCCAAAATAACAATCTTCCGTTATTAATATTAGAAAAATTGAACTGTGTAGCCGGCCGCGGTGGTCTCGCGGTTCTAAGCGCTCAGTCCGAAGCCGCGCGACTGCTACGGTGGCAGGTTCGAATCCTGCCTCGAGCATGGGTGTGTGTGTTGTCCTTAGGTTAGTTAGGTTTAAGTAGTTCTAAGTTCTAGGGGACTGATGACCACAGATGTTAAGTCCCATAGTGCTCAGATCCATTTTGAACTGTGTATTTACTTGCATTTCATGTTAAAGCATCTCTCAGTAGCAGGCTCTCATTTCATTATTTGAAAAGTGTTGATTACCAGCAGAATAGTAAACAGCTGCTAAACGAAAAGGAAGACGAAACACTTCTCAGATCTTCGGATCGTTCCTAAATTGAATGGCGGGCGAAATGGTTCGGTTGAAAGATCAGAGCTGGTTCGTCAGTGTCGGTAGACAGACATGATTCTGACTTTGACGGTATTCGTAAAGAACTTAATTAGCTGTCAATGGTTATTTGGACACGTACTTAAAAGCAATTACGCAAATACGCAGTTCACTGTTTCGTTTATTTTTTATGAACGTCTGAAGGGTGGAAATTATTTGTGATTCACAAAGTGGACCAAAATTGTGCAGTGTCTCGTATCCTGCTAATAAAAAGCGAGTGGCATCCCGTATAAACAAACTAAATGAAAATTTAATTATTTATAGAATATCCGTTCCTCAATATAACGGATTCACAACCTACGAGTTGTTTTCTGCGCAGGGGTCAACAGTTATAAAAGACCGCAAGTTGGTGAACATTAATTAGACCTTATACATTTAACTCAGGGTGGTGGAAGCAAATAGGCACCTCTTGTCTACTGCAGTGTTAGTACAAATGAGAATAGGGACACGTCATCTGTGGCAACAAAGAGCAGGTATGAAGGAGAGAAATTTTCCTGGGAGGGGTATTATTATACGCACATAGATCTCTCTCTCTCTCTCTCTCTCTCTCTCTCTCTCTCTCTCTCTCTCTCTCTCAGCTGGCCGTAATTTTCATAAGCAGATGTAGCAACACTACTTTGAGACATTTGCCGAAGAATGCAAAGTCTTGAATAGCAGCATACTAGAAGATTCGACATATCCGTGCGATCTCCTCCTTCATCTTGACGCACAAGATTGTCGAATAATCGAAGCCACATCACCATATCTTTATAGGGTACGTTAGGATCACCCCAGTGAATCCCATGGAAAAAATGTATTAAGCATTTTGCCGTCCTCCGTATTTTAGCACACTTCGCATCCTTGAAAGACCTCGGTGATGCAATAGTTGCTGAGAATGTCCCTACTATACAGATATCTGCTATGAATGCAATACTTTTAAATATGAACTGTCTACGTTCATCATCAGAGAAACCATGAAGTAAAGCAATAGGTTAACAAAAAAGTAGTCGCTACAGCCTGGAAACGAGCGACCGCTACGGTCGCTGGTTTGAATCCTGCCTCTGGCATGGGTGTGTGTGATGTGCTTAAGTTAGTTACGTTTAATAAGTTCTAAGTTCTAGGCGACTGATGACCTCAGAAGTTAAGTCGCATAGTGCTCAGAGCCATTTGAAACAAGCCATTTTAAAAAAGTAGTGGCAGCTTACTTGGCTGTTGTGGTTACGTAACAGACATTGTGATTCATTATTGATCATTTCAGCTGTACATTTATCACAATACATCTCAACTGAAGGTGGTCCATGACTCTCCCATCAGGCATTCGAAAAAATGGTTCAAATGGCTATAAGCACTATGGGACCTAACATCTGAGGTCATCAGTCCCCTAGACTTAGAATCACTTAAACCTAACTACATCACACACATCCATGTCCGAGGCAGGATTCGAACCTACGACCGCAGCAGCTGCACGGTTCCGGACTGAAGCACCTAGAACCGCTTGGCCACAGCGGCCGACGGGCATTCGAGTCACAGTGGTTAAAGTAGGCTCGTACTTTAAAATGAGTTTTCCCTCTTAAACATGTGAGATAGCAAATTGAATCTGCACGATACATAACACAGTAATGGTATAAGTTATGTAGGTAACATGTATTAATGAAGATCGTTCAAGATGTGACTACTCGTAAACAGTTTTATGTAAACATCCTAGAGCACATTACGCACATTTCTTTGTTTCGCCCACTTAAGCATGTTGTAAGAGGTACCATTCTCTTTATTAGTGAATGCGTAGTGCTCAAAGCTAATTTTCGTAACATACTGAGAAAGTAAGAGCTCTAGAATATTTTTTCTGATGTGTGGGCACTGCTGTGTTCTTGAATAAAACAGAATCGTGCAGTCAGTATTTTACTTTGATAGCTTTGAAATAGCGATAGCTAAAGCATGAACCTCAATATCCACAACCACAGTTTGCACAATACACTCACTACCACTTCTCAAATTTCACAGCTAAAATTACGACACTACTACTGTTCCTCCTAGCCTGCAAAAGCATCACCTTATGGCTTATTCACAGACATCCTGCACACTTGATGTTGAATAAGTGAATGACGATGGAGTCATAGTGGTCATTCAGACACATACAGTTGGTACACCGAAGGGACAAACAGAAATATATTGTTCGTTTGGAATAAAGCATGTTTTGCATTCAAGCCTAAAGGAGGTTTTTACATAACGTAATATTCCTTTTGGAAATTCAGCTTCCACTCGTATATTGCAGGATCTAAACAGACACATGTTTAATATGAATCACTGAGTCACCAAAATCTTTGCATGCCGCTCCAACAGGAACTTTTTTTTTCCGTAACAAACTGATTCCGACACCTCCTCCAGCAGATCCGTCGTGGGGTGTTCCTCGTCCAAGGTGTTAAACAGGTAGCGAGAAGAGCTTAAAATGTGCTTAGACTCGATACAGAACAGTTTTGGGATAACATTATGGTGTGCAAACGTTTCTCTACCCGTTTGCTTGGCTCTTGAAAATTAACACCGAATGGACGTACTCAAGCATTGTGCACTTGCAATGATGTCTTAGTCGAGAACTTTGTATGATCTGGATGTAAATGTGGCATAAGGCTCAAATGCACTAACAGAAACTCGCAACTTGGCTGTCCGAATATATACAGGTAAGACGCCACTGTATTGGCTGGATTTACAAGTATCAAATATACGAAGTGGTCTCGAGGAAGTGGTGAAATTGAGAAAGTAAGAAAAGAGAGGTCTTTTTCAATTCTAATTACACCCTTTACTCCTCGACAAATAGATAATGACGATTATTGGAGATGGGGTTTGCTGCTGGTCAGTGAGAAACGACATCCAGCTGGAGCGGCTGTGGAGATATCATTTTTTTTGGACGCTATACAGCTATAAACAACGGTCGGAAATGTTATGCTGCTTGAACGTAAAGTAACTGTGGCATGCGGTCCTATGTAAAATAATCGCTAAGCTGGTCTAAGTCTCTCATTCAGTGCCTAGTTCACCAGTGTGATGTGGCAGTTGAAGAGAGCAGAACGAAAACCGAAGTTTTAAATTTCACACTCAAGAAACCGTTCAAACAGGAGAATCGTGAAACATGCCGTCATTTGACAATCGGACAGACTAACTTACGGACGACATAGTAGTAATCATCCCTGGCCTAGAGAAACAACTGAAAGATTTGAAAACAAATAAATCACAAGGTCCAGATCGAATCCTAATTAGGTTTTACAAAGAATTCTCTATAGCACTGGCCCCTGACCTAGCTTACATTTATCATGAATCCTTCGCCCAGCACAAAATTCAAAGTGACTGCAGGTTTTAAAATACCTGGCACCTACATGAAACAATCATGGAGTTGTGACATCATTCAACTGCTCACTAAGATTGAGGAGTCATGCCTGCATGTTATGTAGTCTGTACTGCAGAAGAGTTGTCACTGTTTGGTTTATTTAGCACTAAGGCCAGCAGCTTGTTTAATTTCAGTCTTCTCCCCTTTTTGTTAAAGTTGTTTTCGAATTTCTGTGACTTTTCTGTACATCCTAATATAATAATGATCAAACCATGATTAAAGTAGCGCCACATAAAATTTGAATCAGAATGTCGTAACAATGCTTTTCATGAGACTTTCATGGAACGAAAAAACTGGATACCCCTGTAGGCACCTGAGCACATACTGTTCAACCCTAGTGACATTACCCAGTGTTCCCAACATAATTCCTTTCTCAATGAACAAAATATGTGGTACTAAAATGGGGACAATTCTACAGTGTAAGGGAGTGTTCAAGAGTTTCCTATGTAGCTTCATGAGTTTATCATGTGTTAGAGCTGCTGTACACGCCACATGTTGTCATGCAGGTGGAAGACATTGAGAATTGGCTGCTGGCATCATTTGTTGCGATAGGCAGCATTATCATCAACCAGCAGCTTCCAATATTAGTCCACATTCACTGTCTTTCGACAATGCAGGTAATCAAACATATATACACCTTTTGAGTCCCAAACCAAAACTACCAAAACTAGCCTAGCAGAAAGTTGACAATTTCAATGCATTTCTCCAACTTTTTCCATTCCATACTCATCCTCTTGTTATCTGAGGTATAGCAGTGACCCATATATCATTGCAGGTTATGATATGGCCGAGAACAGCTTCTCTTTCTTCTTCTTCATAGTGATTCAGAAGCCATTGGCAAATATTTTTCCATACAGCCTATTGTGCCTCAGTGGGAAGCCGTGAAACCCACCTTGCCAATATTTTTCCGTATTCAATGTATCCAATAAAATAGTATGGGAACTTCCAAAACGTATCACCACTTGTGATAAACTCTTGGTAACAGCTTTCTAGTGATCATGAACTGCGCTTAGAGTCCCTCCAAAAAATCACTTAGTTTCTCAACATTGTTAGAGAGAAAACAAATAATAATGTATTTCTCAACAGCAAGTGGGACCTTCTGATCACTCATGGTGAGTGTCATGCAAGGCTATCCCCCCCCCCCCTCCTTTCTCTTGTAAGGCGTTCTGTAGTGCAGCAAGCTGTTCATGTCACTATATGTGCCAGATGAACAAAGTTCAGGTTTATTTGAATGACACTCTCATATTAATTCTAATATAGAGGGCACAATGGAAAATGAAAAAGAAGATAAATTTTATTTTTGTATGTACAGCTTGTAACACTGTTTCTATGACATTGATCCTTTCATTTTATAATTAGATCTGTGGTCAAGCAGCAATACTTGTCATAATTTGTGTCAATTCGTGCATTTGACATTTTTTGCTGTAAATTAAAAATCAACAGTCGTAATCAAAATAATAACTTTTTCTATGCTATCTGGTATGCTAGCATGTGCTTATTAACATAACAGACTGATTATCTTCATTCAATTAGCGGCGTTTGATGACAAACCAAAATTTCTATCATGACTGAAACTACGCAACAAAAAGGATCAATAAACAGCGAAGTAGTTTAATGCACAAGAAATGTTAGTCTAATCTGTTACAAACCACAGTTCATAATTAGCCTTCAGACTTACCAAAACATGGAAGCATCATTGAATGTTAAAGAACACATAACTTGAGAAATTTCATACTACAAAACGATTTACCTTTTCTTACAGTGTTCACGAGGCAGCATAAAATTTTACTCTCTAGTCAAATTACATGTAACAGACGAAATTGTAAAATCAAATATCCATATTTAAGCACTGATATTATAACATTTCATTTATGAAAAAGAACCTTTAACATCTAATCTACCTGTAACACCAATATTGTTTTTTGGTAAGCACCTACATATGAAAGAGCTGGAGCACCTTACAGGGTAATGAGAAACTGATGGGAGTTGAGAGCACTAATTCTAAAGAAATCTAAATCAGACAGTAGATAACTTCATAAAAATTCCATTCAGCATCCCAAACATAAAATTCGAGTAATTAACACATTTGTGGAGGAGATTAAAAATATTTATGAGTCAAAGTACTTGGAGAAAGAGCTCAATTATTTAAGAGTTACTTTACTAGCGCCATCTGGAGGTCAGTTATTACAGCAATTACTTGATATGATATTCAGTTGGCACTCACTTGTGTACTGGTACTCATTTGCAAATCATGTTGTAACGATTTTTAATCTCTCTTTATTACTGATAAGTCATTTTCTATCTAAGCTTACATATTTTACCATTTACTTCTCACATTTGTTCCTCTTTCATACTGATCTGATAATGGCAATGCCGATATTCACCATAAGGGAGACCATTAAATAAAATAATAGCAATCTAGACAAAAATCCTACATAGAACAGCGAAAAAATTGGTACTGCCCTCTTTAAGGATTTAATGTCTTTTATTATTATCATAAGATCACTCATGTAGTTTTGAACCCCATAAGTTCCTGCAACTTCTGAACTATCATATTTTTCTTAAGTTCATTTTGTCAATTTTCTTTTCCAAAGCACAATGTCAGTCGGCTATCAGATATATTTGTTGGTGATGCTAATGATCATCAGATTTACCTATTTCATGTTATGCACCACAATTTGCACAGTCACATTGTTTATTCACACTACTTTCTAAATTCTCCTTGTAAACTCATTGGACGTTTTCAGTTCTACACAGTGCTCTGTACATACTATGTAGTGGGATGCGAAATTGAAGCATCACCCATCCACCAGCGTCAGCCCAGTTTGCAGGTTAATATAAGTTTAATTTAGTGTTTTGTTTATGTATTTTGTAATATTTGTAAGCGACAGCCAAAGAGCAACAGAAGATCCTGAAATCGAGTTGTTGCGTCATGCTTCTAAAATCTGAAAAAATAAGAATTTGTAATGTTTCTACAACAATGACATCATAGAAAGTTTAATCATGTTGTAAATGTTCAGTCCTATCTTGTCAAGAATTAGGTTCACGTATATATGTAGTATATAGGAAAATAATAAACTTGTGTATACTACAACATTTTAAATACGTGTTCCGAGAATTTATTTATGAAGAATTGTACTAAGGAAGAAGCATTGCAGATTTATTTGACAAGATTGTTAATTGCTGACAATGTTCATCGCGAGTTTGAGTCTTAAAAGTTTATTCAATGTGGTTTTAATATATATTAAAGCAGATAACTTGCATTAATATGATTTCTGAGAAGAAACAAACGACATCTAAATAGAAAAAAGTTTGCGCAAACCAAATGGACTGAGTGACGTAATTCTGCGTATACGACTCAAATGATGATGTTTTAATTACAGTTTCGTTCAAGAACCATTCAGCGACAACTTTAAAAAAAGTTTAAATAATTTTGAAGTGTTTTGTAACTGACGTTGGTGACGAAGTCTGCACATGGTCATATGTCAAAAGAAAATCATTTATACAAAAATTACGTCGTTGCACTACAACTACCTGAATGACGTGCTATGGTCTTCTTGTATAGAACTTCTATGCACCTGTATGTTCCTGTCACATGCACAACCTTCGCAGTAATTACCAATTAACTGTTTCAGATCTTAATACAAACACTAATATTAATGAAAACTATATACAAAAGACAAATCTAGAACAGAGAAACTTGTTTAACTTTTCTTTCCCTATTCATCCTTGGTTAGTGATATCTTCACATACGTAACTACAGATGTAAGTGTGTACTGTTTGTTATTCTCCTATTAAGTTCACAATATCTACTGATGTGGTTGTGTCAGTTATGTTTGCAGATCATGTTCCTTTCATTGTGTCTTTTCCTTACCTTTATAACTCAACTTCTGTGGTTTGCTGCATAGATCATACCATCTTCACTTCTATATTTCTGTCAGCGCACCTGTCTATGCTTAAAAAAAGTATAAATGTTTGGGTCTTGTCCCTCACTACAAAGTAATTTGCTGGTTTTTCTAAAGTGGTTTGTACTTCTATTATTCTGTAGGTTGAAAGTGGCAAATACAGTCACTGACAGTCCTTTTTAGACGTAATGTTTTCAGTACACAGTTTGTCAAATAGTGACGTGCTCCGTATAGCAAACACTTACTGCTGTTTAAATAAGTCAGCAGTTCCAAAACATTCTTTATTATCTACTTCATGCAAGTTGGTTGCATGGTCACATTCCCCAGTTCGAGTATTGTATGGCTTTCAACTTGTGAGTAAATAGAAGTAGACACCAACTTCCTCACATGCGTTTCCCTGACCACATCTCTAACTTTTTACTACAGTAATATGTAACCCATATTTTGTACTCAACACCAATAAATGCAGTTGTTGGGCTTTTTGAGTGGATGTGTGCAGCTTTCACAAACTTTTTCTATAGTGTACATAATACATTTAGCAACGATCATACAGCATCACCAATGCTTTATTAAAACTGATGGCATTGTTAGGTTTATATCTCAATATACTGAAGGCATATGATGACTGATGAGCACCATTCACTATTAGATATTCACGATTAATGTTGAAAAATGTTTTCTTTGGATACACCTCATCAGTGGAACATGATTCCCCATGTTTACTACTACATTCAAATAATCTATTATCAGGCACCACCTTTGATTTTTACCTATAGGGTGACTATTCCTCTCTATTTGAACGCAGAAGAGAGGTGCATGTTTATTTAGTACAAACAGAACAGTTGACAAACAGCTTGAATCCTTCTTTATCAAACAAAAAATTTATTTTCATACTCCTTACAAGGCTCATCAATTTATTGTACCAATAAGTTTACATACAACAATCACATTACAATCCATAATATTAACAAGAAGACTGATGAATCGTAGACTGTGTCCAAAAGTATCAACATTTTTTTCATTTGAATTATTAATAAATGCAATTATTACTTTATTACTTTATGAGACACTATCTTGCTTTTACCATTTGCATTATTAAAACACAAAACATGATAGTTTGAACATTAATGATCTTTCTGATAAGTCTAATCACCTGCTGTTTGATTCAGGGAGTAATTGCAACTCAAAATATCATACTAATTCACAAAAGGGGGAAAGCTTTACAAGCCAAAGACTGTATCTAGTGAAATAAACTACATGAAAGTAACAAACAGTTAACTACTGGTTCTTACAAGCGCTGTTCTAGCCTTTTTTTTAATCTGTAAAATGTGTCTAGAGTGTGATAGTCCCCACCAAAATGCTATGGAATACTAGCTCAGCTGACAGACTTATCTGTGAGGTGACAGACTTATCTGTAGGGGACTTTGTGATCTAAGCTGGGTTGACATATGGCAATCTGCCCTTGCAACATTGTTACCCCCTCCAGTTTAACAACTGAATCAAAAAAACTATCATTTTACGCACTGTTGTTGGGATGCATTAAGAGCTCCTACCATTAGGCCCTTGCAATATTGAGCCTCTCTCCAGCCTTTCTACCAGGTGGGCACACATTTAAGAACAAAAATTTCGAAATTTCGAGTATAGATGTACAGATTTAAACATGATAATGACTTACAACAGTCTGGTTACATAGTTTAATGGCGAAGATACTGAAATCTCATGCAGCTCAAATCCTGTCATGTACACTCTTTAAAAAACCTGTAAATACGTTTCCTTACCTGCCAAGGAAAACTCCAGTTTTGTCACCACTCCTTGTCCAGGTAAATTTTCCAAATGGGATCCTAACATCTACCATTTCGAGCATGTACAAACTTAACACACTGTGTGTACGACACTTAAAAAAAGAAATAGGATATGTGGTAAGCAATTTCATACAGCAAAGTAACTGATACATTATTAACAAAGTAACAAGATACATTTTAAGCATGTTCTTAAGGAAACTAACACATTATTCTCTTAGATACACCCACAACACTACAACACACCAAATTACATTGAAAACGTTCCTTACATGTCCTTTTGTAGACCTGAATGTTTTCATGTGTTTCGAGTAGTCACGAATCTGATGTTTTTTTCCCCTTCCTTCCTGTCTCTTTGGCAAACGCACATGTAATAGAAAGTTATGACTGTGGACACAAATCAACCCCCAAATCTACACGTCTGATCCGTATCTGAAACATGTCAACCAAGATAATCTTCAAAATACGCCACTCATATCACAATTTTTATTGGATGATTGTAAGTTCGTTCGTCAATTAGTCAACTGCGAATTGCATCAAATATCTTTAGAATGGAATGTATTACAGGACGGGGAAATAAGCATTCGTGTTCATGAAACTGCTTCTTAGTTCTTATTTGCGACTGTCACATCTACCATTATAAATCGCGAAAACAGAATTCGTAGAGTGCGTGAACTGTAATTGTAAACTGCGTCTAAGAATTGCAGTTACCGAAAGAAGCATTCTCAGAAATCACTGATACTGAAAAGTCACATTTTAGCCCATCCCTACCCATAGCGCAGTTCTATTTCCCGCGCATTCAGTTTACATGTGGGACGCATCCCTATCTCGCTAAGAGGTAATGTGCGAGCTGCCGTCTACTGACGACGCTAAACAACTATCGCGTGCCGTCTGAGGCAGCGCTCATAACGAATTGATTTCATATAGCAAATAGAAGTTTTGCAAGGAATAAATGACAGTAACAGGCCTCTACAGCTACGACCTTTCTTATTTTGCTAACAAAATAGCTATAAACTCCCGTGGAACTTAACTGTTTGTGCCATTCGTAATACGCAACCGTCAGTATTTGTAGAAACATATAGTATTTTTGGCCAACAAATTAAGATAAACGAGGAGGATAACACTCAGAATAAAGATATCAATTTTTGGAGGATGTGACCGCGGATTCGTGGTCCATCACGCAACATTGAACGTAACAAAATGTCGCAGAAAGTGGAAAGTCGACTCTTCAAAACAATCCGTAAGAGATGCAGGTAAACGTAGTGTCTTTCATCCTGGTATGCACTGATTCGAAAGTAAATATTTCGCATATTTGTGTATAGATATAAACCTGATAATGGCTTACAGACCGGTTACGTAGCATAATGTACTGACATCCCATGCAGTTCAAATCTCGTCATGTACACATATTTATTATTATATCTCTATCGAAATGACTTTTATCATTAATTTTATTCAATTAATTAGTTTAAATGTATTTTTATTCATTTGCCAGTCATATTAGTCATCATATAAGGTTCATCATCTGCACTCATTTTTCTGCCTATCCGTCTTTTTCATTTGGAATCATGGTTCATGTGATTTTGGTTATTGGTATGAATTAATTTCGACTTAATTACTTTCATTTTGTAGTCTGACTTTTCATCAATGTTATTGCACTCATCATTTCTGTTTCTCATTTTGCCTGAATTTCGTTTTACTTATAATCCCTGCTTTCGTTTAACTCATCATCTATGTTAATTTGTAAATAGCGCAATAAGAATGTATACTTTGAATGTTTTTATTACGATAGCCATCCAAATAGATGTAAATCTTTTAACGAAATATACATTCTTGAATCCATTGCACAATCATATAAATAGATTACTTCATCGTCAATAAAATTCTTGTGGGTTTGAGGCCCTATTGTTATCTGTAAAATTCCGACGTTTCGGCGACTGTTGCACGGCGCCTTCCTCAGGGTGTATTGCTAATTTTACAGATGACAATGCAGCCTCAAACTCAGAAGAATTTCATTGACTGTGACAACGGCGGGGGAAGCCTACATTTACAGATTATTTCATCATTTGTTTTCTGTTTTTAACCCACAGATCGGCATCTTCAAATGTTAACTAGAGTGACATGCACGAAGATTCAAAGTGGAAAAATCGAAATGAAGAACAAATAAGAGCAAATGAAATTAAAACATTGGTTAAAATGATGTGACCAATTAATATAAAAATTACATTTATACCAATTAACTGAATAAAAATAATGATGAAAGTCATTTCGATGAAGGTTTAAAATAGAAAAAAATGATGTACACCTGCCGAGATTCGAACCAACAACACACAGTACGTGAGGTCGATACCTTCGCCATTACACTATGCAACCACTATGTAAAGTGCTTTCATTTTTAAACGTATAGATCATGACGCGAAATTCTGAATCTTTATTTCGTCCATTACTCGCAAATGAGGGCCCACAAGGGTGAATGGTTGCAGGCTGTGATTTCCTTGGACCTTAACCTCCATCACCGCATAGATTGTTTCAAAAAGTCTGTCCCACTGGTAGGAGCCTCTCCTTATAGGCAAGGTTGGACAGTGAGGATGGACATGTCCATTTTTTTCATAGGATGAGGCCATACATGAGTGGTCTGTCCCACAATACTGAATCTAAGCAAGGCTGGAATATGATGAACTGTTTCTCTCCATCTACCTTTCATCCATTTCTATGTACATTATTATACGTATATGTGCTCAGTGTATGCTCTGCTCATTTTATTTATTCTGTTTGGTTATAATTTAGAGACTCCAATTATATGCATTTGCAAGTTTCATATGCATTTAAATATTTGTCTCCTTTTCACCGATTATTGCAGATTTTAACTAAAACTAGTGACGATGCATATTTTCGTTGTGTGTTTATAATATTTTAAAAATTTAGACGCGAAGTCTATAGCACGATCTGGTTTTGATGTCTCACAGATTGATTGCGACCTAGAACTGCGTGCAATCGCTAACTGAGAGGCCACTGCCTGGCGAAGTCATTACAGAAGAGGAACAGGCAGACAGAGTCAATGTTTCTGCGCCCGCGCACCCGGTTAATCCCCTCCACTATCGTACCGTACGTGTCGGCAACAATTGAAGTACGCAAGCTTTTAGTCCCACGTCCCTTGTTTCAGTTTAGCTTTCTATTTACCTGTACACAGTTGAACGATTTTACGACGTGTAGTGTGTAAGATGTTGTACGCCATCCCGCTCGAAAACAAAAACGGCGATTCGTGGATAGCTGACCATCCTGGAACATTTACACATGACGGAATTGTTTTATATTTTCGAATTTGCGAGGAAAACGTTTCTTGAAAAAAAAAAAACTTTCAAATAGACCATCATGTCACAGAAGTCTTTATATCGCAGGAATGAAGAGGAAAGGCCCACGACAACAACTTTTGACAACAGAAAGTTGCAGTAGCAGGCATTTGTTCAAAGGTAACCGCAAAAGTCGGTTTAACGTGGATCTATGTCAAGCATTCTTTGGAAGCAATATTCCTCTTCACAAACTTACAAACCCTATCCTCAAAGACTTCCTGCACAAATATTTCTTAAATAAAAATATACCAAATGAATCAAAATTGTGCAAAATTTACATACCGACTATTTACGTAAATGTTCTGCAAGAAATCCGCAATGAGCTTAAGGATAGCGTTATCTGGATTCCAGTGGACGAAAATGCAGGCACTTGTAGCCGTTACCCTGCAAATGTAATTGCTGGTGCTTTAAAAGAAGTACCTACTTCTTCCTATTTAGCGGTCCACAACGAACTTGGAAAAGTAAATAATTCTACGATCGCCAGATTTGTGAATGAGGATATTAGAAAAATAATACCAGAATATTCTGGAGATGAAAGGGTGTATGTGTTTACTTCAGATACTGCGTCGTATATGATCGAAGCAGGAAAAGCCTTCCGAGTAATTCATCCTAATTTGATATATGTGATGCACTTTGCTCATGGAGTACATCGCCTTGCTGAGGAAGTAGGTTGCATGTTTTTGAATGTAAATAAAGTGATTTCATCCACAAAGAAAATTTTCTTAACACTCCTTCTCGCATCAATACCTACAAGGGAAAACTACCAAATGTGCATTTGCCCCCCAAACCAGTGGTAACTCGTTGGGGTACATGGGTCGAAGCTGTGTTGTTTTACAAAGAACATATCGAGCCCATTAGAGGGGTAGTAAACGACTTTGATAGTGTAGAGGCTTGGGCAGTTTGCCAGTGTAAAAGGGCTTTAAATGATTCTAGTTTTAAAAAAGACATTGCTGTGGTAAGCATTCATCTTTCCCACACACCGGAAAGTATAGAAAGGCTTGCAACTCAAGTTTTGGAGCTGAATGCATCTATTCAGTTAATGAATAAAATTATTCTAGTGACATCCTCATTGGCTCAGGTATTCCCAAGAAAACTTACAGAATAGTTTGAAAACATTTTAAACAATAACGCAGGCTTTGAACCCTTGTGCCAAATTGATAGTTTTATTAAAGGGTCGAGTGAACAGTAAGAAACAGTAAGTGCCCACACAGTACCTAAATCCAAATACTACACACTTACCTTAGTTGATGTAGAACGGTTGTTTTCTGCTTATAAAAATGTTTTGAGTGATCGAAGACACAAACTTTCTATTGAACATTTGGAACAGTACTTGGACGTTAATGTTTACAGTAGTCGAAAAATGTAAAAATTGTTGTAAATGATGCTTTGATCCAATAGTATTAATTAAAAGTAAATGCTGTTCCAAAAAAATCATGATCGTTTTTTTAAATAAATTATTATGAAGTTTTTAAGTGTGCCCCTCAGTGAGCGATATATCTCCAAGTTGGTCCTGTACATATCGATTGTTGTTCTGCGACGCATTTGCATCGCATCTGCTTGTTACCGAAAACAATAGCAAAGAAGGAACAATTCTTGAAACATGCTATGCGTCCCCAAATTGCAAATTTTTTAGGAAATAATCCCAGAAAGGCCTCCTTCCTAATCTCTACCCGAAAGGCCGGCCGCGGTGACCGAGCGGTTGTAGGCGCTACAGTCTGGAACCGCGCAACCGCTACAGTCACAGGTTCGAATCCTGCCTCGGGCATGGATGTGTGTGATGTCCTTAGGTTAGTTAGGATTATGTAGTTCAAAGTTCTGGGGGACTAATGATCTCAGAAATTATGTCCTTTAGAGTTCAGAGCCATTTGAACCATTTTTTTCTACCAGGAAGAATCCAGAAAATGTTCGCAGCGTTCTAAATGTATCTACCTTTCGCGTGGCCGGCGCTCCTCCAAGTACCGGTAACTGATATGCACAGCTTCGACTTAGAAATATTAGACACGCAGTAACTCCCATGTTTATTTATTATTTGATCTTGCATATTTTCTACACTTTTCATGCATTTTAAGCTTTTAATGCTTAAGTTTTTATAATGCATATAATCAGGTCTCTATTTATAAATAAATTCTACCAGTCAAAACTTTTTTTTTATTGTGCCCATTGGAAAGGATTCTCATTTGAAGTGAGTTTTGCCATGTGTACATGCCATTTATTTGTAGTATATAGGCAGCAAACAATCTCTCACTTCACTTCATTCACAAGCACAGGAACTAAACTTTCTGTTGGTGAAGACAGTGTGAAGACACCAATAGTGTTTTCACACTTGTACCATTAATACAAAAGTAAAGCCAAAGTAAACGTAAATGAAAAGTATACTACTTACTATTTTGTTGTGACGAAATTTTCTCTGTGTACAAGCCTAACTTTCTTATATCATGTAAAAACTGTGGAAAAGTAGTTGAAAATACACTTGTGATAATTATCCGGACTCCCTCCCCCTCCCCCCCAAAAAAACGTTTTTCATATTAGGTGCATTGTGCTGCCACCTACTGCCAGGTACTCCATATCCGCGACCTCAGTAGACATTAGACATCATAATAGAGCAGAACGGCGCGCTCTACAGAACTCACAATCTTTTAACGTGGTCAGGTGATTGGGTGTCACTTGTGTCCTACATTTGCATGCGAGATTTACACACTCCTGAACATTCCTAGGTCCAGTGTTCCTGATGTGATAGTGAAATGGAAACGTGAAGGGACACTTACAGCACAAAAGCGTACATGCCAATCTCATCTGTTGACTGAGAGAGACCGCCAACAATTGAAGAGTGTCATAACGTGTAATAGACCAGACCATCACATGCAAATTCTAAACTGCATCAGGATCCACAGCAAGTATTTTGACAGTTACGAGGGAAGTGAGAAAACTTGGATCTCATGGCCGAGCAGTTGCTCATAAGCCACACATCACACTGTTAAATGCCACAGTTCACCTATCCAGAGATACCACAGCCGATAATCAGATATAACATGAGAAAGATAATTCTCATTTGTTGTTCATCACAGCTGTACGTATATGAGACAGAGCAATAAATGATAATTATCTTAACAATTGCTGAAACTCTGAAGATGATTATGTTGAACACAGTGAGATATAAGGTACCTGCAAGTTCGTCTAGTTGTTACTTCTGGCTAAGCTACAGCAAAAAATACCAGAAATTGGGTAAGTTTATTTATTTACACTGCTTATTTTTATATTAAAAGGATAAATGCTTTCTCTAATACTACAGTTTATGAGGTACATTAGTGGTTTAACTACTTCTTTTACGCATTTTTTATCTACTACACTCGACACACCATCTCATTCATCCGAGTATTTGTTCTTTAGTGTGAGGATTATCCTCCTTATATCATTTTCTTTGACCTCATCAAATTCAAAACTCACTGCTTGAGTGTAATTCGGTATATCTTGGTACAATTCTATAGTGTGTTGGATTTCCTGTTGGTGATATGAGATGTTTATTAAAAGAGTTACATAATGCTTTTGGTTCTTTTATAAGAAGAGAAGCGGTTATAACCATCCTGTATAATGGATAAAGATTTGCCATCCATAGTTGTGGAGGTTTTTTGATACTTATTGATGAGTTTCCAGGAGGCCTCGCTTACATTTGTAGATTTTGGGATTTCATTACTGTAGGCTTATTTTCTAAGCTTTGAAAGTTCTCATTTATAGGTTTATATTTTTGTTTGAAAAGGTTCAGCCTTGTTGATTTTTACAGGACATCTAAGTCATGAATATTTTGCCTGAGTTTAACAAGACTGGCCTGAAAGTCTGAGTTTGGTATTTCTTGCACTTTGAATGTGTATTGGCCCTGTCTGCATTTCTTTAATGGGAGAAAAGGAATCAGTGTCTCAATAGGATGTTATAAATCCCATCCCATTTGTCATCTGATCGTTCCACAATGCAGATTCTATCCCACTTCTCCTGAGCTAGTTTAATTTTCTGCGAGTTGATTTACTATTGCTCATAACCCGGTTCTTTTCAAAAGTTTGGGATCTACGTTAACTATATTTCTAAGATTGTGCGAAAATTATACATCTAAAAGTTTCGTGTTAGTTATGTTGTTGGACTTTGCATCAGTGTTGAGGTGTCAAAATATAGTAAGGTCACTGGGACCAACTTGCCTAGTTATGCTATTGAAGGTGTTGAGAAAATTTTTTTTTTGCTACATAGAAGTAAGTGGTAGAGATCAGAGGGATGTAAGTGAATTAACAGGAAGTTATTTCATATCACCAGCTTTCCACATTGACTCCTGGGATTTCTGCAGTGAAGCATTTGCTGGAGAAAACTCATCAAAACCAACAAGAGAAAAGTACACACTCCAAGTATTTCACTGACGTAAACAAAGACTTATAATCCATGATCGCAGAGTGTGTTAGAGTGGGTGTGTTCATCACTCACAGAACCTACTCTCATCACTGAAGACAACAGAGATCCACTTTTCAATTAAGTCTTGATTGACAAGCCATGATTGGCAGTGCCACAATATCAGTGATAGCCTAGCCAGATACACTAATGTTCTTACTACTGCTGCAAGCCAACATTTCTCAGAAATCCCTGATGACCAAACAAGTGGAACATGTGACCCCTTTTAAATGGCTGAAGCTATTTGAGCAGGATATGCACTGATGGGTAGGCCATGTTTGTATCCTTGAATGAATGTTGAAAATGCTACTCGCCTCTAAAGTGAACACAGTTACTGCCTGCAGAGTCAAAGTAGAGGGTGTACAGATGGGCCTCCTGAATGCCATATGAATTGCTAACACAAAAATCACTTAATGTGCGCATATTACAACCTGGTGCCACTGAAACACAGTCATTGAGGGTGTTGCATTTTTTTTGCAGCAGTGTGTTTTGACATTAAGATAATATTGTGTAAAGTTGAAAGACAAATAAAGAAAAGTTAATTTAATTTTCTCTGGCCTGATTTATTTACTGTGTAAAGGTCATTAAAGTAACAACATTTTTTTTACATATGGAGAAACAAAATGCTGTGAACATCGTTTATCCATTTTTTAATTGTCAGGGATAGTTTGTAAACCTCAAAAATTAAATTTTTTTTTTGTACACGTTATATGAGGCAATTTCAATGATTTCAAATAAATTATAGGGAAAGTTACTGATTCTTTTGTAACATTGAAGTACGTCACATATAAAGTACACTAATTTCTCAATACTACGTCTTTTGCTGTGTTACAACTGTGCAGCAGAATACAAGCAAGCTCTTTCTTAATCAGGTTATCTTGGTATGGAATATGACATGATGGCAATACAGTTGACAGGTATTTTCTGGTACTATTTAATAGTATGCCTATAAATTACACACATTTTCAGTATTTGTTGGGCTCTACTTTGTTGCTCTTATACTCGTAGAAGCCCATGCTCCATGACAAGTTACTGTATTGTCGATAATTTCAATGTCATTAAGTATGTAGCATTTTAAATTGAATCATGCTTTGAACCACTGCATACAGTTATGGCTGTTTTTTTTTTTATTCTCACACCTTTATTATTAAGAAAAAAGAATTTAAGCTCAGAATTCTGCATCAAAATGTACAGCACATGAAGATTAAAGAATTAGTTCTTATAAATGATACATGCCCAGACCTATTGTTTATAAAGGAACATGGATTAAAACAGAATGAAATATGCAGTTTTACCATAAAAGATTAAGTTCTAGCAAACTGTTTCTGCAGTTCAGAATATAGGGATGGAAAAGTGGTAATATTTTTTTAAAACAGCCATGAGTTATGATAGTAGATGGATGATATATGCAAATTATACCCGAAAGTAAAGAAAAAGATTTTGAGATTACAGGTGCAGTGTACAATGAGTTAAGAGTATTCTGGACATACTGATCACTAAGCAGAAATATTAATACTTTCCTCAAAAACATGTGCATTCTCCTAGAAAAAAACAAAATCAAAGAGTGTGTAATATGTGGTGATTTTAATATTGTCATGGGAAGAGAGAGACAAAGAAAGCAAAAATTTGAGGAACTGTTAATACAGTAAAACATAAATACAACTGTAATGGAACCAAGAAGAGAAACTTGGAAACAGAGTCAACTATTGATAATATTATCAGTAATACAGATTACTGCTCATCATAAAAATTACGCATTGAGTTGCTGACTGCTGTATCAGCTAAAACCTTCTTCAGCAAAGAAAACATACACACAAGAAGCCACACCTCATGCACAAATGATCGTTAACAGCAGCAGCTCTGCCTGAAATGCAACTGTCTCATGAATAGTTATCTGAAGTGTGGAGGGGAAGGGGGAAGGATGGCAGTGTACATGTGAAGTGGAGAGAAGAGCACTTTCTGGTGAGGGAGGTATGCAGATACTAGATCGCAGCGTGGTGCAGTGTCGGGAGATGGGGTGTGGGGGAAAAGATGGGAGCAGGAAAAGGGAAATGGCAGCTTTGCATTGTGTCATATCATAAATGTATGGCTAAAGGTTGTGGAACGCAATGGATGTCAGCCTGTCATAAGTAAAATAACTGTATACAAAACACTGTATTAATATGCTGATGGAAAATGTTCATGTTGTTGTTGTTCTTGTTGTTGTGGTCTTCAGTCCTGAGACTGGTTTGAGGAGCTCTCCATGCTGCTCTATCCTGTGCAGGCTGCTTCATCTCCCAGTACTTACTGCAACTTACATCCTTCTGAATCTGCTTAGTGTATTCATCTCTTTGTCTCCCTCTACGACTTTTACCCTCCACGTTGCCCTCCAATGCTAAATTTGTGATCCCTTGATGCCTCAGAACATGTGATACCAACCGGTCCCTTCTTCTTGTCATGTTCTGCCACAATCTCCTCTTCTCCCCAATTCTACTCAATACCTCCTCATTTGTTATGTGATCTACCCATTTAATCTTCAGCATTCTTCTGTAGCACCACATTTTGAAAGCTTCTATTTTCTTCTTGTCCAAACTGTTTATCGTCCATGTTTCACTTCCATACATGGCTAAACTCCGTACAAATACTTTCAGAAGCGAGATCCCGACATGTAAATTTATACTCAATGTTAACAAATTTCTCTTTTTCAGAAACGCTTTCCTTGCCATTGCCAAGTCTACATTTTATATCCTCTCTACTTCGGCCATCATCAGTTATTTTGCTCCCCAAATAGCAAAACCCTTTATTACTTTGTGTTTCATTTCCTAATCTAATTCCCTCAGCATCACCCGACATAATTCAACTACATTCCATTATCCTCCTTTTGCTTCTTTTGATGTTCATCGTATATCCTCCTTTCAAGATACTGTCCATTCCGTTCAACTGCTCTTCCAAGTCCTTTGCTGTCTCTGACAGAATTACAATGTCATCGGCGAACCGCAAAGTTTTTATTTCTTCTCCATGGATTTTAATACCTACTCTGAATTTTTCTGTTTTTTTCCTTTACTGCTTGCTCAATATACAGATTGAATAAGATTGGGGACAGGCTAGAGCCCTGTCTCACTCTTTTCTGAACTACTGCTCCTCTTTTGTGCCCCTAGACTCTTATAATTGCCATCTTGTTCCTTCTGTACAAATTGTAAATAGCATTTCGCTCACAGTATTTTATCCATGCCACCTTTGGAATTTGAAAGAGAGTATTCACATCATCATTGTCAAAAGCTTTCTCTAAGTCTACAAATGCTAGAGACATATGTTGGCCTTTCATTAATCTTTCTTCTAAGATAAGTCATAGAATCAGTATTGCCTTTCGTGTTCCAATGTTCCTACAGAATCCAAACTTATCTTCCCCATGGTCAGTTTCTACCAGTTTTGCCATTCATCTGTAAATAATTCACGTTAGTATTTTGCAGCAGTGACTTATTAAACTGATAGTTCTGTAATTTTCACATCTGTCAACACCTGTTTTCTTCGGGATTGAAATTATTATATTCTTCTTGAAGTCTGAAGGTATTTCACCTGTCTCATACATCTTTCTCACCATATGGTAGAGTTTTGTCAGTACTGGATCTCCCAAGGCCGTCAGTAGTTCTAATGGAATGTTGTCTACTCCTGGTGCCTTGTTTCGACTTAGGTCTTTCAGCGCTCTGTCAAACTCTTCATACAGTATCGTATCTCCCATTTCATCTTCATCTACATCCTCATCCATTTCCGTAATATTGTCCTCAAGTACATTGCCCTTCTATGGACCCTCTATATACTCCTTTCACCTTTATGCTTTCCCTTCTTTGCTTAGAACTGGGTTTACATCTGAGCTCTTGATATTCATACAAGTGGTTCTCTTTTCTCCAAAGGTCTCTTTAATTTTCCTGTAGGCAGTATCTATTTTACCCCTAGTGAGATAAGCCTCTACAGCCTTGCATTTGCCCTTAGCCATTTTGCACTTCCTGTCGATCTCATTTTTGAGACGTTTGTATTCCTTTTTGCCTGCTTCATTTACTGCATTTTTATATTTTCTCCTTTCATCAATTAAATTTAAAATTTATTCTGTTACCCAAGGATTGCTACTAGCCGTTGCCCTTTTACCTGCTTGATCCACTGCTGCCTTCACTACTTCATGCCTCAAAGCTATCCATTCTTCTTCTACTGTATTTCTTTCCCCCATTTGTGACAATTGTTCTCTTATGTTCTCACTGAAACTCTGTACAACCTCTGGTTTAGTCAGTTTATCCAGGTCGCATCTCCTTAACTTTTTTGCAGTTTCTTCAGTTTTAATCTACAGTTCATAACCAATAGATTGTGGTCAGAGTGCACATCTGTCCCTGGAAATGTCTTTCAATTTAAAACCTGGTTCCTGAATCTCTGTCTTACCATTATATAATCTATCTGATACCTTCTAGTATCTCCAGAATTCTTCCATGTGTACAACCTTGTTTTATGATTCTAGAACCAAGTGTTAGCTATGATTAAGTTATGCTCTGTGCAAAATTCTGCCAGACAACTTCCTCTTTCATATCTTTCCCCCAATACATATTCACCTATTATGTTTCCTTCTCTCCCTTTTCCTACTTTCAAATTCAGGTCACCCATGACTATAAAATTTTCGTCTCCCTTCACTACCTGAATAATTTCTTTTATCTCATCATACATTTCATCAATTTCATCATCATCTGCAGAACTAGTTCACAAATAAACTTGTACTACTGTAGTAGGCGTGGGCTTCGTGTATATCTTGGCCACAATAATTCGTTCACTATGCTGTTTGTAGTAGCTTGCCCGTACACCTATTTTTTATTCATTATTAAACCTACTCTTGCATTACTGCTATTTGATTTTGTATTTATAACCCTGTATTCACCTGACCAAAAGTCTTGTTCCACCTGTCGCCAAACTTCACTAATACCCACTTTATCTAATTTTAACTTATCCATTTCCCTTTTTAAATTTTATATCCTACCTACCCAATTAAGGGATCTGGCATTCCACGCTCCGATCCGTAGAACGCCACTTTTCTTTCTCCTGATAACTACATCCTCTTGAGTCGTCCCCGCCCGGAGACCCAAATGGGAGACTGTTTTACTTCCAGAATATTTTACCCAATAGGACGCCATCATCATTTAACCATACAGTGAAGCTGCATGCCTGCGGGAAAAATTATGGTTGTAGTTTACTTGCTTTCAGCCGTTTGCAGTACCAGCACTGCAACGCTGTTTTGGTTAATGTTACAAGGCAAGATCAGTCAATCATCCAGACTGTTGCTCCTGCAAATAGTGAATAGGCTGCTGCCCCTCTTCAGGAGCCACACGTTTGTCTGGCTTCTCAACAGATACCCCTCCATTGTGGTTGCACCTACACTGAGGCATGCAAGCCTCCCCGCTAATGGCAAGGTCCATGGTTCATGAGGGGGGGGGGGGGTCATGTTCATAACACAGCTCAAGTTAAATTACAATGTCAAGTAAACCCAACACTACACCGTCAGCTCACCAGATGGCACTGCAGTAGTACAAACCAATAATTGTTTTCATGTTTGCACACAATCTTCAAAGGAGAACTTGAAGTCACTGTAACACACAGGATTTTATTTTATTTTGATTGACTGCAGGTCATCATCACAAAATGTGAAATGTAGCACACGGGCAAACACTCGCAATAGACTATGTGCTGCACACCAGAAGCTGTTTTTCCCCCCTTTTGTGTGAACTTGGATGATCTTCGATGATCTCCAGCAATTATTCTGATTACACATTTTTATGCACTTAACACTCTTTTACTCAATGTATAGTTACCCCAGAATATGATGCCATACAAAAGCAGAAAATGAAAATAGGCATGGTAAACTGATTTACTGAGGTGTATATCACCAAAATTTGCAATGACGATAATAGCACAAGTAGCTGTACTCAGATGTTTCAGCAGATCTTCAGCAGATGTTTTCCAGTTCAACCCCTCATCAATGCATACACCTAGAAATTTTGAATATTCCACCTTAGCTACCGATTTCTGATTGAAGTCTATATTTCTTAATGGTGTCATTCCATTTACTGTGTGAAACTGTGTATACGGTGTTTAGTCAAAGTTTAATGAGAGCCCATTTGCAGAGAACCTCCATGAATATAGAATGCAAGTCATTAACGTACATTAAGAACAGCAGAGGATCCAAAACCGAACCTTCCGGCACCCCATTCTCTATTGTTCCCCAGTCATACCACAGTACTCGAGCTTATCTCGAAGTATTCCATGATTTACACAAACAAAAGCCTTTGAGAGTTCACAAAAAATCCCAATGGGTGACTTCCGGTCATTCAAAGCATTTAATATTTCATTAGTGAAAGTATATATAGCATTTGCCATTGAAAAACCTTTCTGGAAACCAAACTGACATTTTGTTAAAACTTTATTTTTAAAAAGGTGTGAAGCTACTGTACAATACACTAACTTTTCAATAATTTTGTATAAGGCAGTCAGAAGAGAGATTGGGCAGTAGTTGTTGACATTAGACGTACCCCTTTTTTATGCAGTGGTTTGACAATGTCATACTTCAGTCTATCTGGGAAAATACCCTGCTTCAGAGAGCTATTACATATGTGGCTAAGAATCTCACTTATCTCTTGGGAACAAGCTTTTATTATCCTGCTGGAAATGCTATCAATTCCATGTGAGCTTTTATTCTTGAGAGAGTTTATTATCTTCCTAATTTCAGAAGGAGAGGTGGGTGGAATTTCAATTGTATCAAATTGTTTGGGCAAGGCCTCTTCCATTAACTGCCTTGCTTCTTCTAATGAACATGTAGATCCTATGCCATCATCCTGTACTTTTGGTTGCCCTGTCTCCCTTGTAATAATATTCCAAATTGTTTTGATACTGTTATCAGAGGTATTAATCTCAGACATGATTCACATGCTTCTGGACTTTTTAATAACCTTTCTTAATGTAGCACAGTTGTTTTTATAATATTTGGCTGTTTCTGGGTCATTACTCTTTCTTCTTGTTGATACAGTTCCCTTTTGTGCTTACAAAGTATTTGTATTCCTTTAGTAAGCCAAGGTTTTTTGCATGGTTTATTATAATTAGATTTAACTGCCTTCTTGGGGAAACAATTTTCAAATTCTTTTACAAGTGTGTCAAGAAATAAGTTCTATTTTGTATCAGTGTCAGGTCCCTTGTACACCCCATCCCAGTATAACTGCTGAAGATTTTCCCTCAAATTTCTAATTGTTGAGCCATTAACTGAACGCACAACTTAGGAGGGTAGTTTTGAATTACTGAATGGAGCTATGTCATATATTGTAACTAGCTGAGCCCCATGATCAGAAAGGCCATTCTCAACAGGACAAGAATTTATGTTTTTAAACTTATCTGGGTCTATAAAAGTGTTATCTATCAATGTTCTGCTGTACCCGAGTAGGAAAATCAATGACAGATGTCAAATTGAAAGAACCGAACAAGACTTCCAGGTCATTCTTGCTATTACTCTCTTGCAGTCAACCAACATTGAAGTCCCTACAAATAATAATATGTTTGCCCCTGTATGACAGAGAGCACAACAAGGCATCCAAGTTTTCCAGGAATAAATGAAAGTTTTCTGAAGGGGACCTATATACTGTTACACTTACAGTTTATAACCACTGATATTTACCTTTTCCATGTCAGACACAATGTGCTGCTCAGACAGGCATAGTATATCTATTACATTATCAAATTCAATGTCATCTAAACAAACGGGGAGCTCATCTACTTTATTCACCAGACTGGGAATATTTTGGTGAAAAATGGTATCATTGTTTTTTATTTAACTTTTGTGAGAATCAACTTTTTTCTGTAATCCACCAATATTTTAGTTAAATGTGGTAACATTATTATTTACTTTACTGTTGAGACTCTTGTGAGTTTTAGACCTCTTTAGCACCTACCTACCTACCTGAACTTCTCATTGGACACTGATATTAGTCCAAAAAAGAGGTACATCCATGAATACTAGTGTCCCCCGTTATGGATTTCACTAACAACATTGCCAGTTTATCCTTCCATTTCCTATTGAGATGTAGGCCATGCCTTGTGAAATCCTCCCTATCAATAGCATCGACAGGAACCAATCCATTGTCTGACAGAGTGTCCGCCCTACACAACTGATGCAACTCCATGTTTACCCTCCTGACAGAGCGGTTCAGTTAGGGCTGATCATGCTGCAAAAAGGCACCAGTCCAACACTGGTATGGGTCGTTACAGAGGCCTGGAAGAGGTCAGGTCTATTTGTTGCCATCAGATCCAATATATTTCCATCACAAGTGGGGTTCCTTACTGTCTGCTCAAGGTAGTTCTCATAGAAGGCAATTTAGCAATGTTTCTGAAAGTTAGTCTCTGGCTGCTTTTTCAGTGTGTGGAGTTAGGCTTTACGATAGATACAAGGTACTGATAGTATTTTTAGTGCTTTGAAACTTGGCCATAATGAGACACTCTTTGGAATGCCTGTAATTTTAATTACTTTTTTTGCCCAAAACATTTTCACACCAGAAGAGTTGCCCCATAGGATTTTTTCATGCCTTAAGTGAGAGTGGAAGAAAGCACAGTATGAAGTCTAAAGCTGTTCATTACTGACAGTCGTGGGTTTGGAAAAATCCCCAATAATCTTCTAGATCACACCCATTTACCTTTTACTTAGTCTGCACAGGAAGAAGTATATAGTTTGTTTTGCTTTTATTTAATATTAGTTTACTTTTGCATGGGAACTGCACAGAGATCAAACATTGTCATTGTTTTCCTTTTTAGTTCATCTGTATTGGGATTGGCCATTAGGTGGAGGAGATCATCTGCATACATTACAGACCTGTGGGGCAAAGAGATTGGTACATCATTCCTGTATATTAGGTAAAGAAATGGGCGTGGTACAGAACTTTATGGAAATACTGTACAAACAAGTATGGCATTTGAGGTATATTTATTTTTTTGTGATAACTTGTTTCATGTCTAATGAAATAGATTTGATTAATGTTCATTGTCCTTGATACAGTACTGTCCAAATTTAGACATTAAGATATGTGATAAAGTGTCAAATAGATTACACAGGTCTATGCTCAAGGCCATATAGTGATGAAAACATTACTTTATCGTTCTCCGAGTAGCCCCAAAGTTGCTCTTTTATGCAGTGTTCTTTGATCTTAGATGTTATGGGAATGATGGATATTTATCTACAACTGTCAGGATTGCTTTCACCACCTTCTTATAAATTGGGCCAACTGTAGATTCAAGACATCAGGGAATTTTCCAGCTTGAAACACACAGTTTATAAGATAGGTCATCGCAGTTTGGTCTCTTCCCCCAAACAACCAACCAACCAACCTATAAATTAGGTCAGAGAAGGCACTATAATATCAATTATATGTTTCAGCATGTAATTTGAGAAGCAATAGATACTTTCCAGAATGAGGCAGGAGATGACCTACTGGCAGAAGTAAAGCTGAGAGGATGGGGTGTGAGTTGTGCTTCAGTAGCTCAGATGGTATAGCACTTGCCCATAAAAGGCAAAAGTCCCGAGTTTGAGTCTCGGTCCGGCACACAGTTTTCAATCTGGCAGGAAGTTTCAATAGGTACATTCATTACTTGAATTCCCTAATGTGGATAACTAATCTGAGTCCAACTGAAACTAGTGTATGAAAATGGTATCTGTTCTTTCTGGCATGACGAAAAGAAGAGATACCATCTTCACATAGATAAGGCTTACCGGCCAGTGATCTTCTCCAGTGCGGATGCACTCACATTGCCCGAACACATACAGGAATCAGTAGATTGACTGCCATGAGTAATGAGCATAGTGGGCAGGGGCATTACAAGTGTGGTGTGTGGACAGTAAGTTGGGAATGTGGGTCTCACGAGGAGTGTGGCAGTGATAAGTCCCTGCAGTTGCACTATCTTCTGTGTCTTCGGTGGCTCAGACGGCTAGAGCACAGGCCATGCAAGCAGTAGATCCTGGGTGCGAGTCCCGGTCGGGGCACACATTTTCAGCTGTTGCCATTGATATTTATCAACATCTATAAGCTGCTGAAGGTCTGGATTTCATTGTAATTTGATGAAATTAGTGTGTCTCAAGTCAGGTAAGCCTATGTTGTCTGAAGTACCTTTAGAATTATTGACATATGTTCTTGAGGTAGCAGATTGTCCATTACTTGCATTACTTTCAATAGTCATCCATTAGGCTAGATGTTTTAATAAGATACTGTTTTCAGAATGAGAATTTCACTCTGCAGTGGAGTGTGCGCTGATATGAAACTTCCTGGCAGATTAAAACTGTGTGCCCGACCGAGACTTCGCAGGAGAGCTTCTGTAAAGTTTGGAAGCTAGGAGACGAGGTACTGGCAGAAGTGAAGCTGTGAGTACCGGGCTTGAGTCGTGCTTCGGTAGCTCAGATGGTAGAGCACTTGCCCGCGAAAGGCAAAGGTCCCGAGTTTGAGTCTCAGTCGGGCACACAGTTTTAATCTGCCAGGAAGTTTCAAGATACTGTTTCGTTGGACGTTCATTAATAATCTTGTAAACACTTCCAAAAACACACAACAGTTTGAGTTTTACAACTATCTGTTAGGCTCTTCACATTTAATTTTGGCAGTCAGCCTCAATCAACAGTTTTAGACCGAATGAGAAGTTGCAGTGGTTAACAAAATGGACTCACACTAACGAGGATGATGATTCAAATAGACATCTGGGCACCTTGATTCAGATTTCTGCAATTTCCCTAAATCACTCCAGGCAAATGCTAGGATGTTTCCTCTGAAAGGGCATGGCTGATATCCCCATCCTTGAATTAGTCAGGCATTGTGCCCTATCTCTAATGACCTTACTGTCAACTGGACATTAAACCCTCATCTCACTTCTTTCAATAGCATTAGACGTCAGCTTTAACCCAGTATTGTGGTTTTCCTAAAATCTAGTCGCAGTTGGCCTACCACTGACCATCTTATTATTTGTGTTTTACTCATGTGTGCATTGGTTTCTCTGTTATACACACTGGAACTGCCTAGCTGGAAACTGTGGGTGATTTAAATGTTATAAAAAGACATTGTTGTACCTGAGTGGGGTGATGTCACAGAGATGATTAATTGTGACACTTGCAAATCATCACATTTACATACAACTGAGTAATTTCCAAAATACATACATTCTTTTTTAACATTGTGCACTTTACCCTAACTGTGATTTGTGCAACATCTCAACATACAATTTTCTATTGCTAATGCAACAAGAGGCCCAAAAACTTGTCACATTATGACATAGTGTTACTGAAAGATTCTTAAGATTAGTTAATCCTGTAAGAGTGTAGAACTGAGCTAGAGATGATAGTTGATCATTTTGCAGAGCATTTCCTATGACATCTTGCAAGAACGAAATGCCCATGAGAACAGCTACTGTGTTAAATCCTGCTGCAAATATAACCACAGGTTGCTCAATGTGCTAAGGAAAACTGTGGCATAATCCCAGAAGTTGTCAAATTTTTTGCAATAGCAGTGTGTCACTTGACATACAGTCAAACACACTACTGAAACTTTTTACTAACTGATGCAATTTTTTTCATGACTTCCTATTTGTTGGCTTTGCACATTCTGATTAAAGCATCACTGTGGCCTTCATTCCAAAGATAATATAGGGGAAACTACAGATGCTGTGGCAATGGAAATTGCCCCTATCTTAGATTTTAGCCAATAAACCTACAAAACTGAGGCCACTGTTTTGTTTCTCTCTTCAGTGGTATATAAATTCCTGTCAGCACTTTTAGTAACAATGTTGGAATACTGACTTAATCAAACCTATATCAGATGCTAAATAACTATTGGTCTGAATGATTTGTAGAAACTTGATACATCAGTAAGCATTTCCAAGAGTGACTGCACAACATAATTCAAATAATCTGTGTCCTTCAATGACATTATGAAATATTTACTCAGATGTTGCTTTTGAGGCACTTTTTTACTGATTCAGTAAATGTTACTGTTCATCCCTTTTGCTGTGAACGCTTCAGCATGATAATGAATTGATTTACATTTATCACAGCCTGAATATTGGAAAAAAGAGACATGTAAGCCTGTACACATATTGGTAAGCTTTCATGATTCTGAGAGGTTTCTTCTTTATTTGCATGTCTAAGTTTGTTCTGTAAATGTATAACAGACTCTTCCTCATCAGGAATATGAAGACCTCAATTTCAGGTCACAGAAGTTGACAAACAACACATTAATACAGTACACACAAAAACACTACAGTGTGTTAAACTGAAACAATATCAAGTTACAATAAGTTAGTTTTTATGGAAACAACTGTGTTACTGTAGCTGTTATCCAACTATAAACAGCATAAATATACTGCTACTCGTTTTGTACTTTTTCGAGTGATATAAAAATGGTTGCTGTGTGCTGCAGCCTTTCAATTTTCTGCCAACTTGGTACCTGGTTTGTCAATTTTGCTACTTATTTTAAATGAGTAATTACTCAGTTGATCTCATGAGGCTAAATGTAGTTTGTTCCAGTCCTCCCACCAAGGAGAAATTCTTAGTAGTCCCAAAAATCAAACCAGAATCTACAGTATCTCCATCATATATGCTGACAGCTCAGCTATGGTAGCAGACTGCTATATCAGTGAAAAGTCTATTAGGCCACATGTATGCCTTTGCAATGTAATTAGTAATGCACACAGAAAGTGTCTTGAGAAACTTTAGGAGTATCAGAGAATGTAATGTTATTTCTTGAAATGGGAAACTCAGTTTACAACTCCTAAGAAAGATGACACACACAGAATTTTTCCTGTGACTGACATAAAAAATATAAGAAATCAGTTATAAGTTATGTATTGATCTTGTACACTTCATACTGATAAAAAAACTGATGAATGTTCCTCTATTTTCCTACAGATAGTAAACACATATGATAAGAGCAATGTCTAGCTGGCACTCACAAATTCATGTTAATCATACCAGTGATACAATGTTTAATGGCTGCTGTGATGTCTCCTTTTAGTGTGCATATTCACAGTTTTGTTGTTGGATGGCAAAGCCAATGAAAGTGGGAAAAGATTTATATATATGGTGGTCTGATAGACTTGCAAGGGTGTTTCAGGGGAGGCTGTGAAGGGAAACAGTTGTTAAGAAAAATATTCTACTTGTTGTGCCATTTCCACATTATGTAGTGTCGAAGTTAGCCAATCAGGTGATTCAGTGCGCAAATTCAAGCAGCCTACCAGAGACAGTATTGTCGCAGTACTTGGTTTCCCCAAACTGAAGAAATATTGTTTTTACTCACCTAGCTGAAATTTATCATGTCCAATAAAGGCACATTTTAGCTGGTAATGAGAATTTGAACAAGTGATAACTTACAGATCCATGGATGTCGGCACTTCACCACATTTTAATGTGTGCAAATGCACCAATTTGTGTGTGTGTGTGTGGTGACCTGATTGGCTAACTTCAATGTTAAATAACTTGGAAGTGGAGCAACATATTTTTTTTTCTTAACTATAATTTCTCAAAGTGGAGCAACATTTTTTTTTTTTTTTTTCTTAACTATAATTTCTCCGCACAACCACCTTGCAAAACTCTTACAAGCTTTTCAGACTGTTTCTGACACTCTGTATAAATTATGACACTATACAGGTCTAAACCTAAAAATTGCTAATTAAATTAATTTATTTTAAATTCTGAAAGTAAGTGCAAAGAAGCCTGGGATTAAAAGAAATTCACTGCAGTCAAGAAAATACAATCCCAGTTGACTAATAATCTCAATGAATAATTGGTCAGTTGTGCTACTCCCAGTACTGCTGATGATATGACACAACAGGACAAAATTTAAGATGTCTTAGAATATAATACAAAAAAGACACTAGAAATTGATTTCATGCCTACAAAGTGTGTTTTAACCACCATGCCATACAGAAGAAATCATTGCTAAAATAAAGTAAACCAAAAATGAAAATGAAACATTGAAATTAATGGGATTGATTACTGGTCAAAAAAACCTCTCCTACAACACACACACACACACACACACACACACACACACACACACACACACACACACACAATCTGCACAGCAAACTTGCCTGTGCTCTCTTTTATTCTACAAATCATGAAACTGTGAGGAAACTGTTATTCAGGCACTTCCTTTCACTCTTATTTGCAGTAGACAACACTGTAGGGGAAAATTACTTATGCGCTAAGTGTATTTTTAGATGGTGAAAGATATCAATTGCACATTATGATAAGCACCCATGGAGCCCTTTAGAAACCACTCAGATCTCTTAATGTAATAACATCACCTAGTTTGCAACTATATTGTTTAATGCATGCTTCGAGAAATATTGTAAATATTTAACACCAGATGTGATGTGCATGAATACAGTAGTAGAAACAGCTGCTGTCTGGATTTGCATGCACTGACACTCTCCCTGGTCTATACTAACTGCAAGTAAAATCACCTAAGCTTATCATTTTAGGACATAATGCCATATTCCGCTTGTTAATGTTACCAAATAAATATCAGTGTGTTCTATAAAAAATGGCTTCAGCACAATGATTTCTATTCAATTAAAGAATTCTTTGAAACTAATATTAAAAAATATTTAGGAGAAGTGATAAATAAAAAAGCTAATTCGTAATAATGGGAATGGAGTTTACTTGATCATTGAAATATTTGAGGCCATGCTGTACAGTAATGGCTCTGAATTTTTCATGTGAAAACTCTTAAACCTTTTAAAATTAAAATAAAAACATCATTAACATTCTCCATCTTTGTTTTTCATGTGTACATATTTATTTCTCAACATAGTCACCGATTTTGTTGATACCAGAACTGCAGAATGTTCGACATTTGTTGATGGAGCCACAGTCTTGCTTCTGGTTGCACTGCTTCATCACTATCAAAATGAAGCTGTCGAAGATGTTCTTTAAATTTTGGAACTAGATGAAAATCAGATTGGGCCAGTTTGGGAATGTGTCAATGATAATGAATGCTAGTCATAAGATTGTTGCAGTCATTGTAGTTCTTGTGTGTGGCCTGGTATTTTCATGCTGAAGGAGAGCATACGCAATATGTGGATGAACTCTTCAGTTAAAATGTTTCTCATGCACTGACACAGTTACATTTCAAATAATAAGCAGAATTGATACACGAGGTACCAAGGTTGCATCAAATTGAAAGGCTGCAGCCACACAGCAACCATTTATAAATACCTTGAAACAGTGCATAACCAGTGATAGAATATTTATGCTGTTTATACTTAAATAACAGCTACTGTAACACAGTTGTTTCCATGGAAACTAACTCATTGTAACTTGATATTGTTTCAGTTTATCACACTGTAGTGTTTTTGTGTATATTGCACTGCTGTGTTGTCAACTTCTGTGACCTGACATTGAGGTCTTTATATTCCTGATGAACAATAGTCTGTTATACATTTAAAGAACAACCTTAGACATGCAAATAAAAGAGAAACCTCTCAGAATCATTAAAGCTTACCAATATGTGTCCAGGGTTACATGTCTCTTTTTTTTCCAATATTCAGGATGTGATAAATGTAAATCACTTCGTTATTGTGCTGAAGAGTTCACTGCCAAAGGGATGAACAGTAACATTTACTGAATCAGTACAAAAGTGCCTTACAGCAACATCTGGATAAATATTTTATAATGTCATTGAAGGACACTGATCATTTGAATTTGTCTTGTGCACTCAATCTTGGAAATGCTTACTGATGTATAAAGTTTCCACAAATCATTCAGAATAATAGTTATTTAGCATCTGAAACAGGTTTGATTAAGTCAGCATTCCAATATTGTTACTAAAATAATGTTACTAAAAGTGCTGACAGGAATTTATATGCCACTGAAGAGAGAAACAAAAAAGGGGCCTCAATTTTGTAGGTTCATTGGCTAAAACCTAGGACAGGAGCATGGCTAGCCAGCACTCGTTTCCTATATGCCACATAAACTGGCAAATATATTGAGGTGACTGAGTGCCATAAATGAAATCGTTCTCCAGATTCTTCACAGATTATTTGTGGTTCCATTGGTTCATGAAAAGTTAGTACAATTTCCAGTACCACAGCATCTGTAGTTTCCCCTACATTGTCTTTTGAATGACAGCTGTAGTGATGCTTTCATCAGGCTGGGCACAGCCAACAAATCAGAAGTCATGAGAAAAAACTGCATCAGTCACTAAAAAGTTTCAGTAGTGTGTTTGCCTATCTGTCAAGTGACATACTGCTATTGCAAATAATTTGACAACTTTTGGGATTATGCCACAGTTTTCCTTAGCACATTGAGCAACAGCTTGATATATTTGCAGCAGGATTTTACACTGTAGCTGCTCTCTCATGGACACTTACAATCAGCTGTTGACACATCCCATTCTGTTCTTGCAAGATGTCATAAGAAGTGCTCTGCAAAACACTCAGCTATCACCTCTTGCTCTGTTCTATGCTCTTACAGGATTAATTAACCTTAGGGATCTTTCAGTAACACTATGTCATAATGCAGACAAGTTTTTGGGCCTCTTGGTGCATTAGCAATATAAAATTGTATGTTGAGATGTTGCATAAATCATGGTTAGAGGAAAGTGCACAAGGTGGGAAAGAATGTCTGTATTTTGAAAATTACTCAATTGCATGTAAATGTGAAGATTTGCAAGTGCCACAACTAATCATGTCTGTGACATCACCCCTCTAAGGTACAATAATGTCTTCTTATAACAGTTACATACACCCACAGTTCCAGCTAGGCACTTCCAATGTGTATAGCAGAGACACCAATCCACACAAGTGTGAAACCCAAATAATAAGGTGGTCAGTGGTAGGCCAACTGTGACTAGATTTTAGGAAAACCACAATACTGGGTTAAAGCTGACGTCTAATGCTATTGAAAGAAGTGAGATGAGGGTTTAACGTCCGATTGACATTGAGGTCATTAGAGATAGGGCACAGGGCCTGACTAATTCAAGGATGGGGATATCAGCCATGCCCTTTCAGAGGAAACATTCCGGCATTTGTCTGGAGTGATTTAGGGAAATTGCACAAAATCTGATTCAAGATGCCCAGATGGCAAATGGCAGATTCGATTGAAAGTTTGCAAAGTAATATTTCAGAGCTAGATAAGAAATGTAAGGACTATGGTATGAAGATTAGCATCTCCAAAACGAAAATAATGTCAGTGGGAAAGAAATATAAACAGATTGAGTGCCAAATAGGAGGAACAAAGTTAGAACAGGTGGACGGTTTCAAGTACTTAGGATGCATATTCTCACAGGATGGCAACATAGTGAAAGAACTGGATGCAAGGTGTAGATAAGCCAATGCAGTGAGCGCTCAGCTACGATCTACTCTCTTCTGCAAGAAGGAAGTCAGTACCAAGACTAAGTTATCTGTGCACCGTTCAATCTTTCGACCAACTTTGTTGTATGGGAGCGAAAGCTGGGTGGATTCAGGTTACCTTATCAACAAGGTTGAGGTTACGGATATGAAAGTAGCTAGGATGATTGCAGGTACTAGTAGAAGGGAACAATGGCAGGAGGGTGTCCACAATGAGGAAATCAAAGAAAAACTGGGAATGAACTCTATAGGATGTAGCAGTTAGGGCGAACAGGCTTAGATGGTGGGGTCATGTTACACGCATGGGAGAAGCAAGGTTACCCAAGAGACTCATGAGTTCAGCAGTAGAGGGAAGGAGGAGTCAGGGCAGACAAGGAGAAGGTACCTGGATTTGGTTAAGAATGATTTTGAAATAATAGGTTTAACATCAGAAGAGGCACGAATGTTAGCACTGAATAGGGGAACATGGAGGAATTTTGTAAGGGAGCTATGCTCCAAACTGAACGCTGAAAGGCATAACCAGTCTTAGATGATGATGATGATGATGATGATGATGATGATGATGATCTGAATCATCATTCTCCTCAGTGTGAATCCAGTGTTTCAGCCACTGCGCCATCTCATTTGGTCTAAAACTGTTGAGTGCGGGCTGACTGCCATTACTAAATGTGAAGAGCCTAACAGTTATAAACCTTCCTTTTTAGTAACTAATCTTCCTACTGTGCAGTCAGTTAATAACAAATTAAATGAAATAGACATCTTAAATACAAACCCCTGCCATATCTTCCTTATAAATTACCACTGGCTCACACAAACTTAATCTGCCTTTTACATTTCTGAAGAATATGTGCTAGCAAGTACTTTCTGTAGAACTAAATTTAGCCATGGAAGAGTTGCTGTTTTGGAAAGTGAATTGGTGAACATTTGCTGTGACACACTAAATGTTGAAATATGTTCTCAAGAGGAAGCTTTTGAAATTGAAGCTTTATTAAGCTAATACTTGTGTGTCTAATGTAATCCATGGTCTGGCATTACTGTATTTACCTAACATGATGAGATTCTCACTAAGTAAAGCCACCGAGGAACCAGAAGACAGTGCAACTGCAGGGACTTACCTCTGCCATGCTCCTCGTGAGACCCACAGTCCCAACTTACTGTACAAACACCACATTTGTAGTGCACCTGCCCACTATACTCATTACTCACGGCAGTCAATCTACTGATTCCTGTAAGAGTTCAGTCGATGTGAGTGCATCCGCACTAGATCATTGGCTGGTACGCCTTATCTAACACAAAGATGGTATCTGTTCTTTTGGCCATGTCCGAAAGAACAGATACCATCTACATACACCAGTTCAGGTGGGATCAGATTATTTGCCAGATTGTATACCACATTTGATCCAGATTAGGGAATGGGAATTTGTCAGTGTCGTAGCCCACAGCTCTGATAGAGCCCCAGGAGCAGACAGCATCCTAAACCAAATGCCTAATTAACTGTCTGTGGACTGTCTGCACCGTATCCTTTCCATCTTTAACCGCATCTCGAGAGAGGGCTTCCCCCAGTAGCACTGACTGGAAAGCATCATTGTCCCAGTACTGCAACCGGGTAAGTAAACTCCAGAGACGGACAGTTATCATGTAATAAAGGCTCCCCAATGTTCTCTGGAAGTTGCTTGAATGCAGGGTGAGCCAGTAGCTGTGTTGGCTCCTTGAGTCTCAAGGTGTTCAGACTCTGTCCCAGAATGGTTTTCGTCAAGTCTGTTCCACTAATGATAATCTGATTTACCTGGAGTCTGCCATCCGATCAGGTTTTGCCCGTTGTTAGAAACTTGTAGCCATCACCTTTGCCCTCAAAAAGCTTGCGACACCAAATGGCGACACCGCATCCACGCACAAATGGGGTCTCCAGAGTCCGCTCCCAATTTTTATCCAGAAATCCTTGTCTCCTCATATTTTCCAGGTTCAGGTTTGTGCCTCTCACAGTTCTCCCCATATCCAAGAGACTGGTATCTTGCAGGGCTCTGTACTGAGTTTCCCTCTTTCTAGCAGCCACCAATGGTCTAGCAGCAGTTGTGGAGTCCTCAGTATCACCCTCCTTGTATGCTGATCACATTTGCCTCTACTATTGCTCTTTTAGTGTGGTGTCACCTAACATAAACTCCAAGGCATCATACGAAAGGCACAGGCATGGGCCGTCACCCATGGCTTTGGTTCATCTTGAGGCCCTCCACCACCAATTTTTGTCCGTCCTTGGCACATCCCATGGTTCAGTAGTAGTCTATACTGACAGCTCCATGGTTGCTGGTCATTTAGGCTTTGCTTATTCTCACGCTGCACTTACTGAACACTGCTCCCTACCAGATCACTGTAGTGTTTTACAGTGGAGTTGATAGCCACCTCTTGTGCTTTTGAGTATATCAATTCCTGCACTGGTGAGTGAATAACTGCTGTCGGGAGACTCAGGACCAGACACTCTGACTCATAAGCTATGGTGAGATTATCAAGCAGCACACGCTAACTATGAAGAAAATCAGCTGTTTTTCTGTTTGTTGCTTCTATACTTGATTAGGTTCCGTGATTTAACAGCTGGTGTTGGGTTGAGGGCTCATCCATGACTAAACAGACTTTGTCATTTTAATGCGGATTTCATACGTCTGTCTGACATCATGGGGCTAATTACTGCACACTGGTCTGCAGTTATGTATTTTCGAGAGTGATCTATTGACATAAATATCACTCCTGTCCCAGGGAGTATCACTAAGTAATTAAGTCTATGATTGTATAAATTAATTTATAATTTGAGAATGAAAAATAGAAAAGAGATTCAAAGTTTTGAAAAACAATAATGAATCACAATAGTGGAATGGTATGTCTCTGCAAAGATGATAGCTGCATTTTTTTTAATTTTGAGAAAAATTTCCTAAATTGATTGTTGTCTGCGAGAACTTTCCAATTTTTGGAAATCTCTGAAGGAGTATGATGTGCAATTAATTCTAGGCTTCACAGCCATCATATTCGGCTACAAAAAGCTCTCCTTCTTGCAACTGAGAAAGCAGCAGTTCAAAATGACGTAATGTGGTGTGAGGTACCGATGACAGATGGTTTGTTCGGTGCGGGTATTGTGAGAAAAATCGCCTACACTGGGCTTCTTCTCCGCGATTGGCTTCTGTGTTAGGAGGTTCTGCGAAAAAATAATAATCTTCTGTTATTAATATTAGAAAAATTGAACTGTGTCTTTACTTGAATTTCATGTTAAAGCAGCTCTCAGTGGCAGGCTCTCATTTCATTATTCCAAAAGTGTTAACAGCAGAATAGTAAACAGCTGCTAAACGAAAAGGAAGACGAAGCACTTTGGAGATCTTCGGATCGCGCATAACTTGAATGGCGGGCGAAATGTTTTTGTTGAAAGATCAGAGCTGGTCCGCCAGTTTTGGAAGACAGATATGTTCAAATGGTTCAAATGGCTCTGAGCACTATGGGACTCAACTGTTGTGGTCATTAGTCCCCTAGAACTTAGAACAACTAAAACCTAACTAACCTAAGGACATCACACACATCCATGCCCGAGGCAGGATTCGAACCTGCGACCGTAGCAGTCGCACGGCTCCGGACTGCGCGCCTAGAACCACGAGACCACCGCGGCCGGCAGACAGACATGTTGTCTGACTTTGTGGGTATTGGTTAAGAACTTAATTAGCAGTCATTGTTTATTTGGGTACATACTTAATAGTAATTACGCAAATACGTAGTTCACTGTTCCGTTTATTTATTTTTTGAACGTGTGAAGAGTGCAAATTGTTTGTGATTCGTAAAGTCTCGTAGTCTGCTAATAAAAAGCGAGTGGCATCCCGTATAAACAACCTAATTCAAAATTTAATTATTTATACAATATCAGTTTCTCAGGATAAGGGATTCACAACCTAAGAGTTGTTTTCTGCGCAGGGGACAACAGTTATAAAAGACCGCAAGTTGGTGAACATTAATTAGACCTTATACATTTAACTCAGGGTGGTGGAAGCAAATAGGCACCTCTTGCATACTGCAATATTAGAACAAATGAGAATAGGGACATGTCATCTGTGGTAACGAAGAGCAGGTATGAAGGAGAGAAATTTTCTGGGGACGGGGTTTATTATACGCACATAGATCTCTCTCTCTCTCTCTCTCTCTCTCTCTCTCTCTCTCTCTCTCTCTCAGCTTGCGGTAATTTTCATAAGCAGATGTAGCAATTCTACTTTGACAGGTCATCTTGAGTCGGTGGAGAGCAGCCAACCATAGAATGCACATCCATGCGATCTCCTCCTTCGTCTTGACGCAGAAAATGATTGAATAATGAAAGCCACATCACAATATCTTTATAGGGTACGTCAGGATCACCCCAGTGAATTCCATGGAAAAAATGTATTAACCGTTTTCCCGTCCTCCGTCTTTTAGCACACTTCACATCCTTGAAAGACCTCGGTGATGCAATGGTTGCTGAGAATGTCTCTACTATACAGATATCTTCTGTGAATGCAATACTTTTAAATATGAACTGTCTACCTTCATCATCGTAGAAACCATTAAGTAAAGCAATAGGTTAATAAAAAAGTAGTGGCAGCTTACTTGGCTGTTGTGACTATGGAACAGACATTATGATTAATTATTGATCATTTCAGCTGTACGTTCATCACAATACATCTTAATTTATAGTGTTCCATCAGTCTCCCATCGGGCATTTGAAAAAATGGTTCAAATGGCTCTAAGCACTATGGGACCTAACATCTGAGGTTTTCAGTCCCCTAGACTTAGGACTACGTAAACCTAACTACATCACACACATCCATGCCTGAGGCAGGATTTGAACCTGCGACCGAAGCAGCTGCTCGGTTCCGGACTGAAGCGCCTAGAACCGCTCGGCCACAATGGCCGGTTGGTATTCCAGTCATAGTGGTTAAAGAAGGGCTCCTACTTTAAAATAAGTGGTTCCCTCTTAAACATGTCAGGTAGCAAATTGAATCTGCACGATACATCACACAGTAATGGTTTAAGTTGTGTGGGTAACATGTATTAATCAAGATCGTTCAAGATGTGACTACTCGTAAACAGTTTTATGTAAACATCTCAGAGCACGTTAGCACATTTCTTTGTTTCACCCACTTAAACATGTTGTAAGCAGTACCATTCTCTTTCTTTGTGAATACGTAGTCCTCAAAGCTAATTTTCGTAACATACTGAGGAACTAAGAGCTCTAGAATATTTTTTTCTGGTGTATGAGGACCGCTGTGTTCTTGAATAAAGCAGACTCGTGCAGTCACTATTTTCCTTTGATAGCTTTGAAATAGCAATTACTAAAGCATGAACCTCAATATCCATGACCACATTTTGCACAATACACTCACTACTACTTCTCAAATTTCACTGCTAGAATTAGGACACTACTACTGTTCCTCCCAGCCTGCAACAGCATCACCTTATTCACAGACATCCTGCACACTTGACGTTGAATAAGTGAATGACGATGGAGTCATAGTGGTTATTCAGATACATACAGTTGGTACACCGAAGGGACAAACAGAAATACATTGTTCGTTTGGAATAAATCATTTTTTTGCATTCAAGCCTAGAGGAGGTTTTTACATAACGTAATATTCCGTTTGAAAATTCACCTTCCATTCGTATATTGTAGGATCCAGACAGACGCATGTTTAATATGAATCTCAAAATCTTTGCATGACGCTCCAACAGGATCTTTTTTTTTTTTCGTAACAAACTGATTCCGTCGTGGGGTGTTCCTCCTCTAAAGTGTTAAACAGGTAGCGAGAAGAGCTTAAAATGTGCTTAGACTTGATACAGAACAGTTTTGGGATAACATTATGGTGTGCAAACGTTTCTCTACCCGGTTGCTTGGCCCTTGAAAATTAACCCTTAATTGACGTACCCAAGTATTGTGCACTTGCAATGATGTCTTAGTCGAGAACTTTGTATGATCTGGATGTAAATGTGGCATAAGGCTCAAATTCACTAACAGAAACTCGCAATTTTTATATGTATATATATTGCGATTTCATTCCCCTGCCCCATATGAGCACGGGAGGGCTGTCAGTGGCACAAATCGCCGCTCTTCAGCCGAGTGACATAACAACTAAAAATAAGAATAAAATGTTACATACATACGGCGAGAAAGGGGAACTTAAAACAGACTAATGGGAGAAAATGGAGGAAAAAATAGACTAACATGGAGACGTTTATGGAGGACAGTTAAGTCACCAGAAAGTTGAAAAACACAGTTGGCGAGTCTTCAAAACTCAGAGAAGACACTGAATGGAGATGCACATGTTAAAAGTCGGCTACAGTAGTAATAACACACCGGAACAACACACATAAAACCCACTTGGAGCACACATGACGAAGAATAAAACTGCCAGTTGGGATAGGGCAGAGAGGATGGAAAAGGAGGGGAGAGCATGGGGCAGTAGGAGAAGCGGCAGCATGAAGAGAGGAGGGGCATCACTGGCTACATGAGGAGGCAGGAGACACGTGGGGCGGAAGAGATGGAGGGGGAGTAGGAGGGGGAAGCCACTGAGGAGGAAGGAGGGGGAGGAGAGGGAGCCCTGAGAAGGAGGCAGGAAGATGGTGTTAGAATTTGTAGGAATGGTAGATGTCAGGGTGAAGCTCATCATCCAGGAGGGGTAGATGGTGGAAGTTGCATTGGGAAAGGAGATGGAGGGTGTGGAGATGGAGAGAGGGTGGGACACAACGGTAAAGATGCAGCAACTGGTTGGGGTTGGAGAGGAAGGGAGACACCAGGGGGTGAGGGGGATCAAGGCGTCGGACAATATATAGTGTGTGGATGTGTTCAAGAAAAAGTAGAAGATGGGGAAAAGGGACGAGGTCATGGAGGATACGCGTGGGGGACGGAAGGCGGATGCGGGAGGTGAGGCAGAGTGCATGGTGTTCGAGGATTTGGAGGGCTTTATAGAACCAGGGAGGGGCGGAAATCAAAGCTACGATGGCATAACAGAGGATGGAGCGGATCAAGGATTTGTAGGTGTGAAGGATGGTGGAAGGATGCAGACCCCACATCCGGCCAGACAGGAGTTTCAGGAGGCGGAGGCAGTTGTGACTTTGTTTTGGATGGTAGAGAGATGGTGATTCCAGGTAAGGTGGCTGTCGAGTATGATACCAAGGTATTTGAGGGTAGGAGTGAGGTGGATAGGATGGCCATAATTGGTGAGATGGAAATCATGGAGGCGGAAGGAGCAGGAGATGTGGCATATGATGATCGCATGGGTCTTAGAGGGATTAACACGGAGGAACCACTGGTTGCACCAAGTGGTGAATTGGTCAAGGTGGGTTTCTGGGTTAGATTGGGACCGTTGAAGGGTAGGATAAAGGGCTAGGAAGGCGGTGTCATCAACAAACTGGAGATGATGAACAGGAGGGGGAGGTTTGGGCATATCAGCAGTGTACAGGAGATAGAGGAGAGGGAAAAGGACAGAACCTTGGGGCACACCAGCGGAGGAATAGAAAGTACGGGAGTTGGAATTGTGGATAGTCACATAGGAGGGATGATGGGAGAGGAAGGAAGCAACTAGACGGACGAAGTTGGGGAGAGCATAGGTCTGGAGTCTGAAGAGGAGCTCGGGATGCCAGACACGATCATAGGCGTTCTGGAGATCAAGGGAAATAAAGATAGTGGAGTGACGGGAGTTAAGTTGGAGGGAAAGAAAATGGGTAAGATTAAGGAGCTGGACGTCGGCGAAGAATGAAGGCCGGAAGCCATATTGGGTAAGAGGAAGGAGGCGGTGCTGGTTAAGAAGTCAGTGAATACGGCGAGAGAGGATGGCCTCGAAGACCTTACTGAACACTGAGGTGAGGCAGATTGGACGATAGGAAGAGGTATCAGAGGGGGTTTGTTAGGTTTAGGGAACAGCAGGACACGGGAGGTCTTCCACAGGTTGGGGTAAAATCCAGTGGAGAGGACATTGTACAGGGTAGCAAGGACAGACAGGAAGGATGGAGGGGATTCTTTGAGGTGACGGTAGGTGACACCATCATGACCAGGAGCGGTGCTGCGTTTCAAGCGGAGGACGAGTGTGATGTCTTGTGTGGTGATGGGAGTGTTGATGTCTGAGAGGGGTAACTGATAAAAGTACTGGAAGCTAGGGGCGAGCGGGGGAACAGTGGTGTCAGTGCAGTCAAGGACGGTGGGGAAGAGGGAGGAATCAAAATGGGGATCGTCAGGAATGGAGAAGACTTCGGATAGGTGGGGAGCAAAATGGTTAGCCTTACTGAGGTTGTCAGGAAATGGTCGATCATCATGGAGGATGGGGTAACGTGGGGTGGGATGGCTACCAGTAAGGTGGTGGAAGGCTGACCAGTACTTGGAGGATTTGACAGGGAGGGTGTAGTTGAGGCATGTGCATATCTGGTGCCAGTCCTGGAGTTTCTTTGCTGTATGGAGGTTCCGGATATGTCGCTGTAATTGCCGGTGGTGGGTGAGAGTATCCCAGTGACAAGTGCGGAGGAAGGAGCGGTAGAGCCTGCAGGATTCACGGAGAAGAATGACGGCCTGTGGAAAAAGTGTAGGGTGGTGATGGTGGATGAGTTTGGTAGGGACATGAGCCTCCACAGCATCAGTGATGGTCTTCTGAAGGAAGGAAGAGGCATGGGTGATGTCATCAGGGTGGTGAAAGGTGAGGGGGTGGCTTTCGACCTGTAAGGCAATGGATTCCTGGTAGGCATCCCAATTGGTATGGTGGTAGTCATGGACAGACTTTGGAGGGGCAGCTGGGTGGGTGGCTACAGTGGCGGGACGGGTAGAGGAGATGGTGAGGAGGACAGGGAGATGGTCACTACCAACGGGATCGAGGACATCCACAGTGATGCGACCAAGGAGGTTGGGGGAAGTGAGGATAACAATTTGGTGTTGGAGTTACTTTCAGGACGGGTGTGGTGTGGCAGAGGAAGGAGGTCACCATGGAGGGTGGTAAGGAACTGATGCATCCGCCGAAGGGTGGCAGGGTCATGGCTGTGGATGTTGAGGTCAGCGGCAATCACATAGGTGGAGAAGGTACGGTCAACATGGGAAAATGAAGTCAAAGTGGAGGGGAGCTGCAGGGCGGATATAGACAGTGGCACAGGTGATGGTGCGGGAGGGAAAAAATAGGCTGAGGAGATGATGTTCGGTCAGGTCATTGAGGAGGGGTTGTGGCCGGACAGGGAGATGCCTGAGGTGGCATATAGTGACCCCGCCTTGGGCTAAGGGAAGGGGATAGTCAGTGCGGTGAAGGAGATAAGGGGAGGTGCGGACAACATGGTGGTGTTGGAGGAAGGTTTCATTATGGATGAAGGAGTCAACCTGGTGCTGGGAGAGGGTATGCATGAAGAGGTATTTGTTTACAGGGAGGGAGCGAATGTTGGGGTAGAGGAGACATACTGTTGACGTGCCAGGAGGTTGGAGGTGGGAAGGGTGCCCGAAGGGGAGAGAGGGGGCTTAAACGAGGGTGTCGAGGCGGGTGAAGGTAAAGTGGGCCTGGTTGTGGGAGTAGGTGGCATAGGTGTTTAAGTGGAAAATAGAATGGGCGGCAAGGGAAATATGCTGGAGTGTGTGGGAGCACTGGAAGGTGTGGATGCAGAAACTCGTAACTTGGCTGAACGACTATATACAGTTAAGACGCCACTGTATCGGCTGGATTTGCAAGTATCAAATATATGAAAAGGTCTCGAGGAAGTGGTGAAATCAAGAAAATAAAAGAAGCGAGGGCATTTTCAATTGTAACTACACCCTTTACTCCTCGACAAATAGATAATGACGATTATTGGAGGTGGGGTTTGCTGCTCGTCAGTGAGAAATGATATCCAGCTGGAGCGTCTGTGGAGATACCATTTTTTTTTGGACGCTATACAGGTATAAACAATGGTCAGAAGTCTTGTTGTTGTTGTGGTCTTCAGTCCTGAGACTGGTTTGATGCAGCTCTCCATGCTACTCTATCCTGTGCAAGCTTCTTCATCTCCCAGTACCTACTGCAACCTACATCCTTCTGAATCTGCTTAGTGTACTCATCTCTCGGTCTCCCTCTACGATTTTTACCCTCCACACTGCCCTCCAATGCTAAATTTGTGATCCCTTGATGCCTCAAAACATGTCCCACCAACCGATCCCTTCTTCTAGTCAAGTTGTGCCACAAACTTCTCTTCTCCCCAATCCTATTCAATACCTCCTCATTAGTTACGTGATCTATCCACCTTATCTTCAGTATTCTTCTGTAGCACCACATTTCGAAAGCTTCTATTCTCTTCGAAGTCTTATGTTGCTTGAACGTAAAGTTACTGTGGCATTCGGTCCTATGTAAAATAATCGCTTAGCTGGTCTAAGTCTCTCATTCAGTCACTGGTTCACCAGTGTGATGTGGCAGTTGAAGATAGCAGAATGAAAGCCGAAATTTTAAATTTCACATAAAAGAAACCACCCACAGAGAAGAATCATGAAACATACCGTTATTTGATAATCGGACAGACTAACTTACGGACGACATAGTAATAACCATCCCTGGCCTAGAGATTTGAAAACAAATAAATCACAAGGTCCTGATGGAATCTTAATTAGGTTTTACAAAGAGTTCTCTATAGCATTGGCCCCTGACCTAGCTTGCATTTATCATGAATCCTTTGCCCAGAACAAAATCCTAAGTGACTGCAAGTTTTAAAATACCTGGCACCTACAGTCGTTGAGTTGTGACATCATTCAACTGCTGATTAAGATTGTGGAGTCATGCCTGCATGTTATGTAGCCTGTACTGCAGAAGATTTGTCACTGTTTGGTTTATTTAGCATTAAGGCCAGGACCGTGTTTAATTTCAGTCTTCTTCCCTTTCTGTTAAAGTTGTTTTCGAATTTCTGTGACTTTTCTGTCCATCCTAACACAATAATGATCAGATCATGATTAAAATAGAATATTACAAGCGCCATATAAAATTTAAATCAGAATGTGAGAATGCTTTTCATGATACGAAAAAACTGGGTACTCCTGTAGCCACCAAAGTACATAGTGTTCAACCCCAGTGACATTACCCAATGTTCCCAACATAATTCCATTCTCAATGAACTAAATATGTGGTACTAAAATGGGGACAATTCTACAGTGTAAGGTAGTGTTCATGAGTTTCCTATGTAGCTTCGTGATTTTATGATGAGTTAGAGTTGCTGTACACGCCACGTGTTGTCATGCAGGAGGAAGACATTGAGAATTGGCTGCTGGCATCATTTGTTGCCATAGGCCGCCTTATCATCGACCAGCAGCTTGCAGTATTAGTCGACACTCACTGTCCTTCGACCATGCAGGTAATCAAATATACACTCCTGGAAATGGAAAAAAGAACACATTGACACCGGTGTGTCAGACCCACCATACTTGCTCCGGACACTGTGAGAGGGCTGTACAAGCAATGATCACACGCACGGCACAGCGGTCACACCAGGAACCGTGGTGTTGGCCGTCGAATGGTGCTAACTGCGCAGCATTTGTGCACCGCCGCCGTCAGTGTCAGCCAGTTTGCCGTGGCATACGGAGCTCCATCGCAGTCTTTAACACTGGTAGCATGCCGCGACAGCGTGGACGTGAACTCTATGTGCAGTTGACGGACTTTGAGCGAGGGCGTATAGTGGGCATGCGGGAGGCCGGGTGGACGTACCGCCGAATTGCTCAACATGTGGGGCGTGAGGTCTCCACAGTACATCGATGTTGTCGCCAGTGGTCGGCGGAAGGTGCACGTGCCCGTCGACCTGGGACCGGACCGCAGCGACACACGGATGCACGCCAAGACCGTAGGATCCTACGCAGTGCCGTAGGGGACCGCACCGCCACTTTCCAGCAAATTAGGGACACTGTTGCTCCTGGGGTATCGGCGAGGACCATTCGCAACCGTCTCCATGAAGCTGGGTTACGGTCCCGCACACCGTTAGGCCGTCTTCCGCTCACGCCCCAACATCGTGCAGCCCGCCTCCAGTGGTGTCGCGACAGGCGTGAATGGAGGGACGAATGGAGACGTGTCGTCTTCAGCGATGAGAGTCGCTTCTGCCTTGGTGCCAATGATGGTCGTATTCGTGTTTGGCGCCGTGCAGGTGAGCGCCACAATCAGGACTGCATACGACCGAGGCACACAGGGCCAACACCAGGCATCATGGCGTGGGGAGCGATCTCCTACACTGGCCCTACACCTCTGGTGATGGTCGAGGGGACACTGAATAGTGCACGGTACATCCAAACCGTCATCGAACCCATCGTTCTACCATTCCTAGACCGGCAAGGGAACTTGCTGTTCCAACAGGACAATGCACGTCCGCTTGTATCCCGTGCCACCCAACGTGCTCTACAAGGTGTAAGTCAACTACCCTGACCAGCAAGATCTCCGGATCTGTCCCCCATTGAGCATGTTTGGGACTGGATGAAGCGTCGTCTCACGTGGTCTGCACGTCCAGCACGAATGCTCGTCCAACTGAGGCGCCAGGTGGAAATGGCATGGCAAGCCATTCCACAGGACTACATCCAGCATCTCTACGATCGTCTCCATGGGAGAATAGCAGCCTGCATTGCTGCGAAATGTGGATATACACTGTACTAGTGCCGACATTGTGCATGCTCTGTTGCCTGTGTCTATGTGCCTGTGGTTCTGTCAGTGTGATCATGTGATGTATCTGACCCCAGGAATGTGTCAATAAAGTTTCCCCTTCCTGGGACAATGAATTCACGGTGTTCTTATTTCAATTTCCAGGAGTGTATATACACCTTTTGATACCCATAACAAAACTAGCCTAGCAGAAAGTCAATACTTTCAATGCATTCCTCCAATTTTTTCCATTCCATACTCATCCTCTTTCTATCTGAGGTATAGCACTGACCCATGTATCATTGCAGGTCTTGATTGGGCCAAGAACAGCTTCTTTTTCTTCTTCTTCATAGTGATCCAGAAGCCATTGGCAAATATTTTTCCATACAGCCTTTTGTGCCTCAGTGGGAATGGTCGTGCGGTAGCGCTCTCGCTTCCCACACCCGGGTTTGAATCCCAGCGGGGTCAGGGATTTTCTCTGCCTTGTGATGGCTGGGTGTTGTGTGATGTCCTTAGGTTAGTTAGGTTTAAGTAGTTCTAAGTTCTAGGGGACTGATGACCATAGATGTTAAGTCCTATAGTGCTCAGAGCCATTTGCACCTCAATGGGAAGCCATGAAACCCACCTTGCCAATATTTTTCCGTATTCAAATGTATGCAATAAAATGGTATGGGAACTTCCAAAACGTATCACCACTTGTGATAAAATTTTGGTAACAGCTTTCTTGTGTTTATGAACTGTGCTTAGAGTCATTCCAAAATGTCACTTGATATCACACATTTGTTGGAGAGGAAACAAATAGTAATGTGTTTCTCAACAGACAGTGGGACCATTTGATCACTCACGGTGAGTGTCAAGTCATATACATGGCTATCCCCCCCTCCTTTGTCTTGTAAGTAGTTCTGTAGTGCACCAAGCTGTTCATGTCACTAAATGTGTCAGATGAACAAAGTTCGGGTTTATTTGAATGACACTCACATATTAATTCTAATATAAAGATCACAATGGAAAATGAAAAAGAAGACAAATTTTATTTTTGTATGTACAGCTTGTAACATTGATACTTTCATTTTATAATTAGATCTGTGGTCAAGCAGCAATACTTATCATAATTGGTGTCAATACGTGCATTTGACATTATTTTGCTGTAAATTAAAAATCAACAGTCGTAATCAGAATAATAACTTTCTCTGTGCTATCTGGTATGCTAGCATGTGCTTATTAATGTAAGACTAATTAACTTCTTCCAATTAGCGATGTTTGATGACAAACCAAAATTTATCATGACTGAAACTACGCAACAAAAAGGATCAATAAACAGCGAAGTAGTTTAATGCACAAGAAATGTTAGTCTAATCTGTTACAAACCACAGTTCATAATTAACCTTCAGACTTAGCAAAACATGGAAGCATCATTGAATGTTAAAGAACACATAATTTGAGAAACTTTACATTACAAAATGATTTACCTTTTCTTATAACGTTCAAGAGCCAGCACAAAATTTTACTCTCTAGTCAAATTACATGAAACAGACGAAATTGTAAAATCATATATCCATAGTGAAGCACTGATATTACAACATTTCATTTATGAAAAAGAACCTTTAACATCTAATCTACCTGTAACACCAATATTGGTTTTTGGTAAGCACCTACATATGAAAGAGCTGGAGCGCCTTACAGGGTAATTAGAAACTGATGGGAATTGAGAGCACAAACTCTAAAGAAAACTAGCTCAGACAGTTGATAACTTTATAAAAATTCCATTCACCATCCCAAACATAAAATTCGAGTCATTAACACATTTGTGGAGGAGACTAAAAATATTTATGAGTTACAGTACTTGGAGGAAGAGCTCAATCATTTAAGAGGTACTTTACTAGCGCCATCTGGAGTCCAGTTGTTACAGCAATTACTTGATATGATATTCAGTTGGCACTTACCTGTGTACTGGTACTCATTGGCAAGCTATGTTGTAACGATTTTTAATCTCTCTTTATTACTGGTAAGCCATTTTCTATCTAAGTGTACCTATTTTACCATTTACTTTTAACATTTGTTCCTCTTTCATACAGATCTGATAATGGCAATGCTAAAATTCATCATAAGGGAGACCATTAAATAAAATAATAGAAAACTAGACAAAAATTCCTACATGGAATAGCTAAAAAATTGGTACTGCCATCTTTAAGGATTTTGTGTGTTGCTTTATCATCACTCACGTAGTTTTGAAGCCCATATATTCCTGCATCGTCTGAACTTACATTTTTTTCTCAAGTTCATTTTGTCAGTATTCTTTTCCAAAGCACAATGTCAGATGGCTATCACATATATTTGTTGGTGATGCTAATATTCATCATACTTACTTATTTCATGTTAGGCACCATAATTTGCCAGTCACATTGTTAACTCACACTACTTTCTAAATTCTCCTTGTAAACTCATTGAATGTTTTCTATTCTACACTCTGCTCTGTACATACTACCTGAATGAGGAGCTATAGTCTTCTTGTATAGAACTTCTATGCACCTGTGAGTTCCTGTCACATGCACAACCTTCGCAGTAATTATCAATTAATTGTTTCAAATCTTAATACAAACACTAATATTAATAAAAACTATATACAACAGACAAATTTAGAACAGAGAAAATTATTAAACTTTTCTTTCCCAATTCCTCCTTCGATAGTGACATTTTCACACACGTAACTATAGATGTAAGTGTGTACTGTTTGTTATTCTCCTATTAAATTCACAATATCTACTGATCTGGTTGTGTCAGCTGCGTTTGCAGCTCATGTTCCATTCATTGCATCTTTTACTTACCTTTAAAACTCACCTTCCATGGCTTGCTGCATAGATCATACCTTCTTCACTTCTATATTTCTGTCAGTGCACCAGCCTATGCTAAAAATGTATAAATGTTTGGGTCTTGACCCTCACTACAACGTTATTTGCTGGTTTTTCTCATGTGGTTTGTACTTCTATTCTTCTGCAGGTTGAAAGTGGTTTTTCTTTCCAGTTCCAAAGTTTAGACCTGAGCATTCATATAATTCTCATAAAAATTAAAGTAAAATAACACTACTGTGCTTAATAGTGTTCGTACTTTTCTATACTTTTCAAACATTTATTCCTTATTGACTTTAAGAGTAATATTAATAATGGAAGTCATATTTATGAATACACAAAGAAAAAACAACTTTTCTCCATTCCTCTATTCCATTCCTTTCAGGTGGTCAATTTTTTGTTCAATCCCTTGCCCATCTTGATCAACCAGCAGTAAAATACTTTGTGCAGTCCGTGCCCCATAGATTATGGATTTCTCTCTTAGTTAACCTAATCTACAGTTATCAATGTACTATCTTGACTGAAAATTACAAGTACATTTTTCACTTTTTATCTGCTACTCACAAAAGCATCCTAACTCAATTTACTTTCTATAATACAGCACCATTTGCCACATAAGTGTACTGATTTTTTGTTTTTCTTAAGTACCTTGTGAAAGATAGAATAGCATCAGTACGTTTATGTTGTTGCGATTTTGTTCTTTAGCCTTGGGCTCCAATCTACAGTCTTACTTTTTTTACTTTTTTTGGTTTTAGTATCACCTACTCTAGCATTTTCAATAGTCTGAATGTAAAGATGTGTCAATATAGTGTCCAGTTTAAGGAAATTAGTTTCATATTTATTACCACCAGAAAATGCTATGATGAGCATATTTGATTTCGCATCAAAATGTTTCTATGCAAGAACACAGTCCCACTCTCCACTGCACAGTACAACAGTGGCAAATACAGTCGCCCATAGTCCTTTTTAGACGTAATGTTTTCAGCACACAGTTTGTCAAATAGTGACATGCTTTGTGTAGCAAACACTTACTGCTGTTTAAATAAGTCAGCAGTTCCAAAACATTCTTTATTAGATTCTTCATGCAAGATGGTTGTACAGTCACATTCCCCAATTTGAGTATTGTACTGCTTTCAATTGGTGAGTAAATAGAAGTAGACACCAACTTCCTCCTATGTGTATCCCTGATAACATCTCTAACTTTTTACTACGGGAATATGTAACGCATATTGTGTACTCAACACCAATAAAATCAGTTGTTTTTGAGTGGATGTGTGCAGCTTTCATAAACTTATTCTATAGTGAAACATAATACTTTTAGCAGCAATCATAAGGCATCACCAATGCTTTATTAGGACCTGATGGCATTGTTAGGTTTATATCTCGATATACTGACAGCATATGATGACTAATGAGCACCACTCTCTATTAGATATTGATGATTAATGTTGAAAAATGTTTTGGTTGCATACACCTCATCAGTGGAACATGATTCCCCATGTTTACTACTACATTCAAATCAACCATTATCAGGCACCACCTTTGATTTTTATCTATAGGGTGATTATTCCTCTGTATCTGAACGCAGTAGAGAGGTGCATGTTTATTTAGTACAAACAGAACAGTTAACAAACAGTTAAGAAACAGTTATCAAACAACAGAAATTTTTTTTCATACTCTTTACAAGACTCATCAATTTATTGGACCAATAAGTTTACATACAACAATCACATTACAATCCATAATATTAGCAAGAAGACTGACGAATCGTAGACTCTGTCCAAAAGTATCAACTTTTTTTTTTCATTTGAATTTCTCATAAATGCGATTATTACTGTATTACTACATGAGACACGACCTTGCTTTCACCATTTGCATTATTAAAACATAAGAATTGATACTTGGAGCTGGCCAGAGTGGCAGAGCGGTTCTAGGTACTACAGTCTGGAACCGCGCATCCACTACGGTCACAGGTTTGAATCATGCTTCAGGCATGGATGTGTGTGATGTCCTTAGGTTAGTTAGGTTTAAGTAGTTCTAAGTTCTAGGGGACTGATGACCTCAGCAGTTAAGTCCCATAGTACTCAGAGCCATTTGAACCGTTTGATAGTTTGAGCATTAATGATGTTTCTAATAAGTCTTATCACCTGCTGTTTGATGAAGGGAGTAATTCCAACCCAAATTAATCTCCAACAACCTTTTTTTTAAAAAAATGACACATTGATATTTCATAGTATTGATTAACTCAAGTGTTCATACTTGAGTGACTTAGTGTGTTATCAAACAACATTTCGGCATTAGGTTATATAATACATAGTATGCGTGCTGCACACTTGGAATTCATACACATTTTGATAGAAGCTGTTTTTCTGGGAGAATGTCAGGAATTTCTTCAGAGTTGGCTTCTGTTAAAGTGAAAGGGACAAAACTTCATACGGCTTCGCCCACAGGTTATTTAACCGACAACAGGATTACATTGGGCAATCTCTTTTGCACCTGATTTATAATTTATTACAATCTCTTGAGGACATGTTTAGGTTGATGACTACAATAGGTTGCCAATTGCAGCAGATCAGTAAGAGCAACAAGTTGTTGACAGCATGGGGATGAAATAGGAACATGGCTCTCCATACTATTCAGGATTTTTTATGGCGATCATGTTGTACGTGCAACAGATTGTACATCACATATTGGTTTCACAACACAGTAAACAACAAAAGGGTCGCAAAAGCATTCACAGACCCATACATTCATATTACACTGGCTTGAAAAAATATGGAAAAAAGGGGTTTGAAGATTAATAACCAAATAACAGAATACTTTACTAATGATTCAGATGAGCTATACATTGAAGGAAAGAAAATCAAAAAGATAAACACTTTGTTATTTGGGATCCATTTTAGGAATCGAGGGAAAATCACAGTCATAAATCAATAAAAGAATCAGTAGCGGACGGAGGTTCATTTTGATGCTTAACTCAGTCTTATGGAGAAGGAATGTAATGATCAGAACTAAAAAGTTAATATGAAATCCATATTAGAGAGTGTAGTCTGTATGGAATGGAGACCTGGACAATTAACCTGAAGCAAGTTAAAGAATTATAAGCTTTAGATATGGACTTCTGGAGAAGATGGAAGGAATCTGCAGGAAAGAGAAGATAAGGAACACCGAAAAAATGAGGAGAATGGAAATAAAAAAAGAGTATATGACGTAATGGATAGGAATAAATTGCAATGGTACGGGCATGTACGACCAATGGAGGAAGCCAGAATACCAGAATTGATACTGGAGTGGGAACTGGTGGGGAGAAGAAAACACGACCTATGACCACCTGGCTCCAAAATGTGCAGTACACAATGAGGAGAATGGGCACAGAGGAAGAGGATGCACAAGATCGAAACAGCTGGAGGAACATTTTGAAAATATAGTTTAATAACGTTTATTCTTTGTATAGTAATTTCTGAGTAAATTATTATGTTGGAGATAAGCCTCTGTAATGACGAGAAGCTCAAAATAATAAAGAAAATAACTTTCGCTTTATGAGCCAATGCCAAGTAAGGTAGCTCGATGAAACTATATATAGAAATTACTACTTGACTACAGTACCGAAGGTAACTGAAAGAAATACAATACGACATAAACATAAATGATTCTTTCATTCGAAGATAATAATTACTCTGAAGTCGCCATCATTTATTATGTTCCCCAGGACAATACAAAAGACGGGACACAGTTCTTAATAGGGTGTGTGATCACCAAGGATCGTAATGCATGATCTGCAATGTGCTCCCACATTAGTCACGAGCCTGGTAGGGAGTTCTTGTAATAGGATGTCTCGTTCCTCCTTTAGTTCAGTTAAGAACAGCTGGATGGTCATTGTTGCATGTGACCATACTGAAATGCGTCCGCCGGCCATTATCGCCGAGCGGTTCTGGGCGCTTAAGTCCGAAACAGCGCTGCTGCTTACATCGTAGGTCCGAATCCTGCCTCGGGCATGGAAGTGTGTGATGTCCTTAGGTTAGTTAGGTTTAAGTAATTCTAGGACTAGGGCACTGATAACCTCAGATGTTAAGTCCCATAGTGCTTAGAGCCATTTGAACCATTTGTAATGCATCCCTCCCAACATGCTTGATCAGATTTAAGCCAGGGGAAAGGGCATGCCACTAAATTTGCTGAATTCCTCCTGTTCCAAAAGCTCCATCTCCATTGTTCAATGTGGTCACGTATGGTCATCCATAAAAATCAAGTCATGGCCAAATGTCCTCATGAAAACCCGAGCTTTGGGGAGGAGCACTGTGTCAGAATGTTGGTGAATGGTGAGTGTACTGTGTTGTAAGATCTGAAGGCAGTATGCCCCTGCAACATTGTGCCTCCCTCCAGCATAAAAACTAGACAGCCAAAACTATCGTGTCATACAGTGTTGTTGGGGAGCATTAAGTACTGCTACCATGAGTCCACACGTAATGCACCCAGGAACATTGTCGAACATGATCATTTCAGTGGTCTAGTTGCTATGGTATGGAGAGCCATAATGTTGCAGCGTAATTGTGACACTATACTCCTTCAAGATGTTTGTCTTTTCAGAAATGTAATCGGCCCTGGCCTCATTTTTCTGGATGACAATGCATCACACAGCACATGTGCAAGAGATCTCGGAATGAGAAGATATTTGACAAATGGTCTGGCCGGCCCATTTCCATCCTAATTCCCATCTAGCCCAGATGGATGTGTTGAGGAAACATACTGCAGCACATATACATGCACTAACAACCATCCTGCAATTGTCAACTGTGCCAGTGAATGGAAGGCCCTAACATGACAACTACATACCAAACTATAGGCCGGCATGGGAGCACTTTGCAATGCATTGCCATCAATGGCAATCACAAGACTCTAAAAATACAAATATCAATTATGATAAAGTAATAGTCGAAAACAATTTCGTAAAATTGCTTTTCTGAAGAAAATACATTTAATTTTCAACTAAAATCAACGTAATTGCATCTAATAATTGTGCAAACACAAGTTTGATTCCTCAACCTAACAGCTATTCCAGAATCAAGAATTGGGGGGGGGGGGGGGGAGGGAGGAGGTGGGGGGGGTGGCGGAATGGGCTGTCAATATCATACTAATTCACAAAAGAGGGACTACTTTACAACGCCAAAGACTGTATATAGTGAAATAAACTACATGAAAGTAACAAACAGTTAACTACCGGTTCTTACAAACACCGTTCTATCCTTTCTTTCATTCTGTAAAATATGGCTAGAGTGTGATAGTGCCCACCACAATGCCATGGAATACTGGCTGAGCTGAAAGACTTATCTGTGAGGTGACAGACGTATCTGTAAGGGACTTTGTGATCTAATATGGGTTGACATTGCGCTCCCCTCCAGTTTAACAACTGCATCACCAAAACTATCATTTTATGCAATGTTGGTGGGATGCATTAAGTGCTCCTACCATGAGGCCCTTGCAATATTGAGCCTTCCTCCAGCCTTTAAACCTGGTGGGCACTCATTTAAGACCAAAAATTTCGAAATTTCGCCTATTGATGTACAGATTTAAAAATGATAATGACTTACAACAGTCTGGTTACATAGTGTAACGGCGAAGGTACTGAACTCTCATGCAGCTCAAATCCTATCATGTACACTCTTAACAAAACCTGTAAATACGTTTCCTTACCTGCCAAGGAAAACTCCAGTTTTATCACCACTCCTTGTTCAGGTACAGTTTCCAAATGGGGTCCTAACTTTTACCATTTCGAACATGTACGAACTTAACACTCTGTATCCACGACACTTAAAAAAAGAAATAGGATATGTGGTAAGCAATTTCATACAGCAAAGTAACTAATACATTATTAACAAAGTAACGAGATACATTTTAAGCATGTTCTTAAGGAAACTAACACATTATTGTCTTAGATACATCCACAACAACACAACATATTATATTGAAAACGTTCCTTACATGTCCTTTTCTAGACCTGCGTGTTTTCATGTGTTTTGAGCCGTAACGAATCTGATGGTTTTTTGTCCTTCCTTGCTGTCGCCTTGGCAAACGCACATGCATAGTAAGTTATGACTGTGGACACAAATCTACCCACAAATCTACACGTCTGATCCGTATCTGAAACATGTCAACCAAGATAATCTTCAAAATACGCCACTTGTATCCCAATTTTTATTGGCTGATTGTAAGCTCGTTCGTCATTTAGTCAACTGCTATTTGCAGCAAATATCTTTAGAATGGAATCTATTACAGGACGGGGAAATAAGCATTCGTGTTCATGAAACTGCTCCTTAGTTCTTACTTCCGACTGTCACATCTACCGTTATAAATCGCGAAAACAGAATTCGTAGAGTGCGTCAACTGTAATTGTAAACTGCGTCTAACAATTGCAGTTACCAAAAGAAGCATTCGCAGAAATCACTGATACTGAAAATTCGCAGTTTAGCCCATCACTACCCATAGCGTAGCTGTATTTCCCGCGCATTCAGTTTACATGTGCGACGCACTTCTACCTAGCTAAGAGGTAACGTACGAGCTGCCATCTACCGACGACGCTAAACAACTATCGCGTGCCGTGTGAGGCAGCGCTCATAACGAGTTGATTTCATATACAAACAGAAGTTTTGCAAGGAAGAAATGAGTTACAATCCTCTACAGCTACGAACTTCCCAGTTTTGTAACAAAATAGCTATAAGCTCCCGTGGAACCTAACTGTTTGTGACATGCTTAATATGCACCCAACAACATTTGTAGTAACAGATAATATTTTTGGCCAGCAAATTTGTTGAAGGCTAATAGGATAGGGCTCAGATTAGAGACAATAATTTTTGGAGGACGTGACCGCAGATATGTGGTACGTCCCGGAACATCGAATTTAATGTCGTAGTAAGTGGGGAATCGACTCTTCAAGTTTATCCGAGAGGCATGCAGGTGAACGCACTTTCATCGTCGTATGCACTGATTTGATGGAAAATATTTTGCATATTTGTGTATAGATTTAAAACTGATAAGGGCCTACAGTCCGGTTACATAGCGTAATGGCGAAGGTACTGACATCCCAATTTGTGTATAGATTTAAAACTGATAAGGGCCTACAGTCCGGTTACATAGCGTAATGGCGAAGGTATTGACATCCCATGCAGTTCGAATCTCGTCATATACACTTATTTACTATTAGATCTCTATCGAAATGAGTTTGATCACTATTTTTATTCAATTAATTGGTTTAAATGTATTTTTTATTCATTTGCCAGTCATTTTTGTCATCCTATAAGGTTCATCATTTGCACTCATATTTCTACCTATCCGCCTTTTTCATTTGCAATCATAGTTCATGTGATTTTGATTATTGGTATATATGAATTTAATTACTTTAATTTTGTAGTCTGACTTTTCATCAATGTTATTGCATTCACCATTTCTGTTTCTCATTTTGCCTGAATTTCGTTTTACTTATAATCACTGCTTTCGTTTAAATCATCCATGTTAATTTGTAAATAGCGCAATAAGAATGTATATTTGAATGTTTCTATGACGATAGCCATCCAAATAGATGTAAATCTATTAACGAAATATACATTCTTAAATCCATTTTGCAGTCATATAAATAGAATATTTCGTCGTCAATAAAATTCTTGTGGGTTTGAGGCCCTATTGTTATCTGTAAAATTCCGACGTTTCGGCGACTGTTGCAAGGCGCCTTCCTCAGGATGTATTGCTAAATTTACAGATGACAATGCGGCCTCGAACTCAGAAGAATTTTATTGACTGTGACAACGGCGGGGGAAGCCTACGTTTACAGATTATTTCATCATTTGTTTTCTGTTTTTAACCCACAGATCGGCATCTTCAAATGTTTAAACATAATGACATATACATAAAATTAAATAGATTCACATGCACGAAGATTCCAAGTGCAAAAAAACGACAGGAAGAAAAAATAAGAGCAAATGAAATTAAAACGTTGATTAAAATAATCTGACCAATTCATAGAAAAATTACATTTACGCCAATTAACTGAATAAAAATAATGATCAAAGTCATTTCGATGAAGGTTTAAAACAGAAAAAAATTAAGATTCGAACCAACAACACACTGTACGTGAGGTCGATACCTTCACCATTACACTATGCAACCACTATGTAAAGTGCTTTCATTTTTAAACGTATAGATCACGACGCGAAATTCTGAATCTTTATTTCGTCCATTACTTGCAAATGAGGGCCCACCAGGATGAATGGTTGCAGGTTGTGATTTCCTTGGACCTTTACCTCTATCACTGCATAGATTGTTTCTAAAAGTCTGTCCCACTGGTGGGAACCTCTCCTTATAGGCAAGGTTGGACATTGAGGATGGACATGGCCATTTTTTCAGAGGATGAGGCCACACATGAGTGGTCTTTCCCACAATACTGAATCTAAGCAAGGCTGGAATATGATGAACTGTTTCTCTCCATCTACCTTTCATCCATTTTTATCTACATTATTATACGTATATGTGCTCACTGTGTGTTCTGCTCATTTTATTTCTTCCATTTGGTTATAATTTAGATACTGCAATTATATGCATTTGCATGTTGCATATGCATTTAAATATTTGGCTCCTTTTCACCGATTATTGAAGATTTTAACTTCAACCTAGCGACAATGCATATTTTCGTTGTATGTTTACAATATTTTAAAAATTTAGACGGGAGGTCTATAGCTCGATCTGGTTTTGATGTCTCACAGATTGACCGCGACCTAGAACTGCGAACTGCGTGCAATCGCTAACTAAGAGGCCACTGCCTAGAGAAATCATTACAGAAGAAGAACAGGCGGACAAAGTCTATGTTCCTGCGCCCGTGCACCCAGCTAATACCCTCCACTGTCTTACCGTACGCGTCGGCAACAATTAAACTACGCAAGGTTATAGTCCCACGTCCCTTCTTTCAGTTTAGCTCTCTGTTTACTTGTACACAGTTGAACGTTTTTACGACGTGTAGTGTGTAACATGTTTTATACCATGCCGCCCGAAAACGGAAACGGCTTTTCGTGGTTAGCTGACCATCCTGGAACATTTACACATGACAGAACTGTTTTAGATTTCCAAGTTTGCGAGGAAAACGTTTTGTGAAGAAAAAAAACCTTTCAAATAGAGCTAGCATGTCAAGAGAATTCTTCATATCGCAGGAATGAAGAAGAAAGGACCACGACAACAACTTTTGACAACAGAAAGTTGCAGTAGCAGGCATTTGTCCAAAGGTAACCGCAAAAGTCTGTTTGAAGTGGATCTATGTGAAGCATTCTATGCAAGCAATATTCCTCTTCACAGACTTACAAACCCTATCCTTGAAGACTTCCTAAACAAATATTTCTTAATTAAAAATATACCAGATGAATCGACATTGTGTAAAAATTACATAACGATTTTTTACGCAGATGTTCTGCGAGAAATACGCAATGAGCTCAATGACAGCGTTATCTTGATTTCAGTTGACGAAACTACCGACACTTGTGGCCGTTACACTCCAAATGTAATTGTTGGTGCTGTAAAAGAAGAACCTTCTTATTCCTATTTAGCGGTCTACAAAGAACTTGGAAAAGTAAATGATTCTACGCTAGCCAGATTCGTGAATGAGGATGAAAGGGAGTGTGTGTTTATTTTCGATGCTGCTCCGTATATGACCGAAGCGGAAAAGCCTTCCGAGTATGTTATCCCAATTTGATATATGTGATGTGCTTTGCTCATGGAGTACATCGCCTTGCTCAGGAAGTAGGTTGCATGTTTGTGAATGTAAATAAACTGATTTCATCCACAAAGAAAATGTTCTAAACACTCCTTCTCGCATCAATACCTACAAGGGAAAACTACCAAATGTGCATTTGCCCCCCAAACCAGTGGTAACTCGTTGGGGTACGTGGGTCGAAGCTGTGTCGTTTCACAATGAACATATCGAGCCCTTTAGAGGGGTAGTACACAACTTCGATAGTGCAGAGGCTTGGGCAGTTTGCAGGTGCAAAAGTGCTTTAAATGATTGTGGTATTAAAAAAGACATTGCTGTGATAAGCACTCCTCTTTCCCATACACTGGCAAGTATAGAAAGGCTTGCAACTCATTGTTTGACGCTGAGTGCATCTATTTTGTTAATGAATAAAATTATTCTAGTGACGTCCTCATTGGCTCAGGAATTCCCAAGAAAACTTACAGAATAGTTTGAAAATATTTTAAACAATAACGCAGGCTTTGAACCCTTGTGCCTAATCGATAGTTTCATTAATGGGTTGAGTGAACTTTTACCACAAACAGTAAGTGCCCACACAGCACCCAAATCCAAACACTGCCCAGTTACCTCAGTTGATGTAGAACGGTCTTTTTCTGCTTATAAAAATGTTTTGAGTGACCAAAGACGAAATCTTTCTATCGAACATTTGGAACAGTACTTAGGCGTTTATGTTTGCAACAGTAGAAAAATGTAAAAGCGTTGTAAATGATGCTTTGATCCAATAGTATTAATTAAAAGTGAATACTGTTCCAAAAAAATCATGATCGTTTTTTTAAATAAAATATTATGGAGTTTTTAAGTGTGCCCCTCAGTGAGCGATATATCTTCAAGTTGGCCCTGTACATATCGATTGTTGCTCTGCGACGCATTTGCATCGCATCTGCTTGTTACCGAAAACAATAGCAAAGAAGGAACAATTCTTGAAACATGCTATGCGTCCCCAAATTGCAAATTTTTAGGAAATAATCCCAGAAAGGCCTCCCTCCTAGTCTCTACCCGAAAGGCCGGCCGGGGTGACCGAGCGGTTGTAGGCGCTACAGTCTGGAACCGCGCAACCGCTACAGTCGCAGGTTCGAATCCTGCCTCGGGCATGGATGTATGTGATGTCCTTAGGTTAGTTAGGATTATGTAGTTCAAAGTTCTAGGGGACTAATGATCTCAGAAGTTATGTCCTTTAGTGTTCAGAGCCATTTGAACCATTTTTTTCTACCAGGAAGAATCCAGAAAATGTTCGCAGCGTTCTAAATGTATCTACCTTTGACGTGGCCGGCGCTCCTCCAAGTACCGGTAACTGATATGCACAGGTTCGACTTAGAAACATTACACACGCAGTAACACCCATGTTTTTTTATTATTTAATCTTGCATATTTTCCACACTTTTTATGCATTTTAATCCATAAGTTTTTATAATGCATGTAATCAGGTATGTATTTGTAAATAAATGCTACCAGTCAAAACTTGTTTTATTTTTATTTTGCACATCGGAAAGGATTCTCATTTTGAAGTGCGTTTTGGCATGTGTACATGCCATTCATTTGTAGTATATAGGCAACAAACAATCTCTCATTTCACTTCATTCACAAGCACAGAAACTATACTGTCTGTTGGTGAAGACAGTGCGAAGACACACACTATTGTAACTTGTCCAGTTCTGTTCTCACTGGTATTTTGAATGATCACTATATCAAGTGACTGAAAACATGTTTCAAAAATGGCTGGTTCAAATGGCTCTGAGCACTATGGGACTCAACTGCTGTGGTCATCAGTCACCTAGAACTTAGAACTACCTAAACCTTACTAACCTAAGGACATTTTCTCTGTGTACAAGCCTAACTTTCTTATATCATGTAAACACTGTGGAAAAGTAGTTGCAAATACATTTGTGATTAAAATTATCCGGACACCCCCCTCCCAAAAAACAAACCGTTTTTCATATTAGGTGCATTGTGCTTCCACCTCTTGCCAGCTGCTCCATATCCGCGACCTCAGTAGACATTAGACATCGTGATAGAGCAGAATGGCGCGCCCTGCAGAACTCACAGCCTTCGAACGTGGTCAGGTGATTCGGTGTCACTTGTGTCCTACATGCCGGCCGCGGTGGTCTCGTGGTTCAATCCGAGGGCAGGGCGTGGGTATTGTAAATGCCCGGTGAACGCCATCTGCCAGCGTGTGTAGGGCCAACAGTAAATTTTGGAGGCAGTAGTATTATGGTGTAGTCGTTTTTTCATGGATTGGGCTTGCACCCCTTGTTTTGCGTGGCATTATCACAGGACAGGCATACACTGAGAGATTAAGCACCTTCTTGCTTCCAACTGTTGAAGAGCAATTCAGGAATCGCGATTATATCATTCAACACGATTGGAACCTGTTCATAACGCACAGCCTGTGGCACAGTGGTTACATGACAGTAACAGTTAATAGACTGGCCTGCACAGAGTCCTGACTTGAATCCTATAGAGCACCTATGAAATGTTTTGGAACACCAGTTTCGTGCGAGGCCTCTCCGACCAACATCAATACCTCTCCTTAGTGCTTCCCTCCGTGAAGAATGAGCTGCCATTTCGCAAGAAACTTTCCAGCACCTGATTGAACGTATGCCTGCGAGAGTGAAAGTTGTCATCAAGACTAAGGGTGGGCCAACGCCTATTGAATTCCAGCATTACTGTTGGAGGGTGCCACAAACGTGGAAGTCATTTTCAGTCTGGTTTCCAGATACTTTTGATCGTCACATATTGTATTAACAATATACTTCTCATAACTTTTGCCAGTTAGGTCATTGAAAATGCTAACCTTAGGTCCAGACAAGTACTAGTTGTTGCTCTTACAGGCCAAAACATATCACTTATTTGCAGTGACACAGTTCACCTATCCAGAGATACCACAGCAGGTAATCAGATATAACATGAGAAAGATAATTCTCATTTGTTGTTCATCACAGCTGTACGTATATGAGACAGAGCAATAAATGATAATTATCTTAACAATTGCTGAAACTCTGAAGATGATTATGTTGACCACAGTGAGATATAAGGTACCTGCAAGTTCGTCTAGTTGTTACTTCTGGCTAAGCTACAGCAAAAAATACCAGAAATTGGGCAAGTTTATTTATTTACACTGCTTATTTTTATATTAAAAGGATAAATGCTTTCTCTAATACTACAGTTTATGAGGTACATTAGTGGTTTAACTACTTCTTTTACGCATTTTTTATCTACTACACTCGACACACCATCTCATTCATCCGAGTATTTGTTCATTAGTGTGAGGATTATCCTCCTTATATCATTTTCTTTGACCTCATCAAATTCAAATCTCACTGCTTGAGTGTAATTCGGTATATCTTGGTACAATTCTATAGTGTGTTGGATTTCCTGTTGGTGATATGAGATGTTTATTAAAAGAGTTACATAATGCTTTTGGTTCTTTTATAAGAAGAGAAGCGGTTATAACCATCCTGTATAATGGATAAAGATTTGCCATCCATAGTTGTGGAGGTTTTTTGATACTTATTGATGAGTTTCCAGGAGGCCTCGCTTACATTTGTAGATTTTGGGATTTCATTACTGTAGGCTTATTTTCTAAGCTTTGAAAGTTCTCATTTATAGGTTTATATTTTTGTTTGAAAAGGTTCAGCCTTGTTGATTTTTACAGGACATCTAAGTCATGAATATTTTGCCTGAGTTTAACAAGACTGGCCTGAAAGTCTGAGTTTGGTATTTCTTGCACTTTGAATGTGTATTGGCCCTGTCTGCATTTCTTTAATGGAAGAAAAGGAATGAGTGTCTCAATAGGATGTTATAAATCCCATCCCATTTGTCATCTGATCGTTCCACAATGCAGATTCTATGCCACTTCTCCTGAGCTACACTCCTGGAAATTGAAATAAGAACACCGTGAATTCATTGTCCCAGGAAGGGGAAACTTTATTGACACATTCCTGGGGTCAGATACATCACATGATCACACTGACAGAACCACAGGCACATAGACACAGGCAACAGAGCATACACAATGTCGGCACTAGTACAGTGTATATCCACCTTTCGCAGCAATGCAGGCTGCTGTTCTCCCATGGAGACGATCGTAGAGATGCTGCATGTAGTCCTGTGGAACGGCTTGCCATGCCATTTCCACCTGGCGCCTCAGTTGGACCAGCGTTCGTGCTGGACGTGCAGACCGCGTGAGACGACGCTTCATCCAGTCCCAAACATGCTCAATGGGGGACAGATCCGGAGATCTTGCTGGCCAGGGTAGTTGACTTACACCTTCTAGAGCACGTTGGGTGGCACGGGATACAAGCGGATGTGCATTGTCCTTTGGAACAGCAAGTTCCCTTGCCGGTCTAGGAATGGTAGAACGATGGGTTCGATGACGGTTTGGATGTACCGTGCACTATTCAGTGTCCCCTCGACGAACACCAGAGGTGTACGGCCAGTGTAGGAGATCGCTCCCCACGCCATGATGCCGGGTGTTGGCCCTGTGTGCCTCGGTCGTATGCAGTCCTGATTGTGGCGCTCACCTGCACATGCATACGACCATCATTGGCACCAAGGCAGAAGGGACTCTCATAGCTGAAGACGACACGCCTCCATTCGTCCCTCCATTCACGCCTGTCGCGACACCACTGGAGGCAGGCTGCACGATGTTGGGGCGTGAGCGGAAGACGGCCTAACGGTGTGCGGGACCGTAGCCCAGCTTCATGGAGATGGTTGCGAATGGTCCTCGCCGATACCCCATTAGCAACAGTGTCCCTAATTTGCTGGAAATTGGCGGTGCGGTCCCCTACGGCACTGCGTAGGATCCTACGGTCTTGGCGTGCATCCGTGCATCGCTGCGGTCCGGTCCCAGGTCGACGGGCACGTGCACCTTCCACCGACCACTGGCGACAACATCGATGTACTGTGGAGACCTCACGCCCCACATGTTGAGCAATTCGGCGGTACGTCCACCCGGCCTCCCGCATGCCCACTATACGCCCTCGCTCAAAGTCCGTCAACTGCACATACGGTTCACGTCCACGCTGTCGCAGCATGCTACCAGTGTTAAAGACTGCTATGGAGCTTCGTATGCCACGGCAAACTGGCTGACACTGACGGCGGCGGTGCACAAATGCTGCACAGCTAGCGCCATTCGACGGCCAACACCGCGGTTCCTGGGATGTCCGCTGTGCCGTGTGTGTGATCATTGCTTGTACAGCCCTCTCGCAGTTTCCGGAGCAAGTATGGTAGGTCTGACACACCGGTGTCAATGTGTTCTTTTTTCCGTTTCCAGGAGTGTAGTTTAATTTTCTGAGAGTTCCAGAATGAGATTTTCACTCTGCAGCGGAGTGTGCGCTGATATGAAACTTTCTGGCAGATTAAAACTGTGTGCCCGACCGAGACTCGAACTTGGGACCTTTGCCTTTCGCGGGCATGTGTTCTACCATCTGAGCTACCGAAGCACGACTCACGCCCGGCACTCACAGCTTTACTTCTGCCAGTATCCGTCTCCTACCTTACAAACTTTACAGAAGCTCTCCTGCGAAACATGCAGAACTAGCACTCCTGAAAGAGAGGATATTGCGGAGTGTCAGGCGTGAGTCGTGCTTCGGTAGCTCAGATGGTAGAGCACATGCCCGCGAAAGGCAAAGGTCCCAAGTTCGAGTCTCGGTCGGGCACACAGTTTTAATGTGCCAGGAAGTTTTCTGAGAGTTGATTTACTATTGCTCATAACTCGTTTCTTAGTTTTTTTCTATATTCTATCTGTTGTGCAAGGTGGTCTGAGTAATGAAGGTCTATGTTACTATACTTAACAGTGTCTTGAGCAGTTTTGGATCCACATTAACTATATTTTTAAGATTGTGCAAACCTAATACATCTAAAAGTTTCGTGTTAGTTATGTTGTTGGACTTTGCATCAGTGTTAAGGTGTCAGAATATAGTAAGGTCACTGGGACCGACTTGCCTAGTTATGCTATTGAAGGTGTTGAGAAAATTATTTTTTTCCTACATAGAAATAAGTGGTAGAGATCAGAGGGATGTAAGTGATTTAACATGAAGTTATTTCGTATCACCAACTTTCCACATTGACTCCTGGCATTTCTGCAGGGAAGCATTTAGTATTATGCACCCCAATTATCACTGAATTGCTGGAGAGAAATCATCAAAACCAACAAGAGATAAGTACACACTCCAATTATTTCACTGACCTAAACAAAGACTTATAATCTATGATTATGTTACTCAAACATTTTTAGCTAGTACCTGGTAAAAAGAGTGTGTTAGAGTGGGTGTGTTCATCACTCACAGAACCTACTCTCATCACTGAAGACAACAGAGATCCACTCTTAAATTAACTCTTGCATGACAAGCCATGATTGGCAGTGCCACGGTATCAGTGATAGCCAGCCAGATACACAAATGTTCTTACTCCTGCTTCAAGCAGACATTTCCCAGAAATCCCTGATGACCAAACAAGTGGAACATGTGACCCCTTTTAAATGGCTGAAGCTGTCCAAGCAGGAGTATGTACTTATGGGTAGGCCATGTTTGTATCCTAGAATGAATGTTGAAAATGCTGCTTACCTCTAAAGTGAACACAGTTACTGCCTGTAGAGTCAAAGTAGAGGGTGTACAGATGGGCCTCCTGAGTGCCATATGAGTTGCTAACACAGAAATCCCTCAATATGCACATATTAAATCCTGGTTCCACTGAAACACAGTCATTCAGGGTGTTTCATTTTTTCCAGCAGTGTATTTTGATATTAAGATAATATTGTGTAAAGTTGAAAGACAAACAAAGAAAAGTTAATTTAATTTTCTCTGTCCTGATTTATTTACTGTGTAAGGGTCATTAAAATGACAAACTTTTTTTTACATATGGAGAAACAAAATGCTGTGAACATCGTTTATCCATTTTTAAATTGTCAGGGATAGTTAGCAAAGATTAAAAATAAAATTTCGTTTATTTTTTGTGCAAGTTAAATTAGACAATTTCCATGATTTCAAATAAATTATAGGGAAAGTTTCTGTTTCTATTGGAACTTTGAAGTACATCGCATATAAATAACACTAATTTCTCAATACAAGGTCTTTTGTTGTGTTACAGCTGTGCAGTAGTATTCAAGCAAGCTTTTCCGTAATCAGGTTATCTTAGTATGACATGACGGCAATACAGTTGACAGGTATTTTCTGGCACTATTTAATAGTATGCCTATAAATTACACACATTTTCAGTATTTGTTGGGCACTACTTTGCTGCCCTTATACTCGTAGAAGCCCATGCTCCATAACAAGTTACTGTATTGTCGATAATTTCAATGTCATTAAGTATGTAGCATTTTAAATTGAATCATGCTTTGAACCACTGCATACAGTTATGGCTGTTTTTTTTTTTTTATTCTCACACCTTTATTATTAAGAAAAAAGAATTTAAGGTCAGAATTCTGCATCAAAATGTACAGCACATGAAGATTAAAGAATTAGAAGTTCTTATAAATGATACATGCCCAGACCTATTGTTTATAAAGGAACATGGATTAAAACAGAATGAAATATGCAGTTTTACCATAAAAGATTAAGTTCTAGCAAACTGTTTCTGCAGTTCAGAATATAGGGATGGAAAAGTGGTAATATTTTTTAAAACAGCTATGAGTTATGATAGTAGATGGATGATATATGCAAATTATACCTAAAGTAAAGAAAAAGATTTTGAGATTACAGGTGCAGTGTACAATGAGTTAAGAGTATTCTGGACATACTGATCACTAAGCAGAAATATTAATACTTTCCTCAAAAACATGTGCATTCTCCTAGAAAAAAACAAAATCAAAGAGTGTGTAATATGTGGTGATTTTAATATTGACATGGGAAGGGAGAGACAAAGAAAGCAAAAATTTGAGGAACTGTTAATACAGTATAACATAAATACAACTGTAATGGAACCAACAAGAGCGACTTGGAAACAGGGTTAAGTATTGATAATATTATCACCAATACAGATTACTGCTCCCCATTAAAATTACGCATTGAGTTGCTCATAGATACACTGGAAAGATTGTTGCACATTATAGCTGTCAGCCAAAGCCTTCTTCATCAAAGAAAACATAGACACAAGAAAGCACACCTGATGTGCAAATGATCGTTAACAGCAGCAGCTCTGCCTGGAATGCAGCTGTCACAAGTGAGGCAGAGAAGGGGGAAGGATAGCAGTGTACAAGTGAGGTGGAGAGAAGAGCACTTCCTGGTGAGGGAGGAATGGAGATACTAGATTTCAGCCTGGTGCAGTGTCGGGAGGTGGGGTGTGGGGGAAAAGCTGGAAGCAGGAAAGGGGGAAGGACAGCTTTGTATTCTGTCATTTCATAAATGTATATCTAAAGATTGTGGAACACAATGGATGTAAGCCTGTCATAAGTAAAATAACTGTGTATAAAAAAAAAAAAGTATTAATCTGCCGACTGAAAATGCTCAGGTTCATGTTGTTGTTGTTGTTGTTGTTGTTGTTGTGGTCTTCAGTCCTGAGACTGTTTTGATGCAACTCTCCATGCTACTCAGTCCTGTGCAAGTAGCTGCATCTCCCAGTACTTACTGCAACTTACATCCTTCTGAATCTACTTAGTTTATTGAGCTCTTGGTCTCCCTCTATTTGTTTTACCCTCCATGCTGCCCTCCAATTCTAAATTTGTGATCCCTTGATGCCTCAGAACATGTCATACCAACCGGTCCCTTCTTCTTCTCAAGCTGGGCCACAAGCTCTTCTTCTCCTCAATTCTACTCAATACCACCTCATTTGTTATGTGATCCACCCATTTAATCTTCGGCATTCTTCTGTAGCACCACATTTCAAAAGCTTCTATTCTCTTCTTGTCCAAACTATTTATCGTTCATGTTTCACTTCCATACATGGCTACACTCCATACAAATACTGTCAGAAACGACTTCCTCACACTTAAATCTATACTCGATGTTAACAAAATTTCTCTTCTTCAGAAACGCTTTCCTTGTCATTGCCAGTCTACATTTTATATCCTCTCCACTTCAACCATTATCAGGTATTTTGATTCCCAAATAGCAAAACTCCTTTACTACTTTAAGTGTTTCATTTCCTAACCTAATTCCCTCAGCATCACCTGACTTAATTCAACTACATTCCATTATCCTCCTTTTGCTTCTTTTGATGTTCATCGTATATCCTCCTTTCAAGATACTGTCCATTTCGTTCAACTGCTCTTCCAAGTCCTTTGCTGTCTCTGACAGAATTACAATGTCATCGGCGAACCGCAAAGTTTTTATTTCTTTTCCATGGATTTTAATACCTACGCCGAATTTTTCTTTTGTTTCCTTTACTGCTTGCTCAATATACAGATTGAATAAGATTGGGGGCAGGCTAGAGCCCTGTCTCACTCTTTTCTGAACTACTGCTCCTCTTTTGTGCCCATAGACTCTTATAATTGCCATCTTGTTTCTTCTGTACAAATTGTAAATAGCATTTCGCTCACAGTATTTTACCCCTGCCACCTTCAGAATTTGAAAGAGAGTATTTCAGTCAGCATTGTCAAAATCTTTCTCTAAGTCTACAAATGCTAGAAACATAGGTTTGCCTTTCCTTAATCTTTCTTCTAAGATAAGTCGTAGAGTCAGTATTGCCTCACGTGTTCCAGTGTGTCCACGGAATCCAAATAGATCTTCCACAATGTCAGCTTCTACCAGTTTCTCCATTCATCTGTAAAGAATTCGCATTAGTATTTTGCAGCTGTGTTTTATTAAACTGATAGTTTGGTAATTTTCACATCTGTCAACACCTGCTTTCTTTGGAATTGGAATTATTATATTCTTCTTGAAGTCTGAGGGTATATTACCAGTCTCATACATCTTACTCACCACATGGTAGAGTTTTGTCAGGACTGGCTCTCCCAAGGCCGTCAGTAGTTCTAACGGAATGTTGTCTACTCGGGGGGCCTTGTTTCGACTCAGGTCTTTCAGTGCTCTGTCAAACCCTTCATGCAGTATCGTATCTCCCATTTCATCTTCATCTACATCGTCTTCCATTTCCATAATATTGTCCTCAAGTACATTGTCCTTGTATAGACCCTCTATATACTCCTTCCACCTTTCTGCTTTCCCTTCTTTGGTTAGAACTGGGTTTCCATCTGAGCTCTTAATATTCATACAAGTGGTCCTCTTTTCTCCAAAGGTCTCTTTAATTTTCCTGTAGGCAGTATCTATCTTACCCCTAGTAAGATAAGCCTCTACAGCCTTACATTTGTCCTCTAGCCATCCCTGCTTAGCCATTTTGCACTTCCTGTTGATCTCATTTTTGAGACGTTTGTATTCCTTTTTGCCTGCTTCATTTACTGCATTTTTGTATTTTTTCCTTTCACCAATTAAATTCAATATTTCTTCTGTTACCCAAGGATTTCTACTAGCCCTTGTCTTTTTATCTACTTCCTCTGCTGCCTTCACTACTTAATGTCTCAGAGCTGTCCATTCTTCTTCTACTGCATTTCCTTCCCCCATTCGTGCCAATTGTTCCCTTATGCTCTCCCTGAAACTTGGCACAACCTCTGGTTCTTTCAGTTTATCCAGGTCCCATTTCCTTAAATTCCCACCTTTTTGCAGATTCTTCCATTTTAATCTACAGTTCATATCCAACAGTTCGTGGTCAGAGTCCACATCTGCCCCTGAAAATGTCTTCCAATTTAAAACCTGGTTCCTCAATCTCTGTCTTACCATTATATAAATGTATCTGATACCTTCTAGTATCTACAGGATTCTCCCATGTATACAACCTTCTTTTATGATTCTTGAACCAAGTGTTGGCTTTGATTAAGTTATGCTCTGTGCAAAATTCTACCAAACGGCTTTCTCTTTCGTTTCTTACCCTCAATCCCTATTTACCTACTATGTTCCCTTCTCTGTTTTTCCCTACTCTCGAATTCCAGTCACCCATGACTATTAAATTTTCGTCTCCCTTCACTACCTGAATAATTTCTTTTATCTCATGATACATTTCATCAATTTCTTCATCTGCAGAGCTAGTTGGCATAAGAAGTTGTACTACTGTAGTAGTTGTGGGCTTCGTGTCTATCTTGGCCACAATAATGCGTTCACTATGCTCTTTGTAATAGCTTACACACACTCCTATTTTTTTATTCATTATTAAACCAGACTTCACTAAATCCCACTATATATAACTTTAACCTATCCATTTCCCTTTTTAAATTTTCTAGCCTTCCTCTCCAATTAAGGTATCTGATATTCCATGCTCCCATCCATAGAACACCAGTTTTCTTTATCCTGATAATGACGTTCTCTTGAGTAGTGCCCGCCCAGAGCTCCGAATTGGGGACTATTTTACCTCCAGAATATTTTACCCAAGAGGACCTCATCATCATTTAACCATACAGTAAAGCTGCATGCCCTCAGGAAAAATTGCAGCTGTAGTTTCCCCTTGCTTTCAGCAGTTTGCAGTACCAGCACAGCAACGCTGTTTTGGTTAATGTTACGAGGCCAGATCAGTCAATCATCCAGACTGTTGCCCATGCAACTACTGAAAAGTCTGCTGGCCCTCTTCATGAACCAAACATTTGTCTGGCCTCTCAACAGATACCCCTCCGTTGTGGTTGCACCTACAGTACTGCTGTCTGTATCGCTAAGGCACGCGAGCCTCCCCACCAACGGCAATGTCCATGGTTCATGAGGGGGACTCATGTTCGTAACACAGCTGAAGTCAGGCTACAATGTCAAGTAAACATAACACTACACCCTAAGCTCACCAGATGGCACTGCAGTAGTACAAACCAGTAATTGTTTTCATGTTTGCACACAATCTTCAAATTAGAACATGAAGTGACTGTTACATACAAGATTTTATTTTATTTTGATTGACTGCAGGTCATCATCACAAAATGTGAAATGTAGCACACTGGCAAACACTCACAATACACTATGTGCTGAACAGCAGAAGCTGTTTTCCCCCTATTGTGTGAACTTCGGGTGAAGATATACAGCTCCAATACATTGAATTGCTTCACATATTTATTCAGTGACAATTGGTCATTTACATGATAAGAGGTTTGATAAATTCATGTATGAATGTATACAATAATGAGTTTTTATACTAAAATTACATGTTAGGTTCAGTATACCACACTATTGTAAAATTCTTCTGCTTCTTAAGCAGAGTTGTTAAGAAGTTCTGTAGATTTCTCTAAAATGGACTGCATGGTAGGTATCTCATTACTAGGGGTAGTTTATTACACAGATTTATGCCCATACAGGATTAGTCAGAAAGGATTTTACAAGTATAAAATAATATAGAAATTAACTGATAAAATTTACAGAATTGGTAGATGTGTCACTTTGTAGCAACCAACCTCAGCTTCAAGTGTCAAGTCTCATTTTGGTTCAATGTGACTATCATTTGTGACCCTGTAGGGAAGCAGCTTACTCACGCCTTATAAAATTCGCACCAGTCTTTCCATTGTATGCCAGCCAGTCCGCTGTAACTAGCTTCGACGTCATAAATGTTGCAAAATCCTTTAAAAATTAAGTAAATAACATGAAACGATTCTAGCATGTCAGGAGTAATACTAAATCAATATGTGTTGAACATCAGTTCAATAACTTTAACCATTTTCGAAATTTGGGCATTTTCCTGTAAAAATCATTGGCGCAACAGAAAAGAGCTAGAAACTTAAAATTTTATATTTAGATTCCTTTTGGATAATAATTAAGTAGAAACAGTATTCTGGATCTCACAAATTAAAATTTTAGTTGAAATTCATGATTTTTCTGGTTTTTGTCTTAGAAATTAAGGAAGCAAGATGGATTAAGTAGATGAATAAATAAAGCTAGGATGTTTAAATTTAAGTAGAAGCCAGATCTGCTATAATCATAAAAATGTGAGAAGTTTCAACAGGATAACTATAAAACTATCGCTACAGCGTATCTCCAAAGAGAAAGTTCAGAGCTCGTCTAGTGCGTGTAGTGTAATTAAATTAATTCTCTCGCCCAAAATATTTGACTTCGCCATGTCAGACTGTTATTATGATTACTTACTTGCGTGCTGAATGCACAATTAAATTGAAAGCTTCATCGGCCATCAGCAATTGAAGCAATGGTTTATTCGATAACTTAAAGTGGTGCATTACTAGCCCAGCAGCTAGGTGGGAGAGCAGATTTGATCAGGCGTTCCCTTAGCCGTCAGCACAGCGGCTTTATATGTAAGAATGCTGCGCAAGAAGAAGAAGGCCCCAGTTCTCTCCAGACGCTGATTAGCGCACCACCTGTGCTGAGAGTCGCATCGCGTCGGTATCGTTGATATAAACAGCCTCGGATGCAGTAATAAGTTACTCGGGATAAGCAAAACCATGAAACCGTTTTCGAGTGAAGTGTTAATTCTGGGATGACTTTAATGATTTATCTTCAGTTTACGTATGTCGTATTTTCACGTGCCACCGCAGGACAGACATTCTACCATTATTTAGCGTGGTGTTTGATGAACATTATCATCAAATTATGGCAAGCATTCACTTAAACATTTAATTTGAAGAGTTATAGTAGCAGCAGCACATTAGACTATGAACTGCTCTGGTAGTTGGATTGTGTGAATTATTTTTGGTCTGTGACTTTCAGAATATAGTGAACATTTTAGAGAGAATGGTTTTTGATTATGAATCCCAGACAATCTCCTAATTCCTATAAGCTGTAGCTATAAATGTATTTCTCAGATGAAGTGGGCACTAGGAATTCTAATTACATGCATCATGTTTTGCTATCACTTTCTGGTTGCCAATATTGTAGTTAGAGAGGCAGTGTTGAGAACAGCAAACAGTATAAATACAAAACATTTATTCTATTAATCCACCCGCCGCCCCACAGTGCACCAAACACCCCACAGAAAAGCAATTTCTTCCCACACTCATTGCAGAAAATTCGGCATAACTTGTGCAGCAGCAGCAGCAGCAGAAGAGATTCACTTTTTCATGTCAGCTAAATTTTTTGGTATGGGACAAGCATACATACCATCGTTAATGAAATCCCAGACAAAGAAATCCTATGGTGTAAAGTATAAGGAGTGAGGTGGCCCCATGCAATTAGCCTTTCACAGCAAACTCACCAATCTGGGAAGCAGTTATCGAGGAAACCTCAACCTTCCATGAGGAAATCAGATGGTGCATCATCTTCTAGATAGTAAACCATCCCAGCTTGGTCATCATCATCGATTTGTGGAATTAAAAAGTTTTAAAGCAAATCCAGAAACACAATACCAATGACAGTTTTCTCCATGAATAAGAAAGGGCTTTCAATTTGCTAAGAGCACAAAACACATCAACCTAGATGCTGCCATGAATGTGTTCCAGGGTTGCAGGTGGATTTTTGCTGCCCCATGTCCTGTACTTGTGCTACAAAGTGACCCATCTACCAATTCTGTAAGTTACATCAATAAATTTCTACATTGTTCCAAAGCTGTGAAGTGTTTTTGACTCATCCTGTATATTTTAAACTATTACAGGACTGAATTACTCTATTATATTGAGACATTTTAAATCTACGTTTTTTCTGACCTTTGTTCCATAGTTGTTAACAGAATTACATCAACAACTAAAGTCTACAAATCACTGTGAAGTGCAGAGCAAAGGGTAAGTCCCATTGTACCAGTTTGTACTATTTCTTTCCATTTCATTCACGTATGAAGTGAGGGAAGAATGATTGTTTGAATGCCTCTGTGTGTGCAGTAATTGTTCTAATCCTATGCTCATGATCCCTATGTGAGTTATGCATTGGGGAGTTGTAGTATATTCCTAGAGTTATCATTTAAAGTATCCCCTGTTAGTCCCTTTATGGTGTGGGTGAGAAAAGTGTGTGCTGGGTTTCTTATGACTGATGTTTTTGAAATCCATGCCGCCTGGCACTGGGGAGATAATTCTGTCCAAGAGCCCTCATTATGTTTCAGCTCATAATATATTCTAATATTGTACAACAATATGTCAAGGATATTGGACAGTCGTTTTGTGGATCACTTCTAGTACCCTTCATGTAGATGGGTGTGACCTACAATCTTTCCAAGAATTGGGCACAGTTATTTTTTTGAGGGATCTGTGATAGATTGTAGTGACAAGAGGGGCTAACTCAGCTGCAAATTCAGTATAGAATCTAACAGGGATTCCATCATGCCCTGGAGATATTTGAAATTTTAACAATTTCAGCTGTTTCTCAACACCATTGACACTAATACTTATTTAATTCATCTTTTCAGTGGTACAAGGTTAAACTGAGTTGACTCTTCTGGATTTTTGTTTGTAAAGGAACAGCCTTTTCACACAACTAGAATTTCTTTTGGTTTTGTGAAATATTAATTGTTAATATTCCACTATGGTAGTCATTTAAGCAACACACATTGCATGTTTCATTTATTATCTCCCTATCTGTAGCCCTTCCCTTTGTTTTACACCTGCTATGCAATAATTTCTGTTTCTTTACAGTTAATATATACCATGGAGGTCCCTCCCATTATGTACCATTGTATTGGGTACATATCTATCAAGAGCATGGTCAACTGTTCTTTTAAACTGGAGCCACACTTTCTCTAGAAGCTTCTGCCAGATGCTGAAAGTTTGAAGTTCCTCACGGAGATATGATATTATTGATGTATTTATCTTCTTTACTGAACATGTATATCTTTCTGCATGATTTAGTTCTCCTTTGTACTTTGGAAATCATTGTTGCCACAACCACATCATGGTCACTAGTACAGTTTCAGTGTACACATCCTGGATTAGAGATAGATTAGTACTTGTTCCATAGATTATGAATACGACACTTCATAATGATGTGGAACATATCAGGTTAATAAAAGGTGTCTATCCAAGATATTACATTACACAAAATATTACATGACACTTAATATTTTTTTTGGGTGGGGGGTGGGGAAATTAACCACTTACTATATCCAAAAACTCATCTAATGAGTAGAAGGAGTTGCCATTCAGAAATTCTTTTAATTTCCTTTTAAATGCTATATGGCTATCTGTCAGACTTTTGATGCCATTTGGTAAGTGACCAAAGACTTTTGTGGCATCATAATTTACCCCCTTCTGAGCCAAAGTTGGATTTAACCTTGAGTAGTGAAGGTCATCCTTTCTCCCAGTGATCTAGCCATGTAAACTGCTATTACTTTTGAATTCGTTTCGACTGTTAATAACAAATTTCATAAATGAAGCTACAGTGAACATCAATAGCTCTGTAAATAAGTGTCTGCAGGAAGATCTTGGATGATCTCCAGTAATTATGCTGATTACACGCTTTTATGCAATGAATACTCTTTTACTCAGTCACGAGTTACCCCAGAATATGATGCCATACAAAAGCAGAGAATGAAAATAGGCATGGTAAGCTAATTTACTGAGATGTATATCACCAAAATTTGCAATGTCCCTAATAGCATAAATAGCTGAACTCAGATGTTTCAGCAGATGTTTTTACCAGTTCAACCCCTCATCAATTCATACACCTAGAAATTTTGAATATTCTACCTTAGCTACCAATTTCTAATTGAAGTCTATATTTATTAATGGTGTCATTCCACTTACTGTGTGGAACTGTATATACTGTGTTTTGTCAAAGTTTAATGAGAGCCCTTTTGCAGAGGACCACTTAATGATTTTCTGAAAAACATTGTTTTCAGTTTCATCAGTTAATTCTTGTCTGTTGGATGTGATAGCTATACTTGTATCATCGGCAAATAGTACCAGCTTTGCATCTCAGTGAATATAGAATGGCAAATCATTAAGAACAGCAGAGGACCCAAGACTGAACCTTGCAGCACCCCATGCTTGATTGTTCCCCAGTTTGAGAAATCATCAGTTTTTTGCATGTTATGTGAAATGCTTATTGCAACTTTCTGCACTCTTCCAGTTAGGTATGATTTAAATCATTTGAGCACTGTCCCATTTATACCACAGTACTTGAGCTTATGTCGAAGTATTCCATGATTTACACAAACAAAAGCCTTTGAGAGGTCACAAAGAATCCCAACAGGTGACTTCCTCTTACTCAAAGCATTTAATATTTCATTAGTGAAAGATGTATAGCATTTCCCATTGAAAAACCTTTCTAGAAACCAAACTGACATTTTGTTAAAACTTTATTTTTACAAAGGCGTGAAGCTACTGTACAATACATTACTTTTTCAATAATTTTGGATAAGGCAGTCAGAAGAGAGATTGGGCAGTAGTTGTTGACATTAGACATACACCTTTTTTATGCAGTGGTTTGACAATGTCTTACTTCAGTCTATCTGGGAAAATACCCTGCTTCAGAGAGCTATTACATATGTGGCTAAGAATCTCACTTATCTCTTGGGAACAAGCTTTTATTATCCTGCTGGAAATGCTATCAATTCCATGTGAGCTTTTATTCTTGAGAGAGTTTATCATCTTCCTAATTTCAGAAGGAAAGGTGAGTGGAATTTCAATTGTATCAAATTGTGTGGGTAAGGCCTCTTGCATTAACTGCCTTGCTTCTTCTAATGAACATTTAGATCCTATTTTCTCTACAACATTTAAAAAATGATTATTCAAAATGTTTTCAACTTCCGGCATGTTGTTTGTCAAGATTTCATTCGCTTTGACGGTAATGCCATCATCCTTTACTCTTGGTTGCCCTGTCTCCCTTGTAATAATATTCAAAATTGTTTTGATATTGTTATCACAGGTATTAATCTCAGACATTTGCACATGTTTCTGGACTTTTTAATAACCTTTCTTAATGTACACAGTAGTTTTTATAAATATTTGGCTGTTTCTGGGTTATTACTCTTTCTTGTTATTAGATACAGTTCCCTTTTGTGGTTACATAATATTTTTATTCCTTTAGTAAGCCAATGTTTTCTGCATGGTTTCTTATAATTAGATTTAACTACCTTGGAGAAACAATTTGAAAATTCTTTTACAAGCGTATCAAGAAATAAGTTATATTTTAATTAGTGTCGGGTCCCTTGTACACCTTATCCTAGTATAACTGCTGAAGATTTTCCATGAAATTTCTAATTGTTGAGTCATTAATTGAACGCACAACTTTGGAGGGTAGTTTTGAATTACTGAATGGAGCTATGTCATATACTGCAACTAGCTGAGCACCGTGATCAGAAAGGCCATGCTCAACAGGGCAAGAATTTATGTTTTTAAACTTATCTTGGTCTATAAAAGTGTTATCTATCAATGTGCTGCTCTCCTTTACTACCCAAGTAGGAAAATCAATGACAGGCGTCAAATTGAAAGAACCAAACAAGACTTCCAGGTCATTCTTCCTATTGCTCTCCTTCAGTGAGCCAACATTGAAGTCCCCACAAATAATAATTTGCTTTCCCCTGTATGACAGAGAGCACAACAAGGCATCCACGTTTTCCAGGAATAAATGAAAGTTTCCTGAAGGCGACATATATACTGTTACAATTATAAAAAGAGCCCTCCTTCAATTTAAGTTCACAGGCACATGCTTCTATATGTTGCTCTAGACAAAACTTTTTTGTATCCAAGCTTTGTACACAGTGATAACTTTTGACATATATGGCAACTTCTCCTCTCACCTTATTCTCTCTTCTCATATGTGCAGCTAGTTTATAACCACTGATAGTTGCCTTTTCCATATCAGACACAATGTGATGCTCAGACAGGCATAGTACATGTATTACATTATCAGATTCATTGTCATCAAAACAAACCAGGAGCTCATCTACTTTATTCATAAATCCTGGAATATTTTAGTGACAAATGGTAACATTACTTTTTCTCTACTTTTGTGAGAATCTACTTCTTTCTTTAATCCACCAATATTTTAGTTAAATATGGTAACATGGAGATACTAAAAGGTTTCAGATAGATTATATAATGGTAAGAAAGAGATTTAGGAACCAGATTTTAAATTATAATACATTTACAGGGGCAAATGTGGACTCTGACCACAATCTATTGGTTATGGACTTTAGATTAAAACTGAAGATACTGCAAGAAGGTGGAAATTTAAGGAGATCGGAAAGAACCAGAGGTTGTGCCAAGTTTCAGGGAGAGCATAAGGGAACAATTGACAGGAATGAGGGAAAGAAATACAGTAGAAAAAGAATGGGTAGCTTTGAGAAATGAAATAGTGAAGGCAGCAGAGGATCAAGTGGGTAAAAAGACGAGGGCTAGTAGAAATCCTTGGGTAACAGAAGAGATATTGAATTTAATTGATGAAAGGAGAAAATACAAAATGCAGTAAGCAAAGCAGGCAAAAAGGAATTCAAACGTCTCAAAAATGAGATCGACAGGAAATACAAAATGACTAAGCAGAGATGGCTAGAGGACAAATGTAAGGATGTAGAAGCTTATCTCATGAGGGGTAAGATAGATACTGCCTACAGGAAAATTAAAGGAACCTTTGGAGAAAAGAGAACCACTTGCATGAATATCAAGAGCTCAGATGGAAACCCAGTTCTAAGCAAAGAAGGGAAAGCAGAAAGGTGGAAGGAGTATATAGAGGGTCTTTACAGGGGCAATGTCCTTGAGGACAATATTATGTAAATGAAAGACAAGGTAGATCAAGATGAAATGGGAGATATGATACTGCGTGAAGAGTTTGACAGAGCACTGAAAGACCTAAGTCGAAACAAGGCCCCGGGAGTAGAAGACATTCCATTAGAACTACTGACAGCCTTGGGAGAGCCAGGCCTAACAAAACTCTACCATCTGGTGAGCAAGATGTATGACACAGGTAAAATTCCCTCAGACTTCAAGAAGAATATAGTAATTCCAATCCCAAAGAAAGCAGGTGTGGCCGATGTGAAAATTACCGAACTATCAGTTTAATAAGTCACAGCTGCAAATTACTAACGCGAATTCTTTACAGATGAATGGAAAAACTGATAGAAGCCAACCTCGGGGTAGATCAGTTTGGATTCCGTAGAAATGTTGGAACATGTGAGGCAATACTGACCCTACGACTTACCTTAGACGAAAGATTAAGGAAAGGCAAACTTACGTTTCTAGCATTTGTAGACCTAGAGAAAGCTTTTGACAATGTTGACTGGAATACTCTCTTTCAAATTCTCAAGGTGGCAGGGGTAAAATACAGGGGGCGAAAGGCTATTTACAATTTGTACAGAAAACAGATGGCAGTTATAAGAGTCGAGGGTCATGAAAGGGAAGCAGTGGTTTGGAAGGGAGTGAGACAGGGTTGTAGCCTCTCGCCGATACTATTCAATCTGTATATGGAGCAAGCAGTAAAGGAAACAAAAGAAAAGTTCGGAGTAAGTATTAACTGAATGGAATGGACAGTGTCTTGAAAGGAGGGTATAAAATGAACATCAACAAAAGCAAAACGAGGTTAATGGAATGTAGTCGAATTAAATCGGGTGATGCTGAGAAAATTAGATTAGGAAATGACACACTTAAAGTAGTAAAGGAGTTTTGCTATTTTGGGAGCCAAATAACTGATGACGGTCAAAGTAGAGAGGATGTAAGATGTATACTGGCAATGGCAAGGAATGCGTTTCTGAAGAAGAGAAATTTGTTAACATCGAGTATAGATTTAAGTGTAAGGAAGTCGTTTCTGACAGTATTTGAATGGAGTGTAGCCATGTATGGAAGTGGAACATGGATGATAAATAGTTTGTACAAGAAGAGAATCGAAGCTTTCGAAATGTGGTGCTTCAGAAGAATGCTGAATATAAGATGGGTAGATCACATAACTAATGCGGAGCTACTGAATAGAATTGTTGAGAAGAGGAGTTTGTGGCACAACTTGACTAGAAGAAGGGATCAATTGGTAGGACATGTTCTGAGGCATCAAGGTATCTTTGGTACTGGAGGGCAGCGCGGAGGGTAAAAATCGTAGAGGGAAACCAAGAGATGAATACACTAAGCAGATTCAGAAGGATGTAGGCTGCAGCAGGTACTGGGAGATGTAGAAGCTTGCACAGGATAGAGTAGCATGGAGAGCTGCATCGAAGGAGTCTCAGGACTGAATACCACAACAACAACAACAATGGTAACGTTATTATTTACTTCACTGTTGTGAGAATCTTGTTCCATATTTACCCTCCTGACAGAGCGGTTGAGCTAGGACTGATCATGCATCACAAAGTCACCAGCCCAACGCTGGTACGGGTCATTACAGAGGCCTGTAAGAAGTCAGGTCTATTTGTTGCCATCAGATTCAATATATTTCCATCACAAGTGGGGTTCTTTACTGTTTTTTGCCAAAAACGTTTTCACACTAAAAGAGTTGCCCCATAGGATATCTCCATAACTTAAGTGAGAGTGGAAGAAAGTGCAGTATGAAGTCTGAAGCTGTTTCTTACTGACAGTTGTGGGTCTGGACAAATTCCCAATAATCTTCTAGATCACACCCATTTACCTTTTACTTAGTCTGCACAGGAAGAAGTATATAGTTTCAGTTTTGCTTTTATTTAATATTAGTTTACTTTTGCATGGCAACTGTGCAGACATCAAACATTGTCATTGTTTTCCTTTTTAGTTCATCTATATTGGGACTGGCCCTTAGGATGAGGTTATCATCTGCATACATTACAGACCTGTGGGGCAAAGAGCTTGGTACATCGTTCCTGTATATTAGGAAAAGACAGGCGCATGAGACAGAATTTTGTGGAAATACTGTAAAAACAAGTGTGCCATTTGAAGAATAATTATTTATTGTGATTACTTGTTTCATGTCTAATAAATTAGATTTGATTAATGTTCATTGTCCTTAATACAGTACTGTCCAAATTTAGACATTAAGATATGTGATAAAGTGTCAAATAGATTACACAGGTCTATGCTCAAGGCCATATAGTGATGAAAACATTACTTTATCGTTCTCTGAGTAGCCCCAAAGTTGCTCTTTTATGCAGTGTTCTTTGATCTTAGATGTTATGGGAATGATGGATATTTATCTACAACTGCCAGGATTGCTTTCACCACCTTCTTATAAATTGGGCCAACTGTGAATTCAAGACATCAGGGAATTTTCCAGCTTGAAACACACAGTTTATAAGATAGGTCATCGCAGTTTGGTCTCTTCCCCCAAACAACCAACCAACCAACCTATAAATTAGGTCAGAGAAGGCACTATAATATCAATTATATGTTTCAGCATGTAATTTGAGAAGCAATAGATACTTTCCAGAATGAGGCAGGAGATGACCTACTGGCAGAAGTAAAGCTGAGAGGATGGGGTGTGAGTTGTGCTTCAGTAGCTCAGATGGTATAGCACTTGCCCACAAAAGGCAAAAGTCCCGAGTTTGAGTCTCGGTCCGGCACACAGTTTTCAATCTGGCAGGAAGTTTCAATAGGTACATTCATTACTTGAATTCCCTAATGTGGATAACTAATCTGAGTCCAACTGAAACTAGTGTATGAAAATGGTATCTGTTCTTTCTGGCATGACGAAAAGAAGAGATACCATCTTCATATAGATAAGGCTTACCGGCCAGTGATCTTCTCCAGTGCGGATGCACTCACATTGCCCGAACACATACAGGAATCAGTAGATTGACTGCCATGAGTAATGAGCATAGTGGGCAGGGGCATTACAAGTGTGGTGTGTGGACAGTAAGTTGGGAATGTGGGTCTCACGAGGAGTGTGGCAGTGATAAGTCCCTGCAGTTGCACAATCTTCTGTTTCCTCGGTGGCTCAGATGGATACAGCGTCAGCCAATTAAGCAGGAGATCGTGGTTTTGAGTCCATGTCCGGGCACACTTTTTCAGCTGTCGTCATTGATATTTATTACTGTCTGTAAGCAGCTAAAGGCCTGGATTTCATTGTAATTTCATGAAACTAGTGTGTTTCAAATCAGGTAAGCCTATGTTGTCTGAAGTACCTTTAGAATTATTGTCATATGTTCTTGAGGTAGCAGATTTTCCATAACTTGCATAGTTGATTAAGTTATTTTGTACCTCATGTGAGAATAGAGTTACTTGTGTGGTTCTGTGTTTCCGTGCTATGGAGTTTACTACCTTCCAGGTTGCTCTGCACTAGTTGTGAGACTTTTCAGTAGATATATCATTAACTCTGCTCTTTGATACTTGCGTTTTTGTCCTGTATTTTTTTTAATTGCACTATGTTTGTGCAATATTACAGGATCACCAGCTTTTGTCATGGTATATCTGATTATTTTCAGATAATGTGTGTAGTGTATTCTTTTTGCTTAATGTATAATCAGTTTTGTCGCTTTCAATTGCATGTGGGTATTAGGTAAGTTAGTGAGAAGATCAATAAACATATCAAAGGCACTGTCAATGTTGTCATAGTCACTGAAATTTTCCCACTTAACTTTTGATAACTTGGCTCTTAAATGTATGTAATGTGTGTACCATTCTGAACTACTTGTTGTTTTACATTACAATAAACACTTTCAATAGTCATCCACAAGGCTAGATGTTTTGATAAGCTACTTGTAAACACTTCAAAAAACAACAGTTTGAGCTTTACAACTAACTGTTAGGCTCTTCACATTTAGTATTGGCAGTCAGCCTCACTCAACAGTTTTAGACCGAATGAGATGGTGCAGTGGTTAACACACAGGACTCACACTAATGGCCGAGTGCACCAATCTCGATTAACAGTTAACCGCGGTTAAGTCAATATATAATCCTGGTCAGCACAGTATTCTGGTGCACCAACATCGATCTAAGTTAAACGAGGGAATCGACCGCGGTTATATTTAACCGAGGCTGTTCCCCGGTTTACTCGACATAACCATGGTTTTAGAAGCATACGGTATTAAGATGGCGGCGCATTTTGATGTTATGGATGGCACTGAGGAAGATTTGTTATACCTTGACCATTTAAATCGTGACCGAAATCGTGTTGGAGTGATTGTGGAGGATTATGGTGACAGGACGTTTGAAGATTGATTTCGTCTGTCAAAAGAAACAGTGTGGTGATTATTAAATCAAATTAATGATAGAATTTCCTACTGATCGGAATAACCCTGTTTCTCCGATAAACAGACTTTTGATTACTTTAATGGCATATGCAACAGGTGCATTCAATATTCTTATTGGGGACAACAGTAATATACATTGCACAACAGCACAACAAATCATCAGTGATGTATCAGACATCATAGCATCACTGTCTCCTCGCTTTATACAATTTCCTACATGAGAAGAAGTGCGCTCTGTGATGTATGGTTTTAGTCAAATGGAATAAGATGTAATCCACAGGAAGCAATGTCAATCATTGTGGGTACGGCTGTCTTGCATAATATTGCGAGGAGTACAAGCAGTAAAGAACCACCACAAGATCCTGAAATTTCTCGACTTTTAAATCAGTTACGTGATGAGAGAGGTCCCAACATTGAAGACCATGAACCAGTGCTACCTGGACAGCAGATGTATCGAGATGATACATTACCCGGAAGAGCAGTTCGCCAAGCTGTAATTAATGAACATTTCAGATAATCTTACATAAATTCAGACATTGTTTGTAATGAAAAATTATGATTATAGTTAAGGGATTTCGCCGTATTTTCAATTTTTTAGATTATTTCAGCATGTAATCTATTTTGTTTCTGCTGTCTAGCGAACATAAAAGTACTCACTGAACTGGGTGTGTGATGCGAAATTTGAGGTTTTGTTGTGCCAGGGACAGGATGTGCTGCCTACAGACAATTACCCAACTGCTGCTTTTCTGAGATATTTCATTTAGTGTGGAACTGTTGCCAATTCATTACTAAAGATATATTTCTTGCATCACATTGTTTGTGAAAGCAATGCAGTACTCTGTTATTTACATAAATGTTCAGTTTCTGGGTATGTACTTAAATTTGAGAACAAATGACTCCATTACATAGAGTGTAAGAGTAAAAGCGAGTGGAATAAAATATAATGGCTATTTCTGTATTATGTTCACTATAGATCCTAAACATCTCTTAAATTTTCTACTGTTACAACAAATATGTGAATGTCCAACAGATTTGCAATATTAAAAGAACACATTCTTCATTATTAGAACCTTTCAGTTTAGAGATTATTTTACTGCACTTCTCCTCAGTATTAAGATTAGCTTAAAATTGTGAATATGCAGTACACACATGGGCACAAAGTAAATTATCATTTGTGTAATAACATAAAATGTCAGACTGGGATTGTTTATTTGTTAAACTTTTTCCGTATTAATCACTACTCTTTATTTACAATATGATTTTCTTAAACATAAGTGTGTGTGGCCATAAGGTTGTGCAAAGAATTGAATTACGTTGTTAATTCTAGTCAGTCATGCGTGTAGCAGCACTTTACACAATATTATGTACAACTGTATAGCATTACAAAAATACATGAAATTTAAGACAAATTTGTGTTTAGAAATTGCCACCAAAAACAAGCTCTCATTGCTACAAAAGGCAATGGAATTTTGTCAGCAATGTCTAATAATTTAGGGATCAGTGCACAAGCAATAATTAGTTGAGGAGTGTGCTACTTCGGAAGATATGAGAGCAGAACTGTAATGCTGTGGGTTTACGGTACAAAGTGTCATACTTTAAGTTATTACTGAGGGAAACTCCCTCCCTCATTCTGTCACTGATATTGATGCAGTTTTTTCACAGATTTAATGCTCACCTGTACAGAAGGGAATTCCTTGTCATTGCATAGTGCCACAGAAAAATGCCTCACTACAAATACAGTTGTCAGAAGTTATGGGTTGCCATCATAAACATTAGCCAGTGCAGAGTATTGCTAGAGAAGCCACACAATGCTAAGCTCACTACTGTCCATATTAGCAATGTATTATTCAATAATGCCTCTCTACAAATACTGTTGTGATAAATGTTACAGATTTCCACCACACACATTACCAAGTGGTGTGGCTAGGAAAGCCACATATGCTATGCTTACTTTTGCAGAAAAGAACCCACCACAGCAATTTATTTCTCAACATGCCTCACTTCAAATTGTATTGTCATAAAAGGTATAGGTTCCCATTATAAACATTACCTGGTGCAGAGTATTGCACGGAAAACGGCACACACAAAATTGATTTGGAGCACTTTCCCTCATAATTTAATATGTTAGGATATTCTGGTACAAACAATGCAAAACATGATAACATTGGACTTTATGTATGTAACTGTTACAGCACATATGTTCATTCCAAAGTTAGAGTAACAAGGATGCTTTATTACTATTATTTTGTTTCATTAATAGTCTACCTCATTGTTAAGTCATTTAAGTAGAAATTGGCACCTGATGTTATGGCTGCAGGCCTGCAACTAACATGTAGCTTACTTGTGTAAACTGGAGTGTTGCTAATCTGTTTTTATATATGAAGTGATTGGATGAAATTTAGTCCAGACAAAATAAGCTGTAAGCAGATATTAGACACCAACTAGGACAGAAGCAATATCACTAACAGGACAAACACAGAAACAATTTGAACTGTGAGACAACTTTAATACATTGGACAAAATACAACATAGCACAAAAAATTCACTGTCACAGGGAAAAGAGTCACATGTCACTGGCATTTTTCTTCTTCCAGTACTTTAGCTTTTCTTTCAGGGCCAGAATCATTAAATTTTTTATCCTCTGCTGCTTTTGGTGCTTTGCCTTCATCATGAGTAATTGGGCCTCCAGTAGTTCCACTCTCTTCTTGCACACATTGTCAATCACTGTTCCCGAACCCGATGGCCTTGGTTTTGCAGGCATCCTGCGACAATGCCATGTATTTTTAGGCGTGCAACTGCTTTCGTCGGGTTGATCAGGAGACTGTGAAACAGACTGCAGCTGGGTGACATCCACCAGAACATTATTTGGTGTCTCCTTAATTTGTATTACGACAGGAGTGTGGGAAGTGCTAGGTTGTGTGCATTCTGCCAACTCGACAACTGAAGCAGGTGGCGTGTTCTCACTGCACTGAACTGCTCTCCATGTTGCTAACATCCACAATCATGCTAAACTGTGCATCGGAACCATATGCAATTGTTAACGGTTTCAATGAGGAACCAACAACTTCTAATAGTTTAGCCCGATCATGGATCGTTGTTTTTTGGGTACGCTTCCCCCCACCTGTTTTATACACTTCCACCTTTTCTTCTGCAATGTATTTTCGAAGTCTTCTTTTCATATTTTCATAACAGGTTTTCAGCCTGTCACAGGATCTTTTTGTCACACCTGAAATTAAATAAATATAGTTTGTAGTACCATAAATTAATTCTTATATTATTAACATTCATGAGTCCATTTTGCATACTGAGGCTCTTAACTTATAACTGCAATAAAAATCTAAGATCTGTATATGGCTTTTGTTTACATATCAGTTAATTAAAAAAAAAGTGGTACAGGCATATATGAAGAATAAGACACAGGGCTAAGTGAGGAACGTATTTTCACAATTTTCAACATAAAAGCTTCCGTTAGTCACATAATATTTGGTTAACAGTAGCACGGCATTGGATTTTAAATTTAAAACTAACAAAACAATTCCAATCGTAAATGTACATAGTCCTATCACGTATTTCAGTGGTACGCCAATAACAGTTTCAAATTTCAAACTAAAAGCCAGTGTGTGCCATATCCTACGCTTACGATGAACATAGAAAAGTTATTCATTTATAAGTAAACTTACCAAGAGTGGAATTAAATTGCGCCTCTTTTAAGCTGCAGCCGTCGGATTTCTTATTTTCAGGAACGGATGCATTTGCACCCACCAGTTCAAGAAGTACATCTCGTACTTCGAGAAATTCGGTGTTGTTCTTTTATTCTCCAAAAAAGAAACCACCAGATCAGAAATAGGTACCGAGGTACGTACACACACTTCTGCTTCTCGACGGAAAAAAACAGCAAAGATAGAACGTGGCACCAGCGATTATCTGTGCAATTTCATGTTTACTAACATCTTTGCGTTGCCAGCGCACTTTCCATCCTTCGACCATAAATATAATAGACTGGCCCTGACGTCATTTTCGTGGCTCCAACGTCTCTGAGCTGAAGTCACGTGAGTGTTGCGCTTATGGCTGTACTCAACGTTTTGTCAGGGGAAATGCCATTACATTTCGCGTGATAGTGCAGATGCATTTATTGAAAAGTGACTTGTATATGTTTTTTACACTTGAAAGAGAGTATCACGTAAATTAAAGTGTTGAAAGTGGTGCCTGTAAAGTGAGACTCATACGACATTTTGGAAAGTATCTGTGATAATTCGGTTACAGAAGTAAGTATAACTGTTTCTCGTTCCTACTCATAGGTTCCCTAAGGATGAAAACCGAAGGCAGCTTTGGATACAGGCCCTGAAACGGAAAAACTTTAAGCCATCTGCACATACGCGCATTTGCTCGAAGCACTTCGAGGAGAAATGTTTTGATAGGTTAGTTATTATTTACAATGTAAATTTATAAGACTGGAGGAAATTGGCTAAGAAGTGATGCTATCCCGACACTTCGATTTTCCGGAGCATATGAAATCGAAGAGGCCTAAGCTCCGTAAATCACGCACTAGAAGGCGTTCGTTAGATGATGCCTCGTCTTCTGAAGTCTGTGCTTCAAATGCCTGTAAGTCTGAATGTTGTTAGAATGTGTGTAACAACTGCGAGTTAATAAAATATTGTATTAGAATAGAACTGTAGCACGTTTCATTAAGTGCCATTTCGGACATGCTTCTCCCACAAATTGGACCTCAAAACATTTTTTGTTTTGTTTACAGTGACGTTATGCGATATGGAAACGAACACTTCGAAAAACAAAAGTTTCAGGTATATTGGGGACTTTTCGAATAGCGATTTGTGTACTCCTGGCATAGCAGAAAAAGTGATAGATGTGGCAAGACGGCAGATTAGCATCATAGCCAGAAAGTTAAAGAATTTGCAGCGGTCATCTCGTGGGATGAAGAAGAAAGTCTTGTCTTTGAAATCTTTGATAAATAATCTTTAAAATAATCGTGTTATAAATGAATCCCTTGTTAATTTACTAAAGGCAAGTATATTTACAATGACTGTCATTTTTAAAATGTATGACTGATTGCAGGTTGGAATACTTGTGCATAAATGATGTGGCTTTGTGCTATCATATGCTGCCACCTGGTACTTCGGAGTTGCTCCAACGTGTCAGTAAAGGTAAAGAAGCAAATATGTGTCCAACAGCTCTTTGGACCTTTGCTCTAACAAAGTTTTTACAATAGCAAGGCATATAGCTATGTAAGGAATAATTTTTAAACATCACTGCGGCATCCGCGAACATTACGAAAATGGTACAGTGTTGTTGATGGGGATCCTGGTTTCAGTAAAGAAGCAGCAATAGCGCTTAGAATAAAGAGTCAAGAACTCATTAGCAAAGGTAAGAAATTGCTTTGTGCCATGTCATTTGATGAGATTGCCATAAGGAAGCATGTTGAATTTTGTGGAAATAAGTATATTGGTTACATAGATTATGGTACAGATCTTGACAATGACAATCTGCCTGTTGCAAATGAGGCATTAACATTCATGTTGACTGCTGTTAATGGTTCATGGAAAATTCCAGTTTCGCTACTTTTTAGTCTATGGCCTGGGTACCGTTGAAAAATCAAACCTACTTAAGGAGGCGTTGAAATTTACATATGATACTTGAGTAGAAATAATTTCTGTTACTTTTGATGGTGCTCACATAAACACTGCAATGGTAGACAAGCTAGGGGCCTGTCTTTGAATGTGCGGAATGAAATCTATGTAAGGATGATGTTTGCATATTCCTTGATCCATGTCACATGTTCAACTTATTACGGAATACATTAGCTGGTAAAGGTGTCATTTTCGATGGAAACAGAAATCCAATAAAATGGGATTATGTATTAAAACTACATGAGCTGCAAAAAGTGGAGAAACTTCTGACTGCTACAAAGATAAGAACAAAACACGTTGAGTGGTATCGTCATAAAATGAATGAAAGGATTGCTGTGCAAACATTTAGTGGTAGTGTAGCTAATGCTCTAGAATTCCTTGACAAAGATTTGCAGCTAGCTGACTTCAAAGGACGTGAACATACAGTTAAATTTATAAGGACAATGAACAACCTGTCCAAAGGGTATAAATCACCTCTGTCAATGCAGACAGCTGGCCATATTTTACCATTTCTTGATGAAGTGGAAAAATATATTAAGGTGCTGAGACTTGAGGCTAATGGGCCATCTATTTTGTATACTAACAGAAACACTGGTTTCCTTGGCTTTCTTGTATGTATACAGAGCCCAAGAAAATTATGTTTCCCTCATAGACAGCTCTCAACCAAAACTAAATTTCTTGCTTACATATAAATTGCTACAGGATCACATAGAGGCATTTTTCATCTCAGTCAGAAGATATGGTGGTGATTACAACAATCCCACAGCAGCTCAATTCAAAGAAGCCTACAAATGATTGCTTATCCATCAGCAGGTAAGAGAGTCACAATTTGGATCTACTTTGGATAATGTAGATTGTTCCATTCTCAGTGTATCTTCTGGACAGGATGTGATGCAGTCTAACCCATTTACAGCAGCTATCAATTGTAATTCAGAGAAGTTAGGCCTAGATTTTGCATCAGTCTCTCATGATCACTCATACAGCATTCCTGCTGTCTCATTTGAACAGCTGTCAAATTATGTACGGATTGTTGTTGCATACATAGCAGGGTTCATTGTGCGTAAATTGACTAAGTCAGTACATTGTGTATAATGTGTGGGGCAGTGGACAGTGACATTGGACTAATCAGAAGAAAGGATGTGGGAGGTTTAGTTACACCTTCTGCTGACGGTATTAAAATTTGCAAAGCAGCAGAGCAAGCTTATCGCTTGCAACAGGCGAAGGGAATGTTGCAAAAGAAAAATGTTATGCTTGTTCTTGTTTCATGTGCTATGGCAGATGTTGATTGTAGTGTTTTTCGATCCACCAACGAACATATTATGGACTTTGAGCCCACAGAAATGCTCTAATTAAATCAATTTTATTTGAGTATTTTCAAATTAGAAATCACCATTTTGGAAAGTTTGTGACAGAAACATTTCAGAAAGGTTGTGTGAGGAGTTTATATACAAAAACTGTGTTGTTTAAGGGACATTAAATATTCTATGCCTGGTCCTTATTACATTAGAGTTAATAATCTGTTTTCAGACCAATTGGATTCATTTGTTTTATGTAAACCTAGATATTCTTCTGCTCTTAACAGAATATATATTTATGTGCTGTCTTTTTTATTTTTTGTTCCTTCTAGGTCTGTATGTTGTGTTGTTAATTTGTTTGGGCACTTCTATTTTTACTAGATTTATTCTCTTGTCAGTGTCTTGTATATCATTTTATCTGTTAAACATTGTTCTGCCCTCTTAGAATATGGGCTTAAGAAACAAATCTGTTGGAAAATATTGTGTTGTAAGAAAGAAAATGTGAAGTAAAATTTTGTAAGAAATAAAATAATGTTGTGAAATAAAGTATTGAGTTAATTTTTTCTGAATATCTATTTTTCCCAAGAGATGTTAGTTTTCTTTGAATACTTGCAGCAACTGAGAAAAAAGTGTAATTTAAAATGAGAAAAGCACTTGAAAGAATCCACATGTATTTCTTTTTATGTTATCTATGGAAACTCAAACTCCCAAAAGTTGTTTCACGTAAAAATTTAAACGAGTTTCTTGATTCTTATTCAACTGTAGTTGGTGCAATGGATTGTGTTCACTTCGGTAAGTGTCTGCTATAGATATGTAATAGCCACCAGGTAGTAAGGATTTGTCAGATGAGATTGTAATACAAAATTCAGTAGGCTCTGAGTGAAGCACGTTCAGGTACATATATTTCATTCATGTGCAACAGCTTTCAAAATTTGCTAAGGAAATTAGTGAAAATGTGAGATTGTGCATGGTGTTGACAGTGCATGTTTGTAAATATCATTTAGTGTCAAGCACAAAAGTATTTCTATTACCTCAATTGTTACTGCAATGGATAGTGTTCACCTCTGGCAGTATGCATCCACTACAGACACCAGGTACTAAGGATCTGTCGCATAAGCTTGCAGTAAGAAATTTGGAATGCTGTTTGAGTGAAGCAAGTACAGGTACATATATTTCATTCATATACAACGGTTTCCAAAATTTGGTACAAAACATCATGAAAATGTGACATTGTGCATGGCATTGGCAGTGTAAGAACAACTTTTCCTATCTGTAAAGGTTACTCCTAAGGTAAGCCTAAAATTTCTGTTAAAAAAGTGAGTTTTTAAGCTCTAGGTTGACTAATTGTCTTCTGCTGCATTTGTAGTAAGATATTCAAATTGTTCACAAACTGCAATGATAATTGAAGGGGAGTTTTGTTTTATTTATGCCCACGTGATTATTATGCAGAGGCAAGGAAAAGTTTCCTCATGATCCCACGCAGATCAGATCAGAACAAAATCAGATCACTGTACAGGCATTATTTTTCTAAAATAATAGCCCCTATTCTTATTGTACTGAGAGACTGCCAAATGTTTTTGTTTTGGCAGATGAGCTCTAAACCTGTTTGTGCCCTGGAAAATAGCTCTTAATCTGGATGAGGGTCAGTACAGTTTTGCAATATTAGGAGTGAAAAGTGTTCCTTAGATAGTTTTCTTAAAACATTATATACTGTCACAGTTATTTTGCAGTTTCTTTCCCCACAGAATGACTATCTTAAGACAGAAGTTGACAACAGTGTTTTAACCTTGAAAAGAGTTTTCCTTGAGATTGTTTTCATCAACTGTGAAGAAATACCTTTTAAAAAATTAAAATCATTGCATAGTCTCTTGGAACTTTTACTTTATGGCCTGCCCTGGTTAAATTGAGAGCCGTAACAACTGTTTCAGTTGAAATTTTATAGGTGTTTCTTGAGTCATAATTGACATCTTTTACTACGGTGCACAATATTCACTTTGGTATATGCATTATTCATTTTGAGGAACTTAATAGCCCACAGGTAGCAAGGATTTGTATATTCAAGTGAGTCGACGCATTAAGAGAATATTTTCTACCTTCTAATACTATTACATAAATGTAGGCTCCAAAATTATTTTCTGAAACTTGAAAGTCTCACTCACCTTTCATCTAAAATATCTTTTTTTTTTTTTTAAACTGATAGTTAAAACTTTTGTAAAAATATTGGGAAATGAACCTTTGAAGTACACCTCAAATTGATACTGAAAATTTTGGAACCTATAGTTGACATGATTCCCATATCCCAATTTCTTTTATAAGTGACTAGAGCTCGAAACGTGGTGAATCCAATGTTTAAAGTTTTGACACGAGCCCACTCTTACTGTTTAAAAGAATTTTAACGAAATTTTACTTTAATTGATAGTTTATGGTAATTTTGTCCTGCTGCGCACCAGAGTGGCGTTCGATGTATTTGTTAGATTTTATAAATGGTGCTGTGAACAAATCCAGGTCAAATGTAGTTCTGGCATAATTTTTCGCAAATAAAAAGTAATTTTTGTTGAAAGCGCTTGGCAGTCAATTGAGAAATGTGGGGAAAATACAATACAAACATAGGATGGCAGACTGCTAATTTGAAATCCCGCCACATTTTGCCAACAGTCACGTGGTTTATGTTGGAGCCACACCAGCCCTATAGCTTCTGCACAGCAAGGCCAGTCTACTAGTATCTATGGTCGAAGGTTCCATTGCAATGTAGATAGTTTACCGCGGTCAATTGCACAGTTGGCTGACGACGGTTTGCTGACCAGTGATTAACGTTGGTGCACTGCATAAACTTTTTAAATGCGATTTACTTTTAACCATGATCGCGGGACATTGGTTAACATGCTTTTTGACCGGGTTTGGTGCACTCGGCCATAAGGAGGATGATGATTCAAACCGACATCTGGGCATCGCGATTCAGATTTCCGCAATTTCTGTAAATCACTCCTTACAAATGCCAGAATGTTTCCCCGGAAAAGGCATGGCTGATATCCCCACCCTTGAATTAGTCAGGGCATGTGCCCTGTCTCCAATGACCTCACTGTCAACTGGACGTTAAACCCTCATCTCACTTCATTCAATAGCTTTAGACGTCAGCTTTACCCAGTCTCCTGGTTTTCCTAAAATCTAGGCACAGATGGTTTGCCACTGACCATCTTATTATTTGTGCTTCACTCTTGTGTTCATTGGTCTCTCTGCTACACACAATGGAAGTGCCTAGCTGGAACTGTGGGTGTATATAAATAACTGTTATAAAAAGACATTGTTGTACCTGGGAGGGGTGATGTCACAGACATGATGAGTTGTGGCACTTGCACATCTACTTGCAATTGAGTAATTTTCAAAATACAGACATCCTTTTCCACCTTGTGCACTTTATCCTAACCATGATTTTTTGCAACATCTCAGCATACAATTTTCTATTGCTAATGCAACAAGAGGCACAAGTTTGTCTATATTATGACATAGTGTTTCTGAAAGATTCTTAAGGTTAATTAATCCTGTAAGAGTGTAGAACTGAGCAAGAGATGATAGCTGAGTGTTTTGCAGAGCATTTCTTATGACATCTTGCAAGAACAAAATGTCCATGAGAGAGGAGCTACAGTGTAAAATACTGCTACAAATATAACCACACGTTGCTCAATGTGCTAAGGAAAACTGTGGCATAATGCAAAAAGTTGCCAAATTATTTGCAATAGCAGTATGTCGCTTGACATACAGGCAAACACACTACTGAAACTTTTTAGTGATTGATGCAGAATTTTCACATGACTTCCAATTTATTGGCTGTGCTTAGTCTGATGAAAGCATCACTACAGCCTTCATTCCAAAGACAATGTAGGGGAGTTGCAGATGATGTGGTACTGGAAATTGTACCAACTTTTCATGAACCAATGGAAGCACAAATAATCTGTGAAGAATCTGGAGAATGGTTTCAATTATGTCACTTAGTCACCTCACTATGTTTGCCAGCCTATGTGGCGTATAGGAAAAGGGTGCTGGCTAGCACAGCTCCTGTTCTAGATTTTAGCCAATGAACCTACGAAACAGGCCACTTTTTTGTCTCTCTCTTCAGTGGCATATAAATTCCTGTCAGCAGTTTTAGTAACATTATCTTAGTAACAATATTGGAATGCTGAGTTAATCAAACCTGTATCAGATGCTAAATAACTATTGTTCTGAATGATTTGTAGTAACTTTATACATCAGTATGCATTTCCCAAAGTGACTGCGCAAGACAGTTGCAAATGATCTGTGTCCTTCAATGAAATTCAAAATATTTACCCAGATGTTGCTTTAAGGCACTTCTGCACTGATTCAGTAAATGTTACGATAAGAGCAATGTCTAGCTGGCACTCACAAATTCATGTTAACCATACCAGTGACACAATGTTTAATGACTGCTGTGATGTCACTTTTTAGTCTACATATTCACAGTTTTGTTGTTTGATAGTAAAGCCAATGAAAGTGGGAAAATATATATATGGTGGTCAGAAACATTCTGATAAGCCAATCAGGTCATTCAGTGTGAAGAAAATTCAAGCAGCCTACCAGTGACAGTATTGCCACATTACTTAGTTTCACCAAACTGAAGAAATACTGCTTTTACTCACCTAGCTTAAATTTTTGGTGTCCAATAAAGGCACATTTTAGCTGATAATGAGAAACTGAACATTTTTTGCAAAAACAGACATAATGTCTTACAAGATAACAGCAATCAGTGATTTTATAATGTTACTTAAAAACCGTCTTGATTGCACCTGTCGGTAATAGTGTTATAATTAATATAAATGACGTGCACTCTGCCAACAAATTTTATGTGACGTAGAAAGTGAAAATTGCTGGACTTGGACGGGTTACTCCTCTAACTGAAATATCAGGTACGCTCTGGTACATTTGATGTTGATTAGATAGGATGAAAAAGATTTGCTTCTGTGAAATAGTAAATTAGAGTCATTATTTTTACAGATCTGAAGATGGTTCTGAATGAACCGAAACTGGTCATACGAATTAAAAAAAAAATTGCAATCAAGACGATTTTTAAGGAACATTATAGAAACTGAACGAGTCATAACTTACAGGTCCAAGGTAATTAAATGAATTTATTTGAAATTCTGAAAGTTATTGCAAAGCAACCTGGGATTAAGAGAGATTAACTGCAATCAAAAACACACAGTCCCAGTTGTCTAATAATCTCAATGAATAATTGGTCAGTTTTGCTTTTCCCAGTAGTGCTGATGATATGACACAACAACAGGACAAAATTTAAGACGTCTTCGAAAATAATACAAAAAAGACACTAGCAATTGATTTTAGGCCCATAAAGTGTGTTTTAACCACCATGCAAAACAAGAAATCATCGTTAAAATAAAGTAAACCAAAAATGAAAATGTAGCATTGAAATTAATCGGATTGATGGCTGGTCAAAAAAACAGCTCTTGCAAAACACACACACACACACAATCTGCACAGCAAACTTGCCTATGCTCTCTTTTATTCTACAAATCATGAAACTGTGAGGAAACTGTTATTCAGGCACTTCCTTTCACTCTTATTTGCAGTAGGCAACACTGTAGAGGAAAATTACTCAGGCGCTAACTGTATTTTTAGATGATGAAAGATATCAATTGCACATTAGGATTAGCACCCATGGAGCCCTTTAGAAACCACTCAGATCTCTTAATGTAATAACATCACCTAGTTTGCAACTATATTGTTTAATGTATGCTCGAGAAAATATGTAAATATTTAACACGAGATGTGATGTGCATGAATACAGTAGTAGAAACAGCTGCTGTCTGGATTTTCATGCACTGACATTCTCCCTGGTCTATAATAACTGAAAGTAAAATTATCTAAGCATATCATTTTAGGACATATTGCAACATTCCGCTTGTTAATGTTATCAAACAAATATCAGAGTGTCCTAGAAAAATGGCTTCAGCACAATGATTTCTATTCAATTAAAGAATACTTTGAAATTAATATTAAAAAAATATTTAGTAGAAGCGATAAAAAAGATAATTCGTTATAATGGGAATGGAGTTTACTTGATCATTGAAATATTTGAGTCCATGCTATACAGTAATGCCTCTGAATTTTTCATGTGGAAACTCTTAAACCTATAAAAATAAAAAACATCATTAAGATTCTCCATCTTTGTTTTTCATGTGTACGTATTTATATCTCAACATAGTCACCCTGGTGACAAACACGTTTCTCCAAATGAGTGACCACTTTGTTGATACCAGCACTGCAGGATGTTTGACTTTTGTTGATGGAGCCATAGTCTTGCTTCTGGTTGCACTGCTTCATCACTATCAAAATGATGCTGACGAAGATGGTCTTTAACTTTTGGTAAGAGAAAAAAATGTGATTGGTCCAATTTGGGAATGTGTCGAGGTTGATTGATGATAATGAATGCTAATCATCAGAGTGCTGCAGACATTGTAGTTCTTGTGTGTGTTCTAGTATTTTCATGCTGAAGGAGAGCATACTCAGCATGTGGCTGAACTCTTCGGTTACAATGTTTCTCATGCACTGACACAGTTACATTTAAAATAATATGCAGAATTGATACACAAGGTGGCATCAAAATGAAAGACTGTAGCCACACAGCATCCATTTATAAATATCCTGAAACACTGCAGAACCAGTAATAGAATATTTGTGCTGTTTATAGTTAAATAACAGCTACAGAAACACAGTTGTTTCCATAAAAACTAACTCATTGTAACTTGATATTGTTTCAGTTTATCACACTGTAGTGTTTTGTTGTATATTGTACTACTGTGTTGTTTGTCAACTTCTGTGACCTGACGTTGAGGTCTTCATATTCCCGATGAACAAGAGTCTGTTAGACATTTAGAGAACAACCTTAGACATGCAAATAAAGTAGAAACCTCTCAGAATCATGAAAACTTACTAATTTGTGTGCAGGGTTACATGCCTCTTTTTTTTCTTATATTCAGGGTGTGATAAATGTAAATCAATTCATTATCATGTTGGAGAGTTCACAGGCAGAGGGATTAACAGTAACATTTACTGAATCAGTGCAGAGGTGCCTTAAAGCAACATCTGGATAAATAGTTTATAATGTCATTGAAGGACACTGATCATTTGAAATTGTCTTGTGCACTCAATCTTGGAAATGCTTACTGGTGTATAAAGTTTCTACAAATCATTCAGAACAATAGTTATTTACCATCTGATACAGGTTTGATTATGTCAGCATCCCAATATTGTGACTAAAATAATGTTACTAAAAGTGCTGACAGGAATTTATAGGCCACTGAAGAGAGAAACAAAAAAGTGGCCTCAGTTTTGTAGGTTCATTGGCTAATACCTAGGACAGGAGCATGGCTAGCCAGCACTCGTTTCCTATATGCCACATAGGCTGGCAAACATAGTGAGGTAACTGAGTGACATAATTGAAACCATTCTCCAGATTCTTCAGAGATTATTTGTGGTTCCATTGGTTCGTGAAAAGTTGGTACAATTTCCAGTACCACATCATCTGCAACTCCCCTACATTGTCTTTGGAATGAAGGCTGTAGTGATGCTTTCATCAGACGGGGCACAGCCAATAAATTGGAAGTCATGTGAAAATTCTGCATCAATCACTAAAAAGTTTCAGTAGTGTGTTTGCCTGTATGTCAAGTGACATACTGCTATTGCAAATAATTTGACAACTTTTGGCATTATGCCACAGTTTTCCTTAGCACATTGAGCAACGTGTGGTTATATTTGCAGCAGGATTTTACACAGTAGCTCCTCTCTCATGGACATTTTGTTCTTGCAAGATGTCATAAGAAATACTCTGCAAAATGCTCAGCTATCATCTCTTGCTCACTTCTACACTCTTGATAAATCATGGTTAGGGTAAAGTGCACAAGGTGGAAAAGAATGCCTGTATTTTGAAAATTACTCAATTGCATGTAAATGTGAAGATTTGCAAGTGCCACAACTGTGTCAGTGACATCTCCCCTCTCAGGTACAACAATGTCTTTTTATAACAGTTACATACACCCCCAGTTCCAGCTAGGCACTTCCAATGTGTATAGCAGAGAGACCAGTGCACACAAGAGTGAAACACAAATAATAAGATGGTCAGTGGTAGGCCAACTGTGACTAGATTTTAGGAAAACCAGGAGACTGGGTAAAGCTGATGTCTAAAGCTGTTAAATGAAGTGAGATGAGGGTTTAAAGTACAGTCGACAGTGAGGTCATTAGAGATAGGGCACATGCCCTGACTAATTCAAGGGTGGGGATATCAGCCATGCCTTTTCCGAGGAAACATCCTGGCATTTGTAAAGAGTGATTTACGGAAATTGCAGAAATCTGAATCAAGATGCCCAGATGTCGGTTTGAATCATCATCCTCCTTAGTGTGAGTCCAGGGTGTTAACCACTACACCATCTTATTCGGTCTAAAACTGTTGAGTGAGGCTGACTGCCAATACTAAATGTGAAGAGCCTAACAGTTAGTTCTAAAACTCAAACTGTTGTGTGTTTTTTTGAAGTGTTTACAAGTAGCTTATCAAAACATCTAGCCTTGTGGATGACTATTGAAAGTGTTTATTGTAATGTAAAACAACAAGTAGTTCAGAATGGTACACACATTACATACATTTAAGAGCCAAGTTATCAAAAGTTAAGTGGGAAAATTTTAGTGACTAAGACAACATTGACAGTGCCTTTGATATGTTTATTGATCATCTCACTAACTTACCCAATACCCACAGGCAACTTTTTTTTTTTTAATTTCGTATTCCATTAATCCGTATTGTGATAAATCACAAGGATGTGGAATGAGTCATGATTACATACAACAGATATAATACACATATATAAAATGACAAAAAATGTACCATAAGATTATGAATAAGTTTGTAGGTTAAAATCAAATCAAAGGTATAGCTCAAGTAATATAAAACAATACCTAAAAAGGAAATATAGTACATTTTCCAAATTAAACAAGTAATACACATATATAAAATGACAAAAATGTACCATAAGATTATGAATAAGTTTGTAGGTTAAAATCAAATCAAAGGTATAGCTCAAGTAATATAAAACAATACCTAAAAAGGAAATATAGTACATTTTCCAAATTAAACAGTTAATGTGATCTATAGCAAACAAATTTTTATCAGTATAAAAAATCATTGCTTTATCTGTAGATACTCATCAAGAGAATAGAAGGAATTTACCATTAGGTATTCTCTCAATTTACATTTAAAAGTAGGTAATACATTAATGTGATCTTTAATACCTGATGGAAGGGAGTTGAAAATTTTTGTGGCTGAATAATGAACACCTTTCTGAACAAGACTTAAATGTTTCAGATCCCTGTGTAGATCATTTTTAGACCTAGTATTATGATCATGACATTCACTATTAGTTTTAAAAAGAGATAGGTTGTTAGAAACAAAAATCATCAAAGAAAATATGAATTGAGAGGTAAGTGTTAATATTTGTAACTTATGATACAGACTTCTGCAAGAATATCTTGGATGAACACCACTCATGATTCTAACAGCTCTCTTCTGTGCAGCAAATATTTTTTTGGCTAAAGGCTTGTTGCCCCAAAATATTATGCCATACGACATGATAGAATGAAAATAACCAAAGTAGGCAGCTTTAGTAGCGTCCTCATCACCAATGGGGGTGATTACACGCAGAGCATAAGTTGCCACACTGAGCCTTCTATGTAGGTCTAAGATATGCTCAGACCAGTTCAGCTTGCCATCAATTAGAATGCCCAAGAACTTAGATGATTCACAGTGTAGTATATTTTGGTTACCACAGTTTAAGTGGCATACTTCATTTTCTTGTTGAGATGTGTGAAATTGCATATACTGAGTTTTCTGAATGTTTAGAGTTAGTCCATTGCACTTAAACCAGTGTAGGATGTCAACGAGTACAGCATTACATTTATTTTCTAGGTCACTGTTAGTTCGACTTTCAAGCAGAATAGTGGTGTCATCGGCAAAAAGAGTAAATTTACACTCTGTGTCTGTGCAAAGTGGGAGATCATTGATGAAGATAAGGAAAAGCAAAGGTCCTAGGATGGACCCCTGAGGCACACCACACTTTAATGTGCCCCAATCAGAAGAAATGGGACTATCATTGGCACCATTAATTATCACCTTCTGTTTTGCAGATATGATTCTATCCATCTACCAATGCTACCTCGCAAGCCATAAAAAATAGCCTTATGTAAGAGAATGTTGTGGTCCACACAGTCACCTTGTGAGACCCACATTCCCAACTTAATGTCCTCACACCACATTTGTAGTGCCCCTGCTCACTATACTCAGGGCAGTCAATCTACCGATTCTCGTAAGAGTTCAGGCAATGTGAGTGCATCCGCACTGGAGAAGATAACTGGCCGGTAAGCCTTATCTATACGAAGATGGTATCTGTTCTTTTGGTCATGTCCGAAAGTACAGATACCATCATCATACAGTAGCTTCAGGTGGGCTCAGATTAGTTGCCAGATTGTACACCAAATTTTATCCAGATTAGGGACTTGGAATTTGTCAGTGCCCTAGCCCACAGCCCTGATAAAGTCCCAGGAGCAGACCACATCCTAAACCATATGCCCAATTAACGGTTTGTGGACTGTCTGCGCCGTATCCTTTCCATCTTCAACTGCATCTGGACCAAGGGTGTGTTCCAGTGCAATTGCGTGAAAACATCATTGTCCCAGTACTGAAACCGGGTAAGCAAACTCCAGACATGGACAGTTATCGCTTAATTAGGCTCACCATTGTTCTCCAGAAGTTGCTTGAATGCATGGTGAGCCAGTAGCTGTGTTGGCTCCTTGAGTCTCAAAGTCTTCAGGCTCTGTCCCAGAATGGTTTTCGTGAAGGCCGTTCCACTACTGTTAATTTGATTTACCTGGAGTCTGCCATCCGATCAGCTTTTTCCAATTGTCAGCAACTTGTAGCCGTCTTCTTTCACCTAAAAGAGCCTGCAACATCACATCCACGCACAAATGGGGTCTCTAGGAATTCTTGTCTCCTCGTATTTTCCGGTTGAAATTAGTGCCTCCCACAGTTGTCCCCATATCCTAGAGACTGGTGACTTGCAGAGCTCTGTACTGAGTATCCCTTCTTACTAGCAGCCACCAATGGTCTAGCAGTAGTTGTGGAGTCATCAGTATCACCCTCCTTGTATGCTGATCACTTTTGCCTGTATTATTGCTCTTCTAGTATGGCGTCACCGAACATTAGCTCCAAGGAGTCATATGAAAGCCACAGGCATGGGCCCTCACCCATGAATTTCGGTTTTCAGCTGCCAAGACTCATGTCATGTGCTTATGTCAACGCCCCCCCCCCCCCCCCCCCCCATACCATTCACCCACAATCAGAACTTTACCTTGTCGACCAACTACTCAATGTGGTGGACACTTATCCTCTTATCACTTTTAGGGCTGGTCTTCGATGCTCTAAGCACTATGGGACTTAACATCTGAGATCATCAGCCCCTAGACTTAGAACTTCTTAAACCTAACTAAAGTAAGGACATAACACACATCCATGTCCTAGGCACGATTTGAACCTGTGATTGTAGCAGCAGCGCAGTTCCGGCCTGAAGCGCCTAGAACGGCTTGGTCACAGCGGCAGGCTATTACTATTGTAATCCACGTCCGGTCCCTCCTTTCTGAACAAAAATTCTTTCGTCTACCAAGTGTCCTCTGCATGGTGCATCCTTCAGCAACAGCCTCTTCTTTACCTATTACAAGGTCCAAAAGTCTTGGTTCATCTTGATGTCATCCGCCACCAGTTTTGGTCCGTCCTTGGCGCATCCCAGGGTTCAGAAGTAGTCTATACAGATGGCTCGATGGTTGCTGGTCATTTAGGCTTTGCTTATTCTCACACTACACATATTGAACTGTGCTCCCTACCAGATCACTATAGTGTTTTACAGCCGAGTTGATAGCCATCTCTCGTGCTTTTGAGTATATCAAATCCTGCACTGGTGAGTGAATAGTTGCTGGTGGGAGACTCAGGACCAGACACTCTGACTCACAAGCTATAGTGAGATTATCAAGCAGCACACGTTAACTACGATGAATATCAGCTGTTTTTCGGTTTGGTGCTTCTATACTTGATTAGGTTCCGTGATTTAACAGCTGGTGTTGGGTTAAGGGCCCATCGATAACTAAACAGACTTTGTCATTTTCATGCGGATTTCATTCGTCTGTCTGACACCATGGGCCTAATCACTGCATACTGGTCCGCAGTTAAGTATTTTCGAGAGTGATCTGTTGGCATAAATATCACTCCCGTCCTAGGGAGTATCACTTAGTAATTAAGCCTATGATTGTATAAATTAATTTATAATTTGAGAATGAAAAATATAAAACAGCTTCAAAGTTATGAAAAACAATAATGAATCACAATTATAGTGGAATGGTATGGCTCTGCAGAGATGATAGCAGAATTTTTTTTTATTTTTAGAAAAAATTTGCTTATTTCTCAAATTGATTGTTGTCTGCGAGAACTTTCCAATTTTTGAAATCTCAGGAGGATGATGATGTGCAATATTTCTTGGCTTTACGGCCATCATACTCGGCTACAAAAAGCTCTTCTTAGAGCAGCTGAGAAAGCAGCAGTGGCAAAATGACGTAATGTTGTGTGAGGTACCCATGACAGATGGTTTGTTCCGTGCGGGTGTTGTGAGAAAAATCGCCTACACTAGGATTCTTCTCCGCGATTGGCTGCTGTGTTAGCAGGTTCTGCGCCAAAATGAAAATCTTCTGTTATTAATATTAGAAGAAATGAACTGTGTATTTACTTGTATTTCCTGTTAAAACATCTCTCAGTAGCAGGCTCTCATTCCATCATTTCAAAACTGTTAGTTACCAGTAGAATAGTAAATAGCTGCTGAACGAAAAGGAAGTCGAAGCACTTTTGAAATCTTCGGATTGCGATTAACTTGAATAGCGGGCGAAATAGTTCGGTTGAAAGATCAGAGCTGGTTCGTCAGTGTCGGAAGACATGTTTCTGGCGGTATTGGTTAAGAGCTTAATTAGCAGTCTATGGTTATTTGGACACGTATTTAATGGTGATTACGCAAACACGCAGTACATTGTTTCGTTTATTTTCTTATGAACATGTGAGGAGTGCAAATTATTTCTGATTCATAAATTCTCGTTTTCTGCTAATAAAAAGCGAGTGGCATCCCGTATAAACAAACTAATTGAAAATTTAATTATTTATACAATATCAGTTCCTCAAGATAGCGGATTCACAACCTACGATTAGTTTTCTGCGTACGGGAAAACAGTTATAAAAGACCGCAGGTTGGGGAACATTAATTAGACATTATACATTTAACTCAGGGTGGTGGAAGTAAATAGGCACCTCTTGTCTACTGCAGTGTTAGTACATATGAGAATAGGGACACGTCATCTGTGGTAACTAAGAGCAGGTATGAAGGAGAGAAATTTTCTGGGGAAGGGGTATCTTATACGCACATAGCTCTCTCTCTCTCTCTCTCTCTCTCTCTCTCTCTCTCTCTCTCTCTCTTTCTCTCTTTCAGCTTGCTGTAATTTTCATAAGCAGATGGAGAGCAGGCAGCCGTATAATGCCAAGTCTTGAATAGCAGTATACTTGAAGATTCGAAACATCCGTGCGATCTCCTCCTTCGTCTTGACGCAGGAGATGGTCGAATATTCGAAGCCACATCTCCATATCTTTATAGGGTACGTCAGGATCACCCCAGTGAATTCCATGGAAAAAATGTATTAACGATTTTCCCGTCCTCCGTCTTTTAGCACACATAACATCCTTGAAAGACCTCGTTGATGCAATGGTTGCTGAGAATTTCTCCACTATACAGATATATTCTGTGAATGCAATACTTTTAAATACGTACTTTCTACGTTCATCATCATAGAAACCATGAAGTAAAGCAATAGGTTCATTAAAAAGTAGTGACAGCTTACTTGGCTGTTGTGACTATGGAACAGACATTATGATTCATTATTGATCATGTCAGCTGTACATTCATCACAATACATCTTAATTGATGGTGTTCCATCAGTCTCCCATTGAGAATTTAAAAAAGTGGTTCAAATGGCTCTAAGCACTAAGGGACCTAACATCTGAGGTCATCAGTCCCCTAGACTTAGAACTACTTAAACCTAACTACATCACACACATCCATGCCCAAGGCAGGGTTCGAACCTGCGACCGGAGCAGCTGCACGGTTCCGGATTCAAGCGCCTAGAACCGCTCGGCCACACCGGCCGGCGGGCATTCGAGTCATAGTTGTTGAAGTAGGGCTCCTACTTTAAAATGAGTCATTCCCTCTTAAACATGTCAGATAGCAAACTGAATCTGCACGATACATCACACAGTAATGGTATAAGTTGTGTAGGTAACATGTATTAATGAAGATCGTTCAAGATGTGACTACTCGTTAACAGTTTTATGTAAACATCCCAGAGCACACTACGCACATTTATTTGTTTCACCCACTTAAAAATGTTGTAAACCAATCTCTTTCTTAGTCAATGCGTAGTCCTCAAAGCTAATTTTCGTAACGTACTGAGGAAGTAAGAGCTCTAGAATATTTTGCCTGATGTGTGGGCACTGCTGTGTTCTTGAATAAAGCAGAATCGTGTAGTCACTATTTTCCTTTGATAGCTTTGAAATAGCGATTACTAAAGCATGAACCTCAATATCCACGACCACATTTTGCACAATACACTCACTACTACTTCTCAAATGTCACTGCTAGATTTACGACACTACTACTGTTCCTCCTAGCCTGCAAAAGCATCACCTTATTCACAAACATCCTGCACACTTTATGTTGAATAAGTGAATGACGATGGAGTCATAGTAGTTCTTCAGATACATACAGTTGGTACATCGAAGGGACAAACAGAAATACATTGTTAGCTTCGAATAAAGGATGTTTTACATTCAAGCCTAAAGGAGGTATTTACACAATGTAATATTCCCTTTGAAATTCAGCTTCCACTCGTATATTGTAGAATCTAAACAGACACATATCTAATGTGAATCACTGAGCCACAAAAATCTTTGTATGACACTCCAACAGGTACTTTTTTTCGTAACAAACTCATTTCGCCAGCTGCAACAGATCCGACGTGGGGTGTTCCTCCTCCAAAGCGTTAAACAGGTAGCGAGAAGAACTTAAAATGTGCCTAGACTCGATACAGAACAGTTTGAGATAACATTATGGTGTGCAAACGTTTCTCTACCCGATTGCTTGGCCCTTGAAAATTAACCCCGAATGGACGTACTCATGTATTTTGCACTCGCAATGATGTCTTAGTCGAGAACTTTGTATGATCTGGGTGTAAACGTGGCATAAGGCTCAAATGCACTAATAGAAACTCGCAACTTGACTGTCCGAATATATACAGGTAAGACGCCACTTTATTGGCTGGATTTACAAGTATCAAATTCACGAAATGGTTTCGAGGAAGTGGTGAAATTTTAAAAAATAAAAGAAGCGAGGGCTTTTTCAATTGTAATTACACCCTTTACTCCTCGACAAATAGATAATGACGATGTATTGGAGGTGGGGTTTGCTGCTCGTCAGTGAGAAACGATATCCAGCTGGAGCGACTGTTGAGTTATCATCATTTTTTTGGACGCTATACATCTGTAAACATTGGTCGGAAGTGTTATGCTGCTTAAACATCAAGTTACTGTGGCATGCGTTCCTATGTAAAATAATCGCTAAGCTGGTCTAAGTCTCTTATTCAGTCCCTAGTTCACCAGTGTGATGTGGCAGTTGAACCATCCCTGGCCTAGAGAAACAGCTGAAAGATTTGAAAACAAATAAATCACAAGGTCCAGATGGAAGCCTAATTAGGTTTTACAAAGAGTTCTCTATAGCATTGGCCCCTGACCTAGCTTGCATTTATCATGAATCTTTTGCCCAGCACAAAATCCCAAGTGACTGCAGATTTTAAAATACCTGGCACCTACATGAAACAATCGTTGAGTTGTGACATCATTCAACTGCTGACTAAGATTGTGGAGTCATGCCTGCATGTCATGTAGCCTGTACTGCAGAAGAGTTGTCAATGTTTGGTTTATTTAGCATTAAGGCCAGGAGCGTGTTTAATTTCAATCTTCTTCCCTTTCTGTTAAAGTTGTTTTCAAATTTCTGTGACCTTTCTGTCCATCCTAACACAATAATGATCAGATCATGATTAGACTAAAATATTACAAGCGCCATATAAAATTTAAATCAGAATGTCGTGAAAATGCTTTTCATGATACTTTCATGGAATGACAAAATTGGATACCCCTGTATCCACCTGAGCACCGGCTGTTCAACACCAGTGACATTACCCAGTGTTCCCAACAGAATTCCTTTCTCAATGAACAAAATATGTGGTACTAAAATGGGGACAATTCTACAGTGTATGGTAGTGTTCAAGAGTTTCCTATGTAACTTCATGAGTTTATCATGAGTTAGAGCTGCTGTACACGCCACGTGTTGTCTTGCAGGAGGAGGACATTGAGAATTGGCTGCTAGCATTATTTGTTGCTGTAGGCAGCCCTATCATCAACCAGTAGCTTGCAGTGTTTGTCCACACTCACTGTCCTTCGACCATGCAGGTAATCAAACATATATACACCTTCTGAGTCCCAAAACAAAAGTACCAAAGCTAGCGTAGCAGAAAGTCGATACTTTCAATGCATTCCTCCACTTTTTTCCACTCCATACTCATCCTCTTGCTATCTGAGGTATAGTAGTGACCCATATATCATTGCAGGTCATGCTATGGCCCAGAACAGCTTCTCTTTCTTCTTCTTCACAGTGATTCAGAAGTCACTGGCAAATATTTTTCCGTACAGCCTTTTGCGCCTCAGTGGGAAGCCGTAAAACCTACCTTGCCAATATTTTTCCGTTTTCAAATGTATCCAATAAAATGGTATGGGAACTTCCAAAACGTATCACCACTTGTGATAAAACTTTGGTAACAGCTTTCTTGTGTTCATGAACTATCCTTAGAGTCCCTCCAAAATGTCACTTGATTCCACACCTTTGTTGCAGAGAAAACAAATAGTAATGTGTTTCTAAACGGACAGTGGGACCTTCTGATCACTCATGGTGAGTGTCAAGTCATATGAATGGGTATCCCCCCCTCCTTTCTCTTGTAAGCAGTTCTGTAGTGCACCAAGCTGTTCATGTCACTAAATGTGTCAGATGAACAAAGTTCAGGGTTTTTTTTTTTGAATGACACTCGCATATTAATTCTAATATAAAATTCACAAGGGAAAATGAAAAAGAAGACAAATTTTATTTTTGTATTTTATAATTAGATCTGTGGCCAAGCAACAATACTTATCATAATTGGTGTCAATACGTGCATTTGACATTTTTTGCTGTAAATTAAAAATCAACAGTCATAATCAGAATAATAACTTTCTCTATGGTATCTGGTATGCTAGCATGTGCTTATTAACATAACAGACTAATTAACATCTTCCAATTAGCGACGTTTGATGACAAACCAAAATTTCTAACAGGACTGAGCTACATAACAAAAAGGGTCAGTAAACAGTGAAGTAGTTTAATGCACAACGAATGTTAGTCTAATCTGTTTCAAATCATAATTCATAATTAACCTTCAGACTTACCAAAAAATGGAAGCATCATTGAATGTTAAAGAACACATAATTTGAGAAATTTCATAGTACAAAACGATTTACCTTTTCTTATAATGTTCACGAGGCAGCATAAAGTTTTTCTCTCTAGTCAAATTACATGTAACAGACGAAATTGTAAAATCATATATCCATAGTGAAGCACTGATATTACAACACTTCATTTATGAGGAAGAACCTTCAACGTCTAATCTAACTGTAACACCTATATTGGTTTCTGGTAAGCACCTACACATGAAAGAGCTGGAGCACCTTATAGGGTAATTAGAAACTGATGGGAATTGAGGCACAAACTCTAAAGAAAACTAGCTCAGACAGTTGATAACTTTATAAAAATTCCATTCACCATCCCAAACATAAAATTCGAGTCATTAACACATTTGTGGAGGAGACTACAAATATTTATGAGTTACAGTACTTGGAGGAAGAGCTCAATCATTTAAGAGGTACTTTACTAGCGCCATCTGGAGGCCAGTTGTTACAGCAATTACTTGATATAATATTCAGTTGGCACTTACCTGTGTACTGGTACTCATTGGCAAGCTATGTTGTAACGATTTTTAATCTCTCTTTATTACTGGTAAGTCATTTTCCATCTAAGCTTACGTATTTCACCCCTTACTTTTCATATTTGTTCCTCTTTCATACAGATCTGATAATGGCAATGCTCTAATTCATTATAAGGGAGACCATAATAAAATAATAGCAAACTAGACAAAAATCCTCCGTGGAATAGCTAAAAAATTTTTACTGCCCTCTTTAAGGATTTCGTCTCTTGTATTATCATCGTAAGATCACTCACATAATTGTGAACCCTATATGTTCCTGCATCTTCTGAACTTTCATATTTTTCTCAAGTTCATTTTGTCAATTTTCTTTTCCAAAGCACAATGTCAGTCGGCTATCACCTATATTTGTTGGTGATGCTAATGTTCATCAGACTTACCTATTTCATGTTATACACCATAATTTGCCAGTCATATTGTTTACTCACACCACTTTCTAAATTCTCCTTGTAAACTCGTTAGATGTTTTCAGTTCTACACACTGCTCTGTACATACTACCTGGATGAGGAGCTATGGTTTTCTTCTTGCATAGAACTTCTATGCACTTGCATGTTCCTGTCACATGCACAACCTTCACAGTAATTACCAATCAGTTGTTTCGAATCTTAATACAAACACTAATATTAATAAAAACTATATCCAACAGACAAATCTAGAACAGAGAAAATTATTAAACTTTTCTTTCCCAATTCCTCCTTCGATAGTGACATTTTCACACACGTAACTATAGATGTAAGTGTGTACTGTTTGTTATTCTCCTATAACATTCACAATATCTACTGATCTGGTTGTGTCAGCTGCGTTTGCAGCTCATGTTCCATTCAATGCATCTTTTACTTACCTTTACAACTTACCTTCCATGGCTTGCTGCATAGATTATACCTTCTTCACTTCCATATTTCTGTCAGTGCACCATCCTATGCTAAAAATGTATAAATGTTTGGGTCTTGACCCTCACTACAATGTTCTTTGCTGGTTTTTCTCAAGTGGTTTGTACTTCTATTCTTCTGTAGGTTCAAAGTGGCTTTTCTTTCCAGTTCCAAAATTTAGACCTGAGCATTCATATAATTCTCATAAAAATAAAGGTAAAATGACACTACTGTGCTTAATAGTATTCATACTTTTCTATATTTTCCAAACATTTATTCCTTATTGACTTTAAGAGTAATATTAACATTAGAAGTCATATCTATGAATACACAAAGAAGAAACTACTTTTCTCCATTCCTCTATTCCATTCCTTTAAGGTGGTCAATTTTTTGTTCAGTCCCTTGTCCATCTTGATCAACCAGCAGTAAAATACTTCGTGCAGTCCGTGCCCCATAGACTATGGATTTCTCTATTACTTAATCTAATCTACAGTTATCAATGTACTATCTTGACTGAAAATTACAAGTACACTTTTCACTTTTTGTCTGCTACTCACAAAAGTATCCCAGCCCAATTTTCTTCCTATAATTCAGTGTCATTTGCCACATAAATATACTGATTTATTGTTTTTCTCAAGTAACGTGTAAAAGATAGAATAGCATCAGTATGTTTATGTTGCGATTTTGTTCTTAAGCCGTGTGCTCTGATCTACAGCCTTTCTTTTTTCTTACTATTTTTTCATCTTAGTATTGCCTACTCTAGCATTTTCAATAGTCTGAGTTAAAAAATGTGTCAGAATAGTGCCCAGTTTCAGAAAATTAGTTTCATTTTTATTACCACCAGAAAATACTATGATGAGCATATCTGATTTCACATCAAAATGTTTCTACGCAAGAACACAGTCTCACTCTCCATTGCACAGTACAACAGTGGCAAATACAGTCACCGACACTGTTTTAGATGTAATGTTTTCAGTATACAGTTTTTGTGTAGCATGTTTTCGTTGGATACACCTCATTAGTGGAACACGATTCCCTTGTTTACTTCTACATACAAATCAACTATTATCTGGCACCATCTTTTTACCTATAGGGTGATTATTTCTCTGAACGCAGTAGAGAGGTGCATGTTTATTTAGTACAAACAGAACAGTTGACCAACAGCTTGATTGCTTCTTCATCAAACAAAATAAATTTATTTTCACACTCCTTACAAGACTCATCAATTTATTGTACCAATAAGTTTACATACAAAAATCACATTACAATCCATAATATTAACAAGAAGACTGATGAATCATAGACTCTGTCCAAAAGTATTAACATTTCTTTCATTTAAATTTTTTATAAATGCAATTATTACTTTAATACTACATGCGACACAACCTTGCTTTTACCATTTGCATTATTAAAACATAAAATATGATATTTTGAGCATTAATGATGTTTCTAATAAGTCTAGTCACCTGCTGTTTGTTGCAGGGAGTAATTCTAACACAAAATAATCTCCAACTGTCTTTTTTAAAAACGACACATTTATATTTCATAGTATTAATTAATTCAAGTGTTCTTACTGGAGCGATCTGGTATATGTTATTGGGTTATACAATACACAGTATGTGTACGGCACACTTTGAATTAATTCACAGTTTGATAGAAGCTGTTTTTCTGGGAGAATGTCAGGAATTTCTTCAGAGTTGGCTTCTGTTAGAGTGAAAGGGGGGCAAACCTTTACACGGCTTTGCCCACAGGTTATTGGAAAATGTCCCCTTTAAAAAAACTGAGAACAGGATGACATCTGGCAATCCCTTGAGGACATCTTCAGGCTGACGAATACAATAGGTTGCCAATTGCAACAGGTCGGTAAGAGCAACAAGTTGTTGACAGCATGGGGATGGCAATAGGAACATGGCTCTCCACACTCTTCAGGTTCTTATTATGGTGATAATGTTGTACATGCAACAGTTTGTACAACACGTATTAGTTTCACGCTAAAGTAAACAACAAAAGGGCCCCAAAAGCATTCACAGTCCCGTTCATTCATACTACACTGGCTTGAAAAAATTAGGAATTAAAGTGTTTGAAGATTAATTACCAAAAACCAGAATACTTCACTAATGATTCAGATAAGCTATACATTGAAGGAAAGAAAATCACAAAGCTAAACACTGTCTGTTATTTGGGATCCATTTTAGGAATCGAGAGAAAATCAGAGCCAGAAATCAATAAAAGAATTAGTAGCGGACGGAAGGTCATTGGGATGCTTAACTCAGTCTTATGGAAAAGGAATGTAATAAGCAGAACAAAAAAATTAATATACAAGTCCATATTAGATATTGTGGTTCTGTATGGAATGCAGATCTGGACAATTAAACTGAAGCACGTTGAAGGACTACAAGCTCTAGAACGGACTTCTGGAGAAGATCGACAATAATCTCCAGGAAAGAGAAGATAAGGAACACGGAAATAATGAGTAGAATGGAAATAAAAGAAATAATATATGACATAATGGATAAGAAGAAATTGCAGTGGTACGGGCATGTGCGACCAATGGAGTAAGCCAGAATACCAGAATTGATACTGGAGTGGGAACTTGTGGGGAGAAGAAAAACACGACCTATGACCACCTGGCTCCAAAATGTGCAGCACACAATGAGGAGAATGGGCGCAGAGGAAGAGGACACACAAGATCGAAACTGCTGGAGGAGTATTTTGAAAATATAGTTTAATAATGTTTATATTTTGTATAGTAATTTCCGAGAAATTATGTTGGATATAAGCCTCTGTAACGACGAGAAGCTCAAAATAAATAAAAAATTTAAAAAAGTAACTTTCACTTTATGAGTCAATGCAAAGTAAGGTAGCTGGAGGAAACTACATATAGAAATTACTACTTGACTACAGTACCGAAGTACTCTGAAGTCGCCATAATTTATTATGGTACCCTGGACAATACAAAACACAGGACACAGTTCTTAATAGGGTGTGTTATCACTAAGGATGGTAATGCATGCTCTGCAATGTGCTCCCACAATGTTCACAAGCCTGGTAGGGAGTTCTTGTGATAGGATGTCCCATTCCTCCACTTGTGCAGTTGAGAACAGCTGGTTGGTCATTGGTGCATGTAACCATACTGCACTGCGTCCGCCAGCCGCTATGACCGAGCCGTTCTCTTAAGTCCGGAACCGTGCTGTTGCTACGGTCGCAGGTTCGAATCTATTTATATGACTGTGCAATGTTTTCAAGAATGTATATTTCGTTAATAGATTTACATCTATTTGGATGGCTATCGTCATAGAAACATTCAAGGAATACATTCGTATTGCGCTATTTACAAATTAACATAGATCATGGTTTAAACGAAAGCAGGGATTATAAATAAAACGAAATTCAGGCAAAATGAGAAACAGAAACGATGAATGCAAAAACACTGATGAAAAGTCAGATGACGAAACGAAAGTATTTAAATCGAAATTAATTCATACCAATAATCAAAATCACATGAACTATGATTCCAAATGAAAAAGGCGGATAGGTAGAAAAATGAGTGCAAATGATGAACCTTATACGATGACATGACTGGCAAATGAATAAAAAATACATTTAGGCCGTTTAATTGAATAAAAATAATGTTCAAACTCATTTCAATAGAGATCTAGTAATAAATAAGTGTATATGACGACATTTGAACTGCATGGGACGTCAGTACCTTCGCCATTACGCTATGTAACCTGACTGTAGACCCTTATCAGTTTTAAATCTATACACCAATATGCGAAATATTTACTTTCAAATCACTACACACCAGGATGAAAGACACGTTCGCCTGCATCCCTTATGGATTGTTTTGAAGAGTCGATTCTCCACTTTCTGCGACATTTTGTTAAATTCAATGTTGCGGGACGGACCCCGTATCTACGGTCACATCCTCCAAAAATTGATGTCTGTAATCTGAGCCTTATCCTACTAGCTTACAACAAATTTGTTGGCCAAAACTGTTTTGTAGTGTAACAGGAAATGCTGCAAAATGGTTCAAATCTTATATCTCTGGCAGGAAACAAAGGGTGTTATTAGGAAAGAGACATGTATCAAGCTATCAGTCATCATCCAACTGGGAACTAATTACATGTGGGGTCCCACAAGGTTCCATTTTGGGACCCTACTTTTTCTTGTGTATATCAATGACCTTTCATCAGTAACATTACCAGATGCCAAGTTCGTTTTGTTTGCCGATGATACCAACATTGCAATAAATAGCGAATCAAGTGTAGTCTTAGAAACATCAGCTAATAAAATATTTCTGGACTTTGATCACTTGTTCCCAGCCAATTGATTGTCATTAAACTTAGAAAAGAAAGAAGAAAAAAAACACTCTACATGCAGTTCTGAACTTGCAAGGGGTGTCCCATGAGTATATGTCTAACATACAATGACACTTTAAGAAGATAGAAGAAATGGACAGTGTTCAATTTTTGGGATTACAGCTTGATAATAAATTCAACTGGGAAGAGCACACCACAGAACTGCTGAAGCATCTTAATTCTATTTGCAATGCAAATCGTGTGAGACATTGGGGATATAAAAATGAAAAAGCTGGCATACTATGCTTACTTTCATTCCATAATGTCATATGGGATTATTTTTTGTGGTAATTCATCAAGCCAAGCTAAAGTTTTCCCGGCACAAAAACGTGCAGTAAGAGTAATATGCGGTGTGAACTCAAGAACATCCTGCAGAAGCCTGTTTAGGGAACTAGGGGTACTTACTATGGAGTCCCAATATATTTATTCTTTAATGAAATTTGTCATTAAAAATATATCACTTTTTGGAACCAACAGCTCAATTAATGGAATCAATACTAGAAATAAGAATAATCTTCACAAGAATTTAAAGTTACTTAGTCTTGTACAAAAAGGTGTGCATTATTCAGGAACACACATTTTCAGTAACTTGCCAGCAGCCATAAAAAGCTTAACAACCAATGAAATTCCCTTTAAGAGGAGCCTAAAGGATGTATTGGTGGCCAACTTCTTCTACTCCATTGATGAATTTCTCATTAGAACCAACTGATTTGTGTGCGTGTAAATATATATTACAATATAATTTCTGCACAATTTCAATGTAATAATTTGTTCATTTTAAGTATTACAGTAGTTGTATTACACATTTATTACCTTATAAATGAATAAATAAACTTTTTATTTTAAATTCAGTATATTTGTAAAATTATTCTTTCATATAGTGTTCATTAAAAAATGACGTTCACTCCACTTGGAACCTGTGGAATGTTACATTAGCTTATTTGTTTTAGTTGTAAATATTTGTCATGTATTGTTTTTTTGACATGTTCCACATCCTGGAGGACCTCCTCACTACGGATCAATTGGAATGAAAATAAATCTAATCTAATCGTCAATAAAATTCTTCTGGGTTTGAGGCCCCATTGTCATCTGTAAAATACCGGCGTTTCGACGACTGTTTCAAGGCGTCTTCCTCAGGGTGTATTGCTAATTTTACAGATGACATTGCGGCCTCAAACTCGGGAGAATTTTATTGTCTGTGACAACGGCGGGGGAAGCCTACATTTACAGATTATTTCGTGATTTGCTTTCTGTTTTTAACCCACAGATCGGCATATTCAAATGTTTAAACATGATATATATATATATATATATATTATATAAAATTAACTAGAGTCACATGCACGAAGATCAGAAGTGCAAAAAACGAAAGGAAGAAAAAATAAGAGCAAATGAAATTAAAACGTTGATTAAAATAATGTGACCAATGAATAGAAAAATCACATTTACACCAATTAACTGATTAAAAATAATGATCAGTCATTTTGATGAAGGTTTAAAACAGAAAAAAATTAAGATTCGAACCAACAACACACTGCACGTGAGGTCGATACCTTCACCATTACACTATGCAACCACTATGTGAAGTGCTTTAATTTTTAAAAGTATAGATTATGACGCGAGATTCTGAATATTTATTTCGCCCATTCCTCGCAAATGAGGGCCCACTAGGGTGAATGGACGCTGGGTGTGATTTCCTTGGACCTTAACCTGCATCACCGCAGAGATTGTTTCAAAAAGTCTGTCCCACTGGTGGTAACCTCTTCTTATAGGCAAGGTGGGAGAGTGAGGATGGACATGTCAATTTTTTCAGAGGATGAGGCCACGCATGAGTGGTCTGTCCCACAATACTGAATCCAAGCAAGGCTGGAATATGATGAACGGTTTCTGTCCATCTACCTTTCATCCATTTTTATCTACATTATTATGTATATATGTGCTCACTGTATGTTCTGCTCATTTTATTTCTTCCTTTTGGTTACAATTTGGAGACTGCAATTATATGCATCTGTATGTTGCATATGAATTTAAATATTTGGCTCCTTTTCACCGATTATTGCAGATTTTAACTAAAAACTAGTGACAATGCATATTTTCGTTGTATGTTTACAGTATTTTAAAAATTTAGACGGGAGGTCTATAGCTCGATCTGGTTTTGATGTCTCACAGATTGATCGCGACCTAGAACTCCGAACTGCGTGCAATCGCTAACAGGCCACTGCTTAGCGAAATGATTACAGAAGAAGAACAGGCGGACAAAGTCTATGTTCCTGCGCCCGTGCACCCGGTTAATCCCCTCCACTGTCATACCGTACGCGTCGGCAACAATTAAACTACGCTAGGCTTTAGTCCCATGTCCCTTCTTTCAGTTTAGCTTTCTATTTGCTTGTACACAGTCGAACGTTTTTACGACGTGTAGTGCGTAACATGTTGTATGCCATGCTGCCCGAAAACGAACTGTGTTTCGAGGTTAGCTGACCATCCTGAAAGATTTACACATGACGGAATTGTTTTACATTTTCAAGTTTGCGAGGAAAACGTTTTGTGAACAAAAAACACTTTCAAATAGAGCCAGCATGTCAAGAGAAGTCTTCATATCGCAGGAATGAAGAGGGAAAGGACCACGACAACTTTTGACAACAGCAAGTTGCAGTAGCAGGCATTTGTCCAAAGGTAACCGCAAAAGTCAGTTTAACGTGAATCTATGTGAAGCATTCTTGGCAAGCAATATTCTTCTTCACAAACTTACAAACCCTATCCTCTAAGACTTCATGCACAAATATACCAGATGAATCAACATTGTGCAAAAATTACATACCAGCTATTTACGTAAATGTTCTGCGAGAAATACGCAATGAGCTCAATGACAGCGTTATCTGGATTTCAGTTGACGAAACTGAAGACACTTGTGGCTGTTACCCTACAAATGTAATTGCTGGTGCTTTAGAAGAACAGCCTCCTTCTTTCTATTTATCGTTCTACAAAGGACTCTGAAAAGTAAATCATTCTACAATCGCCAGATTAGTGAATGAGGATATTAGAAAAATATTTCCAGAATCTTCTGCATGCAAAAGGGTGTGTGTTTATTTTCGATGCTGCTCCGTATATGATGAAAGCAGGAAAACCCTTCCGGGTATTTTATCCCAATTATATATATGTGATGTGCTTTGCTCATGGAGTACATCGCCTTGCTGAGGAAGTACATTCCATGTTTGTAAATGTAAATAAACTGATTGCATCCGCAAAGAAAATGTTCTAAACACTCCTTCTCGCATCAATACCTACAAAGGAAAAACTACCAAATGTGCATTTGCCCCAAATCAGTGTTAACTCGTTGGGGTACATGGGTCGAAGCTGTGTTGTTTTACAGTGAACATATCGAGCCCATTAGAGGGGTAGTAAACGACTTCGATAGTGCAGAGGCTTGGGCAGTTTGCCAGTGCAAAAGAGCTTTAAATGATTCTGGTGTTAAAAAAGACATTGCTGTGATAAGCACTCCTGTTTCTCATACACTGGCAAGTACTGAAAGACTTGAAACTCAAGGTTTGGTGCTGAATGCATCTTTTCAGTTAATGAATAATTTTATTCTCGTTGACGTCCTCATTGGCTCAGTTATTCCCAAGAAAACTTACAGAATAGTTTCAAAACATTTTAAACAGGTGTTGAGAAAATTATTTTTTGCTACATAGAAATAACACTGGTAGAGATCAGAGGGCTGTAAGGTATTTAACATGAAGTCATTGAGTTTCATCAGCTTTTCACATTGACTCCTGGGATTTCTGCAATGAAGCAATTAATATTATGCACCCCAATTAACACTTAATTGCTGGAAAAAAACCATCAAAACCAACGAGAGATAAGTGCACACTCGAAATATTTCACCGTACTAAACAATGACTTATAATTGACGATTATATTACTCAGACATTTTTTGCTGTAACCTGGTAAAAAGAGAGAGAGAGAGAGAGAGAGAGAGAGAGAGAGAGAGAGAGAGAGAGAGAGAGAGAGAGAGAGAGTGTGTGTGTGTTCGTCACTCACAGAACCTACTTTCATCACTGAAGACGACAGAGTTCCACCCTCCAATTAACTCTTGCATGACAAGCCATGATTGGCAGTGCCACGGTATCAGTGATAGCCTAGCCAGATACACATATGTTCTTACTCCTGCTACAAGCAGACATTTCCCAGAAATCCTTGATGACCAAACAAGTGCAACAAATGGCTCTGAGCACTATGGGACTTAGCTTCTGAGGTCATTAGTCCCCTAGAATTTAGAACTACTTAACCCTAACTAACCTAAGGGCATCACACACATCCATGCCCGAGGCAGGATTCGAACCTGCGACCATATCAGTCGCGTGGTTCCAGACTGAAGCGCCTAGAACCGCTGGCCACTTCATCTGGCAAGTGCAACATGTGTCCCCTTTTAAATGGCTGAAGCTGTCCAAGCAGGAGTATGTACTTATGGGTAGGCCATTTTTGTATCCTAGAATGAATGTTGAAAATGCTGATTACCTCTAAAGTGAACACAGTTACTGTCTGCAGAGTCAAAGTAGAGGGTGTACAGATGGGCCTCCTGAGTGCCATACGAGTTGCTAACACAGAAATCCCTTAATATGCACAAATTAAATCCTGGTTCCACTGAAACACAGTCATTCTGGGTGTTTCATTTTTTTTCCAGCAGTGTATTTTGATATTAAGATAATATAGTGTCAAGTTGAAAGACAAAGAAAAATTAAAATGACAAACTTTTTTTACATATGGAGAAACAAAATGCTGTTCCATTCTTCTTGCAGGAGATAAATGTGCCAGTGGACAGACTTAAACCAGCTTGTGTGTTTGCACTTCCTTCTAATAGTGAAATATTTTTCATGTCACATCTCAGGAAGACATGGGAATAAGTTTGCAGATCTTTTGGAACAAATACTGATCTTGATTTGCTTTGTGTGGGGCTACTAGGTTTCAGTTGAAGCATTTGCTTTTGCAAATTGGGTGCAAATGAATCAAGGTCAATCTTTGTAGTGGGCTCTTCAAAAAATTCACTCTGAAGTAGTATAGTTTTTCCATATACCATATGTGCAATGGAATGGTTCGATGTTTCTCGCACTGCAGTGCGCAACCCCAATAGAACAGTAGGCAGAACTTCTGTTCAATTAGAACTGTTGTGGGCCTTGATTGCAGACTTCAGAGTTCTATATAGTCGCTCAATTTTACCATTGCATGGAGGATGATATGACGTTGTGTGCTGAATTTTTATTCCACATACTAAGCCTAAATTATTAAACAACTGCGATCTAAACTGTGTTCCTTGGTCAGTGATTAACTGTGATGGTACACCAAATCTTGCGATACAGTGCTGGTAAAAGGCTGTTGCCACTTTTTCAGCTGTAATATCTTCAAGTGGTATGATTTCCATCCAAGATGTGCAACTGTCAATACAAGTTAAACAGTAAGTCATGCCATTAGGGGGCGGAAAAGGTCGGATGAGTTTTAACACTGAAATGTTCATCAGGTTCTTCAAACTTCTCTAGCGGTAATTTTGTGTGGCGAGTGACCTCTGTTTTCTGACAACTGACACAGGATTTAGTCCACTGTCGCACATCACTTTCGACGTTTGAGCAAATGGCTCTGCTACTCAACAGTTTCACTGTTGTCTATATGCCGGGATGAGCTAAACCACGAAAATGAAGAAACTTTTGATAACGAAAAGGTTACGGAATATAAGGTCTGATATTTGCAGTGGATGTGTCATACCGCTGTTTTCCCTGATGGAAGTTGATATGACGTGAAGTTTAAGGAGTTGTTCCCTGTTCGGAGTTGCTGTAGTTCTCGATATTGTTGCAGTTATACCGGACTATGATGAAATTGCCAAAAACCAGCTTTATCAACTCTGGGTAGGGCATCTGCAACAAATTGTCATGGCCACTGACATGAATATCGGTCGAAAATTGTGAAATTTACTGCACCTGTCTTATATGTCGAAGAGATGCCTTCTTATTGTTTTGCTTGAAAGCAAATGTGAGTGGCTTATTATCAGTGAAGATTATGAAGTCTCTTCCTTCCAGTAAATGCTTAAACTTTTTTACAAAAAGGTAAATTCCCGATAATTCTCGATCATAGGTGATAAGAATGCAACAGGTCTCCAATTTCGATTTCCCAGTTGTTATAGCACAGAACCAACAGCAATATCTGATGCGTCTGTACATAATGCTGGGGTAACTCAGTTAGGAAAAACCAATAATGCACCATTTGCGATAGCTTGTTTAGATTTCTCAAACATTTTCTTTGCTTCTTCACTCCACTGAATTTGTCTATTATCCTTTCTTGCTCCCTTAAGATAGTCATGCAAAACAGCTTGTGTGTGTGCCGCATCTTTAAGGTAGCGACGCTAGTAGTTGACAATGCCAAGAAATCTGCGGAGCTCATGCAGTTTGTCAGGTAACTTATACTCTAAAATTGCTTGCACTTTCTCAGGAAGTGGACGGAATCCTTCTGATGTTATCCAGTACCCCAGGAACTCAATTTCATTTACTCCAAAGGTTGATTTTGATATGTTGATTCGAAATCCATAATTAGACAATCGCTCCAGGGCTAGTTTCAGGTGTTCAATACTGGATGAGGCGATTAAAATGTCATCGAGGTAAGGAAATACAAAATCTAGCCCAAACATGACTTCTTTAATGAATTGCTGTAATGTTGAAAAGCATTCTGCAGGCCAAAGCTCATGACATTAAATTCATACAGTCCAAATGGTGTGATTACATCTGTTTTGTGCTTATCTTCTTCAGCAATAGGTATTTGATAATAGTCCTTAAATAGATCGATTTCAGAAATGATGTTTTTGCCTTTAAGAATACAATGGAAATCTATTCTAGGTACATGATAACGGTCTGGAATTTTTCTTTCATTTAACCCTCTATAATCTCCGCACGGACATATTAAGCCATCCTAAGGTACAATATGGAGAGGACTTGCTCATGCAGATTCATATGGTCTAATGATGCCATTGTCTAACATGAATTTAAATTCTTGTTTTGCCACCGTCATGTGCTTTGGGTCTAATAGTCTTGCCCTAGGAAACACAGGTGGGCCTTCAGTGGTAATATAGTGTTTGACATGTTTCATTTCGCTACATACCAAATTAGGTTTAGCTATGTCTGGATACTGTAACAGTAGATCAGTAAATTTTGTGTTTTGGCTCATGGTGCTCAGGACGTTTTCCTCTGAGATTGATATAACTTTACCCTCAGCATTGAGCTTGGTTACATCATCTATTAATCTTTTATTATGGACATCTAATAATTGAAATTTATTCAAAAAATCGGCACCCAATATAGCTTTATTGATCTTCACAACTATAAATGGCCATTGAAATTGACCTCACAGTCCCAGATCAATAGCACGAAATTCGATTCCGTATGCAGGAATTTCGGTACCATTTGCAGCAAACAAAGTTAGGTTTAACCTTGAGTAGTGAAGATCATCCTCTCTCTGTGTGCTGTAGCCATGTAATCTGCTTTTAAAATAAGTGTCTGCAGGATGATCTTGGATGAGCTCCAGCAATTATTCTGATTACACTTTTTATGCAATGAACATCCTTTTACTCAAGGATGAGTTACCCCGGAATATGGTGCCATACGAAAGCAGAGAATGAAAATAGGCATGGAAAGCTAATTTACTGAGATGTATATCACCAAAATTTGCAATGACAGTAATAGCATAATTAGCTGAACTCAGGTGTTTCAGCAGATCTTCAGTGTGTTTTTTCCAGTTCAACTCCTCATCAGTTCATACACCTAGAAATTTTGAATATTCTACCTTAGCTACCAATTTCTTATTGAAGTGTATATTTATTAATGGTGTCATTACACTTACTGTGTGGAACTGCATATACTGCGTTTTGTCAAAGTTCAATGAGAGACCATTTGCAGAGAACCACTTAATGGTTTTCTGAAAATCATTGTTTACAGTTTCGTAAGTTAATTCTTGTCTGTTGAGTGTGATAGCTATACTTTTATCATCGGCAAACAGTACCAGCTTTGCACCTCCATGAATATAGAATGAAAGTCATTAACATACATTAAGAACAGCAGAGGATCCAAAACCGAACCTTCCGGCACCCCATTCTCTATTGTTCCCAAGTCATACCACAGTACTTGAGCTTATCTAGAAGTATTAAGTGATTTACACAATCAAAAGCCTTTGAAAGGTCACAAAAAGTCCCAACAGGTGACTTCCACTGACTCAAAGCATTTAATATTTCATTAGTGAAAGTATATATAGCATTTGCCATTGAAAAACCTTTCTGGAAACCAGACAGACATTTTATTAAAACTTTATTTTTACAAAGGTGTGAAGCAACTGTACAATATGTTACTTCAACAGTTTTGGATAAGGCAGTCAGAAGAGAGATTGGGCAGTAGTTGTCGACATTAGACATACCCCTTTTTATGCAGTGGTTTGACAATGGTATACTTCATTCTATATGAGAAAATACCCTGCTTCAGAGAGCTATTACATATGTGGCTAAGAATTTCACATCTTGGGAACAAGCTTTTATTATCCTGCTGGAAATGCTATCAATTCCACGTGAGCTTTTATTCTTGAGAGAGTTTATCATCTTACTAATTTCAGAAGGTCTATAAAAGTGTTATCTATCAATGTGCTCCTGTCCTTTACTACCCGAGGAGGAAAATCAATGACAGATTTCAAATTGAAAGAACCGAACAAGACTTCCAGGTCATTCTTCCTATTACTCTCTTTCAGTGAACCAACATTGAAGTCCCCACAAACAATAATTTGCTTTCCCCTGTATGACAGAGCACAACACATCATCCAAGTTTTCCAGGAATAAATGAAATTTTCCTGAAGGGGACCTATATACTGTTACAATTATAGTTTATAACCACTGATATTTACCTTTTCCATATCAGACACAATGTGATGCTCAGACAGGCATAGTATATTTATTACATTATCAAATGTCATCTAACCGAACCAGGAGCTCATCTACTTTATTCACCAGTCCAGGAATATTTTGGTGAAAATTGGTAACATTGTTTTTTATTTTACTCTTGTGAGAATCTACTTTTTTCTGTAATCCACTAATATTTTAGTTAAATATGGTAACATTATTGTTTAGTTTACTGTTGTGAGACTATTGTGAGTTTTGGACCTCTTTAGCACCTGCTTACCTGAACTTCACATTGGACACTGATATTAGTCTAAAAAAGAGGTACATCCATGAATACTAGTGTCCCCCCTTATGGATTTCACTAACAATATTGCAGGTTTACCCATCCCTTTCCTATTAAGATGTAGGCCATGCTTTGTGAAATCCTATCAATAGCCTCTACAGAATCCAATCCAACAACTGACAGAGTGGCCGCCCTACACAACTGATGCAACTCCATATTTACCCTCCTGACAGAGCAGTTTCTGCTGGGGCTGATTATACTGCACAAAGGCACCAGCCCAACACTGGTATGGGTCGTTACAGAAGCCTGGAAGAGGTCAGGTCTATTTGTTGCCATCAGATCCAATATATTTACATCACAAGTGGGGTTCCTTACTGTCTGCTCCAGGTAGTTTTCATAGAAGGCATTCAGTAATGTTTCCGAAAGGATGGCCTCTGGCTGCTTTTTCATTGTGAGTAGTTAGGTTGGCCAGAATGAGACACACTTTGGAATGCCTGCAATTTTACTTACTTTTTTTGCCCAGAACATTTTCACACCAGAAGAGCTGCCCCATAGCATATTTCCATAACTTAAGTGAGAGTGGAAGGAAGCACAGTATGAAGTCTGAGGCTGATCATTAATGACGGTTGTGGGGTCTGGAAATATTCTCAATAATCTTGTAGATCGCACCCATTTACCTTTTACTTAGTTTGCAGAGGAAAAGTATATAGTTTCAGTTTTGCTTTTATTTAATATTAATTCACTTTTGCATGGACAAAATTTATCTAGATTAGGGAACACATGTAATGAAAGTATATATTGCTCCTCAAATAACATACTGAAACACACAATTGATATTGCGCTTCCTCTGAATTATCTTATAAACGATGTGTTTCAAGTTGGAAAATTCCCTGATGTCTTGAATACACAGTTGGCCCGATTTATAAGATGGGAGGTAAAAGCAATACTGACAGATGTTACGGCAATGATTGATATCCGTCTACAACTAAGATCAAAGAACAGCACATGAAAGAGCAACTTTGGAGTGACTAAGAACAATAAAGTAATCTTTTCATTACTATATGGCCTTGGGCATAGTTTAATGTCAGACCTGTGTAATCTCTGTGTAAAAATGTTTTGAAAGCCATTACTTTGTCTATTCTGTTGTTCTTGAAATGAGTAGAGCATTTGATATTTTATCACATATCTTAGTATCTAAATCTTGACAATACTGTATCAAAGACAATGAACATAAATCAAGTCTAATTTATTAGACATGAAACAAGTTATCACAATAAATAATTGTACTTCAAATGCCATACCTGTTGTACAGTATTACCATAACATTCTGTCCGAGGTCCATTTCTTTTCCTAATATACAGAACAATGTACCAAGCTCTTTGCCCCACAGGTCTGTAATGTATGCAGATGATATCCTCCTCCTAATAGTGAATCACAATATAGATGAACTAAAAAGGAAAACAATGATAATGATGTCTCCTCAGTGGCTATGCAAAAGTAAACTGATACTAAATGAAAGCAAAACTGAAACTATATACTTCTTCCTCTGCAAACTAAGTAGAAGGTATATGGTTGTGATCTACAAGATTATTGGAAATTTGTCCAAACCCACAACTGTGAGTAAGGAACAGCTTCAGACTTCTTACTGCACTTTCTTCCACACTCATTTAAGTTATGGAAATATCCTATGGGGCAACTCTTCCAATATGAAAATGTATTGGGCAAAAGAAATTAAGTAAAATTACAGGCATTCCGAAGAGAGTCTCATTTTGGCCAACCTAACTGCTCACAATGAAAAAGCAGCCAGAGACTAACTTTCAGAAACATTACTGAATGCCTTCTATGATAACTACCTGGAGCACACAGTAAATAACCCCACTTGTGATGGAAATATATTGGATCTAATGGCAACAAATAGACCTGACCTCTTCCAGGATGTGTACACTGAAACTGTATTACTGACCCTGATGTGGTTGTGGCAACATTGATTACCAAAGTACAAAGGAGAACTAAAACATGCAGAAAGATATACGTGTTAAGTGAAGAGGATGAACATCAGTAGTTTCATATCTCTGTGAGGAACTTCAAACTTTCAGCATATGGCAGGAGCTTCTAGAGGAACTTGTGGCTCCAGTTTAAAAAGAATAGTTGACCATGCTTTTGATAGATATGTACCCCATGCAATGGTTCATAATGGTGTGAAGCAAAGGGAAGAGCTACTGCTAGGGAGATGATGATTGAAACATACAATGTGTGTTGCTTAAATTAATACCATAGTGGAATATTAACAATTCATATTTCACAAAACCAAAAGAAATTCTAGTTGTGTGAAAAGGCTGTTAGTGCTACCAAAGTTAGCATCCATTCCCTAGCAAATGAGACAGTAAAAAACTGAAGGTAGCAAAGTAAAAGCTCACATGCTTAACTCAATTTTCAAATGTTCCTTTACAAATGAAAATCCAGAAGAATCAACTCAGTTTAACCTTGTACCACTGAAAAGATGAAAAGATGAATTAAATAAGTATTAGTGTCAATGGTGTTGAGAAACAGCTGAAATTGTTAAAATTTCAAATATCTCCAGGGCATGATGGAATCCCTGTTAGATTCTATACTGAATTTGCAGCTGAGTTAGCCCCTCTTGTCACTACAATCTATCACAGATCCCTCAAAAAAATAACTGTGCCCAATTCTTGGAAAGATTGTAGGTCACACCCATCTACATGAAGGGTACTAGAAGTGATCCACAAAACGACTGTCCAATATCCTTGACATTGTTGTACAATATTAGAATATATTATGAGCTGAAACATAATGAGGGCTCTTGGACAGAATTATCTCCCCAGTGCCAGGCGGCATGGATTTCAAAAACATCAGTCATAAGAAACCCAGCACACACTTTTCTCACCCACACCATAAAGGGACTAACAGGGGATACTTTAAATGATAACTCTAGGAATATACTACAACTCCCCAATGCATAACTCACATAGGGATCATGAGCATAGGATTAGAACAATTACTGCACACACAGAGGCATTCAAACAATCATTCTTCCCTCACTTCATACGTGAATGAAATGGAAAGAAATAGTACAAACTGGTACAATGGGACTTACCCTTTGCTCTGCACTTCACAGTGATTTGTAGACTTTAGTTGTTGATGTAATTCTGTTAACAACTATGGAACAAAGGTCAGAAAAAACGTAGATTTAAAATGTCTCAATATAATAGAGTAATTCAGTCCTGTAATAGTTTAAAATATACAGGATGAGTCAAAAACACTTCACAGCTTTGGAACAATGTAGAAATTTATTGATATAACTTACAGAATTGGTAGATGGGTCACTTTGTAGCACAAGTACAGGACATGGGGCAGCAAAAATCCACCTGCAACCCTGGAACACATTCATGGCAGCCCCTAGGTTGATGTGTTTTGTGCTCTTAAATTGAAAGCCCTTTCTTATTCATGGAGAAAACTGTCATTGGTACTGTGTTTCTGGATTTGCTTTAAAACTATTTATTTCCACAAATCTATGATGACCGAGCTGGGATGGTTTACTATCTAGAAGATGATGCACCATCACATTTCCTCATGGAAGTTCGAGGTTTCCTTAATAACCTCTTCCCAGGTAGGTGAGTTGGCTGTAAAGGCTTATTGCATGGCCACTTCACTCCCCAAACTTGACACCGTAGGATATTTCCTTAATTACTGTGTGTATGTTTGTCCCATACCAAACAATTTAGCTGGCATGAAAAACTGAATCTGTATTGCTGTTGCACAAGTTATGCCCAATTTTCTGCAATGAGTGTGCGAAGAAGTTGATTACCTGTGTGGTGTTTGGTGCATCACAAATGATAGTCACTTTGAACCAATATGACATGACACTTGAGGTTGTTTGCTACAAAATGATACATCTACTAATTCTGTAAACTATATCAATTTCATATGATTTCATAGTTGTATAATCCTTTCTGACTCATCCTGTACTGGCATACAGCTGTGTAATAAACTATCCCTAGCAGTGAGATACCAAATACACAGTTCATTTTAAAGTAATCTACAGAACTTCTTAATCAACAAGTCTGTTTATAAGGCAGAAGAATTCTAGAATAGTGTGGTATACTGAACCTAACATGTAGTGTTAGTGTACAATCTCATTACTGTATAAATTTATCAAAACAATTATGTTAATGACCAACAGCCACTGAGTAAGTATGTGAAGTAATTCAATGTAATGGAGCTGTGTATCTTCACCATAAGTTCACACAAAAGGGGGGAGGAGGGGGGGGGGGGGGAACAGTTTCTGCTGTTCAGCACATACTGTATTGTGAGTCAGTTTACCAGTGTACTATATTTCACATTTTGTGATGATGACCTGCAGTCAATCGAAATAAAATAAAATCTTGTGTATTACAGTCACTGCAAGTTTTTGTTTGAAGATTGTGTGCAAACATTAAAACAATTACTGATTTGTACTACTGCAGTGCCATCTGGCGAGCTTACAATGTAGTGTTGTGTTTACTTGATATTGTAGTTTGACTTCAGCTGTGTTATGAACATTGGCAGTCAGCATATTAATACAGTGTTTTGTAGAAAGTTATTTTACTTAGGACAGGCCAACATCCATTTTGCTCCATAATCTTTGGACATCCATTTATGAAATGACCCGATACAAAGCTGCCCTATCCACTTTCTTGCTTCCAGCTTCCCCCCACCTCCCGACACTTCACTAAATGCCATCTAGTATCTGCATACCTCCGTCACCAGAAAGTGCACTTCTCTCCACCTTCCTTGTACACTGCTATCCTTCCCCTTCTCTGCCACACTTCCAGTTGCTATTAACATGACAGTTGCATTGCAGGTAGAGCAGCTGCTGCATCATTTGTGCATGATGTGTGCTTTCTTGTGCGTATGTTTTCTTTGCTGAAGAAGACTTTGGCTGATAGCTACAATGTACAACAATCCTTTCATTGTATCTGTGAGGAACTCCATGTGTCATTTTTATTATGACCAGTAATCTGTATTGGTGATCATATCAACAGTTGACTGTTTCCAAGTCACTCTTGTTGGTTCCATTACAATTTTATTTATGTTGTACTGTATTAACAGTTCCTCAAATTTTTGTTTTCTTTGATTCTCTCTTCCCAGTTTGGCACAGTGGTTCAAAGCCTGGGTTATTGTTTAAAATGTTTTTCAAACATTAATGTAAGCTTTGTTAGGAATACCTCCTGAAATAAGGATGTCATTTTTCATTAACTGAGTAGATTCAGTCAATGCCAAATCCTGAGTTTCAACCTTTCAATACTTGCCCGTATATAGTACACGTAAGTGCTTATCACAGCAATGTCTTTTTAACACCAGAATCATTGAAAGCACTCTTGCACTGGCAAACTGCCCAAGCCTCTGCCCTACTGAAGTCGTTTACTACCCCTCTAATGGCCTCTATATGTTCATTGTAAAACGACACAGCTTCAACCCACATACCCTAACGAGTTACCACTGATTATTTTTTTTTGGGGGGGGGGGGGGGAGGGAATGCACATTCGGAGGTTTTCCTTTGTAGGTATTGATGTGAGAAGTGTTCAGAAAATTTTCTTTGTGGATGAAATCAGTTTACTTACATTAACAAACATGGAACTTACTTCCTCAGCAAGGTGATGTACTCCATGAGCAAAGCACATCACATGTGTCAAATTGGGATACTATACTCTGAAGGGTTTTCCTGCTTTCATCATATACGGAGCAGCATCGAAAATAAACACAAACACCCTTTTGTATGCAGAAGATTCTGGAAATATTTCTCGAATATCATCATTCACAAATCTGGCAAATGTAGAATGATTTACTTTTCAAAGTTCTTTGTAGAGCGCTAAATAGGAAGAAGGAGACTTCTTTTAAAGCTCTTCTGCAATGATTTCGCTAGGCGGTGGCCTCTCAGCGATTGCATGCAGTTCTAGGTCGCAGTCAATCTGCGAGACATCCAAACCAGATCGAGCTATAGACCTCCCGTTTAAAATATTGTAAACATACAACGAAAATATGCATCATCACTACTTTTTAGTTAAAATCTGCAATAATCAGTGAAAAGGAGCCAAATATTTAAATGCATATGCAACATGCAAATGCATATAATTGCAGTGCCTAAATTATAATCAAACGGAAGAAATAAAATGAGCAGAACACACAGTGAGCACATACACGTATAATAATGTAGATAAAAATGGATGAAAGGTAGATGGAGAGAAACAGTTCATCATATTCCAGCCTTGCTTAGATTCAGTATTGTGGGACAGACCACTCATGTGTGGCCTCATCCTCTGAAAAAATTGACATGTCCATCCTCACTTTCCCACCTTGCCTATAAGGAGAGGTTCCCACCAGTGGGACAGGTTTTGAAACCATCTATGCGGTGACAGAGGTAAAGGTCCAAGAAAATCACACCCTGCATCCATTCACCCTGGTGGACCCTCATTTGCGAGTAATGGACGAAATAAAGATTCAGAATTTCGCGTCATGATCTATACGTTTAAAAATGAAAGCACTTTACATAGTGGTTGCATAGTGTGACGGTGAAGGTATCAACCTCACGTACAGTGTGTTGTTGGTTCGAATCTTAATTTTTTTCTGTTTTAAACCATCATCGAAATGACAGATCATTATTTTTATTCAGTTAATTGGTATAATTGTAATTTTTCTATTCATTGGTCACATTTTAATCAACGTTGTTATTTTTCTTGCTTTCGTTTTTTGCACTTGTAATCTTTGTGCATATGAATCTATTTAATTTTATGTATATATCATTATGTTTAAACATTTGAAGATGCCGATCTGTGGGTTAAAAACAGAAACCAAATGATGAAATAATCTGTAAACGTAGGCTTCCCCACCCGTTGTCACAGTCAATAAAATTCTTCCGAGTTCGAGGCCCCAATGTCATCTGTAAAATTAGCAATACAGTCTGAGGTAGGCGCAACAGTCGCCGATACGTCGAAATTTTACTGATGATAATGGGGCCTCAAACCCAGGAGAATTTTATTGACGATGAAATAATCTATTTATATGACTGTGCAATGGTTTCAAGAATGTATATTTCGGTAATAGACTTACATCTATTTGGATGGCTATCGTCATAGAAACATTCAAATATACATTCTTATTGCGCTATTTACAAATTAACATGGATGATTTAAACGAAAGCAGTGATTATAAGTAAAACGAAATTCAGGCAAAATGAGAAACAGAAATGGTGAATGCAATAACATTGATGAAAAGTCAGACTACAAAATTAAAGTAATTAAATTCATATACACCAATAATCAAAATCACATGAACTATGATTGCAAATGAAAAAGGCGGATAGGTAGAAATACGAGTGCAAATGATGAACCTTATAGGATGACGAAAATGACTGGCAAATGAATAAAAAATACATTTAAACCAATTAATTGAATAAATATAGTGATCAAACTCATTTCGATAGAGATCTAATAGTAAATAAGTGTATATGACGAGATTCGATCTGCATGGGATGTCAGTACCTTCGCCATTACGCTATGTAACCGGACTGTAGGCCCTTATCAGTTTTAGATCTATACACAAATATGCAAAATATTTACCATCAAATCAGTGCACACCAGGATGAAAGACAGTACGTTCACCTGCATCCCTTACGGTTAGTTTTGAAGAGTCGGTTCTCCACTTACTGCGACGTTTTGTTACATTGAATGTTGCGGGACGGACCGCGTATCTGCGGTCACATCCTCCAAAAATTATTGTCTCTAATCTGAGCCTTAACCCACGAGCGTACGACAAATTTGTTGGCTAAAAATAACATACGTTACTACAAATGATGTTGGGTGCGTATTAAACATGTCACAAACAGTTACGTTCCGCGGGAGCTTATAGATATTTTGTTAGCAAAACTGGGAAGGTCGTAGCTGTAGAGGTTTGTTACTGTCATTTCTTCCTTGCAAAACTATTTCCTATATGAAATCAACTCGTTATGAGCGCTGCCGAAGACAGCACGCGATAGTTGTTTAGCGTCGTCGGTAGATGGCAGCTCGCACGTTACCTCTTAGCGAGATAGTGGTGCGTCCCATATGTAAACTGAATGCGCGGGAAATACAACTACGCTATGGATAGTGACGGGCTGAACTGTGACTTTTCAGTGTCTGTGATTTCTGCGAATGTTTCTTTCGGTAACTGCAATTCTTAGACGCAGTTTACAATTACAGTTCACGCACTCGACGAATTCTATTTTCGCGATTTATAACGGTATATGTGCCAGTCGCAAATAACTAAGAAGCAGGTTCATGAACACCTTTGCTTCATTCCCCGTCCTGTACTACATTCCATTCTTAAGATTTTTGCTTCAATTCGCCGTCAACTAAATGACGACAGAGCTTAGAGTCAGTCAATAAGTATTGTGATATGAGTGGCGTATTTTGAAGATTATCTTGATTGACATGGTATGACAGATACGGATCAGACGTGTAGATTTGTGTCCAGTCAAAACTTGCTATACATGTGCGTTGGCCAAGGCGACAGCAAGGAAGGAAAAAACCGTAAGATTCGCGACAGCTCAAAACACATGAAAACACGCAGGTATACAAAAGAATATGTTAGGAATGTTTTCAATATAATATAGTGTGTTGTAGTGTTGTGGATGTATCTAAGAGAATAATGTTAGTTTCCCTAAGAACATGCTTAAAATGTATCTCGTTACTTTGTTAATAATGTATTAGGTACTTTGCTGTATGAAAATGCTGACCACGTATCCTACTTCTTGTTTTAAGTGCCGTACAGACAGTGTGTTAAGTTTGTATCTGCTAGAAATGGTAGAAGTTAGGACCCCATTTGGAAAATTTACCTGGACAAGGAGTGCTGATAAAACTGGAGTTTGCCTTGGCAGGTAAGGAAACGTATTTACAGGTTTTTTGTCGAGTGTACATGACAGGATTTGAGCTGCATTAGAGTTCAATATCTTCGCCATTACGCTATGTAACCAGACTGTTGCAAGTCATTTTTTTAAAATCTGTACATCAATATGCGACATTTCGAAATTTTTGGTCTTAAATGAGTGTCGACCAGGAAGAAAGGCTGGAGGGAGGGGTAGTATTGCAAGGGCAGACTGCTATGTAGGGAAAAGCTGGGTAAAGAGGCCACCCTAAGAAAAACGTTTAGTTTCATTTACCGTATTTGACGTAAGCATGTAGAATCTATCTTATTAAGCTATGTACACTCTAGAACCATAAAAAGTTTTATTATTACTGAATACATTGTTCTGTAGGAGAGAAGTGGGCACGAATGTCTGCAAAATGGCCACTTTTATAGTAGGTAGACAAAGTGGCCACAGGTGGATAAAAAGTAAGAAACTCTAGGAACAAGTTTAGGACACTGAATAGAAAGGAATTGCAAAATGAAGAACGTAGCCTCTAGATTTACAGAATAAATTTTATTTACATATGAGAAATAAATATTTGAACTTATTACCAATTTATTAAATTATACAAAAAGTTAATAGTTTTACTTTCAAAGTTACAGTTCATCATTTGTAACGAGATCAAAGTCTAATTAGAGTGGTAAGTCACTTATCTCTACAATATTCCCACCACCACCACCACCACCACCTTCATGAGCCCACAACTCGCAATCAGAGCAGCTAACCCAGTCTTCATATTTTGAGAGCCTCATTACAATAAGAAACATTCAGTGTCCTTAACTTCCTCGCCGTATTGTTCTTCACTGTATTCTCGAAAAAGGTGCTTTTTGCACTTTACTCCTAGATTTCCTATTTGCACTTTTGCTTTGTTACTAAGCCTTTTTATTTCCACAGTTCGTTTAGACTTGTTAGTCATTTCTTCTTTTTCTAAATGGTTTCTTTTCTTGATCTGCTTTTTCTTCACCTTATCTTTTAACAGCTTGGCTATATGTTATTATCGTTACCTGACCCCTTCTTTTCCCTTTCTTTCTTTGTTATTGGTGCTGGCCTAATTTTAATTCTGGTAAAGGTAGGCATATAGTATCTTTTGGGCTTACTTCAAAGGATGTTGACTGTGTTACCTTCTCATTTACGTCAGCCATGGAAGTGCTCTCATTGTTATTGCCACTCACTTCTTCCTGCACAGCTTCATTTTCATTAGTAGGACTATTACCTGCTTCTTTGATATTTTCTGCTGCAACATTAATTTCATCTTCCATTTGCATAGGCCTATTAACTACGTCTTTAACACCTTCAATTCCTTTCTTTGTCTCACTGTGTCCCTTCTATTTTCATTTAAGTTTTCTCCACAGATTATGCCTATGCCCAATATGCACACCTCTGCAGCAATGAAACCTGCAGCTGAAAATATTGACGGGTCTAAAGGGACAATCCTGCGTTTACGAAATCCACTTATCGCTGTAGACAGTATTGCTGCCAGCAGAAATGCCTCTCGAAGAAGCTTACTGATTTGTAATTGTGTTATTACCCTTCCTGGGTAGTTTTGGAGAAACTTTTCGCAAGCTCTGGCATAGAATGTTTTGAAAAGTGCCATAAATGATACATCTAGAGGTTGCAGTTCGTGGCTACAATGTGGTGGCAAACGCACTATGGTTGTAAGATTTTCTCTGGCTTTTTCTATGAAGTCTATTTTTTATGTGGGCAGCGTGTCCATCTATAATGAGTAGGACTGTATCACCAGCCATAGGTTTTGTGCAATTCAAGAAATAATCAAACCATTTCATGAAAATATCCATCTGCATCCACCCACTGTGATGGCAGGCAAATGCAGTTCCTGGAGGAGCACCATCTGTAAGTTCAACTTAAATTCTTTGTCTGGGAAATATCACAAAGGGTGGAAAAAATGTCCCCTTGCAGACATGCATATGTCTATTGTTGAAAGCATACCTTTTTCTGCTGACATCATAGCACCAACTTGGCGTCTGCCTTTACAAGAGAAAACTTTGGTCTAAAGACAGTTCAGTCTACAAATTTCAGTTTCGTCAGCATTGTAGATTCTATAAGCAGGGTAGAAAGGTTTTTGTTGCACTTCCCGGAGAACGTTGAATAATCTTTGCACATTAGCTTCATTAAAGCTCTGAGCCCTGGTCATTGAAGTGGATTCTAGTGGTTCTAGTTAAGGCTTGTGTTTTGATTTCTTTTCCGAAACTGTGCCACCCAGTCCTTGCCTGCCAACTTTCTCTCTTTATTAAGTGGGTGTGAGATTATTCTGCTTAGAAAGTTGGAACGCCAAGTGTCATAAATCAGTTATTGATATGCCATAATATCTTCGTTCCATGTCAAAAATATGACTAGCAAGTTTTTGTTCTTGCTTTTCGTTGAAAACAAGTTTCAGGAATCTTATTTTCAATAGTATCACAGTTTTTCTTCTGGGATATTCGTTTAGGTGTGTTTCTTCGAACATTGCACTGTTTGGCTGCTGCTGCTGTTGCTGCTGCAAAGGCCAACTTTTCTTTTCTTACAGGTTCTAGTGCCTGTTGCATAGCCTGGGAATCCCACAGTTTTTGCAGTGATTCTCAAATAATTTGATGGCATTTTAGCACATTCCTGTAATAATCGAATATACGTTTCAAAAATCAGTTAATATGTTAATCCTTTAATACACCTACGTGTTTTCAGACATACTACTTTCTTATTACCAATTGCCTGTTTTAAAATAGATATCCTAATCAAGTTACGTATTATTTTCAGACAACAGCAGCGTAACTACCAAATAGTAAGTATGTAGTTCCAAGGTTTTACCAGCATTATAGCAATTAAATGTCTCCGTACATACATTGTAAATATACGCAATTAAAATGGTCGCTTTCCATCAGACGTACAGAAAACAAAATAGGTCACTGCAGATGAGTGCGCCCGTCTATCTCCACGAGACTCGCTGTCAACACCAAAAAAGTCTCTGAATTGTTTTAAGTGTTCTCCACTACACTGTAGCACACTAAGGGAATAAAAGCAAGTGGCTACTTTACCCGCCATGGCCACTATAGCCAACCATACCCTATGTGTTACACTATGTTATTCTTTTCAATCTGCCTGTAACCTGTGAGTTACAACCATGACTTCTCTTCAGTTGGCATCACATTAGCTCGTTTAACAAAAGAGAAATTACAGTTCTTTTAACGCTGAAATGCTGGGAGAGGTTTAATTCACTGGGGCTAGTTCCCATGAAGGCGAGACCAGTGGTGATGCCGAAGTGACACCTAACTGCTGACAGACGGCAACACAGAACAACACAGGAAGTGGAAGTACTAGCTGACTAGCCTTGACAGCAGCATCTGCAGACCCGTTTCCCATCAGACCGACGTGACCTAGGACCCAGAAACATCACAGTGGCTCCATCAAGGTTGAGCAAGTGACAGCCTTCCTGGACAGTGCAATGTGCTATACACTGTCCATCCCTTAATGCAACAAGGGATGGACAGTGTATAGCGCACACACACACAGGCTTTCAAGGGCACAGAGTGAGCATATGACAATTTAAAAGCATATGTCACTGGATGTACTGTGTGGCTTAATAAACGGCGAAGAGCTTTGCTGTAAATACTAAACACTGTTCTGCAAGCCGATACCGAAAAACATTGGCACCAATGACAAAGACACACACGACAACGGTCAGTCCAAGAGCCATCAGTGTACACGAAGGTACTATTGTGACGTTCCATGTGAAGGTCGAGAAACAAAGTGATAAAGGGAGGCTCGAGTAGTGTCCTAAGAAAGTGAATGAAGGCCAAGATAAACATGGGCTGCCATACAAAACTAAGCTGGTGGAGGGTTCACCCATTGGGACAGTGGTAGGTAGCGTGAAGTTAAGCTGCGGTAACAAGAGCTGAAAGCAAACGCCAGGAGAAAGAGGGACATGCTCCATACTGACAATGGAAGGAGTCATCAAAGGAGGCAGCAACATTTGATGGGTGTCCACGCCGGCTGGTGTGGCCAAGCGGTTCTAGGCGCTTCAGTCTGGAACCTCACGACTGTTGCGGTTGAAGGTTAAAGGTGTACGACAATGCAGGAATCACACGCACCTTGAATACTCTGTCTTTTAAAAATTAATGAAGGACACAAGGCAGGTGGCCACGAAAGCCCCATTTGTACAGAGTATGGAAGATACAAGTCCTCCAGCAGGTCTCTTAGGCCACAGTTTTATTTCCGCAGAAATTCATTGGTAAGAGGTGGTGTGGTAGCTAGGAGAATAGTTTCTGTCCTTACCAGGTTTAAATGGGGTATGACAGTGGCTTCACGCCAACATCCGGGAAATGTGCTCTGCCCAGATGCATTTGTACATGTTAAGCATTAAGTGCTTGCCCACAAAAGAAACGTGCTGCAACTTCTGAAAGTGGACAGTTTCCAGCTCTGGGGTGAAGTATTGGGATGAACTGAGAGCAAGACCTACTTCGCTCACAGTAAAGGAGGCATTGCAGCACTCCTGATTCTGAGAGGGGTATCGCCTGAGCTGCCTCCACTTATTTCTGATGGATAAAGACAGGGTGATTGTGAGAAGAGCTCGTAACCTCTGCAAAATTTCGGCCCAAGATGTTGGAGACAGCAATAGGGTTCATGGTATCATCATCCTCTACTCTTAGCTCTTTGGGATAGATCCAATCGCCAATTTCTGGCCTGTCAGAAGTTAGCCCTCACGACAGAGGAAGGGGTGGTACTGTTTAACGAACTAGAGATTGAAATCCAGCTAGCTTTTTGCTATCCTGAAGAATGCGACGACACTGCACGTATCTGTTTTTAATTAATACTGTTCGCCACCTTAAGATGGTTAAAAACGCGAGTAGCACGTCTCCATGTGCAAATTGCGTCACAGACGCCTCAGTCCACCAAGGGACTGGGACACGGCATGGTGAAGAGGAAGTGTGAGGAATGGAACTTTCTGCAGCCATAAAGATAACATGCGAGATATTCCACTTTGTCGTTAGAAGTGGGAATCTTCGAAGAGGAGAGGGACAAGTGACAGAGGAGAGGGACAAGTGACAGAGGAGAGGGACAAGTGACAGAGGAGAGGGACAAGTGACAGAGGAGAGGGACAAGTGACAGAGGAGAGGGACAAGTGACAGAGGAGAGGGACAAGTGACAGAGGAGAGGGACAAGTGACAGAGGAGAGGGACAAGTGACAGAGGAGAGGGACAAGTGACAGAGGAGAGGGACAAGTGACAGAGGAGAGGGACAAGTGACAGAGGAGAGGGACAAGTGACAGAGGAGAGGGACAAGTGACAGAGGAGAGGGACAAGTGACAGAGGAGAGGGACAAGTGACAGAGGAGAGGGACAAGTGACAGAGGAGAGGGACAAGTGACAGAGGAGAGGGACAAGTGACAGAGGAGAGGGACAAGTGACAGAGGAGAGGGACAAGTGACAGAGGAGAGGGACAAGTGACAGAGGAGAGGGACAAGTGACAGAGGAGAGGGACAAGTGACAGAGGAGAGGGACAAGTGACAGAGGAGAGGGACAAGTGACAGAGGAGAGGGACAAGTGACAGAGGAGAGGGACAAGTGACAGAGGAGAGGGACAAGTGACAGAGGAGAGGGACAAGTGACAGAGGAGAGGGACAAGTGACAGAGGAGAGGGACAAGTGACAGAGGAGAGGGACAAGTGACAGAGGAGAGGGACAAGTGACAGAGGAGAGGGACAAGTGACAGAGGAGAGGGACAAGTGACAGAGGAGAGGGACAAGTGACAGAGGAGAGGGACAAGTGACAGAGGAGAGGGACAAGTGACAGAGGAGAGGGACAAGTGACAGAGGAGAGGGACAAGTGACAGAGGAGAGGGACAAGTGACAGAGGAGAGGGACAAGTGACAGAGGAGAGGGACAAGTGACAGAGGAGAGGGACAAGTGACAGAGGAGAGGGACAAGTGACAGAGGAGAGGGACAAGTGACAGAGGAGAGGGACAAGTGACAGAGGAGAGGGACAAGTGACAGAGGAGAGGGACAAGTGACAGAGGAGAGGGACAAGTGACAGAGGAGAGGGACAAGTGACAGAGGAGAGGGACAAGTGACAGAGGAGAGGGACAAGTGACAGAGGAGAGGGACAAGTGACAGAGGAGAGGGACAAGTGACAGAGGAGAGGGACAAGTGACAGAGGAGAGGGACAAGTGACAGAGGAGAGGGACAAGTGACAGAGGAGAGGGACAAGTGACAGAGGAGAGGGACAAGTGACAGAGGAGAGGGACAAGTGACAGAGGAGAGGGACAAGTGACAGAGGAGAGGGACAAGTGACAGAGGAGAGGGACAAGTGACAGAGGAGAGGGACAAGTGACAGAGGAGAGGGACAAGTGACAGAGGAGAGGGACAAGTGACAGAGGAGAGGGACAAGTGACAGAGGAGAGGGACAAGTGACAGAGGAGAGGGACAAGTGACAGAGGAGAGGGACAAGTGACAGAGGAGAGGGACAAGTGACAGAGGAGAGGGACAAGTGACAGAGGAGAGGGACAAGTGACAGAGGAGAGGGACAAGTGACAGAGGAGAGGGACAAGTGACAGAGGAGAGGGACAAGTGACAGAGGAGAGGGACAAGTGACAGAGGAGAGGGACAAGTGACAGAGGAGAGGGACAAGTGACAGAGGAGAGGGACAAGTGACAGAGGAGAGGGACAAGTGACAGAGGAGAGGGACAAGTGACAGAGGAGAGGGACAAGTGACAGAGGAGAGGGACAAGTGACAGAGGAGAGGGACAAGTGACAGAGGAGAGGGACAAGTGACAGAGGAGAGGGACAAGTGACAGAGGAGAGGGACAAGTGACAGAGGAGAGGGACAAGTGACAGAGGAGAGGGACAAGTGACAGAGGAGAGGGACAAGTGACAGAGGAGAGGGACAAGTGACAGAGGAGAGGGACAAGTGACAGAGGAGAGGGACAAGTGACAGAGGAGAGGGACAAGTGACAGAGGAGAGGGACAAGTGACAGAGGAGAGGGACAAGTGACAGAGGAGAGGGACAAGTGACAGAGGAGAGGGACAAGTGACAGAGGAGAGGGACAAGTGACAGAGGAGAGGGACAAGTGACAGAGGAGAGGGACAAGTGACAGAGGAGAGGGACAAGTGACAGAGGAGAGGGACAAGTGACAGAGGAGAGGGACAAGTGACAGAGGAGAGGGACAAGTGACAGAGGAGAGGGACAAGTGACAGAGGAGAGGGACAAGTGACAGAGGAGAGGGACAAGTGACAGAGGAGAGGGACAAGTGACAGAGGAGAGGGACAAGTGACAGAGGAGAGGGACAAGTGACAGAGGAGAGGGACAAGTGACAGAGGAGAGGGACAAGTGACAGAGGAGAGGGACAAGTGACAGAGGAGAGGGACAAGTGACAGAGGAGAGGGACAAGTGACAGAGGAGAGGGACAAGTGACAGAGGAGAGGGACAAGTGACAGAGGAGAGGGACAAGTGACAGAGGAGAGGGACAAGTGACAGAGGAGAGGGACAAGTGACAGAGGAGAGGGACAAGTGACAGAGGAGAGGGACAAGTGACAGAGGAGAGGGACAAGTGACAGAGGAGAGGGACAAGTGACAGAGGAGAGGGACAAGTGACAGAGGAGAGGGACAAGTGACAGAGGAGAGGGACAAGTGACAGAGGAGAGGGACAAGTGACAGAGGAGAGGGACAAGTGACAGAGGAGAGGGACAAGTGACAGAGGAGAGGGACAAGTGACAGAGGAGAGGGACAAGTGACAGAGGAGAGGGACAAGTGACAGAGGAGAGGGACAAGTGACAGAGGAGAGGGACAAGTGACAGAGGAGAGGGACAAGTGACAGAGGAGAGGGACAAGTGACAGAGGAGAGGGACAAGTGACAGAGGAGAGGGACAAGTGACAGAGGAGAGGGACAAGTGACAGAGGAGAGGGACAAGTGACAGAGGAGAGGGACAAGTGACAGAGGAGAGGGACAAGTGACAGAGGAGAGGGACAAGTGACAGAGGAGAGGGACAAGTGACAGAGGAGAGGGACAAGTGACAGAGGAGAGGGACAAGTGACAGAGGAGAGGGACAAGTGACAGAGGAGAGGGACAAGTGACAGAGGAGAGGGACAAGTGACAGAGGAGAGGGACAAGTGACAGAGGAGAGGGACAAATGACAGAGGAGAGGGACAAATGACAGAGGAGAGGGACAAATGACAGAGGAGAGGGACAAATGACAGAGGAGAGGGACAAATGACAGAGGAGAGGGACAAATGACAGAGGAGAGGGACAAATGACAGAGGAGAGGGACAAATGACAGAGGAGAGGGACAAATGACAGAGGGAAACATTCAGGTGGGGAAGGAAAAGGTGAACTGCAACAGCTTTAAGATAGGTAGTCAGAGGTAGGTTGACTATGAATGTCATCCCATATGAGCAGCATGATGCCCACATGAGATGGAATGTCTACTTCAGGCCAGGGTCAAAATGAACAGAGAAGGAATGTGAAAACAAAGCAGTCCTGAGGGCGCAGCCGTAAAGCCTCTTTGTGGAACTAAAGGCCATGAACACTCCATTGGAGGAGAGTCGTCGTGAAGAGATTTAAGGACCTCACCTCAGTGGCTGCCGAGTGACAGCCTCTGAAGAGTTGCTGCTACAGGGCACAGAAGCAGGAGGATTGTGCTCCATGGGATCCACAGTAGCATCGGCCTGATTGTGCTGTTGGTCTGTGGAGTCAAACCTTGAAAAACTGTCGGTGGTGCGCACTGGCGACACACAGGCCAGCCATGCTAAGGTATCACGTGGCAACACCATCGAAGAGGATCTTCAAGTTTGTGAAGGAGATAACCGTTTGCTTTTGGTGGACTTCAAGCCTTTCCAGTTAGAGTAAGACTGATGTCTGGCTGCAGGGACGGACGAAGTTTTCACTGGTGTATTACTCCTGTCCTTTCTGGCCTGCCGATTGTGTAGCTGGTTGCCTCACCCCTTGAGGCGATACTTTGACGGTTTGTTGCACAGCTGGACATGGGATAGCAATGCTACATTGACACTGGGCGATTTTACAAACCCAGAGCTGAATTTGAGGTCGCATGTCTGCATGGCCATGTCCACCATGGAGCGACGGGTAAAGAGAGGATAACTATAGGTGCCACACAGGAGAATTCAAGGTTTGCGACTAGCCAGTAACTTGTCAGCGACTGGGTATGGCACTTTTTCCTATACTGGGATCTCTTGGACAGAACCCTCATCAAGATACAAGGCACAATCCCAAGAGGAGGCAGCATGGGTACTATCGCTATTTATACAGCAGCAGGAGGCGACAGACAATTGGCATCATGCACATCCCTATCACAAGTTCGACATTTGGCTGGGTGTCAACAAGAAATTCTAGTGTGGTTGAAACGATGACACTGGCAGCAGACCATTAGGTTCGGAATATATGGCTGGACTGTGATAATTTCATAGCCTGCTTTGATCTTTGACGAAAGCACCACTATCAAAGGTGAGAAAGGGTGTGGGTGGGCACAAAGGAGGAATCTACCTCTTTCATAACCCAATGGATGGCAATAACACCCTGATCAGGTAAGTAAGACTGGATTTCAGTCTCTGTCACACTGTCGAGCAGCTAGTGTAAATGACACCACGGGAAGAATTCAAAGTTCTATAGGACCTTGACATGAACAGGGTAACAGTGGATAAGTGAGGCAGCAAGCAGCTGTGCTTGAGAATCACAAGTAGTCACAAAAAGCGAAGTGCCACTCTGTAAATGAGAGCAGGATTTCACAGGGCCAGCAATTGCATGAACACCTTTCTGAATAATGAACAGATTCACCATGGCGAAGGACTGACCATCTTCAGTACATGATATGAGGAACTGTGGGGCAGCAGGAAATGTCTAAATTGTTAAGCCTCATTACGTTTACCTTTCATAGACGTTGATTGGGAGATGATCGACTCATTGTGAGAAAATCAGCACGATTTCCCGTGTATCCGATGGCGTGATGCATCCTGCTGGGGGCTCCCTTCACAAGGGAACACACCCACCTTTGTTGATTTTTCACACCTCACCCCACACATCCTGAACACCTGAAGGAACAATCAGCAATTCTGGAAGGTTACAGCTCAGGCAATCACCTTTCCTGGGCCTGGCCTCTACCAGGGGTTGTGCATGAACCCTGCCTGTCGACCTGGGAATTACCTGTTACCGTGTGACCTGTTTCATGTCAGATGTGTCGGCCTGCCTTCAGGAGCACACAGAGAGGAAGAAGAGGAACTTTAAATGCCCAAGCAGAGAGACAAGAAGAGAAACAAAAAAAAGGCAAACAGAGAGAAAACAGTGGCGAGACTGTTCGTACGTCAGCGACAGACAATGCACAACATTCCCAGTAACATCCCAGACATGTTCCCCAAGTGAGGGGAATAAAAACAGCAAGAGGGTTGACATGCCACACAGAAGGAAGAAATGCTGCAAAGGCTGGGGCCCAGTGGTAGCAAAGCATGAACCCGCCAAGGAGTGGTGAGCCCCTGTGGGGGAGAGGGGGGCGGTGTTTCTACAACTTTTGCACATATTAATGAAAGCCTTTGTCTCTGACAAAGCAATGCTATGCCCCAAAAAGTTTGGCGTGCAAATTCTGAACATTTAAGGTTTTATTCCTACTGCATCCAGGCAGTACAGGCCAGAGGGACCAATTTGCTAATCACGTAAGCAACTTCACATTATGACAGAACACACTGGGAAAACAGGTGTTTGACACCAGTTAATCATCCAGCACATGGAACAGCAGTTTTTGTACTTGAGAATCAGAAGTGGTCTCCAAAAGCGAAGTGCTGTTGTGTAGACTATAGCAAGATTTCACAGTGCCAGCAACTGCAAAACACCTTTCTGAATAATAAAGAGATTTACTGTATAAAGAGCTGACCATTTCAGTACATGAAACCGTGAGGAAGTGTGGTGTAGCTGGGAGTATGTTTGAATCTTCAGCCTCATTCCATTTATGTCTCGTGGACATTGACTGGAAATGATTGCCAGAATCTCCAATGGTGCACTCCTTTCAACTGTCGCTGCCACTGCCCTCAGAGGCCTTAGAGGTGGTACCCTATTTATGATTAGGTGACTGAGCTGCACCATGGACTCTCCCAGCCACCAATACAATGACAATTTTTAACCCTGTAGTGCAGTTGTTTGTAGTGTCTTTTTTGCTGCCTGTACTCAGCAATCCTTACAGCCTGTGGACAGAAATTTGCAGACAGATACGTATTTTTTCTAAATATCAAAATTAAGCAAAGAATGTAGTCTGAAACACCTGTATTCCTCTACTCTTTATTAGTTCAATTCTGAACTGTATTTCTGAAATTTTAGTTTCACTGAACAGTATCACAAGGAAAATGCACTTAGAGAAAGACACTTTAAGGAATTACCCAAATGGGTCTTAAATTGGTGGATGTGATGTACATGTACAACCAAACAACTTACTACAATTTCAGAAAAATTGGATATTTTATTCAAGAGAAAAAGCTTCACCAATTTAGCAAGCCAACTGTACGTTGGTCCACATTTCGCCCTTACACTAGCAGTTATTTGGCTTTGTATTGATGGACAGAGTTGTTTATGTCTTTCTGACATATCGTGCCAAATTCTGCCCAGATGGCATGCTAAATTGTCGAACTCCTAAGATAGTTTGATTACCCTGCCCATAATGCTGGCAAGAATGAAGACTAGCAATACAAACTCACCATGTGCAATCAGGCATTGTCTTGCTGAAATGAAAACGCAGGACAGCCTGCAATGAAGAGCAACAAAAATTGTGTCGAGTATCATTGCTGCTGTACCGCTGTGTTGTAAGGATGGCCTGAATGACAATCAGAGGGGTCCTGATATGAAAGGAAATGGTGCCCCAGACTATCACTCCTGGTTGTCCTGTATCATGATCAACAATAGGGTTGGTATTCCACCACTCTCTGGGGTGTTTCCAGACAAGTCTTCAGTCTGGAAGCTCACTGACGGGGCTAGACCCATTTTCAGTAACGAGTCCCACTTCAAACTGAACCCAATCAATCAGTGGAGACTTCTGGAGATGTCCTGGACAGTGATGGGATACCAACCTGATTGTCAGCTGCCATCCAATTCAATTGTGATATGAATATAAATATAAATATTGATTAAGTTTTCTGTTTGCTCTGAATGTCTGCAACTAGAAATTTAATTACCTTCACATTGTGCCAGGGGATGTTCAGTTGAGTTTGTGCTGGAATCAAACAGTTAAACAAAATTTGAACTTTGTACAAAAGAATATGAAGCGTGTCATCTCTAATTATCTTTGTTGTGTCACCATGTACATCGGTCTCCAACAATACACCACAGAGAACATTGATTTTACTCTGAAGTTCATGTGTGGTAGACCATCACGAGGACAAACTGACTTTTTAGCCTTTCGAACTCTTTCTACTGTGCAGTTTCACTTCAGCACTTGCTTTTACTCACTTGCACACAGAAGTACTGTATCCTAAGCCTGGGAGGAAGACAATGACTGTAGGATGAAGTACATAGGGCGTACAGAATCTAAACTTTTAATGCTGTGTCTGCCACCCCACCGTCAAGACTTGCAATGTCTAGCCATTTAATTGTCACATGCAAAAACAATAGAAACATACCAACAGCTTCCTATTATAATCTCACTGTTTCATTATTGTGGCTTTCATTTGTCAACTAGGTAGATGTAGGGTGACATTAACACACATTCTCCTTCTCCTCCTCCAGTAATTTCTACAATGAACATCTGAGAGTAAAGAAACATTCACTACATGTTTTTTAAGGCTAGTGCCAATGCATCCACGAGTTTAAAAAACATTACAATATTATGCACAGTATGTATCAAAATGTTTTTAAAACAATTTATTACATCAGTAATGAAGGATTCTCTTGTACAAATCTTAGGATATGTCAAGAGCAGGCAGATAAAAACTTATCAAATTACACCTTATGTATACATTGGTAGTACATCACAGGTAAAATACTTATCTGGCTGTTATATGTAATTAAGCCAAATACATAAAAAATCTTCCTTTTATCAGTATCACTTACTGATGTCACTGTCAAATTAGAAAAAAGAATTAAGAATATAACAGTTGTCATTAAGTTGTGTAAGTAAGAAATAATCGGTTATTTTAAAATTTAAATGATAAGTATCAGAGTAAAGTTTACTGAAATAAACCCCTCAGAAGTAGTAGTGCAGTATAGTATCTCACTGCCAACATACAGATGAACAGTGGACTATAGATATAATACAATGGAGAATCTTTTAATGTCTCTGGAGAATCGGTGTAGACACTGGAAAAAAAAAAAAAAAAAATTAAGTTGGTTTTGCACAAAACCCACTGCAAAGACCCTCTGTAATTGGTCAGGGAAGAAAACAGGGCTAATAATGAAGAATCTGTGCTGAATTTTAATACTTACCTACTCAGTACCCAAAATTGAAAGAACACAAGGTGAGTACACGTCCAGACAACTATGTAGACTGGGAGAAGCATTCTGTACACAATTCTGTAGTTGCAATATTTGATTAGTTTTGTCGCCTGAAAAATAAAACAAATTCACTATTCTCAAACACACACACACACACACACACACACACACACACACACACACACACACACACACACACACACACACACACATTGTTCCTGCATGTTGAAGGTGGTGTATGGCTTAGTCACACAGTGCAAGACATTTCAGTGTGGGTCTAAGTAAGAACCAGATATTCAGACAAACTGATACCTGACCTTTTATTAAGGAATTAACTGACATATGCACTAGAACCAAAAACTAGGTACAAATACTGGTACATACAATTTTAGCAGTATCTACCAAAAGATTTCTATTCTGTAACAAATGATTTTGGTGAAAAATGCATTAAGTATTTTTGAATATTTATTTCTCTGCACTACCCACTTGTTCATAACAGATGCTATTGCAATTTTTCTGACTACTGATGTAAAAACGATACAAGATTATGCATGTTAATCCAGATTCTTTCTACTGAGCTTTTACAATTTTTTGTTATGTTTTGCTCTAGCGTGCAAACAACTGGGGTCATATGCACCCAAGTCAAAACTATAGAACACAATTGGAGAGAGGAGTTAAACTACTATATGTTAGTCCCAGTTTAAATAATGGAAATCAGCTAAAAAACAGGCATGTGGAAAAAGGGCTAAAACATACACCATACAGAAACAGAGGCCCAAAACTTAAAATTAAATGACTTTCACCATATTGCTTTGGTCGTTAAAAAGTAAAATGGAGTTAACAGCCCACACTTCATTAGCTAAAATGGCCGATAACTCAGACAGCAAACCCAAGAAGAAATGTAAACCGGTAAAAAATGGGTAGTCTGTAGGGAAGTGGTAGTTAGAACTTTGGCTTCATGTATGCAATATGGTGGGGTAGCGCCACTTCTCAAATTGCAATGGCTAAAAAGGCAGTACCAAATACGCAGATTAGTTCAAACAACCTCCTCTGGGCAGGAGGGGCCGAGAGGACGTCCAAGCCACTGGGACACCACATCTTGACAGAGGGCAACACAGAAATCAGTGGAGGGAATAAAAGAACATGTGGGCCGAGGGACAATGACTGCAGCCTTGGCAGCAGCGTCAACAGCCTCGTTTCCTGGCAGACCAACATGACCACGAACCCACAGAAACATGACACTAGCTCCACCAAGAGTAAGCAAGTGACAGTTTTCCTGTGCCAACTGCACTAGGGGATGGACACAGTGAGTGAGTGAGTGGAGGACAATTGAAAAGAGTTGTCGCCGGATGTACTCCGTGGCCTGATACAGGGCTAAGAGCTCGGCTGTGAATACTGAGCAATGTGGTGGAAGCTGATATCTAAAGACACGAGTGACTGTGGGGTTGGGTGTGCCTTCATCATTGGCAGAGACCCGTCAGCATATACAAAGGTACTATCGTGAAGTTCCATGCAAAGGTCGTGAAACTGAAGGCGACAGAGCAAGGCTGGAGTAGTGTCTTTAGGAGGTGAGTGAAGGCCATGGTTAACATGGGATGCTTCATGAACCCAATGTTGTTAAGGGTTCACACCCCACCAGGGAAGGTGCAGGTAGTGTGAAGTTAAGCCACCGTAACAAGTGCTCAAAGTGGACTCTATGAGGTAACAAAAGCGGGACACACCCCATATTGGTGATCAAAGGAATTGTCAAAGGTGGGGTAGGATGTGTGGCCACACATGGCAGACAAACGGCTTGCATACGTGCTGAGGAGAAAGTCACAGCAGTAGGACAATCTTATTTCAGCAGCTTCAGCATACAGACAATCGGGCTGGTGTAAAAGGCTCCCTTGGCTGAATGGACGCCATCATTGTGGATAGTGCTGGGACAGCGTAAGACGGATGGATGTGCGGACAGAAAGAAAGCACCCATAGTCTACTTTTGAAAGGACAAGGAACTCATACAAACTGAGGAAAATGGTTTGATCAGCACCCCAGGAAGTGCAACTAAGGACACACACAGGACATTGAAGGACTGTACGGCGAGCTGCCAGGTAAGACATGGCAGGACCAAGGGAGTTTCATATCGAGTGTAAGTCCCAGGACTCTCTCAGCTTCAACTAACAGAAGGGCAAGAGGCCCATGACGTAAAGATGGTGGGAGAAAGCAATTGCATTGCTAGAAATTCATACCAATAGTTGTCACTGGAAAAGTGAAAGTCATTGTCGATACTCCAGGAGTAAAGATGATCATGACATTGCTGAAGACGCTGCTCAGTGAGACAGGTCCTTGAAGTGCAATACATGGCAAAGTCTTTAACAAAAAAGGGGCCGGAGATACCAAGCAGGAGACGGGACATTATGGGGTTAATGGCAATAGCAAAGAGGACGACGCTCAGGACAGAACCCTGAGGCACCACATTTTCCTGGATAAAGGTGTCCGGACAAGGCAGAAACCACATGTGCCTTGCAAACTCTGTATTTTAAAAAAGCCTGAAGGAAACAGGGCAGGCGGCAACAGCACCACCATGAGTAAAGAGTACAGAGGATACCAGTCCTCCAGCAGGTGTCTTACGCCTTCTTCAAGCGAAAAACCATGGCCACAGTCTGGGATTTCTGCACAAACCATTCTTGACATAGGTGGACAAAGTAATGAGATGCTGAATTGCAGAATGCCATGCTCTAAATTGACACCATGCGTTTGTTAGTAAATGTCGAGACTTGAGCCACCACACCAGCTGGGCATGACTCATATGTTCCATCACCTTGCAAAAACAGCTGGTAAGAGATGGGGTGGTAGGTACAAGAATGGTTTTTGTCCTTACTGTGTTTAGGTATGGGTATGATGGTGGCTTCATGCCAGCATCCAGGAATGGTGACCTCTGCCCAGATACAGATGTACGTGTTAAGCAGAAACTGCTTGCCAAGGTGCTGCAACATCTGAATGTGGAAGGGAATTTGGCCCTGGAGCGGACAATCGGGATGAACTGAGAGCACGATCTAGCTCCCTGGTACTAAAGGCAGCGTTGTAGCACTCACGATTCGGAGATGAGAAGGGTTTCGACCAAATTGCCTCCCTCATTTGCAATGAAGGAAGGCAGGGTGATAGTCCGAATAGCTCGAAACTTGCCCAAAATGGCGGCCGAAGGTGATGGAGACAGCAATAGGGTCCACAATGACATTGTCAGTGACTGTCAGGATAGACGTTGGGGAATGGATCATGGTTACACAGAGCTTTCAGAGGTTGGCCCACATGACAAAGGGAGTGGAACTGTTAGAAGACCTAGTGAATGAAAGCCATCAAGCTCTTTTCTATCCTGACGAACACGATGACACTTTGCACACATCTGTTTATAATAAATGTAGTTTGCCAGCATAGAGTAGTGGTTAAACACGGATAGCACTTCTACGTGTGAAAATTTTGTCACAGCATGCCTCAGTCCAAGGGACTGGGACACAACTTGTTGGAGAGGAAGTGCTGGGGATGGAATGTTCTGCAGCAATAGGGGTAAAGTTTGGGAGCTATTCGACCTAGTCATTACAATTGGGGATATCTTGCTCTTCCAAGGTCGTTAGGGGGTGAGAAGCTGCTTGTCAGCCTTAGGAAGCTGTCATTTGGGCATTCACGCAGATTGGGTGGAGTCAAAACAGACAGCACACTAGAAATGGTTGCTCAGAAAGAACAGACCACTCAAGACAATGAGCAAGCTGGGCAGTGCAGAAAGATAGGTCCAAATGGGAATAGGTGTGTGAGGAGTTGGAAAGTAAAGTAGGTGCTCCAGTGGTGACGCAGAAGAGGTTAAAATGGTTAAGGTGGCCAGCCAAGAGGACAGCTCTCTGACAGGTCCTGGGAGAACTGCAAAGGGGATTATGTGCATTGAAGTCATTGAGTAGCAAAAATGGGGGAGATAGCTGCCCAATAAGCAGAAGGGAGTCTGCCCTGGTAACACTGAATGATGGAGGGACAAATGGTACGGACGGAAAAATTCAGGTAGGGGAGGAAAAGGCGAATTGCAACAGCTTGAAGATGGGTAGTCAGGGAGATGGGTGGACTATGAATGTCATCCCATATGAGATGGAATGCTGACTTCAGGGGAAGGTCAAAACCAACCCAGAAGAAATGTGAAAGCTCAAAGCGGTCACAACGGCCCCAATTTCTTTTCATGATGGTAGAGTACAATGGGATGCTGTGATGCTATAAGCATCCGTAAATCCTGTGTGACCAAAGGCCGTGAATGTTCCAGTGGAGTAGAATCATGATGCATAAGAGATGGCTGTAGGGGTGTCTCCTAGGTGGCTGCCAAGTTACAGCCTGTGAAGAGTCACTACTAGAGGACCTGCTCCATAGAGTCTACTACTGGAGAATTAGCTTGCTTGTGCTGTCAGTCTGTGGAGTCAAACGCTGAGGAATGGTTGGTGGTGCACATTGGCATCACAGAGGCCAGCTGACATAAGGTATCATGTGGCAACACCATCACAGAGCATCTTCGGGTTGGTGAAGGAGAAGACCGTTTGTCTTTGGTGAACTACTTCGAGCCTTTCCAGTTGGGGAAGACTGATGTTTGGCTGCATGGATGGAGGAAGTCCTTACTGGAGTACTACTCCTGTCCTTTTCAGTCTATTAATTGTGTAGCTGGTTCCTTTGCCACCTTAAAGCGAGAGAGTGACAGCTTGTTGCACAGCTGGACGGGCTATGACACTGGGCGATTTCCCAACCTCAGAGCTGAATTGGAGGTTGCATGTCTGCGTGGCCATGTCCTTCATGGAACAAGGGGGTAACAAGAAAAGAAATATAGGTGCAAGATGGGAGAATGCAGGGTTTGCGACTAGCCAGTAGCTTGCGAGCACCTCGGTAGAGCACTTTCTTCACCCGCATCTCTTGGACAGCCCGCTCATTAAGATACATGGGCCAATACCAAGATGAGGCAGCATGGGCGCCATTTTAGTCGATACAGCAGGGAGGATGTGGACAACCACCCTCATGTACATCCCTCCAACAGGTGACATTTGGCTGGGTGTCGACAAGTAAATCTAGTGTGGTTGGAACGAAGACACTGGTAGCAGCCAATTGGGTTCAGAATATATTGCTGGACTGTGATAATTTCACAGCCTGCTTTGATCTTTGACGAAAGCACCACTATCAAAGGTGAGAAAAAAGGGTGTGGGTGGGTACAAAGGAGGAATCTACCTCTTTCATAACCCAATGGATGGCAATAACACCCTGATCAGGTAAGTAAAACTGGATTTCGGTCTCTGTCACACTGTCTAGCAGCTAGTGTAAATGACACCACAGGAAGAATTCAAAGTTCAATAGGACCTTGACATGAACAGGGTAACAGTGAATAAGTGAGGCAGCAAGCAGTTGTGCTTGAGAATCACAAATAGTCACAAAAGCGAAGTGCTATTCTGTAAATGAGAGCAGGATTTCACAGGGCCAGCAATTGAATGAACACCTTTCTGAATAATGAACAGATTTACCGTGGTGAAGGACTGACCATCTTCAGTATGTGACTGTGGTGCAGCAGGAAGGGTCTTTGCATCGTCAGCCTCATTTCAATTACCTTTCATAGACATTGATTGGGAGATGATCAACTCATTGTGAGAAAATCACCATGACTTCCAGTGTGTGTGACAGCATGCTCCTTCCAGCTGTGGGAGCCCTTCACAAGGGGGCACACCCACCTTAGGTGATTGTTCACACATCAGGCCACACATCCTGAACATGTGATGGAGGGTCCAATCAGCAATTTTGGAAGGTTACAGCTCAAGCCATCACCCTTCCTGGGCCTGGTCTCAACCAGGGGTTGTGTGCGAACCCTTCCTGTTGAGCCAGCACTGGGAATTAACTGTTTTCGTGTAACCTGTTACATGTCTTACGTGTGGGCCTACCTTCAGGAGCGCACAGGGAGGAAGAGAAAGAGGAACCTTAAATGCCAAAGCAGAGAAACAAGAGAAGAGAAACAAAAAAGGCAAAAGGAGAGAAAAACAGTGGCGAGACTGTTCGTATGTCAGCGACAGAAAATGCACAACATCCCCAGTAATATCCCAGACATGTTTGCAAGTGAGGGGAAAAATAAGAGCAAGAGGGTAGACATGCCGCACAGAAGGAAGACATGCCGCAAAGACTGGGGCCCGTGGTAAAGCACGAACCCACCGCGTAGTAGTGAGCCCCTGTGTGGGAGAGGTGGCGGTGTTTGTACAAAATTTGCACATACTAATGAAAGCAGTGCTATGCCCCAAAAAGTTTGGCGTGCAAATTTCGAATAGTCAAGGTTTTATTTCTACAGCAGCCAGGCAGTAGAGGCCAGCATGACCAATTTGCTAAGCACTTAAGCAGTGTGATCAAGAGTTGAGTACAATTTTTGTAACTTTGGCATTTGTCCATGAACAAGAAACTTCCACAATGCAAATTTAGCCAAACCTAGCAACAATGCAAAGTGAGCTTGTGGAAGCTGACAGGACAACTAACACAAAGCAAACCCATTCACCCCCTCCAAAGAGGACTGCATCGAAAGCGTAGCTGTAAGAGTATAAATGAGTATGGGGGTCGAAGTGTTCAGTTATGCTGCTGTTCTGTCTTTAACCAGAATGATGACAGGCTTTTGAGTTTCAGAGAAACCATGACCTACCTCGGGTGATTACCTGTCCACTGATTGACTAATCAAGGTCTGGCGATGTGTGCCTACTTGTAGCGTAGCAGCTGCAGAGCATGGGAACCTTCACTGATGAGGGGAGGTTCTGCATGGGCCGGACCTGGCCTGTGAGGGCCTTAGGCTGATCGACTGCAAGCTGTGAGATCCAGCTGGGTGAATCCTGCCCTTGTGCCCTTCTTGCCTCATTGAGGATTGTTGCTGTCACACCCTGAAGAAGATGGGAGGAAATAAGTTGGTTGATTGGATTGGAGAACGGGACCTAACTACCCAGTCATCAGTCCCTCCAACCTTGGAGTAACAAACTGATAAAACCTCACACTATGAGTGTGGACGAAAATGGCAACAAAATTACACATTATTGAAGGAAGGAAAGAAGGTGGAAGAAGAGAAGAGGTAAAGAAAGTGACTAATGACAGGGGTATGAAGGAAGCAGCACAGGTAGACAAGATAGACATGAGACAAAACAGACCCCATAAAGAAAGGAGTGGGAAGGCAGAGGATGAGGGTGAACCACAAAGCCCAGTCAAATTGGGGGAAAGGGGGAGTTAGATGCCCTGCCATCCCCTCCATCCACTGTTAAGGTTGAAGGTCCTGACCCCTAAATAAAGTGATAAACCGCATCATGAAGAAATTGTAAAACCGTATCAGCTGCTGCCAGGGGTAGCGAGTAAGGGAAGCTAGAAACTCCATCGCATGTGGGCTAAGTTGGTACAGTCCAGGAAGATGTGAACCACAGTCAACATTAATTCACACCAATGGAGAGGGGGGTCCTCACAATGGAGGAGGTAACAGTCAGCGAAGTACGGCCAATGCGAAGGCGGCCAAGGACAACAGAAGCTTTATGAGAGACCCATAAGGAGGAACGACACATAGTTGTCGAGTCTTATCACCCTGAACTTGTTTGGTGAAAGAGTGTGCCATTCTGCATTTCTAAGTCCCAAAATGTGACAACGTAATGCCGAGCGAAAGTGTATTTCTGGAATGCCAATAGCAAGAGATGGCCTGCTAGCAGCTACTTGAGCCAGTCAATTGGCAAGTTCATTGCCAGTGGTCCCAACATGGCCTGAGGTCCAAATAAAACCACTGAGCATCCACATTGATCAAGAAGAGAAAGGGAGTGGGGTGGCGAGGGAGGCACTGGCTGATAGTGTGCAAACTGCTCAAGGAGTCGCTACAGATCGTGAAGTACAGTTCTGCACAGAAGCGGACATATTCCAGTGCAAGCAAGATGGCTACCAATTCAGCTGTAAAAAAACCACAGACATCTGGCAAGGAACGAAGTTCCATGTGTGTCACATTGTAAGCATAACAAGTGTGATCAGTAACCATGGAGCCATCAGTATGTGTCACTTTTGAACCCAGGAATGGACTGAGGAGACAGTAGAACTGGTGGTGAAGGGCCTCCAGAGGGATTGAATCCTTTGAATTAATTGGGAGATTAAGACAGCTGTGGGCAAGAGAAAGACCATGGAGGGGTACTCTCATGAACGGAGAAAAGAGGCAGTAACAGGAAGTGCTGGAGCTCAGAAAAGAGCGACTGAATGCGGGCAGCCATGGTAAGCCCACATCGTGGCTGCAGCTGCTGGAGGTTTAACTCCATGTCTGGATAAAGGAGACCATAATTAGGGTGCAGCAAATATGGAGTGTGTAAGGTTGGTGCGAAACTCGCAGCGGTTGAATCCTTGCCTCTGCGAAAAGGCTAAGCACAGGGATAGTCTGGAAGGCACCCATCTCAAGTTGGAAACCACAATGGTGGAGGACCTCCACAGCGAAGGCGACGCAGAACCGTAGACAGGACCTCCACAGCGAAGGCGACGCAGAACCGTAGACAGGACCTCCACAGCGAAGGCGACGCAGAACCGTAGACAGGACCTCCACAGCGAAGGCGACGCAGAACCGTAGACAGGACCTCCACAGCGAAGGCGACGCAGAACCGTAGACAGGACCTCCACAGCGAAGGCGACGCAGAACCGTAGACAGGACCTCCACAGCGAAGGCGACGCAGAACCGTAGACAGGACCTCCACAGCGAAGGCGACGCAGAACCGTAGACAGGACCTCCACAGCGAAGGCGACGCAGAACCGTAGACAGGACCTCCACAGCAAAGGCGACGCAGAACCGTAGACAGGACCTCCACAGCAAAGGCGACGCAGAACCGTAGACAGGATTTCCATAGTCTAAATGAGACTGGACCAGTGCTTTGTACAATTGCAGGGGAATGGAGCAGTCTGCACCCCAGGGGTTTTAGGGCACTCAATTACTGAGGCCATTAGCACCCAGTCAAAAATGCAGGGGCACATATAATACGGTGAATTTCAAGGGGGGGGACACACAAAGTTCTTACTAAGACGCAGATAAAATAAAAGAGTTAGATGTCTTTGTGTAAGTCCATCAAAGTAATAAAATGAAGAATACGAGCAACTGCTCGAGCGTCATCAGCTAAAAAATAAGCTAAAAAATGGCCGCAGGATCAGCAACCTCATTCCCAAGCACTCCTACATGGCCTGGAACCCACAAAAACCTAACAGGAGAGTCATCACCAGCAAAAGAATGGAGGGATTGCTGGATCTGTTGCACCAAGGGATGGACCGGATATGGAGCTCCAAGGCTCTGAAGAGCCTTGACTGAATCAGAGCAGAGTACATATGGAGAATGGCGGTAGCGGCGGACATACTAAACGGCCTGAGAGAGAGAGAGAGAGAGAGAGAGAGAGAGAGAGAGAGAGAGAGAGAGAGAGAGAGAGAGAGAGAGAGAGAGAGAAGATCGGCTGTAGAACGAACACTGGTTGAGGAGCCGGTATTTAAAAGTGACGTCCCCGACGACAAAGGCACAGCCGACACCGTCAGTTTTGGAACCATCAGTGTAAATAAAGGTATTATTGGCGAGTCGCACATGGAGTTCGACAAATCGTGAGCAATACACAGCATCCGTATTAGCCTCCTTCAGGAGTGAGCAGAGGTTATCATGAATGCGAACCTGAGCCTGGAGCCGAAGTGGTGTCAGGCTCTTACACTCTCTGAAGGTGGCAGGGAGGGCAAAATCCAATTGTCGAAGCAGGCGACGAAAGCAGACTCCAGGGGGCAACAGGGCAGACACATACAACCCATACTGACGGTTGAGAGAATAGTCTAAGAAGGACTAATAAGAGGGGTGGTCGAACATTGAGAACAGCCCGCAGGCATACCGACAAAACAGTATGTTGCACTGGTAGGTCAATGGTAATTCGGCAGCTTCAGCATAAAGACTCGACGGGACTGGTATAGAATGCTCTGGTTGCAAGACATAACCCTCAATGATTGATGGAGTTGAGATGGCGTAACAGGGATTGCCGAGCAGACAAGGCTCCCATAATCTAGCTTTGATCAGACTATGGACCGATAAGCAAAGCAGGGCAGTGCGATCCACTCCCCAAGATGAACCACTCAGAACACTGAGGACATTATGTGAACGAGTAAAACGGGCAGCCAAATAAGAGACATGCGGAGACCAACAAAGTTTCCTGTCCAATGAGAGCCCAAAAAACTTCGTCGACTCCACGAAGGGGAGAACAACGTGACCGAGATGTAAGAATGGTGGAAGGAATGCTTTATATCGCCAAAAGTTGATGCAAACCGTCTTCTCTTCAGAGAACCAGAAGCCATTAGCCACACTTCATCAGTATAGGTTGTCAAGACAATGCTGAAAGCAGCTCAAGAGGAGGCATGTTCTCTGGGCACTGCAGTAGATTGCGAAGTCGTCGACGAAAAGAGCCTGAGAAGTTAGGTGGAATGCAATCCATAATTGGATTGATCGCTATGGTAAAAAGGGCTATGCTCAAAACGGAGCCCTGAGGCACTCCGTTCTCCTGAAGGAACAGGTCGGTCAATACAGAACCTACACATACCCTAAACATTCGATCTGTTAAAAATGAATCAGTAAAAAGGGGCAGGTGACCACATAGGCCCCACCTGTGCATAGTGCGGAGGATACCTCCTCTCCAACAGGTATCTTAAGCCTTCTCCAAATCCAAGAAAACAGCTACTGTTTGACATTTTCTCGAAAAGTTGTTCATGATGAACGTCGACAAGGTCACAATGTGGTCAACAGCGGAGCGGCGTCGACAAAAGCTGCATTGAACATTAGTAAGTAGCCGTCGAGATTCAACAATGCAAACCAACCAAGCGTTAACCATGCGTTCCATCACCTTACCGCCCCATTTCTCTTAAAAGCTGTGTCTAACTAGAAGGAAGGTGTCTATCCTTCGTGAGTTTGGGTATGGGAACAAAGATGGCCTCCCGCCAATGCATGGGGACATGACCTTCGGTCCAGATGTGGTTATAAGTATGATGAAGAAAGCTTTTGCCTGCCAGAGAAAGGTGTGTCAGCATCTGAACGTGAATGGTATCTGGCCCCAGAGCAGAGGACCGGGACAGTTCAAGTTCCTGCATGGTAAAGGAGGGCATCATAATCTTCCAGATCCAGCAAGTGAAAGGAAGGTCACCGAGCCTCTTCTGCCTCTTTTCTGGGAAGGAAGGCAGGGTGGTAATGGGCGGAGCTTGAAACCTCCACGAAAAAGCGGTCGAAGGTGTTGGAGACATCCACAGGGTCCTCAAGTACCTCATTACCTGAGGTCAGGCCAGGTATCGAGGAGTGGGCCTTAATGCGCGACAGCTGGCGCAGGCCACCCCCAGACAAGAGTAAAACTGTTAAAGGAGCTTGTGAAAGAGTCCCAATAAGCTTTTTTGCTGTCTTTGATGACTCTACGACATTGCGCTCTGAGTCGTTTGTAATTAATACAATTCGCCAGCGTAGGATGGTGGCGAAACGTGCGTAAAGCACGTCATCGAGCACAGATAGCGTCTCTGCAAGCCTCATTCCACCAGGGGACTGAAACATGACGCGAAGATGAGGTAGTACGAGGAATGGAACGTTCAACAGCATTTATGATAACAGCCATGAGGTATTTGATCTGACTGTCACAGCTGAAAAACTCTTTGTCCGGAAAGGTCGCCAGGGAGGAGTAGAGTCCCCAGTCAGCTTTTGGTATGTTCCAGCTTGAGGGAACGAAGGAAGGGTGTGTGGCGTCGCAACTAGTGCGAGCGCACAGTTTTCTATCAAATATTTACTGTGAAATGTAGACAGACTGTAAAGTAGCCATCAGATTAGCATATGTGCTGTAGCGGGCAGATTACCGGTGTCCGTTCGTCTGACGTCACGACCATATGGCATGTCTGTACCGTGAGAATGTAAGACCTGTGCGCTAACTAGCCGCGTGTATAACGTGGAACTTTCATCTTTAATAACTTCTAACTGAGGAACCTGAGGAAATTAAAAGTTAATATACTAGTTTCTGTTATGAATAAAAATAAGTCATCCAAATTTGAGCTTTGAAACCTGCATATTTTGGAAATTAGAAAAATCTTACAGAAAACGCAAATTTCTACAATTTTCGAGTCTAAATAAATACCATTATGTATAGATCACCTTCAGTGACCATCCAACTATGAAACAAAATCACCTTCCGTGCTTTTGTATTTATTTTGAGAATTTTACTTTTAGAAATTCACCTATAACTTTGTTAAAACCATAAATGTTTTGAATTTTTGTGAACAGTTATTTTATATGAGTAGGTGAGAGTGAATGAGTGTGCCTGAGTGAATGAAAGAGGGACATTCGCCATTCTTTGCAAGTGTATAAAATCTAGGTTGGAACTCGCAAGTGTTCAGACGATGTAACCGTGGGAACAGAGTCGCCAGTGGTTCCCCATCTTAGTGAATGTCGGATGTCCAAGAGTGTATGGTATTGTACAAGCAGCCAGAACGTTCGCGAGTATTTAAATAATTTCTGGAAATAAAGTAAAGTCTAGTTTTCCTTTCGGTTTGTTAAATTATACAGTAAATTTTGTGTAACAAGAAATCATGACGTAAATGATTCAGAAGTCATGACTGGTGCGTGCTAGATCTTGGCGCGAGGCGCACCCAAAGAGTTAATTCTGATTGGCTGTGTGATGTGTGAGCCAATGAGATGCGAGGACGGTTAGCAGACTAGGAGAGTGAGTCGCGAGTGGATGAGGAGTCGCGAAGGAACTGTGATCGAGAAGAGACATGCTTGATGTGTCCTCGCGAATAATGTGTAAAATGAAGTCATAAAACGGCTTCATCGGTTCGGTACTGTGCGATTTGAGACTGGAAGAGTCCAGTAACGCGTAGTGTGAGTTTGAGCGAGTTGTGACTTTTCGTTCCGCGAAAGACGCGAGTAACTTTAATAATTAAAAGCGTGGCGGTACTTCGTAAACTTTTACTAAGTGCTTATGGCGAGCATTAACGTTAAAAAACGAACTATTATTGAACATCGACTGCAAACGTGTATGTTAGAAAATCGTCTGTGTTGCAGTTAAGTAAATTCCGTAACTTTGAAAGCTAATTCTGGCGGGGTTTGAGTGTGGATAGAATTGTGAACTGAACTTTCTTCAAACGTAGATTAGCGGGCTGATGATCAGGCTTAAAGACAATAAAGAGCTTAAATAGAATTACCAACTTCGCGTTCTCGTTTGAGTAAACAATTACTACCATTCCAATAACTCAATTTATTTAGGAAGATTGCTCATAGATTGTATTTCAGCAAACATGTATCGCGGCCTCCGGTGAGCGGCTATTAAATTGCAGTTTCTTCAACACTGCTTTTCTGCAATTTTTCCAGTAGCTGCTATCAGGAGAGGCGAGTGCAGCAACTACCTAAGAAACGAGGTAGGTGGATTTTCTTTCAGGGAAAGGAAACTGCGCGATAAGAGCCTGACCCGTCGCAAGTGGTGCATCGGCCCGGGAAATAAAAATAGTAAATTCCAAGGAATTTCAAAAAAAGCAGTAGTGACAATTACCGGACAATACAGAAGTGCTCGCTGTGTGTAGGAACTGTGTAGCGTACAAATTGATATCGCCACGTGAATAGGAAGGACAGTGAAAGTGTCCGTGAACTGTAATGTGTTGTACGGAACGGAAGAATTTTTCGGTGACTACGCGCCGATTGGAATAGCAGTCTACGACGGCGTCTGGCAGACGACGAGCTACGGAGACTACGCAGAGGCGACGACAGCAGTGGCAGTTGGCAGCGCTGATTCGAGCGGGGGCCCGGAAACTGGTACAGCATTGCAGTGTATGGTGAACGGACCCGCAGTTTCATCTAGCAGCAACGCAGCACGCCGAAGCACAAAGTTAAGTACAGTGCTTTTGAAAACTTTGTGTGTTTGTGGAGTCAAACTGAGAAAAATGGCTGAGTTTCAACCAAGTGACAAGAAGGCGGAACTAAGTTGTGATAGTGGGATGGAGACAGGGGAAAATGACCCCATGAATTTTAGTTTAGACGTGTCTCAACCCAATTTCAGTAGTAGTTTGACTGATTCATCCTATGTTAATTATAGTTTGGAGTCAGATCCAAATATGTCAGTGCCCAGTGAGTTACAGTTACCCATGCCGGTAGTTAATGTTAATAGGGACATTGTATCAGCAAATGAGGGGGCGAAGGATAATGTCGCCAGTATGCTGATGAATCTATTAACTAAGATGAACGTGTTGGATTCCAATATGTCAAGTAAGATGGATTCCAGTATGTCAAAAATGGATTCCAGTATATCAAAATTGGAAACTAATATGTCACAAATGGAAACTAATATGTCAAGTAAAATGGATTCAAAAATGTCTAAATTAGGATCTGATTTAAGTAATGAGATGACTAAAATGGGCGCTGATTTAGATTCCAAAATATCCGATCTCAGAGACTGTTGGAAGCAAGATTTAGCAGTGCTCAGTAGTAAAGTAAATGTTGAAATACAGCAGGTTAAACTAGAATGTACAGAAAATATTGTTCAAGTGCAAAGTGAATTGACGACACGAATCGAACAGGTTACTGAGGATCAACAGCAATTTAAATCCCATGTTGATGCAGAATTAGATAAAGTATGTGAGCACATAAAAGTGGTAGAGAATTCCAATGAAATTAATCATGCCACCTTAGAATGTAAAGTAAATGATACCAAAATTCGGTGTGAGAAACTTGGAGAGCAAGTTGTAAATAAGGTCAATAATTTAGAGACTCACATAAGCCATTTCAGTGAAAGTGTGAATGAGCAACTTTGTGGGCATGAATGCAGACTAACCAAAGTAGAACAGTGTGTTTCTAACCATAGTGGTAGTATAATTTCCAGTGGAATAATTGAATCTACCGAGGTTGCGTATGTTACCCACAGACAGTTTTTAAAATTTGACCCAAGTAAGAACATGCACCCCAGAGAATTTTGGAACGATTTTGAAGACGTTTTGCCGAAAGTATGGAGCGATAAACAAAAGATAGGCTTTATCACTTCAAATTTGATGGGAGAGGCCAGAGTATGGGGGAATTTAGCCTCTGAAAAATACGCGAAATTGTCAGAATTTAAATTAGCGTTCTTTGAGGAATACTGGGGAAAGAGAAAGCAGATGGATGTTCTTAATCGGTTCTGGTCGGGAGAGAAGTATGACCCCAAGAGAGAGGGCATCAAACGATTTGTTCAAAGGTGGGTAACAACTCTGTCCTACCTTAGTAATAAGTTAGAAACAGAACAGATCATATTAGGGGTAGAAAATAAGCTACCGTGGAACTGGAAAACTAAGATCATATCTGCGCCCCGAGATAACATTGACAAGTTCGTACAGTATTTAGAAAGGGTTGAATCCGTCCAAAAAGAAGAAGAAAACATGAGGGAGCATCGCCCGCCTGCTAGGCAGAATGACAATCGCGCGGATGTAAACATTAATAGGATGGGTGTTCAGAGAGGCGGCGGATACCGTGGCAGTTCACGTGGTAGAGGAAGAACATATGTTAACAGGTTCAATGAACGCGAGCAGTATGACAGCGGCCGACAGATGTCAGGAGGTGAGGCGGTCAGCTGGAGGCATAGTGATGACGCACCGCGCTCGGAAAACCATTAATTGTCTACGAGTGTGCTGGCGATCGTAGGCAACAGCGTTTAAAGTTAAATCCGCTGGCAAAACCATTCATAAGAAAGCAGCCTGAACGACCACCTAACATAAATGTTGTTGCTACAAAATTTAGGGAGGATAACGTAAAACAGACAGAGATAGTAGCTTTAAGTCAAGTGGAGGTTAATGAACCAATTAACTGTAAGAATAATCATAAGAAGCCACTTATTGAAGAACTAAGTACTAGTTATAAGGGTAATAATCAGAAAGACATTATGCACAGTAAAACTAATGAAGAGCTGTCGGATAGGGGTGAGAACAGTAATAATGGCAGGGTTGTGACTGTGCTTGATAAGATAATTGATGTTGTAGATAGTTACGAAGAAGAGGATAGATTAGAGGAGGAGGTAGAGGTTAATGACGACGCCTTGGATAGGGTCGTAGAAAAGGAGGTTAATGAGAAAGAGGGGGAAACATTGGAAAAATGTTTTGACTTAGCAATAGTGGATAGGCTAATAGGAGCTGCCACTAGAATTGAGGGTGATAATAAGCATGAAATAAACCCTGTAAGTGTGAATGTGATTGCCACCCAAAAGACAGGCTTCGAAAGGAGAGAAATTGTGCAAGATTTATTGGAGGAAGCAGAACCCAAAATAAATAAAGAGTACTTAGGGCAACCGATAGTAGAGCTAAGAGTATTAAATGAACCAGTTAAATGTTTGATAGATACTGGATCGGAAGTCTGTGCAGTATCCCAGAACTTGGTAAATGAACTCCCTAACAGTAAACAGATTGTTAAGATGCCAGTAAGTGGCTTGAACATTGTAGTAGCAACCGGTAAGACTAAGAAGACAGTAAAACAGGAAGTGTTTCTACCCATAGCATTTAAGGAAGTAAAAATAAGACAGAACTTCTTAGTTATAAATGGACTGAGTGTAGACATATTGGTGGGGGCTGACTTTTTGAATAAATATGAAGGATGGGTGAATTTTTCTACCAATGATGTTATGGTAAAAATTAAGGGTAAACTAATTACTATACCTTTCATCGGTAAGCAGCTATGTGAGGATCCTGAGCAGAATGATTTTCCTATATGTATTTGTAAAACAGAGAAATTCTTGGAGGGCTATAATGAGTACGGTGGCAAAAAAGTAGAGGATCCGTCTGAGCTTGTGAGTGTCAGAAATAGGATCGAGGAGAAATTACTAGAATTAATTGATATTGATGAAGCAAGGAAAAACGATTTAAGACAAATACTAGTCAAACATGCCGAGGTTTTCTCAGATCAACCAGGGCTAGTAAAGGATTATGAGTGTTTTTTGACAGTGCAGAAAGACGCTCATTTCTTCAAAAAACCATTTGCAATCCCAGAAGTACATAAGGAGGCAGTACGTGACTTAATTCAAAATATGTTAGAGTGGGGAATTATTGAAAGGGCTGTTAGTGTGTACAATAACCCGCTAGTCATAGTTCCTAAGAAGGATGGCTCAATTAGACTAGTGTTGGATGCTCGAGCATTAAACAAAATAGTACTACCTGAGAGTGACCGTCCGGAGAATATTGAAGAACTGCTACAAAAGTTTAAAGGTGCTAAGTTCTTTACATCCATGGATGTGACCTGTGGATATTGGAACCTACCGTTAGCAAAGGAATCAAGAAAGTACACGGCATTCTTATTCGAAGGTAGATGTTATCAGTATAAGGTGGTGCCGTTTGGTTTAAATATAAGTGTATGTGCCTTTGTAAGAGCTATGTCGCAGGTATTAGGGGACTATCTACTAAGAAGAATTACAGTGTATGTAGACGACGTTTTGATATCGACACCAACGTGGGAGGAACACTGTAGGTTATTGGATGAAGTATTGAGGGCCATAAAATTGGGGGGTATGAAATTGAAGCTAGACAAAACTGAATTTGTGAAGAAAGAAATTAAATTCTTGGGGCACATAGTGAGTGGCGATGGTATCATGCCGGATCCAGAAAAGATTAGAGCAATAAGGGATTATGCTGCACCTACAACACGTAAAGCATTAAAGGGGATGTTTGGTTTGTTTGGGTTTTATAGAAAATTTGTGTCTGGACAATTATTCAATGCACCGTGCCTGCGAGAACTCTTAAAGAAAAATGTAGTTTATAAATGGACTTCTGAGTGTCAGAAGGCGTTTGAAGAATTGAAAGAAGCTCTTATTAATAGTAAGATTTTGAACCATCCCGATTTTTCGAAACCATTTTGTCTGGGATCTGATGCTTGTGGTTACGGGTTAGGAGTTTAACTATTTCAGTTGGAAAAAGAAGGAGAAGAGGAAGTCCACAAGACCATAGCCTTTGCGAGCAGGTCATTGCAACAATCCGAGAAAAATTATAGTATATCTGAACTTGAAGCATTAGCTGTTATTTTCGGCCTGCAAAAATTTGAAAAGTACCTTTTAGGACATGAAATTTGGATCTACACAGACCATAGTGCCCTTACATATTTAGACTCATGTCAGCTAAAACATGCTAGATTAAGAAGGTGGTCCCTGTATTTACAGCAATTTAATTATAAGATGATATACATTAAGGGTTCCGAGAACATCGTGGCGGACGCCTTATCAAGAAGTGTGAAAGATACAGGACAAGAAGGGAAATCTTTAAGAAATACCGATAATAATGAAGTAATGTTGGCCATCATGCAGCTCCAGGACGATGGCTTAATTAAGCGCATTTGTAAGAACCTACGGAGGGAACAGAACCAGGATGACAACATTAAATTAGTAAAGAGTAGATTAGGTCATCCAGACTACCCAAAATTACTGGTCTACTATAAAGTGCATAAAGATGTCTTATTTAGGCGCAGGAAAGACAGTGAGGAGAATTGGAAAATATGTTTTCCGGAGCAACATGTAGATGCACTTATAGACTACGTACATTGTAAGTATGGGCATTATGGCGCTCGTAAATGTATAGCTAAGTTAAGTGAAGTGGTAATTTTTGATAATATGTGGAGAAGGGTGCAACAGCGATTAGAATCCTGTGATCGTTGCCAGAAAGTTAGGGCCAACAATAGAACTATCCAAGGACAGATGTATTCAGTAGAACCACAAAATCGGCTGGATTTAGTAGCTGTAGATTTATTTGGTCCACTACCAATGTCTAGAGGGGGATGTGAATATGTGTTTGTGATGGTGGATGGGTTTACTAAGTATGTAAAATTTTACCCAATTAAGAAAGCCAACTCTAAAGTATTAGTGAATAAGTTGGAGAAGGACTATTTTGGGAAGATAGGAGTGCCAAAGGCAATATTGTCAGACAATGGGCCCCAGTTTATCTCTAAGAAATTTAGTGAATGTTTACAACAGAGAGGTATCGATCACATAAAAATCTCCGCGTACTTTCCTCACGGGAACATGTGTGAGCGAATTATGAAGGAGTTAAACAGATTGTGTAGAACATATTGTCATAAAAAACACTCCGCTTGGGCCAATTATATTGAATACTTCGAAGAAGTAATAAACCATCTGAAGCATGAAGCCACAGGATATGCACCAGTAGAGCTAATGTGTGACATTAGGCCGAATAATATTTTATTCGACCTGGTCGAGTTTCCAAATCTCACAGACATAGCCATCGAAGAGAAGGAGAGACTGGCACGTATTAATATAAGAAAGAAGGCCCTGGAAAGAAAGAGAAGGCATGACGCAAGAGCTGATCCCACTAGTTTTCAGGTAGGGGATCTAGTGCTAGTGAAAACTAGGGAAAGATCTAAGAAACTTACGTCAGAAACAAAGAAGTTTACCGATGAGTACGTGGGCCCATTTAGAATCGTAGAGAAGCCTCACCCAAATGCTTATAGACTGGAGTTTGTGAAATCACATAAGGTGTTAGGGCTTAGGAACATTGTGGATTTGAAAAGATATGTTCAAAAGAGAGACGTGGCCAGGAGTGAGTAGATTACCTCAGAGAGCTTTGCACTCTTTGCAGAGCTAAGTGCGTGACGAGCACTAGGTCTCGAGTCGTTTGACAATATTTCTTCCACTTTCTTTTCCGTATTGTCAACCTACCTCTTCTTTCATTCAGAACTAAAATTCTATCGTCTTTCCTTCTTCTCTATCGTAGTTTTTAAGTGATAAAGTGTTTAAGTAATGAGTAGGAAAGAACCTCAGTGCAGTATAGGTTAAGCGTAAGGAATGAGTGTAAGAGAAAATCAAAAAGGATTAAGATACCTCAGATAAGTAATAAGTCTCAGTAAAGTAAATGTTTGGCCTAAGGTGTGAGTAATGCCCTTAGAAAGGTAAAATAACTAAGAAATGTAAGAGCCTCAGAAAATATGGTGACGAACATTGAAGCTGTTTGTTAAGTAACAGAACGATATGTTAAGACGTAGCATTAAGCTAATGTTTAGGAAAGGAAATGGAGCAGTACAGCAAAACTGTCTGTTCAATGAAGTCAGAGCCTCAGGAGGTGATTTAGTGGTAAAATGAGTAAAGGTACAGTGCAACAAGGTTGACTGTCAAAGGGGTAAAGGAAGTTAAGTTAAAGGGACAGTGCAGCAGGACTGACTGTCAAATGAAGAGAAATATGTGAGAAAAGGAGAAAGAATGAGCATAGTGTTTGGCTAGCTCGATATTAGGAAAAAGTGAGGCTACGAAGGTGAGTAAATAAAAAGCTTAATGTTGGTAACCAGAGGTGGCGTTTGTTGGTAAACAGAGGAGATGTTTGTAAACAAAAGGAAGTGAGGCTACGAATGTAAACAGGGCTGAGGCGACGTTGGTAACTCAGGAGGTGGATGTATGTTAGAAAGTATGGGTAACGAGGTTTCGCAGATTAGTAGGAAACGCTTTAACAAATACTAACCTGAGTGGGTGAAGTATGAGTATGAGAGTTGTAAATTAAACCCGAATGTGACTAGAGAAAACCTGATGTTGACAAGAAATTGAAGTAACTCCAGATATGTGAGATGAGGAAAGTACCCATGACATCGATTCCATTTTTGACCAGAGACACACAAAGCTCCCCAAGTTTGTCGTAGAGATTAGTATAAGGATTGTAGTGTTGATAAATGAATAAGTAAATATGTATTTTTCAGTGTTTAATTTATGATACAGGACTACAGGAGATTGCCTGGAGACAGAATTGTAATATTGATAATTTTGTGTATATTTTATATTGTTGTGTATTGTACAGGAACTGGAGAGTCACCAGTGCTGGCGGAGATTTATTATGTATTTGTGAACTATTTGTAGGAATTGTTTTTCTTAGTATTTCTTATGTAACCATAACTTGTTTGATTATGAGATGAAGAAGTAATTAAAGAGTAAATGTGCCACTTCGGTACTGCATTAGGAAAGTCAATTCACTTTTCACTTAAAAAAAAAAAAAAAAAAAATTTTGAAAATTGTACATACTGTAAAGTAAATTTTATCAAAAATATGAGACTTTAGAGTCAAGCAGATAGCGCCATTTATCGCTGCTGTAGGTTAAGACGTAGCAGTTAGAAAGGGAACTGAGGCCAGCTGATGTTTCAGGTGCGCCGAAGTAAACAGAGGTGGTAGCACGAGACTTGAAATGGACCTCCCAAGCAGGACCCGGTCGAACTACGAGTGCTATCAAAATCTTAAGTGTAAGTGGTAAAAAAGTGACGCTCACAATAGCGATAGTAGTGTTAGTGTGCGTGTGACGTACATCAAGATAGTATTTAGGTTTGTTTTCTCTTTCAGGAATTTGTAAATAGAATTTTGTAATCTGAAAAAATTTTTTTGAATGATGATAAAAGTGCATGTTTAGATATAAGATGTTTTGTAGGTCGTCAGCCCTAGGTATAAGTGGATGATTGATGTACAGGAACTATAAATGTTAAATAGCTGTTTGAGTAAATCTTTAATAGAAATTTTTTTAGAAAACTAAAAGTTTGTCATGAATGAAAAAATTTAGTTTCCTCAGGAGGTGTGTGGCGTCGCAACTAGTGCGAGCGCACAGTTTTCTATCAAATATTTACTGTGAAATGTAGACAGACTGTAAAGTAGCCATCAGATTAGCATATGTGCTGTAGCGGGCAGATTACCGGTGTCCGTTCGTCTGACGTCACGACCATATGGCATGTCTGTACCGTGAGAATGTAAGACCTGTGCGCTAACTAGCCGCGTGTATAACGTGGAACTTTCATCTTTAATAACTTCTAACTGAGGAACCTGAGGAAATTAAAAGTTAATATACTAGTTTCTGTTATGAATAAAAATAAGTCATCCAAATTTGAGCTTTGAAACCTGCATATTTTGGAAATTAGAAAAATCTTACAGAAAACGCAAATTTCTACAATTTTCGAGTCTAAATAAATACCATTATGTATAGATCACCTTCAGTGACCATCCAACTATGAAACAAAATCACCTTCCGTGCTTTTGTATTTATTTTGAGAATTTTACTTTTAGAAATTCACCTATAACTTTGTTAAAACCATAAATGTTTTGAATTTTTGTGAACAGTTATTTTATATGAGTAGGTGAGAGTGAATGAGTGTGCCTGAGTGAATGAAAGAGGGACATTCGCCATTCTTTGCAAGTGTATAAAATCTAGGTTGGAACTCGCAAGTGTTCAGACGATGTAACCGTGGGAACAGAGTCGCCAGTGGTTCCCCATCTTAGTGAATGTCGGATGTCCAAGAGTGTATGGTATTGTACAAGCAGCCAGAACGTTCGCGAGTATTTAAATAATTTCTGGAAATAAAGTAAAGTCTAGTTTTCCTTTCGGTTTGTTAAATTATACAGTAAATTTTGTGTAACAAGAAATCATGACGTAAATGATTCAGAAGTCATGACTGGTGCGTGCTAGATCTTGGCGCGAGGCGCACCCAAAGAGTTAATTCTGATTGGCTGTGTGATGTGTGAGCCAATGAGATGCGAGGACGGTTAGCAGACTAGGAGAGTGAGTCGCGAGTGGATGAGGAGTCGCGAAGGAACTGTGATCGAGAAGAGACATGCTTGATGTGTCCTCGCGAATAATGTGTAAAATGAAGTCATAAAACGGCTTCATCGGTTCGGTACTGTGCGATTTGAGACTGGAAGAGTCCAGTAACGCGTAGTGTGAGTTTGAGCGAGTTGTGACTTTTCGTTCCGCGAAAGACGCGAGTAACTTTAATAATTAAAAGCGTGGCGGTACTTCGTAAACTTTTACTAAGTGCTTATGGCGAGCATTAACGTTAAAAAACGAACTATTATTGAACATCGACTGCAAACGTGTATGTTAGAAAATCGTCTGTGTTGCAGTTAAGTAAATTCCGTAACTTTGAAAGCTAATTCTGGCGGGGTTTGAGTGTGGATAGAATTGTGAACTGAACTTTCTTCAAACGTAGATTAGCGGGCTGATGATCAGGCTTAAAGACAATAAAGAGCTTAAATAGAATTACCAACTTCGCGTTCTCGTTTGAGTAAACAATTACTACCATTCCAATAACTCAATTTATTTAGGAAGATTGCTCATAGATTGTATTTCAGCAAACATGTATCGCGGCCTCCGGTGAGCGGCTATTAAATTGCAGTTTCTTCAACACTGCTTTTCTGCAATTTTTCCAGTAGCTGCTATCAGGAGAGGCGAGTGCAGCAACTACCTAAGAAACGAGGTAGGTGGATTTTCTTTCAGGGAAAGGAAACTGCGCGATAAGAGCCTGACCCGTCGCAGGTGGTAATGGGCAGAGCTTGAAACCTCAGCCAAAAGTGGCCAAAGGCGTTGGAGACACCCACAGGGTCCACAAATACCTCATTACCTGAATTCAGGCCAGGCATTGAGGAGTAGGCCTTAATGCCCGACAGCTGGTGCAGGCCACCCCAGCTTGTGGGACATGGCGATGGGCTGTGGTGCAGGAGACTAACGACACATGGGAAATGGTCGCTCGAATAGGTGTCAGAAAGGACATACCACTCGAACAGACTGGCAAGATTGGTAGAACAGATCAAGAGGTCCAAGTGGGAGTAGGTATGAGTAGAGTCCGAGAGGAAAGTTGGGGCTCTAGTATTGAGGCAGACAAGATTGACATGGTGGAAAACATCCACCAAGAGGGAGCTTCTCTGACAGGATGCAGGAGAACCCCAAAGGGCATGATGGGCATTGAAGTCGCCAAACAAAAACGGCGGAGGAAGCTGAGCAATCAGGTGTATCATGTCAGCCCGACTAACTGCAGGTTATGGAGTGTAGACAGTACAAACAGAAAAAGTAAAGGCAGAAAGAGTAATACGGACAGCTATTCCTTTGAGTGGGGTGGTCGACGGGATGAGATGGGATGGGATGGTAATAGACACCGTCCCAAACGAGCAACATGAACCCACCATGAGCTGGAATACCGTCTACAGGGGTTAGGTCAGATCGCTCGGAGGTATAGTGGGTAAAAGCAATACGGTCAGTTGGGTGTAACTTCGTTTCCTGGAGACTAATGACAAGCAGACAGTGCAGGCAGAGGAGCAGTTTAATTCCTCCCGATTAGATCGAATACCTCATGTTCCAATGTAACAGAGCCATAGTGAGTCAGAGAAAGGGGGGACAGAACGGGGGAAGAGATGGTCACCTTGACATCTGCAGAGGGCCAGGTTTCGAGGGAACATCGTTACAACTGTCGAGAGTCAGATCCTGTTCCATCAAGTCGTCGCCAGCTGCGGCCACATTACTGAGTTGCGCGCAGGAGGGGGCAGCATTGTCCGTTGCCGACAGGCATGCTGAGCACCTGGCAGCAGAGCATCCTGACAAAACTGAGGATGGCCAGGAGCAGCGACTGTATGATGGAGCATCAGACGAAATGCACCGGAGTGGAGAGGGGGATAAAGACTTTCTTTCAGGCCTTCTTGGAAGACCAATGAGTCAAAGGGATGGTAGGCAGTGGGGGCTGGACCCAAAGAAAGTCCTCACGCTCAGGGTCCGTTTTTAAACGCCGGACTTCAGAAGCCTGTAGAACATTCCCCTTGAAGGTGAGGATAAAGGCCCCAGTGTCGACGCAACGATCTTTCGGGCCACGCTGGACTCACTGGACGAAATTTACACCATGGTGCTCCAGGTTGGCACTGAGCTGCTCCTCAGATTGCAGCAGGAGGTCCCGATGGGAAATAATCTTGTATGTCCTATTGAGTGCCAGACTTGGGACAATGGACACTGGGATGTCCCCTACTCCGTCGCATGCCTGGAGCACCACTGACTGTAACGGAGGTGGTCTTTATGAGAATGGACCCCAAACGCATTTTACTAAGAGCCTCGATTTCTTCTAAGATATCCTCGATGTGCTGTACGAAGAACATGGGCTTTGATGTGGCAAACGTCCCCTCATCGGTCTGAGAACAGACTAAATAGCGGGGGAAGCATTTCGCCCCAAGCCAGCAGGCCTGTCCTTCCTCCCAGGGAGTGGCCAAGGAGAAAAGGCAGAAGTGCCAGAACCAGAGACAGAGCCAGAGCCTTTCCTCTTAGACGCCGCTGCAGAGTGACCTGATGCATGTTGACGTTTCATCTGCGAAACGTCTGCCCCGATACCACCCCCTCCGACCAGTGGCTCTCCCCACTGGCGCCACCCAGCCTCAGCAAGGGCCACCTGGCAGGATGACCGTTTCCAGGAGTCCTGATGACCCAGGTTGACAGGCATCTACTCCTTGGCTTACGTGGGGAGGGTGCAGCTCAGGTATCAGCAGTACAATCCCTGTGTTGTCAGGGGGGTTCAAACTAGAGGGTACATGACGACCCCACCACAACAGGCTGGCTACCGTGCTGTATTTCGGGTACCATGGGAAGTCCATGATCGAAGGTGTAGATGGGGATGCACAACAGGCGTAACCTGTGCAACCCATCAGGAGTTTAGGCCCAAATTGATGAACAGTGGGTGCAGTTACGATGCCATTACAACGATTAGCGTCAATGTCTTGGTGTATCAACGGTCCTCAGTTCACTAAGTATGGTGTCCTTCCCCAAAAGGCTCTTACTTCTGTAGAATTTTGAAAAACGGAGGTCAAACCCCAATGGGGACCATCACATTGAAGGCCGAAATGGTTGAAACTCCTTTTAGTCACCTCTTACAACAGGCAGGAATACCTCAGGCCTATTCTTACCCCAGACCCGCAGAGGGGGAAATACCCACGGGGGGGGGGGGGGGGGGGCACCTCAGGTGGTATTGCAGACATCTGGAACATTGATATGTAACCAGCATGCCCTCTTCAATTGGTGAAGACGAGGGAGCCATGTCAACCAGGCATTGAAGAGCAGACCCAGGAAGTGATAGGTGTCCATCACCTCGAGGGACTGGCCATCAATGAACAGGTCTTGATAGGGATGGACTGTATGACAATGGCAGAAATGCATTACGCACAACTTGGCCACTGAAAACTGAAAGCCATGGGAGAGGGCCAAAGATTACACCAGGTAGATTGCCCCCTGAAGACTGCGTTCTGCAGTGCCCATGACAGAGGAAGCAACAGATTCAAAAATTGTCAGCATACAAAGAGGGGGGCACAGTCTGCCCAGCAGCTGCCACCAGTTCATTAATGGTGACGAGAAAGAGGGATGTTCAGCACAGAATCCTTTGGAATCCCATTTTCTAGCCAATGGAAAGTGCTGCAGGAGGAACCAACTTGGACCCGGAAAGAACGACAAGAAAGTTACAGATAAGAACGGGCAGAGCACCATGAAGGCCCCAGTAGTGAAGGAAGGTGAGAATGTGATGGCACCAGGAGGTGCCATAGGCCTTATGCAAGTCAAAGAAGACTGCAATGAGCTTTTGCCGATGGGCATAAGCCCGACGCATAGTAGACTCCAGGTGGCCTGAGTTATCCACTGTGGAGCAGTCACAGTAAAAACTACCTTGAGTTGATGACAAAAGGTTGCAGGACTCAAGGGTCGAAAACAACCGCTGACTCACCAGGCATTCAAGGAGCTTGCAGAGGGTGTTGGTAAGGCTAATTAGATGGCAGCTATCCAACTGAAGAGGCGGCTTCCCAGGGTTCAACACCAGACTAACAATGCTTTCCTGCCACTGGGTAGGAAGTAACCCCCCCCCCCCCCCCTCACTCCACAGATGGTTGAAAAGCATCATTATGCAACGGTTGCCAGCCAGCAATAAGTGTTGGAGCATTTGGTTATGCATCTAATCCGGTCCAGGAGCTATATCGGGACAAAGGGCAAGGGTGCTGGTGAATTCCCACTCTCTAAATGGGGCATTGTAAGGCTCCAAGCAACAAGAAACTAAAGACAAAGGCAGCCGTTCCGAGTGATCTTTCAGGAGAAGGAACGTGGGCAGATACTGAGTTGATGCAGATGCTTGCGCAAAGTGTTGAGCGAAATACTCTGCAACAAAGTCCAGATGGGTAAGTACAACAGCATGCACAGAAATTCCTGCAATGCTGGTAGGACAACGATGGCCAAAAATTCGCTGCAGTTTCACCCAGACATGTAAAGAGGGGGTGATGGTCCTATGGCAGCAACATATCATTCCCAGAAAATCCATTTCTGAGATTTGATTAGGTAACGGGTCTGCGTGCAGAATCGTTCAGAGGTCAGAAGAAGAGCAGTAGAATGGTGCCACTGAGCATTGAAGAGCACAGCAGTGGTATTATGGCCACAGGTATTTCTGGAGTCTACCAAGGGACCATCATCTGATTGGGGGGGGGGGGGGGGGACCTGAGGAAGAAGTGATGGCTGAAACAGCTGTGGCATGAATGGTGGCAGCCAAAGTCTGTGTAGACTCATCAATACTACTGTGTGGTAGTACAGGGGGGATGTTGGTAGAGAAGAAGACACCCCAATCAGCTTTAGAGAAGGCTGACCTGGGAGGATGACAGATACACTGAAGGAAGCTCAAACCTGTCAGGTAATGATCGCTGTAACATAAGTCACCGTGGACACCCCACTGAATGAAGGGAAGGTGGCTGGGACTGCAGATGGATAGGCCAATGGCAGAGAGAGACTGCCATGTGCCACACTGAAGTGTGCAGGAGCACCAGTATTTGGTAGACAGAAGACAAGCCCTGCCAGAACATCTTCAACTGTCCTGGCCAGGGCAGCAGTCTTGACTCCCCGAAAGAGGCTTGTGGGCATTAAAATCCCTTAGAAGCAGAAAGGGAGAAGGGAGTAGTTTAAGCGTGGTTAGGGCAAGGGATGTGGGTGGCCTGTCAGGCAAGAGATAGAGATTACTGATATTGTAGTGGCCAGATGGACCCTGACAGTAATTGCTTCCAGGGTGGTATGGATGAGAACCCATTTACTAACAATGCGAAAACCATCAGAAGCTCACAATGGGCCAATTCGGTTCTGACGAAGCATGGAACCCATGAAGTGTGGGTGAGTAGGAACTGAAAATTGGTCTCCTGGAGAGCAATGGAAGCAGCAGAATAGGAGGAAAAAAGGTGCTGCAACTTGGAGGTAACGCAAATAGCTATTGTAATTCCACTTAAAGATTCTCAAGCTGGAGTCCAAATGAGAAGTGAACAGACCGAAGCCGGTCATGCTGCCGAGTCGCCATCCATCACTAATAAGGATGGGGTAATGTCCATATAGGTGGGGCAGACTGTTTGTTCATTGGCTGGAGGGGGGGAAGGTGGAACGTCAGATGGTACGAGACTGGCTTTGCCCTTGTTATTGTGTTTCTGCTGCTTCTCTTGTGAAGGAAGAGAAGGGCAGACTGTAGTGATGTCCGGCATACAATGACACCTGGCAATCTTGGGGCCCACCAACTGCGTATCACGCGGCCGATGTGGAGCTGCAGATTGCCTTTCACGGGGGTGCCAGGAAGAGAAGTCCTGGGGAGCAAGCTCCAATACTGGTGGCTGCTAAAGAAGGGGAACACTTCTCCAGTGGAGGAGGCGGAGCAACACCTGAAGGGGGTGGGTATGGGTACTGATGGGGAGGGGGAGTGGGAGAGGGAGAGGGTGAGGGTGAAGGTGTGGGGCAAACTGGGTGGGGCTTGGAAGAGGAGGGGGTACAAGGGGAATGCACATAACTGAAGCAAAAATGTAAGTTAGAGGCACAGGATGGAACCGGTCATACTTTCGACAAGCCTCGGTGAAGGTAAGTCGATCTAAAGTCTTGTACTTTTGAATCCGTCATTCTTCCATGTACATCCCAGGCATGCTGGTGAGTGTAGAGGATGCTACGCATTACAATTGATGCACACTGGCGGGGCAGCACAGGCACTCCTCTCATGGAGGGGGCGCCCACAGTCACAGCAGAGGCGACCATTGGCACAGCAGGACATGCTTTAAATGCCTACGTTTTGGGCACGTCATCAGTGATGGAATGTAAGGTTTTACATCAGACCAATACACCATCACCATTACCATTACCTTCTGTGGGAGAGTATCCCCTCGAACGCCAAGATAAAGGCTTCTGCATTGGTGTGATTGTTTTTATGGCCTCGCTGTACACAGTGGGTAAATCGGACTCTTCACCGCTCAAGGTTTGCACGATTTCCTCATCAATTTGGAGAAGAACCAGATGGAAAATGATACCCTGTACCGAGTTGAAAGACTGGTGGGGTGCAACAGAATGGGATGTAACCAAGATGGTCACAAGCATAAAGGGCTGCAGATTGGGCAGCAGAAAATGTCTGTGAGAGCAAAAAATAAAACTGCATTTTACTCATGGATTCCACTTCACCATACTTCTCGTCTCCACGAAAAAGGCTTGGTCCAGGTATTGAGGGAAAGGTTTCAACCCAAGCTGGCGAGCTTGACCCTCTTCCCAAAGGGTGGCCAGGGAGGGGAAGGCCAAAGGATCAGGTGGAGAGTAATGTCTACTATCACTCAGAGATGGCCACAGAATGGCCAGGATGTTGAAGCCTGTGTCATATCATGTGCAAGGCATCCACCCTAGTACCACCCACTCCGATCAGGGGCTCGTCCTGTGGGCACCATCAAGCCACAGCAAGGGCCATCTGGCACGGCGGGCATTGCCAGGAGTTCTGATGCCTCAAAGTGATGAGTATCAACTCCTTAGCATACACAAGGCCTTAACAGCTCACATACTAGCAGTGTGACCCCTGTGTCATCAAGGGGCTCAGTCAAGTTGGTACTTAACAGCCCCACCACACTACTGGCTACCATGCTGCTGACCTAGCAGGAAGGGGGGGGGGGGGGGCAGGGTGAAAGGGGAAAAGGGAGGGGAAGGGGAGAGGAACCTGCACCATGGAAACTAGGTAGGGAGTTCATCCTCAAATGGCTCACACTGAACGGGAAATGTTGGAAATGGAGGTCAAATCCCAAGGGAACCAAAAACGCCAAAAAGGAGAGGGAAACAGCTAACTAAATAGCAAATACTGAAACAAAGCTGGGAGGATAGCCAGATCAATATAAAGAAGTCCACCAAGAGGGAAAGGAGCAAGGACAGGGAAGTAAAGGAACAGGGTTGGTAACGCAGTCTGGAAAAAGGAAGGAAAGTGCAGTAGCTCAGGGACCCCCGCACACACCACACACATACCCACAAGAGGGAATGTTGGCCCCCTGGATGGGAGGGAGGGAGGGAGGGAGGGAGGGAGGGAGGGAGGGAGGGAGGGAGGGAGGGAGGGAGGGAGGGAGGGAGGGAGGGAGTATGCAGGATAGTGGTGGCATTTCTGCTGTGCAATTCACATCTGCTGTCTGCTACTGCACATGATATGGTGCCTAAGAGAAAGTGCAAGGCTGCGTAGATACAAAGACTCTTCATCCCTAGCGGCACGCACAGTGTCACCTGTGGGTGGGCTGCTCGATGTTTTAGTAGCTGATGATATGACCAAGGTAATGCACATTGCTGGTGGATCACCATCTAGATGCATTCCACTATTGGCTGCATTTTCTAGCACAGTGAGGCTGTCAGGACATCCAGAATTGTGTGTAATGCTGCTACAATGAACACCTGCCAGTACGGCCACTGTGACTGTATCCCACCATAAATTTATTCTCGCTCACCATTTCTCTCACCCATCCAGACGTGTAGCAGCCCAGAATAGGCAAAGCCATTACAGCAATTATGGCTTAGGTTACAGATTTACCTAAGTTTGTGACAATCTAAACTACATGCAGGCTGAAATTTCTTTAACATAGCCATCTGACAGCACTGACATTTTAAGTTTCATCAGGCATAAAAATTCACTAGTTCATTAAACAAATAAGAAATCACCTACATTTTGTTTTTCTATTACAATGGAATAAATGTTAGAATTAGAGACTTACCTCTTTTAGAAGATTTGAGAAGTCCTCAACAAAAACTAAAGCAATTGTTACACGATAAAAACCATTAAGCCATGAAAGGGACATATATAAAATTATACACAAGTGGGACAATAAAGTTGGTGACAAGTCTGGAGGCATCTTTTTGATCTCTGACACAACCACTGACCAACTGAAAGCCATACTGGTCATATAGTACATCCAGCACTGGGTTGTTACAACCTGAAACAGAAACATGTCAAACCTATACTGGAAACTATTATGGTTATCTTCAGCAAAGTAACTTTACATTATGAAATATTTCAATGCACAGTGTTACATACATAACATTGTTAAATATTTAACACACTGTAACATATCTGCCAACAGTAAGTCATTATGTTAAGGACTGTGATAGGCCAAGCCCTTGAGAAACTACTTAATGTGTAAGTTGAGATGTGCAAGCTTGCCTATAACACACATCGGAAATTTCTTTTATGTTAATTGGATGCTGACAGTTTCTGTGATAAGAGTGTGCCATCTTTGTAATGTACATGGCAGAAGCCACAGGTAATTCTAGTTACCTTCCTTTAGCCAGAGGGAGTTTTGACAAGCTCTGCTGTTATGTGACACTTTTGCACACCATTTTGGTTTTGGCTGACTGCCATAAATGCAATTGCACAAATGATTCCTTCTGTAGGAGTAGATTTCCTGTGTTTTGAAATTCAAAGTTCCATAGTGGTATGATAATATGGTAAGAAAATATTTTCTTGCATTGTGACTCCAAGAGACTGGATCACCTGAAGTAACATTTAGAGTTTTACAAACATTCACACCCATATTACTGGTCCTGAAAAGCTTTTATTACTGATAAACTAAACAACATTTGAAAAAAGAACGATAGGAAATTTCCAAAGCATTCTGTGCACACTTTATCTGAACAGATGGGCACCACATCTGACACTACCAATGAGTGTAGTCACAGGAATGTGTTGGCCATGAAATTGGCCTTTCTTACATATTTGTGTAACGCATTTATCATTAAGTGTTTCTCTAGGAATGTAACTGATGTGCTTGAGCTGCACCATTCATGTAACATTTTTTTATTTTCATTGCGACATCCTGTACAAGAGCTGGAACATGTGCCAGTGTTAAATTTGTAAGTGATATTAATGCACCCAATGTATAGTTCTGTTTTACATACTTAATGGACTCTGGCTAAAATTATATAATTATACACAAATTGAGATAACAGATGACGGCACCGTTAAATAATTCAAACAGCTGGAGAAGTTTTGAGTTATGCCTTGGACTGCATTTTTAGTATGTGGTAATACATGTAACTATCAGTCTGTTGCCAGCAATACCAGCCCGCTCAATCTGTTCTGGTTCTTGTTCTTAGCATGGGTTTTTTCATGACTATTTTTCAGATGTCTACAAAATATCTGAAAATTTACTGTAAATTGGACACTTTTTGAACCAAATGCCAAGTTAGTGGAAACGAGTGGAATTCATGACAAATATTTACTTTCTATTTAACATTCCAATTTCAGTGTTCAGAGGCTTTCAGGAATATTCTGCGATGTTTAAACTTCAGTTTAACATGTTTCAGTGGATTAAAATGTGTTTCCTTTCTCACTATCTTATTCTGTACTCAATGAATAAGTCACTTTGGGTCTCAAATTGTCCATTCACTCGTTCTTTGTTCACATCATCTGTCTAAGCAGATAGACTTAGTTATTCCTCTGTCATTACTGTATTCTGTAACTCTTTGTTTAAGAATTTAGTTATAGTGCAGCTCAAGGTGTCTGCATTTTCCTAGTTGTATTTGTGAAAGCTTTTTCTCTATGTTCTGAAGTTTTTCCTAAAAAATATGCCAATGCAAAAGCAAATGCACAATAGTTAATGGCACTATGCAACTTCTTATTGCTCGATTTATATTCATTAGGATTATCTCAGTTGTGACATTTGCCAAAATTTTGATCAGTCTAAACCCAATAGTTTTGCTATCTGAGTAATTATATACCCTCAATATCTTCTAGATTTGTTGTCGATGGTGGTAAATATGAAGGGATGCAACTACATGGAAGTAGTATGAAAATGGTTTGATTAACCCTCTCCAAGGCACTTTAGTGTGAATTGTAGAATAACCATATACATAGATGTGTCATTAGTCCCGTGATCCTCTGGGTCTGAAAATATAGGCACAAGCCTAAGTTTTACCTTTGTTATATTTACATTATGTTATCCATTTTGCTGGTTGCTCAGTTCTGAAGCAGTGGATCACATTAATTGAAGCAGCTGGCTGTTTTATTTCTTAAAATAATATTAACATTCTTTACTAGGCACATGAAAAGGGTTACTAGCCCACTAAAATTCAACATTGAGAACATACAACAGGCAGTCATAAAAATTAAAATGACTGTATGTGAGCATGTGGTGCTAACTACATATATGTGAAAGATACAGAATGTTGTCCATACCAGGTTCAGGTGTGAAAAACAAACTGGGTGGCCCCTCAGGGTTAAGTTTTTGGTGAGACCCACTTACACTCTAAAGCAGACATGATATTGTCTTTAAACACAGACAAGGAAGAGTATACTGCAACAAGCTTTAATCACCCACTAAATCTGACCATGTTTTATATCCATTTTATGCCACAGATCTTGAGTACACAGAGTCCTGTAGTATGTCACAAAATGTTAGTGTTTATCCACAGATACAGGACAGTTTCTTCCTGACCTTTTAGAAATTTACTTCAGTATGTCCCATTCTGAGATGGCGTAAGCTAATACTTTCAATTTCTAAGCTTCATAGCAAAATCTGCCCCAACTTTTGGTATGTTTAATGGTCCATAGTTTAATGGAGTATGTGATATCTTTTTCCTTCCTATTACTGCATGATGTGGCAATGGATGTGTATCCTTAAGTCAGTGACAAACTAGCTGAACAAGTAACAGAGATGGAGAAAATGTAACTGCCTATCCTGTCAATTCATAACTTTGAATGCTGACCTGGCAGTGTCCAGAGAAAAGCAGTGAACGTTTCTGTATTGCATAGGACCTGCAATTGGTCATGGATGGTGGAGATCAGAGGATCTCGTTATAATGCTCGCCTATTGCTTGCAAAGCACTCACGAAGTTGGTGCATATAAAGAAATTCCACTGAGGGAAAGTCTTTACATTTTGTAGTGCTCCACAGACTGATATTAATGCTGCAGTATAAATATTAAAATCTTTCGGTACACAAAGTTGTCCCCATTTTTTGATCTTCTATATAGGTGTCTGCAGTTGACATCTCTGTACAGAATGACACAGGACTATAATATAAACAAATACCATCAGCATATAATTCTGGTGTAACTGCACTCAACTACACCATTTATCGCAATTGCAGGGAGTATAGCACTTAAAACTGAGCCCTGTAGAACTCCAGTTTCCTCACACATTTGTTCCTAAGGGCTGTGCACACCATTAAGTATACTCCACTTAAGATTACTCTGACTGACATGTCAGTGGTCGAGAAGGAAGGGGGGGGGGGGGGGATGCGCAGTGTTGCCAGCATTGTATTCGCCATGCTTCACCCAAGGCACTGCCCATACCTATGAAACAACAACACAGTGAGCACATGGCACTCTTGGACTCACTATTACTGACTGGCCGCTGGCACCAACCACGCAACTTTCTGAAATATTTTAACCAGAGGGTAAGCAATTTAAGTGAATTTCTATATGAAAACAGGTAAATTCCATCAGAAACCCCACTTGTTCAGAGCTGATGAAATGTGATTCCACTACCTATTATCTTATGTCTTGTATAAATGAAAAAGTGCAATAAAATGTCAGTGGTGTACAGTGGTCTCATAATTGTGAACTAGTTTTGTGAGAACAGTAGCAGTTTGAGGTTTTGAGAATTTGCAAATGAACTGGGAAAGGAGAGCTCCATATTCAGAACACAAACTAAGCTGCATATGAACTCTTTGTTCCAATGATTCACACAAGTTACTTGTTAGATTGATTGGTCTGCATCTATTTCCTGTTTTTAAGTGTTGTCCTAGCTTTGGTATAGGTGTTTTAATATTCTCCATTGCGATGGAAGTTCACTGTCTTGCCAAACCTTGTTAACTTTTAAAAGATTAATTTTAGTAGTTCACAAAGATAATCATTTTATTAGCTGTGTCTGGTCCCAGGGAAATAACCCTACATTTTTATGAAGCATTTATCTCCAATGTTTCTAGGCCTTTTGAGAGAGATTTGTTATTAGATTCTGCTAAAAGGCAATACTTAGTGAAAGTAGGACTGTAATTGTTAAATGCTGAAATTTCTGCACAATATATTGCTGGAAGTTCAGCAATGTCAGAGGAACTGGATGCTTATCCCCCTTCCTCGAGAATTCCCTGGATTCTATCAGTGGCTTGAAATTAATCTGCCTTAAACTGGCCCACACTTGTGAAGATGGGGTACGTACTGCCATTGAAGAAACCGGTCACTCCTTTTCTCTTTTTTCAGAAAGAGACACTCTCGACATTTTGAATGAGATTATGTTTTCACTAGAGGGTGGCACCAACGTCATCACAGAGCCCTTTCTCATTCTCTGATGGCCTCTGAAATCTACCTGCACCACAATGGAACACATTTCAATCTATGATGACCTGAAGAGTGATATCACAGCAAACAACCTCCATTATTTCTTGTGCCTTGTAGTAATTCACTGATTCTTCTCTGTAATTATTGTGATCTGCGCTTTAGTGATGGAAGCATTCCTATCTCTTTGTAGTGACAAACTGTGTGGTGTAAATTTGGGACCAATAAAAATCAGGTAATGATCACTAACACAAAGGAAGTCACAAGCATTTCATTTGACAGTAGATGCAAAGTAAAGGGTGCAGATTGTCAAATGTATTGCAAAATAGGAGCCATGGGAAGTGATCAAGGCCTAAAAATCTTCCTCTTAGTTTCCTTCTGAAAGTAATTTCACTGATTTTGGGCATTAAAATCCCAAAGAAAATGAAAGGGAACTTTAATTAGGTCTTTCATCTCTCTCTGTATGGAATCTGTCATTGCAAATGCAATTACTTTAGATTGTCATTACACTTAATTTTACTCTGATATGTACTGCTCCAAGTGTAGCATTCATAAAATATTTGTTCATTCAAGTTGTGACTTTATGAGTGTGCAGAGACCTCCAGATGCTTGTTCCAATTTTATTCCATTTTTACCATACACTTTATACTCTTAGGAGACAAAAGATGGGCTTCAAAAACCTATTTTTGTATTGCTATGCATGCTATTGACTAGTGTGTGTAATTGTCAAATTTCTTATAGTTCACAATAGGTGCCCCAACAATTCCATTGTAAAAGCACTGAAAAGGTATTGGCGCTGTCAGCAAAGATGAAGGTGATACATTGACCTGCAGGATATTCCAGTACCTCCTGTGTGGTAGGCTTTGTGTCCACATATGCTTCTGTTAAGTAGGGTTTCAGTTCCATCATAACCAATGTATTACTTCTTTTCTTATTCCTTTTTCTCTCTATTTTTTCCTTAACTTTTTGTAACTGTACATTTTGTTAAGAAGATTGCATGACATTTGTTCATATCACTGAAAGTATCTAACCAATGACTAGTATCTGTCAGCTTTATTTTGGGAGGAAGACCCTGTAGAATGTGTTTTCTTTTTGTAATGTGAGGGATATGAAGCATTTTTGCTTTATCCAGTGGGTGGCTCCTGCTGGCTACAAGATTTTAAATTGCAGTGGGTGGACATTAACATTTTTCATTTTGGTTGCATGTTCTTGGTTTATAGAAGGTAGTGGTGTAACATGAACTTCAGGGTGATAGGTTATACTGACCAGATGCATCCATTCACATTTTCCCTTGCCTCACAAAAATGAGGTTGCCATTGTCTCATATTTTTGTATTTTCTTATATTTTCAAGTACTGGGTAAGCCAGTAAACAGGACTATGGCATTTAGTACAATTTACAAAAGCAGTTGGCAAGGATAAACATTAAGTAAATTTACAGTTTCTACCTTTTGTGTCAGCAAGATGACATGTCCAAAAAAGTACTATCAAATAACAATGAACAGTGGGCTGGAAGGTTTCATGTCACACACTAGAACTGAACTTCTGGGAGAAAATTTCGTTCAAAAGCTAAGATAAGAACACCTGCATGTATTCTTTTGTCTGACTTTTTGCACCCCATGGAAAAAATTTACACTCACCATGGTAGACTAGCTCTTAGCGCTTCTGGAGTTGATGGCCTCTTTAAAGGTAACTCCTTGTACATTGTAACAATGTTACATACTGATTAACAGTCATTTTCGTGTCACCCAGACTTTCACATGTCTGGAGCACTCTAGAATGCAGCACAGTACACTGTCATAGTTCACATGTTTTTAAATTCATTTATTTCTCTATTTGCGATATGAAAAATGATTACACCATCACTCAATATCTCCATACATTCTAGTGCATGTCAGGTGTTCAATGAACAGTTTTGTTTGCAGTCTTTTGGCTTGTTCCTCTTCCCATGGGATGAAAACAGTAGGGAAAGCAGTTTGGTATTTCAATGTGAACAGCTACAATCAAACTGGACTCAAGACAGCCAAATCGGTATGACCATATTATCTATAAACAGTCTGACATGTAATCTACCAGTTTCGGTAATAGACCATCACTGAATGCAAGATGAAACAGCGCAGTTAACAACACATCCTATTTTCCTTTTATGGTGATCCAAAATCCTGGATGCCACAGTGAAACTAGTTAAAAACATAATTTTTTTGGGTAATCTGTTTTACTTTACATTCAGTGATCTATGAGCAAAATTGATACATGAGACATAGATTAAATGAAACCATTGATGTTAAAATGCATTTTCTGAAGTATTAAAACAGCTGTTCTCATCTGATGATTTACAGCTCTATTTCAATAAACCTAATACGTTACATCCTATTTCCTTTAGGTATCATGGCTATAATTGAGGAAGTAAAGGAATAGTGCAACATTAGTAAACATCAGAGTTAATGTGCTTTCCTTTACAAATTGTAAAATGAATTCAGGATGAGTGCCATGCATTCTTCACTGTCACAATATAACTGGCAACAATAAGGTTCAATAATGACCAGGACCACCTAGTAAGATAACTAACGAATTATTAATTAAATGAAAAATTTTTGCTGTTTCAGATTCATGCAGAATTGGTAGAAACAGACAAGAAAAACATAAGTCACAACAGTAAGGAGACTGATGCCAGCTTGAAATGATTTGTGGCAATGAGCCTGTAAATTAAGAGGCTCAAATGTGCCAGGGAACACAGTAAATGGACACATGAAGAGTGGAAGAAAGTGTTACTCACAGATGAATCTAAACTTGAGATGTTTGGCACCATAACGACACCTGTTTGTCGGTCTGAAGCAGAAAGAGTGGCCCAACAGTGCATTCCAGCTAGAGTTACATACAGTGGGGGGGGGGGGGGGGGGGGGGGGGTTCTATCACAGTTTGGGGTATTTTGCAGGAGATAATTGGCAACACTGAAAATATGTGTATGGACCAGAAGCACAACCACAAATCTTCAGTATCTTCACACCATGTGCATTGCACTTTATAGAGAAAGATTACATTAAAATGTAATCATGTCCAGAAACACTACATAAAAATTTCCAAGATTTAGGTCAAACCCAATATGGGACCAAAAATAA